>NC_140588.1:1041048527-1045851027 GCF_964204655.1 Triturus cristatus
GGGAGAAACTGCAAAATAAGCATGCGGTATTCACAGACCACAATGCCAGGCTGGAGGAAGAAAACAACTTCTTTCCAAATGATTCTAGCCTCTTGGATTCCCTATCTGGAGGGGTGGAAGGGAAAGCACCCTGGAACGTAGAGGCTTGCACCACCAAACTTTCTGGGGTGGGGCACTGGCTGAGGAACTTTGGGTCACAGGGAGCAGGGCGATGGCGGTGTGCAATCGTTCTATTCACAGGTGCCGCTGTGCTATGCTTGGACCACGTGCCTGGAAGGATGTCTGCAAGTGCCTCATTAAAGGGCAAAAAGGGTTCGGAAGTTGAAGCCCCTGGTTGAAGCACCTTGGTCAGGAGATTATTCCTGACCTGCACTGAGGACAGCTCTAGCCCAAGGACCTCAGCTGCCCGCTTTACCACCATGGTATAGTATGCCCCCTCCTCCGTAGCCACTGTTGGCGGAGAGAGCATGCCAGTATCTGGGGAAGTGTCCAGTCCACAGGGTTCCCCAAGTTCCCTATACCAGTCCAAGTTCTCCACAGAGACGTCCTGGTTTTCCTGAGGGTCCATAGGCCTCTCCCATTCCTCTCCTGAGCCTAGCACTTCTTCAAAGTGCTCAGGCAACAACATAGAACCCCTGGGTTCAATTGATGTCGGAATCGGCGTCGAGCTACGTCATTCTGGCTCTGTGTCGTCGGGGATGAGGATGGGGCAGGAGTCACCGATGGACACCGGCGGCGCTGCAGGCACAACTTCGGGTCCGACGCCGGGAGAGGTCGCTTTCGCACGACTGGCTTCGACCCTGATCTAGGTTCATATCCTTGAGGCCCCGCCGTGGCCGGAGCAGATGGCGTCGAACCCGATGGGGCCCCTTCTGACTCCGTGGGTCCATAGGACTCACCAGTGGGGTCGTTCCACTCAAATACATGGCGCACTACCTCGTAAAATTCTCTCATTTGAAAGGGAGTCGCTCCGGCTCCCAGAAAGGAAGGAAGGCCCGAAGTCGACTCTGACTCCGGCTCTCCACGGCAATGCCAAGAGCATCGGTGCTCCTTACCTCTCACGACGACAGACGTCAGCTAAGGTGAAGATGAAGTCTGCTTTAACTTCTTCTTATGCCTCTTCCCCTGGTGTCCCAAGAACCTCGAGTGGGAAGAAGAGGACTTAGGGCACCGGGAGCAGTCCCGTGACCTCCTCTTCTTTGATCACATCTGGGACCTCCGCAGAGTCTCGCTGGACGGTGTCGACTGCTGGGCCGCGAGGAGTTTCATCGCTCGCTCCCTCAAGGCCTTCGGAGCCATGGCCCGGCAGTCAGAGCATGACTCCGAGTCGTGGTCACGCTCGAGACACCAGAGACAGACATCATGCGGTGGCAGGCACCGCACAGCTTGAAACCTGTCTTCCTGGAAGACATCTCTCACACACAAAGTGGATTTTTTTTCGAGTTCGACAAAAGTCGAGTAATAAAACCTGATAAAATGTGGCAGAGGGGTGCTCTTCCTGGATCTACGCTTAATTGGCATGGAAAAAAAGGAACTGATGCCCGCGCGCCTAGATGACACCCATATAGTCACTGCAGTCATAACCGGCGCTGTCGACGATGCGCAAATGATATTGCTCAGCAAAAGTTTTTGGATCCAGCCTGACTCCTGGGAAATTCAAAGGTAAGGAATCTGTAGCTAGAAGAGTCTATCAGATACACTTCTTCGTGCATTCTAAAGGAAGCCCTTCCTGGAAGACGGAATGATACACCAAACAGCCAGTAGCATGAAGTGAAAGAGTAAAAATCCTGTACCTGGAGCCAAAGTTATCCATATGTATATTTTAAAGAACTGGTAACAATACATTACACAGACAGCTGCACTTTCTAGGAAGACTTAAAAATGAACCATACCGTGGAAAGTTTCACATTCAAGGAGAGGAAATCCATCGGAAATACTGCCACATAACTTTGAAAAGTAGCAAATGTTTTCCAAAAACTAGGAAGGATCAGAACTTCAACAATGTGCTTCCACTTTGTCTTAATATAGCAAGTGATGGTATATAGCAGCTGATGGTACAGTTGATGTACTGGTGATGCCCTGTTCCAGGACACTAAGGTGGTTTTGATTTCTTGAACTGTTGATTTTTTGTATTTTTTATTTCAAGACTATTTTATTACGTTTTAATTAGAATATAAAGAAAACACAAAAATGGGAGCTGAAGTTCTGTGTAAACCAGTGGGTCCAGTCTGGGAGAAACAAAACTACTGAAACCAGGCTGATAAGGGCAAAAGGTAAACACCTCATTGGGATACTACTGAAAAGCACATATGTACAGAAACAATGGTAGTGGTGTATAAATGAGTCGCACATCAAAAGAATTTTGAATATGTACAGGGCTTACAATTTAGAATTTCGAATTTGTGCGCACAAACATGCAATCAAATAAGTTGCGGTGCCACTCAGGATTACTAGCACCCCACTACTATAGGTGCGATAAGACACTAAAACCCAAGGGGTCCATGTGTACAACAATGTGACTGAAAGAATCCCGGTACTCTGAAATTTTAACAATTTATAAGTATACAATCTTGATAAGTTTTTAACACCAATATATCAAAGGTCTGTTTGTTCACAGGTAGGAATCCAGAGATAGATTCACAAACAATCTTTAGGCAAAATTTCATGAATTTAATGCATACAAAAAAATTAATTTTTACATGTAAGCTAAAAACATCACCATAACAATTTTTGTCAAGACTGAATGCACTCAAAGTTAGTCCCAAGATGAATATAGATGGCAGAATGTTTCTTTAAGGATAACATGCATCAGTCCCAGTGAGCTGAGAAAGTCGACACGTGTTTCGTCACATCCAGTGACTTCCTCAAGGAATTTTGGTAAGAAAATTACGGTCCTGGAATAACCGATATGATGAAAGACTTGTCGTGGAGATTTCTCTTTTGTTCATATAAATACTAAAAATAAAGGAGCGCCCATAATCAAATATGTAGGAGCCGGTAATAACCGCGGACTCGTTATGTGGGCAGCTCACTTTAAGAGTAGTATGAGTTCATTTTCTAAATAGTGCTCAATATTTCAGGATATGGTGGTGTTGGTGAAAAAAGTAGATCATGAGGGCTGTGATAACCCCTTAAAGATATTCTGTCGATTCAATGCGCCGTCCTACGCCTCGGACATTCATTTTTTTCCCGCCGCAGCTAAACTCATACTACTCTTAAAGTGAGCTGCCCACATAACGAGTCTGTGGTTTTTAGCTTACATGTAAAAATTTATTTTTTGGTATGCATTAAATTCATGAAATTTTACTTAAAGATCGTTTGTGAATTTATCTCTGGGTTCCTACCTGTGAACGAACAGAACTTTGATATATTGGTGTAAAAACTTATCAGGGTTGTATACTTATAAATTGAAAAGCACATATATTCACACATTATAAACATAATTATATACATTACATATATTTAGAATTTGTGGCATGGGAAATTACACATCTGCCCATAACTGAAAGCACAATTGGAGCCCAGGTCACTTTGACATAAGGCAAGCAACTAAACCAGTTGGCTTCTTACTCAAATCTCAGTCACCCACTGCCACGCCTGAACACAACCTTTAAAGTCTGAACCTACCTTCGCTCTCGTTCACTGAGTACCTGACAACAGGGGGTCGTTGCCTGGCCGGACGTTTGGAGATGCTGATGGGAACGTGTGTGCGATGTGCCACTCTGGGAGGGGGCACTCGGGGGGCAGCAGTTTCTTCAGGTGGGCCGGAGAAGATCTGTAAGACAAGAACATTGAGAACTGAACAGTCCTTCTTGGGTAAGTCAGGAATTTATGCTGACCCTGCAAACATTTCATAAGAGAAACCTTCTGCTGCCCCAATGTCCACTTTACTCTGTGCCACATTGTTTGTTATTGCAGTGCAGACCCTTTAAGGGACGATCCTTTGCAAATGTAGAGTCTGGTGTTCCTTGCAAGTGTCCATGCCACCAAGCGGAAGTCCTGCCTGATAAATATTAATGAACCAGGATTTAGGAAAATCTTTGCTATCCAACCCTTCGAATCACACACAGGGAATTTTCTTTGCCTACTCAATCCATCAGGATATCAACTTCTCCAAAACCTTACCCTTTTTTGCTCCTCGCTTTCCCACAAACATGTTTCTTGGCATTGTTAAATCTAATGATGCAACGAGTCAACAGCCTTCAAGCTCTCCATTTCAGAGGGCTGTCCTCTGGCAGAGATGGTGCAGTATATCGCAGAAAGTTCAAGATATGGTGGGGTTGAATATTATGCATCACTACAGCCACCAGAGTATTGGCAAAGACAAAAAAGCAGGAAAATGAATGAAAATGTTTCTTCTCCTGCCACAAATTTGAGCCAATTGCAAATAGGGACAATTACAGGGGCTATCCTGAAAGCACTGACATAAAACAATTCCCTTTTGAAAATGATTTAAGAAGTATTAAACATTGAACATCTCAAACTTGGTAATAAGAGGTGGGATCCCCAGTTCTTTGGTTACAAGATGGTACCTTTCATCACAGGTGAAATCTACTACTCCGTTGTGTCTTCCATAATACTCTTAACCCGTAATGAATGCACCTCTTCAGCAAAATCACAAAGTGTGGTTTGTCATGAAGAAGGTAAAGGGGCAGTAAAGGGTAACGTTTTTAGTTAATGAGTAGGGCTATACAAAAATACCAGGTTGCCGAAACAATTTCAAATTGGCGCCATTTTACTATAGAGAAGAGTCTCTCTGTTTTCAGACGTGTACAACTAGATATATTAGGGAACATGCAAAACATTATTTGTCCTCTGCTGGATGGAGATGCCTAGGGGGAAGGCATTAAGTGGTTCTAAAAAGTAATCACTATCTGCACGAGCAGGTGAACAAAGGGGATGTGTAGACTGTTTTGTCATCCACCCAACCATATCTGTCTAGCACTCCATAGGACAGCTGGTCAAAAAATGCATCTGATGGGTGGGGGGCTTTTGTGCCCTCTCCTCGAGGATGTATGAGGTCCATCACTCAGTATACTGGCCCTGCAACCAAGCTCATAAACAGAGCTGGAATAGTGAAGGCGCAGGGCTGATCGGTAGTGAGACGGGTATCCCCAGTGAAATAAGGGACCATCTGCCCACCACCGTTGATGCTCGTGAACTCCCACTGCTGGAGACGCCCCACCAGTGAGAATCCCCACCGCTCAACGCTCTGGCTTCCTTAGGTGGTGGTAGTTCGCTCTTCACAGAGGGTCTGAGCCTTTCCTTAATTCAACACAACAAGTTTACATTCAGGAAATAACTCTGTTAATTACTATATACAAAGGTAAACTTTGAGCAGTGTCTGGGTGCGTGAATACTATAGAAGAAAATATATGCGTGTTTATATTATTTTACAGTTCGTAAAAAAGCAGATGCTGTATGGTTCTTATTAGATGAAAAAGATTGTTAGTAATAAACCAGTTTGAAATACCCAAAACACACATTTTTTAATGCAAATACGCAAAAAAGCTTAACGAGTCACTTTTTTCTAACTTCCTTTGCTGGGTCATCAGATGCTCAGAAGAATGGCTAACCTAGCCTGTCCTGTTGTTTTATGTTAAATTAGATTATTGTCCAGAGATGGGTGTAGCGGTTGCACCATTATCCGCTGACCTTATTAAAGCTGAGGTCAGCCTGGTTCTGTTGTTTCACTATCACCATCCATGCCGGAATCACTAAACAACTCAGTAAAAGACTACACACTATCCAGAACTCGGCAGCCAGACTCATCCTCAACCTCCCATACAGAACTCACATCAAATCACACCCCAGGAAACTCCACTGGCTCCAGATACACAAATGCACTCAATTCAAACTCATCACACACACATTCAAGACACTACACATCTCAGGCCCCACCTACCTGAACAGTTGCATCATCTTCCTCCAAACTCCCAGACACCTCTGCTCCGCAGGACTCCTCCTCGCACACATCACACACATACACACAACAAGATCAGGACAAAGGGCGTTCTCTTACATCGCTACAAAAGTGTGGAACGACCTCTCAGTCCACACCAGATTCTCCTCCTCTCTTCTTCAATTCCGCTAGAAGCTGAAGACCTGGCTTTTCAGTTAACCAACCCACCATAGGCAGAGCTAGGCACACACAGGTGCTCAGCACCAAAATATCCTCTTGGGTTATAGTACGTTTTACAAATACACATACCCTCCAAATCTGCTCTGTAGTACATTAACCCACCATTTTTGCCATTTCACTGTAGTATGTGTGCAGGAGGTCAAGCCCTAGGATGTGTAATTCTAAGTGGTCCTCAAGACTGTACAACAGTATGCAATATATCACCTTCCAATTTCTCCATGTCCGCTGTAGGATGATAGATCCCAGAATTTCATTACAAATTTGTGTACCCTCCCTTGCATTCTAGGTTGCATAGTTCACAGTACACTCTCAGCTTTGTAATGTTTAGTCCAGTTCTCCACTATGCAACTACCAGGGCGCACTGAAGGATATTGAAGCTCTTTATCAGCTCTAATGGTGTAACCACCTCTCACTCTAGACTGTACAGGTCCCAGGTTTAATTTCACTGTAGATGCATTCGTAAATGTCCGGCCAGGGCAATAGCGGCCGGTCATTACCATCCCCGGTATCTACTCCGCAGTTCCTAAGTAAACTGTGCAAATCCATGACTGGCTTTACCATAAATCACTATGGGTGCCACTGCAGGTTGGCCATTCGGCAGTCTCAATCCCGGGTGAGCAACTCCCAGTCCCAGTCCTTGTTATTTAACTCCTAGTCCCAATCCCGGCCGTGTAACTCCCAGTCCCAGTCCTTGTTATGTAACTCCCAGTCCCAATCCCGGCTGTGTAACTCCCAGTCCCAATCCTGGCTGTGTAACTCCCAGTCCTAATCCTGGTTGAGTAATCCCAAATCCCAATCCTGGTTGAGTAATCACAAATCCCAATCCAGGTGTAACTCCCAGTCGCTGTGTAACTCCCAGTCCCAGTTATGTAACTCCTAGTCCCAATCCCGGCTGTGTAACTTCCAGTCCCAGTCCTTGTTATGTAACTCCTAGTCCCAATGCCGGCTGTGTAACTCCCAGTCCCAGCCCTTGTTATGTAACTCCCAGTCCTAATTCTGGTTGAGTAATCCCAAATCCCAATCCCGGTTGAGTAATCCCAAATTTCAATCCAGGGGTAACTCCAGGCGTAGTTACCACAAGCCCAACTCTACGCTAAGCAAGTCCCAGCCTCTATAGGTAGCGTCATCCCCACCATGTCTAGGCCGTGTCACTGCAATCCTGCTCTAGTTATATACACCCAAACCCCAACTCTGATCATAGCAGTCTCAAACTCTGCCACCCTGTTATCCTGAGTTCCGTTCGCTCTAGGCTGCATCGACTAGCAACGCTCTACATGTCACCAAAGTACATTTCTAGACTGTGTTACCCTGGGCTTCTCTACAAGCAATGTTACCCCAGTGCCATCCTAAACCGAGTCATCCCTAACCCCACTCTAGACAATGTATCCATCCCCCTTTCACAGTGGGTTTAGTAATCCGAGCCCCTCTTATTCCACACCAGCTCCAGACCCCCCTCACACCAAATCTGGGGTTAGTGGGCACCAGCCCTACTTTACACTGTGCCGCTTGCAGCATCATGCTCCACTCTAGGTTGTATACCCAGACGCATCTGACTGCCATTCCCCACAGTACTGTTCTAGGATGTTTAAACCGGTCTCTCACTCCAGTTCACGTCAACTCAGTCTTGCTATAAACTGTGGCACCCCCTGCACCACGCTATGATGTGTCACCCCAGTCTCACACTTGACCATCTTCCTGGCCCCTATAATAGCGGCACCCTACTCCCACAAACACTGTGGCATCTTGCACCCTACTTTAGATTGTGTCATGATATGTCCCACTCTACAGTATGAATAGCCCTACGCCTCCAACAGTCTACAGTGGTGCCTGCAACTCCACTCTGTGCTGTGTTTCCTAAGTTCCCAATCTGGGCTTTCGGGTCCTGTGTCCTACACTCGGCTGCGTCACACTAGACCGATGCTAGGCTGCTAAGCCCAGTGTTGCACAGGACACTGTGTGATCTCAGACTGCACAGGCCCAGGAGCACATTGTTGTCTGCCCTCTAGCAGGTTCGCTGGCAGGACTCTTGTTATCCTCAGTGCGACACTTCAAAGGAGAACAGTCTAGTGGAGGCCAGCAAACATCACCAGTGGCAATCTGACAAGTGAGTCTGGCAACAACACTGGTTGTTTGTCAAGGGCATTTCAGGCATGATTTCTGGACTTGCTATTTGTGAAACATTTACAAGGAGTGTTGTGCTTTCTGTTCTGCTACCGTGCATACAACACATGAAGCACGTATGTTGTATGATCTGACACATTAATCCCAGTTCTGGAACAGTACTCAGATTTTTGTTGTCCTCGAGCATTGCTCGCCGACTGTCATTGCCAAGGCCAGCTCAGACTCAGATCTCTCATTCAAGCTGTGAAAGCCATCATGACCACTATAGGCCTTACTTAGGGTCTGACAGACAGGATGCTCGTCACAAATGTAGCGGATTTCTCCTAGCCCATAGTACACGTTCTTTATAGCCTATGACACTTGTAATATGGCGGACTGGACATCCCCTCACCTAAACTCTAAATAAGTCTATATGTCCTGTTTTCTGATTATTGTTTGATAGTCCTCTTTCCTTACTCAGTCCTCTGCCATTTAAACGCGTGCTCTTCTCATCCACACGGCTCGGTCCAGTAACGTAACGAGTATGTCACAGTCCCTAGTACAATGGAGAATGGGCCTCCGAGCTACTGTTTGAATAAACAAATAAAGCAATAATCAGGGTTCAGTGGGCCCCTTGGACTTCGGTGCACTGCACCTGCTGCACCATTGAAAGACAGCCCCTGGCTCTGTCGGTACTCCACAACCATCCTCCACAGGAGCTCAATACTTTTCTCATCACAATCCCTATTGTCGCCCGTCAAATAACCTTTAGCACTGCTGCCTGCCTAAGAGACTCTTACGGTCCAGGGCCTCCCTGCAATGACTTATTGACTGTCCAGAGAGGATTCTAACTAGTTATTGATGAGGGCAACGTTCATGTGACTCAAGGTGACGATGAGGGCCTTTTTGTGCCTTTGGTCAATCACTCCATCCCTGAGCTAAACTGAATTTTCTGAAATGTCCGAAAAGCCTGAAGACCTCTCTATTGCCGCTTCCTCGTCCATCTCAAGGACTAGGCAACATTCTCCGTAAAGATCTTCTAAGTCCAGAAAGGTTCAGCTTTCATCTGTTTATGGGTCTTTTGGACCTTCTCAAGGATCAATTTTCTCCTCAACCATCACAGCAGAATACAGTTCTTGGAAAGTACTGAATCTAAGGTTAACACCACCTAGCACTGAGAAGGAGCCTTAAGGTGACAGGTAAGAACTGTACACGACTCCATCAATAGATAAACTACCTGGGAGTACCCTGCTCAGCTGTATCATTTGGTTTTGTGAACAGACAACTGCAAGCTTCTATTTTGAACCAATGTTTGCTTCAGATAGCCCATGAAAGGTCATTGGGTGGTAGATACAAAAGAGGGACAATGCGACTATCTCACACCTAGCGTAGCGCTGAAATGGATGACTCTAATATAAAGGCAGAAAGAAACTATTTCATCTGTTATCGAGAGGAAATACACAATTTTCAAATACTAAAGAAGTATACATATTTCAACGAATTACACAGAAATACATGAAAAAAAATCACCGGCATTTTTTAAAATTTACAAAATTAATATTTATATGAATGCCTCCGAAGTTGTACCAAACAGTTGGGATCCCAGAATATTTTGATCAGCACCTTGTAACGCAGATCATGCTCCTCAGAACCCCTCAGAGATGGGCGCCTTATATCCACCCACGGTCGCTTTCCTTCAGTGCTGAAATACTTGTCAGAACTGCCTATGTCCCAAAGGTACAACGTGTACATTTAATGCTGTAGGCTGCCACTCCCAGCTCCCCAGCCGTCCTGCTTTCTTTGCAGAGAAGAGGGACAGGGGCACCACAGTGCATAGGTCTACTGAAGGTATTCACTACTGTTGCACTTGGAGGAAAGGATATCTGGCAGACAAAGGCATACTTATACCTTGAACCACCTTCTTTAAGAAGACAGCTTCTTAAACTCATTTACAACAATAATAAAACATAATTACTAAATACTCAGAAATAAAGAAAACATACTCTTATTTTCCAAAATTACCTATAAGAGTTGCCTGAAACATTATACAACTATATATAGGGTTTTGTTTAATATAATGAAAGGCTGTGATGCCAGTGGGCTGGGGGTGCTATCCAGTGGCCAGTACTTTGATGTGAATACGGACACTCATTAAATCATTTCTCACCCTCCTCCTTGGTCACATTCAAGTAGCAGCAGTGATTTTTTCTGATACAGATCTGCTGTAGACTATGCTTCCTTGTATCGACTTGAGGATATTTGTGTGCTTTTGAAAAGAAAAATCCAAAAGAGGCTATCATTGCCACCAAGTAGCACACAGTATTCTAGTACTGTCCTACAGAAATTTCACAGAGAGATCTCATAATGTACGGGGAGCAGGAGATGTGATGGACAACAGGGGAAGCAAGGCCTCACAAGCCATATTTCAGCAGTGCAACAAACTTCTGCATATGTGTGACCAGAAGGAATGTAGGAAGGGTCACTGGAATTATGCGGCAGGGAGCACCAAATAATGTGGCAGGATTCACTACATTATGCAGCCAGAAAAGGCAAATTATGCGGCCTAATGCAGCACTTTTTTATTTATTTATTTATAAAGTTTTATATAGCGCGAACATGACCCACAAGGGTATCAGAGCACTTTACAATACACAGTATATAGACAATAGAATGTTGGGATAATATATACATACATTCGCAAATCTACATTTAATACAAACGAGGTAGACAGTGGTATATGGATAGCATAGTTGGCTAATATTCATCAAGGAATTAAAGTCTTAAGATGTGTATTTGTTCATTAGAAGCATTTTTACTTCTTTTTTGAAGGAGGTAAAGGAAGAGATCCTGCGTACATCTAGGGGTAAGGAGTTCCAAATCTTCTGAGCGATACCTGAAAATGCTCTGCAACCAGTTCCCATTTTGTGGAAGGATTGTGGTTTTAGTAGTAGCGAAATCGCACTTCTCGATTGTCTGCATAATCCCGACCGCTCTAGCTTTTGTGCTAAGTAACTGGGGGTATTGCTACGCAAGGCTTGATTGGTCATGCAGGCGAACTTTAGTTGTATTCTAGCCTTGTAGGGTAGCCAGTTCAGAGCTTTTAAGGTCGGAGAAATGTGGTTATTTCTTTTAGTTCCCAAGACCAGTCTGCCCGCAGTGTTAAGTGATGCTCTCAGCGGGGCCACCTTGTATTTGGGGAGACCGCATAGAGTGGTGCTTACATAGTCCAATCTTGGTAACACTAGGGCTTGTACTGCTATTTTTATGTCGGTCTGAGGGAGGAAGGGTTTAAGTTTCCTTAGAATACTCATCTGATGCTTAGCTCCCTTGGTGGCATTATTGATTTGCTCCTGCATATTTAAGTGTTTGTCTAGGGTGACTCCTAAGGATTTCGCGGAGTTAGATGCTTCAGCCATAAGTCTATCTTGGGTGTGTGATTGGGAGGCGACATTAGAAGGAATTCCGTAATTTATTTGTGTTCAGGATGAGGTGATTGCCAGTGAGCCAACCTTGAGTATTATGTAGAATAGCATTGAGGGAGGTGAAGTCATCTGGAGAGGAGATTTTCATATACAGTTGTGTGTCGTCTGCACACAGGTGATATAGAATGTTCGCAGAGTTAAGCGGGTTTGCCAGGGGTTCCATGAGTAGATGAAAAAGAATGGGTGATAGTGCTGAGCCCTGTGTAACCTCTAGGGTGACCATGGAGGGTTGAGAAAGTGATTGCTTCATCTTGATTCTTTGGGTTCTGTTATTTAGGAAGGAGGTGAACCATTGTAACACAGGGCCAGTTAGGCCCATCCTTAGTTTGAGTAGGGACAGTAGGTCGTCATGCTTAACCGTATCGAAAGCGGAGGATAAATCAAGAAGTATCAAAAGACATGATTCGTTATGGTCTAACATTTTTAGTATGTCATCCATTATGTGGGTGAGTGCTGATTCAGTGCTGTGAACTTGACGAAAGCCGGATTGGTGTTTGTCTAGGATGTTGTAGTTCTCGATGTGGTTGCATAATTGAATTTGTACACATTTTTTGCCAGCAGTTGCGCCAGAGTGGGGATGTTGGATATAGGGCGGTAGTTGTTGAGATCTGTAGAGAGAGAGGTGGCTTTCTTTAGTATAGGTGACCGTGTGACCTGTCCTATTTTAAGGCAGTCTGGTATGGAGCCTTCCCTTTAGAGAGGCGTTTATAATATTTGACCATAAAGGTAAAATAGAGGTTTTTATCATTTTGAATAGAAGAGTGGGTAAGGGATCAGAGAAGTGATTGGAGGGGTTAATCGCTAGAAGAGTGTTATAGATGTTGTATTCCCGGATGGGCGAGAAGGTGTGCCAAGAGGCATTATTTTTAGGAATGTCAATCGGAATAGTAAAATGGTTCTTGATCTGTGAGTACAATGTAAGCTCAGGAGCAATAGTTTGTGGAAGGGCATTCTTAGATTGAAAGTCATATTCAATTGTTTTTGTCTTTTCTAGGAAGAAATTGGCCAGTTCATCGCAATTAGGAGTAGCCGAATCACTTAATTCTGTAGCGTTAGGAGTGCCACGCGATTGTTTATAGTATTGCTTCATTATTTTGTAATTTGTGCACATGGTAATACTGTCTGAGCAAAGATTTCACCTCATTAATACCAGCTTTACAACCAAAAACAGATATAAACTACTGAAAGATGACCAATAAACCTTTGCAAAGGGCCTTCCACAGTGCGCAAAGATATGTTGCTGTGTTTTTAGAAACTTTTGATCCATTTGAGCTAGAAACAATATTTTTTTTGTAAAAATCTACTGATTAAGCAGCAGGTAATCAATTATGAGGCAAAATGCGGAAAAAACTATAATTATGCCAAAAAAAAAGTCAAGGCCGCTTACTAGCATATTTCCGGGGGCCCTGAATGTAGATTGTTGGGTTTCAGAGTACCTGGGCGAGGGAATGGCATAACAGCACAGGTGCACACCATCCTATTAGAAGTAAGACTTAGTGATGTTTCGCTGCTTCCCCACAGCCAGCCTTTTTTCAGGACGCTTTGTTCATAACATGCGGATTATGAGTAACACACATGAGCATATAAGGCAGCGCAGAACAATCTGACAATACAATAACAGAACAACGTAAGATGGCTGGTTGACTTCTCCCAAAGCAGGAGATGCTGGTGACACTGCCACAGAACCGAGCCTGCTGAGTCTACAAGTCAAGCGACAACCTGCACTGACAGGAGGCCGAGCCTGCTGAGTCTACAAGTCAAGTGACAACCTGCACTGACAGGAGGCCGAGCCTGCTGAGTCTACAAGTCAAGTGACAACCTGCACTGACAGGAGGCCGAGCCTGCTGAGTCTACAAGTCAAGTGACAACCTGCACTGACAGGAGGGAGTCTGATGCCTTCTCTCCTGACAGGAGACCTTGGGGGGGAACATTAAGGGATGATTACCACTTAAGACAAAAGGATCTATGTGATGGGCAGGCTTACGAGCCACCGCCGACTGTCTGATGACTAAAGATGGAGGCGGAGGCAACACTGAAGATGGAAGCACAAAAAGGGGACAACGCTTTAATACAACATTGTGCAACCAGGATCAGAGCTATGCGCTGCCTCTTCCCTGATGCTCTCTCAGTCTCCACCACACACAGCTCTGCCTACGCAGATGTACGTAGAACTGTACCATACACATCCACACCGTGTACACAGCTCAAGATGGAGGACAGGGTAAAGGAAAATACATGATACCCCACACACACGCATCTACCCCCTTAACCACAACCAACACACACAATACTTCAGTGAATTATTAAATAGCTGCATCACAGGCTGTTATACTCAACCCTGAGCCCGGTAAAGTTCTGTCTCCATCACATTTGAACCCAGGCTTGGGAGCCATGGTGTCCTTACACAACAAGGCCTGTGGTATTCAGGTGTCTCGCGGAATGCCCACACCGCAGCAGCGCTTGTGGCAGGACTACCCTCACAAAGAGGTTCATGGGCATGCCAACCTGCTACCACAGCTTGAGCATTCACCCAGTCCTGCTGCAGCCATACTGTTCTGGAGTCTTCGCAGGTTGATGCCCCAACAGTCCCGCTGACGTCACGCAATACAGGCGTCCTGGACATGTGGGAGGAGCCATGGGATGCATGCTGTGTCTAAAAGGCCAGGAAATGAGCATTTACTGCCCAGTTTACAGAATCCCATCAAACCCACAGCTGCAGATGACTACGTGGCCAGCATGACGTTCTCTCTACCCCACTTTCTGACAACTTATGGCTGAAAGAGAGCTTAAAGTGCCCTCTATTTTTTTACATGTATTATTATTTCTATTTTAGGTCTCTGAAATAGCGGGCCAGGTTAAAGGAGCATATTGTTTGTGCATCAGAAGCATCTCAAACAGGAACTACCAAATATAACTTGATGGGTGTGGGGTCCAGGCTACACTCAAGTACAGAACACACGCAAACATGTAATCGTGGACAGTGGGTCGTAAAGAACAAGTTACTTACCTTCGGTAACGCTTTTTCTGGTGGATACAGTATCTGCCTGTGGATTCCTCACCTTGTGAATATCCCCTGCGCCAGCAACATTCGGAAACTTTTGTAGCTCTCCACGCTGACGAGGACGACGTCACAGAAGCACGGCTCCGCACGCGGCTCTGCTGACGTCACTGGATCCATAAGAGGACCTAGTCGGCGTGATGACGTCAGTTCCGCCCTTTTTTCCGTGCCTTCGAGGCACACGGACGGACTGACAACAATATATATACAGTATACACAGTACATAATATACAAACCAACACACACAGTGTGAAGAACAAAGCAGGAAGGCAAAAGAATAACACACTTCCTTTGACAGTAATAAATACATTTTGAAACATCATCACTATTGTAGGTTTACAAGGGTGGACAACGGGGAGGCGGGTGGGTCAGTGAGGAATACACAGGCAGATACTGTATCCACCAGAAAAAGCGTTACCGAAGGTAAGTAACTTGTTCTTCTGAAGGATACATCTGCCAGTGGATTCCTCACCAAAGGCATATACTGTATCCACCAGAAAAAGCGTTATCGAAAGTAAGTAACTTGTTCTTCTGAAGGATACATCTGCCAGTGGGTTCCTCAATTTGTGAAAAGATTCCCACAGCAGTCCCACTCCCGGAGGTGGGTGTCCACCCTTCTATACCAGAAATTCCTGAAGGAAGGAATGAGCAAAGTGTCCGTCCCTCCTCACCTCGGAATCCAAGCAGTAATGCTTCGCAAAAGTGTGGAGGGAGGCCCAAGTTGCCGCTCTACAAATGTCCTCCACAGGAACACCTCTAGATAAGGCAGATGTAGAAGACTTTGCCCTGGTAGAATGAGCCCCTGGAGGTTCCTTACCGGCCAAAGAGTAACATATCTTGATGCACAAGATAATCTATCTGGAAAGGGTGCGCTTGTGCACCGCTCTGCCTTTCCTGCAGCCAACAAATCCCACGAAGAGCTGGTCATCCACTCGAAAGTCTTTAGTCCTATCGAGGTAAAAGCTCACCGCCTTCTAAGGGTCCAAGCGGTGAAGCCGCTCCTCCTCCTAGGAAGGGTGAGGGGGAGGATAGAAGGTAGGAAGGGTAATGGACTGCCCCAGATGGAAAGGAGTTACCACCTTAGGCAGAAAAGCAGCCCTGGTCCTAAGTACCATTCTTTCAGCATGAATGGTTAAGAACGGGGGTTTCAAACTCAGAGCTTAAAGCTCACTTACCCTCCTTGCCGAGGTAATGGCAATGAGAAAAACTGTTTTGAAAGACAACAGCCTTAAGGGACACTTGTGCAAGGGCTCAAAGGTAGAACCCATCAAGTAAGTTAAGACAAGATTTAAGTCTCATTGAGGCACAATAAAGGGAGTAGGAGAAATGTGTTGGTAAGGCCCCTTTAAACAAGGACGGCTGATCCGGCAAGCAAAGGAATTCCGACAAAGCCTTTACAGTAGCTACAGCAAAGCCCTGCTGAGCAAGAGAAAGAGCAAACTGAAGGATGTTGGATAAACGAGCCCTCAAAGGGTCACTAGACTTCTCTCCGCACCAAAGAACAAATTTAGACCACCTATAGGAATAGACGACAGGCACCAGACACAATCCTCATGTGGATCCGTGATGGACATGTGCTCACCACACTCTCTACACGGCTTGAATCCAGACTTCTTCGTCGACATCTTGAAACAAGAAGAAAGTAGAAACACCAGCAGAAACACAAAGTAACTAGCCAAAGCTACAGAGAGTCCCAGAAAACCGTTAGCATCGACGGCGTGGAAAAAAGGGAACTGACGTCATCACGCCGACGAGGTCCTCTTATGGATCCAGTGACGTCAGCGGAGCCTTGTGCGGAGCCGTGCTTCTGTGGCGTCGTCCTCGTTGGCGTGGAGAGCTACAAAAGTTTCCGAATGTTGCTGGCGCAGGTGATATTCACAAGGTGAGGAATCCACTGGCAGATGTATCCATCAGAAGTTGACTTTTACATTACACGTGTGTACATTTTGTTCTATGTTTACACCTGTGCAATATTATTTAAAATCTGAGGCTTCAGCGCAATAATGATGTACTCAAAACCTCACCTTTCTTGGTCAAGTGTCAACCAGCCTACAAGGTTCAAAGGTCACCAGTTTAGCCACCAGCCAGACCACGTGTGCGCTGTAACTCACACAATACAGCTTCTAATGCACAACTGAAGACTTGCTTGCACTGCTTTAAAACGAATTGATCCGGTTTGAAAAGGAGTGACCTGTAAGACACTTACGAGGGCGGTGCCCACCAGCATCCAATGAGAGAGTGATCCTCGTGGATATTTACATATTTACAAAGTCTGGCAGACTCCTAGGACACGCCGGGTTACTCAAGTTTGTATACTTCTTCCACGTGAGCGATCGGCAGCTTATGTGGCAACAAAAGCACCCTGCCCTGCCCCTCTCCCTCATTCACCTATGGGTAATCCTTTCTCTGCCCCCATCTCACACACAGTGACCCCCTCTATCCCTTATGTCACCACCCTCAGTTCGTCGTATTCTCTGCTCTTGTAACAACTGCAAGTATCCCTTGAATATCACCCAAAGCAGCCCCACCCCTCTGTATCGCCTGTTGTCAGCATTGTCAACCACCCTCCTAATTCCGGCCACTCACACCTCCGACTTTATGTCACCCACAGCAGCCCCTACTCTGCCCCTTATCTCATCTGCAGGTGCCCTCTATGATTCACCCCCACAGCAGCCCCCACTCTACCCCATATGTCATCTGCAGGTACCCTTTCGCCTTCACTGCCACAGCAGCCTCCACTCTGCCCCATATGTCATCTGAAGGTACCCTCTCATCTTCTCCCCCACAGCAGCCCCCACTCTGCCCCCTATGTCATCTGCAGGTACTGTCTCTCCTTCATCCCCCACAGCAGCCCCCACTCTGCCCCATATCTCATCTGCAGGTATCCTCTCTCCTTCACCCCCACAGCAGCCCCCACTCTGCCCCATATGTCATTTGCAGGTACCCTCTCTCCATCATCCCCACAGCAGCCCCCACTCTGCCCCATATGTGTCATCTGCAGGTACACTCTCTCCTTCCCACCCACAGCAGCCCCCACTCTGCCCCATATGTCATTTGCAGGTACCCTCTCTCCTTCACCCCCCAAAGCAGACCCCACTTTACACCATATGTTATCTGCAGGTACCCTCTCTCCTTCCTCCCCCACAGCAGCCCCCACTTTACACTATATGTCATCTGAAGGTACCCTTTCTCCTACGCCCCCTCAGCAGCCCCCACTTTACACCATATCTCACCTGCAGGTACTCTCTCCCCTTCACCCCCACAGCTGCCCCACTCTGCACCATATGTCATTTGCAGGTACCCTCTCTCCTTCACACCCCACAGCAACCCCCACTCTGCCCCATATGTCATGTAAAGGTACCCTCTCTCGTTCATCCCCTACAGAAACCCCCAATCTGCACCATATGTCATCTGCAGGTACCTTCTCTCCTTCAACCCCCACAGCAGCCCCCACTCTGCAACATATGTCATCTGCTATGTCATCTGCAGGTACCCTCTCTCCTGCATTTCCCACAGCAGCCCCCACTCTGCACCATATGTGATCTGCAGGTACCCTCTCTCCTACACCTCCCAGAGCAGCCCCCGCTTTGCACCATATGTCATCTGCAGGTACCATCTCTCCTACACACCCCATAGCAGCACCCACTCTGCACCATATGTCACCTGCAGGTAGCCTCTCCCCTTTACCTCCACAGCTGCCCCACTCTGCCCCATATGTCATCTGCAGGTACTGTCTCTCCTTCATCCCCCAGAGCAGCCCCCACTTTGCCCCATATCTCATCTGCAGGTATCCTCTCTCCTTCACCCCCACAGCAGCCCCCACTCTGCAACATATGTCATCTGCTATGTCATTTGCAGGTACCCTCTCTCCTTCACACCCCACAGCAACCCCCACTATGCCCCATATGTCATGTAAAGGTACCCTCTCTCCTTCATACCCTACAGAAGCCCCCACTCTGCAACATATGTCATCTACTATGTCATCTGCAGGTACCCTCTCTCCTGCACTTCCCACAGCAGCCCCCACTCTGCACCATATGTCATCTGCAGGTACCCTCTCTCCTACACCTCCTAGAGCAGCCCCCGCTTTGTACCATATGTCTTCTGCAGGTACCATCTCTCCTACACCCCCCACAGCAGCGCCCACTCTGCACCATATGTCACCTGCAGGTGGCCTCTCCTCTTTACCCCCACAGCTGCCCCACTCTGCCCCATATGTCATCTGCAGGTACTGTCTCTCCTTCATCCCCCACAGCAGCCCCCACTCTGCCCCATATCTCATCTGCAGGTATCCTCTCTCCTTCACCCCCACAGCAGCCCCCACTCTGCCCCATATGTGTCATCTGCAGGTACACTCTCTCCTTCCCACCCACAGCACCCCCCACTCTGCCCCATATGTCATTTGCAGGTACCCTCTCTCCTTCATCCCCCACAGCACTCGCCCTGTCTCACCCTGTCTCACCGCACTGATTGGCCGCTGTTCGCACAGTCCACCAGCATCGGATGCGTTGGAGGCAGGGTTTGCTGACGCTGGGGGCTCGTTCATTCGCTGACCGCACCTGTGGTGTGATGAGTGCCGCCCATTTCCTTATTTAACATCCCGCCTCCCTGCTCGCGTTAGATTGAGATTATTGCTCCTCTGAGGCGGAAGCCGGAGGTTTGTTAGGCAGCAATTTTTAAATTATTATTTCTTGCGCACTGTCACTTTTAAAAACTGAATGCTGAGCTGTTAAAACACTGACTCGCACTCACCCTGACTCACCGCACTGATTGGCCGCTGTTCGCACAGTCCACCAGCATCGGATGCGTTGGAGGCAGGGTTTGCTGACGCTGGGGGCTCGTTCCTATGTAAAGCACACCATTTCCCGACTGCGCAGCGGGCGCCCCCCCCCCCCACAGCAGCCCCCACTCTGCACCATATGTCATCTGCAAGTACCCTCTCTCCTTCACCCCTCACAACAGCCCCCACTTTAAACCATATGTCATCTGCAGGTACTCTCTCCCCATCACCCACACAGCAGCCCCACTCTGCATCATATGTCATCTGAGGGTATCCTCTCTCCTTAACTCTCATAGCATCTCCCACTCTGCCCCATATGTCATATGCAGGGACCCTCTCTCCTTCACCCCCAAAGCAGCCCCCACTCTGCCTCATGTCATCTATAGGTACCCTCTCTCCTTCACCCCCACAATAGCCCCCACTCTGCCCCATATGTCATCTGCAGGTACCCTCTCTCCTTCACCCCCACAGCAGCCTCCACTCTACACCATATGTCATGTACAGGTACCCCCCCCCCCCACTGCCCACAGCTGACGTCATAAACACCCCAGCACCCCTATAGCCTCCACCTTTATCATGGAGACATACAGGCCGCGTGGTTGTGTTCTGATTTCCGAAGGGCCAGTAGGTGGTCCATTAAGTAAGCCGCCAGTGTAAACGACCGTGTATCCTTTACATGGCAATTCTGTCCCTGCTCTGGAAATCATACTATTAGTTGAAACAGGCCTAAAATACTTGGTGCATATGGTGTTCTATGTGTACATTTCAAAGACAATCAAATGCTTGCTTTTGCCGATTGCTGCACTTTTGTACCAGGCAAGTAAAAATACCATCATTGTCTGTAAAATACTGGCCAGGTCACAATTCCAGCAACCCCATTTGCCCCTCACACCTGCCACTAGCGTCTCTCCCCATCACCCAAATACCCCATCCATGACTCTGATGTTTGCCAAATAACACACACCTCTCTATTCCTGTGTCCAGAGGTCGATCTAAAGGGAAAGATGTTCTAAAGCTTTTTTTTACTTTATTACAACAGCTCCCGTACATAAAAACAAAACAAACAAAAAAACACTGCTGATTGGTTATTGACTGTGAGTTGCCTCAGGCTGAAAGGGAAGGAGGGGATCTCCTGTACTGTGAAGTGGGAAAAGGGACAGGCAGAAAAAGAAGAAGCAAGCTTCTCCAAGGTGCCTGCTATCTGAGAGGAAACTAAAGAACAAGTTACTTACCTTCGGTAACGCTTTTTCTGGTGGATACAGTATCTGTACAGTATATGGGAGGGAACGCGTAAAGGAGTCGTGAGCCCCAACTCAACTGAAACGCGTCCCCCAACGCCCCCTGCATCGGAAACTGGAGACTGCAGAATGACGGGCAGTGCGCGTTCTCAAGGGTGGCGAACAGGTCCACCCGAGGGGTTCCCCACATCTGAAAGACGTAACAAACCACCTCCGGATGGAGCCTCCACTCGTGGTCGGCAGAGAACTGCCGACTAAGACTGTCCGCACGCACGTTCAGCACCCCGGCCAGATGATTTGCCATCAGACAAATCTAATGGTCCTGAGCCCAGGACCAGAGACGCAGAGCCTCTCTGCAGAGACAATGCGACCCCACTCCTCCCTGCTTGTTGACATACCACATCGCGGTAGTGTTGTCCGTCAGGACTTGAACAGACTGACCGCGAAGGGAAGGGAGGAAGGTCTTGAGTGCCAAACGAGTCGCCCGCAATTCCAGAAGGTTGATGTGAAGCAACCTTTCCTCTGGAGACCAAAGACCATTGATCTCCAGATCCCCCAGATGCGCACCCCACCCCAGGGTGGAGGCATCCGTTATCACTGTGGCCACCGAAGGAGGCAGATGGAAGGGCTTTCCTTGAGACTGATTGCCCTCCACACTCCACCGAGATAGATCCGCTGCAGCTTCTCTGGAAATCCTGATCGACTCCCTGAGATCTCCATTGTGCTGATACCACTGCCTGTGGAGGCACCACTGGAGCGCCCTCATGTGCCAGCGTGCATGGTTGACCAACAGAATGCAGGAAGCGAACAGACCAAGCAGACGAAGGACCTTCAGAATTGGAAACACCGCTCCATTGTGAAATAAAGGGACCATTTCCTGAATGTCGAGAATTCTTTGAGGAGGAGGAAATGCTCGACACACAGTAGTGTCCAGTACCGCCCCTATGAACAGGTTGCGTTGAGAGGGCACCAGGTGAGATTTGGGTACATTGATCGAAAAACCCAAGTCGAATAACAGCTGATATGTTACCTCCAGATGATGCTGCACCATCTCTGGGGACTCTGCCTTCAGAAGCCAGTCGTCCAGGAAGGGGAAAACCGGAATCCCCGGCCTCCTGAGATGAGCAGCCACCACTGCCATCACCTTCGTGAAGACTCGAGGTACGGTAGTAAGACCAAACGGGAGGACCACAAACTGGTAATGTTGCGACCCAACCGTAAAACGGAGATACTTCCTGTGCGACTTCAGGTTTGGGACGTGGAAGTACGCGTCCTGCAAGTCGATCGACACCTCTCTAGTCTCCCTGCTGCAACGCCTGAAGAACCTGCGCAAGGGTCAGCATCTTGAATTTATCCTGTTTCAGGTAAAAGTTCAAGACTCTGAGGTCCAGTATCGGACGCAATCTGCCGTCCTTCTTGGGAATCAGGAAATACCAGGAGCAGCATCCCTGACCCCTTTGCTGCTCTGGAACCACCTCTATTGCACCCTTTTGAAGCAAAGCTAGCACCTCCTTCTGCAGAAGAAGTAGATGGTCCTTTGAGCAGTAACCCTGGCAAGGAGGGTAAGGGGGAGGAAACTCACGAAAGGGAAGGGCGTACCCAGTCTCCACGAGGTTCAAAACCCAAAGGTCGGTTGTAACGGATTTCCAACCTCGCAGAAAGTGGGACACCCAACCCCCTACAGGTCTCACATGATCTAGGATGGGGGATCTAGTGCTGCTTCCCTGAAGCTTCATTGGGAGCAGAGGAGGCAGAAGATGAAGAGGGGTTGCGGCCAGAACCTCTCCGACCTCTTTGTCTCCCTCTATAGGAGCTATAGAGGGGATTCAGCTGCTGCTGTTGCTGCTGCTGCTGAGGCTGCCGGAAGGAGCGAAATGAAGACCTCCCAAAACCTCTGAATTTCTTAAGCCCAAATCCTTTAGCAGGAGCCTGCAGACCTAAAGATTTCGCCGTCACCCTGCTCTCTTTAAATCTCTGCAAGGCGGAATCAGCCTTTTCACCAAAAAGTCTCTGTCCGTCAAAAGGCAAATCCACCAATGTGGCCTGAACGTCCGTAGAGAAGCCAGACGAACGAAGCCACGCCTGCCTCCTAGTGGCTATAGATGACCCCATTATCCTTACCACCGAATCAGCCGTATCAAGCCCCGACTGAATCACCTGCCTTGCAGCAGCCTGAGTGTCCGTGACCACTTCCATAAAGGACGCCTTATCACCTTCTGGCAACTTAGGGGCTAAAGATTTCATTGAGTCCATAAGCGCATGAACATAGCGCCTTAGTAAGCAGGTGGCATTAGTGGACTTAAGCGCCATGCTTCTAGAAGAAAAGGTCTTTTTAGCCGCCTGATCTGCCTTCTTAAACTCCCTATCCGCAGGAGTCTGAGGAAAAGCTCCAGAAGCATGCTTCGAGCATGACGCCTGTACCACCAGACTTTCTGGAGAAGGGTGGGAAGATAGAAAACCTGGATCCCCAGGTGCCACCCTATATCTTCTCACCACCTGCCTGGAGACTGCTGGCGAAGAGCGTGGCTTACGCCAGACGTCCATAACTGGCTCCAAAATAGCCTCATTAAAAGGCAGCAAAGGCTCACTGGTCGAGGTAGGCGAATGTAACACTTCCGTCAGAAGGTTAGGTTTATACTCAGCAGAGGGCAACAGCAAGTCCAGCAACTCTGCGGCCTTCTTTATTAGAAGATGGTAAGGAGCCAGTTCCTGCGGTGGAGAGGACCTAGAGGAAGAATGCTCCCACTCCGGAGTCGTATCAAGGCCACTAGCCTCTTGAATCCCTTCAAATTCGTCGGAAGATGTATCCACCTCACCTTCTTCCGCCTCCACTCTATAACGCTCCTCTTCCAAGACCCTCTGGGCCTCTCTCCTAGAACGGATCCGAGGAGCCGGCGTCGGCGGCGCCATACGCGGAGTCGGTGGAACCGAACGTGGAGCCGGAGGTGTCGGATTCGGCGTCGAGGAAGGCTCCGAAAAAGGTCGATCCAATCGAAGCCGAGATGGATCCCGAGACGGCGCCGGAAACTGCCACGAAGGCGCCATCGGCAGAAAGGGCATAAACGGGGCCTGAGCATAATGCTGCGGCACTCCCAGAGTGTATGCCATAGGACCCACGGGACCAGTAGGTGCGCCAGATGGGAAGGCAGCCCGTTGGAAAATCCCATACATCGCATTTAAAAAATGCCTTGAATCCGCACCCGGAGTCGGGAACTGCGGATAAGGGAATAATCCCGGATCCGGCTGAGGAGTACCTGGTACCGGAGCCGCAGTGTCCTCAACAGGCGCCGCAGGATCATCCGGCCCTGGAGAAGGCTCTTTTTCCTGTTCTTGCTCGGCCTCAGAAGCCGAAGACTCCACTGGAACCGGTGACTGCGCCGGTGACTGCGCCGGTGACTGCGCCGGGGACCGTGCCGGGGACCGCTTCGGCGAAGGAGATCCCTCTGGAGACTTAGATGGAGATGGAGACACATCCTTACTTCGACGTCGAGGCGAAGTCGATCTCGACGCCTTGCTCTTCGAAGACCGGCGCCGAGAGGAATGCTTCCTCTTCTTATGATGTTTCTTCGACTTCGAAGAATGCGAAGTCGACGACTCGGTCTCGATCTCTCCTTCTTCCTACCTCTCTTCTCCTTCTTAGCCTTGGCCATGAAGAGCTTCGCCTCCCTTTCTTTCAAGGCCTTGGGATTCATCCTTCTGCAGCTGGAACAATCCTCCACGTCGTGGTCAGAAGAGAGGCACCACAAACAATCTTCATGGGGGTCTGTCATTGACATGTGGCCCCCACATTCCCTACAAGGTTTAAAACCCGACTTCCTAGTCGAAGACATGGCAATTTTCTCCAACAGTAACACACTAAACGACTACAAAGTAGCAGGAGAGTGCTGGAAAAACCGTTGCGCGTCGATGGCGCGGAAAAAAGGGAACTGATGTCATCACGCCGACGTGGCTCTCTAATGGCTCCGGTGACGTCATACGGAGTCGCGAGCGGAGCCGATGTATTGTGACGTCGTCCACGTCGGCGTAGAGAGCTGGGGAAAAAAAGTTCCGTGGAATGCTGGCGCAGGGGATATTCACAAGGTTTGGAATCCACTGGCAGATGTATCCATCAGAATGTCTGCAACTGCATAAACGGCAAATTTAAAGGTGGCTTTGGAGCCAGTACAGACTTTGATTCACAGACTCCTAGGAAGCTTTTTGGTGACAGAGTTTTTTAGGTCTCTGCAAGACTTGCTGTACTGGAGTATGGAATAGAAGCCCTACCACTCTCCGCCCATATTTTTCATTGGCTTGTGTCATTGTCCTTCATAAATGCTAGCATCTGATATGTAAATATGCTTGTTAGTCCCTCCTTAGTACCGCCTCGTTTTCATTTGTAACCTACCATGGCGACTGCCCTTTTACTTCGGTTGTTACACGGTACGCGTTTTTAGGTCTCGCCTAGCGTAGGCTGCGCGCATGCGCAGTCTCGCTGGCGAGATTTCATGAGATGTGGGTATTTTCTGTAAGGGCCATTAAGCCCGCCCCTCTTTTCCATTGGCTGGCGTCACCATTTGGACGGCCTGGCCTGCTTTGCGTTCGTCGCAAAAGGTTTCTTATCTTTATGGGGCCAAACACATGGCCCCATAAAGACAAGAAACCCTTTAACAGGCGAGGCCGTCCAAGTGGCTCGGCAGAAAAAGCCGAGCAAATACGTCATGGCGATCTGCTCTGTGCCTGCAGTCGACACCCGCCACTGGACTGTATGGGCCGGACAACGCCTCCGCTGCAGGGCGAGATGACTGCATCTACTCAGCTGGCCTTGCAGCTGCTAATACCTCTCTGCTGCCCCCTGCTGGAGACAAGCTTACACAAAGACGGCTACGTCGGATGGGCCTGGTAAATATGGGGCTCTTGTACCCGGGAGGCGAATTCATACCCTTGAGAGACCTGCAAGGCCGGGCCGCAGCACACCGCTCTTACCGATTGCGCAGCGCACGAAGGGAGCGCACAGTTCTTTTCCTCACATTGCTTGTTTGGGGCTATGAATTCCAGATCTCCAGCATTTCCATCTAGAGGTCCCAGAGAGGATCTTGACAAGTCTGAAGTATCTTCTGATTATGGAAGCAACTGTATAGGTCCCAATATGGTCTATTCACTGGGAGTGTAATCACATGGTTGGGATCAAGGGGCTTGAAAGTGGGCATAATTTGCTTCTATTGGTGCGATTCCCTAAAAAGATTGCCGTTAACAGACAAAAACACTCAAACAGATATCTTATTCAGGCTTGGTTTTTAAAAACAATTTATTGGACTTTTTTAGCAAGCGGTAGATTGGTAATCATCATAATTTCTTTAACAGATATGGGGATAAAATAAACACGTATTTGCAAAGCTATTGGAATTTAGCGCTGCACTCGTAATCAGGGCCATAGCGTACTGTCAAACATCGGGCATGCTGTTAAGCCTGGGACCACATTTAGGTCACAACTATCACAAGTAACGATAATAGGGCACCAAATTTTTCCCAATTTTTTTTTTTTTAAACAGGATTTGTTGCTGAAGTAAAGCAAGCTACCAAACAATAAAATGCAATTTTGTTTAGGCTTCTGAAAATCCATGTATCAAATATTTTTGCTTTAGGAAACAGACAGCAGAAGTAACACAGAGGACTAAATGGTAAAATAAAGTCAATATGTCCTTCCATCTACTTTTAACAGTATGAATTCCATTTAAGTGAAAGCGGTTGATAAAATATTACCTCGTCTCTGGACTGCAAGATTAAATGTAACGCATCAACTGAAAGACAACTGAACTTTTGCCCTCCTTTCTTCACAAACACAAATTAACAAAAAAGGTTTTGTGCTTTCAAACGTTAACTTTAAGTTCCAATTCTAGCAGAATTAGCATTGAGGGCTATTAATGGACAAAACTGTAGGATTTGTTTATGGTACACTGTAGTTCCTAACAGTTACTTTCCTCAAAAATGTCAGTGCTGTGGTGGAGGGGGCTGATTTGCTGGGATTACGACATTTTATTCCTCTGGCAGCACCATCTTTAAACTTGAGCTCCAAGCCCATAAGGCGTTTTTTTTAAGCTACATTTTTTGATGGCTTGGACCACCGATAATTGCGGTCACAAGGCAAGTTGTAAAACCAGGAGGCACAAATGAGCAAAGAATGCCGGGCATTTTAATCTTCCCTCTCATTCAGTGATCTTAAGACTGCCCCGAGACTCGGGGACAACACACTGAGTGTGATTTACTGGAGCAAACCGGAACATCAAAGCCCCTGAAACACATGGGGAAAGATCGTTCGCTTTTGTTTTACTATGGACCCCTCATTACTTCTCTACATCGATACACTAGGTGCATGGCCGGTGAAGTGCACATGTTCTACATTCTTCTTTTCAATGCACGTGTCTCTGTAAAAAAAAAAAGGAACACTTGCGGACTGATTTCTAAAAAAAAAAACTTTGCCAGAGTCAGTAGGTCTGGTCGTGTGAGGATTCATATTTTTTAGGTCTTGCGACCTGCGTTGCACTGCGCAGCAGTGCTTGCGCAGGCGAGAGTCCTTTAGATCTGGGTTTTCTGGGCTTCAGAAATCGCTCTAGGAATCGCACACGCTCGTGCGTGTGCGATTCTTTTTTAGCTCCCCCATTGGCCTTTGCGTGCGTCTTCTTCCAAAAGACTGCACGCAATTGACCTGAGGTGCGCGCATAGCTCCTCCCATGGCCTATTGGTGTCTATTACGCGCACCAAGCGCGTAATAGACACCTATATGCCGTGGGTGGAGCTGTTCTCGTTCCGAGAGTCAGGCGTGACACGTGCGCCACTTGCTTTTCTTTACTTCTGGTATAAGCGCGGCACCCGCGCTTTACAGTAAAGCGCGGGTGCCGCGATTATACCAAAGGTAAAGAAATAGATTTTTGTTTCTACTTCTTTACGTTTGGTATAATCGCGGCACCCGCTCTTTACTTTTAATGTTATAAGTAAAGCGCCGGTGCCGCGATTATACTAAAAGTAAAGTTATAGAAAAAAACATGTGTTATCTGTGTGTGTGCAGGCCCGGAGAGGGGTTGTGCTACTGGGCCTGTCCTTCCCTTCACTCTCGCACTCTCGCACTATTTCTGTTCTTTTTTTCGTGGCCTGCATGACAAGATTAGGAAGGCTTTACTCGTTCCCCTGCTCAGGAGCCTAAATATCAAACAATGCAGACCTGCTCTGTTACACTAACAATTACTTCAAACAGACATGGTGTGTCATACAGTCTACATGTATATTGCGTCTTGTCAAGCTATGGAAGACTGTGGGGAAATAACAGCTCCCATGCCTTTACTGTTCCATTTACTGTCTCATAATCACCTTTAGAGGGCATATTTTTCACTGCACTTTTGAACGTAAGAACTATATATACCAGCTACATAGGGCCCTAACAATTATTTCTAAATTAGGAACTGGATAGATATTTAGTTTATAGGCATAATGCTGTGTCTTTTAAGCGGAGTATGCGCATCGCAGAGTCAGGTGTAAGCACTGGCTCTAGCAATCAAGGCACTAGCTAAGCCACTAAGACATCTAACACGTACATATACCATGAAGAGTCTTTAGGACAACAAATCGGCTCTTGAATGAGTTCGTTTCATTTTAGTGCATTACTTTAGATCACTGTAGTGGCATAATAAAAGTATTGTATTTTTAAAACATGCACTTTTCTCCACTGGTAAAACCCTGACAACACTTCTATGACACAATCAAGAGATATTACTTTGCTATGTGCAGTTTATACATATCGAGTAATGTATTTGGAATAACATTGTTGTCTACTGAATCATATGAGAGAGTTTTTAATTTTTTTTTTAAATAATGAATGTAAATTTATTCATAGGCGCTCTCAGATTTGGAGCCACAGTAAAACAAAGTGGTTTGCCTAGGATCACACAATTTGTTTAAATAGGGAGACTTGGTACAGCAGGCCTACGAGTGAGGTGACCAAGCCCTCGCACGTCTGCATTAGTGTGCTTTACTGTATAGAAAGACAGTGCATTATATTCAACTTTCAAATAATAAATGCCAGGTGAAAACTGTTAAGGGCAGCTGAAGTGAAACCACTGTTGGAATCGGTCCATGATGTTTTGCCGCTTCCAAAAAATGCTCCCCTGAGTAGGTGGTAGTGAGGGAATCCATGAAAGTGTTGGGATGGGTGAGGTAGTGAGGGAATCCATGAAAGTGTTGGGGATGGGTGAGGTAGTGAGGGAATCCATGAAAGAGTGTTGGGATGGGTGAGGTAGTGAGGGA
This sequence comes from Triturus cristatus, assembly GCF_964204655.1. Lineage (NCBI taxonomy): Eukaryota > Metazoa > Chordata > Amphibia > Caudata > Salamandridae > Triturus > Triturus cristatus. The sequence goes on from NC_140588.1 coordinate 1,041,077,602, forward strand.
ATCCATGAAAGAGAGTGTTGGGATGGGTGAGGTAGTGAGGGAATCCATGAAAGAGAGTGTTGGGATGGGTGAGGTAGTGAGGGAATCCATGAAAGTGTTGGGGATGGGTGAGGTAGTGAGGGAATCCATGAAAGAGAGTGTTGGGATGGGTGAGGTAGTGAGGGAATCCATGAAAGAGAGTGTTGGGATGGGTGAGGTAGTGAGGGAATCCATGAAAGAGAGTGTTGGGATGGGTGAGGTAGTGAGGGAATCCATGAAAGAGAGTGTTGGGGATGGGTGAGGTAGTGAGGGAATCCATGAAAGAGAGTGTTGGGATGGGTGAGGTAGTGAGGGAATCCATGAAAGTGTTGGGGATGGGTGAGGTAGTGAGGGAATCCATGAAAGAGTGTTGGGATGGGTGAGGTAGTGAGGGAATCCATGAAAGAGAGTGTTGGGATGGGTGAGGTAGTGAGGGAATCCATGAAAGTGTTGGGGATGGGTGAGGTAGTGAGGGAATCCATGAAAGAGAGTGTTGGGATGGGTGAGGTAGTGAGGGAATCCATGAAAGAGAGTGTTGGGATGGGTGAGGTAGTGAGGGAATCCATGAAAGTGTTGGGGATGGGTGAGGTAGTGAGGGAATCCATGAAAGAGAGTGTTGGGATGGGTGAGGTAGTGAGGGAATCCATGAAAGAGAGTGTTGGGATGGGTGAGGTAGTGAGGGAATCCATGAAAGAGAGTGTTGGGATGGGTGAGGTAGTGAGGGAATCCATGAAAGAGAGTGTTGGGATGGGTGAGGTAGTGAGGGAATCCATGAAAGTGTTGGGGATGGGTGAGGTAGTGAGGGAATCCATGAAAGAGAGTGTTGGGATGGGTGAGGTAGTGAGGGAATCCATGAAAGTGTTGGGGATGGGTGAGGTAGTGAGGGAATCCATGAAAGAGAGTGTTGGGATGGGTGAGGTAGTGAGGGAATCCATGAAAGAGAGTGTTGGGATGGGTGAGGTAGTGAGGGAATCCATGAAAGAGAGTGTTGGGATGGGTGAGGTAGTGAGGCAATCCATGAAAGAGAGTGTTGGGATGGGTGAGGTAGTGAGGGAATCCATGAAAGAGAGTGTTGGGATGGGTGAGGTAGTGACGGAATCCATTAAAGAGTGTTGGGGATGGGTGGGGGGGCAACAAACATTGTCACACTGGGCGCCACTAAAGCTAAAACCAGCTCTGAAGGTAACACGTTACTTGCATCCAGGGTGAATTTCATGTGTGATAGATACATAGACGTTTTCATATCTACTAAATGTTAGTAGTATGTACCCAAAAATGACACGTGCTTGAGGCAGGTGCAAAGTAGGACATTCTTCGGGTTTTCATATGTGCTGTACTGTATAGCCCACATACAAAGTAGGAAAAGTTACACAATATGTCTGCGCGTAGTATTTTGTAATGGAAGGCTATCCTTCCAGCGCAAAATCTATCCTAGAACTCATGCACTCACCTTTGCACCATCTTCGTAGGTATGGCGCTGCCCTGCTCTCGCCTTCTTACTTAACGCAGCACAGCAACTTTGGTTGCCGTGCTGCGTTGTGTGACAAAATGTGTACACTTTCCCCAAAAAGTAGCTAGACCATTTCAAAAACAGTTGCCAAGAGTGACTTTATGAGTGTGTCCGGTATGTTTTTTTTTCTTCTGAAATGTGGCAACCTTAGGTACGGAAATGTTTCTCAGAAGTCGAGGAAAGCCGCTGGGCTCGCTCCCCCACCACCTATTTTCTGTCAGGTTCACTCGTGATGACATTTTTTCCCGCCTCGCAGAACAAGCATTTGCAATGCAATAGGTCTCGCATTTACGCAAGTTTAAGCTATTGACATTGTAAATGAAAATGCCTTTTTTTAAAAAACATAAATTAAAGGCATTGTCATTTACAATGCCAATAGCTTAAACTCGCGTAAATGCGAGACCTGTGCATTGCAAATGCTTGTTCTTTATTAGACGCATATACACCAAAAGAAAAAATATGAAAATATGTCGCCGTTTAAAAGTGGAAGTCACATTCTTCCAAAAAACACATTTAAATAAAAGACCACACATAATCTTACAACGGGTGTTTCCCAAGGCAGGTACTCCTCAGAATAGGTGTAGAAATGATGTTTTTTGTTTTTATGCACATCACAGTAAAATACATTTTTTATTAGTGCAACAAAAGTACTATTGACTTTGAATTACTGCAACCTCAAGAAAGTCTAAAAACACAAGAGTGACCAAAAAAATTAAACAAAGGGCAGAGAATTGAAAGAAAAAAGCATTGGCAATGTAAAGTATTGGACCATTAGCCATGGGAAAATGCTATTATTCACAGTGCAAGAGAGAATGCTGACCTATAGATAGTTTATCGATATCCGTGCTTTTAGTGCACAAAATACAGAGGTATCAAAACCGATATTTCACAGTGAACCGTGAAATATGAGAAATATTTCATGGTTCCCTATGAAATAAGGATTTCATCATCTTAATGATTGCCATCAAACCACTCGGCAGAGGCTTACCATTGTCAGAAATACTAGGGTTATGTGGCAAGATTATTCAAGTTTTTTTATAGACTTCTTTATTGATTTTGCCAAAAGGTAGCAGCAACAGTTACATAAACAATAGTCATCCACTATTATGTCCCGGGAAGGTATGGTCTGCACAGCTCGTATCAAACTATTTCACTGGAAGATTATTCAAGTTCTATGGACAGCATTATTTTCTGCCATTTGAACTAGAACGAACATTTTTTGTGTAATCTGCAAATGATGTAGTACATTATGTAAATCTGTAATTATACTGTAAACTGTGTAGCCTGAGAATTGCATTTATCCATTGGTGGTTACTACCGTCTTGCTCCATCAATTTATTAATGAAATGTATGCATCATTGCATTGCATTTCTAAAACACTCTGTGCCTTGGACAAGTGGATATTTGATAAAATTCCACACCACTGGGATTCACTGGTACTTTATTTTTTTCAGGTAACTCTGATTGGAAGATGCCGAGTAACTGTACTAAAAGTTGCACGGAATACCTTGGGCAAAATGCACATGATTTAAAATTCAATCAGGAGTCAATAGAGGGCTTTCAGAAGCTTTGTTGTGTGGTCACTCACAGAACATAATGACATCAAATGTTGACTAAACAAGCATTTGCAATGCAATAGGTCTCGCAGTTACGCAAGTTTAAGCTATTCACATTGCAAATGACAACGCCTTTTATTTTTGTATTTTAAACAAAAACAAAAATAAAAGACATTGTTATTTGCAATGTCAATATCTCAAACTCCCGTAACTGCGAGACCTATTGCATTGCAAATGCTTGTTAGTTTTGTAAGCACTGATTTGTTTATTGAGTTTCTCCTACTGCAGGCACAACGAGCGTTGCTTATTTCTTCTGAAGTGGCTCTGCAGATCATGCAACAGGCTGGCTGATGTGTAAGCTGTGTTTATTTGAGGAGCTTGCGGAAATGGGCAGGTACACAGCTAGGATTAGGGTGAGCTGGTGTCTGCCCTTTCAAACAGATTCAATTTTATTCTTACAAGCAGTGCCGGAGCTAGGTATGGGCAGTGTGGGCAGCTGCCCAGGGCTTCGCACTCAGCCCACCAGCATGGGGCCCGCACCAGTGCAGCACACCACCAAACCTCTTGTGCCCCTACCGATCCCACACGCCACCCATATTAGCCCTTTCTATACCTCATGCCACCCACAGTAGCCCTCTCTATCCCTTACGTCAACCACAGTAGCCCTCTCTATCCATCACATCACCCAAATTAGCCCTCTCTATGCCCCACGTCACCCAGAGTAGCCCTCTCTATCCCTCACGTCACCCAGAGTAGCCCTCTCTATCCCTCACGTCAACCACAGTAGCCCGATCTATCCCTCACGTCACCCAGAGTAGCCCTCTCTATTCCTCAGGTCACCCACAGTAGCCCGATCTATCCCTCATGTCACCCACAGTAGCCCACTCTATCCCTTACGTCAACCACAGTAGCCCTCTCTATCCCTCACGTCACCCACAGTAGCCCACTCTATCCCTCACGTCACCCAGAGTAGCCCTCTCTATCCCTCACGTCACCCACAGTAGCCCGATCTATCCCTCACGTCACCCAGAGTAGCCCTCTCTATTCTTCAGGTCACCCACAGTAGCCCTCTCTATCCCTCATGTCACCCACAGTAGCCCACTCTATCCCTTACGTCAACCACAGTAGCCCTCTCTATCCCTCACGTCACCCACAGTAGCCCACTCTATCCCTCACGTCACCCAGAGTAGCCCTCTCTATCCCTCACGTCACCCACAGTAGCCCGATCTATCCCTCACGTCACCCAGAGTAGCCCTCTCTATTCCTCAGGTCACCCACAGTAGCCCTCTCTATCCCTCATGTCACCCACAGTAGCCCACTCTATCCCTTACGTCAACCACAGTAGCCCTCTCTATCCCTCACGTCACCCATATTAGCCCTCTCAATCCTTCATGTCACCCACATTAGCCTTCTCTATTCTTCACGTCACCCATATTAGCCCTCTCTATCCCTCTCGTCACCCACAGAAGCCCTCTCTGCCGCTCACTGTATCTTCCAATGTCAAGCATTGGGCTTGCTTTTTGCACTGATGTGAGTATATGACACTTTCCTTTAGAGCAGAAATCAAAAACTTTTCTTTACACAAGTTTACATCCCCAGATTGCATGCTGTTGCAAAAAACCCTACCAGGTATATTCCTTATAATCCTGCATGGTCTTGGATTACTATTTCCCTCCTTTATTTTCAGTTCACCTCTGCTTACCTTATATGGCTCTTCTATGTATGACTTACTCTTAAATCTCAAGCCTGTCTGTCTTCAAGCTTTCTTTGAATTTATTGGCTTCTCACATACCCCCTTCTAATGATCACACCTAAGTCACTAATCTACTACAAATAAACTAATGGATGGAATGGTTTCCTTTAGCACACAAGACTAACTCCAATAACTAAGGAACTGATCACTAACTATGGGCTCCCTGATAGCGCGCTGTTCACCGTAAAGTGCCTCAAAGCCTCGTCAGTGGTAGTGAGCGCTATATAAATGCAATTTCAATACACAGCAGATATTTTTCCCCTCATTATCACCCAAGTAGCCATGTTTGTCTCTCTGTCCCTCAGCAGTCCTCTACCACCCTCATGCCACAACAGTAGCCTTGTCGCTCATGGTTACCAAGCAGCCCTCTCGTTCTCTCGGTTACCCACAGTAGCCCTCTTCACCCCTCATGGCAAATGACAGTAGCCCTCTCTGCCCCTCAGCATGTCTTCTAGTAGCCATCTTGAGCCCTGTCACACAGTAGCCCCCTCTGTCCCTCTCATGCCACCCACACTAGCCATTTTGTGCCTTTAGTCACTCGGTAGCTCTAACTATCTCTCTGTAACCCAGTAGCCCTCTCGAGCCCCGTCACTCAGTAGCCCGCCCGATCCCTGTCACACAGTAGCCCTTTTAAGCCCTCATATCAACTACCAACAGTAGCCCTCTGCTTCTCATGTCACCCAGTAGCCCACTCGAGCCCTGTCACTCAGTAGCCCTCTTATTACCTACTGATAGCAGCCCTCTGTGGCCCTCAGGTCTCCCAATAGCTGTCTCTGCACCTCATGTCTCCCAGTAGCCCGCTCTGTCACTCAGTAGCCCTCTCCACTCCTTGTTTCCCCTAAGGCAGCAGCCGTCTCCCACCAGCCGCCAGTGTGCCCTCTCTGCCCCACATGTCTCCCAGTAGCCCTCTCTGCCCCTCATGTCTCCCAGTACCCTCTCTGCCCCTCAGTAGCCCTTTCTATCTCTCTGTCTCCCAGAAGCCCTCTCTATCTCTCTGTTTCCCAGTAGCCCTCTCTATCTCTCGGTCTCCCAGTAGCCCTCACTTAGTAGCCCTCATTACACCTACCGACAGTAGCCCTCTCTGCCCCTCATGTCTCACAGTAGCCCTCTGCCCCTCATGTCACCCAGCAGCCCGCTTGAGCCCTGTCACTCAGTAGCCCTCTCTTTCCCTCTCATGCAACCCACAGTAGCCCTTTCTTGCCTAACTCACCCAGTAGCCCTCTCTATCTCTCAGTCACTCAGTAGCCTTCTCTCCTCCTCACCCAACCTCCAGCATTAGCCCTCACCCACTCTCATGTTACCCACCAGCCACCAGTGTGGCCTCTCTGCCCCTCACATCTCCAGGTAGCCCTCTATGCCCCTCATATTTCCCAGTAGCCCCTCTCTGCTCCTCAAGTCTCCCAGTAGCCCTCTATGCCCCTCATGTCTTTCAGTAGCCCTCTCTGCCCCGCATGTCTTTCAGTAGCCCTCTTTGCCCCTCATGTCACCCAGTAGCCCTTTCGAGCCCTGTCACTCAGTAGCCATCATATTTATTTGAATGTGTCATGTTATCCCGCATTCTTTTTCCCCGCAAGGAATCACAACGCGGTCGTTACAACGACCGCGTTGTGATTTCGTATACCATTAATCCGCAAGTCGGAACAACGACTTGCGTTGTAAGGGGCGCGGGATGTTGGAATAGTATAATTTACTATTCCAACTCCAGTCTGTGCGGACAATAGGGAAGGTGTTGGATTTTAAATCCAACACCTCCCCCCCCTTCGCAAGTCATTGTTCCGACTTGCGGAGTAATGGTATGCGGAATCACAATGCGGTCGTTGTAACGACTGCGTTGTGATTCCCTGCGGGGAAAAAGATTTGTGGTAAATGTTTTTTACCTATTTATTTATAAAGTTTATTTAGCGCTAGCTAGACCCGTGGGTATCCGCGCGCTCTACATACACAACGGAAAAGAAAAAAAATGCATCACATCGCAGTACATGAGGATGCATAAAGATATAAGCAAAGACATAATACTTATGTATACAGTGAAGGGGAGAAAAACGCTGGTGGTTGAAACAGTCGGATAACCACCATCCATGAAGGTCAAAGTGAGAGGGGAGTCCATTAGGTTATTTATGCCTAGGTTGGTTGACTTAGTCGGTAAAGTATTGGTTGAGGAGCATATCACCCATCACCTATCTCCTAGAGGAGATCATATCACCTACCTACAGTAGCCCTCTCTGCCCCTCATGTCTCCCAGTAGCTGTCTCTGCCCCTCATGCCTCACAGTAGCCCTCTGCCCCTCATGTAACCCAGTAACCCTCTCGAACCCTGTCACTCAGTTGCCCTCTCCCCTCCTCGTTTCCCCTAAGGCAGTAGCCTTCTCCCACCCTTCTGTTACCCACCAACCACCAGTCTGCCCTCTCGCTGCCCTCTCTGCCCCTCATGTCTCCTAGTAGCACTCTCTGCCCCTCATGTCTCCCAGTAGCCCACTCTGCCCCTCATGTCTCCCAGTAGCCCTATCTGGCAATCACCCTCATGTCTCCCATTAGCCCTCTCTGGCACTGACCCTCATGTCTCCCAGTAGCCCTCTCTGCCCCTCATGTCTCCCAGTAGCCCTCTCTGCCCCTTATGTCTCCCAGTCTGCCCTCTCAGCCCCTCATGTCTCCCAGTAGCCCTCTCTGCCCCTCGTGATTCCCAGTAGCCCTCTCAGCCCCTCATGTCTCCCAGTAGCCCTCTCTGCCCCTCGTGACTCCCAGTAGCCCTCTCTGCCCCTCATGTCTCCCAGTCTGCCCTCTCTGCTCCTCTTGTCTCCCAGTAGTCCTCTCTGCCCCTCTCATCTCCCAGTAGCCCCCTCTACCCCTCATGTCTCCAGTAGCCCTCTCTACCCCTCATGTCTCCCAGTAGCCCTCGTTGCCCCTCAAGTCTCCCAGTAGCCCTCTCTGCCCCTCATGTCTCCCAGTCTGCCCTCTCTGTCCCTTGTGCCTCCCAGTAGCCCTCTCTGCCCCTCTCGTCTGCCATGAGCCCTCTCTGCCCCTCATGTCTCCCAGTCTGCCCTCTCTGCCCCTCCTGTCTCCCAGCAGCCCTCTCTGCCCCTCTGGTCTCCCAAGAGCCCTCTCTGCCCCTCATGTCTCCCATTCTGCCCTCTCTGCCCCTCGTGTCTCCCAGCAGCCAGCTCGGCCCCTCTGGTCTCCAATGAGCCCTCTCTGCCCCTCACGTCTCCGAGTAGCCCTCTCTGGCACTCACCTTCATGTCTCCAAGTAGCCCTCTCTGGCACTCACCCTCATGTCTCCCAGTAGCCCTTTTCCCCTCATGTCTCCCAGTAGCCCTCTCTGCTCCTCATGTCTCCCAGTAGCCCTCTCAGCCCCTCATGTCTCCCAGTAGCCCTCTCTGCCCCTCATGTCTCCCAGTCTGCCCTCTCTGTTCCTCGCGTCTCCCAGTAGCCCTCTCTGCCCCTCTCGTCTCCCAGTCGCCCTCTCTACCCCTCATGTCTCCCAGTAGCCCTCTCTACCCCTCATGTCTCCCAGTTTGCCCTCTCTGCCCCTCGTGTCTGCCAGTAGCCCTCTCTGCCCCTCTTGTCCCAAGAGCCCTCTCTGCCCCTCATGTCTCCCAGTCTGCCCTCTCTGCCCCTCGTGTCTCCCAGCAGCCCTCTCTGCCCCTCTGGTCTCCCAAGAGCCCTCTCTGCCCCTCATGTCTTTCAGTAGCCCTCTCTGCCCCTCCTGTCTTCCAGTAGCCCTCTCTGACCCGTATGTCTCCCAGTAGCCCTCTCTGCCCCTCATGTCTCCCAGTAGCCCTATCTGACCCTCATGTCTCCCAGTAGCCCTCTCTGACCCTCATGTCTCTCGGTAGCCCTCTCTGCCCCTCAGTAGCCCTCTCCGCCCCTCAGTAGCCCTCTCTGCCACTCGTGTCTCCCAGTAGCCCTCGCTGCCCCTCATGTCTCCCAGTAGCCCTCTCTGCCCCTCAGTAGTCCTCTCCGCCCCTCAGTAGCCCTCTCTGCCCCTCGTGTCCCCCAGTAGCCCTCTCTGCCCCTAATGTCTCCCAGTAGCCCTCTCTGCCCTCACGTCTCCCAGTAGCCGTCTGCCCCTCATGTCTCCCAGTAGCCCTCTCTGCTCCTCACTAGCCCTCTCTGACCCTCATGTCTCCCAGTAGCCCTGTCTGCCCCTGATGTCTCCCAGTGGCCCTCTCAGCCCCTCAGTAGCCCTCTCAGCCCCTCAGTAGCCCTCTCTGCCCTCTCTGTAGGAGCGCTGCTATTTTAAGGGAGGTAAGGACAGGCTCGTTCATTCCAGCCGTACACAAGACGCTTCTTTTAAAACCCACAGGTTAACCTTATCTTTTGGAATATTCAGCGCCCAGATTAGAGGTCTCGGTTTAATTAAAAACAAGAACACGGGGATTCAAGATGCCGGCCACAGCAGCCTTAGCGTCTCCTGCCCCCTAGAGGCCTTGAGCAGAGAAGCTGTGGCGACAAAGGATAAATCTACACAACTATCAATAATCCTGCATCGTCTAATCTCTGCTTCGTAAATAGTGCTGTATAACCACGCTTCCAGCCGCTATAACTACGTATCACAGTGAGCCAGATGCAATGAAAATGGCCAGTGATTCAGAACTCAGTACTGCTTTAAGTAGGTTTCTAGGTGCTCCTTATTTTTACAAATAAGGGAACAGAAATAAGGACCACTAGTTATCTGCCCAGGATCACACACTGTGGTTAAGTGGAGAAATCAAGAATACATGGAAGACATCAAGACCCAACACATCGTCGCATCTGCATTTACATTCTCAAAGAGAAAAACGTTAAAACAAGCATTGGCATTGCCAATAGGTCTCGCTTTTGAGACCTTATAAGTATTTAGTTATGCAGCACAATATCCTTGGTGCAACAACATTAACTGTTGCATGGTAAAACACTTATAAGGCCCCAAAGGCGAGACCTATTGGCTATGCCAATACTTGTTTTTTTTTTTTTAAGGACAAGCAGTGCTATCAGGCTCCGGCTGCCACTTAGAGTTAGAGAGAGGTGTGTAGAGAGAGAGAGAGAGGGATAGAGAGAGAGAGGTGTGTAGAGAGAGAGAGAGGGGTGTGTAGAGAGAAAGAGGTGTGTAGAGAGAGAGGTGTGTAGAGAGAGAGAAAGAGGTGTGTAGAGAGAGGTGGGTAGAGAGAGGTGGGAAGAGAGAGGTGGTAGAGAGAGAGAGGTGTGTAGAGAGAGGTGTGTAGAGAGAGAGAGAGAGGTGTGTAGAGAGAGAGAGAGAAAGAGGTGTGTAGAGAGAGAAAGAGGTGTGTAGAGAGAGGTGTGTAGAGAGAGGTGGGTACAGAGAGGTGTGTAGAGAGAGGTGTGTAGAAAGAGGTGTGTAGAGAGAGGTGTGTAGAGAGAGGTGTGTAGAGAGAGAGAGAGAGAGGTGTGTAGAGAGAGGTGTGTAGAGAGAGGTGGGTAGAGAGAGGGGTAGAGAGACAATCTAAACGCCATAAGAACAAGACGAAGAATCTGCATGATTGTGTCTAAAGTAGCAGCACACCTACTTGTTTTGATAGTTTGCGGATTGGTGCTAGACTAAGATCGTTGGCCTTCTGCACATAATAAAAACAGACATTAATACTATTCGTCTTCTTCCAGGCATAAAAAGGCACACTGTCCAGCTGTCTAATCCTGGGCACTTTGAATTGTTTCTCAGAGTTCATCAGTGACTGCTGCGCCTAGTGCCAGAAGCTTACATAAAGGAAGGCAATGGAGGCCACTGCATAACAGAAAATGCTTTCGGAGGAGTAGGCCAAAGAAACAGGGAAATAATAGTATTGTTACATTATTTTTTTGTTTCATGACGTTTTTATTAGCATTTCTAAATAAAACATAGTGCATTACATGATACAACAACCTGTAGCTGGCTCAAGGCAATACCGAGTCAGGCAGAGCGAAAATTCCAAGGGCCATACCTTATCTCATGTCCAGCTAACCCTGCGGGCTTAGAATGACAGATAATACGCCAGAACTTGATGAAGGCAACCATGACGGAAGTGGTGAATGCAAAGATCTCCAACACTGGCATCCTAGAGCGTCGACAGCCTAGAGGCCGGGACAAAGGCCCTAGGACCTCATGCCACGTGCCGGCGCCCGCGTTGCGTCGTTATGGTGTTGTTGTATCTATTAGCTATACATCATGAATCGAAGATTAACAAAGAAGAAACAACCAATGAGGAGGAGGGGAGGGCAAAAAGGGGATAGCGGGGAAGGGTGAGCGAATGCGGTGGGGGGGGGGGAAGGTTGTGACGCCCTACTACCGCTATCCAGACCCACCGCATTACTAGAGAGTGCCGCTCTGGCTACACCAGGCACCATCTCTGGCAGCATGCGTAGAAGGGCTAAGGGCGGTAACAATGGTTTAAGCGTCGGAGGCCAGGGTGTCTAAGTCAGGAAGAGTGTCTGAGAGTGATATGTAGTGCAATCAGTCTATAGGATTCCAAAAGCCCTCTGGATCGGTGGGGTGCACTACATAGTCAAACAACTGTAGGGCTCGGAGTCTTGGTGGCTGTAATCTAATGTTTTCCAGTCGCCCCAAGTGGTCAATCAAAGGCTTCCAAAGCTTCCGGAATTTAGTATCCCGGAGTTGAAGACGTGCCGTGAGCAACTCCATTGCCACAACATGCCATAAGCGGGTGAACCGCACGTTTATGGAAGGTGTTTCTGCTTTCTTCCAATAGAGGGCAACAGTTTGTTTTGCAGCACCCAGCATAAGGAGGCCGAGATGTCGATCACGGCATGTCATAGCTCTCAGGTTCACCGGTCTAAGGCCCAGAATTATTGTGAGCGGGTCCTCAGGCAGTGGATATCCTAGCACCCGTTTAATATGGCTGAGGACTTCTTTTCAATAGGTAGTCAGGAGAGGGCACGTCCACCAAATGTGTATAAAATCCCCTAATGCTTGAGTACAGCGCCAACATAGGGGGGACGCATTAGGGAACATTTTTTGAAGTCGAGCGGGGGTATAATACCATTGAGTCATTACTTTGTAGGCGCATTCCTGCTGGGGGATGCTATGAAAAGTTTTTGGGATGTCGCTCCAGAGTCGTGCCCACTGAGAAGGGGTAACGTCAGAACCAGAAAGGGACTGCCACCGCTGCTGATATGGATGAGAGACCAAACGCTGTGAGCGCTGGAGCAGTTGATATATGTGAGAAACTAGCCCCTTAAAGGTGCCAAAGGTACGTGCCAACCGCTCGAACGGCGTGAAAGGTCGCGTGGCCGCCTGCGCAAAGGAGAAGCCCTGTGTCCAGTGCCAGAGCTAGATATATTGAAATCTGTCCTTCTCTGTTAGACAGAATTCTTGCTTGCAATGAGCAAAGGTTTTGAGATCGCCTCCCATAAATAAATCCCATATCGTTCTACAACCGGTTTCTGTCCAATTTGCAAAATAGGGTGGGCGACACGCGGGGGGAACTGCGGGTTGCGAGCAACTAGAGTGTGCGGGGATGGAAAAGAGGTGAGGCCCCTGCGGACTGCCACTTTGTCCCAAATCCCGAATACCGTTTTAGTAGGGACTGCCATGTAGGCGCTACGATGAGGCAGTCAAGCGTGGTCCCAAAGCGGGCGACAAGTGACCGCCCGATTCATGTGAAACCACACCTTTTCGCTCTCCCACGCTCCCCACTCCAGAATAAAGCGGAGGTGGGACGCCCAATAATATTGTATTAGATTGGGGCAAGCAAGTCCGCCCCTGTCCCGTGGGAGCATTAAGATTTTACTAGAAAAACGTGGTTTCTTACCGCCCCAGATGAATGCGGTCAGTTCGCGTTGCAGCCGCTGAATTTGGTGTTCTGGGATGGGTGTCGGTAAAGTTTGAAAAAGATAAAGGATCTTCGGTAGTATGGACATTTTCACTGTGTTGAGGCGTCCTAACAAGGAGAGCAGTAGGGCTTTCCACATGCGTAAATCAGCAATGACTGAGTTTGTATTTTCCTGCCAATTAGCTTGCGACCAGGTTGCTAGATCCGGCGTTAAGTTGAGACAGAGATACCATACAGACCTAGTCACCATTTGATAAGGAATGAGAGTCTGCAGAGTCGTAATCTCCTCATCCAGGACCGTAATATTAAGGACCCATGATTTCCTGTGGTTAATTTTAAGCCGTGGGGCTTGCTCGTAGGTTTGGAGCAGCGTATGTACCGCCGGAAGCGAGCGCAATGGATTGGATAAAGTAAGAAGTAAATCGTCTGCAAATAGGGCAATCTTATGTTCGATGCCCCCAAGAGAAATACCACGAATATCAGGGGACCGGCGCACCATAATGGCGAGAGGTTCCACCACAAGGGCAAACAATAGGGGCAACAGGGGACAACCCTGCCGGGTGCCCCTGCTGATGGAGAAAGGCTGCGTAAGCTGACCATTAACTCGTACTCTGGCTAGTGGCGAGATATAGGGAGCCATAATACACGCTGTCATCAGATGACCCAGACCCACTTTCCACAGAACTGCATGAAGAAATACCCAGTCCACCTGATCCAACGCTTTTTCAGCGTTGAGCGAGAGCAGGCAGGCCGGTATCCTCCAGTGCCTAGCCTTCCCAACAAGATGGGCTACTCGGCGCACATTGTCCGCCCCCTGGCGTTGGTGGATAAACCCCACCTGATCCGGTTCAATGAGATTGGGCAAGTGAAGGCTGAGCCGTTTGGCAAGGATTTTGGTGTACAGCTTAAGGTCCGTATTAAGCAGGGCAATAGGACGGTAGGAGGAGCAGAGTGTGTGGTCCTTCTCAGGTTTTGGGATGAGGGCAATTTCAGCCATCGCCATGTCCAGAGAAGGCCCGACTGATTCCGTGAACGAGTTGAGGAGGCGTAAGAAATATGGTTGCAGTTGCGGCAGAAAGGCGCGATAAAACGAAACCGGGAGCCCCTCGGGGCCAGGTGTTTTACCTAATGGAAGGTCTTTCAGAGCACTGGTTATTTTTTCCAGAGTAATAGACTCTTCCAGGAGCTTGGAATGATACACACTCAGAGGCTCCCAGACACATGCGTCCAGGGCGGTCGATATCAGATCCGGTGCGGGTGGATCACTAGTGTAGAGAGACGCATAATAGTCATGGAACGTTTGGAGCTTAGCCGATTCTGTGGTAGCCCATGACCCGTCTCCCAGCTTTAGTTTTGCAATGTGAGCTTTGGCCGCCCTTGTTCTCAAGCAACGCGCTAGGACAGTACCTACCCTGACCCCACCGTCATAATAGCGATGTCTTAACGCAAGTAGAGCATGTTCAGCCTTATTTGTTCTATGCACACAAAGCTGGCCTCTGAGGACAGCCAGACGCCTTTTGTGCGCCGCCAATGGGCGCTCCTGATCCATTTTCTCAAGCGTCTTAATTTCACGTGTGAGTTTATTTTCGTACAACCGGGCTTCCCTCGCCCTAGCGATGGCTATGGACGTAAGGGCATCGCGTATCGTAGCTTTGAATGCGTCCCATAGGACAGGGAGGGAAGTCTCTGGTAAGTCATTAGTTTCGAAATACGTTGAGATAGCAGCCTGAAGCTCCTCTCTGTCCACCGGATCTCTAAGAATATGGGACAGGAACCGCCATCTATTAGGCCGTATCGGGTGGGAGAGACGCTCATGTAGAAGTAACTCCACATGCGCATTATCAGAGATCGATATACTGGAGTGAGACGCCGATAGGGTATGTTTAATCAGAGAGTGGGACACGAAGAGAAAATCAATGGGAAAATAGGAGTGGTGGGTATGCGAGTAGTAAGTGTAATCCCGCAGTCCAGGGGAGTGATAACGCCAGACGTCAACCAGTTTTAGAGCAGTGAGGGATTTTTTCACTGCTGCGGACATAGTCCCCACCCCATGAAAGGCGCCCCACAGCGATCTAATTCCGCATCCCATACCAAATTGAAGTCCCCTCCTACTATGAGATCCGAGTTTACCAGCTCTAGGTGTTCCCTCAATATCCTGCGCAAGAAGGCGTTCTGACCCTGATTGGGGGCATATATGTTACAGAGAGTGAGTGTGCACCTTGAGAAGTCTACCCTCAGTGTCCTGAATCACTTTAGTATCTCCCTGAGAGATGCCCACCCTGCAAAGAATAGCTACACCCGCTGTCTTAGTGGCTGCTGAGGACCAGAACTGATGGGGGAAACGTGGCTGAGACATGCGTGTTACGTCAGCCTTGAGGAGGTGGGTCTCTTGCAAGAAAATTATATTGGGGTTCTGCAGCAGTAAATACCACCATATTTGGCATCTTTTGTTGGGAGAGTTGAGCCCTTTCACATTGAGGGAGATAATCTTCCAACAGGGTACTGTAGTCATCGTCACCTATCGTCAGGCGTAGTTGCCGCCTCCTGACTCTCCCACACATCAGTGTACCCCCCTGCCGAGTGGGTGCATTGGGAAGGGAAAGAGAGGAAAAAGGGTGGGAACGGAGAAAATAACTGAAGTACTGTAGCGGCCAACAAAGCCTATTCCAGTCAAAGGAGTAGCCAGGCACAATGGCACAAGTTGTCCCGGAGATGTCACTCTCCCAGAAATAGGAGTGGGGGTCGGTCATCGCGCTGATAGTGAATCCAGATCACTGGGAAACAGCTCCAGGCCGCCACTTCAGAGATGTGACACTTGTGAACCTGAGGGCAACGGACCTCCCTCCAAACATTTTATATGCTGTATGATGTCCTGCTTATCTCGTGATGATCTGCTGCCGTCAGGAGAAGAAGGGTGCCTGGGGCGGCATACCATGGACCATTAAGGTTTCAGCGGGACTCAGAGTTTAGCAGGCTGGCACGAAGGGCTGGTGGACGGGGTGTCCGGAATTTGAAGCAATTGAGCCGCCTCTCTATAAGATCTCAGCACGCGGCGTTTGGACTCCCATTGGAACATGAGGGCAAAGGGATGGCCCCATTGATAGCGGATATTAAGTTCCCAGAGCTTGTCAGTAATGGGTCGGAAATCCCTCCGGCGCCGAAGGGTCGTGAGAGCCAAGTCCTGGAAGAGCTGGATGGGCGTGCCTCTGCACAATATCTCGGGCTTGTCTCTGGCTGCCTTGAGAATGGCTTCTTTTTCAACGAAAAAGTGGACCCGGGTCAAAATATCAGGGATTAGTCCAGGCCTTCCAGGCGGTCCCGAAACCCTATGTGCACGGTCCAGGGTTGGCGGCGAGGTGTCGTCATCTCCTCTGATGTCATGGAGCAGGTCAGCCACGAACGACATTATGTCCGCGCCTTTCACCCCGATTGGAACACCTCGTATGCATATGTTGTTACGGCATGGCCTATTTTCCAAATCCTCTTGTTTGATCTGCAGTTCAACATGCTGTTCTTCCAATGTTGCGAGCCGCTGCCATAGATGCTCCTGGTCTTCTGTACGAGGGTCTAGGGTCTTTCCCAGGTTGTCTACTCGCCCATCCAGTTCCCCCACATCTCTCCAAAGCTCCTTGACACACGCTTGTACTTCCGTACGTAGAGATCCGATTTCTGATTTGAGCTCTTGCATAAACAGTGCCATGAAAGACTGCATGACCGGCTCAGAGGGGTTTCCAGCCCCCGGCGCCGCAGTAACTGTCGGAGCCGAGCCTGGTTTGCTCCACAGGTCCATAACTGTAGCATCTTTGGGGGTTGCCTGGGGTTCTTTCCCTGGCTTGGAGCGAGTCATGTTCCGGGAGCGCTAATAGTTAGTCCAGTAATGCGCCGGAAAGGTGGCTGCAGCGTCGCCGGCCACCCGCTCGCAGTGGCGCCCGGATTCCCTGGTTGTAGGCCCCAAAGTCGTTGGGAAAGCCGCAGCAGTCGCACGTTAAGTCCAGGGCGCAGGTGTAAGGCACTGCACTCCAGGGAACCTATGAAGGCCGGTGCCGTGACAATAGAGCGAGAAAGCTTAAGCGCCCTGGAGCCAGAGTAAGGGCAACACAAATCTTCAGCCCTCCGTGCAACTCAGGTCCTCTGGGCAACCAACAGGCTCAACAGTCTCCCCAGAGGGACCTCCAACGCGACCGACCCTCTGCCTCCGGCTCCACCTGTTGTTCCGGCCTTGTCGCTGGAGGGGGGTGCAGTGAGGGCAGGCCAGTGCAGAAGGTGTCACAAACTCACTCACAGGTAGCCAGAGGTACAGCGCTGAGGTGCCCAGAGGCGCAGCAGTCCGGGTCATGCAACCACGCAGGCGGGGCAGGGCAGCAGAGCAGGGGGGCGCCACCGCCGGGAAAAATACTATGTCCCACGAGGATCACAGGCAGGCGGCGTCACTGGAGGCGCAAGGTTCAAAGGGGACCCCCCCCCCAGCGGTGGCTTCAATGCCCCCCCACCCGCATACCTGGCTATGTTTCGGATCAACTCCGCCGGTGACTGGTCAGCATAAGTCGAGCGGAGCCTGCAGAGAGTTGACAGCCTCAGTCTCTCTCCTCAGTGACAGCACTTGTCGACATCTGCAGGTCCACAGGTCCGGGCTCACTCCAGGCGTCCTCCACCTGACCGCGTCGCTGCCAGTAGGCTGTTTTTATGAAGCCGCCTGTGGGGTCTCCGAAGTGGACCCCAGAAGGCCCAGCGGCAGCCAAGAGGATGGGCACCCCACAAGCAGCGATGCAAAAGATGACCCAGCGTCGCTGGTCGGCTGACAGCAGAGGTTTCTAGCCACCAGTTCCCCCTCAAGGCTCCAGGGTACCCAAGGCAACCAGCACGCCTCTCACTTAGTCACAGGGTAGAAGCGCCGCGCACGCTGTCCCGATGCAGCCAAATTTTAGAGGCGGAGCAAGGATGGCCGCCCCAGCCAGAAGACAGCTCACCAGGGCCCCAGCATGCACCTCTCGCTGCCTCAGGACTCATCTGTAATAATATTTCCAGGGCCAACAGATCACAGGAGGGTCTCTTCAAAGTAAAGCAGATGGCGCCCAGAACCACCCAACACCAGGGTGGAGAGGTGGCAGAGGGCAGTTAAGGGCAAGCAGGCCTAGTCCAATGACAGAGGGTCCCTGGCAAGCAGTGCAGCTCCGCCCACAGGGGGCGTGTAAAAGGCCAAGGTGCCTCGCCCGGGTCTAAGCGCCGCAGCTGAAGGGGTCCCCAACTCAGATCAACCCAGCAGAGGCTCGATGTACAAGGGCCCACATCAACCAGTCCAGTGACCCCCGGATCAGGCACTCCCCAACCGTCCGGGCCAGTGCTCCCCAGCCCTCAATGTCCTACCGGTGGCTTGACCTCGCTGTTGAGTGGGAAATGTCGGGCGCTCTCCCGCCTAGCTTCGCATCCAGTCTCTCAGCAGGGCGCCATCAGGAAGAGCAGCGAAGGGGCAGTGTATGCCCAGCTCAGCCCTCGCACCACCTCCAGAGGCTCCGGGGCTGCACCACCAATGATCGCCGCACCGTAATCACAGGAGTTTTAGTTTCACTCCTTTGGGGGGGCGCAGAACCCAGCGTTGTAAAATGGCGGCCGCGCTCGCCAAGGCCGAAGCCTTCACCCTCCGCCGCTGCACACGCCACTGTCCGCTGGTCCAGGAGATCGCCAGGCCCGCAGGAATCGGCCCGGACCTGTGCTGGAAGCAGTCGTCCCTAGGTAAGGCCCCACTGGCAGTGTTTGCAGGCTTTAAACGCTGATTTCACCAGCGGCGGCCCGGAGCTCCAAAAGCGCGCGTCTCACTCCATCTAAAACAAGAACACGCCCCCTACATTATTTTTTTGTAGAGAATATGGGATCTAATGGAAAAAAACATTTTTGATAAACTTGAATGGCACATCAAAACTTTAAATAGTTTTAATCTTCAACAAGATTTTATTTCTTCTTAGTTCGTAAATATTGACATAATCTCACGATAAACCTTCTGTTTAAACTTCAAGCACTCTTGCAGTATAAAAGAAACTTATTCACTTTAATGCATCCTTCTCGTGCTTGGCTGGAAGCTGACTTGTGCTTGTTTGAAAAGCTAACTGGCCTCCCTTGAGTGACTGGGTGGATTATCTTTCTAGTAATAAATGTAAAGATATGTTAACTCTCAGCTTAGAACTCGTTCTGTCTCCTAGAAAAAAAACATTTGTTCCTGAGCACTTAATGTTGTTAAATGATGATGTGTCCTTTGCAAATGTGTTATTAGTGTCACGTCTCTTGCGATTGAAAAATGCCCAGTGATTTCAAGCGCTATCATACATAAATAAAAAAATGTGCGCCTTTTTTTCTCTGAAAGTCTGCAGAATGTGTTTCAGTGTATTTCACAAGTCCCAAAAACATATTTATTCATAGCCCTTTGGCAGATTTGCAATTGGATTGTTACAAAACAACTTTTATGCCGTTCCTCTCATGTGAGAAAGCTAGAAATATAGAGTCAGGGAAGACAAGGAGTACCACTAGCCCGAAAGTTGGGGTCTGTGTGGGAAATCCATATTCCGGATAGTAATGCCCTCACACACCCTTGCAGGTGTCATGCTTCATCATATGGGCTGCTCCTCGTCGGGTCGGCGGTGCAATACCCGACGGGCTCCCTATAATAGGGGCTCTTTATCGGAGATCTTCTTATCCGGATGCCGTATGGTGAAGTGCAGGTATGGGGGCTAAGGGGTGTAGAATAGTGTGGTGAATTAAAATAGGGAAAGGAGTACCTGGCATGAACGAAATTTATTCTGGGGGTCTCCTACCCTAATTAAAAGTAAAGGACGGAAAACAAGGCACTAACCCGAGGATAATGACTCGTGTAGTGTAAATCATTGTTTTACTCAGTGTGGGTCAACATGTTTCTCGCTGTAGGAAGAGTATCCTTGCGATTCTTCAGGACCTAGAAAAGATTAATGTTCTACACCTGAAACATATGTGGTGAAATTATCTACTCACGGACAAAGGGTGTCAAATGGTTAAAGTACCTGGTTAAAGTACCTGGAACTACCCTATTCGGTAGAACCCCAGGCTTCAACAGTACCCGGTGGTGTAAGCATAGCGCCTGGTGCCTAAAGAATTTTTAGGGAGTTAGTGCGCAGTATGCCCTGTAATAGACCTGCCCTGTTCACCGGGTCCGGGAACAGGGCAGGTCTATGACACCCTTTGTCCCAGCGAGAAACATGTTGACCCACACTGAGTAAAACAATGATTTACACTACACGAGTCATTATCCTCGGGTTAGTGCCTTGTTTTCCGTCCTTTACTTTTAATTAGGGTAGGAGACCCCCAGAAAAAATTTCGTTCATGCCAGGTACTCCTTTCCCTATTTTAATTCACCACACTATTCTACACCCCTTAGCCCCCATACCTGCACTTCACCATACGGCATCCGGATAAGAAGATCTCCGATAAAGAGCCCCTATTATAGGGAGCCCGTCGGGTATTGCATCGCCGACCCGACGAGGAGCAGCCCATATGATGAAGCATGACACCTGCAAGGGTGTGTGAGGGCATTACTATCCGGAATATGGATTTCCCACACAGACCCCAACTTTCGGGCTAGTGGTACTCCTTGTCTTCCCTGACTCTATATTTCTAGCTTTCTCACATGAGAGGAACGGCATAAAAGTTGTTTTGTAACAATCCATTTGGGCCACCTTTTTATGCTGGACCTCCCACTTCCTCCAAGTGGAAAAAGGCCCTGTTGTCCCTCTATTCTTGGTTGCAGATTTGCAATTGGCCAAAAACATTATTTGTTCCGGTCTCTTCTCTGGATAGTGCTGCTTGGAATTTGCGAGTGTGCCACTTATGCAGTGATTTATATATCCATTTTTCTGAGTGACTCTGCATTTGTATGTCATCTGCAAAGGTGGCAATAATTTTTGGAGTCTTCTTTCACTGGTAGCATTTTACTTTAATTAATTTAGTAGTGATCTTAATTTTCACTATTTCATGTGGTTACTGTTCTATGGAAGTATGAGCTGCTTTCGTTTTTGTGAAGGATTTCAAATACTTGCTTTTGCCGATGACAAGTTATCGAGCACCATTTAAAATATTTGTACTCCTGTATGTAGCAATAATGATGAAAAAAGTGTCACTCATAGTCGTTGAATGTCACTCATAATTACATTGAAAGCATGAAAATGTATAACATAAGCAATCTGAAACCTTGGCAGCTATGTTCATTTTGGTAGGCAATAGGCATGGTGAGAATAAGTGATTTGCCCAGAAACACAGGATGTTGAGCCGACGCTCACCCTGGTTCCCCAGCTTCAAAGTCGATGGCTCTAGCCGTAGCCCCAAGGCTCCCGCTGCTTGCTGCCTATCTGCCCAGCCTGAATGTGCTCTGTGGCTGCCATTCACAACTAATCATTCAGTTATGAGAGACAGGAAGTAATGTCCATTTTGAAGTCACATAATGTGTTCCTGATTCATTAGATTGCCCACAGTGCCTCATTTGCATACTAACGTCACCTGCTTAGCTCACACTTTGAAAATCCGTGCGTAAATAGCTGCACCAAACAAGGTTTTTTTTTTCTTTGCACTTTGGGACTTGTAGTCCTGGATATATTATTATGGAATAAACAAGAATGCAAAGGAAAAACCTTAAATTAATATTTAATTAACGTATTAGACACGTATTCGTTAATGAATAACAATTACTGAATTAATAGATTATAACGCTTTTTAAATAGCACTTCTTCCGTTTTTAAGCGCTATAAATGATAACTGTCTATTAGCCAATTTAATTCTATTCATCGTGCTGACTGTGTAACGGAGGAGACCTCAACAGGATTCAACTAATCAACTCACTGGGCCATACGGCGTTAGGCGAAGGAATTCTAGTGCTTAATCAATTTCTAGAGACATGAGGCACTGCACTAAAGAAAGCTGGAAGTACTCTTACTCACATCTAGTAAGAATACAGTTCGTATCGGGCCCCAGAGGGCAATACAAAAGGATCATCACTGGAGACGAGTCACATCTAGCACCTAGAACTGAGTCAAAGCTTTACACGGGACGCTCTGAGGAGGAACAATTATACGGAAATATGTGAAGCGAGAATATCTATTTGGAATGCCAAAATGAAATGTTACAATCTTATTTAAAAAGCCTGGGAGATGTGTGCGCGCGCGCTAAAAGAAAATTTAAACAAAAAGCATGCTACGTCCTGCTGTAGTATAGAGAGACGGGTGGGGGGAGAGGAGGCCAGGGGAGTGGAGGCCAGCAGAGTGACGCGATCTGTGGTGGGGGAGGGTGAGGGCGTCTTTTGATTGGGCCAGAGATCCGCATTAAAACACCGACATCACCTAGTGAAGATGACTACAGGAAGGGGGTGCGATATTCTACCTTTGAGACAAAAAGGTCTCGTTTGCAGGTCGGTCTCTTCAAAGCAGTCGGGTATATAAATAGTTCACTCAGACTTCCCCGGATGCAGCTGAGAGACGCTTTCTGACACGCGAGGCTGCCAGAGAGACGCCTGAGGCAGAGAGTATTCTGAGAAGTAAAAAGACCTTATCTAAATTGGTCTCATTAAACTCACAGCAATCTTCCCTACTCCCGGGCGGCCTCACCGATGACGATTCAGACGTAGGCTCGTTTCTAAGACAGCACAAGCTCACTTGAGTGGTGACTGGTGAGTCAGGCACCACTTGACCCTGGAGAGGCGTCAGACGAGAGAGAGAGTGTTTTCGCACCCCTCCTCTCCAACAGACAAGAGGGCAGTTGTCCCCACCAGTGGCCCCTGAACACTCTCACAGAAAGGATGAAATTAACACAAACCACGAGTTTAAATGTTCGTTTCTTGTCATAGAGTGCGAACTCCACCCAACCAGGTTCTAAGGCGCTGTAAAACAAGAAGAAAGTGAGCTATGACCGGACTGTGATAGCACACAAGGGAGCCGGACAGCGCCGGCTGATTATCAGCTTAGCCCCAAATGTTCTTAGCGCGCAATGCTCTTAAGGACGGGACCTTCACAGGACCGGATCCAGCAGCACTCTGCTGGCCGCCTTTTAAACGGACTTAGCGAGGCATCATAGCCCGGCAGGGCGAGGGGGAGCAGTCTTAATCGTATCGATTTAGGCTGCAGAGCTGCCTTTATAGCTACCATAT
Organism: Triturus cristatus; assembly: GCF_964204655.1. Taxonomy (NCBI): domain Eukaryota; kingdom Metazoa; phylum Chordata; class Amphibia; order Caudata; family Salamandridae; genus Triturus; species Triturus cristatus. Next base: position 1,041,100,353 of record NC_140588.1, read on the forward strand.
GCTGCACGGTGACAGCAATACATAAATATGAGCAGCGGGGAGCGAGGGCCGGGCGCCCGTCCGCGGCAAAGCCACAGACAAAGTTGGTGCTACCTGTAAAGCCAGCCTTTCTACGCCCGCTGTTTGCTTTCACAGCGAAGCCGCAGATAAAATGGGTGTAATTAGGCAATTAGTCCGATAGGTGACGCTGAAAATACAGCATTGCGCATACAGATGCTTGCAAAAACGGAGTACGGCCGAGAGCAGGCAGCGTTTCCCTTGCGGGAGCAAACGCGATAATTGCTGCCATATGGTGCTGCTCGCTCCTGCAAGGAAATTGCCAGACGTGCACGCGTTGCCATTGGAAGAAATGCAACGCGTGCACGTTTTTACCCGCAAAGCTGTGCCGATGAATAAAGGTCTCTTTCCTATGCAGCGCATGCGCGCTGCGTAGGCGAGACTTTAAAAAATCACCGTGTGATCATTAAAAGGGAAAGTGCTGCTTAAAAAGAAATCCTGTTTGGAAAGACACTACTCACCTTCCCAGAGGACGCTGTCACGATTCCCAAAGGGGAAGATATCTCAATCGCGCAGCTTCCTGATTGAAAATCAGATAACAACAACCCCTTTGAGATGTCGGTATCTGAACAGCGGTGTGTGACCGCTGATTCATTCCTCTCTAAACAGCAGATAGGAGGGCGAGCCCCGCTCCTCCCCCTCCATGAAAAACATCTTTATGAATCAGAAATACACCCCGAAATAAACCCTGTGCTCGTCCTTGGCCCCCCGCCCTCCTTGCTCCTGTGATGCTGCTTCTCTTCAGGATGGGCCTGGAGGAGATTTGTTAAGCATATTCCTGTTTCTTTCAGAAAACTGATGAAAATGCACGCACACTGCCCAGAGCATCTCTAGGACGACACCACGTGGCTGGTGGCTTCCACTGCACAGGCCCAGAGCATCTTCAGGCAGCCTAACATTGCACCTGTTCCACTGCACTCACAGGGCTCGGCCATATCTAAGCCCCCACACATGGCTGGGGGCTTCCACTGCACTTACAGGGCCTGAGCCATATCTAGCCCCCCACACATGGCTGAGGCTTCCACTGCACAGACAGGCCCAGAGCATCTTCAGGCTGCCTAACATTGCACCTGTTCCACTGCACTCACAGGGCTCGGCCATATCTAAGCCCCCACACATGGCTGGGGGCTTCCACTGCACTTACAAGGCCTGAGCCATATCTAGCCCCCCACACATGGCTGAGGCTTCCACTGCACAAACAGGCCCAGAGCATCTTCAGGCAGCCTAACATTGCACCTGTTCCACTGCACTCACAGAGCTCGGCTATATCTAATCCCCCACACATGGCTGGGGGCTTCAACTGCACTTACAGGGCCTGAGCCACATCTAGCCCCCCACACATGGCTGAGGCTTCCACTGCACAGACAGGCCCAGAGCATCTTCAGGCTGCCTAACATTGCACCTGTTCCACTGCACTCACAGGGCTCGGCCATATCTAAGCCCCCACACATGGCTGGGGGCTTCCACTGCACTTACAGGGCCTGAGCCATATCTAGCCCCCCACACATGGCTGAGGCTTCCACTGCACAGACAGGCCCAGAGCATCTTCAGGCTGCCTAACATTGCACCTGTTCCACTGAACTCACAGGGCTCGGCCATATCTAAGCCCCCACACATGGCTGGGGGCTTCCACTGCACTTACAGGGCCTGAGCCATATCTAGCCCCCCACACATGGCTGAGGCTTCCACTGCACAGACAGGCCCAGAGCATCTTCAGGCTGCCTAACATTGCACCTGTTCCACTGCACTCACAGGGCTCGGCCATATCTAAGCCCCCATACATAGCTGGGGGCTTCCACTGCACTTACAGGGCCTGAGCCATATCTAGCCCCCCACACATGGCTGAGGCTTCCACTGCACACACAGGGCCCGGACCATACCTTGGCCCCCACAGAAGGCTGGGGGCTTCCACTGCACACACAGGGCTTGGACCATATCTAGGACCCCACACATGGCTGGTGGCTACCACTGCAAACACAGGGCCCAGATCATATCTAGGCCCCCACACATGGCTGAGGCTTACACTGCACACACAGAGCCCGGGCCATATCTGGGCCCCAACACATGGCTGGGGACTTCCAATGCATAGACAGGCCCAGAGCATCTTCAGGCAGCCTACACATGGCACGTGTTCCATTGCAATCACAGGGCTCGGACCACATCTATGCCCCCACACATTGCTGGGGCTTCCACTGCACTTACAGGGCCTGAGCCATATCTAGTCCCCCAAACATAGCTGAGGCTTCCACTGCACAGACAGGGCCCGGACCATACCTTGGCCCCCACAGAAGGCTGGGGGCTTCCACTGCACACACAGGGCTTGGACCATATCTAGGCCCCCACACATGGCTGGTGGCTACCACTGCAAACACAGGGCCCAGATCATATCTAGGCCCCCACACATGGCTGAGGCTTACACTGCACACACAGAGCCCGGGCCATATCTGGGCCCCAACACATGGCTGGGGACTTCCACTGCATAGACAGGCCCAGAGCATCTTCAGGCAGCCTACACATGGCACGTGTTCCACTGCAATCACAGGGCTCGGACCACATCTAGGCCCCCACACATGGCTGTGCCTTGCAACTTCCAATTAAATCTTCATTTACATTACAGACACAAGATGGGTATTTGAAACAATATCACCAGTGTCTTCTGCTGAGCACATAAAGAATCATAAATGACTGTAGCGGAACTAGAAATACTAACCACGTGAGGACCGAGGGAAGCCTCTCTGGGTTGGGATGTTCAGAAAGAGATTGATTCCTTTCTCCACGTGGTTTGCGGGAAAACTGCCCCTGGCAGGAAAATGAAAGCGAAAGTAACTTCAGGATGTTTACAGCTCTGCAGCTGGCCCAGAGATAGATGCCAGCCTGTCACTTAGGAGGCAGTAACAAGGGGCCTGTTCCTCACACATGAAAGGGTGCTCCTGACTTATTGAAAGGGACTAAAATATCGATTTTCGTAGCAAGCAGCAAAGTAAAATCGTGATTTGCATTTTGTGTCTTTACTGAACTATCAGCAGCAAAGGAACGCAATGACCAGAAACTCCACATCACCGGAACGCAACTGTTCCAGTTCTGTGTTTTCATCTGGGAGTTAATGTCTCGGTTCATTTTAATTGACCCGGTTGCACCATCTCTCACCTGATAACAATGACTGACAAGAGCATAGTGCAGGAACGGAAGAGTACTTAATATCCAGTTAACATGCAGCCAGCACCTAATCAGTGGGCCTCTCTCTGACGTCATCAGAGAGACCCGGTCCAACAGGGAACCGAAGTCAGGGAGGCCCCGACAAAAGGAAACTCAGTTACACACCTCATGCGCTGCCAGACACAGGCTTGGGCGGCGGCCGCCGCAGACTGGAGTCAGTTCTGACTGCGGTGGTGGTGCCGCTCCATTGGAGGCAGGGTACAGACTCTGCCGAGGCTGGCCGGGAGGCTGCAGGTACCGGCAGGCTCCGCTCCATTGGAGGCAGGGTACAGACTCTGCCGAGGCTGGCCGGGAGGCTGCAGGTACCGGCAGGCGCCGCTCCATTGGAGGCAGGGTACAGACTCTGCCGAGGCTGGCCGGGAGGCTGCAGGTACCGGCAGGCTCCGCTCCATACAGACTCTGCCGAGGCTGGCCGGGAGGCTGCAGGTACCGGCAGGCTCCGCTCCATTGGAGGCAGGGTACAGACTATGCCGAGGCTGGCCAGGAGGCTGCAGGTACCGGCAGGCTCCGCTCCATTGGAGGCAGGGTACAGACTCTGCCGAGGCTGGCCGGGAGGCTGCAGGTACCGACAGGCTCCGCTCCATTGGAGGCAGGGTACAGGCTCTCCCGAGGCTGGCCGGGAGGCTGCAGGTACCGGCAGGCTCCGCTCCATTGGAGGCAGGGTACAGGCTCTCCCGAGGCTGGCCGGGAGGCTGCAGGTACCGGCAGGCTCCGCTCCATTGGAGGCAGGGTACAGACTCTGCCGAGGCTGGCCGGGAGGCTACAGGTACCGGCAGGCTCCGCTCCATTGGAGGCAGGGTACAGACTCTGCCGAGGCTGGCCGGGAGGCTGCAGGTACCGGCAGGCTCCGCTCCATTGGAGGCAGGGTACAGACTCTGCCGAGGCTGGCCGGTAGGCAGCAGGTACTGGCAGGCTCCGCTCCATTGGAGGCAGGGTACAGACGCTGCCGAGGCTGGCCGGGAGGCTGCAGGTACCGGCAGGCTCCGCTCCATTGGAGGCAGGGTACAGACGCTGCCGAGGCTGGCCGGGAGGCTGCAGGTACCGGCAGGCTGCGCTCCATTGGAAGCAGGGTACAGACTCTGCCGAGGCTGGCCGGGAGGCTGCAGGTACCTGCAGGCTCCGCTCCATTGGAGGCAGGGTACAGACTCTGCCGAGGCTGGCCGGGAGGCTGCAGGTACTGGCAGGCTCCGCTCCACTGGAGGCAGGGTACAGGCGCTGCCGAGGCTGGCCGGGAGGCTGCAGGTACTGGCAGGCTCCGCTCCATTGGAGGCACGATACAGACTCTGCCAAGGCTGGCCGGGAGGCTGCAGGTACTGGCAGGCTCAACCGGGAGCCACTGTGGGCCTCGGCATTTCGGGTTTACCGCCGGGCCCCAGCCCGCATTCAGTGTCGTCCAGGATGGAAAGTGAGCCCCCCAACTCACAGGGAGCCATAGCCACGCAGCGATAATCACCACCAACCAAGCCAGAAGCCATATCACTGAGCAATAAGCCGCGTGACACGTCGCAGTCCCGCAGTGCGTGTGTTGAAGTCTGATTTGCACACCAGCTTGAATACACACCTCAGACCCGCCCAGAACCCGCAATGAGCACCAGACTGGCAAGCACCTGAAGTGTGCATGCACAGTGACATCGCATTAGAGAAGTGTATGATCTACCTCAGCCAGCTGTGCACTCAGCTGCTCCTCCCGCTGTGCAGTATTTGGTCTCCTTCACCTCCTGCATAGGCGACTCGAGATGAGCACTGCCGACGACCTGGAACATATCAGGACTAAAGGGGGCTGCTCAGCGGGACCGTCCAGTAACAGCCTGTCCAGGCAGAGGCTGCATCCCGGCGCAAAGAATAATTGAGTTTGGCGGCGGAGGGCAGGCAGCTGACAGCACAGGGGACGTGGCAAGCTGCAGCAGGCAGCGCGATGGTGCGAGCGCCGGATTGAATATTGCGCCGCCCACATAGCCAGCCCATTAAAACAAACTGAACTACTCGCTGTCAGCAGGATGTGAAGTCCTCCTTGCGGCGCCAGCACCCAGTATAATGAACAATTTATGCTACATTGTAGCAGTGAGTGTGAGCCTCGAGGTTCACCCCAGGCCTGCTAGCAGTGCGCTTTGGTACAGTGACAGCTGCCGAGACGGTGACTATGCATATGCGTGACAATGCATTTCAGTGCGGTAATGCGGAGTACCACACTGAAATGCGTTAGTCTAACACCTGATGCGTGATCCTTGGCAGGACTGGGCTGGTGGCTGCCACTTCAAACACAGGGCCCAGATCATATCTAGACCCCCACACATGGCAGAGGCTTACACTGCACACACAGGGCCCGGGCCATATCTAGGCCCCCACACATGGCTGGGGACTTCCACTGCACACACAGGGCTTGGACCATATCTAGACCCCCTCACACGGCTGGTGGCTACCACTGCACACACAGGGCCCGGATCATATCTAGGCCCCCATACATGGCTGAGGCTTACACTGCACACATAGGGCCCAGCCCATATCTAGGCACCACACACATGGCTGAGGACTTCCACTGAACACACAGGGTTTGGACCATATCTAGCCGCGCCCCCACACATGGCTGGAGGCTTCCACTGCACACACACTGCCAGGAGCATCTCTAGGCCCCCATGTATGGTGGGGGCTTCCACTGCACACATAGGGCAAAGACCATCTCTAGGACCCCACACATGACTGAGGCTTCCACTGAGCACAAACAAATCCCAGAGCATCTCTAGGTCCCCACTCATGGCTGAGGTTTCCACTGCACACACACGTCCCAGGGTATCTCTAGGCCCCCCCACACATGAATGGAGACTTCCATTGCACACACAGGGCTCAGACCATATCTAAGCTACCCACACATGGCTGGAGGCTTCCATTGCACACACTGGGCCCAGATCATATCTAGGCCACCACACTTGGCTGGGGGCTTCCATTGCACACACAGGGCCCAGATCATATCTAGGCCACCACACTTGGCTGGGGGCTTCCATTTCACACACAGGGCCCATATCATATCTAGGCCCCCACACATGGTTGAGGGCTTCCACTGCACACACAGGGCCTGGGCCTTATCTAGACACCCCACACATGGCTAAGGCTTCCACTGCACACATAGGGCCCGGACCATACATTGGCCCCCACAGAAGGTTGGGGGCTTCCACCGCACACAGAGGGCCGAGGCCACATCAAGGTCCCCACACATGGGTGGGGACATCCACTGCTCACACAGGTCTCAGACCATAGCTAGGCTCCCCAAACATGGCTGGGGACTTCCACAGCAAACACTGGGCCCCGGCCATATTTCAAGGCCCCCCTACAGGGCTGGGGGTTTGCAGTGCACACACAGCGCTCAGACCACATCTAGGCCCCCACACATGGCTAAGAGCTTCCACTGCACACACAGGGACCGGACCATATCTAGGCCCCCCACACATGGCTGGGGGCTTCCACTGTATACACAAGGACGGGACCATATATAGGACCCCACACATGGCTGGGGGCTTCCACTGTACACACAAGGACCTGACCATATCTAGGCCCCCCACACATGGCTGGGGGCTTCCACTGCACAAAGAGGACCCGGACCATATCTAGACCCCCCCATATGGCTGTGGGGGGCTTCCACTGCACACCCAGGGACCGGAGCAATCTAGGCACCCCACACAAGGCTGGGGGCTCCCACTGCATAGTCCTACTCTTCATCCATAATAGAGGTCAAAGGATGATTTTGACGGAGATAGTGGTTACAGACTAGTACACAATGAATGAATAGAGATAGCGCAAACCTAATCTATATAATGATGCAAAGGATCAAAATGTACACTCATATGCGTGCCAACCAGCAAGAGGGTGCCTACCTCTTAAATGAACGCAGTGCGCAAGTGAATGTGCACTTGTATGCTGGATGCACAGCGTGTGAATACACTAATTCACCTAATCCACATTGATTATCCTGTATTAAACAGGAATTTATCATAAGAGAATTAAAACACTTGTTATTCATCAATTATACATGAACGTGTTTGCCTGCATTTGACTTGATATACACATGTTCTCTGCGAGATCAACTTTGATTCGCTGTTCTACAAAAAGCAAAAGATAAACATAGAAAAATCTTGATTGTGTTCAAATCAACATCAATTTCCAATCTTCTTCAGAGGATAAGCCCAATGCACTTCGGGATTTAAAACATCCCTTCTTCAGGGGAAACTGTGAAAAATACAAACAAATCTTTGAAGCTGATGTAAACAACATATCTATAAGTCTTCTTCTAAACAATATACAGTGAAGGCGTCATGAGAATGATGAAGCTCCTACTGTGCTGAACCATAACAGCATATACATTACTGGCAATCCAGAGTTGGAGGGCAGCCGTAGAAAATAAAACAGAGTTACGATTTAAGTAAATCTATTGTGTAGTGACCTGAAGAAAATGGCATAAAGTGTTCAAACAACCGAAGATGACACTTAAATGCTAAATTCAGAAATGAGCAACCTGAGAGACACAATAGTTAAAATGAGTATGCTGACCAAAACCTTAAAAGATAAAGCAGAACTGGTGGAACCCAAGAGACAACTTGAGGAAACAAGATCTAAAAGTCTTAGCTATACGCATACTCAGAATAGGCACAGGCTTTATAGAGGAGGAAATAAAACAGGTTAAACAAAGCCGGGTTACTAAAACACGAAAAAACGTACACATGCATACTAAGACGGCAACAGGAAGGGGGCTCTGATGTTGTCAGCAGGGTGGGGATCACCAAGAATGTGGAGAATACCTATAGAAAGAAAACACACATACAGTGGTAATATCAAGGACGAAAAGGAGAGGTTATTTAAATGAGGTAAGACTCCCAAAGCTATCTGGAGAGAAACTTAGGGAAATTATTTCAGAGATGCAAAAGGAGAAAACACTGAGGACAGGCAGTACACCTGCTGACTTGTTCCAATTAATACCAGAGTTGATATTAAATAAAATATTATGGGTCTTCAAAGAAGTGTGTGGGGTGAGACGACTGCCTCCCTCATAAAGAAGAGTGCTGATCATACTGATCTCGAAAGCGGACAAACAACAACACAACTGTTGTTGAATCATCTGCTAACAATGTTGAATGCAGATGTGAAGTTAACTAGTAAAGCTCCAGCAAACATAAGCTACAAAGTAATACTCTCATTCTTTTCCATGAGGGCCAGTCAGGCTTCCTTCCAGGGAAGAGTACCACGCACAATATCAGAAGACTAACGCATTTTATGTACACATTAGCGACCTCGGGCAATGAATAGGCTCTGGCAACATTAGACATAGAAAGCAAATTTGATACTATGGGCTGAGACTACATCTGGCTTGTAATGGAAAAAATGGGTTTTGGTCCAATTTTTTTCAGCTGGGTTAAGCTTTTATCTGCTGAACCAACGGTGAAACTACAAACTGAGAGCTGGATCTCGGACAGCTGGACACCGGCGACGCACACGGCAGAAGGAGGGCTGTTGTCTCCCATGTTGCTCACACTGGCCTTGGAACCCCAGGCATGGAACATGCAAACAACATTGGCACAGTGGAGTATAGAAGTAGGCATTACAAAGCATGGTGTAGCTATACACAGGTGGTATGCTGGTCTACTTTAAGGATCTAGCACATTGTGTCCCTCTCATACTCACAGCGCTAGACTAATTTAGGAAAGTTACCGGGTTAAAAAAAAAAAAGAAGTGGCAAAGATCCAAAACATTTCCAGTGGGTAAGTGTAAAGGGGTAGAGGGCCATTATCTCCCAGATCTGGGTATAACTTGGGAAACCAAAACCAACATTTTATATACCTGTGGATACAAGTCACAATAAAATATCCCAGTACACACTCAGTATGGGGAGAGTTCTGACAGAGCTTAAACACTCTGTAGATCTTTGGAAGACATTACGTTTGTCTATCATGCAAGAATACTGCTAACATAGTCTTCCTCCCACTGTCACTTTTTATTTTGCAAAAATCTATATGCCTATACCTCACCTTGTTCCGAGAATTATATGGACTAATCTGCTTCTCAGTCTGAGCAGGGAAAAGTAGCTGGATCAGTTTAACTACACTGATACTCCCTTAGTTGGGGGGTGCGAGACTGGGCCTCCCCAACCTATTCCTGTACTAAGCTGCAACACAACTACAGCACACAGTGCACTGGTTTGACAATGGCAAACATTGGGGAAATAACCTCCTTGTTGGCACATTCCAGCAAACCCACTTTCTGAGGTATTCCTGATGGGGAACAATATGTCAAAAGACTATCTATATTGAGTCAGACAGGATGGAGGAATCTGGGAAAAATATTCACATCGACCTGGCCTCACATCCCTTACCTTAGCACACTGCTCAATCAGAATCTCCACCACAATGTTTTGGAACTTGATGTTCATCATGGCCGCCACTGTATCTTCCTGCGCCCTCAAGAGTGTTGGCCCAAAGATAACCGCCATGTTGGAAGGTGTCATCAAGTTCTCCTGACTGTGCTCGCATACCCTGTGGGAGGAGAAGGAAGAAAGGGAGTGACACAGTAGTAAAGAATGGAAGAGAGGCATGCGAGGGCATCAACAAAAGAGGGACAGCAGAGAACGGTGAATGCCCAAGACATCAAAAGATGGATCAATGGGAATGAAGCAAGATAATGAAGACGGAGTAACAGAAAAAAATTAAAAACACAGTTTGAAATATTTTTCCAATGTTCCCAAAATCAGAGACCGTATAGAATGAGCCTGCCCGGTCGGTCCTGGGATGTGTAGCACGAGCTATGAACACCACAAAGCCTACAGTTTATATTATATTCCACCTGGCATAACTGAAATCAGTTGCATTGCTTTGGAAGTGTTTGGCATTGCCCTAAATGAAACATATTCAACAATTAGGTTTAAGTCCCAGGCAGGCAAGACGAGGAGGTGACACTTATATATTATATTTAGAATTTGTAGGTGGGTGGTCATTTCGTTTTGGTTTTCTCCGTGGGTAGGGTTTAACGGTCCCAGTGTCCATATTTCACTCCGTACTATTCCTGCTTCTTCTCTTTTAATTTTTTCTGTGCTGTATATATACCTGCCTTTTACTTTCCATCTTTAAATGGTTCACTGCTCATTACAACCTTTAGCCCGACACACCCACCTCCTCTTCGTCAGATTGGAATGCACAAAGATTTTTGTATTTCTCCTGACCATTAGCACATTTTCAGGATGATAAAATACAATCAAATATTCTGAATTTCAATCGCATTGTTCCTATTTTCCTATCGTCTCTCTATTTTGCATTTTCACTGCTTCCCTACTTCAAGACTAACTGCAGACAACACAACAGCTAAAAAGCATCCCATCGTCTAAGGACACCCACACTGAGCCCATCGAGTTGCCACAAATCTGTCTCCACTTCATCAGGAAGTTAATGTGGCTCAAAGGTTGAGCTTCTGCATTCCGTCACCAGCTTTCCTGAAGTACTATTTATGGTTGTAAGACATAGTACAGCACCAACTGCAGTGTGGTTTTAGATACAATGCACATAGAATTGGGTACTGGTGGTACTTGCTCACCACTGCTGTCGATGTCTGAGGTTTTCAACACGTTTCGCCATGGGTTCGGCTCACCACTGTCTCCCAGACCACCGGAGTTAGGCGAAGAGGCCTCAAGTGGCTTGCTTCGAAGAATAAGAACAGGTCTGTGCTCTCTGTGCTGCATTTGAGGTGAGTCAAGGTTCACATTGTACCTTCTCTTTCACCTGTTTGTGGGTCTGCGACTACCCTGCATCACCAGGCATGGGCATTCTGCAGATTATCCACAGATGTGTCTTTTGGTGTGCTGGGGCAATAAGAACTACAACTTGGACACTGCTTCACAGCCAATGAAAACAGAATACCTAACGTGTGTTTGAAATACGGTCCACTGGAGGCTGAACATCTATTGAATGTTGCGAAAAAGTCCAACATCCTTCCTGACTGGTACCTGGAACAAGCATGAACTTGCACATGGGTTACACCATGTCCCAGTGCTACAGCTGCATGTTATACCTGGAATCTACTCTTTCACTGCTCCTTGGAGCTATCCCAGTCCAATGCAGGACTTTATAGTTCTCTTTACTTACTTCGTTTTATAAGTAGCTTCACTTTCTTCTGGTTAATTACACATTGTTGTACTCCATGGTGTTGTTTTAATAAAACCGACAAATGCTTTTGCAAATCATTCACTACGTTCTATGAAAACCCAACTTTAAAAATTCGTAGATAACGTCTGATGCTACGTACAGCACTTCTGTTTGATGGTTATACATTTTCAGTACAGTCGAAAAACAGTAAAACTCAAATATTTCAATTCATTTGTGGTCCCAACGCGAAGTCCCTGATGAAGGCGCTACTACTTTCAAGACTGGTTACTAATGGCCTAATGAACAATAAGAAATGTAAATATGCAAATATAATAAAAATAATTGCAATATTTAAAATATACAAAAACAAATGTCATTAGTTTGCAAGAGATGCACAAGACAAAAAAAGTTCAAAATTGACTTATATGGAACGAGCAATACAGCTGGCTACAGGATAGCTTATATTAGTGTACCTTGGCTGCACACACAGGTACTGCTAGTAGATTTAAAAAGCTGCAAATACTGTAATATGAAATAGATGGTAAGGGCGGGTGTATCGGTCCATATATTTCCTCCTAGGAGGGATCATCATGTTAGTGACATATTTTGGCAAAGCAACTGAGCCAGAGCTTTAGCAAAGCTAAAAACAACACTCACAGCTTATCCCTCCCCCCACAGTTGAAGGCGGAGTCTTTGACCTCACCATATTGAGCCAAGATGCATATGGTTCCTGTACGTGCGCCAAAACATCTAGAAGAAGGAAAAAGTTACATCTCCGAGACATAATGGCAGCATATGCACTGCCAGATATCTGGCATATGAAACATCCTTCGGAGCACCAATATGCTTTGAGCAGTGCTTGACTGAAACACAAGCATGGCTTGACCTTTCTGTGGTAACAGCTGGGACCCAAGAAAACTGGGTATTAATAAAACCAACAACCTTTCCAGATCGCTCCCCATTGTGAAATGAGAAAGGGTAACAAGGGTCGAAATTGAGAATCAAACTATTTTTCGGCAAACTATGATCCTAATAGACATCTAGTGCAAGATAAGCCATGCAAGCTCAAATCCACATCCATCCTTGGATTGCTTTAAGGCAGTACGATAGGGGAAGAGGGGTGTTGGTCAAGAGAGAGTTTCAAAGGGAACAGAAAACAGACATATTACTCAGTTACTAGCACAACTTGCGCTAACTAATACTCGCGAACGGCTATCTAGTCTTTTTCTTCAAAACGAACGAGTTATGCATGCCGCAAACTGTAAAAAGCAACTATATGAAAAAGGCAGCAAAGTCGGCAGACAGTTAGGTTGACAGGTAAGATGGAACCGTAAGAAGAATTCTTTAACGACCTTCTAATACCGCCCCTTAATGTTGAACACGCATCTCTATTTGAAGCTCTAATAGAAAGGTAGGCAATTGCACAGGCTATGAAGGAGTACCTGGGGAAAGGTTTAGGACTAGATGGGTTCAGTAGTGAAATTTATAATAAAACATAGTAAGGCACTCAAACCCCACCTTTTGACAGTATTCAATTTCATTTGGAATCAGCGGAATCTTCACAAAACCTTCAAAGAAGGCAATTTTTGTACTTTTCGAAGACACAAAATCAGATTTTATAAAACACGGCTTATATCACCCAAAACGCATATATAAGATTTTTTATGAAAATAATGGCAAACTGCTGGGCGTCGGTGACTAGAAGCATGGTGGCATCTGATCAAACTAGTTTCATTCCGGGGCATCAATTAATCGCACAAACTCAATTTGTTGTTGAAAACATTTCATATTTTGAAAGACAAAAAAAAGGAAAAAATCATTGTTTTCTTAGACACCGAGAAGGCTGTCAACTTGGTTAACTTGAAGTATGCATGGAGCATCCTAAAAAGAATAGAGGTACCCAGAGTGATAAGTGAAAAGATACCTATCAGAACAGGGGCTATACAAGGACGCTCCTTTCCTTTTATGCTCCATTTATACAGCCACTAAGTTAAGGATAAAAGACCACTACAAAGCTGTCTGCCCAGGTACACAAAAATCAAACTATAAGTTGAAATTTTCTCAGATATATTTGGTTATAAAATCAATCACACAAAATCAGAAACCATGATTTTCAAAGTTAGCACTGAAATCCTTCCACGTGAAAAAAAAAACTATAATAAATTCAAATTCAATAAGATATCTTGCTATACAAGTAAGCCATAGTAGTGACAAATGGCCATTTACTTGCCAAGCTAAGAAATCAATTTAAAATATGACATACAATTCCCTTAATCGATATAGGGAGAATCAACCATGAAAAATAACAATCCTTCTACAGGTCCTATTTCTTCTTTCAGACAGTTCCCTGTTCGATAGCTAAGAAATGTTACAATAATTTGAATCCAGAACTATCCAGAGTCATAAGGATGAAAGAAAAAGTAGAGGAAGCAAAAGTCTTCTTGTCCCCTATTCCGTTGATACCACGCCCTGATATCGAGAAAAATGACTTAGCAACATCCTTGGGCTATCTGCCAAGATAAAACAACTTCAATTGGCCCCATGATTTGTTGTGTTGTGGTACCTGATCAGGCGCCGGGACGCCCCTTGGCTGGGGCAGCTGTGCGCCTTATAAATACTATTAACATAACATAACATAACATAACATGGAACCTTTTAAAAAAAAGAACATTTAAGAAGCCAAGCCAAACTAGTAAAGATTCGTAGAAAAGGCTAGATATCACATCACTATTCCGTTCTCTTGGCAGAACAAGAGGAGCATAAAAAGAACAACTATTTTAGAAATACAGGCTAAGTGGCTAGAGGCAGGATTACAACTACAAGAATGGGTCGTTGCCACAGATCTACGAAGAAGATCCACGCTGTTCTGAAAAGTGGCACTGTAAAGCATTAACTCTAATTCTTAATTTTCATTTTTAGATTACAATATACAAAAGCTTAAATCTTGGGTCCCCTGAGTAACACTGTATTGTCCCTAATAAGTGACCCAAGTTGAGTCATAGGGAACATCGTGTTTGTTTATAAATTGTCCAACATTACATGAATTCCGGTCACACGCTTAAACCAGATTAACTGACCTTGTTGGGTGCTGATCGAGATCTCAGTAAAAACTGTCCCTAGGGGTTTGCCTTTAGAATACCAGAACACATGGTTCAGACAATACAATACTCTTTTGGGAAAATTACACTGCACCACAACTTTTGGAATGGGTTATATATAGATTGTTGGTTTGGTAAAGCAAAAAGGCCCAAAAGTAGCGACAAATTACCTTTACCAGTGCCAAGGCATGTCCTTACTGGGCTGAAGACAGCACAACGAGCAGAACATCCAACAACTTTTCTTAAAATGGGTCTGTATGGTGGGAATCACACCAGGCAACAAACTTATCCCAGAGTCTGGCGTCAACAGATTATGGAGATCAATGCCTGGCTGTAGAATGACATCCATGACTTCGGGAGGGAGGTCAAAAGCAGTCAAATATCACCACTCAATCCCCACCCATGGAGCTGCAGATTGCACAGGCATGGATGCAGGAATCTGCCCTGCTGTTCCTACAGAGGATCCTTCCATCCTCCTAAATGAGCAGTCTTATCCGAAGAAGAGGTTCTTGCCCAGAGGTTCCGGGTACAACTCTCCTCGCCCAATCCAGAGCCACTAGGATGACTTGGGCCTGTTTGTTCCTGATCTTCTTCAGAACTCGGCACAGGAGAGGTAGAGTTGGGAAGGGATACATTACTCCCGAGCTGTTTTGTAGGCAGAATGTGTCTCTGATAGAGAGCCTTCTCGGGAACTCCAGCACGCAAACTGTTGGATCTGCACATTCTTGGCAGTGGTAAAAAGATCGAGGCAGGGTCCCCCACAAACCTGGACCATCCCTGCAACACCTCTGGGAGTCGCTGTCATTTGTGATCTGCTAGGCGTCGGCGGCAGAGTTCATCCACCCTGGCATTTAAGGATCTAGACAGGTGGTTCACGACCAGGTAAAAGCCGTGATACTTTGCCAGGTCCAGAGGCACAGAGCCTCCTGGCACAGACTCCAACCGTCCCTGCTTGTTGTAATATCACATGGGGGTGGTGTTCTTGTCCATGAGGACTTGAACCAGCCTCCCACTGTGATGGTCGCAAGGAAGGACTTCAATGGCAATCGAATGGCCCACAACCCCAGTACATTGATGTGGAGACAGGTCCTTTGGTCACCTCTCCCAGATGACCTCCCCAACTTAACGGTGATGCAGCCACCACCACTGTCAGTAGAGTAGGGAAAGGGGCCTGCTGCCGATCCATTTGTGGTCAAGCATCCCCACTGCACGTCTTATGCAGTTTCCCTTTAAACCCTAGATGGAATCTGGCAGGTTTCCTTGGTGCTGAGCCCACTGAGACTTGAGATTCCACTACAGAGCCCGCATGAGCCATCTGGCGTACTCAACAATCAGGATGTAAGAAGCCAAGAATTTGGAAGTAAGGCTCGAAACTGCACTGTATCCAGAAAGGCTCTGATGAACAGGAGCCTCTGTGAAGTATCAGGTGTGACCCAAAGATATTAGGGGGCTGCCAGTCACTTGCAGATGGTCTACGAATGACTGTGGTGAGCCTGCCTTAAACAATCAGTTGCTGAGGATTACTTGTGAGGCCACGGGGGAGCTGGGGAAACTGAGAATGCTTTTGGTCCTCTTTAAACCACAGGTCCAAACTGTGGAACCTCAGGTTGGGAGTATGGGAATATGTGTCCTGCGGATCCAGTGCTACCATTTAGTCTCCTGTATCCAGGGAAGACAGAACCTGGGCCAGCAAGAGCATCCTGACTTTGTCCTTTTTTAGGAAAAGGTTCAAAGGGCAAAGGTCTAGAATAGGACAAAGGCTTCCCTCCTTCTACAGCACCAGGAAATAATGAGAATATCATTCAGTCCTCATTTCCGAAGCCAGAACCCTCTCTATGGGCCCTTTGTCCAAAAGGGTCTGGTTTTCCTGCTGCAGAATGGTCAAATGGACCCCCAAAGCCACACTAGTGTAGGTGGAACTTGCGGCGGGTCAGAGAGGGATGGCCAGGGAGCAACCCTGTTGAATGATTTAGAGGACACACCTATCAGATGGGATGCTCTGCCACCCTTAAAGGTAATAACATATCCTGCCTCCTACAGGGTGGCCATGTACAATTGAGGCCAAATTAAAGTTGCTTGGGAGCTGACGCAGGAAAGGCAGGGGACTGGGCAGTAAATTGCCTCTGCTTGGCCACTAAAAAAGGACTGGGGGTTTATTGATGGGGTGGAGAGCCTTGATATTGTCTTTGCACAAAAACCCCATTGGAAGCTTCAGAAGAGGCATCTTTGCTGGGGATAGTGCTGCACTGGTGCCTAGGGAGCATGCTATGGCCCTGCTTTCTTTGAAGTGTTCCCGTGCCAAGTCAGTCTTCTCTCCGAAGAGACGGGTGCCATCAAATGGCATATCCTTAATGATGCTTGAAGGGCACCCAAAAACCCATGGCTCTCATCCACGGGTAGTGTCTTAGCACCATGCTGGTCATGCTGCCATGCCTAAGCAGTCAGTAACATTCAGCCTTGAGTTAATAATGTACTTCGCTGTATCTTGGCCATCCTAGATGATCTGAGCTACATTGGAAAACAATTAATCAAAGAGAAACAGTTACCAAGACCTTGCTGACCATATCCTACCAAGCATGCAAGTATGTTCCTAAATGGAAGCTGCTATTAACAAAACGAAGGGCGAGACTGGCAGAAGAAAACATCTATTTTCAGAATGGTTCCACATGTTTGAATTCCTTGAAAGGGGGAGTTGTAAGAAATGAGTTTGGGGTCAACCTTCTTGTAGAGACCTGGACAATCCAGCTTTCAGGTGTGGGATGTTGAAAACAGGAATACACGGTCTCTTGTAGCAGGTCCGTGGCGTCTAGCCACTGGCGTATTTACCGGCAGACAAGAGCAAGTTTTGACCAAGGTGCCCATTGATGTGTAAGAGAGAGCTTCATTAAAAAGGAAGAAGCAGTTCCCTAAATGCCTGTACAGGCTACAGAACTTCCATTAGCACCCTAGTTTTGACCTCAATGGATGGCAGCTTCAGGCCAAAACCTTCAGCTGCACGCCGGGTGCTCACTGCAAAAGAAGCTGATCCCTCCGTTGATGGGTCAGGGGAAGGAGAGAGAACTCAAATGAGTATCAGGGGAAATGTCCATTTCATTGGGCCCCAGCAAATCCAAGTACAGATTAACATCATCATAATATTGGGCAACATCTCCATTCTCATCGCCAAGGTTATGCTGGCTTTGGTCAGAGTATGAACAGGTCAAGCTGGTTTTGTTTTGGCTTCAGACAAAATAATCAGGTTCATCTCCAGCACTGATGGTGTTGGGACAAGCATTGACATGGCAGGAGCCGTCAGGAGCCTTGGTGCTGGACTGAAGTCAGGTTGTGTGTCTGCCCCGGAGTCAAGGCTGACCCCACAGTGAGACCCAGAGGCACAGATGGTGTGGAGAACAGATTTGCCAATGGTAATCCGATAAGAGGCCTCCTCGCATCCGTGGGACCTAAAGGTGAGCCAGAGGAAGCCAGAAGGGTACAAAATATGTGCAGCATGGCTTCTTTGAAAGCCTATATCTGATTTACCGTTGCAGACGGATCCGGAAACTTGGAGTGCATCGGTTGAGGAACTGGTTCATCACTAGGAGACCAAGATCAAGAGGCATCTTGGTGTCTGCATGACTTCTTTGGATGAGAGTGGTGGGACAGAGGAATCCTGCTCCCACTTCTGTCTTTTTTTACTGTCCTGAGGACTTCGAATGGGCAGAGGATCTGCCATGTTACTGGCATCAAGAGCAGGAGCGGGTCTGCACCCATGACTTCAACTGGGACTTACACGTCTAACGTCGGTATTCGGCGACATACAGTTCGGCTTTCACGTTCCAGATCTCCTTGGGGTTCATCCGGGCACAGTCATTGCGAGGGTGGGAGTTGTATGATGATTCTAGGCACCAGAGGCATACCTTTTGGAATCTGTGTCAGAAAACTGTTTGTAACTGGTCCTACAAGGCGTATACCCTGCAGTTCTCAGTGAAGACATGCCCACTTGCACACTTTATAATAATTTTAAGCAAAACAATTTCATCAGAAACCTAAAAAATCTTTGGAAACGAGCTACAGATCAGCATCTGAAGGCATGAAAAGAAAGGAACTGACATCATAACGCAGGGGTGGTGCTTACATGTGGCTCAATATCAATTCAGGGTGACATGGAGCCAATACAGAGCTGCAGGATGCTACCTGCAGGTGTGCGAGAGTAATGCTGAGAAAAGTCTTTGCATCCAGTCTGGTGGTATTCACAAGGTGAGGAATCTGCAGTTAGAAATATTCATCCGAAAGTGTGAAATGTGAGGCTTTTGTAAAGGGTTTAAAGAGAAGGGATAAAGAATTTTAAGCCGAAGGGCTGCAGGTACCAATAAAGGAGTTGCAACTGATACCTATAGTTGTAAACAACATTCCTAACTATCATTGTCCATGTATCCCATATGCCTGAACCGATGGTGTGTCTTATAAATATGAGATTTATTGAAAGTTGTATTGCGGTCCCTATAAACACTGCGGTAAACAAACAAGTGATGGTTGGAAGGCTTACGTTAATGTCAGCCATCCACTGGTAATTACTCTGGCCACATTCCAGGCCGTTGTTTGTGGCCCACCATGCCACTCTAGACAGTAACCAGTCATATTCAGATCACTCTGCTCCAATATGACCAGCCCAGCCCAAAATGCCAGGTCAGCTCCCCCGTGAACTGGAACACAAACACCTAAAGACCGGTTTCAACCTATTTGGGCCTAGTCAGTGGGGGCTGCTTCAGTCCCATGGCACAGATAGCATGGGTCCAAAGTTTGGGCATGTCTGCCACACCTAGGACATTGCAATGAGGAATACAAGAAGGTGATGGGTGGAATATTTTGTAAATTTCACTTGACAGAATGCCTGCAGTCCTCATAATGAATATGAAAAAATTAGAGTGATAAGACAATATTCTGTTACCTGTAGTCATTCCCTTTCCAATTTTCACTGGCATCCCAAATATTAAATGTCAGACGTGAATAGAAAGCTTACCTGACTAGGTGTCGTAAAAGAAGCTCGAGCATTTCTCGATTCTTTTCAGGTATTTTATAAACCAGAGAATGGATGGCTCCAAGACGGTAATCCAGGTTCTCCGATTCTAAGAAGTAAAAGCAAAGGAGAACTCTCAGAACTGTGGCTATTACAAAAACCTTCCCTGATGAGTGGCTAACGAAGGTGTGCTGGAGTCGGGCAGCATTAGACAATCAATACTTCATAGCACTACGTGGTATGAGGACTGGTGCTGATGCCAAAGGAGACTCCCATCACAGCATCAGTGACTGTGCCAGACATGGCACTATGTCATTATGTCAAATACAGAAGTTAAGAAATAGTCATTGAGAAACCTCCTTGAAGACCAGTACACGTTTTGCTTGACATTACATGCCCTGCTAATACAAACTGGTCATAATGAATTCACTTTTGGAAAAAGGGATTTTCATTTGTCTTCACCCAAAGTAACACTAATCCTATCCCTTACCCTATCGCGAACCCTAATACTATCCAGAAACCTAGTAGTTACTTTAAACCTAACGTTAACACTAACCCTAAACATGATCCCAACACTAAATCTAACCCTAATGCTATCGCTAACTGCATCCCTGAACATAACACTAACCTTAAAGCTAACACTGATATAATCCTAACCCTGACCCCAACGCTAAATCGAACCCTAGTGCCATCCCAAATCGCATCCCTAAACCTAACACTTCCTTTAACACTAATTCTAACCCTAAAGCTATCTCTAAACGCATCTCTGAACCTAACACTTGCTTAAACTTAACACTAACACTAATTCTAACCCTGACCCTAACGCTATTCCTAACTGCATCTCTAAACCTAGCAGTTATCTGAAATCTAACACTAATCCTAACCCTAACACTATGCCAAGCCCCATCTCTTGTAAAATAACTTAAACCTAACGCTAACACTAACCTGGACCCGGACCCTAACATTAACTATCCCTCTTAAATATCCTACACTGACCATAATTCCATCAATAATCCTACCTGGTAACATGCTTAACTACTCCTTACCCAACCCATAGTAACAACCCACACCTTAACTTTTTTTTCAAATCATTTCCTTTTTTTCTGAAGGGTAATACCTAAAATATTTAGTTGCTATGCTGTTTTTTAAAAATAATTAAATATTGGAACCAAAACCACAAATGCTAATATCACTTTTTGCCATTAACAATGCGTGATTCATGTTTTCTTGATAGATTCATTTCCATAACTACCTAATCCCAGCATAAAAATAACACAAGACCTGGTTCGAAGCACTGTTAAGCATGAGTTACCACATTGACAGTGGAAGAACAGTACTTAAACAAGTTTTTAGTGTCTGTGACGTGGTACTGACACTAAAATTCAACACTAGCCCGGAGATTCTTGCCAACCACTTAGTTTACCTGTGTTACCAAACGACCGGCTTGTCATGTGTGGCAGCAACATGGTGCCAAAACTTTCATTCACTCCCCATCCCTAAATTACTCAACAATAGATTTTGTCCTTTGGAACATTCTTATGTTTTAAAAAATAATTAAACACAAGACTTACTAGCAGCTGAGACAAGTTCTCGATGATGCTTATAAGTCATGATGGGTTCAGAAAGGTTCCTGAAAAGGAAAGAAAATAGAGATGTCATCTCTTTATAGACAGGAATACACCCTATCAAATCAAGTGAAAATTAGGCATTATTATGTTCTGGTCAAGTTTCATTAATATCTAGATGTTATACTCCTGACAACAGATGAGACAAGTATGTCGCCTCGAGTTCCCATGGTCATAAAAAGTATTTCTACTTTAAGTACACTTACTAGTTGAAAAAGTTACTTACCTATAGTAACAATCTTTCTGGTAGAAAGATTCTTCACCTTTTTAATATTCCCCGAGAGAATGAGTGAATATGGAAAACTTTCTGCAGTACGTCTGCGCACCAGTAGGGGGCACCGTGCGACCCCACACTGACACCATTCTGCACGCGGATGGCATGCAGAGCCTAGAATAGGTGCCACTCCCGCGCGCTGACGTCAGTTGCTTTCGACACTCTCTATACCCCCAGACACAGAGCCCCAAAAGCAGACTGGTATGACCTGTGTGCAAATTCCTAGACTGTGGATCTTATTAAAGTGAACGGGCCAACCACAGAATGGTGCGGATGGGGAAGCGGGGGTTGGTGAGGAATCTGCAGCTAGACAGTCTCTACCAGAAAAAGCATTTCTGAAGGTAAGTAGCTTGTTCTTCTGATGGAGATTCTAGCCTCACCTAACCTTCAGAATTGAATCCAAACCAGTACCTATTTGGAGGTGGTCCTAAAACCAGAAAGTCCTGCAGGACCGAGCAGACAAAATGCCCCTCTCGGCACACCAGACTGTCCATACAACAGTGCTTTGCGTACCTATAGAAAGTCGCCCATGTAGCCACCTGGCAAATGTCCAGGAGAGGGACTCCATGGGCCAATGAAGTGACAGCAGCCTTGGCCCTGGCAGAATGACCATGTAGTCCTTCCAGAGGCTGCTTTTCAGCCAATGTGTAACAGATACTAATGCAGAGCATAATCCAGCTCGAGATGGTTCTCTTGTGCACAGCCGTGCTTTCTTTCTCTCAAGAAAGCCCTCCAATAATTGATCTTCAACCCAGTGTTCTTTGGTACATCTATGTAAAAGCTTAGTGCTCTTTTGGGGTTCAAGCGATGGAGTCTCTCCTCCTCCTTAGCGGGGGGAGGCAGAGCATAAAACGCTGGCCAGGTGATGGTCTGACCGGCATCACAACTTTAGGCAAGAAGGAGGGTTGTGTCTGCAAAACCAGTTTATCTGGGAAGAATGTGATGTACGGCAGGATGACACAAAGAGCTTTAAGCTCAATCATGCACTTCACAGCACTGATGTTACGGAGACGAGGAACACTGTTTTGAGGGTGACAAGCTGTAAGGGACAGCGGTGAAGTGGCTGAAGGGATACACATCACAAAGTAAATACCAAATTAAGGTTCCACTGTGGCATGACAAAGGGGAGCGAGAAAACAGATGTTGCAACTCTTTTAAAAAATGCTTCACAACTGGAAGCTTAATCAATGAAGGCTAATCCAGCAACAACAGAAAAGCCAAAATGGCCAAAATGTACTCTTCAACATTACCCAGAGAAAACCTTGCCGGGCAAATGCCAAAACAAATAACAGAACATCGGATAACTTTGACAGGAGGGGGTCTATCTGGAGAGTGCTTAACCAAGCTACAAATTTGTCCCAACAAAAGGCGTTGACAGTTTTAGTTGAGGGACGCCTGGCTGCCAAGATGATGTCCACCACCTCCAGAGGAAGGCCGAAGATGTTCAGTTGCCGCTGCTCAATCTCTAGGATGAAGGTCAAGATTACTAAAACTCGGGTGCAAAACCCGGATCTGCTGCTGCCATAGCACATCCTACAAGAGGGGTAGCATAATAGGACAGATGCTCAAGCCCAGGAGTTCTGGATACCATACTCTCCATTTCCAATTCGGAGGCTCTAGGATAACTTCCTGATCTTCTCGAGAACTCAAGGCAGGAGTGGTATCGCAGTGGAGAACAGATAGAGCCACCCATACCCATACACCAAAGTGCCCTTGCACCACCTCCGGGTGTAACTGCCACTCGTGATCCACTAGGCGATGACGGCTGAGCTTGTCAGCCCTGGCATTCAACGGTCCTGCCAGGTGGTTGACCACTATGAAAATCATTTGGTGGTTCCGCCATTTTCAGAGGTGCAGGGTCTCCTGTACATGGTTCTCAACCCTATCCTGCCCTGTTTGTTGCCGTATTACATGGCGGGGTGGTGTCCATGAGCACTGGTACCATGCTCTCTCTGATGGATGGAAGGAATCCTTACAACATCAAGCAGATAGCCCTCAGAACCAAGTCTCTGCTGGAGGGCAGAAGCCTCTGACCTTCAACTTTCCCAGGTGGTTGCCCCAACCCAGAAGCGATGCATTGGTCACCACTGTCAGTTTTGGGTGAGGGAATTAGAGGAGGTCTGCCGTTGAGTCATCAGTCGTCCAGTAACCACCACTGCAGGTTGTTTGCAGTCTCTTACAAGATCTAGATGTAATCAGAGAGGTCCCCTTGATGCTGGGCCAACTGAGACTTCAAGTCCCACTGCAGAGCTTGCATATCCCCCCTGGTGTACTGTGCAGGAGGCCATCAATCCCAGCAGCCTCAGAGTCAACCATTCCTAAGGATCATAACCTGAATGTCCTGGACTCTCTTTCCCGGGGGTAAGCCATGAAACTGAACCCTGTCGAGAATAGTCCAAATGAAGGGGAGCATCTGAGAAGGAGTCAGGAGTGACTTTGACACATTTATACTAAACTGCAAAGATGACAGGAGGTTTGTCGTAGTCTGGAGGTGGTTGACAACTGCATGGGGTAAACCCGCCTTCCCAGCCAGTCATCGAGGTAGGGAAGGACTGGCACCCCTGACCTCCGAAGGTGTGCTGCTACCACCACCATCACTTTCATTAACACCCGAGGAGTGCTGGTGAGACCAAAGGGAGCACAGTCAAATGAATATGCTCCTGTACCAGTACGAACTGCAGGTAGCGTGGATGGGCTGGCAGGATGTATATATGACGCATATATGGAAATATGCATCCTGTATGTCCAATGCCACCATCCAAACCCCTGGGTTGAGGCCAGATAGACATGAGCCTGGTTGGACATTCTGAATTCCTCGTTCTGGAATAAGGAATTGAGAGGGCACAGGTCTAAAATAGGATGAAGGCCTCCTCCTTCTTGGGTACCAGAAAGTAGTGGGAATACCAACCATGTCCTACTTCTGGTACTCAAAGCGGTACAAAAGGGGGTGGTGATGGACGGAGTATCAGAACCAATCAAACACTCACACCCAGTCAACAGATCTGGGTTTGATCCATCACCGTTCTTTAGCCCACTCTGCCACCCCAGTTCAGACATGGCCATATGCAAATCAGTCTGACCCTGTGCCTCATGGGAACAGTCCAGCCTGAACTGCCAAGCCATGCCTTCCCTGGACCGGAAACAAGCTTCCTAGGACCGGTTTCTGGCATTTCAGCCGTCTTCAGCCAGGCTTGCTTGAATCCAGTGGCAAAGTGAGCAAGGGACTCACGTCTGAGCATACCCTGCCAACTTATGGCGAACAAAGCGGTACAAAAGGGGGTGGTGATGGACGGAGTATCAGAACCAATCAAACACTCACACCCAGTCAACAGATCTGGGTTTGATCCATCACCGTTCTTTAGCCCACTCTGCCACCCCAGTTCAGACATGGCCATATGCAAATCAGTCTGACCCTGTGCCTCATGGGAACAGTCCAGCCTGAACTGCCAAGCCATGCCTTCCCTGGACCGGAAACAAGCTTCCTAGGACCGGTTTCTGGCATTTCAGCCGTCTTCAGCCAGGCTTGCTTGAATCCAGTGGCAAAGTGAGCAAGGGACTCACGTCTGAGCATACCCTGCCAACTTATGGCGAACAAAGCGGTACAAAAGGGGGTGGTGATGGACGGAGTATCAGAACCAATCAAACACTCACACCCAGTCAACAGATCTGGGTTTGATCCATCACCGTTCTTTAGCCCACTCTGCCACCCCAGTTCAGACATGGCCATATGCAAATCAGTCTGACCCTGTGCCTCATGGGAACATAGAATGAACCGCTGTGGACTGAGCAGCCTGTTGATTTTGGCTGCGGAAGCGGTAGACACCACAGCCTCACCATGAAACTGCTGGTTTCCTTCTAGAGGCTGGACAGGCTGGCAGTACGGGGTACATCTAAAAGACCCCAGAAAGGAGTGGTTAGGGTGGTGTGCTACATGGGGCGGATAGGTTCTCTTTAACAGAATCCAAAGCAGAATCCGCCTTCACCCCAAATAGGCGAGTCCCAATGAAGAGAATGTCCATAAGGAAGTACTGGACATCGCCTGAGAACTTAGTGGGTTGCAGCCAATAGTTTGTGAGAGGGAATCAGTAGTGTCCAAGCTTCAGTGAATCGTGAACTTGGCTGTATCACAACTGCCTTGGGTAGTCTGGACAGGAGCATGTCGGAAATCTTCGGGGACAACAGTGAGGACTTGCACCACAGAGTCCCAAAGGGTGTGGAAGAAGTATCCCAGAAGGCAGCTGGAGTTTGCTGAGCGGGGAGCCAGTCTGGTAGAAGAAAAAGCTTCCTTCCCAAATGTTTCCATGTGTTTAGAATTCCTATCGGGTGGAGTGGTGTGAAAGGTGTTGGGTTTAGACTGGGTTATAGACGCTCGCACCACAAAACTTTCAGGGAAGAGTACTGAGAGAGGAATGCAGGATCACTTGGGGCTGGCCGATTGTCTTGTACTTTGTCAGTTGACTGGAGGGCGGAGCAAGGTTTGGCCCAGGCTACCAATAAGGTATCCATTAGTCCCTCCTTGAATGCTAAAAGTGGCTTAGAAGAAGTCTGCCCCAGCTGGAGAACCTCTGTTAGTTTCGACCCCCAAGGTCCAAGTTAGAGGTCAAGGATTCGGTCGTTGTACATAGTACCATGGTTTAGAAAGATTCTTATATGGCTGGCCCAGGGAGGTGAGAAGGCATTTGACTGGGAGGTATCGAGACCACTGGTCTCGTGCAAGCCATCAAACCAATTATCATCTTAGTAGGGCGAGGCAAACTCATCACCTGTATTGTAATCATTGTCTGAGTCAGTGCTGAAAAAAGAGTGTAGGGTGTGCTGTCTCCTTTGTGGAGATGGCAGACCAAATGGAGGGAGCAGCCTCTCAATTGTCATCTGGTGCAACTTCAGTCAAGATCGGACCGGCGCCCACTTGGAGTCAGACAGGACTATAGGTACCTCCTCATCCGGCATCAATGGATTTGGTTCCAGAGTTGAAATTCCAAGAATTTTCCCTGATATGGACTGCGGCACCAAAGGTGAGGACAGACTCACAGCTGGAGGTGTTGTGACTGACTTGAGTTGGAGAATAGCTGTGTGGAACTTTTCAATCTGTTGAGGTGAGGCCGACGGCACCGGAAACTCAGGTTGTGGCGGAACCAGCTGCAGGATCGGGTAAATGTCTCAGAGAGTCAAGATTGTGAGCTCCGGATTCATGTCTGGAGGCGTGGAAAGAAAGGAACTGACGTCAGCGCACGGGAGTGGCACATGTACATTGTTGAAAGTTATTATGCGTGTAATTACCCCAGGGAACTGTGATGGTTGCAATTTACCAGCAGCAACCTTGAATTGTTTGAGAATTTTAAAAAAGTCACAAGAAAAATATAGGTATCAGAGTAAAGTTCCTACTTCTTTGTGAATGAGCTAATATTAACAACCTTGGTAAGGAATGCGATTGAGGTGGTAAAGCTTATTGGTGATGAATAAAGATGAGGTTAGCGAAAAAGGTGGCATTGCTTTTTTGGTGAGGAATACAGATGAGGTCAAAATGCTTCAATTATTTACAACCATCTTAATTAATTTAAGACATATGGCCTGATTAAGATCTTGGTGGACAGGATACTTCATAACAACGGTGACGGATATCCCGTCTGCCTAAATTTAAATATCTTATCTATCCAATCTAAATCAGGTCCAACTGTTTTGTATAATACTGCTTACATTTCGTTCCCGAAGGTTCAGGATCAGAGCCTGAAAAGTGGAGATGGAGTGGTTACAATTATAAGCAGATTTCAGAAGTCCCCCGAAGTTTTATATGGGCAAAGGAAGGGACCATGCTTAAAAATAAATGCTGGGAAGGATAAAAAAATTTATCTCTGAAGCACAGGTGAGATTACCAGCCCAAGGGAAGACGTTCATTATAGAGTATGGACTGTGACAAGAAAGATTTGGGCTCATAGTAAAGAATATTACAAAGGAATGAAGCATTAAACTAAAGGAATGCTTGAAAGGGTTGCAATGAATAAATTACTTACCTTCGGTAACACCATTTCTGGTAGAGACTCTAACCGCAGATCCCTCATCTTTAGAATATTCACCAGGTGTCAGACTGGAAACGCAATCTTTTCAGCAGTACCTCTGATCGCCATTAGGTGGAGCCTGTGCGGCTCCACACTGATGCCATTCCACTCCAGAAATGTTGTGCTGAGCCTATATAAGCACCACTTCAGCACGCAGACGTCAGTTGCTTTCCAGGCTCTCTGGGCCCCCAAAAGTAGATCCACAACAGCAAAGTGACGTTGAGCAGTGTGCAGATTCCTCGACTTGGGATCTTACTAATGGATAGGATCCTGTCCATGGAGCGAAAAGGATGGCAGGGTCGTTGAGGAATCTGCGGTTAGATAGTCATAACCAGAAAGAGCAATACCAAAGGCAAGTAACGTGTTCTTCTAGATACAAATTCCTCACCTTTTGAATAGATACCAAAGCAGCATCTATTTTAAAGGGGGGTGGGGGTCTGAGAATGGACTTAAGCCAAAAAGTACTTTAGGGCCGAGCTGGCAAATTGCCCGTCTCGACGATCCAGGGTGATTTGTAAACGTAGGAGCGACTCCCACGTAGTTGCCTGTCAAATGTCCAGGACAGGAACTCTGCATGCCAACGCAGTGATAGCAGCTTTGTCCCTCGTGCAATGACCTAGCAGTCCTTCCGTAAAGCCTTGCCTTTTTTTCACTCCAGTAAGCCCCACAAAGAGCTGATCATCCACACGGTGTTCTCTGGTACCATCGATGTAAACATTCAGTACTCTTTTGGAGTCCTAGTGATGGAATCTCTCCTACATCTTTGAAAGGTGAGTCAGAGCAAAGAACACCGGTAAGGTGAAAAGTATGACTTATGTGAGATCGGCTTAACTACTTTTGGCAAAAAAGGGGGGCTTGCATCGGAAGATCCAGTTTATCTGGGAAGAAGGTGGTGTACAACAAGTTGACACAGAGAGCTTGAATCACACTCATTCGCCACGCAATTTTATGGCGACGAGGAACACTGTCTTGACGGTGAGAAGCTGCAAAGGACAGCTGTGAAGTTGCTCAAATGCAGTGTACATAAACTATTTGAGCTAGATGGGTCTTCCACTAACACAATTGTGTCCAATCACCTTACATCCTTTGCAGTCTCCTCCGAAATCTGGACGTGGTCTGAGAAGTCCCCTAGATGTTGTGTCCAATGAGATTTCAGATCCCACTGCAGAACTCGCATATGCCATCTAGCATGCTGTACCATCCGGATCCAGGAGGACAGCAGAAATGACCTCACTGAAATCCAGGACAGAGGCTGAAATATTGGAATCATAGCCTAAATGTCCTGGACTCTCCTATCTGGAGAAAAGGTCCATAATGCCTCTGATGAAAGGGAGCTTCTGAGAAGTCAAGTGTGACTTCAGTATGTTCACAGTGAACTCCAAAGAAGACTAGAGGTTTGCCGTAGTCTGGAGGTGGTTGAAAACTGCCTGGGGTGAGCCCCCCTTCAACAGCCAAAAGTCAAGGTAGGGGAAGACTGGGAACACTGGCCTCTGAAGGTGTGCTGCCACCACCACCATCACTTTCATGAAGATCCAACGGGTACTGGTGAGACCAAAGGGGACCACAGTGACCTAAAAATGCTCCTGTCCCACACTGAACTACAGGTGGCACCAATGGGCCTGCAGGACGGCTATATGAGAATAGGCATCCTGCAGATCCAACGTCATCATCCAGTCTCCAAAGTCGTTGGCAGACAAGACCTGGGCCAGTGTGAGCATCTTGATTTATCCTTTCAGAGGAAGGCATTGAGAGGGTGCAGGTCTAAAATAGGATGAAGGCCTCCATCCTTCCTTGGCACCAAAAAGTAACAGGAATGACAACCATGACCCACACCTGTCACAGGCACCCTCTCAATAGCCCTTTTGGATGAAATGGCTTGCACTTCCTGCCATAAGACAGACAGTTATTCTGAGGGACGCGGAGCGGCTATGAGTGGATCTTGCCTGCAATCGAGTGGCTGTGCTCCACTATGGGCATGCTAAAGGAGATTAGCAGTAGGGGCTGTAAGAGGGCTAGTAGACTAGCTGACACAATGTCTGACTGCGGGGCTGGTGGCTGTCACGGCCTTGGCTGCGAACCTGCTGGGTACCTTTCTGTGTGTGAAGCGGCTGTCAGTATGGGATTCCTCTACTGATCCCGCAAAAGGAATGGTTGGGTTGATGTCGCTGGTAAGGAAGGGCAGATAAGCCAAAGGTGTGCAGTGGCTCTGCTCTCGAAGCGCTCCAGAGTGGAATCTGCCTTGTCCTCAAAAAGGTGAGTCCCATCAGAGGACATATCCATAATGGACTACTGGACATCACTCGAAAAACCAGCCAATCGCAGTTAAGCATTGTGACAAATGGGTATACTAGTGCCAATGGCTTGCACAATGGAATCTGTGCGATCTAGGCCACAATGAATTGGAATTTGGAAGCGCCTTGGCCGTCCTGTATGACTTGGGTCAGGGCAGGACTATGGTCTTCAGGGACACCTGCAAAGACTTGAGAAACCGAACTCCAGAAAGTGCGAAAATAGCTGGCCAGCATACAACTAGCATTGACCTGACAGCCATACTGGTGGAAGAAAATGTTCTCTTCCCAAAGAACAAGTTACTTACCTTCGGTAACGCTTTTTCTGGTGGATACAGTATCTACCTGTGGATTCCTCACCTTGTGAATATCCCCTGGGCCAGCATTCAACAGACCTTTTTTTCCCCAGCTCTCTACGCCGACGTGGACGTCATAATACCTCGGCTCCGCTCGCGACTCCGTATGACGTCACCGGAGCCATAAGAGAGCCACGTCGGCGTGATGACGTCAGTTCCACCCATTTTTTCCGTGCCTCCGAGGCGAACAGGTGGACCAACAACAGATTCAAAGTATACACAGTATACAACATTCGAACAAATATACACAGTACATATACAAAAAGGAAAGCTAAGGAACATAAGCATTTCCTATAAGTGTACCAGATAGAAAGAAGACGCAATGTAAAACACATGTCAAACAAGACAACCTTTAAGGTATACAGGCGGGTGGGCCAGTGAGGAATCCACAGGCAGATACTGTATCCACCAGAAAAAGCATTATCGAAGGTAAGTCACTTGTTCTTCTGATGGAAACATCTGCCAGTGGATTCCTCACCTTGTGAATAGATTCCCACAGCAGTCCCACTCCCGGAGGAGGTTGTCCACCTTCCTATACCAAAAAGTCCTGCCAGACAGAGCGCACAAAGTGGCCCTCCCTCCTAATCTCAGAGTCTAAGCAATAATGCTTTGCAAAAGTATGGAGGGAGGCCCAAGACGCGGCTTTACAAATGTCTGCCACAGGAACACCCCTGGCCAAAGCAGACGTAGAAGATTTAGCTCTAGTTGAATGAGCTCTAATACCCTCAGGTGGAACCTTACCAGCAAGGGCGTAGCAGATCTTGATGGCTAGGATGATCCATCTGGACAGAGTACGCTTGTGCACAGCTTTTCCTTTAGAATGTCCAACATAGCCCACGAAGAGCTGATCGTCCAAACGAAAGTCTTTCGTTCTGTCCAAGTAAAAGCTCACAGCTCTTTTTGGATCCAGTCGGTGAAGTCTTTCCTCCTCCTTGGAAGGATGAGGAGACGGATAAAACACAGGGAGAGTAACAGACTGCCCCAGATGAAAGGGAGTAACTACCTTAGGTAAGAAAGCAGCCCTGGTCCTAAGAACCATCCTTTCAGCATGCAAGGTTAAAAACGGGGGTTTAGAACTAAGAGCTTGAATCTCACTCACCCTCCTTGCCGAGGTTATGGCTACAAGAAAGACCGTCTTAAAGGACAATAGCCTCAAAGGACAGCTATGAAGGGGCTCAAAAGGGGACCCCATCAAGAAAGTTAAGACAAGATTAAGGTCCCACTGTGGCATTACAAAAGGAGTAGGTGGAAACCTGTTTGTAAGGCCTTTGATAAATCTTAGTACAATAGGAGATTTAAATAAAGACGGCTGATCTGGAAGACATAGAAAAGCCGATAAGGCCGATAGATAGCCTTTGACCGTGGCCACAGCACAGCCCTGCTGAGCCAAGGAAAGAGCAAACCTAAGCACATTAGAAAGATGGGCTTTTAAAGGGTCAATGGATCTCTCTCCACACCATTTAACAAACTTAGACCACCTATATGAGTAAATGGACTTGGTGGAGTGTCGCCTGGCCGATAAAATAACATCCACCACATCAGGCGGGAGAGAGAAAGAACTCAGGTTGCCCCGTTCAATCTCCAGGCATGAAGGTGCAGGCTCTGGAGGTGGGGGTGAAGAACCTGCCCCTCCGACTGCGAGAGGAGGTCTGCCCTGAGAGGGAGACGGAGCGTAGGGTGCGATGAGAGGTGAAGTAGATCTGTGTACCACACCCTTTTTGGCCAATCCGGAGCAACCAAAATAACTTGGGCCCGGTCTTGGCGAATCTTCCTCAGAACCCGAGGAATCAAGGGTATGGGAGGAAACGCGTAAAGGAGTTGTGAGCTCCAACTCAACTGAAACGCTTCCCCCAACGCCCCCTGCATCGGATACTGGAGACTGCAGAATGACGGGCAATGCGCGTTCTCGCGGGTGGCAAATAGGTCTATCCGAGGAGACCCCCACGTCCGAAAGACGTGACGAACCACCTCCGGATGAAGCCTCCACTCGTGGTCGACGGAGAACTGCCGACTGAGACTGTCCGCACGTACGTTCAGCACCCCAGCCAGATGATTCGCCATCAAGCAAATCCGATGATCCTGAGCCCAGGACCAGAGCCGTAATGCTTCCCTGCAGAGACGATACGACCCTACTCCTCCCTGCTTGTTGACATACCACATCGCGGTAGTGTTGTCCGTCAGGACTTGAACCGACTGACCGCGAAGGGAAGGGAGAAAGGCCTTGAGCGCCAAACGTATAGCCCGTAATTCCAGAAGGTTGATGTGAAGGAACCTTTCCTCTGGAGACCAAAGACCCTTGATCTCCAGATCCCCCAGATGAGCACCCCACCCCAGGGTGGAGGCATCCGTTATCACTGTGGCCACCGATGGAAGAAGATGAAAGGGCTTTCCTTGAGACAGATTGCCCCCCACACTCCACCAAGACAGATCCGCTGCAGCTTCTCTGGAGATCCTGATCGACTCCCTGAGTCTCCGTTGTGCTGATACCACTGCCTGTGGAGGCACCACTGGAGTGCCCTCATGCGCCAGCGGGCATGATTGACCAACAGAATGCAGGAGGCGAACAGACCGAGCAGACGAAGGACCTTTAGAACTGGGACAACCGCTCCATTGTGGAATAAAGGGATCATCTCCTGAATGTCGAGAATTCTTTGTGGAGGAGGAAATGCTCGACACACAGTAGTGTCCAGTACCGCCCCTATGAACAGGTTGCGTTGAGAGGGCACCAGGTGAGATTTGGGCACATTGATCGAAAAACCCAAGTCGAATAACAGCCGAGATGTTACCTGCAGATGATGTTGCACCATCTCTGGGGACTCTGCTTTCAGAAACCAGTCATCTAGGTAGGGGAACACTGGAATCCCCGACCTCCTGAGATGAGCAGCCACAACTGCCATCACCTTCGTGAAGACTCGAGGTGCGGTAGTAAGACCAAACGGAAGGACCGCAAACTGGTAATGTTGCGACCGAACCGTAAAACGGAGATACTTCCTGTGCGACTTCAGGATTGGGATGTGGAAATACGCATCCTGCAAGTCGATCGACACCATCCAGTCTCCTTGCTGCAACGCTTGAAGAACCTGCGCAAGGGTCAGCATCTTGAATTTCTCCTGTTTCAGGTAAAAATTCAAGATTCTGAGGTCCAGGATTGGACGCAATCTGCCGTCCTTCTTGGGAATCAGGAAATACCGAGAGTAGCACCCCTGACCCCTTTCCTGCTCTGGAACCACCTCTATCGCACCTTTTTGTAGCAATGCAAGAACCTCCTTCTGCAGAAGAAGCAGATGGTCCTCTGAGCAAAAAACTTGGCAAGGAGGGTAAGGGGGAGGAAACTCCCGAAAGGGAAGGGCGTACCCAATCTCCACGAGGTTTAAAACCTAAAGGTCCGTCGTGATGGATTTCCAACCTCGCAAAAAGTGGGACACCCAACCCCCCACAGGTCTCATATGATCTAGGATGGGGGATCTAGGGCTGTTTCCCTGAAGCTTCATTGGGAGCAGAGTAGGCAGAAGATGAAGAAGGGTTGCGGCCAGAACCTCTCCGGCCCCTTTGCCTTCCTCTATATGACCTATAGAGAGGATTCTGCTGCTGCTGTTGTTGCTGTTGTTGAGGTTGACGGAAAGTATGAAATGAAGACCTCCCAAATCCTCTATATTTTCTGAAGCCAAATCCCTTAGCAGGAGTCTGTAAACCCAAACACTTCGCAGTAACCCTGCTATCTTTAAACCTTTGCAAGGAGGAATCGGCCTTCTCCCCAAACAGTTTTTCTCCATCAAAAGGCAAGTCAACTAACGTGGCCTGAACATCCGCAGAGAAGCCAGACGTACGAAGCCAAGCCTGCCTCCTAGTGGCTATTGAAGACCCCATAATTCTAGCCACAGAATCAGCCGTATATAGACCCGACTGAATAACCTGCCTCGCGGCAGCTTGGGTGTCCGTAACAACCTCCATAAAAGAGGCTTTCTCTTCTTCCGGCAGCTTAGGGGCTAATAGCTTCATCGAGTCCATCAGTGCATGAACATAGCGCCCCAATAAACAAGTGGCATTGGTTGATTTAAGAGCCATGCTTCCAGACGAAAAGACCTTCTTGGCTATTTGATCGGTCTTCTTAGAATCCCTATTCGAAGATGTTTGAGGGAAGGCGCCTGACGATTGCTTCGAGCATGAAACTTGCACCACAAGGCTCTCTGGTGAGGGGTGAGAAGAAAGGAAGCTTGGATCCCCTGGAGCCACCCTGTATCTCCTTGCACTTGTCTGGATACTGCAGGCTAAGAAAAAGGCTTGCGCCAAACGTCCATCACTGGCTCTAAAATAGCATCATTAAAAGGCAACAAGGGCTCTACAATTGACGAAGGTGAATGCAGGACTTCAGTCAACAGGTTCGGTCTATACTCAGCAGAGGGCAACTGTAAGTCCAGCAACTCTGCAGCCTTTTTGATGACCGTATGGTAAGGGGCCAACTCCTGTGGCGGCGAAGACCTAGCAGAAGAATGCTCCCATTCCGGAGTAGTATCAAGACCACTAGCATCCTGAATGCCTTCAAACTCATCAGAAGATCCACCGACCTCACCTTCCTCCACTTCCTCCCTAGATCGCTCCTCCTCCAAAATCCTCTGGGCCTCTCGTCGAGAACGGATCCGAGGACCCGGCGTCGTTGGCGGAACCGAACGTGGAGTCTACTCCTCCGGCGCCGCCGGGCGCAGAGCTGATGGAGTCGGCAATGGCGTCGAGGGAGGCTCCGAAGAAGGCAAACGATCCAGACGAAGCCGGGATGGATCTCCAGACGGCGCCGGGAACTGCCACGAAGGAGCCATCGGCAAGAAGGGCATAAAGGGAGCCTGAGCATAATGCTGCGGCACTCCCAAAGTGTATGCCATTGGACCCACTGGACCAGATGGTGCGCCGGATGGAAAGGCAGCCCTTTGAAAAACCCCATACATCGCATTGAGGAAATGCATTGGATCCGCACCCGGAGTCGGGAAATGCGGGTATGGGTTCGAACCTGAATCCGGTCGAGGAGTTTCAGGAACCGGAGCCGAAGTGTCCTCTACTGGCGCCGCAGGTTCATCTGGCACGGGAGAAGGCTCTTCCTCATGATCAGGATCGGAAGCTGGAGACTCCACTGGCGCCGGTGACTGCGCCGGGGACCGCGCCGGAGTCAGCTTCGGCGATGGAGACCTCTCTGGTGACATAGGAGATGGAGATATAACTTCCTTGCTTCGACGCCGAGGCGACGGCGACCTCGAAGCCTTACTCCTCGATGATCGGCGCCGAGAGCTGTGCTTCCTCTTCTTATGATGTTTCTTCGACTTCGAAGAGTGTGAAGTCGACGACTCCGGCCTCGACTTCTCCTTTTTCCTACCTCTTCTTTCCTTCTTCGCCTTGGCCATGAAGAGTTTCGCCTCCCTCTCCTTCAGGGCCTTGGGGTTCATTTTTCTGCAGCAGGAGCAGTCATCCACATCATGGTCCGAAGAAAGGCACCACAAACAATCATCGTGGGGGTCAGTAATGGACATGTGGCCCCCACATTCCCTACAAGGTTTAAAACCTGATTTTCTTGTCGAAGACATAGCTTATCCAGAAACAGTAACCCACCACAATACAACAAAGTAGCAGGAGAGTGCTGGAAAACTGTTACGCGTTGACGGCGCAGAAAAAAGGGAACTGACGTCATCACGCCGACGTGGCTCTCTTATGGCTCCGGTGACGTCATACGGAGTCGCGAGCGGAGCCGAGGTATTATGACGTCCACGTCGGCGTAGAGAGCTGGGGAAAAAAGTTCAGTGGAATGCTGGCGCAGGGGATATTCATAAGGTGAGAAATCCACTGGCAGATGTATCCATCAGAAAGTCTCCACTCTCTTGGACTCGCTATCTGGGGAGTAGTCGTAAAGGTATTTGGGTTCATCTTACTGGTGGAAGCCTGAACCAACAAGCACCCAGGAGAGGAGTGCTAAGACAAAAAGGTGCGGTCTCCCGAGCCACATCAGTGGCGCCGCGTAATTTTGTGATTGATTTGGAGGGAAGAGCGAGGATTGGCCCAGGCTCCTAAAATAGTATCAGTGAGTGCCTTGTTAAAAAAGAAATAGGGCCTCAGTAGTAATTTTCCCTGACTGCAATACTATGGTCAGGGCATTTGTTTGGCCTCTGTGGTGGGGAGCTGGAGGTCGAGAACTTCACCCGTCCTGCATGACCACAGCAAAAGAAGCACTTTCTTCAGCGGCAGGAGCTGGGAAAGAGACAAGGCCAGAATGAGGAGAGGTATCTACATCACTGGCATTTCAGAGATCATTATACCAGCTTTCTTTGTGGTAGGGTTGGCTACTAGGACAATTTCATCACATGCATCACAGTTAGCATTGGAATCCTTTTCAAACAAGGAATGGAGCATATGACATCTGGCTTGCGAAGGTGGATGGATAACTTGCGGAGGTGGATGGATAAGCAAGTCAAATGGGGTACACTGAAGTTCTGCAGAAACCAGCACAATGAGCACCACATCCTCAGCGTCGGTGAAATCTAGGAACCGATGGGGATTGTGGAGCTGGAAGCGGTGGTGTGGGAGCAGGGAGAAGCAGAATTACGGGTTCAGAGGGTCCAACTAGTGCTCCGCATGAAGCCGCTGGTGGTATCCCACATGAAGGGCCTCTCGGCTCCTTGGGGCCTGCAGGTATGCCAGAGAGAGAACCAATCCAAAGAGTCAGAGCATGGCCTCAAGGAACCCAGTAATCTGCCTCGGTGTCAAAGACAGCCCTCAGAAACTCAGGTTGTGCCAGGACAAGTTGTGGGATGGCCTCCAACGTCCCTCAATGCGAGAATGAGAGGCGTGGCGATGCCCTTATGTTTTCTCAGGAGTCCGAGAGTGGTAGGAAAGAGCAGAGTACAGCTTAGGTGTTTGTGCGTTTTTTTTCTTCAACCTACTCGAAGATTTGGAGCACCGCACCAATTTGCCCTGGGATCTCCTCCTAAGATTTCTGGATCGACCCTTAGACATGGCCCAGTCAAGACGTGGTGTTGGCAACGCAGGTTTGATTCGCAGTACCATATGGCCCTTGGGTTCATCGATGAGAAATCACGGCAGGCCTTAGAGTTGTGACTTGACCCCAGGCATTACAGGCAAATCATGTGAGTATCGGTCACAGACATTTACTTGCAACGTTCCTCACAAGGCGTAAAACCCGTTG
Source organism: Triturus cristatus (assembly GCF_964204655.1). Lineage (NCBI taxonomy): Eukaryota > Metazoa > Chordata > Amphibia > Caudata > Salamandridae > Triturus > Triturus cristatus. The sequence goes on from NC_140588.1 coordinate 1,041,137,616, forward strand.
TTTTCAGAAGTAAAAGGGTCTCAAAGCAACGAGAGGTATCTCCTGATCCACATCTTGTGGCGTAGAAAGAAAATAACTGACATCCGTGTGCAGAAGTGGCATCTATATAGGCTCCGCACGTCATTTCCGGAGTGGAAGGTGGCGTCAGTACAAAGCTGCACAGTCCCACCTACCGGCACAAAGAGGTATTGCGGACACCTGGGGAATATTCAAAAGGTGAGGAATCTGCAGTTAGAAGTTTCTATCGGAAAAGCAGTAAGTTGCATTCCTAACAGATGTGAGAGGGTATACAGAATATAAATATATTCATTTTAAATGTTTAATAACCTTATTCCAATGCTCCTTCTAAGAAACGTGTTTTGAAATAACTTGCACTGATTGGAAACTGCAATGCTTAACATACATTAATTAATTCATGCATAAAAATCCAGACAATATTTGCTAAGCATGGACCTTTTTCTAAATTAATGGGATTTGCCTCAGGCAGAACGCACATCAAGCTCCTACGCAGACCCATGTGCCAGAGCAACAGCCTGCTCCGGCTTGAACCTGGCAGTCTCTTGCACGAGTCTTGCTGCAACCTCCTCTCCTGTGTAGCACCGGGTATGCTCCCACTGCCCCCACAGCATGGGCCAAGCAGTCACGTCTTCAAAGTGATACTGGGCCACACGCTCCTGCTGCCCTGCCCAAGTGAAGAAGCAGGTTACCACCTACTCCTAGCTTTGCTGGTGGGCTGGCCTGATGCGTCTGGCTTCCAGGGCCTCGCACTAGGTCATGTAGAAGCCAGGAGGGTTGTATCAGATACAGTCTGTGGCATTTGCTCCCACATGCCTCCATCAGTTTCCACTGCCTTAAGGCATGCCGTGGGGCACCCATCTGAATTCCAGCCAAGGGATGGTATCCTACACCCAGCCCCAGGGCATCACGTAGAGGAACAGCCAGAATACAGCTTCTAGCCCAAGGCTTCCCAGGACTCTTATTCAGCTTGCTAATAGTGCCTGTGGGCCTTGACTCATTCTCCCTGCCCCAAATACAGGGCAGCCAACATGCTGCACTACTTACTGTCCCTGTAATCAAGGCACGCTGGTGCTCCACGAGGTAATCCAAGCCAGACCATGCAGAACCCGACAGAAAGCCAGGAGGGCTCTAGTAGATGGAATAAGGAAGAGAGGGAGTGGAAAAAGGTGTGTGCACGAACCAATGGATGTTGGGATAGGAGGCACTCAGAGGAGCCTGTTTGTGCCCTGGGCCCAGGCAGGTCAAGCCAGCGAAACCCATGTCTGCCACCACTGCTCTTACAGTTAGGAGTGGTAGGGAAGGCTCCCCAGTGTAGGGAGCCTCCAGTACAGGCCATGTGGTACGGCCAAAGTTCTATGTGGCTCCTGGTGGAGGAGCTCAGCAGCCAATCAGTGCATGTGCACCTCAATAATAAGACAAACGTCAACCAGGAATGTGCTTTATGTAGGTCCAATTGTGTAGATGCCATGAGGATTTGAACGCACCACAGTGGTTGGGGTTGGCTTCACTAATAAGAATGTCGTTCTACTCCAACAAACCCCTTGTGGCAACATTAGGATAATGAATGACTGGGGGAGAGAGGGGGGAACATAACGTGCTAACCTATACCATGCAGACGGCATGCAGATCTTTGGTGACAGTTCCTAGCTCGCTGTGCCATATGAGACTTATGAACTGCAAGTATCAAAACTATCTCTATGACAAAAGCAGTTACCCACTGCGCTATCCACATACAATACAGCTCTGTGATTTGCTTGGTACACGTTCTTTGCAGCAGCCATATTAACCCTCTGCGCTTGTTTCTGATTAGTCAAAACTACCATTAGATAAAACTTAGTAGCGATTAGTTGGAACTTGGTTTGGATTCAGGGATGACCAAATCTAATTCTGTTACATTGTGGCCTTCCTGGGTGCTCTTAGGAGGGGATGTTACTCCTTGGTGCCCTGTGGATTGGGCACTGTCCTGAGTTTTTGTGCCAATTAAAGCATTTATAAGGAAATCTGTTGGCACTACAGTATAAATTAACTTTAAGATAAACTTTATTGGATAAGCAAATCAGTGTATTACAGATGCACAATAATCTTGGCAAAGCATCCACTTTCATTGTGTCAGCTCTATCCCAGATCTCATATTTTGTGTTGATCTTCCCTTACTAGCCTGTAACATTAAAAAAAACAAGTCCGCGTTTCTCATTTAGCAGGGTTGAAAAAACATTTGTAAACTTCATTTCTAAATAATCTACAGATTATTGTGTTTTTCCAAATTTGCAATCTGTGCTATCCTTTTCAAAACATCCTTTAAGTACTGGCATAAAATAATTTCTCCAAGTAGATTTTGCAAATGTGTGTATTGGGGAATTTTTCAATTAGGTGCAATATTCTGTAGTACAATTAGGAGGTTTCATCACAAAAAGCAGAAAATCAGCAGCCTGTAGCAGAAACTTGTAACCCTCCCTGCCTGCCTAGATGTCCGCATTCCTATCCAATAGAATTGAAAAGGTTTCAAGGTGAAAGAGGAAAGACTTGATTGGTTGCATTGTGTAGGTTAAAAGGAAGGAAAAGGGGTCTTTTCTGACAACAGCTGCTCTGCAATCTCAAAGACCTACCTTATTATTGCAAAATACTGAAGTAGAATCCACATAATTGAGACCCTCATCCACAAAGTTTCAATTTATATGAAAGGCCTTCATTGCACCAGTGCTGAAATTCAAGGTTGTTTCTGTTGAGCAGAAAGCTATTCTCCATTATATGGGCACCGCTAACCCCATACCTTCTTCTAATAGAGCTGCTCGCTTCCAGTAATGCCTCGGTGTAGAGGTTTGGACCGTGGGACATGAAATACCTCTCGTGAAAACAACACTATCAAACCCTCATTCCAGCAAACATACCAAACCATGTGGAAAAGTTGGTGCCCTTGAAGGGGTCGATCCCTTACTGGCCTTGCACTTGTGGTTTTAATGATGGTTTGAAGGTGCAAGTGTTAAAACATTTAAATGCCCTCGACCCTATCCTGCTGATGACTCTATCCAAGTTATTTCCAAGGTCACAAAGTCAACAATATTCATTATTTGGACTGCCTGCCTTCATAGGGGGTTCGCTGAGAATATGTACCTCTCTGTGCTAAAAGCTCTAGATTATAAAGTGTTGACAAACATTTTTTATGTAAATGGTCCTCGTTTTTCATTATTCTACACTTTCACGTTGTATGCACGTGAGCATTGCACCGTCACTTATCTGTAGCACTTGCTTTCTATATTGCAATATGCTTTCTGTGGGTATTTTTTGATACACTATACTTGTATATGAAAATAGATTGACCTTGATTAATTTTGATACACTTCCATTGACCTTTAAAAACATTAGTTAGGGCCATACCCTGATGTGGGACACTCCAGGCCAGATGTGAAAGAGTCCTGAAAAGCCTTAGACATCATATGTAGAAGCCTGCAGAAGGATATTGGGCCTCGCTCTCAGACTTGTTGCTGCAGTTAAGGTCCCAGGGAGCCACGTGATGCAAGAAGTCGACAAGTGGAACAATACAGAGGGCATATCGCCTCCCCTACAGGTGCTGACAACCAAGAGAAAAGGTGCAAGGGAGAGAAGGGCTTGAAGGACCTTGAAGGGAGCGAACGGCTTGAAGGACCTTGAAGGGAGCGAACGGCTTGAAGGACCTTGCAGGGAGCAAAGGGCTTGAAGGACCTTGCAGGGAGCGAAGGGCTTGAAGGACCTTGCAGGGAGCGAAGGGCTTGAAGGACCTTGCAGGGAGCGAAGGGCTTGAAGGACCTTGCAGGGAGCGAAGGGCTTGAAGGACCTTGCAGGGAGCGAAGGGCTTGAAGGACCTTGAAGGGAGCGAAGGGCTTGAAGGACCTTGAAGGGAGCGAACGGCTTGAAGGACCTTGCAGGGAGCGAAGGGCTTGAAGGACCTTGAAGGGATCGAACGGCTTGAAGGACCTTGCAGGGAGCGTAGGGCTTGAAGGACCTTGAAGGGAGCGAACGGCTTGAAGGACCTTGAAAGGAGCGAACGGCTTGAAGGACCTTGCAGGGAGCGAAGGGCTTGAAGGACCTTGAAGGGAGCGAACGGCTTGAAGGACCTTGAAGGGAGCGAAGGGCTTGAAGGACCTTGAAGGGAGTAACAGCTTAAAGCACCCAAGCACCGGGTGTAGGTCAGAAGCGCTCCATTGAGATTCCCAGACGCCACAGGACATCTTGACCTATAGCGCCAGGAGCAGTCTGAGACATAACGTATAGTATCAGTGGATGGATCAAGACCACTATTCAACATAGTGAAGAAAGGAGATTTAAGGCATGTCTTCCAGAAACACATGGAAAGAGTTCCTAAGCGGAATACTAACAAAGCCGTATGGGGAAAAGCCGGACTCCCAGCCTAAAGCTAAGGTCACCCCACCACTGTTGGAGTCCTCCACCCCCCTAGGCCTCGGAGGGAGAGCGTTCATGGAAGACTTCTTTCAGAACCTCAGAGAGGACTTTCTCGGTTTTAGAGCAGAATCGTGCATGAGATCTGCGGGAGGTTAGAGACACTAGAAAGAGGCGAGGAACCAAGTAGAAGCACTAGAGGAGGTGGCAGATGCCTACATAGAAACCAATACAGGGAAGAGTGGCGCTGTGAATGGAAGGGGGACATGGTCATGAGACAGCCTTTGGGTTCATCTGGTGGACTATCCAGCCTGATATGCAGACGCATGTCAGAGAGGGGAGGATGGACAGGGACACATGAAGAAATTAGAAGAGGAAAAATGTTTGGTTCCATGCAGACGCAATGCGGGGGAAGTGAACCCCTGAAGGCAAGAGAAGAAGAAGAGGCACATGACCAGTGAAGGTGACACTAAGAAGAGATCAGAGTCACACTACAATTCAAGGCTTAGGCAGAGCTGTGAAAGAGGGCCAGAATTGTTCAAATAGTAAGTTTCGATGCAAAAAGTCTAAATTCACGAACAAAAGGCTAACAGTCCTAAATATGGTGCACAAGACAGGGGGAACATATGTCTGGTCCAAGAAAAGCATTTTATCAACTGTTTGAAGTCTCAATGGTTCCCAAGACTACTTATCCTCCGCCCCAATACTGAGGGAGCGGTGGGGGTCTTGCTTGCACATAAAGATAGAGGGTAGATCCATGAGGTGATGGCTGATGAAGAGAGCAGGCACCTGTACATCCAAAGTCAGCTCCCACCTCCTAATGGTGGCAGGCGTATACGTGCCGGAAGAGGATCAGGAACACTGCCTTTGGCACACACAAAAAACAGACATTTTGCAGTCAGGGGACAGAGACATCCTTATAGGGGGCTGCATCAAGATTGTGAAGGGTAGTACCCTAGGGGGCTGCATCAACATTGTGACGGGTAGTACCCTAGGGTGCTGCATCAAGATTGTGAAGGGTAGTACCCTAGGGGACTGCATCAACATTGTGACGGGTAGTACCCTAGGGGGCTGCATCAAGATTGTGAAGGGTAGTACCTTAGGGGGCTGCATCAACATTGTGAAGGGTAGTACCCTAGAGGGCTGCATCAAAATTGTGACGGGTAGTACCCTAGGTGGCTGCATCAAGATTGGGACGGGTAGTACCCTAGGGGGCTGCATCAAGATTGTGAAGGGTAGTACCTTAGGGGGCTGCATCAACATTGTGACGGGTAGTACCCTAGGGGGCTGCATCAATATTGTGAAGGATAGTACCCTAGGGGGCTGCATCAAGATTGTGAAGGGTAGTACCCTAGGGGGCTGCATCAACATTGTGACGGGTAGTACCCTAGGGGGCTGCATCAAGATTGTGAAGGGTAGTACCTTAGGGGGCTGCATCAACATTGGGAAGGGTAGTACCCTAGAGGGCTGCATCAAGAGCTCTACAGCTCCTATAGACCGATCTCATGACTAGACGTAACCGTGAAAACTATTGACTGGGATACTAGCAGCTAAGCTACAACTCTAGCTGCCATGCTTGATAGACCCTGACCCGTCAGGATGCATCTCTGGAGTGGACTTTAGTGACAATACTAATCGGCTGCGTTTCATCACAGATAACGCTAAGAGGGCCCGCAAAAACGCTCTCCTGCTGTCACTCAACACAGAAAGATTTAGAAAGCATGGACTGGCAGTGTAAGAGCAACATGCTGGAGGCTTTCGAGTTCAGACCCAAAATCAAGAGATGGGTTCAATGCACTTTCAGCGCGCCCTAAGGGACAGCACAGATCAATTTTAAAATTTTGCTAACAAAATGAATGTGTAAAAATCACAGATTCTTAAAATGTCAATCCCAAATTCACAAGCAGTTCAACTGAAAGCGAGATTTCCCTTTCATTGGTCCTGCCCATAGATACCAGCAGCTGTCTCAACTAAGATAGTTGGGGATTGGCAGAGAAGAAAATCAAATGCAGACCAGTGGCATGGGTTCAATTGTTTAAGGTCTCTTGGTTAAAGAAGATTCAAAAAGCCTGGAGTCTCTGTTTTCCTCTACAATAGTGATATGCAGTTCCTAATTTCTAAAGCGGGAGGTTGTGTGTATTCATGGGCTCCACATAGTGGTGTAGAGTCAAAGAAGTACAGAGAAGAATCTTCTCCTTTCGGAAAAAGACCCTCACACACCCAGCCAGCTAGGTGTCTTGCTTCATCATCGGGTCTGCTCCTTATCGGGTCGGCGCTGCAATACCCGATCGGCACCAGAGATGGGGCCTTCTTGGCGGAGATCTTTATTCCTTATGCCGATGGGTGAAGTGCATGTGAGAGCCCTAGATCAGTGTAGGTGATAGTGATGTGTAGGAATGTGGGTTAAAATTGGGGAGGTGGTCCAATCAAAATAATTTTAATGAAACGTGGCCCCTACCCTAATTAAAAGTAAAAGGGCGCGTATTTTCACTCTAAAGATGTGAAGTTTATGCGCTTGTAAATAAGGTCAACATGTTTCTTGCCCATTAATCTATTAGATGGCAATTCATCAGGACCAATTAGGATCTACCTACACTTTTTGGTAGTGGTCAACAATTGGGTGAAGTGAGAAAATGACCACCTTTACAGCACCCAAAAAAGTGGTACCTGTAGATCTAAAAACACAACGCCATTAGGGTCAAGGCTGCATGGCATCAATACCGGCTGGTGTAGACACTAATGTGTCAGTTCCTCTGGAATCAGGCAGGTGGTTGTCCTACCCTCACGCAACCTCTGTTTTCCCCCAGTTACACAACTGACATCAACACTCGGGGACAATCTAGTCACCCGGGAAGGTGACGAACAATAGTTACTTACCTGTAATCTGTGGTTCTCCAGTATTGGTGTCTTTCATAGATTCACATGCCTGAATCATTCCCCGTCGTCGGAGTGGGAGTCCCACGGTACATAGAAAAGCAATAATTATGCATATAACAACCAAAAAACCCTGGTAACCTGAACCAGGAAGTAAAGTAGCCTAAGCTACAAGGGAAAAAACTTCCACAGCTATGACTATCACAGTCATTATATCCAGTCCAAACTGCAGCCAATCAGGCGACAGCACCCACCAGAATGTTCTCCTCAGAGGCTCAGGCTCTCAGATTTTCTCGCACAGGAGTGAAGCAATACATAATAGCCTAAAAAGCCTCTGAGGGGAGGTGGGCGGGTTGCATGTGAATCTATGAAAGACACCAATACTGGAGAACCACAGATTACAGGTAAGTAACTATTGTTCTTCTCCAGTATTTGGGGTGTCTTTCATAGATTCACATGCCTGAATCAGAGTAGATAGCAGTACATAACCTTATGCTCATAAGACGCCACTTTGTATCATAGACATATACATTATGAAACAGTATAACCATAGAGAAATACATGTGTGTTTCAACATATGCAAAACAATTTCAAGACAGAAATAGTATGGAAAAGAGCGTCTTATAAAAGCATAGTGGAGGAGGGAGAAGAGAGGCTCACCTTATTTGAAAAGATTGCGTAGAACAGCTTGTCCCACTGATCCATCCACATCACTTGCAGCTTCCAAACAGTAGTGTCTGGTAAACGTATGGCAGCTGGACCATGTTGCTGCTTTACAGATCTGGTGAAGAGGCACACCGGCGAAAAGAGCTGTAGATGAAGAGATTGCTCTCGTAGAGTGTGCTCTTGGGGTCGCTTGCAATGGTCTACCAGCTTGATCATGGCATAAACAAATTGCAGCCGAGATCCAACGAGCTATGGTTGGCTTTGATACTGAATGGCCTTGGCGTGGTTTACCATATGCTACCAAGAGTTGGTCCGATTTGCGCAGTGATGCTGTTCGCTGTAAGTAAAACTTCAGACATCTTTTGATGTCTAGGGAGTGCAAGGCCCTTTCTGCAGCTGTTATCAGATTTGGGAAGAATGTTTTCAAAACTATGGGTTCATTAAGATGGAAATCCGTCGGAACCTTTGGCATAAACTTTGGATTACGCCTGACTGTACTGTGCTTAGGCCAGAGGTACCCATGGGACCTTGTATAGATCACTGGACCTGCCCTTCTTTGGAGGACTTCTCTGGGTTGGCTATGAAAGTTTGCTCTGGCTCACCCTTAGACCCTATTCCGCAGAAATTCTGGAAAGAATTAGGGTCAGATACCTTTCCGCACCTCCATATGATTATTAACCAGTCATTAATCAGCGGTGTAGTCCCTGCATGTTGGAAGGATGCGTTGGTATCCCCCCTGTTAAAAAAACCCTCGCTGGATCCCGCTTGCTACGGGAGCTATCGCCCTATTTCTTTACTGCCCTATCCAGTTAAGATAGTTGAGCGACTTGTTAGCCAGGAGCTTTCTGAGTTCCTTGAGAGCAATAGGATTTTGGAGGAGAATCAATTTGGCTTTCGTCCAGGGCATGGCACTGAGTCTGCCCTGATCATTGCTATGGACGATTTGCGAATGCGGGCGGACAAGGGGCACTCTGCAACTTTGATACTGCTTGACTTGTCCGCCGCTTTCGATACGGTTAGCCATAGTATTCTACTACTTCGGCTTGAGGAGATAGGGGTTACAGGTATGGCCCTTAAATGGCTATGCTCCTATCTATCGGATAGACAGCAAGCGGTCTTTTTGCCTCCATTCCAATCAGATTTTTTGCCGAACAAACAGGGGGTTCCACAGGGTTCCTCTATTAGCCCTATTCTGTTCAATGTTTATATGCGCCCTTTGGTGCAGATCATCAAATCCTGTAATATCTCTGCAGTTAATTATGCAGATGATTATCTCCTTGGATGGTGATGATCAGGTGGACTCTTTATCCTCTTTCCACAAGTGCATGATAGAAATGACGACCTGGCTGAGGAATAATGATCTGCAGTTCAATGGTGCCAAAACTGAGATTCTACATTGCTCAGTGGGAAGGGTGCCTTTTACCCTTCCTTCCAATTTCTGGCCTCTCCCTCTGGATACCCCTCTGGTTCCAGTAAAGACTGCTCGCAATTTGGGTGTCTGCCTTAATGAGAATCTAAGTCTGGAGTCACATGTCAACAAGGTAGCTTCAAACTGTTTTCTGATCATGAGAGGTCTACGTAGGATTTTGCCCCTTCTTCCCTCTCATGTACGAGGTACAGTAGTCCGATGCACAATCCTTAGTCGCCTGGACTACTGTAATGCCTTGTTGCTCGCCTCCCCCACATATCTGATTCAGAGACTTCAACGGATCCAGGCTGCTGCCGCAAAGCTTGCTCTTCTCAGACCGCGCTTCTCCTCAAGCACTAGGGCCCTGTCCGAATTACACTGGCTGCCCGTGCATCAGAGAATTTTGTTTAAATCTCTGTGTGTAGTTTTTAAGGCTCTTCATGGTGTTGGCCCTATACCACTGCAGAATCTCTTCAGTTGGTATACACCTATGCGCATGCTGCGCTCCTCTTCAGCTAGGCTGGCCTTGACTCCCAAAACAACGAGAGTCACCCTGGGAGGCCGTGCCTTTAGCTCTGCGGCTGCACGCTTATGGAATGGCCTCCCTGTGGAGCTACGACTGGTCCGGGATCTGACCCTTTTCCGCAGACAGCTGAAAACCTGGCTATTCCCCAGAACCTAATCCTTAGTCCCCCACTGTCTCCTTCTTCACTCTGTCTCTCAGCGCCAGGATGCCCGTTGGGTTGCAGTGCGCTCTATAAATGTAAATACATACATACATTAGTGCACAGCACCACAGACTCAGATGTGAATTGCAGAAAGGGTGGATGAACAGTGAACGCTTGGAGATCACTAACCCTTCTTGTTGAAGTTAGAGCCAATAATAAAGCAACCTTCCAAGAAAGGAACTTTAGATCCGCCTTGTGGATGGGCTCGAAAGGATGCCGCATTAGTTGTGAAAGTATTATATTAAGGTGCCAAGAAGGAGGTGGACGCCGAATAGGCGGGAACATCCTAAATAACCCCTTAAAAAATTGTTGGATGACTCCATTGGAATAGAGAGAGTTAACACCATCCTCCCGAAACCTTGAAATTGCAGCCAAGAACACCTTCAGAGTAGAGTGGGAAAGACCTGACCACGCCAACTGAAGAAAGAAAGGCAGAATTTGCTCTGGTCTTGCGTGGATCGGATGGAGATTAACGGATTGACACCACATGCAAAACCTCTTCCACTTTAGTTTGTAAGTTTTAACAGTTGCGGGTGCTCAAGCATTGGCCAAAACCTCTTGACAGTCTGGAGGGATATCTAGGTGTGCAAATTCAAGCTGTTGAGGAGCCATGCCGCTAATCTCAGCGATGCTGGGTCTGGATGACAAATTTGGTCAAAACTGTATGGGCTCGGCCTCCGAGAGGAGGAGAAGTTCTGTGAACCAGTACTGGCGGGGCCACCTGGGAGCAATTAAAATCATGCGGCAAGGCTGTTGCTTGATCCTGCGCAGAACTCGTGGAAGCAACGGGATTGGTGGAAAAGCGTAGGCATATATTTGCAACCAATTCATCGAAAAGGCATTTCCCAGCGAGTCCTTGTGGGGAGCCCAACTTGCAAAGAATGGGCATTTGCGGTTCTGGCTGGTTGCAAAGAGGTCTAGATCGGGATGCCCCCATTCGTGAAATACCCCGTCTAGGAATGGTTGGTGTAGCTCCCATTCGTGATTCGACAGTGTGGTTCTGCTGAGGGAATCCGCCAGAACATTCGTGATTCCTGGGACGTGAATGGCTTTGAGGTTGATCTTGTGGCAAATCGCCCAATCCCATATCTCTTGCGCTTGCTGAGATAGGAGGGCTGACCTCGTCCCGCCTTGTTTGTTCAAGTAATGCATACTTGTTGTATTGTCTGTTCTTACAAGTATGCATGCTCCTCGGATGATGGCTTGGAAGGATTTTAGAGCCAAGAATATGGCTCGCAGTTCTAGCAGGTTGATATGCCACTTTCTTTGTTCTAGAGTCCATCTGCCATTGACTGTCATTCCTTGAAGGTGCGCTCCCCACCCCTCGAGGGATGCATCTGTGGTGACTGTGAAATCCGGCATTTCGACCAGAAATGGACAACCCTCTTTCAAGTGGTTCATCTGACCCCACCATTGAAAGGCGTCCCGCATTCGTGAGGTGATGTGAATGATATCCTCGAATGACCCTGTGATCTGAAGCCATTGCAGATTGAGCTCCTCTTGCAACGGTCTCATTCTGTACCGACAGTTGGGAATGAGATGAATGCAAGAAGAAATCATCCCTAGGAAGGATTTGTACACACGGACTGAAACGCACTCTTTTGATAGTAGTGAACGCGCAAGGTTGCATATCTTGATTTGCCTTTCTTTCGACACAAAGGCCGTGGACAGATCCGTGTCCAATGTCGCTCCTAGGAACGTTCTTCTTTGCGAAGGAGCTAAATGTGATTTCTCCAGATTTGTTGACAGACCCAGGGACTGGAAGAGTAAGAGGCATTTTTGAACATGCTCGGATGCTACCTTGGCGGAACTCGCCTTGATAAGGCAGTCGTCCAGGTACGGGAATATTTGAACTCCTTGCAGACGGAGATGCGCAGTCACTGGCGCTATGACCTTTGTGAAGACTCTGGGTGCAGAACGGAGTCCAAATGGGAGGACTCTGAATTGAAAATCCCTGCCAGCTACTCTGAACCGTAGAAATTTTCTGTGCCTGGGTAGGCTTGGTACATGAAAATAAGCGTCCTGCAGGTCGAGGGTGGCCATGTAATCTCCCATCGAAAGCAACTGCAGAATTTCTTGGAGCGTTAACATCCGGAAAGACATTTTCTTTAAAAATTTGTTGAGAGCGCGAAGGTCGAGAATTGGACGCCACTCTCCTGACTTTTTCCGGATGAGGAAAAACCTTGAATAATAGCCTGTTCCTTTCTGTAGGAGAGGGACTTTTTCGATTGCTCCTTTTTGAATCATCAAATTTATTTGGGAAAAAGCTCCTTGAGATGAGCAGGGGGTGGGCCCTTGGGAGGAGAATTTGCCGGAATTTTTGTGAATTCCAGAGCATGGCCTCTGGATACTATATCTAATACCGACTTGTCTGTGGTAATCTTTGACCAATTTGAATAGAAGTGGGATATTTGACCTCCAATCTTTGTACGTGGTAACGGTAGAGATGGTGGCAGGTGGCAGAACTCATTGCTTCTTACTGGACTCTCGTCCACGAAAGGACTGTTTCCTTCGAGACTGCGAATATGGTTGATTTCGCTGTCCGTAATATTGCTGGCGATAATTCTGAGATCTTTGGCCAGTTTGGGAGGTTTGGAAGGAACGCTGCTGATTATAACCTCCCCTGCTAGATAAGGATCCACGTCCTCTGGCTCCACGGAAGGAAGACTTTCGAAATTGCAAACTACCCAGGGACCTTGCCGACTCCGTATCCTTCTTAATCGCCTGCAGTGCTTCATCCACATGTGCACCGAACAAGGACTCACCATCAAATGGCATGTCTATGATTTTAGACTGCACCTCCTGGCGAAAAGATGTTGACTTTAGCCAACCCTGCCTCCTCAGCACTGCAGCTCCTGCCAACTGCCTGAACCCAGTTGATGCCACATCCACTGCTGCATCAATGATCTCCGCTGATGCATACTCCCCTTCCTGCAAGATCTTTATGGCCTCGGATTTTGAAGGCTCCGATAACATGTCGAGGAAAGGAGAGATGTCGGACCACATCTGGCGGTCGTATCTCCCTAAAATCGCCAGGGAGTTTGCAGCCCGAACTGTGGTTGCTGCCATCGTGGAAACCTTCTTTCCTATTGCGTCCAATCTTCTACCATCTCTATCAGGTGGAGCTGATATGGGTGTTGATGGATTTCTAGCCCGTCTCTGAGCCGCTTGTGCTATAACAGAGTCCGCCTTAGGTTGACCAATAAGGCATGCTGGCGAGTTACTTGGGGCTTTATATTTCTTGTCCAGCCTTGGTAACACTGCTGGAAGAGAATTTGGGGTAGCCATCAGTCTCAATCCCTCCTTCCAAATAAAGTCAATGATTGGTATTGCCCGAACCTGCTTCCTTGGTTGGTCCTTAAAGTCATACAGGAAGCAGTCATCCTCCTTTGTTTCCATGGGGATCAGGAATCTCTTGGTCGCTCTTTCCATAAGTGAATGGAAATTCCCAATGTCCACCGGGGGAGAATCCACCGGAGCCGGAGCACCTGGAGAAGGAGTTTGTACCTGATAATTATCCCACTCCGACATGCTAGATTGATCATCTACCTCTCCTTCCTCCCCTTCATCATCAGTAACCTGCAATTGACGAGATGGCAACGGAGAAGGTGGTCTTGGAGACTGAAAAGACGACAACTGCACTCTTGGCCTAGGTGTCGACGGAAGAGATTCCGCCGTTTCCGAAGGAGGGAAACGTCTATAATAATATTGCAACATATACTGCAGATTATCAAGCAGTTCCAATGGCATTTGACCAGACGGTACCGGTGCAGGAGGTGTCGGCTGTGGTTCCGTATTAGGATCTTCGTCCTGGTCATCATCATCATCATCATCTTGATATTTGATGAGAAGCTCCGATGGACTCCTTGCAGTCCGAAACCTCTCATCCTCTCCGGAGTCGTTATCCTCATCCTCCTCCGATTGTAAAAGTTGTGCCGGCAATTTTAGAGGCGAAATAGCTCCTAAAGACGATCCTCGGCGCTGAAGAAGCGTAGTCGCTGTTGCCCTTTGATCAGATACGGCAGACGCCGAAGTCGCAGTCCATACCTGCATATCCATGCAGGTAGATAAAGGAGGTGGTGACAATCGCGTCGACGGAACCGACGACGGTGGTAATCCTGACGTAGAAGCCATTTTCGACGACAAGGCTGTTTTCGTCGACGAGATGGTAGCCGTCGACGAGGCAATCTTCGTCGACGAGGACGTCAACGACGAGGCAATCTTCGTCGACGAGGACGTCGACGACGAGGCAATCTTCGTCGACGAGGGCGTCGACGAGTCCATCTTCGTTGACGCATGAATCTTAGTCGACGAGCCACTCTTCGTCGACGGGGCAACTGTTGACGGTACCACAATCTTCGTCGAAGGAGCAGTCGTCGACGAGGAAGTCTTCGTAGACGGAGCAACTTTCTTGCTTCTTACCGTCGACGGAGCGGAGACGAGCGATGACACCTCCTTCGTCGACGAGATGGGTTTAACACTCACCGAGACCAGCGTCGACGGTGACGAAGCTGATGACATTATCATTGCAGGTCTCGGCGACGAGAATGTAATCGTCGACGTTGAAACCGCGACGACGATAATAACCGTCGACGCCACTGCCGTCGACGGCGCCATCGACGACGGCAATCTCACCTGAGGTAAATTCCTGTCAGGAAAACTTTTAGCTGGTAGAGTTTTTCCTGATTTCCTTGGGGGCGTAGAGGGCTTGGTTCCTGAAGGTGGAGACGTCTTCTTAGATGAAGACGAAGACTGACCCGAGCCCTTAACAGACTGGGCTCTCCTCAACACCTTCGCCCCAGTAGAAGAAAACTCTTCTTCAGCCACCCTCTTTCTGGAAGAGATAAAGGAGGCACTCTCTATCTCTGACAAAGGAGCATCTTTATCCTTGAGCTTCTGTAGCCACAGAAGAAGGCGTCCTTCCCTATCTCTTAGGGTTTTCTGAGGGAAAGTCCGGCAAATCTTACACTCCTTCACCTCATGATCAGGATAGAGGCAATAGATGCATTTTTTGTGAGGGTCTTCGGAAAAAAGCCGAAGCTTTCCGCAGGACTCACAAGGTCTGAAGAGGGATCTCTTTGTAGTTGACGTCCTAGAAGTTGAAGAAACAGCAGAAAAAACTTGAAGTACTGAGCAGAGCTCAGGGAGACTCCTTCACACGACGTGCGGTAGAAAATCTGAGAGCCTGAGCCTCTGAGGAGAACATTCTGGTGGGTGCTGTCGCCTGATTGGCTGCAGTTTGGACTGGATATAATGACTGTGATAGTCATAGCTGTGGAAGTTTTTTCCCTTGTAGCTTAGGCTACTTTACTTCCTGGTTCAGGTTACCAGGGTTTTTTGGTTGTTATATGCATAATTATTGCTTTTCTATGTACCGTGGGACTCCCACTCCGACGATGGGGAATGATTCAGGCATGTGAATCTATGAAAGACACCCCAAATACTGGAGAATCCTTGTTACTCTTCTCGCTCACCCTCTTTATAAGGAATTATAAGTTCACCCTGGCCACAGAAAGGAGGGAGTTCCAAGAATGGAGAGCAAAAGGCTGCCAGTGAGTGGGGACCTATTTGATGAAGACAGAATCAAGACCTTTGACCTTATCAAATGAAAGTACAAAATCCCAGCAGTGTAGCACTCCCTTTACTGTCAGATCAGACACTGGATACTTCACAACTCTGTTACACCCCTGGGGAGCAGACCCTTATACGCTTTGGGAAATAGTTAATAATGAAGGAAGGAGACCAATACTTAGGGCTTGGTTTAAAGTTTAGCAGATAGGGCACTCTGCGACAAATGTGACAGACTAACCTGCCCACCAATCCCTAGGTCCACCCGCTTCATGTAGAGACGGTGGACCTTTAAGTTTTCTGTTGACGGTGCCTCCCCACCCCCATTGACTCCATCGAAGGAAAACTTCCTCAGACAACCTTACAGAGTAAGGGCCATCAGAGCAAAGACATTATACCACCCACCATATTTAGGAGGGGTGCAGTAATGTCTTTTTTTCCTGCTCATCACTACCAATAAAAGTTTGGTAGTGGGGGGACAGAAAGCAAAACAAGCATTTGCAATGCAATAGGACTTGCCTTCGTGAGAATTAGAGGTATTGGTGTAGTAAATGACAATGTTTTTTACCCATGTTCTTTGGATTGCAATGGAGTGGAAGTATGTGGTGTGGAGTGGAATTATGTGGGTTGGATTGGAATTGTTAGTTGCGAAATTGTGTGTAGTGAAATTGTGTGGTGTGGATTTGTGTAGTGCAATAATGTGGCATGGTGTGAAGTGGAAATATGTGGGTAGTAATTATGTGGTATTGAGAGTACTGGAATTATGTGGAGTGAGATTGTGTATCAGAGTGTAATTATGTGGAATGGCATTTTGTGTTGTGGAGTGGTATGCTGTGGAGTTCAATTATGTGGTGTCCTGCTGAATTTTGTGGCATAATGTGGAATTGAGTGGTGTGGATTGGAAGTATGAGCTGTGATGTGTAATTGTGTTGTTAAGTTTAAATATGTGGTTTGTTGTCGAATTATGTGGTGTGGATTGTAAATGTGTAGAGTTGAACTGTATAGCGTGGAAGTGTGTGGCATTGAGTGAAATTATGCTGAATGGAATTATGTGGCATAGTGTGGAGTTATGCTACCATCATAAACCAGCACTGCTTTCTAACTGAAAGTTATCAGAAGGTAAAAAGGCTATCATCCCCCTGAATTCAATGATAAAAAACTTGCTTCAAAATGTTGAAAATGTGAAATCGATGTTGCTATGTTACAATAATTGTGTTTACAACAAATCAACACAAACTATGGTTACCACATTACTAAGTCTTAGGTCTTCCTTAGCAACATATTTTATGGTTGAATTACTGCTTTAGGTATTTTAAAGCAATTGGATTGACATTAACTACCCTTGAAAAGGTTGACCTTAAAAAAAAAACAAGCTATAGGTTCGATAGTGGGGCTAATATACTGAGGAACCGGGGTGAGAGGTAGTGTCACCTGTAATTTGCACTGCTGGGAAGTTACAAGACTAAGGAAACAAGCACAATGCACAAACAAATTAAACAAATAATAATAAGCATGAACAATGCACATTATTATTTTCGCTTATCTTTAGTGTGTTTTCCCACATTCTCCCTCATCCGCGTGGATAGTAGATTTGACAAGGTTTGTATTTAGAGGAGCCGACAGCTCACCAAGAAGGGAAGTAAGGAAACACAGAGGACAATATACCTTCAACAACAGATGAAGAACGAACAACACACAAAACATAAGTTCTTGTGAATCAGAAGCAAAACATCATTAGGGGCAGAGAGGGACGTGGGCCGAGGGTCACAAATCATTTCTCCAGAATAGCAACCGCCATATGGATGAGCTCCTCACCCAGAAATTCACACCTGACAACTCAGAGGGCGTTGAGGACGGTGGGTATGCCCTATAGTAAAACTGAGTACTAAGTGAAGAGTGAGGAGCAGCAAAGCGAACCGTTTAAGAAGAGTTTATAGCAGTTCTAACCAGCGGCGTCACTATAGGGGTGCGGGGGGTGCGGACCGCACCGGGTGCCACCCTCACATGGGGTGACACCAACAGGGCCGGTGTGCGCCTAGCAACCTAACCTTTCAGGAGGAGGAGGTGCCTGTGCGCAGCGCGTACTGTCTCCTCTCCTTTCTTTTATTTGCTTCCCTGTGAAATGGCTCCAAAAAAGAACATCTCTTTTGCCGGAAATCAGTGTCGTATTTTTCTGACATTTAATTCCAAAGGGCAGCATCTGGAATAAAAGTTTTAAAATATGAAAAATAAATAACTAAATAAAGTAAGGCAGAGTGGAAGCAAACTGGCCAGATTGATTTTATTCACACCCAAACACATTAGCGCCACTTTTACAGAGTTTGCCAGTGAAGCGCTATTTTTGTTGTCTTGGCTTTGTTTTCCCAGGGCTTGGAACTAGTGCACCAATCCTGGAGGTACTGCAATGTGAGGATTGAAAAACAAAATTTGTACTGCTGCTCTGTATCTAGGGATGTTGTCTTTTTTTACCATACTGCTTACGTTTTGTAAGGAAATAAGCAATGGCCATTCAAATGGGTCCATTCAGGGCCCTGTTGTCATGTCCTTAACTTTTCAGGCAAAAGCACTCACTGATTTCTGAACAGTGAGTGTAAAAGCGTTAAGGTAACCATGTTGTTCCTGCTTACATTTGACATGGTTTGCAAAATTTTGCATTCCCTATGATTGTTTGCTTTTTCCAGGACGCTGTCACTTTTTTTTGTAGGCCACATATTGCTCTTGTCTAGTGCGTAATTTAAATTGAGCCGCATCCAGGTGTTTATAGCCGGCAACAATTGCATTGTAGTTGAAGGCAGTCTGAGTTTTTCTCAGTGGGGCAGAGGATGTGGCACTATGGCCAGAGCTGCTGAATTTGGGACTGGGGAACCAGGTTCAGCCTTAATAACCAGTCCGCCAGACCACTCTCCTGAGAGAGCACTATCTCATGCTAGACCTTAGAAGGCTTCGCAAGACATTAGAAGCCCCGGTGTCGTAGCACCAGTAGGTGGACCCTAGCATGACAAGTGTAGGTTAACCTTCAAGGCTTGTCCACCACTATTCATACTGAAGTTCACCTCCAGTATTGCGGGCAGGTCTATGAAGCAGTACACCCTAGAACAACAGTGACCCAGTCACTGAGATCACAGGGCCCTTGAGAAGGGCCAGCTCTAGGGCGGTGCAACCGGTGTGACCGCACCAGGTGCTGACTTTAGGTGGAGGCATCATTTTTGCAAGTATATTATGGTTTTAAAAGCACTTGCTGCCTCCTTCCTGGCCTCCAGTAATTTTAGGTAACAATAAAATTGTCATGATGACTCTGATGATTAATGTTCTTCCTAGAGAGAGATCGGAATTTTGTCTAATGGAAGATTTGACTCATGGAAACGTAGCTCAGAGGGTTAATGTACCTGCTGCAAAGAACATGTACCATGCAGATCACAAAGTGCACATAATGTAAATAGGCCAGTGGGTTACTGCTTTTGTCAGAGAGATCCTTTTGTTACTTGCAGTTTATAAGTTAAAATCCTAACATAGAACAGTGAGCTATTAACTGTCATCTACTCCGCAGCAACACAAGTCACATTTTTTTATTAACTTTTGATACGTTTGAGCTACAAACAATTTATTAGTTTAAATGGTCAGATCATGCTGCAGATCTTGCATTATGAGTCAAATATGGCAGAGCCATTATTATTTAGAAAACATTTGCAAACTATGATTTTTAGCCATTCATGTTTGAACTGCTGTTTTGGAAAAGGGAGAAGTGCTGATGACAGAAACTCCATGGCTCGGAGACAAATGGCTTGTGCTTCCACATTTTATCGTATTTGGGGACATTCTGTGATTAGAAGCATATCCCACATTGTGAATACATTTTACTGTCAATAACTCATTATAACCTTAAATAATCATGTGTATCCATTGGTTGATAAAACTGGGCAGTGAAATCAAACAAATAATAAAAAATTGGGATGTTTGCGCATTCTGGCCACGCCTCTGGCTCTGCCCACTGATCCAATCCTTGGGTTATTCCCGTCCTCTGATTCTCCGCCCAGTTCCCCTACTTATTTTCCCCCACTTCGACCACTGATATATCGTGTTGCTGGATAGTGGGAACACCACACCAGTAAAAAGTACCATACCTATGATATTATAAATTCCAATAAACTGTTGACTAGCAGGTAGCCCACTGTACAACCTGATTAATGAGTCATTATCACACTGTTGTTAACAGGCACATTTTGTAAATATAGGACCTACATTTACAAACGTTACTAAGGATTCTGTATGGTCCCGTTATTTGCTAACTGTGTCCACTGGCGGACTCGGGTGGAGGAGGTCCATGCGGTAAGTCGTGAGGGGGTGACACCATGAGTTACCCGCACCGGGTGACACCAACCCTAGTGACGCCACTGGTTCTAACGTCTTACTAACATAAGCGATGAAAAAAAACAAATATGAGAATTAAAATAATAAAATGCTTTAAATGTTCAAGCGCAGTCTACGAGAAGAAACATAAGTATGGAGTCCTGCCATACTGCAAAGCGGGTACTTTTCAAGCTGAGCTAACAAACGCAGTGCCGCTTAAGATGTCTCTGCGCCGCGGAGGCCATAGTTTAGCCTCTTCCACATTGCAGGGAATGCAGTGTCAGCATATGAATAATAAATGCAGTAAGCGCTACATTATAAAAATAATCTCCCAATATTTATGCAGAGAATAACCCCTGAAGTGCAACATCTAAATGGGGAGTACCCTTGCAACACCACAAAGCCTAAGAGTAAAAATAAAACATTTGCACAGCAGAAAAACAGGAAGTGCCTTGGAATGGGAAGGTATTTACGGGAGGGCCCATCCTGAGATTAGTGCGGGGGAGGGAGAGCAGGCAGAACTGGGCAATGAAGACAATATGGCATAACGGCTGCAGCGGCAGACTTTGATGTTGTGGAACTGGGTTCGAGCTAGTACTCCGATACTTTTGGAGTGCAGGTACAAAAGCTAACAAAAAATGTAAAGTTAAAACAAGTAACCGAGTGTGCATCAAAGATAAAAGCAAAAAGCAATTACTGAAAACGACAAACAAAACGTACGATGGGGCGGAAGGGACAGACGGACAAAATGCAATGGAGTGAGAATAAAAGATGAAAGGAAAAAGTCATTACTGGAAGCAATGGAGAAAACAAGAGATCGGGAGGGACGGCTAGCAAAATGAAACAGGTGGTCAAAGAAACAATACCTGCATCAATAGAGGGGCACTAACCAATCAAATTAATCTGTACTTGAGTGGTGCTCCTCAGCTAGAAACGGAAATGATGCAGCGAGTGCGTGAGCCAATTAAGAGGCAGCAAAGGAGAGCGCGCTGAAGTCAACCAATTGTAAGAAGCGGGCAGGATCACAATCCTTTTAGTAAATACAACATGTCTTGCAGACAGCGCATGCGCACTGCCAAGCACAAAATAAAAATTACCCCTACTCCTGGGAGAAAACTCTCAAAGTGTGGGTCAATAGTATTTTGTTTTTCAGAAACCAACTACTGCTTTCGCACTCTGTTTATGAAAAACAAAAAGTTTGGTGAACAGCCATTAAAACAGCTGTTCACCAAATTGCTAGTACCTTGAGAACAACTGCTGTGACAGTGATTCATTTCAATGCACGAAAATGACCGCTGAGCCGGCCCTCATCGCTGAATTTGATGAACGTAGTCCATCAGGATCGACGGACAGAGTACCATCAGTCACACCATCAAGCTAGCCCCTAGTCTCAGACCCTTTCATAATTAGCAGGGACCTGGAAAATACCATAACAAAATAGATAGGAGGGTGGACAGAGCAGGAATGAAGCCAAGAACTGATACTGCAGAGTGACAAGGTGGCAGGACAAAACACGATGAATAACAATCGGGCGCCTGATAGGCACTGATACACAGGCACACATTTATAGGGAACGTGACATGGGAAAAGCACAACTATAGTATGTTCTGTAATAGTTCTGAATGTTCACATTTCTAAAAAAATAGAACACGGATCAAAAAACAAGGAGGTATTCTCATTCACAGGGCATGTAAGCTGGCAAGGTAAAATAAAACAAGATATCAAAAGGGATGAAAATGTGAGGCATAAACGTCTACAGTAGCTTTCTAGAGAGATCATACTACAATAACGTAATCGTCCAGTAGAGAAGAAAAGAATTTTCAAGAATGTTAGAACGGTCGGGTAACAGCTACAGCAGTTCTACTCTAGCAAGATTTTGTATCGTAGGATACTGCTGTGACCTAGGAAATGGTTCTGTTAATACTTTTGCATGTAATGATTTAAGTGCTCATGGTGATCAAACATTCAATTCTACAATTTGCAACATAAAACACTCGATCCTAGAACATGTTCCATGGCCATTCCAGAGTCTCTCCATCCGAGGTTTTGACTGCCATGTGAACAGCCCACATACCTGAGGTAGAACTTCAAAGCACTAGTGATTGTCTTCATGTCCCAGTCGTTGTCTTGTAAATCAACGTCACCCGGGCATTTGGGATCTATCAACAAAAGCAAATGCTCACAGTTAGAGGACTGGATGTGGATGTAAAACATAAGGGTAGAATTTTAATATTGGTCATTATGTTTTGGAGGGTGCAAGTTTCATATGGATAACTCTCCAAGTCTCATCGCAGTCGAGATATTTTTTTTAAATCCTGCATTGGGCTGAACAATCTTTGGTCCGTGGGTTTTCATTTGTTAATTTCCCTTGGTTACTCTCTGGAAGGTCGGTAACATGCCACCTGGGAGGCCACCTTAATTTGCCAATCAAAAAACAATAAAATGCCACATCTGCTTTGTTTGCCTATAGCCAATATAATTTGGGAATTAGGACACTAAGGTCTTTTAAAAAACACTTGGTCATATTTAGTTGAGTTCCGCTTTTGTGGGCCTGCTCAGAAACATGGACTTGCTTCCCATGTCATATATATCTCTGACTAGATCTCCATACCTTAGTGTGTAGGCAATGTGTACAGATAAACGGAACAAAGCCCTTACACAAAAAGTACTATTTGTGCTACTGGAGAATCCTCCTAGGGGACATTTTACTTCCCAAAAAGACAATACAAACTAGCAGCCAGTGCCGTCCACTTGGACACGCCTCCTATTAAATCCCTGGCTATGTAGAACAGACGGTTCCTGCATAAGAACTTTCCAACGCAACTCCACGGTGGCCTGATCCATGACAGATATCCATCTTATCCACAGATTATAAACAAAATGATGTTCCAAAACTAAGTAGTTATCCTCAAGAGCAAACCTCAATCCAGCCCCCCTGAACCTGAAGGTATGTAAATAAACACTTTCATACTGTTTACAAGATCTATTTTACAAACTCTTTAACTTATAGATCGAGCAGGTTTTGGCTTCACCACGGATATACATCTCCCATACTATTGGCTGTTTGGCTTATCATTCCAACAATGAAGTGCTTGAATTGCAGTGCATAAGGGACATCAGATTATTTTACAACTTAAAAAACACCAAATTATCACACGTTAAAGTCTTCATCTGATAGATGCATTTTATACTCGACAATTGTTGTGCTGTCTTGTCACTGCAGCAGGCTTTTCAAATGTATTTGACGGGATTCAAAATGTAAGACATCTGCGAAGCATTTAACAATGCTTGTTCCAATTTCCTCCTTAGCCACACCCCATCTACGTTCATATACTGCTCCAGCAGTATCTTAACAGTGAGTTACACTTACCTCCTGTATAGTACAAAAAACTGCTCCGAAATATAAAGCGGTATTGTGTATTTGATTTAAAATGACATCCAGATAGTTAATAAAAAATGTTTGTCCTCTAAATACAACACTGTTAGTTTTTTTCATTCTTGCATAAAAACACTGCCATGCCGAAATCACCCGAAAAATGCGTTAGTTCACGGAGGTCAATGAAATGCAATAAAACAACAAAGCCCCCTCCGCACAGAACACAATAACACATTTGTCATGCTCAGATATTTAGTCTATGCAAACACATTCATGTAGGGAGGCATGCAAGGAGTGGGGCTGGCCAACCCGAGCTTTATGCAAGCAACCACCAGCACACACCCACACTTAATCCCAGCCATATATGCTTCCAAACTACTTTCTTATTCCATAATGTGCACCTCGTCTGGATTTATGTTAGGAGAGTATAGCACAGTGAGAATGAACGGTTCCATGAGGTCCCATCAGTATTTCCCTTCCTCAAACAGTGCCGATCTGTGGCTCGCCATTGCCTGTGGGCCAGCAGGAAGCACTTTAGGAGTATGAAATGGGTTCCTTGTACCAGTCACTTACTTGATAAGAGAAAAGAAGATGGAAAATGATTGTATATTAAAATGAAGATTTTTGTAAAATGTGCCAATTAGCTCTCCTAGGCTTACCAATTACTGAGTTTTGTGGCTATCGATGGACTAGCCACGGTAGTGGTTGTTGCCCTGCCTTATTAAGGGTAGGGTGACGATCACTCGATTTCCCATGTAGTCAAGAAAAAATGTAAAATTGCCTTACACACAGGCAATAAACCTCCTACGCATTAGGGCTACTTTGTTTTTCCTGCTTAGGGTGAATGCTTTAAGCATGGCACCAGTCAGCAAGCGCACAGTACAGGGAGGTCAGCCGCCACCGCACTGGTACCCTTCACCAGACAGTGAACCTCACCAGATAGGCAAGGATGCCTATAGAGGGCTGGCGGTCTACAGTAAGGATGGCATAAGTCCTGGCTTCAACCCCCGGGTGAACCGGCAGTAACCCACTTGGTGATGTTTAAAAGGAGTTATGGTTACAGCACCTCTAAATGTATGGGGCAAAGTTGAAGTAGGTTCATTAAAAGGCAGCCAAAGTTTTAACAAATATCTACATCACAGAAGTGTGAATGCAATTATCAGGAAGGTGAATATGACTGGAGGAAATTATGTTATATTTATTATCTGGGACATTCACTGGATTTCAACATGATGTCTCCAAAACTCAGAGATAAGTTTCAATAGGCGGGGCTTAAGATGACCTCATGGCATGCCAGACGAGAATGCCATGTAACGGTTGCTTACAGAGTGGAACACAAAGACATGTGGGGAGGTACCGAATTACCTGATTTATCTCTAAGGAACAACAATTTGCTCCACGTAAACCACGGACTCAAATATACAGACTGCCAAAATGTAAATACTGACAATATATAAACATCTTCCTACAAAGTATTTCACATGTGCCTAAATCCAGAGAAATGAAATTCTCACCTATTAGAGATCTGTATATGCTCAATATTCTAACTCCAGTTGCAGAGGATTTGAGGGCTCGTGCCCATGTCCACGATCTCTACATTGATACCACACCCTCAGAATTTTCTACACGCCTCATCCAGAACCTGAAGAAATATGACAACACTCCCAGATTGATGGAACTCCGCTGAATCCCCTTGCTGTCCTGCACCATCTTCAAAACAGCTGCATCATCCACAAAGCCATCACCCCTGCCTACTTGGCAACCACGATCATGATCTAATGAGGCTCCGGGCATACTCTCTGACAGGGAGCTTTTCAACCTAATCAAACGTCAAACGACCACTGCCTCCTAACCGGATACACCAGTCACTGTTGAATGCTGTGAAGAAATTGCTAACTACCACACTGGCAAAGTTGAAAAAATCCAACAAACTTTTATCCATGATGCCAGTCGCCACTGAAACCCCCTCTCAGGGTTCAACCAATGACCAGCACATCCCAACAAAACCCGTATTTAATCAGAAACACCCTCAGCTGAAAAACAATGCTAAGTGGTCAGACTTCAAACCTAACACTTGAAAACAAAGTCTTCAAAATATTAGCTAACTTAGAGCACACAGCCCACACTTCTGACCCACTGCCATTCACCCTAGTACCCCTGGTACAGAACCTCAACCATATCATCTCTCCATTCTGGACCAAAATCATTAATGCCTCTCTCTCTCTCTCTCTTCAGGCTGTGTTTCTGATTCCCTCCAAATAGGTCAAGTCATTTCCATTCACAATAAAACAGGAACTGACCCCAATAACTTCAACAACCTCAGACCCATCACAAACCTTCCCTTCCTAGCCAAACACTGGAGAAATGTGTCCTCCTTCAACTAAACCGACACATAGTCACTGTTTTTGTAGCTAGAAATGTACAACACATTCAATAGATAATTCGACATTTGGTTATTCTGAGTCTGTCTCTGCAGTCTGTCTTCTTTCAGTCTATATTTTTGCATGCTAACAGCTTCTTCAATATTAGCGTTCTTTTTTATTAATTAAAGAATGGCGCAGTGAAGTTTTGTGCCATTAATGAAGGACTGGTGTTGATGAAGAGGGAACATCTTGCCTCTCTGCTGGAAAGGGAAGTGGCTATTTCCTTAGAAAAGGAGCCTGTGTTTTTAGGAGGAGGTGAGTTAGAAGAGATAGATTAGCAGGCATGCCTGCAGTTCCAATGTTCTGGCACTTAGGAAGGAATTGGAAGATGGGGCATTCTGAACACATCCCTAACTCAGGCTAGGAACAGATACTGTAGTCCTGCCCTTTGTGGAGGGATGAGGAAAGAGGGTATGAATACCCCTACTAAGCTGGCCTCCAGTACCAGCAACTTTAAAACTTCTTGAAGTAAAATAGATTTGAATTTTTCTTAAATAAACGAATGCATTTTACTGAAAATGAAAGTAAGTATAGTTTGAGCCCACATTAACAGGATGACATGTCCACACACGCATTAAGTTTGCATGACAAAAAGCAGCTTACCTAAAAACCTTGGGTCAAAGCACGAAGTTGTTTTTGCTTTATCTGCTCCTAAACAAAGCTTTCCATTACTATTTCTATTATCCCACTTTGATTATTGAAGCATATTCAACATGAAACCAATGTGTAAAATGTTCCTCTAAGTTGTAAGAACTGGAATTAATACATAAACTGCATCACACCATTCTACACTTACCCATGTTGAAGAAAGAGGGGTGAGAGTACGAAACAGAGAAGCATGATGAAAGTAAACAGTGAAGCAAAACACAGTGCCTAGATTAATTTGCTTTTCATTCATGGACCCACAGAGATATCTGCGCAGAATGATCCAGGCAGCTGGTATGTTGGGGTCTGGGTCCTACATACACAGAAAATTAAATGCTGAAGCATGGAATATGCTGTGACTCCAAATGTGGAAGATGCTTCACAGTTCACAAATGTAAACTACAGAACACTCCCTGTTGACTTCCACCCTAAAGTAAATGGCCTGGATTTAAACAATGAACTGGCTTCTTATTCTCAAACCAATACATTCTCAGTAACAAAATGATGACAACAAATAAATTTTGCCGAGCTGAGCTACAAAAACCTTCGCATATGACATCCCATTACTCAATTCGTGAAGCTGCTTCCCTAGAATGTAAGCCAGACTGGAACACGCAATCAAGCTATCATATTGGCGCACACACACTGACTGTTGCAGAAGGCCTCTATTAGAACAAATCCACAACTTTAACTTGTTTGAGCTATCTAAAGTGGAATTTAGGCTAAGGCCTGGGCATGAAAAAGCACCAATAAACAGAGAGGATGGAAATCTGCAGGTGACAGTGTGAGAAGTCCTCTGCAATAAACTGGGAAGCACCAATATATAACTCAGCAGCACTGATGGCATAGCAGACACTGCTGGCATAGCAGAACAGAACCAATGGAAAGAAGCAGGACACTGGCAGAGGTGCCCCAGCTACAGTTGAGCAGCATCCTCGCACTGAGAGCACCTGCATCCTACTAGTATATTTCATGGTACACCCTGCCATACTTAAGCTACGCCACTGGCATAACTGAGAAGTATCACTGGCATAACTGACAAGCACCACTGGCAAACGTGAGAAGCCTTACTGGCATACATGAGAAGAATCACTATCATACATGAGGAGCATCACTGCCATACATGAGAAGCATCAGTGGCCTACATGAGAAGCATCACTGGCCTATGTGAGAAGCATCACTGGAATACGTGAGGAGCATCACTGGCATACGTGAGGAGCATCACTGGCATACGTGAGGAGCATCACTGGCAAACGTGAGGAGCATCACTGGCATATGTGAGAAGTACCACTGGCATATGTGAGAAGCACCACTGGCATACGTGAGGAGCATCACTGGCATACGTGAGGAGCATCACTGGCATACGTGAGGAGCATCACTGGCCTATGTGAGAAGCATCACTGGCATACGTGAGGAGCATCACTGGCAAACGTGAGGAGCATCACTGGCATATGTGAAAAGCACCACTGGCATACGTGAGAAGCATCACTGGCATACAGAGAAGCATCACTGGCATATGTGAGGAGCATCACTGGCATACATGAGGAGCATCACTGCAATACAGAGAAGCATCACTGGCATATGTGAGGAGCATCACTGCCATACATGAGAAGCACCACTGGCATACGTGAGGAGCATCACTGGCATACGTGAGGAGCATCACTGGCAAACGTGAGGAGCATCACTGGTATATGTGAGAAGCACCACTGGCATACGTGAGAAGCATCACTGGCATACGTGAGAAGCATCACTGGCAAACGTGAGAAGCATCACTGGCATATGTGAGAGGCACAAATGGCATTCGAGAGGAGCATCACTGACATACGTGAGGAGCATAACTGGCAAACGTGAGAAGCATCACTGGCATATTTGAGAAGCACCACTGGCAAACATGAGGAGTATCACTGTTATATGTGAAGAGCATCACTGTCATACATGAGAAGCACCACTGGCATACGTGAGAAGCATCAGTGGCATACGTGAAGAGCATCACTGTCATACATGAGAAGCACCACTGGCATACGTGAGAAGCATCACTGGCATACAGAGAAGCATCACTGGCATATGTGAGGAGCATCACTGGCATACATGAGGAGCATCACTGCAATACAGAGAAGCATCACTGGCATATGTGAGGAGCATCACTGCCATACATGAGAAGCACCACTGGCATACATGAGGAGCATCACTGGCATAACTGAGAAGCATCACTGGCATAACTAAGAAGCACCACTGGCAAACGTGAGAAGCCTTACTGGCATACATGAGAAGAATCACTATCATACATGAGGAGCATCACTGCCATACATGAGAAGCATCACTGGCCTACATGAGAAGCATCACTGGCCTATGTGAGAATCATCACTGGCATACGTGAGGAGCATCACTGGCATACGTGAGGAGCATCACTGGCATACGTGAGGAGCATCACTGGCAAACGTGAGGAGCATCACTGGTATATGTGAGAAGCACCACTGGCATACGTGAGAAGCATCACTGGCAAATGTGAGAAGCATCACTGGCATATGTGAGAGGCACAAATGGCATTCGAGAGGAGCATCACTGACATACGTGAGGAGCATAACTGGCAAACGTGAGAAGCATCACTGGCATATTTGAGAAGCACCACTGGCAAACATGAGGAGTATCACTGTTATATGTGAAGAGCATCACTGTCATACATGAGAAGCACCACTGGCATACATGAGAAGCATCAGTGGCATACGTGAAGAGCATCACTGCCATACATGAGAAGCACCAC
Organism: Triturus cristatus; assembly: GCF_964204655.1. NCBI lineage: Eukaryota > Metazoa > Chordata > Amphibia > Caudata > Salamandridae > Triturus > Triturus cristatus. The sequence goes on from NC_140588.1 coordinate 1,041,166,804, forward strand.
TGGCATACGTGAGGAGCATCACTGGCATACAGAGAAGCATCACTGGCATATGTGAGGAGCATCACTGGCATACGTGATGAGCATCACTGGAATACAGAGAAGCATCACTGGAATACAGAGAAGCATCACTGGCATACGTGAGGAGCATCACTGGCATAACTGAGAAGCATCACTGGCATAACTGAGAAGCATCACTGGCATAACTGACAAGCACCACTGGCAAACGTGAGAAGCCTTACTGGCATACATGAGAAGAATCACTATCATACATGAGGAGCATCACTGCCATACATGAGAAGCATCACTGGCCTACATGAGAAGCATCACTGGCCTATGTGAGAAGCATCACTGGCATATGTGAGGAGCATCACTGGCATACGTGAGGAGCATCACTGGCATACGTGAGGAGCATCACTGGCAAACATGAGGAGCATCACTGGCATATGTGAGAAGCACCACTGGCATACGTGAGAAGCATCACTGGCAAATGTGAGAAGCATCACTGGCATATGTGAGAGGAACAAATGGCATTCGAGAGGAGCATCATTGACATACGTGAGGAGCATAACTGGCCTATGTGAGAAGCATCACTGTCACACGTGAGAAGCACCACTGGCATACGTGAGAAGCATCAGTGGCATACGTGAAGAGCATCACTGCCATACATGAGAAGCACCACTGGCATACGTGAGGAGCATCACTGGCATACAGAGAAGCATCACTGGCATATGTGAGGAGCATCACTGGCATACGTGAGGAGCATCACTGGAATACAGAGAAGCATCACTAGAATACAGAGAAGCATCACTGCCATACATGAGAAGCACCACTGGCATACGTGAGGAGCATCACTGGCATAACTGAGAAGCATAACTGACAAGCACCACTGGCAAACGTGAGAAGCCTTACTGGCATACATGAGAAGAATCACTATCATACATGAGGAGCATCACTGCCATACATGAGAAGCATCACTGGCCTACATGAGAAGCATCACTGGCCTATGTGAGAAGCATCACTGGCATATGTGAGGAGCATCACTGGCATATGTGAGGAGCATCACTGGCATACGTGAGGAGCATCACTGGCATACGTGAGGAGCATCACTGGCAAACATGAGGAGCATCACTGGCATATGTGAGAAGCACCACTGGCATACGTGAGAAGCATCACTGGCAAACGTGAGAAGCATCACTGGCATATGTGAGAGGCACAAATGGCATTCGAGAGGAGCATCATTGACATACGTGAGGAGCATCACTGGCCTATGTGAGAAGCATCACTGGCATACGTGAAGAGCATCACTGGCATACGTGAGGAGCATCACTGGCATACGTGAGGAGCATCACTGGCATACGTGAGGAGCATCACTGGCAAACGTGAGGAGCATCACTGGTATATGTGAGAAGCACCACTGGCATACGTGAGAAGCATCACTGGCAAACGTGAGAAGCATCACTGGCATATGTGAGAGGCACAAATGGCATTCGAGAGGAGCATCACTGACATACGTGAGGAGCATAACTGGCAAACGTGAGAAGCATCACTGGCATATTTGAGAAGCACCACTGGGAAACGTGAGGAGTATCACTGTTATATGTGAAGAGCATCACTGTCATACATGAGAAGCACCACTGTCATATGTGAGAAGCATCAGTGGCATACGTGAAGAGCATCACTGCCATACATGAGAAGCACCACTGGCATACGTGAGGAGCATCACTGGCATACAGAGAAGCATCACTGGCATATGTGAGGAGCATCACTGGCATACGTGAGGAGCATCACTGCAATACAGAGAAGCATCACTGGCATATGTGAGGAGCATCACTGCCATACATGAGAAGCACAACTGGCATAGGTGAGGAGCATCACTGGCATAACTGAGAAGCATCACTGGCATAACTGACAAGCACCACTGGCAAACGTGAGAAGCCTTACTGGCATACATGAGAAGAATCACTATCATACATGAGGAGCATCACTGCCATACATGATGAGCATCACTGGCCTATGTGAGAAGCATCATTGGCATACATGAGGAGCATCACTGGCATACGTGAGGAGCATCACTGGCATACGTGAGGAGCCTCTCTGGATAACATGAGGAGCATCACTGGCATATGTGAGAAGCATCACTGGCAAACGTGAGAAGCATCACTGGCATATGTGAGAGGCACAAATGGCATTCGAGAGGAGCATCATTGACATACGTGAGGAGCATCACTGGCATATTTGAGAAGCACCACTGGCAAACGAGAGGAGTATCACTGTTATATGTGAAGAGCATCACTGTCATACATGAGAAGCACCACTGGCATACGTGAGAAGCATCCGTGGCATACGTGAAGAGCATCACTGCCATACATGAGAAGCACCACTGGCATACGTGAGGAGCATCACTGGCATACAGAGAAGCATCACTGGCATATGTGAGGAGCATCACTGGCATATGTGAGGAGCATCACTGGAATACGTGAGAAGCACCACTGGCATACGTGAGGAGCATCACTGGCACACGTGAGAAGCATCACTGGCATACGTGAGAAGCATCAGTGGCATACGTGAGAAGCATCACTGACATACGTGATGAGCATGACTGGCATACGTGAGGAGCATCACTGGCACAAGTGTTAATTGGAATTTTGTTTGTATTGCTCCTATTTTCTACTTTATTTAAATGTGTATTACCTGTTGACCTATGGTATGCACACCAATGCGCTGAGCTGTCCTGCCATTTCTGAAACCATTTAAGGTAACCTGTACTATTCCTACACCGATAACATCATATTGCTGTCATTCTATAGCAAAACAATAAAATGTTCATGGTGACCATTCTGGAGAATTATTTTTGGATTTTCATTGGCAAATCATAGCTGAGCATCATATACTCCAACAGACAATTAAAAACCATATTGTTTCTCCTGCCACTGCTTTACAAGCATTTTGCTGCTGTTCCTACAATGTTCTTACCATAGATTGCATTTTCCGGTGGATACATAAAAGTGTTCTGAACTGCAGAGGAATTCTCTTTCTGGGACCTGCAGCAGACTAGCAGTGCTGGATTCCTCTGTGTGCTCCTTTCAGGTTCAGGCCTTTCCCTCTTTTAGCCCCAAAGCTGGGGAATGCTCTTCCAGATGAAATCAGACTTGCATGGGCATCAACTCAAATTAAACTTTGGTCCAACTGCAAGTATTTGCCTCTGTTTGACTTACTGCCCCTCTGCTTAATCTCCATAACCTGCCAATCACTGAAAGAGACCATGGGGGTGGTTCTACAGATATGATTGTTCGATTACGTTATACTAATAATAAAACAGAGCTCCTATTCATAACTACCTCTAAAACCCAAGGCTTGTATCGATTACGCGTTGACTTAAGTGCTGTTGAGGACACAGTTTGGACTTACTTCCCCAGTAATATTTTGTGGTAAATGAAGGATCCCTTCAGCTGGTCATACTATCCCAACACTGGACAAGACCTTTTGCTGCAGAAGTTTGAATATTGGTGGAGTTTTGGGAAGTCGATGAAAGAAATCGTTTTTTTAGGGGGGCATTAAATAACAACACTTATTATTTAAAAAGAGACAGGAAATATTTCTGTTTGTTATAAAACCCCAGAAATGTAATCAAACATAACTGCTTTAACGAGCCACGGGAGACTTTTGGTTCGAAATGCAGGTAAATCAATCCAAGGAAATTTGTAGCAATCAACACAGTGAGTCAGCAGTCGCCGCGCTGTGGCTGTCACACACACTTGTCGCTTGAAATTAGTTCAAAATTCATGATTTTGAAGCTTGTTCCTATTTCCACCTCCTCGTCTGTGTTCCTTCTGCCCCCCCCCCCCCACCAACCGAGGAATCTTGCACAATAATCATCAGCCATATCCTAAACCCCTATTGTGATCTTTAGATCCATATGAGGAAATGTTTCGAGGTATTTATTAAATTAAATGCATGAAGTCTTTCAAAATAATTATAGTCTGGCAGAGGAGTGTTTGCCTCCACCAAAACAATACATGTGGATTTACAGAATCTGTTACAGGCTTGGTTGTGCCCAACTTCAATACAGATGCATTCTGCAAAGTGACCTGAAGGTGTCAGCATCTGTTCACTAATGGAAAACTAAATGACACCATCTACTACATCACTCCCATGGACACCTGCAACAACTTATACTTGCAGTACAAGTTACTTACCTTCGGTACCGATGTATCTGGTAGAGACGATTCTAGACGCAGATTCCTTCACGTAGAATTATCCCCAGGCGTGAGACTGGATCCGCAAACTTTTTGCCACAGCATCCCTGCGCGCCAGGGGGCGGGGCGACACGACGCGACTCAGCCTAGGCGTCGTACGCGTACGTGATGTCAGCGAGGTCACATAAGCCCCACCCCAGCGCACCTACGTCAGTTTTCTTCGGAGTCAGCTCCCACAGTCAAAACTGTGGGAGCTGGGGAACAGTTTGCGAAAGAGTAGAAACAAAGAATGGAGGCAAGTGACACCGTAAGGAGCAGTGCAACACTGCAGCCTCCAAAGGCAGGGGCGGAACAAAGAAAAGATCAGAGCCCCGAGCAGCCACCCTGCCAGCATGTAAACCCCCCCCCCGGAGACAGGGAACATATGTAAAGGCAGGACACCTGTAGCAGGTCTACAACCCACACCCGGAAATAGGGAAGGGGAGCCAGCCCCAGAACAGACAGGCCAACAGCAACAACAACAACCCTCCAAGCCACCCCAGCACAGAGGGCAACCATCCTCCAAGGAACAAGGGCAGGGCATGGCCAGGTGACCCCCAGACCGAGGACGGCAGAGGGGCGAGGACCCCCCAGCAGCAAGAGGAAGGGAGGGAGGGCAGAGATTGAAGGTAAACCCCCCCCAAACCTGGAGCAGCCCGAGTAGCGGGGCACAGGAGCACCATAACCCCATCCTCCAGAGAACCAAGGGGAGGAAGGAACAGCAACAAGACGGAGCAACCCGCCAAGAGCAAAGGAATGCACTCACAAGAGACACAGCCCCCCACAGGAGGCGAGTGCCGAGACCAACCCACGGGTCCTTGCAGAACGGGGAGGGAGGGCGGGCCGTGAAGGAATCTGCGTCTAGAATCGTCTCTACCAGATACATCGTTACCGAAGGTAAGTAACTCGTACATCTGATAGAGACTACTAGCCGCAGATTCCTTCACGTAGAATAGATACCCTAGCAATACCCACGGGGAAGGAGGGTCTGCAAAAGGATACCCCCAGCAATAACAGGACAGAGGGTCACACAGGGGACCAGACCTGTGGACTGGGCAATAACCCGGCCCCTCCCAGGCAAGAGGAGCCCCCCACAAGCAGAACACCACCGACCCCAGAGGGATGGAGGAAGAAGAAAAAGGGGGGCCCGCACACTCACGATAGAGGAACCAAGGGCCAGGCCAGAGAGGCCGAAGTACCCCACACCCCTTCAAGGCAATAAGCTTCCCTCCAAAGCCAGGGGGAGTGCCCAGAGGGCCCAAGAAAACAAGGGAAAAGAAGGCTAGGCCACACCAGATGGAAGGCAACAGGCCAACCAGAGCGGCGCTAACAGACAAGCTGCCAGAAACAAGAAAAAACAGCTCAGGGCCCCAGGAAGACCGAGTGGGCAACACCTGACAAGGGAGGGCACAGAATTATCCCAAGCAGGGAGAAGAGGAAAGGGCCGGACACACCCCCACGAGGGTCCACGCACATGCCCTCAAGATGCAAAGCAACATACAGAAACGCCACGGAGAACAGGCACCAAAGGGCCACCAGAACTCCCCAGCAGAGCGCAAGCTATATAACAGCTACCACTACCCCACATAGGGTACGTTAAGTCCCAAGACATGGGAACCCTCTTTGGAATAACTTCCGCAACAGAGGAAAAAACAAAGAGCCACAGGGAAAACACCCCCCGAACGGCTTGACAATCAGCCCAAAGAAAAACAGAAGGCCTAATCTCTGGGTCAAGTCTGCGTAACAGTTCTAGCAAAAACACAGACACAGTGAACAAGGGCCGTCCAGCAGCCAACAATGCCAAAGTCCCCACAAGGGGGACTCAATGGCCAGAAAACACACTCCACCGCAAGAGCGACTGTCCCAAGAAGGACCAGGACCAGCTCAACTCCTCAATCACTGAGGAGGAGGGAGGGGAGGAGGAGGAGGAGTATAAGGGGGAGGAGGAGGAGGAGTATAAGGGGGAGGAGGAGGACGGAGCCCCGCCAGGAACCTTTGGATGGCGGAGTCAGCTGGGGCATGGAACAACAGGCTACCATCAAACGGAAGATCAATGACCCGCTCCCGAATGTTTTCGGGGAAGACGCCGTCCCGAAGCCAAGCATGGCGACGGAGAGCGACTGAGGAAGCCATGGCCCGGCCCAGCACCTCCGAGATGTCCAGAGCGGAGTGAAGGATAAACGCCGCTAGCTCCCGGCCATCCAACGCATGACGCCATAAGTCCACCTGAACAGTCTCCTGAGAAGCTGCAGACCCCAAAGACTCAACCGAGTCCCACAGACAAGAGGAGGCCCTAGCCAGGACACACAAGGTGTTGAGGGCCCGCAGGGCAGCGCTGGTCGAGGCAAACATGTTGCGCCCCCAAGAGTCCAGCCAGCGGGCCTCCCGGGAGGGCGGAGTCAACAGCGGCGGCAGGGAGGGAAAGGCAGTCCGCAAAAGAGGACTGGCAGCAGAGGGTGGAGAGAAAGACTCGCAGGGTCACGCGTCGCCGGAAGGTGCCGGTATAGAAGGTGCTGAGGCACCGGATCCCCTGAGGCAGGACGCCCCCAAGCCCCAGGGACGAAAGGAGCAAACCCTCAAAGGGAAGCAAGATCTCCCTCCCACCAGAGCCCTGGTGGAGAATCTCCAAGAGACGATCGGTCAGAAAATGAGCAATCGTGTCACCCATGCGCAGAATATCCACACTCGTGGACACCGCGTGAGCAAAGGCCGCACCTGCCTCTGTAGGGCTCCGCAGCGGAGAAAGCAGCTCCTCCGTGGGCGACAGCTGCAGACTAAGGCGGCCGTCCCCCAAGCCAAGCGGAACGGGCAGGGGCCAGACGTGGAAGGTAGGAGGAGCCGAAGAATGAGGGCCTGCCGCTCCTCCGGCAAACACCACGGCCTCAGAAACGGTGGGGAGCCACACTTCGAAGATGCCGGTGAAAAAGACACCACTCGACGGCCAGTCTCCGGGGAGGATGACACCAATATGCAGACAGCCTCCAGAGAAGGGGGAGCGCCGAAGGCGAATCCGCAACTCGATGCCTGTCAGGAGCCGTAGAGTCCGCCGCCTGAGGCAGAGCGGTAACGCCAGCCTGCGCCGAAGGAGACGCTGGATAGGGCTCCTCGAAGTCACACTGCGCCGGGGACTGGAGCGGGGCCGGAGTCGCAGTGGACAAGGGGCGGCGTCGGAATGGCGCTGACTCGACCTCCGCCGAGGCAGCCGCCTGCGTGGCGGGACGAGGAGAACAAGGGGAGTGACAAGAAGCCCTCCGCCAGCCTCGGCCCAGTATACGACAAAGGTGGTCCGGCGAGCCATGCGGCGCCACCAGGGCCGACCCAACCTCCGACCCGCCCTCCGACGAGGCAGCCGCCTGCGTTGAGGGATGAGAAAGTCCCAGAGGAGGGCGAGGGGTTCGCGCCCAGCCTCGACCCGTTGCGGGACGAGGAGAGTCCACCGACCCCTGTGGCGCCGCCCGGTTCAGCAGCTGCCGGCACCGTAGTGGCGTCACCTCGGCCTTAGACACCTTGTCAAGGGACCGAGATGGGCTTGGGGATGCGACCCGAGCCGCGGCGACCTCACGTGACACCACAGGGACTCCCGCGGGAGTTTGCGGCGAGGCAGAGACGCCGTAGTGTGAAGGAGGGACCCCAGAGGAGCCGCACCACAACAGCACCACATCCTCCAAGCCTGGATTCGACCCAGTCGGCGCAAGGCAAGGGAACCGCTGATGCCCCAGGAGGGGAAGGAGACGCCAGCGAGGCCTGCAAAGCCGCCGCGTATGTCTCCATCTGGACTCTCGACGCTCCATCACCGGGAAACGGTGGGTAGGAGGACATGCGGGGCCGCATCACCCGGGGACAAACTGTGACACTTACCCACCGGTGAGCGACGCTCTCGCGACATCGGGAAAGGGCGATGACGACGACCACGGCCGTATCTGAAGCAGTCTGCCGAGGTCGATCGAGGGGAGAAGGTCGACCTGGAGAGACGCGCCAAGAGAAGTTTCATTCGGCGCTCCCGCCGTGACTTCGGCTTCAACTGTTGGCACGCCTCACAATCCGTGGTGCTGTGATCCTCCCACAAACACCATATACAAATGCGATGAGGGTCCGTCGCCAACATAAGAAGCCCACACGACGTGCAAGCTTTGAAGCCCGAAGGCATTCGCACACTGTTCCACCAAGAGAAGGACAATGATGAAGAAAAAAGGGGCCCGAAACAGGCCCGTAGCAAGACTGGATCCGCGTTGCACGCGGAAAAGGAAAGAACTGGCGTAGGTGCGCCGGGGTGGGGCTTATGTGACCTCACTGACATCACGTACGCGGACGACGCCTAAGCAGAGTCGCGTGGTGCCGCCCCACCCCCTGGCGTGCAGGGATGCTGTGGCAAAAAGTTTCCGGATCCAGTCTCACACCTGGGGATAATTCTACGTGAAGGAATCTGCGGCTAGTAGTCTCTATCAGATCTTCTTTTACATATTTATAATGCGTTTATTTTTCCAAACATGGAGCGCAGTACACCGTTTTGGGTAAGGTAGGCTGCATCTGAAATTTTTCTGCGATTGCCAGTCAATCAACAACGACAAAAGAAAAAGCTCGGTAGTCTAATGGTGTACCTTTATGTTTTTTAGGCTCGCCTAGCATTGCAGCGCGCAAGCGCTGCTCGCTATGCGAGGCCTCTTGTACTTGAGGAGATTTTAGAAGTGGAGTGGAAGCCCCGCCCATCTTTTTTATTGGCGGGCGTCATCGTTTATGGTAAACGCTCGCTCCCTATTTGAAATGAGGCTTATTTGCTACCGCCCTGTCTCCTTTTCGGCTCGCCCATCCGTACTGGATCGTGTACTTGCAGAGTAACATAGTGGGCTTTATCTGGTTGGTGAGCACTATATTCATCCAAGCTTCGATCCCGTCGGTGAGTTTGTTTCCCTTTTCTTAATTTATTTTTATTGCGGAGCGGGCGATCGATGCTCCTGACCTGCGCTTGAAAGGTTGTGCAAAGTTATGTTTAATCAGCGTGCGTTAAAGATAAAATAATGTCTTATTAGAATTTACATTTTTTTAAAAATGTGAGTGCCACTTTCCAAAGTGCTACAAAAGGTGCAGAGATATCCATGGTGCAGTCAGTCCAGTGTGCGCAGTGTGCATCCCCACAGACCCACCCTCACTCCATCCCCACACGGCTACCGTGGCTTGAAGTCTTGGGCTCAGACAGGAGGTTCTCTCCTGCTCACATCCGTGAACTCACCCCAAGACTGCACAGTCCCCCTTCCCTCCCCACATGGGGCTGGTTGGGATGAGGTATTCGGCGGGCAGCAGCTGTTCCTCTAAGCTTGAATGAAGACATGCCCAGCCCCCTCCACCCCTGAGACCATTCACAGTCCCAGCACAATGGGAACAAAGGAGGCGCCCCTCCCCGACCTTCGCCCCATTGCAGGAGAGTCACCCAGACAGCAGCGCAGAGGCATCTCACTCTCCCCAGGCTACCCCGTCCCGTTGACAGTAACAACAGTTCTGGCCGCTATAAGGTTCCCAAAGTAACAGTGCAAGCATGGCAAGGATCACACGTGCTGGCGGCACAGGTACTACCACAGACAGCCTGGAGACAAATACAGGCTTTTAGTTTATCTTTTTAAACTTGTATAAACACACACACCCCAACACCCCGTCAAGTTTGTCGCCTAAAAATCTGTTTTTGGATGACGTGCAAAGCGGCTGGCAGGTTGTGGCAGGGGCCGTAGTTTGACGGTAACCAGGTTTATTAGAAAAGTAGAAACAGCAGAAGCACCTGGGAACAACAGAAGGGAGACACATATCACTAAATAAAAATAAAAAATAAAAACACACGCTGTTCCTACAGTTTCACAGTTTCACTTAGTTTTGTGAATGGCAAAAAGGATTTTCAATTTGGTCCTGTCTAGTAGCAGACGTCATAGAAATCCTTTCCAGTCTGGGTTATTGTAATCTATTGTGATATTTATGAAGCACTTACTGCCACTAGGGACAGAAGAAATACCACAAAGGGGCCTGCGGACCAGAGAGCAGAGCCATTCCGCACAGAGCGCCACACAGCCTGTGTCTGTTCTGTGTTGGAATCCCTCGATGGAGGGGTGTGGTATGTTTTAATGCTTCATGTCAGAAAACTACCAAGTGCTGTTTCACGTTGAGGTGGTTCTCTCACAAAAAGGTAATTGCAGACAACTGTGGGGGGGTCAAAGTTTAGCCACAGCAGGTCGCCTGTGGGGGTTTCATGCCACAGGTTGGTTGTGCAGGTAGTGTTATCGCAGGTCACGTCTCTTTTGTTCATTCTGGCGAATCCATCATTTATCATCACGCGTTTGTGGTGGGGTATAAGGGAGAGTTTCTAAAAATGCTTTTCCAAGGGGAATCATATCTAGCATGAATTATATTGTGAACCCCTTGAAAAGGGATGTGCAGCTAGTTATAGGGGTGCCTTCTATTGCCGTGTGAGACAAAGCCCCTGCCACCAGGATAGTATTTTTTGGTGGTCCCGGGGTTTCCTTTTGCTCAAGAGGGGTAGGGGCGGGAAATCCTTTGATGTGTGAGTTTTAGCTCTTGCACCATGTTGTGAGCACAATTACAGCAGAGGGAGCATTTGGTGACAGGGTGGGACTCCTCTCCCTGATGGAATTAGGAGGTCTGGGAGGCAGCAGCTGCCCCTGGGAATGCAGAGCCGATACTTGACACTTGGGTGTAAAAACTGTCCTGGGTGTACCCCCCCTTCTAGACTGCAAGCTAGGACTGCTCTTCCAGACTCAGTCACAGTCTCTCTACAGCTCATCGCTTTACCACTCATGCAGTCATGTGGGTAAATCAGCTACCCTGTTCTGTGATGTAATGTCCGTATGTCCAGCAGTCACTGGTGTGTGTAATGTGAAAGGTGCTGGTTGTATGCGGGGGCAGAGATTCGGTGTTATTTGATATGTCTCTGTGCTGAAATGCTGCTGGCTGCACGCTGATGGTTATCTCGGCGGGTGTGGAAATGCAGGCAGGAGTTTCTCATGTTCAGTGAAAATCACCAGGAGCTGCTGATATTATTAGAGTTGGTTTTAGTGACCACATTAGTCGAGACTGCAGTAGTAGCCACCCTACAAAAGATCACACGATTGATCATCTCAGTCCATGAGGCACGGTTGCCAAACTTAATGTAAAACAAGCATTTGCAATGCAATAGGTCTCGCATTTATGCGAGTTTAAGCAATTGGCATTGTAAAGGACAATGCCTTTTACTTATGTTTTAAAAACGAAAACAAAAATAAAAGGCATTGTTATTTGCAATGTCAATAGCTCAAACTCTCATAAATGCGAGACCTATTGCATTGCAAATGATTGTTTTTAATGGATTTGGGGAGTCTCGCGGACTCCCGAATCCGCAGAGGAATGCTGGATCAACTGTCAACACAGCTATAAATATGTATCCTTCTCATGAAGAGACCGGAACACCTTTAATACTTATTGCTCGCAAACTACTGAACGGATTAACACAGAAGCAAGGAAAGACCCTTCTTCGATAGAATTCTATTTACATGCCAAGTTTGGTGTAATTCTGTTAAACCTGTTTTGTACTGAGGAGCAAAGAATACTATGGGAGAAAAATGGAAATGCCACTTTTGGGAGGCCTCCATTTTCTTGGCCCCTATTTGAAGGATCTGCACGAAAGCTGCCACGAGTAATCAGAAGTGGAGGAACTTTCTCATAGAAAGGGTTCATAGAGAATTAGCGAATCGTACTGAAGCAAATCACAAAAAGGCAATTAAATGGAGAGTCTAACCCAACCATATCTTATCAGTTGCTGTAATTGACATGTATATATATATATATATATATATATATATATACACACTCATGCATATATACATATATATATATATATATATGCCACAAGGAATCGCCTCACCAACCGCACAGCATTCCAGCGCGAAAGACGAACACGGACCCAGAGTAAGTGCTTAGTGGTTTTTATTGAATATATATATACACACACACACACATATATATTTCACTAAATAAAATGAAGAAAACATTAAATGTTTGATCCTATGTATTAGTCCTTAAAGAATCTTGGAAGTTTTAACGACCCGGGCTCCTTCTGAAAACAACATTCAAAGCTGGAAAGAGAAATGAGCTATGCCAGCAGAAGGCTCGTACAATAGAACCTCCCCACCCAAAGGCTCTTAGAGTACAACCTCCCCATACAGTGGCTCCAAGACTTCAGCTCCCCACCCAAAGGTTCCTAGATGTCAGCCTCCCAACCCAAAGGCTCCTAGAGGGCAGCCTAACCACCCAAAGGCTCCTAGAAATCAGTCACCCCACCTAAAGGCCCCTAGAGTACAGTCTCCCCACCCAAAGGCTCCTGGACTTCAGCCTCCCCATTCAAAGGCTCCTAGAAGACAACCTCCCCACTCAAAGGCTTCTAGAGGACAACATCCCCACCCAAATGTTCCTAGAGTACGGCCTTCCCACTCAAAGGCTCCTAGAGTACGGCCTCCCCACACAAATGCTCCTAGAATTCAGCCTCCACAACCAAAGACTCCTAGAGTACAGCCAAAGGCTCATAGTGTACAGCCTTCCCACCCAAAAGCCCCCCAGAGCACAGCCTCCTCACCGAAAGCCTCTTAGAGCACAGCCTGCTCACCGAAAGCCTCTTAGAGCACAGCCTCCCCACGCAAAGGTTCCTAGAGCTCAGCCTCTTCACCAAAGACTCATTGATTTCAGCCTTCACACATAAAGGCTCCTAGAGTTCAGCCTCCCCACATAAAGCCTCATTGAGCACAGCCTCCCTACCCAATGTTTCATATAGTACAGTCTCCCTACCCAAAGATGCGCACTGTTCAGGTTCACTACACAAACATTTGTACAGTTCAACCTCCCTACCCAAACATCCGTACAATTCAGCCTCCCTACCCAAAGATTTTGTACAATACAGCCTTCCTACCCAAAGTTTCACACAGCACAGCCTCCCTACCCAAAGATGTGTACAGTTCAGCCTCCCTACCCAAAGATTCATACAGTTACGTCTCCCTACCCAAAGAGTCGTACAGTTCAGCCTCACTACCCAAAGATTCATACAGTTACGTCTCCCTACCCAAAGAGTCATACAGTTCAGCCTCCCTACCCAAAGATTCATACCGTTACGTCCCTACCCAAAGAGTCATACAGTTCAGCCTCCCTACCCAAAGATTCATACAGTTACGTCTCCCTACCCAAAGAGCATACAGTTCAGCTTCCCTACCCAAAGATTCATACAGTTACGTCTCCCTACCCAAAGAGTCATACAGTTCGACCCTCTACCCAAAGATTCATACAGTTACGTCTCCCTACCCAAAGAGTCATACAGTTCAGCCTCCCTAGACAAATTTTCATACAGTACAGCTTCCCTACCCAAAGATGTGTACAGTACAACCTTCCTACCCAAAGAGATGTACAGTTCAGCTTCACTACCCAAAGTCTCATACAGTACAGCCCCCTACCCAAACATTCATACAGTACAGCCTCCCTAGCTAAAGGTGCATACAGTACAGCCTCCCTACCCAAAGATTTGTTAAGTACAGCCTCCCTATCCAAAGTTTCATACAATATAGCCTCCCTAACCAAACATTCATACAGTACAGCCTCCCTACACAAAGATTCGTACAGTTCAGCTCCCTAACCAAAATATTTGTACATAGAGCCTCCCTACCCAAAGGTTAGTACAATACAGCTTCCCTGTCCAAACATTCGGAAGTACAACCTCCCTATCCAATGTTTCGTACAGTACAGCGTCCCTATCCAAAGATTCGTTAAGTACAGCCTCCCAACCCAAAGTTTTGTACAGTACAGCCTCCCTATCCAAAGATTCATACAGTGCAGCCTTCCCAGCCAACGCATCATAAAGTACAGCCTCCCTAGCCAACGTTTCATAAAGTACAGCCTACCTACCAAACATCCCTAACCAAAGATACGTACAGCCCACACTACCTAAAGATTAGAACAATAATGCCACCTTATCCAAAGATTCATAAGTCCAGTCTCCCCACCCAAAGTGTCGTACAGTACAGCCTTCCTACCCAAAGATTCGTACAGTTCAGCCTCCCTACACAAATATTCATACAGTACAGTCTACTTATCGAAAGATTCATAATTGCAGCCTCACTGCATAAAGATTCGTACAATACAGCCTCCCTATCCAAAGCTTCGTAAGCAGAGCTCCCATACCCAAAGATCCGTACAGTACAGCCTCCCTACTTAAAGATTCGTAGAGTTCAGCCTCCCTACCCAAAGATTCGTGCAGTTCAGCCTCCCTACCCAAAGACATGTACAATTCAGCATCCCCACTAGAATATTCATACAGTGCAGACTTTCCACCGAAAGGCTCTTAACAGTAGAGGATCCCCTCCCAAAGGCTAATATAGTACAGCCTCCCCACCAGAAGGCTCACACATTCACATTCCCCATCCAAAGAAAGGTATGATACAGCTTCCCCACCAAAAGACACAGGTTTATTTCACCTCGTAAAGGCTCATACAGGATAACCTCACCACCCCCAATGGCTCGTACAAGTTAACCTCACCATTCAAAGGCTCGCACAATTTAACTTCCACACACAAAAGCTCGTACAAGTTAACCTCACAGGCCTAGAAAAATCCACTGCAATGGCGAGTGAGATTTTGTTAGGTCGAGCTATTTTTAGAATGTACTCGCCCTGCTGAAAGGAACAGGTGCTTTTGTCTTTCAGAAAGTGAATGAGCAATAAAAGAGACCTTTACATCCTGTTTTCCTCTTGACACATATGAAGCCTTTTTTGAAGGACAGAGGTCAAATGTCAGTTTGTTTTTACTATTTATTGCTTATCTGTTCCTGGAAAATAGTGCTTAATTTTCTTTCTCTTGTTATAGGTAGTGCTTTTTGTCAAGTGAGTTATCTGACAATAATTATGGAAAAAAAGTCTGCAAAATGTCAGGGTTTTTTTCTAAGAACATTTAAACAGCTTGTAAATGAATAGTAGAAGTATATATCAGGCATTCAGAAGTGTGATGGAAACAAAGATTTACATAGGAGCAAAACAAATCAGCACACTTTACTTGGTCATGTGCAAATGACAAATATTTGCAGAAACTCGATTTCGAGACATTGTACACTATATAGTTTTAAAACAACATGTCAGTGGGAAATTCTGTGGCCATTTGAATGTAAAATCTGCAGATTGCAAATGACAGCATGCTGCTACTTTATGCTTCAGTTGTTTATTTAATAAAAGTGACAATTGTTAAATGTGATTTGAGAAACATTCCAGCCCCCCCGCTGATGACCATGTGGTTAATGAACTGAGGAAAGTCAGCAGTCATGTGTATCCTATACGTGGCTAGATTTATATTATACTTGGAGCAAAGGTTTACTCTATTAAATCAAACAAAGGAGTTTTCTGTATAGCAGACATGCCGAACTTGTGTATTTGAAGGTGTTCTCATGTGTGATCGAGAAAATGGCGTCTCTGTGAATTAAAATACTTGCCCAGGATCACATAATTTTAAACCAGTTTATGGGTCAAGCGCATTATAATTCGATTGAGTAGATTATTTAAGTCTCTAGACATGCAGGTCTAGTAACGTTTTTAGGAGTTTGAGGCCTGCCACACCATCCATCCTAAGGCTTTCACAGGTTAACCTCGCCACCCAAACACTCGTACAGTTCAACCTCATCACCAACACCATTATATGTCCCTGGTATTCTGGCTTAAATGTGGTCTCCCCCATCTGCAGACTTCTGCCCCTTTAACCTGTGGCTAAGACGTTCCTGCTCCCCAGAGATACTAGAAGCATATGATCTTCAGAAGCTTTGCCAAGGAACTATACACTAAGATTGCAATGCATGCCCCCTACCTACCCATACCATCCTAGGTACCATCTCCAGATCCCTTCAATCATGGTTGCATCACTTCATTGTCACCACAAGATTCCCCTGCATGTCAGTAAGCTCTAGGTCCTTTGCCCTAGTTATGCTCCATTCCATGGGCATCTGTTCTGCCTAAATGCCAGTGGGAGTAGAAGTGACATCATGCTCTCAATTACGCCAG
Organism: Triturus cristatus; assembly: GCF_964204655.1. Lineage (NCBI taxonomy): Eukaryota > Metazoa > Chordata > Amphibia > Caudata > Salamandridae > Triturus > Triturus cristatus. Next base: position 1,041,183,091 of record NC_140588.1, read on the forward strand.
ATGACAAAACAGGTATGCCTTGTCCTGCCCTTAGCCCCTAACCAGCCTCCGATTTGATACAAAGGGAAAGAGTGGTAACTAAAAAAAAAAGTAAATAGAGCTCTTGTTCAACATTCAATTTTGGTTCCTGTTGCTGCCTTCAAGCCCTGAGACCAGGAACATTATGGGCGGGTGGGGGGGTACAAACGACAACCCTGGGGTAGCAGCGGTGTGATACCCCTGATATCCATGGTCCTTTCAATGGAAAAGGTGTCCTTCACTCTTTCCCTGATTTATCATCATCCTCAAGAACTAAGGACCACATGTATGACCACGTCATTTTGAAAGTTTCTAATTGCGATTTTTCAATTAGGTATTAGCAAAATGAGATGTACTAATGTGTCTCCTACACATTTTGCGATTCCCAATGGGGCCGCCATTGACCTACCGCGATTTACTATGCATTGGGATTTGCTAAAAACTTAGAGATGGTGGCATGCTGAGGAAAGCAGGCCACCATGTCTGTGTTTGCTTTCAAATGAAACAACTTTTTTTTTTTTTTTATGCAGCCCATTTTCCTTAAAGGAAAACGAGATGTGTTTCAAAAAGAAAAATGAAACATTTCAGTTTCATTTTTTAAGAGTAAGTAGTGGTCCGTGGGGCCACTGCCTGCTCTTAAAAAACTTTTTGATACCATTCACAAAGTCGATGGGGTCATCTGGGGACCCCTTCCTGTTTGCGATTGGCTTGCTACCTACTTGAAGTAGGCAATAATCTGCAAAATGTTTTACGACTGCATTCTGGTCGCAAAACATTCATACATTTCCCTGCAACTCACTATTAGGAAGGGACGCTCTTGACACACCCCTTCCTAATACTGACCCGCAAACCCTCGTATGCGAGTCGGTAATAGGTTACCAACTTGCAAAATAGGGTTAGTGCATGCCGAAAGGCTCTTTAGCGGTCGCAAATAGCCCGCTTCTCCGATTGCGACTGCTAAAACCTGTCATACATGTACTAAGTACTGAAAGGTAGATATATACTGCATGCTCAGCACCCTACGGTATTGGTGAGCTTGAACATCATCCATTGCATGAAGTACCAGTGACTTTTATGTATGTTCTCTTTGCTGTTTAAAATCCTATGTGCCTAATCCTCTAACGTCACATTTTTTGTTTCCATACTGTGCATCAGCTGTGACCAACTGCCTGCCATAGCCTTCAGAGAGTATGTCTGTTAGAGAAACGTGTAGATCAAAGTCAATACAAGAAAATAACTGCGATTCAAATGATGGTCCCCCTGACATCGCCTCGCAAGCACCCTCCGCCCCTGCCAACTATGGCTCTTACCGAAGAAGGTGTTGAGGAGCTTCTGCACTTGGATGTTGCTGCCCACGGTCCTGTAGACACCTTCTGAAGTGATACCTGCGCAGAAACAGAAATCAAGTTGTGAAAGTGGAGGCGCTTTGAAACGCCGCACATAAAGGAAACAAGGGAGTCCTGAAGTATATACAAACACACAAGCCTCGAAATGCATAGTGGTTCCTCCCTCGGGGGAAGTGAGCCCATGACACAGAGGCAAGTGTAAGAAAGGAGAAGGCTGGAACATGCAGGACAGAATGTCAGATTAAGCCGTTTGCAGTGCAAGGAAAGGCTCACAAACACTGACATTTCTGATTGTTAACATACCCTTTCCATTACTTAGTACCTCTGCTTGAAGTGTTTTGTTTCCAATCTTTTAATTCGGAATGTAGCTCATGTCTCACCAACAGCATTCTGAGACCAGAGAAATGACTACTTCACTCACAACTACACTCCAGGTTAGTGGCCTCGTGTCTTCTCTTTATCGGCCATCACTTTTTTCGCAGTTCACACCCATTTATTCATTGCAGGATCACTCCTTAAAGAAGGAGTGCAGCATGCAGCCCAAAACACACCCATCATCAGTTGCAGGATCACCCGATAACTCATCACCTTCCTTAACTCCTCTTTTCCTCTTGCATCTTTCTCATGTCACAAACAACAACTATGTACTGTACTGCTTGGGACAGCTCTCATCCATGAAAGCAAGGACTTGAAGAATTGAGATTGTGAAAGCTGGCAGAGACCACTGTCCTCTACAGACCTCTCCCCCCAGCCTATACTCTCTTTACCCACTGTTCAGGAGCCTCTCCAAAAACTGAAATCGAAGATTAGTCAACCGGACCTTTACAAAATGTACAGGGAAGAAAAATGCAATAGGTTTGCTTTAACACATCAATAACAATAAGAGCAGTAATATCAGTTATTTTTTTAACTGTGCCACAGCCCCTTGTGAATGTGAGCAAACTGGTGAGGCTCTGTAGGGAAGTCGGAATAGGCCAATGATAATCTGTAACATAGCTTGACTTCAGCAGCCCAACAGTGTGACAATGTGTTTACAACTGATACAAACGTCTCTAGAAGTGATTTTTAAGGAGGACAAACAAGGAGAAACAGATAAAAGTGATGGGGCCACCTCCATCTATCTACATCGCCATTGCCACCCCCGAAGCGTACAAGATAACACACTGGTACCGAACCAATAAAATGTAGGTGAAATGAACACCATTCGCTGAGTGACCTCCTCAGACAACTCAACCCTGATAATGGAGCATCTCAACTTTCAACTCCACAAAGACTGAAAAAGTACCATCAGAGGCGCCCTCACCTACAGGCCACCAGGACCTCGGCCCAGCTCCTGCAACACCATACCATGCCTAACCTCCTCGCCTAGATCACCATCAACTCCAAGCACTACATCTTCCAAGGGGATCTCTACTTCCATCTTGATGACCTCAGCGACACCAACGCAACCAACCTCCCGGAAAGTATGAGCAACATCGGTCTCAAGCAGCTTATCACCAATCTTACCAACATAGTAGGACATACGCTCAACCCTATCTTAACGTCCAGCGACAGAGTCAAACACAACCACGTCTCACAGCTCACCTGGACCGAGCACTACCGCGTCCACTTCACCATCTCAGGACCTACAATCACTAGCACTATGTCCCCCATCTCAACACGCTGAAACTGGAAAAAGATATCAGAAGACCAGTGGAGCAATGCTCTCAACTCCCAATGCAAGACACAATATCCAAGCTGGAACTAGTTGTGAAGAACTTCTCCCTGTGGACCACAGAATCCACCGACACAGTCGCCCCGCCAAGCCACCCAAAACCAAAGGGCCTGCCAGAAAAGCCAGCTGGTTCACCACAGACCTTAAATCCATCAAAGGCAACTGCCGGCAACTGGAAAGGAAGTGGAGCACCAGCAAAAGATAGGAGACAATACCACATTCAAGACAGCACTCAACCAGTACCACCGTCTCCTGAAAGAAACAAAAAAGAACGCCCTAGCAGACCGCGTAGAAGCCAGCACAAACAATCAAGAGCAAGGAGCTCTTTGCTATCGTGAAGGAGTTCCCCAACCCCGCAACCACAGAGAACAACATCACCCCCTCCCAACAATTATGTGAAACCCTGAAAGACTTCTTCCATAACAAGATCTCAGTCATCTATGAAAACTTCAAAACACAACCCCCTGCCACTGACAACATCAGCCTCCTCACACAGATGAACATAAATACCAAACTGCTGCTCCTCCAGTGGGACCCTCTCTAATCTCAAGCTACAATCTCCATCTTGAACTCTGCACAATCGAGAGCACCCACGGAACCCTGTCCACATCACATCTTCAATCTTGGGAGCAAGACGATTGGCGACGAGCTCAAGAAAGTCCTGAATGCCTCCATAACCTCTGCCTCCTTCCTTGAGGACTGGAAACACGCTGAAGTGAGGTTCCTGCTGCCGACCGAGCAGAACCCAAAAACTACCAGCCCATATCCCTGCTCCTCTTTCCAGTGAATGTTCTCCAGAAGGCAATCAACCAGCAACTCACTGAACACCTGGAACACAATAGCCTCCTGGACCCCCCTCAATCTGGATTCCAAGCCAACCACAGCACTGAGACAACACTGATCGCAGCTACCGACGGCATCAGGGCCCTCCTGGACCATGGCAAAATGGCAGTCCCAATCCTCCTGAACCTGTCAGCCGCCTTCGAGGCCGTTTCCCATCACATCTTGATCAACAGACTCCACCACTTCGGAATCCATGGAGATACCCTCAAATGGATGGCCTCATACCTCACCGGAAGAACCCAGAGAATCTGTCTCCCACCGTTCACCTCGAAACCCAAGAAGATCTGCGGAATCCCCATAGCATCGTCCATCAGCCCCACCCTCTTCAACACGTACATGAACCCCCCGGCCAACACCGTCAGACCACTCAGACTCAACATCATGACCTACGCCAATGACACCCAGCTCATCCTTTCTCTGTCAGAAGACCCCTCCACCACCAGAGTCAACTTCTACAGATGTACGATGAACATAGCTAACTGGATGAAGGACAACTGTCTCAAGCTCAACATGGACAAGACAGAAGTGCTCATCTTTGGGAAAAACTCTTCACCATCAATAACGCAGGGTGGCCTACTGAACTTGGCCTATCCCCCACCCCGACAGACTATGCCCATAACCTCGTCATCATCTTGGACAGCAAGCTATCTATGAAGAATCAGGTAAACACAGTCTCTTCTCCCTGTTTCCACACCCTATGCATGATCCGCAAGATCTTCAAGTGGCCCCCAGTCAACACTAGAAGGAACGTCATGCAGACCCTCGTCACCAGCAAGCTGGATTACAGGAATACACTCTAAGTAGGAATCAATGCTCGCCTCCTGAAGAGAATACAGATAATACCATTGTTGATGTAGGTAGTGAGATTTTGGAATAAGTACACAATTTGATTATCTAGGTGTCAGAATTAGGACAATTATAGGTGGACAAGTCAACTGAATAAGAGCACCCTAGTAATAGAGCACAGATCTAATAATATTATCAGATTTTATAAGCAAACAACATTGCGTGTAGTCTCATCTGCCCTGGAAATCTATAGTGCTAAAGCTCAGGGTGTGTCACTTTATGGATCACAGATCTGGGGCTATATTGATTCTCACGTGCTGACAATAGCGGAAAACTATTTTATTAGGAAGTTGCTTTCTGTTCCATATAGTTCACCCCTTACTCCATTATATTTTGATGTGGGCTTGAAAAGAATCGCTGGCCTGGCTGTTTTAAAAATTATAGTTTATTGGGTCCGCCTTTGGACTATACCCGAGTTAGGAGTTTACCAAGATTCACTTACAGACTTATTAACATTTCCAAGAACTATGTATCTTCCTTGGATTAAATTTGTTTCGGCTTGGCTGGGGAAATTGGGGTTACAGAGCTACTGGGACGCTCCAACTGTAATTTCTAAAGATGATCTTGAGATTGTGAAAGCTCGTTTTTGGTCTTAAATAAATGAGGGATACATAACAAATAGCTCAAATAGCCCTTCGATTAACTTGTTTTTAGATTTTAAGCTCTTTCCCGTCTTTGAGGAATTCCGAGATCTAATATCCTCACCTCTTGTTAGAAGCTTGTATATACGTTTTTGTCAAGGGACCCTCTCCTTAAAATCTTTTACCTTTAAATGGTATATGAAACAAGATTTTATTACGTGCCCAGCATGTGGTTTGAATGATGAAAATGAGTTACACATAATGTTTTTTTGTCCTGAGTACTACAATCTTTGTCGCAAATGGATTGTGCCTATCTGTCGTGACATGGGAACTTACAGACATTTGGTAGCCTTCAGAATTTTAAAAATCGATACTACTCCAAAAGTAGTATTTTCAGTGAACACGTTCATACAGGCAATCTGGCTCAAGAGCAACAAAATTCTAAAAGTCGCTGTTTAAAGTTGTGCCAACTGTTCACGTATTCATAAATACCCTTTTAATTTTTTAAGTCATAAAGGATCTTTTTTATATAACATATTTATAGTGAGAACTTTTATTGGGATATAGTAATTGTAAACCTTTTACCTTTTTGCACATGACTGTAGGTCGCATTATGCACGGTCACCTTTTGGATCTATTGCACTGTTTTTCTATATTGCTCCTCCGGGAATGTTGTTTTCTGAATTCGTATGATGCAGCTTGGACGTTTCAATTTTAAGGGATTGATGATGTATTTCTATTCGATTTTATTACAGAAAATGAGAAGATTATTATTATTTTATATATTCTCTCTTTGAAGTTGGATGAAGTAGTACTAGTACAGGCAATGCAAAACTAAGCGGCAAGATTCATCCTCAACCTCCCCAGACAGACTCACACCTCCCCGCACCTGAAGATTTGCACTGGCTCCCAATCCAGAAGAAATGCCAGTTCAAGATGTCGACCCATGCATACAAAGCCCTGCAAAACAAGGACCAGCATACACCAACAAATGAATGGGCTTCCACCAACCAACCAGACAACTACAATTTGCCTCCCTCTTCCTCGTAGACACCCCCCAGATCTACAGAGGCAACAGCGGAGGAGGCTCCTTCTCAATTCTGGAGGCCAAGGCCTGGAAAGACCTTCCTCTTCATCTCAGGACTGCCCGCATCACTCTGGGATTTCAGGAAAGGACTCAAGACCTGGCTGTTCAAATGAACAGAGTGCCTCGAAAGCGACCCTCACAGAGATAGATAGATATATATATATATATATATATTCCACCAAAAAACACGTACTATTTAGTAACGTGATGCAGGCCACACCATCAGTGCTTCATAAAGTCCTTTATTTCCAGGCAAACAGAGGGCATAACGCGTTTCAACTCATGCGAGTCTTTGTCAAATGCTCATAATCATTGGATAAGTTCATTGGTTCTTTTTAAATATTCAAAAGCTATAAACATTGAGAACGGACTGATAGCCCACATAGAATTTAAAGCAGCAGTGAGTTGCATTTTTCGAATATTAAATAAATTAACTTGGGCCTTGATGGAAAGTATTCTTTGCTTGTAAGTTCATCCTTTGTAAATATAGTATTTTCAATTCACCATCCATTCATGCCTCAAATTTCATGGTTTTGCAGTCACCTCGACCACAGTTACCACAATGCCTCATTCCTGCTGCTCGTACACCTTAAATCATTTGTTAATTGTTCTCAATTCAAATATAAGCTTGTTTTCGCATCATGCTTTGTAGTTTCATCACGCATTCACGGAATAGTTCCAAGTCATAATGAAAGCAGAACCGCTCCAACTCAGTTCTTAATAAATTCATACTCGCCTTGAAAATAATATTCCTGGAAGCACTGCGTGCAAATGGATTTCCCAACACTGGCCAATTAAACATCCACTTTCCAAAATAGAAGCGGGCCTCTTCTCAGTGGCCCTGCCATCAATACTTTGTTAATGTTCTGTTTTTCCAGCCAGCACATATAGGAATCCAACCGCAAACCCTAGCCGATTCAAAGCGTGTGTATATATATATCGGCTTGCTGCTATTGGTATCTCTGGTTTGGCCTGGAAGTGGCTTGATTCTTTTCTTACCCTCCGGTCACAACAGGTTTGGCTCCCGCCATTTGCTTCTTCTCCCCAGCCTGTTTCCACAGGAGTTCCCCAAGGCTCTTCGTTAAGCCCCTTGCTTTTTAATATCTACATTACGCCTCTGGTTCAACTGGCAGAGGATTGTGGGGCCAGGGTGGTGGCATTCGCGGACGACACTCAGCTCCTGTTCACGTGGGATAGATCTGATTTTGCTACCCACAGAGTACAGAGCTGTCTTGCTGCCGTCTTTCATTGGCTCTCTGCGGCCCAACTAAAGTGTAATGAGGAAAAGACGGAAATTCTACTCTTTGGCACTTTTCCACCTCACTTTAGGGACTCTCTTTGGCCCTCAGCTTTCCCCCGACCCTCCTGCTCGGGTCTTCCTGTAAAAAATTTGGGGATCTGGTTCGACGAGCAGCTGTCTTTTATGACTCAAATAAAAAAACTCACTGGCTGCTGCTTCGGTATTCTCAGATCCTTAAAAAGATTTTTACCTCTGCTTCCCAGATCAGCTAAGGAGACTGTGGTCCGGGCGCTTATTCTCTCCCGCCTCGACTATGCTAATGGTCTGTATGTCGGTCTGCCGGACTACCTGCTAAGGAAACTGCAGGTGATTCAGAATGCCGCAGCCCGGCTGGTGGTGAACCTTCCCAGCAGAGCCTCCATTTCTTCCTCACTTCGCACTCTGCACTGGCTCCCTGTCAGGAAACGCCTTGAATTTAAAGCGTTGGTTCTTGCGCATTGTGCTCTCCATGATGGAGGCCCTTCCTATCTCAAAAAACGCTTCTCTTTCTACCAACCATCTAGGATTCTGAGATCTTCGTCTCAGTTGCTGGCCTCCATCCCCACGTTCCGCCTTCAACGCATGGGGGGCAGATCGCTTACGGTCAATGCCTCCAGGCTGTGGAATGCATTGCCTTTATCTTTGCGTGCTATTCAGGATGATCGCCTGTTCAGGAAACATCTTAAGACCCATCTCTTCTAATCTGTGTTTTGTCTACTGCTCTCTTAGCTCGCGCCGGGACACTCTTATGAGTAGCTGAGCGCGCTATAAATCTCAGTAACATAACATAACATTCACTGAAAAACCATAGGTTTCACACACGTTATAGTTAGGAATTAGCATTTAAAAAACCTTTCAAATTCACTTAAAAAACCATAGGTTTCACACATGTTATAGTTAGCTGGACATTTCACTCGTGAAAAACCATTGAAATTCCCCCGTTATAGTTAGTGCAGGCAACTATAACTCACGCGACCGCAATCCTCTGCTGATCACGTCAGATATGACATCACTGTATTTAGAGACTTATTTACCCATGTCTTCTTCCATTAATTTTTAGGTATACATATATTACAAATATTTTTTTTTTCAGAAAGACACATATGTCATCAGTGATGTAATATCTGACGTCATCAGCAGAGGATTGCGGTCGCGTGAGTTATAGTTGCCTGCACTAACTATAACGGGGGAATTTCAATGGTTTTTCACGAGTGAAATGTCCTGCTAACTATAACATGTGTGAAACCTATGGTTTTTTAAGTGAATTTGCAAGGTTTTTTAAATGCTAATTCCTAACTATAACGGGTGTGAAACCTATGGCTTTTTCAGTGAATTTGTACGGTTTTTTAAATGCTAAGTTATGTATTTTTTTTTTTTTTTAAGGTTTTTCACCGTGCGCGTACCGTACGGTAAGTTTTACCGTACGCGCAAGGTGCGCGCTTATAGATATATATATGCTTTTAAATGCTATTTTCTCAGGAAATACTGAACAGATTTTGTCATGACCCACAGGAGGGGGCGCTAGAGAGCAGGTTGTCGAGCGGTATGAATGGGGCAAGTACACTACATCTCCCATAATGCACGGGGAAGAATTCATCTTGCTATATAAGCCTCGCCCCCATAATCACCGGTGCTTGTCACTTGAGCTTTCACCAGCACTACGGAGGAACGAGCCCGTCCCAAAGCTTCAACCATCGTCCCAGTTGCAGTTGGGAGAAATACCGAACCGAGGAGAAATACCGAACCGAGGAGATCTTCGACGACACCCGTCAGCTCCGCAATTCCGCAAACCGTTCAGCGGTTATTTGAATCTGGCGCGCTGCGCGCGCAACCTCAGGATCCTGATTACACGGCAGCCATAGCGGCTGCAAGGCGGAGAAGAAACAACGCTAACCCGATTCCCGAGCGCGACCATCCCAGGTAGTCGGCTCGCGGGAATCTTTCCCCACAGAAACCTAGGTACCGAGTGGGTACGGACGTAACCCACAACATTCCTTCACAGCTCTCAACCAGTGGAGAATTAACGCTGAGACATTTCAGCGCTCTTGCATTTCCAGTGAGGCGAGAAGCATCAAGAGGAACATAATTTGCCTGGATTCCAGGAGGATCGTCAGACTTCTTTCTTTTGTTGTCAGCTGGTCAGGAACCAGCACTTTTGTTACCACACGTTTTGGGTTGTCCAAGACGACAGAAACCTGGACCGTGGAAGTAAGGGAAGTCCCCTGCACCAGTCACAGGACACTTGTGCTTTCAGAGAGAGAGAAGACATTTACATCTCGACTGATTGATAAGTATCACTTTACGTTACTAAGTGCAAGACTGTGTACTATTGATATTGTTTATTGCTTAACCTACTCCCGTTAGTTGATGACCTGCCCTGTTACCCTACACGTCAGTAGTACATGTACACACGTAAGTGAAAGACGCCTTCAGAGAACGGGGGGAGGAAGGATTTGAGTGTGTCCTAGTTATACCCTGACGTGTGTCTCTTGTGTTTTCTTTCAGAGTACTGGGGTGGAGTGCAGGAGAGAGGGGTCATCACTGTAATCTACATTATTTTACCACGTCGGGAGACGACTCTACTTTTTGTTTCCTTTGTCCCTTTTTTCCCTTTCCCCGATAAGGGTGCCTCCTGTGTCGTGAGATACTCACCACGCACTGGTGTTACCTCTTAGGGGAAAGGGTTACTAAACATCTCATCGTTCCTGCTGTACCCGGCTTCCAGGTTAGTGGCACTCTATACTCCCGAGCCTGACAGAGTGACAAACCCACGGTTTTATACAGCCTGAACGATGGACACTAGTGTAGTGCTTACTTCAGTATTAGAAACACTGACTGCACTGCGAATGGAAGTAGACGCTTTTCGGGGTGAAAACCTAGAACTGCGTAATGAGATGGGCACTATGAGAAGAGAGGTAGCTGGGCTATCTCGCCCGGGTCCTAGCGATCAGAGAGGGGCGCATTATATCAGACAATGGACGCTACCCCCACCAAACCCTAGTGGCGCGAGTACAGGGCATACCACGCAAGCGGGAGGAGGTAGTACTGGATCCTCTACAATACAGGTTATCCAACCGGCGCACTTACCTTTAGCCCCCCCGGAGCGCTTTTTTGGGGATCCAAAAAAGTTTGGCATCTTTTTAGGGCAGTGTAAACTACACTTCATGTGCAAACCAGCAGTATTCCCCGATGACAAGACCAAAACCGCCTTTGTGATGTCCTATTTAAGTGGGAATGCAGCTAGCTGGTCTTTCCCCCTGATAGAAAGAGACGACCCGGCCTTGCGCAATTTCGACACATTTTGCGAGGAAATGCGCAAGTTGTTCGACAGAAAGGCTCACTCCCTCTCCTTAGACAGAGATCTAATCACCCTTAAGCAAGGTTCTCAGGACTTACTATCGTACATCACCACGTTTAACAGATTGGTCTCCGAAACAGATTGGCCCGTAGAAAAACGTACTTCATTATATTATCAAGGATTGAAGGGAGAATTGAAAGATGTCCTGGCGCAGGTGGTACACCTCCCGACCTCTTGCGATGAACTCATTGACCTAACAGTCCAATTAGATCACCGCCTACAAGACAGGAGAGGCGATAAAACTCGAATGGAAACGAGATACGTGGCTCCGCGTTCTCGACCCCCAAGCAATGGTCCATCAACCGGAGGAGAAGGGGTAGAACCTATGCAAATCAGTGGCATAAGGGGACCGTTGACTCAGGATGAACGAGAAAGAAGAAGAAAGCAACGCCTGTGTCTATACTGTGGGAAATCAGGTCATTTCATAAAAGAGTGCAAGGCCAGGACCAAGACACCGTATAGAGACATGAAGGAGACACAGAAGGTGAACGCTACAGATTACATGTCAGAGGCCTCGGAAAACTAGAACGCCCAGACAAGAGTCAGACCCCTTGTTTGTGGCCACCTGAAGAAGAGGTCTGCCCGGCTATAGTCAATACCATTCAACGCGCTGTCGCACACATGAACGTATGCGTCACGCTGACCATACCGGATGCTGGGTTGGTGTTAGTGCATGCCTTGTTGGATTCCGGGGCTACCGGCAACTTCATGGATCAATCATACGCCAAAGAAGTGGGCATACGATATGTTAAAAAGAAAATTCCTGAGATGGTTAAGGCAGTGGACGGCACAGATCTAACGTCCGGGCCGGTAGAATACCATACACCCATACTCCGCATGACTACAGGGAAGGAGCATTGTGAATCCATTCAGTTCGATCTGATAGATGCCCCACAATTCACGTTAATACTAGGAATGCCCTGGCTGACTCTCCATGATCCCCTGATCCAATGGACAGCGCGAACAGTCTCTTTAAACTCTCCTTATTGTTTGGAACACTGTACTCTTGACAAAATGAAAGACCAAGACAAGAAGGAAAGCCCGGCGATGTTTCTGGCGAGCGGGGGGGGGTCACACGAACGTGGCATGTACCTCAACGTTACCTCCCGAATATCAGAGGTATCGCGACGTATTTAATGAGCAGGAAGCCAATAAATTACCGCCTCATAGGGCATATGATTGTGTGATAGACCTAGAACCGGGAGCCAGTATTCCATGCAGCCGTATCTACGCCCTTACGGAAGCCGAAACAACCTATCTAAAACAATACCTCAGTTCCCTGTTAGACAATGGCTTTATTCGGCATTCCTCTTCTCCTGCCTCATCTCCTCTTTTTTTTATTCCGAAACGTGAGGGAGGCTTGAGGGCATGCATTGACTACAGAGCCCTGAATCGTGTCACAAAAAAGAACAGATATCCTCTCCCCCTCATTCCTGTACTCTTAGATCAACTAAAAGGAGCCAAAGTCTTCACGAAATTGGATCTCCGTGGAGCATATCATCTGGTCCGAGTGCGGCGGGGGGGATGAGTGGAAGACGGCGTTTAGAACCAAGTTTGGCCTATACGAATATCAAGTCATGCCTTTTGGTCTTTGTAATGCCCCCGCCGCCTTCCAATACTTCATGGATGAGGTACTAAGAGGACTGCTGGACGTGTCCTGCATCGTGTACATCGATGACATATTGGTTTACTCTTCATCCCTGGAAGAACACATACACCACGTAACAGCAGTGTTGGAGCGGCTCCAGCGCTATTCGCTTTATGCGAAACTTGAAAAATGCTTTTTTCATACTCCTGAGGTCGAGTTCCTAGGGTATGTCATTGGACCAGAAGGGGTGTGTATGGATACCAAGAAAACGCAAGCCATTCAAGAGTGGAAGTCGCCTTCTAGTGTAAAAGCCTTACAAAGCTTCTTGGGATTTGCAAATTTCTATAGAAGATTCATAAAAAACTTTTCTACCCTTATTCATCCCTTGACGTATCTTCTTAAGAAAGGAGCAACCTTCACTTGGACCACAGAAGCAGAAGAGGCCTTTCGCTACCTCAAACAGTGTTTCACGAGAGCCCCAATCCTAAGACATCCAGATGCATCCCTGCCCTTCATGCTTGAAACGGATGCATCCTATTATGCCTTAGGAGGTATTCTATCTCAACGACATCCAGACACAGGACAGCTCCACCCTGTCGCCTTCTTCTCGAAGAAACTAACAAGTTGCGAGGTAAATTACAGCACGACAGACAAAGAATTGTTGGCCATTAAGCGAGCCTGTGAGGAATGGAGACATCATCTGCTAGGGGCTAGACACACCGTGGAAATATATACGGACCATCGGAACCTCCTATTCCTAAAGAGCGCTCGAGCTTTAACCCCCAGACAACTGCGATGGTCGCTGTTCTTCGCTGATTTTGATTTTATCATCAAATACAGACCTGGACCACAAAATGGAAAGGCGGATGCGCTTTCCAGACCCTTACCTGTGGGCACCCACGACAAGGAGAAGGACGAAGAATCGCCTATAATCTTACAGAAGGCAATCTTCCCTACGCAAACAACGGCAGTGGTTTCCACCGACCTCTTCCTCACCGAGGTGAGACAACAAACAACCACCATAGATACACTCGCATGGTCTCAGGAAAAACCCCAGCAGAGAACCCTTAAAGATGGATTGTTGTTTCACGACAATAAAATCTACCTACCTAGCGTATCCTTGCAGCAACAGGCGTTACACTGGACCCACGACACTGCCTTAGCCGGTCACGTAGGGAGTAGGAAAACAGAACAAGCTGTGTTACGTTATTTCTGGTGGGAAAATCTCCGACAAGACACCGCCACCTACGTGTCAAATTGTGCCATCTGTACCCAATCAAAGGCAACACACCAGAGACCAAGCGGTCTCCTTAGACCTATTCCTATACCTCCTTCTCCCTGGCACACCATCTCCATGGACTTTATAGTGGAAATGCCTCCCAGTTGTGGGAATAACACCATTCTAGTAATCATAGATCATCTGACTAAAATGGGCCACTTCCTTGCTCTCCCTAAATTACCCACAGCTGCGGAAGTCGCTAGTATTCTCTTACAACACGTAATACGGTTGCATGGAGTACCGGCCGTCGTTATCACAGACCGAGGGACCCAATTCACCTCAAGATTTTGGAAGGAGCTATGTGGGATAATGAAAGTGGATGCACGGTTATCCACCAGCTATCACCCTCAAACAGATGGTAAAACAGAAAGGCTCAATCAAACCTTAGAGCAATATCTCCGATGTTTCACATTGATGCACACCAATGAATGGAGTACGCTACTATGGACCGCTGAGTTTTCATACAACAATGCCACTCATTCGACCTTGGGGTGCTCTCCCTTTTTCTGTCTTTTTGGGTTCAACCCAAACATGCTGCCCTTTGAGTATCCCGTTACATCTAGGCTCCCTTCAATTCAGGAACACCATGCTCATGTAAAATCCGTTCTAGACACAGCTAAAATACACCTCGAAGAGGCGAGAGCGAGAGACAAGAAGCAGGCAGATAGGAAAAGGTCCCCTGAGCCCGCATACAAGATAGGGGATAAAGTTTGGCTGAGCACAAAAAACCTACGACTCAAAGGGAACAGTAGACTACAGCCCAAATACATAGGTCCCTATCCTATCAACAAAATCATAAATCCCGTTGCTATGAAACTCACACTACCCTCTGCCTGGCACATACATCCGGTGTTTCATGTGTCGCTCCTGAAACCCTGCAAAGAAAACACACGCCTACCCGTTAGACCCCCAGCAATAGAGGTAGAAGGGGAGGAAGAATACGAGGTACATGCCATTTTGGATTCTAAGGTATACAGAGGTCAAGTACACTACCTAGTAGACTGGAAAGGGTATGGGCCGGAAGATAGGTCATGGGAACCAAAGAGCCACTTACATTGTCCGGGCCTCGTTAAACGTTTCCATGCACAACACCCTTCCAAACCAGGAGGTCCGCCGAGACGACGGACGTTGAGAGGGGGTACTGTCATGACCCACAGGAGGGGGCGCTAGAGAGCAGGTTGTCGAGCGGTATGAATGGGGCAAGTACACTACATCTCCCATAATGCACGGGGAAGAATTCATCTTGCTATATAAGCCTCGCCCCCATAATCACCGGTGCTTGTCACTTGAGCTTTCACCAGCACTACGGAGGAACGAGCCCGTCCCAAAGCTTCAACCATCGTCCCAGTTGCAGTTGGGAGAAATACCGAACCGAGGAGAAATACCGAACCGAGGAGATCTTCGACGACACCCGTCAGCTCCGCAATTCCGCAAACCGTTCAGCGGTTATTTGAATCTGGCGCGCTGCGCGCGCAACCTCAGGATCCTGATTACACGGCAGCCATAGCGGCTGCAAGGCGGAGAAGAAACAACGTTAACCCGATTCCCGAGCGCGACCATCCCAGGTAGTCGGCTCGCGGGAATCTTTCCCCACAGAAACCTAGGTACCGAGTGGGTACGGACGTAACCCACAACATTCCTTCACAGCTCTCAAGCAGTGGAGAATTAACGCTGAGACATTTCAGCGCTCTTGCATTTCCAGTGAGGCGAGAAGCATCAAGAGGAACATAATTTGCCTGGATTCCAGGAGGATCGTCAGACTTCTTTCTTTTGTTGTCAGCTGGTCAGGAACCAGCACTTTTGTTACCACACGTTTTGGGTTGTCCAAGACGACAGAAACCTGGACCGTGGAAGTAAGGGAAGTCCCCTGCACCAGTCACAGGACACTTGTGCTTTCAGAGAGAGAGAAGACATTTACATCTCGACTGATTGATAAGTATCACTTTACGTTACTAAGTGCAAGACTGTGTACTATTGATATTGTTTATTGCTTAACCTACTCCCGTTAGTTGATGACCTGCCCTGTTACCCTACACGTCAGTAGTACATGTACACACGTAAGTGAAAGACGCCTTCAGAGAACGGGGGGAGGAAGGATTTGAGTGTGTCCTAGTTATACCCTGACGTGTGTCTCTTGTGTTTTCTTTCAGAGTACTGGGGTGGAGTGCAGGAGAGAGGGGTCATCACTGTAATCTACATTATTTTACCACGTCGGGAGACGACTCTACTTTTTGTTTCCTTTGTCCCTTTTTTCCCTTTCCCCGATAAGGGTGCCTCCTGTGTCGTGAGATACTCACCACGCTCTGGTGTTACCTCTTAGGGGAAAGGGTTACTAAACATCTCATCGTTCCTGCTGTACCCGGCTTCCAGGTTAGTGGCACTCTATACTCCCGAGCCTGACAGATTTACACCAGACCTGCAAAAGGCACATCCCTGACCTGAGGACTACCTCTCTGCCAAATTTCAAGTAATTCTGTTCAGCCGTTCGGGCTGTAGCTTGGACTAAAGGTCCTATGGAAAAATGCATGGGGAAAACGCGTTTTGGGACCCCCCCTTTTTCTCAGCCCCCGCTTGACGAATCCCCCCGAGACTTTCAGGGAAGGAGCAGAGCGGAGCGCCCCACCTATTTTGAAAATTTCGCAAGAATTCGTCAATCGGTGCCAAAGTTATTCCAAATAGAATGTTGCGGATTTCCTATGGAAACACGATCCTAACTATAACTATCTACTGGCGACCGCCAGTAGATAATATATCATCTGTTCTTGGCATGTAGAGCTGCAGATCCACACACTAGCATAGATCGCCATCTGGTGTTGGGCTCGGATGCTCGCACATTGTTGTCTTGGAAGAAGTCTTTGGTCACGAGATAGGGGACTCCTCCCTTGGACGATAGTGCGCATGGGCATCAACTCCATTGTTAGATTGTTTTTCACCATGATGGGAAATGATGGAGTTAGTAGAAGAGAAAGAGATGTCCATGTGTGATATCTA
The DNA here is from genome assembly GCF_964204655.1 of Triturus cristatus. Taxonomy (NCBI): domain Eukaryota; kingdom Metazoa; phylum Chordata; class Amphibia; order Caudata; family Salamandridae; genus Triturus; species Triturus cristatus. The sequence goes on from NC_140588.1 coordinate 1,041,200,021, forward strand.
AGTAAGATAAAGCTGGAACAGATACAGGTCCCAGGGAGGTGGGTGGCCGTGTGTGGATCTGCAGCTCTACATGCCAAGAACAGATGCATACTGGTAAGTAGCATATTCAGTTTGAGGCATATGAGCTTCAGATCACACACTAGCATAGACTATATAGCAGTATCTCCCCCTAGCGGTGGTCACCTGTATCGGTTGCAGCGGTTTGAAATTAAAGTTTTAAGGACAGCTTGGCCCACAGTAGCTTGTTGCTTTGCTTGTACGTCAACACAATAGTGTTTAGTGAAGGTGTGTGTTGTAGACCATGTGGCTGCCTTACAAATGTCTTCTAAGGGAATGTTCCCTAAGAGTGCCATGGAAGCCCCTAGTTTGCATGTGGAATGCGCTCTAGGGGAGCTGTTAGTGAGCGTTTAGCTTTCTGGTAGCATATTTGGATACATTTAACTATCCACCTAGCAATCCCAGATTTGGAGATGGGGTTGCCCTTAAGTGGTGGTGAGAAAGCTACAAACAATTGTTTTGTTTTGCGGAAAGATTTAGTTCTGTCAATGTAGTAAAGAAGGGCTCTTTTAACATCTACGGTGTGAAGAGCTCTTTGCGCTACAGAGTCTGGGTTTGGAAAGAACACTGGTAACTCTATTGACTGGTTAAGATGAAAAGGCGATATGACTTTTGGAAGGAATTTTGGATTTGTCCTAAGAACCACTTTGTTACGATGTAATTGTAAGAATGGTTCTTGTATGGTTAAAGCCTGGATTTCACTTACCCTTCTGAGGGATGTTATTACGATAAGGAAAGCTACTTTCCATGTGAGGAACTATAGTTTGCATTTATGTAGAGGTTCAAATGGGGGTCCCATGAGCCTAGTAAGAACAATGTTTAGATTCCACACCGGAGAGGGTGGTAATGTGGGAGGAATAATTATTTTAAGTCCTTCCATGAAGGCTTTGATCGCAGGGACTCTAAAGAGTGACAAGTGCTGTCGATTTTGTAAGTAAGCTGCTAACGCTGCTAGATGGAGACGTATGGATGAGTATGCTAAATTACATCTTTGCAAGTGTAGTAAGTAGCAAATGATGTTCTGGATGGATGCATCCAGTGGGTGTATATTATTGTTAGTGCAGTAAATGGCAAATCTTTTCCATTTTGCAGCATAGCAAGCTCTAGTAGTAGGTATTCTGGCTTATTTTATAATGTTCATGCAGTCTGGTGGCAGGTTTAGGTAACCGAACTCTAGGACTTCAGGAGCCAGATCGCCAGAGTCAGTTGACCTGGATCTGGATGTCTGATTTCTCATGGTTCTGGGTTATTAAGGACGGGGAGAGATGCAGTTTTTGGTGTGTAAATAGAGAGAGTTCCAGTAGTGTTGTGACCATGGCTGGCGTGCCCATGTGGGAGCACTTGGATCAGTTTGAGAGACTGCTGTCTGAGCTTGCGTACTACTAGTGGAATGAGTGGGAGAGGCGGAAAAGCGTACGCAAATCTGCCTGACCAGTTCATCCATATCGCATTGCCTTTTGACTCTGGGTGCGGAAACCTGGCGGCGAAGGTTGGGCATTTTGCTTTTTCGTGTGTGGCGAACAGATCTATGTCTGGTTGGCCCCATTTATGGAAAAAGGGCAGTAGAACTTGGGGATGTAGTTCCCATTCGTGGATCTGTTGTGTCTGTCGACTTAACAGATCGGTAATCTGATTGTGAACCCCTGCAAGGTGTTCTGCAAGTAGGTACATGTTCGGAGGAATGGCCCATCTCCAAATGTTTTTTGCAAGCTGGGACAGCTGCAGAGAATGTGTACCTCCTTGTTTTTGTATGTAGTACATGGCTGTCATGTTGTCCGTCCGGATGAGGACAGCCTTGTTCTGTACATGCAGTTGGAAGGATTTTAGTGCTAGGAATACTGCTAGTAGTTCTAGGTAATTGATATGGAGCACTTTCTGTTGAGTGGTCCATTTGCCCTGAGTGGTGTGTCCGAGGAGATGGGCTCCCCATCCTGTGAGTGATGCGTCTGTTGTCAGCACTATCTGTGGAAGAGGCTCTAAGAACGGCCGCCCTTTGGACAAGTTTGTTATGTTCCACCACTGTAGAGAGCGATGTGTGCGGCTGTCTACCAACACCAGATCTGTGAGTTGTCCGTGAGCCTGGTTCCACTGACGTGCTAGACATTCCTGTAAGGGATGCATTTGAAGTCTTGCATAAGGCACAATGAAGATGCAAGATGCCATCATGCCTATGAGCTGCATGAACACTCTGGCTGGAAGAGTGTGTTGGTTTTGAAATTTTGTGATAAGAGCTTGTATACTGGCTATCCTGGCTGGACTGGGATATGCTAGGGCTGTGGAGGTGTTTATGGTAGCTCCTAGATATTGGTGTATATGAGAGGGTTGGAGATGATACTTGGGATAGTTGATAGTGAACCCCAAGTTGTGTAATAGTTGGATGGTTTGGTGAGGGTGTAGAACACATTGGTCTAATGACTTGGCTTTTATTAGCCAGTCGTCTAGATACGGGAATACATGAATTTGTTGTCTTCTGAGATGTGCTGCTACAACTGCAAGACATTTTGTGAATACTCTAGGCGCGGTTGTTACTCCGAATGGAAGGACTGTGAACTGGTAGTATTGTCCGTCCACCACAAACCTTAGGTACTTCCTGTGAGCAGGATGTATGGGAATGTGGAAGTAGGCGTCCTTGAGATCTAGTGTGGCAAGGAAATCGCCTTGTTACAGCACTGGGAGCACTTGTTGAAGAGTGATCATATGGAAATGATCTGCATGTACATAGAGATTTAGGGGTCTGAGGTAGAGTATTGGTCTCAGAGTCCTGTCCTTTTTGGGGATTAGGAAGTACAGTGAGTATACCCCTGTTCCTTGATGGTGTAAGGGAACTGGCTCTATCACGTGCTTTTGAAGCAGTGAGAGAACCTCTTGTTTGAGGAGGGTAAGATGGTCTGCGGACATCGGACGCTGTTTGGGTGGTATGTGTGGGGGGTAGCTGTAAGTTCCAGGCAGTAACCATACTGGATAATTTGTCTTAAGCACTTGTCTATTGTGATGGAGTTCCAGACAGGTAGGAACTGTGTTAGTCTGCCCCCGACTGGAGTGGAATGGTCTGGGGGCAGCGGAGGAAAGTCACTGTTTTGTGGCAGGGGAGGTGCGAGTGTTGTTATTACCTCGACCTCGTCCTTTGTTGTTGTTCCCTCTGTACCCGCCTCTAAAATATCCTCTACTGGGGGATGTTTGTGTAGTGGCTTCGAATGTAGATGAGGTGTCTGCGCCCATATTTTTGGAGGCTCCTCTGTAGAAGGAGCGCCGAAAGGAGCCACGCGTTTGTGGAGACTGTAATGCTCCCATGGATTTAGCAGTCTCAGTGTCATTCTTCATTTTTTCAAGGGCAGTGTCTACAGCCGGCCCAAATAGCTGTTCTTGGTTGAATGGCTGACTGAGTTTGTAGTTTGTACCTCTGGCTTAAAGCCTGAAATGCGTAGCCAGGCATGTTGTCTAAGGAGCACACTGGTGTTGATTGATCTAGAGGCAGTGTCTGCTGCGTCAAGTGCACATTTAATTGACGCATTTGAAATTAGCTTGCCCTCTTGAATAAGGTTATTTGCCTGGGTTTTATACTGGTCAGGCAGAGGTTGTAAGAGATTTTCTAACTGGTCGTAGTGTGCCCTGTCATATCGTGCCAGTAGTGCTTGGGTGTTGGCTATACGCCAGCGATTAGCTGCTTGTGCTGCTACTCTTTTGCCAGAAGCTTCTAGCAGTTTGGATTCTTTATCCGGGGGTGGTGCATCTCCGGAGGTCTGGGAGTTGGAGCGTTTCCTAGCATTGGAAACGACTAAAGAATCCAAAGGCAACTGTCCTTTGATGTAAGTAGGATCTTCAGGGGCAGGCCTATATTTCTTTTCTATTCTAGGGTTAAGAACCCTGGCACGGACGGGGTCTTTAAATACTTCGGGGGCATGCTTAATGACTCCCTTGATCATGGGTAATATTTGCACTGACTTTCGAGACTGTTCAAAAGTATCTAAGAGGAAATCTTCCTCTGGTGCGTCGGAGTGCATTGTAACACCATGGTAAAGTGCAGCTCTATTTAATAATTGGCCAAACCCCAGGTGATCATCTGGGGGAGATGGTTTTGAGGGATATGGCTGTGGGTCTAGTATGTCTGTTGGGATAGGGAATGCCCAATCATCAAGCATGTGAGGTATCTGGATCCGTGAACGGGTCATTAGGATCCCCTCCACCCCCTAGGTCGTCATCATCATCATCCGGAGGTGGTGTATGTGGTGGAGAAGTTACAGGTAAGGGTGGTGTAGGCAGAGGAGGTGGGTTAGAAGGCAGTGTAGGAGAAGAAGGGGGAATAGGCGATGTTGCAGAGTCCTTCTTGTGTACAGGAACTGGAGTAGACGGTGTGTCCAGTTTTCGTTTTTTACATGGCACAGCTGTGACATGTCCAGTTTTTGGGTTGATATAAATCTTTCTCTGCCTTGGATCGATGGGATCTGGGTGAAAAAGTTCTTGTTCCTCGGTGACAGTTTTCGTGCCGATTTTTTAGGTTCCGAGCGAGGTTGTGGTTGATCCTTATAGGTTTTGGCTTTAGGACGTGTATCAGAGTCCTTAGCCGTTTGTTTTGGTGCCGAGGATGTTAGTTTCGGAGCCGAAGCTGGATCTCTAGGCTTGGGAACCTTCGAAGCCGGCTTGTCTATGGGCCTTGGCGTTTTCGGGGCCGATTTGGAGGTGGAAGGCGTCGGAGCCGATTTCGGCGCAGAGTGTTCTTTTGGTTTCGGTGCCAAAGGTGCAGGCGGTTTGCTCGGTCCCGAGCTACCGGAAGGCATGTCTTTTTTCTTCGGAGCCGATCCCGGAGGCGGGGCTTCTGAGGGATGTTTTCGGTCTCGACTGGGGCCAACAGGCGAAGTCTTGACCACTGCCTTTGGTTTTGGAGGGGTTGGGGCAGGGGCAGTAGTACTCACACGTTGCCCAGGAGTGATGAGGTCATCTGAATCTTCTGCCTCGGAGATGATTTCGAGATCCTCGGAATCTTCTTCTGGGACATAGGGGCCTTCATCAAAGATGTCCTCTGGTTCCGGAGCTGGTCTCTGTGCCAAGATGTGTTTTCTAGCCCTTCGATCTTGGATGGTCTTTTTGGATCTAAAGGATGCACAGGCTGGACAGCTGGACTCGTCGTGTTCAGGTGATAGGCACAGGTTGCAGACCTTGTGATGGTCTCTGTGTGGAAATTTTGCTCCACAATGGGGGCATTTTTTGAAAGGCGCCCTTTCCATGAGCATTGACCTTACGGCGTGGATAGGCCCAGCGGCCCGCGTCGATGTCCGCAATTGAGCCGATGAGATCGACATCGAAGATGAAGGTGATTTGATGGTTTTTCTGTAAATTTTGCGCTTCGAAAAGCTTGGAATTGAGATTTCCAACCGGAGCGGAAAAGTTGAATCCGAACCCAATGGCGGAAAAAAACAATCTAACGATGGAGTTGATGCCCATGCGCACTATCGTCCAAGGGAGGAGTCACCTATCTCATGACTACAAAGACTTCTTCCAAGACAACAACAACGTGCAAGCATCCGAGCCCAACACCAGATGGTGATCTATGCTAGTGTGTGATCTGCAGTTCATATGCCTCGAACATATAATTTTAGAAGGTTCCACCTTAGACCATTGCTGCACTCAGGACGGGTGCTACTCGCCATGTGGAGGTGGGTCCACATAATAGTATCATCAGGTCCCAAAGGAATTGCAAAGCACTCGCGGGGTCAATTATAAATTATTTTAATAGCAAGCTGACACATTTCGGCGCTTACCTTTCTCATACACATATATTAATATGTGCACACAAACACATAAAGTCATTATAATATTTAAGCAGACAATGAATTATACACTACTAACATCTGTGGCTGGAGTAGTGGTATTCCAAAGTCTCAATCCCTCCAGTTCTCCTTATCACATTTCTTTTTTTCTGCCGTCTCTTGGTAAGATACTTTCGAACTTCTCACACACCTCCCACCTCATCCCTTTCCTCTTCAGCACCCATTTTTCCCCTCACTTCTGCACATAATTACTTGCATCTTCTTCCACTCATCTCCCCAAACACAAGCCACTCGTCTGTAAGCATTCACTTTTTTTTTTTTTTTACATTTTTCCATGTCAAGATTTGGACTGCTGTGTACCTCCTTCACATATAATCGCATCTACAATTGGCACACCGGGCCATTGCTCTATGTGCTCTGCAGAGAGGCCAAGGATTGGATGAGTATTTTCTCTTAATCCTTTTATGGCCTACTGATGGACACTGTGAGAAATCCACACCGCCTGCGGCTTGAAGTTCACAGCTCACAATTGTTGTCCACAACCTGAACTCACAAACACATATTGAGGCGACTCTTTTCACAGAACGCACTATACACGACTAATATGATACTTGAACAAAACTACAGCTACCTTTGAAAAATGAAATAACTCTTAGAGAATTCAACAGCAAGTAACAACATCGCTCTTTCCAGGTTGAGATGCCAGTGACTGTTTCTGCTGACTGCAACTGTCTCCCAGGGGTGGGGTACATGGGGGGGGGGGTTGCCAGGACAACTACAGAAGGGTGCACATGCCCCAAACTACGACCCCCAGCGATACACTACAAAGACTATTATTGCCCTCTCTGAACTAGGACCCGTGTATTGTCAAAACAGGAGTGTTGAAATTCCTTGTAGAACCACACGATGGCACTGCAGCAACGCCGAAAGACGAGCCGGCAGACAGTAATTATGGGACCGCTCCTCAGAGGTTTTATGCACATAAATTGGATTTAGATGAACAAATGGCTTGTGTTACAAGTGTGAATTCCCTTCTCACCCAAAAGCACGAATTTACACTTGCAAATGGATTTGCTCACATGTAAAACGGTGCCATTTTACTGTAATTTGATGTGGGAGTCAATCTTGCCACGGGCGGGGAGTGGAAGTTACATGGCGTGGACGCATTGTTAGGTAGGCCCCCATGGGCGAAGGAAGTGTGGGGGCCAGGGGACCTATCCCCCAAGTTTTGAAATAGGGCGATACAGGGGACAATACCCCTGCAGAGTTTGAGGTGGCAACTGGAGAATAAGCAGCAGTCGACAGAACAGGTTTCTCTGCAGCCAGGGACATAGCTGGCATTATGCGGCAGGTGTAGTGGCACCGAGGCCAGAGCCGCGAGGAACCCTGATAATTACTCTATTTTACTGGCCCCAATAGCAGTCAAGGGGGCCATTTCCCTTCGTTGAAGCAGGGCCAGTGGCATCCTTAGTAGGGTACTGTCTGGAGCCATGACGTCTCCAAGAAGCTCTGTAACCTCACGAGTGAACTCTGTGACATCTCCAGGACCACTCTGAGGGTGTTCATTATTTAACTGATGTCACTGAGGTGTTGACCCTCTCCTAAAACCGTTCTGGTGGTCATTCCAGGGGATTTTCCACCTGCTCAAACTGTGCAATTAATCTTCGAAGACACTACTGTGGTTGGCAGACGCAGCCCATCTTCTGAGCAGAGGTCAAAGTGGGCGGGTACTACGGGGAACGACTCGCCCACACTTTTTTTATTTAATTAAAAAAGCTCTACTAAAAAAAAAAAAACACACCACCACCGTAGGAAGGTTACTGGCAACAGTTGGGGTGCCTTGGCTGAAAGGGAGGAGGACTCCTGTGCGGTGACGCGAAGATGGCTGAAAGGGATGAGGACTCCTGTGCGGTGACGCGGAGGAGACGGACAGACAGCTACAAAAGAAGCCAGACTTCTTGCCAGGGTACCAGTAACTGTGTGCAACTGGTTGCCCTGGTGCCCAGCAGGTGTAAAGGCTGTCTGGGGGGCTACTGACGGACTCACGTGAAGCTTTATGAGAACAAAGATTTGTTCTTTTTGAGGGGTAATGTAAGGGTGTTGTTGGCTGAGTTCTGGGGTGCCTGTTTTCAACAGTGACTTTGTGTCAAAGGGTGGGAGGGACATTATAGCACGAAAATTACACAAATCATAATTCCGCACTGCATCACTTGGATAAAGTTATTTGGAATCCTGTTCAAACACACATACAGCCCCCCCACACACACCCAGCCTCCCCCACCCCATCCCCTTCAGCAGTGATCACCTTAACCAACTGAGGTTAAGTAAAAGAGTGCCTTTTCCCCTGATTAGTTTAACTTTCCTTTAAAGTATGTCAGACACAAAACGAACAAAATAGTTCCAGAATATTTAACCTTTTGATTAATGTCTTTGACCCCCTCCCAACACTCTAGCTCAACCCTCACTGGTCTCAGGATCACGTCCCATACATGACCTTAAAGCACTTCCACTTCTGCTTCTGAGGGACACAGCCTAGCTGCGGCGGGTGTCCGTCCCATGCTACCCGGCGGTGATGCCCAACAAGAGAAGGCGGGCGCCATCTTACCTTTCGTCTCGACAGCGTTGATGCACTTCCGCACAAACTTGAATCCCACTTCGTTCAGCTCCACTGCAGAAGGAAAAAAATGAGAGCAAATGAAAAGCCACATTAATCAGACCGAGGGACAATGCTGCAGCAGGTAAGGACTGGGAAATCTACCAGAGGCGGAAGCTCCAAACCCAAGGGAGACCCTTCAGAGGATCTGTATAGGTAGGGCAGCAGAGCACGCAGCAGGCAGAGGTGCACGCTTCCCCCTCACTGGCCAGGGACAGTCAAGCAGCATCAGTGCAAGCTCTGCTTCCTCACAGATCAGGCAGCAGCGCAAGCAGCAGGCAGAGGTGCACGCTTCCCCCTCACTGGCCAGGTACACTCAAGCAGCATTAGTGCAAGCTCTGCTTCCTCACAGATCAGGCAGCGGCGCAAGCAGCAGGCAGAGGTGCACGCTTCCCCCTCACTGGCCAGGGACAGTCAAGCAGCATTACTGCAAGCTTTGCTTCCTCACAGATCAGGCAGCAGCGCAAGCAGCAGGCAGAGGTGCACGCTTCCCCCTCACTGGCCAGGTACAGTCAAGCAGCATTACTGCAAGCTTTGCTTCCTCACAGATCAGGAAGACGACAACAGCAAAGCAAGCTTCCTGGCCATAGACGGCAGCAAGCGTAACCTTCCATTCCTCACAGAACAGATCCAGCAGGAAAGCCTAGTACAAGCTGTCATCGCTCACAAGCTTGTACGGTGATGACATGAGTCAGTGCCAGTGCCATGGGTTACAGACAGATACCTGGAGCGGGTGCTTTACTCACTGAGAGGAACGTATCAGTGATGAGGGAGTGAATACGAAGCTCTGGCACCATTCTCATTAGGTGCTACTTCATGCAAGTATTTTAAAAACCCTACTTTTGTCACTCAGAGACCTGCTGATTGTGTTGAGTCCTTGAGTTTCCACATATTGAGGAGTAACGGTTACCTAGTAGGTCATGGTTAGTTGGACCACCCAACCAGAGCCTGAGTAAGTACCTTCTTGCAAACTGTCACCACAGCCAATACTTCCTCCCACTCTGGAAGCAGTAGATCCCCGTCTAGTCTACCATGCCTTGGGCTGGCCAACAACGGCACCGAGGGCTGCGGCATCGGCCCCTGCAGCACTGACCCCAGAAGACATCTGAATACCTTAATGGTGTCTTATAAATCCTGCACAGCCTATGGGTACTGAGGTCTCTCCCATGCGAGAATGAAAGCTGCAAGCTTCTGCGTGCATATGTCTGTATGTGCAAAAGTCATTTATTTCAGATACCAACGGAAGTAAAGGAATTACTACTCATATTGTGTCCACGACCCAACTGCCCATCACTTCAGGGTAAGAAGGGCTTTTTAGGATGTCGCAAAGAACATCGTGCTTGCTTCTGTCCAGACTACTAACACATTAGACTTCGTTAGGAGGTCCCCGGCCTTCCCCCAGTAACACAACCTCCAATCCCCTCCAGGAATACAAGTTATTTAGGGGACAGTGATGAGGTTTAGAAGTGAGATTGTGGGGTCCCCCGATAAAGGAGGAATTACCAGCAGAATCGGTACTTCTGGTCCCAAAGTCCCCCCAGTATATCACCCACATCCTCAATATACCACCTGAAGAGTCCCCATGGATGCAAACGCCACATTTAAACAAATCTCAAGATTCTGAAAGGGCAGATGACTCAGGTCGTTGGCGCCATCTGAATCAAAGGGAGCCTTGTGACGTACCCTTGGTATGGCAGCTTGCCTTATGGGTGTCTTCAAAGGCACTGATGGCAGTCTTGGTCAGTACTAGGTTTAAGCTGGTGTTCAACAGAAAATATTACTGCTCTTCCATGTGCATTATGGGTAGGCAACCCTTCATGCGCCAACAAGAGCCACTCCCCAGCATGGTGTTGCCAACTATAATTGGATGCATGTTCTCGCCAGGTGAGCAACAGCAAATCCTTTAACCAATCTGAAGCATTTTGGGCACATCTACAACTGCAGTTCCAGCCTTACCTTGGGTTACACTCGCGCTCCATTTACACTAACTTGACAACCTGAAGTACTAGACACTCACGTCTTGGAGAGGGGAAGCGGATGCTCCTTGCAGAACAATCTTCTAAGAAGTTTTCCTCTCATCTAGGAGTCCCCTGAGCTATTCGCAACTCAAGACCCAACCATCAAAGCTGACTGAGGGAGTGAAGGGACTTTATAGCTGCTGCTACAAGGACGTGACCCCACGTCAGAGTGACCTGTTAAAAATGATCAGAGAAGGTTAAACTGCAAGGAAAAATAACTATACAAAACCAGGCTTTTCACTGAAAAATCTCAGCAAAATGCATAAATTGTGGAGTGAGAAGTCTATGAATATCGCACAACTTTGCAGAGGAGGCTAAGACTTCGCCTACCCCTAATGTAAACTTTAAAGCAGCAGAGTGTAACCACAAATCAAACAAAAAGTAGGATTCAGTGATCTACTATTCTGACAGATGTTGAGTGTGCAGGGCCCTCCAGTACTTTATTCTTGTGGCCTGGAGAAGCTGGAAGCCCCGCCAGGTCTGACAGCAGATTCCAGGAAGAGATCCCTGAAAAGTCTCACTAATTTACATCCTCCTGAGGACCTCGAAGCCTTAACAAATGTCCCAGGCTACGTGTGATGAATTTGAGCGGATTGTTGTGTATTTTCACACAATAGTTCCCCTAACAGGCTAGAACAGCCTTTGCTTAGAATTGGTTCAGTTAAAAGTCAGCAGGTCCTTCATGAGAAGGTGAAGACCCGCAGCTCCAACGTGTGCGTGATGAAGGGCTCTTCGGAACTCAAAGGGTGCAGATGGCTCAGGGGGAGGCTTCTTTGTACTACAGGGTGTATGTTTTCAAGAAGGCGCAATCAGCGACAGACACACAGGATACTTACTCTCTTCGCTCTTCGTGATGGGGCTGTGGTAGATCTAGGAGAGAAGAAGACACCAGTATCAGATTGTGAGTCTTAAAAGTTCAGTCTTTTACTCACCCTCGGCTTCCAATCACGTTCCCCTCCTGCCCTTGATCACCTGAACACTCTGCCTTTGATATGATCACCTCCTTCTGCTCTTGGTATCCCCTTACCTGATACCTTGGATATTACCTTCCCCTTCTGCCCTGATCCACCTTCCATCTGCTCTTTATAACCCCTCCTTTGTGCCCCTGACACCATCATACCCCTCTGTCCATCACTCATCTTTTGTGCCCTTGATATCTCCCACCCCTTCTGCTCCTGATCACCCCCCTCTTTCTGCCCCTGATGTCACCTCCCCCTTATCAAACCTCTTTCGTGCCCCTGGCAGCACCCTTCCCCTCTAGTCTTTATACCCTACTCATGTGTGCCCCTGATATCTCCTTCCCTTGTCTTGCTGATCTGCTTCGCTATCTGCCCAAGGTCCTCTTCCCCCACTCCCACCTCCCAGTCATTGTACCTTGGGGCTGCTGATCATCTGCTGAGGCTGCAGGCCTAGGTGAATCTACACCATCCATCAACCATCCAATCCATTCTTCTATCACCGACGCCTGGCGTGCATCTTGATAAAAGAACCCCGCAAATAGCAGAGGTGTGGAATGAATCACTCATCGTGAAGGAAGTTGACCATCTTGGTGCCTCAGCTGCTTCCTCTACAACCCCAAGGCCACAGAATTTCTGCTTTATTGTTGTTTCACCGGCTGTGGTAATCAGCAGGGAAAGGCAATGGGTATACATAGCTGGGTTGCCTGGGAAACTTCCTCGTTGCCTCACGATCCCTCACGGATGGCAGAACCCAACCTAGAGTTAAGTATCTCAAGTCTCTTCATGAGAGTTTCAGTTGGGTACGGGGCTAATGGGAGGGCTGACCTACTGGCATCCAAGGCCCTCTAGGCCTACCTCGGTATGGGCCACGGCTTCATGTTTCAGGTGGGTAAGGGGCTGGAGTGAGGGCTGACCTACTGGCGGCCCAGGCCCTCTAGGTCTACCTCGGTTTTTCCCACAATTTCATGTTTCAGGTGTGTAAGGGGCTGGAGAGAGGGCTGACCTCCTGGCGGCCCAGGCCCTCTAGGTCTACCTCAGTATCACCCACGGTTTCAGGTGGGTATGAGGCTGAAGGGAGGGCTGACCTACTAGCGGCCCAGGCCCTCTAGGTCTACCTCGGGATTACCACAGTTTCATGCTTCAGGTGGCTAAGCGGCAGATGGGAGGGCTGACCTACTGGTAGCCCAGGCCCTCTAGGTCTACCTCAGGACTACCACAGTTTCATGCTTCAGGTGGGTTAGGGGCTGGAGGGAGGTCTGACCTACTAGCGGTCCAGGTCCTCTAGGTCTACCTCGGGATTACCACAGTTTCATGCTTCAGGTGGGTAAGGGAGAGCTGACCTACTAGCGGCCCAGATCCTGTAGGTCTACCTCGGGATTGCCAAGGTTTCATGCTTCAGGTGGGTACGAGGCTGATGGGAGGGCTGACGTACTGGCAGCCCAGGCCCTCTAAATCTACCTCTGGATTACCACGGTTTCATGTTCAGATGGGAACAAGGCTGATGGGAGGGCTGACATACTGGCAGCCCAGGCCCTCTAGGTCTACCTCGGGATTACCACGGTTTCATGTTTCAGGTGGGTGCAAGGCTGATGAGAGGGCTGACCTACTGGCGGCCCAGGTCCTCTAGGTCTACCTCGGGATTACCACAGTTTCATGCTTCAGGTGGCTAAGCGGCAGATGAGAGGGCTGACCTACTGGTAGCCCAGGCCCTCTAGGTCTACATCAGGACTACCACGGTTTCATGCTTCAGGTGGGTTAGGGGCTGGAGGGAGGTCTGACCTACTAGCGGGCCAGGTCCTCTAGGTCTACCTCGGGATTACCACCGTTTCATGCTTCAGGTGGGTAAGGGAGAGCTAACCTACTAGCGGCCCAGATCCTGTAGGTCTACCTCGGGATTGCCAAGGTTTCATGCTTCAGGTGGGTACGAGGCTGAAGGGAGGGCTGACGTACTGGCAGCCCAGGCCCTCTAAGTCTACCTCGGGATTACCACGGTTTCATGTTCAAATGGGAACAAGGCTGAAGGGAGGGCTGACGTACTGGCAGCCCAGGCCCTCTAAGTCTACCTCGGGATTACCACGGTTTCATGTTTCAGGTGGGTGCAAGACTGATGAGAGGGCTGACCTACTGGAGGCCCAGGCTCTCTAGATCTACTTAAGAATTGCCACGGTTTCATGTTTCAGGTGAGTATGAGCCGAGGCTGATGGGAGGGCTGACCTACTGCCGGCACAGGCCCTTTAGGTCAACCTCGGGATTGCCCATGATTTCATATTTCCGGTGGTTATGGGGCTGGTTAGAAGGAGGGTTGACTTGCTGGTAGTCCAGGCCTTCTTGCCCTACCCCATGGTTTTATGTTTTCATGTGATGTGACCAGTTTGTGTGCCCCAAGCAGCAGGTTGGTGTGTTAAAAGATTCCTTGGTTGCTGGTTTTGTAAATATGAGATTAATCTATACCATAAGGCTGTATTCAGATTTTATAATACTTTGCTATGGCTATACTTGTTGGCTTTCTCTGCCTACCCTTAAACAGGAATGTAAATATGAACATGCGTGAATTCTCACTGCAATACTATGTATCAAGCTCCTTTTTAATCTCGCTGTGCATAAAGGAGCAAGTTTAGTGATGCCTTGTGTGAAGCTGTAAGTAAAATCAAGCTACGTCCTACTTGGAATATACCAAAGTTGTCTGAACTTTTAATTGTCTCACAAAGTTTATGATTGGTTTTGGGTAGGACAACAACATTGCACGAGTGAGTGTCCTAACTGACGACCAGCAAGCAGGTTTCTAATCCAGCGACTCCTGTGGAATCGATTCATTTCTTACCCTAGCAGAGAAGGGGCAGAGGGTATCTCTCGGCACCCGCAGCACCACACAGCCTGCTTCCTTCACACTGGGTGGCACTGCAGTGCAGCCAGCGCCATCTTGTCTTCGACTCAACTCTAGCCACAGCAGATCCAGGTTGCTCTGATGAGAATGTTCACAAGGCTACAAGGCTGGCGCTTGCAAATGGCAAGGGCATCACTAGTGGCGATGCTGGATTACATCACATAGTCTTATAAAATGGGCTTTTTACTTACATCTCAGAAGTTAATTACTACTTTTTGGGGGTGCTAAAAATCCTTGTTCTGTTTTTGTATTTTCATCCATATACTACGCCAGATGAAGGGCAATCATGCTAGTGGGCGGGAAGATAACGCCATCCATCCATAGGCAAAGCTGTGGTGCTCCGCACACTTCACCCCATCCAAGTCTGACATGTGTCACCACTTCCGTTCCCTTAAACACAATCCTATACTGCTCCTTCTCCTTTAACAAAGCTGCATTGTGCAAGGTGTCTCGACTTCTAGTCACTAAGATGCAATACTCGTATGCTGTGCCACAATTATCCTATCCAAGTCGGCCATGTGTTAACATTTCTTCTAACACACAAGCACTGTTCTGCACCTATAACTACGCAAGTCAGCCACGCGTCACCACTTTCAATAACTAACCCACATCCTGGGCTACTGTACTACCCCTTAACCTGCCCATGTCAGTCATGCATCACAAACTCCATTCACAAGACACAACACTAGGCTGCTCTGCCCCCTTTACCCTATGCTACGTTCTGCAGTGTCACCAGCTCCATTCTCTGACATACAACCCTATTCTGCTGTGGCTATGTTGTCATATCCAAGCCAGTCATGCATCACCACGTCCATGCGCTAAAACACACCATCTGATGCTGCTGTACCCCGTTTCATGACACCCATCCCACCCAAGCGTCACCACTTCCATGCACTAACACACCATCTGATGCTACTGTACCCAGTTCATGATATCCATCCCACCCAAGCGTAACCACTTCCATGCACTAATACACAATCTGATGCTACTGTACCCCGTTCATGACACCCATCCCACCCAACCGTCACCACTTCCATTCGCTAACACACAATCTGAGGCTACTGTATCCCGTTCACGACACCCATCCCACCCAAGCGTCACCATTTCCATGCGCTAACACACAATCTGACGCTGTTATACCCCGTTCATGATACCCATCCCACCCAAGCGTCACCACTGCCATGCGCTAACACACAATCTGATGCTGCTGTACCCCGTTCATGATACCCATCCCACCCAAGCGTCACCACTTCCATGCGCTAACACACAATCTGATGCTGCTGTACCCCGTTCATGATACCCATCCCACCCAAGCGTCACCACTTCCATGCGCTAACACACAATCTGATGCTACTGTACCCCGTTCACGACATCCATCCCACCCAAGCGTCACCACTTCCATTCACTAACACAATCCGATGCTGCTGTACCCTGTTCACGATACCCATCCCACCCAAGCATCATCACGTCCATGCGCAAACACACAATCTGATGCTACTGTACACCGTTCACAACATCCATCCCACCCAAGCTTCACCACTTCCATGCGCTAACACACAATCTGATGTTGCTGTACACCGTTCATGATACCCATCCCACCCAAGCGTTACCATTTCCATGCGCTAACACACAATCTGAATCTGCTGTACCCCGTTCATGACACCCATCCCACCCAAGCGTCACCACTTCCATGCGCGAACACAAAATCCGATGCTGCTGTACCCCGTTCATGATATGCATCCCACCCAAACGTCACCACTTCCATTCACTGATACACAATCTGATGCTACTGTTCATGATACCCATCCCACCCAATCGTCACCACTTCCATTCACTAGCAAACAATCCGATGCTGCTGTACCCCGTTCATGATATGCATCCCACCCAAACGTCACCACTTTCAATCGCTAATACACAATCTGATGCTACTGTACCCCATTCACGACACATATCCCACCCAAGCGTCACCACTTCCATGCGCTAACACACAATCTGATGTTGCTGTACACCGTTCATGATACCCATCCCACCCAAGCATCACCACTTCCATTCACTAACACACAATCCGATGCTGCTGTACCCCGTTCATGATACCCATCCCACCCAAGCATCACCACTTCCATTCACTAACAAACAATCCGATGCTACTGTACCCCATTCATGATACCCATCCCACCCAAGCATCACCACTTCCATGCGATAACACACAATCTGATGTTGCTGTACACCGTTCATGATACCCATCCCACCCAAGCGTCACCACTTCCATGCGCTAACACACAATCTGATGCTGCTGTACCCCGTTCATGATACCCCTCCCACCCAGCGTCACCACTTCCATTCGCTAACACACAATCTGATGCTACTGTATCCCGTTCAGGACACCCATCCCACCCAGCGTCACCACATCCATGCGCTAACACAATCTGATGTTGCTGTACACCGTTCATGTTACTCATCCCACCCAAGCATCACCACTTCCATGCACTAAAACACAATCTGATGCTGCTGTACCCCGTTCATGATACCCATCCCACCCAAGCATCACTACTTCCATTCAGTAAGGCATAATCTGATGTTGCTGTACCCCATTCATAATACCCATCCCACCCAAGCATCACCACTTCTATTCAGTAAGGCATAATCTGATGTTGCTGTACCCCATTCATAATACCCATCCCATCAAAGCATCACCACTTCCACGTGCTAAAACACAATCTGATGTTGCTGTGCACCTTTCATGATACCCATCACACCCAAGCATCACCACTTCCATGTGCTAACACAATCTGATGTTCCTGTACCCCATTCATGATATCCATCCCACCCAAGCGTCACCAGTTCCATGCACTAACACACTATCTGATGCTGCTGTACCCCGTTCATGACACCCATCCCACCCAAGAATCACCACTTCTATGCGCGAACACAAAATCCGATGCTGCTGTACCCCGTTCACGACACCCATCCCACCCAAGCATCACCACTTCCATGCGCTAAAACACAATCTGATGCTACTGCACCCCGTTCACGACACCCATCCCACCCAAGCGTAACCACTTTAGTTCCATAAGGAACACTCTTATTCTGCTCTGCCACTTTTATCCTATGTAAATCTGCCACACAACTCCACTTCCATTTCCATGCACAGGACACAATCCTGTGGTGCACAATTTAACCGATCCCCCAGTCTGTGTCCCCACTTCCATTCACTAAAAAATGACCCTACACCACATCTGCCACCTTCACCCCCAAACTGTATTCTGCCATCTCACTTGTTTCATCCCCCCAAAACATGGTACTACGTTACTGTGTCATTTTCATTCACCGCTGTAATGCTTACAATTTCTGCCCTGGAGATGCCCCACTTCACACGCCCACCCACCAATCTCCGTCATGTGCCAGCTTTACCATATAATTACCATCCCCTTCCGCGCCACATTTCTGCTCTAGTGTACATCACATAAAACGATACAAACCAGCAGTCAAACGCTATCCTGTAATCCAACGTCTTTGGCAAGTGACGGCATTCCGTGAGGGGTTGGCAAATGCCATACCGCCACGGATTGACACGAGCCTCTATCATTGCTGCCAGATGTTGACACTATCCCGTACCACACGGCTCCAAAACATGCTCTACTGTTGCCAAGAGATGCTGACACTATCCCGTGCCACCACGGCTCCAAAACATGCTCTACTGTTGCCAAGAGATGCTGACACTATCCCGTGCCACCACGGCTCCAAAACATGCTCTACTGGTGCCAAGAGATGTTGACACTTTCCTGTACAACCATGGCTACGAGAAGCTCTATATCGCTGCCACCAGAAGGGGGCACCATCCCGTACCACCACAGCTCCGACACCTGGCTCTATTGATGCCACCACAAGCTGATACACCTGTCCACGAAGATGTAACAATAGGCTGTATCGTTGCCAACCAACCAAGAATGCAACAAGCAGCTCTATCGATGTTCACAGGAGTGAGTATGGTGATTGGTCACGTATCCCCTGATGACATCACAAGAGTGGACACTCGAGCACACAGCCCAGCTACGGTGCAGATCAAACTGGGGTGTAAACATCAGCCGACAGCTCAGGTTTCACAAGAGGAAGGACGGGAAGCAGCCGGTCTGGAAGGAGCACGCTCCTGCTGGGTCAGAAAGGGGGAAATCCCCACGATAGAGGGAGGCTTCCTAAACGTGGCGTTCACGGGAAGCAACGAAGGCCAAGAAACAACATCTTATCTGCGAGGAAACTACCCTGTTGTCTGCAAAAACTCCCTTTCGTTTTGCCATCGATTCAAGCCTTCGTGGATATGAAGAAATCTCAGAGTTTTCTGTATGTGTTGGGTCAGGAACAGAGAAGAGAGAGGATAGCGACAGGGAGGGAGGGACAGAGAGACAAAATACAAGAAATGAAGTGTGAGTAGCAAGATAAGAAGAGTACAGAGAGAGAAGTACAGAACGAGAGTGGTAAAAGAGAGGTAAGTAGAGGGAGACGAAGAGGGGGTTAAATAGAGAAAGGGGCGAGAGATAAGCAGAGGCCAGTAGAGAGAGGGGTGGGGCAATAGAGAGATAAGGAGGGGAAGCCAGATGAAGGAAAAGACAGGCAGGTAAACAGACAGGTGAGAAATAAGTAGAGACCAGTAGAGGGAAAGAGAGAGACACACAGAAAGTGATGAGAGAAGTACATTTAAAGAGAGAGTCAGGGAGACAGAAAGTGCGAAAGGAGAAGAAACATACAGCGAGATGAGAGAAACAGAAATGGGACGAAGTGAGTCCGTATGTACTTGTTTCTCATTAAGTGAATCACTGACAATGGACACACTAATAGAAAAGAAATGAAAGACAACAACAAGTTACTTACCTTGGGTAATGGTGTTTGTGGTGGGTGCTCTAAGCACAGATTTCTCACCTTTACGATATCCGTAGGTGTCAGACTTGATCCAGAAATGTTGTAGCAGGGCTACCACTTGCCGCTAGACCCCGCCAAGAAGATTCGCATTGACTTGTTAAATGCCAGAGTGAAGAGCGGAGACGCACATAAGCGCTACCCCCTTCTTCACTGTGTTCACGCCTTCCGACATGGAGCCCAAACACAATCATAGGTACCAGGGTGCAGATCTCTAACTTGGGACCTTTTCAGATAGGAAAAGAGACCATTCCCCAGAACTGGAAGGTGGGATGGCAGAGGAATCTGGGGTTAGAAAAAAGAGTCCACCAAAAAAAAAAAACACACCCAAGGTAAGTAACTTTTTCTTTTGATGAATACTTCCACCTGCAGACTCCTCTCCTTTAGACTAGATACAAAAGCAGTATCTCACAAGGTGGAGGGTCTGTTGATGGGCTCAGCTCAAAAAGTCCTGCAGAGTTGAATGGACAAAGTGCCCTTCCCATTGGACCTGGTTGTCAAAGCAGTAGTGCTTCATGAATGTGTGCCTGACAAATGTCCATAACACGCACTCCACATGTCAATGCAGCGGTGGCACTCTTAGCTATGGTGGAATTGGTCCTCAGTCCTTCTGGAGGCTGCTTCTTGGCCAGTGCATAGTAGATCTTAATGCAGAGGACTATCCACCTGGACAAAATCCTTTTCTACACCACCTTACCTTTCCCTAGAAAACCCCACAGAAAGCTGCTCGTCAACCCAAGGGTCCTTGGTGTGATCGATGTAAAAGCTGAAGGCTCTTTTTGGGTCCAACAGATGAAGTCTCACCTCTTCTTTCGAGGCACAAGGCGAAGACAAGGAACTGCACTGGATCGAAGACACCACTAATAAAAGGGAAACACTGCGAAGGAGTGAGGTGTGACTCCAGCACGTTGATCATAAATCTGAATGATATTAGGAGGTTTGCAGTCGTTTGGAGCTGGTCTACCACTGACTGTCGTTAGCCCATCTTCAACAGCCCCTTGTCGAGGTAGGGGGAAACTGGTGTACACAACCTCTGAAGTGTGAGCATCTTGTCCCTCTGCAGTACAAAGATCTAAAATAGCCCAAAGGCTCTGTTCTTCTTTAGTACAAAGAAATAGCAGGAGTAACAACTTGTCCTTATTCCCGAGTCCAGTACTCTCTAAGGCCGGCACCTCTTGGAATAGGATAGACACGTGCTCCTCAGAAAGCAACACTGATGTGAGCGGAAGATACAGTATGACAGAAAGAAATGGAAGGGAATAGCTCCAATATTACAGCTTGCCACCCCAGGAGAAAATGCTTGATCCTGCTTCCTACAGGGTGGTTGTGTCCCCCTAAGGGCATTATAAAGCAGCTTGGATGGAGGTCGATGCTGCAGGGTTAGGGGAGTGGAAAAGTCACTGCTCCTGGTGACCTGTACATTGTCTGCCTGATCCGCGTCCCCACGAAGAAAGGACTGAGCTTGTGGTGGGTTCTGGGTCTATGTTCCAGCTCTCTGGAGTAGCCTCGGAAGAGTCAAAACTGATAAGGAAACTGTTGAGTAGGGATGGAATGACCCAAAGAGGATGCCTGGATCTGGCTTATCTTGAAGCGTTCCAGAGCAGGATCTGCCTTCTCACCAAAGAGGCAAGATCCATCAAAATTCATTTCCATAAGAGATGCTTGGACATCCCCAGAAATACCCATACACCACATCCAATTGTGAAAATGCAGCACCGCACTAGTGCTGACTGCCCGGCCTGGCCCAAGCGGTGGTATCCAAGCCAGACCGAATTGCATATTTGACCATGTCCTGAGTATCCAGATTAATTTTAAGGCAAGGAGACCTGACATTCCGCAGGCACCACCAGCAAGATCTTCCTGGCCAGGCCCCACAGAGCATGGTATATCGTCTAAGCAGGTAACTGGTGTTGACCAACCTTAAGGCAAGGCAGGCCGATAAAAACAGTTACCCAAATGCCTCAATCCTCTTTGACTCTCACTGTCCAGAGCACAGGCATGGGGGGGAGGGGGGGGGAGTCAAACTTGAGTACGAAATGTATTGGGGTAGACCTTGCTGGTGGGAGCCTGGACCACTAGACTCTGTGAAGAGGGATGTTGAGTTAAAAAAATCGTGGTTGCCTGGCGCCGGTTTGTGGCTTCTGGCTACCTGGCAGTTCACAAGTGGACAAGAACAAGTTTTAGCCCAGGGACACATCAATGTGCCCATTAATGTGTCAGGAAAAGACTTCATTGAATGGTTGTAAGGGTTTGCAGGATGCCTGTCCAAACTGCAACACTTCTGTGAGTACATTAGATTTGACAGAAGGGAGTTGCAAGTTCAAAACCTCAGCTGCACATCTAGTGACCACAACATAGGAAGCACTTTCAACCATCGGTGGTCCAGGGTGGCGGCGGGAAATTTAACCCAGTATCAGGAGAAGAATCAAGCCTATTGGTCTAAGGTAAGTCATCCCCATTACCTCCATCATCCCCTCCAAGTGGTTGTAGACTCGGACCAGAGTCGGAGCAAAAAAGCTGTTGGAGCACCTGGGGGAGGCTCTGTGGTAGAGGCACTGTTTTGACCAAATCTGATGTCAGGCGACCAGGTGCATCAGGCTGAATTTTTGATGCGTACCCGTAAAGGGTCCTCCTCTTGTGGCATTGGAACATACGTTGAAGGGACCAGCACAGATTTTGAAGCCCGAGTGGAAGTAGGCACCGAAGTAGATGCAGAACCTGTAGCACATTCAAGAGGCACAGACAGATCTACTGGCGGTAACTCAACTGAAGGCTCATGTGGATTCTTGGGGCCTGAAGGTGCGCGTCAGAGTGAACCGGAAGAGTGCCAAAGATGTGCAACATGGCCTTGCTAAAGGCCTCAATCTGCTGCAGTGTTGCAATGACCCGGGGAATTCAGAATGCATCGGGACCAACAGTGGAACTGGATCATTAGAAGATCAGGAGAGAGACTGAGAGGTATATTGACGCCCTCACAACTTCTCTGGAGGTAGAGAGTGGCAGGATAGGGAGAGTCCTTCTCTCCCTGGAAATTGGACTTACCAGAAGACTATGACCACGACAAGGACCTTTCGCAGGAATGGCCATGGACCATGACTTGGAGTCGTGCCCCAGGCCAAAACACCAAGTCATGGCTCGTGCAGGTCTGTTACTGACAACTGCTTATAACAGTCACAGTATAATTTGAACGTTGTAGTTTTAGGATGGTATATTATTCCCTTACACACTGTTTTTAAAAATATTTTTCAAGAAAAAACTTGTCAAGCCAACGAGAAAGGGGACCGGGAGGGGGTGTCCAGATTCACGTTCGAAGCAGGAGAAAGAAAGGAACTGACATCAGCACGAAGGAGTGGCGTTTACATGTGCCACTGCTTGTCACTTCCGGGGCGGAACAAAGTCAGTGTTGAGCCAGACAGTGCCACCTAGCAGCGTGAAGGAGCACTGCTATGAAAGCTTCCGGATCGAGTCTTGCGCCCGGGGACATTCTAAAGGAGAGGAATCTGCAGTTGGATGTGTGCATTAGAAAGGGGCATGTTGAATCAATAAAGGAGTAGAACTGTCTTGAACCCCATACCCGGACTGAACTAAAAATAGCTCCATTTTAATGTTTCCCATACTTCTTTTTATTGTGATAATCGCACAGTAATCCCCTGGGCCTCAATAACCTCACGTGAATGAAGGTAGTCAGCAAATACTTCTAACCATTTCCTATTGTTTGCTGCAGCTGCAGAAATCCTGGCCCTTTCTTTTAAAGATGCCCCCCCCATAAATGGTCTATTTGCTACTTGGGAATGGGAATGGGTGTCCTGTTCATTCCAACTCGCTGCCTTGGACCAATGGGGTCTCAGGAGCCCCCACAGTTCCTAGAGGGCCTAGAATGTAACTATGCATGAATCTCATGTATGAAGCTCAAACCTTGCTCTAAACTAAGCGCGGTATGCAAGAAGGAATAGCACAAACAGATGGGGTGGGAGAGGAGCCAGGGCAGTTGTAAGGTGTTTGCTTTGGTTTGGAGTCCAAGGCATGAATGGCAGGAGGCTTTCTTCAGAGGGATCAGGGACACAGGGAAGTTACATTCCAACAATAGGCCCACAAATGTCCGCCCAGGGCTAATAAAACACCATCTTGGTCTGAATCACTGAGTGGTAGAAGGCTTCCCAAATTCTCCCTCCGGCTTGACTCTTACAGCGCTCCTTTTGCGGAGTAAAATCTGGTATTTATAGTTTCAGTTTACTTACAGAGAGTCAGTAGAGACGAACCATGGCCTGACCTCTGGAAGATATTTTTAATTTCACTGGGGATGTTTGTACAGTACCAACTATTCCTCAAATGGCAGTGGAGTGCTTTACATACAAACAGAATTGTGTACCATTTTGTGCAGGTCACAAGCACATGGCGGATGTTTACAACAGTTAGCACAGAAAGGCCCACAGTTTTAGCAGTGACAGAGCAGTCATGCAATCATCAGCACCACATTATAGGGGCAGCAGAAGACGGTCTCTGCTTTTGGTGACCCACTCATCCACATGTACTTCGCAGAAAGGGCAATTTATGTTTTGAGCTGTTCTGGGTGCCACAAGTTAGATGGAGAAAAGAAGTGTCAATACAGTACACAGCTACACAGTCACAGAACACAAAACAGGTCCCATCAAAGGACCGGCGAGCATGTGCCGTCCTGGTGCTAGCGATTCGGACAGACACCGCCTACTCCTAGGCTCTCAGAGGATGCTTGAGTCCCCCTTCTTTCTAGACACCATTGCCTGTGGCACCTCTACACCAGCACGATATTCAGCTAGACAGCCTGGGCCCTTTCTTACTTGAGACTGCCCCAAGAAAAAATACTTTGGGGTTCAACTGACTTCCTAGGTAAGAACAAGTCAGGGAGGGTTCCAGAAATGAACCCTCCAACCAGAGTCTGAACCTTCACAAGGCAGCCCAGGTGGCGGCTGGGAGGCCACAAGAAACTGTGATGGAAAAGGTAAAATCCGCGTTCCCCAACGACAGTGGTGGGTCGCACCGATGAACGGTCCAAATTCTACTTTATTCAGACGTGGCATTCTTCACTATGCACTCTATTCGCATACTGGTGAAACTCTCATTTTTGGAAGGTAAAGAAAAGCATTTTTGAATTTTAACTAGGTCTATGAAAGAATAATATGTTATAGTGATTCCTTGAAATAATAAAACATTGAACAATTAAATATTTCCCGATTTCAGCTGGCATGTAAACATAGCCACTCTCTTTGTTTCAATCCCTTACTCGTCTTTGTTCCAAGTTGAATGACATAGGGACAGTTTGTGGGATAGGAGCGAGTTCTTCTTCCTTCCAATCCAAGCGGGTTTGGAAGCCAGAGATTATGATGATAAAAGTACACGGAATGCCAACACAACAGATACAGGAAGGCAAACAAAAGGTCTAAAGTAGGGTAGGCCCAGAGGTGCTGGAAACAAGCAATTAGCTTGTTATTTCGGGAATCCGTTGGGCAAAGCAACAACCCGCTTACAGTTAATGGCAAGGTTCCTGCGCCAAGAAAATCTGCAACTCTCACGCTGCAGTCCAGCAATGGGCAGGAACTAAGCTAACAGGACAGGAGCGGTGTCCAAGTGCCAAGCTCCATGACTTTGCAGCCAAGGTCATAAACATTTCAGTAACAACATAAGACACAAACCCCATCCTGGGCAGCACTCCACCAAAGAATAATAAAAAGGACACTTGATTTGGTACTTTCCAGAAAGGAAATCTTAACAAGAATGTGTGTCACCAGAACAGGAAACCCACAAATCTTATCGGAACCCAAGGGAGGAGGGTATACTCCTTTTCAAATGCTTCTAACTAGTCACTAACAGTTGCTTTGAAAATTGAGGCGATAGGAGGGAAAGACTGACAGAGCGGGAAATGGAATCTCTTCCACCACTCTCAGGGCTTGTTTGTGGTTGGAAATGAACATGCAAGGTAAAGTTCATTGTGAGGCTGAACACTGGCATCATGTGCTTAAATCAAAAGATTAATGCAAGTAACATTAAAACCCTTTATCATCTCACAGGAAGTGATATCACACAACCTTTAACATTGTATTTTTAACAAACTTTATAGAAAGATGGCAATGAACAGAGGTCCAACCGCCACCTACAAAGGCCACACTTACTTAAAAAAATAAATCACAGGAGTGGTATAACAAGAAAGGGATAGAACATGCTGCTCAGAGCTACCCTCCACTTGCTTGTTAGGAAGTTTTTAAACCAATGGGATAGATAGCCCTCATGGGACATATGTTTGCACTCTTTGTACAGAACATCTTCAAACCTTTTGAGCTTCAACACAAGCTTGACAGTAGCTTTCTGGAGGTTCTGAAGAAGGCCAAAGTTTTTCTTGGGCAAGCCGAGGTGGCCACTATTGCCGTAACCTAGGCAAAATTGAATAAAAGAGTTGGCAGCAGTAACTTTATGATGGAAGGATACAAAAAGGAAACTTCTTTTACGTTTTTCAGGTGGAATATACACGATTTGGTAACAGGAGGTAACTGGGGTTCCACTGACAGTTCAGTACAAGGATAAAACCCAGAATGTGCATAGAGTTTACTGGATTGGGGCAGGGGCTAGGATGGTGGGCCAGAGAAATGTTGCCCCATCTGCTAACCTTGTTTTAGACCAAAAATATCTCGGTTTTTCTGTGATTACGTTTTTTTTAAATTCCTAAATCCACTTTGGGTGATTTTTACCACTAATTATGGGTCAGCTGGGAATTCAAGAAGATTGTCCCTAAATTGCCAGACAAACTGAGTATTGACTGCATAAAAATATATATTAACTTGAAATGTCGAAGTTGGCAAGCTAAAAGACATAGATATAAATTATACGGTAGTGGCAATAATATGTCTTCCTGGGGAACTCCCTAAGGTATAAGCTCATCCTTCGAGTGGAAATTGTTAAGTTCAATGGATTGGGATCTATTTGCAATGGAAGATGAAATCCTAGCTAGAATTGTATCAACAACTGCTAGGGATGACGGGGGTGGGGGGGTCTTTGGGAGTAAAATCACTTGGTCAATGGTTTTGAAAGCTGCAGAGGATGTGGACTCCTCAGTCACCTTTGTCCACCATTGTTCTGCAGTCTTCAGTTTTCATCACTGTTCTGGGTATATTGTTGAGGTCTGTGTGGTGGGGGATGGGTTTCAGAGTCTGATAAAACTATCGGCTCCGCTTCCGACATTTAGCAAAGTGCCCTTTTTGTATGGTCTCACGCACACACTGTTTCCCCCAATGCTGATTGTTATGACAGTGAAAATGCACTAGAGCCTGCTGCCCAGGCCCCAGTGCCCCCTCCCTAAAAATGATGTATGTGAATTGGTGTCCCCAATTGGAAAGGACTTTAACCCCTTATAAGTCCCTGGTAAGTGGTACAAGTGGTACACAAAGCATGAGAGTTAAAGGGCTTACCAGGGCCTGCAGCCCTGATTGTGTCACCCTGAGTGACACAAGTAAACAGATGACAGCAAGCCTGCCACCGCAGACTGCAGGAGCAGTGAAAACTGCTCAAACTCGATTTTGCCCTCACATGAGTGCGAACGTCAAAGCACTATTTTTAATATATTTATCAACCAGCCATAAGGTAGGCCTTCTGAGCCCAGGAGGTAGGGGCATTATATTAAAGGTGTGGACATATAAGTGAAAGCTTATATGTCCCTATAGTAGTCCCATTCTACTAAGCGCTACTATAAGTGTTCAGGGGCTCATAGGATAACCGGAGCAGGCACCCGGCACCCCAAGGTTGCAAGCTCCATTACATTCTCACTGAAAAGTGTCATGCTTGGTATCAAACTTTTTCCCAAAGTCAGATTTAATGCAACATGCACCCAGGTTGCTACCTTAGAGGTTGCCCACCTGGTTGCCCCAGCCTTTCCTGGGCCCTGGCCAACAGCCTGCAGCTGCTGCCACCAAGACAGGGATTCGACTCCCTGCCAGGAGGTATGAACACTACCAGGAGTCAGAAAAAAAGGCCTGCCTGTGAAGGAGGTGTCACCTTGATGGCTAGTGAAGTGGCATGTCACGGCAGTGAGCTTCAAAGTTTACACTGCCTCTGATATGCAACCAGGCTGCCTCCCAAAGGAGGAAGCAGTCAACCCTCTGCCCCCAGGTACGTTTGCACCCAGGCAAGTGAGAAACTTACGTAGTCAGGAGGCGTACAACCCCAGAAGGCCAGCCACACTACTAGGATGGTCTACCTGGTCTGTACAGCTGGAGAAGGGTTCTGTCATTTTTAAATGTGGCAGAATAGAGGGATCTGGGTACAAAAGGTGGTACACTCTCTCAGATGTGTTCACCTCTCGGGTGGATTATCTGCTGGGGCTAGTAGCTCATTGACTACTTGCACCCACACCCCTTTTTCCTTTTAAAATCCATAACTCCGGTTTTACTTATTTGATTGTTTTCATTTTGGTGTCTAAAATTATATATAAAATAATCTGCTCTGTTTTTATAGATTGGTTCTGGATTTCTTTCGAGTCGTGTCAATTACTTATCATCCATGTTGGTACTCTGAAATGCTTAACACATGTACCTCTAATAAAGCCTGACTGCTCTGTGCCACACTACCAGGACTGAGCTAGGGATTTATTAGTGTGAATCCAACGACTTAGTTTGGGTAACATGAAGGTATTACATTGTGAAACTTAACAAGCCTCACTGCATTATACCCCACATTCCTACAAGACGTCAGTGGTGTCGGCCGAGAGTCACGTTCAAGGAAGGGGCCAGCCTAGAAGCGAGGTCACGGGCGCAGGATCTGCCGGTGGTAACCCAATTGGAGACCTCCTTGGATCCTTGGGGCCAAAGGCACACCAGAGGCTCATGGTGAGGCATCAACAATGGTGTCTAAGGCCTCTTTAAGCTCTTGAAGCAGTTGTGCATAGCTGAAGGCCCAGGGAATCTGAGGCATATTGGGTTCAGTTCTGGAATCGGTTCCGAAATATAGAGAAGCTGATCTGTGGCTTTTAAGTGTTTGGGTGTCGTGCAATTCTAAGTGGTGTGAGTGGCAGGATAATGGAGACTCATGCTTGGATTTTTAATTTATTTGGCCTTTTTTGATTTTGCAGATGTCAGTCACTGACATTTGACGAAAACCCATTGTTTTAGAGGGAGACAGACGTGTTTTAGAGAGAAATAAGTCTGTCAAAATGACAGGACTCGAAAGGTCCAGATCCATGTCAGAACATGCATAAAGAAAGGAACTGATGCCAGCTCATGAAAATGGTGCATAGATGGGGGCCCTGATGTCACATCCGGGGCTTACAGATCCGATCCAGATCTGCACTATACCACCTACTGACACACAAAGAAATTGGTAGCAAAAGTTTCCAAATCCAGTCTGCCGCCCAGGAAAATTCACAAGGTGAGGAATCTGTGGTTAGAAACCTCTATCAAAAAGTAGCTTCTACAGCTTGGTGTGATGCTTTGTGGAACTCCCAGCACAGCTGAAAGCATGTAATCCTTGAAACTAAAGGACCCATAGATGAAACTGACCTCAATGTAAGTCAAGGCTGTGTCAACTTCAATACATACCGGCTCTTTACCATCCATAGCCTCCATCCACAACTTTCGGTTGAGCTCAGACAGAGCCTGAAGCGTGAGTGCTCCATGCCTGATGTTTTGGGGAGAAAGTAAAAATAACTTAATATCGATCATGGACTGTACACAAAAACATCAAACTTACATAGATGCAAAGGCTGGATCAATTTAACCAGAAAACTGGTAAGAGGAGTTGACCTTATGTTAAACAGTAAGAAACTTATAAACATCTTAAGTTCAGGGGTCTAAGCTTACCTCCTTAACAGAAGCACCATGGGACGTTAATATAAACATCTAAGCTGTCAAAGCAAATCCAATAAAATCTACCTTTCATTGACTTCAATATCAAAGCAGAACCGCTTGTCGATGGAGTCTGATTTCCTCCTAATGCACGACTTCAGCGTGAAATCGGATGTCCCCTGAGAAGATAAACAGAAAGATCACATTTCCAGAAAGAAGTGATTTTCCTCAATCTGTGCTGAGGAAGACTAGATCTTTACTCATTCCACTAAATGCAGGCTGAAAATTCTGGTTATTAGGACAGTATAACAGTACAAATGAAAAATACATTATCCAGTCTAAGTTGGAGTTGGAGGTTTCCCGTTCAGCTAAATGGAAGGTTTTTTCACTCAAATTGTCAACGATGACATTAATCATGTTTTGTACCAATTAAAATGTCTCCAGATGTTTCAGGAGAACATCCTGCCAATTTTTTTTTAAGGAAAGTGGCGAACACATTTGTAAAACTCAAGTGGGATATCATTCCTGTGCAGAAAGGAAGGTCCACCATTATGGAGTAATGAATCAATATCCTCTCTCCTAGTATTGTTCCTCCCAATACCACATGAATAATCCTATTCACAACCTGTTTCTTTTTTCACCTGGCACCCAAATTCCTCCTACATGTCAAGGCTGGTGATGAGGGCAACATGTTTGCTTAGCTGCCT
This sequence comes from Triturus cristatus, assembly GCF_964204655.1. NCBI lineage: Eukaryota > Metazoa > Chordata > Amphibia > Caudata > Salamandridae > Triturus > Triturus cristatus. The sequence continues at coordinate 1,041,229,778 of NC_140588.1, forward strand.
CGGCTGAAAAAACAGAATTATTTTCATTCCAATTCATTATGGTCACTTAATTGTGCAATTGCTGGTAAATTGTCTGTTTTCATGTCAACCACAGGGGAATCTGGGATACAAACTCAGTTCTAGGGGTTCCAAATTCATTGTACAATACTTAAACAATCACCAGGCCTACAGCCTAAACTTTGAAAAATGTTGTTGTCTTTGCCTTACATGACACAGACTAAACACTCATGTGACATTAATGAGGGGGTTTTGATTGTGGCATGGCTATACTAGAAGCATTATTTTAAATATCAAACGCTTTAAACAGGGGCACAGTTACAACAGCAAAAAACTTTGAAAAAGTTATTTTTATTCCACTTCTCCTTTACTTTCCCACGCGAGGAGCGTTATGTCTTGGAAGGTACTAGCAGAAGATCCTTTTTAAGACAGTTAAAGTATATGTAGACAAGTTGGCTACATGAAACAGTTATGTTAAATGAACCCAAGCAGTCCACAGATATCTTGACTGGCTTTTTCATTAAGTACCACGCTGTGACACAGATACTGAGAAAGCTGCTGATGAGGCGCAAAAAAGCAGAACCATGTCTGGGTTTGCCTATGTTCCCACAAGAAGGGGTGTCCCGCAGCAGTTCGGGCTAGACATTTCATTGTCTAGTTTGGGGAAAGGGAGGCTGATTAACACATGGGTAGTTCCTGTCTGTAGTGGTGCAGTAAAAAAAAAAAATGTACTGGAAAGCGGCACAGAGTAATTACCATGGCTGAAATTAATTCAAGTATTTCGCCACTTCTTTATTTTTCTCTTTCAAAAATTAAATATGGCTACCTTTTAGGTCTGGAGTTAGCCTAGACCTTTTGTTTGTAATAAAAAAATATGTCTTACATACTTTCAGGGGCTTTCATTAAGCTCTTTCCATCCACTGGTTTGCTGCAGAGTCATTCACAGCATACAGCATGGGACACAGGGTGAGCCCGCTTCAGCCACCGGCTTAGCCGACTGTGATTGCTGGCATTCTGCTCTTTGACAAGGTGCACATCAGCACAATAGGTGTGTAAGGGGTGCTTTTCATACCATCATATATTATATATACATATATACATTTTATTAATATATACATATAAATAAAATACAGCATGAAATGCAGTCATTGCTCATACTATTATATTATTATTTAGTATACTATGAAAAGAACTCATTGCATACTTTCTACTTACAATCAATACGTGTATGTGTATATGTGTGTGTGTTTCACAGGAAAAAACAAAGGTTACATGTACATTATAGTTAGGCTTAGATTTCACTCGTACAAAATCAGTGAAATTCAGTAGTTATAGAGCTAACTATAACTTACATCCCAGCAATGCACTGCTTATGACCTCACATATTACATCAATTATGACATGGTCAATGACATCACAGATAACATCTCAAATAACATCACTGATGGCATCAAGTAAGTGTAAGTGTTTTTAAGAGTTTATGTATGCTAAACATATATACTAACCTACTACAAAAGTTAAATTAACATAACAGGTGCACTACTGTATGTATCCTAGTGTGTATGGTGTGTAAATGGCTGTATGAGTGTATAAGTGGGTGTGTGAGTAGCTGTGTGGGTGAGTGAGATGCTGTATGAGTGGCGGTATTGGCTAGTGAGTGGGTGTGTCAGTGTATGGATGAGTGAGTGGCAGAGGGAGTGGTTCTATGGTGGGTATATAGTTACTGTATGGGGAAGTGAGAGTGTGTCCGAATGGCTGTATGAGTGAGTGACTCGGTGTGTAAGTGGTGGTATGGGTGAGTGAGTGGCTGTTTGAGCAGTTGTTTGGTTAAGTGAGCTGGTGCGTGCGTGGTTGTATTGGAGAGTAAGCTTCTGTGTGAATGGCTGAATGAGCAGATGTGTGAGTGCTTGTATGGATGTGTGAATGGGTATGTAAGTGATTGTGTGGGTGTGTGAGTGAGTGTGAGTGCTTGTATGGGTTAGTGAGTGGCAGTTTTGAGAGTCTGTATGGGTGAGTGGGTATGTGAATGACTGTGTAGGTAAATAGCTGTATGGGTGAGTGTGTGGCTATGTCAGTGGCCGTACGGGTGGGTGACGGGTTGTAAAAGTGGCCGTACGGGTGGGTGACGGGTTGTAAAAGTGGCTGTATGGGTGAGTGAACGGTCGTGTGGCTCTATGGAAGAGTGAGTGGGTGTGTGGGTACTGGTATGGGTCTGTGAGTGGTTATGTGGGAGTGGGCATACAAAAGGTTATATGGGTATGGGTGTGTGTGTGTGTGTGTGTGTGTGTGTGTGTGTGTGTGTGTGTGTGTGTGTGTGTGTGTGTGTGTGTGTGTGTGTGTGTGTGTGTGTGTGTGTGTGTGTGTGTGTGTGTGTGTGTGTGTGTGTGTGTGTGTGTGTGTGTGTGTGTGTGTGTGTCAGTTGATAATGTCATCAGTGATGTCATCTGAGATGTCATCAGTGATGTCACTGAGCATGTCATGAGTGATGTAATATGTGAGGTCATAAGCAGTGCTTTGCGGGGGTGTAAGTTATAGTTAGGTCAGGTAACTTTAACTGCTCAATTTCACTGGTTTTGTACATCTGAGCCTAACTATAACATATCTGTAACCTTTGGTTTTTTCAGTGAATTTCTAACTTTTTTTAAATTTGATTTCCTAACTATAACGTCCCTGTACCTTTCTAATTTAGGTAACTGGAGGGGTAGTTGGCCACCAAAGACCCTCAAGAGCCAAGGGGACTTCAACTCACAACTAGTAGTGCGCCAGGAGGCGCGTTTGCAGAGTGGTGGAGAAAGGGGTAGTAGCCTCCGACAACTTCTCAGCAATCCCGTTGTGTGGTAATTACTGGAGGTAACAGGGGGAGTAGCTGGCCCCCTAGGACACAAAGGAGAAAAGTGGACTTTAGTCCCCAACCAGTACTGTGCCAGGAGGTGCGTTTGCAGAGTGGCAGAGAAAGGGGGCGTGGCCTCCAAAGACCTCTCAGCAATCCCTCTGCGTTGGTCTTACTGGAGGTAAAAGGAGGGCTTGTTGGCTCCCAAGGATCCTCTGCAGCCAAGGAGACTTCATTCCCCAACCACCTGTGCACCAGGAGGCGTATTTGCAAAGTGGTGGTGAAAGGGGCGCCTCCGGCAACTTGCCAGTCTGGCCTTTTTTTTTATTAGGGGAGGGGGCAGCGTGGCCCTCAAGGCTAAGGTAGGGGGGTATTTGCGCTCCTCCCTTTTTGTTTAAGGTAGTGGCCCCAGAGAATGGGGTTCCCAGGGAAGCCAACAGCCTAGGGAGGGATGCCATGCACTGTCAGAGGAAATTGACCCAAGGGAACAAAGCCTCCTGAGCCAATCAGCTCTATTTTGTTTAATTGGGTTTGATGGACTCTCGCAAGAGTCACTCAAACCCAACTGTTCAGATATACAAATATTTTTTATCTTTAATTTCTTTGAAACTACTGAACGGATTTACACCAAAGCACAAAAAGCACGCTTTCAGGACCAAGATCTAGCTTTGTGCCAAATTTGGTGTACTTCTGTTCTGCAGTATTTCTCAGCCCCCACTTGACAGATCACCCCGAAACTTTACATTCACAAACTAGGCAAAAATGAGAACATTTTTGGAAAGTTTCGTAAACATTCATCAAATGGTGTCAGAGTTATCAGCAAAACAAAAAAGGCATTGACAATATATATATTACCTACTGGCGGCTGCCAGTAGGTAGTTACAGTTAGAACCTAGTTTTCATTGGAAAAGCAATTTTTTGTTTTGCTAATAACTGTGGCGCCATTTGACAAATTTGCATGGAATTTTCAAAACTAGTGTGCCAGTCACTTCAACTGCAATCTGGAAAGGTTTGGGGTGATTCGTCAAGCAGTGGCCAAGGAAAGGGGGAGTGGGGGGAGGGAGGGGTCACAAAACGATTTTTCCCCATGCAATTTTCCATAGGGATTTTAGACACAAAGTACAACCCAGAACTATGCTGAACGGAATTCCACCAATTTTGGCAGAAAGCTACATCTTGGTCCAGATAGAGTGCTTTTTGCAATTTGGTGTTAATCTGTTCAGTAGTTTTGGAGTTATTAAAGGAAAAAGATTTCTGTATATCTAGAGACACGGATCCACCGCAGTGGATCTGATGATCCATGCATCAACAGCAATGCCGTGATTTCCTGGCTGCAACTGGAGAGAAAAGCTGCTGCCACAATTTTGTGAATTGGGATAGGGTTCCCGGGGTTGGTGGGGATGAAGCATAAATAGGACATAAGCGGTCAGGATAGAGTAAAGGTATTCTGACCTCTGTGAGGTACCACTCATGGGCAGCCAACTGTTGGAAAACGTTTTTGGGTGCATGCGCAAGGATCCACGGCGGCACTCAGCGATGCCCGTCTGTGAATCAACATACTTCTGCTGATCCAGACATCAATTAAAAAAACTCATACACCCACTAACAGACCCACTCACACACTCACTGACAAACCTGCTCACGCATCCATACACCTACTCACACACCCATACATTCACTCACATACCCATACAGTCACTGATACATCCACTCAGAGACCCAGAAAACCACTCACACATCCACTCACAGAGCCACACAGGCACTAACACACCCACTCACACACCCATACAGCAAAACCAGTGACACACTCATACACCCATACAGCCACTTACACACCTATCAGAGACCCACACAGTCACTTATACACCCATTTACACACTCATACAGCCACTCACACACACACTTACAGATGCAGTGAACCCCACAATCACTCACACATGCACTGATATACTCATACACCCATGTACATACTTATACAGCTAGTGACACACCCACTCACAGACCCGCACAGCCACTTACACACCCAGGGGCCCGTGGGCTGGCTGCATTAGAGGGGTTGGCCACAGGGCCTGGCGAATCCCCGACTGCGCTTAAGATGCATGCGGGGGGTTGTGGCCATGCCCTGTGGCCATCCCCCCACTGCACATGGCCAAAGGCTGTGCAAAGCGTGGTGTTGGTTGCATGCGGGGGTTCGCCACTAGTGCCTTAAGGTAAGTATATCTTGCGCCTTAGTCATGGATTACTTATTACCCCAAATATTACATATCAGTCATGATATCTTCTATGACATCATTGATAATATCACTGCAACATTTGCAATAAAATTACTGATGAGAAAACTGTGCATGGCGGGGTGCGAGATATAGTTTCCTTAGTGCATGGGTCATAGTTTCTTGAGATAGCTATAACTGCTGAATTTCTATGGATTTATGTGTGTAAAATCTGAACCTAACTATAACATCCAAGCAACCATTGCTTTTGTCAGTTAAAATATATATGGACCCTTGGACTTTCGAAACGCGTCATGGCGGCCACGAGAAAAGTGGAGTTCGTGCCTTTCTTGGTTCCGGGGGATTGGACCGTGGAGAGAAAGGTATGTATGTATGTATGTATGTATATATATATATATATATATTTCTTTGTTTTTGTTTTTTTTTTTAGCCATAATGGTATGAAGGGAGAACATCACTCAGGCACGGTGGCAAAAGGTATTTATTGCTCAAGAAACAGCAGTATCAGCATGTTTTAGCTGATAATTAGCTTTGATCACGATGATCAAGGCTGCTTCTCAGCCTTAACACGTGTGAATGTTGATACTACTGTTTCTTGAACAATAAATATTTTTTCCCATCATGCTTGAGTGCCATTCTCCATTCATACCATTACGGAGTCTTGCAGATTTATCGGCGATGGGGCGAAGATGCCATTACAAGGCACTGCCAAAGATTTGGATGTCCGTCAGCAACCACCAACGCACAAAGTAGCATATTTACATAGTGCATGTAATTGAATGTCTTCATCCAAAAACATTCACAAACAAAATAGGCATTGGCACAGCCAAAAGGTCAGTGGTCAACACCAGACCTATTGCCTTTACCAATGTTTTTCATTATGATGTTACCATTGTCTACCGAATTGTCCTTTCTGGCTTTCCAGTCCTTTCTACACGCATTCTAGTTTCAGGAATTTTCCATGTCACGACAGCAAGCCCAAATAGTCACAGGTTACTCACTTGCTTGGCGCCGGGCTTCTGCTCCAATGGAATCATCTTCAAGCCGCGAGATTCCTTCTCATATTTGCAGTAGTGTTTCACCCAGGACATACCCAGGGCCCCTGCAGAGAGAGAAGGCGCAGCCAGCAGTGAGATTCTACTCTCAGATAGAGGTTCTTCATGACACGCTTCCAGAGGGGAGTGGCACATAATGTGTGTGGATGGCAGCCTGCGCTGAACTGTCTGCTGCTACACATGAAGAAGTTACTACATTCTCGTGTTGAGCCCATATCTCCTTTTTTAATTTCTAAAGATAACGCTGCATTTACAGCTGTTTGTTGGGTGTTAAGTAACCACAGTATCCTTCAGAACGGTACACTCTGTGCAATGCAGCATCTCTGAAGACCTATGGACAACATTAATTATTTCAATCCTTCATCAATTGAAAAATCTGAGCTTATGAGAGGACCAACATTACCTTGACACCTTGAACCTGATCCTCAAAATAAGAGGACAGACATATTGTGGACTTACACTCATGGTCTGTGTACACCCCCTTTTTCATTATTCACAAGATTCCAAGGAGCACGCCTCGGCGATCTATGCAAGTCTTAGATTTCCAGGCACATGCCTTCTCCTCCATATATTCTACTGGAGTCGACTGCCCTCAGTGCTTTTGCACGTTTTACTTTTTTCTTTATCTGTATTTCAAAGTACAAAACGTTTTCATATGATGAAAAGCCCTATTATACACTGACTGAAGCAGGGCTTATTTGCAGCCGCCATCCTCACTTACTCCCTGGAGTGGTACAATAACTGGTATGCACTACATCATAATGCTCAATGCGTTTGTCTAGATACTCTTCATTTTGCTCACTAACATTATTTCTGCCTTAGATTGATCAAAACCCTATAACAAATCAAACGGATTTATTAAAGAGTGGGTTTACATTAATTTAGGTACCCACATGTTCTGCAAATGTAATAAACGAGAAAAATCCCTCATGAATGGAAAATCTTATGGACCGGAAGTGTGTCCTCAGTGGTAATAAGAGTGTGAGACTCGGAGCATGCATCACTGCTCGGGGTCTGGTGATTTCCAGAGTCTTAGTGCCAAGCATGACAACGCTGTGTCTCTGTGAGTTACACAATGCCCAGCCTCTCAGAGTTAGACAATGCCCAGCCTTTCAATGTTAGACAATGCCCAGCCTATCAAAGGTAGACAATGCCGAGCCTCTCAGAGTTAGACAATGCCCAGCCTCTCAGAGTTACACAAAGCTCAGACTCTCAAAGGTAGACAATGCCCAGCCTCTCAAACTTAGACAATGCCCAGCCTCTCAAAGATGGACAATGCCCAGCCTCTCAAAGTTAGTCAATGCCCAGCCTCACAGGGTTACACAATGAACAGCCTCTCAAAGTTAGTCAATGCCCAGCCTCACAGGGTTACACAATGAACAGTCTCGCAAAGTTAGACAATGCCCAGCCTCTCAAATGTAGACAATGCCCAGCCTCTAAAAAGGTAGACAATGCCCAGCCTCTAAAAAGGTAGACAATGCCCAGCCTCTAAAAAGGTAGACAATGCCCAGCCTCTCAAAGTTAGACAATGCCCAGCCTCTCAAAGTTAGACAATGCCTAGCCTCTCAAATGTAGACAATACCCAGCCTCTCAGAGGTAGACAATGCTCAGCCTCTCAGAGGTAGAAAATGCCCAGCCTCTCAGAGTTAGACAATGCCCAGCATCTCAGAGTTAGACAATGCCCAGCATCTCAGAGTTAGACAATGCCCAGCATCTCAGAGTTAGACAATGCCCAGCCTCTCAAAGGCAGACAGTGCCCAGCATCTCAAAGTTAGACAATCTCCAGCCTCTCAAAGTTAGACAATGCACAGCCTCGCAGAGTTAACAATGCCCAGCCTCTCAAAGGTGAACAATGCCCTGCCTCTCAGAGTCAGAAAATGCCCAGCTTCTCAGAGTTGCACAATGCCCAGCCTCTCAGAATTAGACAATGCCCTGCCTCTCAAAGTTAGACAATGCCCAGCCTATCAAAGTTAGACAATGCCCAGCCTATCAAAGTTAGACAATGCCCAGCCTCTCAACGGTAGAAAATGCCCAGCCTCTCAAAGTTAGGCAACGCCCAGCCTCTTAAAGGTAGACAACGCCCAGCCTCTCAAAGGTAGACAAGCCCAGCCTCTCAAAATTAGACAATGCCCAGCTTCTCAAAGTTAGACAATACCTAGCTTCTCAAAGTTAGACAATGCCCAGCTTCTCAAAGGTAGACAATGCCCAGCATCTCAAAGTTAGACAATGCCCCGCCTCTCAAAGGTAGACAATGCCGAGCCTCTCAGAGGTAAAAAATGCCCAGCATCTCAGAGTTAGACAATACACAGCCTCTCAAAGGTAGACAGTGCCCAGCATCTCAAAGTTAGACAATGCCCAGCCTCTCAAAGTTAGACAATGCACAGCCTCGCTGAGTTAGACAATGCCCAGACTCTCAAAGGTAGACAGTGCCCAGCCTCTCAAAATTAGACAATGTCCAGCCGCTCAAGGTTAGACAATGCCCAGCCTCTCAGAGGTAAAAAATGCCCAGCATCTCAGAGTTAGACAATACACAGCCTCTCAAAGGTAGACAGTGCCCAGCATCTCAAAGTTAGACAATGCCCAGCCTCTCAAAGTTAGACAATGCACAGCCTCGCTGAGTTAGACAATGCCCAGGCTCTCAAAGGTAGACAGTGCCCAGCCTCTCAAAATTAGACAATGTCCAGCCGCTCAAGGTTAGACAATGCCCATCCTCTCAAAGGTAGACAATGCCGAGCCTCTCAAAGTTAGACAATGCCGAGCCTCTCAAAGTTAGACAATGCCAAGCCTCTCAAAGTTAGACAATGCCCAGCCTCTCAAAGGTAGTCGAGACAATGCCCAGCCTCTCAAAGTTAGACAAGGCCCAGCCTCACAAAGGTAGACAATGCCCAGCCTCTCAAAGGCAGACAATGCCCAGCCTCTCAAAGGCAGACAATGCCCAGCCTCTCAAAGTTAGACAATGCCCAGCCTCTCAAATGTAGACAATGCCCAGCCTCTCAAATGTAGACAATGCCCAGCCTCTAAAAAGGTAGACAATGCCCAGCCTCTAAAAAGGTAGACAATGCCCAGTATCTCAAAGTTAGACAATGCCCAGCCTCTCAGAGGTAAAAAATGCCCAGCATCTCAGAGTTAGACAATACACAGCCTCTCAAATGTAGACAGTGCCCAGCATCTCAAAGTTAGACAATGCCCAGCCTCTCAAAGTTAGACAATGCACAGCCTCGCTGAGTTAGACAATGCCCAGGCTCTCAAAGGTAGACAGTGCCCAGCCTCTCAAAATTAGACAATGTCGAGCCGCTCAAGGTTAGACAATGCCCATCCTCTCAAAGGTAGACAATGCCGAGCCTCTCAAAGTTAGACAATGCCAAGCCTCTCAAAGTTAGACAATGCCCAGCCTCTCAAAGGTAGTCGAGACAATGCCCAGCCTCTCAAAGTTAGACAAGGCCCAGCCTCACAAAGGTAGACAATGCCCAGCCTCTCAAAGGCAGACAATGCCCAGCCTCTCAAAGGTGGACAATGCCCAGCCTCTCAAAGGTGGACAATGCCCAGCCTCTCAAAGGTAGACAATGCCCAGCCTCACAAAGTTAGCTGCAGTGCTCTAGGACTAGTTGTGCACATCCTTTGTGGATCTGAGGCTAGCTTCAATCTGACACACAGAATAGTGGATTTGAGGATGGGTTCCCTCCAGCACACAGAGTAGGGGCTATGAGGCTAGCGTCCTCTAACACACTGAGCAGGGGATTCTACGCTACCTTCCCTCAGACAGAGAGCAGAGGATACCAGGCTAGCTTCCCTCTGACACACAGAGCAGTGCATCCGAAGCGAGATCTCCTCTGACACAAAGAGAAGAGAATCCAAGGCTAGATAGACAATGTCCAGCCTCTCAACGATAGACAATGCCCAGCTTCTCAAAGTTAGACAATGCCCAGCTTATCAAAGTTAGACAATGCCCAGCTTCTCAAAGTTAGACAATGCCCAGCTTATCAAAGTTAGACAATGCCCAGCCTTTCAAAGTTAGACAATGCCCAGCTTCTCATAGGCAGACAATGCCCAGCTTCTCATAGGCAGACAATGCCCAGCCTCTCAGGGTTAGACAATACCCAGCCTCTCAAAGTTGGACAATGCCCAGCTTCTCAAAGTTAGACAATGCCCAGCCTCTCAAAGGTAGGCAATGCCCAGCCTCACAAAAGTAGACAATGGCCAGCCTCTCAAAGGTAGACAGTGCCCAGCCTCTAAAAAGGTAGAAAATGCCCAGTCTCTCAAAGTTAGACAATGCCCAGCCTCTCAGAGTAAGACAGTGCCCAGCATCTCAAAGGTAGGCAATGCCCAGCCTCACAAAAGTAGACAATAACCAGCCTCTCAAAGTCAGACAATGCCCAGCCTCTAAAAAGGTAGACAATGTCCAGTCTCTCAACGTCAGAAAATGCCCAGCCTCTCAGAGGTAGAAAATGCCCAGCCTCTCAAAGGTAAGCAATGCCCAGCCTCACAAAAGTAGACAATGACCAGCCTCTCAAAGTTAGACAATGCACAGCCTCTCAAAGGTAGACAGTGCGCAGCATCTCAAAGTTAGACAATGCCCAGCCTCTCAAAGTTAGACAATGAACAGCCTCGCTGAGTTAGACAATGCCCAGCCTCTCAAAGATGAACAATGCCCTGCCTCTCAGAGTCATAAAATGCCCAGCTTCTCAGAGTTACACAATGCCCAGCCTCTCAGAGTTACAAAATGCCCAGCCTCTCAGAGTTACACAATGCCCAGCCTCTCAAAGTTAGACAATGCCCAGCCTCTCAACGGTAGACAATGCCCAGCCTCTCAGAGTTACACAATGCCTAGCCTCTCAAAGGTAGACAATGCCCAGCCTCTCAAAGTTAGACAATGCCCAGCTTCTCATAGGCAGACAATGCCCAGCGTCTCAGGGTTAGACAATACCCAGCCTCTCAAAGTTGGACACTGCCCAGGCTCTCAAAGTTGGACAATGCCCAGGCTTTCAAAGTTAGACAATGCACAGCCTCTCAAAATTAGACAATGTCCAGCCGCTCAAGGTTAGACAATGCCCACCCTCTCAAAGGCAGACAATGCCGAGCCTCTCAAAGTTAGACAATGTCCAGCCTCTCAAAGTTAGACAATGCCCAGCCTCTCAAAGGTAGTCGAGACAATGCCCAGCCTCTCAAAGTTGGACAATGCCCAGCCTCTCAAACGTAGACAATGCCCATCCTCTCAAAGGTAGACAATGCCCCACCTCTCAAAGGTGGACAATGCCCAGCCTCTCAAAGGTGGAAAATGCCCAGCCTCTCAATGTTAGACCAGGTCCAGCCTCTCAAAGGTAGACAATGCCCAGCCTCTAAAAAGGTAGACAATGTCCAGTCTCTCAACGTTAGACAATGCCCAGCCTCTCAGAGTTGGAAAATGTCCAGCCTCTCAGAGTAAGACAATTCCCATCATCTCAAAGGTGAACAATGCCCTGCCTCTCAGAGTCAGAAAATGCCCAGCCTCTCAAAGGTAGGCAATGCCCAGCCTCTCAAAGGTAGGCAATGCCCAGCCTCTCAAAGGTAGACAATGACCAGCCTCTCAAAGTTAGACAATGCACAGCCTCTCAAAGGTAGACAGTGCGCAGCATCTCAAAGTTAGACATTGCCCAGCCTCTCAAAGTTAGACAATGAACAGCCTCTCAAAGTTAGACAATGCCCAGCCTCTCAAAGTTAGACAATGCCCAGCCTCTCAAAGTTAGACAATGCCTAGCCTTTCAACGGTAGACAATGCCCAGCCTCTCAACAGTAGACAATGCCCAGCCTCTCAGAGTTACACAATGCCCAGCCTCTCAAAGGTAGACAATGCCCAGCCTCTCAAAGTTAGACAATGCCCAGCCTCTCAAAGTTAGACAATGCCCAGCTTCTCATAGGCAGACAATGCCCAGCGTCTCAGGGTTAGACAATACCCAGCCTCTCAAAGTTGGACAATGCCCAGGCTCTCAAAGTTAGACAATGCACAGCCTCTCAATATTAGACAATGTCCCGCCGCTCAAGGTTAGACAATGCCCACCCTCTCAAAGGCAGACAATGCTGAGCCTCTCAAAGTTAGACAATGTCCAGCCTCTCAAAGATAGACAATGCCCAGCCTCTCAAAGGTAGTCGAGACAATACCCAGCCTCTCAAAGTTAGACAATGCCCAGCCTCTCAAACGTAGACAATGCCCATCCTCTCAAAGGTAGACAATGCCCATCCTCTCAAAGGTAGACAATGCCCAGCCTCTCAAAGGTTGACAATGCCCAGCCCCTCAAAGGTGGACAATGCCCAGCCTCTCAATGTTAGACAAGGTCCAGCCTCTCAAAGGTAGACAATGCCCAGCCTCTCAAAGGTGGACAATGCCCAGCCTCTCAAAGGTGGACAATGCCCAGCCTCTCAATGTTAGACAAGGGCCAGCCTCTCAAAGTTAGCTGCAGTGGTCTAGGACTAGTTGAGCACATCCTTTGTGGATCTGAGGCTAGCTTCAATCTGACACACAGAACAGTGGATTTGAGGATGGGTTCCCTCCAGCACACAGAGTAGGGGCAATGAGGCTAGCGTCCTCTGACACACTGAGCAGGGGATTCTAGGCTACCTTCTCTCTGACAGAGAGCAGAGGATACAAGGCTAGCTTCCCTCTGACACACAGAGCAGTGCATCCAAAGCGAGATCTCCTCGGACACAAAGAGAAGAGAATCCAAGGCTAGTTAGACAATGCCCAGCCTCTCAACGGTAGACAATGCCCAGCCTCTCAAAGGTAGACAACGCCCAGCCTCTCAAAGGTAGACAACGCCAGCCTCTCAAAGTTAGACAACGCCCAGCTTCTCAAAGTTAGACAACGCCCAGCTTCTCAAAGTTAGACAATGCCCAGCCTCTCAAAGTTAGGCAATGCCCAGCCTCTAAAAGGTAGGCAATGACCAGCCTCACAAAAGTAGACAATGACCAGCCTCTCAAAGGTAGACAATGCCCAGCCTCTCAAAGTTAGACAATGCCCAACCTTTCAAAGTTAGATAATGCCCAGACTCTCAAAGTTAGACAATGCCAAACCTCTCAAAGTTAGACACTGCCCAGCCTAAAAGTTACACAATACCCTGCCTCTCAAAGTTAGACAATGCCCAGCCTCTCAAAGGTAGAGAGTGTCCAGCTTCTCAAAGTTAGACAATGCCCAGCCTCTCAGAGTTAGACAATGCCCGGCCTCTCAAAGGTAGACAATGCCCAGCCTCTCAAAATTAGACAATGTCCAGCCACTCAAGGTTAGACAATGCCCAGCCTCTAAAAGGTAGACAATGCCCAGCCTCTCAAAGTTAGCAATGCCCAGCCTCTCAAAGTTAAACAATGCCCAGCCTCTCAAAGGTAGTCGAGACAATGCCCAGCCTCTCAAAGTTAGATAATGACCAATCTCTCAAAATTAGACAATGCACAGCCTCTCAAAGGTGGACAATGCCCAGCATCTCAAAGGTGGACAATGCCCCACCTCTCAAAATTAGACAATGCCCAGCCTCTCAAATGTGGACAATGTCCAGCATCTCAAAATTAGACAATGTCCAGCCACTCAAGGTTAGACAATGCCCAGCCTCTCAAAGTTAGACAATGCCCAGCCTCTCAAAGTTAGCAATGCCCAGCCTCTCAAAGTTAGACAATGCCCAGCCTCTCAAAGGTAGTCGAGACAATGCCCAGCCTCTCAAAGTTAGACAATGGCCAGCCTCTCAAAATTAGACAATGTCCAGCCTCTCAAAGGTAGACAATGCCCAGCCTCTCAAAGGTAGACAATGCCCAGCATCTCAAAGTTAGACAATGCCCAGCCTCTCAAAGGTGGACAATGCCCTGCCTCTCAATGTTAGACAAGGTCCTGCCTCTCAAAGTTAGACAATGCCCCGGTTCTCAAAGTTAGACAATACCCAGCCTCTCAAAGTTAGCTGCAGTGCTCTAGGACTAGTTGTGCACAACCTTTGTGGATCTGAGGCTAGCTTCAATCTGACACACAGAATAGCGGATTTGACGATGGGTTCCCTCCAGCAAACAGAGTAGGGGCTATGAGGCTAGCGTCCTCTGACACACTCAGCAGGGGATTCTAGGCTACCTTCTCTCTGACAGAGAGCAGAGGATACGAGACTAGCTTTCCTCTGACACACAGAGTAGAGGATCTGAAGGTTGCTTCCCTCGGACACACAGATTAGGGCATCCAAGGCTAACTTCCCTCTGGAACACTGAGTAGAGAATTGGAGGCTTGCTTCCCTCTGGAACACAAAGTAGAGGTCCAAGGCTAGCTATCCTCTGGAACACAGAGTAGAGAATTGGAGGCTAGCTTCCCTCTGGAACACAAAGTAGAGGATCTGAGGCTAGCTTCTCTCTGACACACAGAGTAGCGATTCGAAGCTAGCTTCACTCTGGAACACAGAGTAGGGCATCCGAGGCGAGCTTCCATCTGGAACACAGAGTAGAGAATTGGAGGCTAGCTTCCTTCTGGAACACAAAGTAGAGGATCTGAGGCTCGCTTCCTGCTGGCACACAGAGTAGAGGATCCGAAGCTAGCTTCACTCTGGAACACAGAGTAGGGCATCCAAGGCGAGCTTCCCTCTGGAACACTGAGTAGAGAATTGGAGGCTTGCTTCCCTCTGGAACACAAAGTAGAGGCCCAAGGCTAGCTATCCTCTGGAACACAGAGTAGAGAATTGGAGGCTAGCTTCCCTCTGGAACACAAAGTAGAGGATCTGAGGCTAGCTTCTCTCTGACACACAGAGTAGCGATCCGAAGCTAGCTTCACTCTGGAACACAGAGTAGGGCATCCGAGGCGAGCTTCCATCTGGAACACAGAGTAGAGAATTGGAGGCTAGCTTCCTTCTGGAACACAAAGTAGAGGATCCGAAGCTAGCTTCACTCTGGAACACAGAGTAGGGCATCCAAGGCGAGCTTCCGTCTGATACACAGAGTAGAGGATCCGAGGTTAGTTTCCTTCTGACACACAGATTAGAGGACCCGAGGCAAGCTTCCCTCTGATACACAGAGCAGAGGATCCGAGGCTAGTTTCCTTCTGACACACTGGGTAGGGGAGCTGAGGCTAGCTTCCTTCTGTAACACAAAGTAGAGGATCCGAGGCTAGCTTCGCTCTGGCACACAGAGTAAAGAATTGGAGGCTAGCTTACCTTTGACACACTGAATATGGGATCCGAAGCTAGCTTCCTTCTGATACACAGAGTAGAGGATCCGAGGTTAGTTTCCTTCTGACACACAGATTAGAGGACCCGAGGCAAGCTTCCCTCTGATACACAGAGTAGAGGATCCGAGGCTAGTTTCCTTCTGACACACTGGGTAGGGGAGCTGAGGCTAGCTTCCTTCTGTAACACCAAGTAGAGGATCCGAGGCTAGCTTTCCTCTGGAACACAGAGTAGAGAATTGGAGGCTAGCTTCCCTCTGGAACACAAAGTAGAGGATATGAGGCTAGCTTCTCTCTGACACACAGAGTAGAGGATCTGAAGCTAGCTTCACTCTGGAACATAGAGTAGGGCATCCGAGGCAAGCTTCCCTCTGGAACAAAGAGTAGAGAATTGGAGGCTAGCTTCCTTCTGGAACACAAAGTAGAGGATCTGAGGCTCGCTTCCCTCTGGCACACAGAGTAGAGAATTGGAGGCTAGCTTACCTTTGACAAACTGAATATGGGATCCAAAGCTAGCTTCCCTCTGATACACAGAGTAGAGGATCCGAGGTTAGTTTCCTTCTGACACACAGATTAGAGGACCCGAGGCAAGCTTCCCTCTGATACACAGAGTAGAGGATCCGAGGCTAGTTTCCTTCTGACACACTGGGTAGGGGAGCTGAGGCTAGCTTCCTTCTGTAACACAAAGTAGAGGATCCGAGGCTAGCTTTCCTCTGGAACACAGAGTAGAGAATTGGAGGCTAGCTTCCCTCTGGAACACAAAGTAGAGGATATGAGGCTAGCTTCTCTCTGACACACAGAGTAGAGGATCTGAAGCTAGATTCACTCTGGAACACAGAGTAGGGCATCCGAGGCGAGCTTCCCTCTGGAACAAAGAGTAGAGAATTGGAGGTTAGCTTCCTTCTGGAACACAAAGTAGAGGATCTGAGGCTCGCTTCCCTCTGGCACACAGAGTAGAGAATTGGAGGCTAGCTTACCTTTGACACACTGAATATGGGATCCGAAGCTAGCTTCCCTCTGATACACAGAGTAGAGGATCCGAGGTTAGTTTCCTTCTGACACACAGATTAGAGGACCCGAGGCAAGCTTCCCTCTGATACACAGAGTAGAGGATCCGAGGCTAGTTTCCTTCTGACACACTGGGTAGGGGAGCTGAGGCTAGCTTCCTTCTGTAACATAAAGTAGAGGATCCGAGGCTAGCTTTCCTCTCGAACACAGAGTTGAGAATTGGAGGCTAGCTTCCCTCTGGAACACAAAGTAGAGGACCTGAGGCTAGCTTCTCTCTGACACACAGAGTAGAGGATCTGAAGCTAGCTTCACTCTGGAACACAGAGTAGGGCATCCGAGGCGAGCTTCCCTCTGGAACAAAGAGTAGAGAATTGGAGGCTAGCTTCCTTCTGGAACACAAAGTAGAGGATCTGCAGCTCGCTTCCCTCTGGCACACAGAGTAGAGAATTGGAGGCTAGCTTACCTTTGACATACTGAATATGTGATCCGAAGCTAGCTTCCCTCTGATACACAGAGTAGAGGATCCGATGTTAGCTTCCTTCTGACACACAGATTAGAGGACCCGAGGCAAGCTTCCCTCTGATACACAGAGTAGAGGATCCGAGGCTAGTTTCCTTCTGACACACAGAGTCGAGGACCCGAGGCCAGCTTCCCTCTGATACACAGAGTAGAGGATCCGAGGCTAGTTTCCTTCTGACACACTGAGCAGGGGAGCTGAGGTTAGCTTCCTTCTGGAACACAAAGTAGAGGATCTGAGGCTCGCTTCGCTCTGGCACACAGAGTAGGAGATCTGAGGCCTGCTTCCTTCTGACACACAGAGTAGGGGAGCTGAGGCGAGCTTCTTTCTGACACACTGAGAAGAAGGAGCTGAGGCTAGCTTCCTTCTGGAACACACACTTGAGAATCTGAGGCTTGCTTCCTTCTGACACACAGAGTAGGAGATCTGAGGCTTGCTTCCTTCTGACACACCACAGAGTAGAAGAGCTGAGGCGAGCTTCATTCTGACACACAGAGTATATCTCTACATATACGGCATCCCAAACCTTGCAAAGCTTTCATGCTTTCACTCTTAAAATTCACTGGGTGGGGAGTAAGTGCTCTGGGTAAATCATCTCAGCATCAGCGCTGCAGAGTTCTGCACTAGATGCAGTGCTCAATTGATGAGGGACCCAGACGGAACTCGTATATGGGCACCGGGACTTATTTTCATCACCAGACTTTGACCCAGATCAAGAGAGAGAAAGGCAGAAAAGAGAGAACGAGTAGAAAAGGGAAAGATGTTTTGTAGGTCTCGCAAGCACTGCTGTTGGAGTGACCTCTTGGAATCGTTCCAGGCTTTTGTTGAAACTTGTGCATGTTTTGCACTGTTTCCTATTAGTACTCGTGCATGTATAGCGTTTACTTTGCGGGAGCGAGCAGCAGCGCCATATGTTAGCAATCATCGCGCCTGCTGCTGCTCCCTCCCGTAAGGTAAACGCTGTAGATGGGCTTGTTTTTTTAAAGTCATTCTTATGTTCTTCAGTCCCTTTAACAGGTGTAAAACACTCAAGTACCACTGGGGGTCACCATCGACCTCTGAATGGGTCAAAACAAGTAAATGAAACCCGAACAGCAAAATACATAATCACCCTGCTGTCACCGTGAGCGTGACTGTTCGCTTATTTCATTCCTAGCAATGCTCTTAAGAAATATTCAAGAGAAATGCGGCCGGCGTATTACATACGGGCCTGACGCGTTCTATTGCTCCTACCTGAAATAGCGGATGTCCTTTTAAAATGACGCTTCACTGTATTGCTTTCTCTGTGTTGCTCGCGTTCTGTCCAGTGTTTTACTCCTGTGGTAATTATGGCAGTGACTGTGGGTACGAACGCATTGACCGGATTATAAAACGCTGCATGAATTGGTTCAAGGTTATCCGCTACAGTGAATCCAGGTGTTTCATTATTAACCCGAAGTAAACCTGAAAGTATAGCAAAGCTCATGAATTCTACTTAAGAATTGATCTGTGGCAGCGAGGGTTTTGTGAGGGATACGGAACTCTGCACTTTGTCTAGTTTCCAACCAAACATATGCTGGAAGAAATAGGGATTGTAGTTTTTGTACTCACACTCCTTCCAACAAGTCCTTAATTTGAAACATGGAAATGAAATTAAGGAAGTCGGCTGTTTTTGAGAATATCCTTGTGTATTTCGCTGCTTCAAAAATCAAGAATCTCAAAACGTCTTTTCCACCTTTCAGATAATCTGTCAATGTTTATTACTGAGTCATTTATTTTTTTAAATGCTTCATTTTTAGTGATAAATGCTAAAATCTAGAAACCACGTTTAACACTTCCCTCCCACCAACTCAGGCTGCTTAATAAGGCTGAATGAGCCTCTAATCGGAGGGAATTCTAATGAGGGCCTCGAGGGCCCCAAATTGCTGCGTCTTGCTCAGTCGGAACCCACAAATTCAAGGGTAAAAGTCGTCAGTGGACCTTTTGTGCTTCTGTTTGACAGTAGGAGAGAGAAATCCGATCACGTTCGGGGTTTGGTGCATCCTCGTGCCGTCCTATATCTTTTTAATACGAGCAGATGGCCATTGTGTAGATATCTTAACATCTCTTTACTCCCGTCTTTACTCACACATCTTTTGTGGGCCACTCTTGGATGACACAGGCAGGGAGTCAAATTGGGAAACTAGGGTGATCTCTAAAAGGCCAGTATAAGTAGGTTGCCTAGTACTTGGGGTGGGTGGGAGTCTGCCACAAAGAATAAGGTCACAGACCTGATAAGGAAAAACACAGTTTCAGTCAGTTAAACCTGGGCTAAACTCCAAGGTATTCATGGCACAAGGCACACAGGCTTAATGTAGGATTATGTGTAAAGTATTTATCAGTAACAAAACAGTTATAACGTCAAAACACCACACAATGAAAATCCCACAGACAATTTATAACAAGCATTGGCATAGCCAATAGGTCTCGCCTTTGGGATCTTATAAGTGTTTAGTTATCCAGCACAATATCCTTGGTGCAACAACATCAACTGTTGCATGGCTAAACACTTATAAGGCCTCAAAGGCGCGACCTATTGGCTATGCCAATACTTGCTTCATTATGAGACGACTCTAACAAAACAGATGTTTTCTTTTACCCAACTAAATGGTACTCATTTTATTGAGCTCTGGAGAATTAAAGGCCGATTGGGGCCTCAGCGATTCAATCTTTGACTATGAGGACAAACACAAAATCCTGCAGTGTGTGCATTAGTCCACTGAGCTAGCAGAGCCACTGCTGGGGCCACTGAAGCCGCTGCCTGCCTTGGAGGTAAATGCAAACAGGTGCATTACATTTCTCCTGCGAGTACAGGTATCCCTCGATGGTGGTCTGCCCGGGCAGCTTGCAGGTCTGGGGGGCTTCCTTCATCCTCGTCTTCAGTTCTTCCATCTCGTCTCGCGTGCTGTTGAAGTGGTTCCTCGTCTGCAAGAAAACAGCAGGTTACGTGGCTATGAGCAAGGGTGCAAAATGAGAGCAGCATTTCATCAGGGTGGGATGGAGAACGGCATTTCAACCTGGTAAGAGGGAGAGAGAGGTGACAGCATTTCACCAAGGGTGCCAGGCTCCTGGAGGCTACCTGATGTTCAGAGCCAACAATTACCTTCGTTTACCAGAAAAGACCATAAGAAGGATGATAAAAGTCATATAATAATAATAGTGGCAATAATTATAATATAATAAAACATTAAAACTGCAATATCATTACTACTTTTCTAGTTATTATTCCTAGTAGTAGTATTACTATTAAATACAACAAGAATAATCACCGGCTTGCATAGCTCATGTCTTACAATTGAGTCGACCTGGAGTGCTAAGGACGGGTATAATATCACGCAAGCACATGGACCTCCTTTTATCAGCAGGATAAGGGTGAAATGCTGAGTGAATCTGCCAGCATTCACGCTGTGGGTGCTAGCAGCTGAAAGGTAAGGTGAATTTGGAGAGTTCCGCTACCTCACAACTTCGATGGAGACAGAAAGGTTTGAGGGTGCAAAAAGCCAGCAGGAATCAGTGACATTGGTGAAAACCCGTGGGAACGTACATTTTGGAGGCTCAGCTGAAGCTGCTGTTTATATGGCAGGAAGTCCTGGGTGAGTTCAAAGGTCAGGTTGTTGGAAGTGAAGAGGCAGTGGAGAAAGGCCAAAACCTGAAAGAATAAAGAGAAGGCATGTCACAGAAGTCAGGCCCCAGTCATGCCTCACCGTGTGGATAAAACTGAAGCTGACGAGGAATAATAATGATAGAAGATAGGACACAGCTACAAAACAGGGCATTAACTCACCACCATTCTAGCAAGCACTGGCAAAACCAATATGTCTACTTTAATATGCGAACACAGGTATGAACAAACGCTGCTCGACTGAGCACATTAAAGGAGGACTGTTAGCTTTGACGAGTACAATGAAGGCACTCTCGCTATGAGACGAAAAGAGTGGACTGTAAATAGTAGAGAGAGAGCGAGCGCAAGAGACAGAGTGTGTGTGTGTGTGTTTTTTATTCATTTATACATAAAGCAACAAAAATGGTTAGTTGCTTTAAACTCTTTGAAGCTAGGTCAAACACTCTTAAAAGTGGGGTCTGCAGTCATACTTAGAAGTTACAAAAAATGCTCTTTCACTTAAACACATTAGTGTAGTTCAGGGGTTAGAGGCGGCAGACCCGGAAGCTGAGATCGGTCCTGGACCAGGGTTCAATTCCCCGCCTCGACGGGTCTTGGGCTAAAAATTCCATGGACTCGATAATTCTCGCCCCGGTGCCTCCTCGACTCACGGGTTCACACTCTGCGACTCTGGGCAATAGCTTGCTTAATCTCCACAACGGCCCCTCGCGGCGGGATGCCTGACTTTCACCTTGTGGATACCCTGCTATCTCACAGGGGAATACCAGGACGGGTTCCCTAAGCAAGCGCCGGGAAACCCACAGCGGGTAGCTGTGCGCTATATAAGCTCAACTACATTTACATTTACATATCAATAGACATCCAGGCACTGTATTAATGGACAGAACTATTTAGCCATGAAAGTGTTCCACAATTGTTAACATTTCACAAAATGCAAAAATACAGAGTTTCATTGAAAACATTCTCCATGTATTCCATGTATGGCATGGGAGGAGAGGTTGCAAAATGTATGCAACACAACAAACGAACTCAACTCAACATATGTCAGTAGTAAACTGAGAAAACAATTGTCTAATAGGCAAATATTTATAATCACATTTATAAAAACATCTCATTCAATAGGTGGGTGTCAATACCCTCTGCAATGGAACCATGCCAGAGGGAGCAGAGTTATACACTCAGCACCCAACAGACACACTGCCTGGGCTGCTTCAAGATGTTATTGACACCGTCTTAAAGCGACCGAGGTGGAAACAGAAACATCAGGAGATAAGAAAGGACCCAGCAGGCAGCCAAGGGGCCGGGCATGAACTCATTCATGTTATAAAACAGAAGCTGAGATGGAATACCATAAGGAGAAGACACAACGAGGCACACATGACGCTAGAACATTGGTTCAATCTGGGTTTAAGCCCGAGACGAGGAACAGGCCAGGTTGGGTGTCCCAGGGCCCGAGTGCCATATAGAGATAAGTATTACTGAACGTTTACACAGTCATCTGTACACCATGGAATGAAAACACGTTTCTTTGTCAGATACTGAAGATCATGGTGATGATGGCTGTGTGTTGGGACAGAGCAGGATGGTGAGCTGCAAGCAGGTAGCTCTACCGTGAAGGGTGGTTCTAGGAATGGCTTGCAGCCAAGGATGTTCACCGCAGCCAGGCGATTACCATCTCAGTGTAAAGATTATTTCATGCAATAATGCAACCACTAGATCGTGGTGGGCATCATATTGGTCCAAAGATGAGGTCATGCCTTTATGTGACCATGGGGGGTTGGCTGGGTTATGTTTTTTTTTTTAGCTATATCCTTTCTATTTTTTGTGGGTGCATATATTCTTTTTTCGTTTACTAGGGGAGGGATGTGCTGTAGTCTTAGATATGTTAATGCCCCTTCCGATTGTGAGTAAGCAGCGCATGTACAGAATGTTGGCAGTTCACGGCTAGGGAAGGTCCAGTGGGCGGCGGTTGGAGGTTTGGAGCTTAGCTGGGCGGCTGACAGTGTGGAGTCGGGGCTGGCTCTAGGGTGGCGCTAGCGGTTCATCCGGGGCTGACTTGGGGTGGGTAGGGGGAGCAGGTTTAGAAATAACACAGGTTTAAAAAGCACCTGCTGCACAGTTCCTTTTGTGTCCAGCAGTTTTCAGGCAACAATAAAAATGTCAAGATAACTCTGGTGATTAGTGCTCGTGCTGGAGAGGGATCGGGGTTTCGACTAGTGGCAGTATTGACTCGTGATAAAGTAGCGCAGAGGGTTATTATGCCTCCTGCACAGAATGTGTACCAAGCAGATCAACAAACTGTATTTTTTCTGTGGATAGCGCAGTGGGTTAATGCTTTTCTCACAGATATCCTTTTGTTATACGTTTCAACCCTAATATTGCACAGCGAGCTATGAACTGTCATCAAAGCTGCACGCAAACTGCATAGTATAGGTTAGAACGTTAAGTTTTCTTCCCCAGTCTTTAATTATCCTACTGTTGCTAAAATTGCTTCATTTGGATAGAAATACATTCTTCTTAGTAAAGCCACCCCTGTGGTACGTTTTAAATCCTAAGTTTGTGCTTCTCCAGACTTATACAGCCTACTAGTATTGGTGACGTGTGACTCCTACACCTTGTAATCCTCATTGTTGTATGTAACATTTCCCATAGACTGATTTACTCATGCATGATTCATTGGCTCTGCATAATATGTGTGTGATGTAAAGTGCTCCGACACCTTATACTGGTATGAGCAGTGCTATAAAACAAATGAAAGGCATGTGAGAGTGGCTATGGAAAGATGATAGGCACTGGCAAAGCGCGGTAGTAAGGGAATTCGTGGAGAAGAAGGTTTTTGGGGGAGCCACAAAGACTGTCGCATTGGATGCCACAAGCACCAAAGCCGGCCCGGCATGTGGTGCTAAAGAAGTGACTGTCTCACTTTACATAGCATTAATCATGGGTTGTGGAAGATGCGTCTCTCTCGCTATAAAAAGTATTAAGTATGGGGTGCTGAAGATGTGAGTGTCTCAAGATGTGCCTGTCTTGCTTTACCAAGTATTAAGTAAATGTAAATGTAAATTGATACTTGTATAGCGCACTACTCACCCGCAAGGGTCTCAAGGCGCTTGTACGAATACCGCTGTGGAACCCATCCTGGCTTTCCCTGTGAGGCGTCCACTCCTGGGCACCCCCAAGGTGGAGGCCAGGCATCCTTAGCGTTGTGGGGGCCGTTGTGGAGATTAAGCAAGCTATTGCCCAGAGTTGCAGAGTGGGACTCCATGATTGGAATGGCACCGAGGCGAGAATTATCAGGTCCGTGGAATTTTTGAGCCCGAGACCCGCCGAGGCGGGGAATTGAACCCTGGTCCCGGGCTAGATCTCTGCATCAGGGTCTGCCGCTCTAATCATTGAGCCACACTTCTCCACAAGTATGGGAAGCTGAAGATGTGAGTGTCTCGAGGTGGGCCTGTCTAACTTTACAAAGCGTGAAGTATGAAGTGCTGAAGATGTGAGTGTCTCAAGATGTGACTGTCTCTCTTTACAAAGCATGAAGTATAGGGTACTGAAGATATGAGTGTCTTGAGGTGCGACTGTCTAATTTTACAAAGCATGAAGTATGGAGTGCCAAAGATGTGAGTGTCTCAATATGTGTCTGTGCCTCTCTTTACAAAGCATGAAGAATGGGGTGCTGAAGATGTGAGGGTCTCGAGGTGTGCCTGTCTAACTTTACAAAGGATGAAGTATGGGGTGCTGAAGATGTGAGTGTCTCAGGGTGTGAATTTCTCTCTTTAAAAAGCATGAAGTATGGGGTGCTGAAGATGTGAGTGTCTCTCTTTACAAAGCATGAAGTATGGGGTGCTGAAGATGTGAGTGTCTTGAGATGTGACTGTCTTGCTTTACAAAGCATGAAGTATTGGGTACTGAAGATGTGAGTGTCTCGAGGTGTGCCTGTCTAACTTTACAAAGCATGAAGTATGGGGTGCAGAAGATGTGAGTGTCTCAAGATGTGTCTGTCTCGCTTTAAAAAGCAGTAAGTATGGGGTGATAAAGATGGGAGTGTCTCAAAATGTGCCTGTCTCGCCTTACCAAGTATTAGGTGTGGGGTGCTGAAGATGTGACTGTCTAAAGATGTGACTGTCTCTCTTTACAAAGTATGAAGTAAGGGGTGCTGAAGATGTGAGTGTCTCATGATGTGATTGTCTTGCTTTACAAAGTATGGGGTACTGAAGATGTGTGTCTCGAGGTGTGCCTGTCTAACTTTACAAAGCATGAAGTATGGGGTGCTGAAGATGTGAGTGTCTCAAGATTTGACTGTCTCACTTTACAAAGAATGAGATATGGGGTGTTGAAAATGTGAGTGTCTTGAGGTGTGCCTGTCTAACTTTACAAAGCATGAAGTATGGGGCGCTGAAGATGTGAGTGTCTCAAGATGTGACTGTCTCTCTTTACAAAGCATTAAGTATGGGGTGCTGAAGATGTGAGTGTCTCAAGATGTGACTGTCTCGCTTTACAAAGAATTAAATATGGGGTGCTGCAGATGTGAGTGTCTCAAGATGTGACTGTCTCTCTTTATAAAGCATGAAGTTTGGGGTGCTGAAGATGTGTCTCCAAGTGTGCCTGTCTAACTTTACAAAGCATAAAGTATGAAGTACTGAAGATGTGAGTGTCTCAAGATGTGACTGTCTGTCATCACAAAGCATGAAGTATGGGGTGCTGACCATAGGACTGTCTCGCTGTACACAGCATTAGGTATGGGGTGCTGACCATAGGAATGTCTTACTGTACACAGCATTAGGTATGGGGTGCAGACCATAGGACTGTCTCACTTTACAAAGCATTAGCTCTGGGGGGCTGACCAGAGGACTGTCTCACTGTACGCAGCATTAGGTATGGGGTGCTGACCATAGGACTGTCTCGCTGTACAAAGCATTAGGTATGGGGTGCTGACCACAGGACTGTCTCGCTGTACAAGACATAAGGAATGGGGTGCAGACCACAGGACTGTCTCGCTGTACACAGCATTAAGTATGGGGTGCAAACCATAGGACTGTCTCGTTTTGCAAAGCATTAGGTATGGGGTGCTGACCACAGGACTGTCTCGCTGTACACAATTTTAAGTATGGGGTGCTGACCATGGGAATGTCTCGCTTTCCAATGGCTTCAGTGTGGTGAATCGTGTTCCTGCTTAAAGAGCTACAGCTGCTCTCATCAGCGCCCGGCGCTTTCTGGTGTAATCTTTGGCAACGCCGATTTGTTCGTTTTTTTTGTAGCTGTTTCCATAACTCAGTAATTAATCCTTAGTTGTCGAGAGCGCGAGTACATTCACAAGGGTTGGCACATGTATAATGAATAGGAGATATGCTCTTCCTGACACTAGAGGGCAGTGCAGCACAGGTTTTTAAAAGGAGTGTCGCGGGGGCACCGCTCTTGCACTGACACATCGATAATTGGAGAACTGTTTATTCTATCTATAGATAGAGAGGCTGTCGGTGTCGACAAATACTGTGTAGATCAGATGCAGGATCTCTGCTAAAGGTTTGACGCCACAGACACCCTGGCGCGACCGCCAGGGTGAGGTTTGGGACTAGTGGTGAACTCACTGCGCCGTTCGGAGTGGAGAGGGGTGTTAGGCAAGGTTGCGTCCTGGCCCCTTTCTCTTTACCCTTTATACCAACGGATTGGAGAGAGATATGTTGAAGGGGGCCCACGACCTCCCTATGGTAGGCAACCGTCCCATTCCGGCCCTTCTTTACGCGGACGACGCAGTGATACTGGCCCGCACCCCAAACAAACTACAAAGGGCGTTAAATAGGTACTCATCCTTTATGGCCAATTTGGATCTTAAGGTCAACATTGGCAAAACCTTTGTTATGAAGGCCGGGGTTGGTAAAAAAAATAATAAAACCAGGGACATTTACTTGAATAACGAAAAACTGGCAACCACCGACAATTACCCTTACCTAGGCGTAATGATAGACCACAAATTAAACTGGAAAGCGGCAGTAGATACGAGGAAACTCCAATTCACGAGAACCACCACAGCCCTTGTAAACTTCTCTAGGAAACTTGGTAAAAAAGCACCCACTGAAATGGTTAAAATCTACAAAGCTAAATGCATCACCGTGGCCCTGTATGGAGCGGGTGTGTGGGGCCATGTAGCTTTGGACTCTATTCAGGGGGTAGAAAATATCTTCTTGAGGTATCTTCTTTCTTTGCCAAGGAGTTCTGCAAACTTTTCGTGCCACCTGGAATTGGGTCTTCCCTACGTGACAGACCTTGCGAGAATTCAGCCACTTTTATTGTGGCACCGAATTTGGTCGTCGGACAAAACAGTCTTTTCGCAAACAATTATTCAAGACTGTAAAGCTTTGGAAAACGCACCCAAATCCAGGTAGTTATCCTATGTCAAAAGATTTTTAATTGACCTAGGGTTAGTAAAATACTACCATGATCCCTTTTCAATACGGGAGGTACCGAAGAAGGCCTTTCAGAAACTCTGTCTAACCCATCTCGAAGAGTTAAGACTTACCTCTGAAGTCATGAAACAATCTGTCAGACACAGCTTGACCGTCCAGACGGTATTTGGGATGCAGCCCTACCTAACCTACAATATTACCGCTTACGAACTGTTTCTTTTGGTTAGGTTTAGGCTGAATTTTTTCCACCGCCTAGTTGCATTTCCGCTGAGAAATAATTGGGCAAAAACACTTCCTCCCTGTCCGTGTGACGGGACTTCTACCCAATCCACAATGCACACAATTTTTTTTTGCAAATACTATACGGATCACCGGAAAAAATTACTTATTCCTTCATTAAAACGACTAGGCTTCCGAACAGGTCGCCCAGCCTTCCTCTTTTTACAGCAAATGGACGGGGTGGGGTTGGTCTTCACTGTCTCTAATTTGCTGCAATACATTATGCGCCATAGAGCGAATTTAGGATGAATTTTGTTATGCCATAAACGAAAAGGTAGGGTTGATGATGTGATCCAAGTGTTTTATTCTATACTAATACTGTGTTTGATTTTACTATTATTTATTGGTTGTTAAAACTTTTTTAATGATAAGATCAGTGTCGATGAATTTTACATTGTTGGTACATTTTTTATGAGATGTTTTTAACCGTACTTTTGCCTCTGTATCTTTTATGACCTGTCTTCGGAAGGTCGAATAAAGAATTCTTTGATTTGATTTGATTTGATTGCCTTTTCAAGAACCTTTGCCGGAGAGGGGAGCAGGGTGATGGGCCAGTAGTTCTTTGGATCTGCTGGGTCAGCGGATTGTTTCTTCATGAGGAGCCTCACTTCTGCGTGTTTCCAGTCCTCACTAAAGGAGGCTAGGTGATGGAGGCATTCAGGGCCTTCTTGAACTCATCGCCAATCGTCTTACTCCCGAGGTTAAAGATGTGGTGGGACATGTGTCCATGGGCGCTCCAGAGTGTAGAGTACATGATGGAAATTGTGGCTTAAGTTGTGAGAGGGTCCCAACAGGTGAGCAGGTGTTCGGGGTTTGTGAGTGTGAGTAGGCAGATGCTGTCGGCCGTAGTGGGCTCAGCACTTGTTCACTTTTCAGAACATCCGCAGGTGAACTCCTATAAGCATCACATTATTTACTGTACATCCAATATGCTAATTTCTGATTCAGTCAGGCTACTGGCTTAATTAGCGTTTGGTGGGCCAGGTGACAAATGAATGGGCGCCGGAATCACTCCCTCCCTTGGCACGGCCGCGGTTGCCCCACCATATTTAGGGGTTTTACACCAAAGCAGCCCCGATGTCCATGGCGGGAGTCATTTCAAAGGCCTAAAACATGGCAGGAGTACAACTGGTGTAATGTAAGACATATAGGTGTGCATTCTACTATTTTTCAGTTATGCATATATTTTTTTCGTCCATAATGCAGTTTGCACCCGTTTGAAAGATAAACATTTCCTAAAAGCATTGTCAAGAAACATCAGCAGTCTTTTTGATACAGGACACCGGAGGTTCACTCTCAGAGTATAGTTCAAAAAATTGAGAACAAGAACAAGTGCTTCTACAGTGGATGTTTTTCTCAGCACATTTCTTCAGCACATATTTCGTTTTTAAACCATTATGTAATGATGTTTTTATTGGTTGAATATGCTTTGCTTTCATTTAGACATTATTAAACTAGATGTTCATTTCATCATTTATATGGTTTTTCAGGTATGTCGAATGAAAGATGTCTCGTATTAGGTTGTTATAGTATTTCGTTTGTTTTCACGGGCGTAAGGTTGCACGTGATTGGATCACATGACACAATTCATTTAAAACTCGGCTCACCGGAATGTTCTTTTCCAGTAAACACAGGCTGTATTCAAATATGCACCTTTGGTTTGAGAGGCTGTGGATTTTCTGATGGTGGAGGTAAGTTTGTGGATCTTGTTGCTTTCCTTGGCACTGTGGTTGGGTAGTATTAGTTCAGCAGTCGATGCACTTAAGTGTTTGAGGGAGAGAGCAGTATCACAGGTGTTAGCTGGTTAGGTCAGAGCACGTGGCGCGTGGGATTACTAGGGGAGATCACGATACAGCGCATAAGTGGGGTCCCTCACAGAAGTATTTTTCGTTTTGATTCGAGGAGTATGGTCACAGAACATTGAGCACATTCTTTGATTTAGTATTGATTTGTTTGTTATTTATATATTTGATTCACTGAGTTTAATATTAAGCTAAGATGACAGTTATACGGTTTGTTATCATTTCTATAGTACTTAACAGTTTGATGCAAAAAGGGCTGGATGATATATGGTTCTCACATGTTTTCACTGTAGTTACCCCTGAGGAAGGGCTTATGCGCCCGAAATGCATTGGGAATACCATCTTCATGCTGAATGACATGGACTGTCATCATTGTTGAATGATATGGATTGTGAACCTTTTGTGTCTATGAGCAAAGCTGACGTTGGCACTCCTGGTACTTTTAAAAGACTGAATATATGAACATTTCCAAAACAAATTTTGGATTACTGTTGGAACAAACAAGGAATAAAAATTTGAGAAAACCTGAGAACATCATTTGATCTAAATGAAGGATTATTGTGCTGTGCACCCTGGGTTATGGGAACTGACGAGGCCCCATTTGTTTTCAGAAGTCCTCTATGTCATGGCGGCTCATGGGGATGTTTTTATTTTTAAAGACAAATACCAAAAGCATTTTCTCCCAGAACTTGTTGCAGTTTTCCTGTTTGAGTCCGCCGTGGTTTGCATGGCAGTCCAGGACAAACACAACATGCAAGGGGCCCGGCATCGGTACCCTAAAAAGGGTGGATCTGTCAAGCGCTGTTTGCAGAAAAGTTTTTTTCCTGACGGCAGACCCAGAAGAGGCTTCATGTCATGAAATTAACCATTCTTCAACCTCTAATTGTGGTAGATAAGCATGAGGTAGCTGGAAAGGCCAGACCAAGCTTTTGGTGGCTTCTCCGGTTACCGCCAATCTCTAAATGATGCTGCAAGATTACTTCGTTGCCAGAGCTCAAAGTCATGTCTTCCACACCACAATTCCCCAATACGCTATAAGTAGAGTGACACTTACTGGTTCCACAATATTGAATTTCTTGCTCTCCTGCACCTCTTGAATCTGGCAGACATATTCAATCGAAGACTCGTAGAAGATTTGCCTCTCTTTATCCAGCAGAATGTCGGCCTGTGTGGAAAGAGCAGCAGTACTCATTCATCTACATGCAATGAACAGCAGGATGCATGCACCATGTCAAGCTGAAAACAGCCATGCATGTACACGAGTGATGGGGACACATTTTTCAAACTCACTTTTAAAAATCGGATCGCAAGTACCGATGTGCTCAAAGTCACTGATTTCAGCACAACAGAACGGATGTTGGCACCCTTCTACTGACATATTTTCCAAACTCTGACATTATTTCATATTTTGAAGAGTGGAAAATGTATCCCAACCCATATTTGTATATAAATGCAATACAAAACAACAAGCTAAAGTGATATATTTATCAGTAAAGCTTTACTCTAAAGAACTCAGATGGTATCACTCATACTGAAGTACGTAACATTCCCTCTCCATCCACACCTGGGGTAGTGGAAATGACCCCCAATCTACTAGGCCTCTCCACCACATTCAACACTGTTGACTAATGCATCTTCCCACACATCTCAAAAGTCTGTAGGCCCTGAAGGAACCAAAACAGTGGTCCTTAGCCGCATACAGTACAACGATGCCCCATAACATGCTGCATTTCCTAGAGCTTATTCGTATACTCCAACATCAGGTGGATGGTTTGTCCCCTTTACATGCCCTGTTTAGTACCTGAGGCTTTTATGCTGTCCCATAATTGGACAATACACAGCTCAGTGAAAGCCATCCATTCTAAAACTTCCTGTTTCTGGCCTAAATATGCATTACAGCTGGGTACCATTTGCTCTCCCACCATCTGCCCCACCCTACAGGTTCTGATGGATACTTCTAACTGCAGATTCCTCACCTTTTGAATCCTGCTAGGTGCCAGACTGGACTCAGAAAACTTTCTGCAATCACTCCCAGTATCGGACTCTGCTGCGACTGTCCCACCACTGGAAGTGACGACAAAGAGCCACATGCAGGCATGACATCAGTTCCTCTTTTTCTGCACCCTTTCATATGGTTTTGGAGCTCCGCTCCCACATTTTGTTTGTGTTTTGCCAACATTTTTAAATTTATTTTAAGACAGTGTGCAGGGAGGTCACCCCCTAAAACCACATGATTTAAGTTGTGCTTAAGTTGTGTTGTGCCTGTAGGAAGCAGTAGTCAATCACACACCCACAAATATGACTTGAAGGCCTGAGACAAATGCTCCCCGATGCAAACATAGTTATTTGCAGACGTGAAATCGAACATAAAGGAGGCCAGTTCCATTCTAAGTCTCAAGACCATTCTCAGTCAGTGTCCTTGGGCAGGTCCAACATGAAGTCAAAATACAATGTCTTCCCACAAAGGCCAAGCGGGATTCTATCCCATTCCGTCATTCTAATTCCAGGGAGAAGTCATGTACTGGCACTCCGAAAACTCCATCCCCAGCGGCATTGTCCGATTCCAAGACTGGAGTCAATATATCCTGAATTTCCCAGGCCATTGTTAACTCCGCAGGAGATTTAGGGCTTGAAGTGATCAAGGCTGCATTTATTTTGGAAGGTGCTGGGTTCCTCTAGCAGGCCTTCAGACCCCATACATCTGCCTGTGTCTTCAGTTTGACTTCTGCAAGAGGGCCCTGTTCTGGTGCCAACTGGCCCCGTTCGGGCTCAGCCTGGCATTCAGTGCGCTTCAACACCTTTCCTGCAGGGCCCACTGGTGATGCCAAGGTTGGTGCTGGCCTCGCTCCAGAGACAGCGGTTCCAGAAAGTGATCTGATTCTGCTGCGCGATCCAGAGCCAACTTCAGCCAGATGGCGACCCATGTTGTGCTACAAGACAAAGGTGCAGCCAGTGGTTTCGGAGGATCCCTCTCCTGTCCAGCGCAACCTGTTATCCAACTGACTATTGGGCACCTCTAGGGGTCTCCTGGAGACCCATCCTTTCTGATGCCACAATTTATCCTGGAGAGTTTCAGTGTTCAGGTGCAGGCTAAATACAGCCAATGAGATGGAGTGGACACTGCAGACTTTGTCAGCTGTGTCATGGGCACCAGCCTCATTGTCAAGAGAACACGCTGGGATACGTATTACAGGTTCTTCTGAGACAAACAAGTGCCACTTTTCCATATGTCATTTGACAGTCAGGCTTTTCTCAAAGAAGACATTTAGCGTTGGAGCACTTTAAGAACAGCCAGGCTACAGCCTGCATCCCTGCTGTAATGTGTACCTGTCTCGCCAGTTCCACCAGCAGTACCCAAAGTTCTAGGGCTGCTCGAGGGGTCTTGCCTACTAACAGAGGCAGCCCCCACAGTCTGTCCTGCAGCATATTCAGCCTTTTTGTGACTCCAAACGAGGGGTAGTGGCTGGGGCCATGGACCCCGAAGATGCAGTTTCTCACCCTCTTCCTCATAAGCTGCGCCCAGTGCCAAGACACTTATGTTTCCCCTCTAATGGTTATGAGGGACCTAAAGGGACCGAATTTGATTTGGCCTGGTCTGATGCCATGAAGTTTCTTCTAACAGTGGATTCTTTGGGTTGTTCAAATGGGTTAAGCTGCCTGCTCTTTGCCCACCCCTCCCCATAGTCCATCACTTTGTGACGAGACCTCGGCAAAGCATGCTGCCCTCCTAGCTAGAAAAACCCAGAAACGTCTAGGTACAAATGGTACCCGATGTGGAGAGGGGCACAGACTGGTACCCCCGGTAAGTCTTGGACCCCGCAAAGGGGAACTGAGGCAGATATTGACAGTCAGGCTTCTGAACAGCTCCCTCAAGAAGGACAAGTTCAAGATGCTGGCAGGAAGTGTACTTTCATGTGTCGATCCTGCTGTCCCCATGTGTTTCTCCCAGTTTGTGGTGGAGTCACACCTCGCCCTATGCCTCAGTGGTCCTGGCTCATCTTCACAGGACGGGAATGCATGTATTCCCTTACCGCAATAACTGGCTGCTAAAGGGGGCTCACTCATCTCCATCAGAATCAAACTACTTGAAAACAATAGTTTTGTTGCTGTCCATCCTTGGGGTCTCCATCAATAATCTGAAATCACATCACTAGTCCTATGCAGAGGATCACCTGTACAGGGGGCTATCCTGGACACAGTGGCTTTGAAGGCATTTTAGCCTCCTAAAAGGGGCTCCGTGTGGTCACTTCCAGAGGTGGGACGGAATCACCGCAGTCTGACTGTGGCAACTACCATGTGCAAGAGCTTTTGCAGAAAGATTTCCAGAGCCAGCCTGGTACCTGGGAAGCTTCAAAAGGTGAGGAATACCCCCTCCCAACACAGGGCATAAGATCTCAGACTGCCCGGCCTGCTGACATATCTGACGATTTTTGAGTTAACCAACAGAAGTTGAATGGTGCATCCTGAGATTGTGTAATAATCAAGGGGGGGGGAGGAGAAGCTATGATCAATTCGGCTTCCAATTGTTAATGCAAAAAATCAATAAAGAATGGACCACTCATCAGCAGAGTGGGGGACCTATGGGTTAAAGGTGCGGTTAAATCCTTCGCTGCGCTCCAGAGCAAGCACGAGCTTAGTGAAAGAGAGTTCTTCCGTTATGCGCAGGTTCGGCACGCCCTGCTCTCGGTCTTTGGGGAGGGGACCACGGTCCCTGCTTCTTCGCCTCTCGAGGACCGCATACTCGATGGTCACGTCCCCGACAGTACTATCGCCTTGATTTACAAAAAACTGATAAATAATCGGGCTGACCTCTTGGTGCGTCTTCGGGAGGCATGGACGGGAGATGGGGCGGAGTTGGACGACGAGGACTGGCAGACTGCACTGTCATCCCCTAAGGAGGTGGCCATCCCGGCCCGTCTCCGTCTGGTCCAGCTTAAGATTCTCCATCGTGTTTACGTGACGGGCCCCCGCTTGGTCTCGATGGGGTTCTCTGACGACGGACTCTGTAAGCGTGGCTGCGGGCTCAGTGCCACCTTTCTCCACATTCTATGGGAATGCCGCGAGGTGGCGGAATATTGGTGCCAGGTGCATGATGTTATGAGACGAGTCACCGGGGTCGCTCTGCTGCCGGAGGTGCGTCGCTGTGTTCTGAATGTATGGGAGCCCAATGACTATAATGCGGCTCAGGCTCGGTGGGCGGCCTTGGGGAACATGATCGCAAAGAGAGATATAGCGCAGCTTTGGGGTTCCCAACGGCCTCCCACCGTGTCCGTATGGAAGGAGAACATGGACTGGTGCATGTTCAGGGAGAAAACTGTGTATGTGGCTCGTGGTAAACCGGGGGCATGGGTAGAATTTGGGGGCAGTGGAACGTGTATCGCGGGTCTATCTGTGCTCCCCCCCTGGTGGATACGTCTGGGGTTGCCTCGTTCCCCTGATCCTTGAGGGTTCCTTGCTTATCTCGTACTTCGGAGTACAGATTTGGTTCTCCCGTGGCCCCCCCCTCCCTCTCAGGCCTCCTTTTATTGACCGCCCTCGGGTGGGGACTCCCCCGGCTGTGGTTCGACGCCCATTTCAAGTCGTTTCGCCTTGCTTTTTGTTTTTCTTTATTTTTGTTGTTATTTATATTAATAGTGTGTATCCTGACTTCCCTTATGTGCAGTCTGATCTACTGTAATATAGCGGAGCCCCTGTGGGCCAGTCATTGTTTTTTGATCTGCTTGACCACTTTAATTACTAGCGGCCGGCCCTGGCGGTTGTAGGCCCATGCTTGTAACCTTTTCTCTGCACAATAAAACTTTTTTAATAAAAAAAAAAAAAAAAAAAGAATGGACCACTTGTCCTGTGTAGCCAGGCTCTTTTTGGTCTTGGTTCCGTCGTAAAAAACCCTCATAACTGTACACAGGTGGGAATGGCGGTATGTACGGAGTCACCGCTAGAGTGTACTAGTACAGCATCATCATAGGGTCTTTTGTTTGTATGTATGCTGACCTCCACCAGGAGGAAGACCAACTGGTTTTACAGTAGCGTCCAGGCATAAAAATAGAAGTAAAAAGAGGGTGTGATAGTACTCAGCTATAGTGAGGTTAAAATTCTCTAAATCGTTTTTTCTGAAGAATCTTTATTTGAAGAATGTTGATAAGAGAAGTTAAAAATTGGAGTGCGGATAATGACAGAGTTACTGGTCTACCGTACTTTTAAGGGTCAAGGGTCAACATGTTTCAGCCTTCTGTTGTAGTCTAAAGGCTTTCGTCAGGACCGAATTTAATAAAGGCGACGCGTTGTGGCTCCTGATATAGTGGATGTTCTCCACTAGTTATTTAAGAAGTCAGATCCGTAGTATCTGTACCTTGTGAATTCGTGATATTAACTTCCTCGAGGTACCGAACGGCAAATGCGGAACTTAGTTCGGTTCCGTAAAGTCATTTGCTTGTTCTGGCTCTGTTCGCGGTACCCCCGGTGTCCTGAGATTGAACTGAGGAAGGCCTCCGGAGCAAGGCCTGCAGTTCCACCTCATGTATGTGCACACATGGCATCACAGTGATGGCACCCGAGTGTAAATAAGAGGTATCTGTAACAACTATAGCCTGAGATTGTGGAGGGCTGATGGAATACTCACTAACAGACTGGATGGTCACATTCACCAAAGCAAATCAGAAAGCAGAGAGTCGTAGCTCCACACCTGAGCGGGGAGACTTCCCCCTGATGCTCATGCCACCGTTTCCTTAAATTCCACTGAATCCTCATCCGACATCCAGCAACATCAGTTTGCATGAGGCCATGAGGCCTAACAGGAGTAAGAGCTTCAGCACTGGAAAGGGTGGAAACATCAGAATCATGCCTTGAATGTCTGCAATCCTCTGAGGAGGAGGAAAAGCCTTTCCACAGGTTATGTCTTTCACATCATGAAGATCAAACTTCCTGTGGGGACACGGTAAGACTGCTGGGGTTGATGGTAATACCCAGCTCGTGCAGGAAGGTCGTGGTGCTCTAAAGTTGATCCACAACTAGCGGGCAGCAGCGACCCCACCTACGTGCATGAATCCTCCTCAGCGAAGCTTCCACCACAGCCTGCATATTGAGAAACACTGGCAGTGTGCTGCTCAGACCAAATGTTAGAACTGTCAACTTATATTGCTGCAAAATGAGAGTGAATTTTGTCCAGCAGCTGTGGGAGGTCAGAATGGCAGATGAAAGTAGATGTCCTGAAAGTCCATGGACATCAGTCAATCCTCCGTGTTGAAGGTTAACAGAATCTGGATCAGGGAGAGCCTTTTGAAACTCATCATGCCTAATTAAGAGAGTCAGGACATGAAGGTCCAGGATAGGCCTCGAAACCTCCTCTTCTTGGAGGCCAAAAGGTAAAGTGAGTACAATGATTTTCTCTTTTCTGCTAAGGGCAGCACCACTGTGGGTCTTCGTAAATCCTGCTGTAGGAGGCAGCGTCAAGTCTCACCAAGGGAGCAGGACCACTCCCTGAAGAAAAAGAACCAGGGAGATTGTTTTCTTTCCGAAGACTTACCTGAAGTGTAGAGGAACTGCTTTGGAGGGGGTCTCTACGGGCCTTGGACAAAACAAACTTTGCCTCTCTTCTCTAAAGGTCTATGGATGCACCGAAGAGCAGGTGTTGAAGGGCATTGGATCGAGGCTGAAACCAGACCCACATGCAAGTGTCATGCAGATGTAACACAGATATCTTCTTAGAACACCTATAATAGGGTTGAAATATAATAGTAGGAGTTGTTTCAAAATCTGAGGAATTCCGTCAGTGAAGGAATTCCGTGAGAGAGAGCCCCAGTCCTGCATCGAGGAGGCTAAGATCAATAGGAACTGAAGCCAGTGTATCAGTTCGCGTCTTATAGCTCCCAATGTGGTTATATCCTGGGTGGGCGAAACTGTGTCTGAGGCCTCATGGCACTGCCTGGTGGTCCTGGAGAGCTTTTGCTGGGGATTCCAAATTCCAGATACAGTTAAGCAACTGGGGAATATTTATACAGTGAGGAATCTGTGGGAAGAAGTATCCAACAGAATGCATTAGCTGACACAAGAAAAGCCCAGAACTAGGAACATTGCCCTGGAGCCATATTGTTGCAAGACGCTCGGGGTCACTGAAAAGACTAGCCTCAGGGTAAATAGAGAAAAACATGCCACAAACGTATATCGTACATGGATGGGTAAAAAGATTAGAGTGTGCTACTGCCACAAACATGCCTCATTTGTTGATGGGTAAAAAGAGATGGGTATGGCCAATGCCATAAACTTACCTCCTGTAACTGGGCCTCTTTCTTCTTCGATGACAGATGCAGGTGCCGATCCAGCATTGAATAAAACTTCTCGCTGTCCTTGTCAAACCTCTTCTTTCTTTCCTAGGGGTGAAAGATAAAAGGATGTGTGATTTAAAGGCGGCCATTTCCATTATAGAGAACATGAGGCACCATTTTATTAAACTAATGTCGTATGTCAGTTTGTGATGGACAATTGAACAAGTTACTTTTCTTTGGTAACAATATTTCTGGCTGATATTTTATTTAACTGCAGATTCCTCACTTTTTTCGAATATTCCATGCACTAGACTTGATCCAGGAGTTGTTTTAGCAGTGCTTCTGCACACCGCTAGGTGGAACCGTAAAGCTCAGTGTTCGCTTCGTTCCATGATACGGAGCCACATGTAAGTGCCCCCCCTGCGTGCCAATATCAATTTCTTGCTAGACTCTTTTCGTGCCCTCTGATGCAGCTTGTTCTGTCGCTGCCTCTTCTTACACCGGGTAAGAAGAAGCAGCGACAGAACAAGCCGCGTACTCCCGTCCAAGAGCGGGAAAGAGTCTCTCTATCTGATGTAACCCGACACTTGAGGAAAAAAGGTTCAAGTCGAACGTTTACATATGTTTTGGTGGAACACATTATTCCATATTTTCACTAGGAGAACTATTACTTATAGTGTCCTCCACACATAGACAAGGTCCTGATGAAAGCCCACCTGACCCCTAGGGGCACTAGACAGGGCTGAAACATGCCGACCTCTTTTTTGGACATATTTTTATAGTGCATCAGACCCTAATTCGTCTGCTTCATGCACGTAAGGCGTTTTTAATTAACTCGAACCCAGTTCTATTAAAACAATGCACTGGTTTTACGAGTCTTTTAAACGTCACTCACTATAATATCACTTTATCACATACCCTCACTGATCTATGATCACTACTGAAAAAACCAGAGGAAAAACCTCCGGGTGGAGGAAGCATTCATTAACCCAATGATGATGCTGTCACGTTGTCGAGCACAAAGCGGATAATCAAACATACCGCTAAAATTCCACCCGCAAAGAATGTGATTGAGGGTTTCTTAACAGTACCCGGTACTGTTTATGCTGACCCTGGTTCTTTCAGGACCAGTGATCCACTCTCTACCTGATATTTAGAGATTTGAGAAAAAGAAGCTGAGTGGGTCACAAGCCCTTCTTTCTCCCCCCTTTTGATTTAGATACAGGACCCAAGACCCCAAGCGGAAAGGTGTACAGGAGTATCGTGCTACACTCTTGTCTGAATGCATCCCCTAGTCAGAGCATTGTTGGGAAATCCAGGGTTCAGAAGTTTTGACACTGCACATTTTTGACAGTTGCAAAAAGATCCAGTGATGGCTATCTCCACTGTCAGAAAATGCTGGAATTCAATCGCCATTTATGATATGCCAGGCATCACCAACAGAGCTCATCCATCCGGGCGTTTAGAGACCCAGCCAGGATGTGCATGATCAGGGAGGTGCCTTGGCGCTCCATCCAACTCCAGAAGCACACTGCTTCTTGGCACTGGGCACCGGACCCACCTCCACCCTGCTTTTTGCAGTAAGAGGTGGTAGGGGGTTGGCTATGAGAACCTGCACCAGCCTTCCCTTGACAGATGGCAGGAATGCCTTCAACAACAGGCCTGCAGCTCCAACAAATTTGTGAGGAGCTGAGTTTTCACTGGAGACCAGAGTACTCTAAACTCCACATCCCCCAGATGACCTCCCTAACCCATCAGGGATACATCCGTAACAACCATCAGCTCTAGGTTGGGAAGGGAGAGGGGTATGCCACTGATCAGAATGCTATTGAGCAGCCACCACTGCAGATCTTGTGCAGCATCCCCAGACTCCTGAATGTCATCTGACAAGTTTCCTTGGTGCTGGGCCCACTGAGACTCTAAATCCCACGGCAGAGACCGCTTATGCCACCTAGCGAAGTGAACAAGCAGAATGTAGGAGGCCAGCAGGCCAAGGTGTCTCCAAGCCGCTCTCACCAAGATCCAGGTCTGAGGCTAAAACATCAGGATCATAGCCTGAATGACCTGGACTCATCATGATGGAGGAAAGGCCCTGAACTGCGCCATGTCCAGAATGACTCCTATAAAAAGAAGCCTCTGCGAAAAAGTCAACTGTGATGTTCGAAAACCCGAACAATGTCATGAGACTCACCGTCAACTGGAGGAGGTCTACAACTGACTGTGGTGAGCCCACCTTCAGCAGCTAGAAGTCGAGGTCAGGGAAAACTGGCATATCCAACTTCTGAAGATGGGCTGCTTCCACTACCATCACTTTCCTGATTACCCGAGGGGCACTGGTAAGGCCACAGGGGAACACAGAAAACTGAAAATGCTCCTAGCCAACCTTGAATCGCTGGTAAAGTCTGTTGGACTGCAGGAACGGCACACAAAAGTCCATCTCCTGACCTTTGACCCTGCTTCAGGTAGGTCGCTCCCCTCACCGCCACGCAGCCCCCTGTGTGCCCTGCAGGTCGCCGTCTGCCGCTCGCTGCCGCTGCTTGCACTGGTTCCTGACTGCCTGTGTCTCACTGTGCCCTGTACCCCAGCCACCCGTTTTTCCTCTGTACCCCTCAGCCGGCACTTCCCCCGTTTTTTTTTCCTGTGCCCAGCTAACCTTTGTTTCTGTACCCCAGACTGCCTGTGCTTCACTGTGCCCTGAACCCCAGCCAACCGTCTTTCTTCTGTACCCCTCAGCCTGCTTCTTCCCCCGTTGTTCATCTGTGTCCACCACCCTGATTTTGCCTCCTGTACCCCTGCCCGGTTTTCTCCCGCGCACCCTTCCCTCTGTCCCGTCGCCCCCGCCGCTCTTTTCCCGCCGCTGCGTCCCTGCGGCCCCGCCCCCTTGATCCCCATTGGCCGCCCCGCTCCCGCCTCCCAGCTGCTTCTCCCTCCCGCTCCCAATCATATGGAGGCCGCGCAGCGGGCGCGCAGCGGGCGCGCCGAAAGCGCGCCAAAGGCAAGCCCGTCTGCGCCCATCCGTGCCTGGCCCGCGCCCAGCGCCCGAACCCCTGGCCCCCGAGGACCCCAGCCCACCCGCCAGACGTACGACGCCGCCACCCTCAACGCACTCAACACCGGCCGAACCCCGGGATGCTACCAAGCCACCCCGAGACGCACCCACGGACCCTTCAGCTGCCTCGCCTGCAAGTTCACCTGCATCCGGACCTGCCCCGTACCAGCACCCGCCAAGCCGAACACCAGCAGCAACCACCTCAAGTGCATCCTGCTCAACACCCGCTCCGTCCACAGACACGCCATCGAACTCTGGAACCTCCTCGACACCACATCTCCAGACGTTGCCTTCCTCACGGAAACCTGGATGAACGACTCCTCAGCGCCCGACATCGCCATCGCCATCCCAGAGGGATACAAGATCACCCGGAGAGATCGCAACAACCAGACTGGAGGAGGCATCGCCATCGTCCACAAGAACACCATCCACATCACGACCAACACCGACGACACCCTGACTACCGCCGAACACCTACACTTCCAGATCCACACCGACCCTAAGACCACCCTCAGAGGCACCCTGATCTACCGACCCCCGGGACCACGCACACCATTCAGCGAAGACATCGCCGACTTCATCAGCCCGCACGCCCTCCCCTCCGCTGACTACATCCTCCTGGGGGACATCAACTTCCACCTGGAGAATAACAACGACCGCAACACCGCCACCCTGCTTGACAACCTCGCCAACCTCGGACTCAAGCAGCTGGTGTCCACCCCCACGCACCTCGCCGGACACACACTCGACGCCGTCTTCTCATCAAGCAAAGACATCGCCTTCAGCCACGCCACTGGACTCCACTGGACGGACCATAGCTGCGTCCACTTCACCTTCAGAAGAACCACGATCCACCACCACCGGCAACAGGATGCTCGAAGAAGCTGGAACAAAATCACAGCCGACCAGCTCGCCGCTTCCCTGAGCCAGCACCCTCCAGCCAGCTCAGCGAACCCTAGCCAGGCCGCCGACAACCTCACGAAGTGGATCAGCACCTGCGCGGACGAACTCGCCCCACTGAGGATCCCGCTCAGCAGACCCGGCAGCAAGAAGGCCCCATGGTTCACCGACAAACTCAAGAGCTCCAAGAAGAACTGCCGAGCCCTCGAGAAAGCCTGGAGAAGGGAGCCAACACCGGACAACATGACCACCCTCAAGCTCGCCACCCGGAAGCACCATCAACTAATCCACGCCACCAAGAAAACTGCATTCAAGGACCGGCTGGACAACAACGCACACAACTGCAAGGAACTCTTCAACATCGTGAAAGAGCTCTCCAACCCCAACGCCGGAAACAACGACATCACCCCATCGCAAGACCTCTGCAACTCCCTCGCCTCCTACTTCCACAACAAGATCGCTGACATACACAACAGCTTCATCCCACAAACAACGCCCTCCACGACCGCACCAACGCCCCCCACCACCACCCTCAGCGCCTGGACCCCGATCAACACAGAAGACACCATCCGCACGATGAACTCTATCCACTCCGGATCTCCGACCGACCCCTGCCCTCACCACGTATTCAACAAGGCCGACGCTGTCATCGCACCCCACCTGCGGGACATCATCAACACCTCCTTCGACACCGCCACCTTCCCTGAGAGCTGGAAGCATGCCGAACTCAGCGCTCTACTAAAGAAACCAACAGCGGACCCCACCGAACTCAAGAACTACCGCCCCATCTCGCTCCTCCCGTTTCCAGCCAAAGTCATCGAGAAGACCGTCAACAAGCAGCTGGCCGCCTTCCTCGAGACGAATGGATCCCTCGACCCCTCACAGTCTGGCTTCCGAGCCAACCACAGCACCGAGACCGCCCTCATCGCTGCCACCGATGACATCCGAGCCCTGCTGGACAACGGAGAAACAGCGGCCCTCATCCTCCTAGACCTCTCCGCGGCATTCGACACTGTCTGCCACCGCACCCTAGTGCAGCGCCTCAGCAACGTCGGAATCCAGGAGAAGGCACTGGAATGGATCATCTCCTTCCTCGACGGAAGGACACAGAGAGTCCGCCTACCACCGTACAAGTCAGAGGCCACCGAAGTCATCTGCGGCGTCCCCCAAGGATCCTCACTCAGCCCCACCCTCT
The DNA here is from genome assembly GCF_964204655.1 of Triturus cristatus. Classification (NCBI taxonomy): domain Eukaryota; kingdom Metazoa; phylum Chordata; class Amphibia; order Caudata; family Salamandridae; genus Triturus; species Triturus cristatus. Next base: position 1,041,272,094 of record NC_140588.1, read on the forward strand.
TCAACGTCTACATGAGCTCCCTTGCGGCCATCGCACGCCAACACAACCTCAACATCATCTCCTACGCCGACGACACCCAGCTGATCCTCTCCCTGACCAACGACCCCGCCGCCGCCAGAGCCAACCTCCACGAAGGGATGAAAGACGTAGCCGAGTGGATGATGACCAGCCGCCTGAAACTGAACTCAGACAAGATGGAAGTCCTCATCCTGGGCTCCTCGCCCTCCGCCTGGGACGACTCCTGGTGGCCCCCCGCCCTGGGCACCGCACCCAAACCGACAGACCACGCACGAAACCTGGGCTTCATCCTGGACTCCTCCCTCTCCATAACCAGACAAGTCAACGCCGTCTCCTCGTCCTGTTTCAACATCCTGCGCATCCTACGGAAGATCTTCCAGTGGGTCCCCACCGAGACCAGGAAGACGGTCACCCAGGCCCTTGTCACCAGCCGACTGGACTACGGCAACGCCCTCAACGCCGGAACCACCGCCAAGCTCCAGAAGAGACTCCAGCGGGTACAGAACGCCTCAGCCAGACTCATCCTCGACATCCCCCGAAGCAGCCACATCTCCGGACATCTGAGAGACCTGCACTGGCTCCCCGTCAACAAGAGAATCACCTTCCGTCTCCTCACCCACGCACACAAAGCCCTACACGACCAAGGCCCGAGCTACCTCAACAACCGCCTCAACTTCTACGCTCCCAAACGCCATCTCCGATCAACCACCCACGCCCTCGCCGCCGTCCCCCGCATCCGAAGAGCGACAACAGGAGGAAGGTCCTTCTCCTACTTGGCCGCCAAGACCTGGAACTCCCTCCCGACCGACCTGCGCCTGAGCCAAGACCACCTCCCCTTCAGGAAGAAGCTCAAGACCTGGCTGTTCGAGCAGTAGCGGCACCCCCCCCCCCCCCCCCCAGCGCCTTGAGACCCTCCGGGTGAGTAGTGCGCTTTATAAATGGCTTTAAATGATTGATTGATTGCATATACATGTCAACCATCAAGTCGCCCGGCTCCAGGACAGACAGAACTTGGCTCAGTGTGACCATTTCAAATTTGTCCTTCATAGAAACGCATTCAGAGGGTGAAGATCTAAAATAGGACAAAGTCTTTCATCCTTTGTCCACATCCAGAGTAACAATCCATCCCTATTTCCGAGTCTGGCACCCTCCGGTTTGGACTGCAGAGCCTGCACCTCATGCAGCAAGATGGAAAGGTGCTCCTCTGAAGGCCGTTCTGATGTGAGAGGAAGGTGTGGTTGGTCGGAAAGAAACTGGAGGGCAAAACACTGCTGGATGATCTGGAGGACCCATCTGTATGATTTGATGCGCTGCCACCCTGGAAGAAAATGTCTGATCCTGCCTCCCACAGGGTGGTTGTGTGCTGCTAAGGGTAAGCTAAAGTGGTTTGGGGGATGACGCGGCAGGGGTAGGGAACTGAGACCTGGGCTACGTCTCCCAGGTCACTATCCCCACCTTCAAAAGGACTGGGGTGACTTTTGTGGTGGTGGCAGGACTTGGCATCGTCTATATGCCAATCCCCTCAATTAGCTGCAGAGGGGTAAAAACTGATGAGGAAACTGTAAAGCATGGGTGAAAAACCCCAAAGAATGTGCCATGGCTCTTCTTCCTTAAAGTGTTCAAGAGCAGAATCAGAAGTTTCCCCAAATAGGTGGGACCCATCAAAAGGCATATCCAGAAGGCATGTCTCCAGAAAGGCCAAAGGAGCACATTGACCAAAGTAGTGTCCACTGCTCGCCCCAAGCAATCACTAGTATCCAGACTAGCCCTAATTAGATATTTGGCTGCATCCTAGCTGTCCTGAATGGTTTGAGCTAAAGAGGCCTGAAAATCTTCCGGGAAAGACTGTAAGATCTCATTTGTCATGTCCCAGAGTGCATGTGTGTAATGACCTAATCGGTAGACTGCACTGACTGACCACAGTTTTAAGCTGGCCTCAGAAAACATTTGCTTCCTCAACGCCTCAATCCCTTTCAACTCACTGTCTGGAGGTTTCCTTCTGCTGGTGGTCTCAGGAGTAGGATGCAACATAAGAAAATCCGGGTCAGATGGCAGACTATGGCATCTGGCCACTTGTCTGTTCACCAGTGGGCAAGAACAAGGTTTAGACCAAGTGCCCATAAAAGTATCAGTCAAGCCCACTGGCCTCCTGGAAGTCCATAAATGCTGGAGTGTTTGTATGAATCTGATCATCCGGGAGCCAGGTGCGCTGTTGTGGAGTCAAAGCGCAACCTTGGTCAGGGTCGAAAAGGATTTGGTTTTGGGTCAGACACTGGAGTCGAAAGGGGCTCAACCTCCAACACCTGCAAAGTTGGCACCAGCATCAATGAAGGGACCAATGCCAGTCTTGGAGCCAGAAAAGATGTCTGCATCGCAGTCAGTGCGGAATCCAAGTTGGGTTCCAGCAGCTCAAGGGCTCAGATGCCACTGAAGATGGATCCAACGACTGTAACCTGACTGGAGACCCCTGCGGATTCTTGGGGCACCAGAGGGAGCCATAAGATTGGCAAAAATACCCATATTAGTCTCCTTAAATACCTCAACCTGCCACAGTGTCATCGATGGGTCAGGAAATTCAGGGCACAGCAGAACAGTTGTGGAATTGGCTTCAAGGTCGGGGACTAGAAGCGAGATCGATTGGCACCTTGACGCCCTCCCGACTTCTCTTTAGACAGAGTAGCGTGATGGGATTGAGTCCCTTTATGACTTCTTATGCTTCTTCTTCAGCTTGGACTTCGACTTACTGTGAAGAAGACCTTTTCACAGGAATGGCTTCGAGAGCAGAAACAAGTCCACCACCTCGACTTGGAGTGGCAGTGTGACTTACGCAAGGTCCATTACTTCTTCCGGTGCTGCGAAACATACAGCTGCGATTCACATTAGACTTAGAGTTGTGTACCAAACTAACACACCAGAGACACACCTCATGCGGGTTCATCACCAACATCTGTTTCTGATAGTCATGTAACAATTTGACCCTGCAGTCTTTGGTGGGACATTGTTCCCTTGCACACTGGAAAAAAGAATTTTGGAAGAATTGTCAACTGACGAAAAGGTTGCAGAGCTCTGGATCCGAGTTCAAAGGCAGGGGAAAAAAGGAACTGATGCTTGCATGCAGGGGAGGTGCTTATATGCGGCTCTGCTCTGTCACTTTCAGTGTGGAACAAATCCAATGTGGAGGTGCACAGTGCCAGCTAGAGGCAAGTGTGAACACTGCTATGAAAGCTTCCAGATCCAGTCTGGAGCCTGGGGAATATCCAAAAGGTGTGGGTCAGTGGTCAGAAGTATCCATCAGAAATGTGAATGCTCAGTCAACGTAGAAACTGCTAACATATTATGCCTGAACATCAGAAGAGCACCAGTTATCAACCGCACCAAGAGAAAGAGAAAGAGAAGAAAATCAAAGAGAGAACGTACTCTCTACTGACAACATCTTACCTTACGCTATGGGTCTTGCAAGAGTACTGGGTACCCAAAGCCTGATTTTTTGTTTTTTTAAGTTCTGGGGTTTGGGGGAGGTTCCATCTGGGTAACGTCCCACCACACGAGCCTTGGGGTCATGATATCCCTATATTGTCCCATTTAGCCCTTTTTCAAAACCTTTTTCAGGACAAAGGGACTGAGTCCACGAGTCCTCTAATGGCAGCCACAATGTTTTGTTCACAGCTGCAGCCAGTCAATCAGGTAGCTTGGTACCGCTGTTTCAAAATGGCAGACAGGAGAAAAAGCTTCCTCAGCCAATCACAAGGCCCTTTTTTATTTGGTACTGCTTGACCAATAATCCAAATATAACTATCTGAATGTTAACCCCTTTATCGCCAACCTGAGTCCCTCTTTAAACGGCAAATTTTCTAAAACATCTGAAAGGATTTACATCACAAAATGCATGCTTTCTTATTAAAGTTCTTGCTTTTTGCCAGATTTAGTGTAGTTCAGTTCAGCTACTTGTTCTCTAGCACAGAGTAAACTTTCCTTTGGGAATTATCATGTGAAATTAATGTTTTGGGATCCCCTGTTTTTCTAAGCCCCCTACCCCCAACCTTCCACCCTTGACGGATCAGTGCGAAAGTTCTCATGAAGGCGCTCGGCTGAGTAGGCTTTTGTTTTGGAACATTTCATGTACATTCCTCAAACGGCGCCAAACTTTTTAGCAAAACAAAAACGCTCTTCCTATTTAAACTCTAACGTAACTATAAATATAGATTAGTAATTGCCAATGGGTGGGTGGGTGTTTGGTTTGGGTTGGTTAGTTGGTTGGTAGATGGATAATGGATGGATTTTAGCAAGAGCAATTATGACTGGAATCAGCGATGTTCACATTAGTTTAGATAGTTGGAAAAGTTATATAGGAGATTTGTATTGGAAACCTCTTAAGCAAGAAAATGACCAAAGTTAATATTATACCAATGTTGACTTAGGTTTGTAACCTAACATGCTGGTGAGGCTCCTCAATGACCTTGTACTGCTCTCCTTCAGACTAATGTGGAAAACGTTGTCCTTTACATAATAATATAATATAGGTGCGCTTCCTGCAGAATGAACTGCCTGATTGTACGACCTATACACAAGCCAGGACCTAGATCCGTGCCTAGGAACCATAGGCTGTTAACAGCATTACTAGAAGCAGGCGGCAAGATCTGTATAAGAGTATTGCATTCGAAACCTGGGCTCCAGAAAGGCAACGCGGATCATTCATGGCGCTGACCATATTGGCACTATTTAGCAAACGCTACACAAGAAAACTTAATAGATGTTTTGTTGATTACAGCGCCGCCTACAATCGTGGTGATCACAGGACTCTTGATAAAATGGACAAGTGAGCGGACTGATGAGGACCTGTTAAGTTTGAGAAGACCGTTTCATGAAGGGTCCTGGGTCAGGATTAAAGTTGATCATGGTTTGGGGGGTCTATCTCCGAAAATCGACAGACACAGCAGATTAAAGTGGGGGTGCACCCAGCGCCTTTGCGATTCTGTATGTACATGGCTGATCTAGCCAACATTCATTGCGGCATCAGTAACAGAACGATTCGCAGTTTAATATATGAAGATGATCTAGTTTCACTTTCAAACACATACGTTAGTCTGCCAGCCATGCATGGCCCCTAAATAATGAAAAAAGGTGTGCTCTGGCGGTGTTCGGTCTTAAGAGATCCCATTGATTATTCACAGGACGCGCCTGTGCAGAATCTCTTACTGCTTTCAAAACTAAGGTCTACCCTTATCAACCTTTGGGGTATTGTATGTGTTGGTTCTCGAATACACAATTGGATCATTTAGATTCACAACTAATTCGATCTTTATTGTTTCTAAGGCAAGCCCATTTCTGCCTGAACTGGGGCTGATGACTCCTTCTACCCTCTTAGATTAACAAGTGTGTTTTCATATCTTTAAATGTCCATGGGGTAGAAGGGATCCGCCACAACAGGGGCCTGGTACATGGAGACCAGAAACCGCACTCACCTTTCAGCAGCACAGTGACTTGCTCATCAACATTGAATGTTGGGACCTGGCAGAACATTACAGCCTCATCTATCCTGCAGCTTAAATCTCTATTTGAAGCATGTGCCAGCGAATGTTCTTTTACAACTCATTAGCAACAGTGAGCAACTAAAAGTACATCAGCTATGCCCTTCATAGATATACTACTGCCAGACAAGCAGACATACATTCAAGACTAACAGTTAAATGAAACATGTCTGACATCACAGCTCTCACCAGACAATCATGTGAGAATCACCAGGAGAGGGACTTTGGCTCCGCCCACATGCTGGGAGTCAAGAGTACGTGTTTTGATTGGGCACAGGTTGTGCGCTTCCACAAAAAGGTGTTTGCCTTCCATACAGCTGTGATCATTACCATTCTACATTCCTTTAGAGCCAGACCTATTGGCGTTGCCAATGCTTGTTAAGATTTCGATGGCTTGATATGCCTTTTCCACCATTGGACAGCCCTTCCCAGCAGGCTATTCATAATAAATTGTGAAGATTGCGGAGAACATACGGGAGTCTCCTTAGCACCTGCTAGGCTCTGTCCCGCTCCCTTCCCCCCTCCCTCCCCCCCTGAGAATCGTCTTTGATCGAACAGGCGCATGGACAGAGATAGATAGACTTTCAAGGATCCTCCAACAGCAGTATCCGTCACTGGATGACATGTATGCACGTTGTCGCTATGGGATTATGGGAAAAGGAACACACGCTGACAGCCCATGACGAGCCTGGTGCCTAGCGCCGTTACATGTTCTGTAATATGTATGGCTGATTGGTTTCCGAACTGCTCTTTTTTTAATAAGGGTAGGTGTATGAAACATGTTAAGTGATGGTGAGTGGCAGTTGCATTATTAATTATTCACCATCATATTTATGCTTAGTTTCAACTACTGAACGATCAGAAAAGGCTGTGAATGGTATTTTATTTTTGTTTTTTATATTCTATCGTATATGATTTTATTGTATATGACGGGGCGTTTTAAGGCCTGGGCAAAGTGGGCAATTGCCAGGGCCCCCATCTTCCAGGGGACACTGGGAAATTGAACTTTCTCTCTGTCTCAACTCTGTCTATTTCACTATTCCAGTCATTAACATATTTAATACTGTTTGGCATCATGAGAGTTTAATTATCAGAAAATTGATACTAAAAGAGAAAGGTGGTTAGTTCAAAGAGGGGCTCCTATTAGTATGTAAGGCCCGGGGCGCCTACAATCCTTTAAGTAACACTGGTATAAGAAACATATTTTATCAAACAAACTTTCTAAATACAGAGGGGTGCTGTACAAGAATTGAGGTTCCGGCACACATGCTACCAGAACATAGGGCCCAGTTTTGCTAATGTAAATTACTAATTTTCAACCTTTTCTTTAAAATAACTTCCCTCGAGATATTCTAGGACAGGAGTTAGAATAGTGCAGACGCCTCCTAAACTGTTTTGTGCAAAGTTGCACTTCCCTGAATGTTCAAGGACAGGAGTTCGAATAGTAAATGCGCCTTCCAAGGGTCCCGCAGCCCTCTGCTGACAAGGGGCCGGCCCGTCCCATACACCCCTGGTTAACGAATCTTGGCTCGGGTTCAGGGGAGCACAGCTTGGAAACGATGAGCGCAACGACCGTGTGACGAGTCAGTCCCACACTGCGCGCCGCGCCCCTCGCCTGGGTGTGCGCCCGCCCGTGTGCATTCCTTGACATGACCTGTGCATGGCGCCTGGGAGTGGGAGCACTACAGTTGTGGTGTGCCCGTGGGCTTGGTGAGCACATCTGGCGGGCTCCCCCCTCCACCGCCGGCCCCATGTGGGAGCCAAGCCTCGGAGAGCACAGAGGCCGCGTCACCTCCTTTCAAGGAACCGAGATGCGAAGTCCAAATTAGGCAACACCACCTCACCCTGGGATTCTCATTTTTTACTACACTTTGTCATTTCATTGGCTGCGCAGGCCCACGCCAGGCATCTTCAACACTACAAACGGCCCCCGCCACTACTTGGTCTGGCCGAAGGAGGATCGCTCTCCAGTGCTGAGGACCTAAAACACGGAGTGCTGGCCTATTTTGACTACCCCATCTCACTCTGTAAACGACAGCTTCAAGCAATTCCAAAGGAGCCCATGGAAACAAAACAGTGCCACGGCGCAGGATGTCACTAGCCCGTCGGGAAGACGGCTAAACGATTTGACGCTCGCTTCTGACATTCGCAATGATATGAAGGTTTCGAGATGCAATCCCTGCAAAGCCTGTCCCACCCGCGGCTCTCAGCTGAAGTTATAACAGTGTTCACACTATGCGAGTTCCTTCTCCCCTTTTCTGTTGGTGGAAGCTCCAAGGTCCCCACGGGCTTCCCTTCCCCCAAATGACGTCCAGATGGACTGGACCCCGTCCAAGAGTGAAGCCGGGATCAGGGCTCGTGTCTGCGCGGCCTCGCTGAAGGTGCGGCTCCCGACGGGGGGGGGCGGCGGAGGAGGACGGGGAGAGTCAGACACAAACACCGCAGCGTGGTCACTCCAGTCAGGCTGAGGGAGCGCGCGCGCCCGCCCGCGGCCACAGCACCGCCCGCAACGATAACACTGAAGAATACAGAGCAACAGCTGACACGTAAAACTATACAAGGGAGACGTCATTTGTGATAACAGGAAATGGAAGCATAACAGATAAAAAAAAAAAGAAAAAAATAACATGGGTGGGGGGTGCAATTGAATTGCTGAATTGCTTCCTCCACGGAACCGGTAAAGCAAGTCTTCACGGCGTGTTGTGCAACAACAGCCATGCTAGGTTTCAGACTGGAGTTAATAAGACCGTTTTTTACTGTTGGGCCAAGATTTGACAGCGGCAGCGTAGTTCACGAGGTACATTTTTAAGTGTAAACTTTCATTTATTTACTCGAGGTGTTTCAAGAAATTCCAGGTAGACTTTATTAAACCTTTGCACCCTCATTGCACACGGCGCGCCCATAGATATGGAAGGGCCGGCAGCAGCAGAAGAAAGGTACGTGCCCGCGTGCCGCGTTCATAAACGTGCACAGATCACCTGTGCACGGCTCACCTGCGCACGGCTGCTTGAGCTGGCCCTGCGGGCAAAACAAGCGAGTGGAAGTGCGCAGCCGGGGAGAACCGACACAGCAGTGCGACGGTGGACTCCTCCAAGACCCTGTGTCCGTGTGACTCGATAAGGCACCTCGCTTGTCCCCGGTGTGCTCTGGTGCCACCTTGCTTCTCCACAGCATGTGCACCCCCCCCCCCCCCCCCCCGCTTCCAGATGCCCCCCACCCACTGACGTCCCTCAGCACCCAGCCACAGGCGTCGGAATCCTTGGTCCTGGACAACACAGCAGCAAGCATGCTTGGTAGCACACACAAAGTGCCCTTACGGGAGACAAGTTTCATATCATTTAATACAACTTTCCCAAAAATCCGCTTGTATTCCTTCCTGGAAGGTTTCCAAAGGGTTCAAGAGTTATAGGGACTGTATATGAAATCCCAATGCACATGTTTGGGAATGATTGGCATACAAATAGGAGAACAGAATGGAGCCACCATCCACTCGCACAAGGAGAACACTCTCTTTTGGGGGGATTTACATTAAGTTGTCTGTCTGTAAACGTAAAAGCAGCCAATGCGAGACCTCATGTTCATATTCAGCCCTGAAACCTCTGCACACCCAGGGATAGTCAAATCATTCTGCCGTCTCCATCAGGGTTTATAATCCAGCCTACGAATCCATGACTGACATGAGGTATTCATCCTCTCCCTTCTCATCAAGTATTTCACAACTATGAGCACAAAGATGTTTGAGGCAAGCGATAGTGCGGCTAAAGCCAATCCACCCGCATCAACTGAGCCTGAAACTCTACTTGGCAGCCTCTAACTCAACATAACATCCTCACTAGACAAAGGAGGAAAACCCAAGATGAGCTTTAAATCCACTAACAAGAAGATTTAAGAGGAATGTGCTGAGCTGAAATGTGGCACCACAAACCTGAAAGTGAAATGGGGCATGTCACGTCCATAAGGATAACCCATGCGCCAAGAGCCACAGAAGAAAAAATGGCTTTCGTGGCCGGACTCGTACACAATGCACTCCACCAGATGAACAAAATGTTGAACATCCTCCTAGAGCCGACCGCCCGGTGGGGAGAGGGGGCGGTGTGGCTATTGTCTACTCTATAAGAATAAGTGGGAGCTTTGCAGGGGGGATGTCACTTCATGGGGAGGATGCGAAGCTCTTGACTTCAGCATTCGCTTTGCTGCACATTTTACCCTAGGAGGCTCCTGGATCTATAGGCCCCCTGGCCAGGTGGGTTCTTTTCTCCAGGCTTGGGGGGGACGCGATAATCTCCAGGGCAGTTAGATTTGCTCACTATATGGTCCTGGGCGATCTTAATATCCATCTGGGTCAAGCGGATACTAAGTATGCACGTGACCTGCTGCATATTTTACATCTGGCTCAACTTGACCAGCTTGTCAGCCTTCCCACTCATCAGGCCGGCCATATACTTGACCCTATCTGTACCAACTTTCCTATTCTATTGAAGGATCCTTGCCCAGTCCCTTGGTCAGATCATTTTCTAACCTATTTTTCGTGGGAAGTGTCAAATGCTGCGCCGCTAGCACGCTCATGCTGTAAACCAGCTTTTGGGAAAATTGACCCGCTTGAGTTCAATCTGGCCTTGGAAACTTCTAGGCCCGTTTTGGCAGGGGAGCTTGAGGAGCATTCAGATGGGTTCACTAGTTGGGGTGCTAAGGCAGTAGCCATTGTGGTCCCACAACGGCCCGCCAGGCTGGCTAGAGAATCTCCTTCCAAACCCAGGTATAATTCGACCCTCAAAGCTCTGAAGCATGAATGTAAGCTCCTTGAGCGGGCTTGGCGCAGGGATGGATACTGCCTGGCAACTAAGCGGAAGCTTAGAGATAAACAAAAAGTATACTATGAGGCTATTAAGCAGGCCAAAGGGCAATTTTATTCAGCCCGCATTGAATCAGCCAGTAACAACTCGATAGAAATGTTTTCTATCGTCCAGAGCTTCACTTCCGCTCTGACCCAAGCTAGTATGTCGCCATCTTTGCCTACCTGGTGTAATTCTCTCTCATGCCTCTTTAGGGAAAAGATCCGGACTATTCAGGCGGCGTTCACTCCCTGTGGAACCAGTATCGGGGTGAAAGTGGAATCTCAATCTGCCGACCCTGTCCACTTTCTGTCCACATTTAGGACAGTTGACCCTCTGGAATCCTTAAAAATTCTAAAGGGTCTAAAGTCTGGCTCGCCCTCGGACCCCTGACCCACTAGGATATTGGCAGCACTAGCAGTGACCATGAACACAGAAGTGAATACCATCATTAACATGTCCCTTCAGAAAGCTGTTGTGCCACAGGCTTGGAAGTTGGCTAAGATCTTGCCACTTCTAAAAAAGCCGTCTTTGGACCACCTTAGCCCAGGGAAGTAATGGCCTATCTCCCTCCTTCCTGCTCTGGCTAAGGTGTGTGAGAAGGTGGTTAATAAATAGCTCACGGAATTTGTGGAAGGGGAGGTGCTCCTGCATCCAGCCCAATCAAGGTTTCGGGCATCTCATAGTACAGAATCAGTTCTGGTTGAGGTGTCGGAGGCCACTCGTGAGTGTTTGGACGCCGGCTGCATTAATTTTGCTGGACCTCTCGGCGGCATTCGACACGGTCCCGCACTCACTTCTCCTGGCGCGATTGGCCAGGATCGGTGTGTCGGGTGCCGTTTGCGGCTGGCTTAAGTCTTTTTTGGAGGGTCGAGTTGAGCAGATTTGGCTCCCACCATCCTCCTCCTCCCCTCAGCCAGTGACTACTGGAGTCCCTCAGGGATCCTCCCTTAGCCCCCTTCTTTTTAATATCTATGTAACTTCGCTGATACATCTGGCGGAAGAGTTGGGGGCCAAGGTGATGGCTTATGCTGATGACACCCAGCTTCTTTTTACCTGTGCAGATTCTGTGCTATTGGTTCAGCACTGTCTATCCTCTATTTTTAAATGGTTGGCAGGTGCACAGCTCAAGTGCAATGAAGAGAAGTTCAGAGAGTCTGCTGTTTGGGAAATTTCCTCCTAACTTTCATGAGCACCTCTGGCCTCCTGAGTTCCCACTGCCTACCTCCTCAGGGAAGCCCACTAAAAATATGGGGGTATGGTTTGATGAGAGTCTCTCCTTTTCAACACATATTACGAAGTTGGCCGGCTGTTGTTTTGGCCTTCTCAAAACTCTCAGAAGATTTTTTCCCCTTTTACCTCAGGCAGCGAGGAAAACGGTTACTTGTGCACTGATCCTGTCGCAGCTGGACTACACCAATGCTCTTTTTATTGGCATTCCGGGCTACCTGTTGAAGAAGCTACAGGTGGTTCAGAATGCGGCAGCCAGACTCTTACTGGGCACTTCGGCTGGGAACAGCGTTCGTCTTCAGTTGCGATCCCTCCACTGGCTCCCGATGACGGAGAGTCAAATTTAAATCACTGGTTCTGGCCCATCGTGCCCTTCATGGCTGTGGCCCTCTCTACTTGCAGAGACGCTTTTCGTTCTATGTTCCAGCGCGATCCCTTCGGTCCTCATCCCTATGATTTGCTCAGATTCCCCGCTTCAAGCTTCAGAGGCTTGGGGGCAGCTCCCTTGTAGTGAAGGCTGCTTCTGCCTGGAATGCTCTTCCTCTTGCCCTGCGTATTATTCAGGATCCAGTGGCTCTTAAGAGGAAATTAAAAACACATTTCTTTGCTTGATTCACGTTCCATACTCCGCTAGGCACCACACCGGGATACTCATGAGCAGCTGTGCGCGTTACAAATTTATGTAACAAAACAATTGCCCAACCTAGTTATTAATTATTTACGCAGAACCTGAGGCATCTACACAAGTCCAGTGAATGCAATAATCCTTTTGCTGGTGTAGATGGGTGTTGGAAGAAAGATTGTAGAATGACTGGTTCATTCAAGTGAAAGTCAAGTGAAAGTCAGTAAGACTTTCACTCATGACGCCTTTGTATTTTGTGAACCACAGGAAAGTGCCCTGATGGTGAATGCTTGCATTTCCCTATCTCTCATTTCTGATGTTAGGGCTAGGAGAAGGGCTGTCTTCCATGAGATGAACTTTAAATGCGCATTTTGTATTGGCTCACAGGGAGGTCGCATTAACTGGCAGAGGAGTTTATTGAGCTCCCAGGGAACTGAAAAACGTCATACAAGTGGAAATGCCCGGTTTTATAATCTACTGGGAGACCAAAGTAGATCAAGATCGACCAGTTCTTCTAAATTGTGATACTGAAGCCAGATGGACTCTACCAGAAGAATATTTGAGTCCACTCTTGGACAGGTCCATCAGGTATAGTAGTGTTTGATGAGACTGCATTTGAAGTGTATGAAAGCCTTTGTTCTTGCACCAGGCACAGAAACGCCTGTAAACTGTACCTTTTTGTAGTTGTCGGTGCACATGCTAGGATGTTTCTGTCGTCCTGAGGTATATCGAAGTGGCCGAACTCTAAGTGGTCAGGAACCAGGCTGTCGGGTTCAGTGACTTGGGGTTGTGGTCTAGTATCTCTCCATGGTGTCTGGAGAGCAGGTTCAGAGAAATTGCCGGGCGTTATGACCTCTGCAGGAGTTTGCTGTACCTGAAATGGAGTAGGTATTCTGGTGCAATGAGGATCAGAGAGCAATGATGCATCTTCACCTTCTTTAGCACCCTGGGGATCAGGGGAAATGGAGGATAGGCATATGCAAAGATTTTGAACAACTGATCGAAAGGGCAATGCCCATGGTCCCTGGCATGACAAAATCTGCTTTCAAAGTACGGGCATTTCTTGTTCTCAGGGGTGATGAAGACCTCGTTTATGAGTTGAACACCCACTGCTGGAATACATAATTGAGTTGGTTCTGGTGTAGTTCCCACTCGTGGTAATCTGATAGTGGTCGACTGAGTGCATCCGCCTAATCATTTTGACGGCCTGGCTGCTAGTCCATGACAATGTCGATCTTGTGAGAAATGGCCTGGTCCCATATCAGTCAAGACTACCTAGAGAGGTTGGGATTGCGTTCTTCCTGGTTTGGCTTTTCAGAACTGCTTGGTTTACCAGTCTCGGGAGGAACTCTTGTAGGCCTAAACAAATGGCTTTGTGTTTCAGCATATGGATGTGTAGCTTTTTTTCTGTATCTGACCCAAGACCTCTGGTTGACCATTCTTGCAGGTGAGCTCCCCAGCCATCCATAGACGCATCCGTTGTCAGTACAATTGTGTTTGTAATGAGCTGGAAAGTGAGGCCTACTGTAAGATTCGTTCGCAATCTCCACCATAGAAGCGCTTGTTTGAGACGTCTTATGACTTGAGCTATGTCTTCCCATGAACCTTCCATGTTCTTCTATTTTATTTCCAGTTTTTGTTGGACAGGTTTAATCGGGTTCTGCAAAAGGGGTCTGGGCCTATACATAGGGCTAACAGAGATTTGTACTGTCTGACTATCACTGAATGTTTTTGCAGACAGACTCTTTGCCACGGCTTGGAGCGTTATTGTTGTTTCCACAGATGAAAACCCCCTTCCTGACTGAGTATTGAGTACTGCACCCAAAAACTGGATCTTCAAGTGGGTCTCCAGCAATGATTTTTGCCCTATTTAGTGTGAGACCCAACTTCTGAAAGAGATTGATGCTGGTGTTTGTAGAAGCCCTTGCCTCTTCCTTTGATGGAGCTTTGACGAGCCAGTCGTCTAAGTATGGGTATGCCTGATGAACCTGTCACCTGAGAAAAGCTGTGACTAGTGTAAGGCACTTGGTAAAAATCAGAGGCACTGATTTGAGCCCGAAAGCATGAGCTTTGTATTGGTAATGTTGTCATGCTACCAAAAAGCGGAGGTATTTTCAGTGCTTCCAGCGGCTGAGTAAATGCAAGTATATGTCCTGAAGATTCAAGGACACCAGACAATTGCCTTCCTGGATCATCAAGAGGACCTCCTAAAGTGCAACCATCCAAAAGGATTGTTGAACAGGTAAGTGTTCAACTGTTTGAGGTCAAGAATTGGTCTCCACTGTCCCAACCTCTTTCTTATTAAAAATAATCTGGAGTAAAATCCCCGATTTCTTTGGGATTCAGAAACCCTCACTATCGCTCCATTAAGGACAATTTCCTATTGTAGCTACATCTGATGGAGAGGATGTTTCTGCTTGGGTGGGCAGACAGGTAGTCTTTGAATGCCCCGTGAGAACAATTGTTCACCTCTTTGTCTGATATTACAGACTGCCAAGCGGGGACAGAAAAGTTATTCCTCCCCTCACCCCCCCCCCTATATTCTGAGTTCAACATGGAAGGTGGGCAAAGGGGGTAATTTAAGCTCTTTTTGGTTTTCATTGGAGCGTGATTGAGAAGTGCTCTTCTTTATTCCTGATGACCTTTCATCTTCTTGCTTTTGTTAGCGGTTGGAGGCATATCCCTGGTCATTGCCGGATCGTCTTTGAGGATAGTATGGTCGATCTTGACCTTCACGCTGGTTGAATCCTCCACAGTAATCGTGGGATCTTTGTTAGCCACGAAAATTAGATCTACTAGATCTACAATAATGTAAAAGGCCTAGTGCCGTTGCGATATCGGTGTCCATTTTAAGACCTTGGCAGGCCTCATCCACATGTTTTCCAAATGAGGTGAGGCCACCAAACGACATGTCCAGAATTTTCACTTGAACCTCAGGGCGGAAGGCTGTAGATCTGAGCCAGCCTTGTCTTCTTAAAACAGCTGCTCCTGCAAGCTGTCGCAAGCCTACGTTTAAGGTGTTCATTCCTGCATCAGCTATGGGTGCTGAAATAATTTCTCCCTCTTTGAGGACAGCTTTAGCAGTCTCCTCCTTATCCTCCGGAATAAGGTCAAGCAAGGCGCAATGTCGTGCCACATTTGGCAATCATCCCGTCCTGTAACTGACAGAGTGTTGGCCCCCTTAATAGAAATTGCTGCCAGTGCACATATTATCCAGGCCAGATTGCTTGTTCACCTATCATCTCGTATCTCTTCTGGAGGGCAAGAGGATGGTGCGATGGGGTTTTAGATCTCCACTGAGCATCTGAAGTAATAGCAGAGTCCAGATTCTGATGACCAGTCAGACAAGCTGGGTCTGAATCTGGGGCTCTGTCCTTTTTCTCCAAAGAAGGTATCACAGCTTGAACCGCAGCAGGTGTCTGCGTCCACTTTAGCCCTTCAGACCAGACAAAATCCAGGATTGATATTGATTTTATAAACCTGTGCTGTCGTAAATGATCTGGTGGCCATCAATGTCGACGACGAGGTCATTTTTGCAGTCATCATCGATGCAGGGCCTTCTAAAGATATTTTTCTTTTATTGCATGGTCAGTCATTATTTGAATGAAATTTTCACATTTTTACGTGTACAGAGAATCTTCTTTTCTGGAGTGTTTTCCAGCTCCATGTTTAGTATGTGATGGGGTGGCAGCTAGCACTATATCAACTAAATCTAATTACGAAATTGTATAAATATCCTTTTCTGACTGGATTCGAGGAAATGTTTGGTATTTTCCACCAATTAGCCAATCTGAAGTAATTGTAATGCGATACAGCTTTTTATGAATCTCCTTGATAAATAAAAATACACCTTTAGATATCTGGTTAGGAACTGTAAATAATCAGTGGATCTTGGTGGACTCCATTTTAACTTTCACATCACGTTTGACACATGTTGCGCTGCGTCCATCACCTTTACAAACTCAATTCTGAACATCTGACGGATTTTAGGTAATCCAATCTTACCTTTCAAAACATCCCTGAGCTCCTCCCTCACAGTGAGGGGGTTTCAGCCCTAGGCTGCACTAGATTTTGCCGTCAAGAGGAGATCCCAGATGATGAAGCATGTCACTTCGCTGAGTGATGGGATTCCGTCCTTTTAAAAAGGACTCTTTCAGGAAAAACAAGAGGTCTTCATTTGCATGACAGGCTTGTAATGTGCCAATAGATGAAATAGACCTGTGGATATTACGTCCTTTTGTTAAAAAACATAGAGATACATGCTAGGTGCTAAAAGAGCAGAGCCAGCACACACCAGAGCCATGAAAAAAGTTCTACTTTGTGATGAAAACGGTCAACTCTTGATGTCCAACCTCGAGGATTTTCAGCAAGTCCTGTAATACTGAAACAGGTACAGAGCTTTATATGAAAGTTACATTACCTAATTGATGACGGTAATGACGCTGAGAGAAGAGCAATACATTCTTAAAATAACACAATTTATAATCAAGTGAAGGCATTTCATTATAAAACCCCAGACATTTTGAGACAAAGCTTAAACTAAAGAACATTATGGTTAGATCTGACAATTAAAAACCTCCCAATTTGCCTATAACCAAGGTAACCATGAAGTGCCCAATTAAGGGTGCAATGAAACATGATGTTTGGATGCATTTAAATTTGAGATGATGA
Source organism: Triturus cristatus (assembly GCF_964204655.1). Taxonomy (NCBI): domain Eukaryota; kingdom Metazoa; phylum Chordata; class Amphibia; order Caudata; family Salamandridae; genus Triturus; species Triturus cristatus. The sequence goes on from NC_140588.1 coordinate 1,041,288,995, forward strand.
CCATAACCATATAAATGTAGTAAAAAAATAGTGGGGGTTCGCAATTTAGAATTACAATGTACATGAATAACATAAATCTCGTAAACAAATGGATACCAACTTTGTTTGGCTATTGTTATAATGAAAAGAGTAGGGGTCTCAAAACGTATAAGTCATATTTGTGGCTTATTTTCCACAATTCACAGAATCTAGAATCTCTCTTTCCCTCTCTTTTCTAGCTACCAAGGGCCATGAAAAGGGGATACCACTGGAACACACCATGATCAACTTGCCACTGAAATCACAAACCTTCCCTGCTTAAGAAACTGAATTTACATCCACACAGTCTTGGCATATTTCCACACTACTGCTTGTCTGCTATGGTCTGAACGCAACTATTATTTTTTTCCTTTTCTTCTCTCACTCTCCTAGCACCTCGATGCCTCTGTGGCGTATGTTTGCGCTTAATAAGTATTTCATAGTCTCTACATTTCTAGAACAGGTCGCAGCTAGCCTGCTCAAAAAAGTCTGCTGACAGTACTCATACCATTAAAGAACCACCAGCCTCTAGATGTGGTTTGGGTTATACTGTTGAAAGTAATAAATTAAAAAAATAATTTTGAATATTAGAATATCAAACAAATAGCAAGCCTAGAAAAATTCCTTTGATGTTGTATTAGCAATTAAAAAAATATAGATAGGGTAGAATAATTTGCATTATGGTGTAATAATACCTTCTTCAGGTTCTGGTGGTGTTCGATATTAATTGGCTTAGGCTGTAATGTTCTATAAACTTGTGTCTGGAAGCCTTGATGGTGCCATATGAACCTTCCGTATCGCCCCACCCAGCTGTCACTTCGCAGAAAGAAGCAGACACAGGAAACGGATGAAAAAAGGATTGGTTGCAGTTTGGTTATTTTCATCACGTCAAACTCCAGTCTTCGCCTGCCGGAAGTACCAGCTAGTTAAAAAGCTGCATGGCATGGCGAGCTGGCTGCAAACACTGACAAATCAAGGTCTGTGGGGTCTGTCAGGATGTGGTATGTAGCCCAGTGGTGAACTTTGGAGCACACTGTTGCAAACACATTATTAAAGCAGGGTGTGGTAGTACAGTGTTATTTGCAGACAGAGTACCTTTTCCACTGAAATGGCAACACAAATTGTTCCGGCCTGCAGTTTTTCATATAAAACTCTACAGCGGACAAATAATACGTGTAAATAGAGTTTCAGCATATATGTATCATTTGCACATCGACAAGAAACTGTCTTGATTTGTTCTGAACCTATGAAATATTTGTTTTCGTCACACTTCAAAATTACAAAACTGCGCCTCATTACCCCCAGGTCCCTCCGTCCTCGTCCCATTCCTAACAAGTGGAGATTACTATCTCCGCGACAGAAAAAAAGAACAGGAGCATGCTGGGATACCTAACCCACTCCCTCCCGCTGGGAGTACATGAGCGGTACCAGCCCAGCATGCAGCCTGTTCTTTTTTACTGTCTTCCGACAGAATGGGACGTGTTGCTACCTTACCTGTGTGTTTCTTCACTGGATGTCTCGTCGGGCTGCTGGGCTGTCCTCGACGTCCTGTTCCGCGTCTCCTGGCCTGCTGGGCTTGCTGGGAGTCGCGTTGATTGGCGCCCAGCCCTTTGCGGCTGGGGCGCCGGATCTCCGGATTTCTTCCGGGTTACAGCGCGCGTCTTCCTACGGCTTGGCCAGGCTGGAAGACGCGCTGATGTGACTGTTATGGAGGTCCAGGGGCTGCGCTGGGCGGTGCTCCTGGTCTCCCTGCCTGGCTTGTTGGTGTGCTGCTCGCCTTCTTTCCTCCCTGTTGCCCCTGCTGTTCCTGATGTTGGTGCAGGGGCGGACCTTGATGGGGGTCAGTGTCAGGCCGGTTGCTGCAGCACTCTTCTTCGCCCGGCGCCGGTGTCTTGGAGGGCGCCTGGGCTGGATCTTGGGGGCAGGGCGCTTTTGGTGTGCTCTTCCTGCCCCTGTGGTGAGTACCGCATAGCGGTTCTGCTTTTCTTCACTACATGTTCCTCTGGCTCTGTGGCCTGTGCTTTGCCTGCTGGGTCTGGCTGTGCGCGGTGGGCTGCTTCGGCGGTCTTGGCTGGGGGACCTGCTTGGCTGCTTCGGTGGTATTCCCGCCTTGCTTGCTGCTGGCGCTTTCTACTCTGGGACGTGGCATCCTCTGGTCTCTCCGTCTGCTGGTTGATTCCTGTTGGGGATTGTCCGTGCTGGCTTGTGGTGCTCCCTGTTCCTGCTTGCTGGGTTGGGGGCGTTGCGTGGCTTTCTGCGCTGTGTCTCTGCCTTGCTTCCCGGTGCTGCGGGGGGGGGGGGGGGGGCTTCCTCCTCCGGTTGTGGGTTCCCTGTCCTCCTTGTTTTCCGCTTGCTCGGCGCTAGTTGCTGGATGGCGTCTGGGCGGGGGCTTGTGGGACGGTCTCTGTTTGGTGGTGTTGGCCTGTCCCCCTGGTGGGTGCCGCATTTCTTTCTTCCCTGTGCTGCGCTCTTCTGCTGTGCTGGCCTGCGGCCTTGGCTCCCTGTTTTCCGCTGCTGAGGATGTGCCGGGGCTGGCGGGTGCTGTGGCCGTCCGCCCGTTCCCCTGTGCACGCTTCTGCTCTCCTGGGCTTCTTCGTTTTAGGGTGGGGTTCGGCCTGGTTCGTTCCTCTGGCCTGTGGGATTCCGGCCTTCCTGCCCTGCGTGCTTCTGTTCCCCCTGGTTGGTGCCTGGTTGGATGTCCGCCTTGGTTGCCTGTTGCCCGGCTTCTTCCGCCTACTGCCTGTTCTTGTGGATTCGGGCCTGGTGCGTGCCTGTCTGGGTGCCTGCCTGCGGCTCCTGGTGCTGGGCGCTTCTTGCGTCCTTTCGGGGGTGTTGGTGTGGCCCGTGCTCGGGGTGCCTTGTTTCTTTCTGCCCCCCTGTGCCTGGCCGGTGGTCTGGGCTTCACTGTATGGGGTTTCCTGGCCTATGGCCTTTCCTCCCTGCTGGCGCCTGGTCATGTCTTGGTGTTGCGGCTGGGCACGCCGGTGCCCTTGCGTTCGCTCCTCTCCTGCCATCCAGCCTGCCCTCCTGCCTAGGTTGGTGGGCTCCTTCCCCGGCGGGTTCCCTGTGGGTGAGGTTCGTGCTGGTTGTGGGTCCTCTGCTCTTGCGCTTGGCCCCTGCTTGTGTTTGGCTGGGTTGCTTCTTGCGTCCTGCGTCAGGGTCCTTGGTGCTTCCGGACTCCCTGTTTCTTGGGTTCCCGGGGGGAGGGGGGGGGGGGAGGGGGTGGTTTGTGCCCTCCCTCTGTCCCGGTAGGTCTTGGCCTTGGTTGGCTGTTGGCTCCGGGGCTGACCTGGTGGGGCCCCTGGTGGGCTTTCTGGCTGGTGTTGCTGCTTGCCTCTTACCTCTTGCCTGGTGCTGTGTTGTGTTGCGCTGGGTTGGCTGGTGGGGTTTGGTTACCTGTTGTAGTTTCCTTTTCCCCTCGTGTCTCTTCTTTGTGGCTTGGGGTCGTTTGCCTCTCGCTGCCGCTCCTTTTGCCTCCTGTGGTGGCTGGATGTTGTGGGTCTTCCTTGGCTTCAGCCTGGGTGGATCCTTGGTTTCTTGGGTGCGCTGCTTCTGTGTCCCTCCCTGTCTGTGGGTTCGGGCTGCCCTGTGCCCTTCTTTCCTGCTTGTGGGTGCCGCTCCCGGTGTCCTCCTCGCCGTGCCTTCTCTTGGGCTTGGCCGGTGGATTTGTTGGTGGGGCTGCTGGTTGTGGTCTGGTGTCGGCCTCCCCTGGTGTGTGGGCCGCGTTGCTGCGTCCCCGCTCCCCTTTTTCCGCCTTGTGCTGGTGGTTGGCTTTGCCTGGGCCCTGGGGCTGTGGTTTTCCCCTTGTGGGCCTGTCCTTGGGCTTGTGCGTTTCCCGCTCCTGTGCGGCCTGCTTTCAGCCTGTGGTGTCTCTGGCCGTTGCTCTTGCTGGCTCTGCGTGGTTTGTTCTTCCCTTTTTGGGTATGTTCCTGCTCCCCCCGGGGGTTGTGCGCCTTTGGTTTCTCCGGGCTCCTCTCCTTTGGTTTGGGGGTGCCTGGGGTGTTCCGGGGTGATGCTGGGGCCTCCGCTCTGCCTCTGTGGCCTTTGCTCCCTTACGGTCCTTGTTTTTGGCCTACCTTTGCGGGGTCCCTGCCTGGGTCCCTGCCTGGGTTCTTCCCTGGCCGCTCGTTCTCTGGTGCTTTTGGGCCTCTTTTTTGGCCTCTTGCTGGCCGGTGGTTCTGGCCCTGTTGGTCTCGGTGCCGGGTTGGTCCTGTGTCCTTTCCTGTGCTGCTCATTTGCGCCTGGCTGGTGAGCTGTGGCCTTTGTGTTGGTTGACGGTAGTGGCTTGCCGGTCTCCCTCTCTGTTCCCCGGCTGCTTCTCCTCTCTTGGTGGCTTGGCTTGCTTTGGTGCCGGTCCCTGGGCCCCTTCTTGGTGGGGGTTTTTGGGGTTGGGTCGGTTGGCCCTTTGCCTCTCCTTTCGGGTTCTGATGCTCCGTATTGGGGTCCTCCGGGCTGGCTGGCTTGTACGTTGTCCGGTTGGCTTCTTGGGTCTTCTGGGCTGCCTGCGTTGTTGGGCTGTTGGCCTCCTTGTTAGTCCTTCCTGTTTTGCCCTTCTTGGGGTTCGCCTTGGGTGGTTCCTTGGTGTCCTCCTGACCTGTGGGTCGGCTCTTGGTTGGTGGGGGTTCCTCCTTCCCGGTTCTGGGGTTTGTTTCCCCGGTTCTGTGTTCGGCCCTTGGTTGTTCTCTCTTGGCTGTTCGCTGGCCGTGTGTGGAGTCTGCTTTGGGTAGCGCTTGTTGCTCTCCCTGGCCTTGCTTGGGTGGGTTCCTGGGTTCGTGTCCCTGTGTCTCCTGCTTTTGGTTGCCTCGGTCCTGGCCTCTGGGTGGTTCCTGTGCCCGGGTTTTCTTCTCCCGGTGTGGCGGCCTTGGCTGCGGCCATCCGGTGTCTCTGCTGGGTTTGGCGGCTTGTCTTTCCTGCGTTTTGGCCTGGGCCTTCTGTGGGTTTTCTGTGCCTCCGGTTCCTTTTTGCCGCGGTTGTCGGCTGTTGGTCGGTGGGTGCGGGGACCTTGTCTGGATTCCTTGGCCCCTTTCTTCCTGGTTGTTGCTCTGGGTCGGTGCCTGTTTTCTTGTCTGGTTCCTTCCTCTTCGGTCTTTGCGGCTCTGCGGGTGGCTTCCCCTGGTGTGTTGGGGTTGGTCCTGTGGTTGGTCGCGTTCGGTGTTTCTCTGAGTTTGGCATGCCTCTTCGTTCTCCTCTTCCTTCCCCTCGCCTCTTGGTGTGGTGTTTTGTGGGTTGGTCCGGCTGTGGGTCGCCTTCTTCCCTGCTCTGGGGGGTTCGCTCTCTGTCTTGCCCTGCTGTGTTCCTTCCTGGGCCTTTGGCCTGTCTCCCTGTGCAGCCTGCTCTCGTGCGCTCTTGAGCGTTGGGCCGGGATGTGCTGTTTTGTCCCTGTTGGGGCGCATGCTTGGTGGTGCCTGGGGCTGTGGGCTTCTCCCTTGGTGGTTTTTCTCCCGGGTTGTTTTCCCTTCCTGGCTGGGTTGCTCCATTGGGGCGCTTCAGCTTCTCCGGGGCGCCCTTTCCCTGGTGGTTCGGGGGGGGGGGTGGTTTCTCTTTCTGCCCCTCTGGGGGTTCCCTTGAGTCTTGCTTCTGGGAGCGGGGCCTCCTTCGGGCTTGCCTGGGGGGTCTTGTGTTCGTTTGTGGTCCTTTCTTGATCGTCCCCTGCTTGTTTTGGGGTCTCGGCTCCGTCGGCTTGGTTGGGGGCGTGGCTGGTTGTGTGCTCCTGCCTGCGTTTTCTTGTGGGCTCCCTTCTGCTTCTGTTGGGTGCCGTTTTTCTCGGTCTGGTGCCCCTGGCTTTGGTGGTGTTCCGGAAGGCCAGGTTCTCTGCTTTGGTATTCTCCACATGTTAGGAATGGGACGAGGACGGAGGGACCTGGGGGTAATGTCCTATTACTTACCGGTAATCTTCATTACTCCTGGTCCCGTAGTCCTCCTCCCATTCCTTACTTCCCTCCCTCCCTCCCTCCCTGGCGGCCAGCCTTCCGGTTGTTGGCTTGGTATTTTCAGGCTGCATGCTGGGCTGGTACCGCTTATGTACTCCCAGCGGGAGGGAGTGGGTTAGGTATCCCAGCATGCTCCTGTTCTTTTTTTCTGTCGCGGAGATAGTAATCTCCACTTGTTAGGAATGGGACGAGGACTACGGGACCAGGAGTAATGAAGATTGCCGGTAAGTAATAGGACATTTGTGCTTTCCTAACCGCTGACATTTTCTGAAATACTTGTACGGTTCAAATGCACGTATTTAAATATTGCTGTGTGTAAAAAAAAAAAAAAGGATAGTACAGCCTTTCTTTTGACACTCCCCATACCCGAGAAAGACTGGCAAGCTCTTCAGTTTACAAAATCCTCGAACTTCGCAGGAAAAGAAAGAAAAGTAAACACCAATCTTCAAGTTAAAAGAATAACCAGCAAAATGTCAGATAACATAGCCTTATATTTGACATCTGTCTTTGAACAAATGCGATAAGGTAAAAAACAACAACAATGTGAAACCATTTGTATTGCTCATTCACCTTCTGAACACTAGCCAGGTTATTTCGTGGGTGCTGCAGCGAGCGCACCCCTACTCCCAGCACCGATGCGTGTGATAACTGACAAGCATGGATAACTCCTACTCTTTCTGTTCTTCATCATCCACACAAGACTCTCCATTTTGCGCATTCACTGACATCAGCAGCTAAGAACCCTTTCACAGGAGGATCTGCCTTTTCAACCAGTAACGCAAGAAGGAAAGTTCACTGATCAACAGAAAAAAACACAAACTTGACACCAGTTGCACAAAAGCTTACCTTTGTGAGTCCAATCTGCTCTTTACGGAAATTTTCTAATGGCTTGATCAACAAATTGTCGGCGTTTTGTAGCTGCAAAAGGAGTAGGACAGTAAGTTACAGTTGTGCTGAAGCCGCGCGCCCCACAGTCCACTAGTACCAAACTAACTTACAAAGCACTACAGTCACACATGGGTACAACCTCTTTTTTCAGCATACATAACAGTGATACCTAATGTTCGTTTAAATTCCAAGGAAAGCCATGTGAAAGTCCACATGATCATTTAATAGCGATTTGATTACAAATATTTGAAAAGGCTCTATATCCACTTTTGGTGATGGCAGCCGGTGAGCCTACTCTAAGACACTATCTAAAGAGCAAAAATAAAATGCAAGAACAATGAGGCCCAGACATTAAATTCAAAGTTATTTTATAGCATAACCTGCCAGGCAGACGGGGAAACTGTGTAGAGAGGGGTGCGTTCTAAGGGCCTTATTCAGCATTAGGCAGATGCAGATACCTGCCAAAAAGTGGCAGCTGACCCTCCCTCACACCCCCCGAAGAGCAGGTAAAGGCTCTGTGCACTCTAAAGGGGGCAGACCGAACATCTGCCACCTATCCGTGGATGTCCCACATCTGCCAAACTCTAAAGAGAGCTCTAGGGGGGATATTCTCAAGTACGTGTGATAACTTTCGCAAAATCTGCTTAACACAACTTTGCACATCGCAGTCTATTGCGGGAAAATAACGCTGTGTTAACGTTGTATTCTCAACCCGGCGGCACCATGCGGTAGTCTCACGATAAGGCGCCAAATGACCATGTTAAAACTAATGCGATGCAGAAAAAACGCGAAACACAAACGTCAAAAAAGTTGTGATGTGGCCAATCGCGCTTCAAAAATCAGCTTTAACCAGCGCGAGGCCTGCAATTCCCACGCTTAGTGCAGGAAAAGGCACTATAAAAGAAAAACAAAAAAAAGGCCCAAAAAAATAAACTGCGTTGCACCATGGATGCACCAAGACCGAACGCAGAGGACAACGCAAATCCCCCAAGCCCCACAGACGACCAGCAAGGAACCTCGGGCTCGGGGAAGGCCAAGGAGAAGAGGAAGAGGAAGACCGCAGGAAAACAGGAACACTACCAACAGCTGTTCGACACCTCCAACGTGTCATTGGCAACAAAGACGCAAATATGGCAAACTATCTTGGACCATGTGAATGCAGTTGCCGCATTGAGGAGGACAATGGAAGGGTCAAGAGGCGCTGGTATGATGTGAAGGCCAAAACCAAGAAGAAACTCGATGCCAGCATGAAAGCAGCAACACTCATTGGAGGTGAGGGTTCAGCGGCACACCAGAAGTTGGATGACAGGGAGAAAATGGTGGCCACAGTCATCAGTCGGGACACGGTGCCAGGAGTTGGGGATCCTGACACTGCTCAACATGACCTGACACAACATCAACAGGGTGAGTACCGACCAGGGATGGGGGGAACGGGGGGAGATGGGCACAATGGCACACATGCACAAGTAGAGCACATTGCACACCCACAATGACTCTGGAACATGTCCCTGATCCCCGTGGCACACCACAGCACACACACAGACACCAAGTAGGCCCACGTACCCCATGTCCCGAAAGGGGTCCCATACCACACATCACCAATCTCACCACCAACACATGCACAGGTGCGAAATCCAGCAAAGATGCCTATTTGTGAGCCACACTGACAGTGTAAGTGACACTACATGACGATCAGCATGGCTGCAGGCCAATCATCATGACATTGTGCACGCAACGACACTGAGGTGGCTGAGTGTGGACCACATCCAGAAAGGAGCAGGTCACACTCCGACACATCCACGTGCACAAATAACCCCTGACGTCAACAACACATCTGTGGACAAACCATGCCTAAGAGTCACAACTCGACCAAGAGCCCTAAACAATCAAGTCCGGTACATCTCAGCACTATAGAAGCATAGAAGGCAAAGGCACACCACCTGAAAGGGATAAGGGGCCACGAAATCAGAGCTGCAGGGGCGACTCACCCACAATGCTGCGCACACACATAAGAATAAGAGCACCTCAACATTGACAACAATGTGGTACAAACTGCAACACTTTCACAACAGTACACAGGACACAACTGGTGCCGCATGGGCGTACAAAATGGCAAATCACTCCTTGCATAGCAGGAAACTGCGAGATGACAAGGTACAAGTACAACCTCACATCCCTGATGTCGTACAAATGACCACTGTCCCGCATCAAATAGGCAACTCACCACAAACAGTCACAATGTACATTGTTATACAGTCTGTATGTAAACTTCACCAATGCCTCAACATACATGTAACACACTGTGAAACTGCATCTCCCCTTTACATTCCAGAGGGACAATTAACACCTCCTGCAGAGCAGACCCTACATCACGTCAGTAATGATGGAGACGACCACCAGGACATCGACCTGGACAAACTCCAACGGTTCATGGACACCCTCCGCACCCCACCTCCAGTAGCAGGTCAGCCCAGCACCATCGAGGTGAGCCCACCCCTTGCACAGACCACACAGCGGGAAGCACCGACCACCACGTCTGGCTCCCAGAACCTCACCGAAGAACACATGGAGTTCCAACGCCATGTGTTAGACTGCCAGAGGGGGCTGGCTGAACAGGTGCGGCTGGGGTTCCAACTTATGGCAGCCAAACTGGATGCCATACGTGGGTGTCTAAATCCCATCAAGGACCACTTACACTCCCTAACGGTCACCCACAGTCCGCCCCATGCCCTCCAATAATCCATGGCTGGCGTCGCTGGAGTCATGACTCGGAGACGACAACAACTGTCCAGTCAGAGTGGCTACAGCGATGTCATCCGTGATTTGTGAAACATGAGGAGGGTTATGGAGAACATGGAGCAGATGCAGGCGCAAAGAATGATTACCACGGCTGCACAGGAGGAAGCTGTAGATGGGATCTTCCATGCCCTGCAGATCCTCATCATGGGAGTGATGCCACAAGACATTGCGCAGATGAATGCTGCTGCTACTTCTACATCCACATCTCCGGCCCCTGATGTGTCAGTGTCACACGCTGCTGTAGACCAAACACCACCACCAACATGTGAGGCACATGAAACATCAGAGGCCAAAGATGAGGATGAATCTGCCTCGGTGGTAAGTAGGAAGCAGTAGCATTCATCTCCGCCATATGGCTTCTCACTGCTTGGTTCTGCACTCTGCTTAATGCCATGGAATAACACCTTCCACCGTCCCCCGATACACCCAGCCACACTAACCTTGCACCTCAACAGGGACTGCCATTTATAGTTTGCAAAACAATGACAGCAATCAGCCTGCAACCTGAACTCTTTCCCTTCCCAGTAACTTGTCAATCCCTATAGGACTCTGGCTGGCCCTCCACAGGGCAACATTGTAAAGTGTTGTCTGCATGGCCCAGTACTAACACAGCTTCAATACTCCACTGAACGTGAATAATACCTTCCAATACACACAGATGTGTCATGTACATGATTAATCAAGTATGAAAGCATGTACGAATGTAGGGGCAGTGATTCCCCTTACGTCCATGTTGCTCATGTTGTGGGACTTGAGTCACAGGGAGCATCCCTGCATCATGGTGGTACATATCTGACCCCAAAAGAAGCCCTGTTGTCAATTGTAGGTCACAAATGACAGCCAAATAGCAAATTTAGTGGGACACATGTGAGACGCTGATGTGTGGGATTCCATACTATCCGTGAAACACAGAAATGGCATTTCAAATATGTGACACCCCAAACAGCCTCTCTGTACAGAGGTGACACACCCAAAACCTATTCCAAATTTTCGAGATTGTTAGCACTACATGTTGCACTGACACTTGTCAGAGTGATGTGCCTGTACACAGGAGTGAAATACACTCAGGGAATGTGTGTTTGAAAGAATTTATTTGCACATGCTGTGCCTGTGCTCATTTTGTACTGGTCCATGTCTGCTAAGGACTGTTAAAATGTGACGTGCTGATGTGAAGAAATTGTCAATGATGGTGTTCCTGCGGGCTATTCCTGCTGCAGCTAAAGTATGATGTGGTCCACATGCCTCATCTTTCTCATCATCGTCCGGTGCATCTGGCACTTGTAGCCATGGGGCATTGGTGCGTACACATATGTTGTGCAACACACAACATGCAACGATCATCTTGCACACGATGTCTGGGCTGTACAGGAGCCTTCCACCTGTGATGTACAGGCACCTAAAACGTGACTTCAACACGCCAAATGTGCATGCCACAATGCCCCTGGTGCGTTTGTGGGGCGCATTATACTGCCTCTGGGCCTGTGTGCTCGGGGCTCGGAGGGGTGTCATCATCCAAGGGCAGAGTGCATATCCTTGGTCACCTGTGACAGTGCAGAGAGACATGAGTCAATAGTTGGTTCAGCACGATGTGTTGGCAGGCTCACTGGTTCATTTGTGTGTGATAAGTGTGTCTTAGTGATTCCTGTTTGACATGTACTGCTTGTAGCAAATGAGTGGCATCAATGTGTATTACGTAGCCTCACTGCTGCTCCTCCCTCCCCCGAGCCTATTTACTATTGTGCGCAGCACGGTTGTATCACTTGCACTCCTACAGCACACCATTGTCATGCCTGTCTGCGCATGTCCACAAGCCTGACTACGACACTGTGATGTTGTGCGTTGAAGGTGGGTGGCCACGTGTGTGAAGGCCCATGGTAAAGACAGGGCGGACACAGATGTATAATTCATGGCTGGCTGAACTCGCGATGTGGTTGAGGGTAGACCATTGGCTTATGCTGCGGTAATGGCGACACACACAACAGTTGGCATGTCTGATCCCGGACCCCGAGTGGGCTTGCGCTCCCTCATTTACCCCTTCAGCCGAGCCCGCACTCCGGGGTATGATACATTGTAACATTGTCCATTGCGTGACGGGTGGCGCCGACACTACAACAGAGACACACGCATTAGTTACTGCCTTGGCAAGGCCATAACTTAACCACGCCCAGAGCCCCGGTGTCCCTCATGCATACATAATGACCACACGGACACACTTAGATAGTTTGCGGAACTGGCTACGGGCACGTGTGCCCAGCCCCTTTTATTGCCAGGGTCACATGTACAGTGACGCCTGTGCTGGATGGGTGTGGGATGAGTGTAAGCCAGCGCTCATGGAGTGGTTGTTGCTAACAACAACCAGAACAGTGATCACTATTTAAGCGGAAACCGAAACAACAACATAACACAAACAACTGCGAAGCATCATGGTGGTAGCTGGAGCAAGTACATAGGTCACCCAATATGCAATCAGAAGGGTCCGTGAGTCGAAGTGCATTGATGTTGGGGCACCAGAGCTGAGCGTGCTCATGTTAAGTGATTGTCTAGGGTTGTGTCCCTTCGGGATACTCCTGCTGCAGATGCAGTGGGGTGTGTTACACCTGCCTCATCTTCCCCATCATCGTCCCAGGTCTTCCCCACTGCCTGAGGTGACATTGCTCTGTGGGCTGTCCACAGCACAAAACTCAATCAGAAAGGGCCCATGAGGTGTGTGTCACTGAGTCAGTGGCACATGAAGAGCTGAGCATCCACAACAGGTGAGAGCAACTCTGGTAGTCTGGCTGTAAGACTCTTTCGACTCTGGCAGTTGTTGGTTGGAGGTGGTCCTGGCAGTGGTGGCGTGTGCCTCCTACGGTGATGCGTAGTCCGGGCACGTCAGGACTCTATTTGATGTGTGAACCCTGGAGGACCGCAGTTTAGGCCAGTGGCAGAGGTCAGCGCAGTGCCACAGACACATGTCGTTGAGGACTCCCAGGCCATCTACCCAGAGGCCATCCAATATTCAATCAGACAGGGTCCATGATTTGAGCTGTACAGAGTTAGTGGACCCGGATGCAGTGCAGCCGGCACAGGCACAACCGCAAGGGACGGTGACTTGCGGTGCACTGAGGTAGGGCCACGAGAGCTGAGCAGGTCCTCGTCGATGTCAAAGGTGAATGTCGCGGAGTGTTTCGGTGGACAGTGGAAGCTGTTCTTCCAGGGCATGATGCAGAGGGCAGTACCAAGCAGTAAAAGGCAATATGGAGGAGAAGAATACTACAGACTCATTCTTAACACCAAGTCAGAATCAGCTACATGATGATGGAGGCAACCCCCAGGTCATATACTCAGACGCCTCCAAAGTCCAACCGGAGAGTGTCCATGACTTTCGGGGCACAGAGTCAGTGGCACCAGAGCTGGATGGGAATGCAGTCTGCGATGATGCCTGTACAATGATGTAAACTCTGCAATGAACAAATCAAGACTCAGTTCCAAATGTGTGACTACAGGACCGCAGTGTAGGCTGGAGGCAGCGGTCAGCATGGGCACACAGCCACGTTTCGTTGGCTTGCGATGCACAGAGTTAGTGGCACTAGAGCAGTTGTTGGTAGTGTTCGATCACCTCCGTAACGAGGATCCTTTTTTCCTCCGGACTGAACCACATCTTCCTCTTACTCCTCTCCTTGCATACAATGATATGAACTCTGCCATACAGAAATCAAGACTCAGTTCCAAATGTGGGACCTACTCGACTGCAGTGTAGGCCGAAAGCAGTAGTCAGCAAGGGACCACAGACAGGTGTCGTTCGGATGCTATGCACAGAGTTGGTGGCACCACATCGAAGGGAGTATAGTGATTTAAACTCTGCATTAAAATGTGTACTCAGCCATTGTATAATCAAGACTCAGTTCCAAATGTGTGACCTACTTGCCTGCTGTGTAGTCCGGTGGAGTACGTCAATGAGAAAGGAGTGCTGCAGGCCTGTCTCGGGGAGGACAGCGATGGTCCGAGGAGGCTGCCAAGGTCGCGTGCCTCGGGCTTGGTGCTTGCACAGGCACGTGGTGGGCCCTCTGTGACACACGCCGGTGTTGTAAGGTGAGCGGTGTGGCCTGGTTGCACAGGGGTAGCCAAGACGGGTCTGGGGACCTGCGGCCTGGGGTGCAGCAGGCTCACATGGTCGCAGGCACTGCCGCTCACCGCGTCGGCCTCGTGGTGGGCCGTGAGGCACCGCCCTGGCAGACACGTTGGTCATTCCGGAAGAGAATCATGCCCAGAGCTACGGGCTTTTTATTCACACCCCTACGCTGGCCTGGCGTACGCCGGGCAAGCCCACTCCGCTCACGCTTTCAGGGGGGGACGTAATGAGCTACTTTCCGCACGCTTCACCACTGCCTGGGGTAACATGGTTGCGTCCACTGTTCACTACACTCCAAACACCAGCAGTATATGTCGACGTGGGCATGTATGTGGTCTGCATACTGCAGTCTGACCAGCACATCCGCGCCACACTTGGCATTGTGTACATTATCATTCATGGGTCACTTGCCTCCTTCGCACATGCATGGTTCCCACCTCTCCCCACATTCTGCTATTGTGTGGCTGAGGTGCCATGCCATTGATGGCTCGTGTACATAGCTTGCCCAGGTCACCACAGTAAGTTGTGCTGTCGTGTCTGGTAGGTGGGCATGTTGTTTGGCATGTTGTGTGTGAGTTTGTAACATGTGCATATAGAGTTGTGAGCTGCATGATTGTGGAGTTGAGGTGTGTGGTGTGTTCATTTGGTACTTACCAACGAGCAATGCATTCCCATAGGTGGCAGCCTCAAAGCGCTGGTTGATGATGGACTGTCGGAAGATGAAGGAATCATGCACACTGCCTGGGTAGTTGGCGACGACATAGGTGAAGAGTCCACGGTGGTCCATTATTGCTTGCACATTGATGGAATGCGTGTGCTTCCTGTTGCGGTAATTGTTTGCAGTGGCGACAGGGGGCACGAGGAGTACATGTGTGTAGTTGATTGCCCCCAACACGTGCGGGAAGGCAGCTATGGCGTAGAAGCCTTGTTTGGTTTCCAGTTGTTCCTGCGCAGTGTGTGGGAAGTGAGGGTACTGGGGTACCAAGCTGATGATGGCATCCAAGACAGGTGTGACGCACTTGTATAGGGCTGGCTGTGAGTCTCCTCCGACTCTGGCAGTTGTTGGTTGGAAGGTCTCAGAGGCCAACATGTGCAGCACAGCCAGCAGCTTTGTCTGCAGAGGGATATTGGTTGTCCACTGTGTTGGTACCGTCAGCCTGTGGGCAAAGATGGTCAGGATGCGTGGGATGGTTGTCCGTTTGAGCCTGTAGTGGGAAATTACATCCTCTGGTGTTAAGTCTGTGAGGCTCGTGCGTTTTCTGAAGGTCCGCTGTCTTTGTCTGCGCTGCCTCTGTGGTGGTCCGGAGGGGGGGTTGCGGGCCTGGGGGTGGTGGAGGTGGGTGTTGTGGCCCTCTGGGGCTCTGAGCTGCATGATGAGTAGCTCCATGGCATCTGTTGTACTTCAGGTGTGGCTCTGGGCTGGGCTCCCTTCATGGTACAGGGTGTCATCCGACTTAACACCAGGTCGGAGCAGGTGTTAAATTCCTGCTGCTAACGTGCCTTACCGCATGTTTTTGTGTTCTTATCGCCAATCTGGCTGGACGTTGAGAATGTTGCGAAGTGGTGTTGTTGCGGCTTTTTGAACAGGAACGCCTACTCTGCATCTCGTTAGCGTTAGTTGCCGGTGTCATCTGTGGCGATGTTTTTTACGGCTGCTATTGCAGGAAAACTGGTGATATCGGCTGTTAGCACCGGCTTGTGAATGGTGCGATGAATTTATCGCCACTTTGGCGGCGATAAAGTGCCGCTAACTCGGCAATAGGTCCTTGAGAATATGCCCCTAGGTTTCTTCGTCAACTACTGGAGGGAGTGGGGAGTCTTAAGAGGCATGGCAGTGTGTTTCAGAGAGTGGATGTGCAAAAATAGAGTATCTGCCTTCTGACTCCTTATCTGACAGATTTCTAGATGTCTCGATTAGCTTGGAATCAGCTCTGTCTACTTAGTTGGCAACCAGACATGGTCATTTTGTTAGTGAGAGAGTTTGAGTTCATTAAAAGTTTTGCTTGATAGATAAATACAAGTTACTGCATCGAGAAAAGACAAGATGATGCTACAGAACTGTTAGGTGACACCCCAAATGAATGTCAGGCAAATGACCTTCAACATAGAGAAGCCGAGTCACTATTCAGTAAATCAAAAACCACATAATACTGGAAAACATTATAATTTATAAAACCGTGTTTCTGAATTGTAAACAAAGAGTCTAATGCAATTAAAACATTTAAAAAATGGAAAAATAAATAAAGGCATAATGAAAGAATGAAAGAGAAAAGAAATCAATGTACTAGGAAGCGGAGTGAGGTAAATGGGAAAAGAAGAAAGAGAAAAGGAAGAAAGGGGTGCAAGAGTGAGAAAGAAACAAATTATGAACAATAAACTACCAAAAGAATAAAAGAAAAGAATAAAAGAGAAGAGTAAGATAGAACAGGAATTTAACAGAACAGGTGTAAAGTAGAGCAAAATAGTGAAAGAAAATGTAATGTAAACAAGAGTGAGCTTGGAAAGTACTGCAACAGAGAATAACTAAGGCAAAAAATGAGAGAGAGCACATGGAAAACAGACAAAACAAACGGGACACGAGAGAATAGGAAGAACATGACAAAGAATAAAACTTAGAAATAAAACGAACAAGCTGAAACACTAGTGAATAGAAATAGGTCTCATAGGGAGAACATAGAAGGCTATGCTAAGAGATGAACAACAAAAGTGTACAAAATGAGAAATAATATGTTTAAACAACGAGAATATGACTGAGGATGTAATGTATCAGAGAAGTAGGAACATTAAAAAAGAACATACATTAGAAAGATCAGAACAGGGATTAATAAATACGAAATGAAAAATATACTAACCCAGTGAAACTGAAAATTAAAGAAAGGAAGTGGGTTCCAAGAATGGAACATTTTGAGATTTTCGAAAAAAGGGAAGCAAGAAAACGAAAGAAGAAATACGTGAGAAAGAAACAAAATGAAGGAACATCATCTATAAAAAGTAAGAAAATCACAACCAAGAACATGATAATAAAATAAAAACTAAATAAAAAAAGGGATGTCTCTGTGAAAATTAAGAATAATAGAGAACTGTAAAAAGTTAGTAAAAGCGAGAAATATAATTCTGTGTTTCTAGCAGTAAAATCATGTGTCGTGATTCAGGGCATGTGAGGACATGGAGAATGGCCTCTAGTGAAGCAGCAAATGCCTGGCACAGGCTGAAAGCTCCACTGTTCCCATAGATTTAGAAGAACCCTCCACTGCTTTCTGGAACTAGAAGAACTCTCCTAATGATGGAGGAGGTCCTGAGGCAAAAGGCAACCCATTGCAGAGAAGTGAAGGCACCACCACACTGCAACCAAAGGGGCGAGGCAAGCAGCAACCAGGGCAAAGCTGCTGACTGTAGCGACATTAATCAAGTCTCTGATTCCTGCCGCTTCACATCTCCTGGTCATGCTTTATAAAAAAAAAAAAGGAGGCAGTGGTGGCTCGTTGTATAGGTTAAATGGCCAGCAGAGAGAGAGAACTGGAAAAGAAGAGTGAAAAGGGGGGATTCGGTCAAGCACACTATTGGTGCAGCCAGGAAGTTTAAGAAAGTAATGATATATCTATATATATCAGTACTTTCTTAAACTATATATATATATATATATATATATATATATATATATATATATATATATATATATATATATATATATATATATATATATATATATATATATATATATATATATATATATATATATATATATATATATATATATATATATATATATATATATATATATTACCTACTGGCGGTCGCCAGTAGGTAGTTATAGTTAGGACCCCTTTTCCATAGGAAATCCGCAACATTCTATTTTGAATAACTTTGGCGCCGGTCGATGAATCCTCGCGAATTTCTCAAAATAGGTGGGGCGCTACGCTCCGCTCCTACCCTGAAAGTCTCGGGGGGATTCGTCAAGCGGGGGCTGAGATAAAAGGGGGGTCCCAAAACGCGTTTTTCCCATGCATTTTTCCATAGGACCTTTAGACAGAGCTACAGCCCGAACGGCTGAACAGAATTACTAGAAATTTGGCAGAGAGGTAGTCCCTATGTCAAGGAAGTGCCTTTTGTAGGTTTGGTGTAAATCTGTTCAGTAGATTCTGAGAAAATAGCCTTTAAATCAATATATATATCTGAGCCCGCTTACGGTACGCTTACCGTACGCTTACCGTACGCGTACGGTGGCGTGCGCGAGCGCGATTCTGATTGGCTCTTAGATCTTAGTAAACATTCGAATCGGCCGAAACCAGGAAGCGGCGTCCGCCATTTTGTCTCTCGCACTGAGTGTTATTTATCAAACATGATGCCCAAAAACATGTTACGGGGCTGTTTTGACAACTCCCTCCCACATAGTCATGTTGAGGGAGTCCCCAAACATCCCCCAAGAGCAAAAACGGTTTTATTTTTTTTTCGGCAATTTCGCCGAGTACGCTTACCGTACGCTTACCGTAAGCGTACGGTAAAAAATAGAAATAAAAAAAACACTATCCACACTTACCCCACCCCCTGTGCTTTTGGCGGCCGAAGGCCACCAAATGTACAGGGCTTATTAAAGTTGATAAAAACCGTGCACGGAACGCACTGCGTTAAGTGGGCGCGCACGCCTCGAATGGCGTAAAGTAACTTAGCATTTAAAAAAACGTACAAGGGGGAGGAGCCAAGATGGCGACCGGAGCAGTCGCTTGAGCGCCCGGCTCCGTCGGCCCTTGGCCTCGGACTATCATCCTGATTCCTATCCTTGCCGATTTTCGAGGTGCAACGCGTGCGACGACGCGCTGACTGCGCCGCCGCTTTCCCGAAGTCTTAGCCCGCCCGGATGCCGGAGTTTTTGGTGCCTTTGTTCCCCGCCCTGGACCCTTGCTCTACTGTGGCCTCGGCCGGCCCCCTGGAATCGTTGCAGTCACCGGACCCGCTGGTGCAAATCGGAGCCGGAGGTCCCGATCCCGCCTCACGCCACGCACGGTCGCCAGAAGAGCCGGGAGAGAGACGCCCGGACACCTCCTGTACCCTGCATCTGACGGGCTGGAGCCAGAGGGTAAGCCCCGGTGTGGCGGGTCTCCTACCCCGCTCTGTGGACCACGCTGTAGAAGGCTGCAGACCCCCTTCTTTTATGGTCTAGTCGGCTGCAAAGAGAGCCGGAGGGAGGGGAAGAGACTGCTGGCTTTCACCTGTTGCGGCGCAGACCTATTGGGAATTGCCTCCTTGTCACGATCCCCCCCCTGGCCACGGTACCGTTCAACGGTAAAACATGGCGCTGATTGCCTGCTCGCTGCTGGGGGGTGATGCCCCGGTCTCGCCCGCTGCCCGCTTCGCCCTCCCTCTACCAGACTCCAGCTCCCCAGTGCCGTCCCGGATTGCTGCCGTTGGGGGGACGCAGCTTCCGCTGACATACGGCTCCGTTCTGGCTGCCCTGCGGGACTTTCGTCTGCAATTGTGTGTCGGCTTGCAAACGCTGAGTGAGCGGTTCGACTCTACACTGTCTGCTGCGGGCCGTGAGCGCCCCGTTTGTGATCAACAAGACGTGAGTCTGCCAGTGCTGTGGTCCTCCTGCGGGGAAGCAACGACTGGGTATAACGGTGCTACACTGGTGTCTGCATTTGGCTTTCCCGGCGATCAGGATCAATCGCTCTCCTGCTCAATGGCAGATACTTTGTTTCCCCGGTCGTTGCTGCCTGCCTTGTTGTTGCCTGCCTCACCGTGCCCGCAGGAATTTCCGGCTGAACTACACCTGGCGACCTCGAGGAACTGTTCACGGTGGCCTACGACTCCTTCTATGTGGAACTCATGTACTTTACAAGCCAGGTCTGGATTTTATATGGTGTGCAAGGGGACCTCAATGGATGATCGGCGGCCATTTTGTGACTCTACTTCTCCATCTTCTCCCAAGTGGCCATATTGTCTTTGTCTGTTCGGGATGCGGGGCATTCATGAGGGGGCGGGTCTAATCGTACGCCCGCGATCGGGCCAGGGCTAGGTTACTTTCTATCATCATGGCTTCACGGCCGGGCTGGACTGGGACTGGAATTGTCTACTTATGTTGTGCGCGCTCGTCGCGACCTGTCTGCCTTCATTTCCGTGGTGTTACATGCTATCTTCCCACGACCGCCTTTGGGTGTAGTGGGGTTTCAGTGTGTGGAGGCTTGGTTGGCCGATGGTGTCGGGCGCTCCTGAAGATACGTGGGCTCCTCCCCGCCTCCTCTCTTCTTTCTTCTCTTAGTTTCTTTACTCTATTCCTACTTTCTCTCTCGTCTATATTTCGGGTTCATTGGGCGACAGGCACTATGCTGGGGGGGGGGGTAGGCCATAGCCTCCGCATTGGTGTAGGGTGGGGGGGTAATTTACTGTTTCTTTTTTAGTTCTATGGGCCTCTTTCTTTCATGTCTCTGCGCTATACTTGTTTCGATTCGGGGTCCGGGTGTGGGGTGGATTGAGTGGGGGCGGCTTTTAGGGGGTGCGTATTTACTACTGTGAGGATCCTGTTATCTAATTGCATCGCCTTACTGTATGAGACTTTCTATGGCTGTTTTAATGATGCTGCTGCTCTCCAGTGTATGAAGCCGACTTGCGGACTCAAATCTCCTTGTTTCTATCCTTTACTGACTTGTTTCTCGATAAAAATTTTTTTTTTTTTGAAAACCTTAAAATTAACCTTCACTTCTCCTTCCCCCGGTGTCAAGGATCCCTCCAGTGTATGAATCCTGAATCGTTGCTAATCTTGACCTTGACGCACAGGGGATGTATTGTTTGTCTCTGTGCTCAACCGTATTGTGGCCGGCCTGATGGTTGTAGGCCCGTATTTGTTCTTTTACTATGCACAAATAAAGGTTTTTAAAAAAACCGTACAAATTCACTGAAAAAACCATAGGTTTCACACACGTTATAGTTAGGAATTAGCATTTAAAAAACCTTGCAAATTCACTGAAAAAACCATAGGTTTCACACATGTTATAGTTAGCGGAAATTTTACTGATAAAAAACCAATGAAATTGCCCCGTTATAGTTAGTGCTGGCAACTATAACTCACGCGACCGCAATCTTCTGCTGATGACATATGTGTCTTTATAAAAAAAAATATTTGTAATATATGTATAGCTAAAAATGTATGGAAGAAGACATGGGCAAATAAGTGTCTAAATACAGTATTAGCATCAGCAGAGGATTGCGGTCGCGTGAGTTATAGTTGCCAGCACTAACTATAACGGGGCAATTTCATTGGTTTTTTATCAGTAAAATTTCCGCTAACTATAACATGTGTGAAACCTATGGTTTTTTCAGTGAAAATATATATATATATATATATATATATATATATATATATATATATATATATATATATATATATATATATATATATATATATATTCACTGAAAAAACCATAGGTTTCACACACGTTATAGTTAGGAATTAGCATTTAAAAAACCTTGCAAATTCACTGAAAAAACCATAGGTTTCACACAAGTTATAGTTAGCTGTACATTTCACTCGTAAAAAACCAATGAAATTCCACGTTATAGTTAGTGCAGGCAACTATAACTCACGCGACCGCAATCCTCTGCTGATGCTAATACTGTATTTAGACACTTATTTGCCCATGTCTTCTTCCATTAAATTTTAGCTATACATATATTACAAATATTTTTTTTTCATAAAGACACATATGTCATTAGCAGAGGATTGCGGTCGCGTAAGTTATAGTTGCCTGCACTAACTATAACGTGGAATTTCATTGGTTTTTTACGAGTGAAATGTACAGCTAACTATAACTTGTGTGAAACCTATGGTTTTTTCAGTGAATATATATATAGATATATATATATATATCAACAGCAAACAACAAGAGGCTCAATACTGGCACATGAACAGCGTTTATTCATCGTCCAAACACTGCAGAAGGAACCTGCAGTGTTTGGACGATGAATAAACGCTGTTCTTGTGCCAGTATTGAGCCTCTTGTTGTTTGCTGTGTTAATGGATGGGATTCTCCGTGCTCATTGTGAAGAGGCTGCCACGAAGGGTCGGGGGCTCCGGTAACTGGAGGCTTGTTTATTGATATATATATATATATATATATATCCTGAAAAAAACAAAGGTTAAAGTAATGTTATAGGTAGGTGAATACGTCACTGAGAACATTAACGTTTTGAACAAAAAAAAAAATAGAAATTCACAAGTTATAGTTAGCTGAGCTAACTATACCTTGAGTCCCACTATGCACTGCTTATGACCTCACATAGTACATAACTCGTGACGTTCTATGACATCATTTATGATGACATCACTGGTAACATTATCCAATGAGTGTATTAGTTTGTTTTATAGTTTACATAGTGGCAGGTAACTACCATATTACTTTTCTACCTAATTTTCTACAGTCTGTGTCCAGCTAATCGGTGTAAGTGTTTACAAATTCATATGATCCTGCTGCATCATAGGTGTAGATGTGCTGAACAAGTTATAAATCTTTGTATTGAAAAGTAACTGTGTGTGCAGGTGACAGTTGACGACTTGTGTTGATTATGTTCCACACTAGTTTTTTGGTACTGCAGAAAAATCTTCCAAAAGAGCAAAGATTCTACGTACTACATACTAAGTGTTGTAAGCAACCTTGAGTTATTAGACAAAATGGTCTCAGCATGACCATTTGTACATAACATAGAAGACTGTGTGCACCAGTTACAATCTATATACGTGTGCTTGCTTTGCTTCAGAAGATGGGCTATCTGCAAAGCTTTCACCACAGTATGAAGGATGCAGGTAGCCTTTAGCACCTTCAGACCTTGGTTATTTTAAGTGAATAGTCTCTTTTTGATAAGTGTTGCATAGAGTGTACACTGTTCTTAATGCAGTATTTAAATACTCTGGTGTATTTCTCATGAGAGTTTCACTGTCTGCAGTGGTACAGAGTAAACACTCTCTCCATAGAGTAAAAAGTGTACTCACTTTTCTACTTATATCCACGTCTTTTCTCAATGTAGGTTCAGTGACTGTCAGGTGATTGTTTCAGGAGAAGACTGTCCATAGTAGGGCATTAGTTGTGAAACAGGGCATTAATAGCTGAAGGAACTTGGTTTTCCCTTAACAGCTTTTTTTAAATACATTTTTATTGATGCAAAGGAGATCAACATAATTCATTAATAAATAACAGCCATTATAACTTTACAAATTGACACATAGGAGTTCAGATCTTTGATGTTAAAAAATTGAAAACCATAAAGATATATCTACCGCCTTGATTGAGGATTATATACATATCGAAATTTACAAAAAAGACACTCTAAGCGGAATATCAGTCTTTAATCATTAAATGCCAAACAGCCTTAAACTTCATCAATGACCGTAACCTTCTGGTTTTTGCCGAAGCCTTTTCTCTCTTGAAGATCTCCACCATAATAGCCCTCCATTCAGTTATACTGCTAGGTTTTGGAGAAATCCAGGCCCTTGAGATAGCAAGCCTAGCAGTAACTAAAATAATAGCAATAAAATCTCTTTGTGCCCGATTAAAATGAGCCTTTCATCCCAGCATGATGTCTCTTGTAGTAAATACTATATCTAAATCAAGGCAAGTTTCACAAATATGTTTAATTCCTTGCCAAAATACCAAAAGCGAAGGGCATGTAGCAAACATATGTATAATATTAGCAGCGTGCAGTCCACATTTTGGACAATTCATCTTATGACTAAAATACTGTCCACTTTGTGCTCCCAAACTAGCTATTTTTTCCGGGGTATAGTATAGAATACAGATAGTCGGAAACTGCTGAAGCTTTAAATTAATTGAGCATACAGCCTCCTTTAGTATTGTGAATACATCGGTTACCGCTGTAGGGAGAATCTCAATTTCCAGCATCCTACTTCATTGTGAGGCTAAGTGTATACATGGATCAGTTCTATCCTGCGATAGATATTGATATGCTATACGGATTGTATGCTTCAGAGGTATCTTCAGTAAACAAGTCAGTATGTCATATGCCGCTACTGATTTAAACCCCTGTGATCTCCAAAAGAAGCGTATAATTGTAAATACTTATAGCAGCACTGGCTTTGGAATCCAAACATATTTTGTACGTTTTGAAAAGTTTTAAAGCCATTACAGTCATAAACATGTACGAGTTGTTCTATCCTCATCTTAGCCCACCCCTTTGAAACGCTATCATCAAAAATCCCAGGTAATAGTCAATCCTGAGGAAAGCAATTCCAGAGCTGCAAGGGGACCTCACAATCACCAGGGCTTACAGGGTTTCAGCACAGAAGCAACAAAACGCGAAATATCCGCGCACAATTCTACTCAACTTTTCAGACTATAGAATAAAGGAGAACATTTTAAGCAATGCAATAGCAAAAAGATCGTTCTCCACTACAGAGATTCAATACTTTAAAATACTTTCAGATATGTCCGCAGCTTCAGCACGCAGGCGGAAGGATTTCGTCAAGATGATTGACGCTTTCAAAGGGAAGGGTGCCCAAGCAACAATTGTTCAACAATCAAAGCTCAAAGGAAACTTTTATATTTTTTCAGACACCCACGAGGCTCAATAATTTTTGAAAGAGTTGTCTGGTGCCTGAGATAGGACCTGTCTGAGGCACAGAAAAGGCTGAGGTGGCGATAGATAAAAAGCGGTATCAATGTAGAATCTGTTAGCTTAAGGGCGAGCGAGGGGTGAACCGGAGGGTGCATTGGGATGCAGCAAGATGGCATCCAGTAAAGAAGGGTAGAAGGGGTGAATAGTGGGTAATTCCATCCTTCAGGGGTGGGGGGATAAGGGGGGAGGTGGAGGGGGGGAATCATTTAGAAAAAAGAGAGCTCAGCTGTGGAAATTCAAAATTTCAGAGTGTACATAGGTGCTACTTTGAAATGTCAATTAAAATTGTTTGCCTGGTTTTGTTATGTATGGCATATGTGCATTTGAGTCCACAGATCTTTAAAGGTGCCTTTTGGATGGGGCACTCTTTTGACAACTTTCATTATCATAAGTACTGTTTATATCCTTTATGCACGTTTATGCACTTTAGATTCCAGCTGCTATGCAATTAAATCTGCTGCTAGCTTTTTTGTTCTTATTTTTGCTAAATTTGCACCATAGATTGTTATCTTTAAGGGAGTATTTTGGAGGCTCTTAACGATCAAAGTTGATCAAGCACGGGACACTTCTTACAGTTTGAATGTAGTCAGAATACATGCTCGCACTAGTCACTCTTTGTTATCATAAGTACTTTATTCATCTTGTAAGCATTTTAATCCTTAGCTTCTATGTTTCCAACCAGATAAACTCTATTTTTATGCTCAAGGTCTTGGCACAAGTCACTTTAAATATCCCAGCTACTGTTAAAGCTATTCTTCTGCTGTTTCTCTATACTTTAGATGCCCATTCCGTATACCAAGATATATAGATTTCGAATATTTCTTAGATCCTGATGCGAGTATTACGGCCATGATAGGTGTAGATCAACGAGGTGCGTCTGTAGGGGTAGTGCGCAAGGTCGTTAGGTAATTTATTTATTTTTGAAAGGTTTTGGGGAGCTAAATTATGAGTAGGAAAAACCTTATGATTCTTTCTCTTAACGCTAATGGTCTTAATAACAAAAGCAAGACCCAAGCAATTGAAAGTTGGCTCAGAGGATATAATGCTGATGCTATTTTCCTACAAGAGACCCATTGTCGGAGTTTGTGAGACGCAAGCAAAATACTTAAGAATTAGGCAGGCTTTAATTGTTCATCTAACGCAGGGTGTGCACAGAGGGAGGTGGGCATATATGTTGGTAAACACGTGCAATTTCAAGTAAAAATAATGCAGACGGACCCAGGGGGAAGATGGGCGTATATGTCTATGGAAAATTAAATCACTCTAATCTTACACTGGCCACAATCTATGCTCCCGTTCTTGATAACCCGCTCCCATTGCTACAGCTTAAGCAGGCTTTATAATGCATACCCGGACCTACTATATGGGGGGGTGATTTTAATTTTCTCCAGGACCCCTCAGTAGACTCTTCTAAGAAGGCTCGAAAACAAAATAAACCACAGGTATCTATTGCTCTGTCTAGCTGAAAAAATGATTTAGACATAGTAGATAGATGGGGCCTGCAAAACCCCGGAAAGCGCGATTATTCATGCTTCTCGGCAAAGTATGACTCGGCGTCCAGAATAGATTTCTTTTTGATCTCACATGACCGTACTGTCAACAAGTATGATCACATACCAAACGCATTTTCTGACCATGCTTTAATTAAAATAGAAATTATTTTGGGAGATTTGGAGGGGACACTGCCTGGAAGGTGGTATTTGAATAAATTTAATCTGGAAAACGAGTCCTGGTGTACACAGATAGAGTATTTTTTTCCATCAATAAAGGCTTGGCTCCAACTAATATAGTTTAGGATGAATTTAAGGCTACACTAAGAGGCATAATCACATCGAAAGAAATCCCGCAACAAAGGGCAAAAAAAGAGGAAAGATTAAAGATTGAGGTAAGACTTGCGCAGGTGAACCTGGAGTGTATAAAGGATAGAAATTTTAATACAAGACAAGAGTTACTCCAGGCAAAAATACAAATGCAGAAGTATTATTATCATCTAGGAGAAGTAGAGAGTATGACATACCTTCAGACAGTGTACGAAGAGAGTGAATATACAGGTAAACTCTTAGCATGGCAGGCAAAAGAGAAACAGGTTCAAAATAGAATTGAAAGTATCTGGGACGAGGTAGATAAAATACGTCTAAAAAGAACCGAGGTTATCGGAGATGCCTTTTTTAAACATTACAAAGAAATCTATCAGTCAGACCATCACGTGTCTTCTGACCATATTTCTGGCTTCCTCGATAATTTGCTAATCCCTCACCTAAATAGGGAATTCAGGGAAGATATTAGATGAATTCACAAATGAAGAACTTGAATTGGTGATTGGTTCTATGGCAAACTGTAAAGCAACCGGAGAAGATGGTCTGTCAGCCGAATTTTATAAAAGATTTGCCTCAACTCTCAACGTACAAATTTTTAAATTGGCCAACCACTTACTTAAAGGAGGCGAACCTCCAGCATCTTTTCATACAGCAGTTTTGGTTAGTGTTCTGAAGAAGGATAAGAATAGGGAAAATGTCAACTCCTCCGGCCTATAAGTCTGCTTAATGTGGACTATAACATTTTAACAAAGCTGCTTACAAACAGACTTAATAGAATTGTGGGCTCACTTATACATGTGGATCAATGCGGATTTGTACCAATACGAAATCTTTAATAGAAGCACTAGATTATTTTAACAAAGAGGGGTTAGAGGCACAGGTGTGGCTTTTAGATGTCGAGAAAGCATTCGATCTGGTATCATGGGAGTGTCAATTTCTAATTCTGGGAAAGTTTGGCTTCCGAGAAGGGTTCATACAATTAATAAGAAATGTATACAAGGACTCACAGGCACAAATATTAATTAACTCTATGAATGTGGGCACTTGTCGAATAAATAGGGGTACTAGACAAGGTCGTCCTTTATCCCCTATCCTATTTGCTTTATTTATCGAACCCCTGGCAATAGCGATTAGACAAAAAATGGCACGTACTGCCCCCCTACAAGGGATGACCAATATAAAACTATATGCAGATGATATCGTCTTTTTTTTAAACCCCAAAGAGTATACTCAGGAGGAATACCTAGGGATTTTCTCGGAATTCTAGGCAGTAGGGGGCTATAAAATAAATAAGGACAAGACCGAAATTTTGCTCTGCAATTGCTCTGTTGATACGCTATTGCCCAATTTTAGGTCAGTGTATAATCCTCGCCCGAAGAGATATCTAGGGATTTATGTGACGGAGAGAATAGAGGACTTATTCCAATTAAATTATAGCCCGTTGATACAAAAAGTTAAACGTCTTTTATTGCGATGGAACCAAATCCCACTATTAATACTAGGCTGTGTGGCACTCAAACGAATGTCTATTCTGCCTCTATTCAACTTTTTATTTACAGCTGCTCAGTGCGCATTACAATCGTCTTCTTTTAAGGAGATAGACAGTCTGCTCTCATCCTTTTTATGGGCAAATAGAAAACCTAGGCTGGCACTTAGCACTTTAAATTACTCTATTGAAGAGGGAGGGTTGTCCCTCCCAAATATAAGAGAGTATTATTATGCAAATTTTGCACACAACAGTCACAGATTTTTTTTATAGTCGGACCCACCAGAGATAGTTTAATTTTTTTATTGATAAAATCTTAATGGAGTATAACATTTTAGATACAACGAGAATAGTTAAGTTTCCTAAGAAAGTATGGTATAAGGCTCTCCAATGGATTTTTAAACAAAAAACCCAATTGGTAGCATTTTATAGCATCCCCAGGATAAATGGATCAACGAGGTTGTCTCATCTCTACACTGAGGAGAAGATATTGTTAGAATCTGGCATTCTAAGAAAGTGGTAGGAGAATGGATATACGCAAGTTAGAGACTTTGTCAATTCCAACTCCTGGAAAATATGTCCCGAGATAGAAATTGGGCTTCTTCACTCAAAAGATGCGCTTAAATGGTAATTTATCAGCATAAGTCACTTTCTGGAAAATATCGTTGCTAGAAGTATAACAACAAGTTCAGGCATAAGTGAAGCTTTGGAAGCTCCGGTAAAACTGTCAGTTAGCGCATTGGTGAAAAGTGTTAATGACAATAAATCTCTCCCCATTTACGAAAGAGAGACAGATGAAGGAAAAAAGAAGACCTGCAGCTTCCAAAAATAACTTGGAATAGAATTAACAGACTGAACGTGACAGTGATAAGAGGCGCTAATTTGAAATGTATGCAATTCTATACAAAATGGTTAATTTATAGGACACCATTCTTTTTGCATAATATTTATCCACAGATTGAGGATAGGTGCTTTCGCTGTGCTCAAGAAGGAGGAGGTACTTGGTCACATATTGTCTGGTGCTGGCCCAAAATTGTGAACCTTTGGGAAGAAATTGAAAAGTATCTGGGTTTTATGAGGGTTCAACATATATCCAGAAAAAGAACCAAAAGCTTCTCCTTCGCTCGAAATTATTTCTAAAGAAGCAACCAGGTCCGCTGTAAAAATTGTGATACCATCTGCATAAGCAGTTACTTTCAAATCGTGAATTTCTGATCGTAAGAGTGGAATGTCTTGGTTGGCAAGTAATATCCGTATAAAACGTTCAATATAAAGCGCAAATGAAAAGAGGGGAGAGAGAGCAACCCTGACGGGTGCCTCTATGTATGCAGAAGAATGTAGAGTGAATACCTGCTTAGCTCAGCTTGCCCTGCGGCATGCAATATAAAGCTTGTGTCTATATAAGAAATCAGCCCATAATTCCAAATGAAGTCAGAGTAGGCCATAAACAGCTCCATGCCACTCAATCAAAGGCCTTTTCGGAGTCTAGAAGTATCATGGCTAAATTACTGCCTGATTGTTTAGCGTAATCAAACACCATTTTAGCTGAATTAGTGTGCGCCGTAGTACCTCTGCCTGTTATAAACCCATGTTGTTGGTCCGATACCAAGCCTGGCATCAGAAGGGCCAAATGGTTAGCCAATACCTTTGCATATATTTTCGCATCAGCGTTAATAAGAGAAATCGGGTGATACGAGCCAAATTCTTCTGGCGGTTTACCCTTTTTTGCAAAGAATACAATATTTATATTATCCCAAGTTAGTGGTGCTATCCCAGTATCGCCAATCTCCTGTATGACCTTGGTTAATAGTGGCACTATAATACTTCTAAATACTTTATAAAACTCACTAGGAATTGAAGTGTCACCTGATGCCTTGCCTGATGGTAGCAAAGTCAGGGCAGCACAAATTTCCTCTGATGAGACTTCTATAGACAACTGACTAATAGTGTCTTCTTGTAAGCACGGAAGCACTGCTTTTCTAGATATTTATCCAACTCCTCTATATTTATTGGGTCTGATTGCGCATAAAGAGTTTCATGAAATACTTTGAATTGTTCGAGTATCATATGAGGTTCAGTGTATAGTGTGTTATCCACACCCTTAACAGCTTTTATTGAAATTTTAACTTTTCGCTCAGCCAGTTGATATGCAAGTATTTTCCCCACCTGTTCACCATATTTGTATTGAGCAGCACGATTCCTATTGTACCGAGCCGCGACCCTCTCCTGTAATAGCCCCCCTATTTATGCTTGTGCTTCTTTGTACATCAACGGGGTAGTTGAGTACCTTTCGGTGACCCCCACTGATGCTCCCCTACTGGCTGGCAATCATGTCCCTGTCCTCATGTTTGCGGACGATACTTTGCTCATCTCCAGGACACCGAGCGGCCTCCAGAAGGCCATTAATGCATTTGAAGAACACTTCAAAAACCAAGTTCATGGCTTTTAATCAGCATAAATCTTTTAGAGGCAGTATTTTATTAAATAATGTGCCCCTAGAACAGGTGAGTGCGTTTACGTACCTTGGTATCTCCCTCCAGAAGGACTTGGGTTGGAACCACCACTTGGATCTTACAGCCCTAAAACTACACCAGCATATAGGGTGTTTGACCAAGAAATATAAGTCTTCTTTTACAAAACCAGTCACTCCTGCCCTAGAAATTTATAACGCTAACGCGGTGAGCTCGGCCCTTTTATGGAGCTGAGCTCTGGGGATTTAACGATATAAAACAGCTAGTAAGATTAGAAAACAAATTTTTACGTAACCTTGCTAGCGTCCCACAAAGCACTCCTACGATCCCGCTTCACCTAGACCTAGGGAGGAAAAATATAGCGGACCTAGCAAAGTTACGGCCACTCCTTTATTGGAGACGTCTCTGGGTCACTCCGGAACTTGCGCAATATGCCCTGGGTTTTAAGGATGTGATCTTATGGGACTGCTTCCATAGAGTAGGTTGGCTAAAAGAGATCAGGTCCCTACTCATTAAACTGGATCAAGAGACACTCTGGGACAACCCTGAGACGGCAGTCTTCCCATCAAAGGTGCAACTGAAACAGAAATACTGTGAAATGGGTTTATGTATCTGTAGTTCACTCCAGTATTTCAACTAGCCTAACAGGTCGCTTTCTGGATTCTAAATCGTGGCCAGTGTGTGAGGCCTACTGGGATTTGATCGAGAGGCCCTTTGACGGAAAACTTTATTTTCAGTTCAGGATAGGTAGTCTACCCATCAAGACCTTTACTTGTAAATGGGCTTCTAGAACTGATGACAAATGCCACTGCTGTATGGCAATGGCTGAGACCATTCCCCATGTATTTTTTGTTTGTCCGTTATATGCGGCCCCACGGCGGAGATGGCTGAGGCCGATTTGTATTTTGTTGGGTGCCCGGAGATGTGCTGTTGCGCTGAGAATCCTAGGGTCTGATTGTAGTCCTAGTATAGCTATAGCAGTTGCCAAATTCCTGGGCTGGTCCTGGATCATACGCACTCGCACTTTAAATAAAACTATTGCTGCTACCTAATCCCAAGATGTACTCTTTAAATATGATCTGTTTCACCGTGCTGTCTCTTCTCTTTTAACTGTTCTTAAGGTTTTCTAGATACATGACAGTATATGGAATTTAATTACCTTTTATCTTGTAATTGTAATGTATTATGTGTTATCTATTTATTAAGTTGTGTGATATGTGTTGTATTTATGTGCTTTTATGACAAACTGTCGAAATAAAGCTTTTTGAATTGAATTGCTTGTGCTTCAATAATATCAGCATATAACTGTATTTGTCTAGGGTCATTTTGTCTAATGGCTACAGAATGGCTTAATTCTAAATTAGTAAGCTTTAGGCATAAGAGTAGTATCTCTAGTTTTATTCTCTTGCAGTATGTACTGTTGTGTGATGCCCCTAATATATGCCTGCATTAAATCCCATACAAAAACAGAGGTGGTCGTGTTCAAATTGACATGAATGAACTCCGCTAGTAATTTCTCCATGTGTGTGATATACTCGTTGTTAGTCAGTAGGTAACGTGGGAAAGAGAAAGAGCGCCTACATTATTTACCGACTGTATTTAAAAGCAGAACGCGATCGGGTTATGGTCCGATGTTATTTTTGGACATACCTCAATCGTACCCAAATGAAGTGTAGTGTCGCTAGCCCAAACCAAATCTATCCTGGAGTATTGCTTATGGGGACATGAGTAATATGTATAACCCGGGATATTGGGATGAAGAGTTCTCTATTTGTCTTTTATGTTATGCAAACAGGCTAATTCTAAAATAGATGCCTGTATTTTCGACATCCTAGTGAAAGTTTGACTACTAGTAGAGTCAATTGAATAGTTCATGATGCAAGTGAAGTCCCCCATGACTATTAAGACCCCTTGCCATTCTAATAATTTTAGCATTAAGGAATCAAAGACCTCGGGGTCATCAACATTAGGCCCATAAACCGTGACTAAAACGTATTTTATACCGTAGATTTCCAACTGGGCAATTACCCATCTCCCCCTCTGTTCTGCCGATACCCTATGTAATTTATATGCAAGCGTTTTACTAACTAAAATAGCAGTTCCTCTAATCGAAACATTTTGAGAAGTGCATACTATTGTTTGATATCTTAACTGATCGAGCAGCCCCCTATCTTTATAGGCCAAGTGAGTTTCTGTTAAACATATAAGATGAGGTTTATAGATATCTATTCTCTCTCAAACCAATTGATGCTTTCATCCAGCGTTTAATCCAGAGACATTCCAACATAAACATTTAAGTAAAGCCATAATATCTCATTGTTTGACCATATACCTTTGATTTATCTGAGAGACTAATACTATCCACTAAATAATCCTAAAAAAATGTTATTCATAGTTATAATAAGAACTCCTATAAGCTGATTTTTGTTGAAAGCCTTTTGCATTCCCATTTAATTATCTACCTTGCTTTTACTCACCATAAAGACACCCCCATCCATCCATCCCGACCCACCCACAACCTACCCAGTATCTTTGGAAAAGACTCCCCCCCCTCACTGCTGTCGCTGGTCAGACAGCTTTCGAGAGCCATCGAGTCCAGGGAACTTCCCCCACACCTATACATATAAAGAAAATGTTTAAAAGCGAGAAAAGAATAGAGAAAAAGGGGCGAACCCCCATAAGAAACCCGGGGAGATAGCTATAAGAACATTTTTAAATCACGCTTTATTAAACTTTGCAAATTAATATTTAGTGATTACTCTTTCTTCTATAAAGCAACTGTCTCCCCCTATTCAAAAATCACTAATTTCCCTTGTGTGTAAGATCATTTAGTCCCTTGCCACCATTTGCCAAAGACCTGCTGTCCCTTGTGTTCCGAATAAACTAGCTGTGCCCATCTTTAGTAATTTTTAAGCGAGCTGGTTCGCGTAAAAATACCTGTGTCCCTTCAGAATTTAATGGATCAATGAATTGATATAGTTTCCATCGCCTGTCCACGGTATTTTTACAAAAATCTGACTTAACAAAAATGGAAAAAGAATCCAGTCGGATAGGTACAGTAGGCCGAGCTTTGATGCCGACTGCCTGCCTCAAAAGTACGTTCCCAAAGTAAATAAGGATTTGGTGAGGATAGCAACCTACAGGCTTATTACAAATTGCTGGTAATCTATGCGCCCGCTGTACTTGACAATCCCAATCCCAATCCGACAAATCAGGGAAGGCTTTCTGGATTAATTGCACTGCATATGTTCGAGGATCAGTTCCTTATTCACCTTCTGGCACCCCAAAAAGCCTAAGATTATTACGGCGCTGCCGGTTCTCTAAATCCACAATCTTCTCTTACAGGAAAGTAAGCTGGTTCTCATGTTCTTCAGAGACTTTAATGGATCTAGTAACATGTTCTTTACTGTCCGCAACCTGCTGCTGTAGCGCCATAATATCTGATGCGAGTGTCAATACTTTAATATTTACATCTGCTGGAGATTGCTTAATCGCCGATCTATCAACCCTATCTTGTGCATGGTATTCTTGAGCGTCTTCCCTTTGGGCTTGCAGGGCCTTAAGAATCACCACTGTAGAAGATTCCACTGATCCGGTAGTTGAAACAAATGTTCTGTCCTCATTCGCAGTAGCGACTAGGGAAGCAGAGCCTGAAATCGATTCCGGCTGACCATCATTTGTAGTTAGTAGTGTAGAGGCCTGTGCACACATTAAAGTAAACTGCCGAACTAGTACTGCCCAACTAAGCATCACAAGATATCCGATGCAGTGCTAATAACAGTGGATAAACAAGTGAGATGATCGCAAAACACTCCGGGTAACTCGTGTTTTTGTGTTTATTGAAGATCGATATGCCCAGCCAACATGTGTTTCGTCAGGGTCAAAATCCAAAACTTCTTCAGGGCTCTATGGCGTGAAACTCGCAAAGAATCAATCACTCCACCGGTTGTACTTCCGTCCCGGCTGGTATGGGATGAATTAAAATCTCAAGGTGAAATCAGTAAATGAGGACTTATAAAATTCAAAGGTCCAAAGTGCTCAAGAGAGTATGATGAGTGGTTGCAGCACACACGGGGTTTAAGATCCGAGTTTGGCTCGAACCAGGGTCAATTAATCTCCTGGGGATCCGTGGTATGGCAATCCAGTGTGCTGCTAGGTCCCGCGACTCACAGTAAGCGAACCGGAAGCAACCACTCATTAATTCGGAATATCATTAATGTTACAGCTGGACAGGTCAGTGGAGGTGATTAAGGGGTCTGTAAGTACCACATTCCATCTGCCCATCCCCATTATCAGGTAGCTGACCCCATGTATACCCTATGGCTAAGTTACATTGCTGCATTATACCTCATTGGCAATCATCCAGTGAAGATTGATCCAGCTGAAATGTTGTTGACTGTATGATCACTGCTGCTTCAGCTTGTTCCTTCGATCCTCCGTTCATCCTGCTGCCCCATCAGTCAATCTTAACGATGCCAGACTTCCCACATCGTCAGGCAGCAAAAGGTCAAGGTTCCCCCTCCATTCCCCGGTCCTCAGAGATAGGGGTTATAAAATTCTCAAACTCGCAGGCTGATCCTGGCTTACAGCCAATGTCTTAGCCGGCAATATCGACCGTATCTCTGCCGGTAGTTTAACAGCTGCCTCCATTAATGCCTCTATCATCTCCCCCTCCAGTGGCAAATTAGAAAAACGGCTAGGATTAATCATTTCAGGGGCTTTACCTGATTGTAATACTTTCATTATAGGACGTCCTACTCTAGAAGTAATCAGTCAAGAAGCATTACCTTTAGAAGCCGGGAGATGTGCTTCAGGATCTGCAGCTGCCGGGTCAGTTACAACTGTGGTAGACCGCGAGCCAGCTCTGCCTCCCTTCGGAGCTGTTGCTTTCGGCAGAGCCATTCCAGATGAAGCACAAGCAAGTGTGCATGTCAGGGAGTACCAGCCGAGAGAAGAGTGCCGTGAGTCAAGCAAGCCCTGTCGGGTGAGGCTCCAGACCCGCTGTGGCATTCCTGCGATCAGAGCCAACATCGGGCGTGTCCCAAGTGAGTAAGACAAATCTCAGCACATTTCACTCCTTGTAGCAATTTCAATGTAAATAGATTTTAAAAAACATTCCAAGCACTCTTATAGCCTCGGACCTCCCGCACTGTTTATGTCTGAAACAAAAAGTTTTTCGTCACTTTCCCTACATCGATTCCTTCATCCCTTACTCTTTGATTTCTCTCCTGGCCAAAGTGGTGCGGTAGCGGCTCTTGACGTGACTCTCAGCGGCACCAGTAATCCGCCATCTTCTTTTCCTTCGACTGGTCAGCTTTCTGTTGCAGAATTTAAAATTAAAATATTCCTGAACAGTTGTATACAGGTTGAACACAGTATGAAGGATATGTTACCCTTACATCTGTGGTTCATAGTTAACATGAACTTGGCTACCCATGAAGTGGATGGTAAAGAGTCAGTGTTGCACATAACACAAGCTTCCTTTACCTATGGAGGTTGTATGTATGATAGCGGTAATGATGCCTTCATATTATTCTGAGCTAATTTGCCCTCACTTTGATAGCTCTAATGCTATACCCGTTTATAGGGCAATGTGTACAAAAGAAGGCTGGATGATATCATCAGTGATGTCATCAATGATGTAACAGAACTTATCAGCTCAAATTAATTTCGTATCTCCCTATACTAATTCACCACTAATCTTTTTTGGGTTACGGACTAGCATGCTACTTGCCGAAAATCGCTTTGACGTCTCGTCAAAGGGAAGTAAGCGCTATATAAATTCAATTACAATTACAATGAGTGATGTAATATGTGAGGTCATAAGTAGACCTGGGCGGAGCTCGTGGAGTTACCAAATAACTCAGCCGAATTCTGCAGAGTTCCGCAAGCGGGCGGAGTATCTACTTAGTGTAGGAAAACTGAGTGAAGCAGGAGAAATTAAAGGATTAATTTGGTTCGAGTTAATCCTTAAACAACCAAACAGACTATGGGAGGGGGAATTAGCTGCGGACAACGTTGGAAGCTGCGCTTTGCAATGCAAGTACTTCATACGACACGGCTGGATTTTGCACCCACAATGAATGAGCCAGGTCTACGGGAGCACCTCTTCTAGGAGTTTAAAAATTGGATTCAGATTTAGGGCGGGCGAGCATCATAGGACTCCTCGAGCTCTCTGGGCTGCCTCTAGAATCCTGTCCCCAAACAAGCTGGCTTTCAAGCGTTTGTTGCAACTGCAGAGACTGTGATATCAATGCGCACAAAAAGGGGCGCCTCAATTAGAGATTTATATGGTCAGAGATTCCATATGCTTATTAGCGTGCTTTCTAATTATTCACAAATGCTGGAAAAAACATAAGCAGCGTGCTCAGAATTATCAGCATTAAATAGTAACTATCGATATACATATTCGCAGATGCAACAAACATTTCTTTGGCTTTGCGTAAAGGTTTTATTACTTTTATCCCACTAAAAGTTCAGTTCCTTTAAAGATTTCCACAAATATTTCATAAAATTTGGACTATCCCTAGTAACGATCCAAGCATGGATGCTACTGTTATGACAGCTGGAAAATATGAGGTTTACCGAGCCCTCATGTGTCTCGTACATTGATGTACAAGAGAGTTTATTGGTAGAGAACACAGTACACTGTAAGAGTTAGGGGTGATGATGATGATGATAGCGCGGGTAAACTTCGCTCTGCTGGCGGTAAGCAGAGATTTGCCAAACTCTGCTTTCCAAGTGGAGCGCTGTAGTGGCAACACTCCGCAAACCCTGCCGGCGGAGTGGAGTTTAGCACCCAGGCCATAAGTAGTGCATCGTAGGGGCACAAGTTATAGCTCTGCTAACTTTAACTTGTAAACTTCTGTGTTTTTTTTTTAGTTCAAATCGTTAATTTTCTCACTGACATTTTCACCTAACTATAATGTTACTTTAACCTTTTTTTCAGTGAATTTCTAAGATTTTTTTCTTTAAGAAAAACAAACCTTTTTATTTATACCTAACTATAACGTTAATGTATTCTGAGTTTTTTTAACGTAAAGTAATATTTGAGTACCATACTTCGAGCCAATTCCCCGCCACACACAGCCTCCGGTCATGCGCGGCGGGGGGATGGCTGCAGGACCTTATGTTTTTTAAAGGGGAGGGGTTCGCGTGCCCTCTTTCCCGAGCCTTATTGGGCCATGGGGACCCCGTCTCCCAGGGCATTTTCTTATGAAATGAGAGGGGGGAGTCGCATGGCCCCCCTTACTAGGCCCCGGTGACTCCATCCCCCATTCCTTTTTCTTTTTTAAGAAATGGGCCTCTCTGAGCCTTATTAGGCACTCAGGAACCCATTCCCCAGGGCTGTATTTTTTATTTTTATTTTTTAAAGAGGAGGGAGCCGCAGGGCCCCCTTCCCCGAAATTTGTAAGGCCCTGAGGGCTCCACTGCCCTGGGCCTCTTTTTATGAAAGGGGAGGGGGGTTGAGTGGACCGCCTTGCTAAGCCTTTTTAGGCCCAGGTGACCCCATCCCACAGGGCCACTACTACAATTAAAGGGGAGGGGAGCTACGTGGGCCCTCTCCCCAGGCTTTGTTAGGCCCTGGAAACCACATCCCTGGGGCTATTTTTTTTACTTAAAGGGGTGGGAGGTTGCTTTGTCCCCCTCCCCAAGCCTTCTTAGGCCCTGGGCCCCCATCGCCCAGGACCTCAGGTAAAAACAAAGGGGAGAGGCTCCATTATCGTCCTCAGGGAACCCATCACACTATTAAAGGTGGGTGCCCAGGGGCCAACCCACAGCACCCACTATACACTCTTTGTGTATCGCGGCTCCAGTCGTCTCCCCAAATGCAGCAGGAGCCAGCATTGTTCCCACCCGGAGGGAGCAGCTACTAATGCTGCTTCCTCCAGGCGGGAGCAACATTTTGATTTGTTTTCCTGTTTGCATCAGATCGGGTAGGGAAACAGATCAAATGACAGCTCCCAGGGACCAAGAGGATTTCTAAACCTCTCGCCGGCGGAGAGCAGACTTTATGTGTGCTTAAAAAATTCTCCCACCAAGCGAGAGCAAACAGAAGTTTACCTGCCCGGTGGGCTCCTGGGACATAGCTAGTGAGCACATGCTAGGGGATGGGTCCTCAAGGCCATTAACGGCTCAGGGAGGGGGCCTTGCGGCCACCCTCCCTTAATTAAAGTAATCGGCCATAGGGGTGGGCTCCCCGGGGCCTTTCATATCTCAGGAAGGGGGTGGCCATGCGGCCCCCCCATCCCATTTTCACTAATTTCAGTCTCGGGAATAGGCTCACCATGGCATTTAGAGGCTCGGGGAGGAGAGCTGCATGGCCTCCCTCCCCATTTAGAAAAATTTCAGGCCCCGGGGTGGGCTCCCTGTGACCGCTGATGGATCGCGGAAGGGGGTCACGCAGTCTCCCTCCCCTTATTAAATACAGGGTGGGCTCCCCAGGGCTTATTAACAAATGCAGCCCAGCGGTCGTTTTTTTTTTTTGGGAAGGTTTTTCGAGTCCCACGGGATCGCAGTAATTTCTGCCATTTTGGGTTTTTTTTTATTTTCACCCGCTGGGGGCTCTGGGTATCCCTACCTTGCTCCCTTATATTACGTTTTATTTTTTACTTCAGAACAAGGGATCTAAGTCCCCGAGTCCAGTAATGGCTGCCAGCAATATGTTTCTGATGTTGCTGGGAGCTAATCAGGGTGCTAACTCTCACTGAAGCGAAATGGCCCATGGCAAATAAAGCTCCCTGAGCCAATCAGAACGCTCTCGTGGACCCAACCATCTAGATATACAATTATTTTTTAACCTTCATTTCTCACAAATTACTAAAAAGATTTACACCAAAGAGGATGGGACCGATCGATTGAGCTAATGATAGGTACATGTGAAGAGATCATGGCAGAAGTGAGGTGAAGAACAAAATCCTCACCAACGCAATTAACGCAAAAGTCATACAGCAGTTCACCAAACCCCCCAGCAAAGCCACGGACGTCAAACCATCCCAGGACCTCTGCAACAAGCTCAGCTCCTACTTCCACCAGAAATTCAAGACACTCTACGGCAATTTCAGCGAACAAACTATAGACACCCTACCCCTCTCCACCACCGACAACCAGCTGACCATCACCACCTGGAAACCTGCTACCACTGAAGACACCACTATGATCATGAAGAACACCCACTCAGGAGCCCCCACGGACCCCTGCCCACCGCACACCTACCACAGAGCCGCCGCCCGCCGTAGCACCCGAACTAGGCCGGTCCATTAACGCCTCCCTCAAATCCGGCATCTTACCCGATGACTGGAAGCGGGCAGAGGTCAAGCCCCTCCTCAAATAACCCTCTGCCGACCTGACAAACTACCAGCTCATATATCTCCTTCTCTTCGCAGCCAAAGTCACCAAGAGATTCGTCAACGCCCAGCTGACCACCTTCATCGAAGAAAACGCCATCCTCGACTCCTCCCAGTCCGGATTTCGCAGCAACCACAGCACCGAGAGCGCCCTTCTCACCTCCACCGATGACATCCGCATGCTACTCGACCAGGGCCACGCTGCGACCCTCATCCTACTAGACCTCTCCGCAGCCTTCGACACAGTCTCATACTGCACGCTCACAGCCAGACTCCAAGACGCCGGCATACAATGAACGGCCCCCAACTTGATCCGCTCCTTTCTCTCCGGCAGAACTTAAAGGATCAGACTCCCTCCCTTCCTGTCTGAACCCACAGAGATCAATTGTGGAGTACCCCAAGGATCCTCGCTCAGCCCCACGCTCTTCAACATCAACATGGCCCCCCCTCGCCGCCATCATCAGACAGCATGGGCTCAGCATAGTATCCTATGCCAACGACACCCAACTTATCCTCTCCCTCAAAAAAAATCCCGAAGACACCAGACTGCTTCCAGGAAGGAATGAAGGACGTTGCAGCCTGGATGAACAACTGCTGCCTGAAGATCAACTTGGAGCAGACAGAGGTCCCCGTCCTTGGACCCTCCTGGGACAACACCTGGTGGCCTTCCGCCCTCGGAAACCCACCCGCTTCAACAGACCACTCACAAAACCTCTGCATCATCCTCGACTCCTCCCTCACCATGACCCGCCAGATCAACGCCGTCTCCTCCACCTGCTTCAACTCCCTCCACATCCTCCGCAAGACCTTCAAGTTGATCCCCCGAATGCAGAAAGACCGTCACCGCGCACTCATATCCAGCGGACTGGACTATGGCAACACCCTCTACGCCGGAATCAACAGAACCCTGCTACACAAGCTCCAAACCATCCAGAACACCGCAGCCGGACTCGTCCTCAGAACCTCACGACCCGAGCACATGACCCAGCACCTACGAGACCTCCACTGGCTCCCCGACGAGAATAGAGCAACCTTCAAGCTACTCACCCACACCTACAAATCACTCCACAACATCAGACCCAAATACCTCAACGAGAGAGTATTCCTTCCACGTACCCAAAAGGAACCTCTGCTCGCCCTGGCAGACACCCCACGCATTTGCAGAACCAGAGCAGGCAGAAGATGCCTACTCCTACATCGCAGCAAAGGCCTGGAACGAGCTCCCAGTCAACATCAGACGCTCCCCTACTCTGCACACCTTCAGGAAGTGCCTCAAGACCTGTCTCTTCGACTGATCTGGAGCTGCACCCCACCTCCCCCCAGTGCCTAGAGACCCTCACGGGTGAGTAGCGCGCTCTATAAATCCCTGATTGATTGAAGATTAAAGAGGTTTAAAAGCGATGTACGAGTGGCCATATTGTAATGAAGAGGCCACTTAAAGATTGCTTATTTAGTTTCCAAAGTTTACAACCTAGTCATCAGTATCCCAAGTGAATACAAAGAGGTATGGATCAGTGTCAACTTAATACAGAAGTGAACAGGAATGTAGGCATAGAAGCTATCTTGTACAAGACAGTTGGGATTCGGTTTCAGCCATCTGAATCTTTCCTCTCCATGAGGCACAAGGCCAGCCTCCTCTCCCAGGCCTTGAAGGAAAGGTGTGACAGATATCAAGCAAAAAGCCCTAAGCTTGAATGTAGGTGATATAGGCATATACGGTGAGGGTCATCAGCATAAATCTCACATTGGCCCACAAGTGGAGCAAAGTTTGAAGAGAGATCTCTTCTCCTTATCTTCCAGGATGACAGCTGAATTTGTCCTCTTACATAGTAAAAATTAAATAATTCCAGCAACACATCACTCTACTGTGTAGCTGAAGCAAGAGTTGGCAGGCGTTGAAGAAAAAGTAAAAAATCCTGAGAAATGCTTCCATGTACAGCAACTCTGTTCACACGTCATGTGATAGAAATTTCAGCTATGATGACCACCAGGGGAAGTTTAGCACTTCTATCTCTTTGGCTGACATTCGGGTTGTTTCAAATGAGGTTGTTGTGCTACTAAAAGAAAACACTGTACCTGGGCCTCTGGCCATTTTAACAGTATTTATTGCTATTTTAAAAGTACCGGGGATTCCCAGCCTGATGACGGGAAAAGTTCAAGCCGGTGAAACTATGAACGATCCAGTGAAGGAGAATAGTAAATTAACACATTTTGAAACAAGTCAAAATATTTCAAGCAATATATTTACAGATGAGGATACACTCTCACTATACATGTTTGAATGAATGTTTTGCTATGTTTCACGTGGAACTAATCACTGTAATGGAAGGAGAATCACCAATTCATTTTACTAGTTGAGTTTTCAATAATTAGTATCCTGGTGGGGTGTAGGTTTGAGAGGTCAGAGGGAGCAACGCAGGATACTGACACACTCAATCTTGGAATCATCCCCACAGGGCATCCGACGAATGAAATGTGCAGGCAGAAGCCTCCCTTAACCTCTTGGCTACAAGGATAACTTGTTTTGGGATCCTCTGCTTTTCACAGGGGCCACTTACCTACTTTTTCCCCATACACTTAGATTGGGACGAAGACTTCATGATCCAACCCACTGGGCTACCCTGAGTGAAAGTCTGCCCCTCTTTCATTGACTGGAAAAGCAAACATACTGTGCAGGCACGGTTTCACTGAATTCAGTAAGAGACCACACAAAGACAATGAGTGTAGTACTGCAGGACATCCCTCAATACCGACTCAC
This sequence comes from Triturus cristatus, assembly GCF_964204655.1. NCBI lineage: Eukaryota > Metazoa > Chordata > Amphibia > Caudata > Salamandridae > Triturus > Triturus cristatus. The sequence continues at coordinate 1,041,331,240 of NC_140588.1, forward strand.
AGATTACAATGGCCACAGGTCTCCAAACGTTTGGGTGTCGTGTTTAAGCCAAATACATATATTTGCCTTCACTTTAACTGCTCTTTTCAACCTTGTTTTAAATAAAGATCTGTTTAAAGACGACAAGTCGTTATTAATTCCCTAAATGCATGTGTTAAACCTTTAGCTGAGATTCATCCCAACCAAACGTCACCCTCCAAAGGTAAGTCTGGCTACTTCATCACATCTCCTCCAACACTCCTTCTACATACGAGTAAAGGTCCTAAAAAGATAACATGCCTCTTGGAGCGTCAGTGTCGAGTCTCAGTGGGTCAGACATAAACGCAATACTTGTCAGAAGCTCTGCCCTGTCCCTCGGAGTCTCAAGAACCTGGTGAATTAGCCTTGCGACATTGACACCCCTGCCTGCTCATTTTAGAGAATAACAATCTTCTTTCAGCTTTTTCACTGTTTTCTTCTACCTTCCCATGAATCAGCACCGGATTACTGGATTACTACTCTAACCAGCACTTTTCATTTCTGACTAGTAGGCTGATACATGCAATAAGAAAAGACAAGTCTTAGAACGAGCAATGGAAAGCCCATAGGTCTCGCCTACGAAAGCTATTGGCTTTGGCAATGTTTTGAGCCGCGCTGTACAGTAGGGCGGATGCTTTGCAGTGTGGCTAAAACTAACTTTAAAAAAGTGTTACGACACATTAATATCAATGAGCTTTTTTTTTTTAACAAGCATTAGAGCTGGATGCTTCATAGTCCTTTTTTTATTAATATTATTTTTAGCCCACAGTAATCTCACTTTGGAAAATCTAGGAAATATGGCACCATTAGCTCTGATTATCGATACCCTGATTTCCGCTTAAGGTCGATGGATCTTTGCCCCCGTTTATGACCAGAGAGCTCCTACATAAACATGAGCAATTCATAAAATGCAAATAAACATTTTAGCCAATAATGAGATTTGTGAGTAGTTTTAAAGGGATTTATTTTCCAATCAAAATTTAAGAATCTCTGACTTTTCATTCAGTAGTCAGGTATCAATCAGGTTACAGAATTGATAGCAGAAAAATGAAGTTAGCACAAAGCATCATAATTTTCAAACAGCGCATTCCATAAAGTTAATACTTCCTGGGGCTCAAAATGTCAGTCTGAAGAGTCCTAGAAGCAAGAGTGAGTTAGCATTTAAGCTGTTTCAGTTATTAATAATTGCAGAATCTCCGTAAGAAAGTGACTTTGTATATACTGCACCAAAGTTAGCTTCAGTGTGCACAGAGTCCACAGTCCCCAGAGGTTTGGCAGAGGCTAAAGTTAGATATAACCTTACTCTCTAAAGTGGTAGCTTGGTCGAGCAGTAAGGCAGTATCAGAGGACAGTGTAAAGCATTTGTTGCACACACTCAGTCAGCAAATGGTCTCACACACTCAAGAACTGAACTCCAGGCCAATGGTTTGTATATAAAAATATATAGCTGTTTTATTTTAGAACCACAAGTAGGTAACAAAATATACTTTCTCAGAATGAGATGCTTTAGTTAAATACTTTCAATAGGCAATAGACTTTTGAATGCAATAGTTTCAGCTGTTGCAATAGGCAACACAATTTAAACACAATTATAACATTAATCTGGGGATTTTTAAGTAAATGCAATATTAGTTACTTTGCCTATGATTTTCTTACTCAGGGCTGGATCCTGGATTCAGCCCTGGTGCATTTCCTGTAAACAGTTGAAAGAAATCGTTTTTGTTACACAGGCGATTTTTAAGGAATATTTGTAAGTTTTAAAAATCGACAGAAGAATTTCTGGCAAACACCAGGCAATGTTATCCTATGGAGGAAAATCAAGTTATTGGTAAGTATGGTTGTAATTACTTTTCAGGGTCAGTGCTGGGCACCAAGATCCAACACTGGCATCTCTCCTGATAACAGGTGAGTGATTTAACTTTCGTTGATTGGGTGATTTTTAGTGAATGTTTTAAAGTTTCAAAACTCGACACTTAAAAGAATTTCCAAGTGAAACCAGTCAATGTTACCCTATGGAGAAAATGTAGGTTATCGGCTTTCAGGTAAGTACTCGACTGGAAGAGTTAAGGTTCTGGGCATAGACTCAGGGGTCTCCCAGGGTCAGGTAGGTACAGTTGTTACACCCTCAGCGGCACAGGAGCAGCCGGTTGCAGAGAGAGTTAGGCCCAATGTTAGCCTATGGCGGGCAGGGGGCCTTTGGTTGGTGGCTGCTAGCAGGCAGGCCACGCGGCTGTGGGAGCTGGGCTCCTGGTCACTTACACAGGGCAAGTGGGGAAGTAGAATAGGATAGATGTTGCACTTCCAGGGGCACTCGGGCGGCTGGGTGCAGGGTGCTTTTGCGCTGTCGGGCGCTCAATGGATTTCAATGGAGAAGCTACCAGGTGAACAAAGGCTGCAAGCTCGGGGACGGAGATTCTTCAGGTGCGACCACCACTTCGAGAGGTAAGTTGGGAAGGAACAGGGGGCCGCAGGACGCCGGGAACAGGGGTGCCTTTTGGCGTCGGGAAATCTTACCCTCTTATCCATCTTACCCTCTGCTGGTCGCGGTTGGAGGGGTCCCTGGTTCTGAGGCTGCAGGCGTCGTCAGGCGCGTCGAGGAGGGTCCTTGGGTGCTAGATTCTGGGTCACAGTCGCCGGTGGGACGTCCTCGTGGTCTTCGTCCACTCAGGCACAGGCCGGGCTCAGCAGGTGTAGAGTGTGCAGGAGTTGCAGTTCCTGGCTGGCACCAGGGGTTTGTTGCTTGCTTTGAGCAGAACCACTGCTCGTGGGAGTTCCAGTCTTTTAGAGTCACAAGGCAGACAGGTCCTACGGGGTTTGCGAGGTTGCTGACCACTGGAGACGCCGGGGTTTTAGCAGGAGCAGGTTCGAGGGTCGACAGGCCTGTAGCACTGGGGCCAAGTCAGTTGGTGTCGTCCTCTTGTTAGTAGCTGCACGGCATGTCTTCTTTCTTCTTGTTCTTCTTGCTTGTTTCGGATTTGGGATCTGAGGAAGGAAGGTTCAGGATGCCCCTAAATACTAAATTTAGGGGCTTTACAGGTAGGTGAAGGTCAGGGACCAATGGGTCCCTTCCCTGGGGTGGGTACACCCCCTTTCTTGCCACTCTCCAGTGGGAGGGGGGCATGAGCCTAGTCCTGATTGGGTAGGGCTCCCCATCCTCAAGATGGCGAGAGCCCGGAGTTGTGCTTCACCTCGCCTCCCCCACCTGAGGGTTGGGGTTGGCAGAGGCTGGCTCTCCCCCTTTTTCTCACTTGAGTTTTCCCGACGATCTTCCTGTCAGAGTGGGGGTCAGAACCGGTGGGGGTCAGTTGCTGAGTACATCAAGTGGCCTGGAGAAGCTCACAAAGGTGGCATGCCTTTGAAGCTTCCCCTGCCCATCCTGGGGGAGTAGACCTAGCACCTCGCCCAGGATGTGCATTGTTGCAGACTCACAAGAGCGGATAGCTCTCTACCCAGGGGTCCAGCAACATGTCTGCTGGGTGGCAGCCTAGGCAGCCTCTCAGTCAGGACGCTGGTTGTTGGTTAGGTTCAGGGGGCATCTCTAAGATGCCCTCTGTCATGCAGTTTACATTAAATTCCACACTGGCATCAGTGTGGGTTTAATGTGCTGAGAAGTTTGAAATCAAACTTCTCAGTCCCTGGCCTCCTGGAACTGTGGCTAGCAGTTGCCCACCTTTCCTACACTGCTACCTGTTTTTTCTTGTGGGGCTTGGCTGCACTAACTGAAGGTTCAGCCCCCCCAGGTTTCTTGGGTGAGGTCTGGCACTGGCCAAGTATCCCCCTTTGGTTCAGACCAACCCCTCGGTGGTCATTCCCAAGGAGACAATCCAGGGGGAGGTCCCTACTGACTACCACCTTTCTCCATCTAAGGCACCCAGCCACTTCTAGGGGCACTATAGCCACAGGCCTAACAGTGACTCCCCCTGGGACAGTCCTTACTCTTCTGGTTTCCCCTGGGATATATTGGTTTGAGAGAACTAACCTGGCATGCACCACAGTGTGACTGGCACAGATGTCTCTCAGTGCAGTGGCTGGAATCCCATTCACCAGTAGGTGGTGGAAGTGTCTACTCCCCTATGGAATTTCCAGCTTACCTTTTGGGCCCATACTCCAGTTGAAGGCTAGGAGGACCTCCTCATCTGAGGAACCTTCCTCCCATGCTACACTGACCACTCCTGGAGTCACTGTAGTAACCCCTGGGGCTGCACTAGAGGCCTTGCTTTTAGGACAGTTAGTGTGATGTCCTGCCTTTTGGCAGTTGTGACACCAGACTCTGTTGGGGTCCCAATTCCTGGCTTAGGTTGTTAGGTGTCTTTGGGCCCAGCGTCCTGCACAGGTTTTTGGGGGGGCTACCTGGGACTCCTTACTCTTTTCTTTAAGGGGATCACTATCTTTCTTCTGGGGAGGCTTTGTGACCCCTTTCTTTTGGTCACCCCCAGTGCCCTCTGTCGTGCAGTTTACATTAAATCCCACACTGGCATCAGTGTGGGTTTAATGTGCTGAGAAGTTTGATATCAAACTTTTCAGTCTTCAGTGTAGCCGTTATGGTGCTGTGGAGTTCGTAATGACGACCTCCCAGCACCATATACTCCTAATGGCAGCACTGCACTCACAGTGCCCAGGAATGGACCTGGGTACTGTAGGGGTACAGGGCTCATGTACCTGTACCCACACCACCGGCATAGTGCACCCAGCTAGAGGGGTGACTGAGGTATGCCAGGGCAGTGTGTTGGTGGGCATGGCACACAGGGATGTGTGCAATGTCGACTTTCTGTTTTGTTCTGCACCAGGACACAGCCTGCAGAGGCAGTGTGTGTGTGTCAGGGTACAGGGCCTCTAAGGGTGGCACAATAAGTGCTGCAGCCCTTAGGGCCCTTCTCTGGTCACAGGGCCTGGGTACCTAGGGTACCATTTACCAGGGGCTGACATGTGGCCAGAGATGCCAATTGGGTTTAGGCTTCAATACAGTTTTTTAGGGAAGGAACACAGGCCCTGGGGTCCTGATTGGAAGGGCCCCAGGGCACATCAAGTCAAAGCACATCAGTAGTCTGGCAACAAAAAAAAATAAAAAGGGGGGGGGGGTTTACTGCAACAGAAACCTCCCATGAAGAGAAATTAAGCATAGAACAAATAAGCCTTGGCAAAGCCAATTAGTCAAAGCACAAATCAGAATGGAACTAAACCTACATCTAATCTGCCTACGTTCTGCTCTCCATCAAAGGTCTGCCCTCTCCTTCACTGCATCTGCAAATCACTTCTGCTCTCCTCCCTTAATTTCTGTGTCGGAGTCTGAAACTCCTCTGCAGCTTCGCGTCTCTAACTCTCTCTCTGTCTGTCTCTCTCAAAGGGCTCCGAAAGTCTTCCTGCATGTGTTCTGGAAAGTGTCCTCTCTCCTCTCTCTGAAACTCCTAACTAGGAACGCGTTTAGCAAAGTTACAAAGAATGTAAAGTGACTTTTCTTCCTCCAACTGGAATCCAGCATTCTCCAAAAGGATGCCTCCACCCATCGGCAGATTCATACGTCATCTCTCAGACAGGCGAAGATCCTTCCCATGGTACATTCTGCATCTTATTTAATACAATTTAATCTCCTAACCTTCCTTTTAAAAGAGACATTTTATTTCTAACTACACACATAACATGAGCTGCAAAAGAACCTTTTTTTAATTAAGCAAGGAACATTAAACATGGTAATGCACTTTTTAAATACGTGTTTTTCTGTTTTCACTAAAGCAAAGAATTAAATGAGGCTTTGTTCAACATTTCCAGCAACTACAGAGATAAAGCTAAGACTGGGATCACAGCTGTAAATTATACCACTGTTCTCTTCACACGGAGAGAAAAAGGTCAAACTCTGAGAGCAAGAGCTGAATTACGAGCTGGTTCGGTTTCTTCATTTTAAAATGTCGTGCTAATTCAAATACAAGTTATTTTCTCCTAATGCACATTTAACAGTTTTCACAAGTTAAAATCACATTTTCACAGTGAGAATAAAATCTAACTAAATACATTTAAATCAAGCTATGAATTACTTGCACATGGTTTGCATAAATTGCTATATGAATATGTCTGGCTAAAGTCTGTTAATTTCAGAGCTTGCGTTTTCACTTTGTGGCACAAAATCTGCACAAATGCAGTTTTTCATTTCTGAAGCAAAGGCAGGGTTTCCATTAGTAAAGAAAGCACAGGTTTAGGCTCTTTCAGTCCTCCCTCTGATGATTTAAATCATCACACCTCTGAGGATTTGTAATCATCACTCCAAGTTCATTCCACACATGAGATCAATCAGATCATATATAGCCAAACTCAAAAGTTCAGTGCAGAGTTCTGTTAGTAGCTTCTTAGAACAGTTAATTTTCAGCAGTTCAAATTTCTGAATAGACAATCCATAAACCTACTCTGTGTTCTTCTAAGAATGTTATCCCACACTCTTCTTGTAGCTTTTTCTCGGACCTAGGTTAGTCTTCTGTAAAATAATTAACTAAAATAATAAAGTCTAACAGAACAGTTCTTTTTTTTTTTCTTCCTCAATAATTGTTTTCTTTTCAGTCTTTGGCAGTTCTCAATCATTGTTTCAGCTTTTCTCAGTTCTCTTTTTGTCTGAAGCTTGAAATCAGGGTGGCTTATACAGTTCAAATCCTGCATCACACAGTTTATCCATTGTGACGTTCAGTGCTTTGTCTATGCAATATGACCATTCAGGTGCTGAATATCTCCGACGGAGCACCATCGATCTTTTGGACTTTCTCAATTCAAGCCTTCCACCACTGCCTTCACTCTGTTCTGATTCAGACATTTAAGCTATGAGTGTAAATGGTTTTTCAGGGGACAACTGCAGACTTTTTGTATAACCCTTTAGCCAGCTTTCTTCCACTCCCACTCGTGGGCCCACAGCACTAGTTCTTTCATCAGAGGGTGAACCTCTCTCTTTTACCACTTCGATACCAGTTTCATCTGAGCCAATTTCCACTTCTTACTTTTCTAGTCCCACCTCGGTTTGCTTTAGTGCTCCTTCAGACTCAGTGTGTTTCCCAACAGCTTGACTCCCTTTCGACCACTGCTGGCATCTCTTCTGGAAGAGGAGCTGTTTCATCAAGGGGACACAGGACCCTACGACCATGGAAGACATGCACCCAGTTCGGAAGGCCACCACACTTCACAGCAATCGTTGTGACCAGGATCATTTGGAACAGTCTTTTCCATCTTGGTTTCAACCAAGTCTTATGAATGTCATTCTCGATCACAACATCGTCTCTCAGATCGAGGTTGTCCACCGTTCACTATGCAGATCATGTGTAGCAGCTGCAGCTTGGTGAGAAACTGTATGAGCCACATCAGCCAATCCTTTACAACAATGGCTCATCTTCTCATCTGCATTTGTCACAAGTGCTTTTACAGGTACATCATCAAGCCATTTCAGTGATGTTGAGAAACAGTCCTTTGCAAAGCGAGACTCTATGATGTCTTTGTATTGCTCGATTATGCTTGAAACTTCAGGTCGATAGCCACAGTGCAATACTTGTTCAGTCTGTAGTTCTGCAGACATCATTTTCGGGACCTCATTGATAGAGTGGGTCTCTTGATCTGGTTTCAGAGAAACTGGCAATCTATACCTGGAGATCGATTGTTGCAATAACACATTTGCTACCATGTGGTTCTCACTCTTCTGGTTGTGTAGGAATCAGGCATTTTGATGAGTGTCCTTTTGCATTCCTTTGAACGGACCTTCTGATCTCTCTATGTGACTCAATGTAGCATGTGTCCTTTTCCCTGCATTCATCGGTTGACATGTCACACCTCGATGACACTCTTCTTCTGCAAGTTTCCTAAACATTTGCTGGTATCTATATTTTCTAAAGAGACGTTTCATTGAATCCCTCTCTAAGTGTGTACGTCCATGCATGTATCTAGTCATTGGCAATGACAAACTGTCTGGCAACACTGATCTCCCATCAGCTGATACTTGGATGTCATTTGCGTTTTTCTCAAAATCTGTTCTGATCCATCCTTGTTGTTCTGCCTCTGAAACAGTTTCTTGTACACCCTTCAACTCTTCACAAGTGTTCGATATTGACATCAACATTGGATAGACAGTGTGCTTTTAAATTTCACATGTGAAATTTCCCTGAAATGTGTAAGCCAGCAGGACACTATATTGGGCAACCAAATTAGCATCTATCTTTCCCATTACAATTGTTACTCCCATTTGAGAAGTTAGACTGCATACTATGGTAAGGGCATTCAATTTTGTAACTTGTGCTGAGGTAACTTCTTGCAAACATCGTCCATCTACAAAATAGACATGATCGGGCTCAATCAGGGGTTCATCATCAGCGCCTAACCTTGGCTTCATGCATTGATTCATGACACCTAGGCATTCAGGTTCAGCTTCATTACAAACATTTTCCTTTGCTAGCAGTAGACTCAATACACTTGAATTTAGACATGTTTCAATCTCAAGATTTTTCAGTAGCAATTCCACAAAACAAGAACCCATTTCAGTTACTGGACATTCCATCATTATTTTCTCACTCTTTTTGTGACTGACATCAACCACAACTACTAAGTTAAGGCAGCTGGGCATTTCTGCGACGATAAGGTCAAGGGTCATTGAGAAACACGTCACAGTCTTTTGAACATCTGGATGTTTCTGAACAGGCACTGAGAGAGCGCAGCCCTCGCTCTCACTGCAAATTGGTGTATATTCTTTTAAATAAACTTGCATCCCTAGTGCCGGGGCACGACACATTTTCTCTTTTGACTCCAGGCATGCTTTTGTGCAATCGTTGTCCAATGGAAGCGGATCAGACACATCCTTGTGTGTCAGCCTCAGTAAAGGCTTAGCCACTAGGGAAAGGTTTGGTGTCGACTGTCTACAGTAGCCAACCATCCCCAAGAGCATCCTGACTTCTTTCTAAATTTGAGGTGGACTCATCTGGTGAATTGCTTCCATTCCCTCTGGTGACACCTTTATAGCTCCTTTTTCAATTATGTGTCCCAGATATTGATCTCCTGTTTGGCAGAACTCCTGACTATGCTCACGTAATGGCACTATGAAATAAACCTGACAAAAATCAATAACAGTAAGCCATTCTTCAGTACATGCAATTTGAAAAGGTATGTTGGCTGGGTTCGGTTCAATAGGACAATACAGAACAACTGTGCTGCTAATCTCCTCCACTAGTCTGTACTTCTCATTGGGTTTCTGTAAACCTGTGTTCATAAAGTTACATGAACTTCCAATCAATTCCTCCAAAAGTCCGTCGCTCAGTTTATCTTCAATTACGGGTGAAATTCCTGCAACTGTCTCTCGTGTCAAATTGTATGATGGTGTTGCTGTATACATGGCATCTGATTCTAATTTGACTAAGACTGGTTCTGTACTTTTTATTAATTCGACATCTTTCGTTGTGAACTCACATACTACCGGGTTTACTGTTTCTTACAAATCAGTGGGTAATTTTTCAACTGTCATTTCTGAAACTAATCCTTCAGCTGTCTCTTGTTGGGCCATTTTAAACTGTACATCCTCATCATGAGTCTGCTATTCAATATCATCCGGTGTACAGTAAATTGTGCAGTTTAACTTGCACTACAAATGTATTCCTAGCAGGTCTAAATTGCTTGAGTCACAAAGAGCACTTTGGTAATTTTCCTCAAATTAACCTAATTTTGCTAAAACCTGCTCTAAAACTGAGTTTACAATCTGTCTGTTTAGAACTCCTACAACTTTGGCCTTTTTCCCTAAGTAAGGTAGGTCTGAACCTTCCACTGTTCTCACATTAGATCTAATGATCTCAGATATATTGGGGCTAAAACTGTCGATTTCAAATACAGCCGACTGTTGAAACGTGTTCTGATTTTGGTTCTGAAAAGAATTCAAATTTGCTTTGGACAACTGATTTAAGTTAATTTGAGGGTTTCTCATATTTTGTGGGACCATCTGGGCTTGGAGAACTTGTGTCATTGGTACCTGTTTCTGAATTGACATTTGCTTTTGCTGAACTGGCCTATTTTGCATCTGTATTTCTCCCTCTATTTGTGCATTTCCATTTACTGCATCAGGTTTAAGTCTACACTTACTCTTCCAGTGCTCAAATCTGTTACGAAGATGGCAAAAGGTCACTTTCTTCAACACTGCGACATCCATACTCTAATTTGGACCAACCAGAACTCCTCTATCTCTTTCCTGTCCTGTAAAACACCAAATCCTCCTTGAGCACCTTGTACTCCTGCTTGTGGAACCACCTCTTGTATCTCACCATCATTCTTCGCAATCCCATCTATCAACTTTCATTGCCAACCAACCACACTTTGCTGAATGTACACACCGACCTGACCAAAGATCATTAATCCAATAACAAACTGAGACACAAAGAATCTCATGTCACAAACATCAGTACACTCTCTCTTGCTGTGCTGTTGAAAATCCTGACACACTCTTTCACAAAATACATGAACCGATTCTTTTAGTTCTTGTGAGGTTCTCTTGATCGTTACCCAATTAAGACCTTCTGGTGATACTTGGCCCTTCAGAAAAGTAATCACTGCTTCATTTTTCTCCATGACAACAGAAGATGGTGCATTAGTGCAAGACTCTCTCATTGTCTCCTCACTTGGCCCTTGCACAACAACTTTACATTCAGACCACAATTCAATTGGCCTTGCAGTGTCAAAGATCATTTTGAAATTAATCCACAACACATTTGAGATTTCAACAAATCCATCAACTTGTGTGGTACACACAGGTTTGTCTCTCAATTTTGGAAATGTGTTCACAAATGCTGCAAGTTTATCTTTGTCCCGTGGGACATGAACATGCACTTCTGCCACTATTTCTCTCAATAGCTAAGTTGAAGCTTCTCCCTCAACCTGTTCATTGTTTGCCTCAACTAGGTCTGGTGGTTTCTTTTGCTTCTCTCATTTCCTTGCTAGGTCTGGTGGTTTCTTTTTCTTTTCATGTTTCCATGCCCACTTGTCTCCTAATTTCTCAAAACCTTCCATTCACAGATTTATTTCACCAATTCTATAATGTGTAATTGCATTCGTGAAGAACTCGTTGTCTCAACTGCCTCATCATCTACCTGTACCCTGAAACTTTTCTGAAATGGAGAACTTCCTGAAACATCAATTTCATTTTTTCGGGCCAAATCAGTCAGTCTGTCACGTATGGTTTCTGAACATTTTGTAATTGCAATTACTCAGGTAAATTAAGTCTTTTTTCTGATACTGGTTCAAATTCCCAAGATCTAAACCTTCCCTGAGAATTTCTCCAAGTTCAATTTTTAAATTTGAAGTAGTCTCTCTTTTTCAGGCTCTGGGTCAATTAGTTCTACCATGTTCTCTGTCCTTTCAATCCCAGCTGCTTCCACAAACCTTTCCCCCTCACAGCAGTTCACCCTCCTTCACAATCTCTTCCTTACACATTCATGCACTTCACTCATACAGCAAGTAACTGTCTGTCCACCATATGACCGGACAGTCACTAGTAATTGTCTACCTTAATCTGACAATTGCCTGGTCACGAAACAATGGGACATCTGCCCTCGACCATCTGCCCACGAACGGCCGGACGATCACATAAATAGTTGATAGGATCCAATCATTCGATTTTACACACACAGTGACACACGACCTGCGTCAGCCACTCGAATCGCTGTGGTCCGCCCTTGTGCACTAGCTTCCCACACGACGCTATCAAGTTCTCTCACACACGTGTCCCTATAACCTGTGGGTTGGTCGATAGCGCTTCACGACTCCCACAATCAATGGTCGACTATTATGGCTTTGGGTGTCTTCTACACCACAATCTATCTATCCCGGGATCTTAGGCTACTCATCGAGTCTGACATCAAAAATCACATGGACCGCGTGCGCTCACAGTCCGAAACCACAATCACTCAACTCTCATTCCAACTCCGCAAGACATCACACAATCAAATCATCACCACAATTTAACACATTCCGTGCAATTACCACAACCAATGTTACCGCAACTGGAATTACCACAACTGGAATTACCGCATACCACAATCTAATGCAATGCAATTACTGCAAATGCTATAAAAACGCATACCATGCTCTAATCCAACGCAATTACCGCAAATACCATTAACGCATACCATGATCTAATCCAATGCTATTACTGCAATCAAAATTTACAGGGTATCAGAAATTACCACAAATGCGCTGCTCCCTATTAATACTCACACCTTCTTCAGTAACCGCCTTCTTGGACCGCCTTCTAATACCGCTTTGCTAATCTTCAAGCTCTGGGCATTGGAATCATGACTTTTTAGGGCTTGGGCCTTATTCTAACTAAGGCAATTTATTTGTAGCTCCTTCCAGGGCATTAACCTAAACGCTGCTCCTTCTGGTCAATGTGTATAACCTTAACTCTGCTACCATCCTGTTGCACCGGAAATCCCACGGAATCTCGCTTTGGAAAATCTAGGCAATATGGCACCATTACCTCTGATTACCGATACCCTGATTTCCGCTTAAGGTTGATGGATCTTTTCCACCGTTTATGACCAGAGAGCTCCTACATAAACATGAGCAATTCATAAAATGCAAATAAACATTTTAGCCAATAAGGAGATTTGTGAGTAGTTTTAAAGGGATTTATTTTCCAATCAAAATTTAAGAATCTCTGACTCTTCATTCAGTAGTCAGGTATCAATCAGGTTACAGAATTGATAACAGAAAAATTAAGTTAGCACAAAGCATCATAATTTGCAAACAGCGCGTTCCATAAAGGAAAGAATTCCTATTCTAAGACAATGACGCTCAAAATTATGTCAGACTGAACTCCTGAAGAGTCCTTGAAGCAAGAGTGAGTTAGCATTTAAGCTGTTTCAGTCATTAATAATTGCAGAATCTCCCATGAAGAGAACTTAAGCATAGAGCAAATAAGCCTTGAAAAGCCAATAAGTCAAAGCATAAATCAGAACGGAACTAAATCTACATCTAATCTGCCTACGTCTGCCTACGTTCTACTCTCCATCAAAGGTCTGCCCTCTCCTTCACTGCATCTGCAAATCACTTCTGCTCTCCTCCCTTCATTTCTGCATCGGAGTCTGAAACTCCTCTGCAGCCTCGCGTCTATAACTCTCTGTCTGTCTCTCTCAAAGGGCTCCGAAAGTCTTCCTGCCTGTGTTCTGGAAAGTGTACTCTATCCTCTCTCTGAAACTCCTAACTAGGAATGCGTTTACCAAAGAATAATGTTACAAAGAATGTAACGTGACTTTTCTTCCTCCAACTGGAATGCAGCATTCTCCAAAAGGATGTCTCCACCCATTGGCAGATTCATACGTCATCTCTCAGACAGGCGAAGATCCTTCCCACGGTACATTCTGCATCTTATTTAATACAATCTCATCTCCTAACCTTCTGTTTAAAAGAGACATTTTTGGGGCGTGGCTAAGCCGCGAAGCGCAATGGCCGCAGCCTAGCAGAGCTCTGCCGATTCCTCTCCTCCCTCGTCTATCCGCCAAACTTATCCGGGACCTAATCTCACGATCTTCGCAGGGGAACATATCCGCTACCTGTGCGCGGAAAAACGAACCTTGAAGGGTCACCAGAGACCGCAGTTTGGTCGTATTTGGTGTGCGGCCTAGTCGTGACAGAGAGACCGGGGCCCTGAGTGGCGGCCAAAGCAGAGAGTGCAGCCTGTTCCGGAAACACCCCCGCTGGCGGTTTGGTGTCAAAGTGTGCCGGAGGCGTGGCCCCTGTAGCGGCCGGCGCGTAACATCACCAGGAGACCTGGAGTAGACCTGAGAGCGTCCGGGGCCTAGAGGAAGACCTGACGCCGGGGCCTCAATTATTGAGGCGGCCGGGGTGCTCCTGGGACCCAACTGTGGAGCCTAGCCGGAGCCGATATCTACCGACTGGATTCCGCTCCCCTCCCCTTTCCCCCCTCCTATATCAACAACGCTGTGGCTGCGGGACGTTCCAGGAGCAGAACATTGCAGTGGCGATTTTGGGGGCTATGGTGACCTGGACCCGGAGTGGCGTTCTGGATTGGGGGTGAACTGCTCTCACACTGCCTGATACCTGCTGGAAGCAGCATTACCAGCACCTTGACAGCAGGCCCCCACCTACATGAAATACGGAACACACAGAGGCCTAGGGAATCAAGTTGTGGAGGCCTCTTCCGGGGGCTGAGTCACTTGCGGCACCCTCTGGTATAGACCAACCACAATTGCAACACTACCAGTTCGCTTGACGTAGCGCCGTCAGTCAATGTATTGTGGCGCCCCCATGGAGAAGTAACCTATCGACTGAATGTATGGATGCCCTGGCGCAGGCTGCCCCACAGTTGAGGTGACTAGTGTTGTGCTGGATCTAGGGCCCCCACCTGGAGGGGCCGGATGCGGCGCATGGTCGCCTGAAGGGAGCAGCTGCCCCTTTGGGAGTGTGAATTGTTGCCACTGGGTGTACACTGGCGTCCCCCCCTTTGTTGGACCGTACCAGACACGCACTCTGTTGGACACCGGAGGGGAGTGCGGGCGGGTCATTATCATTACCAGGACCTCCTTACCCGGTCACTGATTCGTAGGCCGGAACCCATGTGAACATCAGAGAAGTGGGGTGAAGCGACGGAGTGGCCTACTATCTCGGGGAGCAAAAATCCCACTGTTACCGCTATGGGAACAATGTGATGTTATCATGTCGTCATCAAGGGGCAGTAAACCAGTGCAACAAAACCGGCTGGATAGATACACCCTCCCCAAGACATCGATGCATGATTCCTCCCCTGGTGGAAGGGGAAGCACAGCACAAGGAGAAGTACCGCCGGAACCCATGCTGAAGGAAGTCCTGGCAGCAATCGCGGATATTAAAACCCCCCTAGAACACAAGATGGACGCCATTACGGTTGAAGTCAATCTACTCCGGGCAGATATGAACAAAAACAACGAACGGGTGAAGCAAGTGGAGCGAAAACTGCGGGCCTAATGGAAGATAGCTCTGAGCTGCAACGAGAAGTCAGGGACCTGCAGTCATTCCAGAAATTCGCAGAATCCAAGCTGGCCGACTATGAAGGACGCCTATGTCGCAACAACGTTCGAATCCTTGGCGTACCGGAAAAATCAGAGGGACAGTCTACGGACCTCTTTGTGGAAGATCTTATCCTGAAGCACCTGCAACCCAAGGGGCTTGGGAAATTTTTTGTGATCGAAAGAGCTCATAGAGTTCCCGGAGGATGGCCTAAGCCCGGTGCACCCCCTCGTCCAATCCTAGCCAGGGTGCTCAATTTCCACGACCGAGATGTCATACTCCAACACGCAGAGCGGGACCACCCCTGAAGTACGAAAATGCAGACATTACATTTTTCTCAGACTTCACCCAGCTAGTTCAAAGACAGCGACGCTCCTTTCTGGGAATAAAAAAGGATTAAGAGACAAAGGCTACAAGTACGCCATGTTGTTCCCCGCTAGGCTTCGCGTTGAAGCTGACGGAAGAGCCTGGTTCTGTCCTGAAGCGACAGCATAGTGGCTGGAGAATCGCTGATCTGGTGGAACACTGGGTGAGGTGGTGAGACCGGCGGGGGGGGAAGCGGGGCGGGTGAGGGCT
Source organism: Triturus cristatus (assembly GCF_964204655.1). NCBI lineage: Eukaryota > Metazoa > Chordata > Amphibia > Caudata > Salamandridae > Triturus > Triturus cristatus. The sequence continues at coordinate 1,041,346,831 of NC_140588.1, forward strand.
GGTGGGTGGGATGGATCCCTAAGTGGGCCTCCATGTAGACTTAAGTGTGCCAGGACTGGGAACTTAAAAGAGGTCAAGCCAGCGAGTAACTTTGAATACTTCGGGCCCTCATGGTGCATTATATTGTGCGGTGATTCGTTTTATCAGTATAACATTGTGAGATTGGGATTTATTGAGTTAGGGGTGGAGGGGAGAGCACCACCTACCCCGCGTTTCTACTTTTAGTTATCTGACAGGGCGGCAGGCACTCTGCAAGTTTTAATCATGGGCAGTTCACAGCCCAGAGTGTAGGGGAGCAGGGAGGGGGGTAATTGGGAGGGAATTTTCATGTTGTTTGACATTGTTTTTCTTGAATGTATAGTTCAATCGACTACACAAGACATTGACATAGAGCGGGAGTGGGGTGCACGCACAGTCTCAGATGGGTACTCAGTGGGATGTTGGTGTTAGAGTCCTTAGCTGGAACATCAGTGGGCTGGGGGATAAGATTAAGGGCCATATGTAGGTAACATACTATTTACCGATTCATAAATACCGAATTTTACCGATTCGGTATTTATGAATCGGTAAATAGTATGTAGGTAAATAATCGGTAATTATTACCGATTCGGTAAATATCGGTATTTATGAATCGGTATTTACCGAATCGGTAATATTGCATCCCTTCCCATTCATTCCTATGGCACTTTTAAATCTGCAAAGTATAGCTTTTTGCAAGGCATTAGTTATTTATCACCAACCTGTATTTGGTGGTAAATACCGAATTCTTAATACTAATATTCACTCTTTTGAGTGCTCCCTTTTACTTTTAATTTACCGAATCTGTATTTTACCGAATCGGTATTTTACCGATCCATTACCGATTCGATAAATTACCGAATTCTGAAATCATGCCTCCTACATCTCAAATGCCTAAATACCGGTCGGTAACGGGATATTTACCGAATTTCGGCCGTTACCGACCGGTATTTAGGTACCTACATATGGCCCTAAGCGTAGTATGGTACATCAGTATTTCAAAAGGCAAGCCCCAGATATTATCCTGTTGCAAGAAACTCAATCGGCAACACGTGCCTAGCAATGAACAAAGGAGGGTACAAATTGGTGGCTCACGCGGGCTTTCCAACAGGCTCCAGATGGGTAGGAATATTGACCAGGAACTCGTTTCCTTTTACGGCACAATCTACATGGTCTGACAACAGGGGAAGATATGTGGGAATATCAGGGCAATGGGAGGGTCGAACTATCACGTGCGTTTCAGTATATGTTCCTCCCGGCCTTCAGAGTGAGACATATAAAGATTTGGGTGCAGTGCTGCTGATGCTCCCGCTGGGCCTCCTAATAGTAGGGAGAGACTTTAATGTAGTGGTATCCGGTGAGCTTGACCGTCTCCCCCCACGGGACATTAGACCCGCGTAGCGGTGGCTTTTTAACTTCCTTCAGGCAGTGGGGCTTTGGATGGATGGAGGACGCACAACCCAGACAGAACCCAGTACACCTTCCGGTCCGGCGCCAACCAGAGTCTGTCCCATATAGACTATATTTTGGTCCCGGCGGCACAGGCCTGTGATATCCGTGAGATTCGCAATCTGGGCAGAGGCATCTCGGACCACTCTCCTGTCTGGATGCGACTGGTTCTGGGTCAGGCTAGTGTAGGGAGAATTGCCCCGATTAACCCGTGGTATTTACGTGACCCTGACATTCGTAAGAAATAAATTCAGACCACAGATCATTATTTCCTGGAAGGCCTTTCCCTTATTACAGGGAAGAAAATAGATAAGCAAAGAGAGTTCGAAATGGCGGAAGATGCAGTACTCAAACTGGAGGAGGAGCTAGAACATATAGTGACCCCTGACAAAATACACTTATTACGCCTAAAACAAGATGAATTTAGAAGCATAGCGACGGATAGGGCCAAGGCACAGGGGAGGGAGCTGCAGAGTAGACTTTATGAACATGGGGACAAGGCAGGGAAATTGATTGCATGGCTGGACAGGAAGAAATGAGCATCGCGTCTGGTACCCGAGCTAACCGACGACGGTGGGGAACTCATCACAGATCCACAACGCATAGCAGACCGGTTCGCGGATCACTATCAGGGAATTTACAGAACAGAGGGGCAGTACACAGAAGGAGACATTGTCGCCCTACTTCGTGATATCGTGCTCCCCACCCTGGCTGACGAGAATCGTGAATATTTGGAGTCCGCTTTTTCCATTGATGAGGTTGCTCAAGCTATACGCGCAATTAAGTCCGGTAAAGCTTCAGGCCCTAATGGTATCCCGATCGAGTTGTATAAGTTGAGACCGGACAAGATAGCTTCCTACTTACATTCAATATTTATGGACAATAGAGACAAAGGTGAACTTCCCGTATCTCAGAGGATTGCCAATGAGGTGGTCATTCATAAAGAGGGCAAACCAAAAACCCTTTGCACGTCTTATAGACCGATATCGCTTCTCAATGCTGAGCCTAAGATTCTAGCCAAAATGCTGGCAACAGTCCTCGTTAAAGTAATTAATACCCTGGTGAACCCCGATCAGTATGGCTTCCTGCCACACCGTAACACCGCCCTAAATCTACGTCATCTCCATGGGGTGTTGGGTAGAGCGGCAACTATCTTAGAACCCGCAGTCCTGGTGTCCCTCGAAGCCACCATGGTGTTCGACATGATGGAGTGGCCGTATCTCTTTGCCGTTCTGGAAAAGATGGGGTTCGGACCACAATTTGTGAGATGGATCGGTTGTTATATACTAAACCCATGGCCCAAGTGGTTGTAAATAATCGCAAATCAGGGGCCTTTGAGCTTAGCCGTGGGACGTGTCAAGAGTGTCCGCTGTCGCCGCTCCTCTTTGCTTTGGCATTGGAACTGTTGGCGGTGTGGATCCGCAGAGATCCGATGATCCATGGTATGCGTTGGGCCCCTGACTGGGAAGACAAAATATCGTTATATGCGGACGATATACTGTTGTATTTGACCTCCCAGAGAGTCTCTCTGATATGCTTGCTTGATATCCTCGCCATTTTCGGCAGATATTCCGGGTTCACCATAAACTGGTCCAAATCTGTGATCTATGTCCTATACGGTGAGGCGCCAATACTCCCGAAAGGCTGTCCGATACAAATTGCGGCAAATGGCTTTCGATACCTCGGTATCTTCATTACCTTAAATGCTACTCGAAATCTCCTGTCCCCAATTCAGAGATTGAGGAGCGATATTAGCCACTGGAGGTCCCTGCCCCTCTCTCTTTTAGGTAAGGCCGTTCTATTTAAAATGATGGCTTTACCACGTTTTCTCTACGCCCTCCAGAACTCTAAGGTAATAGAAACTCTACAACGAACTCTTTTATGGGACGGGAAACCTCGGATCGCATTGGCAAAACTCGCCCTCAACTGGTATGATGGCGGCATCAGTCTTCCCGACATTGGGAAATATTATTGGGGAGCCTATCTGGCTGCGATCAACCAGGGAATGTATGGTTGTCCCAACGACCCAGGATACGCCATGGACAAGTGGCTCCTCCCAGGTGGGGACTACAGTAGAGCACTCTACTCCAAACCCCGCAGATACCCCCTTACGGGTCCGACTGCACACTCAGTGCAAGTTTGGCATGAAGTGAACAAACATCTGGGATGGGACCGTAGGCTCACACTGGCAACTCACCTCTGGAATTCAAAACAGTTGAGGAACCTCTGGCAAACTAAAGGGTTTGATAGGTGGGATCTCATTGGTATCTCCCAGATTAAGGACCTCTGGGTCAAGGGCACTATCCTCTCATTTGCCTCTCTCCAACAGCAATATAAACTGGCTGGTACTGAGTACTATAGATACCTGCGGGTTCGACACGCACTTCAGACTCATCTTGCTAGTAGATCCCCCCCTACCCGAAGCATCTCCTCTTGAGGATAGGATACTGGACGGCCATCCTACCAAGAGGTCTATCTCATTGATTTACAAAAAATTGATAAAGAATATGGAAGACTCCCACCAGTCCCTTAAGGACAAATGGATTAAAGATGGAATTGAACTGGATGACGAAGACTGGCAAACAGCAGTCTCCTCCCCGAGGGAAGTGGCAGTCCAAGCTAGGCTGCGGTTGGTGCAGAATATATATCACTGAGCCAGACTTAGTACGGATGGGTAGAATGGATAATGGAGAGTGCAGACGTGGATGTGGGGAGGTGGGTACATTTATCCACATAATATGGGAGTGTGTGAGTATACAATCGTATTGGCAACTCGTACATCGCACTCTCCGGGATGTACTCGCAGTTGATCTACAACCCGAAGCCTGTAGGTGTATCCTAAACATTTGGGAGCCGACAGACCTCACCTTTTATGCTAAGCAATGGGTGATCCTGGCACTAATGGTGGCCAAAAGAAATATAGCGCAAAACTGGGGGGCCCACAAACCGCCAACGCTCGATAAATGGGAGGAAGATCTGGACTGGTGCATGTTCAGGGAAAAATCAGTACATGTGGCCAGAGGGTGTCCCAGGAAGTGGAACAAAGTATGGGGGCCCTGGAACTCGTATAGAGGAAATATTTGTATCCCACCAGTGTCATTGAATGATGATGAGAATCTTGAAACCCCATGACTGTCATGATTTGTCTATCTGTGTTTGGTTCACTGTAACCCAGATCAGATAATTGGAGTATTTATAATCTCTTGCTCACGTCATATAATGATATGTAATGTCGATTTGTTCATAATAAAAAGAAATAAGAAAAAAAAAAAGAGAGACATTTTATTTCTAACTACACACACAACATGAGCTGCAAAATAACCTTTTTTTAATCAAGCAAGAAACATTAAACACGGTAATGCACTTTTAAAATACGTGTTTTTCTGTTCTCACTAAAGCAAACAATTACATGAGGCTTTGTTCAACATTTCCATCAACTACAGAGGTAAAGCTCAGACCAATGTCACAGCTGTAAATTATGCCACTGTTCTCTTCACACGGAGAGAAAAAGATTCCTTTGCTTATCTCGAAGGTCAAAAGAAACTCAGTGCAAGAGCTGAATTACAAGCTGGTTCGGTTTCTACATTTTAAAATGTCGTGCTAATTCAAATCGAAGTTATTTTCTCCTAATGCACATTTAACAGTTTTCACAAGTTAGAGTCACATTTTCATAGTGAGAATACAATCTAACTAAATACATTTAAATCAAGCTACGAATGACTTGCACATGGGTTACATAAATTGCTAAATGAAAGTGTCTGGCTAAATTTCAGAGCTCGTTTTCACTTTGTGGCACAAAATATGCATGTCACTTTTCAAATGCAGTTTTTGTTTTCTGAAGCAAAGGCAGGTTTTCCATTAGTAAAGAAAGCTCTTTCACAGGCATTGGAGGAGACAATAGTTTCCAAGGCCACACCTATCGGCTTTGCCAATGCTTTCTAGGTCTCGGGCACAACACCCCTGTGACTCTGGGCAAAGCAGTTAATCTTACCCTGTGTGAAAAAGAAAACATAAAATTTGGCAAAAAATCCTATCACATAAAGAAAGCAAGTACGTCCATATCCGTGAAAATACATTTGTAAGCGGATAACCTCTGCTGTCACAATAAAAGCAGATACCATTGTCAAAATAAACATCCATTTTAAAGGAGAAAAGGGCTTCTTTAAAGTGTGTGTGGGGCATAGTGAAACATAGCTACAAATGGCAAGAGGTTCAACAAGGAAGACGGAAGAAATTTTAAAAAAAAGTAGTACCTCAATCACAGTACAAACAGAAGAAGGACAGCAATCAAACGGGAACAATCAGTACTTAGTCCATGCTCCAGGCGAAGGAAGAGGAAGTGAAGCCAGCAGGCACTAGCCAATTACAAGGACAGCAATTGACAACGTAGCCAACTAATGTTAAGCAATGTGTGGGCTTTTTGTATGCAATATCTCACGCAAACAAGAGCGCATGCAGCACATGCGCTATCGCAGGCGAGGCTTAAAAACCAGGACATATCGAAGATGGTCTAATGATTCAAAATACAGATAGAAAAAAAAATCTGTATTCACCCTATTGCATAATGTGACAACTGCCCACTGTCAGAGTCATTTAGACCCATGAGTAGGTGTTAATACAGGTACAAATAGTGTTTGCACTCCTTTTATACTTATCCACTCTTTCATTTTTTGCACAAGCGGTTAAGAGTAGCTTGTAAGCAAATGCCTGTTCACCACAGTGAGCCTGCAAAATGGCTGTTTTGTTATTCCTCGTTATTTACCAACATAGTCAAAATCAAATGCAAAATCACACCCAATACCCGGCTGAATGTTATTAGCACTGTTGTTTCTTTGAAACAATTCCTACCTGAAGACCTATATAGGCCTGTGTGTGTCCAAAGCTTAAGAACACATAACTTTGGCTGTTCCTTACCATCATCATCCTTTCGAGCTCCACTTCCGACAGAAGTTCTGAAAATTCTTTGAAAGATTCCGCTAAAAAGGAACACAAAAAATACCAAAGACCCAGTTAGAAAAACTTCCGAACAGGTATCGCTAGTCTACTATATTAAACCAATCCTTACAAATATATAAGAATTTCCTTGACCATTGTCAAAGGTTCCCCCTGGGGGCCTGTAATGTATGAGTTTTCTTTGTATTTCGAAAATCTAATAAAAAGCTCTTATTAAAAAAAAATACATGTCATAGTAGTTAACAACACAGACACCCCAAAAGTCAGAAATGTAGTCCATTGAGGATTTATACAAACATGGAACTATAATTCCAATTTTGTAGCTTTGTTTATTTTTGAAACCTTGCAGTTCAGTACTCATTTTTTGCACGAAGTTTCTTTATGCCTTACCTTTCTGCATTGTTTTCTTCATTTGTGTGATACAAGTTAAAGGCGACCATTTTAGTTATCAAGTACCTACCTGACCCTAGTGGCAGGTATGCTGAACAAAAAAGGAGCAGTTATATTTTTGGTTGGAACAGAGATCAGTTAAGTGAGTCACGGAAGCCATTGGGCTTCATAAGTGTAGGCATTTGTGGTGGTGTGTCCACCAGCGTGCAGATGCTCCTTAAAGTGTCAAGAAGTGAGATCTCAAGGATGACAGGAAGGAGCCGGTATGAGGATTCAGAAGTTACATTGACATAGGAAATCCCTGGAAACACTTTCAATGAAAGTAAATTATCTCTAGGACTAGCATTGTTTTGTTTGCTTCTGGTGAGCAAGAGTTTCTGAGTGTGTCTGCAGCTCTGCTCAAGTGAGTTGTTTAAAGGTAATTGTTTTGCATATGCCTCCAGTAGTGGCTGCTCGGGATCCAAAGTGGCGGGCAGTGTGGGGGGATACAAAAAAAGGCACAGACACACAGACAAAAAATAAATATGAAATATAAAACTGTACTTACCTGCTGCTGCAGTCGCTGCATTGCTCCTCTCCCAATCCTCGACTCCAGGGCTGGTGCACACTGCGCAGGCTCCCAAATGCCAATCCTGATGCTGCTCTCACGATGGGAATACTATTCCCAGCATGAGAGAAGCGCTGGGATTAGTCTGAGGCCCTCATTTGCCGCTCAGACACTGCCCGGGAGCCTGTGGCTTTTCTCCATCCCGGGGTGCAACACAGCCGGGGGGAGAAATGCTAAGTGCGCATGACGGTTTGACTGGCCTAACACGGCTGGCCAAACCGTCATGCGCACTTAGTAGTACCCATCACCCCTCCTCCCCACTGTCGTCATAGACTGCATGGCCCCACCTCGCCCTATGATGTGGCTCGCTGGCAGCCTGCCGGCAAGAAGAAAAGTAAAATGATGAAAAAATTGGTTTATTATCATTTTATTTTTCATGTCATTAAATCTGCTGCCACCTAGGCAACACTCCTTCACCATAAAGGAGGAGCTGAACCTGCATACCTCTTTAAAGAAAATGTAGGATTTGTGGGGAGCCCACATGACGGTGAGGCGGAAGAAGATACAGGAGGTTGTACCATGCAGTGTTAGGTCCAATCGTAGAGCACTCCCAGAATCAACCACGGCTATACCATGCTTGAAAGAATGATAGGGCATTCTTATGTAGGAGTTGTGGTATGGGACACAGTCTACAGTGGTTATGATTGTGAATAGTAACAACGCTGAATTAGGTTGGTGTGAAAGCAGGGGGCAGAGGTGACTCCGCCTTAATGGCAGAGGAGCCTCACCCCACTGGTCGGTCAGTCAGTCAGCGGTCTAGCGAAACATAAAGTGACCACTGACTGACTGTGCCGTGCTAGCAGTGTAGAGAGGGAGGAGTGGTATGGGCACTTTAAGTGCGCATGTCAGTTTAGCCCGCCGTTTTAGGTCGGCCAGACATGCACACTTTCTCCAACCCAGATGTGTTACACAGTCGGGTTGGAGAAACGTCACAGACGCCTAGGCACTGTCTAAGCGGCAAAATACACCGCTCACACCAATCCAAGAGCTGCTCTCATAGCATGGTACCAACAACAGGATTGGGTGGGGACCTTGTGCCCCAGTGCATGCTGGGACTCAAGGAGAGCCGGAGAAAAGGAACGAGGCGGCTGCCGCGTACTCGGGTAAGTTTTTTAATTTTATTATTATTATTCCTCTCATTCAGTATTGCGGCATCCGCCACTGAGGTGTGATCAATAATCGACAGGATACAAAGAACTAATATCCAAATTAAATGAAGGATAAAAAAAACGCCCTGTTCAGTGGTAGAAAATGCGTATGCTGGCTAACTAGATTATTCATCCTTGTCTTCATAACTGTCAGTTTAGAGTAAGGGTCACATGTACCATTCCAGAGTTACATGCCATATTAAATTTTGCCACAGCATCTGGGTTGCGACAAGAAAACATTTTTGTGCTCCAGCGGATGTACTACTCTGTCACATGTCACAGCTCAAAATGGCACTCAACAGATGTTACAGAATCTCTGGCCCAGGAATTCCATCTGCAAACTTTACACAGTGACGGCAAATACAAGGATGGAAGCCTGTGAGGGACAAGAGATCTCCAGCATTGCATTTGCCGAATGCCAACAAGGCAGACACTCTCCCTTAGAATGGCGGGATATGCATTATTTGTTTTTGGCATAATGCTCCCCCCAGTGTCTCGACATAGCTGTAATATTCAAGCAATATCAGAAGGTTCTTTAAAGACCTGGTAAGCTGTAGATCTCCTGATAGGAAGTATTTCCTGTATTAAGATGAACTTTATGCCCTGACTGCTTTATATAACTAGGGCTCTTTGGATGGTGATTCCAACTGAAATTTTAAGGAATACCCTGAAGAGCCTTTGGGCAGTCATCTGGACTAAAAGGAATTCTCGTGTGGCCACGTCAGTACTGTTCAAAACATCCCAAGGGGGTGCTAGCTGTCCCAGAGGTTAGTAGATATATTCAGGAAAGCCAACCAGTGCCGACACTAACATGAGCATCACCTACTCAGACTGAGTGATAAATACAAAAAGAAATGAGTACCCGCTTATGAGTACCTGCGCCAGGCCTGCTTCAAATTTGCATCTCCATTTCACGACCAATATCCTAAGAAAAGTCCGCCTAGGAAGATGCAATTCCCAGACTACATCGAGAATTTCGCCTTTGGACCCATTTCTGCTACATCTAACAACAAGTCAAACACTCACTTACTATACTTCATCTGGAGTCCCCATAAATGCAAGCATTAAAAGACAGGTTCCTATCTATACATTGAAAAACCATAGTCATTAAGCTTCACCACCTTAATGATATATATTTGGAACAGTCAAAGTGCCAGTTCAGCCATTAAGACAGGCAGTACGAAACATTCTCAGATATAGCTCTGGTTCATGCATTTCGTGGCTTCCTGAAGAAGGTAACTGCCAAAACGCATGTAGAAAAATATAAATATATTGGCTTGGCCACAAATGTGAACTGACCGTTGTTGTATCAGAAAAGCAACTTTATTCTTTTTTGTGTTGCATTTATACGTTACATGATTACAGTGTATTTTCCAACAATATTTTATATGAGGGACGTGTGAAGTGGATGCACGCATGGTGGGTATGTGTGATTATGAGTATGTCATGTGAAAGAATTGTAATAATTCCACTGAAGAGAAAATATAATGATCATGTATTGTTTTTTAAAATAATTATGTATAAAGAAAAAGTGATATTTCTATCCATAATAATCATAAACCGCGCTTTTCTATTTTTGTATCGATATGAATGTCTCTCCATTTGTCTAAGTATGTGCCCCCTACCTTGATTGTGTTTGAAAATCTTCTATCCGTACACATTTAAAAGAAAATGTGGGTGCCCAAAATACTGCTGAGGTGATCTCAGCAGTTCGATTGAAAGCCATGCTTGGTGGCTCGGACATCTCCTGAGGAGAGAATGGTTTGTGCTTTGATATGTGGCGGATGCACGAGTGGATCAAAGGCTGCTGGAGAGAGGTCCTGTCTCGAATGACAGAAATCACTAAGATTCAAGTGCACTGACTCCGATTATAGAGCAGCTAGGAGACCGAGATGAAGAGCGGTTGTGCCCACGTGACCTCACTGACCGTCTGCTATTGGTGGTTAAATTATCTATATTGCAGAAAAGGAGGGAGACAGATTTGCTGAACTTGGGGGGTGCGGGGAAACAATCTGGTGTTTGTTTATATGCTATAGGAAAACTACTAGGGGTAACCTGTGACTGAGTGGCCCACAGAAAAACGTGTGGGCGCCTTTACCCACCAATCTAAAAAGTTCTCAGTAATGTGCTCATACCCACTACTAGGGGCGGCCCCTTCGCCACGGCGGAGGAGGGCCGCCCACCGCTTTCAGAGCAGTGAAAAAGGGAAAAAATGTAATGATAATAACTTTGTTACCATCATTTTATTTTTTGTAGCTACTGGGCTAGGTTAGGGCAGGACGGGGCTAGGGGTCGCAGGTGGAGGAGTGGTGGGCACACTCTGAGTGCTCATGACTGTTTGGCCGATCGTCTTGGGCCGGCCAAACCAGCATGCGCACTTTGCATGTTCCTTATCAGGCTGTAATTCACAGCCTAATGGGGAACATGCACAGGCTCTGTGTCCACGTCTGAGCGCCGAACCACGTGCACAAACCAATCACAACGCTGTGTTGTGATTGGCTTAGGGGAGCCTATGTGTTTCCGGCTTCAGGGACGGGCCAAGAAGAGCAGCAACGACGGAGGAGAGACGGCGGCCATTAAAGGTAAGTGTTTTTTTTTTAGTTTGTTTTTTTGATTGCCCCTGCCCCGCCACTGCCCACTACTGCAATTTATCTTTCTTGCGGTGCAGGACTTGTCCTCTTGATCAGAAAGCCTCGTTACCTTGCCAAGAGGCTCTAAGATGAATCCCTTAAAGATGGTGTAGTTAGTGGTGGCTGTTGTTTCTATGCGCTAGTCTAATCAGCCCCTCTAGGCCTATTCATCAATACCAGATGTGTCTAGGCCTGTCACTCCACAGAATACCTTGTTTCCAACAAAAGTCAATATCTGTGCTAATTGAACAACTTCCTTTATTTAACCACATGTACAATGATCAAAAACATTAAATAAAGTTGTCAAAAAATCGAATAATGCCAGCAGAAATGAGAGGGAGAAGACTGTGGACCCTGCATGGCTGTCTCTCCTACACCCCCACCCCCACCAATGTGTCACATTCACAAGTGAAATCTTTTTGTCATGGACAGCTTCCACTTTTCAAATGGATACCATCCCTCTTTGAAGTGCCTGTAACAACTCAATGGTTGGCAGCTATAATTGTGCCTGCAAAGCAGACACATATCCTTATGATTTGCAAGGAAGTGAACGCCACCTTCACACCACCTTTCTTATGGCTCACAAGGAGGCATTAAGTGGCCACTGTGATACACATATCCATTTGCGAATCATATTATCCCATTAGTCTATCGTTTGGTTTTTGCTGTTGCACAGCCAAACATTTTGTGAATCGCAGGATTTACGACCTCAAAAAAAAAGTACGTAAAGGCCCAAGTTAACTTCTTTGAAGTAGAGATTTAAGGTGTGGCTGTGAACATGTGCATATATCTAATAATCAAATACCACTGGTGCAAAACTTACAAAACAATTCACATCATCTGTTGTGTTACTCCTAGGTTTCAACGAGGAGCAATATTTAATCTTGAAAAATCTCGGACCATTTACATTTGAAATCTGAAATTAGAAACCATCAGGGATGGCAAAGCCACGAGTCTCAGAAACAATGTAGCTCTGTCTGGTGGGGAGGGGTATAAAAGGTTTAGGGTCGCAAATATTTTAGTTATTTTTTTCCTAAAGAAGTGGCCTCCGTGAGAAAGGGAATCATGTCAATATATAGCGGATTGTCATCTCTGGGCTTTGAAACAACAATGACTTGGCCAAGCCAATGTAGTGTAAAGAAATACACCTACACAAGTGTGTATCTTCCTTTATTCTCAACTCTGCTTAAAGGCAAGACAGCAAGAGACAGCACCTTCCACGACCTAGCTTCATCCTCAACTACCACCCCCAGAACCCTCAAGACTACCATTCCAACCTACCTCACAATGATGCTCTGCATATTCCAAAACCGAAAGCAGCAATACCGCACATCCCCCTCCAGCACATGTTGAGTAGTACAACTTAGAATACTATTTAAATAATACTCATCAGGAACTATTTACAAGAAATTATAAACAAACAATGATCAGGCACTCCACTCAGTAATACATATGTTATAAAGGACACGTTTTTAAAAATACGAATCAGTAGGTCGTTGTATAGCTTCTTTATCCAAAATTCTTCTTTAAAAATGACACGAAGTAGCCAACGCGTTTCGTCCATATGGACTTCTTCAGGGCAAATATATTCTTGTTGTGTCTGTTTCAGAACTTTTTATTGGGATTTTTCAAACAAAAAGGGAAATAGAGATTGCGGTGTATCAATCGCTTCCAATAACTTCCTCAGTTTGAATAAGTTCAATGTCGAGTCCCGAGCACTATAGTTGTGAATTTAGTGTCATCATACATCAGTGATGAAGGTATGGTATTTAGACCTATCGTAACTTGTAAACCGAAACCATTTCGGTCCTTGGCTGCAAACGTCCTAGCCATATTTCGCGTTAGGAGTGCCTGATCATTGTTTGTTTATTATTGTTTTTGTGGAGTTTTTCCATAGGGGACGTAGGGGTATTGCGTCTCAGGTCTTTGGCACCCAAACAAATTACCTTAACCCAATTAGGGGATAGGTGCAGTCATATTTGCCCCATACCCTGTGAGTTTTTTTGCCAATATACTATTTACAAGAAACCCGACAAAACATATATACCACAATAAATTCCCCCCAATAAATCAAATGAATTATAACACAAGAGAAAATAAATTGGTTCAAAACAGAGCACAGATTAACATAACACAAAATCCTTCAGCCTGTTAGGAGTGTGAATAACTCTGCCCAACCTACCCAACTCATCGTACAAACCACCACACACTCATGAGTCTCCACTGCTTCATCCAAAGTCTGTCTGAACTGGGGTGGTCGAGTGAGCTAAAGAATGATGATGGATTAAACCCAGATCAGTTGACTGGGAGTGAGTGTTTGATTTGCCCAAATGCTCCGTCCATCATCCCCTTTGGTATCGCTTCATCCAAAGTCTCAGTCTCTCCTTGCACCTCCTCTTACTCCATATCCACCTCATCTTCTCGTAACCAATAACTCAGTTCCATCTTGTCCCCAACATCTCTTTCCTTTCCTTTTTTTAACAAACTTACACTTACCTAAATGACTCATGTGCCAAACCGATCATCACTCAGGTTCGCAAAGTTTTTTAAACATTCAATCATCTTCAACGGTTCAGTATATACACTCTGTCTTTTCACTAATCTTCTCATTTTTTTTTACCTTCAACCAATCAACAACTCTTCTTTAGTTGCTTTCCTCAGATCATAATTCCTTATGTACACACTATGTGCTTTAACAATCTTTCTCTTGACTACTTCAGGGGACCACTCCACACGTCTCGTACTATCCATCCACCCAATACTATCCTTGGTGAATGGCTCCCTACTTCGCATCAATACAAAAGGGCTGTACCCAGTAAGGGACAGTGTCAACCTGTAACTCCACAACATCTTCTTCAATTCCACTTCCCATCTCTTCTTGTTCTCAGTCGCTATTTGAATGGTACCCTTGATCACCCGATTCAATCGCTCCACAGCACCATTTCCAGCCGGTGAAAAACTGAAGTATTGACATGCTTCACCCCATTCCGTTTTAAAAACTTACTCCACCTTTGAAGCTGTAAAATGAGTTCCATTATCACTCAGAAGTCATTTCGGAAGCCCTTCTCTCAAAAATACTGCTTCCCAAAATGTCACTACTGTATCCACCTTGTGCACTACCTCCAACTCGACCCACTGCAGAAATAGTCAACTAACACAATAATGTACTGTTTTCACCCGACATAGTGTGCACTGGAACCACAAAATTCACTGTCAACATATCCCATACCATCTTTGGACATTCTATAGATATCAAAGGAGACCTCATGGTATGTAGACTCTTGTAAGAATTAACACATTGCTCACAATCCCTCACTCTTCTCTCGACCTCTAGATCGACTCCAATCAAGGACTTAACCCTTCTTGTAGTTCTTACAATAACTAAATGTCCTTTGTGACACAAATCCAAAACTTTCTCTCTGAGACCTTGTGGTGGTACAATTCTTCCACCCCTCATCACAAAACCTGACTCCACTCCAAGTTCATTACGTACTTCCCCAAAACTTTTCAAATCTGCTTGATCAACTTTCTTGGTCCCCCAATCTTCCAAAATGCATCTTTTTCGCCTTCTTAATCAAATCATCCTTCTCATATGCCACCATCCACTCCTCTTTCTCAATTGAATTTATGCCATCTTCACCCACAGTTCAAAAAGGACAAGGAGACCCTAAAAGTCTGAAGGGACCAAGGGTGGACGTATGCTAAAGAAAACAATGGTCCCATACAAGTTAGATAATTACAGTATCACAATTTAGCAATCAAAATTGGAATTATAAATGTATCGATGCAAAATTAGGATTTTAATTAACAATTAAATTCAACGCAAAGATAATATACAAAAAAGGAGAGTGAGCAAGACGTGACAGGGTATAGGGAAATCAGCCGATTTCCTTACCACAGGCAAGTGACTTAACAAGTGACTTTTCAAGTTGTGAAAATGTAGGTAAGCAAAAAGTCACAATCAGGGTTACATCTCATACTCTACATTTGGATACAAATTATAGTATAGAGTTGAAGATATATGTGTCGAAGACGTTTCGATCCCAACTGAGGTATAGGGATCTTATTAGGACTAAGCGGTTAAAACAAGTGCCTGGGAAGTTGCCTGGATAAGTATAAAAGAAAAGAAGGAAATGGGGAAAGGGTGTGGGAAAAGGGAGAAAGCAATTGAGTTAAAGGGAGTTAGATAAAAAGTAGTATAGCAAGGAGGCAAGGTCATGCATGGTTAAATTGGTTACACTCTGGCTATCGAAGTATGAAGTGCCCGATAGGGGAAAAAGTTGCAGTACATACCAGAGATACACAAAACCATATGCTGATATGATATTATACGCGCGGGGCAAGGTGCAGTACAGAAAGAAGAAAGAAGCGCGCTAGATGGTGTGGCCTGATTTAGATTAAGGGGATAGGCAGGCAGGCAGAAGTGGTACATGCGATGATGTTATCGAGTGGGCATATTGTTTGGACGAACAATTATATAGCCGTGGTATGGCTGGAGCCGTGAAGAGATTTGGAAAGATACAGAGGAAATGATGGACATGAGGAGTCTAGCAGCGAGTGAATTGAGCAAGTGAGTTGGGATAAAACCGTGCATGCGGGGAAATGACACGGTAAGGTAAAAGGGCTTAGGAATAGTGAACAGTTACAAAGCCGTGACTGGGCTGGAGCCGTGAAGAGACGTGAAAAAATAAGGACGATGAGTATGACTCAAGGAGTCAAATAGCGTGTGAATTGCGCAAGTGAATTTCGGATAAGAAAGTTCATGCGGGTGTAAAGGGTGAGAATGGGAGGGTCAGTTAAGTGACCCTGTGATAATTTTGTTGGCAGTAGCTGTGAATGCGAGGACATGCTGAAGGGGTAGGTCGCGCTAGACCTCGGAATAAAAGGAGGCAGCGGTAGGGCGAGCAGCCCAGGAATAAGTGAAAAAGCCTTTAGTGACAATACGTAGAGTCGGAATTCTAGAATGAAATAGGTTAAGTTGCAAGGCCGAGCTCTTACTGGAGATATGAATAATTAGAGTCAAGGTTAACGAGGGTAATAGACGTTCCCGTCCGGGAACAATCAAGTCAGACCCCCCAGGATATAGCGGCATGGATTAGCAAATTTAGCGGCACAAATATGGAAATTTAGCGGCACAAATATGGAAATTTAGCGGCATTTTTGCGGCACTTTATTTTACTCATAATCATTCATTGTCAGCCTTAAATCAATGGAAACTGTTTTAGCAGAGTATTCCGCTTTGAAATAGGCAACCTGGGATATCGAACATAGGAAGCAGCCCACAGGTGAAGGCTGTTATCCCTTGGAAATGCAATCTTCCATTTGCTTTAGTAAGAGAAATTGGGAGGCAGAGCTTACAAGAGGCAGTGCAAGACCTGCTACTAACCATGTGCAAGAGACTACTTCGGATATGGTAGCCGACAACATATACTTTACGGAGGGATATGCAGAACTGCCCTCCCACATCACCACTATGTAGCTTTTTAAAACTTGACCTCTATGGACTTAAATGCTCTATTTAGCACAGGACCCTTGAATGAGACCTTCTCAAAACCACCTATGATGGTCATATTTAAGACTGATCAGGCTTTGGCCAGTTTTTCAACCCTAATGTACTTTGAAATATACAATATGTCACCTATTTCCCAAAATTTCCTTTAGAGAGAACACCTTAGCCTATCTCTAAATATAGGGGCAGATTTATGTTTGACTTGCGCCTCATTTACGCCGCCGTTGCGTTACTTTGTGACGCAGCAGCGGCGCAAATCCTGCGCGATGGTGCGGGGTATTTACAACGTGACGCATCTGGGAGATGCGTCACGTTGTAAAGCTCTGCGCCACATGTAGGCGTTCCAGGGCAGGTGGGGGCGTTCCGGCGCAGGAACGCCTCCTAAAAGTGGCTGAGTTAAATCTACAAGATTTCACTCAGTCACTTTTGAGCCCATGCTGCGTCAAAACCCTGCGCCTGCTTTAAGCAGGCGTAAGGGTTGACGCAGCATTGTGCAGATAGGGCCCCCCAGAGCATTGCTGGAGCTGCGTCGCGCTTGCGACGCAACTCCAGCAATGCGCCACTTTTACGGCACAGATGCGTGACGCATCTGTGCCGTTTTTGCCCCATTGTGCGCCGCATTATAAATGCGGCGCATCCATGGTGGCGGAGCTGGGGCGCAAAATAACTGGCGCATCCCTGCTGATATGCAGAGATGCGTCAGTTGTTATAAATATGCCCCATAATCGTTAAATCTGGTCAATTTCAAGGTACTTTTTAAAATCATTTTTACCCATCTCTAATGAAAAACAGAATTTATATATTGCAGACGTCATTGTCAGCCGAGGGTTATTGTGGTTTTTACAAACGGGGAAGGCCGACGAGACAGACTAACATTCGGCTTTTGAAGTGCACACATTTTGTAAGTCCCTCACCATATCCTTTAGGGATGTCCATCACCTTCTGTGACACCACAACAAGCAACACACTTGAGCCAATGTACCAAAAGACAGCCTAGTCTTGTGTTAAGATGTGATTGTATGGTGAAAAAACAATCAATTGTTTAAAGGGTATGAATGCTCCTATATTGATGAATTCCTTCAATTTCGGTGACACTTTTGTAAAAATCGCGGAATTTTTACAAAAGTGCCGATTTCGCGGGCACTTTTGTAAAAATCGCGGCATTTTTACAAAAGTGCCGATTTCGCGGCAAACCGCGAAATCGCGGAATCGCGAAATCCTGGAGGGTCTGTCAAGTGTGAGGCCAATGGAGCAATAGCGAATTCGAGCCTGAAAGGGAGAGGGTGATGCTGAAACTAAAGAACCCGCTCAACAATTACGTAAGTGTGGGCCAGTGTTTCAAGATGCATTTCTTTACTGCGCTGGAGATGGGGGGAAAAAGTAGTGACACATACAAGTTTGTCACCAGTGCTTCTTTCTTTGGGGCTCAATAAAGTCTCCCTGGGGCAATACCAGGCTCGTTTGAGGGCTATTTTCACTAATTTGCATGGGTAGACTCTACTTGTCAGTTTCTTGGACAAGATTTTGGCTTTCTTGAAAAAATCCTCCTTGCTAGAGCAATTACGGCGTATGCGGAGGAATTGTGAGTATGGGAGGGAGTCACGTAGGGCTCTCGGGGGATGGCTACTGTATGCCAATAGTGTATTTTTCTCCGTGAGTTTGCAATAAAGTGTGGTGTAAAGTGTCCCATTGTGTGTGCTATGATAGTCAGATCAAGGAATGCGACCTCTTGCTTGCTTTTGTTAATAGTGAAATTGAGGCCAGTACAATGTGTGTTAAGCCAATCTCGAAAGTCCATCAAAATCACATCAGTACCAATCCAGATGAGGAAGATGTCATCTATGTATCGCACGATAATATCTAATCTCGCTCACACGAAGAGCTACAAAAGTGCCCGGAATAACAATTGTGACGCTCTTTTGGAACCATATCCTAAATCCTCCTCTGATCAGTTGGTCTGTGAGAGTACTTTCAGCTCTTTGAGCGACACAATTAAGAAGGCTGTTAATTCAAACTGGCATATTCTTAATAAAGGTCATAAAGTTTGTAAAAAGCCCCTTTTTGCTTTCAAACGGAGCTCGAATTTGGGTGACATTTTAGTACACACAAGACCACGATAGTCCCGTACCATAGACCTACCACGTGCCATCTGGACGGGTCAGCCAGTACGTGGCCATTTCCCATGTGGCTCATGAGTGGTATGTCATCTTACCACACATAGTACCCAATTAGATCTGGGCCTTAGAACATCTTGGATTTTGTCTCAGCATACTAATTGTAACTCCGAGGCAGAGGTGTATCTAATCCAGTGTCCGTGTGACCTTATGTATGTTGGGATGACCACACGTAAAGTTAAAACAAGAATGATAGAACATAGGAGTTCAATTAAATGCAAAAAATCCAATACTAAACTAACACGCCATTTTCTGGCCACTGGCCACACAGAGGAGGACATGAGATGGGTGGTCCTTGATAAACCATATTATCACACATAGATAGGGCCTTTAGAAACTATTCTATTTCATCGTGAACAATGTTGGGTATTTGGACTGGCTAGTTATCGTACTGGTTTGAACGATGAGATACCATGGTGCAGCATATAATGTATTTAGTTTTTTGTGTGTACAAGTGTAATAAGCTAGATACACATATGTATACATATATATACATGCACTACTGACCACCTTTAAGCCACCTGTTG
Source organism: Triturus cristatus (assembly GCF_964204655.1). NCBI lineage: Eukaryota > Metazoa > Chordata > Amphibia > Caudata > Salamandridae > Triturus > Triturus cristatus. The sequence goes on from NC_140588.1 coordinate 1,041,366,236, forward strand.
TTTCCTGTCGCCCGATTGTAATGGGGTGATAGTTGTTTTTTTTGTTTACTTATGACACTCATGAACACTGTTTTTGTCATATAAACGCAGTAGGTTTAAAATTAACACATACGGAGGAATTTGCTAGCGATTACGTAATGACTTTTTAAGACGGTTTTAGTGTGTCACGTAGATAAATATTTATATTGAGCTATCATTACAAGGTCTTTTATATAGAAGACCATCTGTATAGTCTTCTGCCATAATCAATGATTATTAGTAAGCATTTAATAACGCTGACCGGTAATACATTTTGGATACAATTTGCTACACACAGGCACAATATCCCTTCTAAATACGGTATTGTAACATAGGGATATTTGTGAAGATACCATGACAAACTGCAGGGCTTCAAAAGATGACGTATAGCCGATGCAATGCGTATGGACGTCTAAACGTGTTGACGCATACGCATCAGCATCGAGGAAGAACGCGAACGCGGGTTTTTGCAGATAAAGGGCTCCTGTGCTAGACCACGTACTACTCCCGTCCAGAGTCCAAATAAGCCGCTAGACGTCAACATGCAGGTGAGACACTCCGTTTTTCTTTCTTCTTTTTTCTTGATGCAGATTAGGATGTTCGTGCCTCCTCACGTGATCTGGTAAATTGACCGATCGTCATTTCATTTGAATAGGAAGACACTTGTTTGACAGAAGCTACTGATTTAAATTGGGCAATGTTCACTAAACTGATTTCAACTGGGAATTGTTTACAAAGCAGATTTCCACGAATAATTTTAAAGTAGCTACTTTCAGGTTGTATATATTAGGTATAAGGACCTCGACACGTTAACATTCTAACTGCCTAAAATGTTTGGATAAAAACACTTGCATTAATACAACCCTCCATATAGCTTGGTCCCCTATATGTTTGATACTGAATATTGACACCTGAGTCAATCGAATTGGTTGCCTCACATGTTCTAATTGCCTCTCAAGCTAGTAGACGTAACAGATTGATGAGGTTTTCCTTTTCTGATACCTTTGAGGTTTAGGACCAAGTACTGGGTATGCAGATGGTTTGCTTTATAAGTTACCATCTACATATTAATTTCATTTTTTAATGGAGGACCTGCATGTGATGGGACTTTGGATTTAGGTAGAGTCGGCACATAAACAGAACTATTAGGTAAGAATTTTTACTTCTCAGTGGTGTGGAGCACTGTATATAAAATTGATGGTGGTGTCCATTGATGTCACATTGATAAATTGTTTTGTTTGATTTTGTTTTAGGACTTTTGTCCTTCCGAATTGAATTACGACTATTGCGTACGGTTGGTCTAAAATATTTCCTAATTTTTGTATACATTTATTTGAGCAGAGTGACTAGAGAATTGGTCCTAACAAATGCCCTGAACAATTAGTTGTTATCTAGGGCAGAAACATGTTGACTTAAACAGGGTAGATATCTATAACCCTGTCTCACATTGCTGTTTTTAATCTTTCCAGTAGGATGTGAAGATTAAAGATTGGTAATCTCTACTGAGGAAGTTTTAATTCCCGCACACATTTTTTTGATTTGCACTCTGCCTCTCACCATCACTTCTTGAGGTCAATACAATTACGTGCTTTTTTGAGAACACTCCAGCTCCTTCCCGTCTTGGAAGTCGTAGCCCACATTGGGTACCTTGCGGTCCATTTGTGCTGGAGGAACCCAATGATGAAGCATGTCACCCTCGGGTGCGTGAGGGTTTATGTCCATTTAATGATTATGCCGACCCACACGTTTTTTCTTCTTTTTCTCCACATTTAGTTACGCTGTCCTACACATAGTGTGAGTTGCATCTATGTAACGCTCCCATTCAAGGATGTTAGCTCTGAAAGGATTGTGGAAGGATAGTATTCTCTGGGTTTCAAGCCAGTCCAAATATAGTATGGCAAAATTTGGAGCGAAAACTGCGCCCATGCGAGTACCCTTGACCTGATGGTAACAATTGTCATTAAAAAGGAAAAAGTTGCGAGTAAGACATATTTACAATAGATGGAGAATAAAAGACGTGGGGACAGGGTGGGGCTGTGGTCTGGAATTTAGAGCCATGCCAATAACATCAATGCCTTCGTCTTGGGGGATGTTAGTGTACAGTTACTCTACGTCAAGGGTACAAAGAAGGCACTGTAGGGGATCAAAGGGGAGGCCTTCTACAAGGTTAACCATGGCCATGGTGTCCTTGATGTAACCAAGTCCTTAATAAAGTAGTCAATATATCTTCCAAGTGGCTCGAGGATTGAGCCGCACCCAGAGACAATTGGCCGGCCAAGTGGTGAGGTGGCATTTTTGTATATTTTAGGGAGGGTGTATATCATTGGTGTGTGAGGTGATTTCGTGTTGAGGTACAGATATTCGTTTTCGCTAAGGAAACCCTGAGCTAACCCTTCCTCTGTAATGTCAAGAAGCAGCTTCTGAATCTCCTTGGTAGGGTCGGATGGAAGCTTCCGATAGTGGTCTAGTCTAGATAGTTGTCTGAGGATTTCCTGTGTGTAGCTGACAATCCCCTGGAGAACAATCCCGCCGCCCTTATCCGCTGGTTTGATAATTAAACTATCAATCAGTTTGAGTTCATGTAGGGCATTCAACCACGATAGCCAGCGTGTAACCAATTTAACCATGCATGACCTTGCCTCCTTGCTATACTACTTTTAACTCAATTGCTTTCTCCCTTTTCCCACACCCTTTTCCCATTTCCTTCCTTTCTTTTATACTTATCCAGGCAACTTCCCAGGCACTTGTTTTAACCGCTTAGTCCTGATGAGATCCCCATACCTCAATTGGGATCGAAACGTCGTCGACACATACATCTTCAACCCTATACTATAATTTGTATCCAAATGTGGAGTATGAGATGTAATCCCGATTGTGACTTTTTGTTTACCTACATTTTCACAAATTGGAAAGTCACTTTTTAAGTCACTTGCCTGTGGTAAGGAAATCGGCTGATTTCCCTTTACCCTGTCACGTCTTGCTCACTCACTTTGTATATTATCTTTGCGTTGAATTTAATTGTTAATTAAAATCCTTATTTTGCAACGATACAATTGTAATTCCAATTTTGATTACTAAATTGTGATAACTGTAATTATCTAACTTGTATGGGACCATTGTTTTCTTCAACATATCTTCACCCACAGTAGCAACCTGGTAATCATCCCACTCACTTCTGGTCACTTCTTTAATAGGCTTAGGCATATGGCTCAAACAGTCCCTGTTCTGTACACCCAGCATGTACTTGATTCTGTAATTATAGTCTTGCAACTGCATCGAGAGCCTAGCAATTCTCGCAGATGCCTTTACTAATCCTCCTGTTGTAAGCAGATTTAATAATGGCTTGCCCGGAAATGCTCCATACCCCAAATACATGCAAGAGTCTCTCTCGCCCAGTAACAGAATAGCGGATGTGAGGCTCCTAGATGTAAATCCAATTACCACTTCTCTTCTGTAACCACCACAACCAAACCTTTACCGCTTGCATCCACTTTAAGTATGCTACGCAAATCTGGGTCAAAACCTTGAATTGGCGCTGCATTGCATATATAATTTTTATCGTCTTGAAAGCTTTCACACACTTCCCCCCCCCACTCAAATTTGCTTTGCATTTTCAACAACTGTCTTAGTTCATAATATTTTTCTGCAAAGTTCTTTACACATTTCGGACAGAATTCCGCAAGTCCCAGGAATGAGCGCAGTTCCTCTTTATTCCCTGGTACTGGAGACTTCCTTAATGAATCAAGCAATTCTCTCTTAGGTGAAATGCCTTCCTTCCCAATCACATGTCCCAAATATGTTACTTGGTTTTGTGCAAAAAGACACTTTGAGAACTCAGCTGTTAAACGCTTCATCTTCAACACTTCCATGACTTCCTTCAATCTTTGATCATGCTCTCTTCTGTTCTCACCCATGATCAGAACATCTTCCTGGAAGTACAGAACACCTCTGAACTCATTTAAGACTTCTCCCATCAACCTCTGGAATACAGAGGCTGCTGATGCCAGCCCAAACGGCATTCTCATATATTGAAAACAACCCTTTGGTGTAACAAATGCAGTTATCTTCCTGCTTTGTTCATGCAGTTGGACTTGGTGGTATGCCGATGTCCTACATAGAGAACCACTTCATGTTTTGAGTCTTTGCCAACAATTCACTAATTTTTGGCAAAGGAAACTTGTCCACCTGAATTTGCCATTTCACACCTCTTAAGTCCACACACAGCCTAATCTGGCCATTGGACTTCCTGGCCACCACAACTGGAGACATCCAATCCGATGACTCTATATGTTGTATCACTCCTGCTTCCGCCAATCTGATCAATTCCTTCTCCATTTCATTTCTTACAACAAAAGGTATATTCCTTACTTTGAAATGTACCGGTATAGCATTTTCTTTTAGTATAATCTTATGTTTAAAGCCTCTCAATAATCCAATTTTTCCTGAAAACAACAACTTATATTCTTTGCATAACTGTTCCCCCCACACTGTCCCCTTCATTCACCAACACTTGTTCCTCACTGTTGGGATTGAAAATGATATCCAAACTTCTCTGGTCTCTCCAGCCTAATACACACGGTCCTTACTCAGCAACATACATCCTACCTTCTGCTCTTCGACCTTTAAACACGAATGAAACATCTCTGCATCCTACCATTGGTATAGCTTACCCTGTAAAACTTTCCGTCTTTATGTCACACTTCCTCAACTCCTCACCAATCACCCCATCAAATTTCTCCTTCCACATATCTAAATTAATAATTGTGAACGGCGATCCTGAGTCTGCTACCAAGACCACCGGTATGCCTGAAACTACCACTTCACATCTGGGTTTATTTCTCCCTTGATTTTCAATATCCAAAACCACATCCTTCACCATTAAAACATACTCCTCCTCTCCTGGCCGTTCCTCATCCGATGTAGATTCTTTCTCTTCTATCCCTTCTCCTACATGAATGGGCATAGTATCCAATCAATCCACAAGTAGAACACTTCTGATCTCTAGTTCTGCATTTTTTTTTACTGTTCTCTAAATGTTCATGATTACCACATCTGTAACAACACAAACTCCCTTGCCCCTCCTTCTCATAATTACATTTTGCAGGAGAAGAAAATTCCCTTTGTTCTTTTTGTTCTGGTGCTTTACCACTCTCCGCCATTTTTTTTAATGGTTTACTGTTTTCCTTAACTTTGTTTAAGGTACCATTCTCCATGGCCCACAGTCTTTCTTGTATCCTCTTATTATTCGTCAGCATAATAATTTGATCTCTTATAAACTCCTCCTGCATTGCTCCAAATCTACACGAAATTGCCATTTTCTTAAGGGCGGACAGATAATCATCAATAGTCTCATACTATTGTTGTTTACGACAGAAAAACGTATATCTGTCTATTGCAATCCACACTGTAGGTGCATAGTATTCCTCTCAATCATCCAATGCATATACACACATCAGTTTCATCCTCTCCCCTCACTTTTTTCTCCATCTGGTTGTACTGCCTAATACCTTCCGGCCCAGAGTGTAACAAAATACCTTTTTTTATTTCTGCAGTTAAAGTTGCATTATTAATGGTAACCATATAATTTGTAAAATAATCTTTCAATTCTTGCCTTTTCATACGTGGTTCCCCAGGACTTGGCAAGAATGGAATTGGTGGAGTCAATGTAAAAGTTTGTGCAACACACATGGCTATAACTCTCTGTCACCCCTTACCACTTAATCTTTTCTTTCTTTTTTTTTTATCTTTATCTCCTTAATATTTTTTTTTACTAATCACCCATCACCTTAGAAAATATCCAATAATAAAAATGTGCTGTCTTATTCTCACAATCTCACAAAAGGCGTACGCATCACCACTGCGCTGCCTTTTCCATCAATACAAAATAAGCTGATCTGGCATGTGCATCACCGAAAGTGAATGCACACCAATACTCACAGGTGTGCGTATCACCGTACAATATCTCAGATCCAAGCACAGTCGAATCACCTCACACGCTCACTCTTGACGTGATGCACATTTCAAAATAATCCCACAATTAGGAATTTCCTTCTCGAGCAGCCCTACTCAAAATGGACGCAACAGACGCTCAGTGTGCATCGTCACCTCCTCACGTCTTCACACTCCTACACACGACTTGCTTGCACGACCTCCTCCAGCACAGCAGTGCAGCAACCTTCAATCACGAGACTCCTCCACCATCCTGATGCCTGTGACGCTCTTCGCTCACGCAGAGTACGCGAACCGGTTCGGCCACAGCACCTCATGTGCCACTGTCCACGCTCTCGTACCTCATCGTCTAGATCCTTCAATGTTAACACCTGTAACATCGTTCAGGTAAAGTTTACTTCACTGCTTGAGAACGCTGATTCCTGCCCCTCCCTTATCTCCTTTCTCTCATTCTCTTAATACCAGGCGGAGCTTATTTCTTTAAATGAATACGTAATCTCCTTCACCGAAGAATTCTCTAACATGCAGGTTCCTCGCAGAGTTGACACCCGAATAGCGTATAGCCTATTTCACTAAGCAGCAGTGATGACTATTCGTCTAGAAGAGGCAGAGTGATATGCAACGCTTTCTTATGGATATATTTTTTGACCTTGTAGGCGTTTTTGCCAAAGGGAATCAAAACCTGAGGACTTTTTATCGTATCCATTTCCGATCTTTTTAACAGATATTCCTGATACGGAACCTTTGGGACGCCCTAAAACAAACCCTACCAGAGGTAACAATGTAACCAATTGAGGGATATTTTTTGCATTAGCTATAATATTCATGCATTGAGGGCAAAGTTAAATATTTTCCTTGATCCATTATAGTGTTTCAGTGAGTAGCAGTCCTATTGAGGGATTGGTGAGCTGGAGGTGGCAGATCCGTGCTTTATCAACCCTTTTTATTACTCTTTACCACTATTTGGAAGAAGATGAGGGCCTTAAACATAGGTAAATATATTAGTGGACTGAGGAGTTCTTGACTTAAAAAGCAAGAATGGCACTTTCCTATATAATTATTGTATTTATGATTTATTGTAGGGTGAAGTGTGATGTCGCTTGCCCATGGTTCTCTGACTAATGTGGGGGACAATAACCAAGAGCAAATAATTGGACAGCTAGAGGTGGCAGATCCTGGCTGCGCAATTTGCTTCTAGTTCATCATTTTAGCTGGGTAGTCCTTTATAGCTAGCAAGGCAGCATAATAGGACACTTGTTCAAAATATAAAATGTAAAATATAAAATAAAAAATCTTTTTGAAAACAACTTTCTCTTAAAAAAATGAAATACATATTAAATGGAGATGATGGTATGTATGAGTATGAATGTGAGTGCTTTTTTTATGACATCACCAAGGGTTTATTGGAACCTTAGCATAATATAGGTGTTTTTATGTTATTAGATATGTTTTATTCATATGTTTGTTAGGTTGTTAAGAATGTGCAACTTTGTGATTATACTGTGTGACAATACGACTAATTCTGCAACTTGGTTCTTTATAATATTTGTGTTATAGATTAACATGTGGGGAGACACTGTAATCGTTGAGCCTGAAGAAGGTGGTTTGACCAATTTGTAACACCAAACGGGTTGCTTCATCTTTGCACCTATCTTTAACTCCGAGTAACCAACAGCACCCGACGGGGCGCTGTGGTTGTAAAAGATCTTTCTTGGTGTAGTGCTCTTGTTTCTCATATCTATGTTTTGTTAACTTGCATTCTCCCTTGTGTTGCAATTTTTGTAATTCTTCTATTAATTGTGCATTTATTGTCAAATTGTTACATTGTTGATTGTGTATGATCTCTTTTAACCTAAATATTTTTTTTTAATAAAACACTTTTATATTAGCTACGGTGTTCATGAAACTCATGAGTGATGTTTGATTGATTAGTGGTGTAAATGATTTGTGGTATGCTAACAAACAGCCCAAAGGGAAATTGTTGCTGACTTAGTGTCCTCGCAGAGTTGAGCCCGCTGTCAATGTAAAGAAATACACCTCCACAAGGGTGTATCTACCTTTGTTCTCAACTCTGCTTAAAGGCTAGACAGCAGGGGAAAGCACCTTCCACGACCCAGCTTCATCCTCAACTGCCACCCCCAGAACCCTCAAGACTACCATTCCAACCTACCTCACAATGATGCTCTGCATATTCCAAGACTGAATGCAGCAACACCACAGCCACTCCACTGAGTTATTAATGGTCCCGTTACTACACGTTGGCAAGAGCTCATCAATAACTGCCTCTGTCGTGGTCGCCAGATAGTTTACATTAGGCTGACAATAGTAGGCCACCTCATATTAACAACATCTTATGTCTGAAGGCCTTCTAAAACCCCAATTGTTCTTTGTACTTTTGTGAAAACAGAACTGCTTCAGGAATAGTCTTTCCACTCACTTCATGACCTTGTTATTCAATGTCTGGATTTAATAAATGGCTCACACGCGATTTCAAACAGTTGGTTAGCTCCCTTTTCTCTATCAAATATGCTTTATCATTGGTCACAAACTAAACTTCACCCAAAACCCAGTTCACAGCTGAGTTAACACCAGAATCCTTAAGTATGCCCACACACCACCATGCGCCATATGGTGCAGCGTCTTCTGAGCATCCTCCACAAACAGAAACACGTTACTCACACTCTTCGTCAACGCATTCTTCACTCGCTCTGCTGCTACTTTAGCAACAACTCCATCTTTACTCTTACAACAGCAAGGAGAAACGCCCCCTTTTCTCACACGCCCTACGTAAGCTTATTCCGTGTCAGAGAAAATGGGACAAAACAGGAGACTGAAATCCCACGTAAATGTTTTTAGATTGCTGAGAAGACCTTACAACGCCCATGTGAGCACCGTTCGGAGGAGGTTCATCTGACAAGCAACAATGAACAGAATGTTTCTTCTTCCTTCCTGCAGTGACTCATCAGGGCGAGCTTTGATCTTCTTATGAAACCAGAGTGAGTCATTAACAGGCGCCACATCTTGGCAAGCACAGATTCTTAGAGACAAGGATACTTCTTGGATGGCATTCCTCAAAGTCCCATCTGGTACTGGCACATAACCGAAGATCTTAAGCATCCAAGTGCCTCGGATGGAACTGTACGAAGAAGTCCAATTTGTTAAATCCATTAAACTGACGTTTTCCCGCCAATGCAGGTACTTCCCACCAGACACACTGCGGTATTATCTGCATTACTGTAGGAAATGCAAAGCTAACAATTGTTCAGAGCAAGAACATACCATTTCTACGAGTTCTTTTCTCCTAAGGGACTAATTCATCGCTCTTTCAGACACTAGACACCCATCAACATCTAAAACACTGCTGGGAAGAAGTAGATGAGCAAAATAAATGAGAAGAAACTGACCTGCCTGCCAATCAAGGAGGAGAATACTAAACCTAATTATGAACAAGCAGCTCAATATCACTAGAGACAAGAGTGCCGCTGGAGCATCCCTTCCAATTGCAACAGCCATTCGTGCATCAGCGCCAAGGCAGTAGAAGACATAACACACCTTGTTAACAGTGGCGGCTCCTCCGCTAAGGCAGAGGAGTGTCACCCCTCAGGAAAAATAAAATGATGACAATGTCATTATCATTTTATTTTTCACTATTGGCTGGTGCTGTAAAGGTGCGGGCGGGGCGGGCTGTGCTGGCCACAGAGCAGGGGGAGGAGTGGTGGTGCTCTGTAAAGTGCGCATGATGGTTTGGCCGGCCGTCTTGGACTGGCCAAACAGTCATGCGCACTTTGAATGTTCCCCACCAGGCTGCAATACACAGTCTGGTGGGGAGCATGCCCAGGCTCCCAGTCCCGTCTGGGCGCCAAACCACGGCGCTCAGACCAATCACAACACTGCTGTAAGGCAGTGTTGTGATTGGCTAGGGAAGCCTGGGTGCTTCCTATTCCAGCATTGTGAATGAAGAGGATGAAGGAGAGCTGGCTGCCCCTTTTATTTATTTTCTTTAACACCTCCCATACCCCCCTCCCCGCCCACCACTACTCCCCAGTAGCAGCCACTACAGCTTGTTAACAACAAGGCCCTCTCACAGGCCAAAGCCAACTCCTAGATCACAAATGTGGGACTCTCATTGAAATGTAAGAGCAAATTCATTTAAAGCTAGTGTTCGCCTCCATGCTAATTAAAGAAAACAATGCACATGGCTCCTGGGATTGGTATGCAATAGAGGATCAAACTGTGGCAGGGTTGCCTGAATCATGGGATTTGGATGAGCCAGTGATGCAGCATAATGTGGCAAATGCTACTGAAGTATTATTACTCTATCTTGCCATTTTAGAAGACATTTGTACTGTCATTAGTACTAGACTAAGACCAGAATGGAGCAATTAGCGACTAAAAGGTTCCTGGTTAACATTTGCACAGGCTCGGCCACTGCTTGCCGCCATGTGTGCCACTTCTTCCAGTGACCTTTGATCTATATATGAAACAGTTTTGCTGAAACATGCACATTATGCAGCAGATGGTGGATTATGTGGCAAGAATGGGTGATCCATAATCCTACAGATAATGTCTAGAATATGCCGCTGAATCGCAGTGATCCTGGTAATGAATTCGACTTTGAGAGCTACAGATCTTGTTCTCAAATCCCCGCCTGAGTAAAGGTAAAGGAACAAGTCCCTGTAAAGCAGCAGCAAGAAGATTTCGAGGTCCTCGCTCCAATGCATGATGACCAAAGCTAGCGTCAGCTTAGCCGGGTACGGAATTCGCAGTGCTCTACACCAGTCGGCACCTCTTGCAGACCTGGTCCTACGTGACCTGTCAGAGGCGCCAGGGACCGCCAGTGCCGTTCATTAGAGAAGCTCAGGTGACAGGAGTGTCTGAAGTGGTTCTGACGTAGCTACTCTCCTTTCTTTCCCACAGCAAGAATTACCCAGGTTGGGCACTGTGTATCCAAGGCTCACTTCGCATTTTGCTTCCCATGAGAGTGCAATCTGTCTCTGCCTTTTCAATACTGACTTAAAACACCTCATTGGGTATATAGAGTACTTTGGCCTTGGATATACTATGCATGTGGGTAATTAGTAAATGCACTGCAGCTATTGTATAGAGCTTACTACCTGTAGGTGGAGCACTGAGCACTCGCCCAAGTGGATAGAAAGCTGCACCATGTAAGGTCTGTGGTTGGAAGGGTGATGCTTTTGTTTTGAGCTTATGAGGGAAGTGTTTTATGTTGTGCACAAGAGCCATCACCATGTGGTTATCGTGTTTTGGGACACAGCTCCTGGTGGTGTTGTTGGTGAGGGTATGTGGGAGATAGACACACAATTTATAATTGTAATAATGCGTAAAAGATACAGGCACCTACACAGCATCTGCCTAGCCATAAGGACCCCGGGGTGTAGTGTGCATGTACAGCAGGGTGTTTTAAGCAAGGATAGCCCAGTAATCTGTGTGGCACAATGGACGAGGCAGAGATGGTGCGGAAGGAGTAAACCAATGACCAAAGAGCAAAAATGGGAATTGATTACATGAGCAATAGCCATGCGCTTTTTTAAGGCAAAGATGCTGCCTGCTGCTGAACAAATGCACCCCATGAACAAGGAAGGGAGTGGAAGAGCAATCGATGCTGTCAACCAGAGCTGAAACTACCCAGCCTTTAAAAGGCACAGATTCCACCTGCACCTTCAAGGCTGAAGGAAGCTGATATTATCAGCCCTGGGTTCAGACAGCACGACCCTCTAGCACTCAAAGGCTCCCAAAGGAGACCAGCACCAGTCAGGCTAGCACGAGTCACGTCGTGGGTCAGACCCTGGCACCCTGCACATGCAAGAGTGGGAGACAAAACGCCTGGGGCCGTATTATATATTGTGTCCATGGTTCAACAGGTGTGTTCACCTGCTTTGTGCATCTACAGGGCACCAGAGTTTTACAGCAACAGCAGCTTGTACGGCTCCTTCTGTATTACAGATAGGGCTGGCGCACATATATCACCAGCGCTATCATGAGCAGCGGTTTCCTTATTTGTGGCCCCATGCAAATGAAGGAATCTCTTTGTCTCTGCACCCGCACCCCATTATATACGTGAGCGCATACACAAACAGGGCCTTAGGAGGCACACCCACAGTGCGCCACAAAAAGGTGGAGCACTGTCAGTGAGCTTCCTCCTGAAGGAAGCCCTCTCAATGGGTGAAAGGGGGACCCATGGATCCCTCCAGACATTCCCCTGCAGGCGGGTGTAGCCACTCACTGTACCCACCTGCAGGGGAGATCTATAAGCCCTCTGCAAATTGCAGGCTGGTTGCAGCCTACACAGAGAAACACCAAGCAGCTTTGAAGCAGCCGCTCCGCATTTCAATGAATGCGCTAACCCTGAGGCAGAACGTTCATTGTAAAAGGGCGCCCTGCCCATCTTTGCACATGGTGCATATTTTGAAAGGTGCGCCGTGGCACCAACAAAGAAAGTGCCCACTATGTGTAATACGCCTCTGGTAGGTTACTTCCTTGTTAGCACAACAGGAATTCAGCCTGCTTCGTGTCACCCTTCTGTCCTCTCCCCCAAGTGACTCTAATACTTTTCATATGTCCCAGAGAACCTTGCTCTTTCTAGTTTACATTAGGAAATAGCCTCCTGACGTTCTAGAATTTACTCAAGACCACTAGTAATTTCATTATTAGTAGTGAATGATATTGCAGGGTAAAAAAGAGACAATGCGATGAAAGGAGACTTACTCTGCTTCCAGTGTTTCGGCTAGGACAGCAGGATGGTACAGATTTGGTAGTTCTTACTTTGTTCAATCTTAGCCCAGCACTTCTGTGATCAGTGAACCTTGATAAAAACACCTTCTACATTTACCTCCAAAATTTAACTTTCCTTCCAATCTCCTCTTATGCCCTGCCTAGTCCCTTTCCACTACCAGCCCCTCCCCCCACACCCATCATATATTGACTCAGCTCTCACCTTCAGGAAGAGGCCTTTGATGTGAAACAATAATAGCCAAAAGATACCATTTGCTGACCTAGACAACTCCTAATCCAGCCAGCAGATTGTGTTGATTGAATACTGCAGCTAGAGTCTGCCATGGAAGATCTGGCCCTTTGCCTACCTTATTCATCTAAGAGCTCGGGTCTTGGGCCCTAGAAGCAAAATCAATCCACCTCTTACTACTTAGAGACTGTTTGTAATGTCACGGGATAGCTTGCTGTTTCCTGGGACTATGGTCCCAATCTTGCTGACACTTCCCACTGCAAAAATACAAGCAAAATCTGTCTTTGTCAGCATCAATCACTGCCATCTAGCTGCAATGTCTCGGGCTAGTCTTCTGGGGCGCACCGTCTCATCCTGCTGCTGTTACCCATTGAGAAGATATGACCCATAATTTGCTTCTGTAGACATGAGGATATGAAAATACACTGACCAGAGTCAGGAACTGCAGAGTAGCATCTTTTCTTCCTCTTTCTATGGAATAAGACGGACATAGTCTTGTCGCACAACTAGTGTTGGGATGCCTACGGGTCGCCCTGAGCTCTACAAATGTGTATATAGTATAGTGTAAGCAATACTGTGGGAGTCACAGACATTCAAACTACTCGTGGGTTGGACACGCTGGGATTTTTTTTAGATACAGTATATTTTGATATAGCTACTGAGGAGTTCTCCTCAGGATAAATAGCAGGCAGGAGACCAAAAGTAGTTGAAGATCAGCATAAGTTTGTTGTACATCTCATGCAAGGGACCTCAGCCACCAACAGTCCAAGCGAACTGACAAAAGCTTTCCAATAATAATATTCTCTCTCAAGGGGGAGAGTTCCACAATAGAGCACAACCTAGCGACCTCAGAAATGGAGATTGCTCAATACAAGACACAGACAGCAGAGATATTAAAGCAGAATACCACTGCCACCTTATAAATATGTGTTTTTCCGTGCACTGCAGAGCCAGCATCTAGACAGCATAGGTAGCCAACTACATATCAGCAGTGTGATACATTATGGTGGCTATAATACAGGTCACAATATTTCACTAGTCAGAAGAAGACACTCAAATTCCTTCTAGCCCTCACTGGTCCCAAAAGATGATGGCTCAAACATGATTTGCTTCCATCATGTCATGTGATTAGGGTTTTCTAATACACCATGTTACAGAAACAGCTGCTGTGACCTTTCCATGAGTGCTTGTGTTTGTGACATATAGCACAAAGCATCATGGGACTAATTTATTTTTTCATGTTAAATCTATGGGTCTCGAGGTCTCAGAATGCTCACCTGTTTACTCTCATGTAATGTAGCTGTAATCATCAGGCTTGAACATGACTACAAGTGACTGCCTGGCAGCTCTCAGCAATACAGCTGTTGCAGATCAAAGACAGCACATGTGCCTGAGTCCGGGTATCTACCCTGAAATACCCACCCACAAGCTGTACCAGTGTAGGCCAGGAGCAAGGAACACGCTTCAGGCTGTGCGGCCAGACACAGGGATTTCGGGGTTGTCAAGCTTCTCCTTGTTGCCAAGGTACCATGAGTGCAGCAGTGGCTTTCTTTTACCAGCCATTGCTATCAAGCACATTAAGACTACAATGAACAAGATACACTTAGATTTCAAAGGAGGTTCAGGATTAAACCGGTCAACATGAAGCGATCTCACTTCCTTGTTCACCAGTTACTGCCTTATAGAACCATAAGGGACCCAATTTACAACATGCCCTGTTGCCGCACACAGGCACTTTATGGGTAAATGTGAGAAAATGTGCATTAGACAAAGGGCAACAAGAGAGCCCTTGTGAATGTCAGCTTACTATGTTTGTAGACGTCAATATATAAACTAATCTATGAATCTTGTCTAAGTCTGGGTATATAGTTGGGTGTGGCCAGTGTTCAAGCTGCCAACAAAGGTTGCTGTCTTGGCCAAGCAGCTCTAGGTTGTCATACAATGTTCATAGACGCCTTCGGAGAAACAGATCAAACATCTCACTGTAGAAGATGGAAGGAGCCACCACAAAACCATCGCATTGTGTGGGAGGTTCGGCTCCTGACAGTCTGCACAAGCTTGAGGCCTTTACTCTGAATCTTCTAACTACATGTCCAACCATAGAAGACGGGGCCTGCAGTTCCACTGAGGGAGCAGGTGTCCACCAACTACACTGAATAGCACTTTTAGCTTCTAGGCGCTGGGCGGATAAAGTTAAGAGCAGCATGATCATCCAATGGTGGCGGTTGAAATCTTCTATGGTTCTGTTAGATCTCTCCTACCAGCGCCTATCTACATTCATGCAGTGATTGGGCTCTTAGACCTAACCAGCATGTGGCATCTGGCTCGGCCCAGGGAGTGTTGTAGGAAAGTGGGTTTCTGTTGCAGTAACACCCCAGCCCCCCACTTTTTGCCAGACTACTGACGCACTTTCACTTGATTTGCCCTGGGTCCCTGCCAATCAGGTTCCCACGGCCTGTGTTCTTTCTCCAAAACGAACCCAAATGGCATCTCTGGCCACAGGTCAGGCCCTGGTAAATGGTACCACAGATTCCCAGGGCACTGTGACCAGGGAAGACCTCTAAGGGCTACATCACTTATTGTGCCACCCTTAGAGGCCCTGTACCTTTACAAACACACACTGCCTTTGCAGGCTGCGTGTTTTGGTGCAGAACAAAGTGAAGTCGACATGGCACACATCCCTGTCATGCCTACAACCCACTGCCCTAGCATAGACCAGTAACCCCTATAGCTGGGTGCCCTATGCCAGTGGTGAAGGTACAGGTGCATAAGCCCTGTACCTCTACAGTGTCTACGTCCATTCTTAGACATTGTAAGTGCAGTGCTGCCATTAAGAGTATATGGTGCTAGGAGCTTGTCATTACGAACTCCACAGCACCATAATGGCTACACTGAAAACTGAGAAGTTTGGTATCAAACTTCTCAGCACATTAAACCCACACTGATGCCACTGTGGGATTTAATGAAAAATGCACACATAGGCCATCTTAGAGATGCCCCCCGAAAAACAACCAGCCTCTGGTGGGTTACCTGACTGGTACACACCAGCCTGCCACCACGAGGCATGTTCATGGACCCCTAGGGTGGGAGCCTTCACTCCCTGTGCCCAGGAACAAAGCCTTTACTGGGCGGAGGTGTTCACACCTCCCCAGGCCAGGAAGAGCTGTCTGTGGCAGGGGAGCTTCAAAGGCCTGGCAGGCTTTGTAATGTGACCCCCAGCCTCTCCTGCTATGAGGAGCAGGCCCCCTTCCTGTCTCCCCTCCTTTTTGGCGGGAAGACAGGTGGGAAAAACTAGCCAGCCCAGAAGATGTGCCCACGTCTGACAACTCCACCCCTCAGGTGGGGGAGGCGAGGTGAGGCCCACTCTTCAGTGCCCGCCATCTTGCAGATGGGGCACTCCCCAATCAGGATTAGAGATTGTGCTCACTCCCCACGTGGGGTGAGCACACCAAGGGTGTAGTCACCCTAAGGTCAGTAGCCCATTGGCTACTGATCTCGCGTCCCCTAAAACGCCCCCTAAATTCAGTATTTAGGGGACAGCTCTGAACCAATAAAGCAGATTCCCGCAACCTACGAAGAACAATCATTTACAATGCAATAGGTCTCGCAACAACATTATTTTGAGCTATTGGCATTGAAAAAGTCATTGGTTTTTTTTTCCCCTTCATGAAGCATTCATTTTTGTCCAGTGTAGGCGCTGCATAGAACCGCGAATGGCCTTCAGAGTCTCTCTTCATTGGCCGGCTATCAAGGCTGAGAATTCACTATATTGCAGCAGTTTTTCTTAAACCAGCGGGGAAGTTGCCTCGGAGCACCGCCTGCATAGGGAGTAAAAATCCAAGCACAGAACAGAGGACGCACATATAGAAACGTGGTGCAGAGACAGAACAGAAATGCACTGCAACTCTGCGACTGCCCGGCGTTGAATGTGGGGGAGGGCTATTGGCTTTGTCGATGCTTATTAAAAGAAGTTTAACAATTATCAAAAGCTAGTGCTGTGCTGGTGCATTAGATGATCACAACTACGGGCTCCCCGAAAAAATATTTCCACACAAGAGCCCTGCATGGCAGGGGGAATAAAGATATATCCTGTTATTTCGATAAAAACACTACAGAAGGCAGCTGGCTCTGGAACATCTCAGCTGGGCCCTTTAATCTGCAGAGCCCGGCCTCAGCTGAACTTGGTGTCTGCACAGTCCTGCAGCTGCGCCCACACTATGGGCTCAGCTTGCGTTTTTAGCTGCCACAATCGGAACCTTTTCCATTAATTTAAACGTACTTCAGACTAATTTTATTTTCTCCGCTGCTGCCAATATCACATGCTGTAGTGAGCTAAACCCCAGCTCTGGTCACCTTGTAGCCAAACAAAACACTGAAAAGGGGGTTGTTCCCATTCTCAGGCCTCGCAGCAGGAGAGCAGTGGCGCTTTCAAGCATCTGCGTCTCCCTTCAGAATAATGTCTCTTCGGCAGCTCTGGACAAGGTCAGGAGAGTAGAGAGGTGGGCGTGTGTCTAGGAGGCGTGGGTTGACAACTAAATGTACTCAAATGACAATCACGCCTTATAGGCGAATGATGCGCTTCACCAATAGAAGACAGAAATAACAAGTTGTCGATCATTCGACCAGGGTACTGGCATGCAAAACCTGTCTTTTACACTTCTCGGTGTGTGATCTTGTGCTATCCGATGTCCCACGTGTGTCCGAACTGTTGAAAGAATACATCTCAGTATTTAGCTCTATGAAAGTAAAACTAACCAAGCGCTCGATGATTGCACGGTTTCAAGACTTAGGATTTCCTGTAACAACCAAATGTATTCTGGGAGTGTTACTACTAGGTCGCCTCAATTGAACTAAATTTCCAGGCTAGTCGGTTCGTGACTGGGCTGACATAAGGTGTCCCTGGAGGCACTGGGCCATCTGTTCACTCGTTAAACAGGGGAGGGCGGGGGTGAGAAGAAACACGCCTACTAAAGATAAGAAATACCGTCACGACAGCCGAAAAGCAGACAATCCTGTCCGGATGAGCCGGACGAAAAGGAGAAATGGAGGAAACCAAAAAGGCTCAGTTCCAATCAGAGGCCACAGTTTTACATAACGATGACGCCAGCCAATGAAAATAAGGGGCGGGCTTCAAATCCGCTTCTGAAATCTCCTCATCCACAATATGTCTCGCAGAGCAAGCAACGCATGCGCGCTGCAATGCTAGGCGAGTCCTAATAAAGGACGAAAGAAGACGCCCAGCAGAGGAGACTGCAGAGAACAACTGACTTGGCCCCAGCCCTACCGGCCCGTCTGCAGTTTCCACAGATCATGTGCCAAAAATCCTCTTGTCCTGCAGCCAGCGACCTCCAGAACTCCTGGGAGGACTGACTGCCTTCAACAAAGACCGGATCTCCTGTGAACAGCAGCTCTGTTCAGAAGAAACACCAAAGAAAGACTCTGAGCCTGCTGAGGGAAAAGAAACCCAACACCTGGTACCACCACTGCACCCATCGCCTACGGCCCGAGTACAAGAGGCCCACCGGTCCCAGCAAGGTCCCCCCGCACTCCAGAGTCCAAGTCCACCACAGTTTGACCCCCCCCAACCGGGAGTACCCTGGTAACATGAAATCCGTCCTCAAAAGACACCCCTACATCCAGCCGCCCTGGAAAAGAGAACCCGAGGTGCAACTAGATCCCTGAGCCCTCCAACGTACCCTCCAACTTACTTGCCTAGCTATTGTTTCCTCCTGGAAGTCTTCCTGGACTGAGCCTGCAGCTGAAAACCAAAACCAAAAATCCCCATTAAAAACAACAGGGCACCCGACACCAAAACTGCGCACTGCACCCTGCGCCCAGCCGCCCCTGCGCTGCTGCGGGTACACTTTGTGTGCTAAACCGGATCCCTCTTTGCCCCGAGTCTAACAACAGGAGCTTGGCTTCCACAACCTTGTGGCCTGCTCGCCAGTAGCCCCCAGCCGCAGGCCCCCTATCCCACATTGGGCCTCGGGACTCTGCGCCTGGCTGCCCTAGTGCCGCTGAGGGTGTAACTAGAGTGCATCACTGACTCTGGGGAAACCCCTGAGTCTACCCCCAGAACCTTAACTCCCACTACCAAATACTTACCTCAAAACTGATAACACTATTTTCCTCCATAGGATAACATCGACTGTTTTTCTTGGAAAAGTTTATATGTGGAGTTTGAAAACCTAAAGAAATTCTTTAAAATTGTACTAACCAAAACGATTTTACTTACCTGTTTACAGGAAATGTACCAGAGTAGTAACCAGGTATACTACTCTGAGTAAGAAAAGTAATCTAAAAAGTGGTATTTTAGTGAAAAGCCCATTCACGTCTATGTGCTGTACTTACAAAGTATTGCATTTCTCTGCAACCATACTGTAAGTTAAAACAAAGTGCATATACAATTACAATTTAAACTGTTTACAAACTGCATTACTACTGTAAAGTATGTATTGCTTACCTGTGCCAGGCTTGCTTGGTTCTAGAAAATAAAATAACTAAAAGAATATTTTTATACAAAAACAATTGGTCTGAAGTTGAGTCTTTGAGTGTGTGAATTCATTTGCTGACTGTATGTGTACAACAAATGCTTAACACTGTCCTCTGATACTGCCTTACTGCTCGACCACACTATCACAAATAGAGAGTGAGGTGCTATCTAACTTTACCTCTGCCTACCTTTGGGGTTCCACTGGACTCTGTGCACACTATACCTCACTTTGGTATAGCTTCCTATAAGTGTCCATGCATCCTAGCTTGTTTTGGCCACGTCTGGAGCTCTACCTTTGCCCCAGTGCACACTGCTTGCTTGCAGCCTCTCTCTTTTTCAACTCATTCCTGACTAGGCGCTTGTGCACCGTTCATTCAGCGCATGAAGCCCTGAGTTACGTTTGAACCTCTTGTGTTCCAACCTGTCCAGTCTACCGTTCCACTGATATGATGGGGTGCAGTTTGTGCACCTTTTGTATGCTGCCCCTTGCCAAGAGATGTCAACAAGTTGGCCTTGTCTCTATAGATAAAGGGCAGCAAATTTTACTTTGGGAAAACACAAGCCAAGGTCCCTGATGTTGCACGGCTACTCTTGGCTGGCCCAGTACCTAAATCAACAAAAGAGATCAGAAACGTAGAAGTGATTTACTAAAGAAAAGTCTTGTTCATTCAGCATATAAATAAGGAAGTCAGAAGAATACACCATAACCTAAGAATTGCCAGATCACTGACTTTGCAGAAGGCCTTCCATTCCTTGCTTGCAGGATCCCATCTCAAGTGCCGTAAGCACCTTAAGTGAGGCAATGGCTGCTCCGGGTATTATACTGTACTACGCCATGTTATATTCTGTCACCATACTCGCCTGGCAAAACGAGTAACTTTTGATGCCCAGAGGCACAGTCCAGTGGCCCCTGCATTGCACCACGACAGGCTCCTTGACTGGCAGCTGAAAAAGCTAAAAGCTTGGGGTTTTAGGAGGATAAGGACCTCAATTTCAATGCTATCATGCCATTTCGACATGGTACCACCAAATGATAATCTCAAGAAAATCCTCCCCTTCATTCCAACCCAGCTCTGACCCCCAAGATGAATGCTTCTGCCATCTCTTGACTTGACTATGCGAGCATCTGCTATTTGAGCCTCCCAGCTTCTGCGCTGAACAGGCTACATCGAGTGCAGAAAATGATGATGGGGCCGATTTCTAGCTCAGGGTCCTGCAGGCCGTCTTAGTCTGCAATGATTTCCGGTCACAACCCAGACCAACTCGAAGGACCAGCACATTATTATTATTATTAATACGATTTATAGAGCGCACGGCTACCCCAAATAGGGGTATCCCGGCGCTAGAAGCAGCTGAGTTGCAACCAACAAAACTAAAGGACTAAAAAAGCCATGTTTTCAAAGTTTTTCTAAAACTGGCGTATAAAGTTACCATTGAATTGGGCCCAAGGCCCCACAAGTACTTCTTCCCAGATTCTCTGACAGTCAGCCTCTAAGGGCAGGGACCCACTTCCTTTTGACAGTTTCAAAACAAACTTCTCGACAGGAAGGTTAATCTTACTCTGCTGTGGCACTTTCCCTCTGGAATTCTCTACCACTTCACCTACAAATTAAATCCTATCATTCGTTTCAGAGCACAATAAAGTCCCAGTTGTTCTGTTGAATCCCATTGAATGTACAGTCCAGATTCACTGCCATCCAGCCTTCAGGGGTATGTTTTGCTCTGCATAAGCATTTCAGTGATCTCTTTGAGCGGGCCTTGCCTGGGGCTACCAAGCAGTGCACCTGCTGCACTGGAAAAGGCTTGGGATCAGACTGTCTGGATGATCCCTGGTGCCAAACATAGCAATGTCATCCAGACAGTGATGATATACCTCAACTGGCTATCAACAAACATTTTTTTTTTAAATAGCTTCGGATAAGTGCACAAAATAATGGGAAAGCTAGTAGATCAGGCATCCTATGAACTGTAAAGGCTGGAAAAACATGAGCCCATTTGTGCTAAAGGAATGCATTGCACAATGTATGCAGCCATATACATTTACTGTGTCTCTGCACGCACACCATGGCAGTGTGTCCCATTATCCCCCCCTAAAAAATGTAGTTGCCCAAGAACATGCTCTGCAGAGGTTGGTCATAGGTATGAAGACAAAAAGAGTTCTGGAGTTCATGCTTTTCAGTGGATGGGTCAAGTGTACACGCAGGGCCGTACACTGTAATGTACAACATCCGCGTGGAGCTCGGCTGCTGTTGGCCACTTGATAGTGGACCTACCTTTTTCAACGAAACTAATCCCCATGCGTCGATAATGTGGTGCTGTGAGACGGTCAGAATTCCACCTACATATGATAACCTGAAACATTCTACGTACTCCTAGGTAACTGAGCACAAACTGAAACCCACCCTGCCCAAGAAGGCTCCATTTGAATAACTTACCGATGTTGAGCTCGTCATCGGTGAGTGTGTCCCCAATGAAGTCAAACTGGAAGCTCTGCAGGGTTTGTGAAAACTTCTGCACTGCATTAGAGTAGCCTGCAAAGAAGACAATCCAAGTCAGTGCCATGATGAAGTGGAAGCCTAACACCAAGTCGCAAAGTCACAGACACGCTACCGTACATTACAGTAAATGCAAAAGTAAATCATAACTCTAACAGGTTACAATATATACATTGCATCAAGACTAAAGATATGTATGTGGCTATTCTCTGCACGTTTGTGCGTACCATACAATTCAACATATTGTTATGTAGAATTTATTTATTTATCAAGTTTTGTATAGCGCAAACTTGACCCTCGGGTATCAGAGCGCTTTATAGAGTTAGCACAGCAGCAATTACATGAGTTACATATGGAGAGAATAAAAAAATACAAAGCATAAAAATACATAATTAAAAGTACATAGTACAGAGTGAATAAAAAATTCATAGTAATAGTATATCAAAAAAGTGTACAAAAGACAGTAGGACATGCTAATGACACAGTTCTGAGGTGGGTATGGTAGGGTGGTGCGAGGGTGGGGAGAACAGAGGCACAATTTTTCCCCACGGTGGAGATTCTCAGATTCATTTGAAGGCTGTGGAGTAGGTGTATCAGGTCAATGCGATTGTTTAGGGAGGAGGGTTTAGGTATTTAATGAGAAGCAGAAGTTTAAGTTTCTTCTTGAAGTGAGGGCAAGATTGATTATCACGTAGATCTTGAGGTGGAGAGTTACCAGATTCTGGGAGCGTTTCTCGAGAAAGAGTTGTTTTAGTACAGGCACAGGACATGAAACAATACTAAAAGGCCACCATGTTGAAAATCCAAATCCAAAGTAGAATGACGTGCTCAAAAACACTGAGCTGTGAGTGGAAGTCCCTGATCCGGAATCACAGACACTTCTGCCTGCAGATCAGACTCCCTAGGAGATAATCTGGTGGCCTGGCGAGTCGTAGGCTTTAGTGATTCTACGACTAGGGATTTCTAGATGAGTGACATGGAAAAAGTTGGATGACGTTTACTAACTCGTGCGTTCCTGGGTACTGACATAGGTTTGCATACCATTTCCTACATCAGTCTTAACAAGGGGGGAAGGATAGGAAATGTTCCCCTTTTTGGACAGAGTGGCAACAATATGTGGGAAATCCAGGGGAGCATGCATGGAGGGAACAACATATGCATTTAAATATCAATATATCGGGGGGCGTGGCTAACCGAGCAGCGAGATGGCCGCTCTCTGAGTGAGCTCCGCCGGCTGCACACAAATAAATCCTTCATAATCCTGCGCGACGCTGCTAAGGGGCCCGGATTCCGTGTGAAACTGATGCGACAGCCCGGAGCCACGACCGATTAAATCCTGGCCGCTCGCGAACGGCTGCGAGCTGAGACCTGGCGACCGCGATCGACGCCGGCCCGCCGGCTGGAGCCTGCCTGATGCTGCGGAGCCCGAGGCGGCTGTCAATCCTGACCGGACCCCGGGGATTCCCAGGCCCACGGAGATCGGCTGAGAGGGGGCCCCTCTGACGCCCTTGCTGCGGAGCTGGAGGCTGCCGGCGGCAACTGCGTGGAGTTAACTGTGCTCGGAGTGCGGGAGCGGAGAGGCCATCCAACAGAGGTAGCGGATCGGGGCGGGGTCGGGGCTGCGGCCGAGGAGCGACGCCGCCATTTTGCAGTGCGACTGGGGCGACCGAGCAGACTTTGCAGACCCGCTGCGCTGTATAGCCCACGCTGTACATGCCCCTCGCTTGCTGTACCCTGGGGCCCCGGCTGTTCACCGCTGGGTGACCGGGTGTTGATCGCGCCCTGACACCAGGAGCTCCGCTCCCGGACATAAAACGACGTGCTGACGGCCTCGGCCTGCTCCCGCCGGAGCCTCCCACGCGCTGCGCCCTCAGCTTGAGACCGTGGGGGGCGCTTGGAGGGGTCGCCGTCGGGCACTGGGCAGCCCACTGGATTTGGAGCCTTCAGTCCCCTTGATCCCTCTTGCAACGCCTCGAGCTGTGTCGGCCTGTCCTGGGGGCCTACGCAACGCGCCGGTGAGCGCTTCCTGCCGCGGACTGCGCTTCGCGCCCTACACGGGTCAGAGATGGGGGGCACGAGGGACGCAAAACAGCCCAAATTATCTTTCGACCACAAACAGAGGGCCAAGCAACAGGCGGTGGACACGGGGGCCGCGTCGTCGCCCCCCAAGAGCCCCGCAGCTGAAGTCGATTTTGGCGCTTTGATGATGGAGGTCAGATCAAGCCTACAGAGCATAGACGCAAAGCTGGATGCCATGGCTGTACAACTAGAGGCGGTAAAGTCCAAAGTGGAAGTGCACGAAACGAGGCTCGACTGCCTAGAAAACAAGCATACCGAATGTGCCGAGTTTCAGCAGCAGGCGAAAAACCACATCACAAATATCGAGCGCGAACTGGAGGCCATGCGAGCTAAGGCGGACGATCTGGAAGCGCGTTCCCGGAGGTCCAATGTCCGAATTACGGGCATTCCAGAGACGGACAACACCGGAAAGATGGAGGTCTTTGTGTCTGATTTGTTACACGAGCTGTTCGATCCGGACCTGTCCCAGGTATTCACGGTGGAGAGGGCGCACAGGACACTGGGCAAGAGACCGCCACCAGGCGCCACCCCACGCCCTATATTGGTCAAGCTACTCAACTTCCAGGATAGGGACCGCATCCTGCAGTTGGCCCGGGAAAAAGGCAAGATCATCCATAAAGGGAATCATATCTCATTTTACCCTGATTTCACCCCCCTGGTCCAGGCAGCCAGAAAGGAGTTCATACCTGCGAAGAGGCTTCTGATGCAGGCCGGAGTCCAATACTCCTTGCTCTACCCAGCAAAACTGAAAATCTTTCATGAACGAACTGCTCACTTCTTCACTGACGCCAAGGAGGCCCTGAAGTTCGCTAAACACATCGGAGGCCCTGGTACCAGACGCAAATCGCCGAGGTTGGAGGAGGACGCGGCTCGCATAAGCGACAACGATTGAGGTACAAGGGATGTAGTAATCTGGGTTGGCCCCTTCCACTACAGTTGACATTTGCTGGACTGTTTGGCCCCCTCTAGATGTGAACTGGGGCCGCTACTGGACCTGTTGGAGCTGGCCCGCTCGTGTCGGGCGGGTCTTGGTTGCTGATTGTGTCGCAGGTCTGGGGCGCACTGGACGGCATACTATTCCGGTGCTGTGTGTTCCATGCTGCTGGGCGCCCCTCGGGTGTCGCGTAGGATCTTCAGTGTGCGGCCACCCTGTGCATTCAGGGGTGTCAGCTAGGAGCCCCTCGCCCCATGGGGAATCTCCTGTTGTTTTTGTTCTCGGTTGACTCAAGTGCGTTTCAGAGCACGTATGGGATTCTAGCGCAACCTATTTGGGGGGTTGGCGTGGGTGGGGGGTGGGAGGGACTGTTGTTTGTTTGGTTACCGGTGCTGGTGCAATGCATTGCAAATTATCATTACATGACTGTGCTGCGCGGGGGTGAGCGGTGGTCTGGGCCTGTTGGTGTGGTGTGGGGGGGCGGGGAGGCGGCCTGGTCGCCTTGGCTGTGCCGTCAACATGGGGGGAGTTAAACTGTGGACTTGGAACATTCGTGGCCTTGGGGACTATAAAAAAGCCAGGTTGTTGCATACTATGTTGACTAGACACAATGTAGACATTTGCTTGTTACAGGAAACACACATTAATTCTGCCCCATCGCCCAGGCTAAAGCACCACAGGTGGTCGCATGTATATTCCGCTATATACTCTAACTATGCCCGGGGGGTGGCTGTCCTCGTACGGAGGGGGCTGGACTGGAGAGAACATCATTGTGTGCTGGATAAGGAGGGTCGTTATGTGCTGGTTCATGGCTCATTGCAGGGTAGGCCACTGGTTCTGGCTGCTGTATATGGCCCCAATGTGGATGACCCTGAATTTTTCCGTAATGTCTGGGCGCAAATTGTGTTGCTTGACTGTGACCTGATAGTGATGGGGGGTGATTTCAACGTGGTGTTGGATGACGAATTGGACAGAAGGGGCGCTAGTAGACCTACACACACGAAGGCGAGACAGGCGTTGCTGGATGTGCTGGAGGAGGGGAGACTGACTGATGTGTGGAGACTCCGACACCCCGGAGAGAGAATGGGGACCTGTATCACGTGCCACCACGACGCTTGGTCCCGTCTAGACTTTTGGCTGCTGTCCCCTGAGGTGGCCACCTGGGTGGGGGAGGTGGAGATTCAGGCTAGGTCGCTTTCGGACCACGCCCCCTGCATGCTGGAACTGCGTATACCCAACGTGGCCCCTGGGGCGTTTTCGTGGCGACTGCCGCCCCACGCTCTTACGGATCAGGTGTTCACGGAAGAAATCAGGGAAGACATTGTTAAGTACTTTGAGGACAACGAGGGTTCAGCCTCCTCTGAGGCCGTGGTGTGGGACGCCTTTAAGGCGGTAATACGGGGCCAATGCATAGCTCGGCGGGCGGGGGTGCTACACTCCATACGCCGGACACTGGCTAAGTTAGAGCAAGAACTCAAGGAGCTGGACTCGGCCTTCTGCCGGGACCCGACGTTGGCTACTGCAGGTAGTCTCAAAGCAAAACTATTGGAATTCAACGAGGAGGCGCAGAGAGAGGTGAGGTTCTTGGGGAAACAGGCTGAAGCCCGTAGATACGGGGAGGGTGATAGACCGAGCAGAACACTAGCTAGGCTGATTGCTCCCCAGGCTCAGGCGCACTATATACACACCATCACGTCCGGTGAGGGGACGCAGGTCATGGGCCAGGAGGCGGTGCTGAAGGCCTTTGCTGACTTTTATGCCTCTCTATACACGTCCAAACACTCGGCTGCCCCGACTTCCCTGGAAGATTTTCTTGACTCTATAGCCCTTGTCTGGTTCAATGACAACCATAGGCAATACATGGACCTGCCTGTCTCGGCTCAGGACATAGCTCAGGTCATCAAAAGCATGCCGGCTAACAAGGCTCCCGGCCCAGATGGCCTCACCACAATGTTTTACAAGACATACGCTGAAGAACTAGCTCCGAAATTGCACTCTGTATTCGTGGAGGCGCTAGAGCTGAATACCCTCCCAGACTCCATGCGCGAAGCACTCATTGTCACTCTCTTAAAACCCGACAAAGACGAGCTGTACCTGGACTCCTATCGTCCCCTTTCTCTCATAAATGTAGACGCCAAAATCTTTGCCAAGGTCATAGCGGACAAACTACAGCCGCTACTGCCGATCATTGCTCTCCCAGATCAGTCGGGGTTTATCCCTGGCCGTGCCACCTCGCACAACCTCAGAACACTTTTCTCCATCCTACATTATCTTCACCCCTCCGTCCAGGCCGCGGTCGTGTTCTTAGACGCGACTAAGGCCTTTGATTCGTTAGAGTGGCCATACCTCTTTCGTGTCTTGAGCAGGATGGGCTTCAGTCGTAACTTTATTAATCTCATCCAATTGCTATATGACAGACCTCGTGCTCGGGTGCGTGTGAATGGTCTGGTGTCCGAGCCCTTTCCCATCTCCAGGGGGACTAGACAGGGGTGCCCTCTGTCGCCCCTCCTCTTCGCTATTGCGATGGAACCACTGGCGGCCAGAATACGCCAGCACCACACGGCGAGGGGGATAGGCTTCAGCTCTCGCAGTCTGCTGATCTCGCTTTATGCAGATGACGTTACTCTGTATGTCTCCAACCCCGCAGAGAATTTGAATCCCCTGCTCCGAGAATTTGTACGTTTCGAGGGTCTGACGGGCGTGTCTATAAACTGGTCCAAGTCCGTTGCCTTCCCTCTCACTGACGAGACAGCTCCACCTCCTTCGGACTACCCCCTACGTTGGGAGACTGATGCGGTCAAATACTTGGGTATTTGGATTAGTCGGGACACGCAGGAACTATGGTCTCTAAACTTCGGCAGAGCGGTCGACTGGCTGGAGCGGAGGGTGGAGGCCTGGAACAAACTTCCCCTGTCCCTGGTGGCGAGGGTGGCACTGGCAAAGATGGTAGTCCTCCCGAAATTCCTTTATCTGTTCGTTAATCTCCTGTTGCCCATGACTGCATGCTTCCATGCACGAGTCCGCTCCCTACTTGTATCTCTGGTGTGGGCTGGGCGGCAAGCGCGGACCTCTTGGGCTTTGCTCACGCTCCCGCTGCGGCAGGGGGGCCTTGGAGCGCCTGACCTTAAGCTTTACTCGCTGTGTGCTCAGGCTCAATTTCTACACTTCTGGGCATTCCCCACCCCCTACCAGCCGCACGTGGCGGTGGAATTGGCTGCGGTTGCCCCGCTGCCGCTCCGGGTGGCGTTGTATGGCAGGGTTTCCCGCCCCTCGAAGGAGGTGGACACCGTTGAGATGATCCGCTGGTCATGGAAGGAGCTACGCCGGAGGGCGGGCCTTCCCTTGCTCTATGCGCCGGCCATACCGCTGCGAAGTAATCCGATGCTGCCTTGCCTTAGCGCTAGGGGAGATACTCTTACGCTCCAGGGGAGACGGGTGGCCACTTTCGCTGACCTTTACCCCGATGGGACGTTTGGTGAGTTGGGTGTCCGTTCGGACGGCCAGCCTACCTCGTTCTCGGACGAGCTTCTGTATCACTCTCTCCGGGAGTCCTGCAAAAAGATGTGGCCTCAATTCCCCGAGGAACCCCCACAACTGGATGCCCTTCAAAACTTGCTGTCACGACCCTCCCCCGCGAAGGTGGTATCCAGACTGTACAACTGCATGCAGGAGCAGGCACCGCTCACCGTGCCTGGGGCCAAACAGGCTTGGGCCACAGATCTGGACGGTGCCCTGTCAGATGACATGTGGGAATATTGCTGTAAGCAACTCACAGCGCTGTCACCGAACTATAGACTTCGACTGGTCCATTTTAAATTCTTGCACCGGTACTACCGCACACCAGTGCTGCTGCATCGCATGGGGATCCGCACTGACGCTTCCTGTTGGAAGTGTGGCGGAGCTGATGCGTCCTTCATTCATGTGGCGTGGAGCTGCCCTAAGCTAGCTGAATACTGGTCGAGCATCTTTGAGGCCATCAACCGCATTTTAAACAGGACTGATGAGCCCTCTCCGCTTTTGGGGCTCCTGGGATACGTTAAAGACACCGAACCCGCTGACAGGAAACTACACGCGCTGCTGCTACTTTATGCTAAACGTCAGGTGGCGATACACTGGGGCCGCGGAGCCTTGCCTACGTTCGTCGCATGGGTTCGTGACGTTACATATGGTCAGACACAGCTCACGACCTACTGGGAGTCGATGCCCACCGCATCTAGGCCCAAGGACATCTGGGAACCCTTCCTGCAGTGGACAAGAGAGCGGGCGGGTTCGGCTGCATCTGTGGACTCCCCCGGGACGGGTGTTTCGGATGACATGGGGTAATCCTGTGAGCTTTATCCGCACTGTGATGGGTGGATGGATGCATGATTGGTGGGTGTGCCTGGGGGTAGCGGAGTGTGTTGCTTTTGCCGGATCCCGTGCCTGCCGCATGCCTGTTGGATTTGTCGTGTTGCCTCCCCTCCCCATCCGGGAGATTCGCTGCTTTGTCCTGCTGCGTCCCCTCCCCCCCCTCCCCCCCCCCCTGCCCTATGACTGCTGCTCTGCGCTCCTCCTACAGCCACCGATGTTACTCGTGGTCGTCCCTCAAGGACGGACGGGTCCTAGTAAGTGAGCCCCTGCGTGAGCGTGCTGTGATGTCTGTTGGTTTCTTGCACTAGTTCCGCACCGAAAGTTTTCTGTTTCCCTCCGATTGTTGCGGGGGGGTTGGGAGAAAAGGTGGCAGTGGGTGATCTATCTATACATTGCCTTTTACATGAGCTGCGGTCCCAGTACTCGCTGGAGCGTCTGGACGGGACCGTGTGCCTAGGATTTGTTTTCAGTCCACGAAGCCCACAAATGTAAGACCTTCCACTCTTCACTGATTACGCCATTGTACCCCTAATCAATGTCATTGGTGTGTATTTCTCTGTATGTAAAGATGCTGACATTACTTATGACTTCTGCCATGGCGCACCTTAACTGGACACATTTGTCGATATCGCGGCCTGCCTCCGGGTTGTTGGCGTGACGCAGTGTAATCATTACTTTGCTAAATAAAGGTCTTTCAAAAAAAAAAAAAAAAAAAAAAATATCAATATATCGGGGGCGTGGCTTAGTCGGCTGCAAGATGGCCGCACCCTGAGTGGGCTCTGCCGGCCAAGCCGATAATCCGCCAGCTATCCTGCAGACTCATCCTCCACTGCTGCTCGACACCATGCCATCTCCACTCGCCTAGCCTTGGGGCACAGTCTGATCCTACTTTCGCCCTCCTGCGTCGCCGCTGAGCCGGGTTCCGCCGTCGCGTGGTTTCCGGGCCTGAGCCCCGCGGCCGGTGGGGCACGGCTGTTAGAAGGGCGACCTCCGGGGAGTCAGATGGTGTCGGACTGACCACCCCGAGAGGCACCGTTCCGTAAGGAAGTAGCCGAGCGCCGCTGAGAAGCCTCATGGGAGAGGTCCTTCTCCTAGGATCGTACAGCCAAGTAATCCCCCCCACCACAAAGGGACACAACAAGGGTATCAAATCTCACAAGTCTTTATCGGTTTGCAAAAGGCAGGTTTCTGTGGCAATATTTACAGGCGGATCGAGGGATCCCAAAGAGTCTCGGGGTCGTTCAGGGACGGGGTAGCGGGACAGTCTCAGTACCAGCCGGGTACGGGAACACCCTGCGCTCAGCTCTCAATCCTCGAGCTGGGGGGTTCCGGGAGCTGAGACGTCGTCCGCAGGGCTCGGAGGGTCGCCTCGATGAGGTCGAGCTGCAACGAGGTCAGCAGGGCTCCGATGGTTACTTCTGCGAGGTCGAGCCGCGACGAGGTCAGCAGGGCTCCGATGGTTACTTCTTCGAGGTCGAGCCGCGACGAGGTCAGCAGGGCTCGAGTTCCAAGTTCCAGGCAATGAGTCTCTCTCCGTAGGGTCAGCCGCGATCCGATCAGCAGGGCTCTCGACTCCAGGATACAACTACTGTCCTGGTTGTGGGTTGCCCCAGATATATGGCTGGAGCCCTTTGATGTCCGGACCCTCGCGCCGGGGGGGCCGGAGGGGCCGGGATGAGAGAGTCCAGACACCCAGCGGGGGGTGGAGCCATCGCCCAGGGAGGCCGGAGGGCGATCGGACCCAGGCGTCGGGGGCCGGCGGGAGGCCCCATCGAAACTCCCCTCCTCCGGGATCTGTGGAGTGGCCACTCGACCCCCTTGGGTCGGGTCTTGGCGCCTCGATGTCGGGGCTTCGCGGGGACCGAGGCCCGGGCGGGCCGCGTCGCGAAGGCTGATGCGGGTAGCGGGGTACAATCTCGGGGGGCTTCGAAGGGTTGGGGTTGCCCCCGTTTGGTCTGGTAGGAGGGTTCGGGACCACGCCACGAGGCCGGGTCCAACAGGCGTCCCCCCCAGCAGAAGGCAGGGAGAGTCACCCATCTTCTTGGGTGTTCTCCTCGCCGAGGCGGAAGAAGCGTGATAGGCCGTCGGCGTTGGCGTGGTCGTTGCCGGGCCGATGGTCTACAGTGAAGTCCATCCCCTGCAGAGAGATGGACCATCGTATCTCGCCTCTCATCTGCATTAACCACCGCAAGGGCCGGTGGTCGGTTTGGACCCGGAAGTGGGTGTTGAAGAGGTAGGGCCGGAGCTTCTTGAGGGCCCACACCACGGCGAAGGCCTCCCGTTCAATGGTGCTCCATCTTTGCTCCCGGGGCAGCAGGCGCCGGCTGATGAAGGCCACCGGCTGGTCAATACCCTCAGAGTTCACTTGGGACAAGACAGCCCCGACTCTGTATTCCGAGGCATCAGTCTGTACCACAAACTCTTTGCTGTAGTCGGGAGCTTGTAGCACGGGGGCGGTACACATTGCTGTCTTGAGGGTCTCGAAGGCCGCCTGACAGAGGGGCGTCCAGTGCACCTTCTTTGGTTGTTTCTTTGAGGTGAGCTCCGTGAGGGGGCCCACAATGCTTCCGTAGTTCTTAATGAACCGCCGGTAATAGCCCGTGAGTCCCAGGAAGGCCCTCACAGCGGTTTGGGTGGCTGGGGGCTCCCAGGCCACGATGGCGTCGATCTTTGGCTGGAGGGGAGCCACATGGCCGCTCCCCACTTGATGTCCCAGATAGGTTACGGATCCTTGGCCTATCTGACATTTGCTGGCTTTTATTGTGAGCCTGGCCCTTTGGAGGGCGGTCAGAACCTCCCAGAGGTGCCTCAGGTGTTCAGCCCAGTGGCTGCTGAACACCGCAATATCGTCCAGGTAGGCGGCGCTGAACGCTTCTAGGCCGGCCAGTACCTTGTTCACTAGTCTTTGGAAGGTCGCCGGGGCATTCCTCATGCCGAAGGGCATCACTCGGAAGTGGTAGTGGCCATCGGGGGTGGAGAAAGCAGAACGCTCTTGGGCGCCCGGGGTGAGCCTGATCTGCCAGTATCCGGCGGTGAGGTCAAAGGTGCTAAGGTAGCAGGCTGCTCCTAGGCGGTCGATCAGTTCATCTGCCCGAGGAATGGGATGGGCATCGGTTTTGGTGACGGCATTTAATCCCCGATAGTCCACGCAAAACTGGAGCTCCGGGGTGGTGCCCGGGGCGGCCGCTTTCGGCACCAGGACCACAGGGCTGGCCCAGGGACTGTCGGACGGCTCGATGACCCCCAGGGCCAACATCTTGGAGACCTCGGCGTGGATGCAGGCCCGCACCCGGTCGGGGACTCGGTAGGCTCGGTGTCGCATGGGGGGACTGTCCCCAGTGTCGACGTCGTGGACGCACCATCGGGTGACTCCGGGAGTGAGGGAGAAGAGAGCAGCGAAGTGATGCAGCAGTCCTTGACACTCTTGGCGCTGCTCTGCAGTCAGGGTGGCGGAGAGGATGACTCCCTCTACGGAGCCGTCCTTTTCAGAGGTTCTCAGGAGGTCGGGTAGGGGCTCGGAGTCGTCCTCGGCCCCATCGTCCGTAGCCATCAGCAGGCTAAGTTCCGTTCGGGCAAAGTGGGGTTTGAGCCTGTTGGCGTGGAGAACCCGGAGGGGGTTCCTCGGGGACTCCATGTCGACCAGGTAGGTGACGGGGCTCTTTTTCTCTACCACCTTGAAGGGCCCGGTCCATTTGTCCTGGAGAGCACAAGGGTCAACGGGCGACATGACCCAGACCTGCTGGCCAGGCTCGAACTCGATGGAGGAGGCGTTCTGGTCATACCAGCGTTTCATTTAGTCCTGGCTGGCCTCGAGGTTGGCTTCGGCCAGTTCCCTGAATTTCCGGGTTTGATTTCGCAGGGTCAGGAGGTACCGGTAGACGTCGGGCGGAGAATCCTGGACGGTAGTCTCCCAGCCTTCTTTGACCAGGCTGAGGGGGCCCCGGACACGGTGTCCGTACAAGAGTTCGAAGGGGCTGAACCCTAGAGACTTCTGCGGGACCTCCCGATAGGCAAACAGGAGGCAGGGCAGCAGGACGTCCCATTTGCGTCTGAGGGGCTCCTCCAGGCCCTTGATCATTCCTTTCAATGTCCGGTTAAATCGTTCGACTAGTCCGTTCCCCT
Organism: Triturus cristatus; assembly: GCF_964204655.1. Classification (NCBI taxonomy): domain Eukaryota; kingdom Metazoa; phylum Chordata; class Amphibia; order Caudata; family Salamandridae; genus Triturus; species Triturus cristatus. The sequence continues at coordinate 1,041,399,658 of NC_140588.1, forward strand.
GGGGGTGGTACGGGGTGGTGAACTTGTAGGTGACCCCGCATTGTTGCCACAGGGACCGCATATACTTTGAGATGAAGTTCGTGCCTCGGTCGCTCACGACCTCCCGGGGGAAACCCACTCTGGAGAAGATTCCCATTAAGGCCCGGCCCACTACGGGGGCCGTCACTGTTCGGAGAGGGATGGCCTCAGGGTATCGGGTGGCATGATCGACCAGGACGAGGATGAAGCGATGTCCTTGGGAGGTTCGGGGGTCCAGGGGCCCCACGATGTCGATCCCCACCCGCTCGAACGGGGTGTTTACTATTGGAAAGGGCTGGAGCGGGGCTTTGACTTTTCCCCCACTCTTCCCGCTGGCTTGGCAGGTTGGGCAGGTGCGGCAATGGTTGTCCACGTCCTTCCGCATTCGGGGCCAGTAAAAGTGGGTCACCAGGCGGCTGTAGGTTTTGTCTTGCCCCAGGTGCCCGGCGAGGGGCACATCATGCGCCAGATTGAGGAGGAAGTCTCGGAATCGGAGGGGGACCACCAGCACCCGGCTGGCCCCCAGTTCTACGGTCTTCTGCTCGCTGTAGAGGAGGTCATTGTCCCAATAGACCCAGTGGGTCCCCGTTTGTTCTCCGGTGGCCTGGGCGGCTGCTTGCTGTCGGGTCCCTTTGAGGGAGGGGCAGGTTTTCTGTTCTTGGTGGAACTGCTCCCTGGTGGGGCCACCTTCTTGGCGCCATTGGGCGAGTTCGGGTAGGTCGCCGAGTGCGGCAACCTCGTCCGGGGGGACTTCTGGCGGCCCGGACTGAGCGTCGGCTTCTTCTTCGACGGAGGGGGGTGGCGGTTCGGGCCACTCCGGCTCTTCGGGGGGAGCAGGTGTGCTCGGCTGGATGGCCCGGGCGGTCGTGGACCGGGTGGTTGCGCAAACCCACTCGGGCAGTCCCAGCATTCCCAGATGCTCTCGGCGCTCGACGTGGGCCCAGGGGGAACTTTCCAGGTCGTTCCCCAGGAGGCAGTCTACGGGGGCGTCATCGCGGACGGTCACCTTCAGCATGCCCGACACTCCCCCCCCACTCGAAGGGAATCCGGGCCATCTGGCACAAGCTCTCGGTGTTGTCTGCCGACCGGACGGGGCACAGTACAGTAGGCATGATCTGTTCGGGGGTCACCAAGTGGCAGCGGACGGCTGTCACGCTGGCTCCGGTGTCGCGGAGGGCTTAGGCCCGGCGTCCATTAATGGTGACCCGCTGTTGATACTTCTGGGTGTTGCTCGGGATGGGAGCCCGGGGCACCATTTCCCAGCTGCCCAGGCATACCAAGGTCATGGCGGCGGGTTCCCATTCGGTTGGCTCTGCGTCGTCGTTCTCTTCATCTTCTCCCCCTTCTCCCAGGGCCGCGGCCGCCAACTGGCGGGGGGGTGGCCCGGTGGTCCAGGCTCGTCGGTTCACGGGGCAGGTCGGGTCACTGGCATAGTGCTCTGGCTGTTGGCAGTTGTAGCACGTTACCGTCGGTCGAGGCCCTGGTCGGGCTAGGGGGGCCCCTCTTCGGGCGAGGGACGGGGACGTGCGGTTCGGTGGCGGTCCCCGGGGAGGACTCTGGGGCGGCCCTGCTGGAAAGTCTCTGTTCCGGTTCGATCCCCCTCCTCCGCCACGCTGGCGGGGGGGCCCCGGGTTGTTCCGTTGGTACTCACCCATCGAGTTCCGAGGGACCCGGGTGTTCACCCATCGATCGGCCTCGGCGGCGAGTTTCCGCGGCTCGGTCAGCTTGCTGTCGAGGAGGTGCTGTCTCAGCTCGATAAAGCAGTTGTTGGAGAGGTGCTCCCATACAATGAGGTCGAACAGCTGTTCGTATGAGGTGACTTTGCTGCCCTTGATCCACCCTTCCAGGGCTCTGCTGAAAAAGTCTACGTATTCCACCCAGGTGGTACCGGGGAGCTTCCTGCAGTCCCGGAAGCGCTGGCGGTACATCTCTGAGGTGAGACCATAGCGGGTGAGCAGGGCCTCCTTCATATGGTCATAAGAGGTCATCACTGCGTCTGGGAGCTGTTGCAGGGTGTCTCTGCCTTCGCTGAGGAACCGTCCCCATAGGCCGGCACCCCAATCTTTCCGGGGTAACCAATGGGCCGTCATGGCTACCTCGTAGGCCTTGAACCATTGTTGGATGTCGTCGTTCTTGTAGTACTCTTTGACGACATCCTTGGGGATATGTACTTTCGCCTCGGCCGTCGGAGGGTTGTCCCTGTATCCGGGGGCGCCGGTCTCTCTATTTTTGGACTTAATTTCAAGTTCTTTAAGGCCCCGCTCATGCTCGAGGGTTAGCCTCCTCTCTTCCAGTTCTCGGTGCCGCTTTTTCTCCTCTATTTCTTCTTGCAACCGCAGTTGCTCTAGGGCCAATTTCTTTTCTGCTAGTAGGAGTTCGCCGTCCAGGCGGAGTCGGGCAAGCTCTAACTCGTGGGTCCGGACCCTCTCCCGTTCTCGCATCTCTTCCGGGGAGAGGCCGGTCTCCATGCTAGTTCTTCTCCCATCTGCTGGGGCTGCGGCTGGTTGCTGGTGCACACTTGGCACCGGGTTTGCTTCGGTTTGGGGGGAAGCCGCTTCGGGCTCTACCCAGGCCCTTAGGGCTTTTTGCAGGTCTTCTTTTGTGTTTAACCCGGTGGTCGCGATGCCTTTGTCTTTACAAAACTGTTTTAGTTCCTTATGGGTATATTCCTCCAACCGTTCTTGTTGGAACTCCGCGGTTGGGGTTGTCTCTTGGTTGCTCATAGTTACTCTGTGTCTGGGTAGGTAGTGGGTGAATAACTCGCTGTACGATTTGCTTCGGGCTCGGATCGCACCGCTGGCCACCAATGTTAGAAGGGCGACCTCCGGGGAGTCAGATGGTGTCGGACTGACCACCCCGAGAGGCACCGTTCCGTAAGGAAGTAGCCGAGCGCCGCTGAGAAGCCTCCTGGGCGAGGTCCTTCTCCTAGGATCGTACAGCCAAGTAATCCCCCCCACCACAAAGGGACACAACAAGGGTATCAAATCTCACAAGTCTTTATCGGTTTGCAAAAGGCAGGTTTCTGTGGCAATATTTACAGGCGGATCGAGGGATCCCAAAGAGTCTCGGGGTCGTTCAGGGACGGGGTAGCGGGACAGTCTCAGTACCAGCCTGGTACGGGAACACCCTGCACTCAGCTCTCAATCCTCGAGCTGGGGGGTTCCGGGAGCCGGGACGTCGTCCGCAGGGCTCGGAGGGTCGCCTCGATGAGGTCGAGCCGCGACGAGGTCAGCAGGGCTCCGATGGTTACTTCTGCGAGGTCGAGCCGCGACGAGGTCAGCAGGGCTCTGATGGTTACTTCTTCGAGGTCGAGCCCCGACGAGGTCAGCAGGGCTCGAGTTCCAAGTTCCAGGCAATGAGTCTCTCTCCGTAGGGTCAGCCGCGATCTGATCAGCAGGGCTCTCGACTCCAGGATACAACTACTGTCCTGGTTGTGGGTTGCCCCAGATATATGGCTGGAGCCCTTTGATGTCCGGACCTTCGCGCCAGGGGGGCCGGAGGGGCCAGGATGAGAGAGTCCAGACACCCAGCGGGGTTGGAGCCATCGCCCAGGGAGGCCGGAGGGCGATCGGACCCAGGCATCGGGGGCCGGCGGGAGGCCCCATCGAAACTCCCCTCCTCCGGCCGGGTCTTGGCGCCTCAATGTCGGGGCTTCGCGGGGACCGAGGCCCGGGCGGGCCGCGTCACGAAGGCTGATGCGGGTAGCGGGGTACAATCTCGGGGGGCTTCGAAGGGTTGGGGTTGCCCCCGTTTGGTCTGGTAGGAGGGTTCAGGACCACGCCACGAGGCCGGGTCCAACGGCCTTCCTGGAGCTGGCTGTCAGCGGCCTCCAGGGACCGCATCTTTGCCCTGCACTTCGCCTTCTTCTCTCCTACATCGGAGCCAGTAAGCACTGCCGCAATGGGGGCTTCCTGTGGTGGGGTTGGGAGCACGTGAGCCGTACCGCCTGGCCCCGGCCTTCTCGCTCCACGGGCACCACTTTCTAGCTACAGGCACTCGCTGCTCAAGCCTTCTCCACCGATGCGGGCAACGCGCTCCCCGTGACTCCCCGCTACTTGCTGCCCCCTTCTGCCGCATCACCCAGGCTCCCCAAGGCGCTCTGCTTCGGCTGCTGTGTCGGCTTGTGTTCCCCGCTGACCCCGGCTCCTCTGCTGCCTGCTTACTGAATCCGCCAAGGGGCAGACTACCTGCGGCCGCCTTCCCACCAGGCGTCCGGCCTTGGATTTTTCGCCTGCCACACACGCCACTCGCCTGCTAGCATCGGCAGCTGCGCCCGATGCCCGCCTTGTTCCTCCTGCCGGGCTTCGGACCGGCCTGAGACAGTCCTCGTGGGCGCCTCGGCCTCTGCTGCCCAACCATGATCTTGGAGACAGACCATCCCTCCTGTTCAGGACTTGCGGTGGCCCACTGGGGAACTGTTGACCATCTGCCTTCCGCTGGACCTGGTTGGCACCGCAGCTCTGGGCCGGCGGCGCTTGGGCCACACCGCGGGATCTTACTCGCCACCTCTAATGCCAGATTTTTCAAGCGCTACTCCCCCCCCCGTTGGCCCCATCGTTTGGGCACCGCGCGGAGTCGGTTCGCCTTCTGAGTATCCCGCGCCACTGCCCGCCCCTCGACTGCGCCCTTCTCTGCGACACCTACGGCTGGGCTAGCGCCGCTGCACCTACTTCTCATCAGGCGGCCTCGTACTTCACCAACCTCTCCCACCACCTCGCCAGTCCAAAGGATCCACTACGCACCAGGCCTAGCCACTCCACCATTAGACCAGTGGGCCCGCGATCACCTGCCTCAGCCCGCCATCGCTGGGGGTGTTGTTTGCGCCTCTTACACTACTCCTGCATCCAGCCCCGCCGCTGACTGCCCACTGCACATCTGCCACACTGCCTGCAGGCCCTGAGCTCCCGCTCCATCCTTTCGTGCAGCGGCGTTGCTCAGCCGCCCCGGGGTGCTATCGCTTCTCCTCTCGCTGCAGCCTCCATTCTGTTGCTTGGCCGTGCCTCCCACCTGCTTCTGACCGGCCATGGGGAGAACCGACCCTAAACAACTTAAGATCGCCTTCGATCAGCGCCGTCTGACGTGTCAGGAGGGTGCAGTCACTGATGGGGGCGACCCCGCTGCCTCATCAGATACGGCTCCAACACGTGAGGATGATCTTAAGGCTAACATTTTGGACGTCAAATCCACAGTCACAGACATAGCGGCTCAGCCTGATCAGTTGTTAGCCCGCCTGGACAAAGTCAAGACCCGGGTTGACTCTCACATCGCACGCCTTCAGCATGTTGAAAATAGGGTCTCTGACGCTGAGGATGCCGCCACCCAAGATTGCCAAAAATTGCTACAGATGGACAAGGTACTTGAACTCATTCGGAATAAAAATGAGTATTTGGAGGCGCACTCCCGCAGGAGCAACCTCCGCATCACGGGAGTGCCCGGATCCACCAATCTCTCTCGAATGGAAGACTATGTGGAACAACTTATTCGTGAACTCTTTGGCGACATCCTCTTCCCCAGTCTTCATTGTCGAGCGAGCTTACCGCTCTGCCCTCGCCCTCGCCCCGGCCCTGGCACTGGCTTGCCGGCTCATCCCATCATTGCCAAAATCCTGAACTTCAAGGACCGCGACGCCATTCTTCGGGCGGCCAGGGAGAAGGGCGACATTTGTCACCAGGGAAACTCCCTATCATTCTACCCCGACTACACTACTGCGGTCCATGCGGCTCGCCATGAGTTCCTCCCGGCGAAACGGATCCTTCAAAAGCATAAGATCTCTTACTCATTGGCATATCTCGCTAAACTGTATGTCAGACAGGGCTCCAAGACGCTCTGATCCCAAAGAAGCTTTGGCCTTTGCAAAGAAGTTTGACAGGTCGCATCGTTCATCGCCGGCCAACTCTCAGGCTGCCGCTGATGACAACCTCGGTGATAATGACTGAACTGCTGTTAACTCTTGCTAGTCTGCTGATTGCATCCCATGTTGCTTAGACTCTTGGTCCGAGTTAGACCTCTTTGTTATCACCGCCTCCTAGGGCATTTCATTCCATACCTATGCACTGGGCATGGTGTCCTTCACTCCTCGAAGTCCTTTTCTTGTTGTCTGCCATGACTCACGGCTTAGCACCCTGTCTCTTCGGCAGGGGTGTATGCTGAGCGATGCCATGCCTCCACGGGATAATTCCCTTTACGGACATAGACTTCTCCCTTCCCGCTTTGTGATCCTTCATGGCACCCTGCAGGCCCAGTCCCTGACACTCGCTGCTCTGTACGGTCCCAACAGTGACAACCCGGACTTCTTTCCGCAAGTCTGGCACCATATTTCGTCCCTCGGCCCTGCTGCGCTCCTCTGGGTGGGTGATTTTAATGTAACACTGTCCACTACTTTGGACCGGTCCGGCCCCCACGCCTCTCACCCGCGTGCAGCTACACTCCTCATCTCCATTCTCACTGACAACTCCCTATACGACGCGTGGCACCACACTAGCCCCGATACGTGCGAGGGCACCAGCGTCACTGGCTCCCGCGGCTGTTGGTCCCACCTGGTCCTTTGGATCACCACCATGGACGCCCTGGCATGGCTCACTTCTGTTGACCACATGGCGCGCATCTTCTCGGATCATGCTCCTGTTCGCCTATGCCTACGCCTCCCTCATTCCCCCTGCCGTGCTTTCTCCTGGCGGCTTCCCCCTAATGAGCTGTGCGATTCGGTCTTTTGTGAGGAGATACAAACCTCAATTACGAATTATTTCGAGCTTATCAAGGGTACCGTTGACTCCCCCTCCACGCTTTGAGAAGGCTTTAAAGCCGTCATTCATGGGGAATGTATTTCCAAACAATCTGGTGTCCTACGGCACTCTGGACAAATTGGAAATGGAGATTAAGGCTCTCGATTCTTGTCACTCCCGGGACCCCAACACGCTTGCTCAGATCCGAGGGAAACTTACTGACTTCGCTGATGAGGCCAACAGAGAACTTGCAATTCTTGGTAGGGAGGCACGGGTGCGCCGCTTTGTTGAGGGCGATCTACCTGGTAAAATCCTCGCCAATCTCCTCCGCCCGCCTCGGGCTGCGTCCTACATACACCACCCTTCAGGATGGTGGCCCTGCTCAAACCACCACCCCTGAGGAAATTAAAGCGCGCTTTACTGCATTCTACATACAACTCTACATGGCAGATCTGTGCCTCCGCGTGAGGTTCTCAACCAATATTTTGACACCCTCCAGCTCCTTTGGCTTGGCAATCCCCACCGGGACTTCCTTGACGAGCCCTTCTCTAAAGAAGAAATTCTAGCGGCGATTAATGGTATGCCAGGTGACAAGGCCCCCGACTCGGATGGCCTGCCGGCCTCCTTTTATAAGGCCTTCGCCCCGATTTTTGTCCCTCACTTAGCCGCCATGTATAATGAGTCCTTTGATACAGGTCAGTTTCCCCCTTCACTGCGCGAGGCCTTACTCACTTTACTCCTAAAGCCGGAAAAACCACCTGAGCTGCGAGATTCCTATTGTCCCTTGTCACTAATTAATACGGACAATAAAATCTTCGCCAAACTACTCGCCTCCTGCCTTCTTCCTCTCATGCCGCTCATTGCCCGGACCAGTCCGGTTTCATCCTCGGCCGCACGACCTCCCACAATCTCCGGACCATCTTCTCTGTTCTCCACCAAATAAACCCAGCGCTCCCGGCAGTGGCCGCCCTGCTTGACGCCACCAAAGCCTTCGATACCTTAGAGTGGCCTTTCCTGTTTTATCTCCTTTCCCGCTTGGGCTTCAGCCCGGTCTTTATACGTAAAGTGTTACTCCTCTACCCTTCCCGTCTCCGCATTAACGGCCAAACCTCTGAGCCCATTTCCATCGGGCGTGGCGCGCGGCAGGGGTGTCCGCTATCACCCATGCTTTTCGCCATTGCAATTGAACCCCTCGCGGCTCGACTTTGGCAGCATCATACCCTGAGAGGCACTCGGCTTTGTGGCTCGCGCTCTACTAGTTTCCATGTATGCGGACGATGTTACTCTTTACGTCCGCAATCCTCAGGAGAACCTCAGCCCACTGGTTTGTGAGGTGATACGCTTTGACGGCTACTCCGGAATCCAGGTGAACTGGGATAAGTCCGTGCTGTTTCCCCACACTGATGCCACGGTGCGCTTTGCCCTGGACTATCCCTTTGGGTGGGCGTCAGAGCCCAATAGATATTTAGGCATCTTGCTAAGTAGAGATGTAGACGAACTTTGGAGAGCTAACTTTGACCGCTCAGTGGACTGGTTTGAGTCCAAGATCCCCTTCTGGAGCCGGTTGCCTCTGTCTCTAGCCGGGCGCATAGCCATTGCCAAAATGCTGGTGCTCCCGAAGTTTTTATCTTTATTTGTCAATATTTCCATCCCTCTCACTGCCCATTTTTTCCGCAAGGTTTGCTCTTTGCTAATCACTCTGATCTGGGCCGGTCGGCAACCTAGGATCGCATATAATATTCTTACCCTCCCGATGTCGCGCGGCGGGCTTGGCGCCCCGGATTTTAAACTCTATGCCCTTAGTGCCCAAGCCAGTTTCCTTCACTTCTGGCTTCATCCCAATCCGTTCCAGCCTCATGTCGCGGTGGATGCTGACCTTGCCGCCCCGTGGCCGCTCACGACCACTTTACTCGCCCCGGCGAAACTCCCCCATACTGAGAATGATACGGTTGAGACCTTACGCTGGGCTTGGGAAGGGCTCTGTATATTTTTTAAGGCTCTGACACGCTTTCCACAAACACGATGCCAATCGCTCATCACCCGGCTTTTCCTCCACTCCAGTCTTCTGGGATGGTTAAACACGCCACTCGCCTGGAGCTTTCCACAGTGTCGGATCTCTACCCTGGGAACACATTCTTCTCGCTTGCTGCCAACTCCGGCCCCATGGACACCTTGCTTTACTATAAACTCAGGGGTGTCTGCAGGAAGCTTCACCCCTCGTTTCCCCAGCTCCCTCCTTCGATGGCCACTCTCGACCTCCTATACGTGTCCCCCTCCCCTAAGAAACTAGTCACTAAAATCTACACTCTCACACTGGCGGCGTCTTCCACCTCCATTGACCGGGCGCGTGTGGCGAGGACCTGAGTGTCGAAATCTTTCAAATCGACTGGCTGTATTGTTGCAATCAGATTAAATGCCTATCCCCAAATTATCGTCTGCGCCTTATCCACTTTAAGTAAATACATAGGCTATATCGGACTCCTGCCCAAATGCACAAGATGGGACTCATGGCCAATGATAGATGCCTGCACTGCTCGGCGCCGGTGGCTGACTTCTCCCATCTCCCCTGGCTGTGCCCCCAGGTCTCTGCATACTGGCGCGAAGTCTGCGCTGCTATTTCTAAGATCACCTCATCGCTGGCCCAACTTGATCCTCTGCTTTGCCTCTTAGGCTTCGTTAAATTTTGTCCAGATGCCTCCTGCCGCTTGATTGCCATGCTGCTTCTCCTCGTGCGGCACAGGGTCTCCATGTGTTGGGGGTCGCAAGCCTGCACCTAAGGTAGCCCTATGGCTTGAGGATGCATTACGTTGCCAGACTCTCCTGTCCGAATTCTGGGACCTCCTGCCAGCCAGATCTCGCCCAATTGACATATGGGGTCCACTCGCGGCCTACCTTTTAAGTCACACTTCCCAGCGCCCGGCGACCTCTCCCGCGCTCCCCGCCGGCGCTCCGCCCGCGGCAGCCACCGGTGAAGATCAATGAGTAGCTAGCTCCCTTTCTGCTCTCACTCTCCTCTGCTCCATCAGCCTCTCTTCCCTACCCAGGGTGCCTCTTTCTGTGGGTCCCTTCACTTTCCCAGAGTTTCCACGAAATTTCTCCCCGGTATGTTTTTCAAGTGTTATAGGTTCGAGGTAACCTTCGCTGTAATGTATTGTATGACTGTGCATGATGCCTTGAAACGGTGCAACCCTGTAACTTTGCTGTGCAATTTTTTCAATAAAGGTTTTCGAAAAATCAAAAAAAAACAACAACAAAAAATATCAATAGGTCGAAATATCAATACAACACGTTCATTGTACATTTCACTGCCTGTTCCTATAGGGCTTTGTGAGTTGTAGCAAACATGCAAATCTATGCGAATTATGTGTGATATTCGTCAATGCGCAGATGTATGCATGTTTGGTAATTAGGTGGGGGGGGGGGGTGTTGTGATGCTATCTTCAGGTGCTCTGCTGCATGCCAGAGGCTCTCAGCAGCAGGTCTTCCCGAAGATGACGTCACCTCCTCTGCGGCTGTAGACAGAGGGAGTATTGCACACGCATAAAGGACTACATGTTTCTTGTGAGGGCTGAGAATATAGCTACAAATGATTTTCTTTTTGTCTATTTGTAAATGTTTTTAAAGTTTCTTTATAATATTGAAGGTAACAGCTCTAAAACATATTTTTTGTAATGGATTTAGTACTTTGCTCGACAGGTCCTTATCCAAGCCACATAAACCCACACCGAGAAAATGGGCTTCATTTCTTTATCAGCCACAAACGAAAATATTAGGCATGCTTGAAAATCTGATGTGTGGCGGGCGGAGAAGAACTTTGAAGCTAGCGCCAAGAAAGCTGTTTTCCCTTCTGGCACTGGCATGAATCCATCCTGAACAATATTGCATGGTGTTAAATTCACATTCCCACTCTGGAAAACATATGGCATGAGGCTGCAAACTGCAAAAGAACAGAAAACTCTGGTTCCAGGAAATAGCCCTAACAATGTCATACAGACCAAGAATGGCCAGTCAACCGAAACACCACCAAGTTGAAGATGTAGTTTCGCAGAGGTCTACCCCAGGGCAAAATTCAATAAAAAAGGGAAGGGGGACAAGCGGGCCCTGTGCCCAGGCCTTATTAGGTCCAGAGAACTCTAGTCTCTGAGCCATTATTTTTTTTTTAAAGTGTAGGGGGGGTGGGGGGTCCCACCCCCCTCCCAACGACCTTCCCAGGGATCCCATCCACCAGGGCTGTCTGTTTTTTTAAAAGGGGAGGAGGGCGGCGTGACTTTTTTTGCCCAGGCCCAGGGACCCCTACCCCCAAGTCTGAAATTTAAGTAAGAGGGGGGCCACGTGTACCCCCAAGCCTTAATAGGTCCTGTGGACCCAATCCCCCAAAGCTGTATTTTTTTAAATAGGGAAGGGGGGCTGCGTCGCACCCTTCCCCAAGCCTCATTAAGCCCTGAAAACCCCATCCGACACAGGGGCATTTTTTTAAGGGGGGCGTGGCTTCCCTCCCGAACCTATTATGGCCCCATGGACCTCATCCCCAGTTCCTGATCTTAATATAAACAACACATTGGGGGTCACGGGGGAGTCCCAGGGCCCCCAATGGACCCAGACGGCTCCATGCATGGTAAGGGAGCCAGCACTGCTCCCCACAGGCAAGAGCAATATATGTTCTGTTTCCCTGCCCAAATCAGTGCGGGCTGTAAAACAGAACACAAGTCTGCTCCCATTTGGCAGGAGTATTTTTAAAACTTTCACCTGCTGGAAGCAGACTTTGTGTTTTCTCCCGTTTGGCGGGAGATTTGCAAATGCTCCCACCTGGCGGCAGCAAACACAAGTCTCCCTGCCCATGCGAGCAGGGAAACAAGTGTGTCCCGGGGTGGGCTCCCACAGTATGACAGTATGTGAGCCAGCACTGGGGGATGGGGTTCCCAGGGCCATTAAAGGCTCAGGGAGGGGGTCTGCATGGCCCCCTCCCTTTTAATTTAAGTAGCTGCCCTAAGGAATAGGGTACCCTGGCCTAAAACAGCTCGGGGGATGGGGGTTCAGGAGTCGTGAGCTACCCTCCCCATAATTAAACAATACGGCCCCAGGCTGCCTGATTTTTTTTTACACGCTCCCACAGGAGTCCAGTGGTATTGCGTCAAAAACCACTGTTTTTTGGGGGGATTTTTTTTGCCCTAGGGAGGTCCTTCTGAATCACTCCAAGGGACCCAGGGGGCAGGCAATCCCTACCCTGCCCGTTATATTATTTTTTTCCTACAAGTTAAGGACAGGTGACGAAGTTCCAGAGTCCTTTAATGAATGCCAACATTTTTCTCATGTTGATGGAAGACAATCAGAGCGCTGACTCACGCAGGAGTCTGACTCCTGCAGGAGCAAGATGGCTGAAGGGGAAAAAAGCTCCCTGGGCAAACTAGAATGCTCTATTTTCTAAACTGGTGCTCCCCGAGACTCTTGCGAGCCTCTCGCATTTTGAGACCCCTCTATTTTCTCAGCGGCCACTAGACAGATCACTCCCAAACTTTCTGTGCACAACTAGTCAAAAAGAAGCACCTTTTTGGGAAGTTTTGTGGAGCTTCATCAAACAGGGCCAAAGTTATTAGCAACCCAAAAAACACTATTCCTATGGAACAGCTGACCTAATTATAACTACATATGTATGTATAGCAAACAGACAGCCCTGCACACTTAGAAATATCAAACGTGTATAGTACACAGAAAGTACATTTTAGACAAAACTGTTTTCCGAGAGAAAAATCGATGTCGTGTTGTGCTTTTTGATTTCATCCTTTATTCATTTTTCTCTTTTTTTAAAAGCATTTTTTGCAACCGCCAACGTGTTTCGTCCACAATCGGACTTCTTCAGGGTTAGAAGAACATTTATCTGAGCTGTAAAGTTGTGTCACCTCAGAAGTTATCAGTAATAACCATATGTCGGTAAATAAATGCACCTGTCTCTGCACAATCGTCTCGGCTCGAGCCAGAAGAAGTCCGATTGTGGACGAAACGCATTGGCGGTTGCAAAAAACGCTTTTAAAAAAGAGAAAAATGAATAAAGGATGAAATCAAAAATCACAAGACGACATCCATTTTTCTTTGGGAAAACAGTTTTGTCTAAAATTTACTTTCTGTGTACTATACACGTTTGATATTTATAAGTGTGCAGGGCTGTCTGTTTGCTATATGGTATTGGGGAGACCAAGTGGGTTGTCTTTGGTTTCTCCACATTGGGACCTAGGGGATTGTGTCTCAAGCCCTTTTTGCACCTTTTTTATGTTTATAAAAATAGGGACGTCAAGACTGGTGCGGGTATCTATGCTTTGATCTCCAATTTTGTATGATACATATGTATGTATGTATGTATGTATGTATATATATATAAAATTGAAAAAGGCAGTCGCCGAAACGCGTCTTTTTGTGTTCATTCTAACCTAATAAATCAGGTTACGAAATTCTCCACGAGTGCTGTACTTTGAAGCGGAGACATATATATATATACAGATTTACCTATTTTAAGTAAACAACACTGCTTTGAAAGCTGTTTGGACAAATCAATGTGTGTGGCATGGTGCCGTGTCTGTTTGTGTGCCTACACCTGGCACAGCACAGGCCCTACTTCTAGAGACACTAATGCTTATTTAGGCCCTTAATAAAAGACCCATGCCATCAAGAGTACATCTATAAACTTAAATGGCCAAGAATAATGAAGAAAATATACAGTCAAACATTTTTGTTTAAACCGAAACAATGAAGAAAAAAAAAAATCTGGAAAAACATCCCTAGGCCAGTTTAAAAAGTACGTTTTCAAAGCTCTAACAAAAGTCAGCAGTTGCTAAGAATGTTAGGAAGCGAATATTCACAAAAAATATATCATACAATGACGACAGCACACATCAGAAGAAGAGCAGAAACCAATACCAAGAGAAAAACAAGCATTGGCATAGCCAATAGGTCTCGCCTTTGGGACCTTATAAGTGTTTAGCCATGCAGCAGTTTCATAACTAAATACTTATAAGGTCCCAAAAGCGAGACCTATTGGCTATGCAAAGCGGCCGTGCGGCTGCGAAAGTGAAAGTTATCGCGATCACGATCAAACATCAAAGCGGCCCTGCGGCCGCAAAAGTGAAAGTAATCGCTGTAAAGCGCGGCGCGCGCGCCCGTGCACATGCACTGTAGCTCTAGGCTGGCCTGGTAGCACTTTTTGGAGCCCTCTCAATAAATAAGTCTCGCCAGACCAGCGCATGCGCTGGGTCAGGCGAGACCTAACAAATATTGGCACTAACATGCCAAAACGACCCCCAGTGTGTCACAACAAATGCAAACGTTGACATCAGAATGCATGCCGACGCCTAACATATTGGCTTTATCAATGCTTGCTTCTTCTTGGGTACTGATGGACACGATTATTTGTGGTACAACTACTGTATTGACCATTCAACAGAATTTGCCTGGGTGTCACTTTGGAAAGAACTGACAAACACCTGCAGGAGTGACTAGTACAGATATAACATTCCCAAAATAGAAATCATCAACTAAGGGCTATAGGAGGTGAGGGAGAGGCAGCGGGTCACTCTGTGATGGGTCATCAGTAGCATATTCCGTCACTCATGTCCTAGCTGGGTGTAGGTGTCAAAAGGGGGTGGGGGCTCCAAATAATCATCAAAGTCCCCCAACCCCATTCCAGCTGAAGAATCACACTCTGGGTACTTTTACACTGTGGGAAGACCAGACCGCCCACAGCATGTTGGAAATCCTGCATTTGGGATAGCTGAACATAACTGAAAAATGTAAATTGCTAAATATGTTTAGAGCTTCATATTTTCCAGACAATATAAAAAAATTGTTTTTTATTCGAGGGGGGGAGGGGTGGCGGAGATTATTTTCCCTGCAGGAGGGGAGGTGCAGCATTACTAAGTTTGAACACCACTGGACTATGTGGCCGAATGAGTTTCTGGCATTTAACAAATCCAGTAAACATCAAATCGCTTGAGCGCTCAAGCTGGAAACTGCAGTCTGAATGGATGAAGTGAACAATGAAAGAATACAATTCATTCACTGAAAGTACCGTGAAACCAAACTGATCCAGGGAGGAACAAATACAAGAATATGGAGGAAAGTCATCAGCCTGACGACAAAGGCACCCAATCATGAGCAATGGGCGGACCCAAAGCCCACTCTTAGCACATGCTCCGTATTGGAAACAACACCTCTGCCAATAATCTGCAAGCGCTGTCTGCAGCCAAGACCCAACAAGCAAGGGACTGCTGGGGAGTCTTGAGCTTTCATTCAAACGAGGAAAAGAGAGGAGTTTATGAGTTCTGCCAAAACAGACGTCTTCACGGATAGGAAAACATTTGAAAGGAGACAGAGATTATGGGTGAAATCTTAAGAATAAGGGCAAAAAAGAAGGAAAACAGCAAAAGAAGATGATGGGAAAAGAAAAACATAACAACTGAGGCAATGTTCAGACTGAAAGATTGGATTGGACAGTGGGTAAAGATGGCATTCTGAATTTCCAATTGATTGCGAGTTTTTGAGCCACTCTTCAAGTACTGCAGCAGGGCACTGGCTGGCTCAAGCAACCCCTATCAACCTCGTTATTTTGGTAGCACAGGCATGTTTAAAACTTGCACGGAAGTTCGACTGGACTGCGGCTCTGCAGTAGTTTAATAATCGCTATTATTCTCACAATCACATTTTTACTGACGGTAAAGTAGCTAATTTCCGCCCTCTCACAAGTCTGCAACCCTGACTGGTAACATCTGAACTGTAGCAGAGATTCTCCAGCTCCCTCTAAAAATAACTGAAAACGCTCAGTTTGCCAGAAAGTTTACATGTTTTGGGACCAAGGTTGGTTAGGGTGGGTGAATTAAGCGAAAAGAATGATGTTTTTTAAGACCTTTGCGCTGTCTAAGTGCACTGAACATGGGATCCAACACTACACCCAAAAATTCTTGCTGGAGATCCGTGAGCCCATGTGCTGGATTCGTAATTCGGGATGCATACACAAAATATTATCCTTAGAAACGCTGGAAACTAACTCATAATACACAGGGCCGGCGCTAGGCATGGGCAGTGTGGGCAGCTGCCCAGGGCCTCGCACTCTGCCTACCAGGATGGGGCCCCACACAATGGTAACACCCCACCAGTCCTCGTGTACCCCTGCCCATCAAATTGAAGGAAATGCGTCTCTTTACAATTAGGCTCATGGGAGGGGGCCCCCTCCTGGGGCGTCTAAGGGATGGTGTGAGGAGGGGACACCTCTTGGGCTGCCCATTCAGAGACTCCGCAGGGCGCCCATTGTCAGCACTTTAGCCCACACAGGTTTAACTCAGCCACGAAGCAATTCTCACACCGTCAGTCCGAAATGGGCTGTACAATAGGTGCTTGGGTGGCTGAGAGGAGGAGCTGCAGCCCAGCTGGAGTCTGCACAAAGGAGTTTCCTGAGATCAGAAGATGTCACTTATGTAAATGTCAGGGGTCTCCCACATTCCCGTTTGCCCAGGGTCCCGACAATCCTAGGACCGGCCCTGATAATACAAGTCTAAAGAAATATGTCAGAAAAAATTGCTTAATTCACAAAAAAGTAAAACTTTTCACTCCTTCTCAAAAGGCCGTGCTTCATGCTTGACCTACATGTATGTAATAAACACAGTGTGCCCATGCGTCCTCCAAACATACAGTGCCATTATAGTACCATGATAGAGATTTAAAGTTGTCAATTCTTAATTAGCGTAATTAGTATCTGTTTTGCATTTTTTATTTTCTTCAAAGAAATGTATTTGTAGGAAACCTGCCTTTTCTGTGTGGTCCACGCATATTTTCAGCCTTTTGCTAGAACCTATATTTTAGCTGGCATTAGAACTCTCTGCACTTTAGCCCTGCTAACCAGTGGTAAATTGCCTGTCTTCCATCTTTAAACATGGTTTAATTGGTATATACCCAATTGGTATATTTAATTTACCTATTGGTGCCTAGTATATGGTACAAAGTGTACCTAGGGTCGGTAAATTAAATGTCACTACAGGACTGCAGAACCTATTGTGCCAGTGTAAAACACAGCGTAAAGCCTACAGTGTAGCCTGACTGTAGCAATGAAAAACTGCAATTCAACCTGTCAAAATAAACCTTCTTAACAGGTCAGAAACTCCCTTTTAAATATTGATAAGTCACCCCTATGTAGGCCTTGCCATCCACAAGGCAGAGTACACTGTATTTAAAAGTAGGACATGTAGAAATGTAATGTTTAATATGTGCTTACAATAACTAGCACCCAAAAGCTATTTTTCAATGTGCAGGCCGGTATGTCCTATGTAGAAAGCCAGAGTACAAAATAGAAATTGTAATACTTTATCTCTGGAATGGGACTAGCTAAAAAATAAACAACTGTAAACAACTATTCTTGATAGTTATAAAAAATACCATTCAATGGTGTAGTCAGATTTTTAATAAATACTAAGGAAACATAACTTTTAGAAAGTTAACTTTTCCATACCTGAAGTTTTTGGAAGCTAAATTAGCATTTGCTCTCCCACTTCTGCCAGTGAAAAACGAGCATGTAAAGAGGGGTGAAAATTGCTCCCAGAGAAAAAAACAAAGGCCTGAGTGTAGGAAGGTGTTGTTGTTCCCTTTACAAGATGGCCCAGATGGTTTGGGCCCAAGAATCAGTTTAACTTCAAAGAGGCCTTCACTGTCACTGGAAAATGTTAGTTGACACCTGGGCAGGGCCCTTACTCTGCCCCCTAGCCAGGTAGGCACCGATCACAGTGGGCCTCTTTTTGACATTACAGTGGCAAATCCTGCTTGAAAGGCCAACTGGGGTTTACATCTAACATTGGGGCCACACTTGATAGGGCAGGAAACAGGGAGCCAAAACAGGATAAAAAGTGGACTTCAGGGGTCATAAGGCTAATCTCCTGTTAAAGCTATAGGGAAATAACAAGCTACAAGTGGCTTTTTACGTGCAACTGCCCAGCTCACCAGTGACTACTGGGCCTGGACTGAAACCTGCTATTTGTCCTCTGTCCGACACTATGAGTCTCAAAGGTCCTGAGAGGTTGTAGAAGTGTAATCTTGTGGCTTCAGTGGACTTGAAAGATTACTTTGGCGCCAACCGGGAACTCGGACATGCCACAAATATGGTGGTTTGTGCAGGTTCCTGATGCATTTGTGGGGAGCGGGGCTAGAGACAGCCAATGACGCGGCCGGCGCCCACTCCCTAAGGACTCCCTGATTGGGAATTGAGGATGCCCCTGAAGACCTCTTGTGCTTCTGGGGTTTGGGAGGCAGGGCAGGATCGGACCCTGCCAGTACCTATTCAAAAGGTTAGGGAGGACGACCTCTCTTTAAAAGGAGACACAAGCACAACTGCGCCTAGGGGACGGAGTATTCTCATTCTCTGCTTTTTTTTCAGGCATTCCTATGTGATTTCAATGGCGCTGTGGTGTGGCCCAGTCCCACTAGGTGCAGCCCAGAGCTTGGCCTAATGACAGACGCTGCTGGAAGCGGGGGCTTTGGTGCCATTCTGGGTCCTGAATGGGCAGCACAACATTGGCCGATATGGTGGATGGAAGCTGGCCTGACGGGTAAAATTGGTTTTCTAGAATTGTGGCCTTAACCATCTGGCCGCAGCAGTGGTTTTTTGGTCTGATAACATGTCAGTAGTGGAGAGCATTAATCAGCAAGTCAGCTAATTGTAAAATGATGCTTCGCCTGTTAAAATAAATAGTACTCCAATGCATGAAGTTAAACATACTGTTTAGGGCCAAATATGTACCAGGAGTGCTGAATCACGCTGTTGATGCTCTGTCTCATTTTAAGATGCAAGTTTTCAGGGCATACCACCCAGGAGCAGCGGAAAGTCCAATGTCTTTTCTAGGGCAGCTATGGCAACTTGGTGCCCCAACCTATCGGGTCTTGTGGCAGCTAGCCTAGCACCCAGGACCAGGCGGGCGAATGAGGGGGCTTTTAGCACCTACTGCAATTTTCTGGGGGACGGCTGGGAGGGGGCATGACATGAGTCATCTGCTGTCATATAATTTGTGAGGCAATTGAGAGAAGGGGGGCATTCAGACGCCACATGGCAACGATCGCCTTCTTCGCAAAAATGCGGGGGCATAGAGATCCCACGGGCTCCTTCATAGTGCAAAGGGCACTGAAAGGGTGGCAGCGTCTGCAAGGTTCCCAGCCGGTTGTCCGGTACCCGATTAGCGTTGAGACATTGTCAGCTGTTCTGGAGGCATTGGAGAATGCATGTAGGTCCACCAGGGAGGTTCACCTTTTGGCTGCCTTTTCCCTCGCCTTCTATGGGGCCTTCAGGGTTGGAGAATTAGTGGCATGTAATAAACAAGACTGGCATGAAGGGCTACAGTTTGGACATGTTCAAATACAGGGGGGCTCTCTATCCTTATCAATTCCTACATCCAAAATAGACCAGAACGGGAGGGGCGACCATGTTATTCTGCACAAACCCATGACAGCCCTTGCTGTCCAGTAGGCAATTTAGAGGCTTTTCTGGCCTACAGGCCACAAGGCGCAGGAGGTCCTCTCTTCATTCATCAGGATGGCAGGATATTGACATTGGCACTTACGGTGGCAGGTTGGAATCCATCAAAATTTGGTACCCATTCTTTTAGGATAGGGGCAGCTACTGAGGCCACGGCGAGGGGCCTGCCGGGGCATGAGGTACAGAGAATCGGTCTTCTGATTGTTACAAACGATATGTGCGTTTACAACTGCTTAGAGGTATGGGATGGCTAATGACTGTTCATTTGTTTCAATTCTCTCGCAGTTTCTGCGTCCTGTGCCGCAGGAAGATAGCCAGCCGTCTTGCGCCGGTCATTAGAGCCTCGCCAAATCCAGGTCCCCGTCTGGGGGCCAGGTCGAACAAGAAGTTTGGATTGTAGGTCATTCATATGTTAACAGATTGAAACAGTATTTTTTCACAGGCAACTAAGCCGTCAGGGCCCGCCGGGCAGTTTTCAATGTGTCACTGCATGGGCAAGGAGGTTTGCGACTGGAGCAGTTGCAGAATTTTTTGGGCGTCTTCTTAGCTAGGACTCCAATGCCACCCGCGGTGGTAATGGTGCATCTAAGAGGGAATTACCTGGTACACTTGGGCAGGAAGGGAGTGGTCGAGGTGTTCATCACTGAGATGGGGTACTTGGCTAAGTAGTGCCCGGAGGCAGTATTGGTATGGTCACACATGATCCCTAGGTATCAATGGCAGGAGGGTGAGTCGGTATGGGCTTTGACTCACTCAATTAAAAGAATCAATAACGGGATTGAAAAGTTGTTTCAGTCCCCAAGACTTCAGACAATTGCGCATGGGTGCATCGGGGGGGATAGTTTTTTCTGCAGGATGAAGTTCATCTTTCTAAATTAGGAAATTAGATATTCATAGAGGTCTTCCTAGACTGGATACTAGGGGCAAGGGTCAGGGCATGAGCTTCGGCCTTTGTTCGGGGGATGGAGGGGGTCCAAATAGTCATCCAACTATCTTGGCCTGTGGCGGTAAGGTCATGATTGGTCGGGCATTTTTCCATCTTTTATTAGGCATCACCATTATTAATAGGGACGCCTGGGGGGGACAGAGGTCTCTCATCGAACTCCAGGGGGCTTTTTTGGCCGTTAGGCTGGAGTGTGCGGGGTAGGAAGTTCCGCTTGCGGCAGACCTTTGAGCCAATCCCAGCATGAGCGCCGAGTTGACATAACAGTCAGTCACTTGGCGGTAGTATTGGAGGGCATAGGGGATGCCCGAGGGAAGGAATCTGATGGGCAACTGGGCCTCCTGCGCAAGACCACTCCAGTAAGAAGGGGGTACCTAGCACGTAGTTGGACCAGTCATGACCTTGCACGTAGGCTCATCCGGGATACGCAGAAAACAAAATTGTACATATTTCAGTTTTAGGTTAGGTATGGCTATGTATTAGATGCATGTTAAGGCTAGACATAAAATAATTGTAAATACGCTGTAGAAGTAAAAATTTTAAATGTATGAATATGTGTGGGTTTTCTGCGTATTGAAAAATGATTAAACAATTATGATTTTGCAATTTTTAATAAAATACGGTTGGGGTTATTTGACCCTTATTCCAAGACATGTAGCTGAATTTTTCATCTATGCCTCGGGGAAAAGGGGGGAGATGGGTAAGATACCCGGGGGTCCGTTGACGGGCAGGGGATGTCAGCCTGAGGGAGGGGATTCAGTAATACCCGGCCATATAAAGTCGGAAAGGTAAAATATTTGACCAGGAAGAACCTGGCTGGTGTGTCTGACAAATACTTCATTGCGGTGAGCGTCAAATTGCGCTTAGGTTCCCTTCTACCAGGGCCATTCACTATCATAGTACTATATGACTCTTGGCACTATTCCTACTTAAAGCTTTCCAAATTCATATCTCTGGTTCCCCTTATTGGATTAGTGTTATTTTGTTTATTACATTTTACCCTATTTTTCAAATTTAGTTTGGGTTTTTTATTGTGGTGCATTTTAACTTTATTACCATTTTAACTGCCCTAAGTTAAGCCTCTCTTCTTTGTGACATGGTGTTAGAAGGTGGTTCTGACACTATGAGCAGCCCGGATTTTTCGCTTTTTGAGCACCTGATTGTTGAGTTTTTACTGTGGGGGAGACTCATAAGATGGGACTCACCCACAGTGAACTCAGGATGTAAGAGACTGCATGGGGATTTTACTGGTGTCCCCCTGGCTTGACCAGGCCACTGTGCAGCAGCTGGAGTAAGAGACACCAGGCTGGTTACATGCAGACACATGTGTACATGCGTGTGCACAGGTGAACGGCCTGCGCAGGGGAGATTCCTAGCGTGCGCAGTCCAGGAGCAGCTACAAAGTGAATGGTGTGGCAGGACTTATGCAGTATTGGGTGGTGACATGGAATAGGCTTTAAACACTAGAAAGAAACATGCCAGGGAAAGTCAGTGTTTCTTACTGTTTTTTTTACTTCATTATTCCCCTATGGGAATGTGGAGCCCATGGGCTAGATTAATTTCCATTAGGCCTACAGATTCCAGACACGCGCTTAAGTCCACTGTAGCGTATGTGAAAAGAAGTATTCTGCAGAGTACAAAGTCATATTTGTACTGCTTTTGGGTCATCCAGAACTGTCATATTACTTTGAGCCAGCCATGACCAGACCCATGGCTGAGGGCTGACGATGGATTGATAACCTTTCTTCCACAAGCGAGGGCCTCCTCTTCATGAAGAGATGATGGGTGGGGCTACAGGCTCATCCATCACTAGGTGCCAGGCACAAGGTTTCACCAAGGAGGAAAGGAGTTGGGTTTCAGAGGCCATGTGGCCAGAGACACTGGACGACGCCATTATGAACAAACCCAGAGGCTGGACAAGAAGAAGGGGGCAGGGAAGTGATGTGTCGCTGTTTGATAGGACCAACAAAGACTTCCTGCCAGTCCCCTACTCAACTTTTACAAAGTGCTTGCACAGGAAGAGAAGCTCTCTCTGGGGAGTGGTCTGCTGAGGCTGAAGGTGCTGGAGCCTGGCACAATGGGTAGTTGGAAGGAGAGACCCCCTGACTGCCCCCAGGACCCTATCAGCACAGAAGAAGAGCCCAGGACCAGTGCGCAGAAGCAGTGGCCTCTGCGCAGAGAGAAGAGAGGCCAAGGAGGAGAGCCAGGCGAAAGGCTGGCGCAGGGAGCCAGTGAAGACAGCTCCCTGCTGAATCCACCCTCTTGGAGACCAGGAGGGCGAAGAAGAGTGCTCCCAGTGGCTGAGGGGTGCCACCAGGAGCAAGAAGATGCAAAAATAGGGCAGATCGGACCCCCAGGGGCTGAGATATGGCCCCCGGAAGGTAGGCGACCTTTGACCCCTAAGAAGACAGACAACGAAGCGCGTGGGGCTTTGAGATGCCCCCGGGGTGGGTCAGTTCCCGGGGGCTGCCCCCCAAAGAGAAGTCAAGCCGGGGGGGGGGGGGGGAGGCGCCGCCGCGCTTCCCCCGTGAAGGTGACCAGAGAGGGCCCGGGACCCCATCCCCGGGACCCCATCGCCGGGCCCTGAAGCAAGGCCGGAGAGCACCATCGCGCTCCCCGTGAAGATTCACCCCTACGGGGTGCCAGGAGCCCACCCTGGCCCCCGGCGAAGAAGCGCAAGCCGGGGAACGCCGTCGCGCTCCCCAAGAAGCAGGAGGAGGGGCCCGGGACCCCATCTCCGGGCCCCGTGCGGAGAACAGGCAACGGGGAGCACCGTCGCGCCCCCTCCCCGGGAAGAAGACTCCGGGGCCCCATCTCCGGGCCCCGCGGTGATGGCTGGCGTGTGGTTGGGGGGAGTGACGTCACACTCCCCCAAAGCCCGGGGAAGACTGGCCCATCTGTCCGCCGGAGCGAGCAGACCGGAACGCATGAGTGCCGGACGGGGAGCCGGTGGGGGCAGCCGGGGGTGAGCTCCTCGGGCTGCCCTCCAACAAATGGCCATGCGGGGGTCCCAGGTGGGATCGGGGCCCCTGAGGAAGACCTCCAGCGGTGCGAGGGGCCCGGGTGGGACTGGGCCCCGGAAAGAGGAGGAGCGGCCGGGGTGGGCTCCCCAAGTTGCCTACGCTCACCTTGGGGTCCGGGTTAGACCGGGCCCCCCACAGAGGCCCAATAAGCGGCCGGAGGCCCAGATCGCGGCTCTCCCCGGCACAGCGGGAGAGCCGCTAATAAAATATTTATAAGAAGGAGCCTGAAGCGCCCCATAATGCCTTGCAAGGCATGGAGAAGTTATCGTTTTTGGTGCCTGGTGGTCCACCAGAGGAGGGGGGTCACCCTCACTTGTGAAAAGGTGCTGGGAGGAGGGTTGAGAAGTGCATAAGGGAGTAAAGGACTGAGTAGGGGATGTCTAGAAAAGGGCATTCTCTGGAGGTGAAGAGATGTAATTGCACCAGAAATGCTTTTACTAATGTTATTTCTTTTAGAGGAACTGAAGGTCACATGTGTAACATGAAGTACTTGTGTGAGGTGATGTCATAAGCACAGTGGGGTTATGTTGCCAGACATTCCTCCTAGGGTGTCTTGCTGTATATGCGTAATCCTATGATTTTATCTGGGATGCCTTTAGGGGCTGCAATTGCAATGCATTCTAGTGATCCACAAATGTGATGAGTACTGTCATTCTAAAGTGTTGCTTAAACATGTATTCTTGCTGCTGCGCTTAGGTGAAGAACCCAGACTGCTACCCTTAAGATATAGAGGTGCATACTTTATGGTCAGTAGGACATGCTCAGTCAGGGTTACATGTCACCAAGGCAGGGTTACCTATTTTAAATGCTCGTGGAGATAATGGCGGGGGGGTCGCCACTGGGATGGCGCTAGTGCGCCGGGCCCTCACCCCAGGCTATGTTCAACCAACTGCATTGGGGGCAAGATGTGGAGTGGTGGTACTAGACCCCACCCCCTCCTGAGGGAGGGGTGGAGATGTTATACAAGGTCACAAAGTAATTCCAACAGCTTATGTATATTTTTAAATTGGTGCATAGTATTGAGTAGTGTGTGTGTTTAATAAATGTACTCTTACTTTTATAAAGCAAAGTACAGACTGGACAATCAATTATTGAGTGTTATTTTTGCGCACCTGCAAATGGCGATTACTAGCCCACACCACCTCCCTTGAGTAAGCCTCAGACTGCTCTGCAACCTCACAGATGCTGCCTCGTTTTCCAACAAATGGCTACTAGGGGATTAAGCTCATGTTAATTTAGTGACTTTTAGGGGGTCTCCCGGACAACGGTTGTGATCATTCCTTGAGATAGGTAGTAACCCACCCGAAGTATGTATCCAATTTCTTCTAGTATTAATATACAGTTTGCAAAAAGAAACCAATAATTGACGGCAGACTTACAGCAACAGGTCATTCAGCCAAGGACCATTTAATGTTCTTTATGTGACAACCCTTTCCACTACTCTTCTGTCATGAAACCCCTAAACATAAATTACAACTGTAGTCACATAAACACAAAAATCAAATATGACAATCGACAACCGAAAAATGGTGACACAAAGCAGCAACTCACCACAAGAGATGACCACCATACATCCCTCCTGTGAAGCACCAACAATTTAACTGATACATACATTTCAGGAGTTTTAACTGTAACTGCCCATGGTGTAAGCAAAACCTGCACACGCACTGATGTGCTAATGCCTCACATCCCTTGAACAATACCCCATTTTATTTATGGACTCAATCCAACCTCCTTCCACCAGGAATGTCTATGATTAACCCCGTATTGCTACCTCGCAGTCGGCAAAGGCATGGACCCGGTCGGCAGAGGGATGGTCTTAATTTGCAATAGCTTCATTGGTATATGGCAAGCCTGTGCATGGAATCCCAACTCTGTGAAGGCCCAGAGCTCCACTGAAGTACTCCAAAAGGGTGAACTGTGAAAACCCCTGTTTTCCTGGAGGACAGTCATATGGATGTGCTCACCTTCGACGTTATACTCAGGAGAGGCTTGGCAAATGAATTATACACTAGCTTGGAAAATAAAGAGCAGCAAGACTGGGTGTCTGACTGAACACAACCCTCGCTTTCTTCCAACATTTGAAGATCTGAAGAATCTACAACCATTTCCTCAACACTGTCTTCAGTATAAAACCTATCTTTTTGCTGGAACACCTCACAAATAAAACTACTGGAAAAACTGGCTAATGACTGGTTCTAGCCAGATGTTCAGGATATCCATTTAAAATGGAAACATATTTCATTATTGTGAATGCATGCCATTAACAAAGTCAGTGATTATCCTCAAAATCTGGCATGGATCCAGTCCTCCTGGACTGATGTGGTCATCCCTCCCTAAGCATCAACTTCTCGCGAGGCTCGCTTTGGGCGCACAGTGAAGGAAAACAACGTCTCCCAATAATACACGTCCATTGATCAAACAAATTTAATCCAGATTCTTATTTTATACTTGTGTGTTGTAAGTAGATGTTGTAGTAAGGACACCTTGCATTTACCCATGCTGTGTTGGGTACTAGCTCCCAACATCACTATTGAAAAATACCCCGTAAGAATCTCTCAGCAGTAACGGCCTGGAGAGCTCGGAGACACAGCCACTCACCCATGCCCACCCAAAGGCACTTTGCCATTCTCTCATTCCACGTTTGGCTGTAGAAGGTTTGCACCTTTTGGTGCCACGTGAGCCAAGTTAACATTCCACGTGTTCATAGCACGCGCCACCCTAGCGTGGCATAAATGTCAACATCTCCTGTAATGCAGACCTGCCACAGATGCACCTCATTTATAAAGATGCTTCCATCTGTGTTCACCTTATGCATGCAAATAAGGTCAAAATCCCATTCCTAATTAACTCAATAAGCAAGGTTGCGATTATTGCATAAAAATAGGATTTCCTCACATGTAAATTATGCCGCTATAGGGGGATAGTTACAGGCGGAGAGTTTGTGGCGTTCCTGAGAGGGGCGTCAACCGTTGGGGAACGCCCACATGCTCGTAATGACTTTGCAGCCACGATACAGGACTCATGCCTGTAATCGCCAGTCAAGCGCTTCAAGTATTCATAGCCGATTGACCAGATCACCTCTACCTGGGTCATCATTCACCGTGCCACCAGGTCTCGTCCCAGGATTAACTCTGGTTCATCAGGGCTGCCCTCGAATCTCCCAGCCCGTCCCGTTCTGATGAAGACCCACCCCTGACTACCTAAGGGAGCTGCATTGGGTCGAAACGTCGACAAATATACTAGGCCCAGATCATCCAAAGGCGTTGCCCAAAGAAAGAATCATAATTTGGCAGGCCTATTGTATTTCCTGTAACATCTGGCCTCCTCTTTCACTTGTATAATATTTTTCACCACCTTGTATATATTGCACATCACCTAACACTGAGCACTAATGTCACCTCCACCTAATGTGTAATTTTGATTGTATTGGCAGCTATTAATTAATATATGTGTAAAGAATGTAAAGACTTCCATTTAGATAAAACTTACACACTAAACAGCAATTTGAGTCATGTGCCTTATTGTTTGTAAACTAATTATCCATATCTAGGCATCTGGAGATACGTGTGTGACATGTTAATGCACTAGTTGTAATTAATCCGAAACCTGACAGAACCACTTTTTGACTACTTCGTATGTTAGTGAGCACAGATCAGAGCTTTGAGTCGTTTCCCAAGTTCCACCCTAAAAATGCACACAAATGTACTGCTGTCGCAAGGAGTAATATTCTGCAAACACGGAAATAACCCTAGCGGAGCAGAGTTCCATGTTGTACCAGGGGCTTTTGTGATGCGGGCGACCTCTCTGTGTCTGCGCCCACCTCAGTAGTATGATCCCTCAGCAGCCGCAGATAAGCACGCTCACCCTCAGGATCCTTAAACTGCTGAGTCAAGGAGGTGTGACAACAGCACGAGGGTGCGAGACTTGCCACCCACCCACAAACCTGTGGCACGTGCACGTCGGTATCTCTGGAATCCAAGGCACTCGGGACCCCGCCAGTACCGACCCCTGTGTCAGCTCCAGAGTCTGAGCAGCTGCGACGTCCGAAATAGACCGACCGTGAGCATTCTGCAGCAGGTCAAAGGTCACGTGAGACTGCATTCGACTGGCATCTTGCAATACTTACCATAGTCCCTTTGGTTCCGCCCCCTGCAGCCAGTGATGCCGGGCCGGCCCCTGAAATCTTAAAGTACCAGCTCTGGTACCATCCCCTGGTACCATAGACGCCTGGCTCCTGCAGGAGCCGTTTCCGGTCCTTGTTTTCTCATCTGGAACGATGCTACTACAGGACCAGAGTTGGACACTTCCGGTCCGTGCTCATCCACTGAAATAAGAGCGGCTCCTGTCCTGGATGCTGCCGTAGACTTGCTTCTCTCCGCTGAACCTGCTTCTGAAACTAGATGCGAATGTCTTCAAACTTCACCCCAAATGTATTCGAGTAGAAAACATGGCTACTGTCTGATCTCACTTTACATCTCCCGTTATAGAAATGGTTGTTTCCTGATCTCACATTATGCCTCTGGTTACAGAGATGGTTGTTTTCTGATCTAGTTACAGAAAAGGTTATTTTCTGATTCAGAATTATGCTTCTAAATGGAGATAGTTATTTTCTAATCTCACATTATGCTTCTGGTTACAGACATGGTTATTTTCTAACCTCACATTATGCCTCTGGTTACAGACATGGTTATTTTCTAACCTCACATTATGCCTCTGGTTACTGACATGGTTATTTTCTAATCTCACATTATTCTTCTGGCTGTGGGGACGGTTGTTTACTGATCTCACATTATGTCTCTAGCTGTAGCACTGGTTGTCTACTGATCTCATATAATGGTTCTGGTTACAGAGATGGTTATTTTCTGATCTCATATTATGCATCTATTTATAGATGTGCTTGTTTTCTGAGCTTACCTGGTGCGCCTGGTTATGAGATGGTTGTTTTCTCATCTCACATTATGCCTCTACCTGTAGAGGAGTGTCACGGGGACAGCGGGGAATACAACCTCGAAGGGGGTGACTGGTGGAAACCTCCCGAATTGACCGGCCCTATGCTTTGTGTCCCTCAGGACGATCCATGGACCGCAACGTTTACAGAACCGTATAAGGAGGAAACCTGTACCTTTAACTGGGAAGCTGTTCCTGATAGCACCGCCCTCTATCCTAACGTGGGCAGCCAGCAGCCAATAAGAGTCAGGGAGGCGAGAACCAGGATGTGCGACGACACCGGAGAGGAGAGAGAGAGGGAGAGCGACGTTGAGCCAGAGAACGAGCGAAGCGGACAGCCTACGAGGAGCAGAAACCCCACGGAGGACGGGAAGTCGGAGGCGGGAGGACTCCACAACCACGCTCCGCCGAGCCAGGCCCACGGAGGAGCCTGGCTATCCCAGGTACGGGATCGTTTCTCGGGCTGGGTCGGGAGGCGGGAGACGGGAGGGCGCCACTAGACACCGCCGCTCGCCGCCTTGTACATAGTTGCATTCCCCCCCCCTTTTCACTTCACCCCCGCTCACGAACGATCGCCTGGGTCACCTCTGCACCAGTGTGTTTCCCTCACTCCCGAACCCACAAAACAAGCGTAAAGCGGACGTGTAAACTAATCCTCGCTTTTCTCTTTGTTTGGCACGGCCCCGGAGTTTCCTCGTCAAAGCTGAACAACCTGAGAGCGAGACGAGCTTCACCTCGCCGTGATCAAGACCCCGGCTCCTGCAACTGGACAGTCCTCTACTGGGAAAGGCAAAACAACAGCCCTGAGTTGGATTACCAATAAAACCCCTCTATAAAGCCCCTTCTGTAGCGTCCTCATTTCAACCCGCTTACAAGGAGGTTGTTTTCTGATCTCATATTTATGCATTTAGTAATAGACGTGGATGTTTTATGAACTCATATAAATCTAGTTACAGAGATTGCTATTTTCTAATCTCATATTATGCATTTAGTTATAGGCGTGGTTGTTTTCTGTGCTTAGCTTATGCGCCTGTTTACGAGATGGTTGTTTTCTCATTTCACATTATTCCTCTGGCTGTAGGGAAGTTTGTTTTCTGACCTCATATAATGATTCTGCTTACAGCGATGGTTGTAGAGCTCATATAAATCTAGTTACAGAGATGGGTATTTTCTGATCTCATATTATGCATCTAGTTATAGACGTGGTTGTTTTGTGATCTTACTTTATGCGCCTGGTTACGAGACGGTCGTTTTCTGATCTCATATTATGCTTCCGATTATTGAGGTATACATTTTCTGATCATACCTTAAAATGCACCGGCTAAACACATGGCAAATTACACATGGGGACTCCAAGACGGGACCCATGTTGGCAAAGGTGCCTGAATCGGGCACACTAATCCACATGCTGGGGTAGTGCCAGAGACTGCGCTCTTATTGGACGCAACACATTACATGTATGACACCAGTATCGACAGGCTCCCAATGTAGACAGTACTGGGTCTGCCCAATAGGTGAACATTTTCTCTGTTTTCCAGAAGGAGAGAGCAGATTTCACAAGCACTATGTGCTGCTAGCTACGCCATGATTGGGGCCAGATGGGGCAAAAGGCGACCATCAGATCTATGGGAAAAGATGCACAGACTGTGGGACACTGGATGGAGCTGGAAGAAGGAAACACATTGGGTGCCCCTTCCTGCGTTATCTGTCCTTCCAATTTAGGGAATGGACATGGTCTGTTATGTCAGGGTATTGCTCACTATCCAGCTGGAAAAACTACCAGGAAATAGGAGCAAAGGAGAAGCAGGGTTGTGAGGATAAATGGGGGCGGCCTACCTAGGAATCCGTCCCAGTACTCCAGGATAAGTCTTTGGGATAAGTTTACACTGGGGGTTCAGTGCAGTGAGCTGGGGATGGAGGGTTGGGGCACCTATTCCTCACCTGCCTCAGGCAGTAGGCGAGAGGACCTGTTATAAATAAGAGACTAGAACTATGAAAAGCTTCTGGTTCCAGGGATGTTTATTATTCTCATCTCAGTTGAAACTCCTTCGATACTACACCTTGGTATTTTTCTGCGCCTTCTCCAGCGATGGGATCATTTAAATGCCACTTTAAGCTCCATTACAAGATTTAGGGCTTTCCAGCCCCAGCTTAGAAGCTTAAAGTCCTACATGATATTATTCGAATCTCACTTTACACTCCTTCCACTACTGGACCCGGGGCTCCTGAGCCCAGATTATGCAGCTTCTGGTAACAGAGAAGGGGATTAGCAGACCTTAGCTGGAGCTGCCTCGAGTACAAGAGGTGGCTCTTTGTCGCCTCAGTGTCCAGCATGTCACAGAAGGGCATCACTGAACTTCACACTCAATAGTGTCGCCAAGCACAGACAGCCAACAATAAAAAGAATGCTTCTAGGGCAGAGGGACCCCAACACACTACATTCTGACCTAGAACGGAGGAAGAGTTCAGATGTGACATGGAGGGGTATACAAATTATTTTGGGGGGAAAAACAAAAACACAAGTTGTAGGAAACTAGCTCCATATATATACTACACCAAATTGAGGTATAGTGTGTATAGAGTCCAGGTAACCGCAGAGGTTAAAGTTAGATAGCACCTCGTCTCTATTTGTGGCAGAGTGGCCGAGCAGTGAGGCAGTATCAGAGGACAGTGTTAAGCATTTGGTGTACACACACAGTCAGCAAATGAATTCACACACTCAAGAACTGAACTCTAGGCCAATGGTTTTTGTATAAAAATATATACTGTTGTTTTATTTTTAGAACCAAGCAAGCCTGGCACAGGTAAGCATTAAATACTTTACAGTAATAAGTTGCTGAATGTAGAACAGTTTGAAAATGCAATAGGAATTGTACTTGGTTTGATTTACAGGGGATGCAGTAGGTTGCAATACTTAGCAAATGCAGTACATTGCAATGAATAGGCTTTTTCAGTAAATTACAGGTAAGTTACTTTTTACATTACTTTTCTAACTCAATGCTGGATACCGAGATTCAGCACTGGGACATTTCCTGCAAACAGGCAAGTAAATACGTTTTGGTTATTCGTGCTATTTTGAAAGAATATTATTAGATTTCCAAACTCCACATTAAGAAACATTTTGGAAGAAAACTGTCAATGTTATCCTACGGAGGAAAAGCAGGTTATCGGTTCACAGGTAAGTTATCGACTGTGGTAGTTAAGGTTCTGGGGCTAGACTCAGGGTTCCCCCAGGGTCAGTGATGCACTCTTGTTGCACCCTCAGCGGCACTAGGGCAGCCGGGTGCAGAGTGTTGAGGCCCAATGTTATCCAATGGGGGATGGGGGGGCCTCCGGTTGGTGGCTGCAGGAAAGCAGGCCACTGTGTTGTGGGAGCAAAGCTCCTAGGGTTTAGGTCAGGGCAAATGGGGAACCAAAGTAGCACGAAAGGTGCACCATCAGCAGCACTAGGGCGGCCGGGTGCTGTTTCGAGGTCGGGTGCGCTGTTGTTTTCAATGGAGAATCTCCGTTTTTTAAAAGCACTGCAGGCAGGGAGACAAAGGACTTCTGGGGGCAACCACCTCTTCTAGAGGTAAGTTGGGAAGTTAAGGGTTGGTTAGGCACCGTTAGTTTGGATACACAAGGCCGTGGGGCGTCGGGTGCAGGGTTGCCTTTTCGGGTCGGGTCTTCTTACAAGCTCCGGGTGGTGGTCAGGGGGACCTTCTGGATTTAGGCTGCGGCGTCGGCTGGAAGCATGAGGCAGGTCAGGGGTCGCCAGATCTCGGGTCAGGATCGCTGGTTGACCTCCTAGTGGTGTTTTTCCACTCGAGCTCAGGCCGGGTTCGGCGGGTGCAGAGTGGGCTGGATTTGCGGTCTCAGGCTGCTGCCAGAGGTTGCAGTTGAACAAATCCGGTGTTCACGGGAGAAGCAGTCTTTGGAAGTGAAGGCAGGCAGGTCCTCCGGGGTTTTTGAGGTTGCTGGCTGCAGGACACACCGGGATTTCACAGGAGCAGGTTCGAGGGGAGACAGGCCTGTAGGGCTGGGGCCAAGTCAGTGGGTGTCTCCCTCTTGTTAGCTGGATGCATGGCTGTTTGGTCCTTCTTCTTCTTTTCTTCTTGTCATTTCTGGATCTGAGGAAGCAAGGTTCAGAGTGCCCCCTAAATACTAGATTTAGGGGCGTTACAGGTAGGTAAAGGGCAGGGACCAATGGGTCCTTACCCTGGGGTGGGTACACCCCCTATGGTGCCACCCTCCAGTGGGAGGGGGGCAGGAGCCTGTCCCTGGTTGGTAGGGTTCCCCCGTCCTCAAGATGGGGGGGACTCGGAGTTGTGCTTCACCTCGCCTCCCCCACCTGAGGGGTGGAGTTGGCAGAGGTGGACACACCTCTCTCCCTCACTTGTTGTTCCCACCAGTTCTCCCGCCCAAGGTGGGGGGTAGAACCAGTGGGAACCAATTGCTGAAAGCGGCAAATGGACTGGGGAGGCTTACAAAGGTGGAATGCCTTTGAAGCTTCCCTTCGTGAAGCCTGCCCATCCTGGGGGAGGAGGCTTGGCACCTCGTCCCAGGATGTGCATTGTTTCAGGCCCCCCGAGAGCAGCAGGCTCTCAACCCAAGGGTCCAGAAACATGTCTGGTGGTGGCAGCTGAAAGCAGCCACTCAGCCTGGACACTGGTGGTGGGTTAGTTTTCAGGGTGAATCTCTGAGATGTCCGCTGTGCATTTTTCATTAAATACCACACTGGCATCAGTGTGGGTTTAATGTGCTGATAAGTTTGACACCAAACTTTTCAGTTTTCAGTGTAGCCATTATGGTGCTGTGGAGTTCGTAATGACAAGCTCCCAGCACCATATACTCTTAATGGCAGCACTGTACTTACAACTTCTAAGAACGGACTTAGACACTGTAGGGGTACCGGGCTCATGCACCTGTACCCTCACCAATTGCATAGGGCACCCAGCTAGAGGGGTGACTGATCTATGCCAGGGCAGTGGGTTGTAGGCATGGCACACGGGTATGTGTGCCATGTCGGCTCTTCACTTTGTTCTGCACCAAAACATGCAGCCTGCAAAGGCAGTGTGTGTGTGTAAAGGTACAGCGCCTTAAGGGTGGCGCAATAAGTGCTTCAGCCCTTAGAGGTCTTCCCTGGTAACAGTGCCCTGAGTACCTGTGGTACCATTTACCAGGGGCTGACCCATGATGGCCAGAGATGCCAATTGGGTTAGTTCTGGGGAAAGAACATAGGCCTGGGAACCTGATTGGCAGGGACCCAGGGCACATCAAGAAAAAGTGCATCAGTAGTCTGGCAAAAAGTGGGGGGGTTACTGCAACAGAAATCCACTTTCCTACACAAGTAGAAAAACGTTCTAAGAGCGGGTATATTTTTATCCTCTGCTCGGACTTTCTTCTCAGCACAAAATGGGCACTTGTGTGTCTCTCAACAGACGGGTGGATCCGTAGGCAGGGAGCCATGCCTTCTGCACAGACAGCCAGGGCTGTGTTTCTGCACCTTTCTCTCCCCGTGACCTTCGTAGCTTCCGGGGGAACCGGAAGTGTTCAGCTCTCTCGCTCCCATCTGGCTCCATACGTTAGGCCGGGGATTGTGCTAGAAGGTTCTTGCCAGAGTCTGCTCCCACCTTGCAGTGAGGACAGAGACTATTTGAGTCCATCTCTGAGGGCCACAGCCCAGCATCCCTATTCTGGTGTAAGGGGGCGGTGAGGACACAGAGGTTGAGGCAGCTGGTGGCTACTTCTTCTGGTACTCTCGGTGCCACCCCTCTTGAGCACCCAGAGTCTCGAGAGGGCCAGGCAAGCTCGACGGGTTAAAAGTTTGGTTACTCGGACCCCGATTAATCATGAGTCTGGTGGTCCGTTTGACAACCCGGAGGCACTCGTCAAAGGGTCCTCCAGTGGGAAAGGGGAGGATAGACAGATCTGTTACTTGGGCTGTTTCTAAACTGGGGGAGGAGGAGGGTGCAGGGGGAGTTTTGCTGCCACTTTCTACCTGTGAAGGCCGGATGACTACCCTCTTTCTGCTGTTCGACTCCTGAAGAGTATTTGGGAAAACGGGGTCCTGCTGGCCTGTGAGGGGGTTCATGGCACTGAGTCCCTTATGCTCTGGAGGCGAAGACCACCCACATGTGCCAGCTGGGCACGGTATACTGCATCTTCAGCCACAACCTCTCCAGAAGAGTTTAAGAGTCTTCCATTCTCTCATCTGTGACAGGGGGTTCAATCCCCTCTGCCCACCCGTGGGCAGGTCACCCACCCAGGTAGGCACCTCCGAGCCTGGACACTTTGATGAACGGTTCTATTTGTTCACGTCTTGGGTTTGGTGATTACCGTCATAGCTCCGTGTTCTGTTCTTGCTTGTGCTGTAGTTCCTGTCTGTCCTGTGGTTGCTAGCCACCACCAGGGCCTCAGCCAGCGGTCTCTCAGAAGAGACGCTGAATGTCTGCCTTTCAGCCTGTAAAACCACCTTTGCCCCTTGAAAGCAGTGCACCTTGACATGGCCCAGGCTGCTTCCACCCCCCCCCCCCCCCCACACACACACACATCCGTTTATGTATCAACAACAGGGCGATTCTCCCCACACTGCATCCTGTTTGAGGACCGCAGGTGGGAAGCCCTGGACCACTGGCTGCAGCGTCATCAGGTACTCAGAGGCACCACAAACCACCTTGGCACACCGCCTTCTTCCGCCAGCAGGCCTTTCTAGACACAAATACAGCCCTACGTTGTTCAGTATCTGTGATGAAAGGTTACTTCAAGTTCTTACGCAGAACAGACGCTAGGCTGTTTTATCTTCATGCTGCCCGTCCCCCGCTACATCTGTTTAAATAAAAGAAATGTTTGTCTTTTCATATATCACTTCAAAGTGCACCTCTGCAAGTTCAGAAAGATGTGAGGCTGATTTGGCCCTGCCACGATTCGAGTTCGTGACTGACAGTTTACAGCAGATGTCAGCAGCCAGCGTTAGTTCATTGTGTCATTTTCCTGCCCTCTGCTAGTTCGCTCACTCCAGTGTCTTGATCCATACGTTAAGGCACACACACACGTCACATCCAGGTGCACACTAAGGAGGGAAGAACGTGCAGTAACTCCCAGGAGGCACTTATGGGGCACACTCTACCCAGGCCAATCTGAGGTCACACAACCGTAACGGACCAGTCTCACCCAGCGACAACGGCCGAATGCACGTGCACACACGAACATATCAAACAGGTGCGTGTACCCGCACGGCACAGCCAGCCTGGGCCGCGCCCAGGCCCTGGGGCCACACCTCGGCCTGGGCCCTGGAGCCCTCACATTCCTCGCCCCCTCCTGTCTCGTCACCTTGCCATAGGGGCTGGGTCGGGGTGAGGCCGTCTGCCCACATCAGCTGCTCTCCCAGGCACATTCCTTCCTATTTCCGGGCATGTTTAGCTCTCGGTGCCTTTGAACGGTCCCGGTGGGGACCCCGCATTATTCCCTTCACGCTCCCACAAGGCCGGCGGGATTGTGGCGCGAAGGGACGCCGAGGACGCAAATATCCCAACAAAAGCCCCCCTACGTGTCCGCGGATAAAGCAGACGTGCGCTGCTATGCCGGGCCGAGTGAGACCATTCCCGCACCGACACCTCCCTGTGAACATCCGCACATACAAACCCGCGTCTCCTTCAGAAAGAAACGCAAAATATGCTACTCCTGAATCATAGATGCACCCACGCTTTCAATGACAGGAGCGCGCTACAAAGGCATATTCATTCATTCATTCATACAGTTCCCATGAATGTGTACAGCAATTATCAGCAAGCGACCCTGGAACCTCAGCCCAAGTAATACAGCTTTTAAAATAAGTATCAAGCCGCGCATCCCAATGTGCTCCTATTCTTCTGCCAAACGCAAGCACGCGTGGGCAGTAATCAACTCTTATCAGTTGGCCTCTCTTCCAGCAAACCCGCCCTGCACATAGCCCCTGTATCGAAAACTGCGGTTTATGGCACTCAGACTGGGGAGTGGCACTTCCTGAAACATTTACCCCTTTGGCATCGCCCATCAGATGAGCTTCTGTGCAAGGGCTTGGGGAATCCAAGTCTTTGGAGCATGTTGTATGCCTCTGCCCAGCATTGTTGTCTTGCGTAGATTAAAACCAGGGCACAAGCCCCCCCCCCCCCCCCCCCAAAAAGGGGGAGACTAACCTAGTTAATCAGAATGCAAGTGGCATCACGGCGCATGGCATCACGGCGCGTGACATTGCGGCGTGTGACTTCACGGCGAGCGTCAGAACAAGAAGTGGAATCATAAGAAGTGACATCAGATCTTAAGCCCTCACACATATGTGTAACATGTCTATCATGAGTACCGTGGAGCACATTTCAAGTATATAGGGAAACCCTCCTGATTTGGGTAAAAGATTCACACTTTTGTAGGCTACACATAAAACAATGTTGTCTTTTGTCAGCGTAAACTTCCTCTACCAATAATGCTTTAAAAGACAAAAATAGTGGTACTTAAATTATTTCATCGCCTCCTCAGGGGTAGTAAGCACTATATAAATTACATTTATTTTGTGTAAATACTGAAAAAGACCAACACATTGGACATTTTTACAGTGCATGCATATTGACCCAAACAGAGTCTGAACAAGGTGAAAAGCTGCCTCTCTTAAGTATGTGTGAACGCTAACACTGTGTGAGCCTTTGTTTCCCCTCTGCTGAATTTGCATCTAGGTGTGAGTCTCCTGGCTGCTGCCAGCCAAGAGACTCCAACAAAAGGAGGCCTGATGACCCCTCAGATTCGGCCTTTGTTATGGGCCCAGCAGGAGTCAGAACTAAGAAAGCCCCCTCCCTGCCTGCATGTTGATGTGGATGGAAAGCAGACAACAACGTGCAGGCGCTGCTGAATGTGTCCTGGTGTTTGCAAATTACTGGACTAATTTAGCATATTTTTACAGTGGTGCCTAACTTCTTGGCAGGGTGGAAGGTGTCCACCCTGTGAAAATACTGGGTTGACGCTGTCCACCCGAGTGAACCCCTGACTTGTGCCCTGATTAAAACTGAGGCCAGAGTGGAACAGATTGGGAGTCCGGTCTTGTAGACAGGGTATCATGGCGGCACTGAATACAGAGAACACAGCTTTAAATATAAGCTTCACACTCTTTATCCACCTTGCATAGCGCAAGCTTAACCAGTAAATTCCAGGCCCTGAGTCAAAACCAGGGAACAAGCCCAAGTGGTTATAATAACGGTACATCTTTGAAGCTGCTCCCTAGCGGGAGTATTCAGCCCCAGCCTCACAATACGGAACTCAAATTCAACGACTTGTCATCAACTATTGACTATTAACTATTAACTGTTGTTATTTTGAACTGTACATTAACTTTGGGATGCTCTTTTACAAGTTGGTGTTCTACCTGCTGTTTTTAGAAGTAACCTTAATCTTTTATTAACCTCTTCTGTGCCCATGACGAGATGGTCTCGTCATGGAGCACAGTCGCGCTGTGCCCATGACGAGACTATCTCGTCATGAAACCCGCCCACTAAGGAAACGCCCGGCACAGGAGGGGGAAAAGGCCTGGCACCCAAAGGGTTAATCGTCTTTAATTGGTACTATGCTGCCATGTGGTTTCACTTAAGCGATAGTTACGCTGTTTTCGAATAAATTTTATATCAACAATTTTATTGCTTTATTTCCACTGAGAATGATGGGAGGAGCTTAGTGAAAAAATACTCTCATGTTTTTTGAGTTTTGATTTTTATATGTGGAATGTAATGATTTAATTAATCAAACAATAAGGAAAATGCTACTTACCAGTATGCATCTGTTCTTGGCATGTACAGCTGCTGATCCACACAGTGTGCATAGATCGCCATCTGGTGTTGGGCCTGGATGTTTGCACTTTGTGGTTGTACTGGAAAGTCTTTGGAAGTCACAAGATAGGTGGCTCCTCCTTTGGACAATAGTGAGCATGGGCATCGACTTCATCGTTAGATTGTTTTTTCGCCAAGAAGGGAAATGATGGAGTTTTGTAAGAAACAGAAGTAGATGTCCATGTATGTTGTATCTAAATAAGACAATACTGGAACAGATAAAGGTACCCGGGGAGGTGGGTGGGCGTGTGTGGATCTGCAGCTCTACATGCCAAGAACAGATGCATTTTTCGTTTGAGGCATATGAGCTGCAGATCACACACTGTGCATAGATTGCCTAGCACTACTCCTCCTTAGCGGCGACCACCAGTATCTGTTGCAGTAGTTTGAAATAGTGTTTTGATTACAGCTTGGCCCACACTAGCTTGTTGTTTTGCCTGCACATCTATACAATAGTGTTTTGTAAACGTGTACGGTGTAGACCATGTAGCTACTTTGCAGATGTTATCTAGGGGAATGTTCCCTAAAAATGCCATTGAAGTCCCTATCTTTCGGGTAGAGTGGGCTTTAGGGGGAATGGATAGTGTACGTTTTGCTTTGTGATAGCAAATTTGTATACATTTGACAATCCACCTTGCAATGCCAGACTTTGATATGGGGTTGCCTTTATGTGGTGGTGAGAAGGATACAAAAAGTTGTTTTGTTTTGCGAACGGGTTTTGTTCTGTTTATATAGTAAAGGAGTCCTCTTTTTACATCCAGTGTATGAAGCGCTCCTGCTGCTACTGTTTGTGGTTGCAAGAAGAACACTGGCAACTCAACAGATTGGTTCAGATTGAAGGGAGAAATAATTTTAGGAAGGAATTTGGGATTTGTTCTGAGAACCACTTTGTTATGATGGAGTTGTAAAAATGGTTCTTGGATAGTTAGTGCCTGTAGCTCACTGACTCTTCTAAGAGATGTAATGGCCACAAGGAAAGCGAGAAATTGTAGCTGGCATTTATGCAGAGGTTCGAATGGAGGACCCATTAATCTTGTGAGGATGATGTTTAGATTCCACACTGGGGAAGGAGGTACCCTGGGAGAAATTATTCTTTTGAGGCATTCCATGAATGCCTTAATGGCCTGCACCCTGAACAGTGACAGGTGCTGTCTATTTTGTAGGTAAGCTGCAATGCCAGCGAGATGTACTCTAATTGATGTGTATGCTAGATTACACCTCTGAAGATGCAGTAGAAAACATATGATGTGCTGAGTAGAGGCATCTAGAGGATTGATGTTGTTATTGATACAGTATATGACAAATCTTTTCCACTTGGCTGCATAGCAGGCTCTAGTGGTGGGGCGCCTAGCTTCTTTGATAACGTTCATGCAATCAGTTGGAAGATTGAGATAACCAAACTCTAGGACTTCAGGAGCCAGATAGTTAGGTTGAGCTGTGATGGATCTGGGTGTCTGATCTCTCCATGGTTCTGTGTTAAGAGCTGTGGGGAGAGGTGTAATTTTTGATGCAGGACTACTGATAGTTCCAGCAATGTTGTGTACCAGGGTTGTCTGGCCCATGTTGGAGCAACTAGGATCAGTGTCGCGACTGTTGTTGCAGCTTGCGCACCACTTATGGAATGAGTGGGAGAGGTGGAAAAGCGTATGCAAATCTGCCTGACCAATTCATCCATATCACATTACCTTTGGACAATTGGTGTGGATATCTAGCGGAGAAGCTTGAGCATTTTGTGTTGTAATGTGTGGCAAAGAGATCTATCTCTGGCTGCCCCCACATTTGGAAGAACGGTTTGAGAACCTGTGGATGAAGTTCCCATTCATGAATCTGTTGTGTCTGTCAACTTAACAGATCTGTTGTATATGTGTTGACCTGCACTCCTAATTCGAAAAATGTCTATATGAAACATCTAATCAAAGTAAACTGCTCTCTGAGTGTATTAGCGTGCACTCTCACTAAGGGGTAAAGCCCTAACCCCTATTCAAACGTGTGGATGAAGTTCCCATTCGTGAATCTGTTGTGTCTGTCAACTTAACAGATCTGCCATGTGATTTTGAATTCCTGGGAGATGTTGGGCTAACAGGAAAATGTTCTGAGGAATGGCCCATCTCGATATGTTCTGCGCTAATTGAGAGAGCTGGAGAGAGTACGCCCCCCCCCCCCCCGGTTTTGTAAATAGTACGTTGCTGACTAAGACAGCTTTGCCTATTATGTGTTTCTGAAATGATTTTAGTGCTAGAAAAATTGCAAGCAACTCCAAGTGGTTGATGTGGAGTAGCTTTTGCTGAGGTGTCCATGAGCCCTGTATGGTGTGATGAAGTAAATGAGCTCCCCAGCCGGTGAGCGATGAGTCTGCTGTTAGCACAATCTGTGGAACCTGCTCTATGAACGGTCGCCCTTTGGAAAGGTTTTGGGTGTTCCACCACTGCAGAGAACGATGTGTGCGGCCGTCCACCAACACCAGATCTGTGAGCTGACCTTGAGCTTGGTTCCACTGACGTGCTAAGCATTCTTGTAAAGGGCGCATCTGGTGTCTTGCATGAGGTACTATGATATACAAGAGGCCATCATCCCTATTAGTTGCATGGACACTCGAGCTGGAAGTGAGTGTTGTGGTTGGAATCTTGCTATAAGAGCTTGCATGCTTGCTATCCTCGCTGGACTGGGATATGCAAGGCTTTTTGAGGTGTCTATTGTGGCACCCATATATTGTTGGATGTGGGATGGTTGGAGGTGAGACTTTGTGAGGTTTATAGTAAGTTGTGAAGTAGTTGGATTGTGGTGTGTGTGTGTGATTTACACACTGGATATGTGACTTGGCTTTTATGAGCCAGTTGTCCAAATATGGGAATACGTGAATTTATTGTCTTCTTAAGTGGGCTGCCACCACTGCCAGACATTTTGTGAAGACCCTGGGTGCCGTGGTGACTCCGAAAGGGAGGACCTTGAACTGGTAATGCTGGCCGTCTACCACAAACCGAAGGTATTTCCTGCGAGCAGGGTGAATGGGAATGTGGAAGTAGGTGTCCTTGAGATCTAATGTGGCAAGAAAGTCGCCCTGTTTGAGTCGCAGGAGGACCTGCTGAAGAGTGACCATATGGAAATGGTCTGATTGTATGTAGAGGCTTAATGGTCTGAGGTCCAAGATGGGTCTGAGGGTTCCGTCTTTCTTTGGAATGAGGAAATACAGGGAGTAAACCCCATGTTTTGGTGATGAAGGGGAACTGGTTCTATTGCATGTTTTTGCAGCAGGGAAAGTACCTCTTGTTTTAGAAGTGTTAAGTGTTCTGCCAACATTGGATGTTGTCTGGGTGGAATGCTTGGGGGAGTTGAAGTGAGCTCTAGGCAATAACCGGATTGGATGATTTGTCTCACCCACCTGTCTGGGGTAATGTTGTTCCAGACAGGTAGGAACTGTAGCAATCTTCCCCCGACCGGAGTAGAATGGCCCCGACCGGAGTAGAATGGCCTGGGGGGAGTGGAGGGAAGTCATTGTTTAGGGGTGGAGGCGGTACAAGTGTTGGTAGTTTTGCCTCTACCCTTATTGTTATTGCCCCTGTAGCCTCCTCTGTAATAGCCTCTGTTAGACGAGGTCTGTGTTGGACTCTTGTACGAAGTGGAGGGGTTTTCGGTGGTACACCCTCTAGAGGCGCCTCTGTAAGAGGAGCGACGAAAAGAACTTCTGGGAGCTTGCGATTGCAAGGCTCTCATTGATTTGGCAGTGTCGGTGTCCTTCTTCATTTTTTCTAACGATGAATCTACATTGTGTCCAAAGAGGTGTTCCTGATCAAATGGTTGATTTAATATAGTGGTTTGAACCTCTGGCTTGAAGCCGGAAATGCGTAACCATGTATGTCTGAGTGAAAGGACACTGGTATTAATAGCCCGGGATGCTGTGTCTGCAGAATCCAGAGCACAACGAATGGAGGTATTTGTTATGATCTTGCCTTCCTGTATGAGATCATTAGCTTGTGTCTTGTATTGATCTGGAAGGTGTTGTAGTTGGGTCTCTAGCTCGTCGTAGTGTGCCCCATCTTTTGGGGCACCAGGAGGACTAGGTTCCCCTAAAGCGTGATCATCCCCCAAGTCATCAGAAGTGTCATCATCATCTGGAGGTGAAGGAGATGGTGAGGGAGGTGAATATGGGATAGGGGAGTGGTGTGGAGGGGGATGTGGAGAAGGGATCCTTAAAGGAGAAGTTGCAATGTCTCTCTTTTTTAAGGGAAAAGGAGCAGGTACAGGTTTGTCCATTTTCCGTTTCTTTGAAGGGCTAAGTATGATTTGACCTGTTTTAGGGTCTCTTTGAAGTGTTTTTTGGGTCGGATCCAGTCGAAAAAGCTCCTCCTCTGACGTGTGTTCTTCCGGTGCCGACTTTTTCGGGTCCGATTGTTTGTGTGTCAGGGTTTTTGGAGTCGTTTTGTGCTCTTTAGGCCTGGAATCGGGAATTTTCTTCAATTCTGGTAGTGTTTTCGGTACCGATTGTTTTATTGGTTCCGGTGGTTTGGTCGTTTCCGAGGATTTTCTGGGCTCCGAAGGCTGAGCGCCCGAGGTTTTTGGAGCCGGGTGTTTGCTTGGTTCCGAAGATTTTTTCGGAGCCAGGGCATCAGTGGATTTTGGCGCAGATGTGGAGGTAGGCGCTCAGGAAGGCATTGGTTTCTTTTTCGGTGCCGGGGATGGAGTTTCGGCACCGACGGCAGGCTGACTCGATCCCGAGTGGCCTGAAGGCTTTTGTATCGACTTCTTTGCCGAGTTGGAAGGCGGGGCGTGAGAAGTTTTGTCCCGGTGTGCACCTAGGACCGAAGGTGAAAGTGTGACCAAAGCCTTTTTGGGAAGGGGGAGTGGGAAGGGGTTGACGTCAGTACTTACAACCCACTGCCCCGGAGTGATGTCTTCGACGTCGGAGTCGTCGGCTTCGGAGCTGGCGGTACTGTGTTGGATCTACTCCTGCTCCTGTACATTGATGCCTTCCTGGAAGATGTCGTCGGGAATGGATGTCGATGATCGAGCCATTGTTCTTCGAGCTCGACGGTCCTGGATCGTCTTCTTGGAGCGGAAAGAGGCACAAGCTGGATAGT
The DNA here is from genome assembly GCF_964204655.1 of Triturus cristatus. Classification (NCBI taxonomy): domain Eukaryota; kingdom Metazoa; phylum Chordata; class Amphibia; order Caudata; family Salamandridae; genus Triturus; species Triturus cristatus. Next base: position 1,041,442,712 of record NC_140588.1, read on the forward strand.
CTTTGGCCTTGTGCTCGGGTGAAAGGCAGAGGTTACACACCTTATGAAGATCGGCATGTGGAAACTTGGATCTACATTTAGGACACTTTTTAAAAGGAGTCCTTTACATGAGCCGAAGGCCTAATGGCGCTGGTAGGCCCGAAGGCCTGCGTCGACGACCGGAATCGAAGATTCGAAGATTTGGAGAGAGGCTGAGCTTATTAGACAGGGCCTGCATTGTTTGTTGTGAAAAACATATTGTGGGCTCACCAAGAACATACGGTAGTTCCAGTGGCGGATCCTCTGCTAAGGCGCAGGAGCATCGCCCCACAGGATAAATAAAATGATAATAACAAGATTATCATTTTATTTTCACTATTGGCTGGTGCTATAAAGGTGCGGGCGGGGCTGTGCTGGCCGCAGAGTAGGGGGAGGAGTGGTGACAGTCTGTAAAGTGCGCATGATGGTTTGGCTGGACGTCTCGGGCCAGCCAAACAGTCATGCGCACTTTGCATGTTCTCCACCCAGGCTGCGTTGAGTGGAGAACGTGCCCAGGCTCCCAGTCCCCATCTGAGAGCCAAACCACAGCACTCAGACCAGACACAACGCTGCTGTAAGGCAACATTGTGATCGACTAGGGGAGTCTGGGTTCTTCCTGTTCCTGCGCTTTGGACGAAGAGGACGGAGGAGAGCCGGCTGCCAGGAAGGTAAGTGCATTTTTCTTTCTTTTTCCCCCTTTTCTTTTTTTTGAGACCACCCCAACCCCTACCCCCACCTCATCACTACTCTATTGCAGCAGCCGCTACTGAGTAGTTAGGAGCCCGCTCATTACTTATCATTGGTTGGCTTTCTCGTCACTCTCATTTGCCTGCTTATTTGTGTCACGGCTTGTCTTTCTTGTGTTTGTCCCTCCCATGGAGCATTGCCTCTTTACCATCTCTTTTGATTGGCTTAGTTCTAAGCTTCCACTGCTTGCTTTTTAACACAATTTCTTTTTTCTTTTGGGAGTGCATGTGTTTTTCAGCGGTCTCCATTATGTACTTTTCTCCCACTGAACCTCGTGTTACTCTCTGTAGCCCCACGTGCTGCTACCAGCCCCCTCATATTGAGCTCACTCTTGTATACTTCCCCCAGTTGCTTTCTTGCTTTTGAGCTTCATCTGCTCCATTTTTTCTCTTTTTCGCCCATTTGTTCTCCATCAGTGCTCCACCTTGCTGTCTCTGTGAATAATCCACTTTCCACCCCCCTATGCCCTCCGTGTCACCGCCCGCATCTGCACCCCCATGTTGCGTCAGCCCCTCCACCCTCACACCCCATGTTGCTTCTGTCCCTGTTGTTTACCACCCAATCTTGCTTCCCACATCAGCTTTATAAAAAAAACACTTTCACATTTTTTTTTTGTTTTGTGATTGATCCCACTTGAATCTGTAACTAGTAAAAAAAAAAAAAAAAGCAGCGGCGTCATTTTGTAGACCACCTCTTTGCTACAATCCTCTGTTGCAGCAGTTTGGCAGTGCCCGGCACTCAGGCCTGTGCTGTCCACACCACTACGCATGGAGATTAAGCGGTGTCAGTGGACTGCTTTTGATCGTTCTACAAAAGTAGTGGATGTCTTTCTCACAGCCAGGTGTCCATCTACAAATGGATCTCACCATACCGATCCATTACAGGCGAGGTGGTTGGTTGTTTTGCTTTTTGAGTTGTCTTTAGCCCAGCAAGGACTAGCCGTGGGCACTGTTCAAGGTTATTTGTAGACTTTCAGACTTCTTGAATTTACCAGACCAGCAGCCCTAATTTAATTCACCTGTTGTGATGCATTTCCTTAGAGGTCTGGTTCACACGTTCCACCCAAGCCTGTTGTGATGCTGAAGTGGGACCTTAATTTGGTTCTCACTTTCCTTGTCTACTTCAACTGAACAGATGCACAGATTCCCTTCGCATCTGCTGACTCTCAAAACAGTATTTCTCATAGCAATAACTTCGCCCCATCACATGAGTGAGCTACAAACTCTGTTCATTCACCAACTGTACACCACCCTCTTCCTGGACAAACTGGTGTTGTGGACTAGGGCAGCATTCGCACCTAAGGGTGTGAGGCCTTTTCATGTCGGATAATCCATCACCCTTTCAGCATTCTTTGCTCCACTTCACCCTTTGACCGCGTGAAAGAGGAGAGACTTCATCTCTTTGAGTGCAAAAAGATCCATCGACTTTTACATCGATCATGGCAAGGACCATAAGGTGGATGACCAGCTCTTTATGGGGTTCGCTGTGACTAGAATGGTAAGGCAGTGCAGGGCATAAAAAGACCATATCGAGGTGGCTAGTCCTCTGTATTAAGCTCTGCTACATATTGGCCAAGAAGCAGTCTCCAGAAGTTCTGAGGGTTCATTTGACCAATGCCAAGGATGCTACCACTGCCTTAATACGTGGAGCATTTGTTTTGGACATCTGTCAGGCCACAACGTGGGCATCAATTCATATGTTCACAAAGCACTGCTGTCTTGATAGCGAGAGCTGGCAGGAGGGCACTTTGCCCATTTGGTCCTGCAGGACTGTTTGGTTTGAGTCCTCCCACAGACCCACCAACTTAGGCGGCCTGTGTTAACCATCTCTGGAGCCTTGACTGTGGGCTGTAAACATAAGGCGGCAGACAGCTCTCCAGAACTTTAACTTATACAGGAACCTCTACACCTCGAGGCGTAGCTTTCATTGGTGCAGGAGGTGCAGTGGCACCAGGGCCCAGATTATTGCTGGATTTTATCATTCAAATAGCCGCCAGGGCGTATTTCCTTCCTTGCTCTAGGGCCCATGACGCACACTCGCTAGGCTACGGCCCCCCTCAGAAGAGCACTTGCTATGTGGAACCGAGTCACCAAAGAGAAAGAGTGCGCCCGCACAGAGCATCCACCCCTGGATGATGGCAGAGCTCAGCTGCACTCATTGTATGTTTACACTTTAGAAAAAACACTTTCCTTAGCTAAGATCCTGCTCGTAAGACCCTGGACTAAAAGGAGGAAGTGCTCTTTCGCAACCCACTTGGCGAACTCAAGTATGGGGTTTCACCGACGCCTACGGCGGGAACATCTCAGCACATGACCAGACTAAGCAACTACCTTACTAAAATAGGGTTTAAAAGAAACTGAAAGCGTCGCCTTTCACTTGTGTTTTTTTTCATATAGCGCTGACTACTGCAGTTTTGCTGTTCCACAGCACTATGAAAAACATTTTTCTATCGCCAGAGTTCATTAGAATCACTTTATTTCATTGACAACGAAGAATTTCGGAGCTGAGCTGGAGGGTCCAGATTTGAACCTCTGAGCTGAACGCTTAACTCACTGAGCTTTATTAGTTGGTGACAATGTCTCCTTCGCACGCACCAGAGGGGGTCAGTACCATGGAAGCATGGTATTGGGTGAGGGTAGGGCACTGGAAGACTGTGTCCTGTAGGCATGAGTCAAGAACTTCAAAGGACAGGTGACAGTAGAGACAACATGGCGGCTGCTCTGCTAGGCACCTGTCACCGGTTGCACTGGCACGGGTGTCTGCCGCACCATGTAGATATGATAGCCACCTAGCCAGTATTTTACCGGCCTGGCCGTCATTTCTATTGAAAGACGGGTAAGACAAAATAGAGAAATTCGAGGCAATCAGATAATTTTTTATCTCTTGATATATGAATTGAAACTGCAAATTTAAGAAGGAATCTCTCTAAAAGTATTTCAGAACATTAGGGGAACATCCAGTTTTTTTTATTAGGTCTCACCTACAGACAGCTTTACCTGTCTAATGTAGAAGAGTGAAAGGTCAACACCTTGAGTGGATGGCTTATTCAATGGCATTCCTCCCTGTTCTGTTTGTCCTGTATGTGGAGCCTTTCTTCTTTATTAACGTATTGTGTTTCGCCTCAACTGTGCAAAACGACCCATCGGGATTAAATCAACACTATCGTAATACTCTCTGTAGAATTTAGCATGGAGGCATTGCTGTGAAGCAGTAAAGAAAATGACTGGCAACAATTTACTTATTCCAAATTTCATTTGCAACTTTACAAAAGAAGGGGGGACAAAGAGACAACTGATAGATATATTTATAAAACATGTCTACTCTTCTTATAAAGGTTACCGATTTTTTTTAGAAGAACACTAATGTTATGAAAAAACATCAGTGGTAAGGTAGACAGACTATACGCAATGGCGGACAATAAACCCATGTTAATGGTGACAAAAAAATAACCGTCTCCAGGTAGGAGCGCAAATTACAATAGACCTGCTAATACACCAAACAACTAAATTGCGTAAAACTGTGACTATGTCATTGGTTTACCAAAAGATTTTAGATTCTGTTTGTTCTTGTTAGGCACTGATCCTGGAAAATGTAGGTTGACGCGTTTCGGCCTTGTGCTTTATGGCCTCTTCAGGACTTTGTGGAACAAATGTCACAGTGGTGTAATGAAAATTGAGGGGGCCCCCCTGCAAGGTATGTGTAAGGGCCCCTCTGGGCACAATTAGCAGCTCTCAGGCCGGAGTACTCTGCTGGGGGACCCCTGGAGCTTGGAGGCCCCCCGCATCGCGGGGGCTGCGGGGGCCTGTGTTACGCCCCTGGAATGTCACCCAAACATCGCGCCATGCTGAGGAGGCTATCGGAGTGAAAGATGGTCACGTCAAAATGAAACACCACCATGTAAGACCTTTAAAAGAATGCACTGGAGATACTAGCTTTTCAGAAAGGGCTTGTCCTCTGTTAGTGTCGTCATACAGTGAGCCAAAGCCCCGGTGGGGCCGTCAATGTGAGCAATGGCCTACTGCGGCTGATCCAACTGCTGGGTCAATTTGCTTGTATGGTGATGTGGGTAGGTTTGGGTGATAGATACGATCCGCAAACTGATGTGTTGGGAATCACTATGCCGTCTTGTAATCTTCTGATCAGAGTGGAGTGGGAGACCGTGTCAAAGGCTGCCCGGAAGTCAGGCAGAAGGAGGACCGCTGCATTTCTAAAGTTGAGAATCAGCCTGATGTCGAGTGTGGCTGTGATGAGGGCAGTTTCCTTGCTGTGGTTGGGCTGGAAACCTGATTGCATGGTGTCTAGGAGCTGTCATGTGTTGAGGTAGTGAGCGAGTTACTTGTTGATGGCTTTCTCCGTGACATTGGCTGGGTAGGGTGAAAGGGCTATCGGTCAGTAGTCTGCTAGTTGAGTGTGGCCTGCTGACGGTTTCTTTAGATGTGTGTTTAGCAGGTCCTGGTTACCGTAGGGCCACTCAGCAATGTTCACTTGCTCTACCCTGCCCCTCCCCACTACTATGTTGCTCCCAGTGTGCTGTTTTTTTGTGAATTTCTCTTTTGCTTTCTGTGTGTTTGAGGAGGGCCCAGCTGCTACCGTTTGGCACAGTGCCACTGCTTTCACTAAAGTGAGCTTTCGTGTACATTAAAAAAAATATATATTGCTTTAAGAGGACGCCGCTGGCCACTTTGGAACGGTAAATAAATAAAAAAATGAATTGAAGCATCATGATGTATACACGTGCTTAATATATGCCCAAATATATAGCATCATTATATGACAACCATTTTCTTTTGCAGCTGCTGAACAGCATCTGCAACACGGTTTTGCTTTATTTTTCTGTTCTTTCTTTTTGCCAGTACTGTTCACCATCATCACCAGCATGGGCTACGCGACAAGATCCCGACTCCTTTCAAAGAGGAGACTCCCGACCATGCTAATGCTGGCCTTGAATGCTCTGACTCCTGGCAAAATTGGGCTTGTGATTAGGCCTGGGCGAAGCACTACGCTACGCTCGCGTAGTTTGCGAAGTTCGCGCTACTTCGCGCTACGCGAACTGCACGTAGCACAGTGCGAACACGCGTAGCGTAGTGTTGCGTAGTGCTGCGGGGTCATTTTTTGCTTGCTCGCGGTCCTCAACGTCAAGTTGGCGACCGCGAGCAAGCAAAATGACATCCTGGCAAGACTTTTTCCTTGTTCGCGATCATGGAAAATAAACCTCCCGGCGAGATTCCCAACGCGAGAAGGTCAGGTTTCTCATTGCGAGGGGTCGCGTATGCTCGCGACCGCTCGCGATGAGAAACTACCAGTTCGCGTTGAGAAAGCTGCAGCTCGAGTAAAAATCTACTCGAGCAGCAGAAAACTACAGCTCGCACTGTGCAAGATGCCATTTTCAATGATTGCACAGTGCCGGTTGCTTGTCCGCACTGTGCAATCATTGAAAACAACATCTTGCACAGTGCGAACATGTTACTTCGCAGTTCGCGAAGTGCTACGCGTAGCTCGCGTAGTGCGAACTTCACTTTGCGTAGCTTCGCGAAGTGCTACTTCGCGAACTACGCCCACCCTTACTTGTGATCATTACCAGAAGAGGCCTGACCCCTGAATCGACTAACAAGTTGTTGAACAGACAGCAGTCTTTCAACTACATATGTGCTGTGAATGCTGAAACAAGCAGGACTTTTGAGCCAGATGAACCCTGACTGTGACCTGTTTATATGTAACTCTTCGGCGTGATGTGGACACAGGACTGAGATATGAACCAAGTAGGAGGCACACTAAGAAAGCTTCTCTACCAAACATGAAGTGTGGGACTTGAAACGAGCCCAAAGTCCTATGCCTCTGCTGCAATGTTACCCAGATACACACATGCACTAGTTACGAGTAGAGGTGATCTACTGGTTAAAGTGCTTTGGGTCAAACAGACAGAGTTCTGATCCAGACCTACACACTGGTGTGTTGTGGTTGCATTGTCGTCAGCTGGGACGGGAAAGTTGTACAAAGAATGCTGGGGCTGGAACATTAGGTGCTGATGGCCGGAACTCCCAGGAACTGGGGAAAGGGCAGCTAAAACAATGATTAAAGCTGCTGAGCTCTATAAGATGGCGCCCCACCCGTTAGGATGAATGTGAACTCCCAGGAACTGGGAAAAGTGCAGCTAAAACAAAGATTAAAGCTGCTGAGCTCTATCAGGAGGGGACCCCATCCGTTAGGATGAATGTGAACTCCCAGGAACTGGGGAAAGGGCATCTAAAACAAGGATTAAAGCTGCTGAGCTCTATAAGATGGCGCCCCACCCGTTAGGCCGAATGTGAACTCCCAGGAACTGGGGAAAGTGCAGCTAAAACAAGAATTAAAGCTGCTGAGCTCTATAAGAAGGCGCCCCAGCCGTTAGGATGAATGTGAACTCCCAGGAACTGGGAAAAGTGCAGCTAAAACAAAGATTAAAGCTGCTGAGCTCTATCAGGAGGGGACCCCATCCATTAGGATGAATGTGAACTCCCAGGAACTGGGGAAAGGGCATCTAAAACAAGGATTAAAGCTGCTGAGCTCTATAGGATGGCGCCCCACCCGTTAGGCCGAATGTGAACTTCCAGTAACTGGGGAAAGTGCAGCTAAAACAAGAATTAAAGCTGCTGAGCTCTATAAGAAGGCGCCCCACCCGTTAGGCCGAATGTGAACTCCCAGGAACTGGGGAAAGTGCAGCTAAAACAAGAATTAAAGCTGCTGAGCTCTATAAGATGGCGCCCCACCCGTTAGGCCGAATGTGAACTTCCAGTAACTGGGGAAAGTGCAGCTAAAACAAGAATTAAATCTGCTGAGCTCTATAAGAAGGCGCCCCAGCCGTTAGGATGAATGTGAACTCCCAGGAACTGGGGAAAGTGCAGCTAAAACAAGGATTAAAGCTGCTGAGCTCTATAAGATGGCGCCCCACCCGTTAGGCCGAATGTGAACTTCCAGTAACTGGGGAAAGTGCAGCTAAAACAAGAATTAAAGCTGCTGAGCTCTATAAGATGGCGCCCCACCCATTAGGCTGAATGTGAACTCCCAGGAACTGGGGAAAGTGCAGCTAAAACAAGGATTAAAGCTGCTGAGCTCTATAAGAAGGCGCCCCTGCCGTTAGGCCGAATGTGAACTTCCAGTAACTGGGGAAAGTGCAGCTAAAACAAGGATTAAAGCTGCTGAGCTCTATAAGATGGCGCCCCACCCGTTAGGCCGAATGTGAACTTCCAGTAACTGGGGAAAGTGCAGCTAAAACAAGAATTAAAGCTGCTGAGCTCTATAAGATGGCGCCCCACCCATTAGGCTGAATGTGAACTCCCAGTAACTGGGGAAAGTGCAGCTAAAACAAGGATTAAAGCTGCTGAGCTCTATAAGGAGGGGACTCCATCCCTTAGGCCGAATGTGGGCTGCCAGAGACTGGGGAAAGGGCAGCTAAAACAAGGATTAATGCTGCTGAGCTCTATAAGGAGGGGAGCCCACTCCTTAGGCCGAATGTGGACTCCCAGGGACTGAGAAGGGCATCTAAAACAAGGATTAAAGCTGCGAGCTCTATAAAATGGCGACCCCACCCCTAAGATTGAATGTGGACTCCCAGGGACTGGGCAGCTAAAACAAGGATTAAAGCTGCTGAACTCTATAAGGAGGGGAGCCCACTCCTTAGGCCGAATGTGGACTTCGAGGAGCTGCAGAAAAGGGCAGCTAAAAAGCAGAAATACCACATATGAATATTGGTGACATTTCAGAGACAAAACAACGGGCTTGTTGAACCCCCGAGATCGCAATCCTGCTCTACCTCCAACTCCAGCTGAGAAAATTATTAAGTATTCGTAGAACCGACAATAACCCCTTTCTCCACGAAGAGGGGCCGAGGGCGCCCGAGGCAGGATTCTGTCAGCTCTCTTCTGACCCAACAGTGAGCATATTGTGCGCTGAAACTTTCCGCACGACTTCTTGCAAAATGGCGTCCCTGGGAATATATCCCAGAAGGGAGGACTCTTCAAAGGGTAGGTCACTAAATGGTTCTGACGGTTGTTTTCACTGGTGCGAGCTTGAAGCCTCGGTTCCTCATGTGATGTTTGTTCAGGCTGTCCTGTCCACACGGAGAGGGACCAAGGCTTGTTTGATTTACTCAGTTTGCTCAGTGAATTCAGTTGGGCCAGTCCAACAGCAAAAAGAACAGGCTTTCACTCAGCAGCCCTTGCGGAAAGACTAGGTCCTTTGTAGGCCGCCCACTGCAAATCAGACAGGGAGGCACTGTTGGAGTCCAGAGTGTTCCCACTTAGAACTCTATGGCCCTCTAGCACAGGGCATATTGGGAAACTCAGAGAATGGTCAAGCGCTGCCCTCTGTAAGACGTGTTGAGATATTCAGAGGATGCCGAAAAGGCCTGCAGCGTCCTCTTTAAGATGAAATGTGATGTTCAGAGAACGGTCTAGCAGCCGGGGACACCCTCTGTAAGAGGGCTTGAGGTATTTGGAGAAAATCCTAACCTGCGCTAGAGGCCTTGACACTCCCCGTCACTCCCTCTGTAGACCGTTTGGGATATTCAGAGAAAGGCCAAGATAATAGTGCTTTCACATGTAATGCCTACTGCTATATGTACAGGCGAGAGGAATGCGCCTCCCTTTGCAGGATCTATTGGGATACTTATGGAGGCCTGTGCCACCCTGTATATCATCTATCTGGAGGCAAACCAAGAGGCATGTGCTGTCCGCGGTAACAACCCATTGTGATAATCTGACTTCCAGATAATGGAGAAGAGGCCTGTGCCTCCCACTCTCAGACTTACTGACATATATGGAGTTAACCCAAGAGGCATGTGCCACCTTCTACAAGATGTGCTAGAATGGCCAAGAGCCTATGCTACCCTCTTGAAGGTCTATTGAGACATTATTTTCACGCTGTAAAGTCTCAGAATGAGCATTCTGTCTTGTAGTGAAGGTGCCCCTATCATTGCCGCTCTCAACATCCTACTAATCGCATTTTGTTCTTCTCAGTGACTCAGGAATGCCCACACATGGGCCATGCGGCCGCGCTGCCACAGGGACTCAAGCTGAACAACACTGACGAGGCCAAATGGGGCTTAAAGAAGTCTTTGAAGGCCAGTGCTGCATTACATAGGACACTAATGTGAGGCTTTTCCTGGTAAAGCAGTCAAAACCATAGTTTGAGAAAACACAGACAACTCTGGCTCATTTATGAGCACAACAACGGGGCGGGAGGCCTCAGGCCTAGCCAGATAAGCTCTATCTAAACCCGCACATTTGGAGATGGTTAACTTTAAGTCTCTCTGAGTAAACAGACACAGGAGCACGGAGATGGCAAAGCGGTGTGGCCCAGAGTAACTGTGGGATATTCACTCCTAACGGAAACACTCAAACACCAATAGCCGAGCCCTGGCAAAAGCCCAGATCAGGCCAGCCATCTACAGAACCACTAAAGAAGGCTGTTTACTTCTGCAACAGATGTAGCCAATCTACTAGGGGTAACCACACATCTGTGTAGTATTGTAGTATAGATTATATATTAGTAATGCAGTAATGTGTCTTTAAGAATCTGTGTACATTTCAATAGTGGTTGACATCACTGGGTTCTGGAATGTAAACTGAATGGTCAGATTGCTGTTGGATGTTACTGCGATCAGTCGTGGGTCTTGTTCCTGAATAAATCTTCATTTCTTAATAACATACATGACTCTTCTTGGATTACTCGGCGATATACCCTACTACATTATTTGGCGACGAGGATGGGATTATTATGAGGTCGTATGTCTGCTTCTAAACTCAATCCTGCTTGGCTTATGGAAAAATCTTTTCAGTCTCCTATTGATTTGAACAGAATCAGGGATCAGGTTAAGAAGAAACAAGAAATTTATAAGCGTAATTATGATAATAGAATGCATGTTTCTGACAAACCGTTACAGCCTGGAGATTGGGTTATCATAAAAAAACCAATCAAAGTTCCAAAAGGGCAATCTAAATTCTCTGCCCCAGTTCAAGTGTTAAGGGTGTCTCATATGGCTGTTTTGTTACATGATAAAGGGTGGTGGAACAAAAATGCCCTTATTAAAATAACCAATGCACAAGCTAAAATTATTCTGGAAAATAAAAGGGACAACTTTGTTAATGATAATTCTAGTTCTGATTGGTTTGGGGTTTGTGAGAATCTTTCTACATCTCGTGTTGCTCAATCAGTACACAACACATCTCCTTCTCCTTTATCATCAGGACAAGGAGATTCACAGTCTGTTACATCTCATTCCGTTTCTAACAATTTGCATTATGATGGAGGAGAAGGTGATGGCGTTCCTATTATGAACTATGAGGGACGGTTGAGAAGACTGCCCACACGTTTTCGTGACTATGTCATGAATTAAAGTTAAAGTTGCTTCATTTTATTTTGTTTTATTCGGTTTCTGTGTTTCTTTTAATTTGTAGGTTCAATTTTGTAATTAGTAGCTATTGTATTTTATAATTTGTTTTTTCCTATATAAGAGGAAGGATGTGTAGTATTGTAGTATAGATTATATATTAGTACTGCAGTAATGTGTCTTTAAGAATCTGTGTACATTTCAATAGTGGTTGACATCACTGGGTTCTGGAATGTAAACTGAATGGTCAGATTGCTGTTGGATGTTACTGCGATCAGTCGTGGGTCTTGTTCCTGAATAAAACTTAATTTCTTAATAATATACATGACTCTTCTTGGATTACTCGGCGATATACCCTACTACAATCTGCCAAGCAGCGCTGCCTCGGATCCATCAGAACTATTCTTCCCCAAACAGAACTGCTCCAAAGTTGGGCCGTTCAATCTTTCTTTCAGGGAAGGCAGATACCATCCTGACTGCTCGCCGTATACGATATCACAGGACACCCACTACTAGGATAGTCGTATGTAGCTGAAGAGCTGATGCCCAAAACGGAGCAAAAGGACACGTGGTGAGCGTGATCCGTGCGTCTCCCAGGCCCTCCCAAGGCTTGAGCTATTAGCTGGTCAGGACCAGAAGCAGGTCTACTTACTTCAAAACAGGTCAAAATGGATAGGTAGAAAATCCCTTGGAGGATAAAACACCCTCGGGAAGAAGATATGCAAGCACCTGTTACAGACGGTGAGTGGGTAGAAGAGCATGTACTAAAGTAAGGGAGATTTCCAGCAATGCACAATTTAAATGAATACATTTTAATATTCTTCACCGGGCATATCTTGATCCAGAAAAGCTCCGTGGAATATACCCAGAGAAGTCTTCCTTATGTCTGCGCTGTTAGAACACTGACACATCTTTTTTACCCATGACAAGGCTTTGACAGTAACTGTCAATTTACCGAGAACGTACAGAACTTATGTGAAATGTATCCATGCCTCTGGGATGTACAACTAAACAAAGCTTACCTAAGTGCAACCTCCAAAGGGTAAAACAAAGGGATTGAACATAAATTTGTACGGTTGGAGCTAGTATTAGCCAACGCAGCATCGCCATACACTGGCTGCAGCGGGAGGCTCCTCGGGAGGGGAGATGGGTACAAGCTATGATTGGGTGGGCAGCAGCAGACCAAATTCATATGAAAGAGGTCAGGAGAGACCCAAAGGCATCAGTGGATAGACTCAGCTGAGGGTTCATGCTGAATAGCTTGGCCACAGTAAGCCTACCTTGAAAATTACGTTAAACCCGACATGAGCCCACGCAGGTGGTTGGCTATTTCTGAAGTATAAAGATCTGCTCTGAGTGATCTGCGTCTCTTCAATAGTGCCCGTTGCACAGTGCAATTGGTAGTTGAAAATGATGCACAAGTCGTCGCTACTTATGTGCCATGTCTATGACATGATGAGATAGTGAATTGTTTGTTTAATTCATGTTGGTCACATCAAGGTGTTATAAAAAAACAAAAAGAAAAATATTGTATAAAATATGTGCGGAGACATGAGGAAGTGGTGGTCTCTCTAGAAGAACCACACACAGACAAGTGGTTTACCAACAGAAGCAGGATCATTACTTCTGATCCCTCCTAAGGAAACACAAAGCTTGCGCCCTACTTACTACGGCTTTCCGTTTGATGAAAGTAAATAGGGGGCAGTGAAAGTGTTTGATCATCCAACCTATCTTGTTGTTATATCATGTCTTTCTTTATCATAAAAACACAGGAGCTAACAGGAGGGATGTTTACAAAAAGTTCACACTACTGTCCATCGCTCTGAGTAGCATTCCCATCCATCCATCGTGTTGTGTCACTGTGCTCCTGTAGGAAGAGGCAAGCCGTATGACAATCAAACCTGACCTGCTCCTCGTAGAAGCAATCCATCCATCGTGTTGTGTCACTGTGCTCCTGTAGGAAGAGGCAAGCCGTATGACAATCAAACCTGACCTGCTCCTCGTAGAAGCAATCCATCCATCGTGTTGTGTCACTGTGCTCCTGTAGGAAGAGGCAAGCCCTATGACAATCAAACCTGACCTGCTCCTCGTAGAAGCAATCCATCCATCGGGTTGTGTCACTGGGCTCCTGTAGGAAGAGGCAAGCCCTAGGACAATCAAACCTGACCTCCTCCTCGTAGAAGCAATCCATCCATCGTGTTGTGTCACTGGGCTCCTGTAGGAAGAGGCAAGCCGTATGACAATCAAACCTGACCTGCTCCTCGTAGAAGCAATCCATCCATCGTGTTGTGTCACTGTGCTCCTGTAGGAAGAGGCAAGCCGTATGACAATCAAACCTGACCTCCTCCTCGTAGAAGCAATCCATCCATCGTGTTGTGTCACTGTGCTCCTGTAGGAAGAGGCAAGCCGTATGACAATCAAACCTGACCTCCTCCTCGTAGAAGCAATCCATCCATCGTGTTTTGTCACTGTGCTCCTGTAGGAAGAGGCAAGCGTATGACAATCAAACCTCACCTGCTCCTCTTAGAAGCAATCCATCCATCGTGTTGTGTCACTGTGCTCCTGTAGGAAGAGGCAAGCCGTATGACAATCAAACCTGACCTGCTCCTCGTAGAAGCAATCCATCCATCGTGTTGTGTCACTGTGCTCCTGTAGGAAGGGGCAAGCCGTATGACAATCAAACCTGACCTGCTCCACGTAGAAGCAATCCATCCATCGTGTTGTGTCACTGTGCTCTTGTAGGAAGAGGCAAGCCGTATGACAATCAAACCTGACCTGCTCCTCGTAGAAGCAATCCATCCATCGTGTTGTGTCACTGTGCTCCTGTAGGAAGAGGCAAGCCGTATGACAATCAAACCTGACCTCCTCCTCGTAGAAGCAATCCATCCATCGTGTTGTGTCACTGTGCTCCTGTAGGAAGAGGCAAGCCGTATGACAATCAAACCTGACCTGCTCCTCGTAGAACAATCCATCCATCGTGTTGTGTCACTGTGCTCCTGTAGGAAGAGGCAAGCCCTATGACAATCAAACCTGACCTCCTCCTCGTAGAAGCAATCCATCCATCGTGTTTTGTCACTGTGCTCCTGTAGGAAGAGGCAAGCGTATGACAATCAAACCTCACCTGCTCCTCTTAGAAGCAATCCATCCATCGTGTCGTGTCACTGTGCTCCTGTAGCAAGAGGCAAGCCCTATGAAAATCAAACCTGACCTCCTCCTCGTAGAAGCAATCCATCCATCGTGTTGTGTCACTGTGCTCCTGTAGGAAGAGGCAAGCCGTATGACAATCAAACCTGACCTCCTCCTCGTAGAAGCAATCCATCCATCGTGTTTTGTCACTGTGCTCCTGTAGGAAGAGGCAAGCGTATGACAATCAAACCTCACCTGCTCCTCTTAGAAGCAATCCATCCATCGTGTTGTGTCACTGTGCTCCTGTAGGAAGAGGCAAGCCGTATGACAATCAAACCTGACCTGCTCCTCGTAGAAGCAATCCATCCATCGTGTTGTGTCACTGTGCTCCTGTAGGAAGGGGCAAGCCCTATGACAATCAAACCTGACCTGCTCCTCGTAGAACAATCCATCCATCGTGTTGTGTCACTGTGCTCCTGTAGGAAGAGGCAAGCCCTATGACAATCAAACCTGACCTCCTCCTCGTAGAAGCAATCCATCCATCGTGTTTTGTCACTGTGCTCCTGTAGGAAGAGGCAAGCGTATGACAATCAAACCTCACCTGCTCCTCTTAGAAGCAATCCATCCATCGTGTTGTGTCACTGTGCTCCTGTAGCAAGAGGCAAGCCCTATGAAAATCAAACCTGACCTCCTCCTCGTAGAAGCAATCCATCCATCGTGTTGTGTCACTGTGCTCCTGTAGGAAGAGGCAAGCCGTATGACAATCAAACCTGACCTCCTCCTCGTAGAAGCAATCCATCCATCGTGTTTTGTCACTGTGCTCCTGTAGGAAGAGGCAAGCGTATGACAATCAAACCTCACCTGCTCCTCTTAGAAGCAATCCATCCATCGTGTTGTGTCACTGTGCTCCTGTAGGAAGGGGCAAGCCGTATGACAATCAAACCTGACCTCCTCCTCGTAGAAGCAATCCATCCATCGTGTTTTGTCACTGTGCTCCTGTAGGAAGAGGCAAGCGTATGACAATCAAACCTCACCTGCTCCTCTTAGAAGCAATCCATCCATCGTGTTGTGTCACTGTGCTCCTGTAGCAAGAGGCAAGACCTATGAAAATCAAACCTGACCTCCTCCTCGTAGAAGCAATCCATCCATCGTGTTGTGTCACTGTGCTCCTGTAGGAAGAGGCAAGCCGTATGACAATCAAACCTGACCTCCTCCTCGTAGAAGCAATCCATCCATCGTGTTTTGTCACTGTGCTCCTGTAGGAAGAGGCAAGCGTATGACAATCAAACCTCACCTGCTCCTCTTAGAAGCAATCCATCCATCGTGTTGTGTCACTGTGCTCCTGTAGGAAGAGGCAAGCCGTATGACAATCAAACCTGACCTGCTCCTCGTAGAAGCAATCCATCCATCGTGTTGTGTCACTGTGCTCCTGTAGGAAGGGGCAAGCCCTATGACAATCAAACCTGACCTGCTCCTCGTAGAACAATCCATCCATCGTGTTGTGTCACTGTGCTCCTGTAGGAAGAGGCAAGCCCTATGACAATCAAACCTGACCTCCTCCTCGTAGAAGCAATCCATCCATCGTGTTTTGTCACTGTGCTCCTGTAGGAAGAGGCAAGCGTATGACAATCAAACCTCACCTGCTCCTCTTAGAAGCAATCCATCCATCGTGTTGTGTCACTGTGCTCCTGTAGCAAGAGGCAAGCCCTATGAAAATCAAACCTGACCTCCTCCTCGTAGAAGCAATCCATCCATCGTGTTGTGTCACTGTGCTCCTGTAGGAAGAGGCAAGCCGTATGACAATCAAACCTGACCTCCTCCTCGTAGAAGCAATCCATCCATCGTGTTTTGTCACTGTGCTCCTGTAGGAAGAGGCAAGCGTATGACAATCAAACCTCACCTGCTCCTCTTAGAAGCAATCCATCCATCGTGTTGTGTCACTGTGCTCCTGTAGGAAGGGGCAAGCCGTATGACAATCAAACCTGACCTGCTCCACGTAGAAGCAATCCATCCATCGTGTTGTGTCACTGTGCTCTTGTAGGAAGAGGCAAGCCGTATGACAATCAAACCTGACCTGCTCCTCGTAGAAGCAATCCATCCATCGTGTTGTGTCACTGTGCTCCTGTAGGAAGAGGCAAGCCGTATGACAATCAAACCTGACCTCCTCCTCGTAGAAGCAATCCATCCATCGTGTTGTGTCACTGTGCTCCTGTAGGAAGAGGCAAGCCGTATGACAATCAAACCTGACCTGCTCCTCGTAGAACAATCCATCCATCGTGTTGTGTCACTGTGCTCCTGTAGGAAGAGGCAAGCCCTATGACAATCAAACCTGACCTCCTCCTCGTAGAAGCAATCCATCCATCGTGTTTTGTCACTGTGCTCCTGTAGGAAGAGGCAAGCGTATGACAATCAAACCTCACCTGCTCCTCTTAGAAGCAATCCATCCATCGTGTTGTGTCACTGTGCTCCTGTAGCAAGAGGCAAGCCCTATGAAAATCAAACCTGACCTCCTCCTCGTAGAAGCAATCCATCCATCGTGTTGTGTCACTGTGCTCCTGTAGGAAGAGGCAAGCCGTATGACAATCAAACCTGACCTCCTCCTCGTAGAAGCAATCCATCCATCGTGTTTTGTCACTGTGCTCCTGTAGGAAGAGGCAAGCGTATGACAATCAAACCTCACCTGCTCCTCTTAGAAGCAATCCATCCATCGTGTTGTGTCACTGTGCTCCTGTAGGAAGAGGCAAGCCGTATGACAATCAAACCTGACCTGCTCCTCGTAGAAGCAATCCATCCATCGTGTTGTGTCACTGTGCTCCTGTAGGAAGGGGCAAGCCCTATGACAATCAAACCTGACCTGCTCCTCGTAGAACAATCCATCCATCGTGTTGTGTCACTGTGCTCCTGTAGGAAGAGGCAAGCCCTATGACAATCAAACCTGACCTCCTCCTCGTAGAAGCAATCCATCCATCGTGTTTTGTCACTGTGCTCCTGTAGGAAGAGGCAAGCGTATGACAATCAAACCTCACCTGCTCCTCTTAGAAGCAATCCATCCATCGTGTTGTGTCACTGTGCTCCTGTAGCAAGAGGCAAGCCCTATGAAAATCAAACCTGACCTCCTCCTCGTAGAAGCAATCCATCCATCGTGTTGTGTCACTGTGCTCCTGTAGGAAGAGGCAAGCCGTATGACAATCAAACCTGACCTCCTCCTCGTAGAAGCAATCCATCCATCGTGTTTTGTCACTGTGCTCCTGTAGGAAGAGGCAAGCGTATGACAATCAAACCTCACCTGCTCCTCTTAGAAGCAATCCATCCATCGTGTTGTGTCACTGTGCTCCTGTAGGAAGAGGCAAGCCGTATGACAATCAAACCTGACCTGCTCCTCGTAGAAGCAATCCATCCATCGTGTTGTGTCACTGTGCTCTTGTAGGAAGAGGCAAGCCGTATGACAATCAAACCTGACCTGCTCCTCGTAGAAGCAATCCATCCATCGTGTTGTGTCACTGTGCTCCTGTAGGAAGAGGCAAGCCGTATGACAATCAAACCTGACCTCCTCCTCGTAGAAGCAATCCATCCATCGTGTTGTGTCACTGTGCTCCTGTAGGAAGAGGCAAGCCCTATGACAATCAAACCTGACCTGCTCCTCGTAGGACAATCCATCCATCGTGTTGTGTCACTGTGCTCCTGTAGGAAGAGGCAAGCCCTATGACAATCAAACCTGACCTCCTCCTCGTAGAAGCAATCCATCCATCGTGTTGTGTCACTGTGCTCCTGTAGGAAGCGGCAAGCCCTATGACAATCAAACCTCACCTGCTCCTCGTAGAAGCAATCCATCCATCGTGTTATGTCACTGTGCTCCTGTAGGAAGAGGCAAATGTATGACAATCAAACCTCATCTGCTCCTCGTAGAAGCAATCCATCCATCGTGTTGTGTCACTGTGCTACTGTAGGAAGAGGCAAGCCGTATGACAATCAAACCTGACCTGCTCCTCGTAGAAGCAATCCATCCATCGTGTTTTGTCACTGTGCTCCTGTAGGGAGAGGCAAGTGTATGACAATCAAACCTCACCTGCTCCTCGTAGAAGCAATCCATCGTGTTGTGTCACTGTGCTCCTGTAGGAAGAGGCAAGCCGTATGACAATCAAACCTGACCTGCTCCTCGTAGAACAATCCATCCATCGTGTTGTGTCACTGTGCTCTTGTAGGAAGAGGCAAGCCCTAGGACAATCAAACCTGACCTGCTCCTCGTAGAAGTAATCCATCCATCGTGTTTTGTCACTGTGCTCCTGTAGGAAGAGGCAAGCGTATGACAATCAAACCTGAGCTCCTCCTCGTAGAAGCAATCCATCCATCGTGTTGTGTCACTGTGCTCCTGTAGGAAGAGGCAAGCGTATGACAATCAAACCTCACCTGCTCCTCGTAGAAGCAATCCATCCATCGTGTTGTGTCACTGTGCTCCTGTAGGAAGAGGCAAGCCGTATGACAATCAAACCTGACCTGCTCCTCGTAGAAGCAATCCATCCATCGTGTTGTGTCACTGTGCTCCTGTAGGAAGAGGCAAGCCGTATGACAATCAAACCTGACCTGCTCCTCGTAGAAGCAATCCATCCATCGTGTTGTGTCACTGTGCTCCTGTTGGAAGAGGCAAGCCGTATGACAATCAAACCTGACCTGCTCCTCGTAGAAGCAATCCATCCATCGTGTTGTGTCACTGTCCTCCTGTAGGAAGGGGCAAGCCCTATGACAATCAAACCTGACCTCCTCCTCGTAGAAGCAATCCATCCATCGTGTTGTGTCACTGTGCTCCTGTAGGAAGAGGCAAGCCGTATGACAATCAAACCTGACCTGCTCCACGTAGAAGCAATCCATCCATCGTGTTGTGTCACTGTGCTCTTGTAGGAAGAGGCAAGCCGTATGACAATCAAACCTGACCTGCTCCTCGTAGAAGCAATCCATCCATCGTGTTGTGTCACTGTGCTCCTGTAGGAAGAGGCAAGCCGTATGACAATCAAACCTGACCTGCTCCTCGTAGAACAATCCATCCATCGTGTTGTGTCACTGTGCTCCTGTAGGAAGAGGCAAGCCCTATGACAATCAAACCTGACCTCCTCCTCGTAGAAGCAATCCATCCATCGTGTTTTGTCACTGTGCTCCTGTAGGAAGAGGCAAGCGTATGACAATCAAACCTCACCTGCTCCTCGTAGAAGCAATCCATCCATCGTGTTGTGTCACTGTGCTCCTGTAGGAAGAGGCAAGCCATATGACAATCAAACCTGACCTGCTCCTCGTAGAAGCAATCCATCCATCGTGTTGTGTCACTGTGCTCCTGTAGGAAGCGGCAAGCCCTATGACAATCAAACCTGACCTCCTCCTCGTAGAAGCAATCCAGCCATTGTGTTGTGTCACTGTGCTCCTGTAGGAAGAGGCAAGCCGTATGACAATCAAACCTGACCTGCTCCTCGTAGAAGCAATCCATCCATCGTGTTTTGTCACTGTGCTCCTGTAGGAAGAGGCAAGTGTATGACAATCAAACCTCACCTGCTCCTCGTAGAAGCAATCCATCCATCGTGTTGTGTCACAGTGCTCCTGTAGGAAGAGGCAAGCCCTATGACAATCAAACCTGACCTCCTCCTCGTAGAAGTAATCCATCCATCGTGTTGTGTCACTGTGCTCCTGTAGGAAGAGGCAAGCCGTATGACAATCAAACCTGACCTGCTCCTCGTAGAAGCAATCCATCCATCACGTTGTGTCACTGTGCTCCTGTAGGAAGAGGCAAGCCCTATGACAATCAAACCTGACCTGCACCTCGTAGAAGCAATCCATCCATCGTGTTGTGTCACTGTGCTCCTGTAGGAAGAGGCAAGCCGTATGACAACCAAACCTGACCTCCTCCTCGTAGAAGCAATCCATCCATCGTGTTTTGTCACTGTGCTCCTGTAGGAAGAGGCAAGCCGTATGACAACCAAACCTGACCTCCTCCTCGTAGAAGCAATCCATCCATCGTGTTGTGTCACTGTGCTCCTGTAGGAAGAGGCAAGCCGTATGACAACCAAACCTGACCTCCTCCTCGTAGAAGCAATCCATCCATCGTGTTGTGTCACTGTGCTCCTGTAGGAAGAGGCACGCCGTATGACAATCAAACCTGACCTGCTCCTCGTAGAAGCAATCCATCCATCGTGTTGTGTCACTGTGCTCCTGTAGGAAGGGGCAAGCCCTATGACAATCAAACCTGACCTGCTCCTAGTAGAAGCAATCCATCCATCGTGTTGTGTCACTGTGCTCCTGTAGGAAGGGGCAAGCTCTATGACAATCAAACCTGACCTCCTCCTCGTAGAAGCAATCCATCCATCGTGTTGTGTCACTGTGCTCCTGTAGGAAGAGGCAAGCCGTATGACAATCAAACCTGACCTGCTTCTCGTAGAAGCAATCCATCCATCGTGTTTTGTCACTGTGCTCCTGTAGGAAGAGGCAAGCGTATGACAATCAAACCTCACCTGCACCTCGTAGAAGCAATCTATCCATCGTGTTGTGTCACTGTGCTCCTGTAGGAAGAGGCAAGCCGTATGACAACCAAACCTGACCTCCTCCTCGTAGAAGCAATCCATCCATCGTGTTTTGTCACTGTGCTCCTGTAGGAAGAGGCAAGCCGTATGACAACCAAACCTGACCTCCTCCTCGTAGAAGCAATCCATCCATCGTGTTGTGTCACTGTGCTCCTGTAGGAAGAGGCAAGCCGTATGACAACCAAACCTGACCTCCTCCTCGTAGAAGCAATCCATCCATCGTGTTGTGTCACTGTGCTCCTGTAGGAAGAGGCAAGCCCTATGACAATCAAACCTGACCTGCTCCTCGTAGAAGCAATCCATCCATCGTGTTGTGTCACTGTGCTCCTGTAGGAAGGGGCAAGCCCTATGACAATCAAACCTGACCTGCTCCTAGTAGAAGCAATCCATCCATCGTGTTGTGTCACTGTGCTCCTGTAGGAAGGGGCAAGCTCTATGACAATCAAACCTGACCTCCTCCTCGTAGAAGCAATCCATCCATCGTGTTGTGTCACTGTGCTCCTGTAGGAAGGGGCAAGCCCTAGGACAATCAAACCTGACCTGCTTCTCGTAGAAGCAATCCATCCATCGTGTTTTGTCACTGTGCTCCTGTAGGAAGAGGCAAGCGTATGACAATCAAACCTCACCTGCTCCTCGTAGAAGCAATCCATCCATCGTGTTTTGTCACTGTGCTCCTGTAGGAAGAGGCAAGCCCTATGACAATCAAACCTGACCTCCTCCTCGTAGAAGCAATCCATCCATCGTGTTTTGTCACTGTGCTCCTGTAGGAAGAGGCAAGCCCTATGACAATCAAACCTGACCTCCTCCTCGTAGAAGCAATCCATCCATCGTGTTTTGTCACTGTGCTCCTGTAGGAAGAGGCAAGCCGTATGACAATCAAACCTGACCTGCTCCTCGTAGAAGCAATCCATCCATCGTGTTGAGTCACTGTGCTCCTGTAGGAAGAGGCAAGCCGTATGACAATCAAACCTGACCTCCTCCTCGTAGAAGCAATCCATCCATCGTGTTGTGTCACTGTGCTCCTGTAGGAAGAGGCAAGCCGTATGACAATCAAACCTGACCTGCTCCTCGTAGAAGCAATCCATCCATCGTGTTGTGTCACTGTGCTCCTGTAGGAAGAGGCAAGCCGTATGACAATCAAACCTGACCTGCTCCTCGTAGAAGCAATCCATCCATCGTGTTGTGTCACTGTGCTCCTGTAGGAAGAGGCAAGCCGTATGACAATCAAACCTCACCTGCTCCTCGTAGAAGCAATCCGTCCATCGTGTTGTGTCACTGTGCTCCTGTAGGAAGAGGCAAGCCGTATGACAATCAAACCTGACCTGCTCCTCGTAGAAGCAATCCATCCATCGTGTTGTGTCACTGTGCTCTTGTAGGAAGAGGCAAGCCCTATGACAACCAAACCTGACCTGCTCCTCGTAGAAGCAATCCATCCATCGTGTTGTGTCACTGTGCTCCTGTAGGAAGAGGCAAGCGTATGACAATCAAACCTGACCTGCTCCTCGTAGAAGCAATCCATCCATCGTGTTGTGTCACTGTGCTCCTGTAGGAAGAGGCAAGCGTATGACAATCAAACCTGACCTGCTCCTCGTAGAAGCAATCCATCCATCGTGTTGTGTCACTGTGCTCCTGTAGGAAGAGGCAAGCGTATGACAATCAAACCTGACCTGCTCCTCGTAGAAGCAATCCATCCATCGTGTTTTGTCACTGTGCTCCTGTAGGAAGAGGCAAGCCCTATGACAATCAAACCTCACCTGCTCCTCGTAGAAGTAATACATCCATCGTGTTGTGTCACTGTGCTCTTGTAGGAAGAGGCAAGCCGTATGACAATCAAACCTGACCTGCTCCTCGTAGAAGCAATCCATCCATCGTGTTTTGTCACTGTGCTCCTGTAGGAAGAGGCAAGCGTATGACAATCAAACCTCACCTGCTCCTCGTAGAAGCAATCCATCCATCGTGTTGTGTCACTGTGCTCTTGTAGGAAGAGGCAAGCCGTATGACAATCAAACCTGACCTCCTCCTCGTAGAACAATCCATCCATCGTGTTGTGTCACTGTGCTCCTGTAGGAAGAGGCAAGCCGTATGACAATCAAACCTGACCTGCTCCTCGTAGAAGCAATCCATCCATCGTGTTGTGTCACTGTGCTCCTGTAGGAAGCGGCAAGCCCTATGACAATCAAACCTGACCTCCTCCTCATAGAAGCAATCCATCCATCGTGTTGTGTCACTGTGCTCCTGTAGGAAGAGGCAAGCGTATGACAATCAAACCTCACCTGCTCCTCGTAGAAGCAATCCATCCATCGTGTTGTGTCACTGTGCTCCTGTAGGAAGAGGCAAGCGTATGACAATCAAACCTCACCTGCTCCTCGTAGAAGCAATCCATCCATCGTGTTGTGTCACTGTGCTCCTGTAGGAAGAGGCAAGCCGTATGACAATCAAACCTGGCCTGCTCCTCGTAGAACAATCCATCCTGGACGGCTACGCAAGTCCCCGTCCAGAAAGGAACACATGAAACGACAGACCGGTTTCAGCCTTGGAAGGCCTCGTCTGTGAGGTATAGTTCGGCTTGTGGCGCAGCAAGCTGAGACCTATGTCCTGTATACCCCTTGCCACTTTAGGCCTTTAATCAGACAAACAAAAGGTGATGAGAGTTTAAAACCGTAGCAATCGCTCCAGGCAGCATTCCCATGAAGTTGCGCACTGAGCTTTCTCCTCAGAGGAGTAAACCATCCCAGGCTGCAATGCAGCGTTCTGCTCAAGAAGGGTTTGGGCCTTGTTAGGCCTCATCAGTGAGGTATAGCTTGGCTCCTGTGGCACAGCGAGTAGGCGCCCATGTCTTTGCATTCCTGGGCCTATTGGAACACTACATCAAACACACAAAAGGTGATGGGAAGAATGTTTGCAAATACTTCAGTCAGCTTGCAGTCGCTCTGGGTAGCAGGTCAAGCCATCATTTTTCACTCACTTTGCCACCCCAGACCAGTAGCTAAGATTCAGTCAAGGAATCTGTCCATCGCTTTTGTGTTTTTCTTATTCGTTTAGTAAATCATGTCAACACCGATATAAACTTCCTGGAGGTGTAACAAGGGCACAAAAAGGACCAAAAGATATAAAAACTACTCTAGTTACACAGAGAGCAGAAAAGGAACTGCATACAATTAGGAGAGAAAATGCCCAGCCTCCTAATATTGGTTTCCTCAATTATGGGATGGTCAAAAGACAATGGTATCCTCCATGCAGTGCCTAAGATGGCTGGTAAAATACCAGTATCCGCTTCAGGCGTAGTGGACTGATCCCATCGACAGGAAAGTGGACGAGAGAAAAATCATGAAACTGGTACCTCATTGAGACCAGAAGCCAAAGCAAAGAGACAAAGGGAGCCGGCCCCTCAGCTTCGCTAATAAGATGACCTGCCATGTTTCATGCACTCAGATGATTACTCAAAATATATTTGGATAGGAGTTACATTTCTTCAAGTGTTTCCTATTGTGTTACATTATTACCCATGTTCACATATAATTGGAACTCACTATATTTCAAATGCCTTGTTATTTCTTATTTGTCCTTCGTTTAGCTTTAGAAGCTTTGACATCACGTCATTTAATTGAATCCTAGAACGATAAATGGACTATGTTTATCGTGGGTTTTGAACTATGAGTTTTGTTGTTGCGCTGTGCCTGGGGCATAGAATAAATAATCTTATCTCACAATTGGTCCCTTGCCGATTTGTATATTTGGCTACAAAGGTGCAGAGGGCTCAGTCAGGTGGCTGAGGGGTTGGAAAGTGAAGAAAAGTTGCTATGTAAGGCTGTAGAGCCAGTTACACCGGTGGGAATTAGGCAGAAGGTCCTAGAAAATTTCTCATGAAGCACATCCTGGCATGTCTCCGACGAAGACAACGTAGAGGACATTTTCTTGGTGGCCGGGTCTGGATGCGGTGGCTGATCACTGAATGCCTTATTTTCTCCGCCAGTGAAACTCCGGAACAATGGCCCGTCACCTGTGACACAATATGCCATGCAGTGTTCTATTGTGCGATACCACATATGATTTTGTGTTAATAGACTTCCTTTTTAAATGGCCAGATGTAAAATTTGTGAGCTAAGTTTTTACTAAAGCTCTTTAGATGCTTTTCAGCAAGATATTTGCCAAAGGACGGCACCCAAAAAGTCTGGTGACAGATAATTGTATACAACTGATTTGAGATGAAATGCAATACTTCTCGAAACCATGAATCGTAACTCATATAAGCACAGAACTGTGTGACCCAGAAGCAAATGGACAAGTTCAGCAACTGAACAGGGTTATCAAAGACAACCTCTAGTGAGAATTCACAAATGGTCTGCATGGGAGGGCTTTCCTCAGGGAAAAACTGGGGATGTACGGACTCACTCCTCTCAGCACCACAGGGAAAAGTCCATTAAGGTTGTAATAGATGGAAATGAATCAGCTTCTGGACTGTGTCCAGGGTGGATTACGAGGAAGATTGTGGGTGAAGATGAGGAGAAATCATTTAAGCAGATTCTGAAGCATTGAAACAAGACAAGTGCAAGGAAAGATATGACAAAAAAATAAAGTGTTGGTTCCTAATGTGCAGGTGAGGGATTGGGTGAAAATACACAAACCTGCTCTTGTTAACACGTGAGAACCAAGTGTTTGAAGGCCAATAAAGGTGGTGAAAGTCAACAGTGTTCTCACACAGGATGGACATGTGTGGAATGTGAGGCGAGGGGGCAAATGTAGGCATGAAAGGGTAGGTATTGAAGAAGCTGAGAACTATGATGCTGAGGTGGTCCCACACATGTGGAAGCATAGTCAGGTAGCGGGCCCGGGTACTGAACTGGTTGGTTGCAGAGAGGAAGTGCAAGAGGAGTACGATCCGCGCTGGGCTTTGTCAAGTGATGGCGACTCAAACTCTGGATGCCGCTAGGGTGAAACTAAATGATAGGGTATGAAAACCTTCTGTTAGCTGCCAAGAACCCGATTAGCTCTTCCTCCTCCATTTCCCTATATTGAATTTTCTTTTAAAGGAGGAGATGTGTTAGATTTATTCAAGTGTATCCTGTTGCACTACATAATTACCCATGTTCATACGTAGTTTGATCTGACTATATTTCAAATGCTTTGTTATTGCTTTCATTTCCATTAGGCGTATTTGTCCTTCATTTAGCTTTAGTGATAGACTCTTTAACATAACCACACTTGCATATATAGTAGAAAGGATAGTCTGTTTATCCTGGAACTTTAACTGTGAATTGTATTATTGTGCTACGCCTGAATAAACACTCTTGCCTTACCTTTGGCACCTTGTCATTTCCTGTAGTAGGCCTAAGTAAGGCGAGATGTTGTACTCTAACTTAGCCCTATGATAAAAGTCATGACAGTTTTGAGGCATCTAGAAGGCAGAACAGCTGAAGCCAATACATTCACCTAGGAAGTGCAGGACATGGCACAGTGGATTGTAAAACCCACGTTCTTCAACTCGGGAATGGTGGCCAGAGAAGCACCTACGTGGGAACTGAGATCATGGCTCTACCCACGAACAAGCTATTCACTGCTGAGTTTAAACTTCTTGCACCCCATCCAGTTGGTGAGCACCTCCAAACCCTGTGATATCTAGATCTAAAGTAAAGGTTCAAGAGTATATAGGTGACCCGTATGTACATGTAGTAATTGCACTCCAGTGATGAGATGTTTTTAGTAACTGCCACGATCCAAACACTGTAAAAAGGTCAAGACAGAGAGAGGACACTCAGGGATCAAAATATTGAATGGTTCAAATCTGGATGGAAATAGCTTGAGTGACGATGAAGGAGAAGAGAGGGGCAGAATAACGCTGGGCCTGTTCATCTGGTTGCGTGGAGGTTCAAAACTGACGCTATCAAAAGCAACTGGCACGTACAAAAGAATCTCAGTGAGAGACTGAAACTACTGGCTGCAATTTTGAAGCTATCTT
This sequence comes from Triturus cristatus, assembly GCF_964204655.1. Lineage (NCBI taxonomy): Eukaryota > Metazoa > Chordata > Amphibia > Caudata > Salamandridae > Triturus > Triturus cristatus. Next base: position 1,041,469,485 of record NC_140588.1, read on the forward strand.
ACATGGTAGTTTAAAAAGGAGAGAGATGACCCAAACTAGTTCCAGGGAACCGGGTTCTTTAAACGAGTGCGTTTTCCAGGGATCTACCTCCTTGCTTATCTTACATGGTAGCCAGGATCAATTCTGTACCCCTAAGTGTAATGAATCAGAAAGATAGAGTAAACAAATGGGAAAAGGGACAGGAATTTAAATACAGAAACTACACAGAATAAGGCAAAGATGGAGAAGATGGATGGGCCTGTGGCGGCTGGGGCTGAGAAGAACAAACTGGCAGAGCAGAAGAACCAATCAGATTTCCAGGTGTCTTTAAGTAGAGGCAGTAGCAGTTACCAGGTGTCTGGCAACGTGCTTTGTTCTAATGTTCCCCTTGCGCTTAGTTCAGTCATTGTTAGCGTTCCTACATCTTTGTTTTGTTTGCCCTTCACTTTGTGTTACCACTCTTTAGATAGTCCATCTGGCTGTCATGTATTCCATATGGTACTGAGCTACACTGCGTCACCGCGCCGCATCCTGCGCATCCAACTGGAACGGGGTCTCCTAATATTCTCCGAGTTAGTCATAGCCCGTAACCTGAAACATAGGGTAACTTTGCCGCTTTATGGGAGCATGTGGTTCTTATTCTTATTGGCCCATTCTTAAAATCTATATTGGGCTATTTCAAGACTGTATCTCGCTATTGAAAAAGCATATTCTATCTTGCTGGTATCATCAAACTACAGATGTTCTGTAGATGAGGGTCCGAGGCAGAAGTGTTTTTCCCTCTCTGAACCCAATGGCCCCCCTTGTGGGGTTGTGGCAGTCAGTCGGTCTACTCTATACTCATTAACCTATGTTACGTTATGTTAATTTAATATCGTGCATGATCACCCCGGAAGGGGTATCTGACTCTGAGGACAAATCGCAGGCATAAGTGTAACGTTAAGTTAAAACCTATCCTCTTATGAAGGCGATTGGTGTATTATCTCACCTCTGGTCGGATACTGGCACTAGGGAGTTGGTAGCCAACCTGGAAATAATATAGCCAACCAGTTGATTCCAGTAAGGTATACACCTTAACCACGGTCTATAGCAAGGAAGCGTGAACGAGACATAAAGGCTCATTCCTGGGCCTTAGGCACAAAATCATAGGTTAAGTCGAGTCAACAACAACATATGTGTGGAGCAACTTGTGAGCAATAGAGCTTTAACCCCTTCCATGCTGCGCAGATTCCGCCGCTGTGCTGACGGAATCTTGCGCGGGCGTGGTCATGACGGAACGGTTCCGTCATGAGCACAGCTCAACCGTGGCTCATGACGGAACCGTTCCGTCATGAGCACCGAAGGGGTTAAAAACACACAGAGTCCCTCTCACTGAGCAGGACACAAACATCTTCATACTCACACTATAATTTGCTAAATATATTCTATGTGCCAAATCTTTCTCCAAAACAAGACTGTTTCCTGTTTCATGTGGATGGCAGGAACGCAGGACGCCTGGTCACCTGCTTAAAGTTTTATCCTCGTTGTCTTCTCCACAGAGACCATACAGGGGCTGAAAACACATAGTCGATACGGCCTGCCTAGTTTCCAGCCAGTCTTCACAAACAGGCTAGGTTCCACGCGGTCTTCATTGTTACTACTCTTTATTAAGCACCCTTAGATAACCTTTCATCTAGACTAAGCCTCTGCTCCCTGGGCCTGTGACTTAAACCATTAACCATGGTCTAAAGTCTGTCTTTTCAATTTCTCCAGTAGGACTTACTCCAAGAATCATTCTTGTCCTGTTGATAATACACACTTTATGCATTCAAGCACCCCTCTGGCTCTCACCACAGTAGGGCCCCCTGTGTTACCAACTTTAAGGTCATCCAATGTGACGCCACCACCTACTCTTCTATTCGGTGACTTTTTTTTGTAATCAAATGTTATTGTCTTGATAGTAAAAGACAACACATAAAGAAAAAGATATGTCAAATACACACTGCAAGTTCCACCGGGCAGTGTTAGCAGAATAGCTAAAAAAAGAGGAAAATAGTAAAATTCCATCACTAAGGCACAAGAATATTATAGTAAGACCACCTCCCTAAGATTCTCCCATCTTTGTGTAAGCAACCCTGTGCCTGGAATTTTGCCTCCTCCAGTTTAGCGCACCATTCCAGTCCATCGCCACCCTTCATTCAGCCAGAGAGGGGCTTGGATGGATTTCCAATGTTTTGCAATGTCTCGCTTAGCCATGGTGACATCAATACACAAATGTATGCATTTCCCTCTAATGCGACCCACATCGTCCAGGATACCTAGTAGTGCTATGAGTGGGGTGCAGTCAATCAGACTTCTTATGATCTTGAACAGCGTAGAAAAGAGTTTAGTCCAGTAGAGTGCAATGATGGGACATTTCCAGACCATGTGGAAGAAACTGCATTCTTCATCAGAGCCTCTGGGGCAGGTGGCCCTCGTGAGCTTCCCATGTTCCCTAGGGGGTAATGGAGGTGCTTTAGTGCAATGAGGCAGAGGCGGGAAGAGATGACCAGTTCTCTCGGGCCATCTTCGTATCCCCCTAGTCACATTCATCCAGGGAATATACCCCACTGCTCCTGGAGGGGCGCAAAGTGGTCCAGTGCAGTGGCTATCAGGGATCTATAGAGGGTTTAGATGGTCCCCCGGCCCAATGGGCCACTATTCGGTGATTTTTAAACCAGAGAATATTCTTAACAACTTTTCAATCTCCCAACTCTGGTATCTCCCAACCCTTGTACCTAGGCAAGAGTCAAATGTTTTGAATGGTTAAGCTCTTCTGAAGTGAGATGTAAGATTATCTCAGTTTACACCTTTGGTTAAATCAGTTTAGAATCATTTATGAAGACAAGAACGGGCAATGGACCAAAGCACTAAAATGTCTCTTCTCAAAGGGCCTGGAAAGATGATCTCAGACTGCAGCCTTTTTAGAGTAAACAGAAAACATGTAGCTGAGCCCAGAAAATAAAAAATAAAAATTCTAATGTGACATAATACTTTCAACTTTAATACCAGGGTAAAATGAATAATATTTATAATTAACTTCTGAAAAAAACAGAAGTCCCTAAGGTCGTGGAGTCCATCTTTTTTAAGTAAATGTTGCATTTCAAAATACACTTTCAGCAAAGACAAGATCGTGAGTGATACACCAACACAGACTGCGCCTGGTCGCCCAGGCTTGTCGGCATGCAGTGGTCGCAGCAATGAGAATGGACTCGGCAGCTCTTGTCAAGCCTCACTTAAAGGCTTGACATTTATGAATGCCACTTGCCACATTCATATCACAATTCCTTCTGAAGATATAGAAATAGGTTCCGGGCTTCAGTTTGTGGAACTACTGCCCTGGCCAACTGGTTGAGCAGAACAGAGATGTAATTGTCCAGCCTCAAAAATGCTATGGTATTTTTCAGCTGAAATCTCCTCTTCAGGTCAAGCAGCAATAATGGCAGAGAGCCTTCTTTTGGTACGTCGCTGCAGATGCTGTGGATCTGGACACCTTACTAGAGTGTGCAGAGTAGATCTTGGGTAGAGATCTTGGTATCTGTTTCTCCTTGAGAGATTCTGCCTGTTATAGAAAGTAGATGAAAGATCAATTGTAAACAAGGGCTGGGAGCAGAGGAAGATGACTGCAAGGTAACAGAACTCATCTACTGGCGTTCGGACAGCTATCCTGGGCCAATAATCAGCAGAGATGAAGCACCACCTTACGGGACAGCAATGCATGGGGAGGCACTTCTCCATGGCCAGTTGACAATCCACTGGGACTCTGGGGATGACCCAGGGCCTTGCGGTTTTATTGTGGCATGCAGCCTGTGGGGAAAGGGCCTGTGCATGGTTGGCCCATGCAGCGAACGCATTTGGATTTACCACCAGCCTGGTGGACAAAGCTCGGATTGACAAGTGAGCCGCCTTTCACCTAAGAAATTAATGATTGCTGAAGGAGTCTGAATGGACGTCGGTGGACCGCGTACTCCACCCGTCTATTAAATTGATACAAAATGGCCTTGGCCGCTGCCCAGATTTAAATGGGTGGCTCCAAGAGAAGTGGAGAGCCGCCCGACCAAAAGAACAGACTCCTCTAGGGGTGAAGAGGCCTCCTTGGGAGACTGGCAACAGAGCCACTGCCCACCCCCCTTACCCCTCCCTCCCGTCAGAGTTGTGGAATACAGAGGTAGTGTAGGGCCATGTGGCTGTCTGTGTATACATCAATGCCTGCCACAAATAAAGGCAGACACTCAGGCAGGCTAGTGGAAGTAGAGGGGGGCTCCCCGCACATCACATAAAAACTCAATGCGTCTAGATTAAAGAGTTTTTGTGACCAGCCGGAGAGCACCCCAGAAAGCAGTGTGGGGCAGCACTCCAGAAAGCAGTGAGGGGCATTAGACGGTAGTTGCACAGCAGCTGCACACTGAAAACCAGGAATGAGGCTTACTCTGTGCGCAGAGATCGCGAGGAATGAAACCCCCGAGGAAGAAATGGACCTGGCATAGAGAGGCCACATGACCATTGAGGCACAACCTGAAACGACGAGCTGAGTGAGAGGCACACTGGCAAGAGGGAGGAAACAACACAGACAGCAATTAATAGCTGTACTGACTAGATCCTTGGGAGCCAGGTAAATCAACAGGCCAATATAACCGCATCGGCTACCCACAGTGGAACAAGTCAACTGCTTCAGCAGGCCGTGACAACTTCTGGACTCCCACTCTCCAAAGAAACGATTGTCACCCGAAATTGTAAGGAGTTCAGGAAACCTGACCCTGAAGCAGAGAGGAAGATGGGTTGTACCCAGAGAACCAACAAACCACAGCAGAACAGTCTTGATAACTACGCCTTCCTCAGAACGGACAATCCGAATGATCCTGAGAGACATTATGTGGCAGCAGGTTCCCAGAGAAAAGATCCTCCGCTCATTGAGCTATTGACAGCAGACCAAAACTTACTATAAAACCAGATAGTCTCAGTCTTAATCGAAGTAAACCCGACAAATGAAAAAGTTGTCACGAATGGTTGACACAGTCAAAAAGACAATCAATGCTAACACTAAAGCCATTAAGTGGCTCCATAATAAAATGAAGCAACTCCAAAAGGAGACTCTAATCACCGAAGTAGAAAACGCTGAGAAGAGATTGAGGCAGAAAAATATCCACATTGTGAGGATCCTGGAGGGGGCGGAAGGCACAACTATTCATGGAGGACTGGATAGCCAATACCATAAAACTGCAACAGCTGTCAAACTACTTCTCTATCGAGAGGGCGCACAGGGTGCTAGTACACCAGCCCCTCGCCTGGAGCACTGTCACACACTATTATCGCAGATCTCCTAAACTTCAAAGACAGACTCAATTGTGTAAGAAGAGAGAAGTCATAGTTACATCTTATACGACAACAAATGCGCGTCCATCATTCCGGACTTCACAAAAGTGGAGCAACAAAGGCAACACTGTGAGGCTGCAAAAAGAAAGAGGAAGCAGGAAATCAAATACATGATATTATTTTCCACAAAACTCTGGGTAGAAGTAGAATAGAAATCCTGGATTTTCATGATTCTTGAGAAAGCAATGGACTTTCTTAAAGGTTGACATCAAACTTCCCAGAGGGGAAGGAAAATGCAGCTATAACATTGCAGAGGAATGTACAACTCCGACAGGAAGAAAGAAACACATTAAATCATGGTTGAAAAGAGCAGCAACCATACGTCGGACACTCCAGCAGGAGGAATAGTCTGAGTTGAGACTGAAGAGTTGAAAAGAGACTATGCTGAATGATTAAAGAGGTCAGCTGTAAAAAGAAGGCCCTGTGCAGCAAAGCAGAATTGGACCTACCTGGAAAACTGAATGTAAGGCAAAGGGGATGCTTGTGGGATTAAAAGTAAATGGCCTGTATATGGTGCAAATGTCTTTATATAACACTGAAACTAAAAAAAAGTTGGAGGGGGTGGACACAGACAAGCAGAAAAGATTCCACCACACTGAATGGACGGACACATCGTGTCACTTACAAGTTAAGCTCAGAAGTTTAGTATCACTCTGCACACGTGTGAATAGGGCGATAGACAAGCATTGAGGAAATAAGTAGTTCAAAGCCCATTGCAAGACAGAATATGGTGGAGGGGAGTTTTGGGAAAGGAAAGTTCAAGAACAGTCAGAACAACAAACAAATGCATTCTTCCAAGCACCCGAAAGAGGCCATGTGCCATGCACGTGATGATGGGGAAAAACAATCTTCAGTGCATCTCAAACAACATTAAATAGGATACCAAACAAAATTAAGAGAGGGGCGATCCTGAAAAGGATAAAAAGATAAAATGCAGATACAGCACTACTACATGAGATCCACTTACGGAGTAACACATGGCACTTTCTTACAAGGGGAAGATATAAACTGCTGGCGCGAGCTGCCTTCACCAGCAGTAACAGAGGTATGGGCATATCAATCCGCAATTCCACATTGCTTATACCATGGAAAACCTGGGAAATGAACAAGGATGCTACAACACATTTTCAGGTGTGTGGGATGGAGAAGTAGGGGCACACATTGCAGTCTATTCCGCCCACACTGAAAAAAACAACACTTGATAGACTGGGGGCTATTTTCCTACATTTCTTTAATAGGGCAGTGATCTGATTGTACGGGGAACATATCCACCTCCTGATTGATGAGGCATTAGATTGGCACACCAAGGTTGTAACAAAGAGAGACACGACAACATTATGGGGGGGGTCACATGCCCCCTGTTGTACATCACTATGCTTCCACATGCCATGCATCATTCTGTGTCCCGTAGCACACTCACATGTGCACCTGAACTGCACACCCACAGTGATCCCTGCTGGACACTACCCTATGCTCTCATGAGGTACATCACCCAACATTCCCCGGAGGTGCATGCATTGCTTAATTTTAGCCGGTAGTTTTTGGTGCTCGGCACCAGCACCTAATTGTCAACACCTGCATGTATGACAGTCTGCCACATGGTGGTGCAGTTTGTCGAATTTAGAGATGAGCACAACCAAAGTTTATTTATGCAGTATACATTAAAAATGAACAATACCTGCCGCTCAAGCCAGTACGAAAGCCTTGAGTGGCTGGAATAGTCTGAATTGTCACACATGTAGGAGTGTGATGATTACTATCTGTGTTACTACTATCACTGGCAGCGCTGGCAGGGGCAATGAGTGGTGCAAGCTGCAGTGGCCTCGTGATTAGGACTCTAGAGCTTGTTTTTCTTTTACAAACTAAGCACTGTGTGCATCCTCTCCTGATCTCTCATGAGGTACATCACCCAGTGTTCCACAGAGGTGCATCATCTTGTGTGCTCTGATGAGGCACAGCACCCAGAGTTCCACGGAGGCACATCACCTCCTGGGCTCTCATGAGGTACTTTACCCAGTGTTCCACAGAGGTGCATAAACCTATGTCCCACTGATGTACATCATAGTATGTCCTCCTAATGCGCACTGCCTTCTTCGCCCCTGCTGCATACCACCAGGTGCTCTGTTGATGATGAAGACCACCTTGAGCCCCCTCATGTACAGGGTGTTGTATGATTATCAGTCTGCATGTGCCGATACCTGGAGATGTGTTAGCCCTTGTGCAGTAGTATCTACCGAAATGTTGACTGGACTTCCAAACAAGAGTGCCTCTTGATGTGCTTGTCTATGTGCCCTCAGATCCGTTAAAGGATTTTCAGAGCATCAGGCAAAATGACATTTTGCTGTTTAGGTCTTCTGTTGCCCCTTGCCACAAGACCTTTTTCACGGTTTGAAGCAATGTGCCCATTGGTGATGATGCCACCTGGCAACTAACTGCAGTTGCCTTTAGGTAGCACTAAGTATAGACGTGTGGCTGCTCTATACAAAAACAAATCAATGGCCTTGTAATTGCATGTTAGTGAAAGAAAGCAGGCAGGCTGCCAACCATTCACCCACACGTCCTTGTGCTCCTCCACATGGGCCCATCTGCAGGGGAACACGTGACTCCACGCCAGGCACCCGTGCTGCGGCCAATCTCCGCTGCAGCCCCCGGACAGCTTCAAAAGTTCACCCAGCTGTTGGCATTTCAGTGCTCGGTTTGAAACCCAGAGCGCTTTCTGAGAACACAAATCCGTGAGCACATCTGGTTTATATAGCCTGCAGGAAGGGATTGTCTGGACTAAACTTCATCTTGTAAACACAACATTCAAATAAAACAAGACCATTCCTTAGTCGAGAAGTAGAGGGAGTGAGTCACAGCGTCCCAGAGAGGAAGTCCCAGCTACTGCGTATGCCTACTTCCTGCCCATATCACCCACTACCCAGAGGTAGGAAAAAAGATCCCGTGTTTACAGACTACTAGATCATCTGAGGCACATTCTCAATGACGTGTTTGTCCTTTGTGAACCCTGATGTTCTTGGGGGGAATTTAACAAACTCCCAGGACAATGGCGGCACCCTAGAAGCTTTTTAGGTCTCGCCTATTACAAAGTGCCTGCACGGGCTCTTACGAGACATATTGTTAGCTTACAGTGGGCTTAGAGTCAGCCATTGTTTACCATTGATTGGCTACACAATCACTCTCATTTGATTTCTTCTTCTGCATTATCTTATGTGGGCTTTTCTTCCTCTGCTTGTGGTTGTCCCTCCCCTGAAGTATATATGGATACATTACTTGTGCCCTTCCACTGCTCACTTTTCAAGAGCTACTTTTTTCTTTTTGTTTAAGCACTCCACGAGGCTGCATGTGTTTTCCAGCTGTCTCCCAAAAGTACTTCTCTTGCCCCTATCCTTTGTGTTGCGCTCTCTCTCGTGCCAGTCTGCTTGTCCATATTGTTCTTTCGCCTATTAACTTTTCTTTCCGCCTGCACTCCATGTTGCTATCTCTCCCAGTTAGTTTGCTTCCCTCCCCATGTCGTATTGCTTTCCCAGCTCTGTGTTGCTTCAGCAAAGCCCTCTGTATTGCTTCTTCCGCCTTCCTGTTGCTTGCCTCACCCCTTGTCCTTCTTGATTCTATCCCAACATTGCTGTCTTTCAACCATGTTCTGCCTTTGCCCTTCTGCTGCGAGACTCCCAGAGAAGCGGTGGATTTTTAGATCTGCTTTGCCAGGGAGTTAATGACCAGCACAACGTTTGGATCAATTCACGGGAGAACAAATACTGCAGCTCCTCTTCTAAAGGGTCGCAATAGCACTAGGACCTACAATACACAGCCTGGGGTGTCACAGTGGAGGTCAGGCCCTCTGCTTACCTTCACTGAAGTGCACAACTCCCTCCTCTGACACGTAGCACAAGCTGTGCGCCTGAGTGCAGGAGCGAAGCATAGCGGTCGCTCCTTCTTTCTGGTCTACACGTTTTAGATTGAACTCCCAGGTCCCCACAATTTTACAACATCACAAGTTTTAGGTATTGCCTCTGAAACATCTTTTAGCTGTCAAAGGCAAAGCCTATTGTGGACCACAATGCTTTAAGTGAGATAAAAAAAAGGTGGTGGTGGGGAGAACCCTAAAAGAGGTATGGCCTAGGGTTTACTATGTGAACGATCATCTTGTACTTAACACAGCATTCTGCCTGACCAGCATTTAGGTACTTCTTAGTGAGGCTTCTGCTATTATATCCAGACATTTCACACAACAATAAACACTTCCAAAACAAGCCCAAACTATTGGATTTGCCAATGCTTGTATTCCCTTGGGGATGGTAGCAAGGCTCTGTGCTGCAGCAACAAATGATGGACAGAATGCTGAATGAAACAAACATTCACCCCCAATCAAGAAATCTGGGTTAAATCCATTGTTCTTTTGCTCACTACTCCACCCCAGTTTAGACCCAGCCAAATGAAAATGAGTCTTGACCCTGCTACTCATGGGAACAGTCCAGTCTAAACTGCCAAGTCGGGCACTCTCTGGACCAGAAACAAGCATCCTGGGACCTTATCAGCCAGGCTAGCTTGAATCCAGTGGCTCTGTGCAACAGTGCTTACCATGAAGCCACACCTCCCTTTTATGGCCATGCCACCCTCGTAAAACCGACTATGGATGGTAAGACACTAAAGAGGTCAAGAACCAGCTCCTATCCAGACCCTACCCTCCAAGGCCCCTCTGCCACCCCTCAGACAGTGATATCTTTTTTTTTTATGGTTCCGGCTGATTTAGATGGTTACCAGTATCTTAGCAATTTGCTACAATTTTTGTTTCTGTATACTTGCCAAGACTACCATACCATATATAGTTGCTATTTCCCCAAGCTGTTTTATGGCTGAGCCTTGTGTTCTCGTTGGGATACTCCACTCTAAGAGATATAGGCTTTATATATCTTGTAGCTCCCAATTGATTTCTCCTATTTGCATTACTCTGTCGCCATCTGTGTTGTGTTAATTAAATCACTATAGATTGCCATGGGGTTACTGTATATCTGTCATTAGAGCCCAAAGGTGGAATGACCTGTGGACTGTGTATGATGCACAGTTTACAAGTACAGTCTTGGTACTTATTTGGCACTTAACGAGGACAAACACTTGTCAATCCTCATACGTAACATTTCATGCTAATCCTCATATGAAATATCATACGGGATTTTAACTGAATATATATCTGTATGTTGGTCTGTCCTTGCTGGTGATATAATAATTTGTATTGTACCTCTAACTAGAGAAATCTAGGTGGAGAGAGACTCTGTAGTTGGTAGAGTCGGACTTTACACGTTGATCTTAGGTAAGATCTTCAAACTTGATTGGGAAAATGCATTCACCAGAGTGTAAGGTGATGGTGCATGTTGGTGTTTTGTTATGCTACCTTTGATATGTTTTTCTTACTGTTTTCTCTTAGGGCCTTCTGACCTAGCACATTGATTGTTACTACAGCAGATTACTGGTCAATAATTGAGGCCTGAGTATCTTTTTAATTTACTTTTATTTTACTTTTGCACGTTATTCAAGCAGAGTGACATAAGATCAATCAATCAGTGATTTTATAGCGCGCGCTACTCACCTGTGAGGGTCTCAAGGCGGATGGGGGGGGGAAGGGGAGGAGCAGCTGCAGATCAGTTGAAGAGCCAGGTCTTGAGGTCTTTCCAGAACGTGTGGAGGTTTGGGGAGCGTCTGATGTTGACTGGGAGCTCATTCCAGGATTTGGCTGCTATGTAGGAGAAAGATCTCCCGCCGGTTCTGTTTCTGCGGATGCGGGGGACCTTTGCCAGGGCGAGGTCAGTGGAGCGGAGGTTCCTCTTGGGTGCGTGGAAACAAACTCGGTCGTTGAGGTATTTGGGTCCGATGTTGATGAGGGATTTGTAGGCGTGTGAGGAGTTTGAAAGTGATTCTTTTCTCGACGGGCAGCCAGTGGAGGCTTCGAAGATGTTGGGTCATATGTTCGTGGCGTGGAGTCTAGGGGATAAGCCTGGCAGCAGCGTTCTGGATAGTTTGGAGATGGTGTAGAAGGGTTTTGTTGATTCTGGCGTAGAGGGCGTTACCATAATCTAGTCTGCTGTTTATGAGAGCGTGGGTAACGGTCTTGGTCCTGAAGAATGCCTCAAACGTAATTATCATTGAAGGCAGAAACATGTTGACCATATTACAGGGTACAAATGCATAACCCTGTTTCACACTGCTTCTATCCCCTATCCCGTAGGACGCAAGAATAAAGTTGTTGTCCTCACGGAGATAGTTTTGAATACAATTATTTTTGTTGCACTCTGCCCCTCACTATCACCCTTGAGGTATTGAAACCATATGTGCTTTACACAAAACACTCCCGCTCCTTCCCTTCGGGGTAAGTTGTAGCCCACACTGGGTACCTTGCGGTCACAGTGTGTTGGAGGAACCCAATGATGAAGCATGTCACCCTCAGGTGAGTGAGGATTTTCATCCAAAACACACTTTAAGCCAGCAGTCTCACAAACCCCGGAGGACCTGCCTGCCTTCACTTTCCAGACTGTTTCTCCTGTGAACACCGGACGTGTTTAAACTGCAGCTTCTGGTGCCAGCCAGGGGAATATGTGACATTACTGTATGCCTGTCTCTCCTACCTTCTTCTTGCACAAGCCCACTACAGTAAACACACCCAACCTCAGTCTGGGGACGAAGCGGAGTCTCCATAGGCTGCTGCACTTCACACAGTTCAGCTAAACTCTCTGGCTGCAGTCACTTGTGGCATCCAGACAAGATCTCATCAGCATTCACACAGAATATTGTAGGCTGGAAATGGCAAAGGCTTGGCATCATTCATAAGTAAGGTCCCACACAGGGCCGGCTTAAGCGATGGTGGTGCCTGGTGCGACAGTCTGTCCCCCCTCCCCCACCCAACGACCTCCTCCTTGGATTCCCTCACTGCCATCCTGCAAAAGTGCCCCTCGTCTCTCCATAACTCCTCTCGCACATACATTTCAGTTGTTTTAAAGTGCTGGTAAAGGTTGTCTTTACTAATCCACTCACATAAAATACAGATTTGTTCTTTGCAGCAGGCATATTAACCTTCTGCTCTACTTTATGGTGAGTCAAATCTGCCACTAGACACAACTCCAATCTTCCTCTCTAGTAGGAACATTTAATCACAAGAGTTACCTTGACATTTATACTGCTGCCTGAAAGCTGGAGCACAAGGAACTCTTCAGCAGGCGCTTTTACATCGTAAGGTATTACCAAACACTGTGCCACCCGAGGTCAGTTCTCCCCTCCAGGTCAGCGCCCACTGTGGCTGCACCAGTTGCACTGCCCTAAAGCCGGTCCTGGTCCCACCAAGTCACATCACTGACTTAACCTTTCTGCTCCTTACAGAATACCGATGAGACGATGAGAGCTAACAGCTGAGAGAACTTGATTCGCATGATAACCGTCAGAGTCTGTGGGCACGCAATAGTTGTTGAAAATGTATGTCTAACCCAAGATGCGTTTTGCTTGGCAGGAATGCTTTACTGGCTCCCTCTATAAGCTGGACGTTGTTTCAAGATCATGCTTCTATTACTTACCGGTAATTGCATTACACCTAGCCCTAATCCCTCGCTTTCATTCAGAACATTTGAGGCTTCCTTGCCTCCTATTGGATACCAATGAACATGCTCCACCCTCAATAAACACCCCTCCCTCCACTGCCTTCTTCTGTACATAAACAAGCTCAGCCTAAAGGAAGCTCAGTTGTTCCGTAACAGAGGGTGGAAGGGATTTCGAATTAAGGTAAGGGAGTAGGACTAGAAGTTATGCAATTACCGGTACATTTTAGAAGCTTTACCTAGTGTGCCTCCCTCGCCTTCCCTCAGAACATATGAGACATGGCAAGCAAAATAAGAGGACAACGAAGTTAAAATACCACATAAATCCATTTAATTCGAGAAAAAAAGAAAACCCCAACACTGCTCTAATACTTCATAGAGGACAGTACGTTATGACCAAGGACATTATCAAGCACATCCAATTCTGGAATCCTATAATGTCTGACAACGGTCGAAGAAGTAGCCCACGTAGCCGCTCTACGAACCTCAATAATCAATGCACCCTGTAACTCCGCTATCGTAGCAGACATGCGTGTGGACATTCCGTGAACCCCAGAAGGGGAAACAATTCCTGTCTCCTCATACGCGATGAAACTTAAAGATTGTATCCATGTGCTCAAAGTACCCTTTGATGGGCCCTCTTGACATCCAAAAATTGAAACCTATGCTACTCGTCAGAGGCTGGAGAGGGACAGAACGCTGGGAGAACCCTCATCTGCTGAAACCAAAATCTAGAATTAATCTTGAGAGTGAAAGATGGGACATGAACCAAATTCACTCACATCACGCACAGCATTGCACAAAAGCTCCACAACCTCTTGTGGTGGTCCAAATTGATTTTCACCCTTAGAGATCTTACCAGGTTTCTTCACTCGAACCAAATCACCAATTTTGAGTTGTACTTATTTCACACTGTGGCTCTTATCATAATAGGATTTACTTTTAATGTACCTGAATAAGTCTATCTCTGACTTCCGTAGCTGACCAATGTTGCAGTGTGCCATCATAAAGCCAAGAAGGAGAAAATTTACATCTTCGTCTCCTACCTCTCATGATAACAAACGGAGACAATTCAGTGGCATCATTGGTGGTGATCCTATAAACCCAAACTGCCTTCTGGGCAAGTTTCCAATCATTCCTTTTGTTCATGGCCTCTTGATTGACACCCTTAAACACACGATTAAAGCGCTCCACAGTGCCATTACCACTGGGATTATAAAGAGCAGTAGTCCTATGCTTGATGCCTACTCTATCAAAATACTCCTTGGCACTTTTGGATGTAAATTGCACCCCATTGTCACTTAAATAGCTTGCCGGTAAGCCTTCCATTATGAACAATTTGTCCAGGAACTTTAAAACAGTATCAGTATCAACTCTTTCAACAATTTTTACTGTAGGCCACTTGGAAAATAAATCGATGGCAACCAGACCTTATTCTTTAGACTCTCCCACAAGACCAAAGATATCTACAGCAATAACTTCCCATGGTAAATTAGGAATAAGACCATCACTCATTGGAGGTTTTAAGGTTTTTAGACATTTGTCTGCAGATGAACAAATCTCACAGTCTCTTACAAATCTCTCCACAGCCTTGTCAATACCAGGCCACCAGAATACACCTTTAACAATGATTTTGGTTCTTACAATACCAAAATGGCCCTCATAACATAAAAGTAGGACTTTGTTACTCAAATTCTCCGGAGGGATAACTTTATCACCTCTCACATTACATCTTTATTCACTGACAATTCTGTTCTAACTTCCCAAAAAGGTCTCAAAATATCAGTAACACTTTCCTTCTTGGGCCAACCCTTGCATAAACACTCCAAAACTTGCTGTAATCTGATGTCTTTACTTTGTTCCTCCATCCATTCGGTTTTCCCAATCTTGTATAAATGCAATGTTGAAATCACCCCAAGGATCATCCAAGCATTCCTCCATAGGAACAGGCAATCTGGAGAGACAATCAGCAACAGCGTTTTCTCTGCCAGGTGCATAAACTAAATTGTAGATGAATTTTTTCATTCGCTTGGAAATTCTTGCTAATCTAGCAGAAGCTGTAACACTACCCTCACTTGTGAGAATTTTAATTAAGAGCCGATGATCAGTGCGAATCAGAACAGGTTTCCCCCACACAAATACACAAAAATGCTCTAAAGCCCAAGCGCAAGCTAAGGCTTCCCTTTCAATGATAGGATATTTACTTTCCGTGGGGGATAAAGACCTAGAAGCAAACAAAATTATCCTCTCACGATCATAAGCATCCTTCTGTGACAATACAGCGCCTAAACCTTTGTCACTTGCGTCTGTTGTTAAAATACATTCCAAATTGGGATCAAAACTACTCAGAGCATTTACATTCTATAAGTCATTCTTCACATGATTATATTCTGCATCACACTCGCTAGTCCATTCAAATTTAGTATTTTTCTTCAACAAGGCACAAATGTTAAATATTTTACTTGCAAAATTTTGGATGAACTTTGCACAAAACTCAGCCATTCCTAAGAATGATTTCACCTCCTCCTTGTTAGTAGGAGCAGGTAAGTCAACAATAGTATTGACTAGTGATGGTTTGGGTCTTACACCATCCTGACAAATAACATGTCCCAGATAGGATACGCTCCTCTGAGCAAATTTGCATTTGTAACACATTAAGAACTTCTTTGAGTATGCAATCATGTTCCTCCTTGCACTTGGCAGCTACTAAAAATGTCGTCTTGAAAAGATTTAACACCATTCATCCTTCCCAGCAATTTGTACATCAACCGCTGAAAAACAGCAGCTGCTGATGCGAGGCCAAAAGGCATACGTTTAAATTGATAACAACCGTAAGGTGTTATAAAAGCAGTGAGCTTCCTTGACTCAGGCGATAATGCCACCCGATGGTAAACCGCTGACAAATCAATGGTGGAAAACCAACTAGCGCCCTTGAGGGATGACACCATTTCATTGATCTTGGGCAGGGGAAATCTATTGATAACGATGTTGTTATTAAGGTGGCGCAAGTCAATGCATAGACGGATCTTACCATTCCCCTTGCGCGCCACCACCACCGGAGAAATCCATTCTGAACTTTCCACCTCTTCAATTACATTCCTCTCCAACAACCCATCAAGTTCTTTTGCAACTTCATCCCTTATGAGAATAGGGATTGGCCTTACTTTATGTATCTTAGGTACAGCATTTTGTTTCAGCACAATGGTGTGTTCAAAACCTTTAAGTGATCCTAAATCCTTACTAAACACTTTAGGAAATATCCTACTCATTTCATCTTGTAGTCTGCTAGAATCATCCACGATGAGCACCTTCTCTTCACTATTGGGGTCTAAGATAATGTGCAAATTCTTTTGGTCCATCCAACCTAAAACGGAAGGACCAGATTCAGCTACATATAATTTCCCTCTAGCAGATCTGCCCTTGAATAAAAACGTCGACCATCTGAACCCCAACATATTGATTCTCTACCCCCTGAAACTCACTGGATTAACATCTGTAGGAATTAACTGTTTGCCTATTTTTTTGATACATTTTTCCTTCCAAATTTCCTAGTCAATTATAGTATAAGGTGATCCTGAATCAGCGAACACCTTAACCAGTACACCCCCTATAGACATATTACATATGGATTTATCCTTCACAGTATTGTCCGTGATATTACTCACAAAATTACCCTGTACATTTTTAACACACTCCCAATCAATATTTTCCTTGTTAACTTCAGGGTCATTAAAATATACATATTTAACATTGTTTTTTCTTCTCCTACACATTTTACTAAAATGACCTATTAACCCACAAATACTACATCTTTTCTTTGCTGCAGGGCAGTTCTTGCTGAACGCTAAATGTTCTTTACTTCCACAACGATAACATGGCCCGTCTTCTGGTTCTTTGTCTTTCCATAGATTCCATTGCATTTGATTAAAAGTTCTGCCTGTGCTGTGTTGCTGTTGTCCTCTGTTTGTGCCCTGAACTTTAAGAACCGCTCCTGTGTCTTTGTCAGAATCTTTAAGCTGTGTCACACACCTTCCAGACATTTCAGCCTTTCTTACAATAGACAGTATATCCTCTAAAGGCGAGTCACCGTTTACCCATAAGCGTTCTTGTATTGCAGAATTGTTACAGTGCATGACTAATTGATCTCTTAGTAACTCATCGTGTAAATTCCCAAACCTGCAATCAATAACAAGTCTCTTCAATTCGTCAATATAGTCATCTACAGGGTCACCTTTGTTCTGTTTCCTCTGAAACAATTTGTAACCCACTACTCCTATGCAGACCTTAGGTGCAAATTAATTATCCAAATCTTTCAAAGCTGCATCAAAATCATCAATTTCTGCATTTGCTGTCATCTTTTGCATACAATTGTAAGTTTTTATCCCTACGGGACCCAAAGAATGTAAAAAAATTATTTTCTTTTGATCAGCTTTCATTTTACCTGCTTCATCTACAGCACAGGTTTATAAAGTAATTTTTCCATTCTGACCACTCCATGGTTGGACGCGATTCTGATGACCAAAAGGAATGAGGAGGACTTATCGTAAAATTCTGTTGAGCCATTTCTACTTGAACTTGGTGATCACCTTCTTCCGTAAAGTTGTAAAAATATAAAATGACAAAATATGGTGTAGGTCTTGTTAAGAATCCTCCAAATCACAATATGAAATGGTATATAGTGGGGAATTACATTATATATATGTTTAACCTGCTGATCCAACGTGAGCAAATGCAGCAAAAGTACAGAAAAATAATTAATATTAAGTACCTAAAAAAAAACAAATAATAATCCGCCTCCCCAACTTCCTCACCTGTTCTTAAATATTTCCGATGCAAAATAGTCAATTTCCTGCCTTGCTCCCGTCAAAATGATCTTTCCGGGAGAAAACTATGAAATTGCTTTGTTGCCATGGAGTTGAGTCGCTAAGATGACCGCCACGTAACGGTCACGTTGCGTGACCTAGCGCAATGACATCAGGGTGAAGAGTCTTACGTATGCGTCTCACGAGACCTTGATGTTGGAACGCTACCGCTGCTTTAAAGACACAGCAGGGCAAGCACCAACGGCAAATGTGCAGGGGCCAAATCGCTACTACTCACTTACAGGCGCGTCGGAACTCGGAAAATGGTCCAAAGAGAAAGTTCCGATTGTAACGGTTGGTAAAGTACCCAAGAAGATTTATTCCTTTTTCTTCCCGTTTCCTCTGTAGAGTAGAAGAAAATGCAAATTCTTCTTCTGCTTCTTATTAAGTTGACTGAAGGCTTCCACGCGTAGGTAACCAATCGTCGCCAATTGTAATGATGGACAATTCGGGTTACTTGTAAGAAGAAGTTTAATGAAGAAGAGTAGGTGAGAGCCAGGCAGCACGACTTCCAGTCCACGGAGCAAACAGTAACTGACTCCTGGACTGGAACGGCGTGAGAGAATGCAACAAGCACTCCATGCCTCGCTCTTAGAACAAGAGGTAAACATATTACAACATAATACAACATAACACAATCCTATCCATTTTTCCAGGCCGTGACCTCATATCTGCTGCTACTGACAGCCAAAGGACTGATTACCTCAAAGGAGAACTTCACTGGAACGTTCTGCCACGGACAACCAACAATTGTCAACTCTGTAAGTCTTTTCCCATAGCAGCCGAGTTTCTCACGCGCTCCATGCTTGCTCGTCTTCACTTCCGGGTTGTGACAAGAAAATATACAATCAAGGGGTTGTTACTGACTAGATGGCCCTGAGCACTGGGGTTTAAGGGTTTACGGAGTTCTGTGGCGCGGAAGCTCAGATGAGAGAAGTCCGCTGAAAATCCCGACATTTTCAGATACATCTTGAGGTTGTGGTTAAGAGTAGTCGTGGTTAAGGGTAGTTGTGGTTAAGAGCTGCGCAATGGACGGCGTTCCAAAGCAAGGAAAAGAAAGTACGAAGGTAGGACAAAAGGGGATGAATTATCTTATAAAAATGAAGGCTGAGTTGGAAGATGCCAGATTTAGGCTTGAAGATCTCGGTTCGCTTTGGAGGGTTTTGAGGGAGGTGTAGCGAAGAGAGTGATGATGCAGACAGGGTGCAGCCTTTTCTGCTGATGTCGCTTACTGCAGAGAACAGGTGTGGGGATTAAAGAAGGGTGTGAGATCAGCAGACAATTCGTTCTAATAAGAAGCCACTGTCATGTCAGCTGCATGCCGAAGAGCCCTTCCCCGTGCTCTTAACAATAGTTGGCAAGGCTCACCACACAAGTCTAAGTGAATGTCACATGCCACCCGCTCACCGGAGGGCACGTTCCAATAACATCCAAGCATCAATGATTTCCTTGGTTGCAAACCGTCTGTGTACACGCCTTAGGGCCAGAGCCCTGCACATTATTCACTAAAGCACAAGGTCTAATTCTAGAACCATCAAGCGAGGTTTATCACCAAGATAACTTTTATGGCGGAGCTAGACCTTCCTGGTTCAAATAACAGAGGGTCTGATTACGATCGTGGGGGACGGGTTACTCCGTCAGAGCAGTGATGGATATCCTGTCCGCTGAAATATAAATCCCATAGGATACAACAGGCCTTATATTTTGGCAGACAGATATATCCATTGCCATTGTGATGGTGTAACCTGTCCGCCAATATCGTAATCCTACCCAGAGACTGCAGAAATCAAGCTGCAGCATAATTACACGCTGCAAGTCTCAGATACCGAAGTCCTGATCTTCTCTGTTTTCTCCTTGGTCCCATCAGGTGGTGCCTGCATCGCACAGAGGTGAGGAACCATTTTTTAAATTAAATGTTTTATTCCTCTTTGTTCTGGTTCTCTGGGTGGCATCTGCGTCTGTCAATGGTTCCTTATTGAGTAGTTTACAAATACACGGTGCTGGAACTGGAGCAGTAGGAAGGTACAGTACACCGAGTCAATGAAGATCACTAATAAGTAGTCCTCCGTCCACCATGAACATTTGTCCTACTATTGGCGTTGTTAATCAGTGTGCGCGACTACAGTCCTCCTTGATGGAATGCTAGATGTGGAATAGATCACAAGAGAGAAGCCGCCTGGGACCTCGCAGTGTCCATCAAAGGTCCACCGACACCTGCAGTGAAGGATCCGCTGCAACAGAGCAACTTCAGAAGAATTCTGCACCTTCATCTGTTGGTCAATAGCGCTGGTGCCCCACCCTCTGGCGAAGGAATAGATTTGGCCTGTTTATACAAACATATTTTCATGTAGTGATTTTACCTTACTCAGAGACCTAGTGGTACACGTTTAGCAGAGCCTTGTTGTGTTTGTGACCTGTACATCAAATGCACTCATTTCTCGCGGTGCTCGAGATTTTTTAAATGTATTATTATGTAAACTGGTCAACTGTTCCATGAATGCTGGGTGAGTCATTAAAGGAACCTCACAGAGAGGAGGGGAAGTGAGGGGCAATGAGAACTAAGTGGGACTTACCTATGCATTCTCAGAGGGACTAGAAACAGCTGTTGTTTCAACATCAGTGTGGAATGAATGACAGGCAAGAGTCCAGTTCGTGCATAAAACCAAGGACACAGGTGGCACAAATAAAACGTTCCAGGCAAACATACTCAACTACCTTCTAAATTAACTCAAGCCGGGCTGATGCACACTGGCAGGTGCGCGAAGAAGCTTGACTTGCTCCCAAGGGTTGGCTTCCATTACTACCAATTCAGCTTCCCCTATGAAAATGTAGAAATAGATTGACAATCTGGATTGGCAAAGTCCACGCGGTCCCTGCAGGCCACGCATGTCCTAAAAAAAATCTCTCACCCAGAATGCTATGCGTACTTGTGGGCATTTTGATCCCATCTAACAAGATGGACAACTGTTATGTTAAGAAAGTTGTATAGCACAACTTCTGATCAAGGCAGTCTAATCTTCTAAGTGAAAAAGGTGAGCTTTCCATAGTCTGTGGGATGAGGTACGTTTATCCACCATCTTTAGACACAGGGAAGATCCTTCCAACCTTTGTGGCTAGCACAGAAAAAGCATGACCACCATGTCAAATGTTTCTCACTGTCATTACTAGTGCCAATGCATCATTCCCTAATATCTAGGCTCTTTTGGGAACTGCCAATCAAATGTCCCTGCAATTAATCCAGTAAACGTTTTGTGGAGTGACTTCTGCACAATAGGAAGGTGACCCGATACACAAAGCCGGTTCATGAACTTATGATCAGAAGCGGTTCCATGTCCACCTGTCAGGTGTCCACAAAAAGGACACCTGGCAGGCATGAGTTCATTAACCATTGCGTAATCGCATGCCACAAGCGTGTGCAATTATGTAGTAGCAAACCCTCTTTAAGTAGCGGCCGTGAGCAGATCAAGGTGTGGATTACCTTGAGAGTTTGTAAATCCTCAGAACTCGTGAATTTGGAGCCAATCGCAAACCCTCTCCCAGCATTCACCACCCTGGAAGTAGTCAAAGATTTTCTTCCCCATAGCGGGTGGGAAGGGGAACGGAATATCCACAAACTTCATGGGGTGTGTGTGGGGGGAGGAATTTCTACGCAGGGAAAAGTGTTTTCTCCTTGAGGAGCGAAATACAAAAGAATGTGCAATTGCACAGTAGGGCTGTCTTTCCACAATGCATCTAACTTTACAAACGGGAAAAGGAAACATTCACAAATGTCACCACACCGTCAGTAGTGTGCCTGTGTATTGAGGATAAGGACACACCTACAGACAGGGCTAAATTAGCATACGTTGGACGCCATTTTGCCGCTTTTGCTCACGTTACTACATGGCACATTCCTGGTAAACACTTTGCGTGCTCGCTTTCACATGAGAACTGTCTGTATTTCATGTATTCAGTTGAACACTCTGCTCCTCGCCTGCACAGCGTGTTCAAGGTCACAAAACAATAAGCTCTGTTGAATTGCTTTGGTCAGTCTCACGTCCCTAGCCATAACATAGAACACAGCAGCAATCCTGGAAATCTGGTGCTTTTAATATTGCTGTGCATGCATGTTAACACACTTGGAGAAAACGCTTTCCAGGATAGAAGATCTGGGCTTGTCCGGAGATGTAGATTCCTGCATCTGAACTCAGAGGTATGGGGTCCCCTGACAAAGCCTGGAGGTCTTCTATAATTATAATAAACTAGCTTCTAGCAAGGGGAGGGTGGCAAGGCGCTATAGTCCTGTTTCCACTATCATTATAATATGATTTCTCCTTTTGTTCTATATGGAATTGTAACTATGCTGATTTGTTTGATCCTATGCATTTTGCTGGTAGTACTGGCTCGTGTATTGCATTATAGAGCACGTTAGTTGAAATAAACATTTTAAACTATCCTTCGACTCTATTTACTCAAATTGTGGACAAGTACAAGAGTTTGAACGAAAGAGTGTTCTTGTTCCCACGTATCCTGAGAGAGGAGGGAGTAACATGTTCTAGGATGTCTAATCATTGGTAGCTTCGCTGTAGTACGGAGAACGAATGTGACACTATAGCTAGTCGGATAGGGGATCTGGGTACCGAGGTGGCTATTTTGGTACACCACTACACACTGAGGTCCTGGTTTCCTGCGCATAGTTCTGTATATGTGCAGAAACCCTGCAACACCTTTAAACCAGCGACTGGCGTGGCTTTCCCGAAATACTACTACCATTGTTTGTGATTTACAAAAGGTAGTAAATCTACAGTTGTTGATAGGAATACTGTGGGTGCAGATTTACTATTTTCTTGTGAATCAGAACTAGGGACTGAAAGACAATCACTTCTAGGCCATGGGAGGCAGTGGAGTGACATTAATGCTGACGACACATGGTCTCTCCTCGTCTGTCCTTTGGTTCTTCGGAAGTGTAAGAGCAGGATACTCAAGAGAAGCATCTTCCCACATGAAAAGTGTAAACCAATCATCGATCCACGTGGCCATCTTGAGATCCAGATCTTCAGATGCTTAAACTGGTGGCATTAGAAAATGGAGAGGCATATTCATTCAATGGTGGCCGGATCTAACAACCTCATGTTGTAAAAAGAATATACCACTGCTAGTTCAGTGACAGGGCCCTGCTGTCTGAAACACAACCCTCTTCTTTTGAGGTTCGAGGAGGGCTCCCTGTGGTTCTGCAGAGGTCTGAAGACCTCTATCTTCCACGTGGTCCATTATAAAGCAGCATCAGATTTAAAATTAAAATCTCGACCATAAGCTCTGAGACATTAGGTTTTTGTCTTCTGCTCCTTCTCTTCCACCAGTCTAACATTCACTTCATCATTGTCTTCCATCCATCCTTGAATCTCAAAGTTTGAAATTAAGGACTCCAATGTGCAAATGACTACCATCAATAGCTAAAATGCTACAACATTCCCACTAGTTTGTACAACATTTTTTGTAGCAGAAGTTTCTTCACAAGGGCAGGGGAGCGTCACCCGCTACAAGCTGCGCAGGAGAAAAATAATGGCGATGAAACAATTTTATTGCCATTTTATTTTTTACCGCTGTACGCCCTGCAGCAGCGCCAGCCCAGAGCCCAGAGACATGCTGGGTATGTCCTCTGCTGCAGATTGGCAGCAAAGTACAGGAACATTGGCTGGCTGGATGCTCCAAAGTACGCATGTCACTTTGGCCAGCTCTCTTGCGCCAGCCAAAGTGACACGCTCACTTTAAAGCTCTCCATTCAGCTGTCTTAGACAAGAGGGTGGAGACCAAGTACAGGCCTCCAGGGCCTGAAGGAGCATCCAGCCAGCCCGCTCCATCCGATCCAGGCGCTGCTCTCATGCCGATACCAGCATGAGAGCAGCACCAGGACTGGTTAGGGGAATGCGAAGACAGAGCAGAACACGGAGTGAGGACATCGGAGTCGTGCAGCAAGCAAGGAAAGTGGTTATTTTTTATTTTTATTTACACTCACCTTGCTTGCACCCACCCACCACCCATTTGCCAGTCCCCCCTTCCTCAATGCCAGCTGCCGCTGATTTCTTGTAATTCTCCTTGAATCCCTTCCACACAGTGCTCTAAAACAGCAGAATGTCTGAAAACAGCGCTTCACTAGAACCCAAACACATCCAGGAAGTACATTCCACTAAAGAAAGCCAGCACAGGAGTAAGCACACTGTCTGATGCCACTGAGAAGGTGATGTGAAAATCTCTGCACAGAGTAACAGCGCATTGTAGTGCAATAATGATGTTTCTAGGTGTTGTAAGTAAAAACATATTACCCATCTTTAAAGGAGTGCAATTAAGTGACACCAGAAGATTGGAAGGCTCGGCCCGCCCTGCTGGTATTTGATCCTGCGATCTGGAGGTCACAGGGCATGCTCTATACAAGCATCATCTTATCATCATTAGAGAGATCTACCCAGCATGTGCAGACACTTTTTAGTGTGGTTCGAGGGTAGGAGATCAGTTTTCCAAACACGCGTGTGCCAAGTCCCTCTCAGAGAAAGAAAGGGTACAGGTCATTGCAGAGGAAAGGTGTTGTCTGGACTGGGGCTGCGCATGTGCAGAGAAGGTGCTGTGGGGCAGCATGCTGAGCATGAACTATGCTTCCCAGCAGTCATGAACTCTTGCATGTGCAGAGAAGGTGCTGTGGGGCAGCATGCTGAGCATGAACTCTGCTTCCCAGCAGTCATGAACTCTTGCATGTGCAGGAGAGACACTGCTGTGTGGCAGCATGCTGAGCATGAACTATGCTTCCCAGCAGTCATAACTCTTGCATGTGCAGAGAATGTGCTGTGTGGCAGCATGCTGAGCATGAACTATGCTTCCCAGCAGTCATGAACTCTTGCATGTGCAGGAGAGACACTGCTGTGTGGCAGCATGCTGAGCATGAACTCTGCTTCCCAGCAGTCATAAACTCTTGCATGTGCAGGAGAGACACTGCTGTGTGGCAGCATGCTGAGCATGAACTATGCTTCCCAGCAGTCATAACTCTTGCATGTGCAGAGAATGTGCTGTGTGGCAGCATGCTGAGCATGAACTATGCTTCCCAGCAGTCATGAACTCTTGCATGTGCAGAGAGGGTGCTGTGTGGCAGCATGCTGAGCATGAACTATGCTTCCCAGCAGTTATGAACTCTTGCATGTGCAGAGAAGGTGCTGTGTGGCAGCATGCTGAGCATGAACTATGATTCCCAGCAGTCATGAACTCATGCATGTGCAGAGAGGGTGCTGTGGGACAGCATGCTGAGCATGAACTATGCTACCCAGCAGTCATGAACTCTTGCATGTGCAGAGAAGGTGCTGTGTGGCATTATGCTGAGCATGAACTATGCTTCCCAGCAGTCATGAACTCTTGCATGTGCAGAGAAGGTGCTGTGTGGCAGCATGATGAGCATGAACTATGATTCCCAGCAGTTATGAACGCTTACATGTGCAGGAGAAACACTGCTGTGTGGCAGCATGCTGAGCATGAACTATGATTCCCAGCAGTCATGAACTCTTGCATGCGCAGTAGAGACAGCTGCCATCATGAGTAATTCAGTATAACCTGCTTTGTGGTTCACAACGCCCTTTGTTAGTCAACCGTGAAATAATGTTCCTGCAATCAGGACCTTGCTGCATGGATCTGGGATTTCCCTTGCCAAGAGCAATTGCTACCCAACCATTAGTGTTGACGGATGCTGAGAATACAGAGAGGTGTTCTGAAAAGTCAAGTTGTTTACGAAAGTGAATTTTGAACCATTGTCTTGAACATTTATCTGAAGTCTTCAAAGACTGGGGTTGTACATTATCATCACTAACCATTATCCTGCGATTGAACATGAGGGATTCTTTGTACGGATTAAACTTCATATCTATATATGAATTTCATGCACAAGGTATCTGAGTTCTAGTAAGCATATACAGATTGCTATGAATAGAAAACACAATGATGTCAACACTGTTGGTTATCAAGCAGTTCTGTGTAAATCAAGTAGAAACTATAACTCATCTACAAGACAGCACAACAGGAAACAGTTTAAAAAAATAGTGCTCGGATTGAGCCAAAGGGGCTTTTTAGGTCTCGCCTGACCCAGCGCATGCGCTGGTCTGGCGAGACTTATTGAGAGGGCTCCAAAAAGTGCTACCAGGCCAGCCTAGAGCTACAGTGCATGTGCGCGCGCGCCGCGCTTTACCGCAATTACTTTCACTTTCGCGGCCACACGGCTGCTTGGCATAACCAATAGGTCTCGCTTTTGGGACCTTATAAGTATTTAGTTATGCAACTGTTGCATGGCTAAACACTTATAAGGTCCCAAAGGCGAGACCTATTGGCTATGCCAATGCATGTTTTCCTTGGGTCCGATTCGCTCCAATTGGAGACACGCTTTCGCTGGAGTGAGTGCTCTGAATGGCTGCCTGCAACGTGCAAAATGTTGCAGGCAGCCATTACAGGACTCTGGGATTGTGTCTCCTGTCCTGAGTTTTATGTATACAAAAAGATGAGGGGGACAGAGTAGGGATACCCTGCCTCTTTAGGCCTTGTGGGGTGAGGGGCTTCGGGGCCATAAAAGAAATGTTTCAAAAACCAAAACTTGCATCCTTATCACGCACAGCTTATTATCCAACGTATGACATCACTCATGACATGTTCAATAACATCACTAATACCATCACTGCAAGATTTGAAATGACATAATTGATGACAAGACAGTGCATGGCAGAAGAATCAATTATTGTTACCTTAGGGCACGAGTTATATTTATTAGAGATAACTACTATTTGTGAATTTGGTTTTTGTTGTTTTTTTAAGTTAAAACGTTACGTTGTCACTGAAATATTCACCAAACAGTAACGCCACTTTAACCTTCATTTTTTCTTCAGTGTGTAGATATATATATACATACACACACATGCATATATGTGTAATTTGGTTTCTCCAAACCAGTTGCTTCACCAAATTAAGTGCTTCCTAGAACAGGTAACAGACGGCAGAACTCGAATGGTCTCCAAATCCTTTTCTTTATCTTTTATATCTTTTAACAATCAAAGTGCATTATGCGGGTTATATAAAGCCATAGCATACGCGTTTCGGACGAAGCCTTTCACAGGGCCACAGAGTTCAGCGTATAGAGTGTCCTTTGAAAGGGGCAAATCCCTGGTACCACTGCCTATTTTACATACATCTTACTTTGGCGTACAAACCACAGAAGTTTATGAAGCCCCAATTCTTGTGTGTACTTTTTATATTATTATCTCTATTTATATGTCTTTATCATTTTTTCAAGGGTTCTGCTTTAAAGAAGCTCAGTTTCAGTATGTTAAGGAATTTATACACATCTTTTCAAATTTATTAAGATTTATATATCTAGTAAAGTACTCAACATTCGTTATTCAACTTTTATACACGGACACACACACACACACACGGACACACAAACACACACACACACTCTGTTTGGGAATCACCATTACACAGAGATATGGTTAGGTATATATTCCCCCTTACAGTTAAGCTTCTTAACGTCAAGGTAACTCCTGCCTTTAGATATCAAGCACATCCTGATCCTGCACACATCCCTGACCAGCAGAAGTGACGAAACAACGCGGCGGAGTCCTGGGGCTCGGTTTTCTTTTCGGTCCCATTCCCCGTCCCACCACTGCCCTCACATCCCTGTGTGTGTGGTCACTGCTAGGGACGGTGGCAGGCGGAAAGGAGCGTCACTTGTGGTGGTTTTCAGGCTCAAGGATTCCTGTACCACCTTTGTGAGGCCTCCTCCACACTCCTCTTTTGACTCATCAGGGAGGGTTCTGCATATGGTGAGAAGAGATGCAGACACCACTGGGAGCACTTCATAACAGACTGTTTACAATCTCCTAAAGACATGGAGCTGCGTGCTGTCCATTCTCTCCGCCTCTGTGACGGCTGTTAGTCATTCACTGTGCCCTTCCAAGACATGACTCATTCTAGCTCCAGGCACAGTACAGGTACAAGAACCAGGCTTCTAAGACATAGCATTGTCTCTTATGTGTTTGTGCCTGTGACCTTTAAACCAGCCCCTGACGTTGCTATTGCTCGACTTATCTTAAACATTTTTGTTCCACGCGAAGAAATACGCTACCCATCTGCTTACGTCCCTGCAGTATCTATAATCAATACAAATAAATATTAATACAGATTGCAGCTTCTTTAAGTGCATGCACCAAGCCCCAATGATCTGCTTGTTAGCATTGCCTTGAGCTCCATGGGACCCAGTTTACATATCCATCAAATGTAGAAGCAGCTAGAAAAGCTCTTAATGCTGGTACTAAACACCTTATAGAACACATTGTCACTTCCACGCCAGGGACATTGGTCACACGTAAACCTTGGAGTTCATAAACTCGTCTTCCACATCCCATTCCCAGCCACAGCTCTCAACTGGCCTCATGTCCAAGGAGTGAGGTTGGGATAGCCCTATTTTCCAACCGTCAGCAGTAAGCACGATGGGGCTTGTAGCCGTACGCTTCTAACTCTGAACGCAAACTACAAGCCCCAGAACCCAAAGTGCTTTTGTGTAAGAGGCCAGGACTGGATGAAACCTATCACCATGGCTGGGGCAGCTATCATTTGAGCAACCCTGGTATGAGCTTCCGCTTGTATCTGTAATGGAAGTGTTGCTTTCCCAACCCTCCTTTAGCAGCACTTACCTCCTCTGACGTCCCCTATATTGTCTGTGTCTGCTTCTGAATGTGCAGGTGTAGACAAGAGACAACCTACTGCAGAGAACTTCTCGCAGCCCCCTTGAGCTTCCTACCTCCGTCATGCGTCATTGGAAGCCATGCGGATGAGCCTTACATGCCAGGGAGATCCTCTTCTCCCCTGGACTTCCTATAAGGAAAGCCGGTCTGTGGTTTGCCCTTCTACCTCATCCACAGACATGAACTGTGCCAAGACGGTCAGTGCTCCGGGCAAAGTAAGAAGTGCCAGTGTGAGCGCGCTCCGTACACTATAAAAAGGCCCCTTCAGGGCATTTTGCATCAACACTAGCCCGCTGACTCAAGTCTCCTGATCAAACATGGGCGCCTGCAATCCCTGTATAACAGGCTGTCTCTACCTTCCTTATTGTGCTGGCACCTAGGGAGGAAGGAAGGTCTCAGAGCATGGCTGCTGCAGCAGCTGTTCAAACACAGAAAATGGGACTGCTCTTTCCTTCTTCTGATATCGGTTTCGAAACAGAAAAACTGACCAGCAGAAAAGAGGTCTTTATGACACGATGTTTATTTTTCCCATGATGTAGTTCTTTGCAAGAAAGCTATAATCTCTCCTTGCTCTTACACAATCTGAGTCACATCATCTTTTGACCTAACTACACTAAAATGAGTGTAATATCGTTTTGGAAAAAAATACTAACAGCTTTTTGACGTGTTTAATTTCTCAGAACCGCTTCTTTCATTCTCCTGGTCTACAATAAAGATGAAACCGCAAGATACTAAGCAATCAAGCAGCTTGTAGGAAAGCTGATGGTAGGACCATGCATAGGAAGGAATGGAAGGAATAAAATACCCTCTGCCTTACAATTTGAGGTCATTGAGAGTCACCTCAGAGTTCCATGGGCTTATAAAGGAACTCAGCCTCTGGCCTCATTACTCTATAATATGGCCATGTTGCCTCCGTGACTTGCAATGGCGAAGGGTCCTTTATTCCATATACCATGTCTCTAACCTGCAAAGCTATTACAAACTCTTCTTCAGGACCCCCTTTCCAAAGTCCACTCACAATTATTCTGTTTCATCGCCCACTGTTACATTATACATTTAACAGCACCTAATCAATCGAGAAAAAAAGGGAACACAATTCAAAAGCTCTAAAACTACGCCAACCTGAATTATGTATGTTTTTAGAGAATAAGAACTGCAATTGAACAAAACATGTTATTTATAACAGAGTGCGTAAGGAGTCAAGAAACACAAGCACGCGGGCGCTACAAGCGCTACAACAATAAACAGAGGAGACAAGGATCATTGCAGATTCTACTGGGAGGGCAACGAGCAAGGAGGCCATTTTAAGATTAAAGATGGGGAGAAAGAAGACGGGAACGCTTCGAAGAAAAAATGAAACACAGGTTGTTGAGACAAACACAGCCTAAACGATAGCTATTAGGGACTAGATCTTTCGGATTTTATGTATTTTATTTTCAAGCTGCTGAGCACCGTCCGCCTCGCCCTTTGATAGGTTAAAATCCTAGATGGGCTGAGTCAGACTTTCATCTTTCCATGTTTGATGATCTGGGTGATGACGCATCTCGTGTACAACGGTACGAACTGGGACATATACCTCCTCTTAGTTCGCAAGGGACATTCGTTCCATCACTTTTTGCTCGTGTTCTATTTAGGTAACACAGTATGTGCGCTGCATTCACCCTGTAAGGAGAACTCTCCCATGGCCAGTGAAGCCCCGCCCTGGGTGTCCTGCGCCATTGCATGAGCCACAGATGCACTCTGTGCCGTTCACAGAGTTCCATATTTATTTCTCTGTTCTTCGCTCACTTTGGTCTCAATAGAATGGAGGATGAGGTTGTGATTTTCTCCCGGTGTTGGGTATTTCTACAAATGAAAGTTGCTCATTACAACGCTCTCCGCATAATATGGATTACAGCCTCGATAGAGGCCTTCACATCGTGTCGATCACGGCAAAGTGATATTGTGCCAGACCCACCCCTACAATGGGCTCAGCGTCAGTTATTGAAGGAACAATGCGCGCTCCCGGCAGACATCTTGTACTTTCCCCAAAGATTCTTGTCAAGTGTTAATTCCTGCATTCTGTTGGACATAGCATAACATAACGTCTGTTTGTAAAGCGATCACCCAAGGGCATCTTGGCACTGAATAAAAGAGGTTTATTGTTACCCACCTCAATGGTACTCATTTTATCGACCTCAGAAGGATGAAGGACTGAGTGGAGCCGCCAAGACTGCAACTGTGACCACGAGGTCCAACTCAGTCCCCTACAGTGGATGCATTACTCCACTAAGCCAGCAGACGCTAAGAATTTGAAGAACCAGGGACGGATTGGCAATATGGGCAGTTGGGAATTGGCGGATGGGCCAGTGTCTGTGCCCACATCCCCCACGCCGCCGTGGGCCGTTTTATTTCTTCTTTCCCAGCCCACAGAAGGCACCGAGACAGGGAGAGCAAGGAAGCATCGCTGGGGGGCCCCGTGTGATATAGCCCTTGGGCGATGATCAGCTGTGGCCTCTCCTTATCCCCCTGCCCTGCCAAACAATCACCCTGATGGTGGGCTGGGGATCAGATGAGGGTGAGAATCGGGCTCCCTGGGCGCCAGGTGTTGCTAGGGCGAGTCAGCCATTCTTACCTGGGCACCCCTGGGGCCAATGCAGCTCAGAAACTGTGTTTTTGTGTAACATCTCCGCACATGGTCCTTCTCTTTGGGGCACAGTGGGCAGGGATGGGTGGGTTTGTGCTGGGGCCACACTGTGACTTGGGCCATCTTCACCTCAACCCCTGCCACTAAGGATGGCTCAGCACTCCTGTTTTATGCTTAATCCCCTCCCCTGCTAGGCCATTGCCTCGAGGCAATGGAGGGCTGGGGAGGGGTTGAGTAATTTAGTAAGGGAAGGGGCCTGGCTGTTCCATTGCTCAGGCTGTAGGCCATTGTCACCTTGGCCCCAGTGTCCTTCCCAAGAACAATATCCTCCCACTTCCATGCCTTGCTTGTGCATAGGCATATGTGGCCTGCAGGTGGAAGTACCACATGAAACAACGGGGCAGTGCTGAGCTCTCTCCCTCCTGCTCCCACCTTCTCAGGCCATCCTGAGGCAGACAAGGGCTCTCTGCCGCCTTCAGGTAGAGCTGGGGTCCTGCCCCGCTGCTTCCAGGCTCTCAGGTCAGATCAGCAGCAGTCCTGAGCTCTCTGCCTCCTGATCCCACCTTCTCAGGCCATCCTGAGGCAGACAAGGGCTCTCTGCCGCCTTCAGGTAGAGCTGGGCTCCTGCCCCGCTGCTTCCAGGCTCTCAGGTCAGATCAGCAGCAGTCCTGAGCTCTCTGCCTCCTGATCCCACCTTCTCAGGCCATCCTGAGGCAGACAGGGGCTCTCTGCCGCCTTCAGGTAGAGCTGGGCTCCTGCCGCTGCTTCCAGGCTCTCAGGTCAGATCAGCAGCAGTCCTGAGCTCTCTGCCTCCTGATCCCACCTTCTCAGGCCATCCTGAGGCAGACAGGGGCTCTCTGCCGCCTTCAGGTAGAGCTGGGCTCCTGCCCCGCTGCTTCCAGGCTCTCAGGTTAGATCAGCAGCAGTCCTGAGCTCTCTGCCTCCTGATCCCACCTCCTCAGGCCATCCTGAGGCAGACAAGGGCTCTCTGCCGCCTTCAGGTAGAGCTGGGCTCCTGCCCCGCTGCTTCCAGGCTCTCAGGTCAGATCAGCAGCAGTCCTGAGCTCTCTGCCTCCTGCTCCCACCTTCTCAGGCCATCCTGAGGCAGACAAGGGCTCACTGCCGCCTTCAGGTAGAGCTGGGCTCCTGCCCCTCTGCTTCCAGGCTCTCAGGTCAGATCAGCAGCAGTCCTGAGCTCTCTCCCTCCTGATCCCACCTTCTCAGGCCATCCTGAGGCAGACAGGGGCTCTCTGCCGCCTTCAGGTAGAGCTGGGCTCCTGCCCCGCTGCTTCCAGGCTCTCAGGTTAGATCAGCAGCAGTCCTGAGCTCTCTGCCTCCTGATCCCACCTTCTCAGGCCGTCCTGAGGCAGACAGGGGCTCTCTGCCGCCTTCAGGTAGAGCTGGGCTCCTGCCTCGCTGCTTCCAGGCTCTCAGGTTAGATCAGCAGCAGTCCTGAGCTCTCTGCCTCCTGATCCCACCTTCTCAGGCCATCCTGAGGCAGACAAGGGCTCTCTGCCGCCTTCAGGTAGAGCTGTGCTCCTGCCCCGCTGCTTTCAGGCTCTCAGGTCAGATCAGCAGCAGTCCTGAGCTCTCTCCCTCCAGATCCCACCTTCTCAGCCCATCCTGAGGCAGGCAAGGGCTCTCTGCCGCCTTCAGGTAGAGCTGGGCTCCTGCCCCGCTGCTTCCAGGCTCTCAGGTTAAATCAGCAGCAGTCCTGAGCTCTCTGCCTCCTGATCCCACCTTCTCAGGCCATCCTGAGGCAGACAAGGGCTCTCTGCCGCCTTCGGGTAGAGCTGGGCTCCTGCCTCGCTGCTTCCAGGCTCTCAGGTCAGATCAGCAGCAGTCCCGAGCTCTCTGCCTCCTGATCCCACCTTCTCAGGCCATCTTGAGGCAGACAAGGGCTCTCTGCCGCCTTCAGGTAGAGCTGGGCTCCTGCCCCGCTGCTTTCAGGCTCTCAGGTCAGATCAGCAGCAGTCCTGAGCTCTCTGCCTCCTGATCCCACCTTCTCAGACCATCCTGAGGCAGGCAAGGGCTCTCTGCCGCCTTCAGGTAGAGCTGGGCTCCTGCCCCGCTGCTTCCAGGCTCTCAGGTCAGATCAGCAGCAGTCCTGAGCTCTCTGCCTCCTGATCCCACCTTCTCAGGCCATCCTGAGGCAGACAGGGGCTCTCTGCCGCCTTCAGGTAGAGCTGGGCTCCTGCCCCGCTGCTTCCAGGCTCTCAGGTCAGATCAGCAGCAGTCCTGAGCTCTCTGCCTCCTGATCCCACCTTCTCAGGCCATCCTGAGGCAGACAGGGGCTCTCTGCCGCCTTCAGGTAGAGCTGGGCTCCTGCCCCTCTGCTTCCAGGCTCTCAGGTCAGATCAGCAGCAGTCCTGAGCTCTCTCCCTCCTGATCTCACCTTCTCAGGCCATCCTGAGGCAGACAGGGGCTCTGTGCCACCTTCAGGTAGAGCTGGGCACCTGCCCCGCTGCTTCCAGGCTCTCAGGTCAGATCAGCAGCAGTCCTGAGCTCTCTGCCTCCTGATCCCACCTTCTCAGGCCGTCCTGAGGCAGACAGGGGCTCTCTGCCGCCTTCAGGTAGAGCTGGGCTCCTGCCTCGCTGCTTCCAGGCTCTCAGGTCAGATCAGCAGCAGTCCTGAGCTCTCTGCCTCCTGCTCCCACCTTCTCAGGCCATCCTGAGGCAGACAAGGGCTCACTGCCGCCTTCAGGTAGAGCTGGGCTCCTGCCCCTCTGCTTCCAGGCTCTCAGGTCAGATCAGCAGCAGTCCTGAGCTCTCTCCCTCCTGATCCCACCTTCTCAGGCCATCCTGAGGCAGACAGGGGCTCTCTGCCACCTTCAGGTAGAGCTGGGCACCTGCCCCGCTGCTTCCAGGCTCTCAGGTCAGATCAGCAGCAGTCCTGAGCTCTCTGCCTCCTGATCCCACCTTCTCAGGCCATCCTGAGGCAGACAGGGGCTCTCTGCCGCCTTCAGGTAGAGCTGGGCTCCTGCCCCGCTGCTTCCAGGCTCTCAGGTCAGATCAGCAGCAGTCCTGAGCTCTCTCCCTCCTGATCCCACCTTCTCAGGCCATCCTGAGGCAGACAGGGGCTCTCTGCCACCTTCAGGTAGAGCTGGGCACCTGCCCCGCTGCTTCCAGGCTCTCAGGTCAGATCAGCAGCAGTCCTGAGCTCTCTGCCTCCTGATCCCACCTTCTCAGGCTGGCTTGGAGCGAGTTACAGCTGCTCTGCTGCCGCAAAAGGTCTCACCAGGTGCAATGGATGAAACCGCTGCCCCCGATTGAACGCCTGGGCCGCCTCACAATTGAAATTGAAATTGAAATTGAAATAGATTTATTGAGCGCGGTTGCTGCCCAAGGGCGTCCAAGCGCTGAGATAATTGGGGAGACATGCTGAGTGGCAGATTAGAACTCGGAGGCTTTGGTGAATAACCAGGTTTTCAATTTTTTTCTAAATGATAGTAGGTGCGGGTTGGAGCGGAGTGGGAGGGGGAGAGTATTCCAGAGTTTAGCTGTGTTCAATGAGAACAACCTGCCCCCGGATCTGGCTCTTTTCACTCTAGGGACCTTTGCCAGGAAAGCCTCAGTGGAACGGAGGTTCCTGTTAGGGTGGTAGGGGATGACAAGGTTGCTGTTAATTGCAGGCCCCGTATTCCAAAAGGCCTGGTGCGCAATGCACAGTGCCTTAAATGCCACTCTGTATTTGACTGGTAGCCAGTGAAGACTTTTTAGCGCAGGTCTGGCTGACTGGGCTCGTGGGATCTGTAACAGGGTGCGTGCTGCGCAGTTTTGCACCACCTGGAGTTTCCGGAGAGTCATCTCGGGGGCCCCAACATACAGGGCATTATTTGAGTCCAGGCGGGACTGGATGAGGCCTTGTACTGCCACCTTCTTGGCTTCTAGGGGCAGAAGAGGGAGGACTTTCCTCAGAGTCTTGAGGATGCCAAAACAGGTGGCGGACAACTTAGTAGCCTGGGTGGAAAAGGAGAGCTTCCTGTCCAGCCATACTCCCAGGCTCTTGACGTTTTCCTTGGGGGTAGGGGGGAGTGCCCAGAGCTTGGGGCCACAAGGAGGCGAAAGGAATTGGCGAGGCTGGGCCAAGAAGCAAGAGCTCAGTTTTATCTCCGTTTAGTTTAAGGGAGGAGTTGGTCATCCATTCCTTAACCTCTTCTAGGCAGCTCAGCAGGCCTCCATGGGGTAGGCTACTGGTCTCTTGAGCCAATGATACCACTAGCTGAGTGTCGTCGGCGTACGACACAATTTTAATGCCGTACGGTTTGACAATCCCAGCCAATGGTTTCATGTAGATATTGAATAGCACAGGGCTCAGAGAGGAGCCCTGTGGTACTCCGCAACTGAGAGGCTTGCTGGTTGATGTTATATCGCCGTCGAAGATCTGGAAGGATCTGTCGGACAGGAAGGAGTCGAACCACCTAAGTGCGTCGCCTGAGACTCCAATGACCCGGAGACAATGAATGTCACAAGTGTACCTTGCCTCGGCACACTGGGTGATTGTAGTATGCTGCTCAGCCAGGACTACCACATCTCATGCACATTTTTACAGATCGCAATTACATTGTTCCATGTGGTACTACTACATCTTGTGCGCATATTATTGTATCGTGTCATGTGGCGTTCCCACATCTACTTTTTACTTACCTTGTTTAATGTGGTACATCCACATCATATGCGCATTTAACATATTGCATTCACATTGTTTCATGTGGGACTTCCACATCTCGAGTGCATATTATTGTATCGTGTGATGTGGAGTTCCCACATCTACTTTTTAGTTACCTTGTTTAATGTGGTACATCCACATCTTATGCACATGTTCTACTGTTTTATGTGGTGCGTCCCCACATCGATTTTATGTGGTGTGTCCCCACATCTAATTAATGTGGTACATCCACATCTTATGCACATGTTATACTGTTTTATGTGGTGCGTCCCCACATTGATTTTATGTGGTGTGTCCCCACATCTATTTAATGTGGCCACCCCACATCTGTACTCGCAAATAGTTTTTATTGCGTCATGTTGTGCGTTTTGCTTTCCTTCTTTTCTTCTTCACTCTCTTGATCGTACTCTTGTACTTCCTTCGTGTCGGCCCGGCCAGCTTTCATGATCTTTGTACCTGAGTCGCTTCTTGTTTTTGTTGTGGGAGTGCATTGGTTGTTTTCGTGGGAAAAGGGAGATAGGTGATTCAGTCGTCTTTCGTGCCTCCTGTCTTCCTTATTGTTCCTTCCCACTCACTACTTTCTCTTAGCGTTTTCTTTCAATATTCACTTATCATCATATCTTGCCATGTTTTCGCGTAATTCTTCTAATGTAACTTGTTTTATACCTGTTAGTGTTTCTCCCTTCTCATTGTTGTAGTGTGCTGCTCAGCCAGGGTGTGTGTGTGTGTGTGTTGGAATGGTTTGAGTCAGTTGGCCTATGGGCAGAGCAGCATGCAGGCTGCTCCTGGTGGGGCGCGCTTTCTATTGACTTTCTTACTTGTAACTTCAGCCTCCAATAAATATACCTGAAGGTACCAGGAACAAGGGACAGTGATCTCAAGAGAGGTCTCGCTGCCTGTAGTGTGGAGGGATGAGGACTTCCTGGGGGGGGTGAAAGCTGCTCAGGGTTCACGGAATGCACAAGCCCAGCCCGAGGGCACACAAACAGCAGAACACTTGTTTCCTCACGAACTAAACATTCCCGTCTCCTGGGCGAGCAGCCATGGAGTAAGTGCGTTTCCAATTTACATCCTTTTTATCGCCGTTTATTCCTTAGGGCGGAGATTCTTTGTAATGATTATCACACGCAGGGGCGGGCCTTGGGCACTAACACAGAAGAGGCGGAGGGGGTGTGGTGGAAGTGGGGCGGCCCATGTAACAGGCACAGGGGACACACATCTCCGCGGCAGGCGCTCAACCAACTCAGCATGCGCCAGCAGCTCGACCAGCTGAATGCAAAATAAGCCTTCTGTTTCAGGTGAATTTATGTTAAGTTTGGCTTTTTTTCAGAGTAAAACGCCAGCCCCTTGTTCATAATTTGAAATTCGGGAAGGGAATTGGTTCGTGAACACAAATACGTGTAAAGTTATAGCTGTTAGTGATTAACATGACAATTCTGTCTTTTTTCGCTGGAATAGACATCTATTTGGTGAAATACACATCTAAGAAAAGTTTTGAAAACTCAAAAACGTCTTTTCTTTTTGTATTTGGTGTTAAATCGGCTTCGCGATGATTCTCTATTAACAGCGTTGGTATAAACTGGTGCAAGGCACCCGCTAGCAGCGACTTACTATTACCCAGCCCATAGCATTCAATGAGCAACCTCAGACGGATGGATGGCAGAGATGGCCCTACTCTTATTCAAAATCATGACCGTATAAACTCAACAGACGTCGGCTGCGAGTGTAAATCTCGCTGAGCCATCTTGCCAAAAAGAAGACAGAATAGCTGATCCTAGTTAGCCACATAACCCCATCAGAAGAGAGTGTTGTCTTTCTTAGTATTTGCCGTGGATAATCCTGTCCTATGGAAGGAGACAGGGGGCCAAAAAACGCATCTCGAAGGAAGGGGCCTGTAGCCCCCGGTGTCTGCGGGTGAAGGGGGAGGCCTGGTCGAGAAGTCTGCGACTCTTGAGAAAAGCTGCAAAGCTTCCATAGATGGCGGATGGGAATCCTTATGGGGTGGGATGTCCCCATCAGGTACGGACATAGAGCTCAAATAAATGGAAGGAAAAAGAGTGAAATGGTTCTATCTATTTATTACATTTATTTAGCGTTTTCCCCAAAATGTTAGTCGCGTGGCCCAAAGCGTAGATCTTAAGACCAGACACTACCAGCTTGGAACAGGCGTTTGCAAACACTGCTGCTCGCCCTCTGAAGACAAGCCCTGGATAGGGGACAAGAATGTGCTGTGAGGTCTTGAGCCCAAGAAGCGATCTGAGCTACCCTCTGCCTGGTGCGCTGGGACTAACCTACGGCAGCATGACATGGCGAGGTGGATTCCCTGCTACACCCAAGCAGGCCTCCCCTAAGGACTGATTCTGTGGAGATGTACTGTAATTCGTAGATTTATATAGCGCTGTTTTTCACCCAAGAAGGTATCCAAGCACTGTCCATGGGCACAGGGAGATCAAGTGATCTGCCCAGAATCACAGGGTGTTGAGCCGACGCCGAGACTGGACCCTGGGTCCCTGCTGTTCCAGAGTAGGCAGCTCTGGCCGCTGCGCCACATCTTCTTCCTATGTGCTCATACCGCCTGCCTGTGAGGAGAGTGGGGGTACTTATAGAACTGTCCATGGTACACATAAGGAAATGGAGCCAGAGAAGGGTAAAGTAATCTACCCAGGAGCACACAGCGTAGTCAAGTGGAGATGCCGGGACTAGAACAAGAGTTGCTGCTTCCTCTCTGGTGTGATCGGTGGCTTCAGAAGGAAGAACAGCTTTTGTCGACATACAGCAAGGCAGCAGAGCTCACTCGTTACCGGTGACAACCTGAGAGTTGCCCCGTGGAATGGCTGTTGCTAACCATTACCTGCATTTTAAAGAGAGGTATGTATCTGTCGTCCACAAAACAAATAATGGAGGCAAAGGACGGGAGAGCCGGTTGTGTCAGAAGCACTAACAGAACCTGCTCGGTGGGGCAGGGAGACATCACGTCTTCAGCTGAATTTACTTCCGCCTCCTGCACAGACCAGGGGTGCTGCATACCACTGCCAGCACTCTACCACTTCTGCCAGGAAACAGCCATGTCAACCTGAGACTTGTCACCTTTTTTAAAAACTTCTTTTTATTATCAATATAACAAGGCATGTAGCAGCCGTTACATCGGAACATTCAGAGACCATCAGAGCTTTGGAATATGTTTGTTCACTCAGATATAATGCATCTCCCTTTCTTTACTCATTCCCCACCAGCCACCTCCATGAATTTGTACAATCTCTAGATCCCCCCAAGGGAGGTATACATGGGCTCCCCCTACTTACATTCCCTTTACCCCAGATTTGCTCCCACTTTTTGGGGCAGCCCCTACTTTCATATACCACCTTCTCCGCCACCATACAACAAACCATGTCTTGTCCCGTCATGGAGTGTTGGTGTTATTCCAACTCCCCACAGTCGAGCAATGTTACGTTTGGCTATCATCATCCCCAGCGACACCCAGTCCCTCTTGCTAGGGAGGTCGGTGGCATCCCACACGTTTAATACCCATCTTTGACGCAGCGGCTCCAGCTCTACTCCCAATACATCGCTCAGGCAGTGCATAATTACTTCCCAGAAGTGCTTTATTACTGGCCAATCACACAGTGTGTGGTCAAATGTGCCCTCTTCGCCACACTTTCTACGACAGAGTCCAATCCTCTGCCCATCTTAGTCATGGTTCTCTAGGGGAAGCCTGCGCTTCCAGGCAGTCTTCGTCCTCTAGTTCCCTCAGGTCTCTCTGCCTTCCAAGATCCAGGAGAGGCTCCGGAAAGTTGTTAATCAACTTTTGGTACGTCAGAGAGGTCGCCTTCCCTTCCATGTAGTCCGTTAGAAGTCTGTCTTCTAGAAGTGAAGTCTCCGACTTGTCACTTCTTGGCATGAAATAGGCTAACCTTGGACTTTACTCCCCAGAGGCCTCATGTCACTTCTTGATATGAACTAGGCTAACCTTGGACTTTACATCGTAGAGGTCTCTTGTCACTTCTTGATATGAACTAGGCGAACCTTGGACTTTACATCCTAGAGGTCTCTTGTCACTTCTTGATATGAACTAGGCGAACCTAGGACTTTACTCCCCAGAGGCGTCTGGTCATTTCTTGCCATGAACTAGGCGAACCTTGGACTTTACATCGTAGAGGTCTCTTGTCACTTCTTGACATCAGCCAGGCTAACCCTGGACTTTACTCCCCAGAGGCATCTGGTCATTTCTTGCCATGAACTAGGCTAACCTTGGACTTTACTCCCCAGAGGCGTCTGGTCATTTCTTGCCATGAACTAGGCTAACCTTGGACTTTACACCCTAGAGGTCTCTTGTCACTTCTTGACATCAGCCAGGCTAACCCTGGACTTTACACCCCAGAGGCCTCTTATCACTTCTTGACATCAGCCAGGGTAACCTTGGACTTTACACCCCAGAGGCCTCTAGTCATTTTTTGACATGAACTAGTCTAACCATGGACTTTACACCGTAAAGGCCTTTTGTCACTTCTTGACATGAACTAGGCTAACCATGGACTTTACACCCCAGAGGCCTCTTGTCACTTCTTGACATAAACTAGGCTAACCATGGACTTTAAACCCTAGAGGCCTCTTGTCACTTCTTGACATCAGCCAGGGTAACCTTGGACTTTACACCCCAGAGGCCTCTTGTCACTTCTTGACATAAACTAGGAAACCATGGACTTTACACCCCAGAGGCCTCTTGTCACTTCTTGACATAAACTAGGCTAACCATGGACTTTACACCGTAAAGGCCTTTTGTCAGTTCTTGACATCAGCCAGGGTAACCTTTGACTTTACACCCCAGAAGGTCTCATGTCACTTCTTGACATAAACTAGGCTAACCATGGACTTTAAACCCTAGAGGCCTCTTGTCACTTCTTGACATCAGCCAGGGTAACCTTGGACTTTACACCCCAGAGGCCTCTTGTCACTTCTTGACATAAACTAGGAAACCATGGACTTTACACCCCAGAGGCCTCTTGTCACTTCTTGACATAAACTAGGCTAACCATGGACTTTACACCGTAAAGGCCTTTTGTCAGTTCTTGACATCAGCCAGGGTAACCTTTGACTTTACACCCCAGAAGGTCTCATGTCACTTCTTGACATAAACTAGGCTAACCATGGACTTTAAACCATAGAGGCCCCTTGTCACTTCTCGACATCAGCCAGGGTAACCTTGGATTTTCCAAACCAGAGGCATCCTGTCACTTCTTGATATCAATAACCCTAGCCTTTCCAGGAAGAGGCCTCTTGTCACATCTTGCCATGAACTAGGCTAACTTGGACTTTTCACCCCAGAGGCTTCATCGCTTCTAGACATCGGCCAGGCTAACCTTGGACTTAACACCCCAGATGCCTCTTGTCACTTTTTGATACCAGCCAGCCCAACCTTGGACTTTACATCCTAGAGACCTCTTCTCACTTCTTGATATCAGCCAGGGTAACCTTGGACTTTACATCCCCGAGGTCTCTTGTCACTTCTTGAAATGAACTAGGCTAACCCTGGACTTTACATCCGAGAGTCCTCTAGTCACTTCTTGAAATGAACTAGGCTAACCTTGGACTTTAAACCCCAGAGACCTCGTCGCTTCTGGACATCAGCCAGGCTAACCCTGGACTTTACATCCCAGAGGCCTCTTGTCACTTCTTGACATCAGCCAGGGTAACCTTAGACTTTCCATCCCAGAGGACTCCTTTCACTTTTTGATATCAATAACCCTAGACTTCACACTCCAGAGGCCTCTTGTCATTTCTTGCCATGAACTAGGCTAACCTTGGACTTTCCACCACAGAGACCTCGTCGCTTCTAGACATCAGCCAGGCTAGCCTTGGACTCTACACCCCAGAGGCCTCTTGTCACTTCTTGGCATGAAATAGGCTAACCTTATACTTCACACCCCAGAGGCCTCTTGTCACTTCTTGGCATGAAATAGGCTAACCTTATACTTCACACCCCAGAGGCCTCTTGTCACTTCTTGGCATGAAATAGGCTAACCTTATACTTCACACCCCAGAGGCCTCTTGTCACTTCTTGGCATGAAATAGGCTAACCTTATACTTCACACCCCAGAGACCACTTGTCACTTCTTGGCATGATATACGCTAACCTTATACTTAACACCCCAGAGGCCTCTTGTCACTTCTTGCCATGAACTAGGCTAGCCTTGGACTTTACACCCTAGAGGCCTCTTGTCACTTCTTGGCATGATATACGCTAACCTTATACTTAACACCCTAGAGGC
Organism: Triturus cristatus; assembly: GCF_964204655.1. NCBI lineage: Eukaryota > Metazoa > Chordata > Amphibia > Caudata > Salamandridae > Triturus > Triturus cristatus. The sequence continues at coordinate 1,041,511,603 of NC_140588.1, forward strand.
CTCTTGCCACTTCTTGGCATGATATACGCTAACCTTATACTTAACACCCTAGAGGCCTCTTGCCACTTCTTGCCATGAACTAGGCTAGCCTTGGACTTTACACCCTAGAGGCCTCCTCGTTTCTTGACATCAGGCAGGGTAACCTTGGACTTTACACCCGAGAGGCCTCCTCGTTTCTTGACATCAGGCAGGGTAACCTTGGACTTTACACCCGAGAGGCCTCTTTTCACTTCTTGCCATGAACTAGGCTAACCTTGGACTTTACACGCCAGAGGCCTCCTCGTTTCTTGACATCAGGCAGGCTCACCTTGGACTCCCTCCGCCCCCCTCCTAACCCAACCCTCGGAGTCCTCTTGTCACTTCTTGACGCCAGACAGTCTCAAGCCCGGCGACCCTGATAACTTTCGGCCCATCTCCCGGCTCCCTCTGCCCGCCAAATTGGTGGAAAAAGCCATCAACTATGTGATATCGGCTCCTCACAGGAAGAACGTGAAAAGGCGGGCGGATTTACTTACTTTGCGCAACTTTGACAGTGGCAGGGGTCAACCCATATACCGAAGAAAAGTCAAAGTCTTAAGGGGATGGGAAGCCACGCCTCGCCCCGCCCCCCGCCTCGAGCAAGCAGACTCGACACATGTCAGGGCCGGCTGTTTCACGGTTTCTATGTGAAAGAGACGGCTGAACTTCAAACAGAGGTTGTTACCCTCACATCCTGCACAGCGCCCACAGCTCGACTTCTGGGCACCAGGATCAGAGGAAGTAAAACCACTGTAAACAAGACGGGAGGAGGGGTGCGGAAGGCGCGATATCACATGATGGTTTCATGTCGGACACGGAAGGGGAAGTGAGATTCTGCCCGTGGCTGGGAGGATGGGCGCAGGGGGGGCGGGTGTGTGTGAAAAGATCAGCGTGAGCTTGATGTGAGTGTCATTGACAGCATCTCGAACCCTAGTAACCGGACCCTGCCAAACAGCGAACGGGGCCACCTTGAGTCTGATTAGAATCAGTGCCGCGTGGAAGCGTGACAGAGTGCATGTGTGTGACCATCTACAAAAGCATCGCAGTGCTCTGTTAATGCCCCGGGGGTGAAGGGTGGTGATCGGGCGCTCTCCCGTGGAGGGCGAGACAGGGCTGAGAAGGAGAGAGGCCCGGGGACCGGGATACAGTTCACAGAAGGGGTCGAGGATTCACTCTCCGGTCTCCGCCTCACAGTCTTCGATCCCGACCCTGTCTTCACTAAATAACTGAAGGCTTGTTCAGTCATTAGCGCCATGAAGCGCCAGCGTGCAGGCGCTTCACAGATATAAGGAGGCACGGAGTGGCGGCATTTATAGTAAGAGTGACGAGGGGCAGGTACCGCGGTGGGCGGTGGACCACCACAAGTCTCCAGATAAGAGGAATATCTCTTCTGGCGCCCCAGCATCTAGCGCCTAGGAGGTGTTGATCGAAGAGCTGAGTCTCTGCTCCTTATGAAAGGTGAAGAAGCAGAGTCCGTCAAACTAGCCCGGGATGAAGTTTCACTTTCTGACCAGCATAACAAGCACTGGCAAAGCCAATATGTCTCGTCTATGCAAGAGCTACTGGCTTTGCCAATGTGTTTTAGCTTTGTACACCAGCGTGGCTGCTGTACAGCATGGCTTAACCAGAGAGGAGAGTAGCGTGGAGTGGCATAGATGGCGTAAGGTGACAGAGTGCAGTAGAGTGGAGTGCTGCGGTTTCGTAGAATGCAGTGGCATAGCTTAGAGTGGTGCAGTGTAGACCAGAGTGGCCTAGAGGGCAGCAGCGTAGAATGCAGTAATGCAGAGTACAGTAGAGTGGCGTACAGTGCAGTCATGGAGAGTAGAGTGCAGTGGTGCAGACTAGAGTGGCAGAGAGTGAAGTGCTGCAGAGTAGAGTGACGTAGAGTGCAGTGGGGTAGAGTAGAATGCAGTGACGTGGTGCAGAATGATAGAGAGTAGAGAAGAATGGTATAGAGTACAGTGGTGCAGAGTAGAACAGAGTGGAGTAGAGCGAAGTGACAGTGCAATAGTGTAGAGTGGCGTAAAGTGCAGTGGTGTAGAGTGTTGTACAGTATAGTGGTATACAGTGTAGTGGTACAGAGTAGAGTGGTGTAGAGTGCACTGGCGAAGAGTGCAGTGGTTTAGAGTAGAACGGCACACAGCAGAGTGGTGCAGAGCGCTGTGGAGCAGAGTTGAATAGAAGAGAGTGGAGTAGAGTGCAATAACATAGAGTGGATTTTTTCAGAGAAGACTGAAGTGGCATAGAGTGGAGTGGTGCAGTGTAGAGTGTAGCGGTGTAGAGTGCAGTGGTGAAGAGTAGATTAGAGTGATGTAGAGTGCAGTGGCATAGAGTGCAGTGGCGTAACAAAACTTGAGCCCCCCCTTGCAAAATGCAAGAAGGGGGGCCCCCAAGCTCTGGACCCAATCAGGAGCTCTCAGATCCACGTGTGCACAGTACCAGAGGGGGCCCCCTGTAGCTCGGGGGTTCAGGGGCTATTGTTACACCACTCATAGAGTGCAGTATTGCCGAGTAGTGTGGCGTTGAGAAGAGTGTTACGGAGTAGAGTGGAGTGGTGTGGTCGGTAAAGTAGAGTGGAGTGGCCTAGACTGGAGTGCTGTACAGTGCAGTGGCGAAGAGCGCAGGGGTGCAAGGTAACGTAGAGTGCACTGGCATAAATTAGAGCGGGGCATACTAGAGTAGAGAGGCATAGAGTGCAGTGTTGTCGAGTGGAGTGGTGCAGAGTAGAGTTCAATGGCATGGAGTGGTGAGGAGCATGACCATTGCATTTGCACAGACATACAGTGTTACTGATAAAAGCATACAGCACACAAACAATAATGTGTGGAAATGTCATAGCCTAGTGTATTGATTTGTTTTGATCGTACTGAAATATGTGTCCACCATAGTTCAGAATTACATAAAAGCACAGTTCATTCCAGACATTTAAACTTTGTTGTGTGCTACAAAAAAAGCCTTTCACAGCAAGATTGTCACATAAATCCTCTCACTTTGAAGTCAGAGAAAGAAAAGTAAACACCAACCTCCCTCAGAAGTTAGAACCTGGCATTTGATCTCTGTCTTTGAATGCACAGCAAATGGTACAAGATAAGAACAAGATTTAAAGGTCTGTTAAATCGAACACTGGTGGAATGATACTGTAAACAAGGGATAACACTGGTGGAATGATACTGTAAACAAGGGATGCTCTCAGAGAGGAACAAACTCAAGATGGACAGCCTAAAACAAATAAAGCCATTAAATAGAAAGCAAGAAACTGTGAGTTAGAAACCACAAAGCCAACGGTAAGGAATGGGCGGAATGCAATCCCAGGGAAGCTTTCCAAATCAATCAATCAATCAATCAATTAGGGGCTTATAAGCGCGCTACTCACCCGTGAGGGTCTCATGGCACTGGGGGAGTGGGGTCCGCATGTCCGTTTAGCCGAAGAGCCAGGTCTTGAGGTTCTTCCTGAAGGTCTTCAGGGAGGGAGCGTGTCTGATGTCTACTAGTAGCACGTTCCAGGTCTTGGCTGGCATGTGAGAGAAGGATCTTCCTCATGCTCTGGCTCTGTGGATGCGTGGGGTTTCGGCCAGTGCGAGGTTGGAAGATCGGAGGTTTCTTTTGGGTACGTGGAAGTTGATACTGTCGTTGAGGTATTTGGGTCAGTTGTTGTGTAGGCATGAGTGAGGAGTTTGATACCAACGCAGCGAGGAGGGTGAGAAGGGCAGGCGCAGGGATGGGCACCAGCAAGGTGTGTGAGGCACGGTGCAGTCTCGAACCCTGCCTGGGCAGGGTTAGAGGCAGAGCACGGCACAGCGGAGCTTCTGGGGAAGAGCAGGACTCAGACCAAGGGTCAGAGCTATGGCCCCAAGATGTCATTAGCAAGCCAGACAGCTGGGCTGTCTGGTAGGCTTCGACCTAAAAAGGCAGGCTTGCCAACTCCCATGGTGCCACAGTGTGTCACAATTATCAGAGGACTTCACATGGTTACCTGGTGAAGAACCAATATCACATGATGAACGCAGGCAGTGCTTTAAATGGGCAGGTACTCACAGGTATTAGCCAGAGTGCACTACTTTTAATAGGAAAGTACTTGCACTTCTCAGTAGCAAACAATCAGGGCGGTTTCAGTGCTGTGATTGCTGCGGTTCTACTCCAGGTGCATCAGGAGTTGATTGTTGATGATCTTTTCCAGTACCTTCGCTGGGATTGGTGCAGAGATTGGCCTGTAGTTTTTCAGTTCGCTGGGGTCGGCGGAGGGATTTTGAGCAGTGGTCTGACTTTGGCATGTTTCTAGTCACCGGGAAGTGTAGTGGTGATAGAGGTGTTGGTTAGAGTGGTGAGTTCCTGGCCGATCCTTTGGTTTCCAAGGTTGAAGATGTGGTGCAGTCATGTGTGTATCAGCTGGCCTTTTTGGAGGATTTCCTCTGGATGTTGCTCTTGATGGGGACAGTGCTGTCTTCGCAATTGGTGATCCAGTCGTTGAAGTTTTTCACTCCCAGTACGAGGTTGGTGGCGATAGCAGGGTTGGAGGTATTGATCGCGTTCGCCCAGCTGGTCTCTGAGATTTTGTTCCACCTATGGTGGGGGCGTTGGTCATCTTGGGGGGTGGCCGTGCGGGGGATGGAGATGCTGAAGTGGACGATGGAGTGATCAGTCCATATGACATGACTGTATGTAACGTGGTTGCTGGAGGTGAAAATTGGGTCCAGCATGTGTCCTGAAGTGTTTGTAGGGTCGTGGACGATTTGGGTCAATACGAGGCAGCTCATAATGTTGAGAAGGTGGGCAGTGCATTGTTGTTGGGGTCGTTGATGTGGAAATTCAGTTCGCCAAGGTCAATGTAGTCCTTCGAGTCTAAGGCTAGGGGCTCAATGAAGTCTGCAATGGTGTTGCAGAAGCTGCAGTGTGGGCCTGGGGGGGGGGGGGGTGGGGGGGCGGTATGCGAGTGTGCCTCTGATGGTTGTCTTGTCTGTGTGGAGCTTGAAGTTGAGAAGTTCCATGGGGTGTTGTCAGTGGTGGTGGTACACTATATGGTCTCTTTGTGGATGAACGCTGTTCCTCCTCCCAGCTAGTTCGTATGGTCCTGGTGAGTGATTTGATATCCATTGGAGCAGATGAGGTGTTAAGCCAGGTCTCAGTGAGGAAGATGATGTTGGGTGTGAGGATGGCGATGAGGTCCCATAATTCAGGGAAATGCTTGCATAGTGAGCTGTTGAGAAGGGTTGAGAGTGTGTTGAGAAGGGTGCATGTGAGTTGGTGTTTTTGATCCAGTGGTGTCTGGTGTGTTCGGGGTGGGGCTGGTCGGTGGGCTAGAGTGTGTGTAGCGGCAGGTGAAGTGGTAGTGGGTGCAGGTTACCATGGAGCATGGGTCGGTGCAGTGGCAGTGTTTGTTGCGGGCTCCGAAGTATAGGCTGTAGAGCTCAGTGATGGTGTAGCTTTAGAGAGATGAAGGGCCAGGGGTCACGGTGCTGGGCGCAGTCCAGGGGTGGATGGGCAGACAGTTTTTCCGTGGGCACGCCTGCTGAGCTTGCCCGCTGTGTGGGTTCACTGCGCGGTCGCGCTGAGGCCTGCATTAAGTGGGTCCTAGGTGGGCAGGGCTTCTGTTGGGAGAAAGAACGGTGAGTGGAGAAAACCCGGTCAGCTGAGGTGTCTCTGGATCAGTCTAGAACAAGCAGACTGGAGGCCACAGACAAGTGGCAAGCTAGGTGTCCAGGTGCTTACTGATGTGGTCACGCTGCAGCCTGTATATTAAGTAGGTCCTGGGTTGGGGGGACTTCTGTTGGGAGGAAGAACTGCGGTGTCACTGGATCAGTCTAGAACAAGCAGACTGGAGGCCACAGGCAAGTGGCAAGTTAGGTGTCCAGGTGCTTACTGATGTGGTCATGCTGCGACCTGTATTAAATAGGTCCTAGGTTGGCCGGGCTTCTGATGTCGGGTGCATTGCTTGTGTTGTGAGGGAGGGAAGCTAGCATTATATCTGCCCGAATCACCGTCTACATAAGAAACATTCCTACATCTGCTTCCTACATGAACACTTCGAATACAGATTATCAGTCGCATGGAATGAGATGCATTCAAATCACAGTTCCCCACAGTCACCATGCACAATGGAGCAAGTCAAGAATCTGAGAACCCCAGAGAAAGTCAAGGCCTTCAATTCACAGATTCCCACAAGACCTGTGCGCGAACTGAGGCAAGTGACAGAGGTGGGCTCAGAACAGGCTAAAATAGAGCAGAGCTTGCCTCCAAAACTGGACATAGCTGCCCAGAGGAGGTCTGCAGAACCATACATACTACTCCAGATGAGACCTCAATAACTAGGTAGAAAAGGTCAGAGGTCAACTCCAGAACTGGACTCAACAGGCCAATGGAGGGCTCCAGATCTGGAAACACTAACCAGAGGCAGCTTCCAGAACTTTACGCAGAATAATTGATGCAGCAAGCAGAACCAGAGTCACTGCTCTAATTGAGGCCTCCAGACATGGACACGATGCAGATGAGGTCTCCAGAACTGGGCGTATCACTCCGATGACGTGGAACTATTGATAAATAGTAGAGGTTTAACAAATCCGTCCACTTGTACCTTTCTACGACACTGTCATATTAATTCGATAAGTGCTTCTGGACAAGAGGAGCTTGCACTTCTGCTTCACCCGTAGCTGTCCTGGAAATGGGAGGGAAGCTTGGGCTTGTGCTCCTCCCCCTGTTCCTGTTCTGTCCACGTGAGCTAGTGCTGCCCCCCCTGTTCTGTCCACATGAGGGAAGCTTGGGCTCGTGCTGCTCCCCCTGTTCCTGTTCTGTCCACATGAGGGAAGCTTGGGCTCGTACTGTTCCCCCTGTTCCTGCTCCGCCCACGTGTTGTAAGCTTGGGCTTGTGCTGCTCCCCCTGTTCCTGTTCTGTCCACGTGAGGGAAGCGTGGGCTTGTGCTGCTCCCCCTGTTCCTGTTCTGTGTGAGGGAAGCTTGGGCTCATGCTGCTCCTGCTGTTCCTGTTCTGTCCATGTGAGGGAGGCTTGGGCTCGTGCTTCTCCCCCTGTTCCTTTTCCGTGTGAGGGAAGCTTGGGCACGTGCTGCTCCCCCTGTTTCTGTCTGTCCACGTGAGGGAAGCGTGGGCTTGTGCTGCTCCCCCTGTTCTTGTTCTGTGTGAGGGAAGCTTGGGCTCGTGCTGCTCCCCCTGTTCCTGTTCCGTCCACGTGAGGGAAGCTTGGGGGACATTGAGGGTGCATAACGGAGCAGACAAGATGGTATGCGACACAGCACATGCGAGTGGTGAGCCAGTTGTGTCCACGCGCGTGCGCAAAAAGGACATTTTTAAAAAAGCACGCGAGTGGTGCGCGCGCAGCAGAGGCAAAAGTGAAAGCGATCGCGCTCCATATGGCACCTCGGGCGCTGAAAGCTGGCGGCTGCGCGCGTGCACGTGCTCGTTACCACAAGTGCTAGGCCAGAAAAAGCGTGTGGTAGCACTTTTAAAAGCCCACTTACTAAATGTCTCGCAAGGCAGCGCATGCCCTGGCTCAGGCGAGACCTAAAAAGCAATCACAGAGGTATAGAAAGCAATCTGGCCAAGGGCAACACCAGCATTTGCTCCGGCACAAACTCCTCTACCAATGGCGAAGATGTCAGTGGCGTGCAAAGAACGGGAAAAATAATTTCTCATCAATTAGCCGACTCAACGCTGCTACCAGGAACCCAAATGGACAATGATCTCATTGACGGGGCACCCCAAAGGAAAAACCCCTGTACTTCCCAACCAAAAATTTACAAAAAATGTTCTTTCTTGAAAGATCCTGGAACAGTAATTTACTCCAAAAGTGAGAACGTAAAAGGGCTGCAAATGCCACTACAGCCAGAGAAGTTCGGACTAACTCATCAGCCTCTCACCGCGTCCCCTGAACCCCTATCCCACCACCAAGTTAAAAACCATCAAAGGAATAAGCCTACGATGGGAGACCAGGTTCCATCAAAAAACACCACCGAGATCAGGCTGGGACTTTGAAGAGACAATAGGGGTAAGAGTCGAAATCGATTTACTAGGGGGCATGAGGGACCCTCAGGGTCACTCCCTGGCCCCAAACCAGTCTGCTGAACAATTGGGAACGGTCCCCCCGTTGCACCCAAAAAACAGCTCCCCATTACAGTGGCAAGAATTACAACCAGGTGCGCCAGCAGACCCGGCGGCCTCTAACAGCCCACTGGTCAGCCAACCATCAGAATGCTACACAATGTCTCCTTATGAAGACTCCCACGCATCAAGTCCGGACATGTCTTTTCTGGCTTCACAAGAATGGGAGGAGCTCGTCGCTTCTTATAATTTAAAATCGGTTCAAAATCATACACCTCCTAAATTAACTAACACACCACTGTCGGAAAGATGCAATCTCAGCAAGGCCAAGCCCACAGAATCTATTTGGGTGGCAATTTTAAATACAATGCAATATTCAACTACAGCCCTACAATACCAATCGCATAAAATGGATTTATAGCTCACGGTCCTTCAGACCTTGGCTGACATTACGTCAGGGATTGACAAAAAGTTATCAGAGCTCAATAGCTTGATTAAGTGGGGACAAGAAGCGCTACACGGAAGCCAAATTATCCATCTTGTATGCACTTGCGCCCCAATAATTGATAAGCTAATAACATTACCCTCTATGTTAGGGAATCTCCTATCAGACATAAAAGGCAGCGCTTCAATGTCCTTCAAATCTACAGATGGACAGCATAAGCCAGGGACAGCTCCGTCCGAACCCCAAAAAAGGGATCCAACACCAACAAACTTATCCATCACTCCTGAAGGTAGTGATGCAACGCCAATAATGGCCCCAACACAAACGAGTCCTGCCAAAAAAAAAAACCACACCTCGGAAAGCCCGTTACAAACAAAAAAGGAAGGGATGTTATAAGGAGCCACTAGCCTTTGCTCTTAGTGCTTCGAGTAAACCACACGTCACTGTGGTTGTACCAGATTCTGATGTTGAAGAAATTGGGCCCGATTCCTTCTCCACCTTGTCTGGCAGGTTGGATCACTCCATCGCAGGGCCTCCCACAACCACGGCTGCCACTTTGGGGCTACCATTGAGATCAGCAAGACCGCACACCCCAAAAGCGAACGACAGGCAGGAGTCAACCCTATCAGTAAAAGAGCCAGTAACTCCAAAACAAGAACATCCTTACCATATTAAGGAAGAACAAACCTTGGGGTCATCCTCCTATGAAATCCATCTGTCAGAAAATGAAGAACCAGCACAACAGTTGGAGAGGGGCTCTTCAAAACAAAGCTGCTCACCTAGCAAAACCAAGTCTCTATCTAACCTCCTGCCAATCTCCCGCACTTATGTCAACCAAGGAGCAGGACAGAACCCTCTGCAGTTAAGGCCTCATCCTCAGGAGAAAACCTCTATATACGGAATGAAGGAGAGTACTACTGAAGAATCGGTCAGTATCATTGTCATTCCTGAATATGAATCACAGGGACGAGCTGACATATTAAATAGAGGGAATGTTCTACAACTTTTAAATTCCATCCCGAGCCTTGGAAACATAAGCTCATCGGACCTACTCTCCATAGAATTCCTTCCAAACAATAATCGTCTGGGGCCTGAGGCGACCAGGACAAGATGGAGTTCCAGTGGATTTGCTAACAAAATCAAGAAAGAAGAAAGCAAGCTCAAGCATTGGGGGTATAAAATTGGTACCCAAACTGAAATCTACTTATCCAACTCAGTTTTTAAAGGCTCGATCAACGCCCCAGACAAAATCACCACCTCAGTATTAAGAGGGGCAAGGAGCAGAACTCCTGGTGAATTACCAGCTTGCATAAAGGGTTCCAATCCAAGCACAAGCTTATGGTCACCAATTCCAATTTTGACACCGGAAACACATGCTCGGTCACAAATAACACGCACAATAACAACAGAGCCTCCAAATTGACAAGAGAGCGACACCTCACAGATAGCCCCACCAGAGCAAGGATAAGTTAAACTGTGTATCTGGAACATCAACGGCCTGGCAGCCAAAATGGACGATTACGAGACAGTTAATTATTTAAAGATATTTTACATGATACTCCACCAGCAAACCTGGGAAGATAAGGCCCTAGACCTCCAAGGGTACACCTCCTATTTCGTTCCAGCAACAAAGGGCTCCAATTTTGGTCGCCGTTCGGGAGGACTAATGATGTTGGCTTCAATAACTTCAGTAGGCAAAATAGAGTCCATAGAGGCGAAAATCACACCACAAAATGCGGCTCAAGCAATAATGATCAACACTAAAGTTCGACAATATGCCCCAAGAAGTTATAATAATTAACACCTATGTGCATCCCAAGCAAAAACAAAAAGCTGTGAAGGAGCGGTCAAAGGAAATAAAAAGGATTATGGCTGAGCAAGATACCGACCACATCATCGTTGCTGGCAATTTTATTCTACATCTTTTTGGGTCAGGCCAAGATGACGGCCCTGTTCACGAACTCACAGCATTATGCGGGATACTGAATCAGGGTCGAGCTATGTTGGAAAGGCGTTCGCCGGAGGGGGGTTCGATGCCCGTCTTGCCCACCCCTTTGACCCACCTCTCCCACGTAGGCCGAACCAGGCGCGCACACCCTGAGATACACTACGAACAGAGTGACACCACACGTATTCTTTGTAGGACGATAGGTTCTTTTATCGATGATTTCAAGGGATCTTTATGATCCAAGATGCAAGCAGTACAGCAGTGGCACAAAGTACCACAAATCGGTCGTGGGAAATGGGGATAGCGGGACAGTCTTTCAAGATAGTGTCTCTGCGAAATACCCTGCGGATAGCTCACAATCCTCGAGCTGGAGGGTGTCGTGTCTCTGGGCGATCTCTTACCGAGTCGTCCTCAAGGGGAGCGCCGCGAGTCTCTCAGCAGGCACAGGTGGTCGGAGTTCGGGAGCCGCGATTCCGTCAGCAAGGCTCAGATGGTTCAATAGCTGGGGGCCGCGAGTCACTCAGCAGGCCTAGGTGGTTCAGTGTTCGGGAGCCGCGACCTCGTCAGCAGGGCTCAGATGGTTTAATAGCGAGAGGCCGCGAGTCACTCAGCAGGCCCAGGTGACTTCAGCGTTCAGGAGCCGCGACAGCGTCAGCAGGCTCGGATGGTTCCAGGTCTTCTCTGCATTCGTTTCTCCGGCACCCCTTGTTATACTCCGCTGGCTCTTTGAAGTCCGGAGTCCTCGCAGAGGGGGGATTGGGGTGACGGAGGGGGTTCGGCGGGATTTCCTGCCGCTCACTTCTTTGGTCTTTTCAGGTGGGTCTGGGAGGGACCCCAGACGCTCGGCAGGGGAGGCGCCTGCTCCCCAGGGGCCTGGTGGCCGATCGAGTCCTCCCGGGGAAGGCGACCCGAGGTGTGACTGGGCTGGCGCCTCTGGGTCTGGCTCGAGGGTTCCCGCTCCCTCGGTCGGACATGCGTGGTAGGGTGTCGAGTCTGTCAGGGCTCTGGCCGGCCCTCGGATCTGGGTGGCTGGGGCGGCCGGAGTCGGAGATGTCGTGTCTTGAGGGTGGTTGCAGGTTGGCTGGATGACTGGGAGGGCAACGCCGTGAGGCCGGTCTCACAAGCTATAATTAATAAACCGTTGAGATGGGCTAAACATCTGCTACAGGAATTAGAACATTTAAATTTAAGAGTACTGAACGGCTGCTTCTTGGAGGATAATCCACCAGCTGCTACATTTCACTCCTCAAAAACGTCCTCTTACCTAGATTTTACGTTTAGAAGACTAGCCATGTTCAACAAAATAGCAACCTTTAGAATAGATGACAATGCACAGACTGATCACCTACCACAGGAAGTGCTGTTGAATGCGAGGCCGGCTGACATACTAGACGTTTGGAATCCGCTTGCAACTGAAGAAATCTCTAACCTAAAGCGTATAAGGTGCAATCCTAACAATAGTGAAGCACTATCAGCCTCTGCTAAAATTCTATTCGAGAGAGAAAAAGAAACCGTCGTCCCAACGGCAATAGCATGGGAAAACTTTATCATGACCTTCAGTGGGAAATATGCAACCAGGACTGGGACCAAACCAAGACAACCGGAAGACGAACTAACAAAAGTGAAATTCAGCCCGGAATCTAAGAGTTTAAAACGTACTATAAACCAAACACTATGTAACGCCCTGAACGTCTCAGGATCGTTTAACAGACACGATAATGAGAACGCAACCACTTGTGAAGGTTTAGTTATTTTAATGAAGGCAAAAATAATACAAGGAATAAACAAAGGTTATAGTCACTGGAATCCTCCAGGCTAAGTACGTTACCAGCCCACAGCACGGATGGTCCTAACCGTCCTCTGCATATACGCCGAGCCCGGCGTATGCCAACAGAGGGCAGAAATGAAATGGCCGACAATGCCAATCGGTAGGCTGTGATGGGCACGAAGAGTGTTGGGGAGAATCGAGGAGGCAGGGAAACACCCAGCCGGGGTCTCTACCTGAAGGGAGCAGCCGCTCAACCTCTTCCTCAGACTGCACCGGGACGCGGAGTCACCTCCTGGTGATGCGTCACCGATACCCCAATCACAAGCAAAGAAGACTGAACCGAGAGCAGCCGCTCGATCGATCCCGTGGACTTCCGAGTCTGTAACGCGGCAAACACCTCCTGGTGTGCGTTTACAGCTGGCAGTCCCTGTATCTCTGGTCGGGCTGGGAGTTACGACTCCAACCAGCAAAAGCGCCACTGCGCTTTGACTCAGCCGAGTCAAAAAGCGAAGCTCAATGGTTATCCGGTAGAGCTTCCGGGTCCTTCACAGGTGACGATGGGGCAAGACACGGCCCAGGGAGTAACGACTCGACCTACCTCCGTTCTTGCTGGAGCACCACTCCGGAACACTGCTCTTCACTAAGCAGGTACGTCGGTGTAAACACAATATCCGACAGCGTTGTACCTCCCAGTTCCTCCCTTTATAGGGCGTGTTTTCCTTGAGTTATGTAACAGCTCTCCTGTTTACATAAGGGCGTGTTTTCCTTGAGTTATGTAACAGCTCTCCTGTTTACATAAGGGCGTGTTTTCCTTGAGTTATGTAACAGCTCTCCTGTTTACATAAGGGCGTGTTTTCCTTGAGTTATGTAACAGCTCTCCTGTTTACATAACCTCTCAACCGCTAAGCATCCTTGGAGATGTAGTCCGTTTTCGCTGGTTACCGTTTTCCTCCCCTCGCATGACAGGAATTCTTGACAGTACATCCTCCCTCTCAGCGGCTCCCCACGGGTCCAGCGCTGGCAGGAAAACGCCGATGGAACAAGGAGACCAAGCGCGGAGCATGAACCCCTTCAGCCGGTTCCCATGACTGCTCCTCCGGGCCATAGCCTTTCCACGCAACCAGGTACCACAGCTTCCCCCTGCGCCATTTGGACGCCCGTATGCCCGACACTTCATACTCCACCTCCGACTCCACGCATACCGGCCTGGGTGTCCCAGACGGCTTGGAGGGTGCTGGTTTGGGCAATGATACATGAAAGACAGGGTGTATCCGCAATGACTGGGGCAAGCACACCTTCACGTTCACGGGACCCATACACTTGGTAATTCGATAGGGGCCCATGTACTTGGGATGGAACACACTGTTCTTTCGAAACCTCATGTTTCTTGTGGATATCCAGACGTAGTCTCCAGTGCGGTACAGTGGCCCGGGCCTTCTCTTCCTGTCTGCCGCAGCCTTGTATCTTCTCTTGGCCTCTATTAGGACAGCCCTTGAGCGCATCAACGTGTCTTTTATGTGTGCCACCCTGTCCGCTGTGGCGGGAATCCTGTCCTCTCTGAACGGATGTAGAAATGGCAAGAACCTGGGATGTTGGCCATAGTTGCTATAGAACGGAGATGACTGTGTGGAGCTGTGAGTGGCGTTGTTATAGGCTATCTCTGCAACCCATAGCAAGTCGACCCATTCTTCCCTGCCCTGGTCCACAAAACATCGCAGATACTGTTTGAGCGTTTGGTTCAGGCGCTCGGTTTGGCCGTCCGTTTGAGGGTGGTAGCTGGTGGACAGGGCGGTCTTAACATGCAGCGCAGTGCACCAAGTCTTCCAGAATTGCGCAGTAAACTGCGACCCCCGGTCTGACACGATCACCCCAGGTAATCCATGCAGTCGTACCACATTCTTTAGGAGTAGTGACGCCAATTCCCCGGCCGTAGGGACTCTCTTGCAGGGGATGAAGTGCCCCATTTTCGTCAAGTAATCCACCACCACCAGTATTGCCGTCATCCCCTGGTCTACCGGTAGGCCCACCACGAAGTCCAGAGATATGCTATCCCATGGTCTATCCGGGGTCGGAAGTGGATGTAAGAGCCCTTGGGTTCGGCCATGGTCGGCCTTCATGGTAGCACACGTAGGACACTCCTGTCCCCACCTCCTGACATCCACTCTCATGGTTGGCCACCAGAAATGCCGTCCCATGCTAGCCACCGTTTTTTCAAAGCCCAAATGACCTGCGCATGGAGAGTCATGGCACCAGATGAATGCTTGTTTCCTTAGCCTAGGCGTGGGTATCAATAGGCACCTGCCCTTCAGGGGTATCCCGTCCTTCAGCTGCCATTCTCTGTGACTGAGGAGCCACCTCCGCCATGCGAATGACCTGATCCCTCTCTTTATTCCCCTCAGGAAAGTATCCGGTTGGATAACCCCCAATACCATCCTCGGGGAAATGATGGAATGCTCGGTCGCAGGCAATGGTTCCTTAACTGCAGATTGACGGGATAGGGCGTCCGCCTTCCGGTTTTCCGTCCCCGGCCGATATGTGATGCGGAAGTTGAACCCCGCAAAGAAGATCATCCACCGCAGCTGTCTGGGAGAAAGGTGTCTTGTGGCCGTCATGAACTGTAGGTTCCGATGGTCCGTGTACACCGATACCACATGTCTTGCCCCCATCAACCAATGCCTCCATTCGGTGAAGGCGTCCTTGATTGCGAGAAGCTCCTTCTCCGCAATATGGTAGTTGCGTTCGGCGTCGTTGAGTTTGCGGGACATGTACGCAACGGGATGAAGCACCCCTGTGTCGTGGTTGCGTTGGGACAAGATAGCCCCCAACGCCACATCCGATGCGTCCGCTTCCACCACGTAGGGGAGATCCGGATCGGGGTGAGCCAACACCGGCGCCTTACCAAAGGCGCTTTTCAGGGCCTCAAAGGCTGTGTTCGCTTCAGGGGACCAGACAAACTCCTTGGACTTCCTCAGTAGCTGTGTGATTGGGGCCACCAATCCTGAAAATCCATCTATAAACCGCCTGTAAAAGTTGGCGAAGCCAATGAAACTTTGGACGTCCTTCACGCTTTGGGGCACCGGCCATTCTTTCACCGCCTTGATCTTTCGTTCTGCCATCTCCTGTCCCTCTGGACTCAGCATCACTCCGAGGAATTCCACGGATGTGACGTGGAAGTCACACTTGCTGAGTTTACAAAACAGCATGTTTTCCCTCAGCTTTTGGAGCACAGCTTTGACGTGGTGTACGTGCTCCTCCACACTGGACGAATAGATGAGGATGTCGTCGATATATACGACCACGTAGATATCCAACTCCTCTCTGAATACCTCATTCAAAAAGTACTGAAAGGCTGCCGGGGCGTTGCATAGACCGAACGGCATGACGAGGTACTCAAAAAGGCCGAATCTGGTCTTAAAGGCGGTCTTCCACTCGTCTCCGTCCCTCATGCGCACCAGATGGTATGCCCCTTTCAAATCCAACTTGGTGTAGATACGAGCTTTCTTGACCTGTTCCAGAAGTACACTGATGAGAGGCAAGGGGTACCGATTCTTTACGGTTATCGCATTCAATGCCCTAAAGTCCACACAGGCTCTCAGCTCCCCATTAGCCTTCGGGATGAAGAAGAGTGGCGAGGCGGCCGGAGACTTGGACGGGCGGATGAATCCTAGCTTGAGGAGTTTATCCAGGTACCCCCGGAGATGCACGTTTTCAGGCTCCGTCAGGGCATACAGCCTGCCGCTGGGAACGCTGGCCCCTGGCACCAGGTCGATCTGGCAGTCAAACTGTCTATGTGGTGGTAGCACTTCCGCTTTCACCTCATCAAATACATCCTCAAAACTGTGATAAGCCTGGGGGAGAGCCACATCTTTTTCTGCCGCTGTAGCCACCGTCTGACTCCCGCTCTCATCTGCGTCAAGGGATTCCGTTCTTATTCCACAATGCAGGATGCAATACGGTGACGTCAGTTCGATGCGATGTGTTGGCCAATCCACAGAGCGGTTGTGTTTCTGTAGCCACGGCAATCCCAATATGACGCCATATTGGGGCGCTCGGATGATGTTAAAATCGATTTGTTCCAAATGGTTCCTCCCACATCTGATCGGAAGGACCCCCGTGTGCTGCCCGATGGGCCCCGTCACCAATCGCCTTCCGTCTACAGCATAGACGTCTTCGGGTACAGCTTTGGGAAGAAGCACTAGCCCTAGCCTGCATGCCTCGTTGTGGTCCATAAACATGCCAGTGGCCCCTGAATCCACCATGGCCACAACGGGTATCCACTGGTCATGCACTCCCACGTGCACCGTGAGAAACAGGTGTCGTTGTCCCTTAGTGACCGAGTTGGAAAGTGAAGGGATGGATGAGTGACTCCGAGATGCCCCTTCTTTGGTCTGGGAGTCCTCTAGTTTTCCGCCGGTACGTCCACCACGGCTGTTACCGACCGGTTGGCCCGATAACGTGACGTCTTCGGTTTGGCAGGGCATTCACGTACGTAGTGGCCTTTTTTGCCACAATATAGGCACAATCCTTGTTTACGGCGTGACTCTTTCTCCGTGGCTGTGAGGCTCGCTCGTATTGCGCCGATGTCCATGGGTTCTCCCTTGGATGCGGTGGCAGTTTCAGGACTTCCCACTGTCACATAGGATGGAAGGGATTTTCCTTTTCTCCCATGATCCCCCTTTCTTTCACTTAGCCTATGTTCCAGCCGTAATACCAGGTTGATAAGGCCCTCAAATGTCTTGGGTTGTGGGTCAATATGAGCCACGGCGTCCTTGAGCTCCTCGCACAGCCCGTGATGGAAGAGCGCCGTCTGTTTAGCAACAGGCCACTTGGTTTCCGCAACCAGCCTTCGGAACGCGTTGAGATACTGCACCAGGTCGTTGGATCCCTGTCTCAACTCAAGCATTTCACGGTCCGCCGTGTACGAGTCAGCCCTTCTATCGAAGACTTTTAGGAATTCCTCGCGAAAAGCACCCCAATCACATAAGATGGGGTCGTCCCTGCTCACCAGAGGTACGGCCCATTGTGCCGCGTTTCCAGCCAAATAGGATATAAGGAAAGCCACACGAGCCTGACTCGTGGGGAACGCCCTTGGTTTGCACGATAAATGTAGCGCCACTTGTGTGAGGAATACCTGCACTGTGTTAGGATCCCCACTGTACCTCTCTGGTGTTGCCAAGGGGACGGCTACCGGCATTTCCACTACTACCGCAGGGGTCTGGTTCGTGAGGGAGGTGCTGGGCGTGAGCGGGTCCAATTGGATAGCATCCAGTCTGGCTTTTACATCGGCTGTTTCTTGCCTGGAGGCAGCCAATTCAATTTGCACGGTCGCTAAAGCAGCCAGCACATCATCAAGTGTTGCCATGTCTGTTATCGACCGGGAGACAGTTAGTGTTTATTAAGGTCGGATATTTTGTAACGCCCTGAACGTCTCAGGATCGTTTAACAGACACGATAATGAAAACGCAACCACTTGTGAAGGTTTAGTTATTTTAATGAAGGCAAAAATAATACAAGGAATAAACAAAGGTTATAGTCACTGGAATCCTCCAGGCTAAGTACGTTACCAGCCCACAGCACGGATGGTCCTAACCGTCCTCTGCATATACGCCGATCCCGGCGTATGCCAACAGAGGGCAGAAATGAAATGGCCGACAATGCCAATCGGTAGGCTGTGATGGGCACGAAGAGTGTTGGGGAGAATCGAGGAGGCAGGGAAACACCCAGCCGGGGTCTCTACCTGAAGGGAGCAGCCGCTCAACCTCTTCCTCAGACTGCACCGGGACGCGGAGTCACCTCCTGGTGATGCGTCACCGATACCCCAATCACAAGCAAAGAAGACTGAACCGAGAGCAGCCGCTCGATCGATCCCGTGGACTTCCGAGTCTGTAACGCGGCAAACACCTCCTGGTGTGCGTTTACAGCTGGCAGTCCCTGTATCTCTGGTCGGGCTGGGAGTTACGACTCCAACCAGCAAAAGCGCCACTGCGCTTTGACTCAGCCGAGTCAAAAAGCGAAGCTCAATGGTTATCCGGTAGAGCTTCCGGGTCCTTCACAGGTGACGATGGGGCAAGACACGGCCCAGGGAGTAACGACTCGACCTACCTCCGTTCTTGCCTTACTGGAGCACCACTCCGGAACACTGCTCTTCACTAAGCAGGTACATCGGTGTAAACACAATATCCGACAGCGTTGTACCTCCCGGTTCCTCCCTTTATAGGGCGTGTTTTCCTTGAGTTATGTAACAGCTCTCCTGTTTACAAAAGGGCGTGTTTTCCTTGAGTTATGTAACAGCTCTCCAGTTTACATAAGGGCGTGTTTTCCTTGAGTTATGTAACAGCTCTCCTGTTTACATAACCTCTCAACCGCTAAGCATCCTGGGAGATGTAGTCCGTTTTCGCTGGTTACCGTTTTCCTCCCCTCGCATGACAGGCATTCTTGACACACTACGACAACTTCGAAAAACACCAGGGAACTTGGAGTTGCAGTCGACCCTTCAGCAAATGAAGGCATTACTGAAAAGGAGGAAGTGGAGGAAAATAAGACTAAAGAATGATGAAATGTGGGCCAAGTTACTGCATGATGCCAGGCAACATAACAACGCTAAGTTTTGGCAAACAATCCACAAGATAGAGCGACCAAACCATCCAGGATTAAATTCCAATATAACAGAGGCCAATTGGGTAGATTATCTCTCCGCCCATTTTAACAACAATAGGCAGAGGGAGGGGAATCAAACAAGGAAATGGGTATTGCTCTACCGGATAGTGAATCCCCTAACAAGGTAGAAGTGACCCAAAATTGCACTACCAAAGATCACTCGGCCGATAGCTCCAATACCTATAAACAACAGGGGATCCTCTTGGCCGCTGATTTAGACTCAATAGCCTCCAATAAAGAGGAATGGTATGTTCCCACAGAAAAAAACAGATAAAAGATCTGATAGCCAGGGGTAGAGCTATGGGAGCCCCTGGCCCTAATGGGATCCCTCCGATGTTGTACAAATACGACGCCGACTTTGAGCAAGGCTCTATTACCAGCCTTCAAGGGCTTAAACTCTACAGCCACCATCCCGGAATCTTGGAAAGGATCCATTATTAATGCAATTTTTAAACAAGGCAATAGAAACGTTCCAAACAACTATCGACTAATCGTCCTTATCGATGTAGATGCAAAATACTACGCAGGAACAATCTTGGATGAGTTAACTTTTTGGGCCTCAGAAAACTCCATCATTCCCACCAATCAAACCGGGTTTTGCAGTGGCCATGGAACAACAACTAACATCTTGGCCCATACATTGTTAATGGATGCAGCCAAGGAATCAAAAACCCCTCTCTTCCTTTGTTTTATTGACTACACAGCCGCCTTCGACCGTGCCAAACTTTGGGGAAAACTTGAAAGCTGGGGTATACCAAATACACTCTTGGATCGGCTAAAAACAGCTGCACACAGATACTTGGATCAGGATTAAATTAGGCGCAGGGACACACATCTCAAAACAAATCATGACCTCGAAAGGCCTCAAGCAGGGGTGTGTCCTTGCCCCGCTTCTTTTTAACCTCTTTTTAGCTGATCTGCCAGGGGAGCTGGACAGCTGCGTATCCCACGCTCCAAAACTGGGAAACAAGTCATTGTCAAACCTGCTATATGCTAATGACCTGGTTTTGATTACTCGGACTCCCATTGGTCTTCAGCATCTTTTAAATACGACAAGTAGCTTCTCTCACCAGAACACCCTCAAAATAAACCTAAAAAAAACCATATGGCAAAGACGCGGCGGTCCTAGACGTAGTAATAGCAAACTCTTATAGAGCAATTTTCCATCTTCCAAAATATGTCTCCTCGGCTCAAATACGGCTGGAATTTGGGGTCCAAAGACAAAAGTGGAAAGAAAGAGTGCTTACGTAAAAGGTTGGCATAAAATCTGAAGTGCAGTGGCAGGATCTCTAAATTCCCACCTCTGGAATGCCTTACTTCGTCAAGAAAAATGCTCAGCCAGGGATTACTTCTTTGACTCCATTGAGCTACTCGGCCTGTCTGAACTCTGGGCCATACCAACAGATCATCTTTCCTTCAAAAAAGCAGTGAAAAAAAGAACATCCATGTTATCTGTTTTAGAAAACAAAGCAATTCTCACTAAAAAGGCACACGGCTGGATAGTGCTCAGTGACTACGCAAGGCTCAAACCCCAAGCCTACTTGAGTGCAGGAGTCAAAATAAGAACGAAGGAAAACTTCCTAAAGCTGCGTTTGGGGGTAATTGCGATTAATCCCCATCTCCCACCATGGGAAAGGAGAGGAGGTACTCCGACTTGCCGTTTATGTGGAAGCGGAAAGGAGGACATTATACATATAATTTGTAACTGTCCCAACTTAAAGGACATAAGATACACCTTGTTACGTCCCTTCTTCAGGTATTATGGCACCCGGTCCTGCAGGCAGGCAGTGAAGCTTTGCTTCAACCCCGTTGACGTTCAGCTTAAGTGTCGGCAAACAAAATTCTTTGAGACGGTAACCAAGAGACTCAAAAACCTGTCATTATCTGAAGAATGTTAAAAATAAGAGTACAAGGGCCTCCGGAGGGAACTCCCAAAAAATTAAAAATGAATAGTAACATTTTATAGATGTACCAATGTTTTTATTTATCGCCTAAAGGTTAAGAAAATGCTTTTCATATGTAAAATTAACTTAACTTAACACCTTACTTTAGTTGCAATAGCATTTTAAATTATCAATGTCCCTAGTTTGAACAATGGATTTGGTTAAGCTGTGTTATTGTCAGTTCAGCACTACTTGAAATACAAGAATTTATGAGTATTGCACAAACTGGGAATATTTTATTGATGATCTTTTCTAATGTTGTTTTTAAATTTAACAATTTGTGTACAATGGGAATCTTTATTGTTATGTATTTTCAAAGATTTTAACTAGTGATGCAAAAATAAACATTATCTTACCCTGTTCCTGTTTTGTTCATGGAGGGAAGCTTGCACTTCTGATTGGCTGTACCCACTCTGTCTGTATGTGTGAGGGTGGTCAGAAGTTCTGCTGCTCTTGCAGCCACAGTTTTGTGTATGTGAGATGAGCTTGCACTCCTGCACATGTATACAAGTTCTGTGTGAGGGAAGCATGGACTGCTGGTGCCCGCGAAGGAGGTGGGGGCGGTGGTCAGGGAGTTGGGGGTGCTACGGAACGTAAACAGTTTCACAGCTGCCTACCGTGCTGTTAATGCTCTGCGTGCCGGACAAGCTTTTTGGTCCTGTGGTACTTGACTGTTCTCAGTTTGAGATAACTGTTCACACTATAAAAATAATACTGATTTGCTTCTCACTTCATGTTACATAACTGAACCGTTGGAAGGTAAGCGTGGGTAATTAATTACTCATAGAAAGTACACACCACAAGATCCATCTAAAAATACATCTTCTAAAAAGTAGCAGGCCGCAGCACTGAGGACAGAAGCGAGCTGGAGGCGGCGCAAGGTGTTTTTATCCCCCGCCAGCAAGATGGCCGCCCACCACTTCATGGTTCCATCATCTGCTTCTTTTCAGGGCTGCAGACCATCCTGTGCTCACAGTAACTGCTTTCTAACCAAGCATTGGCATAGCCAATAGGTCTCGATTTTGGGACCTTATAAGTATTTAGTTATGCAGCACAATATCCTTGGTGCAACAACATTAACTGTTGCATGGTTAATCACTTATAAGATCCCAAAGACGAGACCTATTGGCTATGCCAATGCTTGTTATGTTTAGTATGTTCTTTCATTAAGTGCTTCTCGAACATTATTGAGTGAATTTACAGGTGTGGTACATATGGAATTTAAACCTTTCTTATTGTTCGTGTATATGAGTCATACGACCTGCCATGATCTTTGCGCGACCTATTCATACCATACCATACTATGACGAGGGTTCCTGTGTTTGATGGGCTGGCTCAATGCTTCTGCTTTCCCCTTGGTTCCCCCATGTTTGCATGTAACAACCACTGCAACAGAGAACAATAACGCCGCAGGGTTGACTACATTTTACACCCAATGGCAAATTATGTGGCACATTCTGTAGCAGTAATATTGTCTAGTCTTTCATTTTAACACATTAACACTGCCTCGGCAAACATTTCACCTCATTAGTACATGTTTAACACCTTGATACAGCAATAAGCTGCTATAAGGTGACCAGTTAACCTTTGCAAATGGTGATTCTTTATAGAAAAATATATATATTTGTAACTTTGTTGTATTTGAGTTAGAAACAATGTTGTGTTGAAATCTGCAAATAATGCAGCAGATGATGGATTAATCGGCAAGTGCTTTTTAAGCGCCATTTTTGGGCAGGAAATGTGCGCCCATCTTTCCAGTGCAGGGCTCGTATTGTGAGCTTTGTGGCCTTTCAAATGGAATATAGTGATGTTCTAGTGTGTATATAACCAGTATTGCTTAATTTGATGTTTCTTATGTGTATTATTTTGTAGGGGGGGTGTTAACAAACTTGTAAGTTTGTATGTAAGGATTGAGATTCAGAGAGAGGATGAGGTCTCTCTCACGGCTGGAGATGCCGACTTTGGACCTGGGAAACCAAGCCTCGAGGTCGACTCCACATCCTGTGATCCTGGGCCTATCCCCCAAAAAAACTGAATGCGTCGTGTGTAACGTAACTGGTGCTCATGTAAAGCGCTCCAATCAATACCTTCGGGTCGAGTACGCGCCATATAAATCTGGAACAAAAAAAAAATTGAGTTCGCACTGTGGTTTACTCGTGTACAAAATCGCACATGTGCAGTTTTAGTGGCTTCTTTTGTGACTCACCCAATTTTTGGTAATTAGTTGAGCCAGGCCTTGATTGACAGTAAAGAGGCGCTATGTGGAAGAGGCGCGTGGCGTCGAGCTTTGCATGACACTGGCAGCTTAGCGCTCCCCTCAAAGCACCGACGCGCCACTGACAACCTATTTGTTTAATACTCCATTTCGGAAAGCCTGGTCTTCCGGGCGCACAGGGGGGAGGGAGCGGGCAGAAAGCGACGGGGGCGGATAATCAAGATCTCTCCGGCACACTATGAATGTCTATAGAAATGGCATGGAAGTAATTGCTTCTGAAAAGAGCATCAGGAATATGGTCCGAGTGATTCCACTTAAACGAGTGCTGAGAGGTTACGAAGGTTGCTCTAAAGACACCACATCCTTGTCACTGAAACAAGACAAGCCCGGCGGAGCGTGGCGCGCGCGCTTGGCGGGGGCGGGGGAGCGCATTCCAGGCGGGGGAGCGGACCCTTTGAAGTATGATGCCGAGGGCGCCTGTGGGTTGAAGCGCTTTCCCAAACGGATTGCATGGCGGCACGATGCACGTGATTGTGAGCATGCTCGCCATGCAATCCACTTTTGGGAGCACTTTGAGGTGCCCCTTTACTAGAGTCTCGCATAGCGATTGCGTAAACGCAATAGCTAGGCGAGACCTAAAAAGGGGAGGTCAATTTTTGTAGATACTGGCCTCTGGGAATGCATGCAATTAACCACTGCACAAATGTAAATTCCCACATGATGGGTGCTGTGAAGTAAGCGTGCCCAGTTGAGTGAAAAAATGGCTATTTATTCAAGGTTTCCGTCTGAGGATAACATCTCCATCTTCTAAAAAGGTTGTGCTATACAGAGTCCCCCTGCCTTGGTGCAGGGCCAATGCGATGCATAGACACACCTGGAACATCCCACCAATAACTACCCTTTGCCCCATCGACTTTAGACAGAATGTAAAGAACCTAGCATCATAGACAAACTTACATCCCTCACATCCGCACCCGGCTGACAGGAGCACAAACATACACAGATGCAGAACCATTGCAATCTCTTTATATTACTATACCATGATTCTACAGCAACTACCTGCATCATACAGTCCAATCTATACGGACTTGAATGACTGAATTCAAACTATATGAATCGCCAAACTCTACCCCATGCCCGTCTCATCACCTGATTGTCATACATGACTTGCGCCCCTGAATTCCCTTCATGGTCCAACCTGTGTGTGTCCCTGCAATATAATGTCTAATTCTTCTCTTTAACATATATATTTCTACCGTCAATCTCCTTGACTATAATGCAGTACTCTGTCCTGAAAACCGCTCTTTGATGGTCCCACGACGCCGCTTGTAAGCGCTCCGGTGCTCCCTGGATCCTGGTTTGCGGAATTTTGAAGGAAAATGAAAAGAACAGAAATCCGCAGTTTAAAAAAGACTCCTCTCTAAAATTCTGTATCAGGAGTTTACTTTGTATACTTTGCAAAGATGCCATCCATCCATCTTTTGAACTGAAATCATGGATAACTCTAGAAACACAAGTTACAGGGTTGTTTTATTGTAAAATATTTAAGGTAGAACTGCTGCTCCCCTCGAGTTGAAACATTAATTTATATTTAGGTGTAATGGGACATAGTTAGGTGCAAGTATCTGGAAGAGAAGTCATACACCAAGGTTATATGATCCCCAGGCCACTGTACTTGTGGGGAATGACTGAACCACAAGAGTCAAATGTGGGGGATTCCGGAGTAATAAGCAATGTAGACTTATATGGTCTTGGTGGTCTTTACAAAGAGGAATACTAGAAATGGTGCAGGAATTTAGGAAGTGGTAGTGTAAAGAGATGGAATAATGAAGGAGTAAGACGGATGAGCTAATGAAGGTGTAAAACGCATGTGATGGTCAGATCAACTCCAGGTCAAGAGGAGAGAAGGACTTGAACAAGAGGGTGAAGATCTCTGGGTGCCACATTGAAAGAAAAACTGACATTTTTACTGGTTTGGCAGTGTTGAAGATACCCAAGTACAGGCAACTGGTCGCTTGTTGCTGGAGATGCATGTGGGAGGGGAAGGTGAAGAAAATCTTGGGCATAAGCAAACACGTGGCTAATAAAGCCTACAGAACAAATGCTGCTGCATAGAACAGTGGTATAGGAAGAGAAGGGGTAATACAACAGAGCCATCTCAAGTGTACCTTCACTTTTCCACCTAGACCACATCTCTTCAACTAAACCACCATTCTCCCACTATACCCCCACCACCTGCACAGGACCGTAGCTCCACCATGCAAAGCCTCCACTACACCATGTCTTCTCAATTGTGCCTCTACTATTCCATTTAGGCCACAACTGAACATGACCACCACTCTCCCAGCATACTGCACAATTTCCACAGGACCACAGTGTCACCATGCAAAACCTCCACTACACCAGGCCTCCTCAAGCTTTCCTTCTACTCTTCCACCAAGACCACGACTCAACAAGACAACATCTCTTCAATTAAACCAGCACTCTCCCATCATACCACACCACTTCCACACGACCATGGCTCCACCATGTAACACCTCCACTATACCAGGTCTCCTCTTTTGTATCTCTACTATTCCATCCAGACCACAACTGAACAAGACCACAACTCTTTATCTCTTCCACTAAACTGCAACTCTACCAGTATACGACACCAATACTACAGGACCACAGCTTTACAATGCAAAACTTCCACTACACCAGGCCTCCAAAAGTGTGCCTCTACCCTTTTATCACTAGACTACAACTAGACCACACCACTTCCACTAAACAACCACTCTCCCGCTATATGACCTCCATAGGACCACTGAAACATGGCTCCACAATGCAAAACCTCCACTACACCAGGCCTCAAGTGTGTCTCTACCCTTTCATCTCTAGACTACAACTAGACCGCACCACTTCCACTAAACAACCACTCTCACGCTATATGACCTCCATAGGACCACTGAAACACGGCTCCACCATGCAAAACCTCCACTACACCAGGCCTCCTCAAGTGTACCTCCAATCTTTGATCTAGACTACAACTAGACAACACCTCTTCCACTAAACTACACCTCTCCACTGGAAATTACGTGATCCACTAGGCAGCCTATCCACTAAAACATACCTCTTCCACAGTGTCACCACTCTTCCTCAAGACCTCACCTCAACCAGACGACAATTCTATTTAAGACCTATTAATAATCCAGGTACAGAATGGCTTCACCAATGCCAAGAACATTCAAAAACAGTGCGGTCACCTCTCAGGACATACCTCACTTGGGTTCCTATTGTAAATATCCAGTAGATTTTTAAGCAGTAAACCAGGGCACGGCATATTTTTAAGTGCTCCCAATTTTGTTATATAATGCAACAAGAGTATAGGATATAAAAATATGTGCAACGCGCATTGCGCAAATATGGATGCTGCAAATAGAACTTTAGTCTGCTGGTTCCACAGTGAATACACAAAGGGAGCACTCAAAGGACTGCCTCATTGCAGAGATGTAGCGGAAACATAGAAATTAAAACATTGTTCTAGTCTGGGGGAAATATATCAAAAAGCTTATTTAGCTTTCAGATAGGGCCACATTGGCCATTTTTAGGTCTCGCCTAGCGTTGCAGTCCATGAGCTGCCCGCTCGGCGAGACCTATAGTTAGAGAGATTTTAGAAGGGGACTCGAAGCCCCGCACTTCATTTCCATTGGCTTGCATCACCGTTTATGCTTAACGATGGCCTGCCAATGGAAATGGTTTTATTTTGTCGCTGCCCTTTCTCCTTTTCGATGGCCCATTCGGACAGGCTTGTCTGCTTCACGGCTGTCGTGAAGCACTTTCTTATCTTTAGAGGGGGGCATCTGTTTCTAATTAGCATGCTAATTAGAAACAGATGGCCCCCAAAGATAAAAAAGTCTGCAGGCACTACCCTGCACACTGAGGTCTCCTCGCTTCAGCGCCCCCCCCCTTCAGAGCACACGTCCGCTCAGGGAGCCTCTCCTCGCTTTAGCCCCCCACACCCCCCACCTTGGAGCACATGTAACTTGTCTTTTTCTAAGTCCTTATCTGGGCACTCTATGTACAGAGGGAGTCTGCGACCGCGAAACATAGAATACAAAACTTTGGACTTACGCCGGTTTAAAAATGCTTCTGGGGCTCCAACTTTGGAAATCTTAATTACTATCTTTGGATGCATTCGCCTTTCCAAGCTAATGTTTTGGGAGGTTTGTACCTGTTTCTGTGTTTAAAAACATTAAAAGTGACTTACGTGAAATACTGCAAGCACGTTACGAGATTGGAGAGGTGTTCATCGAGGACGGCAGATAAGGAATGCAGCCCCGCTGCAGTCAGCAGCCTGGAGTACACTTCAGCCCTCCGGTCACTTGCTGCAGTGCATGCTGCAATGTGGAGTGGTACTCCGCCCTACAATGTTTCCATGAGGGCCCCACTGACTGCCTAACATAACCCCACTTCATGGCGCATTCCTGTGCAACTGAATTATGTGTGGTGTTCCCAAGAAAATTCATTCATTCCCCTATGCCTTTTGAGAGGAAACTCTAAAACCGTGCCTGCCCCTTTAAGAAATCACTTTAGCTGGCTTCAATCCAGGAAATTGGAACTCCTTAAAGAACGCGGTTAATACTGGGAGGTATTTGCAATTGCACTGGGTGAAAAAGAAAAGGAAGGAAAACAAGTTGGTCTCGGACTTAAGGCTTGTTTGTTTGATCAAAATATACTATCCAAACGTACGAAGCATCAATCATACTCCAAATATTCACATCCCTCTCAACTCCAAACTGGCCAGGTTGGCACTCACCTAACCAAAAAACAAATATATCAGGGCTTAAGGGACAAAATGCGGCATTACAGAAATGCATTTTTTGCTAAAGGACATGGAGGAAGGTTTTAATCATTTTAATTACACAAAGGATTAGCTTTGCTTTGCTGTTGGTGGCATTTGGAATACCAGTTTGTTCATCTTTATGAGGGTCTATTTTTTCACAGGATGCACATGAGGGCATGTCTTTACGAGTTTGTTTACTGGGAGCGAACAGGAACCTCCAAAGGGGACAAATAAAAAGGTACATAATTGACCAATTTAAAGGTATGCTCGGTTTACTGATCTCGGAAGGACAGAATGCAGAAGTCGACTTTACTGAGATTTGACCTTGTGAGCCATGGATTATTGCACATTTCAGTGGTGAGCTATCCTTAAAAGCATGATGTCAGGTTCTGAGGACACATATTACAATAGCACCAAGGTGCTCGCACCAGCATGCACAGACCATCAAACGTTGTCCCCTCGGTGTACAAACCTGAGCAATTTTTTGACTTAACGCACTAAGGTGTGTACATATCAACTAACGGAATACCTCTGCAACAACTACAAGTCAATTCACAAGTACAGAAGTGTACATTTTGTGAATAAAGCATAAAACAATCACACACCCGTAGGCCACAATTCAACATTGTTGGCAGTGGAAAGCCGATTTGGTTGTCTTACACTTACAACCTGACACTTAAATGCCTAAGAAAGATTTACGGCGATTCCTATGGTACCTATTTCTAACAAAGGCTATCCCTAAACAAGGCCCGTATACTAGAGCTAGCCATGCAACATAAGCGCCAGAACACAAGACCCGCCACGCCAGCGTGTCATAAATTGAGCCCCGCCATAGTGTGGCAGAGTGCGAAGGAGCAAGCCATGCCAAAGAAGGGTAAGGCGCCATAGAGCTAGGCCTGACACACAAAGCCAGCACTCTGCAGACCGAGCCTCGCGCCACAGGGCTACAGGAGAGCACGTTTGAAGTTTTGATGCCAGGAGAACATAACTGCAAATAAAAAGTATTGCACCAACACTGAAAGCACACACCTATCTCCTACACACAGCATCGGCTGTTGTGACAAGCGGGTAGGAGGGCGGGTGGAGTGAGTTGCGGGGGCGAGGAGGATCACGTGGGGAGTCGTGATTGTGGGAGGGAAGGAGAAAAAATCCAAACAACCTTAATTAGCCACTTTTTTTTACTTTTGAAATGTTCCCTCCTGCTGGGAATGAGACCATGCTTTCATTCGGAAGAAACCGAACTGAAAGTTGCTGCACTGATAGCAAAAAGGAATGCTGAGAAGTCAGGGTGCGTCATCAGGAAGTCAGTACAACTAGCAGCGGGCGTCATGACTCGTGGGTAGGGAGGAGATGTGAGGTGGAGTCGCACGGTGGTCGCGCAGAACACCAGAAAGAACACAGAGGAGCGGGGGCGAGGGAGCGCGGCAACGAGGCAAACGTGCACTGCTGTGCGTAACAGACACGAATGGGAATGGGCGGAGCAAAGGCGGGACATGTGCCCGCCTTTGCCCAATTGCGTGCATGCTTTTTTTTTTTTTTTTTTAAAAGCACGCAAAAGCCAATTGCAGCCGGAAAAAGTACACGCACGAGCGTGTGCTCAGCTTTCGCAACCCCCTACATGACGTCTCGCGCAGCGCGAGCAGTGCTACGCACTGCAACGCTAGGCGCGAGACCTAAAAAGAAGTCAAAGGGTTGCTCCTGAATAGCTTTTTGCAATAATAGTCCTGAAGCCATCCAAAAATTCGGTACTTCCAGTTTACTGCACCGTTTTGTAATGTCCTACAATGCATTTTAAACTGCTGTGTACCTCCCATGACCTGGGCTATTCTTCTACCGAATATATTGCTTGCTTTCATGTACAGCGCTCTGATACCCTGATGGGTCATGTTTGCGCTATATAAAACCTTTCAAACAAAAAAACATCTGTATTCAAACTGCACAAAGGGCATGGTTAATATCTTCTCCCCGTGCCCTCAGGGTGGGCTGATACGAATGATACCAGGCGCGCCGGGCCCCTCTGAATTTGAAAATACACACGAAGCGTACTGTGCGCAGGACGTGTGTAGGCAGACACAGACCAAGCGAGTGAAAAGGCCTCCTGTCCTGATCCGTCCCTTGCAGAGTTAGTTGCAGGGAGCAGTCCGGAGTGCTACACAATCCCGAAAACTGTAAAGAAGCCCAAAATAAACAGAAGCAATAATTTATGTCGATCACACACACGTTGAAGACAATGCACATAGCTGCATTTAGACGAACAAACAATGCAATTTCATTCTAATGCTACTAAATTAATGAATCAGCGTCACGTCTAAAGCACTTCTTATTTTAGTTTTCACATCTATCTTGATTTGATAAAGAAATGCAAAAAATCCAGCAGCCAGCTAGTGTGCGCCGGGCAATCACCTTTTCCACTTCCTTGCTCTGTAGAAGAATAAATAACCACACAATTTTTAAACAACACGTTTTATGTCGCCTTAAACAACTCTCAAATATCCGCAATTAATTATGCTCGAGGAGCAGAGGGGTCTCAGACAGACATAAATACTCATTATCTTCCCCCAAATACCCCTTTTAATGATGGGCAATACATTGCGACAAACCTTATACTTCTCCCCCACAACCCACGTATTCTCTCACTCAAGGCAACAGACACAAAGTCTTGAACCTCGAGACACCACCACAAGAATCAAGATAATGTGTTATGGAAGTCCTACCTCAAGCTTGCCGTTGACTATCAATGTGGAAGAGTTTACAAATTGGGACTCCCAAGGATTATTTGGTGCTCACTGGAGAGGAGTCCTGCCTGGCCCACCACCTCGTCCGTACCTCTAAACCACAGCAGCACAGAAGCTTCAGCGTGAGGCACCACCTGTATGAACTTTGCTCCATACACTGAAAGCCAGGAGTGCTAGCTGTACCAGGCCTCCCTACACCAGCACCTTCGTTTTTGTATTCATGGCCTCCATGTTTGCACTCTACCTAGGTACTGTTTAGAAGGAGCCACCAGGCTGTTCTCAATCCTTTCCAAGACCCTCCTAATGTGATCCACTTTGGTATCTAGTGCGGATCTCAACATTAGCTTGGCATGTACTCCTCTGCTCTCAGGACATAGAGATGGCAGCGCATGTACGCACCTGAGTGAATGAGACCACCTTCACGCCGTGAAGGCGGGTCACGCCGCAGGATGACAGAATTAAACGCAGGTCTGTAATGATAGAGAGGTGTCAGAAGATACAATAAGGGGAAAGAAAGTGAGGCCCCTCCTCATCCTGTCAAAGACTCACAAATGAAAGACGGAATGCAGAACAAATCAAAACATTCACCCCAGTCAAGAGATCTGGGTTATATCCATAGTTCTTTTGCTCACCATGCCACCCCAGTTTAGATCAGGCCATATGCAAATCAGTCTTGACCCTGTTCCTTGTGGGAACAGTCCAGCCTGAACTGCCAAGCCAGGTCCTCCCTGGACCAGAAACAAGCATCCTGGGACTTCTTTTTCGGGGCATCACCCCTCATCAGTGAGGATAGCTTGAATCCAGTGGTGCAGTAAGCACAGGACCCACGTCTGGGCATACTCGGCGCACTAATAGCGAGAAAAAAAAAAGATACTCAAATGAGGGACGGAATGCCGAACTAATCAAAACATTCACCCCAGTCAAGAGATCTGGGTTATATCCATAGTTCTTTTGCTCACCATGCCACCCCAGGCCATATGCAAATCAGTCTTGATCCTGCTCCTCGTGGGAACAGTCCAGCCTGAAGTGCCAAGCCAGGTCCTCCCTGGACCAGAAACAAGCATCCTGGGACTTCTTTCGGGGCATCACCCCTCATCAGTGAGGATAGCTTAAATCCAGTGGTGCAGTAAGCACAGGACCCACGTCTGGGCATACCAGGCGCACTTAGAGCGAGAAAAAAAAAGATACTCAAATGAGGGACGGAATGCCGAACTAATCAAAACATTCACCCCCAGTCAAGAGATCTGGGTTAAATCCATTGTCATAGTTCTTTAGCTCACCAAGCCACCACAAATTAGACCCGGCCATATGCAAATCAGTCTTTACCCTGCTACTCATGGGAACAGTCCAGCTCAAACTGCCAAGTCAGGTCCTCCCTGGACCAGTAACAAGCATCCTAGGACCGGTTGATGAGGGGTGACGCCCCGAAACCAGCACCGATAATGTCCAGACATGGGTCCCAGGCTCAGTGTGCCACTGGATTCAAGCCTGCCTGGCTGATGGGAGGGTGATGCCCCGAAACTGGTCCCAGGATGCTTGCCATCTTGAAGTGGGAGCTATGCCCGTATTCCCCAGGGGAAGACAAAATGGTCTTCTTTTCCTAGTGACCACACTTACAGGTGGAAACAAACAGGAAGTCACTCAAGTCCAAGTAGCACCACAAGGTGGAAAAGTACTCTTAAAAAAATAGTTTTACAACTAAGAAGGAGAATAATCCCAAGAAGCACTACTCCCACAAGAGCAAAGATACGTCCCTAAGCATATAAAACATCTCACAATGTTTTAATGCTTCACTGACTGAAAACACAAGGGGTACACTTCTTTGAAGGCACCTAAACAAATGTACCTGATGTGGCAATGGGGGCGCAAGCAGGGTGCCTGTATGAGATGTTGGGTGCTCAAAGGAGTAGAACTGAACACGAGGACATCTATAAACAACTGCAGCAACACTATACATATTTTTCATAAGTTCTTGTGGCTACAACAGGTGACCTCACACTTTCTCCCTACCTCCGTCGCTTCAAACACTGAGAAATTAAGGAACTAAAATTCTACACATAAATACTGTATAGTGGGGGCAGTGCTTTACCACTGGGCTGAGAAAAGGTGACCAGACAAGGTATAAACGGGAGCCGGCGCTCCTAGCAAAACAATAATTACAGAAGCAAAACATTGTCTCAGAGCTCCCCCTGCTTCTAGCTGCACATCAGTTTAACCTCATGCCAGTGCTGGCATGACGTACGCAGTCTGTGCAGGACAAACAGTAATTACAGCAATGAGAAGCTTGAAACGTAAAGAGTGGATGGCCTTGAAGTTCAGCTAACATACATCTGCATACTAATGTACATTTATAGGGACATCTTTTCTGGCATTCGTGTCATAACCAGACATATAATGGATGGAGGCATGTTGATTTCACTTTACACATAAAATTCACTTTGATCCACAATAGTTGGTGCTTTGACGAGTTTGTTCATTGGTAGAATTTGAAATTCCACCTTTCATGCTCAGTATAATCATTACCTTCGTTGCTCTCGCCGATGGATGTGTTGTCAAAGATTTTTTCTTAGTCAACGATGCTGCCATTGACGGAAATGTCGTCGTCGTCATCAAAGAGTGTACTCTGGTCATAGTAGATGTGACCGTTGACAATGTCGTCGTCTTTATCGATGGTTTCAACATGTCACTTGTCGAAGGGTCCGTTGACACCATTCTCACCTCCGAAACTGCCTTCTTAATGAAGGTATTGAAGGTTTTGATCTTGTTAAGGAATTATTTTACCTTTCTTTTTCCTCTTTTCCATAACAGGACTTTTGTCTCTAAGCTTCTTGTGGACTTTTTTTTTAGTGTTCCTGACAGGAATCCTTCTTTTTAATATGTTCCTTTTTTTGAGGGGTCCTGACAGGAATCCTTCTTTTTAATATGTTCCTTTTTTGAGGAGTCCTGTGGTGAGAAGATGTTCCCTCACCATCATCTTCTGAAGACTGATGTTCTTTAGATTTCTTCTTTTGGAGCTAGAGCAGGAGTCTGGCCTCCCTGTCTTTCAAGGTCTTAGTTGGAAATGTCCAACATATTTTACACTCAGGACATGATCAGTATAAAGGCAACGAAGACATGTGGAGGTCCTCAGACTATAGTCTGGGTTTACCACAATACTTACATGGCCTGAAAAGGCTTTTCTTAGAATGTTCTGACATCTTCTCAGTCAGGAAAAGGATTCTCAAAGGTGGTCTCTTGAGAATATAAATGTTAGATTTGAATCCAATTGTAGAAAAGTGTACCAAAAGCAGAGAGAGTGGAGAGACTCCCCCCTCACACGAAGTACGGTATGAAATTTGAGGTATGGTGGCCCTTCTGGGGAAGAGTGCTGCAGGGGCTGCTTTCTGATTGGCTGAAGTTTTTATTATTAAAATGATGTGAACTGGCTAGCAATGTCCCTTCTTGAATCGGTTATATCCAATGCTTTTTCTAACTGCTTGTTGTGATTGCTGTTGGACTCCCACCTCAATGACAGGGAAGATTCAAGCATGCAAATCTATGAAAGAGTCGATACTGGAGACGTAGTTATAAACAGTAAGGTTAAGAGTAAATCATAAAGAATGTGTTGTGATCAAGCAAGAGTGTTGCCTTCAGGAAGTGGACAAGTTAGGGCCCAGTTAGCCCCTGCCTTTTCTACAACCCTCAGGGCCATGCTTGTGGGAGGGCTCAATGGGGCAGTACCCCCCTCTAACTGGCATTGGAAACACACAAGAAAGGAGAGAGGGTAATGAGGTGTACAAAAGGGGTTAATCCTATTATTCTACTGTGTTGCATTCTGAGCAACAAAGTGGCCCCAAGCAGCAGCTGACAACATTAGCAGGACACTACACAAAGGCATTTCTGGAAAAAAGAAGCAACATGGAGTGGGACAAACATACCTTGCAGAAGAGGGAGGCGGACTTGGTTTTTAGCGTTGTTGATAAGTGTTTGGGAATGATTGGAACGTTTTATCCAAGTGGGTCTGTTAGTGAAATAACTCAACTTACGCAATAAAACAAAGTTTTTAACTTGCAAATATGAGTTTGCTGTTGATATTGGGTTGGAGGGAGGCAACGCTTTGAGTTTAGCCACTACGCAGTAGTAATATCAATCAATCCTAGATCATTTTGCCAAGCAGCGGTATAGTTCTGGGCTGGCACTAGGCTTATTATGCCAATGGTGGATCTTGGACAAGATAGCACACCAACAATACAGATCAGGGAATATGAAAAGAGTTTGAATATTGAGATCTACAAGTGGCTGGAGATGAGATTAAAATTATTTTCAGTAATGTCATCCAGTATGTCATCAGTGATGGCATCTGTCCAGAATGGTGGCACTGCCACAGGTGTTGTATGTCCTGCTAAATTCCCCCTTTAAGATCTCACCCGAGTAGTTCTCTAGATTAAGTACCATTTGATGAGGGAATTGGGGTGGTAGATATGCAAAGGTACAATTGGGCAGCCAAGATGCCGCCGATAAACAATTGCATTTTTGGGGGGAGAGATGATTCGGCTTTAGAAATGTATGCCTCAACTTAATCTCAGAATTTAATCAGCTGGAACCCATGCTCACATGGAAGAAATTGTGGGGTCATGCTGTGTGTGATGTGGGATTACTCCATGATTACAAGATAATGGGCTAAAATCTTTAATACAACGGAGGAAGTAGTGGGAATGCCAGTAGACCCAAATCAAAGTAGGCGATACAGGAGCATTTCCAGAGTGGTATGGTCTCCGGGGGGAAGAAACAGCTAATAGGTATTGGTTGCATGATTGCCAAATGAGACATTGCCTGGCTCTGGAGGTATTAAAGGCCCCTCCCTTTCCCTAATGGCTTAGCTCATTTGTTCTTAACCTTTGGACTTCTGCGGACCCCCACTCAATCATCAGTCATTACTGAAAGACAAAGACCCTGGCCTCAGCATGTTTTATGATTTGAGCCACAAACAATACACAAAAATACAGAAACAAGCATTCATCCAATAAATACAAATGATTAAATATTCTATTAAATTTACAAACGAATCTAAAAAAAAAAAGAAAAAGAAAAATCAACATTTTAATAAGAAGGTTTGAGCTTTTCTAAATTAATTTGAGGCCGTTGATCTTCCACACAATATCCTGTTTGAATCACTTGCTCTGCTCCAACGCATCAATTTGAGTATACTAACTTAATTTTTATCCTTCAATTTCAAATTCATTCACATTTACAGAACATTTTAAAAAATTCAGCTGTACATTTTGCTTTGTAATTTGTATAAACTTAACTAATCTGTTAATCTGTTTTCAAGGACAGACAGCAAGATCTTGCTGGCCATGTCCAATGAATCATGGGTGCACCTGCACAGAAGGACACCACTTTTAAGTGTTGCAGGGCTAAGGTACATGAGGAGAACAACATCTTGCCAAAGGCATCAATACTTTCGACTCTATAGAGTGGATATTAGTTGGAAATTCATTTGGGTTCACATTACTTGTGGATGTCTTTACCACCAGGCTTTCAGGCGAAGGATGCTTTGTCAGAAGATTAGGTTACCACAGGATAATCTGTGCCGCCCGGCCACAGGTTGAATGGCTGTGTCCCCTCAAGCATGGTTTAGACCAGGATAACAGAAAAGTGTCCGTAAGAGCCTTACTCAAAGACAACAGTGCCTCGCTTACGGTTGGTCCTGGTTGAAGGATTTCAGGTAATAAGTTAGCCTTAGTTTCAACTGAAGGTAATTTCAGCTGCCACCCCAGATAACCACAGTGAAATAGACACTTTTTGTTAGTGGTCCAGGTGGTTTAGTATAACTCTGTCTCTTGAGACGCATTCAGTTCACTGGCATTTTGCCAGTCTAGATACCGCCCCTCATCTGTACTGTGATGGGGGAGCGGGTTATCTGCTTCATCATCATGATCAGTGTCATAGGGTGCATTCGATTGCCCGAAACCGCATCATAATTGGATCTGAAGAAGGCCTCCAGCCTTTGGTAGTACAGCTTCAAGGAAGAGACTGAGGAACAGTCTAGTTGTTAAATGACTAGGTGCACTTTTGTAATCTCACAGCGATTCATAGGCGTAGCACAGGTTGACATAATATTGGAATTGGCGTCTTGATGGCGCCCAGGACAAGCGCTGACACAGAAGTAACTGGCGTGGACCTGAAAGCCAGGACAGAAATCTGGACTAGCGCTGGTATGGGCCAGTGAACGGGTCCCAAGGGGTGAATCGGCATCAGAGGAGGCCCCTGGAGCTCCGTGGGACTCAAAAACACAAGAGGCGACTGGAGGTTCGGAGAGATTTACAGCATGGTACCTTTAAAGGCCACCGTTTGCTGCGGACTCGATGTCAGTCAGGGAAATTTGGGTCATGCCAGGACCTGGTCAGAGTCAGAAAATGATGGGGGAGCACTTTTCGACTGACACCCTTGTGACATCTTGCCAGATTTAGAGTGGTAGGATAGGATCTAGTCTAGCCTGCCTTTCTTGCGCTTGTGGTGCGGTTTTGCCCCACCAGACAATTCAAGCAGGACCGGCCTCTCTACCATGACTTAGAATGTAACTTGTGCTTTGACCACAACCTCTTCCAATGTTCGGCGACATATAACCAAGCCTCCCATTCCTGGATCGCCTCCAGGTGCAAGAGGGCACTCTTATCACATGCACCCAAGCACCCCGAACAGTTTGTGCATGTCTGTGATATCTGCTTCCTGCAGCTTCAGCACCGCAAGGGAAACATCTTCCCTAGCATACTACTGTAAAGAGTTTTGAATTCCTCGGAAGACTACAAATTTGGAGTGGAGCGCCACATCTGCATCAAAGATCACAGAAAGGAACTGACATCAGCGTATAGGGGCGGGCCAGCTCTGCCCTGTCACTTCCTGGGTGGAGCAGAATCATCGCGGAGCCATCAGGCGGTGCAGGAGCCCAGCTGAAGGATTCCTCAGACCCAGTCTGTCTCTCTAGGAATACTCTAAATATGAACACTTTGTAGTTAGCAGTATCCATCAGAAAGACAGAATACCGAAACATCTGTCTTCGGAAGGGCAGCACACCATACATCACCCCTTTTAAAACCCTATTCAAATACCATGGGCTCCTGGCAGTAAGGCTGGGGAACTCAGCTATAATCCGGCCGTTCTGTGCCAAGCCACATCTAGAGGGCGAACAAGCCAAGGACCTCACACCGCACTCAAGAAACCCCTACAGGCCCACACTCCGTTCTGGCAGGAGTAAACATGGTGCTTTGTGTACTGCTACAAGTGTGAGCATCAGACCGTGTCCCTGCCACACAGAATCCCTTTGTTGCAGTGCTTCCTGGCACATTCCCTGCGAAATGTTCATTTCCAGACAGCTCGGAAGGGACAGGGGTGGCCCTCTCACGTCCAGCTCCAGGGTGAGTCCTTTATTCAAACCGCAACGAAAGAGGGTCACCCAAACTGGGATAGTTTATGGTAAATTTGATTCCATTGTAAAGCGCACTAAATGCCAACAAGAGCGATGTAAAAGTGGGTGCACGGAAGTAGTGGGTGCACGGAAGTAGTGGGTGCACAGAAGTAGTGGGTGCACAGAAGTAGTGGGTGCACAGAAGTAGAGGGTGCACAGAAGTAGTGGGTGCACAGAAGTAGTGGGTGCACAGAAGTAGTGGATGCACAGAAGTAGTGGGTGCACAGAAGTAGTGGGTGCACAGAAGTAGTGGGTGCACGGAAGTAGTGGGTGCACAGAAGTAGTGGGTGCACGGAAGTAGTGGGTGCACAGAAGTAGTGGGTGCACGGACGTACTGGGTGCATGGACGTACTGGGTGCATGGACGTACTGGGTGCATGGACGTACTGGGTGCATGGACGTAGTTGGTGTATGGACGTAGTGGGTCCATGGATGTAGCGGGTGCACGGAAGTAGTGGGTGCACGGAAGTAGTGGGTGCACGGAAGTAGTGGGTGCACAGAAGTAGTGGATGCACAGAAGTAGTGGGTGCACAGAAGTAGTGGGTGCACGGACACAGTAGGTGCATGGACGTACTGGGTGCATGGACGTACTGGGTGCATGGACGTACTGGGTGCATGGACGTACTGGGTGCATGGGCGTAGTGGGTGCACAGAAGTAGAGGGTGCACAGAAGTAGAGGGTGTACAGAAGTAGTGGGTGCACGGACACAGTGGGTGCATGGACGTACTGGGTGCATGGACGTAGTGGGTGCATGGAAGTAATGAGCGTACAAAAGTAGTGGATGCACAGAAGTAATGGGTGCACAGAAATAATGGGTACATGGATATAGTGGAAGTAGTGGGTGCATGGACATAGTGGCTGCATGGAAGTAGTGGGTGCACAGAAGTAGTGGGTGCATGGAAGAAGTGGCTACATGAACGTAGTGGAAGTAGTGGGTGCATGGAAGTAGTGGGTGCATGGAAGTAGTGGGTGCATGGAAGTAGTGGGTGCACAGAAGTAGTGGGTGCACAGAAGTAGTGGGTGCATGGAAGTAGTGGCTACATGAAGGAAGTGGAAGTAGTGGCTACATGAACGTAGTGGGTGCATGGAAGTAGTGTGTGCACGGAAATAGTGGGTTCACGGTAGTAGTGGGTTCACGGTAGTAGTGAGTACATGTATGTAGTCGGTGCATGGATGTAGTGGGTGCATGGATGTAATGAGTGCAGGAAGTAGTGGCTGCACAGAAGTAGTGGGTGCATGGAAGTAGTGGCTGCATGAACATAGTGGAAGTAGTGGGTGCATTGAAGTAGTGGCTACATGAACGTAGTGGAAGTAGTGGGTGCATGGAAGTAGTGGCTACATGAACGTAGTGTGTGCATGGAAGTAGTGTGTGCATGGAAGTAGTGTGTGCACGGAAGTAGTGTGTGCACGGAAGTAGTTGGTTCACGGTAGTAGTGGGTGCATGGATGTAGTGGGTGCATGGACGTAGT
This sequence comes from Triturus cristatus, assembly GCF_964204655.1. NCBI lineage: Eukaryota > Metazoa > Chordata > Amphibia > Caudata > Salamandridae > Triturus > Triturus cristatus. The sequence continues at coordinate 1,041,551,118 of NC_140588.1, forward strand.
GGGTGCATGGACGTAGTGGGTGCATGGACGTAGTGGGTGCATGGAAGTAGTGGGTGCATGGAAGTAGTGGGTGCATGGAAGTAGTGGGTGCATGGAAGTAGTGGGTGCACAGATGTAGTGGGTGGACGGAAGTAGTGGGTACATAAACGTAGTGGTGGGTGCACGGAAGTAGTGAGTGCATGGATGTAATGAATGCATGACCATAGTGGGTGCACAGAAGTAGTGGGTGCATGGTAGCAGTGGGTGCATGGACGTGGTGGGTGCATGGAAGTGGTTGGTGCATGAATGTAGCGGATGCATGTATGTAGCGGGTGTATGGACGTAGTGGGTGCATGGAAGTATACGGTGCATGGAAGTTGTGGGTGCATGGAAGTAGAGGGTGCATGGAAGTAGTGTATGCACGCAAGTAGTGGGTGCACGGAAATAGTGGGTGCACGGAAGTAGCGGGTGCCCAGAATTAGTGGGTGCATGACATAGTGGGTGCATGGATGTAGTGGGTGTATGGATGTAGTGGGTGTATGGACGTAGTGGGTTGCATTGACGTAGTGGATGCATTGACGAAGTGGGCGCATGGAAGCAGTGAGTGCATGGAAGCAGTGAGTGCATGGAAGCAGTGAGTGTATGGATGTAGTGGGTGTATGGACGTAGTGGGAGTATGGACGTAGAGGGAGTATGGATGTATCGGTGTATGGAAGTAGCGGGTGCATGGAAGTAGCAGGTGCATGAACATAGTATGTGCATGGAAGAAGTGGTTGCACGGAATTAGTGGGTGCATGAAAGTGGTGTGTGCATGCACGTAGTGTGTGCATGGACGTAGTGGTGTGCATGGAAGTAGTGGTGTGCATGGAAGTAGTGGTGTGCATGGAAGTAGTGGTGTGCATGGAAGTAGTGGTGTGGATGGAAGTAGTGGTGGGCATGGAAGTAGTGGTGGGCATGGAAGTAGTGGTGGACATGGAAGTAGTGGTATGCATGCAAGTAGTGGATACATGCAAGTAGTGGTATGCATGCAAGTAGTGGATACATGCAAGTAGTGGATACATGCAAGTAGTGGATACATGCAAGTAGTGGATGCATGCAAGTAGTGGATGCATGCAAGTAGTGGTTGTATGATGCATGGGCATAGTGGATGCCTGGACATAGTGGATGCCTGGACGTAGTGGATGCCTGGACGTAGTGGATGCCTGGACGTAGTGGATGCCTGGACGTAGTGGGTGCCTGGACGTAGCGGGTGCCTGGAAGTAGCGGGTGCATGGAAGTAGCGGGTGCATGGAAGTAGTGGGTGTATGATGCATGGACATAGTGGATGCATGGACGTAGTGGATGCATGGAAGTAGTGGGTGCATAGAAGTAATGGATGCATGGAAGTAGTTTGTGCATGCAAGTGGTGGGTGCATGGAAGTAGTGGGTGCATGCAAGTAGTGGGTGCATGGAAGTAGTGGGTGCATGGAAGTAGTGGGTGCAAGGAAGTAGTGGGTGCAAGGAAGTAGTGGGTGCAAGGAAGTAGTGGGTGCAAGGAAGTAGTGGGTGCAAGGAAGTAGTAGGTGCACGGAAGTAGTGGGTGCAAGGAAGTAGTAGGTGCACGGAAGTAGTAGGTGCATGCAAGTAGTGGATACATGCACATAGCGGGTGCATGGAAGTAGTAGATGCATGGAAGTAGTAGATGCATGGAAGTAGTGGATGCATGCGAGTAGTGGGTGCACGCACGTAGTGGGTGCATGCAAGTAGTGGGTGCAAGGAAGTAGGGGGTGCAAGGAAGTAGGGGGTGCAAGGAAGTAGGGGGTGCAAGGAAGTAGGGGGTGCAAGGAAGTAGGGGGTGCATGGAAGTAGGGGTGCAAGGAAGTAGTGGGTGCATGCAAGTAGTGGGTGCATGCAAGTAGTGGGTGCATGCAAGTAGTGGGTGCATAGACGCTGTGGGTGCATAGACGCAGTGGGTGCATGGACGTAGTGGGTGCATGGACGTAGTGGGTGTATGGACGTAGTGGGTGTATGGACGTAGTGGGTGCATGCAAGTAGTGGGTGCATGCAAGTAGTGGGTGCATGCAAGTAGAGGATGCATAGGTATAGTGGATGCATGCAAGTAGTGGGTGCATGCAAGTAGTGGGTGCACGGAAGTAGTGGGTCCACGGAAGTAGTGGGTGCACGGAAGTAGTGGGTGCACGGAAGTAGTAGGCGCATGCAAGTAGTGGATACATGCACATAGCGGGTGCATGCAAGTAGTGGGTGCATGGAAGTAGTGGATGCATGCGAGTAGTGGGTGCACGCACGTAGTGGGTGCATGCAAGTAGTGGGTGCATGCAAGTAGTGGGTGCATGCAAGTAGTGGGTGCAAGGAAGTAGGGGTGCAAGGAAGTAGGGGTGCATGGAAGTAGGGGGTGCATGGAAGTAGGGGTGCATGGAAGTAGGGGGTGCATGGAAGTAGGGGGTGCATGGAAGTAGGGGGTGCATGGAAGTAGGGGGTGCATGGAAGTAGTAGGTACAGGCAAGTAAGTAGTGGTCTGCACAGTTTCTTTCAACCTTTGCTAATGTGTATGGAAAAAAAGTTGTTCACATTGCCACCTCCGAGTTAAAATTGTGACTTCTGAAAAGTTAACAACTCATTCAACGCCAACAAAACGGTTCTTCACAAGATATACTCTGCAGAAAACATGGTGTTCTTCTGCAGAGTGCCACTGTGCAGAGAGCTTTGCAAAAAAGTAACGTGGCGGAGGAAAGAAATCAGCGACATCTTCCCGCATGGCTAGGTTTGATTACAGTGAAAACCATCTTATGTGGTGAAACTGATCTCCAAATGCAGAGAAAAACTATCCAGGGGCGAATGTAACCCAGGAAACTTCTCAAAGTCCAAAAAGGGTGTGCACTGAGAACAGTGCACAGCACACGCTTAGATGGGAGCGGGTTCAATACATGCCGGGAGCATCAGCCCAATGTGATGGTAGCACAGGGTTGGCCCACTCACTGTCCCTCCTTCCGCCTGCCGAGGGCCACACAAGGAGAGGCAATCACAGTAAGAGCCATGTTTACGTTCTCTTCCTCAGGCAGTCCCCAGGGCTCCTGAGAAGAGGCGAATCAAGAGCCAGCCCAAGGGTAGCAGCTAGTACTTGGACAGATCTGGAGTCCTTGGTGGAATACGGGGCTGCCTTTGACTCCCACTCTGGACAAAAAAACAGCCAGAGAGCTCAATGGGCTAGGCAGGAGTGGTGTGTGGAACATCGGACCCAGACAGATCTCACATTCCCTAAAACATACAACTTCCCCAAATCTTCCGAAAATCAATATATCCGCACAAGCTCTCCTAGAGGTTAGCACACTCAGCCGCAAAAAGCCAAGACTTGGCTTCAAGTTTTGGCAACAGAGGAGAAATATTATTTTCCCTTCTGTCACTCCTTGGACAGCTGCAGTCTTGGCAGAGAGAACGTGTATACGTGGCAAGTCCACTGCACGGCTTAAAATGCAACAGATGCTTGTATCGAGGAACCGGGATCACAATGGTTGACCACACTGGCCAGGTTCATGCAGGGAAAGGTTTGCTATTCACATACACTTATGCTGAAAGGTTATTTTTCAAACTCTGTGTGTGCAGAGTATCTGCATAGCGAACAGCCACCCGCATATGGTTAGCAAATAGGTGAAAATTAACAAAGCCCCGTTTGGTTTTTGTAAACGTTTTTTCCACATGGAGGACTTTTTCCAAACAGCCTTCCCTTCCCCACACACCGTGGAAACGATGGATGGGGCATTTAAGGCACTTTCCCAGAGTGTTTGCAGCCGCTTCGTCTGGATCATTCATCAGCAAGCTTAGCCTGTAGGTAAGTCTGATGAATACATTTGCAAATGGTGTCGATGCCCACACAGTTGTGATGGTGAGTGCTTAGCTTGTTTTCATTGCATTTGCCGCCCCCTTTGCACATCCTTAACCCCTCTTCCTGGAGCCATTTAAGAAATTACAAATGTGAACATCCACATAGTGTATCCCTCTCCTCTTCCCAATCTGGCCCCTCCTCAAAAATCAGCTTTCGCTCCTCACCACTAGAATCAGCTGCTGTTCTTCTCTGCTCCTCATCGGAGAAATCAGTTCCCATTCCTACTATGGGTGTATGATGCACTTTTCCCCTCTTCACCACTGGAATTAGAATGTCCCTATCTGCGCCTCACCATAATAATTACCAAATTAAGAATCACCCAATACGCCTATCAAAACAGCAGCCCGTAGACACTTGAGTGGTGAGATGTTTCGGCAGGCCGAGTGAGGGAATGTGTTGAGGATCTACTTGAGTGCCTTCAAGTTTGGTGCGGTTTGGTTCATTTAGATGGACAGAGATTATGGAAACTGTGAGACTTCCTAGCGCCCTGTACGTAGTCCGCAACACTATACATTGATTATTTAAGGAAGTGACCACTTTGTTTTCCAAACGTCTTAGAGCGGACCGATTTAGCGAAAAGGACCATCAAGTAGATTGGATTCTGAGTACGGGACTCGTTATCCCCCATACCATAGCTGTGATTTGCCATTCCAGCCTTAAAGCGACATTCACAGAAGGAACCACACGGCAACCAGATCGGGAAGTGGTTAGAAGTGAGGTTTATTATTTTATGGACTCTTTGAGGGTGCCGCAAGTCCTCATGGAGATGGGTGGCATGAGAGACAAACACACAGTGGCCTGGTAAGATGCATGCAATTCTGCCTCCCTACCAGAGACCCAACTATAATAGTCATTGGAACACAAGTTTAAAGCATGATTTAATTCTAAACCTAGGCGACCAGAAAGGCACGCAGGCAACTGGAGAGCAAACGGAAGGAAGCAGCCTGGCTAGAAAGACTCGCAGCAAAGAGCATTGGAAGTTTTGAAATGAGATTAACAAAGCCAAGAGGAGGAGGTCCACAGCTCTTCTGAACACGAGCCGGAGGCTTCCACAGTAGGTCAATCACAGAGATTAAGGCCATCGGATCTTGGCTCATTAAAGAAGGAAGATCTGGATCTCCGCACGCTAGCGATCGTCAGACTGCCAGGGGAATAGCGAATTGCACTGAATCCGTGTCTGCAACGGAAGATGGCCATCAATTCTAAACATGCAAGTGAAACATAGCTTTTAAAAAAGTCCAGCCTTTGCCAAGTAATTCCCAGAATTACTGTTTGAACTCAAAGCTGTCCAATGGCGCGAGAACATCGCCAAAAACGTTTAGAGGCAGAATCCTTGAATGGGGCCTGTCAATTAAGTCCCTGGTGGAGGGCAGAGAAAGACTACTATTCACCAGTGATTGAGGGTGGCCAGCTGTCCTGACCTCATTGAACATCTAAAACCAAAGGAAATGATGGACGGAGTGTTGAACATTGCAAGCACTCACCCCCAGTCAACTGATCTGGGTTAAATCCATCACCGTTATTTAGCCCACTCTGCCACCCCAGTTCAGACATGGCCATATGCAAATCAGTCTGACCCTGTGCCTCATGGGAACAGTCCAGCCCAAACTGCCAAGCCATGTCTTCCCTGGACTGGAAACAAGCTTCCTGGGACCGGTTTCTGGCATTTCAGCCGTCTTCAGCCAGGCTTGCTTGAATCCAGTGGCAAAGTGAGCAAGGGACTCACGTCTGAGCATACCCTGCCAACTTCTGGCGAACAAAGCGGTACAAAAGGGGGTGGACTGTTCCCATGAGGCACAGGGTCAGGCTGATTTGCATATGGCCATGTCTGAACTGGGGTGGCAGAGTGGGCTAAAGAACGGTGATGGATCAAACCCAGATCTGTTGACTGGGTGTGAGTGTTTGATTGGTTCTGATGCTCCGTCCATCACCACCCCCTTTTGTACCGCTTTGTTCGCCAGAAGTCGGCAGGGTATGCACAGACGTGAGTCCCTTGCTCACTTTGCCACTGGATTCAAGCAAGCCTGGCTGAAGACGGCTGAAATGCCAGAAACCGGTCCTAGGAAGCTTGTTTCCGGTCCAGGGAAGGCATGGCTTGGCAGTTCGGGCTGGACTGTTCCCATGAGGCACAGGGTCAGACTGATTTGCATATAGCCATGTCTGAACTGGGGTGGTAGAGTGGGCTAAAGAACAGTGATGGATCAAACCCAGATCTGTTGACTGGGTGTGAGTGTTTGATTGGTTCTGATGCTCCGTCCATCACCACCCCCTTTTGTACCTCATTGAACATCTAGGCTGTCTTCGACACTGTGTATCTTCAACTCCTGTTCGATCGGCAGAAGAGAGGACTGGCTATACTTCTTTCTTACAGATCCCTCCCAGCAACTTTAGCTGAGAATAATCAGCTCAAAAGTGCCCTCCCTGCACTGTAGAGTCGCTCAAGCTCAGCACTGCACCGACTGCTGGTGCCTGGCTAAATGGCTCAAAGTGCACAGGCTTGAAAAATGTGTGTGGACACCACCCAGGTACTCGTGTAGCGTGGTGGGGTCGATAATGTAGCGAGCAGGTCCTCAAATATCTACCAGATCACATACAGAGATCAATCAACAAGGCAGAACCGAGCGATCACTGCTCACACAACAGACAGCGTGGGTACTGCACAATTCACACTCCCAACAACAGAAGATCTGGTCCATTTTTAGCAAGAAAGGACTCTGAATACGCACACCCTCAGAGTTGATGAAGAACAGTAGTTTCACAATTTCTAGCTCCCCCTAAGAGGACTGATCAGAGCGAAGGGGAGCCCCAGAGAATGCAGAATACACCAGCGAAGGGGAGCCCGGGGGAATGCCTAATACACCAGAGAAGGGGAGCCCGGGAGAGTGCCGAATACACCAGCGATGGCGAGCCCAGGAGAATTCCGAATACACCAGCGAAGGGGAGCCCGGGAGAATGCAGAATACACCAGCGAAGGGGAGCCCGGGGGAATGCCGAATACACCAGCGAAGGGGAGCCCGGGGGAATGCCGAATACACCAGCGATGGCGAGCCCAGGAGAATTCCGAATACACCAGCGAAGGGGATCCCGGGAGAATGCCGAATACACAAGCGATGGGGAGCCCGGGAGAATGCCGAATTCACCAGTGATGGCGAGCCCAGGAGAATTTCGAATACACCAGCGAAGGGGAGCCCAAGAGAATGCTGAATAAACCAGCAAAGGGGAGCCCGGGAGAATGCCGAATACACCAGCGAAGGGGAACCCGAGAGAATGCCGAATACACCAGCGAAGGGGAGCCCGGGAGAATGCCGAATACACCAGTGAAGGGGAGCCCGAGAGAATGCAGAATACACAAGCGAAGGGGAGCCCGGGAGAATGCTGAATACACAAGCGATGGGGAGCCCAGGAGAATGCCGAATACACCAGCGAAGGGGAGCCCAAGAGAATGCAGAATACACAAGCGAAGTGGAGCCCGGGAGAATGCCGAATACACCAGCGAAGGGGAGACCGGGAGAATGCTTAATACACCAGCGATGGGGAACCCGAGAGAATGCAGAATACACAAGCGAAGGGGAGCCCGGGAGAATGCCGAATACACCAGTGAAGGGGAGCCCGGGAGAATGCCGAATACACCAGCGAAGGGGAGACCGGGAGAATGCCGAATACACCAGCAATGGGGAGCCCGAGAGAATGCAGAAAACACACGCGATGGGGAGCCCGGGAGAATGCTGAATACACCAGCGAAGGGGAGCCCTGGAGAATGCCGACTACACCAGCGATGGGGAGCCCGGGAGAATGCCGAATAAACCAGCAACGGGGAGCCCGGGAGAATGCCGAATACACCAGCGATGGGGAGCCCAGGAGAGTGCCAAATAAACCAGCAAAGGGGAGCCCGAAAGAATGCCGAATACACCAACGATGGGGAGCCAGAGAGAATGCCGAATACACCAGCGATGGGGAGCCCGCGAGAATGACGAATACACCAGCGATGGGGAACCCAAGAGAATGCCGAATACACCATCGATGGGGAGCCCGAGAGAATGACGATTACTCCAGCAAAGGGGAGCCCGAGAGAATGCCGAATACACCAGCGAAGGGGAGCCCGGGAGAATACCGAATACACCAGCGAAGGGGAGCCCGAGAGAATGCCGAATACTCCAGCGAAGGGGAGGCAGGGAGAATACCGAATACACCAGCGAAAGGGGAGCCCGGGAGAATGCCGAATACACCAGCGAAGGGGAGCCCGAGAGAATGCCGAATACACCAGCGATGGGGAGCCCGAGAGAATGCCAAATACAACAGCGAAGGGGAGCCCGGGAGAATGCCAAATACACCAGATTCTTACAAAATACGAAAGAGAGCTGTCAGGACTACTTTTAAATAACAAGCATTGGCATAGCCAATAGGTCTCGCTTTTGGGACCTTCTAAGTATTTAGTTATGCAGCACAATAGCCTTGGTGCAACCACATCAACTGTTGCGTGGCTAAACACTTATAAGGTCCCAAAGGCGAGACCTATTGGCTATGCCAATGCTAGGTGTGGTTGTGTGTGTGTGTGTGTGTGTGTGTGTGGTTGTGGTCGTGTGTGTGTGGTTGTGGTCGTGTGTGTGGTCGTGTGTGTGTGGTTGTGGTCGTGTGTGTGTGGTTGTGGTCGTGTGTGTGTGGTTGTAGTCGTGTGTGTGTGTGGTTGTGGTCGTGTGTGTGTGTGGTTGTGGTCGTGTGTGTGTGTGGTTGTGGTCGTGTGTGTGTGTGGTCGTGTTGTGTGTGGTTGTGGTCATGTGTGTGTGGTTGTGGTCGTGTGTGTGGTTGTGGTCGCGTGTGTGGTTGTGGTCGCGTGTGTGGTTGTGGTCGCGTGTGTGGTTGTGGTCGCGTGTGTGGTTGTGGTCGCGTGTGTGGTTGTGGTCGCGTGTGTGGTTGTGGTCGCGTGTGTGGTTGTGGTCGCGTGTGTGGTTGTGGTCGCGTGTGTGGTTGTGGTCGCGTGTGTGGTTGTGGTCGCGTGTGGTTGTGGTTGTGGTCGCGTGTGGTTGTGGTTGTGGTCACGTGTGTGTGTGGTTGTGGTCACGTGTGTGTGTGGTTGTGGTCACGTGTGTGTGTGGTTGTGGTCACGTGTGTGTGTGGTTGTGGTCACGTGTGTGTGTGTGTGTGTGGTTGTGGTCGTGTGTGGTTGTGGTCGTGTGTGTGGTTGTGGTCATGTGTGTGGTCGTGTGTGGGGGTGAGGGGGTGTGGTTGTGTGGGTGTGGTTGTGTGGGTGCGGTTGTGTGGGTGCGGTTGTGTGGGTGCAGTTGTGTAGGTGGGTGTGGGTATGTGTGTATGTGTGTGTGGGGTTGTGTGTGATTGTGTGATTGTGTGTGGTTTTGTGGTTGTGTGTGTGGTTGTGTGTGTGTGGTTGTGTGTGTGTGGTTATGTGTGTGTGGTTGTATGTGTGGTTATGTGTGGCTGTGTGTGTGTGGTTGTGTGTGTGACAGTAATACTAAAAGCATCTCAAAATAAAGGAACAAAAACATCGAGTTTGTGGAAAGAGAAAGCACGTTGTAAGTCAAATGGGCGCAGCAAAGCATTAACACAACAACAAAACAAACAAGATCACTTAGCGAAGACTGAGTGCTGATAATGGATACACACAGCCCATCATCTTAAGAGTTTGATTGCAGCCAATGTGCACTCAAACCAGCCCCCTCCTTGTGAGTTGCACCCCATATTTCATGAGTTGTAACTGCTGCACCCACCATAGCGCTTTTGAGATCTAAAGCGCTACATAGGTCTAATCGATTAACCAGTCGCCAACATGCTGTGCTTTTAAAGAGAATGTGCCAAAAGTTTCCAGCTTCCTCATCATGTACCCATGAAAGCGCCAACGAAAGGACTCCCTGAATGGTGCAACGGACATGAAGCAGCTGCTGCGATCAGAAATAAACACTGTGAACGTTGTCCAGTTTCACAGTAACATTTCCTTAATGTTCTTTAAGTCAAAAAACAGTAATACTAAAAGCATCTCAAAATAAAGGAACACAAACATCGAGTTTGTGGAAAGAGAAAGCACATTGTAAGTCAAACGGGCGCAGCAAAGCATTAACACAACAACATGTTGTTTGATGTTCTTTGAACAAGAACATCAAAGGGGCGCCGCGAAAGTGATCGCGGGCGCTTAATGAGCACGACAAGGTTTGTCAGCCTCTGCTCCTAAGCGCGCACCCGCGCACATGCACTGTAGCTCTAGGCTGGCCATGGTAGCATTTTTTGAGCCCTCACAAAAAGTCTCGCCAGACCAGCGCATGCGCTGGGTCAGGCGAGACCTAAAAAAAAGCTACATGCCAAGAACACTGCTCGACCCACAATGGCTTCTAGAGAGAGAGAGGGTGGAGTTTAAGCAACTGTGTATAGTACAGAGCACAGAATACGGAAAAGGACCACATTCCTTAGAGGATACCTTCTGAACAGCAAGAGCAATGGGGCCCGAAACACTATAAGCTTCGGCTGTTCAAGAAACTGAGAGTAGGAGGATATTCACTAGCCCACCAATATGCAATTTTGTGGAACACATTTGCCTTGGTAGCGGTGAGACAGACGTTCACCTCTGGTTTAAGGACGTTCGAAATACTTAATATCAGCTTTTCATGCCAACTGCATGCGCTCTATCTACCCTGCGTGTCTTCCTCACGCTCTGATCCTTGATGAAACAGGAATGCAACATAAATTAGCGTAACATAACCAAGTACAGGCTGCTCCCACCAATTGCTTGTGAGCTGCTGGTCGCTCCAAGACTACCTGTGATTACCCTTGCAGAGACATTCCAAACTGACAAAGCCTTTTTCACATTGCTGCTGGCAATCTTGCACTGAGGTGATCACGGCTGGTAATGCATAGGGTGGATACTTATGGAATCTTGTCTGATGTGAACAACACTAATTATATTAGTAGCTCGGGTGATATTCATTGAAAATAAGTAGCTCTTGTAAGTGAATAGGTTGGAAACCTCTGACCTAGTACAATGGGATATGCATGTCCCCTCGCACGTTGATACATAACACAAACCCACAAGCAGTCCTGTGAACATAGGATGACGTACGTCCGTTCATACTTTTACTCAAGTTTGAAAACAAAGTCAGTCTTGTTAGTTCTTTACTGGAGAGCTCCCAGAGAGTGCTTTCTGGGGCTCGTTTTTAGGTCTCGCTAGCGAATGCAGCGCATGTGCTGCTTCGCCTTGCGAGTCTCTATTGTCGTCGCTTTGGGGCGCGAAGGGAGACAAACCATGTGCGCGCACGGACAGGCGATGTGCGTGCACATGGCGTCTTCTCTCCCACCGCGTGCTTGATTCAGCTCCTTCATGCGCCCGGACAAGAGACGTGCACGTATTTGCTGTGCGGGCACGGCGGTTCAGCGTGCTTTCACTTTCTTTACGAACTTTCTTTATGGCGTTTCCTAGGTCAGCGCTTGATTATGCTCTGTGCACTCTCAGAAATACAGATTAATTTCCATACTTTGTTTGCCCAACTTATAGCCATCTGAGACTGGTGCCAGGACGATCATAGCTGTTGGTTGAAAATATGCGGCTCTTTGGAGCTCAGAGGCTTTACATATACAGTGAATTTATACTTACATATTTTTAATAATGTGCCTCTAACAAGTAAATGGCTTCAAGGAGCCTCGTGGCTTGCGAAAATGGGTGCAGAGAAGTGACTTTCTTTTGAAGTCGAGGTTTTGGTGTGGGTGGTCAAACGGTGCCCGTGCCATAGCCAGGGGGGGGGGGGTGGGGGGGGGGGGGGAGTTTGCACTGCCAAGCGTTTCACTTCCAGGCTGGACTGAGCTCAGAGAATCTGAAGCAGGTATTGGTTTGAGAGTAGAGAGAAGACCCTGGTCTTGTGTAGAGGTGGTCCACAATGTAAACCATGGTGGTCTCAAACAGCTAAAAGTCCACAGGTGTCCTCTAGTCTCCCTAGTAATAGGAACATTAGTTTTGTTGTTTACAAAGGCACACTTTACTTTGGGGCCCACACTTGCATGGCGAAGTGCACTTATCGTTGTTGTCTCTGTTTTTTTACCCAAAGCTGCTCACACCATGGGCGCTGGAGATGTTCAGTGAAAAAAGACGGCAGACACAGTGGCAAAGTGTAAATGCAAAGGCCGGTCACCGCTGGGGAGCAAGATGTTTGGCATGCAAGCAGATGAAGGAACAAAAAATAGAAAAGATTGCATTGACATAAGCTTTTCTTATTGGGAAGGCAAAAGTTGCATTTTTATTACAAAATAAATTAGATATTATTTTAAGGTCTGCATTTCACACTTCCATCATCCATGGAAATTCAGCACCATTACACGTAGATTACGGCTGACCGATGCAAAACTAACAATATAGACAAACAAGCATTTGCAATGCAATAGGTCTCGCATTATTAAAGTTTGAGCTATTGGTGTTGCATTATTTAGCAATGCCAATAGCTCAAACTAAAATAATGCGAGACCTATTGCATTGCAAATGCTTGTTTGATTTTTCGATGTCCATCTTCTGGACAATGAGCCTTTTTGCAGTGAAATATTCTGTACACAAAGGACTCTGAGGAGCGGTGTTTTTGGCAGCGCGTGAGCCCGTGATCCCTTTCACAATGGGCCTCGCGGAGAGATCTGCGCGTGCGCTCAATGATGTAAAGCTCCTAATTGGCCCCGGACGCCGCAGCATCCTTTGTGAGCTCGATACACGCGGCGCGACATGAAAGGGTTACACGGACGGAGAGACATAAAAGGAAGTTGCTGATTACATTGGTTTTCCGACCTGGGGAACTTTGGTTCGGAAATATTGGCCCTGCCTGGGCTCGACCAGAAGGTTCATGGAATAATGGCCTCCAGTTATCGCTCTCCATAACGGAACAAAGAGGCCCTTCACGACCAAGGGTGCAGCTTGACCCAGAGAGAAGGCACTGGGTCTGGCTCACAAAATGAGCTTCAGTCTTTCCACTGGGACATATCCGCACAGAGTGGACACATCCGCACATCCACCCCGTGCACTGCACACATGCTGCACAGACTGGAGACATCCTCACACTCACCCCGTGTACTGCACACATACTGCACAGAGTGGACACATCCACCACGTGCACTGCACACATACTGCACAGACTGGAGACATCCTCACACTCACCCCGTGTACTGCACACATACGGCACAGAGTGGACACATCCACCACGTGCACTGCACACATACTGCACAGACTGGAGACATCCATACACTCACCCCGTGTACTGCACACATAGTGCACAGAGTGGACAAATCCGCACATCCACCACGTGCATTGCACACATACTGCACAGACTGGAGACATCCATACACTCACCCCGTGTACTGCACACATACTGCACAGAGTGGACAAATCCGCACACTCACCACGTGCACTGCACACATACTGCACAGACTGGAGACATCCATACACTCACCCCGTGTACTGCACACATACTGCACACACTGGACACATCCACACACTCACCCAGTGTACTGCACACATACTGCACAGAGTAGATACATCCGCACACTCAACCCGTGTACTACACACATACTGCACATCGTGGACACATCCACCACGTGCACTGCACACCTACTGCACACACTGGACACATCCACACACTCACCCCGTGCACTGCACACATACTGCACAGAGTGGACACATCCGCACATCCACCCCGTGCACTGCAAACATGCTGCACAGACTGGAGGCATCCACACACTCACCCAGTGTACTGCACACATACTGCACAGAGTAGATACATCCGCACACTCAACCCGTGTACTACACACATACTGCACACACTGGACACATCCACACACTCACCCCGTGCACTGTACACATACTGCACAGACTTCACACATCCGTGCACTCACCCCGTGTACTGAAAACATACTGCAGAGTTCACATATCCACACACTCACCCCGTGTGCTGCACACATACTGCACAGAGTGGACATATCCACACACTCACCCCATGTGCTGCACAGAGTAGACATATCTGCACACTCAACCCATGTACTGCACAGGCTGGACACATCCCCACACACCCGTGTACTGCACACATACTGCACAGAGTGGACAAATTCGCACCCTCAACCCGTGTCCTGCACACATACTGCACAGACATCATACATCCGTGCACTCACCCCGTGTACTGCACACATACTGCAGACTGGACACATCCACGCACTCAATCCCGGTGTACCGGGCACACATACTGCATGGACTGAATGCATCCACACACTCAACCCTTGTCTACCGGACACACATACTGCACAGACTGGACATATCCGCACACTCAGCCGCTGTGTACTGCACACATACTGCACAGACTAGGACACCTCCATGCTCTCAACCCCGGTGTACTGCACACATACTGCACAGACTAGGACACCTCCATGCTCTCAACCCCGGTGTACTGCACACATACTGCACAGACTGGACACATCCGCGCACTCACCCCCTGTGTACCGGGCACACATACTGCACAGACTGGACATATCCGCACACTCAGCCGCTGTGTACTGCACACATACTGCACAGACTGGACACATCCGCACACTCCCCCCCCTGTGTACTGCACACATACTGCACAGACTGGACACATCTGCACACTTAACCCCTGTATATTGCAAACATCCTCCACAGACTAGGATAGGACAATGTTTGGTATCAGAGGGACTAGTGGTTTGAGAGAAGACACGAAAAAGAAGAGAGGATCTCCCAATTGAAGATTTTGCCAGTGACATTTCGGAGTTAGATGAACATTTCTCTCCTACTTAATGCCACGCAATAGCAAGACACAATTTCTTTCTGCCAACACGTGTTTTGTCGTGTTTGGGCGTCTTGCGCTACGACTTCATCTGGGCTGTCGGACGCGGACTATTCACTTCGAAGCAGCACGGACTGAGTGCGGTAGTGCGATAATGATGATTTTGAGCACGCGGACACGCTGTCTCCTTACTGCAAAACTTAAATGCGGTTTATTCTTGTGATATGGTGACAAACTGTATAAATCTTCTCGGGCACTGCACTGGCTTGGTTAAAGTTTCCCGTATGTGAGAATTAACTTGATAAAAAGTCAACCCTGATAAAGTCGTATAACAAATGAAGTCGTAGGGCAAGATGCCCAAAAACGACAAAACACGTGTTGGCAGAGGACCAATAAAGATTGACTAAAACACGTGTTGGCAGAGGACCAATAAAGATTGACTATTGATTAATAAAAAAAAAACAGTATCAGAAGAATTTTCTCAGAACTTTTTCATAATTGGTGCATGCTCAAGGCTGCATGACTGCAAGTTAGGAAAGCTGAATCATCTGAAAGATGTGCAAAGGCTACCTCCTTACAGCAGAGAAAAACACATACACATACAGAGACAAAATAGAGAATGAGCAGCGGGGCAGAGCAGTGAATGAGCAGCGGAGCAGAGAGCGAGCAGCGGAGCAGAGAGCGAGCAGCGGAGCAGAGAGCGAGCAGCGGAGCAGAGAGCGAGCAGCGGAGCAGAGAGCGAGCAGCGGAGCAGAGAGCGAGCAGCGGAGCAGAGAGCGAGCAGCGGAGCAGAGAGCGAGCAGCGGAGCAGAGAGCGCGCAGCGGAGCAGAGAGCGCGCAGCGGAGCAGAGAGCGCGCAGCGGAGCAGAGAGCGCGCAGCGGAGCAGAGAGCGAGCAGCGGAGCAGCAAGCGAGCAGCGGAGCAGCAAGCGAGCAGCGGAGCAGCAAGCGAGCAGCGGAGCAGAGAACACGCAGCGGAGCAGAGAAGAAGCAGCGGAGCAGAGAACGAGCAGCGGAGCAGAGAGCGAGCAGCGGAGCAGAGAGCGAGCAGCAGAGCAGAGAGCGAGCAGCAGAGCAGAGAGCGAGCAGCAGAGCAGAGAGCGAGCAGCGGAGCTGAGAACCAGAAGCGGAGCTGGGAACAAGCAGCGGAGCAGAGAAGGAGCAGCGGAGCAAAGAAGGAGCAGCGGAGCAAAGAAGGAGCAGCGGAGCAAAGAAGGAGCAGCGGAGCAAAGAAGGAGCAACGGAGCAGAGAAGGAGCAACGGAGCAAAGAAGGAGCAACGAAGCAGAGAAGGAGCAGCGGAGCAGAGAAGGAGCAGCGGAGCAGAGAAGGAGCAGCGGAGCAAAGAACAAGCAGTGGAGCAGAAAGCAGCAGAGAAGGGGAGCGGAGCAGAGAATGAGCACCGGAGCAGAGAATGAGCACCGGAGCAGAGAATGAGCACCAGAGCATAGAATGAGCAGCAGAGCAGAGAAGGAGCAGCAGAGCAGAGAAGGAGCAGCAGAGCAGAGAAGGAGCAGCGGAGCATAGAATGAGCAGCAGAGCAGAGAACGAGCAGCGGAGCAAAGAACAAGCAGTAGAGCAGAAAGCAGCAGAGAAGGGGAGCAGAGAAGGAGCAGTGGAGCTGAGAAGGAGCAGTGGAGCTGAGAAGGAGCAGTGGAGCTGAGAAGGAGCAATGAAGCTGAGAAGGAGCAACGAAGCAGAGAAGGAGCAGCAGAGCAGAGAAGGAGCAGCGGAGCAAAGAACAAGCAGTGGAGCAGAAAGCAGCAGAGAAGGGGAGCGGAGCAGAGAAGGAGCAGCGGAGCAGAGAAGGAGCAGCGGAGCAGAGAAGGAGCAGCGGAGCAGAGAAGGAGCAGCGGAGCAGAGAAGGAGCAGCGGAGCAGAGAAGGAGCAGCGGAGCAGAGAAGGAGAAATGAAGCATAGAATGAGCAGCAGAGCAGAGAACGAGCAGCGGAGCAAAGAACAAGCAGTAGAGCAGAAAGCAGCAGAGAAGGGGAGCAGAGAAATAGCAGTGGAGCTGAGAAGGAGCAATGAAGCTGAGAAGGAGCAACGAAGCAGAGAAGGAGCAGCAGAGCAGAGAACGAGCAGCGGAGCAAAGAACAAGCAGTGGAGCAGAAAGCAGCAGCGAAGGAGAGCAGAGAAAGGCAGCAGCGAAGGAGAAGGGGAGCAGAGAACAAGCAGCAGAGCAAAGCAAAAAGCAGCAGAGCACAAAAAGAACAGCAGAGCACAAAAAGAACAGCGGAGCAGAGAACGAGCATCAGAGAAGAGAACAAGCAGCGGAGCAAAGCAAAAAGCAGCTGAGCAGAAAAGAGCAGCGGAGCAGAAAAGAAGAGCAGAGAACGAGCAGAGGAGCAGAGAACAAGCAGCGGAGCAGAAAAAGAACAACGGAACAGAAAAAGAGCAGGGAAAGAGCAGCGGAGCAGGCAAA
Source organism: Triturus cristatus (assembly GCF_964204655.1). Classification (NCBI taxonomy): domain Eukaryota; kingdom Metazoa; phylum Chordata; class Amphibia; order Caudata; family Salamandridae; genus Triturus; species Triturus cristatus. Next base: position 1,041,568,163 of record NC_140588.1, read on the forward strand.
GAGCGGCGGAGCAGGGAAAGAGCAGCGGAGCAGATAACGAGCAGCGGAGCAGAGAGCGAGCAGCGGAGCAGAGAACGAGCAGCGGATCAGAGAACGAGCAGCGGAGTAGAGAACGAGCAGCGGAGCAGAAAGCAGCAGAGGAGCAGAGAACGAGCAGAGGAGCAGAGAACGAGCAGCAGAGCACAGAAAGGGCAGCGGAGCAGAGAAGGAGCAGTGGAGCAGAAAGCAGCAGAGCAGAGAACAAGCAGCAGAGAAGGAGCAGCAGAGCAGATAAGGAGCAGTGGAGCAGATAAGGAGCAGCGGAGCAGAGAACGACAGGGCCTTGGAATGGACAGTGGAGCAGAGAAGGAGCAGCGGAGCAGAGAAGGAGTAGAGAAGGAGCAGCAAAGCAGAGAACAAGCAGCGGAGCAGAGAACGAGCAGCAGAGCAGAGAACGAGCAGCAGAGCAGAGAACGAGCAGCAGAGCAGAGCAGAGAACGAGCAGCGGAGCACAGAAAGAATGCTGCTTGTTCTCTGCTCCACTGCTCGGAGCAGAGAACGAGCAGCAGAGCAAAGAACGAGCAACAGAGCAGAGAACGAGCAATGGAGCAGAGAAGGAGAAGCGGAGCAGAGAAAGATCAGCAGAGCAGAGAAGGAGCAGCAGAGCAGAGAACGGCATGGCATTAGAATGAACAGCAATCCAGACAAGAAGTAGCAAACCAGAGAACAAAGAGCAGAGCAGAGAAAGAGCAGCGGAGCAGAGAAAGAGCAGCGGAGCAGAGAACGAGCAGCGGAGTAGAGAACGAGCAGCGGAGCAGAGAATAAGCAGCGGAGCAGAGAACAAGCAGTGGAGCAGAGAACAATCAGTGGAGAAGAGAACAAGCAGCGGAGCAGAAAGCAGCAGAGGAGCAGAGAACGAGCAGAGGAGCAGAGAACGAGCAGCAGAGCACAGAAAGGGCAGCGGAGCAGAGAAGGAGCAGTGGAGCAGAAAGCAGCAGAGCAGAGAACAAGCAGCAGAGAAGGAGCAGCAGAGCAGATAAGGAGCAGCGGAGCAGATAAGGAGCAGTGGAGCAGATAAGGAGCAGCGGAGCAGATAAGGAGCAGAGAACGACAGGGCCTTGGAATGGACAGTGGAGCAGAGAAGGAGCAGCGGAGCAGAGAAGGAGTAGAGAAGGAGCAGCAAAGCAGAGAACAAGCAGCGGAGCAGAGAACGAGCAGCAGAGCAGAGAACGAGCAGCAGAGCAGAGAACGAGCAGCGGAGCACAGAAAGAATGCTGCTTGTTCTCTGCTCCACTGCTCGGAGCAGAGAACGAGCAGCAGAGCAAAGAACGAGCAACAGAGCAGAGAACGAGCAATGGAGCAGAGAAGGAGAAGCGGAGCAGAGAAAGATCAGCAGAGCAGAGAAGGAGCAGCAGAGCAGAGAACGGCATGGCATTAGAATGAACAGCAATCCAGACAAGAAGTAGCAAACCAGAGAACAAAGAGCAGAGCAGAGAAAGAGCAGCGGAGCAGAGAAAGAGCAGCGGAGCAGAGAACAGCGGAGCAGAGAACCTGGCAGAAGAGTATCATTAAATTTTGATATGGGAGGGGGCACAATGGAACATAATAAATCAGTGTTTCTAAGGATTCCTAAGAGATCTTTCAATAATGAGACTCCCAACTCTACACTGATGCTTTGCACATGTTGAAACAATTTTTTGTTGTATTGAGCAGGTGCTGTTCTAGGACATGTTGAGATGAGAGGGGTGTCCTCCACATCTGCAAAAAGGGATTCTGGTTGTTTGTTGGATTAAAAGGGTGACTGTTGAATCTAGGCTTGTGAACAAGTAGATTTGATGAGTCCCGGCAACTGGGGCTGTAAGCACGCTTTTCCATTCGATCCTTATTTGCTAAATTAGATGCCATCTTAAGTGCTGTGGATAATTAACCACTCGGAATGAGCAAGGGGTGACTGCCTTACCTCTTTCATGCAGACCACATTACACATTGACCACAGTTCTGCCTCCCTTGTACTGCATTAACAACATAATAAGTTGAAGATCAACCAGGGAAATGCTAAGATAATGATCTTTGGTGAAAGTTAATTAAAATAAGTTCTGAATCAGTGATCAAAAAAGCTGAAACGGGTTGAACAATGTTCTTGTAAGGGTTATTTCCAGGTGAAAAATTTAGATGGAATGTGTGTAAGAATGTCAAACTTCACCCCTTCGTGGTCTAACCAGATTTAATATAAAGTGCTATGTCCTTCTACCCTCTCATTACTGCATTTAATGTGACAATGATATCACAACTGGTCCTACAGGGCTACTAGGGCTTAGGGACTGGAAAAATGTGAACCTCGATACCACCGAAGGTGCGCCTCTGAAATAAATCCATGATCTGAGGAATGAATACTTGTGTCCTAGGATGAAAAACACAGTTTTCAATCAATCAATCAATAAGGATTTCTGAAGTGCGGCTAATAACTCGCAAGGGTATGCAGGCGCTGACAGCGAAGATGCTCAGCAGAAATCAGTTGAACAACCAGGTCCTGAGTCCCTTTCCGAATTCCTGAAGGGAGGGTGAGGTTCGGAGGTGAAGGGAGAGGGGGAGGCTGATCCAGGACTTTGCGGCGAGGTAGGAGAAGGAGGGTCCTCTACTGTTGCCTTGGCAGAGGTGGGTGTGAGCGAGGGAGGCTGAGTGCAAGTGTCTGGAGGGCTGGTGGAAGCTCAGGCAGTGGTTGGTGTATTTTATACCACAATACGTACCCCACTGACTTATAAACACAGTTTATAAACAAAAATGAATGGGGAATAGTGATGGAAACCTTTCAGTTACTACCCATCGTGGGAAAGGAAGCAATTCCTTTTGTTAATATAGCCCTTACACACTCTAGTAGTGTCATGCTTCATCATTGGGTTCACCCTGACTCCTAAAGGTCAGGGTGGGTTCGACCATATTTCAGGGAGCACTTAGAAAGAAATGGCCAGGGGGTGTAAAGATTAAAAATCCTCCTGCAGATCCAGGTATCCCTCTATTAGTGGAATTGCAGGGGATATTAAAATATTAAAAAGGATATCTGTGGGCCGTACAGAGTTTTATGCTCCTATGACCCTAGTGCCTACATGTTTCAGTCCGAAAAAATGGCCCAATCAGGTCCCAGACTTTCTTCAGGGCAAAAAATGTCCTCCCTGGTTATTTAAACATCAGTATATTACCTATCTATATATATATGAAGATGAAGGATCACAAGAAAACAACAGCCAGCCAGGACAAAAATCTGGATCCCAAAGGATACAATGAGTCACAAAGAAATAAAATATCCAAGAAAGAAGTGACTCAAACAGATAGATTCACCAAAGAACAAAAATATATTTCCACTACAACGTTTCAGCTTCCGCCTTCCTCAGGTAGTACAAGATGGTTTGCTCTGTGGCTGCACAGATGACACAACTGAATTTTCAAAAGTATCATGAGTGAAGATTCCATTTGGAATGTAGAATCATAGGACCTTTAGTAGGCCTGGGCGGTAAATTCCGTTCCGCTCGCGGAATTTGCGGAATTTCGGTAATTTCGCGTTCTGCGGAGAACGCGAAATTGCCCAAAATTCTGCTTTCCGCGACTTCGCGAAATTTTTTCTTGCTCGCGTTCTCAAAATACGTGTTCGTGAGATATTTCTCCCTGAGCACGCAAACAGCAACTGTGAACAGGAAAAAAGCATCGCGAACAAGCAATTCTGCCTGTTCGCGGAATTTCTGCATGTTCGCGGAGATTTTTTACCGTTTCGCAGAGATTTGCGTAACGCGATTGCGCAAATTCCGCCCACCCCTAACCTTTAGTCGAAGGTACAGCCCGAACGGCTGAACAGAATTACTTGAAATTTGGTAGTCCTCAGTTCAGGGATGTGCCTTTTGCATATATGGAGTCAATCTGTTCAGTAGTTCCTGAGAAAATTGCAGTTAAAAGCACATACATATCTATAGCCGCGCACCGTGCGCGCACCCTAACGTGCGCGAGCGTAATTCTGATTGGTTGTTACATGTCAGTCAACGTTCGAATCGGTCGAAATCAGAAAGTGTCGGCCGCCATTTCGTTTGTTTTCAGTGAGAGAGTGGAAAAGGAAGGTGGCGAACGTGAAAAGGGGGCAGGGTAGAGAGTTCATGACCCCCTAGCCATTGTCAGGGGGTCCCTGAAGGACCCCAAAGGCAGAAAAAAACATTTAAATTGTTTTTTTTTTTTAAAATCGCGGGGGTGCGCGCACGGTGGAAAACCATTAAAAAAAAAAAAATGTAATACGTAGTTTAATGAAAAATAAAAATATATAAAAAAAAAAAAAAAACATACATAACTTAGTATTTCAAAAACCGTACAAATTCACTGAAAAAACCATAGGTTTCACACACGTTATAGTTAGGAATTACCATTTAAAAAACCTTGCCAATTCACTTAAAAAAAAAATAGGTTTCACACATGTTATAATTAGGTGGATATTTCACTCGTAAAAAACCAATGAAATTCCACCGTTATAGTTAGTTTAGATAACTATAACTCGCGCGACCGCCACTCTATCACAAGGACGATGTCATCAGTGATGTCAAGAGTGATGCCACTGACCATGTCATGAGTGATGTAAAATGTGACGTCATGAGCAGAGGATTGCGGGCGCGCGAGTTATAGTTATCTGAACTAACTATAACGGTGGAATTTCATTGGTTTTTTACGAGTGAAATATCCACCTAACTATAACATGTATGAAACCTATGGTTTTTTAAGTGAATATCAACCACGATGTACCTGCAGCTCCTCCTCGGCGAACAGAGACACCACGAATCCCAGAAATAAGGCAAGGATGGTATTTATTTAAAGAGTTGCAAAAATCTGACGCGTTTCGGGCGGTTGCCCTTGCTCACAGATCGTCAGTACATAGTCCGCCATTTTTTTAAATATGCTTTGTGTTCACCACGTGGGGTAATAAACATGAAAAAAATACTATGTGCACAAATATATTGTTGACACTATGGTTCAGTCTTTTTTCTATATGAATGAAAAGTATATCGTAAACTCATTATGCTGGAGTCTGATAATGAAAGGCACATAAATATCGGCAAAGAAACTATAACATTGACAATTTTTACAAAAGGAGCAGATATATATATATATCTGCTCCTTTGTAAAAAGTACCGGAAACAGATAACTTATCTTGTTCTCCTGTGGATTTGCATTACTCCATCCCAATTTGGAAGAGTGCACACTTCACAAGGGATCGCAGCACTGTGGGGGGTAGCCCTGCAGTCGAACTTACACCAAGGGGCCTGCCCCGTTTGTCCACCTAATCAGTCTGCGTTCCTGGGCTCTCGCACTCCACTATTTCCCATTAGTTTTTGTTTATAAACTGTGTTTATGAGTTAGTGGGATACTTATTGTGGTATAAAGTTTAGTACGGGAGGACGTATCCCCACCAGGATCACCCACTCCGCCCTTTTGGCTCTGGAGAAGATTCCCCTTCTCTGTGTAGGTATAGTATATGGAGTGGTTAGTGTATGCCAGTCCTTGATTGTGCAGGGTTTTGTAGGCGTGTGTCAGTTTTAACCTTTTTTTGCGCTCTCTAAGAGATTATGATAGATCATGAGGTTCACCCCACAATAGTGCCATTGCTGCTACAACGATATTTCCTCCTGAAGAAACAAGAGTGATGGAGAGTTTGCGACTACAGTACATGTTAAGAATACACGCTTTAGGCTAAGACGCCCACCAGAACAATGGAGGGCAAAGGCCGGGATTATTTGGACACTAGCAACACATTTGATGCTCTCTGCAGAGAGGACTCCAAGGAAAGCGAAGTAGGATTAGTGTGGATCAGAGTGGGTTTAGGAATCTTTAGATGAACAGGAGAAAAGCGGAGCTATTACATGGAGATCACAAACGGCTACAGTGGTTGCAGCGGGCTTTTCACTCAGCGAATTTCAAGGAGGAGTGGAAGAGAAAGAGTTCCTCTTTGTGGAAGACAGCAGGATCTACCACTGGATCCATCTTGCCACAAGAGTGGAAACCATCTCAGACAAGTTCTATGTAGCCGGTTTAACTTGGGGTTCCCCGTGCCCTTCAATCGGACTTGCATCCGCTCACCAGTGTAGACATCTCCCAAGGCCAGTGTGGACAGCATTCGCCTCCAGCGCACATGAAGGAATTGGTTGGAACAGAGTAGTTTGATGGAAAACAGCAAGGCTAGCGCCGACATTTGGGCAAATCCTGCCACAACGTCTTATGAAGAGTAACTCAAGAGCAAAGTCGGAGCCGCAGATCCCTCCCCCTCAGCGCCTTGAGACGCTTACAGGTGAGTCGTCGCGCTTTATAAGAAACATATTCATTGATTGAAGTCTAAAATATTCCAGCAGGCAGTACGATAGGGAGATACTGGGTGCTTAGCAAAGCCCATTAGCCACCAATGCTTATTTATCTATAGAAGAGCAGCCATCGTTAAAAGTGTCGCACACCGACAGTGGTGCATCGTTCTGTGTGGGTAACAAAAAGCATTTAAAAGGCATTTGAAATGTGTAGTCACTATGAAGCCACAATAAAGTCAAAAGTGACCTCTTCTGCGCAGTCTTGCAGGCTGGATCAGCTAGCCATTTCTACTCGTGTATACTAAGATCACAAAGCATGGGGTACCTGCGCCCTGTGCCGGTTGTGTGATCTGGCTGTGTGGCTGGTTTCCCCCTGTTACTGCAGGACACTGCCCTCCTATCCCTGAACACTGCTGGATAAACACATGGGCATCATTAAAGATTGCGGCAGGCAGATCCTCTCCACTTCCTTCCCTCCTGCACTATTTTTACCTCGACTAAGACAAGAGGGGGCTGCTGGGGGAGCAGGGCTGGGCAGCACAAGGCTTTGTCAGCAGACGAGGGCATGTTCTAAGGATACAAACGAGAATAATAAACAAGCATTTGCCTCCAGGAAGGTTGCCCAAGGATGATGAGAAGTTTGTAAATGGGCCTCCGCATCCGAGCATGCTTACTGCGGTGTGACGTTATGTCATGTATCACATGCAAGTAAGCCATAGGGCAGGGCTTAGCTCTCTGACACAAAATGGCGAAAAAACCTGTGATATCCACCAGCACTTCTTAGTAGTGTCCAATGCCCCGACGGTGGTGTTCTCAGCTAGCAGTATTCTCCTAGTACCCGCACCAGTAATTGTCATTATATTTATATAGTATAGTGCTTACTACCCCATTTGAGGCACTGAAGCGCTTTTCGGCAAGTAGCACGCTACTCCGGAACCCAAAGTGGTTTATTTGTGGATCAGCATGGGAAAATAAAAGTTGTTAATTGGAGGACATGTGAATCTATTAGTAGGATTGAATAGCACAAAGGAGAGATAGAGGAGGGAAGGGTCTAGAAAGCGCTTTTGGGAGATCTTAATAGTAAAAAGAGGCTTGGGATGAATCAGACATTGGAGGTAGAAGATATATTGGAAGAGGAATAGAATGAGAAATAGAGTAGTGAATTGTGGAGAGTTTATAAGGGTTTTTTCTACAGTGGGAGTAAAGTAATAAATATATATAGATACATAACTACATAAAAAGGTGTATATATGGAAAATAATAAAGAGATATAAAATTGTATTATATAAAGGCCCGTGTGGAAATGCATGGATAAATCTTTAGGAACCCAGACTTTCAAGAGTTGTACATAAAGGTAACCCATTCTTTCAAGTACAACCTACATTCCACAGATATGTCACAGCCCGACCAGCACACTGGCTGCATGTTCTAAACACTCTATCAACACTGTATGTAAAAGGTGAGCCACAAGGAGCTGGCCTGTGCCTAACTTAGGTACTGTATAGTAAATTCATATATAATCCGTTTGGCTCTCGCAGATGGTTTACCACTCTGTGGCAATCAAGGAGATTGTAATCCCTTCATACTGCTTGGCCCTCTTACACTCATTTAAGATAGAAATTGTACGGGTCAAGTCTGTCGCCTAGACTTGTACTCGTGCACAGAAACAAATCCCCCATCATCATATGTTAGCGCCTCACCAGTACTATGTGCCGAACGCGTTTACTATGAAAATACCATTAGGCACATGTTGGACTTCCACCCCGGTATTTTAGAATCTGTTTCAGATCACACAGTATACTAACACCTACCTAGGGAATAAAGTTTCATCGGGTCATAATGGGCTCTACACATGTATTGGGCTTACAATAGTGGGGCCGAGCTGACCCTGTGTTATTCATTACGCTGACCCCTTGCGGTCGATGCAGCCTATTGAGCTTTCCTTCAGTCCTACACTGAAAAGAACCAGCAGCATGAACTTGGTGCAGCTGCATATGTGGGTACAACTGATGTAAACAGCCCTTCCCGCTCTAGGAAATACTCCATGGCTAGGCTGCCACTATTCCTAAATCAGATTCTATCGAGGATGTTCAATTGCTGCTAGGCTAGAGACCAACACAGACCCAGGGCATCTAGAACACTTCCTGGTTCAAAGACCGACTCAAAGATGTATTGACCTAATGTGAAAGGGCTAGAACAGCTGCACATCTATTGCTGTTTATTTGGAGTTTGAGGCACCATGTCGACAAGGAGTCCAGGCCATTCCGTCGTCAGAGTAATAAAAGGCCAGGCAGCCTCAGGGAAACACCGGGCAGGCCTACCAGACAGCGAAAGCTGTCTTGTTGCGAAAGACAATTTGTCGGCTTACCAAGAACAAACAGTGGCTTGCAGCCCATCTATTGGTTAACGTTGCTCTATTCTTATTTTCCTGCTTTCTATTGGATGGTTTTCCTTGTTCCAGCATGTCCATCTTAGGGTAGTTCCTCCCATGGAGCATGGCCTCTTCACCATCTCTTTGAGTGGCTACCTTCTGTGCGCTTTTAAGGAATTACTTTTTATCTTTTTCTTTAAGCACTCTGTGAAAGTGCATGTGTTTTCCAGCTATGTCTTTTGTGTGCTTTTCTCCACCTCCATGTTGCTTCTCTCCCCCACCTGCACTTGTATTGTTCTCTTTCGCCCATTTCCTTCTCTGTCCCCCCGAGCTCCACTTTGTTCTCTCCCTCATATTGCTTCTCACATCATGTGTCTTCTCTACCCGTCTGCCATATGGCTTTTTCCTCTTCCCGCCCTATTGCTTCCCCATCCCTATCCTGCTTCCGCTCATATGTTTACATTTTTTTTTTTTTTTAAACATTTTATTAAACAAAAACAAAGATGCACCTTTGAACATTACAGTATACTTCAAGGCAGTACTTCTGGTAGCATAGGAGCCTGTCCTGACATGTAGCAAAAACACCCCTACAGTCATCACCTCCCCCTCCCACCATCGCCATCGCCCGCACCTCCATCTTCCATCATGTTTACATTTTTTTAAAGAACTTTCATGGTACATGTAAAAAGAGTGCTTTCACACTACTTTTATTTTCATTTACCTATTCATCTCGGATTGTTAAATAAAAAAAGTGTCCTTCTGTAGGCATGTGCATGCATGTTGAACAAATATGCGCACCTACAAAATGATGCATCGGGTGCGTCATCTCTGGGTTTTTTTTTGCCATGATTTACAGCAGCAATGATGCATACAGCATGGCTAAAACAAACATTGGTAAAGCCAACTGGTTTTATAGGTTCATAATGCTTGCTTTAAATATTGAATTGTATTTTACTATTGGTCGGGACATGTCCCGTGCATGGTTCTGGGGAGTGGGCACCACAGCCCTATTTTGGACTACTAGGAAAGTCCCGGTATGTTTCTGCGTGTTCACGTTTTTTTTTCAACCTCAGCGATCCATGAGAACATCAATACATGTCTTCACTGGGAGCCACCTTGAATGTCTACAGAACCCAGTGTGCGGCAATAGGGTCAGGTGGGACACATGAAGTGAGCACCTCCAAGGAACCACTCTCCTCTAAACAGGCATGCACGCTGCTCAACCTCAGTGATCCATGAGCACATCAATACATGTCTTCACTGGGAGCCACCTTGAATGTCTACAGAACCCAGGATGCGGCAGTAGGGTCAGGAGGGACACATGAAGTGAGCCCCTCCAAGGAGCCACTCTCCTCTAACCAGGCATGCACGCTGCTCAACCTCAGTGATCCATGAGCACATCAATACATGTCTTCACTGGGAGCCACATTGAATGTCTACAGAACCCAGTGTGCGGCAGTAGGGTCAGGTGGGACACATGAAGTGAGCCCCTCCAAGGAGCCTTTCTCCTCTAACCAGGCATGCACGCTGCTCAACCTCAGTGATCCATGAGCACATCAATACATGTCTTCACTGGGAGCCACCTTGAATGTCTACAGAACCCAGTGTGCGGCAGTAGGGTCACGTGTGACACATGAAGTGAGCCCCTCCAAGGAGCCACTCTCCTCTAACCAGGCATGTACGCTGCTCAACCTCAGTGATCCATGAGCGCATCAATACATGTCTTCACTGGGAGCCACCTTGAATGTCTACAGAACCCAGTGTGCGGCAGTAGGGTCAGGTGGGACACATGAAGTGAGCCCCTCCAAGGAACCACTCTCCTCTAACCAGGCATGCACGCTGCTCAACCTCAGTGATCCATGAGCACATCAATACATGTCTTCACTGGGAGCCACCTTGAATGTCTACAGAACCCAGTGTGCGGCAGTAGGGTCACGTGTGACACATGAAGTGAGCCCCTCCAAGGAGCCACTCTCCTCTAACCGGGCATGCACGCTGCTCAACCTCAGTGATCTATGAGCACATCAATACATGTTTTCACTGGGAGCCACCTTGAATGTCTACAGAACCCAGTGTGCGGCAGTAGGGTCAGGAGGGACACATGAAGTGAGCCCTTCCAAGGAGCCACTCTCCTCTAACCAGGCATGCACGCTGCTCAACCTCAGTGATCCATGAGCGCATCAATACATGTCTTCACTGGGAGCCACCTTGAATGTCTACAGCACCCAGGGTGCGGCAGTAGGGTCAGGAGGGACACATGAAGTGACCCCTCCAAGGAGCCACTCTCCTCTAACCAGGCATGCACGCTGCTCAACCTCAGTGATCCATGAGCGCATCAATACATGTCTTCACTGGGAGCCACCTTGAATGTCTACAGCACCCAGGGTGCGGCAGTAGGGTCAGGAGGGACACAAGAAGTGAGCCCCTCCAAGGAGCCACTCTCCTCTAAACAGGCATGCACGCTGCTCAACCTCAGCGATCCATGAGCACATCAATACATGTCTTCACTGGGAGCCACCTTGAATGTCTACAGAACCCAGTGTGCAGCAGTAGGGTCAGGAGGGACACATGAAGTGAGCCCCTCCAAGGAGCCACTCTCCTCTAACCAGGCATGCACGATGCTCAGCCTCAGTGATCCATGAGCGCATCAATACATGTCTTCACTGGGAGCCACCTTGAATGTCTACAGAACCCAGTGTGCGGCAGTAGGGTCAGGAGGGACACATGAAGTGACCCCTCCAAGGAGCCACTCTCCTCTAACCAGGCATGCACGCTGCTCAACCTCCGTGATCCATGAGCACATCAATACATGTCTTCACTGGGAGCCACCTTGAATGTCTACAGAACCCAGTGTGCGGCAGTAGGGTCAGGTGGGACACATGAAGTGAGCCCCTCCAAGGAGCCACTCTCCTCTAACCAGGCATGCACGCTGCTCAACCTCAGCGATCCATGAGCACATCAATACATGTCTTCACTGGGAGCCACCTTGAATGTCTACAGAACCCAGTGTGCGGCAGTAGGGTCACGTGTGACACATGAAGTGAGCCCCTCCAAGGAGCCACTCTCCTCTAACCAGGCATGCACGCTGCTCAACCTCAGTGATCCATGAGCACATCAATACATGTCTTCACTGGGAGCCACCTTGAATGTCTACAGAACCCAGTGTGCGGCAGTAGGGTCAGGAGGGACACATGAAGTGAGCCCCTCCAAGGAGCCACTCTCCTCTAACCAGGCATGTACGCTGCTCAACCTCAGCGATCCATGAGCACATTAATACATGTCTTCACTGGGAGCCACCTTGAATGTCTACAGAACCCAGGATGCGGCAGTAGGGTCAGGAGGGACACATGAAGTGAGCCCCTCCAAGGAGCCACTCTCCTCTAACCAGGCATGCACGCTGCTCAACCTCAGTGATCCAGGAGCACATCAATACATGTCTTCACTGGGAGCCACTGCGAATGTCTACAGAACCCAGTGTGCGGCAGTAGGGTCAGGAGGGACACATGAAGTGAGCCCCTCCAAGGAACCACTCTCCTCTAACCAGGCATGCACGCTGCTCAACCTCAGCGATCCATGAGCACATCAATACATGTCTTCACTGGGAGCCACCTTGAATGTCTACAGAACCCAGTGTGCGGCAGTAGGGTCAGGAGGGACACATGAAGTGAGCCCCTCCAAGGAGCCACTCTCCTCTATCCAGGCATGCACGCTGCTCAACCTCAGCGATCCATGAGCACATCAATACATGTCTTCACTGGGAGCCACCTTGAATGTCTACAGAACCCAGGATGCGGCAGTAGGGTCAGGAGGGACACATGAAGTGAGCCCCTCCAAGGAGCCACTCTCCTCTAACCAGGCATGCACGCTGCTCAACCTCAGCGATCCATGAGCGCATCAATACATGTCTTCACTGAGAGCCACCTTGAATGTCTACAGAACCCAGTGTGCGGCAGTAGGGTCAGGAGGGACACATGAAGTGAGCCCCTCCAAGGAGCCACTCTCCTCTAACCAGGCATGTACGCTGCTCAACCTCAGCGATCCATGAGCACATTAATACATGTCTTCACTGGGAGCCACCTTGAATGTCTACAGAACCCAGGATGCGGCAGTAGGGTCAGGAGGGACACATGAAGTGAGCCCCTCCAAGGAGCCACTCTCCTCTAACCAGGCATGCACGCTGCTCAACCTCAGTGATCCAGGAGCACATCAATACATGTCTTCACTGGGAGCCACTGCGAATGTCTACAGAACCCAGTGTGCGGCAGTAGGGTCAGGAGGGACACATGAAGTGAGCCCCTCCAAGGAACCACTCTCCTCTAACCAGGCATGCACGCTGCTCAACCTCAGCGATCCATGAGCACATCAATACATGTCTTCACTGGGAGCCACCTTGAATGTCTACAGAACCCAGTGTGCGGCAGTAGGGTCAGGAGGGACACATGAAGTGAGCCCCTCCAAGGAGCCACTCTCCTCTATCCAGGCATGCACGCTGCTCAACCTCAGCGATCCATGAGCACATCAATACATGTCTTCACTGGGAGCCACCTTGAATGTCTACAGAACCCAGGATGCGGCAGTAGGGTCAGGAGGGACACATGAAGTGAGCCCCTCCAAGGAGCCACTCTCCTCTAACCAGGCATGCACGCTGCTCAACCTCAGCGATCCATGAGCGCATCAATACATGTCTTCACTGAGAGCCACCTTGAATGTCTACAGAACCCAGTGTGCGGCAGTAGGGTCAGGAGGGACACATGAAGTGAGCCCCTCCAAGGAGCCACTCTCCTCTAACCAGGCATGCACGCTGCTCAACCTCAGCGATCCATGAGCACATCAATATATGTCTTCACTGGGAGCCACCTTGAATGTCTACAGAACCCAGGGTGCGGCAGTAGGGTCACGTGTGACACATGAAGTGAGCCCCTCCAAGGAGCCACTCTCCTCTAACCAGGCATGCACGCTGCTCAACCTCAGCGATCCATGAGCACATCAATACATGTCTTCACTGGGAGCCACCTTGAATGTCTACAGCACCCAGGGTGCGGCAGTAGGGTCAGGAGGGACACATGAAGTGACCCCTCCAAGGAGCCACTCTCCTCTAACCAGGCATGCACGCTGCTCAACCTCAGTGATCCATGAGCGCATCAATACATGTCTTCACTGGGAGCCACCTTGAATGTCTACAGAACCCAGTGTGCGGCAGTAGGGTCAGGAGGGACACATGAAGTGACCCCTCCAAGGAGCCACTCTCCTCTGACCAGGCATGCACGCTGGTCAACCTCAGTGATCCATGAGCACATCAATACATGTCTTCACTGGGAGCCACCTTGAATGTCTACAGAACCCAGTGTGCTGCAGTAGGGTCAGGAGGGACACATGAAGTGACCCCTCCAAGGAGCCACTCTCCTCTAACCAGGCATGCACGCTGCTCAACCTCAGTGATCAATGAGCGCATCAATACATGTCTTCACTGGGAGCCACCTTGAATGTCTACAGAACCCAGTGTGCGGCAGTAGGGTCAGGAGGGACACATGAAGTGAGCCCCTCCAAGGAACCACTCTCCTCTAACCAGGCATGCACGCTGCTCAACCTCAGTGATCCATGAGCACATCAATACATGTCTTCACTGGGAGCCACCTTGAATGTCTACAGAACCCAGTGTGCGGCAGTAGGGTCACGTGTGACACATGAAGTGAGCCCCTCCAAGGAGCCACTCTCCTCTAACCAGGCATGCACGCTGCTCAACCTCAGTGATCCATAAGCACATCAATACATGTCTTCACTGGGAGCCACCTTGAATGTCTACAGAACCCAGGGTGCGGCAGTAGGGTCAGGAGGGACACATGAAGTGAGCCCCTCCAAGGAGCCACTCTCCTCTAACCAGGCATGCACGCTGCTCAACCTCAGTGATCCATGAGCACATCAATACATGTTTTCACTGGGAGCCCCCTTGAATGTCTACAGAACCCAGTGTGCTGCAGTAGGGTCAGGAGGGACACATGAAGTGACCCCTCCAAGGAGCCACTCTCCTCTAACCAGGCATGCACGATGCTCAACCTCAGCGATCCATGAGCACATCAATACATGTCTTCACTGGGAGCCACCTTGAATGTCTACAGAACCCAGTGTGCGGCAATAGGGTCAGGTGGGACACATGAAGTGAGCCCCTCCAAGGAACCACTCTCCTCTAACCAGGCATGCACGCTGCTCAACCTCAGTGATCCATGAGCACATCAATACATGTCTTCACTGGGAGCCACCTTGAATGTCTACAGAACCCAGTGTGCGGCAGTAGGGTCACGTGTGACACATGAAGTGAGCCCCTCCAAGGAGCCACTCTCCTCTAACCAGGCATGCACGCTGCTCAACCTCAGCGATCCATGAGCACATCAATACATGTCTTCACTGGGAGCCACCTTGAATGTCTACAGCACCCAGGGTGCGGCAGTAGGGTCAGGAGGGACACATGAAGTGACCCCTCCAAGGAGCCACTCTCCTCTAACCAGGCATGCACGCTGCTCAACCTCAGTGATCCATGAGCGCATCAATACATGTCTTCACTGGGAGCCACCTTGAATGTCTACAGAACCCAGTGTGCGGCAGTAGGGTCAGGAGGGACACATGAAGTGACCCCTCCAAGGAGCCACTCTCCTCTGACCAGGCATGCACGCTGCTCAACCTCAGTGATCCATGAGCACATCAATACATGTCTTCACTGGGAGCCACCTTGAATGTCTACAGAACCCAGTGTGCTGCAGTAGGGTCAGGAGGGACACATGAAGTGACCCCTCCAAGGAGCCACTCTCCTCTAACCAGGCATGCACGCTGCTCAACCTCAGTGATCAATGAGCGCATCAATACATGTCTTCACTGGGAGCCACCTTGAATGTCTACAGAACCCAGTGTGTGGCAGTAGGGTCACGTGGGACACATGAAGTGACCCCTCCAAGGAGCCACTCTCCTCTAACCAGGCATGCACGCTGCTCAACCTCAGTGATCCATGAGCACATTAATACATGTCTTCACTGGGAGCCACCTTGAATGTCTACAGAACCCAGTGTGCGGCAGTAGGGTCAGGAGGGACACATGAAGTGAGCCCCTCCAAGGAACCACTCTCCTCTAACCAGGCATGCACGCTGCTCAACCTCAGTGATCCATGAGCACATCAATACATGTCTTCACTGGGAGCCACCTTGAATGTCTACAGAACCCAGTGTGCGGCAGTAGGGTCACGTGTGACACATGAAGTGAGCCCCTCCAAGGAGCCACTCTCCTCTAACCAGGCATGCACGCTGCTCAACCTCAGTGATCCATGAGCACATCAATACATGTCTTCACTGGGAGCCACCTTGAATGTCTACAGAACCCAGGGTGCGGCAGTAGGGTCAGGAGGGACACATGAAGTGAGCCCCTCCAAGGAGCCACTCTCCTCTAACCAGGCATGCACGCTGCTCAACCTAATTACTTAGGTGTAAGGAATACCATTTCCAGGACTGCCAACCTCAAGGAAATTCCAGTTAGACAGTGGCACATGGTCTCATTTCATTTCATTTCATAAGGCTTTATTCGAACATAAGATAAGTTCATAAAAGCACAAATTAAAAAGACAACATGATTAAAGACAACAGAGGTAGAAAAAATCAACAGTGTAACATTGTTTAAAATACTTAAAAGAGCATACTTTTCCTGACGTTAATGGATTTAAGAAGAAAAGTAGCCGTATAAAAACACACATCTGAATGATACAAATTATAAAGTAAACACATACAGTCACGTAATGATTTGACCCCAAATTTGACAAACAAGGGTTTTAAATATGCTATCCGATGATATTTATACAGCTGACAAAGCAGAAGAAAGTGCACAGTGCTTTGGGGGGTTAAGTTGTCACATGGACATGGACCAGCTGGGGGTAGGTTCAAAGACGGGAAGGCAACCAGGTTGTGGGCTACTCCCATTCTAAACCTGGTCAATACATACCGGTGTGCCTTCCAGGTAACTTGAGATAAATAAGGTTGATCACCCACAACTTCATTCATTTCATGGTAATAGGCATAAGATGAAAGCTTAAGGCTAATATGGTGTCGTTTGGTAGAAGCCTGGTGTAGAAAACACCGCTTAAGATCAGATTTAGACAACATATCTGCCCCATGGGGATCCATAGTAATTTTAATGTTATAGATCTCCCGAAATTTATTGGTTACATACTTTAGCCATGGGATTTTGGTGTAGTGGTCCAAAGTAAGACAATCAGAGATAATAGCTCTACACAGAGAGGTCTCTTCTTTGGTCCATATGGAGCGCCAAAGGGTCAATGGTCTAAGTAAAATCAAATCTGAAACGTAGTCAATGCCTAATTCATTATGCACTAAGGCGTTTGAGACAGAGGTTGGTAGGCACAAAAGTTTCTTCAAAAAATCATTTTCCTCTACCTGGAGAGATCCTGCCGGGGCATAGCCCCATATACCAGCTCCGTATAAGGCAATTGAAACACACCGTGATTGGAATATTTTCAGCATGTCATTTACCCGCCTATCTCCCAATTTTGTAGCCATGGTAAAAATTCCATACGCGCTCCTGGCCATTTTAGACCGTACATTCTTATGCTCATTTACCCAAGAATTTTTGTTTGAAAAAGTAACCCCCTAATACGAAAAGTTATCCACAGCCTGGACCTTTTGGCCCTCTATATAAAAGGAGGGCTGTTTCTTTCCTTGCCTGCGACCATATTCCATTACATAAGTTTTAGATTTGTTTAAAACTAACTTTCTGCTTTTGATAAATTGCATAAAACCATCCAACAGCTGTTGGAGACCGTATGGTGTACGTGAGATTAAAACCGCGTCGTCCGCGTAAAGTAGCACAGGGATATATTCATTGTTAATTTTGGGAGCATCCACTGACAAAGATTTCAAAAAGGAATCAATCTCATTAATAAAAAGTATAAAAAGCAGTGGGGCTAGCACACATCCCTGGCGTATTCCACGACCAATCTTAAACATGGGAGTACATTCGCCTTGTGATCCATAACGGACACATGTTCTCAGTTTGGTATATAGGCGTGCTAAAAAGAAGACAATACCATCCGGGGCCCCCATTTCTAGCAACTTTGCCCAAAGAATGCCGTGATCCACCAGATCAAAGGCACTACTTAGATCTGCAAAGCAGAGGTAAATCGTGCCAGACTTGGCCAAAGTATATTTGCTAATGAGCAGCTCTAAATTTAAACACTGCTCAATCGTGCAACGACCTTTCCTAAAACCAAACTGACTCTCAGCTAAAATACTGTTTTTCTCCGCCCATTCCTCCAATCTCACTAAGAGCACTCGGCTCATAACTTTTACAGAGGAATCCAGCAGGGAAATTGGTCGGTAGTTCTTGGCTTCCCCACGATTACCTTTCTTAAAAATTGGGACTAAAATAGATTCTTCCCAAGTCGGGGGCATTTCATTAATAACAGCTGAATTAAAAATATTGGTAAGCAAAGGCCCCCATATTTCTGGGACCAACTTGTATACATCAATTGGTACCCCATCTGGGCCTTGAGCTTTACCCCCTTTGCTGTCCCGTATGCTATCTAAAACTTCTTATACCGTAAAATTTAATAAAAGATGCGGCCATCTATTCTCCAAAACATGAGAAACACCATCTGACTGAAAAATTTTTGAGAAATGCGAGACCCATTCTGCCTGCATAACGTTCGAGGTTAGTTCCGGAATTTTGTCATCTTTAAGGAATGGAGAATTGACAGTTTTCCAGAACAGGGAACAATTATTCAGTTCAGCTGCCTTAGTCAAGTTGTCCCATGCCTCCTGCTGGAGTTCTAATTTCCTGCATTTTAGGGTTTCTTTATATCTGGCTCTTAAGTCTACGACCAGACCCCTATCTCTAGGTTTGGTTGATAGGGCAGATTTCAATTCCCTCAGGGCCAGGGTACAAGTTGAGTTGAACCAACCCCGCGGTCGATCCTCCTTGTGCTTACATGTACTTGTAAGTTTGGAGTTGATGGCCGCATTAATATTGATAAAATGCTCTATAGAGCCAAGGGAACCGGAGTTATCTTCTAGGATAGCGATAATATCTTCAAGGCAACTGTGAATGATAAAATCAGACGTAATGTCGGCCATGTCCCCCTTCCATCTAAGTCTTGTACCATTGGGGCGTTCGGCCTCAATACTAGTGATAGTACGGCCCAGAGTACTGGCATCATCCTTATCCCATAACATAACCTTTACTACCAGGCAGTTATGGTCACTTAGTTGGATGTCTATTACTTTAGGGGCCGTAATCCAAGCCTCAAGACCCGGGGAGATACAAATAAAATCTATTATTGAATTCGTTCCCCGCCCTGTAAAGGTAGGACAAATCTCCCCCTTTGAATTTTTCTCGTTGGCCATAATACACATATTATATGTAGCAAGAAGGTTATTTAGGGCGTCTCCGTAATGATTATGTTGAAAATGAAGAATCCCATCCTCGTGCTCATCCACCAACCCGCAGACATTAACCTCTGAGAAAGGACAGGTAGTAATATTAAAATCCCCGGCCAAAAACAGATCAAAGGCTTCATTAGATTCCTTAAAGAAGTCTACCAGTGCCCTTAAAAGATCCTTAACCGGCTGATCCCTTGAATCATTAAAAATATTATTGTAAAAATTAATTAAAAGAATGTTCCTACCTCGACTTATGTGCAGCCATAAAAGCTGGGAGTGAGCCCCAACCTGAACATATTTAATAACCGACAAAGGGGCTTTAACTGAAATCAAAACGAGTAGACCCCCTTTGGCTCTTCCAAATACTGAGGCGGTAGCGGGTAACTGATATGAATTAAAACCACAATAGCCTTTAAAGTCGGTGCACCAAGTTTCCTGTAGACAGATAACATCAAAAAGATCTAAGAATTCCGTCCACCCCAGACTATCTGATTTTGATCTAATTCCCGCAATATTCCAACTTACAATATAACATCCGGAGGAGCCGTGGATACCTGACCCCACCTGATAATGTTGGGGAGCAGCGATGATAGGGGTCTCCTTGGATAACTCGGGGTGGCCTACTAGTTCTCCTTCTTTACCCTTAGTCATACAAATAATACTTGACCCAAGAATTGCCTCTTCCACCCCAGGCAAACATACAGTTGAGCCTATATCCAATGGGACTTGATTCCCCTGGGTTACCGGTGGTACCACACCCGCCTCTATTTCAGGATCCAAACAGACTTCAGTGACGTCCATCTTATCCATTAATATAGGCTCTTCTATTAATCCTAAAACAACACTGTCCTCCTGTCAATCATTTTGATCCAACCCACTCAGGCATTGAAAACGGTTAGCAGTATCTATCTGAAAACTGTTTACCAAGCTAGACACCCCTTCCCTCCTTAATTTCCCTCCCCCTCGGTGCGTTGAAAAGTGTTCTATATGCTGAATATAGAAAAAACCAAGGGGGCGGAGTGAAATCCCCTGGTCAATACTAGGGCGGGACGTAGCTCTAATCAAAGCTGTTGTGGCAAGGTGGGGAGAACTAGAATTTATAATAACACAATCCCCAGGAATGTTTTTAGGGGACATTCCAATCCAGTTAGTTCTAGTAGTAGCCAAAATCTGATCCGCCATAGCCACCGGAAAACCACATTCGCGGTTAAGCCATGCCACAGTTTTGTTCTTAAGGGAATCATGTGATTCCACAGAGTGGTAGGGCCTGTCCTCTCTGATGGGTGGCACATGAGTCAGGACTGCCACATATGGTGCGCAATCAGGGGGCAGATTTGGTTGCGAAAGGCTTCGATTATTAAGAATCCCCCTTCCAGATGTCCTTGTCATACTTCCCGGGGCATGTGTATCTACGTTTGGGGTGATACCAATAGGGCAAGCAGATATAGCTGGGATAACACTAAGTTCACTCCCAGAAACAGATCGTGTTACATTGCCAACACAACCTAGTCGTTCAGTAGCAGGAGTAATCCTACTCTTTGACTGTGTGGGAGTATTAGTGCCCGCGCAAAGCTGGCCACTACTAGATTGCTTATTAGGGGGTTGCATGCTTTTACTGGTCGAGCCTACATTCCCGTTTGCCACAACGGGCAATTGGGGGCTATTGTTAGAGTTTAAACCGGATTGCACCATTTCGCCTAGTCTGCTCACTTCCCTAGATATAGCCTCGAGTTTATCTAAAAGAGGTATGATAATATTATTTAACTTACTGTCAATCATACCAATTAGCAGCTCGAGCTGGTCAGGAGCTAATGTCAAATGGGTAGAATGAACCTCATTATTAGAACAGATATGCTCAGAGGGGCCTGTGTTAGGAACAGAAACAATGTTCTTTTTTCTTTTGCGGTCCCCTTTTTTAGAAAAAAACGGTCTATTAATATGTGACCCTGATCTTAACACCCTATGTATATTAGGAACCACGGGGGTCACAACAACAATATCGTTGGAAGACCTAAGAGTATCAGATACCCCAGCGACATCAGCTTCTAGCGGGGAGACCTGAGTTGGCTCAATAACACATGTACCCTCCCTCACTGGAGAGACTATAGGGGCCGAGACTGGGATATCATCAGAAGGGTGGGTCTCAGCAGGAACTGATTGGCTCGTTATCTCCGGTCTGTCGTTAATAGCTAGACCCAGAGATAATCTGCGTTCCTTGTTAATCTTGTCTACAACTTTGACCAAGTAATTGTCAAGTGTAGATACAGTGGGGCGAGAGGTCCCAGTTGACTTGGACATGTTGCCTGAGAATACAATAGATAAAATATATGAAAACAATAACAGCCAATTGGAATTAAAATGGCACTTACTATGAAATGATTTCGATTATTTAAACATTGCACATGACACATGCGCTAAAAACAAAAATGGACCACGGCACAACCCTTATTTACAACACAAATTAGTAAGGATTGTATATCAACACAAGTCTGTGATTCACCAATATTCCTGGGACGATAGGGTACGAAGTGCACAATGTTGTGCAACGAACTTAAATCCACAACTTGCAACAGCAACACTAATAGTCCCAACAGATGTAAATGTCACAGTACCTTGCGATAATGGTCCTATCGGAAAAAATAATGGGGTGGCCCAGCCCGGCCTCCTCTGGCCCCTGACGGCCACAGACGGCCCGCCCTTGTCCCGGGCTTAGCCCGGCGCCACCCGCGCGCGTCCCGCGACGCGGGAGGAGCGTCGCTCTTTTATGCGCCACCGGGCGCGTGTGAAGCGCAAGGCACTCTGGGTGCTGTGGTCTCCGGTCTCCGGCCGCGAGGGGTGGCAACGGCGGCGGGGAGACACGCAGCGAGGAGGCACCCGCAAACGGTGACAGCAGCGCCAGCACCAAAACGCCAAGGATGCCAAGAAAAGATTCTACAGCAGGTAGGGAGGTAGACGGTATTCCAGAAGTCCAGGATTCCCACTCCGCAACAAGAGCGTCGGTCTTTTATGCGCCTCCGGGCGCGTGTGAAGCGCAAGGCACTCTGGGGGCTGTGGTCTCCGGTCTCCGGCCGCGAGGGGTGGCAACGGCGGCGGGGAGACACGCAGCGAGGAGGCACCCGCAAACGGTGACAGCAGCGCCAGCACCAAAACGCCAAGGATGCCAAGAAAAGATTCTACAGCAGGTAGGAAGGTAGACGGTATTCCAGAAGTCCAGGGTTCCCACTCCGCAACAAGAGCGTCGCTCTTTTATGCGCCTCCGGGCGCGTGTGAAGCGCAAGGCACTCTGGAGGCTGTGGTCTCCGGTCTCCGGCCGCGAGGGGTGGCAACGGCGGCGGGGAGACACGCAGCGAGGAGGCACCCGCAAACGGTGACAGCAGCGCCAGCACCAAAACGCCAAGGATGCCAAGAAAAGATTTTACAGTAGGTAGGGAGGTAGACTGTATTCCAGAAGTCCATGGTCTCAAGTGAATCCAGTTATCGAACAGTGGTTTTTCACACCTGTTACACTTCTTTGTAGAAAACTCCAGTAGAATCTTGGAAGGGGACTTTGGTGTCCATATTACAGTTACCGTAACAGTCCCAGTCCTTTCCCAAACTAAATACATAAATTACATATTACACTCAGAAGTTATGCATACATAATACAGAGACTCAAATGTCTAACCTTCCATTGCTGCTTAGAAACTCTACTCAAGTGTGATTAGGAGCTTTACAAGCAACAAAGAAATAAAATAACTAACTGCAGCCAGTAGAATCCTTTTGTAATTGGCCAAGTGGAATTTGCTAAAGGCCTGAATGCTAACGGAGGAGGTGCAGCGGGTTCAACCATAGAGCATTCCGGTGTGGTTATCAGAAGGGCCAACCTTACTTTCCAAAATCAGAAAGATAGGTGCCTACCATGCAGTTACTACTTCAGGATCAGGATTTACCACTGTGTTTATTTTGGGACAGTAGTTCTTTAAAATAAATTACATATATAATTTGGTCTAATTCTGATGTTTTGTATCGTGCCATAGAACTGCTGCATAACTACAGCCTCACAGTGTCACACCACTTGTTGCACAAGGACTTTACGATATGTGTGCCAAAGGGCCACATGTCATGTGTAACTTTTTTATACAGCCCGGTCTTTGTAGTCAACAATACATTGTATCCTGAGGCCTGTAATTTCACGTTTTAATATTGCAAGTAGGGGTTGAAAAAATCTCTCTGCACCCAGACTTAAATTAGAATTGGCAAAGCCAACAGGTCTTTCCTTTAAAAAGTGACTGCCAAGCTGTTGTCTCTATCACGTTTTGACTCTAAAGTATTGTTTACAAAAAATAGTAAAGAAAAAAAATGTTTCATGATGGAGGAAGAGCAAGCCCTTATCTTTTAGTATCTCAAAACGATAAACTGCATTCAATGTTTTCAATCTTCATAAACGCCGGTATTATTTTCCAAATACTTTTCACTCAAGAAACTCAACATAATTTAAAAAGAATGAGGGAGCATCAAAATGTAAAGGGAAAACATTGGCAAGGCCTAATTTTCTTTCCACAGTATTTATCCATTTGGTACTCTCTAATAGCCTAACGAGCAAATGCATGGGCCTCCAGTAAAAGTGTCAATCAAATAAGGAGATACTGTTCCATTAGAGTAGGAAGGAGAAAAAAGGTATATAAAGAGGGTCCTAGGCTAAAAGAGACCCAAGTGGGGAAGGGAAAAGCAGACGCCGCTTTAACTCACCAGTGACACAATTTGAAACACCACTGGGTGATAACATTGTCAGTCTCATAAAAAAGAGGGCACTGGGATTAGCAGGTGACTCCGAAGAGCGACGGTGGGGGCGCACGCACCAGGGCACCTCCGTCCCCTGGACTGACGTGCCTCACTCCTGTCGTTCTTTGTTGAGACCCTGCGTCCTACCCACTCTTGAGAGGATCCATGATTTCTGTCCATCTCTGGTTCGTACCCAGTTTTATCTAGTCATTCTTTTTTTTATATATATGACACATTCCGGGGCAAGGCGACTTTCCCCTGCCCCCACAAAACCCTGATACAGTGTCCTTTTTCTCCCTCCTTTTCCTCCCTCCTTTTGTTGTCATTTTCTACCTAGGCAATATCCAGGAGCAATCTTTTTCTAACAATTCAGAGGACAGGGTTATTTAGGCCGGATACACACTGGGTAATATCCTGCAGATCACACTCATTCACACTTCACATTTTATTTGGTCCTGAGGAAGCGCCACGGATCCGGCAGGACCAGAGGGCCACGAAACATGTCGACCACATTGTAGTTACCTTTGGGACATTGAACCCACCAAGCTAACACCTAACCTACGAGTTTTTTAACCTGTCAAGGGTGCCACCACCTTTTCTTAAAAATATTCTTTGAGCAACACTTAGACATTTTTAGAACTCACGTTGCACACACCACTGCACCACAATTGTTGTTAGGACCCATGCCACACACCCGCATGCACCATACGGGGTTTTGTCTCAAAAGATCTCTGCCAAAGTGACCCTTCGGGGGACCCGTAGGGCATTGCAGCGCCGGCCCGACAAGGAGCAGAACACCCGATGATGAAGCATGACACCTCCCGGTATGTGTGAGGGCAACAAGAGACAAGCTCTGCTTTTCCCTTCGACACTTGGGTCTCTTTTAGCCTAGGACCCTCTTTATATACCTTTTTTCCTCCTTCCTATTCTAATGGAACAGTGTCTCCTTATTTGATTGACATAGTTGATACACGGAGCACAGGCACTGGACCACAACAAGCTCCTGGTCCCCCCCCCTCTTTTCTTTAGATAGATTTATAGCACGTCGGCACAGTCGAGGGACCCTACCTTTCCTCTTTTCCTCTTTTCTTTCCATTTGGAGTACGAAACATGACCACCTCCATCACGGGGGAGAACTTGGGACTTGGCTTCGGCGACGATATCGTGGCTGAAATCCTAAGAACCCCCTCACTATTGGATAGTGAGGGTAACATGGCCAGCACATCAATACAAGGTGATTGGACGGGTCTTGTAGGCCGTGATGCTAATCCCGGTTTTTAATCCATTCTCCTCAATGTTGATTTTGATGATCAATGCCTCGGAGAGGTGTTTGGCGGTGCCAATGATCAAGATAAGCCAGTCACTGGTGCATTTCCATGCAATCTGGATCCATTCTTTGCTTAAGATAAGGTCTTCCAGGCGCATGTCTGGCCCCCGCGCATGCGCATCACCAAGGCACCATTGAACACAGCTGCTTCAGATACGGGCCGTCCAGCCCGGAAACAGGCACCGCCATAATGAAGCACAGCGGGATTACATATAGAGCGGGTACCATGATTCTGCTCCTTTACAGACAGGAGGACGGCTGGGGTAGGTGCACAAGAGCCAACACCTGAGTAAAACTGTGAGTAACATCGCGCTGAATGTGGCATGTGGAATGATGCTTGAGTAATTAAGACCGAGACCGCACGATCAGCAGTCCATCACTTGTTGATATTTACGAGTATGTCTGTGTCTTTATTACTACAAATTCAGCCCGAGAAGGTGCGAGCGCTCGTCCCCTAGTCTATGGAGCAACTTTCTCCCTAGTTTTATGTGAGTGCTGTGATGATAAGGTTTGTGTTCACTATGTTGTGATACTGCGGCATTAACAGGTGTGGACTTGCCATGACCCGTTTGTCACCCTTGGTGAGACGCCGCTTTAACTCACCAGTGACACGGTTTGAAACACCATTGGGTGATAACGTTGTCAGTCTCTTAAAAAGAGGGCACTGGGATTAGCAGGTGACTCCGAAGAGCGACGGTGGGGCCGCACGCACCAGGGCACCTCCGTTCCCTGGACTGACGTGCCTCACTCCTGTTGTTCTTTGTTGAGACCCTGCGTCCTACCCACTCTTGGGAGGATTCATGATTTCCGTCCATCTCTGGTTCGTACCCAGTTTTATCTAGTCATTCTTTTTTTGATTATAGGACACATTCCGGGGCAAGGCGACTTTCCCTTGCCCCCACAAAACCCTGATACAGTGTCCTTTTTCTCCCTCCTTTTGTTGTCATTTTCTACCTAAGCAGTATCCAGGAGCAATCTTACTCTAACAATTCAGAGAACAGGGTTATTTAGGCCTTGGACGCCCGGATACACACTGTGGGTAGTATCCCGCAGATCACACTCATTCACACTTCACGTTTTATTTGGTCCTGAGGAAGCGCCACGGATCCGGCAGGACCACAGGGGCGCGAAACATGTCGACCACATTGTAGTTACCTTTGGGACATTGAACCCACCAAGGTAACACCTAACCTACAGGTTTTTTAACCTGTCAAGGGTGCCACCACCTTTTATTAAAAATATTCTTTGAGCAACCCTTAGACATTTTTAGAACTCATGTTGCACACACCACTGCACCACAATTGTCCTTAGGACCCATACCACACACCCGCATGCACCATACGGCGTTTTGTCTCAAAAGATCTCCGCCAAAGTGACTCTTCGGGGGACCCGTAGGGCATTGCAGCGCCGGCCCGACGAGGAGCAAAACGCCCGATGATGAAGCATGACACCTCCCGGGGTGTGTGAGGGCAACAAGAGACAAGCTCTGCTTTTCCCTTCGACACTTGGGTCTCTTTTAGCCTAGGACCCTCTTTATATACCTTTTTTCCTCCTTCCTAATATAATGGAACAGTGTCTCCTTATTTGATTGACTTAGTTGATACACGGAGCACAGGCACTGGACCACAACAAGCTCCTGGTCCCCCCCCCTCTTCTTTAGATAAACCTCCAGTAAAAGTGTCATGCTAAGTACACCTTCTGCCTCAGAGGCCAGCTGAGTGAATTAAATCTTAAAAGGAACTGTGTGCTAAAGCTTGTGCTTTCATGCAATATGTGGTAAACAGGAAATAAAACATAAACAACCCCTGGAGTCTACTCTTCAGCCAAATCCAACAAAAATATCTTTGTTGTTGGGCGTTTACATACACTGCATGGAGGAGGAGATTTGAGGAGGGAGCAGCAGCATATGAGTTAGAGAGTTAGAAAACACATACACTCTTATGGAGTGCTGAATGAAAAAGAAAAAGTTGTTCACTAAGTGTGAGTTATGGAAAGAGTCAGCTAAATAGATGGTAACGAGGCTATGCTTTAGAAAAGGGACAAGCAAAAGAAGAGGAAGGGAAGCCCTGGAATAAGAAACAAGCAAATGAGAGTGACCATGCTAACTGAAGCTAAGCAATGGGCAGGCTGTAAGCCCACTGTACGTTCACAATAGGTCTTTTGCCACCAGACAGGTTGCCCTGTCTGGTAGGGGAGACCTAAAAAGGTTTCTAGCCTTTGTAGCCGTTCAGTGCCATAGTTAGACACACTAATGACCTACCTGTTAGTTAGAAAACTAGGACTGACGGTTGTCATCTCTCATTACATGGGGACACAGGGCAGCTTAGTATCAACAAATGATTTCACAACAGCTGTGTTTTTAACACAATAAGTATATACATAAAGTCTACAATGGTTATACAGGAAGGGTAAAGGTGGTGTACAGAGGAGGGATTTTGATAGTAGGGCCTTTCTAAGTGTTTCCATTGATCCCATTGCCACAGAGAACACTTGCGTCAAACTATGCGCCATTATGAAATTCTATTCATGAAGAGTGTCCTGTGTGTTTTTTTGTCTTCTGCAAACATGGCCTCCAGAACAGCGTGGAACTCTTCAGGTAAAGCCTTGTTACCACCACCGCCCATGGTGCTAGCACATGGTGTGGCTCCTGGTAATATGTCTCAGTGAGTATCCTACCTACATGCTGCCAGAATATCAAGGGCTAAATAATATTGTGTGACAAAAATACTGCGCCCAAAGTATCAAGTATAAAAATATCCCTCAGCTGGAGTTAATAACAGAAAGTGTACCCTTTTGGACAACATTTTTGTAAACAATATTTAGCACACAATATTTATGTCATACAAAATGTTATCAATGTATTCTGACGTAAAACCTGTTCAAAGATTAGTTTTCATCCTCCTCATAGACTTGCACTGTTCATGTACTATGGTGGCACCGCCACACCATAACCCCCTTCTTACTGCCTCCTTCCTCTGGTGGCATTAAAAGCATCAACCACCCTCTTGAACTGCCCAATTCCTCCAATACTATCGTCCATGTGTTATAAGCATTTCCATCATTTTACTCCAAGGTCTCAGAGTATCAGCTCTTACGCCATGTACAAGTAGTTGATATATCTCGGAGTGGAAACATGTTCAAAACCCACCTCCCGTGGAATAATCCCATTCATCAGCATCTCTGTCCCCCATTACTCCCCTAACCGAGTACAACACACCACTTATCAAATTCATATTACATAATATAAATAATCCGAAAGGGCTACTTGGAACGGCACTAAGGACTACCGTTATGTCATCCTCTTTGCAGACCTGCACCAACCTCCAGAATAACTTTTGGATCCAGAGACGAGTTGGCCTAATGGCTAGGGCGGTCAGCCTCGAATCTGGGGAACTGGGTTCGAGTCTCAGCAATGACGCTGAACATCCTGCGATTCTGGGCAAATCACTTAATCTCCCCGTGCCTAACAAAAATAAATGTGTCCTCTTGTAACGCAACTGGTGCTATGTAATGCCCTCTGATACCCGATACGGGTCAAGTTCGTGCTATATAAAACTCCGTAAAATAAAAAAATTCACTTTAATGTATCACTTTCTAAAACAGCTAGTCTCACCCTTATCCAGTGCCAGCCAACTGGTTGATAGGTGTGGACATTTCCTTTGAACCTGAAGGATGTCCCGAAGGTTGGTTATAAAGTACACTGGCAGCCCTCCCAGGCCAGCACGTGCTGCACCGGTTCGTGGCAGGCAACGTCATCTAAATCATACCAGCCACTAGGCCGAGAGTGGCTTGAGAAGTGGGGCACCAACACAATGTGCTTCCTTTCTCAGTGTCTGTTCAGACATGTCAAGCTGCTGCTCTCGTGGTAATATCTTTTGTAAGATGGTTAATGCGTGCCCATTAGCACTCAGACGCAAGATATGCATTTGAAAGGATATCTTTCCCCTCTCACCCGCTGGGCAATTTAACTCACGATTGCTTACAAGAAAAAAAGGCATGAAATTAAATGTATTTTGCTTGTCACAAGCCTGCCCAGTGGTACTGTGATATATGATACCATCAGCAAAAGATGGCATTTCAGCCAGCAGTATCGTGCATTGTGGGGATTGTAGTTTTGATTTTCACACTTCCATTAAGGGACCAAAAATGTAGTATGATAAGTGCTGTTAGCTAAAATACCAGAATTACATGGAACCACTTGTCAGCTATGTTTTAAAATTCCAAAAATGGTTTGTTTCACGCAAAACAACAACAGTAACATCTGATGACATATTCTGAGATTTCACTCTTTCATTCACATCATGCGTTAAAACAAACACGGCCAACCCAACTCATGTTGCCTTTTGCGCAATTAAAAGTTTTTACAGGAAGCGTCACAAAAGAATGAAGGTAACGCGATGGACAGCAGCAGCCCACCTTTCCATGTCACAGACAGGTTGAAGTGGCGGAAGGTACATCCCATAGTTCTCTCACATATACAGGTAACTAACACTCAAGAAGGAACGAGAGGAGTGGATGACTGTCAGGTGCTCTTTGTAAACAGAAGTAAGCGTGACAGAAGTACAAGAGTCTTGGAACAACTAGCCAGCGCGTTTGTGGAGTTACCATACTTGTATGTACGTACTCTTACAGGGTAAGGACCCTCGTTCAGCTCGTGTGGGGACACCTCCAGCACTGGGAAGCATCCGGGAGCACTGTTCTTCACTGGCAATGCAGTCTTCCAGTTATAGGCTCCCTAGTTGGGTCGCGGTAATGTCCCTTATGCGGACATTTAATGTTCTAACATTCTTAAACTGTCAAACCTATATTTAAACGGTGTGTGGGTGAGACACTCCGGCACACAGATGTCAGCCTCTTCAAGCAGTTCTGGGGCGCATGCGCAGCAGACCTCGGTGCTGCACCTGCCCACAATGTCGAGGACCGCCCCGGGGCGGCAGCTCACATTTATTAGTGTCCCGTCCGTCTGTCGCTGTCCACGCGTCCAGTCCGTCTCATTAGTGTGCGTGACCTTCTGACCCGCGTGAGGGGGCACGTGTTGGTCTTACGGTGACCCTGGGGCCACCAGTGCGGAGCAGCTGGGAAAACGGCGTCCACATAGGAAACCTGGACCGTGGGCTGAACTGAGGGAGGGAGAGGGGAGTCCCGGCGTCCCGCTGGAAACGCGCATGTGTTTGTTTATTCACGTGTGCAGACACCACAGTGCGTTTTATGGACAATCCGACGTGGTTGGGTTACGGTGCTGTTGAAACACTGCAGAAGCGACATGTATGCCCAGCCTGACATGCGAGCACCACAGTGCTGCTTATGCACAATAACCACACGTGTTCTGAAGCAACTCAGAATGCTGTTTATGCACACGTGTTCTGAAGCAACTCAGAATGCTGTTTATGCACAATGACTAGTGTCCACCACAGAGCTGATCACCAGGGTGTCCAGCTCTCAACAACAGTGCACAGTCTGACGTGCTGTTTATGCACATGCTAGCGTGCATGCACCACTGTGCTTGTGCGCATGTGTTTGTTTATTCACGTGTGCATAAAGCACAGTGCAGTTTATGGACAATCCGACGTGGTTGGGTTACGGTGCTGTTGCAACACTGCAGAAGCGACATTTATGCCCAGCCTGACATACGTGCACCACAG
Source organism: Triturus cristatus (assembly GCF_964204655.1). Lineage (NCBI taxonomy): Eukaryota > Metazoa > Chordata > Amphibia > Caudata > Salamandridae > Triturus > Triturus cristatus. The sequence goes on from NC_140588.1 coordinate 1,041,598,996, forward strand.
TGCTGTTTATGCACAATAACCACACGTGTTCTGAAGCAACTCAGAATGCTGTTTATGCACAATGACTAGTGTGCACCACACAGAGCTAATCACCAGGGTGTCCAGCTCTCAACAACAGTGCACAGTCTGACGTGCTGTTTATGCACATGCTAGCGTGTATCCACCACTGTGCTTGTGCGCATGTGTTTGTTTATTCACGTGTGCATACAGCACAGTGCAGTTTATGGACAATCCGACGTGGTTGGGTTACGGTGCTGTTGAAACACTACAGAAGCGACATTTATGCCCAGCCTGACATGCGAGCACCACAGTGCTGTTTATGCACAATACCCACACGTGTTCTGAAGCAACTCAGAATGCTGTTTATGCACAATGACTAGTGTGCACCACAGAGCTGATCACCAGGGTGTCCACCTCTCAACAACAGTGCAGGCTGACGTGCTGTTTATGCACATGCTAGCGTGTATGCACCACTGCACTGTGCTTGTGCACTATCAGACGTATGGGTACCACATTGTAGTGTTTATACTCACGGATCACAAGTGTTCTCTCAACTTCCAACAGTGCAAAGTCCAGCATGAGTGCTCCCAACAGTGATGTTTATGCACAACGAGTGTCACCCACAGTGCGGTTTATTCAGTGTGACCTGTGTGCATTAAAGCTACTGTTTATGCAATCCTCTGTTATCTGCACTCCTGTTTAAACACGATTACATATGGGTGCACCTCACTGTGCCTTTTATGCCCAGGCCCTGGCATACTGTATTTACGAACGCCTGACACTTAAATGCAGGCCTATCAATTGGCCCAATGTCATGTGGGGACTTGCAGCCAGTCTGTTTTTTCAGTTGACAGATGTAGGCACGCTGGTTAGGGCTTTACGAAATAAGGTATTATTTTCAGGGCCAAGCCACAAAAAGTACATGCAATTATGCACAATTTAGTGTACGGTATCGCGAATAAAAAATCCATGCAATGTAAGAAGACCTTGTGGAAAAATGTGGTGATGATACCAACAGGATACTAGTTACAGTAGGAAATATCTCTCGAGGAAGACATTTTCTACATAGTCTAGTGCAGCTGAAAATGGCACAAACTTGCATAATGTTAATTTAAGAATATCTTGCTAGTGTAATTAACATTTCGCTCAAGCCTAATAATGCTGGTACTTTAAAAACAGTGATGTCAGTGAGAAAGTGGAAAATGCAAGTCTTGGCTGTCGTCAGTATTGTTGGCTGGTTTGCTAGGATGGGTTAAAAGTCACTTTCATGACATGGGGCCAATTGACTACTATCCTTCTTTGCAGGCATCACACTGTGCATGATGGACCAGCCTCACAGTGCATAGTGCCAATATGGGCAACCCTCCCCAGCACACAATGGTAAATGGCTACTTAGCACACAAGGAATTAAATCAGACAACACATGGTTTGGTGGAAAAACAGTTTGCTGCAGGTTTATTTCATAAATGAAATATGCCTGCGTGTTGGGTTAACTTACAGGCGATCCAAGGGCAGCAGCGATGAGTAAACTAGGTTGTCCACCTGCCTGATGAGTCAAACGGCACTGTGGGCCAACCCATTTGGTGCTGCAATTCTATTTGAGGAGTTTTTTTCTCCCTTAAATACTGTGGACCACCAGTCCAGGATTATTACTAAAGCCTTTCTAGGGGCAGAGGGCCACCAGGCAAGCCCCCAGTTGCCTAGGTAAGTAACCCCCAGAGGGACTAATGGGGCGCAATCACTTATATCCCAGGGTCCTGCCGTAAAGACTCCTAGGGTTTGGCATACAGCACCCTTGCTGTGCTCCCTGAGACGGTACCCCTATGTACCAAACTGCCTCCAGATCGCCCTGTAACTACTATGGCAACAAAAATAAACAATTAACAAGTTCAGTATAGGAAACCGAAACTCCACTGCCGGCACGCTGGGTATGGGATAGGTGGGTGACAGCGTGTCCAGCAGGGGAGCAAAGAGGCTGGCACCTGGGTGGGCCAGGTATAAGTACCTGGCCCCTGAGGTGCTAGTAATGACGCTGGGAGAGAAGCGGAATAGAGGGAATCCTGTGGGGGGGGGGGGGGGGTCCCCACGAGTGGAGCGGGGTTTGCAAGAACGTGGCACTAAGAGGGCGCTCTCTAAACAGGGCGCACTGCGTACGCTGCGGGCAGCCGCATAGTGCAGATACTGGCAACCCTTCCAGCAAATAATGGTAAATGTGTGAAGTGCACATTATTCTAGGTCACAGGTCTCAAGTGGGTAATGCGTGATCTACTGGTAGCTCGCGAACGCCCTTGCAGTGGCTCTCCCAATAGAATCTCAACCCTGTTCATCATCCAGAGGGTTTACGCACGTTAAAGAAGACTGCACTGTTCACATCGGGAGCCTTAAAGTAGGAACCAGCCGAAACAATGGCAGGCCCTATTGCTAAGAATCAAACACCACATGCCCTGTAACGTGACCACGGGTATCCACAGTGAGAATAAACATATCCGGCTTTACTCCATCAGTCAGACCAAGAGTTGGAGTCAGAGCAGAGCCGCCTAGTGGAGGCCAGAATGGAAGAGGTTTCTGAATGGCTAACGATGCAAGCCCATAGTTCTGTGAAAATTGCTGCTGCATCACAGATGCCAGTGGCCCTGAGTATAAGAGACAATGGCGATGTTGGGATACAACTTATGTGAATGTGGGCAGTGTTAACATCCGTCAATTAATTATTTCAGCTCATGTAGAATTTGACTCCAGGCCCGTGTGGGTAAGTAATGAATGAGAGACAGTGAAAATTGGATGGAATTCCCTGAATGTCCTCGTCGTTTTAATGGCTGCAACTGTGTATGACATTAGACAGAGCAACCAGGCCAAAAAAAACCACAAAGGACATGGCCAAAGACACCCACCGGACAAGGAGGAGCAGCCCGGAACCACCAAGAAGGCACACAAGACCCGGCAGCCGCACAGACAAGGAGCAAACCCCCACCACCCTGGAGATGGCCAAAGAAAGAAGGCAAGGCCAGCCAACAAGGAGCAGACACAAGCACCCAGACCAACAAGGCGGGAGGGAAGCACAAACCAGACACTGGCCAAACCAAACAAACCGACCCCCAGAGAGACCAGAGAACGAAACCAACCAAACCCCTGCAGAGGAGGCCCAGGACCCAGAAAACAAAGGACAGCACCACCAGGGCCGACAAAGACCACCACAGCCCAGAGGGAGGAGCCACAGCGAGAGCCTAGGAGCAGAACAGGAGCCAGATCCCAACCAAACCAAAAAGGACAGGGAAGGAGCCAAAGACCAGAAACCCTACGAGGCCAAGAGCCCCAACCGGGAGGGAGGCCGCAAAACGAACCAGGACTGGACACAAAACGCCACAGCACAAGCAGAGAAGGCCAACCCAAAAGACGCCCCCAGAAAGACCCCGCAGACAGCTGACCAAACAACCGAGAGGCCAGCAAATACCGGGAACCAACAACCCGGAACCGAACCAGCACAGCAAGCCACAGAAAAAACAGGTGCCAACAGGGCGGAGAACCAGAGAGGAACCAAAGCCCGGGGCAGGAGACAAAGGACCGCACAGGCACCCAACACCTAGGCCCAGGAAACAGCATGGGCAGGAGCAGCGGACAAGGCCCCAGGGCGCACAGCACCCCGCCCAGGGACACACCAGGCCCGAACGCAGCCAACGCTATAGAGGAGACAAGAAAACAGTCAGAACCGGGGCAAGAAACGGCAAGGAACCAGGAAGCCCGGTCCAAAGTCGAGGCAGGTGGACCCCCAGGCCGAACCAGCCCCCAGAAGGAGCCCACGCAGTGCACAGGCCGAAGCAAAGGGCAGGGAAGATCGACAGACACCCCCAGCACCCAACCGCCAGACCACACAGAAGGCCGGAAGAAAAAGAAACAGAGGAAACCGCCGAAGCGGAAACCAAAGGAAGCAGAGAAGCAAGAAGGCCGACCCCGGACCAACCACAGCCAGGAGGTCCACAGAGGACAAGATGAACACCTCAGAACCGCACCCCAACAAGAGAAGGGGGGGGGGGCACCCGAAACAGACACATACCCGGAGCAGAGCCCGGGAAGACAAGGGAAGACAGGAGCGAGCCAGGACACCGGAACCCGAAAAAGAAGAGAAGCGACAGCACAGCCAGCAAAACCAAGGAGGCACAACCAGAGGCCACGCCGAACCAGCAGGAAGCCGGCAGCCAGGACCCCACACAGGCCCAAACAAGGCAGCCGCAGCCCAGCAGAAACAGGGAGGAGTGCCAACGAACAAGGACTACCGGGGCAACAGGGGAAACCCAAAGCCCAGCAGCACCCAATGGAAACCCCATGACCAGGCAGAAACACGGACACCCAACCAGAGGCAGGCCAAGGAAGAGAACTGCCAGCAGAAGAAGGCTCAAAAGGACACAACAGGACATGGCCCGAAAACCACCGGAGCGCCAAGCCAGGACACCCAGAGAGCGCACAGGCACAGACGCCGAAGAAGGTGACCAACAGGCGCAGCAAACCCACAGGAGCAGGAAAACCCCAGTGATCCCCCAACCAAGTACCCACGACAGGGACCAGACAAGACCAGGACCCCCAAGGGAGTGACAGCCCCCAGAGTCCAGAGAGACACCCAACCGGGAGAACAGCAGGACAAAAGAGGGTAAAACAGGAGCCAACGCCAGGGACACAGCAGCAGCGCAACACAGCCAGGCCCCAAACAACAGCAGCATCAACCCCAGGAGCCAAACATGCGAACCGCCACAGGCAACAGAACCCGTGGGGGAAGCACGGAAATGAACAGCAGGAGTTAAACCGCCCAAACCAAAACCCCAGAGACCAGACGAGAGCAGGAGCTGCCAGGGAGGGGAAGGCCGCAGGCCAGAAAAAAAACAAAGCAAGCCACAGCACCCTGCAGGCCTGCCAGACACCCAACCAGACAGAGCAGAACCGACTGCGGAACCAGGAGGGGCGGCCAGGACCTCCCCAAGCAAGCCCAAAGGTAAGCACCGGAAACAGGGGCAAAGCAGGGGAACACAAGGACAACGCCAAGGAAACCCCCGAAGCCAGGAACAGCCCAAAGGGAGCCCAGAGCCAGGAGCAACCAAAGACAACAGCACCCAGCATGGAAGAGGCAAGAAGACAGAGACAGCAACAGCCACCCCCCCCCCCCCCCATAAAGCAACCCAAGCACACAGGAGGACCCGGAACAAACACCGGCAGCCCCGGACAGGTGCAAGGAGAACAGAACAGCCGCAAAGGAGGCAGCAACAGGGAAAGACGCCAACCAGCAACCCCAGAAATCCAGGGAGGCCAGATCCCAGAACAAGATGACGGCACACAAAGACAAAGAGCCCCCCCAAACCAGCCCAAAGGCAGCGGGGGCAGAGCGCCGCACAGAGCACCAGGCACAATACCCTGAAGCCCCGAGAGGAAACAGGCACAGCTCATGGGAACCAGGAGAGAAAGCGGACACCTCACCCCAACGGAGAGAAGGAGCATCCCCGAAGAGAGGCCGCAGAAGCCAGGAAGCGAAGGCAACCCAAAAGAAAGCCGAAACCACAAAAAGGGGACCGGAAGAGAAAGTGAACACACGGCACACCCAAGCAGGGCACATGACCCAGCCAAACCGGTCGCCTGCAGAGGAACATAGCCCGCAGCATAAGCAAGGATGCCTGGGAAAGAGCGGGCAGACCCACGGACCCAGCCCACCCAGGGCCAGACTACAGCACCCGCACAATCAACACCCCGAGGAGCAGGACTGCGCAGGCACAGCAGGACCATGAGAGGGCAAGCACAAGCGCATGGACACGGAGGCCCAAGAGATGACCACAAACCCAGCCACACCACCCAGGGAGGCCACACACTGCAGAGGCAACTCGGTGACAAGCAACAGAAGTACACAGGCACCCAGCGGCGCACAGTACAGTGACCTCAGAAGGAGGATGGGCAGAGCGGACTCGCCGGGAAACGAACCAGCGATCACAAAAACCAACATAGTCCCCCGCAGTGAAGACAAAGTCTACTGAGACAGTGTACCTGTTGAACCATAACACAGTGAACACCGCACTCCCCAGCACCCCGGAAACACCCACAAGGGCAGCAAAAATAGGAAAGAACCGCCGCCCCGCAGCAGGACAGGCATTCCGGCACCACGCGGCCAGGAACCAGAACCGGGCCACACCTACCACCAGGCACCCCCACCCTCCAGCCCAGCAAGAGGGAGAAGAAGAGAAGTGGGAGGAGAAGATATATATTTTCTTCTTCTAAGGGGAGGTTACTACCCTTCCACCCTAACTTCTAGTCCACATGTTTCAGCCCCCTGAATGGCCTGTCAAAAGGTCCCAGGTTTTCATAAGTATCAACCATAGATCGATGCCCCGTACTAACACTGGTAACATTTTCTGTCCTTTTTTAGGTCTCGCCTGGCGTTGCAGCGCGCATGCGTTGCTCGCTCTGCAAGGGCTTCTTGGAATCAATACAGTTTCAGAAGCTTTTAGAAGCGGACTTGAAGCCCCGCCCATCTTTTTCATTCTCTGGCATCATCCTCCATGGTAAACTCTGGCTCACGATTGCAAAGGATGCTTCTTAGTCCCTCCTTGTTACCACCTTTTCCACTTTTGGCCCCACCCACCTGGACTGGATCGTGTACTCGTGGAGTTACACGCTCTCCTTTATAAGTCTGGAAGCACTCTTTCTTTGTCATTTTGAGCGCAGGCCGCCTCAGCAGCGCTTGTTTTAATGTGCCTTGCTTTTTTTTTCCAGTGGCTGTTTACTTTATTTAGGAGCGCTGCGGGACGCCTCAGCCGCACTTCTTTTAATGTGCCTTTCTTTTAACTGCTGGTTTGCTTTATTTCGGAGCGCGGTGCCCGATTTAGGGGCACCGTACTCCGTTTATTGAGAAATGTCCCGGTTTCCAGTCCTCAGGATCTGCTATACGTTTTTCCAGGAGCTTGGCCGCAGGTATTTTTAATCTTGTAGACCCTTGAATAAGATTCAAAGCGATCCCTGGAAGATGGTTGGGCCCACCCTGGTTTACAAGGACCACGATGAGACCTGATGATGAAGCAGGACACCAACATCCTTTTTGTCTGTAGCCTCGTGGTCTTACCACACTGGTCCAGTGCAGACCTCACTGTGTTTGAGCACTGATTGCTGCAGGTTTCTCTGCAGTGTTTGTCTTTAAACCTCAAGGAATACACAGGTTTATGTGCAGGCTGCGCAGTGCTGTTTGTCTGTAAACGCCTCATTGTGTCTACGTATTGGTTGGTGCAGCCCTCACAGTGCTCTTTGTACAGTCCTCGATATGTTTATGCACTGGTTGGTGCAGGCATAGTGGTGCTGTTTATCTATACAGGTATCACTGTGTTTATGCACTGGTTGGCACACAACTCACGGTGCTGTGTCTTTAAAGGCCTCGTGTTTATGTAGCGATTGGTGCAGGGTTTGTCGGTACACGCCCTACTGTGTTTATGCACTGGATGGGGCAGGCTTGCATGCTGTGTCTGTTAAGGCCTCATTATGTTTATACACTGGTTGGTGCAGGCCTGGCGGTGCTGCTTGTCTGTCCAGGCTTAAATGTCTTTATGCACTGAATGGTGCACGCCTCAAGTTACTGTTGGTCTATACAGGCCTCACTCTTATTAAACGCTGGTTCGTGCACGCCTCGCTTTGCTGTTTGTCTGAACTGTCATGATGTTCACACACTAGTTTTGTGCACGCCTTGCGGTGCTCTTTATCTATACAGGCCTCACTGTGTTTATGCTCTTATTGGAGCAGGCCTCGCACTGCTGTCTGTCCAGGCCTCACTCTATTTATGCACTGGTTGGTGCAGGCCTCTCGCTTCTGTTTGTGCAGGCCTCACTGTGTTTATGCACTGGTTGGGGCAGGTCTGTGTTTATGCAGGCCTCGCGCTTCTGATTGTGCAGGCCTCACTGTGTTTATGCACTGGTTCGTGCAGGCCTCGCAGTGCTGTCTGTCCAGGCCTCAGTGTGTTCGTGCACTACTTGGTGCAGGCCTGGTGGTACTGTTTGTCTGTAGAGGCCTCACTGCGTTCAAGCACAGGTTGGTGCAGGCCCCGCAGTGCTATCTGTGCAGACCTCACTCTCTTTATGCACTCGTTGGTGCAGGCCCCGCAGTGCTGTCTGTCCAGACCTCACTCTCTTTATGCACTCATTGGTGCAGGCCTCGCGGTGCTGCTTGTCCTTGCAGTTCTCACTGTCTTTATGAACTGGTTGGTGCAGGACTCACGCTTCTGTTTGTCTGTGCAGGCCTCACTGTGTTTATGCACTGGTTGGTGCAGGCCCCGCAGTGATGTCTGTGCAGGCCTCACTCTCTTTATGCACTGGTTGGTGCAGGCCTCATGTGCTGTTTCTCTGTGCAGGCCTCACTCTCTTTATGCACTGGTTGGTGCAGGCCTGGCGCTATTTGTCTGTGCAGGCCTCACCGTGTTTATGTACGGATTGGTGCAGGTCTCATGGTGTGGTTTGTCTATACAGGCCTCACTGTGCCTATGCACTGGTTGGTGAACGCCTCGCAGAGCTGTCTGTCCAGGCCACACTCTCTTTAAGCACTCGTTGGTGCAAGCCTGGCGGTGCTGTTTGTCTGTGCAGGCCTCACTCTCATTAAGCACTCGTTGGTACAGGCCTTGCGCTTCTGTTCGTCTGTGCAGGCCTCACTCTCTTTATGCACTGGTTGGGGCAGGCCTGGCACTGTTTGTCTGCGCAGGCCTCACTCTCTTTATGCACTGGTTGGGGCAGGCCTGGTGGTGCTGTTTGTCTGTGCAGGCCTCACTCTCTTTATGCACTGGTTGTTGCTGTTGGTGCTGTTTGTGCAGGCTTCACTCTCCTTATGCACTGGTTGGTGCAGGCCTGGCGGTGCTGTTTGTCTGTGCAGGCCTCACTCTCTTTATGCACTAGTTGGTGTAGGCCTGGCGGTGCTGTTTGTCTGTGCAGGCATCACTCTCTCTATGCACTGGTTGGTGCAGGCCTGGCGGTGCTGTATGTCTGTGCAGGCCTCACTCTCTTTATGTACTGAGTGGTGCAGGCCTCATGGTGTAGTTTGTCTATACAGGCCTCACTGTGCCTATGCACTGGTTGGTGAAGGCCTCGCAGAGCTGTCTGTGCAGGCCTCACTCTCATTAAGCACACGTTGGTACAGGCCTTGCGCTTCTGTTGGTCTGTGCAGGCCTCACTCTCTTTATGCACTGGTTGGGGCAGGCCTGGTGGTGCTGTTTGTCTGTGCAGGCCTCACTCTCTTTATGCACTGGTTGTTGCTGTTTGTGCAGGCCTCACTCTCTTTATGCACTGGTTGTTGCTGTTGGTGCTGTTTGTGCAGGCTTCACTCTCCTTATGCACTGGTTGGTGCAGGCCTGGCGGTGCTGTTTGTCTGTGCAGGCCTCACTCTCTTTATGCACTAGTTGGTGTAGGCCTGGCGGTGCTGTTTGTCTGTGCAGGCATCACTCTCTCTATGCACTGGTTGGTGCAGGCCTGGCGGTGCTGTATGTCTGTGCAGGCCTCACTCTCTTTATGTACTGAGTGGTGCAGGCCTCATGGTGTAGTTTGTCTATACAGGCCTCACTGTGCCTATGCACTGGTTGGTGAAGGCCTCGCAGAGCTGTCTGTGCAGGCCTCACTCTCATTAAGCACACGTTGGTACAGGCCTTGCGCTTCTGTTGGTCTGTGCAGGCCTCACTCTCTTTATGCACTGGTTGGGGCAGGCCTGGTGGTGCTGTTTGTCTGTGCAGGCCTCACTCTCTTTATGCACTGGTTGTTGCTGTTTGTGCAGGCCTCACTCTCTTTATGCACTGGTTGGGGCAGGCCTGGCGGTGCTGTTTGTCTGTGCAGGCCTCACTCTCTTTATGCACTGGTTGGTGCAGGCCTGTAGGTGCTGTTTGTCAGTGCATGCATCACTCTCTTTATGCACTGGTTGGTGCAGGCCTGGTGGTGTTCCTCGTCTGCAGCGTCACGATGTTGATGCACTGGTTTCGTACAGGTCTCGCGGTGCTGTTTATGCACAGTCAGACAGACGAGACTGGTCTCTTGGCTCTGACAGTACTGTACCTTAAGTACTAGGACTTCGTTTACATTTGTATTAGAAGATGTACAAGGCCGAGGTCACACGAGGACGTCTTATTTTCTCGTAGATCTGCTTGGTTCAGCGCGTTCTCTTTTCCGAGCTAATTTAGCCAACATTTATAGAATTTTCCATTCGCCTCCTGAACAGGATAAACCCGACCCTCTGCGTCCTTGATCACAGGGGGGCGCACACGAGTTATCGACTGGTCCTTATTGATTCTGCCCTGTGCATCTGTGCCCCAGATGTCCAGGAATAGAGCAGCAGACAGAGGTTCATTCACACAACCCAGGCCTGGTGAGGAGGACTGGGGTCAGGAGCTTCACCCTCTGATGCACAAGGCCCCCTTTCTAAAAGCACAGGCAGCAGCAAACTGGCTCAGAATAATCTAACAATGTATAGCAATAAAAATACTCCTTCCACATGACAGGAACTGGCTGGACGACAGAGCTCACCGCCTTCATTTCAACTACTCGGAGGAAAAGAAAAACCATTGGTCTCTAGGGTGAAGATACACAAAATGGAGGCTGGACCCCTAGATACTCAAACACTGGTTCCGGCCTTGAGAGTGATATCTGCACAGGACTGATGCTGGGGTATGTTTGATTCCATAACGGCAGGGGTGCAAGACTTCTACAACCCCGCCATATTTGTACTGGTACTGGACCTTTTCAACAATACCTGCACCAGGAATGGACCAGCACTTTGTATACAATACAGTCAAATCTGTAATGGCACTTATCTTTAGCACTAGACAGGTACATCCCTGCAATACTGTCATAACTGTGACAACAAGCACTTCTCTACAATACTGTCATACCTGTAACAGTACTGGGGCCATATGTATCAACACATTTCCCCATAGACACAGAATGGGCAAACCCTTTGATACATCTGGCCCCTGGATCAGCACTTCTCTACAATACCGTCATACCTGTAACAGCACTTACCTATGGTACTGGACCAGGACTTCTCTACAATACTGTCATACATGTAACAGCACTTGCCTATAGTACGGGGCCAGCACTTATCTACAATACATTCAAATTTGTAACAGCAATTATCTATAGTACTGACAAGCACTTCTCTACAATACTGTCATACCTGTAACAGCACTTATCCACAGTAATGCCATACCCGAGGACTGGAGCGTCACTTCACTATAATACTTCCATACCGGTAAAGGGACTAGACTGGCACTTCTCTACAATACTGTCATACCTATAACAGCACTTACCTATGGTACTGGACCAGGACTTCTCTACAATTCTGTCATACATGTAACAGCACTTGCCTATAGTACAGGGCCGGCACTTATCTACAATACATTAAAATTTGTAACAGCAATTATCTATAGTACTGACAAGCACTTCTCTACAATACTGTCATACCTGTAACAGCACTTATCCACAGTAATGCCATACCCGAGGACTGGAGCGTCACTTCACTATAATACTTCCATACCGGTAAAGGGACTGGACTGGCACTTCTCTACAATACTGTCATACCTATAACAGCACTTACCTATGGTACTGGACCAGGACTTCTCTACAATTCTGTCATACATGTAACAGCACTTGCCTATAGTACAGGGCCGGCACTTATCTACAATACATTCAAATTTGTAACAGCAATTATCTATAGTACTGACAAGCACTTCTCTACAATACTGTCATACCTGTAACAGCACTTATCCACAGTACTGCCATACCCGAGGACTGGAGCGTCACTTCACTATAATACTGCCATACCGGTAAAGTGACTGGACTGGCACTTCTCTACAATACTGTCATACCTGTAACAGCACTTACCTATGGTACTGGACCAGGACTTCTCTACAATACTGTCATACATGTAACAGCACTTGCCTATAGTACGGGGCCGGCACTTATCTACAATACATTCAAATTTGTAACAGCAATTATCTATAGTACTGACAAGCACTTCTCTACAATACTGTCATACCTGTAACAGCACTTATCCACAGTAATGCCATACCCGAGGACTGGAGCGTCACTTCACTATAATACTTCCATACCGGTAAAGGGACTAGACTGGCACTTCTCTACAATACTGTCATACCTATAACAGCACTTACCTATGGTACTGGACCAGGACTTCTCTACAATTCTGTCATACATGTAACAGCACTTGCCTATAGTACAGGACCGGCACTTATCTACAATACATTCAAATTTGTAACAGCAATTATCTATAGTACTGACAAGCACTTCTCTACAATACTGTCATACCTGTAACAGCACTTATCCACAGTAATGCCATACCCGAGGACTGGAGCGTCACTTCACTATAATACTTCCATACCGGTAAAGGGACTGGACTGGCACTTCTCTACAATACTGTCATACCTATAACAGCACTTACCTATGGTACTGGACCAGGACTTCTCTACAATTCTGTCATACATGTAACAGCACTTGCCTATAGTACAGGGCCGGCACTTATCTACAATACATTCAAATTTGTAACAGCAATTATCTATAGTACTGACAAGCACTTCTCTACAATACTGTCATACCTGTAACAGCACTTATCCACAGTACTGCCATACCCGAGGACTGGAGCGTCACTTCACTATAATACTGCCATACCGGTAAAGTGACTGGACTGGCACTTCTCTACAATACTGTCATACCTGTAACAGCACTTACCTATGGTACTGGACCAGGACTTCTCTACAATACTGTCATACCTGTAACAGCACTTATCCACAGTAGTCCCATACCTTAGGACTGGAGTGTCACTTCACTATAATACTTCCGTACCGGTAAAGGGACTGGTCTGGCACTTCTCTACTATACTGTCATACCTGTAACAGCACTTATCCATAGTACTGCGACACCCGAGGACTGGAGTGTTGCTTCTGTATAATAACGCCATACCGGTAAAGGAACTGGACTGGCACTTCTCGACAATACTGTCATACCTGTAACAGCACGTATCGATAGTGCTGCCATACCCAAGGACTGGAGTGTCGATTCACTATATTACTACCATAGCAGTAAGGGGACTGGACTGGCACTTCTATACAATACTGTCATACATGTAACAGCACTTATCTATAGTACTGGGCCGACACTTCTCTACAACACTGTAATACATGTAGCAGTGCTTATCTATAGTATTGGACCAGTACTTCTCTACAATACTGTCATACATGTAACAGCACTTATCTATAGTTCTAGACCAGCACTTCTCTACAACACTGTAATACATGTAGCAGTGCTTATCTATAGTACTGGACCGGCACTTATCTACAATACATTCAAATCTGTAACAGCAATTATCTATAGTACTGACAAGCACTTCTCTACAATGCTGTCATAGCTGGAACAGCACTTACCTATAGTACTGGACCAGCACTTCTCTACAATACTGTCATACCTGTAACAGCGCTTACCTATAACATAACATAAACATAACAGTACTGGAACGGCACTTCTCTACAATACTGTCATACATGTAGCAGCGCTTACCTATAATACTGGAACGGCACTTCTCTACAATACTGTCATGCATGTAGCAGCGCTTATCTATAGTACTGGAACGGCACTTCTCTACAATACGGTCATGCATGTAGCAGCGCTTACCTATAATACTGGAAAGGCACTTCTCTACAATACTGTCATGCATGTAGCAGCGCTTATCTATAGTACTGGAACGGCACTTTTCTACAATACTGTCATGCATGTAGCAGCGCCTATCTATAGTACTGGAACGGCACTTCTCCACAATACTGTCATGCATGTAGCAGCGCTTACCTGTAATACTGGAACGGCACTTCTCTACAATACTGTCATGCATGTAGCAGCGCTTATCTATAGTACTGGAATGGCACTTTTCTACAATACTGTCATGCATGTAGCAGCGCCTATCTATAGTACTGGAACGGCACTTCTCCACAATACTGTCATGCATGTAGCAGCGCTTACCTGTAATACTGGAACGGCACTTCTCTACAATACTGTCATGCATGTAGCAGCGCTTATCTATAGTACTGGAACGGCACTTCTCTACAATACTGTCATGCATGTAGCAGTGCTTATCTATAGTACTGGAACGGCACTTCTCTACAATACTGTCATGCATGTAGCAGCGCTTACCTACAATACTGGAAAGGCACTTCTCTACAATACTGTCATGCATGTAGCAGCGCTTATCTATAATACTGGAACGGCACTTCTCTACAATACTGTCATGCATGTAGCAGCGCTTATCTATAGTACTGGAACGGCACTTCTCTACAATACTGTCATGCCTGTAACAGCGCTTACCTATGATACTGGAACGGCACTTCTCTACAATACTGTCATGCATGTAGCAGCGCCTATCTATAGTACTGGAACGGCACTTCTCTACAATACTGTCATGCCTGTAACAGCGCTTACCTATGATACTGGAACGGCACTTCTCTACAATACTGTCATGCATGTAGCAGCGCCTAGCTATAGTACTGGACTGGCACTTCTCTACAATACTGTCATGCCTGTAACAGCGCTTATCTATAGTACTGGAACGGCACTTCTCTACAATACTGTCATACCTGTAACAGCGCTTACCTAAGATACTGGAACGGCACTTCTCTACAATACTGTCATACCTGTAACAGGTTTGGAACTGCTTGGTGTGTGGCAATGGAGCGTGGCGCAATGCTATACCACCTGCTTTTTTTATTAGGAAAGATCTTTGGATGAGAAAGAGTATGACTGGCCTTGGTTTGAGATCAGATGTAATTTTACCAGCAAATATATATTGTTATTCTTTGAGGATTTGACAAAAAGTTAATGACTATGGGATACCATTTAAGAAACTGGAACATTACTGACAAAAGAACAAATTAATTATGGTATGTTTCAGATTATGCACAAAAGCAGAATAATTAATGGTTGCTTTAAGATGTGAGAAATATATACCAGATGTGGTTAATATATAAAGTATGATGGGGCAGATGCTACACTGAAATGTTACCGAGAAAGATATTCGAAAACCATATCATTTTTAGACTTTTCATAGCATGCTGAGATGTGCATTTTAGCTAAAGTTTGGCTCTATGTCACATAGAACGTGCGTGCATTTAGGGGACTGATACTTGGGAATCCTGGGGTTAGAGTTAGAAAGAAAGAAGTTTTACAGGAAAATACATTCGTAGATTGGATATTGTGAATATGAAATTGTAGCTCCCCTTTTTCCCTGGCTGAAATGCATTAAATCTTCTTTCAGCAACCTTGGCAGATATCCCGTTCTCTAACTCTGAGAACATCTTTAAGTTCCATAAAACAGGGTTAGGCAGCACTTTCTTAGAAATGGCGTCGGCTCACGTGAGGTGTTGGTGCGCACGCTTTGTTGCAGAACTCATTTGGCCTGGAGTTATACTTATCGGCTGTGAAAGAAGCCCCCTTTGGTACCTTAGGTCAGCTCAATTCCCTGCAGTCTTTCTTTCCCTATGGGCGAAACAGCTCTGATTCAATCCCATATCCTTTACCCTAATCACTTTTTTTTTGTAAATTCTATGAATATTTAATCCTGCTGCTTAAAGCATGCGCTTTTACTTTTACTAGGTGTAAGCCAGGGCTAATGCATTTAGAGATGCTGTCTAATTTACATTTTTGTTGTGTAAAAGGATATTTTTTTTTAATGTGAGGTTAGGCATCTTAGTTTGTTTATGTTTTAACATATATTTAATGCATTTGATTATATTATTCTTAAATGTGTCTGTTATATTGTAACATTTATGGACATAACTGGGTGTTTATATAGCCAAATAAAGCGGTATTTGATTGACTGACTTGATTGAATGATTGATAGATTTTTTCTATGTTTAATGTAGAATGTTAAATGAAGAAATGACATATAGGCAATGTAGGTGATATTCTATAAATGCATGCAGTTTCATGACTTGATTACGTATTTGATCATTTGTTTGTTTTTAGATGGAACAAGTGAACAATCTGAAGCCCTGAGGAAGAGATGTACATCACGAAGCACGTGTTCGCCTTTGCTTGCATATTTGTGAATAAAGCAGCTTAAGCAATATTTAAATCGGTGCCCGTCAAACTTTTGGAACAAATTTGTTTTAATAACATCGCATATGGCAAAGCGGATGTGTTAAGAGGTTTACACCAAACCGGTTTGGGGTGTGCATTTGCGTGCTTGGATTTATCATACCTGTAATAGGACTGGGCCAGCACTTCTTTACAAGGTTTTAAATCCCAACACATATGTCACCGCTGCATTCCTGGAACTGCTTTTGATAATGTTTATTGTCGCACACAAATGACTGCACCAACGCGTTTCGACCTTCGCCGTCTTTCTCGCGGTGGTGAGTCCATTGTTGGTTTCAACTTAGCCAAATTGGCCCGCCCTGCTTCACATGTAGCATTCTGGGACACTGAGTTTTTAGTACACATCGAGTTAGCTAAACATAAAATTAATAAACAAAACAATTCATATTAAAACTGAAAAAGTTCATTTGAAATTACTGATTATATACATTGTTTCCAGCATGAGGCATTACATGTACGAAAAATAGTTTTTATGTATACAAAATAAATATGAGTGTTTGCTTGTGGCATGTTTACAACACTGCACATGTTTCTGGATATAGTTTGCTATTTATTCTCCGTCACCGATGTGGTGTGGAATTAGATACATTTACAAAATATTGATTGTGACAATTCTTATGGACTTATTCCACTTCCATCATTCACAACTTATATATTGTATTATGCATATTTCTATTTCTTACTTTATAACTGAACACTTAAATGGATATTTCATTTTGATCACATTATCTCTTTGGGACTTGTCACCCTCGAGTTACTACCAATTGTCCTCTGCCCATGGGTGACTTAACCTTCTTATTTATAGATGCACATGTATCTCTTCATCATTATTGAGTCCAAAAGGTTGTTTGGTGTGGCGTTTTATAATGTATTTCAATTCTAGTTGTTGCAATAGTTTGGTTCTATCACATCCACATACATTTTCTTTTATCAAGTCGCTACCATAATAGGTTCATGATTTCCAGTCCCTTTCATGATATTTGATTTGATGTCTGTCTAACACATAGTTGACATCTCTGTTTTCACTGCTCATTTATATAGATTGCAGAATCCTTTTCTTGAGGGCACGTATTGTGATCCCGCCGTATCGAAGACCACATTCACAAACTGTGAACTGCATCTTATTTTATGTTTGATCATTATTGATTTGTTGTTTTTATCCATAATTCGTTTTGCATTTTTTCCAATTTTGCAAGCTTTGCAATTTGAACATTTTACAAATCCAGATTGATATTTGCTGATCCAAGTTTTCACCGGTTCATCACTGCAGAGACTTCTCACAAGACGGTCTTTAAGTGATGGTGCCTTTCATACATCAATTTGGGCATCAATCCCAACTTTTCACCGATGTCTGGATCCTTACATATTAGGTGCCAGTGTTTCGTGATCATTTTATTTCTTGACTATCCCTACGGTATCTAAGACTCTTCGTTATTTCTGCTTCATCTGATGTTTACAATTGTTGTTTTCTTGTATCCACAATACCTGTAACAGTGCTGGACTGGCACTTTGTTACACTGGTGCGATAGCTGTAACAGCACAGATCTACAGTACTGCTATATCTGAGGACTGGAACAGCACTCCTCTACAACACTGCCATAACCTGTGGCAAGACTGGACAACCACTCCTGTACAATACTGCAATACCTGTAACAGAACTGGACTGGCACTTTGTGACACTGGTGCGATACCGGTAACAGCACAGATCTACAGTACTGCTATATCTGAGGATTGGAACAGTACTCCTCTACAATACTGCCATAACCTGTGGCAAGACTGGACAGCCACTCCTGTACAATACTGCAATACCTGTAACAGAACTGGACTGGCACTTTGTGACACTGGTGCGATAGCTGTAACAGCACAGATCTACAGTACTGCTACATCTGAGGACTGGAACAGCACTCCTCTACAATACTACCATAACCTGTGGAAAGACTGGACAGCCACTCCTGTACAATACTGCAATACCTGTAACAGTGCTGGTCTGGCACTTTGTGACACTGGTGCGATAGCTGTAACAGCACAGATCTACAGTACTGCTATATCTGAGGACTGGAACAGCACTCCTCTACAATACTGCCATAACCTGTGGCAAGACTGGACAGCCACTCCTGTACAATACTGCAATACCTGTAACAGTGCTGGACTGGCACGTAAAACACTGCCTTAACTGTACCAGCACTTATCTATAGCACTGCGATATTTGAGGTCTGGAACAGCACTTATCAACAGCATTACCAGCAATGGGGCTGGTCTCTCTTCTCTACAATACTGCCAAACCAGTACCAGGAAAGGATAGGCATTTCTACACAATACTACCATACCAGTAACAGAACAGAAACTGCACTTCTGTATATTACTACCATACCTGAAACAGTACTGGACCGGCACTTCTGTACGATACTCCAATATCTGTAACAGGGCTGGACCGGCACTACCGTACAATACTCCCATACCTGTAATAGACCTGGACCGGCACTTCTGTACAATACTCCCATATCTGTAACAGGGCTGGACCGGCACTTCTGTACGATACTCCAATATCTGTAACAGACCTGGACCGGCACCACTGTACAATACTCCCATATCTGTAACAGGGCTGGACCGGCACTACCGTACAATACTCCTATATCTGCAACAGGGCTGGACCGGCGCTACCGTACAATACTCCCATACCTGTAACAGGGCTGGACCGGCACTACCATGCAATACTCCCATATCTGCAACAGGGCTGGACCGGCACTTCTGTACAATCCTCCAATATCTGTAACAGAGCTGGACCGGCACTACCGTACAATACTCCCATATCTGTAACAGGGCTGGACCGGCACTACCGTACAATACTCCTATATCTGCAACAGGGCTGGACCGGCGCTACCGTACAATACTCCCATACCTGTAACAGGGCTGGACCGGCACTACCATGCAATACTCCCATATCTGCAACAGGGCTGGACCGGCACTTCTGTACAATCCTCCAATATCTGTAACACAGCTGGACCGGCACTACCGTACAATACTCCCATATCTGTAACAGGGCTGGACCGGCACTACCGTACAATACTCCTATATCTGCAACAGGGCTGGACCGGCGCTACCGTACAATACTCCCATACCTGTAACAGGGCTGGACCGGCACTACCATGAAATACTCCCATATCTGCAACAGGGCTGGACCGGCACTTCTGTACAATCCTCCAATATCTGTAACAGAGCTGGACCGGCACTACCGTACAATACTCCCATACCTGTAATAGGGCTGGACCGGCACTACCATGCAATACTCCCATATCTGTAACAGGGCTGAACCGGCACTTCTGTACGATACTCCAATATCTGTAACAGGGCTGGACCGGCACTACCGTACAATACTCCCATACCTGTAATAGACCTGGACCGGCACTTCTGTACAATACTCCCATATCTGTAACAGGGCTGGACCGGCACTTCTGTACGATACTCCAATATCTGTAACAGACCTGGACCGGCACCACTGTACAATACTCCCATATCTGTAACAGGGCTGGACCGGCACTACCGTACAATACTCCTATATCTGCAACAGGGCTGGACCGGCGCTACCGTACAATACTCCCATACCTGTAACAGGGCTGGACCGGCACTACCATGCAATACTCCCATATCTGCAACAGGGCTGGACCGGCACTTCTGTACAATCCTCCAATATCTGTAACAGAGCTGGACCGGCACTACCGTACAATACTCCCATACCTGTAATAGGGCTGGACCGGCACTACCATGCAATACTCCCATACCTGTAATAGACCTGGACCGGCACTTCTGTACAATACTCCCATATCTGTAACAGGGCTGGACCGGCACTTCTGTACGATACTCCAATATCTGTAACAGACCTGGACCGGCACCACTGTACAATCCTCCAATATCTGTAACAGAGCTGGACCGGCACTACCGTACAATACTCCCATACCTGTAATAGGGCTGGACCGGCACTACCATGCAATACTCCCATATCTGTAACAGGGCTGGACCGGCACTTCTGTACGATACTCCAATATCTGTAACAGGGCTGGACCGGCACTACCGTACAATACTCCCATACCTGTAATAGACCTGGACCGGCACTTCTGTACAATACTCCCATATCTGTAACAGGGCTGGACCGGCACTTCTGTACGATACTCCAATATCTGTAACAGACCTGGACCGGCACCACTGTACAATACTCCCATATCTGTAACAGGGCTGGACCGGCACTACCGTACAATACTCCTATATCTGCAACAGGGCTGGACCGGCGCTACCGTACAATACTCCCATACCTGTAACAGGGCTGGACCGGCACTACCATGCAATACTCCCATATCTGCAACAGGGCTGGACCGGCACTTCTGTACAATCCTCCAATATCTGTAACAGAGCTGGACCGGCACTACCGTACAATACTCCCATACCTGTAATAGGGCTGGACCGGCACTACCATGCAATACTCCCATATCTGTAACAGGGCTGGACCGGCACTTCTGTATAACCCTCCAATATCTGTAACAGAGCTGGACCGGCACTACCGTACAATACTCCCATACCTGTAATAGGGCTGGACCGGCACTTCTGTACAATACTCCCATATCTGTAACAGGGCTGGACCGGCACTTCTGAACAATACTCCCATATCTGTAACAGAGCTGGACCGGCATTACTGTACAATACTCCCATATCTGTAACAGGGCTGGACCGGCACTACCGTACAATACTCCTATATCTGCAACAGGGCTGGACCGGCGCTACCGTACAATACTCCCATTCCTGTAACAGGGCTGGACCGGCACTACCATGCAATACTCCCATATCTGCAACAGGGCTGGACCGGCACTTCTGTACAATCCTCCAATATCTGTAACAGAGCTGGACCGGCACTACCGTACAATACTCCCATACCTGTAATAGGGCTGGACCGGCACTACCATGCAATACTCCCATATCTGTAACAGGGCTGGACCGGCACTTCTGTACAATACTCCAATATCTGTAACAGGGCTGGACCGGCGCTACCGTACAATACTCCCATACCTGTAACAGGGCTGGACCGGCACTACCATGCAATGCTCCCATATCTGTAACAGGGTTGAACCGGCACTTCTGTACAATGCTCCAATATCTGTAACAGGGCTGGACTGGCACTACCGTACAATAATCCTATATCTGCAACAGGGCTGGACCGCCACTTCTGTACAATCCTCCAATATCTGTAACAGAGCTGGACCGGCACTACCGTACAATACTCCCATACCTGTAATAGGGCTGGACCGGCACTTCTGTACAATACTCCCATATCTGTAACAGGGCTGGACCGGCACTTCTGAACAATACTCCCATATCTGTAACAGAGCTGGACCGGCATTACTGTACAATACTCCCATATCTGTAACAGGGCTGGACCGGCACTACCGTACAATACTCCTATATCTGCAACAGGGCTGGACCGGCGCTACCGTACAATACTCCCATACCTGTAACAGGGCTGGACCGGCACTACCATGCAATACTCCCATATCTGCAACAGGGCTGGACCGGCACTTCTGTACAATCCTCCAATATCTGTAACAGAGCTGGACCGGCACTACCGTACAATACTCCCATACCTGTAATAGGGCTGGACCGGCACTACCATGCAATACTCCCATATCTGTAACAGGGCTGGACCGGCACTTCTGTACAATACTCCAATATCTGTAACAGGGCTGGACCGGCGCTACCGTACAATACTCCCATACCTGTAACAGGGCTGGACCGGCACTACCATGCAATACTCCCATATCTGTAACAGGGTTGAACCGGCACTTCTGTACAATGCTCCAATATCTGTAACAGGGCTGGACTGGCACTACCGTACAATACTCCTATATCTGCAACAGGGCTGGACCGCCACTTCTGTACAATCCTCCAATATCTGTAACAGAGCCGGACCGGCACTGCCGTACAATACTCCCATACCTGTAATAGGGCTGGACCGGCACTTCTGTACAATACTCCCATATCTGTAACAGGGCTGGACCGGCACTTCTGAAAAATACTCCCATACCTGTAACAGGGCTGGACTGGCACTTCTGTACAATACTCCCATATAACATGGCTGGACCGGCACTTCTGTACAATACTCCAATATCTGTAACAGGGCTGGACCGACACGTCTCTACAATGCAGTCATACCTGTAACAACACATATCTATAGTACTGCCACTTCTGAGGACTGGAACGGCACTTCTCTACAATATTACCATACCTGAATACAACTTATCTACAATACTGCCCAGTTTACAACAGGAGTGGACCGGCACTATCGTACAATACTGCCCTACCTGTAACAGACATGGACTAGCCACGTATAGACAGTACCACCCTACCTGTAGCAGGACTGTACCTGCACCTATCCGCAATAGAGCCAGAGCCGTAACAGGAGTGGACTGGCACTTCTCTACAATACTACCATACTCGAGACTGGCACTTCTTTGTCATTCTGCCTTATTTGTAACAGGCGTGGACCAGCTCTTCTCTACAATACTGCCCTACCTGTAGCAGGACTGTACCAGCACCTCTACGCAATACAGCCAGAGCCGTAACAGGAGTGGACCGGCACTTCTCTACAATACTACCATACTCGAGACTGGCACTTCTTTGTCATTCTGCCTTATTTGTAACAGGCGTGGATTGGCACTTCTCTAGAATACTGCCCTACCTGTAGCAACACTGGGCAAGCACTTATTGCCAATATAGCTAGAGCTGTAACACGAGTGGGCCGGCACTTCTCTACAATACTACCATACCCTTAGCAGACCTGGACTAGCACGTATTGACAGTACTACCCTACCTGTAGCAGGACTGTACCAGCACCTATCCGCAATAAAGCCAGAGCCGTAACAGGAGTGGACCGGCACTTCTCTACAATACTACCATACTCGAGACTGGCACTTCTTTGTCATTCTGCCTTATTTGTAACAGGCGTGGATTGGCACTTCTCTAGAATACTGCCCTACCTGTAGCAGGACTGGACTAGCATGTATTGAAAATACTGACATAACTGTAACAGGACTGAAAAAGCACTTCTGTGCAATACAGTCAGAGCTGTAAAACGAGTGGACCGGCACTTCTTTACAATACTACCATACTCGAGACTGGCACTTCTTTGTCATTCTGCCTTATTTGTAACAGGCGTGGATTGGCACTTCTCTAGAATACTGCCCTACCTATAGCAACACTGGGCAAGCACTTATTGACAATATAGCTAGAGCTGTAACACGAGTGGACCAGCACTTCTCTACAATACTACCATACTCGAGACTGGCACTTCCCTGCCATTCTACTTTATTTGTAATAGGAGTGGATATGCACTTCTTTAAAATACTGCCCTACCTGTAGCAACAATGGACAAGCACTTATTGACAATATAGCCAGAGCTGTAACACGATTGGACTGGCACTTCTCTGCAATAATGTCATATTTGAAACTAGAGTGGACCGGCACTTCTCTACAATACTGACAATCCTGTAGCAGGAATGGACCAGCTCGTCTCTACAATAACACCATACCTGTAACACTACTGGACCGGCACGTCTCACAATCATACAATACTGCCCTGCCTGTAGCAAGACTCGACCAGCACTTATTGAATACAACCACAGCTGCAACATGACTGGACGGGCACTTCTCTGCGAAACTGTAATATTTGAAACCAGAGTGGATCAGCACTTCTCTGCAATAATGACACTTATAAACAATAGATAAAAAATAAAAAGGCTGTGAAATGCAATATTGGCATGCTAGTAGTGAAGCAGGACAGGCACACATCCACTTTAGGGCTGGATCAGTAGTAGGGCTGGGCAGGGACACCTCTATAATAATGCAGTTCTTGTAATGGGACTGGACTGGCACCTGTAACACTGCCATGGTTGTACTGGGACTGGACTAACGGTTCTCTACAATGATGCCATGGTTAAAGGCCTTTGGCCCACACTTCTCTCACTGACTTAGTTATAATGGACTGGCACTGCCTTACAACAGGGACACACTAGTAAGGGCGGCGGACAGGCACTTCTATCCAATCCTGCTAATCGTGTAATGTGTTTGTGGCTGTCCTCTCTTTCCATAGTGTTGTTTCTTCTGCAGAGCTTGAAACACACCACTGTAGTGCCACAGGTGTTGTCAGGGCCGGCTTTAGCACTGGTGGTGCACGGTGCAACAATTTTTTGGGGCAACGCACCCCTCCCACAGCCCCCCTTTCCCCTATGACCTCCTCCTCAGATTCCCTCACTTCCAAAAGTGCCCCTCATCTCTCCATTGCCCCTCTCTCACATACATTTCATTTGTTTTAAAGCGCTGGTAAAGGCTGGCTTTACTAATCCATTCAACTATCCACATAAAATACAGATCTGTTCTTTGCAGCAGGCATGTTAACCCTCTGCACTACTTTATGGCGAGTCAAAACTGCCACTAGACAAAACTCTGATCCGCCTCTCTAGCAGGAACATTAATCACAGGAGCCATCATAACATTTGTATTGCTGCCTGAAAGCACATGGGACTATGCAGCAGGGGCTTTTAAATTGGAAGTTATGGCTAAACACAGCGCTCCCCACCCTTCAAGGGGTCGTGCCCCCACCTCCAGGTCAGCACCCAGTGCAGCAGCACCGCCCTAAAGCTGGCCTTGGGCGTTCTAACACTTCTTTCTGAAATGTGGGCAACCAAGGTATTAAGTAACGTCAACGCAGCAGATAAACTCTTACCTCCAACATCGGACATTAGGCCCCAGATCACACGGAGAAGGTGGAGTCCTGGCAACAACGCACAGAATAAGTAACAATTCTGCCTGTTGTACTGATAATCAGATGTATTTTCTTAGCTGCTAATGAGCCAGGGCAGTCGGAGACCACAAGTCGCTTTTCAGGCAGGAGGATGGATTGTATTAATGAATTCTTTTTGCATCAGCGAAAACGTAAAAAAGTAACGATTGGAGAAGGAAATAGAGCATACACATCAGGGCGGGCAGTCTTCATGTATGAGCGATCCAGGGCACGTTTTAGGTGGCATGAACGGTACTCTCGATAAAGTATGGATGGTGTGCCATACATTTCTGTATCCTCGGGAAGATTACCCTGACAACAAAAAAGAAAGCCATGTTTAGCTATAAAAGACCTGCTACTAGAATCGAACTGCACATCAGAACCAAACATCCACCTGAGAAGTAGAACAGATGTGACTGTAGGACTCACAGGGCCCTGTAGGACCAGTGAGGCAGTAAACTCCCTGCGCATCATGGGAGACACAGACCACTTCCTCCAATAAGATGCCAAGGCCTGCCAACCAAAGAAAGACCGAGAGCCCGGGTACCAGAAATGACACGTTACCACAGTTAACACAACGGGGCCCAGTTAGCAGAATGTGAAGTACTGGCGGGTTAAGAGTATACGGGGGAGGGCGCCGTGAGGGACCCGCGGCGACAGAGCGTCTGAGATAAACGCTAGGATGCACGGGGGACCGGAAAACCCACAGCTTCCTGTCCATCGGCCTGGAGCTGGAAGCCCCCCTGTCGGAATTACCCAGGGAAACTTGCCAGTGATGGACAAAAGTCCCATGTACTGAAATGAGAAAACAAAACTGAAAGCACCTGTACCTTGGAATTCACGAAGAAAGCGGACAGGGATAAAATAAAGTAACATCCTTATCATGTTATTCATACTCGGGGACTAGGCTGTGATGTCATCAACGTTCCACCAGGACAGAAGTTTACCGAAATTACTAATAATTGTATGGACAGCTGCAAAAACACTGCAATCAGGTATTATTTTTACCATTTCGATGACAATAATAAAGCAGCAATTAAAAGAAGGTGCCATTCAAAGAGTACTTATTTATTTAAAAGGTTTTTAGACCCTGGAAGGGTATCAGAGCGCTTTACAAATGTTACATCAAATAGATAGCTTGATACAGTTGGTGCAAAAATAAGAGTAGATAGCTGGGAAATCATACGTGATGTCAAACATTAGTAGTGGGAGTACTTCAGAGCTGTTTAAATTACCTTGAAAAACAAGGAGAGGGGCTCGTCTATTCCAAAAGGACAGAGCTCCAATTAACTCGAAAGCAGAAAATGTGGTTTTCCCTTTGGAGATGCTATAAAATGATACAGCCACTTTAATGACTGACTGGTATCCCCTATGGTGGACCCAGGCATTGTGGATATGACCCTGGGCGAGGGAAGATGTAGAGCGGCCCCAGTGGCTTCAGATTCAGTGGAGGCCATAGTTACAAGTGGTTCCAGTGTTTATAACACCGATGTAACAGTCGATTGTGGAAACGTAAGATTGATCCCTGGGGCTTCAGAATCAGGGGAGGCCATTGGTATAAGTGGATCCAGGGTGAACTCTACGGATGCATCAATCGCCAATGGAATTGTAAGTCCGACCACTGGCGATGGGGATGGGGTAGTATCTTTTAAACCCTCTGCATCAGTTAATTGGGATCGGTGTTCTATTGCCAGCTGGAATGTTGCTGGCCTCTCACAAAAGGATGCTTGTTTAGGATGGTTAGATTTTATTAATAAGTTTAAAATCATTTGTTTCCAGGAAACTTGGAGTATGGTCCCCATTAATTATTCGGGTTATGTTTCTTACCAACTGCCGGCGGTGGCTTCCACCTCGGGCAGAGCTAAGGGTGGGCTTTTGATTCTGATTTCTGTGGATGCACCACTTATTGTTAAGAAATATGTACCCATTGGGGCCCATTCCCAGATCCTATGGCTTTACCAGGAGCTGGGTAGAAATATCCTTTTAATTAATTTTTATAATAATGTTTTTGACAATACTAGGCAGCAGGTAGTGTTTGCTTTAGAGTCTGCTCTGGCTGACATAGTAACGGGTAACAATATTGTGTTTGATTTCATATGGTTAGGGGATTTTAATATTGCTGTGTGCCCATTATCTGCACATAGGGTTTGTGGTTTCGTAAATTGTTGGGGGGAAGGCGTCTCTCATTTTCCCCATAACCCATACGGAGATTCATTAAATAAAATCTTAATGACCTACGACATTGAATTGTTGGAGAATCTGAAAGGTGCCTCTGGGGAAACTATCCCTACTTTTACGGGCCGAAATGCAAATACGGTGATTGATTTTATTTGCATTTCAACAAGCCTTAACCCATGGTGTACTGCCCCTTTGGTAGTTGATAATCTTATAAGTGATCACAACTGCCTAACCATGGAGGCCATTCTTTGGAAGGCGACACTAGGCCCCTATCCTAACACTATAGCAAATATCGAACCCCACCGCCCAAATGGAACTAGAATTAGGTGGAAGGGAGATAAAGCTGATATTCTGTCCAACTCCATTATTTTTAATTGCGTTAACGAAATTGCCGTTATTTTAGAAAGTCAAGTATTAACGGATGTAATAGTACCCAAGTTTACTAAAATAAATCTCATTATTGAGGCCAAATTTACAAGGCTTCTTAAGGGGAAGTCGTGCAGGCAAAGGGGGTGGTTCGACCACGCTAGCACCATTGCCCTTAAAGGTTTAAAAGAGGCACTCGTAGCTAAACCAAGGGATATTCCTTTGGTTAGGGAGCTCAGAGCCACCTATCAGGCCGCAGTCAAAAAAAGGAAGGCCGAATTGAGACATGAGGCATGGGACAAGCTAGACCAGGCGGCTGAAACTTCTGACTCTTCCCTCTTCTGGGCAACAGTTAATAGTCCCTTTCTTAAGAGCGAGGAGATGCCTGAACTGACGGCCAATGTCAGTGCAGATAGCTGGGTCTCCCACTTCTCCGAGATTTTTGACTCGGATAAATCTCTGGAGGTCGGGGGTGGGGATTGGCCTGTCATTTCCTTAGACATTTCAATTTCCGAGGTTCAGGATTGCATCTCTGTTAGTAAGGGAGGAAAGGCCCAGGGGCCCGACGGGGTGCCCATTGATGTATACAAAAAAGAACCAGAGATATGGGGCCCGATATTAACTAATGTATTTAATGCAGCGGTCCGTTATGGAGTCCCAGACACCTGGGAGGAATCTATTATTATCCCCATATATAAGAAGGGGGAGAGGAGGGACGCTAAGAACTACCGTCCGATTTCCCTCCTCGATTCCTCTGTGAAAATTATGAGCAGGGTGCTTCTGGTTAGACTAGAAGAATGGGCCAATTCAAATAATATATTAGCCAATTCCCAATATGGTTTTAGGAAGGGTCGAGGGACAGTAGAACAGTGCCTCAACCTTGATCTTCTCATAGGGAAGTACACGAAGGCCAAGAATGGTTCTCTTTTCCTCTGCTTTGCAGATTTGAGCAGTGCCTTCGATATGGTGAACCATAAGATCCTATGGGAGAAATTATTGGAAATGGGTGCACCAGAGGGCATTGTTTATTTCTTGGCCCGGTTATACGCTAACCTTAGAACTAGTGTTCGCTTTGGCCCGGAAGGGGAGCTTACCTCTAAGTTCCCTATTAGACGTGGAATTAGACAAGGTTGTGTGCTTGCCCCTCTACTTTTTACACTTTTTATTAACGAGATTGACTCTGTTTTAAAGGCCGTTGCGGCTGACGCCCCCAAAACCCTTGATTTCAACGTCCCAGTTTTACTTTATGCGGACGATGCCGTTATTTTATCTAGGACCCCCATTGGCCTTCAACGCCTAATGGACAGGTTTTCCCAGTTCATTAAGGAAAGGAAGCTGAAGATCAATAAAACTAAAACATTTGTTATGGAATGTGGTAAGAGTTGTAAAAAACCGCATTCGTTTTTTATTGATGGGGTTAAAGTCCAAACGGTGGACTCTTTTAACTACCTAGGTATAACATTTTCTAAGTCAGGTAGTTGGACCAGTGAGATCAACCATGTCAGAGTGAGGATGGCGAAATGCGCACATGGGGTGTTCCAGTTCGCATCTAAAATTGGGGATAAACGGATAAAAGACATGTTGAAAATTTATCAAATGAGGTGTCTTTCTATAGCTCTCTATGGTGCTGGTATTTGGGGGCATTCTTCTGGTGGTAGTCTACAAGTGGAGGAAAACCTCTTCCTAAAAAGACTCCTGTGTCTTCCCACGTCGGTTTCTACCGATCTGGTGCACAGGGAGTTTGGTATTCAACATCTTAAAGATTCTGTAGCCCTTAGACCACTTTTGTTGTGGCGAGCTATTTGGGCAAAGGAAGAGACCTCCTTAAATAGAGCTATCATCAAAGCAAAAGATTCCATGGGTCAAATTTGTTACGGGTAGTTTCCTGGAGATCTATGGTCTTAATGTAATAGAGGATCATTATGCAGTCACGGGTCTGACCAAAAATGAAATGAAATCTGTTTTCATGAGCTATAAGACAGAGGTGCGTGGGAGGGACAACGGTAATTTATCTACCTGTTTGTTCTATGATAGTTTCTGCGAGTCGATGGGTTTTCAACCATATCTGAGCTTTGTCACCAGACCCTCCCATCGGTTCGTATTGACAAGATTTCGTTTTGGGATTGTCCACCATTTGGTGGCTTTTCCAAGTATCAAAAAACGCCCGAATGGTCCTTGCCCCTGTGATAATACTACTGCTCAAAGCACCTTGCATTTTTTATTATTCTGTCCGATTTATGGCAATTTTCGCTCAGCTTTTTTAAAACCTGTTTTTAAGAAATATGGAGTTAGGACAGTAAAAGATACTATGAAATTGTTATTTAACCAGACACCTGATGTTTGCTTTTTTACTGCCACTTTTCTTCTTCGAGCCATTAAAGCAAGGCCTAGTATGATATTTTAAACTGTTTTTCTAAGGTTTTTTAAAAGTATTTTAACAGCTTGATTATTTTGTTAATATGATGTTTCATTTATTGTTATGTATGTGCTTTTATGGACTTTGTGTTTAAGCTCCGAATAAAGCCTTATGAAATGAAAAATGATACAGCCACAAATGTTCAACACAGTCATTCACACTCTACCATACTATATTCGGTTAATGCTCCACCAGGAATGCTTAAGGCACTTATAAATGTATTTGATGGATAATCATACAGAAATGGAATAAATACATACAGAGTCCCCCCCCCAAAAATGTAAACAGTTAAAATCATTACATGTCAAGAATCTACAATTTCATTATATTTCCAACCTCCTGGAAAGGAATACAATAATACAGTTACATTTGTCTTGCGGTTGTTAATTTGAATTAATAGACAGCACCCTACAGGAGAATCGATTTCCTGTCTTTTTATTATTACTGTATTTGCCAAATTTAACGCAACTTCCAGCGTCAATGCGTTTCGATGGTATAACCTCAATAAAGCCATCTTCTTCAGGACAAAAGTTTCAATCCACTCCTTTCCGTTATCTTAATAAACAATTATTTCTGATTCTTTAAGCACCGGTGCTGCAGCACTCAGTAAAGTGATAGTTCAACAATATGTTAGTGATTCAGAAAACGGTTCCTGTGTTATCCATAACACTCCACTGTGTCCCTGTGTCTCTGTTTATTTAACAAAATATTTCAAAATCCAGTCTGGGGTCCACTTCAATTCAGATCACCCACTTCTTTAATAGGGCGGGTCACTCTGTCTCAGAAGTACCGGAATGCGTAACCATAGCTTTCAAGTCTAAAGCACCCCACAGTTTCCGCCATCTGTGTGGTAGACAGATACTAAGGGTCCTATTATGATGTCCGCCCGCCACCGCATCGGGGCACGGAACCAACTGCCCATGTCGCGCTGGTCCCGCCATTCCAATTAGGATGCGCCCGCCACACTGGCGGGCGCATCCCGCATTTTTAACATTGCGGCGGGCGGTGCTGTAAGCAGCACCCGCCGCAATGTTAAAAATGCATGTTTTGCATTTGCATGCACAACGTGACAGGCACCGTGCAGTGACTGCCACCTTGTGCATGCAAATGCAGAGGTACCCCCCACCCCTCCAACACCCTGGGGACCCGCTACGGGCACCCAACAGCAAAGACCGTGAGCCTTTCCGGAAAGGCTGATCTCAGCCCGCATCATAATATGGATGGCGCCACCATATTAAACATGTTCTCTGCCGAGTCGACCGGCGGAAAAGCGGCAGACGGTCTTACTGTCCGCCGTGGACCCCCCAGTCATCCTAATATGGCGGGGGGTCTTTCTGGTGTGGATGGCAGGCGGTTCCCCTGCTGGACCGGCGGTGGCTACCGCCGGCCCGGTGAGGGCGAACCGCCCACCATCCTAATGGGCCCCTTAGTGTTGACCAAGTTGAAAGTGGTCAAGCCTTTTATAAACCCAGGGATTTCTCACTCTTTCTAGCTCTCTCAGGAAGATTATTATTGTGAGGGGAAGGAGCCCAGAGACTATTTTGAATTGGGAAGGTCCTGGTTCAACCCTGGAATCTATTGCTGGGGTCGTGTAGATGAAACGTACAGAGAACGTTTTATTGATTCTGAATTTACATGATTCCAGTTAAGTTGTTCCCACTTGCAAGGTACAAACAGTTTCTACTGAACCCACTAGCTAGCATATGTGGTTTAGACATCAACTGACCTGCTAGGGAGAACATGCCAGACAGATGCATTCCATCCCGAACTGGTTATCGGTAACAAATAGCTTATATTACTTTCAGTTGGTATTTTTAATTGGTCAGTAGACCTTCTTTTGTGTTTTTTCACGAGTTATACATTGTTCAATAAACAAAAACATGTAGGGTCCAAATGGACTCAAAAAAGCCTTATGTCTGAAGTCCTGAAAATCCTCTCATCCTTCGTGGAGACCCAAGAAACATTTTACAACTTTGAACTACTCCAAAGAAACGCTCTTTAAAAAGCAGGTGTCACAGATCACCTCACCGAAGCTGTCCGGATGTATCTGAGAATTGTATAGCAGTTAGGTCACCATTGTTTAGAGCTGGACACAAATGACGCACATGGAAGTTCCACTCAGGCGACAACCACAATCGTTGTCAGGGTGAAGCACAAACCTGTGCTTAACCCTCAGGTAGCTTGGCACAAAGGAATCAGGCTTAACTTAGAAGTATTTCTGCGGCACACAAACAGCAATGAAGTGAACACACAACAAAAGAAATATCCCAATTTAGTCAAATAGAATCCATTGTATTAAATAAAATGAGCCCAGAATGAAATAAATCCAATCAGTAGAACCAGAGATATGAATTTTTAAAACGTTTTTAATAAAATCTTGGACCTCGAAGATCAAGGCGCCAACCAATTTGGTCAGGCAAGACGGGGCAAAGTCAAAAGTTAAGGCCGACCACGATGGAGAATGGGCCAGATACAAGGGGTGGGTGGGGCCAATCACGGCTTACCTTCGGAATTCGAAGATTTCTTGAAGTGAAGTCCAGGAGAAGGTAGAGTTCAACAGGACAAGAAAGCAAGGCTGTCAGGCTGGACTAGGATAAAACTGTGAGTGCAAAAACCTAGACAGAGCGCGAGCTGCTTCAAACCTGCGACTGTAAAACCGAATGCAGAGCCTGGATCCAAGATTACAATCACCTCTGAGCGCACAACAGGGATGGCGCAGAGCACCTGCGTTATAAAAACCCT
Organism: Triturus cristatus; assembly: GCF_964204655.1. Taxonomy (NCBI): domain Eukaryota; kingdom Metazoa; phylum Chordata; class Amphibia; order Caudata; family Salamandridae; genus Triturus; species Triturus cristatus. Next base: position 1,041,631,655 of record NC_140588.1, read on the forward strand.
TAACAACAGAGACAGGTGTCACACTTGCACAAGTAAACAGGCTGTCAAAATATGGAGATTCGCTGTGAACTGTCCCCCTCTGCAAAGACTAAACACAGAGGCAGTGGGCCTCTTCTCGGGGATGGCCGGTCCAACTGAATACATGGCTATTTAACATCTTGGGCCTGTTCGTGGGTCGTTTTACTGTGAATCTGAGCTAGCGCCGGTACACCTACAGCTAGCGGAGCGCTTTACAAATGTACTTAAAATAACATTACATTAACGGGAGGGTGCCGGCGCCACAGCTCCGTGGGCCGCAAGTGTGGCGCAGCCTTTCATCACATGCTGATGCAGTGCCACTGCACTGGTCTCCCACACTGGCGCAGCCTTTCATCACACGCTGACGCACTGGCGCTGCTGCCTGGCCTCCCACACTGGCGCAGCCTTTCATCACACGCTGACGCACTGGCACTGCTGCCTGGCCTTCCACACTGGCGCAGCCTTCCCTCCCACACTGGCGCAGCCTTTCATCACACGCTGACGCACTGGCACTGCTGCCTGGCCTCCCACACTGGCGCAGCCTTTCATCATACACTGGCGCTGCTGCCTGGCTTCCAACACTGGCGCTGCCTCCCACTCCTGCGGCAAAACCGCGCACTCTACCGCAGCCCCTCCACACGACTCTCCGACAGACGCACCCTTTACAGCACTGCACGTCGTTTAATAAACCCTTCTGCAGAGCACGCTCTCTAATTCAGCAGGCACTGTAAAGCCAGAATTTCTACTCAAATATCAATGTTCTTCCAGATACATACTGGGAAGAGGTTACATTGCAATAAATATCATTCCACTTTCTAGTCATGGTCCAAAATGTAGGGATTCGCGAGCTATCCGTCCCCTGAAAGCGCTATAGCGCCTCGTCGGGGGTATGAAGCGCTATATAAATGTGGCTGTGTCGTGAAGAATGCGAATCAAATGTTTGCATTCATCGGCGGCGAAGCGGTCCACATGGGGCAAGTCGCTGCACACCGGCTGCTGTACATAAGCCATATATGCTAATCACCCCTGACTGATAGTGCACAAAGACAAATGCAGCCCGAATGGTTTCGTCTGCTCCCTCACCAACGTCCAAGTACTGGGGGTAATACACTGATCAAACAGGGAGCTACCTCTGCCTTGCCCGGATCTGAACTGGTAGCAGATCTTCACAGCATGCGCGCAACCCACTGAGCTATCTCGCTGGGTTTACTGTCAGTGTGACTGGGTGGATCCTCTTTAACCCCACAAGAGTCCCTCTGGTGCACAATTGGGGACATTTCAAAGGGCAGGGCAGCTGCTCCTACGCTCAGCCTTCACCGCCGAGAGGGCCAGACCACTGCACCGCACCACAGAACAGGGCCCAGAATGCATGCCTGAGTGCGTGCTGCACGCAGCATAAGGGCTGTCTGGGTTGCACCTTTTTGTTTTTTAACAAACTTGAACGGTTTGAAGTTTGAAGTTGAGCAGATCAGCTACTTTGGGGCAGCAGCGGTGAGAATGTTCTGTTCGTAAAACAAAACAATACCGAGGGGAGCGGCTGCAAGCGATTATTGATCTGTACGTGGTGACAGATGGCATGAGTGGGCGGAGTCAGGAACCAGAAAGACCACGTTTATTTTACAAGCAGGGCATCGTGCGTGCAACATGTTCAAGCAGGGAGTCCACAAGGCACTGGCCCTTAACCCAGGTAATGGAACAGCCTCTACTCTCGCCCCCCGTACCCAGCCCCCACTGCTCTGCACTGCCTCTACTCTCGCCCCCCCCCGTACCCAGACCCCACTGCTCTGCACTGCCTCTACTCTCGCCCCCCCCCCCCCGTACCCAGCCCCCACTGCTCTGCACTATCTCCCTGCCTTCTGGTGTAAGAAGCTGCCAGTGCACGCTTCATGACAATGCCTAATCCGTGCACACTGGCAGTAGGTGGGCATCGAAATCATCTTTTACCAACAACGCGCTTCATACCTTACTGTGTGGGTACGCATGATCACTATTACCCAATGAAAAGGATTCTCATGTTATTGCCCTGGAAGGGTGAAAGAAGGAGTTAATATCGACTGAAGAATCGATTTTAGCAATCAGGGCTTGCATAAGGCGCCCCCCCCCCCCCCCCCACAATGCAGGTATCACCAGCCCATGCCCGGCTCCACTGGCCCAGGGCTTCCAAAGAGCACACACGGGCTTGCAAACACCACAAAAGGGCTCACAGATGAAACTGGACTCCTATCCAATCACAGCTCGGTTCACAAACCAGAAGGCTCGCTATGATACATCTGAGAGAAACCACGATAGGGCTCACAGATACCCGGATACCCACAGATACCCTGATAGAGCTCACAGAAGACTCACAGACACGAATACAGGGCTCACACATAAACTGACAGAGCTCACAGATAGCTCACTAGGATTCACAGACTCTGATACAGGGTCACAGATACACTGACAGGGTTCACAGAGTTTAAACTGAAAAAGAAGACTAACAGAAACCTCGCTAGGACTCAGGCATTCCAAAGGGGCTCACAGATCCTTCACTAAGAATCACAGACATTACAACAGGGCTCACAGATACACCGACAGGGCTCACAGATACCTCACTAGGGCTCACAGACTGTGCAACAGGGCTCACAGAATAGATACACTGACAGGGACCAGAGATACATCACTAGGGCTCACAGACATTACAACAGGGCTCACAGATACACTGACAGGGCTCATTAGGACTCACAGACATTACAACAGGGCTCAAACATTCACTGACAAGGCTCACTAGGACTCACAGACACTACAACAGAGCTTATTGATAGCTCACTAGGACTCACAGACACTACAACAAGGCTCACATGTAGGCAGGGTATGCTCAGACGTGAGTCCCTTGCTCACTTTGCCACTCGATTCAAGCAAGCCTGGCTGAAGACGGGTGAAATGCCAGAAACCGGTCCTAGGAAGCTTGTTTCTGGTCCAGGGAAGGCATGGCTTGGCAGTTCGGGCTGGACTGTTCCCATGAGGCACAGGGTCAGACTGATTTGCATATGGCCATGTCTGAACTGGGGTGGCAGAGTGGGCTAAAGAACGGTGATGGATCTAACCCAGATCTGTTGACTGGGTGTGAGTGTTTGATTGGTTCTGACGCTCCGTCCATCACCACCCCCTTTTGTAAGACTCACATGTACACTGACAGAGTTCACAGAGTTCTTCAACCTTTTCTTGGAACCATTAGCTAACTCACTTATCTCCATGGATATTCATTTCCAAATGTATGCCGACGACACGCAACTCTATTTGAAAATCTCATCCCCGGAAAACATCATATCACTCAACACCACCCTAACGTATACTCAAAACTGGTTAACTGAGAACCATCTCCTGCTCAACACCTCAAAAACAGAATTCCTGCTCGTCTCCCCTCAGAATTACACCCCCAATCTTGACCTCTGGCTGAGCCCACCTCACTGCTTTCAACTGCACTCCGTTCATCGTAGACTCAGCCAAATCTCTAGGAGTCACCATGGACAAGAATCTGAATATGAAAAATCATATCAGTAATACATGTAAAGGAGCAAACCACTTGTTAAGGACACTCAGAAATATCAAACCTTTCCTTCCACTTAAGGATTTCAAGCAGGTGGTTCAAGCGCTTGTCCTACCGAAGCTTGATTACGGTAGTGCTACCCTCTGTCGCCTGCCCAAATACACCCTGGCTCCGCTAAGGGCATCACTGAATGCTGCTGCTAGACTGGTTTCAGGCACCAAACGCAATGAGCGCATATCGCCAGTCCTAAAAACTCTAAATTGGCTCCCTTACGAAGCACGAATCCAGCTAAAAATTGCCACTATGACGCACAAAGCTATCCACTTCAAGACTCCCAGGTACCTGGCACAAAAACTTGAACTATCTTGTGGTGTAAGAGCCTCTAGAAGCGCCACTACCTTACTCTTGAAACCACCTATCCTTAACAAAAAGAGAACCTGTCACAGAGCCTTCTCTGGCGCGGCTCCAAAGATATGGAACTCTCTTCCTCCAGAAATACGCAGAATTTCCAGAACAACGGTGTTCAAACTGGAAGTCAAAAGATTTCTGATGAATAAACTCCCTCAGTAATTGGGCTAGCCACTTGTCATTGTTCCTACTTCCACTGTTTCAACATTTACTACTACACTTTTTTTTTTTTTGGGATATACTGTGTCCCTCTGTCGTTACACTGTATTTTGTTTAACATAACTTCCATTTGAATTTGCGTTCACCTTACGATAATTTTGTTTTTAACTTGTTGTTGTTTACATTATTATCCTTCTAGTTCGATTGTAAAGCGCCCTGATATCCCTTGGGATCTTGTTCGCGCTATATAAAACTTTATAAATAAAATAAATATCTTACTAGGACTCACAGACACAACGAATGGGGTCACAGGTCCACTGAGAGCTCACAGATACCTCTCTAGGACTCAAAGTTATTACAGTAGGGCTCACAGATACCTAGATATGGCATACAGACATTACCATAGGGCTCACATATACCTAGATAGGGCTCACATACATTCCAACAGGGCTCACAGATACCTAGATAGGGCTCACATACATTACAGTAGGGTTCACAGATACCTAGATAGGGCTCACATACATTATAATAGGGCTCACAGATACCTAGATAGGGCTCATATACATTATAATAGGGCTCACAGATACCTAGATAGGGCTCACATACATTACAATAGAGACCACAGATACCTAGATAGGGCTCACATACATTATAATAGGGCTCAAAGACACTAAGATATGGCTCACATACATTACAGTATGGCTCACACATACCTAGATAGGGCTCACATACATTACAATAGGGCTCACTGATACCTAGATATGGATCACATGCATTACAATAGAGACCACCGATACCTAGATAGGGTTCACATACATTACAGTATGGCTCCTAGATAGGGCTCACATACATTACAGTAGGGCTCACATACATTACAATAGGGCTCACATACATTACAGTAGGGCTCACAGATACCTAGATAGGGCTCACGTACATTACAGTAGGGCTCACAGATACCTAGATAAAGCTCACATACCTTACAATAGGCCTCACAGATACCTAGATAGGGCTCAGAGACATCTCAGTAGGGCTCCCAGACAGAACAGGGCCCACATACATGGCAACAGGGCTCGGTGACACGAAGATAAGGAGCACAGACATTCGAGTAGGACTCATTTATACCTCGATAAGTCTTAGAGGCAGCACCAGGGCACAAGTCCTAAAAAAAGAAGTGGGGGGACGCTGTCACCGGAAGTGACGAGAAGTGGGGGGACGCTGTCACCGGAAGTGACGTCACAACAGGAATCTCATGGGTATTCATATGCCTTTAGATGAAAGGTGGTCTGCACCCTACCTCGCGGAGGCTGCGTTTAATCCCCCCGCAGTGAATGCAGGTAGACAGACGTTCTGAATAAGCTCTGATCTCGCTCCAGAGAGGCCAAAGAGTGAAGTCCAGCTTTTGGGCAGGGGGGACGGCATCCACCCGTTAAAACCTGGTAAAATAAGTGGGGGGACGCCGTCCACCCGCGTGGTACCCCGACTCGAGCCCTGGGCAGCACGAAAGGGCTCAGGCTCGAGAAAAGGGCTCAGACATACATATACTTGTATCAGACAAGCAGCCTTTGCTCATTTCATGTACGAGCTCTTTGACTTCGAAATACAGTACAAACATATTCCAAGCAGGCTCACAGTCACAGCCGACCACACAATGGGGCATATTAACAAGCCAGGCGATACAATTATCGCCGCTTTAGCGGCAGAAAACTGCCGCTAAAACGGCGATAATGGGCTTGATAATATGCTCTAAGGAATTCCAATTGAACCCATTTAAATGTGAAGGACGTCTAACATGGGCTTCAATTGGAATTCCATAGAGCATATTATCAAGCCCATTATCGCAGTTTTAGCGGCAGTTTTCTGCCGCTAAAGCGGCGATAATGTTATCGCCTGGCTTGTTAATATGCCCCAATGAGTCGAAGTAAAACAAATCCGGACGTCGCTTAGTGACGTCACACTCGGTTTACAGATCTCAGTGCCATCGCTGTAGTCACAAAAACAGGTCACTAATTAAAGCCGCACGTGCTCTGTGTTAATATATTAGGGTGAGTGATTTCACAATAGTGTCTGCTTCCGTAAAAATTGAATGGAAGTCCATGGCGGTTAATGGTGTGAGGAAATGTGCCACAGATGTCACAACATGGCTGACGTGATCCGAGGGCTCACTGACATTACACTAGGTTTACAGAGAGCTCTCTGATATAACATGGCTGTTGAGTAATGTATATGAGAGCTCAGTGACATCACATTGGTGTTACTCATGACAGGGTAAGTATCTCTGATATCAAAGCAGGACTCGCTAATTGGTGTCCCTGGGGTTCGGTGGCATCACATCAGAGTTAATGATGTCACAGCAGGGCTCGAATTTCAACATCGCTGAAGCCCTTCCTCTTATGTCGCTGCCCCATCCATCCCTCCCTCCCTCCCCCCGCCGCACCTAATGGTCCTATTGTGAGGGCATCAGAAAGAGAATGACTGCATGGTCACTCCTAGGCCAACGGTCTCGGTTTTATCAGAACGGATGTTTAATTTCCATCCACTGTGCCCTTGTATCGGCCAACGCTGAGGGGCATGAGACGCCAGATTCTGTTTACCATGAAAGGAAGAGGGGGTGGCAGGACGCACTCTGCACGTCTGTCGCTAGACGAGAGTCTTGCAACATGAATTCCAGGAGATCTGAATTCTAGCGTCAATAACTTTCCAGTGAGGTGTACACGAGTGTTTGTTTTTACATAGAACGCTATACCACATGGCTGGTGTCACAGTTGTACAGCGTGCTGCGATAGTACACTTGCACTGGCGCATATTCATTTTTAAGACAGCACCAGATAATCGTTGCAGTTTTCGAGCTGACTCGTGTCATGCTACTAGGCTTTTTAAAAATATTTGTATTCATTTTACCCAAGTGTTTCATCATTATATAGAGTAGACGTTCCAAAGGGGCATACAAAATACATAGATTACAGAGTCCAAACGTGCAGCAGCTGAGTGGGCTCTGCTAGACTTATTGAGGGGCCACATCCCCGGGGTCCCAACTCGGACAATTGATTGACAATCATAATACCCCAAGTACTAGACACAGATTATCATTCTAAATGTTAAAGTGCATATGCTTATTCTAAATCCAAGAGCATCTGCAGCCCCAGAGAAATAAAGTGCAACGACACGACAGCATTGGTACATTTCTATAGAAGCAGCATATCTATCACTTCATCAATACTAATACGTTTATAAAGTGCAAGTGCACAATCATTCTAATATACTTATTAGCAACACTCTTAGAAATATTGCCATAAAGTGTCATTCCCGGCTAACAATATAGGGGCATATTATCAAGAAACAAAGTTAAAATTATCGCCGCTTTAGCGGCAGAAAACTGCTGCTAATGCGGCGACAATGGGCTTGATAATATGCCATTGAGAAATCCAATAGAAGCCCATGTTTTGGTGACAACATGGGCTTCACTTGGAATTCTCTGCGGCATATTATCAAGCCCATTATCGCCGCTTTAAAGGCAGTTTTCTGCCGCTAAAGCGGCGATAATTTTAACTCCATGCTTGATAATATGCCCCTATATACTATGTATAACCAGCAGCAGCATAGCTTAAAACACAATTCTCAGAGATAGATCAAACTAATGATTAACACTTGATAGGCATAATGACCCCTATCACTAACTACTAAGCATTGTGATACTTGTAGTCCTGCACTTGATGGTGATGATCAGATACTACTTGAGTGTACATGCACCAACAAGGCTTCTCAGCAATAAGCGAAAATGACCCTCTATTTCTACAGAGAACAAGAGATCAATCTCTTGAGAAACGAAACGTTGTTGTCAATCAATTGAAGAGGAGCGGCAATAAGGTTCCAGATGGTGGCAGCCAGAAACGAAACGGAACAACCCTAATTCTGCGTTTCCAAAAATGTGGAACTGGGAATTTACAAATTGGGGTAGTACAGATTGCTCAAGACTACACATATTCAGCAATATTGCTCTCTGTAATTGCTGAACAGGCCTGTAAATAACATGGCACAGTAACTTATAATGGACTCACTTTCGAATTTGTAAATGGGCAAGAAAAATGTACAACCCCAGAATGCAAACATCAGGCTGGATGGGTGACTTAGATCAGACATCGAGCAACTTGTGGTGGCAGATTCAAATATGTACGGTCAAAGTGAAGGGCGCACCACCAGAGCAGAGGTGCCAGTAACGAACAAATGTGGTACCACTTACCCTTTATGGCACTGATCAGCGAATTGCCGTCTTTGATGACATCTTTGATGAATTTGTTGGTCCTATCCAACTCCTGCTCATAGCATTTCAGCCTCTCCCTGAAGTCGGGGCTGTCGGGGTAGCAGTCGCTGAACTCCAGCGGTGGGTGCCCCATGGCTCTCAAAAATGGCCCAAAACCAGAATGTGGAAATCCAAAGGTTTCTCACAAGTACAAAAAGTGCTTTTCACACCACTAGGATCTGTTCAATGGCTTTATCTTGTAATGTTGAAAACAGCTCCTTATCAGCATCTGTGGGATGTTTTATTATTAAGCGCTAGAATTCCAGTGTATCCAAGATAAGGCCTCTATGTGTTCATCACAACAGCCTCAGGCTTAATAAATCTATCTGGAACAGGGTGGACAAATAGGTAAATCCATACATCGTTGCAAATTGAATCAACCCTTGGGGTTGCGAGTACAAATCACACAATTATCAGGGCAGTGTTGTGCTGCAGGTGCAGTCATTACACGATGAAACATATGTGCCAACGGTCCCTTTATTGGAAGATAGTAACTCTTTTTGCTGGCCAAAAATGCGGATATTGCTGGAAGCTTTCAAGGAGAGTCTCCTAAAATATTGCCCACTCCAATGTTCGTCAATAGGCAAAGGAAATTCCACGTTTTCGAGCTTCAAAATCACCCTCTTGAGCACCCCCAAATGTAGACACGCGTAAGAGGTGCTGCTTCCTGATAACACTTCCTTGCTTCACGTGGACACCCTCCTCCAACTGTCACCGCAAAGTGAGCACAAAGGACATAGATCACGGAGCCTTCTGCGTGCTTCCGCGCCCCGCTCCTCTCCGAGTCCAGAGCATCAGCGGGCATCCTCCATCCTGAACCCCTTCAGAGCCCAGCTGCAGCTTCCTCCTGCCACATTAGAGTCACCAGCACATCTGACAGCAGCTGGCTCTTCGGGATGTCCCAGTTCTAAAGAGACTGCCCCCTGCAGTCCTCTCTTCTGAGGCTGCGAAGGGTGTTTCTGGCTGCTCGTCCTAGTCATACATCCAGAGTGCAGTGCTGCTGCTGGCTGCAGAGAACAGAGCCAAAACAGACACCTCCTACTCCGCCTCCCCTCTCTCTCAGCCTTAAAGAGGCAGTGCTGCAGGCCTCTCTAGTCCCTCCTTCCAGGACTTCTGCTTGGGAGGGCTCTCGAGGAAACTAGCCACAACAGAAGCCCCCCCCCCCTGTCCTGATAAAAAGGCATGGGAGTGTCTGTACGCAACACAGTCACACTCCCCTTAGTTATTATAATGTTCCCTAACCAGATTTGCATCACTTTTCTTACATTTGTTTTATATCCACTAGCCCGCCTCGTTTCACTCTTTCTGAATTTACTCTTTCACTTCTGCTTCTTCTTCGCGTGTTCTGTTTAAACGATCTTTCTTCCTTGGCTTCGTTCATTTGTTTTCATGTACCAGAACATCCCCATTCTTTCTTAGGCCCCGATGTAAACTATTTGCTTCTAGTTTTATTACCCAAGATTGTTTTCTTATAACGCATGTGCCCCACTGAACGCTCTTATTCCTTTCAACCTTTTTTCATCGTATTCAATTGATAAATACGAATATGACGGCATGGCCAAATACCCATTGAAACTGTCAAAGCGTTAACGAAAGTACGATATGCCTGGCGGTAATCATTTCATTAACATGGAAAGGGAGTATCTGCCCTTTCTACATTAAGTTCTGAGACCAGCAAATAACACAAAGCACCCGGCGCAATAAGTAACTGAGCCCCCCCCCCCCTGTGTAATTATTGCCTTTTAAAGGTACCGCATTGCACACGGAAAGAGTCGCAGCGAAAGAATGCGCCTAGAAGGGAAAAGCTTGGTTTTGAGGCGCTCCTGCCAGCTCTTAATTTAAATGGTATTCTTTTGTTTCTGTGTCCTTCTCAGTCTGGCATCGGCAGATAAAGAAGGCTTGGCTCATTTTGACACACTTGCTGCCAGTGCAGCGCCTAGAGACTCTCATGTACTGACAGTTAGAGTTGAACAACGGCAGAACGCTGACCGGAAAATGAGATGTCGTTGGACATAGAAACTGAGGAAAGACCAGGATGTGCAGCCATCTTGGAACGTCAATATTATACGTAAAAAGTTTTCTGAGGATGTAATTTTGGAAACGTGGCGGCCATCTTGGTACTAGATTTATTGTATGTCGTTACCGATTTTTCTAACGCAACAAACGTTTATTGACGTTTTCAAAAGTAAAACAAACCACATATGTTACACATATAATTCGAATATATGCAGTAACCAGAACAAAATATATTGGTAGGAAATTACCTAGGCAACATAAAACATTTCAAGAGTAAACAAAATACGTAAAATTAAGAGGACTTTGCATTTTTAATGTGAAATTTATTTGGTACGAGAGGGGCTCAAGAGATACAAGAGTAAGTATGGTCATGTGGCATTTTCTTCTTAGCAGATAATGTGTCTAATGTGATTTCCGTATTGGTAACAAGCGGTCTGCAATGGGTTTTGTAAATGTGGCGGCCATTTTAGTGTTTCGTTTACTAGTGAAAGCACATATAGGAGCAGTTTTGCAACACTGGCAAACCGTCTGCAAAGAAGGCGAGTGTTATGCGTGGCCATTTCTTTACTTCTGAACAGCCGCCATAACGTTGCAGTTCTGCTGGATTCAGCGCTAAATTAGCTTTTTATTTTGGCCACTGTAATGTTGTAAGGTGCTGGGCTGTATGTACTTTCCCCCACAGACTCCCTGGAGACGTTCTACTTGCAATAAGAACTTTTATTATACTTATCAGATACCTATGGAGAGAGCGCCGGGCAACACGCTCCGATCGCGTCCCTCGTTCGTGCCGCTATCGCTCGCGCATGCGCTGTAGCCTCCGACGTCCGCTACGCGCCCCTGCGTCACTCCGTAGTGCGCGCGTCCACTAGACCGCGACACTACATATCTCCCCCTTTTCACACCACTCACACAAAGTCCCCGACCCGGAGGTCAGTCCATTTCAAAGTCTCTGAACCTGGATGGTCTCACCACTGCTCTTCCCCCCCGGGTGTGTCTTACCGGAGTGGAATGTCCTTCACGGCTTCCCTCTGTGACCAGGCCTCCGTCTGTACCTTTCGGAGTGCCCGGACTCTCTTTCTCTTTTACCTCGCCATCTTCTCTCGTGGTCTCCCCCACGGGTCTTCTCCCTGAGTTGTCTCTCTCTCTCTCTCTTGCTCACCGCCCATGTCCTCTCCGGGGCCTCCTTCGGATGAGTCTGTGTCCTTGATCACCCCCTCTGCCAGGGTTTTCCCTTCCGTGCACTCTCGGGGCCACTGTAAGATCTTATTGCATTTGGCCATGCGCTCGTGTGACCACACGTTACCGTCACTGAGCAGTGCCGCCCTGTCATACACCTCTTCTACTCTGAGGGGTGGGGAGTATTTGCTTTCTCCCTTCCGCTTAAGGACAGCCAGCTTCACTCTGACCCACTCCCCTTTTTCCAACGCCGTATCTTTTGTCTTCTTGTGGCGGTTGTAGTGCTCCGTGTAGATGTGTTGTGCCTTCTGCAGGTTGTGCTGCACCACTGCTGGAGACCATTTGCTGGTGATGGTCTTCTCCTGCCATGCCACATTGTCTTTGGTAAAGGGTTGCCTTCCCCGTAAGATCTGGAAGGGACTGTACCCCGTTCCGGTGGGGGTGATGCGGTATGCCCATATCGTGCTGAGCACCTCCTTTTCCCAGTCTTTACCTCTTGTGATGGCCGCCTGTATGGAGCCCATCAGCACCCTGTTAAACCTCTCTACTTGTCCATTGCTGGATGGGTGGTATATCGAGGTGTGTTTGAGTATTATGCCATTCCTGTTCGCAAACGTGACCCACTTGTCGGAGATGAACCGGGGGCCATTGTCACTGATAATGCTCCTGGGTATGCCTTCCCGAAGAAACATCGCCTTGAGGAAGCGTAGGATCTCGTCCGTGTCCATGACCTCGTTGATGTGCACTTCTGGCCATTTCGAGTATTTATCCACTAGTACACATAGATATTTGGGGATACCTTGGTCGTCCAGTATTGGTCCCAGGATGTCCACTGCCACCTCTTCCCACGGGTTGCTGGGGTTAGTAAATTTCCCTAGGGGTGGTCTCATCGGTTTGAGAGTCTTGTCTGCCCCTTGGCATTGCGCGCAGTCCTTCACGTGCCTCTCAACATGCGTGTCCATTCCTGGCCACCAGTAAGTTTGTTTTGTTCTGGCCTTTGTCTTCACTATTCCCAGGTGGCCTTCGTGAAGTATGGCTAGCAGGGTAGGTACGATGTTCTCCGGCGGCACCACCCTGTCACCCCTGTAGACGAATACTCCATCGTTGCCCACCGACAGCTCTTCTCTGACTTCGTAAAACTGCCTGATTTTTGGACCTTGTCTCCTCCTGTCCGGCCATCCCCGCACAATGCACGCCTTGATTTCCTCCATGTCGGCATCCACCTCATATGCGTCCTTCCAGTCCTGCCTGCTGATGGCCTTTTCCGGATCGTCCGTCAGAGCCACCATCTCGTCGTCGTCTTCCCTGTCGTTGGACGCGCTGTCCATCGCAGATGCCCTGCTGAGGTAGTCCGCTATTTTGTTCCTGGAGCCCGGGATGTACTCCACGTCGTACCTGTACTCCAGGAGTTTCAGTGTCATTTTCGCTATCCGGGGCGTGGCGCTGGCATGGCCATCTGATGTCAGTACTTTCACGAGAGGCTTGTGATCTGTCTTCACCTGGAATCGGGTCCCCCACAGGAACTGACGGTACTTCGCCATGGCCCACACTACCGCCAGCATCTCTTTCTCTATCACGCTGAACTTTTGTTCCGATGCTGTCAGCGTCCGGGACGCGAAGCTGATCGTCTCCGTTCCGCCTTCTGGTCTTTCCTGCATGAGCACGGCTCCCAGCCCCTTTTCACTCGCGTCCGTCATCAATATCGACCGCCCCTGGGGGTCGAATCCTTGCAGCGGGACTGCTCCGCCAATCTCCCGTTTCACAGTGTCGAACTCTTCTTGCGTCTCCTCCGTCCATCTGAACGCCGTCTTGTCCCTCGTGAGCTGCCTCATGTGGTGGGTTTTCGTGGCAAAGTGGTGGACGAATTTGCTGTAGTACTCTGCCATCCCTAGAAACGACCGTACTTCCTCCTTGGATGTGGGTGGCGGTGCTTCGCAGATGGCCTTTACGTTCCCTCTCTTCGGCGTTATTCCTTGTGCCCCTATCTCGTGTCCCAGGTAGGTGACGGATGTCATCCCAAAATGGCACTTCTCCCACTCTGCTGTGAGGCCCTTCTCCTCCAGGATCTTCAGTACTGCCGACAGTTTCCTGTCGTGGTCCTCCTGCTCCGTCCCCATCACTAAGATGTCGTCCTGAAAGTATTGCACTCCCTCGATGTCCTTGAATAGGCGGGCCATCAGCTTCTGGAACACCGCCGCTGCCGAGGCGAGACCGAAGGGCATGCGGCAGAATTGGTAGCAGCCGAACGGCGTGATGAACGATGTCAACTTTTTGCTCGTCGGATGTAGTGCTACTTGATGGTACGCCGATTGCAAGTCTATGGTGGAGAACCATTTCACTCCTTTCGTGCGGGCCAACATTTCCTCAATGCGTGGCAAGGGGAACCTCTCCACCACTATACACTTGTTCAACTCCCTGAGGTCCACACAGAGGCGCACTTTGCCTGACGGTTTCATGGCCACCACCAAGGGAGCCAACCACTCCGCGCTGTCAATGGGCTCAATGATTCCTCCTTCTTCCAAGCGGAGGAGCTCCTGTTGCACCGCTTCCCTGACGGCGATCGGGATGTTCCGTACCTTGTGCGCGACTGGCTGGGCGTTGTCTTTGAGGACGATTTTGTGGGAGAACTTCTCCAGCCTCCCTATCTTCCCGCCGAAGACCTTCGGGTGCCCGCTCCGCCATTTTCCTGCCGTCGACTCCTCTCCGTCCAGTGTCGCCAGCACTTGGGTGTCCCCTCCTGCGTTCAGCTGTATTCCCAACACTCCTTGGTCCATCCAGCCCAGGACTGACGGTCCTTTCTCCGCGACGTACAGCTTGCAGATCGCACTCCTCTCCTTGAACTGGAACTTCATTGTCTTGAACCCTACCATCGGGATTGGGTCCCCTGTGTAGGTGACAGGTCGGATGTCGGGGGGTTCTAGGTGTGCGCCCCATGTGGGTCTGAACTTCTCGCTCCATACTGAACGTTGGATGATCGTGTAAGGCAATCCAGAGTCCGCCACGATGGTGATGGGTATGCCTCCTACTATCATGTCGCATTGGGGCTTGCGCGATCTTCTCTCCTCTATGCCCAGTACCTGGTCTTCAATACACAGGACTTCCTCGTCTTCTTCACGGCCTTCTGCTTCTTCCCCCTCGTCCTGTGCCACGAACTTTACCGCCTGCTGTTTTCCTTTCCTGCGGCAAACCTTTTCGTAATGGCCGACTAGGCCGCAGAACGCGCACTTGGCTCTGAATGCGGGACACCGTTTGTCGTGCGCTGCATGATTCGAGCTGCCGCACCTGTAGCACTTCATGGCCTCGCCTTTGCCCTGTTTCCATGTCGGTCCGGGTCTTGGTTTCCCTGTGGCCGCTCCTCTGTACTCCCCCGTCGTTTGTTTCCCCCGCGCCTGGTGGTCCGCGTCGTCTACTTTGTTGACTGTGAGTCTGGGGGCCTGTTCTCTTTTGGCTGCTTCTGCACAGCGTTTTGTTAGCTCCGCTCTCTTCACTATGGCGATCACTTCATTCAGCGTTGCATCTCCATTCGCCCATAGTTTGTCCTGTACTGACTTGCTTGTCGTGTGCATGACGATCTGGTCCTTGATGAATTCGTCCTGCAGTCCGCCATACCTGCACGTCATCGCCAGCTTCCGCAGTGCCGCCACGTAGTCATCCACGGATTCTCCCGCTTCTTGCTTCCTCTGCTGGAAGTTATAGCGGTCGATGGAGGTGCACACTAGAAGGGGTGGTGGTGGTCTTCCAGGCACACTGTGGTAGCTTGGCTCGAGTGGTCAGGAAACAGGCACAGTGCTAAGCATACAATATACCCATACAATAACCATGCGTGCATCCGTTCCAAAAACGACTCTACACCGTAAAAATTATGAAAATATTCTTCTTTATCTTTTTCTCTTAGTTGCTGATTGGAAAAATAAATAACAATCACAATATACAAATTCTTAAATAGAGCAGGTCAAATAAATATTTGCTGTTTGCTGAAATAAATAGGGGTGATCATAAATAACAGGACATAAATACAAGTGCAATATATACAGACAATTAAATACTTTGAGGTAATAAATACTGTACCAATAAATACTGTACCAATAAATACTGTACACCAACAAGTCCTGTGGACCTATAAATACAGTGCAGCAATAAATAGATAAGAACTTAATAAATACAGTATCCCCAATAAATAATTAGAAGTATACAGCAACACTCATGAATCAGATGACACTTCAATTCTGAAGGGCTGATTTGGCCCAGGCACAGCTTGTAGGGTTGTGGAAGGCTTGAGGGGGGGCTACTCCCTGGCTGGGACAAGGCTGAGGCCTAAGCTGAGGTAGATCAAAGGGGGGAATACCAGTGCCCTGGCTTTCTCTCTCCACACAACCTCTCTAGGTTAGTCCCAGTTCACCCCAGGCACAGTCAGGTTGGTTTCAGCACCTCCCTAGCCCCTTAGAGCAGTCTCTCAGGTCTCCACAGGGCCTAAGGCGCCCTCTACTCCACTTACTGCCCTTTTCTGATGTTCCGACGCCGCTGGAGTCGTGTCGACGCCGTGAGGCGGTTCCGGTTCGGTCTCGGCGGCCTCGGCACAATGTCAGTTCTTTGACGACGCCGGCAGGCGGTTCCGGTCCGATGTCGGCGGCCTCGGTTCGATCTCGACCTCCGATTCGACGGCGTCGGGCAGTCTCTTCACGATGTCGACTTCGGGCGGCTCCGGTCCGATGGTGCACTCGGCTCCGATGACGTCGGCCGGCCTGGCCTCGCTGTCGACTTCCGGCGACTCCGGGGTGCGATCCTCACCCCCGACCTCCGGTGCTCCTCCTCACAGGCTCCGGGCGACTCCAGAGTGTGATCCTCACCCCCGACCTCCGGTGCTCCTCCTCACAGGCTCCGGGCGACTCCGGAGTGCGATCCTCACTCCCGACCTCCGGTGCTCCTCTACCTCGGTCTCCGACGACTCCGGAGGGCGGACTTCACCCTTCCGATGACGCCGCTCACTCGACCTCGGTTCACCTCCTTCTCGACCCTTGGTATTCCTCTCGACCTCCGTCGGCGCCCTCTTACGACCTCAGGCGGCTCCGGGTACGACATCTGCTACCTCAGTCAGCGCTGCTTCTCCACCTCGGGCTCCAGGTCTTCGGCTACTCGACGCCAGACTCCAGGGAAACCAGTTCCCAGGTCAGAATCTTGCTGTCTTCTTGGTTCTAAGGCCTGTTCCTGCTGTCCAGGTCCTTAGGATGGTTTTCTCCTGACTTCTTCCCACACAGGGCTATAGGCTGGGATCCATCAGTAGGGACAAGTATCAAGGGTGGGTTTATGGACCCCACTCCAGGCACAAGTTTCCACCCCTGCTGCTTCACTCCTTCCTCCTTCACTGTTGTGCTCCTCTCTCTTCACCAGTCAGGTGCCAACTGCCAGCTTCAACTGCCAACTGCCTCTCTTATCCTCCCAACATTCTAAACGGTTTCCAACTGTCACACAGTTCTGGAATCTCCTGGAAGGTTCTGGAAGGTGCTGGTAGGTTCCAGTGGATGCTGGTGATGTCACAGGAGGCCACCATTTTGTGCTTCAGGCCCTCAGACAGAAGTTTCAGGGGTAGCTAAAATGGCTCCCTGAATCTGTAGCAACACGAAAAAGTCTGGTGGTTCCCAAAAAAAAGGAAAAAGTCAAACAGGGTTTGAGGCAAAAGTGGGACAAAATAAATAATGATGAGGAGGGACCACCCAAAGGGCTGACAGGTCTAACACGCGTCCCCCCCAGCTGAAAGTGGGGAGAGCTACCCAACCCCTTGGGAGTTCTCATCACTAAGGCGGAAATACCTTGAGAGACCGTCTGCATTGGCGTGGTCCACTCCAGGCCGATGTTCCACCTGAAAGTCCATCCCCTGTAGGGAAATAGACCACCTCAACAACTTGGGATTCTCCCCCTTCATCTGCATCAGCCAACGAAGGGGTCTGTGGTCGGTCTGAACCAGGAAGTGCGAGCCAAACAGGTATGGCCGCAACTTCTTCAGAGCCCATACCACTGCAAAGGCTTCACGCTCTATTGCACTCCACTTCTGTTCCCTGGGAAGTAGTCTCCTGGATAGGAAGACCACGGGTTGATCCAGACCCTCTTCGTTGAGTTGCGATAACACTGCCCCAATGCCATGTTCTGATGCATCTGTCTGGACAATGAACTTCTTGGAAAAGTCTGGGGCCCTTAAGACCGGGGCCTCGCACATGGCTTTCTTCAATTTCTCAAAGGCTTGCTGACAAGCCTCCGTCCAGACTACCCGTCGAGGTTGTTTCTTGGACGTGAGTTCCGTGAGAGGGGCTACGATGGTACCGTACCCCTTCACGAAGCGGCGATAGTATCCCGTGAGGCCCAAAAATGCTCGGACCTCAGTCTGTGTCTTGGGGGGTTCCCAGGCCATGATGGCCTCGATCTTCGCCTGGAGGGGCTGCACCGTTCCCCTACCCACCAAGTGTCCAAGGTACACTACCGACCCCTGCCCGATCTGGCACTTGCTGGCCTTGATCGTCAATCCAGCTTGTCTCAGGGCCTGGAGAACAGCTTGCAGGTGACGCAAGTGATCCTCCCAGCTGTTACTGAAGACGGCTATGTCATCCAGATAAGCAGCAGAGAAACTCTCCATCCCGGTGAGGATCTGGTTTACCAGGCGCTGAAACGTGGCAGGTGCGTTCTTGAGCCCAAAGGGCATCACACAGAACTGGTAGTGGCCATTGGGCGTGGAGAAGGCTGACCTTTCCCTTGCTCCATTTGTCAAAGAGATCTGCCAGTACCCCGAAGTAAGGTCAAAGGTACTTAGATATTGGGCAGCTCCCAGCCGGTCAATTAATTCATCCGCCCTAGGGATCGGATGAGCATCAGTCTTTGTCACTGAATTCAGTCCCCGGTAGTCCACACAGAATCTCAGTTCTGGTTGGGCACCCGGTGGTGCAGCTTTCGGTACTAACACCACCGGACTGGACCAGGGGCTGCTAGAAGGTTCAATCACTCCTAGCTCCAGCATCTTAGTGACTTCACTATGAATGCTGGCCTTCACCTTGTCTGACATCCGGTAGATCTTGGACTTCACAGGTGGGCTGTCTCCTGTGTCCACGTCATGGACGCACAGGTGAGTCCTACCCGGGACAAGGGAGAACAACGAAGAGTACTGCCCCAGGACCTGGCGACAGTCCTCCTGCTGTTCAGGAGTTAGAGATGGGGAGAGAATCACTCCCTCCACCGACCCATCCTTTTCCTGAGACGCAAACAGATCAGGGAGAGGCTCGCTTTCCACGTCCTCTCCTCCGTCAGTCACCATCATCAAGATGACTTCGGGCCTCTCGTGGTGGGGTTTGAGGCGGTTGGCATGCAGCACCCGCAGGGGCTGACGAGGGGTCTTCAGGTCCACCAAGTAGGTAGCCTTACCCTTCTTCTCCAACACCTCAAAGGGTCCTGACCAGCGATCCTGGAGGGCACTAAGCTCTCCTGGTTCGATCACCCACACCTTCTGGCCAGGCTCCAACTCCACCGGGTGAGCGTTGTGGTCATACCACGCCTTCATTACTGCTTGGCTGGCTTCCAAGTTGTCAGAAGCTTGCTTCCACAACTTAGCCATTTGGCTCCGGAAGGCCAGCATGTAGCTCACCACATCCTGGGGGAGCTTTCTGGGAGTTCTTTCCCATCCGTCTCTCACCAGGTTGAGAGGTCCACGTACAGGGTGCCCATACAGAAGCTCGAAGGGGCTGAAGCCCACTCCCTTCTGTGGCACTTCCCTGTAAGAAAAAAGTAAACAGGGTAGGAGGACGTCCCATTTCCTCCGCAGGCTTTCAGGCAGACTTCTGATCATGCCTTTTAAGGTTTTATTAAACCTCTCCACCAGACCATTGGTCTGGGGGTGGTAAGGAGTGGTGAACCGGTATGTCACTCCACACTCCTTCCACATCGCCCGCATATACGCTGACATGAAGTTGGTCCCCCTGTCGGACACAACTTCCTTGGGAAAACCCACTCGGGTAAAGATTCCCATCAGGGCCCTAGCCACAACAGGTGCTGTTATGGTCCTCAGAGGTATTGCCTCTGGGTACCGTGTGGCATGATCCACCAGAACCAGGATAAACCTGTGACCAGCTGTAGTTGGTGGATCTAATGGACCCACAATGTCGATGCCCACCCTTTCAAAGGGGGTGCTAACGACAGGAAGTGGTTCCAGGGGAGCTTTCAGCTTCACCCCTGTTTTCCCACTGGCTTGGCAAGACACACATGTCCGGCAGTAGGTATCGGACGACACTTTCATCTGAGGCCAATAAAAGTGTGGGACAAGACGGGCGAAGGTCTTGTCTTGCCCCAGGTGTCCTGCCAATGGTATCTCGTGAGCCAACTCTAAAAGGAAGGCTCGATAACGTTGAGGAACTACCAAGGCTCGTGACGATCCATGTAGGGGTGCCTTGGGTTCACTGTAGAGGAGGCCATCCTCCCAGTAAACACTGTAGTTCCCTTCAACGTTCCCTGCCGCCTGGGCTTCGGCCTGTCGCCTCAGCCCCTCAAGGGTAGGGCACTCCCTCTGGCCCTGGCAGAATTCCTCCCTGGACGGCCCTCCCTCCACGTGCCACTCGGCCGGGATGGGTAAGTCCTCCAGGTTGGTAACGTCCCCCTCCGCAGACTCCTGGCCCACCACCTCCGGTGGCCTATCCGTCCTACGGGGTGGAGACGCCGAGGCAGGCTCCTCCTGTCCTCGGTTCTTCCCTTGACTGGCAGCTGGCTGGGCCTTTGTTCCAGGCTCCAGCCGGAATGAACTCCCTCTTCGGGTAGTCTCGGACCTTGTGCTAACACAGGCCCAGTCAGGTGTACCCAGCATCTCGGTGTGAGTCCGGTATTCCACCTCCTTCCAAGCATTGTGCTCCATGTCATTGCCCAGCAGACAATCGACTGGCACGGCAGGGCTTACGGCAACTCGAAGTGAACCTGCAACCCCCCCCCATTCAAAGGGAACCTCGGCCACGGGATAGTGACCTGTTCTGCCGTCAGCCATCGCGGCTGGGTGGAGTACATCGGGAATTACCTGCTCTGGAGACACCAGCTGGCTACGCACCATAGTCATACTGGCTCCTGTGTCTCTCAGAGCCTCCCCTCTTTGGCCGTTGATGGTGATCCACTGCCCATACTTTGCGGTATTTGCGGGCACCTGGATCTTAGGAACCATCTCCCGTTCTCCCAGGGACACTAAAGTGACACCCGCCCACTCCCTTCCCTTAGTTAAGGGCATCTCCTCCCCGAGCACTACACTAGCTACTCCGGGGGGCTTTCCTCCAGTGGGAGGGGGTGATCGTTTCTGACACTTCGGATCTCCTTTATAGTGTCCAACGCCACCGCACTCATAGCAATGGACAACCCTTGGCTGCTGGCTCTGGCCAGGATTAGGGTTTCTGGGTGGGTTAGCCTTAGAGGTGAATCCTGTTCCCTTCCCTTGGAAGTTATTTTGGGGGCCTTTGGAGAACTCCTTTTTCTTTTCCCCTCCTTCTTTCTTCTGGGGGGCGCCCTGTCCGGCCTTTTGAGTATCCCCTCCAGTCCCCCTTGTGGACACCCGGGTACTAGCCCAAATGTCCGCCTCCTCAGCAAGCTTCCGGGGACTGGTCAGCTTGCTATCCACCAGGTGTTGCCGCAGTTCAGGGAAACATTTCTCGAGCAGGTGTTCCTTCAGTACTAGGTCGAACAACTCCTCGTAGTTCCTTACTTCACTGCCCTGAATCCAACCTTCCATTGCCTTCTTCGCATAGTCCAGGAAGTCCACCCAATTCTGCGTGCCCAGCTTGTGACTACCCCTGAACTTCTGTCTGTACTTTTCAGGTGTTAGTCCAAACTTTCTGATGAGCGCCAGTTTCATGGTGGGGTAGTGGGTTTGCTCCTCCTCTTCGAGGGCCAATAAAGCATCCCTACCAGCTGGAGGCATGTACTTATACAATCCCCCTCCCCAATACTTCGCTGGAACCCCATGGGCCCTCAATGAGACCTCATAGGCTGCTAGCCACTTGGCGATGTCGTCACCCGCCCCATAGCTCGCTACAATGTCCTTTGGCAGGTAAGGTTTGGATTCCCTGGTGGACTCTTGGTTTTGGCTGCCACCATTAGGAACAGGTTGTGCCCCGATTCTCAAAATCTGAAGATCTATTTCTTTCAGTCGCAATTCATGGGCCATCCTCTGCTCCTCTTTCTCCTTTTCCAGCCTGGCTAAGTCCCATGTGAGCTGTCTCTTCTCTCTCCGGTCTGCTAACTCCACTTCGGATAAGCCCCCACTAGAGACAGTGCTGCCCTTCCTAGAAAGTGTCCTGGGCCCTGCGGACAGGTTCCCCACCTCAGGTTGGTACATCTCAGCCCCCTCAGGGTCAGGCTCTCCATCCCTGTCTTCTTCCTCAGCCTTGCTTTCCCTGCGTGCCTCCCCCCAAGCCCTTAAGCTGGTTTGGAGTGCACCCTTCTTTGCTCCTGGGGGACAGTACACCCCCTCTCGCTGGCAAAACTCCCTGAGTTGGGCCACAGTGTACGTGTCTAGATTTTCAAGAACAAACTCCATCTTGCCCACTCAGGTTAGAGGACAGGTTTTGTGCAGTAACAATGTAGGGTGGTACCTTTAGTAATACCTCCTCCCACCACCAGAGTAAATTTGGAAAAAACAAAAAACCCACAATTAGGAAGGCCGCTGTGAGAAAACTCCCGGTGTAGGCCTATGGACTACCCACAGTTATTGTTGAGTATATGTAGGCACAGCTCTATCCCACCGCTGAACACCAATTTATGTTGGAAAACCACTCCCACACTAGAAGGGGTGGTCTTCCAGGCACACTGTGGTAGCTTGGCTCGAGTGGTCAGGAAACAGGCACAGTGCTAAGCATACAATATACCCATACAATAACCATGCGTGCATCCGTTCCAAAAACGACTCTACACCGTAAAAATTATGAAAATATTCTTCTTTATCTTTTTCTCTTAGTTGCTGATTGGAAAAATAAATAACAATCACAATATACAAATTCTTAAATAGAGCAGGTCAAATAAATATTTGCTGTTTGCTGAAATAAATAGGGGTGATCATAAATAACAGGACATAAATACAAGTGCAATATATACAGACAATTAAATACTTTGAGGTAATAAATACTGTACCAATAAATACTGTACCAATAAATACTGTACACCAACAAGTCCTGTGGACCTATAAATACAGTGCAGCAATAAATAGATAAGAACTTAATAAATACAGTATCCCCAATAAATAATTAGAAGTATACAGCAACACTCATGAATCAGATGACACTTCAATTCTGAAGGGCTGATTTGGCCCAGGCACAGCTTGTAGGGTTGTGGAAGGCTTGAGGGGGGGCTACTCCCTGGCTGGGACAAGGCTGAGGCCTAAGCTGAGGTAGATCAAAGGGGGGAATACCAGTGCCCTGGCTTTCTCTCTCCACACAACCTCTCTAGGTTAGTCCCAGTTCACCCCAGGCACAGTCAGGTTGGTTTCAGCACCTCCCTAGCCCCTTAGAGCAGTCTCTCAGGTCTCCACAGGGCCTAAGGCGCCCTCTACTCCACTTACTGCCCTTTTCTGATGTTCCGACGCCGCTGGAGTCGTGTCGACGCCGTGAGGCGGTTCCGGTTCGGTCTCGGCGGCCTCGGCACAATGTCAGTTCTTTGACGACGCCGGCAGGCGGTTCCGGTCCGATGTCGGCGGCCTCGGTTCGATCTCGACCTCCGATTCGACGGCGTCGGGCAGTCTCTTCACGATGTCGACTTCGGGCGGCTCCGGTCCGATGGTGCACTCGGCTCCGATGACGTCGGCCGGCCTGGCCTCGCTGTCGACTTCCGGCGACTCCGGGGTGCGATCCTCACCCCCGACCTCCGGTGCTCCTCCTCACAGGCTCCGGGCGACTCCGGAGTGCGATCCTCACCCCCGACCTCCGGTGCTCCTCCTCACAGGCTCCGGGCGACTCCGGAGTGCGATCCTCACTCCCGACCTCCGGTGCTCCTCTACCTCGGTCTCCGACGACTCTGGAGGGCGGACTTCACCCTTCCGATGACGCCGCTCACTCGACCTCGGTTCACCTCCTTCTCGACCCTTGGTATTCCTCTCGACCTCCGTCGGCGCCCTCTTACGACCTCAGGCGGCTCCGGGTACGACGTCTGCTACCTCAGTCAGCGCCGCTTCTCCACCTCGGGCTCCAGGTCTTCGGCTACTCGACGCCAGACTCCAGGGAAACCAGTTTCCAGGTCAGAATCTTGCTGTCTTCTTGGTTCTAAGGCCTGTTCCTGCTGTCCAGGTCCTTAGGATGGTTTTCTCCTGACTTCTTCCCACACAGGGCTATAGGCTGGGATCCATCAGTAGGGACAAGTATCAAGGGTGGGTTTATGGACCCCACTCCAGGCACAAGTTTCCACCCCTGCTGCTTCACTCCTTCCTCCTTCACTGTTGTGCTCCTCTCTCTTCACCAGTCAGGTGCCAACTGCCAGCTCCAACTGCCAACTGCCTCTCTTATCCTCCCAACATTCTAAACGGTTTCCAACTGTCACACAGTTCTGGAATCTCCTGGAAGGTTCTGGAAGGTGCTGGTAGGTTCCAGTGGATGCTGGTGATGTCACAGGAGGCCACCATTTTGTGCTTCAGGCCCTCAGACAGAAGTTTCAGGGGTAGCTAAAATGGCTCCCTGAATCTGTAGCAACACGAAAAAGTCTGGTGGTTCCCAAAAAAAAGGAAAAAGTCAAACAGGGTTTGAGGCAAAAGTGGGACAAAATAAATAATGATGAGGAGGGACCACCCAAAGGGCTGACAGGTCTAACACTCCCGCTTCTTGCTTCCTCTGCTGGAAGTTATAGCGGTCGATGGAGGTGCACACTGCCGGTCGGTAGTGGTTGTCTAAATCTTCTATGGCGTGGGTGAACACGTCTGTGTCTCCTACTGGTCTGGTGATCGGTGTGAGATTTTGGAACACCCGTATTCCTTCTGGTCCTAGGTTGTGTAGAAGTATCCTCTTCCTCCTGGCGCTAGAGAACGCCTCCTCGTTCTCATCTTCTAGCGCTTCCAGGTAGTTTCTGAAGTACTCCCTCCAGTCTTCCCACTTCATTATGGGTTCTCCCGGGCGTGGTAGGAAAGGTATCGGCGTCGTCAGGGTCGCTGACTGTGCACTCATTTTGGCGTCCACTTTCTTCCTTGGGCTACCTGGTGCGTCCGTCCCCGCTCCCCTGCTTCGGGTACCTGGGACTGCGTTCGAGCCGGCTGCTCCGTCGTCCCCTGACTCCGCCAGGATCTCTTCTGCGGCTCCGCCGTCCGTCCGCGATATCCCCTACCACGTGGCTGGCTCCTCGTTGCCCACGTGCCACTCTCCGGCTTCTATCTGCCTCTGCCGCGCTCTCTCGGTGTGTAGGCGTCTGCTGTTTCGTCTCTCCGGTCTCTCACCGTGTATGGTGGTGTCTCTCCTGGCAGGCTTCTCTATGATGCAGGTTAGGGGGGCACTTTCCGCCTGTTGCACCTGGGGTTCTTCTTGTCCCAGTCTCGTCGCCACTGTAATGTTGTAAGGTGCTGGGCTGTATGTACTTTCCCCCACAGACTCCCTGGAGACGTTCTACTTGTAATAAGAACTTTTATTATACTTATCAGATACCTATGGAGAGAGCGCCGGGCAACACGCTCCGATCGCGTCCCTCGTTCGCGCCGCTATCGCTCGCGCATGCGCTGTAGCGTCCGACGTCCGCTACGCGCCCCTGCGTCACTCCGTAGTGCGCGCGTCCACTAGACCGCGACACTACAGCCACCATATTCATGTATCGCACAATAATTTACAGTGTACTGCTTCTTTGATTTAGCAAACAAAGCCACTTTATTAAGACAGGTGCATTTCATAACTTTTATGAAAACAACATTATCAACTCAAAATACTAATACCTTACAGTAACTCAATCCCCCAAACTATCTCAACATAGCTTAGAGAACAAAACCCTATGGTCATCGAGCATCCTCAAAAGAACTGCACTCATGTCCGTGAAAAAACCCCATCATTTCTCTTCCCCCTCCCTGTGTCCTGACCTCCCCCCTCCGTCCCCACCCCAGGGATGGATAAGCCCGCTCCAGACTGTCCCACCCCCCACCCAAAACCCGCCTACAAACTATACAAAAACCTATAACTGTCTTATAGTGGCGTAATGCTAAATGTACATCAAGAATTATAAAAGACCTAATAATGAAAAATTCGATTACAAAATTAAAATTGACAAAAAGAGGGTGGGTGGGTCCGTTAAAAACTCCTACCACCCTAACGACCATCGTCGCAAGTGACTTCCCGCCCAAAACACTCCTATATATAACCTCCCCCTAGAACCCGCCGTCAACCTACCTGCACCCATCCACACCTGTGGCCTGCTTCACTGCGCGAAAACACAAAGGGGGAGACCGGCTTGCGCCAAGTTCCTCCTGGATCCCCCCTCGCACAATAATTCACAGTCCACTGCTTCTTTGATTTAGCAAAAAAGGCCACTTTATTAAGACAGGTGCATTTCATAACATTTTTTGTAAACAACATTATCAACTCAAAATAGTAATACCTTACACTAACTCGATCCCCCAAATTATCTCAACATAGCTTCAAGAACTTAATCCCATGGTCATCGAGCATCCTAAAAAGAACTGCACTCATGTCCTTGAAAAAACCCCATCATTTCTCTTCCCCTCACCTGTGTCTTGCTCTCCCCCGAGGGATGGATAAGCCCACTCCAGACTGTCTACCCCCCAAAAACCCACCATTCAGGAAAACCTAAGCGTTTTCCTGCCTCACCCCAAATTGATGAACATAGCAGCTTTATAACAATTTGCCTGAGCACCATACATTTTCTTTCCATAGTTTTGCAAGCAAATCTCTCAATTCCAATAGATCAGGGTTACTCATAGTACGGCCCGCGGGCCGCTGGCTGCCCGCCTGGCCTTCATTGGCGGCCCGCGGACCTTGTTCAATTACATGCCGCAGTTCCTTCCTTGGAGTAAACAGGGAAGATGGCCGCAGGAGCAAACGTTGTGAATACGCTTGAATACGTATTCACAACGTTTCCTCCTGCGGCCATCGCCTCTGCTTACTGCTTGCCTCTGATTGGCCTGCCTGCCTCCGAGTCACATACGGAACCGGTGAGTTACGGCAACGAAGAGACCTCAGAGCGAGGCTAGGAACGCACCGCCATTGAAAGTGAGAGAGGCGTGTAGTCCGGAAGGGGCGGAGCTAAAAGGATTCCTCGTAGTCGCCTGGAAGAGTGCCTGAGGAGAGGTGCATGTGGATGGGGGTTGTTGGGGTTAAAGATGTTTATGGAGCGGTAAAAAGAGGCTGGGTTAAAACCCGAGCTTAGTCAAATCCGAGTAGATGCTGGAGCGCAGCCTCTTCTCTCCTGAAACTGAGTTGCTTTCGAGGTAGAGTTGGCATCTCTCAGCCAATTCATCCCCATTTGGAGGTTGTCACCTACTCATTGGACTCGGTGGCATACCTCAAATAATCAAAATGACCCCTTACACCTCCCCCTACACGGGAGCATCTCCCTGTAAAATGCTTATTCTCCAGTGATTTCAACGGCATAACACCCCCAAATTGCTCAATGTCACCCTTGTCGCAGATTCAGCATGTTTCTTGTGTAGTTCATGCCTTCAAATAAAAATGTATTATCAAAATGTGCTCTTTGTAGTTGCATCTGATTGTGAAATACAGCATTGTCTAATGTTTTGAAAGGCTTTTTTTTACTCTAGCTCCACCCCCACTGATCCCGCCCCCACTGACTCCACCCCTACCAGTGCGGGCCTCGGCCACTAACCACAATGTAATTTTGGCCCCCGATAGAAAGCTTGTGAGTACCCCTGCAAAAAAATAATATGCTAGCCCCATTTGAGATAAATGAACGCCATCATCATGAAATAGATGCCCCTCAGTTCTTTTTATATTGTCATTAGACAGTACTGTAATCCCCATAGCGCCACAGAAAACTTTCATTGCCCTGTTGAGTTTACATCTTGCCTTTTCAATTGCTGCATGGCTTCTCGCTCCCCTCCAATGTTGACGAGTTATAAATTCAGTCCATATCATACATGTACCACTCCAGTTATTCTTTATAGCAGCCAAATCCAATTTCATTTGTTTTATTAATGACAGTCCCGATGAATTTACTAGACCATTTTCACCTAAATGAATCACTAACATATCCGGGCAACCCCTATTGGAGCACATTTCAGTCAATGTATTGAATAAACCCCTCCCAACGCATTCCACCTTTCCCCCTCCATACCACCTCATGCCTGCTACTTAGGAGTCGAAGAGATCTCCCATAAATTTGCTGTTCAGTGTATATAGCTGCCCATTTTATGAAGGAATGTCCCACTATCCAAGTGTTAATTTTTCCAGAGAATGGCCCTTGTATACAACCTAAATACAAAAACAAATATTAGCAACAGGAAATATATAAATTCAATTATTTTCTAACATATCTTTCTCAGCATTTTGATTTCCATCTCCCAATTCTGCGAATATCGGACCATGACAAACCCAGTCTTGCAGCCTCCGTAGCTGCCCCAATACGAAATGAATGAGTGCCAAAACACTGAGGCTCTTTTCCCAAACTGCCTATAGCTTTTCTCATTACTGCTAATAACTGTGTGATATTGATCCTTCTCCCATCTGCATGACAAGAATTTTCCCCTGCTTTGAAAAACCCCAAACGTTGACAATTTTTCCATTCTTCCACAGGGCAACAACTCACCACCCCATTTTTGTTCAAAGCTACCCATTTTCCTCTGCCTAGTTGATCCATCTTGGATGCTCTCAACGAGATCCTTATGCTTTTCTGTTCCAGAAATATCTCATCACTACGTATGCCCGCCTGACTTCTTAAACCCAACAACTGAGATGCCCTAAATTCACCAAAAAGCAACCAGACATGCATAACCTAAACTTGCAACATTCAAATTCGTCATAGCAACACAAAGGCAACTGTAATACCATTTGTTGTAGTAAATCAAAAGTCACTGGTTCTCCTAACCGTTTTTTACCACTTTGCTCCCTGCTTAGAACTTTTAAAACATTCTTCACCAGTACTCCCTCCACTGGAGCCTGACCCCACCATAATTGCCCATAAAAGGAAATTCCTGCTAATTTTCCTGCAATAGTAGTGTGTGATAAACCATTGTTGATCAAATGCAGCACAAAACCTAATAAGAGTTGTTCCCTTTCCAATACAATCCCACGCCGAGCATCAGTGTTACCATACCTTAAGAATTATTTCCATGCTTGCTGATAACTTCTTCTTTTGGATGAGGCTATTGACTTTTCTACGAGCTCGACTATCCTCAATCCCCGCAGGCCCAAACGTTTTGTGGGATCTGAGTCTTGTTGGTATCCGCCCCTTGCGCCAGATTGCGGAATTTCTGCCACTGAAATTGAGACAGAGCGTCTGCTATACTGTTATTTGTTCCAGGTATGCGCCTAGCCTTCAACACAATGTTAAATTGCAAACATTAGAGCATAAAAGCACGCAAGAGACGCAAAACTCTCAGGTTCCTCGCTTTCTGTTTGTTAATTAGATCAACAACAGCCATATTGTCCACGTTGAAAAGAACTGATTTGTTTCTGAATTCATCTCCCCAGACAAACAATGCTACAATCAATGGGAAGAAGTCTAGGAAGGCTATGCTGCGCCCCTGCTTCAACCACTACTCAAGCCAACTTTCAGTGCACCAATGACCTTCCCAGTACAAACCAAAACCTTTTGCACCCGACAAGTCAGCGAATATTAATATCTGCCAGATCATGTCTTCCTCGACAAAGTAAAAAGATACTCCATTAAAGTCTGCAAGAAACTTCAGCCAAATGTGCAGATCTGCCCTAATAGCCAGGGATATCCTTATTCTGTGATGCGGGAGATAAGCACCCGACATGGACAAGCCTAAACGCCTACAAAAATTTCTTCCCGCCCTGACCACTCTACACCTAAAATTCAGGTAACCCAATCATCTCTGTACCTTTCTGAGTTCCACTTTCTTTTCATCGACTACTGACAACAAAAAATACCTTATCTCTTTGACCTTCTCCACCGGTAGCCTGGCTAACATGTCCACCGTATTTATTTCGGTTCCCAAGAAAGTCAACCTTGTGCTTGGACCTTCAGTTTTTTCTGGGGCCAATGGTACACCAAGCTCTTGAGCCATGTCCTGACAATTCTGTAACGCCTTCTTGCATTGTTCAGTGTTCTATTCACCTATGAACATGAAATCATCTAGGTAGTGACAAACCAGCTTGTGTCCCCTAAACTGAACAAAGCGCCATTGTAAAAAAGTGCTAAATGTCTCAAATAGAGTGCAGGATATTGAGCAACCCATAGGGAGTACTTTATCCACATAAAATGAACCATTGAAATGCATGCCTAATAATTAAAAATCAGAAGGATGTATGGGCAGAAGTCTAAATGCTGACTGGATATCACTTTTTGCCAATTCCGCTGGTTTACCAGTTGACCTGACCAAGTTCAATGCATCATCAACCTATGCATAAGACACACTTGAGTCCGACTGGGAAATAAAATCATTAACGGATAGGCCTTCTGGCCACGATAATTGATGTATTAGACCATATTCCCCAACAGCTTTCTTGGGTACAACCCCCAGCGGAGAAATGATCAGGTTAACAATGGGACACCATGAGAAAGGGCCAGCTATTCTACCTGCTACTACTTCTGAGTTTAGCTTCTGTTGAACTACTTGTGGAAGTTCTTTAGCAGATTTTAAGTTATCTGGCTAACGCTTTTGCCTAGGCCCCTGATAACCAATTTTAAAACCCTCTTTGAACCCCCAAAACAATCTGGATGCAGCCTCTGTGACTGGATGAAACTTTAACCAGTTTGATAATACTTCAAGTCTAATTGGGGTATGAGCCTTTTGCTGCAAATTGAAATGCCCTCTCCCTTGCTCACTAAACCTTGAGCCCGTGAAACATTGGGTGAGTGGGTGTTTTCCCCCGCATTGCGAGCACTCATGCTTGTAACAGCATTATTGCCTGTTGCATAAATCTCTGTTAAAATTTCAGCATGCTCCTGCACCTGGTGTCTGACCTCTTCCATATAACCCCGCCCCAGACTGGGCGGGGCAATACTGAAAGGGGGGTAAGTGGCTGGTAAACCACTTGCCGTATGTGTCGTAGCTGAAGGGTGAGAAGAAGTAACCATAATTCAGAGTCAATGTCACCCCATGGTTTATCATTAAAAATACTAATCCTTGATCTAAACTCTTCGTCATAACTTAACCAGGCGTAGCCACCAAAATGCATTTGTGCCTTGCGTATTATGACTATGTATTTAAACATAGCTACTGCACTGTCTTGATGACGTTCACAATAAATGCTCGCATAGATAAGGAAAGCAGAGGTACAATTGTCTATTGTTTTGGGAACTCTAGGTCTTTTAGCTAATTCTCACTCTTCCTCCTTGGAGCCCTCTTTTGCCTGAATATCCCTGTGTAATAGCTTAAAAACATCAATGAACTCATGTCTTCATATTCTATTCTTTTTCTTCTCCGATAAGTGAGAACCTAGTAGCATTGCAATACCCATTTTAGGACGTTTCTTATGAATATTTTTTATTTTCCTCCTCTTCCTCCTGATCGTCTTTTGCAGCCTCAACCAATTTCTCTGCTTGTTTGCTACTGCTCCCTTCTTCTTGCACTTTCACCTTAACTTTACTTTGAACAACAACCTCATATTGTAATTTACCCTGATTGCTAGTGACAGCATCATTACTCAAATCACGCCCACCAACACCAATAGATCTTGTTGAAATCTTTTGCACATTATCAGATGGTTGCCACGCTGCCCACCACGATGCCTGTCACTTAGACCTGACTGCTCCCTTATGCCCAAACCCCTCTCCTTAACAACTTGCTACTCTTACCCTCCGCTGAAACCTTATCTGTATGTTCCACCCATACCCACTGTCCTAACTGCCCATTTGATTGTTTACCAGGTTCCCCAGAATTTTGAGACTCCGCTGTTGAACCCGGAGCGCCGACCCATCACAAGAACACCACTTTTATTGATCTGTTCACCTTGCCACACACCCATGTACTGAAATTGCTGTCCCGATAAGGCTTCATTACCCGGCCGCAAACCTTGCCTAAACACCAATTGTTATTCAGCTGCCTTGCCTGAAAACCTTCCCTCCACAACTGATGTATCAACAAAAAATTCCTGCTCAGTCAAAATTGGTACTTGAGAAACCATGATGCTGTCACTTGGCTCATTTTGCATGAAAACATCCCCACAGCGTGAGGGCTGCCTCCTAATCAATGCAGGCGGTGCCAAAAATAATTCTTTTGGTAGCAGGTCCCCCTCCTCCCCACAAGACATCTGGACTGCCGGCACTGCTGACAAGCGCACGCACTTCACACTCGGTTCAACTTGTACTAAATAAGCCTGACCTGGCGATTTACCAACATTTTCACCATCAGTCAATACAAAGCTTGAGTACCGCCCAGCAGGGGAGGGGCCCGCCTCATTCAGCATTCGCGTCTTGAGTTTCCTAGCTGCTGCGCTCCTGGCCCGCCTCCCTTTTCCACAAGAGAGCATCGCTGCCGGCTCCGCCCATCTGACACCTCCCTTCTTTCTCTCCGCGCTGCCAACAGAACGCCCCCTTCGAGTGGCCAGGGCAGCACACTGAATACTCGCTGTGCCTTCCTCTTCCTGCGAATTAACAACTGAGACCGGAGATGATGCATGCCATCCTGAAGGCACCTCAGGTACATTCTGCTCATCCGGTAAAATATTCCCCGATACGTCCTTCGAAGGCACACGCTTTGTTTTACCTGATGTTGACAAACAAGCAGCGACCGCAACCGCAATGCTGCGCGCCGACTTCATTTTCGGCCGCTCCAAACCCACCCATGCTTCACCTGGCACTCCCGGCTTCAGTAAGTCCTCTCTAACTGCCTCACAAAGGACCCTTATCGCTTTGAGAATTTCCTCATTGCTCAACATAATACATGCCTAAAACCGAAAAACTACCCTCATAAACACCCACAAATGTTAACTGACTGAATAATATGTCTGCTAAAAAACTCCTACCACTCTAACGACCATCGTCACAAGTGACTTCCCTCCCAAAACACTCCTATATATAACCTCCCCCTAGAACCCGCCCTCAAACAACCTGCACCTATCCGCACCTGTGGCCTGCTCCATTGCTTGAAAACACCCATGGGTAGACCGGCTCGCGCTTAGCTCCCCCTAGGTCCCCCCTTACTTTCAACACATTAGCGATAGTCTATACCAATTGCAGTGTGATGAAAAGAATGACTCTGCTTAGTTCAGGCAGCTCTACGGTAATCAGCACACTTTATGGGCATATCTTCCCTCAAAAAAACAAACAGACAAAACCCAAAGCCACAATATTCTGAGTAAATATTTATTTTATTTATTTTTGAAATTGTATATAGCGCGGACATGGCGCGAAGGCTTCAGAACCAGTGGTTAATTTGTAAATAAATAAGTGCCATGGCCCTCATCAGGATGCCACTGTAGCTTGCACCACTCATTGCTACTGCAGCGCTGCCAGTGACAGAACCAACACCACTAATATTACACTCCTGCAAGTGTGAAAATCCAGACTATTCCAGGACACCAAAGCAATAAGAATGGCATGAGCGCAGGTATTAGTCATTTTCAATGTATATTGACTTGATAAACAGCCGTTATTGTGCCCATCTCTAAATTAGGCAGACAGCGCCACCGGGTGGCAGACTGTCATAGGTGCCGGTGTTAAAAGTTAAGTGCCAGTGCTGAGCACGGGAAACCACCGCCTCAAATTAGGCACTGATCAGAGGGCTTTACAATAGTAGCAGGATACATGTGGTACAGTTAGGTCCAGTCACAGTAATTTAACTCAGACGTTTACTTCAGAAGATGTGTGCAGGAGTTACCATATGAGGCAATTACAGCAGTTGGTCAAAGGTCATACACACTTTAAGCATTGATTTAGATGGTGGGGTCACATAACAAAGGTGTTGGAAAGTTTCTTATTAGAAGTAGAAAATATATATCTACCACTGGTAATAAGACTACTAAAGCGGTCTAAGGCTCAGTATAGGTCTAAGAAAATGATTCCCATGCTTAACCCTGGTAGCTTGGCTACGAGCAAGTAGGCTAAACTTCAAAGCCAGGTATGCAAAGCATTTAAAAACACAAATTTAATATATAATTAAGACACAACACACAATAAAAATCCAACACCAATTTACAAAAATAAGAAATAATTGTATCTTTAAAATGACACCAAAAGGAAAAAAATCCTATATAGGGAACCAAAGATATGAATGTTTAAAGATTTAGCACTATATAGCACATAGAAACCTATAGTGCTTATTGGGAAATCTGGTCGTGCTAGACCGGGACAAAGTCAAAGTACAGGCTGACTGTGATCCCTGCTCAGCTGCCCCTCGTGGTAGGTCTTGGTCAAAGTTTTTACCTTCTGACTTAGAAACTTTTCTGGAACTTTTTTTTCCCGAGGTCCCTCGAAGCTCTCAGCTCGTTAGGATTTGGTGAGGGTTCGCCGGATTGCCTGGCGACGAGCTCCCGGTCAAACTTATGGAAGTCAGACTTAGGAGTTTTCAAGTGGGACGAACCAAGGATCCAGGCTGGCTTGTGGTTAAAGGTGGGCGGTTTGACTCTCGCGGTTGGTCCTGGTCACCTTTTCTACATTCGGACGTAGAAACTTTTACGGAGCTTTTTCTCCCTGGGTCCCTTAATGCACTTCACCAGGCCGGATTCGGTGAGTGTTTGCTGGCTTGGGTTTCCACCAGCCCCCTGAAAACTCTGGAAGTCGGACCTCTGGAGCTTTTCAGCAGGACGAACCTGGACGGCAGACCGGCTCACAGTTGAGGATCACCGGCTTGGCTGGCCTGGTCAAGTCGGTCCAATAATGGAGCTTTTTTCCATAGTTGCTCCAAAGTTCTCCAAACTTCTGGAACTTATTCTTGAAGTTACTTTGAGGGTCCCTATGGGAGGGATTGGCGGAAATAGAAGCTAGGTGGCTTGATGTGTTTATCCGTTTTATTTAAAAACCTGAAAGGAAATAAAGTGTTCTCCTTGAGTTGATGTCCTGGTGTGTGGTTCCCCTTGTTTCTTCTGTACCGAGGTCCCAGTATTCCTGGGTTCCTGATACCCCCTTCTGCTGTCCGTCCCCCAGGTAGTTCAAAAGAAAAGAACAAAACAGGACAGTGAGACTCTTGGTCTCGACAAAGATATTGACCAGGAGAGGGGATAGTATTTGTCACCACACCACAGTGTGCCAGAGAGGGTCAATGCCTATTACTAGGGCCAAGTGCTTAAGGAAAACCAAACCAATACAACTAAAACCTGTAAGAACACAAAGACCCGAGATTTCATGCCCTCGTTTTCTAGACTACCCTATAATGTTTACCTTGCTGCAGATAGATAGTCAAAACGGCAGGCGTTCCTGACCTGTACTTGATCTTTGCTGATCAACTTTGTCACCATTCATGGGCCAATATATCTTCTAGACTCGGCCCGGACCCCAGAATACTTAAAGGCTGGATATTAAGCTAAACGACTCCACTCGGTGTAGAAAAATCAAAGCGAGTCACTCAGTGGTTAGAGAGAACCACCAGAGACGAATATCAGCACAATATGCCAGTAAACATAAATAGAAGATGGAAAAATCAAAGGAAAACCATCCATAGAAGAAATACAATATGTGGCTTGCTCCGTTGCATTACGACTTCCACCCTTTTGCCCCACCCACTTTTATTGTGCCCGTGCCACCGTCCCTGCTCCCTCAAGATGCTCTCCCTTTCAATGTGGTACCCTCGCCCGGCCAGCTTCACTCACCGTCCTGGCCACAACTCTCCTGAGCTGCGGTGGCATTCTCCCACCTCCTGGGGGAGGAAGGGAATCCACCAATCCACGCACCGCTCCTCCCCTTTGTCCTGGTTCTTGCTGTCGTCGCCATCTCGTTTCCCCAGCGTCTCCTCCGACTTCTCTGCTTCGGCGTCCTGGGGCTTCCACTGGCTACACCTTCCTGCCTCCTCCTCGCTTTCTCCCGTGTCTTTAGTATCCGCCTTTTCTTCACCTTCCGGCATCCGTGATTGGTCCTCCTCCGTGGAGCCACCTTCTTCTTCCTGCAAGGGAGAGGTCGGGAGCAGCGGGTTAACCCTGCTGTCTCCTGGTATTCCTTGGTTCAAGATGCCTCCGGTTTACAGGAAAGGTAACGGGGTTTCAGGGGATTACTCTCGGGGTCCTCCTTACAGTCCCAAAGTGTTCAAAACTCACTCCAAGGGTCTGGAAGCTCCAAGATGGTCCTTGAAAGTTTGGGACATCAATTCCCAGAATCCACTTGGACAAAACCCTTTCAAATTCACTGGTAGTACTCCAGGCTGGCGATTCTTAGTGGTGATGGTCCAGGTCGGCTCTATTTACCTGTAGCTTGCAGGGCATCCACTCTTTAGTCCTTTTGAAGCAAGTTAAGTCCAAAGGGCTGTAGTTCCAGATTGTGCAGCAGGCACAGTTAGTCACAGTGCAGGGCATGGCTGGTGCAAATCAAACTTCTCAGCATGGACCCTTCTTCTTCTTCTTGTTTCAAGCAGCAGATCCGAGAGGCACTGCCCCTCTCAGATACTGATTTAGCGTTCTCTGGGGTCACACAGAAGGGCACTCCTATCTAATGAGGTGCAGGACGTCACCCCAGAGCATGACCATCCTCAAAAGTGTGGCACAATGGTCTCCCGGAAAGCACTATTTCTCCAAAATTCAATATGGCTGAAGTCTCAGCACAGAGGCAAGAGATGGCTAAACCAACCCTCCAAGATGGCTCATCTCCATATTCTCCCTCCCCCTGACATCTGCAGATTCCTTCCTTAAGCCTGCCATCTGGCTAGGTTAAAAAAGTAAGGATGTAAATGAAATTGGTGTCTCCTGCTTAGCTCCTCCTTCTATTGAAGATTATTGTTTACTACCCCCCCCCCCAGCATTCCTGTGTAGCAGAACCCTCTCCTCCCAGAATGGGTACTTCACCCCACGGCTACTTATCACCTCCTCAAACCCGCCTGGCTAATCCACTTAACTCTGACCAATCAGGACAGATAACTGGAAGCCTGACTTTTGGCTTACAGACAAGAAAGTTTTATAACTTCTTGTCTGTACATTTTAGGATATCTTCAACAATAGCATATTGTTGGATTTATCAATACCATTCTAGTGAGTCCTTGAATGATATGTTTTAGATTCTCCTGGCGGGAATTATTAAAGATTAACTTCTTGCCATTTTAACCTACGTGGCTGGGGATTTGCAAAGGGGAAAATGCATTGGGCAATTTTTGCAACAGCAGGGCTTATAAAACATTGTTTATAAGGACCCTACTCATATCAACAGGACACCCCATCCCTGGGATACCTTGGGGAGACTTTAGGGGTTTTGAACATGTAAAAATATTGCAGATCCTCACTCCACAGTACTCCTAGCACAAAAAGCCGATTTTGGGAAGCATTTTACTATAATGTGGGTTGTGAAATGTGCAATTTCACTACAACCATGGCATATAAAACCCTTTTTTACAAGGGTCCTCCTTATAAGTACCTGACTCCCCACCACTAGGTCACCTAGGAAAGACCCTGCGGTTTCCGAATATGCCAAAATATTGCAGTTTATACATTTTTAAGGGCCTCAAACGCCAAAGTCGAGTTTGGGCAAAATAAATATTTTAAAAGCAGTCCTGCAACACAGGGCTGCTGTTAAACTGACCTCAGGAGTGCACATATGCAAGTGCAGAAAGGGCTGCTGGCCTCTAAACTGCCATGCCCTATTATATTCTAGGGACTCAATGGTAGTTTTGACTCCCCCCTACCCTGTTTTGTATGTGTTTTCACTGTATTCTAAGTGTGTTTCCAGCATAGCACTGGTCCTGGGCCTGGCTAGGCAGAGCCCAGGGACAGTCAGAGTCAGTTACCACCAGTACCAGTCAGCGAAACATCTGGTGGTGCCCAGGGCACAGGATGACTTTGCAACAAAAGATAGTTCAGATCCGGATGAAGGTAGTTCAGATCCTGGTGGAGAGAGTGATGGTGATTAACCAATGTGTCTGTCAAATCGGAGGAGTTCCAAGTTCTTTTTAAAGGTGATTAGGAGGAAGGAAGGAGGCAGAGAGTTCCAGATTTTTGTCGCAATACCAGAGAATGACTGGCTCATGTATCGTTCTTGACTGAAGGTAGGGGTTCAAGGAGCAGGGATTGGGAATTTCTGGAATCCCTATTTGCTTCAGAGATTTTCAGTTTCTCGTTTTGATAGGAGAGTGAAGAGGAGTGCAGTGCCCTTTGGATAATGCAGACAAGTTTGAATTGGGTCTGCGCTTCAATGGTAAGCCATTAGAGGGTTAGCATGGCTGGGGAAATATGGTTTCTTGAGACCTAAAACGAAGCACGCTGTAGCATGTAGTGTTGCTCTCAGTAGGCATAGGTGAACTTTAGGAATGCCTGAGAGAAGGGCCATTCTATAATCTGGTCTGGAGAGAACAAGGAACTGCACCACTGTTTTGAGGTCTTGTTCTGGAATCAATTGTCGAATGCTCCAAAGCTGCCTAAGAAGGGGTTGTGGGGTTTTGGCCATGGCTATGATGTGGCTGTGAAGATTGAGATGATTGGCAAGGGTGATACCAAGTGATCTGGCACTCTGGACAATGGCAAAGCATCCTTCAAGGGCAGGAAAGTTGGCCATCTATACCTATACGGGAGTGTTTGCTTTCAGAGGGAAAATCAAAATTAATTCTGTTTTATTTGGGTTAAGTTTTGAATGGTGGTTAGCCACCCAATTTCGAATCTTTAAGAGTGTGATTGAAAGCAGAACATCATCTTCCGGAGATGAGATTTTTATGAAAATGTGGGTGTCGTTAGCATAGCGGTGTAGGAGAGTCTTAGAGTTTCTGAGAATCACACATAGTGGTTCTAGGTAGAGGTTAAAGAGGGTTGGGGAGAGGTTCAAGCCTTGAAGGACCCCTTGATGTATGCTGACTGTTCTCAAAAAACAAGTTACCCATTAAAGCAATTTGGAAACATTTAGTTAGGTATGAGGAGAACCTTTTGAAGACTGTGCCTCTGCATCTCATGCATTGTTCTAGAGTGCAAAGAAGGTCCAGATGGTTCTTAGTGTAGAATGCAGCAGATAAATCCAGGAGGACCAGGATATAGGAGTTACCAATGTCGAGGATTCTAATGGAGTTATCAACAATTTAGAGGATCTCAGTTTCTGTACTGCAGCCCTGGCGGAAACCTGACTGGAGAGTGTCTAGGTTGTTTGTTCAAATATGTGAAGCGAGTTGGGACGCTACGCAACTTTTAATGCCTAAAATTGGAGTGTGGAGACTAGGCAGTAGTTGTTCATGTTCTCTGGATCAAGGGGTTGTTTTTTCAAGAGAGAAGAGACTTAACCCACTTTTAGTCATTCTGGAAATATGCTCTGTTTAAGAGAGGCGTTAATCTTGTTGGTCCATGTAGGGAGTAGGTGTGTAGCAAGAGATTTGCTAATCGAACCTGGAATGTCATCCCAAAGCTGATACCAGGGTTTTACTTCAGAGATTGTTTGATGTAGGTCCTGTTCGGAAATTGGGGCGAGAGAGGACCATGAATGCAGCGCCTTGCATTGCAGAATCTCAACCGTCTCTAGGGAGTCACTGGTGAGTAGAGAGATATGGATGTCTCAAATTTGTTTGTCAAAGAAATCCACAAAGTTGTTGTGGGCTGCTGATGACTTTGGAGCTGAAGTGGTAGAAGGAATTGTAGTCTGCATGATAATCTTGAACAGGCGCTTCAGTCTGTTCTTTGCAGAATTCACGAGGGCTCTGATATGTGAGTCTTTGGGTCTGAGAATTCAGTCTTCGTATTGTTTTCTCGCTTTGCCAAGCTTAATCATACTCAGGTGAGAGGGCATTAGTCTCCATTCTTCCTCACATTTTCTGATAAGCTTTCTTTCTTCGTAAAAGTTCTTTTGAGAACGAAGAACTAGAGGGTTTTGGTCTGGATAATTTGCACTTCATGGGTGCACATTTGTTGAAAAGGGATTTCATGCATGAGTTGAACTTGTGCGTGGCCTCGTTAATATCAAGATGAGATGTAATCGAAATTAGGGGAGAAAGAATCAGAATGGCTATGGCTGTTGTATCAAGGTTGGATGTGTCCCTGAACCATATTTTCTCTTTCTTGGGATGGCCTAATGTTTTGGTATATGAGCTGGACAGGGAAAACGGACTCTGCATGTGGTCGGACTAGTCAATTGGAATGGGGTCATATGACTGTAGTTTGGGGAAATTAGAGATTATCAGGTCAAGAATGGTACCTTTGTGGTGTGTGGGTTTATGTTAGTGTTGTTGGAGATCATTGTTTATGAGAGAGAAGGTAAAAGTGTCCACATAGAGGGGGGCGTGGTCTGGCGCGAGCCAAGATGGGCGCATAAAGAAGGAGCTTCGGAGTGGCCCTCCCACGAGTACTACCATCCGACCGTAATCCGCCCAATTTTGCATCCCAATCACCGCTGAGGGGCCCAGGAGAGGGCGTCGTACATCTGGGACCGTGAAATCCCAGGTCCAGAGGTCCGCCGCTGTCACAGCTCAAGCCTCTTGTACCATCAAATGGCCCCACTGTTAGTCAAAGGTAGCAATGCCTGCTCTGCAGAGATAGAGAATGTTTTGCGAGATTCCCTTACTATGCTGAAGAAGGACAGGAATTTATACACACTCCCTTAAGGGGCTGAAGAAGGACAGAAATGTATACACGCTCCCTTAAGGGTATAAATGCAGGCCAGCAGATGGACCCAGTGCTTGGCTTCCGGAAGCTTCACCCTTGAGACCACGCCCACTTCCTGTTCCTTCGTGGCGATCATCCTTGCTGTGGCTGAAACCTGTTTTTCTGTGTAGGTATTAAATCCTATTTCTTTTGGGCTGCCAATCCTTTTTGTTCCTTTTCTTTTGCCAGCTGGCACGCTACCGCTCCCTGATTCTTTTTGTGGATGGAGCGTTTGCCTGTTATTGCGCAGTAGCTCTAAAGGCATTTAATGAGCAGCACCTATTTTTTTCTTTATTTGAGCAGTGTGTGACTCTGCGGCCGCGTTTGAAGGTAATTCGCGGCCACATTCAGATTGCTTTTGCGGCCGCGTCCTTTTTTCTTGCTGCAACCACGGTCGCGTATATATCTAATGCGCGACCGTGTTTATTACAGTAGCACCTCTCTGATTATTTTTTGGTTTAAGCGCCAATTCATGAACATTTCTGGCCCCAATATCAAGTGGTAACATTGGGCTGAATAAACGCCCCCGAAATAAAAGGCCTTTTGGGAAATTGAACCATACTCCAGCTTTTTTATTTTGTGCCAAAGTCCTTATGTTTGGAATTCTCCATATGTTCTCAGTAATAGACTGGGAATGCTCTCCGTCCTCCGTCATAGCAATAAACAAAAGAGATAATCAATATACAAGAATAATGGCTCCGTGTGGCTCACAATCTAGAGTCCGAGCAACAGAGTCGAAAGATTGATAAACATGAGGACAGCCGATGGCTGCACCATTAGAGGTCATGATGAAAGCTTTGCCCACGACTGGGGTGTAGGCTGAAACATGTCGACCACAATTTTCCACTTCACCCAAGCGGTTTAAATCTATACCGCTGGTGCACTGTTTTTTAACTCTGGCAGAGAATGTATTAGAATAAAGTACATGATTTACGCTCTCTAGCTAGGTTTAATTGCACTTTCTTCACATTCATTTATGCTTTGCGCTGCGCCCTCCCTCACATTTTCGTTGCCCATCATTTGTGGACTTAGTCAACTCCACCTATATTAGAAAAACATCCCTGAGCTCCTTCCTTGCAGAGAGGAAGTTGTAGCCCCCAGAGGAACTAGGTTTTTCCTCTGGGAGGAGATTCCCAAATGATGAAGCATGTCACCTATGGTGAGTGAGGGATTTCGTCCTTTAAAGGGATAGGCCCACAGTTTTATGCTGTGAGGTGGTCATTGGTTCAGAGCTGTGAGGCTGATTAAATTGTAATAGTGCTTGGATACACTTTTTCATAATATTTTGTTAATTGACCCCAAGATTTCGTACTGTTTTTTTATATATGTTATGGGGAATAAATCTTGGTGTGGTCGGTAAATAAATTCCCTTAGACCCCCTCGTTTTGAACTGTATTGTTTATTGGTTTCTTCTTCTGATGGCCATCTTCTTCCCTGTGTTGGCTTCCTTTCAGGTGTGCCCTCTGTGGTTGGTCCTCCCCTGTAGCTCCAAGAAGAAAGCAAATACAGGGTGGTTAGTTATATGTGGAGGGTTTCACTGAAGAAGGATAGGTACCATCACCACACCACTGGGTGAAGAGTATCTGACTACCTCTTGTTTGAGGTGGGAAAATAGGACTCAAGGTGTGGTAA
The DNA here is from genome assembly GCF_964204655.1 of Triturus cristatus. Lineage (NCBI taxonomy): Eukaryota > Metazoa > Chordata > Amphibia > Caudata > Salamandridae > Triturus > Triturus cristatus. The sequence continues at coordinate 1,041,673,692 of NC_140588.1, forward strand.
ATATTTCGTTACCGGTACTATTTTTTATGCGGTAAAATCTATCAAGAATAACTCAGTAAATATAAGAGGCAGAATCCGTGGTATTAGAGGTTTAAAAATGCTTTATTCCTATACAAAGGAAGACAATTCGAATTGTGGGCCTTCTGTTCCATCACCACGAAAGTTCAGGAAGGAAGGGAGCATATATTATTGACAGTTAAGCGGTTTTATAGAAAATGCTTTACAGTGAAACAGATGCAAGAGGCGTGACAGCTGATAACTCAGATAAACTGTACATACGTAACTAAACATGGGTGTAACTAAAATACGTCATTTAAACATGATGTCACAAGTGGGTGGATCCATAAAAGAATCCTGCAATGTCAGCAGAAATATGTGGCAGAGATGCGCACGCAGCCGCATGACGTGTGATTGACGTGCAACTAGAGGGTGAAGGGGACTTGACATTTAGCTCTACATGTGGAGACAGAAGTCTGGGGTTATGTCAACCTAATTCCAAATCATATCTAATATCCTATGTTTAAAGAACTGTGTTATCCAAAAGGAAAGGTCTCTTAGGATAGAATCTTATTCTATACTGACTATACTGACTGTTAGTGCGTGTACAAGTGTCTAAGTGTCTACACTAGATGCGAGGGGGTAGGAATATTCCATGGTAACGGGGCTATGAATTACTTGCATGAGGACAGCGAGGCCTGGCCCTTTGCACGGTAGCTGGAGGAATGTTTACCTAAACTGCTAGACAGGAATGCATCGGATGAGGAGCGAAGGAGATAATCTCGAAGGTGAAATACAGTTTTTGGCAGGCGACAGGCTGGATCAGGCACCGTTAGCCGCGCAAGGAGTAAGACAAAGTTCATGGTCACAGATGCAGGCTCAGACTGGAGCTTTCAGAGGCAGAAGGCAGGAAAAGGCTTGATGACAGAATTCGGGCCTACTCGCCTGAATCTGTGAAATGTGGAAAGTGAACCACATAAAGTCGGTGGCCTTTCATACTTAGGAATGGAATATCTGACCCATTCATGGCGGATCTGAAAGAGGACATGTTGACGGTGGACGCACATATATTTGCGTCTTCAGAACTGGAGCAGGAGGGAACATACATGTACTTATAGCATGCACATGGAGCCGTTGGGGTCTACGATAGGGGACATAACTAATCACAAAATTCATATTTCCTCATTCCCTCCTTGTCCCCTTCGGACCCTCAGGAGATATCGATCTTCATCAATCCATCGATCTGTTCATATAGCATCATTTGTTCTTCTTTCTTCTTCCGTGATCTCGAATGAAAACTTGGATGTGGGATACACGAGGTGGCACACAGACCACAAATCGCTGGCCCACATTGTAGACATAAGCAGCAACTGAATAGTATGAGAAAGCCAATACCTAGGAAGGATAGGATTCTCCATCCCCAGGCTGACAACACGCCCCAAAACCAACCAGACCAAGTCCAAGTGCCTGGACTCTGGTGTATCTGGCTTACAATCTTATGAAGGCGAGTTATGGCTTTATATACTGACGGCGAATTTTCTGGTATGAAAATGCAACAACTTGATCCGATGACCCTACAAGCTCCGCCCCTATCGGCCAGGATGACGTCAAGGACAAGACGATTTTGAAGCACAACAATCCGCATAGCAGACTGCTCTTCTGTTAAATTGCCTAAGGCGGAAATAGTTTCGTTCACTACTGCTTCAAGCGTTCTGGTTAATCTACGTATCAGCTTACTATTAGTGACTGTACCTATATAGGGAAAGAAACCTTTATTGAAATCTGTGTATTTTTCCCATGCCGTTTCAGTGTAATCGACAATTGGGAGATCTCTCTGCTGTCTATTGTGTACTAAATGAGTATTTCTATGATAATCAGGAGGAGCTAGGAAAACAGGTGGCAGAAGGAATGCTATGTAACAGGTACCATCCCAATCTAAAGGTAGACATATATATGCGGTCTGGCCACATATGAAGTAGGAATGATGGGAAGCTCTAAATGTAGACTTGCCTTGATCACTGAATTTTATTACAGTGGTGCATTTACTATGGCCCATGTGTATGGAACCATTCTTTCTTATACATAATTCCCCTTTTACTGGGAATACTGACATGGCGGGCAAGATAGGTGTAGCTTCAGATTCAACGTTCAGGATCATGAGGTTAATTGTAAAGTTACCTAATCCATATACTTCATTTTCTAGATCAGTTCCTGTTCTTTTGGGAAGTCCCTCCTTGTTAGGGTAGCAGACTTTAAGCAAAACTAGGTTCAGGTTTCCCCATACCCAGTTGTCTTGATAAACTGCGGAATTTGAATCTAGGGTATTGATCAAACTAAACCATGCTCCACAGGAGCCATTGTGTGTGAACGGATAGGGAAAGAGGGGCAAGACTCCCTTATAGTTCTGATAGGGAGGGAGTCGGCCACATATCCAACAATTTGTGGCATTGCTGGTTTGATGGGAATGATGTAACATACTAATGAATGTGTTGTTGCGCAGCGCAAATCTATATGACAACTCATGCGGAGGAAATTCACTAAAAGAATGTTCTGCAGTTATATTATAAGCACGTTTAAGAATAGGGTAATACATGTGCAATAGTATGCTAAAAATAATAATCAGAAGACTTAGAAAAAACAAAATTAATAATGTTACTGTACAGTGACTACGAAGTGATTTACAATACGCATGCTTTTTCAGCTGCTTTCGCTGATTCCTTTCTCTATTCCGGTCTAGAGGATACATGTCAGAGACAAATTCAACCGATTCACCTTGGAGAGGACTTAAACAATCAAATTGTCTGACTTATTAGACCTCAATTTTAGTTTATAAATTTCTGAGTTCGATTGCTCAACCAAGGGGAGCTTTGAGTCTGTCTTTGAGGAAATACAGGGTTGTGTATCTACACTGGGTGGTAGTCCATAAAATTTCTTGATATGACTCGAGTGCAACCACCCTTTCCTTCCTTCGATTTTCACGGCTGTCCTTGTGGTGAGTAGAACTAACTTCGGTGACTTCCACCTAGGATCCAGTTGGGTCTTCCGGTCAAAGTTCCTGACCAGCACCAGATCACCAGGAACCACGTCATGGGGCTTCACCTCAGTATTATCGGGAAAAGCTGCGGATACCTGTGAACGACAAGATTGTAGTGCAGACATCAAGGAAGCCAGGTAATCTGTCAGCATATTACAGTCAACGTCAGTGATTTTACGAGGTATAGGCGTCCCCCACATATTTGGTGGTCTACCGAAGATCACCTCATACGGGGATAGCCCTGTTCGAGAATGTGCTACCATTCTCATGTAAAAGAGCGCAACTGGTAAGGCTACTATCCAATCGACTCCTTTTTCTCTACATATTTTGGACAATCTAATTTTCAAAGTTTGATTATGGCGTTCTACGAGACCTGCTGCCTCGGGATGTCGGACACAGTGAAATTTCCATTGATAGCCTAATAGAAGGGAAACGTGTTTCATTAGTTCGGATGAGAACGGCTGGCCGTTATCTGAGTAGACAACACGTGGTAAACCGTACCGTGGGAAGAATTCTCGAACTAACTGTTTGGCAGTAGTCGGGGCAGTGTAATCTGAAACCGGGTATGCTTCTGTCCAACGGGAAAGAGCACAGACAACTACGAGAACATATTTGAATCCTCGACATCGTTCCATCTGGATATAATCCATCTGGAGGACTTCAAAAGCATGATTAGGAGGTTGAAATCCACCCTGCTCTACGGGGATGCTTTTACCTGGATTAAACTGACAACATATCATACAGGTACGAACTTTTTGTTTAGCTGCGGCTCGCAAATGTTTGTTGAACCAAATGTGTTGAATGCTGTCTAGCATAGCTTTTTCTCCTAGGTGTGCTGGACTATGTATAGTGTTAATGATGACTTGGACCATTGAGTCGGGAAGAAACCATATAGATTTTTCCTTCGTCATCCATCCCTGATCTGTTTGGATCCCTCCTAATTCAGTCCATTTCTTTATTTCTTCTGGTGTAGCATGTGTCTGTATGTCAATTACATCAAGGGCGGGATCCTTAACTGTCATGCAATGTGTTGACGTCGGAACTATTGTCTTTGTCATGTCAGTTGTGTGAGTCTGATTCTGAGCAGTCTGTTTAGCTGTTCTGTCAGCTAGGTCATTACCCTGAGAAATGATATCGGTAACTTTTGTATGGGCTTTGCATTTTATAATCGATATTTCAGTAGGTAGATGAATCGCATCTAATAGGGCTTGAATGAGGGGTCCGTGCTGGATGTGGGCACCGTGAGAAGTTAAATAACCTCTCTCTCGCCACAGTACGCCGAAGTCATGGACGACTCCGAAGGCATAACGTGAATCTGTGTATATGTTGACTTTTTTATTTTTGGCTTGAATACAGGCTTGTGTCAGAGCGATGAGCTCTGCTGCTTGAGCTGACAAAGTGTTAATACGATTTGTTTCAATGACTTCAGTGTCTGTTGTGACTGCGTAAGCGGCCACTAACTCTCCTGTACTTGTTCTCATACATGACCCATCTACATACAATGTTAAGTCTGGATCTGACAAAGGGATATCTGTCAAGTCTTGTCTGGGTTTCGTCGTGATAGTAATGACTTCGACACAATCATGTGCCAATGGATCTGTTCCGCCCACTGGTAACAGTGTGGCAGGATTTAACGTATTACAACGTCTGATTTCTATGTGTGGCTGAAACAATGTTAATTCGTAACCGGTGAGTCTCGCTATAGTCAAGTGTTGTGTTTGTGTGCGGTTCAAGAGAACCTCTACTGCGTGTGGTACTTGTACTGTCAATTGATGTCCTAACACTATGGCATCGCTTTGTCTGATTGCTAAAGCTGTTGCTGCCACCGATTTCAGGCACGCAGGAAGAGCCTGAGCTACTGGATCTAATGTACTAGAGAAATAAGCACATGGTTTATGTGATCCTGCTTGCTCCTGAGTGAGTACTGACAAAGCAGTACCTTCGCGTTCTGTAACGAAGAGTGTAAACTGTTTACTGTAACATGGTGTTGCTAGGACAGGTGCTTGGCATAAAGCTTTCTTTAAGCTTTCAAAGGCGTGTGTATGTTCTTGAGTCCAAGGGAGGACAGTCGATGTGGCTGCCTCCTGTGTTGTCAACTGGATGAGTGGTTTTGCTAGAAATGCATATTGAGGGATCCACTGCCTACAGTACGAAGTGAGGCCTATAAAAGCCCATACCTCCTTTTGTGTCTTGGGTGGTGACATGTTAGCGATTAACTGGATGCGGTCGGATGTAAGCTGCCTTCCCTCCTTGGACAGCGAGTGCCCAAGGTAAACAACTCGCTGGACACAGAATTGCAGCTTAGAAGGGGACACCTTGTGCCCTTTGTCAGCCAAAATTTTTAAAACCGTCAGTGACGCTTTTTCACATTCAGGTTCGCTTCGGGCGGTGATCAGCAGATCATCGACATATTGAAGCAAGGCAGTGTTAACTGGCATGTGGATACTGTCAAGTTCTCGTTTCAGTGCTTGGCTATAGATGCTGGGGCTTTCTGTAAATCCTTGAGGTGCGCGTGTGAATTTAAAACTTCGTCCATTTAAACTAAATCCGAATAAATATTGACTTTCCGGATCAATTGGGACACTAAAGAAAGCATTCTTGAGATCAATTACAGTGAAGAACGTTGCTTCTGAATCAATAGCTGTGAGTAATGAAGAGATATCTGGGACCACGGGGTATTGTGGCACAATACATTTATTTAATTCGCGCAGATCAATAACTAATCGATATACTGGCGGGGCCTTTGGATCTGTTCGTTTAAGAATCGGAATTATCGGAGAATTACATACATTGGAGTCGGTTTCGACAACCACTCCTTGTGCAATGAGCTCGTCAATGATTTGCAGCAAAGCCACAACAGCATCGGGGGGTAACTTGTATTGTCGTATTCGTGGTAGTACTATTCCTGATTTCAGTGTAACTCGATATGGTGTAATATTCATGCAACCAACATCAGTGGGGCCTTGTGCCCATAAATGTGTAGGTAAATTCTGCAGTCGGTGATCCATGTCTCTGGATACGTAGTGACCTTTAAAGTCACGTAAAAATAGTCGTACTCCTTCCGGAGAACAACATATTATAGCTCCTAGAGCTTTCAATGTTTTTATGCCTAACAAGTTTTCCGGACATGATTTAGTAAGCAATAAATCTGTAGTACGTGTCAATGGACCAATCGTAAGTGGAAGAGGTTGTGTTACATCATTAATTATAGGTTTTCCTGAGAATCCAAGGGAAATATTCTGTGAGCCTGAGAGGGGTGCCCCTGGAACTTCACTACGCCTTATAGTTGTTCTGCTTGCCCCTGTATCAAGTAAAAACTTTCTGTCTTCCCCTAATAATTCGCTATGTACATAAGGTCCCTCTTGGTCTACAGGAACCTCAATAAGGGGTAAGCCAACTTCCCTCTCTAGGCTATTTCATGTGTATCGCTGATAATCGGGATAATCTGCTTGTGCATACTGATACATCTGTTGTGTCGTTGCTTGTGTTGCAGCAATAGGCTGCGCTTGTGGTGGTGCTACAATTTGTTGTGGAGCTGCCTGTTGCGGAGCTAGCTGTTGTGGAGCTAACCTAGGTTGTGCATGCTGAGGTATTTGTTGTTGATTCTGATCCTGTCTAGGTGGACGTGGTCTCTCATGTGTTCTACCTATAGCAATATTATGTTTCAGGACTGGACAATCGTGTATATAATGACCTGGTTGTTTACAATAGTTGCATGTCCCTTTCGCAGGGCCTGCGGAATCACCCTTTTGATGACTATCGGCTGGAACTGACTGTGCAACAAGCATTTTCATTTTTGTATCTTTCATACGTCTTTGTTCGTGTTCTTGTTCTTCTCTAATTCTATTGTGATGATATTGTAACATCTGTAACATCTGTGATGGGGTATTACCTTGCCAGGTACTTTCGAATTTCAATACTCTATTCTTAACTTGTAGCAGAGAATTTTCAACTAATTTTGTCACAAACAGATGTGGGTATGACTCACTACTGGCTTTTATGCCACTATTTATACCAAAACATTTTTCAAATCGGGAATAGAAATCACTAGTATCTTCGTCTGGCTTTTGTTTACAGGCTGAGATTGCACCCCAGTCTTCCTTTTTCGTAGTTAATAAACGTGGCAGTACCTGTATTAGTAATCCTGCTAGTGCTGTAGTCTTTTCCCCAAGCCCTGCTCCTGCAGCTCGGGCCTTTTCTTCGTTTTCTAATGCTGTCCAATCTATCTTTTGGTCTCCCACCTCCCATTCTTTTTCTTTGAGTTTTTCATAAACACCGACGGGTAGTAGGACTTTTAATATTTTCATAATGTCGGGGTAGGTATACTCTCCCATGAGTAACATGTCTTTTATCTCACGGTGGAAACCTGCTGGGTCCTTGTCATGGCTGGGTACTACTTTCTTCATTTCTAATAATTCTAGTTTAGTTATAGGCGTGTACACAAACACGCGTGTAAAATTATCACCGGCACCTCTGATTGGGTGCACTTCGCGTAACGGGTTCTGTCTATCTATGTGATACATCTTTCTTCCCATTATGGGAACTGGAACGTGTTCTGGGCATACGAAATTTAAATATTGGTTTCGGGATTCTAGTATTTCTTTAATCAAATCAGTACCTGACCCTTTCCATATGTTCGTGAGTAGTTCTGTCAATATGTCAGGTAAGGGTCCTGGATCGGAGTGTTGGCATTTATATAATATAAGGAGGTGTTGAATCATGTATATACTAGCTAAACGCTGTTCATATGGGTCTAGATTCAGAAACGTGTGTGTGAGTACATCATCATTGTATTCGCCGGGACTGTCAGCCCATTGTACTGCTGACCTGGCTAATTCTTGTTCGTCCATGGAATCGAGCATATGGTACCCCCTTCGATCTCGGAGTAATTTATCAGCGGCTTGGAATAAGTGTTCGGGGGATTTTGTATTTAACATAGGGTTTGGAAAATGTCTATTATATTCTGGACGTATTGGACGTACCGGATCATTAAAACCTCTGGTATTATTATGGGGTCTTCCTCTACTTACATAAGCTATCGTTTCTACTTGCTCTGACTCTTGCTCCTCCTCTTCTCTGTTTAGGTCAGCGGCGTCTACCTCTAATCTTTCTTCGTGTATTCGTTCTACTTCTTTGCGGATCTTTCGGTACATGGCGACTATACATAACTGTTTATCATGTCTCCCTTCTGATACATTCTGGCCCCAAGTGACAAGTTTTTGCATTTCTTCCGGATTTACCCCAGGCCGGTCTTGATTTCTGATTACACAGTTTATGAGGAAACGTAACAGTTGTCCCTGTACCTCCGCTTTCTGGTACTCCATGGCTCTGCTAATACTTTCAGGACTTCGCCCTGACTGGACAAAGTGATACATACTTTCTAAATGTGTAGTCATTCCTGGTAGCTTCGTTAAATATATTGCAGCTCGTCGAATACGTAATGATGACAGCAGCATTTCGTCCCGTTTACCGGGCACAGGATCATATCTACAATCTACTAGAAGTTCCTTAAGCATGTCGGGAGTTGCTAGTTTGGGCGTACGTTGGAGGGCTAAATCTCTAAGAGTCTGTTTATTTCGCGGCGGAGTGGCAAACATGTCTGTCGTACCTCCTGTAGCACCGTCTGAGGTGCTAGGCACGAAAGGATTCGTTGGGTGTAGGATAGAGATTGTAGATGCGGGAAAAACTGTAGAAACGGACGGGTCTGTTGGAGCTTGTGTAGGAGTTTGTAATTGCGGGGATACAGACGGATGCTCTTGGTGTTGAACACCATCGGCAAGCGGTGTGTGTGGTATGGCATTAGCATACTCGGGAGCTGCGTCATCTAAATAGGAGGAAAGAAAAACGTCCTTTGCTGTTTTGGGATGTGATTTGGGATGCGCTTTTATCGGAAACAGTGGAGGTGGCAAGTCTTTTGGTATTTCCTGAGTAGCCTTAGGTAACCCTTCGGCCAGAAGTGGATACATACCATTCCTAAGGGCGTTTCTTAGTCTATCTACTTGTTCTGAGTTTACTCGAGTACCTTCCTCAAGTAATAGATTTTCTCGAGTTTTATTTGAATTCTCTCTACCTTTCTCTTCCTGTCTGTGTGCTTTTTCTGTACGTCTGTATGATTCTTTACGCCATAATTCAATAGCATCTTTCTGTGACTGTCTGGCTTTCTTTTTCCATAATTCTTCTTCTACTCTCATGATGCAATCTGCATCCCAGGTCCCCGCTGCGGGCCATCTCTGACTCTCTGGTAATTCTTTGGTGTAGTCCACCCATAAATCAAGAAATAATACGGCATCTAGGCCATGCTTATGATACATGAAGTATCCTGGAGTATCCCTAGGTGGAATGGGAACAGCTTCTTCGAGTACACCTTTTCTAGTTTTGATCTGTCTTAGTTTCGAAAAGAGCGGCATTTTTAGATCTTGTTTCTAGAACACACTTTATACAAGAAAACACAATAATGAACAGTCATTCACACCACAATATATAGAACGTATTTAAAACATTTAACGCTTAACAGTTTTAACGAACAATGATAACTAATAGAAAACTAGTTATTGACATTATACTGACACTAGATAATACTTATTTATATGCAAGACATACTATATTACTATATATACTGCTAAACAGTACAGATACACTGCTAAAACAGTGCAGACCGGATTTGTGTACCCAAACCCGTCTTGACCGGCACAGACTATGTGCACGTAAAATGCCTCCCCGATAATGGTACTCACCGGGTAGCTCGGAACGGAAGGCCTCGGAACGGAACTGAAACTGGACCGGACTGGACTCGACTCGACTGGACTCGGAACTTCGGAACTTGGCGGGACTCTGTATACCTCGGATCTTGCTCTCTCAGCTAGGCTCTGGTCGGGATACTTCGCACTTCTCACCGCCTCGTCTGGGTGTTGATCGCAGCCTCAGTCGTCCCTGCTTGGCCGGAGGGAGATACAGGAAATCCTGCGGGTACGCGTTTTTTGTCCGTTCAGCTGTGGCAGGAGACCGGGCCTGCAACGCACCGCCGGCGCGTGAGATGAGAAAGTGTCCCTATTCGGGCGCCAATTTATGTGGTAAATATTTTGTTACCGGTACTATTTTTTATGCGGTAAAATCTATCAAGAATAACTCAGTAAATATAAGAGGCAGAATCCGTGGTATTAGAGGTTTAAAAATGCTTTATTCCTATACAAAGGAAGACAATTCGAATTGTGGGCCTTCTGTTCCATCACCACGAAAGTTCAGGAAGGAAGGGAGCATATATTATTGACAGTTAAGCGGTTTTATAGAAAATGCTTTACAGTGAAACAGATGCAAGAGGCGTGACAGCTGATAACTCAGATAAACTGTACATACGTAACTAAACATGGGTGTAACTAAAATACGTCATTTAAACATGATGTCACAAGTGGGTGGATCCATAAAAGAATCCTGCAATGTCAGCAGAAATATGTGGCAGAGATGCGCACGCAGCCGCATGACGTGTGATTGACGTGCAACTAGAGGGTGAAGGGGACTTGACATTTAGCTCTACATGTGGAGACAGAAGTCTGGGGTTATGTCAACCTAATTCCAAATCATATCTAATATCCTATGTTTAAAGAACTGTGTTATCCAAAAGGAAAGGTCTCTTAGGATAGAATCTTATTCTATACTGACTATACTGACTGTTAGTGTGTGTACAAGCGTCTAAGTGTCTACACTAGATGCGAGGGGGTAGGAATATTCCATGGTAACGGGGCTATGAATTACTTGCATGAGGACAGCGAGGCCTGGCCCTTTGCACGGTAGCTGGAGGAATGTTTACCTAAACTGCTAGACAGGAATGCATCGGATGAGGAGCGAAGGAGATAATCTCGAAGGTGAAATACAGTTTTTGGCAGGCGACAGGCTGGATCAGGCACCGTTAGCCGCGCAAGGAGTAAGACAAAGTTCATGGTCACAGATGCAGGCTCAGACTGGAGCTTTCAGAGGCAGAAGGCAGGAAAAGGCTTGATGACAGAATTCGGGCCTACTCGCCTGAATCTGTGAAATGTGGAAAGTGAACCACATAAAGTCGGTGGCCTTTCATACTTAGGAATGGAATATCTGACCCATTCATGGCGGATCTGAAAGAGGACATGTTGACGGTGGACGCACATATATTTGCGTCTTCAGAACTGGAGCAGGAGGGAACATACATGTACTTATAGCATGCACATGGAGCCGTTGGGGTCTACGATAGGGGACATAACTAATCACAAAATTCATATTTCCTCAAAGGTGGGAAGGAAAAGGAAAGAAACGATTTATTACTCTTTCCCCGCCCCTTTCTAAGTATTCTTCTGCCACCACGTAGAGAGGAGGAATGCTGTTCTGGGAGAACCAGAGAAGAGGCAAAAACTGAGCCCCAACAATCCTTCTATAGCATGCCCTGGCAACAGGATACCTACTGAGCTCTTGGTGCTCGCTTTTTTTTATGCGAGGCGTTTATCTCCCCCCCCTTTCTCCCTGTACTTCCCTTTTAACCCTGTTTCGCAATAAAAGAAAAGCAAATGTGTCCTCCCCCCCCCCAAAAAAAAGCCGTTTCGGCTGAGTGGATTGTGGGGTGACCTCCCCGATGTCAGGCGTAGGCTGGCTTTCCAGGCAGAAATAACCTTTTTTCCCCAGGAGCGATGCTAATGCCTCTCCCTTTCTCAAAGACACTTTCCACCCAGTATCACAATGACACACACTAGAGTGGGAACAGTATCCTCAAAAAATGGAGAGACAACTGAGACCCCTCAGAAATAGACTCTCAACTGCCAATAGGGGTGGGTTCCAGACCAGTAGACGCTGAATATCTACACAAGAGAGGATAAAAGAAGAAAGAGGAAAAAACTATCATCTACACAATGATTAGAACACATACATCTTGTATATCTAAATCAATACCCTCTAGGTTGTGTACTGCTCCACACTTACTTGCGTCACCAATGGAGGCTGGCTTATACTGCTGATTCAGGAGTCTCTTCCAACGATATACACAGTCTTGTATTGGCAGCAGATATGGTATAATATTCCAACAAAAATAGCTGGCCGATGCAAAGGAAACAGAGGATGTCCACGGCCAATAATGAACGCGTCCTGGCGTTTGTTAACACAAGAAAAACGGGAGCCAGACAAGTATAATAAAACGTCCGACGATGAAACGCTTCCTCGCGTTTACAAAAAAGGAACTAAGGGAAAGGCTGGAACCTTGTAAATCAGAGTCAGAACATGAAACGCTACATTGCGTTTACTAAGCAAATGAACACTGGGAGGGCGGGAGCCTGGTAGGCAGGTTGGGGAAGTGTCCGGATGAAGAAACGCCCTCTCGCGTTATGACTGGATGCCAAGCGGGAGGGGGCGGAACAATACGGGATCGGCAACGGAACAAAATTACTGCGGAATGCGCTGGTACACCGCGGACAATAATGCGGTCTTAAACCAAAATGTAGGGACACGATAGTTCATGCCACGATAACGCTATCCCACGCCGAAGAAACAACAGGCATCAGACTGGATGGGAAAACTCCCCTCTGCCAGGCTGCTCAGCGCTCACTCACGCCTGAAGCAAGGACGAAGGGTTATAGAGGAAAGGGAATCCAAGGGCAATGAGGCAAGGCTCGGTGGAGTATTCACGCGGTGCAGGAGGAATCCACCATCGAGGTTCACGGCAGGATCACAACTTGAAAGCCAAGCACTGAGGTACCGGAAGGGAAGGCTTAAAAACCCTCCCCATCACGTGACCAGGTCAGGTGCAGCATGAGACAGTACACAACCTTCCTCCCTTATGATGCATTCTGGGACGGGTAGTCTAAGAACGGCACATGGCACCTGAGCCTTAACAGTTCTCCCCCCTAAAGGTCTTCTCACAGATCTGGGCTTGGAGGAATGCAAGGCATGAAAGCGTCTAACTAACAAAGGAGCATGCACGTTTTCAGCGGGCTCCCAGGTCCTGTCCTCTGGGGCATATCCCACCCAGTCTATTAAATACTGCAATTTACCCCTGTGTCTTCGAGAATCCACTATACGTTTAACTTCATATTCCATCTCGCCTTCTACATTAATGGGAGGTGGCGGAGGTTCAGGAGTCAAAGGGGGTATGTAAGGTTTCAATAGAGAGGCATGGAAAACAGGGTGAATCTGCATTTCTGGGGGGAGTTGTAGTTTCATAGCTACTGGAGTGACTACTCTAGTGATGGTGAAGGGGCCTAGATATCGGGGTTGTAATTTGCGTGGCCCGGCAAGCTTAAGGTTTCTAGTAGCTAACCAAACCTGATCTCCCTCCTTATATTCAGGAGCAGGGCGTCTGTGTTTGTCTGCTTGGATTTTCATTTTTTCTTTAGCATCCATCAACTCCTGTCTCGCTTGCTCCCATATAGTCAGTAGTCGTGCATGATGCTCCGCCACCGCAGGTGTGTGTTGGATAGAAGAAGGGAAATGCAAAGGAATGAGTTTGGGGTGATAACCTGTGGTAAAATAAAAGGGTGAAATCTTGGAGGCTGAGTGAGTGGTATTGTTGTATGCAAACTCGGCCAAGGCTAAGGCGTGAACCCAATCATCTGTTATAGTACTGAGTAAACACCTCAAGTATTGTTCTAGTGTTTGATTTGTTCTCTCTGTTTGGCTGTCCGTTTGCGGATGATAGGCTGTAGAGAGACGATGGTCTATGTGGAGAGCCTTACACAACTCTTGCCAAAATTTGGAAATAAACTGGGGACCCCGGTCAGATACAATAATAGAGGGCAATCCATGTAGGCGAACTATGTTATGTAGAAAAGCCTGTGTGAGCTCTAAGGCGGAGGGCATCTTGTTTAGAGGAACAAAATGAGCCATCTTAGATAACATGTCTACTACCACTAAGATGGTTGTATATCCTCTAGTCTGTGGTAGATCTGTTATGAAATCCATACTAATGGATGACCACGGGCAATGAGGTACAGGTAAAGGTTGCAAAAGACCAGCGGGAGCACAGTGTGTAGTTTTCTGTCGGGCACAGGTCGGACAGGTGTTGACATAGTCAGCTATATCCTTGGTCATACCTTTCCACCAGAACCATCGCTGACATGTCTGTATAGTTTTTTCAGGCCCCGGATGTCCTGCCATGGGTAATGCATGACACCAAGTGATAATCAAGGTCTGGGTGTCTTTTGTAGGGTGAAACAGTCTATTGTCATGAAAAAAGAGATTGTTGTCAGTGTGGGTATGTTATGGTCCTGAGGCGGAAGCCGGGACTCTATGCTCCGTAAATTGCCTGTTTGTGATCGTGCTTTTTACATTGCTGATTGCTGATTGCTTTGTTTTAAAATTATCGTATTAACTGCACTATTTGCACTTTTGGCGCCCGAACCCCTGTCCTGTAGCCCTTGTCCCGCCCTCCTCCAGACGAGCTGGGCGTTCAGACCAGTGCTCCGCCCCTCCCCACCCGATTAGGATAAACTCTCTGCCTTTCGCATTCTCGGTGATTGTCAGTGTGGGTATGTTATGGTCCTGAGGCGGAAGCCGGGACTCTATGCTCCGTAAATTGCCTGTTTGTGATCGTGCTTTTTACATTGCTGATTGCTGATTGCTTTGTTTTAAAAATTATCGTATTAACTGCACTATTTGCACTTTTGGCGCTCGAACCCCTGTCCTGTAGCCTTTGTCCCGCCCTCCTCCAGACGAGCTGGGCGTTCAGACCAGTGCTCCGCCCCTCCCCACCTGATTAGGATAAACTCTCTGCCTTTCGCATTCTCGGTGATTGTCAGTGTGGGTATGTTATGGTCCTGAGGCGGAAGCCGGGACTCTATGCTCCGTAAATTGCCTGTTTGTGATCGTGCTTTTTACATTGCTGATTGCTGATTGCTTTGTTTTAAAATTATCGTATTAACTGCACTATTTGCACTTTTGGCGCTCGAACCCCTGTCCTGTAGCCCTCGTCCCGCCCTCCTCCAGATGAGCTGGGCGTTCAGACCAGTGCTCCGCCCCTCCCCACCTGTTCAGGATTAAATGGCCACCTGGTTCAGGAAGCGCAGCGGACGAGCGCAGCGGGCGCGCCGGCGGCGCGCCGAAGGCTCGCCAAAGGCAAGCCCGTCTGCGCCCGTCCGCGCCGGTCCCGCGCCTAGTGCCGGAACCCCTGGGCCTGGGTCAAGGAACAACTCGAGCGGTCACATTTACAGTCGTGACACTCTCCTGGCTCTGCGGCGCAAATGCAGAAGCCCGGGTTGCGTGATCCTGGAAATGCAGGAGGAGATACTTCCCCCTCAGTGCTGCATCAATTGTGGACAGGCTCTCCCCTTGTTAGGTTGGCAACTTAGTAACTCTCTCACTGCCCTACCTATTCCTAGGATGAGGAAAGAACACGCAGCAATTACATGCATGCTATTGAATGCCAGATCCCTGGTGAAACATAGTTCAGAGTTAGCGGAGCTTATTATCGAAACCAAATCTCTGATAGCATTTATCACTGAGTCCTGGACTGACGCTGCCTCAGGCCCAGATGTTGTTAAGGCCACCCCCCCTGAGTACCAGTGCTTTGTCCAAAACAGAGAAAGTAAAAGGGGAGGAGGTCTTGTTATTATTTATCACAACTCGATCAGAGGATCCTTCCAGTCGGCCACTACGGATTTATTCGAATCACTTATTTACAACTTTACTCTGTCCAACCATCAAACTCTCAAGGGTGGCTTGATCTACAGGCCCCCAGGACCCAAAGCCCCGTTCCTCCCTGCACTCAGTGGTCTGTTAGAAGAAGCGCTGTGCGCTAAGACTTTTACTCTGCTAGGAGACTTTAACTTTCATCTGGAGTGTGATTCTGACTCGGACACAAGAGAACTAATAGAACTGATGCACGGTATGGAGCTGAACCAAAGGGTCACCGGCTCGACCCACAGGGCAGGACACACCTTAGATGGGATCTTTTCTAATCTTCCCAACCTAGAACTCATTGCAGTTCAACCGGTTTCCTGGTCTGATCATTCGGTGGTGCAATTTGAAATTACCTTAGCCACGCCTCCCAGATGTAGTAAAGTCCTGACCCCCCCAGAGTGATCAGGAGGTGGAAAACCATAGATGGAGAGGCCTTAGAAAACTTGCTTAAAATCTCCATGGAGCCCCTCCCAGTCAACCTGGAAGATGCTGCCACTGCCTATACGAGCTGGTTGGAGGCTGCCTGCCTTAACCTAGCCCCTCCTAAAACGTATCACTCCACACGCTCTAACCCCTCGGCACCGTGGTACTCTGAACATATCAGGGACCATAAAATGCTTTGCAAAAAACAGGAAAGACTCTGGCGGAAGAATTATAAAGAGGAGGATAGGAAGCTTCTCAACGCAGAGTTGAAAAGGTATAAACTCGCGATACAAGAAGCTAAACATGAGTTTTTTTCAAAACGCATTAGGGAGGCCGGTAATTCCTCCAGGGAACTGTTCCGCACAGTATCGTCCCTGGCGGCCCCCAAACCAGTGGAGATACCTCCCAGTCGCAAACTATGTGAAGACTTGGCGAAATTCTTTCAGAATAAGGTAGAAAACATCTTCCTTCCATTAGACACTCGTGCCAAGATGGCCGCTCCAGAAACCAACTTAGAGGCAGATAGCAATTCACCTAGGCTATTGAACTTCTCCCCCATTAGGGAGGAGGAGGTGAAAAACCGTCTTCAACGGATAAAATCTGGCTCCCCTAATGACCCCTGCCCAGCCAGTGTGGCCAAACTTGCCTCATCGACTGTGGCAGCAGCCCTCACTCCACTGCTCAATGCTATGCTGGACACGGGGGAGTTCCCTTCACGTTGGAAACAAGCTTCCATCCTTCCCTTGTTGAAGAAACCGAATCTGGAGCTGACCGATTTGAACAACTACCGGCCTATTGCCAGGTTGCCACTTCCAGCAAAAATCCTAGAGGGTATCCTAAACTCGCAGCTGAGCGCCTTCTTGAAGACAGGTCAGAGCCTGGATCCATCTCAACATGGATTTCGGGCGGGCCATAGCACCGAATCTGCATTGATCAAATCAGCAGAGGACGTAAGAACAGTGATGGATGCAGGAGGCAGAGCCGCCCTGATCCTACTGGACCTGTCCGCAGCCTTTGATACGGTCCACCACAAGATACTTGTGGACCGGCTCAGGGCTAGTGGCATTCAAGGATATGCGCTCAAAATCTTGAATGCCTTTTTGTCCAGCAGGACTCAAAAGGTGGCGCTGGGGGACTATGAATCTACCCCTTTCGTGCTTCCCTGCGGAGTCCCTCAGGGGTCCTCCTTGAGCCCTACCCTTTTTAATGTATACGTCTCCACCCTGGCACCGGTCATCAGATCTTTTGGCTTCAAGTTAACATCATACGCGGATGACACTCAGATAGTAGTTTCAGTACTACCGGGGGAAACAGACAGCACCGCGGAAAGGTTCAGAGGCTGTATGCGGGAAGTCAGTAATTGGATGACGCAAAACTGCCTTAAACTTAATTCAGCTAAAACCGAAGTGTTGCTTTTTGGGTCCAGAGATAACTTCTGGTCCCCGTGCTGGTGGCCGGAGGAAATGGGCACCCCCCCAGCCCCGGTCTGGAAGGTTAAAAATCTGGGCGTTCTGATGGACGATTTGCTGTCCTTCAGACCTCAAATCAATGCACTCTCCTCAGCTACTCACTTTGTCCTAAAAACTATTCGGAAAGTTTTGCCTTTTCTTGCTGACGAATACAAGAAGACGGTGGTCATAGGTCTAGTGATGTCACGACTAGACTACTGCAACAGCTTATTGTTGAATGCCCAACAGGGGCTTCTCAACAAACTCCAAACTTTGCAGAATGCGGCAGCCCGACTGATCACAGGCACACCTAAATTTGCCTCAGTGTCACAGGATCTGGTAAAACTACACTGGCTACCAGTTCGCAAGAGAATTATCTTCAAATCTCTTTGCATAGCATTCAAGGCCCTGCATGGCCTGGGACCCCACTGCATTTCTCAACTTTTTCAATGGCACAGACCTAAAAGACTGCTGAGGTCAGCAGAGCAGGGTCTGGTAGTCATCCCCAGAGTCAGGAAAGCTCGCTGGGGTGGGAGGAGTTTCTCCCTAGGTGCAGCTAAGGCATGGAATTCCCTGCCACTGCACCTTAGACAACTGCCGGACCTCTTGTCCTTCAGGAGGGCCTTAAAGACGTGGCTCTTCTCACACTAATCACTTGTTTCATACACTCACTGTCAATCAGCGCCAGGACACCTTTGGGTAACAGTGCGCTTTATAAATGTGAAAAATAAATAAATAAATAAATAAATAAATAAATTGTTTATTGAATTAAGAGGATCAGTTAACCATTCTTCCTGATCCAGGGAGGCGAAAGCTTGTTCAAGGTGAGGGCAGAAAGTCTCAGAGTCTATCCTTCTTCCCTCTACTACGGCACTGATCTTGTGCTCAGGAATGATAAATCCAGGTATTTCCACAGAGGTAGAAGGTTCTTTGCCCAGACGAGACAAGGCATCCGCTTTTCCTTGTTTCACTCCGGGACGAAAATGTATCACGAAATCATACTCACTAAAAAAGGACACCCATCTCATCTGCCTAGGAGTAAGAGCCCTGGCAGTTCTGAAATACTGCAGATTCCGGTGATCGGAATAGATGGTAATCACATGTGGTGATCCTAACAAATAATGGCGCCACTCCTGAAAAGCCATCTTAATGGCGAGGAGGTCTCTTTCTCCAATGGTGTAATTTTGTTCAGCTTGAGATAAGGTCTTGGAGTAATAGGCCACTGGATGGAGAGTACCGGATTGTGGGTCTCTTTGTGACAGTCGCCCCCTACCGCAAACTGTGAGGCGTCGGCCTCCACATAATAAGGTTGTGTCTCGTCTGCATGACGAACAATGGGAGCAGAGGTAAAGCTGTCCTTTAAGGCTTGAAAAGCTTTTTCAGCCTTTTGATCCCAGTTGAAGTCCACTCCTTTCTTCAGGAGTCTAGTGATGGGAGTGATTAGATCAGAAAAATGACAAATAAACCTTCTATAAAAGTTGGCGAAACCTAAAAAGGATTGCACCTCTCGTACAGTGGAGGGACTAGCTCAGTTTGTTATGGCTGACACCTTGGCAGGATCCATGTGTATCCCTTCGGGGGAGGTGACAAACCCCAGGAAGGCTACTTTGCGGGTATGGAATAGACATTTATCTAATTTGGCAAAGAGGTTGTTCTCAAGCAACCGACTCAATATTTTCTTCACATGGTCCACGTGTTCTGTCTCATTCTGGGAATAGATTAAGATATCATCTATATATACGATGACGAAGACATCCAGATACTCTCTCAATATTTTGTTTATAAAAAACTGAAAAGCCGCTGGAGCATTACATAGTCCAAATGGCATCACGCAATACTCAAAAAGGCCAAACTTGGTGCGAAACGCCGTCTTCCACTCATCTCCTTCCCTAACTCTGATCAAATGATAGGCCCCTCTCAGATCAAGTTTTGTAAAAATGGTGGCCTTCCTCACTTGATCTAAGAGATTGGAGATGAGTGGAAGAGGGTATTTGTTCTTAACAGTCACTTTATTGAGGGCGCGATAGTCCAGGCACGCTCTCAGACCTCCTTCTCTCTTGGGAATAAAAAAAATAGGGGAGGAGACTGGGGAGGTTGAGTGTCTTATGAACCCCTTCTTTAACATGTCCTGTAGATATTCAGACAAGTACTTAGTCTCCGGTTCAGTGAGTGAATAAACTCTACTGACAGGCAGGTCTGAGCCAGGCACAAGATCTATACGGCAGTTGTATGCCCTATGTGGTGGCAGGGCTATAGCTTTGACTTCGTCAAAGACTTCAGAGAACTGTAGGTATTCATTGGGTAGTCGAGTACTATCAGTCGTGGAAAGGGCACAATACACCGGCGACTGCCAGTGAGCGATTTCTCTATAACAATGGTTGATACAATGAGGAGAACGTAAGGTGACTGTCCTGGCAACCCAGTCTATTTGAGGGTTATGTTTCTGTAACCACGGAACTCCTAAAATATCTCCAAAATTGGGGGTATCAATCAAGTCAAATACAATGCTTTCTGTATGACCATTATCACACAGCATGATTATGTCAGGAGTTTGATAGGTTATCATACCAGACGATAGATCAGACCCGTCTACTGACATTACCTTTTCAGGATGTGTCTTCTGGATGAACTCTATACCCAGAGCTCTAGCAAGAGTGATGTCTAAGAAATTTCCTGTTGCTCCTGAATCTAACAATATGGCCATGGTTCGTCTTATCTGAGTCGGCAGTAGGAATACCACATGGATAGTGAAATGTTTTGGCACGGGAGCCAAAGTGT
This sequence comes from Triturus cristatus, assembly GCF_964204655.1. Taxonomy (NCBI): domain Eukaryota; kingdom Metazoa; phylum Chordata; class Amphibia; order Caudata; family Salamandridae; genus Triturus; species Triturus cristatus. Next base: position 1,041,693,999 of record NC_140588.1, read on the forward strand.
TAGCTAAGTATTTAGAGGCCTCTGAAACGGGCAGACTTGGAGGAGCGACCTCGATACTCTCCAAGTTTGTTAGTTTTCCGACTGTACTACCAGACCTGTTCGACCTATAGTGGTCCTCTGAGGTGTTTTAGGTTTGACCGGACATTCTCTAGCAAAGTGTCCCCCCTTACCACAGTAGAGACAGAGATTTCATTTCCTCCGTTTCTCTTTTTCCTCGAAGGATAAAGGACCTCTAACTCCTCCTATCTGCATAGGTTCACTGGTGTCTCTGGTTTCTTTCTTTTCACTTTATGCTAGAAAAAGGCGGGAATAATCACCTTTTGTTTTTTCCCCTTTTCTCTCAGTAAGACGGTGATCTAATTTCACTACTAAATCCATAAACGCAGAACACTCTTCAGGGGGATCAACTATTTGTGACAGTATATCTTTAAGCTCGTCCTTCAGACCCCTATAAAACAAGGAAGTCCTCTTATCTTCAGGCCAATGAGTCTCTGTAACTAAGCGATTAAAGGTGGTGATATAAGTCAATAAATCTTTAGACCCTTGTTTGAGGTTTAACAGTTCATTGTCACTGGCCTGCATGTAGGAATGTCTAGCGAAAAGACTTTTCATCCTATCCTTAAACAGAACCAAATTGTACAAAATAGGATCATCGTTTTCAATAAGAGGCACCGCCCAAAGAGCAGCAGTACCACTGAGATGGGAGATTATGAAAGCAACCTTTGCTGCTTCATTGGGAAAAGAGGCTGCTCTACAGAGGAATTGTAAATGACACTGATTTATAAACACCCCATATTTAGTACTATCCCCATTAAACCTCTCGGGCATAGCAAGGGGAGTCTGCGGAGGGGTGACCACTGTTACATTAACAGGAGAAGAACTAGACTCTACAGGGATGGAAGGAGAGTCAGGGGAAGGGACCTGAAAGTGTGCTGGTTGTATGTAACTACGTTTGTGTTTAGGGTTGGTGTCGGTAACACTAATCTCCAACTGTTTTTGCGTTTTCAACATGCTTAACTCGGAGACCAGGCTTTGATTTTCGCCTCTCACCAATTTAAGTTCTGTCTGGAGATTAATGACTGCAGCTGCCAATTCCCTCATTGTGGTTTCTGGGGGCTCGCCCGATACTGCCTCGTCCATAATGGATGAGACGTAAAGCCTTTATCGCTCAGGGGGAAAATATATCGTGGGCTTGGCTTTCTGTCAGGCGTAGGTTGGCTTTCCAGGCAGAAATAACCTTTTTTCCCCAGGAGCGATGCTAATGCCTCTCCCTTTCTCAAAGACACTTTCCACCCAGTATCACAATGACACACACAAGAGTTGGAACAGTATCCTCAAAAAATGGAGAGACAACTGAGACCCCTCAGAAATAGACTCTCAACTGCCAATAGGGGTGGGTTCCAGACCAGTAGACGCTGAATATCTACACAAGAGAGGATAAAAGAAGAAAGAGGAAAAAACTATCATCTACACAATGATTAGAACACATACATCTTGTATATCTAAATCAATACCCTCTAGGTTGTGTACTGCTCCACACTTACTTGCGTCACCAATGGAGGCTGGCTTATACTGCTGATTCAGGAGTCTCTTCCAACGATATACACAGTCTTGTATTGGCAGCAGATATGGTATAATATTCCAACAAAAATAGCTGGCCGATGCAAAGGAAACAGAGGATGTCCACGGCCAATAATGAACGCGTCCTGGCGTTTGTTAACACAAGAAAAACGGGAACCAGACAAGTATAATAAAACGTCCGACGATGAAACGCTTCCTCGCGTTTATAAAAAAGGAACTAAGGGAACGGCTGGAACCTTGTAAATCAGAGTCAGAATGTTGGAAGGTGGGTTATTGGTAGGGGCAAATGTCGGTCTGCCACTAGCAATAAGGCCACCAACACATGATAGGACCCAGCATAGGTCTTAGAAAATTATTCCTATGCTCAACCCTTGGTAACGTGGCTGCGAGCAGACAGGCTTAACTTCAAAGACAGGTATGTAAAGCATTCAAAAACACCATTTCAGTAAATAATTAAGACACAACACAAAATAAAAATCCAACACCAATTTATAAAAATAGGTAATATTTTTATCTTTTAAATGACATCAAAACGAAAATATTCCACTGTAGGGAACCAGAGTTATGAATTTTTAAAGATTAGTCACTTTCTAGTGCTTAGAAACCAACAGTGCCCCTTTTAGTCATTTCGTTTTCTCTGACAGGGACACACCTTTAGAAGCGGTTCTGGAGAATGTCTCACCACTGTGCAGTGCCGCCTTCTCCAGCAGACGGGTCCAGTTAGAACTCCTTCCTGAAGTTCTGCTTGCGGGTCCCAAAGTATCCAACACACAGTCCAAGGTTCTGGAATCTCCAAGAGGGTCCTTGAAAGTGTGAAACTTCAATCCCGCAATCCACTTGAACAAAACCCTTTCAAATCCACCGGTTCTCCAGGCTGGGGATTCTTTGTGGGGATGTCCAGGTGAGCTCTGTTAACCTGTAGCTTGCAGGGAGTCTACTTCTTAGTCCTTTTGTAGCAAGGTAATCCACAGGGCTGCAGTTTTCAGATGGCGCAGTTTTCAGAGAAGCCTTAGAAGTCTTTGCACAGCAGAACTTTTGCAGCAGGGCACGTCTTGCTTCAGTAGTTTCAAGCAGCAGATCTGGCGGGCTCTGCCCCTCTCAGATACTTATTCACAATTCTCTGGGTCAAGCCACAGGTCACTTCTGACCAATGAAAGCAGGGTAACTCCTCATAGTTATGACCACATCCGGCAGAGTGTGGCATTATGTTGTCCCAGAGTGCATCTTTCTTCCAAATCCATAATGGCTGATTTTCCAGCAAGGAGGCAAGAGCTGGCTAAACACACCCCCTGGGATGGCTTATTTCCATGGACTCTCCCCCTACCATCTGCACATACCTTCCTTAAGCCTAGCCCTGACTCTGGGTCAAGAGTGTCAAAATGAAACTGAAACCCAGGCCTCCCCTCTGCCTTTGAAGAGCATAGTTTACGACTCCACCTCCTGGCCTGGCATACATTATAGACTAGCACACTGCCCTCCCAGCAGAGTGGCCCTTTATCACCTCTTCAAAGCAGCCTGGCTAATCCACTTATCTCTGACCAATCAGGGCAGACCACTGGAAGGCTGAATTTGGACTTACAAACAAGAAAGTCTTATAACTTCTTGTATGTACCCTTTAGGAGAAATTCAACAATATAATATTGTTGGATTTACTACTACCATTCTGGGAAGTCTTTGAATGGTCCGGTTAGTCCTCTCCTATCAATATTTATTCATCTTTAACTTCCTACCATGTTAACCTATGGGCCATGGGGTTTGCAATGGGGAAATGACTTGGGCCAGTCTTCTAGCACCAGGGCTTATAAAAACATATTTTATAAGTATTTCCCTAATTTCTACAGGACCCCCCACCCCCTGTGCAACTAGGTGAGACTTTAGGGGTTCTGAATCTGTAGAAATATTGCAGATTCTCCTTTTACTGTGTTTCTAGTATCAAAGTCGAATTTGGACAGCAATTTACTGTTTCAAAGCAGTCCTGGCACCCAGTGATACTTTTAAACGGGCCTCAGGCTTCAGCACTGCACACATGCTAGTGCAGAAAAAGCTGCTGGCCTCTATACTACCATACCCCAGGGTACTGGGAACCTCTAGGTAGTTTCAATCCCCTGCCCTATTATATACATCTAATGTGTTCCTTTCAGCTTGGCACTGGCCCTGGGCCTGGTTAGGCAGAGCCCAGGGTCAGTCAGAGTCAGTTACCACCAGTTCCAGTCAGCAAAAAGTTGGGGGGTGCCCAGGGCACAGGGTGACTTTGCAACATAGCCCCCCCCCCAAACGAAAGGTGATGGGTTACTAACCTACACCCTGGTAGTCCTCATCAGCTAAGTGGAAAAACCTGGAAAGTCCATCTGCATTGGCATGGGCAACCCCAGGTCTGTGTTCCACTGTAAAGTCCATTCCCTGTAGGGAAATGGACCACCTTAACAGCTTGGGATTCTCCCCTCTCATCTGCATGAGCCACCTGAGAGGTCTGTGGTCAGTTTGAACACGAAAGTGAGTCCCAAACAAATAGGGTCTGAACTTTTTCAGTGACCACACCACAGCAAAAGCCTCTCTCTCAATGGCACTCCACCTCTGCTCTCTGGGAAGAAGCCTCCTACTAATAAAGGCAACTGGCTGATCAAGGCCCCCTTCATTTAGCTGTGACAACACTGCCCCAATCCCTTGCTCTGAAGCATCTGTCTGAACTACAAACTCTTTTGTATAGTCAGGGGCCAGTAACACTGGTGCTGAACACATAGCAGCTTTCAGAGTGTCAAAAGCCTTCTGACACTCTGGGGTCCAAATCACCTTTTTGGGCCTCTTTTTAGAAGTCAGTTCTGTTAGGGGCCCCACAATGGTCCCGTAATTTTTAACAAACCTTCTATAGTACCCCGTCAGTCCAAGGAATGCCCTGACCTGAGTCTGGGTAACAGGAGCTGTCCAATCCAAAATGGTTTGGATTTTAGCTTGGAGAGGCTGTACATGGCCCCCACCTACCAGGTGGCCCAGGTACACCACAGAACTCTGCCCTATTTGGCACTTGCTTGCCTTAATAGTCAGGCCTGCCTGCTGCATGGCCTGAAGCACTTCCCTTAGGTGGTTTAAGTGATCCCCCCAGGTAGAACTGTATACAGCTATATCATCCAGGTAAGCTGCACTGAACTGTTCCAACCCAGACAAGACCCTGTTCACCAACCTTTGGAAGGTGGCAGGTGCATTCTTTAATCCAAAGGGCATTACCTTGAACTGATAATGTCCCTCTGGGGTGGAGAATGCTGACCTCTCCTTTGCTCCATCAGTGAGGGCAATCTGCCAGTAACCTGAAGTCAAATCAAACGTACTCAGGTACTTAGCAGCCCCTAACCTATCAATGAGCTCATCAGCTCTAGGTATAGGGTGAGCGTCAGTCTTTGTGACTGCATTCAAACCTCTGTAGTCCACACAGAACCTTAACTCCTTGGGTCCCCCCTGAGGATTAGGTTTAGGTACCAGCACCACTGGACTGGCCCATGGACTCTCAGACGGTTCAATTACCCCCAGTTCCAGCATCTTAGCAACCTCAGCTTTAATGCTGGCTCTGACATGGTCAGACAACCTGTACAGTTTATTTTTGACAGGTAGGCTGTCACCAGTGTCAATGTGGTGCACACACCACTCAGTGATGCCTGGGGTCAAAGAGAACAGGCCAGCAAACTGCTCCAGCACCTGCTTACAGTCTCTGTGCTGCTGGTCTGTCAATTTGGGAGAGAGTACAACTCCCTCCACTGACCCATCTTGCATATTAGTGGAGAGGAGGTCGGGCACAGGCTCAGTTTCCTCTTCCACACCCTCATCAGTGACCAGTAACATGGTCATGTCTGCCCTGTCATGGTGGGGTTTCAATCTATTCACATGCAGGACCCTGTGAGGGTTCCTGGGGGTGCCAAGGTCAACCAAATAAGTAACCTCACCCTTCTTTTCTAAGATTGGATAGGGCCCACTCCACTTGTCATGGAGGGCCCTGGGAGCCACAGGCTCCAACACCCACACCAATTGTCCTGGACTATACTCAGGCATAGTAGCCTTTTGATCATACCAGTGCTTCATGAGCTCCTGGCTGGCCTCCAGTTTCCTGTTTGCCTTGTACATGTACTCTGCCATTCTAGATCTCAAGCCTAGCACATAATCAAGCACATTGTCCTTTGCTTCCTTAAGAGGCTTCTCTAAAGACTCTCTTAGCAGGCTCAATGGCCCCCTCACAGGGTGTCCAAACACCAACTCAAAGGGACTGAAACCAACCCCTTTCTGCGGTACCTCCCTGTAGGCAAACAGTAAGCATGGGAGGAGAACATCCCATCTCCTCCTGAGTTTCTCTGACAACCCATTTATCATGCCCTTCAGGGTTTTGTTGAATCTCTCAACAAGACCATTTCCTTGTGGGTGATAGGGGGTGGTGAACTTGTAGTTGACACCACACTCATCCCACATAGCAGTCAGATAGCTGGACAGGAAGTTCGTGCCCCTATCTGACACCACCTCTTTTGGAAAACCCACTCTGGTGAACACACCAATCAGTGCTCTAGCCACAGCAGGAGCATCAATGGTTCTAAGAGGTATGGCTTCAGGGTACCTAGTGGCGTGGTCAACTACCACTAAGATATACCTATTCCCTGATGCAGTAGGTGGGTCCAGGGGACCAACAATGTCCATCCCCACCCTTTCAAAAGGAACCCCCACCACTGGTAGTGGTATTAGAGGAGCCTTTGGCTTGCCCCCTGCCTTGCCACTGGCCTGACAGGTGACACAGGAGCTGCAAAACTCCTTTACCTTTTCAGACATAAGGGGCCAGTAGAAATGGTTCACCAACCGGTTCCATGTCTTTGTCTGTCCCAAATGTCCTGCCAAGGGGATATCGTGACTCAAAGTCAGGATGAACTCTCTGTACTTCTGGGGCACCACCAACCTCCTGGTGGCCCCCTCCTTGAGGTTTCTGGCCTCAGTATAAAGCAGTCCATCTTCCCAGTAGAGTTTGTGAAACCCACTGTCATCCCCCTCCTCTTGCTTAGAAGCAATCCGCCTCAAGCTCTCAAGGGGGGGACAGTCACGCTGTCCCTGACTGAACTCCTCTCTGGAGGGTCCACCTGCTCCTGTCAGTTCTGCCAAATCTGACAGCTCTGGCAGGGATGGAGTCCCTCCCTCAGAGGCCAGATCCTCCCCATCAGGGTTAGATTCTTCCTGCACCTCCGGAGTTCCCTGGGCTGGCTCACCAGGCCCAGTGCCCTTGTCATTGGATGCTTGGCCCTTTGTTCCAGGGTCCAAGTGTCCAGCCCCTCCCTTCTGGCTAGTCTGTGACCTAGTCACAGCACATACCCACTCAGGGAGCTCCAATATTTTCATATGGAGTCCTCTCTCCACCTCTGACCACACAGAGGCTTCAAGATCATTGCCCAGTAAACACTGGACTGGGAGCACCTTTGACACAGCTACCTTCATAGGGCCTGTCACACCTCCCCATTCCAAATCCACCACAGCCATAGGATGGAGTTTGGTAGTGCTGTCTGCATATGTCACCTGGTGAAACTCACAAGGTAACAACCTCTCTGGAGGCACCAGTTCATCCAGGACCATAGTTACACTAGCCCCAGTGTCTCTGATAGCCTCAACCTCCGCCCCATTCACTTTAGGCCTCTGCCTGTACTTGTCCATGTTTGGAGGTAAGGCAGCAAGGGTTGCAATATTCACCCCACCCAGGGACACTAAGGTTGCTTCCACCACCTGACTACCCCTCTCTGGGGCACCACTCTCCACCCCTACACTGACACTGGCAATCCCTGTGGATGGCCCCTTAGGGGGGAGCTTCTTGGCGCAGACAGCATCTCCCTGTTTGTGCCCTGGCTGGTTACAGTCAAAGCACTTACCCACCTTTGAGGGATCAAAGAACCTACCAGGCTTTCCCTGATACCCCCTCCCTTTGAATTTGGGTTGGCTCGGGGCCCCCCCTCCTTGTGCAGGTTTTTGTGGGTCTTTGGAGGACTCTTGATTTTGACCTTCCTTTCCCTGGGCTTTCCCCTGGGGAGGGACCTGTCCTCCTTTCTTCTGGTCACCCCCCTGGTGCTGAATGGAAACCCGGGTTCTCACCCACTCATCAGCTGCTTCTCCCAGCTCTCTGGGGTCTGTCAGCTTAGAGTCCACTAGATACTGGCGTAACTTCTCTTCTGCGCAATGAGTCAAAATATGTTCTTTCAAAAACAAATTATACAATCCCTCATATGAGCCAACTGTGTTACCAACAATCCAGCCTTCCAGTGCCTTCACTGAAATGTCCACAAAGTCTACCCAAGACTTTGAACTCAATTTCTGGGTGCCTCTAAACTTCACCCTGTACTGCTCTGGAGTCAGACCAAATCTCTTGACTAAGCATGCCTTCATCTGCTGGTATGATTCTGCATCCTCTCCCTTCAGGGTCAGGAGCCTATCCCTCCCAGCTACTGGAATCAACTCCCACAGGAGTGCACCCCAATACCTAAAGTGGACCCTACTCATTTTAAGGGCCCTCTCAAAAGCTGCTAGCCACTTGTCAATGTCATCCCCCTCAGTGTACTTCGGTACTATGCCCTTGGGAAGTTTAGGTTCAAATCTACCACCCCTGGACATCTCAACATCCTCTTCACTTTCGCTGCCACCATTCCTCTTCTCCTCCTCCCTCTCCCATCTTCTCTTAGCCAGTTCGAATTTCTCCTTCTCCAAGGCAATCAGCTCTAATTGAGCCTGAAGCTGTCTCTCTGCAAGGGACAGTAGTGGTACCTGAGTAAGGGACCCTTCCCCACTCCCACCACCACCTTGATTCACCTGGCTATCACTAGTCACAATGGGAGAGGTCTCATCCTCACCCCTCTCTCGGGTGAGGTTGGGGGTATCATCCTCCCACCCCCCTTGCGTCTCCTCAGCTACCCCAGCCCAGGCCATTAGGGACTTAAGCAACGCTGTCTTCTTAATCTTGTTGGAAGCAGGCAGCCCCCTAAGCCTACACTGTACCCTAAGATCACCCACTGCGAACTGGGACAGTTTAGCCAGGTCCAGCTCCATGGTTCCCTAGTTTTGGGTCACAAAAAAATAGGCACAACAGACTTAAAACAATTTGGAAAAATCAAAACAATGGATTAAAAACAGTTTAGTCCAAATTCCAAAAATCAAACTCAAAAGTTTTGTTCTAAGGCAATTTAGAGGATTTTTATAATCTTAAATCATTCACTGAAAGGTGTACTTTTTAAATGCAAGTCCACATCCACACCGCTGAGCACCAAATGTTGGAAGGTGGGTTATTGGTAGGGGCAAATGTCGGTCTGCCACTAGCAATAAGGCCACCAACACATGATAGGACCCAGCATAGGTCTTAGAAAATTATTCCTATGCTCAACCCTTGGTAACGTGGCTGCGAGCAGACAGGCTTAACTTCAAAGACAGGTATGTAAAGCATTCAAAAACACCATTTCAGTAAATAATTAAGACACAACACAAAATAAAAATCCAACACCAATTTATAAAAATAGGTAATATTTTTATCTTTTAAATGACACCAAAACGAAAATATTCCACTGTAGGGAACCAGAGTTATGAATTTTTAAAGATTAGTCACTTTCTAGTGCTTAGAAACCAACAGTGCCCCTTTTAGTCATTTCGTTTTCTCTGACAGGGACACACCTTTAGAAGCGGTTCTGGAGAATGTCTCACCACTGTGCAGTGCCGCCTTCTCCAGCAGACGGGTCCAGTTAGAACTCCTTCCTGAAGTTCTGCTTGCGGGTCCCAAAGTATCCAACACACAGTCCAAGGTTCTGGAATCTCCAAGAGGGTCCTTGAAAGTGTGAAACTTCAATCCCGCAATCCACTTGAACAAAACCCTTTCAAATCCACCGGTTCTCCAGGCTGGGGATTCTTTGTGGGGATGTCCAGGTGAGCTCTGTTAACCTGTAGCTTGCAGGTAGTCTACTTCTTAGTCCTTTTGTAGCAAGGTAATCCACAGGGCTGCAGTTTTCAGATGGCGCAGTTTTCAGAGGTCAGGCCTTAGAAGTCTTTGCACAGCAGAACTTTTGCAGCAGGGCACGTCTTGCTTCAGTAGTTTCAAGCAGCAGATCTGGCGGGCTCTGCCCCTCTCAGATACTTATTCACAATTCTCTGGGTCAAGCCACAGGTCACTTCTGACCAATGAAAGCAGGGTAACTCCTCATAGTTATGACCACATCCGGCAGAGTGTGGCATTATGTTGTCCCAGAGTGCATCTTTCTTCCAAATCCATAATGGCTGATTTTCCAGCAAGGAGGCAAGAGCTGGCTAAACACACCCCCTGGGATGGCTTATTTCCATGGACTCTCCCCCTACCATCTGCACATACCTTCCTTAAGCCTAGCCCTGACTCTGGGTCAAGAGTGTCAAAATGAAACTGAAACCCAGGCCTCCCCTCTGCCTTTGAAGAGCATAGTTTACGACTCCACCTCCTGGCCTGGCATACATTATAGACTAGCACACTGCCCTCCCAGCAGAGTGGCCCTTTATCACCTCTTCAAAGCAGCCTGGCTAATCCACTTATCTCTGACCAATCAGGGCAGACCACTGGAAGGCTGAATTTGGACTTACAAACAAGAAAGTCTTATAACTTCTTGTATGTACCCTTTAGGAGAAATTCAACAATATAATATTGTTGGATTTACTACTACCATTCTGGGAAGTCTTTGAATGGTCCGGTTAGTCCTCTCCTATCAATATTTATTCATCTTTAACTTCCTACCATGTTAACCTATGGGCCATGGGGTTTGCAATGGGGAAATGAATTGGGCCAGTCTTCTAGCACCAGGGCTTATAAAAACATATTTTATAAGTATTTCCCTAATTTCTACAGGACCCCCCACCCCCTGTGCAACTAGGTGAGACTTTAGGGGTTCTGAATCTGTAGAAATATTGCAGATTCTCCTTTTACTGTGTTTCTAGTATCAAAGTCGAATTTGGACAGCAATTTACTGTTTCAAAGCAGTCCTGGCACCCAGTGATACTTTTAAACGGGCCTCAGGCTTCAGCACTGCACACATGCTAGTGCAGAAAAAGCTGCTGGCCTCTATACTACCATACCCCAGGGTACTGGGAACCTCTAGGTAGTTTCAATCCCCTGCCCTATTATATACATCTAATGTGTTCCTTTCAGCTTGGCACTGGCCCTGGGCCTGGTTAGGCAGAGCCCAGGGGCAGTCAGAGTCAGTTACCACCAGTTCCAGTCAGCAAAAAGTTGGGGGGTGCCCAGGGCACAGGGTGACTTTGCAACACAGAACATGAAACGCTACATTGCGTTTACTAAGCAAATGAACACTGGGAAGGCGGGAGCCTGGTAGGCAGGTTGGGGAAGTGTCCGGATGAAGAAACGCGCCCTCGCGTTATGACTGGATGCCAAGCGGGAGGGGGCGGAACAATACGGGATCGGCAACGGAACAAAATTACTGCGGAATGCGCTGGTACACCGCGGACAATAATGCGGTCTTAAACCAAAATGTAGGGACACGATAGTTCATGCCACGATAACGCTATCCCACGCCGAAGAAACAACAGGCATCAGACTGGATGGGAAAACTCCCCTCTGCAAGGCTGCTCAGCGCTCACTCACGCCTGAAGCAGGGACGAAGGGTTATAGAGGAAAGGGAAACCAAGGGCAATGAGGCAAGGCTCGGTGGAGTATTCACGCGGTGCAGGAGAAATCCACCATCGAGGTCCACGGCAGGATCACAACTTGAAAGCCAAGCACTGAGGTACCGTATCCCCTTTTGTAGTTGCAGTGTCCTCTTTTCGTGATTGTTCAAATTAGAGATATACGGTGTGGTAAACAAAATAGAACAAAGTCTCTTCTCACCGAGAAGTCTCTTCCACCTTAGGCGACTCTCCGGGATGTTCTATGAACATGTAGTGAGGTCATCAGTATTGTCCAGAGTCTCCCACCAAGATTATGGAAAGTCCCAAAACACCAGCGAGCGACACTAGGTATTCCAACCTGCCGAGGAAATTCCAATCCTAACAACAAGTGAAACTCCCAATGCCCTCCACTTGCTTGCGGGACTGCCCTTCACCCCGTGGTACGAACAACGGACCGATACCGAGATTGGGGAAGCCCTAGTAAGCACAGGAAAAAGGCAAAGAATGCCACGGCACTGACTCACTGCACAGCACCGTGCACTCGGAACAAGGGAAAGGGGTTCTTCCAAGTCGGGTCCAAGAATGTACGGGAACGCTGCAGGCACCGTCGGACTCTGAGGCTTCGGGAAGCGGAAATGACGCAAAGCGCATTTCCCGGCGGAAGTCAGGCTTTTGTTGACAGCCTGACCTCCTTGCGCAAGCGCGTTAGGACCTCGCTGTCAGTAGCGGAATCAAGACGGCAATGCTGACAGTTCTCATGAGAACCCTTGCAGGCCTATTCTGCTAGCTTCTGTCAGCATCCCATTGTGTGGACAAAGGGCTACTCTATTGCAATGAAACATTTCTATCTGTAAACTCTCGGTTAAAGCATGTAAAAACAATATCTTCAGTAAGCTTAACATTACTAATATGCTATTCACTATAAAAAAAAAACGCGAGACACGTTGTTTAAGGAAAGTAAAGTCGTATATATGGTGTGAGGAAGCAAAGTAATACATTTCTCTTAGAGCAGCACATTTTAAAGTGAAGAACGATTTTTCAGTCAGCAGCTAGCATTAGGTCAACATTTTCTAAAAGGCATTTATTTAAATGCCGAAAGAAATCTTTTTGCGGCCTAGTCCTAGATGCACATTAAGTATGAGAGGCTACTTCTATTACCGTGTACATTTGCTCTACATGTTTAATAAAGCGATACCAAAGGGGATGATGGACAGAGCGTTTGAGCAAATCAAACACTCACCCCCAGTCAACTGATCTGGGTTTAATCCATCATCATTCTTTAGCTCACTCCACCACCGAAGTGCAGACATGGCCATATGCAAATCAGTCTGACCCTGTGCCTTATGGGAACAGTCCAGCCCGAACTGCCAAGCCATGTTTTCCCTGGACCGGAAACAAGCATCCTGGGACCGGTTTCGGGTTCATAACCCTCATCAGCCAGGCTATCTTGAATCCAGTGGCAAAGTGAGCAAGGGACCCACGTCTGGGCATACCCTGCCAACTTAGGGCGAACAAAGCGATACCAAAGGGGATGATGAACGGAGTGTTTGAGCAAATCAAACACTCACCCCCAGTCAACTGATCTGGGTTTAATCCATCATCATTCTTTAGCTCACTCCACCACCCTAGTTCAGACATGGCCATATGCAAATCAGTCTGACCCTGTGCCTTATGGGAACAGTCCAGCCCGAACTGCCACGCCATGTTTTCCCTGGACCGGAAACAAGCACCCTGGGACCGGTTTCGGGTTCATAACCCTCATCAGCCAGGCTATCTTGAATCCAGTGGCAAAGTGAGCAAGGGACCCACGTCTGGGCATACCCTGCCAACTTAGGGCGAACAAAGAGATACCAAAGGGGATGATGGACAGAGCGTTTGAGCAAATCAAACACTCACCCCCAGTCAACTGATCTGGGTTTAATCCATCATCATTCTTTAGCTCACTCCACCACCCCAGTTCAGACATGGCCATATGCAAATCAGTCTGACCCTGTGCCTTATGTGAACAGTCCAGCCCGAACTGCCAAGCCATGTTTTCCCTGGACCGGAAACAAGCATCCTGGGACCGGTTTCGGGTTCATAACCCTCATCAGCCAGGCTATCTTGAATCCAATGGCAAAGTGAGCAAGGGACCCACGTCTGGGCATACCCTGCCAACTTAGGGCGAACAAAGCGATACCAAAGGGGATGATGGACAGAGCGTTTGAGCAAATCAAACACTCACCCCCAGTCAAATGATCTGGGTTTAATCCATCATCATTCTTTAGCTCACTCCACCACCCCAGTTCAGACATGGCCATATGGAAATCAGTCTGACCCTGTGCCTTATGGGAACAGTCCAGCCCGAACTGCCAAGCCATGTTTTCCCTGGACCGGAAACAAGCATCCTGGGACCGGTTTCGGGTTCATAACCCTCATCAGCCAGGCTATCTTGAATCCAGTGGCAAAGTGAGCAAGGGACCCACGTCTGGGCATACCCTGCCAACTTAGGGCGAACAAAGCGATACCAAAGGGGATAATGGACAGAGCGTTTGAGCAAATCAAACACTCACCCCCAGTCAAATAATCTGGGTTTAATCCATCATCATTCTTTAGCTCACTCCATCACACCAGTTCAGACATGGCCATATGCAAATCAGTCTGACCCTGTGCCTTATGGGAACAGTCCAGCCCAAACTGCCAAGCCATGTTTTCCCTGGACCGGAAACAAGCACCCTTGGACCGGTTTCGGGTTCATAACCCTGATCAGCCAGGCTATCTTGAATCCAGTGGCAAAGTTAGCAAGGGACCCACGTCTGGGCATACCCTGCCAACTTAGGGCGAACAAAGCGATACCAAAAGGGATGATGGACAGAGCGTTTGTGCAAATCAAACACTCACCCCCAGTCAACTGATGTGTGTTTAATCCATCATCATTCTTTAGCTCACTCCACCACCACAGTTCAGACATGGCCATATGCAAATCAGTCTGACACTGTGCCTTATGGGAACAGTCCAGCCCGAACTGCCAAGTCATGTTTTCCCTGGACCGGAAACAAGCATCCTAGGACCGGTTTCGGGTTCATGTTTATTAAAGCAGCTTCTCCTACAGTTTAAAGTGGCATGTTCTATATTTCACATTTAAAGGAGTATTATTATCTATGTTTTGTATAACTATAGTGAAGTTAAAACACATTTGCTAATGTCAAGGCACATATCCTATGCTAATCAAAGTACAAATTTGGATGAAAGAATTTAGATTTTAACTTCCCTTTTGATGTACTTTCATGTAGGATAACTTAAACACTTAGCTTTCACAATGCCATAGCTGACATTTCCAGACAGGAGCATTTTTGGACAGATATTGGTTGTTCAAAGGACATGGCAACTGGGTTACGTCACTCACCTATAAAGCTACAAATATAACAATATACAAGTTTTTAATGCATGCATACATTGTACTGAGAACTTGGAATCAAAAGACAGACATGCAGTTTACTACCTCACATTCTAAGATCAGCCATTTATTCTCTAGGCTGCTACACAGGTTTGTTAAATTGACACGTCAGTGGCAGAAACACGCATTCTCGTGAACTGTGAGATGCAGAGTCGGGGACACTCCTTCACTATTATAAACACTAGGGCTTCGAATATGAGTGCCTCAAAACATTCCAACGCTTGTTCTTAATGGCCTGGTCCAATATAATTCCACTTCCTTGAGCAGTAGCTACTTAAAACACCCTGGCCCAGATTTATTAACGCTCTGTGCCGGCTTTTTGTTACTTTCGTAAAGCAAAGCCAACGCAAATTGTAATGCTCAGATTTACTATCCAACACAAATCCTGAATTGCATTGGGCAGTTTCACACATGCTGAACCCACATGTTTACAAGTGTTCTAGTCTCTTACATGCTTTTAACATGCAGAAGTTTTTCACTTTATTACATCAGTTTATATCACTATATAGAGAGGCATTTATTAACAGTTTTTATAAAGGCCTCTCAATGTACTGATGTCAAACTGATGTACTAATGTGAAATGCTCCCACATGTTAAAAGCATGTAAGAGGCGCCGCACCACTTTCAAATCCCACCCCCGCCACTGGGCTTATGCAAAGGTATGAACTGCCACGCAAAACCAACTACCCTTAAAACTACACTTACCTGTGCCACTGGAGCAGAGCAGCATAATTTTAATGACATAGAATAGCAACAATAATTTAAGTTAGAGCTTTTGCATGGTAAAGGAACTGAGGGAAGTTATTGCTGCATGGTTATGTGAGTGCTAATGGATAATATATGCACTTATATTCCATTACCTGTTGCTGATGGCATGAGATATCTCATTCCATTAACCTACCCCATAATAGTCTGGAGATACTGTTGCGAGATGACTAGACGTATCTCACTTAATGGTAAACATCGACTTATCCACTTCAAATACCTTAGCAGGGTATACTACACCCCAGAAAGATTGAAGCGTTATGGCCTAAGGGAAGCGGCCGCTTGTCCATGCTGTGGCGAGGAGGTGGCGGGATTCTTGCATGTCGCCTGGCTGTGTCCACGAATTGCGGGATTCTGGGACAAGGTATTCTCCGCATTAAACAAGATTACTGGTCTCTTGCTAGTTCCAGACCCACTGCTTCAATGCTGGGTTACAGTAGAGACGTTTGTAAGCAGGCCAGACGATTGGTGGATATGAGTCTTCCTCTCGCCAAGCGAAGAGTGGCTATGCGCTGGGCTACAGCCCGATCCCTACAATAGCTGAATGGGAGAAATATATGCTATACTGCAACACACAATCAGACACATTTAGTTACCTCCTTCTCCCAAAAGCCAGCCCTCAAGTTTCTGGGGCTTATACCAACAATACCTTGTGGGAAAAGAAATGGGAGAACCTGAAGGGGCCTTGGTCACCTAGAATCTGATATACTTTCTTATCTGCTGAAGGCGAGAATGCTTTAGAGATGGGTGAATGTGCTAGATAGGACAGTCTGCATTAGGGGAATGCACAAGTTGTTATATGACTTTTTCAAGACTCAAGCACAAAGTCCAGCGGTATGTAAAATCAACACGACCATCATCATCATAATCTTATATAGTGGATTGAAATGTTACTCAATTCCAACTAAGGTCATAGAGTCCCAGATGGTCACTAGTACGAACGACTAAGCTAAAAATCTCGGTGTATATAGAAGAGTAGAGCCAAAGTCCCAAGCCCCCAGGAAGTATGATAAACTTTTCTTTGCGGTCCCGTCCAACGTGGCTCCCCACTCGCATTCCAAACATGTTGGAATGCGAGCGGGGAGCCACGTTGGGACTCTATTCCTATGACCTTAGTTGGAATTGAGTAGCATTTCAATCCACTATATAAGATTATGATGATGATGCTCGTGTTGATTTTACATACCGCTGGACTTTGCGCTTGAGCCTTGAAAAAGTCATATAACGGCGAAACACGTGTCGGCTGTCATTTTGCTTCACCTACGTGTCAACAATTTGCCTAAAAATCCACCTATGATCAAGATTGTGTCATACCTACTGCTCTTCATTTTGAAAATAAACTGATTACTGACTGCGTGTCAGTCAGTTGGAACTCTTAATGTGCTGTGCTCTGCTCCTTGAATCTCTCATCCAGCGCATGGCGACACAATGCTTTGCTAGCACCAGCACCAGTGCTAGTTGCAGGAACTTATATTCTTTCTTTTTACCCTCAGGCTTGGCTATTACGCTGAGTAGACAGTGTTTTGGAGAATGCTCCAGCATTATCCCAGTAGCCTTCCTCAGTCTTCTCAAAACGGTCTCCCAGAAGCTTAATACTTCCTGACAAGAACAGGCTAAACGTAGGGGGGAGGTCCACACACTATGACACCTGGGGCAGTCTGTTGATTTTATTGGGTAGATTTTATTGAGAGTGATTGGTGTGAGGTATGTACAGTGAAGGATATTAAAATGGATTCATTTGAATCTCCAACTACTCTAGACCTCCTTCTCCAATCAGCACATTAAGGACCAGCCATTGTCTACCTTCTATGCCGTCCTCAGCCTCAATAACACTAATTTGTTATTTTATTTTACCATCAGTGTAACAATGTGCCTACCGGCTCCCAACCATAAAATCGTCTTGAGCATGCTTGACTGAGTGCGGGCATTCTGAAAGCATGTCCGCACCCCACCAGGATATCCTTTATGTGGTAGAAGAAGATTCTGTTGTTTATGTTTGGGGGATAAGTGTTCATGATGCATACCTCCTGTCCAACTAATGTGCTATGTAGGAGTAGGAATCATCCGTCTATGTCTGCTACCATATAATAAAGTGTGAAAAGCACCCTCGGCGGTATTCATATCGAGACCCCTCCTGGCATATGCCGAGAAGGTGGCGGAGTACACCTGTACCCTTCATTTCTTAGCCACCCACTTTGCCTCCGGGTCTAGGAGGTGTGTCTCCTGTAGACCTTCAATGCCCACCTTATTGCACCTCAAGAAGAACATCACCCTTGATGAATCCCCCTAATCCTCTAATATTCCAGATAATAATCCTGTATCCTTCTCTCATGGGACCAGATATGTTTAGTCTAGTTTAGGGTAGATACCTCCCTTCATAATGTCCCATCCCATCGAGGGGCCTCCACTCAGTACTGTGAGACTGGTCAAACAGGAGAGGATGGTATGACAATCTATCCTGCGTGGGATAAATCAAACAAGTTAACAATAACAAAACCCCCATCCAACCCACCCCGGATAAACATGCTGTAACCAGTAACAAGAAACATGTTTGGCTTCCAGATATGCTGGGCGAAACAACCAGTGTAGTAGCCCCCGCCAATAACAAATGAAACAATCAACATGCTCCCAATGTTGTCATTCTTGATTAATAGTTCTAGTAGTGTTCATATGCAGGGTACCTATTTCCTTTCCGGACACCATCCGACTGTTGGGTCGGACAGACAGAGTCAGTTATGGCTGTCCTCCAGCTGCCCCACCACCCTGCTGAGGGAGCATGGTGGCCCAGTGGTCATAATCTACACATTGCCCCCCAGTACCAGTATGAGAGTATTGTGCCTCTCCCCCCAGCCAGAGCAGTGCTCCATGCCTGTCCCACAAGGCATCAGGAGGACAAACCAGCTCCCCAGAGGACAAGCAACAGGGGCCGCCCCCCAGGGTGTGGATCTGAGTTGACAAGTCAGACAGAGTTTCTTGTAAATCAGGAGAGAGCGCAGCTTTGAGTTTATTAGTTATAAGCTTATACTACAGCTTCGGTGGGAGACATCTCTGTTTCCCCAACACGTGTGGGGAAGATGCCCTCCACAGTCACAGGCAGCCCCCGTCCTCCTCAGGTGTCCTGGTACCATCCTCATGGATAACAATGTGTGGGGTGCTTCTGATGATTGCCCTCCTCAACCAGGATCCTTCCCAGACTCTCTGCTACCCCCTGCCAGTTTCTTAAAGAGTATTGCGCTCCTCTCATCCTCCAAGCCTCCCATAAGTCACTTTATGCCACATTTCCAGCCAGCTTTATTCCTCGTCAGGGCTCTCAAAGAAGTTTGACTTGTCATTGGCCATCACACATAATCACACAGGGTATAGTAGCATGTATTTTAAGTTCTAGGCCCTGAGTTTCTCATTTGCCTTCGGAAAGATTTCCCATTCTGTCAGTACATTATGGGCATACTCTGGGTAGAAGCAATTTTGTGTTTTTCATGCTACACGGCCTCGAACTCCCACACCTCCCCAAAGATGACAGTTAAGAAACCGATCTATGATTCACCTGGGGGGAGCCCCCAGAGAGGGTGGCGTGGTCAAGGCTCTGTGCACCAACTCCACCATGAGCATCGCAAATAGGACTTTAGGTCTGAGTTCTGTGCGAATCCATTGCTCAGGAAAAAGTTCAGTCGAACTCCCCTCTGCTTTTTCTGGGAAGCCCAGCAGCCAGAGATTGTTGCTGCGGGAACACCCTTCAGCATCCCCCACTCGATTTTCAAGCATTCCGGTCATGGTAGCCATCTTGGCCATCTGTTTTTTAAAGTTAGCTCTGGGCACATATATGGACTCTTTGGCTGTATGCACTTTTCTATGACCCTTACAGTCAGCCTCTATTGACACCATTGCGGTCTTCTCTTCTAGTGCAGTTCTGGAGCCATGGATTGCTTCCAGACGTAACGCCCTGGGGACAAAACATCAATGTCAAAAATATAGACAACAAAAATATCGACTCCTATACTTAAACAGCTAAGTACAAAAATATCAACTGAACAATATTGCTGTAAAAAATATAGATGCATAAAATATCGACTTTTATATAAATATAAAATAAAATAATATATATTAAACCTAAACATAAGTATTTATACATATATATTTACTTTAAAACAATTAAACTATATGTTAAAAGATTAAATTATATAAAAAATAAAAATATATTTCATTGATTTAAAATATAAAAAACTAAATTCTATAATAAATTAAGACATGAAACTATTGAAAAATATTTAATAATGCATTTCCCAATACAGTCAGTGCAACAGTAGGGAAAGTGTTGGATAGCGGAGGGGCAAAAATTACTATTCCCACTCCAAAGAGTTCACCAGTTGGGAAAGTGTTGGATAGCAGAGGGGTAAAAGTTACTATTCACACTCCACTGAGTGCAAGAGTAGAATAAGTGTTGGATAGCGGAGAGGTAAAATGTACTATTCCCACTTAGATGACTGCAACAGTAGGGAAAGTGTTGAATAGCGGAGGAGTAAAAATTACTATTCCCACTCCTGTAACTGCAACAGTAGGGAAAATATTGGATAGCGAAGGGGTAAAAATTACTATTCCAACTCCAGTGAGTGCAACAGTAGGGAAAGTGTTGGATAGCGAAGGCGCAAAAATTACTATTCCCACTTCAAAGAGTGCAACAGTAGGGAAGTGTTGGATAGCGAAGGGGCAAAAATTACTATTCCCACTCCAAAGAGTGCAACAGTAGGGAAAGTGTTGGATAGCAGATGGGTAAAAATTACTATTTCCACTTCACTGAGTGCAACAGTAGGATAAGTGTTGGATAGCAGAGGGGTACAATTTACTATTCTCACTCCAGTGAGTGCAACAGTAGGGAAAGTGTTGGACTGCGAAGGGGTAAAAATTACTATTCCAACTCCAGTGAGTGCAACAGTAGGGAAATTGTTGGATAGCGGGGAGCAAAAATTACTATTCACACTCCAGTGAGTGCAACAGTAGGAAAAATGCTGGATAGCGGAGAGGCAAAAATTACTATTCACACTCCAAAAGTTAAAAAACAAGCATTTACAATGCAATGGTCTCGGCATTGGTAAAGGTAGAGCTATTGGCATTGCTCATGACATTATTTTTGTGTATGTTTTTGTTTTTAAAACATGTAGAGAAACGGCATTGTTGTTTACAATGTCAATAGCTTAATCAGTGTGTGTGTAGGTGGCTCTGGGTGTGGGTGCAAATGCAATAGGTCTCGCATTTGAGAGTGATTAAGCTATTGACATTGTAAATAACAATGCCATTTCTTTAAATGTTTTAAAAACAAAAACATAAACAAAAATAAGGTCATGAGCAATGCCAATTTTTCAGCGATTTCTAAGCACTGTACAGAACATGTCACTATTACCAAACGTTATGCTACAGAGTGTATCCAGCTCTGAAAGAAGGAAGGTTGTCAGCCCTGCCGAGAATTAGACGTGTGCACTGCAGATGAAGTCGGTATCAGCAGCGCGTGTTTCTCGCTCGGCCACCCTGTGAATCTTGGCTGCAGTCCGACATGGTGAAGGGATAAATACCCATCCCTCCATCTTCCCACTAGTCTAGCGCCCTCCCTAGTCTGTACTTAGCACACACAACGCTCCGCAGGTTGGATTGTCCTGTATGGCGGGAGCGCCCACGCAGGCACACGCTGAAGGACCTTTACATAGACGAACGGTATTGGTTAATGCGCCCTCAGTGGCCTGCATTCTGAACTGTCGAGGTCTGGGTTGCTCAAAGGGCCGAAGAACGCATTCTCCAGGCTAGCAGCTGCTTCTTGCCACCAGAAGTGTTTGTTTTTTTTAAATTTTATTTGGACCGGAAAGTCATAACGTTTTGTGAAGTGGGCGTTCCTAGATGCGACTTGAGCGTGCTTTTGCGTTGTGTTCTAAAGTCGTCCATAAAAATGCATAGTAAATGGTGCAGAGCACGCACCCGTGGCTGCTTCTCTGAAACTGTATTATCCCCGCTCAGTTAAAGAGGGGCAGACACTGTGCTAAGCTTGGAGAAAGCATTTGTGTTATTTTGACATTCCGTGCTTTTTATGGCGCTGATTTGTCAGCGGTCGATGCAAAGGCAGGCCGGTGTTGACTCTGTGTGAAGGATGTTTGCCTGCGGGGCTGGAGGTGGAGACCGAGCGGGCGCTGGGGGCTGAAGCCCCTTGCAAGGCCTGGTGCTGTGGAATAAGGCACTGTCTCACTGCGCGACGCCGTCTCTTGTGCTGCGCAAGTGTGTTACAATTGGGTGCAGTCTCGTGCCCCCCTCCGCCCCGTTTGCCATGTGCATGGCTTGTTGCCGTTGGCAACTATCTGTGCAGCTTCTGATAAGGGGCCGCCTGCTTGCAGGGGGTATGTAATGAAAGGTTCGTGCGCCGTGGGAGTGTTCATTGGGAGGGTGGGAAGCAATCCCGTCACTACACTTTAATAAATAGTTCTCATCTCTTTTGGGGAGCGGTGGAGAGGCGCCGGAGGGGCCGGTTTCCGCAGCTTCAAAGGAAGATATCCATGTATTAAACACTTCCGGTGTCTGCCTTCAGCCAGGCCGCCCTCTTAGTGACAGTGTCGCACCCTGCCGCCAGGTCTCGGTGCGGGACCGACGGCAAGCCAGTGATGGGTATACCAAGACCAGAGACCCAGGAGCCTTTGATGTAAGGCGAGCTTCCTTGCATCATGCGCTCTCTTTTCAATTGGCCCTCACTCACCGTTGGACTTAACGTGATGGGAACATACTTGAACTAGAATTATGAAAACTGTCACACGTTGTTCAGATATAGAAAGTATCTAAGTTAACCCCATGGTCTGCCATGTATTTTCTCTGTTGTGCGACGTATTAATAGAAGAAACCCACTTATGTAAAGCGCTTTGATACCTCCGGGTCAGCCAGCGCTATATGAAACTCAATAAACAAACACTATCGGTGATTTCAATACAAATCGGACTCGATGTAAACAAAAAACATGCAATACATGCTAGGAGCATTATTCTAACAAGGCAGAGCAAAAGGCACACCACCGCCTTTCTCCGAGGCAGAGCAGAAATGCCTCGGAGAAACGCTGCGGCATTTTCGGATTCGGGGGCGTGTTTGTCTTGGCTGGAGGAGAGAATGAGACTTCTTGCAAAAAACACGCCCCCGATCCGAAAAGGACGGGGCCTAATGGAATGACTGACCTCTTCTCCAATGGCTGGCCAGCATTCAAGAGGCCAGCCAATGGAGAACAGGGGAGAAGAGGGGCGGGTTCAAGCCCCTCTTCTCCAAGTCATTAAATCTCGGAGCTAGACTGCGCAAGCGCAGCCTTCGCAGCCGAGACCTAAAAATATATATACAAATATTTTTTTTAATAAAAATAAATAAATAATATTAAAAAATTACATATCAAATAAAACCATATTATAATATTAATTACATATAACAAATACCTACAAGTCTTATATAAAATAGAATATTAAACAAATTAAAAAATAATTCTTTTAACCCTTTCGATGCGCATGACGGAGCGATTCCGTCATGCGCATCGGTCGCGCTGTGCGTATGACGGAACCGCTCCATCACGGCCCCGCCCGCGCAACGAACCTTCAGCACGGCGCGGTAATCCGCGCCACGCTGAAGGGGTTACACTAGAAAATACTTCCAAGCAAAAACATTAATGAATACATAAATGTATTTATTTTATTTCCTACCGTATAACATGACACCAATAACAACACACTTTAACACTTTTTAAATAAATTTACTTCCATAGTTAACATAATTAATAATCAATTAAAAAATATTATTAATAAAAAAACTAATAAACATTAACCACACACACCTTAACCCTATAATGTCCACAACACACACCTAAATTAAACTATAAAATAATAAAACACAATTAAAATCTATTACTAATAACAACTAATTATAAAGTAATTTACATTTATGTAATTCCCACCCTTTACCCCTTTAAAAGTAGAAACACACACAAATAAACGATTACCCGAAATAAATATCAAATAATTAACATTAATTAACAACTATATATTAATGAATTTAACCCAAATTACTTAACACCCTTTACACCTATAAACACCAATACACACACCTAAAATTAATTACACAATTACCATAATTAATTACCAATTAATTAATTATTATTAATTAACAACCAATTAAGTAATTAATAGTAAATTACTTTACACATTTAACACTATAACATCTACTAATAATAAAATATAATCAATTAATTTAATATAATTAAATTACTTCCCACCCTATTCTCCTATAAGCCCACAACCTGCTACGGAACTAAGCACGCAAAATTCAAATTAAAAAAATAATAACTACTAAAAAAAGCACATATATTTAAAATACAAACAATTCTTATACAAAAAAACATACATCACATACATTTAAAATATATACTAAAATACATAACATTAATTAGAAAATCTATATTTTTAACAACTTTATTTTTGCAAATGGTATTAAACACTTCTATTTTTTTTAAATCGATATTACTTACCTTAAGTCGATATTATTGACCACGATATTTTTGCTGTCAATATTTCTGAACCATGATATTTATGACTCGATATTTGTGCAACTGGATATTTTTTACTCGGTATTCTGTCTGCACACCATGCCCTGGTGGGCTCCCCTGCCGAGTCTGGCAGGTCCTGGGATGACTGAGCCCCCGAGATCCTGGTGGATCTCTGTGACAGTGGCTGGGGCATGGAGTAGTGCACCACGCCCCAGCCACCAATAGTTTTGGTCTGCTGGGCTTTTGTAGTCCTGTCCTTTCCCATGCTATTGTCGCAGGCCGCTGCTGTATGGGTCTCTTTTTAGGCCGCTTGGATGTGGTGCTGCTTCCCTAGTCAACCTGAGTGCCTGTTCCTCACACGGGCACAGGCTGTGTGTGGTCTGCCCCGCTCCAGCATAGGCTGTTCCTTAGCTGCCGTACTTGCCTGGCGGATGGAGCAGGGCCACTAATATGGTGGCGGTGCCTAGCAGGCACCGTCCGCCATATTAGGATGTGGGTTTGAAGAGGCCATTCCATGGCGGCAATGCCGCCATGGAAAGGCTGGTGGGGATTGGGTTTGGGGGCCCGTTGCGGGCCCCCCTTGTGTGTGTGGGTGGTACCCATGGTCCCCCTTGCATTTCCTTGCACCAAGTGGCAGGCACCGCATGGTGCTTGCCATGTGGTGCACGGAAATGCGGTGCAAGCACCTAGTAGAGATAAGTTATTATCATTTTATTTTTAGTATTCCAGTTGCCCCCAGGTTAGGGTAGGTGGGGCTGGGCACCTCGTGTCACAGGAAGGAGGAGTGGCTGATGCTGCACCTAAAGTGCACATTACTGTTTGGCCGGCTGTCTCGAACCTGCCAAACACTCATGCGCACTTTGCATGTTCTCCACCCAGGCTGCATTACAGCCTGGGTGGAGAACATACCTAGGCTCCCAGTCCCTCTCCGAGTGCCAAACCATGGTGCTCAGACCAATCATGATGCTGCTATCAGCAGTGTTGTGATTGGTCAGGGGAGTCTGGAAGCTTGGGTGCTTCCTGTTTCTGGTTCCTTCAAAGAGAGGCAGCGGCTGCCGACGGCGACCAGCAGGTAAGTTTTAATTTTTATCTATTTCCTAACCCCCACTTCCCTCGCCCCCATCCCCTACCAGCCGCCACTGCGTGGTTTACCCATTGATAAATCGATCGGGGTCCATGACACTGCTGGCTAACAGTTCCTGTTGTAGTCCCAGGATGCTTGTTTCCGGTCCAGGGAAGACATGGCTGGGCAGTTCGGGCTGGACTGTTCCCATGAGGCACAGGGTCAGACTGATTTGCATATGGCCATGTCTGAACTGGGGTGGTGGAGTGAGCTAAAGAATGATGATGGATTAAACCCAGATCAGTTGACTGGGGGTGAGTGTTTGATTTGCTCTAACGCTCCGTCCATCATCCCCTTTGGTATCGCTTTGTTCGCCCTAAGTTGGCAGGGTATGCCCAGACGTGGGTCCCTTGCTCACTTTGCCACTGGATTCAAGATAGCCTGGCTGACGAGGGTTATGAACCTGAAACCGGTCCCAGGATGCTTGTTTCCGGTCCAGGGAAGACATGGCTGGGCAGTTCGGGCTGGACTGTTCCAATGAGGCACAGGGTCAGACTGATTTGCATATGGCCATGTCTGAACTGGGGTAGTGGAGTGAGCTAAAGAATGATGATGGATTAAACCCAGATCAGTTGACTGGGGGTGAGTGTTTGATTTGCTCTAACGCTCCATCCATCATCCCTTTTGGTATCGCTTTGTTCGCCCTAAGTTGGCAGGGTATGCCCAGACGTGGGTCCCTTGCTCACTTTGCCACTGGATTCAAGATAGCCTGGCTGACGAGGGTTATGAACCTGAAACCGGTCCCAGGATGCTTGTTTCCGGTCCAGGGAAGACATGGCTGGGCAGTTTGGGCTGGACTGTTCCCATGAGGCACAGGGTCAGACTGATTTGCATATGGCCATGTCTGAACTGGGGTGGTGGAGTGAGCTAAAGAATGATGATGGATTAAACCCAGATCAGTTGACTGGGGGTGAGTGTTTGATTTGCTCTAACGCTCCGTCCATCATCCCCTTTGGTATCGCTGTAGTCTGGGTCCACCAGCTTGGCTGTGGCTGTGTGAGTGCTGTGTCAAACTCAGAATCCCAGAATCGAGGTTTGAACAAATAATCTAACACAGTGATCAGGGTTTCTGGGCTGTCGTAGAACATATCAATTGTAACACGCTGGTCCCAGAGGAGGTCTCCATGGCAATCACATTCACGTCTTCTCTGGGCTAGACAAACGAGCGCTGGCTCTATTACAGCCACGCTCAAAGTAAAGTAATGCTCAGAGGAGCTAAATACACCTGACAAATGATTGTAGGGTGGGAATGTGAGAACACACATTCAAATGTGTTAGAATAACCCCTGATGCGTGGTACTTGGCAGGGCTGTGTCCAGGTCATAATGACAATCACTCCTGTAACCAAGTTCTGATGCAACTGGTTCAAACTCTACCCATCAAAACATTTGGACCAAACAGATATATTGGGTAACAATTGACCCATTGCGCCGTACAGTACCACCCAACCACCGAAGATCTTGGTTCAGACAATGGTTTGAATTTACTGCAAGTTGTTTTGTCACGCAGCAACACAAAGCCTCCCACTCACAAGTCGTTATCTTTGGCCTCCTGCACCTGTTCACTTTAGCTTTGGCCTACGACTGTGTGCAGTGACAATGATCAATGTTCTTAGTAGTCCATGTCAGATGGCAGTAAATGATGTCAGATGGACACCTACCTAGTAGCATTGTGGCTGGTGAGGTTTTGGTGAGTACATGTAGCGTGTTTCTGTACTCTCTGAGAAACTATAGATGGCCCACTCTGTTCACGCTCTGATATCTTCATCACTTTGTTGAGTGTCAGCCTGGCCCTTTTTGCTTTGCAGCTGGCCTGAGGCCCTCTAGGTGTAGTCTCTTGTCTTAAATTCTAAGGGATCTCAGATGCTGGGCAAATTCATGGTCTTGGACCAGTGATCTGTTGTCTTTCCTGACTTCCTATGAGAGTCCATGTGGATCCAAGAGTAACAAGGCTATTCAACCCTACCAAGAAACTGTCACTAATTCAAACCTCCACACATCCCATGCCCTCTGCATTCCACCCCCCACATTCCACACTCTACCCACATACTTTACACTCATCCACTGTCCCAGCACTACACCATACCTGGAGAGGCCCGTGCAGGTAAGAGCGGTGGGGCCGCGTTGGGGGAGGGGGTAGGGTTCGACAGACGACCAAGAGAGAAAATTAATTAATTAATTAATTTTCCCTCGTCACCACCTGTCGAAGCTCCTCTCCCTCTTCCTACCCGGCCCCACCGATCTTACCTGCACGCGGCTGTACCACACTTCCTTCCTTAACAACTCACAACAACCAAGGATTATGCATGTAACAAGACAAACATTTAACAGGCATTTCACACCCTCTTCTCCCATTCCTGCACACTGTTTACACAGAATCCACACTGTTCGCTGAAATGGTGGCTTGTTCGCGTGCATCATGTACACCAATATCCAATCTTTTTTTTTTTTCCATACATCCAGGAACACATTCTTCTCAGGTATACTCCTGACTACTCCTTCAGTTGCCGCTCTTTCCTTCATGCCCCTACACACTGATACTCTTCCCAAATTCCACAACCAACCATCTTGTACTTTGACAGCTGTCATCAAGACCTCCATCACCTTATGAAGGGCTCAAACCACCATGCACATCCCAATGTGATTACATCTTGTTAATCCTCATCCACTATACCACCCAGATTGTTGGGGAACCTCCAATCCTGTCTCCATGCTCTTCATCCATCTGTCGCTTCATCTTCTCTTGATATTTTTCACTCTCTTTCATTTCCACTTTTTCTGTAATGTTTGATTTAATTTCCAATCGACAAATGAACCACCAAGATATGAACTCTGTTGTTGGATTCAGCCTCCTAAGCAATTCAAACGACGATTTACCAGTAACCTCACCAGAATTCCCCTATATCAGTGGTTCCCAAAAGTTTTCGAATTGCGGGTCCCTTGACTCATTGGTCATTGTCTGTGGCTCCCCACTGTTACTTTTTTTGGAAGGGTGTGGGGATGTAAGCCCGGCCTAGGGAGTACTTGCATTTTTCTCCCTGAAAATAATTGGGATGAAGCTGATGAAGGTAAGGGTGTTTCGTATTACTAAAAAAAATCAAGGCCCTCTATGACAACTTCAGCAAACAGACTCCAGAAACCACCCTTTCCTCCAGCAACGACAGCCAGCCCACCATCACCGCAAGATCCCCGGACACCACTGAAGATACCACCACAACCATGAAGAGCACTCACTCAGGAGCCCCCACGGAGTACCCAAAATAATCCTCCGCTCCTCTTACTTCGCCCTAGCAGAAACCCTGCGCATCTGCAGAACCAGAGCGGGTGGAAGAGCCTTTTCCTACATCGCGCCCAAAGCCTGGAATGAACACCCTGTCAACATCAGATGATCCCCTACTCTGCACACCTTCAGGAAGAGCCTCAAGACCTGGCTTTTCGACTGACTTGGAGCTCCCCCCCACCCCACCCCCCAGGGCATTAAGACCCTCATGGGTGAGTAGCGCGCTTCACAATTCCCTGCTTGATTGGTTAAGTGCTTCTATTAGACTGTGGTCACCTGACTTCCAGGGCAAGGGTTCTCATTTGACCCAAGTTACCTCTTTGCTAGGGCTAGTGATTCCATTGGACTTAGGTCAACTGATTGCTAACTCTTCCCTTCCTATATTAACTGAAACATTAGTTCATCCAGCAACAAGGTCATTACCTGTTGGGGCCCATGGGCCATAAACTCTCACACTTCACTCTAAACCAGTAGGTGCACAGCCACTCACCACTACAGGAATAGCTACTACAGGTCTCCAAGGTTACAACTACAGGGTAAATATTGCTGCAACTGAGTCCCAGGGGATAAACCCTCCGGTGTCTCATATGGTCATAGAAAGCTGCCCAGGGGGGAACGAATATCATGGAAGAAGGCAGCCTGTCTAGTAAAGAGAGTGTAAATTGATACTTGTATAGCGCACTACTCACCCGCAAGGGTCTCAAGGCGCTTGTACGAATACCGCTGTGGAACCCATCCTGGCTTTTCCTGTGAGGCGTCCACTCCTGGGCACCCCCAAGGTGGAGGCCAGGCATCCTTAGCGTTGTGGGGGCCGATGTGGAGATTAAGCAAGCTATTGCCCAGAGTTGCAGAGTGGGAGTCCATGATTGGAATAGGCACCGAGGCGAGAATTATCAGGTCCGTGGAATTTTTGAGCCCAAGACCCGCCGAGGCGGGGAATTGAACCCTGGTCCCGGGCTAGACCTCTGCATCAGGGTCTGCCGCTCTAATCATTGAGCCACACTTCTCCACTGCCTTTATTGGGTAGCCTTTTGGGTGGAACTCATGGGACCGAAATTGACTGTCACAGTTTAATGTGCAGCCATTAAAAACATGCCAAAGGGGAAGGGATTTCATCAAAGAAGAGAACGTGTTTAGTGAATGCAGTGTTTTTTGATGGTCTTGTGGGGCAAATGCATGTGACTATAATCTTCACTGTGTTAATTAGGTTTTTTTTCAAGAGTGGGCTCGGCGCAAACAAGTCATCAATAACATTGCTGCTCCTCTTCTCTTGCTTGTTTTTGGTTGTATTGTATTGTATACGTTTTTGTATAGCGCGTCTGCCACCCTACGGGTATCCTGGCGCTTGGAGACCATGATAACATGAAGCATATAGAACGAGCAGCCACTAGTCAAAAGACGATGCTATCTATTCCTGGCGAAAAAGCCAGGTCTTAAGATCTTTCCTAAAGCCCAGCAGAGATTTGGCCTGTCTCAGATCTTGGGGAATCTTATTCCAAAGGCGGGCTGCCACCGTACTAAAAGCCCTTCCTCCCATCCTTGCTAGTTTTATTTTGGCAACGGATGCCAGGCTTTGGCTAGTGGACCGGAGAAGTCTTTTTGGTTCATACCAGGAGAATTGCTCTCGTACAGGTAACGGACCCATGTTATGTAGAGCTTTGTAGACCGTAACCAGTGACTTAAAACTGATTCTGTCTTTAACAGGCAGCCAGTGAAGGTCCCTTAGTGCCAGCGTCACTGAAGAATCACGCTGTCTCTTGAGGGCTAGTTTAGCTGCCATGGACTGTACTCTTTGTAGTCCCTGCACAATGTATTGGGGAGCACCCAGATAAAGGGAATTACAGTAGTCCAGTCTGCTCAGGATCACGCTCTGGACCACCAAGGACCTAGTCTCGCTTGGGAGTAGCGGGAGAATTTGGCGGAGAGCTCTCATCAGGGCGATACAGGTGCTGATTGTTTTGTTTGCCTGAGATTGCATCTGGAGGTCTTCGTCCATCATGACCCCCAGATTACGAACTGTTTTTGCTGCAGCTATGGGGGCGTCCTCTGGCCTAAACCTGACCTCGTCCATAAGATGTTTGGACATTTTAGCTGCACCGCAGTGCAATAACTCCGTTTTCCCAGCGTTCAGCTGTAACGAATTGGCCTTCAGCCAGTCAGAGACCTGCCTCATGCATGCCTGAAAAGAGCTCAAAGAGACTGCGTGCTCTCCTTCAGTGGAGAACAGCAGTTGAATATCATCCGCATAATTGACCACTTCGATCCCATAAGATTTTATTATGGGGATCAGGGGCCCTAAATAGACATTGAAAATAATTGGGCTGATTGCTGAGCCCTGAGGCACTCCATGGCATACCGAGGACCAAGGGTAGACAAAAGGCGTCAGGGTGACTGCCTGTTGGCGGTCAGCCAGATAGGACTGTAACCATTTCAGGGCGTGGCCCGTTACCCCCATGCCTTCCAGTCTTGCCAGCAGGACCGCATGACTAACCGTGTCGAATGCGGCCGACATATCCAACAGCACCAGTACTGAAGAACTTCCACTGTCGGCTCGCATTCGAAGTTTGTCCAGCACGGTTGTCAGGGCGGTTTCCGTCCCATGCCCTGGCCGAAATCCAAACTGGTCCCTATCCAGAAGGAGATTTTCTTCCAGAAAATTAGACAGGGACTTGCTGACCATTTTTTCCAAGATTTTGACCGGATATGGCAGGAGGGATATGGGATGGAAATTAGCTGCATCGATGGATCTAGGGATGGTTTTTTCAATAGGGGGGTAACTATCGCCTGCTTCCAACAGCTTGGTACAGCTCCTTCATTCAGGGATTGGCAGCAAATTTGCCACAGAGCCGGGAATAAGTCAGGCCGTACTCCTTCCCAATCTTGTGAGGGAGGGGATCGAGAGGTGACCCGGACGATATCTCCTGGGCTATGCTGTTAAAGGAGTCCTCCTCTTCTCTTGCTTGTTTTTGGTTTGCATGGCCTAGATTCTGCAGGGGCGAGCTGATCAATCAGCGGCGGAGAAGGACTTTTCAGGAACTAATGGTGACCTGCAAATAGGTCAGATGACCAGAAACAATGCAACACCAACCTCTCCACTTAAAACCCTCTCCCATTCCTTCTTAACAGGGTTGCAAGTCAAAGGGTGGAGAAGACAAGTTTATCTTCCCTCTTAGGGTCTGTTTGGGCCTGGGATGAGCTTAATGTTAGGCATTTAGAGACAGTCTCTCTAGGGTACAGCCCATAAGATCTTTAGGAGGTGGAGGATAGCCACTCAGGTATACTCCATATGATCTGTAGGAGGTCATGGGTAGTCACTCTAGGGTACAACCCATGAAATCTCCAGAAGGTGGGAAATAGTCTCTCTTGGGTACAGTCCATAAGATCTCCAGGAGGTGGGGGATAGTCACTAGGGGTTAGCCAGTAGGATGTCTAGGGGTTTAGGGATAGTCACTGTAAGGTACAGCCGATTAGATCTTTAGGAGCTGGAGGGTGGTCAGTCTTGGGCACCGCCCATACGAGCTCTAGAAGGAGGGGTATAGTAACTTGGTTACAGCCCAAAGGACCGCTAGGAGGTGGGGCGTAGTCTATACTTGTTGTAATCTATATTTGAAGATGTGTAAGACAACTTCACAAAGAAAGGACAATTTCCACTTCAAAATAAATCCATAGAGTGAGGACTCTGACCTAACTGGTCTCAGAGCAACTTACTACCCCTCTCAGGATAGCAAGACTCATGAGCACGAACAAGCAAGAAATCAAGAAAGATGTAGGGACACCCAAATCTGTTAAATTCTACTGCTAATACAACAACAGCAGAAATGACAATCAAACACATAAAGACTTATCACCGTCAGAAGAGAACAGACCAAGTGGAGGAGTTGTACAATGTCATTTATCAGGAGGAGACAGAAGACAATAGAAAGGCATGAACAGATGATCACTAAGTTACCTGAAACTCCAGCTCAGTCGTCCAACATCCACTCAGCCCCTCCCTCATCCAACCTATCGATATGACTATCTGAATCTCCCTTTCCACAGACAACCAGAAATACCTAGCACATCAGACATCCTCCTGGCCACTCCACAAGACACAGCCAGTCTTCCCTTTCACCCCCACTTTTATCCCACTTCCCTCATCTTCCAGTATGCCCTCATCTCCTCACTGACTACCAAGTGTGTTAGCAGCTAAGGGCCAGATCGTTTACCTATTTTCTGGTCACAAAGACTTGATTCAAGGTTTGTGACCGCAAAACATTTTTTTAATATGTACCAATCACATTTTAGGAGTTGGTAAAATGAGATTGCGACCCCATAGCTATTTGCGATTTGGAAAGAACATGTTGCAAGCACCCCTTCAAAATACCAAATACCAAAACAGAATGGCATGAATCAATGTTTTTTGACTGAAATGACTGACTCCCGTTCTGGAGTGTAGGCACCTTGGGTACCCTTCCCCTTTATGAATGTAGGGGAGTAGGCAGAGCAGTGGTCTAGGGGACCACTGCAAACTGCAAAACAAACTTTTCAAATAAAGTAAACTATTATTTTTAACCGTAGTACTATTTCAGTTATGCTAAATAAGCTTCATTAAAAAAACCTTACTTTTACGGCTAGAGTGGTTGACCTCGAAGCTGGGGAACCGGGTTCGAGTCTCGGCAACAACGCTCAACATCCTGTGATTCTGGGCAAATCACTTAATCTCCCCCTGCTTAACAAAAATTAATGTGTACTTCTGTACCAAAACTGGTGCTCATATAATGCTCTGATACCCGATTCGGGTCTAGTTCGCGCTATATAAAACTCTAAAAAAAATGTTTTTAAAAGGTGATGAAAGACATGGTGGTCTGTTGACCCTAGTAGGCCACCATCCCTGTGATGATTGCCAATCGGAGTGAGTCACAATTTACTGTCTATGCCATTGCTATTCCTGAGGTAGGGACGATTATGACCCACTGCAAATATAATTTTAGGAACAGACCTGTTAGTACATAGGTTAGTTCATAAAAGTTTTACTGGTTGCAAAAATAATGGTTGCATTTTATGACCATTGCTTTGTGATTACTATTCCATACATCAAGCCTTACATTGCTTATAGTTTAGTGCAATATCCATGAACAGGAACAGCTTCAATATATTTGATCTTCTCTCAAAAACCAACCCAGATATCACATTCATCACATAAACATGACTCAGTGATAAATCTGCACATGCCATGATGCCACCCCACCTGGATACAGCATTAGCAGGACAAATAGCACTGGCACCGAGGCTCAGCTTTTATTCATAAGAAATCAAAAAATTTTAAACTGCACGTTGATGACTTCAACATGACACAGTGCGTAAACCCACTAGTGAGATGTCATGCCACCTAAATTTCACCCGCCACATTGGCATGGTCTACAGACCACCTCTCACCAATGGAACATTTAGGTTCACACTACTGGACACAGTGCTCAAGTCCTTACTAAATCACCCTAACCTATATATTCTTGGAAACTTCAATATGTGGGTTCGCTAAGAAAGATCTATCGGTAAATATGGCTATTACTTTCATGCTTGAGGCTCTCAAACTTCAGTAAATCATATCAGGGCACACTCACAACACTGGACACACTAAGGATATCATATGTGCCCCATGCGGACAGCACTTTATGACCAACAACTCCCCAGTCATCTGTAGTAACCACCACATCATCGATTAGAAAATGTCCATACCACATCACAAGAACAGCTCGAAGGTGGCAGCAACATACAACACCACCACATGCAGACAGTGGAACAAACTGAACCTACTAGCACTTAATAGCCACCTTTTATAAACTCCAATCAACAAGCGTCTATAAGATATATCCACATTTTACAAATGGATTTCCTCATGACTGGACTTCCAAATATGACTAAAAACCTCCACCTGGAATAACCTGAAGGAAAAGATCCCCATAGACCAGTGACAAAATTAAACAAATGAAGACACAACACAACTCAAATGGGGGAAATCAAGGGATGAAAAAGACAGGATTCTTCTGCACCATTACAAAACAGCCTACAAAGCAGCCATACGTTCCACCAAAGAAGAGGCCACTACTCCACTCACATCATGAAGGCAGATTGCCAAACAATGGAACACCATGAGATTCTTGCAGAATTCTGCAACCCACAGTGCCAGAACTCAGAATTCCCTGAATCACAAACATTTTATGACAACATCGCTTCAGAATTCAAATAAAAATGTAAAATTATCCTAAAGACAAAAAGGCCAATGTGCCAACCATACCTGACAGAATCCACGAACACGTAGAAACTATTCTGCTATCCCTATCCATCTTCAACACCCTCTCCAAGAAGCAATTCCAAGACATTTTCAATGCACTTGGACCATCAGGATCACCTTCAGATCCTGTTCCTCCAAAGGTTTTTTTAAAGACATCCTTCGAACAATGTGTGCAGGAGAAGTACCTATGAACACTCTAGTGGCCATATCCTAGGTAGCCTATTCAAAAAGCAGTATTTTTACAATTCTCAAACTTGACTGAAACTAAAAAACTGATGTTGGTCAGCTATCTGATTTTAGACCAGCTAGGTCACGGAATATCCCCTGATGTCTATATGGGATAATGTAAAACTCACAATGGACAAAAATGGATCTGCTGCTTTACTACTTCTTAAACTATTAGGAGCATGGGATCCAGTTTACCACCAGACTCTTCTACACAGGCTCCACTGTTTTGGAACAAGGTCCATTTCGGAATACAGTATAATATCATTGCCTCCCACTACAAGGATAGGAAAAGCCTGGCATTCCTAGCTCTTTTAAATTAAGTACACAATATCCCTCTAGACCTATATTGCTTTATATCAAGCTTGTGTAGGCTCACATATGAGAAGCACAAAACACCCTTATATACACATTATTGTGGTGTCTTTTTATTGTATTTTATTTCTTTTTTCATCATTTTTGAATATGAGTTAAATTCATCTCCTTTTAAAAAAAAAAAATGTTTTATACAAAACAATCCAAGCCATACAAAAATATAACAATCTTTGCACATGTATACAGTATTTGAGAAACAGAATTTATACAAAATATGAAAAAAAAAAAATTGTGTATCTATTAGAACCAACATACGGATATTGACATTAATTTAGAATATCCAAAGACAGAAAATCCCCATACCTATTCACACCTCTTCACACGTCACATTCATATCACTGTCATCCATACCATACATACTACCCACCCTAGAGCCAAAAAGCATGCACAGAAGAGACCAACAGGGGTGAAGAGCTCAACCCTCTGATGCTGTGCTGAACGCTAGGGTGTGTCATTCAAACTGGTCGACACACGTTTCGATGGCTTAGTCCTCTTTGAATGCCATCTTCTTCAAGACCTGTTAGACCTTTTCTTGGACCACGATATTTGTGGCCTCAAATATCGTGGTCCAAGAAAAGGAAATAAAGGAAGATTACAAGGAGAAGCCATAGACACTGATGTGGCAAATGATTAGCATGGCACCCTAATCTGCATCCTTAGAGCTATGCTGCAGAGTACTCTGTTTGTGATAAGATATTTCCATCAAATTTTTATATCACAGAGCAGTACGATAGCCGCGCACAGAGCAAGACAGTAGCGGTTGGCACATGAATACAACTACAGAAAGTGTCATATGCACTTGCAGTTATCTACACAGCAAAACAAAACGGAAAACGTATCCCCCTCATCTTGCCCGTTACAAAACTTCAAAGTAACAGGTCTTGAAGAAGATGGCATTCAAAGAGGACTAAGCCATCGAAAACGTGTGTCGACCAGTTTGAATGACACACCCTAGCGTTCAGCACAGCATCAGAGGGTTGAGCTCTTCACCCCTGTTGGTCTCTTCTGTGCATGCTTTTTGGCTCTAGGGTGGGTAGTATGTATGTTATGGATGACAGTGATATGAATGTGAAGTGTGAAGAGGTGTGAATAGGTATGGGGTTTTCTGTCTTTGGATATTCTAAATTAATGTCAATATCCGTATGTTGGTTCTAATAGATACACAAATTTTTTTTTCTTCATATTTTGTATAAATTCTGTTTCTCAAATACTGTAAATATATGTGCAAAGATTGTTATATTTTTGTATGGCTTGGATTGTTTTGCATAACATTTTTTATTTTTAAAAAAAAGGAGATGAATTTAACTCATATGCAAAAATGATGAAAAAAGAAATAAAATACAATAAAAAGACACAACAATAATGTGTATATAAGGGTGTTTTGTGCTTCTCATATGTGAGCCTACACAAGCTTGATATAAAGCAATATAGGTCTAGAGGGATATTGTGTACTTAATTTTTCTGTTCCCCTCCCCCTGTTCCCTGACCGTAAAGTATTTTTTTAGGGGGTTGCCTTATCTCACTTGATTCCTAGCTCTTTTTGCATCAACTCCTGTAAAGTTCCAAAGGATCATCATCTCCCCTCTTTTACTCAACATCTACCCACTTCTTGACTGGACCTGATCAAATTTGTCGTTTCCCATGCGATAACTACATGGATGAATCTAATCATCTAAAAATGAACAGCCCACAAGACCTACTGAAGTCTGGAATGGATGACTGCTTCTGCACCATAGATAGATGGATGATGGATAATCAGCTGAAGCTTACACCGCAAAAGCAAAGATCATGAGCTGCAGACAATGGCACAAACATATATCTACGGATATATGGCCAAAGTAACTTGACGCCCCTCCAACTAGATAACGAGAATAGTGAGGAAATTAGAAGCCATCATGAACTCTGAACTATCTGTGATCCACGTTAACAAAGTCGCAAGAAGCATGTTTTATGTGAGATCTACTTGTACCCTGGGTACCAACTAAAGCTGCAGGCCATTCCCACACTTATGATATCCTAGCTTGACTATATCAATGTCATATACCTTGGCACCGCCCGGCTTCATCATTTGTAAACTACAATGGATTCAGAACACTACATTAAGATTAATCCTCCACATACACCCCAGGTACCCCTGTCACCAATCTTACAAGGAGTCTACTGGCGACCAGAAGCAAAGAAAACGAATGTTCTAAGCAATGTGCATAGTACACAGAGCCTCCCAAGGCAAAGGACCAAAATAACATTTAAACTGTAGAAACCAAACAGACCTCTCTCCTTCAGACCAGCTACCATGATATTCAAACCTTCTTTTAATAAATAATGCATAGGAAGATCTCTTTCAGTTGAAGCAGCAAAACTTTGAAACTATCCACCAGCTAAGACCCCTTACATTCCAGAAGACATATTGTTCAGGAGAAAGTTGAAAACCTAGCTGTTCTCAAGACAGTCACTCCCAATTGTCAACCTTTAACTCTGGGGCACCATAATTCTGTAGATAATAACCACTGCTGGGTGCAGTCTCCAGCCAACCCTCTTTCAAAATGGTATTGTCACCTCAGAACACCTATCCACCTTCTGGCCCGCTGCTCTGTTAAACACTGAGGGGTCTTATAGTGGCTTGTAACCAAGACTGGCTGCATGATAAACACAAATCCTTCGTTAGCACAGATGGACATGAGATGGAACAATTTCCGAATGGCTGTACGAGCCAAGGTCTATCCCAGAGTGCTGCAACTCACCACCCAACAGCAACTTGACACCGACAGGCAGCCAACAACATAGGTATACTACAGAGAGATCTCCCAAACACTGCTGGCCATCGTATGACTCTCACCTAGTACCATCCTGCAGGTCCCACTAGCTACATGCTGATGACCTTTAGTTATCTTCAACCATCAGTGTATCACAGTGTCAATTATATTGACCTTTGACACTCTCTTTCCTCCTCCTCATGCCTCTCCACACTCATAAAATAGTAGCGTGCTCAAACTTAATACAGCACCAATACAGAAACAGGGCAGGAATCTCCCTTAATATAACCAGATAGAAAAAATGGACATGCAGTGCTAATAAATGCTACAACCATATCTCAAAACATAAGAAGTGTGCTTCTGTAACGTCCTGGCTTTCTCGGGGTTGGGACAAACAGACGACGGACCAGAGAATTGGAGGTTACGGATGATTTAATAAACAGATAAACAACTACAGACAACAAAGAATACCGGTACTGGAATCACCAGTTAAAGTACGATACCCTTTCACAGTTCTTCTAACCGTCCTCCGCATGCACACCGGACCCGGTATGCTCCAACGGAGGGCACAGTGCTAAGCAGTGGCCGACAATGCCACTCGACCGCTGTGAAGGGTAGTTCCAAGGTTGTGGAATCTACGGGGGGGGCACGTGGGAGTCACCCGGCCGGGCTCTCTACCACCTGGGAACAGCCGCTCTACCAGTATCCCCCAGAGTACTGCCACAACACAAAGACGCTGGGAACACTTCCTAGTGTGCGTCTCTTGTATCCGGGTTTAAGTGATGACACCCAAGGTGGTGTAGAGAATGGATGGGAGCAGCCGCTCTACCTATCCCCGTTCTCCTACGAGTGTCGATGGCTAAGACGCGGAAACACCTCCTGGATAGCGTCTTAGCTCCAGGCGTGTGTTTACCCAAGTAACGAGGGTTGGGAGCTTCGGCTCGCACCAACCTCGTTTTCTCCAATTGTCAGGCCGTTGGGAGCTTCGGCTCTACCAACGGTACTTGTGCCCAATGACGTTGAATACGGCTCTCAGAACGGGACAGGACACGGGCAGGAAGCACACGCCAGCACCTCTCCTCCGCTCCTTAGACTGTTCCTTCCGCCGCTCAACTCTCCAACGGGTCCGTGTACCTCAACCAGGTACTCCGGCAAAGATCAGAATATCCGACGCCGAGTCCCAGTGTTCTTCTCCTTAAGTAGTACTCTCGGCGTTGTATAACCATCACTCTTGAGTTGCATAACATGAAAACTAGGCGTTACCCTTGGTGTTATGTAACTAGAACTCTTGAGTTGCATAAGGCACTTGTTGCCGGAGGGCATTCTGGGAGTTGTAGTCCGCTCTCCTCCAAGCGCACCAGGTTCACGGAAGTGGCATCGTGGGAGGGAATCCATGTGCGGGAGGGGATTCCTGACAGTACATCCCCCTCCCATCAGCGCCCCCCATCAGGACCAGCACAGGACGGATATCGACGATGGAACGACGACACCAGACGAGGAGCGTGAACCCCCACCGCAGGTTCCCATGACTGCTCCTCGGGTCCGTACCCCTTCCATGCCACCAGATACCATAGTTTGCCCCTGCGCCACTTGGAATCCAAGATGCCAGCCACCTCGTACTCCACCTCTGAATCCACAATCACCGACACCGGCGTACGAGGCCTCACCGCGTTCGCGGGTTTCAAGAGGGAAACGTGGAACACGGGATGGATCCGCAGGGACTGGGGCAGGCACACTTTCACGTTCACCGGGCTGATGCATCGAAGGATCCTATATGGGCCCATGAAGCGGGGATGGAACACGCTACTTTTCTTGAATCTCATGTGCCGTATAGAGACCCAGACGTAATCTCCAGGTTTGTAGACCGGTCCAGGCCTTCTCCTCCTATCAGAAAAGGCTTTATACGTGGCTTTAGCCCCCTCCAGGGCGACTCGAGAACTCATCAAGGCCTCCTTGATGCGGGCCACCCTCTTGGCTGTTATCGGCAACCTGTCTTCCCTGACCGGGTGCAGAAACGGCAAAAACCGGGGATGATGGCCGTAGTTACAATAAAAAGGGGAGGCCTTGGTGGAACAATGTGTGGCGTTGTTATACGCGATTTCCGCGATCCAAAGTAGGTCCACCCACTCATCCTTCCCTTGCTCTACAAAACAACGTAGATATTGTTTGAGCGACTGGTTCAGGCGCTCCGTCTGGCCGTCCGTCTGCGGGTGATAACTCGTGGACATGGCAGACTTGACGTGTAACGCCGAACACCAAGTTTTCCAGAAGTGCGACGTGAACTGAGATTCCCTATCCGACACGATCACGTTGGGTAGGCCATGTAGTCTCACTACATTCCTTAATAACAACGACGCCAGCTCTCCTGACGAAGGTACCTGATTGCAAGCGAGGAAGTGCCCCATCTTCGTGAGATAGTCCACCAGTATGGCCGTCTTTCCTTGATCCTTTGGTAGCCCGACAATGAAGTCTAAGGATATGTTTTCCCAGGGTTTGGTCGGTGTAGGAAGGGGTTGGAGGAGTCCTTGCGATCTTCTGTGGTCCGATTTCATGGATGCGCAAACGGTACATGATGAACACCAATTCCGGACGTCTGTTCTCATGGCAGGCCACCAGAACTGTCGTCCTAGGCTCGCTACCGTTTTTTCGACACCCAGATGGCCGGCACAGGGAGACACGTGGCACCAGGTAAAGGCCTGTTTTCGAAGCCGAGGCGTGGGTAACAACATACATCGTCCTTTCACCGGAATCCCGTCCTTCATCTGCCACTCCTTGTGACTGTGAAGCCACCTCCGCCACATGAAGGTATGGGTCCCCTTCTGGACCCCCCTGAGGAACGTCTGTGGTTGAATCACCCCTATCACAACTCCTGGAGGGATGATGGAATGTTCGGCAACCGGCTGCGGATCCCTGGCATTCGATTGCCTCGAAAGCGCGTCCGCTTTCCTGTTCTCCGTACCGGTTCGGTATGTGATGTGGAAATTGAAACCGGAGAAAAAGATCATCCACCTCATTTGACGGGGAGACAAATGCCGCACCGCCGTCAGAAACTGGAGGTTTCTGTGGTCCGTATATACTGTAACCACGTGTCTGGCCCCCATTAACAAATGCCTCCACTCAGCAAATGCGTCCTTTATTGCGAGTAGTTCCTTCTCCGCAATATGGTAATTGCGTTCCGCGTCGTTCAACTTACGAGACATGTACGCCACAGGATGGAGCAACCCCGATACCTCCTTCCTCTGCGATAGAATGGCACCCAGCGCCACATCAGAGGCGTCCGCTTCTACCACATAGGGTAATTCCGGATTCGAGTGAGCTAGCATCGGGGCGGTGCCGAAGGCCTTCTTGAGGGCCACAAATGCATTTTGTGCTTCCGGTCCCCACACGAACTCCTGAGACTTCCTTAGTAGTTGCGTGATTGGGGCAACCAAGCCAGAAAACCCCTCAATAAAACGCCTATAAAAGTTGTCGAAGCCTATGAAGCTCTGGACTTCCTTTACTCCTCGGGGCACCGGCCACTCCTCCACCACTCTGATCTTGCGTTCCGCCATCTCCTGTCCGTTGGGGCTCAGCATCACCCCAAGGAATTCCACTGATGTGACGTGGAAGTCACATTTGCTGAGTTTGCACTATAGCATGTTTTCCCTCAGTTTTTTGAGAACCGCGGATACGTGCTGTACGTGTTCTTCCTCTGAGTTGGAGTAGATGAGTATGTCGTCTATGTAAACGACCACGTAGATATCCAATACCTCCCGGAACACCTCATTGAGGAAGTATTGGAAGGCGGCAGGGGCATTGCATAGTCCGAACGGCATGACGAGATACTCAAAGAGCCCGAATCTGGTCTTAAAGGCGGTTTTCCATTTGTCGCCGTCCCTCATGCGCACAAGATGGTATGCCCCCTTGAGATCAAGCTTTGTGTATATTTGGGCCTTTTTTACCTGTTCCAGGAGAACGCTTATGAGAGGCAGGGGGTACCGGTTTTTTATGGTTATCGCGTTCAAGGCCCTAAAGTCCACACAGGCCCTCAATTCGCCATTCGCTTTCGGGATAAAAAAGAGAGGCGATGCGGCAGGGGATTTCGACGGCCTGATGAACCCCAGCCCTAGTAACTTATCCTAATATCCCCGTAGATGTACGTTTTCGGGTTCTGTGAGCGCATACAGTCTGCCGCTGGGAACGCTAGCCCCCGGAACCAGGTCGATTTGGCAGTCGAACGGTCTGTGTGGAGGGAGCACCTCCGCTCGGATTTCATCGAAAACGTCCCCGAAACTGTGATACACTCTGGGCAGCTTTACGGCCTTTTCTGCTGCCGTGGCGACCGTGTGACCTTCGCCTACCTCACCTTCATGGGGGTCCTGCCGCATGCCGCACCATTGTTCACAAAACGGGGAAGTCATCTCAATGTGATGCGTAGGCCAATCCACCGTTGGGTTATGTTTTTGGAGCCAGGGTAGACCCAATATGACCCCGTACTGCGGGGCTCTGATTATGCTAAAATCGATACGTTCGTTATGCAGTTTTCCGAACCTCACCGGTACTTCTCCTGTGTGCTGTCCGATAGGTCCGGTCACCAGACTTCTCCCATCCACTGCATACACCTCCTCTGGTATCTGTTTGGGAAGGAGAGTGAGACCCAGTCTCCGTACTTCATTGTAGTCCATGAACATGCCCGTGGCTCCTGAATCAACCATGGCTACCACAGGTATCCACTGGTCCTGCACTCCTACGTGTAAGGTAATAAACAAATGTCTTTGCCCTTCTTGATTCGGGCTCAACATGGAAGGGATGTGGGTGTGACTCCAAGATGCCCCTTCCCTAGACCCGGAGTCCCTCAGTTTTCCGCCGGTGCGTCCACCACAGCTGTCACCGTTTTGTTCGCTCGGAATCGTGAGGTTTTTGGCTTGGCTGGACACTCGCGTACATAGTGCCCCTTTTTTCCGCAGTAAAGGCAAAGGCCTTGCTTGCGGCGTGATTCTTTTTCAGTGGCTGTAAGGCTCGCCCTTATAGCTCCTATGTCCATGGGTTCCGTCCTGGTGGAGGAGTTGGTCTCAGGGCCACCCATCGAAACATACGATGGCAGCGCTTTCCCTTTCCTCTTGTGATCGCTCTTTCTTTCGTTCAATCTATGGTCCAGCCGTAGCACCAGGTTGATCAAGCCCTCACATGTCTTGGGTTGGGGGTCGATTTGTGCTACCACATCTTTGAGCTCTTCGCTCAAGACCTGGTGAAACAGCGCGGTTTGTTTAGCTATGGGCCACTTGGTTTCGGCCACTAACCTTCGAAAAGCATTAAGGTACTGCACCAGATCATTGTTGCCTTGCCTCGGCTCCAACATCTCTCGATCGGCAGTATACGAGTCCGCCCTTCGATCAAACACCTTCAAGAATTCCTCGCGGAAGGCTCCCCAATTACATAGGATAGGGTCGTCCCTGCTCACCAGAGGGACTGCCCATTGCGCCGCGTTCCCAGCAAGATATGAGATCAGAAAGGCCACTCTGGCTTGGCTGGTAGGAAAGGCCTTTGGTTTACAGGACAGATGCAGTGCTACTTGAGTGAGGAATACCTGCACTGTGTTGGGGTCTCCACTGTACCTCTCTGGTGTCGCCAAAGGAATGGCTACGGGCATCTCTACCACAACCGCAGGAGCCGTGTGAGAGGCACCCGCCTGTAGCGGATCGTTCTGCAGAGCGTCCATTCTAGCCTTAACGTCTGCTGTTTCCTGTCTGGAAGCGGTGAGCTCGATTTGCATCGCTGCTAAGACGGCCAACACATCCTCGATCGTGGCCATGTCGTTCGCCCAACCAGGAGATAGTTATGGAAGAGGTCGGATATTATGTAACGTCCTGGCTTTCTCGGGGTTGGGACAAACAGACGACGGACCAGAGAATTGGAGGTTACGGATGATTTAATAAACAGATAAACAACTACAGACAACAAAGAATACCGGTACTGGAATCACCAGTTAAAGTACGATACCCATTCACAGGTCTTCTAACCGTCCTCCGCATGCACACCGGACCCGGTATGCTCCAACGGAGGGCACAGTGCTAAGCAGTGGCCGACAATGCCACTCGACCGCTGTGAAGGGTAGTTCCAAGGTTGTGGAATCTATGGGGGGCACGTGGGAGTCACCCGGCCGGGCTCTCTACCACCTGGGAACAGCCGCTCTACCAGTATCCCCCAGAGTACTGCCACAACACAAAGACGCTGGGAACACTTCCTAGTGTGCGTCTCTTGTATCCGGGTTTAAGTGATGACACCCAAGGTGGTGTAGAGAATGGATGGGAGCAGCCGCTCTACCTATCCCCGTTCTCCTACGAGTGTCGATGGCTAAGACGCGGAAACACCTCCTGGATAGCGTCTTAGCTCCAGGCGTGTGTTTACCCAAGTAACGAGGGTTGGGAGCTTCGGCTCGCAC
This sequence comes from Triturus cristatus, assembly GCF_964204655.1. NCBI lineage: Eukaryota > Metazoa > Chordata > Amphibia > Caudata > Salamandridae > Triturus > Triturus cristatus. The sequence continues at coordinate 1,041,738,400 of NC_140588.1, forward strand.
CAACCTCGTTTTCTCCAATTGTCAGGCCGTTGGGAGCTTCGGCTCTACCAACGGTACTTGTGCCCAATGACGTTGAATACGGCTCTCAGAACGGGACAGGACACGGGCAGGAAGCACACACCAGCACCTCTCCTCCGCTCCTTAGACTGTTCCTTCCGCCGCTCAACTCTCCAACGGGTCCGTGTACCTCAAGCAGGTACTCCGGCAAAGATCAGAATATCAGACGCCGAGTCCCAGTGTTCTTCTCCTTAAGTAGTACTCTCGGCGTTGTATAACCATGACTCTTGAGTTGCATAACATGAAAACTAGGTGTTACCCTTGGTGTTATGTAACTAGAACTCTTGAGTTGCATAAGGCACTTGTTGCCGGAGGGCATTCTGGGAGTTGTAGTCCACTCTCCTCCAAGCCGCACCAGGTTCACGGAAGTGGCATCGTGGGAGGGAATCCATGTGCAAGAGGGGATTCCTGACAGCTTCTCCCTGATAATCATTTCACTCAGTACACTGCTAAGCGCTACATTCCAAAACATGATAACTTAACCTTGGTGACTATCACGCATACGTGGAAACATCTCCCACATAGGCTCAATGCTAAGACAAAACTCTCTCAATCACATACTCTACAGGATGTAGCATGCTACCCCATAGGCATGGGGTTCAGCATCCCACCTAATGGTAATAAGCACTTTGTAAATGATACAATACATACAATTATGATGACCAGGTTTTTTAAGATCAGAACATGTATACATGTCTAATACAGTACATTTAGGGTGACCAGATGTTGAAAACCCAAAACTAGGACATTTCACAAACATGGAATTTTGCATCAATGAGGGACATAAAGCGACTTACTTAAATGCCATCATCAACATAGAAACACAGATAATAAGGCAGTGAGGGGTATTAAATATAACAGTTACACAGAGTATCAGCTATCTAAATTAATATTTTTTCTGAAAAAGGCTGCAATCCAATCCCTAACTGAAGCCCATGAAAATGTGCTTCCCTTTTTCTTCAGTTGATCCTTTTTGAAAGCCGGGACATGCCAATTTCAGAATCTGAGGGACACATGACGAAATATCGTAACTATCCTGACAAATATGGGACACTTGGTCACCTTGGATTGAATGTATTTCACGTGGTGATGAAACATTTTCCCGTGTTTCTCATCAATCAGAAATTCACAGAAAGTTGCTCAGTGGGTCTTGGCCAATAGGGCGATGCCCGGCCAAACCCATCAAGCACAACACTGGAATGAGAGACCCAAACATCTGAAAGAGGTTTTACTGGTTGGTAGAGGGAATATAAGACAGCAGCATAAGTAACTGGATGCCTGGAACACCCAGACCCCTGTGCTGGGGTCTGTAATTTGGGACGGTGGGATAACAAGCACAGTTCAGTGGCAAACCTCAGCTAAATCCAATGTCGTTGCTATGGAAAGATATTGTTAAAGATGCTCAAAAATACAAGGGAGTTTGTCTATTTGATGAGGTCTGCCAGACTTTTGGAGATTTGATGAGAAGAGGGTGATGGAGAATCCATCATCTGCCCGATTTAGAGTTCAGGGGATAAAGGAGGATAGATATGTCAGTGGTGGAAACTTCTCCCGCACCACCGTCTGCTCTACTAAGTGGAGATAACTTAACCAAAAGAGTGGTAGATCACCGGTGCGGTCTACAGTTCCTGAGTCATCACCATGTCTGCACCCCAAAATCATCTTTGGATGGCAGATTCAGCCACTTTGGTGGAATATCCTCTTCTGCCTTTGCGGGAAACTATATATCTGGTGAGTTCTCTACTATATACATTGCATTTACTGCAACGGCCGACAGATTTTATATCCGCCAAATTCTGGGTTAGTTCTTAGTGTAAAGTTTGTTAGTGTGTAGTTACTTTGTGTATTTATTGCCCCCATCTTTCTTGTTGATATAGACTTCTTGCTGTGGCTGTTGTTATCTTGTTTCTTTACAGAGATTGCGAATTTGGTGAAAATTGATGCATGATATAGTAGATGAGAACTTATTGTAATAATAGCAGTGATATTGGGATACTGGCGTCGTAATGGCATGACTCTCATTAATATTTCATACTAATAATGTATATAAATAAGAATATTTTAATAAAAATAATGTTAAATCTTTCCTATCATTAGAACTCCAGGATTCATTAAACATGGTCCACAATTTGACAAATTCCATAGTGTTAGATCCCAAATCTAGACAAATTGGCCTCACGGTACCATTAACTTTGTGAACTAATCCTGATCATTATACATTTTAACATAAGCTGTGCTTTACAAACTACAGTGTATGGGAAAATATGTCTGTCTGAACAAGTTGACTTAATGTGCTTGCCTTTTTACAAGAGTGTGTTGCAAGGGTGTGCCGGTGTTTACTTACTGGAGCCATTATATGTTCTTTTTTTGTTTCAGATGACTAGTTAATAATTCACTCACTTGGCACATGCCTTGCAATCCTGTAACAGCTGGAGTAAAGCAGCCTCTGTCTTGTTAAAGGGCAAAGGAATGCCACCACAGTACCTGATAAGCCCTTTCTTTGTTCTCTTCTGCCTACACAGGTTACAGTTTTAATCATATGCCAAATACACTCAAATCATCCTTAAAATCAAGATTACAAACCAATATGAGAAACTTTCCTAATGCTATCTGAGTTTTATTCATGGTAGAGCCAAGTAACCCATGCTAACATCCTGCCAAATATCTTTAAATTAGAAATCTCACACCCTCATTAGGTTAAAGATCTTGTAGTACTGAGGGATGATTTGTAGTACTGAGGGATGATATACACACACACACACATATATATATATATATATATATATATATATATATATATTACCTACTGGCGGTCGCCAGTAGGTAGTTATAGTTAGGACCCTGTTTCCATAGGAAAACCGCAACATTCTATTTGGAATAACTTTGGCGCCGGTCGACGAATCCTCGCGAAATTTTCAAAACTAATGGGGCGCTACGCTCCGCTCCTACCCTGAAAGTCTCGGGGGGATTCGTCAAGCGGGGGCTGAGAAAAAAGGGGGGTCCCAAAACACGTTTTTCCCATGCATTTTTCCATAGGACCTTTAGACACAGCTACAGCCCGAACGGCTGAACAGAGTTACTTGAAATTTGGCAGAGAGGTAGTCTACAGGTCAAGGAAGTGCCTTTTGTAGGTCTGGTTTAAATCTGTTCAGTAGTTCCTGAGAAAATAGCATTTAAATCAATATATATATCTGTGGCAGCTTACGGTGCGCTTACCGTGCCCTTACGGTAAGCTTACCGTACGCGTACGGTGACGTGCGCGAGCGCGATTCTGATTGGCTGTTAGATCTTAGTAAACATTCGAATCGGTCGAAACCAGGCAGCGACGGCCGCCATTTTCTCTCTCGCACTCTGAGGGGGGGAGGAAAAATAAAGGTAGAAAACAGGTAAAGGGGCAGGTTAGACAGCTCCTAACCACCTAGCCTAGATTATGGTGTCCCAAAAGCACCCCCAAGGCAAAAAAATCAATTTTATATTTTTTCGAAAAAACGGCGATTACTCTTACCGTACGCGTACGGTAAAAAATATTTATAAAAAAAAAATTATCCACATTTTCCCCCCCCCCGCATGCTAAAGGTGCCAGCAGGGCACCTTTTGTGCATGGCATTTAGAAAAATACAATATTTAATAGTTTACCTTTCACAACGAAGCGCCTAATATATCCTCCGTGTGCGGACGGTGCGCGAAGCGCATCGTGCGTACATGGCCCATCCAGCGTAACGTGGGCACGCGGTGCGCGTAGCGCACCGCGTGCCCACCGTGCGTGCACGGCACTAACTGCGTAAAGTGGGCGCGCGGTGCTACGAACGGCGTAAAGTAACTTAGCATTTAAAAAACCGTACAAATTCACTGAAAAAACCATAGGTTTCACACACGTTATAGTTAGGAATTAGCATTTAAAAAACCTTGCAAATTCACTGAAAAAACCATAGGTTTCACACATGTTATAGTTAGCTGGACATTTTACTCATAAAAAACCAATGAAATTCCCCCGTTATAGTTAGTGCAGGCAACTATAACTCACGCGACCGCAATCCTCTGCTGATGACATATGTGTCTTTATGAAAAAAAAATATTTGTAATATATGTATAGCTAAATTTTAATGGAAGAATACATGGGCAAATAAGTGTCTAAATACAGTATTAGCATCAGCAGAGGATTGCGGTCGCGTGAGTTATAGTTGCCTGCACTAACTATAACGGGGGAATTTCATTGGTTTTTTATGAGTAAAATGTCCAGCTAACTATAACATGTGTGAAACCTATGGTTTTTTCAGTGAATATATATATATATATATATATATATATATATATATATATATATTATTTTTTTTCAAACGCAAGGTTGTCCTTAGAGGATGTCACACACCTCAGGATTCCACACAGTACATCGCAGGCGGCTTCACAGGAGAAAGTGCAGCACGCGCTTCAAGGCCATACGCGTTTCGGGCTCCCTCGAGCCCTTGATCACTGGCAGGTAAGAAGGCAGGAAGCAGTACTCGAAGAACACCTTGCGTTTGAAAAATTTTTAGCGGCTCGTCCGGCCGCGAGGATGTCCCGACGCTGTTCAGGCGTTCCTGGGCGCTAGAATCACAAACGCTCATATGGACCGAAGGAGCCTTCGCCGCAGGCAAAATTTGGCAACATGTGAGGGGTGCTGACATGCCCTTCACTTTGACGAGTTTTCCAACAGGCAGATAGCGAGTACGCCACTTGGATAGAGAACCATTCAGTCTTTGGGGGTAATACAAGGACTACCAGGACCATGATGCCCCTGGTGACGCCCACTGGGGCGGGACTGTATATAATTAATAAAGAAGTGCTCTTCGAGTACTGCTTCCTGCCTTCTTACCTGCCAGTGATCAAGGGCTCGAGGGAGCCCGAAACGCGTATGGCCTTGAAGCGCGTGCTGCACTTTCTCCTGTGAAGCCGCCTGCGATGTACTGTGTGGAATCCCGAGGTGTGTGACATCCTCTAAGGACAACCTTGCGTTTGAAAAAAAAAATATATATATATATATATATATATATTACCTACTGGCGGTCGCCAGTAGGTAGATATAGTTACGACCTGTTTTCCATAGGAAATCTGCAACATTCTATTTGGAATAACGTTGGCGCAGATTGACGAATCTTCGCAAAATTTTCCAAACTTTTATATATATATATATATATATATATATATATAAATAAAAATGGTTAAAAGCCCAGCATTGACTGTTATCAGCGTCATGTGATCAAGGGCCTGTGGGCTCAAAACGCGTAATGGCTGTGCTTGTGAGCAGACAATAAAACAAGATTTTTAAGTACCAAAGTGTGGTCCGAGCTCCTATCTGCAGCGGTGAAACGAGTGCGAGAAGAAGGAGTTGAAGTAATATATATGAACTGGGATTGTGGCTTGGGCGTTGGGGACCTGAGGAAACCCTGAACACGGTAGTACGGATGGCACCCGCCACTACATGGCCCCCCCTCACAAGGCATCTCTAGCGCTCATTTGAAGTATAAAACTTACCCTGTTATGCGATTTCCATCCTGCTGCATGCTGGTAGCTGTGGTCTTACACTGGAGCACAGCTGCTGCGAGTTAACAGGGTCAGCTGCTCTCATATTAATGGGAGGGCCAACGAACTAACTGAGGAGGGAGAAGGTGCATTCTGGTGGTTTACGGCATCTGAGGAAGGCTAATCGAGCTGAAATGCATCACGCTGCACCACAAAGTGAATAAAAGGTTTCTGATGGAATCCCCGCTGTGTCCTTGGTCTACTTCAAGTAAAGTGGTCTTCTTCGTTATATATATATGTATATATATATATATATATTTTTTTTTTTGTGTGTGTGTGTGTTTGTGTGTGTATAGAAATAATATCTATCTAGATGGATAGATAGATAGATAGATAGATAGATAGATAGATAGATAGATAGATAGATAGATAGATAGATAGATAGATAGATAGATAGATAGATAGATAGATAGATAGATAGATAGATGGATGGATAGATGGATAGATAGATAAAGATTTTGTCTTGCTTCGCCATAAACATAAGAACCATTACCAAATGAATATGATAGTCCCTTGCACTGCACCCAATTCACAAAGGCTGGAAATAAAATCTAAATGAACGGAAGGAAGGAATCCGCAACAAGGCTGAAGAAGCTGCAGTAGGAGCTCTGAAGGCATTCAAACCTATGCCTGAAAGGTAGGGACCCCAATGATGACTTTCTGTAGGGGACTGCCCGTGAGGCTAACACTGCTAATGTGGAAGTTCTAAAAGCATATTACAAGAAGGTTAGTAATTTGAAAGCGACTACTTGTGTTGTGTAGAATGGAATGTACAGATTTTCCTAGATGCAGAACCAATTCTGCGGCTTAGGATGCACCCTGTCATCTTTGGGTTGGGCCTGCCCTAATATGGCCTATTGAGTTTTCAGGTCAGCGAAAGCTTAATATGTCTGGTCGGAGGAACCCACTAGCAGATGATGAGATGCTCTTGGGAGCAGTGAAGACAGACTCACCCACCCCCTGAAGACTGCCACCTAACCCACTAGCAGATGATGAGATGCACTTGGGAGCAGCAAAGACAGACTCATCCACCCCCTGAAGAGTGCCACCTAACCCACTAGCAGATGATGAAATGCTCTTGGGAGCAGTGAAGACAGACTCATCCACTCCCTGAAGAGTGCCACCTAACCCACTAGCAGATGATGAGATGCTCTTGGGAGCAGTGAAGACAGACTATTCCACCCCCTGAAGACTGCCACCTAACCCACTAGCAGATGATGAGATGCTCTTGGGAGCAGTGAAGACAGACTATTCCACCCCCTGAAGACTGCCATGTAACCCATTAGCAGATGATAAGATTCTCTTGGGAGCAGTGAAAACAGACTCATCACTCCTCGAAGAGTGCCATCGAACCCACAAGCAGATGATGAGATGCTCTTGGGAGCAGTGAAGACAGACTATTCCACCCCCTGAAGACTGCCACGTAACCCATTAGCAGATGATAAGATTCTCTTGGGAGCAGTGAAAACAGACTTATCCACTCCTCGAAGAGTGCCATCGAACCCACAAGCAGATGATGAGATGCACTTGGGAGCAGCGAAGACAGACTCATCCACCCCCTGAAGAGTGCCACCTAACCCACTAGCAGATGGTGAGATGCTCTTGGGAGCAGTGAAAACAGACTCATCCAGTCCCTGAAGAGTGCCAAATAACCCACTAGCAGATAATGAGATGCTCTTGGGAACAGCAAACACAGACTCATCCACCCCTGAAGACTGCCACCTAACCCACTAGCAGATGATGAGATGCACTTGGGAGCAGTGAAGACAGACTCATCCACTCCCCTGAATACTGCCACCTAACCCTGACTGATAAATGAGAGCAGACAGAATTTAGAGGTGCGGAGTAGTGGTAGATGAAACAAAACTCTGCCAAGAAAGGGGAAAGTAGAGGTGACAAACAGGAGCTGCAATAATATGCAACACAGAGCCACAGAGATCTTCTAGCAGTTCCCTATGTGTTGTAGTATTGTATGTGCATGACCTTTGTTTATGTGTTGTATACATAGATGTACATCAAAGCAAAGAGAACATGGAAGGGTTGCCCATGTGTCAACACTTAAACATAACAAATGGGTCTTTGCTTTTAGAGAATTTTCAACAAAATTGTACTTCCTGAAAGAGTAAATCACTGTGTTTGGAGCAACATAGTATACAGCAAGATGTATGACATTCTATATGTTACAAACAACAGTATATATGTTATTTCTTTAAAAAAGAATTTATGTAAAATTCTCCTAATTAATAGATCACTTTACTTTTAAGGAGACAGAAAGCAAACAAAACGAATCTAACCAGCAGGCATACTGCTGGGGTTCCTTATTAGTTTAAAGAAGCTGTTAAACATTGTGGGTGAAATTACTCTAACACTAAAACCTCTTTCAAAGCTCAAGCCCAAACCTTTAGAAGCCATTCTTGCCTCAGTGTCAAGGTGTTTTGCACATTTTTAGCACATCTCAACAGACTGGCAGTCATTTTAGCTCTTAATATTGAAAAGGTTGAGCCATCGCCTCAAGTACAAGGATCTCTAAAGTCAGCTAGAGGTTAATTTAACATCGGTGCTCAGACCTGCAAGAAAGTGGTAAAAAGGGTGCAAATAGCATTTTCACTGCATTAACACATGCTCCCATTGCCATTTGCAAATTGCACCTGCTCTGGTTTTTGCATTGGCAGTTACCACTAGCTACAAGTGGGCAGTTACCACCAGCTACAAGTGGGCTGTTACCACCAGCTACAAGTGGGAAGTTACCACCTGCTACAAGTGGGCAGTTACCACCAGCTACAAGTGGGCAGTTACCACCAGCTACAAGTGGGCAGTTACCACCAGTTACAAGTGGGCAGTTACCACCTGCTACAAGTGGGCAGTTACCACCTGCTACAAGTGGGCAGTTACCACCTGCTACAAGTGGGCAGTTACCACCTGCTACAAGTGGGAAGTTACCACCAGTTACAAGTGGGCAGTTACCACAAGTTACAAGTGGGCAGTTACCACCAGCTACAAGTGGGCAGTTACCACCAGTTACAAGTGGGCAGTTACCACCTGCTACAAGTGGGCAGTTACCACCTGCTACAAGTGGGCAGTTACCACCTGCTACAAGTGGGCAGTTACCACCAGCTACAAGTGGGAAGTTACCACCAGTTACAAGTGGGAGGTTATCACCAGCTACAAGTGGACAGTTACCACCAGCTACAAGTGAGCAGTTACCACCAACTATAAGTGGGCAGTTACCACCAGCTACAAGTGGGCAGTTACCACCTGCTACAAGTGGACAGTTACCACCTGCTACAAATGGGCAGTTACCTCCAGCTACAAGTGGGAAGTTACCACCTGCTGCAAGTGGACAGTTACCACCAGCTACAAGTGGGCCATTACCAACAGCTACAAGTGGCCAGTTACCGCCAGCTACAAGTGGGAGATTATCACCAGCTACAAGTGGACAGTTACCACCAGCTACAAGTGGGCAGTTATCACCTGCTACAAGTGGACAGTTACAACCAGCTAAAAGTGGGCAGTTACCACCAGCTACAAGTGGGCATTTACCACCTGCTATAAGTGGGCAGTTACCACCAGCTACAAGTGGGCAGTTACCACCTGCTACAAGTGGGCAGTTACCACCAGCTATGAGTGGGAAGTTATCACCAGCTACAATTGGGCAGTTACCACCAGCTACAAGTGGGCAGTTACCACCTGCTACAAGTGGACAGTTACCACCAGCTACAAGTGGGAGGTTATCACCAGCTACAAGTGGTCAGTTACCACCAGCTGCAAGTGGGAAGTTATCACCAGCTTCAAGTGGGCAGTTACCACCTGCTACAAGTGGACAGTTACCACCAGCTACAAGTGGGAGGTTATCACCAGCTACAAGTGGTCAGTTACCACCAGCTGCAAGTGGGAGGTTATCACCAGCTATAAGTGGGCAGTTCCCACCTGCTAAAAGTGGGCAGTTACCACCAGCTACAAGTGGGAAGTTATCACCAGCTACAAGTGGGCAGTTACCACCTGCTACAAGTGGACAGTTACCACCAGCTACAAGTGGGCCGTTACCAACAGCTACAAGTGGGCAGTTACCGCCAGCTACAAGTGGGAGATTATCACCAGCTACAAGTGGACAGTTACCACCAGCTACAAGTGGGCAGTTACCACCTGCTACAAGTGGACAGTTACAACCAGCTAAAAGTGGGCAGTTACCACCAGCTACAAGTGGGCATTTACCACCTTCTATAAGTGGGCAGTTACCACCAGCTACAAGTGGGCAGTTACCACCTGCTACAAGTGGGCAGTTACCACCAGCTATGAGTGGGAAGTTATCACCAGCTACAATTGGGCAGTTACCACCAGCTACAAGTGGGCAGTTACCACCTGCTACAAGTGGACAGTTACCACCAGCTACAAGTGGGAGGTTATCACCAGCTACAAGTGGTCAGTTACCACCAGCTGCAAGTGGGAAGTTATCACCAGCTACAAGTGGGCAGTTACCACCAGCTACAAGTGGGCAGTTACCACCTGCTACAAGTGGACAGTTACCACCAGCTACAAGTGGGAGGTTATCACCAGCTACAAGTGGTCAGTTACCACCATCTGCAAGTGGGAGGTTATCACCAGCTATAAGTGGGCAGTTCCCACCTGCTAAAAGTGGGCAGTTACCACCAGCTACAAGTGGGAAGTTATCACCAGCTACAAGTGGGCAGTTATCACCAGCTACAAGTGGGCAGTTATCACCAGCTACAAGTGGGCAGTTACCATCAGCTACAAGTGGGAGGTTATCACCAGCTACAAGTGGGCAGTTACCACCTGCTACAAGTGGTCAGTTACCACCACCTACTAGTGGGCAGTTACCGCCAGCTAAAAGTAGGCAGTTACTACCAGCTACAAGTGAGCAGTTACCACCTGCTACAAGTGGGCAGTTACCACCAGTTACAAGTGAACAGTTACCACCTGCTACAAGTGGGCAGTTACCACCAGCTAAAAGCGGGCAGTTACCACCAGTTACAAGTGAACAGTTACCACCTGCTACAAGTGGGCAGTTACCACCAGCTACAAGTGGGCAGTTACCATCAGCTAAAAGTGGGCAGTTACCACCAGCTAAAAGTGGGCAGTTACTACGAACTACAAGTGGGAGGTTATTGCCATTTACAAGAGGGAAGTTACCACCAGCTACAAGTGGGCAGTTACTAGCAGCTACACGTGGGCAGTTACCACAAGCTACAAGTGGGCAGTTACCACCAGCTACAAGAGGGCAGTTACTACCAGCTACAAGTGGACAGCTACTAGCAGCTACATGTGGGTAGTTACCACAAGCTACAAGTGGGCAGTTGCCACCAGCTACAAGGGGACAGTTACCACCAGCTACAAGTGGACAGTTACCACCAGCTACAAGTGGGCAGTTACCATCAGCTAAAAGAGGGCAGTTACTACCAGCTAAAAGTGGGCAGTTACTACGAACTACAAGTGGGAGGTTACCACCAGCTACAAGTGGGCAGTTACAAGCTGAAGGAAACTATTTGTGGCAAATCCTGACTATCATCTTGGAACATGGAGAAAGCACACCCTCTTAGCCTATCCCTTCACTTCCACTGCAGCAGCTGTTCATATGGTACTAGTGTAACGCCCTGAACGTCTCAGGATCGTTTAACAGACACGACAATGAGGACGCAACCACTTGTGAAGGGTTAGTTCTTTTAATGAAGGCAAATAAAATACAAAGAACAAACAAAAGTTATAGTCACTGGAATCCTCCAGGCTAAGTACGTTACCAGCCCACAGCACGGATGGTCCTAACCGTCCTCTGCATATACGCCGATCCCGGCGTATGCCAACAGAGGGCAGAAATGAAATGGCCGACAATGCCAATCGGTAGGCTGTGAGGGGCACGAAGAGTGTTGGGGAGAATCGAGGAGTCAGGGAAACACCCAGCCGGGGTCTCTACCTGAAGGGAGCAGCCGCTCAACCTCTTCCTCAGACTGCACCGGGACGCGGAGTCACCTCCTGGTGATGCGTCACCGATACCCCAATCACAAGCAAGAAGACTGAACCGAGAGCAGCCGCTCGATCGATCCTGTGGACTTCCGAGTCTGTAACGCGGCAAACACCTCCTGGTGTGCGTTACAGCTGGCAGTCCCTGTGTCTCTGGTCGGGCTGGGAGTTACGACTCCAACCAGCAAAAGCGCCACTGCGCTTGGACTCAGCCGAGTCAAAAAGCGAAGCTCAATGGTTGACCGGTAGAGCTTCCGGGTCCTTCACAGGTGACGATGGGGCAAGACACGGCCCAGGGAGTAACGACTCGACCTACCTCCGTTCTTGCCTTACTGGAGCACCACTCCGGAACACTGCTCTTCACGAAGCAGGTACGTCGGTGTAAACACAATATCCGACAGCCTTGTACCTCCCGGTTCCTCCCTTTATAGGGCGTGTTTTCCTTGAGTTATGTAACAGCTCTCCTGTTTACATAAGGGCGTGTTTCCCTTGAGTTATGTACCGGCTCTCCTGTTTACATAAGGGCGTGTTTCCCTTGAGTTATGTAACAGCTCTCCTGTTTACATAAGGGCGTGTTTCCCTTGAGTTATGTAACAGCTCTCCTGTTTACATAAGGGCGTGTTTCCCTTGTATGACAGGAATTCTTGACAACTAGCCTGATACCTTGTACGTACGCCATTTATTTTGGTGAAACCGTACTGACTTCTACATAAGGCAAGTGGCATTAGTCGAGTTTACATTTGGACATGTTCCTTTTTGTAAGTCCTGAGGGTTGGCTGCAGCTGCCAACAAGAGATAAGACAAGTGCCTTATGCTGAGGGACGCAATATCCCATCTGGCATGTTAGGTAGGAGATGTGTCCCGAATAGGTCTTGTTTGAATAAATGTAAAAATTGCCATCACCCAGGGTGTGACCACCAACGTTTTGCTTCTTAGGTATTCTGTTTCTTGGATTCTGCTGCAAGCTGAGGCCTATCAAATGACCCTTGGTCCTATGCACTCCTTTAAAGAAATGCATTACCTTCACTTGCAAAGCAGCAGCTGTTAATATAGCACTGGCCCGACACTTTGGCAGGTCACCAGACAGTCTGTAGATGGTATGAAATATTAATAAGTAGTGGACCATAAATTGACATTGAATGTTTTGGGTCACCCCTGTCTGGTCACGTGTATAGTTATGGTATGAAGCTGAGGTTAAGTAATTTTTTCTTCACTATACCATGTCGTTCTCTGACCACCATAATTGGATTTTGCAGAAAAATTAGGGATAATCTTTTAAAAAGTCATAGATGAACCACCACCAAAACTAAATAAGCATTTTATATTATTTTCACTTACCGAAAAACACCAAAATCAAAAACATGGAGCTGGACTTTCTCATCGAGAACCAGAGCTATGAGTGGACAATGTGTTAGAATTGTGTCCAGCCAATAACTGATTTCAAGCTGAATTATTCCAGAGGCTGGGAGAGAAAACTAATTGTTGAATGAGTTCTACGTGGAAGCATCTGCCTATTCTGATTTCAGTAGAATTTTGACTCTAGTTGAGCTATGAAGAGGAGGTTTCTAGGTCCTGTCGGGATATGACAAAACCACACTTAGTGGCCACTCACTGCTTTTTCAGTAGCTCTGTAGGTCTTACTGGACTTTTCTGTTCTGTTGACTGTGGGACATTGTTTCCTGAGAGGAATGGAATTTCTATGCAGAGAAAGACGGGGGTATTCATGCCCTGAGAAAGTTATTTCTCTGGATGAGAGACATCTTGCATCCCTGTTTGGACAGGATGAAGCCTGCAAGATTTCTTTGGTGATAGGTCAAGTTTCACATGCTTTGGAGTGCATCACTTTAAAGTAAAAGGCAATAGGGTACATTAGGGGCTGTTATGGAAAGAATCAGGAAATCTTTCAAATAACATCCTGTCCTGCCCTTTTCATAATATTATTCTGAACCTGCAGAGCTTTTTACAGATGATGAGAATAAGAGTCGTAGTTTTCTCAGCAGAAGAATCAGTTGAGTTGTCCTTACATTTGTGAGAGTTCCATGCTGTGTATAGCTGCACCCACACAGGGATTCTCCTTTAGAGAACATGTATTTTGTAGTGGGAGTCTGAACTTGTAATGTGTTATACTGTGCATCCTAAATATGATTCATGAAGGTTCACTCAAAAAAACAATAGCAGATTAATTAATTTCAAAGCAAATTACATACACATTGTAATGTGTGATTTAATTCAGTAAGGACCTCAAGACCTGGCTCTTCGACTGAAAAGACTCTTAGACTGAACTGTCGAACCCCCCATGTCCCCTCCCCCAGCACCTTGAGAACCTAAGGGCCACTAGCCACGCTCGATAAGAACCCTGATTGATTGATTACCCATGCATAGAAGTCCCTAATCTTTGTCAGCGTATATCCTTGTGGTGCAGAGAACAGCTATTCATGTTGGGTATTCCCACTGTCTGCTGGCCCTTATGTCAAAAGTATGCCCAAAGAAATGGCAGTTTCCTCTTGTTTGCTTTGGGGGATCGCTGCATTATTTGGGCATGTATGGCCAGCAAGCAGGGCACTACTGAAAATAAGAGATTGAGGGGAATTCAAGGTGGTGTAGCATGCAAGGATACCAGCACATTTTCTTATGCAAACATCAAAGCTATGCCTAGAGTCCACCCAAAATCCTCTTGTTTGCCATGGTTATGGATCAGCCAGCATCCAGGGAACCCTACCAGCTCTTCGTATTTCTGAAACCAGAAAACCAGGGAAATACAGGGTTTGTGGCCTGTATGTAATCCAGCATAGTTTCTTTTGCTGATGCAGAACAGCATCGACAAAAACAAAAACAAGTTACCACAGTGTGATAACATATATATGCACCTGCCACCAAGCATGTGCAAGTTTGCATCATGAATCAATGTCCTTATTTTATTTACTGTTCCAGGATAGCAGATGTCAAACTTGGAGTGATAAATTAAAATCAAGGCACAAATGCACACTGAGCAATAAAAGTTGCAAATTGAAGTTGCTGGCCCTCCTTGTTTTTAAAGAATGTGACTGTGAAATGCAGGTGCAATGGAGGAGTTGGGGTGCTGGGGTTAAAAAATAGAATAAGTGGTAGAAGCAAAGGATGTGCTATATGACAGCAGGGAGCAGCAACACAATGGAATGATGAAATAAAAGCAAAGAAATTGTTCCTTGAATGAAAGCAGTGGAAAGCTACAAGTTATCCAGTAAAATAGAATGTAAAGAAGCTATGCTTCAGTCAAGGGTCAAAAATAAGAAGAGTAAGGAAAGTAATTGAATGACAAGTAAGCCAACTAATGTTATGCCATGCGCTGACCGAAAGATGTAAGTATTGGTATTACCTCTATGTCGCCGCGTCCGTGCCCCAGTCAGAACTTGTGAGTTTAATTCCCTCTGAGACGGGAAAGATCAGGAGTGCTGAAAATGCAAGCCTCGTCTACCCGTAGCTGGGTATCATTTACGGCAGGCCTTCCCAGCATCCTCATGTTTGTTTCTGCCTTGACTGAGACAGAGATGTCAGGAGTAGAGGTCCCTGCCAGGCTCAGGTCTCCAACTTGTTTTCTACACCCTGAGTGAACTATGGTAATCCTAGTGTCCTCCTACATCTAGCACTAAAGTCTAGTTCGAAGAACCCAACAATAAAGCAAGAGACAGAATCCTGGTAGAACAAAAGCAAAGTCCTTGACCAACCAGACAGTAGATCTACAATAACTTTCTTGGCATCCTGCTCCCTCCCCTTTCAAGTGTGCCCCAAGGGTTATATGTAAACCAAGAGACAGAGGTCTGGTAGGACAAACACAGTGTCCTTTATTAACCAGACAGTGCATCCACAAGAATTGCCTTAGCATCTTGTTCTCTTCCCTTTCAAGTGTGACCCACATTTTATATGTCAACCCAGCAGACCTGTTAGGCAGGTTTTGACACTCAAGCAGGACCTGACACTCTGGTGTCAAAAACGATGCTCACAGCCACCGCCTTGCATATTTGGTGGAATTCACAGGAGTCAACTCTGCCCATTCAAGTCAGCCTATTCCCCCCAGGAGGCATTTCACACTCATTCACACCTATTCAAGATTAATTACTGGCTGAGAGAAGCTAGTGAGCCAATTCAAGTTAGCCTCCACGAACTTCAGGCAGGGAAAAGTTAACTTTGTAAAAGTTATTTTTTCTTAATTTTTATTAAACGTCTGACTTCACAGTTGCATTAGATTTTTATTAAATATTAAAAATAGTTGTTTGATTATTTTTCTAGATCGTCTCATTCCCGTGATACTGTATTAGCATTTTAATCTGTACTGTGGTTTTCTACATAGGAGAGCTAGGCCTGCCTGTGACAATAGCATCTGAGTACTAGGCACTGTAAGGACCTGTTAAGATCAAATTTCTATATGTCCAACTTTTAAATACCATGCACACTGCCTTGTGGGCTACGAGGCCTACATGTGGGGAATGTATTACTATATAAAAGATAGATTTTTACCTTTCAAAAGAGGTTAATTTTGACAGATTTTATTATAGTTTTTACACTACTACAGTCAGGCTACAATGGTAAACCTGAAGTCATGTTTGCACTGCCGCTATAATGTAGGGTGCCCATATTTGCAGAACTAAACACCAGTACGGCCACAGAAAAAGATGTAGGACTAACTGTTGACACCCACCCTCTGCACTGAAGGCCTACACTACAGCACTCACCAACACAGACGAAGGCCTACACTGCCACATCCGACAAACCTATAAAAAGACTGCATGTCCAAAAGACCAGCATTTTTAGATGCAGTGGACTTCTATTTCACATAGAATGGCCAGCCCAAGAAAGAGCAAAGATTACAAGTTGTCTAATATCACACATGAAAAACATAGTTCTCTATGCTTTGCATTCTGGAACTTTTGATCCTGTATTTATAATGGTACAAAAAGACTACAAGTAGGCAAAAAAATTGAAAAAGCAACGAATACCCTTTGATCTGTGTTTTAGGTGGTCATAAAAAAACATTCAGGACCTGTTTCCAAGGTTTTGTGCAAACCTCTGAAAGCACTCCCTCCCCCACGCTGTGATGAGTTCCAAAATATGCTTGGCCTTGGCTGATGGGCTCATGTGACAGTGACTCACCCCTCTTTAAAACCGGCTATGCTGAGTGAATGAGACGAGGCAGCACAGCAGGCGAAATATTAAAGAATTCAAATTGTGTCGTTGGTTATAAAAAAGTGCTGGTGAAAACATGATCATGCACTAACCAGTAATTAATGTGCGTTCTCATCTGACCTGTCTGAGAATCCAGGAAATTTATTCATTTAGACTAAAAGTGACAGGACACTGGCATAGTCACTAAAAAAACGGGTCTGCACAGGCAAATCCGGGACGTCTGGATACCCTGCTATACAGGATGACAATATAGGTGCTGCAGCCCACCAGTGGAATTTAACTTCCAGGCCCTGTGTACATTTTGTGCTATAAACTAGGGACGTATGGGCAAGTTAAATACACCAATTAGAAATATGCTCATTTGATCATGTTAAATGGGGGAGCACGGGCACTTTATTACTAGTAGGCAGGGGTAAAGTGCATACAGTTCTAAAGCCAGCAAAAATATAGGGACTGGCAAATGGTGAAAAATCCGGGGTGACCACGCAGAAAAAGGCAGATTTCCTACATAGTTTCCTCCTTGTTCTCCTCTGAGGTGCACTGCCGCTGACAGACTTCCTCCTAGGGTTGAGGGCAATGTGATAATCCTCCTTCTTGGACTGCTGGTTCAACTTGAGTCCCCTTTCCTTGCACATGCTCCTCAGTTCTGCCATGCTAAAGCTCTCCATGTTAGCCAGATCCACCTCAATGTTCCTAAACACTTAAAGTACAAAAACTGAGGCCAAGAATGAATTTAGGAAAAAATCATAAATTACCCAGTTAAGACCAAAAGCCACTTAAAAATCCAAAAGTAATTTTTTTCAACTTAAATCTCTGCACAGTACTGCAAAACACAAGTCCTGGATCCCACTGCTGAAATCCAATGTAAGAAACTGGATCATTATTTGGAGTGGATGACTAACCATCTCAAGAAATAATCACTACCCTTATCAGAGTGAACCCTAAATGTCATTATTGACCTGAGCTCAGCCCCCTGATAGCTATGGCACAGAACATTCAGGCTTAACGTAGGACATCTGTAAAGGATTTATGCAGTACCACAACAGTAATAAAGTCAAAAGACAACACAAGTAAATGGACAACACAAGTAAAAACCCAATCAAATTAGAAAAACAGAGTAAACTTTCATGAACAACGTTACACCAAAATGACAAACGTCCAACAAGGGGAACCAAAGATAAGAATTTTTTAACTTTTAAGTAGAAATAAAGCCAAAAAGCACAAAGTGCCCATGATAGTTACTGGTCGCAGTAGACCAGGACCTAGTTGCACTATGAGACTTACCATGATGGAGCACATGTCAGATACACCAACCATGTTTGCCCTGATAAAAGATTTTACCGTTCTTACTTAGTCCTATACTTCCCAATCCACCACAGGTGTACGCTTCAAAAGGACAACCAGGGCCTGAGAGGAGGCACTGGAGGACTCATAGGGTGTTAGGCAATGGCCAACATAAGGGTTAAGTCCAGGTCCAATTACTACTAGTCATCTGGCTACTTAAAGGAAAAGGTCTCTTGGAACTTGTTGTGTTCCTGAAGCTTGAACAACAGGCCAGCCTTTTGACCACTGCAGTCCACTTCTTTGTCCTGGGTCCACGAGGGAGCAGAGCCAGTCCTTTAGGGCTCCTCTAAGGTCAAAGACAGCAGGTTCAGTCCTCTTATGATCTTCCCCAGGTCCATGATGTATTCTGAAGTGAGTGCCTGGAGGTGCCACGTTTATCAAACACACAAAAGGTGATGGAAGGACTGCTTGCCATACGTCTAACCACTGGCAATCACTCAAGGTAGCATTCCAACCTATCGTTCTTTTGCCCACAGTGCCACCTTAGTTTGGACCTAGCCATATAGAAATCAGTCTTGACCCTACTTCAATAGGAATGGTCAAGGCAGACCTGCCAATCAGGATCCTCCCTAAAGCTGAACGCAAGCAACCCAAACTAGTTTCACCCTGATTGGGGCTCTTCAGTTTGATGTAGCTTGGAACGAGTGGCACAGTGAGATCAGGACAAATGTATGGGCATACGCTGAGCCACATAGGGCGTTACATGAAACACTGATCTGGTACTTCAGGCTAGTCTTTTCCTACAGGAGAAGGGTCCAAACTGAAGTGAAATGGTGGATGAAAGAAGAATGGTTTGGAATGCTACCCGAACTATCGCCAGTGGTTTGACTTTTTGTAAGCATTCCTCCCCACACCGTTTGTGTGTTTGGTGCCCCATTTATGCCTGGCACTAGCTAGTGGGAGAGAATGACTCCTGGGCATGCCCTAAACAATGGGCTCAAAGTTTCCAAATGTGGCTGCTCTAAACTTGGGCTCTGAGGGCTGTAGGTGTGTGTGTGTGGGGGGGGGGGGGAGGGGGGGTGGTTGCAGTGTACAATGGTAATTCGAGTGTCCTCCTAAATCGAACACTAAAATCCAGTTTAAAGCAACCACTGTACCTACAATTAACCCAGAGACAGAAGTCTGGTAGGACAAAAACAGAGTCTATAAACAACCATGCTTTGCAGACAGAAGAATTGTCTTGGCACCCTGTTCCTTCCCCTTTGAAGTGTACCCCAAAGATTATATGTAAACCAGAGGCAGAAGTCTGGTAGGACAAAAGAAGAGTTCTTCAGCAACCAGACAGTGGGTCTACAAGAATTGTCTTGGCAGCGTCTCTTTTCAATTGCGCCCCAAGTGTTATATGTGAACTCAGTAGACCTGTAAAGCAGAATTGACAACTCAAGCAGTGTCTGACATTGCAGTGTCAAAAAGGATGCCCACAGCCCCCACCCTGCATGTTCGGTGGAATTCAGAGAAGTCATCTCTGTCCTTTCAGGTCAGCTTATTATTTTCTCCTAGGAGGGCTTTCACACCTATTTAAGGCTAAATACTGGGTAGAAATAGCTAGAGAGTCAATGCAACTTAGCATCCAGGAGCTTGAGGCAGGGAAAGGGTAACTTTCTAAAAGTTACTGTTCCATAATAATTATTAAACCTACAACTCCTTCATTGAATTGGATTTTAAGAGCTATTAAAATAGTTGTTTCATTAATTTTCTAGCTGGTCCCATTTCTGAGACACAACACTAGTATTTTAATCTGTATGGTAGCTTTCTACATGGACAGCTGACCTGCCACAGTGAAAATAGCTTTTGAGTGTTAGTCACTGTAAGGACATAATCACTTCAAATTTCTATGACTTCCTTTTTATATACCGTGCACCCTGACTTGTGGGCTATAAGACCTACATAGGGTTGACTTCTTAATATTTAAGAGAGATGTTTTTACATGTTAAACTGGTTCTATTTTGAGGTCGAATTAAGAGTTTTACACTGCTACAGTCAGGCTACAATGCTAAGCCTGAAGACATGTTTGCACTACCACTGTGGTGGATGGCACAATAGGTGTTGCAGCCTACTAGTGCCATTTGCCTTCCAGGCCTTGCATCCATTTTGTACAACATAACAGGATCTTACAGGCAAGGTAAATACACCAAGTAGGAGTATGCCAATTCGACCATGTTAAAAGTGGAGGATAGGCACTTTACTACTGGTTAGCAAGGGTAAACTACAAAGGGTACTAAAGCCAGCACAAATATAGGTCGAGCAAAGGGCAAAAAATTCCAGGTGACCACACAGAAAAGGAGTATTTCCTATATAAAATAAGTTATTTTAGCATATTTCCCTAAGATTCAGAAATAGAAATCCTCTCTGAGAGACTGTTGTCCCTGACTATACCAAGTTCCAGGCAAATGCTAACCAAGAGTAAGAGGATGGTGGTTATATTCACCACTTTTTTTTATCGGAGTGGCAAAGATCAACTTCAGATGTGTGGGTCTTGTTTATTGTTCAGGGGGGCTACTAGATAGAGTTCCTCTCTATTCCTCAGGAAACAAGGGTCATTCCTGGGTCATGGCTGAAATGCTCCATCAACAAGAAAGCAACGAGTGAAGTAATTTCTGCCTTAGTGAGGAAAAACATGATTGTTTCAGCTACAGAATCAGAGATGTGAAAATATGTCTACCTGATAATCTTCCTAGTTTCCAAAATGACCAGAGGTTATTAAATGGTGACAGATCTGAAGACGGTGAACAAGTCAGAGAAGAACATGCTATACAATAATTCCACTGGTTTCCATAAATCATTTCATGGTTACAATAGACTTGATGGACACTTTTTTCCACATACCTATTGCAAGTTGCCACAAGAAATTCCTGAGGTTTTGCATCCAGAATCAACACTGGCAATTCAAAGTTCTCGAGTTCATACTCCATTCAGCACTAAGAGTCTCTACGAAAATAGTGGCTCAGAATGTAGCTCATCTTCATTTTCAAGGAGTTTCTATCTAGTGTCACAGCAAGTGCCACACACTGGAAACCCAGGACTTTTGCGGAAGCGGAGCTCTTCAACCACTTCCCCTTGAGGTTAATACCTAGTATCAGAAAAGATGAATGATAGCAGTAACTAACCCTGAGGCAAGGCAGCATGGAGAAGGAGAGCAAGAGGAAGCGAGATATAGAGAGAGATAGAAAGAGAGATGGTTCTGGTGTACCTGGAACTCCCATGAAAAGGATGGCAGGGGGGTGTTAATCCTTCTAAGCAGGATCCCTCAGGTTCTAGTGGCAAGGCTCATTCCAAGGTCGGGAGAGGTACTCTACATCAAGAACACATTTTCAGACAACCATACATGCATACTTTACAATCAGCCTTTAGTGCAAGTCCTTAATAAAACATACCCAACAAGAATTACTATAAGACATTTGAGTACACGTGAAGGGCCCTTGAGCGCTGACCATTGCACTGAATATTGAGCGCGTATACGTTAGCCTCTGTTCAGATGATTCAGAAATATTTATCTGTCCTTAACACTGTATTACTTCACACAACTAACCCTTCTCGTTTAGCCAAAGCGTTATTATTCAAACTCAAATTGCTAAGGTGTCCTTGAAGAAAAAGAAGATAATAAAACTAGAAGCGCCTAATTAGTGCACTAACCTGAGGTCAGTGTAATGGGTCAGAATATCTGGAGCATTAAGCGGTGAAAAGATGTTCCAAGTTAAGTTGATGGGGGCACAGTGGCACCAGCTGATTGACCAGGTTCTAGGGTTCAAGATTGCAGGAAGCTGTCTCGAAGCAACGGTGTTTCAAGAGGGGCTGCAGGCCCCAAGCTTGAAGGTGAAGATGTTAAGATTATTCTTGGTGCAGGCAGCGGGGCTCGGATCCCAAGGATGGCACTGATGGGAGACACAGCTCTTTCTTAAGACGGATTGACGGAGACAAGCAAAGGACTGATTTTGAGTGTAGTATTTATAGGCTGTCATGTACGTGTTAATCTGGAGCCTTCTTGAAGAATACTAAGCATTTCTCGTCAATTAGAAGGCTGTTTCCGACAAGAGAGTCAGGCAGGAAATGGAGGTTGAGTAAACAAACACATTAGGCACTGGAACCTTCCTGACGATTACTGAGAATTTCCTGTCAATTAGAAGGCTGTCTCTGGTAGGAGACTGGGACAAGAAATGGAGTCCTTTACTTAGATGGCAGGTTAGTTGAATAAATAAACAAGAAGCAAGTATATCAGGTAACCCTGAGGTCAGCAGGAAACAGAGGCTTTTAACTAATTGGTGGCAGAAAATTGTGGCCGTCAGTTAGATGGCAGCTGAACAAATAAACAACGTTTCCTCAACACTCTCCCAGAGGAACTCGCTATATGGCCCTTAATAAAACCAACTTCGCCCTGCTGAGAGACTTCAATATTCACGCTGTGGACAGCACTTTGGCACCTCCAATAGCCTTCTCCGGGATCTTACCTGCTTATAATTTGAGCAAAGGTCACGGGCCCTACCCAAGAGAAATAGCACATCGTTAACTTGGTTTTCAGCAACACCCCAAACCTACAGGTGCTGCAACCCATTGCAGTCATTTGGTCTGATCACTCCCTGATCCCCATCAACTTGCACCTCCCCTCATCGCTCAGTGTCCCTCCCCAGCTAAAGAGGAACACTGCTGGTCCAAATTAGATACTGAACTCTGGCCGGCCAATCTCAGTAAGACCAACCCCGCCTCAGAAGAGCTTTTCTCTGGGGCAAATTCCAAGTTCCGTAATTGGATCAGGAACTCCCTGGGCCATGTTCTCCCGGCAAAGACCCACAAGGGTTCTCAGTAAACTAAAAAAAACCTCCTTGGTTCTCCCCTCATCTGTTCTGAGGTATTCAAGATATTACGATATGATTAGCGCAGTATACCTAATGATAGTTTACCGCGTTATGGTGAGTTAAACGACTCGAGATCCCTGATTATGTTTAGTACGACAAAAAGGGCCGAGAAACCGAACTGTCTCCATCTTGGATTATGGCTCTCTCTCTCACTTAAGAGTCACGTGGTCTTTTCCGCACACCCTCTGCTTTCCCCTTTCCTTGCATTTAATTAGGAGACAGGCTGAGTTGCTGAGAAGCAAGGTCACATCTGCTAAAAGGGAGTATCAGGCAAATTCCTCTAGGCCTGGGACGAAAAGGGAGTTACCCTTTCGACCTTCTCTGTAAAGATAGTAACCCTTTGTATGTGTAACCGAAACTAGAAATGGGCATGAGCTCATTAGGGGCGCCAGGACTAACTGGTACTTTTCCACATATATGGTTTTGTATGCTGTACTGATAATGTATAAAAGTGTGTTACTGTCAAGGAGCCAGCAGTCTTCCTCGGCGCACCTGATGGGTGAGGATCGACGAGGCTCCTCTATATAGAGTTCTGTGATTGCAAATAAACGTTTGAACCTTCCACGTTGCCAACTGCTCCTTCTTACCTAGCATTTCGGGTCAATGGTAAGTGTGGCCCTTGGAATAATTATTTTGGACACTTCAGTTGGCGACCACGAAGGGACCCCGTGAAAGGGTCTTTTTCCCCCCCCGTATTCGGGTGGTGGGGTTTGGGGGCGTCCTTACCGGTTGGCGGGAGAGGAGCCTGAGGATTTCTCCCACCCTGCACGACTTTTCGGTACGTCCCCTGCTGCTAGTTACCCTTCACCGGGGTCCTACGGGCTTAACCCAGGAACTGGATCGATTTTGGTCTAGAGGAGTTGGCAGCGGAGAACGAACATTCGTATCTGGGTGCACCCGGTGAGTATTGATTTGATTTTGACGCACGCGTTGTAAACGGTGCATTATTGGTTAAGGCACGCGTTGAAGACGGTGTGCAATTTGATTGATTTGAGAGCATTCGTTGAGAACGATGCGTTTTTGATTTTGAACATGGATTGCATTTGTTTGAAGCTCGCGCTGGACAGCGGTGCATTGATTTGAGGACACGCACCGGAGAGTGGTGTCTTGTTTGATTAAGGTTAGCATTACCGTGGTTTGACTTGAAGTACGTACAGGTTGCATTTGATTTGAGTAAAAACGGCGCACCGAAGGATTACAAACGGATTGCACGTGGAAAGACCCGCGACCTAGACTGGGTAGCCACAAGGCATACTCCTGACGGGGCAAGTCCTCGTTGGGGGCTGGTCTTAGTGGTGAGCCAGGAGGGTGGCCGGAATCCCGCGTGTAGTTTGGTGTTTGGACTGTGAACCAGAGTCGACGGGCTTGGTTCTCTGATACTGATTGTACGTGGTGTATGATTCGTGTTGATTGTTGTTCGTGTATACATGTCTGAAACTAACCAAAATGTCCTGTTTTAGTAAATTGAATTGTTTTGGCTGCTGCTGTCGAACAAGTGACTCTAGACTAGCGGAGAGCCAACCCGCCCCGCCGGAGGGCAGTCCTAGCCATTTTATGTATGTCAAACATGGGATCTCTCCGTTGTTGTTTTGCACTCTGTGGCATAAGTATACCAAGGGCAATGAGGAGTTACGCTGGCCCAAAACAGGCTCATTTGATGAAAAGAAAATTGCGTTCCTACAGGAACAGCTGTTTTCGAGGCGAAGTAGGCAGGCCATGTTTGACGCCCTCGTTGCATGGCAGAAGGAGGCCAAACAACGGCGAATAAGGGAAGAGAAAGTAGCCAGAGGTAAGGCAGGACAGAATGTTACTCAGAAAGCTATGGCCTATGACCGAGACAGAGTAGAAAAGGGATTGGATTGCATGAATCGTGAGTTCCGACTGAAGGTGGATAAGAGCTATGTGACCCGCCCGAATGCAGAAGATGAGATAGAGGATTTACTGGACACCAGACCACCACCCCCTTATGTGCCACAGAGGATATATCCGGAGGTATCAGGGGCCTCGGCCCCGGCTCCGGATATGTCCCAGGGGGCCTCGGCTTCGGCTCCCCCGGCCACCACTACCCCTCCCTCCCAGCCGAACCTCTCTCGGTTGCCGACATCTGTGTCTGAAGTTATGGCCATACTGCCTAATTTATTGACGGCAGCTGCAGCCGGGACCCCTCAGCTGTCGCTGGGGTCAATGCCTTCCCCTTCTGTTCTGCCCTCCTCCTCCGCCAGCACCACGCCGGTAACAGCTGCAACTACTCCGCTACGTCCGGCCAGTCTCACTGAGGGTAGGAAGTTGTTCACTCGTTCGGCCTTGGGAACGGAAGAAAGGGAAACTATAGCTACGCAAGCATCCCAGTGGATGCGACATCCCATTTATACGCTTGCCGATATTTGGAGTACTATGAGAGACTATGAACCGGTGATGCAACAGCATGCTCTGGAGCATATGGCCAACCGTCTTATTTCTGTGTGGGAACAGGTACATCAGGAAGGGAAGGCTCCGGCCATACTATATGATATTCTTGATCAGGTCCATAAATCTCAGTTGGCACCGGAAGAGGTGTATGGGAAGGTACAGACCTTGGTCTCTTATAGGACTCGTTTGCAGTCTACCACTCCCGCCGGATTCTCCCAGTTCCCCATGCGGGAAGTGCACCCTATCTTTCATCCAGAAGTTGCCGCAGTAGTAGATGCCCACGGCGTCATTACCCGTCCCGGGGTAGATGCCCGGTTCCAGGAACAATGGGTCTATACCCCCTGGAAGCGGAGTGAGGTACTATCCCTAAAAAGCCAGTTGCCAGATCCTAGAAAGAACCCCACCGCATATTACAAGGAACTGACCGAGGCCGCCTCGTCAGC
Organism: Triturus cristatus; assembly: GCF_964204655.1. NCBI lineage: Eukaryota > Metazoa > Chordata > Amphibia > Caudata > Salamandridae > Triturus > Triturus cristatus. Next base: position 1,041,764,195 of record NC_140588.1, read on the forward strand.
GGTGATGACGTTGGCAGATATTGAATTATTCTTTGCTTTATTAGTACCGGTGGACATTTGGCGCCAGGTACATGACCAGGACCATGTTACGGAATTTGGTGGGACATGGGATCAATTGAGAAACTGGGATAGAGATCGTAAACCAGGGAACAAGCCCCGACCTGAGATACTGGCCTTGCCTGAGAGAATAATAACTTATATGCATTCGCTGATCCCACCCAGGAAGGTAGATTGGGACAAGCTGACGGCCTGTAAGCAAAAGAAGGACGAGAGTGTCTCTGACTTTTTCACGAGGTTTGAGGGAGTGTTCATTGACTTCAGCGGACAGGACTTGGCAACGGAAGGGGGTGTACGTTTATTTGTTAATAGATTTGTAACAAATTTGCTAGCTGAGGTATCGGCTCGGTTACAGGCAGCCGAGAGTACCTGGACGACCACCACGCCCTCCACGATACTGAGCATGGCTCAGTATTATGAGCATCGGGAAAATGAGAGCAAGGATAAGACAGAAAGAAAGTCGAAAGAATTGAAAACGCGAGTGTTACTACAGCAAGTGGAGAGAGGTAGAGGAAGAGGAAGAGGGTTGCAGAATTTCGCTCCAAGAGGGGCGGGACCGACGCAAACGGCTGGGCGAACAGATTTGGGCATAAATCAATGTGCTTTCTGTAAAGAGGAGGGGCATTGGAGAGCGCAGTGTCCGTTACTATATGAACAGAATACGGCTTCAAGGGGTCGCGGACGGGGAAGGATGAGTGGGCACCGTGGTGGATACACGAGACAAGAACAGGCAGCCCGAGGTGAGAACAGTCAGAATTATTTCGACCAAAACCAGGGTAAACAGTACTACAATAATGGACGTGTAACGGACGAAGACGCCGGGTATACTCCAGCATAGGACAGCCAAGGGCAGAGTAAGGGGCATGTGTCAATCCCGATAGATCAAGCTGGACCTTATGTCCATGCACGATTGTTGGATGCGTCAGGTAAATTTTTGGTTGACACAGGGGCTATGAACAGTTCTGTTTCACGTGCCCTGGTCCCGGGGGCCGCTCTGTCTGGCCAGACTAATGTGTCCGTAGGGTTCTCTGGAACTCCGGTGGTGAGCCCCATTTCGAAACCGCTTTCCCTTACTATGGGACCGGTTACGATAGAATCGCCTTTCCTCCTCACCTCCCAGTGTGGGGAAAATCTCCTGGGTATGGATATATTGAAACGATTGCATGCCCACATCTATTGCTCCCCTGATGGAGTTTATCTGACCATTCGGAATACCTCTATCCCCTCCATTCAATGTTTTTCGAAAACGGACTCACTACCTCCTGAGCTTGCACAACTCCCGAAGGATCTTTGGGCCCTGGGGGACACTGACGTAGGATTCCTACAAATTCCCCCGGTGTCCATCACCCTGAAACAGAATGCCAAATTGCCCAGGATCCCACAGTATAAAATAGCCCCCGCAGGGGAACGCGCTTTACTGGCCATTATTTCTGACTTGATTAGAACAGGGGTGGTGGAGGAAACGGCCTCTAATGTTTGTAACAGTCCCATTCTTCCGATTCTTAAACGAGCCCCCGTACCCCAATCTCCTGATTATGCTGATACTTACCGATTTGTGATTGATTTACGAGAAATTAACAAGATTGTGGTACCCCAATATCCGGTGGTACCTGACATTAATTCCATTTTGACTATGATTCCTCCCACTGCCACATTTTTCTCGGTGATTGATTTGAAGAATGCCTTCTTTAGCATTCCCATACATCCAGATAGCAGACATTTGTTCGGTTTCTCATTGGGGGGCCGCAGCTTTAGATTCTGTCGCGCCCCCCAGGGGTATACCGAAAGCCCTAGTATCTACAGCCAAGCCCTAAAAAGAGTATTGGATTCTTTACAATTGCCGCCAGGTAATGTCCTATTGCAGTATGTTGACGACCTCCTTGTGGCCTCTGATACAGAACAGGGTTGCCGCGATGCTACGGTTACCTTGCTACGCCACTTGGCCACTCATGGTAACAAGGCGTCGCTCTCTAAATTTCAATATTGTCGACCGGAGGTGACCTATCTCGGTCATCTCCTGTCGAAGGAGGGAAGACGGTTGACTTCTGAGCGCATCGCAACCATAACTAACATGCCTGTTCCTCGCACGCAACGTGATGTCCACGCTTTGCTTGGTATAACCTCCTACTGTCGCCAATGGATTGCTAACTATTCTCTCTTGACTAAACCTTTCTTGTATCTAACTACGAAGGATGTGCATGAACCCTTACCTTGGACTGATGAATGCCAGACTGCTTTTTCTGCTCTGAAAACTGCTCTTTGCTCTGCTCCTGTGCTTGGCACCCCTGACTACCGGAAGCCTTTTGTGCTCTATGTGCATGAGGTGGACGGTTGCTCTCTTTCAGTGTTGACACAGGACTTTGGTGGTAAGCAAAGGCCTTGTGCATATTTCTCGGCGGTTTTGGATAATGTCGCCAGAGCACTTCCCAGTTGTCTGAGGGCTGCAGCGGCAGTGGCCATAGCAATCAGACAATCGGAAGGGCTAGTCCTGAATACGGATCTGACAGTGATGGTGCCTCATGCTGTGGACGTATTATTAAACAGGACACAGACGCAGCACTTAACGAGTGCGCGTCTTACAGGGTACGAATTGACCCCGTTTGCACCTCATATAACGATCAAACGATGTGTTAACTTGAACCCTGCCACACTGTTGCCCCTCCCTTCAGGGGAGGGTGGACAAGACATACATGATTGTATTTTTCGAACTGAAGAAGAGACAAAGGGCCGGATAGATTTAATTGACACCCCACTTTCTGATGCCCAAGGAGAATTGTATGTTGATGGGTCCTGCTTTAGATTACCGGATGGTACGACAGCTGCGGCTTATGCGATCACTACCCTGCAAACGGTAGTCGAGGCAGCCAAGATACCGTACCGGTCGGCCCAGGCGGCCGAATTGGTTGCATTATTCAGGGCCTGCGAGTTGGGAAAAGGCTTGAAGCTAAATGTCTACACCGATAGCCAATATGCGTTCGGCGTAGCACATAGCTTCGGGAGGTTATGGGTGGAAAGAGGATTCTTGACATCTCATGGCGAAAAGATAAAGAATGGGCCATTAGTTGACCGATTGCTGGCTGCATTAACGTTGCCTAAAAACCTGGCCATAGTGAAATGTAGCGCACACAAGATTGTAGTGGATGATGTGGGGAGGGGAAATTCCTTTGCGGATAGGATCGCCAAGGAAACAGCCCAGTCTGACACCACTTCCATGTTTGTAGTGACAAAAATGATAGAGGCAGGGGTTTTTAACAACACCATAGACAGCGTGAAAGAGCTACAAAAGGAGGTGACCCCGGAAGAATTGACATATTGGCAAGAACAGGTGGGGAGGCTTGATGAGAATGGATGTTGGACTGATTTGTCAGAGAGGTGTAGATGGTTACTGCCAAACGCATTTGTAAATGCAGTAGTAGCTATGGCACACGGACCTTCACATGTAGGGGTCCAGGGCATCTGTGCCACATTGGATCCTGTCTGGTACAATGTTAATATTCATAAGACAGCTAGGAACCTGGTTCAGCATTGCATGATCTGTCTCCAGCATAATCCTGGGGTTAGCATTCCCGTCTTGGCGGGTAGTTTTGCGCCGCCCACCCTGCCTTTTGAAGTACTCCAAATGGATTACATACAGCTAGAACGAGTTAACAATTTGAAATACGTGCTGGTGGTAATATGTACTTTTAGTAAATGGGTGGAGGCGTATCCCACAAAGGAGAATACTGCCCTGGCAACCGCGAAAGCTCTGGTAAAGGAGTTTTTCCCTCGATATGGGTTGCCACTGGTGATTTGGAGTGACAACGGGACGCATTTCAATGCTGACTTAGTTAGGCATGTATGCAAGGGTCTGTCCATTCAGCAGAAGTACCACGCAGCCCGACATCCTCAATCAGCAGGCCTAGTTGAGAAATATAATGGGATTCTGAAATTGAAACTGGCTAAACTTCAGGACACGACAGGATTAAAATGGCCTGATCTCCTGCCCCTGGCCCTGTTGTCCGTAAGAACCACTCCCCATTCCCGGAGCGGTGTCTCCCCTTATGAGGTAATCTTTGGCAGACCTGCCAACGTGTGGGGAGTACCTCGGCCCAAATCCTTCAGGGACATAGACCATCCTATGCTGACTGATTATTTGTATGCTTTGACTAAAGATCTCCATTCCATTCATCAACAGATATCTGCCGTACTGCAGCCCCTGCCGGAGGGACCCGGACACAGCGTGGAACCTGGACAGTGGGTCTTGGTTCGGAACTATCAACGAAAATCGAGCCTGGATCCGCGCTGGTCCCGACCATACCAGGTGCTCCTGGCAACGCGAACAGCGCTGAAAGTTGAGGGTAAGCAGCGCTGGATCCATATCTCCCATCTTAAGCGAGTTCCTCTCCCATTGCCAAGGGAGCAGCTTGACCAGGAGGAAGGCCTGCCAAACCAGGGCGAGCCCAGCACTAGGAAACGACCTTCCCTGGACACCCACAGAGAAGTTGACGGGCGAGGGGAGAGTGCTGGGAGCCTGCAAGACCCTTTTTGCGACCACTCAATTGCTCCGAGTGAGGCGCCTGGTCAGGAGCCCAGCTCCCCGTCTGATCCCAGTGTGCCTGCTTTGTTTGTGAATCCTGACACCCCTGGTCGGGATCGATATCACCTGTGGCCCCGGAAATAGGGAATCCTAGGTCTAGCCTTGGCAAGTGAAGTTGGAAGCCTCGGCAAGGACATAAGGATTGATAGAACACTGGACTGAACTCGTTGAGAGCGTGGAACTTTCAGTAAAGCTCTGTTCAGAACGAAAGTAGAGACATTGATTGGATTGGTGGGGGCCCAGGTGGAGTTTCTTTTCAACAAGGGTTGTGTCAAGTGCGACCCCAACGCGAGAAGTTTTTCTGTTTTTCTTTTTCTCAACAATAGGAGTCTGCCTGTGAGGCTCTATACGGACACAGGAAAGAAGCACCCTCCGGCAGGTTGGACTGCTCGTAGCCCTCTTCCCGAGATTATATTGGACTTTTAGTGAGAAAATGTACCCTTTTGCTCGTTTTGTCCCTGAAGAAGGGCGGCCCATAGTACCCCGTACCATTCCCCCGCATTTGCCAATGTTCTCCTCATGGAGTTTGCGTGTTAAAATTGTTTTCATTTTTATATTGATTGTATCCTTTGTGCTATGCTTAGGTCTGTTTATATATCTGGAGTTTCGCCATCCTGTGCACACCTTGATAGTGTCTACCCCTGCTCCTAAGGAACATCATTTCCAGACTTTTGCCCCCCATAAGGAGAGACACCGACAGACATATGTACATAATGCCTTCATTGAGATGCTACACCAGACTCATAGTTCCACAAATGTTACTGATTGTTGGGTCTGTGGTCTTCTCCCGTCAGTGATGCATAAGCAAGATTTGTTCATATCGATGCCCTTGTCTTATTTAGGTAGTTGCGAAGCCTGGTTTAAAATGTTATCCATGCTATATGAACACTACGCTATAGATGAACGACGATTCTCAGAGAAGGATTACGCCTTGATTTTAGCCTATATAGAGACACACCAAGGTTTTACTCCTAACGCTGAGGGGACGGATGGTACCCTTGATCCTACCGCCTGTATCAACGTATACACTGATCATGAGAATGATACCTGGTTGAGGGATGAAGTGTTGGATTTCATGACCTTTAATTTTACTGAGTATTTCAAGTATTTCCAGGAGCGAAATGTCTCAGATGAGAAAATAATTCCGGTCCCGGTATTGAATACATCCTCCTCCTTCTGTGTGCAGGGTACCGGACATCTATCCGTAGGTTATAGTAGATGTAATTACACTTATAAACTACAGACTTTCAGTAGTCCCCCAACACTCACCCCTCCCAATGTTTATTTCGTGTGCGGTGAAAATGCATACACTTGGCTACCCAGGGGGTGGGCGGGTCGATGTTACTTATCTTTTCTTTACCCACCGGTCTACATAGCTCCTTCCGATTATCACAAATCTCATTCCTTAAATCGACGGAGCCTAAAAGCTGATGTCGCCAGTAATGATGCCACTGACCAGACTGACACTCCAGCCCAACACTTCGTTGATATCATAAAAGGGGCGTTGCCCATATGGGGACCCATCCTCAACAGTAAAGAGGTTAGGAGGCTATCTAGAGTAGTGGAAGGGGTGGTCAGTACTACTGCAGGAATATTAACTAATATTACAGTGGAGCTCCAGGCGACCCGGCTTGTGACCCTCCAAAATCGTCTTGTTTTAGATGTTATCCTAGCTGATCGCGGAGGAGCTTGTAGAGTCATCGGCAGCTCCTGTTGTGTATATATACCTGACTCCGCCCCTTCTGTCCATTTAGCCATTCAGAAATTACATCGGCTAGCTTCAGAAATTCACACCGAGACTGGTACTTGGTCCTTGTCTGGGTGGTTTTGGGATTTGGTGACAACCTGGGGATGGAAGTTATTTATGATTCTTTTAGGAATAGTGGGGCTCATTTTCACATGCTGTCTTTGTCTACAGTGCGGGCCTGCTTGCTGTGCATACTGTGCCTCTCAGGTTCGCCGATCCATCCCTAGGCCTGAGCCCGTTCAAACTAGAGTAGATACCCAGCGGGCTCAGAAGGAGACGCATGACTTAATGCAGATTGATGAGGGTATTTTCGAAGACTAACCCCGTTATTAGCTATGCTGCGCTAAAAGGGCCGTTCTGAGGTATTCAAGATATTACGATATGATTAGCGCAGTATACCTAATGATAGTTTACCGCGTTATGGTGAGTGACTCGAGATCCCTGATTATGTTTAGTACGACAAAAAGGGCAGAGAAACCGAACTGTCTCCATCTTGGATTACGGCTCTCTCTCTCACTTAAGAGTCACGTGGTTTTTCCGCACACCCTCTGCTTTCCCCTTTCCTTGGATTTAATTAGGAGACAGGCTGAGTTGCTGAGAAGCAAGGTCACATCTGCTAAAAGGGACTATCAGGCAAATTCCTCTAGGCCTGGGACGAAAAGGGAGTTACCCTTTCGACCTTCTCTGTAAAGATAGTAACCCTTTGTATGTGTAACCGAAACTAGAAATGGGCATGAGCTCATTAGGGGCGCCAGGACTAACTGGTACTTTTCCACATATATGGTTTTGTATGCTGTACTGATAATGTATAAAAGTGTGTTACTGTCAAGGAGCCAGCAGTCTTCCTCGGCGCACCTGATGGGTGAGGATCGACGAGGCTCCTCTATATAGAGTTCTGTGATTGCAAATAAACGTTTGAACCTTCCACGTTGCCAACTGCTCCTTCTTACCTAGCATTTCGGGTCAATGGTAAGTGTGGCCCTTGGAATAATTATTTTGGACACTTCAGTTAGCACTCAAGAATTAGTGCAAAAAGACAAAAGGGAATTGGAGGAATCATTATGATGAATTGAGTATGCAAGAATACTGAAAAGGAATCAGGCTCAACCTATTACACCACTAAAATGGAGAATGCTTCAAACTCACCAAGACTGATTTTCAACCCCTAGAACCTTCAATCGCCTGCTACAAAGAACTTGCTTCTTTCTTCTAAAAAAGAAGTCTTAGACATCTACTAGTCTTTCCCTGACAAACAAAAGAGACTACGCCCCTCTCAGGAATACAACCCCTGATCTGCCAAGATCAAGACCTCTCAGCCTTCCCGCGTCACTCACAACAAACTTATGACACTACTTAGCCAGGTTAAGTCAGGCTCCCTCCCCGCTTGATCCAGCTCTCTTCCGCAATCTATAACAAGGCTCTGACAGCATCTTCCCAGTCCTGTTAGAACTGTTGAATCTGTCACTATCCTCCGGTGCAGTCCCCCAACAATGGAAATATGCAGTGGCCAAAATGAAGAAGCCAAATCTAGACCCTTCCTGCCTAGGAAATTTCAGACCCATCTCCCTGCTGCCAAATGTATCCATATTCCTGGAGAAACATGTCAGCTAACACCTCTCCCTCTTTTTGGAGTCTAACAATCTCCCCCACCACGTCCAAACAGGTTTCAGACTGCAGCACAGCACTGACACTGCACTGCTAGCCATAACAGAAGAACTCAGGCAACTTCTGGAACAGGGAGGCTCTGTGTCGGAGTACCTAATTGTCAGCAATTCCAGAGGAGCAGAAGATGGTTCCAAAGCCACCTCACCAGTGTCAAAGCCGCAAATTGATGATTCCCAGCTCAAGCATCGGTCTGGGGGAAACGGGGAAGTGGATAAGAAAAGAGAGACTGCCTTTTGGGTCCTTCTGCCTCTTCCTTGTTACTGAGCCTTTGAACCAGTCAGCACCTGTAGTGGGACAAGATTATCACAATATCTGCATTACACTTCTACTATTAAACTCTCACTTACTATACATCTTATGAATAAACTATTTTAGCAAATTGCCTAGGCATTAGTACCTCTCTTGTTGACACCTTATATATATATATATTCACTGAAAAAACCATAGGTTTCACACATGTTATAGTTAGCGGAAATTTTACTGATAAAAAACCAATGAAATTCCCCCGTTATAGTTAGTGCAGGCAACTATAACTCACGCGACCGCAATCCTCTGCTGATGCTAATACTGTATTTAGACACTTATTTGCCCATGTCTTCTTCCATACATTTTTAGCTATACATATATTACAAATATTTTTTTTTCATAAAGACACATATGTCATCAGCAGAAGATTGCGGTCGCGTGGGCACCATTTGCACACGGGGTGGAGAGAGTGTGGATAATTCTTTTTTTTTTTTTTTTTTTTTTTATATTTTAGTTTAACTCATCTTTATTAAGCCATGCACAATTGGTGCCCTTCCGGCACCAATTGCACACGGGGTGGGGAGAGTGTGGATAATTATTATTTTTTTTTAATTTTTTACCGTACGCATACGGTAAGCGTAATCGGCGAAATTAGCGAAAAAATAAAAATTCAGTTTTTGCCCTTGGGGGATCTTTGGGGACTCCCTCAACATTGCTATGTGTGTGGGAGCTGTCTAAACAGCCCCTTTACATGTTTTTGTGCTTTATATTTTAAACATCACTCTCAGTGCGAGAGAGAAAATGGCGGCCGCCGCTTCCTGGTTTCGGCCGATTCGAATGTTTACTAAGATCTAAGAGCAAATCAGAATCGCGCTCGCGCACGCCACCGTACGCGTACGGTAAGCGTACCGTAAGCGCACCGTAAGCTGGCTCAGATATATATATTGATTTAAAGGCTATTTTCTCAGAATCTACTGAACAGATTTACACCAAACCTACAAAAGGCACTTCCTTGACCTGAGGACTACCTCTCTGCCAAATTTCTAGTAATTCTGTTCAGCCGTTCGGGCTGTAGCCCTGTCTAAAGGTCCTATGGAAAAATGCATGGGAAAAACGCGTTTTGGGACCCCCCTTTTATCTCAGCCCCCGCTTGACGAATCCCCCCGAGACTTTCAGGGTAGGAGCGGAGCGTAGCGCCCCACCTATTTTGAAAAATTTGCGAGGATTCGTCAACCGGCGCCAAAGTTATTCAAAATAGAATGTTGCGGATTTCCTATGGAAACGTGGTCCTAACTATAACTACCTACTGGCGACCGCCAGTAGGTAATATATATATATATATTCAATGAAAAAACCAAAGGTTTCACACATATTATAGTTAGCTGGACATTTCACTCGTAAAAAACCATTGAAATTCCCCCGTTATAGTTAGTTCAGCTAACTATAACTCGCGCGCCCGCAATGCACTACTGATGACGTCACATATTACATCACTCATGACATGGTCAGTGACATCACTCATGACATCACTGATGACATCTCAAATGACATCACTGATGACATCATCCAGTGAATGTGTGTTTTTCTGAAAATTAAATATGTTTAATATATGTATATCTCAAGGTCGATGGAAGAATAAATGAGTATATAAGTGTCTAAATTGATGATTTGTTTTTGAAAAATTGATTGTGTAACTGACTGATTAAGTGTATCTTTATGAATACATGGCTAAGTGAGTAATGTTTAAATGTGTAAATACCTGTATCAGTCTCTCACTTTGTATATAAGTGGCTGCATGGATTGGTGAGTAGCTACATGAGTGTCTATATAGGTTATTAGTTGGTTTTTTGAGTATCAGTATGAGTGTCTGAGTGTCTTCATGGTTCGGTGGGGGTTATTATGTAGTGCATAGGTGCATGAATGAGTGACTCACTGTTTGTATGTGTTGAAGACAGCATGTGTGTAGGACCGTATGGGTGGATGAGTGTGTGTATGGGTGTGTTAGTGAGTGAATGACTGTCTCAATAGTGTCTTTATGAGTAACTACATATGTTTTAAACTAGTATATATGACTATTGGTGTATATAAGTAAGTATATGTGCGAGTGAGAGATTGGAAGAGTGCCTGTATGAATAAGTATGTGTTTCTATAAGTGATTATTTAAAAGACTAAGTATGTGTAAGTTTCTGTAAAAGTAAGTGTGGTGGTGTGTGTATAACTGTATATGCAGGTTAATGGATGTTTAATTCTTTATTAGCATGAGTGACTATGTGCGAGTAACTCTATGAATGAGTGGCATTGTTTTACAGGATGTTTAGGTGTATGAGTACATATGATGTGTGAGTACATGTATGAGTGACTGTATAGGATTGTTGGTGGATGAGTGGATGTGTATGTGGATCTTAGAATTACTGAATAGGTTGTTGTAACTGTTATTGGTATGTCCATTTTTTTGAAAATTTCAGTCTCTATTTTTAAATGTGTGTATCAAAGGTTATATTAGGGTGAGAGGAGGTCTACCACTCTATCACAAGGATGATGTCATCAGTGATGTCATTTTAGATGTCATCAGTGATGTCATGAGTGATGTCACTGACCATGTCATGAGTGATGTAATATGTGACGTCATCAGTAGTGCATTGCGGGCGCGCGAGTTATAGTTAGCTGAACTAACTATAACGGGGGAATTTCAATGGTTTTTTACGAGTGAAATGTCCAGCTAACTATAACATGTGTGAAACCTTTGGTTTTTTCATTGAATTTCTAAGGTTTTTTAAATGCTAATTCCTAACTATAACGTGTGTGAAACTCATGGTTTTTTCAGTGAATTTCAAAGGTTTTTTAAATGCTAATTCCTAACTATAACGTGTGTGAAACCCATGGTTTTTTCAGTGAATTTGCAAGGTTTTTTAAATGCTAATTTTTTTTTTTTTTCTTCTTTTTTTTTTACATATTTTTATTTTAATTTTCTATCCTTTTTTAAAGACTATGGTTAAATTTTAAAAATTCTACAATATGTTTTTATTTTACATTTCTTTTAAAATAAACAGGTAAAATTTATTAGCAATACATTTTTTCCTTTTTTTTAAATTTTTTTTTTAGTGCGCGTACGGTAAGCTTACGGTAAGCGTACGGTTTACGCAATGTCCGTAATTTATCTACGCTGTTTGCGTATAGTTACGCAATTTGCGTAGCCGCGCGTACTGCGCGTGGGGCGCGTACGCGTGTACGCTACACGCGCACGTTACGCGGAAGTGTTGGGGAGTGACTGTTATGCGCATGCGCGCGAGCGCGTGTCTTTTTTACGCGCATGCGTACTTTTGCCGTAAGCGCACCGTAAGCGTACGGTGGGTCATGTGATCATGAAACACAACTTTTGATTGGTTGAAACTACTTTCAGTTCTAGAACTCTCCTACACCACACCCATTCCCCTCATTTCTGCTTGTGATCCCTTAGGAGAAGGAGCTGGGTTGTCTTTGTGATACGATGGCAGAACAGCAGAGCTCTTCTGAGAGTGAGGCTAGCAGCACTACCTTGAGGCAGAGAGCGAGGAAACAAAAGACCTCTTACGTATGGGAGTATTTTTCTTTTCCAGAAGGCCAGCAAAAGGTAAATGCACCCTTAGTGACTTGTAAGCTGTGTAAGCATGTACTTTCAAGAGGGAATCCTGACAGGAAGTATTCCTTTGGGAATCACACCATGATGAGACACCTTAAGGATGTACACAGAAGGACACATGCTCGACTTACTGAAGGTAACCCTTCAGTAAATCAACCAAGCACATCCACAGCAGCTCAGCCTGGACCATCATCTGCAGTGCCGAGTCCTTCTTCTGCAGGTCAGGTGAGCCCTTCATCTGTGGGGGGAGCATCTACTTTTTCTGGTCCTCTGGAAATTAACCCTCGGTTTGCGAGGGTTGAAGTACGGTGCGCCACTTGTCATGATCTAATTACTTATAGGGAGACCAGTATTTCCCTAGTGAACAGTAAAATAGATCAGCACACTTGTCGTACCATCTAATATTCCCAATCTTTCTTTCCTCTGCCCCTGCATGAACACAACGGCTCTTTTAAGAGCCAACCTTACCTTTCATCTATTTTTTATATATGTTTTTAAAAACTTTTTTTTTTTTTTTTTTTACCGTACGCGTAATTTATTTTTTTTTTTTTAAAAAACACTAAAAATCAATTATCACATTACAAGGTCCTTGAGAGACTACAATTAAAAACTGAAAATGTGATTGTAGAGAAGTGGAAAAAAGGGACCATGATATTATTGACTTACCATACCCACTCAAAAAAATATTTATTCATTTTAATTTTTTTTTAATTGCTTTAAAAATGGTTCTAGTTTTCGAAAATTTTCTATCTCAATCTGAAAAAAAGAAAAAAGTATTAATATTTAATAAAACATTTTATAATACAGTACACATATTTACATATTTTTCAAAAAATATTTTTGCCTTTTTTTGCTGTTTTCAGAATATATTGCATTTCACTATAAATTGTGAAAGCAATTGCATTCATCATTTAACAGCAGGCAAAAAAAAAATTAGCAATCTCAAAGATTGTTTTAAAAAAGCCCACAATCTCTTTTTGCATAAACATAACTTTATAGAAATGCATAATATTCTTAAAAAATATCATCTAATATCAATACTTATTTCTTTAAAATACCGTCTGATATTTTTGTTTCAGAAGTATAATCACAATAATATATCTCAAATAACTCCACAATACATCGGGTTCCATTTCCTTTAGGCCAAATAGTAATTTTAAAATTCTTTTTTGGTTAAATTTCCAATGGTAATCCAATAAAAATCTAAAGTTTAAATTGTACAGATCTCACCGATTCTCTGTAACATTTTGGTTTCCGAAAGATTAATTAATAATTAAATAAGTCCACAATAGAATTGTTTACCTTTCCGCATGGCCAAATAGAAATTTTAAAAATCTTTTTTGAAAAAATTTCCAATGGCAATTCAATAACATTCCAAAATTTAAATTGTGCAGATGTTACCGATTTTTTTTAATTTTTTGGTTTTCCAAAGTTTCCTTAAAAAATGGAAAAATTCCACATTACAATTGGTTACCTTTCCATTAGGCCAAATGATAATTTGTTAAATCTTTTTATTTGTAAATTCCAAATGGTAATCCAATAAAATGGTAAAATTGTTTTGTCCAGATGTTCCCAAATCTCTCTAAAATTTAGGTTTCAGGAAGATTAGATAGGAATTTGCTAAATCAAAAGGCAAACGTTGCTTAAAAATCAATTGGGAATCATTACACAGTGTCCAGCCTTTTTCACATTTAAGATAAACTGTGTAATGACCAGAAGTTACAGTAGGTCCATCATGGAAAATTATTGCAACTGTTACAAAAGTTTTTCCTGAAATTGATAATTGCTGTCCTGTAAACTTCTTTATTAAAGTATCCAATTTTGAACCATCAGCTCTACATCGTTGCATCATTAAAATTACATACTGTCCGTATTCCTTTAAAATTAACGTTGAAAACATGTCAGATTTACACTCACCGCATTGCATGCTATGATTAGCATCTTTAACTAATTTAGCAAAAGTGACTGTTTTACTCTCTGGCAATGTTAAATAAATAAACCTTTCATTATCAACATTAGAGCCACATATATTATAACAGTTTTCACAACTATGTTCCCATTTATAAGAGAGACCAAATACATTTTCAATGGGAACCCCTTCTTCTTCCAGTACCTGAAGAAAATACATCAAGAATTCCTGTGCGTCTTGCTGTACATTTTGAGAAAACTGTGTTCGTCCTGAACATACATCTAAAAGTTTTCTAATTTCAGTAGCACTTTCTATTTGAGTTTTATCATTACTCAGCTTTTCAAAAAGGAGACTCAGCACAGAACAGAATCTTTTTCCCTGATTTACTATTATCTGCTCTTGCAAACTTTCCAGATAAAATGCAACATTCAGCACTACATTAGCGTAGCAGTTGACACCAGAGCTATTTTCAAAATGACATCCTACAACCTGTTCTTCATTTTCCTTATTCTTTTTGCTTGCAATTACATCACTCCTCTTTTTTTTCCTCCTCTCTACATCTTCATTACAGATATTCTCATTTCTCCTTTTACGAGAAACTACACGTTTCTCCAACACAGGATACTGACCTAAATGAGGAGCATAGCTTCTTCTTAATCTATTATACTCCTTTACACAATTTGTATCAGCACTAACTTTTGAATCATCAAAGTCTATCATGAATAAACCTGATAATGTTTTCACTCGTGACAAAGCAACATATGCCATACCTTCTTTGAACACAGTTGAACCAATGTTCACAAATGCACAATCTACAGTCAATCCTTGAGACTTGTGAATAGTTACAGCATATGCTAGCGAAAACGGAAACTGCTTCCTACGTACATATAAGTCTTTCACAAGCATGAAACGAACTGAACAACAACAAATGTCTTTAACTTCTTCTATCTGATCAAATTTTATTTTTAAACATTCAATTCCATCTTTTTTCTGATAATTAATAAAACCCACAACTCTTCCCATAGCTCCATTAACTAAACCTTTTTCAACATCCAAATTTCTCCTTAAAAATACTCTACAGTTCATGCAAACATATAGATTTTTTTCTAATCCAGCTGTTTTGGAAATGTTCTTCTCTAGTGAATCCAATTTATTTTTCAGTGTGCCTGTTAATGTGACAGTAATTCTTCCATCCTCAATTTTGTCCACTGCTTCCAATTTCCTGATATCTTCCTTTTCCAATTTCAAAAGCTCCTCATTGAATATTGAGCATTCACGTAGAGTTGGCATTAAGCAGATGACACTTTTGTTTTCTGCAATGTTCTTGTATATCTTCTCTGCAACTATTTCTTCCTTTGGAAATAAATTATGTAGCAGCCGACTCTGTAATGCTTTTTTGCCAGCTTCAGTGAGTAGTCCAATTCTGATATCTTTCAGAATACTTCCATATTCTTCATCGTTTGCTTGCCTCATATTAGTAGTAAGTTCCTTGTACTCAAAGAAGGACCAAATATTTGTATTACCGATGCTTCCCAATGACTTCTTCGTGTCTTCATGTGTCACAGTATTAAACACTGGTTGTCCTTTAACTGGAGTAAGTTGCAAAAGATCTCCAAAAACTATGACGTGTTTTCCTCCAAATAACACATCATAGTCTGTCTTCAGAATTTGCTGCATTCTTAAATGCACAAAGGCAAGCATTAAGTTTGATACCATGCTCACCTCATCAATAATGAGAACTTGCATCTTCTTCAATACTCTTGAAACTTCCAAGCATGCTTCTCCAGTTAGCTTGTTGTATTGTATTTTGTTCTCATGCTCCACTGGTAACATTAGCAAACGATGTAAAGTGATTCCTTTTATGTTATATGCTGCTAACCCAGTTGGAGCAGTAACCACACAAGACAAAGTAGAATCCGTTTTTTGCTGTAGGTAGCTTCTGATGACTTTTATTAGGAAACTTTTTCCAGTTCCAGCTTGTCCGCTTACATACATCCTGATTGGATGAAATGATGTGCATGAGAACTCTTTTTTTTCATGTAGAAATCCGTGATCAATTTTGTTTCTGATCTGTTCATAAATTTGTTGCTGCTCTTCGTTCAGTTGTCTTTCCAAATTTTGTAAGTCTATAAATTCTTCTTGAGCTTGATTCATAGCCGTTTCCACTTCATTCATGGCTATTGATGCTTCATTTTCAACGATTGGTTGTCCTAGGGGATCTTGACTGAGTGTTCCTGAACTTTGGCTGTCCTGAGAACTGTCTCTAGCTATTTCTGCTGCAATTGTAGTTTCCTGTTCAATTTCTTCATTTAACATTTGCAGATAAGTTGTGAATGTATTGCATTGTATGCTGTCTTTGCAAGCATTAAAAGAATCTTCATAGGAGGAGCCTAGCGCTTGACCAAGATGGCCGCGTGAGCTTAGAGCTCCCGAGACCCTCGCGCCCTCCGTCGACTATCCTGACTCAAATCCTGATGGTATGCATGGCACCGTGTTGCTGAGTTGTCAGGGAGGCGATTGATGCTACCCGCGACCGGATCGCCCACCGGGAACCGGACTTATGACTGGCGAAAGATTGCGGCCTAACTCCCGGAGATGCCAGGGGCTAGAGTTGGCAGGATGCCCGACTCCTAGTTGATCAACAACGGCCTGGTGAGGTGTGAACTACCGGACGGAGGCCCTCGCTCTTTCACTTTCGGTTTCGTTCCCTTTGTCTGCCCGGACACTGTAGTACTCTGGGTGGTTCTATAACCCCAGGGACGCTCGGTGGGCGATTTTGGAAGAACAAGGCGGACCTGCTCACTCCTTAGACCTCTCTCTGAGAGGGGACGGTCCTCACTGCATTGGACTGCTTGGAGTCCATTATGTCGGGCAAGGCAGAAGGAGATAGGCTGAAGACTAAGTCCACCAGGCGGGGAACGTACTCCCAAGTTAATAGTATGGACCGCTACGCCCTCCCGAAGACATCGCCGAGTGGATCGAGCCAGGCGCCGGATGCCCAAAAGGAGGACTCGCCTGGGACCCCGGAGCTCTCCCTGCAGGATGTCATGGGCGCGCTTGATGGGATGCAGACCTCGATGGGAAGGCAATTCGAGGCCCTGGCGCATAAGGTGGATGCCATCCTGGTGGATGTCAACTTGATCCGCTCGGACCTGGGCAAGACAAACGAGCGCGTTAAGGACCTGGACCAAAAGACCACGGGCCTCACTGGTGAGGTCGCGGACCTGCAGAACGAGGTCAGGAAGCTGAGGGCCGAGAGTGACCTCGCCGCCCGCCGGCTGGAGGACTTCGAGAGCCGGTCCAGGCGCAACAACGTGCGCGTAATCGGGGTACCGGAGTCCTCGGATGAGGCTTCGGCGGACCTGCTTGTGGAAGATCTGGTCCTCAACCATCTGAAGCCTAAGGGCCTTGGGAAGTTTTTCGCGGTGGAAAGGGCCCATAGGGTGCCGGGCGGACGGCCCAAGGCGGGTGCCCCGCCGCGGCCGATTGTCGCCCGGCTCTTTCATTTCCGAGATAGGGACGCTATCCTGCAAGCTTCGAGAGTGACGGGCCCAGTCCCCTTCCAGAATGCGTCGGTGAATTTTTACCCGGACTTTACCCAGCAGGTGCAGAGACAGAGACAGAGTTTCCTGGGGGTGAAGCGAAGGCTTCGGGAGCGGGACCTAAAGTATGCCATGCTTTTCCCCGCCAGACTACGGGTGGTGCATGAAGATCGGACATTCTTTTTTGACTCTCCTGTTATGGCTGATGAATGGCTGGACGCTTTGCCCCGGCGACGGACCGGGGACGACACAGCTGAGCATGGAGACAGTGGCCGGGATGGACAGGGCTGATAACTCAAAGCCGGCCTGACTTGATTTGACCATATTTGTAGATTTGGATAGAGTGCAGTAACTGTGGAGGGTTGCGGGAGGACGAGGGGTGCTCTTCCCTTGGGGTACTTTTTGTAGATTTTTGTTTTTGTGGGGCGACAGGCACACTGCAAGTTGGGGGGGCTTTTTAAGCTGCAGCAGGGGTGCAGGGTGGGGGGAGTTATGGGGAGTTTGAGTTTGTTGTTGGGGGGTTTATTTCTGCAAGGCATGATGATTATCCTCAGGGTTGTTCCATGGTGGCGCCTCGGGTGTGGAGTGGGCCTCTTTCCGTTTGAGGATGGGGGGTAGAGGCCTAAGTGTTATAAGCTGGAATGTTAATGGTTTGGGGGATCGCATTAAGAGGGGGATTGTTTTGCAATTTCTGAAACGCTCACTGCCAGACGTTGTACTGCTGCAGGAGACGCACCTCATAGGCAATACGTGCTATGCCCTGAATAGGAAGGGGTTTAAATTCATTGCACACTCAGGATTCTCTTCTGGGTCCAGGGGGGTGGGCATCCTCGTTAGAGCATCGCTGCCTTTTGAGGTGGACTCCACTATTGTTGACGATAGGGGGAGGTTTGTGGCGGTGGCGGGGCGGTGGGAAGGAAGGACTTTGGTTTTGGTTTCGGTTTATGTCCCGCCGGCCCTGCAGGCCGCCACATTTGCTGAATTGGGCAGGGCTTTGCTGACTCTCCCGGGGGGCATGCTGGTAGTGGGAGGGGATTTCAACGCTGTGGGTTCCGGACTGCTGGATAGATACCCGCCCAGGGACACAGGGGGGGCTCAGAAATGGCTTCCAGACCTCCTAGACACGTTTGGCCTGATAGACTGCTGGAGGCTCCGGCACCCCACACAGAGTCAATACACGTTTCACTCCGGGGCGCATGGTAGCCTCTCCAGGATTGACTACCTGCTCACTTTGGCCGCACATGCCTCGTTGATATCCGAGGCGAGGCACATGGCACGTGGTATCTCTGATCACTCGCCAGTGTGGATCCGGCTGGATCTCGGTCGAGAGGGAGGAGGGAGGGTGGCCCCCATTAACCCTTGGTATTTCCGAGACCCCAAGATGCGCAGCGCCCTGGTAAAGAAGGTAGATAATTACTTTAAGGACAATCTGGGATCCGTGGACTCGGCGATCTCGCTGTGGGAAGCTTTTAAGACCGTGCTTCGGGGGGAGGCCCTCTCCCTGGTGGTGACTGCCAAGAATCGGAGGGATTGCGAAGTGCGTCGAGTAGAGGAGGAGATTGCGGCCCTTGAAGGAGATATGGAGGAGGGGGTCACAGAGTCCTCGTTGCATGAGCATTGCTTGAAGCAGGCGGAGAATAGGGACCTGGTGACGGACGCCGCCAAGACCCTCAGCAGGGAACAACAGGGCCGTCTGTATGACGTTGGAGATAAGGCGGGGAAGCTCCTGGCGTGGCTGGACAGGAAGGAACGGGTCAATAGAGTGGTGCCAGAGTTGATTGGAGAGGGGGGAGAGGTGATTGTGGAACCTGAAGGGATTGTGGAGTGTTTCGCGGAGTATTTTCATAGGGTTTATTCCTCTGTGTCGGACAGGCCGCCCGAGGACTCGTCTGATCTCCTTCACGATATCGAGTTGCCCTGCCTCTCTGACATAGATAGGGACGATTTGGATGGCGACATCACGGTTGACGAGGTGGCGGGGGCGATTCGCGCGTTGAATTCGGGTAAGGCCTCTGGACCGAACGGACTGCCGATCGACCTGTACAAACTGTTCCCGGATAGGGTCGCCCCTCACCTGCGCGCCATGTTCTTGGAGGCGCGGGGAGACGGGATCCTTCCGTTGGATCAGCGGCTGGCGTCGATTGTGGTCATACACAAAGAGGGTAAGCCCCGAGATAGATGCGCCTCCTATCGGCCCATTTCACTCCTCAACGCTGAGCCGAAAATTCTGGCCAAACTCCTGGCAACCCGTCTGATTAGAGTACTTGGCGATCTGGTCCACCCGGATCAATCTGGCTTTATCCCGCACCGAAACACAGCATTGAACCTTAGGCGTCTTCATGGCGTCATCGCCAGGGCGGGCACGCTGCGTGAACCGGCTGTTGTGGCATCTCTCGATGCCACGATGGCCTTTGACACGGTGGAGTGGGCATATTTATGGGCCGTGCTGGCCAAGTTTGGTTTTGGTCGCGGGTTTGTGAGCTGGGTCCGTTTGCTGTACGAGGGGCCACTAGCGAATGTTGTGGTGAATGGTCGGGCATCTGCTCCGTTTCAGCTTGGAAGGGGTACGCGGCAGGGCTGCCCCCTGTCGCCTCTGTTGTTCGCCCTCGCCCTTGAACCGTTGGCTGCGTGGATACGTTGGCACCCGGATATACGGGGCCTTCGGTGGTCGCCTGATCACGAGGACCGTATTTCACTCTATGCCGATGATATCCTGCTGTATCTCGCCTCACCTAAGAAGTCCCTTATAGTGGTCTGTGACGTCCTCGCATCGTTCGGTAGGAATTCAGGGCTTGTGATTAATTGGGGCAAATCGTACTTGTACGTTCTTAGTGGCGAGGTCCCACCGATCCCTAGAACATGTTCGATACAGGTTGCCCAGCAAGGTTTTGTGTATTTGGGGATTTTTATATCCATGGATCCTGCTGTGCGCTATGAGAGGAACCTGCTCCCCCCCTTGGCACGCTTGAGACGGGATGTTGAGGGTTGGCGGAGGCTGCCGCTCTCCCTTGTTGGGCGTGCGGCCCTGTTCAAAATGATGTCTCTTCCCCGCTTCCTCTACGCCCTCCAGAACACCTTGGACTGGGTACCGGCTAAATACTTTCGGGAGGTCGAAGGCCTCCAAAGGACGTTGCTATGGGATGGGCGGCCGCGAATAGCTATTTCAAAGTTGACGCTCCCATGGTACGATGGGGGCATTGCGCTCCCAGACATCCGACGGTACTACTGGGCCACGCAGTTGAGCGCGATCAACCATGGGTTCTACGGCCCGGCCCTCAGCCCTGGGTATGCCATGGATAGGTGGCTGCTGCGCGGCGGCAACTACTACAGGGCGTTGTATTCGCGGTCCCTAGACTCGTCCCTCACGGGGCCCACAGGTGTGGCGGTGCGCGTATGGAAGATGGCGACTGACTCGCTGGGCTGGAAGGACAGGCTAACCCTCGCTACCCCATTGTTTGAATCGGAACGGTTGGGAAGACTCTGGCATACGAAGGGCTTTGATAAGTGGGATCTGATAGGGATATCCAAGGTGGGGGATGTGCTGCATAAGGGGAGGGTGAAGTCTTTCGAGGAGTTGCAGACTGAGTTTGAGCTAGGGCCTTCAGAATACTTTAGGTATATCCAGCTGCGTCACGCCCTCCGATCAGTCCTAGTGGAGGGTGAGAAGGTGCCGGAGTCTTCTCCCCTTGAGGACCGAGTCCTTGATGGTCATATGCCCGAGAGCACGATTTCGCTTATATATAAGAAGTTGATAAACGTCCGGGCGGACTTGCTATTGGGCCTGAGAGAACAGTGGACCAGGGATGGCCTCGAGTTGGATAATGAGGACTGGCAGTCAGCGGTTTCTTCGCCTAAGGAGGTTGCGATTCCGTCGCGTCTGAGGCTGGTGCAGCTCAAAATACTGCACCGGGTGTATGTTACGGGGCCACGGCTGGTCCACATGGGATTCTCGGAGGATGGCCTGTGCAGAAGGGGATGTGGTATGGTGGGTACTTTCCTGCACATCATTTGGGAATGTGGGGTCGTTGTGGAGTTCTGGAGGAGAGTCCATGCAGTTATGGGGGAGGTGACGGGCATTGTGGTACAGCCGGAGGCGCGGTGTTGCCTCCTGAACGTTTGGGGGCCCACTGATCTCGATGAGGCACAGACCCAATGGGTGACTCTGGGTAACATGGTGGCTAAGAGGGATATCGCGCGATTATGGGGCTCCTCGGGTCCCCCTACACTGACCGCGTGGAAGGAGAACATGGATTGGAGCATGTTTAGGGAGAAGACGGTCTACTGCTCTAGAGGTCGCCCCCGGAAGTGGCACGCCATCTGGGGGCGGTGGAACCAATATAGGGGGGGAATATGTCTTGCCCCGGATCTGGAACCGCCCGAGGAACAGCTTTCCCCCTGACCTACCTTCCAGCACAGTTTTGGTTTAGGTACCCGTTCTGAGCCTCTGCTGTTCCCCTTCTTCCTCCGCACACAGTCTTATAATTAGTAGATGAGTGGGGTCCTGCCTCCCCTGGGGGCTTTCGCCATGGGATTTCAATGTTTTGCCTTGCTGGGGGTTGTTGTGTGTTTTTTCTGTGTTTATTTAAAATTGGACCTTTGCATTACTCTTCGTACTGTATCCGGGACGCATTACTGTATCTAACTTGCAATGCTGCCGAACCTTCGGGCTGTCGGCTGAATAGCTGTGTCCTGAATTTCGAAATAAAGGTTTTCAAAAAAAAAAAAAAAAAAAAAAAAAGAATCTTCATAGCTTTGAAATTCTCCCAGTAGTTCATCCTCTGTACGCCATGGTTTAAACAGCTGTAAAAGAGCCAAGT
Organism: Triturus cristatus; assembly: GCF_964204655.1. NCBI lineage: Eukaryota > Metazoa > Chordata > Amphibia > Caudata > Salamandridae > Triturus > Triturus cristatus. The sequence goes on from NC_140588.1 coordinate 1,041,786,373, forward strand.
AGTAAAATTCCTTTTTGTCAGTAGTGTCGCAACTCAGCTTCCGGTGATTTATCAAACTTCCTTTTGTTTGCTTCACCAAACATCCTTCCTCACCAATGACTTTATATTTTCCATTGTTGATGTCTTCTGCGGCTTTCCGTGAATAAATGTAGTTCTGCAGCACTTCATAGAGACACATGTTCTCTAGATGAAGACTTCTCTTGGGATAATATGTGTCCAACATGTTTGATTTCAAAATATCTGTACTTTCTGGGTCATTCTCGGCCAAATATTCAATTTCTCCAACAGATTTCAGTACCCGATTTCTCATTGCTGCAAGGCCTAAACTTGCCCAAATTATTCTTCTTGATTTCGAGTAGAGACTTGCAGAAGATAACCTATCTGAACATTCGTAGGATCCAATTTCTCGATGCGATAACATCTTCAAACTGAAACTGTACAGCTTCTTACTGACAGTTTTCTCGTGAGAAATCTCTTCCCACATTTCCTTCAATTCTGTTTTTTCTGATTTCGTAATGTAAGACGTTACATATCGAGCAACAGGAATGGAATTGTCAGCTACATACTGTATATCCATGTTAGCGTTCCACATGGATAAAATCACTGGGTTGTAGTCATTTATATTTTTTGATTCTTCTTTTCTTTTTAGGTTGTAGGTATTCTTAGGTGATTTTCTTGTAATAGTATGTCTCACAGCTGACATAAAACTGTTAACTCTTCCATTTGAAAGAACAGGTCTAGGAAATCCAAATCGACATTTAGTGTAGTATTTATCTTTGCTCTTGTATTTCCGTCGACAGTATTTTCCACACCGATGACTTTGGAAACGTAAAACTTGCTCCTTTAACTTTTTCTCTTCTGTGTGCTTTTTGGTATAGCACATGTTGCATATTCTTCAATGTAAGATAACACTGCTTCATCAGTATCTGTTCCAAACTTTGGGGCATCCTTGATCCACAACAGCATATGAATATGAGGAGCACCTCTTGCCTGGTACTCTTTTCTCCAAAAGAAATCCACTACTTCTCCTAGAGGTGGATTTTTTTTATTGCAGATGAAGGACATCATAGCCTCAAATCTATGATTGAAATATCTGCAAACATTAACCGGATCCAATGAGCACAGTTCTCCTGCTGTCTTGTATTCGATGTTTTTAATGTTTGAATTTGCCTCTCGTAGAAAATCCAGTGAATCATCCCAAGCGTACTCGGCACAGCTTAGGGTAACGAACCATGTTGGTGTTCCTAAATTCCGTAACATGCATTTTAATTCACCATGGCGTCGGTACCAATATTCATTTGTCCCACGCTGACAAGCCATCAGATTGATCAGTTGTGTTTCCAAATGATCATCTCGGTGCTGCACTTTCTCCATAAAATCCTTAGCAGACACATTTTGCAAATGTACTCCACTTTTTAAAATGTGATTTACTGCATAAGACAATGCAGACAAGTCGCTTTCAAATAAAAGATGGAACAAATAAGGAATACTTTGCGAAAACTGGGATCTTCAGCATATAGTCTTGTAGTCCGATACTCAGAAGCTGGAATCTGTTCCGGACGTTCATCGTATCGTCCTCCTTTTCCTTTAGGAAACAGCTGGGGAAAACATCGAGCTTCCAAGCTCTCCTCCCATAAACTCACTGGAGTTCCTTTTGCTTTCTTCATCTGAAATAGATCAATATTGTCTCCCATAACTTCTTTTGAATGAAGAGGATGTATGCTAAAATGTTCATAAATTTCTTCTTCCTTTGACTTGTCCACTTTTTCAATTTGTCCAGTTGGTGTTTCTGTGTCTTCTTGTAAATCTTCTTCTTCTTCTATATAAATTGATTCATACCATTTGTTATTCCTTTTCAAATACAAATTTGCTCTTTGTACTTTCCGTACATCTACCAGCTCCTGCCAAATCTTCTTATTCTTTGTAGGTACACCATTAACCAGAATAATTAATGGTTCAGTTTCCAAAGTATCCGCATCAATAGTTTCCATATTTTTTTTCAAATCCAAGGGCAAATACACCACTCTACCTTTTAAACCTCTCAGTAAATCTGAAGGAGGTAATTTACCAGTTTTGGGCTCCATACGTACTATGGTCTGGAACGGATGAACACATTGAATGAGTATAGACTCATATGTATTTAATTCAGAAAGTTCAGCAGGAATAGCATCCAATTCTAAATTATTATGTACAGCTCTGGTCGGCATTCTATTTTCCTCTAACTTGTTGTGACAGTATTTACAAATACGCTGATCTTCACCCAATTCAAAACAATTTTCAAGAAATATATATGTGGCAAAATCCTTCCACTTATAATTATCTTCATTTTCACTCTTTCTGTAGAGATCAACATTCCTAGTTTGTTTTCTATAATGAGTTCTGCGGCAACAAATACAAGTAATATTTGGTCTTTCATTAGAGATTATTGCAAATTTTGTTATGTGATCATTAAATGTCTTACTTACAGAGGGTTCTACATTCTCTTCCACTTCTTCCTCATTTACTGTGTCCTTCTCTGCACTGTCTTGTTCAGGACCAAAGTAACAAAACTGAATTTCATCAACAACCTTCTCTACATCTGATACCGTTCCACGGAACAGAGCCCTATTCAATTCATCTAACTTTATTGCTGGACTTTTAGCAAAATACAACCGTCTCACAAACTTTCTCATTTCAGTATGATGAACAGCCAGCATCCTAAAATGATGGAAAACACTATTACACACTTTTCTAGATAGACAAGCCAGAGAATGACCCTGCAAACCAGTATTCTCTCTCACTCTGCATGGATCCAGACTTTGAAGCACCTTAATCTTCTGTTTTACACTTTTTTTACTATATTCTCTTAGAAACTCACGAAATTTATCAATAGATTCCTGACGCACAGTGCAAATACTACTACAATTCCAAGTGTACACTGGGGCTTTAGGACGTCTCCCCATAGCCTCATCCGCCATCACTTGTACCTCATCTCTTGGAACCATTATCTCCTTCTCCATTATGCAACCATTTTTCACTTCATAAGCACGACCTCTGGTGTCAACTGCATGCAGCAAACTATTACTTTGAAAATAACTCTCTTCATTAAAAAAAGGTTCACTACTTGAACTATGCATCCATTTTCCTAAAAACACTTTAGAAAAGTTTTTTCTGTTCACTACTCTTTTCCTTTTGCTATGTGATTTCAGTACATTAACCATTTTGTCTAATGTACGCATCCTATTCAAAATTAAAATGAATAGTTTCCTTTTTAATTCTAATGCCTTTGCTGCAATGGCTTCAATTTCTTTTTTTCTCTTATAAAACTTAGCCTTTTGCTTATATTTCTTCACATCCTTTATCAAATTGGACATAACTCTTCTCTGAAACATTTTTCTACGTATCTCTTTAAACGCTGTTTTTCTGTTTAAGTTAATCTTTTTAGTTGCAGAAGGTATATTTGCATTAACTAAATTCTCAATTTTTTCCTGTCCTTTTCGATTGAAATCATTCTTTCCAGTACAGACATTTTGTACATTTTTCCTATTTTTGAATATGCTCTTTAGAAAATTTTTTGTCTGCTTACCAGAAGATTTTTTCTTTTTCCCAACATGAGCATCTTCAACTAACTTAGGTCCTCCAGTTGTCTTCAAATATAGGTTTTTTTTTGTGGTCTTTTTTTACTCTGGATTTTGTAGGCATCTTAAATTTTGTTCACTGCTCTTCAGCAATACCTGAAAAAAACTAAAAAAAAATTCCTTTATTTTATTTAAATATATTACTACATTTGTTTTCACATTAGTCACAAAACGAAATTTCTTTGCCAATTTGAAAGCACACTTACTACTCTTTTTTTGGCAAGTGATAATCACTTTTACAGACTGACACATTATGAATCCACTTTTCAGATTTTTTAAAAAGCACATGTCCAAACTGCTTTTTCAGACCAGCACCATTTGTAACCTGGGTGACTGCCTACACTCCAGCAAGGGCAACCAGCCTTAGTGATGCTGAATGTATTTGCATTACTGACTGAAACCTCAAACCCCACTCGCTTGTGAATACTGTGCATGATTCCACATGGTAAGCAGCTGGGTGTGTGCTAAGAGTCTGCTTCTGCACCAAAAAATGGCTCCCCCTTTCCTTCTAATGCAACTGTGAAATCACCAGAGCAATACGCAATAAATCTCTGCCTGAAATTTCTCTTTGCACACAGAGTCAAGTTTTCACATTAGTCACAAAACGAAATTTCTTTGCCAATTTGAAAGCACACTTACTGCTCTTTTTTCTGGCAAGTGATAATCACTTTTACAGACTGACACATTATGAATCCACTTTTCAGATTTTTTAAAAAGCACATGTCCAAACTGCTTTTTCAGACCAGCACCATTTGTAACCTGGGTGACTGCCTACACTCCAGCAAGGGCAACCAGCCTTAGTGATGCTGAATGTATTTGCATTACTGACTGAAACCTCAAACCCCACTCGCTTGTGAATACTGTGCATGATTCCACATGGTAAGCAGCTGGGTGTGTGCTAAGAGTCTGCTTCTGCACCAAAAAATGGCTCCCCCTTTCCTTCTAATGCAACTGTGAAATCACCAGAGCAATACGCAATAAATCTCTGCCTGTAATTCCTATTTGCACACAGAGTCATGTTTTCACATTAGTCACAAAACAAAATTTCTTTGCCAATTTGAAAACACACTTACTACTCTTTTTTTTGGCAAGTGATAATCACTTTTACAGACTGACACATTATGAATCCACTTTTCAGATTTTTTAAAAAGCACATGTCCAAACTGCTTTTTCAGACCAGCACCATTTGTAACCTGGGTGACTGCCTACACTCCAGCAAGGGCAACCAGCCTTAGTGATGCTGAATGTATTTGCATTACTGACTGAAACCTCAAACCCCACTCGCTTGTGAATACTGTGCATGATTCCACATGGTAAGCAGCTGGGTGTGTGCTAAGAGTCTGCCTCTGCACCAAAAAATGGCTCCCCCTTTCCATCTAATGCAACTGTGAAATCACCAGAGCAATACGCAATAAATCTCTGCCTCTAATTCCTATTTGCACACAGAGTCATGTTTTCACATTAGTCACAAAACGAAATTTCTTTGCCAATTTGAAAGCACACTTACTGCTCTTTTTTTTTGGCAAGTGATAATCACTTTTACAGACTGACACATTATGAATCCACTTTTCAGATTTTTTAAAAAGCACATGTCCAAACTGCTTTTTCAGACCAGCACCATTTGTAACCTGGGTGACTGCCTACACTCCAGCAAGGGCAACCAGCCTTAGTGATGCTGAATGTATTTGCATTACTGACTGAAACCTCAAACCCCACTCGCTTGTGAATACTGTGCATGATTCCACATGGTAAGCAGCTGGGTGTGTGCTAAGAGTCTGCTTCTGCACCACAAAATGGCTCCCCCTTTCCATCTAATGCAACTGTGAAATCACCAGAGCAATACGCAATACATCTCTGCCTGTAATTCCTATTTGCACACAGAGTCATGTTTTCACATTAGGCCCTTAAACGAAATTTCTTTGCCAATTTGAAAGCACACTTACTACTCTTTTTTTTGGCAAGTGATAAACACTTTTACAGACTGACACATTATGAATCCACTTTTCAGATTTTTTAAAAAGCACATGTCCAAACTGCTTTTTCAGACCAGCACCATTTGTAACCTGGGTGACTGCCTACACTCCAGCAAGGGCAACCAGCCTTAGTGATGCTGAATGTATTTGCATTACTGACTGAAACCTCAAACCCCACTCGCTTGTGAATACTGTGCATGATTCCACATGGTAAGCAGCTGGGTGTGTGCTAAGAGTCTGCTTCTGCACCAAAAAATGGCTCCCCCTTTCCATCTAATGCAACTATGAAATCACCAGAGCAATACGCAATAAATCTCTGCCTGTAATTCCTATTTGCACACAGAGTCATGTTTTCACATTAGTCACAAAACGAAATTTCTTTGCCAATTTGAAAGCACACTTACTGCTCTTTTTTTTGGCAAGTGATAAACACTTTTACAGACTGACACATTATGAATCCACTTTTCAGATTTTTTAAAAAGCACATGTCCAAACTGCTTTTTCAGACCAGCACCATTTGTAACCTGGGTGACTGCCTACACTCCAGCAAGGGCAACCAGCCTTAGTGATGCTGAATGTATTTGCATTACTGACTGAAACCTCAAACCCCACTCGCTTGTGAATACTGTGCATGATTCCACATGGTAAGCAGCTGGGTGTGTGCTAAGAGTCTGCTTCTGCACCAAAAAATGGCTCCCCCTTTCCATGTAATGCAACTGTGAAATCACCAGAGCAATACGCAATAAATCTCTGCCTGTAATTCCTATTTGCACACAGAGTCATGTTTTCACATTAGTCACAAAACAACATTTCTTTGCCAATTTGAAAGCACACTTACTGCTCTTTTTTTTGGCAAGTGATAAACACTTTTACAGACTGACACATTATGAATCCACTTTTCAGATTTTTTAAAAAGCACATGTCCAAACTGCTTTTTCAGACCAGCACCATTTGTAACCTGGGTGACTGCCTACACTCCAGCAAGGGCAACCAGCCTTAGTGATGCTGAATGTATTTGCATTACTGACTGAAACCTCAAACCCCACTCGCTTGTGAATACTGTGCATGATTCCACATGGTAAGCAGCTGGGTGTGTGCTAAGAGTCTGCTTCTGCACCAAAAAATGGCTCCCCCTTTCCATCTAATGCAACTGTGAAATCACCAGAGCAATACGCAATAAATCTCTGCCTGTAATTCCTATTTGCACACAGAGTCATGTTTTCACATTAGTCACAAAACGAAATTTCTTTGCCAATTTGAAAGCACACTTACTGCTCTTTTTTTTGGCAAGTGATAAACACTTTTACAGACTGACACATTATGAATCCACTTTTCAGATTTTTTAAAAAGCACATGTCCAAACTGCTTTTTCAGACCAGCACCATTTGTAACCTGGGTGACTGCCTACACTCCAGCAAGGGCAACCAGCCTTAGTGATGCTGAATGTATTTGCATTACTGACTGAAACCTCAAACCCCACTCGCTTGTGAATACTGTGCATGATTCCACATGGTAAGCAGCTGGGTGTGTGCTAAGAGTCTGCTTCTGCACTAAAAAATGGCTCCCCCTTTCCATCTCATGCAACTGTGAAATCACCAGAGCAATACGCAATAAATCTCTGCCTGTAATTCCTATTTGCACACAGAGTCATGTTTTCACATTAGTCACAAAACGAAATTTCTTTGCCAATTTGAAAGCACACTTACTGCTCTTTTTTTTGGCAAGTGATAATCACTTTTACAGACTGACACATTCTGAATCCACTTTTCATATTTTTTAAAAAGCACATGTCCAAACTGCTTTTTCAGACCAGCACCATTTGTAACCTGGGTGACTGCCTACACTCCAGCAAGGGCAACCAGCCTTAGTGATGCTGAATGTATTTGCATTACTGAGTCCAACCTCAAACCCTTAAACTATTCTTTTTTTATACCAGTACACCTTAATTTATTGTGAAAACATAGTCCATATTATTTTACTTGTTCCTCACATTTAAATTTCTCCCAAAACAGAAAATAATAAACACAACTTCAACAAAAAGAATTGCATTTCTATTATTCATTTCTTAATTTACCATATACATCCCCTCTCAAACTCTAAACTCACCTTTAAAATTAGTTATTTGTGAAAGAAATGTGGCACTCAAACAGCAGATTATCAGAACCAGGATCTCTGTTCTTTACACCTCTCTCCTCTCAGCAGAACCAGATAATGGCAAACTTTCCCTCTCTTTTTCCACATATATACATGTTAATTTCAAATCTCAGTGCTTCCCCCTTTTTTCAAATGTAATCACACATTTCTATTGGTTGAAAACCAACCCTTTTCCAAAAGTACCCTTCCCCCAACTTGACTTCAGCCTAGTACCCTTCCCCCAACTTGACTTCTGCCTGCTACCATAGCAACAGCTCATGGAACACTGCTGTGTGGAGTTAGGTCAGAAGTTCGCCAAACAATGTTTCAATTCCACAGAGCAAGAGTGCTTGACTTTTCTAACCTAACAGCAAATCCATAGTACTGTTCTTTGGTAACACATTTTTCTGTACCAATACAAAACATGCTTCTATAAATTTACACATACAGCCTAGTTTTTAGTGTAGAATGGTATGAAACAGCCAATCAGTTCTTTTTTAAACAAAAAATATGTATGCCTCCATTTCCAAACTGTCTTTCATTTCTTTTTACCATTCTACTGAATTACACCTCCTGAGTGCATCCAGTTCTCCTTTGAAGTTGTTCACAGTGTGGATTGTAGGGCACAGCTATGTCTTCTGGAGTGAAAAGTATGCAGAGAAAACAGGTATGGTGAGAGACCTTGCTTTGCCAAATGTAGCCATTAAATGAATTGGTCAGAGAGGGTTAAAGTGGCACCAATTGATGCCATTGGTGAAATCCTTCATGCACATCCAACACCCTGACCTCATAATAGTGCACTGTGGTGGCAATGACCTAGGCACTTTGACTGGGGTAGGTCTGGAAATGCTTATGAAGGACACCTTTGCACAACTGTTTTCACTTTTCCCTAAAACTGCCTTTGTGTTTTCTAACATATGCCAAAGGCAAAAATGGAACTGGTCCAATCATTTCTGTCCACAGATTGACAAAGCAAGAAAGCACGTCAACAAATCTGTTTCTGCTTTCCTCCGTGACTATGGTATGGGTTCCATTTACCACAACAACTTGCGTTACGACATGCAAGACATTTATAGAGGAGATGGTGTGCACTTCAATGATGAAGGGAACAGAGTCTTCCTCTTGAACCTTAGACTCTGCATCGGTACTTACTTGTAGGTACCACTTAAAAATCACTTCATAAACACAACGGCTCTTTTTAGAGCCCCCTAATATCTAAACACTTAAATCTGCATTTCATTTTTTTTTAATTTTTTTTTTTTACCGTACGCGTACCCCGCGATTTTTTTTAAAATCAATAAATGTTTTCTTTGTACTTTTCTGTCCTTCTTTGACCCCCTTACAAATGTTAGGGGGTCTATAACTCTCCTCCTTGCCCCCTTTTCTTGTTATCACTCTTTTTTTTCTGAGTGAAACACACGAAATGGCGGCCGCCGCTTCCTGGTTTCGGACGATTCGAATGTTTACTAAGATCTAAGAGCCAATCAGAATCGTGCTCGTGCACGCCACCGTACGCGTACGGTAAGCGTACCGTAAGCGCACCGTAAGCTGGCTCAGATATATATATTGATTTAAAGGCTATTTTCTCAGAATCTACTGAACAGATTTACACCAAACCTACAAAAGGCACTTCCTTGACCTGAGGACTACCTCTCTGCCAAATTTCTAGTAATTCTGTTCAGCCGTTCGGGCTGTAGCCCTGTCTAAAGGTCCTATGGAAAAATGCATGGGAAAAACGCGTTTTGGGACCCCCCTTTTATCTCAGCCCCCGCTTGACGAATCCCCCCGAGACTTTCAGGGAAGGAGCGGAGCGTAGCGCCCCACCTATTTTGAAAGGATTCGTCGACCGGCGCCAAAGTTATTCAAAATAGAATGTTGCGGATTTCCTATGGAAACGTGGTCCTAACTATAACTACCTACTGGCGACCGCCAGTAGGTAATATATATATATATATATATATATATATATATATATATATATATACCTTTTGAAATTGCTTCTCATTGATTTGTCTCTTTTTCTGTTGTCTTTAGACTATTTGTCTTTAAACCAGTTCAAAACAATAACTGTCTATTTTTTGGATATATGTCTCTTTTATCTTGCTGTTTGATAGGTTTCTTGACTGAACGTTGCAGAGCTCTGTTTCAAAAGAGTCTTCTCTCCTAGCAACCTTCAACTTTCTAACTTGCAAGAGTTCTTGCCCATATTTCAATCATTAAGCTGTCTTTTCAGAAAAGCATCTTACCATCTGCCAGCTGGAAAAGTCTGACTCACTGCAGTCAGCCCTCGCTACTTACGAGTCACTCCGGCAGGCTTTTTTTGACTAAACGACTCCAAACGGCTGCACTAGTTTCTCCAGAGACTTCTCCTCATTAATTGTGAGCATGTGTGAGATCACAACGCTGCTTGCTCTCGGCTGCTTCCAGGTTCCGTTTCTCTCTGTAGAGTGATACAATCTTGAACAAGACTTTCCTCTAATATCAACGCTAGCTTGAAACGCAGCTAACGACTCTGAGTTTTCAGTTGAAGTGCACAGTTTCATTCCAGCACACGCACGTTGTGCAGTTCATCCACTGCACGCACTCAAACTAGAGTGCTGCCATAGATATTCCCAAGATGGCGGCCGCCATCTCGGATCCTTCAAATCTCGATGCCTTTACAAGTCTGCAGGAAAAGCTCCATTAAAGAATGAAAGAAATTCCTACGCCATTTCCACTGCGGATACCTACAAGCCCTTACTAATCTTAGATTTCTCCTCTTGAGAAGAACACTGGCTACGACATTCCTGACCATTATAAAAAGTTCCTCCAAGGTCAGTCCCATTGCCAATGCAGGCTCTCTCTCGGTTTTCAGAAAACTTCTAAAAACATGGCTTTTCTCTTCTTAATCTGCTGATTGCGCTTCTCTCTTTGCTTCTGTCTGCCCAGCGCTTTGACACTTTCGGGTATAGTGCACTTTACAAATACCGTCCTATCCTACCCCCCTCCAAAGGGGGCCCTCCCAAATTGGGCTTGCTAGGAAATATTTCATGAAATTCCTGTAACAACCTAGGGTAATGAATATGAAAATGAGGCTCCCATGATCTTTCTTCGGGACCAAACCTCTTCCAATTAACGAGATAAAATATGTTCCCTCTAACTAACTTTGAATCCAATATCCTAGTTATTTTGTATTCTTCGCCTGACTCTATCTTAATAAGCTTTAAAGGTTTTTGCAATCTTAAATTAGGTGGGCTTCTCTTTAAAAGGGCCACATGAAAAGCTGGATGGACCTTTATCCGAGAAGGACGTTTTAATTTTATAGTCACAAGATTTAACATTCTTTCTACACAAAAAGGACCAATATATCTGGGTTGAAACTTTCGTTACCCTTTAAGTGCAAATGACGAGTAGACAACCAGACCTTGTCCCCTTTTAAATAGGTCAAACCTTCTCTTCTTTTTTTGTCTGCATATTTTTTATAGGATGTCTTAGCTTTTAACAAATCTTTCTTGACTAGCTGATAAGCTGTCTGTAAATCTTTCATCATGTCACCAACTGCTGGAACCAAATTCCTGTTCTCCCTACAATCCTTTTGGGATGTCTACCAGAATTTAAGTAAAAAGGTGTGTATCCAGTGGAACTATGTACATCATTTTTATATGGAAACTCTGAGGGGTCATGGCTGCATAACAACATGGCGCCAGCCGCGCTCCACGACTGACTGGGACTGACGCACTCAATGTGGAAGAGCTCACAAGCGGGCTTTTTAATGACGCGGACCCACGCGCCTGGTTACACACCTGGTGTGGCACCTATCGACTGGGCCAATAGCGGGAATCCCAGCAGGAGAGCAACCAGACATGGGAGGCTGATGTCTGACATACTGGCACAGGACTGAGCCCCTGCAGCGCACACCGGGCTCCCCCACACAAGAAGGCAACTCAGACCCTGTATACGGCCCTGGACCTGCGGCACCCATGAAGTGAAAGGCTGCGGCAGCCACCCCACAATATCAAGGGAAAAACCAAGTACGTGAGGCGGTGCCTGGAAGACCAGCCCAAGGCCAGACTGCGACAGCACACATCGGGCTCCCCCAAACAAGAGACACCTGAGGGCCTTGCATACGGCCATTAGAACGTCACGGCACGGGTCCCCAAGATGACACCAGACACTCAGAGAGGGTGAGCCTGAAGGCAGTAGCAGGGGTGCGGGATTGGGGTCCTTCCCCCCCAGCCTTGAAAGGGGTGTTCCCCCGTGGGGCACCCCAAGCTAGAAGACGACGGAAGGAATACAAGGAGTGGAGACCTTACCATAAACTCCACATCGCTGAGAGACCTACCGGTCCATTGGGAAATTACAGCCCCCGCCTGATTGAGAGATCAACATTGCAATGGTGCGTACCAAGGGCCGGAGCCAGGCCAACAACATAGACAAGTACACATTCGCGATGGGACGCGATGGGGGTGTGGCGTGAACCCCTCATTGCACGAAATGGAGGAACAAGGGCCAGACCCCTCGCTGAAGGACATCATGAGGGCGATAACGGATCTACGAAGCACCCTTGAACCATATAAGGGGCTCCAAGCTAAGACCAAATGCCTAGAAGAGCAGGCCACTGTCCTGACAAAGCAGCAAACAGACATCATATCCCATCTGGAGAACCAGGAGGGCAGGGCCCGTCGTAATAACATTCGGGTGCTGGGGGTGCCAGTGGGGGCATAAGGGCAGTCAGAGGACCTCTTCCTGGAAGATCTGACCCTCCGCGCTCTCAAGCCACCATGACTGTCCACCTTCTTCTCCATGGAGCGGGAGCACCATGCGTTGAGTCCACATCCATGACAGGGGGCGCCCCATCGCACGATTGTGGCCCGCATCCTGAACTTTAAAGACAGGGATGCCATCCTGCAGGCAGCTCGAACACAGGGGGACCTCCAATGTGAGAATGCCACTGTTTGTTTCTTTCCGTATTTTACACTCCAGGTGCAGCGCCAAAGAACAGACTTTGATTCTGTGAAAAAGACCCTCAGGGACAGAAATCTAAACTATATGATGCTGTTCCCCGCCAAGCTCAAGGTATTGGCCGACGGAAAATCGTATTTCTTCATGACTCCGGAAGCGGAGTGGGAATGGCTAGAGGGCTGGAGGACTGTTGGGCGGGGCGGCGGCCGAGATCAATCGCCCATCAAGAAAGATCAGCCGCAGAAAAAACAGAGCTTGGCCTCCCCGCCTGGCAGATCGAGCCAACGGGATCCAGATAAGTGACACTGGGGGTCCATATGACATTTCAAACCAACTATGGTTTTCGGGCACTAGGGATATGAGGCGGGATGGGGCCATGACCGGTGAGAGGAGCCCCGGGGTATTAATTTATTGTGGCTCCACCTGGACCTAGAGACCATGTCTGTGAATGGCTCCCTGTTACATGGCGGCCTTTATTCGCTGTTCCCCTACACAGAATTGGGGATATTGACAAATTCATCCTAAGTTTTGAGGCACACCCGCTGTTATGAAGATCTTGTTTGGGCGACAGGCACTCAGCATGTTGGGGATATGGAGAGTTTGTAACGCACCAAGCAGGGATGCAGGGAGGGGGTAGTTAAGGGAATTGTTTGATTGTTATGTTTTAATGTTCTTTGTTGCTCATGACCACTATAGCCGACACATAACACATGTACACACCAGGGTCACTGCAGGATTGACCAGGATCACAAATGGAATCAGGTATGCCTGACACACAGGGAGGATTTGAAAACGTGACCTGGTGTGGTCCTGGAACGTAAACGGCCTTGGGAACAAGGTCAAGCGTATGCTGGTCCTCCAATACATTAAACGCCACGCTCCTGATGTGGTGCTACTCCAGGAGACCCACCTAAAGGGTAGCCAATATAAAGCCCTAGACCGCTTTGGCTACAAACTGGCAGCTCACTCTGGGTACCCGGGGGGGGGGGGGGTTTCCGTGGTGTGGGCATTTTGGTGCGTAACTCCCTGCCCCTTACAATGCATGGGGTCTGGCACGATGATGCGGGTTGTGAGGTAACCCTGGCAGGTAGTTGGGAAGGTCGCCCTCTTGCCCTATGCTCCATTTACATACCGCTCAAACTGCACGCAGCCATACTCCCAAAGATTGATACCCTATCGCTGGAGCTGCCCCCAGGCACTCTCCTAGTGGGAGGTGATGTTAACGCAGTAATGGACCTAGAACTGGATCGATTGAGCGCGGCGGAGGGACACACGGGCGGGCAGGCTCTCCCGGTCTTCCTGGCAAATGGGGCTAGTAGACATATGGAGGGCCCATAACCTACATGCAAAGCAATTCACAAATTACTTGGCATGCCATAGATCATTTTCAAGGACCGACTACCTACTCACACAGCAGGACCGGGTTGGGGGCTTTGAAAACCCAACACACTTGGCAAGGGGTATCTCAGACCACTCTCCCGTAGGTGTTACTTTCAGGAGGCCAGCTATTGATAGGGCAGAATTCCTCAGGATAGAGCCCTGAGAAGAGTTGGCTTACCGGCTAGGGTGCTCGACCTCGGACCTGGGGACCTGGGTTCGAGTCTCAGCAATGACGCTGCACATCCTGTGATTCTGGGCAAATCACTTATTCTCCCTGTGCCTAACAAAGAAACTAAAAAACTAAAAATGTGTGTCCTCATGTAACGTAACTTGCTATGTAAAGCGCTCTGATACGTGATTGGATTCGGGTCAATTTTGCGCTATATAATACTCTGTAAAAAAAACAACAACAAAAAAGACCCTGAGCGTTACGAGAGAAACTAGATGAGGGAGAGGATATGTATTTCAGGAGAATGAGGGAACGGTGGCATCTCACCAGACTCTATGGGAAGCTTTCAAGACCGTACTGCGTGGGCAGGCACATGCGCTCATTGGGGGGAAAAAGAAAGAAGAGGCATCTAAAATCCAGACTCTGGAACATGTAATAGTGGCACTGGAGTGGGAGGTGGTTGAGGGCAGGAGGGCAGACCTACGATATAGACTGACTCTGCGACAGCAGGATCTACGTGCATTGGCCGACAATGCAGCACCGGCTGTACATAGGAGACAAGTGTCAGGGTTTCGAGCGTGCCGCGCCTACCATGCCGATAAGAACTACATTTCCCAGAAGGCTTGGTGGAGGAAGCGGATTTAGGGGCCGGCGGCGCTCAGGAAGCCGCGCATTATTCTGAGTTCGGGACGGCTTCACTCTCTCGGTTTGGAGAAAAGAAGAAGGCAGCGTCGCGGAACTACTCCAGCGGTATTGGAGTTCAAAACCACATAGTCCTGAAGACCGGAGGAATCCCCACGGTTCCCGTGAGTACCGAAGGGAGCCCGTGTGTGGGGAACAATTGTGGAGCGGAATACGGCGGTAGGCAAAGCCGCGTATTACTGTTCCTTCTGGGGCCACAGTGCGTCTTTGGTGGTGTTGTTGCGTGAGTTTCCTTGGAGAAGGCGCAGCAGAGTACGGCGGTAGGTTGCCGCGTACTTCCGTGTGCGTGAGCTTTGATATTATTGACTCGCAGCTCCACAGCGGAGTACAGCGGCTTTGTGACCGCGTATTACCGTGTGTGGATATTTAGAGAGACACAAAACACTCATTGAGCTCCAGCGGAATACAGTGGTGACTAGAACCACGTATTACCGTATGGAAGCGGATTATCGCAGACTAAGTTATTGGCAAGACCAAAGGCGGTGAGGATTAACCGCTAGTTGAACGGCATCCTGTTTTTTCCCCTTTGATATGATTGAATGACTATCGTTTCTGGTGCTGAACATTCACCGCTGCCGTTCATCCTGAAAGGTACTTGTTGGGAGAGGTGAATATTAAAACCTCGGAAGTGGAAACAAAGGGTTTCTAGCGCTTTGACTCTGCATCAAGGAAAGGGGAACCTTGATCTCTGGTTTACGCACCATGGGAGTTGGAACCTAGGATTTGGCAGTAGATATCACTATTGGATAGAGAGTACCATGTGTGGGGTATGTATACGTGAGCATTAATGAAGGTGGAGATTCGCATGAAAGCGGTGGTAGTATGTAACGCTTCTGCTTCTCTTCCCCTCTTTTAGCACCATACCGGGCATGCAGAACGGGTGTTTCGCCATGTCATGAAAGTGTCCTTCGCAGTAGCCAGATTTAGGTACGCAGCGAAAACCCCTAGAGAGATCTTAATGAGAGTAGGCTGTTTTGTGATATTAACCTTTTACATTTCTTGTTGCAGGTTCTTTTCCCACGCTGTCCCTTCCTTTTCCCTTTCCCTCACCCGATCATTCGAGCACCCGGTGCGTATCCTCTATCCGGGTGCTGGAAAGATCGGGAGGTGGACCCTCATTTCTACTGCGACTGAATCCTGCGGAGCTGGGTCTGACAGAATAATGTGCCCACGTATTTAGCTCTGCCCGATTCAGTTCAGTGGAAGGTATGGCTACCATGGAGGATGTCCTCCAAGCATTGGTTGGGGTGCAACAGGAATTGGCTTCTTTAAAAGCCGAAACCACAGCACTAAGAGAGAAAGTAGAAAGACTTTCTAGAAATCCTTTTGATGTAAATCCCATGGCTTCACAGATACAGGTCACAGTGCCTCCCCCCATACCTTTAGCAAGTCCCAAGAGATATGCAGGTGATCCAGCGAAAGTGCAAGTGTTCTTAACGCAGATTATGTTACACTTTTCGTGTAAACCCGCTTCTTTTCCCAATCACCATTCCAGGGTTGCCTTTGCCATATCTTATTTGATTGGGGATGCAGCAAATTGGGCTGCGCCGTTGGTCAGAAATAACGATGCGATACTGTCAGACTGGGAGGCCTTCAGGGCGGAGTTGAAAGGGTTTTTGATCGTAGGGCAACCACCTTTAGCGCAGATAGAGAACTATTGGAGCTTAAACAAGGGAGGAGTGATTTGGTCACGTATTTGAATACGTTTAACAGATTGGTGGCTGAGACAGCATGGCCGGAGGAGAAAAGAATGTCTCTGTTTTATCAGGGACTCAGGGACGAGTTAAAGGATGTGTTGGCGCAGATAGACCCCCAACCCACAAATTGCGCAGATATGGTTAACTTGACGTTAAGGTTGGATGGAGGAATGGCAGAGAGAGGGGGTGAGAGAAAGAAATGGGAGGGGGGCTATTATCGATCTGAGAAATCCCAACAGCGAGTGAGGTGTAGCCCAGAGACATCCGCTGAACCAATGGACATAGGGGCGGTTCGTGCCCCTTTGTCTAAAGAGGAAAGGGACAACAGGAGGGTACATGGGTTATGTATGTAATGTGGAAAGAAAGGCCACTACGTCCGGGAATGTCCCTCTAAGCCTAAGGTTTCTGAGGCCTGGTCTCGGGGTAAGCGGGTGGCCGTGTCCTCTTCAGGTAACCTCCCCCTTTCAGGGGGTTCTTTAGGCTCGAGTGGGGATAAAGGGTGGCAACTCCCATCCTTGGCCACTTCAGACCAGCCAGATACTGCGTCACACATAGTGCTGCCCATGGATCTTGCTTATCGCGATCAGTCCCACACAGTGCAGGTGATGTTAGACTCGGGTGCAACTGGTAATTTTATAGATAGTGGGATGGTTGCGCACATTGGGTTGCAGAGGGTGCGCAGACAGACAGCGGAAGAGGTGTACGCTGTAGATGGCAAACCCCTGAAATCAGGTTTGGTTACGGAACAAACAGAAACTGTCCTTATGACGTTCCACATGGTAAATAACAAACATACTGAGGAATTGTCTCTGAACATAGAATCGCCACAGTATGAGGTTATTCTGGGGATGCCGTGGTTATGTCGCCATAATCCCACTATTGATTGGAAGGAGAAAACCGTTCAGTTTCTATCGGAAGGATGCCAAAACCATTTAGAGTCTGTGACTAGCTCACCTGTGGGGGCTTTAATACACCCGTATGTGGTGGCCACGGCAGCTGAAAAAGACGTAACCCTACCTATAGCGTATGTCCAGTTTGAAGGCGTTTTTAGTGAAGTGCAGGCAGAACAATTACCTCCCCACAGAGAGTTTGATTGCAGGATAGATCTAGTGTAAGGAGCTACCTTGCCTGCCTGTAGAGTGTATGCGCTGTCTGAGCCCGAGACAAAAACATTTGCGCACATATCTGGATCATTATTTGGAGATAGGGTTCATTAGGCCTTCCAGATCACCCGGAGCGTCCCCGCTTTTTTTTATTTCGAAAGCCAATGGGGATTTAAGGGCTTGCGTAGATTATCGCGTACTGAATAAAAATACGGTGAGAAACAGGTACCCCGGATATACACTCGGCTAGACTTGAGAGGTGCCTATCATTTGGTACGCGTCAGGAGTGGGGATGAATGGAAAACAGCGTTCAAAACGCGTTACGGACTTTTTTTTTTTTTTTTGAAACCGTTTATTGCAATCTCAAGTATATACAAGTATGGGCCTACAACCTTCCGGCCGGCCGCTAGAGTGACAGGAGCACCTGACAAACGTACAAAAAGGCACTTGGCGTTGCAGAGAGTAAATCAGGAGGTATCAACGACGTGGACCACATGACTCTAAGCCCACAATACGGTTTCTTTTATACAAACACAACAACACAGAAAAACCACACCCGCAAGGCAACCCGCAATCGAAAATAACCGCACGTGCTCCTCAAATGAGGGACCCTGACCATCCACAGGATTCTAAAGAGGGGGAAGGGAAACAAATCCAGGACTGGGGGAACTCTGTGCCCGGGGCTGGGGGAGGGGGTCAACTAGGGGGACGGGGCCGGTGAGGCAGCAGGCAGCAATGGTGGCTCGCAGATACCCCCGCGGTAGGCGTTCCAGGGGCCCCATACTTTCACCCACGCCCCAGGCTTACCCCTCGCCACATACACCACCTTTTCTCGGAACATGCACCAATCCATGTGTTCTTTCCAGGCCGACACCGCCGGAGGCCGCTGGGATCCCCACAGTTGAGCGATGTCACGCTTAGCTATCATATATCCCAGAGTCACCCATCGCGTCTGCGGAGCCGAGTAATCAGTTGGTTCCCACACATTCAGCAAGCATCTCCTCGCTTCAGGCAACAGCGCGACATGCGTGACCAGTCGCAGGACCTCATGCACACCACGCCAGAATCGCTCCACCTTCGGGCATTCCCACAAAATATGCAAAAAAGTCGCCAAAGCACCACACCCACGCTTACATAACCCCTCCTCAGCATAACCCATACGCAGAAGCCTTGGCCCCGTCATGTAAACCCGGTGGAGTATCTTAAGCTGGACGAAGCGAAGGCGAGCCGGTATGGCCACCTCCTTCGGAGAGGCCACCGCGGAAATCCAGTCTTCGTCGTCCAACTCCAGCCCGTCGGCAACCCAAGCCTCACGGAGGCCGGTCAGCAGGCCCGAGCGGTCATTAATCAATTTTTTGTAAATAAGGGAGATCGTGCTGTCCGGAACGTGGCCATCCAGCACTCTATCCTCCAGGGGGGAAGACTCCGGGATGGAGGCGACGTCTGGGAAGACGGAGCCCAGCGCGTGACGGACCTGCAAGTACCGAAAGTATTCACTGCCCTGCAGCTGAAACTCCGTCTGCAGCGTCTCGAATGTTTTAAATCCCCCTCTCGTCCAGAGGTCCCCCACTTTACTGATGCCAATCGTGTCCCACTTCTCGAAGCCCTTCGAGGTCCACAGGGAACCCAACCGCTGAGGCGCATACAACGGCGACGCCCGGGTCAAACGGTCCTTCCACCCCATAGCTGCATTGGCCGCGTGCCACACCCGCACCATGACACGCGTGGGCCCCGTCATGCGGGGATCCGGCGCGCCAGAGTAGAGCGCTCGATTGTAGTCACCACCGGGCAGGAGCATCTTGTCCATTTCAAATGCCGGGTTCAAGGCGGGCCCATAGAGGCCATGATTAATTGCAGCTAGCTGGGAGGCCCAGTAATACCGCTTAATGTCCGGGAGGGCAATCCCCCCGTCATACCACGGGAGCGTCAACTTCGCCAGGGCTATACGCGGCCTCCCGTCCCAGAACAGGCGGCGCTGTAGACTCTCCACCTCACGGAAGTAGCGCGCCGGGACTAGGTCCATAGTGTTCTGGAGAGCGTACAGGAAGCGCGGCAACGACATCATCTTAAACAATGCCGCCCGGCCGAGCGGCGAAAGCGGCAGGCGCCGCCAGCGCGCGACGTCCTCCTTCAAGCGCTGGAGGGGGGGAAGCAAATTTCGCTCGTAGCGGGCCTCCGGGTCCAGCGTGATATAGACACCCAGGTACCGAAACCCCTGCGAGGCAATCTGGATCGGACAGCCCCGCGGGAGGACGGGAGCCTCCCCGGAAAGCACATAGACACATGATTTAGCCCAGTTGATGACGAGGCCTGAGTTACGGCCAAAGGAGCGCAGGACATCAACCAGGACAATCAGTGATTTGCGCGGGGAGGCTAGGTACAAAAGGATATCGTCAGCGTAGAGGGACACGCGGTCCTCATACTCGGGGGTCCAACGGAGACCACGGATGGAAGGGTGCCACCGCAGCCACTCCGCCAGGGGTTCCAAGGCCAATGCAAACAGGAGCGGCGACAAGGGGCAACCCTGTCGCGTGCCCCGTCCCAGCGCGAATGGGGCCGAGACTCGTCCATTCACTACCACCTGCGCTAATGGGCCCGAGTACAACAATTTGACCCAGCTGATGAATCCCGGTCCAAATCCAAATTTCGCCAGCATCGCCCAAATGTATGGCCATTCGAGCGTGTCGAACGCCATGGTGGCGTCTAAGGACGCCAAGATGGCCGGCTCCCGCACAAACGGAACACGCGCGAGCACCCCGTGCAAGCGCCGCAGATTGAGGGCCGTGTTGCGATGGGGAATAAAGCCAGACTGGTCTTGGTGGACCAAATCGCCCACCACGCCGACCAGCCGGTTGGCGAGCACCTTGGCAAGGATTTTGGGCTCCGCATTCAAGAGCGAGATAGGCCGATAGGAGGTAACCCGGTCTCGGGGTCTCCCCTCCTTGTGGATCACCACGATTGTAGCCAGACGTTGGTCCGGCGGGAGGGAGCCCCGCGAGTGGGCCGCCAGGAACATCGCGCGGAGGTGGGGTGCCAGTACGTCCGGTCGCAGCTTATACAACTCGATAGGGATGCCGTTCGGGCCCATGGCCTTGCCAGATGCGACCGAGCGTATGGCGAGGGCAATTTCGTCCGAGGTAGGAGCAGCATCCAACGACTCCCTGTCCTCCACCGAAAGGGAGGGCAGCGCGATATCTCGAAGCAGGGCATGGGAATCCGCCTCCGAGCAGGGAGAGACCGGGGAATACACCTCGCGGAAATAATCCATGAAGCAAGAGACAATGTCTTCTGGCTCGGTGACACGTACACCATCCATCCTCTCAATCAGCGGGACCACACGACTCGCTCTCTCCATTTTATCCAACCACGCAATCAATTTACCAGCCTTATCACCCACATCATACAGTCGCCCCTGTTGCTCTCTACTGAGGCCCCTGGCTGCCTCCGTGACGAGGGCCCTATAGGCCGCTTGCTTAAGGTGTAGAACATGCAGTGCAGCATCCGTCACCCCACTCCCCAGATCACCCTCTAATTCAGTAATTTCGGCCTCCACCCGGGTCACCTCCTCCTGCTCGCGCCTCCGGGCATGGGATATGAAGGAGAGGGCCTCCCCCCTAATAACCGTCTTGAAGGCCTCCCAAAGGGAGATAGCCGAAGGGACAGACCCCACATTCTCCTCAAAATACCGCTGCAAGGATTTAATCAAGTCAGCACGAATGGTGGGGTCGCGCAGGTACCAGGCATTGATTGGAGCTACCCTGCCCTCCCCCCTCGGGAGGACACCAAAGTGCAACAGGAGCGGGGAGTGATCTGAAATACCCCGCGCCAGATGGCGCACCTCTCCCACCCTCCCAGCATAGGCCGCAGGGACAAGGATATGATCAAGCCGCGAGAGGCTACCATGGGCACCCGAATGGAAGGTGTATTGCAGCTGCGTGGGATGTTTTAAGCGCCAGCAGTCCACCAACCCCAATGTATCTAAGAGGCCGGACAGCCACGCCTGCGCCCGGGGGAGGTCCCTAGGGGGGTGACGATCCATAGTCCCAGAAACCACCGCATTGAAATCCCCCCCAACCACCAGAAGCCCCCCCGGAAGGTCAAGGAGGAGGCGCCCCAGGTCCGCAAAAGTGGTAGACTGTAGCCCCGGTGGGACGTACACTGAAACAAAGACAACCACTTTGCCCTCCATTCTCCCCACCAAGGCAGTGTAGCGTCCCCTCTCATCATGGCGCACCTCGTCTATTTCCAGCGGGAGCGAGTTCTTAACCATGATGCCCACCCCCCGCGAGCCAGACGTGAAGCCCGAGTGGGCCACCAAACGATAGCCACGCTGATTCATGGCACAAAAGGAATTACCAATAAGGTGTGTTTCCTGCAGAAAGACCACATCTGGCGAAATTCGTTTCAGATACTGCAGGACCACACCTCGCTTAATCCTATCCCCCAGTCCATTAACGTTCCAAGACAACAAAGTCAAATCCCTACCCCCATCACATACAGAAACCATCATTCGTCCCCCCGAGAGCACCTCAAAAACACCAATACAGTAAAGGGTTTGCCTTGCGGTAAAAACAAACAACACCCCACCCATCCATCCCAACAGAACTCCCCCCTCCCTGCACCCCTGCATGAGCCCAAACAGCCCCCCCAAAGTGCAGTGTGCCTGTCGCCCCAGAGATGAAAAAACTAACTAGTCCCCCAGAGGAGGAGGGAAAGCCCCCAAGAGACCCCGTACGACCTCCACGGGAGGGGAACTTACACAATCAGTCAATGATGACAATAATGTTGTCCAGAGCAAGGCCTACTATTAGTCCCTCAGTCCTGATCCGGCAAGCCCTCCCCACCAACCGCGCCCCCCCCACCCCCCCGGCCCCGATCCCCGGGCAAAGTGTCCAACCAGTCCCCGGCCACCTCGGGACGATCAAAAAAGTGCGTGCGGCCATCCACCTCTACCCTCAACTTCGCTGGAAAAAGCATCGCATACTTGAGGTTCAGGTCCCGTAGGCGACGTTTGACTCCGAGAAAACTTAGTCTCTGCTTCTGGACCGCCGGAGTAAAATCAGGATAAAAGTTTACGTCCATATTGTCGAGTCTGACCGGTCCTTGTTGCCTAGAAGTCTGCAGGATAGCGTCTCTGTCCCGAAAGTTGAAAATCCGGGCAATGAGAGGCCTCGGAGGGGCTCCGGCCTTAGGTCTTCCTCCGGGGACCCTGTGGGCACGTTCCACCGCAAAAAGTTTACTCAGCCCCCGGGGCTGGAGATGGGTGAGGATCAGGTCCTCCACAAACAGATCCGCCGCCTCCTCCTCACGTCCCTCCGGCACCCCGACAATGCGGACATTGTTCCTCCGGGCCCGACCCTCGGAATCCTCCAGTCGACGATCCATCAGGGCGCTCGCCTGGCCAAGTCGGCGCACCTCCTTTTGGAGGGCCGCCACGTCCGTTGTGAGGCCCGAGGTGGTGTGGGCCAAAGAGTCGACCCGGTCATTCGTCTTGGACAGATCGGCCCTCACCAGGCCCACATCCACGAGGACCGAGTCAATCTTCTGCGCCAGAGTGTCAAAGCGCTGGTCCACCGAGGCCTTCATCTCGGCGATGGCGCCCATGACGTCTCGGAGGGTCAGATCCGCGGGCAGAGCAGGAGCATCAGTCGGGCCCACAGGGGACCTACGCGGCGCCTCTGGAGATCCCTTCTGGAGGGTGTAGCGGTCCATGCTGTTGGATTGATGGGCTGCACCACGGCGGGTCGATTTCACCTTTGCCCGGTCGCCATCTTGCTTCGTGGACATGGCTCCAGTCCCCAAATCGTGCCAATCTCCTTGAAAGTGGCTGACAAACCAGTTCACGGGATCCGGGGGGGGGGCGACCACAGCTCCGAAGGGCGGATCACAGCTGGCGGGCCGGCAGGGCACCCCGACGAGGCCACACCACCGCACGCCGCCCCGCGACCCTACCTCGCTTGGCAGCAAGGAGGGCGCGAAAGCGAAAGTGAAAGTGCGGGGTTCGCGAGTCGCCCAGCCTCGCCCGCCGCCGTTGTTCACTTTGTCTCCGGATCGCCCCACAAACTCCAATCCGGGGGGCCGGCGTGGAGAAGGCCGCAAACCTCAGTCGATGCTCCCGCCGGTGTCCGAGGTCCGATTTGGAAACGGAAAACGGGTGGCACCTCAGCTCGGTCTCACGAACACAGTCCCCTCATCTAGGACAGGATATGGTCAGGATTTATGCAGGAGGTCGCGGAGGTCCTCGGGAGCCTCGCACCTACGCGGCCATCTTGGTTGCGCGCTAGGCTCCTCCCCCCGTTACGGACTTTTTGAATATACTGTGATGCCGTTCGGCCTTTGCAACGCCCCGGCGGCCTTCCAATATTTTCTTAATGATGTGCTAAAGGACTTTGTGGATTTGTTTGTTGTGGTGTATATCGATGACATCCTTATCTATTCCGAAAAGGTAGAAGAACATGATGGTCATGTGATGTGAGTGTTGTCTAGATTGCGTTCACACAAGCTCTTCTGCAAGCTGAGCAAATGTGCGTTTGGGGTGAGACAGGTAGAGTTTCTGGGGGTGATGCTTTGTCCCAATTGGTTGCATATGGCAGAAAGAAAGGTGCTAGCAGTACGAGATTGGCCAACCCCTACGAACATGCGCGAGGTGCAGAGTTTCCTAGGCTTCGCCAACTACTACCGGAGGTTCATTCTCCAGTTTTCGCACATAGCGGCACCCATCACCCGTCTGCTGAGGAAGGGGTGTATCTTCCAATGGACTGGCGAAGCGGAGGAAGCCTTTCAGTACTTAAAGAACGCCTTCACAAAAGCCCCAGTACTAGTGCATCCACGGCTAGAACATCCTTTCGTGGTGGAGGCCGACGCCTCAGAAGTTGCCCTCGGGGCGATCTGTCCCAGAGAGATCCAAACACGGGACAGCTACATCCCGTAGCGAATATGTCAAAAAAATTGAACCCTGCAGAAAGAAATTATACCATCGCGGAAAAGGAATTGTTGGCTATAAAAAGGGCCTTTGAGGAATGGAGGCATTACCTGTGGGGGGCCAGCCACCCTGTCACGGTGTACACAGACCATAGAAATCTCCAGTATATGAAATCAGCACGACACCTGTCTCAGAGGCAAATGAGATGGATGTTGTTTTTCGCAGGGTATGTGTAAGAAGACCTCGGACATTACCGTGACCCCACCCCTCCCCCGCTCCTACCAGCGGACCTTACCCAGGGAGACCGTCCTCGAACACTCCCGCGGTCGGCCAACACCATTACGGAAGCTGGCCCCGCCCCCTGACCCTCAGGCCTGGACAGGTCATGGCGCCGACAGGAGAGACCCGGAAGGGGGAGGGACTAAACACGGATGTGATTCTCTACTGCAGGAGAAAAGAAGGACCGCAACAGAGGACGGGCGCACTTGTGCCGGAGAGAGACGGGAGAAAGGTGAAGCAGTGAAGTCGGAGCAGGAGGAAGAAAGAAGCGAAGCGGAGGAAGAGGAGCAGCGTGACGAGGAACCGGAGCAGAGGAGGACGGAGCCGGAGCAGCGAGGAGTGAGCGCGGCGAGGCGGAGTCCAGAAGCGGAAGAAGAGGAGGCCCCGGACGAGACGTGGTGCGAGGACTGGTGGACCCCTCAGGAGGAGGCTGGAGAGCGGCCGCAACCAGGAAGTGTTGCGGCGGGGCCGGTGAGTGGCTAAAACACGGGAAAGCGGGACCGGGAAGCGGGTGGTAGAGAAGGAGAAAGGGGAGGCGGGTGGTTATAGGGTCACCGGGTGTTGATATCTTTGAATAGTGTATGGTGCTCTGTTATAGCAGGACAATCTCTCTCTCCCCTTTGCACATACTCGAAGGGACACACCTAGAGTAACCCCGACGTGCCTGGTGATCGGGTCTTTTAACTCCCTGCACCAACCTAGACCCTCTGTTCAGTGCCCTAACACATCCATCGACTGAAAGTCTACACGGGTGCGGTGACGGATCTTGTGCTCCATAATAGTATAGACAGGTCGGAATCCCTGACGGCATCTCGTTTTGTTTCCTTGTCCCTCTCATGAGCCTCCCTGGGGAATCCACCTCGACCATCCCAGAGTCATCGAGCAGAGGAAGAGACCGTCCCGACCCAACGGAAGAAGAAGAGATCGTGAGACCACCTCAAGAGCATCTGAAACCCGACCCAACTGCCATACCTTCTGCTATACCAATAAAAACCTACCCACTGGCTCATTACATTCAGCCTCCCCGTCTGTTTATCCGGCCCGCACTCCCACAAGTGGTGTCAGAAGTGGGATCCGCCGGAGACATGGAGGCTGTGCTCGCTCGAATGGCGGAGAACCAAGAAAGCCTGGGGAAAGCCATGGAAAAATTCCTCACCATTGTGGAAGAGGACCGGGGAAAATTGCAACAGGCCCTCACTGACCAGGGCCAGACCCATGATACTGCTATGGGGAAGATTGCGGACGGTTTGGGACAGCAAAGAGGTCCGCGCACCCTTCCGTCGGTAATATTGCAAAAATACGTTGCCGGGGAAGATCCAGAATTCTACTTTAATAACTTTGAACGTATGGCCTTGGCCACAGCATGGCCAGCGGACAAGTGGGGACAATACTTGGGACCCCTACTATCAGGAGAACTACAGGCATCCTACCAAGCAGCCAACATCCTGGGTACAACTCCTTATGCAGAAATAAAACAATGCATCATGGAACGCTTAGGAGTAGACGACGAGACCTATAGGATGAGACTACGGCAAATAAAGGAAGGGCCCCAAAAAACCCCTAGGGCCTTATATTTCCGCGTGCGAGACATGGCTGATCGTTAGCTAAAGCCCACAACTGCCACTAAAGAGGATATTATGGCCAAGGTCTACTTGGAACAGTATCTTACCTCCCTCCATCCCCAATCCAAATATGGGTAAGACAGCATGCACACCTCACCCTGGATACTGCTGTGGAAATCGCCAGTGCCTACAACAGAGCGCAGGAAGTACAAAAGGGACGAGAGGAGACAAACTGGAAAGCTGGCCCAAGTGGGGCCCACCGCCCTCCCCGACCAGTACTCAACCGAAAGCCAGATCCCGGTACGGTGATCCCCGGACCCCCTGTCTTTAGGCCCCCTGGACTCTCTGCGATGCGAACCCCTACCCCCGGACCTCAATGTTATGGATGTGGAGGGCTTGGTCACATAGCTCGGTTTTGCCCACAGAAGGAGTAACCGATGGAAATTGGCATGACGAGGAACTTCTATTGCCTTCCCCCGAAGACCACAACCCCTCCTTATCGCTGTGAAGTGGCTGTCAACGGACAACGGATGACAGCCCTTGCGGATACCGGATGTCGACAGAGCGTGATACGACCCCAGGACTTAGGGACCCGAATCGGACCTGTGGAGGGGACTGTGAACATCCAATGCGTCCATGGGGATACCAAAACCTATCCCACAGCCCATGTACGGGTACAAACTTCCACTGATCCTGGGTCAGCGTTGAAAGTAGGCCTCATCCAGCGCCTTCCGGAGCAGATCATCTTAGGGAATGACTATCCTCATTTACCCGCCTTGCTACAGGAAGCCCCGCAATCTGACAGGGAATGGTTGAATACGGCACCTTTCTCACAGGAGAAAAATCCTGACTGGCCCCCTTCCAAACCCCGGCGATCCCGAAATCAGAAAAGAAAGGAAAACGGGAAAACCTTATATGCCCTTCCAGCGACCCTAATAGAAAACCCGTGGGAACATAATCACCAGTTCCACACCGCCCAACAGGAAGATCCGGTGCTACAGGAAGCCTGGAGTAAAGCCCTGACACCGGAAGACCCATTGCACGTATGTCCTTATTTCTTTGTCAGAAACGGGCTACTGTATCGGAAGGCAGATCCCGACAGCAACCCCCAGTTATTGATCCCTTCCCTCTTCCAAGATAAGGTCCTCTATTTGGCGCATAGTCATCTTTTAGGGGGGCATTTCGGGGAGGAAAAAACTGAACAGTTAATAACTAGACAGTTCTACTGGCCTGGAATTTATAAGAAAGTAAAGATGTACTGTCGGGAGTGCCCGGTGTGTCAAACAAACAGCAGATACAGACCTCCCCGAGCTCCCTTGCACCCCCTACCCATTCTCGATGAACCATTCAGTAGGGTGGGTATGGACATCATCGGTCCCCTCCTACCCCCCCGAAGCGGGTGTCGGTATGTGCTGGTCCTCGTCGATTATGCTACGCGGTTCCCCGAGGCCATCGCACTACGACACCCGAACGCCACGGCCATAGCAAAAGCCATGATCACAGTGTTTTCCCGGGTGGGATTCCCAAAAGAGGTCCTTACGGATCAAGGGACCCCGTTTATGTCTAAAGTCATGAAACAGGTGTGTACACAGTTAGGGATCAAGCAAATAAGAACGGCAGAATATCACCCCCAAACGGACGGTTTGGTGGAGCGTTACAACGCCACTCTGAAGACCACCCTAAAAAACTCCTCGACCTCGAAACCAAATGGTGGGAAGACCTATTACCCCTGGCTTTGTATGCCATCCGCTGCCAAACCCAAAAAAGCACGGGGTTCTCCCCCTTTGAATTATTATACGGACATCAACCCCGCTCCTTATTGGACATGGCCCGTGAGGCCTGGGAAACCGAACCTAATAGTAACACACCCCTGATTGACTACGCCACAAATTTGAAAACCCATCTAGGGCAGATCCGTACTATCGTTCGGAATAACATGGAAAAAGCGCAGGAGGCGCAGAAAGCCCAATACAACAAAAAAGCGAAGGATAGATCCTTCGATGTAGGGGATGCCGTACTCCTGATGATGACCTCTTCTGACCACAAATTGTTAGGTCAGTGGCAGGGACCCTATGTGATTCTAGAGAAAGTGACCCCCGTCACCTATAAAATTGAATTAGACAAACAGAGAGGCACCTCCCAGGTGTATCACGTGAATCTATTAAAGAAATGGGAGGGACCCCTTCCTGTCTTAACAACCCGGGAAGAACCCCAAACCCCTTTATACTGCCAGTGTATAGACAAGGACATGCCTGGCAACAACGCAGCCGCGTTGATAAAATCCCTACTACCGTTGCAGGACGTATTTTCCAACACTCCGGGAAAGAACTCTGTGGTGGAACACGCCCTCAAAACAAGTCCAGGGAAAGTAGTGCGCTTAAGGCCATATCGTATTCCCGAGGCCCGCAGACAGGTCATACGAAATGAAGTACACCAAATGCTGCAAATGGGGGTCATAGAACCCTCAGTGAGCGAATGGAATTCGCCTATTGTGCTCGTGCCAAAGCCCGATGGCTCGGTGCGTTTTTGCATTGACTTTAGGGAAGTCAATAAGGTGTCCGAGTCCGACACCTACCCCTTGCCTCGGGTGGACGAAATGGTAGAGAGGATAGGAAGAGCTAAGTATGTCAGTACCCTTGATTTATGCAAAGGGTACTGGCAAATCTCCTTACGGGAACAAGACTGAGAGAAAACAGCGTTTTCTACTCCCGACGGCCTATATCAATTCGTCATGTTACCTTTTGGCTTACACGGAGCCCCCGACACATTTCAGCGGGCCATGAATCTCATTCTAGGACCTCACGAAGGCTATGCCGGGGCATACATTGATGATATCATAGTATACAGTGGGACCTGGGAACAGCATGTGTCCCATTTGTGTGACGTGGTCCATACCTTGGGTACACATGGTTTTAAGATCAATCCGGCGAAAAGCCACTTAGCTGCCCAAACAGTACAATACCTAGGGGTGTCGCTCGTTGCCACTGACCTGTGCACTCTGGAACTGCCCTGATCCCTGCTTGATTTCCCCCGAGTGGCGTGGACGCTCTGCTGCATTCAGGGAGGACGCTGGAGAGGCTCTGAAGACCGGGACTGCGAGGACCAGGGTGCCTGCCTGCTGGCTAGTTGATTTTGCACACCTGACTCCTCTTCCCTGCCCCGCCTCCTGCCACTATATAACTTCTCGCGGCCCCCGCTGCGTGGGTGTCGCTCGTTGCCACTGACCTGTGCACTCTGGAACTGCCCTGATCCCTGCTTGATTTCCCCCGAGTGGCGTGGACGCTCTGCTGCATTCAGGGAGGACGCTGGAGAGGCTCTGAAGACCGGGACTGCGAGGACCAGGGTGCCTGCCTGCTGGCTAGTTGATTTTGCACACCTGACTCCTCTTCCCTGCCCCGCCTCCTGCCACTATATAACTTCTCGCGGCCCCCGCTGCGTGGGTGTCGCTCGTTGCCACTGACCTGTGCACTCTGGAACTGCCCTGATCCCTGCTTGATTTCCCCCGAGTGGCGTGGACGCTCTGCTGCATTCAGGGAGGACGCTGGAGAGGCTATGAAGACCGGGACTGCGAGGACCAGGGTGCCTGCCTGCTGGCTAGTTGATTTTGCACACCTGACTCCTCTTCCCTGCCCCGCCTCCTGCCACTATATGACTTCTCGCGGCCCCCGCTGCGTGGGTGTCGCTCGTTGCCACTGACCTGTGCACTCTGGAACTGCCCTGATCCCTGCTTGATTTCCCCCGAGTGGCGTGGACGCTCTGCTGCATTCAGGGAGGACGCTGGAGAGGCTCTGAAGACCGGGACTGCGAGGACCAGGGTGCCTGCCTGCTGGCTAGTTGATTTTGCACACCTGACTCCTCTTCCCTGCCCCGCCTCTCTCCTTGCTCTCACGACAGCATAAGACTCCAGCTCTGACGCGCCAGCGGGACGCGCCCAGGGCGAAGACCGGGCAAAGAGCGGGCCGTTTGAGGCCGTTCGAGGTCTGCGAGGTCTGGTCGGGGCTACCCTCTTTCGTTTTTTATTCCAACAGTTCTGTGTTGAGCCTAATTGCCATACTATTTATTATTTGATTCCCACAGTTAAGTCAGGGGGTTGTCGTTGTTGTGGTTGGTAAGCTATGTCTACCAGGTTAACACGGAGTAAGGCCGCAAACGGCGGCCCTCCAATCAATGGTCCTATGGACGATTTTATTACTCGTACCAACACAGCTATAGACCATGAAATTTCCAAACTCCAGACTCGTGTTTCCCTGGAATTGGCATCTGCCAGGAGACTGTCCCAGGTAATTGATTTGTCAAAAAAATCCTCCCTGGGCCATATAGCCACTGCGGTTACCCCGGTGCGTCCAGTAATCCCCCATTGTGTAGTTACACAAGTTGATGTTCATCATTCCCCGACTTTTCCTCCACTACCCCCCACTTTAGAGCCATTGATTCAGGATAGCGTAGTGAATCCCCCCACTATTCCTCCTAGGCATGACGCTAGTTCTAATAATTCCATCTCTATAATGTTTCCATCTAGGCGCACTATTAGTAAAGATCACCATTCTAAAAGAAAATGCACCTCTCGGTCTGCTTACTGTCGTAAGAAGGCCAAAATTGCGAATGCACAACACCTAAATTCGACTAGTGTTCCGGTTTTAAATCCTATTGGAGGGTGTGTGTCCAGGGAACAACCACATTGTGAGGGAGTCAAAGAGGGGTTAGTTTCTGCTCTCTCGACTGACCCTACGGCCACTGAGGCAGAGGTTGAGGGCTCACATACAGGGAGCGTGGATAGGAATGATGGGGAATTTATAGGTTTAGTTTGGGAAACCCTTAAGAAACTTCTTTCCCCTCTCGATCTCAGACTCTCACGTATTGAGAACAATTTGCTCGAGATGGAAAAGAGCATTATTGCTCTGGCCACTCTCGGCCTGAGAAGTCTTGAAAATCAGGGCTCTCCTGTTGTCGAGCCACCACCCCATGTTTTAATTCCTCAAGTCCCGCAAGCCTCCCCTCTAGTACCAGCTACCACACGATCGGTTTCTACATTGGGGTCTGTGGGTGTGGATCATAGTACCACCACCTCCATACTCAAGGCTCCTAAGTGTTTCATCCCTCAGCCACCAGTTAAACCCAATGCAGGTGTTCCGCATAGTCCCCCTCCTAGTGAAGTGGTGCTACATCCAACTAAGAGCCCACCTACCAAGAATAATTTTAGAGGGGGTTATATTGATCTCCCTCCAGAGGCCAATGACTATGTGGTTGTGTTGACGGGTGTCCCCCAGTTAGGAAACGGCCAACATGAGAACCACTGGTCTTTGAAGAATAAGACAATTCATTGGCTTAATGCGAACAGACCAATTCCTATCAGACAGAGAAGCAAAATTCTGATGGTACGCAGAACCCCCTGGGTAGGCCCCTCAAGGAAATCTAGTCCCGGGGACTGTATAGTGGTGACCTTTGAGGACCCACATACGGCACATTATATCTGCTCCTGCCCCATTGGTGAAGGATCTCTTGTTACACCTAGGCCTTTGTCCTTTTTCTACCCACCGCGCCCTAGATATACAAGCGAAGAAGACTGGTCCTTAGTTCACCACCATAACTGGAGGAGCCATCCCAAAAAATTCCAAGATTCCTCCACAATCTGGAATGGCTTCCCCACTTCGAATCGGTTTGCGGGGCTTGAGGAGGTAGATTGACTCGCACGCCATCCTCCAGACCGATGCTTCGGATCAGGGTCTGGGGGCCGTGTTATCACAAAAGAATGACCAAGGGGAGGAGAAACCTATTTTATACCTCAGTAGGAAACTATACCCCCGGGAACGTAACTACGCCGTAATTGAAAAAGAAGCCCTAGCCTTCAAATGGGCAATCGACTCCCTAAAATATTATCTCGAGGGTCGAGAATTCACACTCTACACTGACCATGCCCCCTTGGAATGGCTGGCCCGCAATAAAGGGAACAATGAAAGAATATTACGGTGGTTTCTGTCATTGCAACCGTATAGATTTCACACCCAGCATAGGAAGGGTACAGAACAAACCAATGTGGACTTTCTTTCCCGCTATCCCAGTAACACCCCCTCTAGAAAGACAGCAAGGGAAAAGGGATGTGAGAAGACCTCGGACATTACCGTGACCCCACCCCTCCCCCGCTCCTACCAGCGGACCTTACCCGGGGGGACCGTCCTCAAACACTCCCGCGGTCGTCCGACACCATGACGGAAGCTGGCCCCGCCCCCTGACCCTCAGTCCTGGACAGATCATGGCGCCGACAGGAGATACCCGGAAGGGGGAGGGACTAAACCCGGATGTGATTCTCTACTGCAGGAGAAAAGAAGGACCGCAACAGAGGACGGGCGCACTTGTGCCGGAGAGAGACGGGAGAAAGGCGAAGCAGTGAAGTAGAAGCAGGAGGAAGAAAGAAGCGAAGCGGAGGAAGAGGAGCAGCGTGACGAGGAACCGGAGCAGAGGAGGACGGAGCCGGAGCAGCGAGGAGTGAGCGCGGCGAGGCGGAGTCCAGAAGCGGAAGAAGAGGAGGCCCCGGACGAGACGTGGTGCGTGGACTGGTGGACCCCTCAGGAGGAGGCTGGAGAGCGGCCGCAACCAGGAAGTGTTGCGGCGGGGCTGGTGAGTGGCTAAAACACAGGGAAGCGGGACCGGGAAGCGGGTGGTAGTGAAGGAGAAAGGGGAGGCGGGTGGTTATAGGGTCACCGGGTGTTGATATCTTTGAAAAGTGTATGGTGCTCTGTTATAGCAGGACAATCTCTCTCTCCCCTTTGCACATACTCGAAGGGACACACCTAGAGTAACCCCGACGTGCCTGGTGATCGGGTCTTTCAACTCCCTGCACCAACCTAGACCCTCTGTTCAGTGCCCTAACACATCCATCCCCTGAAAGTCTACACGGGTGCGGTGACGGATCTTGTGCTCCATAATAGTATAGACAGGTCAGAATCCCTGACGGCATCTCGTTTTGTTTCCTTGTCCCTCTCATGAGCCTCCCTGGGGAACACACCTCGACCATCCCAGAGTCATCGAGCAGAGGAGGAGACCGTCCCGACCCAATGGAAGAAGAAGAGATCGTGAGACCACCTCAAGAGCATCTGAAACCCGACCCAACTGTCATACCTTCTGCTATACCAATAAAAACCTACCCACTGGCTAATTACATTCAGCCTCCGCGTCTGTTTATCCGGCCCGCACTCCCACAGTATGATTTTATCATCACTTTTCGGGCAATGGGTGTCAGGCGCTGATCGAATGCGCCTACCGAAGATACAGCCGGATGACATCACCCAGAATTCCCGGCTGTAAGAAGGCGTGGCCACGGTTGGTAAATACGTGGGACGAGAGCCAATCGGGGCGCGTAATACTGGCAATTGGAGTCAGGCTGGAGAAGACGCCATTGAAGAAGCGAGGAGTCGCTGGCGCTAGCATCTGCAAGATTAATGTGAGCATGTACCCCGTCGTGGTCGGAATCCGCCGTGAGGTACACGGCTAAGGGGAGATTTTGGTTCCGTGTCCAAGGAACTCCTTCGTGGGACGCTGACGTAAGCGTCGCCGCGTTCTCAGA
This sequence comes from Triturus cristatus, assembly GCF_964204655.1. Taxonomy (NCBI): domain Eukaryota; kingdom Metazoa; phylum Chordata; class Amphibia; order Caudata; family Salamandridae; genus Triturus; species Triturus cristatus. The sequence goes on from NC_140588.1 coordinate 1,041,820,412, forward strand.
GCCGAGGACTGTCGGGAGGTTAGGAGCGGACTCATCCTAACGGACTTCGAGGCAGTATCGTTTGGATTCCCGGAAGGCGTCGCCACCCTTGCAACTTCCAGGTAGCACCGGATTAAGGGAGGGGCTGCCCTGTGCGGGACTATAGACTTTTGCCAAAGCTAATCAAAGCGGGTAGAGAGCGGGGGCGTGCGTGACATTTGACTATACTCTCCGCTCTCCCTCTTAGATGGAATCGGAAACAACCAACCTCTACATGTTGTTAATGCTAGAGTAAAAGCTGTGGGGTTCCAAGCCGTTTAGCGGTAAACTGAGAAAAGCACATCAGAGCAAACGAGTTCTGGGGATCCCAAAAGGGGAGATCAGAGTGTGAAAGGTTTACACTGTCCTGCTGTGATTGGATGGTGTGTGTCCTCTTTTTGGAGTAACGCTATCTAGTGAGGCGAAGCTGCAGGTGTAGCGGCATGACTGATGAGACACATTTGTTAGGCATTATTAGTGAGACCTAAATGAGTGGAGGTTGACTTGTGGTCTGTTCTATATGTTCTTTAATTTCTTTATATTACAGGAATCCCAATCCCCGCTGTTCCCATCCTAATTCCTTTCCCTCGCCTGATTGCCCTGGTACTCTGTGTTTATGTAGTTCAGATCCGGGGACGTCTGGTGGTGGAACCCTTGTGCTTCACTCGAATCTACAGGACCCACAGTCGATCGTGACAAGGGGCGGACAACCGCAAGGCCGATTCCTTGTCCAGACAAAACTCAGAAGAGCTCTCTCTCCATGACGTCAAGACTGAGGCAATCATAGAACCCTCCAAAGTACTATGTGTTGTCCGAGTGGAGGACTTCTTGGAAGAAGTGAGAAAAAACAAAGCCTTCGGCGTATGGGAAGAATGGGCGGCGGAAAACTCAGAACGCACCCTGAGACAAGGATTGCCATTCTATAGAAACAAACTGTTCCTCCCCTCTGCCCAGGTCCAAAAAAAGGCTTTTTTATGGTGTCATGCGTCTCCTTTAGCCGGTAACCTGGGTATAAAAAAGACTCAACAGTTACTCCAATGACACTTCTGGTGGCCGTCTCTGAATCCTGATGTGGCCTCCTGGGTATCCCGGTGTGCCAGAGCAAAAAACGAAACCCGTTGCAAGAAAGGAAAACTCATTCCTATGCCTACTCCACAATACCCCTGGCAACATATCAGTTTGGATTTCGTCACCGGATTGCCCATGGAGAAGGGGCTTTCTGCTATTCTGGTTGTAGTTGACGGAGTTTCCAAGATGGGACATTTCATCTCTTGTGTAAACCTTCCTACCGCCGGACAAACGGCCCAACTGGTTTTGACAAACATCGTCAAACTCCATGGATTACCTGAGACCATAGTATCTGACAGGGGCCCCCAGTTCATTGCCCGGTTTTGGAAAGTCTGGTGCAAGGCCTTGCACATTGCGCCGGCTCTGTCAACTAGTTTTCACCCGCAGACCGACGGGCAAACGGAACAGTTGAACCAACAAATAAAGAAATACCTCAGGTGTTATGCGAAGGAGGCACAGGAGTCCTGGGTTGACCTGTTATGGATGGCAGAATTGGCCTATAACAATGTTTGGCATAGTTCTGTGGGGCTGTCTCCCTTCTACACCAATTATGGATACGACGCCCGGATCCTCCCGGTTACCATTCCTGAGGAGGTGGCACATCAGCCCATGGTGCAGGCTCATATGCGGAAGCTCCACCTACTACAAAGCAAGGTCAGGAAGCATCTGGATAAGGCCAAGCAGGCCTACAAAAGTGGGAGGACCGTCATCGACAGGAGGGGCCGCAATACAAGGTGGGCGACAAGGTGTGGTTATCCACCAAGAACATTCGCTTCAAACTGCGCAGCATTTTCCATCCGAGATATATCGGGCCGTACATCATAGTGCAGAAACTCAATCCTGTGACGTACCGGTTGAAGCTACCTGGTTCCCTTCGCATCTACCCGGTATTCCATTGTAACCTTTTGAAACCCGCTTTGGGGGCACGGAGGCGCGCTCCGCCTCCGGTGATGTGCGATGGGGGCATGGAATACGAAGTGCGGAGTATACTGGATTCCAAAAGAAGACGTGGAGTGCTATGGTATCTGGTATCCTGGAAAGGCTACTCCGCTGAGGACGATTCCTGGGAACCGTGGCAGAATGTGCATGCTCCTTCGGCTATCCGTTCCTTCCACAGACGGTTCCCGTTGAAACCTGGGCCTAGGAGGCGCTAGGTGAGGGGGTCCTACTGTCAGGGTTTCGAGCGTGCCGCGCCTACCATGCCGATACGAACTACATTTCCCAGAAGGCTTGGTGGAGGAAGCGGATTTAGGGGCCGGCGGTGCTCAGGAAGCCGTGCATTATTCTGAGTTCGGGACGTCTTCACTCTCTCGGTTTGGAGAAAAGAAGAAGGCAGCGTCGCGGAACTACTCCAGCGGTATCGGAGTTCAAAACCTCATAGTCCTGAAGACCGGAGGAATCCCCACGGTTCCCGTGAGTACCGAAGGGAGCCCGTGTGTGGGGAACAATTGTGGAGCGGAATACGGCGGTAGGCAAAGCCACGTATTACCGTTGCTTCTGGGTCCACAGTGCGTCTTTGGTGGTGTTGTTGCGTGAGTTTCCTTGGAGAAGGCGCAGCAGAGTACGGCGGTAGGTTGCCGCGTACTACCGTGTGCGTGAGCTTTGATATTATTGACTCGCAGCTCCACAGCGGAGTACAGCGGCTTTGTGACCACGTATTACCTTGTGTGGGTATTTAGAGAGACACTAAACACTCATTGAGCTCCAGCGGAATACAGTGGTGACTAGAACCACGTATTACCGTATGGAAGCGGATTATCGCAGACTAAGGTATTTGCAAGACCAAAGGCGGTGAGGATTAACCGCTAGTTGAACGGCATCCTTTTTTTTTCCCTTTGATATTGTGGTAAATATTTCGTTACCGGTACTATTTTTTATGCGGTAAAGTCTATTAAGAATAACTCAGTAAAATGAGAGGCAGAATCCGTGGTATTAGAGGGTTTAAAAAGGCTTTATTCCTATACAAAGGAATACAATTCGAATTGTGGGCCTTCTATTCCATCACCACGAGAGTTCAGGAAGGAAGGGACATATATTATTGACAGGTAATCATTTTTATAGAAAAGGCATTACAGTAAAACAGATGCAGTAGGCGTATCAACTGATAAGACAAAATGAACTATGCATGCGTAACTAGAATAGGCGTAACTAGAAAACGTCATTATACATGATATCATAAGTGGGTGGATCCATAAGAGAATCCTGTAATGTCAGCAGAAATAGTTGGCAGAGATGCGTGCGCAGCCGCATGACGTGTGATTGACGTGCAACTAGAGGGAGAAAGGGACTTGACATTTAGCTCTACATGTGGAGACAGAAGTCTGGGGTTATGTCAACTTAATCCCAAATCATATCTAGTATCCTATGTTTAAAGAACTGTGTTATCCAAAAAGAGAGGTCTCTTAGGATAGAATCTTATTCTATACTGACTATACTGACTGTTAGTGCGTGTACAAGCGTCTAAGTGTCTACACTAGATGCGAGGGGGTAGGAATATTCCATGGTGACGGGGCTATGAATTATTTGCATGAGGGCAGCGAGGCCTGGCCCTGTGCACGGTAGCTGGAGGAATGTTTACCTAAACTACTAGACAGGAATGCATCGGATGAGGAACGAAGGAGATAATCTTGAAGGTGAAATACAGTTTTTGGCAGGCGACGGGCTGGATCAGGCACCGTTAGCCGCGCAGGGAGTAAGACAAAGTTCATGGTCACAGATGCAGGTTCAGACTGGAGCTTTCAGAGGCAGAAGGCAGAAAAGGCTTGATGACAGAATTCGGGCCTACTCGGCTGAATCTGTAAAATGTGGAAAGTGAACCACATAAAGTCGGTGGCCTTTCATACTTAGGAATGGAATATCTGACCCATTCATGGCGGATCTGAAAGAGGACATGTTGGCGGTGGACGCACATATATTTGCGTCTTCAGAACTGGAGCAGGAGGGAACATACATGTACTTATAGCATGTACATGGAGCTGTTGGGGTCTACGATAGGGGACATAACTGATCACAAAATTCATATTTCCTCAATATGATTGAATGACTATCGTTTCTGGTGCTGAACATTCACCGCTGCCGTTCATCCTGAAAGGTATTTGTTGGGAGAGGTGAATATTAAAACCTCGGAAGGGGAAACAAAGGGTTTCTAGCGCTTTGGCTCTGCATCAAGGAAAGGGGAACCTTGATCTCTGGTTTATGCACCATGGGAGTTGGAACCTAGGATTTGGCAGTAGATATCACTATCGGATAGAGAGTACCATGTGTGGGGTATGTATGAGTGAGCATTAATGAAGGTGGAGGTTCGCATGAAAGCGGTGGGAGTATGTAACGCTTCTGCTTTTCTTTCCCTCTTTTAGCACCATACCGGGCATGCAGAACGGGTGTTTCGCCATGTCATGAAAGTGTCCTTCGCAGTAGCCAGATTTAGGTACGCAGCGAAAACCCCTAGAGAGATCTTAATGAGAGTAGGCTGTTTTGTGATATTAACCTTTTACATTTCTTGTTGCAGGTTCTTTTCCCACGCTGTCCCTTCCTTTTCCCTTTCCCTCACCCGATCATTCGAGCACCCGGTGCGTATCCTCTATCTGGGTGCTGGAAAGATCGGGAGGTGGACCCTCATTTCTACTGCGACTGAATCCTGCGGAGCTGGGTCTGACACTAAGCTACTGGCCTGGTTAAACAAGCGAGATAAAGAAAGACCATGGATCACCAGAGTCAGGGATAGAGAGGGCGTTCTTTATACTACCAGTGCCCAAATCGCAGAGACCTGTGCATCCTATTACGAAAACCTATATGCCCCAGCGGGCTTAAGATCAAACTGAGACTGCAAGGACTTCCTAGCTGATTTCTCGCTCCCAACACTAACCGCAGAGATGTGCGACACCCTTGAGGCTGACCTTACGGAAGAGGAACTGTCCGTGGCTCTGAGATCCCTGAGATCCCTAAGGTCCGGGAAGGCGGCAGGCCCGAATGGACTGCCAGTCTAACTGTTTAAGGGTCTGACCGACAAAATCACACTGCAAATGCTTGCTATGTTTGAGGAGGCCAGGGAATCAGGCTCACTCCCCATAGACCAGCGCACGTCCACGATTGTGGTGATACATAAGGCAGGTAAACCCCCAGAAAGTTGCAGCTCATACAGGCTAATTTCCTTAATAAATGTTGAAGCGAAGGCGTTGGCAAAAGCCCAAGCGAATAGAATGAACACCGTCCTAACGACCATTATCCATATAGACCACTCGGGCTTTATGCCACACAGAAGCACCATCGTCACAACTTGCAGAGACTGTACGGAGTTCTACACATGGCGGCTGCCTCCTCATTCGACCAGTCGGCGCTGATGGCTTTAGATGCCTCAATGGCCTTTGACAGCATAGAATGGCCCTATTTATTCGCCATACTGACTTAGTCGGGTTTCGGTCCAAGGTTTTGTAGTTGGGTGAAACTGCTGTACCAGGGTCCACTCGCAAGAGTGAGAGTTAACGGGCGCTGTTCCGACACTTTGCGATGGACAGGGGAACCAGACAGAGCTGCCCCCTGTCACAGCTGTTATTCGCTCTAGCACTGGAGCCCCTGGTGCACTGGACTAGAAAAGAGCCGATGATATGGGGTATTCCAGCACCAGGTGGATGGGAAGAGGGTATCTCCCTCTACGCCGATGATATACTCCTATACTTGTCAAGGCCTTATTACTAGATAGCTAGCATTCTCCACCTTTTTTAGCTGGTTGGAAGTTATTCTGGCTATACTATAAATTGGAATAAATCAGTCGTGCTGCCCCTGTCCGGTCCCACCCAAAGATCACTGGCAAACTGTGCGGCTCCATTGGTAGAGGAGGGTTTCAAGAACCTGGGCATATAAGTAATGCAGAGCCCTCAGACATTTCTACAAAAAGACCTCTTCCCCAAACTGCAGAGATTTCGCTCCGACATAGTGCATTGGTGCACTCTTCCACTGTCTTTGATGGGCAGAGCTGCTGTATATAAGATGATGACCCTGCTGCTCCTCCTATATGTGCTACAAAACACTCCCTACCCAGTTCATGCCTCCTTCTTCAAGGAGATAGCCCAAGACCTCCGCACCCTGATATGGCAGGGAGGGGTGCCTGAATAGCCCTAAATAAACTACAGAGAGGAGTCTATGATGGCGGACTAGCAGTCCCGTACGTTATACTGTATTACTGGACCTACCATTTGGTAGTGATAAACGATTGGATTTATGCAAGGAGGGATGAGCCGGCTTATAAAATGGACAGAGAAGTAATGCCGAATGGGAACTACGAACCTCTCATATATGCTCTCAGGCCTCATCAACGATGGCCAGCGCACACAGCAACGGTGGTCAAATGCTGGAATGAGGCAAAAAAGTATTTGGGCTAGTATGATTGCTTGACAGCAATGACGCTGTTGTGGGAATTGAATTAGCACCTACTCAGATCTTCCCCTACACACAGCTCATGCATGCTTTAAATAGACACATAAAACGAGGAGAGACTATCCCTGACCATTCCCCTCTGGAAGACAGGCTATTGATAGGCCCCATACTTGACAAGGGGACATCCACGACATACAAGAAAATCATAAATAACGCACCAGACCTTTTAACCTCCCTCAAGACCGCCTGGACAGATGATCTGGGCAGTATTGAAGATGACGAATGGATTGAAGCATTGCAGAGCCTGAGAGAACTAGTGATCAGGGCGCAATTCTGGCTGATAGAACTCAGGGTCTTGCACCGCTCATATTACCCCCGCAAGCTACTTCACAAATCGGGAAAAGTGCAGTCACCTCAATGCATAAGAGGCTGCCGGGCAGAGGTATCCTTTCTGCCATACTTTATGGGAATGCCCAGTCATTATTTCATTCTGGCAGGGGGTTACAACTGTGATGTCGAGGGTGTTGGGAGTGGAAGTGCCCGTAGATGCCAAGTGGCTCTTATTGATGATCAGCGGGGAGGAAGACTGCCCAGACATAATAGACTCTGGCTGGCCCTGGTGGCCGGAGTAGCAAAGCACAATATAGCTCGCAGGAGGGGAACGCACATCCCCCCATCAGTGACAAAATGGGAAGCTGACCTTGATTGGTGTCAACAAGCTGAAAAGATAATATACAACAGTGGGGGTTGTAGAAAAAATGGGAAGCAAATATGGTCCCCCTGGGATAAATAGAGAAACACATGAGAGGCACTGATAACCCGCAAACTCACATGTCCCCCTGCTGCTCATGAGTGAGAAAAGCCGAGCCAGATATGTCGCCATTTTTTAGTAAGGTCTATTTGTGGAGTAACCTGCCTTGCATGAATTACAGTGACTATTGTTTGTCTGCTTTGATATAACGTAACTTGATACTGCATATGCCACCGGTGAAATGCATGTGAACACCTTCTGTCATGATGTACCTCATGAGCCTGTTCAATAAAAAGTTTTACAAAAAATAAAATAGCGGTGGATCCCGAATCTATCATGACGGTGACATCCTTTATTTCAATAATTCTACTTCTTACAGTGAAATTTACTATGAGATGTGGAGCCGCTGACTGCAAAGTATTAGCCACTTGCTGATATTCTGGAGTTGTCTCATTACCCATCAGGGCAACTCCCTTTACTGATGGAGTCTGTCTTTTCCCCAAAAAAATGATCTTAGGCTTCTTAGGACAGTCTCTTACAAAATGCCAAGAGTTTCCACAATAGAGACATAGCCTTTTAGACCTTCTTCGTTCCTTTTCTCCCTTTGAAATTGGACCTTTAATAGACCCTATTTGCATGGGTTCCTCTGACGACGTTGGTTCCCTCTACACATTTCTGCCTTTACCATGTCAAAACGTGGTGGAAGAGGCCTATAATCCCTTCTTTTCTAGAATTTTCTCTCACTCAAACGATGATCAATCTGCAAGACTGCATCTATTAGTTCCGAAATCTTTTGCGGTCTCTTAGGAATTTGAGATAATAATCCACATTTGTAAAGCACGAACAATCACCCGTAAGGGTCTCTAGGCGATGGGGGCCGTCGGGAAGATTAAGCCAGTTATTGACCAGAGTCACATGGTGCTAGGCTAATCTGCCGTCAGTGCCGGGGATCGAACCTTGATCCCCAGTTTCCAGAGTCAGTCGCCCTGGCCGCGGCGCCACACCTCTTCCCTGATAGAGCGTCCTTTAGTTCATCCCTGAGGCCTCTATAAAATCTGGCAGCTCTTTTACTTTCTGGCCAATTTGTTTCTACAATTAGTGTATTAAATTGTGCTAAATACAAAATAAGATCTCAGTTTCCTTGTCGTAACTCCAACAGTCACTCGCTTGTGTTGCACTTCTTCTGTCGAATATCCAAAGAAATTCGGTTGTAAAACCTTCGAAATCATATAGAATGGAATCATTTCGTGAAACTAAAGGCAGCGGCATCACTACTCAAATAAGACAGAACGAATGCTACTTTGGACTGATCTTCAGAAAATATTACTGGTCTACAGAGAAAGTGCAAAGAGCATTGAGTCAAAAATATTTGCGCTTTATGGGGATCCCCTTGAAATCGTTCTGGCGGAGCTAAAGGGATGATAGGAGAAATGGCATGAATTACTTGGGTAGATATCTCAGAAGAGGAGACGGGATTTGACCTATCTGGATTCTCAGAAAACTCTAGGTATGGATGAAGTCCCTGCCAAAAACTCTTCCATCTTCTGTGATATATGATGCATTTCCTGCTGGGATCTTCTAATTTAATCTTTCATGGTCTTATTCTCTTCTATAGTTTGACTTAATTGTTTTTGCATTGAATCTAAAATTCCTGTCAAAGCCTTCATATGCAACCTCTCCACCATCTGCTACTCGGGTGGAAAGTTATTGGCACTTCAATCTGTCATAGTACCCAATTGTCAGCAATTCCAAAGGAGCAGAAGATGGTCCCAACGCCCCCTTACCAGTGCCAGCGCCTCAAATTGATAATTCTCAGCTCAAGCATCAGTCTGTGGGAAAGGGGAAGTGGATAAGAAAAGAGAGACTGCCTTTGGGGTCTATCTGCCTCTTCAGTTCAGCTTTCTATTCTTCTTTTAATTTTATGTTACTGAACCTTGGAACCAGTCAGCACCGGTAGTGGGGACAAGATTTTCACAATATCTTCCATACACTTCTACTATTAAACTCTCACTTACTTACTATACATCTTATAAATAAACTATTTTACCGAAATTGCCTAGTCATTATCTCCTCTCTTGTTGACAACGTATATATATCTTTTAAAATTGCTTCTCATTGAATTCTCTCTTTTTCTGTTGTCTATACACTATTTGTCTTTAAACCAGTACAAAACAATAACTGTCTATTTTTTGGATAACTGTTTCTTATATCTTGCTGTTTGATTGACTGAACGTTGCAGAGCTCTGTTTCAAAAGGGTCCTTTCTTCTAACAACCTTCAATTTTCTAACTCACAAGAGTTCTTGCCCTTATTTCAATCATTAAGCTGTCTTTTCAGATGAGCATCTTACCGTCTGCCAGCTGGAGAAGTCGGACTCACTGCCGTTAGCCCTCACTACTTACGAGTTCCTCCGGCAGGCTCTTTTTGACTAAATGACTCCAAGCGGCTGTACTAGTTTCTCCAGAGACTTCTCCTCATTAATTGTGAGCATGCGTGAGATCATGACGCTGCTCGCTCTCGGCTTCTTCCAGGTTCCGTTTCTCTCTGTAGAAAGATACAATCTTGAACAAGACTTGTCTCTAAAATCAGAGCTAGCTTGAAACGCAGCTAACGACTCAGAGTTTTCAGTTGAATGAATGAATAGGACACTTATAAAGCGCATGGCTACCAGAGGCCTCCCAGCGCTAAGAAAAGACACACCTAAAACTGCGAATCTAACTGCTCAGGAGAACAGAAAAGTCTTGATATGCTTACGAAAGATAAGATGGTTGGGCTCAAGACGAATCACATCAGGCAACTGGTTCCAACTTTTAGCAGCCATGACAGAAAAAAGACGGCCCCCGCAACGGGCTCGCTTGAGTCTAGGGACAGTAGCAAGTTGTTTCGACTCAGATCGAAGAGGTCTTCTAGGAACATACAACGAAATAATTGATTGAATAATCGAAGGAGAGCTAGCAACCAAAGATTTGTGAGCAATACACAGAGCCTTGAATTGAATTCTTTTATCAACTGGCAGCCAATGAAGTCCCCTAATGTACGGTTTCGCGGATTCTTTATTGTGAACCTGCATAAGAAGTCGTGCAGCACAATTTTGGACTGTTTGAAGCTTCTTTATAGTCGAACAGGAAGAGCCCAGATGAAGCACATTGGCATAATCAAGCCTGGATAAAATTAGTGCTTGTACCAGCAGCTTCCTGGCTGTAAAAGGCAGAAGGGGCAAAATAGTTTGAATAATTTTAAGAATGGCATAGCAAGAGCCAGCAACCCTAGACGCCTGAGTCTTAAAACTCAGGTTGTGATCCAACCAGACTCCCAAGCTCTTCACTTGGTCCTTAGGCGCCGGCATGTCTCCCATACGTTTAGGCCAGAGAGTACCACTCTCCAGGCTAATCGCTTTTCCCAGAAACATAAGTTCTGTTTTTGCCGCATTCAGCTTAAGGAAAGAAGAATCCATCCATGATGAAACCTTTTCCAAGCAATCGGCCAAGATAGACTTATTATTGTTTAACAGGTTGAGGGACACAATGAGCAGAGTATCGTCGGCGTACGTGATGATCTTAATCTTGAACGGCTCGACGATATCAGCCAGAGGACGCATATACACATTAAAAAGTGTGGGGCTAAGGGAAGAGCCCTGAGGAACCCCACACTGCAAAGGCAGCCAGTTGGAGGTGGCATTATTCTCAAATACTAGAAAAGATCGATCCGAGATAAAGGACGCAAGCCATTTGTGAAGAGTGCCAGTCACCCCACTTTTCTCAAGTCTCGCCAATAGCAGTTGGTGATTTACCGTGTCGAACGCCGCGCTGAGATCAAGTAAAATAATCGGAGCGGAGCCTCCGGCATCCAAGATTTTCCTCTGCTCCTCTACTACCGCTAGCAAGGCAGTTTCAGTGCCCTGCTGGGGCCTAAAACCTGTTTGAGAGGAATGAAGGCAGTGATTGCTTTCCAAAAAAGCGGAAAGACTAGAGTTAACACGCCTCTCACATATTTTGGCAATCCCAGGAAGTAACGAAATTGGGCGGTAGTTGGCAAGCACTCTGGGATCTAAGGTGGGCTTCTTCAAAAGAGCTCTCACTGAGCCTGTTTCCAAAGAGAGGGGACAATCCCAGTGGAGAAAGAGCTATTTATTAGCTCAAGAATAACAGGAGCAATTGACTCAAATACCTGGTTAAGGATGCGGGGGGTGCTGCGTCACTTGGGGAGCCAGATTTGAGGCGCTTCATTTGCAGTTTTAAATTCCCCAGGTCCATCAATGGAATAGAGTAAATAAAAGGTTTTGAGGGAAGGGGTTCATCCCTAGTCAAAGGGGGAGTCGCCCCCTCTCCCAAAACTGAAAAAGGAGGAAAGGCCGAGTAAATATCCTGAATCTTCTTATAGAAGAAAAGAGCCAATTCGTTGCAACGACCTGTAGCATTTTCATGGGGCAAGGAGGGCTCAGGGAGTTGCATAAGAGATTTAGTCATTTTAAAAATTTCACGGGGTGAATTAGCCGCTAACAAAATTTTATTTGTAAAATAATTAGATTGGGCGGATCTGATTTCAGCTTTGTAAACTCTAATGGCCTCTCTGTATTTCAATTTCTCAGTGGTTGAGAAGTCCTTTCTCGAGGTTCTTTCTTGGCGTTTACAAAGTTGTTTCAACTCCCTAAGTTTGGGGGAGTACCAGGCAGCGTCATGATCAACTTTTTTTCTGAGTAGCCATTTTTTAGGTATATGACTATCTAAAAACGTCTCAAGCCACTGATTAACTGTAATATTATCACGTTCAGGGTAATAACTAAGCACCGGCCTAGTGCTATCAAGAGTGGACACCCATGCGTCCGTGGAGAGATTAGCCCAGCTCCGATTCCAAAGTTTTATCCTTTCCCTTGACTGTCCACCCTCCTGAGGAGTCCACGCAAATGGAACCATGAAGTGGTCTGACCAGTGCAGAGCTATAGGTTTATCCACTGACAAATCGTTGATATTGGAAAATAAAGGGTCCAAAAGATGGCCTTTTTGATGAGTGGGGCCAGACACTTTTTGCTTCAGGGCCAATATGTCTAAGATGTCAGTAAGCATCTCAGATTCAGGGTCCAGAGCCAGGTCGAAATGAATATTTAAGTCGCCTAACACTGTAAAGTTGGAGGTGGAACTAACTAATTTGGCTATGCTGTCTGGGAGCTCTCTACTAAAATTGAAACTAGGGCCCGGTGGTCGATAAATAAGAGTACCCGAGAAGGTACATGTGGGGGAGAAGCCTATCGTAAAGAAGCAGCCCTCACAATCCGGAGTCAGACTGTCCGTAATTTGACACCGGAAGATATCCTTGTACATGATAGCTAGTCCCCCTCCTCTTCCTACAACACGATCTTGTCTCTGGATCAAATACCCAGACGGGAGACTACGAACTATTTCTGAATCTGCAGTACTAGATAGCCATGTTTCCGTTGCGGAACAAGGCATCAAGTTTGTACTCCTCCAGCAGCAACCTCACTTCTGTAGAATGTTTAGGAAGGGAGCGACAATTCAACATGGCCATAACCCAAGTCCTATTGGCATGCGGGGTGATAGTAATCCTAGGCTCAAGAAAAAGCTGAAATTCAAAAGAGCAATGCCCGCATTTATAATCGCAAATATCGGGGGCCATGGAGTGGCTACATGACAGGGAGACACTATCTTTACGCTGGAGTAATTGGTTGCAAGAATATGAGAGCTTACTTTTGGTCACAGAGCCAAGGGTCCTGGCCCCTGGACCCGGTCGGCCGCGGACGGGCGCAGACAGGCTTGCCTTAGGCGCGCCTTTGGCGCGCCAGCGGCGCGCCCGCTGAGCACGGCCGCGTCATCCTCCCCTTAAAAGGAGTGGTAAACGCCGGTATCGCCGCAGCTAGCAGGCTAACCTTTGTTGTAATTTCCCTCCTGAGAGTTCCCCCGGAGCGTTGAACGCAGCTCCTACTCCCCGTTCAAAAGTCTGTGCAAAATGAGCAAGTCAGTGCGATAACAAGCCGCACAAAGTAAATGTCATAAACTTTAAAAATAAGCAGATTTCTTCCCAACAGTTATAAACTTAAAAACTAGCAAAGTTCCCCCCAAAGCACAAACAATAAATGAATATATATGTTTCTTTTTAAAAAACACGGAGAAGAACCGGCAGCGGCAGCAGCCTGAAAGTCCTAACCGAGCCGCTAATGCGCGATTAGGTAGTGTCAAGTTGAAGTGCGCTGCTTCCTTCGAGCACACGTGCGTCGTGCAGTTCGTCCACTGCACACGCTGAAACAACTAGACCACTGCCCTAGATATCCCAAGATGGCAGCCGCCATCTTGGATCCTTCGAATCTCGATGCCTTTACAAATCTGCAGGAAAAGCCCCATTAAAGACCTTGAGAAATTCCTACGCTATTTCCACAGCGGATACCTACAAGCCCTTACTAATCTGAGATTTCTCCTCTTGAGAAGAATATTGGCTATGACATTCCTGACACTCAGCTGCAATCATCCTCCTGGATATAAGCGCAGCTTTTGATACAGTGGACCAAACAACACGTATCCAGAGGTTCGCTGAGGTAGGGATAAGTGACAATGCTCTAAAATGGTTTATGTCCTTCCTTGAAAGCAGAACCTTCCAAGTACTGGAACAAACATGCCTCTTGGACATCCTCCCCTGAAATACGGAGTACCACAGGGTCTACATTAAGCCCTTCCCTTTTTAACCTTTACATGTGTCCCCTAGCTGAGCTAGCAGAGTTGGTATGTGGATCAATCAATCAATCATGGTTTATATAGCGCCCATGAGGGACACTAGGTGCTGAGGATGAGGAGGGTGCTGCTGATCCGCCTGGGTGCTGGGGTTCAGTCGAAGAGCCAGGTCTTGAGTTCCTTCCCTAAATTGGGTCAGCGAGGGGGCTTGCCTGAGGTGGAGAGGGAAGGTGTTCAAGGTCTTGGCGGCGAGGTAGGAAAAGGATCTTCCTCCTGTCCTGGTCTTGTGGATCCGTGAGACAGTGGCCAGGGCCAGTTGGGTGGAGCGGGGGTGTCTGGTTGGTACTTGGAATGTGAGGCGGTGGTTCCAGATATGCTGGTCCTGCATCAGGGAGGGCTTTGAAGGCATGCGTGAGGAGCTTGAAAGTGACTCTTTTGTTGACTGGGAGCCAGTGGAGTTCTCGCAGGTGTTCGGTGATGTGGCTGCGACGGGGGATGTTGAGGACTAGTCTGGCTGTGGCGTTTTGAACGTTCTCCTGAGGAGTTTCTGGTTGACGCCTGCATAGAGTGCATTGCCGTAGTCAAGTCTGCTGATGATGAGCTCGTGGTTGATCGTCTTTCTGGATTTGGTGTGGATACATCTGAAGGTCTTTTAAAGCAGGCGAAGCACGTGGAAGCACGATGTAGAGAAGGATTTAATCTGGCGGTTCATTGTGAGCGAGGAGTGCAGTATGATGCCAAGGTTTTGTGGGTGCGGGGGGTTCCTAGTGGGGCAGGCCACCAGGAGTCGTCCCAAGCTGAAGTGGAGGGTCCCAGGATGAGGACTTTGGTCTTGTCCCAGTTGGGTTTGAGGCAGCTGTCTCTCATCCAGTTGGCGCCGGCCTTCATCCCACCGTGGAAGTTGTTTCTGGTGGCTGTGGGTTCGTTGGTGAGGGAGAGGATCAGCAGTGTGTCGTCGGCGTAGGAGACGATGTTGAGTCCGTGGTTCCAGACAATGGCTGCAAGCGGGCCATGTAGACGTTGAAGAGGGTGAGGTTCAGGAATGAGCCCTAGGGCACTCTGCAGCTGATCTCTGTGGATTCTGAGAGGAACAGTGGTAGTCTAACTCGCTGTGTTCGACCAGTGAGGAAGGACAGGATCCAGTACAGGGCTTTGTCGCAGATGTTGGCATCGTGAATTCTTGTGCTTAGGTTGCGGTGGGAGATGGTGTCAAAGGCGGCCAAGAGGTCCAGGAGGATGAGGGCTGCTGTTTCACCCCAGTTGAGGAGGGAGCAGATGCCATTGGTGGCGGCGAGGGGGTAGTCTTGGTGCTGTGGTTGCTTCGGAAGCCGGATTGGGAGATGTCCAGGACGTGGTTGGCTTTGATGAACTTGAAGAGCAGGGAGATGGGTCTGAAGTTCTTGAGGTCTGTCGGGTCGGCGGAGGCTTCTTCAGCAGAGGGGTGATCTCGGCGTGTTTCCAGTTGTCGGGGAAGGTGGCGGTCTGGATGGAGTAGTTGATGGTGCGGTGTTGATCGGGCAATGGAGGTGGCGGCTCTGTGGAAGATGTGGTGCGGGCAGAGGTCCGAGGGGGCTCTGGAGTGGATTCTCTTCATGGTATTTAACGTGTCGTTTGTGGTGAGCGGAGTCCAGTTGAGCAGGATCTGTTGGGGGGTGGCGGCGTTGGGTGCGGAGGTGGCAGGCATGGTGGGAGGGTCTTGGGTGTCGAAGCTGTTGTAGATCTGCTAGATCTTGTGGTGAAGAAGGTGCCGAGTTTGTTGCAGAGGTCTTGGGAGGGTGGGACGTCTGCGGTGTTGCTATTGGGTTTGGCAAACTCCATGATGATGGTGAAGAGTTCTTTGCTGTTGTGTGCATTGGCGTTGATTCCGTCTTGGAGGGCCGTTTTCTTTGTAGGTTTGAGGAGGAGGTAGTGTGCAGTGGCGTCGGCTTTGAAGGCTGCATTGGCTTCCGGGGTTTTGTTGTTCCTGCCATCTTTTCCCGAGCCGTCTACAGGTGCGTCTGGAATCCTGAAGGGTGGGAGTGAATGAGCTGGCTTTCTAGGAGTGTTGCTTGCTGTGGGCTTTCTTGAGGGGCGTCAGAGTGTCGAACAGTTGGAGATCCATTGGTGGAGGTTGTGTGCTGAGGTGTTGCCATCTGTGGATATCAGCGGTGGGGTTGTGCTGAGGGAGGCATTGATATAATCTTCGCAGACCATGTTCCAACTTCTTTGGTGAAAGCGAAATGGAGCAGTGGTGGTCGGTCCAGAGGAGTTTGGAGGTGTGGCTGAAGGTGATGTTTTCGCTGGTGGAGAAAATGGTGTCGAGCTTGTGTCCTGCTGAGTGGGTTGGAGAGGAGACTAGCTGCTTGAGTCCTAAGCTGGCGAGGTTCTCCAGGAGGGATTTGGTGATCTGGTCATTGGGGTTGTCCAGGTGAAAATTGAGGTCACAGAATAGGATGTTGTTGGTAAATGTGAGAGCCTGTGGTGAGATGTAGGCGATGATGGCATCTGTGAAGGGTGGGCGGGGGCCAGGAGGTCTGAAGACGTGAGTGATGCGGAGACTGGTGTTGGGGTTTGTCTGGACTTGGAAGTGGAGGTGTTCCATGCTTGTCGATGGGTAGTCTGAATTGGTGGTCAGCCGGAGGGTGTTTGTGTGGACGATGGCAATGCCTCCTCCTGATTGGCTGGTGGGGTCTTTGCGGTTGATCTTGTATCCTTTGGGGATGCCAGTGGCGCTGTACGGGCCAGAGCTGGGGTTCATCCAGGTTTCTGTGAGGATGCAGCTGAGACAGTCGGGTACGCTGTGGGTTAACCGAGCAGTGGGAGGAGCTGGAGTGCGGAGGTGGGTGAGGGTGCAGCGGCAGTGGTGGCAAGAAAAGGGGTCATGGGTGCCGTTCGGCATGACGAGGAGGCAGGAGGTGTTGTGCCTGGGGTTGAGGGCGTGGAGGGTACAGGCATAGTAGTGGTCGTGGGTCAGTGGCTCAGGGTCCATGGCATTGGGTGCGGTCCAGTTGCGGATTGGTGCAGACGGGCTTGCCGTTGGCACACCAGCGGCTGCCATTAAGTAGTGAGTGGGCGGTGGACAGCTAAGAGGCAGGAAATGCAGGAAGTGACATTGGAGGGGGGTGGGCTGCCCAGAAGCGGCAAAAAGGTGCAAAAGGAAAACATTTGCAAAAAAGGTGAAAGAGATGAAAAAAGAACAGAAAAAGATTCAGAGAAAGGCAGAAGAGAGAGACGGAGGGCAGAGCAGCAGCAGAGCAGATAAACTAGACCACCAGGGATGAGGCACAGGCGGGGGCCTATGGCTGGAGAAGGGCCTTGAACCACTGACCAGAGAGTCAGATGGTCAGGAGCATGGAGCTTGGGGGCAGCATCTACCAGGCGGAGCAGTGCAGGGAAGGGAGCAGCCCACTAATAAGTACCTGATGAAGTGGCTCAGGAAGTTAATATATGCGTCCCCATCACTTCCTCTGATTCCCAAAGCTCATTTGAAAGTGTCAGGAGAAGGGAGCAAATGTGACAGTAACGGTACACTTTTGGCCACCTGGATCTTGGCTCCCCTGCTTTGCGCTCTGGCTTTCCTTCCTTCTATCATTCTTCTTATATCTTCAATGCTTCAACTCTTCCTTTTTGTCTCAGACTGTCTGTGTCAAATTGGAACTTGAGAGGCTAGGCTTACAAGGTTGAGGTCTTCCACCTCATTTATTGGAAGTTATCCAGAAATCTAGGAGGTCTTCTAATTTGAAGTCATGTTCTTGAGAGTAGGCCTCTTTACATAAGTAGTGTCACAAGCAACTGAGCCTTCAAATTAGAAAGGGAAAGATTCTGGTGAAAAATGTTCCCTAGGTACTGTAAAACAGGCAGAAGAGGATATGAGGCAGCAAACACCAGCTGTGAAGAAGCTGGTGTTTGCTGCCTCATATCCTTTTCTGCCTGTTTTACAGTACCTAGGGAACATTTTTCACCAGAATATTTCCCTTTCTAATTTGAAGGCTCAGTTGCTTGTGATAAAAAACCTTTTGTGAACCCATTGAGTCTGTGCAGTAGACTGATGTGCTAGTCTCAAGGTAATTCAAAGGTTTCTCTTTTTCCAGGCCTTCTTCTCAACCTATGTCACTACCATGAGATCGCCCTTTCAATCCTAAATCTTTTTATTCACATCCTTTGAACATTTGGTCTCTACTGGTCTGAAATTTCTTTCTTGTACAGTGGCCTTTCTGGTGGCTATTACGTCAGCCTGCAAGGTTGGAGAGCTATCAGATCTATTGTGCCTGACTCCTTTTTAAAAATACTTTGAAGCTGTACTTATTCTGAGATTTGATTCTTCTGTTTATCCTAAGCTCAACAACTCTTTTCATATTTGTCAGGAAATCGTATTTCCAACTTTCTTTTCTTTTTCTTTTGATGAGGAACAGCTAATGCATTTACTTGATATTAAGAGAGGTTTGTCAAATTATCTTAGTGATCTAGTGCATTGAGGATTCCAGACCTTTTACGTGTGAGTTTTGTCTTGTTGGACAGAACTAAAATGTTATCTATAATGATAGTAAACAGATAGAGTAAATCAACCATTACATTGATCTATGCAGGACCGGGTGGTTCCTTGCCAGATAGACTTTCAAGGACATTCAAAAGAGGTTTTCGGTTTCTTGGGTTGAGTTTTAAGCACTTTCAGATATGTAGAACTGGAGCATATGGTTCAGAGCACACTTTTGTAAAAACCGTTTGCAGAGAATTTTCCAAATTGATGAGAATATAGTTTTAGGTGTCGTTAACTCTGAAAGACTGTAATTGCATCATGTTAGAGCTACGTGATTGTCGTTGATTTAGGGTTAGAGTCACCATTTTGCATTACAATTTCCATATATGTTCCATTCAGGTGATTCTGTTCTTTTCTTGCCAAAGCCCTTTGGCATGCCTCACAAGTAATGTAGAGGGACAATCAGGCACATGCATCAAGCAAAAAAGGCTCGCAAAAATTGCGATTCGCAAAAAAAGGCCGTTTGCGAATGCAATTTAACCCTTTCAAATGCAGGAACTCATTTACCGAAAAACAAAGTTTCGCAAAAATAAGGAGAGAACCAATAATGCGAATCCTTATTTGCGAGTACCTCAAAAGCGAATGCAAATAGCGATTAGCTAATAAAGAGTCGCAATTCAATGCATGTAGACTCGCAATTAGCGATTCGCTGGAAAATCGCTATTTTGCAAGTGCAGAATAAGGGGAATCATAATCAGGTGGTAAAGTAAAAAAAAACAAAAAAAACGCACAGGTGCAACCACTCCGAACACTATTTAAACTGACTCAGAAGGCCCCTGAAGCCTTTCACAATGGTAGCGCTCTACGTAATGGCGAGGAGGACGAGGATCCATGCAGCAGCCCAGCGCAGAAGGAGAATACAGGAGCAGATTTTCAGAGTGCGCATCACATTGCTGGGACAAACAGAAGATGAAATCTACGATAAGTACAGGCTGAACGGTGCAATGAACATGCACCTAATAGCAGAATTGGAACCCCTAATGCAGCGCCAGACCCGTAGGACCCATGCTATCCCCACACATGTATAAGTCCTATGTTGCCTGCACCTACTTGCCTCAGGCAGTTTCCAGGGGGTAGTAGCTGTAGCTGGAAGGGTATCACAAAGCTCCCTTTCATGTGTCTTCAAGACCTTCCTTGACGCCATGATGACAAGGATACACACCCACATCACCTTCCCCACAACAACAGTGGCATCCACACGCGTCTGCTCAGGGGTGAATTTGGCAAAGGACATCTACTTGGTACACACATATACTTATTCTCTACATATATCAAACGAATGTCAATGCATAACTGTGGCTAACCCTTTGCTTTCCACCCTGTAGGTGACAGCGCATACGCCGTGCGGAACTACATATTTACGCCATACCTCAACCCAGCCACAACACATGAGCAGAGGTACAGTGCAGCACACATCAGCACACGGAATGTGATTGAACGCACATTTGGACTAATGAAAAGCCGCTTTCGCATCCTACACAAAACAGGTGGAGCGTTGCAGTACCGTCCAGAGACCTGCTGCCGGATCGTGGCTGCATGTGCCCTGTTGCACAATATTACCACCAGGAGAGGTATACACGTCGAGGTGTCCGACAGTGAGTCTGAGAGGGACTACCAACCAGCCGCATAACTCCCCCAAGCGCATGGGGCAAACTCAGTTGAAGGGCAAAGGAGACGTCCAGACATCACACGACATTATTTCTGAGGTAGGTAATAATGAGACACTTAAATGTCGAACAGAAAAGTATTTACTAACATGAGCCCATGTAGTAATGTGTAGCCACACAGAGATTTATGCAAAATAGAACCATGATTACATAGACGAATACCGTAAAATAAACAATTCCATGCCCTCGATACAATCCCTATAATATTTTTTACCATGGTTACGTCACCATGGGTAAACAAAGGAGGACATGTCTGGCTAGCGCTTCCTGCCACGCACCCCCAAACGCTTTTCGCCTGCATCGGCTACATCACCCTGATGTGCAACAGAAGGTGTTGTGCTGCGGGAACTGCACCTCCTGGCAGTGGTCACTGGCACTGACAGGTTGCTAAGACTGGATGCCTCCTCACTCCCCATCTCCCCCGTTAAGTTGCTGCCACCAACAGTACCGGCCTCGATCTGTTCCAAGGCAGTGGTCACTTGTCCTAGGGCCCTGGCCACATCCCCACAACAATGGCCCATATCAATTTGCATGGCCATGGAGTGGCATGCCAGCAGCGCAGTGGTGTTACAGAGCTTGTTGTTGGACCTGGTATAGGCTGCTATGCGCATCATGCTCTGGCGATGCCTTCTCCTCTTCATGCTGTGGCACGTAAGCAGCGCCCTGGTGAGCTCCTGCATGCTTGAGTTGGTCCCCCTATTTCCCTCCACAACTGCTGTGGTTAGTTCACACACACTGTCTGTCATGAGGCTGATGTTCTTTGACAATTTTGATATGTGCAGCTGGATTGAGCCCATGTGTCTTGCTTGCAGGCGCTGCACCCGCAACATCTGGGACTCGACGCCACCAAACACATTTGGAGCATGGTCTTCCTGAGCAGCAATGCAGTCCCTTGAACTGCACCTCCTACCATGTTAGACTTGTGCCTGGGATGTAGGTGATGTGTCCACACGAGGCTGGCTGGTTGCAGGAGTGGGTGCAGGGCTAGCTCTGATTCCATGGGCTGCAGTGAAGGGACTTGGGCCCTGCGTTTGGTGGGTGTGGGGTTGTGCTAGCTGGGGCAACTGGAGTCTCCACATCAGTCTCAGCAGGAGTCTCCAAGATGTGTAGGCAATCACTGTCTTCCGAGTAGACTTCAGCTGCATCTGTGATGTGAATCAGTGCAATGTTAATTTGTATTAATCTTACTATTGTGTTACAAAATGCATACTTGGCTCTCGTTAAATCACTGACTTCAATCACTGACTGCCATGCAGTGTTGGCGTGTTTTACTTGCCATTGTTGTGTTTGACTGCCCACTTGACTGACATGCCTACAACTTCCATAATGCATTGGGTGTATGAGGGAAAACGTGGACTGGAGTTTGACCTGTACATTGGATTTGGCCTGTGGGGTATGTGCACATTGAACGGTACTTAGACGTGTATGGTTGCATGCAACTTACCTTGTGTGGTACTAGCCGCGCAGGATGTGTCCAGCTGGGTCACTACCACCACTGCCTCAGGCTGGATTGTCGTCTCCACCAGGTCCTCCAGTGCTGTGTATTCTCGGCTCCTGTAGATGGGCCTCCTCCTGTGCTCCTTCAGCCTTTCTGCGATTCGCTCCTTGGCACAGCTACGCAGGTCGTACCTCCTCTACTTGAGATCATAAATGCTGCGGTGTGTTACACCCAAAGCATTTACCTTGCTCTTTATACGCAGCCGTATCCTGCGTTTTTCTGCCTCTGGCACTTTGAGTGAAAGTTTTCCAAAGAGCTTGTCATGGCTCTTGAACACCTCGTCAATGAGGTTTTTAAGTTCTCTTTCACTGAATATCAGTTTTCTCTTTCTGGGCGTGGCACTCTCCCTTGATGTTGTCTGATCCATTCTGGTGCACAGAAAGTTACAACAAACAGACTTGGGTGATCTATCAGCTCAGCTCCCGCACTCCTCTCACTTCCTCTGGGCACTGAATGAAGCATGGGCTGGATGACTTCCTGGGTGTGATGTCATCAGCATGCTTCCAATGCGACACGCTTTTTGCGAGCTAATCGCAATTTCGCTAAATGCAAAATCGCAAAAGGTGTTTTTCGGATTTTGCGTGTCTCTTTTGGGAAATCGCTATTCATGTTTGCGATTGTTACCGATTCGGTAATTTTGCGCGAACGGGTTCATGCATAGCGGATAGCGATTTCTAAATTGCGATTCCTTATTATTCGGAATTTAGGAATCACTATTTCTGACTTTGATGCATGTACCCGATAGAGTTAATGGATGGATTACCTAGCGGTACTTTTCATTACTTCTACATCGCTCGTCTTCGTCCCAGTCATTTCGTCATGAGGGAAACTTCCTTCCGTGGACAGAGAGAAAATGCAGGATATTCTTTCCTATGTTAGGGAGTACATGGGGTTTCCTCTGGTGGAGCAGCCTTCCTCATTCAAGGATCTGCTACTTCCTGAATTTCTGAAACTGTCTTGCCTGGGTCTTCCCATTCACCAATTTGTACTGAATGTGGTTAAAATGAATGGAGGGATCCTGAGAAGATTTCACTTCCTCGTTTTATTTCAAAGTGTTATCCTCTAGAGGAGATGGGGATGAAGTTGCCAGACGCAGTACATGTAGACTCAGTTGTCGGAAGTCTAGCTGGCAGGTCGTCCATCGCAGAGGAGAATAACCTAAAGAATCTGGCGGATAAGAAAGTAGACGCCTCCTAAGAGAAGGTTTTAAGTAGGAGTCTAAGGTGCCTACACAATGCACTCCCTAATTATTGTTTTGAAGGCACTTTTTCAGATGGTTAGCAGGTATAAGAGAGTCTTATTTTGCTGGAATCTATTAAATGCCAACTTAGCTAGTATCTAATATTTCCTTTGATGTTTTCAGCACAGCAGCCTTGGTAGCCGGAGCATCGATTGCAGCCAGTTGTAACCTGTACCTGAAGAGCTGGAATAACAATTCGGCTCAACAGGCTAGTGCTCAAGTTGCTGTTTGAAGGTGAGAGGATGCTTAGTACAGAGTTGGAAGAGAAACTGCATTGGATGTCTAAAGAGATAAAGTATTCCTCGTATTTCAGGAGAGAATAATCAAGACCTTCTAAATCATCCAGATGAAAATCTTTTAATCAAGGTTCAAGTCTTCTTCTTTTTGCTCATTTCAGAAGCAGAAGCCAAACTTGGGTTCCAAGCCACAGAATACCTGACTATCCCAAGACTTCTCAATCATTGATGGTCAGAGGTTGGATAAAGGGATTTCTCTCAGAGTAGGAAAAGATCACGTAGGACAAGGGGGTGCTCAACACTGTCAGTGCAGGCTATCGGATAGAGTTTCTGTCTCCTCCAGTTCCTTCAAGAACGATCCGGATGCCTGTTTCCAGGAACCCAAAAAAAGGGACACGCCTTGTTAGTGGGCATTGATGCATTGATAAGAAAGACAGCAATTTGTCCGGTCCAAGCCAATGAATGAGGTGTAGGGATCTACGCAATAGTTTTCCTGGTCAGGAATGCTTATGGGGGTTATTGTTTAGTGATAGACTTGATGAATCTAAACATGTTCATTCCAGTTGTGAAATTCAAGATGGAAACTCTTCGAAGAGTCACCCCTTTGATTACAAGCAACTTTATGGATGCTTATCGCAGAACTTTAGTGAGTTTCAGATCTCTCATCCTTCAGACAGATGTCTTGTTACAGATGGACAATACGGTCTCCATTGCTTATATCAAACATCAGGAGAGCACCAGGTCAAGATCCTTCACAAGTGAATCTTCTCAGCAGACCTATTACAACTCTAATGCATCTTTCTTTTCTCGTTAAGATATGCTGGAAATTTAGAACCCTGTATTTAGACTTGCTTGCATCAAGGAATAACTGCGTGGTGAGAAGGTTCTTCTCCAGGTTCTAGGCGAAGGGAGCCTGGGTGACGAGTGCTCTTCTGCTTCAATGGCCTCCAAGACTTTGCAATGCATTTCCTCTGTTTCCACTGATTCCAAGAATGTTGGCAAAGATTCAGTGGGAGAGGGAGGAGGTGATTCTGGTAGGCACATTCTGGCCAAGGAGCTCTTGCTTTCTGATCCTCAAGATGCTGTCCCTTTGCCCTCCGTGGATGCTGCCGTTGATTCCATTTCCCATCAAGTCTCTGTGCCTTCCTCTAAATTGGACTCTCTTGGTTTGAAGGTTAAGAGGTCTTCCTCCTATCCCGGTGGAGATGATTCTGAGTTCTAGAAGACCATCTACTCTAATGCCATATTCTAGACACTGGGATTCTTTTCACAAGTGGTGCTCTGTGCATGAGCTTTCTCCTTCTGAATCTCCTGTAAAGTACTGATGTCCACAACAATAATTCTTGACATTGTATTCCAAGTCTGAAACACCCTTGGGAGTGCAGAAAGTAACCTTCTCCCTGCAACCTTCTCTAAGCAACTGGCCACCTGGAATTGTAAAGACCATACACAAACAATTCTAGAACATTGGTGCATGTCACTAATCATAAACTATACATACCAGCTCATTTTTCAGCAATCTTATAGTTTTTGGTAGAGGGATTTCAGAATGACCTTTCTCTCTCTTCTCTTAAATCTCACTGGTTTGCTCTCAGGGCCTTTAGAGGGTTTTCAGAGCCTAGAAGAGAGATTGATTGTTTAATCTCTGGGATTTTCATTCCTGTGGTGCTCAAATCCTTGCAGAGTCCTCCTTTTGAGACTTTGGAGGAAGTTGATTTTTAAACTTCTATCTTTTAAAATCTTCTTTATAGTTGATATCACCTTGGCACAGAGAATTGGTGGACTTTCTTCTCTTCTTTGCCATCCTCCTTTTCTCGGGCTTTTTTATGACAGTCATATTAAGACCAGATTCCTCTTCTTTTCATAAAGTCAATTGTTCTTTTCATTGCTCTTAGGAGGTGATTCTTGCTTCTTTTTTCCCTCTCCTTCCTCTGTAGAGGAATGCTTGTTGCACTCTTTGGATTTGAAAAGGGCTCTTTTGATTCATCTCAACAGTTCTGAGTATTTTGGAAGACCGATAATTTTTTGTGACTTTCGGGTAAGCAGGAAGAGGTAAAAGAGCAACCACAGCCACACTCAGCATGTGGTTAAACAGGACTATACTTCTGACTAATCAAAGCTTGTCAGAAGTAGGCCCAGGTTCAAGGGAGATCGACTAGGGGCATGGCCTGTTTCAGGGAATCTCGATACATGAAATCTGAAGGCCAGCTACTTGGGCCTCGTGTTCTATTTCATCAGACATTACAGATTGAGCAATGTCATTGATTGTAATATACATTTGTGTTTTGTGGTGCTTAAGACAGCTCTGCTGTAATTATGGCTCCAGTCCTTTGCTTATGTTATCTCTTCTGAGTATGCAATAAAATCTGTTTTGGGTGTGCATACTTTGGTCTTGCTTTATTGTTTTGGCAAAGGCAAGTGGTTTGGTATGCCTCATGACTGGGATGAGGACGAGGGACGTAGAGATTATTCCCTGGTTAATTACTCTTAGTCCAACTCATCCTCGTTACAGCCATTGCAATACCACCTACCCTCCTTGCGAGGCTTTCATGATTGCTTGGATATGACAGGAGGATTCTGGGTAAGCTTCTGTTTATATAGCACCCAGGAATGTGGGTAGGGCTTACTCTGAATACTCCTGTGATTCTTTTCTGTCCAGGGAGGGAAGTTTATCTCATGAAGTAATGACTGTGACGAGGATGAGGAGGACGAAAAGTAATGAAGATTACTGGTAAGTAATCTGGGCAGTAGTCTTAGTCCTATTTGCCTCCATTACAGTCCTTATGACCCACTTACTCTCCCTTGCTTCTAAGCCAATGACCATGCTTGGAGGTGGCAGGAGGAAACTGTGAATACCAGCCCAGTTATGGTCTTTTTATAGTGGGCAGGACCTGCATTTTCATCACTCCTGATTTTCACTGTCTCTGAGGTGGGACTCAACTCACAAGTAATGAATGAGATCAGAACATACAGGACTAAGGATTATGAAGATTACCAGTGAGTAGTCCAAAAACGGATATCCTATGATAAGCAATGGACTGAACCAAAGCCCACTGTAAGTGTTGTACTTTCCATAATATGTGTTAAACATAAAACATGGATGCCGACTATTGAGCTGGGGAGCCAGGTTTGAGTCTCAGCTCAATATCCTGAGCCAGGTCTGGTGGCTCAGTGGACTAATGTATCCACTGCAAGGGTCTGTGTTCGACCTCATGGTGACAGGTTCTAATCCCAGTGGGTTCACTCAGACTTTCATCCATCTGAGGTCGATAAAATGAGTACCATTGAGTTGGGTATCATCTGCGGCGTACCCCAAGGCTCATCTCTCAGCCCCACGTTGTTCAACGTCTACATGGCACCACTAGCCCATGTCGCCCGACAGCACGACCTTAACATCATCTCCTACGCCGACGACACCCAGCTGATCCTCTCGCTCACCAAGGACCCCCACACCACCAAAACCAACCTCCACGAAGGAATGAAGGCCGTCGCCAACTGGATGAGGAACAGCCGACTGAAGCTGAACTCGGAGAAGACAGAGGTCCTCATCCTCGGCTCCACACTCTCCATGACAAAGCACGTCAACGCCATCTCCTCCTCTTGCTTTAACACCCTCTGCATGCTTCGCAGGATCTTCAAGTGGATCCCCACCGAAACTAGGAGGACGGTCACCCAGGCCCTTGTCAGCAGCAGACTGGACTACGGCAACGCATTTTACGCAGGAGCCCCGGCCAAACTCCTGAAACGACTCCAACGCATCCAGAACGCCTGATCCTGGACATCCCCCGCAGCCACATCCCACACCACCTGAAAGACCTGCACTGGCTCCTCATCAACAAGAGGATAACCTTCATTCTTCTCACCCATGCACACAAGGCACTCTATGACACCGGACCAGCGTACCTCAACAGACGACTCAGCCTCTACACCCCCGCCCGCCAGCTCCGCTACACAGACCATGCCCTCGCCACCATCCCCCGCATCCGAAGAGTGACCGCTGGTGGCAGATCATTCTCCCACCTCGCCGCCAAGACATGGAACACCCTCCCCATCCGCCTACGGCAGACCGAAGACCTTCTAACCTTCCAGACTCCTCAAGACCTGACTCTTCGAACAGCAGCAGCATCACCCCCCTAGCACCTTGAGACCCTTACGGATATGTAATGCGCTTTACAAATGCTATGATTGATTGATTATTCAGCGCCGAAATGCCCCGTTAGGCGTGAAGGTGCACTTCACAAATACACATGTTATGTTATCCTGTGATTCTGGGCAAATCACTTGATATAGTTATGTTTGCGGATGGATCATCACATATGTGCCTCCCGAGTGAGGGGGAGGGGCAAGGGGGAGTCAAGAGAACGACCTAGTTATGTATGACCATGATGGTAATGGCCATGACGTAACCAGAGGAGTCAATAAAAGGCCTGGGTCCCGGACCTCGTGGAATAAAAGTGAAAGTGAGCAGTGTGCAGTTATTCCTATATGCCACAAAACATTTCCATTCCAGGCTGAACTCTCAGACCCAATAGGTGATGAGGGAGAGTTTGGCTGTCCCATCTGTGTAGCCTACCAGTTAATTCACCCACCTGGTGTCCCGCGGAGTCTGGCCAATACCTACTGCAGTGCCTCTGCCTGCTTGTCAGCCGGGGAGCGGTCCCTGTTGCGCCCCGCTTTGCTGCACCATCTAGAGCAGCTGCTCGTGCTGCTGAGGCGGGCTGCTTAGTGGTGAATGTGCTGCTACTGCAGGCGCGCCTGTGTGCTCCTGGCGACCACACCTGTGGCACCGCTTTCTCTCTTCTCTGTGCTGCTGGACATGCGGTCGGGCCGTTCCCCACCTGCAGCTGCCGCCCAGAGAGAAGGGGCATATTCGCCAGGTTTGCTTCTGCCACGCATGTGGGCACGCTCTGCCAGATACCTTGGCTGACTCTGGTGCATAGCCTCTCAATAACACTGCCTGCAGGTGACGGTTGTGGGTTACAGTGGGTGTTTGAGGGCATACAGTGTGTCACCCTGATGGAGCGGGTAGTACAACATTTTGTATACCCCCTATTCTGCATGTTTATACTAATTAGAATAATCTATTAATTGTAATAATATTAATGTGTTTGTTTGACATGTAATCAACATTACTAATGTACAAAATCCACATGGGATTTGCTAATTGCATGGCTATATAATTTGTAATTAACATATGTACGCATACTAATACTAGGAAAATAGAATATCGCATGATAAATGTTGCTTTTGTGACGTTATCGTAATGTCGCACCAGATGACATCAATGGGTGAATATGAATGCTTTAAATGTCGCCATACGCTAGATAATTACAAGCACATAGGGGAATTAGTGAGGGTTTAACATTTTATTCATTATTTCTATGTATTAATTACTCTTTTGTGTTTGTTTCGCTTAAGTTGTCCTTTAGGCCTAAAATCAAGATGGCCGCTGACGTGATGGCCACCATTCCACGAGGTTTCGGGCGAAGTGCGCCTGCGCCACAACATGTACCAGTGGCCTCGACATGACCCCGCTCTCGTTGTACCCAAGCAAGGCCACGGTGGGAGGCCTGCCAAGTATCCTGACAAAGGACTTTTACAAAAAAACGGAACCATCTTGAAAAATGACATAACCTCTTGAACTGTGTGAAACCTCACCGGACGATCCTAACCAACCAATGGGTGAAGCCCACATTTTGTAAAATGTATCTTCTAGACCTTACTTTCATTATAAAATGATGGTAGAATAGAGAGGACTCTAGATTGCATGTTTCCTTTTTGCTGACGAAGACGGCGGTGACGCTACGTGACTGCTGTGTTCCTGAATCTTTGACAGACTGAATGCTGCCCAATTTCTTGATGAACTGAGGACTTCCTAAAATCTATGGGCACTGATCGATGCTTGCACGTCTCTGGTCCTTGACCCAATCTATGGGACTGTAGCATGCTGCATGAAGAACTTTCGAATTCTGACTGATTGACGACCAAATTTGATGACTTAGAGGACGACCAATAGCCAGATTAGGTAAATATAGTGTTCTGTGAATTGCGTAATGACTAATAAATTTACTAGATGGAACTAACTTCTTGCATTAATTAGAT
Organism: Triturus cristatus; assembly: GCF_964204655.1. NCBI lineage: Eukaryota > Metazoa > Chordata > Amphibia > Caudata > Salamandridae > Triturus > Triturus cristatus. Next base: position 1,041,849,557 of record NC_140588.1, read on the forward strand.
AAACAAATATTGATTAACAGAAAAATGTGTTTTGGTCGTTTATTGAGAGAGGATAGATCAGGATCTTGAGTGTGTTTTAGCGGGACTAAATCACCTTACCAATCCAACTAAATGATCCATTGATCACATGGGAGGAGTATCTTAATGTTTAGTGTATAGATGTATAAATAATTATCTCTCTATAGGTTATAAGGTATTCCTTTCATGTCAGCACTTGGAACATTCATCTCTCCTGTAAGTGCAGACCAGTGAGAAGTGAAGTGCGAATGTTGGTGTTATGGGCCCCACCAGTGATTGAATGAATGAATGTGTTAACGTGATATCTGGTCTGTGATGAAGGGGGGATATTTGGTACGGGTTTTGCCTTGATTCTCGTTACCCAGGTTTCCACGCTGCATCAGTTTTTCTGGTAGCAGAGATATGGTTTTTATTGTTTTGGTTTGGTGATTATCGCTTGTACATTGCTTATCGATTATTGATTGGTATTGGTTTATGTATTAACACTCTATGTTGAGTCGCATCAAGTTTTATGTTGTTTACACGACTTCTGGGATGTAGGAAGTCGGAAGTTTGTAACAGTTCCGTAGTAGAGCAGAGGTAAGCGCTGTTCTCGGGAAAGACGGAATTGTTGTTGCCCTGTAGGTACACGAGGAAAACGTGTGACGATTGGAGTTGCACAACGCATTGTCTGTGTTCGATTCGGTAACATCGTGTTGTGTTGCCATTAGGGATATTTCTTGTATGAGAGAAGTGCATGGTAGCGAAGGTCACCTGTGAAATTTTGGTCTTAAGTAACAGGAGTCCAGAAGGTACTCTGATAACGTTTATCACTGAAAAGGTAGTAGGTGTTTCCCTTAGCTTGCTAGAAGGATAAAGTAGAGGGAAGTGCTACTTTGTTAACGAGTGCCATAATTCGGTAGTAGGACAGACTGTTTTCTGTTCTCGAGAAAGACAGAATTCTGTGTGAATGTACTACAATTTCCGTGTGTAAGTGCGTGAATGAAATAGCATTCGGGTTAGTTGCGAAACTCTGGTTTTATTTCTCTGGAGCATTGCGTCTCCAACTAGGTGTCTTAAATTCTGGGGAATCAGTTAGCTGATGCTTGTTAGAAGGCTAAGGTAGAGGGATGTGCTACTTTATCAATGGAAGTAACGATTCCGTAGTAGGGCAGAGGTAAGCGCTGCTCTCGGGAAAGACGGAATTCTTGTGAGAAAGGTCTTTGTCTATCCTTGGTTAGTGAAACAGATGATGGTGGCGTTTTTATGTCGTTACTAACAGATCTGTGAATTTAAAGAACGTAAGAATCTTACTGAGAGGATTTTGTAAAGGAGGGGTCAACAGGAGCAGGAGCTGCGACAGCGAGAAAAGCTGACATCAGAAAAGACGCGCTGGGATTGGCTAGTCAGTGAGAAACGTAGACGCCCTTGAGTGATGCACTAGTGTATGCTGCGCTAGGAGTGGAGAATTACAGGGTGACGTAGACATCGCTGATTGGTGCGCAAGTGTGAGACGCGCTGGAATTGGAGAATTGGAGAAGTGTCGAAAACGCTCTGGATTGGTGCATTAGTGTGAGTCGCGCTACGATTGGCCAGAACAACAGAACAGTCGTAAGGAAAGACTGGCGATACACGAAAGACAAAAAAATGATGTATTACGATCCACCAGAAAAAGAGAAAAAGTCCTGGTTTGGGAGAATTAAGAAGTGGTTTAAAAAGGACAAACCGATTGTGACTAGGGAAGGACAGTTACTTCCCCCACCGAAAAACCCCGCATCCTTTATGGTTGCGAAATACGGATATCATACTTGTATTTGGTTGGATAATTGGGTAAAATATACCAAGAATGACGGAGTCTTGGCATTTCCAGAGTATGGTTCGTTTAATTTAGCGGTTTTGAGAAATTTGAGAGAGAAGATAATGAATCTAGAACCAAGACCTAGACCAACATAGTTTGAAGCACTGACAGAATGGGAAGATGAGATGCATGACAGAGAGAGACAGAGGAGTGGCGGAAGATATAAGTATATGTTTGGTAGATATGGGCATGACACTCATGATGAGAGAATGAGAAGGTGGCGGAATGCAAGTATGACTGAAGGTCTGTTTCCTGTGAGAACTGCTGAGGAAGTTGGAGGTAGAAAATGTACGGAAAAGAGACATAATGTAGAATCAGGAGGGTATGGAGTGCATGAATCGGAAGATGATGTTCTTGATGACATGTTTTATAAAAATCCACCTCCGTATCAACCAGAATCTGAAATGCTGACACCAAGTGCCCCAATGAGAGAAACTTTACGAATTATTAAGACTGAACCAGTGTCCCACGAATTAGGGAAAAATAATTCCATTAGAGAGATAGAGAGAAAATCGGATAATAAAGTAAATGGTGAAAATTCGGCAGAATTAGCCAAAACAACTTTAGAATTAACTGAAAAGATAAGAGAATTGACCAAAAATGTAGAAGCTGTAACTGTTCCAGTGACTATAGGCCCTGTGATGCCTATTTTCGATAAACAGAAAGATAGTGAACATTGTTTAACAGTTCCTTATAACAGTAATAAACAGACTGAGAAGCCAAAGCAGAGTCTAAATGAAAATCCATGGAGACAGACAATGAGTACGATCGAACCAAATGTTTCCAATAACCCATTTATAGGTCCAAATATAGCAGAAAGACATACAATGACAATGGAATCAGTATTAGAGACTCAAAGGGACTCAGGAGGAAGTAATGTAGAGAAACCAGTAGGTCCAACTTCAGAAGAATTGAGCGAATGGTTGAGAAGTTTGCAAAGAAAAGATAAAGAATCCCAATCAATAGATGTGGCCAAATTACGAATGGTACTAGAAGAGTTAATAGTAGGAACTATCCCCTCAGAGAAGTAAAAAACTTATTAGGATGAGGAATTACTGTTTCTGTGCAAAAGTGTAACATGGAGAGCAAACAATCTGCATGAAAGACTAGAAGAAGTAGCAAATGAAATGGGTATAGATATTGAAAAGGTGAAGGCTTTACAAAAACCATATCGAATAGATTTTACTGAAAAAGATATTGAAAATTTGAATACCACAGGACGGATAAGTCAGATTAAGGAGATAATTATTTTGTTGAGAAAATGGGGAAATGTGGATAAATGGAGAAGCAGGTGGTATCGAAAACGAGATGATGCCTCAGATAAAACATTTGAAGCGTTCCCTGTGAGAGAAAAGGAAAAGGTAGTAACAGAATGTCCCATGAGAGAAATTCCAGGAAGAGGATATGTACATGTTCCATGGACTAGACAAGATATTTTATCATTTACAAATGATTTCCCTCGACTACACAAAAAGCCCGTCGAGTAGTATAGGCACGTGGACAGATTTGTGAAATTATCTAAAGTATTATGGATTGATCTGAATAGTCTATTTGACATAATAGTACCAGCAGATGTATGGACAGAGTGCAAACTTATGATAAATTGGCCAACACAGGAATACCCTAGGGATCCAAAGACAGGAGCCATTGACCCAGAAGTTATGAAGAAATATAAACAGGTTATTGCCTTTCTGAAAAATAAAGTACCTCCCAAAGAGACAGATTGGGTGAAAATTGACAGAACTCATCAGGAAAGTAAGGAGTCGGTACATGCATATTACGAGAGGCTTATTTTGGCCTTTAAACAGTTCAGTGGTGATGAAAATTTGAGTGAAAAGGATTTAAGTCATTTTGTATACAGATTTGTATATGGTCTACGTCCAGAAATTAGTGAGATGATCAAACAACATACTGTAGATTGGCAAAATAAGAAAATAGATGAAGTACTGAGACATGCAAAATATTTCAGTGATGAGATTGAAGCCAAACAGCGTAAATTAAAAGAGAAAGCTATGTGGGCACAAGTAAAAGTGGCAGAAAGACAGGAAGCTCAGTGTGACGAGGAGGACCAGAAGGAACACCAGAAGGACCCCGGGGGCACCAGGCCGTCACAGCCTGTGCTGACTCTACTGAAAGCCGAGGGGCGGAGCCTTGACGGCCCAAAAAGGCCGTAAGCGGATGCGGAGGGCATGATACGCCGAGGGAGCAAGGAACAGAGCGAGGAACAGAGCGTGGAGCCGAGCGAGGAACAGAGCGAGGAGCAGAGCGAGGAGCGGAGCGAGGAAGAGACGAAGGCGTGGAGAGAACGGGACACAGAGGCAGAACCGGAGAAGGAATGGGACGGCCCCGCAGAGACCCAAAGCAACTCCGGGACGTGCCCCGAGGAAGGCCCAGAGGACGAGGCAGCCTGGATCCCTTCACAGGGCCCTGGCTTCAGGCAAGTGGTTGGAAAAACCGGGCGGACCCTGATGGGCTGGTGGCACGCCCAGTCGGCCTTCTCAGGCCTGTAGAAAAACCACACACATAGCCGGGGAGCAAACGGGGTATGCTGGGGAACAGGCGGGCTGGAAATCACCTCCAACGGGACTAGCCTGATTAAAAGGACCGGGGGACGGTAGAAAGGCCCACGGTATCTGGAAAAGGGGTCGGGTGTCCAAAGAAACCCCGGGCTACAAAGGGGAGGGGAACACTAGGAGAAAAGAGAAGGGTAGTAACCGCCTCGTTGTTCTTTCTTTTCCGAGGGGACGACCGGCAGGACCACGCCCACGGAAAGAGAAGTGCCAACGACGCCCAGGAGGCAAAGAAACCGGACACGTCAAGAGACACTATAAGAACCACCAGGAACCTCTTCTTACCCCTTTCCCTGCAACCCTGATAACGTACCTGTGAGATTAATAAACAGCATATGCAATAGTCAAACGCCTCATCTGCTCTGTGGGGGCGGGGCGTGACACTCAGTTAGCGGAACAAGCGAATAATACAGGCCCCAGACCAAAATTCACTCCTGGGAAAGGTAAGGGAAATTTTAATATAGAAGAATCTAAAAAGAAATTCCCATGTCATAATTGCGGTAGAGTAGGGCATTGGAAATCCGAGTGTAAATTTCCCCCAAGTACTAATAATGAAAATGCATCATTGAATCCACAGGTGCGGAATGAGGTGAGTGGTCAACCGCAGCGACAGCAGCAGGTTGTTACCAAACAGAATCAGGTACCAAAACGCCTTTTCCACAAAGCAAAAACTCAGAGAAATACAGTAATGAGACAGGATTCATCAACAAAGAACAGGTAACTAAGCTGCCGCGTGCTAGCGCTGTTTTGCAGTATTGGCTACAACGCGATGAGAGCGATTCAGAAGAACGTTATTGATGGTGCCGAAGAAGAGTGTGTACTTGGCGCAACTCTAGAAATAGATGGAAAAATAAATAATGAATTATTACTTTCTTAGTCGATACTGGTGCTACTCGATCAACTGTTAGGTCAGCTGATGTTAAGAATCTTCCTCTCTCGGATGAAACAATCCAAGTAGTTGGTGTATCCAGAACCAGTGAAAGTTAGCATAGGGAAATTCTCTGAAATGCACCACTTTGTTGTGTGCGATACAAGTCATGTGAATTGTTAGGTAGGGATTTGCTGTGCAAAATTAATTGCACTATATTCTGTACCACTGATGGGATAGCATTTGAGACCCCTGATGAAGATGTGCTGTATAAAATGACTATAGCAAACAGGGAAACTGAGGTTACTGAAGCCTATGCTGTATTTAACCCTGATGAATTACCTAAAGAATTGAAACAGACCGTAAAAGCAGAAGTTTGGAATTTCACAGGAGAAGATGTGGGACTTATGAGAAATGTAGACCCAGTAAAAATAACAGTGAAGGAAGGAAAAAGCTATTCAAATGTCCCTCAATATAAATTGACACCTGAGATAATTGAAGGAGTTACTCCTGTGATTGAAAAAATGATAAAAACAAGGCATTTTGAGAGAAATAATGAGTAGTCCATGTAATTCCCCGATGATAGGACTGAAAAAGCCTAATGGAAAGTTCAGGATAGTGCAAGATTTGAGAAAGATAAACAAAATTGTTGTATCGTGTTGTCCCATTGTACCAAATCCATCTGTGATTTTGTATCAGATTCCCAATGATGCAGAATGGTATACTGTGATTGATCTATGCCATGCTTTCTTTTCCATTCCATTGCACCATGACAGTCAGCAAATGTTTGCATTTCGTTTTGGCAAACGTATTTTGACTTGGTGCCGAATTCCACAGGGTTATACAGAAAGCCCCTCAATATGTAATCAGATATTGAAGAAATCCTTAGAAAGTCTAGAGATGCCCGAGAATTCAGTGTTAGTCCAATATATCGACGACCTTCTTGTGGCGTCGAAAACTCACGAAGCTTGTGAAATAGACACTATAGCCTTGCTGAATCATCTGGCTGATGGATGACTTAAAGTGTCACCATCAAAGTTACAATTTTGCAAGAAAGAAGTCCATTATTTGGGCCATAATATTGAAAAAGGACTGAGAAAGATAACAATAGACAGAATCAGGATCATAAAAGGAATGAGAGCCCCAATGACGCAAAGAGAGGTGAGAATGTTTCTTGGAATGGTTGGAGACTGTCGCCAGTGGATACGCAATTTCTCCCTGACTGCAAAGCCTTTGGTACATTTGACAAGAAGTGATGTGAGAGATCCAATTGATTTGAACAAAGAGGAATTGGCAGCTTTTAAACGATTGAGAGATGGTTTGTGTGAAGCCTGGAATGCCTGATTACGAGAAGGAGTTCGAGTTGTATTGCAGTGAGAGGAATGGATGTGCACTTCCTGTATTAATACAGAAGCATGGAAAACTGAGGAGACCAATTGCATACTTCTCATCGATGCTAGACCCAGTAGCTGTAGCCTTACCTGGGTGCTTGAAAGCAGTGGCTGCTACCTGTCGGAGTTTGGAACAGAGTGAAGGAATTGTGATGGGATATCCTGTGAAATTGTTTGTACCTCATGATGTGGCAATCCTTTTAACAAGGAGTCGCATTCAGTACATGACACATAGTCGTCTGACTAAGTATGAGAAAGTCATATTAGGTGCAACGAATGTGAGTCTTGTGAGATGCTTGAACGTGAATCCTTCAACGTTATTGCCTGATGCTGAGAACGTGGAAGTCAGAGACGAAGCGGATCATGATTGTCTGGATGTACTCGATTTCTGTACCAAACCACGTCCTGACATAAAAGATGTACCATTACCAGAAGGTGTTTTCGTGATGTTTGTAGATGGGTCTTGCTTGAGAACAGATGATGGAATGTTGAGTGCAGCATATGCAGTATGCACGGTTGCAGCAGTAATGGAAGCATCCTACCTGAAAGGAGTAAGATCAGCCCAAGTAGCTGAACTTGTTGCTTTAACTAGAGCATGTAAAATTGGGAAGAGTGTGAGAGTGACTGTGATAATGGACAGTCAGTACGGATTTGGTGTGGTGCATGACTTTGGCCAAATATGGCTACAGAGAGGATTTTTGACATCAAGTGGAACTCCCATTAAGAATGCTGAAGTGGTTGGAAAATTGCTTGAGGCGATACAGCTGCCTAAGCAGTTGGCCGTTGTGAAGTGTGCTGCATATAGTCAGTCTGGCGACTATATCGCCATCAGCAACAAGTACGCCAATGATATGGCCCAATACTGTGCACGAAACCAGAATTCTATAAATCGGGTGAAGGAGAAAGAAGTGAGTTCTTGCACCTTAATGTTTACTAACATTGTGGGTACCTGGGAGGAAGTAAGGCAATTGCAGGAAGAAGCAGGAGATGAGGAAATGAAGCAGTGGGTAAAAGCACGATGTGCACCAAGGGAAAAGGATCACGTATGGGTCTATCGGGATGGAAGACCAGTTATGCCTGATAGCATGATGTCTGCCATGGCCCGGATGTATCATGGTCAGGGACACATAGGCAGAGAGTCTTTGTCAGAGATGCCTTATATGTCAGCAATACAACCCTGGAAGAAAGACAGTGGTGAGTCTAGGAACAATAGGTCGAGAAGGAGGGCCTTTTACCAGAATGCAAGTAGATTTCATTGAAATGCCTCCCTGTAACAGGTTGAGATATGTTCTAGTTATGGTCTGTTTGTTTTCAAGATGGGTAGAGGTATACCCAACAAGAAGAAATGATGGAATCACAGTGGCAAAATTGCTTTTGAGGGAATTCATTCCCAGATTCGGAATCCCAGTAACAATTGAATCAGATCGAGAAACACATTTTTATAATGAGATCATAAAATTGATTTGTGAAGCATTGAATGTACGACAAAAACTACATTGTGCCTATCGCCCAGAGGCTTCTGGTGTGGTGGAGCAAATGAATGGTACAAAAACAGGATAGGAAAAATGTGTTTAGCCACAGGTATGAAATGGCCTGATGTCTTGCCCCTAGTACTCATGACTATTAGATCAATTCCAGATAGAACTACAGGGTTGAGCCCCCATGAAATTCTCATTGGTAGAGCAATGCGTCATGTGTTCATACCAGTCAACAAACTGTTGCCTATAACTGATGACATGGTGTTGGATTACTGTAAAAGCCTGGCTGACGCAGTTTATTCTGTGTTTCATCAGGTTGGAGCGGATGCCACCACCCTTGAAAAGAAGTAAGCTCATGATCTGAGCCCAGGGGACTGGGTAAGAATCAAAGTACACAGAAGAAGAAACTGTTTGGTTCCAAGGTGGGGAAACCCACGACAAGTGATTTTGACTGCAACAACAGCTGTGAAGTGTGCTGGATTGAAGAACTGGATTCATGCAAGTCACACTTTGAGAATTCCAAATCCAGTGGATAGCACAGAAAAATAATATTTTGATGAATCAGAATCTAGTACTGAATCAGATGATGAAGAGACAAGAACAAAAGAAAACCCTGAAAGGGGGGAATCAGAGTCAGATCTAACTTTTGTCCCAAGAAGTACTTCCCTGAGGAGAAGGTTACAGATTTCTGATACCAGCTCAGACTCAGAAATTGAACAAGGAACTCTACGTTCGAGAAAAGAAAAAGACAGTGAAAAAACAAATTAAAGAAATTGCTGAGAGAAGTTCCAGATGAAAAATTGAGAGAAATTTCACCTGAAATTACAAATTTAGATGAACAGTTGCCAGATACAGAGAGAGAGGGAAATATTAATGCGGAAGACCCCCGAGGCGGTACAGGGAACTCCAACATCCAGTTAGAGGAAGGGACAAGTAGTCAGCAGGAAGATTGCTTGCCGGAGTCTCAAGGAGGGACAGAAGTAGGGAAAACAAAAGAAGTGGTGGAAAGAAAAGCTGTTGAAAGTAAAAAACAAGTTGAAACAGAGTCAGAGGAAAGCGAAGACAAAGTGCCAGAAGGTCGAGTCTTAAGAAAAAGAGCTTGGAGAACTGAAAAGAATGATAAAGGAAGTAAACTGAAAAGATCAGCAAAAGACGAAGTTTGGCCGAATAAAATAAAGAGGCTGAGATATCGACTGACACGAGTAAATTCACCAAGAGCTGAACAGGTGAATGAAGTAACAAGTCAAGAGAAATCAAAAGACAAAGAAATAGTTTTAATTGGAAAAAGCAAAAGAACGAGGAAACCTAACCAGAGGTATAAGTCGCCGGAATGGACGTATGTGGCCCTGCCTGAAATAAAAGAAGAGGCGGATAGCCAAGGAAACCCAGAGGTGACTGTACCAGAAGTGGTTGAGGAAGACGAGGAATCGGAAATCCTGAGAGTTATCTTGTCCGATATTGGAGAAGAAGCGGATGTTCAGGAAGTTCTGTATTCAGATCACGAAGGAAAAGTGAAGGACGATGAGATGCCAAACTGAATGAGACAAGAAAGCTGCTAATGGAAAGACAATAAATTACGGGAAAAGAAAATAAATACTGGTAAAACCAAGTAGGTGCTTAGAGCCTTGGGTTAGACAAACTAGTTGTGAAGTAGAAGAGGCTAAGTCAAAAGACACTGCTCATTTTTACAGAAATGGCAAACACAGATAGTAGAAAAAGTAGATGTACATTTTTGAAGCGATGGTGTGAAATGTGTTGTTGTTGTACAGGATTACTAATGCTTCTGTGGAGTATACTTGCTCTGATGATCTCATTTAAAGTTACTATAGATACGATAGAAGGACATAGTGAAAACAAAACTAATATAGAAAAGATTCAAAAGATAGTTCCGACTAAAATAGATAGAAATTATTTACATAAAGACAGGTCAATAACTGATTTTTCTAACAATGTTTTTTCAAAATTACTGTATGAATGTGTAAAAACAATGGACGTAAGGGACTGCTACGTTTGTATGCAGTTACCAGCATCTGTATCGGAGGGAGTGACTTATCACCACCTTCCAGTAACATATAGAATAACATGTAGTGTGATTGCTAGTTTATTTTACCAAACAGGGAAGTTAGAATAATATTTTTCAGATGTAGATAACATATTTTCACAAGTACCATCAATTAACAAGCTAAACAAGGTCAAACCTCCTAATGTATTAGGTGAATTTTTCTTAGAGACTAAAGAACATACATTAGAATATATTTTTAGAAATAATTTGACTTGCAGTTTAAAGAAAGAAGAAAATACATTTTTGGATATGGTTGAAGAAAGCAGATAAAAAATGCAAAAGAAAGTATTTGAGGGAAAAGTGGAAAAGACAGTCTGGGTTGTTGAAATGGAAAAACACTTGAAGGGAGAAGCTAGTCCAACTATGGCTTTAGATTGGCCTCAGAAAGGAAAATTGTGTATTAGAAGGAATCAAACTGGATTGGGCGTGGCTAAGGCGATCTCCGGAGCTCCGTGGATACGTAGCGGCAACGGGAGCTCTCCAGGGTTACTAAATGGCTATCCGGTCTTCAAAGCTGCCTCTGAGTACAGGGGAACTCCTGCTACTTCTCCAGAGTCCATTACAGATGGAAGTGGTGAGGGGGAAGCTTCTGTTTTTTGCCTTTTGATGCGCGAAATGCACAATTCAGTAACGGCCACCATTTTGACTTCAACGCTGATTCTAGTGACCGCTGTCAGCCTTCTGCCTCACATTGCGCGGTAAATTACGTTTTTCCTTCCAAGCGCTTCCTAAGTGGGGTCATTCCTTATGTACTTTTGCAACCTGACTTAACTCTAATGTTTATGAGGTAATGAGTGCCTGCACCTCGATTCTCACAACATGGCCGCCATTTTGTAATTAGTCCTGAGCATCAGAGCCCCTGTTTTTCATTTACCTCACGCAATGATGTAGAATTGGAGTTCTCTTTTCAAACGCTTGCGCTATGGAATGTAATTATATAGTACTGGAGAGGAAAGATAAAGCTTTTGAACCTCCTGCTGCTTGCAGATTCACTCTAATTTTGCGACCGTCATTTGGATGAGGCTACAACCTCTCTTGTGTGCATCGTAGGGTACTTGGTTCCCTTTTTCTTAAAAGATAAGGTTCTGAGACTTCCATTGTGATTTTTGTTGTGCATGTCCAGAGAAGACAATCTCACGTTATTTTTCAACTTTCTGTCGCTCTCCACTCACGAGACTTCCGCTACTAAGTCATTAATTTTTAGCCGGTTACTACAGTCATTTAACTTTGCTTTTCTTCCGCTCTTCTCTGGCCCCAGCATTTTGAAGCCTGTTTTATTACTCTTCTTGATTACAATGACAACATCACGCTATAACCGGAATTCCTCTCAGCAAGTTGCTACTCCTAATGCATCCTTGGAAGACCACAATCCTTTTAGTGTACTACAAGATAATATGGAGGATGCATTAACTGACTCTTCCGCTACTAAGAGCTCCTCTCCCCTTCCCTCCCGCACAACCTCTAAAATTTCATCTAAAGTACCATCCACCTCTGCTTCTACTCCTGGAAAACGGGTGAAAGCGAATCCTCCCTCACCTACCAATATTTCTCCTACTATTTCTATGGAGTTGTTACTTGAGGAAATTCGCTCACTAAAACCCTATATGGCTGAAACAAATTCACGTCTACAAAACCTCGAAGTCAACTGGTCGCACACTGAACAAAAAGTCGAGGAACTTGAGAAAAGGGTCGCTACAATCCAATTGGCCGCTGATCAAGTTCCTTGTCTTCACAGAGAAATTCAAAATCTCAAGCAGCAGGTCGAAAATGTAGAAAACAGAAGTAGACGTAATAATCTTCGCATTTATGGGCTTGCGGAGGGTCTTGAGGGATCGAACCCTTTAGCTTTCTTCCAATAATTTTTGCCTAAGCTTCTTGGCCTTCCAGGTTCTCCATCCTTGAATATTCAGAGAGCACATCGTTTAGGCCCAGTTTCAAGTTCTTCTGTCTCCTCTCCCTCCTCAACAAGACCTATGGGAGTCATCCTGTACTTTTTAGAGTACACTGACCTACTTAAAGTCATTCAGGCTGCCAAGCAGAAAGGGAAGATCACTTGGAATGGCTGCAGTCTCTTCTTTGCGCAGGACTACGCCAAAGCTACTGCTGACCGTCGGAAAAAGTTTTTGGAGATGAGGCCTGCTCTTCGCTCTTTAAACGCCCGTTATGGTTTATTCCACCCATGCCTCTTCAAAGTGACTTACAACAATAAAACGACGAATTATGAGGATCCAGCGTTGCTTCAACAATTCCTGAACTCTTGCAACCATGATTCTATGGACATTCCTCGAGCATAATTGTTTTGAATATTAATCCATTTTATGTTATTGTATTTGTTATATCTTTCCCACTGCTTTATTTATTTATTTTTTCTTTTGTCTCGCGTTAAGTCCCGTTATTAATATTACTTCTTTTTAAACCCCTTTAGGTGTAGTTTTTGTGACCCTTTGATACTTGTTATCCTCATGTTCCCTGGAGATCGTCCTCCTTGTGCTGCGTCCTCACGGAGTCCTCGACCTGGTGTGCTATCTCCCTCATGTGGTCCCACCATCCCCTTTATCATTGTTTTGTTGTGGTATGTCTCTTCAACATCTTATTTTACCATCAAAGGTTACTTTTAGATTGTGTTTGTGTTTTGTGTTTTGCTCTCCCTAAACTCTCCCCTTACCTGTTTTTCTCCTTTAGACTTTCCTCTCCTACCTTTTCTATTTTTTACAATCTTTACTATCATCTGTTGCTTCTGCTCTGTACTTCTATTTTGTGTCTCCTTCTCTCTCAAACATTTCCTCTCCTGTTTATCTCTTTTCTCTTTTTCTTTATCTCGTTCTTCATTTCTTTCTCTATACCTTACAATATTCTTCTTATTCTTATTCACTTTCTCCTTTCATTCCTGAACCTCTCTTACATTATTCTGCTCTCTAACTTCTTTCTCATATGTAGTAAAAATGTTAATGCTTATACTGTTTGCATAATAACTGTTCATGTTATATTTAATGGTTCATTTTTAGAGTTGTAACTTGGAACGTTAAAGGAGTAAATAACCCCATTAAAAGGCAAAGAGTACTGACACATTTAGCCCGATTAAATACTAATATTGCATTAATTCAAGAAACGCACTTATCAGAACTTGAGGCTTCTAAACTGAAACGCAGTTGGGTAGGCAATGTCTTTTCTTCCCCTGCATTAGGTAAAAAAAAGGAGTTTCTATCTTGTCTCACAAGAAATACCAAGTCACAGTTACACATCAAGAAGCTGATTTGGAGGGACGTTGGGTAATTGTCAAACTTCTTATAAATCAATTACCTCTTCTTCTTTTTAATGTGTACGCACCAGTCATTGTAAATAATACATTTTGGTCACTGATATCAGATAAACTCCTTTTGTTTGATGATGACTATATTATTTTTGGGGGAGATTGTAATCAGGTTTTTGACCCTATTTTGGATAGACGATCCTCTGTTAAATTTGTGGCCACAAAGATGCACTCACAATTTACATCCTCCATACGCCGTAAACCCTTAGTTGATATCTGGAGGCTTTGTAACCCTACTACTCAAGAATATAGTTTCTATTCCCCTCCTCATCACTCACAATCTTGTATAGACTATCTCTTTTTCAGTAATCCCTTATCCCAACAAGTTTCCCATTCTGAAATTGGCTCTATTTTGATATCGGACCATGCTCCAGTTCTAGTTGACTTTGAGTTACTCCCCTTTACCCCTCATGTAGGCAGATGGCGTTTTAACAATGCGTTGTTATCAGATTCGAACTTCACTAGCCAATTTACTTCTTTTGCTTCTGAATTCTTTTCTTTCAACTCTATCCCAGAATCTTCACCTGTAATGATCTGGAACTCCTTTAAAGCTGCTGCCAGGGGCTTCATTATACATTTTGTCTCAAAAAAGAAGAAGGATTTTCAAGAAAAAAATTCCCTTCTACTTTCTAAAATTAAACAGCTTGAATATACTTATTACCATTCGAACTCCGAATCCGCATTGAAAAACCTTATTGATGCTAAATTTACTTTTAACAAAATCTCTACTGATGCCGCGTCTTCTTATCTTCTAAAATGTAGTGCTCGATATTATGGAGACCAAAATAAGATGGGGAAATTGTTAGCGAACTATCTGAAAATCAGACGTGAACGGAACAAAATAGAATCTATTCGAAATGACACTGGTGCATCTTTCTTTAAAGATGCAGATATATTAAACGCATTTGTTTCCTTTTATAAAAATGTATACACTCCTGAACAACAGCCACACTCGATAGATATTTCTACTCATTTTCAATTTATTGAACCTACTTTGCCCTACGACACAGACTTTTCTTCCTTAGAGACTGACATTACGACATCTGAACTTACACACACTATATCACTATTAAAAAGAGGGAAGGCCCCGGGTCCAGATGGGTTTACTATTGAATTCTACGCCCACTTTGCTAATCTCTTGCTTCCTCATCTTTTATTACTTTACAATGACTTTATCTCTAGTGGTTCTTCGTCTGGGACTTTTCAAGAGGCCATGATTTGTTTAATTCCTAAAGACAATAAAGACCCATCTCTTTGTAAAAATTGTAGGCCAATTTCTCTGGTCAACCTGGATTATAAAATCTTTGCTAAAACCATAGCACTGCGCATTGATCCCATTTTACCTAACCTTATTGGTCCTGAACAATCGGGTTTTGTAAAAGGCCGTTTATCTTCTGACAATTCTAGAGTCTTTTTTAATATTCTCAGCAAAGCGTCTGCTCTTGATTATCCCATTGTGGCTATCGCATTAGACGCAGAAAAAGCGTTTGACAGAATCGGTTGGGATTTTATGTTTCAAGCACTAAAATGGATAGGATTTCCTCCTAAACTAATATCTCTTATTTCCATATTATATTCTAATACTAAAGCTTCTATTTTTGTGAACGGGAAAACTTCAGATTATTTTTCTCTCTCTAGGGGAGTGCGTCAAGGTTGCCCCCTCTCTCCTCTCCTGTTTATAATAGCCCTGGAACCCTTTTTAACTTAAATTAGAAAAGATAAAAAAGATTACTGGTTTCCAGCTTGATTCCACTCATGTCAAATTATCCGGTTATGCAGATGATATTCTTTTATATTTCTCTAATCCGAATGCTTCCATTCCTGCCTTTTTATCTCAGGTTGATAATTTTTCTCGATTATCTGGATATCGTCTCAACTCTGATAAATGTGAGGTTTTACCTCTAAATGTTCTTTGTCTTAAACAAGATTTTATACAAACGGGCTTCTCCTGGCAAATGACTAAGATTAAATATTTGGGTTTATGGTTCTCCTCATCCATTTCAGATACATTAAAGATAAACTTCGATGATATTACAAAGATTCTTTCTGATTCTATCGATCGTTGGCATCCACTTTTTCTCTCTTGGTGGGGGCGTCTAGATTCTATCAAGATGATGCTTTCTCCTCTGATTCTTTATCTTCTCTCTATGATTCCAGTTCACATTCCTACCTTCTTTTTTAAGAAAATTGACTCTCTTTTAACCAAGGTTTGTGGAAAAATAAACCTTCCCGGATTGCTTTATCTGCCCTAAAAGCAGATAAATCTTCTAGTGGCCTTAAATTTCCTGATTTTAAATCTTATCATTATGCCTTCTCTCTTAAGCAGTCTTCTCGCTGGCTCTCTGAGGCACATCAAATTCATCCTCCCGTCTGGCTGAATATAGAAAAATACTTTTTGTCCCCCTTTGATTTTAAAGAATCACTTGCCTTTACTAACAATAATTCTCTTTTTCACGCACCAGTTCTCTCCCATACACATAAAATCCTTGTACCTCTTCTTCCTTCTTCCTACCCTTCTCTTGCTTCGTTAGACCAACAACCCATTTGGTATAATAAATTACAACGCATCGACAACCGTACAATTTATTGGAAAACGTGGAAACTTAAGGGGTTGCTTTGGATCTCCCAGCTTTTAGTGAATAACATACCCAAATCCTTTTTGGATTTAAAATCACAATTTTCATTACCTTCCTCATATAAGGCTAAATATACTTTACTTAGATCCTCTCTTTCCTAATACTTACGCTCTCTACCGGCTACTTCCACCCCCTCACCTACATGTTCAGCTATTTTTCCTTTATTATCAGCTTCCCCATCTGCCTCTTCTTTTTATAAATGTTTGTTTTTCTCTTCAATTAGGGAAAAGGGGAAAGCTGAATAGATGAATGTTGGCCTTTTTCCCTTTGGGATAAACTATGGCTAAAGATTCATAAGACGTCAAGGGCTGCTAATACCTCTCAAACCTTATATTTCATTTATAAACGCACTTTATTTACTCCGATGAAGTTGGCTTCTATTTCTCATGATCCTCCTGCCGTCTGCTGGTCCTGTTCCTGTGTAAATGCTGACCTAAAACACAGGCTCTTTGATTGTCCTCCCATCTCTCGCTTCTGGAGCTTGGTCTGGTCTCAAGTTAACAAAATCTTTCGAACCCAAATTTCTTTTTCACACACTAACATTTTCCTGGGTTCTTTATCTCCGGCCTGGGCTTCTTTATCTCCTAAATCCAAACTAATTGATTTATTATTAGCAATAGCTCTACATTTGATTACCTCTAATTGGAAACAAGTTCAACGCATGGTGGAATGCTGTTTGTTTTCACCATAGACTAGACACTAATTATGTCACTCCCATATCTCTTTCCATCAAAAGGGATCTTTTATGGCTCCCATTATCCTCCTACCTAACCGATGTTCCATCCGCAAATACTACACCTGTTAACATTCCCGAAGAAGTTCGTAAACCGCCTTGATATACTCATGCCTTTTCACTTCTCCCACATTTTTACTTAGGGTTACTCCTTTCGATATATTGTTTTAACGATGGTTACTCTATACTTTATACATTCTAGTTTTATATGCTTATATGTTTTTGAGTTCAGGTATTATGTCTAATTTTGATGATGTATTACTTTTTACTTTCTGCCTCCCTTGTTCCTCTTTTCTCCCTGATCCCCCTCCCCTTTTTCCCCCTTTTTTCCTTCCTTCCCTTTTATAGATTGTTATTGATGACGATTGTATTCTTATAATGTTTATTTCTCATCTTCCTTGTGAAGACTTCTTATGTTTATTAAATTTATTTCTTCAATAAAAATTTAAACTTAAAAAAAAGAAGGAATCAAACTGCATATGATAATTACTTTGTAGGGAATAGTGAGTGCCATGATACATACCGAATCATGGGTGGATGGGGATTTAAAGGAGAAAGAGATCCAGTTTTTCCTGGATTATACTTTATTTGCGGGAGCAAGGCGTATTATCGTTTGCCAGACCATTGTTATGGCACATGTTATGTAGGCCTGGTTTTCCCAAAGATTTTTCATATGGGAAGAGGAGAAGATGGTGTACATAAGTTAGGAAGTTATTTAGCACGTAGAAACAGAGAATCTTGGTCAGAAATTGTAGGTGACATCTTTGGAGCATTGATACCAGCAGTGGGAATATCTCTGAATGCAAACAAAATTAGAAGACTATCAACAGTAGTGGATCGCTTGTCAACAAGCACCGCTGGAAGATTCTTATTGGTAAATACTGAAATGGTTGCCATGTGTGCTATGGTAATGCAAAATAGACTTGCCCTTGATATATTATTGGCAAAAGAGGGTGGAGTCTATGGAATGCTGAAAGTTCAACATTGTTGTACTTACATTCCAGATGAAAGTAAAGATTTGAAAATGTATATTAAAAATATAACTGATCTGCATGATGAAATTGCACCACTGGAGGTTGAAAGTGTTTGGGAAAAGATTGGAAAGAAAATATCTTCTATTAAGAATTTCTTAGTAAACCTAGGTAGTACCTTTCTAGGTAAAATCTTATTTCCATTAACATGTGTGATTTTCCTAGTATTAATATTAAGATTAGGATGCCTTTGTCATAAAAAAAGAAAATTCAGAAAAAGTTAAAAAGAGAAAATTTAAGGAGAAAAGATAAGAAACAAGAGAGGGAATTTGAAGAAATAGAATCAGAGGAAGTGAAGGAAAATATGTATAAGACAGCAAAAAGAGCAGAGATTGGGGAGACTGAGATGTAAATAAAAGCAAAAACTAATTTCGACTCCATGAAAGGTGATACAAAATTTTAATGGTGTGGTGATAAAATCACCAAAGGGGGGGATTGATGGAGCGGGTAGTACAAAATGTTGTATACCCCCCTATTCTGCATGTTTATACTAATTAGAATAATCTATTAATTGTAATAATATTAATTTATTTGTTTGACATTAAATCAACATTAGTAATGTACAAAATACACGTGGGATTTGCTAATTGCATGGCTATATAATTTGTGTGAGAAGTTGGCCTGGTATATGCTGTTCACTAGTTAAAGTGACCACCTTGTACCATGCCAAGCAACCCTTATGGTGTGGTTGTAAGTCAACCTTTTCGGACTAGCTGACCTAGTGGTAGCGTAGGCTAAGCAGTCTTTGAGGCTAAACTCGTTAAAGCGTGTTAAGCAAGCTGTTTTACCATATGTAACCTCCCTTTATACCAATGAAAGGACACCACACAGATATATATTCAAAATATATATGTATTTATTACTCAAAGTATCCCCTAGACTCTTTATGAGCACAGGAGCACAAATCGTTAAACAAGACAGTATTATAATATACAGAAGTTGCACTTTATATGGATAGGCCCTGGTGGCCGATCAAACCATATACTAAAATAGTGGTATAAGTACCACGAACAGGAAAGGGAAAAGGCCTAGGGCCTCTAGAATCGCTGGGCCTACAAGGAGCTAACTTCAGTTAGTGACCAGGAGGTCCACGGGTCGCGTGTGCAGTGAGGAAAGTTACACGCGGGCTCCCATAGGTTTTCAATGGGTGCGTAAAAGTTCAAAAGTTACTGCTAGAAGGGTCTTCTGGATGGACTACGAACTTGGGACTTAAAACACAGACACTAGAGATGTTTCTCTACACTTGCGCACCGGAGTGCCAGCTTTACCTCACCCACAGGAAGCGGGTGCATAGGTCTCGAAGTGCGTCGGGTTTCGTCTATCGATTCAATGGAGCCTGATGACAAAGATGCTGCAGGCGGTCGGTCCAGAAGAGATACGGTGGATCCAAGAGTGGATCGGAGTTGTAGAAGACCTGAAAGCAGAGGGGACAGTGTTCACAGTCACTAGCCAGTGACCGGCGTGGCACCAGGTAGGTACCAGGCGATGTCGGGTGCAAACAGGTGATGAGGTGTAGCTTGTCTCCGCAGCCACGTGGTCCCTGAAGGTCGACGACATCCAGGAGTCGGTTCACAAGCTGTCCCACGCAGGCTCTCGCTGTTGGCGGTGTCGGCGACTCGAAAGAAGCAAACAAGCCTTGGCAAAGGCAGGAGTCGTGGAAATTAAAGAAAGCTGATTGTTCTGACCAGCAAGGTCAGAGGGGCTGCTCCTTTGGAGAGCAGCTGGGGCCAGTCTGAAGCAACCAGACCAGCATCGTAGATTTCAAGGTTCGTTGCCAAAATGGCCACTAGCCAACGGGACAGGGACCGGGCAGGCGCGTCGAGATGCAAAATGCAGAGGGGCCCCACGCAGATCGTGGAGATGCTGGAGGGCTCACCTTTGGTGCAGATGCTGCTCGGGTGTTGAGCTTCTCAGGACCCACAGCACAACTTGGAGGGAGCCTCTGTTGTCGCGCTTGCAGCTTGTCGTCGGTCTTTCAAGATGGCTGGCTCCACGTGTCTCGGTGCCTCCACGGGTTCCTTCTTTGCAGGGACTGTGGATCGGGCGGTGAGAGGTCTGGAGGTCCAGGTCTTGTTGGGCTCTGGGCTCGGGCTCCGGCGGGAGGCGGCGGCAAAGCAGACGTCGAGTAGCTGGTTGGTGCTTGCGTTAGCAAGATGGTCACTCCCTGACCATAGGGGAGATTTCCTTCTGGCCTCTGTGCAGCAGAGCATCGAAGATCCCGTCTTCTTCTTGTAGTTAAGTTGATTCCAGGATGTCTGAAGTCTTAGGACACAGCTCCTACCTTTAAGCGGATTCTAGGGGCCAGACTACCTGCTAGGTCCCTCCCTAAGGGTTACACCCCCAATCCTTTGTCCAGCTCGCCTCAGGTCCGGGGCTGGTGTGCCCCAGGACCAGTTTGAACTGGCATATGCACCGAGGCTCCTTGTGAGCCTCAGGCATGTCTGATTCCATTCAAGCCCTACCTGACCAATACACAAAATCCTGTCTGGGGTGGTGCTCGCACCTCCCCTGGCAGGAAACCCTTTGTCCACGTCTCCCAAGCTGGAAGGGCTCCCAGCAGCAGGAGGGCAGACTTGTGTCTGTGGTGGCAGCATCCATTTTGTGGAGCTGAGGCTATGTCTGATTTTACCCGGGTTTCAGGTACTGTACATGTCGTGTCCCTCTAGAAGGGTGGAATGCTAACCCCGTCGCCAGAATTGGCGAGGGGTTAGTATTCCAATTCGTATGACACCTTACTCGACATGTTTTGATAAAGCCAAACCAAAGATAGCATTTAACCGCGAGGTTCATAATGCACTTAAGAGTATATGGTATGACGATATCTGGAAACGGTAGAAGGAAGTTGTTCCGACCACTGCAGACAGGCTCAGCTCATGCCAGAGCACCATCTCACATGGAACCAAGCACTCTGCCTTCAGGATTGTTAAGGCCTGCCATAGGAGTGACTTATAGGTTACCAGGTGTCCCATTTAAGGTTAGGTATAGGTATACTACACCTAAGTAAGAGGTGGTTACACCAACTTACCCCAGCTGAGTGATCAGCCAGTTGTGTCAAATTGCTAGGCCAGGCCAGGGGTGGCATAATACATGCTTCAGCCCCTGGTAGGCCTTAGATACACCAATGCCCTGGGTACCTAGTGTACACTGGTACAGGGGCTCACAGGGTGATCCAATTCCAATTGGTTATGCACCTATAGTGCATAGTGTCAATTTAGTGGAGAGGACAGCAGGCTGGGGGTCTGATTAGCAGGCCCACAGCCTCAATATGTCAAAAACCAGTGAAGCAAAAAGCAAATATTTGGGGTGACCATAGGATAGCAGACCCTACTCTCCTACACAACCACCCCCCCAAACGCAGGGACATTAAACTAGCCTTGACCAGTCTCGTCTTCATGTCCTAAGTGGAAGTACCTGGAGAGACCATCTGCATTCCCATGGTCTGTACCTGGCCGGTGCTCCACTGTAAAGTCCATCCCCTGTAGGGAAATGGACCACCTAAGCAGTTTGGGGTTTTCACCCTTCATCTGATTTAGCCACAAGAGGGGCTTATGGTCGGTCTGAATCTTGAAGTGAGTGCCAAACAAGTATGGCCTCAGCTTCTTCAGGGCCCACACCACAGCAAAGGCCTCCCTCTCAATAGCTGACCAATTCTTCTCTCTGGGGGTCAACCTTCTGCTAATGAAAGCAATGGGTTGGTCTTGACCATCTACATTAAGTTGTGACAGCACAGCTCCCACACCCAACTCAGAAGCATCTGTTTGGACAATAAACTCTTTGGAGTAGTCAGGACTTTTCAGGATAGGTGCAGAGCACATGGCCTTCTTCAGGTCATCAAATGCCTTTTGACAGCTTACTGTCCACTGAACCTTTTTGGGCATCTTCTTGGATGTCAGATCATTAAGAGGAGTCACAATGGACCCATAGTTCTTAACAAACTTCCTGTAGTACCCAGTCAAGCCCAAGAAAGCTCGAACTTGAGTCTGGGTGCTTGGAGGAGACCAGTCCTTGATGGATTGTATCTTACTCTCCAGTGGTTGAACTTGGCCTCCACCTACAAGGTGGCCCAAATACACAACCTTACTCTGCCCTATCTGGCACTTAGTAGCCTTGATAGTGAGGCCTGCCTTTTGCAGAGCCTCAAGTACCTTCTTCAGGTGGATCAGGTGAACCTCCCATGTGGAGCTAAAGACAGCAATGTCATCAAGATATGCTGCACAAAAGTCATCCAGCCCAGTAAGGACTTGATTCACCAACCTTTGGAAGGTAGCAGGTGCATTCTTCAGACCAAAGGGCATCACCAACAATTGATAAAAACCCACCTGGGGTTGTGAATGCAGTTTTGGCCTTGGACTCCTCAGCTAACCTGATTTGCCAATAGCCAGCTGTCAAATCGAATGTGCTCAAAAACTTAGCAGAAGCCAGTTTATCTATGAGCTCATCTGCCCTTGGAATAGGATGTGCATCTGTCCTAGTGACAGCATTGAGTCCTCTGTAATCCACACAGAACCTCATCTCTCTCTTGCCATCTTTGGTGTGAGGTTTGGGGACCAGAACCACTGGGCTAGCCCAGGGGCTCTCTGAGGGTTCAATGACACCCAGTTCCAGCATTTTGTGTACCTCAGCCTTTATACAGTCCCTGACGTGGTCAGGTTGTCTGTAAAGTTTGTTCCTCACAGACAGACTGTCACCAGTGTCCACCACGTGGGTACACCAGTCAGTTTGACTAGGTATCAATGAAAACATATGCTGAAATGATTGTAGAACCTGTCTACATTCAAGCTGCTGATGATCAGTGAGGTTGCCTCCAAGGGTCACTCCTTCAACTGAACCATCTTCAGGGTTCTGAGACAACAGGTCTGGGAGAGGGTCACTCTCTTCCTCCTGTCCCTCATCTGTAGCCATGAGCAAGCCCATGTCTGCCCTGTCAACATATGCCTTTAACCTGTTAACATGGAGTACCCTGTGGGGACTCCTGGGAGTTCCTAGGTCCACCAAGTAGGTAACCTCTCCCTTCTTTTCCAGGATTGTATGGGGTCCAGACCATTTGTCTTGGAGTGCTGCTGGGGCCACTGGCTCCAACACCCATACCTTCTGTCCTGGCTGAAACTCAACCAAGACAGCCTTTTGGTCATGCCAAGCTTTCTGTAAGGCCTGGCTTGCCTCAAGGTTTTTGGATGCCTTCTCCATATACTCAGCCATCCTGGAGCGGAGACCAAGTACATAGTCCACTATGTCTTGCTTAGGCTTTTTGAGAGGTAACTCCCATCCTTCCTTCACTAAACACAGTGGGCCTCTTACAGGGTGCCCAAACAACAATTCAAAGGGGCTGTAGCCAACTCCTTTTTGTGGGACCTCTCTGTAAGCAAACAGAAGGCAGGGTAGAAGGATGTCCCATCTTCGCTTGAGCTTTTCAGGTAATCGTTTGATCATACCCTTTAGGGTCTTGTTGAATCTCTCAACAAGCCCATTGCATTGTGGGTGATAAGGGGTGGTGAACTTGTAGTTGACACCACATTCCTTTCACATAGCTGTCAAGTATCCTGACATGAAGTTGGTACCTCTGTCAGAAACCACCTCCTTAGGAAACCCCACTCTGGAGAATACTCCTAGCAGGGCCCTGGCCACAACAGGAGCTGTAGTGGTCCTAAGGGGAATTGCCTCTGGATACCTGGTGGCATGATCCACTACCACCAGTATAAATCTGTGCCCAGATGCAGTGGGAGGATCCATGGGACCCACTATATCTATTCCCACTCTTTCAAAGGGAACCCCCACCACAGGTAGTGGTATTAGGGGGGCCTTTGTTGTGCCACCTGATTTGCCACTGGCTTGGCAGGTTACACAGGAGCGACAAAACTCCTTGGTATCTTCATTCATGTGAGGCCAGTGAAAGTGAGGGACAAGCCTGTCCCAAGTCTTGTTCTGGCCTAAGTGTCCTGCTAGAGGAATATCATGGGCCAAGGTAAGAAGGAAGCCCCTAAATTGCAGAGGTATAACCAACCTCCTGGTTGCACCAGGTTTTGGGTCGTTGGCCTCTGAATAAAGGAGCCCATTATCCCAATACACTTTATGGGTACCTTGAGCATTCCCAGCAGCCTCAGCAGCAGCCAGCTGTCTGAGGGGTTCAAGAGATGGACAGGATAACTGAGCCTGCCCCAAGTCAGCCCTGGAAGGTCCCCCTGTCCCCAGAAACTCAACCTGATCAGGTTCAAGCTCTACAGGGACAGTTCCTTCAGGGTTCAATCAATCAATCAATCAGTGACACTTATAAAGCGCGCTACGTACCCGTAGGGTCTCAAGGCGCTGGGGAGGGGGGGTGCCGCTACTGCTCGAACAGCCAGGTCTTCAGCTTCTTCCTGAAGGAGAGGTGGTCTTGGGTCAGGCGCAGGTCGGACGGGAGGGAGTTCCAGGTCTTGGCGGCCAGGTAGGAGAAGGACCTTCCTCCTGTAGTCGCTCTTCGGATGCGGGGGACGGCGGCGAGGGCGTGGTTGGCTGATCGGAGGTGGCGTTTGGGAGCGTAGAAGTTGACTCGGCTGTTGAGGTAGCTCGGGCCTTGGTCGTGTAGGGCTTTGTGTGCGTGGGTGAGGAGGCGGAAGGTGATTCTCTTGTTGATGGGGAGCCAGTGAAGGTCTCTCAGATGACCGGAGATGTGGCTGGATCGTGGGATGTCGAGGATGAGTCTGGCTGAGGCGTTTTGGATCCGCTGGAGTCTCTTCTGGAGCTTGGCGGTGGTCCCGGCGTAGAGGGCGTTGCCGTAGTCCAGTCGGCTGGTGACGAGGGCCTGGGTGACGGTCTTCCTGGTCTCTGAGGGGATCCACCAAAAGATCTTTCGTAGCATGCGTAGGATGTTGAAGCACGCCGAGGAGACGCTGTTGACTTGCCTGGTCATGGAGAGGGAGGAGTCCAGGATGAAGCCCAGGTTTCGTGCATGGTCTGTCGGTTTGGGCGCGGTGCCCAGGGCGGGAGGCCACCAGGAGTCGTCCCAGGCGGAGGGTGAAGAGCCCAGGATGAGGACCTCCGTCTTGTCCGAGTTCAGTTTCAGGCGGCTGGTCGTCATCCACTCGGCTACCTCTTTCATCCCTTCGTGCAGGTTGGCTCTGGCGGCGGCGGGGTTGTTGGTCAGGGAGAGGATCAGCTGGGTGTCGTCGGCGTAGGAGATGATGCTGAGGTGGTGTTTGCGTACGATGGCCGCGAGGGGGCTCATGTAGACGTTGAAGAGGGTGGGGCTCAGTGATGATCCTTGGGGGACGCCGCAGATGACTTCGGAGGCCTCTGACTTGTGCGGTGGTAGGCGGACTCGCTGTGTTCTTCCGTCGAGGAAGGAGATGATCCATTCCAGTGCCTTGTCCTGGATGCCGATGTTGCTGAGGCGCCGTGTTAGGGTGCGGTGGCAGACCGTGTCGAATGCCGCGGAGAGGTCTAGGAGGATGAGGGCCGCTGTTTCTCCCTTGTCCATCAGGGCTCGGATGTCATCGGTGGCGGCGATGAGGGCGGTCTCGGTGCTGTGTTTGGCTCGGAAGCCGGACTGTGAGGGGTCGAGGGATCCGTTCGTCTCGAGGAAGGCGGCCATCTGCTTGTTGACGGTCTTCTCGATGACTTTGGCTGGAAACGGTAGAAGCGAGATGGGGCGGTAATTCTTGAGGTCGGTGGGGTCCGCTGTTGGTTTTTTGAGTAGAGCGCTGAGTTCGGCGTGTTTCCAGCTTTCGGGGAAGATGGCGGTGTCGAAGGATGTGTTGATGATGTCTCGCAGGTGGGGTGCGATGGCAGCGTCGGCCTTGTTGAAGACGTGGTGAGGGCAGGGGTCGGTTGGTGATCCGGAGTGGATGGAGTTCATCGTGCGGATGGTGTCTTCTGTGCTGATCGGGGTCCAGGCGTGGAGGGTGGTGGTGGGGGGGGGTGGCAGGTCGGTCGTGGTGTGCGTTGGTTGGTTGTTGAAACTGCTGTGTATGTCCGTGATCTTGTTGTGGAAGTATGAGGCGAGGGAGTTGCAGAGGTCTTGTGATGGGGTGATGTCGTTGTTTCCTGCTCTGGGGTTGGAAAGCTCTTTCACGATGTTGAAGAGTTCCTTGCTGTTGTGTGCGTTGTTGTCCAACCGGTCCTTAGATCATCTTCCTGGGAAGGCTGATCAACACTTGGAGGCAGGGGGGAAGGCACAGCCTTAACCCCCCTGTTCTTCTTCTTGGTAGGTGCTTGGTCCATTGTTCCAGGATCCAAGACCTGTGGTTCAGTAAGGCACTTTTTGGCCTGTGACCTGGTCACAGCAAGGACATGTGGTGATATACCTAACATCTCTGCATGTGTCCTGTACTCCACTTCTGACCATAGAGAATTCTCTAGGTCATTGCCCAACAAACATTCTACTGGGAGGTCTGCACTAACCACAACCCTTTTGAGGCCAGTTACCCCTCCCCATGAGAAGTTAACAACAGCCACACTATGTGAAGTAGTGGCATTGCTGGCATTGGTCACCAGGTAATTCTCACCTGGTATGTACTGTCCAGGGTCCACAAAGCCTGGTGTCACCATAGTGACACTGGCACACGTGTCCCTGTAGGCTTGAGCCACTTTTTCATTTATTAAAGGAGTCTGTCTGTAGTTGCCCAGGTTACTGGGGCTCACAGTCAGGGACAAATCCATGTCCCCATCACAGATCAAGACTGCCTGTGTAAGGGTTCTGTCTAAGTCAGAATCTCCTTCAGTTCCCATAGTGATTCCCACTACACCCTTTGTCTGGGGACCAACACTGCTAACAGTAGTACTGGGAGCAGGTGCCTTAGGGGCAACAGTGTTGGGAGCTCCACCCTTCTTACAATCACTAGTCCAGTGAGTTGTATTCTTGCAAGATTTGCACCAGGGTTTCTTTGGACCTTCTTTCTTCTTCCCTTTAGGTTGTTGGGACCCACCCTCGTTAGTACTAGTTTGGGGCCCTGTTGAAGACTTCTGGTCTTTGGATTTCTGATCTCCACCCTTTTGGTCTGTTTTCTTCTGATCACCCCCTTGGCCCTGGTTCTGGTTCTTTTGCTTAACCCTGGTTCTGACCCATTTGTCTGCCTTCTTTCCCAATTCTTGGGGAGAGGTCAGACCTGAGTCAACCAAGTGTTGATGCAGTTGCTGGTTCTGACAGTTATTTAAAATCTGTTCTCTCATCATTAAATTGTACACTCCTGTATAATCAGATACCTTACTTCCCAGCAACCAACCCTCCAAAGCCTTAGTGGCACATTCAATGTATTCAGACCGGTCCTGAGTCTGTGTCTTCTGTGTGTCTGTGAACATTAACCTGTACTGTTCAGTGGTTAAGCCTAACCCATCAACTAGGACACTATTCAGGGATCTGTAGTTTCTGACATCCTCCTCTCTAACAGTGAGGAGTCTATTTCTGCCTCTACCTTCAAAGGAAAGCCATAAGATTGCTGCCCACTGGTCTTCAGGAACCTGCTGCACTTTGCAGGCTCTCTCAAGAGCAGTCATCCACTTGTGGATATCATCCCCACTTTTGTAGGGGGGCACAACCTTGGACAGGTTCCTATTGTCAAAGACCCTATCTTTGTCCTTAGGGACAATGCTGCCACCAGTGGGTATAGACCCACTCTCTCTAGGTTGCCTAGCCTTACTCAGTTTCTCCTCCATCAGAGCTACTTCTAGCTCCTGTCTCCTGATTCTCAGCTGAGCTTCCTTCTTTCTGGCCTCATGCTCCCTCCTCTGAGGGCTGGTCATCCCCCTTCTGGGTCGACCTTGAGAGCCTCTAGAGGCATGAGAAGCATTAGACTCACCTGAGTGATTCCTTTGCCTCCCAAACCCCTGGTTAAGTCCACTAGGGAGATCCAATGGGGTGACCCCATTGTCAGTCCCCAGTAGCCTTAAGTTAGCTGGGCCACGTATAACACTTGGCACTGGGCTAATTCTCCCTTCATCCCCACTACCATCTGTATCAGTACCCTTATCACTTTCATCCTCTGTAGTATGATTCTCATCTAAGGGGTGACTATTGGAAAGGGGTACCTCAGTGGCATCTTCAGAAGGGGGGCCTCCTGTTCCAGTCCCTAAGGGGCCTAACTGGGAAGCTTTCTTGAGAGCTCTCTGATCTTCATCAGCTTGTAAGAGTTCTCTGAGTTCAGCAGAGGTAGGGTTCTAGGGCTGTTTAAGGCCCCTGATATTTGCCAACTGCCTGAGCTCATTTTGGTTTAGGGTAGCAAAGATGGTTGGTGCTCTCTGGGGGTCACTCTCGACAGAGATGGGTACATTGGACCCCTCTGCCCCAGCCATTGCTCTTAAGTGTGGGTGGATGTGTTGCAACTACCTACACTTGGGTTTTCCTACTAAACCTATCTAGTAGTTGTAGTCAGGGTGTGCTACTCCCTTTGCTCTACAACAACTAAGTTCAGTAGAACTTAAGTATATCTAATCTTGTTTTATATGTACCTAAAGGTACCTGTATGATCTTTCAATTGGTAACAAAGAGATTACAGAGGTAAAACACAGCAAGCTCAAATCCAACCGCTGCTCACCAATGACAGAAGTTGGCCTGGTATATGCTGTTCACTAGTTAAAGTGACCACCTTGTTCCATGCCAAGCAACCCTTATGGTGTGGTTGTAAGTCAACCTTTTCGGACTAGCTGCCCTAGTGGTAGCGTAGGCTAAGCAGTCTTTGAGGCTAAACTCGTTAAAGCGTGTTAAGCAAGCTGTTTTACCATATGTAACCTCCCTTTATACCAATGAAAGGACACAACACAGATATATATTCAAAATATATATGTATTTATTACTCAAAGTATCCCCTAGACTCTTTATGAGCACAGGAGCACAAATCGTTAAACAAGACAGTATTATAATATACAGAAGTTGCACTTTATATGGATAGGCCCTGGTGGCCGATCAAACCATATACTAAAATAGTGGTATAAGTACCACGAACAGGAAAGGGAAAAGGCCTAGGGCCTCTAGAATCGCTGGGCCTACAAGGAGCTAACTTCAGTTAGTGACCAGGAGGTCCACGGGTCGCGTGTGCAGTGAGGAAAGTTACACGCGGGCTCCCATAGGTTTTCAATGGGTGCGTAAAAGTTCAAAAGTTACTGCTAGAAGGGTCTTCTGGATGGACTACGAACTTGAGACTTAAAACACAGACACTAGAGATGTTTCTCTACACTTGGGCACCGGAGTGCCAGCTTTACCTCACCCACAGGAAGCGGGTGCATAGGTCTCGAAGTGCGTCGGGTTTCGTCTATCGATTCAATGGAGCCTGATGACAAAGATGCTGCAGGCGGTCGGTCCAGAAGAGATGCGGTGGATCCAAGAGTGGATCGGAGTTGTAGAAGACCTGAAAGCAGAGGAGACAGTGTTCACAGTCACTAGCCAGTGACCGGCGTGGCACCAGGTAGGTACCAGGTGATGTCGGGTGCAAACAGGTGATGAGGTGTAGCTTGTCTCCGCAGCCACGTGGTCCCTGAAGGTCGATGACATCCAGGAGTCGGTTCACGAGCTGTCCCATGCAGGCTCTCGCTGTCGGCGGTGTCGCCGACTCGAAAGAAGCAAACAAGCCTTGGCAAAGGCAGGAGTCGTGGAAAGTAAAGAAAGCTGATTGTTCTGACCAGCAAGGTCAGAGGGGCTGCTCCTTTGGAGAGCAGCTGGGGCCAGTCTGGAGCAACCAGACCAGCATCGTAGATTTCAAGGTTCGTTGCCAAAATGGCCACTAGCCAACGGGCCAGGGACCGGGCAGGCGCGTCAAGATGCAAAATGCAGAGGGGCCCCACGCAGATCGTGGAGATGCTGGAGGGCTCACCTTTGGTGCAGATGCTGCTTGGGTGTTGAGCTTCTCAGGACCCACAGCACAACTTGGAGGGAGCCTCTGTTGTCGCGCTTGCAGCTTGTCATCGGTCTTTCAAGATGGCTGGCTCCACGTGTCTCGGTGCCTCCACGGGTTCCTTCTTTGCAGGGACTGTGGATCGGGCGGTGAGAGGTCTGGAGGTCCAGGTCTTGTCGGGCTCTGGGCTCGGGCTCCGGCGGGAGGCGGCGGCAAAGCAGACGTCGAGTGGATGGTTGGTGCTTGCGTTAGCAAGATGGTCACTCCCTGACCATAGGGGAGATTTCCTTCTGTCCTCTGTGCAGCAGAGCGTCGAAGTTCCCGTCTTCTTCTTGTAGTTAAGTTGATTCCAGGATGTCTGAAGTCTTAGGACACAGCTCCTACCTTTAAGCGGATTCTAGGGGCCGGACTACCTGCTAGGTCCCTCCCTAAGGGTGGGACCAGTAAGGGGGGTGGTTACACCCCCAATCCTTTGTCCAGCTCGCCCCAGGTCCGGGGCTGGTGTGCCCCAGGACCGGTTTGAACTGGCATATGCACCGAGGCTCCTTGTGAGCCTCAGGCATGTCTGATTCCATTCAAGCCCTACCTGACCAATACACAAAATCCTGTCTGGGGTGGTGCTCGCACCTCCCCTGGCAGGAAACCCTTTGTCCACGTCTCCCAAGCTGGAAGGACTCCCAGCAGCAGGAGGGCAGACTTGTGTCTGTGGTGGCAGCATCCATTTTGTGGAGCTGAGGCTATGTCTGATTTTACCCGGGTTTCAGGTACTCTACATGTCGTGTCCCTCTAGAAGGGTGGAATGCTAACCCCGTCGCCAGAATTGGCGAGGGGTTAGTATTCCAATTCGTATGACACCTTACTCGACATGTTTTGATAAAGCCAAACCAAAGATAGCATTTAACCGCGAGGTTCATAATGCACTTAAGAGTATATGGTATGACGATATCTGGAAACGGTAGAAGGAAGTTGTTCCGACCACTGCAGACAGGCTCAGCTCATGCCAAAGCACCATCTCACATGGAACCAAGCACTCTGCCTTCAGGATTGTTAAGGCCTGCCATAGGAGTGACTTATAGGTTACCAGGTGTCCCAATTAAGGTTAGGTATAGGTATACTACACCTAAGTAAGAGGTGGTTACACCAACTTACCCCAGCTGAGTGATCAGCCAGTTGTGTCAAATTGCTAGGCCAGGCCAGGGGTGGCATAATACATGCTTCAGCCCCTGGTAGGCCTTAGATACACCAATGCCCTGGGTACCTAGTGTACACTGGTACAGGGGCTCACAGGGTGATCCAATTCCAATTGGTTATGCACCTATAGTGCATAGTGTCAATTTAGTAGAGAGAACAGCAGGCTGGGGGTCTGATTAGCAGGCCCACAGCCTCAATATGTCAAAAACCAGTGAAGCAAAAAGCAAAAATTTGGGGTGACCATAGGATAGCAGACCCTACTCTCCTACAATTTGTAATTAACATATGTACGCATACTAATACTATGAAAATAGAATATCGCATGATAAATGTTGCTTTTGTGACGTTATCGTAATGTCGCACCAGATGACATCAATGGGTGAATATGAACGCTTTAAATGTCGCCATACGCTAGATAATTACAAGCACATAGGGGAATTAGTGAGGGTTTAACATTTTATTCATTATTTCTATGTATTAATTACTCTTTTGTGTTTGTTTCGCTTAAGTTGTCCTTTAGGCCTAAAATCAAGATGGCCGCTGACTTCACACGACGTGATGGCCACCATTCCACGAGGTTTCGCGCGAAGTGCGCCTGCGCCACAACATGTACCAGTGGCCTCGACATGACCCCACTCTCGTTGTACCCAAGCAAGGCCACGGTGGGAGGCCTGCCAAGTATCTTGACAAAGGACTTTTACAAAAAACCGGAACCATCTTGAAAAATGACATAACCTCTTGAACTGTGGGAAACCTCATCGGACGATCCTAACCAACCAATGGGTGAAGCCCAAATTTTGTAAAATGTATCTTCTAGACCTTACTTTCATTATAAAATGATGGTAGAATAGAGAGGACTTTTTGCTGACGAAGACGACGGTGACGCTACGTGACTGCTGTGGTCCTGAATCTTTTGACAGACTGAATGCTGCCCAATTTCTTAATGAACTGAGGACTTCCTAAAATCTATGGGCACTGATCGATGCTTGCACGTCTCTGGTCCTTGACCCAATCTATGGGACTGTGGCATGCTGCATGAAGAACTTTCGAATTCTGACTGATTGGCGACCAAAATTGATGACTTAGAGGCCAACCGATAGCCAGATTAGGTAAATTTGGTGTCCTGTGAATTGTGTAATGACTAATAAATTTACTAGATGGAACTAAATTCTTGCAATAATTAGATAAACAAATATTGGTTAACAGAAAAATGTGTTTTGGTTGTTTATTGAGAGAGGATAGATCAGGATCTTGAGTGTGTTTTAGCGGGACTAAATCACCTTACCAATCCAACTAAATGATCCATTGATCACGTGGGAGGAGTATCTTAATGTTTAGTGTATAGATGTATAAATAATTATCTCTCTATAGGTTATAAGGTATTCCTTTCATGTCAGCGCTTGGAACATTCATCTCACCTGTAAGTGCAGACCAGTGAGAAGTGAAGTGCGAATGTTGGTGTTATGGGCCCCACCAGTGATTGAATGAGTGAATGTGTTAACGTGATATTTGGTCTGTGATGAAGGGAGGATATTTGGTACAGGTATTGCCTTGATTCTCGTTACCCAGGTTTCTGCGCTGCATCAATCCAATACGTGTCACTCTCTACCTGTTTAGGCACAGCTTTTTGCTGCATTTCTTTCTTTCTGCCCAGCTGGTGAGTCTTGCACCATTTTCTTGTTCTCCTGCATCGCTAGCTGACCTGGTAAGACTGTCATGGCTTCGGTCGCGGTGATCCACTTTTCAGCCTTTTGTTGATGGCCCTCCGTCTGCGCAGGCAGCACACTAGAAAGACTAGGTGGATTGTTTGAAGAACTCTTTTGCTGCGGTGGCTTTAAAAAATGACAGATGATGCCCCATGCCTTTGTATTTAGGGTGTCCACCATTCACAAGCTGGGAAAACCCGTAGAGGAAGCTAGGCTACCTTTCATTTACAATACCTTGAAGCAGGCCCTCACCGCGCACTTTGAACCGCTCGCAAATCCTGTTTATAAGCGGTTCCTCCTATGCCAAGCCAGGCAGTTGCCTGAAGAATCTGTGCACATGTTTTATGCTCAACTAAAAGAACTTGCCAGCACATGGACGCTGCCGGACACTGATAATGAGATTCAGCCCAGGTCATACAGGGTTGCTCCTCTGTCAGGCTGAGGGAGAACATTCTGCAGGTCCCGTGGACGTCCATGGCTGACACTCAAAGAAACTCTCTCAGGTGAGCGCTGCGCACTTGGAGGCGACTCTACAACACCAAGTGAAGACAGAGCCAGTCAATGAGGTGGAAACAGTGGGGGCATAAAAAAAGAGGATCCGTCCCAAGCCTGTCCTGACTTACAAAGTATGTTACATGTGCAAGGGATCCTATCCTCATCCTGCCCTGCCCAAGGGAAGAGATGTTCAGATTGCAACAAACGAAACCATTTTTGCCAAAGTATGCCACTCTTTCGCATCTCCTAAGGTACAAAAACCAAAGTCAGTGAAGGGCATGCAAACACCAGGAGCCCAAGATGACGAAGAGGACATGGATGACAATGATATGGAAGGGGATGTAAATGTCATACATGCCATGCAGCCAGGAGAGTATCCCCGACAGAGCATCCTGACGTACAGCATCCTCCTCTTGGGCCATCACATCCTGGCCCTGATTGACATGGGAGCCTCAATAAACATTCTGGCACAGTCTGTGTTGAAAACTCTCCCGCTGCGGCCAGTTCTGCGCCCCACCGCTACTTAAGTATTTGCTTTTGGATCCACAAAGTCACTCCCACTAGCAGGGTCTTCACGGCCAACATATCTCAGGAGTCCCATTCAACATGGGCCAAAGTATATGTCACCAAGAATGGCTCTGGAATGTTGCTGAGCTGCCAAATGGCAAAACGCCTCCATCTAGTCTCCTTCGCTTTCAGTGTGCACCTCGACAGTGTGGACAATTTGGCAGCTGATTTCTCACACCTGTTTGTTTGCATTGGGTATCTCAAGGACCGTCTCATACGCCTCCACATAGAGAAATCGATCCAGCCCATCGCGCTGAGACATCGCAGGGTAGCATTCCATCTGTGCCCGAATGTGGAGGATAAACTTAGAAAATTGGAACAAGCGGACATCATTGAGAAGGTAGACCGTCCTAGACCTTGGGTGTCTGCGATTGTAGTGGCTTGCACACCAAAACAACCAGGCGAAGTCAGGATTTGCATTGATATGCACTTAGGCAATATGGCCATCCGGGGGCTGGAGGTGGTTTTCCAAGATGGACCTACAAGCAGGATACCATCAGTTGATGCTGGCTCCGGAATAATTGTGTTAAAGACAACAATGGTTCCTAAGTGAGGGGCGTGGCCAACAACATGGCCCTGTAAGACATGCTTTCGCCGAGCTCCGGCGGAAAACACCATCCAACACTGAATCCGGCAGTTTACAGGCTCGGAGACCACTTGCTTTGTATCCTCAGGCTTTGCTGACACCCCAGCTACACTCAAGGAGGACTTCGAACGGTTTCTTGACTCCTGAGCCGCCGTTCTAGATCCCGAGTGGACGCTGTGCCCGCACTGACAAAATTATGCCGGCGCGGCCCTGATCCGATCCTGCACTGCTCCTCCGCAGCACGGAACCCTGGGGCACAACTCGGGAGGATTGTCGGCCTCCACGTGCCTTCCTGCTTGGGGGTACCTGCCCTGGGCCTGCGGGACGCCATCAGACTGCGCTGCACCCTTGAACGTGGAGCTCCCGGCCTCCGTCTCCACGAGGGAGGAGGGTCCTGCCACTGGGGGCCCGCTGAGCAGGAAGGAGATCGAGGAGCGTTACCCTGCACAACAACCCCAGGTGAGCCGGACGGCTGTGGGGATCTGCACCACCCGGTAGTGAGGCCTGGGGCTCGCAAAGCTGAAAGTGGGGGCACGATAGACCGGCTCGATGTGGCAGACTGTGGCGGAGCTCTGCACGACTAAGACCTGCAAGGCGAACCCTTCCGCTCCTTGGAACTGTGCTTTTGCCCCCTCCACCCCCCCCCCTTCCTTCTGAGCAGGTTTCGGGGCTGGGCTGGAGCGGGAACCGGCAGAGTGTGCAGGAGTGCGGCCCAATCCCATGCTGTGTGAGCCTGCTGGGGACTCGGGCACCGTGTGTCTACAAAGAGGATAGTAGCATTCTTCCTGCACCTTGCTGAAGTGGCGAAGGGCCCTAAGGAACTACTGTGGGGACAGTGCTTGGCGAGGTGACTCATCTACTGCCCAGCAGCCGAGGGTGGGTGCTCCTGCTAGACCCCGGTGGCCCTGACCGGTCTGGACCCCTAGGTGCTTGTTGGGGCTGCACTGCTGAGTGTCCCTGCCCTTTGTTACCGGCTGTAGGGTCCAGATCCTTGCTGGTTAGGAGTAGGAACAAATTCACCTCGGTGGGAATGGACTGCTCTCAGTCAGGACGTTACGGTGCCCTGCGGTCTGGGTTGAGGGATTGTTCAGCAGGGGGTGGTGAAGAACTGGTTTCCCCCCCCCCACCGTTGGAGCGCTGGACCCCGGCCTTGGCGTGCTACTCCCCGCGATCCAGTACTGTACCTATGAATATGGGCAAGGACAAAGACCCGAAGCCGCCACACCAGGAAGAAATGGACCGCTACACAAAGGTGATCACTCCCACCCCCCCCCCCCCTCCCCCGGAGGAACGACCGGCGGCCCACACCGATACAGACACTCTCCTCCAGGTGATCCAGTCCTCCAGGATGGCATTGGAGGGGAAGATGGGGGGGTGGGCACAGAGGTGACGCTCCTGAGGCAGGACCTACGAAATCTGGCGGCCAGGTTCACAGAATCGGAGACCAGGCTGAGTGAGGCTGAAGATGCCCTTCAAGATCTCCGCAAAGGTATGGCAGACATCCGGTCCTCAAACAAAGACCTTCAGTGGCGCGTCGATGATGCGGAAAACAGGGCAAGACGCAATACCCTTTGATTCGTGGGCTTTAGAGAAGGCATTGAAGGGACGAAGATGATGGCATTTCTCCATTCTTGGCACCGCCGCACCTTCCCGACGGATCTGTTCTCTGCTTGTTTCGTCATAGAAAGGGCGCATAGGGCCCTGATGGTGGGCACAGCCGCATCCAGTTATAGCTCGCTTTCTGAACTTCCTAGGCAGAGACATGATCCTTCGAGAGGCTAGGAAAATCGGAGATATTAGACACGAGAACACACGTATAACGATCTTCCCGGATTACAGCAAGGAGGTTCAGAAGCAACGGCGTACCTTTGACTCTGTGAAGGCAAAGCTTTGGGAACACAAGATCCAATATATGCTTCTATTACCCGCAAAACTGAAAGTGTTATTCATGGGAAAGACCCACTTCTTACAAACACCGGAGGAAGCGTTGCACTGGATCGAGGAAAGGCATGTATTGAAGCAACCGGAGGTCCCATCGCACCACAGCCAGACATCGGCAGGTAATGCCCCGTGGCCCTCTGGCCCTCAAAGAACACTCTGACCCCGGGGTAACCGGAAAAACCGTCTGAAGGAGGTGACGCCATATACACCGAGGGGCAGTGGAAGGATCCACCGGCGTAGCGATCGCTCACTGGACTCTCGCCTGCCAGCGGGCTTGCACACCCTCCGCATCTCTGACCACCCTGAACCTGGCACGGAGACTGACACTAGAGGCAGCACATCCGGAGAAGAAGGAGAAGACGAGCCCTCTTTTCATCCCTTGGCTGCCGCAATAGTGGCAATGGAGCAAGACGTGGAGACAAACACCTTGACATCGCACTCCTGAATATGAGCCTCTGGGACTGGCCGTGGAATCAGAATATTCAGACGGAGTTTGCTGATTGAACACTTCCCCTCCGATACATCATCTACGTGTCCTGCAGAGTGACTGAAGTGCTCTACTTCATCGCAGGCGACATGCCATGACCGGCCACAGACTCGGGCTTTGGATAGCCCTTTCATTTTCTTCTACCTGCTCTCCTTTTCCTCCCTCTATTCTTCCCTCTCCCTTTCTTGCACTTCGGGTCCTTAGCCTTTGTTTGCCTTTCTCTATTTGAGGGTTGTTCTTTTTTTGGAACTATTGGGGTCGCTGCAGGAGTTTGAACTTGTAGCGTAAATTGGTCTCGGGCGGGCAACAGACCTCTACCATCCTTATGCACAACCTCGAGCGCCTGGCAGGGGGTGTGACAATGGGGAGGGGGGAGGTGGGTGAGGGGATGGTTTATTATTTTTTCGCTGAGGTACAGTCACAGATTTTGGAGAGCGTGTGCAATCACCCACATTCCCCGGATAGGTCATTATTCAATCACCCAGGGATTTGTCTGCCCACTCGCCCCTATATGTTCGAGTTGGTGAGAGGCCCCGCACTGGACGGGGGGGCTGGAGATTATCGGCATGGGATTTACAGAATAAGTAGGTGCTCTAGGGTCTCCGAGTAGACACTAAAGTCTTCTTTGCTGAAAATATGGACTCAATGCAGTCTGGGGTTATGATGTGGGAATCCAATAAAACTGTGCTACGAGATAGGGCCCAGAACCAGATAGCCTGGGAAAAGAGGAAGGTCCAGGAAGAACTTGCCACACTAGAGGCCCAAATTCTTACACTAGAACAACGGCACCTCACCCATAGAGACCAGCAGGTGCTGAGACAGTTAACGGATGCGCAACACCAATACAGGGCTCTGGCCACGCAAGAGGCTAAGGCACAGGCCCAAGCGACCTAACATAGGCTGTATGACATGGGCGACAAATCGGGAAAGCTCCTGGCGTGGCTTAGCCGTAAAGAGATGGAAGCCCGCTGGGTGGCGAGTGTGGCGGACTCCTAGGGAATTACACAGATATACGATGTATCAATGCCAATTGGATTGTGGAATGTCGCACTCCTGTTTGATAACAATTTTGAAAATGTAATGAAGTAATTGGTGCAGGGTTGGTAACCCTTCTGAACTCAAGGGAATGAATTAACTGACAATGCGGTATTTCCCTAAGGAATAACGTCCCCAACCTTGCACTCACTGAAGAATTTCAATAAAGTTTTCTTCAAAGTCGTTCAATGTATTCATAGTCTTATTTATTTGTTAATTTTCACAGTGATATTCTCATGTGCAGACTTTACATTAGGTTAAATCCATGTCATACTATTCATTTCATAGTATTGGAGTGTGCCCAATGCATTTCGGGCATTGCCCTTCATCAGGGGGCATTTATCTGAAAGTACAAGGATAACATTAACATCTCTACATACTTTAATACTTTAAATCATTAATGGGTGCATCAAACATTTTTGTGAACAGAAAAACAGAGTAAACGTTGACAAGTAATCTGTTTTGGATTGCTATTACCATTGTTAATATCGCTTCTGTGTATACATGAATTGCCAATTCAAATTTTCATGTTGCCTGTTGATTACGCAGGCGCTATGCAGCGAGTGAATATTTGCAGAATGCGCGCTTGGAGTTTGTGAACAACGCCATGTTAGTTGACGGTTTACTGGCATCTGATTCAGATATACGATGCACAGATAGTACAGACGTTTGCATCCTACTATCAGCGCTTCTATGAAGCCCGAGACCTGAGGGCGCCCACGGCCATAACCGACTATCTGATGGACATTCACACCCCGTCATTGGACGACGATGGTAGGGAGGGCCTAGATTTGGATATAACGGTAGACGAAATCAAACTGCCCATTACTAGACTACGTCCTGGGAAGGCCCCGGGCCCCAACGGCCTCCCTGCAGAATTTTATAAGAAGAGCACAGATCTTTTAGGCACACTACTCCTGAAACTTTTCCAGGATGCCTCTCAAGAGCCACTAGACCACGAATGGTCATGATCATACCTATTCACAAGCAGGACAAACCCCATACTGAATGTGCTTCCTATCGCCCCATCGCCAAATATTGGCGCCTATCTTTGCCTTGCGGCTTCGTCAGGTCATCACTAATCTAGTACACCAGGACCAGACGAGCTTCCTGCCTGGTTGTGTGCCCCGGCTGAACCTGCGAAGGGCGCACAATTGGCTCATGGAGGTTCAGGACCGAGAGGACCCGCATTTGCTACTGTCCCTAGACGAGGAAAAGGCATTTGACACGGTACACTGGCCCTTCCTGGAGGCTACCTTGGTTAAATTTGCTATTGGCCCTAAGTTTCGGCAATGGATAGGCCTCTTGTACAGGGATCCTCGGGCGAGGGTTAAGTTCAACAGCGAGGTCTCAGAAGGGGCACCCAACAGGGGTGTCCACTTTCTCTATTTCTCTTTGCTCTTACGATAGAGATAGTGGCTTGCGTGGTTAGGCAGTGTTCGGATATTCGGGGTTTCCGCATTACACCAACAGATGCTGGGGAAGAAAAGATTTTGCTCTACGCAGATGACATCCTGCTCTACATTACTCACCCGCCTATCTCGATTCCCGCTTTATTCGATGTCATGGACCTCTATGCATGCTCCGGTTACACCATAAACTGGCACAAGTCGGTCACATACAGCCCACAAGCCCTGGCTGCTTGGCCCACGCCTCCTGGGGCCCTGCAGATAGCATACACTGGGTTCACAGATCTAGGGATCTATCTTACCACAGACAGGAGGATTTCATACCAGAGAAACATAAAACGGGTAATAACCAATTTTGCAGCAGATGCGCAGAGATGGAACTCCCTCCCCCTCAAAATCTTAGGCCGGGCGGCTATGTTCAAGATGATTACCCTGCCCAATTTCCTCTAGGCCCTCCAGAATGAGTACTTCCCCCTCTCCCGACAAAGCTTTCGGGCGGTTGATGCGGATCTACATTCCCTTCTATGGTTCGGGAAGCAACCGAGGATTGCATTGACCACATTACACAGCAACCAATACAATTGGAGGATCTCACTGCCCGATATAGAGGCCTACTACTGGGCGGAGCATCTGACCCCGGTGAATTAATGGCTGCACGCCACGGCGGACCACTCAACTTACAGGCTTGAAAGGGACACTATGGCAAACCGCACATACATGTACTATCTTTATGGGGGTCGGGGTAAGGGCCGACTTCTCCCGGCCACACAAGTCACGCTGGAGGTATGGGACAGGTCAGTGAAGGCACTGGGGTGGGATCGCAAACCTACAAAACAGACACCTCTTTGGCATTGTCCCTGGTTAAAAGAAGTACACAAACTGAGGGGCTTTGAGGGGTGGGATGACGTCAGCATCTCTATCATAGGACACGTTATGGCCAAGGGTAAACTTTAAAGTTTCCGTGCGCTGCAGACAGACTTTGGGTTGCACGCCTCCCAATTTTTTAAGTACGTACAACTTTCAACATGCCTGGCAGGTGGCGGGCTCCTTATCCTACTCTCTGCCGGAGTATGCACCATTGCAGGGGCGCCTACTACAAGAACACATACTTACTAAGGCAGTCTCGCTGACATATCGAACCTTGAATAATAATACACCAGATAGATTGGGGAAACTGAGGGAGTCCTGGGAACTAAACTTAGGTACACTTGAGAACATATACTGGGAAGCAGCTTTGATGCACCACCGTGAAGTGGCCATTAAATTCCGTCTTCGTCTCATTCAATACAAAATTCTACACAGGGTCTACTATGATAGGGCCCGCCTTCACCGTATGGGCCGCGCCAGTAACCCGAACTGTCTGAGATGTGGCCAGACACAGGGAGATTTCTATCATACTATCTGGGGCTGCCCCGAAATACAGGCCTACTGGGAAATTGTGTTGGCTGATTTCAGAGGCACAACTCTCCTGAGGCGGAAGCCGGGAGACGCTCGATTTTTTAAAAAAATTGTAAAACTGTCACAAATACTTTGCTTTTTAACCTGCACTGCACTCTCCTAGTGCTTACCTCAAACTTCCTTATCACTGCTTCGCCGCGCAGCCGATTGAACGCTGACACGGCACAGTGGTAGTCGCCGCCATTTGCTTCCCTCAGCCCACGCCCACGGCCCAGAGGCCACGCCCCCCTCACCCCAGCTATTTAAAGCGCGCTGATCAAGACCCACCTCTCAACTCCCACCACAGCCTACACAATTGCTTGGAAGCAGTTGCCGCATGGATGTCAGGCTCCTGTTTAAAACTAAACGGGGATAAAACAGAGGTAATGCTCCTTGGAAATAACATCATGAAATCCATTGATTCCATCTGGCCCCTCTGTTTAGGCAGCCCCCCACAACCCAAGGAACAAATCAAGAGTCTAGGCATCTGGCTGGACCAACCTCTTACATTCAACCACCAAGCAACCAAGCTTGCCGCCACCTGCTTCGGGCAAATGAGACTACTTCGAAAAATCCTCCCTCTCCTTCCGTTTCACTCAAGACGGATCATGGTCCAAGGACTAATTCTATCCCGTCTCGACTGCGGTAACGCCCTATACCTTGGGGCCCCACAGTCCACACTCAACAAACTTCAAATCATCCAAAACTGCGTGGCAAGAATCCTTCTCGACATCCCTCGCCGAGTCTCAGTCAAAGCCAGATTGAAGGATCTTCACTGGCTCCCTGTGAGAGCTAGAATCGAATTCAAGAGCATGTGCATTGCACATCGCTCCTACTGGGGAACAGGCCCTTCCATCAATCACCCCTTGGTAAAAGCCTATCATCCCAATCGCCCCCTCAGATCCGCGGCCTCCCACCTCACCTCAGTACCACGCATCAGAAGAGCCAGATGTGGAGGCCGGTCACTCTCCTACAAGCTGGCCAAGATCTGGAACTCTCTCCCCCTCCCAATCAGATCAGAATCCAATCTACTCACTTTCTGAAAACTTCTTAAGACCTGGCTCTTTAATAAAACTTCTACCTATATCTTCCCTCAGCTCCACTAAATCCAGCGTTTCCGGCTCAACCTACTCTCCTCTGCAGCGCTGGGACGCCCCTGGGCGCGCCAAAGGTAAGCCCGTCTGCGCCCGTCCGCGACCGACCGGAGCCAGGGGCCACCCCCCTGCTCATCCAACATGCCAGATCATCACCTATAGTTCTCACTCCCTTCGTCAACTAAATCAGGCCGCAGGGTCACCCTGCCTACACGCATGGGACCCATCTATAAATCACCCCGCCTGCAACCAGTGCGGTTTTCATTTCTCACCCCATCCTAAAATGAAACCCACAATATACTCTATGCTCCTGCTCAATTGCCGATCACTCCCCAAACACTCCATGGAAATTTCCCTAATGCTAGAGGAAATAAGCCCAGACATCCTTTTCGTCACAGAGACGTGGCTGCAGGAACACTCGGAACCCGATTTGGTACAAGCCCTTCCACCTGGATA
The DNA here is from genome assembly GCF_964204655.1 of Triturus cristatus. Lineage (NCBI taxonomy): Eukaryota > Metazoa > Chordata > Amphibia > Caudata > Salamandridae > Triturus > Triturus cristatus. The sequence goes on from NC_140588.1 coordinate 1,041,891,696, forward strand.
CCAAATACTCCGCCTTGACCGCAAAAAAGGAATTGGCGGTGGGCTAGCAGTAATCCATAAAACAGGATATGAAGTCACTAGCACCCCCGTGCATTTTACAGACAGTGAATGTCTTCCTTTCTATATAAAATTCAACCCCACACATACCTTCTCTGGTATGCTCATATACCGCCCGCCAGGGTCACAAGGTCAGTTTCTTTCCAATCTTGCTCCGATAGCTGCAAACCTTGCACTTAGCTCCGCTAACTTTACAATCTTGGGCGACCTCAACATCCATCTGGACGACCCGAACGACCCAAACACCAGAGAACTATCCTCCAGCCTAAATGCCCTCGAACTACAGCAACGTGTCCTTGGGCCCACTCATCTAAAAGGCCATCTCTTAGACCCCATCTTCAGCAACTGCCCCAACCTTCACGTTGGAAACCCTTGCCCCCTTCCCTGGTCCGATCACTTCCTCATTCCTTTCACCTGGACCCTCCCCAATCACCCCCTTCCTAAACCCCCGACGATTCAACAGTCACGCAACTGGTCCAAAATCTCCCTACCTGAATGGCAGGACAACTTACAGCGCAACAAACCTGTCAACACCTCTAATCCCATCCAGGGCAACGAGAATTACAACAGATGGATTACCAGCTCCTTAGACCGAGTACTCCCACTAAAAAGTACCCATCCCAAGCGGGGCAACCCTACAGCCCCATGGTACACGACGGATCTACGGGAGGCTAAACGCGCCTGCAAACGAATCGAGAGGAAATGGCGCCTCGATTATCTCCCAGTAGACAAAGCGAACTATAGAGCAGCTATCAAAAACCACAAAGCAAATATCAAACTAGCTCAGGCCAAATACTACGAACAAAAGATCGACAAGGCAGCTTCTAAACCCAAGGAGATCTACCGGATAGCTAAATCCCTCCTGCAACTTCCCGAGACCCCAAAGGATCACAACAATACCCAGACCCATTGTGAGGAGATAGCGGAGTTCTTTCACCATAAAATAGAAGTCATCAACTCCTCTTTCTCTCACTCCGCCACCTCGCCAAGCGATACCGCCAACATAGGTCCCACGACAGTCCCACTCAATGCTCTCAATAGCATTCCGTCACTAGACTTAATCAACCTAGAAAAGATTATGGGACAGGTCAAATCCGGATCACCCACCGATCCAGCCCCCCCTAGGGTTATGATCCCGACAACCAGTCAGATTTCACCTACCATCCAAGACCTGCTCAACTCCTCCCTCCATACTGGCATTGTCCCGCCTCTGTGGAAAAGAGCTATGGTCAAAGCTCTATTAAAGAAACCCAGCCTCGATCAAACCAATACTTCTAACTACCGACCTATCTCCCTTCTACCCTGGCTCAGCAAACTTCTTGAGAAGCACGTCAATTCTGTTTTGACCGACTTCCTGGAATCTAACAACATACTGGACCCCACCCAGACGGGTTTTAGGCCTCGTCATGGAACGGAGACTGCCCTGATAGCAGTGACGGAGGAGGCAAGAAGGATCTTGGATGGTGGGGGGTCTGCGGCCATCGTCCTACTCGACCTAAGTGCCGCCTTCGAAACTGTAAATCATGACATTCTACTCCACCGCCTTGGCATGATAGGAATCTCAGGAACAGCACTCACCTGGATGAGATCCTATCTCACAGACAGATCCTTCCAAGTATTTGAGAAGGATTTCACCTCCTCCAGTAAACCTCTTAATTGCGGAGTGCCTCAGGGCTCCTCCCTGAGTCCCACCCTTTTTAATGTTTATCTTAGCCCTCTAGCTGATGGCGTCCGCCCCTTCGGTGTGAAAATTGTCACCTATGCGGACGACACACAGCTAGTGGTTGCGCTGGACCCACCTCTCAACTCCCACCACAGCCTACACAATTGCTTGGAAGCAGTTGCCGCATGGATGTCAGGCTCCTGTTTAAAACTAAACGGGGATAAAACAGAGGTAATGCTTCTTGGAAATAACATCATGAAATCCATTGATTCCATCTGGCCCCTCTGTTTAGGCAGCCCCCCACAACCCAAGGAACAAATCAAGAGTCTAGGCATCTGGCTGGACCAACCTCTTACATTCAACCACCAAGCAACCAAGCTTGCCGCCACCTGCTTCGGGCTAATGAGACTACTTCGAAAAATCCTCCGTCTCCTTCCGTTTCACTCAAGATGGATCATGGTCCAAGGACTAATTCTATCCCGTCTCGACTGCGGTAATGCCCTATACCTTGGGGCCCCACAGTCCACACTCAACAAACTTCAAATCATTCAAAACTGCGCGGCAAGAATCCTTCTCGACATCCCTCGCCGAGTCTCAGTCAAAGCTAGATTGAAGGATCTTCACTGGCTCCCTGTGAGAGCTAGAATCGAATTCAAGAGCATGTGCATTGCACATCGCTCCTACTGGGGAACAGGCCCTTCCATCAATCACCCCTTGGTAAAAGCCTATCATCCCAATCGCCCCCTCAGATCCGCGACCTCCCACCTCACCTCAGTACCACGCATCAGAAGAGCCAGATGTGGAGGCCGGTCGCTCTCCTACAATCTGGCCAAGATCTGGAACTCTCTCCCCCTCCCAATCAGATCAGAGTCCAATCTACTCACTTTTCGAAAACTTCTTAAGACCTGGCTCTTTAATAAAACTTCTACCTATATCTTCCCTCAGCTCCACTAAATCCAGCGTTTCCGGCTCAACCTACTCTCCTCTGCAGCATGGGTAGCCATTGCGCTATATAAATTCTCTTTCCATTCCATTCCATTCCATTCCAACTGAGCAAGGTTCTAGAAGCAACATTACCACTGGATCCTAAATTCATATTGCTGGGCATACCCGGGGATGTAGACGTAGGCCGCCCGCAGCTCATCTTGCCATGTTAGCTCTGGTGGTGGCAAAACGGGATGTAGCTCAAGCATGGAGAGCGGCAGTGCCACCCCAGCTCCAAGAATGGAAGACGGAAATGGATATGTACATGGTGACAGAGAGGGTCACATATCAGGCGAGAGGCTGCCCGAGAAAGTTCCGTAGGGTATGTGGAAAAGGGCGGCAAATTATGGGTTGGATGGAGGACTGGGAGATGATTAGCGGGCCTTTAGGAGGTCCCTCCTTTACCTCGGGTCATGACTGCCAGCTTGTCTGTCCCCAAGCACTCCAGAGGGGGAAGAAACAAGGGACACTGCAGCGCAGAGCGGTGAATGGGTGGGACCTGCAGGTTCTAGTCACCCGAAGGGGAGATGATATGTGACTATATGTGATATGGATTGTATTTGTATGCCTTTACACGACTGTAACCGATGGTGATAAACTTTCTTTTGTTTTTGTTTGGTACAAAATACAAATAAAAACATTTTTTTTTTTAAAACAATGGTTCCTAAGTGGCCTATACAGTCCAAGTAGACGCGAGCAATTGCATTAAAGGTTTGTGTTAATCAATATGCCTCTATTTTAGTGTGCATATAGGGTAATTTAATGTCAAGGGGAGCAGCAAGGAAGGTAAATAGCAGGGACACAAGGGAGATATGTGACACAAATTATTTATTTTTTATCAAAAATCAGAATATAGTTCAAATACTCACACAATGTGACAGCAAGCGTGATGTGGTGAGTAAGGGTGACTTTTAAAATATATACATCGCATTGACAACAGAAAGTGTTAACTCCTAAGTGACAACTTTTAAGTAATACAGGGAGTTTCTGTTGTAGGGGGTTGACGGCGTTTCGATCTCACTGATTAGAGATCATCATCAGGACAGAACGTATGTGAGCAAGTAGAATCTGTAAGAAAGGATCAATTATCTTAATGTATGGTCCTTGTGTCCATATTTGTTGCAGGGATTCTGCTTTTTCACAGAACTATGCGCAGGAGACCAGGACCTCAGAGAATTGTGGTGTACCAGAAAACTCCCCTCAGAACCCAGAACCCCTTATCCGACTAGCTTAGTATCCCATTTGTTAACCTAGATCTAGCTAGGTGGTCCCAATGTATAGACAAACCAGAACAAGCGACTTAGATATTTCTCAGGAGTGGTGGGAATCCAAAATACCTGTTCGTAACTATTTGTTAGTCCACAACATAATAATACAGACACGGTAAAGTTAAAAGAGTTTATTTTATGAACCTCGCGTCCTAAGATGCAGTACTTTGGCTAACACTAGCAGACTAACAGTACAGATCAGAACCATAAGCATTATTACAATACCATATAAAATGAAAGGAGCAATCATACTAATAATGATGGTGGTATACAGCCACACTCCTTTCACTAGAATCTAATACATTATTATTAGACTATTAGAAGGTCTCTTAGGCTAACAGGGGGGACCCCATACCGTATAGATCAGCTTAGTAGAATCACATCAAAGGATCAGCTCTCGCATGCATCAGCTCTTCTGTTCGAATGAATATAAAACCAAACTGTTCTGCAATATTAAAGACGCTTGTCCTTCAGATATTGGCAGCTGTATGCATATGTCTAACAAGTGGTACAATCAATCTAAACACAACACTCTGTACCTTCTAGTGACCCAGACGCGTTCTTTGCATGATGTACAGACCAAGGGCACATTTCACGGTTAAGAATGTGAAACAACAGTTTGTTATCCTGTAAGGCAAAGTCGAGTCAGCATTTCTAAAATGAATAACACATAACAACAGTGTCGTGTGCAGCGCAGCGCAGCAGAAACGAGAAGCTTGCTTGTTAAAAATGATCTTGTTTATGCTAACTTAGTGTTGTAAATAGGGCGTGGCTGAATCCATCTCACATATTATATTTCAACAAGTGATGCTGTTGTGCTCCCAATGAAAAAATTATCCAGAGTTAATTAGCATCAATAAAAGAGCAATATTCACAGGACATCCAAAGTTAGTGACTTGAATAAAAACTAGTATGTGATGGCCTATGTCTTGATCTGGCATCAGAAACAAAGTATATAATGCAAAGAACATAGGATCACCCAGACCAGGGGAACTTTATGCCAAGAGTGGCTTAGTAAAGATAAATCCTTACGTAGTGGCGGTAATTAATACAATCGATTGCATGGCACACACAGTTATTAAGGAAAGGTCAAGAACACTCAAGAGACAGAAATGCTGAAACTTACTGGGGCATCTGACCAGGGCCAGTGTAGCAGTAATGAAGAATTGTCAATGAAGTAACGGGGGACGCTGTGATTAGTGTTGGAAAATGGTTGGCACAGCAGGGACACCAAGTGGCTGTAATGGAAGGCACTAATGAGGGCTAAGTGAAGAATGAAGGAATCTGTGCACGCCATGGATAAGGGTGGAAAACTTACTTAAGCCTGGAAGGTTTAGGATGCATGAGACATCATAACTTAAATTAATTGCTGCGGCAGTAGGGAAACATATTCTGGGACGAAGTCTACCGGGAATCAGGAGGAAACCATGCAGTTGGTGCATCCGGACCTTGAAGGTGCAAAATTCAATTAGAGAGGTGCGGGGCACCATACTCCTACAAAGTGCAGGGCCAGAGAGCAGGAAAACGTACTTGAAATAGTAGAGACCGCATAAGTCGGTCCGCACTGGAATGACGGTCAGCTGCTCCGTCTGTAGTCCTCGGCGCACTGAGAAATCAGGGCAGGAGCAGAGGAGGAGCTAAAGTAGCTATTTAAACAAGCTGCCGGTAAGTGCGCACAGCGTGCAGCAGCTAAACGTGGTTGGGGTGTGTCAGTAGATCCCACATGAGCCTAATAAGTGGTGATAGGCGCGCACTGAAGTAACCAGCTGATGGAATAATGTCCTGTCATCACCATCTCCACCCATGTGGGCTTAAGGAGATACAAATGTCTCAGTTTCGGAGTATCCAGTGCCGCAAAAGTTTTTCAAGACACGATCAGTGGGGTGCTGGCTGGCCTGGAAGGGGTCATTAATGTCAGTGATGACATTCTGGTACACACACCCTCCAGCGAGGAACATCTTGACAGATTGTAGGTGACCTTCCAACAGCTGCAGGACAGTGGGTTCACCCTGCACTGTGACAAATGTGAATTACTCCAGACAGCAGTAGTGGGTACCATTTCTCAGAGCACAGAGTCATGGCTGATCCCACAAAGGTCCTTAACATTAAATCAGTCCTAAATCAGCCCCAGTACCTACCAGTATCAGAGGTGTTCACAGCTTTAAAGGAATAGTCAATCACTGTGGCCATTTCATTCCAAACTTCGCTGCCTTCACCGCCCCACTTCGAGAACTAGCTAAAGCCAGTGCAGTTTAGGATGGGGCCAGCCCAAGAAGAAGCTTTCGAGGTGACCAAACAAGCTTTGTCGGCACACACCACCCTGGCAAATTATGATCCCCGCCGTGATGCCCCACTGGTATGGGAGTTGTCTTGTCCCAAAAACAAGATGATGATGAGTGGGCTCCTGTGGCTTATGCCAGTCGTGCTTTTACAGGGACTGAGCAGCGATACTCTCACATTGAGGAGGCCATTGCTGTTTATTGGGGATGTTGCCATTTTTACATATATCTCTATGGCCAGCTGTTTGCGGGTCACACAGACCACAAACCATTTATACCACCATTCACTGGTTCCTCATCTAAACCACCGCCCAGGATCAAGAAGTGCATCCTCCAGTTTCAGGAATACCTATTCCCCATGGTGTACTGACCGGGTCTAAAAACTCTGCAGACTATCTCTCCAAAAATGCAAGACCACCTATGCCTGGTGAGACACTGGACGCACAGGAAGTGGAGGAATATGTGAGGCTGGTGATTGAGGCCACTGCCAATCTCTCTGGACGAGATTATCACAGCTACCCATCCCGATGAATGTCTTCAACTCGTGATCTTAGCAGTGACGTCAAGGAACTGGCACACTCTTACTCACAATGCTTCTTATTGCACGGATCAGGCGTGATTGACCCTGGCGTCCCTGCATAATGTCCATCATAAACTTGCTGTATCTCCGGAAGGGTGTTTACTGCGAGGCCCCCATCTGGTTATTCCAGGAACACTGCAACAACAAGTGGTGGACCTTGGTCACGCTGCCCATCAAGGGATAGTCAAAATGAAATCAAGACTGAGGTGCAAAGTATGATTCCCTGGTATAGATGACTAGACAATGTTTATTGTGGCAGCTACTGGTTCGGCAGAACCACCGGCACCTCTCATCATAGAATTCATTCCCACTGTTCCCTGGCACACAACTAGTGTGGATTTTGGAAGCCTACCCGATGGTCTGCACATGCTGATGATAATAGATGATTTCTCAAAATACTATGAGGTGGAAATTCTTGTGACAGCTAGACAGTCTATCCTTCATCTGTAGAAAGTCATGGCCACTCATGGCCTGCTGAGTGAACTGCAGACTGACAGTGATCCTCCCTTTTCCAGTCATGAGTTCGCTGACTATATGACATTCGGAGGGGTTCGTCACAGGAAGATAACTCACCGCAGGCAATGGGGAAGCAGAACACTTTATGCGAACTCTAAACAAACTCCTGAGGATTGCGCTGGGCAATGGACAAAACATGGAGTGTGCCCTGTATGCTTTCTTCTGAGGATATGGGCTCACTCCGCATACTACAACCAAAGTCTCTCCCAGTGCCCAATGTATGAACTGAATGGTGGGCGACACCATTCATCACATGGGTGAACCATCCATGCTGAGGGATTAAGTTGCTGATTTTTTGTGTCAGCGCCAAGTACAAAATGACAAAACATCCAGGAGGTGGCGAGCCAAGCAGAGGCATCTTCAAATTGGTAACTGGGTGCTTGTTAAGAATCGATATCCTGGTAACGAATTTCTGCTGTCTTTTGAGGTAGACCCCTGGAGGGTGAGTGCTGTGAGGGAAATAATGATCAACCATCATGAGGAATGTGTCATTCTTCAAGCTGTACCAACCGCCGGGTGCTGGGTCAACTAACACTCTTTGTGTGCCTTCAATGGATGACCTGGGATGCAATGATGAGGTCATGAGAGGTGCACAAGATTGTAGCCATGCATCATCTGTGGCTCAGCCTGGTGGCTCGGCTTGTTGTTGGTCATCAACAACAAGCCGAGCCATCAGAGTCTCGCGAGACTGTACCGAAAGCTGATTTGGGGGATAGTCTCATTACGGGGTTCCCTTACAACCAGTTGAACCTGGAGAAGCGGACCCTGATCCTTGTTGGCAAGGCTTACCGAGATATCACCTGAGACATCGCCCAGCAGTCTCCACAAAATTGAAGGATTTTGTCCTGAGTTGAGGTTGGTTTCTGTCCAGTTTGTATAGCTATACCCGTCTGCCTTATTTCTTCGTTTGATGCCAACTCAGTTTGGCGTAGTTGTGCTTGGATCATGGCTCTTACAAAGGTTAGAATAGGTTGCGGAATTGGTCTCGTATTTTTATTTGATTGTATTGGTTTTAATTTTTGTTTTGTTTGGGTTAAGGAGGAATGTTATGTGCCTCCCGAGTGAGGGTGCTTCAACTGAACTACACCATTAGGTATGACAATTATGCTAATGGCCAAGACCTAACCGGGAGAGTCAATAAAAGGCACGGTCCTGGACCTCATGGACTAACAGTGAAAAGTGAGTGGTGCATAGTTGCCAACTGTCCCGTTTTTGCAGTGACAGTCCCTGCAAGTTGGAGACTGTCCTTGATACACACAGGTACACAAACAAGAACTTACTATCTGCAGCAGCCCTGTGCTGCAAAGTGTCCTGGGATTTTTTTTCAAAGGTTGGCAACTATGGGGTGTGACGTCATTCCTAGGACTATAAGTGGGCCGTGTCCTCTAAAAAGCAGGTCCTGCAAACGGGTCCCTATCGGACTCTGCATTTTTACCGTCACCCTCAGGATGAAAAAAATAATCTTAACTCTGCAGCAGCACCACCCTTCACTGCCTTCGATGTAACTTCAAAGAAACTGGTTATAGTTCTTTCACAGTCTCATCATTTCAGAACTGAAGCATTTTCAATATTCTATACAACGAAGCCATAGTTGTTGCTTATTTATCTTATGCCACTAACAACTATTGGCAAAACAAATATTCCTGGCATGTTGTAGGTGTAATGTTATGTCGGGAGGCGCTGGGAATACCAGAAGCAGAATTCCCCTCTGACCCCCATGTCATGGCCATGCAGGTATGGGACGAAGACGGTCCCTATAATTCGGTCCGACAACAGGAGGAGGCGGAATTGACACTGGTGACGCCGCGCCTCGAGGACCTATCAGGAGGGGAGGAGGAGCAGAGAGGCGGGAGCATCCACGAAGAAGACGCGGAAAAGACCCGAAAGTGGCGCAAAGAGAGAGACCCCTGACGGCTGATGGCGCCGGGACCCCTGCAGTGGAAGAGAGACTGGGAAGCAACGCGGCCGTCCTGCTTGTTGGAGAAGACGTCGGCAAAGACCGACACCGCGTCATCGCCCGCCACCCCCCAGGAGGAGGGTGGCTCGAATAGGAACAGGGACGACTCCGGGGGATTTTAAACACACCGGGAGGGAATGCCTAACAAAGGGCAGTCGCTGCAACTAGCTCTAACCGGGAATCACTCTCTGTAGTCGCGGTGTCATCTCCCTCACGTTCTATTTTCCCCTACCCTTGCTCTCATCGGCGAAACCACCATTCTGATCCTTGGTTTCCTTTTCTTTCTTTTCTCCGGCTTCCCCTGCAACTGTGACGTCCGTCTAGAACTCTGACATAAGAGTTCCTGTCTAACGTGAGGGACATTGTAAAGCTGTAGAGAAATAAAACCACATTACGCAATCATACGGAGTATCTTTTCTGTCATGTAAGGCTGCCCCGCCTTCCCTGGTAACGTGACAGAAGTGGTGGAGCATGCGGGCATATCTCCTCTGACACAAGATGGAGCAAATAATAATCCAGATGCGTGAAGTCCAAACTAAGCTGGAGTGGGCCATGGAGAAAAGCTCCAATCAAGCGGAAATGGACTGTACAGTGTTTACTGCTGGCATTCAGTTACAGGCCGATAACTTGACCAAGCTGGCGGAAGGACAAACCCAGCTCCTGCAGGCGCTAGGACAGGGCAGAGCACCTGCCTTACCTGGCACTGTCATTCTCCTTCAGAAGTACGTCCCTTGGGACGATCCTCTCTCTTTTTTCCTGAATTTTGAGAGGGCTGCAAGGGCGAGTGGTTGGCCGGGGGATCGCTGTCCTTTTTACCTTGCCCCCCTTCTTATGGGTGAAGCCCAGGCAGCATATCAGATTGCCAACCACGATGGTACGGCAGCATATGGACATGTCAAGCAGTATATCCTTGACCGACTCGGCATAGACGACGAAGCTCATCGTCTTCACTTTCGGCAGGGGAGAGGAGTCACTGATGATACCCCCAAGACTCTCTTCTATAAAATCAAGGATGCCGCAGATAGATGGCTCAAACCCTTGGAGTCCACTCGCGAAGCCATAATGGAGAAGATCTATCTCGAACAATATTTAGAAGCTCTTCCCTATGGGACCCAATGGTGGATACGTCAGCATGCAGGCCTCACCCTTGAACATGCAGTCGAAATGGCCACCTCCTATGTAAGGGCCCAGAATCGAGGGATCCCAAAAGAACCAGAGAAGAATCAGAAATCGGTCCTCATGGGGAGGATAGAGAGGAAACCCGCTAAGCCGTTCTACGAACAGTCAAAACCTCGGGTAGGACACACCGAGACGTCCCCATCGACGGGTCCACAATGTTATGAATGTAGGGAGTGGGGCCACATCGCCAAATTCTGTCAGAGACGGAAGGAGAGACCAGACGGCAAACCAATGGACGTCAGCTACCTACCACATTCCATTCTCTTTGCACAAGAAATCGGTCCCGTGTATTACATGAGTCTGCTTCTGAACAACCAGTCCATAACCGCCCTCCTAGACTCTGGGTGCAAGCACTCGGTCATACGGGAGGAATTTGTACCTCCTGCTTCTTTGTTACGTGGCAGGCATGTCTGTATAAGATGCGTGCATGGTGATATAAAAGAGTATCCCCTAGCCAGGATCAACCTCCAAAACCCAAAAGGCCTAAACGTAGTGGTTGGTGTAGGGGTCTTACCCCAGCTTCCTGAGCCTCTCATTATCGGTATCGACAATCCCTGGTTCTTTGACATGTTATGGGGGGGGGCGTTAAAACGATGGCCTCAGACTGCTCTTCTGGCCTCTGAACCTTGGCCATAGATACACACTTCAGGACTGCCCAACTGAACGACAGCAGCCTCGGAAATGCCTGGCAGAGCGCTAGGGCTTCCCTTCAACAACCCCATAGAGTGTACCCCTGTTTTATCGAGCAAAAAGGGTTGTTGTTGTATAGAATAGGCAAGGTGGGGGAGGAACCACAACTACTAGTCCCTGCGGTCTTTAGGGACCAGGTCCTTTTTTTTGCTCATGCCCACCTTCTGGCAGGACACTGCGGTGTAGAAAAAACATCTCACTCCATACTCCGTAATTTCTTTTGGCCAGGTGTGCATGCACAAATAAAAAGGTATTGCCAAGAATGTGCCATTTGTCCGAGAAAAAACCCATACATCCCACCAGAAGCCTCCTTGTGCCCCTTGCCTATAATTGCCAAGCTTTTTGACCGTGTCGGCATGGACCTCATAGGTCCCCTCCCCAAATCCAGTGAGGGCCATCAGTATGGACTGGTGATTGTCGATTACTCCACCAGGTACCCTGAAGACTTGCCTTTACATACAGCGAACACCACTACGATAGCACAGAGGTTGGTAGAGGTGTTCTCTAGGATGGGGTTTCCAAGAGAAATTATAGCAGACCAGGGAACCCTCTTCGTTTCCCGCTTGATGAAGCAGGTCTATCAGCAACTAGGCATTAGACACATAAGAAAATCTGTATATAATCCCCAGACCGATGGTCTGGTGGAAAGATATAACGGTAACCTTAAACTAACCCTGAAGAAGTTACTCACCGGTGATGGGGAAAAGCTGGGATCAGCTTCTCCCCGTAGCCCTGTTTGTGCTTCGTAGCCAGGTCCAGAGCAGTTTGGGCACCTCTCCCTTTGAATTACTTTTCGGGAGGAAGCTGCAAACCATTCTTGAAATAACAAAAGATAGCTGGGAAGCTGAGGGCGCCCAAGAAGGTCAGGCCCTCCTGGAGTACGCCAACCAGGTCAAAAGCTGTCTCCACAAATTAAGAACCCTGCCCACACCTCTCTGGAAAAGGCCCAAGAAAAACAGAAGCAAACCTACGATAAGGGAAAGAAATTACGAGAACTGAAGGTTGGAGATCTAGCCTTAGTTTTGCTCCCGTAATCTTCTCATAAATTACGAAAAGAATGGCAGGGCCCTTTTCCTGTGGTACGCAAAATAGGTAACACTACCTATCTGTTACAGCTTGGCACAAACAAAACACAGATGTACCACATAAACCTTCTGAAAAAATGGTTAGGTCCCTCCACCCCCCAAGCCAGCACAAACAGTGTCCTTGGTGGCCCCTGGCTCTTCCACCGTCGAGTCCACCATCCTTAATAAAGTACTAACACCTGAATACGCCAAAGACATCCACGCAGTACTTGTATCCTTCCAAGACATCTTCTCAGAATAGCCTGGTAGAACCCATCTTGCCCTACATTCAATTCCCACACAGGAAGGTGTCACTGTTAAACAACGACCCTACCGGGTCCCCGAGGCCAGACGTCTGGCCCTCCGTCAGGAAGTACAACAGATGTTGGAGTCTGGGATAATCGTTCTCTCCCACAGTAATTGGTGTTCTCCAATCGTACTTGTGCCCAAACCGGATGGCAGCATCCGGTTTTGCATCGACTTCAGGGCGGTGAACCGCATTTCCAAACAAGACGGCTACCCCCACCCCAGAGTGGAGGAGCTGATAGAAAGCCTTGGTGAGGCCCGATACATCTCTACCATCGACCTCACCAAGGGCTATTGGCAAATATCTCTGAACCCCCAAGGACCAGGAAAAAAACGGCCTTTTCCACCCCGGATGGGCTTTTCCACTTCACCGTTCTACCATTTGGTCTACACGGCGCTCCAGCCACCTTTCAAAGGTTGATGGACACCCTCCTGCTAAGGGATACAGGGTATTCATCAGCGTACCTAGACGATATAGTGGTATTTAGCTGGTCATGGGAGGACCATTTGAAACATCTAGTGGCCATGTTCCAGGAGATCCGTTCTGAATGCCTACACATAAATGCCAAGAAATCCCGTTTTGCCTTCCAAAAAGTCAAATATTTGGGGTATCTACTGGGGGAGGGTATGATTGAACCACAAACGGAGAAGGTGAGGGCTATTCAGGAAACAGTGTTTCCTTTGTCTAGGAGGGACTTGCGAGTCTTTTTGGGGTTGGTGGGATATTATCGACGTTTCATTCCCCAATTTGCAGAGAAGGCGGCCCCTCTCACTGACCTCTTAAAGAAAACAGTTACCGCCGCAAGACTGGCCTCCCCTACCCCCTAGAACGAAGTGCCTTTGAGAACCTAAAAACTGCTCTAACATCTTCTCCGGTGCTACAGACTCCTGATTTCCAAAAGCCTTGGTTGCTGCCCTCTCCCAACATGATAGCGAGGATAGAAAGAGACCTGTCCTTTGCATAAGCCTCAAGCTCTGCCCCCGTGAAAAGGTCTATCCCACCATAGAAAAAGAATGCCTGGTGGTGAAATGGGGTATTGAGAAACTAAGATATTACCTAGAGGGCAGACCCTTCCTCTTATACATGGACCATGCCCCCCTCACCTGGTTGCAGAGGAATAAAGGCTGTAATGATTGGGTGCTCCATTGGTGCTTGTCCATACAGCCCATTCAGTTCGAGGTTTGCCATCGGAAAGTGGCTGAACAATGCAATGCAGATTTTTTGTCCCGTTTCCCTATTTCCCCCGAATGGGGAAATCCTGGGGGAAGGGTGTGTCAGGAGGAGCTGGGAATACCGGAAGTAGAATTCCCCTCTGACCCCCATGTCATGGCCATGCAGGTACGGGACGAAGACGGTCCCTTTAATTCGGTCCGACAACAGGAAGCGGCGGGATTGACACTGGTGATGCCGCAATTCGAGGACCTATCAGGAGGGGATGAGGAGCGGAGAGGCAGGAGCATCCGCGAAGAAGACGCGGAAAAGACCCGGAAAGTGGCGCAAAGAGAGAGACCCCTGACGGCTGATGGCGCCGGGACCCCTGCAGTGGAAGAGAGACTGGGAAGCAACGCGGCCGTCCTGCTTGTTGGAGAAGACGCCAGCAAAGACCGACACCGCGTCATCCACCGCCACCCCCCAGGAGGAGGGTGGCTCGAATAGGAACGGGGACGACTCCGGGGGATTTTAAACAGAGGGAAGTCACTGCAACTAGCTCTAACCGTGAATAACTCTCTGTAGTCGCGGTGTCATCTCCCTCACGGTCTGTCTTCCCCTACCCTTGCTCTCATCGGCGAAACCACCATTCTGATCCTTGGTTTCCTTTACTTTTTTCTTTCTTTTTTCCGGCTTCCCCCTACAACTGAGATGTCCATCTAGAACCTCGTTAAGAATTCTGACGTAAGAGTTCCTGTCTAACGTGACTTGAAAGACGGAAGCAACGAAGTCTCCCCATGCAAACACAGAAATCCGACACTTTTCAGCAGAGGGACATTGTAAAGCTGTAGGGAAATAAAACCACTTTACGCAATCATACGGAGTATCTTTTCTGCCATGTAAAGCTGCCCCGCCTTCCCTGGTAACGTGACATGTTACTTGTCTAATTATATATCTGGATGTAATGACAGAAGCAGCAAATTACCAGTCAGGTGTCACACTATGCCAAGCACAGATTTTTTAGCTTACGTTTTGAGCCATGCCCTAATTACCCCGCCACGCCCATTTCAGAGAGTGACCCTCCAGTTTTTTCATCTCAGTTAAAGTTTTTTCATCTCACTTAAAGCCCAGGGCACGAGTCGGGGTACCACATGGGTGGACGCAGTGCTTAATTTGTAAAATTTGAAGTCCAGGTTCTCAAATGATTGTCAGAGGCCACACCTATTTTACCCCGGCCCCACCCACTTCCTCCACTAGCTCCACCAACTTACTCTATTGGCTCCACCCACATCCTAAACCAAGACAGGGGGGCTCAACTAGGCTTGACAATGCTTTGTTATAGAAGGGTGACTTGTGGAAGGGGCTCTCATCCCCTGAGCATTGAAGTGCTAACCCATGGCTGTGAGGCCCAGGGTAAGGGGGTCGTGTGCCTCACAGCGCAAAACCACCACGTAGAGGAGCAGTGAGGAAATCCCTCTCCCCTGAGCCTTGCAGCACACAACCATGGCTCCTTTCCTTCCATTCCCTTTCCCTCCCCTCCCTGGACCTGGCAGCACTGGGTTACAGCTACCGGGTCTGGGTCCAGCGAAGAGGACATACTTCCCCAGAGTCTGCTCCCGTGGGCTTCAGAGCTAGATAATGGCTGTGAGGCCTTGGAGAAGATCCCTACCCTGGACGTCGCCGAGTTGGCTGTGTGGGGCTCAAAGCACTAACTTATTAGAAGACGTAAGTGACGAGGTACTAAACTGCCGACTTTGGTGCTGGAAACCGGAGTTCGAGCATCGAGGTGGCATCCACATCCTGTGATTCTGGGCAAATCACTTAATCTCCCTGTGCCTGAATGTGTAACGTCACCGGTGCTCATGTAAAGCGCTCCAATACCTTCGGGTCGAGTTCGTGCTATAATAAATATGCAACAAAAAAACAGGCCTCCCAGAGTTAGGTCATGGCTGCGAGGCTGGGGCCCCTACACCCGGGTTTTGTAGCAGTAAAACATAGTTGCGAGGCCTCGGTCACTGGGGATGGGGACCTCTACCATGGGTCGTCTCGCAACAGTTGACATTGGCATTGTACTTGCACATTAGGTGAACGGGGAAAGCTCGTGGGTGACAGAACCCACTGGCCAAATGCAGACAAAAAGCGAGCTCGGCTTTCTGGGTATAGCTATGTATGGCCGCCTTGCTCCTCATGCTATTGGGTGTAGGGAGAAGTTAACATAGACAGTAGCAATCTACGGGCTGGGGAGGTTTAGGATATATTCAGAACGTAATGTGCAGGCAGACATATAGGCATGATTGCTCAAGGCAGGCTTTGGACTCGGAGTCATCACTCGTGGTTCACTTCACAGTTAATTCATGCAAGTCCAAGGCCTGTCCTGAGCAATCATGCCGCCGGCGCGGGCACGGGGCACCTGACTGCGTGCAAGTAAGTACAAAGTCACTGCGTGACCTGGGCTAGGAAAAGGCTGCAAGAAAAGCAGGGGCCGGTAAAAGCCTTTAACTTAACCCCGGACTTTACTCAATAAAAAAAAAAAGAAGCATTTGGTAATGGCTGCTACAGTACTTACTGGTGGTGGTGATGGGCGGCGGGGGCCAGCACTGGTACTGTCTGCCTTTATTCAATAGGCCGGACGGCCTAGGCCTGCTGCTGCCTGCAATCAAAGTTGTCTGCCTGAACCACTGATGACGCGAGGTGTGGGCAGGGCGTGGCATTTTGAAAAAAAATCTACGCAGAGCCCTACCACCGCAGAACTAAATCCAGCCCCCTGCCCAATCAGTGTCCCGGACTCCCACCTTCCAGCAACAACACTGGGCCGCCTAAAGCCAATTTGAATCGAAATGCACATTGTCATGACTGAATCATGTGATGTGGACTGATCTGTTCAGACATATTGGAACAAATAAATTATGAGTCGGACTCGGACAGTCTGTATCACAGACAGTAATGATCATATGCGATGTGCGTGCCGACCAGTGAGGTAATTTAATTTTATATACAGCCTAGTCTACGCCATATTCACATTGCCATATGAGTGACTTACAGAGTTGCAGACAAATGGTGTTATTGTAGACCCGGCCCTGATAAATAAGTGCCGGTGCTAAGCCCCGGAAAGCACCAGCACAAATTAAGCACTGGGTGGACGGCGTCCCCCCACTTATTTTACAGGGTATTTTACACCCTGCCCTGCTCATCAAAAGCGTGATAAGACGAGCGCACACCAACCACGCATTTCCGGGTGACTGCGGCTGAATCCGTAAATTTCTCGGACTGCCGGCTCACAACGCTCCTGCACCTACTTGCGTAAGTTGGGGGGGCGGGCGTGACTTCACATCCTGCTGCCTGCCACAGCATGGGAGTGATGTATGAAGCGGAGTCCTGTCCGGGACACTGGCCGGCAGAGCCCTGGCTGCTCACAGCCTGTTCGCGGCAATCATGGGCACCATGCACGCTTACCTTTTCATACACGCAGACAGCATGCCCCTTACTAAGTACCAGGTGGAACACATTATGCATGCGTGCCTTTCGCTGTCTGGCAACAAGGACCCTAGCAAGCGTTTCTGCAGCCACTCCTTCCGCATAGGGGCAGCAACTACAGCATTTAAGGAAGGCTTGCCAGCAGAGGGTATCAAACAAGTGGGGCGTTGGCAATCCCACTGTTTCAAAAGATACATACGTCCATGAGCCCACGAACTTAATGGGCCTTTCTACAGCCAGGTCATGGCGAGTGACAGAGGCGTGGTGTGGTGTTTAAGTTTCTGTTTGCAATTGTGTATGACCATGAGCCACGTTATTTGGTTTGCTCGCAGGAACCGGTTTTCCGGGTACTGGCGGCAGTGTGGTGTCAGTGTAATTTTAATATTTCATTATGGCGTGCTGTGTTGTTAATAAACGTTTTGCAACATCACATTTCTTTATTTACCATGAACAAAGGTCTGGGTGATTGGCCATTCTGGCGTCAGCAGATTGGCACAGTGGGCTGCAAGCAGGAAGTGGAGGCATGGCATTTCAAACACCGAGATAACTTGGCTGGGGTACACTGGCATGCGATGGAATGGGTTGTTGGACAAACTTCAGCAGGGGGAGTGACCAGTCCCCCCAACATGCTAGTTATTCACCTGGGGGGCAATGACCTGATGGCACTGGGCAAAAGGACATTGCTTCAAAACATGAAAGTCACAATTTGCAAATTTAGCAATCAGTTAGGGACATGCGAACTGTGGTGGTCGGAGATCAGCCCACGGCTCCTGTGGCAGGGAGCCGGATCTGGGGAAGCAATGGAGGCAGCGTGTAGGAGAGTCAATTGCGCGATGCGTAAATTCACCTAACAAATGGGATTTGGATTCATAAGACATGGTTTGCTTCATGCTAAATCCACAGGGTGTTTCGAGGACGATGGGATACATCTCTCCAGAATAGGCATGGACTTGTTCCTCCTGGACCTAGGGGAGGCCCTGGAAATAGCGGGATGTAAGTAGGAGCGCCGGCCTTGGTGGGGGGCCCTGGCTGCGACGGTCGCTACACCCAGGGCTGTGGCGGAGTTACATGGCGATCCAGAGGCGGAAAGGTACTCAGGGGTTACCCTCTTCAGGAGCACAAAGGGTGCTGAGGCTGAATATCCCCAGGAAGTCTATGCGGTGGACCCTGGGGTGCGACGGCGCCCCATCTGTCCTACGGGCGGTTGGAAACCTGTACAACCGGGGGTCGCTTGAACGCTCCGCCCCTCGTAGCGGGGGGGGGCATGAGTTATATGGTGGACCAATGTTTCACCGGAAGTGGGAGGGGCTATCCCCTCACCACAACCGCTAAGCACAGATTGGCTAAGACCACGATGCAAGTTGGCCCATCAGGTGGTAGGCCGCGAGGGGTGGCTTGCCTTTGGATCGCCTGTAAGATAACCCACCATGTTGGCATATTTGGTATGCTAATAAACCTGCAGCAATTTTCTCCACCAAAAAGTTGTCTTGTCTGCTTATTTATGCTACCTGTATGATACTGCGGGAGGGTTGGTGAGTGTGGCCGATATTGGCACTATGAATGGTACACTGGGAGAGGAGAGCTGGTCTGTTCAAAACCCCTGCATCCTTTAATTCACACTGTTGCAATGCATGCTTTGGTACGAAACCCCCCCAAAACCCTCAAACATCTCATGTAATCTAATTCAGTGAGCCCCATTTCTTTCTCAAGCTCCCCAAGGCACAGTTCCTGTCAGTCACAATTGTTAGAGTTCTGGTCCCGGCGTTGCCTCAATGCAACTTCATCTCGTTGGGCCTAAAAGAGACATGTGTCTTTCTGTACAGTAACTGGTGTCAATATAACCTGGTTGTGCTCATGCAAAGTGCCCCAGTACTGAGTTTGTGCCTATTTTGAGCACTACCTATTGCAGCCCTTGCTTTGGTCTGTGAACCCATCCAGTGACGTCATAGCAGACATCACTGGATGCAGCTCAACCACACTGAACCATCTCTCAGACAATTATGAAACGCCTCTAGAGAACCTGGCTGCAAAGTATTATCGGCATCATTAATCAAATGAATGCTGTGTTGCCTGATGAACACCGCCCAAGGGCGCAGACTGACATTGAGAAGCGTTGGACCAAGAGCTACACTTTGGGGCTGACACTGGTGCAGACTCAGAGCCTGTAAAGGCCAGAAACCCACCCACTTGTGCCTCATCCAAGAGACAACCAGTTTCCAAATAGCCAGACATTTTCTGTTGACAAATCTTTCCAAGATTTCAGACATAAAGGGCAGTGAGAGATAGGGCGGTAATTATTCAATGGGTCAGCTGTCACCTTTTTCAAAAGAGGGGGTAGTGCGGCCTTTTTCCATAGACATGGAACTCACCCATCCTTCAAGGACTGATTGCACAGAGTTAGAAGCGGGGGGTCATAGGGGGGGGCAGGTGTTCAGCCAACGTCTTCCTTTCTTTAGGTGGTGGCGGATCTAAAGGAGACTCCCGAGGCAATGGACATGGCTGTTGACCCAAGATAATCCATAGTCATCATCCCGAAGGAGTCTAGATTGTTTGAGCAGAAGCTAAAATCCCTCATTGAGAAAGATGATCATTCTGTGGCGTGCCACACGCAATCAGAGCAGGCTGCTGTATCAGTGTTGAACCTTATTATTAGAGAAATCCGCCAAACTGTCACAAAGAGCCTGTAAGGGTGTAATGTCTTGTTTACAGCAGTCTGGATCTGACAATTCCATCATAATATAAATAAGTATTTTTTGTGCTATATGAAGATTTATACAGCACTCACTAAACCTGAAGGTATCAGAGCGCTTTACATGAGCACCAATTGCCTTACAGACACACACTAATTTTGTTAGACCGGGGGAGGTTAAATGTGTACATCCATCGATGCCTGAGGCTTATCAGTGAGTAGAATAATAGGATGTTGGGCGTCTGCTGCTCATGTGATGTCACTTCCTATTGTTAAGTCACTTCCTGTTGTGATGTCACTTTCTGTCGTGATGTCACTTCCTGTGACACCACCTAACTTGGAGTGTCCCCCCACTTCTTTTTTTAGGGCTTGTGCCCTGTTAAAGCCTATATGCCGCGGGCACTTCCATTCCAGGCCGTGCTCTCAGCCCCAACAAATCTCCCTGTGCCTTCAAAAAACACATAAATGTGACCTTGCGTAATGTAAGTAGTGCTCATGTAAAGCATGCCAATATCTTCGGGTCGAGTTGGTGCTATATAAAACAGATTTAAAAGAAAAAAAACATTTCTAAGCAAGAACTAATTGCATAATTGATTATCACCATCATATTCGGTATTTGTTTACCATCGATGAAGTCTATGTATCACTTCAATTCTTCGGTAAATTATTTCTGTTGGAAATGCCACGCCTGCTACATATATAAAAAAGAATAATACATAAATACAGAGGAAATAAAAGGAAATACTCAAAATGTTCTCGTTTGGTTTCTTCAAACACGCAGCTACAGATTTTTTTCACAGACTCTTCAAATCGCGTATTCACTGTAATCAGGGCTTTAAGTGGGCCAGTCTCACCGGGTCTGAGCACCGGCAGTTTTTAGGTCTCGCCTACGCAGCGCGCATGCGCTGCATAGGAGGACCTTTACCGTCATTCAGCTCTTTTTGAAAGCACATACTCATGCTTGTGGCGGCATACACCTTGCGGGAGCGCGCAGTGGCGCGCCACAAGCATGAGTATGTGCTTCGAAAAAGAGCAGACTGCGCACGCACTATCTCTCTGACGTTTCTCTCTCTCTCTCCTCTCGCTTTCTCTCTCTCTCTCTCTTTCTCTCTCTCGCTCTCCTCCTCTCTCGCTCTCTCTCTCCTGTCGAGTATCTGCAAACAGCATTAGAAAAGTAAATAGGTGCAAAAGGCAAGATACTGGCTTTGCCAATGCTCATTATTATTGGTTTTCTGTAAACTTAAGAGCACTGATGTGGCTTGTAGACACCCTCACCCCGTCCCCCTCCCCCCACTCACATTTCCACAGTGGACAAGACATCTGCTCCTAGATCAGTGGCACGTTCCACTTATCGGAGCCGAGGACAACCGGTTCACTGCTCTTTTCCCCGGCCTCTTTAGAAAGTATTGAAACTACCGCGCATAAAAACCTGACGGAAGCTACATTAAATATGATCTATTTTAAAACAAGGTGGCCCCCATGCCGTTGCCTCTTAAGACATCTAAAGCTTTGCGCCCTGCTTACTTTCACAGCTGGTCTTCTTGGTTTACGAGGCAGATCGTTTTGCAGGCAATGTTACCCGGGGCAGATTGACGTTTTGAAGACAGCAGAGGAATATAACTTTATGCAACGGCGGCCGCGCGCCATGGGTAGAGTGCATGAGAGCCGCTTTACACAAATTGCTCGTCCTCTAATACTTCCGTTCTCTTCCACAGTCATATTACACCATGCTGATCATGCATCGGCAATTCCGCATTTCTCACAAAAATACCCCAGAGGCACCATTTACAAGCATGGTTTACACAACACTGTGTATTATGCAACAACCAGCTATGCTTTTACCTTGCTGCAAATCCATTGTCTATTTTTTTCATTATATGCGGGACATGCTACTTTCTTCCAGTACACTATTATGAAAAGATTACACCAATATCGTAAATTGTGTAAATCTTAAAGCAGAACTGCCCTATCATTTGCGACTCTTCATTCTCTCGGTAATCTTACCAGCTGGCACACGAACAAAAGCGTCAGCTGTTTGTGCAAGCCCACCTCTAGCAAGCTTTTTTTCTTTAAAGAAACAGCAGCAGAAAATCAGCCATACAGCAACATATTGTAATGACCCACAGAGAGTGTTGTTTTAATGTTGCAAAGACATTTAACTAGATACAAGTTTCAACCTTTTGGATGTAACTGTCAAATTCAACGCTAATAGATGGCACGCAAATGTGGGGTATGGAAAAAGTAACATATCGCAGATTAAACAAGCATTGTGTGGTGGCGGCTTGCGCCGGGTACTGACATGGTGTGATGTGTTATGCATCGCGCGGCAAACGCGCGATGCATCGGTCACATGGTGCGGTCCTCGCGCATCGACTGTACGGGGTTCTCTGTGTATTGTTTCAAAGATGTGTTCTGTGCGACTCGGTTGAGACGAGTTAGTTACCGTTTGGATCTTGATTGTAAAGGGATACTCCGTGTCATGAGTGGAGTACAATCAATAAACTTCCATTTACAATCCACCTGTCTTCGCATGGATTAATTCAATTTACCTCATTTGGCGGCGATCGGGAGACTCCACCCATACCCACGCTTCTCACGGCAAGGATTGATTTCGACTGAACTTTCACGTTGAAGCCGGTTTCCGCATACATCAGGGTTTGTCCCGGAAGAGGTATGTCTTTAATTTAATTGACACGGAGTCCCATGGGCCCGTACGCATTGTACAAGCGTACACAGATTGGCTGTTTGTATACGGCGTTTGTTCCCGAGTTTAAAGAGAAAAAAAAAAGAAATGGGATACTTTGTTGCAGTTTTGGCGGCATCGCGCACGTTCGAGTATGTCAATTTCACAGAGGGTACCCAGCGCGTCGATCTGACTATCAGCGACGCGCACGCTTGAGGAAGTTCAACAAAGCTTTGGACTTCAGCGTGATCTCATATGTTGGGGTCCTGGCATTGATCGTTCGGATAAGACAAGATAACGATTGCATGGGGCTTAATCTGCGCGTCGATATGCTGTTCAGCGACGCGCACGCTTGATCTCAATTGCCTGTTCGTCTGTGATTATTCAGCGACGCGCACGCTAACACATATTTGAATTAGCGCTCGCTTAATCACAATTGCCTGCTCGTCTGGGGTTATTCAGCGACGCGCACGCTAACATATATGGGGATTAGAGATCAAGCACTTCACAGCGATACGCACGCTCATGTTAAAATTGGAACATTGAGTTTTCATTAATGTGTGATATCATTTGAATATTGATCTATGTTCATACTGTTTCATGTTGCTTGTCATCATTTAATAGGCAATTATTACTCTAGCATTTTTTTTTCTCTCCTCTTCTTCTCTAATGGGTGTTGAAATGTTGTGGTGATTTATACACAGTTACATAGAGTGGAATATTTAAGTTCTGTATTCGTGTTGCAGAGTACGCTGTCATAGGGTATCGTAGTTAACATGTCTAATGTTCAACAGATCACACAAATTACTCAACCACCTCCATTTCTCAGCAAACCAGGTTCCCCTGAGATTATTTGGTCACAATGGTTTAGGTTGTTTCAAAACCATTTAGTAGCTATTGATGCTGTAGGTTATTCTCCTGACAGAAAATTTGCTATTCTCTTTGGATGTTTGGGCCAAGCCGCACAAAGAATTTTTGACAGTAATGTACCTATTCCTCCACCAGCATCTCATGCAGGGGATGGTCAGTGGAATGTGTACCTTGAAGCAGTGGCCAGGTTAAAAAAGCAGTTTTCTGACGAACCTAATATAATGTTGGAGCGACATAATTTTTATAGCAGGAAACAGAAAGAGGAAGAAAAAGTAGAGGAATATATATCCGCACTCAGAGTATTGTCTGTTACATGTGACTTTGGGCCGTTGTCTGACAATTATATCAGAGATCAATTTGTTTTCAACTGCGCTTCCAGAAAACTTAAGCAAAGAATTCTAGGGTGTAAGAACCCAACACTGACAGATGTTATTGATCTGGCTCTAAGCATAGAACGTTCGACTATTTCCAGCAAAGTTATTGAGGGTGCTAAGAGCGGTGTCAACATGGTTTCAACCCCTGAGTCAGAAAAGGACAACACATTGTGCGCAGTGAATGTTAGGAGCAGACCACAAAGAAACTTTCAAAGGAGACAACCATTGTTTTGTTATAGGTGTGGGTCGAAAAATCATATCGGCAATGCTCCTAATTGCCCAGCCGTTAACAAAAGATGCGTGATATGTAAGAAAATTGGACATTTTCAAGGGGTGTGTAGGAATGTTAGGAAACCGTTCAATGTGAACTATGTTGATTCTGACGTTGATAATTGTACTGATTCTTTGAACAACATTGTGGTAACATTGGATTGTGATGACCATACGAATCGTATAAAGGGGCCCCTATGCTCTGCTATAATTGATAATGTTCCCTTACAGGTGATGGCTGATTCCGGTTCCCCGATTACAATATTGAGGGATTCAACTTTTTATGAGTTATGGAACGGAAAAAAAGACTTATGGAAGTCTGATGTTAACCCTAAAGCATTTGGGGGAAAAGATATTAATATGCTAGGTTATTTTCCAGGTTTAGTGCAGTGTCTGGGTAGGCAGACTATGACTAAGATATATGTTACTGAGAAAGGAAAAAATATAATCGGTTGGAAAGATCTTGCTCGCATGGGCTTGTATCTGGTTCCAAGGGACGATGATCCGATTAAAGTAGGTGAGCTACCAGTATGTAGCGTTGATTGTGACAGCGTAAATTTTACATCCAGTTTTACGAATGAGATCATCACTGAGTTCAAATCAGTTTTCAGCAGTTCAGTGGGGTCAGTGAAAGGTTTTGAACACCGCATTAGGTTGATTCCTGGAGCTCAACCGGTTTGTCAGAGAGTACGCTCAGTTCCGTTAAGTGTGAGAAAGGAATTGAGAGACTCGTTAAAGTCTTTATGCGACCAGGGTATTATTCAATCAACCGATTCCTCACAATGGGTCGCTCCCATTGTAGTCGCACGAAAACAAAATGGCGAGGTTAGGCTCTGTGCGGACTTGCGCGCACTTAATAAAAATATTATAATAGACTGTCATCCATTGCCTAAAATCCACAAATTACTCGCAAACCTGGGTGGGGCTGAATGGTTTTCCCTGATTGATTTGAGATCAGCTTACCACCAGGTCCCTTTATCCAAAGAGTCCCAAGAATTGACTACTTTTATTACACCGTTTGGTGCCTTCAAATTTTTACGTCTTCCTTTTGGCTTGGCGTCGGCGGGAAGCGTTTTCCAGAAATTGATGGATACGCTTTTTAACGGTATCAGCGGGATACAAGCGTACCTTGATGATATTTTGATTTTTGCTAAATCATTTGAAGAGCATAACACTATTTTGAAAAGAGTTTTATCAATTCTATCGTCGAGGAACATGACTGTCCGTTCGGATAAGTGTAAATTAGCGGTGCAAGAACTGGAATACTTGGGCCATACGGTTTCAAGGTTTGGAATCAGACCCAAATTTTCGGTGATCAGAGCCCTTACAGATGCAAAACATCCATCTGATAAGGACTTGTTGCGATCATTTTTGGGTCTGGCCGAGTATGATGCCAGATTTGTACCTGCATATGCCCAAATGGTAGAACCTTTGAGGTTGCTATTAAGGAAGGGCTCTAGCTTTAATTGGTCCCCGGAACTTCATAGTGTTTTCAATAACGTAAAGAAAATGATTACTTCCGCACAAACCTTATGTGTGTTTAGAGATGATTGCATGTCAATAATAACAGTAGACGCGAGTCTCTCTGGTCTAGGCGCAGTGCTCACGCAAAGAGTTAACGGCCAGGAACAAACAGTGGCTTTTGCGTCAAGATCACTCAAATCATTTGAACAGCAATATAGTACCATAGAAAGAGAGGCTCTAGCAAGTGTGTGGGCCGTGCAAAAATTGTAAATGTACATATGGGGGCGTAAATTTGAACTTGTCACCGATCACTAGCCACTTATTTATATATTTGAGAAAGTCAATTCAGCTTCTATGTCCGCAAGGTTGATGCGGTTAGTTTCCCGTTTGCAGGAATACCATTTTGCCGTAAAGTACATTCAGGGTGGAAAGAATTTCCGCGCTGATTTTCTGTCCAGATTATCAATGACCAAGGATGACGACGATGAGTCTGAACCTGATGATATTGAATGCGTCACAGTTGTAGACGCGATTTCCGAATTTTGTTCGGTTTTTTCGGAAGATGAGTGGAATTCCGCAGGCCGGGAGGATGGAGTACTTCAAAATGTAATGGAATATTCTACTAGAAATTGGCCTAACTCTAAATGTCTCAATGGTGAACTTAGAATCTTCGGCCAAATAGCTGAGGAACTTTCGGTGGAGAACGGGATTGTTCGTAGAGGGGACAAATTTGTTCCCCCGACGAGTTTGCGACCGTTAATTATAAACAAGGCACATCAGGGGCATCTTGGGGTGACCAAGACTATTATGAGGATAAAACAACATTATTGGTGGCCTTCTCTGGACAGCCAGGTAAGGAAATCGGTGAATGATTGTCCTGAGTGTCTTTTGTCAGATAAGCACTGGCAAACACTTAAGCTTCCACTTCATCCTACGGAGTTTTCACACTCGTCTTGGGAAAAAGTAGGGATTGATTTTTCGGGGCCTTATTCGATTTTGGATCAAGAGGACAAGTACATTGTTCTCCTAATTGATTACCATTCGAAATGGATGTATTGCGAGTTCGTAAACTCACCTGACACCGATACAACCATTGCATTTTTGAACAAAATTTTTCTTGTGGAGGGCTCTCCTAAAGTAATAGTTACCGACAATGGTACTCATTTTGTGTCTGAGAAAATGTGCTTATTTTTAAAAACTCTTGACATTAAGCAATTGAAGGTAGCATTATATTCACCTTCATCGAATGGTTTGGTGGAGAGAGGCAATAAAATAATCAAAGAAGGGATTCAGACTGCCTTGTCAGGAAAGATTAATGTGAAGGAGTTCATCAGACAGAAAGTCTGGAATTATAACACCTCCCCTCATTGCACCACTGGGGTTTCCCCCTTTACTTTGTTAAGAGGCAGGGAGGTACATTCCACGTTGTTGCCAACTTGGCTCCAAAATATGGCTGGGGCGAAAAAGGTTGATTTAGATGAAATCCGAAAAAGGGTAAATGTGAGACAAGAGCAGATGAAGACTAATTTTGATAAAAAGAGCGGGTTTTGTGAGGATGTCCTAGTTGGGGATTGGGTCCTTATTAAGAAACCAAAGTGTGTGAGGAAGGGTGAGTCTATCTATTATGAACCAGTACAAGTTATGAAAGTTAGTAGAGGGGCTGCGTTTATTGATGCAAAAGGCTGGTGGAGTAAAAGACATTTGGTAAAAGTGTCTACACGTCAAGTTGAGATTATGCAGGGCAGGCGTGGAAGAGATGAGGAGGATCTCCATTGGAGTCACTGGTTGGAATCTTCTGGTGGGGTTATGGAATCTACTGGTAGGGTTGTAAACCAATCCACATCGGTTGCACCCTGTTCTCAACCTTCTAGGGTTTTTCCATGCTCTTCTCGAGGGCGTACGATTAAAGCACCGGCTAGGTTTAATTCATTTATTAGGTACTAAGAAAAAAAATATATTGTGTTTTTATATTTTTTTGTTTTTGTTCATTTTCATAAGGGGGAAGGTGACGTGGTGGCGGCTTGCGCCGGGTACTGACATGGTGTGATGTGTTATGTATCGAGCGGCAAGCGCACGATGCATTGGTCACATGGTGCGGTCCTCGCGCATCCGACTGTACGGGGTTCTCTGTGTATTGTTTCAAAGATGTGTTCTGTACGACTCGGTTGAGACGAGTCAGTTACCGTTTGGATCTTGATTGTAAAGGGATACTCCGTGTCATGGGTGGAGTACGATCAATAAACTTCCATTTACAATCCACCTGTCTTCGCATGGATTAATTCAACTTACTTCACATTGGCATTGCCAATAGGTCTCGCTTTTGAGACCTAATAAGTATTTAGTTATGCAGCACAATATCCTTGGTGCAACAACATCATCTGTTGCATGGCTAAACACTTATAAGGTCCCAAAGGCAAGACCTATTGGCTATGCCAATGCTTTTTTTATGGGGCCTCGAAACGGGTCTCTATGGGGCTCTGTTTTGTGCCCTGGTACAGGCAGTCCGTTTTTTCCCGGACTGCAGTGACAGCAGGCACATCGATGTGCGCTGCTCACACTACTCATTTCTCACTAGTGGAGAAGTTACGGCATGACGTCATGCCAGTTGAGCGTTGTAGGGGAAGGGAAATCCTTTTAAGAGATGCATTTTCTCTTCGGATTTCCCTTCTCTTTTTGAAACTCAGTGTAGCGGTCTAGTTGTTCACGTCACGTTGACGTGACGCAGGCGGCCCCGTTGGCGCCGGGGTGCGCGCGCAGATTAGCGCGCCGGGAGATGAGGAGAGAGTGCCGGCCGACGCTCCTCGGTACATGCTCATTAGAATGCTAAATAAATATAGCGGTAACCCAACAACGTGCCTCGTGTGATTACTGAGCAACGTTACAGTGGCGACGAGGTCGGGACAGAGACCTGACCGACGCGGGAGCACAGGAGAGGGCAACACTCCACGTGGCCCCCACGAGGCGAAGGAAGACACGCAAGCAGGTCACCAGGCCCAAAACGGAACACCAGACAGGCCTGCCTGGAGCGGGGGGAGTCACGGAAAACGTCCTAGTCAACCACGTCGGACGATCCGAGGTACGGAGCAACCGAGGAGCGTGGCAGTGCCACAGTACAGCACACGAGCTGCATATAGGCCACAGGGACGACGCTACCCACAAACGGCCAAGAGCACACACGCCACCTTCACACAAATCCACGCACAGGGAGCGCTGCGCTGGCTACCAAAGAGGAGGAGGTGGGGTCTAGTAACAAAAGCCCCCAGAGAATCAAGCACACAGGGAACAACAACAACACCCCAGGCAGCCCCCCGAGCAAAGCCACCGACGGAACGAGCGCCAAGGAAGTGAAGATGAGTACCCCGGCAGGGTACGCGATTGCACCAGTGCAATTCCTAACGAAACCCGGAGACCCACTGATGAAATGGGAGGACTGGAAGGAATATATAGACAATTTCATAGGGGTCCTGGAGGACGAAAATGAAGAGCAGTTCACTCCTCAGAGAAAAAAACGCATCCTGCTACTAAATCTGGGCCCAGAAGGTCTGAGAATATACAAGAGTCTAGTACCAACGAAGAGAGAAGACACAGACGACGATGTGTATGCGCATGCAGTGGAGGCCCTAGATGAACGATACCGCCCCACCATTTGTGTTTCAGTGGATAGATATAACTTCCAGCAAAGGAAACAAAAGGTGGGGGAATCCATCGAAGAGTATGTAGCAGCGTTGAGAAAGCTAGCAGCCCCGTGTAAGTACGCACTGTGGGAAGATGAATTCATAAAAGACCAGGTGATCATGCACACCACCAGCGCAAACGTGCAAGACAAGCTGTGGGCGAGTGGGGACACCACACTCAAGGAAGTAATGGTCATAGTGAAGAGGGCAGAACTCTCGAAGAGGTGCGCCGATGCTACCAAAAAAGAGGCGGTCACCCCAACCATGGTGAACAGGATACAGGAGGGAGATCACCGCAAGGACCAGAAACACAAACAACCCATGGCCAAAGGGACTAGCAGATGGCAAGGGAATCAAGCGGACAGTGAGAACAAGAAAACGTGCTACAGGTGTGGAAGTTGGTCCCACGAAGCCCACGACAGACGTTGCCCGGCATTCCGAGCCAAATGCCTGCACTGCGGTATCATGGGTCACTACGAGAAGGTGTGTCGGAAGAAACAACAGAAAGGAGTGGTGAAATATGTTGACCAAAGCGCAGAAGACCTGGAGGAAGCCACAGAGGAAGAAGTGGTCACCGTCTTATGTATATACGATCAGGTATTGAGCGTAGACGCCAAGAGATCAACCAAACCAGTCCTAGAGATGTCCATGGGCGGCATCACCATTTCAGTAGTGGCAGACACCGGATCCCCATTTACCATTATACAGAGAGCAGTGTGGGAAGAACAGTTCCAATCCAAGTTGGGCCCTGAACTGGAGAAACTAGACATACGACCGGTCACCTATAATGGGGATCGCATTCCCATGCTGGGCTTCCGACGTCTACTGTTCGAGTTCAGAGGCCGATCAGCGCGGTGCAAACTGTATGTGGCCGAGAAAGGACCCTCCGTCCTAGGATGGTTAGACCAAGGCGACCTAGGCATAAAACTCGACCCAGGAGGGAAGGAACAAATTCTACTCACAGAACAGGAGGAATGGCCGGACATGAACAGATGGAAGAAGAACTACCCTAAAGTGTTTGGGGGCACTGTAGGGAAAATGGAGAAATTTCAACATAAAATAGTGCTCAAGGACGGAGCCACACCAGTGGCACATAAAGTGAGGAATGTGCCCATTGCAGTAAGGGAAGCCGTCCAGACAGAACTCCAAGATCTGGAGAAGAAGGGCATCATAGAACCCATTACCTGCGCCGAATGGCTGGCGCCCTTGGTGGTCGTGATGAAACCCAACGGGAAGGTCAGGCTCTGTGTGGACCTGAGAGAACTCAACAAAAACATAGTGGTGGAGAAATTTCCCCTTCCCAAGATAGAGGAGATGTTGGCAAGAACCAGAGGAGTTCAGTGGTACTCCACCATTGACCTTACATCAGCTTACCACCAGGTAGCTCTACACCCGGACAGCAAAAGCCTGACATCGTTCATCACCCCGTTTGGGTGCTACAGATTTTGTCGCATGCCGTTCGGGCTAGCCTCGGCGGCAGCCGTCTTTCAGAAGATGATGCACCAATTGTTCAGAGACTGCAAAGACGTACAGTACTTCCAGGACGATATCCTAGTGATGGGGAGAGATAGGAGAGATCATGACCGGAAACTAGAAAAAGTACTACAAACACTGGAAGCCAAAGGCCTCACGGCAGAATGGTCGAAATGTCGGTTGGGACTGCAATCGGTAACCTATTTAGGCCATGAAATTGGGCGACAGGGGATCACACCCAAGACGGGGAACGTGAAAGCCATCGCGGAAGCACCGCCCCCCAAGAACAAGGAGGAAGTCAGATCGTTCCTGGGGATGGCGGAGTACTATAGCAAATTCGTGGTACATTTCGCATCCAAGACCTACAACATGAGGAGGCTGACAAGAGAGAGCACGGTGTTCCAGTGGACACCGGAAGCCCAAGCGGAATTTGAAGTCATCAAAAAGGGAATCCTAGAAGCCATACCGCTCAAGGGGTACGACCCACAAGGCGCCACCATACTCATCACCGACGCCAGCGACAAGGGGTTAGGCGCTGTACTCATGCAAGACCGAGGAAGAGGGGACATGGAGACAATAAGTTTCGCCTCCAGAGCACTGACGGATACGGAAGGCAAGTACAGCGTCATCGAGAAGGAGATGTTGGCGGTTGTGTGGGCCATGACGAGGTTCCGGCAGTTCCTATGGGGTACCCGATTCCTGCTCAAGACGGACCACAAGCCGTTAGTGAAGGTACTAACTTCGAGCGGGCACGCCAGCGCCACACCCCGGATATCGAAGATGTCCTTAAAACTGTTGGAATTCAGATATGATGTGGAGTACATCCCTGGAAACAAGAACCGAGTGGCGGACTACTTGAGTCGAGCGGCGGCCATGGAGCCGGGAGAAGAAGACCCAGCGGACAAAGGAGAGATGGTAGCTCTCATAGAGGACCAAGAGAAGATAATCAGCATACGAGAGTGGACGGAAGCCTATGAAGAAGACTCTGACCTTATGGAAGTAAAAGCGCACATCACACAAGGGTGGCCTGATAAGAAAAAGGTGAAAACCAACCTCAAACCATTTTATGAAGTGAAAGAAGAACTGACAGTAGGAGACAAGGGCATATTCATCTACCGGGGAGACAGAGTAATTCCCCCCACGAATCTTATCAACAAGCTGCTGGACTTATTACACGAAGGCCACCTTGGCATAGGGAAACTCAAAGCCAGATCGAAACAGAACTACTGGTGGCCAGGTATGGACGTAAGAGCAGAGAGGTATGTCAGAGAGTGTCCCCAATGTCAAGGGGCCGACAAAACATTGAGACCACTACGTCCAGCCCTTGGGAAATTCGACACTCCCTCAAACCCGTGGGAAGAGTTGTCAATAGACATTCTGGGACCGGTGCTGGATGACCAGAGCATACAGAAGTACGTGGTTGTCCTCATCGACCGTTATTCCAAATGGCCAGAAATAAAGGTGAGCGAATCCATGGACACGGAGAACATCCTGGAGTTTCTATCGGAAACATTCACCCGAGAAGGTATTCCCAAGTCCATCTTAAGTGACAATGGACCACAGTTCACGTCGGAAAGATGGAAACAATTCATGGGAAGAAATGGCATCTCCGTAAAGCACACGGCCATATACCATCCGGCAGGCAACGGTCTGGTGGAACGATTTAACAGAGTGGTGATGGGGGCCATACAAGCGGCCATCACCTGTAATAAAGACTGGAAGAAAGCGTTGGAGAACATGGTATGGGCCTACAGAATAACGCCCACAAGCACGGGGTATAGCCCGTTTCAAATATTGAGAGGACGTGAACCCTTCACGCACGACAACAGAATCTGGAAGGAGAAGGTGGTGACCAGCGAATGGTCTCCGGCGGTAGTAAGAGCAAATCTGGAGAGAGCACAAGCCACCTACACCGACAACTACAACAAGAGGAGGAATGTGAAGGACACTCACTTAGAGAGAGGAGAATGGGTGAGAGTAAAGCTGGCGACCCTACAAAGAAAGGGAGACAGCAAGTACAGCAAGCCGATGCAGGTTAAGGAAGTTTATGATCGAGCGGCCCTGCTCAGTGATGGGAACGTGTGGTCGCAGGACCGCATGGCCCGGTGCAACAAGATATTGAGATGGGAACAGTGGGATCCGGAAGGTGAAGCCACGGAAGACGGGGAGGAAGAGAACAAGGAAGGCGGAAGTGAACTAATGGAAGAAGCAGGTGCAGGAGAGGAGCAAGAAGGTGTGTTAAGGGGTGAGGCCCCAGTGGCAGAGATGGACAGGCCGAGAGGCAATATGAACAGCGAAGGAGCGATGAGTGGAGGAACAGAAATCGAGGAAACGCAGAGCCAAGGGGCTCGAGGGAACATTGGTAAGGTGACCAGGAGTGGAAGACAAGTTGTAAGGCCTTCCAGGTTCCAAGACTTCGAACTAACCTGCGAACTGTAAGTGACTGATTTTTGGTTTGGTAAAAGGGGGAGATATGTAGCGGTCTAGTTGTTCACGTCACGTTGACGTGACGCAGGCGGCCCCGTTGGCGCCGGGGTGCGCGCGCAGATTAGCGCGCCGGGAGATGAGGAGAGAGTGCCGGCCGACGCTCCTCGGTACATGCTCATTAGAATGCTAAATAAATATAGCGGTAACCCAACAACGTGCCTCGTGTGATTACTGAGCAACGTTACACTCAGGAGCAGCAACATTGTCCTGGTGTCACTAGGGCTTTAAGTGGAAGCTTTTTCAATATTATATACAAGCCATAGTTGCTGCTTATTTATCTTATGCAACTAACAACCATTGACAAAGCCAATAGTCCTGACTTGTAGGTATGAAGTTACTTGTTGCATCATATCTGGAGGTAATGACAGAAACAGCAAAATACAAGTCGGGCGGCACACTATGCTAAACACAGATTTTTAGTTTACGTGTTGTAAGCCACGCCCTTAATTACATTGACCACGCCCCTTTATGAGACCCTCTAGTTTTTAATCCCACTTAAAGCCGTGACTATAATGTATCACAATGACGTTCCTACGGACGTCCTTCTTTTGTTTTTATGGGAAAGTGACGTGTCCTGGTGGTCATAATGGATTGGGGGAACTTCCGTAGTGCAGTCATTAAAAGAGTATGGCTGCATAGAAGGATCACATTTGATATTTCTAGAAACGCGACGTTGTTACCTTACAATTAGCCAGTTCCAAGATGGCCGATCTGCGTTCCACCGCTTTCTGCGTCTGTAGGTCGCCACGGAGACCGACTGTCACTGTGTGCAGCGGCCGCGACTCGATGACGTCACAAAATCCGTCTCCACGTCCCCCTGTTTGGTGAAGATGGCGGAAGCCGAAGATGAGAGCAACAAACCGCTGGTGAGGAGGGAGTGAGTGTAAGAGGACGGGGCTAGGCTCCCTCCAAGGACCTGTGCATGGTGCTTTAAAAGGGCGCAGGAAAGAGGCAAATAAGCGCTCTGTGCGCGGTGTGTAAGAAATGTGGTGGAGGGCAGAGTCAGCATAGACCCCACCCTATAAATTGTGACTGGGGGGAGAGGAGGGATTCATACCACCAGTCTGTCAAAACTGAAAGCTGCCTCTGTAATTGTTAGTGAACCATCATTCTTTTTTTTTTGCATTGGGCTTAGTTAAATACTTTGAGAACGCACAAAAAAACAAGTTTGTTCCTTTCCTAAAAGCAGGATTCTTCCTTTCCTAAAAGGAGGATTCAAGTACCCTTAATAGTAAATGTAATTATGTAGCGCTTACTACCCCTGACGAGGCGTCATGAGATCCCTAATTAAGCACTAAACAAGTTTGGCCTTTGTGCAGTTATCCAAATCTGCCTCTCGCGTACACCTTTTAGATGAGTATGTTTCATTTCCCCAAAAATCTCTACACCCCACCTGCACCAACATCTATTTACACGACTCTTCATGGAGCATGACCGATCCAGTTGTATGTGGCTTCTTCAGTGTTTAGAACGTTTTGTACAACATCACAATAATAGTACAATATTGTGCTTCAGAAAGACGACTGATTTTAGGTTTGTAACAAAGGGAGGTAGTACATAAGGGGAGTTCAAAAACCGTCCTTACCCATTTGATTGAGCGTACATTGGTGTGAAGTGTAGTGACCTTCACCTAGCCGATGTTAGCTGTTGTAATGTAGTCTGTCTTTTGTGGGCTTGTCAGTTATTAGGCTGCAAGCTGCACTGGTGTTACTTTACTATTGCAGAAGTTGATATTAAAAGGAAGATAATTGGAACAAAAGCATTGAGTTGGCTGAGGCAAATTTAGACATAGCTTATACCGCAGGCTGGTTGGCTGGGGTCCAGATACACCCTGCTAATATATTACATTTCAGATATTGTAAGCCATTCTGCATCCACTACCTAATTGTTTTTTGGAGCTGTGTGACCCAATATAGCCACTCCACAAACGGAATTGGAGGTGCTTATGAGTATCAACCATGGAACGGTAAGTTCATGCTCGACCCCCTGTGATTACAACCAATTACATGTGGGTTTATATAAAGATCAACGTCTTACACCACTGAGGGGGAGATTTACAAACATTTGCGCTGTGTTAGCATCACATAAGTGACGATTACCAACTCAAAAGTTTTTTTTTGCTGTTTATTTTCCAGCGCAAAGCTTGTTTTGTGCTGGAAAGCACCCTTGAAGTAGCGCAAAGCTATGCGAAGCACTGCTTTGCCTTACTTAGCGCCGAGGGGGGGTTAAATGGGTGGAACTTGTACGTTCCCATGCAACCACCCATGCCTTTTGATGCAAAACCATATTTACAAAAGATTTGTAGACATGGTTTTGCGCAAAAAGTTCACACCCCTTCAAAGGAGACGCTAACAGGAGAAATGCTCTCATTTCTCAGTGCTTTTCGACTTTGCATGCGTGCTGCACTGTGCAGCACGCGTACAAAGTGGGAAAAGCTTTCCATCGTGTCAAATAACACATAAAGAGCGGAGCTCTGTAGCCCAGAGACTTCCGTAGCATCAATATACATTATCGTGACTCTGACAATTTGTCTTATACACAGAAGTACTTAAAAGGCATTGCAGTTAAATCAAAACATAAGAAAAAACATACAACAATCCCCCCCACTCCATCGCACTGTCGACCCCACAAGAGCAATATATACAGCCAAAGCCATGTCTAGGCCTAGTATTTTGTACAAGAAGGGTACCCTTCCTATACAAAACCTATGCTAGACACATACAGACATGCTACCACTTTAGCGCTAAGGTGTGTGCTTGGCTGTTGAAATCCACACCGGCGCAAGGGAAAGCAGAGGAGAGATCCACATCTCTGAAGATATAGAGCGCACCTGCTCACTCACTATCGCGCAACGCAGTGCAGCCTCGCTGGGCGCTGTGTTGCATGTCTAATTTGTAAATCTCATCCTAGGTTGTCTGATTGGGATTGAAACACAAACGCGTGGTCTTTAGTCTCCATACATTAGTCTGTGATCTACTGTTAGAATCAAGAGTTGTGATTTGCAGGTTCTACTTCGTGTCTTGTGGAGACTTTCAAAATACTGATGCCTCTTATACGCTTATGTACTGCTTTACGTGAAGCGGTACCAAGAAATCATAAATCCAAGACTGTACTTGTGCGATGAATGGGTAGCCACCTGTAGGGTTCCACTGCAATCTGAGGCAGATGGGAGCTTATACTGCTGTCGGTTGTGCGTAGTGTGTGTTTTGTGACTCAGGACATGAACCATATTTGTGCAGAGACTTTAAATGAACTGTAAATCTGCTTCCATTGCTATACCTGGTCTGTGTGTAAGAGAAGCCTGCATAGCTGCTACTCTTATAGTACTATGCATTTTTGTTGCATTGCTACTGGTGTTTAATGTACCTGCTTGTATGAGAGAAGCTGTATTTTTGCTGCCTGTGATGCTTGTTCCTTGTGCTTATGCGAGAATTCATACACTGATGCTGTATCTGAAGTTGTTTGTGT
The DNA here is from genome assembly GCF_964204655.1 of Triturus cristatus. Lineage (NCBI taxonomy): Eukaryota > Metazoa > Chordata > Amphibia > Caudata > Salamandridae > Triturus > Triturus cristatus. The sequence continues at coordinate 1,041,928,315 of NC_140588.1, forward strand.
ACACTAATTATAAATTGTTTTTATATAGTGAGAACACGGTCTTGGGCACACGAAATGAGGATAAAAACAATAGTAGAAATGTCCCGTATTGTACCAATTTCTGTGGTCGACACCAGTGTATTGTTCAAAAGTATTTAATAATGCAACAACGAAAAACAACCAGCCAACACGGGTTTCGTCGCATAAGGGAACTATCCCGTGACTTCTTCAGGGCTGAGTGGCGATGTAGAGTGACCAGACAGTGTCGCGAGGCCGGTGATAATTCCAACCCGGCCAGGGGGTCAAAGAGGACCAACCGGTCCACGTCACAGTTCCTGCTTCGAGGGTGGCCCAAAGAAGTGGACCCCTATGGATGGGGCTGTAAGAAGGGCCCTTAATTACAAGCGGACCTCTAAATGGTTGTAACACGTCTGGGTGTGACGTGTTGATGCAAGAGTGATAAAAAATGAGGAAGAGTGGGATGCCTAGGGATTAGTATTTATGTCCGTCCAGTGTCTGGAGGAGGTGAATGGGCGGGGGCTCCGTACTGCTCGAGTCAGTGTGGAGAAGAAGAGAAGACACTGGTTCTGTCTCGATTTTCCTAGTTTTTTATCACCCTCGCATCAACACGTCACACCCAGACATGTTACAACCATATAGAGGTCCGCTTGTAATTAAGGGCTATACTGCCCTTCTTACAGCCCCATCCATAGGGGTCCACTTCTTTGGGCCACCCTCCCAGAAGGAACTGTGCTGTGGACCGGTTGGTCCTCTTTGACCTCCTGGCCGGGTTGGAATTATCACCGGCCTCGTGACACTGTCTGGTCACTCTACATTGCCACTCCGTGACGAAACACGTGTTGGCTGGTTGTTTTTCGTTGTTGCATTATTAAATACTTTTGAACAATACACTGATGTCGACCACAGAAATTGGTACATTACGAGACATTTCTGCCATTGCTTTTATCCTCATTTCATGTGCCCAGGACAGTGTTCTCATTGTTGGTGTGGGTTTTTTGACTCACACAGTTATGGGGGTTACAGAGTATTTCCCCCCGACTTGGCAGCACCGTGCACACTCTTAGCATAGCAGACACAACGCGAACTAGCCTGAGTGCCAATCTTCCTGTTTTTACTAAAGACCCTACACCGAGATAGTGTTTTTATATAGTGCTTCACATTTCTTTGTGCCGTTTCTAAGCACCCTAAAAAACAGATGTTACTATTACCCACTTTATGGTACTCTGTTTCTCAATTCAGAAGAAAGGAAGGCTAAGTCTGCCCTGCTAGGATTTGAACTCAAATGCAGGGGCTGAAGATCATTGCACCGCTGCTAGAGTGCTTTACTTTTTCTTGGTTATAGAAAATGTAGGGTTACTGCCTACAGCTGTTGTAGCAATTGTGTCGCATGAGGAAAATGGCATGGTTTATATACTTGCTATGGCACAAAGAGCAATCCATTAGACTAGTAAATGCCCCTTTGCACCAGGAACAGCTTTAGTTGTTTTGCCTGCCTTGTGTAATAAAAAACACATTACAAATAAATACATAGATACATACACAGAAAGACTTGGGTTATCCCTCTTCATCCACTGGTCTTTTCAACTGTCATTCACATGGAGCTGCGTACCACTACAACCTACATCCTGTATTGTTAATCGCTGGCTCTGCAAGCAACAACTTGTTGTCTGATCACATGTTAACACATAAGCGCCGTGCTAGTGGACCAACACAACTTTGCCAATGCTTTTCTATCTTTCCAGTCTTTATATTTTTTTAGTCATCGATGTGTGCTTGAATAATGTCTTCAGGTAAGAAATTCAAAATCAATAGCACCTTTAATTTGTGCCGATTGGAATCTGTTCAAAATTTGTATTTGATTCAGACCTCAACTGAGGTCAACAAATACAAATATATGATATGAAGTAACTGGATTTAAACTTTTAGGGTTGCTTTAAAACTAATTATAGGCATTGTAGGTTAAAATTGATGAATAAAAAGACATACGTTTATAATTATCAAGTATATGCGCTTTTAAAACAATTCTAAGAAACTTCTAAAAAACGTAAACAGGTTATGACAAACAAATTCATTAGGAGACTTGCACAGTGTAATTAAATCTTGAGTTAGAATGACGTTGTATTTAAAACGTATAGGGTTTATTTGTTGTGCCTCCACCAAAGTCTGATTTGGACAAACAAAAAGAAGGTGGAAAAGATCTTGTACTCCTCCATTGCACAAATCACAGATACACGAGTAATGCTCAGGGGGCTTCCATCTGGAAGAGTACACTTTTACCAGAAGAATTCCTAATCGCAAAAGAAACATACAGCGCCTTACTCTATGTTCTAGCTGAAACTGTAGATAACACGCAGGAGTTTTATATACTCCATTTTCTGCAAACTTTTTGAAGTGCTTTAATTGTGTGCAGTGCTCTCTATCTAGTGCCAAGCTTATTCTTGATGTTGTGTGTTTTAAAAATATCTTCAGATGTGCCTGGAGACCAAGCCTGCAAAAGGGCAACAGTGCATTGAGATACTTCAAGGGCTATTTTATTTTGAGATTCTTATTAAAAGTGTGCAGTGACGAATCTTCTCCAAAAGTCTCTAGTTTTAATATATGTCTTAAGGAGCCAGGGGTTGCATGTAGAAGATTAAAGGCCCACCCTATAATATTAGAAATCGCTCGAGCGTACATACTTGTTAAGGATAGCTTGAGGCGTAAGGTTTCTACGGGGACCAATTGGGTGACTTTCAGCAGTTTTCGAAGAATAGTCCCTTCTTTCACTTTTATTGGTCGCCAGGTTTTAATCTGTATCTATTCCAAGGCATAAAACAAGATAGGTGGATTTTTCATGCTGTAAACCTCGAGCATGGAATTAAAATGCCTATTCCCAGTTGAGCAATAGAATCTCTGTAATGCCCTGACATGGGACTCTGCCTTTCACCCAAGGTGCTGAACATGGGAAGCATTTTGAAGGTTATATGAAAAGATTCGGCCCAAATAAACGTATTCTTTAACTATCTCCATCGGCTTACCTCCCAGTGACCAGGTAAAAGGCGAAAATTTCCTTCTTCCTCTAAAAAGTAGAATTTTAGTTTTGGAGATATTAGGGACCAGAAAATTCTCTTTGGAGTATCTATTTAATTTGACTAAATCTTTTTGTAGGCCATTAGGGGTACGGTCGAATATAAAACAATGTCGTCTGCATACATTAGTCTGTGGATTTCACTTTGCGCTAGTTTAAGGGGAAAATTATTAATTTGGGAGAAGTACCCAGGTAGGTCACTTGTATAGATGGAAAATAACAAAGGAGCAAGGAGGCAACCTTGTTTTTGACCATTCATCGTGGGGATCGGACTAGTTGGGCCCCTTTTTCCTCCATTTTGACTCTACACCATGTTGCTGTGTGCAGAGATATGATTATTGTCAGGAGATCATCGGGTATCCCTAGACTCTCTAGCTTTTTCCATAGCCTTGGTCTATCTATGCTGTCAAAAGCGGTTGAAAAGTCAATAAATGCACAATAGACTATTTGTGATTTTAGAACTATATGCTTCTCAAGGACAGTCTGAAGGATAGCGATATTGACTGTGACTGAGTGATTTGGGTGGAAGCCGGCCTGTGTCACAGGAATCACATTGTTCGAGAATGCGCATCCTTTTAAATGGTCCAATACACATGCTGCAAAGATCTTACCAGTGGGGTTAAGGAGAGCAATTTGTAATTAATTGGATTAAATCTAGAACCCTTTTTCAAAACGGGGGCGACAATACTACTTCGCCAAGATTTTGGTATGTTCCTGGTGCTAAAACAGTTTTGAAAGAGAGGGGTTAAAAATTTACTCCAGCCTTCAGGGTCTGATTGAAGGACTTTGATCGGGATGTTGTCTGGGCCCATTGCTGCTGATGGTCTGGCGGTGTTAATGAAGGTGGCGATCTGCGTAGATGAAGTAGCTAGTATGTTCTGTTCTGATTGGTCTTTTTGTCCGGGGGACTGGCTAAGTAAGGCTTGTATTTGATTGTTAGATTTATATAATTTTAGAATATGTTTTTCCCATTCGGATGATGTGACTGGCGACGCCTGGATTGACTTTCTTATCCCCATTTGTATGGCTACTATGTACCAGAATGCCTTGCTATTTCCACTTTTTACTGCAGAGTGGATGTCAACCCAGTTTTTATCCTTTTGGGCTTGCTTTTCTTTTTCTTTGTTTTGTTGACAACGTTTTTTCAGCTTTCCGATTGGAATCCATATTTTCCTGTGATGCATATTAAAACTAACAAACATTGGCATAGCCAATAGGTCTCGCCTTTGGGACCTTATAAGTGTTTTTCCAGCACAATATCCTTGGTGTAACAACATTAACTGTTGCATGCACTTATAAGGTCCCAAAGGCAAGACCTATTGGCTATACCAATGCTTGTTTTACTAGTTGAAAACCGAGGGAGGAAAACCTGACCTTGGTCTGCAACTTTTACCTAGACGTGTGTTTGTTTACATTTGAAACAAACCATTAATAATGCTGTCAGTTTGGTAATGTAATTATTTTGATTGTTTACTCATTTTCATGATAACCATATTTAACGCTTGAAAAATTACTTGTCCTGCAGTGCATTTTCATGTGCGTTTGTGTAATTATGAACGATTAAAAACTCTCACAGTTTTTAGACACCATATTAACCATACGTGCTTCTAATATGGCGTCCTCTGCCACAGTAACGCGACGGGCCTGCCTTTCCTTGGGGCACTACTAAGCATTTGCAACTCAAGCCTGCAAGAACTTCAGGACATGCCGTATTCTGAGCTTTAACGCAATGCAGACTTGAATAATAACTTGCAGTGAAGTACAACATGACTTTGATTGCAAAACATTGATGAATATGATACCAATCCGGTATTTTGAAGGGTTGTCAACCACACGCCCCTTTCTGACACAGAATCAGTAGCCATTTGGAATTCCATTTTAGGAGTCAAAAAGCATTTCCCACTTCTCAAATTAGAGTGGTAAGCAGCAATAAGCATTTAAGTGGTCGCAAAGGCCGAATTATAGCATTGTTGATTGTTAAAATGATTGGTTCATCTGGCCCTACGATATCTCGAGAGGTCCGGCGGGGAGAGGAGTCCCTCATGCAGGCCTGCCGACCAACAACATAAGTTGGGCAGATGTGCTTTGAAAGGTTGTATACATATTAAGTGGAACTAATGCACAGAAGGAGCGTGCACAAAGCATCTTCAGCAATGGGTTTAACTTTAGAAATGCTAATAAGAGGAATATGTATACCTACGGTTAGGTGGTCTTCAATAAGTTAAGTTCCCGCCCCCAAAGCTTCAAATAAGGTCCATGTTAGGCAGAGATGGTTAATGCCAGACCGCTGCCTGGCATCTCAAATGCGAAAGGTGGAGATGCAGGGCTGAGTACCATGATGCAGGGGTTAACAAAGGCCCCTGCAGGCAAGGGACCATTCAAGAGGGGCTCCATTCAACCCAAGGCCAATGAATGTGAGATATGGGAGACTCCGGGGTCTGTCAGCACATCCTGCATGGAGGCCCCAGTTACGCCACTGAGCGTGGGGTTGGGGTATGACGTAAGCGATGATCTATGTTAGAAGCCAGCCACACTACTTTATTCCCGAGAAGTATAAACGCTAGGGCAGCGGTGCTGTTGAGCACTTTCAAGGTGCACTCTGCACACTACCAGGGCAACCCCGGCCACGGACATGCTGCCGGGGAGTCTTGCATCACAAACGGAAGTAGCAAGTGATCACGGCGCTGAGCATGAAAGGAGTAATGTGGGTCTTGGGTTGAAAGCCGCATTATTAAAGTAGGTTCAATACATACACCCATGCTTCTACCCCAACCTGCCCTCGTAGTGCCCACGCTCTCCAAAGCTCCTCTCATGCTGCTGTCTGGCTAGCAGTAGCTGCGATTGCATCTTACAGGTCTTGTTCTCGCCGGCACGTGCTCCTCTGCAGTACTTGGATACATTTGCAGGAGAACGGCTGGGCCTGACGTGGGTATTACAACATCCCGGGCTGAGGTGAAGGCTCAGGTCCCAGTATTAGTCTTTAAAGTCGTGTCGGGCCTGAAGCGCCGGCAGGTAGCGTGTGGCATTTACACAGTCTGTGCTTCTGCGGTGAGTGTGTAACCTTTTTACCTCTCCCGCCTCGGCCCTCGTCTCTTGCTAACTGTCGCGCCACGAAGCTGAGAGGAGCGCAAACAGGAAGAGGCCCGAGGCAGACTGGAAGGGGCTGATAGCGCAGACACTTACGGCAGGAGCAGCGGCGTGCACATGCAGATAACAAGCCTGGGAGTGCTGCGCACTCGCCGACCTAAACAGATGGTTCCTGCGCGCCACTGCTGGCTCCCGAGAGCAAAACGCTCTGGGAGTAAACCTTTGAAAAGAGGCTGGGACATCCACACACCTTTGGCCAGTTGCGTACTGAAGCCAGACGCAAAGGCCAATAGTGTGTGAGCACAACATGCATGCGCTTTGAAGAAAGCTGAAGTGATTCCAAGAGGTCGATTTCCTAGTGCAGCGCATGCGCTAGACTCGACCTGACAAGGGATTCTCTGCTAGGAAGCACCCCTGCTGTTCAATTAAAATTGTATGCAATGGTTATTTATGGTTAATTTTCTTTAATTTATCATTTTTATTGGGAGAATGGCTGTATGTTTTCGTTTTTCTTTTTGTTTCATATGCTTGAAATAAAATGTGTAAAAAGAATGCGGTACCAGTGTTCACAACAGTGTTACAAATGCAAAAACAACAGTTGGACAGAATTCAGACCAATGTCATACATTCACCCCAGTTCAGAGATCGGGGCCTAAATCCATCGTTTTTTTGCTCACCATGCTGTTCCAGTTTGAACCCAGCCATATGTAAATCAGTCTTGACCCTGTGCCTCATGGGAACAGTCCAGCCCGAACTGCCAAGCCAGGTCCTCCCTGGACTGGAAACCAGCATCCTAGGACCGGTTTCGGGGTTTAACCCCTCTTCAGCCAGGATAGTTTGATTCCAGTGGCATGGAGAGTACGGGACCCACGTCTGGGCATACCCTTCCCGCTCGGGGTGACTGGCATGGTGAGCAAAAAAACTATGGATTTAGGCCCAGATCTCTGTACTGGGGTGAATGTAACTCCTCTTATCTTTTATTATCTTTGAATTCACTTTCATAGTCATTTGCTTTCGTAAATATGGGAATCTTAATAAATAGTGATTCAAATTCAAATGGATATAGGGAACATATCCATTTGTGGGGAGACTCCACTGAGTCTTGTTTTTAGCTCTATGATTCTGACGCGAGACGTTTAGCGTCGTCCGGAAGTTTATCTACCGAGACGTTTCCAAGGCATTACGGAGATACTCGGGACACGGGCTGCTGTACTCGGCAGAGCCGCCTTTTCAGAACATGAGGACGAGGGCAGGATATACACATCCATAACGCTGGGTAAGAAGATGCACTGACTATATTACAGTGACACGGATCTAGATTGTGGCTACCTTTAGCAATTAACAGCCTCTTTGAGTTTTGGGTTACGGACTGTGCGGTAGAATTTGGTTAGACTTTGGGCTTGTTTGATCCAATCTAGGTAACCATGGATTGAGGCAAGAAAGTGTGTTTGTAACTCGTTACTGAGGGGACCGGTACTCCATACGAGTAATCACGGGCCTGTCTTCATTTTTACAGACTACTGCGATTTTACGCATTACGTGGAAACTAGAGTGAGAAACTTCGATTTCCCCGTCCGAGAATAGACCCCCATGTGATCTGGAATTTGAACCACATTTAAAGTAGGTTATTTGTCTTGCTCACAAACGGGGCGTTTAGATTCAGCAACCTTTTGTTGGCCATTTTCAGATACGGTTTCTCCTTTTCTTTCGGTGCCTTTTTTCATTTTACTTAACAGAGTGAAACTGAACAAGAAATTAGGTAAATATGCTTGGCCTTGAGGGTCTTATGGTTGTGAAAGCTATCACCGGTTTGCATGCTGGTTTAAGGCTCACTCTTTCTTTACGGTGCTAAGGAACAGTCTTTACTTATTCTGATATAATATACGAGAATGTGTAACCTGTGATATTGTCACGTTTGAACTTTTCCTTCTCTCTCCATCTCTTTGGGTCATAGTCTTATCAGGTTTCGCCTTCACGTTTGGCTTTGTTCGTATCACACTTTGTGAGATCTTAATGAAACAATCTACAATGCTTGAATCTTTTATATATTCTCTTTTTCTTTCCGTAGTGTGACGGTTGCATATTAATGATGAGAAGCCCCTCTTCTGTTGAAGTTTTTGATGCCATACATTGGTTTTTACTATTGTTTTTTACTTGCACAGCCTTGAGGAAGTCGTGGGACTACTTTCCCTATACGACGAAACACGTGTTGGCTGTGACTGTGATGTTCCTCTTGAAAGCTTCTTGAAATAAAAAGAAAAAGAAGAAGACTTGATACATGACTTATTGAATTGTTTTATGTACTGTAATTTTTACTTACAAACCAAAAAACGTTAAAAAATTTATATTTACGTGTGCTGGGGATCTGAAATTATTTGTGCCAAGCGTTTGCTTCCCCATGTAGAGTTTGTGGTTATCTACACCTTACAGCACCGTCATAAAAGTGAAAAACAGATAACAAATGTGTAATTTCTTTAAGGCGCCAACACACCTATGACCTATACCACGTAGCTGTTGAAAACTGAATGTTCTGCATTCTGTCCATCAACTGTTGTTTTTGCATTTGTCAACATAACTGGCAAATTTTAGTGTTTTGGGTAAAGGTTTGTAGACCTATTCTTTTTGAGGGAAGATGTTATCTAAAGTATTTTTGTTGCCCTTTTTTTATATATAAGCCAAATAAAAAAACTGAGCTTCCTTTTAGCATTTTTTTCAGTAGCTTGTTGATTTTGTTATGCTATGGCTATTGGCACAACAAGGGCTTTGACCATGTCCTGCAACCTCTCCTCTTGGCACCACAACTCACTGTGCACATTAATTGGCCATGCTTAGTGGGTCCTGCTCACAGTGTGCAGTGTATCAGGCATATGCTGGTTGACGTGTTGGAGCAGCTGATTGCTTATAAGCTTCCACTGTGACAACTTGGCACCTGAGGTGATGTGGATGAACATTGGGTAAGAAATGCAGAACCAATTCTGATTTGTTCTAGAACTTTCTACTGCTGAATGAAAAGGCTGATGCCAGCAGCTGATAAAACTCTAGACCAGTTATGCTCTGAGATCATGCCCTGTGCCCAATACATGGGTGATACTGGGGTAGCCATCCAACCAATACCTCTTCTACGAGTGGCTACTATCGCTGCCACCTTGCTGACCTAAATGAACTCCAGTAAGAGTTCAGGGTAATCAGACTTAATAGTGTACTACTGTGTGAAAATATTGCATTTACTTCTGATGCAACAAAAATCGAAACGGATACCCCTCAAACCACAGTAGCATTTTTAAAACAACTGGTATGGGGAATATTCTAGTAATGTTCTAAAGAAAGACTGACTTTAAATCGAGGATCTAAGACAATGTAAAACAATGCATCCTGGTTTGAATGCAGTTTCCAGTAATCAGAATCTGGCCTGCACAAAGAACTCCATGCTCAATATTATTCATTGTTTAAAAAGCTATTGTGTGTGGAACATCGAAACTCAAGTTAAAACAGGCAAATGACTACTGATGTGGTATTGGCTAAGGATACCAAGGGCTTCCAGACTCTCATGAGCAGAGGAGCATGTGATGCCACTGCCTTTAGAAAGTCTCTATTAATCTCTACTGAAATATAATTATTTTACAGCATACTGTTAGTGACTTGACAAAAGCAACATAACAAGAAATACAGTCTGTCAAATGATTAAACTGTGGAAAATAGGGGGGCGTGGCTTGGCAAGCCGGCATGGTGGACGTGTGCTGAGCGAGCTCTGTCGAGCCCGCAATTAATCTGTCATTTATCCTGACTCTCCGGAGGAAAAATTGAGTTCCACAGAGATTCGGCAGTCCTGCGATATTGAGAAATCGTCCTGAGCTGCACTGGGGCTTTCGTTAGTGCTCGAGGCGGGGCCCGCTGGGAACGAGGCCTGGCTGCCTGACGTGAGACCGGGACGTCGTGCTGAAAATTGGCCGACATCGCAGGAGGGGAGAGAGCGGCCTCCTGGGGGAGACGTAGCTGCTGAGGTGGGGAGGAGTGTACCCTGAGGCCGGCCGGCAGACGAGAGTAGCAGGAAGGAGGACGACTGCCACCCGTGACGTTGATCGGAGACGGCTGGACGGTTCGGCGGCAGCGGGAGACGGGCATAGGGCTGCACTTGGCACAGTGAGTGAGCCGGCGGTCCCCTGGTCCCGCGGGGCGGGCGCGTCTTCATTGTGGCTAAAGAGGGGACTATGCCAGATAACGCGGCACTCATGGCCACTTTCACCCAATCCAGAGATATGTTGGATGCCAAAATAGGGGCGGTTGGCTCTGATGTTACACTTCTGCGGCAAGATTTGCGCAACGCGGTGTCACGCATTGCGGAGGCTGAGACCCGTATCGCCGGAGTTGAGGAGGATGTTACTACACTGGAAAAAAAAGGTGGCTGCCATGGAGGCTGCTCAGAAGGGGCTTGCTCTGCGAGTGGAGGATGCTAAAGGACTGGCCCCACGCAATAATCTGTGCTTCGTTGGGTTTCCAGAGGGATGCGAGGGGGGCCACATGGAACGCTTACTCACACAGTAGTTGTAGAGTTGGCTACCTCCGGATGCATTGTCCCGTTGTTTTGTGGTGGAGCGGGCTCACAGGGCACGCATGCAGACACCCCCACTGGGAGCTCGCCCACGGCCAGTGATGGCAAAATTACTGAACTATCTTGATCGCGACGCAATATTGAAACAGGCCCGTCTCAAGGAGCCCCTGCTCTATGACAATGTATGTATCCTCATCTTTCCAGACTACACGCGGCTGGTACAGCAACAGCGGCAGTCGTTCTTGGCAGCAAAAGCCCGCCTGAGAGACCTCAAGCTTCCGTATGCTCTCCTGTTTCCTGCCTGTCTACGAGTTGTATATCGCTCCCGTACCCACTTCTTCGCTTCTCCGGAAGAGGTCTTCAAATGGACTGATGAGACAGTACGGGTGCGGGCACACACGCCACCCCGATGGGAATTCAACTCCTCATTGGGTGACGCAGCCCTGAGGGGACCTCGGTGGCAACAGAAGGGTATCTGGCGGTCGCGATCCAGGCGCCGCTCTGTCCTGTGGTGCTTCCTCCCAGAAGGGTTCTGCCACTGGGTGGCAGACATTGGCAGACTGATTGATGGGTTCCTGCGGGACTGTGGGGCTCTAACCTAATTAATGTTGATCGGAGAGACTCTGACAGGGGCCGGGACCTCTGCCAGGCTTTCGCTGGCCGGGGACGTGCCCAGGAGACATGGGCTGTAAGTTGGGGATCCATTGGTCGGCGTGGCTTGCGTCCCCCCGTTGGGGCTCTGGAGTCAGTCCTGCCACGACAGATGCTTGTGTTCTTGAGGTATAGGTTGGGGTTTGTTTATGGTCTCAGATCGCACATTTACTGATGGTCAGTTGCTCCTCACACATGCACCGAGACGTTCCCTTCCTTCCTCTAGTTGCAGATACAGTCCCAGATGGCTAGCACACCCACTAGGGGGCAGTTGACCCCTGGTACTCTCCGCATTGTTAGCTGGAATGTGTGTGGAGCCTTGGACAAGATTAAACGGGGGGGCCAATCTCCAGCAGGCTAAACGGGCAGGGGCGGACATCCTTCTGCTACAGGAAACCCACCTTATGGGTACGAAGGCCCTCTGCTTTCAGCGCTACGGGTTTCAACAAGTCTTCCACGCCGGCTTTACGAGAGGATCACGGGGGATGGCGATATTCATACAACGCAGGGTCCCCTATACACGTGATAAACAATGGACGGACCCTCAGGGGCGTTACTTATTTCTCCAGGGTGTGATCGGGGAGGACCCCCTGGTGCTGGGCAGTGTTTATGCCCTACCGTTACAATGTAATCTGGTAGAGCGGCTCATGACCATTTGGGCGGACATACCTGATGCATTGTCCGTGGTGGGTGGGGACTGGAATGATGTTATGGACTTGGCAATGGATCGATGGAGGGCTGGGGGTGGGCCGGAGGGTGGTCGTCCCACGAGATCTTTATTCGGCGCCTTTGCGGGGCTCACTTCTGTCGGCTACACGGGTGGTATTCCAGATCTGGAGGCAGGCGCTGCGACCGATGGGGTAGTGGAACACACTGACCTGGGAGACTCCCCTCTGGAATAATGGGTGCCTACCGCAGCAGGCGGCTCTACAGGGATTCCGGGACTGGGATAACATTGGTATCTCAGTTCTGGGTGATGTAATGAGGGGGTTGACGCTCAAATCCTTTCAGGGCCTTCAGAAAGAATTCCTCATGCCGCAGTCCCAGTTCTATCGTTATCTTCAGTTTCAGCACGCCCTGTCTCCCAGCTTGGAAGGCGTGGAGTCCCTGCCGGAATTCAGCCCATTGGAGGCAAAAGTTTTTATGGGGGACCTAAAAGATCATAAAATCTCCCAGATTTATCAGTCCCTGGTTACTCATTGCTCGCCCAAGCTCCTGAAATTCCGGGGTGACTGGGAGGGAGATGTGGGTCCACTGGAGGGGGAAGACTGGACCGAGGCCCTGGCTGCTCCACAGGGGGGCGGCCATAGCCATACGACTTCGCCTCATCCAGTTAAAATACTTACATAAGGTTTATTTTACACAAGTGCGCTGTGGAAGGCGGGGCTGATAGCTTTTCCTATGTGTCTTCGATGCAGTCGAGAGGAGGGCACATTTATCCACACGGATCGGCATTGTCCTTCCCTGGACCGGTTCTGGAGGGTGGTATTTACCTATTTTGAAAAAGCTATCGCACCGGGCTCAGTGCTGATTAACAATAAAGTATCGCAAACTCTAGACATACAACCACATAATACACAATATAACAAACAGTATAGAATATTTTTTATTTTTTTATTTATATTGACCCTTTTGTATTTTTTTGTCAATAAACAAAATAGATATACAAGTAGATTCAATTCATATATAATTTGCTTCAAAGCATAAATAAATATACATTACAACTTGTATTGCACAAATCTGACCACAATTTGATATGAGGTAAGCAATTTAACAGCGTATAGTATTTATCACATTCTCTGTTATCAAAACACAATTTACAATAAAATTTAAATCATATATATAAAACACTGGTAGTGATTTGAGGAATACCACCAACACGTTTCGGCAAATGCCTTCTTCAGGATTTTCTTTACCAGTGAATACTAATAATGAAAAAATATATATAAATAACAGTTGTCCTCTAGAGTTTAATCGCGCCAATTCAATATACTTTTAATATATACACACATTAAGTACATGACTGATAGTTCTGAAATGCGGTCTAAGATGAGTGAAACTGAACAGTACTGTGAGTTACCAAAGTGAAGTGGATAACAACGCACTCTCTTGTGAAGAATGATTTATGCTATATATTCTCTCACCAAACTTTTTAGTAAAGCTATGAGACAGAGACGGAGGGGCAGAAGTTGAAAAGCTTACTAAGATCATGCAAGTATTACCCTCAATTTTATTTTAAGATTTTTTCTAACTACTTATTAGGTTATGAACTTAAACTGGCAACTCTATTCGGTTCCAAACCGCAAAAGGCTTCTCATTTATATTGCCAGTATTTTAGCACTATCTAGTATCTTACAAAATTCAACTCTATAATCCCTCCAGAACACTGCGCTCATCTTTCCAACAACTAACAATTGTGCCCAAATTTCTCCTCTCTCGTAAGGGCGGCCGCTCTTTTCAGGTGATCGCAGCAAGATTATGGAATAGCCTCCCTCTTATCCTGCGGCAAGAACGTGACCTTCTCAACTTTCGAAAAGGCGTGAAGACCTGGCTTTTTCAAAAATAGTGTGGCAGTTACTTTGGTTAGTTCTCTGTGCTGGGGTCAGGCTAGCGCCGGGACACTCTGTGGAGTAGCCGTGCGCTTAAGAAATACCCTATAACATAACATACAAGTCTCTGTATTTCTACATAAGTAAGTTTTATAGGATACCTTTATCTCAACAAAGACGTTTTTTCTATGTTGACGATATTGTCCAGGATGTAAGGGTAAGTTTGACGTATTTGTATTATCTAAAAATGCAGAATACAGTCTATAAAAATTCTCTGTCCAAAGCAGTGAGGTAGCTATACAGTTTACAAGTGCTACCAATCCTATTCGCTATTACTTACTTTATGACGCCCTGTTTTCGTTTTTTGTCTTGTATATCTTGTCTAATTCTAATGGTCGCAGGTCTGTTGAGTCTATATATATATATATATATATATATATATCTTCTGAAACAGTAATGAATTGATAATTAATCTTCTAATATTATCTTTGCAATTTATTTAAATCAGATTTATTTAAATCATTCTATATATATATTATACTGATTCTTATATACCAACCTAACATTTGGCAGGAGCATTCCCACTATAGCATTATTACTGTTTCCGTCATCCCACAGATGAGTAGAACTATATGATGAAAGTTTTAGGATCCTATACATAACGATAGAGAAAATGTGAAAAGCCTTTAGTCATACCTGATTAGTTTTATGTCTAACTTTAAGCAATTTGCATTGGAATTACCAAGAGTAAAATTAAAATAAAATATACATTCATCTAGATTTTCATGCACAGCTGTTTCCTTCTTCTTTAGTTACTTTGATGGTGATATTTAATCAGCTTTCAGACCTTCCATGGGCTTGTTTGTTTATGTCAGGGCCACTGTGAATAAAGAATATGTCAAAAGAAGATACTCAACCCCAATTGTGAGTCGCTCACTTCTTAAAAACTAACCTTTCTTTTATCTATATGTTGTGGTCAGATTTGTGCAATATAAGTTGTAATGTATATTTATTTATGCTTTGAAGCAAATTATATATGAATTGAATCTACTTATATCTATTTTGTTTATTTACAAAAAAATACAAAAAGATCAATATAAATTAAAAAAATATTTTTTCTATACGGTTTGTTATATTGTGTATTATGTGGTTGTATGTCTAGAGTTTGCACCACTTTATTGTTAATCAGCACTGAGCCCAGTGCGATAGGTTTTTCAAAATAGTTGATTTCCCTGTTAGGGTGTTACCTTTTTTCAGGGGCACGGGCATTTTCCAAAATTGAGTATCTCGCAGCCTGTCTGTGAGGGGTTTAAGAGATATCGTGTATAGTTTGGTCCTTAAGTTTATTATATCAATTTCTGGAAGGTCTGAGATCCTGAACGAGAATAATTACTGGTTTGTCTTGTCATTGTGTATGAGAGTGTGTGTCGGAGCACTTGGTGACGGTAATAAGGTGTCATATAGTTGTAAGTTGGAGTTGTTTAAGTTTATCATCTATACACATATTTCCTTAAGAAAAAAACTTTTTCCAACCATGTCCAATTTACCCACCTTTGGCTTTACGGATTAGCAATTTGCCAATATGGTGGGTAGTACTGCTACCTTTGGTAATCAAACATCTACGGTTTCAGATAAAAATGAAGATGCTATAACATTACTGGCATTAAAAAAGAAAATTAAACGGATAGAGTTACACGGACAATACATGCTCGAATACCTGAAAGCGGGAGTAATACCTCAAGGGTTGCGTGTTAGGAATATCCCTGGGCTTTTTATTCAAATTAAAGAATTTCTTGAACGATGGGCCATGATATTCAACCGTTGCTCACGTGATTACATGATGCTAATTGTTGAAACAGCTAAAGAGGTCCCAGAACAACTGGCAGCAGAAATTCAAGACCTAGAAAACAAAATCAAAAGTTCAGGCATAGTGGAAGATACAAAAAAAAAAGTTAGAAGATATGGAAAAAGATCTTCATTCTTATACAGAATATCTAACCAAACGTAAAATAGAAAATCTAAAAAAAGATGTAAGGTTTTTCAGTAAAGAAGCCACCTATCCCAATTTGACAGAACAATACTATAACCAACCTGAAGGGGGTCAATATGATCAATTCATGAATAAACAGTATAACTATGGTAAAAAAGTTATCACATTTTCTGATTCTTCAGACTCAGATAATGAAGGCCAATATACAGGTAATGGATATAAGGGCTTTAGAAGTAATAGTAGACAATGGGGTACGCAACCTTTTTTTAGGGAGGCGTTTTACCAGACTGGGAAATTGGAGACCTCAATACCAACCGAGGTTCCAAGCCAACCCGCAAATGGACTTCAATCAATGCCAAGCAAATCCACCGATGGGTTTCAATCAACAAAAGATACTGGAGGGAGTAGAGACTATACCTATATTCAACCAAAGTGGGTCTCCGTTATCCCCAACGATCATGACAGTCTTATCTAAAGGCCTTACATTTGCACCTCATTCGGGTCTTAATACATTTGAATTATTTAGAGACTTTCAAGTATTTTTGAGAAAAATCAGATTCAAAGTTTTTTTCTCTAAATATGAAGATCAAAGTGATAAGCTAAATTTATCGGGCCTTGCACCAAAATCAACCTTCACGCCCACAGTGGAGCAGCTACCACCAGAGGTAGCTATATTTGAACAAGTGTGGTGTAACAAATTTATCAATATTATCAAATATGTACAGAAGACTCCTTTTAATTTGAATAGAGATGAATATAAAGCCTTGGAGGATTTAAAAGAAAGTACTGATAAGACTATTAAAGCATGCGATAAGGGGAGAGGAATCGTTGTATATGATACCCCTACTTGTGTAACAAAAATGGAGAATATGTTGAGTGATACGCACTTTTATGTACCAATCAAGAGAGATTCTACCATGCACACAGTCAACAAGACGGAAGCTTACTAACCGAGCATTGAAAGATGGAGAGATTTGTGAAAAGGAATGGGCCTTTTTAAATGTAGAGAAACCTCGGATGGCCAGTATATATGGCATACCCAAGGTACACAAGAATGTAATGGATCCACCATTAAGACCTATAGTAACTACGATAGGTTCGGCTACAGAGCCTTTAGCCAAATATATTGACGCCATTTTATGCGCACATGTATCTCGGACACCAGCCTTTGTGCAAGACACAAGACATATCATCAATCTTGTGGAAAACATCACGTTTTGCCCAGATACTCAATTTTTGGTGACAATGGATATAATATTCCCATTGATGGAGCCATAGCAGCAGTACATTGGTTTATTCAAACTTTTAATATTAAGTGCCCATCTCTGTTTCTTTTAGAGTGCCTTAAAATAGTGTTAGGTCACAACATCTTGGAGTTAAACAACCAGTTATATAAACAAAAACAGGGTGTCAGCATGGGGGCATCATGTGCACCGACGGTGGCTAACATCTATATGTCACAATTTGAGAAGAATTATGTATTTGAGATAGCTCCGTTCTATGAATCTGTGACCAAATGGTTGCGATTCATAGATGACGTTTTCTTTATTTGGAATGACACCTATAATAATTTACAATTCCTGGAGTGGATAAATCTGTGTAATACCAACATACACTTATGAATCATATAAGTACAGAACAGGTTGAGTATCTAGATGTGTTGATAAAACATGAGACAGGTATTCTGGTTGTGGATTTATTTGTTAAACCTACCGCCAGAAATACCTTATTACATTATGACAGCTATCATCCAGCCACACAGAAAAATAGCATTCCGTTCGGTGAATTTTTACGTCTCCGACGTAATCGCACTATTATTGATTATTTTGATATTAAGGCTGAAACAATGAAAATGAAGTTCCTGGCTAGGGGCTATCCCAAAAAGATTATAAGCGATTCTTACAAAAGAGCTCGTTTTTAAGATCGACAGCATTTGTTATCGAATACTAAAGAGAACAAGCATTGAAAATGCAATAGGCCTCGCCTTTTATTAAGTTAAAGCCATTTGCTTTGCTAATGGTATTATATAGCAAAGCAAATGGCTTCAACTTAATAAAAAGCGAGGCCTATTGCATTTTCAATGCTTGTTTTAATAAAAATTAAGCAGTGCCTCCAAGCTGACCTGAGGGCTAAGGTACACACAGTATAACGGCGTCCATCTCCTACGTGTGATCTGGAATCTTGTATGTTTCTTTTTGGTCGCATGATTTGCTGACAGTGTTGAGTACACTTTGGTAGCACCGGCCATCACACACTCATGACCACGGGTGGAGTGGCACAGTGCGGCGAGGAAACCATTAGTCGACGACCCCTCTTCCGTTCTGCAAGCCCGCTTTGTTCCAGCTGCTCTGTACCAGTGCGCGCGCTCTACTGGGCATCCCGCTCCTACCGACATTGCTGACTATGGAGTAAGTTTGGCAATCTATTTAATGCTAGAAATAGATGGCAGACACACGATTTTGCTTTTTGCTGTGACTTAAAATATTTCCGCTCCTGCTTGAATGAGATTTAGAAGTGACCTCTCACCCCAGCCCGTTTTGTCAAATGAAACTTTGCGCTGTGCAGATGTCGCTCAGATGTTCATTTAGATATCGGTTGCGTGTGGCATCTTTCCGGCCTCTTTTTTGGCGTGTGCTCCAAGAACAAAAAAGAAGCCGATTGGTTGTTGGCACCCAGTGTTTTCTGCTGCCTGCCCTGTTTCACAAATGCAGTCTCAATTTTGAAACTTCTTGTGGTCTCTGAAATAAATGAAGGTTTACCTGTACAGTCTATCATTGAGGTTAAGCACGTTTACTAGATTTGCTAAGGACAAAGTGGAGCTTGCGCAGTGCTTTATCCGGGAGGGACATCACTCTGCGCTGCCGACTCTGGTGCAGGAAATCAGGGTTCGAGCCTCGAGGTCGAGTCCACTTCATGTGATTCAGGGCAAATCACTTAATCTCACCGTGTCTGAATGTGTAATGTAAATACAGTGCTATGTAAAGCACTCCAATACCTTCGGGTCGGGTTTGCGCTATATAAAATATGCACAAAACCCCCCCCACAAAATAAATAAACGTGGCCTTACCGGTACCAAAAAGCAGCGGAGCTTGAAAGAGCAGTCTCTTCCCTGTCCGGAGCCCTCCTACAGAGCTCCACGCAGCCTCGGCGCTGCAGCTTCCCGTCCCACCTCCCTCTCTGAAACCCGCAGCTCCCCGAACCTCCAGCCATGGCAGAGGTAGAGCTTCCCCCGTCGCTGATCAACGACTCGGACCCCACAGCTTCCAACGCATCTGCCCAGCTGCCGGCCTCCCCCGAGGGGCGGCGCTAGCCTACGGGAGCCTGATGATCATGGCGCTGCTGCCCATCTTCTACGGAGCCCTGCGGAGCGTGACCTGCGCCAAGAGCAAGGTATGGAGCTTAGAGGGTTATGGTGTATGTAGGAAGAGAGTGAATTGGCCATGTGTGTGCAGGAGATAAATGAAAGGATAGTCTTTTTCTCTTTTAGAGCCGTCCCAGTTGGACTGACTCGCATGACTGGTTTCTTATCTTTATGGGGCCATGTGTTTGGCCCCATAAAGATAAGAAAACCTTTTATGCCAGCAGTAAGTCGGGGCAGCCAGTCCAACTGGGACGGCTCTAAAAGAGAAAAGTGTACGTCATGAGACGCTCCTTTCCAATGGCTGGCCACCGTTTAGCATAAATGGTGACGCCAGCCAATAGAAAGGAGGGGCGGGGATTAAAGCCCACTAGAGAAATCTAACCAAAACATTAAATCTCACCAGCGAGACTGCGCATGTCTGCGCAGTCTTACGCCAGGCAATACCTAAAAAGGAACCAGCTTTAGTCTTTGTTACCAGGCATTCCATGTTAAATGAGAGAATTAGACAGGCAGTATGTGTTAGTTGGCATATACTGAATGTGAATGCATCCAAAGCAGAGCAAATCCCCAAACCAATGTTTGCGTATAGACGAAACAAATCTATAAAAGACAATATGGTACACTCACGTATGAGGAAAACCAATGTCTATCAACAAATAAGTATTAGTGGTGATAAACCAGTAGTGGGGACATACAAATGCACGAGCTGTAAATCTTGTGCAACAGCCATAGAAGCGTCAACATTGCATTTTAATGATCAAGTAATATCTCCTAAAAATCTCAACAACTGCAAGACATCAAACGTAATTTACCTGATATGTCCATGCAGATTGGGCTATGTAGGGGAGACAGGCAGAGCGTTAAATGTGAGACTAACAGAACATAGGTCAGCGATTAAAACAAAGAAAACGGCAGCACCCATGGTTAATCACTACATTGAAAAGAATCATGCCCCGGAAGACATGTAATGGTATATCTTAAAAAAAATCAGTCGGAGAGAAGGGCTACATACAGATAAAATCAGAAAACTCAGAAGTTTACTGTATTTTCATTCTGGGAACCTCAACCAAAGGCCTTAATCTCGAGATACCCTGGGATCAGGCGATTAAATAGAGATTGACCATATAGGGGGGGGGGGGTAATAATTATTATTTAAACAATTTGTATGTCTCTTTAACAAACTGAGCACCATCTCCATGTAGAATAGGACCGAGGCCGTCACCCCTTAGTATACCACTGTAAATTATTCAAATAAACATACATGAAATGCCGCAATTTAATACTAAACATTAAACCTATGACACTAAAAAATCGTAGAACAGTTTATATTGGGTGCACTGTTTACAAATATCTTACATATATAGGATGGTACGTGGTAATGAAATCAGGCTTCAGTAGCCGTTAATTATAAACGAACGTTAGGATCGATATCTACGATGTAGGGCCCAAAATTAGATTAGCGTATATAAGAGGGCTCAATGTGTCATAGTTTAATAGTAAAGCCTAGTTAGTAGATCAAGTAAATAAACACTTCAAGATGGCGGCTATAGACAAAAACGATGATACGTAGGGGAGCACGTACGTTATGACGCCATAACGTTAGATCAGGTTGCGGAAGAATTTTTAACCCGGAAGAGATAGTAGCAAGCCTTGTTAGACGGAAAAGCGGGTCGGAGGCAGCAATAGGGAACGCCATTTCACTGGTAAGTTACAATTAAGTCCATTAGTATGTAGGATTGTGTCTAGCAGTGTTCAGATATTCGCCTCTAATTATCTTAATCCTTGTAAAGGATCTATGCGGTGAATTAACGTGAAGACGTCTTCAAATACACCAAGTGCATTATTTTCAATTGCACCGTTTGAGAGCTGCCGTGCAGTATTGTTGCGAGGTTAGGTTAAGTACGCTTTGGCTATAAAGTAGGCCCGTAACCTCCTTAGATGCAATCAGTGCATTTTAGTTAATATCTATCCTTGTTAGTCGTTTTAAGTGGTAAACAAGAGGGAAAACGTGTTTTCACGTGTTAAGTGCACTATTCTCAACAATTGTATTATTCGAGAGCCGTTGCGCAACATTATAAAGATTTCGGTATGGTCTATCTTTACGGGGGAATTGTTTCACAACCTTCGTTAGTTACGCGACCCTTAGTAGGTATATCTAACGTACTCTTGACAATAATTAAGAACCTTAGTCTGGCTATTTGATAAATTCGGTTGGTACCCTTTTTGCCGAAAATTAAAAGTTTACTGGCTATACGTGTTTCCGTATACCTCAAATTAAGAATTGTGTAGCATTAAATGCTATACTAAAGAGATAAGATGACACTAAATGTTACTTAGAGAGATAAGGAGGTACCACATGCCACCTTACAACATATAGATAAAAGAATGGTTAGTTTTTAAGAAGTGAGCGACTCACAATTGGGGTTGAGTATCTTCTTTTTACATATTCTTTATTCACAGTGGCCCTGATATAAACAAACTAGCCCATGGAGGGTCTGAAAGTAGATTAAATATCACCATCAAAGTAACTAAAGAAGAAGGAAGCGGCTGTGCATGAAAACCTAGGTGAATGTATATTTTATTTTAATTTTACTCTTGGTAATTCTAATGCAAATTGCTTAAAGTTAGACATAAAACTAATCCGGTATGACTAAAGGCTTTTTACATTTTCTCTATCTTTATGTATAGGATCCTAAAACTTTCATCATATAGTTCTACTCATCTGTGGGATGACGGAAGCAGTAATAATGCTATAGTGGAAATGCTCCTGCCAAATGTTATGTTGGTAAATAAGAATCAGTATAATATATATAGACTGATTTAAATAAATTGCAAAGATAATATTAGATTAATTATCAATTCATTACTGTTTCAGAAGAGAGATATATATATATATAGACTCAACAGACGTGCGACCTTTAGAATTAGACAAGATATACAAGACAAAAAAGGAAAAAAAGGCGTTATAAAATAAGTAATAGCGAATAGGATTGGTAGCACTTGTAAACTGTATAGCTACCTCACTGCTTTGGACAGATAATTTTTATAGACTGTATTCTGCATTTTTAGATAAAACAAATACGTCAAACTTACCCTTACATCCTGAACAATATCGTCAACATAGAAGAAACGTCTTCGTTAAGATAAAGGTATCCTATAAATTTACTTATGTGGAAATACAGAGACTTATATCCAGTAAGATACTAGATAGTACTAAAATACTGGAAATATAAATGAGAAGCCTTTTGTGGTTTGGAACCGAATAGAGTTGCCAGTATCAGTTCATAACCTAATAAGTAGTTGGAAAAACTCTTAAGATAAAATTGAGGGTAAAACTTGCATGATCTTAGTAAGCTTTTCAACTTCTGCCCATCCATCTCTGGTTAATAACTTCACTAAAAGGTTTGGTGAGAGAATATATAGCATAAATCATTCTTCACGAGAGAGTGCGTTGTTATCCACTTCACTTTGGTAACTCACAGTACTGTTCAGTTTCAATCTTCTCAGACCGCATTTCAGAACTATCAGTCATGTACTTAATGTGTGTATATATATTAAAAGTATATTGAATTGGCGCGATTAAACTCTAGATGACAACTGTTATTTGTATATATTTTTTCATTTTTAGTATTCACTGGTAAAGAAAATCCTGAAGAAGGCATTTGCCGAAACACGTTGGTGGTATTCCTTAAATCACTACCAGTGTTTTATATATATGATTTAAATTTTATTGTAAATTGTGTTTTGATAACGGAGAATGTGAAAAATACTATACGCTGTTAAATTGCTTCTCATATCAAATTGTCAGATTTGTGTAATATAAGTTGTAATGTATATTTATTTACGCTTTGAAGCGAATTATATATGAATTGAATCTATGTCAAGAATTCCTGTCATGCGAGGGGAGGAAAACGTTAACCAGCGAAAACGGACTACATCTCCCAGGATGCTTAGCGGTTGAGAGGTTATGTAAACAGGAGAGCTGTTACATAACTCAAGGAAAACACGCCCTTATGTAAACAGGAGAGCTGTTACATAACTCAAGGAAAACACGCCCTTATGTAAACAGGAGAGCTGTTACATAACTCAAGGAAAACACGCCCTTATGTAAACAGGAGAGCTGTTACATAACTCAAGGAAAACACGCCCTTATGTAAACAGGAGAGCTGTTAGATAACTCAAGGAAAACACGCCCTATAAAGGGAGGAACCGGGAGGTACAACGCTGTCGGATATTGTGTTTACACCGACGTACCTGCTTAGTGAAGAGCAGTGTTCCGGAGTGGTGCTCCAGTAAGGCAAGAACGGAGGTAGGTCGAGTCGTTACTCCCTGGGCCGTGTCTTGCCCCATCGTCACCTGTGAAGGACCCGGAAGCTCTACCGGATAACCATTGAGCTTCGCTTTTTGACTCGGCTGAGTCAAAGCGCAGTGGCGCTTTTGCTGGTTGGAGTCGTAACTCCCAGCCCGACCAGAGATACAGGGACTACCAGCTGTAACGCACACCAGGAGGTGTTTGCCGCGTTACAGACTCGGAAGTCCACGGGATCGATCGAGCGGCTGCTCTCGGTTCAGTCTTCTTTGCTTGTGATTGGGGTATCGGTGACGCATCACCAGGAGGTGACTCCGCGTCCCGGTGCAGTCTGAGGAAGAGGTTGAGCGGCTGCTCCCTTCAGGTAGAGACCCCGGCTGGGTGTTTCCTTGACTCCTCGATTCTCCCCAACACTCTTCGTGCCCCTCACAGCCTACCGATTGGCATTGTCGGCCATTTCATTTCTGCCCTCTGTTGGCATACGCCGGGATCGGCGTATATGCAGAGGACGGTTAGGACCATCCGTGCTGTGGGCTGGTAACGTACTTAGCCTGGAGGATTCCAGTGACTATAACCTTTGTTTATTCCTTGTATTATTTTTGCCTTCATTAAAATAACTAAACCTTCACAAGTGGTTGCGTTCTCATTATCGTGTCTGTTAAACGATCCTGAGACGTTCAGGGCGTTACAATCTACTTGTATATCTATTTTGTTTATTTAATATTTTTTCTATACTGTTTGTTATATTGTGTATTATGTGGTTGTATGTCTAGAGTTTGCCCCACTTTATTGTTAATCTGTACTGAGCCCGGTGCGATAGCTTTTTCAAAATAGTTGATTTCTCTGTTAGGGTGTTACCTTTTTTCAGGGACCCTGTGCGTTTTCCAAAAGTGGGTGGTATTTACCTGCCTCTCAGAGGTCCTGGGATGGGAACTCCCTCGCGCACCTCGATTGGCCCTACTTCATGTTATGGAAGGAATAGGTGGCAATTTCTACAAGCGGCATCTGATGCAATTGGGCTTTACTCTAGCGAAAAAGGACATTGCCAGGGCATGGAAGGCGCCGAGGGCCCCATCGGTGGCCGCTTGGAAGAATGGTGTAGACTTTTGCATGGGGCTGGAACAACCCATTTTTTTGTTGCTATGGGGTGCCCACACAAACACTACAAGATCTGGAAACGATGGGCGGACTGTCGGGGCCTACTGTTGGATCCACCATCAGCAACAGAGGCTCACCCGTTGGGTTGACTGATGTGTACATGTTTGGAGGGCAACGGTGCTGTGTGGGGGAGGGGCCCGAGGGGCTAGATCCCCCTGCTATATTCATAGGTTTTGACCAGGAGTATGAGGACTCAGTGCGATCGGGGGAGGGTCGGGGGTGGGAGTTTGGGCACATCTTTATATTGTTACTTATGTATTATCTGCACGTGAAAAATGCTAAAGTCATGAATTTTGTATGGTCTGATTGTGCAGTTGTCTCTGGAGTGCAGAGCCCTGCAATATATGTGCATCTTGGCAAATAAAATTAAAAAAAAAAAAAAAACTGGAAAATAATTTACAAATATTACTTTAAATATAACATTTTCTATATGTGGCAAGGATTCTGACTTTGGCAGCTTGAGCCATAACAATGAGCAATAACAAGTAGAAGATCTTTGAAAACAGGGAACCTGTTCCCACTTTTTAAGAAGAGCAACACGTTTGACTAAAAGTGTTAACGTCCCATTCAGTTTTATTTATGTTCAAGGCAAGACCAATTCCAAGTGGATCAGAGTGAAATTGAGGAATGGATCATTAAGAGGGAACCTCCCAGAAAATCAGGCAGTGATCACATCTGACATTTGCACCATGGGCCACTGAGTCCTTGTATCGTGAATTGTGTTTTTGGGCTCTAACTCCATCAAGTTTATTCAGCTATGAGCTAGGCTCAGTATTACAAGAATAGGGACTAGTCTTGTTTGTTCCAGTTTTTGTATCACTAGCTGAAAATGTGGCTACCTAATGCTTATTTTCTTTCCTAGTTTGCAGGGCTCTCTGATGTCTCCATATCAGAAGACATCCCTGTGGAGGGGGAGATCACGGTACCCATGGGATCCCAGACACAAGAGGAAGACTACTCTACCTTGGATGAACCCGTTAAAGACACTATTGTAAGTGGCTATGACCTACTAGTAGAACATGGAGAATGAAAATAGGTACTTAGTAGTAACAATAGTTTTGCAGCCTGAAGCTATGCTACATTCACATGCTGTGCACTAGTCCACCATCTAATGGTTGAATGTAGATTTTGTCCTACATGAAAGTTTTTTGACCATTAATGGAGCCAAGAAAGCCTGCTTTGATGTTGATCTTATGGCATAATGCCCCGGTACATAACAGCAATCAGATTATTTTCCCCTTGCTCTTGCACGGTGCCTCTTCAGAGTAAATTCTATATTTTACTTTAGTTTTGCACTTCACCCTTCTAGTGGAAAGGCGTGCAAGTCACTAGTGAGTCTGAAGAGTTTCCAAGCTTCAAAACAATTGTTCCAGGTAAATTACTAGTTTTTTGTATTGTTGCAGGTAATTTACTAGTTTATTTTGCCAAGAGAACTGTTTTCGATTCACATGCTGTACATTAACTATGCAGCAAAAATGACAGTTCTAGGATTGAATGGCAGCAAACAATGTTTTTGGAACTGTTTATCCCACTTATACTTCTTTCTTTGGTTGCAACCAACCAGTGTGAGAAAGTGCCATCTTTCTTGCATGGTATGCCCCCACTTTTTGCTGAATGTACTTTGACTGAGTGTGCCCTGGGCTCCTGCCAATCAGATGCCCAGGGCCTATCTTCCTTCCCTAAAACCTAAAACCCAAATTGGCAAACCCTGGCCACATGTCAGCCCTTGGTAAATGGTACCCTAGGTACCCAGAGCCTTGTGACCAGGGAAGGCCTCTAAGGGCTGCAGCACTTATTGTGCCACCCTTAGAGGCCCTGTACCCTAACACAAACACACTGCCCTTGCAGGCTGAGTGTCTGGGTACACGACAAAACAGAGAGTCGACATGGCACATATCCCTGTGTGCCATGCCCACCACCTACATTGCCCTGGCATACATCAGCCACCCCTCTAGCTGGGTGCCCTATGCCAGTGGTGTGGGCACAGGAGCATGAGCCCTGGGCCCCTACAGTACCCAGGTCCATTCCTGGGCACTGTAAGTGCAGTGCTGCCATTACGAGTATGTGGTGCTGGGAGATCGTCAACACGAACTCCACAGCACCATGATGGCTTCACTGAAGACTGAGGAGTTTGGTATTAAACCCGCACTGATGCCAGTGCAGGATTTAATGTACAATGCACGACAGAGGGCATCTTAGAGATGCCCCCTGAACCTAACCTACAATCCACGTCTGGTCTGAGGGGCTGCCTAGGCTGCCACACAGCAGACATGTTGCTGGACCCCTGGGTAGACGTCCATCCGCTCTCCTGGGCCTGCAACAATGCACATCCTGGGCTAGGTGCTAGGTCTCCTCCCCCAGGATGGGCAAGGGGAAGCTTCAAAGGCATGCCGCCTTTGTGAGCTTCTCCAAGCCACTTGCTGTACCCAGCAACTGGCCCCTATCTGTTCTCAACCCCCACTCTGGCAGGAAGACTGGCTGGAAACCCCAAGGAAGGACAGGGGGTGTGCCAGCCTCTGCCAACCCCACACCTCAGGTGGGGGAGGCGAGGTGAAGCACGTCCCCGGGCTCTCGCCGTCTTGAAGATGCGGATCCCTGCCCAATCAGGCCTAGGCCACTACTCCCCTCCCACAGGAGAGTGGTAGGATAGAGGGTGTACCCACCCCAGGACAGGGACCCAGTGGTCCCTGCCCTTTACCTACCTGTAACGGCCCTAAATTTAGTATTTAGGGGCACCCTGAATCTTCCTTCCTTAGATTCCAGATTCCAAGACAACAAAGAGGAGCAAGAGCAGCTGCTAAGAAGAGGAAGACACCAACTGCTTTGGCCCTAGCCCTACCGGCCTGTCGACCCTCGAACCTTCTCCTGCTCAATCCCGGCACCTATTGTGGCCAGCAACCTCACAAGCCCCGGAGGACCTGGCTACCTTGTGACTCTGAGCACCTGGGACTCCCACAAGCAGTGGCTCTATTCAAAGCAAGTATCTAACCCCTGGCATCAGCCCAGAACCGTGAACCCTGCACACTCTGCACCCGCCAAGCCTGGCCTGTGCTGGAGTGGACGAATTCCCCGAGGACGTCCCCCCGGCGACTGTGACCCCGATTCAGGCACCCAAGGACCCACCTCGACGCTCCTGGCAACGCCTGCAGCCTCAGAACCAGGGACCCCCCCAACCGCGATCAACAGAGGGTAAGATTTCCCGACACCAAAAGGCACCACTGCACCCGGCGCCCTGCGGCCCCCTGTACCCGACTCCTGGGTACCTACTTATCCTCCAACTACCCAACTTACCTCTCGAAGTGGTGGTCACACCTGAAGAATCTTCATCCCTGTTAGACCTGGCACCGTTGGCGTGGGTCACCCTTCCATTTTTGTTTGTGCCTCAACGTATTTTTGTGCTGGTGTTCGCTGCTCAGGGCCCTGTGACACTGCCATCCAGTGCCACAGGGCAAGTGCTCCCTATGGTAAAATGTATTATGTGAATTGACTTCCACGATTGGTTTATTTGGTTTACAGCCCCTAGTAAAGCGCACCAGGAGTGCCAGGGCTTGTAAATACAAATGCCGCTAGTGGGCAGCAGCACTGTTTGTGCCACCCACAGGAGCGGCCTAGTAAAATGTGTCTAGGATCTGCCACTGCAGAACCTGCTCGCAGTCAGGTACTGTCGCCTGGCTACGCAAGTGCACCCACTTGCCAGTCCCTAAACCTTCCCTTAACTGCATGTTAGTCACCCCTCTGGTAGGCCCAAGGGCAGGGTGCATTGTAGGCATAAGGTAGGACATGCCCTGGTGTGTGTGGCATGTCTTACTAGTGAATTACAGCCCTTGTCGTTTTTCACTAGTGAAGGCTACCTGCTCTCCGTAGGCCAGAATGGGCTGCTGGGATTGCTACACGCTGTGATCCCAGTGGACTCATAGAGCATGGTAGAAAGTCATGTTTAGTATGCCTGAACTCAGAATAATAAAATACTTCTTTTAGTAAAGTTTATTTTAATATCCTGTGTTTGTAAATACTACTTTTAGAAAGTTAGTATTTACTGATCTGGCCATCCAGTCCGCCTCTGCGCTGTGTGTGTGTTCTGCCTAGTAACGAGGAGCAGGGCTGGGGAAATCCAGGAGACAGGCTGGCTGCCAGGTGGTCGGTAGAAAGATTACCCCAGGATGGGTGGGAGGAGTACACCTTGACTCTTGAATAGACCTGTGCTCTGCCACCACAAAGCCGGCTCCGCCCCCTGTGGAGCGGCTGATGTCTCTGCCCTGCTGCTGAAAAGAAAGAGCAGAGTCACCACAACAAAGTGCTCCAAAACTGGACTGAGCCAGGCCCAGGCCCCGTGGCGACCAAGAACAAAGGATTTGCTCTTTAAAAGTAGGAGCCCTGCTCCTAAGAAATCAGATCCTGCTCGTGACCAAGAAGAACGCTCTGCCTGAGGAGGAGGAACCTGAAGTCTGAAGGACTTGCCTGCAGTGGTTGCCTCGCTGCGAAAGGAGAGAAGAAACTCACCAAGACTTGCTTTATTTATCTGCTCAAAAACTGGTGCTCACAGCAATCTCCAAGGGCTTGATTGAGCTTGCCCCCTGAACGGAACCCCAGGACCAGTGGGTTCCCCGTGTCTCCGCTCGTCTGAGAATCGAGCCGTGTGCTTTCTCCCGCCGGAGTGCTCTGCGCACCTTCGCATCCCCCTCCTAGGGCCGTGACACCCAGAAGCCTGGCTGCCTCCCCTCGCCGAGAGCCCCGGTCTACCTGAGTCGCTCTTGATCCATCGGGTCAGCCGCCCCGCTTCCCTGTCACCTGCCTGCCACTGGAGCGTGCTTGGTGCCCCCTCGCCCTCCCGCCGGATTTCTAATCGGAAAGCGAAATCAAGCCCCGGACTGCCGCCCGTACGTCGTAACGTATCCGGCCGCCCCGCTTCGCCTCCCAACAAGAGTCGGACCGTGCTGCCCTCTGAAGTGACCTCCCGCACAGTCCGTGTCGGAGGCCCGGGGCCGCGCCGGTCTACTGAGAGCCGCCCGCTGATTCCCGATCCGGAGACCCTCGAGGTGCCAAACCTGCACCGCCCACCAAAGACCCGTCCAACACACCGCACGTCCCCAGGTACAGTGAACTCCCTATCGGACTCGGGGTCCGCAACGTTCTGATTTCCCCGTATCACTGTACCCTGGGCGCACTGCGTATCACCGTGGCTGGACAGATCCAAGAAAGCGCTACAGAGCGCACGTAACAAAGAACTTGCCAACAAAAGAGAACCGTGCCGAACTATCATCTTGTGGCTCCCATTTCACGAACGTTATTTATGGTCTTGTATTGAGTCTGCATAACCAAGAACCTTTTACATAAAATATACGTATTTTTGATACAACTTACGCCTGGCGTCCATTTGTGGGGGATCTGGTGATTTACTGTGTGTGCTCATAAATGCTTAACTGACGTAACGCCCTGAGGTTTAGCCCTGACTGCTCGCGCCACACTACCTATAGGGTGAGCAGGGGTTGTTCTGAGGGAGTAATTCTCTTGCCCTGACTAGAAGAAGGGACCACTGCTTGTCACACGTAACCACTCGTGCCAACCAGGGGTTCTCCATTCTAACATTGGTGGCAGCGGTGAGGATTTCGAATTTGCATTTATGATTTACATACAGTGAATTATTGATCACCACGTAGCGAGAGCAGACCTATAACGCAGCCACTGGTTGAATTTTGTTTTGCTGAAGAATCTCCACTTGAAGAAACCATGCCTAGCTCAGTCAGTGGAGGCGGAGTGTCCTCCATACTCTCTGGGATTGATGACATAGATTGGGAACAAGAGGCACTGAGAAAGTGCACTAATGAAGTCTTGAAAGGATTCCTCTCCAAGTACAGAATTAAACAAAGTGGATTAACCACCAAGGATCAGTACATAAAGGCGCTGAGGGCCTGGCACGAATCAAAGTTCCCAGAGAATGCAAGAGAGGTGATACCCCCAGAAGGTGTTCCTG
This sequence comes from Triturus cristatus, assembly GCF_964204655.1. NCBI lineage: Eukaryota > Metazoa > Chordata > Amphibia > Caudata > Salamandridae > Triturus > Triturus cristatus. The sequence continues at coordinate 1,041,959,007 of NC_140588.1, forward strand.
AGCCTGGCAGAGGCCTGTCGCCAGCGGAGATGGCCGACAGGAGTGCTGCACGCGCACATGAGGTGGAGATGGCAAAACTTCAAATGGAGATGGAAAGACAAAGATTGGCCATGGAGCATGAGGTAAAAATGAGGGAGTTGGATATCAAGGCCAAGAGTTTAAACCACTCTTCCTCTGGTGGCAGCAATTTAACATTCAAGGGTGAATATTCCTAAAGATGTAGTAAGGGAGTAATATTAATAGGATGATATTGGGCAGTGGTTCAGGGCCTATGAAGTAGCCATGTCCTCCCACCGGGTCCCTGAGAAAGATTGGGGAGCGGGGTTGTGGGGAAGGTTCCTGAGTGAGGGGCGGGACACACTGCTGGATCTCCCCTCTGATGTCAAAACATCCTATCCACACATGAAGGAAGCTCTGATGGCAAGGTATGGGTTAACTCCTGAATTGTACAGGCAGAGGTTTAGGGATTGCACCAAGAAACCTGGTACCACTTATGTAGAATATGTGACCTTTTTTTTCCAGAGCGCTAGATGGTTGGGTGAAGGGTAGCAAAGTGAATGATTACCAAGGGCTGTTTGATTTAATTGCAAGGGAGCCCTTGTCGGATAATTGTTTTCCTGAGCTACGCCAGCACCTGATCGATAGCAAGCTGACTAACCCTAGGAAGCTTGCTGAGGAGGCGGACCGCTGGATCAGCACCAGGGTCCACAAGGGTCCCGTGGGAGGCCCCGTCAAAGGTGTTCAGGGTCCCCAGCAGAAGAGTGGGGGGGACGAGGGTAAACAGAGGGAGTTCTACAGAGGGCCCCAAAGTAATTCCCAAGGGAAAGGTTCTCAGCCACCCCCACCCCTGAAGCAGACCGGGGCCCCGACAGGTAACCCTGTTCAAAGAGGGCCCCCCAGATGTTACAAGTGTAACAACCTGGGGCACATTTCCATGGATCCCAAGTGCCCCATGTATGGTAAACCAGCACCCTCTGGTGCTCCACCCCCCAAGCAGGTGAATAGTGTAGCCTTTGGGAGGGAGATAGATGTCCAAGGGGCGGGGGATCCCGTACAGATGACCCTAGTCTCATTCGGAGACAGTGAGATGGTCGCTGAGGCCCAACTGCCCCCCAATACTCAAAAGTATGGGCAGTGGGTGACCATAAATGGCCGAAGGGTGGGGGCTCTTAGAGATACAGGAGCCAGTGTGACTGCTGTCAAGCAACACCTGGTGTCTCGAGCAGGTTGTCCCACACGCATTCTGCCGTGTTGTCAACGCCGACAACACAGAGTCAGTGTCCAATGGCTCAGGTTCCCTTTGAGTGGGGGGGGGGGGGTCTCTGGTACTCTGCAAGTGGCTGTGAGAGAGGCCATGCCTGTTGATTGTCTCCTAGGTAACGATTTGGAGAGCTCCCCTTGGGAAAAGTGGAGAAGACAACTCACCTGAGGATGGTGGGTTTACCTGATTGGGCGTGCGTGACCACCCGGTCAATGGCAGCCAGTAGGGGTGTTGAAGGGATCCTGGAGCCTGAGGGAGAGGCCCAGGAACCGGCCTTAGGGAGAGGGCACAGGAGGCACGGGAATCCGGCTCCTGAAGTTCCCACGGCCCAGGAGGGAGCAGACCCCGAGGGGGATGCCCTGGAGCCGACCGGGGAACAGATAGCCGAACTGGGGGACCTGCTTGAGCTGACCCATTGGCAGCAAGAAGGAGGCCCCACCAGGGAGGAATTCTGCAGGGAGCAGAAAGAGTGCCCTTCTCTAGTGGGTATGCGGCAGCAGGATGCAGCCCAGGCCAATGGTGATCAGTCCGGTACTCACTTGATCTACTGGGAGAACGACCTCCTGTACTCAGAACCTAAGGTTGATGAACCTGGGTCAGCCCGTGCGCTGGTGGTACCCCAGAAGTTCAGAGCCTTCCTACTGGGGCTGGCTCACGACGTTCAGTTAGCAGGGCATTTGGGGCAGGACAAGACCTTCGCGAGGCTTGTCACCCACTTTTATTGGCCTCAAATGCGCAGGAGTTCTGACACTCACTGCAGGACATGCCAGACTTGCCAGGCAAGTGGTAAGAGTGGAAGGAAGCTGAAGGCTCCACTCCAACCTTTCCCTGTGGTCAGTACCCCATTCCAGCGAGTGGGGATTGACATCGTGGGGCCACTGGACCCCAAGACAGCCATGGGCAGCAGGTTCATCCTGGTCTTGGTGGACCATGCCACCCGGTACCCTGAAGCCATCCCTCTGAGGACAGTGACGGCCCCCGTGGTGGGACGAGCACTGATGTGAATTTTCTCACAAGTAGGATTCCCTCTAGAGGTGGTGTCTGACAGGGGGACCAATTTCATATCGAAATATATGAAATCCCTTTGGCAAGAGTGTGGTGTAACCTACAAGTTCACCACCCCTTACCATCCCCAAGGAAACGGGTTGGTTGAGCGCTTCAACCGAACCCTAAAGGGCATGATTATGGGTCTTGAGGAACCCATGAGGCGTAAGTGGGACGTCCTCTTACCATGCCTTCTCTTTGCGTACCGTGAGGTGCCACAAAAGTCTCTGGGGTTCAGTCCCTTTGAGCTTTTGTATGGCCACCCAGTACGAGGACCTCTTAGTCTGGCCAAGGAAGGCTGGGAGCAATCTCCCAGGAAACCTCCCCAGAATGTATACAGTTACATGCTGGCTTTCCGGAACCAAACTAGGCGTTTCAGGCAACTTGCTGAGGCAAACCTGGAAGCCAGCCAGGAGGAAATGAAGCGGTGGTACGACCAGAATGCCACTCTGGTTGAGCTTCAACCTGGCCAAAAGGTATGGGTTCTGGCCCCTGTGGAGCCTTGTGCACTCCAGGACAAGTGGACAGGACCCTTTGAGATTGTGGAGCGCAAGAGTTTGTCACCTACTTGGTGGACTTGCAGTCTCCAAGGAACCACTTGAGGGTCCTCCATGTCAATCGATTGGAGAGGTCCGAAGTGGGCATGCTCTTGGCCACAGATGATGGGACGGAGGAGGAGTCTGAGCCTCTTCCTGACCTCCTGGTAGCCTCAGAGCGAGACGGGTCAGTGGATGGAGTTAACCTCTCACCCACCCTGACCCCTGAGCAACAGGATGACTGCCGCCACCTGCTGGGGCAGTTTCCTGACCTGTTCTCCCTGGTTCCTGGTATCACAGATTGGTGCGTCCATGATGTGGATACAGAAGACAGCTTACCTGTGAAGCACAAGGCTTACAGGGTAACTGACAGGGTCAGAGCTTGCATCAAAGAGGAGGTCTCAAAGATGCTTGCTCTTGGGGTGGTTGAGTCCTCCAGCAGTCCTTGGGCCAGCCCAGTGGTCTTGGTCCCAAAGGCTGCCTCGCCGGGTGCCACACCCGAACTCCGGTTTTGTGTGGACTACAGAGGACTCAATTCGGTCACGAAGACTGACGCGCACCCCATCCCCAGAGCTGATGAGCTCATCGATCGGTTAGGGGCTGCACGGTACCTCAGCACATTTGATCTAACGTCTGGGTACTGGCAGATCGCCTTGACTGATGGGGCCAAAGAGAGGTCTGCATTCTCCACACCAGATGGGCATTTCCAGTTCTGGGTGATGCCCTTTGGGATGAAGAATGCCCCTGCCACCTTCCAGAGGTTGGTCAACCAGGTGTTGGCTGGGCTGTCCGAGTTCAGCGCAGCATACCTGGATGACATCGCAGTGTTCAGTGGCACATGGGAAGAACACCTGCGACATCTCTGGGAAGTGTTGATGGCACTGCGCAAGGCAGGCCTCACGATCAAGGCAAGCAAGTGTCAGATCGGGCAGGGTTCCGTGGTGTACATGGGACACCAAGTAGGGAGTGGCCAGATGGCGCCCCTACAACCCAAGATAGAAACCATCCTGGCTTGGGAGCCCCCAAGGACCCAGACGGAGGTGAGGGCCTTTTTAGGACTCACAGGGTACTACAGGAGGTTTGTCAAGGGGTATGGCAGCATCGTTGCCCCCTTGACAGAGCTGACTTCGAAAAAGCAGCCCAGAAAAGTGATATGGACTGACACCTGTCAGAAGGCCTTTGACACCCTGAAAACTGCCATGTGCACGGCGCCCGTGCTCTTGGCTCCTGACTTCTCCAAAGAGTTCCTTGTGCAGACAGATGCATCAGAGCATGGTTTAGGGGCTGTTCTCTCACAGATCACTGAGGAGGGCTTTGACCAACCCGTAGCCTTTATTAGTAGAAGGTTACTTCCCCGGGAACAAAAGTGGAGTGCGATTGAGCGAGAAGCATTTGCGGTGGTCTGGGCATTGAAGAAGCTAAGACCCTACTTGTTTGGGTCTCACTTCCGGGTTCAAACAGACCACCGGCCCCTCAGATGGTTGATGCAGATGAGGGGTGAGAATCCTAAGTTGTTGAGGTGGTCCATTTCCCTACAGGGGATGGATTTCACGGTGGAACATCGCCCCGGTACAGACCACGCCAACGCTGATGGTCTTTCCAGATTTTTCTGCCTTAGTGATGAAGAACTCCCTGGAGTAGGGTAGTTCTCCCCACATTTCAGCTAGAGGGGACACGTGTTAGACCTGGCACCGTTGGCGTGGGTCACCCTTCCATTTTTGTTTGTGCCTCAACGTATTTTTGTGCTGGTGTTAGCTGCTCAGGGCCCTGTGACACTGCCATCCAGTGCCACAGGGCAAGTGCTCCCTATGGTAAAATGTATTATGTGAATTGACTTCCACGATTGGTTTATTTGGTTTACTGTCAGCCCCTAGTGAAGCGCACCAGGAGTGCCAGGGCTTGTAAATACAAATGCCGCTAGTGGGCTGCAGCACTGGTTGTGCCACCCACAGGAGCGGCCTAGTAAAATGTGTCTAGGATCTGCCACTGCAGAACCTGCGCGCAGTCAGGTACTGTCGCCTGGCTGCGCAAGTGCACCCACTTGCCAGTCCCTAAACCTTCCCTTAACTGCATGTTAGTCACCCCTCCAGTAGGCCCAAGGGCAGGGTGCATTGTAGGCATAAGGTAGGACATGCCCTGGTGTGTGTGGCATGTCTTACTAGTGAATTACAGCCCTTGTCGTTTTTCACTAGTGAAGGCTACCTGCTCTCCATAGGCCAGAATGGGCTGCTGGGATTGCTACACGCTGTGATCCCAGTGGACTCATAGAGCATGGTAGAAAGTCATGTTTAGTATGCCTGAACTCAGAATAATAAAATACTTCTTTTAGTAAAGTTTAGTTTAATATCCTGTGTTTGTAAATACTACTTTTAGAAAGTTAGTATTTACTGATATGGCCATCCAGTCCGCCTCTGCGCTGTGTGTGTGTTCTGCCTAGTAACGAGGAGCAGGGCTGGGGAAATCCAGGAGACAGGCTGGCTGCCAGGTGGTGGGTAGAAAGATTACCCCAGGATGGGTGGGAGGAGTACACCTTGACTCTTGAATAGACCTGTGCTCTGCCACCACAAAGCCGGCTCCGCCCCCTGTGGAGCGGCTGATGTCTCTGCCCTGCTGCTGAAAAGAAAGAGCAGAGTCACCACAACAAAGTGCTCCAAAACTGGACTGAGCCAGGCCCACGCCCCCTGGCGACCAAGAACAAAGGATTTGCGCTTTAAAAGAAGGAGCCCTGCTCCTAAGAAATCAGATCCTGCTCGTGACCAAGAAGAACGCTCTGCCTGAGGAGGAGGAACCTGAAGCTGAAGGAGGAAATGCTGTTCCTAAAGTCTGGAGGACTTGCCTGCAGTGGTTGCCTCGCTGCCAAATGAGAGAAGAAACTCACCAAGACTTGCTTTATTTATCTGCTCAAAAACTTGTGCTCACAGCAATCTCCAAGGGCTTGATTGAGCTTGCCCCCTGAACGGAACCCCAGGACCAGTGGGTTCCCCGTGTCTCCGCTCGTCTGAGAATCGAGCCGTGTGCTTTCTCCCGCCGGAGTGCTCTGCGCACCTTCGCATCCCCTTCCTAGGGCTGTGACACCCAGAAGCCTGGCCGCCTCCACTCGCCGAGAGCCCCGCTCTACCTGAGTCGCTCTTGATCCATCGGGTCTGGCCGCCCCGCTTCCCTGTCGCCTGCCTGCCACTGGAGCGTGCTTGGTGCCCCCTCGCTCTCCCGTCGGATTTCTAATCGGAAAGCGAAATCAAGCCCCGTCGTAACGTATCCGGCCGCCCCGCTTCGCCTCCCAACAAGAGTCGGACCGTGCCACCCTCTGAAGTGACCTTCCGCACAGTCCGTGTCGGAGGCCCGGGGCCGCGCCTGTCTACTGAGAGCCGCCCGCTGATTCCCGATCCGGAGACCCTCGAGGTGCAGAACCTGCACCGCCCACCAAAGACCCGTCCAACACACCGCACGTCCCCAGGTACAGTGAACTCCCTATCGGACTCGGGGTCCGCAACGTTCTGATTTCCCCGTATCACTGTACCCTGGGCGCACTGCGTATCACCGTGGCTGGACAGATCCAAGAAAGCGCTACAGAGCGCCCGTAACAAAGAACTTGCCAACATTTCACGAACGTTATTTATGGTCTTGTATTAAGTCTGCATAACCAAGAACCTTTTACATAAAGTATACGTATTTTTGATACAACTTACGCCTGGCGTCCATTTGTGGGGGATCTGGTGATTTACTGTGTGTGCTCATAAATGCTTAACTGACGTAACGCCCTGAGGTTTAGCCCTGACTGCTCGCGCCACACTACCTATAGGGTGAGCAGGGGTTGTTCTGAGGGAGTAATTCTCTTGCCCTGACTAGAAGAAGGGACCACTGCTTGTCACACGTAACCACTCGTGCCAACCAGGGGTTCCCCATTCTAACAATCCCCGAGCTTACGGCCTTTGTTTGTCCTTGAGCTTTTCCATTGCAATCTATTGAGTGCCCGAAGGCTCAAAAGCACTCTGCATCCAGCCGCCCGAGTGGCCCTGACAGTACAACCTCTACTCCTACCTACTTCCCCATTTGCCCTGAGCAAGTGACCAGGAGCCCAACTCCCACAGCCGCGTGGCCTGCTAGTCAGCAGCCACCAACCAAGGGCCCGCTGCCTCCTATAGGATAACATTGGGCCTAACTCACTCTGCACCCGGCTGCCCCTGTGCCGCTGAGGGTGTAACAACTGTACTTACCTGACCCCTGAGTCTATGCCCAGAACTTTAATTCTGCCAGTCGATTACTTACCTAAAAGCCGATAACTCACTGTTCGAGGCATATGAGCTGCAGATCACACACTAGCATAGTAGATCGCCATCTGGTGTTGGACTCGGATGCTTGCACCTTGTTGTTGTCTTGGAAGAAGTCTTTGTAGTCACGAGACGCGGTGACTCCTCCCTTGGGCGATAGTGCGCATGGGCATCAACTCCATCCTTAGATTGTTTTTTTTCCGCCATTGGGTTCGGATGCAACTTTTCCGCTCTGGTTGGAAATCTCAATTTCAAACTTTTTCGAAGCTCAAAACTTCCACAAAAACCATCGAATCTCTTTCAACTTCGACCCGACTTCATCGCCTCGATTCCGGACGTTGACGCGGGCCGCTGGGCCTATCCACGCCGTAAGGCCTACGGCTCATGGAAACGACACCATTTAAAAAATGCCTCCAGTGTGGAGCAACGTTTCCGCACAGTGACCATCACAAAGTCTGCAACCTGTACCTATCACCTGAACACGACGAGTCCAGCTATCCAGCCTGTGCATCCTTTCAATCGAAAAAGACCATTTGAGATCGAAGGGCTAGTCGACACATCATGGCACAGAGACCTGCTCCGGAACCAGAGGACATCTTTGATGAAGGCCCTGATGTCCCAGAGAAAGATTCCGAGGATCTCGAAATCATCTCAGAGGCAGAAGACTCAGACGACCTCATCACTCCTGGGCAACGTGTGAGTACTACTGCCCCTGCCCCAACCCCTCCAAAACCAAAGGCAGTGGTCAAGACTTTGCCTGTTGGCCCCAGTCGAGACCGAAAACATCCTTCAGAAGCCCCGCCTCCGGGCTCGGCTCCGAAGAAAAAAGACAAGCCTTCCGGTAGCTCGGGACCGAGCAACCCGCATGTAATTGTCCCGCTGGCACCGAAGCCAAAAGAACACTTGGCTCCGCAATCGTCTCTGACGAAATTGGCCCCGAAAACGCCAAGGCCCATAGATAAGCCGGCACCAAACGTTCCCAAGCCTAAAGATCCATCTTCGGCTCCGAAACAAACAGCTAAGGATTCTGATAGGTCTCCTAAGGCCAAAACCTATAAGGATCAACAACAACCTCGCTCGGAACCGAAACATTCGGCACCGAAAGCGGTTACAGAGGAACAGTAACATTTTCACCCAGATCCTATCGATCCAAGGCAGAAAAAGATTTATATAAGCCCAAAAACAGGACATGTCACGGCTGTGCCATGTAAAAAACGAAAAGTGGATACACCATTTGCTCCAGTTCCTGTACACAAGAAGGACTCTGCAACATCGCCTATGCCCCCTTCTTCTCCTACACTGCCTTCTAACCCGCCTCCTCTGTCTACACCAACCTTACCTCGAACTTCTCCACCACATACACCACCTCCAGATGATGATGATGATGATGATGATGATGATGATGACGACCTGGGGGGGGGGGGAGGGTGATCCTAATGACCCGTTCACGGATCCAGATACCTCACCACTAGATGATTGGGTATTTCCTATCCCAATAGACCTCCCAGACCCACAGCCATATCCCTCAGAACCATCTCCCCCAGATGATCACCTGGGGTTTGGCCAATTATTAAATAGAGCTGCACCTTATCATGGTGTTGCAATGCACTCCGACGCACCAGAGGAAGATTTCCTCTTAGATACTTTTGAACAATCCCAAAAGTCAGTGCAAATATTACCTATGATCAAAGGAGTCATTAAGCATGCCCCTGAAGTATTTAAAGATCCTCTCCGTGCCAGGGTTCGGCCTGCCCCTGAAGATCGTACTTACATCAAAGGACAGTTGCCTTTGGATTCTCTAGTCGTTTACAATGCTAGAAAACACGCCAACTCCCAGACCTCCGGAGATGCACCACCCCCGGATAAAGAATCCAAACTGCGAGAAGCTTCTGGCAAAAGGGTAGCAGCACAAGCAGCTAATCACTGGCGTATTGCCAACACCCAAGCACTACTGGTACGATATGACAGGGCACACTACAACCAGTTAGAAAATCTATTACAACATCTGCCTGACCAGTATAAAAACCAGGCAAATGACCTTATCCAAGAGGGCAAGCTAATTTCAAATGCGTCAATTAAATGTGCACTTGACGCAGCAGACACTGCCTCTAGATCAATCAACACCTGTGTACTCCTTAGACGACATGCCTGGCTACGCATTTCAGGCTTTAAGCAAGAGGTACAAACTACCATACTCAGTCAGCCATTCAACCAAGAACAGCTATTTGGGCTGGCTGTAGACACTGCCCTTGAGAAAATAAAAAAGGACACAGAGACTGCTAAGTCCATGGGTGCTTCTTCTACAGAGGAGCCTCCAAGAACATGGGCGCAGAAACCTCATCTACATTCAAAGCCACTACACAAACATCCCCCAGCAGGGGATATTTTAGAGGCGGATACAGAGGGAACAACAAAGGACGAGGTCGAGGTAATAACAACACTCGCACCTCCCCTGCCACAAAACAGTAACTTTCCTCTGCTCCCCCCAGACCATTCCACTCCAGTTGGGGGCAAACTAACACAGTTCCTACCTGTCTGGAATTCCATCACCACAGACAGGTGGGTAAGACAAATTATCCAGTATGGTTACTGCCTGGAACCTACAGCTACCCTCCCCACACATACCACCCAAACAGCGTCCAATATCCGCAGACCCTCTTACGCTCCTCAAACAAGAGGTTCTCTCACTGCTTCAAAAGCACGCAATAGAGCCAGTTCCCTTAGAGCATCAAGGAACAGGGGTATATTCACTTTACTTCCTAATACCCAAAAAGGACGGGACTCTGAGACCAATACTCGACCTCAGACCCCTGAATCTGTATATACACTTCCATTTCCATATGATCACTCTTCAACAAGTGCTCCCACTGCTGCAACAACGCGATTTCCTTGCCACACTAGATCTCAAGGACGCCTACTTCCACATTCCAATACATCTTGCTCACAGGAAGTACCTAAAGTTTGCGGTGGACGGACAACACTACCAGTTCACAGTCCTTCCATTCGGAGTGACCACCGCACCCAGAGTATTCACCAAATGTCTTGCAGTAGTAGCAGCACATCTCAGAAGACAACAAATTCATGTCTTCCCGTATCTAGACGACTGGCTTATAATAGCCGACCAATGTGTTCTACACACTCACCAAACCATCCAAATGTTACACAACTTGGGGTTCACCATCAACTACCCCAAGTCGCATCTCCAGCCCTCTCATATACACCAATATCTAGGAGCTACCATAAACACCCCCACAACCCTAGCATATTCCAGTACAGCCAGGGTAGCCAGTATACAAACTCTTATCACAAAATTTCAAAACCAACACTCTCTTCCTGCCAGAGTGTTCATGCAGCTCATAGGCATGATGGCGTCTTGCATCTTCATTGTGCCTTATGCAAGGCTTCAAATGCGTTCTTTACAGGAATGTCTAGCACGTCAGTGGAACCAGGTTCAAGGACAACTTACAGATCTGGTGTTGGTGGACAGCTGCACACACCGCTCTCTACAGTGGTGGAACATAACAAACTTGTCCGAAGGGCGGCCGTTCCTGGAGGCTCTTCCACAGATTGTGCTGACAACAGACGCATCACTCACAGGATAGGGAGCCCATCTCCTCGGACACACAACTCAGGGCAAACGGACCACTCAACAGAAAGTGTTCCATATCAATCACCTAGAACTGCTAGCAGTATTCCTAGCACTAAAATCCTTCCAACTACATGTGCAGAACAAGGCTGTCCTCATCCGGACGGACAACATGACAGCCATGCATTACATACAAAAACAAGGAGGCACACATTCTCTGCAGCCATCCCAGCTTGCACAGAACATTTGGAGATGGGCCATTCCTCAGAACATATACCCACTTGCGGAACACCTTCCAGGGGTTCACAATCAGATTGCCAATCTATTAAGTCGCCAGACACAACAGATTCACGAGTGGAAACTACATCCCCAAGTTCTACTGCCCTTTTTCCATAAATGGGGCCAACCAGACATAGATCTGTTCGCCACACACGAAAAAGCAAAATGCCCAACCTTTGCCGCCAGGTTTCCGCACCCAGAGTCAAAAGGCAATGCGATATGGATGAACTGGTCAGGCAGATTTGCGTACGCTTTTCCGCCTCTCCCACTCATTCCACTCTTGCTCAGGCAGCAATCTCTCAAGCTGATCCTAGTAGCTCCCACATGGGCACGCCAGATGTGGTTCACAACACTACTGAAACTCTCACTAGTTCCACACCAAAAACTGCGTCTCTCCCTGTCCTTAATAACCCAGAACTATGGAGAGATCAGACATCCAGATCCAGGCCAACTGAATCTGGCGATCTGGCTCCTGAAGTCCTAGAGTTCGGTTACCTTAACCTTCCACCAGACTGCATTAACATTATCAAAGAAACCTGAAGACCAACTACTAGAGCTTGCTATGCTGCAAAATAGAAAAGATTTGCCATTTACTGCACTAACAATAATATACACCCACTGGATGCATCCATCCAGAACATCATTTACTACTTACTACATTTGCAAAGATGTAATTTAGCATACTCATCCATACGTCTGCACCTAGCAGCACTAGCAGCTTACTTACAAAATCGACAGCACTTGTCACTCTTTAGAGTCCCTGTGATCAAAGCCTTCATGGAAGAACTTAAAATAATTATTCCTCCCAGATTACCACCCACTCCGGTGTGGAATCTAAACATTGTTCTTACTAGGTTTATGGGATCCCCATTTGAACCTCTACATAAATGCGAACTACAGTTCCTCACATGGAAAGTAGCTTTCCTTATCGCAATCACATCTCTTAGAAGAGTTAGTGAAATCCAGGCTTTAACCATACAAGAACCATTCTTACAATTACATCGTAACAAAGTGGTTCTTAGGACAAATCCAAAATTCCTTCCAAAAATCATATCTCCATTTCATCTTAACCAGTCAGTAGAGTTACCAGTGTTCTATCCAAATCCAGACTCTGTAGCGGAGAGAGCTCTTCACACCTTGGATGTTAAAAGAGCCCTTCTTTATTACATTGACAGAACTAAATCTTTCCGAAAAACAAAACAACTGTTTGTAGCTTTCTCTCCACCACATAAGAGTAACCCCATCTCCAAATCTGGGATTGCTAGGTGGATAGTTAAATGTATCCAAATATGCTACCAAAAAGCTAAACGCACATTAACAGTTCCCCCTAGAGCGCATTCACACGCAAACTATGGGCTTCCATGGCATTCTTAGGGAACATTCCCTTAGAAGACATTTGTAAGGCAGCCACATGGTCTACAACACATACCTTCACTCAACACTGTTGTGTTGACGTACAAGCAAAGCAACCAGCTTCTGTGGGCCAAGCTGTCCTTAAAACTTTATTTCAAACTACTGCAACCGATACAGGTGACCACCGCTAGGGGAGATACTGCTGTATAGTCTATGCTAGTGTGTAATCTGCAGCTCATATGCCTCGAACGGAATATGCAACTTACCAGTATGCATCTGTTCTTGGCATGTAGAGCTGCAGATCCACACACGCCCACCCACCTCCCCGGGACCTGTAAGTGTTCCAGTTCTATCTTACTTAGATATACACACATGGACATTTCTTTTTCTTCGACTAACTCTGTCATTTCCCATCATGGCGAAAACAGTCTAAGGATGGAGTTGACGCCCATGCGCACTATCGTCCAAGGGAGGAGTCACCTATCTCGTGAGTACTAAGACTTCTTCAAAGACAACAACAAGGTGAAGCATCCACGCCCAACACTTCTATGCTAGTGTGTGGATCTGCAGCTCTACATGCCAAGAACAGATGCATACTGGTAAGTAGCATATTCCTTTCTTCCATAGGGTAACATTGACTGGTTTCTCTTGAAATTTCTTCTAAGTGTGGAGTTTCTAAACTTTAAAATATTCAACTAAAATCAACCGAGTAACGAAAACGGAAATACTCACCTGCTATTAGGAGAGATCCCAGTGCTGGATCTTGGTGCCCAGCACTGACCCTGAAAAGTACTTACGACCGTACTTACCACTAACTCAGTTTTCTCCCATAGGAAACCAGTGACTGTTTTTCTGTGAAATTTCTTCTGTCGATTTTTGCAAACTGCAAATATTCTTTAAAAATCGTACCAACTGTGAAAACGTAGTTACTTACCTGTTTTAGTGATAGATGTCCCAGTACTGAGCCTAGGAGCACAGCACCGGATTACAAAAGTAACGAAAACATACTTTACCCGTAACTCGAATTTTCTTCCATAGGAAACCATTGACTGTTTTTCTGTGAAATTTCTTCTAAGTGTAGATTGTGCAAACTTATAAATATTCCTTAAAAATCGCCTGTATAACTTAAACGCAGTTTCTCAACTGCTTACAGGTGGTACACTAGTGCTGGATCCAGGATCCAACACTGACTTAGAATAAGTAACCATAACCCCACTTACCTGCTAAGTGAATTTCCTTCCATAGGATAACATTGGTAATTTGATCAGAAAAAGTTTCTAAGCGTCAACTTTTAAAATAGCAAAGTATTGCTTAAAAATCACAATAGTAACTAAAACGTATTTACTCACTTGTTTCCAAGAACTGTCCCAGGACTGAATCTAGGATCCAGTCCTGGAGTTAGAAAAGTAATCCTGAAAGTAATCAATTGCATATAACTTAAAATTCCCATTGAGCTCAATGTATTATTATGTTTGAAATTGTGTTGCCTATTGCAACACACTAACTATTGCATTTCAAGTCAATTGCCTCTTGCAAAGTATTCAACTAAAGCATCACATTCTGAGAAAGTATATCTTGATACCTATTGTTGGTTCTAAAATAAAACAACCATATATTTTTATGTACAAACCATTGGCCTAGAGTTCAGTTCTTGCGTGTGTGAGACCATTTGCTGACTGAGTGTGTACAACAAATGCTTTACACTGTCCTCTGATACTGCCTTACTGCTCGACCAAGCTACCACCTTAGAGAGTAAGGTTAAATCTAACTTTAGCCTCTGCCAAACCTCTGGGGAATGTGGACTCTGTACACACTGTACCTTTTTGGGAACAGTATATACAGAGCCACTTTCCTACAACAAGGTCTTGGAATGAAGGAATAGTTGAATTAATCTCAATCACTAGCGGTCACTCAGCCACATTCCAATCCATATATGTTATGCCACTCTAGACATATTCCTTGGTTGGGCAGTTATACAGTAGTGTTGTGCAGATCTTTATACAGATAACCAAGTGGTTGCTGCACAAATGTTTTATAGTGACAGCATAACATAACGTGTATTTGTAAAGCACATGTTCATCCCGACGGGCCATCTTGGAGCTGAACAACAGTTGGTTATTGTTACCCAACTCAATGGTGCTCATTTTATCGACCTCAGAATGGATGTGAAGCTGAGTGGACCCGCCTGGATTTGAGCCTGTGACCATGAAGTCGAACACAGACCCCTGCAGTGGATGCATTAGTCCACTGAGCCATCAGATCCGGCTGATGTATTCCCTGCATGAGAATGAAGCCCCTTTTTCCCAGTAGAAAGTGTGGTTGGTCTTAATTTCAGTGTTTTCCCTGCTATTAGAGATGTTAAGACTGGAATTATTCTCATTTCTACTTCATTCCTGTGCATTTTTAATTATGGATGTTGAGCTGTTCGTTTATGTAATTCACTTACTCCCCCTAGTAATGCCATAGGTATCAAAGCAGTAAAGTAAGATGTTTTAAAATGTTCTTGCCTCAAGATCTGGTGACATAAGTCTATTTAGAACAACATTTAAGTTCCAATTTGGTAGGTGACATGTGGAATATTCCCACAATGTTTTTTTAAAAACAATAAGTTGTAACCGCTAGTACCTGAAACGGATACAGCAGATAAATACACTTTTTGCATTCCATATGTTATATTGGTGTTGTTAGAAAAACCCCACTCCCACACCGGAAGGGTGGTGGTAATGGGATTTTTCCAGACATACACTGTGGTAGCTTGGCTCGAGTGGTCAGGGGTCAGGCACCGTGTTAAGCATACGACATACCCACACAATAACCATGCGTGCATCCGTTCCAAAAACGACACTACACCTTAAAAATTATACTGAAAATATATCTCTTTATCTTCTTTTCTCTTAGTTGCTGATTAAATAAATAATAATACAATCACAGTACACCAGGCTTCTTCTTAAAAAGTGCAGGTCAAATAAATAGTAACACTTTACAGGTGCGATAAATAGGTTCAGGTCAAATAAATACTGTGAGGCAATAAATACTGTGCAGGAATAAGTTAGCTCAGGACAATAAATACATCACAGGAATAACTTAGATAAATACAATAAATACAGTACCCTCAATAAATAATATCAGCCAACAATGACATTTGTAAAATCAGATCACATTTAAAATACTATGGGCTGATTTGGCCCAGTCACAGCTTGTGGTTAGGTGGATGGCCTGAGGGGTATACTCCCTGGCTTGGACAAGGCTGAGGCCTACACTGAGGTAGATCAAGGGGGAATCTAGAGATCTGGCTCTCCCACACTACAAAACCCCTCTGTATTAGTCTCAGCTCACCCCTGGCACAATCAAGCTGGTTCCAGCAGCCCTCTAGCCCCTAGGATGGTCTCTTAGGGCTTCACAGGGCCTTAGGCGCCCTCTATTCCACTTACTGCCCTTTCTATGAAGTTCCGACGCCGCTGGAGTCGTGTCGACGCCGTGAGGCGGTTCCGGTTCGATGTCGGCGGCCTCGGCTCAATGACAGTTCTTGTCGACGCCGGTATGCGGTTCCGGTTCGATGTCGGCGGCCTCGGCTCGATGTCGACCTCCGGTTCGATGACGTCGGGCAGTCTTGGCTCGATGTCGACTTCCGCCGGCTCCGGTTCGATGTCGGCAGCCTCAGCTCGATGTCGACCTCCGGTTCGATGACGTCGGGCAGTCTTGGCTCGATGTCGACTTCCGACGGCTCCGGAGTGCGATCTCCACTCCCGACCTCCGGTGCTCCTTTCCTCAGGTTCCGGCGACTCCGGAGTGCGACCTCCACTCCCGACCTCCGGCACGATTCTCTTCAGGTTCCGGCGACTCCGGAGTGCGATATCCACTCCCGACCTCCGGCACGCTTCACCTCGGTTTCCGGCGACTCCGGAGGGCGGACTTCACTCCCCCGTCGACGCCGCTCACTCGACCTCGGGTGACTTCCTCCTCGACCTCTGATACTCTCCACGACCTCCGTCGGCGCCCTCTCTCGACCTCTGGCGGCTCCGGGTACGACGTCTGCTTTCCAGTCAGCGCCGCTTCTCCACCTCGGGCTCCAGGTCTCTAGGCTTCTCGACGTCGGACTTCAGGTAGTTACCAGTAACCAGGTCAGGTACTTGCTGTTCTTTATTTTTAAGGCCTGTTCCTGCTGTCCAGGTCCTCAAGATGGTTTTTCTTGCTTTCTCCCACACAGGGCTCCAGGCTGGGCTCAGTCAGTATGGACTAGTATCAAGGGTGGGTTTATGGACCCCACTCCAGGCACAAGTTTCCACCCCTGCTGCCTCACTCCTTCCTCCTTCAGGTTTCTGCTGCTCTCTCTTCACCAGTCAGGTGCCAACTGCCAGCTCCAACTGTCAACTCTGGCTTAGCTTCCCAACATTCCAAACCGCCTCCAACTGTCACAGGGTTCCAGAATGTTGCAGAAGGTTCTAGTAGGTTCCAGTGGGTTCTGATGATGTCACAGGTGGCCACCATTTTGTGCTCCTGGCCCTCAGACAGAAGTTCCAAGGGTAGATAAAATGGCTCCCTGAATCTGCATCAATACTAAAAAGTCTGGTGGTTCCCAAAAAGGAAAAAATACTAACAGGGTTTGAGGCAAAAGTGGGACAAAATAAATAATGATGAGGAGGGACCACCCAAAGGGCTGACAGGTCTAACACGCGTCCCCCCCAGCTGAAAGTGGGGAGAGCTACCCAACCCCTTGGTAGCTCTCATCACTAAGGCGGAAATACCTTGAGAGACCGTCTGCATTGGCGTGGTCCACTCCAGGCCGATGTTCCACCTGAAAGTCCACTCCCTGTAGGGAAATAGACCACCTCCACAACTTGGGATTCTCCCCCTTCATCTGCATCAGCCAACGAAGGGGTCTGTGGTCGGTCTGAACCAGGAAGTGCGAGCCAAACAGGTATGGCCGCAACTTCTTCAGAGCCCATACCACTGCAAAGGCTTCACGCTCTATTGCACTCCACTTCTGTTCCCTGGGAAGTAGTCTCCGGGATAGGAAGACCACGGGTTGATCCAGACCCTCTTCATTGAGTTGCGATAACACTGCCCCAATGCCATGTTCTGATGCATCTGTCTGGACAATGAACTTCTTGGAAAAGTCTGGGGCCCTTAAGACCGGGGCCTCGCACATGGCTTGCTTCAGCTTCACAAAGGCCTGCTGACAAGCCTCCGTCCAGACTACCCGTCGAGGTTGTTTCTTGGACGTGAGCTCCGTGAGGGGGGCTACGATGGTACCGTACCCCTTCACGAAGCGGCGGTAGTATCCCGTGAGGCCCAGAAAAGCTCGGACCTCAGTCTGTGTCTTGGGGGGTTCCCAGGCCATGATGGCCTCGATCTTCCCCTGGAGGGGTTGCACCGCTCCCCTACCCACCAAGTGTCCAAGGTACACTACCGACCCCTGCCCGATCTGGCACTTGCTGGCCTTGATCGTCAATCCAGCTTGTCTCAGGGCCTGGAGAACAGCTTGCAGGTGACGCAAGTGATCCTCCCAGCTGTTACTGAAGACGGCTATGTCATCCAGATAAGCAGCAGAGAAACTCTCCATTCCGGTGAGGATCTGGTTTACCAGGCGCTGAAACGTGGCAGGTGCGTTCTTCTTTTTTTTTTTTTTTGATAATTTTTTTTAAAACCTTTATTTCTTCAAGAATCTGGACACAGCTATTCAGCCGACAACCCGGAGGTTCGGCAGCTTCGATAGGAGAGTACAAAGAATCGTCCACAGTGCATTGAAGGAGCAGTGAGAAGGTTCCATTTTTAATAATTACAAACACACAACAAACCCCAGCAAGGCAACAACACTGAATGCCCACGGTGATAGCCCCTCAGGGGGAGCCGGACCCCAATCGTCTAACAGTCACAGTACTATGATAAGAGGAAAAAGGGGGAAAAGCAGAGGCCCAAGAAGTCACATCTACATACTGAGCTGGAAAGAAGGTCAAGAAGAAAGCTGTTCCTCGGGGGGATCCAGATCAGGGGCAAGACATATTCCCCCCCTGTATTGATTCCACCGCCCCCAGATGGCATGCCACTTCCGAGGGCGGCCTCTGGCACAATATACTGTCTTCTCCCTGAGCATACTCCAGTCCATATTTTCTTTCCACGCAGTTAACGTGGGGGGCCCCCCGGAACCCCACAAGCGCGCGATGTCCCTCTTAGCAACCATGTTACCCAGGGTCACCCACTGGGTCTGTGCCTCATCATGATCAGTGGGCCCCCAGACATTCAGGAGACAACACCGCGCTTCCGGCTGCATAGCAATGCCCGTCACCTCCCCCATCACCGCATGAACTCGCCTCCAAAATTCCGTGATGACACCACATTCCCAGATGATATTTAGGAAAGTACCCACCATACCGCATCCCCTCCTACATAGGCCTTCCTCAGAGAATCCCATATGAACCAGTCGCGGCCCCGTCACATACACTCGATGCAGGATCTTGAGCTGCACCAGCCTCAGACGCGACGGGATCGCAACCTCCTTAGGAGAGGAAACAGCAGACTGCCAGTCCTCATCATCCAACTCGAGTCCGTCCCTAGTCCACTGGTCCCGCAGCCCCAGTAGCATATCAGCCCGAACATTTATCAGTTTCTTGTAGATGAGCGAGATCGTGCTCTCCGGCATATGGCCATCAAGGATCCGGTCCTCCAAAGGAGAGGACTCAGGCACCCTCTCACCCTCCACGAGGACTGACCGCAGGGCATGACGCACCTGTACATATCGGAAAAACTCAGACGCCCCCAACTCATACTCCTTCTGCAACTCTTCAAAGGACTTCACCCTACCCTTAATCAGCATATCTCCAACCCTGGAGATGCCGATCAAGTCCCATTTATCAAACCCTTTCGTATGCCAAAGCCTACCCAACCTTTCAGATTCAAACAACGGGGCAGCTAGGGTGAGCCTATCCTTCCAGCCCAGAGAGTCAGTCGCCATCTTCCATACACGCACCGCCACCCCAGTGGGCCCCGTGAGGGATGAGTCGAGGGACCGCGAGTACAACGCCCTAAGATAGTTCCCACCGCGCAACAACCATCTGTCCATGGCATAACCAGGGCTGAGGGCCGGGCCATAGAAACCATGGTTAATCGCGGACAACTGGGTGGCCCAATAATAGCGTCGGATGTCTGGAAGCGCGATACCCCCGTCATACCATGGAAGCGTCAATTTAGCAATCGCTATCCGCGGCCGCCCATCCCACAACAACGTCCGTTGGAGGCTTTCGACCTCCCGAAAGTACTTGGCCGGCACCCAATCTAGAGTATTTTGCAATGCGTAGAGGAACCGAGGAAGGGACATCATTTTGAACAAGGCAGCGCGCCCGACGAGGGAGAGCGGCAGCCTCCCGCCAGCCCTCAACATCCCGCCGCAGGCGCGCCAGGGGGGGGAGCAGGTTTCTCTCATACCGCAAAGCGGGGTCCATGGAGATAAAGATCCCCAGATACACGAAGCCCTGCTGAGCAATCCGGATCGAACAAGTTCGCGGGACCGGCGGAACCTCACCACTCAGGACGTATAAATACGATTTACTCCAGTTGATGACGAGACCCGAATTCCTACCGAAGGATGTAAGAACGTCACAGACCACTATGAGTGAGTTCTTGGGCGAGGCAAGATACAACAAGATGTCATCAGCATATAGCGAAATGCGGTCCTCGTGTTCGGACGACCACCGAAGGCCACGTATATCCGGGTGCCAGCGTATCCACGCCACCAGCGGTTCAAGAGCAAGGGCGAACAACAGAGGCGACAGGGGGCAGCCCTGCCTAGTCCCCCTCCCAAGCCGGAACGGAGTCGATGCCCGGCCATTTACCACCACACTCGCAAGGGGTCCCTCATACAGCAACCTCACCCAGCTCACAAAACCAGGGCCAAAGCCGAACTTGGCTAGCACAGCCCACAAATACTCCCATTCCACCGTATCGAAGGCCATCGTGGCATCAAGAGACGCCACAATAGCCGGTTCTCGCAGCGTGCCAGCCCTGGCGATCACACCATGAAGGCGCCGAAGGTTCAACGCGGTGTTGCGATGCGGAATAAAACCGGATTGGTCAGGGTGAATCAAGTCTCCAAGTACCCTGACCAATCGGCCCGCCAGGATTTTAGCCAGGATCTTCGGCTCGGCGTTGAGGAGTGATATGGGCCTATATGAGGCACACTTGTCTCGGGGTTTACCATCTTTATGTATCACAACAATTGTCGCCAGCCTCTGGTCCAACGGGAGGGTCCCACTCCCCCACGCCTCCACGAACATGGCGCGCAGGTGAGGGGCTACCCTATCCGGGAACAGTTTATACAGGTCAATCGGCAAGCCATTCGGGCCCGAGGCCTTGCCCGAGTTCAGCGCGCGAATAGCTCCCGCCACCTCATCGACCGTTAAGTCTCCATCAAGATCATCTCTATCTACATCAGAAAGACAGGGCAGAGCGATATCCCGCAAGAGGTCACGCGAGTCCTCGGGCGGCCTATCCGACACTGAGGCATAAACCTTACGGAAATAGTCCGAGAAACACTGGACAATCCCCTCAGGTTCCACAATCACCTCTCCCCCCTCTCCCGTCAGCTCCGGCACTACTCTATTAACCCGTTCTTTTTTATCCAGCCAAGCTAGGAGCTTCCCGGCCTTGTCACCAACATCATACAGGCGGCCCTGCTGTTCCCTACTGAGGGTCTTAGCGGCATTTGTCACAAGATCCTTATACTCGGCTTGCTTCAAGCTCAGCTCATGCAGTGAGGCCGCTGTTACCTCCTCCTCTAGCGCTCCCTCCAAAGCCACGATCTCCTCCTCCACCTGCATAACCTCGCCATCTCTCCGCCGCTTGGCCGCCACTACAAGTGAGAGGGCCTCCCCTCGCAGCACGGTCTTAAATGCTTCCCAGAGCGACACTGCCGAGTCCACGGACCCCTGATTATCCTTGAAAAAATTATCAACTGTCTTCACCAGTGCGCTGCGCATCTTGGAATCTCGAAAGTACCAGGAGCCACCCTTCCCCCTCCCTCTCGGCCGACATCCAGCCTGACCCACACTGGCGAATGGTCCGATATGCCACGCGCCATGTGCCTGGCCTCAGACACCAAAGGGGCGTGCACAGCCAGAGTGAGCAGGTAGTCAATCCTAGAAAGGCTACCATGCGCCCCGGAGTGGAAGGTGTATTGACGCTGTGTGGGGTGCCGGAGCCTCCAGCAGTCTATCAGGCCAAGTGTGTCTAGGAAGTCTGGAAGCCACTTCTGAGCCCCCCCTGTGTCTCTGGGCGGGTACCTATCCAGCAGCCCAGAGCCGACAGCATTGAAGTCTCCCCCTACCACTAACATACCCCCCGGGAGATCCAGCAAGGCCCTACCCAGATCTACAAACGTAGAGGCCTGCAGGGCTGGAGGGACATAAACCGAAACTAAAACCAAAGTTCTACCTTCCCACCTCCCCGCCACCGCCACAAACCTCCCCCTATCGTCAACAACGGTGGAGTCCACCTCAAATGGTAGCGAGGCCCTGACTAGGATGCCCACACCCCTAGACCCGGAGGAAAATCCCGAATGAGCTATAAATTTATAACCCTTCCTATTAAGAGCATAGCACGTGTTACCTATAAGGTGCGTCTCCTGCAGTAGGGCAACATCCGGCATTGACCGTTTCAAATGTTGCAAAACTATCCCTCGCTTAATGCGATCCCCCAAACCATTAACATTCCAGCTAATAACACTTAAACCTCTACCCCCCATCCCCAAACACAAAGAGGCCCCCCCCCCCGAAGAGCCACCATGGGACAATACCGAAGATGATCACTACGCCTTGCAGAAACAGACCCCCCAACAACAACCCCAAAATCCCAACCATCCCCCCCACCCTGCACCCCTGCTGCAGCTTACAAAGCCCCCCCAACTTGCAGTGTGCCTGTCGCCCTACCAAACCCATATCTACAAAAAGCACCCTAAGGGAGGAAAGAGCTCCCCTCGTCCTCCCGCAACCCTCCGCATTTACTGCACTCTATTCAAGTCATCAAATAAAGTCAAATCGAGTCAGACCGGCTCCGAAAAATCAGCCTTGCCCATCCCAGCCACTGTCCCCATCAGCGGCAGTGTCCTCTCCCGTCCGCCGCCGGGTCAAAGCGTCCAGCCATTCATTGGCCATGACAGGAGATTCAAAGAAGAATGTCCGATCTTCGTACACCACACGTAGTCTGGCAGGGAAGAGCATGGCATACTTCAGATCCCTCTCCCAAAGTCGCCTCTTCACCCCCAGAAAGCCCTGTCTCTGCCTCTGCACCTGCTGGGTGAAGTCCGGATAGAAATTCACCGACGCGTTCTGGAAGGGGACCGGGCCCGTCACCCTCGATGCTTGCAGGATAGCGTCCCGATCTCGAAAATGAAAGAGCCGGGCGACAATCGGCCTCGGTGGGGCTCCCACCTTGGGCCTCCCACCCGGCACTCTATGGGCCCTTTCAACCGCAAAGAACTTCCCAAGACCCTTAGGCTGCAAATGGTTAAGCACCAAGTCATCGACGAGCAGGTCAACCGAAGCCTCATCCGAGGACTCCGGGACCCCGATAACGCGCACGTTGTTGCGCCTGGCCCGGCTCTCAAAGTCCTCCAGCCGGCGGGCGGCGAGATCACTCTCGGTCCTCAGCTTACGAACCTCGGTCTGCAGTTCCGTGACATCATCGGCGAGGCCCGTGGTCTTGAGGTACAGGGTTTTAACCCGTTCATTCGTTTTGCCCAAGTCCGCACGGATCAGGTTAACATCCACCAAGATGGCATCCACCTTATGCGCCAGGGCATCAAACTGTCTCCCAATCGAAGTCTGCATCCCTTCGAGCGCGCCCATGACATCCTGCAGCGAGAGCTCCGGGGCCAAGGGCGAGGCCGCCTTCTGGGTATCCGGCGACTGGCTCGACCCACTCGGTGATCCCTTCTGCAGAGCATAGCGGTCCATATTATTGACTTGAGTATAGGCTCCCCGCCTGGTAGACTTAGGCTTCAGCCGATCCACCTCTGCTTTGCCCGACATGGTTGGTACCAAGCAGGTCGGTTCAGATAAGACGGCCCTCTCTCAACGAGAGGAATCGGGAGTAATCAGTTCTGCAGTGGGCCGCCAGAGTAGCATGTAGAGCGTCCAAAGGATAATAAAGCCACCAAGAGCTCTCCAGGGGCAGGGCAGACAAAGGGAGAGAAAGCGAAAGTGAAAGGACGGGGACCTCCATCCGACAGTTCACACCTCGCCTGGCCGTTGTTGTTCAACTAGAAGTCGGGCATCCTGCCAACTCCAGCCCCTGGCATCCCTCGGAGATAGGCCTCAATCTTCCGCCATGCATAACTCCGGTTCCCGGTGGGCGATCCGACCGCGGGTAGCATCAATCGCCTCCCTGACAGGTCATCTACACGATGCCATGCATGCAGACAGGATTAGAGACAGGATAGTCGACGGAGGGCGCGAGGGTCTCGGGAGCTCAGAGCTCACGCGGCCATCTTGGTCAAGCGCTAGGCTCCTCCCGGCAGGTGCGTTCTTGAGCCCAAAGGGCATCACACAGAACTGGTAGTGGCCATTGGGCGTGGAGAAGGCTGACCTTTCCCTTGCTCCATCAGTCAAAGAGATCTGCCAGTACCCAGAAGTAAGGTCAAAGGTACTTAGATATTGGGCAGCTCCCAGCCGGTCAATCAATTCATCCGCCCTAGGGATCGGATGAGCATCAGTTTTAGTTACTGAATTCAGTCCCCGGTAGTCCACACAGAACCTCAGTTCCGGTTGGGCACCCGGTGGTGCAGCTTTTGGTACTAGTACCACCGGATTGGACCAGGGGCTGCTAGAAGGTTCGATCACTCCTAGCTCCAGCATCTTAGTGACTTCACTATGAATGCTGGCCTTCACCTTGTCTGACATCCGGTAGATCTTGGACTTCACAGGTGGGCTGTCTCCTGTGTCCACGTCATGGACGCACAGGTGAGTCCTACCCGGAACAAGGGAGAACAACGAAGAGTACTGTCCCAGGACCTGGCGGCAGTCCTCCTGCTGTTCAGGAGTTAGAGATGGGGAGAGAATCACTCCCTCCACCGACCCATCCTTCTCTTGAGACGCAAACAAATCGGGGAGAGGCTCGCTTTCCGCGTCCTCTGCTCCGTCAGTCACCATCATCAAGATGACTTCGGGCCTCTCGTGGTGGGGTTTGAGGCGGTTGGCATGCAGCACCCGTAGGGGCTGACGAGGGGTTTTAAGATCCACCAAGTAGGTAGCCTTACCCTTCTTCTCCAACACCTCAAAGGGTCCTGACCAGCGATCCTGGAGGGCGCTAAGCTCTCCCGGTTCGATCACCCACACCTTTTGGCCATGCTCCAACTCCACCGGGTGAGCGTTGTGGTCATACCACGCCTTCATTACTGCTTGGCTGGCCTCCAAGTTGTCAGAAGCTTGCTTCCACAACTTAGCCATTTGGCTCCGGAAGGCCAGCATGTAGCTCACCACGTCCTGGGGAAGCTTTCTGGGAGTTCTTTCCCATCCGTCTCTCACCAGGTTGAGAGGTCCACGTACAGGGTGCCCATACAAAAGCTCGAAGGGGCTGAAGCCCACTCCCTTCTGTGGCACTTCCCTGTAAGAAAAGAGTAGACAGGGTAGGAGGACGTCCCATTTCCTCCGCAGGCTTTCAGGCAGACTTCTGATCATGCCTTTCAAGGTTTTGTTAAACCTCTCCACCAGACCATTGGTCTGGGGGTGGTAAGGAGTTGTGCACCGGTAGGTCACTCCACACTCCTTCCACATGGCCCGCATGTACGCTGACATGAAGTTGGTCCCCCTGTCGGACACAACTTCCTTGGGAAAACCCACTCGGGTAAAGATTCCCATCAGGGCCCTAGCCACAACAGGTGCTGTTATGGTCCTCAGAGGCATTGCCTCTGGGTACCGTGTGGCATGATCCACCAAAACCAGGATAAACCTGTGACCAGCTGTAGTAGGTGGATCTAACGGACCCACAATGTCGATGCCCACCCTTTCAAAGGGGGTGCTAACGACAGGAAGTGGTTCCAGGGGAGCTTTTAGCGTCACCCCTGTTTTCCCACTGGCTTGGCAAGACACACATGTCCGGCAGTAGGTATCGGACGACACTTTCATTTGAGGCCAATAAAAGTGTGGGACAAGACGGGCGAAGGTCTTGTCTTGCCCCAGGTGTCCTGCCAAGGGGATCTCGTGAGCCAACTCCAGAAGGAAGGCTCGATAACATTGAGGGACTACCAAGGCTCGTGACGATCCATGTAGGGGTGCCTTGGGTTCACTGTAGAGGAGGCCATCCTCCCAGTAAACACTGTAGTTCCCTTCAACGTTCCCTGCTGCCTGGGCTTCGGCCTGACGCCTCAGCCCCTCAAGGGTAGGGCACTCCCTCTGGCCCTGGCAGAATTCCTCCCTGGACGGGCCTCCCTCCACGTGCCACTCGGCCGGGATGGGTAGGTCCTCCAGTTCGGTGACATCCCCCACCGCAGACTCCTGGTCCACCACCTCCGGTGGCCTATCCGTCTTACGGGGTGCGGACGCCGAGGCAGGCTCCTCCTGTCCTCGGTTCTTCCCTTGACTAGCAGCTGGCTGGGCCTTTGTTCCAGGCTCCAGCCGAAACGAACTCCCTCTCCGGGTAGTCGCGGACCTTGTGCTCACACAGGCCCAGTCAGGTGTACCCAGCATCTCAGTATGAGTCCGGTATTCCACCTCCTTCCAAGCATTGTGCTCCATGTCATTCCCCAGCAGACAATCAACCGGCACGGCAGGGCTTACGGCAACTCGAAGTGAACCTGCAACCCCCTCCCATTCAAAGGGAACCTCGGCCACTGGATAGTGGCCTGTTCTGCCGTCAGCCATCGCGGCTGGGTGGAGTACATCGGGAATTACCTGCTCTGGAGACACCAGTTGGCTACGCACCATAGTCATACTGGCTCCTGTGTCTCTCAGAGCCTCCCCTCTTTGGCCGTTGATGGTGACCCACTGCCCATACTTTACGGTATTTGCGGGCACCTGTATCTTAGGAACCATCTCCCGTTCTCCCAGGGACACTAAAGTGACACCCGCCCACTCCCTTCCCTTAATTAAGGGCATCTCCTCCCCGAGCACTACACTAGCTACTCCGGGGGTCTTTCCTCCAATGGGAGGGGGTGGTCGTTTCGGGCACTTCGCATCTCCCTTGTAGTGTCCAACGCCACCGCACTCGTAGCAATGGACAACCCTTGGCTGCTGACTCTGGCCAGGATTAGGGTTTCTGGGTGGGTTAGCCCTAGGGGTGAATCCTGTTCCCTTCCCTTGGAAGTTATTTTGGGGGCCTTTGGAGAACTCCTTTTTCTTTTCCCCTCCCTCTTTCTTCTGGGGGGCGCCCTGTCCGGCCTTTTGAGTATCCCCTCCAGTCCCCCTTGTGGACACCCGGGTACTAGCCCAAATGTCCGCCTCCTCAGCAAGCTTCCGGGGATTGGTCAGCTTGCTATCCACCAGGTGTTGACGCAGTTCAGGGAAACATTTTTCGAGCAGGTGTTCCTTCAGTACTAAATCAAACAACCCCTCGTAGTTCCTCACTTCACTGCCCTGAATCCAACCCTCTAGTGCCTTCTTTGCATAGTCTAGGAAGTCCACCCAATTCTGTGTGCCCAGTTTGTGACTACCCCGGAACTTCTGTCTGTACTTTTCGGGTGTTAGTCCAAACTTTCTTATGAGCGCCACCTTCATGGTGGGGTAGTGGGTCTGCTCATCCTCCTCTAGGGCCAATAATGCATCCCTACCAGCTGGAGGCATGTACTTGTACAATCCCCCTCCCCAGTACTTCTCTGGAACCCCATGGGCCCTTACCGAGACCTCATAGGCCGCTAGCCACTTGGCGATATCGTCACCCGCTCCATAGCTAGCTACTATGTCCTTTGGCAGGTAGGGTTTGGGTTCCCTGGTGATTTCTTGGTCTTTGCTGCCACCATTAGGAACAGTGTGTGCCCCGACTCTTAGGATCTGAAGATCTATCTCTTTCAGCCTTAACTCGTGAGCCATCCTCTGTTCCTCCTTCTCTTTCTCCAGCCTTGCTAAGTCCCATGTGAGCTGTCTTTTCTCCCTCCGGTCTGTTAACTCCACTTCAGATAAGCCACCGCTAGAGACAGTGCTGCCCTTCCTGGAAATGGTTCTGGGCCCCGCTACTAGGTTCCCCACCTCAGGTTGGTACAAACCAGCTCCCTCACTGTCGGGCTCTCTATCCCTGTCCTCCTCCTCAGCCTTGCTTTCTCGTCGTGCCTCCCCCCAAGCCCTTAAGCTGGTTTGGAGTGCACCCTTCTTTGCTCCTGGGGGACAATACACCCCCTCCCGCTGACAAAACTCCCTGAGTTGGGCCACAGTATAGGTTTCCAGGTCTTCTAGCACAAACTCCATTTTGCCCACTCAGGTCAGAGGACAGTTATTTGCAGAAGCTATGCAGGGGGGTACCTTATATAATACCTCCTCCCACCACCAGAGTAAATTTGGAAAAACAAAAACTCACAATTAGGAAGGCCGCTTTGAGAAAACTCCAGGTGTAGGCCTATGGACTACCCACAGTTATTGTCGAGTATACGTCGGCACAGCTCAATCCCGCCGCTGAACACCAATTATGTTAGAAAAACCCCACTCCCACCCCGGAAGGGTGGTGGTAATGGGATTTTTCCAGACATACACTGTGGTAGCTTGGCTCGAGTGGTCAGGGGTCAGGCACCGTGTTAAGCATACGACATACCCACACAATAACCATGCGTGCATCCGTTCCAAAAACGACACTACACCTTAAAAATTATACTGAAAATATATCTCTTTATCTTCTTTTCTCTTAGTTGCTGATTAAATAATAATACAATCACAGTACACAATGCTTCTTCTTAAAAAGTGCAGGTCAAATAAATAGTAACACTTTACAGGTGCGATAAATAGGTTCAGGTCAAATAAATACTGTGAGGCAATAAATACTGTGCAGGAATAAGTTAGCTCAGGACAATAAATACATCACAGGAATAACTTAGATAAATACAATAAATACAGTACCCTCAATAAATAATATCCGCCAACAATGACATTTGTAAAATCAGATCACATTTAAAATACTATGGGCTGATTTGGCCCAGTCACAGCTTGTGGTTAGGTGGATGGCCTGAGGGGTATACTCCCTGGCTTGGACAAGGCTGAGGCCTACACTGAGGTAGATCAAGGGGGAATCTAGAGATCTGGCTCTCCCACACTACACAACCCCTCTGTATTAGTCTCAGCTCACCCCTGGCACAATCAAGCTGGTTCCAGCACCCCTCTAGCCCCTAGGATGGTCTCTTAGGGCTTCACAGGGCCTTAGGCGCCCTCTATTCCACTTACTGCCCTTTCTATGAAGTTCCGACGCCGCTGGAGTCGTGTCGACGCCGTGAGGCGGTTCCGGTTCGATGTCGGCGGCCTCGGCTCAATGACAGTTCTTGTCGACGCCGGTATGCGGTTCCGGCTCGATGTCGGCGGCCTCGGCTCGATGTCGACCTCCGGTTCGATGACGTCGGGCAGTCTTGGCTCGATGTCGACTTCCGCCGGCTCCGGTTCGATGTCGGCGGCCTCGGCTCGATGTCGACCTCCGGTTCGATGACGTCGGGCAGTCTTGGCTCGATGTCGACTTCCGACGGCTCCGGAGTGCGATCTCCACTCCCGACCTCCGGTGCTCCTTTCCTCAGGTTCCGGCGACTCCGGAGTGCGACCTCCACTCCCGACCTCCGGCACGATTCTCTTCAGGTTCCGGCGACTCCGGAGTGCGATATCCACTCCCGACCTCCGGCACGCTTCACCTCGGTCTCCGGCGACTCCGGAGGGCGGACTTCACTCCCCCCGTCGACGCCGCTCACTCGACCTCGGGTGACTTCCTCCTCGACCTCTGGTACTCTCCACGACCTCCGTCGGCGCCCTCTCTCGACCTCTGGCGGCTCCGGGTACGACGTCTGCTTTCCAGTCAGCGCCGCTTCTCCACCTCGGGCTCCAGGTCTCTAGGCTTCTCGACGTCGGACTTCAAGTAGTTACCAGTAACCAGGTCAGGTACTTGCTATTCTTTATTTTTAAGGCCTGTTCCTGCTGTCCAGGTCCTCAAGATGGTTTTTCTTGCTTTCTCCCACACAGGGCTCCAGGCTGGGCTCAGTCAGCAGGGACTAGTATCAAGGGTGGGTTTATGGACCCCACTCCAGGCACAAGTTTCCACCCCTGCTGCCTCACTCCTTCCTCCTTCAGGTTTCTGCTGCTCTCTCTTCACCAGTCAGGTGCCAACTGCCAGCTCCAACTGTCAACTCTGGCTTAGCTTCCCAACATTCCAAACCGCCTCCAACTGTCACAGGGTTCCAGAATGTTGCAGAAGGTTCTAGTAGGTTCCAGTGGGTTCTGATGATGTCACAGGTGGCCACCATTTTGTGCTCCAGGCCCTCAGACAGAAGTTCCAGGGGTAGATAAAATGGCTCCCTGAATCTGCATCAATACTAAAAAGTCTGGTGGTTCCCAAAAAGGAAAAAATACTAACAGGGTTTGAGGCAAAAGTGGGACAAAATAAATAATGATGAGGAGGGACAACCCAAAGGGCTGACAGGTCTAACAGGTGTATAATAATTGGCATAAAATACACCACAGTTAATCTTTCATTGTGTAATTGTCTTTAATTTTTTGCTCTACACTAGGAAATACAATGTTTAGCTGTGTAGTTCTGGTAGTTCCAGATGTCAACATTAAATGACTGTAGGAGCTTTGGTGCTAATTATTCTGTGCCAAATTTGAGAGGGGGCACAGCTTTGTGCCCCCTGGTTTGTTCAGATAAAATATGGTTGGTGGCTTTACACCACCCTGGCCTGCATGAAGCTTTGGAAAGCCTCCAGATCCAAATGTTCAATTTTGAATTCCCTACAATTGATACGTTTGACTGTGTCTTCTAACATCAATCATTTGAAGTGTGCACCTCACCCTATGGGCAAGGCACTTGTCATTATCATCGTATTTGGGACCTGCTCTCTCCTTCTCCATGTTGTCCTGAATCCAACATTTTAAGAACTTCTGTGAATGCAAAGTGACAACTGCTAGATCCACCCCTGTCTTGTGATGACTGCACCACTGACTTGCACACAATTCCTGCAGATGTGTAGGGGCCCTGGTGGTTTTTGGTGAACTCTTCAAGACAACACACCTATTTTATCACTAATTTTACTTTCAAAGGCTGATATCTGGCAGAAGACAAACCTAATCCTGAATGCCAGTGCTAGGACCATACAAATCTCTGCTTCAATAAAAATAGTTTTTTTGAGCAGGCGTAGGAGACAACATTTTCAGATTGTTCATTGATTCCAAATTACACAACAAATTTGATCACATGTTGCATTCCTGGCATTGGTAGAATGAATTCACCTTTTGCAGCTTTTCATCCAAATAATAGTCTACAAGTAGAGGCTGTCTTCTTGAATCCTCTACCATCCCCGCCAGCCATTTTGTAATCACTTCAAGGGAACTGATGGTTGGGTTTCCTGGCGTGCACACACACTACTATTGGGGTAGATTCATAGATGACATTTTGATTATCTGGACTGAATCTTCTGAGGAATTGCTTGAGTTTGTTGCATATCTGAATGCTAATCCATATAATATGTCTTTTACACGGAATTATTGTAAAGAAAGAATTCAGTTCTTAGATGTGGAATTAAATTTTACCAACATGACTTCAGAGATGGATGTATAGAAAATAAACTTCCTGTAATTCACTACTACATGCATCCAGTGCACACCTGAGAAGGCAATTAACTGCCATTTATTTGGGGAAATTGAACCAGCAAGAAGAAATTGTACCCCCCATCTAGAATTTAAACAGAATATTAGTGATATTATGCTGAGGTTTCTGGCAAGGGGCTACGATAAACAGTGACGTCTGCAAGTGCTAAAGCTATGAAACTTAACAGGAGAAATACCTTAAGTGATACTAATAGGAAAAATGTAAGTGCTCAAGATACAATTAGACTTATTACATCATATGGTGGAGAATTTGGAAAACTTATTAGAATTCTTGATAAATATTGGTATCTCTTGAGAGATGACAATTTGACCAATACCTGTATTTCTTTGTGTCCAAGTATCAGTTTTCCTCAAAGGTCGTACAGTAAGGAACATTATTAGCCATAGTTGTCTTAGCTTTTCAAATGTTATACCTTAGTGGTCAGCACTGACAAGTTGTTTCTTTAAATATGGTCACTATCCTGTTTGTAGACTAGCTAAAGACAAAACTGCATCTTTCAACTATAATAACAGCCCTAATTTTCAAATCAAGAGTAACATCAGTTGTGGTACAAAATTTGTAATATATGTTCTTTTGTGTAAATGTAAAACGATATGTTGGTAGTACAACCAGCCCTTTATGTGACAGCATTTCTGAACACTTTAGGGCAGTTAAGCAGGGTAATGAAAAATATCAGTATGCGTTACTTACTCTTGAATGCAAGATGCAGGATAGTCACCACAGTTTCCAGTTCCATGGACTGGAAATGGTAATGTTGGATGCAAGAGAAGGTAATGGAAAGTTAAAACGGAGATGGCATGAGTCACTCTGGATTATGAAGTTAAAAGTGGTCGAAGAACGGCTTAATATCGACCATGAACTGCAATATTTTCTTGGTAATCCCTAAAGTGATACTATCTTGTACCTTATGTAACCCAGCACATTTGCTGTAACTATAAGGAAGATATTACTATAGGGTACTTTATATGACATAGTTATTTTGTATGTATAAGACTATGTACTACTTAACTGGTAGTGATCACACCATACCTCTTCACCCATCAATATGCGTTTCTCTAATGGATTAGAGTACTTCATACTCTACACTAATATTTGTTTTCATGATTAAATATTTTTGCTTACAATTATTTGAGGTAATGAATACTAATGTGATCTCAGTATGTTTCACTTTGATGCTGACTATATAATTTAGGTACTCCCAATTTGACTAATTTGTTCTAACTTTCGAGAATTATACTAATATGGGATATGAACTCGAAATGTACAGTTATGTAGTTAATAAGAGAGACTCAGAACGACTACAATATAGTGCCACTTTAGAACATTATAGTTATGAGCAGCTTGTATAGTGCTGATTCAGTGCGCTACATGTAGACGTCGGTCTGGTGTAATTTTATGACGCCGATTGGGAATGCTTTATGAAGACAAGGGTTATTTTTCATTCTAATAATTTTAGTCTTATGAGTGGCATTTTTGAATTTTACATGTTTGATATTTGATAAATGTTTATTAAGAATATTAGATCGCATTTGGGTTTTTTTTATGCCTGTTTTCATGTTTAAGATGGGTTTCTTGCTATTTCAATATGGAGCCGCTTTCAAGAATCCTCATGTAATACGATAGTCCATTTTTTTCTTGAGTGTTTTTACACTGCTCCAATATGCTCTGCTCTAGAACTCCAATACTAGGGCCAATTCAGAACGCCTTTTGAAGACCAGAGTTTTTTTTATTTATTTTTATAATTCTAGTCTTTTCAGTGACGTTTTTTAAGTTCACATGTCTGGTAGTTGATAAATGGTCATTCAGAACTTTAGATTTAATTTAAGTTTTTTCTAACCCGTTTCACGATTAATATGGGTTTCCTACTATTACAATATGGCGCTGCTTTCAGTATGCTTCCTGCAATATGGCAGTCCTCTTTCTCTTGAAGTGTATTTATTCTGCTTAAATATGGCGCGGTTTCAGAACGGCAGTATGGTCCCCATGGTACAAAGTAGTAGTAATCTCCTAGAGGGTAAGACCTGATTGAGTCCCATGGGTGTTCACTGATTATTGCACTATTGTTGAGAATTCTACTATTATACGTGCATACAAGTGTACTTTTTATATACTGAGTTTTTTGTGAAGAGTTTTTCAGATCAACCATATGATTTTTTTATATTAACTGTTATATGCTCCTGTAGGGAGTATTATACTGTAGAACATGAGATTTTACAAAAGTGACCTGGACACTATCATGTAAATCCAATAATCTAGGATATGTGCTGATTAAATTTTCCCCTTTGATCGGTTAGCATTTCTGACTGTATACTGGTCTTTCACATGGCTAAATTGATGGACAATTACCAAGACTCTGATTTGATCTGTCATTCAAATCTCTGGTTATATCAACTGTACAGTTGGTGTATTGCTTATGTGATTATTACAAATGACGTTGGATTGTGTAGGGTCATTTTTCTTCCTATTCAAATTCCTCACTATGACTTGTTTGATGGGTGTCAATCGCTATTCGTGCATCACCAATTTAGTGTCTCATTCTATGTATATTGAGAATGGCTTATATAATCCATTTAATTGGTTAATCTTGCTACATATTTGGATTTTTTTACTTTACTTTTTTACCTTTGGTAATCTTCAATTCTTACTCTCTTTTCACTATGCTGGAGGATTATTTATTGGTGTCTGAGTGCTCTAGCCTTCTTTTCATGCACATGAATTTTGAAATTACTGTTGGAGCAGGCATTTATATAGGTACCTTAAACTAATTATTTCCCCCAACACTACAGTCTGTTATGGTGAATATAATACATGGGATGTGAAAAAGCTGAGGTTTGAAGTGGCTTTATTACCATTGAATTTATTCCCACTGTTGAATAGTGCTGCTGTAGAAGTGTTTGGCATTCTTTTCCAATCAACTCAGAGGCCATATCTGTTCACATACATGCACTGCTTATCCTGGACCACAGGCTCAAAACTCCATATCTGGACAGATTCTCGGCAGTGAACCTGCAGAGACCACTGTATTAAACTCTCTTTATTGGTTTACTTTGACCACACTTTTGTGAGTACCCTGATGAATTCAGGCTCTTGTGACCTCTAAGCTAACTGATTATTGATTAATAATCTAATGGATTGCCTAAAGGGGTGTTGTGTTTTCCCTTTCCTCTTTTTAATGAATATTGTATTCCAGGTTTGTACAATAGAAGAGTTAAGTGCATTAATGTTGCTCTATTTTAGTTTTTTGTGTGCATGATGTAGGTCACCAGGCACATCTTTTCTAATGTAAAAATGATTCGACATTTGTTGCAAGTTAAGAAATGTCATACAAAATTGTTAGCTCTTTCATAGATAAGAAATGGAATGAATTGGCTTTAATCAATCAGTAGCCATGAAACAATGTTACTGTATCTGTAGCAAAGGTTGTTGGCTCTAATGTTGGTTGTTGACTAAGGGAGAGATATTTTCCTAGATTATTACTTATTAGTCAGTTTAGACATATGCCACATTATCTCTTTTACGTTCTAGAAACAAACATTCCCCAATTTATATTTCGTAACAGTGGTTGATGCCCTAAGATTATTTTTAGGTTGAACCTGGGCAGCGCATGCGCTGCTCTGCGAGGCATGCTTTATTCGAGTATAGATTTGAAGCTCTGCCCACTCTCAGCCCATATTTTTCATTGGTTTGTGTCATTGTCCTTTGTAAATGCTGGCTTCTGATTCATTAATAGGCTCGTTAGTCCCTTCTTAGTGCCGCCTTGTCTTCATTTGCAACCTCCCATGAGGACTGGCCCTTTTACATCTGTTGTTACACGGTATGTCTTCTTTTTTCTGTAAGCACTATTTTCCTTAATGAGTTCATCCTACTGCAGGCATTATATGTTTTCTTGCAAGATTCAGAGCACCATGCACGCTTTCACTTTCCAAGTAACCTAGGACAATGGCGGCCGCTTCTTTGAAATGAAAGAAGTCTAGCATTTACAAGAGTTTCAGCTGTTGGTATTGTAAATGACAATGTCTTTTATTTGTGTGTTAATTATCAAAACTGATAAATAAAAGGTATTGTCATTTGCAATGCCAATAGCTTAAACTCTCGCAGATGTGAGACCTATTGCATTGCAAATCCTTGTAATGACAATGATGCATGTTATTGTGAAGAACTGGTGCTGACATTGGGGGTCGCAGGGTGGCATAGTTAGGATGTAAACAGATAGTATTTAACATGTCGCCTCTATTGATATTAGTCATTTATTTCAAAATTCATGTCAAAAACTGATTTTCTAATTTTCACATTACAATAGTTAATAGCGGTTGTGTCACAGATTTTCTCTTTTAGAGTTTGCATGAAACAGTATGTAAGTTCCATGGGTATTGCAGGAATTCAAATACTGTTTATGTTCTTCACGTTGCACAATAAAGTCTTGTGACAAGGATGCAGGTTGAAGCCGAATATTGCAAGAAATATGTAAAAAATGGGCTCTTAAATAAAAAATATACAAATAAGAACTTGAGTGAAAATCATTGGTATCCCGCACTGCTTCTCCCTTAATAAGAGAATAGGAGTTTGTTTTGATAAGGCAAGGCTTTTATTTTACTTTTTCAGCTTCGTGACCTGAAGGCCGTTGGGAAGAAGTTTGTCCATGTCATGTATCCCAAGAAGAGCACAGCTTTGCTCCGCGACTGTAAGTAGCGAGTGCAGTGCTCCCAGGATTTGTTTGTACTCTTAATGTGTTTTTCATACTGCACACTTACTAAATTGATGAATTATGACTACCTTGGGTATCACTACAAATGTAGTGGGCTGTCAGGATGTTTTGCACGACGTAGTTGTCAAGTCATAAAGAAAATCAGCCTGGTGACTATTTGAAAATAAATGTTATTGCAAGACATCTTGATTTAAATCTAGAAGATGTAGATTTAGGTTATATAGTGTCAACATTTTAAAAATGAGAGGGCTATCGGCAGTTTGATTCATTAGTACTGTAGCTATGGTACCTAAGTCAAGAAGATGGTTGATGACGACACCCTGTGACGCACAGCCATAGTGTGTTACCCGCACACACTTAAAGGCTTTACTGCATAGGGTGACAGTATCTGCCTAGGGTTATATAAACAACAGGGGATTGATTCATTTAAGGTAAACAGAGGTTGGAATCCAAAAACTAATAACAACACATGATACCTCTGTCACCATAAATCAAGGGGTCGATTTCTTAAAGTGGATTTTTATTTTCCACCTTGTACATGTAATATTCATGGGCTGAGTTTTATCTTTTTCATCAAGGTCTGTTCAGTGCTGTACAACTTTAAATCAGATTACAAAAAACATTTAGAAACACTTAACAATAAAAACCAAATCGACAATTGGACAATCATGTGCAACAACAGTATTTACATAGAAAGACAAAAAATATTTACATGGAAAGACAAAGACAGTTCTAAGTGGTCCTTTTTGAATAACGGAATGTGAAATAATCAACAAGCAAGGGGAGTCCTACACATTTCATATAAGATACCGGGGACCTATTCTTTTAGTCCTCGCAGACTAACAGTATTTTCGGAGTGCCAGTAGGAGGAAGCCTCCAGACAGTAGGGAACAGGTTTATGACACTATACTTGGGTGTCGGGCAAATGTTTTTTAAGGACTTGACGTCACTCTTGTTCCTTGGAGTTCTTAATACGGCTTGCCTCCTTTTGAAACAAACGCGTTTCGACTTTCTATGTGGCACTTGTTGTGGAAGGTCTTCGTCAGGGTAAACACATGTTTGTGCAAAGGACTGGGTGTATCTAACGGAGAGAAATGAAATGGCCGTCTTATTGTTGTGGAGACAGATGAGCTTTTTATTTAGCTGATTACACGTGTATTGATGGGTTAGAAAGCATGGTTAGCCGTACATACCGTATGGGAGGTCCTATAGGAGTCCGGTAATTGAGTTTCCTGCGACTCCAAGTGTAGACGCTGTTTGGATGCAGCGAAAAAACGGGTGGGAAAGGGAAGGAGGAGGGGGCGGCCTCCAAGCAATGGAGGTCGAGCACCCCAGTACCTGCGGGGAAAAGGGTGTATGCCCACTGGCATACATTGGCAAAACAACCCAAGCCATAAAAACAAGAATGACTCAACACCGTTCCAGAATTAAGTGCAAGATCCTAACTGCACCAATGGTAACACATTGCATTGAATATCAACATAGCCCCAAAGATATCAAATGGACTGTTCTAAAGCGGGTATATGGAGCTAATGTTGATAGTCTCCTTTCTAAATTTGAGGCAAAGACCATCATGTACTTGAACACAATCGAAAATGGCTTGAATGAAACCAGTGAATTACAACACTGGTCTTGAATTTGTCTCTTCTGAATTTCTCTTTCTCCCCTCTCCAGTACACATCCGTACAGGCATCTATACTCTGCCTTCTCACAAGAGGACGACATACCATTGAATAAACTGTCCGATACACACCTATACAGATTCATTCACACTTTTCTTACACTAAGACGCCTTTCCTAGAAGGTCGAAACGCGTTGGTTTCAAAAAGAGGCAAGCCGTATTAAGAACTCCAAGGAACAAGAGTGACGTCAAGTCCTTAAAAAACATTTGCCCGACACCCAAGTATAGTGTCATAAACCTGTTCCCTACTGTCTGGAGGCTTCCTCCTACTGGCACTCCGAAAATACTGTTAGTCTGCGAGGACTAAAAGAATAGGTCCCCGGTATCTTATATGAAATGTGTAGGACTCCCCTTGCTTGTTGATTATTTCACATTCCGTTATTCAAAAAGGACCACTTAGAACTGTCTGTCTTTCCATGTAAATATTTTTTGTCTTTCTATGTAAATACTGTTGTTGCACATGATTGTCCAATTGTCGATTTGGTTTTTATTGTTAAGTGTTTCTAAATGTTTTTTGTAATCTGATTTAAAGTTGTACAGCACTGAACAGACCTTGATGAAAAAGATAAAACTCAGCCCATGAATATTACATGTACAAGGTGGAAAATAAAAATCCACTTTAAGAAATCGACCCCTTGATTTATGGTGACAGAGGTATCATGTGTTGTTATTAGTATCTGCCTAGGGTGACAGTGCTGCAGAATCAAACCTCTAAAATTAACAATTTTTGCTTAAGATTTGAAGAAAAAATATAGAAAACCATTGACTTATCTTTTTTTACTGGAAATATGTTTCTGTTTTATTCGCTAGTGATTTAAGACTTATGGTATTTTACTTCCACAGGGGATTTATGGGGGCCCCTGGTCTTGTGCGTGACCCTAGCATTGTAAGTACAGCCTCTCTTTCCTTCAAACTCTTGTATTTGATATCATTTTAACAATCACAATATCTTTCATACTGTTTGGCCGTTTCTATGATAAAGTCCTTTACCATGCTGCCAAGTGACTCATTTAGGATGTGTACTCTTATCTGGCCTTGCCTTTTGAATAACATTTTGCTCGATTGAAGGACAAAACCGCTTTCTTGCATCTGTCGTGCTTTTGTCATCATGTTGATGTGATATCTGTAACGGATTCTGTGAAATGGAAATTTAACAAATGAATGGTTCTATTGCACAATTCTACACATCTATTTTCTACCGGATTCCGTGATTTCATAATGTTATGTTAAAAATTGTTAAAAAATTTATAAGAGCGCACATATACCCGGAGGTGTCTTGGCGCTAGAGCAAACAGTAACCGACCGCACCCCTAATACTGAAAGAGCCAGGCTTTTAATTGCTTTCTGAAAACAGTCAAGGAGCTAGCATTCCTGAGTTGAAAGGGAAGAGAATTCCACAGTTTCGATGCACCGTAATAAAAGCTGCGGCCACCCCAATGGGCCGTATGAATTCTAGGTACTGCCAACAGTCGTGCCCCTAAGGAACGGAGCTGTCTGGTAGGTTGGTACCACGTGAAAAGATCCTGCAAAAAAGATGGACCTATGTGATGCAAAGCTTTAAATACAATACATAAAGTCTTAAATTCAATACGCCGAGATACGGGGAGCCAATGAAGATTCCGAATTTCATTGGAGACTGAGCAATGTCTGGGGACGTCAGATGGAAGTCGAGCTGCTGAGTTCTGAATCATCTGGAGTTTTCTTAGACACTGCTTCTGGGCGTTGAGGTATAAGCTGTTACAGTAGTCCAGCTTAGATGAAATAAGAGATGAAACTACTGTTTTCCTGGTGTTGTCGGGAATGTAAGGAAAAATGTTCCTTATTTTTTTTAATAAGGAAGTAAGAGGCAGACACCACGCCATTTGTGTGATGGTGGAGAGTCAGTCTATTGTCCATTAACACACCCAAATTCTTTGCCTTAACCACTGGTTTGGGTGGAGGACCCAACTCTGCTGGCCACCACAGATCATTCCAGGGAGGCTGTTTACTGCCAAAAATCAAAACTTCCGTTTGACTGGAATTAAGCTTTAGGCAGTGTGCCGTCATCCATTTATTAATTGCACTCATACAGCATCTGAACTGCGAGGCCGGGGACTGTTGAGTGCCGCTACCACAATCTGGGTATTGTCGGCATAGGTGGTCAGATTGAAACCAAATTCCCGAATGAGGGGCGCCAGTTCAGAGACATAAATATTAAACAATGTGGGGCTCAATGAACTGCCCTGAGGAACACCACATGGAAGAATGTACGGATCTGAATTAAAGCCATCAATAGATACAGTCGATCTTAGTGCTTACAGACAAACTCCCCAATTTGTAAAGTCACAGAGTCACACCATCTTTTTGGCAGGAGTTCTGATAGATGACCAAAGAACTTTACCTTTCTTTTAGAAAATCATGCTTTCTTTTTTTGTTTCCCGAAACTCGGTGCATTTAGAGCCTTATTTTTTGTTACCATTCGAGGCATTAATTGACCTTGCTTTCAGTTATTTCGTTTAATCTGTGGCAAAATGTTGGCTTCCATTTTTTAAATGGAGTGCACACTTTGAGTGTGGAAATTACAATCCATATCACATTATCCCCACCCTTTACTTTTTGCTTTCCAGCAAGAAAGTGGTCTTGCATATATGCCTTAAGACCCATAGATGTTATCAAGCATCATTCATTCTAATTGCAGAATTATTATTATTTTTTTTTTTTTTTTTTTTTTTTGAAACCGTTTATTACAATCTCAAATAGTTACAAGTATGGGCCTACAACCGTCTGGCCGGCCGCTAGAGTGGCAGTAGCATATGACATACATACAGAAAAATCTCTTGGCGGTGCGAAAAGGGTAAATCAGGAGATATCAGTAGTGCAGGCCACATAACTCCAAACCAACAATACGGTTTCCTTTTGTCAAAACACAACAACACAAAAACAACCACACCCGCAAGGCAACCCGCAATCCCAAGTGACAGCACGCGCTCCTTAAGTGGGGGACCCCAACCAATCGCCAAACTCTGAAGAGGGGAATGAGAACAGATCAGGGACTGGGGAACCACGTGCCCATGGCTGGGGGAGGGGGTCGGCTAGGGGGACGGAGCTGGTGAAGCAGCCGGCAGCAGCGGCGGCTCGCAAATACCCCCGCGATAGGCGTTCCAG
The DNA here is from genome assembly GCF_964204655.1 of Triturus cristatus. NCBI lineage: Eukaryota > Metazoa > Chordata > Amphibia > Caudata > Salamandridae > Triturus > Triturus cristatus. The sequence goes on from NC_140588.1 coordinate 1,041,999,632, forward strand.
GGGCCCCAGATTTTCACCCACGCCCCAGGCTTACCCCTCGCAACATACACCACCTTTTCACGAAACATACACCAATCCATGTGTTCTTTCCAGGCCGACACCGCCGGAGGCCTCTGGGATCCCCACAATTGAGCAATGTCACGCTTAGCGATCATGTATCCCAGAGTCACCCACCGCGTCTGCGGAACCGAGTAGTCAGTTGGCTCCCACACATTCAGCAAGCATCTCCTCGCTTCAGGCAACAGCACGACACGCGTAACCACTCGCAGGACCTCATGCACACCACGCCAGAATCGCTCCACCTTTGGGCATTCCCACAGAATATGCAAGAAAGTTGCCAAAGCACCACAGCCACGCTTACACAGTCCATCCTCAGCTAAGCCCATACGTAGAAGCCTTGGCCCCGTCACGTAAACCCGGTGGAGGATCTTAAGCTGGACGAAGCGAAGGCGAGCCGGGATGGCCACCTCCTTCGGAGAGGCCACCGCGGACATCCAGTCCTCGTCGTCCAACTCCAGCCCATCGGCAACCCAGGCCTCGCGGAGGCCAGTCAGCAGGCCCGACCGGTCGTTAATCAGTTTTTTATATATAAGGGAGATCGTGCTGTCTGGGACATGGCCATCCAGCACTCTGTCCTCCAGGGGGGAAGACTCCGGAATGGACGCGACATCCGGGAAGACGGAGCCCAGCGCGTGGCGGACTTGTAAGTACCGGAAGTACTCACTGCCTTGCAACTGAAACTCCGTCTGCAGCATCTCGAAAGTTTTGAATCCCCCCCCTCGTCCAGAGATCTCCCACTGTGCTGATGCCGATCGTGTCCCATTTCTCGAAGCCCTTCGAGGTCCACAAGGAGCCCAACCTCGCCGATGCATATAGCGGTGACGCCCGGGTCAAACGGTCCTTCCACCCCATAGCTGCGTTAGCCGCGTGCCATACACGCACCATGACACGCGTCGGTCCCGTCAGGCGAGGGTCCGGCGCGCCAGAGTAGAGCGCCCGATTGTAGTCGCCACCGGGCAGGAGCATCTTGTCCATTTCAAATGCCGGGTTCAGGGCGGGCCCGTAAAGGCCATGATTAATCGCAGCTAGCTGGGAGGCCCAGTAATACCGTTTAATATCCGGGAGGGCAACCCCCCCATCGTACCACGGGAGCGTCAATTTAGCCAAGGCGATACGTGGCCTCCCGTCCCAGAACAGGCGACGCTGCAAACTCTCCACCTCTCGGAAGTAGCGCGCCGGAACCAAATCCATAGTGTTCTGGAGAGCGTACAGAAAGCGCGGCAACGACATCATCTTAAACAAGGCCGCTCGGCCAAGCGGCGAAAGCGGCAGACGCCGCCAACGCACCACGTCCTCCTTCAAGCGCTGGAGGGGGGGCAGCAAATTCCGCTCGTAGCGGGCCTCCGGGTCCAGAGTAATATATATACCCAGGTACCCAAACCCCTGGGAAGCGATCTGGATCGGACAGTCCCGTGGTAGGACCGGAGCCTCCCCGGCAAGCACATATACACAGGATTTCGCCCAGTTGATGACGAGGCCTGAGTTGCGACCGAATGAGCGCAAAACATCAACTAGGACGATCAGTGATTTTACGCGGGGAGGCGAGATATAGAAGGATATCATCAGCGTAGAGGGACACACGGTCCTCATGCTCGGGGGTCCAACGGAGACCACGGATGGAAGGGTGCCACCGCAGCCACTCCGCCAGGGGCTCCAGGGCCAGTGCAAACAGGAGAGGCGACAGGGGGCAGCCCTGTCGCGTACCCCGTCCCAGTGCGAATGGGGCCGAAACTCGTCCATTCACCACCACCTGCGCCAATGGGCCGGAATACAACAACTTGACCCAGCTGATGAAGCCCGGTCCGAAGCCAAACTTCGCCAGCATCGCCCAAATGTATGGCCACTCAAGCGTATCAAACGCCATGGTGGCGTCCAAGGACGCCAAGATGGCCGGTTCCCGCACGAAGGGGACACGCGCGAGCACCCCGTGCAAGCGTCGCAGATTAAGGGGCGTGTTACGATGGGGTATGAAGCCGGACTGGTCTTGGTGGACCAAGTCGCCCACCACGCCGACCAGCCGGTTGGCCAGCACCTTGGCGAGGATTTTGGGCTCCGCGTTCAAGAGCGAGATAGGCCTATAGGATGTGACCCGCTCACGGGGTCTCCCCTCCTTGTGGATCACCACGATCGTGGCCAGACGCTGGTCCGGCGGAAGGGAACCCCGCGAGCAGGCCGCCAGGAACATCGCGCGCAGGTGGGGCGCCAGCACATCCGGTCGCAGCTTGTACAGCTCGATAGGAATGCCATTGGGGCCCATGGCCTTGCCAGATGCGACCGAGCGGATAGCAAGGGCAATTTCGTCCGAGGTGGGAGGAGCGTCCAGCGAATCCCTGTCCTCCACCGAAAGGGAGGGCAGCGCGATGTCCCGAAGCAGGGCATGGGAATCCTCCTCCGAGCAGGGAGAAACCGGGGAATATACCTCGCGGAAATAATCCGCGAAGCAGGAGACAATGGCGTCCGGCTCGGTGACACATACACCATCCATCCTCTCGATCAACGGAACCACACGACTCGCTCTCTCCTTTTTATCCAACCACGCTATCAATTTACCAGCCTTATCACCCACATCATACAGTCGCCCCTGTTGCTCTCTACTGAGGCCCCTGGCCGCCTCCGTGACGAGGGCCCTATAGGCCGCCTGCTTGAGGTGTAGAACATGCAATGTGGCATCCGTCACCCCGCTCCCCAGGTCACCCTCTAGTTCAGTAATTTCGGCCTCCACCCGGGTTACCTCCTCCCGCTCGCGCCTCCGGGCATGGGAGATAAAGGAGAGGGCCTCCCCCCTAAGAACTACCTTAAAAGCCTCCCAAAGGGAGATGGCGGAAGGGACAGACCCCACATTCTCCTCAAAGTACCGCTGCAAGGATTTGATCAATTCGGCTCGAATAGTGGGGTCGCGCAGGTACCAGGCATTGATTGGGGCTACCCTGCCCTCCCCCCTCGGGAAGACATCAAGATGCAGCAGTAGTGGGGAGTGATCTGAAATACCCCGCGCCAAATGGCGCACCTCTCCCACCCTCCCAGCATAGGCCGCAGGAACAAGGATATAATTAAGCCGCGAGAGGCTACCATGGGCACCCGAGTGGAAGGTGTATTGCAGCTGCGCGGGATGCTTTAGTCGCCAGCAATCCACCAATCCTAGTGTATCTAAGAGGCCGGACAGCCACGCCTGTGCCCGGGGGAGGTCCCTGGGGGGATGACGATCCATAGACCCTGAAGCCACCGCATTGAAGTCCCCCCCCCAACTACCAGAAGCCCATCCGGGAGGTCAAGGAGGAGGCGCCCCAGGTCCGCAAACGTGGTAGATTGCAACCCCGGCGGAACGTACACTGATACAAAAACGACCACTCTGCCCTCCATTCTACCCACCAAGACAGTGTAACGCCCCCTCTCATCATGGCGCACCTCATCAATCTCCAATGGGAGCGAGTTCTTAATCATGATGCCCACCCCCCGCGAGCCCGAGGTGAAGCCCGAATGGGCCACCAAGCGATAGCCTCTCCGATTCATGGCATGAAAGGAATTACCTATAAGGTGTGTCTCCTGCAGGAAGATCACATCTGGTGAAATTCGTTTCAGATACTGCAGGACCACACCACGCTTAATCCTATCCCCCAGTCCGTTAACGTTCCATGATAACACAGTCAGATCCCTACCCCCCATCATACATGGAAGCCATCAATCGTCCCCCAAAGAGCATCTCAAAAACAACAATACAGTAAAGGGTTCGCCTTGCGGTGCAAACAAACAACACTCCACCCCCACCCACCCATCCCAACAGAACTCCCCCCTCCCTGCACCCCTGCATGAGCCCAGACAGCCCCCCCAAAGTGCAGTGTGCCTGTCGCCCCATAGATGAAAAACTAACTAGTCCCCCAGAGGAGGAGGGAAAGCCCCCAACGGACCCCGTACGACCTCCATAGGAGGGGAACATACACGATCAGTGAATGGTAACCAAAATGTTGTCCAGAGCAAGGCCTACTATTCACCCCTCAGTTCTGATCCGGCGAGCCCTCCCCGCCAACCGCACCCCCCCCCACCCCCCCGGCCCCGATCCCCAGGCAGAGTATCCAACCAGTCCCCAGCCGCCTCGGGACGGTCAAAAAAGTGCGTGCGACCATCCACCTCCACCCTCAGCTTAGCTGGAAAAAGCATTGAGTACTTAAGGTTCATGTCCCGTAGGCGACGTTTAACTCCGAGAAAACTCAGTCTCTGCTTTTGGACCGTCGGAGTAAAGTCAGGGTAGAAATTCACGTCCATATTATCAAGCTTGACCGGTCCCTGTAGCCTGGAAGTCTGCAAGATAGCGTCTCTGTCCCGAAAGTTAAAAATCCGGGCAATGAGAGGCCGCGGCGGAGCTCCGACCTTAGGTCTTCCTCCGGGGACCCTGTGAGCACGTTCCACCGCAAAAAGTTTACTCAGCCCCCGGGGCTGGAGATGGGTGAGGATCAGGTCTTCCACAAACAAATCTGCCGCCTCCTCCTCCCGTCCCTCCGGCACCCCGACAATACGAACGTTGTTCCTCCGGGCCCGACCCTCGGCGTCCTCCAATCGACGGTCCATCATGGCGCTCGCCTGGCCAAGCCGGTGCACCTCCTTTTGAAGGGCCGCCACGTCTGTAGTGAGACTTGAGGTGGTGTGGGCCAGGGAATCGACCCGGTCATTTGTTTTAGACAAATCGGCTCTCACCAGGCCCACCTCCACCAGGGCCGAGTCTATCTTCTGCGCCAGAGTATCAAAGCGCTGGTCCACCGAGGCCTTCATCTCGGCAATGGCGCCCATGACGTCCCGGAGGGTCAGATCCGCGGGTTGAGCAGACGCCTCAGCCGGGCCCGCGGGGGATGTACGCTGTGCCTCTGGGGATCCCTTCTGGAGGGTGTAGCGGTCCATACTGTTTGACTGATGTGCCGGGCCGCGGCGGGTCGATTTCACCTTGGCCCGGTCGCCATCTTGCTTTGTGGACATGTCGCACTCCCAAAGTCGTGCCAATCTCCTCAAAAGGGCCGATAAACCAGTTCACGGGTTCCGGGGGGGGGTGACCACTGGACCGCAGGACAACTCACAGCCGACGGGTCAGCCGGGCACAGGGACAAGGCCACACCACCGCACCCCGCTCCGCAACCCTACCTCGCTTGAGGGCAAGGAGGGCGCAAAAGCAAAAGTGAAAGCGCGGGGTACGCGAGTCGCCCAGCCCTGCCCGCCGCTGTTGTTCGCTTTGTCCCCGGATCGCCCCACAACTCCAATCCGGGGGGCCGGCGCGGAGAAGGCCGCAATCTTCGATCGGTGCTCCCACCAGTGTCCGGGGTCCGATTCGAAAACGGAAAACGGGTGCCGCCTCAGCTCGGGCACACAGACACAGTCCCCTCATCAAAGACAGGATATAATCAGGATTAATTCAGGAGGTCGCGGAGGTCCTCGGGAGCTTCGCACCTACGCGGCCATCTTGGTTGCGCGCTAGGCTCCTCGTTCTAATTGCAGAATTTAATTCATTTTTATGACGGCAGCTCTTCTGCGATCTGGTCTTCTGTCACTTTGGGTCTGATTTGGATGTCGGTTGGAAAGCCTCCGACCAACATCCAAGGTTTAAACTCTGACAGCCTCATTACAAAGACGGCGGTTGGAGTTTAAACCGACAGGTTATTACTACTGGTTTACGTAGACTCTGCATTTGACCGCCATTTATTGGTAACGCTCCATCTCCCTTTCGTGCAACTGCACAGCATCCATCTTGTAATATTCAGTATATCAACAAGTTTTCCAATTTCTACAGTACAATTTTTTCTAAATTTGTAAATATATGCCATCGTACACATTCAGTCCTCAGAACCCTGCCGTCCAAATTTTTATTTTCTCTCTCCTTTCTTTACAACTGCACCCTCACATGCTTCAAGCAACAGCGGTTCTTGTTAAGAAAAAAAATGACTCTACATCCACCCCCTACATGTATCACCCAGTAAATCAACTTCCATTTTATTCCGCAATAATGGACCGATTGGTCATCAATAGTCTCATGCGCTCCCTTTTTACAAACTACCTACTTGGCTACCTTTAATTTGATTTTGCACCCTCCACTCAGTGGAATGGACATTTTCACACATTTCCAAGTTTTCACCATTGCCCATCATAACAGTTTTTCTTCCATCCTCCTATTTTTGGACATATCTGTGCCTTTTAACGCCTTACTCTACTCTCCTCCTTAGACACAGAAGGCATCACAGGCCTAACACAACTGGCTCTCCTCATATCTTTGTGGCTGATCCTTCTTATCTAGCAGACATCAATGCCAACCTCATTTCCAGTTACTGTCCCACAATTCTCTGTCCTTTGCCCTCACATGTTCTCATTCTACACCATATCAATTGTCAATATAATTTCCTCATTTAGTTTCTTTCATCAACTCTGCGGATGATACCGACATCTTTTTCCATACCTTCAGTCCACTTCTCCAGTCCTAAATCTTTAATTACCTTACTTCCATCTGACACTACAGTCACTTATGCTAAACATTTCTAAAGCTGTGGTCCAGCACTTTCTTTCCTCATTGGTGCTCATCTTGCTTACTAACTTTATCCACTAACTTTCTTAAATGCCCCATGTATTGAGAAAGTTCGGGGGTCCCACCTGCCATCCATGAAAATTAAACCTTTTTATAATTATTTTACCCACCACTGCATGTTGTTAGTTATTGAACATATGTAGGATTCAAGCAATATACTATTCAGTACAGCAAAAACGTGCATCCTCAGTAGTATTCAGTAGATTGGACTATAGCAATAGTCTTTTAGTAGCCCTTCTCTTCCCCGTTGCACCTTTACACTTCAAGCAAGCCAGATCACTGACCTCCAAGAATAGCACTGTGGACAATATACTGATCCAATGCACTGAATGGTTTGTTCCCCAGTTATCTCTTGGACATCCTCTCTTGATACAAACCTACTAAGAACCTAACATCCACCAAATATAACCTAGTTAAACCCAAACTGTCCTGTACCAATCCTGGTACCACACCTTCCCCTTAAACTCACCACCATACAACTGCAACTCCTTAAGCACAAAAAAAGACAACAATCTGCAGCTCAAAAGACAGGAATGATTGATTTCCCCCAACCATTCTTCTGTAATTTTTGTTTTTATCATTCTGCAGGTACCTGTATTAAGACTAATGTAACTCATACATGTTGTCTTTCTTCGCGAATCCTATCCACAAAATTGGTGGAACTAAATCTAATTATTATTTAATTTATTATTCTGTACATTAACACTCCACCCTCATAGGTCATTGTATGTCTTTGTTGCTATGTGAAATGTTTCTGATGAAAATGTTACTGTGGCTAAATATTATTAGTAAAGTAAAGTTATTATTAGTAAAGTAATTCCCATCAGTAACAAATTTAAATTTTACAAAAGTATATCAAAGTAAAACTGCTGTGCACAGATCCAGAGAAATAAGTTGACTTATAAGTTTGCTTATTTGAAACACACCAATGATTATTTCTATTCACTATGTAAAATCTACATATGCAGCACAGTCCTCTGCCTGCATCTGTTTTTTTCTATTCTCTGCTTTCAGTATCAGTCTCAGTAAGGCACTTCTGTTCATTGGCTTCTGAAATGATTCTCTGAAGCTCTTTTTTCAACATATAAAAAGATAGCATGATTAGTCGTCTCAATATGAAGAACGCATTTTTAAGGTTGAAATTATTGAATAATCTGTGGTCTGGAGATTAGAAATTTAGGCCTGCGAAGAAGGTGTTCATGTAGTCAGAGTAAGAGTACATAACATCTTGGGCCACAACTTATTGAAACAGGTAGCGAGAAGTTGAATCGTTTTCTTAAGAGTTTTAAGCATCCACCAGTAAAAAAGAAGCAATCGCATTAAATTGGGGGCTAGTGACATGTATTGCACAAGGTGCTGGATGGGCCCCAATGTCAATTTCTAACCTGGAGAATAGCAGATGACAGAACTTCCATTTTATCATGTTTAGTTTCAGTGTGTTAGCCGGCATCCAGGCAGCAACAATGAGATGTTATCTAACAGATTTTCATCAAGCCAGATAATTTGAGTGTCATCGGCATACACATAACATGGGAAGCTGATATCCTAAGGGCACTCACATAAGTATTAAGTTGTGTGGATCTCAGGGCTAAGGCATGAGGAGCTCCACATCGGAATGAATGGAGGCAGATCTAAGTCTAGCCACTGTGACCACTTCAAAACCGAGACATATATAGTTAGGCCCCCAGGATGGTTGTGGCATTAGTGTAAAATATGGTCAGCTAGCCCAAAAAGATTAGATCACCATCTCCACCGCAGTTTAGATCCCTCAAAGAGGACCTGGGGCTTATACATCGACCAATTCAGACCATGTACCTGTTAAAAGCTAGCTTGAGTCTCATTGATCTTTAAAAAAATTCAAACAGTTGATTATTTTTGGTCTTAAGATTTTTTGCTAACACTGAAAATAGTGATGGTGGAACAATAAATAGTTAGTATGTCTTCGTCTGCAGTATCTTTTCTTTGGTAGACGTACAGTTGTCTCTTCCTGAATACAAGCTGGATCAATAAAAGGTGTATAAATTAAGGCAGGCTCCCACAACCCGGGGCTCTGGGATTCGTTCCTTCTTCATCTAACGGATGGAACTTGAGTCTGAGGAGAGCCAGATCTACTGGAAAGAAAGCTGTGGTGTACAGTTCAGTTCAATTAACTTTATTCGATTCAAAAGAATCATAAAAGTTTACAAGAAATTCATACGTTCATTTTAAAATACAAAATGTTTTGAAATACAGAAGGTTTTAGCAGGCAATACACAAAAGTTAGCTCCAAGATAGATAAAAAACAATAAAACTATTCATAATTCATATTTCCTGATTAAAAGAGCAATTCTAATAAAACTGAGCACAGAGCTACAAGTAGTGGCAGTTGATAATGACCTCAAATATTCAAAACCTTCTTTGTAGGTACAGGGGCGATTATCCTGTAAAATTGGTTTAATGAAGCGGGCTCTTGGGTCTTTGTAAAGTGAACAAAAAAGCATAAAATGCATTGTGCTCTGTTGGGCTGCGTTATTACACGGGCAAGGGGGAAGTCTCTCACACCACCCCCCTGTTTCGGAAAAGCCACAAGGAAGTGCAGTGCATTTAAACGAAATCTCGTTATTAAAAAATGCCAATGAACCTGGGTGGTAAAAGACAAGTAGAATTGTTGTTGTTTCAAAGCTACATATTCAGCTGTATTACTATCCTGTCTAGACAAACTTAAAACAGTATGATATGCATTCTTAATGACCATCTTCATATTAGGTTGGATAGACTCCGGGTTTTCATAAAAATTATCGAGGCCTATCTTATAAAAAGTTTCCTTGACATAGCGTAACCAAGGAACCGCCATTGCATTGTCAAGGTTTATGCAGCCTCTTAAAATGCCTCTTGAAAATAACAGATCTTCTGAGGTCCAAATTTTCCTCCATAAAAGCAATGGGGAAATATGGATTTTGTCACCCACCTCAGAATGGCAGAATAATGTTGGAGAACTGCTGGGGATAGATAGGAGGCGTTTTAAAAATGTATTCTTCAATATTTGAATGTGGGCACTTTTATGATATCCCCCTAGCCCATAGGTGGCTACTGACAGACATTTGAATTTGTACAGTATTTTCATTTCAGCTATTGGCTTATGGCCAAGTTTACTGGCAAATCGGAAAAGCCCCTTTTTATTAAAAAGATTCCCCAAATAAGTGACATTTTATACTCAGTCAATAGCTGTGTCGTTGACCATATAATTACGCGTTTTAGTTTTATTTGGGCCACACACCGTGATAAAAGATTTACTAAAGTTGACCTTAAGATCCAATCCTGACATGAACTCATTAAAAGCATTCAAACATTTTTGTAAGCTGTTTGCCGTTAGTCATCAGCACTGCGTCGTCCGCATAGTACAAAAAGGGTATCTGTTTGCCATCTATTCTTGGAAAGTCCAGTCTTTGTTGTAATAAAAAATGTTCCAGACCATTTGTATATATTAAGAATAGGAATGGAGCCAATATACAACCCTGGCGTACGCCCTCTGTTGAAGCAATTGGCTTGGTCTTTTCGCCACCTGGGCCGTACCGGATGGCTACAGGGGTAGCTGCATGCAATCTACGCAGCAGGGTGACAAGCGGTTTCTCAAATCCCATAGTGTCCATTAATGGCCACAGCTTTCCTCGACACACTGTGTCGAAGGCACAAGACAAGTCCATGAACGCCAGGTGGATCGAAACACCCCTGACCTTCATGTACTTGCCCCATAATCATAGACCGGTAGAGGCACTGCTCAGTTGTTCCCCTTCCCTTCCTGAAGCCATATTGGGTGTTCACAATAATACTCGCAGTATTGGCCCATGACTATAAACGTGCAAGGATTACCCTCCCCAGCAGCTTCGAAGATGCATCTATTAGGGAAATCGGCCTATAACATTTAGGGTCATTTCTGTTTCCCTTTTTAAAAATTGGCGCCACCACTGCTTCTTTCCATGTAGATGGAATGCGGCCCACAATTACGGCTTTAAAAACATTACATTTGTGTGTTGTTTTTAAATAAATCCAGGGGCACACCATCTGGCCCTGGTGATTTTAGGGGAATGCCTTTTCTCAATGCCTCCTCTACTTCACTCAAGGAATGTGATGAACTAAGCTGTTGCGCAGTCTGCATGTTAAAGGTTATGTCGTCCTCGCACTCACTTAATAAGACACCCCTTGGGTTGAATATTTTGGAAAAATGGGCCTCCCAATCGACCCCCATTATCTTGGTATCCATGATCCTAGTTTCATCACTAAAAATCGGGTGATTTAACACCTCCCAGAAACTCCTAGAATCCTTCAGAGCGCTTGCTTTTTCAAGGTCATCCCAAGCCTGCTTTCTCAAGTCGTCCTTTCTCTGTTCAATAACTTTTTTATAAGTTTGCCTGGCTGTTTTTATCATGTCCCTATCACGAGGAACTACGTGTAGCGCCTTCTTCAGCCTAGTTTGAGCTGCAGAACACTCGGCGTTAAACCACCTTATTTCTGGGTGACTACATTTTCTTCCTGGTCTAAATATATTCTTGGCCACACCCTCACAAATGGTTTCAAATTATTATATTATTGCATCTGGCTGTGATGTTTCATTTAAACAGGCCATCACTTGCGTTAAATTAGTTTTGATAATAGACTCCTCAAAGACCTTAGGATTAATATTTTCCATTTTAGCCTTATCCCCTGGTTATGGTTAGATTTCATTAGACAATTAAAATTCTTGCCCTTTCGCGCCAAAGTGTGCAAGGATACAGTAAGAGGGTTATAGTCACTGGCTGGATTTGGTTCAACCGCAAAATCATCGAGGTGTGTGTATTTACTAGAGATCAACATAAAATCGATTGTACTTACACGACCCCCCCCCCCCCCTTTGAAATGTTGGATATTGCACCATTGAAGTACTAGCCAGGGTATCATACGTAGGTCATTAACCACAATAATAGAATTTAACGCATCACCCTGTATAGTGTGCTTAAAATGTGTCAAGGGTTGATCATTGGTATCAACTAGCCCACAAGCCAAACTCCCACTATACTGACATAAGGTGCCGTTAAAATCTCCTACCCACAAAACACACAAAGGGGAGACCTTCTCTGCCACCCTAACAATCTCCATATCGAGAGAATCAATAACATCGGAATTCTGTGTATCAAAGATATTGTGGTACCAGTTGACTGTGGAGTACTTCTACTAACGTAGGGGAAAACTAGTGATCTAAGTTTAGTGTTTGAGGGATCCAAAGGCCTACGGCTTACCTTCAAATGCTATCTCCGTTTTATCCAGAAAAAAAGTTGGATGATTGTTGCTTCACTGGAGTGAAGATTTGATTTTAGCATGTTTGCCGATTAGTGTCTGAGGGTTTTATTTGGTAATAAATAAACACATTTTTAATAGTCTTGGCTGCCTTACTGACCTGGCAATAGACTGCTCTAGCCTTAGGAATTGTTTACCTATGTTCTTGAGTTAGACTACAGTAGCTCTCTTAGTGATCAAGATTCTAGTCCTGTGGGATTCCCAGTCTGTTAATTTTCATACAGATTTGACCATGGCCAAATCCAGAGTAAACCACACAGCAGTAAGACTAGAATGGCAGCCAGACAGCTTTTTTGTGAGGCCAAAAGATTAGCACTTGTCAGCATCCAGTCATTGAATGGCATTATAATGGTGACAGGATACGGGGTGGGGGGTAGAGAGGGCGGTGGGTGGGGAATATAAGGTGGGAACATAGCAGAGTGGTTTTCTCCTAATGTGTATTTTGCCTTTTATGATGCTAATGTGTGCAATGTTAGTCCTCGGGACTCTGGGTGTGAAAAACTCAATAAAAATCTTTAAAAAAAAAAAATAATGGTGACAGGATTGGACAACAATGTGCACATGGAAATGGGTAGGATCATATCATATTACACGGAATCCTGCAATCCCAATATGAAATTACGTGGATTATAGGAGCGAATACCTGGGGGCGTCAAGCTGCTAAAGCATTGAAAAGACCTGAAAGAGAGTCAGCAGAAATAAAGGGTTTAAGATCACAGAAAAACAACCTGCCTTCAGTTAGAGAGTTAAAAGCCAGGTTTTCAAGGCTGTTTGAAACACGGTATGAGCATGAAGGCTAGTGATAGAGCATGGGAGGGCGTTCCAGAGATTTGCTTCGGCAACCGAAAAAGCACTGCCTCCCCACCTTGCCTTCCAGAATTTTTGAACAACCACAAGGTTCTGGCTAGCAGACCTTAGCTGTCTTGAGGGGATGTATCACTGGTACATGGTTTTAAGTCCTCGAGGCCCAGTGTTATGTAAAGCCTTGTTAACAATGCAAAGGCTTGAAAGGTGATACGCTTGTCTACTGGTAACCACTGAAGTTTGGCTATTCTAGCAGAGACTGATTGATGTTTGGGGACATCAAGTCTCAACCTTACTGCCGCATTCTGTACCAACTGTAGCTTGGCTATTTGTTGAAATCAAGGTAGAGCGCATTGTAATAGTCCAGCCTGGATGAAATAAAGGCTAGAGCCACTTGCTTGCACGCCTGAAGAGGAATGAAAGGAAACGTCTTCCTAAGAGTCCTGTTGATCCAAAAACAGGTTGTTACTGTACAGGTGACCTGAAGGTCAAATGACAGATTTTTATCTACCAGTACTCCCAGATGTTTTGCGGAATCTGTCAGTACCCAGCATGTTCGGCCACCAGGAGTTGTTCCATATGGATGGGTGGCTACCAAAGATCAAGAACTCCGTCTTGTCTCCATCAAGTTTAACATAGTTTTTGTCCATCCAGGTGGTTACCGCCTGCATGCATTTATTAAAGTTTGCAGAGATGGCCTCCGTGTCTTTGGTAATTGACACAATTATTTGTGTATCTCTGGCATACGAGAGGGCTGTAGTCCAAAGGACAGTATCCGCTTGACCAATGGAGAAACAAATAGGTTGAAAAGTGTAGGGTTCAAAGAGGAGCCCTGATGAACCCCATATGGCAGCATAATGGACTCAGAACTGAATTGGTTCACAATTACCGTCTGTGATCTGTCCATAAGAAATGAGGTTAGGCGGTTTAACGCTGGGTATGTATAAAAACTTGTCTCTAATTTCTTTATTGCAATTGAGTTTTTAAGTCGCTAGTCACCTGTAATAAGAAAATGACATAGCTGCTCAACTATAATTAATTACAGTTGAGTTGTGAAATAGAGTGAGTATGTATTATAAGGAATCACCTGTGTTTGCAGGACGAATCATGGAGTGAGCATGTATTATGAGGAATAAAATACCCTGTGTCTTATGTTAAAAGGATACTTTAAGTCACCTCTTCAGAGTTCCATGACTTTATCAAGGAACTTTGCCTTTGCCCTCATAGCTTCACGATGCACAAGTGTGCATATGTGATGACTCATGAGCTTGTATACATCCTACGTCATGAAGTGCCTGGCTTACACTAACGCTTTTTTCAAACATTAACCCTAACACGGGTACAACATGGAAATCAGCAGTACAGGTACCCTTAACAAAAAAAGATACATTGCAGTGACAACAGTGCAGCATTTCCCCCTACGCCAAAGAGCTTTCAAACGTCAAGTAGCAGCAGGGTGCCAATCATCATAACGTAGTATATGCAACAGCAGTTCAGACCTCAGTAAGCCCTCAATAGGTCTTTCACAACCACACACCTTGTACTGTCTGTTAGGCGGGATCTAAAAAAAAATGCCCAAGACAATCTTCTCTCTGGAACCCATGCGTGTGGCTTTTTTGTTGACTCAAAAGAGGTCAGTGTTTTATTGCAGCAGGGCCAAACATCCAGGGCTGTAATAACACATGGTTCAGCATTCTTGGTTTCAGACTGCATATTCCACATACAGTTTGGTCAGCTGACTATTTTGGATAAGAAAACCAACTTTGAAGACAGGAAGTGTGATTTTATCTAAAAAGAGTTTCAACAAAGAGACCCAGTCTAATTTTCCCAGCTGTCAGAATCTATCATCAGAGCAAATGAAATAGTAAAAAACACAGGGATGAGTGAATATTTGAGAAAATTAGCAAGACCACTGTGTTAAAGCCTTGCAAGAGTGCAAGATAAAACAAAATGTTCATGACGGACTCAACATATACATGTCTGGCTTGAAAGATCGTTGGTGCACAGTGAAAAAGTCCACTGTATTCCAAATCCTGCTGTAAATTTTCTTGACGTGTGAAAGTAAAAAATACTTACTGTACATCAGTTAGTGCCATTCTGAAGTGTGCATTGAAAAAAAAAAGATATCTAGTGAAGAACAACTAACAAAAATAGAAAATGTCATTAGAACAAATTCCTGCTGCAATAAAAAATAAAAGAATAGGATAGATCTACGTATACAATAAATGTATTAAAAAGAGCTGAACGTGTGATGGTGGTGGAATGATAACTCCATACAACCAATAGCATTCAGTGAGAGTAAAATACTCCTGGGGAAGACCCGAAGCCTATTTTGTCTGGTTATGAAAGAATTGGTAACAATAGGTCATGAAGATAGCTGCACTCTAATTTATATATAAAAATAAATAAAATAATTAGAAAGGAGGCCCTATTATGTTGAAGCAACTGAAGAGATGTGGTGGTAGAACAACTTGGAGAGAGTGAGGGATGTGGGCAAGAAGAGAAGAGAAAGCAGCACACCATAGAGAGAGCAAGAAACACATGCACTCCCATAGAGTGCTAAAGGCAAAGGAAAAGCATAGCGCCTTGAATGAAAGAAGTGGAAGGATACAAGTCATACAGCATGATAAAGAAGCTATGGTCCACTGTAATGGCGAACACAAGAAGGTGAAAGAAAGCAATCCATTAAGAAACAAGCAAATGAGATTAACAAAAACAGCCAACCAATGGAAATCAGTGGGCTGGCAGAAAGTTCACTGTACCTTTTGGTATGCTTCACAACAGGTCTTATAAACAACAGACAGGAGCTAAAATCTGTTGCAACTGATATTACAAGATGCAGAGCTCTGTATCTGTGAAATAAACTGAAGGAGCCATAAGAGGCAGGGGCAGCATCTCTTCCCTGACCCCCTGGCTTATCTGTGGAGGAGAAAATGGAACAACGGTCCAGTGTTTAAAATGAAAACAGAAATGTTGCCACATGGTTCACGGACCCTGAGGAAGAATCTGCTCGCTGCAGTGAGACTCCCAGTCCACAACCCCTTCCTTGGGGTTAAAGTGAAGTTCTAGTTTTACAAAACGAAATCTTAAAACTACTGAAATTAGCCAGTTCTTGTTTTCGCCGCAGTCCAACTCTCGCACATAAACCACGCCCCACCGTCCTCAATGTCTACATGGCCCCCCTCTCTGCCATTGCCAGAAGCTCCGAACTCAACATCGTCTCCTACGCCGACACTTAGCTGAGTCTCTCTCTCACCAATGAATCCACAGCTGCCGGAATCCACTTTCACAACGGAATGCAGGCCGTTGCTACCTGAATGAAAGACAGCTGCCTCAAGCTCAACTCGGACAAGACCGAAGTACTCCTGAGACACACACCCTCATCCTGGGACGGCTCCCTGTGGCTCGCCGCTCTAGGAACCCTTCCTACCCCTACAGACCACAGCAATAAACTGGACTCCTCGCTCACAATTTGAATTTGAATTTGAATTTAAAATTTCTTATAGAGCGCTCATATACCTGCGGTTTCTTGGCGCTATTACTGACAGGATCCTAGTTAAAAAGCAGTGGGAGCAAGAGAGTTGTTATTCGAAAGATTTCGTGAATAGGTAGGTCTTAAGTTGTTTACGGAATTGTGGGTAAAGAGAGATGGTGCGGAGTTCAAGGGGAAGAGAGTTCCAGAGGGTCGGGCGAGGGTGGCAAATTTAGAACCTCCCCACTTCTTTCTCCGATAGCGTGGGATGGTGAGGAGGGACTGGGAGGACGAACGAAGTTCCCTGGTGGGGATATAGGAGACAATCTCGGAGGAGATGAATTCAGGTGCGAGTCCGTGTCGAGCCCGGAAGGTGATGGAAGCAAGCTTGAATTCAATTCTGGCTCGCACAGGGAGCCAGTGAAGTGATTTCAGGAGCGGGGTAGAGTGGTGGAATTTGGGGAGTTTAAAAACCAGGCGGGCCGCCTGGTTTTGGATCTGTTGCAGGCGACGCAAACTGTAGGCGGGTAAGCCGGCATACAGGGCGTTGCCGTAGTCCAGGCGGGATACCACCATGGCCAGGATGATGAGTTTTAGAGCAGAAAAGGTGAAGAAACGGGACACCCTACGTATAGTGCGCAGTGAAAGAAAGGAAGAAGATACCACAGAGCTAACCTGGGAGTGAAGGGTGAGTTGAGAATTAAGTTTTATGCCAAGTGTTTTAACTGAGGAAGCGGGGGTAGGAGGAGGGCCAAGAGAAGGGGGCCAGAAAAGAGGGGACCAGGGGCTGGATGAACCACCCGTCAACACCAACTCGGTTTTGTCAGAGTTGAGTTTAAGGTGGTTGTGGTTCATCCAGTCCCTGATGTGAAGCATGACAGATTGAAAGTTTAGAATAGAGGAAGGAGAAGACAGATTGAAGACAAGCTGGAGGTCGTCCGCATAGTTAAATACGCCGACCTCCATCTGTTGAAGAGAGAAGATTAGGGGAGCAATGTACAGGTTAAACAGGAGGGGAGAAAGGGAGGAACCTTGGGGAACCCCGCACTGAACTTTCCGGACGTCCGCCGTGAAGTCACCCAGTCGAACAGCCTGGGTGCGGTCGCTCAGGAAGGAGGACAACCTCCTGCCAAATCAACGCAGTATCCTCCTCTTGCTTCTACAAGCTCTGCCTGCTCCGAAAGACATTTAGATCGATCCCCACAGAATCCTCAAAGACTGTCACCGAAGCACTCATCACCAGCAGACTAAACTACGACAAAGCACTCTACGCCAGCGTCACCTAGAAACAGCTCAGGAAACTACAGAATGTCCAAAACGCCGCATCCAGACTGGTCCTCGACATCCCCCATCGCAGCCACATAACACAATACCTCTGACAACTCCACTGGCTCCCAATCAACAAGAGAATCGCGTTCAAGCTCCTCACACATGCCTACAAAGCTCTCCATGACGCAGGACCAGAATATCTGAACAACCGCCCCGCATTCCACACACCCGCCAGACAACTCCGCTCCGCCCAACTCGCCATGTCCTCTGTCCCACGGATCTTCAAGACTGGAACCGCAGGAAGATCCTTCTCCTACTTCACTGCCAAGACCTGGAACACCCTGCCCCTCCACATCAGGCAAATCACATCTTTGACCCAATTGAGGAAGGACGTCAAGACCTTCACGGGTGAGTAGCTGCGCTTACAACCCCCGACTGATTGAATGAATGCAAATCTTGATCCAAAAAGTATCTGCCATTATTTCAGAAACGCAGAAGCTGGAATTTACTTTTGTTATCGTCTGGCAGAAAGAATGGACTACACAAAAATTGCATTCATTACTAGATTTGTAAACGTCAAGCAAATGGCTTAAAATAAATGTTAGGATGCTGCAATAAGGGCAGCACCCTTACTTAAGTTCTTCCAACAATGTATATCTTCGAGCTCCATTCTGATGCACAGAGACAATGCCACAACAACGTACTATCTTAAACTGGACATGAGATGTAGGATCCTCCATCTGGCAGGGGGCACCTGCATGCAGTAATTCATCTACCTATCAAATGGAACACTAAGGCAGATGTGCCGAGCATACGTATGCTGTGTGTGAGGAAACCTGTTCATCTGTGGTTTTGCTGCCTCACAGATGTAATATTTGAGACCTTACATCCTTTGTTTGGAATGGTTTGTTTTTTTACTTGCTCATCACTTCTTCAACCAAACGTCATCATCTAGCTAAAACATAGACCAACAAAGATCATAATTGCTCCTGACTTGCCATGCCAGTGGTGGTATCCAAGCGAGGTGGTAGGATTTTCTTCAGGTCAGATCAGCTGTCCAGGATGCCATGCAATATCCTGTACTTGATACCTGGACCTTGAATAACTGCAGTCCCTGCGTTTCAAAGATAACTGTGGATACATGACCATTTTGAATAAGGCATGTATCCTTTCATGAATACATTAGATGCTTTCAGGTGGTTGTTCTTCTGTGTTTGATGTTTGGAAAAGAAGGTAAATTCTAGAAAGTGCCAAGAGGAAATGATACTTCCCAGTGTGCATTATGTGGCAACATCTGTCCTCGAACATACTTTTTATCAATATCCATAACTGTTAATACTACCTACTGTGAATGCACTTCCGCGTTGAATACTGTTGCCAAACTGGCAAGAAGTGATGCTCTGAGCGGTCAAGCCGGGGCTTCCCAAATAAGTTTACCTATGCTCTAACCCTGCACTGCCACAGCCCTGGTGGTGGATCACCGAGATGAGGATATGAAGGAGCGAAGCTTGCGCGTTGCAGGGCAAGTTACACTAAGGAGAAGTTGTGTTGCACGCCTCCTTTTCTGGCCTGTATCTCATGTTTGTTTGAAAGCTGATTGTGCACTCAAACAGAGCACTGATATCATGGCAGAAAACCCATGCTGCAGTAAGAATTAGGCAGAGGCCAACTTTAAATGGCACTATTTATTAAAGTTTTAACAGCAAAGCAATAAACATGCTATCATGAATTATGTGAATTTGGAGAGCACTTTTCGTAATCGACAAATGACCATAGAAATCAAAATTTCAAATTTACTGAGCAATTAAATTGTTATTTATAAATGAAACACTGATTAATCAATGCTTAAAGGAGCAAAAGAAACCCAGCTTTGTAACAATTTCAGTAAAACATATCGTCCCCCTCTCTGGCTTATGAGTTCATCTTTATTGAAAGTACTGTTTAGAGACATCCGCTCACGTCAAGTACATTGTACATCTAAGTTATTTTTGCAAATTACATCAGCCAGAAACCGAAACGAATGGGGGGGACAGAGACTAGCTCATGGGTTCTCAATTATTATCGTCTCTGTGATTGTCTGATACCTCTAGCATATACACTCAATAGAGAGTTGGTTTGCCAGGTGTGGATATGTATTGCCTCGCTTTCTAGCGATAGAGGCCATTGGAATAATGGAGCAACAACTCCATGTCCATAATGAGAGAGATTACCCAGTAGAGATGGGTACCAGATGTCCTTTACCAGATCTCAGCATCATGTAAAAACGTGTAGGCTTAGTCTCAATACAAATCAGTGGTTTATTGCTTTTCACAAAAAGTTTGTACGTATGCACCTCTACCTTGTACGTGCCCAACCTGTCCCTCCTTGCTCATGCCTCCCTGCTTATACCTCTTGGCATCACCATCCCTGTGCCCTTGAATGCTGTGCCAGTCTTACAAAACACAACTAAACCTATATATGTAGACGTACCCACCACAGTGAGGCGTGACATAGGTTACATAATCAGTGTTTATGTATTTGGGCAGCACAATTTTGCAGCTGTTCAGATTTACAAATATTGCTTGCTTTGTGTCTCTCTTGCTACTAATCATAGACCGGGGCTCCACTGTACTGCATGACAGATCGTTTTACTTATATTGTCTGCTTCAGTTTTGCCTGCACAGGTTGCCACACGTGTGCCAAGTATGTGCACCCTTCTTATCCAATCTCAACTCTCTCTGTCCGTCCAAGACTTTAACTGTATAGCAGACTTACCCAAGGATATGTTGCCCCAAAACATTGGAGTAAGACTACAGTGGCAAATGTTCTAAGAGCCATAAATCTACAATAGTTCGGTAGTGAATAGTTCTGTGGCCATCATCAAATTCTGGCATATAAACGTGCCACCAGTGCCACAGGAACTTGCAAGAGTACAAATAATACATTTATCACTATTCACTGATAATCTGGCCAGCAACTCTTGCTGAACAATTCTCAGCTCTAGGTTTCTTTCACCTTTATGACTACTGTGTATCTGAAGCATTCTCTTGTCTCTTGCTCTCAGAATGCTGCAGGGTGGTTCAGCAAACAGCAAGGAAGAAGGTGGTCCCCAGTTTGCAGAAGTCTTTGTTATCATCTGGTTTGGAGCTATTGTCATAACTTTAAACTCAAAACTACTTGGAGGCACCATGTAAGTATGAGAGACATTTATAGGACTGTATAGGTCTGCTATTCTCTGTAATTGTAACATTATTTTAGTTGAGCATAAATGTCAGCACCAGTTTTTTAAATTGGACATTTTATTAAGGCATGCTCTTTTCTGAAGTAAGTAGTATCCCTTCTATAAAAGATAATTGAGTTCTTATTCTACTTGAGTAACTGATACTTGATGGAATCTGCACATTGCAGTGGCAGCCATGGGTGGAATCGAGCCAAATGTACTGCTGCAGCTCATGCAACCTGCATAATCACATTGAGTCTGAGAAGTGGGCAGCAGGTAACCATGGAAGCAGACATTTCCACAGATTGAGGCAGGATATCGCAATTGGGGAGTAAAGGAAATGGAACTGATGTGTGCTGAAATCCCTCAGAGTCTTTAAATGTCCTAGGCTAAGTCATGTGTATGTAGTGATTATGGAAATTATATGTCAGGAGCTCGAGTAAACAGTGCCACTTAACACCATTTTGATTACAAAGGAGATTTTACAGAGTATTATCCAAAAGTGTTTTTTTTATAAAGAAGAGAGTTAGACAATTTGACGACTTCCAGAAAATCTGTCTCCATCATCAGCATGCCTTTACTTATCTACAAGAAGCACAGCAGTGTCACTGATGAGCCACAATATTCTTAGACATTACTCATTTGTCCAATAAGAAGACTGATGGTAATGCCGAAAGCTTTCTCTCATTTGACCATTTGCACCAAATTCCAGTCCTAGTGAACCTTTTCCAAAAGAAGCCGTTGGGTCTCCAACAGATCCCCACATTGTACCACATTCGGGTCCTAGTGAACCTTTTGCAAAAGAGGCCGTTGGGTCATCAACAGATCACCACATAGTACCACATTCCGGTCCTAGTGAACCTTTTGCAAAAGAGGCCGTTGGGTCATCAACAGATCCCCACATTGTACCACATTTGGGTCCTAGTGAACCTTTTCCAAAAGAGGCCGTTGGATCTCCAACAGTTTCCTTTGTCTGATATCAGGTTAGTAACCTGTCACACATGCCCCAGTTGTACAAGAATAAGTCGAGCACTATTGTGACAGGCTACCTACCCATTGACCATGTCCTTTCCCAACCAGTTTGCAACTAGTGGGGCTGTGTACTAGAAGATGCATTAGAACTTGGTATTTCATTCCTGGGTTGGAAATTAATTTGGGAACAGTCTTTGCCGAGCCTCTATCATCTCCTTCCATTTTTAAGCACAAGATCAAGACTAAAACAAAGTTTATCATATACCAAGTGATATCTGGTCATTGGAAAAAGTGGATCACCTAAGCAGTGTACGTGTACGGTTTGTCCCCTGCATTCCCACTTTCAAAATTCAGTAAGATCTCAATGCAGATTCAGCCATCTTGGTAGATAGTGCAAAATGATATTCTGCCATACTAGAAGCCTCTTGTGAGACAACATTTGTATTTATTTTTTTGATATCTTTAATTTACTCTGCACGAACAGTGTCTACAGCAAATGCCCTTCAATTCACTCACAAACAAAATAATGCAGCCTAAAGCAGTTACTACAGAAACCACAAACGTTTATGAAATAAAATATAAACTTCATGACTACACAATTATTTATAAAACCTATACCCCCATCGAAGTATCTATTATTGACGTGAATACAGAGCTCTGTAGGTGCTTTACTGATGTCTTTGTTGGATCCACATGACATCTGCATTCGGTATTTAGACTTGAAACATGGCTTTTGCAGCGACCCCCATTGCTTTCAGTTAAGTCTCCTGAAAGGAAACAATTTTCAAAAATATCTTATAAAAAAAGAAAAACAAAGAACATTAGGAAACTGTAAACCTCTTATTCCTCAAATAAACTGTTCCTAGACTGTTTGGAGTCCCTGATACCGGACTCTTTCTTATTGTCGGATAAAATCCTGATGCTGAAAAAAATTAGAGCAAAGCTCTGTCTTTTATCGTCTGACCCTGCCACTGGTCTAGGTCTTTGGGTGGGCGATGACAGATTTGTTCAGATCAACTCCTATACCCTCCAGGCCTCCTTGCATGGGTGAGCTTGATACTGTGTACTTAAGAGGCTTCAATATGACTTATCACAAGACTGTGCCTCCACAGGCATCAGCTCTGTAGCCTAAGTAGTAGTCCAATTCTGCCAAGGCTTCATATCCCGTTCTCGGTGCCTTCGTTGTTACCAATTTAGATGCTGACCTCGGAGCAGACTATGGTGTTGCTCTCAAAGTCCACTGAGGTTATTTAAGGGATGAAAGGGAATGGGAAGGCAGGTTGTGGTGACATACCTGTGGCAGAACACCTTCCTATGGCTCAGAGAATCGCCAGGTTGGAAGCATTTTTAGGCTCTGCATTCATTACCATTGCAGTGCCTAAAGAGCATTATAGCCACAAGGATTGATAATTACTCTCAGGCTTATAGATCCCCCCCCCAATAATATTGATCTTGTCTTAAGTATTGAGCGCCCTGGATATTTCAGCCAAAGGGGCCATCACTTACGCCCGGCCCTCCCCACTGAGTACATCTCTTCACTACTGCTGTACGAAAAGGAGTGGTAGCTTTGGAACAGACCCTTTCCTCAGTGGAGACAAAATATAACATTTTGAAAGATATCTTGCAGCATTCCTCCTCAGTTATGAAGCTGTTGCTCTCATTTAATGAGGCCCTTTTATAGCCTGTAATGACTAAATGGGAGAAACTCTTTTTGGGCCGGCAGCCCATGGGCAAGTAGCCAGACGACACAGACCTGTGCAGGTGTCCCACAATTCCTGTCATCTAACCATTTGATGGAAAGTTTGGTAGTCCAAGCTTCTTCCGTCAAACTTAACACAAATGCCTTTTCCGTGGCACTACCAGATTGAGATTTGACCTTCGTCCCCAACAAGACCATTCCATCAGCAGCACAGGACATTTAGAGGCTATTCAAAGGCCTAGCAGTTCCAGAGAGACAATCTTCTCAGACTTTCCAGTCACTTCACACAAAGATATTGCTCCTTTTCGGTCAGCAGTGTGTCTAGTTGATATCATCTGCAGAAATAGCAGAAGATCCATTCTTCGTCATCCTCTGCTGTTTCTGCTGACATAAAACCTCCTTGAGTTACACCCTCATATACCATTATCTTCTGATGGCACTTGGGGTCTTCCATTTTAACACCAATTGGCAGATGTTCACAACTGATAGTCATTCAGGTTACCTGCAAAGGCTATGTCGTATCCTTCTGGTCCCAGAAGGCCTTTGTCCACCCACCAGGACATGCTCTCCAACTTGCGTCTCAATTTTGGAGGATTAATACTAGCCCTGCTGACCAAAGGGCCATGAAGGTGGTTCCACTGGAAGAAAGGGCATAGGATTTTACTCCCTTTTTGGTCCCAAGACAGACAAAGAGACATTCTGAATCCCTGCCTTCTGAACGTGCTCACTCTGCAAGACAAGTCCTGGATGCTGTCCCTGAGCCAAGACTCTCTGCCCTGAAAACGTTTTATTGGCGTCTATATATTTTCCAAGGTGCCTGTTTTCCACTTCCAATTCTTCCTGTCCACACACATGAAATGAGGCTCACTGTGTGATCCAGAACTGTGATTTCACAATTTTGTTGGTCAGCCTGACAACTGTATCACAAGTCTTTACAATAGTACTTGCGGTTATAGCTTCTTCACTGTGTCATTCAGGAGTTGATGTATTTCCATCCCTTAAATGACTGGTGAGCGAAATCGGAGTCCCCAGCACACTGGCCAGGTAACACATTCAGTGCATGATGCCTCTCCCCTACAATGGTGGCTTTACTATTTGTGCCCAAGTGTCTCACCCCATTCCAGTGCAGAGGTTAACCTTTATAGGAGCAGTTCTTGATATGACCTGCATGAAGGACTCTTCTCCTCAGACGATCACAGATATTTTGGAGATGATTTAGAGGTTTCTGGCTTAGATACGACCTTCCAGATCTGCATGTGTTACATCTGCTCGGCCTCATGTATCCTGCCGGTACATGGGTGCTCGCAAACATTTTCCGAAGGGCCAAAAAGTTTGGTCTGTGATATGGCCGAGAGCTACCTTAATGCCAGCAGGGTGGCGGTTGTGACATAAGGTGTTTTGACCAAATTGTGTGATCCAAGTCAACTTTAATATTTCACTTTACCTCCTTTTCCTTCATTATCACATATAAGAGAGACCTAAATATAATGACTTCAGGATGTGTGAAGGACAAACCCTTCTGCAATTAATTTAATAAACTATAAAGTTGTTCATGTATAATAGGGACCCAGGCCAGCCAGAGAGTGCACATAATTGAAGGGCCGCCCTTATTTTATTAGACCGATCAGCAGCCTTTGATACTGTGCACCACTCTATGTTGGTGGATAGGTTAGCAGGTATTGGTGTGCAGGGGTCAGCACTTCACCTGCTGAAATCTTTTTTAGAAGATGGATCGCAATTTGTGGTGATGGATCCATTTAAATCTAACCCTTTTCAGCTCCTGTATGGAGTGCCACAGGTTTCTTCAATAAATCCCACTCTTTTCAGGTCTCGCCTAGCGAACGCAGCGCAGCTGCTTCGCTTGGCGAGACTCTATTGTTGTGGCTTTTCCTTGTGAAGGGAGACAAACCATGTGCGCACGGACATCCGATGTGCACGCGCATGGTGTCTCCTCTGCTTCACACGCCCGCATGGCGTCTTGTCTCTGGCTCCCACCTCGCGCTCACAAGCGCATCGCATGCTTTCACTCTCTGTCCCCCGTCGGCTCTCCGGAGACAGCTTGTTCTTTTTTGGATCCATATCACAGGAAAGAAAAAAAATGAAAGAAGGAAAGAGAGGTTGTGAACCGTTTCTTCAAGTCACGTTTTCAGTAAGTGAGGAGAAAGAGAGGGAATAATAGAAAGAGGGTGGTGGTGGGCAGCTGCCAGCACAGAAAAGAAGAGGACATTGTCTGTGTCTTCTCTGGGCAGTAAGGCGCGGATGTCCGTATCGTGCCGGCTTTACTTTACTAGTCATTACTACCTCTTGTTAGCAGACTCTTGCAGTTTAATAGCAATGTTAAAAGGCGTTTTCCAACTCGGGACGGCTTACTGGTGATACGAGAGTTTAGTGTACATTCTAGCGCCTGGAAGGACCTGAACCCTTGGTATAATTATTACTTTTTTGTCGGAATTCAGAATATTACGAAACTAGCCCGCCCGATTCCCATATGTTTCTCAACTGTTTTTTCACATGGACGTTTTCGATTTTTCGCGCAGATAAACCTCTCAACTTCAAGTCGTGATATCTCCCCATGAGTGGCAATCTCAATGCAGACTGTATCTCTCATGAACAGTAACATCGGGATAACTGCGCCACTCGCAGCCCTCAGCGGTGCTCATTTTGATGCCCTAAAAGAATGAAAGGCTGACTGAGTTGCAAAATTCAAGCCTTCAGTCTTCAGGCCCGGTTTACAATAGGAACCCTGACCACCCAGCTACCAAAACCAGCTCTACCTCTACTGGACAACCCTATCTACTGGTTTCTGCGTGTGTCTGTCTGTCTGTCTGTCTGTCTGTCTGTCTGTCTGTCTGTCTGTCTGTCTGTCTGTCTGTCTGTCTGTCTGTCTGTCTGTCTGTCTGTCTGTCTGTCTGTCTGTCTGTATGTAGGTCTGTCTATGTATGTATGTAGGTATGTCTGTATGTAGTTAGGTATGTATGTGTGTATGTATATAGGTATGTATGTATATAGGTATGTCGGTATGTATGTAGGTATGTCGGTATGTATGTGTATGTTTGTATGTAGGTAGGTATGTCGGTATGTATGTGTATGTTTGTATGTAGGTAGGTATGTCTGTATGTCTGTAGGTATGTGTTTGTATGTACGTCTGTATGTGTGTATGTATGTAGTATTTCTATAGCACACATCTAGCCAAAAGCCAATGAAGATGATGTAGGCCCTAACTCACATGAACAGAGGATGCATGTATGTTACATATGTTTTACGTGTTTGTTACATTCCACCACCAAGTTGGCATTTTGCCTTGTGCGAGCAAACAAGTTCTTTGATGGGGGGGGGCTAAATATATGGAAACTAAGTTACTGTTTGCAAGTGGGAGGATGTAATTTTCTAATATTGTGGCTTTTTCAAACTAGCATTTGCAATGCAATAGGTCTCGCATTTACGCGAGTTTAAGCTATTGGCATTGTAAATGACAATGCCTGTTATTTATGTTTAAAAAAAAAAAAAGGCATTTTCATTTACAATGCCAATAGCTTAAACTTGCGTAAATGCGAGACCTATTGCATTGCAAATGCTTGTTAATGTGTATATTGCAGTCCTGGCCCCAATCATAAAATCTTTTGTCTTTGCAATAACCTATGCCGACAATACCCAATTTGTTGTAGCAGTCACGAAACAACCGTCTGTCATTAGCAAACAGTATAGTGAATGCATGTCAGCTGTAAGCTTATGGATGAGTTGGAATAGTTTAAAAATTGAATTTCAATAAAACGGAAGTGGTTCTCTTTGGCAATGACCCTTTTTTCCTTTCCCCGGAGTGGTGGCCAACGAATTCAGGTGATATACCGAAACCTGTTGAAAATGTCAAAAACCTTGGGGTAATTGTTGATAATAGGCTTACCTTTGGTAAACAGATTAACGCCCTTACCTCGTCCACCTTTTTAATTTTAAGAAAAATCTAAAAGATTTTGCCTTTTTTTCAGGAAATTAGCGAAAGCATTTCATATCCGCTTTGATATTGGCCAGATTAGACTATTGTAATGGCCTATATCTTAATATGCAGGCCCAACATCTGAGTAAAATTCAGGTTTTGCAGAATACAGCTGCAAGAGTTCTTACTCGTACGCCAAAAAATGTCTCAGTCAGAAATACTATCAAACAGTTACACTGGCTGCCAGTTAGGGACAGGATTCAATTCAAAGCCTTGTGCTTTGCGTACAAGGCTTTGCATAATATAGGCCCTCGGGACCTAGCTCAGTACTTTAGATTATACTTGCCCAGTAGGGCACTTATATCCTCTAATTCTAGAACCTTGAGGGTACCTAGATTTAAAAAATCAAGTTGGGATGAAGAAGTTTCTATCTGGGTACCATCACCATTTGGAACAAACTCCTGTTGTCTATTCGCTCAGCCTCGTCTCTCCTGGAATTTAGACCAGAGTTGGAAAATTGGCACTTGTAGCACTTTTATTTTACTTTCAACCATACTACACAGCAGCCGCGCTGCTATACAATACAACATTACTAAAAACGTTGAGATAGGTGAGACCTACTAGCTTTGCGACTGCTTGCTTAGATACTGACACCAGTCTAAACACGTGGTATAAGAACTTTATCATTGCCCAAGTTCAGAAAGTATCTAAAAACCTACCTATTTCACCTCTACCTGAACTAATTTAACTAATACCAGTGTCCTTAATTCTTTATTCTATTAGAGGTGGCCAAACCAGCACCCATTTCCATGCCATATCTTTGTCATGCTGCACAGTTTGTTCCTAAACCCTCCTAAAAGTGCTCAGATCTCAGCACTGATGTCAAAATAGTTCATTGTTTGGTTCTCTCATTTATAAAACAGTGTGACTGTACGAACGTATCCATCTAGAAGAACAACAGAGTTACTTATATGTAAGAATATTGCTCCAGATATCTTATTTTATGTAAGCACCTAGCCTTTGCATTTATATCCCCACAGTAAGAGGGATTTTATCTTCATATCATTCTCCAACAACAGAACTGGGTGTTTTTATTTTTATAAGTATGATAACTTACAGGAGCTCGAGTCTGACTACTTAAAGTCAGCATAAAGCAAACACAAAGATATGATGGACGGAGCGCTGAAACTTTTCAGACACTCCCTCCCAGTCACTATTTGATCTGGGTTGAATCCTTTTGCTCACTTCGCTACCCCAGTTCAGACTCAGCCATATGCAAATCAGTCTTGACCCTGTTCCTCATGGGAAGAGTCCAGCCCGAACTGCCAATCCAGGTCTTCCCTGGACCAGAAAGAAGTATCCTGGGACTGGTTTTGGGGGTAACACCCCTCGTGAGCCAGGCTAGCTTGAATCCAGTGGCAAAGTGAGCAAGGGGCCTACGTCTGGGCTTACCCTGCCAACTTAGCGTTAACAAAGCAAACACAAGGAGATCATGAACGGAGCGCTGAAACTCCCAGTCACTATTAGATCTGGGTTGAATCCATCTTCTTTCTTTTGCTCATTTCGGTATGCCAGCATAATCTAAAAAAGATATTGTAAAATGAAAAGCATATGACTATAGTTAATGATTAGTTTCAGGTAAGTAATTATCTCAAACCTTGCCTTTGGGAGAGACTGAAGCATCTATACCTTCCTGAAAGCAGCAATCATTTGACCCATGCTCCCTCTTGCAGACCTATGACCATCCTATCAAACTATGTAGCTTGAGGGCATTCTAGACCAAAACCTTGCATTTGGTGTGTAGTATGGAGAAGTTGTTAACTTAGAACTCTGTGATCTCTATCATGTAGTCCATTGATTTATACATCAGTGCATTTGTGTTCGTCAATCACAGAGAGTTTTAAGAGCAACGCTGCCCTTCTATGGGCGATAATAAAATTAACGTTGGTATTAGAATGGCCTTTATGTTGAAAATGTAACAGTACAAATTCCCACTGTAAGCTGTACTCACTCACCAAACCTTAATAATGTTCTGTCTTCAGTTGTAAAGTGACTCACAGGTTAGCATTCCTTATTAAATGTGGTGCTCATTTCCCTGGGGTTCTGGCACAGTTTACCGCACGACATTCACTGTCACATTTTGCGCCAGTGACTACTCATTGTTCGAATCTTGACTAAGCA
Organism: Triturus cristatus; assembly: GCF_964204655.1. Classification (NCBI taxonomy): domain Eukaryota; kingdom Metazoa; phylum Chordata; class Amphibia; order Caudata; family Salamandridae; genus Triturus; species Triturus cristatus. The sequence goes on from NC_140588.1 coordinate 1,042,029,085, forward strand.
TTGGCTCTCTTCCCCAGTTCTCCATTTGCTTGCTTTTGCTGCTCTTCTGCCTCATTGTCATTCTCTTTGTTTTGTTTGGCAAGTTGGAAGAATGGCATCAGTTTCTGCTCCCACCTCTGCGCGTGTGTGTGGGTGCGTGTGTGTGTGTGGGTGCGTGTGTGTTTGGGTACGTGTGTGTGTGTGTGGGTGTGTGTGTGTGTGTGTGTGTGTGTGTGTGTGTGTGTGTGTGTGCGTGTGCGCGTGTGCGTGTGTGTTTTTACATTTTTTTTTTTTTTAATGTACTGGATGGGGGAGAGGGGATACCCTACAGTAAATTTACATATTTTGTTAAGTACGCCCCTGCCCCTCTGTTTACCCATGGTATAGTGCAGGTGGCATAACATCTATCTACGAGGCTATAATGGTATTAACAATGCTTATGTCCCCTTTGGTTGTGAGCAGCCTCCCACAGATATCGCTGGTGGGGCTAAATTGATTATGTATACGTCAGAAGCATAATAGTAATACTGACCATGCAATTAGCACCTGAAAGGTTTGTGAAGCTCTCTTGTAGGTAATGTTCACTTAGGAATGTGAGCGGTGATAGATTATTTATTGAAATATAGTGATTTCTTGATTGAATTTTGATTTGAGTGAATACTTTTTCCCTCCAGTTCTTTCTTTCAGAGCCTGTGCGTCTTGGGGTACTGTATCCTGCCTCTGACGGTGGCTATGCTGGTCTGCAGGCTAGTGCTTCTGGGAGGCCTTACCATGGTTACTTTCATCGTGCGACTTGTGATTGTCATCTGTATGTTTGCTTGGTCTACAGTAGGTAAGCATAACTAATATTATTGAGCATTCTTTCTGCCACTACAAAACAGAATAATTATATAATAGTAACTTGTTTTTGAAATAAAAGCACTCCAGCAGTTTTTAAGCAACACGCGTAACAAGTGTTAAGGGTATTCACTTCACTGACAATGAAAGGCTGAGTTGGCCATGGAGATATCATAGCAGTTGAGTCACAAATGTTTAACTCACTGTGGTATTCTTCTGCCTGAAGATTTTACCTTTGAGAAATAGCACTGCTCTGGCTGTGTTCATCTGTGGCCTTTGAGGCTTAAAAGGCTTCTTTTGGGCGAATTCTTCTCTGTGTAGTGTGAGCCCTGCTGATCAATCTTTTTTTGTGCTCATTATCAACAATTTGGTGCCCTGTCCTTCCTTGAATGACACAGACGTATGCCCCAGAGAGCCTTAGACACGGTCACTATTTTCAAATTGTTTTATCCATCATTGGGTCTGGAAGTATAGCCGAAGGCTCTGGAGCTGGCAAGGGAAAGGAGGCAGATTTTTTTGTCGAAAGATACAATCGAAGGTTAGAGAGTTTTCAATCGAATTTACTCACAGAGTCAATGAAGAAACAAGAAAGTACCAACAAAAACTGAATAACAGTTTTTCAAGAACAAAGGCTTCAGCCACATTGGTTGGAGAATGGTCAGGGGTATGTAGCACACCCCAACTGCCACCTCAAAATGTTCACAGGACTATCACGAGGTGTGTAACCTCTTCCTCCTGAATGGATCACAAGTCCCAGGTAGGCGCTAAGTTCCAAACTAAGACCCTCAAAGCAAGAAAGGAGCTGAGGTATTACTTGGCACTGCCCCAGCAGAGTCACTCAAGAATAAGGATTTCTCAAGTAACAATAAAACCTACAAAGGCACCAAGGTGACGCTAGGGGAATGCCCTGAAGCTGAAGAAATAGTTGAGTTCCAGAAGGAAAAAACACTTAAAATGACGCAAACTTAAAGAAACGCCTGGTAAAACACCAAGGGTACACCACAGCTGAGCCAAAATCTCCCAACTCAAAGAACCAAAAGATCAGCCTCAACAAAGAAAACCGAAATAGCCCCACTGGTTGAGGGATGAAGACATTGTAGAAGGTCGGCCTTGACACCGAAAGGTGATTGAGAGCACAAGGAAAAAAGTAAGAGCCTCACAAAAGGGAAGTTTAAACACTGAAAACAAAGCTAGAGATGGTTGATAATTGACCAAGAGAACCTCGAAGTCAAAGGGAAGAAGTGACACCTTGGACCCTAAATAGAGACCCTGAGGAAAGGGTAGTTTACCAATTCCCGTAAAATCCTACGGAGTTCCACTGAAGCCATGAAAAGAAGGTTAGCGAACAGGCCGTGAAGAGTTGCAACCTTCTGCAATAACAGAACTGGAGGAAAAGGAGGAATTATTTGAGTAGGAAGAAGAGACTGAGGAGTTTCCAGTTGATTAGGAATCCTCCCAGGGAGGAGAAGCTAGAGAATACTGACAGAAGCTTTGTCACTTGCCCGACGTGGGGGTTGACTCTTATCCATCCAGACCTCCACTCCTAGACCATATTAATCTGCAATAGTCTAACAAGGATGGAAGCAGACACCTATTTGCTTCTAACTAGAGGAGGATCAAGGTGAGTCCTGTTTCCTTCTGAAAATCCTGTTATCACAAAAGAGAAATCTGTTACTACCCATGTTGCTTAGTTTCCTGGACCCGGATCAGGAGGCTTTCATGGAATCAGCTGTTGCAAAGGCTGTTACAGCAAGGGTAGAAATTAAATAAAGGCACTTTACCTGCCACCAGTCCCCATGCTGATAGAGAGCAAACAAGTGGACATGGTTGACTGAAAGATGGAGAGGTCAGCAGCAGGACAGTGGCATATTGCAAACTCAAGTGCACTGCCAACCATTATGCTCACCAGCAGTGGAATGAAATTGAGGACCTTGTGCATCCTCTGCCAGAGGTATGTAAGAAGAGGGCACAAATTGTGATTCCGGAAGGTAGGAACATTGCCAAAACCTACCTATAGTCCTGACTCGATGCAGTGGACAACGCCATCAGACAGCTATTTACTAGCACAACTATGTGGAAACACGCTTGGCTAAAAGTGTCAAGTTTTAAGTAGGAGGTACAAGCTTCTGTGGTCAATGTGCCCTTCAACATGTACGGACTGGATGCTTATTTCACACTGCTTGTTCTACGGTTTGTTTTTCCCTATTTGGGGGATTTGTTCTCCCTGCACGACTATATGTAGCACTGGTTATTGCTCTGTTTGCTGTGATATGTGTGTATTGCTGCAAAAATTTCAGTTAATAAAAAAATTTGCCCTTCACCGCGTACAGCGTCTTCAGAAGTACAGTGGATAATGTGGTGATGCAGCACATGAAAAAGAAAATAAGTTGGCAAAAGCAATGGAGGCATTGCAATGCAACAGATTTTTTCTGGGCCAGGGTCGGAGGATTTACCCAGTGGAAAAGAACACTGACAAGGGGAGGTTTGCATCCTACAACACACGCCTCCTCAACTCCACTAAATGGCCCACCAAGTTCATGATCACAGTTGCAGGATTGGTCACCATCACGATAAACATTGAGGGAGAGCCAAAGGAATGTGAACCACCCTGATACTGTCGGACTCTCTAGCTAGTGACTTAACAACGGAGCCCCTCCTACACATACACAGGAGGGAGAATGGAGAAGTTAATCTAGAAATGGAAGTAACTCACCTCTGGCACATGGGTATTGAACTTAATTCAACTTGGTTACTGCATAGAACTGCTAAACAGGCTTCCAACAATCATATCCTGAATGTAGGCATGCAACAAAGAACAGCCTGTTTCTGTAGCAATAAGTCAACAATCTCTTACTCAAAAAGGCAATAGACCAAGAACCATCAAAGGAAAAGAACAAAGGAGTCTACTCTGTTTATTTCCTCGTACCAAAACCGGACAAGACACTTAGGCCCATTTTAGATCTAAGAGCATTGTACAGGTCTATAAAGTCACAAAAGTTCAAGATGACAACACTGCAGGAGGTCATTCCACTCTTGGAAAAAGGGGACCATATGAAAACTATAAACTTCAAAGATGCCTATATGTACATTCCAATGAATAGAAGACACAATAAGTTCCTGCGAACACGGTACAGTGCCAGTTCTGGGTACAGCCTTTTGGAATAAAGTCTGCTCCAAGGCTTTTCACGAAATGTCTCACTGCAGTACAGGCACATCTGCGGAGTTTAACCATAACTAGATGATAAGGCTGGTAAAGACTAAATCGTTCAAACAGTGCCAGAATAATAAACAAACAGTGATAAGAACAGGACAAGCCACAAACTGAGGTTTTACTTTAGAAAATATTTTCTCCAATTTCAGAAAGGGATACGTCTTTCCTAAGAGCAAGACTAAATTCAGTGGAAGCCAAGCCCTTCTCTGTAACAGAGTCCAACTAACTGACAAAGGATACTTGCCTCTACCAGAAGGGCAACGTCTGATGTGAGAACGGTGTGAAAGTGATGGGCATGATAGTTTCGTGAATTCACATAGTTTTCATGCAAGACTCCACATGAGACAATTTTCAGTAGTGACTACAACAGCAGTGGTCCTAGGCAGTTGGGAGTTGGCTCTGCCACAGACCATGTAAACAAGTAAATGCTGTGCTAGAGCACAGACAGCATTACAGTGTGCAGACCATTCAAACTACCAACTCCCTCGTTAACCATCACAACAGATGCATCCCACATTGGGTGGGGAGTCAACATTGGAAAGCTAAACGTCGGGGACCTATAGAGCGCTCAAGGATGAGTTGAAACACAAAATTGTTTTAGGACTCAAATCTGTATTCTTGGACAGCAAGGCCTTCCAGAAACAGGTGAGGGGAAGGAAAGTCTGAATCCAAACAGAAAACACAATCTCTATGTCCTGCCTCAAATAACAGAAGGATTTGGGAGACACACGATCTTACGTTCTGTCCAGAATAGCACAATACTGAAGGAAGTGGGCTGTCCAGAGAAGGATTATATTAATGGTGATACACCTACCAGGGGTACAAAACACAGAGGCACACTGAAAAGCACTTCATAAAGTTGCCAGCTAAAGCAAAAACTGGTGGAGAAAATTGTTTGGAAGTGGATCATACCTCAGGTAGAACTATTCACAACTGAAGAGCCTTCAAAATGCTGAAGCACTGCATCCAGCCAGGTACCCGCAACATTGCTCGGTAGAGAATGCCTTAGCAATAGAAAGGTGAGGGATACTTGCCTAAGCATTACACCCAGTACTGTTAATGCCACTAGTGAGATAGAAATGCACGGAAGCAAAGATGGTTCTAGTCTTGATAGCACCTAAATGGTCCAGGCAAACATGTTTTTCAGACCTGGTGCATATGGCACAGGTCCGTGTCATAAGATCGCCAGAAAACCAAGTTTTGTTGACAATTCAGGGAGGTCAGGTATACCATCCGAGACCAGCTACCCCGAGCTTAGCTGGATGGTTCCTTAGAACATAGAATTTAGCCACGTAGATCTGCCGGCAAGAGCCATGGAAACACTTAAGAAGCTTGAAGGCCAACTACAAAAAAGTGTTACACTGTGAAGTGGCACAGATTCATTCACTAGTGTAACTGGAAAGGAATTAGTAAGGGCTGAACACAGGACACTACAGTAGGTTGCTACCTCACGCATCTGCTAAATGAGAAACTTTCATATACTTCACTCAAGGTACACTTGGCAGCCATAGTGGCTTATACAAGGGGAGTCATAGGAAAAGCTTCTTCACCATGCTTCTTCACCATATCATCAAATAATTCCTAGAAGGAGCAAAGCGAATAGTGGCCGACGGCCAGTTCCAATACCTATGCGTAACCTTCACATGGTGCTGATTCAAATTGTGAAGGCACTCTTTGAATCCAGGCATAATGTAAAACTCAGGCATTTAACCCTTAAAACAGCCTTCCTACTGTAGTCAACTACAGTCCCGACAATGCAGGAACCTTACCTACAAATACACAAGGACATGGTGTTAATGAGACCAAACCCACAATTTATTCCCAAAGTGCTATCGCATTTCCATGTAAACCAAGCAATACACTTGCCAGCGTTCTTCCAGCAGCCTAACAAACAGGCTGAGGAGTTAGAAAAGCAGATGTTAGGAGGGCAGTTATATATTACAGAAAACAAAACCAGCCATAAAGGGGAACCAATTCTTCATGTCTTTTGAACAAGCAAGTTAAGGCTCTCTGGTCACTAAAGGTACCATTGCTAGATGGACAGTACAGACAATAAGACATGCTACAAATAGTAAGAGTGTCACTGGGAGAAAAATGGAGCAACATTTGCCTTCATTGCTAATGTGTCTTTAAACGATATCTGCATGGCGTTCACGTGGTCTACCTTGTACACTTTCACATAGCACTACTGTGTAGTCATTCAGGCTAACAAGGATGATCAGGTGAGTCAACAAGTACTAAAAAACCTGTTTTCAAATGCAAAGTGTGGTCTTCCCTCCCTCCCAAGGGAAGAGTATAGTGCTACAAAATCAGTGAACAGCATTTGAAGCCAGAAAAGATTCCCTCTGAAGAACAAGATAGCTAACTTACACGTAGAAGTAGTTTTGTAGGTTGAAGAATTTCCTGGATTTACAAGCTACCCTCTCTTTGCCCCAGAATTAGATGACGTTGTAGAGACAGCTAAAGTGTGCATATAAGAGGAAACAAAACATACAAAGAGGTCATCCAAGAGAAAAAATTAATTCGAAGATGGCGACCATGTCTAAGGGTGTTATGGGGCGCACATCTGGCCTCATTCAAGGAGTGACATGGCACCAAATGGTCGACAACACCTGCAACAACAAAAGAGAGAAAGAACTAAAAGGAGTCCATTGTGAACCCAAGCACAAGATGGCGGAATAATGCACGGCATGTGAATCCAGAAACTTCTTCAAGCTGCAAAACTACTCCTGTAAGTAAGTAACTATTTTGTTCTTGTACAAATCCCTCAGCTAGTCTTACTCCCACGTGTCTGTATTTTATATATAACTCACATCCTTTGAACCTTTTTTTCCAAGCAGTTGTAATGATACTTCAGTCAGGTTGAAGGATTTGTAGAAGATTTATTCAGAGCAAGCAGGAACATCTGTACAGCATGATGTCTTGTCTCTAACTGTTCTAGCTCAGATCTAGAACCCACACTCAGATGTAACCAGCAACCGTAACCATGGTACTGGTTACTAAGATAGCTGTGATGCAACATCTCCTTCCTTTAATTAATACAACAACTTGAATTAATATACATCACTACAAACTAAAGTATTATGCAAAAATTAATTATGTAAATAAGATACAATTCAGGGTAAACAAAAGTACAAGAGAGTTATAAGAAGAGAATAAATATATGAAACATTTTGTGATACAAGTTTATACACTCTATTCCCTTCTGTGCGAATTTAAAATTATTACATAGCATAGTTCCCATATTTCATTGGTAATCTTGTCTCTCTGCCAAAACGTGTTACTTTCCCAGTTTTACTTGAAGATTGTACGGATTTACCAAAAGATTGGACATCAATACTGGGAACAATCCTGATGGATTGAGAATGAGAGTCTTGATTAACAATTGTGGTGTCTGTGACCTCATCCCACATCCAATTAATTGATGAAGAAGTTTTTCCTGCTATTTCATTGTGATTTATATTACTATATTTGGACAGCTTGTAATAATGCCAAATTTTTCCATCACTCAATTCAGCAGACCTGGAATAAGGTTTAACCACACGTAATGGTACAGAATATTTACTCTGTCCTTTTTTTAACTTTAGAGCTAGGTTTCACCTTGACCCAATCACCTTTCTTTAGTTTGATGTCATGTGTATTGTGTGTTTTGTCGCAATTTGCCTAAGGCAAGCCCGTCTGCGCCCGTCCGCGCCCTGCCGGGACCAGGGGCCATAAACCCTGGCCCAACGCTGAAGTACTCATCTAGTGAGCTTTTGTCTCTTGACACCTTTCCCTACCCTCTCAAACCCTTTACCCTGTCAATATTGGGAACTGAAAACCTCCTTAGGACCCCCGCTGTAACCCCAGTCCATCCTGTTGCCCCCCCAGTTCATCCTACACCCAGTCCTGCGAAACCGCCGGGTCTGACAGTAGCCCTCCTGAACACTAGATCTTTGCACAAACATCGTCTAGAAATTTTTACCCTTCTTCAGGATGGCGATATTGATATTCTGTCTTTAACAGAAACATGGATGGGGGAAGCTTCAGTCCCCGATCTCATCTCTTCCTTGCCAACAGATTTCGATGCCCTCTGGCACAACAGGCAAGACAATAGAAGAGGTGGGGGGGTGGCGACCTTTTTTAAATCCAGTCTAAAGGCCACCACGATACTATCAGAAAGCTTGGACAATTCTGAGATCCTAGGGGTCAAGTTTACTCTTGACTCCTCTTGCTTTGTTCTTTTGACAGTCTATCGCCCCCCGGGCGCCTCACCAGGTTTCTGCAATGATTTTTGCGAAATTATATCAGATCTTAGTACGCGATATCAAAAGCTTATGGTTGTGGGCGACTTTAACTTCCACTGGGACAACAGTCCCCGTGAGTCCCAGGCCAGTCAACTGGACATGACTATGTCCAACCTAGGATTCCATCAGTTGGTAAATGGCCCTACTCACTCTAAGGGACATACCCTTGATCTGGTTTGGTCAACTAGCCAGCAAGACAGACTCTTAAACTGTCTTCCATGTGTCTGGTCGGACCACTTTCTCATCTCTTGCTGGGTTCCCTTGGACTGTCCTTCCTCTCGTTTACCCCCAGAGTGGAGGAGAGTGCGAAGTTGGCATAAAATCAAGTCGGACAACCTTACCGACTTCTTTCAGAGATCTCCCCCGCATAGGCCTGAGGAGGGCCTTACTAATATTGACCTAGCCAGCCAATCCCTTAATGATACTCTCCTCTCGGCCATTGACCATCTAGCACCAGAACGCAGGGAAAGAATTAAGCCCAAAAACAAAGGGGCCCCCTGGTTCAACGAGACCTTACGGATACACAGACAGAGCCTGCGTAAGGTTGAGAGACAGTGGAGAAGAGCATATAAGGCCTCTGACCTGATCCTCTATAAAGCTGCTCTGGTCCTTTATAAGAAAGCTATCATCTCCAGGAAAGCTGATTATTATGAGGCTCGGATCTCTGATGCTCCTAATAAACAAAAGGAAACTTTTAAGATCCTAAAAGAACTTAGCAGAAAGGTCGATGTGTCATCAACTTTAATACCTTTCGATGTTGATACCTTACAGTCCTTCTTCCTACAGAAAGTGTTGGATATTCTGCTTGAGATTAATAAATCTCCCGCAATCACTGCAAGTCAAGGACTGGTGTCACCCCAAACCTCACCAGCGCAGTTTCTTGCACACTTTCCTCCGCTGGACGCAGAAGCGTTGGCCTTCCTGACAAACAAAGTTAAATCTGGCTCACCGGCTGATCCTTGTCCTCCTAGGATTTTTCAGCTGGCTCGCCCTATCCTGGAATATCAGAGTCTCTCGCTTCTCAACAACTCCCTAGCCATTGGTCAGGTGCCAATTAACCTGAAGGAGGCCAGAGTTATCCCCTTATTGAAGAAGCCAGGAGCCGACAAGGCTGATTTGAAAAATTACAGGCCAATTTCACAACTGCTCTTTCTGGCCAAAGTTATGGAGCAACATGTCCTAAAAAATCTGAGTATTTGGACACATTTAAGCTGCTGCACCCACGTCAGGCAGGTTTCAGAGCCTATCATAGTACGGAGCTAGTCATGTTGTCCGTCCTTGACGACCTTAGATTGAATGCTGATAGGAGAGAGCCGAGCGCACTTGTGCTCTTGGACCTCTCTGCAGCATTCGATACGGTCAGCCACTCCATCTTGCTGACCCGTCTGATGGACCTGGGAATCAGGGGTACAGCCCTTGACTGGCTAAGATCATTTCTCTCTGGCCGCTCATAAAGGGTGCCGCTCGGCGATTGCTCCTCCAAGAGAGGTGTCATCCCATGTGGCGTACCACAGGGCTCTGCGTTGTCCCCGCTGCTCTTTAATATCTATTTGCAACCCTTAGTCTCCGCTCTATCCAATCTGGACTGTCGTATTTTTAATTATGCTGACGACACCCAGCTTATTCTGAGGATTGACAATTCAGCCCTCGCCCAAGAGACGGCCCAAAATATCTTAAGATTCACAACTAACTGGATTGACAGCTAACTCTTTAAAAATCAACCCCGATAAAACGGAGGTTCTTGTCGTCCCAACCATTAATAACTCCTGGGGTGGCCTGTTCTGGCCCAAAGAACTTGGGACTCCTCCCTGTCCAGCCCCAGTTGTGAAAAGCTTGGGAATCAAGATCGACACAGATCTCTCGCTGAGTCATCAAGTCTCTTCAGTGCTGAGCACCTGCTCTGGTATCTTGAGGCAACTGAGGAAGTTGGTCCCTATTCTATCTACCTCCTCCATGAAATCCATAGTCTCGGCTACAATTTTGTCGCGCCTTGACTATGGGAATGCGCTTTATCTGGGCCTTCCTCAGAAGCTCACTAACCGGCTCCAGGTGGCGCAGAATGATGCTGCTAGGTTGGTTTTCAGCCTTCCTAGGAGGGCCCATGCATCACCTCTGCTCTTAGATCTACACTGGTTGCCCGTTAGACAACGCGTGAAATTCAAAGCCCTGTGCATTGCCCATAAGTCTCTTTATGGGCAAGCCCCTAGCTACATTAGGGATCGCCTGGCTAAGTATGTTCCAGGACGTCTACTTCGATCTGCAGATGCTTTCCAGCTAGTCTGCCCCCGCAGCAATCTGGTTTCCAAAGGCGGACGTGCCTTTTCTGTTATCCTGCCACGTCTTTGGAACCAATTGCTGGAGGCCCTACGGAAAGAACCAGGCCTACTCCCCTTTCGTAAGCTATTGAAAACGTTGCTCTTCAGAGACTCTTCCTAAGATCCCTGTCACCAGGACTGTCTTTGCCGGGCTGTTTTGTGTATCTCCTTCTGTCAGCGCTAAGAGACCTGTCGGTATATATGCGCTATATAAATCCCCCTACAAATACAAATACAAATTGGCTTTACTAGTTTCATGCATTTTTCTCAAATTGGATCTGACGACAGCTGGTGACCATTTACCACAAGTCTTCATGGTGTTCCAGGCGACATTGTCTTTGGAAAATGGTTCTCTACCTCGTAAAATTCTAAAGGGCTGTAGCCAGTGCCAGTCGGAGTAATCCTGTATGCCCAAATTGTGCTAAAAAGTAATTTTTCCCAATTTTTTCCAACATTCAATGAAGCCTATATGCTGCCCATAATAACTCTATTACTCCTTTCCAAAATACCTTTGCCAGCAGGATTATAGACGGGGGTTTTCTTACCTTTAATACCATTCCTTTCCAGAAACTGCATGAATTTGTCAGAAGAGAATTGTGAGCCATTGTCACTTAGAATGATCTTAGGAATTCCTTCTCGTAAAAACACACTTTCTAAAAATTTGATGACTTGTTTCGTGTCAAAGTTTTCTGTGATCTCTATTTCTGGCCATTTTGAGTAGTCATCAATGACTACAAGTACATATTTGTGGTTGCCATCCTCCTCATCAATGGGACCTAGCCAATCGATACTGAGATTTTCCCAAGGATGATCCGGAAGTAGTCTGGTGCCAAGAGTAGGTTTGAGTACACGTTAGGTCTTGTCAGAGTCTTGACAGATGGAACACTGTTTAACAAATGTTTATTTTTTTCTATCCATACCTGGCCACCAGTATAACATTTTTAATCTAGCTTTCAGTTTAAGGATACCTAAATGACCTTCATGGTTTAAATCCAAAATTTTCTGTCGTAAGGATACGGGAACAACAATTCTTACTCCTCTGCAGATGTATCCAGAATTGTCAATAGATAGTTCATTTTGTAATTCCCACATAGCTCTCAATTCTCCCTGACATTCATTTTTGATGGGCCATCCTTGAGTAATGAAGTTTGTCGCTTTGTTTAAAATTTCATCGTGTGTGTACTCATTGTTCAATTCTTCTTTTAAAATTGCATTAGTATGGTAATATATTGCTGCCACGTTAAAATCATCCCAGTCGTTTTGTTCAAGAGGCTCATGAGGTAATGGAGATCTACTTAGATAGTCTGCAACCTGATTTCTTTTACCAGGAAGGTATTCAACATCATAAGTAAAATCTAAGAGTTTTATGTTCATTTTTGCAATTCTTGGAGTTGCCTTTAACAACCCTTAAGAAGTTAATACTTTTAATAGTGTTTTGTGGTCTGTTCGAAGAATAAATTTAGTGCCCCACACAAACTGCCTAAATTTCTCCATTGACCATACTGTGGCTAACATTTCTTTTTCTATGACCGAATATTTTTCTTCTGTTGGGGACAAAGAACGAGAGGCGAATGCAATTGTTACTTCTTCCCCTCTTTCATTAATTTGAGATAAAACTGCTCCCAAACCTTTCCCACTTACATCAGTTGTAGTAATACATTGTGCAAGGTTGTCAAAGGCTTGTAGGGGAAAAGCTGAGATAAGGTCATTTTTTATTTTCTTAAAATCTTCTTCAAGTTCATTGTTCCACAAAAATTCTTGTTTAATTTTAAGCAATTGTCTTAAATTATAAGTCTTTGCAGCAAAGTTCTGTAAAAAATTTGAGTAGAATTCAGCCATGCCAAGGAATTATCTTATCTTGTCTTTTGATTTGGGTACTGGTGCTTTTTTATAGCCTCAATCAGGCTCTTTTTTGGGGAAATACCTATGTCCTAAGTATGTGACAGATTTCATCCCAAATTTGCATAGTTCAGCAGTTAATCCCTTTTCAGATAAAATGTGGAGAACGTTTTTTAACTTTTCATCATGTTCTTTTTCTGTCTTGATCCATGATTAATATATCGTCCTGAAAATATGTTATGCCTTTCAACCCTTTGAAGAATTTATGCTTTAATCGTTGGAACACGGCAGCAGCAGAAGCAAGGCCGAAAGGCATGCGCACGAAGCGATAGCTTCCAAAAGGAGTTATAAAGGCTGTTAAATTTCGGCTGCTGTCGTAACTGTATCTGATGGTACGCAGATGTTAAATCAATTGTTGAAAACCAATTAATTCCCTTAGATTGTGCAAGTAATTCATCAATCCTTGGTAATGGAAATTTATCTACAACAATGTTTTTGTTGAGATCTCTCAAATCCATGCATAAGCGCAACCGGCCATCCGGTTTGCGCGCTACGACTAACGGAGCAAGCCACTCTGAACTTTCTACAGGCTCTATTATCCCTTTTTAAGGTCTTGGCTGGGGTAAGCTGCGCAGACATGGCGAGATTTAATGATTTAGGGTAGCTTTCACCAGCGGGGTTTAAGCCCCGCCCCTCTTTTCCATTGGCTGGGGTCACCGTTTATGGTAAACGGTGGCCAGCCATTGGAAAAGAGCTTCCAGTGACGTACACTTTTCTATTTTAGAGCCGTCCCAGTTGGACTTGCTCGCTTGACTTACTGTCGTCGCAAAAGATTTCTTATCTTTATGGGGCCATGTGTTTCAAACACATGGCCCAAAAATACAAGAGATCACTGCCGGGAGCTTCATCTGCTGTAAGCTCCTATGTCAGCGCAAGCCGCGCTGGGATTGGCCCAGCGTCGCAGGTTTCCTAGCAGGCAGCTGCGGCCCGCGAGGTAAGAGGGGTTTGAAAGGATGCCGGCAAGGTCTTTACGTTATTTGGTCATAGTTACAGATGTATTCTTGGTTATCTATGTGAAGTTATGTTTCAGCAGTCAACATTCTCCCACACCTTAATGTTTCTGAGCACGCGTGTTTGGCCGCACCACAGCTCTTAGACACCTCGTTGTAATCTGCCCTGTTATTTGTTAGTACGTGCAGTAAATCCTGTTACTGCTGATGTCGCAGTTCTAGGTTTTCTCATGAATATCGGCACTAGAAACCTTACCTCCAAATGCCTTTCGGAATTAATATACCTTATTTTTACTTGCACATGCGATTTTGGTATTCCTCAAACCCTCATGTTCATCCTAAAAGCCGTTCTTGAGTGGTATTTATCGCACCCAATAAATTTCGGCGAAGTCGGATTTTTCAGATGCGATGTTTAGCTTCCCATTTAGGGAGCTCGTAGGTGCGCTTTGCCGCCCACGTCTTTAAGCGTTATGTTTTCCTATGTACGTCCTTAGTGACAGAAAGACATCCTGAAATTAAGCGACTGGCCCTCCCAGGCTGCGTATAGTCCCTCCTTATATATTTTTATTTATCCAAATTAAGATTCGCACTTTTTAAAGGGTATTAGTGGTATTTACAATTGTGTAAGAATTTTTACATTGTAATTTTTCTCGGAAACGTGGGTGCGTACTTATCCTTATATATGTGCGATGATTATTTAACCCCTTCCATGCTGCGCAGATTCCGCCGCTGTGCTGACGGAATCTTGCGCGGGCGTGGTCATGACGGAACGGTTCCGTCATGAGCACAGCTCAACCGTGGCTCATGACGGAACCGTTCCGTCATGAGCACCGAAGGGGTTAACTGTTGCACTTGGCACGCCCAATAGTGTTGCCACACCGGATAAGTTTACTTAAGTGTTATTTGTCCAGTACTTGAACGTGGAAAGTCGATAAATCGCCACCTGATAGGCGATATCAGTTTCGCTTTTACCATAATTTGAATGTAAATTCTGGCAGTTGTATCCCAATACCCATATTGTAAAAAGTGAACGTAGAAAACAAAGCTTTTTAAATTTATTTTTCGGGTGCGACATTGATTCGTTCTCGTCTGGATGTGTTGATGCTGTTAAGTTGTTGTTCTGCGGTTGTCAAATATATACATTTATGCACTGTTCGTAACCTGCTGTCATTTTACTGGGCAGTTGGGTTCCATTCCAGTGCCAGATAAAACCCAAATATAACGTGACATACAGTACTTGTTTGTCCATTTAATTTGGAACATTAATATTTTTGCCTCCGTAATTTTGACATAGAATTTACAAGTCTCATAGTAATTCTTTTTCCCCCCTGACATTTGGAAGTTTTTCTATGATCTGCAGATTTCTATAAGAACAATTGTTTAAATCGGCATTACGTTGCTTTGGAAAAAAGAGTGGAGTGTTTCGTAAAGACTACTTTTTAGGTTTTTTTTAGTAATGTAAAGGGCGGTTACTGTGCGAATTGCACTTTGAGTAAATACTTTGAATTCAACATTTTGTAAGCTTTGTATTAATGCATTTTTCGTACATGTTATGTTAAATTGGCAGATAGTAAATTCTAGTTACAGGTTTGCAAAGCTTTGGCAAAGCCGAGTGGTCGCGGCTCTTAACGGCCGAGCTATTGTATTGTCCAGTACTTGAGATTCATGTACTGCAGGCCCAGCATTGCTCCTGCTTCAAACAAAATACAAGGAGCTTTGTGATGAGTACATGTGGTAAGAACATTGTCTCATTACGTCAGGTGTGGAAAGATACCACAAATCTAATGCAAAATAATCCTTAAAAATATACTCTTAAGACTGGGCAAAAAATCCGTAGTAAGGAAAGTAACTATTCACAAGCATCGCTTTCAGATCAAATAGCCAATGATAAAATAAAGCCTTACATGAATAACCAGCATTAAAAATGCAATAGGTCTCGCCTTTGATTAAGTTAAAGCCATTTGCTTTGCTATAGAATACCATTAGCAAAGCAAATGGCTTTAACTTAATCAAAGGCGAGACCTATTGCATTTTCAATGCTTCTTTGTAATATATCCAATTCAGCCTTGACACCCTCTTTTATTCTGATGGGAATGTTTCTGGCTTTATGGCAACTTGGGATCGCATTGTCTTTGAGTATTATCTTGTGTGTAAACCCACACAGTTTTCCCACATTACCAGAAAAAACACTAGGGAATTGTTTGACTACCTCATTGGCTAAGCTTGTATCAGTCTCTTTAACAAGATAACTTGGTTTTCCATTTTTGGGTTAAGAATGATCCCAAGTTCTCCTTGATCAATCCATCCTAATACGGATGGTCCTTTTTCTGCAACATATAATTTACACATTGCATTTCTGTTTTTGAACTTGAAATTAACTTCTACATAACCCACCATAGGTATTTTCTCACCTGTGTAAGTTACTGGTTGAATATCAGGAGGTTTCAGATTTAATTCAAGAACATTTGCAAATTTACTCTCCCAAACATTACGTTGTATGATAGTGTAAGGTGAGCCAGAGTCTGGTACAATTTGTAGATCGACACCTCCTGTGTTCACTACACAAACAGGTTTTTTTTTCTGCCAGTACTGCTAACATTTAGTACAACATTATCATCATCATCATTTATGTCACTAGAGGAGTTCCCTTCATCATCATGTTCTTCACTTTTATCTTCAATACAACTTACTACTTTTTTATTACCTTTCTTATTTCTTCTTCTACATGCTTTTGTAAAATGCCCCATAATTCCGCAGTAACCACATCTGGATTTCAACGCGGGACACCAATTTTCATTTGCGTTATGGCCTTTGTACCCACATCTGTAACATGTGAGCTGTCTGTCATCTTGAAAGTTTTTTTTTTAAAGTAGAGCTTTTCTTATTAAAATCCTTATAATAACGTCTGTCACATTTTTTACTTTCATTTACATTACTAGAGACTTTGCTAACTACATTATTCTCTTCCTTATTTTTAAGTGCAACCTGTGCACATCTTTTTGACATTTCACCCTTTTTTTACTATGGCAATTATTTCATTTAAAGATGTGTCTCCACATACCCATAGTTTTTCTTGTAGGGCAGATTTGTTGGAGTGCATGACAAGTTGGTCTCGAATGAAACTATCCTGAAGATCTCCAAATTCACAATTAATAGACAATTTCCTCAAAGAAGACACATAATCTTCAAAAGGTTCTGATTCATGTTTTTTCCTCTGAAAAAACTTGTATCTACTAATCCCCACACACAGTGGGTTGGTAATGTGCGTCGAGGTCTTCTAAGGCCTCAAGAAACGCATTACCCCCATGCTCGCTTTTTTCTCCATTTGTAAATTCTGGACCCTTCAGGTCCTAAACTGTGCAATAGCATTTTATTTTTTCTAGATGCAGAAAATTCATCCTCACTCTCTTCTTCTAAGGCAGATATATGATTAAGAAAATATTCTTTCCAGTCTAACCACTTCAATGCAGGTTCACCAGGACGTTTAAGGAATGGGACTGGGGTAACTAAGCCATAACCTTGACTAGCCATCCCTAAAAGTAGTATCTATGTTGGCAATATTGTAAGAATTGCGCCTAAGTGAAAATGGTTACAGTTTTTAATAATACATCTACAGAATTATCTCTATTCAGGATATAAGAGTGTGAATAATATCATCAAATAACGTTAAGATCAGATATTATCCAGTAATAAATATATTACTATGTGCTATTAAAACGGAGTATACATTGTTACACTGACTAAAAATATGCACAATAATGATAAATATGCACAATAATGAGTGGTGTGGGTGGTGTGCATATCACCGCAGAGTTAAATTATTGAGTGTTTCGTAGTTACCATAATGAAGGGAATTAAGCTTATACAGGAAGTTCCGCTCAACAGTGACTTTGAACTTGTGAGTTGTATTTCACTCGGTCTTACTTCTGATTGAGTAATCGCTTGATTCCAGTATCCATTTTCCAATGGTGAGCTTGCCGTGCTATGAAAATTGCTTGGTCCGATGTTGCCTAGTAACCGAGAAGCAAAACCAAAATGGCCGCTACATACAGATCACTTCACGTGATCTCGCGTAATGACGCGTACGTCTTATGAAAGCCTGGAAGGTTTCTTGTGGCTCCTTATACGTCACACCTCCTCGAACCTGGTTGACAACGCAGGAATGGACTCTCCGACTCCGTCCTACGCAGCGATGCTTCTGGAGCTGGTGAACTCGTAGGCACAATGGTGGTAGAACGTCCTCGGGAGTCACCACCGCTCGAAAAATGCGGTCGAGGTGGACTGCTGCAACGGTCACTTCTCAGTAAGTAACCGCAATAAAAACACCAATGTTACCAAAACACCAATGTTACAGTTTCTAAAACGAACGCCGTTTTCTGTGTAGATAAAATCAATCCGCTAGTCCGCATCAGAAATTAAAATTCCAAACTTGTACAAACAATGAAGCACTCTGTGGAAGTTTGTAAGTAGTAATCACGAACAAACTTGGATTCCAGGAGAAATTCAATGAATAAGAGGCTTCTTGAATGCGCATCTGTTTGTAAATCGTAGGTTCTTGGAGTCTTTTGAGCAGTTCCTTCTTCTGCTTGCTCTGCCAACTGCTCAAAATTGGTAAAATATTCTTCAGGATTGAAGAAGTAAGGGAATGTAGCTATGTGAATCGTTAATGATTCTGTAATCCCATCCTCCATCGCCAAATTGTAATGATACTTCAGTCAGGTTGAAGGATTTGTAGAAGATTTATTCAGAGCAAGCAGGAACATCTGTACAGCATGATGTCTTGTCTCTTAACTGTTCTAGCTTAGATCTAGAACCCACACTCAGATGTAACCAGCGACCGTAACCATGGTACTGGTTACTAAGATAGCTGTGATGCAACAACAGTGTTGAACTGGTTAAATATCACTGTTGTAGAAAGGAGATTTTGCTCTGTAGTTGGTTAACAATCAGCCAGCAGTAGATTTTCCCATAATACCTTATTGCATGCTAGCAATTGATGCTCTTGATATGTTGCATTTTTGTAGTACATTATTTCTTGTTTAGTATAGATTTTGTATTACGAAGCGGCACAACATCAGTGACATATGTACTGACTAAAACATACATAGTGAATATCAAAACAAGCATAATTGTGACTAGTTTGGAGTAAGATGCAGTATGTCTTTTGTTCAGGTAAAAACTTGTTAGTAGGCCTGGGCTGTGAACTCCACTCTGTTCGTGGAGTTTTCTGCACTCCACGGATCTCATGGAGTGCAGAAAACTCTGCTCCATGTAGTGGTGCAGCGGAGGTCTTTTCCCCTGCTCGACAGTGGTCAGTTGGTGAGGGCAAACTGCCACTCGGGTAGAATTTTTACTCAAGCGGCAGGAAGATCAGCACGAATGGCAGTTCGCACTGCACGCCGCCACTTGTGGAACTCTGTGGAGTTTTTTCTGCTATGCGGAACTCCACGAATTCCGCACAGGCCTGCTTGTTAGCACTGTAGGGTAACATTAATAAAACAGCTGTGCCTGTAAGCAGTGAAAGACCATCTCAGCGATACTTGGGAAAAACAGTTGATTTTGTTAAAGGAATTCCATCTAATTCTCCATATTAAAATTCATACTGAAATCGAAATTCTGAGAGGAAAAAACTTCTATTTCAGCACTTCTATCGAGAATACAGAAATTGTTTAGTTTAAAATTGCTTTCTTTGTGTTTTCAAACATGTTTAAAAGTTTGTAAAGTTTGGGATTTAAAGCTTCGTAACAAACCCAAAAAAACGGAACAGAGAAAGTACACTCATGCAGTGTATTTGTCTACTTTTTAATTCAGTAGTTATTCTCCTGCCAATTTGTTCTATGAACTAGATCCACTGTCCAAGTATCTCCATTGACTTTGTTGGTTCTCTGAGTTACCCAGAGGGAGGTAGAAAGATACCAGCAGAACCGCTGTTGCCCATCTTTCTGTTAATTACTTTGAATCACACTCTGGTCTTCCCCTCTGTTCACTTCACCATTTCTTCCTGTGCACCCCAAATACCTCTTTGTAAATACATACCTGCAGGCAGCAGCAGCACAAGATTCTCATTCATTGAAATTCTTTGAGCTAGGTACAGCGTCTTAAATTCGATTCTCAATGAAAGTTAGTGAATGCTTAGTTTGACAATAGAGATACGGTTACACATACAGCACCAAGTGGGTGTACTTATTGTAATGTATTGTACTTTTGAAGCCCAGAAATTCGTTCTATGCTATTCCAAAGTACAAGGTAGTGCAGTAGTAATAGATTGCTTGTGTTACTGTGCTGATAATATGTAACCTAGAACCTTGAACTGGATTGTCGAATTTGGGGGCTGTGCCAAGGCTTATTTGCATTAGTTGGACCCTGCCTGAAACAGCATATTTTAATTTGATTTTGTTTTATAATTATTTTTGTGCCTTTAACCTATTATACAAGTAAATAAGAATCCTAGCATTATCACAAATGTAAAAGGAGAGTGTTACAATAAATATTTTTCTCGTTTTATCCAGCTGCTACATCTCTTGTATGGTCTTGCTGCTGCCATTATATTCTTTTTCCTCAAGTGCCATTTTTTTCAAAACGTTCAATTGTTTCATATTTATGTCAAGCGGTATGGTATGAAACCATATTTGCCTGGCAAGATTTTGTCCACTTGTGAATCGGCATTATGGATACCATTTCTCCAGATGAAGCAACTGATTACTTTCTCTACAACAGATGCTTAGTAACTGAAAATAGAATGCAAAGTTTCCAGCACAAGGCATTTGCTTTCTTCTCTCCCAAATCAAGGTAGACTTACACTTCTCTAGCTTGGTATCTGTTCTTTTCTATATCCTCATTAAAACGCAGAATGCAGATATACCACATACAGTTAGCAGATTCCCTGTTAGCGGCTTTGTTTGTAGATGTTCCAGGGTAATGATCTAGTAAGTTGTGTGCAGTTCTGATCTAAAACGTCCGTAACTCAAAGACCAGATTCCCATGTGGTCTTTCCACAGTTGCGGACTCGCTGGAAGAAAATAGAATGGAATTTGCTGAGAGTAATTTGACTTCAGAACTGCTGTTCAAGTCCTGGTACTTTTGCATTTGGTTTGTGGTAAAGCCTTACTCTGTGGCCTTCTAGAATCCACAGGCCTTCTGGAATCCACACCTGCATTCTTTTGCGGCATCTTATATGCCACAGCTCATCTCAAGGGCCTGACTAAATATCATAACATCACACTCATCCTGCTTGAACTCCGTTGGCTCCCTGTTCCAGCCCGCACCATGTTCAAAACCAGCTGCATCATTTACAAAGCTATCACAACCAGCATCTCAGTTCATCTTGCAGACCAGCCCACCACTCCGATGGTCCTTAGTACACCTACAGCCAGGGCACCATCAGACTGCTGACAAAAAAGTGTAAAAAAGAAACACCAAGACAGCAGGCCTTTTCCATCTATGCACCCAAGATCTTGGACAAGTTAGCATCCACTGTATGGATTCCGGTTAGTAGTTATCCTTAATCCGTTTCTTATACGCTGCATTTCCTTAACGAAGTCCGATCTGAATATTAATATATATGTTTTTTGCTGTAAGTTTACCTTAAACACCTGTTTTCTCATTATCTCAAGGTTTAGACTGTTACCTGTCTTATTTTTCTGTTGATATTTTTGTGGCTATTTCCAAATATTAGTTTAGTTTCGGTTTGTCTAGCCAGCAGAACTTTTACTTTTGTGAGGTCTCTTCAAGGTGAATATGTATAAATTAAAGCATTTTGCTGGAATGGCAGCACCTGTGGCCGCTGGCCTTGTCCCAGGATTATTTCCTGTCAGCGGACATGACGCTGTTGGCGAAAGTCTCTGGTATTGGCACTGGTCTGTCATTACTTGTCCTCCTTGGCTGTTATGGAAATGGGCCAGAATGTATGCTTTTTATCGATCGTGATTCCGTAATTAGGTACTAGCATTCTGTATTTTGAGAGTGCTTCATCTAAGCCCATGTCCCATTTTGTTGTCTTCAGTCATTTAGAACTTTATTGATGTTGGTTCCATCAATAGCACTGCTTTCACTGGAACTGTTACTGCTGTCTTAGTGCTGGCAGCCAGTCCAGATGCGTGGTCTTTGAGAAGGCAGTGCATTCTTCCTTGTGACTGGTGATCTGTTCAGTGACTGGGGTGTGTTCCCAGTCATCTTTCAGGGGTCTGCTTATGTCAGCCTAGGACTATAATGGGCTGAAACGCAACACTTAGGAAGAGCGCACTCTTTAACAATCCCTCTCATTGGAATGAAGAGTGTACCAACAAGCATGATTACTGCGGAGAGAGATCAAGAGCTGTGCTGCTTAGGGAGAGAGGAGGCATTTTTTCTTCTTGTTCATGATATGTGGGTTTTTGTGTCAGTCTTTTGAGCTCCATCTTAACCTTTACTATAAACCTTCCACTAATTGAGTCATCTGCAGATTTTTTGTTCCAAGTTAGATTGCTTTGAAGCTGCCCCATAGCTTGAGTTACACATTTTTTGCAGTCATGTCACCCTCAGCCGTGCACTACTTTCATAATGGCTTGAAGACCTGTGCCTCTGTGGCGGCAGATGCTGTACACAAACCTCAAAGCTGTAACAATTAAATTCTGAACAAGTCACCTATCTCCTAGACCTTAACCCGAATCTCTCCTTTTTACCAATGTGTTCTTTCCTCATCTCTGTGATTTAGTAATAGGTTGGCCTACTAAAATGGAATTTGGATTTTGAGTGGGGTGTTCCATAGTGACTGACCCATGAAGCATTTCAAACACAACAAGATGATGGACGGAGTGCTGAAACTTTTCAACCACTCACCCCCAATCAAGAGATCTTGGTTTAATCCAACATTCTTTTGCTCACTATGCCACCCCAGTTTGGACCCAGCCATATGCAAATCAGTCTTGACCCTGCTCCTCATGGAAACAGTCCAGCCCGAACTGCCATGCCCGGTCCTCTCTGTACTGGGGGTGAATGTTTGACATTGTTCAGCATTCCATCCATTAATTTTTCTTTTTCCATAAAGCATTCCAGCAGCATTGTAACGTTGATCCGACCCGGTGAAATGTCTCACTGGACATTAACAAGCAATGGCCAAACTTTGAAAGGCATTAACCAACCTTTTGGCTTTACCATTGCTTGTTGCAGATACTGAACAGAATCAATAACAAAAAAAGCCTATATGGCCACCTATTATGACGTATGTATGCTCATATAGGCACACATGTTGTGACACAGCAATTTTAGCCTTGTCATGATAAGCCATACAAGAACAAGGAGTGTGCAGTTACTTTGTGGGGATCCAAGTATCCTAGTGTGGTAAATCCAGGGAAGTGCTCCTATTAGGAACAAGGGCACTCACACACCCCGAAAGGTGTCATGCTTCATCATCGGGCAGCTCCTCATTGGGCGGATGCGGCAATGCCCAGCGGGCTCCTCAGGAGGGCTCTTTGCCAGGCTTCTTTTCTTTTTTGCCGACGTGAGGAGTGAGGTTTGGATGTGGTGTGCAGGTGAGGATAGAATGAGAGGAGGGTGTGTGTTAAAAATGACTAGCATGATCCAAAAACTATTTTGATTGTTGGGTCCTTTTGTCATGGTTAAAAACGTGGGTTTGATCTAATGATAGATATAATGGTCTATCTTGGCTCTGATTAGTATAAGTCAAGGGTCGACATGTTTCATGCCTATTATTGTCCTAAAGGATCATGGCATTTCATCAGGACTAATTCGAATTAATCTACTCAAACAGGGATAGACTTGTGAGTTGTGTGCAAACCATGCCCTGTATACCTTACATAAATATGCAGTGTATCTCCTGGGGACTGACCCAAAATTAGTAAAGTGTATGGCCCGAGTCGGACTAGTCAGGGCAAAACGCTACTGTGCGTGCTGACGGTCGGTAGTCGGTGCGCAATTCAGGCCTCCGACCTACCCCTTACTCTGTCTATCTTAAAGATGGAGCCATACATCAGAGTTCCAGTGCATTCACAGGAACCACCTTCACAACGGTTCTTGTGAATGCTAGGCCACAGACATTTCTAAATCTGGCAGGCGGTACTCAGTCACGGCGATGGAGTACTTAACTCCGTTCCCCAGACGGAGTAGATTCCGTCTGTTAAGAATGATATGAGACCCTTAGTATCCCATGGAGTGTTGAAAGAAAAAAGTAGTTTCCTTGTACACATTGTCTTTAATAACAGACCTTGATAAAAGCTGTCCATAAGAGAGACCTGAAAAAGGAGCAACAGCACATTTTAATATATATAGCTGACTGTTAATTTTGCATTCTAGCATTCAAACCGAAAGCTGGTTCTGTTAATCTCACCTGCCTTTGAGAAGGTGCACCACATACTGCCCCCAGCTGAAATTAATTTTCATCTCAAAGTCTCAATATTGAGCTAGGGAGGGCAAACTTGAAAACCTATATTGAAGCCATGCATGCTAATGGAAATGCCTGTAGTAATAACTCTTGTCTTTCCTTTCGTTACAGCGTCCACAGCGTTCTTGGCAGACAGCCAGCCTCCAAACCGGAAAGCTCTTGCAGTCTACCCCATCTTTCTCTTCTATTTCGTCATTAGTTGGATGATTCTGACCTTCACGCCGAGCTCTTAGTGAGGACCAGGGCTCACATGGACTGAAGGCACTATATTAAATAATTTATGGGAAAGCTGCAATCTGAGTCGTGGGTTTTCAACATGGTTTACGAATGTAAGCAATACACGCAAAAGACTGAGTGCTATGGACGCTACAGACTCACAAAAAATGTAGTTGTCTCACCAGAACGTGTATAAAAGGGCAGTACAGCATACTGAGAGTTATTTTTTACCCAATGGAAACACAGCTTGCGGAGGCTGAATCACCTCCACTCGAAGTGCAGCCGCAGTATATCTCTCTTGTGCAGCTTGCGTTTTACAGTTCCTTGCTCTTTAAGGGAAGTGGAACTGCACTGTTTAGCTCCTACCAATTGTAATCACATTTGCAGTGTCACACTCTGTTATCAAGGAAAGTACAGCTGCAGTGTCTCGCTCCCCAGCATTATCTCAATGTCCTTGGATGCTTTGCCTTCATTGTCTTATTTCTGTGAGTAGTTCAGGCTTCAGAGCTCTCGCCTCCTGGACTGTTCAGTCTGTGGTGTTTCATGCAGGCTCCTGGGTGTGCATTCTTGCAGTTGCTGCCACTTCCAGTGTCTCCCACATATTCTCCATTCCTCACTGCCTGTGGGTGAACTTTGCTTCCTTCTGAGATGCCTTTGTTTCAACCCTTTTTTGTTATTTTTTTTAATGCATATAAGAGTTGATCCTTCTTGTAAAGACCAAATATTGATGGTGAGAAACTGCATGTGGAGTCTGATTCATAGCTTACTCGGATGTCTTCAGGTAAATATATCAAGGCTGTGGTTGTTTTAAAGTGATGGACGAAAGGTTTATGGTGAATGTATCTCGATCAGTTTACAGAAGAGTGCCTTCCTGGGGGTGTTGGGCTGAAGAGGAAATTATCCCACACATGTAACAGGGCTAGCTGTCAGCACAGTGTGTTAAGTTGCTTGCATTTACCGTTCAGAGTAGGGCTTACTCCATCTCTTCGCAAAAACTAAAGCTGCTCATACTAACCCAGAAGATTTTGTGAAATAGTTATGTAAAGTCAAGTTAAGGTATACACGCACAGGAAAAGGAAGACTTAAAAACTGCAAAACATATTTAGATGCAGCAAATCTCTTGTTCCCTGAAGACACAAGCAGACTTGAATTAGGCATGCAACCAGCACTTTATGTTCAAAATGGTGATTCTGAATTCTAGCCTCTCACTGAAAACCTAAACACATTTGTGGTACTGGGTAAAAGCGCGTAACCCCTGTCTGCTCAGAAGTAAAGGCAAGTGCTACAGTTGACTGTGCTACAAAGCTGTGTCCATTACGATTCCCACTGAGCAAGTCTGCTAGGTCATTTTATTAATATCTGCAAAGGAATAGGCAAGGCTTTTGTTAAGATCCAAATGGCCCTAATCAGTACTCAGTCCTTCAGGTTTCATACATTAGGGTATATTTAGTTGGGTAATAGTAGCACATTGAGGTACAGCGCTGCAAAGTCAGACTACTGTGAAAGTAAGCACTAAGTTAAAGATTATGCATATTCAGTGCTAAACTGAACACCTTTCTTTCGAGACTGTGACCCATTGTTAATAGTGCTCATAACTTCTTTCAGCTTTTCTGGAGTCTTTACAGTTTTTGAATTACCATCACAGTCTGATTCGATGCTTTTAATGCAAAGGTGCCAGTTAGTTCACCACAACTAACAACGTACATTTCCAAATACACCAGGTATGCAAAATGTTTATTTAGAAAGCATTCTGCTGTGAGCAGTGATTCAAAACTGGCTGGGGAGAAAGAGAAGAGATAGCTATAATAAGGAGATCATTATTTATTTGAATTTCACTCAAATATCTCCCTGGGTTTTGAACAAAGTGAAGGTTTCTCATAGCCTATTCACGAGTGGTTGCCAAGGGCCAGATACATAGTAAGAGGCTTCAGGGCAAAATGAACAGGCATCACAGCCGCCCATTAAACCCATCAGTGCAAAGTAGAATATTGAACAAACTGCAACAAAGAGAGGAGAAGTGGAAGCAACTGCATGGAAATTTAAAGGGTTTGAGACTTTTTAAGTGATGATTAGAAAGTTAAATATGAAGATGGGGTAACAGTGTTGCCACGTACATCAGAAAATTGAGTAAATCAGACTACCAGTGTAGTAGAAGTATTGATGGACAGCAAGATTAATATTCATCATATGGACTTGTTAGCTAAAAACAAACCATGAAATAATAGGCATAGACATGAAGGGGTCTTGAAGGTGAACACGTGTTTATCACAGGCTTTATGCATTTATTGCATATAAAAGATTTCAAAGTCCTCGGTGCTAAGGCTGCTTTGCATTTTACAGCCATGGCAACACTTTCTTCCAGTCTCTTCCTCCACATAATATACATCCGGTGTTGTCTTCTCCAGCAGTCCTTCAACTGGGGAGTGGGTAGGAAAGTGCCCCTGAGGGCAGCTATTTATCAGAGTCTTGTGTCTTCTGTAGGATTTAGAGAGCTCACCTCAAGCGACACCTGTTTGTTTACTTGTTTCGCACAGATTTTATTTGTGTGTTGACCACACTTTTTCAAATTATTGCCTCAATCTTTGCTTCTCACCAGCGGGGGAATAGCTCGTACGTTTTACATACTATTTGAGTTTCCTTGGCAGACTGGTTAGCTCATTTTGTAAAGATGTGGGATTGGCAGTGAGGAGGCTGCTCGGAAAGTCTTCTCCGGGACTACTAATGCGCTGTTGAGACTGACAGGAATCCAGCTGCATACAGAATCTCCACTGTAAATTTGTTGTACTCAGCAGTGACATTATATTTGTCATGTTTACTCAAAATAAATATTTCCCCGAAGAGCTGGTTTGTTTCAGGAGAAAACTAATTGGTGAGCATTCAATTTTTTCAAATTCATCTGCTAACTTGCGACATTTTACCGAAGGGAGTTAACCAAGTTTTTATAAGTAAGTAAAAAGTAGACTGTAATCTTGAGATCTCGACAGCCACATACATTGATTACACCCTGTACTTTTTCTTTCGAGAAGGAATCTATAATTTCAGAGAAAAAGAAAGCAGTAGCAAACAGGCTTCACCCTTGATTGTGTAGATATGTGGACAACAGTATCGCTCTACAGCCCTTATCCTTCAAAGTATTTAACAGCCATTATCTAGAACACTGTGCCTGCAATGGATATGTCACTGCCTGAATTGTTTCATAAATGAAACCCAAGAAAAATGTAAACCGAATCAATAATGAAGAATCCTATAGATACCATTGATTTTTGAAGATGGGTATACTTCGGTATACTGTCCACAAGGAAAGGGGGTCCATGGAGTGGAAAGAAATACTGGTCTTCTAACTCGCATTTGCATGGCATATTATGGTCCATATATTGTGCTAGTTTACTTAAGGAGAATATCTTGTTGAGAGATTGCACAGGCTAAAATCTAGGAACTCACGAAATGCCGTAACTTGTACTACTGATGGACAAATCGTAGAGGGTTTAATCCATTTCGAAACTGAAGGACGGAATTGCATAAACCTAGTTTTAAATCGATAATGTGTACATATTTTTTCTATTTGGGAGGGTGAGGGAATTATTTTCTCGATTAAAGGTGAATATTTATGACAAAAATAAAGTTTTCTTTAAGTTTTCTTTAATTTCTATGGCTCCTGTCAATTGATATTTTTACAAGAATGTGTATTGAACAATTCATCACCTTATTCACAAAACATTTTGTACAAGTGAATGTCACTAAGTTTGAAAAAAATTTTTTTCCTGAATAGCTAAATTGTTATTGTGGAAACTTGATTCGTAAATTTTAGCCCAAGCCAATCTAAAAACTAGCCCACTAAAAATAATGGCTAATTAGAGGAGCTACCCAACATATTAAAAGAGCCGGAGTTGCCGAAAGCTTTCTTCCTAAAGTGACCTTCAGCCTCATCAGTCTCTACTTTGGGTGGGGAGGAGGAGGAAGAAAAAGGGTGTTGGAGGGTAACTCAGTATTTTCTGAGATAATTTACTCCAGCTCAAGAGGTGCATTTTATTTTGTCCTTTACAACTCCTAGTCTAACCCTGGCCACCAGAAGTCTGCTCAGCTATGATTTTTGGGCCTTCATGGACTAAGTTTAGTACTCTTTCCTTCAGTGTCTTTGGTACTACTTACAACTCTTTCCTAATCCCTTCTTTATACTACAGTTGCACACTAACACTTCTGAAAGTCTCTACTTCATCCCCTATTAGATACAGACTTCTAGCCTCAGATTCCTTAAAATAGAATATTCCCCAGGCGACCGACTGGGTCTGGAAAATATTGAGCAGTACCCCTGCCTGTTACCATTGCCTCGCTCCTAGGAATCCTGCTTTCGTCACCCTACTCCGAAAGCCTGGTTATCTAGGCCTCCATGTTCAAAGTCATTCCTGGATCTTTCTCTACCACACAATCAGATAGGGAATCCAAGAGTCTGGACACCTTTGCCAAGAGGATGTTCTCTTCTGCCTACTACTTCAGTCTGTGAACACCACGTGCCACTCGGACCAGTATACCCACACAGTTTGGGACTCGATTGCACATGTGCTGCTCATGGCCTCGTAGGAGGCCCAAACCATCCGTACCCAGGTTTTTTCGGTGGGCCACAAGCACTTGTAGGGCCAGATGTACATAGTGTATATATAGGGAATTTTTGCGATTTGCTATTTGGTAATCGCTAACACCCATGTACCAATGTGTATTCAACACATTTTGCGATTCCCATTGGATCGCAAGTAGACATACCTCATTAAAATTCGGTTTGCGACCCATTGGGTATTGCAAAAATCAAAGGGATGGTGGCCTGCGTGGGTCGGCAGACTACAATGTCTGTGATTGCTTTTCAGTAAAGCACTTCATTATTTTTTTTTAATGCAGCTCATGTCATGCAAAGGAAAACAGTATGTGTTTGAAAAATAAAAAGTTTTCTTGAAATTTTTTAAGAGCAGGCAGCGGTCTATGGGAGTATTGCCTGCACTTAAAAAATGTTTTTACAAATATTCACGAAGGGCAAAGTGTCCCCTGGGGACCCCATCCATTTTACGAATGGGTTATCACTTACTCGAAGTAGGTGGTAAAATGAAAATGTTTTGCAACTCACACATACCACTGTGATTCAGTATTAGGAAGGAACGCCCTAAACACGCCCCTTCCTAATACAGAATCGCAAACTCAGTTTGCGATTCGGTCACAGGTGACCAAATTGCAAATTGGGCCTTTCTACCTTGGAAAAGTTATTTTTTGTTTGCAAACGTCTCGATTCTGAAAATGTGGCTGTTTGCAAACGAAAAAACCTTTGTAAATATCACCTTGAGTTCTTCGGGTGTTCCTGAAACTAATGGCGGGGGTTGCAGCCCTTCTTGGGAGGTCAGGTGTTTTGGTCTTCCCACTACCTCAGCAACTCGTTACCCACCTCCAGACTATGGTGGACCTCCTGCATTTGCTGAGGTTCTCTATCAATGTGCTGAAATCAAACCTGACTCCCTCTCAGATGCTCCCTTTCATCTGAGCCATTCTGGATACAGCGTAGATCCGCACCTATCCTCCAGAGGGGCAAGTCAAGGATATTCAGGCTTTAATACTGATGTTTCAGTCTCTTTCCTGAAGTCCCCGAGAGTCCAGCATCAGTGAATCTCTCGGAGCAGATCCAGATATCAGAGGGAAGTGCAAAAGACCTGCAGGGATGGCTCATGAACCGCAATTGGGTCAGGGGCAGCCCCTCCCTGTCTCCCACCCGTATGTCCCGCTGGTGACCGGTGTGTCACTCCTGGGGTGGTGTGGCCATCTGGGAGAGGTGGCGCTCAGAGGACTCTGGTCTCCGGTGAAGTCTCAGCTCCACATCAACCTGTTGGAGTTGAGAGCGATTTGCTTGGCATTGAAGGGCTTCCTCCCTTTCATCAAGGGAAGGCTAGTGCAGGTGCTTGCGGATAATAGCACCGCCATCTGTTACTGCTACAAACAGGCTTGGTGAGCCCCTGAACTCTGCCAGAAAACTCTACACCTCTGGACATTGCTGGAATGGCAGGATATTCTCCTGGTGGTGCAACACATGGTGGGGTCTCTGAACACTAGGGCAGATGATGCCTTGCAGATTACAAACAGCATCCACATCCAGAGGTGGCGCAAGGTCTCTTCCGCTACTGGGGAGAACTTTGGTTAAATATATTCGCCACCACCAAGAAAATGCAATGTCAGCACTTCTGCACGTTGGAGTTCCCAAGGCAGCTCTCACTCAGATGCGTTTCATCTCGAGTAGGTCTCAGGACTCCTGTGCGCCTTCTCGCCAATACAACTTCTGCCTCGCGTTCTGAAGAAAATGAAGACTGACTGGGACCAAGCCATCTTTGTGGCTATGGAGTGGGCACGGAGAGTTAGGTATCCTGAACTCATGAGTAGCAATCCTCCAATTAGCCTGTCCCTTTGGGAGGACCTCCTGTCTCAGCAACAGGGCAGGGTTCAGCATCCAAACCTGTGCACACTCCGTCTTCTTTTATGAAGATTAAGCAGTGAAATTGAGAGTATTCGATTTCCCTCCCAAATTCTCAGAGGTCATCTTGGCAGCCGCGTGTCCCTCCACAAAGCCCTTATACGCCTGCTGCTGGGAGACGTTTGTGGCTTCTTGCACTGACAAACACCTCTGTCTGCACCTCTGTCAGAATTGTTAATATGTTATTTAAGAGTTTTTATAGCGCTGGGAAGACCCGAGGGTATCCGAGCGCTTTACATCAATACATGTTAAACAAATAACACGTATAATCAGAACAGCTGAGTCGATTCACGACAAGTCAAAAGTGGAGCACTGTGGAGGAAAATAAATATTGGGAAGGGGTCCAAGGAACGGTAATGTCTGTGAGAATGTCTTGATGAGCGGTCGATATCCTGCTAGTTGAGATGTTGGTTGAGGAGGAGATCCTTTAGCTGTCTCTTGAAGCTCAAGGAGGGGTTTGTCCTGATATGTACTGGAATGGAGTCCCATTTTGGCGCATGGCTTGAGAAAGTGTGTGCCAGGGATTTTTGTTTGATGCTTTTGGTGGAATGAGGAGTAGGGTGTTTGAGTTTCTTAGGTTTCTTGTCTGACCTGCCCTTTTGAGTTTTGAGGCAATGTAAGCTGGTTTCCTAGTGTGAAGGGCTTTATGTGTGAGACCGGCAGTTTTGAAGCTGCAGGAAGCTTTAGTTGGGAGCCAGTTCAGTTCTTTCAGGGCAGGGGAACTTTGGTCATATTGTTTGATTCCTCTGATCATTCTGGTTGCTGCATTGAGAGTGGTTCCAAGGGGGTTTCTCAGTGCCTGTAAGGGGGTGTTCCCGTTTTCTAATTCAGACAACCCCAGCGCTTGTGTTGCAGATTTAAGATCATTCCGCGGTAGGAAGTACCCGATTTTGTTCCACTGTTTCAGGTTGTAGAAGGCACTCTTTGCACTATTCTTTATATGATCTTTCATGCTCAGCTTGGGGTCCAGTATGAACCCAAGAAATATGGCAGAGTTAGCTAGGGCTAGCTTGCAGTTGAGAGCGTCTGTGGAGTCTAGCCATTCTTGCAACTGAGGGGACTGCTCTGTCTTTAATGTGAAAATAATTTCTGTCTTATCTTGGTTAAGTTTTAGGTGGTTGCGGTGTGCATCTTCTAGTGAGGTGATTTCCATGTAGAGCTGGGTGTCATCTGTGTATAGATAAAAGGGGGTGTTTTCTTGGTTGAGAATGACAGTGAGGGGCTCCATGTAGATATTGAACAGTGTAAGCGAGAGGACAGAGCCTTGGGGGACGCCACGGGTAATTGCTGTTGTGTCGGAGGTCAGGTTGTTTTTATTTGTTGAGAGCGGTTTTATAGGAAAGATGTCAACCAGCGTAGGACCACCTCGTCCATGGCGATCCTTTTTTAGAGGGACCCCAAGAGGATCTTGTGGTCGACCGGCGCCAATAGGTCTAGGCATGTAAGCAGGCAGCATCGGCCTGTATCCATGGATTTGTGTTGGTCATCTACTAGGTTCAGAATAGTTGTTTCAGTGCTGCATCCTTTTCTGAAGCCCGACTGATGAAGGCTCAGGAGATTGTTGTTGTCGGTGTATTGGTTTAGTTGTGACAGAACATATCTCTCTAGAGTTTTGGCTTGGGAGAGGAGATTGGAGATAGGTGTGAAGTTACTGAGGGCTTTTGGGTCTGCACCTGCATTTTTAAACAGACGTGACTTGCACAAGTTTTGTGGCAGTTTGGCATCACTGCAATCATCATGGAGTTGTTTATAATCTTTGACGAGAGGAGGGGCTAGGGCATGGTTGAGTTTTTTACAAGGGATGCTGGGAGGGGGTCCGCAAGGTTGGAGGAGGGTTTGGATGTATCCAACAGAACAGATATGTCCGCTTCCCAGAGCGGGGTGAAAAACCTTCCTGCTTCTAGGAGATGTGTGTTGTCCTTGGATTTGATTGCACCTGTTATTGTCATGTGAAGTGATTGTTGATAGGGTGGCCGTGGAGTGAGAAGGGGGGGGTTCTCTCTTCTTTCCTGAGAGGGGTGGGGGTTCTCCTTGAATGACTGTTAGTGGTCATGAAGGGAGAGCGTGATCTTCATAAATATATCACTGAAGAAACTGGTGAAGTTGTCCCACGGTTCTTGGTCTTTAGCCCACCAAGGCTTTGCTCTAGCCACAATTAAAGGATATATTGTTTGGTGATCTCTGCTTTTATTACAGTTGCCTGTTGACACATTTTCTGAAGGGCCTCCAACATTTGTTTCCATCTAAACCTTTTGTTATGCCCCATTGGGACCATAATTTTATTTTAACCTTCTTGATTTGTCCTCCCTTTGAACCCATGCATTCTTGACCCCTGAGATTCTTGACAATCGAAACTGACTTCTTGGTGGAAATCACATTGCACATGAGGGTCAGCGAGCTGTAGACGGTTTTTCTTAACCCTTACACCAGCTTCTTAACAGACAAATTGGTTCTCCACACCTGTACCTAATTTCTGCGTAAAGTGGTGACACCTTTCGAAGTCCGTCAAAGCATAACGCTGCTGATCTTCTTTGCTCTGTCTCACCCCTCCGAGGAGAAGAGATTCCACCGCTTGAACCCAAAAAGAACACGGTCTGTCTACATTGATTGCACTAGAGAACACAGAGTGGACGATCAGCTCTTTGTTGGGTTCGCTGGAGTGAATAAAAGGAAAGCAGTGCAGAACGGACCATCTCCAGATGGCTTCTACTCT
Source organism: Triturus cristatus (assembly GCF_964204655.1). Lineage (NCBI taxonomy): Eukaryota > Metazoa > Chordata > Amphibia > Caudata > Salamandridae > Triturus > Triturus cristatus. Next base: position 1,042,062,368 of record NC_140588.1, read on the forward strand.
GCATTAAGATTTTCTGAGCATTGGCCAAAAAGCAACCCCATGAGAACTTGTGGGCTCATTCCACCAGATGCAAAGCTGTGACAACAGCGTTAGCTTGCAGATCTCCCACCCTGATCATCTGCAAGGCTGCAATTTGGGCATTTTTGCACATGTTCATCAAACACTGCTGCCTTGACAGCCAGGTCTGTCGTGACGGGTACTTTTTATCCTCTAGGGCTTTTTTGGCCTGAACCAGTTCTCAGATCCACCTCCAGAGAGGTATTGCTTTTGTTTGTGGCCAGAAGTCTCTATCAGATTAACAAGTTACTTACCTTCGGTGATGCCTATCTGGTAGATGCTCTATCAAGTTGCAAATTCCTTATAGATCCTCCCAACCTCACCGCTTCTGCAATATGGTCTAACTACCTAAAAGGGTCCTTGTAGGTCCCTAGTTCTGCACACTGGTCAATCAGGCTTCTTATCTGGCTCTGTGCTTCTGGTGTGGAAAACATCACATAAAGAAACTGATGTCCGCATGCTGGCACCTGTATAGGAACCATGCATGTCCCATCCGGCATGAGCGGTGCAGAGCCGATCAACGGCACTTATCAGCGTGCAGAGGTACTGGAGAAAATTCTAAGGTAAGAACCCTGCAGCTAGATAGTCTCTACCAGATAAGGCGTTACTGAAAGTAAGTAACTTGTTCTTCTCAATCAGACACATCATAATTCATGAACTTCTGTAGACTCCACCTTGTTCCACAACACTCATTGACTGTTCATGAGAGACCTCTTCCCACTTGCAATCATATATATATTCCGTCATATCTGTGCCCATACATGCTTGCTCTTCTTTCCAAGCCTATATTCTACTTTGCAATTGTACCCTTCCAACATCAGCAACACCTGGACATTTTTGATTTTCCCCTTTGGTAGTAAACAACTACTAATGGACGATGATCAATCCTTGCAACAAACCCAGTCCCCCACGGAGTCTTGCACCTCTGCTTCGTCCCGGACAAGCTTCTTTTTCTCCAGAAATAATCCATACCCTACCACGGGCCAACATCTTGTCTGTGGTGGAATAATTTTATTCAGCCTCTCAAAGTCTTAGTAGCATTATCAGTGGGGAATTCCCTTTCTTCCCTGAGTTGCAGAACTGCCTCCAATCAGCATTGCCAGCATCGACCCCATTCCTGCGAGGCCCCCACCCCGTGCTAAGCCTTTTTTTGGCTATTTGGGGTAGTTCGCACTTAGGCCCCTGTAACCTTTTGTCCACATAAAGCATCCACTTCAAATTTGCATCCCTTTTTTTTCCCCAACACCCAGAGTATTTTAAAGGTACCCAGGGTTTGTGGATTCCCCTGGAGGGGGACCCAGAAATTAGCCAAAATACAGCTAAATTTTGTTTTTAGAAAATGGAGGAAAGTGCTGAGCAAGAAAATGTCTGGTTTTCTTTCTCTGTAAATGGCCTCAATAAAGGGGTTATTGTGCTGAATTCACCATCTTCTCAGCTTTCAGGGACAGGCAGACTTTTGTCAGAAAACCAACATTTTCTACAGAGTTTTGGCATTTAACTGGGATATAGCCTATTTTTGCTATTTTTTGTGCTTTCATCCTCCTTTTAGTTGCAGACATGGGTGTGAAGGCAAAAATGAATCCCGGAAAGCTATACATATCTGAAAAGTAGACAATTCTGAATTCAACAGGGGGTCATTGTATGGATCCTTGAAGGGTTTTTTTTTAATAGAAATTAACAGTTGAAACTAAAATATATTTAAGTTGGGTTGAAAAAAACACCCATTTGTGCCGTTTTCACCTGTAACGTCTTCTAAGTATGACAGATTTTTTAAAGCAATATACCGTTGCATCCACTGGACCCTTCTGTTTGGTGGGGATATATAGGACTTGTAGATTCACCCAGAACCCGAGGAACCCAGAGCCAATAACTGATCTGGGTCTTGCAATCGTTTTTCATTGTGTACCAGGTATATAGCTATTTATTTGGTAACATATAAAGAGTGAAAAATAGGTACCAAGGAAACCTATATATTTCCAAAATGGGAACAAAATATAGGGTTTAGAAGTAGTGGTTATTTGCACATCCCCCAAATTGTGGATACCCATAGAAGCATATGAATTAGAGGTCATTTTTTATTTTTTTTTAACGACCTGTCTTACATTTGGAAGGCATACATGCAAAGAAAGTCAATTGGTAATAATACTTGTTCTACTATTCTGTGTTTCCCTGAGTCACCCGATAAAAATGGTACCTCACTTGTGTGGGTAGGCCTAGTGCCCGCAACAAGATACGGCCCAACACGCAACGTGGACACATCACATTTTCCAGTGAAAACTGACCCTTTTTTTGGCAATGTGCCTGGCTGTGGATTTTGAACCCTATCTCAGCCGGCACCTAGGAAAACCTAGCAAATCTATACATTTTTTTAAAACTAGACACCCAGGGGAATCCAGGATGGGGTAACTAGTGTGGCTTTCACCAGGTTCTGTTACCCAGAATCTCTTTCAAATCTGAAACTTTGACCAAAAAAATTAATTTTCCTCACATTTCTGTGATGGGAAGTTCTGGAATCTGTGTGGATCCACTAACTTCCACCCATCCAGCATTCCCTAACATCTGCCGATAAAAATGGTACCTCACTTGTGTGGGTAGGCCTACTTCCTGCAGCAGGAAAAGGCCCAAAACACAACGTAGACAAATCAAATCTTTCCACTGAAAACTGACCCTTTTTTTTGCAATGTGCCTAGCAGTGGATTTTGAACCCTAGCTAAACTAGCACCTAGGGAAACCTAGCAAACCTGTACATTTTTTAAAACTAGACACCCAGGGGAATACAGGATGGGGTGGCTTGTGTGGCTCTCATCAGGTTCTGTTACCCAGAATCCCTTGCAAACCTCAAACTTTGTCCAAACAAATACATTTTACTCCCATTTCTGTGATGGAAAGTTCTGGAATCTCCGTGAATCTGTATGGTTCCACAAACTTCCACCCACCCAGCATTCCCCAAAGTCTCTTGATAAAAATGGTATCTACATTGTGTGGTTGGGTCAAGTGCACGCGATAGGGAAGGGCCCAAAACTTATTGTGGAGGCATCGAAATTACTTATCACAAAACTACCTGGTTTTGCATGGAGGTCAGTTAGGTTTTTGGTCCTGAGCTCAGCAGCCATCTAGGGAAACCTACCAAACCCAGACATTTCTGAAACCTAGATACCCGGTGGAGTCCAAGCATGTGTGGCTTGCATGTATCCCCCAATGTTTTCCTCCCCAGAATCCCCTGCACACCTCAAAGTTAGCTGAAAAAAAATCTAATTTTCCTCACATTTTTGCCTGGGATCATCGTGCCAGCACATATACTACCACTCCACATTCCCCTCAGTCTCCCAAGTGAAATGATACCTCACACAGCACTGTAGAAGTTATCTAGGTACAAATGGTGACATTTGTTAAAAAGTCCTCTACTAAGATCCCACACAATTTTCTCTGAAACTCTTAAAAGTGAACAGATCAATAGTGGAATCCCTACCAGTGTACACCCGGAAATTATAGACATATTCTTTCCTACTCTCAGACAGCATATACATCTTAATTCTATAACATGCCTTCTTGCTAGTAATGTACTGCCTAAAAACCAAACAGCCCTTGAACAGGATCAAAGACTCATCAACAGCTATTTCTTTCTCTGGAGTATAGATCTCTGAAAATCGATCTACAAAGTGATCAAGGACAGGCTGAATCTTAAGAAGACTTTCACATTTAGGGTGATCGTGTGGCAACCCCGAAACATTATCAACAAAATGCAGCATCCGAAGCAAAAATAAATACAGATCACGACTCATAATTGCAGGAAATATGGCTGTTGCCATCAAGGGACTGATAGACTAATATGAAGACAGGGATGGCTTCCCTATCAAGCCCATCAAAAAAGTTAAACCCAAAAACTTCTTCATCTCATCCAGATTTGTGGGAGTCCACCGGGTAGCTCTAGGGCGGGACCTAAGTCTGGCACTGTTGTCCCTCAAATACTGTTCAGCATACAAATGAGTCTGCTCAACAATCTCAGCCAAAAATACATCTTCCGTAAACAACTGAAAAAACTGTATAGGCAAAACAATTTCACAATTCAAAAATCTGGGAGTCTGGATAGACTCTGCCCTTACTCTTCAGGCCCAGACTAAGGTAGTAGCAGGGTATGTTTCAGACTCCTACGACAGCTTAAACCACTGTTGGGTTTCTTCGATCCTACCATCCGTCAGGTGGTCATTCAGGCCACAGTACTCTCCAGACTGGATTGTGCTAGCTCCGTATATATTGGGGCCAACAGTGCAGAGATACTACCTCCACGAAGGGTACAAAATGTGGCGGCCCGGGCTCTCCTCGGCCTGCCGAAAATCTGCCCCACCGCTGACTCCATCCGCAAACTGCACTGGCTGCCGGTGGAGAAACCTATTCAATTTAAGACCCTCTGTATCGTCCACAGAATCGTGGCCCTCCAATCTCCTGCTATTCTGGCCAGCCTCATGGTACCCTACATACCCTCTCGTCAGCTACACTCCATGGACCAGCATTTGGCTGTTGTCCCCCTGGTTTAAGAGAGTACGGGCTGGAGGACGCTCCATCCGCGTTCACGCTCCTAACCTCTGGAACTCCCTTTACGCACATATCAGAAACATCCAAAATCATTCTCTTTTCTGTAGAGCCATCAAAACTCACCTCTTACCTGAATAACTGCTTTTTGTGTGCTTTCTGGTTTGCCTAGGACACTTGAATTAGAACGCTGGGATGCCCCGTTGCTGGGGCAGATGCGCTATCTATAAAACCCTATAACATAACTTCACATTTCACTCTACACCCTGCATCACCACTACAGGCAGGCAACACCGGTTGCACCATGTTTGGATCAACACAGAGTCCAGCACTTCCAATGAAAAGTCTTGCAGCCCCAGGCTGCAATCCAGATGCCTCTTGCTGCACCATCAACACATCAGTGGTCTCCTCTAAAACAGGCACTTCATCCGCCCTGAGAGTAGCTTCATCATCCGATGATTCCTCTTGGACAGAAAACTCACTGCCAAAATCTTGCACTTCCTCCTCTGCCTCAGATGCATTGTCAGTCTCATAATCATGATCAGAGGAAGATTCAAAAAGCATACCAACCACCTGCTGATCATTAATCCTGCGGGTTGACATTATCCTTACTAATAAAGGTAACTTGACAAACAAATCCACAACAACAAACACTTTGTAAAATAAGTAATAAAGAAAACGTAGCTTTATCACAAACACCTATGTACTCCAAAACAATACCACTCACATGCCAGAAACAGCAAGACTCATCACCATCTACTCTGCACAGACGCAACGAGGACCAACAATATCCCACTAAAAAAGAAAATTACACGAGACAATGCAGTACACATCCTGCACAAATCCAAAAAGAATTTCACACTCGAAACATAAGTTAAATATGCTGCTATTATGACACCACTTACAAAAAATGCATACATGCATGACATTAATACTTATTTGGAGTAAACACAAAAGAAATGTATTCCTCACTAAACACCTGCAACTACGCAAACTGCCGAAACAGCCAAAATAATCACCCCAGTAAAGGGGAGCGAACCTTGCCCAAAGGGCCGCTCCCCAACATCCCCAAAAAGTAATAAATCCCTGATAGCCTTGTGGCTACTAAAAAAAATTTTTTTAAATTAAAACCAATCGAAACAGGCAACAGAAATGCACTGGATTTATCCCGGGACTGGATTCAAGAACACATATGGAATTTGGCCATTCGGAAAATTGGATGTTATCTACATTTTACCCTTTTGGAATTTGGACTGTATACAACTTTTTTTCAAATTGTATGACTTTTGTACATAATGATTAGCCTTGAGAAAGCCCTGGCTCAATTTGCCACATAGGGCGAAACACGTGTCGGCTGTCCTTTTCCTTGAAAACTGTCTACAAAATAAGTCAAAAGAGTGAAATGAATTCATAAAGCAATAAATGAAAATAAAAGAACTATGTTCACTCAAATCAACTTGGATTAGCGTGTTGTGTCTCAAAAGAGGAATCATCCTATTGTTTAAAAAAAGATCCACTGGGAACATAGGAACATATGCTCACACCCTTACTCCTTTTCGTCTGCCTGTGCATGCTGTGCAAACCGTGAACTACCAGAAGTTATCTTTTAAAACTGACTGGCAGCGTGAAATTGGCTGAACATCAAAGCACTGAATTGTTCCGTTTCCATCGCGGCATTTGAAAATAACGCCAGGAAGGTGGAGACCGGCAGGCCTCGGATATATCAGAGGAACGCACCGTCATATCCCTGGAGACTCGTCGGACGATATTGCATCCGATGTGTCTGTTTTTAGTCTAAAGACTTATACACAAATTGGTCCTGATTAGCTTTGAGAACAGCGACAGAAAATCACGTTGGAAGGAGCGCACAGAGCTCTAATACTGATGCGCACAGGTTTGATATCAACACTTAAGAAAGGAACTTATACTCTGGGTTATTTTTAATTGTCATTAGAAATCGTAACCTGTATTTTGCTTTTACAGGGGATAAGTGCACAGTGCAATATCTAAACTCAGGCTCTTGAGTAGTATTTTGAGTGCTATTCTGATTTTCAACCTAGTTGTGTGTGCCATGCTGAAGGTTTCCTGCATGTGTAGAAGTATTCCTAGTGCTATTCTGATTTTCTTCTTAGTTGTGTGTGTTTAAATGCATTTCTCCCATGGTGTCATGCTGCACATGTTGACTTGTCTGTGCATACTTTTGCATTACCTGCATTTCATTGCTGTATCTTACTTAATTACCTACTTTTTTTTTTTTTACTGCAAGTGATTTTGTTCTGTTAGTACCTTACTGCATTATTAGTTGCTGTGTGTGATTTGGACGAAGATGTGCATTTGTACCTTGTGTAGCTGTTTCTTGAGGTAACTTTTGGTGAGGGTTGTTTTCACCCATACATTACGTGCTTGTGCTGGAATCTCTGTTTTTTTGCATACCAAACTATTCTTACTGTTGCTGGTGATAGGGCAGAGTTCTTGTTACCCCAACCTCATTTACTTTGTGTTCTTATGGTGTTGGGATATGTTGTTGTTCTCAAAGTATTTTTAGGGGGCATATTGCTACCTTTCTGTGCATTTTATGGTGATGTGACGTTGTGCTCAAACCTTTTAAAGGGGGCATATTGTGACCCCAAACTTTACATGTATTTTATGGTGTTGTGACATGTTGTGCTCAAACTATTTGGAGGGGGCATATTTCGACCCCAAACTTTATGTGCATTTTATGGTGTTGTGACGTGGTTGTGTTCAAACCATTTGGAGGGGGCATATTGAGACCCCACACTTTCCGTGCATTGTATGGTGTTGTGACATGTTGAGCTCAAACTATTTAGAGGCAAAATGTTTCTACCTCAAACCTTTCTTGTATTTTCTGGTGCTGGGCATTTGCATTTTGCTCAAACCTTTCTTGCATTTACATTTTAGATTTCCATAGCATGTGTCTTTTACTGGTAATGGGCATTTGCACCCAAACTGTGAAAGAGTTACATTTTACTGGGTACATGTCTTGCACCCTGACACCCCTTGTACATTTTCTGGCGATGGAGCATTTACTTTGCACCACCCATTCCTAGGGCAAATGTGTTGCACTCGTAGAGGCACATGTATTCCATCCTCTTGCTGAAGGGGAGAGAGTGTGTGTGTATGTATGTGTGATTTCTCCCTGTATTTCCTCTTGCTTTACCTGCTCTCTTTTGTTAATGATTGTTTTCTTCTTTTTTGAATTGTGATTTGTTATTGTCTCCCTAAAAGAGGAAGCTGTGTAGTATTCTGCTCTTCTTGCTGTGTATTTCTTCCCTTGTATTCTATGCCGTGCTGATCAGCCATAGTGTGTGTGATGTCATAGAATGTTCATGTGTGCCTGGTTGAGTGAATGTCAGTTGGAGTGTGTGGGCTGAGCCGCTGCGATGCTGCTCCCAGTGGGGCTGCTACCTTACAACTTGCAATGCCTGTAACCTATGACTGCTATATGAAACTGAAGAATAAACTTTCATCCTGTTTCATCATCTTCTCTGGCTACCCTCATTCATACTATTCTACACAGTGTTTGAGCACTGCCAACTTGTGAGATGCAGTAAAGGTATTACCGCCAACTGCTTCCACATAAACCTCAACCTTTCACCTCATCCCGGACTAATGCAGGTTATCCAGGATTTTAAAAAAAATGTGTGAAGTGCCTTCCATGAGAGCAATACAATAAACAGCGTAAGAGAGAGAATAAAAATGTTATCTTAATATTGTCCTTTTGAATGGAACGAGTTGTCCTGCTTAAGTGTAAGTTGGAATAAGTGATCCAGACTATGAGGAATTTGTTGTAGGAAAGATCTGTTCTACCTGTTCCAACTGTCAATGAACTATGGTTATCCATGCTCATGGGGGGCACACTGTCTTTCCTGTGAAGCATGGTTAGGCATGTCGAGTAGCTGCCCAGGACATCAGTGTCGGCACAGTTGCTGACGACGCTGGCTGAGCTGTAGTGCACCCTTCAGGTAGAAGCACATCATATCAAAGCTAGCACAGAGGTCAGTGAATTCACAGCTCCGCATTCTGCACTGTAACTCACACACAGGCTGCTGGTTATCTCACACTCACCACTCCACACCAGTCTGCTACCTCTCTGCAAGATGAGAGGTGAGAGCACAACACATGGAAGAGCCTCAGTGATGATTGCTATCTCACCAAAGGCGTCAAACAAAGGAGGACCAGCTGATGAAGGTGTCCAATTAAACCTAGTAAGAAATATTTTCTTGCAGAAGTGATTGTGGACGTCACCCCTCCTCCCCCAAGTTTAAGATGTTCTTCATTGCTGGCCTCTACAAGGACGGCGCCAAATCTGTTATCTTCGGGTTATTCCTCCCTGGTGTGGCACTTGTCGCCGATGTAAAAAGCAGGACATTAATGTAGTTAATAATGAACAAAATGTATTGATAAGTCCGTATAGGGGGAAACTGCCAGTCATCTCTATTTCCTGGACCACTCTATAGGGCTTCAGCTGGGAATTTCCAAAGTTGAATGTTCCACAGGAAGATTCTCTCTGACGATCTTCAGTAAAGGAGATCGCAAAATCCCAGTGTTGGATCTGCACGACAATATCCTTTTGTTTCTCCCAATCCACAATCTGTTTAACTTCAAAGAACTTGACAGGTCCCTTATCAAACATGTCTCCTTGCTTTACACTCCTCACTCTTTGCCACAGTCCAAACACTTTCCGTAGATAATCAGTACTAAACTTGGTAGGTGAGGGGCAATAGTCAATCCAAGCTTAGTGCTTAAGTGTATGTGCTCTCTCCTCTAAACATGGTTCACACTTGAGAACAAGCATTTGCAATGCAATCGGTCTTGCATTTGTGAAAGTCAGCGCGTTTGGCATTGAAAATGACAATGTTTTTTACTTTTATTTTTTTATTTGCAGTGGAGTAATTATATTTGCATAGCGCTATTGCTATTCGTATGACCCCACGGTGCTGTAGAACCAGAAAATGGGAAATTGATTATGAGGGTGGGGAGATAAGAGTAATACGCTGCCTGAAAAGAAAAAAAAAGGTAACAGCCTGGAGAAAACAAACAATCATAGGGAATGCAAGATTAAGTAAAGCATGTGAAATGTAAGCAGAAACAACATGGTTCACCTAACGCTTGTACACTTATTCAGAAATCAATGAGTGTTTTAGCCTGAAAAGTTAAGGACATGACTGCAGGGCCCGGAAGTGAACTGGTTCAATGTCCAGTGCTTATATCCTTACATAACGTAAGGAGTACGGTTTAAAAAAAAAAAAACACATCACGCAACACAGAGCCGCAGTACACATTTTATAAAGTAAAAATAATGAAAACAGCTGATAAGGAGCACATTCAACGTCTGCCACTCTATGCATCAACCAGGAATTGCAGTACCTCCAGGAAGGGTGCACTCCCGCGTTTAGGGAAAACAATATTTTGCAAAGAAAGATGAGAAAACGAAAGTAGCGCTTCACTGCCAAACTCTGTAATGTGTGTGGGACACACTCCATCTGTGCGAAATACACGTACCGGATAGTTGATGTGCACGGTGTCCCAGTGAAAGGAAACAGGGCGCACAGTCAGCTATTACCCACAAGTCCCTGAATGTTGGCTGCGACGGCCCTGCTTTAGAGGACAGCAGCACTGGCACAAGGGGAATCGGAGGGTCTGGAATGTATGTTTCAGGTTTCAAAATGTTTTTTTTTTTAAATTATGCGGGATGACAGAACAGCATTTCAAATAAACAAATCTTGCAGCCCTCGCGCATTATCATATAATTTAAAAAACGGTCTGAAATACTCAACTTTTGGGAGGATGGATGGGAGCAGAAGGTAAACCACACAAAGAGCGAGCAGGAAATAAATAATAACAAGCAAGAGGGAGCAGAGGAAGGCAGCTGCAGCCCAAAGAGAGGGTGTATCAGGAAGTGCTGTAGGGGAAGTGGGTAGCTGTCATGCCTGCAACTCCAGCTATGACAACGAAGAATTCATTAAGAAAAGAGTACTCAGAAACTGAAAATAAAATGTACCGAGTAAAGTCACATGTAAAAGGTGAAGTCTCATGGGAGGTTACAACAGTGGAAAAGGAGGGACAAAGGAGGGACCACTGAAGACAACCAAAGAAACAAAAGCATTTGTAAAAGGCAGTCAAAGGAACCAATTAAAAATAAGGATGGAGCTTAAGCACATAATCTGAGAACACCACGTCTTGAAGAGACAGTGCATGCGCTGCCTAGGCGAGACCTAAAAATACTAATACAATGCTGTGACAGCTGAGGGGAGTGAGGGAAGGAGGCTGCACAAGTACTGGTCACACTCGAGAACGAGTTGCACAATACATATGAATAAAAACATTTTGACGAATGACAGTTTCCTGTGTACATTGGATGACAACCAGCTTCACATTGCAGAGGCATTCATGGCAGCCAAAGTTTGTGTGCACACATTGATAATTTCTGCTTAATAAATAGACATCAGTGGGTTGACTGCCCTGAAAGCGTCTTGAGCAGCTGAAGAAAGAGTGGCATATACTTTCTCTGCCAACTTCTGCTTCTGTACATCCCAATTAAAGATAAATTACCCCATGCCCTTTTTTTTTTAATTGTTCCTCGAGAAACTAACGGAAGTTTCAAAACGGGAATCCAATGAAACGTCAAGTGCAGTGTGCGTGCACCTCATGTTGTATGATGTGTTATTGAATTTATAAAATGCTTTAAGGGTGCATTGTAGTCCGTAATGCTCTCTACCTGTTGGAGTTTACCACTTTCCTGTATGTAGCTACGATATCAGAATACCATATCACAATACAATTATAATATCACATGTTTTGGAAGAAATGTTAGTGCTTAAAATGTAAAGGAATATCATCTTGAAATAGGAATCTAACCCCACAGCAGGATCAAAGTCACTGGTTACAGTGTTTATTTCATGAGTAATGCATGAGGGAGCCAGCATTGTGTATACAATGTCTCCTTGTCTTCTTCGTGTTATAGAATGGCTTATAAGAGCTAATGTCTGTCTTTAGTGCACAAAACATGCTTCGCCTTCAAAAATGTAACAAGGCAGTGCAGAGGTGGGCTGCTCAACGGTGGTGCTGTGCATGCGTTAAGGTTGCGAGTCACTCCAAATCTGTGATTTGATCCGCAGACGAAAGATGAGTATATACTCATTGCGACAAGACATGATACGACAAAATTAATTGCTTTTTTTCCGGTGAATTTCGTGGTGTTTTGAATGTTAAATCACACGGAGAATTGAATGTTAGTTTTGGTTACCAGTACGGTTTTATTTCTCAGGGGAGCCTGGGAATAACAGAGGTGTTGTTGGACCCCCGTTGGATTTTTTTTTGTTCCACTCACCTTTATCATCACACACGCAGAGTAGTGCTATCCCTCAAACTCCTGGTCACCCCCCTTTATGACGGGCTATTTAAAAGGCCATTCTGCGTGTCCACACCAAAAGCAAGCCCGTCTGGGCCCGGATCATGTTGAGTGCCGAAACCCCTGGCTGATTTCCACCAGGAAGGCTGCCCTTAGTGCACCACTCAAGAGAGGATCTAATGGCACTCAGTACAGAAGGTTGCGTTAGCCACACCTTCGTTCCAATCAATGTGCTTCCTATAAGCTTGCTCTTTCAAGTGAGCCATTCAAGTGAGACATTCTGTAAAGCCACAAGCAGCTGCACACAAATCGTTTAGTTGCACGTTACTAAATGCAAGATCGTTAGTCCAGCATAATCTGGATTTGTTTAAATTCCTAGGTGTACACAATTTGGACAATATCTTTGTTACTGAAGCTTGGGCAAACCAATCACCTGATCCGGATTTGGTCCAAGCGATCCCGACGGAATAATCTATTCTCAGGGCTGGCTATCATCTTTAGGGATAACTGGTCAGTATCATGTTCTTCGGCCAGAAGTGGTTCGGACTGGGATCTCCTTTATTGCCAGCTCACAGCAGCAACAATTGAAGAATATAGAACTTCAAGAACATTTTAACTATGTATCAAGTACCCCCACAATCGGCCTCCTTTGTTGCTGCTGCTCACAAGATAAGTTCTATGGTTTTTTCTCATACTCCTTGCTATATATAGTGCACTTGTGTACCTCATTTCCCCTCACCCCTCCCCTGTGGGAAATTACTCCATGATTATTCTTACTTAATTGTTTAAGTCCTCTTACTTTACTTATTTTCTTTGTTTCTTTCTTTGGGGAGGAGGGCTGTCCTTCTTAATTACTGTGCCAAGAGGATATTTTCTGCTGCCGGGGTGGTGACTTTGTTTCCCCGTGTCAGTGCGTCTCTGCACCTGGCATACTTTTTTCAGGCTGAAAAATTATTACACGGCGGTCATGCTTTTTTTTTTTAAAAAACCTGGCTCTGGACTGCTATTTCTATAGCAGCAGAAACCTTTCTCTCGAACATCCGCAGGCTTGCTTTACCTGCTCTTGCTGTTGTCAGGCAACTGACGCGGCCTCTTTACCGCAGCCACCCGCTTTTCAGCAGCTGCTGGCCCATCCAGGATCGTTTTTTTCTTGGGCGGCGTGCTTTGACCGCACTGTCCAACTTCTTTAATATTAAGACTTTTTAAAAAAAAAAAAGATAGAACCACAAATTCTGGGTAACGGACATTAAAGGAAAGGTACTTGACAGACAGCCGCGCACTCTACGTGTGTGTTGCCATTTTAGACAATTGAGAACACCATGTAAAAGTTAATATGCAGCCATTTTAACTCGTTGGTCGCCGTATAGATTGATTTCTGGCAGTTGCAGTTCCGTGGGAAACAGGTGATTTTAGAGCTGCCAATCTTTCATCCTTTTTTCTATGAGTGCAAACTTACCGCTTGTTAGAATTTTACTATTTAAACTTTTCCTGGTTGTTTTACACATGCAGACATGTCTGTAGAATCCTTGGGAAACAGTATGGAGGATAAATTGGAGGGCTTAATGAACAGGGCCCTCGAGATGGTAAGGGGGTCGCTGGATAAGACTATTAATAAACATTGAAAGACTTCTCCAAAAAGAGATGGCCTGTTGCAGGCGCAGGGCAGCCTGAAGGTATGGATGGGGCAGTTAAGGCCCTGAATAAAAGGACTGCAGGGGGAAGCCTGCCCAAAGGGGCAAACAAGTCTACAGCCACCAGGGATGTTTTACCACGCATTGTAGATGGTTCCATGAGCGGTTCCTTGGGCACTACTGATGGGCAAGAAACAGCCCAGGAAATTCCCATCTCCATTGACAGTGATGAAGATCTGGAGCCTGTGAACGACCTCTCCTGTTCCTCTGAATTTGATACCGATATCGAAGAAGTGGAGGTTGAGAGGATGGGAATGTCTGATGAGGCATAAAAGGCCACAGGCTCTAAAATGGGCATAGTTGACCCTTCTGGGGAAGATATGTTTTATCCCCTTCTAATCAAACACCCCTTGTCCCCCGAGTGGGCACCTTCTCAGCACATTGCTGAGTACCTCTCATTCTGGCTTAGGAAAGAGATTCTGAAGGAAGTTAGGTCTCGCTTGAGATCAGAATGCCCACTCCCCTCCCTCCCTCCCTGAAAAGGTCGCCATGATCCCAGATCTCGATGCCAAAGTGGTGGCATTCATTGCTAAGTACGGCAAGGACCCTAGAAAAGGGCTCAACAAGGGCTTGAAGTTTTGCCAGAATCGTCTGCATAACGTCACTGGACCTCTGACCAAAACTTTTGAGATAGCAGAGGCATCCTATCTCGGGGACACTCTGATTGACCCCAAGGAGCTCCGTCAATGGGCCCAAAGGGCCACCTGTCTCCTAGGAAACACAAATACTGCACTCTCAAATGAGAGGAGGTAGGGCATCCTACGTAAAATCGACCATTAAACTGGTTGAGTTGGCCAGCAAGGAAGGGGGCCTTGCCTCTCAGGGCCTCCTCTTCAGTGACAATTTCATAAGGGACATAGCCAAGTCTGTGGGAGTGTTTAGCTCCATGCAGAAGTCCCAAAAACATATCAAGAGGGTGTTCCAGGATACGTTTTTTGGACGGGCTGGGAGAATGCGGGGTCGGTTCCTCTGCCGTGGTCAAGCTTCAAGAAGACCCTTTTTGGGCAGTGGCGCAAGGTTCTCACAGTCCAGCTTCGGCACCCACCAAAGCTTCTATCCCCAGAAGCAGAAATTCTGTGGGAGATCCTTCAGAGGTGATTAGAAGCATAGAGGATTCTCTGCAGGTAGGGGTTTTGAAAGATCCTATATTTTGTGGGAATTGGAACTTAGTGACTCAGGACTCTTGGGTTCTGGACACAGTCAAGGGGTACAAGATTGACTTTGTAGACACCCCAGTCGAAGTAAAGATTCCTCAGGAAATGGTGTTCTTGCAGGAGGACACAAGCCTAGTGTCACAGGAGGTAGAGGATTTATTGGCCAAAGGAGAAATTCAAGAGGGAACAGGGTCAGGTTTTGTCCGCAATATCTTCCGAGTAGGGAATAAAGACAAAGGTTTGAGGCCCATGATAAATTTGAAAGATCTAAACGAGTGGGTGGTCTACCATCATTTCAAAATGGAAGGGGTTCACCTTTTAAGGGACATGCTAATGAAAGGGGACTGGCTGACAAAGAGGCATATTTAACTGTTCCATTTGGCCTCCACATCAGAAATGTATCAAATTAACTTGGGAGGGCAAGCTTTGGCAGTTTAGCAGTCTCCCTATTGGCCTCTTTTCGGCTCCTTGGTGTTTCACCAAAGTCTTTCGACTGGTAGCAGCCTGGCTCTGAGCAAGGGGAGTGAGGCTGATAATATACCTGGACGATATTCTGTTAATGGCTCAGCCAGAGATGTAGTTTCCCATCATACAGATCTCACCATAGGCTTACTAGAACACTTTGGTTTTGTCATAAACAGGAAAAATTCATGTATGGTGCTCATCCAGGAAACAGTTTCTGGGCTTTGTTATGAACACAATACAGATTGAATAGAAGTTACCAGAGGAGAAGCTAAGGAAGTTGCCAGGAGTTGGAGAAACTGCTAGCTAAGAAAAAGGGTTCCCTTTAAGGTTTTTGGCAAGGATCCTGGGTCTCTTGTCGTCGACGATCCAGGCAATATTCCTGGGTTCCTTGTATCACCGGGTCCTCCAAAGGCTCAAGGCAAGTAAGTTGAGAGCAACTCAGTCGTATTCGCAAATGCTGTTTTTGGACCAGGAATCAGGAAAGGAGTTCCTGTGGTTGCTCAAGAATGCAGAAGCATGGAAATGCATAGCCATTTTTGTGAATGGAACCGGAGGTAGTAATAGAATCAGATGCGAGTTAGAAGGATGGGGTGCGAAATGTGGCAACTGATCAATAGGGGGACGCTGGACAGATTAAGAGAAGGAGTTA
Source organism: Triturus cristatus (assembly GCF_964204655.1). Taxonomy (NCBI): domain Eukaryota; kingdom Metazoa; phylum Chordata; class Amphibia; order Caudata; family Salamandridae; genus Triturus; species Triturus cristatus. The sequence goes on from NC_140588.1 coordinate 1,042,078,286, forward strand.
CACATCAACTACTTAGAATTGCTGGCAGGTCCATTTGCAGTTCGCTGCCTTACCCTGGGCTTGATGAAGTGCTGTTTGATGCTGCATATGGACAATGTATAAGCAGTGAGGTATGTTAAAAAGATGGGGGCCCTCATTCCAAGGGGCTTGCAGATCTAGCAAAGGTTTTCTGGGGGTACTGCTTGAGCAAAGGAGTTTTGGTTGTGGCAGAACATATTCCTGGGTTAAGCAATGGTGTGGTGGATTGGTTTTCCCGGAATTTCAAAGATTCCAGCAATTTGAGGTAATTGGACATTGGCAGGATCATATTGCTGAATATCCAAGCAAAATGGGGGCCCTTTGGGTCAAGACCTCTTTGCAGACAGACTGAACACAGAGCTGGCGAGATTTTCAGCTGGAAGCCGGACCTGCAGGCTTGGGGGGTAGATGCCTTCCTTAAGAACTGGAAGGATCTAGAACCTTATGCTTGCTCTCTGTTTGCCATGCTGCCAAGACTGCTCTTGCAAGTACGCCTGTGCGGAGGGACCATGGTGGTGGCTCAGGTCTGTCCTATAGAACAGTTGATGTTTACACAACAGCTATAGCAGCAGGTCATTGTCTGATGGATGGTGTCTCTGTGGGCCAGAGCTTACTAAGAAAATCATGTGAAGTATGCAGGTACTGAACCCGCCTACTGCGAAATACACTGCTTTGTGGGATGTTAGAGATGTCCTACGGGTCCTAGTAAGTTGGGGCGAGAACTCTGCTCTGTCATAAGCTTACAGTTTTACTCTGCCTGGTGTCTTCTAGACGGACTTAGGAAGTGAAGGCCTTGGATGTCACTAGCAGGGCCTATCAACCTGAAGGAGTTTGCTAATATTTTAAATGGAGAATAAAGACTTTGTTAACTTCTGTTTTCTGTCCTTTCTTTACACAGAATGAAAGACTTTGCGTTGTCAATTGGTTGAAGGAGTACGAAAGAAGAACTGAAGGCTTGAGAAGGAAATGCAGCACAACTGTTGATTTTTCTTAGATGGCCTCATAGGGCTGTTTGTTCCCCCACCTTAGCGAGATATTTGAAGGTGGTTATGAGTGAGGCCGGTGTGAATGTCACTATGTGTGGCGCACACTCCTTTTAGGGGTGCATCAGCTTCTAAAGCGTTTATCTTGAGAGTTGGTAGGAGGGGATTGATTGCAGGATAACTTTATACCTACAGATTGGTTCAACGAAAATATGTTCAAAAATTGATATACTAGACCTATCGCAAACGCAACAGATAATGTATTAAATGCACTTTAAACTGGCATAATCTTAGCCTCCGTGTCATGCCATAAAATTTAGTTTTTTCACAGCCTGGTGGGCAGAAAATCAGGATTTTATTAAAGGCACGCAGGCTAAGAATGTCCTTCCACATTGGTACCCTCCCTAGTAGAGTTAAAGTTTATTATCCCAAATTCTTTTGGTTTTGTTTTGGAATAAGAAGTTGCCTCTGTTTGGGATTTCCGCTGGTGAAGTTTTAGCTAATGAAGTTTAAGTTCTTTGGAGTTATCTTGTTCGCAGAGCCGGAAGAAAATCTGCATGTGGGGAAGGGGATTTTATATCTTGTTAGAGTGTTCTTGATGTTCTATATCCTTCTATGTTTGCTGCTGTGAGCTGGCAATAAAGGAGATTTGCATAATCTTAGCCTCGGTGTCTTTAATAAAATCCAGATTTTCTGCCTACCTGGCTGTGGAAAATCTAGATTTTCCTATTCATACATCTGGCCATTTATTAGATTGTATTTTTACTAACAAGTCTTCTCTTCAGGTTACTGATACGTGGCTACTTTTATGGTCGGATCACAAAGCAGTGATGTTTAAGATTAGTAACCTGCCTAGAATTCAGTAAAAATTCACTTTCAGAGATCTACTGGTTTACCCACCTCCAGGGTCCAAAACCTCTTTTGTTAAAGACATAAGCCCATCTCTTAAGTCCAGTATCACTTCATCAGATTTTTTGGTTTTGGGTGATTTTAACTTTCATTTGGAAAAATCGACACAGCTTTTATGGTTTCAGGAGACAGTGGCATAACAATGGCCAATTTTGGCCTCCATCAGTTGATTATCCTGCTCATTCAGCTGGCCATATATCAGATGCCATTTTTATTAACAATTCTTCTCTACAGGTCACTGATACGTTGCCACTCTTTTGGTCGGATCACAAAGAAGTGATGTTTAAGATTAGTAGCCCGTACTCTCATCCCAGAAATAACACCCACTCGAATATTAATGGATGGGCTTGGCACAATATTGATTCCCACAACTTTCAGCAATTGTTAACTAACACCAAGACAGACGACAAGTTAGATCCTAAGTCGGCATTTTAGAACTACTCATCTTGGATCAGCACAGCAGTTGAGGCACTGGCACCAATTAAATCCTTCTCTAGCTGGAGGAAATCTTCTGAGCCATGGTATTCTGGAAAATATTGAGCGCAAAAACAGCTATGTAGGAAGAAAGAATGGAATTGGAGATCCAATTATGATGCACAAGTTAGGTAAACTTACTCTCAATCTATTTCAGGATATAAAAAACGAAATATATTTCTAGCAAAACTTTACAGTCTAAATACTCTGTCAAAGAGTTATTCCCCAATGTAAAAATGTTTACAAAAGAATCTGAACCTACTAACAACAACTACAATCAGGCTTTTTGCAATTCTTTGGCAAAGTTCTTTTTGGATAAAGTTGAGCATGTTTTAATTCTTTCATCAACAACGAACAAGCTACATTGGATTCTCAAATAGCTAAGGAAATATCCTTTACACCTATAGCACTAGAAACATTCTCTCTCGTGGACACGGAACAGGTCTTAAGTTTAGTTAAGGCAACCAAATCAGGCTCCCCCTTAGATCCCTGTCCACCTAGGATATTGTAAGTGGCCAACTGGCCAGCATTCTTAGTGGAATAATCAAATCAGGGCATTTTCCTACGGATTGCAAGAGGGCCTCTATTATCCTTTAATTAAAATACATAGTCTAGACCCTCTGGGGCTAAGTAGTTATAGGCCTGTTTTCATTTTGCCCTTTCCATTTCAAGTCCTTGAAAAGGCGCTAAATCTACAACACGTGTCTTTTATTAATGTTAACAAACTCTTGGACTTGACGCAATTTGGTTTTAGAAGTGCGTATAGCACAGAGACCACCCTGATTGCAGTCTCAGAAGACCTAAGATTTTTTTTGGATGAAGGTGGGATGGCCGCTCTGATCGTATTTGACCTCTCTGCAGCATTTGACACGGTGAATTATAATATCTTGATTGACAGGCTTTTTGAGCTTGGAATTAAAGGTGCGACCATCAGTCTATTGAAATACATCCCGTCAGATAGGGATCAACATGTAGCGATTGGAGGATTATCTCCGACTGGTTTGAGAAGCTTTATGGCGTACCGCAAGGCTCTTCTTTAATCCCAACTCTTCTGAATCTGTAGGTTACCCCACTGACGAGGTTCATTTGATCTTTCAGCTTTTTGGTTGTCTCCTACGCTGGTGATACCCAAATAATAGTTTTGGTATCCAGCAACCCAGAAGAAACAGCTGAGCATTTCAACACTTGCATGGGTCAGATCGACAGCTGCATGAAGGTTAACTGCCTAAAACTTGATTCTGGAAAGACAGAGGTTCTTCTCCTGAGCAGTGACACCTCTTTCTGGTCACCCAGTTCGTGGAGAAAGGAAATGGGACCATTACATTTGCCTGTTCGAAAAGTGAGAAACCTCTGCATTGTCTTTGACTACAAACTGATTTTCAAAGACCAAGTCAATGCTCTGGTCTCATCAGTTTTTTTTCCATAAACATAAATAAAGATCTGTCCATTTATGACACCCAACCTTCAGAAGACAGCCGTAACTGCATTAGCTTTATCCAGACTGGATTATGGGAATGCTTTACTCCTAAACATACAAAAAAGATTCCACCAGAAACTACAGATGCTGCAAAATGCATCGGCACTACTTCTAGGCATACCCAAATATCTATTGGTGATCCAAGGATTGGTCAAACTGCATTGGCTTCAATTGTAAAAAGAATCAAGTTTAAATCGTTATGTATAACCTTCAAGACATTACATAATGTTGGCCCAGATTTCTTGAGAGGTCGTTTCACCTGGTATACTCCATCAAGAAATCTAAGATCATATGCTGCCTAATTTTTGGGGAATCCAAAAACAAGAAGTGTGTCCTGGGGACTGAGACGTTTTTTTATATTTTTCCTGTAACGGTTAAACTGTGGAACTGGCTCCCATTGACACCGATGGCCAGCCCCAATCTTTGGTCCTTCAGAAAATCTTTAAAAACCTGGCTCTTTAACAACAAGTGCTAGCATCTTTCCGCCCAATGTGAGAAGAAGCACCAAGACGCGTCCGGGCAATAGAGCGCTATATAAAATTAAAAATCAAATCAATGTGTTATTTAGATGTGTTTGTTTGATCGGTTGAGCATTAACTGTTTATGGATTGTAAAGTTGTATACATCTTTTTTATTTATTTTAAATGATTAGAAATGTGTATATATATATATATATATATATATATATACATACATACACGTGTGTTTATTGCAGCCTTGAAAAAGAGGTGGTACCTCTAAACACGTGTTGGCTGAATGGCAGTTTTCTGATTAAAGAGCAATTTTTACTGGAATGTGAAATAAAGGAGATAAACTATGGAATACGTTTAAGTACATCGTCAATTATAACATCTTTTAAAAAAATCTTTATATAAATGATGTGTATCCTCCTATTAAGGCTATATTCGTTTCTGAAAGTTGTGTGCCCAAATATGTAATACAGGGAGAACACCACCTGAATGCCAAAGCAACAGAAAAGTTACATGTCCTTAGAGGTAATTATGTTTTACCCTGCCAACTATGTATGTTAAATTTGACACCCATCACTGTGCTGAAGTGTTCTAGTTCATAAATGAATAGAGGCAAGATGTGCACTGGGAGCAGAATGGATATCAAGACCGTGCTGACAGAAATTTTTAATTAATTGATCCCCAACTTCATCCCTTTGATATTGGTCGCATTCCACACTCTGTTTTTTAGGTTCTACATGCATTGCTTATAAGCAGAGGGAACACCTGGCATCCCTGTATTGTGCCCTATTGAATGTTCCCTTTCACTTAATCCCTATTGCTGATTAGTATGTAGGCAGTGAGAGAAGCCTTAGCTAGCCATAACCAGGCGAGTGATATTCGACCCACATCCCCTCGCTTCTCAGGCTTCTCTAAGGTAGTGCCATCCCAATCCGTCTAACAGTTTTTCAGCGCCTAGTCACGGAAGCATTACGCCTCCTCTTCGTTTGTTACCAATGTCTATAGAGTGTTTTTTATCCTCCACTTTCCTGTTAGCTATATATATCCTCTCAGTCTGAATGAAGTAGCTGGGGTGAAACATAGGATTAAAAGAGTGCATAGTTCAACATCCTTGTCCAGTTTCAGGATGAGGGACACTCGAGCCTGCAACATCAAAGGTGTGACCACTGCTGTGAGGGTAAGATTATTCACATTGTGGTCAGTATCCAAATAGAATATAGGGGTAAAACCGTAGGACCCGGGGGCTTTTCTAGCTTCAAGTTCTTAACTACTTCGGCCACGTCCTCAACAGAGATTGATTTGTCTAGGTATTTTCTTTGCTGTACAGAAAGCGTATCCACCCTTGACAGAGCTTATTAGTTTATCATTGTCTGTGTCATCATTAGTATGTAATCGCTGATAATATTGTGCTTAATATCTGTAGCTTGTCCTTTTCCTAATCCACTTGTTTGCCAGTGTTATTTTGGTATCCCCCATTACTTTCAGCAACTGCAACCAAGCTACCATCTAAACTTCTCCTTTGTTCCCTCAACCACCTCCTACCTAGCTTATCCATTATCCTCTTGTCCATAGTCTACTCTTCCATGACTTATTATGGCCATTACTGCAGGTACGAACCATCCTCCATTTCTCCAACTTGATCCCAGCCTTCCTGTCCCCACAAAGACCCTCAAGAATGCATCAGCCCGTCAGAAATGTCACATGAAATTGGTTCCCGCTGTCCTCTGAGATCTTCCAACATACCTCAGTCTCTCATTCGTGTAGGGTGCTTTACTGCCTTTTTATAAACAAAAAAGGTTGGTTGACCCTGGAGGAGGTTACAACCCACCCAGAAGGGAGTGGATACCTTCTAAAAGCTGAGATACGTTCTCCCGGAATCAAACTTCCAAACAAATGAGGCATCGGTCTGCCCACACTGAAAGGTACACAGAATAAAACTACTATCTCAGTGACTCAAACTACAAGTAAGAATTACTCTTTTTTTAAATATATATATATATACAACTGTCACTCACTCTACTAGTGACATGCTTCATCATCGGATTCATCCTGTCTCCTAAAGGCCAGGATGGGCATGACCATATTCCAAGGAGCTCTTTGTATATATATTTTTAGGTGACCAGGGGTTAATCTAAAAATGACTCATCCACGTCCAGGTTTTCCTTTATTTGCGGTGTGGATGAGCACAGTTAAAATGATCATAATAATAATTATGGGGCGGTGCAATTAAGGAGTGCAATGGGCCTATGACCCTCAGCTTGTCAACATGTTTCTGCACTATTCTCGTTGCCACACTTGGGCCCGGTCATTTATCAGGACAAAAGAATTGTCACTGCCTGGTGTCAGTCTCTGAGTGTGTGATTACTTATTGCATGCACGTATCGTGGCATGCTACAGGGGTGGCTGCTTGCCTGTCCGTAATCTAGTACTACAATACTAAATGAATCGTACCTGTAAAAAGAGACACACGGGTTTACATACTGTCACAGCATGGTAAATACATGGGTGCGCATGTACGAGGCATGCTAAGTGTCGCACTCCTTTAATACTGTTCATACTTAGCCGAGTTTGCTATGAACAAGCGCTGGTCTGGTCTCGTGTAGTCTGAGACCGATGAGTCGTCTATGTAAACAAACACTTTTACAAACTGTGAAGATAGCGGTCACTGAAAACCATACATGAATTAAAAAACATTTATTAAGGTGTGCCATGGCAATGTGGCTGGCATCATTAACAAAGTGGTCATGGCGTCAGTGAACTGCAGGTACTGTCATCACAGCCTCCATATGTGTCTTTATTCCCAGAAAAGCTGGTCATTAGGACTTGAGCATCCTTCTTGCCGAAGGTAGTCACCCCCTTCCATGTAGACCAGTCTATCGCTTTGCCTACCTCTTATGTCCTGACTCATTCCTCTAAAAAAGAGGAGAGACTTCACTGGCTGGACCTAAAAAGAGCATTGCTTTCTACCCTGACCGCACAAAACTGTTCTAGGTGGCCGATCTACTCTTTGTGGATTATGTGTGGCCAAGAAAGGAAAGGCTGCGCAGAAGTGAACCATCTCCCGATGGATCGTGCACTGCAATAAGTACTGTTACGCATAGGCCAGGAAGCAACCCCCAGAAGGTTTTCGTGCTCATTCCACCAGAGCAAAGGCTGCAACCATTGCGTTAGCACATAGAGTTCCAGTCCTGCACATCTACCAGGCAGCAACGTGGGCCTCGCTGCACACGTTCACCAAACACTACTGCCCGGACAGTCAAGTCCATTGGGATCAGCACTTTCCCTGTTAGGTCCTGCAGGACTTTCTGGTTTAAATGATCTTCACAGAACCACCTCCAGGAAGGTATTGCTATGGTATCTATTCTAAGGTAAGGAATCAGCGGCTAGAAGTATCTATCAGATGAACAAGTTACTTGCCTTCTGTATTGCCTTATCTGGCAGAGACTCTTTCTAGCCACAGATTCCGTACTGACCCATCCATTTTCCCCACTCTGCGAACAGATTTCTAGGTTCATCGCTGTTTCCCTTTCAGGGCCCTAGTTTTCCACACCTGTGGTCAGTGTTCTTTGTGCCTCTGTGCTCCTGGTGTGGAAAGTTGGGGGAAAAAAAATCTGACGTCAGCACGCTGGAGTCACGCCTATATAGACACTGTGCACGTTACTGCCAATGTCACACGAAGCCGAACAATGCCACCTGCTGGCACCCTGGGGTATTGCTCCCGAATTTTTTTTCAGATCTAGTCTGACACATGGGGAAAATTCTAAGGTAAGGAGTCTGCAGCTAGATAGAGTCTCTACCAGATAACTCGTTGCTGAAGGTAAGTAACTTGTTCATTACTAAACTGCTTCAGATTAGTGTACAATACAAGTGATACAGAATGGTGGTAAACATAAGTCCCTGGACCTAACCATACCCGAGATATTGCCGAAAAAAGAGTTAGGGGCCTGTTACAAGGTTTATGGGTCAGCTCACAAACAGGCAATCCCATCTATTAATAACTGGTGATCAGGTACCAATAGATTGGTGAGACCACTCTCAAATACCATTCTCATTGCCCATCTATAAATCTGCAACCACTGGCTAACCTAATCGAAAGCTAGGTATGTGACACCAAAAAAGTAAATCGGTCAGACCTTGCAATGGGTATCTCTTATAGTCATCCCTTGGCAATGAGGAGATTATTGGACTACAGTTGATTATTATATCTATGTCTGGCATAATAAATGTCTTTGCCCTTATTAAGGAAAAAAAATGTAAAACACGAAATCGGCACAGTGGTACTCCAAAGGGACTAAATGAAGATAATAAAAATATCAGAGTAACCAAATGCATTTGGCATCTAAACCTATCCATACCTATCCTCATATTTTTAGGAAAACCACCAAAAATATAGTTTTTTAAGCTAAGGTCTCTTCTGTCTAACACCCAAACGTGTTTGACATTTTAAAATCTGTGATAAATGCTCCATGCACCCACACCATGAGGACCCTAACAATAAATATGAGGACAGTGTCACCTTCTAGGAAACCCTTCAAGAAACCCTATTATTAAGCTAAGGTCTTGTCTATCTAATTTCAAATACGCTCATCTAAAAACCAACTTGAAAAACGTAAAAATGTTGAACGCTGCAACAAACTCTCATCCACCACAAGGATCCTAACATGAATTGTGAGGAAATAGTAACTTTCTTTGCCATGGGAGTAAAAAATATTGTAGATTCTTTTGATTTACTTGTCAACAATGTTGAATTACACCGGTTTGCAGAAAATCTCCTTAACACCTGGTCCCTTTTGCAGAGAAATATCCCAAACTGAACTGATAAATACAATCTCTTAAATTAAACCCTCTAATAATTTCTCTGAATGTATCCTTGCTTCTGTAGCTAAAACTTTTTGAGCACATTTGGGCCCCTACCAAAGCAGCTGAAGATATCTGAAATAGTTCACGAGTGACAATAACCTCCTGGATGACTTTCATTCAGGCTCATGAACATGTGGAATTTTTGATACCGCTATTCTGCAAGCTGTAAATTAATAATGTCATTATTATTTGGACATTTATAAAGTGCATCATACACTCTGGAGGAGACTCTTGGCGCTAATGGACTGATCTAATTATAAACCTGTCCGAGAGTGTTGGAACGGATACTTGTCTGGTAGCGTTTCCCTGAACTTTTTCTTTATTCTGCCTGGGTTTTGCTGATTCTCTTATGTGGCCTTCGGGCTCTGGGCACTTTTCCACTGTAAATACGGTGTGAAAGTGCATACGCCCTTCCTACCTGTGTTGGGAAGTGGCGCTGATTCAGTGTTCTGAAACATGGGCCGATGTGTCATTGCAGACTGGTGGGTGTGCACTGGCATCTATCAGGAGTAAACTCGCAGGCAGCTTGCCATTGGAGGGCGCTGTATGTGCACACCCACACCTATGGTGCCAATGGGTGCGTGTGCCGCTTGCCCACACAGGGTTCTGTGTGCTCACAGACACACGTGTTAGTTAAACCCGGGTCCAGTCTGCTGCACAGACTTGGGCGGGTGCACTTGCACCCCTGGTGCTGGGGACTATGTGTCTAGCCTGCCTACACAGGTCTGTGTGCGCAATAGCGCACGTGAGCCCAGGTCATGAGGAATACCTTTGTGTGTTTCCACTACCAATGATGCCTGCTCTTCCCATAGGTTAACATGGGGAAGTGGTTGACATTACTTCGGGCTGCAATAGTGGATTGGAGTGGAGCAGACTCATGACATTTGCTATCAATGGATTCGCCTTGCAAAACCCTTTCCAGTAGTAAAGGGTTTTGGCATAAGTCGCTTGCAAATGCCACTTATAGAATATGGAGTTTTATTTGCTCCAAGAGTCTCGTGGACCGTGGTGCCTGGCTCCAGTGGACACCAGGGGTCAAGGGAGCACCTCTGTGCATTTCCCAATTGATAGCCATAAACAATGGTCATCCCATGGGAATGGCAGACCTCTGCCATTTGAGGGCCAACAGGGATAGATTGGAGAGAGAGGTTTTGACACTTCACCTCTAGGGGCCGGATCAAGTAAAGTCTGCCCCTGTTAACATTTTTGTTTTTAAAAAGTGGTTTGATGATCCAGCAATTAATCGCCCCATTTCTTATCCATCATACGTGGCAAAACAGTTGGAGAAAGTGGTTGCGGAACAACTCCAGGAGTTGATAGATTCAATGGCGTCTTAGATTAATCAAATGTAGGGTTACGCCCAGGGCTGAGTTACATTACAGCAGTAGTTACGTTGGTGGTTGATATCCTGAAAATGATGCTGGACAGCGGTGACCCCAGGGTGGCTGTATGTTTAGAGCGGTCAGCCACCTTTGTTAGAAACCATTGAACAACTTGTTCTTTTTGAGCCATTAGAAAATATGATTAGAGAGGGCACGCTGGCCTAATTCTCATCCTTTCTTATAAGATTGTAGGCAAGTAGTACAACTTGATTCATTTAAGTCCGAATATAAAGACCATAAGTGGTGTAGATATCAGGCTACGCACTATAACTGATAAAGCAATATACCGACGTGATGAAGCCTTGTTCATTATTTAAACTAGAAAAGCAAATCAAGCCATGCAAATATAAACACGAATATATGCAAGCATGCTGAACTATCACATTGCAATGAATGAAATACCTCAATAACATTAATAATGATGTATTTATATTTGAAGCATTCACCTAAACAAATAAACATGTATAATCCAAAAGGAGGATACCTAAAATAGAAAAAGTATGAACATGATATGAAGGGAGGTTAAATTCCCTGCAGCTGTTCCCGTACTTCATGTGAGGTACTATTACCCACCAAGATGTTTGGTGCATAACACTTCTTCTTGGCTTCTCTAAACACATAATTACATTTGTGTAACTCCAGAGTATATTTGGCTCCATCAGCTGGTCATCCTCTTTCTGCCAAATGAGCTCTCAGTTTGCAGAACTCGTTTCTGCTGCTTGACCTGAGGCGTAAGCCAGCAGCATTGACCAACCCTAGGCTTGATAGTTCTTTCGTTCAATGGTGCAATGACATTGAGCGTTAAGGAAAGAAACACATCCCCAGAGTGTGTCCCCCTCTTTAGCAAAGAGAAGATCCGAGGCTACTTCGCTGTATCTTTCCCTCAAGGCACAAGGTGTTACCCATTTCCAGGAATGATCAGTTTTTGATTCAGCTTTCTGTAGTGGCTATCAAAGTTAGTCTTCATTATGATGTTGAAAGGTATATAATAATGACCTGTGCAAGCCAGTTCCACAGATTGTATAAAGGGTGCACAGGGGTTCAATCTAAACATTACATCCACAGTGTGGCCTGCTTCAGAGGTGGGGCTGTTAACAATTTATTCCATATCTAACAATGAGAAAGATTTCAGTACACTGGAAGAAAGGGAGTCCCCTGACTGTTGTGCCCTGGTATTACAATGTCTGAGGCAGATGAAATCATCATCGATTGTTAAGCCCGTAACACTGCTGGATTTGCCGGCCTGCCTGCCCTGCTGTGCCTAGAGAGACTACATCTCCCCAGGTCCTTAGAGGCACGCCCGCACGCCGCCACTGCCGAGGACGCGCCAGGAAGTGCGTAAGAGGGGGCTAGGGCTCCTGCAGCGCGGGACGCATGCATGCGGGCACGTGATGCGCTCAGGTGATGCCCGGGCCAAGGGCAGGCCCATCCACGCCTGTCAGAGCCCGGAAGAGGCTGGGCTGGGCCACTCCCCTAACACCTACTATCCGGGGACTGTCGAAATAAGGCTCTCGAACTGCACTAAGTGAGTACTGAACCGCAGCACAGGAGCCCGTAACACTGTGGGATTTGCCTGCCTCCCTTGCCGTGCCTAGAGAGACTACTTCTCCCTGGGTCATTAGAGGCACGCCTGCACGCCGCCACTGCTGGGGACGTGCCAGGAGGTGCTTAAGAGGAGGCCAGGGCTCCCGCAGCGCGGGACGCACGCATGCGTGCAGGCCCACGCCGCGCTCGGGCGATGCCCGTCCACGCCTGTCAGAGCCCGGAAGAGGCTGGGCTGCGCCACTCCCCTAACGCCTACTATCCAGGGACTGTCAAAATAAGGCTCTCAAACTGCACTAAGTGAGTACTGAACCGGGGATATCTAAAGATAAGTAAGCGCAAAGCTGCAGCGCAAACAGGGGGGGCAAGTGTAAACACTCTTGACTCTTTCCTGGTCAGGGCCGCAAGTGCACTCTCACACAAAATTGAGCTGACAAAGCGCTGGCTCTCACTAGAGGAAGGTAAAAGATCTGGACCCCTCATAGCACCTTCTTCCCTGTGTGAGTCCTCATTAACAGGCGAACTCGCCAGAAACTGTGACTATAAATGTTCCTCCCTGTTGGCCCTCAAATGGCAGGGATCGGAACTCATTCCAGCGGCCAAGAGAATTCAGGGAAACAGAATCCCAGAACCACAAGGTCTACACGAGCAAATAAGGCTGCTCAAGATGTCACAAAACCGACAGCGCCATTGGTGGGAAAAAACTGTATGACGGGGGTGTGTGAGGGTATGATTTTAAAACTGGAACAACTGGTACAAGGATTACTTAACCCCCTAAACTGCAGGCTGGGGAAGATAGAGGAAAAGCTAGATCTTCTAATTAATGGGTGCACTATCGCGACACGTCAAACTCATTCGTTAACAGTGAATGGTGCCCCAGGGCTTTTGGGGGACTCAGCGGTGACCTCAGTTGGGAGAGATAGTACCCTAAGGCATGTAAACCAGGCTCCTACCACAGCCACTATGATACCACCCATTATTCCTGAACATGCTCCCCCCTACAGTGTCTAAACACAACCAATATCACACATGTAGTAAACATAATCCCCTTCCGGGTTACTGAACCTATAGCACCAATAAAGGGAAGTTGAGTAGGGTGGGGCAGGGAAGCATCCCGAGCTGCTGAATCTCTATCAGAAGGACATAGCCAGCAACAAAACTTAGATTTACCCCCTGCAGCACTACCCTATGTTTTAGTGATGACCAATGTCCCTTTGTTACATAGAGGCCAGAGGGAAGATATGGACCAGATAATGAACAAAGTAGTACATTGGTTTAGTACACATCTTAAAGGCCAACCCCTTTGGGTCTTTAGCCCTGATAAACACATTATAATGGCCAGAATCCCACACCCCAAGAACATCAATGGAGACTGTGTTGTTGTTAATTTTAACAACCAGTATGCCGTGAGAAACACGTTGAGAGCCCTCACACATTATCCTCTACTCTCTACCCAGATCTCTGTTTTTTCATTGGGGAAATTTTACAGCGCCACACCATGCCCGCCCCCTCAAATCTCGAGACCATTGTACAATCCCTTATGCCCCTCTCTCCTCCCTTTATGTGATCCTTTTAGTTCCCATAGACTATCCCCAAGACTTGAGCTAGCTAATAGATTTGCTCCTCTGGGTGACTTGGAGGCTTGCGACTGACTACCTGTAGCGGGAAACACAGGTATCCTAAACACCATAGGTGAGTCCTCCCATACCTCCGTTGAACAGAGGTCTGGATGTAGGATAACACCATCCACTCCGGATCCCCTGCCGACCCCTGCCCCCACCACGTCTTCAACAAGGCCGACTCCATCATCGCACCCCAACTCCGGGACATCATCAACATCTCCTTCACCACCGCCACCTTCCCGGAGAGCTGGAAGCATGCCGAGCTCAGGGCCCTCCTGAAGAAACCGACAGCGTACCCCACCGACCTCAAGAACTTCCGCCCCATCTCGCTCCTTCCTTTTCCTGCCAAAGTCATCGAGAAGACCGTCAACAAACAGCTCGCTGCTTTCCTCGAGACGAACGGATCCCTCGACCCCTCACAGTCCGGTTTCCGAGCCAACCACAGCACCGAGACCGCCCTCATCGCAGCCACCGATGACATCAGATCCCTGCTCGACAACGGGGAAACAGCTGCCCTCATCCTCCTGGACCTCTCTGCAGCGTTCAACACAGTTTGCCACCGCACACTAATACAGCGCCTCAGCAACACCGGAATCCAAGAGAAGGCACTGGAGTGGATCATCTTGTTCCTCGCCATAAGAACCCAGAGAGTCCGCCTCCCCCCCGTTCCGTTCCGCAGCCACCGAAGTCATCTGCGGCATACCTCAAGGATCCTCGCTCAGCCCCACCCTCTTCAACGTCTACATGAGCCCCCTCGCGGCCATCGCATGCCAACACAACCTTAACATCATTTCCTACGCCGATGACACCCAGCTGATCCTCTCCCTCACCAACGACCCCGCCAGAGCCAGCCTACACGAAGGAATGAAAGACGTCGCCGAGTGGATGGAGAACAGTCGCCTGAAACTGAACTCAGACAAGACGGAAGTCCTCATCCTGGGATCATCCCCCTCTGCCTGGGACGACTCCTGGTGGCCCCCTGCCCTGGGCACCACCCCCGAGCCAACGGACCACGCACGAAACCTGGGCTTCATCCTGGACTCCTCCCTCTCGATGACCAAACAATTCAACGCCGTCTCGTCATCCTGTTTCAACACCCTGCGTATGCTCCGAAAGATCTTTCGATGGATCCCCACGTAACCAGGAAGACGGTCACCCAGGTACTCGTCACCAGCCGACTGGACTACGGGAACACCCTCTACGTGGGATCCACAGCCAAACTACAGAAAAGACTCCAGCGTATACAGAACGCCACCGCACGACTCGTCCTGGACATCCCCCGCCACAACCACATCTCCGCCCACCTGAGAGACCTGCACTGGCTCCCCGTCAGCAAGAGGATCACGTTCAGACTCCTCACCCACGCACACAAGGCTCTCCACGACCTGGGCCCCAAGTACCTCAACAACCGCCTCACTTTCTACACGCCCACCCGCCAGCTGCGATCAGCCAGCCTTGCCCCCGCCACCGTTCCACGCATTCGCAGAGCCACCGCCGGAGGAAGATCCTTCTCCTACCTGGCGGCCAAGACATGGAACTCCCTCCCCATCTACCTACGACCGACCCAGGACCATCTCTCCTTCAGGAAGCAACTCAAGACCTGGCTTTTCGAGCAGTAACAGACCCCTCCCCCCCCCAGCGCCTTGAGACCCTAACGGGTGAGTAGCGCGCTTTATAAATTGTTTGATTGATTGGGGACATTAGACGATAATTTATTCAATGATAAGGACCATCTAAGTGGCCCAGGAGTATCATCTTCTTTAAACCAAACAGATCTACATAAGAGGGGGATACACCTGGCCACGTGGCAGGTCTTGCATCAAAGCTGGATAAGCCTGAATGGATAGCCCTATGGCAGGATAGAGAAATAATATGTCTCAAGGAGACATGGGCTTTAGACCCAATATTTATAAGTGGCTATCGTTCTTTTCAAACCAACACGATTCGTTCATTAGCTGTAAGACCCAAAGGGGGTTTATTAACCTCAATTTCATACACGCTACCTTTTAAGGTCACAAAATTTGAAAATTCCTCCCTTTATTTTCACCTCCTGGCATTTGAAGAAGGACGACACCACTGTTGGCTTCTAGTAAACTACTACAATAACAACTTTAGCGGCAATATGGCGACTGTCATAGATACAGTAGAGAAAGAACTGGAGAAATTTATAAGGCCCCTGTGGTGCAAAGAACTCTATATTATATGGTTAGGTGATTTTAATTCTCAACCATGCCCCAATTCATTGGTTACTGTTTGTGGTATGGTTGACACAGAGGGAGACCCACTAGTCCACTTTATGTATCATGATTACAGGAACACCTTAAATAGGCTCCTAGCTTCAATGAATCTGGAAATGTTTTATAAAATTGAAGCTGGAGGACCAGAAAAAACATTTTTCCGGGGTACCTCTTACTCTGCACTAGATTATATAGTGGCAATCACTAATTGTTGGGAATACCTTTGTCATATGGATACAATTCTGTAAAAGTTTAGCGACCACACAGCATAATTCCTTGAGCTTTCTGGCTCTGGAATCCACCCCACACAAGCAGAGAGGGCACCAAAACCAATTCTGGCCAGGTTAAATAGTTATCAGCTGAAATAAAATAACATTGACAAGACCAAAACAATTCAGGAAGTCATAACTAATAAGCTGAAATTGGTTATAACTTGCCTGGATCTGGTTACTCCTCCAGGTATCATGATGAATAATTTTATTGATATCCTTGAGGAGATAAAATTAGCCCTCTCACGGCGCAGATCCAATAGAGATAGACCAGAAACAAGATGGTTCGACACAAACTGTACCCAGGCCTTAAAGAACCTCCGTGAGGCTTTGAAACTACTGCCTAGGAATAAAACGCAGATAAAGGAACTTTAGACGGTTTGTAAGAGAGCCCGTAAAGCATGGGAACTTGAGATAAAAGATGAGGCATGGGAAAACCTGGCTAATGCTGCAGCTTTTAACAGTAGCAGGGATTTCTGGAAGATAGTAAATGCTCCTTTCTTTAAGAAAGAGAAGGAGAAATTATTAGATAATATTGTGGGCGAAGATGCATGGGTGGCACATTTTGAAGTGATATTTGGAGGGGTGTCCGTAATAGAGAACAAATCTTACACCCCTGTAGAGACCCCTGTTAACCCCATAACTTTTAACCTGGAGGAAATAATGGCCGCCCTCGCTAAATGCAGTCGTGCTAAAGCACCAGGCCAGGACGGGGCCCCGATTGACTTTTTCTTAGAGCATCAAGATCTACGGGCCCCACTGTTAACCAACATTTTTAACAAAATCTCTAAGACCGGCCCACTCGCATCATGGGGAACAAGTGTCAGAGTGCCAATATATAAGAAAGAAGACAAGTCAAAACCTGAAAACTATCGTCCTATTTCCCTTTTGAACTCCACTGCTAAACTTCTAGGGCGTGTTACATTAAATAGACTAGAAGATTGGGCAAAAGAAAATAATGTTCTGATGCCTTCTCAATACGGATTCCAGAAGGGCAGAGGCACTATTGACCAATGTCTAAACTTAAACCTAATTATCTCCAAATATACTAGAGCTAAGGAAGGGAAAATATATATGGCCTTTATGGACCTTTTGGCAGCTTTTGACTGCATAGTCCATTCCAAACTCTGGGCAATTATGGCCTCGATGGGCATAGACCCCAGGTTGATTATTATTATAAGACAAATGTACTCACATGCGACAGCATCAATCCACTATGGAAGGGATGGGGAATGTACTAGGCCATTTAGGATTATGAGAGGAGTCAGGCAATGGTGTGTCCTCGCCCCATTTTTATTTTCACTTTATACAAATGGAGTGGAGTAAGCCCTAAAAACAAGTACGCCTGATGTTCCACAGCTCCCCTCTGGGCGGCTGCCAATTCTGGCATATGCAGATGCCGCCATTTTGGTAGCCGGGACAGGCGTAGCATTGCAAGACCTAATTGACACCCTTTGTGGCTTTTATGACATCTATGGACCTTAAGGCCAATGAATCTAAAACTTTCATCACTGGAACGAGTTCCACAGGTTTACGAGTTCCACACTGGGACTCGTAAATTGGCTATCGTAGAGTCCTTTTCATATCTGGGGGTTGTTTTTGACACCAGACAAACCTGGTCAAATATGGTGGCTAGCAGGGTGCAAACAATGAATCGCACTATGGCGTTACAGGTCTCGAGCCTAAGAAATTAGGCTTGAGACCTGTAACAGTATTAAAAAAGATCTATAACGCCAAAGTTATCTCGGCAGCAACCTAGGGGTTGAGTATAATGCCTTGTGTGTGATACATGCCAATTTGAGTTGGATTCTGGCCTGTAGAGGAAGCCAGCTCAGAGCTTTCAGATGTGGTGAAGTGTGGTTGAATTTCCTGGTGCCGGTGAGTAGTCTGGCGGCCGCGTTGAGGCAGGCTTTTAAATGTGCCAAGGAGATCTTGGTAGATCCGAGAGGGTAGAGCAGCCATATTCGAGTCTAGAGATGACTAGTGACTGGACTGCCATTTTTAGGTCAGGGGTATCAAGGAAGGGTTTCAGTTTCTTCAAGCTCAAGTGGAATCTGGCTGATTTGGCCATCAAGTTGATGGGGTCCCGCATGCTCGCGTTACAGTCAAGGGTTATTCCAAGGGATTTGTCCGAGTCCGATGGTCGGGGGACAGTTTAAGGCTGTGATTGCCTTAATCCATACCCGAGTCTCAGGGTTGGTTTTGGGTGGGGAAATTAATAGAAATTCTGTCTTCTTTGAGTTGAGTTTGAGTTGATTGGAGGAGAGCCATTGGACAGTCAATTTCAGGGCATTCAGGGAAAGAATCTCCTCGAGAGAGGAGATTTTGATGTAAATCTGGGTGTCGTCAGCATACATGTGGTAGGAGATATTTGCGGCGTGTAGTACAGGTATAGGTAAAGGTTGAAGAGGGTAGGGGACAGGGTTGATCCTTGTGGGACTCCAACCGTGACCAGAGAGGGAGCAGATAGGTTACCGTTAATTAGGAATCTCTGAGACCGGTAATGGAGAAAGGACCTAAACCATTCAAGAACAGAGCCATCCATTCCCATCCTGAGTTTGAGGCGTTCGAGTAGTTTTTCATGGTTGACCGTGTCAAAGGCTGAGGATAGATCTTGGAGGATTAGGAGACAGGTTTTGCCTTGGTCTAGGGCTCGGAGGGCATCATCCACGATGTGGAGAATGGTGGCTTCAGTGCTGTGCCCAGGCCTGAAACCGGATTGGAAGTCATCTAGTAGGTGGTGGTAGGTGATGTGTTCGCTCAGCTGCTGTTGCACACATTTTCTCCTGAACTTTAGCTAAGAGTGGGATGTTGGAGATAGGTCTAAAGTTGTCAGCGGAGGCAGGGTCAAGCGCCAGCTTTTTTAAGATGGGTAGGACTTGGCCGGCTTTCAGAGAGTCGGGTATCGATCCTTGAAGAATGGAGGCGTTAATTATTTCAGTCCAGCTCGGAATGATTGCTTGGCCGGCGGCAGTTAGGCAGTTAGAGGAGAGTGGGTCATTAAAGTGGTTGTTTTTAAGGTGGATAGTCTATCCAGGCTCCATTCTAGGACCCCCATTGTTCAATTCAGGTTTTGAAACCCTGGGTGACCCTCTGTACAACACTGGAGTATTTAACCATCAATTACCAGATGATACACAAATAAACCTAAATGACTCTTCAGCACATAAAATTAAATCCCCACATAAATGAGGTACTCCTTATTCCCCCTATTCATGTTGAAAAATTGATTGACTTGACTACCATAAAGGACTATAAATGTACCACTGTTTAAAGCACCAAATGCCTTTACTTTTGTTCTGGAGAACTGTCTCAACCTGCAGAAACCTATAACACCAGTTCCAATTTTATCATGGGTAAATATCCCTGAATGGGACCTAAAGGAAAATGGTCCTGTCTCTGATAAGATCCAGATGTATTATTAACAATTCCATTCTCACAAAATCCATACTGATCCAGTGAATGCGACTGAGGGCAAATACTTGACCACATTACTCCACTGCTCATGAATTTGAATTGTCTTACCGTAGAGGGTGGGTGACTCTAGAAAATGACCTGCATGGTACAGCAACTCTTACTCTCTGGATGGATTCTTGACCCTACCACGCCAGAAAATTGAAAATCTTAATGGAGCATTGCTGTCTATGAAGCTTGGACGTGGTTCTTCCAGAGACCTCTATATTCAACAAAAAACTCAGTAGCATTCATTCTCGTGCCCTTCTAAAATCGATAGCTCCCCCCAACTCCTATTGGTACTTCAAAAGAATAAACACCTCCTGTCTATTCAACACTACCTCTCTCTCCCCCTTTCCCTGGTTATATTTTACATAAAAGTTTGACATTTTATTTTTTAAGAAACAGTGCCCTGGTGAGACTAATTTGTCTAATTTGAACTCACATATTCTTACAGCATTCTTCTCCAAGGAACGTAGAGGCTCGGTATGACTAGCACCACTGGCATCAAAGGCCTTGAGTATTAGTCTTAAGAGTGATAAGTGACCCAAGAAACCAGGCAGACTTAGAAAAAAATATTCTGATTAATGTCTGCCTGTCACTTATATTAGAAAGTACCATCTGGACTTTGAACTATTACTAACATTGACGTCTCTTCTTTTAGAAAAATATATGTGCTATAATAACACGCGGCTGCCTTAATAGATATGAGTCAAACAAGCTGAGACTAAAGTAGATAAGTCAATGTTATGGGGAATCAATGAATCTATCTTAACTTGCTATCACCCCACAGCTAGAGGTGAATTTTTGATCAATGAATTTGAATATCTTGGTGTCTGTTAATTAACTGTATATGGGCATGCATCTATGAATTTATATTGTATTTCAATAGCGAGAACCCAGACAGAAGGCAGTGGACAAGCAACAAGTCAGTGAGTGATAGGAGAGAGAGCTGAATTGTGGTCGGTTAGAGGTGAATGTTTAACTCTGTCTGGGGCAGTCCTGATGGATACCGGAATGCTGTTCCAGATCCTGGGAGCATAGATGGAAAAGCCCTGCTGCCTTCTTTTTTCATTTTTACTCTTCTTATTCTGCACCCAATGGTGTCCAGGCTGCAGTTGTGCCCAGAACCGCCAGAGATGGTGATCTTGTCTGCAAGAAATGCTGGTGTGCTGGGCATGTTGGCTTTGCAAATGATGCGGCTGGTTTTAAATACGGTGCAGGATAGCAATGTGAGCTAATGGAGATCCATCAGGACGGAGATGATGTGATCATATTTATTCAGCATTTGATGAGATGTGCTGCAGTGTGTAGGATGCCCTTATGTGCCAGTGTAGAGTCTGGGAGACCATGGAGCAGCACATTACGATCACCCGGAAGCGATAATACGATCACTTGGAGAGCTCCCCACTGCTGCTGCCAGCTCAAGCGCTACGCGTGAGCACCCTGCTTGAGCACCAGTGGCAGAACCGCCTAATCGGTTGATCCACCGCATTGTATGTTTTACATTGCATGTTCTTGCCTCCACCTCATCATCTCGTTTTTTCTCGACTCAATGGCGCTTTCTCCACATTTCTACCCTCTTAACTAAGTTTCTTCCCCGTAAAACCTCAATTTTCTCCTTATTAATTCCAGTTTTTCTGCTTTTCCTCCATATTAATTTTGTCTTTCTCCTCCTAACCGCTTTTCTCCCACATTAATCTTGTTTTTCTCCTCCTAACTGCTTTTTTTCCACATTATTCTCGTTTTTCTCATCCTAACTGCTTTTTCTCCACATTAATCGTTTTTCTCCTCCTAACTGCTTTCTCTCCACATTAATTGTTTTTCTCCTCCTAACTGCTTTCTCTCCACATTCGTCTCATTTTTCTCTTTTAACTGCTTTTTCTCCACACTAATCTCGTTTTTCTCCCCCTAACTGGTTGTTCTGCACATTAATCTTTTTTTCCTTCTAACTGCTTTTTCTCCACATTAATCTTATTTTTTTCCTCCTAACTGTTTCCTCCTCAGTAATCTTGTTCTTCTCTCATTAGCCTCGTTTTACTTCCACCTTGAGCCCTCAGTTTCCTCCCCATAGATCGCTTGCTTACTTTTTTTCCCACGCTAATCATTTCGCTTTCTGCCACTTGTTTTACTCCCGCCTTCAGCACCGCTCTCCCACACTCTTCTGGCCTCCCACTGACCCCGGCCAACGCCCCTTCAGAAACGTACTTAATGGAGGCCACAAACGGCTGTCTCAGCAGGCGTGCCAAAGGCAAACCAGTCTACGTCCATCTGCACCTGGACAGCGCCCAGCGCCAGCAACTCTGGACCTCCACCCACCCACAGCCACACCAAAGCTTAGGTAATAGCCCTGGACCCCCAACAATCACTGAAGTCGCGCATCTCCTCGCACAAAGGCAGGACCCTTTTCATTCCGACACTGTCTTGTCCACTTTGACGTCAGAACTCTGGCTCATGGGACCCTCCCCGCCGCCACGTAGACCGGAAAACTCCACTGCTTCCTGATCAACACCTGATCACTCCACATGCCACAGAGATCTGGGACACCATCACCTCCATCACCCACAACGCCGTCTTCCTCATCGAGACTTGGCTCAACCCAACATCGCCCCATCACCCACAACGTCGTCTTCCTCATTGAGACTTGGCTCAACCCAACATCGCCACTACCATTCCCAACAGATACAAGATAATTCACTGAGACCACATCAACAAACACGGAGGGGGAATAGCCATCATCCCACTGAGAATCCCTCCTCTGCACAGATGCCACTGACATCACCAACCCTCTCATGGAAAACCTCAACTTCCAACTAAACACAGACGGCAAGACAACCATCAGAGGCACCCTCGCCTACAGACCGCCAGGACCACGTCCTGACTTCTGCAAGGCCATTCCCGACTTCATCGCCTCACAGGGCATCAACTCAGAGAATTTCATCTTCCTCAGAGACCTCAACTTTCACCTTGATGACCCCAGTGACACCAACACTACCAACCTCCTTGAGAGCAATGACAACCTTGTCCTCTCGCAACAAGTCACCGACCCCAGTCACATCGCTGAGCACACGCTTGAACCTATCTTTACAGCCAGCAACAGAGACAGGTACAGCCATGTCTCCGTACTCACTGGTCAGACAACTAAATCATCCACTTCACCATCACAGCAATCTTCATTGTTACCACATACCAGCCCAGCACCACATACAGGAGCTGGAGCAAGATACCTGAAAACCAATGAGCCAACACCCTCAACTCATCCCTTCGGGACACTACCTCAACCTCTAAGAGGCTGTCAAAAATGTCAACGCCTAGATCACCAACTGCACTGGCAAAATTGCCCCTATCAAACCCGCCAAACCGGGAAGATCCACCAAGCACTCCAACTGGTACACCCGGGAACTAAAAACCACCAAATGCAATGCAAGCATCTGGAAAGAATTTGGTACTCTAGCAAAGAGCCAAACGACTGCGCCACCTTCAAGTTGGCACTCATCAATTATCACTAGTGCCTGAAAGACACAAAAAGGAACGCTCTGGCCACCTGCCTCGAAGCCAGCTCAAACCACAGCAAAGAACTCCTCAACATCGTCAAGGAGTTCTCCAGCCCCTTAGAAACCGAAAACATCATCCTCAGCTCTGCGACACCCTAGCAGACTTCTTTCACAACACAGTCATCACCACGTACGTTCACTCTGACCCAAAGCCCCTGACGCCAGCCTCCTCAACCTCACTGACTCCCACCCGGAACCTCATGATAACAACATGGGACCAACTCACCATGCAGACCACTTCTGCCATCATGATCTCCGTCCATTCAGGAGCACCTGGGGACATCTGTCCCCACCACATGTTCAACCTAGGCAACAATACCATCAGCAAAGAACTCACCACCATCTTCGGAGCTTCCTCCACCTCAGCCACTTTGCCAGAGGAATGTAAACATGTAGAAGTCAAACCACTCCTCCAAAAACCATCTGCAGACCCAAAAGATCTCAAGAACTACTGACCCATCTGACCCATCTCGCTGCTCTCTTTCCCGGCCAAAGTCCAGGAAAAAGTCATCAACCGCAAACTCACAAACTACCTAGAGTACAACGACCTATTGGACCCATCCCAATCTTTATTCTGCTTGAACCACAACACAGCAACCACCCTAATTACAGCCACCAAAGACATCAGGACTCTCCTAGAGTTGGGAGAAACCACTGCTCTCATCCTCCACAACCTCTTGGCAGCCTTCGACACCATATCCCACTACACCCTCTTAAAAAGACTCCATCAGACAGGGATTCAAGGGGACAACCTCAAGTGGATATCATCATTCCTCATTGGAAGAACCCAGAGAGTTTGCCTTCCACCCTACACCTTGGACCCCAAGAACATCATTTGCGGCATTCCCCAAGAGTCCTCTCCAGCCCTACCCTGTTCAACACCTACATGTCCCCAATGGCCAATATTGTCAGGACCCATGGTCTGATCATTATATCATATGCAGAAGACACCCAGCTTATACTCTCTCTATCAGCAGACCCCACCACCACCAAGGCCAACTTCCACCTTTGCATGACCAGTGTCACCCATTGGATGTAAACACCTGCTCAATCTCAACACCGACCAAAAGGAGGTAAACCTTCGTGAACTACAGATCCCCATGGAATGACTCCTGGTGGCCTGGAGAACGGAGACCCACACCCACAGAACATGCCAGGAAACTCAACATCATACTGGGCAGCAAACTCACCATGAGAAACCAAGTCAATGCAGTCTTATCAGCCTGCTTCCTCACTCTACACATGCTCCAGAAAGTCTTCAAGTGCCTCCAAGCCAGCCCAGATGCACCATCACCCAGGCCCTCGTCACCAGCCACCTAGACTACAGCAACACACTCAACATAGGAATCACCTCATACCTACCAAATAAACTACAGGGCATACAGAACTCAGCCGCCAGGCTTGTCCTTGATCTCCCCAGACGGGCCCACATCACCCCACACCTCACGAAGCTCCACTGGCTTCCTGTCCACAAGAGTTGCCAATTCAAGATGGTTACCCATGCCTACAAGACCCCCTACAATCAGCAGCCAGCCTCCATCAACCACCATCTGAACTTTCACCAGCCCTCCAGACACCTGCGCTCCACCTGCCTTGCCCAAACCCCCTGCATCCACCGAAACAAGAGTGGTGGATGGTCTTTCTCCTACCTGGCTGCTGAGATCTGGATCATCCTCCCCTTCCCTCTCCTCCACCGAACCGCCCCTTCTCCACAGTAATTAAGAAAGGCTCTGAAGACCTGGCTGTTTGACTGATTCCACCCAGCAGCAGAAACTCCCAGTGCCTGGATACCCTCATTGCGATAAGTAGAGCTCTAAAAGCCCATTTGATTGATTGAAAAGTCACTTTCCGGAAAAAAAGGCTTTCACTTTCTTCAGAAGAGAGCTAGTACCAGGCCAACTTTGATTTTTAGCAATGTGATCCTTGGGGTGAGGTTGGTGTCCAGAGTGAATCCAAGTGGCTTTGCATTTGGTGAAGGATTGGATTTGAATCTGTTGAACTTCATGTCATTGAGCCATGTTTGTACCGTTTCTTGTTCTTGGCAAATAACAGGAATTCTGCCCTGGGTGTGTTGAGCCTCAGGTAGGCGCCGGACATCGAGGTGTTGATGACGTGCCGGTAGTGTTTAAGGCATTGGATATCGGAAACAGAGATTTTCAAGAGTTGTGTATCATACGCATATTTGTGAATCTTGACGCTATTATCCATACATAGAGCACCACGCGGCTCCATGTGGAGGCTGAAGATGACAGGCAACCATATAAAACACTTGGGGACTTTGCAGGTGATAAGAATCTTTTGGGACCTGGCGGTGAATGGTATATGCATTCAGATGCGGTACAAAAGGGGGTGGTGATGGACGGAGCATCAGAACCAATCAAACACTCACAGATCTGGGTTTGATCCATCACCGTTCTTTAGCCCACTCTGCCACCCCAGTTCAGACATGGCCATATGCAAATCAGTCTGACCCTGTGCCTCATGGGAACCGTCCAGCCCGAACTGCCAAGCCATGTCTTCCCTGGACCGGAAACAAGCTTCCTAGGACCGGTTTCTGGCATTTCAGCCGTCTTCAGCCAGGCTTGCTTGAATCCAGTGGCAAAGTGAGCAAGGGACTCACGTCTGAGCATACCCTGCCAACTTATGGCGAACAAAGCGGTAGAAAAGGGGGTGGTGATGGACGGAGCATCAGAACCAATCAAACGCTCACACCCTGTCAACTGATCTGGGTTTGATTCATCACCGTTCTTTAGCCCACTCTGCCACTCCAGTTCAGACATGGCCATATGCAAATCACTCTGACCCTGTGCCTCATGGGAACAGTCCATGCCTTCTCTGGACCGGAAACAAGCTTCCTAGGACCGGTTTCTGGCATTTCAGCCGTCTTCAGCCAGGCTTGCTTGAATCCAGTGGCAAAGTGAGATAGGGACTCAGTAAAATGTCCTTCCGACTTCCCAACAGTTATATGTGCTATAGATTATACCCTCCTGCTAACCAGTTTAAATTATATAATGAATTTGAACTAGTGAGTCAAATTGAAAACGGTCATCAACCTCAAGTACTGAAGTCATCTTTTTTGTGGAATTACAAAAAGGATACTTGTAGTCAGGCTAACAGTAAACTCTGTCAGCCAATTAGGACGGTCTCCATTTTTTCCTGGATTAAAACTTATCCCTGAGTACATCTCTCCTGATCCCCTCCTCTGTTCCCCTCTTTACATGTCTCTCCGCTTGTTCACTGAGTTACAAAGCAACCAATGAATCTGTTTTGTATTATCAGTTAAACAGCATATAAAGTTTCACTGTATGATTTGTGATTTAACACGTGGAAATATCCATGGGTGCTAATGTGCTACATAAGAACATTAAATAAATGAACAATTTGTATACAAAAAAAACAAGTGCTTCCTTGCAGGCGGGGGTACTGCACATCACAGTAAAATAGTATACTTATTCAAACAAAGAAAATGAACAATTGACTTCGAATTGCTCTAATCTGAAGACATAGTTTAAACACACGAGTGAGTAAAAATAGTGAAAAAATGGAAAGGAAAGGGAACTAACAAAGTAAAGTATTGATCAATAAGCCCCATTTTAAGGTAGGTATATCATGATCAGGCAAAATGACAATTTCTCTCACGTGCAGGAGAGCAAAGTGCTGAAGTGGGTGGATCCACTACCCAATGCTGTATGCTGCTGAGGGCGGAAGCAAAGTGTGAATGACAGCTCAACAGACGAATGAATGAAGAGGGAGGACCCAAAGAGCCTCTCTGATTGGTTGTATATATGTATTTATTTGTGAAGCTTTTTTGATTACATGAGGCTGGTGATACAGCTAAAGCTGCCTCAAGGTCAGACTTCAAAAGGTATTCTTGTGACAAACGTGGATGTTCGGTTGCTTCCAACCTGTTTCTATGGGGTTTATTTTCTTTGCCCTGTGTCTTGTACTATTCGCCCTTCTGTATGAAGACACCGGCTGCCGAGGCTGATGCATGAAGGAGCACTCAGAGGCCACCACGGGGGTTGGTGGTATACTTTACAAAACACCCAGATATTTGTTTTATCACATCACAACTGAAGAGGGCAAAGTCCAGTATTCGCACAACATAAAGTGATAAATAAAGGAGAAGAGAGACTCACAGGGTCCATGAACCATTTTGAGACAACTTTTAAATCATCAATCAGTGTGAGTGAGCTCGCGAGACAGCTAATTGGGCATTAATTATATATATACTCTATTAATGAGACATATAGAGTTAATATGGGCCCTTGATGAAGTAGGTGGTTTGAATGCACACAGTGCTGGAATAGATACGGTCAGTTGGGCATCATGGGTAACCAGTGTGCCCCAAATGAAGCTAAGATGTCAGCTTGAGAGGTCAAGGCATATATGTAGATATAACAATTAGCAGGAAGTAGTAAGGTACAGGGGCATAGCTTATGGGGCGCGAGCTTCAGATTTCCCGACAATCACGCTGGCACATAATGTTAAAATACATTATATGACAAGCAGGGCGCACGAGAGGGGCCAAAAGGACAGTGGAAAGGGAGAGGAATGCGGAGGGGTATGGGTACCAAGTGAGAGAAAGCACATTATTTTGTGAAATAACCAACATGTTTGAAGTCTTTCCAAACAGCGAGAGGGAGAGAGTGTGTGGGCATATTTGTCCGTGTGTGTAAATATTACTGGTGAAATCCAACTGACACGTACCATACCCGACTGAAAGCACCTGTAACCAACTACTTATCAGAAAATACATTTATTAGGGAGGTGTAACACCCCAAACAGCCTCACCCCCTTGAAGTTACGCCCGCAATGAGTGCAAAAAGTGAAAGCTTCTAAAGCTAGCACTCCCAACGTTTCCAAATAATGTTTTACACTGACTCGTGCTGCCGGGCTCCACGTTTGACTCCATCGTACTTGCTGTTATCCATAGTGTGATCATAGCATTGTAGTAATGCAGCACTGCCCAAGCTACGTACAAAGAGGCTAACTAGCCATGGGCAATGGCGTTATAGATGGGGAAGTCAAACTCGTTATCCATTTTTTGCAAGAGTTTGGAGGAGATTGGTCCTCCGAGGATCTAATCTTGCTACCGTGTCACACCATTGTGTTGCAACCACCACCATCAGGACTCTTCTCCCCCTTTCTGCACACCAGTTCCTCACCTCTCCTTCTCAGCAGTAGACTTTACCTCCTAATGCTCTTCTTATATCGCTCAGACAACAACAACTGTCAGTTCTGATGATCTTCTCACACATTTACTTAAACTCTTCGTGATCGCACAACTGAATCCCGGTGACTCCTTTATTTTCAGTATTTTCAATGAACATTCGATAGGTCTTTCCATGGCACCATCAAAGACAGTTGACCAACAAACATGGAAAACAATACATCAAACTCTTCAAAATTGGTCACCCACATAACATTTATCAACCCATATGACTAACACGTGAATTTAAGCACAAAAAATATGACACGTTTGTATGTAGACAACTACAACTCCAGTATCCCAGCTCTGACTTTGAAACCCCCTAGGAGCTCTTATATCTCTGGAATTAGAGGTAAGCGCCCATGTGCCACTCCACTGACACACCAACTGATGGCCACCGGTGCCACTGCACCGGTTGCACCTCAGAGGTACATCCCTAACTCGAAACACTATTTAAAGTGGCAGCGGGTCTTCTATGTATCGCAGGCAATGTGTAGACTGGGATATGGGCTTTATTTCGGGCAATGTACAAAGTGGTTGTATCAGTTTTACTGAACCTCTGCAGCTTTACGAACCTGTCAATAAATGCATTATTACATCTTGGGTAGTTGGGCAACGTTGAAATGATGTCAACTTTACTGGGGCCTGACCTGGGACGTTGTGGAAACTGTTAAATATTTACTTTAAACGGCCAGATGGGCACGTTCTTTTTCACCGGCATGTATGCCAACAGATTTGCGGCATTGTGCAAACTAGAAACGGACTCCACGTCGCCAATGATATATCATAAAAGCGGTAATTTGCTGCCTTTTCAACTACAATTGAGCGATTTCTGGATGCTTCTGCAGCGTGTGCATAATTCACCCCTGTTAGTCTCCTCCACTGTAATGTTTATTCTACATATTTCACATTGTAAGGTTCCAAGAAAGTGAAAAAACTCTTCTTTAACAGCTCATACATTCACATATTACACTTATTGATGGTCCAGATATTGACAGCCAGGGGCGCCGTCCTTGCATTGCGGTCGGGATAGGATGTCAGGATACTGCCGGCTTCCTGTGCTCCGGGGCTCGTGCCGGCCTGCATTCCTGGGCGGCTGTGAAAGAGTTAATGCTCCTGCAGTGCTGGTTCCTCACCTGTGAGAGGTGTTCTCCAGGAGGCGTGCACTGATGCCCTGGGGGCAGGTATCATACCTCACCGCCTCCTCCCCCCGGCCCGAGGACGGCGTGGCACGGCCGAGGTGTGCCAGGCTCAGGAGGCCGGGCTGCCCCGGGGATTCCCCTGCCTCGGAGAGCCCTGGAGTGAGAAGCGGGCGGATTATGGGAGTCTAACCGCAGAGAGTGCAGACGGGCGTCCTTGGGAGGGTGCACCGGCTCTGCCACGGATCAGACTCGCCTGCTCTCTGCTCGCGACGCTCCCTGGCAGCGCTCACTCACAGCAACTGTGGAGAAGAAAAGGTACGTTACTGCTGGCTTCGCGGGCCTCCTTACTGCACGAAAATAAACAAAAATATGCATTTTCTTTATGCGTAATGGTGACCGCGAATAATGCACTGCACGAGTGCGCCGCCACTTGGTGCTAATGGGTGTAATTGACTGGCTCTCTGTGGTGTGACCGTCACTTCGTGGTAATGTGCCCCGTCTGCTAAAACGAGTGATCTTCAGCAAATCGTGTTATCCCCAGCGACGCAGGCGGATAAGCGTTATATAGTTGTATCATCATTAAGAACCTATAATAAAAAATCTGATGTAGTTTCTCAACTGTAATAAGTTATTACAGTTTTGTTTTGACTTCTCAGTGCACACTGCTAGAGCACCCAACCAGCAGACACATGAAAGACCGATCTGGCAGCAGAATTACATCCGCTGGATAAACAGTGAAAACCCAGCGTTTCGGCTCTTCGGAAGGGTGAACCTGAAATAAAAAGCAAGGAGCAGAAACGAACCACTTACAGCGAGATGATTGTTTTGCACAGCTAAAGTTCATCGCATAAAAGGGAGAACCTCTTCGCATGGCACAGCTCAATTTAAAATGAAAGCCCCCTTGTGATTTACACAGTGCTGGAAATGGAATAAAGTGATTAAGGGGGGAGGCGCAAGGTCTTCTGGCCGCAGAAAGGGGCGGTCTCACAAGGGGCAGTCATGAAAAGTGGAGACTGACAGGCAACTTATACATTTATTTTTCAAAAACTCTACCCCAAAGAAGTTGATAATAAGGAAAACTGTGTAGGGAAACCCGTTCTGGCTTGCTTCATTGGACACAAACGGGCAGCATTTTAAAATAGCGCACAGGGCTAAGGAATCTGCCGCAGAGATCTTTGTGCGCCAACAAATTTAGGGGATACCAACAATGGCAAGAAAATTCTGATGGTTAATACACTTGTGGGAGAGATAAGTGTTTACTGTAGTCACAGTTTTAGCTTATCATAAAGTAGCATAGAGGGCTAATGTGCCTGCTGCAAAGCACAACCTGCTGATCACAGATTTGTATTTTACGTAGATAACTCTGCGAGTTACTGCTTTTGGCACGGAGATCCTTCTATTTCTTGCAGTTTATAAATAACAATCCTAACCTAGGACTGTGAACTTGAATCGTTGAGCTGCAAGCCATAGGTTTAAAACCTGAATTGTTTTTTTCCCCCTCAATCTTCCGTTATTCTAAGGTTCCTTTGGGTAGTAATAAAGTCTTATTTGCACAGACAATCCTAACAACTGCTTTACTTCTGACTTTGGGCCTAATTATGAGTCTGGTGGTCTGAGGACCTCCAGACTCGCGGGGGCGGTCTAGCCACTGCCGCACTGGCGGTCTGACCGCCCTATTACAACTAGGGCGGTCGGACTGCCAGTACACAGTCGCTAACACCAGGGATCAGAGTTCCCTGGAGTGGCACGGCAGTCTTGAGGCTACAGTATGTTTGGTGAGACCGCCACGGTCCCACCAAGCATATTATACGTTTTCTCTCCGCCACTG
Source organism: Triturus cristatus (assembly GCF_964204655.1). Taxonomy (NCBI): domain Eukaryota; kingdom Metazoa; phylum Chordata; class Amphibia; order Caudata; family Salamandridae; genus Triturus; species Triturus cristatus. Next base: position 1,042,109,718 of record NC_140588.1, read on the forward strand.
CTTCCATGGCTGTTCGTTCTCCAGGAAAACTGTGGCGGAGAGGAAACAAAGGGGACCCTAGAGGGCCCCTTGTGACTCCGGGCAATGGGGTGCATTCAGGGGGGGCACATGTTTCTCTCCCATGTGCATGCACCCCAGTACCTGCACAGCATGCACCCCAAAACCTGCACAGCATAGACTGCAGCAGTCCATGCCATGCAGGTACTGTCTTTGACGTTCCCAGTGTGGTGCCTATTTTATAGGCACCACGATAGAACCGCCCGCTAGCAACAAAAAAAGTCACAATCTGGTGGGCGGTGAGCACACTGGTTTGGTGGTGCAGGAGCGGGCCGCTAGTGTGGCAGACCAGCTCCCGCACTACCAAACCCGTAATCAGGCCATTTGTGTTTCTCTAGACCAAGTACTCTTAACATATAATGCCTACCATTATGGATGATATATCACTACTACATCGTGTAACCCCCAGTCTCTCTTGTAACATTTCTTGTACATTTACTTACACACTTGTATGATTTAATTTCTCTTTATAATTTATGTGTGCAATGTAAAGTGCTCTGACACCATCTATTGGAATAAGTAGCATTATAAAAGTATTTAAAAATAGTAAGTAGTATTTAAATACATAAATATCTTTTACATACAAGGGTTGAACAAAGTCAAAAACCTGCCTCCGAATCATAGCTTCTCTTAAGCACTTGTGAAGCTGACAACAAGCTGACTGCCTTTTGTTTCCATCTAGGTGTTATGTCTTATGGATTTGTATAGCACAACTTCTCACCCAAAGGGTATCCAGGCGCTGGAGCAGGTGTGTATGTCATCTGCTGGGGGTTAGTTGAAGAGCCGGGTCTTCAGCCTTTTGAGGAATTGAAGCAACGAGGAGGAAGCCCTGATTTGTGGACAACGGTCCTCCACGTCTCGGGTGCGCTGTACGAGAAGGCTAAGCTGTCCATTCTGCGTTTGCAGATATGGAGGGGGTGAGCGAGAGAGAGTGAGGCTGAACGTAGGAGTCTGGTGGATCGGTGGAAGTGAAGGCGGCAGTTGAGGTGTGCTGTTCCTATGTTGTGCAGCGCCTTGGATGCATGAGTGAGGAGTTTGAATTGGCAGCGTTTGTGTATCAGCAGCCAGTGGGGTGAGTTGATGTGTGTGACGTGGGAGATCCAGGACGGGTCTAACTCAAGGCTGGACTGCCTGTAGTGGGCATCAGGTGTTTGCCCGGGAGGCTGGAATGGCGGGGCCAGTTTTGGAGCGGTGGGGCCGGTTATTGTTACTGAGTGTTGGTTTTGCAGCGATGCTGCAACTTCAGGACCAGCAGTGCTGGGCGGCCGGTTTTGTTAAGCAGCAGTGCTTTAGGTGTCCATGCTCGGCGTTAGGCTCCAGGTGGTTCTCAGCCAGGATTAGAGCCCAAAGAACGGAGGGCAGACAGACCTTTGACTGAGGCATTTCTTTTGGGCCCAGCTGGAAGTGGCAAAGAAAGGAAGCCCCTTCATCTCTTGCAAGTTGCTGTTCTGAACAGTAAACAGACAACTCCCGGGCTCTACTGAATGTGTCCCAGTGTCGGCAAATGACACTGGGACAAATTCAGCACATTTTAGTGGTGCCGTCCCGGACCCGGCTCAATAAGAGTGCCACACTTGGCTGGATCCCACTCATTTTCTGCACTGGATTTAAATTAAATTACAGAAGTTTGCAAGCTGTACATTGATGTGTTTATTTTCACCCCATAGATTCAGCTTTAGTTCTACATATTCACAACCATATAAGCCATATAAGGGAGCAGGAGACCAAGAATTTTAGATTACCATTGTCTGGAGTAGATTTGTAAAGTTGGGGGGAGCAGAATGTCATGATGCCCCACCATTCACTCAGTAATGGTAATAAATCGCATACTCATTCAGCTGATCTGCACGGATGATCTATGCCGTGCTGTTTTCACCTGGGTAATAGCCCCTCTCGACTACAAGCTCCATTATCAATCTCCGCTTCCTTGTCTCACCCTCTTGCTCTTTGGGACCTGGGCAACAATGGCCATCAGGCACCGCGGCAGCATTCACTTGCACCTGCAGAACCTGTCCATTGATGACTGTGCTCAGGTACCTATATATAGAGGCAATCATCAGAAAAGGATTTATCTGGTTCGAGTCCGGGCATCTCTAAATAATGTCAAACCTGTGTGTGGGTCCTGCTTTCATTAGAATGTGTGATGGAATATTTGGTAGAGAATGTTGTCTTATGAATGTCTCGGCAGGTGCAGTTGGTTCTCTGCTGGTCACTTCCCTTGTAGCTCAAAATAAAGAATGTATCTACTGTTACCTGTGGCCCAGCCCCGTCCCATCCCTCACCTTAAACAAAACACAACTGGGCCAGTGCGGGAAAAATAAAATTATTATAACACTGTGTTATCATTTCATTTTTCCTGTGGGGCGACGCTCCTCCGCCTCAGCGGTGGAGCCGCCACTGGTGCTGAGTCCTGCTTTCATCGGAATATGTGATGTAATAATTCCTAGAGAATGTTGTCCTATGAATGTCCTGGAAGTTGGTCCTGTGTTTGGCAGTCGCTTTTCTTGTAGCTCAAAATAAAGATGTTTTTAGCTCTTGTTACACGTGACCTGCCTTCACTGTGCACATAATTACTTGTATTTATTGATTGTTTTATAAAGCACAGACTCCGCCTAACTGGGTTTCTTTGGCTGTACAAAGGAGCGTGTGAGAACGCCAGGCAAAAATCAACCAAGCGTTGGCTTGTGACATAGCAGATTGTTTCCCATACATTATTGCTCCGAAATTAAATAGGATTGCAATACAGGGAGTGTATAACCTAGAAAATGAGTGATGTACAGAGGGAAATAACAGGGTTATCAACAAAACAGAGCATCACCAAGACTAGACCTCGCACTAACATAAAGCAACAGCCGGCAAACAACACATTGGACAGAGAGCTAAATAAGCAGCAGGGATTCAATATTCAAAGTTAAGGATAAGCCACAGGCACGGAGTTGAGGAGTTGGGCTGCTTGGAACGCAAAACCGGTTGCTTGGCGAAGCCTGGATTTATTTCTAAAAGGTGCAGTGGAGAGAGACCTTTCTCACTGCAGCAGAGAAAGCAAGAACCTCTTGAACAGGAACTTTTCTGGGAGAGATGTTTTGGAGGTTCAGGTCTTTGAGTATGAGGAAGCCAGTTCTCGCAGTGCAGCGTGTCTAGTACATAAGTGTACGGTGAATGTGTTTGTAAGGAACCTCCATGTAGCACTGCCCTGAGTGGGGCAATTCTATTTGTGTTCATCCAGTGAACAAAGAGGAGAATAGTCAAGACAGGAGATGGCCATGGCCTCCACTGCTCGCTTCAGGTCCCTGGAAAGAGACAATGCGTTCAGTCTTCCTGGGTTTGTTGCGGTGGGACCTGATCGACAAAGCCAAAGCGTGGATGTGGCTTGTCAGATAAAATGAATGTCAAGAGGGGAGCACAACGATTTAGCAGAGGTGGACTTTGGGCATTGGGTGCTGCTGATTTTAATGATGCAAGCCAGAGAAGTTTGGTAGCTAGGCTAGGTTTAGGTGCGAGAAGGAGAAATTCATTCTTCAGTGCAGGACGTTTGATGTGTGTTGACTCCATGCGTTTGTGGATGCCCAGAAGTGAGGATTTTAATTTGGCAACAGAGCCAAGGGAGGCCAGTTTGAGATAGATCTGAGCCTCAGTTGTTTATTGATGGAAAGAGAAGCCAAGATCTTGAAGGAGTTTACCCACATGTTCAACCCAAATACTGAAGAAAGCAATTGAGCCCTGTGGCAAAGTGCAAGGGGAGGGAGTGGGATCTAAGAAATTGTTGCACATTTTTAACATTTGAGAGTGGCCTGAGAGATGAGAGTTCAACTACTGTAGGACAGTTCCACAAGGACCAACCCGTTGTCAGAGTGCGATGATGAATTTGATGCTCATCTGTACCAAAGGCTGTAGTTAAATCCAGGACGCTGAAGAGGCCGTAGTCGCCTTTATTGAAGGTGCAAAGAATGTCCCCAGTCACTGCAGATTACGTAGAGTGACCTGCCTTGAAGCCCAATCGGAACATACCCAACTGGTCCTTCTCATAGATATGTTTTATCAATTGAGACGATGTACATTTCTTATTGACCTTGGCCAAAAAAATGGAGATTTGAAATGATGAACTCCTTTTTAGCATTGCAGGGGTCATGGCGAGGTTCTGTAAAATGGGTTTTACAAGTAAAGTTTCGAAAAACAACATTGTTTGTGGGTAAACTAATGAGGAAAAACGCCAGAAAAATGTGTTTTGTATTGGTGGGAGGGATTTGCTGTAAGACATTGTGTCTCTAGTTGCAGAGGTATGCACCCTGTCCAAGTCGGGACCACCACTCTGGTCAGGGTAAGTCAGATACACACCCTAAATTAATCAGTGCTCACCCGTTGGTAGGTTGGCAATGAGCAGACAGGCTTAACGTAAGAGGCAATGTGTAAAGTATTTGTGCAACACTTATTACAGTAAAACAGTAATAAAACACCACACAAAAATAATCCACACCAGGCTAGTAAAATAGAGCTTAATGTAATTAACAAAACCAGACCAAAATGGCAAAATCCAATTAGTGGAACCGGAGTTATGAATTTTTAAAGAATATTTTGAATTCTAGTGCTTAGAATCATAGAGCACCAACCGGTGCTATCTGGTCGCGCTGGACCAGGCCAAATCTGAAAAGTCAAGGCAACTGCGATGGAGCACGGGTTGGATACAGAAGCCACAAAAGCCCTGGTGAAACAGTACCTTCACCGAGAACCAGTGTCAACATCGAGAAGCATCTGTGAGGAGCAGAGGAGGTGATGCGTTGTCGGCGATCCGAAGGATTGTAGGTGATGCACTGAGTCCGAGTTACGCAGTCGAGTCTCATGTTGCTGTTGAGCAGTGGGTGATGAAGGCAGAGGCGGCTCCTCCACTTGAGCAGAGGAGCGTCGCCCCACAAACCCCAAAGCCGAAAAATAAAACAGTATTAAAGTTAAATATTACCGTTTTATTTTTCAGCAACCTGTCCTGAACTAAGTGTCAGGATGGGGCGGGCCAGTGCTGCAGGGTGGCAGCAGCAGGGAGCTGTGCGCTTTAAAATGCGCATGTCTCTTTGGCCGGCCGTCTTGGCACCGCCAGCCAGACATGCGCATTTGGAAGTTCTCTAACCCGGCTGTCTTAGACAGCTGGGTAAGAAAAAGCGAAGGCCTCCAGTGCCCTTAAGACTGCTGGGAGAGCCTGCTCTATCCAATCCTGGTGCTGCTTTCATGCTGTGAAGGCAGTGCCAGGATTGGGTAGTACAGTTTCCTGGATCAGGAGCTTACGTGAGGAGAGAAGACACATGATGAGGAAGACATTGCGCCGCAAGATAAAAGGTAAATCTATTTTAATTATTATAATGTGTTTGTACCCAACAACCTCTGTACAAGCCAGCTGCCACTGGATGAAGACAATGCATCGTCATCGAGCTGCGCTGTCAAAGCTGTGGAGTTCTCGAATCGGTGATGCGTCAGCGTTGAAGGCAAATGCGTCTGTTCTGACCTGCGCAAAGCAGGCGATGCGTGGATTTTTGCAGAAACCACCAAAAAAAAAGCCTCTAAGCGCCCCAGACTGGATTGGCACCACTTGGCAGGGCATGACTCACAATTGGCAGAGTCCAGAGGCAGTAGCAAGGTTGAATGAAGTCTGTGATGTCCCTGAGACTTCAGAACAAGAGGAAAGCCAACAAGCCCTTGGAGTCACTTGGTTCTGGGCATGTAGCGATTCAGGCCAATCCTTCTCACCACCAGGCAAGAGGAAGCAGGGCAGACACAGCTGAGCAGGAGTCCAGCAGGGTGTCACTCCTTTCAGTAGTACAGCAGTCTTTCTTCATGGAAGAGTGTCCTCAGGTCCAGAGTGTACTGAGTTTGTGGTGTCAGGGATCCAGTACTTCTACCCAGTTATGCCTTTGAAGTGGGGGAGACTTCAACCAGAGGCCTTTGAAGTACACAAGGTCCCTGCCCTTCTTGCTCTGGGTCCAGACTCACTAAAGAGGGGTATGCAGGTTTTGGTGTGGGGACAGACACAGCTGTATTCAGGTGTAAGTTTCAGTTCCTCCCTCCCATTCAGCCCAGGAAGACCCATCAGCCTGGCCATGGGGCCATCAGGAGATGGATGGCACACCTCAGCTCCCTGTGAGAGGGAATGCACAAAGCCCAGCTGTCACACACCCCATATGTGTATTCAGAGACAGGCAGAGGCACAGAATGGTTAAAGTAAGAAAATGCCAACTTTCTAAAAGTGGAGTTTTCAGACTTACAACTTAAAATCCAACTTTACAATAAGTTTAAATTGAGTCCAGAGACCCCCAAACTCGAAATATCTATCTTTTCCCAATTGAAAATGTAATTTATAAAATGTAATAAGCTAGTTCCAGTGTTAACCTCTGTGAGGGATAGGAGTTGCTTTAGTGAAAAGCGAACAGTAGTGAAAAGTGAATTTAAGAGTTTTTCACCAATTGCACATGTAAAACTTAAAAGTACATGTCCCAGTATGTTAATGCACTGCACTCTGCCATTGGGGTTGTCCAGGGCCTAACTCAAGGGTGACTTATATGTATTAAAAAGGAAGGTTTGGGCCTGGCAAGAGGGCTAACTTGCCAGGTCGAAATAGCAGTTTAAAACTGCACCCACAGGCTCCGCAATAGCAGGCCTGAGACATGTTTAACGAGCTACTTAAGTGGATGGCACAATCAGTGCTGCAGAGATACTAGTAGCATTTCATTTACAGGCCCTGGGCACATGCAGTGCACTTTACTAGTGACTTCTAAGTAATTTAGATATGCCAAATGTGGATATGCCAATATTACCATGTTTTAGGGAAAGAGAACTTGAACTTTAGCACTGGTTAGTAGTGGTAAAGTGCCCAGAGATCTAAAACCAATAAAACAAGGTCCGAAAACAAGGAGGAAGGCAAGACATTTGAGGGTGGCCCTGTAGAAAGGGCCATTTCTAAGATCTGGTCACTGGAGTATGGGGTGAGTTTGCATTAAAGACAACTGAGAGAAACGTTTCTTTCAAAATGAGGGACAAAGCATTCCAAAGAGAGATTGATTTTTACTGGAAAGGCATGCAGAATCATAAAAAGGGATGTTAGAAAGTTCTACCCTGAATAAAGAGAAGTTATTAGAAATGTCGTGTTCCGGTGTGATTTTGTTAAATTAGCCAGTGAAAAACAAGCCAAATGTGTTAGCAATGGGAGCATTAGAGTCTGAGTGGCAGAAGGCACTGATTTGAGAATAAACTATTTAAAACTCTCTCATGGGCCTAATATTGACGAGGTTAATGTGAAAGTTGTGTGAATTAGCTCCAGCTGAGAGGATGGAGGGTTTGCAACATTTCCTTTTCACTCTGCAGGGTACGTGGCAGTGGAGTTTGAGAGACTCTAAATAGTCTTTTAACTCTTCAAGAGAGGGCCTTTTGAGCCTATAAGTGGACCAATTTGAGGTCTTGTTTTCGTCCAGTATTTTCCTAGAGAGTGGGACAATCTAATCAACAATGGCTTCCATAGAAGAGTTGACCTTTTTGTAGAGTACATTAGTGTCACAGGACGCAAGCAGAGTCGGAAGGCTAGAGGAGATGGGTGTGCTCAGACCATTTCTTTGTAATTGATGATAGTCACGGCATCAAGTATATTCAGGTTTGGTTTAAGTCGAATTACATTGGAAGGGGATGTAGAAAGTGAAAATGGAATGTCCTGACTCGTTCAAGATAACTGGATCTAGATGTCTGATCCAGCGCCAATCAAGGATCAATAATACTCAAACACAGGCCCATACTCATACATAATGAACAGAATGCAATGAAGGAGTGGATAGGTGAAGAGACAAACGTTTCAGAGACAACATACATTTGCAAATGATTATGCAAATTTCAGAGACATTGAGCTATACTAACCCAAGATATCCAGTAGAAAACTACCCCCTGGGCCATTAGGGATAGCGGGGGTTCCCCGTGTGAAGGTTCAGGGAACAAAGATCAGAACAGGATCAGTAGAACAGGTAGGCCTCTATCTGGATACAGCAAACCAACAGACAGCAATGATCGCCCTCTCTCTAGCTTCCCAAAAGACGCACGCCAACACACCCCCAAGCACCCCAGTTATACTCTAAAAACCTTCATATCCAACCCACCATTGTAGCAACATTTTCAGAATCTTAGTCTCTCATTGGTCAGTTTAGGGGGTGTTCTATCACACCACCATGACAACGTTCATGTTTTCACAGCATTCTTTGTTTTACATTTCTAATATTACGCAAACCAAGTCTCGTGAATACACGCTGCCTCTAATGAGTTACATGTTGCAAGTCTCTACACTTTTATTGTTCACTTCGAAAGCCTCGCCGGAAGAAGTTTGTACATTTGTACTTGATCCCATGGTCATCCTTCAGTTATTTGGCAGACACACAATAACTTCTGAAGGTTATCCGCTTTTGCCTTCTCCGTTCTCCCTCAATGCTCGATTTTCGGCTTTTTATTAGTTTTCTTTTAACCCTCAACTTGTCATGCAAAAATGTAGGCCCATGCAAGCATCACTACGATGAATAAAACACGCAGACATTATTAATTTCATGAAATATAATTCTCACTGTTTTACCACCCACAATTTGCACTATCCCACGATATGTCTAACAAAAGCAATAACGTGCAAAAAGCGGAATTATTATTTTATTTTTAAAGCAGAGCGTGAATGTGGCCTGGTATTTATGCATTAGTCCATGTATTAATGCACGCATGCGCATAAGCATTTCCCCGTATTTTCATGTTTTTGCATGTTATTTTCACCGCACACTGTTAGTAAATGTTAGAGGAGTTAATCCGAGCAGGTTTTATTTTTCTCAAAACCCTGCTCCATCAATTTCCCCCTGTGATGGCATTTTTGAGCCATCACAAAATGACTATAATACCAATTGCCACCTTTATTTTCATCTAAAGGTCTGTACTTCTTTCTCGTTTTGCCATTTTCTCATCTAAATCCTTCATCATTACATAATCATTTTCACTCATATCCTCTAGTTCTATTTCTTTTCTTTTTCTTGCTCTACGTTTATTGTCTAACTCTGTCATCTCCTTCTTTCCACATCTACCCTTGCAACATATATATATGCCATTTATTATTAACAATATCACTACAACTATTGAAATAATTGGCATTAGTATTTCCCTAATAAACTACTCCAAATGTGGAAAACCATTTACCTATAGAGGAAAACTGTTACCAAGTTTCGCCCAAACACCGTCAACCTCCAGTTGGGTCAAATCTTGATGTCATTTTGTAATGTTCTTAATATACCCCTCAAGACTTTTATCAGGGATATAAGTACAGCAGTGTTGGATTTTCAACATGCCACAGACTCCGCCCTCTTTTGCCAATAAGATATCAAGGGCAAGTCGATTTTGCAAAACCATTGACTAATTGCAACCGTTTCAGTATCAATCATTTAGAACCCGCCAGCAGTATCTGTTGAGAAACGATCAATCACTGTGGACAATTTTCGAATTTTATGCGAATTAAGAACGACTCCAACTGAGGGTATCAGTGCACCAAAAATATCACTAATTATTTCTGAAAAACTTGCTCTCCTTTTGCGTTTTAGTCCATGCTTTATTTAATTGATTTTATTATTTTTATCTATGTGGTATACTTTGGGAAATACGATCCCAAAGTAGCAACTACCACACCAATGTGGAGGCAACCTATAGTAGGCATTCTTACCAAACATGTAATAGACTCCCGGAAAAACAGGATCAGTTCCACCTTTCAATCCCCATCCACCAGTAATTAGAAAGGTATTTTCACTTTCACTAGTACCATTGAAATAATTAATATAGGCAGTTTTCAGTCTAAGCAAACAAAGTTTCCTTTGTGATACCAATCCAGAGACATTGCTGCGTAAGTCTCGCCTCTCTTATAATTTCCCTCTCTGAAAGCCCATGGTGGTACATGTGACTTCTGTTCAGCAGCTTTTCTTTGGAAACCCTGTCTTCTATCTTCTACGATGTTAATAAAATCTTTTTCTTCAGCTTGCAAACTACAGGTAAGATTATGTCTAAGCATGTACTATATTTAGTGTCTGAGTAATATGGAAAAATTCTCCAATGTATCCAGCATTTCTTTTACTATACACCTTATTCATGTCTTTTCTAATTGGAATTTCTGAAAACACTAAATCTAGGTTTGAGTAATAGTACCCTAACTTCCCCGTCACGTAAAAAAGACTAGTTAGTACACTGCACGAGAACCATATGTTAAAGGTAAGGGATGGTAAGTCACTCCCTCAGAAACAGACGAAGGTAATTGCATGCACAAGTAACAGTCTCTCACGTCCATCGTCTCAACATACTCGTAAAGCAGATTGATAAAGACATTTAACGAGAAATCATTAATCGATTTATCATGATGATAAATACTTTCATCTATGTCAGCATTAGGTGTTTCTTTAGTAACAGAAATCACTCTCTCTCTTATCACATTATTAGTATTATTTTTGTCATTAATTACCATTAGAACAGGCACAATAACAGTCAATATTAACCACACTAACATTAGTAGTAAGACACTACATAAGCAATCGTTAATACATCTACGTTTTAGATTTGGTTTTTGGTGTCCAGTCACTGTATCTTCTGCCATTTTGTATACTATAAAATTAAAAAATCTAAGAAAACTTGAGGAAATTCCTAACAACTCTCCTAAAGTTTTTATTTTATAAGAGTCCTCTTCGATTCACCTGCAACTCCCCAATTATTTTCACTGAATTTTGTTGCACCTTACATTTTCACTGTTTTCTTAAGGCGGTTTCAATTTACTTTCGTCAGTCTGTTCAGTACCAGCACCAACTTCTCTCTTTATCAGATCCGTACTTTTAATTTCTTCCACTATTACGTATGTCCATTCTGGAGCTGTGTATTTCTTGCTTGGAACTCTTATTCTCATTGTTCTTCTCACTAATTCTGCCTCTGATTCTTCTTGTTCAGTTTGGCTTGAAACTTCATTAATTTGCTCTGGTCTCCTCTTTTCAAGAGTGTATTTCAGTCTTTCCCTCCACTTGGCCAATTACCCTTTTTCACTCTCTTAATTTGAAACGCTTCTTCACCCTCTTTTTCTGGTTCACAGGTTTCTTCTTTTCATTAACCAGTTGCTGCTCACTTTCTTTTTCAAGTGGACTTGGGTCTCTTCTTGTATGGCTTACATGTATCCAGTTTGGCAGGCCACCACACTTCACTGCTGATGTCGTCACCAGAATGATCTGATATGGCCCATGCCATCTGGGTTTTAAACGCAACTTACTTACGTGTTTCTTGACAAGAACCCACTCTCCTGGACTAAAATCATGTGCTTGATCCGGCTGTGTTGTGGTAGCAATTTCTCCAATCAGCCAATCCTTTGCAATAATCAAGCACTAGATCATCAGAAATATTCATCATTTTGTTTGCTGGTACAATCTCTTGTCTCCTTGCTCCTCCCATTAGTACTTCATGAGGACTCAATCCAGTGTTTTTATCAGGAATGCTTCTAAGACTCATTGATGGACCTCCTGTTTACAAAACTGTAATTTTGCTGGTGACACTTTTTGCCCACCTTCTGCCATATGGTGCAGTAAGGCAATTGTATTTGTCTCACATGCCTCTTGTGCTTTTGATGCCACCAGTAGGTCATCAATGCACTTAACCAAAACCAATTTTTCTGGCATAATCGCGCAAGGTATTGACCAGGGGTAAAGCAGCAGGCCACTTCAGAGTTGTGAATGCACACACTTTTCCCAGTCTCGGTTTTATAGTGCCATTAATTTATTTGACCACACCAGATGCTTCCGGTCGATAGGCACAAGGCGGCTTCTGCTAAATCTGTAATGCTGCACAAATCATCCGAATGATCTAATTATTAAAATGAGATCCCCAATCTGTTTCTAAAGTGACTGGAAAACCAAATCTTGGGATTAGTTTTCTTAGGAGCAGCTTCGCAACCGTGAGACTATCATTCCTTCTTGTTGGATAGGCCTCTACCCAACGAGAAAACAAACAAACAACTAACACATATTTTAGTCCATTACATGGGGGAAGCTCAATGAAATCGAGCTGGAGCCTAGGAAATGGTCCTGCTGCTTTCCCAATTCGTGCCCAACAAAACTGTCTTTTTGCCTGGATTTTGCTGCTGACACGTAATACACCTCTGGCATAGACTCTCTGCAATGACACTGAATTTTGGGTTGTACCATGACTGCTTGAAGAGCCTCATCATTGCATCTCTTCCAACATGTGAAATTCCATCGTACACCCTTGCCATTTAAGATAGTAAAGAATCTGGCACGACTGATCTTTCATCTATATACACACAAACTTCATCTTCTGCTCTCTTCTTGCAGCCTGATTTCTTCCATATTTCCTTTTCCTCATCACTTGCCTCTTCTTGTGATTGTCTAATCTCATCCCGTGTTTCCCAGGAAGAAAACATCAGGTGGCAATTAGTATTTTTCTTCCCCACCCCTCTGTTTATTGCAATTGAATTTTGTGCACAAAAATGCGCTATTTGATCAGCGTATCTGTTGCCGCTTGTCACATAATCATTTCCTGAATTATGTGCCGAGCATTTGACCACTGCAATCTTTTTGGGTAATTACAGAGCATCCAATATATCTTTCACATTTTTACTATTTCTGATCGGAGAACCTGAAGAAGTCAGAAATCCCCTTTGCATCCATGACTGCCTGAAATCATAAACCACCCCGAAACTATATTGACTGTCAGTAAATATGGTTACTCTCCGATTTTTGCCAAATTTTGCATGCTCTAATCAGAGCTATCAATTCAGCAATTTGTGTGGAGTTTACCCCTTCTAGACAGGATGCTTCTAATACTGCAGCTACCGTGCACACTGCATAAGCAGAACTCAACACACCTCTTGCATTTCTCAGACATGATCCATCAACAAACATCACACTGTCTGATTCCTCTAAGAAGTGTCCTTGATATCTGGACTTGGTTTCGTGTACAGTTCTGTCACATCCAAACAATCATGATCTACTTCATCTTTCACTTCTAACAACATTAAGGATAATCGGGCATCCCGGTGTCCCTCAGAACCTGGGTATTGGTAATATAGAAAACAATTGCTTCTGTTGGGCGATACAATTGCTGTGTACAACGTCGACACTTTCACATCACACATGTCTACACAGTTATCTTGACCAATAGTCAATCAGTATTGGATCTTGCATTACATGTGTTAAATAACGAGACAGGACAGAACTTCAACAATTCTTTTAATTTATGTCACATATGTATGTTTTGTATATAGTGTACTGTCCACTTCATCAGTCACCACATGTCACCTTCTCACAATAGTCACCTTTGTATTTTCGCAATTTACTTGTATTTGTGACAGCCATTTAATATTCAATGCTTCTTGAAATGTAGAAGAGTAAATCAACTCTCCCTGTGTTTTCCTGGTGTGTCTTCAATTGAAATCGTTTTTTCGTTTATTGTTTAAAAGGAAGTGTGAAACACCTTTTCTCATCTTTCACTTCCTCACAAAATGGACTAGGTAACAGTGTTGCCGGATTTATCGTCGTACATCTCACCACAGTCACATTTTCAGCACCCAAGATCTATCATACCTAGTCAGCCGACTATAGGTCATGTGCTGTGAACGTGTTCTTGTCAAAAGAATCTCAAGTGAATGTGGCACATATACTTTATCTGGATGTCTCATCACAATTGTTTCACTCTGTTCCAAACTCACACAAGTAGTAGCTACTGCTTTCAAACAACCTGGTAACACTACGGCTACTGAATTTAAAGTAGCAGAAAAATATGCCACTGGACGTCGTGCCATTCCATGCCTCTGAGTTAAATCTGAAAGTGCACACCCATCTCTCTCACAGCAGTACAACGCAAAATCCTTTGTATAATCTGGCATTCCCATTGCAGGTGTTCGAAAAGACTGTCTCGCAATTCAATAAAAGCTTTCATACCTTCATCATCCAATTCAATCGGATCAGTCACATCTTTGTGTGTCCACCTCTGTCGAGGTTTTGAATCAGTGAAAAAACACTGATCTACTGTCTGCAGTATCCAACAATTCCCAAGAACATCTGCACCTCTTTCTGTGTTTTTGGAGGGTTCATTTGTTGAATCACACTGATCCGTTCCGGTGTCACCTTCCTGACTCCTTTCTCTATTTTGAGTCCCAAATATTGGACCTCCCGTTTACAAAACTGTCATTTTGCTGTTGACACTTTTTGTCCACCTTCTGCCATATGGTGCAGTAAATGTCTCCAAACATTTTTTCAAAATCTGATTAAAAATCGAAGGACTCTCTGTGTACCCTTGAGGAACTCGGCACCATGCTGAAACACCGTCTCCGAACCGGGAAGCAAACAAATACTGGCTATCCAGGTGTAAAGGAATCGAGATAAAAGCTTCACACAGATAAATCACTGTGTACCATTCTGCATCACAAGGAATTTAATAAAAAATCACTGCTGGATTTGGCACTATTGGACAATAGGGTACCACAAGCTTATTGATTTTACGTAAATCTTGTACTATCCTATATTTTACACTTGGCTTTTTAATTCCCATAATAGGCGTATTACAAGGACTGCTTGGTATTTCTTTTAAAATACCCTGCTCAATCATTTGGTCAATCACAGGAATAACTCCTGCTGTTATCTCGGGACTCATTTTGTATTGAGGTGTGTTTGGAAATGTTGCACCCGGTTTCACTGCAACCTGAATAGGTTCCACACCTTTCATCAAACCAATCTCTTTTCCTGAGAAATCCCATACATCAGACCTTACTGTATTTATCAGCTCTGCAGGCAAATCTTCTTCAGTAAGAAGTGAAAACAATTTATCCACTTCTGTCCCTTGCTTCTCTAACATCATTTTAAACGCTACATCCGCATCTGGTGTTTGGAAAGCGATCCCATCAGGGGTACAATAGATGGTACATTTCATTTTACACAGCAAATCTCTCCCTAAAAGGGTCACCAGACTCGTATCACATACCATGGACCGATGCATGTCTCTGAATCTCCCTGTATGTACTTCTATTGGCTTTGTTATTGAGGTTTTGATATGCTAATTGGAAACTCCTACGACTTGGATCATTTCTCCCGAGAGGGGTAGGTTTTGAATCTCTGATGCTCCTAGTAGAACGGATAGCACCAGTGTCCACTAGGAATGTCATACCATTACCTTCCACTTTTCCATCAACAAATGGACCTGACTGATGTACCTTTAGAGTTGCGCCAAGCACGCACTCTTCCTCCCTCCTCAGGCACCGTCATTGAGATGAGTCTGAATCACTCTCATTATACTGCAACTAGTATTGCAAAACCATTTGCACATTTTGATTCTAACCAATTTGTTCTTGTGCATGAAACCCAGTGTTCACACTGTATCTGTGCACTTGAGCATTCATATTATTTGGCATAGGAGCTTGTGGTACCTGTACTGTGGAGTAACTACCTGCTGCTGCTGCTGTTGGTTCACAACCACCTCATTCTGCATCTGTGAATTAAAATTTTGATTCAACCCATTATTCTTTAAAACAGATCTACACTCATTTTTCTAATGTCCAAACTTTCTGCACGCATGACCAGGAAATTTCCTTTTCAATTCATCTTTCTTCATTTTACCTCTACCACCACCTGATACTTGACCATTCTGATTATGACCTTTCATCTGATAAACTGTTTGGGAACCACTATTTCCTTCTTACTGTGCAGCCACTTTCACTTGTGCCCACATAATTTTCTCTTCTACCTTCTTGTGCCTCGATTCAATATCATCACTACAATACTTTGCATACCTCAGTATCTCATCAACCGTTTTACTCTGCCAACAAATCAAATTTTGCTGAATCATGTTACTAATTTCTGGTTTCAATCCAAACACAAAACGATTCACTAAATGTCCAATATATTTATCTCCAATATTCTCAAACCCACCGTGCTGTTTGAACACCTGTAACAACCTTTCATAATAGGCATGTACCGACTCATTTGGTTCTTGGATTGTCCTGTCAATTGTAACCCAATCTGTTTCCTTAGGGGAAATGTTACCCTTTAGGTAAGTAATCACCTGATGATATTTCTTCATCACCTCACCTGTTTTCACATCTCTAGGATATTCTTCTTTCGGCCAATCTACAGCAATCTTACACTGTGTCCATAAATCTGCTGGAACAACAATCTCCAATAAACCATCTAGATCCTTTAACAAGACCTTTGACACTTTTACAAACCTCTCTACCTGTTTGTACCATTCAACTGGCTTTTCCCTCAACCTAGGGATGTAATTAGTAAAAGATAATATATCCTGCCTTGACCAAGGAACATGAATATATCCACCACCCAGTACTTCTCTCAACGGACACACCCTTTCAGCCTGTTCTGCCTCTATTAACCCCTTCGCTGCTAGGCCTTTTCCCCTCCTGTGCTAAGCCTTTTTTGGGTTATTTGGGGTAGTGCGCGCTTAGGCCCCTGTAACTTTTTGACCACATTAGGTATCCACGCCAAATTTGCGTCCTTTTCTTCCAACATCATGGGGATTCTAAAGGTACCCAGGGTTTGTGGATTCTCCTAGAGGGTTCCCAGAAATTAGTCAAAATACAGCAAAATTTTGGTTTTTTTGTGAAAAATGGGAAAAACGGGCTGCAAATAAAAGCTTCTGGGTTTTTCTCTGCAAATGGTATCAAAAAAGGGTTTGTGGGGCTGAAATCACCATTTCTCCAGCTTTTAGGGAATGACAGAATTTTGTCAGAAAACCAACATTTTTTACACAGTTTTGGCATTTTTCTGGGACATACCCTCTTTTTGCTATTTTTTGTGCTTTCAACCTCTTTCCAGTTAATGGTAGAAATGGGTACAAAAACAATAATGGACCCTGGAAAGCTATACATTTTTGAAAAGTAGACAAAATTCTGAATTCAGCAAGGGGTCATTTGTGTAGATCCATCAAGGTTTCTTTATAGAAACTAACAGTTAAATATAGGAAAAATTAAAAATTAGTTGAAAAAATCAGCCTTTTGAGTCAACGTTTTCACCTGTAACTACTTCTAATTATCACATCTCTTAGAAAGCAATGTACCGTTACATCCACTGGACCTTCCTGGTTGTGGGGATATATAGGACTTGTAGGTTCACCAAGAGCCCAACGAACCCAGAGTAAAAAACTGAGCAGCATTTTGTAATGGTTTTTTTTTTTGTTCCGGGTCTATAGCAATTATTGTGGGAAAAAGTATACATGGAAAAATCGGTATGAAAGACACCTATGTATTTCTGAAATGGGAACAAACTACAGAGTTTAGAAACAGTGCATATTTGCACATTTTCGAAATTGGGAATACTCATACTTGCATGACAATTATTGGTCATTTTTCAAAATGACTTTTTTTTTACACAATGTCTTTCATTTGGAAGGGAGAAATGCATCCAAAATCAATAGGTAATAACAGTTGCTTTACAAATCTGAACTACCCTAAGTCTCCCGATAAAAATGGTACCTCACTTGTGTGGGTAGGCATAGTGCCCACGACAGGAAGTGGCTCAAAACCTAAGCTGAACACACCACATTTTCACACTGAAAATTTACACTTTTTTTGCGAAGAGTCTAGCTGTAGTTTTTGAACCCTAGCCCTGCCGGCACCTAGGGAAACCTATAAAACCTATACATTTTTGAAAACTAGACACCCAGGGGAATCCAGGATGGGGTGACTTGACTGCCTCCCACCATGGTCTGTTACCCAGAATCCCTTGCAAACGTAAAAAAATGACAAAAAAACCACATTTTCCCCACATTTCTGGGATGGAAAATTCTGGAATCTGCGTGGATCCACAAATTTCCACCCACCCCGCGTTTCCCAAAGTCCTACGAGAAAAATGGTACCTCACTTGTGCGGGTCGGCCTAGTGCCCGCGACAGGAAACGGCGCAAAACGCAACGTGGTCACACCTCAATTTTGCAGTGAAAAATGACCCTTTTTTGGCAAAGTGACTAGCTGTAGTTTTTTAACCCTAGCCCTGCCGGCACTTAGGGAAACCTAGCAAACCTATACATTTTTGAAAACTAGACACCCAGGGGAATCCAGGATGGGGTGACTTGACTGCCTCCCACCATGGTCTGTTACCCAGAATCCCTTGCAAACGTAAAAAAATGACAAAAAAACACATTTTCCCCACATTTCTGGGATGGAAAGTTCTGGAATCTGCGTGGATCCACAAATTTCCACCCACCCCGCGTTCCCCAAAGTCCTACGAGAAAAATGGTACCTCACTTGTGCGGGTCGGCCTAGTGCCCGCGACAGGAAACGGCGCAAAACGCAACGTGGTCACACCTCAATTTTGCAGTGAAAAATGACCCTTTTTTGGCTAAGTGACTAGCTGTAGTTTTTGAACTCTAGCCCTGCCGGCACCTAGGGAAATCTACCAAACCCAGACATTTCTGAAAACTAGACACCCGGCGGCTTCCAGGGAGGTATGGCTTACATGGATCACCCAACGTTTCCTCACCCAGAATCCCCTGCAAACCTCAATTTTTGCTGAAAAAATCACTTTTTTCACACATTTTGGGGTGGGAAAGTAGTGGCATCACCGGGCTCACACAAATTTACCACCACCCAGCGTTCCCCCAGGTCTCCCGGTAAAAATGGTGCCTTACTTGTGTGGGAGGCCCAAGTACCCGCAGCAGGCAAGGGCTCAAAACGTAGTGAGGCGACATCAAAATGGCCTATCGCAAAACCACCTGGTTTTGCAAGGGGGGTCACTTTGGTTTTTGGCCCGGTGCTCGGCGGCCATGTAGGGAAACCTACCAAACCCATGCATTTCTGAAAACTAGACACCCAGCGGCTTCCAGGGAGGCATGGCTTGCGTGGATCTCCCAACGTTTCCTTACCCAGAATCCCCTGCAAACCTCAATTTTTGCTGAAAAAATCACTTTTTTCACACATTTTGGGGTAGGAAAGTAGTGGCATCACTGGGCTCACACAAATTTACCACCACCCAGCGTTCCCCCAGGTCTCCCGGTAAAAATGGTGCCTCACTTGTGTGGGAGGCCCAAATACCCGCGGCAGGCAAGGGCCCAAAACGTAGTGAGGCGACATCAACATTGCCTATCCCAAATGTCCCATCACTACGTTTTGGGCCCTTGCCTGCCGCGGGTACTTGGGCCTCCCACACAAGTGAGGCACCATTTTTACCGGGAGACCTGGGGGAACGCTGGGTGGTGGTAAATTTGTGTGAGCCCGGTGATGCCACTACTTTCCCACCCCAAAATGTGTGAAAAAAGTGATTTTTTCAGCAAAAATTGAGGTTTGCAGGGGATTCTGGGTAAGGAAACGTTGGGGGATCCACGCAAGCCATACCTCCCTGGAAGCCGCCGGGTGTCTAGTTTTCAGAAATGCATGGGTTTGGTAGGTTTCCCTAGATGGCCGCCGAGCACCGGGCCAAAAACCAAAGTGACCCCCCTTGCAAAACCAGGTGGTTTTGCGATAGGCCATTTTGATGTCGCCTCACTACGTTTTGGGCCCTTGCCTGCCGCGGGTACTTGGGCCTCCCACACAAGTGAGGCACCATTTTTACCGGGAGACCTGGGGGAACGCTGGGTGGTGGTAAATTTGTGTGAGCCCGGTGATGCCACTACTTTCCCACCCCAAAATGTGTGAAAAAAGTGATTTTTTTTCAGCAAAAATTGAGGTTTGCAGGGGATTCTGGGTAAGGAAACGTTGGGGGATGCACGCAAGCCATACCTCCCTGGAAGCCGCCGGGTGTCTAGTTTTCAGAAATGCGTGGGTTTGGTAGGTTTCCCTAGATGGCCGCCGAGCACCGGGCCAAAAACCAAAGTGACCCCCCTTGCAAAACCAGATTAACTATTGTTCCTACAGCGTGAGAATTTTGGAATAATATTGCAAAGAAAATGTGGCAGACATTTTGAGGTTTGCAGGACATTGGGGATAAAACATTTTTTTGAATTCACAAGAGAGACATCACCATGAACTCCCATGGGTTTTCGACAATATCTACAGTTGGTGGGTTATTCTTGCATGGAAAGTGTACCTTGGCAGAGAAACTAAAGACAAAGATTCCTGCACAACCATCTATTCCTCAAACACACACACATACTGGTTGGATTTGGCACGAGGGCGAGTCATGGTTCAGTGTATTAAATTTTATTAACAAGAGATTTCACAAAAATGAAATGCACTGTCAATAATTAAATTCACAAAAAACCAAACCAATGACTCACAGCTCGTGAGCTGTAAAGCCACGTCAAGGCACCAACCACTTTACAGGCCATTCACACACCTTTCATACGTGATACAAACAAAGACCATTCGCACCACCAGGCACAAAAGCAACACATTACAAAATTCACCAAAAAGGGACAAGGTACACCCTGCTTCAGAAAGACAAATATTACTGCACAGCCATCTAATCCGCAAGCACACACACATACTGGTTGGATTTGGCACGAGGGTGAGTGATGGTTCAGTAGATACAATTGTATTAGCAAGTGATTTCACAGAAATGAAATGCACTGGTAATAATTGAAAGGGCGAGAAACTGAACCATTGACTCACAGCTCGTGAGCTGTAAAGCCACGACAAGGCACCAACCTCTTTACAGGCCATTCATACACCTTTCATACGTGTGAGACATACAAAACCATTCACACCGCCAGCCGCGGGCCCATCACATAACAAAACTCACACCAGCACACAGCGCCATTCAAGGGCCCATCACTTTCACACGCCCACAATCCAGACACAGCAACTACACAGGCTGATGGATTGCGTGCTGTGGCACTCAGCTAGCAGTGTGGGTAGTGACCAGCAGAAAGTCACTACTCACACACAGCCAGCAGAGCACCAGTCCACACACACCGCTAGCCAAACACCAGTCCACGCACACCGCTAGCCAAGCGCCAGTCCACGGACACCACCAGCCAAGCACCAGTCCGCACACACCACCAGTCCACGCACACCGCCAGCCAAGCACCATTCCACGCACACCGCCAGCCACGCTCCAGTACACGCACACCACCAGCCAAGCTCCAGTCCACGGACACCAGCAGCCAAGCACCAGTCCACACACACCACCAGTCCACGCACACCGCCAGCCAAGCTCCAGTCCACGCACACCACCAGCCACGCACCAGTCAACGCACACCGCCAGTCCATGCACACCGCCAGCCAAGCACCATTCCACGCACACCACCAACCAAGTGCCAGTCCACACACACCAACAGCCAAGCGCAAGCCTACACACACCGCCATCACATTTAGGATTTTTTTTAGAAAAAAATAAAAACACAAACAAATTGCAAATAGATACAAATCTTCTAACAGAAAATCAGCAACTAAATACATTGCACTAACACCAACCTTGAAACAGAATCAAATTATCCAAAGAATACAGACCAGGCAGTTCACTTTACCACTCAAGAATCCTCCCAAAAATTCTTTCGTGTGTGGTACGCTCTAAAACAAGCAGAGAGACACAGTGCAGGATGAGAAGGACAGTCGGGGCAGTACATACGACTCTCCTTCCGCAAACCTTTTCGCCAACAGACTCTACATCTCCTACTGGGAAAATCTTTTGCGGGTGTGGGAGGAATGTGATCTGGAAAGTGGCGTTCTTTCAATCTAGCAACATCCTCCACCACTCCAACTCTAGGAACACTTGCCTGTTCCACTACAACAAGGCTGCCTATTACAGACTCCTGAAACTTAGCAAAAGTCATCTTTGACTCGGGGCAAGAATCCTGGAACACAACAAAAGCATTAAACATTGCCAAGTGGAAAAGAAGGATAGCCAACTTCTTGTACCAAATGTAAGCCTTATGAAGAGCAGTGTAAGGTTCCAACCTCTTATCTACTCTGTCAACACCACCCATGTGCCTATTATAGACTTAAATGCACACAGGTTTGCGCGCTTCAGCGACCTGACCCCAAACAGTCACAGGTGCAGTGCTTTCATCATGGATGGTAGTCTGCATGTAGACATCTCTCCTGTCTGTAAACTTCACAGCAAGAAGCTCCTGGCAACGCAACGCACTGCACTGTCCCCGCACAAGCTTTTGACAAACAAGTTCTTTCGGGAAACCTTTACGGTTAGAGCGGATTGTGCCACAAGCAAGAGTGTCCACTTTGGCCAATTCCCTGAACAACCGCACACCAGTGTAGAAGTTATCTACATATAAATGGTGGCCTTTGTTAAAAAATCCTCTTCCAAGTTCCCAAACAATTTTCTCAGTCACTCCAAAAGTGGACGGACAACCAGGGAGGTTAAACCTAGATTCCTTACCGGTGTACACCCTGAAATTAGAGACATATCCAGTCCTACTGTCACACAGCATATACAGCTTTATTCCATAGCGTGCCCTCTTACTAGGAATGTATTGCCTAAAAACCAAGCGGCCCTTGAACAACACCAAAGACTCATCCACTGCAATTTCTTTCCCAGGGGCATAAATCTCAGAAAATCGATCAACAAAGTGATCAAGGACAGGCCTAATCTTAAAAAGACGGTCACAGTCAGGGTGATCTCGGGGCAACGCTAAACCATTATCAACAAAATGCATCATCCGAAGCAGAAGCAAATACCTGTCACAAGTAATTACTGCCGGAAAAATAGACGTTGCCATCAAGGGACTGCTAGACCAATATGAAGACATTGATGGCTTCCTTAGCAAGCCCATCAAAAAAGTTAAACCCAAGAACTTCTTCATCTCTTCAACATTTGTGGGAGTCCACCGGGCAGCTCTAGAGTATGGCTTAAGACTGGCACTGTTGTCCCTCAAAAACTGTTCGGCATACAAATTAGTCTGCTCAATAATCTCTGCAAAAAACACATCGTCCATAAACAACTGAAAAAAATTGACCGGCAAAAAGTTTTCAGTATTCACTCTAGACCCTGGAACACCAGTAAACTCTGGCAATGCCGGCTGCACCATGCCAGGGGCAACCCAGAGGTCATCACTTTCAAAGGGAAGCCTTGCAGCCCCAGCCTGCAGCCCAGAAGCCTCTTGCCGCACTACACCAACGGGAAGCCTTGCAGCCCCAGGCTGCAGCACAGATGCCTCTTGCCGCACTATCGGCACATCAGTCTCCGCCTCTAACACAGGCACTTCATCCGCACTCAGAGTATCTTCATCATCCGATGACTCCATACGGAGAGACAACTCATTGCCAGAATCGTCCCCTGCCTCCTCTCCCTCAGATGCAGAGTCAGTCTCTGAACCAATATCAGAGGAAGACTCAAACAGCAAACCAACAACCTGCTGAGCAGTCATCCTGCGGCTAGCCATTATACTTACTAAGATTGAAGACTGCACAAACAAGTCAACAACAACCAACAATGTGCAAACCAAGTAAGTAACGAAATGAGTACCTTTATCACAATGATCAATGTACTCAAAAACTATAGAATTCAATTACAAGAGACAGCTACACTCACCAGAACCTACTTTGCAGTGACACAGCAAATACCAACGATATCCAACTAGAAAGAAGAAAAAAAAAAAAATTACTCACAAGACAAGAAAATACACATCGAGCACAA
The DNA here is from genome assembly GCF_964204655.1 of Triturus cristatus. Taxonomy (NCBI): domain Eukaryota; kingdom Metazoa; phylum Chordata; class Amphibia; order Caudata; family Salamandridae; genus Triturus; species Triturus cristatus. The sequence goes on from NC_140588.1 coordinate 1,042,133,329, forward strand.
ATGCAAACAGTTTTTGCCAAGGGGTCGCTTCCTAAATAAAAAAGAAGACATCCCTGGTGTCTAGTGGCCTTTTCTGCCCCCTCCCCTGGGAGCAGAAACGGACAGAACGACGACTGATCTGCCCCCAGGGGGGGGCAGAAAAGTCTTCTAAATAATTAGGCCGCAAAGGAAGCGACCCTTGCCCAAGGGGTCGCTTCCTACATAAAGAAAAAGAAATCCCTGGTGTCTAATGGGCTTTTCTGCCCACCCCCCCCCTGGGAGCAGAAACGGGCAGAAAGACGACCGATCTGCCCCCAGGGGGGGCAGAAAAGTTTTCAAATTATTATGCCCGCCTAGGAAGCGACCCTTGCCCAAGGGGTCGCTTCCTAAAAGACTTCCCTGGTGACTAGTGGGCTTTTCTGCCCCCCCTGGGGGCAGACACGGCCAGGAAGAGGACCGATCTGCCCCCAGGGGGGGCAGAAAAGTCTTCGAATAATGTGGCACCCCTAGGAAGCGACCCTTGCCCAAGGGGTAGCTTCCTACATAACTAAAAAGACATCCCTGGTGTCTAGTGGGCTTTTCTGCCCCCCCCGGGGGCAGAAACGGGCAGAAAGAAGACCGATCTGCCCCCAGGGGGGCAGAAAAGTCTTCGAATTATTTTGCCCCCGAAGGAAGCGACCCTTGCCCAAGGGGTCGCTTCCAACATAACATAAAAGACATCCCTGGTGTCTAGTGGGCTTTTCTGCCCCCCCTGGGGGCAGAAACAGGCAGAAAGACGACCAATCTGCCCCCAGGGGGGGGCAGAAAAGACTTCACAAAAATTGGCACCCCTAGGAAGCGACCCTTGCCCAAGGGGTCGCCTCCTAAATTATGAAAAAGTCATCCCTGGTGTCTAGTGGGCTTTTCTGCCCCCCCTGGGGGCAGAAACGGTCAGAAAGACGACCGATCTGCCCCCAGGGGGGGCAGAAAAGTCTTCAAAATAATTTGGCCGCCTAGGAAGCGACCCTTGCCCAAGGGGTCGCTTCCCAAATAAAGAAAAAAACATCCCTGGTGTCTAGTGGGGCATCCCTGCTCCACGATCGCGATGCTGTGCGCGATCGTGGAGCAGGAATGCCCTGTATTGAGACATCAGGGGAGAGGAAATACTCTTTCCTCTCCCCCGATGCCTCAATACTACAAATTTCACCGCCGCGGCCCCCACCGGACAAGAAAACCTACCTCTACCCCCTTGGACGCGCTGGAAGAAATGGATTCCAGCGCGTCCAACGCTTCCTGATGACGCCGGCGCGCGCTGTGCGCGCTGACGTCATGGGGAAGCGTGGGGGGGCTCGGGGGTGTCAGCGGAAACTCTTCCGCTGCCATCCCCCTCTGTCGGGGCACGATCGATGCCCCAGGGGGGGGAGCGCCAGCGCTTACCCCGGGGGCTGTGCTCATGACGGAGCGGTTCCGTCATGAGCACAGCTCAACCGATGCTCATGACGGAACCGTTCCGTCATGAGCATCGAAGGGGTTAATGGAAATAAAAACGCATTTTTACTGGCCATCATTTCTTCTTTCTCTTTCGCCCATCTACCTTTCCACCGTTCTACATCTCCCCACTTCTTCAAAATGCTCATCAATTCTTTTATTTGCAATCTTTTGTCAGACGCATTCAAACTTTCAAAATCCTTTTCAGTAAAATCCAGACTATACATTTTCTGTAACACTCTTGACTTTTCTATGTCTACTCCATATTCACAAGCAGCCTCTGTCAACTTTTCATGAAGATTTCTCGCTTTCCCAGCACAAAAATAACAACTCTTCATCTCAATAGCTACTCCATCTATCTGGGCTTATTGTACCAATAATCATTTCTTCCAAATCCACTCTGTTTACTCGCATCTATGTTGTGTGGTTGAGGTTTTCGCTTTTCCATTCCCCTTATCCAGTCATCTAATTCATCTGGGGATGGACCCACTGAACTCCCTGGCGCTGGAGTGACATTCTGCACTATTCTCCTCGGATCTATTTGCGTACCTCACTTAGGGGTTTCAGTTAACATCTCACAAACTGGTAGATCAATTAATGAAGTACTTATTTTAGCTTGTCCAGCTTGTTTATCAACTATCGTTACCACCTTATTCCCATTACCATTCATTGGAACTGTCAACGCATGTTCTCTCAATACATTCTGTTTTTCTCCATACAATGAAACTATAGGACCAATCGTTACTGGTAATGTTAATGCTTCTGCATTCAGATTCAACTGATAAATTTTCTGAGTCAACTCCTCTCTTGCTCTAGTCAACATGTCCATTTCATTCTCTTGTACTACTCTAGTAACTACCGGGACTTGTGGAATTAGTGGGGTTCCCATTAATGGTGCATTTGGAACTGTTTCACTCAATTTTCCTTGATCTGGTGGAGGTCTTTTAATCAGGATGTCATCTAACAACTCCTCATCAGATTCACTCGGGTCAAAATGTAATCCTGATGTTTCTACATTTTTCTTTTTCTCCTTACATTTGCCTCCGGCTGCTTCTTCAGCAACTAAACCTGGATACAAACCCTCTGTTACCACAGCTCTCCTCCATTTTTTCATTCTTTCTTTCCGACTTTCAAAGGGATATCTAGTCATTATATTTCTTTATCTTCTTCCACCCCTATACTTCTCTCTCGCTCATACGCCCCATATTCCCCTTCCTCAAGCGCTTCATACTGAGTAGGTCTAGGTCTTGGTTCTAGAGAATTCATTCGTTCTCTCAAATTCCGTAGAATCCTTACATTAAATGTACCATACTATGGAAAGGCTAATCTTTTGTGTATTTCATCCAATTCTCTAACTAAGTACACGTATGGTAACCACATTCCAACATCTTAAAAGAAGCAGGCGTTCTTAGTCACTATTGGCTTGTCCTTTTTAAAGAAACCCTTTATCTTGTTAATCAGCTTCATTTTCTTCGACTCTTCACACTAAAGTATAAATTCAGTAAACAACAACAAACTCTTCGTATTTCTGCTTATTCTATTTGTTGCCAACTGTCTAATACCAGCGCGACTCGCACCATCCAACCAATCAGAGCACACTACGTAGTCAACACCTTGACCAATACCAGCGCGGCTCACAGCAACCAACTTATCACGGCTCTCTAATCTCCCACTGTCTGACCAATGCCAGTGCGGCTTTTTCTGACGTCAGTATTTCTCCTTTTACTGACCCTCCCTTTACAAAATAATTCAGCAAAAGATTTTTTTTATACTTTTATCAACTAAACTTGTTAGGTAACGACATAAAAACAATGCTACCTTGTCTGTTCCGCTAATATAAGAGATAGTTCTTCTTTTCAGAGAAAATTTCTTTCACTTCTAGTAAAATACCGACTAGCGCTATTTTACCCTCAAACAAGCTACAGGTGGACTTGGTTCTCCTCCAGGGATACTAGCCAAAGTTTCGGAAGAGGACTTTCACATGGAAAGAGGTCCTGGTACTCCTTTGGGGATATAAGGCCAGAGTTTTGGAAGTGGACCCTTCACTATTCAAACAAAATCTACTCTCAAACTAAAAGTCCATAATATAACACTAACTGCCTTTCGCCGTTTAGTATTATGACAACAGACAAAGTACTTCTCCAGTGTGATCACTTTTATCCACACGATTCTTCTGCCTCTTCAGGCTAAAACATTGTCCCGGGATCTCCGCTAACTCCATACCCGCACTTCTAGACAACATAGAACAAAACACTAACTTTTCATTTTTTTTTATTTTTTTTTTGAAGAAACCTTTATTACACATTAAAGAGATACAAACAAGGGCCTACAACCACACGGGCCGGCCGCTAGGAGGCTCGGGAGCCAGCAAGGCAACTCCATACATTCAAATAAGTCAGAAGCAAGAGCTCCCGAAAGTTCAAAAGCACATATAACAGACCGCGGCCATAGTCCAAGGGCAATCGAAAAGAACGGTTTCATATTTTCTAAAAAAGAAAAAGAAAAGAAAGATCCACAATAACACACAAACAAGGCAATGAGAGTCCGAAATAGCATCGTGCGCTCCCCAGGACGGGGGAAGATGCATATTATCTAGAATAACTCTTGACAGGAGGCGGTAGTGGGGGGCGGCGGGAAAGGGGACAAAGCATGCACAATTACGTAGAATGTGCGGATAGGGGGACAAAGCGACGTCGACCTCTCGCGGCAGAGGCGGAGCACAGATATTCCCACGATAGGAATTCCATGGACCCCACACCTTAGTCCACCTCCCAGGCTTGCCTCTCGCCACATACACCGTCTTCTCCCTGAACATACACCAATCCATATTCTCCTTCCATACCGAAATCGTAGGCGGCCTCGGTGAACCCCATAACTGTGCGATATTGCGCTTAGCCACCATGTACCCCAGAGTCACCCACTGTGTCTGCGCCGCGTTATAGTCATTTGGTTCCCAGACATTCAGCAAACACCTCCTGGCCTCTGGTAACAAAGCGACATGCGTGACTTCCTCCATTACAGTATGCACCCCGTTCCAAAATCGTACAACCTCCGAACATTCCCATAGGATATGAAGAAAGGTACTCAACAAGCCACAGCCACGCTTACACAGTCCATCCCTCGAATAACCCATACGTATCAAACCCGGCCCTGTGACATACACTCTATGGAGTATCTTCAGCTGCACAAATCTAAGGCGGGCCGGGATCGCCACCTCTTTTGGGGAGGCCACCGCCGATACCCAATCCTCATCGTCCAGTTCCAATCCGTCGGCCGTCCACGCCTCCCGCAGATGGGTCAGCAAGTCCGTACGATCATTAATACGTTTTTTGTAAATCAGGGAAATAGTGCTGTCGGGCACATAGCCGTCTAACACCCTATCTTCCAACGGGGAATATTCTGGGATAGCAGCGACATCCGGAAAAACCGAACACAGCGCATGGTGGACCTGTGCATATCGAAAGTACTCCCTATCATTTAATTTGTATTCAGTTTTGAGCATGTCAAACGTTTTAAAGGACCCTTTCGCCCAGAGGTCACCCACCTTACTTATACCAATCATGTCCCATTTCTCAAAGCCTTTCGTTTTCCACAGACTACCCAAACGCTGGGAGGCATACAACGGCGTCGCTCGAGTCAAGCGATCCCTCCACCCCATCGCGGCATTCGCCGCATGCCACACGCGTACCGCAACTTGCGTTGGTCCTGTCAACCGTGCATCCGGAGTCGCCGAATACAGTGCCCTGTTGTAATCCCCGCCCGGAAGTAATAACTTATCCATCTCGAAGGCCGGATTCAAAGCAGGACCGTATATCCCGTGGTTCACCGCCGCCAATTGAGACGCCCAATAGTATCTTTTAATATCGGGGAGGGCGACACCCCCATCGTAACAAGGGAGTGTCAACTTAGCGAGAGCGATCCTCGGTCGCCCGTCTCAAAACAGTTGGCGCTGAAGACCCTCCACCTCGCGGAAGTAACGGGCCGGCACGACATCCAGTGTATTTTGTAAAGCATACAAAAAACAGCGACATCATTTTAAACAATGCCGCCCGTCCGAGCGGCGACAGCGGAAGCCGTCGCCACCTCGCGACGTCGGCCTTCAATCGCTGGAGTGGAGGGAGAAGGTTCCGCTCGTAGCGGATCACGGGGTCCAGTGATATGTAGATCCCCAAATATTTGAACCCCAATGTAGCAATCTGAATAGGGCACCCCCGCGGCAAGAGGGGGGCCCCGCCCGAGAGGACGTAAACACATGACTTGGCCCAGTTAATAACCAGGCCAGAATTACGACCGAAGGAATTCAATACGTCCACCAATACAATTAGCGACTGTCGAGGAGAGGTGAGATACAGAAGGATGTCATCAGCATAAAGGGAGACACGGTCCTCGAATTCCGGCGTCCATCTAATGCCCCGCAGCGACGGCTCCCAACGCAACCAGGCAGCGAGAGGCTCTAAAGAAAGTGCGAAGAGGAGGGGCGACAACGGACATCCCTGCCGCGTACCTCTCCCCAGCGCGAAGGGAGCCGACGCCCTACCATTCACCACAACCTGCGCCAATGGGTCAGCGTATAGCAATTTTACCCACCCAATGAATTCAGGGCCAAACCCGAATTTCGCTAACGCAGCCCAGATATACGGCCACTCTAAAGTGTCGAACGCCATAGTAGCGTCCAAAGACGCCAAGATGGCCAGCTCACACATATACTCCACTCTAGCAAGCACGCCATGCAACCGCCTCAGGTTCAGGGCGGTATTACGATGAGGTATAAAACCGGACTGGTCCTGATGAATCAAGTCGCCCACGACCCGAACCAGACGGTTGGCCAATACCTTAGCCAGAATTTTGGGTTCCGCGTTCAACAACGAGATAGGCCTGTAGGAGGCACAGCAGTCTCGCGGATTCCCCTCTTTATGTATCATAACTATGGTGGCAAGACGTTGGTCAAGGGGGAGGGAGCCCGCCGCCCGTGCAGCAAAGAACATGTCACGGAGATATGGTGCTATCTTATCTGGACGCAACTTATACAGTTCAATGGGGAGACCATTGGGACCCATTGCCTTACCAGAAGCGATCGAGCGAATGGCCAGAGCAATCTCATCCGGCGACAACTTCGCCTCCATCAGTATGCTATCGGCCTCCGAGAGGGACGGCAATGCAATATCTCTAAGTAACAGATGAGAGTCCTCCTCCGAGCACCCAGAGACCGGAGAGTACACCCCACGGAAGTAATCCGCGAAGCAGTCAACAATTTCCACCGGGTCAGTAACACACACGCCATCCACTTTCTCCACAACCGGCACCACTCTACTCGCTCTCTCCTTCCTGTCCAGCCAAGCAATCAACTTCCCGGCCTTATCTCCCACATCATACAGTCGCCCTTGTTGTTCTCTACTCATCTTTTTAGCAGCATCCGTGACCAGCGCTCTATAATCTGACTGTTTAAGGTTGAGAACGTGCAATTTCTCGTCCGTGACACCACGCTCCAGATCCCCCTCCATCTCAGCTATATCAGTTTCAAGGAGGACCACTTCTTCCCTCCCGCACCTCCTAGCATGGGAAATAAGAGACAAGGCTTGCCCCCGGATCACCGTTTTATAACCTTCCCAAAGGGAGATAGCAGACGACACTGACCCCACATTATCTTTGAAGTAGTGATCAATGGACTTAACCAGTTCAGCGCGAACATTAGGGTTACGTAAATACCAGGGGTTAATTGGCGCAACTCTTCCCTCCACCCCAGGAACAACCTCCATCTGCAACAATAGAGGGGAATGGTCAGAAATACCTCGGGCCAAATGTCGCACCTCCCAGATCATTCCAGCCTGGAACGCTGGCATAAGTATATAATCAAGTCTTGAGAGACTCCCGTGGGCCCCCGAGTGGAAGGTGTATTGTGCCTGTCCCGGGTGCATCAGTCTCCAGCAATCTAAAAGTCCTAAAGTATCTAGAAAGCCACCCAACCAGGCCTGTGCTCTAGGGAGGTCCCTGGGGGGGTGACGGTCCTCCATACCGGATACAACAGCGTTAAAATCACCCCCTAGCACCAGAACCCCCCCAGGGAGTCCCAGGACCAAACGCCCCAAGTCCGCGAATGTAGCCGCCTGCAATCCAGGCGGCACATAAACAGCAACAAGCGAAACAGTTCTACCCTCCCATCTCCCCACCAATGCCGCATATCGCCCTCTATCATCGTGGAGCACCTCGTCCACCTCCAACGGGAGAGAGGCCCTGACCAAGATACCCACTCCCCTAGAGCCAGAAATGAAACCAGAGTGAATAGCTAGGCGATAGCCCCGCCTATTCAGGGCATGGAAGGAGTTCCCAATCAGATGTGTCTCCTTCAGGAAAACAATGTCGGGCGAGATCCGTTTCAAAAACTGCAACACCACCCCGCGCTTGATCCTATCCCCCAGTCCGTTCACATTCCACGAGAGTATTCTCAATCCCTTACCCCCCACCCCGCTCCCGTGCATAATGCCCACATCCCGGAGAACACAACCAGAACAAATCAGCAGCTAACCTCACATTGCCTTGTGAAACAAATAAACATTCCCCAACTCCCCCCCTCCCCACCAACCTTCCTGTTACAACTCCCCCCACCCTGCACCCCTGCGTGAGCCCGTGTAGCCCCCCCAACTTGCAGTGTGCCTGTCGCCCTAACATTAACTATTGCTACAAAAAGAAAACCCCTGAGGAGGAAAGAGCCTCACTGAGCACCCCACAACCCCCGGGCATTGAAGGATAAGGTGCTGAATAGAAACACCAAACCAAAATATGGAAGTGCCATCACAATAGTCAGTCACCGGGAACCAAAAGTCTACTCCTGTCCAGCCGCGCCCGCTCCGTTCCCCTCGATCTGTCCCTCTCGACGTCGTTGCTGAGGCAAAGTATCAAGCCAATCTCCAACCTCCTCCGGCCGGTCAAAGAAGTGCGTCCGATCCTCAAACTCAACCCGCAACCTGGCCGGAAAGAGCATCGCATATTTCAGGTCCATGTCTCTCAGTCGCCGTTTGACACCCATGAACTCCTGTCGCTGCTTTTGGACCAATTGTGTGAAGTCCGGGTAGAAACTTATATGAGTGTTCTCGAACTTCGTCGGCCCACTCACCCTCGAGGCCTGCAGTATAGCGTCCCTGTCCCTGAAATGAAAAATTCTGGCGATGATGGGCCGTGGGGGAGCGCCCGGTTTGGGCTTACCACCCGGAACTCTATGGGCCCGCTCAACCGCAAAGAATTTACTCAAGCCTTTGGGTGCGAGATGGTTGATCGCAAGGTCTTCCACAAAGAGGTCAGCAGCAGGAACCTCTGATTTCTCCGGCACCCCGATTATGCGCACATTATTCCGCCGAGCCCTACTTTCAAAATCCTCCAATCGACGGGCAGACAAAGCAGTGGACGCCCGCAGATTACGGACCTCGGTTTGCAGGTCAGACACATCCGTTACCAGAATCGACATCGTCAGACCCAAGGATTTGACCTTTTCATTCGTTTGTGAAAGGTCCGCTTTGACTAGGTTAACGTCGATCAAAACTGTGTCCAATTTATGGGCCAATGTATCGAATCGCTGGCCGACCGCCGCTTTCATCTCTTCGATGGCACCCATGACGTCCTGTAGTGTTAACTCCGTTGACGATCCCGGGCCATCCTTGGATCTTTCCGGTGACTTATGCGGGCCACCAGGAGAACCTCTCGACTGGGTATAGCGGTCCATGCTGTTAGCTTGGGTATGAGCTCCCCGCCTAGTCATCTTGGATTTTTGCTTATCTCTGTCCAATCTTGCCGCCATTGTCTGATGGGCGTCAAAGGTGTCGGCCACCAACACGATGAGCGACAACTGGAGAACCAATCTAGAACGCCTCGGAGACCCCAAAGGGTAGTCCCAGCTAGTGGCCAAGAGCAGGCAGGGTACTCCATCGTCCCTCTGTAAATGTGTAATGACAATCCAAGGCCCCTCGGGTTCAGCGAGGAGACCCGAAACCGAAAGTGAAAGCAGAGGGTACGCACCGGCCCAAGTCCCGCATGCCGTTGTTGTTCACTTTCTGCCCGGGCACCATGCCAACTCGAGTCCGGGGGCAAGGTCTGGAGTAGGCCGCCAACTTGGTCGATACTATTCCGGCTCCCGATGTCCGATTTGAATTTGGACAGCAGGTATCACCTCCACATAGGTTCGCCCGTGGAAGCCCGTCGATAAAATCAGGATCAATTCAGGATAGACGTGGGAGGTTGTGGAGGCCCTCGGGAGCCCTGTGCCTACGCGGCCATCTTGGTTGCGCGCTAGGCTCCTCCCTTAACTTTTCATTGTTAAAGAACATATAATCAATAATCGATAATTATTACCAAACTAATCCATAATGAACCGTCCTGTGCTACCAGAAACTGATCCAGCATCAATCAAGGATCAATAATACTCAAACACTGGCCCATACTCATACTCCCAACACATAAATCCCTGTTGCGCTGTTACTAGTTTATGTTAAATTAGTTGTTCATAATACAGGCTCATTCCTAACGCAACTAAATACATAACTGAACCTGTAATAAACTCCTTTCCTCTGGTCGATGGACCTAGAGTTGAGAAGTTGATGGTAATAATTAGTACTAACTGTCTATCTGTCTTACTAATAAATCACCAACACCGTGTAAGGCTAATAGCATTTATCCTGCAATAATAATGTGAAAGTAAAATACTCATCGTGTACAGTTTTACGAGGCAAACCGAGCAATAATCACAGGGAGAGAACATTAATCAAGATAAACAGTGTCAGACTCAAATTATAATGAACAGAATGCAATGAAGGAGTGGATAGGTGAAGAGACAAAAGTTTCAGAGACAAAATACATTTGCAAATGATTATGCAAATTTCAGAGCCATTGAGCTATACTAACCCAAGATATTCAGTAGAAAACTACCCCCTTGACCATTAGGGATAGCGGGGGTTCCCCGTGTGAAGGTTCAGAGAACAAAGAGATCCGGACAGGATCAGAACAGGTAGGCCTCTATCTGGATACAGCAAACCAACGGACAACGACAATCGCCCTCTCTCTAGCTCCCCAAAAGACGCGCGCCAACACACCCCCAAGCTCCCCAGTTATACTCCAAAAACCTACATATCCAACCCACCATTTTAGCAACATTTTCAGAATCTTAGTCTCTCATTGGTCAGTTTAGGGGGTGTTCTATCACACCACCATGATCACGTTCATGTTTTCACAGCATTCTTTGTTTTACATTTCCAATATTACGTAAACCACGTCTAGTGAATACATGCTTCCTCTAATGAGTTACATGTTACAAGTCTCTACACTTTAATTTTTCGCTTCGACAGCCTTGGCGGAAGAAGTTTGTACATTTGTACTTGATCCCACGGTCATCCTTCCGTTACTTGGCAGACACACAATAATTTCTGAAGGCTATCTGCTTTTGCCTTCTCCATTCCCTCTCAGAACTCGATTTTCAGCTTTTTATTAGTTTTCTTTTAACCCTCAACTTGTCACTCAACGATGTAGGCCCATGCAAGCATCACTACGATGAATCAAAACACAGACATTATTAATTTCATGAAATATAATTCTCCCTGTTTTGCCACCCACCATTTGCACTAGCCCACGTTATATGTCTAACAAAAGCATTAACGTGCAAAAAACTGCATTATTATTCTTTTATTTTTAAAGCAGAACGCGAATGCGGCCTAGTATTTCATGCATTAGTCCACGTTTTAACCCCTTCCCCGCTCATGACGGAACCACTCCGTCATGAGCCACGGTTGCCGTGTGCTCATGACGGAATGGTTCCGTCATGCCTCTACCGTTGGCGGCGGCTCCTCCCACGCGGCGCTGTTTCCCCGCCTGTGCGGGGGGACAATGCAACTGGGCGGAGTCATGACGGGACCACTCCGTCATGAGCACAGCTCAACCGTGGCACTTGACTGAGTGGCTCCGTCATGAGCACAGCGCCACCGCTCTGCCCCCCCACAACACCCAGCGCTGCGGCGGAATTCCCGCCGCAGCGAAGGGGTTAATGCACGCATGCGCAAAAGCATTTCCCCATGTTTTTGTGTTTTTGCATGTTATTTTCACCGCACACTGTTAGTAAATGTTACAGAGGAGTTAATCCAAGCGGGTTTTATTTTTCTCAAAACCCTGCTCCATCGTGTCCTCTGGGACAGGTCACATTCATCTCTTCATAAATGTGTTGGGGCGGGTCTTGCGTGCCTTGTGCTGCTCAGGAGCAGGCTGGAAATATTAAATGTCTCTCATTTACAGTACAGCACAGGGGGTTACAATCTTCACTGCTCCGCTTGCTGAAAGTATATTTGAGGCAGCACAGGATCTTCGAGGGCATGTCCCTCCAGGGCTATAACTTTACAGGGGTCTCTCTTCCAGCCCCTTCCACCTACCAGTGGTCAAAGCCATCAGACCGCACTGCTACATTTTAAGAGTATACTAACCAAAACTGGGTCCTGGCTCAAACAAGCTCAGCTGAACTGAGCCCAATTAGCAGAAAAAACAAAACATATTGTCCAGACTACAAACTTCCTTTTTTGGCTCCTATCATGACAAATAAAACGTGAGAGGAGGGCTTTATGAATTTCCTTTTTCTCAGGAGAATATTTATTATTTATTTCTCATTTCTCTCATATTGTGCGCTAAACAATAATTCATTGCGCATTTACATTTTATAAAAAACAACATAATACAAATCCAAATACATTACATAACAATACAAAATGGTCTTGATCCCCTATATGGAGATTACATACTACATTCACTCCTCAAACATTCGTGGCCAATACACTCTTACAAACAATCTACATGCACTGAACAAAGTGGTCCTAATGACACCTTTCCTTTTTTAATAGATTGACTCCCAACCTCTATAGAAGTCAAAAAACTTTCTCTCTTTTTTTATTTTTTATACAATAAAGAAACAAAAAGACGTTGTTAGTAGGAACATCTCAAGTGGGTGCAAAAAGGACCAAACTGGTCGACGCGTTTCGAACCTCTATCTTTTTGGGTTCTCTTCAGGACCAATCAATTTCTGTAATAGAGAAACAACAAACCCTCTTTAGATAGTTAAAACAACTAGGGACCTCTAAAGAGCCATCAGCGACTGAGCACACCCACCTTAAACAAGTGCGTAAAAGTAGAATCTTAACTGTCTGCAACCAATCCAGCTTGCCCTGGGGCTGTGAAACACAAATGAAACCCACTTATATCATCATTCTTTCTGCCGACAAAGTTACAGAGACATACAAAAAAGACACACAAAAAGACTACTGTAAGTGTCCATTTAACTCACCATTCGAAGCAAATGCGTTATCTGAATTGGACAGCCGCAAGCTAAAATGGAAATTGATTTTAAATAAATCGGAGTGTGAATGGGTGCCCTCAACCACTTGGATCTAAAATGAAGTCCATGTTGGCTTACCGAATAATGAGACGGCTGCCTCCTTAGCCGGCTTTCACGATGGAAAGATTTATTTTTCTTTCTAAAAGCGAAAGGAAAAACTAATCGGTAACTTCATTTTGAACACGACGGGCTACAGAAAAATGCCATTGGATCCTGGGGGAGCCGCTTACCTATTTGAATTTGCCTGCTCATGTCACGTTGGAGTCCCGTGCCGGCATCTAAAACCCAAATGCGTCGAAAAACGCCGTTAGTATTGCTCGGCTGGCTCTATCTATATACAACAAACTGTGCGAAACTATCAGAGGGAGGAACTGCTTACCGAGATCACTCCACTCCTCCAGCGCTTCGTGGCTGCATCAGTCCGTTCACGATACTCCTGGGAAACCTGGGACAGTTAACAACTAAATGCTCCCGGGTCGTGAAATCCCGTTGACTCATGGGAATTGGAGTTTTAATGTACCGATGCTTCAGCACATGATGGAACATGAAGTTCTTTGATGGAATGCTAATTAGTAGCCTTATTGGTGTCTATATGCTATGTCATCATCATTAAATCAGAACAGAGCAAAAACGGGCACGTATGATAGAAAAACAGAGTATCACGCTATAAAAAACGGAGTCTATACCACTGGTCTGAAGATCTCCGCTATCTCATTTAAACCGTTGATTGCCGTGTTAAATTTCATGATAAGCAATGCTTCACGCTGACTTAAATGGCCCTCCAAATCACCCCCATGGGGGTCTTGCTCAATTTTCGAAAGTACTGTCCATTTAAAGTCTTCCTCCCTATGTGTCTTTGCGGCCCAGTGGCTGACTAGTGGGGCATTTTCCACTCGTCGTCGAATCCTCGACTTGTGCTGGGTAATACGCTGCCGTGCCTCCTGGGTGGTCTTCCCGATTATAAAGCTTTGGACATGGGCAGGTGACTGCGTACACGACATTCCTGGTTTTACAATTTGTAAACGTGTTGTGTCTCCAATGGATGTTGTTAAACGTGAAGACATCTCCTTCTATAGTTTGCTCACAGCATGTGCAGGTTCCGCATTTGTGGTGTCCTGCAATTGGTGGCAGATTTAACATGCTTCTCAAAGTCGGGGGTTGCTGTTTCGGTAAAGCCGCTCTCACAATGTAGTTGGCTATGCTTTTTTCTTTTTTATATGCAAACAAAGGAGGGATGGAAAATTCCTCATGAAGATCCTTGATCAAATGCCAGTTGGCGAGGATGGGTTTTCGAAGTTGGTGTGTGTTGGGGCAAAACGTTGTGACACAGACTGGTCTATTGACCATTTTCTTTGTTCTTTGCTCCAACAGTGTTTCCCTTGGTGTCCACCATGCTCTCTTAAGAGAATGTTTGAGTAATTTTTTGGGGTATCCCCTCGCTAATAAACGATCTTTTAGTTTGTTCGCATGCGCAAAATACTCCTCATTATTTGAACAGTTCCTGCGAATCTAACTGTTGAGACAGCACACAGGCTGTCTTTGGTACAATTACAAGAGATCGCGGACTTGGAGGCTGAAATTAAAAATAATCCACATCTTACTGACGCAAAAGCTCTATTAGATAAGGTTGAAAAGGAGATATCGGAGTTCAAAGACTACACAGTCATTCAAAAAAGCAATAAGTTTGAGTTGGACAAAAAGAATTTTTTGTTGGAATCAACTTACCCTTATCTTAACAAAGATTTCTATACTAAAAACGATTCGAGAAACTACCTTCAAAATTACCGAGGTCGGTCGCGAAAGAAATTTATCACCTTCTCAGAATCATCATCATCCTCGGGTGAGGACACGGACGCCAACACTAGGGCAAATCAAAATCCAAGGTTAAATCAACAAAATCAGGACCCGCAAATATTAAACCAAGAGGCACGTTTTTTAGCCCGAGGCCAACGACAAGGCAGAGGACGGTTACGATACTCCCAACCATGGGAAATGAGGACACGCCGTCAGTACTACAGAAGCTAGTTTCTTCACCGATATTCAACCTGTCTGATAAAATTTTAACAGAAGCTGAAACGTCAATATTGGAGAAAGGATTAAGCTTTGTTCCATCTAGACCAACAGACTTTGTGAAAATGAAGCTGGAAACAATGGAGTTTTGCCGCAAAATTCGTCTAAAAACATTCTTTTCGGACTCCACTGAAACTGTCACAAAAGAGCTAACAGGACTGAGGAGAAAATCCTCTTTTTGCCCATCAGGCCCCAAAGTCCCTAAAGAAATTAGTACCTTTGAAAGAACCGTCCTATCTGGAATACAGGCAATGGAAGGCAAAAGAAGCTATGTCAAGTACAACTTAGCTAAACAAGAGAAAGATGCTTTGATGGACCTGAAAAATGATAGATCGGTAGTGGTGAAACAGGCAGATAAAGGGGGTGGAATTGTTATTTGGGACGTGAACAAATACAAGAAAGAGGTGCTACGCCAGTTAGAGGATGCTGAATGTTATCGAAAAATTTCAAAGGACCCAACAAAGGAATTACAAAACCACCTATTCCAAATCATCGAAGAAGGTTACACACAAGGTTTTGTTGGTCCAAAAGAACGAATCTTTTTACAGAATAAGAACCCTAGAATACCTGTGTTTTATGTTCTGCCCAAATTGCATAAAAGCGAACTTGACCCCCCAGGCCGGCCGATAGTGTCGGGTTGTGAGTCACTGATTGAGCCAGTGGCTCAATACATTGACTTCTTCCTGAAACCATTCATTGGGGAAATCCCGGCCCACTTGAAAGATACTACGGCCTTCCTAAATAGAATAGCACCCGTTTGTTTTGACAACACACGACAACTGATGGTCACATTGGATGTAGTATCGCTCTATACCCAGATTCCCCAGGATCAAGCATTAGAGACTTTGGAGTGGTTTTTGGGCAAAAGAGAACAGCCGGTCCAAGTACCTACGGAATTTCTTCTGGCACTTGCCAAATTTTCATTGTCTAAAAATTATTTTTCATTTGACTCACAGTTCTTCTTCCAAACAAGAGGCGTGGCTATGGGCTGTCCCTTCGCCCCAGAATTAGCGGTGTTATATATGGGCCTATATGAAAACAATTTCATATATAATAACAACCCCTATATGGCAAACATCTCCAGTTACATGCGTTACATCGACGACATTTTTTTAATCTGGACAGATACACAGCAATCCCTTGATGAGTTTGTCGGTTGGCTCAATGGACGGTCAAATGACATCAAGTTCAGCTGTTCGTCATCAAATGAATCGATCACATTTTTGGATGTAAAAGTGGAGGTATCGGGTGGACATCTAGAGACCACACTTTTTAGGAAATCGACGGATAGGAATAAGGCGCTACATTACACCAGCAATCATCCTCGAAGTCTGAGACAAAACCTACCGTACGGCCAGTTCCTGCGGATTCGCAGGAACTGTTCAAATAAAGAGGAGTATTTTGCGCATGCGAACAAACTAAAAGATCGTTTATTAGCGAGGGGATACCCCAAAAAATTACTCAAACATTCTCTTAAGAGAGCATGGTGGACACCAAGGGAAACACTGTTGGAGCAAAGAACAAAGAAAATGGTCAATAGACCAGTCTGTGTCACAACGTTTTGCCCCAACACACACCAACTTCGAAAACTCATCCTCGCCAACTGGCATTTGATCAAGGATCTTCATGAGGAATTTTCCATCCCTCCTTTGTTTGCATATAAAAAAGTAAAAAGCATAGCCAACTACATTGTGAGAGCGGCTTTACCGAAACAGCAACCCCGACTTTGAGAAGCATGTTAAATCTGCCACCAATTGCAGGACACCACAAATGCGGAACCTGCACATGCTGTGAGCAAACTATAGAAGGAGATGTCTTCACGTTTAACAACATCCATTGGAGACACAACACGTTTACAAATTGTAAAACCAGGAATGTCGTGTACGCAGTCACCTGCCCATGTCCAAAGCTTTATATCGGGAAGACCACCCAGGAGGCACGGCAGCGTATTACCCAGCACAAGTCGAGGATTCGACGACGAGTGGAAAATGCCCCACTAGTCAGCCACTGGGCCGCAAAGACACATAGGGAGGAAGACTTTAAATGGACAGTACTTTCGAAAATTGAGAAAGACCCCCATGGGGGTGATTTGGAGGGCCATTTAAGTCAGCGTGAAGCATTGCTTATCATGAAATTTAACACGGCAATCAACGGTTTAAATGAGATAGCGGAGATCTTCAGACCAGTGGTATAGACTCCGTTTTTTATAGCGTGATACTCTGTTTTTCTATCATACGTGCCCGTTTTTGGTCTGTTCGTATTTAATGATGATGACATAGCATATAGACACCAATAAGGCTACTAATTAGCATTCCATCAAAGAACTTCATGTTCCATCATGTGCTGAAGCATCGGTACATTAAAACTCCAATTCCCATGAGTCAACGGGATTTCACGACCCGGGAGCATTTAGTTGTTAACTGCCCCAGGTTTCCCAGGAGTATTGTGAACGGACTGATGCAGCCACGAAGCGCTGGAGGAGTGGAGTGATCTCGGTAAGCAGTTCCTCCCTCTGATAGGTTCGCACAGTTTGTTGTATATAGATAGAGGCAGCCGAGCAATACTAACGGCGTTTTTCGACGCATTTGGGTTTTAGATGCCGGCACGGGACTCCAACGTGAGATGAGCAGGCAAATTCAAATAGGTAAGCGGCTCCCCCAGGATCCAATGGCATTTTTCTGTAGCCCGTCGTGTTCAAAAAGAAGTTATCGATTAGTTTTTCCTTTCGCTTTTAGAAAGAAAAATAAATCTTTCCATCGTGAAAGCCGGCTAAGGAGGCAGCCGTCTCATTATTCGGTAAGCCAACATGGACTTCATTTTAGATCCAAGTGGTTGAGGGCACCCATTCACACTCCGATTTATTTAAAATCAATTTCCATTTTAGCTTGCGGCTGTCCAATTCAGATAACGCATTTGCTTCGAATGGTGAGTTAAATGGACACTTACAGTAGTCTTTTTGTGTGTCTTTTTTGTATGTCTCTGTAACTTTGTCGGCAGAAAGAATGATGATATAAGTGGGTTTCATTTGTGTTTCACAGCCCCAGGGCAAGCTGGATTGGTTGCAGACAGTTAAGATTCTACTTTTACGCACTTGTTTAAGGTGGGTGTGCTCAGTCGCTGATGGCTCTTTAGAGGTCCCTAGTTGTTTTAACTATCTAAAGAGGGTTTGTTGTTTCTCTATTACAGAAATTGATTGGTCCTGAAGAGAACCCAAAAAGATAGAGGTTCGAAACGCGTCGACCAGTTTGGTCCTTTTTGCACCCACTTGAGATGTTCCTACTAACAACGTCTTTTTGTTTCTTTATTGTATAAAAAATAAAAAAAGAGAGAAAGTTTTTTGACTTCTATAGAGGTTGGGAGTCAATCTATTAAAAAAGGAAAGGTGTCATTAGGACCACTTTGTTCAGTGCATGTAGATTGTTTGTAAGAGTGTATTGGCCACGAATGTTTGAGGAGTGAATGTAGTATGTAATCTCCATATAGGGGATCAAGACCATTTTGTATTGTTATGTAATGTATTTGGATTTGTATTATGTTGTTTTTTATAAAATGTAAATGCGCAATGAATTATTGTTTAGCGCACAATATGAGAGAAATGAGAAATAAATAATAAATATTCTCCTGAGAAAAAGGAAATTCATAAAGCCCTCCTCTCACGTTTTATTTGTCATGATAGGAGCCAAAAAAGGAAGTTTGTAGTGATTCTCAGTCTGGACAATATGTTTTGTTTTTTCTACATTTTAAGAGTAGGCAGTGGCGAGTGGGGCCTGGTGGGCGTCGGTGCATAGGCCATGAGACCTCAACACTAACAGCCCTGCAAACCAAGGTTTTGCTAAGCAGTTTGTGGTCCTTCAGCTCAGCGGGGCTCTCCCCTGCTTCCCTCAGGTTGGTAAGGGGAAAACCCTTTGGACTAGTCGCTGCAGAGTCAACATAGAGGCAGATTCATCCATCCCATTTAACTGTGGATCAAGACTGAGACCAATGAGTTTTTATGTAATGTGAACTCAACCCGAAGGCAGTGCTTTACATGGGCCAGTACTCACAGGTACTGAGTACGGTCACTTCTTATTTTTGCCACTTTGAGTACTGGCACTTGTGAGAAAGTGCCATCTTTCTTGCATGGTATGCCCCCACTTTTTGCTGAATTGCTGAATGTACTTTGAGTGTGCCCTGGACTCCTGCCAATCATGTGCCCAGGGCCTATGTTCCTTCCCTAAACACACAAAACCCAAATTGGCAAACCCTGGCCACATGTCAGCCCCTGGTAAATGGTACCCTAGGTACCCAGGGCCTTGTGACCAGGGAAGGCCTCTAAGGGCTGCAGCACTCATTGTGCCACCCTTGGAGGCCCTGTACCCTTACAAACACACACTGCCCTTGCAGGCTGGGTGTCTGGGTGCAAGACAAAACAAAGAGTTGACATGGCACACATCCCTGTGTGCCATGCCCATCACCTACACTGCCATGGCATATATCAGCCACCCCTCTAGCTGGGTGCCCTATGACAATGGTGTGGGCACAGGAGCAGAATCCCTGTGCCCCTACAGTACCCAGGTCCATTCCTGGGCACTGTTAAGTGCTGTGCTGCCATTTAAGAGTACATGGTGCTGAGAGCTCGTCAAACACGAACTCCACAGCACCATAATGGCAACACTGAAGACTGAGAAGTTTGGTATCAAACTTCTCAGCACATTAAGCCCACACTGATGCCAGTGTGGGATTTAATGTACCAAGCACCCCAGAGGGCATCTTAGAGAAGCCCCCTAAAACCTAACCTACAATCCACGTCTGTTCTGAGGCTGCCTAGGCTGCCACACAGCAGACATGTTGCTGAACCCCTGGGTAGGAGAGCCCCTGCTCTCCTGTGCCTGCAACAATGCACATCCTGGGCGAGGTGCTAAATATCCTCCCCCAGGATGGGCAGGGGGAAGCTTCAAAGGCATGCCACGTCTGTGAGCTTCCCCTGGCCACTGCAACCCCCCACTCTGGTGGGAAGCTTGGCTGGAAACCCCAAATAAGGACAGGGGACGTGCCAGCCTGCCAACCCCACCCCTCAGGTGGGGAGGCGAGGTGAAGCACATCTCCGGGCTCTCGCCATCTTGAAGATGGGAAACCCTACCCTATCAGGACTAGGCTACTGCCCCCCTCCCACAGGAGAGAGGCAGGATAGGAGGTGTACCCACCCCAGGACAGAGACCCATTGGTCCCTGCACTTCACCTACCTGTAACGCCCCTAAATCTAGTATTTAGGGGCACCCTGAACCTTCCTTCCCCAGATTCCAGATTCTAAAATCCGAAGAAGAGCTAGAAGAAAGAAGACCTGCCCTGCAGCTGCTAAGAAGAGGAAGACACAAACTGCTTTGGCCCCAGCCCTACCTGCCTGTCGACCCTCGAACCTGCTCCTGCTCCAACCCGGCATCTCTTGTGGCCACCAACCTCACAAACCCCGGAAGACCTGGCTACCTTTTGACTCTAAGTCCCTGGGATTCCCATGAGTAGAGGCTCTACTCAAAATCTACTTCCAATCCCTGGCAGCAGCCCGTAACCGCGAACCCAGCGCACTCTGCACCAGCCAAGCCTGGCCCGGAGTGAACAAAGACCACGGGGACGACCCCACGGTGACTGTGACCCCGAGTCCGGCACCCAAGGACCTCCCTCGACACTCCTGAAGAAGCCTGCAGCCTCAGAACAAGGTGCCCCCCCCAACCACGATCAACAGAGGGTAAGATTTCCCGACACCAAAAGGCACCCCTGCACCCAGCGCCCCACGGCCCCCTGTGCCCAATCCTGAGGTACCTACCTATCCTCCAACTACCCAACTTACCTCTCGAAGTGGTGGTGGCACCTGAAGAATCCTCGTCCCCGAGCTTGCAGTCTTTTTCTAAACCGGAGATTTCCCATTGAAATCAATTGAGCGCCCGAAGGCTCAAAAGCACCCTGCACCCAGCCGCCCGAGTGGCCCTGGCAGTGCAACCTCTACACCTATCTACTTCCCTACTTACCCAGCTCCCACAGCCGCGTGGCCTGCTAGTCAGCAGCCACCAACCAAGGCTCCCCTATCCCTCATAGGATAACATTGGGCCTAACTCTCTTTGCACCTGGCCGCCCTAGTGCCGCTGGGAGTGAACCAACTGTACCTACCTGACCCTGGGGGACCCCTGAGTCTATGACCAGAACCTCAACTCTGCCAGTCGAGTATTTACCTTTAAACCGATAACTCAATTTTCTTCAAAGGGTAACATTGACTGGCTTTTTCCTGAAATTTCTTCTAAGTGTGGACTTTTCAAAACTAAAAATATTCGCCAAAAATCAGCCGAGTAACACAAATGAAAATACTCACCTGCTCTTAGGTGAGCTCCCAGTGCTGGATCTTGGTGCCCAGCACTGACTCTGAAAACTACTTACAACTGTACTTACCAGTAACCCAATTTTCTTCCGTAGGAAATCATTGACTGTTTTTCTGTGAAATTTCTTCTGTCAATTTCTGCAATCTTTAAATATTCTTTAAAAATCGTATAATATCTGAAAACGTAATTACTTACCTGTTTTGGATAAAGGTCCCAGTACTGAGTCTAGGCACCCAGTACTGGGTTACAAAAGTAACAAGAACATACTATACCTGTAACTTGAATTTTCTGCCATAGGGAATCATTGACTGTTTTCTATGAAATATTTTCTAAGTGTCAACTTTTAAAATAGCAAAATATTGTCTAAAAATCATCACAGTAATTAAGTCGACTTTAATCACTTGATTCCAAGTACTGACCCAGGACTGAATCTAGGATCCAGTCCTGGAATTCCAAAAGTAATCCTAAAAGTAATCTGTGGCAAATAACATAACTTCCATTGAACTCAATGCATTATTGTGTTTAAAATAGTGTTGCCTATTGCAACCACTTGTAACTGTTTACAAAAGTCAATTGCATATTGCAAAAGTATTTATATAAAGCATCTCAGTCTGAGAAAGTATATTTTAAATCCAATTGTTGGTTCTAAAATAAAACGAGCATATATTTTTTATATATAAACCATTGGCCTAGTGTTCAGTTATTGAGTGTGTGAGACCATTTGCTGACTGAGTGTCTACAACAAATGCTTTACACTGTCCTCTGATACTGCCTTACTGCTTGACCAAGCTACCACTTTAGAGAGTAAGGTTATATCTAACTTTAGCCTCTGCCAAGCCTCTGGGGACTGTGGACTCTGTACACCCTGTACCTATTTGGGAACAGTATGTACAGAGCCACTTTCTCACAGCACTTATCTACTGCCAAGGAGAGTACCTGTGCTCATGAAAGGTAGCTCATTGGCTGCTAGTGCTGGTGAGCACTAGGCTGTCAGAGGGGAACCTGTCTCTGACAGCCAAGGCGCTTCCATAGCCCTGAGCCGAGCCACCAATGAACTATTCAGGGTGGGCTCATTTGCATAATGCCCGGGTGTTCACATCACGCTGTGCTTGACAGAGCAGAGTCCATGCAGGCCCTGTGCTGTCAATCACATTCACACTACGTGTAAGTTTGTGAAAACACAGGAACATTGGCAGCCCACTGACAGCGGCAATTAAGAAACGCATGGGAGGCACGGAGTTTAAACTGGCTTTAATCCCACCTGAGTCTTCTGTAAGTGTGTCTGCTTGTGTGTGCGTGTTTTTGTGCGAGAGATAGAGGTAGAGATTCCGGATACCCCACGGAGGTCTTTTAAAGGACATGTGTACAATGCTTTTTGTGTGCATGTCCGCTTGTTTCTTTCTTTGTGTGTGATGCTCAAGCATATATAATATTGTGCCAAACAATAGCAAATAACAGTATGAAATTATGAAGCTGCAAATATTACAAAAAAAGGAAATGTTAATATATCATTGTGTTTTGGCTTCCAATTTGTCTAACAAGTTAACCTGTTTTGCTTGTATAAGCGCATTTCTCGTTTTTTGGTATGTGCTGCAACTGGTATAAGTCATTAATGGTCATATTTACCATTTGTTCATGCAGCGCAACGCAGCAAGCCACCTTGTTGCGCTGCGTGAAAGGTAAGGAATGCACTGTATTTATCATTATACGGCGCATTCCTGTCCTTTCCTAGCTTCGGTGCCCTTTTTTTTATGCCTTGTGCCAACGCAGGCAACCCACCCTTGCGTCATGGAGCAATGGTGCCTGCATTGTAGGCAGGATTGTTTTTTGTGCTGAAAAGCACACCTTCCTGCACAAAAACAATCCTCAGAGGCATGTTCTTGTTTGTAAGTGTGGTGCAGAATGCACCACATATAGAAAGAGGAAAAAACCAAGGAGGAATAAAGATATCTCTCCTCGTTACACCTCACGTGGGGAGGCGTAGTATTTTGATGCATTCCCAAGTCTACCACTAATGGTAAACCTGAGAATGTGTCAGAATCCATGGGTGGATGCGTTGGAACACCCATACTCCACCCATGGAACGCCTCCCTGGGGCAGAGTAACGCAAGGCAGAGATTTGCGCTGCCTTGCGTCACTCCAGATTTATCAACAAATGTAGGGCCACGCAGGTAGCCGTGTCTGGCTTCATAAATCTCATTTAGGTTTTGCGTCGCACTTGCGTGGCACAAAGACGACCCAAATCATTGATAAATCTGGCCCAAATATCATCATGTCTTGCCTTCGCCCCGCCCACTCACACAACTCATTTTAATGAGAACCTGCACTTATTTTATTCACATTTAAAGCACTGCTCGAAGGTATCGGAGCGCTTTACATGAAAATCAGTTACATTACTCAAGGGCACGTCCATTTTTGGATTCGCGGGGAGATTAAGTGATTTGCCTAAAATCACGGGATGTCGAGCGGAGTCCGAGACTCGATCCCGGTTGTTACCTCACATGTTCACCTATGTTCGCTTCTCTCCTGCTCCCCTTCGCCCCACCCACTCCTTGTCATATTCTTCTTTTGTGTCTTAATAAGGGCACATGATGAGCACTCTCTGTAGCCCTAGCCATAGCAGTCTGGCAGGGGGGCGCGTGCCTCCGCGTGCTCCGGGAGAGTGCACCCGCACCGCTGCACGTGCCGCCTTCAGGGGAGATGCCTTATCGGGGTTTGAGTGGCGGGCCCGCAGCCCGGGTGCGGAATCCGGCAGCAGCCCGCCGTGTGCAAGCCGTGACACGGCCTCCCGGGCTCCAGGAACACACACACATCACTCTTTCAGCAGCTCATACCGGAGCGATGACGCGAGGCTGGGAGCATGCGCACATCTGCTGCGCGAGCCTTCCACACGTATGTCATCCGGCCCTGTGCACTGAGCTGAGGCCGGTAAACAGCTGGAGGCAGCCGGAAGGGACCAGTCACTGTGGCTGCATCTGTTGGATCAAATTAAAAGGAGCCGTGGAAGGGCTGCCAATGGCGGTTCACTGCTTCGCACTGAGAATACAGCTGCTCAGTTACTTGTGTTTTATCACACATACATGTTATGATATGGGCGTTTGTAAAACACACATGCGTGAGCACTTCAGGAAAGGCCCTGCCGGAGGCGCCTTTAACCAACGTCCCCTCTCTACGAACATGCACCAGTCTTCACAGAAAAAGACATTCAGTAAATGAACTTGGCATCTGCCAAATTTGGTGCAGGGTGGTTATTGGGCACAGAACTGAACCAGTTCCAATGGTAAACCGCCCCAGGGAGACTCCTGAGTGCAGGAATGCGGCGCGTGGCTCCGGGGGGCAGATGTTATTAGTTTGATGCTTTTTCGTAAAGTCTCTGGGGACCCTACAGATCTAGCAGTCCAGTGCGCCTTGCTTGGTTTATGCATAAGTATCTCTTGTCTTCATCTGTGAATATCAGAAAAATTCAAAAGTATAAAACAAGCTCTCTGATTAACTGAAATTTCCAGATGTTCGTGCACAAACCCCCCCGCCCCCCAAAAAACTGATTGTCTAAACACTTGATTGTCTGAAAGACTGAAAATATCTGAGCACGTCCATTTTGTTTCTAACATTTGAATTCAAACATGAATCAAAAGTAGAAACACAGGGAGAGTTACTGTCTCACCCCGCTACGACATTTAAAACGGATGATGAAAGTTTGCCGCGTTCCTTTTTTGCGGGTGGGGGCACTTTTTTTCTTTTTTTCGTTTTACAAAACCCCTCCCCCTGTTGACAGACAATACGAAGACATTAGAACAAGGATGAAACGCAGCATAATCCCTGCTGCTACATAATGCACGAGCCGGTTGGCTAGTTAGTACAATTTGGGCCCTGCCACATTTACTTTTACCGCCCTGAAATGGAAGCCGTGAGTGATTTAAACAAGCATTTGCAATGCAATAGGTCTCGCATTTGCGAAAGTTTGTGCTATTGGCATTTGTAAATGACACTGCCTTTTATTTATGTGTTTTTTTTTTAAAACTGATAAATAAAAGGCATTGTCATTTACAATGCCAATAGCTTAAATTTTTACAAATGCAAGACCTATTGCATTGTAAAGGCTTGTTAATAAATGGGGGCATTTTTACAACCATGCACACAGCAGTTTATAGATAAATTACTGAGAACCTTGTCAATCCTCCACGGTGGGATTTATCTGCAAGTGGTGCACGGTAGAACCACGGAACCAAGCACGAGCCCACTCCGGCATTGCACCTTTAGGCTGCGCAGTTTTATGCACTTTACCAGACACGCACTGCGGTTTAGCACATACTTTACAAGTGCCGCCCCCCCCCCCCCCCCGTGCATGCCTCCTCTCTTTAATGCTAGGCTTGTGGCTAACTGTAATGCAATTGGTGCTGATTTAAAGAGCTCTGATACCTTTGTGTAACGTTTGTGCTATATAAAAGTGCAAACAAATAAATTAAAAAAGCCTACCTGTACCACGTCCGATCTTATTCTGCGATGCCGCGCGCCTTGGGGTCCCTGTACTGAATAACTGCACCCGGCTGTGGGAAACCTCCATGGCAGGAATAATGTGTTGCGGTCCCCAGTTCCGGACTTTCTCCCCTGTTTTGTCATTGTTCCAAGTTACCTTTCGCGGGTTGTGGGACATGCTCCCCAGTTCTGGACATGTTTCCGAGTTTCATGCAGGGGTCAGTGGACATGCACCCCAGTTCTGGACATGTTTCCGAGTTTCATGCAGGGGTCAGTGGACATGCTCCCCAGTTCTGGACATGTTTCCGAGTTTCATGCAGGGGTCAGTGGACATGCACCCCAGTTCTGGACATGTTTCCGAGTTTCATGCAGGGGTCAGTGGACATGCACCCCAGTTCTGGACATGTTTCCGAGTTTCATGCAGGGGTCAGTGGACATGCACCCCAGTTCTGGACATGTTTCCGAGTTTCATGCAGGGGGTCAGTGGACATGCTCCCTAATTCTGGACATTATCCACCGTTGTGAACATGGGCCCCGAAATGAGGGCGTATGCTCACTTTTGGACATGCTCCTAGTTCCAGACATGCACCCCCTGGATTCACCTGTGCTTAAGCGACACACTGCCCACACCAGCTGTTCCGCTGCCCTCCCCACATACCATCCTTCCCTCCTCCCCCCTCCATTCCCCCCCCCCTCCCAAAATACGTTCAATTAACTCCCAGCTTTTATCCTTTCACTATCTGAGCTCGTAAAAACTATCTTTAAACACAAATGTTGTGGCGGACATCTGACAAATAATTAACCTCCTCCCTAGGAAGAGAAACCCCTGATTTATGAGCAGAAAATAAAAAATGTTTCATGTGACAGAGGCGAAATCAATTCCTCCAAAGTGGCATGAAAAGCTGCCAGTCAGAGGGACGATCGCCCATCCATCAGCGCTGCAATGAAAGCGCCTGGGGGCGGGCAGACTCATCTGCGCCGTTGAGAGGACGCCTCAATTAGCTGCTAATGAATGTTCATTGAGGTGCCTGAGATCGGATGGTCACCAAACACGGGTCTTATAAACAATTTCAAACTCCCTCTGTGTTCCTTCATCGGGACACTCCATTTTGTAGTGCATGTGGGGTCTCGATTTTTTTTTTTTAGGAAATTCACAAAGATAACCCTGAAATGTTATATCACGACTATTAGACCATTATGTTCAGAAATATTTTGTACATATTTTCTTTAAATCGGCGAATTACAACTTGGAACAACTGAACTACACACACAGCCCGAGGCACTATGAAATACAGCAATTTGACCAAATCTAGACAATTATGTTGGTCACAGTAAAAGCCAGGATTTGAACCAAAGACTCTGTTTAAGCTCGGATCACGCACCTCTTTTCTTAAAGCGCTTCGTTACTTCTGGAGACAATTACATTTACTGCAAATTCATTGGCACGATATATGGTATAAGGGAGATCTATCCCTTATACCAGTCAGAATCGTTTTTGGTGAAGCACAGAGCATGTGCATTGTATTCAGTGCTCCCTGAGCAAAAAGGATCGTTTTTTGTGATTTTTAATTAATTTTAAAACTGTGTGATTTTCATGTTGTAAATGCACTCAGCATACCTCTGATACACTTGCACGCATTTTCGCCCATCTATCACGGCGCTTGCTGCCGTTAGAGCTTCAAACCGGGCTCAGGCTTCTCTGCACTCGGCGGCCATCTTGAGTGGGGGCTAGAGTGGTGGGAGCGCTCTAGTGTACCACATATAAGGAGCCCTAAAGCAGCGCTCGCGAGATCTATCCCTTATACCAGTCAGAATCGTTTTTGGTGAAGCACAGAGCATGTGCATTGTATTCAGTGCTCCATGAGCAAAAAGGATCGTTTTTTGTGATTTTTAATTAATTTTAAAACTGTGTGATTTTCATGTTGTAAATGCACTCAGCATACCTCTGATACACTTGCACGCATTTTCGCCCATCTATCACGGCGCTAGCTGCCGTTAGAGCTTCAAACCGGGCTCAGGCTTCTCTGCACTCGGCGGCCATCTTGAGTGGGGGCTAGAGTGGTGGGAGCGCTCTAGTGTACCACATATAAGGAGCCCTGAAGCAACGCTCGCGAGATCTATCCCTTATACCAGTCAGAATCGTTTTTGGTGAAGCACAGAGCATGTGCATTGTATTCAGTGCTCCCTGAGCAAAAAGGATCGTTTTTTGTGATTTTTAATTAATTTTAAAACTGTGTGATTTTCATGTTGTAAATGCACTCAGCATACCTCTGATACACTTGCACGCATTTTCGCCCATCTATCACGGCGCTAGCTGCCGTTAGAGCTTCAAACCGGGCTCAGGCTTCTCTGCACTCGGCGGCCATCTTGAGTGGGGGCTAGAGTGGTGGGAGCGCTCTAGTGTACCACATATTAGGAAACAGTGTTCCACCGCGCTAGCGGTCGCGTTTGCGGGGGCGCCGTCGCTGCGCCGGAGTCTCGCCTGAGTCAGTCCGTCTGCGCCCGTCAGCGTCCCGGAAGCGCTCGGGAACGTTTTCTGGTGGGTTCCTTTTAGCTCTTGGCTCGATGTACACTAGAGATGATCTTCTGTCTTACAATGTACACACTGCTTCATGTCAGCGAGCTATCCCCTACTCTGCTGGGGATATTACTAAGTGCCCCACGTGTGGGTGGATGCCGGACCCCACAATTCCCTGTCCTGGCAAGCTCCCTCTTTTAGGTACTAACTGCGCCTTGTTAAATACTAGGTCTCTTCCTCAGCACGCTCTCGACATATATAATCTCTTAACACAAGATGACATAGATTGTCTCTTTCTCACAGAAACATGGCTCGGTGAGGGCTCGGAACCTGATCTGGCTATTGCCATCCCTCCCTCATATGCTATTTTCCGTCGAGACAGATGCAAGGGAAGGGGAGGCGGAGTGGCACTTATCATTAAAAGGCACATTCCTTGTACCATCTTGTCGACGGATGATTTACCTGACTGTGAAATCCTTGCCTTCTCCCTGGCCCTATCCCCCCATCAATCCTGCCTGGGGCTTTTGCTTTATAGACCACCTGGCCCTCTTGGCTCTTTTACTGAGGATTTGCTATCGATCATTTCCACACTGAGTCTTAGAACAAAACACTGCCTAATACTCGGGGACTTTAACATCCACATGGATAAGGGCGAGGATCCTGAAGTGCAAAAATTTCTGGATATGACATCGTCGGTGGGACTGCATATGTATTTACAGTCCCCTACACATGAGAAGGGGCATATTTTAGATCAAATTTTTTCGACCGTTCCGGTGGTCCTTTCCTCCCTTGCCCCAGTTCTTTGGTCGGACCATTTCCTAGCGGATTTCACGCTAGGACATCAGCCTGTGGCCGCCCGCATTTCGCAGCGGCTCGCTGCTCGTAGTTCTAGAGCCTTCCACAAAGTCACCCCGGCCATGATCACCCAGGCTTTAGATACCCATCCTTGTGTTTTTACGGGCAGACTGGAGGATGATGTGGTGTGTTTTCAGAATTGGCTCACTGCACGTTTGGAAGCCTTGGCACCATCTCGCCAGGTTAGATCTGAACTGGCACGAGCATCAGCCCCGTGGTTCTCTGCTGCCTTGGCGGCCAAGAGAAGGCACTGCAAGAGGCTGGAGAGAATTTGGAGGAGGCACTATGATACATCGGCTAAGCAGTCTTACAGAGCAGCAGTGAAAGAATATCACAGGGAGCTCGTTGCAGAGAAAAAATCCTATTTGGCCAGAAGGATCGAGGAAGCAGATAGCTCCTGCAAAGAGATCTTTAAGATTGTTAAAGAATTCATCTCTCCCTCCTGCTGCACTTCTGCATCTGCTTTCTCGGAAGCTTGGATCATGGAGCTTGCAGTATTTTTTACTAATAAAATACGTACTATCCAGTCAGCGTTACAAGGAACCCAGATCATCTTGAGCAAAGGTTCAGAGGTCGATGGCCTTTCCAACCCCTGGTTATGCCCACCAGCTATGCATATGGATTCTGTGGGCCCTACCCTGCACTGTTTTCCCTCTTTAGAGCCTCAGGCCTCGCTTGACCTTTTGTCTAGCCTGAAATCTGGCTCTCCTCTGGACCCTTGCCCCGCCAAGTGTCTTGCGACCCTGGCACCTGCCCTTAATCCGATCATCAACCCTCTCATTAATGCATCTTTGAAGTCGGGCAAAGTCCCCTCCTCCTGGAAACAGGCCTTAGTTCTTCCCCTCATTAAAAAACCAAATGCAGATGCTAAACTGCATTCTAATTATAGGCCAATCTCGCTGCTTCCTGCCCTGGCCAAGATCACTGAAAAGTGTGTTCATACCACCCTTACCAACTTTGTAGAGGGCAACTCCCTTTTACATCAGTCACAGTCTGGATTTAGATCTAACCTGAGCACCGAGACCGCTCTTCTTGAGGTTACAGAGATTGTGAAGGAGACCCTCGATAGGGGTGGAAAGGCCCTGCTTATCATGCTTGATTTGTCGGCGGCCTTCGACACCGTCCCCCACGACCTCCTCCTAATTAGACTCTGGGAGATTGGGCTGCGGGGTACGGTGTTCGCATGGTTTCAGTCTTTTTTGGCCGATCGGACACAAACGATCTGGGCCCCCCCTTTCTCCGCCCGGATGCCGCAGCTTAAGGTAGGGGTCCCGCAGGGTTCCATACTGAGTCCTTCCCTCTTTAATATCTTCCTTACACCTCTTGCGGCACGGGTGGAGGAGCTAGGGGCCCAGATCATATCCTATGCGGATGACACACAGCTCCTGTTCACTTGTGACAGGGGCTGTGACTTCGATGGAGCAGCCATTCGGAAGTGTTTGGAGTTTGTGTTTGACTGGTTTGGGAAAAATGGCCTCAAATGCAACTCCGACAAATCCGAGATATTGTTCTTTGGCTGTCCTGCAGACCCACGTTGGAAGCTATGGTGGCCTTCGGCCATGTCTCCCCCTGCCAGCGATTCGGTTACAGCGAAGAACCTGGGTATGATGGTCGATAACACTCTTTCCTTTAAAACCCAGGTTGCCGGCTTGACTGGGAAGTGCTTTGCCATCTTAAGGATGTTGCGCAAGTTTCTGCCCTATTTATCTTTGGAGCATAAGAAAATTACGGTGCAAGCATTAATTGGCTCGCGCCTAGACTACGCCAACATCCTTTACTTAGGTCTTCCTGAGTATCTGCTGACTCGTCTGCAGATAGTTCAAAATTCTGCAGCCAGGGCAATCTTCGGTTTAACTAGAAGATCTAGGGCCAGCAATCTCCTTGTCTCTCTGCATTGGTTGCCGATTCGTAAGCGTATCTTCTTCAAGACCCTAATTACAGCTTTTAGGGCGCTTCATAATTTCGGCGCTGAATATCTGCAGAGAAGGGTCAATTTCTATCTTCCATCTAGACCTCTGAGATCTGCTGCCCAGGCCAAGGCTATTGTTCCAACAGTGAAGCGTGCTCGCTGTGGAGGTCGCTCCTTTAGTTACCTTGCACCCCGCCTCTGGAACACATTGCCCTTGACGTTGCGGGTGTGCACCAATCTCTCGGTTTTTAGGAAAGGACTTAAAACCTATCTGTTTGCTTTGTAATGCTGTTATGGTTAATTCTGGTTATGTTTTCTGCTATGGCTGTTTGTTTGCTGCTGGTATTTGGTGTGATGATCTTTAGCGCCGGGACGCTCTTTGGAGCAGCTGAGCGCTCTACAAAACAAACAGTAACATAACATAACATATGTACCTCCTTGATTAAAAATAACCACTGATCCTGTGTTATTTCCAAACACACTATTGAGAAGGGGAGCAGTCTGGGCTGGCGGGCGCTGAGTGACCCTAGGCCATAGGGCACGAGCTGGGTTATTTTTCAGTTGTCGCACCACACAGCAACCTGAAGCGCTGCCCTGACCAAAGGCCGGACCTAAAGGCAGACGTCTGTGTGAGGTCCGAAAATAACCGCGTGAGTGGTAACGCTGGAAGCGCTTCAATCGTGTTCTTATATACGTTTGGTGCTTATAATGTATGTGCTACCTATTGTGAAGTATGAAGTAGCTAAAACAATAAAAACAACATATCCATGTGCATTTAACACACGCACACGGCGCCCCTTAGTCCATAGGAAAAATATGAAGGAACAGCAGCATTCCATTCCATGAACTTATCACTTATGGCTTTTGTTTTATATTCTCTCCCCCCCCCCCCCTATGAATTGCGCTCTCTCCACCCGGCTCTTTATTCAGCCTGGATATCCACTTTCCGCTTTTCCAAAAAGCAATATCAATCTTCCCCGAGTGCGGGTTGTTGGAAGGCGGACCCCGAGGAGTCGGTGAGACCACCAAGGGGGGGGCCCTCTCACTGCACGAAGTAGCCGAGCGCTGCCGAGAAGTCTCCTGAGAGATCCTTCTCCTATCACGTACTAGCACAGTAACACCACCACACCGGACTCAAGGAGGTTGTCTCAAGACAAGCAATTCTTTATCATCAATAAAAGGTTACGAGTTCAACATTTACACGAAGGGATCGAGGGATCCACCAAAAGTCTCAATGTCTCTTTGGAAGGGTAGGGGTAGCGGGACAGTCTTTGGCAGGAATGTGGTACGAGGGTACCTGGGGCCCAGTTCTTATCCTCAAGCTGGAGGACCTCCGATCTCGGAGGGGTCGAGCCGCGACGGCGTCAGCAGGGCTCTGGCGTACAGTTCGTGGAGAGCCGCGATTCAATCAGCAGGGCTCTCAAGATGGTTTCTGCTCAGCTCGAGCCGCGACGTCGTCAGCAGGGCTCCGAGGAAGGTTTCAGCGAGGTTGGGCCGCGACGGCGTCAGCAGGGCTCCGATGTTCCAGGTGGTTCAGAAAGGGTTCACAAGAGGGAGCCGCGACGCAGTCAGCAGGGCTCGTGATGGTTCCGGCAAGAGTTCTTCTCCGTAGGGTCAGCCGCGATTCGATCAGCAGGGCTCTCGACTCCGGGATACAACTGCCGAGCTGTGGTGGGGTCGCCCCAGATATAGGTCTGGAGCCCTTTGATGTCCGGACCTATGCGCCCGAGGCGGCGGAGTGGCCGGGTGGAGGTGGCCAGACGCCCAGCAGGAGAGGCGCCAGGCCCATGGGAGTTGCAGGGTGATCACACCTCGAGAGGGGAGGACAGTTGGGGGTCCCATCGATACTGTCCTCCGCCGGGGGCGATGAATGGTTCCTGCGGCACCCCCTGGCCAGTCGTGGTGCCTCGATGTCGGGGCTTCGCTGGGGTCGAGGCCGGGTTGAGCGGGGTCGCGCCGGCTGGGGCACGGTGTGACGTGGATGCCAACAAGATGGCGGAGCCACGAGGAGTATGCGACCACGTGCAGCTCCGGGTGAAGGGCCTTGGTGCAGTCCAGACGGGTGGCCCGTGACGGCCGGGGCGGGGAACGGCCACAATCCAGGGGGTTACGGACCACGCCACGAGGCCGGGTCCAACAGGCGTCCCCCCCAGCCGAAGGCATGGAGAGTCACCCATCTCCTTGGGGATTCTCCTCGTCAAGGCGGAAGAAGCGGGACAGGCCGTCGGCGTTGGCGTGGTCATTGCCGGGCCGGTGTTCGACGTCAAAGTCCATCCCTTGTAGCGAGATGGACCATCGCAGCAGCTTGGGGTTCTCGCCCCGCATTCGCATTAACCATTGCAGGGGCCGGTGGTCGGTCTGGACCCGGAAGTGGGCGCCAAAGAGGTAGGGCAGGAGCTTCTTGAGGGCCCACACCACAGCGAAGGCCTCGCGCTCAATAGTGCTCCAGCGTTGCTCCCGGGGCAGTAGTCGCCGGCTGATGAAGGCCACTGGTCGGTCGAGCCCCTTTTCGTCAGTTTGGGAGAGGACGGCCCCGATCCCATTCTCGGAGGCGTCCGTCTGTACCACGAACTCCTTCTGGTAGTCCGGGGCCTGCAGCACCGGAGCAGTACACATGGCCGTTTTGAGGGTGTCGAAGGCTGTTTGGCAGCGGGGTGTCCAGTGTACCTTCTTGGGCTGTTTTTTGGACGTTAACTCTGTGAGGGGGCCAACAATGCTCCCATAGTCCCGGATAAACCGCCGGTAGTATCCGGTGAGGCCCAGGAAGGCCCGGACAGCGGTCTGGGTAGTGGGGGGTTCCCAGGTCTGGATGGCATCTATCTTCGCTTGGAGGGGGGCCACCTGCCCGCTCCCCACTTGATGGCCCAGGTAGGTCACGGATCCGTGGCCGATTTGGCATTTGCTGGCCTTGATTGTGAGCCCGGCCCGCTGGAGGGCGGCCAGGACGGCCTTCAGGTGGAGGAGGTGCTCGGCCCAGTGGTTGCTGTACACGGCAATGTCATCTAAGTAGGCCGCGCTGAAGGCCTCAAGCCCGGCCAAAACCTTGTTACCAGTCTTTGGAAGGTGGCCGGGGCGTTCTTCATTCCGAAGGGCATCACCCGAAAGTGGTAATGCCCATCCGGAGTCGAAAAGGCGGATCTTTCTTGGGCGCCGGGGGTGAGCTGGATTTGCCAGTACCCGGCGGTGAGGTCCAGCGTGCTCAAGTAGCGAGCGGCCCCTAGGCGGTCGATGAGTTCGTCGGCCCGGGGTATCGGGTGTGCGTCCGTCTTGGTTACTACATTCAGGGCTCGGTAGTCCACGCAGAATCGCAACTCCGGGGGGTGACCGGGAGCTGCGGCCTTGGGCACCAGGACGACAGGGCTGGCCCACGGGCTGTCGGAAGGCTCGATGACCCCCAGGGCCAGCATCTTCGCTACTTCGGCCTGGATGCAGGCCCGCACTCGGTCAGGCACCCGGTAGGCTCTGTGTCGTATGGGGGGGTTCTCCCCGGTGTCGACGTCGTGGACGCACCAGTGGGTCACCCCCGGGGTGAGAGAGAAGAGGGCTGCGTAGTCCCGCAGTAATCGCTGGCAGTCGTTGCGCTGTTCCGGGGTCAGGGACGAGGCGAGTTGGACCCCTTCGATCGATCCATCGTGAATGTCGGATTGCAAGAGGTCGGGCAAGGGCTCGGAGTCGTCCTCGCCCCCCTCGTCGGTCGCCAGCAGCAGGCTCAGTTCGGTCCGGGCGAAGTGGGGTTTTAGCCTGTTCGCATGTAGGACCCGGAGGGGGTTCCGGGGGGACTCCAGATCGACCAGGTAGGTGACGGGACTTTTCTTCTCCACCACCTTGAAGGGCCCGGTCCACTTGTCCTGGAGGGCGCCGGGTTCGACCGGGGCCATGACCCATACTTTCTGACCTGGCTCGAATTCTACAGTAGAAGTGTTGCGATCGTACCACCGCTTCATGTCCTCCTGGCTGGCCTCGAGGTTGGCTTCGGCTATGGCTCGGAACCTGCGGGTCTGGTTTCGGAGGGTCAGGAGGTATCGGTAGACGTCAGGAGGGGCGCCTCGGGGCTTCATCTCCCAGCCCTCCTTGACCAGGCTGAGCGGACCGGGTGTCCATACAATAGTTCAAACGGGCTGAACCCCAGGGATTTCTGCGGGACCTCCCGATAGGCAAACAGGAGGCAGGGCAGCAGGACATCCCATTTCCGCCTGAGGGGTTCTTCCAGGCCCTGGATCATCCCTTTCAATGTTCGGTTGAACCGCTCAACCAGTCCGTTCCCCTGAGGGTGATATGGGGTCGTGAACTTGTATGTGACCCCGCATTGTTGCCACAGGGACCGCATGTACCTGGAGATAAAGTTCGTGCCGCGGTTGCTCACCACTTCGCTGGGGAATCCCACTCGGGAGAAGATCCCCATCAAGGCCCGGCCTACCACAGGGGCCGTTATAGTTCTGAGCGGGACCGCCTCCGGGTACCTGGTGGCGTGGTCCACGAGGACCAGGATGAAGCGGTGGCCCAGGGCGGTTTGGGGGTCCAGGGGTCCCACAATGTCGATTCCGACTCGTTCAAACGGGGTGCTGACGGCGGGAAAGGGCTGGAGGGGGGCCTTGACCCGACCCCCCCGTCTTTCCGCTGGCTTGGCAGGTCTGGCAGGACCGGCAGTGGTTGTCCACATCTCTCCGCATCCGGGGCCAGTAGAAGTGGGTCACCAGACGACTGTACGTTTTATCTTGCCCCAAGTGTCCGGCGAGGGGCACATCATGGGCCAGGTTGAGAAGGAACTCCCGGAAGCGGAGGGGGACCACCAACACGCAGCTGGCCCCGAGTTCTGCTACTTTCTGTTCACTGTACAACAGGCCCTCGGCCCAGTAGATCCAGTGGGTGCCGGTCTGGTCACCGTTGGCTTGCGCGGTCGTCTGCTGTCGGACCCCTTCGAGAGAAGGACAGGACTGTTGCTCTTGCTGGAACTGCTCTCGGGTGGGGCCCCCTTCATGTTGCCATTGCGTCAGCTCTGGTAGGGCGCTCGGAGAAGCCATCTCTTCGGGGGAGGATTCGCTGGGCCCAGGGTCTGTGTCCGCCTCCTCCTCGCTGCTGGCGGGAGGGGGTGTGAGCCCCTCGGGTCGGGCGGTCCCGGAGGTCGAGGATGAGCGGGGGGCCTGGGTGGTCATGGACCGGGTGATGGCGCAGGCCCAATCAGCCAGTCCCAACATTCGGAGGTGCTCTCGTCGTTCTACTTGAGCCCAGGGGGAACTCTCCAAATCGTTCCCCAGGAGGCAGTCGACCGGGGCGTCGTCGCGCACTGTCACCTTCAGCAGGCCCGTCACCCCTCCCCACTCGAAGGGGACCAGGGCCATCTGGCATAGGCTTTCACTGTTGTCGGCCGTTCGTACAGGGCACAGCACATTCGGTAGAATCTGTTCAGGGGTCACCAGGTGGCAGCGGACAGCGGTGATACTGGCGCCGGTGTCGCGAAGGGCTTCGGCCCGTTGTCCGTTGACCGTGACCTGCTGCCGGTACTTCTGGGTGTTGGTTGGGATGGGGGTGCAGGGTACCATCTCTCGGCTACCCAGGCAGACCAGGGACATGGCTGCCGGCTCCCACTCAGTGTTTTCTCGGTCGAGGGCCTCTTCTTCCTCTTCTCCTCCCCCCAAGGCGGCGGCTGTCAGCTGCCGGGGCGGGGGCCCGCCGGCCCCGTTTCTTCGGTTCAGGGGGCAGGCCGGGTCGCTGGCAAAGTGTCCGGTTTGTTGGCAGCCATAGCAGGTCACTGGTGGCCGTGGTCCGGGTCGGGCCGGGCCCACCCTTCGCGCTAGGCTCGGGGAGAGATGTGGCTGCGGTGGCCCTCGAGGGGGGCTCCTGGGGGCCCCAGCGGGAGGGTCTCGGTTCCTGTTCGGCCCTCCCCCCCACCGCGCTGGCGTGGGGGTCCGTTGGGGTTCCTCTGGTACTCCCCCATTGAGCTCCGGGGGACCCGGGAGTTGACCCATCGATCGGCCTCGACGGCAAGTTTTCGTGGGTCGGTCATTTTGCTGTCGAGGAGGTGCTGTCTCAGTTCCACGAAGCAATTGTTGGAAAGATGTTCCCAGACGATGAGGTCGACCAGTTGCCCGTAGGTGGTTACTTTGCTGCCTTTGATCCACCCTTCTAGGGCCCGACTGAAAAAGTCCACATATTCCACCCATGTGGTACCCGGGATTTTCTTGCAGTCTCGGAACCGCTGGCGGTACATCTCCGCTGTTAGCCCGTAGCGGGTGAGCAGGGCCTCCTTCATGTGATCGTAGGAGGTCATCACCTCCTCCGGTAGCTGGAGCAGCGTGTCCCGCCCTTCACTCAGGAATCGCCCCCACAGGCCTGCGCCCCAGTCTTTTCGGGGCACTCGATGGGAGGTCATGGCCACCTCGTAGGCCTTGAACCATTGTTGGATATCGTCATTCTTGTAATACTCCTTGACGACCTCCTTCGGGATATGCACCTTGGCCTCGGGGGGCGGTAGAGTGTCTCTAGTACTGGGGGTGTTGGTCCCTCCGTTCTTGGCCTTGATCTCGAGCTCCTTGAGACTGCGCTCGTGCTCAAGAGTTAGTTTCTTTTCCTCCAACTCCCGGTGTCGTCTCTTCTCTTCTATTTCTTCTTGAAGGCGTAGCTGCTCGAGGGCCAGTTTCTTTTCTGCCAGCTGGAGTTCGCCGTCCAGTCGCAGTCGGGCGAGCTCTAGTTCGTGGCTCCGGACCTTTTCCCGCTCTCGTATTTCTTCTTCGGAGAGGCCGGTTTCTAGGCTCTTTCTTCCTCCGGTTGTCGGGGTTAGTGCGGTTGCTGTGGTCTCCATCAGGGGCAAGGGCCCTTCTTCCTGGGAGGGGCCTGCCCCAGCCTCCAACCATGCCCTCAGAGCTTTCTGCATCTCTTCCTTGGTACCGAGGCTGGTGGTTGCAATGCCTTTGTCTCTGCAGAACTGTTTTAATTCTTTGTGCGTATATTCCTCCAGCCGTTCGGGCTGGAACTCCATTGTCGCGTTGTTTTCCTGGCTGCTCATGATGCTATTCGTTTGGATGGGTAGCTAGTGGGTACTGGCTGGTACGTACTGCGTTCGGCTCGGATCCCGTCGCTGGCCACCAAATGTTGGAAGGCGGACCCCGAGGAGTCGGTGAGACCACCAAGGGGGGGGGCCCTCTCACTGCACGAAGTAGCCGAGCGCTGCCGAGAAGTCTCCTGAGAGATCCTTCTCCTATCACGTACTAGCACAGTAACACCACCACACCGGACTCAAGGAGGTTGTCTCAAGACAAGCAATTCTTTATCATCAATAAAAGGTTACGAGTTCAACATTTACACGAACGGATCGAGGGATCCACCAAAAGTCTCAATGTCTCTTTGGAAGGGTAGGGGTAGCGGGACAGTCTTTGGCAGGAATGTGGTACGAGGGTACCTGGGACCCAGTTCTTATCCTCAAGCTGGAGGACCTCCGATCTCGGAGGGGTCGAGCCGCGACGGCGTCAGCAGGGCTCTGGCGTACAGTTCGTGGAGAGCCGCGATTCAATCAGCAGGGCTCTCAAGATGGTTTCTGCTCAGCTCGAGCCGCGACGTCGTCAGCAGGGCTCCGAGGAAGGTTTCAGCGAGGTTGGGCCGCGACGGCGTCAGCAGGGCTCCGATGTTCCAGGTGGTTCAGAAAGGGTTCACAAGAGGGAGCCGCGACGCAGTCAGCAGGGCTCGTGATGGTTCCGGCAAGAGTTCTTCTCCGTAGGGTCAGCCGCGATTCGATCAGCAGGGCTCTCGACTCCGGGATACAACTGCCGAGCTGTGGTGGGGTCGCCCCAGATTTGGTCTGGAGCCCTTTGATGTCCGGACCTATGCGCCCGAGGCGGCGGAGTGGCCGGGTGGAGGTGGCCAGACGCCCAGCAGGAGAGGCGCCAGGCCCATGGGAGTTGCAGGGTGATCACACCTCGAGAGGGGAGGACAGTTGGGGGTCCCATCGATACTGTCCTCCGCCGGGGGCGATGAATGGTTCCTGCGGCACCCCCTGGCCAGTTCGTGGTGCCTCGATGTCGGGGCTTCGCTGGGGTCGAGGCGGGGTCGCGCCGGCTGGGGCACGGTGTGACGTGGATGCCAACAAGATGGCGGAGCCACGAGGAGTATGCGACCACGTGCAGCTCCGGGTGAAGGGCCTTGGTGCAGTCCAGACGGGTGGCCCGTGACGGCCGGGGCGGGGAACGGCCACAATCCAGGGGGTTACGGACCACGCCACGAGGCCGGGTCCAACACGGGTCATTGTTCCTGGGCTCACGGTCCTCTGGCCCCTTCGCAGCTGGTGCCAGCGGCGCTAACGGATGGCTGTGTGTGTTCCCTGAGCTGTCACCGCCACCACCTTGCCCATCTACAGCTCGGGCCTACTGTCACCCTCTCACCCACTCAGGGAATTGTGAAGCGCGCTACTCACCCTCACCCGTGAGGGTCTCAAGGCGCTGACATTTGAATATGGCATGCGGCAATTGAGACTGCTGGTTATGTCCGGTTCACAGCAATGGTAAAGCGCTCTCCATCTCTACCCCTCCGTTTAGCTTTCTCTTCCTGTTGCTACTAATTTGAGCATTCGCATGGAGTTTACTGCCTCTGGGCACACGTTACCTGGTGCCCGTAAATACGTTTCAGCATAGATGCAGCAAACCAAAACACCCATTTTGCGAGTGTCCTCTTTTTTTGTGTTTAAATTGCATTTATATAGCGCCTACTAACCCAGACGAGGCGGTGTTGTGTGCACGTGCACTCCTGTCTTTCTGCAGAGCCCGGTGTAAATACGCATCAGTGTGTGCTCTTCTAACCAGAGCACACTCGGGTGTGACCCCTGTGACACATATGGTCCGGTACGGCCTACCGCCCCCTCCTCCCCTCACTGTGACAAAAACCAATATAACATTTTGTTTGGAATAGGGGGTCGTTGACCCCCGATCGTATTTATTAACAAACACACAAAGTTATATTCATATATACAATAACGCAGAAATGCCAAGACAGGATTCGGTACATTTGCTTTATTCCTAGCTTTAACAAAACTCTAATACATAAATGTTCCTATCCTAGTCTAAACACATTGCTGATCATATTTATGCGTATTCCTTTGGCCCTACGGCAAGGTCAAAACGCTGGCCCCTCCCCCTTTAATCCAGATTGTCCCGCGCACCCCAACCAGAGTGCGCATGCGCAGGGGGCCCAGCTGACCTGGAAGTACTTACCCCCAAGCAACCCCCATACGTTCAAGACTTACTCCATAAAGGGGCCATGCAGACAGCGCAGCTTACTTACGCCCGTGTGCGGGGTGGCCAACCAGCCAATGGAAAGCGTACCCCCCCCTTTGTCCCCGCACCGTTCCAACCAACCGGTTGTAACTGCCCCTGGAGTCTGGTGAGAGCCACATGTCCCTCCCCTCTGGGCGCCCCACTTAATAAGGCGCCCCAAAAGATTAGTCAATTTAGTCTGTCCAACCTATGACCTTACCGCCCGCCCCAGAATACCGCCTCAAACACGACAAAAAAGGCATTTACATACAACATATTTTACCAATTGACACCCTGTGGAAAAACACATAAACCATACTTTACTTCTACAAATTCTTATTTCAGGGATGGTGGGTGGGGAAAAAAGGATTAGATGTCCTCCCGAGGGAGGGGGCACACGCGACGGGTGTGCTGCCGAGGGGAGCAAGAGATCGCCCTTCGTGCTCCCCCCGGCTTTAAAGGTCCCAGAGAGTCACCCACGCCACGGAAGCGATCTAATCACTTCCGGGGCGCGGGGGAGCCTCCCATGACCCGGAAGCGATTCAATCGCTTCCGGGGCACGGCCCCTAGCCAAGGCGGGGCCAATGAGTGGGCATGATACGGGGGGCACGGCCGACCACCATAATGGCGGCGGGGCCGAAGATGGCCCCGCCTTCCTCAAATGCTCGCTGCAACTTGGTGGTAGATTTGCACCATAGATACCCCCAGTAATACTAAGTGTGTCTGTAAGCGCGGACATCCTAAACACGGGCGGTAGTCCTGTTTGCACGCGCACGGTGTGAAGCAGACGGAGTGAATCAAAGTTGCATCAAACGCGGTACAGGGGAACTTTTCCATTACTTTTAACAACAAGCACAAACCCACCGAGCTATCTTAACGCACTATTGCCCCCTTGTCATCTTAAATCAGAACATCTGCAAGATAGAAGCTAATACTCTGGCACAGCTGAATAGAACAAGAAAAATAAATGTATACTGAAAGCATTTTCGGAAAATAAAATCCAACAGCTCTACAATGAAAATCGGGTTCAACGTGAACAGCCAATGTTGGCCTTCTTATTGTAAGAATAAAACAGCACATGCGTGTATTTACCCAGAAAGAGAAACGAAGGGGCTGAAGGCAGGGGTGCAGAAAGAGACCTCAGCAAGAATTAGGTGCGAGTCTCGGCGTCTACTCAACATCCCGTGATACTAGGCAAATCACGTATTCGTCCCGCGACAAAAAAAATGACTGTCATTGCGTAATATAACTGGAACTCTTGTAAAGCGCCCCAATACCTTCGGGTCGAGCTCGCGCTATAAAAAACAAAACTGTAAGCTGATACCCATACCTTCCACAAATTGTAAGCTGATACCCATACCTTCCACAAATTCACATTTTGGTGCCAATGATAAGCGTGTGTTAAAAGGCAGAGAATACCCTAATAGGATTCATACACAGGAGCCTAGACAGGACACCGCCACACATCACTGACATGTCAATGTGCACAAAGTTGAGCACCCTTAGACCCCACTAATCGTCAGCAGCGCGGTCCTAGTTTCAGCACAAATAGATTTAAACAGACCACTACCATAGCGTGGAGCACCCATCCATGTGTGGAAAACTACATTTCTTGACCAACTTTCCTATTCTACCGTCGTGAGAAACTGTCTGGCTTTCTGGGGCAGTCTTTGTTTACACCTGGTAACGCCAAAGAGAGGCCCATCAAACCCGGAAGACGGGGTGGGTGCATAAGGCTTAATGGGTCGTTGTTTAAACCCCAGAGGTTGCGTAGAAGGAATGGATCTGCGCCGAGGGTTAAGAAATCAAGTTTTTGTTAGTGTGCTAGACTAGCTAGGTGAAGTTGTAGTGTGTGGCCGAAAAAAATCCAAGCATGTCAATTAATAAAGACAGCTAATTTTAGAACGGAACCCAAGTCCATGCATGCGTCATGCTTTCAAGTACAAAGGATGTCACCGTCTTCCCTCATAAAACAAGCAAAGAAGCCCGCGAGTGGTGCGCGCGCGCCACAGCGAAACATATGGTTTCAATTATCGCGCCCATGTGGTTGGTGCGATAATTGGAAACCTATGCTGCTGCTGCTCGTAAAAGACACCAATAGGCCATGAGCAGAGCAATGCGCCTGCCTTTGGCCTATTGCGTGCTGTCTTGGTAAAAAACACGCACGCAAAGGCCAATAGCGTGCCACAAAAGGAAAAGCACATGCGTGTGCGAATCCTGGCTCCGTTTTGAAACCCGTACAAGAGGTCTCTCGCTGCGTGAGCAGTTCTACGCACTGCAACGCTAGGCGCGAGACCTAAAAAGGGTATTCTGCTTCCCACTGCTCCCCTGGACTGCCCAGGACCATTGGGTGACCAGGAGTTTAACATACTCCTTAGACTTGCAGGAGGGGACCTTCCTCTTCCTCATCCTCATCCCACTATCCGGCTTTCCAGGGGGGCTGGAGAATCTTTCTGGTCTTGCATGGGGGTGGGAAGCAGTGATGGGTGTTGCCCCCCCAACTCACCAAGCATGTGGACTCCATGGGTTGGGGCGAAGCTTTGGAGACACCTACCCAGCCTTCCCTGATGGCTGCAGAGGGAGGTGAGTAAAACCTCATAACCCCCTTCTATGCCCACAGCATTACCCAGACACTAGGAAGGAAGCTCTGTGCCCTTCAGAACATCCATGAATTTCACATCACTCCATGTCACAGACCAGTCCCACCAATCACCAAGACCACCTTGGCCAAGTAGGCCCTTGCTGTTGAGTCCACTGTCGTTGCTTGGCATATCAGCCCACTGTACCAATGTTGTCATCCTCTGTGCCTGTGATGTCTTCACAGAAGAGTCAGGAGGCGCTCAGTTAGTGGACGGTATTGGCTTTATTTACATCTTAAGTCCCTGAACACCGTGTTATATCTATGGCTCACCAACAATTCCTAACCCCAGGCTTTACTTTACACCCGCCCCACCGTTCCGCCACAGCACCATTCCCTCGCATCGTTCCAGACACCAGATCTGATGAATAGGGACAGGCAGGATAGGACAGGCACCATTTTATGCTCTGAGTTTGTATCCTCTTTCTTAAAGCTGATAGAGACGGCTCCCAGCTGCACGGGGCGCTTCAAACTAGTACTAGAAATAAACAAGCATTGGCAAAGCTAATGGGTCCTCTTGTCTATGCTACATCTATTTTGTTAATGTTTGTTTTAGTTATGTTGGAGTGTATGAAATTGTACAATTTGGTTCTTATGGTGTGGCATGTTATTGTGTGGCATGGTATGGTATGAAATGGTATGGGATATGTTATAGTATGGGCTGTTATAGTATGGTATGGCTTGTTGTATAGTATGGTATGGCCCGTTATTGTA
Organism: Triturus cristatus; assembly: GCF_964204655.1. Taxonomy (NCBI): domain Eukaryota; kingdom Metazoa; phylum Chordata; class Amphibia; order Caudata; family Salamandridae; genus Triturus; species Triturus cristatus. The sequence goes on from NC_140588.1 coordinate 1,042,176,894, forward strand.
TAGCATGGAATGACAGTATGGTATGGCCTGTCATTATTTAATATGTTATGCCATGGTGTGGTGTGGTTTGTCATTGTATAGGATGGCCTAGTATGGTATAGTCTGTTATTGTACAGTATGTCATGCTATGGCCAGATATTGTATAGTATGGTAATATGTGGCACAGGATGTGATTGTATAGTGTGTTTTTTATGGCCTGGGATTGTATAGTATGGCTTGGTATAGTATGTGGTATGGGATGGTCCATCATTGCTTAGTGTGGTTTGGTCTGGTATGATGTGATATGCTGGAATGGTATGGTATTGTATAGTATGGCATGGCTTGTCATTGTATAGTATGGTATGATATGAGCTGTTATCGTATAGTATGGCATAGCATGTTGTGGTATTGCCTGTCATTGCATAGTATAGTATGGTATGACCCGTTACTAAATACTAGGGTATGGTATGGCCTGTCATTGTGTAGTTTGCTATGGAATGGCTTGTCATTGCATAGCATTGTCTGGTATGGTCTGTTATTGTATGGTATGGCCTGTTCTTGTATCGTATAGCATTATGTTCTAGCCTGTGATTGTATAGTATGGTGTGGTATCTTCAGGCCTGTCGTATGGTATGGTATGGTGTGGTGTGGTATGTTATGGTGTGAAATGGTATGGCCCATCATTGCATAGTATGGTAAGGTTTGGTCTGTCATTATAAACTATGGAATGGTGTGACCTATTGTTGTTTGGTATGATATGGCCTGTAATTGCAGACTATGGTATGGTATTTTATTGTATAGTATGGTATGGTATGGCACAAACTGCCCTCCGTGGCTACAGTGTTAGCACTGAGAAAACGCACAGCAGAGGAAAAAGCAGTCACATGAACTGCTGTAATAAAAAGGTAAAATTGCAAGTTAAAAAGAAAAAATTGCTTTTAAACATTAAATAAGTTAGTGGCTATTGTATGGGCATTATAACCAGTACTAGAACTAAACAAGCATTGGCAAAGCCAACAGGCCTCTCCAATGCAAGATCTATTGGGTCTGTTACCGTTTTTTCCTCGGTATGTTGTATAGTACGGTATGGTATAGACTGTCATTGTATATTACGGTATGGTATGGCCCGTCATTGTATAGTACACTAAAGCCTCTCATTGACTAGTATGGTATGAGCTGTCATTGTATAGTATTGGATGATATAGTATGGCTTGTCATATGGTATGTTATGGCTTGTTATTGTGCAGTGCGGTATGGTATGACTTTTTATGTTGTGGTATGGTATGCCTATAGTATGGCATGGTATTGGCTGGGTTTGTATAGTATGGTATGACCTGTCTTTGTATAGTATGGGATTGTATGGCCTGTCATTGTATTGTATACTATGATAAGATATGGTATGGCCTGTTATTGTATAGTATGGCTTGGTATGGTATGGCCTGTCATTGTGTAGTATGACTTGGTATGGTATAAGCTCGAATTGCACTGTGTGGTATGGTGTGATATGAGCTGTCATTTTTTAGTTATATTATGATATGGTACAGGATGCCCTGTCATTGCCTCGTAGGTTATGGCCTGCCATTCTAAAGTATGGGATGGCCTGTCATTGCATAGTATTGTATGGTATGGCCTATCAATCTAGGGTATGGTTTGATCTGCTTTCCGTGGCTTCAGTACTACACCAAGAAGAGACGCAGCTGAAAAAAACATGCAGTTTCACAAACCGCTTTGATAAAAAGATAAAATTGCATGCTGGAAAGACAAAAATGCATTGGACGATATAAAGCAACGTAGTAAAGATTGCATTTGGAAAAGAAACGAAATGTATTTGTACATTAAGAAAAAACATGAAATGCTTCTAAACATTAAACAAGTTTGTGGGTTCAATGTCACATCTAAAAGCAACGTTCTAGTAAATATAGTATTGGGGGAACAAGTGCAGTGTATTCAAACGTTAAATGAGACTGTCATTGCTGCATTGCCCAGAGCCTTCAAACATTAAATAAGTCAGTGGCTGCAGTGTCTGCACAGAAAGGAGGCATAGCAGAGAAAAACACGGTGTCGCACAAACTGATTAAATAACAAGCATTGGCAAAGACCATAGGTCTCGCCTATGCAAAAGCGAATGGCTTTGACAATATGGCTTAGCAATGTTGTAGACCAGGGTGGCTGCTGTTCAGCATGGCTAAAGTTTAGTGGCGTAAAGGAGAGTGGTGTGAAGTGGAATGTTATGGAATGGCGTAGAGTAGAGTGGCATACAGTAGAGTTGAGTGGCGTGTGGAGAAGTAAAGTAGAGTGTCATGGAACAGTGTTGTGGAGGGAGTAGAGTGTCGTCGAGTGGAAGGGCATAGAGTTGAGAGGCCTAGAGTGGAGTACAGTGTCAGAGTTGAGTAATGTGTCACAGAATGGAGTGGCATAGAGTTTCATGGAGTGGTGTAGAACAGAGTGGAGTGGCAGAAAGGGTGTTGAGTAGAGTGTTGCAGAGTAGAGGGGCATAGAGTGGAGTAGATTGTCATAGGGTGGAGTGGAATAGTGTGTCATAGAATAGAGTGGAGTAGAGTGGCATAGAGGGAGTTGCGTAGAGTCGGGGAGTGAAGTAGCATTGTAGAATGGCATACAGTGGAGGTGAGTGCTGCAGAGTGGAGCAGAGTTTTATTGAGTAGAGCATCATAGAGTGTATTATTGTGTAGTGTAGGAGAGTGGCCTAGAGTGAACTGGAGTAAACTACAGTGGTGCAGGGTAGGTTGGCGTAGAGTGCAGTGATTTAGAGTAGAGTGGTATAGCGTAGAGTGCAATGGCATAGAGTGGTGCAGTATAGAGAGGTGTGGCGCAGAATGGAGTAGAACGGCATAGATTGAAGTGACATTGAGTGCAGTGGCGTAGAGTAGATTGTTTCAGAGTACAGTATAGTGGTGCAGTGGCATAGCGTAGTGGCATAGAGCACAATGGCATGGAGTGGCATAGAGTAGAGTGGAGTAGAGTGGGGTATAGTGCAGTGGTGTAGAGTAGATTGTTTCAGAATAGAGTGAAGTGGTAAAGAGTGGAGTGGTGCAGGGTAGAGTGACCAAGAGTGCATTGGCGTAGAGTGAAGTAGTGTGAAGTGGTGTAGAGCGCAGTGGCAAAGAGTGCAGTGGTGCATAGTAGAGTGGGTTAGAGTGCAGTGGCGTGGTATAGAGTAGACGCGTAGAGTGAAGTGGCATTGAGTGCAGTGCAGTGGTGCACAGTAGGTTAGAGTGGTGTAAAGTGCAGTGGAGTGGTGCAGAGTTGAGTGCAGTAGCATAGAGTAAAGTGGCTCAGAATAGAGTGGCATAGAGTTTAGTGGCAGAGAGTGCAGTGCTGCAGAGTGTCATAGAGTGCAGTGTTGTAGAGTGCAGTGTCGTAGAGTGAGTGCAGCGTCGTAGAGTGCAGTGTCGTAGAGTGCAGTCTCGTAGAGTGCAGTGTCGTAGAGTGCAGTGTCGTAGAGTGCAGTGTCGTAGAGTGCAGTGTCGTAGAGTAGAGTAGAGTGGTGTAGTGTAGAGTGGTGTGGTGTAGAGTGGTGTGGTGTAGAGTGGTGTGGTGTGGTGTAGAGTGGTGTGGTGTAGAGTGGTGTGGTGTAGAGTGGTGTGGTGTAGAGTGGTGTGGTGTAGAGTGGAGTGGTGTGGTGTAGAGTGGTGTGGTGTAGAGTAGAGTGGTGTAGAGTGGTATGCAGTGGTGTAGAATGCAGTGGTGTAGAATGGTGTAGAATGCAGTGGTGTAGAATGCAGTGGTGTAGAGTGGTGCAGAGTTAAGTGACATAGAGTGCACTGGTGTAGAGCGCAGTGGCATAGAATTTACTGGCATAGAGTGCATTGTCATAGAATGCAGTGGCGTAGAGTGCAATTGATGCAGAAGTGGAGATACATACACTCCTCTAGGTCTTAGTAACTAAATGTGCTGCTGCTTTTGTACTAATTGGAATTGGCCTGTTAAAGATGCAGGAGAAGTTAGATATATGGCATTGCTAAAACTGAGCATGGATGGGAAAAGTGCATTCACTGCAGAGATGTGAAGATTAGGCTCCAGAAAAGGGAGAAAGGTTCTTGAAATGTTAAACTGCATGTTTCAGGAACTTTTACTACTGTGTCTGTTTTTGCGAGAAATCAGACTGATTTTACAGGTACTAGGAGTGATGACCAAGCAAGCAAACTCATTTTCTGAGAGTATTCGGTGGTTCGTACAATGGATTGAATTAATGTAAGAATATTGTTTTGCGTCCTGCACTTAATATTGCTGGTGCAATTGTTCACATTTGCACTGTGTACCACCGGCGTACATGTAGAAAGATGCCCCTATTTGATGGAGGGCCATAGAAAGACGGTGGATATACATAACAAGGGCGAGAGAATAGAACCCTGTGGAACTCCTTTTTTGAGTGTTTTAATGTTGGCTAAAATGGATGGACGGCCACAGACGGGCATCTATCTTTGAGATATATTTTAGCCAGTTTGAATGTACGCCATTTATACAACCTGGCGGAAGCCTCATAACCATGAAGAAACGGCCAATGGTGTCAAAAGCTACAGAGAGATCAAGTAAAACTAAATGACTAACATCGCTGTTTTTTGCAGCTCTTCTTTAATAGTCCAGAACGGGTACAACGAAGTCTCTACTCCGTCCTGGTCCAGATTGATGATGGTCCAGAGGCCAGTTTTCCTCAATATTTCTGTGCAATTGGTTATAAACAATTTTCTCAAGAACTTTGTGGGATAGGCTCCTAATTACTATTTTCAGCTGCATATAAAGTCGGCCTCTGAGGAGGGGTTTGACCCCTGCATGTTTCTGGGGATCAAGTACCATGCCATTTTAGGCTACTATTAAAAATAGTTATAAATACTTTGAGCATTCGAATTAAAAGTACCTAATCTAACCAATAAGTGGGATCAGGGATATTTGGTGAACCTGAGCGATGGAGCTTAGATAATATCTTGGCTAATGATGATATATTAAAAACCAGCATGAGGAGGGAGGAGCCTAGCGCGCAACCAAGATGGCCGCGTAGGTGCGAGGCTCCCGAGGACCTCCGCGACCTCCTGAATTAATCCTGGCGATATCCTGTCCTTGTTGAGGGGACGGTGTCGGGGAACCAGAGCTGAGGCGCTACCCGTTTTTTGGGCTCGAATCGGACCCCGAACACCGGTGGGAGCATCGATCGAAGGTTGCGGCCTTCTCCTCGCCGGCCCCCCGGATTGGAGTGGTGGGGCGACCCGGGGACAAAGTGAATAACAGCGGCGAGCGGGGCTGGGCGACTCGCGTACCCCGCACTTTCACTTTCGCTTTTGCGCCCTCCTTGCTTTGAGCGGGGTCGGGCTGCGGAGCGGGGTGCGGTGGTGTGGTCTTGTCCAGGTGCCCGGCTGCCCCGCCGGCGGTGGGTTGACCCGCGGCCCGGTGGTCGCCCCCGCCCCCCCCCCTGACACCCGTGATTTGGTGTGGCGGCCCGTTTGGAGATCTTGGCACGACGGTGGACGGGCCAGCATGTCCACCAAACAAGATGGCGACCGGGCGAAGATGAAGACGACTCGCCGTGGCACGGCGCACCAGGCCAATAGTATGGATCGCTACACGCTCCAGAAGGGTTCTCCGGAGACATCGCGGACGTCCCCGGTGGGCCCGACGGAGGCACCTGCCCATCCGGTGGATCCGACCCTCCGGGACGTCATGGGCGCCATCGCGGAGATGAAGGCCTCAGTGGACCAGCGTTTCGATACCTTGGCGCAAAAAATTGACTCGGTCCTGGTGGATGTGGGCCTTGTGAGGGCAGACTTGTCAAAAACAAACGACCGAGTCGACTCCCTGGCCCACACCACGACGAGCCTCACGACGGACGTGGTGGCCCTCCAGAAGGAGGTGCGCCGGCTTGGCCAGGTGAGCGCCCTGATGGACCGGCGACTAGAGGATTCCGAGGGTCGGGCCCGGAGGAATAATGTCCGTATTATTGGTGTGCCGGAGGGCCGAGAGGCGGAGGCGGCGGATCTCTTCGTGGAAGAATTGATCCTGACCCATCTCCAGCCCCGGGGGCTGAGTAAGCTTTTTGCGGTGGAGCGTGCCCACCGGGTCCCCGGGGGCCGCCCTAAGACCGGTGCCCCGCCGCGGCCTCTTATTGCCCGGATTTTTAATTTTCGGGACAGAGATGCCATCCTCCAGACCTCCAGGCAACGGGGACCGGTCAGGCTGGACAACATGGATGTACACTTCTACCCAGACTTTACTCCGGCGGTCCAGAAGCAGCGACAGAGTTTCCTTGGTATCAAACGTCGCCTAAGGGACCTCAACCTCAAGTACTCGATGCTCTTTCCGGCTAAGCTGAGGGTGGAGGTGGATGGCCGTACGCGCTTCTTCGACCGGCCCGAGGCGGCTGGGGACTGGTTAGACACTTTGCCTGGAGATCGGGGTGGGGGGGGCGCGGCTGGCGAGGAGGGCCCGCCGGATCAGAATTGAGGGGTGACTGTATAGGCCCTGCTCTGGATATTGTTCCTTTACCATATATTGCTTTCGTATGTTCCCCTCCCAGGGAGGTCGGGTGGGGTCTGCTGGGGGCTTCCCTCCTCCTCTGGGGGACTAGTTAGTATTTAGCTATGGGGCGACAGGCACACTGCACTTTGGGGGGGCTGTCTGGGCTCATGCAGGGGTGCAGGGAGGGGGGAGTTCTGTTGGGACCGGGGGGTGGGGGGGGTGTGTTGTTTGTTAGCACCGCAAGGCAAACCCGCAACTGTTTTGTCGTTTTTAAGATGCTCTGTGGGGGACGACCGATTGTCTCAACGTATGATGGGGGGTAGGGATTTGACTGTGTTGTCATGGAATGTTAACGGCCTGGGGGATAGGATTAAGCGTGGTGTGGTCCTGCAGTATTTAAAACGTATTTCACCAGATGTTGTCTTCCTGCAGGAGACGCACCTTATAGGTAACACCTTTCATGCAATGAATCGGCGGGGATACCGTTTGGCGGCCCACTCCGGCTTCACTTCGGGCTCGCGGGGGGTGGGTGTTATGGTCAAGAACTCGCTCCCGTTGGAGATTGACGAGGTGCGCCATGATGAGAGGGGACGCTACACCGCTCTGGTGGGACGAATGGAGGGTAGAGTGTTTATCTTTATATCAGTGTACGTCCCGCCTGGGTTACAAGCCACTACATTTGCGGACCTGGGGCGCCTCCTTCTGGACCTTCCGAGTGGCCTGTTGGTGGTTGGAGGGGACTTTAATGCGGTTGTCTCTGGGTCTATGGATCGCCATCCCCCTAGGGACCTCCCCCGGGCACAGGCGTGGCTGCCCGGCCTTTTAGACACGCTGGGCCTGGTGGACTGCTGGCGCTTAAAGCATCCTGGATTGCAACAGTACACCTTCCACTCGGGGGCCCATGGTAGCCTCTCGCGGCTTGATTACATCCTTGTCCCGGCGGCCCATGCAGGGAGGGTGGGGGAGGTGCGCCATTTGGCACGGGGCATCTCAGACCACTCCCCATTGTTGTTGCATTTCGATGTCTTCCCGAGGGGGGATGGCAGGGTGGCTCCGATTAATGCATGGTATTTGCGCGACCCCACCATTCGTGCCGACTTGATCAAATCCTTACAGCGCTATTTCGATGAGAATGTGGGGTCGGTCTCGTCTGCCATCTCCCTGTGGGAGGCTTTCAAGGTGGTTCTTAGAGGGGAGGCTCTCTCCTTTATTTCCAATGCCCGGCGGCGCGAGCGGGAGGAGGTGACCCGGGTTGAGGCCGAGATTGCAGAACTGGAGGGTGACCTGGGGAGCGGGGTAACAGACGCCAAGTTGCATGTTTTGCATTTAAAGCAGGCGGCCTATCGGGCCCTCGTCACGGAGGCGGCCAGGGGCTTCGGTAGAGAGCAGCAGGGGCGATTGTATGATGTGGGTGACAAGGCCGGCAAATTGATTGCGTGGTTGGATAAGAGGGAGAGAGCGAGCCGCGTTGTGCCTTTGATTGAGAGCGTGGATGGTGTGTGTGTCACCGAGCCGGAAGCCATTGTCTCCTGCTTCGCGGACTATTTCCGCGAAGTCTACTCCCCGGTTTCTCCCTGCTCGGAGGAAGATTCTCATGCCTTGCTTCGGGACATCGCACTGCCCTCCCTTACGGTGGAGGACAGGGATTCGCTGGACGCCCCGCCCACCTCGGACGAAATTGCCTCGGCTATTCGCTCGATTGCATCCGGCAAGGCCATGGGCCCCAATGGCATTCCCATTGAGCTATACAAACTACGCCCGGATGTGTTGGCGCCCCACCTGCGCGCGATGTTCCTTGCGGCCCACTCGCGGGGCTCCCTCCCGCCGGACCAGCGTCTGGCTACAATTGTGGTGATCCATAAGGAGGGGAAGCCCCGTGAGCGGGTCACATCCTATCGGCCGATCTCGCTTTTGAACGCGGAGCCCAAAATCCTCGCCAAGGTGTTGGCCAACCGGTTGGTTGGCGTGGTGGGTGATTTGGTCCACCAAGACCAATCGGGCTTTATACCACACCGCAACACGGCGCTTAATCTGCGGCGCTTACACGGGGTGCTCGCGCGTGTCCCATTTGTGCGGGAGCCGGCCATCTTGGCGTCCTTGGACGCCACCATGGCGTTTGATACGCTCGAATGGCCATATATTTGGGCGATGCTGGCGAAGTTTGGGTTCGGCCCGGGTTTCGTCAGCTGGGTCAAATTGCTATATTCGGGCCCATTGGCGCAGGTGGTGGTGAATGGGCGAGTATTGGCCCCATTCGCGCTGGGGCGGGGCACGCGACAGGGTTGTCCCCTGTCGCCTCTCCTGTTCGCCCTGGCCATGGAGCCCCTGGCGGAGTGGCTGCGGTGGCACCCTTCTATCCGTGGTCTCCGCTGGACCCCCGAGCATGAGGACCGTGTGTCCCTCTATGCTGACGATATCCTTTTGTACCTCGCCTCCCCGCGCAAATCACTGATCGTCCTGGTTGATGTTCTGCGCTCCTTCGGTCGCAACTCAGGCCTGGTCATCAACTGGGCGAAATCCTGTGTCTATGTGCTTTCCGGGGAGGCTCCGGTCCTGCCACGGGACTGTCCGATCCAGATTGCCTCCCAGGGTTTCCGGTACCTGGGTATATATATCACTCTTGACCCGGAGGCCCGCTATGAGCGGAACTTGCTGCCCCCCCTCCAGCGTTTGAAGGAGGACGTGGTGCGCTGGCGGCGGCTGCCGCTCTCGCCGCTCGGCCGAGCGGCCTTATTTAAGATGATGTCCCTGCCGCGCTTCCTCTACGCCCTCCAGAATACCATGGACTTGGTCCCGGCACGCTACTTTCGTGAAGTGGAGGGCCTCCAGCGGCGCCTGTTCTGGGACGGGAGGCCGCGTATTGCTCTGGCTAAATTGACGCTCCCGTGGTACGATGGAGGGGTCGCCCTCCCGGACATTAAACGGTATTACTGGGCCTCCCAACTAGCTGCAATTAACCATGGCCTTTACGGACCCGCCTTGAACCCGGCATTTGAGATGGACAAGATGCTCCTGCCCGGTGGCGACTATAATCGAGCGCTCTACTCTGGCGCGCCCGACTCCCGTCTGACGGGACCGACGCGTGTCATGGTGCGTGTCTGGCACGCGGCTAATGCAGCTATGGGGTGGAAGGACCGTTTGACCCGAGCGTCTCCGCTGTATGCATCTGAGAGGTTGGGCTCCCTGTGGACGTCGAAGGGCTTCGAGAAGTGGGACACGATCGGAATCAGCACGGTGGGAGATCTCTGGACGAGGGAGGGATTCAAAACTTTTGAGACGCTGCAGGCGGAGTTTCAGCTGCAGGGCAGTGAGTACTTTCGGTACCTACAGGTCCGCCATGCGCTGGGCTCCGTCTTCCCGGATGTTGCATCCATTCCGGAGTCTTCCCCCTTGGAGGACAGAGTGCTAGATGGCCATGTTCCGGACAGCACGATCTCCCTCATATACAAAAAATTGATCAACGATAGATCATGCCTGCTGACTAGTCTCCGCGAGGCTTGGGTTGCCGACGGGCTGGAGCTGGACGACGAGGATTGGATTTCCGCGGTGGCCTCTCCGAAAGAGGTGGCCATCCCGGCTCGCCTTCGTTTCGTCCAGCTCAAGATCCTTCACCGGGTCTACGTGACGGGGCCAAGGCTTCTACGTATGGGTTTTGCCGGTGATGGAATGTGCAAGCGTGGCTGTGGTGCGTTGGCGACTTTCATACATATACTGTGGGAGTGCCCGAGGGTGGAGCGATTCTGGCGTGGTGTGCATGAGGTTCTACGAGTGGTTACGCGTGTCGCGCTGCTGCCTGAAGCGAGGAGATGCTTGCTGAATGTATGGGAACCTAATGATTATTCGGTTCCGCAGACGCGGTGGGTGACTCTGGGATACATGATAGCTAAGCGTGATATTGCTCAATTGTGGGGATCCCAGAGGCCCCCTACGGTGTCGGCCTGGAAAGAGCATATGGATTGGTGTATGTTTCGTGAAAAGGTGGTGTATGTGGCGAGGGGTAAGCCTGGGGCGTGGATGAAACTCTGGGGCCCCTGGAACGCCTATTGCGGGGGTATTTGTGAGCCGCCCCTGCTGCCGGCTGCCTCGCCTGCTCCGTCTCCTTAGATGGCCCCCCTCCCTCGGCCGCGGGCGCGTGGTCCCCCAGTCCCTGACTCACTCCCGTCCCCCTCTTCAGAGTTTTGCCGCTGTTTGGATCCCCCACTTATGGAGCACGTGTTGTCACTTTGGATCGAGGGTTGCCTTGCGGTTGTGGTTTGTTGATGTTGTTTTGTTTTAAGAAAATGGAACCGTACTGTGGGCATGGAGCTATGAGGCCTGCACCATAGATTACCCCTGTTTTCCTACGGTGCACCGCTGAGAGACTTCCTGCTGTATGTATGTACTATGCTTTTGATGCTCTAGCGGCCGGCCGTGTGGTTGTAGGCCCATACCTGTAACTTTTATAAACTGTAATAAACGGTTTCAAAAAAAAAAAAAAAAAAAAACCAGCATGAGAAGTGTTAGAATCCGGGGTCTCTGGTTGGCGCAGGTATGCACTTGCGACAAGCAGGGACCCTTTCCTCTAAGTCAGGCCGAAGGATTACTCTGGGAAAATAAAACCTTCTCACCCTCTAGGTAACGTGGCGCGAGCAGTCAGGCTAGATTCCAGAGGGCATTAGGTTAAGCATTCAAGATGTCCCACACAACAACCACCAACCCACCATACAGAGACACAAGACTGTATTTTTGTAAAAATAAACTCTTTATATAAAAGGTTTCTTCAAGCAGGCTTTAAAAATACAGTTCTTCACTTCAAATGGGGTTCCAGACACTAGTAATGACTTTTCAGCAGTCTACAGTTCTTAAAATGGCAATTCTTGGTTCAAAATACGCTCCTTTGTGGTCTGTGCACTTCGTAGCTCCTTCCGTACGCTTCGCACCGCTATTTGGACGCGTCGTGCCATTTCTCACGCTTCTCGCGTGAGCACGCGTACGAGGACTTGAGCCGTACGGACCGTACCCACGTAGGTACGCGTCGTACAAGTCCGGTACGCCTCTTGCCAAACCTCACGCTTCCCGCGTGAGCAACGTCTATATATTTCCAACGGTACGGACCGTACCTTCGCTGGGACGCTCCGTACAGCTGGTGCGACCCGTACCAAAGCTCACACTTCACGCGTGAATAGCGTAGCGCGACGCCAGCGCTGGTACGGACCGTACAAAGGCAAGTATGGTTTGTACGAGGGCACTTTCAGCTCACAGTACCTGGGATCTTTTTAGGGAGTTCGTGGCGGCCTCAGCAGTCCCGCACAGGGCGTCCCGCGTCGCGTTGCAGTCCCGGCTCTTCCGTGGACGGCGATGCTTCGGGGGCGCTCGGGGACGTCTCAGCATACCACGGAGGTCGGAAGGAGGAGGGGCAGCTCGGGGGTGATTCTCAGCGCGTCGCGCTGTCGGCAAAGACCAGGTTCGGCGAACAGTGCACCTTGGGTCCTTACAGTGGTCTCAGCGACTCCGGGTCGCAGAGACTCGGCGCTTGGACGCAGGTCGCCTCCCTTCACGTTGCGAGCTACGGCTCGAGGGGGCAGTTGTTTGCTTTGGTCAGGCCAGGCGGGCTGGTCTTCACGGTGCTCACAGCAGCCCGGGCAGCCAGAGGTCTGGAAAAGTGTGGCTCAATGATTAGAGCGGCAGACCCTGATGCAGAGGTCTAGCCCGGGACCAGGGTTCAATTCCCCGCCTCGGTGGGTCTTGGGCTCAAAAATTCCACTGACCTGATAATTCTCGCCTCGGTGCCATTCCAATCATGGAGTCCCACTCTGCAACTCTGGGCAATAGCTTGCTTAATCTCCACAACAGCCCCCACAACGCTAAGGATGCCTGGCCTCCACCTTGGGGGTGCCCAGGAGTGGACGCCTCACAGGGAAAGCCAGGATGGGTTCCACAGCGGTATTCGTACAAGCGCCGAGAGACCTCCGGGTAGTCGTGCGCTATACAAGTATCCTTACAGTTACAGGTCGCGGTGCTCAGCGAGATGGGGGCACACAGGTTCTCTGGGGTCAGCGTTGCAGGGTCACCCACAGCAGCTTCCTCTTCTTCCAGGGAAAGGTAGCGCCCACTGTTCCTGGGGCGCAGTTCAGGGGGCAAGTTCACACGCAAGCCCTTGGAGATTGTTTGTAAAGCACAAGTTGAATAAAAGTATTTTCCTCAGTCTTTTCCACTCCTTCCAGCAGCAAGGCACCCACCACAGGCCAGTCTCTCAGGCTTAGAGACAGTACTCCTCCATGCAGCTTTCCCAGGTCCTTCTCTTCAGGCAGAGTTTCTTCTTGGCGCAAACAGGATCTGATTTCTTAGGAGCAAGGCTCCTTCTTTTATACAGCAATTCTTCTGTTCTTTGTCGCCAGGGGGCCTGGGCCTGGCTCAGTCCGGTGTTGGAGCACTTTGTTGTGGTGACTCTGCTCTTTCCTTTCAGTAGCAGGGCAGGGACATCAGCCGCTCCACAGGGGGCGGAGCCGGCATTGTGGTGGCAGAGCACAGGTCTATTCAGAGTCAAGGTGTACTCCTCCCACCCATCCTGGTGTAATCTCCCAACCCACCACCTGGCAGCCAGCCTGTCTCCTGGAATTCCCCAGCCCTGCCCCTCACTGAAACTAGGCAGCACACACACACAGTAGAGGTTGACTGAAATGGCTAAGCAAGTAAATACTAACTTTCTAAAAGTAGTATTTACAAACACAGGATATTAAAATAAACTTTACTAAAGAAGTATTTTATTATTCTGAGTTCAGGCATACTAAACTTGACTTTCTACCATGCTCTATGAGTCCACTGGGATTACAGCGTGTAGTAATTCCAGCAGCCCATTCTGGCCTATGGAGAGCAGGTAGCCTTCAATAGTGAAAAACGAAAATGGGTGTAATTCACTATTAAGACATGCCACACACATCAGGGCATGTCCTACCTTATGCCTACAATGCACCCTGCCCTTGGGCCTACCAGAGGGGTGACTAATATGTAGTTAAGGGAAGGTTTAGGGACTGGCAAGAGGGTGCACTTGCGCAGTCAGCGCGACAGTACCAGACTGCACGCAGGTTCTGCAGTGGCAGGCCTTAGACACATTTTACTAGGCCGCTTCTGTGGGTGGCACAACCAGTGCTGCAAGCCCACCAGCAGCATTTGTATTTACAAGCCCTGGCACTCCTGGTGCACTTTCCTAGGGGCTGATAGTAAACCAAATAAGCCAAATATGGACACCAATCAATGTATACATTTTTCATAAGGGAGCACTTGCACTGTGGCACTGATTGGCAGTGGCACAGTGCTCTAAGCAGCCAACACCAACAAAACACATGAGGCACATCAGCAAAAAGTGGAAGGGAAACTCACGCCAAGGTGCCAGGTCTAACAAGAAGTCATGTCAAATGTTATGCTCCACTGAAAATGCACCTTTAATGAAAATAAACTTACCATACGTAAACAGGAAAAGAAACGGAGATGACCATAATTCCTGTATAACCTCAAACACTCGGCTCCAATCACTGATTACGTATCATCACAACTAAAGCCTCTTACTATAAGGACCACCATCTATGGCAACCAGCAGAAACAAAGCCCTCTTCAACACTGTCAAACACTGCACCAACCCTCGCCCAGAACTCACAGTCCCTTTTTCACTCAAATAAAAGGAACAAAATTAACCTCTTCACCGAGAATGACAAAATCAGATCTATCAGCAGTGCCACTGGTATGACCCCTCTTTCCAGCCAGCCCATTGACTCCTCACCAAATAGAACTCCTTCAATCCAGTCTCACACATGGATTGCTCCAATATCCTGATGTCTCTTAAGGCAAACTCCATTGAAGGCAAAATACTTCCTTCTTCCATCATCAAATCACCAAGGACAGAGGCCATCAAGCCTCTTCTCTGTATTGTCAATGCCCGCCTAAGCCAATAACACTCCCAAAAGCCCTTCATACTGGTCCAATACATCCCCCACTAAAGAAACCATCCGTGGACCCTGCTGATCTCACCAACTTCTGTCCTATTGCCCACTTCTGTTTCCAGGGAAAATAATTGAAAAAGTCACCACCCAGCTACAGGAGCACACCAGCAAGAATAGTCTTCTACAGGGCTAGTAATCCTGCTGTAGAACTCACTGCAGCCCTGAGGCAGTCACACTCCAAGACGTCAATGACGTTCTGCTCAACAACAGGAACCTGTTTGACCTCTTTGTAGCCTTTGCACATTCAACCATACATTTCTGATCAACACTCTGAGATCATGCATGAGATTTTCAGATGCTATCCTGAAATGGTTCACACCCTATCTCACTAAGCACATCAGCTTCTGCAAATAGGCTTCACATGAACACTGGCACTCTCTATCTCCTGCAAAGTACCCCGGGGATCCATCCTCTTTACTTTCATCTTTAACTTCAAAATCCATCAATACCCAGATGATCCCAGCTGTATCTAAAATCTTCTCACCCAATGACATACAAAGACTCCGATCATGCTCAAACTTATCCAATCTTGGGTGCCAACTAACTTCCTGAAGCTAAATGCCACAAAGACAGAATTCCTCTTGCTTGTCAACAGCTCCAGAAGCCTAGATCCAAGCTTGGGTCTCCTGCTTAAACCAACCAGGCTTCACCCTCCAGCTAGCAGAGCATGCAACACGCCATGGATTCACCCTGACACAACACTCTCATTCAAGCAACTCCTCACCAGGGAGATCACGACCGCTTGGTGCCAACTCTTCCTGTTCATGACAGTGATGCAGTTTCTCACAGAATACAACTTAGTGACCGCTACAGGATCTTTAACCGTGTGGATGGAGGCTGTGCTTACTCTGCAGTCTCCCAGGTACCACCTTAACACTCGTAAAAGGTATCATACAAGCAGTGCCACCGCTCACCAATACCCCCATGTTAAGACTTCCCATTGCATACCTGGATCAACTTCAAGACCAGTTGCGTCCCTTTTATAAAGCTCTCAATAACGAGACCCTAGCTTATTTGGGAATTCAAACTGGCCACGTCTGGGTTCAGCGCCAAACCAGTAGACTGGATATTGCCAGACTGGAGTCAAAATAATACAAGGAAGAAAACCCATAAGCAAAGCCTTCTCCGTTCATGCCCCTGGGATCTGAACTGCATCCCTACTGACATCAGATCAGCTCAGACTCTCTGAGAAAAGCTGAAGACACACCTCTTCAATGAGCACTACCCTTGACCCGAGACTGAACCCTTGACGTTACCCAAATGACCGCATCTTCCTGGAGGTCGTGAACCTTGTTCAGCCCTTCCTTGCTTATCATCTAGGTTAGCATTATACAAATATCAGCGCATGCATACATACATCGCTGCTTCCTCACTTACTTAAACCTCCTTCCGCAATACAACAACTTAGTGAAAACACTTTCCTCTCTTCACAAGACCTAATATTTCCCTTCCGATCGGCTTTACCAGATTGTTGCTCGTGAATTTATTTATTTAGAAAGTTTTCTATAGCGCGAACATGACCACTGAGGGTATGGGAGCACTCTCCAGTTTATACATCAAGAAGGATACAAGCAGTGAAAAACAGAATAAACAAAGATGAAAGTTAGCAGTCTTGTAGAGCTGGGCACCCTCGGGAGCCTTGGCAGCTAAGACTCAAATCTGCAAGGGTGACCTCAGTCTCCTTGGAAGCTTACTTTCTAAGGCAGAAATGTCTTCATCAATAGCACTTTGACATACTTTTTGAAAAGGACAGTAGAAGGATTCAGCCTGACTTCAGGGGGCAAGGAGTTCCAAATCCTTGGGGCAATACCTGGGAAGGCTTGATTGTAGGTTTTTCTTTTCTTGAATTTTTGTGGTTTGAGCAGTAGAGTGCTGGCGCCAGTTTTTGAGCGAGGTACAGCAGGGTACTGAAATGAATGGCTTTATGTGCCATGCATGCAGTTTTTAAATGTATCCGAGCTTCATGTAGAAGCCAGTTCGGGAATATCAGATCTGGCGAGATATGGTTGTATCTTCTAGCGCCTGCTAAGAGCCTTGCAGCAGAATTTAGGGCAACCCTAAGAGGAGTTGTCTTCCATCTTGGAAGGCTGCAAAGGGTTGCGCTGCCATAATCCAGCTTTGAGATCACTAAGGCTTGCACCGCAGCCTTTAGGTCATGTGGAGGGAGAAAAGGTTTTATTTTCCTTAAGATGCTGAGTTGGAGGTTTGCTCCTTTGGTGAGGGTACTAATGTGCTTCTGCATGTTCAGACTCTTGTCTAGTATTATTCCCAGAGGCTACAGAATCAACGATGTGTGGAGTACAGATAAGAGCAGTTAGCTGATTCACCCACTGTCCTATGACTGGAGGTTGCTTGAGTGGTGCGATTAGGAGGAATTCCATTTTGAGAGCACCGAGCTTCAAGTGGTTATGTGTTAACAAACTTTGTGTTTTCAGTAGGACTGAAGATCTTCAGGTAAAGTTGGGTATTATCTGTGCACCTGTGATAGTGAATGCAGGATGATTTCAGGATAACTGTTAAAGGCTCCATGAACAGGTTGAAGAGCGTGGGTGAGAGCGCAGATCCCAGCATGACCGGAGAAGGATGAGATAGGGACTGGTTCACCTTGAAGCTTTGGGTTCTATTGTGAAGGAATGAGGACAACCAGTTTAGAACAGGCATTGAGCCCCATCCTCTGTTCCAAGAGGTCAATTAGGTTATCGTGTTTAACAATAGCAAATGCTGACGAAAGGTTGAGGAGGATCAATAGACCAGATTCGTTTTGATTAGTGTTCCTTACGGAGACCTGGCTCGACACGCACAGTACTCCTGATATTGCAATGGCGCTCCCCACAGGCTACAAAATCCTTAACCTAAATAGACCCAAAAAAAGGGTGGGGGGGGGTTGCCCTGCTATTTAAAGAAGAGTTTACTTGCACCCAAGAAGTGCCTGTCCAAGATAGTAGAAGCTAATAACTTGCTTGATGTTTCACAGGCGGGCTTCAGGTCCAACAACAGTACTGAAACAACCCTTTTGGCAGTACTTGACGACATCAGAAACCAGGTGGATAGGGGTAAAACGGAGGCCCTGATACTGTTAGACCTATCAGCGGCTTTCGACACCGTATCCCACAACCTCCTGATAAAAACATTAGCTGCTAAAGGAATACAGGGAAAAGCCCTGACGTGGTTGAATTCCTTTCTAACGGACAGATTGCAATCGGTTCGACTTGGCGGCTATTCTTCCATTCCTCGAAAGATTAAATATGGTGTACCACAGGGGGCATCATTAAGCCCAACGCTATTTAATGTTTACGTCTCCTCACTAGCTGCGATCGGGAAGAAGTGGGGCGTAGACATCTGCTCATACGCAGATGATACGCAACTTATGATTGCATTAAACGGTGAAGACGGCACTAAAAACAGATTACACAACTGTCTCTCTGAACTATCTGGTTGGATGCAAAACCACTGTTTGAAGTTAAATGCCGACAAATCAGAGATTTTGCTATTCGGCGCTTCCCAGCAGCTTTGGGATGATACCTGGTGGCCCAATAGTCTTGGCACACCCCCCAAACCAACTCAGAAGGCGAAGAATCTGGGAGTCCACATTGACAATGCATTGTCAATGAAAGACCATGTATCAATTACTTGTGGTAAAGGCTTTGCACTTTTGAAAATGCTTCGAAGAGTATTTCCCTGGATTCCCTTGGAATGCAGAAAGATCTTAGTCCAGTCACTATTAATTAGTAGACTGGATTACGGGAATTCCCTATTCGTCGGCATGGCAGATTACCTATTTTCAAAACTACAGCTTGTTCAGAATGCGGCAGCAAAAGCTGTATGTAACAAGAGAAAATATGACTCAGCGACTAGCTGCCTGAGAACCCTACACTGGCTCCCAATGAGAGAAAGGGCCGCCTTCAAAATACTGTGCATTACTCACAGAGTACTGCACGACACTGGCCCGAATATTCTAAAACATAGAGTCAATTTCTATGTACCAAACAGAAACCTCCGATCCCAAACCACCGCAAGAGCGGTAACCACCCGTATAAAAAAGGTCAGGACGGGAGGTCGTGCCTTCTCACACTTAGCCGCAAATCTGTGGAACAATTTACCAATAGACTGATGATTACCTCACCTTTAGGAAAAAACTTAAAACCATGTTGTTCCCTAACACTCGTTAACTCTCCTGTCTATTCTCGGCAGCACTCTGCACTCTGTTAATCTTAGCGCCATGATATCCTTTGGGATGAATGACAGCGCTTTAGAAATATCCTTACCATTACCATTACCATCAAGCATTCTTAGTGCATCATCTACAATGTGAGTGAGAGCAGATTCTGACCCTTGCGGAAACCAGATTGAAATTGGTCCAGGAGTTGGAATTGATCGATGTGGTTACACAGTTGGACGAGCACACATTTCTCCAGGAGCTTTGCCAACGTGGAGATGTTAGAGCTTCGGCGGAAGTTATGTAGGACAGTGGTATCTGTGGATGGTTTCTTTGGAATAGGGGTAACGCTCAGATTTTAGGCAGACCGGAATAGCACCTTGCCGAAGTGCAGCCTTGACAATCTTAGTCCAAAGTGGGAGTATGGAGGTTCTGATTTTAGAGAAGAGGTTCGATGGCAGGGGTCATTGTAATGATTAGATGGTTTCAGAGTAGCCAGCATTTTGTGTAGTGCTTTCATCCAAGGTTTTGAAAAAACTCCAGGATGCGTTTTTGAAGGGTGGGGGGAAAAGCTGAGCAGGCAGGATGACATCTGACCAGGGAGCAAGGAGGCTGTTAGGCAGACTGATCGACAAGTGCTCCAGGGCTGACCGTAGTTCAGCTTTGATCTTAGTAGCCTGACCCGCGAAGAAATCAGCGAATTCTTCGCAGTTCGGCTGTGCCCCTCGACCCAATGCGGAGAGGTTAGGTTGACTGTTTGCTTGAGACTTTACGAGTTCAAACAGTTTTTTTGGACTTTTTTTGCTTGCTCTAATTGGTTTCTGAAAAAGGTGGCTTTCGAGCATCTGATACGTTTGTTATAGATAAATCATCATGTTAAAGATGAATAATCAGCCAGTTGTGTTATAGATGTACTTTTCACAGATTTTCCTCTAATCCTTTTATCATTCTCTTTGATTGACTCTACAGGGTGCAGAGAGGAAGCCATGGATATCAGAACACCATGTACCACAGGGGTGTGCATCACTGCAGGCATGGGCCAGTGTCCGACCAGTGGGAAGGATGAAGTAGAGAATAGAACTGGCTTCAAATGAGGAGGTAGTGGAACTAGGCATGACTAATCGTTTCGGCACAATGGATTCTTTAATTTCTAGGAGCAGAAGAAAGCTGCCATTAATCCCAGATGATAACAGATACTCTGCAACCATCGGTACTTCTGCAGGAAGTGTTGATGAAGAAGGCGTCTATTGCATCATGTGCCCACAGTATGGTCATGACTCCTGGGAGGAGGAACCTGATTATATAACCATTGATGATGTATGGTCATCCCACCAGTACAAGCCTGCCTGGGTCGAGAAGGAATGTAGGAAAGGTGTGCGTGTCCTGAAGCACAAACCAAGTGCCATAACCTTCAACAAAAACTGTGTGTGGTCCAGAGGAAGTGTGGTTGCAACAACTGAAGGAAACTTTTTCAACTCCAAGCTCCTTGGGCCGTGGCTGCGCCAAAGAGCGCACACCTGGGATCCTGACGGAAGGGGTTGTCCAGTGTGCACTGAAGGCCATGGAGTGGAATCTAGAATACCGCAGTGCACGCTGGGATGGGACCATGGAGGTGATGGGCGCCTAACACATAACGCACACTCAAGCCATGGGGTCGTGGCGGAATGCCCCTACTGTAGCGTAAGTTTATCCAATTAGTTTACTTTTTATGGAGTTGTGTTTCTAGGAAAACATTAATTTACTGCATGAAGAACGATGCATTTTCACCAATTGCATTTTTCTCTTTCTTTAACTTATGCTTTATTTCAGAAGGCAACAAAATACAATAACATGTTTTCAGAAGAAATAAAACATTTATATTTGGGGTTAACACATTTTTGTGAATGTTATGTAAGTTCTAGATTTCATTGCAGAGTACTCCAAAAAGATAATAATTTCTTGATCCAGTTATGACATGTGTCAATGCGCTGCACATACACTGCAGATACCCTGTCTGTAAAATGGCAAGACAAACTCTCAACTATGTCCCATTTCCCAGCCGGTTGACCCTGTCCTGTTGTCAGTGGGCACTTTAGTCACTTGATATTTAGACAGTAGTGTCACTTAGAAATCACGTTGGGTCTTCCGTGTCACCTCATGCCCTCTCCCGTCCCTTATCCTCGAATGGGCTTCACCGCTCTCTTCCATGTCAATGCCCCAGCCAATCAGGCTGCACCACAGCTCATGGAAGAAGACCTGCTGGAGCCCTTGGCTGGTTATGTTTTATGCATGTCTCCTCTTTCATTGGCACCCATGTAGCTACACTAATGTTTAATATGTTCAAGCATGACTCCCATAGGAATAGGCACTCAGGCTACTTGATGCTGGTATGAAATATTCTTTCCACTCCTGGATTTAACCTCCACTTCCTTCTTCCCCAGAGTCTGAGGGTCTTGGTTTAACTCTCGAAGAGGCACGCTTTTGTTGGCTGCCGCCGCGAATGAATGATGTTGTGGTATGCTGTGAGGGTATCTATAGTGTCTTTATACAATTTCCATGGTCCCAAGCTCTGAGTCTATGCGCCTTTTATGGTTCTGGGATGCTCATCGACCAACCTCCAGGTGGTCTGAGGACTTTGTGTTTGGATGTCTTTTTAAAGTGGCTTGGAGGCCTGGATAGTTGATACTGGATAGAACTGTTTGGAATAGTATAATAACGTATGACTCCGAAGAGAAATTGATGTCCTGAAGACTGATGGCAACAATTGAGATTACCCCTTCTCACACCCTCTGGATTATAGGTCAAGCTCTGAACTAGTGCCAGTGTGCTCTCTGTGCCATACAGTCTCTAGAAAAAGCTTTTCCTCTTCTTGGACCAGTGGGTAGTGTGCGTTATCTGCTGAGACTGAGGAGTTGGCGAGTGCTGTCCATCATGGGAGCAAGAAGAGACGGAAAGATCCTGGACAACAGGAGAAAGCCAATGTGGACTGAGGAGGTATCTGGAAGCATAAAGTCCTAGCCTACTCCAGCACTGAGCTGAGACTATCACTGCAAAGCTTGTAATTTGACAAGTGACCAGTGCTCAGGGGACAGCTGTCGATGGTAAGAGGTGTATGGCACAAAGAACTGGACAGGAGGATATCCATGTGAGATAAATGTACATAAAAAGAATTTAAAGGGGCTAGTCGGTGTGTCCGGTCACAACATGTCTCAAAAACTCAGCAAACCTCCTCAAGCAACTAAACTTGAGCAAACCTCCTCAAACAGCCAAACCTTAGCAAGCCTCCTCAAACCAATCAAACCTCAGCAAACCTTCTCAAACAAAGGAACATTGGGGAATGCCTACTGATGATGATTGCTACTGATGTGGACTGGGTAAAGGGAACTGTTCTCATTTCTTGACCTCTGTGTCCCCTTTAAATTGTGCCCCTTTAAATAGTGGTTATTCTGAAAATCTGGTGTGGCCTGAGACCTCCTGTACCTACATCAGGCACCCTTACTTCAAAGCACGGATAAACTTCCTCCTTTCATACCCCTCTCTCAAACCTACAATCTCCACCTTTCTTAACCACAGTGACATCACCACATTATAGTCAACTGGACCTTACCGGAACCAAACCCAGCCGTGGCAGAACTGCTCAAAACCTGCAGGAGGCCTCGACTAGAAAGGGGCCTTGGGGCTAAACTTGGGCCATGGAAGCAGACGCTAATCCAAAAGGTACCACCAAACCTGAAGCCTACTGGGGAAAAGCCAGAGTGCCAGAACAGCCAGTCCGGCCAGGTATCAAGTATCCAGCAGAGAGTGTTGTATGAGGCACAAAAAGGAAACAAGTTAGAAGCAGCCATTGCAGACTACGTGACCTCACTACGAACCTTTAGGCCAAGTCGTTGTGCCTTTAACTTAGTAGATGGTGGGAGGGGCTAAAGGACCTTTGTTTTGAGAAAATGAACCCTCACCCCAGCAATGGGGACTGAATCCCAGAGCCGGCTCTAGGCATGGGCAACATGGGACCTCGTGCCAGTGTGCCCCCTGACATGAGCCTCGCACCTGTGCTCCAGGCCTGCGAGGCCCAGGGGAGGGGCACTTCTCCCCTGAGCCTCACAGGCTTGCATTGCGCTGTCAGGGATAGTGGAATGCCCTTAGGAACGATGAGCTACTCTCTCTCTTACAGCCCTTGATGAGCTTTGAAAGAGATGCTTGTCAGTGTCTGGGAGGGGACGTTGCAGCACAGGAGGAACCCTGAACCATGCAGGTGAAAGAGATGCTTTTCAGTGTCTGGGAGGGGGCATGGCAGCACAGGAGGGGCCCAGCACCATGCAGGTGAAAGAGATGCTTGTCAGTGTCTGGGAGGGGGCTTTGAGGCACAGGAGGGGCCCTGCACCATGCAGGTGAAAGAGATGCTTGTCGGTGTCTGGGAGGGGACGTTGCAGCACAGGAAGAACCCTGCACCATGCAGGTGAAAGAGATGTTTTTTAGTGTCTGGGAGGGGGCATGGCAGCACAGGAGGGGCCATGCACCATGCAGGTGAAAGATGCTTGTGTGTGTCTGGGAGGGGGCGTTGCGGCACAGGAGGGGCCCTGCACCATGCAGGTGAAAGAGATGCTGGTCAGTGTCTGGGAGGGGCCGTGGCGGCACAGGAGGGGCCCTGCACCAAGCAGGTGAAAGAGATGCTTGTGTGTGTCTGGGAGGGGGCATGGCAGCACAGGAGGGGCCCTGCACCATGCAGGTGAAAGAGATGCTTGTCAGTGTCTGGGAGGGGCTATGGCAGCACAGGAGGGGGCCCTGCACCATGCAGGTGAAAGAGATGCTGGTCAGTGTCAGGGAGGGGGCATTGCTGCAAAGGAGGGGCCCTGCACCATGCAGGTGAATGAGATGCTGGTCAGTGTCTGGGAGAGAGCGTGGCGGCACAGGAGGGGTCCTGCACCATGCAAGTGAAAGAGATGCTGGTCAGTGTCTGGGAGGGAGCGTGACGGCACAGGAGGGGTCCTGCACCATGCAAGTGAAAGAGATGCTCGTTAGTGTCTGGGAGGGGGCACGGCAGCACAGGAGGGGCCCTGCACCATGCAGGTGAAAGAGATGCTTGTCAGTGTCTGGGAGGGGCGTTGCTGTGCAGGAGGGTCCTGCACCATGCAGGTGAAAGAGATGCTGGTCAGTGTCTGGGAGGGGCTGTGGCATCACAGGAGGGGCCCTGCACCATGCAGGTGAGAGAGATGCTTTTCAGTGTCTGGGAGGGGGCTTTGAGGCACAGGAGGGGCCCTGCACCATGCAAGTGAAAGAGATGCTGGTCAGTGTCTGGGAGGGGGCGTTGCGACACAGGAGGAGCCCTGCACCATGCAGGTGAGAGAGATGCTGGTCAGTGTCTGGGAGGGAGCGTGGCGGCACAGGAGGGGTCCTGCACCATGCAAGTGAAAGAGATGCTGGTCAGTGTCTGCGAGGGGGCATTGTTGTTCAGGAGGGGCCCTGCACCATGCAGGTGAAAGAGATGCTTGTCAGTGTTTAGGAGGGGGTGTTGCGGCACAGGAGGAGCCCTGCACCATGTAGGTGAGAGAGATGCTTGTCAGTGTCTGGAAGGGGGTGTTGCTGCACAGGAGAGGATCTGCACCATGCAGGTGAAAGAGATGCTTGTGTGTGTCTGGGAGGGGGCATGGCAGCACAGGAGGGGCCCTGCACCATGCAGGTGAAAGAGATGCTTGTGTGTGTCTGGGAGGGGGCATGGTAGCACAGGAGGGGCCCTGCACCATGCAGGTGAGAGAGATGCTGGTCAGTGTCAGGGAGGGGGCATTGCTGTGCAGGAGGGGCCCTGCACCATGCAGGTGAGAAAGATGCTGGTCAGTGTCAGGGAGGGGGCGTTGCGGCACAGGAGGGGCCCTGCACCATGCAGGTGAAAGAGATGCTGGTCTGTGTCTGGGAGGGGGTGTTGCTGTGCAGGAGGGGTCCTGCACCATGCAGGTGAAAGAGATGCTGGTCAGTATCTGGGAGGGGGCGTTGCGTCACAGGAGGAACCCTGCACCATGCAGGTGAGAGAGATGCTGGTCTGTGCCCGGGAGGGGGTGTTGCTGTGCAGGAGGGGTCCTGCACCATGCAGGTGAAAGAGATGCGGGTCAGTGTCTGGGAGGGGCCGTGGCAGCACAGGAGGAGCCCTGCACCATGCAGGTGAGAGAGATGCTGGTCAGTGTCAGGGAGGGGGTATTGCTGTGCAGGAGGGGCCCTGCACCATGCAAGTGAAAGATGCTTGTGTGTGTCTGGGAGGGGGCATTGCGACACAGGAGGGGCCCTGCACCATGCAGGTGAAAGAGATGCTCGTCGGTGTCTGGGAGGGGGCACGGCAGCACAGGAGGGGCCCTGCACCATGCAGGTGAAAGAGATGCTGGTCAGTGTCAGGGAGGGGGCGTTGCGGCACAGGAGGAGCCCTGCACCATGCAGGTGAAAGAGATGCTTGTCAGTGTCTGGGAGGGGGCATTGTTGTGCAGGAGGGGCCCTGCACATGCACGTGAAAGAGATGCTGGTCAGTGTCTGGGAGGGGGCGTTGCTGTGCAGGAGGGGTCCTGACTCATGCAGGTGAGAGAGATGCTTGTCAGTGTCTGGGAGGGGCCGTGGCAGCACAGGAGGGGCCTGCACCATGCAGGTGAAAGAGATGCTGGTCAGTGTCTGGGAGGGGGCGTTGCTGTGCAGGAGGGGTCCTGCACCATGCAGGTGAGAGAGATGCTGGTCAGTGTCTGGGAGGGGGCGTTGCTGTGCAGGAGGGTCCTGCACCATGCAGGTGAAAGAGATGCTGGTCAGTGTCTGGGAGGGGGCATTGTTGTGCAGGACGGGCCCTACACCATGCAGTGAAAGAGATGCTTGTCAGTGTCTGGGAGGGGGCATTGTTGTGCAGGAGGGGCCTACACCATGCAGGTGAAAGAGATGCTGGTCAGTGTCTGGGAGGGGGCGTTGCGGCACAGGAGGAGCCCTGCACCATGCAGGTGAAAGAGATGCTGGTCAGTGTCTGGGAAGGGGCATTGTTGTGCAGGAGGGGCCGTGCACCATGCAGGTGAAAGAGATGCTTGTCAGTGTCTGAGAGGGGGCATTGTTGTACAGGAGGGGCCCTGCACCATGCAGGTGAGAGAGATGCTGGTCAGTGTCTGGGAGGGGTCGTTGTGGCACAGGAGGGGCCCTGCACCATGCAGGTGAGAGAGATGCTTGTCCGTGTATGGGAGGGGGCGTTGCTGTGCAGGAGGGGTCCTGCGCCATGCAGGTGAGAGAGATGCTTGTGTGTGTCTGGGAGGGGGCGTTGCTGTGCAGGAGGGGCCCTGCACCATGCAGGTGAGAGAGATGCTGGTCAGTGTCTGGGAGGGGGCGTTGCTGTGCAGGAGGGGTCCTTTGCCATGCATGTTCTGGATCACCTTCAACTACTGGGAAGCAAATAGGGTTGACATTTTTTCAACAGAAAAATCCATGCAATTTGTTGCTGATTTAGGAGTCTGTAAAGGCCGAGACACAAAACTAAATAGCACTTTAAAAAAATCCTATGTATTCATTTGTAACAAGACGTTTCTGTCTTGTTTTATCTTAATTATTACTCAGGCATCGAACACCGCTCTAGAACACAATTAAATGTGAATTCATTTTAAATTTACTGTTTTGATTGTGTACAGTTAAGGGCTAAAAGTAACAGCTTTGTGGGTTTTTTCCCCCTTATTAGGTCTCGGCTCGAAAGCTGCGCTTGCGCAGTCTCGCTCCGAGATTTAATGACTTGGAGAAGAGGGGCTTGAACCCGCCCCTCTTCTCCCCTCTTCTCCATTGGCTGGCCTCTTGAATGCTGGCCAGCCTTTGGAGAAGAGGTGCGTCTCTCCGAACAGGCCCCGTCCTTTTCGGATTCGGGGGCGTGTTTTTTGCTACTTTTCGAATTATTTCCTCCAGCCAATGGCAAGAGGAGAACACGCCCCAGAATCCGAAAGCGCCGCTGCCTTTCTCTGAGGCATTTCTGCTTCGCCTCGGAGAAAGGCAGTGGTGTGTGTAGTATCGGGGTAGTGTGCTTGTTTTTCAATCCAACCAGGTAAGAGCCCCCCGCCCCCCACCTGAGATGTCAAATCTGCCCAGCTGTGTCCCTCGCAGGTTGCACCCCACCCTGTAACCCAGGCACCGTTGGCGGCCCTGTCTTCTTGCCAGCAAGAGCTGCGCCCTGTTGCCTTTGTATATTTTTCTCAGGGTTGATTTGCTTTTCCCTTATTTGATGTTTACTCGGCTGATTCGTTCTTTGATTGTTAGCTTACATTTCTTACCTGTTCATTTTACGCTCACGGGCTCGCTTTGTAATCTGAGCCGCAGCCAGACACGCATAGAATGGCCCCCGTGGTTATCATTTACAGTTACAGGTACCGCAGCCTACTTGTGGCCTGAGGGGGTGCTCTCAGCCCCGTGGCAGGGCGAGGGGCAAGTGTTCTGCTGTTCAATTGGCGTCGTGACGGCCCCGCTGGCCTTGTAGTGAGCGCCTCAAGGGGCCTTCTGCCCATGTGGCAGGGAGAGTGCCCAGCTGTGCCCTTGGGAGGGGTGAGGGCCCAGCTGGCTTCGTGTCAAGGAGATGGGCGGGGGTTGGGGGCCTGCAAGGTCTGTGGGGGGCCCAGCGACCACTCGACATAGCAGTGGGACAAGAGGCCTCCTTGCCCTGTGCCAGGGCCAAAGAGAGGTGTGGGCGTGCCCTGCTATGTCCGTGGAGGGATGAGCGAGGGTAGGGGCGTCTGCTGTCCCCGTGGCAGGGTGAGAGTCAAGTCTGTCATAAATTACACCTTTCACTTATACGGTTTTATTTTTATCCAACTACGCAGTGCGTTCTGGGAGTTGTAGTTGCACTTTTCCCAATAAATTGTGGGTTTAAAAGTCCCTACAAATCCGACCGCGGAAAGTGGGCTAAAATGCCCCGACGGGCTGAGGGTGCCAAGTAAAAATGGCGCCGAGCTGGAGATAGCGCTAATGTGTCACATTCATGGTGGAAGGCGCTACACGAGTGGTGATATCTTAACTCGGGGCTGCTTGGCAGTGAGAGCTCCGAGCAAGGATATGCGAGGGGAACCGAAGATCAGCGGCCGGATTACGTGGCTTGTCCGACACATAGCGCATGAGATGTGAAACTCGAAGCGCCTCTCGCTAATGGGAAGCATCTGCAGGGCCAGGGAGGCCGCCAGGAACGCATTCATCGGGTCCCCGGGAACCAAAACCCAGAGCAAAATAATAAACCAGTCCCTTCCCTTCGCTGTTTGCAGTTGGAGGAATTTCACTGGGCGAGGGCGGGCGTCTAAACATTTCCAGATGGTGTCTGTAGGTTTCGGCTTTCCAAGCGGAGAGCGAGGCCTGGTGACCCGGGGTGGAAAGTGGGGACTTATTGAGCGGGAGGCGGTGGCACTGAGATGGGGCGAGTGGAGGGGAGGGTGGGGGGAGGCTCTGCAGGATTGGGGGAGAGTGTATGGGGTGGGGGGAGCCATTGACTGTAGTGTTGAGCGAGGGGGGGGGTGGGTGGAGGGGAGGCATGGTTTAAATGCAAGGGAGAATGATGTCAAGTGTGACCAGAAACGCCTAAATGGTGCCATTGCAACGTCACAGATTGCATTTTTATGACACTTACAAGCCCGCCCCCAGACGACAATATCGAATCAGATTTATTTTATAAATTCTGAGTGAAATGGACAGTTCGGCGGTGAACATCTTGTGAAGAATAGGCACAATAAAGCGCTTACAAATGAACGTTTTGAAGTGCTGCACGTCTGCTTCTAAGCGCTGTCTCCCTAGTGAAGGATGTCCAACGTGGGTCTCGGAAGGCCACATCATGTCAGATTTTTACGTTAGATAATTGTGCAAACAATGGCCATACATTTTATATTTTATATAGTGAATGGTTATCCCGATGTGTCATGAGCCTGTGGATGACACCATTCCATTATTTTGAGGTCATCAGACTGTGGATTACTTAATTCCCTAAATTCCGTAATGGCCAGAGCTGCTGACTTTGGATCTGGGGCATTGAGCCACGCGGGGCACGCTGCAGTAATCCCCCTCCGGCAGGGGGCAGGGAGATGCAGGCTTCTCCTCAACCGTCGTCTATTTGGGGCAGCTGCGTAAGTCTTCTAAGAAGGGGTCGGATGACGGGGGGTAGGCTCTGGGTAGTAGGGCTAGAATAAGCCACCTGTGGGGCAGGTGGAGAGAGCCCGAGGGTGGGCACATGGAGGAGGCGGGGCTTGCGAGAGAAGGACACTTGGGGCAATGGGAATCTGCAGCAGGAGGGAGGGATTAGTGAGAAAGCTTCCCCCCGTGTAGTGCGTGCCCCATGGGGGCGGTGGCCACCTTTGGTGGGAGTGGTCATATAGAGGGATTGGGCCAGGGGACGGTGGAGTTAGGGAGTAGGGCATCTAGGAAAGGTGGCACACAGATTCGGAGTGGGCTACCTGGAGGACAGAGAAAGATGAGCAGCAGAAACTACTTGGGACAATGCGGATGATGATGGGGGGAGGGGGGTGTGGCTGATTGTGGACCAGGGCATCTGTGTGTGGATGATGGGGGACCAGGGCATCTGTGTGTGGATGATGGGGGACCAGGGCATCTGTGTGTGGATGATGGGGGACCAGGGCATCTGTGTGTGGCTATTGCAGCAGACTGTTGAAACCTCCTGCTTTTAAAGCCAGACAAGAGATAAACACTGCTTAGTTCGTGTGGTCTCTCTTCAGTGTTTAGTAGCCTGTGCATGCCCCCATTGCCTACCTGTTGTGATGCTTGCATTTTAATATCCTTGGCAGAAAGGGCATGATGCTGAGGGTGTGTGGGACCTTTGGAGCTTTCACTGTGTGTGTGGCTCTGTGTGTGTGTGGGTGGCTCTGTGTGTGTGTGGGTGGCTCTGTGGGTGGCTCTGTGTGTGTGTGGGTGGCTCTGTGGATGGATCTATTTGTGTGTGGGTTGCTCTATGTGAGTGGCTCTGTATGTGTGGGTGGCTGTGTGTGGGTGGCTTTGTGTGTGTGCCTCTGTGTGTGGGTGCAAATGCAATAGGTCTCGCATTGGAGAGTGATTAAGTTATTGACATTGTAAATAACAATGCAGTTTCTTCTAATGTTTTAAAAACAAAAACATAAACAAGAATAATGTCATGAACAATGCCAACAGCTCTAACTTTAACAATGCCGAGACCATTGCATTGTAAATGCTTGTTTTTGTACCGGTTGAGACAAGGAACAGAACAGAACGGGACAGAAAACCAGCCAAGTGGCAACCCTAGATGCAAACAGCCTTTAATGAGGAATAAAACCCATTTTTTACTGTTGTGTATAGTGTAAACATGACCAAAGATATTGGAGTGCTTCACAAGAGAACCGGTTACATTACGTAAGGACACAGTCTTCTTTGAGGCACAGGGAGATTAAGTGATTTGCCAGAATCCCAGGATTTTGAGTTGATGCCGAGACTGGAACTTGGCTCCCCCGTTCCAAAGTCGGCAGCTCTGGCTGCACTTCTACATGCTGGTTTGACATAGGGTGGTAGGCAGAAGCCACATGAAAGCTCGGCTCTTTATGGACTTGTGGTTCAAACTGGACCTCGAGCTGAGTCCGAGTCAGGGGGTACACCTTTGGTGTTTATTTCTCACATTAAGCCTGCTTCAAAGTGCAGCCCTATTCTCAGACCAGTGGACGAGGCACAGGGAGATGTTATTTTCCAGAATCTGACAGTTTGTTAAATTAGTGGATCCCAACCTAGGACTACAGTACACTGCTACTTGGTACAAAGGCAATATATTTACCACTGTACTGCATTTTGGTGACTATTACATCTGACTGGCACCTCCCTTCTCTCAGGAAATATTCAGTCCATTTTAAAAAATCTCGGTGACTAGCAGTTTCTACATTGCATCAAAATACTCCAAGTCCTGCTAAACATGGAGCAGCAGAGCAATAAGCCGGGCCACTTTATGTGGGAGGGGAAGGTCAAATTATGCAGCAGGGGTGAGTACGTCATGCCCCAAGAAAAGGCATATTATGCAGTGTAATTCAGCACATTTTATGATAGTATTGCTTCACTATATTGTCATGTATGCACTTGTTATCACTGCCTGGGCACTAGTTGCTCTTAATTAGTACTAGTTCCTGAAACCTGCAGATCATGCAGCAGACGATGGATTCTGAGGCAAACTCGGCAAATCTATGATAATGCGAAAAATGCAGCGACTGCACTATCACATAATTCCAGTGGCCCTGGCAATAAATTCAGAAAAGTGATTGCCCAAAATCACACAATTTGGACAAATGGGAGGCCAGGGTTAAGAAATGCGACTCTGGTTCCATATCTCCAACTAGTTATTAGACCACAACTGGGGAGTCAGTGATTCTGATGGCAAAGCGAAGGGACTGCCCTACCCAGAGAATCACCTCTTCATCGACCCTGCTCAGCTTTAGAACATGGAGATTATTTCCATCATAAAACTGAGATTAGATGTCAAATATCCTAGTTCCGTGGTTAAAACGTACCCGTTGCACCAGGTCGCGTGGCAGTGGATACTTACTCGACAGTGTGCATGGTAGGTACTGATATTTACAGCTTGTGTTTCAAAGTTTGAGAGGATTTCATTCTGTTTGAAAACCAGAGTTCTTTTTCTAAACTTGTAGCTCAAAATTTGCAATTGCGAACAATCGAGGCTCACTCCAGGAGGTGGTAGGGGGATTAGAACTCCAATATAATACGAAGAGAAATCCCGCTCGATAAACTCCATCTCCAGCTGAGTTATCTTTAATATTACCTGTTTTAGAGGGGGGGATTTCGATGAAGCCCCAAAAATCTGCAATGTGGCCCTCAGTTCCCCTGCTCTCCAATAAACATCTTCCAAAGTGTCTGCACACAAAATGTCTCCATACGTGCAGTGTTTCTCCAAAGACCTAAATTGCCCTGTGAAGTGGTATTGGAAAATTGGCCACCCTACTTGGTTCTTGCAGCGATAGCTGGCGACCATGGCTGTGAGGGGACTCTCCTTCCCTGGGTCTTGCAGCACCTGGCCATGGATGTGACGCTCAGGGCCTTGCACACTACATTATAGCTGTGAGGCAAGAGGATGGGGCAACACTCCCATGAGCCTCACAACTGTGTATCATGGAGGGGTGGTCCAAGGGAGAGAACACCCTTCCCCTGGGCTTGCAGGGCTACACCATTGTTCCGAAGTCACTGGTGGAGTGCTCCTCTATCCTGGGTCCCCTCTCCTGAGCCTCACTGAACTAGACCATGATTGCAAGGCCTACGGTAATGGAGGCCCCTAATCTATGCCTTGTAGCCATGGTGCAGCATTGCCAGGCCATGGGGAGGGGCCCTCTCCACTGGGCCTTGCAGCTGTGCTTGTGTGCTGCGAGGTTCATGGGTTAGTGGACTGCCTGCCTTAATCCTCTTGGTGCCACACCATGTTTGAGAGGGCAGGAGGTGGGCTCTAGTAATCTCCTCTCCTCAGCCCCATTGAAACTGTCTCATAGCTCTGTACCATGGCTCTGTGCATAGGTCAAGGCCCATGTCTGTGATGTCATTTCCTGTGTTTTCATGTTGTATGCAAATTAGAGGGGCCTAACACATTTCCTTTCTGCCCAGCATAGCCATCGGTCAGGGGCATAGCCATCAGTATACCGCAGGTGCAGCGGCACTGGGCCCAGGGTATTAAGTGCCCAATGTTCCAAAATTGTGGGTTTATTTTACTGTGCATCCAGTGGACAAGAGTGAGGGGCGCTTTTAATTTGCACCAGCATCCCTGGCACCATTGTTGTACTACTTGCCTCTCTTCCATGGGCTTTGAAGCCATGGTCCAGAGCTTTGAGGCCAGAGAGAGGCTCTCCCTCCCCAGGGAATTGCAGCCGGCAGTGGTTGGACACTCAGGGGGGATGTGCAAGTCCATGAGCTTAGCAGAGCAGGAGTATGGCTGTGAGGCTCATTGGCGGCCTTTCTCAGGGGTTTAGCTATCAATAGTACGCAAGGTGCAGTGGCACCAGTGTTCACGGATGCTCTGAACCAAATGCACCCGAATTATGGCTGCGTTTTACTGTCCAGCATCATTTCTTTCATCAGGGCCCATGGCTACATTACTGTTCCACTGGCCCCTTCTCTCATGATCCAGAGCTGCGAAGGTCAGGAAAGGTCCATCCTCCCCTGGGACTGTCAGCCATTGTCCAGTGCGGAGAGGCCCAAAGGAGGAAGCCTGCTGTTCTGGGCCTCTCAGCACTGATCCATGGCTGCAAGGCAGGGCATGAAGCCCCTCTGAAGGGCATAGCTATCAATAGTGCAGCAAGTGCAGTGGGATCGTGGCCTCATGAGGTTATGCGTCCAATGCACCCAAATGATGGCTGTATTTTACTGTTCACAAAAAAAGTATACCCAAAGTGATGGATGGAATGCTTGAATTAATCACAGAAACTGGTCAATTACTCTGGCTGTATCCCACTGCATTGTTATTTTGCTCACCGTGCTACCTCAGATTGGACCCAGCCATATGTAAATCACTCTTGACCATGCTCCAATGGGGAACAGTCGAGACCGAACTACTAGGCCAGGTCCTCCCTGACCAGGAACACAAGCAGCCCAGGACAGGTATTGCCGTAGTTGGGGATCATCAGCCAGGTACAGCTTGGTTCCAGTGACAGTCTGCATGGGGCCCACAGCTGGGTATACCCGTCCCACTTGGGGTGACTTACTAAAGTATACAAAAAAGTCCCTTCTGGAATGCTTGAACTAATCTCAGCCCTGCTGAGTCTCCTGCCCCCTTATGATTAACTGAGGGCCACCAGGCGAGCCGCACTTCAATTTGAAGACCTGTGCTTACACCATCAGCCTTTATATTTTGTGACTTCCAGTTTGAGAGATTTTGCTTAGATGACGAGGCACGGATATTTTGTACTATATTTTTAGATCCTAGAAGTGCTATTGAGATTTATTGCTTTTTTCCTCTGTTTTAGACACGAAAATACTAACCATGATGGTAAAATACTCCCCAGACACAACCGTAGAGGCCGGGCCTCCTTCCCTTGGGCCTTGCAGCCATAGTCCAGCACTGCGAGGCCCAAGGAAGTGGGCCCGTTAGTGGGGCTGGTTCGCATCACTGTTTAATTGCATTTAAACACACGCTTTTCAAGTTTTGTTCAAAATTAGGAGAAACCAAATGAGAGGAGCTGTATCTCAAAGCTGTTAACGGAATCTGCATCACGCTAATTTACAAAATGAAATGCGCTTTGGAGCCGTGTTCGTGTATATTAATTATTAGTATCGGAACATTTAAAAGCTTCAGAGGATGTTGATAGTGGTGTTGTAGCCATAGCTCACGGCACGTGACATTAAACCCTTTTAGCCTACATAGGATTGTATCCCTGTAGTTTCTGGTGTTTTTCAGGGACTAGAGTGATGCCTTTAATACAAGTCCAGATATTTCCAACTGTTTTATTTGCTTCCATATCTTTTCTGCACTGGGTATCTGGGAAACCATCTTGGAATCTAAATCCATTCTGGTCCTCTTAAGGGCAATCTAATGGCTGCAGCAGCCCTCACTAGGGCATGAAGAAATATGACCACATTATAACCCCGTGATGGAACTCCGCAGGTCCTCCTTGCCAGCCTGCACCATCTTCAGGCTCAGCTGCATTATCTGTCATTAAGTCCATAAACCAGCCACCTTTCCCATCACTTCTCGACACTATACTGGTCATTGGCCCTGTACAGTGCTCTGCTGCTTTTGGCTAGGTTTTCACTATATGATCGACCCCCCTGCCTTCGTGGATGACAAGCTTGGCCTCTCCAGTGGCTCTCCACACGCCCGCAGCAAGAACACCGTCAGACAGAAGAAGAAAACGTGCTAAAAAGAGAAAACACAAGACAAAGGCCTCTCACATCCATGCCCCAAGGATCTGAACGTTACTCCAATATCCATCCGGACAGCCCGAAGTCCGCTCCAATTTAGGAAACAGCAAATACTCCCCTCTTTAACAAAACCATGAAGCAGCCGCGATCCTCAAACCATCTACTCCTCCTTTCACATGTGACTGTGTTCCAGACCCTGCACAGAGCTTAGCAGCCTTGGCAGCAACATGTGACTGTGTCCCAGACCCTGCCCGGAGCTTAGCAGCCTTGGCAGCAACATGTGACTGTGTCCCAGACCCTGCCCAGAGCTTAGCAGCAACATGTGACTGTGTCCCAGACCCTGCCCAGAGCTTAGCAGCCTTGGCAGCAACATGTGACTGTGTCCCAGACCCTGCCCAGAGCTTAGCAGACTTGGCAGCAAAATGCGACTGTGTCCCAGACCCTGCACAGAGCTTAGCAGCCTTGGCAGCAACATGTGACTGTGTCCCAGACCCTGCCCAGAGCTTAGCAGCCTTGGCAGCAACATGTGACTGTGTCCCAGACCCTGCCCAGAGCTTAGCAGACTTGGCAGCAACATGTGACTGTGTCCCAGACCCTGCCCAGAGCTTAGCAGCCTTGGCAGCAACATGTGACTGTGTCCCAGACCCTGCCCAGAGCTTAGCAGACTTGGCAGCAAAATGTGACTGTGTCCCAGACCCTGCACAGAGCTTAGCAGCCTTGGCAGCAACATGTGACTGTGTCCCAGACCCTGCCCAGAGCTTAGCAGACTTGGCAGCAAAATGTGACTGTGTCCCAGACCCTGCACAGAGCTTAGCAGCCTTAGCAGCAACATGTGACTGTGTCCCAGACCCTGCCCAGAGCTTAGCAGACTTGGCAGCAACATGTGACTGTGTCCCAGACCCTGCCCAGAGCTTAGCAGCCTTGGCAGAACCATGTGACTGTGTCCCAGACCCTGCACAGAGCTGAGCCGCCTTGGCAGCAACATGTGACTGTGTCCCAGACCCTGCACAGAGCTTAGCAGCCTTGGAAGCAACATGTGACTGTGTCCCAGACCCTGCCCAGAGCTTAGCAGCCTTAGCAGCAACATGTGACTGTGTCCCAGACCCTGCCCAGAGCTTAGCAGCCTTGGCAGCAACATGTGACTGTGTCCCAGACCCTGCCCAGAGCTTAGCAGCCTTGGCAGCAACATGTGACGGTGTCCCAGACCCTGCCCAGAGCTTAGCAGCCTTGGCAGCAACATGTGACTGCGTCCCAGACCCTGCCCAGAGCTTATCAGCCTTGGCAGCAACATGTGACTGTGTCCCAGTCCCTGCCCAGAGCTTAGCAGCCTTGGCAGCAACATGTGACTGTGTCCCAGACCCTGCCCAGAGCTTAGCCGCCTTGGCAGCAACATGTGACTGTGTCCCAGACCCTGCCCAGAGCTTAGCAGCCTTGGCAGAACCATGTGACTGTGTCCCAGACCCTGCACAGAGCTGAGCCGCCTTGGCAGCAACATGTGACTGTGTCCCAGACCCTGCACAGAGCTTAGCAGCCTTGGAAGCAACATGTGACTGTGTCCCAGACCCTGCCCAGAGCTTAGCAGCCTTAGCAGCAACATGTGACTGTGTCCCAGACCCTGCCCAGAGCTTAGCAGCCTTGGCAGCAACATGTGACTGTGTCCCAGACCCTGCCCAGAGCTTAGCAGCCTTGGCAGCAACATGTGACGGTGTCCCAGACCCTGCCCAGAGCTTAGCAGCCTTGGCAGCAACATGTGACTGCGTCCCAGACCCTGCCCAGAGCTTAGCAGCCTTGGCAGAACCATGTGACTGTGTCCCAGACCCTGCACAGAGCTTAGCAGCCTTAGCAGCAACATGTGACTGTGTCCCAGACCCTGCACAGAGCTTAGCAGCCTTAGCAGCAACATGTGACTGTGTCCCAGACCCTGCCCAGAGCTTAGCAGCCTTGGCAGCAACATGTGACTGTGTCCCAGACCCAGCACAGAGCTTAGCAGCCTTGGCAGCAACATGTGACTGTGTCCCAGACCCTGCCCAGAGCTTAGCAGCCTTGGCAGCAACATGTGACGGTGTCCCAGACCCTGCCCAGAGCTTAGCAGCCTTGGCAGCAACATGTGACTGCGTCCCAGACCCTGCCCAGAGCTTATCAGCCTTGGCAGCAACATGTGACTGTGTCCCAGTCCCTGCCCAGAGCTTAGCAGCCTTGGCAGCAACATGTGACTGTGTCCCAGACCCTGCCCAGAGCTTAGCCGCCTTGGCAGCAACATGTGACTGTGTCCCAGACCCTGCCCAGAGCTTAGCCGCCTTTCGCCTTGGTTTGCGCACATATACGTATCTAACGCATTAATCTGGAAAGAAATTGTTAACGTTTCATTGAATTTATATGTTTTGGGGAGACCTAGGCCAAACCTTCACACCCAGTGTGACTCATATATTTCCAATAACTGAAATGTAAAATATCTGTGCTCATGTTATTAGTGTTCAGATTTGTTTTTGTTTTACTGATTTTAGCTCCAAAAAATTGCATCTTACAAAGTTGCTCAATAAGTCAATTGATAGCATTTCCCAGGGTATCATTTTCTGTGATTTCACATTGTTTGCAAATTAGGGGGGGCCCTCAAACATTCCCTTTCTGCTCGGGGCCCCAAAAGTCTTAGGACCAGCCCATGACTGCATCAGTAACAACTTCACAACATCGGTCCAGGAGACGTTGTGTAATACTTCAGAGCTCATAGAGGGAACTGAAGTTTTACCCTTCTTCAGGCGTATGCTGACGTCACAGGCCCAGGAAATATGACAATAAATACAATCCGGTGCCTGAGAGCGATCTCCACTTATGCCCGCATCCCTGGGCGCGGAAGGATATCTAGAGTGCTCCTTCTGTGCTAAGGCTTTCACACCAGATCTTCATGCCCAGGAGTTTAAAAATCTTTGTAGAAATTCCACACTGTTGGCCCTGAATCCGCTGGTGCTCAAAGTATGCGAAGCACAATCCTATGTGTGCAGCCTCCGTGCCCTGGGCTCAGCCCGACAAGCGCTTAGAAGTGCCTGACAGAAGCGCCTTGAGCTACACAACAATACTCGTAATAATACATTTTTTAAAAAAGAATAGCAGTATCTGAAGTTATTCATCACATTACGGGGGTGATGTGGTCCAGTGGCTATATGTTAGGTAAGTAGTCAGAAGACCTACATTAAGCCCGGCTTCCATGCTTGACCAGATTCCGTGACTTTACGCATACAAATGTATATCCTTTTACTCTACTTTCAAGTGTTTCAGAATCGTAACCGATTGACAACACTTACTAACGCTCTATAAAAATATCTCAATGCGAATTCCAGATCTTTTAAGACTACTCGACTTTGTTATCGTTTTTTTTTTCCCGTTTTTAATTTATTTTTATTTTTTATTTAAGCATTGCCGGAATAGAGAGATAATAAAACATAAAATAATACAAGTCAATAAGTTCGAAAATATATTAGTACTATAAAGATTAATAACAAGTATAAAGCTTACAAATAAAAAGAAAAAAAAACCCTAAAAATCAAAAGCCAAGATAAGCGATAATCTTAGAAAATTTACAGACCGTTCAAATCATCTAAAGATTATCCCAGTTAGCATTGAGCCAAAAGATAACTTATTATTATTATCCAATTATAATCGATTTACATTATTAGTCCAGGCGTCAATAGGTGACCAGATCTTATGACCACGAATTCTTGACTGTCTGCCCCTTGTGGAGTATATAGCTTTTTCCTGATTGTACATTCCCAAAAACCTAGTGAGCCACATCTGGAAGGTCGGGGGATCCATGTCCTTCCATCTGGCTGCTAGCAAAATTCTATAGACCGCAGTTCCTATAAAGAGACAGAATTCCTCCTCCAATTTTAGCCCCAGCGTCCCGTCGTAGCCAAGAATCTGCAATGTAGGTGATTCAGCTATCCTATGCCCAAATACTTCTTCCCAAAATCTTGAAAGCTCATTTTTAAGTGGAGTTAACTTATTACAGTCATAGAACATATGAGTCAGGGTAGCAGGTCCTAGTCCACATCTGGGACAAGAGTCATCTATCCTTTTCCCCCATGAAAACAGCTTAGCAGGGGTAAAGTATAAGTTAAAAATAGTTTTATATACTTGGGCTTTCAAACTTTGTTATAGTTGATGTGCAATTTAAAACTTAAAAGCAACTACTACGGATGGGTATGAAATACATAAATTCAGTAATCGCAACATTGTGCTATGCTGCCCTCTACTGGGAGAACCGAGCAGTAAGTGATTTGGAAGTAAAAGGCACATTTTCTACTTAAGCTAACAAAAAATCACAAATCTAAATCGATTCCAATTCAGCATAGTACTTGAACAAAATATGCAGAGCGGCTGCGGTGGGAAGAGGGCGCTTTTGTGGTAACTTCTTAATACAGTGGAGCAGAGAGTTCCCGTGGCAGCTCTGCACCAAGAGATCTTAGAATAGAATGAAAGAGGAACTGTAAACGCAAAGAGAAACATTTCCACCAGTGGGCATTCATTTTGAGGCCGTGGCAAGCACTGGCCAAGCCAATCGGCCTGACTTTAGCAAGCTGGTGCGTTGGTTAAATGTTCCTTTATGTTTTTTTAATGCAGGATGTGCTACAAAAAAAATGGAAAACATGCCACCTGAATGTGGCAACCATATAATATATATGGTTGCAATAAAAAAAAACCTAACCATCGCATATGAATTTAATAGAACAATTACTGGTGCTTCCTAGCAGACGTGTGTACTTAGAACATAGAAACTCATTTTAATGGTAATGAATATCAAAGAAAATATGATTTTTCTTGATGCAAAAAAAGGTACTATAAACACAAACGCCTGACTAAAAAGGGATGACGAATGGAAAGAAAAATCACTTGTTAATTATTGACCCATTGTTGTGCACTCCTTGCCCATACTGTATTTTGGGATGGGTGGGAGCAAAATGTAAATGGCAGTTGAAAAGACCAATGGATGACAAGGACTGACCTAAAACCCCACTTTGCATATATATGTATTTCTTTAGTATATTTTTTATATTTAATGAAAGCCTGTTTTTAGCTGACACCATCACATTTCAAGTGACACCACTGTTAGTGTTTTTAGTTGAAACGCTTGAGGAGGCATTTAGACCTTGGCGGCTGGCTCCCAAGGTGCCATGACAGGCCAGATATAGTTACATTTCCCAATTGCAAGGGATTTGTTCCAAACTGATGTGGTGTGGTATTTCCACTAAAGTGTCACCCAACATTTTTTTTCAGATACAAAGCCAAAACATGTTTAAAACAAGCATTGGCATAGCCAAAAGGTCTCGCCCTTGGGACCTTATAAGTGTTTAGCCAGAGATATCGTCTTTGCGTATGTCTTTAAGCTGTGCTGTACCAAAGTCTGCAGCATGCTGAAAAGTTATAATAAAGCATTTTTATTACCTCATATATGACCAAGAAAGCATTATGTACAACTGAACGACCATATTAAAAAAAGTATTAACAATAAATATTGTCTTGAGTTTTTCTGTCCTTTCGATGCTGGCAACTTCTATCTGCCTATCCCAATGGTTGCTCTTTATGTTTTTTTTTGTTATGGGGCCATAAATAACGGGAGGGTGAAGGTTGGGAAATAGTACCTGTATAACAGTCAGTGACAGAGTCAGTCAGTCAGTGACAGAGAGTGAGTCAGTCAGTCAGAGAGAGAGAGAGTGAGAGTCAGTCAGTCAGTCAGAGAGAGAGAGAGTGAGAGTCAGTCAGTCAGTCAGTGAGAGTCAGTCAGTCAGTGAGAGTCAGTCAGTCAGTGAGAGAGAGTCAGTCAGTGAGAGAGAGTCAGTCAGTGAGAGAGTGAGACAGACAGTGAGAGTCAGTGAGAGAGAGTCAGTCAGTCAGTCAGTGAGAGTGAGAGAGTCAGTCAGCCAGTCAGTAAGTGAGAGAGAGATTGAGAGAGAGAGTCAGTAAGTGAGAGAGAGATTGAGAGAGAGAGTCAGTCAGCGAGAGAGTGAGAGAGTCAGTCAGTGAGAGAGTGAGAGAGTCCGGCACTGATGCAGGAATGATTATGTTAAAAAAAGTCATACTTTATTATTCCTTGTTGCAGCAGGGAAGAGCCGTCAGTGGGCGAAGTCTGGTGAGAGTAGGAGGGACGGATAGCTCTGGGGAGATTAACCAACGCTTTCCTAAAGCAACTTTTTATGGAAGTAGAAAAGTTCTATTTTAGAAAATTTCGGATCCAATTTAAAATTATTCTGGAATTGCTATTCGTGTCTGTGACAGCAGGTGAGGGAACCGTTCTGAAATGAGTGTGACAGAGGTATTCATTCACAGTTTGCCTTGCCAGTCCCGTACATTTTCGCAGTTCGTTTGCCTCTGTGGACGTATTTTGTGCTGCTTGCGTCACAGGCCCTTTGTTGCAGTGCCCTCCTCCACCTCCCCCTTCACATTTCAGTCTGACTGGCATCTTCACGGTCATTAGCGATTCATTCTCTTACGTCTCATCACCTAATTAAAATGTTCTTGGCCCACCAGGCCTCCCCATTCCCTTTCAAACTGCACCTAAAGCCCGAGTGATTTCAGCAGCTTCTTGAAAGGGCCAGTACCTGTGTGTCACGTGAACCTACAAATGTGTAAGGTCGTGAAGCAGAACGCATAGCTTCCAAGTTTTCAGACTGCTTGTGTGTGACATTTGACATTTTCAATCAATCAATCATGGTATTTGTAAAGCGCACTACAAACCCATGAGGGCCTCCAGGCGCTTGGGGCGGGAGGGGGAGAAGCTGCTACTGTGTGAAGAGCCAGGTCTTGAGAAGTCTTCTGAAGGTCAAAAGGTCTTCGGTCTGCCGCAGGCGGATGGGGAGGGTGTTCCATGTCTTGGCGGCAAGGTGGGATAATGATCTGCCGCCGGCGGTCATTTTTCGTGTGGCCAGGTACTACCTACACCCCCTCCTCCCCATTCAAGACCCGTGACAGGAGAGAAGTTTTGGGATGTGGGGGGCGTGACACCCCCCGGGCGTATTTATTATATACAATTAATACACATTAATCATAATTCCAATATTTACAAAATGTAGCAGAAAATATACTTTACACGGATTACAATTGACAAGTACAGATATCCGATGGCTAACCTTAACATAACTCTAATACAAAGGTTTCCTATCCATATCTAAAAAATATCTTTATTAATCTGTACAAACTTTATTTTCTGCATACCTAATAGAGCCTACGGCAAGGTCAACAACTGGCGTCAGATCCTTATCAATTTCTAACCACGCCCTCCAGCCGGAGTGCGCATGCGCAGAGGGCCCGTTCACCGTGAGGGTACTTCCCGACCCCCCCCCCCCCGGTTACCCCCGTACGCCCTGCACCTGATCTCCATAAAGGGGCCCTTGCAGCCGTTGTGCACGTGCGGGAAGGCCACTCAGCCTAGAGAAAGCGTTACTCCCTCCTTCCCCGCACCCAACTGCCCCTGGAGTTCTAGGAGACCAGTCGTCCCTCCCACTTGGGCGACACCATTCGTGAATGGCGCCGCCCTCTAAGGAACTTAAATTTACTGCTCACCAATCATGACCTTACCGCCACAGGCTAGCATAGTTGACCGACTATCTAGTACCCCCCCTGTGCTCACCAGAAAGGTCATCCCCTGCGACTAAGGCCCCTCAACCATGCCAACATATTCTCCAGGAACACCTCGTTGCCTACCTGGGATAAGTGAACGCCATCTTTTAAGAAGCACGGTTCGCCCCTAATGCATCCATGGGCGATGGTCTGTAAGTGGGGAGCCCTGAAAAGTCTCTCAAGCTTGTTATTTATTCTCCTTGGAGAGTGATTCAAAGCCTTTACAGATCCCCCCCCTCCATTGGAATCGGGGTATCATCTGAGACCACCCAATAGTGCAGCCCTGACAAGTCTTAGCTAACCAGCCTATTTCAGTGACTATAGTCTCCACTAACCCTCTTCTTCCCAGTCTTGCTAAATCATTCCCCCCCAAGTGCAGTATGATTATATTAGGAGGTGGACCCCTTTTTCTTAACAGGTCCAGTATGACACCCCTGAACTGATCAAAGCATAGCCCCCCTTTTCCATGGCATTCTATCTCAAAACCTGCTTGCCGTGCTCTTTCCTTATAATCACCTGTAGAAAAAAGGTTAGACAGACGCCTTACATATGAATGGCCTATGATCCAAACAGTCTGAAGCCTTTCCTTTCGTGGAGATTATATCCGTGTTGCCGAATGGTGCTGGTGCAGTGTCCTGAGCTTCCCCCCTGCGTGACAGGCTTGAGAAACTGTAATGGAAGCAGAAAAAACCATGTATCAGCGCTGTGCGGCACTCCCACTCACAGCATGTGTAGGCGCACATAACGTTGGTAACAATTGGACACCCATCTCCCTATCCTCTGTACCTCGCCGCTTGATAGACCCCTGGCCGCTGCTTCAGTGGCCGTCCCTATACTAAAGGAGTGGGTACCAAAACTTTCAGGTTTCTGACCTGACTTCAGAATTGCCATGTCCAACACCCTTTTGAATTGAAATCGCGTCCGCGGGACCCCATCCGCATGTATCAGGAAAGGCCCACCTATGTTCAGTGGTCTAACCCGTAAGTAGCTCTCAACGTGTGAAACAGGACAGCATGGGTTACCTTGTGCCTGGTGGAGAACCACCCCATTCCCCCGGGCCTCCTGATCGGTTTTGGACTTCTTGATCGTTATTAATAAGGTCTCGGCCCTGACCTTAATGGATTCAAACTGCAGGCCGCCGCGTATGTCTATTTTGTTTTGGTCCACCAGCTCCCCAATTCGAAAAGCGCCGTAAAAGGCCAACGAAAAGGCCGCAGTGAATAACAGTACTTCCCCCTGATGTGTTGCAAATTGCGGGGAGGGCTGCTAGTATTGACTTCAGAAGCTTCACCCCAATCGGCTGCCTTGTGTCTGGGGCCGACCCCTGGAGGCGTTGCCACCCTTTCAGAGCCTTCCTCACGGTGAAACTGTTAGTGGGGTCACCGATTACGCAATTGTTCCGGTCAAACCGTCAAGGAGACCCATATGGGGAAAAGCTCAAGGAACCCAATGTTACCTATTAGGCCATACTCTACCCACCATTCCGGCCAACGTTGCGCCACCCACTCGGTACCGAGTATGGCACCAAATCCCTCACTGCCCGTGGTGTCCGTCATTAAACCCAACTCCGTGGACGCAGTGGGCGGACCTGGACACACTACTCTGCCATTGAAATCCTGCAGGAATGCCATCCAAATCCGCATGTCCTGCCGATCCTCCGCTGACAGCCTTGTGTGGTGATGTTTCTCTTTGAGGCCTGCCATGGCTTGGGAGATGGATCTGGAAAAAGGTCTAGCCATTGGAATGACCCTCAAAGCAAAGTTCAGTTGTCCCACCGTCTGCTGTAGCTGTTGTAGTGTAACCTTCTGTTTGCGCAAGCATAGCTGTAAAGCAGCCCTGAATTTATTAACCTTGTCCATGGGTAGCCTAGAACATCTCTGAACAGAATCCAGCTCAATGCCCAGGAACTTTATCGTAGATGCCGGCCCAACTGTCTTTCCTGGAGCCAAAGGAACCCCCAAAACCTGCATGAGCGCGCAAAATTCCTGCAGCGCCCACCCACATTCAGAGGAATCCCGTGTCCCCAGGATAAGAAAGTCGTCTAGGTAATGCATGACCCACCGGTGCCCTGTCTTTTGTCTGAAAATCCATTCCAGGAATGAACTGAATTTTTCAAAATATGTGCATGAGACAGAGCAGCCCATTGGCATACACATATCCATATAGAAACTCCCTTGGAATTTAAAACCAAGCAGGTGATAATCATCCGGATGTTCCGGGAGTAACCGAAAGGCCGACTGTCAGATTTTGCCATCAGAGCACTAGGGCCCAGACCCCTGAGGATCTCCACCGCTTGGTCAAAGGATGCATATTTAACGCTACAGAACTCATCATCAATTGCATCATTCAGTGAATTACCTTTGGGTGCTGACCAGTTGTGTATTAGTCTGAATTCCCCCTCTACCTTCTTGGGGACTACACCCAACGGGGAGCAGACAAAATTCTCAACCGGCACCGACTCGAAAGGGCCCGCCATCCTACCTAGGCGCAACTCCTTGGCAATCTTTGAGGAGACAATACCTGGATTATTACGAGCAGAGAGTTGATTCTGGCACTCAGAGGACCCTGTATAATTAGGGGCTGGAATCCTAAAGCCATCCCTGAAACCTTCTAGTAGAGTTCTTGCCGTAAGGTGGCATGGGTATTTGTTGAGCCATGGTGTCAGAGCCGTCACATCAATGGGGGACCGTGCTTTGAGCGGAGACACCATCTCACTCCTGCTTTTTCCTACCCTTATCCTTCGATCTCTTGAGGCATTTGGACTCGGGATGGGTTGGGGCAAATGGAACACGCATGCTTGAATCTGTATTGACCCTGTGGTCTGGTGCAGGTCCGTCTAT
Source organism: Triturus cristatus (assembly GCF_964204655.1). Taxonomy (NCBI): domain Eukaryota; kingdom Metazoa; phylum Chordata; class Amphibia; order Caudata; family Salamandridae; genus Triturus; species Triturus cristatus. Next base: position 1,042,221,728 of record NC_140588.1, read on the forward strand.
TGAAATCCCAGCACGTCCCTTTCCTCCCACCATTGCCGCTTGCACCAGTGGTATAACTGGTACTACCCTGCGACCGAAAGGGCTGCGCAGCCTGCGGAGCCTGACTCTTTGTATTACCATGCCCGTCACCCCCAAACAGATCCAACCAAGATATTGTGTAAATTCGGTCCCATGACAAAGATGGGTCGGATGCCTTTGCCATCCTGAAATTCCTGTCATACTCTAACCATCCTCCGCCCGCAAATCTATCATGGGCCAACACTATCCTGTTCTGATAACAAGCCATCTGTGCCTGTACATTAGGAAAACGCTCCGCTGTGACTGCCATAAATATGGAAAAGGCTCTGATCCAGTTCAGTAGGTTCTCTTCCACCCTGTACTTCAACATCTCAGTCACCCATTCCCTAGGGAGCATATAATCCTTGTTCTTCCTTGATTCCTCCCTCTCCCTCTCGCAGATCAATAATGCAAAGATATTAATATATTCACCAGCCCATATTCGGTATTTTAACTCCATAGACACATGTCTGCCTAAAAACTCCCGCTCAGAATTGGACTCTCCCACGCCCAACATTGGTAATGTTGGCAGTTTACCTGTTGTTGCCCACCCTGGAGCCTCGTGAGGAATCCCTGCCGCACTGGGGACTGGCAAACCCTTGTTCTCCAGAGTGCCAGAACCACCCCCTGTAATGATGGGTAATGAAGCAACCGGCCCAGTATTGATTTGTTCTTTGGGTCCCGCATTAAATTGAGAAACAATTTGCGACGCTTCCGCCAAAGCATTGGTCCCCAACTCCTTCCCCCCCCCCCCCCCCACCGCCGGAGCGAGGATGCCTGCCTTCCCCAACCATGGCAAGATTGCCGCCAAATGCGACACTATCGCTTGAGGTAAAGCCCCCCCCCCCCACCAAGCGGAGTTTCCTTAGTGGGTGTCGGCCCCCCCGGGGGTCCTGGCTGGGGCACTGGGACCACAGGAGGAGCTGGCGGTGTAAGGGGCGCTAATAATGGCACTGGGACCGCTGGCGGCTCTGGAATCTGAGGTGGGGTCTGCAGTTCCAGCACCGGCGCTACGGGGGGTGCCGTTGACGGGATCTCTGGACCTGTCACCGGGACCGGGATAGGTTGTGCAGGGGTATCACTAGGGACCTGCGGAATGGGTGGAGTCAGTCCCTTCCCCACGCGTTTCCTAGCTCTCACCCGTTTGGGGATTAGCGGAAAAGCAGCCTTAGGGGGCACATTGGGGCGCCTAGGCCTCTCTCCCTGCCCATCCTGCCCCTCCACCCTCTCCCTGAGGTTAACCAGATCTTGCCCCATCTCGGTCACTTTCCTCATCATCTCTTCCATTAACTTTTCCATACGAGAGCCTTGCTCCCCCCTCTTAGCTTTCCCCGCCATTAGATAGAAGGATGTCAAATACCCCACACAAACCTGTAAATGCTGCTAATGCTTCGGCAGTTTGTAAAGGTGTGTGCCCTGCAAAATCTCAAAGCAGCGAAACAGTCCTATGGCAACAATTATACCTTTCTCCACACCACCACAACGTATGGCATGCACAATGCTTAATACTTCCTACTTAACGTTGCTTCACACCGGCAGACACAGAAGCACAATGTTTACGATGGAGCTCTTAGCTCTTATCTAGTTAAATACTGTCAGAGTCTCAAAGCCTAAACCATACAGCCCTGTGTGCCCTCAAGACCAATTTGCCAGTGCTCGCATTGCAATTTCAACAAAGGATGGTTCAAAACATTTCCCGACCTCACAGAAGGAAATACTCCTGCCTATACTGTAGACCGAGCAAACAGTGACAAATTCAAAATGTGTGCCCCCAATGCGCGCATACACACCGCACGCAGTTCACTCGATACTACTATTAGACTGGGAAAACACAGTGATAATTTGCTATGTGTGCCCCCAATGTGCGCGTACACACTGCGCGCCGTTCACTCGTTTACCTCACAAGCCTGGCGCTCAGCGCGATAGACGGCACACAAAGCCTCGCGGTAAAACTCGTGCAACAAAACCAGGGTTCGCGTTCACAAATGCAGAATAGCTTGAACAATGCAGCCGCCGGAGGGGCGCGCCTCTCGCGCCACCGCCTCCCGATACCTGACGCTGCACTCGATCGCGGCCTCCTGGTAATGCGCCGCTCGATCCCCGTCAGTAGCTACAGATGGTCCTGCCGCACAGCTTGACCGTCGTAACCCGCCGTAGAGACACGCGACGTTCGCGCTCAAACCGTCCTGCTCCCGAAGTCTCCCCACAGCTCGCCGCAGTCCTCGGACGCTCACGATCCTTAAATCCCTACTCACGAACACCTGAAAAATAAATAAAAATAAAAGTTACTGCCTCTTAGCGAGGCGGGCAAGCTGGGGAGTCAGGAAACAAGAGACCAGTTCCTGGGCTCCCCAGCCCTTTATACCCTGTTGGTCCGGCCAGACCTACTGGCCGGACGTTTGGCCATCGTCGCGACCTGGAAGTGATTCCAATCACTTCCGGGTCGCAACTAGGCCAATTGGGGTAGGGGGCGCGCCTAACGCGCTACCAAGCGCAAGATAGCTACGCCCCCGGCTGTAGCGGAGGGGGCCGGCTCGACCGCCATACTTTTGGAGTGGCCAATTCCGGCCCCGCCGTTCTAGATGTGGGGGACGGTGGCGAGGGCGCGGTCTGCGGAGCAGAGCTGGCAGGTGGGGGTGTAGAGGCATTTGACATTTTGATGTTTTCTGTGTGATTATGCGCGACATTCAAATGTTTTCCGAGTGACACTGAATAATAATTTAGCGCAGTAGTCATGCAAGTGAAACGAGAAATTTCAGAAACATATTTAGTGGCACTTTCAGTCATTACTTTTTTTTTTAAGACAACAGCAAAGTTGCTTTCTGGGACTTGTAGTTTTGTTGTTAAAGCTTGTAGGAGGTTAAAGAAGCAGGACAAGTTGAAAGTGACACATATGGAAGCAGTCTGGCTACATAATTCTGCACTTTAAGGCTAGACAGGGTGTGGGGAACTACAGTATCTTTTCTGCTGCTGTAAAAAGTCAATTAAGTGGCCCTTGAAAGCATGTAAAGTGCTGCTGACCAAAAAGGCAGGACTGGTCTGCAGAAGGCTTGGAGCCATATGGTAACTAGTTGTGCTTATTAGGTGATATAATTTATTTGTAACAATTAAAGCACACAGAAACGGTAACTCCCAGAATGCATTGACGTTTTTAAAGAAACAACGCAGGAAACGATGATAAATGACAATGTAAGCATTAGCATGAAACCTTCGCCTTCCTCCTTCTGGTAAACACGCGCTCCCCCCGTTCCCGGCCTCAAGCAATTTGCTACATATTTTAACTCCAAAATAATTGGATTATACCTCGGCGGAGAGGCCAAAGAATAACAGGTGGTACAGTCGAGTAATATAACAAGAAAAGATTGGCGTTTCCTATGAAGGACTGTTGCGATCTGCTCCATTTAAAATTCCATCATGGCCAAAAATGATTTACATTCTCCAATTAATTTCTCCAAGTTGACGAAATAGAGAAGCTAAATTAACACACTCAAGAAACCTGCAAGACAGAAAGGTTAACACTGTTCCTCAAGTGCAATGTGATAAACTCTATTAAAACACACAGTGCTTCAGACTGAAGAGAGTCCAATTCTCATCAACAGATCGGCCACCTTGAAACGATTCCCAATACAGTGCCTTTATGGAGTGCAAAGTAAGCCAATGAAATGGCGTGTATCAGCATATTATTGAGATGCCATTAATATGTACAGGACACTGTATTTGGAGGAGGGATCTTTGATAAACTCTTTGATGCCTGGAGCCCAGACATTCCAACCATAGTCCCAGTTTGGGCACGCTTTGAAAGTAAGGATCAGCAAACCATCAAAGCTGCCTCCAAGGTGCTAAACTCTTCATTTAGCTTGAGAAACGAATGGGGTTAGTATGTGTGAACATGCCAAATTAATTCACATTAATGAAGATGACTGCATAAGCGGATCACATACCCATCGTAAGCACCGTCATGTCGGGAGGAGGTGAGAATGTCCATTTCAATGAGGTTGTCCTGCAATGTCTCTAGGAATGTCTGCTTTGCTATGTTTCTACATACAGATGGAAACATGAATGAAGGCCGTGAGTCATGCATCTATGAAGTGCCATTTTCGAAAACATGGTCTTGCATGCTGAAGTGCATTTGTGACGTTAAAGTGATTTAGCTGACCTGCTTTATATGAAGCCACACGGCCGCCATTATTAAAGTTAAAATGGGGCATGGGAGATAAAAGAAATAAAAGTAACGCAGCCGCGCCACAAGAAGTAAACAAGTGGGAGGGGTAGGGGAGTGCACGCACACGCGCGCCGGCAAGCACGCGAGTGGTGCGCATGCAGCAGTGCCAAAAGTGAAAGTAATCACGCTCCAGATGGCGCCTCGGGCGCTGAAAGCTGGCAGCTGTGCAATTTCACGCTCGCGTGAACGCAAGCTTTAGGCCAGCAAAAGCCGGTAGGTAGCACTTTGAAAACCCACTTACTAAATGTCTCGCAAAGCAGCGCATGCGCTGGCTCAGGCGAAACCTAAAAAAAAAAAAAAAAGTAGAAACGTCCCTGGTGTGATGGGAGCTTCCCCCACTGCATGGAGGGCAATTCTACATTTTCCCTGGTTGCAACAACCTTCCCTTTAAGACGGTCACGCAAAAAACTGTCATTTCATGTGGCCCTTCTGATGGTGTTGATCCAGTGAAGCTGTGGTCATTGGTGCACTATAGCTGTGGCCATTGGTCCACTGTCAAGGAGTTTGACTGTGGACCTGACTTCAGCACTGCCTTTGAAACTCAGTGGTCCCCCCATCTCTTAGTGAGGTCGGACAGGGCTAGAGGTGGACAGAACAGCGACACTGTCAATTTTGGAAGAATTCAGAAGGCAGTGTGCAGTGGGGGGCAGAGGTGGTGGTAGGTTGTTTGGCCAACACCACGCTTAACTGAAGGCTGTGTGCGGCATGTGGTTGGCGGCACATTGGGGTTGCCTCAGCATGGCCTTTAATTTGGAGAATGTCACATTACCACTCACTTCTTATTATAAGTTAGATATCACACCAGAACTTACTTGTAATCATAATTTAAAAAAGCAATTATTGCCTCTTATTGAAATATTACTCTAAAATTTCACTAAGCCAGGGCTGCTTTTGGTTCCGTGCCCGGCCATGCCGAGCCCTGTAGAGGCAATGCCTACTTTCTGTAGTTTCCATTCTTTGCCCCTTATGTAACTCCTTAGTAGCACATTGCGGGCCCCGGGGGAAGAGAGGTCAGCGGACTAGTCTTCCCCCGGGGATTTCGCGCAGTAGAAGGACAGGGGAGGAAGGGGTGGGATAAGGGGTGGGGTAGTCAGGTAGGGGTTAAAAGGGGGAGGAAGAGGAAGTCCTTCCTCTTCCTTTCCCCAGCGCCTCAGGGTGGGTTTAGCTAGTGGATCTTTGGTAGGTGGGGGTTTTTGTCGCGGTTCTACGCGTGGCCTTTTTGAGGGAGTCTGTGGCGGTTTTTGGTGGACGCATCAGGGAGCGGAGGAACGGTGAGCGGGGGGGGCGCGGTTGTGGTGGTTGTGGAGCGGCGGTTGAGGCGGCCTCGTCAGGCGACGGTGGGCAGCCTGTGTGCGGCGGGGGAGTCGGCGGGGGCAGGGCGGTGTTTGCGGCGGAGCTTGTGCGGCGATGGAAGGGGGTGGGGGCCGGGTGCCTGACGACGCGGCGGTGCGCGCGGCTCTGCAGTTGTTGGGACGCGCTGGGAGGTCCGATTTGCTGCGGCCGGGGGTGCTTGATCAGGCGTGGGTGGGGATGGCGAGGACACCGCATTCGGCGTCCGCAGGGGTGGCGGCGGCCGTGGCAGCCTGTCTGGAGGAACAGCCTCCAAAGAAACACGCGGTGGGCGCGCGGGGGGGGGGAGCAAGAAGGCGGGGCCTGTGGGGAAACCCGGTGACCGGCGTCTGAGCCTCCCGGTGCTGGGGTCCGTGGAGGTGGTGTCTGAGGGGAGGGGGCGGGGGGGTGTACTTTATGACGCGGGAGGGGCGGGGGGGTGCTGTGGGGGCGCTTGAGGGGGGGCGCGGCAGTACCGGGGGGGCGGGGCGGCTGGAAGTGGGGGGGGCTCGTGCCTGGTGGATTATAGCGAGGACAGTGACCAGGAGGGGGAGTGTGAGGAGCCGGTGGGAGAGGATTTCGCCCTGTATCTATCTGGGAGCGAGTCGGCTGGGGGTGAGGGTGGTGGGTGGGGGGACCAGTCGCAGGACGCATCGGGTGGTGGCAAGGGGAAGGGCGGGGGGTGGGGGGGCAAAGGCAAGGGCCCGGCTAAAGGGGTGGGGGGGCACGGGACGGGGCGGGGGACTCCCGGCCCCTCAGGGGGTGCGGGGCGTGGCCGCGGGTCGCGGGTGGCGGGCGCGGGTGAGATTCGGTGGGAAGACCGGTGGGCGGGGATGTCTTTGGAGGAGCGGAAACGGGAACAGCGCAGGTTGATTGAGGAGACGGAGCGCCGGTGGGAAGAGATGTGCGCGGCCAGGGAGGGGGTGCCCCCGGGGGGGCAGTGGGCGGTGGACCGGGTGGCGGCAAGCAGGGGGGGCACGGGGCCGGCGGGGGGGCGTGGGCGATGGGTATGGGTTGATGAGGCAGGGACGGACTTGACGTCTCAGAGACCTGGTGGTGCTGGGGCCCCCTCGGACTATGCCGGTCCCGGGGGGGGGGGGATCCAAGCCAGCGCAGTTTGCTGGTAGAGGCCTGGGTGGGCCGGCGGGGCGCATGACGGCCTCCAGACGCCGGGGCGAAGCAGTAGGGGGGTCCGCGGCGGCCTGCCCTCCATCAAGGGAGCGGGCATCATCGGGGCTGGAGTATGAGTTTGTGCAGGGAGAGGAAGGCAAAGGTGTGAAGCGAGTGGTGCGTGAGGTGCGGATGGAGCCCGGTGAGCATGTCTTGGACGAAGAGCTGGATTACGAGTCGGAGAGTGAGGAGTTGGAGGAAGGTGAAGTACGTGAGGTGAAGGGGACGGAGACAACGCGGAAGTTTGGTGTTTTACAGGCCAACAAAGCCAGCTGCAGCAAGACGCCAGTGGCAAAGGTGTCAGCCCCGGGTCTCGGCGGACGGGCGCAGGAGGTGTCACGCACTCTGACAGGTGAGAGCGCATGGTGGGGGATGTGGGATGGGGGTGCCAGTTTGGGGCGCCGGAAGTCCTGCAGGTCTGTGGGGGTGGGTGATGGGTCGGTGAGGGTGGCGGGAGAGACGGCGCAGCCGAAGGTGCCGGCTAAGGTGGCGGCCCTGGAGGGGGATGAGAAGCGGCTCGTGGGAGCTGGTGTTCAGACGGACAAGGAGGGGGAGAAGGAGGGGGAAAAGGAAGGGGGAGACAAGCATAAGAAGAAGTTGCCTTATATGGGTTTGGCGATGCCGTTGGGGTCGCATTTGTCCGAAAAGACGAGGGGCAGGATTTGGAAACATGAGTATGTGGACGTTTTCAAACTGTTGCACCGGGAAATTCAGGCGAAAGAAGGGTCTAAGGAGGAGGAGTGGGAGTTGACGAGATGGCCGCGGGTGCCGGTGACTATGGAGAATTGGACGTCGGCGTTCTTGATTTATGCAAGCATCTATTGTGAGAAGCATCAGGATAGGGCGATTGCGTTATTCAAATACATGGATATCATACGTAAAGCACAAATGCACTTTGGGGGTTTCCCCTGGCTCAGTTACGATGAGGAATTTCGGGCTCGGATCAGCGTTAATCCTGACAAGCCCTGGGGAGAGGTAGACCAGGAGTTGTGGGTGCAGTGGATGTCTTCCACGCAGTCCTCCGCGTCCACGCACACGGCTAGTGGGCTTCCGGTGGCCTATCGGCCTTTTCAGTCACGTCCCGCCTCGGGGGGGCGGGAGGGGGATCCGTTGGAGCCGGGGGTGCGGGTGGGCAGGCTGCCGCTGCAGGCGCAACAGGACAGACGGCTAAGAGTGGGGGAGCCACCACAGGGGCCTGTTGGAATTTTAACAAGGGGTTTTGCACCCGACACCCATGCAGGTTTAAACATGAGTGTTCTAAGTGCGGAGGCCGGCACCCGGTCACGCAATGCTTCACATTGGCCACTCCCTCCGAACAGTGGCGGGTCACCCAGGGCAGGGGACAGGCTGGGCCAAAGGGCTCCTACGCCAGTTAGTGTGGAGGCCATGGGTCCTTGGCTCTCCAGCTACCCCGATCGGGAAGCGGCGTTGAAACTGTACTGGGGATTCACTGAAGGGTTCCGAGTGGGGTACCAGGGGCCGCGGGAGAGCAGATGGGCGGAGAATTTGAGGTCGGCGAAGGAATTGCCAGGGGTGGTTGAGGCGAAATTGCGAAAGGAGGTGCTGGAAGGTTGAATTGCCGGCCCGTTTGACACGTGGCCGCTGCCTGAACTCATCATATCTCCCTTGGGGGTGGTTCCAAAAAAAGGAACCAGGGGAGTTTCGTTTGATTTACCATTTGTCGTGGCCCGAGGGGTGGTCGGTGAATGATTTCATCGCGGAGGAGGATTCACGGGTGCTGTATGCGTCGGTGGACGATGCGATTGGGTTGGTGAGGAGGTGTGGGCAGGGGGAGGAACTGGCTAAGTGTGACATCAAGTCGGCGTTTCGCCTCCTGCCCATTCACCCGGCGGACTTTCCTTTGCTGGGGATGCAGTTTGGGGGGGCCATCTTTGTGGACAGGGTTTTGCCCATGGGGTGTGCGGTCTCCTGTGCTCTGTTCCAGACTTTCAGTTCTTTCTTGCAATGGGCTGGCGGGGCACCGGCTGGTGTCCCACTACTTGGATGATTTTTTGTTCGTCGGCCGGGGACGGTCGGGGGAGTGCGGGGAGGCTTTGCGGCACTTCCAGAGGATGGCGGGGGAGTTTGGGGTGCCTTTGGCGCCGGAGAAGACGGCTGGGCCCAGTTGTTGTCTGGCGTTTCTGGGAATCGAGTTGGACTCGGTGGAGTGGATGGCGCGCCTTCCCCAGCAAAAGGCGGAGGAGATGCAGGAATGTTTGTGCCAGGTTGTCTTGCAGCGGAAGATTGATTTGAGGTCTGTCCAGCGGTTGTTGGGCTTGCTGAACTTTGCGTGTCACGTGGTGCAGGCGGGCAGGACGTTTTGCAGGCGACTGGGGCTGGCCATGTCAGGGGCGGTGTTGCCTCACCACCGGGTGCGGATTTCTGTGGGTGTCCGTGCGGATCTGCGAGTTTGGCAGGGGTTCTTGAGTGACTTCAATGGGGTCTCCTTGGATTTTGCGGATGACAACATGGTATGGCAGGTGCAGATTTTTTCAGATGCGGCTGGGGCACGCGGCTTTAGTGTGTTCTGGGACGGTCGGTGGTGTGCGGAGCAGTGGCCGGCGCACTGGTTGACACAGGGCAGGAGTATTGCGTTTTTGGAGTTCTTTCCGCTGTTGGTTGCGCTGCAGGTGTGGGGACAGGAATTCCGGAACTGGTCGGTGCTTCTTCATGTGGACAACCGGACGGTGGTGGATTTGGTGAACCATCAGAGGGCAAGGGACCTGCGGGTGCTGCGAAGTTTCATGCTGTTGTGCTTGCGTTTCAATGTGCTGTTTCACGCGAAACATGTGCCGGGCGCTAGCAATGACATTGCGGATGCATTGTCTCGTTCGCAGTGGCAGCGTTTCCGAAGGTTGGCGCCCGGAGCGGAGTTTGTCAAGACCAAGGTGCCGGAGGGTATCTGGAGCTGGGGGGAGTGAGAGTGGTGAATCTGGTGGAGAAGTCTGTTGCTGAGTCCACGTGGCGGACGTACCGTTTGGCATGGGTGGAGTTGGGTGTGTTTTTGGGTTGGTCACAGGATGCGTGGCGGATGTCTCAACGGGAGTGTGAGGAAGGTGTGATGCGGTATGTGTTGCACTGCATGGACAGGGGACTGTCGTCGGTGACGATTGCAGGAAAATTGGGATGATTTATTTGGGTTTCGATCCAGCCAGGAGTGAGTTGCTGAGTAGGATGCTGAAGGGCTGGAGCAGGGAGCGGGGAGGGCGGGGAGGGGCACCTGTGCGCGAGGCAATTACTTTTGAGTTGCTGGTGGACATACTGGCGGAGTTGGGTTCTCTTTGTTACGACGTGGCCGAGTTGGCGTTGTTTCGGTTATGTATGACGTGGATGTTCTTTGGGGCTTTCCGGGTTTCGGAATTGTTGGGGGGTAGGGGGGCGCTGGGGATGAGGTTTGAGGATGTTCGGCTGGATGGGGTGCGCCTGAGGATCTGGCTGGGGCGGTCCAAGACTGATCAGGCTGGAAGAGGCACATGGGTGTGGCTGAGTGAGTCGGGGGAGTTGGGGGTTTGCCCGGTGCGTGAATGGAGCAGTTTTTGTGGGCAGTGCAGCCGGAGGGCGGGGGAGATTTTCTGTCATGCCTCCGGGAAGAGGGTCACGGCGTTCCAGCTGCTGGCGGTGTTGCGCATGGCATTGAGGCGCCTAGGCAGGGACCCGGCTGGGTATGGGACGCATTCCTTTCGGATCGGCGCGGCGATGGTGGCGGCGCGGCTGGGTTGGTCCTGGGATAAGATCAGGAGGATTGGCAGATGGCGGTCGCGCTGTTGTGAGCGGTACGTCAGGGAGTAGGGCGGGGGGGCGCAGCGGCTGTGTGAGCGTGTTGTGCTACTTTCTTGTTCTAACGCTCCCCTTTTTCTTTGTAGGTTGTGTTGGGGGTCCAGGAGCCAAGACGGTTACCTGGATAGTTGGACATTCATTTGTGCATTGGGCCTCTAAGTTTTCTGACAGGCAGGTGTGCGGGCGTAACCTGGGCCTGAGAAGCAGCAGTCATGAGGTGTTTTGGTGGGGCAGGAGTGGAATGCGCTGGGGTGAACTGTTGCCTTGGCTCACGAAGAAAGTATCGCAGAAAGGGTGTCCGGATTTGCTCGTTATCCACCTGGGAGAGAATGATCTGGTGCGGCAATCGGCGGTGTCATTGATTTATTTGATGCAACGGGACTTGGAGGCGATGAAACGCAATCTGGCTGGCGCCTGTATTGTGTGGACAGAATTCATTCCTCAACGGATTTGGAGGGGGCATTGAAGCCCGCTGCGGTGGAGCGAGCCTGCAGGAAATTGAATAGGGCGATGAGAGTTTTCTGTGAGAACTGTGGGATCAAGGTGCTGGCGCACCCTGGTCTGCGGCTCGAGGAGCCCCTGCTTTTTAGGGACGATGGCGTGCACCTTTCGCACATAGGAAATGATGGAGTTGAGGGATCTTATCAGGGGTTTGTGGAATGAGTCGATCTGGTGTCTGAGGGGGTGAGAGCGAAAGGTGCACTTGTGCGGGGTGGGGCAGGTAACCGCCCTCCGGGGGTTCCCTGGTTGGCGGATTGGGGAGGGGGGAGGAGTCCATGACGGGCATACTCACCCTTCCGGGGAGGGGGATACTGGGGAAACGTGGGGGTGCGTCAGACCAGTGTACGACGAATGGAGATGATGGGGGAGTTTTGGAAGAGAGTGAGGAAGCGAATGGAAGTGAGAAGGTTGCGGTGTGAAGTGGGGATGGAGTAGTTGGAGTCTTGGAGAGTATGGGATAGTGAGAAGTGTTGTTGTTGGGGATTGTTGGGGATTTGTGTTATGTTTTGGTTATGATTGTCCAACCCTGTCCTAATAAATGGCCTTTTACGCTAAAAGTACCTTGCGTGGACTGATTATTGCGCAAAGGCAGTTAGGGGTGGGATAAAAGACACACCATATCATGTTATCAGAGGAGGGGGACTTGGCTTGGCACCGATGTAGACGGAAGCGGACCTCGCAGCTCCTCCGTGGCCCACCTCCGCAGCAAGCCATCCTGACATGATGAAGTAACCCCCGGTACCGCAAACTGTCGCGGAATACCGGGTGCTCTCCGGGACGCACTTTCAAGATGCCTGAGGGACGGAAAGAGGAGAAAACGGCGACTTGCCTCCCAGACTGCATCCCGTCTGACTAGTGGACAAAAGGGCGGCCTCGACTTGCGGAGAGCGCACCAGCAGTTAAAATAAGCTGTTGAGCTTGGAGCGCCTCCTGATCGGCAGACAGGTACCCGGTGCCAGAGTGATGGCTGCAATCTGCGGTACGACCAGACGACGCAGCTAAATTGCAGTGAGCTGTAGCGGGATCTACAAACGTTCAGCGGAAATTGCCTAGCCTTAAGATGGCGGTGCGGGAGCCTCTGGACGCGCTGTGGTAGTGCCATACATTACTGGGCTGGCTTTCCTGCGTGGGAATCTTGCAAACTCCCCTACCCTGCCGAACTGCTCATGACAGCCTGAGCTCTATGAGGTTACATTGCCAGTGAGGTACTGCGGTGAGTTAGGAAACCCCATTAACAGGGGCTGCCGGAGACAGAGAGAGCCGTGGCCCTGTGACCTGACAGAAAGTGGAATGCGTGGGGTGCTGTGAGCCTGACCGCGCCGCTCTGGGCCTATAAAATAACTACGACGCTCCTGAGTGAGGCGGAAAACAGAGTGCGGTACTGTTGCCCCGCGCTTGATAGCGCTAAAGGGAAGTTTGGACCTGCTAGAGGTGCAAATGATGACACGTATCAGAGGCTAGAGCTTGTTCAGGACTCCCACACGATACGGCCCCTGCTGACGGAAAGCGCTAAGAAGATAATGCTGCACTGATGCCGCTCTGCTTGACTCCTTCGTGGCTCTGGCACTACGCAACTAACTGAATCGCTACTGTGCCTCCATGACCCCTGAAGAGATCGCTTAAGGCCCCTGCATGTTGAAGATGGCCGGCATGTACCGGGGGTCTCCTCCAGTACCTGCTAGACGGATGCACGATTGAGCCTTTGTGAGTGTCCACAAGGGCTAGAATCCTGACAATACTGCGCACATTGGTGCGTACTTGAGCATACCCTGACTCGTGGGATTGGGGCACACAAAACTCCCACACCAGCCTCCTTCCTACCTCAACAGACCACACGATGGGACGGGTATCCAGGAAAAAGGGGTGAGAGGTCCTGCTGATGGACGAACCGGAGCACCACACTGTCGACGAGGAGGGTGCGACTGGAGGGAGAGTGGAGAAAACAGTCTGAGACCCTACCCTTGCTGATATCATGATTGCTATCACCTCCTCGAGAGAAGCGCTGAAGAAGAAGATGGACGCGATAGGGACGGATCTCACCCTGCTAAAAGATGACCACCGCAAACTTAAAGAGAGGGTGATGACCAATGAGACACCATGAAGGAAATTCCGGAAACGGTCGCCGTCCTACAAGATGCCCTGAAAGCAGTAGAAACCAGGATCAAAGTACTGGACGTGAGGGCCGAAGACAGCGAGGGGAGCTCACAAAGAAACAACCTGCGTATAGTAGGGGTACCAGAACGAAAGGAGGGGACAGTGCGGTCCAGTACTTAGAAGCTTGGCTGAAAACAGAAGTGGCCCCTGAGGGTCTTTCTCCCTTCTATGCCATAGAACGTGGCCACAGGGTCCCAGCCAGACCACCTAAACCTGGTGCCCCACCCCGCCCACAGGTGGTGCGATTACTACAATATAGGAATCAAGACTTTCTACTGCAGCGAGCCCGTGAGAGGCAGAACCTACAGATCAGGAACAGCAGGGTGATGATCTTCCTGGACTACACTAGGGAGGTCCAGTGGCAGAGATCTTCCTTTCTGGCTGTTAAGCGAAAATTGCGCCAACTTCATCTCCCATACACCAAGTTGTTCCCAGCTCGCCCAAGAGTAACTGCTGGCGCGGAAACACACTTTTTTCTTACCCTGAATGAAGCTTGGGACTGGCTAGAAACTCACCGCAAGGACAGAGCGCGCTCTCCGCAACTAAACTCGCCCCGGCAGCGGTCGACCACATCTTCACCACTTCAGAGGGCCCCTTCACCTACAGGATGACAACAGGAATTAGATAGAGCAGTACAGGCAGTAGCGGACATTAGTCATGGTGCTGCAGGCCCGACCAGCAATGTCTCGGACCCGAACCGAGCCGGATCTGAGAGCTCAAGATCAAGCAGTGTCCATGGGCTCTCTGACACTGAACTCCTGGACTTTACCCCGCAGACAGCGGATGAAGTGTTCTGCTGATCAGACAACAGGTCGTATGTACGGAGGATTACTTATTGACTAATGTTGACTTGAGGCCCTAGAGGCCCGGTTGGTGCACAACGGGAGGGCACACTGGCACTAGAGGGGTTTACTGAACATTACTACACAGGGTTTGGGGGGTTCTGGGTCCACAGGTAGCGGAGCACGTTCTACCACCTACATGTTTCATTGTTTGAATGCTTTTGTTTGGATGGGGGCTTGTTTTTGTACGCCTGTCCTGAGGAGTGGGAGTTGGGTTGGTTTTATTGTTGGGGAAAATTGGATCTGGGTCAGGCATGTCGCTATGAGAGAATTACACCGAAAGGAATTGGAGATTGAGCTATGGGTCCTTCCGTAGGCATCAAGTGTATAACCTGGAATGTTAGGGGGATGCACACTATGAGTCGACGACACAAAATACATGCTTATCTGGTAAGATGAGGAGTGCAAATTGCACTACTACAAGAAACCCACCTAACACAGAAAGAAGGGGTGGTGTTGCAGCGCCGCTGGAGAGAGCAGGTGTTTCACACTACGTACTCAGCGTTTGCAAGGGGGACCCTAATATGGATACGTGCGGGAGTCCCCTTCCAATGTGTCCGACAAATAATAGACTCTGACGGCAGATTTGTGGTAGTACTGGGGTGCCTCGATGGCCGAGATATAACTATAGGGAGTATATATGCCCCTAACATTGACCAGCCAGCATTCTTTGCTCAGCTATCACAGACATTGGCACAGGTCCTGACTGGGCCCGTGCTCCTGGGGGGGGATTTCAATAGCATTACCAATGTTAACCTGGACCGCTCACACCCACTGCTCCCCGACGCTCCTACACATAGGGTGGCAGAAGCCTGACGAGACTGGCAAAGACATTGAGGGTTGACGGACACCTGGAGAGCCCATCACCCAGTGGACAGGGACTTCTCTTATTTTTCCGCTCTTCATGAGCTGCATGTTAGGCTGGACTCCATTCTCTGCTCCTCAGATGTCCATGTAGGGATCACATTGAGTGAGTACTTGGCCAGGACGGTATCCGACCACAACCCCCTTCTGATCGCCTTGGACTGGATGAGAACTAGGTCCTCAATTCCTAGCTGGCGTCTTCGCCCAGAGGTACTAGAGGATCAGGATTTCCGAGATATTTTCAGGAGATACACGGACTCTTCATATTGACTTTATGAAAATAATCGGCATTAGCTAGAAGAAATATTGGCCCGAATTGGTACAGACTTGGTACACTATGTGACGCACTTGAGGGCAGCGGTTTCTTCTGAATTTTGAACATTTTGTCGCGCCTCAAATTGAAAGATACTTGGAACATAGCCTTGAAAAAGTCGTGGGGAAATTATACCCCGTGTACGACGAAACACGTGTTGGCTGGAATCAAGCATTGGGATTTTGCAGTATTAAAGGAATTAAGAAGCAAGAAGAAAGATCTTATTTGTATTTTCTTGTATCAGTAAATTGATCTTTTAAATGGAAACACGGTATACACTTGTATGAAATAATTGATTACACGTGTGCTAAGGAGTTATACAGTGTACACAAGGCTCAGGCCTGTTTTCTGAGGAGTAGGGTGGTTCTCCTCACCTTTTAGCACCGTGGGATATTATATTTCACCATTCGAATATTTAAGCTGACATTCTCTGTGGCGCCCTTCCCTGAAAACAACACCATCACTTAGCCCTCTTTAGATGAGAACTAGGTCCTCAATTCCTAGGTGGCGTCTTCGCCCAGAGGTACTAGAGGATCAGGATTTCCGAGCCACAATAGGCACTGCTATAGAGGAGTACTTCCAGAAAAATGCCAATACAGCTACCAGCCCTCACAGTGAATGGGATGCTTTCAAAGTAGTCATTAAGGGTCGCTGTATTGGGGAAGTGGTGGGTGTCTGAAGGACCCTTCTAAATGACATACAGCGGGCAGAACAACCGCTCCCGGAAGTGGAAAGAGATAGACCAGAAAAGGTGGATAGACAAGTAGATCTTCTGGGAGCCAGAGAAGAACTAGCGGTCCAGATAGAGCGGTTGAGATGCTTCGATTATAGGGCATATGCGGCACGGGCACATGCTGAGAGGGACAAGTCTGGGGCGTTGCTGGCATGGCTGGCCAATCCAGCGCGCAGAGGGACGCCGATTCTAGAACTCCGGGGAGGAGAGGGAATGACCCACTACGGGCAGCAAGCTATTAATGCGCAGTTTCTGGAATACTACACTACCCTATTTCAAAGCCAACTCGATCCGATGGTGTTAGAGGGAGAGGGATTCCTGGATATAGGACTTCCCCAAATTGAAGCGGAGTCCTTAGGGCGGGATATAGAACTAGGTGAGGTCAGGGGAGCCATAAAACGCATGGCCAGAAACAAAACACCTGGCACAAATGGACTCCCGATTGAGTTCTACTCTACATATGTTGATACATTGGCTCCCCGCTTGGTGGCCCTCTATGATAGATCGAAGTGGGATGGGTGCTTACCTGTAACAACAAGAGAAGCGATAATCATACCACTTCTAAAACCAGATAAATCGGCCTGGGACCGCACCGCCTACCGCCCGCTCACTATGCTCAACCTAGATTACATGATTTTAAGTCACATTTTTGCTAGCAGTCTGATGACTCACATGACGACATATAGACCAGGCGGGTTTCATCCCCTACCGGAACACGGCTATGAATATCTGCCGACTGCTCCGGCTGCTGGACGGCCCAACTCGAGACGGGGATGAGGCGTGTATACTGTTCATCGACATCAAAAAAGCCTTCGATAGTCTCGAATGGCCATATCTTTTTAGAGTTCTACGAGCTTTTGGGCTGGGCGAGGGGTTCGTGACCTGGACGGCAATATTGTATAGGAGCTCCACTGGGGGCGTGATATTGGAGGCCTGCGCTGTAGTCAGGGGATCGAGACAAGGATGTCCACTGTCTCCCCTCCTGTTCGCGCTGGCGGTGGAACCCCTGGCTGTCCATGCGAGATTGGGATGATACTATCGGGGGTTGGACGGGATGGGCCAATCCTAATTTATTCCATTATATGCTGACAATCTACTGATGTTCCTCGCCAATACTGCAGACGAGCTACGGGGGGCAAGAGAACTACTGACCAGACTAGGAAGGGTAGCAGGTCTCAAGGTCAATTGAAATAAGTCATGCCTTCTCCCTGTTTTGAGTGGTAGAAGTGAGCCACTGGCCGCGTTGGATGTAACATGGGAAAGCAGATGCCTGACTTACCTGGGAGTCTGCATTTACCACGCAGCCACTGACTTACTAGAAGGTAACGTTGGAAGAGCGTTACGAACCACCAGGAGTAACTTCGAATTTTGGAGAACTCTCTCACTATCGGTAGCGGGGCGGGTGGCGCTGCTAAAGATGGTTACCCTGCCATGACTACTTTATTATTTTGGCTCAACACCACTTTGGATACCGGGAAAATTCTTTACCCAAACTAAAACCATGGTTACGGGATTTTTATGGGGTTCTGGGAGACGCAAGGTAGCACTTACCACCATGATGAGACCTAGAGGGGAGGGGGATTCGCAGTACCGGACTTCGAGGCATATTACCACGCAGCTCAACTGCAGTGGTTCATAAAATGGATGGCAGGGAGACTTTGCACAGGGGAGGACCATGGAGGCATGGACCCGGACCTCCGGCAGCTCTCGCGGGTGCTGCTACGGCTCCCCTTAGGGGAAAGAGAGACCCCGAGAGATCTGTGGGCGGTGCGACAAGGTTGGAACCAGGCTAGTAAAAGAACTAAACGAGGTCTCCCATATGCGCCTGAGATTCCGTTACTAGTTTGCGAGGCATTACCACACGGAGGGGACTGGCAGGGCCTGCGAGGCAGGGAAGAGGCGGGGATCTCTACTATTGGGGACCTTTACGAGTACAATACCCTCGTACACTTTAATGACTTATTAGAGAGATTCGAGCTCCCTAGGCGAGACTTCCTCTTTCATGCCGCACTGACGGCATCCATTCGTAAGCATTGGAAGACCGGTATGGTGGAACTGCCGACCTCTTCACCATGCCAATACGTGGTGTTAGCGGCCGGGACGTTCAAGGCGGTCACCTGCCTATACAGGCGCCTCACCCAGGAGATCAGGCATCCCCTGGAGAGGCTACGCGTCAAATGGGAAACAGACCTTGGGACACCCATAGCAGAGAAGCCGTGGGAAGCACTGGTTGAAAGACAATGGAAATGCTCCAGAAATGCATGATTCCAACTAATTCAATTCTATGTCCTCCATAGAGCAGATCTCACTCCGCGCAAAATCAATGAGTACTTTGGGGCCCGAACAGCCTGCCCGAGGTGTAAATTAGAAAACGCTGAATTCCTGCATATGTTTTGGGAATGCCCATTGCTGGAGGGGTTCTGGAGAGCAGTTTCGACTACACTGGGAGAGATAACGGATAGGTAGAGCACACTGACCCCAGGGTGTTGCTTACTGCACTTGTTCCCACGCACTGCCCTCAATAAAGTTACCAGCAAATTCATAGACCTGGGACTTGTCCTGGCTAAGCGAGAAATTACCAGCCATTGGAAGGCGACAAGTGCACCTAACATCTCGAGGTGGCGGTGAGAATTCACAAAGTGGGCAGACTCTGAAGGGCTTTTTATATTACAAATGGCCCAGAGAACAAACATTGAGAAAATGCTAGACGCTGCAAGGGCATGGATAGCACTAGTGGACTTACTCAAGCACCAGGCTGACGACGACGAACCACCACCTAGATGAGGAGAACGATCCGTGGGGTTTGAAACACTCGCCCTGCCTAAGCAGATTGATCAGGAGACTACATGGCTGTACTATGTAGTAGCATCCCCTCTTTGGATACCTCCATACTTGATTTATGGAGTCCGATACCCAGAATGACCAGATGCTACCTGCCAATGCGAACCTGATGATGGAGCGAAATGCCTGAGGGAGGGGGGTAAGTAAGAGACGTGGGGGGAGGAGGAGGGCAAGTTTTGTTAGTTTATTATTCACTGAGGGTGTTATGTATGAGGGCTGGAACGGACAATTAGAATGCCGAATTCTCGGCGCAAGGACTGGAGCATCGCTCACCTGGGAGCAAGGATGGGACTGAAGGCTATAGGTCCCCCTGAGAAGAGGGACACACATGGCGAGAAGCTGTGAATGGTAATATATGTCCAATAACTATGCGTGTAGATTAATGTTACCAGCAATAAGATGACCACTCTGCATTCCCACTGTATTGATGCTACCTCAATTGATATAACTGAATAAAATATGTGTACAAAAAAAAAATCATGTTATCAGAGGAGGTGGGTCAAAGTGAGCATAAGACCACTTACGATTGGTGATTCAACATCTATGATCACAATATCAAAATTCTAAAACATTTGTAAGCGAAACAATTTAGTACAAATTCATGTTTCTGTGAGATGCCTTTGCTCCTTCACCAATAGATGTTGGCAGGTTTCATTTGCTCTCCATTTTCTTAATCCCCTCCATTACAATGCCATACAAGTTTCTAACAATGGGACATTGAATACGCACCTACTCTCCTCCCAAGGGATAGCCATCCAGGCACCACATATCACCCACATTAGGTAAATTCAATCGACATAAACTCCCTATGCACAAGGGTTGAGAGGGTATTCAAATATTTTGCAAAATGGCTGAAACTAAACTTCACTCCTGCGTTGTTACTTCGCCAAATTTGACTTTGAGGTGTATTTTAAATAAGGCTCCCAGTTTTCAGTTTTGACTGATGTTTACAGATAAATACAGACAGAAAACAAGGTCTTTCCTATCTGTATTTATTTTTAAATGCGGAAAAATACTGAAAATGTTGGTTCTAGTGACTGACTTTCCATGCTGTCTGTTGTGAATTCCAAGACCGCAGACGAGGAGATAGACAGCAAGGGGAGTTAAAAAACAGGTTAAGATATCTCTAAATACAGGCATTGGGTAAAACATATTTGTAGTAAATTGCTAATATTTACCTGTGGGTGTAATGTTTTGCTATATTTGGCTGCTGAATTTGCTAAAACGAGATGGGCATCAAAGTACAATTGCATGTTTTTCAGTTAAATAAATGCAGAATTTTTTAGCCCACTTATTCGCTAACCACAATATAAATATGGATAAATACTAAAAATGATAGCCCAAAAAATAAATATGGATAAATACAGATGGAAATGTAAAACAAATAAATACCATAGAACCAGGAGCCCTAATTTTAAATACTCCGTCTAATGTTCCGCTTCCATGTTTCAGCTATTTCAATTGCTGTTGACTTCGCATTTGAAAATTTGTTGGTCTGAAACCTTTGCTTGTCGCATGGTGGGGGAGTTGAAATGGCAAAGAACCCTGCTCCTGTATGTCTTGTGAAAAGCGCTCCGGATTCTGATCTTCATAGGCAAGTTTTCTTCTTGTCTACAGATCCCAATTCATTTCCCTTGCTTCAGGTGTCCCGGTGTTTCATTGCTTCTCACTTTCTTCCACACTGCTTAACCATTATAATCTCTCGCCGGCACTATAAAATCCCTGTGATTATTCACTTTTGCATGTTGGCTGATAATACAAAGACAATCTTATGATTGAGCATCTACAATCCCTCCCAGGACCAGAGTGATTAAAGATCGAATAGCCTTCAATCTTCCTTGGGTTGACTACTAGAACATTTTGCAAGTGCCAGAAGTTGCACGAAAGGGAGTTTCCATGGTTCTTCTGTCTTCTTGCAATCCTATTAATTTAGTATCTGTGTTTCGAGAAGTGAGTCACTATTCCCTCCGCCCTGGCCGAGAATCTGGTTGATTATCTACTTGGCTCCCTGGTAACAAAAAATAAAATCTGTGTGATATTATGTTATGTTAACATAGATTTGTATAGGACTGAATTGCCCTGACGATGGCCTCTAAACAAGCCCAAATACCCAGCATGGAGGCATCGGGGCATTTAGAGCCAGATCAACAATGAGGTCCAAAGATGTCTCAGTGAATGATTATGAAATAGTTCGCAGAGGCCTTCACTTGGCTTCAAAGGTCTTTTAAGACTTCGGCTGGAAGCGCGAGGTACCTGCTCCTATCCCTTGGAAACACAAACCTGCTGGTGTTTGTGACTCTGAGGTCACCCTAGTTTATACCAGCTCACAACAGACTCAAGAGAAGCCTGGTCCTTAGCAGAAAGTAGTTTGAAATCAATCTGAGGCTTCTAAGTTGCTGGTGCAAAAGCCGAAGACCTGCTGTGACTTGCACGTGTTTGGTTGCTTTCTGGCAATTGCTGCTAATTCAGCTGACAGATAATCATATCCAAGGCCACTGTGACAAGATGATACCTTCATATAAATGGAGCACGTCTACAAGATAGTATGAGGATGAAGTCACAACGGAACAGTACGGCAAGGTGTAGATTTAGGAACCGCAACAGGAGACCCCCATTGCTCCACGAAGAAGAGTTGCAGTACCATTCCAGACATGGAGAGACAGCAGACCAGTGGCACCCACATCTTCCTTTGTCTTGGAAATAACCCTAAGCACCCGCCCCCCCAACCAGCTGTTTTCCCAAGATAGAGAACCTGCCTTAGATGAACCCAACCCTTTCTCTGCGGCCTCTCCCGCTGGACACTGATGCTACCCTTACAACGCGTGTTTGTGCTCAACGCCTGCCATGCCTTGACATGATTTAGTTTGCAATGTTTGTAACATAAATAATATCAGTAAATAAACACAAGCATACCGTTATGCTTGTAAATCACTGATGCCATTAAAGTAGTGACATTTAGTCCCTTTTCCAGATCCTGCGTGTTACACATTCTTGCCCGCCAACTTTAATGTGGCAGAAGCTAGTTTGTATGTTGATTTACTTTACATCTGGTGGATGTCTGTACTATCTTTGACATGACAACTGTTCACTAGAAGACAGAACAAAGGGGCGTATTTACAAGGAGATGTCGGAGCGTGGAACTGTGCCAAATGTGGCCTTGCCGCGCTCCGACATTCCTAAAACGCAGGAATGCACCATATTTACAACAATACAGCGCACCCCTGTGTTTTCCCCCTGCGCTGGCGCTAAAATTAGCTGCCTAGCACCAACGCAGGCACCTTTGCACCTTAATGCAAGAGTGCCTGCAGTAAGGGAATGATGGTTTATGTGCAGGAGGGTGTCCCAACCAGCACATAAACAATCATTAATCGCGTTTTGCTTTTTCTACGTGTGCTGCACAATGCAGCACACGTAGAAAAAGCAAAAACGAGGAGAAATAAACGTATTTCTCCTCATTTCACCACTGTAATGCCTGCATTTACATGATGTTAGTTTTTGACGCTGACTCAGATTTACAGATCCCTGTAAATCTGGGGCAGCGTCAAAATGTAATGGGTGTTGCGATGGACCGTCCACAGCAACACCCATTGCACGTCCCTTTCATGCAAAGTGATGCGTGTATAGGGGCCATCTTTACAAGGCGGTGTTAAGCCACACAAAGTCGCTAAAAGTGACGCTCAGGTGGCGCTATCCCCTTGTAATTATACCCCATGGTTCCTTAGTCCTGTAGTCCACATCTCAACTGCTCCTGTTAGGCATCCCCTTGTCAAGTTTTTTGGTGGGGGTAAATGCTGTATGTTACAGGTCACTGGCGGTCGCATTTGCCAGTTATTTGCTGGATTTAAAGACTACTTCAAGGGGTATCTTTCCAAAGGGACTTTCCTGTAGATTTGTGTTTAAAGGAACTTCCAAAGACAAATTGAGTCATTAACACAAAGTAGGCACGATTCAAAACTACTTTATAGAGAATTTGTGGGTTGCCCCACATGAGCTTCTTCTACTGTTTTAGTGGTAAATGGTGCATTTCATGTGTAGACCCTTCATTCATATCATGAACAACATCACAAGGGCAAATCATAATCTCCTTTGTCCAGTAACACCAGGCACATGTCAGTGAAATGCCACTGACGCAACTCGGAGGATCATTAACATGTACAAGACGAAATACACAAGTAAAGAATCCGGGGTAACGCTGGATGGAGAGGGACAGTCGCCTCTGTGGTGCATTGCACCGTGATCTGTATCCTTGCAATCACAAAATGTACTGTTTGTCTTGCCGAAAAGCCGTCGCCAATTATGGCTTTCGAGTGTGGCTAATTATGTTGCGTCTACTTCCTATTCTACGTACATCTGTTCACACCATGAACCTTCTACATGTGCACGTAGACACTAGACATACAGGGGCTTATTTATGAGAGCCTTGCGCCATTGGAGCATCACTTTGTTTGATGATCCGGCGGCGTACGCCTCTCAACCATATCTAGGAGGCGACGCAAAGTCACTCTGCGTGGCTTTGCATGGCCCCATAAATATGGAGTAAGACAAAGCAGCACAGGTCGTTGCCTTGCCTTAGTCTGCGTCAAGAAGGTGTTCCATTGGCGTTGCGGTAGGTTTTCGCACGTAACACCCATGGATTTTGGTGCTGCCCCAGATGTACTTAATCGCGCAACCCAGGTCAGCACCAAAACCTTATGCCTCTTTAAAGCAGACATATTGAGGAGAAATATTCTTATTTCTCAATGTGTTCTCCACTTTCCATGTGTGCTGCAGCACACATATAAAGAGGAAAACTCCTCTCAGGATTGTTTTTGTGCAGGAAGGTGCCCCTTCCTGCACAAAAACAATCCTGCATGCAACGGAGGCAACCTTGCACCATGGTGTTACGTTGGTGCTAGGCAGCAAATTGAGTGCTGGCGCAGGGGAAACGGACAGGAATGAACTGCATTTCATAAATACGATGCGTTCCTGCCCTTTCACAGTAGTGAAGGACAGTGCTGCAAAAAGACTTGCGGCGCTGCTCTACGCCAATTTCTTATAAATGAGGCCCACAGTTTCCTACAGTGGGTTAGAGAGCCTGCCCTTCTCACTATCACTTGAGGAATCCAGTGGACTTTTGACTCGATGCCTATCAAAGAGGCTCTCCGGTCCTACGGCCTATGATAAAATTACACTATCTTGGGGAACCGGGTTTGAGTCTTGGCAGGGACGCTCAACATCCTGCGATTCTGGGCAAATCACGTAATCACCGTCTGTAATGCAAGTGGTGCTCATGTAAAGCGTTCTGTTACGTTTGGGTCGAGTTTGCGCTATATAAAACTCCCCACCCCTCAAAAAAACCTGTAAATCCTAAAACAACTAAGAAAAAACAAAATGTAACAACCTTAAACATGATTAGCTAGTTGACACTAGATTCATGAAACCCATAAAACCTAATTCATGAGCCCAATGCTAACCCTATGCTTGACTCTAGCCCTGTCAGTAGGCATGATGTACCCAGAACCAAACCCTATCCCAGTACCCTAACCTGAAGACTAACAATCACTTGAAATGTCAAAAGCTCCAAATGTGCACGTTGGACCCATCGAGTCGAGAAAGAAGAGTGGACATTGAAGAGGACATAAGTAGGGTCCAGGATGAAAGTGCCTTTGAAAAGAAGAAGGTTGAAAGTTCTTGAAAGTAAATTGAGAGGCACTGGTGCAGAAAGTTCGAGAAAGCGATCTCCAGTGCTGGTGTCACAGAGTAAGATGGGGTCATTGTGAGAGATTTGTTCAGTACTGGTGGTAGAAGTAAGAGTGACAGGGCTACAAGTAGGCTGTTGATCTCCAGAGATGTTCAGCTCTTTTCATCGGGCAGTGAGGTATGTCTGTGTATAAAACTCTGAGTAATACAGACTCCATCGAAGGGCGATCTGGCTTCAGTGGGAAGCAAGTGCAAAGTTAGTAAGATGGAAGTGATGTCATTGAATCTTGTGGCACCAAAGACTGATCGAGCGGCAGCATGCAGATCTTCCCTTATTCCCTTGTGTGGACCATGCCATTTGCCTCTTGTGTTGCAAGCCTGCAATTCTACAGTACGATCGACTCTCTCAGGGTAGCGAGGGCAAGCAGTCAAGGCGTACTCCAGGAGGTGGAGATGGTTGGGTTTTTTGGAGTAGATAACACTCAATAACTTCAATGTCCAGTCCGTGCTCTCCCCTGCTAAAAAAAAATGGTCCTTATTTAAACAGAAGCAAACAATCCTCTTACATCTGTGATAAGAAAAGAAAAAACAAAGGTCTTGCCATTTCTGGGACACGTTGCACACCCAGACATCTTTCTAGCTCCTTCACACGTGGTGCTAGATGTCTAGCTAAAGACGACGCCTATGGCCAATGTAGTCCTATGGGGGGATGCTGCAGGTAGACCCATCTTTTAAAAATAAAAAAATTATGTGTTCAGGTCTCTGGTGGAAAAATAGAGAGTGATTGATTAGATACAGACTAGGATAATGGGACTCAGCCTCTACTTTGATGTAACTGCCAAAGTAGCTTTCCTGGTACCCAAGATATTTTTTAATACAAAGTGTTGCTCCTCCAAATTGTCCAAGTCCTGGATTTAAAGGAGATGACCTATTTATAAAAGTAGCCACATGTCCAAACTGCACAAGGGAAACAGGATCTTCAGCCAGAGGAAATGTTGGTGCTCCCATTGATGTCCTTGATCCAATGAATGCTCGCCAACTCCTTTAGAGGGACACGGTCCAGTTACTGGAGTCCAGGGACCAGATAAGGGCCCAACTGTTCCTTTTGGCTCATCTATGGAGCAGTTAATAAACAATGTGACAGCACCCACTATGTGTCATTTGAGAATTGTTGTTCTGTTAGGGTCCAGTTTTTCAGAAGCTATTGGACACGATAGACATTTTCCTGTGACAGGGAAACCACAGGGTCTGTGGCACCCACAGCATGAAAAGGCAGTTTGTTTTTTAACAACATGTATGTCTAAGAAAATATCAAACTAATGCTTTTGCACAGATAGCTTCTGTTTTCCTGTGTAGCGTGCTGATTTGGTTTCATTTAATGCTGATGTTATTTTCTTGGTGTGACAAGGCCCTTGCTGCATGTCATCCTCTAAATTACTAAAGCTACTTATTTGAAGCAAGCTGATGGAGGCCTGGGACTCCCCAATCTGACGCGCTACTTTCAAGCGGCCCAATTACGCTATACGGTCGAATGGTATAGGCTAATGTCTGAAAAACATTGGTGTTTCATAGATCGGGCAATAGCGGGTATACATATGTGGAAGGTCCCTTGGCTCCCTAAATGTTATCGCCCAGTGGGGGTATATAGTTCCCCGGTACGGAGATCCACAATGACGGCGTGGGACAGAGTACAAGTTGCACAGGGCCTATCAACTCCATTGTCCCCATTGACTCCCTTCACTGTCCACCCGGAGTTCCCGCTGGCGTGTCCGGGACAGAGCTTTCTTACATAGCAGGAGGCTAATTGCAAGAGGGTGGGATATCTCTTTGATAAGAATGGGATAATGGATTTCCACCAATTAGTATAAGGGAATGGGCTACCAGAATCCGCGTACTGGCAGTATCTGGCCCTAAGACATTGGGTCACACAACCATCAGTTCGTAAAACGCGGAGCAGCCTCTAACGAAATTTGGGAATTGGTTTATAACCAGATCGTCTGACAGAAAGCTTCTGTCAAACATATATGCTTTTCTAATTACGCTCACACAGCAGGGTAAAACACCAGTGCAGCGCAGATGGGAAACAGAATGTGCACGAGAATTCTCCCCTAAGGAATGGCACAACATTGTACACAGAGCCAGGGCATCTTCTTGTAGTACAGCCGGCAAGGAGATGTTCCTTAAAGTAGCCCATTACTGGTACTACACCCCAGAAAGGGAAGCACGCTGGAAACGGGGGCGGACGCGCTCTGCTGGCGCCAGTGGGGTCAGATAGGTACATTGACCCACCTACTCTGGGAGTGCCCCAAGATACGGCCCTTCTGGGTTTCTATACTGCCTGACATAAATAACACCTACGATACTCAACTACCACAAGTTCCAAGTTACATTCTACTAGGTCTCCTGAACACCTTAACATACCCTTTGAATTCCTGCAGGGGGAGGGCCATTACTCCAGCGTTGGGGGCAGCCAAACAGGTGATACTAATTAGGTAGGACAAGGAAGGTGTTCCACACAGGTGGATTGGTTACATAAACTATGGGAGGTGGTAGGAATGGAGAGGATCACAGCCGACATATTTCATAGTCTTCCTCGTTTCGATAAACCCTGGAAATCCACACTGGAGATCTTATCTACTGAATTTAACGAGCTCACCTGCCCGATGTACCTGCGTGTGCTTGGTGTCACTAGAGTTTCCCCCCCACACCCCCCCCCCCCGAGATCAGGCGACAACCCTGCAGCAGAATACCAGGATGGATGCTGGAGCCCACTAGGCCAGCTCGATACCATCTCTGACTGACTCTCATAACTCTCTTATATTTCTCTTCATCTACACTCTTAACCTCTATCCTTTCTCTTTTCTAAAGTCTGACGTCTTCCCACCGGCCACGTGGTTGTAGGTGGTGAATTTGTTTTTCCTTTTTTTGAAAACCAATAAAGAGATATAAAGCATAAACTGCAAAAGCTTTCTAAGACCTTGTCATTACTTCTGCTTCTGAGGCCAGATCCTGTAGGGCTGGTGTCACATATGGAGGATGTCCACGGTCTGAACCCGAGATCTCACTCACCTGAATGATGGCTCCGTGGTCTACAGCCAGAGACTGAGATCTGTGTGACTTTTTCATTTTTCCATCCAACCTCTTTCAAGTAGATTTGTGGTTAAAATATATGACCGAGATGGTAGTTGGATAAGGCTATATGGAAAAAGTGAAAGGAGATGAAAGTGAAGGAAGATGCTACTTATATCTTTAGAAGAGCTAATAGGCCATGTCGAAACAGATGCTCAGATAGCTTGAACTTCTTGGAGAGGAGACTTTCCATTGTATGCACCTGGTGGAAATTGTCCTCACTCACTCTGTAATTCGGGGGGGGGGGGGGGGGAGTAGCAACCACCTGTAATAAAATGAGAGCAGCCAGATGGCAGTCTTGAAGCTGTGTTGGTATGATACCAGTCCACCGCCTGCCGCTACCTTTGAAGTGACTGGGTCACCGCTTTATTTATTTTTTAAAGTGCTTAACCCATTGCTTTTAGGGATACAGATTTTTCATCCTCTGAGTTACGTGCATGGTCTGCGGACCATCTGCCATTTTGGTGTAGTAGGCGACATGGATCTGCCGCTGTCTCTAGTCTGGTGCCGACGACTCTGCTTCGCAGATGCAGTGGAAAAGGATCCTGTCTGGAGAGGAATCCGACAGACGTATCCATGATTGTTTGTATAGATATGTCTTTTGGGGGGGATAGTGATGTGGTCTACAGGCATGGACGTTGATTCACCTGAAGGGGCATCACGCACCCTTTCGACCAATGATGACATCACATGGTTGATCGCTTTGTCATCCTCTTCCTATCATCGGCCTACTGTTTCCAGCTGTGGGGCTAGTGAAAGGGCAAAGAGAGGAAACAACTCTCTCAACTTTCTTAGAGCCTTGCTTACTTCCTGTTCCTACTGATGCCTGAGATTAGAGATAGCTCGGGCTGTACCAAGCATACCATAAGGCAGGTGCCATCCATGGCTACCTCCTCGCCCATGCTTAAGAGCAACGGGAAGACCAATGGAGGGTCTTGACACAAACCACTCCCCCACATGGCCGCTTTCATGATTAGAAATTAATCTGTTTAGTAGGTTTACCACCTCTCAGGCCCTTAGACAGACCAGGCAAATCTCCCGCATTAGGGGTGAGTCTCACTCCCACCTGCCTCACTCTTGACCAGTGGTCATTGCTCCATTGAGTTTACTCACACCTGTAGCTCATGACTTTTCTGTTAAAATTCTAACTTTGGGTTCCAGACCCTTAAATGCTGCTTGAAGGGGTAGATGTGCTGATGTGCATTTTTAAAGTTTAAATGAAAAACCAAGCACTCGGGTCCCGCTCTAAAAATGTTTTGCCCAGTTTCTCTGGCGTTCTTTGTTGGACATTAATTTCCCTTTTCTCTGACACTGTCTTATTTTTAAATCTGTGACTCTCGCAGCTGTTGCTTTAACCAGCTGCTCTATCTTACCAGACCCCGCTTTGTTGTCGGGGGCAGTTGAACATGTAACATGTTGCAGAGGCAGGATATTATCATTCGGTAGAGGACCCCCTTGTATCCCCTGTCTAGTTCCATATCCCCATAATCTGGTTGGTCACGCCTTTTTCCCTGATTGCGCGCTCAGGGCCTTCAGAAGCCCCATTGTGCACCATTTCTAATTTATGAATGCCTGACCCCAAGATGCCACTGTTTAACCCTCATCTTCTCTCCCTCCCCAGCTGCCCTGGACATAAAGCTGGTTTGTTCTACAGATGCAGAGCAGGCAGCTGCTCATAGTGTAAAAAAGTCAATAACTATACATTAAGAACCTCCCCCTCCATAGAAACCCTTTTAGCACCACCAGGCCTTCGCTCTGCCTGGTCCCACTGTTCACTGATGAAGCCTTTTATATTTATGAACAGAAAATAAATGTTGTTTTTCTATCGCTAATGTCTTATTCCAAAAAAAAACCTTCAACCAAAGCGCATTTATCGTACAATTCTCGCCCTTATTGAAGGGGTACTTTGGCAAACATAGACATATATAAATGGTACATTATGGTAAGCGTCATATTAAAGCATGGGAGATAGACCAATGATATGTACAAAGTTTGAGGATCTAACACGGACATCAGGCACATCTGTGTTGGACCCTTGTTCCTCCCACAGCAGAATGTACTACTTTTATTTTTTTTTATTTTTTACTGAGTATATGACGCTCAGTACTCAAAGTGAGTGGATTGTTTCAGGCCCTCTGATTGGCCGAAGGTATGGCTAATCAAATTTACCAAAATACAGAATCCTAGTCCCAAAAATTTTAAACGGGGACTCTTTGGTATATACGGCACAGGAAGTGACGTTATGAGGAGCAGCGCCCTAACCCTTTCATATCTCATTGAAATGAGTCTGTTTTCCGGTCTGTGATCGCTGAATATTCTCTGTACCCAGTTAAGCACTTGCTTCTAAATCTCATGTTTTGCCTCTTCTATGTTAAATCTTAGCATGGAAGTCCGGTAAAAGTGTAGCAGTAAAGGCTGTGGGTGGAACACTCACTGCTGAGATTATGGGGGTCACGTATGTTGAAAAATGACTGTAGCATCACTCAGGCTGGGTGATTTTGATCAGGCGTAGACCAGCAAAGACAACTCCCGTCCTCTGGAACTTCTCCAACAGGACTGCGCGCAAGAACCAGTGAATGTGGCTGGTGCATGCTGCTCTGGTCGCTGGTGCTGCCCTGGCGCAAAGCATCTCGGACAACCAGGAATTGCTAAGGGGTGGAAGAGCCCAGAAATTTAAAAAAAAGTGTAGAGGTGCCACTACAGCCCTTCTCACATGCACTCTGAAATACGTGCTGAAGTTTGGGTTGAGCTGTAGACCTGCAAGAACCAGGACGTAGTCAACACCAGGTATGCTCACGCGCCGATCATCTCCTAGCCAGACCCATAGCTTGTTTCCATTGATTCACTGGAGTACGGCCCAGGAGAGAGTCCCTGGAACCTTCTCAGTTTGATGGATACACACCTGCAGGTAATAACTGCCCAGGCATCTTATCTTGGTACAATCCTTCCGCTTCTTCCAGTAATTGAGAGACTGTTCTTTCACGTGAATCTCTGTTAAGCCTCTCACACTCTGCTTTCGTGAAAGTTACATGATTCTTGCAGGTGTTACAGCACTGGGTGTATTCTCTTTCACAAAAGTGGCGTGTACCATCACCAATTCTACCAAAAATGCTACAATGCAGTGATGCGTGGCTGATATCCCTGGAGTGTGGGGAGTGGGTATTTGTGTACATCTCCGGTGTTGATATATCCAACTTTGTAAAATGTCCTCAGTGATGGGTATGCGTGCCCCGTTTGTGTTCTCTTTGCCCACTAATGGGCTAGAGGCAATTCTGAGGCGAACGACGAAGGATGTCCCCTATGTGGAGTCACCCCGCTTACCTATACTCCTCTATGCAGATGATATGCTGCTCCTGGCTAGAAATCCTACGGCACTGCAGAAACCCATACTGGAGTCCGCGAGTTATGTGGCTAGTTTAGACCTTTGTAGAAAGGTTTCGAAATCCTTAGTTCGAGTGGCAGGAGTATGCTCTAAAATCCTTTAATTTCCAGACAGAGGAGAGGAAATTAGAGTGTATGTTGATTCGTTTACCTATTTGGGTGTATTATTTGACAAAAAGCTTTCTTGGAAAAAGATGGTGTTAAGTAGAAAGGACCTTTTGGAAAATGGGATCAGGGCACTTGCAAATCTATTCACAAAATTGGGTTTGAAACTTATACCAGAAATCGCGGTCGTCAGTAGATAGTTATAGTTAGGACCGTGTTTCCATAGGAAATCTCAAAATTCTATTTTGAATAACTTTGGCGCCGGTTTACGAATCCTCGCGAAATTTTCAAAACTAATGGGGCGCTCCGCTCAGCTCCTACCCTGAAAGTCTCAGGGGGATTCGTCAAGCGGGGGCCGAGAAAAAAGGGGGGTCCCAAAACGCGTTTTCCCCATGCATTTTCCCATAGGACATTTAGTCGAAGAATTACTTGAAATTTTGCAAAGAGGTAGTCCTCAGGTCAGGGATGTGCCTTTTGCATATATGGAGTCAATCTGTTCAGTAGTTCCTGAGAAATTTGCAGTTAAAGTACATAAATATCTATAGCTGCGCACGGTGCGCGCACGGTGCGCGCACCTTAACGTGCGCGAGCGTAATTCTGATTAGTGGTTACATGTCAGTCAACGTTCGAATCGGTCGAAATCAGGAAGTGACGGCTGCCATTTTGTTTGTTTTGAGTGCGAGAGTGAAAAAGGAAGGTGGCGAACGTGAAAAGGGGGCAGAGTAGAGAGTTCCTGACCCCCTAGCCTTTGTCAGGGGGTCCCTGAAGGACCACGAAGGCAGAAAAAAACATTTTATTTATTTATTTTTTAAATCGCGGGGTGCGCGCACGGTGAAAAACCATAAAAAAATAAAAAATGTAAATACGTAGTTTATTGTCAAATATATAAAAATATAATAATAAATACATAACTTAGCATTTAAAAAACCGTACACATTCACTGAAAAAAACATAGGTTTCACACACGTTATAGTTAGGAATTAGCATTTAAAAAACCTTGCAAATTCACTTAAAAAACCCTAGGTTTCACACATGTTATAGTTAGGTGGACATTTCACTCGTAAAAAACCAATGAAATTCCCCCGTTATAGTTAGTTCAGATAACAATAACTCGCGCGACCGCCACTATCAAAAGGATGATGTCATCAGTGATGTCATGAGTGATGCCACTGACCATGTCATGAGTGATGTAATATGTGACATCATGAGCAGTGGATTGCGGGCGCGCGAGTTATAGTTATCTGAACTAACTATAACGGGGGAATTTCATTGGTTTTTACGAGTGAAATGTCCACCTAACAATAACATGGGAGAGCGGCTCAAACAACGTTACACATTCTATTTTTTGGCTCTTTTTATGGACCCCAAAAGAAAGCTTATTTAGTTCCGATGTTACGGAAATATAATCTTGCCCAATGTATGCCTGCACTGCACTTTATTCAACAGCTACCAGACCCATATGTGTTTTGTACTCTCGCCTTTTACCTATGGGCAGTGGCCAGACATAGATATTTATCTGCACAGATGTTTTAATGGACTGCCATTATTTGGCAATTAAGAAATTATGAAGATATGTAATGATTTTATATTCTGTATGGTCTTAGATGTTTTTATTGGATGTAAGATTTTAACTTGTAGTTGTACTTTTTATACATTGAAATAATGCGAAATAAAGTAGAAGAATGGAATGGGTACGCGCGCGCATCATACAACACATTCTTTGCGGTTTGAATGATGGCTGCTCCTTTTGCTTTGTAGACATGCACACTTGTGCAAAAATGTACCTGCCTGATCCATAAAAGGGTCCAAGGGAACAGATGTCTGATTATCTTGACAAACTGATTTATTTCTGTGTGACTTTATCGGAACACACCTATAAACCTTCGTAAAAAGCAGCACATGATCATGTCAACATCATATTTAACCCTTCTATGCATCCACTCAGGAGACAAGAGGTGTGGTACCCACCCACAGAGTGCTTGGAAGGGCAGTATGTATTCACACAGACCCACAGAGCCCCTAGGAAGAGCAGTATTTATCCACGCTGGAGGAGAGGAGTGGTACCCCCCCACAGAGCCCCTGGGAAGGGAAGTATGTATCCATGCGGAAGAGGAGAGGTGTGGTACCACCCACAGAGCCCCTAGGAATGGCATTGTGTATCCACGCTGGAGGAGAGGTATGGTACCTACCTACAGAGCCCCTAGGAAGGGCACGATCTATCCTCAAGGACCCACAGAGCCCCTAGGATGGGCAATATGTATCCGCGCAGAAGAGGAGAGGTGTGGTACCTACCTACAGAGCCCCTAGGAAGGGCAGTATGTATCCACAAGGAAGAGGAGAGGTGTGGCACCCACCCAACAAAGCCCTTAGTAAGGGCAGTATGCATCCACGCGGAAGAAGAGAGATGTGGTACCCACCCACCGAGCCCCTAGTAAGAGCAGTATGCATACATGCGGAAGAGGAGAGGTGTGGTACCCACTTACAGGGCCTCTAGAAAGGGCAATACGCATACACACAGAAGAGGACAGATGTGGTACCTACCCACAGAGTCCCTAGGAAGGGCAGTAGGTATCCAAGCTAAAGAGGAGAGGTGTGGTACCCACCCACAGAGCCCTTAGTAAGGGCAGTATGCATCCACGCGGTAGAGGAGAGGTGTGGTACCCATCCACAGAGCCCCTAGTAAGAGCAGTATGCATCCATGAGGAAGAGGTGAGGTGTGGCACCCACCTACAAGGGCCTCTAGAAAGGGCAATACGCATACACACAGAAGAGGAGAGGTGTGGTACCCACCCACAGGCCCCCCAGGAAGGGCAATATATATACACACAGAAGAGGAGAAATATGTTACCCACCCACAGGGTCTCTAGGAAGGGAAGTATGTATCCACACAGACCCAGAGAGACCCATAGGAAGGGCAGTATGTAGCCATGCAGAAGAGGAGAGATGTGCTACCCATACACAGAGCCTCTAGTAAGGGCAGTATGTATCCACACGGAAGAGAAGAGGTTTGGTACCTACCCTCATAGCCCTTAGGAAGGGCAGTATGTATCTACGCTGACCCACACAGCCCCTAGGAAGGCCAGTATGTATCCACACAGAAGAGAGGAGGATAGGTGTAGTACCCACCCACAAAGTACCTAGGAAAGGCAGCATGTATACATGCAGAAGAGTAGAGGTGTGGTACCCAATCACAGAGTACCTAGGAAGGGCAGTATGTATCCATGCGGAAAAGGAGAGGTGATGTACCCACCCACAGAGCCCCTAGTAAGGGCAGTATGCATCCACACGGAAGAGAAGAGGTTTGGTACCTACCCTCATAGCCCTTAGGAAGGGCAGTATGTATCTACGCTGACCCACACAGCCCCTAGGAAGGCCAGTATGTATCCACACAGAAGAGAGGAGGATAGGTGTAGTATCCACCCACAAAGTACCTAGGAAAGGCAGCATGTATACATGCAGAAGAGTAGAGGTGTGGTACCCAATCACAGAGTACCTAGGAAGGGCAGTATGTATCCATGCGGAAAAGGAGAGGTGTGGTACCCAAGCACAGAGCTCCTAGGAAGGGCAGTATGTATCCATGTGGAAGATTAGAGGTGTGGTACCCACCCACAGGCTCTAGGAAGGGAAGTCTGTAAGCAAGCAGAAGAGGAGAGGGGTGGTACCCTACCACAGAGCCCCTAGGAAGGGCAGCATGTATCTGCTTGGAAGAGGAGCTGTGTGCTACCCACACACAGGGTCTCTAGGAAGGGCAGTATGTATCCACACAGACCCACAAAGCCACCTAGAAAGAGCAGTATGTATCCACTCAGAAGAGGAGAGGTGTGGTACCTACCCTTAGAGCCCCTAGGAAGGGCAGTATGCATCCACGAGGAAAAGGACAGGTGTGGTACCCACCCACTGAGCCCTTAGTAAGGGCAGTGTGCATCCACGCAGAAGAGGAGATGTGTGGTACCCACCTACAGGGCCTCTAGAAAGGGCAATACACATACACACAGAAGAGGAGAGGTGTGGTACCCACCCACAGGCTCCCTAGGAAGGGCAATACATATACACACAGAATAGGAGAGGTATGTTACCCACCCACAGTGTCTCTAGGAAGGGAAGTATGTATCCACACAGACCCAGAGAGCCCCCTAGGAAGGGCAGTATGTAGCCATGCAGAAGAGGAGAGATGTGCAACCCATACACCGAATACTTAGGATGGGCAGTATGTATCCAAGCGGAAGATGAGGTGTGGTACCCACCCACACAGCCCCTAGTAAGGGCAGTATGCATCCACGCAGAAGAGAAGAAGTTTGGTACCTACCTCATAGACCTTAGGATGGGCAGTATGTATCTACACAGACCCACAGAGCCCCCAGGAAGGCCAGTATGTATCCACTTGGAAGAGGAGAGGTGTGGTACCACCCACAGAGCCCCTAGGAAGGGCAGTATGTATCCACTCGGAAGAGGAGAGGTGTGGTACCACCCACAGGGCCCCTAGGAAGGGCAGTATGTATCCATGCGGAAGAGGAGAGGTGTGGTACCCACCCACAGAGCCCCTAGGAAGGGCAGTATGCATCCACGCAGAAGAGAAGAAGTTTGGTACCTACCTCATAGACCTTAGGATGGGCAGTATGTATCTACACAGACCCACAGAGCCCCCAGGAAGGCCAGTATGTATCCACACAGAAGGGAAGAGGATAGGTGTAGTACACACCCACAGAGTACCTTGGAAAAGCTGCCTGTATCCATGCAGAAGAGTAGAGGTGTGGTACCCAATCACAGAGTACCTAGGAAGGGCATTATGTATCCATGCGGAGGAGGAGAGGTGTGGTACCCACCCACAGGCTCTAGGAAGGGCAGTATGGATCCACGCGGAAGAGGAGAGGTGTGGTACCCACCCACAGAGCCCCTAGGAAGGGCAGTATGTAGGCAAACAGAAGAGGAGAGGTGTGGTAATCACCCACAGGCTCTAGGAAGGGCAGTCTGTAGGCAAGCGGAAGAGGAGAGGTGGTACCCAACCACAGAGCCCCTAGGAAGGGCAGCATGTATCCACTTGGAAGAGGAGATGTGTGGTACCCACACACAGGGTCTTTAGGAAGGGCAGTATGTATCCACACAGACCCACAGAGCCCCCTAGGAAGGGCAGTATGTATCCACTCGGAAGAGGAGAGGTGTGGTACCTACCCACAGAGTCCCTAGGAAGGGCAGTATGTATCCAAGCTAAAGAGGAGAGGTGTGGTACCCACCCACAGAGCCCTTAGGAAGGGCAGTATGCATCCACGCGGAAGAGGAGAGGTGTGGTACCCACCCACAGGCCCCCCAGGAAGGTCAATACATATACATACAGAAGAGAAGTGTGTTACCCACCGGG
The DNA here is from genome assembly GCF_964204655.1 of Triturus cristatus. Taxonomy (NCBI): domain Eukaryota; kingdom Metazoa; phylum Chordata; class Amphibia; order Caudata; family Salamandridae; genus Triturus; species Triturus cristatus. Next base: position 1,042,258,181 of record NC_140588.1, read on the forward strand.
TCTTTAGGAAGGGACGTATGTATCCACACAGACCTAGAAAGCCCCCTAGAAAGGGCAGTATGTAGCCATGCAGAAGAGCAGAGATGTGCTACCCATACACAGAATCCTTAGGAAGGGCAGTATGTATCCAAGTAGAAGAGGAGAGGTGTGGTACCCACCCACAGAGCCCCTAGTAAGGACAATATGCATCCACACGGAAGAGAAGAGGTTTGGTGCCTACCCTCATAGCCCTTAGGAAGGGCAGTATGTATATGTGCAGACCCACAGAACCCTAAGAATGCCAGTATGTATCCACACAGAAGAGAAGAGGATGGGTGCAGTACCCTCCCACAGAGTACCTAGGAAAAGCCGCATGTATCCAAGCAGAAGAGTAAAGGTGTGGTATCCACCCACAGAGCTCTAGGAAGGGCAGTATGTGTCCATGTGGAAGAGGAGACGTGTGGTACCCACCCACAGAGCCCCTAGGAAGAGCAGTATGTATCCACTTGGAAGAGGAGAGGTGTGGTACCACCCACAGAGCCCCTAGGAAGGGCAGTATGTATCCACTCGGAAGAGGAGAGGTGTGGTACCACCCACAGGGCCCCTAGGAAGGGCAGTATGTATCCATGCGGAAGAGGAGAGGTGTGGTACCCACCCACAGAGCCCCTAGGAAGGGCAGTATGTATCCACGCGGAAGAGGAGAGGTGTGGTACCCACCCACAGAGCCCCTAGGAAGGGCAGTATGCATCCACATGGAAGAGAAGAGGATTGGTACCTACCCTAATAGCCCTTAGGAAGGGCTGTGTGTATCTACGCAGAGCCAGAGAGCCCCTAAGAAGACCAGTATGTATCCACACAGAAGAGGATAGGTGTAGTACTCACCCACAGAGTACCTAGTAAGGGCAATTTGTATCCATGTGGAAGAAGAGAGGTGTGCTACCACCCACAGACCCCTAGGAAGAGTGGTACCCACCCACAGAGCCCCTAGGAATGGCAGTTTGTATCCATGTGGAAGAGGAGAGGTGTGGTACCACCCACAGAGCCCCTAGGGAGAGTGGTACCCACACACAGAACCCCTAGGAAGGGCAGTTTGTATCCTAATGAAGGGGAGAGGTGTGGTACCACCCACAGAGCCCCTAGGAAGAGCGGTACCCTCCCACAGAGCCCCTAGGAAGGGCAGTTTGAATCTATGTGGAAGAGGAGAGGTGTGGTACCTACCCTCATAGCCCTTAGGAAGGGCAGTATGTATCTACACAGACCCTCAGAGCCCCTAAGAAGGCCAGTATGTATCCACACAGAAGAGAAGAGGATAGGTGTAGTACCCACCCACAGAGTACGCAGGAAAAGCCGCATGTATCCAAGCAGAAGAGTAAAGGTGTGGTACCCAATCACAGAGTACCTAGGAAGGGCAGTATGTATCCATGCAGAGGAGGAGAGGTGTGGTACCCACCCATAGAGCTCCTAGGAAGGGCAGTATGTATCCATGCGGAAGAGGAGAGGTGTGGTACCCACCCACAGAGCCCCTAGGAAAAGCAGTATGTATCCACTCGGAAGAGGAGAGGTGTGGTACCACCCACAGAGCCCCTAGGAAGGGCAGTATGTATCCACTCCGAAGAGGAGAGGTGAGGTACCACCCACAGAGCACTTAGGAAGGGCAGTATGTATCCATGCGGAAGAGGAGAGGTGTGGTACCCACCCACAGAGCCCCTAGGAAGGGCAGTATGTATCCACACGGAAGAGGAGAGGTATGGTACCCATCCACAGAGCCCCTAGGAAGGGCAGCATGCATCCAGACGTAAGAGAAGCGGTTTGGTACCTACCCTCATAGCCCTTAAGAAGGGCAGTATGTATCTATGCAGACCCACAGAGCCCCTAAGAAGGCCAGTATGTATCCACACAGGAGAAAAGAGGATATGTGCAGTAGCCACCCACAGAGTACCTAGAATGGGCAGTTTGTATCCATATGGAAGAAGGGAGGTATGGTACTACCCACAGAGCCCCTAGGAAGAGTGGTACCCACCCACAGAGCCCCTAGGAAGGGCTGTTTGTATCCATGTGGAAGGGGAGAGGTGTGGTACCACCCAGAGAGCCCCTAGGAAGAGTGGTACCCACACACAGAGCCCCTAGGAAGGGCAGTTTGTATCTATGTGGAAGAGGAAAAGTGTGGTACCCACCCACAGAGCTCCTAGGAAGGGCAGTATGTATCCACACGGAAGAGGAGAGGTGTGCTACCCACCCACAGACCCCCTAGAATGGGCAGTATGCATCCACACGGAAGAGAAGAGGTTTGGTACCTACCCTCATAGCCCTTAGGAAAGGCAGTATGCATCTACGCAGACCCACAGAGCCCCTAAGAAGGCCAGTACGTATTCACACAGAAGAGGATAGGTGTAGTACCCACTCACAGAGCCCCTAGGAAGGGCAGTTTGTATCCATGTGGAAGAAGAGAGGTGTGGTACCACCCACAGAGCCCCTAGGAAGAGTGGTACCCACCCACAGAGCCCCTAGGAAGGGCAGTTTGTATCCATGTGGAAGAAGAGGTGTGGTACCACCCACAGAGCCCCTAGGGAGAGTGGTACCCACCCACAGAGCCCCTAGGAAGGGCAGTTTGTATTCATGTGGAAGGGGAGATGTGTGGTACCACCCACAGAGCCCGTAGGAAGAGTGGTATCAATCAATCAGTGACACTTATAGAGCGCGCTACATACCCGTAGGGTCTCAAGGCGCTGGGGGGGGGGGGGGGGGGGGTGCCGCTACTGCTCGAACAGCCAGGTCTTCAGCTTCTTCCTGAAGGAGAGGTGGTCTTGGGTCAGGCGCAGGTCGGTCGGGAGGGAGTTCCAGGTCTTGGCGGCCAGGTAGGAGAAGGATCTTCCTCCTGTAGTCGCTCTTCGGATGTGGGGGACGGCGGCGAGGGCGTGGTTGGCTGATCGGAGGTGGCGTTTGGGAGCGTAGAAGTTGATCCGGCTGTTGAGGTAGCTCGGGCCTTGGTTGTGTAGGGCTTTGTGTGCGTGGGTGAGGAGGCGGAAGGTGATTCTTTTGTTGACGGGGAGCCAGTGAAGGTCTCTCAGATGTCCGGTGATGTGGCTGGTTCGTGGGATGTCGAGGATGAGTCTGGCTGAGGCGTTCTGGATCCGCTGGAGTCTCTTCTAGAGCTTGGCGGTGGTACCGGCGTAGAGGGCGTTGCCGTAGTCCAGTCGGCTGGTGACGAGGGCCGGGGTGACGGTCTTCCTGGTCTCGGTGGGGATCCACCGGAAGATCTTCCGTAGCATGCGTAGGATGTTGAAGCACGCCGAGGAGACGTTGTTGACTTGCCTGGTCATGGAGAGGGAGGAGTCCAGGATGAAGCCCAGGTTGCGTGCATGGTCTGTCGGTTTGGGTGCGGTGCCCAGGGCGGGAGGCCACCAGGAGTCGTCCCAGGCGGAGGGGGAAGAGCCCAGGATGAGGACCTCCGTCTTGTCAGAGTTCAGTTTCAGGCGGCTGGTCGTCATCCACTCGGCTACCTCTTTCATCCCTTCGTGCAGGTTGGCTCTGGCGGAGGCGGGGTCGTTGGTCAGGGAGAGGATCAGCTGGGTGTCGTCGGCGTAGGAGATTATGCTGAGGTTGTGTTTGCGTACGATGGCCGCGAGGGGGCTCATTTAGACGTTGAAGAGGGTGGGGCTCAGAGATGATCCTTGAGGGACGCCGCAGATGACTTCGGAGGCCTCTGACTTGTACGGTGGTAGGCGGACTCTCTGTGTTCTTCCGTCGAGGAAGGAGATGATCCATTCCAGCGCCTTGTCCTGGATTCCGATGTTGCTGAGGCGCTGTACTAGGGTGCGGTGGCAGACCGTGTCGAATGCCGCGGAGAGGTCTAGGAGGATGAGGGCCGCTGTTTCTCCATTGTCCATCAGGGCTCGGATGTCATCGGTGGCGGCGATGAGGGCGGTCTCGGTGCTGTGATTGGCTCGGAAGCCGGACTGTGAGGGGTCGAGGGATCCGTTCGTCTCGAGGAAGGCGGCCATCTGCTTGTTGACGGTCTTCTCGATGACTTTGGCTGGAAACGGGAGGAGCGAGATGGGGCGGTAGTTCTTGAGTTCGGTGGGGTCCGCTGTTGGTTTCTTGAGTAGAGCGCTGAGTTCGGCGTGTTTCCAGCTCTCAGGGAAGGTGGCGGTGTCGAAAGATGTGTTGATGATGTCTCGCAGGTGGGGTGCGATGACAGCGTCGGCCTTGTTGAAGACGTGGTGAGGGCAGGGATCGGTCGGTGATCCGGAGTGGATGGAGTTCATCGTGCGGATGGTGTCTTCGGTGCTGATCGGGGTCCAGGCGTGGAGGGTGGTGGTGGGGGGTGATTGTTCGGTCATGGTGTGCGTTGGTTGGTTGTTGAAGCTGTTGTGTATGTCCGCGATCTTGTTGTGGAAGTATGAAGCGAGGGAGTTGCAGAGGTCTTGCGATGGGGTGATGTCGTTGTTTCCTGCGCTGGGGTTGGAAAGCTCTTTCACGATGTTGAAGAGTTCCTTGCAGTTGTGTGCGTTGTTGTCCAACCGTTCCTTGAATGCTGTTTTCTTGGCGGCGCGGATCAGCTGGTGGTGCTTCCGGGTGGCAAGCTTGAAGGAGGTCCTGTTGTCCGGTGTAGGTTCCCTTCTCCAGACTTTCTCGAGGGCTCGGCAGTTCTTCTTGGAGCTCTTGAGTTCGTCGGTGAACCACGGGGCTTTCTTGCTGCCGGGTCTGCTGGGCGGGGTCCTCAGCGGGGCGAGCTCGTCCGCGCAGATGCTGATCCACTTCGTGAAGTTGTCGGCGGCCTGGCTGGGGTTCGCTGAGCTGGCAGGAGGGTGCTGGCTCAGGGAGGTGGCGAGCTGGTCTGCTGTGATCTTGTTCCAGCTTCTGCGGGCGGCCTGTTGCTGGTGGTGGTGGGTCGTCGTTCTCTTGAAGGTGAAGTGGACGCAGCTGTGGTCCGTCCATTGAAGCTCTGTGGCGTGGCTGAAGTCGATGTCTGTGCTGGAAGAGAAGACTGCGTCGAGTGTGTGTCCGGCGAGGTGGGTGGGGGTGGACACCAGTTGCTTGAGTCCCAGGTTGGCGAGGTTGTCCAGCAGGGTGGTGGTGTTGCGGTCGTTGTTGTTCTCCAGGTGGAAGTTGAGGTCCCCCAGGAGGATGTAGTCAGAGGAGGGGAGGGCGTGCGGGCTGACGAAGTCGGCGATGTCCTCGCTGAATTGTGTGCGTGGTCCAGGGGGTCGGTAGATCAGGGTGCCTCTGAGGGTGGTGTTCGGGTTGGTGTGGATCTGGAAATGCAGGTGTTCGGCGGTGGTCAGGGTGTTGTCGGTGCTGGTCGTGAGACGGATGGTGTTCTTGTGGATGATGGCGATGCCTCCTCCCATCTGGTTGGCGTTGCGGTCCCTCCGGACGATCTTGTAGCCCTCTGGGATAGCGATGGCGATGTCGGGAGCTGAAGAGGCGTTCATCCAGGTCTCCGTGAGGAAGGCAACGTCAGGGGCTGTGGCGTCTAGGAGGTTCCAGAGTTCGATGGCGTGTCTGTGGACGGAGCGGGTGTTGAGCAGGATGCACTTGAGGTGGGTGCTGCTGGTGTTCGACTTGGCGGGTGCTGGTGTGAGGCAGGTCCGGATGCAGGTGAATTTGCAGGCGTGGCAGCTGAAGGGTCCGTGGGTGCGTCGTGGTGTGGCTTGGTGGCATTCTGGGAGTCGGCTGGAGTTGAGAGCGATGAGGGTGGCGGCGGAGTACGTCAGGCGGGTCGGTCAGGGTCTTCGTGGGCCAGGGGTCCTGGCGCTGGTCGCGATCCGGTCGCGAACGGGCGCAGACGGGCTTACCGTTAGCGCGCCTTCGGCGCACAATCGGCGCGCCCGCTGCGCGTGACCGCTGCGCGTGACCGCTGCGCGTTCGCACGGTCGCCATATAAAGGCGAAGTGCGCGGGTGGGCGGAGCAGCTGGGAGGCGGGAGCGGGGAGGGAACAGAAGGAAAAAAGGGGCGGGGTCTGCGGTGGTGGCGGGAAGCGGGGAGGGAAGACGGAGGGCGGCGAGGTAGGCGGGCAAACAGGAAGGACACAAGCTGAAAAATACAGGCACTAATGGAAATCAAAAAACGCTAACACGGGCAAGAAATACAATTTAACAAGCACAAATGGCGAACAAAACAAAAACAAAGCAAACGACAACAGAGTCAGCCGGCGGCGAGGCAGGCAGCGAGGAAGGGACAAGGCTAAGGGGCACACGCAGCAGCTGGTGGCCGTGCGGCGCGGGGGTGTCCCACAAGTGGCCACCCACAGAGCCCCTAGGAAGGGCAGTTTGTATCCATGTGGAAGAGGAGAGGTGGTACCACCCACAGAGCCTCTAGGAAGAGTGGTACCCACTCAGAGCCCCTAGGAAGGGCAGTTTGTATCCATGTGGAAGAGGAGAGGTGTGGTACCACCCACAGAGCCCCTAGGAAGAGTGGTACCCACCCACAGAGCCCCTAGGAAGGGCAGTTTGTATCCATGTGGAAGAGGAGAGGTGAGGTACCACCCACAGAGCCCCTAAGGAGAGTAGCACCCACCCACAGAGGCCCTTGGAAGAGCAGTTTGTATTCATGTGGAAGGGGAGAGGTGTGGTACCACCCACAGAGCCCCTAGGAAGAGTGGTACCCACCCACAGAGCCCCTAGGAAGGGCAGTTTGTATCCATGTGGAAGAGGAGAGGTGTGGTACCACCCACAGAGCCCCTAGTGGGAGTGGTACCCACCCACAGAGCGCCTAGGAAGGGCAGTTTGTATCCATGTGGAAGGGGAAAGGTGTGGTACCACCCACAGAGCCCCTAGGAAGAGTGGTACCCACCCACAGAGCCCCTAGGAAGGGCAGTTTGTATCCATGTGGAAGAAGAGGAGTGGTACCACCCACAGAGCCCCTAGGAAGAGTGGTACCCACTCAGAGCCCCTAGGAAGGGCAGTTTGTATCCATGTGGAAGAGGAGAGGTGTGGTACCACCCACAGAGCCCCTAGGAAGGGCAGTTTGTATCCATGTGGAAGAAGAGGTGTGGTACCGCCCACAGAGCCCCTAGGAAATGCAGTTTGTATCCATGTGTGGAAGATGAGGTGTGGTACCGCCCACAGAGACCCTAGGAAGAGTGGTACCCACTCACAGAGCCCCTAGGAAGGGCAGTTTGTATCCATGTGGAAGAAGAGAGATGTGGTACCACCCACAGAGCCCCTAGGAAGAGTGGCACCCACTCGGAGCCCCTAGGAAGGGCAGTTTGTATCCATGTGGAAGAGGAGAGGTGTGGTACCACCCACAGAGCTTCTAGGAAGAGTGGTACCCACTCAGAGCCCCTAGGAAGGTCAGTATGTATCCACGTGGAAGAGGAGAGGTGTGGTACCCGTGCACAGAGTTTTTATGAAGGGCAGTCTCAGGACGCCTGCCGCTTGCCTGTGTTAAGCCAAACACTGTTTCATTCCCAATTCATGATTGTTGCACCACACAGGTAAACCTGAAAGAGTTTACTAACATGTGGTGATGGTACTTTAGTGCATAATCTCCCCGCAGCCCTGCACATATTGACAGATATTGAATGAGCTACACAATGTATTCTGCTTAAAATGACCATAGTCTGTTCTCTGGGCTTTACTATTTAGCGGGGCAGGTTCGTATTTCTTTTTTAAATCTTCTCACTTACTTTGACTATTTTGTTTGTGTGCTCGGATATGTTCGTGGGAGCTGCACCCACACTTGCTCATTGTCGCACAGTTTGGTCTAGTGAGGAACCCGGGATTGCACGGCCAGCAATGTAGCCACTAGACTAGTAGATGGCCATATGTGCAAAGGTTTGTTGGCCATGCGGTTAGTCCAGCACCTTTCATAGGCACTGAGTTTATGATACAACTTTTATGAAAACAGAGGCCGCTCTGACTGACTGAATACTCCCCACAAGGCTATCGCTGGAGTAGGCGCGACAGCATGAAGCCTGTAGGCCACTGGGCGTATGCATGGGCACAGAGCCCCAGAAATATAGAAAGAGGCACTGTTCCCCTCTCAAAGAACAGGCCAGGGCTGCTAGTGTGCAGGCAGTTATTTAAAGTTGCTTCCCTTCTTGTGAATTCCATGCATAGCTAACAGGGGAAATAGACTGCTCGTGGCTTCCTCTCTGAACACTGAACCAATGTGACCACCAGTCTGGGCTTCGACACGGTCAGCATCCTGCAGGCCCTCGAGGAGGCAGTCTTCATAATTAGATGTTCAAGTAGGGCCATGCCAAGTCAAACTACTTCTGTGGGGTTTTTAGAAGGCATTACGCGCCGCCTTATGGGCACTACAGACCGTTCGAGGACCAGAGACACTCGGATATGTTGGGCAAAAATGCAACTGATAAACATATTCGGGGCTATTCGCTAAGGTAAATTACACTTGTGAGTATTTAACTTGTGTAATTTAGTCTTACACTTTTAAATAACTTTACTACTTTTCGCTATTCACAAAATCCAAATGTAAAGTTACTCTAAGTGTATATTTATACGTTTCCACTCCTTGATAAAGGGGGTGGAGCCACATTAACAAGTGTAAGTTACTGCTGAAAAAAACATGAGTACGTCCAGCACCACACATGGCCAACCACTGGTACAGCAACACCCTCCCATATACATAATGCAAGCAGGGGCTTAAAATTAAACCCCATAGAAAATAACATTGAATTACATTACATCATTTAAAATTGTTAAATATGAGTTTATAACTTGATGTTAAGAAAATATAACAAATATGCATATTTATTATTTGATTACACAAAATTTTAATCTACACTTTTACTTTTGAAATTATTGTAACAATACATTGTATTAAAGTATAATACAGTTAATGTCACTTAATTCTACACATCCCTTTTAATCATTATTAATGCATAGTAAAATAATGTTTTTTTTATTTAGGTGGGAATTTGATTTCCAATTCAAACCCCAGTGTAACGTTGGTCGGTCCTCAGGATCGGTTTGTAGTTAGGAATGGTCCACCCCTTGATCTAACCAAGCCTACAAGCCGTAATGGCAAAGGTCAGTGGAAGGGTCAAGTGGGGGAAGGAAAGAGAGGGAACAGCAGGGAAGGAGAGCTGGAACAAAAAAGAAAAGAACACCAGACTGAGAACACCACCTTTTATACGTTTGTGAGCAAAGGCAAAACAAAGACTCACCCCTACCAGGGGTGAATACACCTCTTATACCTGAAAATAAAAGGGAAAACATCCTTGTAATGGCTGTGCTTGGATAGAAGGGGATGCCTTCTATGTGGAAGGGACCGGAATGTTATAACTGCAGGAGTTAAACGAGAGAACATATAGCCTTGCATGGATAAATACACACTCCTAGTAGCCAGAAGCAACTGTAATGACCTATACTCTGTTATGGAGCACAAACCTACCCTTGTCTAGACTCCACCGCACTTCACAGGGATAGAGCGTAGGCTCCTACCACTCATAACAACCCCTGTTAAAGATAGAGCCAGAAGAATGACTTATAACGAGACCTTTAACCGTCCTCAATACACGTAAACCAACAGCAATCCAAACGGTTACTACTGCAGTGGTAGTATAGTCCTTAGGCTTTACTCTCGAACAACAGTCGTTTGTATTTCAAAGTAAACGGGCACAGAAGAACCTCTAGTGTAATGCCTCTTACACGTAGAGCTCAAAGTGCCCCCAAAAGGAATAAGAAAGTAAACCAAACCCCTCGCCGCTGGCCGGTAACGCCAGCCGAGGAAGCAAACAGGGAAGCACACCAGCCTCCGCATGAGCAGCCGCTCTCCAACAAAGGTAGGTGAAGCAAATCAGGGGAAAACAATTACGGACCCCCCCGCCGGCCAACAATGCAGGCCGAATTAATCCAGAGTCAATAAACCGCTCGCCGCTGGTCGGTAACGCCAGCCGAGGAATCACTCAGGGAAGTGCACCCGCCTCCACATGAGCAGCCACTCTCCAACGGAGGTTGGTGGAACAGACCAGGGGAAAGAAATTGGTGCAAGGCACCCTTACCGCTCAGCAAAAAACCAAGAACAGGAACGAGACCAGCTACACCAGGGATGAAGAATTTCCGACGCTGGTCTCCGGACTCCATTGCCCTTTATGCCGACTTCTCGCGACGTTTAGGCATGATGCGCGAGTGCTCATGGGTAGTGTAATTCGAGACGCCGGCACTGCATGCGATCCTAGAATGTTACGTCATGCCGCGTGTGCTCGCCGTATGCGCTCATGACACCCAGAAAAAAAACTTTCAATTTAATAAATTTCAATTGATTATATGTTTAATTTAAAATTAAGTCAATAGTGCTGTCACATTTTTTTCTTGAGTTTCACTAATAAAATAAATATAAACAATGAATTTAGAGTATTATTTAACATAAAATATTAGTTTTAACTTTTTCAAAGTTTAATAAACTCTCTTAATTTTGCCTGTATTGTTTCATGCATCTCCACCTAGGCTGCAGTCTCCCTAGAGTAAATATTAATGTAAATTAATTGTATACATTTATTTTGAATATAGAACTAAAGAAGAAAAATCTAGAGAACTAGTAACTTAATTTTGAATTATTCATTTAATAATGTGTATATATACTAAATTAAATGTAAAATATTTTTAAAAGTTTCAGTTAAAACATAAATTCCCATCTAAAGTAAAAATATTATACATTAATATTTATTAGAAGTGATATATCGAATTAAAAGTAATTAATATTACAATTTAGTAAAATGTATTTTTACATGAATTTCTAAATTCAATAAAGGGTATTAAAATATTTTATAATTAAATATTAAATTGGGACTATTTTTATATATTGTTTAAACATTAAATTATATGTATTTAAACAATATTTAGGACACCATATTTTGTCGTACTATATTCTGACATACAGTCCTAGAGAAATGGTCATAGTGTGGGACGACCCATTCAGATGTGAGGTATAGGGACTCCATTTGATATCCCCAAATAGCTGCACTTTTGTGTTAAACCTTGTTAGCAGAACTCCAGCCTAGAGAGTTTAGCCTTCTGGAGTTTTCTGAAAGGTTGGGTAACGTTCACATCTATAGGACTTTATTACTCTCACAACAAGGGGGTTTTATTAGGGTATTTAGTTAATTGGCTGGAAACACATGAATCAAGTGCTTTGCCTTTTGCACTTGGCATTGCCCAAGTCAATATTGAACGTCAATGATAAAATCTCACAGAGAGCCGTGGGCTCAGTCTGAGGTACTCCTGGAATAGTTCTGAGTAGTTCTACTCATGGGTGGGTGAAGTGGGGGTGAGTGGTGCTCAAAGGAGATAGACACCTACTCTGAGGCCCCCGGATGTGGAAGCAGAAGTTGGATGTGTTTTTTTGCAGTTTATTCGTTCTTTAAAGGTTGTTCTTTGCTTAACACGTTCTATAATCCCTGAGGTCGTAGGTATTTTGTTGATTTGTTGTCGGTTTATATCGCTTAAACGTCCTCCATCTCGATTATACGGATGAGAAATAATGTAAAAGTTTCATGAATAAGATTGAGGGTCAACTCCTGGGAGAGTGTTGCAGTCTGGAACTTGCTGCTATTCAGGCTGCTGGGTTATGATTTGGTCCAACTAGTACCTTTGTGCAGGCCCAGGCTGCAGCGTTACGATGGGGTCATCGCCTACTCAGTAGTGATGAGAATTCATCAAGGAATTTATTGTGTTTAGAATGTTTTTATTTGAAGAAGGAAAATGGTGTGTTTTCTAGACATTTTAATCCTGATTGAAACTGTTTGAGATACTGCAGGATGTTTGTGCTGGGGTGTCCTCAGTTGCAGCTAAAATGTCTGATGAAACAGCTCTCAGGCAATCTTAGTCTGAAGATGGACACTGATTCTTGTTAAAAACAAAAAAGGAAAAATATGACCCAATTATAACTTCTATTTTGGAATCTTGACCATGGTATTCCTTGCTGTTAACAATAAATATACTACCGCTGAAGTGTCGCATAACTGCCCTGTTAAGGAAAGAACCTGTGATTTATGTAATATATATATATATATATATATATATATATATTCACTGAAAAAACCATAGGTTTCACACATGTTATAGTTAGCTGGACATTTCACTCGTAAAAAACCATTGAAATTCCCCCGTTATAGTTAGTTCAGGTAACTATAACTCGCGCGACCGCAATCCACTGCTGATGACATCACATATTACATCACTGTACTCACTAAGATACTGTTAATAGGTCAGTTATACAATTAATTTTTTCAAAAAAACATCCATTTAGACACTTATGTACCCGTTTATTCTTCCATTAACCTTTAGATATACATATATAAAAAATATTTATTTTACAGAAAGACACATATTCACTGGATGATGTCATCAGTGATGTAATATGTGAAGTCATCAGCAGTGGATTGCGGTTGCGCGATTTATAGTTACCTGAACTAACTATAACGGGGGAATTTCAATGGTTTTTTACGAGTGAAATGTCCAGCTAACTATAACATGTGTGAAACCTATGGTTTTTTCAGTGAATTTGCAAGGTTTTTCAAATGCTAATTCCTAACTATAACGTGTGTGAAACCTATGGTTTTTTAAGTGAATTTGCAAGGTTTTTTAAATGCTAATTTCTAACTATAACGTGTGTGAAACCTATGGTTTTTTTAGTGAATTTGTAAGGTTTTTTTAATGCTAATTTATATATATATTATTATATTTTTTATATATTTATTTTACAATAAACTACCTATGTATATAGTTATAGATTGACTATATCCTGTAATATGGAATGGCTCAGCTTTTTTTTTTTTGAATTTGGATAAAGTTGAACAGCATAGTTAATATCTTCTATAAACTTATAAACAGTTTAAATTTTTTTTTTTTTAAGGGTTTTTCACCGTGCGCGCACCCCGCGATTTTTTGAAAAAAAATAAAATGTTTTTTTCACCCTTCGGGGTCCTTCAGGGACCCCCTGACAAAGGCTAGGGGGTCAGGAACTCTCTACCCTGCCCCCTTTTCACGTTCTCCACCTTTATTTTTCACTGCCACACACAAAATGGCGTCCGACACTTCCTGATTTCCACCGATTCGAATGTTGACTGACATCTAACCACCAATCAGAATTACGCTCGCGCACGGCACCGTGCGCGCCTATAGATATTTATGTACTTTTAACTGCAATTTTCTCAGGAACTACTGAACAGATTGACACCATATATGCAAAAGGCACATGCCTGACCTGAGGACTACCTCTTTGCCAAATTTCAAGTAATTCTGTTCAGCCGTTCGGGCTGTACCTTCGACTAAAGGTCCTATGGGAAAATGCATGGGGAAAACGCGTTTTGGGACCCCCCTTTTTTCTCAGCCCCCGCTTGACGAATCACCCCGAGACTTTCAGGGTAGGAGCTGAGCGGAGCGCCCCATTAGTTTTGAAAATTTCGCGAGGATTCGTCAACCGGCGCCAAAGTTATTCAACATAGAATTTTCAGATTTCCTATGGGAACTCAGTCCTAACTATAACTATCTACTGGCGACCGCCAGTAGATAATATATACACACAGCAGATTTTAACCAACCTTACCCATTTGTTTGGCACTGCGCTTTCCTTGTTGTCAATTCTAAAAGCCTGTGTTTTTAAAACAATAATGAATGTTCCATTTATTAAGCTTGCCAATTGCTATTGTTGCATTAAATTAAATAACTTGTTTCTACATTTTTAAGTTTTTTTTAAATGCTTTTTAAACTTGTATCGAAGTGTATTTGATTTGTCAAATAATCTGCGGATGTCTGGAGATCCAAATCGTTTAAAATAATCTTGACTAAAGATTGAGTTGCCCATCTTGTCTGAGGATGGATTACCTCTTGTAGAACAGGGACTCCATGATCTACAGGGAGTGTGCATTGAGGCACGGTTCGGGCATGAGGAGGATGTGCTTTAGGAAGTTCACAATAGGATCGTAGTGAGCGTTTGCGGATCTAACATAGTTAACAAGCACGAGATATGGATTGGTGGTTTGGTCATTTTGAGAGTCATTCGGGACCCATTTATTTATATTTATTGTATGGCTGTGGCCTTCGTGTATGCATTCATTTGATGGTGGTGGTGGTGGTGTCGTCTGTGTCCATTCTCCATGCTACACCCAATCTGTGTGAATGTGTAATTGCAGTTGACTTCAGCTGTGTGGTTTGGCCAAAGGCGCCAGCATATGCATCCCAGCTGGTTTATGGATTGGTGTGATGCTAACAGGATGCTTTGGCCTCTCATAAAAACAGTCCATTCTATAATCGTTCATGCACGTTCATTTGTTTTACTTCGCTGTCATGATAACATGTTGTTGGTTTTCATGCTGTTCTATTTACAAAGATGTGAGAACACAGTCTTTACGAAAGGGCCATTGTCAACAGTATCCGCTATGGAATCTTTTGCTGTGCATGTCTTCTGATTTCATTATTTACCATGCAAACTTCATCCTCTGTCTCGATTTCACAACTATCTTCTTTGAGAGTAAGGTTTAATGCTGCCAATGGACTCTGCCCTACTCCCAGCTTCCACACTGTCCTAGCCAAAGATGTTGCTTCTTTGCAAGATTTTCTCTCAAGGACCTAAACTCTTTCCTCTAACAAAAAGTTAGACCTGTTGTATTTGACAATGCTTGCTTTCCATTTCCAGTACTGCAAGGCAAGGGTTAAAGTTGCAGATGTGTACCCTCACGCTGCCTATTGTGAAGAGGCGCTGGTACAGTGGCGGCCTTACCATGATCTGGAAGGTGCATTAAGAATCAGTGGCCCTGGAGACCAGTCACCAAAAAGAAATCAAGAAGGGACTTCTGAGAGTACTTTGATGTACTGTGCACGTGGTCGTGGAGCTGCAGGGGGTTAAACCAAGAGTAGGAGGGATGGACACGGTTACCGGTGATTGTCAGGCCTCTGGGGACACCTTGGCTTTCCTCTTTACAAATCACTGTTTCAGAGGTCTCGATACAAGCAGATGCATTCGAATGAACCATGACTACAACTCCCAGAATGAACCAGGAAGTCAACAGACATTGCAAAAACGGACTATACCGCATGACCGGGACTCCCGGGGTAGTTACTCCAAGGTTGTAATAGTTGGAAAAAGTAACAGGTTAAGACGTGAATGTTCTACAGAAATAAACGTGCGTTAAACAAGAGACGTTTTCGCAAGTCTTATTGACTTCGCAGTTAACTCTGAAAGACGCTGACATGTTTTTTTTTCAAGCCTGTTTTGTGTAAGATCGTTTATCACTGCGCGTAAGCAACAGCTGGGACATTTTTAGATACAACCGCGGGAGAGGACTCCACGAACCGGCTCTTCGTGTGCCAAATCCTGACCTCTCGGCGTGGAAAGAATGTGTAGTGCTTCCGGGCGGAGGGCCAGGATGTGTCCAAGAGCAGCAGTGCGAGGACAGAGATCCCGGGAGCCGTGAGACCGAGGGCTGGCTGCTAGTTCTTGAAAAGCGCGGGCCTACGAGGGGTGTCCCCTGGAGGGCTGCGCGCCTGGCAGGGGCTTCGGATCCCAGAAGTGCGCAGAGATGGGGGTGGCTGTCACACTCACAGCCCTCCTGCCGCAGCAGACACCAGGGGGCAGCCCCCTGCGAGGGTCCATCAATTTCGGCGTTAATGCCACCAGGAACGCCTGAAGGGCGTCCTTTGGGTCTGCCTGGCCTGAAAGGGCGTGTGACCTTTCAGAAGCGTGCACCGCTCATTCCATTAGCGTCATTTGTAGCCCACGGGGTTCAGATGAGAGGGCTACCGCATCACTTCCGGTTTCTATACGGTGGACAGAAGGGCACAGAGAGGGGTGTTGGACCTCACAGGGTTTAGGGTCGCCCTCATTGTTCTGGTTTATTCACTCGAAGACCGACGGCCCTATAGTAGGCGATTCTTAAACACTGTATTCTTGATCTCAAGTGTGATACCTACTGTTCTTGTGGTGTTTGCTGATAAAAGCCCCCATCAGGGCGCAGCAGGTGCAGTGTCACTTGGCCCGTGGCTAATGGGGCCCTCTGTACCTCAGTTATGTTTTGCTACTCCTCCTCATGGGAATAGGGGTCAGTTTCCCATGCTTTCATTGGGGCCCATCGCAGTGTTTCAAAGCCACTGACCGTCCCTGATTGGGTGTCATGCTGCATCATCAGGTAGCTCCTCGTGTAAAACGCAACAGCACGCTACTCACCGCCATTCGTGGGACACACGCCGTGCACGTCTGGGAAACCACTCACCAGTTTGTGACTGACTCCTTGGTATTCATTATTATTAGGCCTGAACTTTAAGACCGCTTTAGCTGTGTTGCCAGACTATTGTTTTTCTCTGAAAGCTATTGACGCCCTCAACAACAAAATCACCATGGCTGACTCTGTAAAATCGCTGGGAATCACTGTCGATCCAAAACTGGACATGGCCAAGCACATCAAAATCACTGCGAAAAGCGCCTTCCTCAACCTGAAATTACTCAACAAAATAAAACCCTACATCTCACCCAAGGACCTCAAACAAGCTACTCAAGCACTAGTGCTGTCCAGACTAGACTACGGGAATGCAGCCCTCACAGGTACAGCTAAATGCCACTTAGCTCCCCTCCGAACAACACTCCATGCAGCAGCCAGAATGATCACAGGAGCAAAGAAATACGATCACATATCACCCGCACTCAGAGCTAAAATGGCTCCCAGTCGAAATGCGTGCCAACTTCAGAACTGCTTGCCTCACGCACAAAGCCCTGCACACAGGGAAACCCGCCTAACTGGTCTCCAAACTTAAGAAGGCCGGCCAGACAAGGACCCTCAGGAGCTCCAACACGCTTCTCCTCATTCCGCCGAAAACACATAAACAAAAAACCGCAGCCCGCTCCTTTTCTGGAAGTGCGCCCAAAATCTGGAATTCCATCCCAGTCCACATCAGAACTACCCCATCCTTCCCAAAACTTAAAATGCAGCTCAAAGACCTCTTTCTCAAGCGTTTGCCCCCGTATCGATAGCTGCCGACGGAGCACACTAGCCGGAACCGGGCGGATGCCAGATTCTCTGCCATCAAGACATCTACCTCCGCCAAGCCACCGGACACCTACCTCGCCCCCCCCACCCGTAAAGGAGGTTGTCTTGTGCCAACGTGCACACCTCTATAACTACATCAGACTTCCTTGCCTTAATGCGGTACAGCACACCCATACCTCCGAAGCGCCAGGAACCACTATACCATTATGTATACTACCCCGCTACTTTGTGATTTCCTCAATACTATTGCGTTACTGTGTGATTTCCTTGACACATATGTTGTAAAGCGCTCCGATACCCTCGGTGCTGGCCGGCGCTCTATAAAACTCTTAAATAAATAAATATCATCAGTTGTTTACATAATTAGCGGGCTTTTGGTCAGAAGGCTTCATCAATTGGTCTGTTAACCCCTTCGATGCGCATGACGGAGCGGTTCCGTCATGCGCATCGGTTGCGCTGTGCGGATGACGGAACTGCTCCGTCATGGCCCCGCCCGCGCACGAACCCTTCAGCACAGCGCTGTAATCCGCGCTGAAGGGGTTAAATTCAGGGGCGGCTGGTGACATTTGAAAGTGGTGCGGTGTAAAAGTTTGGGATCGGTGACCTGTAGCGGCAAAATTCTGCCAACCCTAGAAATGATCAAACGTAGTCTTTATTAACAGGTGCACGGGCTTTCACAATACTTTCGGCTAGTTCTAATTTAGGACTAATCCCTTCACCAGAGATAGTATGTCCTAAGTAGTTCACAGAAGCAAACAGAATTTAGACTTTTATTTTTTGATAACCAGACCGGGCTTTATGGCCATGTTCTTTTTAATTTAAATCTTCTACCGCTACTGTGTTTCACGTCGTGGGTAAAACAGATTCATTGGGATAATTTTCACTTTCGACCAACCGCCATTGACATCCTTCGAATTCCACTTGACGAAAGCAGTGAGGTAAAGAGCCTTTGAGCGTACAAGTGCAGTCCTGTGCAGAGCAGCTCAGTCCGGCACTTCAGTACGAGGCTGGCAAGACAGAGAGCTTGGAAGGCCCGGGCAGCAAAATGCTCAGTTCAGGGTGAGACAACTAGCGTGCTGTTCTGGGCCATCAGTAAAATCCTGCTGCTTGGTTCTTTTCTTCGATTTCAAACAACACACAACAGTAAAAGCACAGTACACGCTGCTGCAACGTGGTTGTTCCTTAGACCCCCGCCTGCCAATCAAATGAGCAACAGAAGTTTTGGAGGCCAGAGACACCCCCAGCCCCTGTCCATTTACTTTAATGGCACTGCTCCAGACAAGCCTTGGGGCATTGCGAAGACCGCCCAAATGGGTTTCTGCATCTCGCAATGAACAATCGCCACTCCCACCACTATTAACGTCACATTTCAAGCTTATGCTTGCAGGTCGAGCAAGACCTCGCCCCGACAAAGTGCAGGATTGTCTGGTCACAGGCCATTTGTTTGGAACTTCACCCCGCCCTCAGAAAAACAATGAACCACATAAACTGCAAATGTACATTTTATTTTAAGCTGCCCAGTGTTATTTATTTTTCAACCTCTTCTTCTTTCTCCTACAAAGTGGGAGGGCAGCGCCCATTAAGACCTTTAATACCAGCCGCCCCTGGGTAAATTGTCAATCACATTTTTTCTCCGCCCGCCGCAGTATACATCACGGGGCAGTTCATCAACTTACTTCGCCCATTGTCTTTCCTCACTTTGAGAGACTGCACAAAGCCAGTGCGCGTTGTTCATGCACGTCGTTCACATCCACTTACAAAGATTTCCTTTCTCTTTAGTGACAAAACTGCCTTAAAGCATGCTGTTTGTTTTTGTAGTTTGGATATTCATTTTAAATATCAGCGATTTTATTTTGACTGCCCTTTACGTGCTCAGTTAAATTCATAGTTGCCAACTGTCCCGTTTTTGCAGGGACAATCCTGGCAAGTTGGAGACTGTCCCGGGTAATATTGTTGCAGAAACTGTTCCTTTTTATTACATACAGGTCCGCAAACAAGACCTTCCTACATGTTGCAGCCCTATGCTGCAAAGTGTCTGGGAAAATGTGTTCAAATGTTGGCAACTTTGTAGATGGTGATTTCTTTTCTGTCTTGTTTTTAATTTATAAAAGATGGTATGTGATTTTCATTGCTTCGCTATAAAGTGAACTAATATTATCTCTTTCACAGGTATTTAATAATAAAAATATTAATATTCATGGCTTGCCTAAAAAGTTCTTATTAAAACAAAAATCACCAGTAAAATGGCCGCATTTAGGTTTTAAATTTTTTTGTGACATTGATTTGCAATAAACATAAAAAAATAACCATTGAACAGCTTTCCAAGGCCAGACCTATTGACTTTGCTAATGCTTGTTTTTATTCTGTAACAAACTACAGCTATAAGTATCCATCTGTCTTCGCCCAGTGTGAGATCTAACTATAGGAAAGTGTTTTAAAATACGTTTTATTCAATATAATTTTTTTATTGAAGGTAAGTCCAAAGCTAAGAAGCGAGAAGAGATATAGACGCGGCACAAAGGTCATAAGATAATTGAATTGTCGCTTAGAAGACTGCTTTTGGAGCACTTGTGAATGGCTCTTACTCGTGCTTTCCCCACAAGGTGGATACGCATCCCCCAGAAGTAGAATAAACCCGGTTTCTACAGAATTGATTTGTGTTGGGCAGTCTTGGATGATTTTGATATCCAGGTGGAATATTATTAGCTGATGAGACTGAGCGCGGTGGCCTGTTTCACCTCCTATTTTCTGCATTTGTTGTCAGACTTGGTTGACGTCTACATCCAGGTTGCTCTTTTCACCACTCACTTCTCTAGTCCTGATGAAGACCCACGTTTGAGGTATTCAGCGACCCCCCCCATCGTTTCGGGTCGAAACGTCGATGCCTCTTAGAACTAAAGAGATTATGAATAGATGGGGTGCACAGTTCAGAGAGTCCAAAAGGCAAGTGATTGTAGAAAAACAACTTCTTTATTATATCTTTAAAGGGTTCATCTGGTATAAAAATGTCCAATTGGGGTTGATTGCACGGACATTACAATTTTTGGAACTGGCGTGAGGTGCGGCAAGAAAGGTCCGCCGTTGTTGCAATTGGATTATGCCTCAATGAACATTTATCCTCAAGTTGGCTACAGTTATCTATCAACTGTGACCCCTATGTTATGCAGATAATGCCATACCTTTGCATTTGACAGGCTTGTAGGTGATGAAATATAATTAAGAAAAGGATCAGGAACCCTCCAGTTCCTCTCTTCTTCACACCTTCATGTGCCCCTTCTCAGAGCACTTTCCTATTTCTAATTCCCTATCATCCTGAGCATTTATGTGATTGATTCAAATGTCTAGACATAAATTAATGTTTTCAAGAAATGTCAACTAAAAACTGTTGGTTTGTATGTGTCTCTTTTCCGAATTCAAGAGATTTTTGCTGCCTTCCCCGATAGATGATTTTTCATATATTGTGCAAGAGTAAGTGATACATTCACCCCTTTCTTGTGTTCACCTCCCTGATGGACCATTGTATGTTTGTATCATTTAACACCCAGGTCGTTCAGGCTACATTTGGGTCACCCCATTGTTTGTAATTGCACTGGAATTATGCAGCAGAGGAGGGGCAAATTATGCGGTGGTATCGAGTAAATTATGGAGTAAGAAAAGGCAAATTATGCAGGGGAAATGCAGCACATATGGTGATAGTTTAGTTAATCATTTTGAAATGTTTGCACTTGTTAACCCCTGTCTGGGCTTTGTTCGACCTCATTAGTGCCTGTTTAACATCCGAATATAGCATTCCGCAACGGAAAGGTGACTTTGGGAGAGGCCTTCTGCTATGCGGCAATTCCTGTCGCTGCGTTTTAGTAACTTTTGTACCAATGGAGTTGGAAACTATTTATTTTGTTAAAATCTAAAGATTACTCAGCATATGGTGGATAATACGGCAAATCTAGAATTATGCTAAATACGCAGCAGTCGCATAATCGCTTAATTCCATTGGCGCTGATCATAGTTTTTTTTTTATTATTTTTTTTTTTCAGTCATGCTGCATATCAGCCATGCTGCTATACTGCATGACTACAAATCATTGCGAAAGTCTGCAATGCCCATGATATACAGCATGCATAAGAAGGAATGGCAGAACCAATTGTCTCAAAGGCGAGAGACCTGTTGGCTTTGCCAATGCTTGTTTCAAATGTATTAAGAAGCACTTGGGGTGGGCATGTGGGGCACTCAAGGTAATTACTAGAATGACTTGTAGAGAAAAGCAGTACCATAAAAAAGGAATTGATCTCTGGTGGTCTAAGAGCCTCAAGGAGTGCCGTTAACCTATTATTGAAACCTCAAAGGTTCAACAAGAAGAAAACATACAAACGATCCTTCTCTGGGATGGCCCCCAGAATCTGGAACACTCTACCCCCCGAAACCAGACTGAATGCCTCTACCGCATCTTTCAAAAAGGAAGTCAAAGCTATCCTCATGGCGGCAAAATTCACATAAACACAATCCTTTATGCACCGACTTGTACAGATCCTGTACGTTTATGCCCTTCTATTTTAACGTGCCAATCACCCCCCTCGTCCTGGACTTTTTTCGCTTTGGGGATGCTTTCCCGGTATCTACCCTGCTGCTGTTTGTACGATATGTTGTTTATTTGCCTGCCACCTGCTTTTATCCTGTTTCCTAAGTCACATTTGTATTATTGTAAAGCGCTCTGATATCCGTCAGGATCTTGTTCGTGCTCTATAAAACTCTCAAAATAAATAAATAAAATTGAAAATTGAGTGTTCCCTGATTGTTAATATGTTTTTTTCAGATTCTGCAAACATGTCTTGTTTACTGTGGCGGGATTAGTTCATATTTTTACACCAGCGAGTGAGACGAATGCAGCACTGTAGAAGAATGAATTACTTAGCATTACTTCTCTTGCACCTGTGATTTTGAATACAAATCCAACTCCTCTATAGTGCACAGGTTTCACTGTCGACGTTACAAATAGAGTGGTCTAGGGAGATCAGAGCTTCCATCAAAAGGCTGGAGAGAAGGATTCAGCGGGGACCTTAAGACTCACCACTGAAACGCTGGCCATTCGGACCCACGAACCAGGTCTACTGAAGCATCTTTATCTGGAGACCACCAGGACCGCTGTATGGGCGGATTGTTGATGTGCTCCAGGGATGAAAAGGGTGATCCGCCCTTCCGACGGGACCCTTCTGGAGATGCCAAGCACACTCTGAATATGATGCATGGTGCCAGGGGAACACCTTCAACTGGACGTATTAGAAACCACCAGGTGGTAGAAGTATGTGTTACGAGTAACTATATTCTCTGTCCTCTTCAGGCTCGTAAGGGGCTTGCGGGACCACTCCAAGCCTGTTTAAAGGAAGGATCAGTCACTTTGGCACTTAAAGAAAATTACACTCAAGTTGCTTTTTGTAAGAAATTGAGTTATAGGATGAAAGGTGTGGAAACCTCACTCAGGCAAAAACAACAATCCTTCTCAGGGTGAATCACTAAAGTAACCTGTACTTAGTCGCCTGGTAGCTTGGCACAAAGCAGTCAGGCTTAACTTAGAGGCAAAGTGTAAACTATTTATGCAGCACACAAACAGTAATAACGTGAAAACACAAGAAAAATCCCTGAACCAATTTAGAAAATAGAGTACATTTAATAAATAAAATGATACCACAACAAAAAAATCCAATGAGGAAAAACAGATATTGAATTTTGAACTTTTTAATGAAAATAAAGCCAAAAAGCAGAAAGTGCCACTTCGGGTTATCTGGTTGTGTTAGAGCAGGGAAAAAGTCACAGGTTCAGGCCGACTGCAATGGAGCATAGTGTGGATACAAGAACCAGTTACCATTTCAAGTCCAGAGCAAGAGTTTAAATGGGGAACTTCTAGGAGAAGAGAAGAACAAGCCCAGGGCTTGGGAAGAGAAAGGGCAGAGTGCTTTCATCTGGATCCTCTGTTTCAGACAGCCATTCCAGGCTCATCACCATGTGTAGGCACTGTCGTATTTCCTGACACAGCTCACCAGTCTCACTGACATATTTTGCAGATGTTGGAGATTCAAAATAGACTGCTCGAGAGGACCGAGATTTAGGACATTACAGTAATCCAGATGTGACATAACGCAGCCCCAACCACCAGTTCAAATTTCTTCAAAGGGCTAAAGAGACAGATATTTTTTCTCCGCTTTTTTATTTCTGCAAAACCAGAGGGCCAAACTCTCTGAGTTGGTTGTAGAAAGAACAAATGTTGGACAGACAGATGCAAAAGTTCTAAACTTGTGCAATTGTAGAAGGAGTAGGCCCAAGTAGGGAATGCCGCAAATGGTTAGTCCAATTTATATAATCTAATATCAGGATCTCAGCCTTTTCTCTATTTAGGTTTTAAAAATTAGTAGACATCCACATCTGTATGCATAACAGGCACTTTAATGGTCGGTCAATAGAATTTGAAGTATGTTGGTCCAATTTCAGTTCCAACTGAGTGTCCTCAGCAGAAAATAGTGTGCTAAACCCAAAAGACTGGATGAGGCCACAGAGTGGTTGAATGTACAGGTTAAACAGAACAGGCAACAAAATGGAACCTTGAACAATGCTGCTTGGGTAAAGTGTAGAATGAAATGGAGTCAGGGCCGCAAATTGAGGAGACCTGCTAGTTACGAAGGAAACAAACCATGTAAGTGCCAGCACTTGAATTCCGGCGGATCTGAGACAGTCCTGAAAAAGGCACTGATAAATCAAGTAACCATAATCTGGCATACTGACCCTCAACCTGCCACACACGTAGATGGTCTAGAATAGCCACAAGCACTGATTTTCTGCTGTGACCGGTGTGAACCCCGCTTGTCCCATGTCTGCAAGCTCCTATTCTTTAAAGTGTTTGTCACCCATGTGGCTAGGTGCTTCTTCATGGCCCTGGTAAGGGCCAATAATGAGGCAATAGGGCAGAACTTTTTTTAGTGTTCTACCTTAAGCCCTGGCATTTTAAAATATATGTCAATATGCCCTACTCAGGAACCTCTTGCACCAACCGTGCCTGTAGTGAGTCCTTGATGGGTTGGTTTAGCGGAATTCCTACAGCACAAGAAATGCATTTAACAGATCACCCAGGATTTTGCAGCAAGGAATGGCAAATTATACGGCCAAAAAAACAAAAGGCACAACACACTAGGGCGACTCCGTAAACCCCAGGAGACTGGGTATGAACATGAACACACAGAGGAATCTTTTATGCAAAATGTTGCCTATGAAATAGCAGTAAAATAGTCTGCTAATCTTAGTACGTGCGATCAATAGCAAGGCAATAGTAGATTATATCAGATGTTAGGCATACTTCTCTGCATCGTAAATATAAAGTACAATTTATTAATAAATTACATAAGGATATATATCACATTAAA
The DNA here is from genome assembly GCF_964204655.1 of Triturus cristatus. NCBI lineage: Eukaryota > Metazoa > Chordata > Amphibia > Caudata > Salamandridae > Triturus > Triturus cristatus. The sequence continues at coordinate 1,042,282,515 of NC_140588.1, forward strand.
GGGTTCAGGAGCATAGGGTCAAAACAAACACATCAATAAGTCGCACTTTCTTGTGGTCCCAATCAGATCAAATCTTGAAAGTCCCAAAATGGTGATCTGAGGTACCACGGGGACCTCACATCTTTCTAACAGTGCCATTTTCAGAATTGTAATTAAAGATCTGACTTTACCTATAAAGTAATTTTTAGTTTTGCCAATTTTTTTTATTGCAGTTTTTATAGACCCAAAACTCTACCCTTCTACCTGCTCCCAATTGAAAGATACCAATTATTACAAGAATTAAGGTAAATCCAATGTTATCCTATGAGAGAGGTAGGCCTTACAGTACTGGAAACCAATGTAAGAGTTTTCCACTACCAGGACATGAAAAGCTTAAATTACAAATCCAACTTTTTAAATGCACTACACCCTGTCCCCTGGGTTGTTCAGGGCCCTGCCCTACTTATATACAAGGCCACAGAAAATATGCAATTGTATGCAGCATTCTTCGGATAAATATGTATTTGCCCCATTTACCACATAATTTATCATCTGCTGCATAATCTGCAGATTAAAAAAAAATGTTTCTAGCTCAAAGAGTTCAAAAGTTACTGAAAACAAAACAACCCCTTGTGCCACTCAGAGGCAGGCCGTTTGCAAAGGTTGACTGGTCACCATTCTGTTGCTAATTGCTATATTTAGGTGTTAAACTGGCACTAATGTTGTGCAACCTATGCCCAGACAGTGTGAATAAGTGTTGAAATGACAAAATAATGAAATAATGATATCACAAAATTTGCTACATTATGCCACAAAATTTGCCTTTGCTTGCTTCAGAATTAAGTCAACACTGCCACATAATTTGGTCCTCCCCTGCCGTATAATTCTAGCGTCCCTGCTTATATGTATTAAAAAGGAAGGTTTGGACTTGTCAAAAGGTTTGTTTTGCAAGGTTGAAATGGCAGTTTAAAACTGCACACACTGGCTGCCATGGCACGCCTGAGACATGTTTAAAGGCCCACTAGCGGCCTTTAATTTACAGGCCCTGGGCACATGTACTTTTACTAGGGACTTACAAGTTAGGTTAAACATGCCAATTGGGTATAAGCCAAAGGTGCCATGTTTGAAGGGGAGAGCATGAGCACTTTAGCACTGGTTAGCGGTGATGAAGTGCACCGATTACTATGGCCAAGAAAAACTAATCCGGCAAAATATTTGGGGGGACCCTGCAGGAAGGGCCAGGTTCAGCCGTGGCACAATGAGTGCTGCTGACCACTAGTAGCATTTAATTTACAGGCCCTGAGTGTAGGAGAGTGGCATCGACTGCATAGTTGCCCCCAACTTTTTGCTGATGTTTTGACTGTTTTCTGACTCTAGCCAGGCTGTGGCTCTGCTATCCAGGACCCCAGCCTATCTGCTTCCTCTCTAAATTAATGTGAGTACCCTAGGTACATACCAATTGGATACTGAGGACACCCTATCAGCCCCTTGTAGATGGTACCCTAGGTACCCAGGGCATGGGTCCCTCAGAGGCCTAAAAGGGGCTGCAGCACTTATTGTGCCACCCCTGGGACAGCCATACAAACTGACACCACCAGACCACTACTGTAGTCTGGGTAAGGTGGTGCTTGCACCCCTTACAGGGATATAGGTATCCTGTATCCCACTTAATACAACACATATATCCTCATAGGTCTCCCCTAAGGCAGGCCTTGCTAATCCTACAGGGCAGGGTGCTGAGATATGTGTGAGGGGGAAGCCCTACCCGAGTAAGGCCCCTCTGCAAACTTCGTAAAACTATTGCTGGGTTGTTTGTTGTGCAGCCATAGCATATACTCTTAACCGCATTATAAGTAATCGCGATAGTGTGATAACTTGAGAGTGGCTGTACAGAACCATGTCATGTTTGGTGTCAAACATCGTGGAATCGTACCCCCAATCCAGCCATGGGAGTGAGGGCATGATTCCCCCCTGCTAGAGGGGTGATATGGTAAAAGCGGCAGATTTTAGACACCAATTTAAAAGTGCACACGTAGTACAAAATGGATGCTACCCGCCACCCACACGACTCTGGCTGCCTGTGGCTGGGCAGAACTCCAGCCACGGCAGCTGGACAATAGGGATCTTGTTGCAGGGAGGTGTTCCCACCTCCCCAGACAGACTATGTGGATTGGAACTGGGTGGGTGCAACATAGGATGTCTTTCAAACTTGCACGTAGGCTTCTCCAGTGCCTACTTCTGCAAACACCGCCTCAAACCAGTTCAGGGGCATCCTGTCCCCTGCCCAGGCGGGAAAACACACAAAGGGGAGAGGGTGTAGCCACCCTTTCCCGCCTGAACTCTCATTGGTGGGCTCTGATTCAGACACTCCCCTAATCTCTGGATAAAGGTGGGTGCAGGGTCCCCAGAGCCTCAGATTAATCTTGGACTTCAAAGACTTGAACCTTCGACTTGCTGCTGCACAGCTGAATGAAGAAATCTCCCTTGGAGTAAAGGAGTTACCCCCCTGCTTGGCAGGCACCTGAAACACTGCAAGTGACCCGGTTGGAACTCCACTGCTCCTATGGACATCGAAGACTTCTGCCTACCCTGAGGTGGGTTTCCAAGCATCCCAGAGGCCAGTGAGTGTGCACAGCAAAGCTCAGCACCGTGGACCCTGTGGGTGACGAGATCCCCAATACCCCAGGACACCAGCCACCTCTTGCACAGCACACGACCCCGACCAGTGGGGAAGTTGTACTTTGGCCCATTATTGAGACAACCTCTCAGCATTACTTGTGCCAAAGGACAACGCTCCAGCTCTCTCTGGCGACCCGTGGGCTCATCTTTACGCACTCCAAATTGCCACCTCCCGCGGTCCCTTGTCTCTCGACTGGTGGGCCTTAGTGGAGGTCAATCTTTTCTTTAAAGGGCTCCCCTGGTTGCCCCAGGCCTACTCTACAGTCTCCTGGCTGGAGACCTTGCTCAGACCTCGTGGGTCTGCACCGTAGCTTTTTTGTGATCCTTGCGTGGGTTGCGGTTGCCAAGGCTTAGTGGATCCAATCCGGACACTAACACCGCAGCGGCCTTCATCCTTTATGGGACAGTCACCCTCCAGAAGCTGGCCTTCCTTGAAGGCTCCTGGACCCCGTGGCTGCTGATCCAAGCTACCCATCTTCAACATGAAAACACCCGACATTGAAGGGCTCCTTCTCCTGAGCTCCCTGGTCACTGGCTAGTGACCCAGACTCTGTCCCCTCTGCTTTTAGGTCATTACCTTCAAGATCTACATCTTCAATCTGCACGACATCGACGACGCTTCACGCCAGCAGCAGTTCTTCACCTTTTTCCATTGAAAACGAGATCGCGACCCGACAACGAAAATGACCTATGCACCCGGCTTCCCTGGGGCAGGTAACAGTGGTACCTCGGTACTGTCGTGGGTGTGGGCCCTCCAAAAGCTTAACTCTAAGCTGCTGAACTTCAACTCCTGCTAGAAGTGTCCAGATTCTTGTAATTTCCAACCGCAACATTTCCCATAGGATTTAATAGGGATCCCGACTGTAGTTTAAACACTGCACCCGTCTCCCGTGGGTCCCCTTCCTCACTACCTTGGGTGGTTTTGTAAGGGGCCAGCGACCCTAAGTACCCTAGGCACTGTCTGCAGAACTGTCGTGGTTCTTATACCACTTTTTTAATATATGGTTTGGTCCCCCCCTGGGGCCCTGTGATTCCAGTGCTATTTATTGTTGTTTAAATGCTTTATTGAATTGTATCTTTACCTCCAGCCTCACAAGAGACTAGTGGGATTTGTTCTTAGAATAAATACATATATTTTGTATATATCTGTGTGGACTACTCTTTCATTTGGTCATTCAAGAGGTTATCCATGGTAAAACAATAAGCTTAACGCTCCTTCAAGACTTAGCCTGAAGGCTGCTCTCCACAGCTGCCACTAGGATAGCTTTCTTTAAAGGTTGTCTTTTAACCTATCACCATAAGAGTCGAATTGGACAGGTGCAAGGTGTCCCCTATAACTAGTCGACAGCATATGCCAGGCCAACTTCTCACACTGAGTACCTGTGGTTCCATATACGAGGGACTAACAAGTAAATTAAATGTACTAATCAGGTATTGGCTAATTGTATGAAGTGTTCGGGAGAGAGCACACGCATGTTTGCAGCGGTGAAGAGCACAGAGTTCTTAAAGCCAACAAACGTGGGCTCAGAAAACAGGAGGGGTGAAGGCAAAAAGCTTGGATGTTTCCCTGCAGACAGGACCAAGTCCAACAGATGTCTGTTGAGTGGTTTGTTCTGTTGAACCAGAAATATACTAAAGAGGGCCCCTGAAAAGCTAAATGGTAGGGGAGGAGGGCAGGGGAAAAATCAACACAAGGAATCACAGAACCTCCCCCAAATATTTTAGGTCGGTAATAACTCCCACAGATAATAGGTTAGTGCCTCATTCAATCACAGGGACATGGAGAAATACATTTTTAAACAATTTTATTTTTATGTAAGCAAAAATATAAAAATGGAGCTAGTGCAATAAACATAATTTCAAATTTTTGTTGCACTGACAAAAAGCCAAGTAATGCCCACAAAGAACCATGTTTTAACCAAAATGCATTTTTAAATACATACAGATAACACACAATAAATTCAATATATTACAATACTACACATGAGACATATACAAAAAACAACATGAAGACAAGCCACCTAAAAAGAAAACAGAAACAAATCTCAATAGTAGTACAAATTGTTCATATCAATAATTAGAACACCACAAGCGCCGACGCGCGTTTTGGAGTGGACCACAAAGTCCACTGATTCCTTTGTCAGGGCGCATAAGCAGATAAATGGAACAGTGGTCAATTTGCTCATCAATGGGGTCTTTTTAGTGCATTAAGACTCCGTGGAGAAAAGGGCTTAGAGACGGGGCTTCTTGGCAACTCAGAGCGTACTCAAAACGAACTCTACTGAGTGAGGGAGTAGCTATCAGTGTTCCAATGGACCAATAAGCAAAAACAAGAGGTAACGAAGCCAGTACGAGCAATACTCCTGGGGGACAGCTTCGTCAAAAATAGTGTAGAATGATGTGGAATATGCGCGAAGGTCGTCACTTGGGCAAGATTAGAAGAATCCAAAATTGAGCAGTTGCCCCCCAGACTGATAAGTTACGGGCATGAAACTCTTGTAATTGGATATAGAGTAGGCTTAGTAACAAGGTAAACGCTAGGTCGTCATCGCCTCAGAAATGAGGTCAGTAGCGTACAGATGCTCACCAATTAGTGGGAGGTACGCGGTGTGGAACCTGAACGGAATAACGGCCTGATCACCGACCCTTGTTCTGTTGAACCAGCACGGAGGTTAAGGGTCCACCTGACTCCATATCATTACGGACACTGTTTCCAGTCTTGGTTGGTGTCCATTGGCCCAATTCATTGACTTAATTAGCATCGGACACCCAATGGCGTTTATTTTCAGGTGAAAAGTCCAGGACTTGAAGCCGCCGCGGAGTGAGGTGGTCGCTCTAATGGAGGTGCATGTGTTTGTTTACAGATGAAATAGGAGTCTGCACGGATCCATGTGAAGAGCTTTCTCTTTTCCCACATCAGCGCCGCAGTAGCTCGCTCCATTGTATTCTTTGCGTTATGGACCGGGAAGTCCTCACATCACCATGGGATCCCCAGGACTTGGAATGTACTCCATTTTCCCAGGCATCCTGTTTCTCCAGCTAGAGCAACTGTGTTTCTCCCCCAGAGAAGAATGAGAAGGGACTGAGACCACCCTGTCAGCAACTGAATGACTGGAAGACAAGAGCGGGTACCTTCGATCCCTAGTCAATGTCCCACTAGAGCGGATCAGCAAGGCCATTGACGCTGAGCGGGATCTGACAGGTGCCCTAAACCCGGGGAGGATATGTACTTGTGATGAGTTCAGAGGTCATTATGGGACTTAATCACGCTCTTTTGTCTCTGCAATGTTCCTGCTGACTCTCCAAATGTCCTCAGTGACATTTTCTGAAACAACCTATCCCAATATGTTGTGGTCTCCATGGATGAGATATTGACATTTTCACAAAATGTTGTCATGTGAAGGTTGTGTAGTTCCCACATTATCATAACGTTCTATGCAAATAAACCCACATATTTATTTATTTAGCCAGATTTGTATTTCACTTGTGGTCTAGGGATTATCTTCAAAGGACATTGATGTGTGCTTAGATAAGCGGTCTTTGCTTTTTGAATAGTCGCGTCCGAGAGCTCTTAAAGATCTTGAACGTTTGGGGCTTTGCATACTTTTAAGGCATTCCACATAGGAGCATTAAACCTCTGGCATAATTCTTGCAGATAATCACACCTATGTATGGGATAATAACACTCAACAGACTTCTGAGATTCCCATTGGCACACAGAGAGGACACACAGGTCGAGCATGCATATACACTCGCCTGTGGGTGCATAGGTACCTGTGTGCATGCTCTCTCACTGTCCATGTTGCCTCTGTATGTCTGCCTCTAGGGTTGTCCAATTGTTCATAGACTATAGGAAAGCCAACCCTGTTGGCGTTGCCAATGCCTGTTAGACAAGCAATCCTGCATAAATGACCCCTGAAATGTTTTCTGTAAAAATAGATCCCTTTCAGATTGATTTTTGACCAGTTTTTGTTTGCATTTTTTTAAGCACCAACCGTTTTCTACCAAAGAGAGGCCGAGCATATAGAAGGGCTGTCCTGATATGGGGGTCCCCCACTCTTACTGGCCTGTGGAACACTGGGCTACTTCCAGTGGTTTTTGGGCTGAACCCCGAGGGTGTTGGTCGAATATCTGTTCTTTCCTCTTTCGTTTTTATTTATTTTCCCTACTCTTCCTCATCTTTCTCTTCCATGCGCTGTTATCTTTCTCGCTCACTCTATCATTTTTTTTCTCCCTGTCCGTTTCTCCAGCTTCTGCTTCTAAAGTTTCTCTCCGGACTGCAGTCTGTCTGCCTATCTCCGCTTTTGCTTTCGTTCTCCGCCCGCAGCCGGTGCAGCGCCTTTCCAGAGACAGGAAAGAGAAATCTCCGCGGCTCGGACTTTCGTAATGTTTGGGGAATTTGCGGGGCTCATTTCCAACCAACGGAATAACGGTGCGCAGTTTGAATCGCCTGCTCCTCCTCTCATCCACCCGGTCCCTCCTTCCACCCGGCTCCGGGCTCTTCACTCCAGCTGTGACAGCGATCATGCCGCTGTCCGGGAGGGGGGTCTGCCCTGCTGAGGGAGGGTCGCCCCCTTACTGACCGGGTCCCAGGAGGACGCGCCCCTCACCGCATCATGCCACTTCTGGACTTCATCTGGTCGTGCTTCTCCCGGGCCAAGGTAAGTGCCCCCCGAAGCCCTCCCCGACCCCCGCTTCAGTGCGCAGGAGAAGTCATGGAAAACTGACAGCGTGTTCAGGAAGACAGCTGTGCGCGCAGGGAGTGGGGGGCTGTGCGCGCAGGGAGTGGGGGGCTGTGCAGGCAGGGACTGAGGGGCCTTGCAGGCAGGGAGTGGGGGGCTGTGCAGGCAGGGACTGAGGGGCCTTGCAGGCAGGGAGTGGGGGGCTGTGCAGGCAGGGACTGAGGGGCCTTGCAGGCAGGGAGTGGGGGGCTGTGCAGGCAGGGACTGGGGTATGCACATGTAGTGGCCGGGGTTATGCAGGCGGCCGGTGCGTGTGCTGAACCAGCCTGCGGAGGGCGTCTGCGCAAGTTAAATGGACGTATCGGGCTCTTTAAATAACACGAAATATCCAGGATTTAGTCCTTTCTATTCACCGCTAGGTTAGTCGTATACGGGATTGAGCCGGATAGTGTTTTGTCCAAGATCACACAAATAAAGAAGGACGGATTAAAATCTAGAGACGGATTAAAATCTAGAGTTTATAAAATCATCATATGATAAGAACGTATGCTGATAAGAATAGATGTGTTTGCCACGTTTGATACCTACTTTTTATATTTGAAAACTTAGCGCCTAGACCCCCCCCCCCCCCTCCAACATTAACTTTGAATTTAGACCGTTTACACCACGCTCTTTCGCAACTGGCAGCATTGGGCCGCGTGCGCCCCCCTCTCCCCCCTCCACTGTCCAGATTTGGGGATCTAGGTTTGAATACAAAGTTTTTATTTACTTTTCTGCACTGAAGTGGGAAATATTTGTCCTTTTCCCTAACTCAGAATATCCATCGTTTCCTCGTTTGTGTTTGAGGGGTGTGCCTGGTTACTTGTTTTGTGCAAACGTTTGTCCTTTCCTAAAATTGTTGCTGCATCATATAATGCGCATGATGGAATGAAAGGCAAGCAGGGGCCGGACCCTCGGCAGCGATTCTCTCGATCTAGGCGCTGCTCGTGCAAGATTTCTGTCCTTAAAGGGCCGCCCAGTGTAGAGATCCCAGACCTCTCCCCAGTCCTGCAGCGCTAACAAACAGTAACAATAAGCGTTCTAGGGTGTTACTTTCTTTGATGACGTCTTCTGGGGTCATGAGATCTATTGTGACATCATCCACTGGTAGTCCCTTTAACACATTGGCAGCAGTCTTCCAGCACCCCTACATCCCGTGCCATTGTGGTTGAAATGGAAGTACATTTATGAACGCTCCAAACCCGAAGGTATCAAGGCGCTATATATTGTAAATGAGTCCAGGGATACGTGAGGCTAAAAAAAAGACTCCAAGCCACACTCGCCGCCCGCAAGTTCTTCTTCAGGGCCCCTGATTGGACACGTTGTAGACTCTGCACTAAGTCTATTCTCAGACTTTTCTCTTCCTTCCATGTGGCGTGCAGTCACCCCCGTTGTCAGATGTACAGGGGGGCCACAATTTTAGCAAACATCTACTAGTCCAAGTAAGTGGATGCTCCACAAATCTGTTTGCCCTGGGGGAAAAAAAAAACACTTTTCCTTTTTGGGGCCATGAAGTGAGGTGGCCCATTATAGCCGAGCTCTGATCATGGCTTCTCTGAAAATCTTTGGGCTCATGCCATACACAGGTTTTAATTCTAGCAAGCCTATAGTTTTGCCACCTTTCCGTAAAACCATATACAGGAGTGGAAGTTGGCGTGAGCAGTAATTCTAGGAATCACCTGTGAACCGTGTGCACTCACACATTTACATTTTGAATGGCGTTCACATCTCCTCTCCAATCCCTTCCCACAACTGGAAAGACTGGACATTTACTGATGACAAGGGCAGGTGTAAAAAGCTTTTTAGGGAGGAAAAAGGGGGCACGGTAAATACATGTGCAATTGCTTGGCAGACTGACACTGCAGAATATTGGGTGTTTGCTTTTGCGGAAATGCAATGCAGAAAATATTGCTGGGGGTGCTGTTTCCAGGCCGACTTCCGTCAACTCTTGTGAATTCATGAGAGTTGTAAATCTCCATGAATGCAAGGACATATATAATCGTGCCCATAATAGTTTTACACTGATTCCCCATGGTTAATCTTTTTTCTTTTATTTAATACTGACCTGCTTCAAACATCCTTCACTAATCAATACCTCAAAGAATGGTCTTTAAAGTTGCACAGACATCTAGCGAAATGCTATTTATAGTTGCTTGTCTACATTTTTTTTTGTAAGCGAATAATCCCCAATTTTGCTTTTATGCTTATGCAGGTATTTACTTCTACTTGAGGGGAGCATTCTTGTGGGATTATAAATGTATGTTCTGCGATGCAAATGCTTTCCGATTACTGTAATTCACTGTATAGGGCTAAAACCTGTTGGACAATACATGTGATTATACATTTATCTCTTAAATATGTGTGCAAATATAAAAATTGCAGCTTTATTTTCATGCTAAACACCAAATAAATCTGGGAAAATACAGGTACAATGAGCCAAAAATAACAATGGATAAACGGAGGTGAGAAAAAAAATACAGTAAAGCCAGAAGCTCCAATCATAGACTGTCCAATTGTTGCATTTTGCAAACATGGGCCACTTTCATACTGGACCCACTGTACATGATCCCAGCTGAGCTCAAGTTCCTTGCATTTCCGAACTGCTCGTCCTATTAGTAAAGGCTTTACATTGATTAATCGTATAGACATGTTAGTACAATTTCTACAAATGAATACTAACCTGGCCTTAGTGGCAAACAACCGCACTCCTCTTTTGCAAAACAGTGCCCTGGTACTGTAAACTGGCAGCTAAAGGGTTTCTGCTGCAGGGCCTTGGGCCTATTTGTCCAGTGGACAAAATAAACGACCTTGACCCCAAACAATGTGTCCTAGGTGTCTGGCTGCAGGAGTTCCACACCCCTGGGGGCTGCTGCTGTGAGGCACGAGTAGCTCAAACAATGCTGCCCTGTTGTTTTCTTTGCATTCTGGTACTTGTAGTCATGAATATATAATAGGGCTAAAGAATACTACAAGTTCCAGAATGCAAAGGAGACTCCATGACTGTGTGATTTACAGCACTGTCAATATGTTTGATGCTTTGTGATGGTAAACTTAAACTTAATGGTTCAAATCCCACACGCCCCTCCCAGCGCGGCTGATGACCCTCTTTCTATCAGCATCCTGAACGCTCCGGTATGTGTATGCCCCGGCAATAGTTAACCTGCACTTATCAATAGACAAACCCTGAAAGGCCCTGAGAGCGCGACTGATGACTTTCTTCCGTAAGCACTTAAGGTACCAGTACACCACCTTTCTGGTTTTGGAGACTTTTACCCCGTCGCTATGTACTCCCACATGCCCCATGACCTCACCTTGCCAGTGCTCCTGTCAGTAGCGCTCCCGTTTCTTACGCCGTTCTTTACGCCATTTAGCATGTTTAAAGCGCATTGATTGACATACTTTCTGTTTCCCCTGCCCGAAACACCCCAAATATTTTGCTCTCGGTGGCGCCTTGCTTAATTAGAGAATTAACTACTTGCATCTTGGTCCCCCTACTCTCAGGCGTCACCTGTCTCACTCGCGCACTATTAACCTCAGCCACCCACAGTGTCTCCTTTTCCGTTTTAGAAACACAAAGATTACTACTACACACAACGAAGCTTTGGTAAGCGGCTATTCTATCCTACAGATTCCTTACATTTTCTTTTTACATTCTCTTTTCAATTTTCTACACTTCCATGATTAATGAATCGAATGTTTGAATTAAGAATACTACATTTGCAGCCCTTTAATCTCACTCCTCGTTTGAGAAAATGTGTATATTTTTCAATAAGAGTGCTTTAAAATCTTGTGTAACTGCACATATATATACATGCATGTAATGATTATTCTACTCTGATATATAGGATTATTTAAGCATACTCTTATTCAGCGGACGCCTTGTAACTGAAACAGTTTACTTTTGTTTGTCCTATGCTCATGGTCTCATTGTGACTACCACAGATTTTCCTTTGCTATCACAAATATGTGTATATACATCTAACTCAATTCTGTCACCCTCTCCCTTCTCGTCTCCTCTCTATCTCTCTCCCTATTTCTTTCTATTCTCTCGTTCTTCACTTTCTCATTTCTGTTTTCCCTTTTCCGTTTCTCTCCCTCTATGCCCCGCACACTTCTGTCTTCACCCTGCTATCTATACCTGACTTCCATCAATGAACCTTCTGATTTTTCACGTCCAATCGTCCACTAATACTACTCTGTGACCTCTCACTCTGTGATCTCCACATTTCCTATATCTCTTGTGATATTCCACTCACTCCGAATCCCCCTCTTCTCTAACCCTCAACCAATCGGCCTTGAAAAAGCCCACGGTCAATGGACCACTAGGGCGAAACACGTGTCGGCTATCTTTCACTAGTCTGTATCTCATTTTCACGTATAAAAAAAATTCAAATAAAAACCAAGCACGTGAAAAACACCAGAAGACGTTTGACAATTTTTCCAGATTCATTTTGACATATCAAGAGGGCACAATCCTCCATCCCTCTCTGTAATCGCTGACAAGCACTGTTTTTTAAGGTATTGAAATCACTGGAAAACGCTGAAAAACCCCACCAGAATTTACCAAAAATAGAAACTGAAAACAGGAAAGCGTAGATATAATTAAAGGAAGCCTTAAATTGGAAAGATACAAAGAAGATCTGGAAGACGGTTTCTGATGTGGGAAACGGCAGAGCGAGTAGGCTGGACTGCCACGTAGGTGCTAAGAAACGAATGGTTCATTTTAAGCAGTCCTATGCGATTAAATGCCCTACAAATAACCATGTTGAGGCAGAACAACAAGATATATGTGGGCAAAAACCTGGCCATAGCAAATTTAGCCCCAGAAATGGAAAGATCTATCCTCGGCATGAAAAGCAAAAACGTTCTAGGTCTGGATCTAATTCCCCCTGACTTATATCATGAGGAGGCTAAAGTGTGATCCTGTATTCTCACTAAGGTGTTCAGTGCTGCTGCTATAAAGGACAGGATACCGACTTCTTGCCAGTCAGCAATCCTGGTACCACTGCATAATAAAGGTAGCTGAAAAAATCCATTAAGCTATCTCCCGATCTCACTCCTGAATGGAGCAGGGAAGATCCTGCACAAAGGACTATTACACAGATTGCAGGGTTGGACGGACAACAAGAAAATTCTGATGGAGGCACAGACTGGCGTCCGGTCCAGAAAAGTGGACCAGGCAATCAATTTATATAGGATTATTTATAAGTATATTGTTATCAAGAACAGTCTCCTTTATCTGATTTAGGTAGACTTGAAATCTGCCCTTGACCTCGTCCGTTGGGGGAAGCTATGGTCATTACTACATTAGATGGGTGTCGACAGCTTCCTTTTGAGAGCTATCCTCGGGCTAAATACCAAAAACATGGCCAAGGTCCATTACGGAGTCTTAGACTAGTGCACTGACTCCTTGTCGATTGACCAAGGTTTTGGGTAGAGCTCTTGTTGGCCGGACCCTTTTGAGTTTATTCCTGAACGATGTGGTTGAATATCTGTTAAAAGTCGACCTGAATGTCCCTACCTTCGCAGGCGGTACGGTGCTGATCCTCTCTGCAGCTGATGATTTGCTACTCGCGACAACCGAAAATGCATCACACAGCTTACTGGAGGCTAAGATGGAAAGCCCAGATTGATAAGGTCACCCTTGGTCTACTCGGGCTATATTTGCCTTCAAACAAAAGGTGGGCAATTCGTCCCTAAGCATAATATTGCAAGTCTACCAACAGAAAGCGGTGGCAGCCTCTTTATATGGGGCGGATCTATGGGGTACGGCAATTTATAAAAGCTCCAAGTGCAAGAGAACACGTTTCTCAGGTCTCTGCTATTAGTAGCCTCCGGGATCCCATTAGTGCCTTTGTATCTCGAACTGGGTATTTGCACCATAGCAGACCAGGCTGCGCTGAAACCTGTATTTTATTGGGAGTGCTTGTATAAGAACCCCTGGCAAGCATTATTTTTTAAAACGGATCCAAGAAATGATTGTCCATATATGCAGTTGGGTGTGGTAGAAACTGATTGAATTATGTTAAACATCTTTTGACATCTGCAGCTAGAGGGCTATTGGAAGGAGCCTACTCCAATAGGCCTGGATTACGTCTAACAAGTTAAGAAGCGGCTCTGGTCTTACAAAATTGAGGACTATATATACAAAGTTCGAGAAGGTAGGCTATCTGCTAAATACCTCGCCCATAAATCGTCCATTAGGATTGAGAACTTCTTGAACATGCTCTACCCGGATGGAAACGTTCCCTATATATAAGCTCTTGATTTGGGACCTTCCCAACAAAGGAATAAGTAGCTTTGTCTTGTGCCCAGGCAAAGTCTTTTGTTCAAACCATAGTATCTGGTTCTATGGACATTAGGCTTCAAGTCAACGGAGCTGGGCGTGAGGCGGTCTGGTAACCATGCATGGGTTGTTTAGTCTTCGGAAGCTCACAATGATTTTCTCTGATCAGAAATAGCTCTCACTGCAAAAGAGGTTGGAGACCCTTAGTCTGGAAGGTACCCAAAGGGGAACTATCGCTGTGATTGTTCCATTGGTGGAAAGGATGCTGTTATGTTATTTTGCACAAAGTTCACCCAGAACCGAAAACGCCGACTACTTCCCTTATTCAAGCTAAGAAGCGCCAGGACTGCGGTTGAGGCTCGGTCACTCTGCCTAGGGGCAGAAGAGCAGAGTGTGAGCTCAGTGTCCTCTTACATATGGAGGGCATGGCCAAAGGTCAAGCATCGGATGGGATCATAGGTGTCTCATCCTATATAATGTGGTTGTAGCCGCACAGTGAAATGTTCAATCTTCCTGAGTAAATTAATTTACTGTGGAAATGCTTGAATGGCAGGGGCATACCTACCATTGGTGCGGCAGGTGCAGTGCACCGGGGACCAGAGCCCCAAGGGGCCCACTAAACCCTGATAATTGCTACATTTTACTACCCCAACAAAAGTGAAATGGGCCATTACTACCCATCTGCAGGTTGAGTCTCTTAAGTTAGTGCTCGCACTATAAGCTCATGTGCACACTGCACAATCTTTCAGACACATTTTCTAATATCAGCACTGGGTATTGCGTGAAGGTGAAGGATTAGTTGTTGCATGTCATGTTGCAGGGAATTTTTTAAAGGTACCTTTTAAATTATGATAATGTAATTCGAAGATGATATGCAGTGCCATTTTTTTTTTTTGTAAATCATTTTTAGTGGATTTTTTCACAGTACAAGAAAGACATCATTTGGTACATCAAAGCAAAATGTGTTTCAGAGCTTCTATTCATGACTGCCATAGGATACAGGCAGGAGTAAATGGTTCAACGTATCATAGACAGTTTTTAATAAAGAACGTCAACTTCAGATCACAACAGTAGTGTCACATGTTACTTCTTTCTCCCTTGCGGTGTTCCCCCCTTGTCTCGTTGTGCGCCTATTTCTACCGTGTTTGGGTGTGTGTAGGCCCTCACCTTCTCTCCTTCCGTGGGCGTCCTGTGCTTATGGGTGGTCTTGTGACAGGGTCTGAGGTAGGGACCCTCTGAGCCGCAGGGAGCGCAGTCCATGGCATTGGAGACTAACGTGGGCGTGTGGCATCCCGTGTGTGCACCCTTAACGCCTGCTTGTCGCCTAATGCCATGCCATGCCATGCCATGTTGTATGGAGTTTTATGGAATGTTTCTTAACTTTTGCAATCTATTTCGATGGATTTTGATTTGTGGGACATTTTATGTTTTAAGGCAATTTGATGATGACAATAAACAAATTAATAGATTATTTGGGCAGCCTGTTTAAAAAAAAAAAAGAGAATTTTAAAATAAAAATAAATATATTTTGAAATCTCATTTGCATAGTATCTTTTGATTGGGCAGCAGAAGCAAGAAATAATAAAAAAAAAATATGTAAATAAAATTAATGTGAAGTAGAGTTTCTTAAAAACGGGGCACTCCGAGCTAGTTTTCAATGTTTCTGATAGTGTAAATATAACCAGTTGATTGACTGGCAAAAGACTTTAGTCTGAAGTGCCTAGCGCCTGCACACCCTCTTGGGTGATTAGTGCGCTATACAAATCAACGTAACAGGACCAATTAAAAACCTAAAGTCTTAATTGTTTTTGCAAACACGGCAGAATGACTGATTCCTTCTTTAGCATCCAAAACCTTTCTTGACTTTTGACACAAATTCATATTTGGCTTCTAGGCACTGTTCGCAACGCTGGTGTTGCTTCAAGAGGGCGCTCGGCTTTAACGGAACCACAAGCATAGTGCACCTTCTTATAGTCAGTCCTGTGTCATGAATCCAGAAGTACTTCCTGGTTTGAGATACAAGGAGAATGACTTTAAAATGAACAATACTGCCCTGCAGGACAGTCTAGTATCAAAAAGTGTTACTTCCGGAACCCCATAGTGAGACACAAAAACACACAATAATAAGGGCACTTTCAGAGAATAACTGTGTGTTGGGGAAGGAGGCTACTAAATGAGGCAACCCTTTTATTACAAGAGGTGTGCACATATAAGCTTGTTTCTGCAGAGTGCAATATTGTGTAGTTTACACGATCTGTCTCCCTGAAGGAGGGCAGTGTTAAAATTAACCCCAGGCGGAGCTGGCGTAGTGCCACTACGCGGAGTTCCACGGAGTTGTTAAAAAAACTCTTCTACGCTTCCCTCCTCCACCCCCCCAATAAAAAATATAAAAACATAAATTGAAAAAGAAAAAAGGCACTTACCTGTACTGTGGTGTCTCCGGGTTGCCCGCCTCCTCCTTGCCGTGGTCTCTCTCCCACAAACCCCAAGTCCGACGTATGTTTTGCGAGAACTGCGCAGGTGGAGGCATGGAGCCTTTTTTTGTCGGGGGGAGAGCTGGCTAACTCTGCTGCAGAGTCGGAGTTTTGCCTAAACTCCGCTTTCTCAGTAGGCAAAACCCCGCACACTCCGCTGGCTGAGCAGAGTTCTCTGCCCGCCCTTAGTTAAAATGTTCTATAATGCAAGACAAAATCTTTGTTAGTGAATAATATTTTGAATAGGTTCTGCTGAATATATATATATATATATATATATATATATATTTTTATATATATATATATATATATATATATATATAGCTTTCTTTAAGGTACCTCTGTGTTTTAGTAAGCTGGAATCTGTTTTGTTTTAACTTTTGTTATAGTGCAGAATAGCTACATAATAATGCCATGAAATGTGTATCAAAATGTTAGTTTTGTTCCATACTGTAGAGAACCATGGCACATATTTTGGGGTCATAATTTCAGTGGCGTTAGATGGGGCGCAGGGTTCAAGGACTGGGTGGCACTGTACACTGACGATCTCTTGTTGTGTGTCGGGGACACTCCGAGCTCTGTCCCCCAATGCCTGGAGATTATTCACCTCTACGGAGAGGCCTCCGGTCTTTGTTAATCCGGTCAAATCCATACTGTTGGAGGTGAGAGGGGACGCTGAGGACAGTCGCTGGTGTCCCACTATGCCAATGCCGCATAACACATTTAAATACCTGGAAGTCCACATGTCCCACCTCCTGGACTTAGCTTGGAGACTTAACTTACAGGACCTGCCCGCTTCCCTTGGCCAAGACTTCCGCTGCTGGTAATGTCTGCCACTCAATTCAATGGGGTGCAGTGCGCTCTTTAAGATGATGTGTCTTCCTCGGTACCTATATATTAGCAAATTTCCAATACTCTGTGCCAAGGCAATGATTTCCTTCCCTAACCTCCAAACTGACCTCCTTTCTCTGGGCTGGGAAGCTTCACAGGGTGGACTTCTCAGCGGCTCAAATGTCACCCTTTGATGGGGGACTAGGATTTTCTGATATTTACGCATTCTGCTGGGCTGCGCAATTAGTGCCCATCAATGAATGGTTTACAGGAGGGTGGAATGACCCGGCATACCACCTCTAACGCCACACAATGGGATGTGAGGGCCTACTCGGCAATCTATCGATATCCGGTTTCCAAGGAGATGCCCTCCTGTGCTCGAGTGGCGATACACTGCTGGAGAGCGGCGCTGCGCGTAATTTTCTGGGACCGCAAACTCACCAAACTTACTCCCCTGTGGCTCCATCAGCTTTCTACCGTGAAGGGGTTACTAATTTCCTTACCTTTCAAAGACTCCAAATGAAATCTGGGAGTGTCATTGCATCCTCATTACCTAGTTTTACACCCCCCTGCCCTCCATATCAGGTTCAGGTCTGATATTCTTTAGTGGAGCAGTTGCTTTGTACCCTCCAGCTGGCTGCTCACATTATGTAATTTTGCTTGTACACAAGCTTATCTTTAGGAATTTTTGTATTCAGTGATTGGTCCACACACTTCAATACAGTGATGTAAACCAGATTGGTATAAATTTAAAAATAAATAATTTTATTAGCAGCTGTAACTATATGAAAACAGAGGTTAACTTGGCTGTGTAAAGGACTATAAAACACAGTGGGATACTAAGACACAATTTCTGGACTTGATATAAGTATGTCTTTTGCAAAAGAGTAACTGCAATGGGGGCAACCCATGCCCCAATTATGATAACTACTGCGTGTCTAAGAAAGAGGAAAAATGTATTTTCCACATAGATCTGGAAAAAAAACACTAATAACTTGTTTGCTTTCCGGAAGTGAGAATATTTTTTATAGAAGATGCACATGCACTAGATGACAGCCAGTGGAACCTGGAAGTGACAGTGGAGCTCTGTCAATAGAGTTCAGCTTTTGGATATTAAATTTGTGGAATGACAAGTATTGCATCCTTTTATAGTCGCTACATCTAGGGATTCAAATTCGGAATATTCTATGAGAAAAAATATCACTAAGACTAATTAATAATTACACAAAATGTATTGAATAGTATTCATTGTAATCAGGATGGCTCAGCGAGTTAAAGGTCACAGCTACAAAATGAGGTGATCTCCAGGTTAAGAGTTTGACTCAAGTCAAGGCTAAATCTGCCTTTCATCCTTCCATGGCTAGTAAATTGGACACGGCATATAGAAATGCTAGAAGTAGTGCATTCTAGTAAATTAATATAGGGGATGTGTTCTAGAAAGTGCCACATGCTGCAACCCTCATATGCCTGTTTTTTGTAGCCCCTACCTCAAGCACTTTGGTATTACAGAAATGACTGTAGAGGCTTTCTTGGCTGTTTCTGTGATACATATTGCGCTAATGTTAAATGCATACTGACGTGATCCAAAGAGGGTGTCTTTTGCACGTGCGCTGTATAAAAGATGTGACTCCAGAGTGAAAGAAGCCATCAGAAGGTGCACTGACTGTGTACCACATAAGGGTAGCGCACCCAAAGGTGTTTCTTGCAAATGGGTAAGAGGGTCCCACGGACCTGTGAGGCATCCACCCGAAGGTGGTGCAACCAATCACTACTACCGCCTACAGGCAGGGGGAATCCCTGTTCCCAATTTTAAAGACAGTCTGGTTTTCACCTGTACCATGAAAGCCGGACAAGCGGCATCAAACAGCTGGCCTTTTTTTCACTAATACACTTCCCTCAGGGCAGGTGTGGGTTTTTCCTACAAGGGGAAAAGTGGATTTACTATGATAAGGTGCAATGTCCCACTCTTCACCCAGTGCACAGACTTAAGCTCACCCGTATTATGGTATGGGCACATTTTCCTGGTTAGCGCTAGAGGCACCTTTCAAAAGTGCGCCATTCGCTAATCAGGAAAATGCGCCCCTATTATAGTGAATGTACAACCCCCAGAACAGCAGCAAACTTGGCTGCCCTGGAGGCAGCTTATGCCTGTGAGAAAGGGAGCGGCTGCTTTGAAGCCGCTCCGTGTTTCACGGTGCAGATGGCAACCCGCCTGCACTTTGAAAGGGGATTAGATATCCCCTTGCAAGTGGGTGCACTGCAAGGGGATGTCTGGGAGGTCTATGGTATCCCCTTTCACCCCTCCAGAGGGCTGTCATCAGGGGCGCACTGACCGTGCGCCACCTTTTAGGTAGTGCACTGTCAGTGCGCCTTCCTACAGCTTCTTTGCCTCTGTGCCCGCATCTGTAATACGGCGTGGGTTTAGAGGCGAAGGGATATCCTCATCTGCATTGGGCCACACCCTCTATGCAAATGAGGGGGCGCCCTCTTGAGGAAGCGATGGTCCCGTATGTGCGCCAACGCTTTCAGTATTACAGAAGGGGTTGCACAAATGTCTGCTGCCCCTTCTATAATACCAAAGTGCCCCGAGAGCGTGCAAAGTGGGTGCAAACCCCCATTGTGCCCCAAGGGCACTCTGGTAATATGGCCCCAGATCTCTAAAGTAGGTAGTTTCTGCTTCTGGCAACTACATCTACTACGGAAGCTATTGCCCCAGCTGCCTTGGTCCTTGTGTAATCGAGCTTCGGCTGCGACAACTCTTGCTGTTTTGGACTCCCTATAAGAACGCTCCAACTGGTGCAAAACACAGTGTTCCGGCTTAGTACTGGAACTGGAAGGCTCCCCTGGCATATAGCAGAAGGGTGCCGTTAGGTGCTCCACGGGCAGGAGCCAAGGTGGAGAGTCCTTCATTGGTGTTGCCACAAAGGAGGGTTGCCTCTGATGTCATTGAGTTGCGCCTGCCGGGGTTTGCAGCATATAAGGCCTCGCAAGGCAAAGGATCAGACTCTTTTCCCTCCACTGTGCACCAGGATCCATCATACCGCATTCGCACAACCACACACCCACCCCTGGAGGAAGGTGGAATTTGGCAGAATTTCTTGTAGCAGAAATGGGGGCTACCCCAAATGTGGACCGATTTACTGAACATTCCCCTTGGAGGGGTGTTGATTTGTGTGGGCACTGTGCAGGCAGGAGGGGGGACTGACCTGCTGGTGGTCCTGGACCTTTCTGCCCTACCCCGAGATGCCTGGATTTGAACATTTTGGGGGGATTTGCCTGGTGTCAGGTACCCCAGAGGGACAAAGCGCTATACGGTGCCCTAGTGGATGTGTTGGTAAAAGGAACTGTGGGCATTGCCCATCCCTCAGAGTGATGGAGAGAAGTTCCTAATAGGGTATGCCCTTTGCTGAGGGCATGGGCAATGGAGAAGGTTAAAGGGGCCTGCTGGCACTTTGCATTCTGCTTTAAGGGAAGGTGGACATAGCTGTTGCATTGCTTGCACAGTCTCTGAGCTGTTTTACTGCCTTATGTCCTACATTCTCATAACAATTATGTATGATTTGGCTGATCTTACGCCCTGTATTCTCATAACAATATCTGCTCATCATTTCTGATTTCCCAGTGAGTCTGTGTGTCTGTGTGAATCAAAGCCTGCGCCCTTGGTCAAACCACACTAATTGCAGTTGTCCGTCTCCTTGGGAGTTGTTTCACTGGGGGCAGCGAGTTGCACGTTGTGAGCGCACAATTTGCACCGCAACCATATTTCATTCATCTTGGAACAAGTTTGTCTGCTCCCATCAAGAAGAAAGCTCTTTTCAAAGTTTTGTAACTGTCCTTCTGTCCATTCATGGCAAAGCACCCACCTTCATGGTCACTACATTTCATCTCATCTAGGCACACTCTACGATCCAGCGGTCAGTTTCTTCTGGAATTTCCCAAAACTAGAGCAGGACATATTGGTGCCAGAGCCTTCCTAGTGGCAGCTGCAAGGGAATGAAATAAACTCTCTGCCCATCTTCACTCCATCACCTTCTGCTCATCTTTTGCAGAGCACTGAAGACTTTTTTATTTCCAATCAACTTTATTTATGTTTTCTCATTTTATCTGTATTCTGCGTGTTATGTTTTACTCCAGCGCCATGAAACCTCGATGACCTGTATAGATACTGAATAACATGCATGTCACGTGATGCACATGAGCGCGAGCGCAAACGTTCATTGTAATGCTCGGATTCCCACAAATTGCCGGGCTTTCTTTCTGGCAATCCGTGCTTGCAGCCAAGAGCGCGACCCTCGAGAGGGACCCCTTAACTCTCACAGTCACAGAATGAGCACCAAACAAGAGATGAACATTTTCACCTTTTGGTGCTGGTTTCATTTAATCCGTCCCCAGTTCCCTTTTTTAGAAATTGCTTATGTATCGATCTGCCGCCATGTTATTTGCCTTTTTTCTCTTTTATTTGTGTGGTATTTAAAGCTTTAATGCTGTTGGGCACGAGTGAAACGTAAGTAGAACACGCTGAGAACATATTCATAAAAGAACATTGTAAAAATGCATTTTCCATTACACCCAGCCACCTTGAAGATTCGATTATTTGCACAAGTATCACCAGATTGCAATGCACTCCTGTATCTCGCACATCATTCTTGGGGTGAAAATACCCCCTGGAATGGAACAGCAGGACGCAGTGCAGACCCTTCACTTCAGTATTTCTGTCTTCCCCTGAGGGGTTTACATTTTGGGCATGAAACGCAGTACTGTTGAGTACTGACCACTGAGCGTGGAGTGTGATATACGCCGCACCCCATTGGTGGGTTCTGTGAGGCCCACTCTGATGATGCAGGCCGACTTGAGAAGGACCCATGAGGCTATAAGATGGAGTACTAGGGCTTGGGTGGGGTAGAGAGGATGGATTACAGTAGAAGGGGTTGTATATTGAGTACTGATTGAGTACTGACCACGGAGCGTGGAGTGTGATGTACGCCACACTCCATTGGTGGGTTCTGTGATGCCCACTCAGATGGTAACAGGGGAGGCCAGCATGAAGAGGGGCCATGAGGAGACCAGAGGAAGTACCAGGGTTTGGGGAGGGTAGAGAGGATGCATTACAGTAGAAGGGGTTGTATATTGAGTACTGATTGAGTACTGACCAGTGAGCGTGGAGTGTGATATACGCCGCACCCCATTGGTGGGTTCTGTGATGTGCACTCAGATGATAACAGGGGAGGCCAGCATGAAGAGGGGCCATGAGGAGACCAGAGGAAGTACCAGGGCTTGGGGAGGGTAGAGAGGATGCATTACAGTAGAAGGGGTTGTATATTGAGTACTGAGCAGTGCACAAATTGTGTGATATTCGCCACACACCGTTCCTGGGTCCCATGATGTTCACTCAGATGATGGCGGGCCAGCATGACAAGTGGATATGAAGAGATTAGAGAGAGTACCAGGGCTAGAGAGTATGCATTATGACAGGAGTTGCGTATTGAGTACTGACCACTGAGCGTGGAGTGTGATATTCACCGCACACCATTGGTGGGTTCTGTGATGCCCACTCCGATGATGCAGGCCGACTTGAGAAGGACCCACGAGGATATCAGAGAGAGTACTATGGCTTGGGTGGGATAGAGAGTAAGTATTATGGTACGAGTTGAGTATTGAGCACTGACCACTGAGCTTGGAGTGTGATATTCACCACACACCATTGGTGGGTTCTGTGATTCCCGCTCCGATGATGCAGGTCGACTTGAGAAGGACCCATGAGGATATAAGAGAGAGTAAGAGAGAAAGAGGTAAAAAATAGGCATAAACAATCAGTCCCCTGGTACAATGAGAAGCTAAAAATATTAAAGAAGAGTTGTAAACAAGCTGAACAAAAATGGAGGAAACTCTGAGGAACAGGATTACATAGCACTGAAAGTAGCACTAGGCATATACAGAGGAACAATTGACAAGGCAAAGGCTGAGTACTATGCAAAATCCATTCTAGAGGCATCTAATAATGCCAGAGCTATATTAAAAATAGTGAATGACCTCTCCAAACCAGACTGTATGGAAAACTAGGTCACTGCAACTCAGAACCTTTGTGATAGTCTAGCAGCCTACTTCGAGGAGAAGATCACTAAATTATTGGTGGTCTGGATATTAATAAGGGAGCGGAGACAGATAGTGGATTCGGATTATATGAGCTGATGACACCGGGGAAGCGGGAGGAGGAAGTAGATGAAGACAATCTGGTAAATCTGGGTCATTTCTAGATTCATACAGAAGAGGATTTTAGTAAACTTGCTCCGAGTGTCTCTTCCGGGTCACCATTGGACCCTCTCCCACACAGAGTGTGGAGAGAATTTAAGGAAGAGTTGTTTCCTCAGCTCTGTCAAATCTGCTGCCAATCCTTAAGCGAGGGAGTTGCGCCAGTCTGCTGGAAACACGCAGCGGTGACACCACTATTGAAAAAACCACGCTTGATCCTCTATGTCCATCCAACTAGAGACCCATCTCCCTGCTCCCTTACCCAGTAAAGATTTTAGAGCGACTAGTCAGCAAAACCCTCTCACAATTTCTAGAAAATAACCTTAACTTAGATGATGTACAATTTGGGTTTCACCCAGCTCATGGAACAGAAACCGCGTTAGTAACTGTCTTAGATGAACTAAGAATGCGAGCAGACACCGGCCAGTCAGTTATACCAGTGTTACTAGATATGTCAGCTGCTTTCGACACAGTGTCATAACATCCTTTTGAAAAGACTTATGGATGTCGGAATTAAGGGAAAAGTACTGCACTGGTTTAAGTCATACCTGTCGGACAGGCAACAGGCCGTGGTCTTACCTCCCTTTACATCTAAATACCATCCCATTCAGCATGCTGTCCCTCAGGGATCGACGATCAGCCCAATTCTGTTTAATATATACCTGAGTCCACAATCTCCATTATTAAATCCTTCGGAATTAAATTGGTAAACTACGCCGACGAGACACAACTTATCTTGTCACTTGAGGGGAATCGATCAATATCACTTGACAGATTCCACGAGTGTATGAGAAAAACGGCACGCTGGCTCAGGGGCAACTCTTTACAATTCATCGGTGACAAGACGGAAATCATGTATTGTACAGCAAACAAAGTCCCATGCCCATTTCTGGCCAACTTTTGGCCAACTCCCACAGAAAAACCACTAATCCCCTCAGAGACAGTGCGTAATTTATGGGTGATGTTTGATGATAACCTAAAGCTAGTCTCCCAAGTAGATACAACAGTGGGAACCAGTCTTTCTCTGATCCGAGCCTTACGGGAAATACTTGCTATGCTACCGACCTCAGCCAGAGCGCTGGTGATGAGAAGTGTTATCATGAGTCGGCTCGACTATTGCAACGCTCTGCTATTGGGCGCACCAAACTCTCTGATAAAGAAACTTCAAGAGTACAGACAATCGCGGCCAAGATAGCTTTAAAGAGAAAGCGTAGGTCATTGGCTTCCTTGTCCCTCACGGACCTTCACTGGCTGCCGATTATGCAGAGAATACAGTTTAAATTGCTCTGCATAGTCTTCAAGGCAGTACATGGAATGGGACGCCGACCACTGCAGAGTACATTTACCTGGTATAACCCGGTCAGAAGCCTTAGGTCATCAACAGCAAGGCTGGTGATGACCTCTAGAGTTAGGAAAACCAGGATGGGAGGCAGAGCTTTCAGCACTGTAGCCGCGCAACTGTGGAATGACCTCCCGGCAGATCTCAGACAAATAGATGATCTTCAGTTTAGAAAAAAGCTCAAAACTTGTTTTTTTCTGAGAGATTAAACAAACCCAGCCTTCGCTCTGAATAAATGTAGGTTTTGGACCGGCTGTGCATGTGCTCAGTGAAACTTAAGGTAACCGCAGCACCAGGGTACCCATGGGGTGATGGTGCGCTTTAGAAGTGTTTGTTACAATTACTAGGGCTTGGGTGGGATAGAGAGTTTGTATTATGGTACGAGTTGTGCATTGAGTACTGACCACTGAGCGTGGAGTGTGATATTCACCGCACACCATTGGTGGGCTCTGTGATGCCCACTCCGATGATGCTGACCAACTTAAGCCCATGAGGATATAAAAGAGAGTACTAGGGCTTGGGTGGAGAAGAGAGGATGCATTACAATAGAAGGGGTTGTATATTGAGTACTGATTGAGTACCGATCATTGAGCATGGGGTGTGATGTCCGCCGCACACCATTGGTGGGTTCTGTGAAGCCCACTCCGATGATGCTGACCAACTTGAGGAGTGCCCATGAGGAGAACAGAGAGTACTGCGGTTGGGAGGGTAGACTCTGGGCCTTGTGGTAGAAGCGGGTGGGCTTTTCCTCCCGGGTTCGCTTTGAGGTGAGGAAAGGCTGGTGAAGAAAGTCGAGGATGTTGTGGGCTGTAATGTCGGAAAGAACAATGCCTCTGTACTCCTAGTTTGATTGTAAAAGGCAGATAAAACTGCGCAATGCGATCCTTACCCTCGGCAGGGGTGCAACTATGAGTGGCAATGTTCACGATACTCTGAAAGCAGGGGTATGAGTGTGAGTGGAGTAGGGAGATGAGGTAGGGTTGATGAAGAAGGGTTGGCGACGGCAGTGTTGAACCACGTAAGTAGCGCCTGAGGCCTAGTGGCTATATCTCGTGTTACAAAGCGCCAGAGGCAATCATAGGGACTTCACTGCAAGGCTGGGGATTGGGGTATTTCACAGGTCACAGAGGAAGCACGTCACTGTCCTCACCGGAAGTCACAGGATGGAAGGAGGAAGCTGCCCGGCAGTATCTGATCCTCAGCCGAAGCTTGGTGCTTTCTTAACAGTCAAAACATAACCGTGGAAAAGGGAAATGAACCGAGGCTTGTGAGAGACTGACTGAACGCACAGCTCTACCCTTTGGCTTGTGTGATCGTGTGAAGTTAAGGTTACAGGAAAAGAAGCTGAGAATTGTTTACCACCGAGTCACGAGGCTCCTGGTTCCTCCTCATCTGTAATAACACCTACCCTGGCACATTTACTTCGGTGTTACATATATTTTGGGCTGTCATTGGTCTGTGAATGCCTTACATCTTCAATCCTAATGTGCCGACTAATAGAACTTTTCCAGCCAATGTGTTTTGTCTAGGCCACGTGCTATAAAGCAGGGGAGACCCCGAGCCTCACTCGCCACATCCTTTGCGATGGGAAGAGCAGCCGGGGCGCCGACTCTGACGCCCCTGGAAGAAAGAATCACTTAAGTGCACAACACACCTGTGTGAAGCCTAGAGCCAGTGCTCCTGATGTCAAGAGAACGTAATTGATGAGCAGTGTGAACACCGGGGTGGTATCATCCATTGTGCCCTGGGGCGCACGCCCACTGTGTGCACCCCCTGGGACAGAATGGTATTATAGATGTGGCTGCAGCCGCTTGTGTGTCCCCTTTTGCACTACTGATCGCGCTGGTGCACGTGTAGCACTAGTGCTATCTTGAGAGGTCATACTCTCATTTGCATTGGGCCGTGGCCACATGCAAATAAGGGGACTCATTTGCATTGGGGCGTGGCCACATGCAAATAAGGGGATCACTTCACCTCTATGCCCATGCCATATTATGGATGTGTGTGCAGAAGCAAGTATGCCCTTAGGAGGCGCACTGAAAGTGCACAACAAAGAAAATGGAGCACTTTCAGTGCGCCTCCTAAAGGCAGCCCTCTGGAGGGGAGAAAGGGGGTCCTATGGACCACCAGACATCCCCCGAAGGCGGGTGCAGTCACTCACTACACCTGCCTCCAAGGGGATCTCTTTTCCCTCTTCGAAGTGCAGATGGCATGACGTCTGGACTGTGTAACACGGAGCGGCTTTGAAGCAGTCGCTCTGTATTTCACTTGAATGCGCTGCCCCAAAGGCAGCCCTATGGAGGGGAGAAAGGGGGTCCAGAGGACCACCAGACATCCCCCGAAGGCGGGTGCAGTCACTCACTGCACCTGCCTCCAAGGGGATCTCTTTTCCTTCTTCGAAGTGCAGATGGCATGACGCCTGGACTGTGTATGGAGGAGCGGCTTTGAAGCAGTCGCTCTGTATTTCACTTGAATGCGCTGCCCCAAAGGCAGCACGAGTTTGCAGCTGCCCTGGGAGCAGCGCATTCTTCTGAAAGGTGCGCCATGGCACAAAGAGTGCCATATACATGATGCGACCCTCATCTACAATTTTTAAGGGGCCTTGCAGAGCAGCAAACTATCACATTATGAATCGGGTTAAGTCATTGGGAGGCATTTTTTTATTTAATTATGTACTTCACCCATTCCATCTTTATTTTAGAGAAACCGTTTTTGGTGTCCTTAGCGGCTCAAGATCTGCGATCATCTATAACTATGAACTATGAATGTGAGAGTCGGTTGAACACACGTTAAATACTATTGGATTTTGAGATCCACCTTTTCTGACCAGGAGCTCGTCTTCTGAACCTTCTTCCGGGGCTAAGATGCCCTTTAATCCGTTCTTGTCACTAGAATTGGCCTGTTGGCTTGTTCTTGCCCGCTGGGAGCCTTTTTGAGGTATTGGTTCAAGACTGGTTGCTGAGTTCCACGTGCCACAGACCTGCCAATTAATGAATAAATTGCACCATGTGAGAAGGGGCTGCGGCCTTCGAGGGGGTCCCATGCTGAGTGCGACCTAAAAGACACTGCCCTCCACTTAACCAATCCCCACTCCAAACCCGCCCCCCCCCCCCAAATTAAAGGGTCAGTGAGGTTCTGTCGCCATGTCCTTGGGTGATTTTCACTTTGTGCAGTGGTTTCCGGCTCCCCTTCCTGCCACCGTGGGACTTCAGCTCCCCACTGTTTAACCGTATGAAGAGGCTGAAATCGTGTGGCACACAGTGGCACCGTGTGAGTTGACAGACCTTGTGCCAGCAGAGGTGCCTGGGATCCCCATGTACCACAGACTCTGTGGCTATGAGACCCTTCTTCAGCCTGAGCAGGGGAGAGTGGGTACAGACTATTTTACATGGGCTGTGCCCTAAAATCGAGAAAATCAAAGATGGGCTCAAAGTATTCTTGTCGCATCCTTGGGAAGTGTGCGAGAAGATCAAGAGTGTGTCATAGGGAGAGGCTAAGGTGTGCAAGGGTCAACAGTTCTCACCCCAATGCAGATGAAGGAATAAAGAATGTAAGGTGCACCCTAAGCACACACAAAGTAGACATGATTAGAAACTACCACAAGATGCTTGAACAAAACCCATGAAAGAAACCACAAGGAAAAATAACTAACAGTTTCCAGTTAAAGTTAATGGCAGCAAGATTGATCCTAAATAGCAATCAATAATATTCTATGGGGAATGATAGAAAAGTTTGTTTTTTAAATCCACTCATGGCTAAGGGTTTTAAGAAGGATTGGAGTAAAATCAAGATGCCACGTGAGTTCCTGTGGTTCAGTAGGGCCTGGGGCATTGCCCCAGTGCCAGTGAGCATACATTTTCCAAGGAGCTCACTCCCTCCAGCTGAAGTTCGCTCAAACCTACAAACGATGCCTGCTCAACGAGGTCAGATCGCTTGCTTGAGACCGCGCTTTCAAGAGAGCTGTGGGAAGGTTCTTCTAGGTGGCCGATGATTGGGGCGGGGTCATTGGGTCTGTCGGATGGTTCTCCCACGTCAGTTCTAGTTTTGCTGGTCTTATGGAGGTTTCTCATCTCCAGCAAAGGTCACAGGCTGGTGAATAACTGATTTCTGTAGACCTGGATAGGTTCCATAGACGCTTGTGGTGGAGAGGAATTGACTAGATGAAAATGTTCCAAACAGGATGAAATTCTGACCTAAACCGGCAGGTTGAACCTTTCATCTGCATGTTCCTGAACTACATTGCGGCTTTCGGACAGCTGTTCCTAAAATGTGAAGCTTTAGCCGTAAGATCTTACCACTGGTGACGCTTGGGACTCTGTAAGTACTGCTCAAAGGAATCCCGCAATTCGTAGTTTGTCACTGGATATTACAACTAAGCCAAAAAATCTTTAGGCTCCATCACAATGCTTGGCCTGTTTCTTGCAATACCTTTTACTCCCTGAATACCAGGTAAGGCACAGGTAGGCTGTCGACTTCATAAAATGGTCTATGCATCTTTCCCGATCCCTCTGTTCTCTTGCACTGCGCATTAACAAACAATCCAGCCTTCTAAGCAGGGCTTGAACTGCAGGAAGCAGAATCCATCTACCTTGGGGGGAAATTGTGGTGCTGAATTTCGCTACAATGGTAACCAAATTTAGTTTATTTAATTTAATCAAGAGTTTTGTTTATTTGTGTTTACTAAAGCCTTACAGGGCAGTTCCTATCTTCAATATTAAAATACTCTAAAAACTGTATGGTTTGCAGCAGACAATTACAGGGTTGAGTACTCAAAGTACATTATTTGAATTGCTGATTTTAATTACTTTCTTAAAGATACACATTTATCGTAAATATCTTCTTGGAAAAACATGAATAAGATACTGAATCCCATCTGCACTGAGGTTACTTGTACTGTCTTCTCTATCTAACCCTGTCTAATTCCTATCTGCGCACACGTATTTTGGAGGGTTGGAAACCACTATCTTACTATTGATAAAAGTTGCCACTTTTCTGGCTCCCTAAGTGTTTTAAAGTGATATTATGTCCAGACCTAGTATATACAGTAGATTTTCATATTTTTCCAAGAGTGCTTATGATCCTTTGCACAGCTGGATGTGCACACTGCCTTCTTCAAGAGGGTTTTCACTGCTATTCGACTCGCCTGGTTACTCACAAATCCAGTCCTATTTTCACCAGTGCCCTTTCAGCTTTGATTTTTAAATCAAATAAGTTATCATCATCTGCAAATATTTTGTTGCATAAAAACTCTACAAAATATATATACATATATATAATATACATATATATTATATATATATATATTAGTGTCCAGTTAAACTGTGTCCATTATTATGAGACCTTCACAGAGTTTTAGGTGTACGGGTCTGGCTTTAAGGAATGGTATATCTAGAGATATGTATTTGTGAGGCAGTAACCAACTGTAGAGTAATATTGGTGTAAGATAAAAGGTCAGGTGACAGTTGCACTGTCAGGCCAGACCGAAAAATCCATGTAGGTTAATGGCTGGCCGCTCCCATCTGTGCTGCTGCCAGAGAAAATCACCATAAAGTATCTAGTTATCTAAGACACTTCAATTGCTTTACAATGTCATGCCGGTTCCCCTGAAAGTTCAAGCTCCGCCATCTGGATAAATGAACAAAATGATCACAGCAGTGTTGAAGCACACTGCTTCTGCCCAATCAAAACATGCATTTCTGGCTCCCAACATGTGGGCGGAGCCAAAGCCCCTCTTTAGTGTTGCTCACATAATTGTCTGGCTATACCTGCACTGTCAAGCCAGATCATAAAAATGGAAAAATACACTTTTCTGAATTTTGAAGAGACTACATCGTGTGTTGCACGATTTTTATTTCATTGTGTTGTAATTGGATTTAAATAGCGCTTACTAGACCTGAATGAGCTTCACAGTAAATACATATGCACCAGTTGTGGTTGTCTCTACAGACAGCAGCCAAACCGTAAGGAGATGAGAAAGTTGCTGAGAAGCAAACGTATGTCGGAAGTTTTCAATTGATATGTTTGTTGTAGAGCGATGGTGCTTCCTGTGCGAAGTAGTGTATGCATGCAGTGGGAAACTCAAGGTAAATCTTTGCACAGTGTGTAACTTTGGATGGATGTGAAAGCTAGGATAAGAGAGTTCTTTTCACAAATATTTAGTGGAGTTTCATATTTTACTTCCTGTGAACGATCGCAGCTGCTTATCCTGTAGAGGGCACAGTGAGCGGTCAGTGCCTTTGTCCAGCACTTATGCAGAGCCCTTGATTATGCAGTAAACACGATGCGTTTGTTAACACTCAGTTACTGCTAGGAGTGATCCCCATCTGCTCTCGCCAATCTGTTACACGTGGTTTACACAATGAATACAGTGTGTTGGAGTGCTGCATTGTACGGTGCTTGTCTTTGGTGATTCCAGCTTCCTTCGTGATTTACTGTCTCTGCTGCCAGGCCTCGGATGAGAAAAGGGACACAGGAAGGAGCGCAGTGTGCGTGTGTGGGGGAGCGAGCTGGAGGGAGGAAGACACAACGGAGGGGGGAAGAGAAAATACACATAAACAAGAGAGGGGGAAAAGAAAATACGGATAAACAAGAGAGCAGGCAGAGACCAGAGCTCTTCTAGCTGTTTACTTGCCACCCGCTATGGAACTTTAGCGCTCCCTTTAGCGTGTATTTCTGTTTTTTCACACATCTCCTGAACCCTCTGTTATTGACACTCCTGAGTGCCCCAGTCCCTTAAAAGCATTGCCCCTGTTGCATTATCTGCTGTAATCCAGGGTCAAAGCACACCTAGGATGCACTCGGCACCCAAGGTGGGAGCCCGATGATGAAGCATGCTGAGGGCCCTTCTAAAAAAGTAACAGTACACTTGGGTTAGAACCCAACCCCTTTGATAAAACGGATCACCCAGGGGAAAAGGACGTGTTCCAAATAATCCTCACTCTTTTTATATGCTATTTTGGTTCTCTAAACTTTACTTTCTCCGCACATGTTCGCCTCAGCCCAATTTATTGCTGCTGGAGGCTCTTCACTTTTCTTGTGAGAGCAAATATATTCCCGACCTGCCGTGAGATGGCAGATTCTGTTCAAAGAAAGTGTATTTTGATTGGGCGTGCCACTTTTTATGGTTTTAAAAGGGTAGCTAATATTAGACAGAGCAGCTGGCCTCAATAGGTTACTTGAAATATTGTTTTAAGTTCAAAAGAGATTTTTATTAAGGAATAAAGGTGTCAGTACATAAGAAAAACCTAAAAACATAACAACAATATGAGAGGCAGAAAAGACGTGTCTGTGAAGAGAAGCATGAAATTAAGAGAGAACAAATAATTGAGGCTTTACAATAGAAATGAATGCTAATAATAATATGCAGTACAGTGGATTATAAATAAATGCAAAGGAACAAAAAGGTCAATCAAGGAGGTTTAGAGACCTCTTGCTGAAAAGGAGGCAAATGAGATGAACGCATAGCACAAATATCAAGGTATAAAGTCACAGGAAGCCAAAGATCATGTTGTTTTTTTAGCCATGCTAAGGGGATAAACAAAGACAGTATCTAGCCTGTGGTTATGACAAACATTATACCACCATGCTCTGAAAGAAATGTTAGAAAAGTTTTTCCAATTAACAGTAATTTGCTGGAATGCAACAGCTAGCAGCAAGTCAACAATTTGCACATTAAAATCAAGATCTGCCCAACAGGGAGAGAGACTCCCTAAAAAAATATTTACAAAGGAAAAGGGAAAAGCAGTATGAAAAAGGGTATTAATCTGAGCCCAAACTTGTTCCCAAAAGTTGTGCACAACAGTGCAAGAAAAAAGCATGTGAAAGAGAGTAGCCTTGGGTGCCAAGCAAGACCAACATAGGTCAGGGGTTGAAGGAAACCTCTTGTTTAACATCTGGGGTGAAAAAAGAAGCCTGTTGAAGATAAAAAAAAAAGGGGTTGTGTAAGGGAAGCAGCCCTGGATGATTTACGAATTTTAATCCACAGTTTGTCCCATAAAGAAGTGGACCAGGAGATGCCAAATCAGACTCCCACTGTACCTCTACCATGGATTTCGATCTGGGTGTGAGAGTCTTATGAAATGACTGGTAGATTGAGGAGGCTGTGGGGCGAGTACGCAGTAAGGAATGGAGGCGTAGAGTAGGATTGGAAGGATCGGATTGGGTGGGAGAGCTGGAAAGTTGGGCATAGGTGGACATAACTGCATCTTTAAGCATGAGGTATTTACGAGCAAAAGATTGAGGGAGATTAAAAGTTTGACGGAGAGCAGAAAAGGGTAAGAAAACAGAGTCAGAAAAGAGATGAGATACCCACATCAAACCTTTTTGTCTCCAAGATTTCCAATAAAAGGGTTTGCGATTAATAAGGATGCTATTATTATACCAAATGGTGGTGTTAAGAAATTCGGCTACAGAGGAAGGTGGTTTCGGGGAATATGAAAGAAGAAGTTTGGTAGTGAATTTGTGAATGGGAGTGGAAGTAAGCTGGGGTTTACGGGAGAATGAGAGGTACTCAGCGAAAGTGAAGGGGGATAAAGAGAGACCCTCGGTAACAAGCCAGAGGGGGGACGATTCAGCAGGATCTCGCAACCAGAGGGAGGCTTGTCGCAGAAGAAATGCTTTATGGTACGTGGGAAAATCCGGGAAATTAACCCCAACCTATGATTTGGGAGATCGTAGCCTGAGCAGGGACATACGCGCTTTTTTGCCAGACCAGAGGAAAGAAGAGAGAATAGTGTTGATTTTCCTAAAAACTTTAGTTGGAATAGGAATTGGAATATTAGAGATAGTGTAAAGTACGATTGGGGATAACATCATTTTAATCGTGTCAAGGCGGCCCCACCAGGAGAGGTAGAGCGGGTGCCATCTAGAAGTAATGTCAGATAATTTCTGGGAACACTTGTTAAGGCATAGCGAAACAGTTTCGGAAAGGGAGGGTGTGATGTGTAGACCAAGATATTTAATATGCAAGGGGCTCCAAGTAAAATTGGACGAAGCAAAATCATGTTTAAAGGTAAATTTGGTAAGGGGTAAAATTTCACATTTATCATTATTCAACTTGTAACCAGAAATTTGGGAATATTCATGAACTTCAGTTAAAAATGCAGGAATGGAAATGGCGGGATTGGACATGAAGAGTAGGATGTCGTCAGCATAAGCAGCAAGTTTGATATTAGTTTGAGAGATTTGGAAACCATGTAAATTAGGATTCTGGCGGAGTTTTGAGGGAAAGGGCTCTAAGGCTAGATTAAAAAGGAAGGGAGAAAGGGGGCATCCCTGACGAACTCCTCTACCTAAGTTGAAGAAGGGAGAGACCAGACCATTGGCGCAGACCGCTGCTCTGGGACTGGAATATAAGAATGAAATGAAGGAAATAAAATTAGGGCCAAACCCAAACCATCTGAGGGCAGAAAAAAGGAAAGTCCACTCCACTCTATCAAACGCTTTCTCTGCGTCCAGAGCAATTGCTGCTAAAGAATCATGAAATCGTGAGGATTTGGACAGGACATTGAACAAGAGTCTAGTATTGTCTGTGATGAAACGGCCTTTAACAAATCCAGATTGTTCCGGACCCAACAAATCTGGAAGAAAGGGGTCTGGTCTTATGGCAAGGGATTTGGCATATATCTTGTAATCGATGTTAACTAAGGAGATTGGTCTATAATTCTTGCAATGTTGAGTGGCTTTCCCTTCCTTGGGTATAATACATATATGTGCGTCTGAAAAAGAGCCAGAGGAGGTGCCATTAAGAATAAAAGAATCAATAAGGGAGTATAGTCTGGGTAATAGTAAATGAGAAAATTGCAAATAAAATTCAACTGTAAATCCATCTGGTCCTGGAGCTTTGTCCTTCTTAAGTGAATGAAGTGCATTGTGTAATTCGGTACTAGAGATAGGAGTTTCAAGAATGGATAGGTCAACAGGGAAATTAGGGGGAGCTCGAATGTTGGAGAAAAAGGTAGCAAGGGATTGGGCAGAAGGGTGAGTTTCAGATGAGTAAAGTGTGGAGTAAAAACGGGAAAATTGCTTTAAAATATCAACATCTGTATGTCTTAAAACAGAGTTAACATCATAAACAGATTCAATGTTCAATTTGTGTTGCCTGACTTTTAAGTAATTGGCTAAGACCTTTCCCGCTTTATTCTCACCCCCATAAAACTTTGAGCTAGATTTCAGGAAATATAACGAAGCATCTTCAGTAGACTGTTTGTTAAATTGCATCTTAGCTTCTGTTAAATGGTAGCGGCAGTTTCAGTCGATAACCTTTCAAGTATTTGCCCGGCGGTAATAGCCTCTCATACCACTCGATAATTTACCAATAAAAGAGGCAGGCGCCGGAGACTGGAAGGCAGGAAACAAAGTTTTATTCCGTCGGAGCAGAACACATCAGATCTGACAGCAAGGTATCGTCACGAGGTGCTCTAACTGCATCTCCGAGACCTGGTCTCTTATACACTGGTTTATTGCTTTATTATACATAGTATATTCTTGAGATTCCCTTGATGCCTGAAAGAACATCCCCTGAAGCCCCCGGCTCAGATCTGATCCCACACATGGTTACAGTAGAGGTTCCCACCCTACCCGCAGTGGGAGATGGCTATCGCGCAGCAGGGAATTCCGCTAATTCCCGGGGGTGTCTGCAACCGGCCGGGTCTCGGGGGTAGGGGCTTTGATCTACTGTAATCCCTTTGATGTGGGGTGTTTCCCTTACAGTAGGGGCAATAAACTGCATCCGCAGGGCTAGGTGATGGCCTGGGACCAGTTCAGACAATGGGGCGCAGAGGAAGGGGGTTATCAAAGGAGAGGCATGACCATGTATGGGTTGTCGGTCGGAAGTGGTTCCGTAGCAGGGTCGCGCAGAAGGAGAGGGTTTATGGCCTGTATGAGAGAGCGGGGGTGGCCAGCGCGCGGAGGGATGCTCGCAGCGCCAGGGGAAAGCGCTGGCGGTCGAGAGTGAGCGGGGAGAGAGTGGGGTGCCTAAAATGGCGGCCGTGCATTCGCTGTGCGTGGCGCTGGGGAGAGGCAAGATGGCGCAGATAATGTTCAGTTTGCAGGCTAAATTTCCACAGTCCTCCCTTTTAACATATCTCGCCAGCTTGTCTAGTTCAGATTTATCCCCATAATACTGCGGACTTCCACCTCATAGAGGGCTTTCATCCGCTCTGTTTCAAAGTTCGAAGTCTTAGGGCAGATGCAGTTCATAAAAAGCGAACATAAAGGTGGCAGACACTGAATCCCCAAACAACATCCACATAGTATCACAATCGGTATTAGGATAAATGAAAACAGCCTCCATCCCCAACTTTTAATAGTGTCCCAAAACCAACTCCTCAGCGACCATTCTTCTTGCTCTTGATGGACCTCTGTGGACAGTCTGTGGAGGTGTTCAATTGCTTTGTAGACTGAGGGTGAGTTGTCTGGTACGTAGGTACAACAGCTGGACCCAATGATGCGGCATGCTCCTCCACGATCAGCCAGGACCACATCTAGAACGAGGCGGTTCTGAAGGGCCACTAAGCGGACGGCCTGGAGCTCGGCGGTGTTGTTGGCGAGGGCGCCAGCCGTAATGTTCATTGCCGTTTCGACTGCCTGGGTTAAGTGGCGGATGGCACGGCTGTTTGCCATCGGACCCCAGAGCGGAACAAGAACCTTTACTGCATCCATGAACTGTGCTCCAGTGGAGTCGGCTTGCACAATGTCTTTGGCCCGTTTCTGTCGGTGATGGTTTGCTGGAGCCACATACGTCGGAGGAAGGACAAAGGCGATGTAGCAGGTGCCTCCCCAACCTTTCGGGAGCCAGGTGTAGGCCTTAGTACCACAGACGAAGTACATATTCGGGGAGGCAACAAAGGAGGGTGGGTCAACTGAATTGTTGAACACTTGCATTTCAACTCGTTCTTTGGCAGGGATGTCCATGTGAAAGGAAGCGTTCGATCTCAGAGGGCAGAAGAGGGCGGAAGTTCTACCAGTTTTGTTCATCCAGAACCCATGGTAGAAGTGTGACATGGTTCTGCCGGAAGTGGCATTGTCCTTGTAGCTCTCCTGCAGAAGGATCAGCCAGGCGAGGCAGGAACCATGGACAGAAAAAGGTGAAGGGATGAAAGGGATTGAGTGCCCAGTGGCATGTGGTAGCAATCCACAGATCCAGCAGTTAGTGGCGTTGGTGGCAAGATTGTGTTGGTGGAGCAACTGCACAAAAGAGTTATTCCAGAACTCCTTACGCCTTTCTCGGAGTTGGGGTGAAAGTGAGATCAGATGGTGCTCCTTCGTGGTGGTAGGTTGAACGGTGGTCAGCAATGTCTTATGAGCGGGTGTGTTCTCCTCCATGATCCAGAAGGTGACCATGAGGAGAAGGCAAAAGAGAAGGGTAATAAAAAGTGTTATAGTCTTAAAGCTGTGCATTCGGTCAGTCTTTGGGTTTTTGTAGGGGATCTTCGGACGTCCGGTTGCTTCCATCACCTTCATGTCGGGCGCTTCCATCACCTTCGAGAGACTCGGTAGCGGGCAGAACCACAGACTTTGCTTAGTTTCTCTCCTGGTGGCCTTTGAGGTGACTAGGCTACCGCTCTGAGATTTCCACTTAGCCTGTGGTCTGCTTAGCCGAAGTCCTCTCCTTTCGTCGCAAGTTATACCCTTCTTTGGATGGCACAGTGGGATCGGGATATTCAATCAATTCAAGTGTCTCTGTATCCGGGCAGCGGTTCAGGGATGGTCGGTCTTTGTCCAGAAGTTCCTCTTGGGCGGTGACGTTGTCCGTGGTTGTCAGGGTCGGTGATACCTTCTTGCAGTGGTGTGCGTGCAGCCAATTGCGTTTCCCCTCCACTCGAAGAGCTGTTCGGGTGGTGATCAGGACTTGCAGGGGGCCCGTCCACCGGGGCTCCAGACTCTTGGTGCGCTGGAAGTTACGCACTAAGACGAAGTCACCAGGTTGGATGTCGTGTCCGGGGCCCCTGGAAACATCGGGGATGGCGTGCAGCACCTGCTGATGGATGATAGACAACGTTTTAGTTAGATTGTACAGATAATCAGACATGAGGACGTCCGGGACGTCGTGGATGGATGTCGGTTTTGGTGCAGTCCAAAGGTTCATGGGCCGCCCGAAGACGACCTCGTAGGGGGTTAAGTGGTGTTTGGTGGGGGTGGAACGCATTGATAGCAATGCTAGTGGGAGAGCGTCTGGCCATCTTAGCCCTGTGGTGGCGACTATTTTTGCTATCTTAAGCTTCAATGTGGCATTGTGTCGCTCAACCAGGCCTGCAGATTGGGGATGGAAGACCGCATGGAACTTCTGTTTTACACCCAACCCCTTTAAGATGAGTTGGATAACTTCGGCTACGAAGTGCGGGCCGTTGTCGCTCCACAAAATTCGACAAAGGCCGTATCGGGGGAAGAACTCCTTCAGTAGTACTTTTGCGGTAGTCATAGCGGTGTTGTCATGGGTTGGGTAGGCTTCCACCCACTTGCTGAAGGCACACACAATGACAAGTACATACTTCAAACCTTGGCACCTTTCTAGCTGGACATAGTCCATTTGTAGGACTTCAAAGGGGTGATTGGGGACCCCAAACCCTCCCCGGGGTACAGCAGTTCCTTTCCCAGGGTTGTGTTGGAGGCATACTAGGCATTGTTGGACTAGACGTTTGGCTGAGTCTGGTATTTTGTCGTTGTGCCAGACTTTAGAGATGAGTTCGATCATGGGGGCAGACCCTATGTGTGCGGGGGAGTGTGCCATGGTCAGTATGGGGATCAAGTATGAATCTGGTAACAACCATTTGTTCAAGTCTTTGGTTCGCCAGCAACCGTCATCGTCCTTCAATCCCACCCGGGCCCATTCAGTTAACTCGTGTGGTGTGCTGGCTAGTTGGATATCCCTAATTGTTTCCCTAGCATCCTTCCATTTCTCAGTTTGTGACCTGGTCACGTACATACGGGTCATGGACCTATTCTCGGCTGTGGTTCGGGCAGTAATGTCAGCCAGTGCATTTCCCTGTCCTATAATGTCTGTCACCTTCTTGTGTGCCTGGCATTTGATCACAGCTAACCGTGTGGGGAGGAGGACTGCTTCGGTCAGGGCAGAGACTAGATCTCCATGCAGGATGGGTGTGCCATGAGAAGTCAAGAATCCCCTCTCTTTCCATAAGAGCCCAAAGTGGTGAACTACCCCGAAGGCGTACTGACTGTCTGTGTAAATGTTTGCGGTTGTCCCTGCTGCCAGGATGCAGGCTCGTGTAAGAGCAATTAGTTCCGCCGCCTGTGCGGATCGCTGTGTGATGCGGGCTGTCTCAACAACTGTTCGGGCTGTGGTGACTGCATAGGCAGCTGAGGTGGTGCCATCGGGGAGCTTGATGCATGAGCCATCCACCCACAGTTCTCCGTCAGGGTCCGGGAAGGCAGTATCCCGGAGGTCAACCCTACTCTTGGTTTGTTCGTCGGTGAGGGTCACGCAATCATGTATAGGGGATGCATTGGGGTCAGCGTCAGGGAGAGGCAGTAGTGTAGCTGGATTCAGAGTGGTGCATCGTTTCAATGTGATGTGGGGTGCAAGCAGAGTCAGTTCATAACCAGTCAGTCGTGCGCTAGTCAGGTGTTGAGTCTTGGTTTGGTTCAGGAGGGTGTCAACAGCATGGGGTACCAATACCGTGAGGGGGTTCGAGAGCACGATCCCCTCACTTTGTCGGATAGAGACAGCAGCGGCGGCTACTGCTCGAAGGCAGGCGGGCAAAGCTCTGGCTACGGGGTCAAGAGTGGCAGAGAAGTAGGCACAAGGGCGTTGCTTAGGGCCTATGGACTGGGTTAGGACAGACAACGCACATCCCTCCCTTTCGTGGGTGTAGAGGGAGAAAGGTTTAGTGTAGTCTGGGGTTCCTAGGACTGGGGCCGAGCAGAGGGCGTTTCGTAATTCTTTGAAGGAGGATTGACATTCAGGTGTCCAGGGGAGGGGGAAGGGGACATCCTTAGCCAGCAGGGAAAGCAGAGGCTTTATGGTAAGACTGAAGTTTGGCAACCACTGTCGACAAAAGGAGGTGAGGCCCACTAGGGATCGTACTTGCTTCTGAGTTTTGGGAACAGGGGTTTCTAGGATGGTTTGAATTCGGTCAGGGGTAAGTTTCCTCCCGTCTTTGGATAGTAGGTGGCCTAGATACGTTACCTGGGGCTGGCAGAATTGCAATTTCTTTCTGGAGACCTTGTGACCGTTCTCCGCAAGGAAGCGGAGGAGGTGAATGGTGGCTGTGACGGCAAGAGGAGTGGTGTCGGCCGCCAAAAGAATGTCATCGACGTACTGTATCAACACCACTCCATCGGGTAGTTGGACTGCATCCAGTTGCCTCTTGAGGGCTTGGCTGTAAATACTGGGACTCTCAGTGTAGCCTTGGGGTGCCCTGCAGAATCTGTACGAACGGGCTTTTAAAGTGAAGCCGAACAGGTAGCGGCTGTCTGGGTGGATGGGGATGGAAAAGAATGCGTTCTTGAGGTCAATAACAGTAAAGATGGTGGCAGTGGATGGAATCAGGGTGAGGATGGTGGTGATGTCTGAGACTACGGGGTACTGGGGTATGACTACTTTGTTAACCTCTCGCAAGTCAACAATGAAACGGTAGGCTTTCTCATCCCCCTCGCCTTGCTTCTTTACAATGGGTAGGATTGGGCTGTTGCAAACATTACTGACTACTTCTTCTACCACTCCTGCCTCGACCAGGGACTCGATGATTTCCACCAATGCCTTCTCGCCTTCGGGTGATATCCGATACTGTGGAAGCTTTGGGAGCACTGCGTCCGGTCGGACGGTTATGTGTACCGGGTCGATCACCATGCGCCCTACATCTGAGTCGGTTTTAGCCCATAGATGTGAAGGTAATGTGTCGAGTAGGGACATATCAACATCGGTTATAGAGAGCATACGCCGTGTGTGACAGGGTCTGGACAGATCTGGGTTATCGTGTAGGATGACTCGAACTCCGTCTGGGGAGCATCTGATGGTGGCTCGAAAATGTTTTAGCAAATCAAGTCCCATAATAGCATCGGGGGTGTTGGAGGAGAGCAGAAAGGTCGTGTCAGTGGTGTTATCTTCTAAGTCAAAGGAGATTGGTGCTGATAAGGGGTTAGTGGAGGGCGTTCCGTCAAAGCCTATTGAGGTTACGTGTGAGCCAGACAAGGGTGCCCTAGGAATCAGTCGTTTAGATAACGCACTACGTGTCGCCCCAGTATCTACCAGGAATGGAGATTTTGTGCCCAAGACCTTAGCGGTGACGTAAGGACCTTGCTGGTCAACACGGAGTTCGACTGGATCCCTCCCTTGCCCCTGGCGGTCCTATGCGAAGTCATGAGTGCTCTCATAGTCGGACTGCTGACACTGGTTTTGGCGGCGGCGATCAAAGGTGTTTGGTCTGCCTGGCCTGTCGTTGATGGTGTTGTTCGTGTGCCCTCGTCCCTGTCCTCTATTTCTGGGGTCATATGCTGTGTCTCTGGGGTCCCTATTCTTGTTCATTTCCAGAAGGACCGGGCACTGGGATTTCCAGTGTCCGAACCCTCTACAGAACGCACATTGATTTCCATCTAAGTCTCTCCGTCCGTTGTAGGGTGTAGGTGTATGGTCTCTAGGGGGTAGCTTTCTAGGAGCGGTTGGTTGGTAATTCTCTTTTGGGGGTTCCCTTCCTATGGTCACCCCTTGCAACTGTGCTATCATCACCCTCTCCTTTAATTCCTTTTTCTTCTTCTCTGACGCCCTATCGTTCTCGTTCTTCTGGTTTTCGTAGTATTGGGCCATCTGGAGAATCGCTGCGGGTTTGGAGGCTGCCCAACTGCTCTCGCTGGTCTGTAGCTTCTGGGAAACTTCTTGAGACAGACCCTTTACATAATTCTGGACAAAGAGGTGGTGTCCGGTTGCGGTGGTCATGTCTTGGCCACTGTAATCGGAAAACACAGTCTCGAATCGGGAGAAGTATTCAGACACATCCTCCTGGGGTTTCTGGCGGCAAGCCGTCACTATCGACCAGTCTACCTTTCTTTCTGGGATTAGAGTCTTCAGCTTTTGTACAATCTTGTCTGGGAGCTCTAAGATGGCTTTCGGGGGTTTCTGTCCTGGTTCTCGCTGTTTATCTATGGTATCGAGTTGTATCCAGGTATATCCGAACGGCTCAGCGTGGTCAACTTTCCGGATTTGTTTCCACACATCAGCCGGCAGGCATAGCCCAAAGAACAAGTCGATATCTGCTAACGTCATTATCGTTGAGCCTAAGGCTGTACCCAATTCAGTGTAGAAGGCAGTCGGGTTCTTTCTCAAGTCGGGTAGAGTCTTTCTAAAGGTCAAAATATCTTGCCGGTCCCACGGCTGGTAGACCCAGTTATATACAACCCTTCCCTTCGCATCTTGGTGGTTGATGTCGTCGTGTGTTCCCTGACCCCGTGGGGGGACCCAGTAGGGGGCAGCTTCTTTAATGGGCATCATGGCATCGGCCCTTCCTCCCTGGGGCTTAGTTGCTATGGGGGTTTCTGTTTTGGTGGTC
Organism: Triturus cristatus; assembly: GCF_964204655.1. Classification (NCBI taxonomy): domain Eukaryota; kingdom Metazoa; phylum Chordata; class Amphibia; order Caudata; family Salamandridae; genus Triturus; species Triturus cristatus. Next base: position 1,042,324,574 of record NC_140588.1, read on the forward strand.
TGTCCATGTTCTTTAAGGTGTCGGTAGACCTCGAGTGTACGAGTGAAGAGGTTCGTTACATCGCCCTCTCCTTCTTCCCCAATGTCTACCTTCCTATATAGGGCCGCTAAGCCTTCGGGACCTTTATCGTGGTATCTGTCCTCATATGCATTCAGGGCGTGATAACAGAGCCGTACGACGAAGTGTCGTCTGCGGCTGTCGGCATACGAGCTATACACGTCTGTTATATACTCCTCACTTTCTTTTCGCTCCACCAGCGTCCCTACTATCCTATCGATTCCTGCTCGTTCATCTTTAGTTAATCGATTCATTCTGGTGGACTCTTTCTTTCCCATCTCATGGTCATCTAGCGTTGTAGTCGATATTGGGTTCAGTACAAGAGGCTCAGCCGGCGCGGAGGCCGTGAGGGCCGAGGCCCCTGTACTGCTTTCGCTCGTGTTCGGGGGTTGTGGGTGTTGCACTACTGATTGGGAGGGTGCATACGGAGGGGGCATGTAAATGATCGGGGGACCTAACAGTAATTCGTCATTCGTTCGCTGCTTGGAGGACAACTCAGGGTAGAGCAAAGAAGGGGTCCTAACAGCGTACTGGCCTGAGGTTTCGGGCTCCTGTCTTAGTTTAGTTTCCCTTCTCTCCTTTATGTCTTCTTCTAACTTTTTAGCGGCAAGGTGAGCTGCCTTTCGTAATTCCTTTTCTGCTTTTACTTCTTCCCTCTTTTTCCGTTGCGTCGCTTCTTTGCGCCACATGCCAATACTGTCTAGCATAGTAGGCGTCGTCTTATTGCTACGCAGAGCTACTTCTAGCGCTTCTATCTTGCGGTCGTCGAAGGATCCCATCAGTGGCCACTGACTTTCGGGGTCCTTCTTGGTATATTTATGCCACAGCTTGCTATAAGCTACGGCGACTAGTCCATATTTAGTGAACATGTCCTTATTAGGGGTGCCTTCCAGTGGAGCCGGGTGGTTCACCTCTAATAAGCGGTCCGGGCAGAACCAACTACCAATCAGTGGGGAGAAGATAGGCATGACGGGTTTCAACGGGGACAAAAGTCAGCACTACCTATCTTTTCACTGCTTGCAAAGACTAGACAGAATATCTCTATTCTTCGTTATTTGTAAGCAGAGAATACCTCCAAAGAACCAATATCGAACAACTAGTGTTCGGACAATCAATCAATCAATCAATGGGGAGATAAAGATAGGCACGACGGGTTTCAACGGGGACAAAAGTCTGCGTTACCTACCCTTCACTATTTGCAAAGACTAGACAGAATATTTCTATTCTACGTTATTTGCAAACAGAGAATATCTCAAAAAGCACTATTCTTCAAAACAATCAATGTTCAGACAATCAATCAATGGGGAGATAAAGATAGGCACGACGGGTTTCAACGGGGACAAAAGTCTGCGTTACCTACCCTTCACTATCTGCAAAGGGAGAGAGAGAGAGTATTTCTACTCCTCCCCGTTTGTAGACAGCGAATATCTCAAAGAGAACAATCAATGAGCGTTACTAGTATTCAAACAATCAATCAATTATTTCGCACTTTTGTCGTATTTCACGACCTTACCCGGACCGCGTGGACAGTTTCTCGTCTTCCGCCTCCAGCGCCCGATCGTCCTCTACTCTCCGTATTTGCCGCGGCACTCCTGATGGTTCCCAGTCAGGACCGTAGATCACTCGAGAGAGGTCTGCTCCGAACCAGTGAAGTTCGGATGATCGGCTGCCAGACGAGGGTCTATTGGGCAGGAGCTCTCCCGATCGTTGCAGTCGTTCACTCTGTCGTCGGGACCTCTCCCACTGGATCCACGTGTCGCAGATGGGCCCCACGTTTGGGACGCCAATTGTTAAATGGTAGCGGCAGTTTCAGTCGATAACCTTTCAAGTATTTGCCCGGCGGTAATCGCCTCTCATACCACTCGATAATTTACCAATAAAAGAGGCAGGCGCCGGAGACTGGAAGGCAGGAAACAAAGTTTTATTCCGTCGGAGCAGAACACATCAGATCTGACAGCAAGGTATCGTCACGAGGTGCTCTAACTGCATCTCCGAGACCTGGTCTCTTATACACTGGTTTATTGCTTTATTATACATAGTATATTCTTGAGATTCCCTTGATGCCTGAAAGAACATCCCCTGAAGCCCCCGGCTCAGATCTGATCCCACACATGGTTACAGTAGAGGTTCCCACCCTACCCGCAGTGGGAGATGGCTATTGCGCAGCAGGGAATTCCGCTAATTCCCGGGGGTGTGTGCAACCGGCCGGGTCTCAGGGGGTAGGGGCTTTGATCTACTGTAATCCCTTTGATGTGGGGTGTTTCCCTTACAGTAGGGGCAATAAACTGCATCCGCAGGGCTAGGTGATGGCCTGGGACCAGTTCAGACAATGGGGCGCAGAGGAAGGGGGTTATCAAAGGAGAGGCATGACCATGTATGGGTTGTCGGTCGGAAGTGGTTCCGTAGCAGGGTCGCGCAGAAGGAGAGGGTTTATGGCCTGTATGAGAGAGCGGGGGTGGCCAGCGCGCGGGGGGATGCTCGCAGCGCCAGGGGAAAGCGCTGGCAGTCGAGAGTGAGCGGGGAGAGAGTGGGGTGCCTAAAATGGCGGCCGTGCATTCGCTGTGCGTGGCGCTGGGGAGAGGCAAGATGGCGCAGATAATGTTCAGTTTGCAGGCTAAATTTCCACACTTCAATAAGAGTAGTCAAACTTTCCTGTGAATGGGAGGTATAAAAAGAGTGCTCCAATTTTTTAATCGTGAGGAGAAGATCACTTGTACGTTTATGAGCGGATTTACGTTTCCTAGCCACATGATCAATGATGAAACCCCTAGCTGCAGCCTTATAAGCGTCCCAAATGGTATGCTTGGGTACATTAGGCGTATCATTGATAAGAATAAATTCTGTAGTAAAGTCGGCAAAGGAGGTGGTGAATTTGGGATCTAGAAGGAGGGTATTATTAAAGCGCCACCTCTTTGGCCCGGTGGACTTGGGTAATACATCAATGTTAATGAGTACAGGGGCGTGATCCGAGAACAGGATGGGGCCGATATCAGCGTGAGTGAGGGACTGAGAGATATGATGGGAAATAAAAATGTAATCAATGCGGGACTGTGATTGATGGGATGGGGAGTAAAAGGTGAACTCCTTGGTAGTGGGATTGCATAAACGCCAAGCATCAATGAGTTTGTGCTGGGATATTGCTTGCACAAACAATTTATGGGACTTGTTAGGGATATAGGATGCTTTGGAATGTCTATCTACAAAGGGATCGAGGGGTAAATTGCAATCTCCTGCCATAATAAAATTATCATCAACATAAGTCGAAATGCGGGAAGCCATTATGCGCCAGAAGACGGGGTCACCACCTGTAGGTGCATATATGTTGAAAAGGGAAATGGGAATACCTTTCAAGGAAAGTTTGACATACAACCATCTACCCTCAGGATCTGACTCGGAAGTCAAGAGCGAATGAGAAAGAGATTTGCGAACTAAGACAGCCACACCATTTCTTTTACCATCCCCAGGAGCAGAGAAAACATCACCTACCCAACCCCTCTTGAGCTTAGCGGCTTCGATATCTGACAAATGAGTTTCTTGCAAAAAGGCAATATCTACATTCAACTTAGCTAAATGAGAAAGAATTTTTTGCCTCTTAACAGGAGAATGAAGACCTTTAACGTTCCAAGATACAATACGTACTGACATTAAAAATAATTAAAGAAATAATGCAAAGGAGATTTAAAACAATGAGAAAGAGCCTCGTGAGAAACGGGAGCGAAGGAACGAGAAAGAAAAAAAAGAGAATAGAGAAGAAATGGAATGGACAAAAAACAGGAAAATAAGAGAAAACTAAGAGGTGTCAGAGAAATAGAGGAGAGCCAGAGTGTTGTTGAAGTCAGTAAAGTGAGTAAGTAAGGACTATAAATGTTGATGAATAGGGTCCAGTGAGAGAAGAAGGAAAGCATGCGCAGAAAAAGCGATAGACAAGCAAAATACGAGAAAAGGCGATCATGAGAAGAGGAACGCAAGTATAAGTCAAAGGAGAAGTGAGGTGATAGAGGAATAGAATGCATAAAGAGAAAGACGCATGACCACAGGAGCCAATAAGCAATGAGAAGAAAGAATGAGAGAGAAAAAGAAGAAGAAAAAGGTCGCAAAAAAGGTTAAATCTGAAGGCATACGAGGAATAAACATAGTCAAAAGAAACAAAACAAGAACCAACTCGTCAAAGGAGTATGGAGAATACTTACAAGGGGTAGCTTAGGGAGGATACAATCAGGAACAAAGACAAGCAAGGACGTACGTGAAGACGGGGGAAGGGAGGTAGGGCCAACTGGAGAAGGCAGGCACTCTGGGTCAGTAAGACATCCAACCGGAGGAACAGTCGGAACGCAGAACATTGATCTGTGAAGGAGGAAGGGTAACAAGGTTAGACGACAACAGGTGACAAGGTCATGGGACAGGTAATGAGTGGAACGTAATAAGAAACCACAACATAAATAACAAACATTTCAATGAAGAGCGAAACCCAACAAGAGAAACATGCAAATTATAAAATCCATTAAATGAGAAAAACCAGCGAACATAAGAACCAGGGCATCATAATACATCTTCGGAAATAAGTCACGTTGGGAAAGAAGAGGAAGGTCCAGAAAGCTCCATGTCAGCTTGGCCGCAGGAATTCAGGAAACTTCGAAGGCGCGCAGGCTCCTCATAGGTCGTAGTCTTATTGTTGTAGGTGACTTTGAAAAAGCAAGGATGGAAGAGACCGTATCTGGCACCAATGGAGCGGAGGTCCGGTCTCATGTCCAAAAAGGCCTTACGGCGATTCGCAGTGGCTCTGGCATAATCCTGCGCAAAGAACAGAGTGGAGCCCGACCATGTAAGACGAGGAGAAGCTCTGGCAGCTGAGAGGACTTTCAGCAGATCTGTGTATTCCAAAAAATACATTATTACCCCTCTGGGCTTTGCTGATGAGGCTGAAGAGGAGGTAACTCGACCAAGTCTGTGGGCGCGTTGGATGTTTAGAGATGTGTCCTCGGGTAAGTGTAAAATCTTGGGAAGAAAAGACTTGAAAAAATTGACAGGGTCATTCCCCTCGCAGCCCTCCACCAGGCCGTAAAGGCGAAGATTGTTGCATCTGTTACGGTTTTCCAAGTCCTCCACCTGCTTCTGGAGATACGAAATCTGCGTATGCATGTGGGTGACCTTGGCCGCAGAATCCTGAAGAGACGAGACATCACGCTCTACCAATGACACTCTTTCGTCCATTGAGGCCCAGTTGTCAGTAAGGACTTGCAACTTTGCGTTGGTTTCTTCCATAAACGGGCCCAAGGCCCGTATCTCTTCAAGGATTAACTCCATCGAAATGACCGAGGAGGACTTGGGAGGCGAAGGCGGATCTTTTATTAGTCTCTTCGGCGTCGTCTTCGCTGAAGATTGTGAGGAGGATTCCATGTTCGACGACACCTCACTGAAAGGGAGAGACTGAGAGGCTTCTAAATGGGCTAGTTCCGTAAAAAGCTTGGAATTTTTAATGTAATTGCGCTTGCAGACTTTGCCAGAACAGTCAGCCATCGACACGTCTGTAAAATGCAGGAATACTGAGAGCACACGTGCAAACAGGAAGCAAAACAGGTAATAATAGCCAGGAGACTCGGATTGGGGACCTAAAATGGCTGCCTGATATGAGGAGAACAGAGGAAGTCCATTAGGGTCACAGAAAAAGTCATTATAATAAATGAAAAGTCACCTGTAGAAGCTGGTGCATAACAATTATGCCGCTGGGGGTGTTGGGAGTGTTACAATGTCACCATATCAGCTGGGGGCCATTGCGCGATGAACCGCGCTGCTGAGGAGAGTTCGAGCGCGATGAAAACAAAATGGCGGCCGCGGCCGAATCCGTGCCGCGACCGGGAACCAAGTGAGCAGCCAGACTCAAGCGAAGCCGCCTCGGTGACAGAGAAGCGCTCAGGGCATGCCTGGCAACATCCCACGATGGAGTCCTCCGTTTAAAGCTCTCGGAAGGAGCGCAAACCGCCTGCACACTCCGATACGGACGGAGCTCCTACCTCGGCGCCGCCATCCTCTTCGGGTGCCTAGCCACGCCCCCTACTTGAAATATTGTAATCCCATTGATCTGATGGAAACACATCACACTGCTTGAACAGTACGCTTAGTTCCTTAAACGCGACATTTCTAATTTGAAGATTAAAAAATAGTTTTCTTTTAAGTTTTGAAAGCACAGACTCAATCCTTCTCCATCACACCACAAGTGAGACGATGATCACATTTCCCTCTTATGACACTGGGGATATGGAAAATCCTCCACATTGTGTTTTATGGCGCATCAACTGCGGCCATTTCTAAGCTCTGTAAATATAACCTGTAAAGGTTACTTTTCCCCCCTCTGCTGTGACCCATGATCTGATCTTCCCCTGGTCCCCTTGGACACTTTGTTTATCAAAATTAAAATCAACAACTTTTGTGACGCTTTTACTTACAGACAGGCGCTTGAACAGTTGTAGCTGGGCTAGTGTTAGCATTGCTATTGCCACAGAACATATAGCATTAGTATCACATAAGCAGTGCTTAACCTGTAAAAGAGATAGAGCCGGCGCCAAAGCTCTGCTCAGAAATTCTCATCAGGTTCTATTAAATGTTGGTGGGGCAAATAATTCACTACCAGACACACTCTGCCCCTTCATCGCTCTATTGCAGGTTGCTGCTTTCTCCCTTTGTGCCTTTTTTACGTCTTTTTCTTCCTCCTTCTTTCCCCTTTGTGTGTTTGTTCCCTCTCTTGCTGTCAGGAAATGTCTGATCTAGAATAATAAATGCCGGTCCCCAAAAATGATTGCTGGGGTTCCCCACTGGCAACCACCGCCTCAAATTAAGCACTGCATGTAGGACAGTGGTTTGATGCAACTTTTTTAGAGAGCATGTGTGACCTCCAGCCCCCTAACGAAACATTAGCCAGGCCAACTCAGCCGGTCATCCTTTCAAGATGTTTGCGGCTTGCTTGGGGCTTGCTTTGGTGAGGGTTGCTGCAGATTCTTCCCCCATTGTGTCTCAGGCTGGACAATGGAGGGCTGCAGCGTCCTCCTCTCAGTACCACTGGCATCTGGTCAATAAATATGATCCCAGCATTGTTTCCTTGATGCCTGTCAGGCTCGGAAAGGTTCCAACTGCGTCCCTCCAAGCATCACTTCCCTCATTGCTGATGTGTCTTGGGTACCCATGGGCTGTGTACCATGGACTGCGGTGGGCCTTCATGCAAGCAAGAATCATGGGATTCCCATGTTCTTTGTAGGACAGGAAAATACAACCACAGCTGCTGCCAATCCGCTCAGGGGCATAGGAAGGATGCGAGGGTCCCCCACCGCTGGTTCAGTAGCAAAAACATCCATCGTAAATGTAAATGTTAATGTGATACTTGTATAGCGCACTACTCACCCGCAAGGGTCTCAAGGCGCATGTACAAATACAGCTGTGGAACCCATCCTGGCTTTTCCTGTGAGGCGTCCACTCCTGGGCACCCCCAAGGTGGAGGCCAGGCATCCTTAGCGTTGTGGGGGCCGTTGTGGAGATTAAGCAAATATTGCCCAGAGTTGCAGAGTGGGACTCCATGATTGGAATAGGCACCGAGGCGAGAATTATCAGGTCCGTGGAATTTTTGAGCCCAAGACCCGCCGAGGCGGGGAATTGAACCCTGGTCCCGGGCTAGATCTCTGCATCAGGGTCTGCCGCTCTAATCATTGAGCCACACTTCTCCACAGTGTGCCACAAGGTGGCGCTGTCTGGCTAATTTAGAGAGGACCACAACAACAGTTAATTGTTAATTCACAATACTTTACAGATTACTATTACCTGCCGCCCTATCTATTCTCATTGCTTCGGGCCCTGGAATAGTCTGAATTACCACCCATGTGATGGTCAGTAGTTGTGTTGTTACTACCACTGGCAGCATGGCAGGGGCAATGTGTGGTGGAAGCTGCATCTGTCGCTAGACAAGAGCCCTGGTACTTATTGTTTTACAAATTAAGCACTGCTGTCGCTGCACCTGCTGCACTATGCTTATGGTTTTCTTTTGTTTGCTATGCAGCATCTTTCAATCTCACTGGCCAGGGGCTGGAAACTATGCAGGTGTTGTGCATGTGTAAGCAGAGCCATGCAAACCGCAGGCTGGGCTGGAGATGAACTTCGATCAATGTCACCTTCTTACATTATCCCTCATGCAGAGGCTGACGTCAGCGTGCGCAGCATTGTGAGTTTCATTCGTGGTGCACAGTAGCAACTTTCCTTTCCTTCTGTTTGCTTATAGCACTTAGACCCCTAAAGTGACTTCAAGCCGCTATGACCAAAAAGATAATTAACTGTCACAGATTGGGTTTGAGGAAGCGAAAGACGCGCTGTGGAATGGATTCATTTTGAACTGTCGCAGAGTTAAAGGTTGTAGGACGCGCAGGTGAAATAACACAAACTTACAAATGTTACAATGAGTGCTACAATAGATTGCATCAGAGATGCATCTAAGCAACCAAATACTTGACCCAGATGGCTTTAAAGCTGCGCCTCGCCTCCCCGAGGCTGTAAGTAATTCTTTCGTCGGTTGACGATCTGCGCTCGTGTCTATGTGGAGTATTTATAAAGCGCACTGTTACTCAAAGAGTGTCCTGGCGCTGTGCATCGGCGCTTCCTGGATGATTTCCAATCTTGGACCAAAAAACCTTCCGCTGTTCTAGAATCTTTGCTTTCTAAAGGCTGCGAAACCTGCTCGGAGCTCAGCTCGCGAGGGCGTTGAGTAGATGACGTCACCCACAGTGTTCAGCAATAGGCACGTGTGTCCGTCCAACAACAGCTTTATTGTAGCTCCAACAGCTGTGCTCATTTTTAGATGCAGTTCATGGGGTGTCCGTGGTTCTCAATATTTTTGGAGTATTTGTGGCTGTTTTAGAAGAAGCTGCAGGTCTGTTTTTTTTTATAAGTCCTTCCTACATTTCGCCAGATGCGAACGTCCATATTTAAGTTCATTTCTGTTTTCCATATCTAGTGGGTCTTTGCACTGTACTTTGCTTTATTGAGGTTGAAAAGACAGCTGATTTGGGAATGGATTATTCTTCTTCCAATCTTTGCTAAACATAATTTAGATTGGTCCAGAAAACTCGACTGATTTCTTGGTGTTCATGAAAGCAGGTACATGAATAGCTTTCCATTGGCGGTAATTCCAAATTTCATTTGTAGGTAGCTATGTTATTCATTCTTGTAGTTTTTTTAAATGACACCATCCTACCTTTTATCCATATTGGATTAACGTAAAACGCAGGGCTCGAGTCGGGGTACCACGCGGGTGGACGGCGTCCCCCCACTTATTTTACCGGGTTTTTACCGGGTGGACGCCGTCCACCCTGCCCAAAAGATGGAGCCGGTACCCGAGCCTGCGCGCGCGCTCAGCACTCACCAAACCCCACCTTCTATTGTCGAGAGAGGGCGAACAGAGCTCTTTAAGTTGTTTCACGTTGATGGAGCCGTTCAGTATGACAGACGGGCGCTCGTGGCCGTATATTAGAAAAGGTCAGTATGTATTCATGCATTTCAGACGGAGACCGGCAAATTTACTGTGGGCAATAAATACGCACCGAACAAGCGCATCTTTAATTTCCCCGTTCCTTTGAGTGTCAATACGGTGACTAATTCCAACGTAAACATTCTCCTTTGCCCTTTGAACCTGCCCCCATCGCCTTCTAACCTTTGTTAATTAATGGGGACTACATCTCGTGACTTCACTTCCTGCCGTGAGGTCACTTCCGGTGACACCACCTAACTTGGAGCGTCCCCCCACTTCTTTTTTTTAGGACTTGTGCCCTGCGTAAAAGATATTGATATCGCTGCATCGATTCCAATGCAAAGATTTAGTATGGATTTTAAAGAATGGTGGCCCCAAGCGGCAGCATCCAGGTACTTGGAAATGTTAAGCCTTTTGCTATTTTTGAGAGTATATGGTTTGCTGAATTGACTAATTAGCGCTTCTTCAACTTACATCACACAATGTATGAAGGGAATTATCTTTATATTTGTATCTACCACCAGCGCGTGTTCCATACGTAGCCACTTAGGAGATCCACTGAATACGTCGTTAATAGCCTTAGTGTTAACTTGTATACCGATATTCCGGTATGTTTTTTTCTGAGGGAAAAGCCACATCCTCCTTTACCAGGAGATATTTTTAGTCTTTTTTGTAATCAAGATTTTGGATTTTTTCTTAAAAACTAGGCTATATCCTACCAGGGGCTTTATTTGGAAGTTGTGATGAGGAATATAGAAATGTGGGTCATAGGCACCTCTAAATGGCAGTAAGTTTAAACTACAGCAATAAATGTAAGTTATTCCATGCAGACCTTTCTTCTTTTAACTTATTTAGTACTGACTTAAAGTTAAGTTGCATCAAGTTGTAAATCCTGTTACAAAAAATGAATCACAAATAATGAACATTTTTATTTCACACAAAATTTCAACCATCAAAAAGTCTATACGTTTCTGTGGACAGAAGTGATGCTTTGGACTCTGACTAACATGAAAAAAGGACCCCCAAACACTAAGGTTTCAAGGCAGTGGGCACGGTGAGAAATTGCGGCTGGGTCTGGAATACTAGAGGGATTTGAGTCGCTATCCGAACTGCTGTGGAAGTTGACTTTTGGGCGTTTGGACCAGTCTGTGGAGCTCTCAAAAGAGGTCCTAGTGTCTGTCTCTGACTTTCCAGCACTTTTAGCATCTCAAAACATTGCATGTCCCATATACACCTCAAGTGGAATGTATGCAAGCCACCTACCTTTCCAGGTAAGTGGCCCCTTAAGAGATCACGTAAGGTGAAAGCTTTGAGATGTCAACACCCATGGGATCCAGGCAATGCAGAGTGGGTTTTGCACCTTTCAAATAAGAGCTCCTAAACAGTCCCCAGGGTATAAAGAGTCACACCGCCGGGACTGGAGTTCCAGAAAAGCCTGCCGGAGCCCCATGGAGAGCACAAGGATGGACCCACAAAGAATCTCCATGTGGCCCCATGAAACCCACACTTCATTCAAATTGCCTCTGCTCTCCGGGAATCAGGCACTTCACAGAAAGCACACATGCACTAACGCACTTCACAGACAGAACCCAGGGGCTCCTTAACACATGCAATACGCAGACGGTGCAGTGCATGCACATCATATGTACCTTAGCAGCCGTAGCCACACTTCAATGAAAGCAGATATCAAGCATCCAGATACCTTTCATGCATGTCTTGTGGCCAATAACTTGACCATCTGCCTGTTCTGTCCACAGTAGGCTGCCAGGAAGAGCTCAGCGTCCTCTCCCCAGACTGCCATGCCACCGTCACATCTCTTCTGCCGAATGCTTGAATACAAAACCTGTTGCAGATCTGCAGCAGGTCTGCCCTCTCTGAGCCCAGACGAGCCGCCCCAGCTCTCAAGGACTATCCAGGGTGGCATGGGGGACTAGGAGTTCTATACCCTGCCGTGATCTGTATTTGGGCATTAATAAAGGTCTGGTGCAACATTTGCAGCTGGTGCAGAATGCTGCGGCCAGGCTGGTGGTGAGTCTTCCGAAATTCCACTCAGTCTCAGCCTCTCTTAGGATAATACACTGGCTCCCTCTGGACCGTAGGATCCTCTTCAAAACATTCTGCCTAATGCATAACGCCTTTCATGGCGTAGGCCCTGATGGTATTAAGGCAATATTTCATCGCTATGTTCCAACTAAACCGCTCCGATCTGCAGATAAGAATCTGTTAACCGTATCGAGGTTTAATAAGGCAAAATGGGGAGGTAGAGCTTCCGCGATTGCTGCTGCTAAGTTGTGGAACTCCCTTCTGGAAGAGCTTTCTGGTCAGATGTCACATTCTCTCTTCCGTAAAGCCTTGAAGACCTGGCTTTTTTCACAGATTTCAGTATAAGCCTGTCATCTTGTCTGCCCATTAGTTCCACAATAGCGCCTTGACGCCCTTGGGCTAAGTTTAGCGCTCTATAAGTCCTATATTCATTCATTCATCTCTCCTTGGTCCTCCAGAAACTCCTTGTCCCGGTCCTGGTGTCTTTCATCTTGGAAAGTATTCCCTGATACAGATCCTGAGCTCTCCGCCACTTACCTCCGAGCACACAGGTCTCCCGCTGATCTCATCCAGCAGATGGGAACATGCCAGCCTTCTCAGCCTCTACAGGCCCTTGTACTGCTCCTCAGGCTTGCTCCTCGTCCTCTGAAGACTTTCTGTCACATATCCCTCATGCAGACCCCTTACACCGTATGGGACCACCCATCAGTGTGCCACCAACAGACACTGTATGCTTTTCCAGACAATCAAGCACTGTATCAACCCACGTCAGACCCACTGTTCCTCAATCCACAGAAAGTGCAATGACATCAACTTCTTCTCCAGTGAAAAAATATTGAAGATCTGACAGCCGATTGATGCCACCAGGCCTTCTTCGACCCTTATGCCCACTTCTTCCCGTTGAATCCCCTAATGGTCATTCTTCAAAGCCCTATCTCTTACAGGCTCACCGACATGTTCCTATCCCTCAAAGTCCTCTTTTGTAAAGATGATGTCTTCTTACTTGTGTCCTTCATCAAAGCTCTCTCTGGAGATGCTCTCTCACCCTACTCACTTTTGTCAATGCCTTCGTCCCTCAAGAAGTCTTCCCAGAAGCTCTCAAGACAGGCCACATTCTCCCAGTCCTAAAGAAACCTACACTAGGACATGGCGAACATGCCAACGACTGGCACATTACCGACCTACCATTCAACTGCAATATCACTGGAAAACCAGTCATGACGAGTGCTTTAAATAGCGCTTGTTGCAATCACTGTTGTCTCTAGGAACTAGCATCCCCCTTAAACTAGTTTATTTCCCGGTGTCTTAGTTCTCTTATCTGCTATATCTGGAACTGCCCACAACACACAGAACATTAATTCTAAACGTTGTAGTAGACAGACTGAATCATTCTGATCTTCCTGGAAGTACCCAAGATTCTATAAATACGAAGCAAGCGTCTTTGGCGACATGGCGCGCTGCAGGTTTCAAATGTTTGTTGGCTGCATGCCAGGTGCTTCCTTCTGAATTCTGCCCAGTACACGTGGCACAGAGAATAGTTGGCCATGTGCCAGTGGAACTCGTTGCATCTGGAAACCCTGGCACACACTGTGCGAATTGTCCTTGGTGCCCTTATGTCACGAAGCCTTCTTTACAAACCGTAATAGGTTTTAAAAAGAGATTTAAAACATAATTTTGTTTTTTCTTTTACGTCTTGAAACAGGAGGTGTCCCTAAGGAAGGTGAAAAAAAGCCACCTGGTTTTATCTTTGTGGGTGTCCTCAGACATTCTTGGTGTATTTTATATTCCCTGTGTGAACTTTAATGCCACATGGACTGCAGTCCATCTGTAAATCTTATGTAAAACATATCAAAACACTCCATATACACTCTCTGGCTGCAGGGGAAAAAAATCCATTAAAGCACGGCATTTCTTAAACACACATTGAGAAAGCCAATAGGTCTGGCACCAGCTGCCATATTTTTGGTTTTGTCAATGCTTGTGTTATTTTGTTATAGTTTTTACAAAACTTTATTGTTGGGAAGCTGCGGGCCCATGCCATTTAAAAAAAAAAAAAAAAAAAAAATTACTGCAAACAAAAATATATTTTGGTTTCAAAAAAGCACTCATTGCCATAGAAGTCCCAAGCACTGAAGGGGACTACTTTGTCTGTGGATCTACTTCTTGTGAAAGGGAAGAATGCCATCACTCACAGTGAAATTAACCATGACTGAGGTGGGCTGCCCATTGCCCCATGTTGTCTGTATAGTGGGAGGAAGAAAACTGTGAAAGGCAAAATAACAGACTATTGAGCGAAGAGGGCTGGCGGAAAGCAAAGGTAAGTATATTACTCATATAATTTTAGTAAAATCAAAAGATCTCCGAAAACACTAGGCCTAGAAATTACACACAGCTGTAAGTTATCCCAAATATTTGCTCCTGCTGATAGTTCACCACAGCAGACAATACCCAGGAGTAAGTACAGTGGAGACTGAGAATGAATGGAAATAGGATTTAAATAGATTTCCTGGAATGCTCCAGAGACTTTTCTGTGAATCCCCTTCTACTGCAGGCTAATGCAAACCATAGATGCAGGTCTATTATTCATGATTTCTGCATATTTGTGTTCGAGTTCTTGGTTTGCACTATTGTTCACTTAGATCCATACAAAGCCTCACCGGTGCCTTCTAGTGACCCCCACTTGATACGTAGGTTTCATTAATACGTGTGTGCAGAATTGTTGAAGCAAGTATGAAAGGTAAGGAGAACCCAACCCATTGTAATATAAAATATGAACTACAAGCACCTGCCATATGATCTATATATTACAATTTCTTTAGAAGGACAGCGAAACCTCACCTGAGCCACACCGGTTCCATGATAGGAGAATCAGCACATGGACGGTGATTGCTCAAGTGCTCCCCGTTAAATGATGGTACTTGTGGTGGTAGCAGACAAAGATTAAAAGAGGTGGGAGGTGAGAAGAAGCTTAAATAGGAAACTTTGGAAATAAGTGACCTGGGGCCACATGCACAAAGTTATTTGAGGTTGTAAATGACCCGATTTGCAGAATCGGGCCATTTGCGACTGTAAAAATGCTTTTTTTGATGCACAAAAGCCAAATTACAACTTTGTAACATGCTACTGAATCACAGTTTGGTTTTACGATTCAGTATTTGGAAGCGGCGTGTTTAGGGCGTCCCTTTCAAATACTGGTTTGATTTCGTATATATTAATGTTTTAATATCCAATTCCGGTTGCAAAACATGAACATTTACCTGACACCTCGAAGGAGGTTTAACCCAAATGCAAATTCTCCTCTGGGAATGTAAAAAATGACACCTAAAAGTTTTACTTTTTTCTACGCATTCCGTTTTTCTTTAAGGAAAATTGGCTGTATTTAAAAAACATGTTTGGTTTATTTAAAGGCACTCACAGACCTGGTGGTCTTCTTACCCCAACAGGCCACCATCCCTGTGATTGTTATGATTTTTAGTGGGTCACAAATTTGCGACTTACCTCATTAATATTTACGAGGAAATCAATTTGCACCCAACTAGGAAATCGCTAATTTAAAAATATTTTTTAGTACATTTGGAATTGTCATTTACAAATTGCGATTTGGTAAGAATTGCCATTTGTAAATAACAATTCCTAATGTTAGTACATCTGACCTCTGGTTCTGCAACAGTGTCCGTCATGAAAAAGACATTCATATAGTGGTCTTTGCAACCACCGATGTCTATAGGCACTGGTTTATTTGGCAAGTCAGTTTATTTTCCAGTGGCTTAGTTTACTTATTTCCCAAAACTGGGAACATTAATTTTAAACACAGTAATAAAATATCAGAAGTATTCTGAGCATCCTTAAGACCTGCAGGTAAAAAAGTAAATTAACATTTTCTGCAAGACCACAGGAGTGCTTAATTCTCACCAAACGCAACTACTGTGATATATCCTCCCCCACAGCGCAATAGTTTGCTTATATGGCCGAATTCAGGATTTTTTGCACTAACCTAATAATTGTGAGAGAAGAAAAGATCTTACTCTTAGGGAATTTTAATATTAAATTAGGTCCACATTGTCCTTTTGTCAATTAATTTGTAGCTGTTCTTGATTCCACTGGATTAATTCAGTTTACGAATGGCCCAACTTACACTAAAGGCCATGTACTAGATTTGGGTTTGAATTTCAATACATTTTAACCAGTCAATTATCCCATTGTTTAATAGGTTTTAGCCTAACCTTTTAGAGGAAACATGCACTAAAGCATAGAATTATAAAGCTCTTAAATCGTCAAAATTACAGTAGACATATCTTAATTCTGATGTTTACTACCCCTTCAAATATGCTTCATCAATTTAACTGTAAATGTAAATTGACTCTTGATGAATGTGTTGCCACAAATTGACTCTTGATATACGTATTCCCGTAAGGAAGACTATATGTGTGAACCATTAAAGCCAAATGGGCAAAACTTGGAGAGAAGATGGCAGAAATTACAATTATATTCAGACAAACTGGCCTGTAAAATTCACCTAAAGCTTTAGAAAACAGCAGGTTTGACAACATAATGTCAGTGGTATGAAGTGTGCATTAACAATGCTCGCAGATCTACTTAAGAGTGAACCTTGAAAACAAAAAAGCCAACATTATGAAATTTACATCCCCAATGATCGCAGTTCTACTGGGGAATTCGTTCAAATATGTACCGAGCTGGTAAGCTTCCCTTGTTTTCATAGGGCTAGCAAATTCCAAGATGGCTGCATGTATGCGCGATGCCGTTTTGCACTTTTAGTCCTCCTTCTCTGCTGGTTCCTGTGTTGGCGTGACGACAGCATGGCATGAAGTGCACTTGTAGCTCATATCCTGAGCTTGATTGGTTGGAAACTGGTAGTACAGTACGTTGAGTACAAACTTTTTATGTGCTGGTCTAACTCGGACAGCCGCCATTGGTGTCCTCCTGCTGCGCAATAGGCCGCCTACCTTGCAGACACTGGAAGCAAGTCTACAAAGCTCATCAGGGGAACTCAACTGACCGCGGTCATGGAGTCTGTGCCTGAGGTCCATGTGCTTCTTTTGCATGACGGCTATGTCATCTAGCACACTCGTCGCCGGCGACAAGATCAATCATGAAAGTAGGAAGGCAACCATCTTGACATGAGCGAAAGCAGAGTTTTATTCAAAATGGTAGGAAAAAGAAGACAATTGGAGAGACTCTGAAACAGCCGCCACCTTCCACCACTACATACCACACGCGCCATGATGACCCGGACAAAGTTTATTCTAATTAATTATTACTTACATATGTTTAAAGTAGCTTATTCGTTGTATAAATGTAATTTTCTTAAGTTAGCCACACTAGGCCAGAACTAAGCCTCTTCTTCATTTTGGATTTCCTGCAAAAGACTCTGTTTCATTCCTCTCTTTCCGCAAGCATTCATTATGGCACAATTGAACCACTCTCTGCTCTCTGTAGAAAAGCAGGGTGTATTCAGCTTTCATTTGGGCTGCTACACTCGAGGCCTTTCCCACATTCTAGGGTTATTATGGAATAGAAGTTCATTCATTAAACAGGTTGCCCATTGTACGTTCATGTAACAAACTTTACACTGTCACATCCATTGCTTCGGTATCAAAAGAGTATTCAATATTCTGTTTATTTAGAAAATGGTGATCGGTACTGTTGCGTAATCTGTGTTTATTTATCGTGCTAGGTACATGTTGCTCATTTTATGCTGATGATATGTTTTTTTCTTGTAAATTTATCTTAAAAGCTGCTGTTTTTGGAGGCGAGGCATGTTATCGCCTGCCCCGCTGGCGTGTCCAGCATTCTAACTATGTTGACATGTTCTCTGGGGCTGATCTTACACCAGACCTTGCTGCTGCATTTACTAGCCAATTCCCTGTGAACATTTGCCTACACTGAGACCAAATTATTCTCTTGACTTCAGTAAAGACTTATTCATTTTTAATATGCCTTCATGGTATTCTAAATTGCTGCAGACTTTCTGGATTCCTTATTTTTGGAGTCCTAGTTCCCTAACGTTTGATGTGTTGTTGTGTTTGTGATGGGCCCTATTGCCTCATGTTCTGTTGGGGTTTGACACTGGCCCCAATCCTGCGTCTATGCTTTATCTAATACCTTTGTAGATATCAAAGATGGTGTTTATCAATTTGATGGAGAATGCTGCGGGCAAATCTCCCCAAGGTCTGTTAGCACCCCAAAATGTCATGGTACCCCATAATTCAGATTTTTGTCTACCCTTGGTTCCAAAGGTCACAATTGGATTATTTGCTGTGTTCCAATGTTTGAGCTGTTTCTACACAAATGTGTGAGTATAAATAGGACAAGATGTATTGTGTTGTGTTTAAACTTTACCAAGTGTATTGCGGGTTGGTTAGTTGTGAGTCTTTGCTATGAAATGCACTCTGTGCGAGTATTTGATAAACCACCAAGAGACTTGGTTAGTTACTGTGATTCTGATGTTGTTGCCATACCTTTAAATTAGTGGCATTTTCTTGTTGAGGCTGTTAGTGAAGTTTTGTTAAATAGATTTGTTGAAATATCAGATCTGGAGATATTCATATTAATCGAACCAGTCTGCGATGTGGAGGCGTGAAATTGTGAGGCACCACATTCACACCGTTGTAGGAAATGGTACCCAGCAATATTTCACCTTACTCAGTATTGAGCAGGCAAATATGAATTCCTCCTCGTGGTGGTTCTTCTTGCACCGCAGTAGCAGTAGCAAGAGTAGTTACTGTGTCAGACACAGTCAGTAAAGTTGTGGCTCAGAATGAACAGAAACAACATTAGCACAGACTACTCCACTCCGCCCTGTAGCTCAATTTCCATGCCCTCTTGGAACTTGGAACCTCGTACGCATACCTGTGCCAGGTGATCCAGGGTCTGCTGCTCCCCCCTGATCTAGACTTGATCCCTATAAGTAATCACGGCCATTTTGAGTTAACAGAGGCCTAGTTGTGAATGTGTTCTAATCCAGATTTATTTATTTTCTTGTGCACTGGAAATAGATGCACTGATCAAGGTGAGTTGCCGCTGGTGGGAAATCTGCCTGTGTGTGATTGATTCTGCTGCAAAGGGCACTGTTCGTTTATCTGGTGAGATTGATTTCCTCACCTATCTTTATTTAAGTTAAGTAGAGAAGGTGATTTTGTTTGTCTACATGTGTTGCGGCTGATCGCATGTGTTGATTCTATTCATGGAAAAGTCGCGCTGCAGTTGATTGGCAGATGCTCAGGAGCTGCGCAGACATTTGTGAGAGGTCATCACGAATCACACTGTCATTGGTTGGTTACCGTTTTAGTTTGCTCTGTGATTGGTTGACTTCTCCCCTAGCTGTGCTGTGACTGGTGCTATGTTGATGTTTTTTCCCTTGTTTGTTCTGAACCGGTCGGAGTGAAAACGAGTGGTACATCGAAGAAACATTCTAATCTGACTTTGGATAGGGAGAAAAGTCTTCCAGATGGTTCTTCCGTTTTCAAAATGATGATTGTGGCTTTTTCTACAAATATGTGGTTAAAAGAATGGCATGAGATTACATCTGATGACCAGAACATGCAATTTTCTTTAGTGTGTACTTTAATGTCAGGGAGCTTGATTATCTGAGACAGGTAATGTTTGATAAAAAGCCACAGCCTGGACCTTCAGAATTTGAATCATTGAATGAGTGGGATCAGACTGCAGTAGAAAGGAGGTGAAAGAAAAGGAAATGGCAGGTTAAAAATGAAATAAACCATTTGGTAGAAATAAGATGGTGTTTATAGAAGAGGGCACGGAGAAAAAAATACGATGAGGGGCCCCTTGGGTTTAGGTTTTGACTTCTGCAGAGGTCCTTCTAGGTGAAACATTGGGGAGCTTTACAGCGCCGTGGTATCCTCTAGCAGGCGAGTGTCGTGCTTTGTAAGGACATAAAATACACAAATAAAATTGGGTGTAGATATGTTTTCTGCAGTAGTGAGTGATGTTGATAAAACTGGGGCGAGGTGTTGGCCTAACGGCTAGGGCGGTCGACCCTCGGCAATGACGCTGAACATCCTGTGATTCTGGGCAAATCACTTCACCTCCCCGTGCCTAACAAAAAAGAATGTGTCCTCATGTAACGCAACTGGTGCTGTGTAAAGCGCTCTGATACCCGACACCTTCAGGTCAAGTTTGCACTAGTAAACTCTGTAAAAAAAAAAAAAAATGGCCTTGTTCAGTGATTACTTATAGGGATCAAGAGTAGATCAGGGGGAGCAGCAGACCCTGGATCACCTGGCACAGGTATACGTACGAGGTTCCAAGAGGGCACTGAAATGATGCTCCAGGGCGGAGCGGAGTCTGTGCTGATGTGGTTTCGGTTCATTCTGAGCCACAACTTTACTGACTGTGTCTGACACAGTAACTACTATTGCTACTGCTACTGCGGTGCAAGAAGAACCACCACGAGGAGGAATTCATATTTGCCAGCTCGATGCTGAGTAAGGTGAAAGATTGCTGGGTACCAATTCCATGGATAGATTGACAAAACATTACGAGGATGAATTGCGCTACTTGCGCAAAGAAGCAACTGGCTGGGCGCCTGATGCATATGAGAAGTTGAGGAAGTAGCCAAAGCATGTGGGATTAATTTGGCTAGTCAAAAGAATTTGTGTAACAATTCCAGAATGGATGTGACTGATTAAGATTTATCAAATGAGTTTATTAATGTATGTCCAATGTTAAAGATTTGGCAAACAGTATCAGAGAACGGGTGGATTTGAAGAAACTCAAAAGCAAGTGGACATCCAAGTCGAAGGTGAGAGTTAAAAAGAAAAAGGCAGAGCCGAGAAAGAAACAGGTGAAAGTGAGACTGAAAAAGAAATGGTTTGGACTGAGTTTCCTTTGTGAGAACCTCATGGTGGGGCATACATTGAAGACCACACTAAAGGGAGCAGTGGATTCATATCAGCTTTTGTTTTGAGCTTCCGTTTGGAGCTTGGTAGAAGCGGTACATTGATGCAGTGCAAATACAGAATGGGGAGGGGTGGGATATGGGATGCGGCCGGAAGGGGGTAATTAATCACAGCATGCATTACATATGTTGTCCTCCTGAGTGTTATACCTCAATAACAGGATAGAATGAGTCCACCTGGCCTGGATGGGGGTGCGCTACCTGGTTAGTATCTGAAAAGAGGGTCACATGGCCCCTGGCCAGGTTGAGATGGAATGTAAGAGGAGTAAGGATGTCCCATGTTATTGGAAGAGGGCTTGCGCTTACGGGGATGGTGGTATGGCTTGCAGCTCAATGGGATAGGGCAATTCATAGGGCGTTGCATGTCTGAAGAGGAGGGGAGGCGTGGAGGCAGAACATGGAGGAGATGAGAGGAGGAGTGAGAGGGGGAGTGAGAGGGGGAGTAGGAAGGAAAGGGGGGCAGTGGACAAGGGGGGTTGATTGGGGGAATACCCCGACTATTAAGGGAGTTCCCGATGTCGGAGTGGGGATATCCCAGTGCAGTAGACTGGTCGCAGCACCGCCATTCCCTATTTTCACGGCGTTGTGTGGTGGAGGAAGGGCCAGCAGCTGGAGGTGGATGATTCTAGTTCTGTTGAGGTCGCCGATTCTGGGGTGAATTTTGAAATGGAGGGGATGAGCATGCCAGGAAATGCTGTTCCGAATGTGCAAGCTTTTCCTCAAGGCAGAGGTCGGGACAGAGGTTTGGTGAATACTCTGAACAGTAATGTGAATAGTAGCATGTTTGAAAATAGCCCTCTGTGTCCTTTCTGTGGGCGATCTGGCCACTGCGGGCGGGAATGCAGGCAACATCTAAATCCAGGTCAAACTGATTTTGTTCCCCAAATGCGACAAAATTCAAATCAGTCAGCACAGAGTGGACTGCGACAGTCAAAGTCAGTGGTCCCAGCCCAACTGGCTCTTGCGCTAAATGTGCAGAAACATGGGCCCTCCAATATGAATGTATCTGTAGATTCAGTTATGCAGCAAAAAATGAGAAACAAAATCCTTTAATCGTTATTGGCGAGTTAACATTTTTGAGTTTCCTACTGGACTGAATCTGTTGTGCACTCCTAGAGGTAGACCAGAGTGACCTCTATGCAGTCAGTCAAAGCTTTTATTTCGGTAAAATACCATAAAAAGGCATAAATACATAAATACATTTAAAACATGATTAAATAGCATTGTATAGAGTGAAATCCATTAAAACATTAAGACAGTTCTATGGAACTTACACAGTAAAAACGAGATCTTTTCCATGAAACGGGAAAAAAAGTTAAAATTAATCCAGGGCCAGAGATATACACATTATACCTCAAAGAACTAAGATGATGATATAGGTAGTACTGAATCAGGGGGGTGAGTAGCAGAAGACAAAAATTTGGACCTAGCAAACCACATTGAGAGGAGGAATTTAGCCATTGCAAACACTACCAAAGGGGTGGTGTCATATTTCAGAATTCTGAACACCTCCTTATAGTCCCTAAGACCCCTAGACTTGCATAGCTGGATGATCCACTTTTTCCGTGCAATAATATATAAGGGGCAAAAGAGAACAGCATGCAACTCGGTTCCGCAAGTAGCAGAGCATAGGGGGCACGAGCTAACGGGGTTTGCAACATTAGACCATCTATGGGTGAGATCTCTCAGTGGAAGCGAACCGTGTCTAAACTGTATGTAAAGTTTCTTAGCCAGAGGAGGTTGGATCACGTCTAGGAAGACTTCGAATTGGGGACTGCACTTAATATCCAGAAAAGTGTCAGTGAGCCTGCCCAGGGAGGAATGGAGTAAGATACCCTTCCTAAAAGATTTCAAAACCTCCCTCAATGAGTTCTTCGAAAGTGTACGGCAGGTCACTTCCGGGGCAGACCATAAATTCCTCATCCCAATTAGGTTGCAAAGGTTCTTTATGTGGGCAAGCCAGGGAATCTTATCCGAATTTCCCCTTGCCATAATGTCACCAAGATCAAGCCTATAGCTTTCCAACTCGGGCGTTGACCAAAGACGCCTCCAGAACTGAAGAGGACGGTTCAGGGCAATCTCTTCTATGGGAATCAAACCCAGATCCCATCTCAGAGGGATTAGTGGGGTGCTGACAGGTAGTTTCAGCAATCTCCTGATAAAGGAATTCTCAATAGATGAGAGGGAAGCGGGGGTGGAGTATCCCCATAATTCAGCACCATAAAGTGCTCCTCCTCTGGCTTGGGATTTGTAGATTTCCATAGGGGGGCCCAGAGGTTTGCACGAAGAGTTATTAAACACCTTCAGGATACCCCCCACTGATTGGGCTAGTCTCAGATTTGCCTTTGCCAAATGGGATCCCCAATTCATTTTATCATTAAGGGTCACCCCCAAATAGTCAAACGTGGCAACCCTATCCAACTCAACCTCTCCCAGTTTAGGGTGGGGGCAATTAAGTGAATTAGAACCAAAAACCATAAATTTGGTCTTAGAAAGGTTCAGTTCCAGATCCCTGATTTTACAAAAAGAGCAGAAGGCCTCTAATGTACGCTGTATGCCCATGTAAGATTGAGATAACAAGAGCGTATCATCAGCGAACATCAGGGCCGGGACCTTACGCCCCACCAAAACAGGGGAGTCCAGGTTAGCGGAGCGCAAAAGATACTCAATCAGCCCATTGATGAAAAGGGAGAAAAGGGTGGGGGCCAGGACACAGCCCTGCCTCACACCCTTCTCTACCGGGAATGGCCTGGAGATTTCCCCGCCTCTCCCATATCTCACCCTTGCATAGGTGCCTAGGTGGAGTCGTTTGAATAAGTGGCAAAGGTAGGGGGGGGCCCCCATCTCTAGCAAAATGGCCCAGAGTTTTTCCCTTTGCACCATATCAAAAGCGGACCGAAGGTCCACAAAGATCAGATACAAATTACCAGCACCCATGCTGACTGTCTTCCAATAGATCAAGAGTAATCTAAATAGTTGATCAATAGTAGAAACCTTAGCTCGGAACCCCGCCTGTAGGGAGGTTAAAATGTGTTGATCCTCCATCCAGAACTGCAGTCTGGATAAGAGGACTCGGGCGAACAGCTTCTGAAGAACATCAATCAGGCTTATGGGGCGGTAGTTGGCTGGGTCCAGTGGGGAAGATTTTTTGTGGATGGGTATGATTTCTGCACCCAACCAGGTGTCCGGGATTCTAAGGCCCTGCAAAATAGCATTAAAATATACACGTATATAAGGTGCCCAAATTTTTACATCACTTCGGTAGAGATCACCGGGGATCTTGTCGAGCCCCGGAGCTTTCCCTACTGAAAGGGAATTGAGGGCCAATTCGATTTCTGGGAGGGAAAAGAGGCTAGACTCAATTTCTTCCTGGCTCAGCAAGTCCATTGCAATATCGATCTGTGAGAGGCCTGCATCGTTGCTACCCGGAGGGTTACTGGCCGAGAAGAGGGGTTGGAAATGGGCGAGCCAGACCTCCTCACTGAGATTAGGAATAATTGCTGGGGTACTGGCTACCGTGCCCGATCGAACAATGTTCCAAAACGCCCTCGAATCACGGTCTGCTAGAGCTTGGAGTAAATTTTGCCACCTTAGATCCTCCCACTCGGCTTTTGCTTCCTTGATCAGGTCTTTGTAAGTGGCCCTAGCCGCCCGGATACTGGACAAGGTACCCTCTTTCACTTCTATTAGCAGGGCAGACTTAGCGTGCCTACAGGTACCATTGAACCAGTGCTCGGGCCTAAAAGGCCTTGGTTTTGAGGCCGTAGGGTTATAAAAGAAGAAGCTAGCCAAACTGCCAAGAAAATCCTTGTGGATAGTCTGGAGTTCGACAAAGCGGGACTGCGGGATATCCCCAGCAGGACTCAAAAGATGGAAGACTGCTTCCAAGGAGCGGGTCACAGTACTATATATATCAGCCAGCTTTAGGTCGTCAGACGCTACCCTTTCCCACCTGATCCGTCTGCCACCTGCCACTAGAACCAAATTCTCACTATGTAATGGAGATTGGGGCCTAGAAGATTCTCTACCACCTAGATTGTTAATCAATTCCAGAGACAATAGGTTGTGATCGCTATCGACCCGTGGAATAATAGAAAAAGAGGCCAAATGGCCCCAGAATTCCACGTTCACCAAAACATAGTCGATAGTCGAACAGCTCCCAGCTCTGTTAAAGGTGAAAGACCCCGGCACGTCCGGGCAGAGTCTACCATTGCAGGCCCGCAAGGAGTGTGCAATGGTAAGCCTATTAATCTCGAGGGCAAGAGGGGAAAGACGTTTGGCCGGATAGGATGTAAGATCTGGGATTAGATAGATTTCATCCTCCTCACAGGAGGGGGAAGGGATCCCTGGGAGGGGTTCAAAGTGGCAATTAAGATCTGCTCCAATTAGTTTATGGGACGCTGGTGGGAGAGAATGTAGAACATTTTCCAGGGCGCCCAGGATAGACAGACCTAACTGAACCGGCTGGGGGCGCAAGTATACATTTATAACTACTAGTGAGTAGCTAGCAGGAAAAGTTAGTAGCAGGCATAGAATATCAGGGGACTTTGAATCCAGTGACTTTACTGAACACCCCAGGTGTGTTGCAACCCATACAACTAGCCCCCCTGAAGGTCTCCCTCGCATCCCCTGGACTGCTGGGGCTGCAAATGATGCGTAACCCACCCTCCGTGGTATAAACCGTAGCCAGGTTTCTTGGAATATACAGATGTCATATTTGTCCATTAACTCTCCCCACTCGGGATCAGAGAGTTTGGACTCTAAACCGGCCA
This sequence comes from Triturus cristatus, assembly GCF_964204655.1. Classification (NCBI taxonomy): domain Eukaryota; kingdom Metazoa; phylum Chordata; class Amphibia; order Caudata; family Salamandridae; genus Triturus; species Triturus cristatus. The sequence goes on from NC_140588.1 coordinate 1,042,349,886, forward strand.
CATTCCAGGACCCAACTAATGGTATCCGGGAAGGTATACGGGGTGGGCTGTCAACCGGAGGGATGGGAGAGGGGGGGCTATGGGAAGCACAATGCACAAGGGGGATCGACCCTAAACAACCTACTGATGCGCTGGGGGACAAAGACGATGGAGAAGGGGGCCCAGGGCCACTCTCCGTACCCGGAGCTACCGAGGGCACCATCGTCATTATATCATAAACATCCTCATCCTGGATCCCCCCCACGGGGAAAAACTCTCCCTTACGAGGACTCAGATGTGATGGTCAGTCCACCGCATTAAGCACACCAAAACGGTTTTCAACCGGGATGTTAAAGTAAGAATTGTGTGGGGCCTGGTGGAAGTAAGGTAAATCAGCTGGGTCCAGAGTATTGGAGATGGAATAGAAGTACCCCAAATGCGATGCCTCAATAGCACCCCTTCTGTGGTGCCCTCCCTGCGCCAGAATGTGATCTACTACTCTGGGGTCCCTAAAATTAATCAGGACACAGTCCCCCCCTATGTCCTTTAAACGGGTCCCTAGCCAGCTAACCCTCCGAACATGAAGGATCTCCCCTCTCCCTGCTCCCTTCAGTGGTCTATTTTTGGACAGCCAGTGGATGACTTTATTTTTTAGTTCAAAATAGGATTCCCCCCTTCCATTCATTACCGGTGGAACTCCTGTAAGCACGATCACATAAGGTGCTGCCTCCGGAGGAAGCTGGACTAAAAGATGAGAATCGTCCAAGCTCCGGAGGGGTCGGTTCCCCCCCCCATGTAGGCGGGATCCATCCCCGTCTGTATTCCGAGAAACTGAATCCCTGCAGCGGGTTAGCTGCTCATGTGATGGAACGACAGTAGGGGCTCGGGGCATAGTCAGGGACAAATGAGGACCAGCGTTAAGGGAGGGGGCAGTTGGATGCACCATAGAAGGCTGGCCCAGATCCGTGGCCACCTGGATCGGGGGTAAAGGTGGCTGTGATTGGGGGGTAGAATTGGTAAGATTTACTTGAAAACTAGCACCCTCCGAACTGCCCAAGTTGGGCTTAGGGTCCTGGGTTGGCTGCTTCTTCCCAAATCCTTTGGAATTAACTAAGGATACCAACCTGTCAATTTTAGATGACAGGGATTTAACCAGAAGGTTTAGAGACTGGTCTATATGTGACTGGAGATCAATTAATAGGGTAGTCACCCAGGTCGGAGGGATAGAAGTAGGGGGGTGGTGGATCGGGGCCAAGAGGGGAGAGCTATCTACAGCAGGGGCTGGTAAGAATCTCCTTTTTCTCTGTTTCTGTTTTTTTTGTTTTTTCCTTGGCTTAACCTGCTTTATGGGGGCCACAATAGAAACAAAGGAGGATGATGATAACCCCTCTTCCACTAGAGCTGGCTCATCTATTTGAGCCTGAGCGCACGGTAGCTGCGAAAATGAGGGCAACATGGAAGACATAGCTTCAGGATCCACCTGGTATGAAGAAAAATCAGACAATCCATCTAAAGGGGGGGCCATATTGAATGCCGGTGTGATCGACAGCCGTTTTTCTGTATTTTCAATGGCTGTAGCCACCACCCCGATTGTCTTTTGCAGCATCTTATCTATCGCTGTAAGACTAGGGATCTGAGAAGTAGAGTTGGCTAGCTGTCTAGTCATCGGACGACTAGCTGTAGGTTTGGAATGCTTCCCCATGATTCTAATGAGCCCCCAACAATAAGCAATGGAAAACTTAAGGCACAACTCTCTAAAATCCAACAGTAAAGGTAAAAGGAACACACTCTAATCCAAGGAAATGACTGACTATAATAATTAAAATGGAAATAGCCAATGGGAGTTCAATCACTACTGATCCGAGTAACAAAACTTAGAGGGGCGGCCCAGCCCGGCCTCGTCCGGCCCCGGACGGCCACAGACGGTCCCGCCCTTGTCCCGGGCTTCTCCCGGCGCCGCCCGCGCGCGGTCCCGCGACGCGGTGGTTCACAGTGTTTTTCAAACGCCTCCCGGCGCGAAAGAGCAGTGGGCGTGTTCGGGTTCCGCTTCCCGTGGCGCCGCTAAGGATCCTGGGGATGGTAGTCCCCCTCCGTGCAGCATCCGCGTTAGTAGTGGCGGGAGCAGGAGGGAGACAGACCGCAGCAGTCAGGAAGACAACAATCCGGCAGAATCACCCCTCGCCTCCACACCAGGTAGGAACGCCGCCGGGTCGACGATCCTGTCTCCGGTCGCGGCGGGAGGCTCTCCCTCTTTGCTGGCGGCTTGAGGGGGCGTCTGCCAGAGCGGGGTAGGCTCCCGCCTGGCTTCTCGTGGGCTGCAGGACTTCTCCTTCCTCCTCTATCCAGGATCCAGGATCTGCTGCTCCCCCTGATCTACTCTTGAACCTCTATGCAGAAGACTGGCCACCCAATATCATTTTTGATTGATACCACTGATACCCGCTACCCGGTTTGTCCGTTGGATGTTCCCAACCTACTCCTCTCAAGAAAAAGTACAAGTTGTAGAAATTGGTAATAAACAGATTATGAAACAGGTTTCAGCAAATGTCCCAGTTCAAAGGTCCAATTGAATGGGATTTCCTGTTTATAATTTGTGACACTAGTCCTGTTAACCTATTAGGGAGGGATCTTCATTGCAAAATAATGTATGTGATTTATTGTACACCGGATGGTGTTGCAATTCAAACTCAAGATGAAGACTCATTCTTTATGATGATATCACAAGGGTCTAAAGTCTTATTTGTTCAAAAGAGTGTTTGCCTCCTGATTTAATACACACAGTGAAAGAGATGCTAAGGGATTTCACAGGTAAAGAGATTGGGCTAATTACAAGCGCAGCGCCAGTGAAGATTACATTGAACCAGATGCAATTTACTTTCAAACTTGTTACAAGCTAACTTGTGTAGCCGAGGAGTGGATGCAACCCGTGCCAGAGAAATGACAGAGCAGTGCATTCTTTAGGAGGTGCTCGGGTGTCCATGTAACTCGCCTGTTATAGGCATTAAAAGACCGAGCGACAAAAAGAGGGTAGTCCAAGATCTTAGAAAAATAAATACAATTATAGTCTCATGGTACCAAATTCAGCAGTAGTTCTGTTTCAGATCCCAGTGGAGTAAGAATGGCACAGTCCTCGATTTGTGGCAAGCATTCTTTTCCATTCCTCTTCTTGAGAGTAGCCAATATCTTTTCACTTTCGATTCCTCTTTATGATCATAGTCAATATCTTTTCGCATTTGATACCTCAATAAAATCCTCATTTGGTGCCAAATCCCACCAGGGTATACGGAAAGTTCCTCAACCTTTAATGAGTTCTTAAAGGAAGATTTTGAAAATCTAAAGTTTGCCTGTAACTCACGGTTAGTACAGTACGTAACCGACCTACTGGTTGCTTCAAAGACAAAGGAGAATGCAAGCCGGATACAACTGGGCTCTTGAACCTTCTTGCCGAAAATGTTCATAAGGTATGACCCATAAATTTGTAGTACTGTAAGAGAGACATTATTTACTTGGGTCACCACAGCAGCGCAGATGCATTTCTGCACTCCTGAAAATGAGTCCACTAGCTAATCAGAGAGAAGTTAAAATGTTCCAGAGAATAGTTGATTACTGCAAACCGTGGATTCCAAACTTTCCCTGATTCCAAAGACTCTACGGAGGCTTACAGTGATGAGTGATCCAGTGCCCTGGGAAGCATGAGTGCCTTCCCGGAGCTCCAGGAACGCTGATTATGATATGATTTCTCTACTGTCTTGAGAGGGAAGGGTGCTCCCTATCTGTACTTGAATAAAATGGCGGTGATGTCAAGAGCGCCTGTTGCCCACTTCTTTGCTACACTAGATCCAGTAGCTGCAGTACTCTCTGGGTGTTTAAAATCAGTTGCAGATGTCTGTCTTGCAATCCAGCAGAGTAAGAGAATGTGATGGGTTATGCACTTCACTTATTGTGTTAGTCCCTCATTCAGTTGAGATCTTGCTGACTTGTACTCAAACTCCGCATTTAACCAACAGCCGTTTAACAAAATATGAGCAAGTGTTTCCAGTAGCCAAAAACATTTCATTCAGAAGAAGCAGGACCCTGAATACTGCAACACGTATCCAATTGCATCGGACTGAGAGCTGGAGAGACGTGCAGAGAGCAGGATCGTGTAAATCACTCGACTGGCCCACAAGGATTAACCTTTGGGAGAAATTATTCCAATACCTCGACGAATCTTGTATCATTCGAGGTCAAATCAAACCGATGCCTACTGGACTAAGACGCCCCACGCACCGCAGTGACTCTTAACACTCTGTGCAGGGCTACATACCTACCCCACCGTCCTGAGGAAGACCCGCTGTGACGCTTATTAAAAAAATTGCGCTTTACACTGGGTCGAAACGTCGACGCATACTATATGTCTACACAACGTTTCTGTTCACAAATTAACTTACACAGGATCATGAATCATATGTGAACAATCAAATGGACAAAATCAAAGACTGTACCCTCCCATTTTTTTTTTGATTTCTCTATCTGTCATATACTAAGTGTATCGTCTGTATTTACCACTACATGTCACTCCTTCTTCACGAAGTCTTTATTTGTATCACTGTAGCCTAGTGTATTCGTTATTCCCTTTAAAAAAAATATTGAAATTTCGCTGGGGTGTGTTTTTATTTTTTTCCCCTTTTTTCCTGATTCATTGATATGTGTTACATGTAATGTATATATACTGTGAACACTCTAAAGCAATTGAAAATTTCCCGACAGAACCATTGTATCTATATAATCCAATTGCAAATGGGCATAATGACGAGGATGAAGATCATGACCACAAATGCATAAATGTGACTGGATTGTGCACCAAACCAAGGCCAGATATTTTAGATATGCTCCATGAAGTGGCTGATCTGACACTGTAGGAAGGTGGATATCTGACTATGGTTACCCCCAATTTTTTGCCTAGTGTCTAGCTGGTTTTTCGACTTAGTTGGCCTGAGATCCTGCCATTCAGGATCCCAGCCTATCTGCTCTCTCTTTAAAATGGACTCCATGTACCCTAGGTACATACCCAATTGGTTGGATCACCCTGTGAGCCCCTGTACCAGTGTACACTAGGTACCCAGGGCATTGGTGTATCTAAGGCCTACCCGGGGCTGAAGCATGTATTATGCCACCCCTGGTCTGGCCTAACCATTTGACACAACTGGCTGATCACTCAGCTGGGGTAAGTTGGTGTAATCACCTCTTACTTAGGTGTAGTATACCTATACCTAACCTTAAATGGGACACATATTAACCTATAAGTCACTCCTATGGCAGGCCTTAACAATCCTGAAGGCAGAGTGCTTGGTTTCATGTGAGATGGTGCTCTGGTATGAGCTGAGCCTGTCTGCAGTGATCGGAACCACTTCCTTTTACTGTTTCCAGATATCGCCATACCATATACTCTTAAGTGCATTATGAACCTCGCGGTTAAATGCTATCTTTGGTTTGGCTTTATCAAAACATGTCGAGTAAGGTGTCATACGAATTGGAATACTAACCCCTCGCCAATTCTGGCGACGGGGTTAGCATTCCACCCTTCTAGAGGGACACGACATGTACAGTACCTGAAACCCGGGTAAAATCAGACATAGCCTCAGCTCCACAAAATGGATGCTGCCACCACAGACACAAGTCTGCCCTCCTGCTGCTAGGAGTCCTTCCAGCTTGGGAGACGTGGACAAAGGGTTTCCTGCCAGGGGAGGTGCGAGCACCACCCCAGACAGGATTTTGTGTATTGGTCAGGTAGGGCTTCAATAGAATCAGACATGCCTGAGGCTCACAAGGAGCCTCTGTGCATATGCCAGTTCACACCGGTCCTGGGGCACACCAGCCCCGGACCTGGGGCGAGCTGGACAAAGGATTGGGGGTGTAACCACCCCCCTTCCTGCTCCCACCCATCGGGAGGGACCTAGCAGGTAGTCCGGCCCCTAGAATCCGCTTAAAGGTAGGAGCTGTGTCCTAAGACTTCAGACATCCTGGAATCAACTTAACCACAAGAAGAAGACTGGAACTTCGACGCTCTGCTGCACAGAGGACTGAAGGAAATCTCCCCTATGGTCAGGGAGTGACCATCTTGCTAACGCCAGCACCAACCAGCTATTGAACGTCTGCTTTGCCGCCGCCTCCCGCCGGAGCCTGAGCCCAGAGCCTGACAAGACCTGGACCTCCAGACCTCTCACCGCCCGATCCACAGTCCCTGCAAAGAAGGAACCTCTGGAGGCACCGAGACACTTGGAGCCAGCCATCTTGGAAGACCGACGACAAGCTGCAAGCGCAACGACAGAGGCTCCCTCCGAGTTGTGCTTTGGGTCCTGAGAAGCCCAACCATCGAGCAGCATCTGCACCAAAGGTGAGCCCTCCAGCATCTCCACGATCTGCGTGGGGCCCCTCTGCACTTTGCATCTCGACGCGCCTGCCCGGTCCCTGGCCCGTTGGCTAGTGGCCATTTTGGCGACCTAAATTGAAACCAACAATGCTGGTCTGGTTGCACCAGACTGGCCCTAGCCGCTCTCCAAAAGAGCAGCCCCTCTGACCTTGCTGGTCAGAACAATCAGCTTTCCTCTCTTTCCACGACTCCTGCCTTTGCCAAGGCTTGTTTGCTTCTTTCGAGTCGCCGACACCGCCGACAGCGAGAGCCTGCGTGGGACAGCTCATGACTCGACTCCTGGACGTCGTCGACCTTCAGGGACCACGTGGCTGCGGAGACAAGCTACACCTAACCACCTGTTTGCACCCGACATCGCCTGGTACCTACCTGGTGCCACGCCGGTCACTGGCTAGTGACTGTGAACACTGTCCCCTCTGCTTTCAGGTCTTCTACAACTCCGATCCACCCTTGGATCCAACGCATCTCTTCTGGACAGACCGCCTGCAGCATCTTTGTCATCAGGCTCCATTGAATCGATAGAAGAAACCCGACGCACTTCGAGACCTATGCACCCGCTTCCTGTGGGTGAGGTAAAGCTGGCACTCTGGTGCCCAAGTGTAGAGAAACATCTCTAGTGTCTGTGTTTTGAATCCTAAGTTCGTAGTCCATCCAGAAGACCCTTTCTGCAGTAACTTTCTAACTTTTACGCACCCATTGAAAACCTATGGGAGCCCGCGTGTAACTTTCCTCACTGCAAACGCGACCCGTGGACCTCCTGGTCACTAACTGAAGTTAGCTCCTTGTAGGCCCAGCGATTCTAGAGGCCGTAGGCCTTTTCCCTTTCCTGTTTGTGGTACTTGTACCACTATTTTAGTATATGGTTTGAGTGGCCACCAGGGCCCATCCATATAAAGTGCAACTTCTGTATATTATAACATTGTCTTGTTTTACGATTTGTGCTCCTGTGCTCATAAAGAGTCTAGGGGATATTTTGAGAAATAAATACATATATATTTTGAATATATATCTGTGTGGTGTCCTTTCATTGGTATAAAAGGGGGTTGCATTTGGTAAAACAGCCTGCTTAACACGCTTTAACGAGTTTAGCCTCAAAGACTGCTTAGCCTACGCTACCACTAGGGCAGCTAGTCCGAAACGGTTGACTTACAACCACACCATAAGAGTTGCTTGGCATGGTACAAGGTGGTCACTTTAACTAGTGAACATCATACACCAGGCCAACTTCTCACATTGGTGGCAGCGGTGGGATTTGAGCTTGCTGTGTTTTACCATTGCAATCTCTTGGTTACCAATTGAAAGATCACATGGGTACCTGTAGGTACATATAAAACAAGATAGATATACTTAAGTTCTACTGAACTTAGTTGTTGTAGAGCAAAGGGAGTAGCACACCCTGACTACAACTACTAGATAGGTTTAGTAGGTAAACCCAAGTGTAGGTAGATTGCAACACATCCACCCACACTTAAGAGCAATGGAGGGGGCAGAGGGGTCCAAGGTACCCATCTCTGTTGAGAGTGACCCCCAGAGGGCACCAACTCTCTTTGCTACCCTAAATCAAAATGAGCTCAGGCAGTTGGCAAATATCAGGGGCCTTAAACATCCCAAGAACCCTACTTCTGCTGAACTCAGAGAGCTTTTGCAAGCTGATGAAGATCAGAAAGCTCTCAAGAAAGCCTCCCAGTTAGGCCCCTTAGGGACTGGAACAGGAGGCCCCCCTTCTGAAGATACTACTGAAGTGCCCCTTTCCAATAGTCATCCCTTAGATGAGAATCATACAACAGAGGATGAAAGTGATAGGGATACAGATGCTAGTGGGGATGAAGGGAGAACTAGCCCAGTGCCAAGTGTTATACGTGGCCCAGCTAACCTAAGGCTATTGGGGACTGACAATGGGATCATCCCATTGGATCTCCCCAGTGGACTTAACCAGGGGCTTGGGAGGCAAAGGAATCACTCAGGTGAATCTAATGCTTCTCATGCCTCTAGAGGCTCTCAAGGTCTCTCCAGAAGAAGGATGACCACCCCTCAGAGGAGGGAGCATGAGGCCAGAATGCAGGAAGCCCAGCTGAGGATCAGGAAGCAGGAGCTAGAGGTAGCCCTGATGGAAGAGAAACTGAACAAGGCTAGGCAACCTAGAGAGAGTGGGTCTATACCCACTGGTGGCAGCAATGTCCCTAGGGACAAAGATAGGGTCTTTGACAATAGGAACCTGTCCAAGGTTGTGCCCCCCTACAAAAGTGGGGATGATATCCACAAGTGGATGACTGCTCTTGAGAGAGCCTGCAAAGTACAGCAGGTTCCAGAAGACCAGTGGGCAGCAATCTTATGGCTCTCCTTTGAAGGTAGAGGCAGAGATAGACTCCTCACTGTTAGAGAGGAGGATGTCAGAAACTACAGAGCCCTGAAGAGTGTCCTGGTTGATGGGTTAGGCTTAACCGCTGAACAGTACAGGTTAATGTTCAGAGATACCCAGAAGACACAGACTCAGGACTGGTCTGAATATGTGGAATGTGCCACTAAGGCTTTGGAGGGTTGGTTGCTGGGAAGTAAGGTGTCTGATTATACAGGATTGTACAATTTGATGATGAGAGAGCAGATTTTAAGTAATTGTCAAAACCAGCTTCTCCATCAACACCTGGTAGACTCGGATTTGACCTCTCCCCAAGAATTGGGAAAGAGGGCAGATAAATGGGTCAGGACCAGGATCAGGCCTAAAAACCAGGGTGGTGACCAAAAGAAAGATACCACCAAGCCTCAAGAGAAGGGTGGGGATAAAGCAAAAGAGAAATCTTCCCCAGGCGCCCCAAAACTCCACACAGGGTGGTGGGTCCCAAGCTCCCTCCTCTACCACAGCTAAAAAGCCTTACTGCCATGAATGTCAAATTCCTGGGCATTGGAAAACTGACAGCAGTTGCCCAAAGGCTAAAACCAAAACTGTTCCTCCAATTACTCCTGTCACACCACCTATTACTGTCAGCAGTAATCCCCCAGGTGGTGGGAGTGCCCCCAGAAATTTGGGTGGGTTTACTTGGGTAACACAGGGGGACCCTGGCTTAGCCAATTCCCCTACAGCAACTACTCCTGTCTGTGATGGTGGCATGGGGTTTGCCAACTTCACTGCCTGTCCCAACACTTTGGGTAGGTACAGACAGGAGCCCTACATCAATGGTACCAAAGCTGAGGCCTACAGAGACACTGGAGCTAGCATCACTATGGTGGCCCATTGGCTAGTTCCCTCTGAGCAGCTGTTGCCTGGTTTTTCCTACCAGGTAACTAACATTGATGGCAAGCAGAACAGTCATCCCATGGCAGAGGTGTGTCTCAGCTGGGGAGGTGTCACTGGCCCTAAAAGGGTGGCAGTGTCCCCAACCTTGCCTATAGACTGCTTACTGGGGAATGACTTAGAACTCTCAGCTTGGGCTGGAGTTGAACAAGACACCCATTCTAAAATGGTAGGCCTTCCACAAAAGGGTAGTGGGGTTGTGCCATTCACAACCCCTGTCCAAATAGATTTCCTCCCTGGAAAGGTTGGAAGGGCAGTGGTAGCCACAGCCCAGGCACAGACAGACTTCCCTGTAGAGACGGGCAGAGCTGTGACAGTCACAGCTCAAACACAAACTGAGTGCCCCCCTGAAAAGGTTGGCAAGGCTGTAATGGTCTCAGCCTATACTCAGACTGACATAGGTGTAGTGAAGCCTGAAACTATGGATGACTCCACACAAACAGAGAGTAGCGGGGAGGAAGAAAAGTCTCCCTCTCCCCAGACATTAGGAAAAGGTCAGCCTCCTCAGGGATCTGACCTCACCCCTTGTGAAGGAACTGCCCCAGAGGTAGCCAGGCCTGGCCTGGCAGAGCCTCTGATGTCAGTGGACCTTTCCAAGGTGGGTCCCAGTCTGGTGCAGGTAGCCTGCCTCTCTCTACACTGCCTCAGTCAGTCCAGGGCTGCAGAGGTCAGGGAGGCCAGTGGACCCCAAGAGGGCCCCTGTCCACAAGAACCCCCCCATCAAAAGAATGAGGATTGCCTGGCTAGTAGCCCTAGTCAGGTGATGGGTAAAAACATTCCTGAGGGATCTCCTTTACAGGTAGTTAGGGACCTCCTCCAGAGGGATTCTGTTGGGCACAGGCAAACATGGGACCTTAGGGCCCCAAACCTGACCTGTCCCTCCAGTAAGCCCACAAAAGGGACCCAGCCCCCAGCTGTAGGTAGCCAGAGGCTGACCCTGAGAGCACAGTGCAACTTAGTTAAGGAAAGAAAGGCATCCATGGTGGAGGATGATTGGAGGAAGCTGAGGCCTCACTTTGAGGACACTCACTTCAGTACTCCATCTCAACACCAGCCTTTTACTTTGCCAAGACACACCAAAGGTAGAAACTCCCTATGGTGGAGACCCTCTGATACCCTTAGGGTAAGGGATTGCTTAGTGGACCATGAGACAGGGGGTAACCATGCCAGTGCTGGTTCTTCCTTATATGGCCACTTGGGCAATATAGGCTTACCTGGTCAAGGACAGCCTTATCTCCCTTCGTTTGGGGGGGGGGGGGGGGTTGAGTAGGAAGGTGGATATCTGACTATGGTTACCCCCAATTTTTTGCCTAGTGACTAGCTGGTTTTTCGACTTAGTTGGCCTGAGATCCTGCCATTCAGGATCTCAGCCTATCTGCTCTCTCTTTAAAATGGACTCCATGTACCCTAGGTACATACCCAATTGGTTGGATCACCCTGTGAGCCCCTGTACCAGTGTACACTAGGTACCCAGGGCATTGGTGTATCTAAGGCCTACCCGGGGCTGAAGCATGTATTATGCCACCCCTGGTCTGGCCTAACCATTTGACACAACTGGCTGATCACTCAGCTGGGGTAAGTTGGTGTAATCACCTCTTACTTAGGTGTAGTATACCTATACCTAACCTTAAATGGGATACATATTAACCTATAAGTCACTCCTATGGCAGGCCTTAACAATCCTGAAGGCAGAGTGCTTGGTTTCATGTGAGATGGTGCTCTGGCATGAGCTGAGCCTGTCTGCAGTGATCGGAACCACTTCCTTTTACTGTTTCCAGATATCGCCATACCATATACTCTTAAGTGCATTATGAACCTGGCGGTTAAATGCTATCTTTGGTTTGGCTTTATCAAAACATGTCGAGTAAGGTGTCATACGAATTGGAATGCTAACCCCTCGCCAATTCTGGCGACGGGGTTAGCATTCCACCCTTCTAGAGGGACACGACATGTACAGTACCTGAAACCCGGGTAAAATCAGACATAGCCTCAGCTCCACAAAATGGATGCTGCCACCACAGACACAAGTCTGCCCTCCTGCTGCTGGGAGTCCTTCCAGCTTGGGAGACGTGGACAAAGGGTTTCCTGCCAGGGGAGGTGCGAGCACCACCCCAGACAGGATTTTGTGTATTGGTCAGGTAGGGCTTCAATAGAATCAGACATGCCTGAGGCTCACAAGGAGCCTCGGTGCATATGCCAGTTCAAACCGGTCCTGGGGCACACCAGCCCCGGACCTGGGGTGAGCTGGGCAAAGGATTGGGGGTGTAACCAACCCCCTTCCTGGTCCCACCCATAGGGAGGGACCTAGCAGGTAGTCCGGCCCCTAGAATCCGCTTAAAGGTAGGAGCTGTGTCCTAAGACTTCAGACATCCTGGAATCAACTTAACCACAAGAAGAAGACGGGAACTTCGACGCTCTGCTGCACAGAGGACTGAAGGAAATCTCCCCTATGGTCAGGGAGTGACCATCTTGCTAACGCAAGCACCAACCAGCTATTGAACGTCTGCTTTGCCGCCGCCTCCCGCCGGAGCCCGAGCCCAGAGCCCGACAAGACCTGGACCTCCAGACCTCTCACCGCCCGATCCACAGTCCCTGCAAAGAAGGAACCCGTGGAGGCACCGAGACACGTGGAGCCAGCCATCTTGGAAGACCGACGACAAGCTGCAAGCGCAACGACAGAGGCTCCCTCCGAGTTGTGCTTTAGGTCCTGAGAAGCCCAACCATCGAGCAGCATCTGCACCAAAGGTGAGCCCTCCAGCATCTCCACGATCTGCGTGGGGCCCCTCTGCACTTTGCATCTCGACGCGCCTGCCCGGTCCCTGGCCCGTTGGCTAGTGGCCCTTTTGGCGACCTAAATTGAAACCAACGATGCTGGTCTGGTTGCTCCAGACTGGCCCTAGCCGCTCTCCAAAAGAGCAGCCCCTCTGACCTTGCTGGTCAGAACAATCAGCTTTCCTCTCTTTCCACGACTCCTGCCTTTGCCAAGGCTTGTTTGCTTCTTTCGAGTCGCCGACACCGCCGACAGCGAGAGCCTGCGTGGGACAGCTCGTGACTCGACTCCTGGACGTCGTCGACCTTCAGGGACCACGTGGCTGCGGAGACAAGCTACACCTAACCACCTGTTTGCACCCGACATCGCCTGGCACCTACCTGGTGCCACGCCGGTCACTGGCTAGTGACTGTAAACACTGTCCCCTCTGCTTTCAGGTCTTCTACAACACCGATCCACCCTTGGATCCAACGCATCTCTTCTGGACAGACCGCCTGCAGCATCTTTGTCATCAGGCTCCATTGAATCGATAGAAGAAACACGACGCACTTCGAGACCTATGCACCCGCTTCCTGTGGGTGAGGTAAAGCTGGCACTCCGGTGCCCAAGTGTAGAGAAACATCTCTAGTGTCTGTGTTTTGAATCCTAAGTTCGTAGTCCATCCAGAAGACCCTTTCTGCAGTAACTTTCTAACTTTTACGCACCCATTGAAAACCTATGGGAGCCCGCGTGTAACTTTCCTCACTGCACACGCGACCCGTGGACCTCCTGGTCACTTAACTGAAGTTAGCTCCTTGTAGGCCCAGCGATTCTAGAGGCCCTAGGCCTTTTCCCTTTCCTGTTCGTGGTACTTAAACCACTCTTTTAGTATATGGTTTGATCGGCCACCAGGGCCCATCCATATAAAGTGCAACTTCTGTATATTATAACATTGTCTTGTTTTACGATTTGTGCTCCTGTGCTCATAAAGAGTCTAGGGGATACTTTGAGAAATAAATACATATATATTTTGAATATATATCTGTGTGGTGTCCTTTCATTGGTATAAAAGGGGGTTGCATTTGGTAAAACAGCCTGCTTAACACGCTTTAACGAGTTTAGCCTCAAAGACTGCTTAGCCTACGCTACCACTAGGGCAGCTAGTCCGAAACGGTTGACTTACAACCACACAATAAGAGTTGCTTGGCATGGTACAAGGTGGTCACTTTAACTAGTGAACATCATATACCAGGCCAACTTCTCACAGACACTATTTGTCGTTGGTGCTTGTCTGGAAGACCATTGTGATCTGCTGAGAGCAGCATGTGCAGTTTGTATTATTTTAGACATCATTACTTACTTGCTCACTAATGCTTACTACCCCTCCCGGGGTATAGGCCATCAACCAGGATTCTCCAGCCACCTCTGTCCTGGTCTAACTCCAGGTGTAACCCATCTCCTTGCAGTCAGCCTTGAGGCCTCGGTGCCAGGTGTTTCTAGCCATTCCACCTTTCCTTTTTCCTTGAGGGTTTATTGATCTCTCTATTGGGCCCACTTTAGTTCTCCCTTAGTTTGCATATTAGATATTTTAGGCTGCTTCTATATGCACAGCCACTCATAATACTTGTGTTTTTATTATTTTATGTTATAAATACACTGTACAAGTAGTTATTTTGTGACTCTTCTTGGGATTAAGTCTGAACTTTTCATACAAGGTCGAACAACATTGTGCACTGTTTTCTTATGCCCAATCAGCAACACCTCCCAACGTTTTAGACATAACACGGTCACACAGTTGCACTCTTGCAACACAATAGTTCTTATCATATAAGATGTGGCTTGTTCCCCAGGGTGGCAGAGAGGATAATTCCGACAGAGACTGGTCCTGGAATGAAGGCAGCAGCCTTGCTTAAACTGAGTTTGCATCTATGATGAGACCACCTAGCTACACACACCAGGTATCGGGTCTGTGGCTAATCCCAGAATCAATAATGTATACCTTTGCTCACATAGTGACATTAGGCCTAGACAGATATATTATTTGCCATGGCTGGGTTGTTCATTGTTTACAGCTTGCTGGTGATGCTGATTACATTGCTTAGTTGTATTTGTCTTCTTATTGCAGCACATCTGCTTCAAAATAAATTATGAAAGTTTCAATAAATATATTGTAAACTTTCATTGTCTTTTTTTTTTTTTGCTATGGACAATGCGTGAGTGAGAAACGACAGGTGATCTATTTCTGCGGTTCTCTTGGGGACTAGAATCATTTTATAGGTTTCCAGATTCACCTGTTCCTCTGGAAAGGTTAAGAGTTCAAATGAGGCACTGTGAGCTAGCCAGGATTTGTGCCTCTAGGTACTGATGTGTTAGAGAAACTCAGTCCCTACATTCTGACGTCCTGTTGTCTCAAGGAACAGTTCTGCTTACTAGCAGAATCCTTGCGACAAGGGTTCCAGGTCAAGGCTTGCCTGGTGGTGTTTGATGCGGGCTTGTGGAGGGTGTGACCTGTCCGGCCCCATCGTCTTATGATTTCTTCATGAGCAGGGAGTTGGAAACATCTTGGAAGCATCATACTGGTGTAATGTAAATTCAACACAAGTTGCAGAACTGGTTGCTTTGACCTTAGCACGTTTACTGTCTGAGGATTTGAGTGTAATGATTTACACAGACAACTAGTATGGTTTTGGAGTGGTCCACAACTTCGGACAGTTGTGGTCACAGAGTGGGCTCATGAGTTCTTCGGGGTAGTCCAATTAAAAAAATCTTTAACTTTTCCTTTTAAAGTGCAAAGTGGCTTTAGATATAGTGTGACTTACTGTTTACACCTAGGTATCCTGTCACTTTCTTGGTACTATGTTGGACTGAGTTCAGATGGCTGCTATTCAGGAGTGTTCCTGTGTCTTGACATTGAATCGGCTGCTTTAGACTGACTTGACATATCTACCTCAACAACCAAGAAGTTACATTTAGATTAGTGATGAGGTTTTGTTTGTTTTTTCCTTAGTTTTTTCTAGAAAGAAGTCTAATCAAAGCGAAGTTGCTACACAATTCTACGGGTAGTGTTAATGATATTAGTAATAATGTTCTTAGTTGGTCCACTGATGTGCTTGACTTTGCCTCTTGGAAATTATTCACCCATTTTGAATGAAAATGTTTATTTAACTATCCACACCTAGAAGATTAGTTGACACAATATTAACACATAAGGATAAGTCAATTAGTGATTTTGGTCAGAATGGTTATTACAGTTTGCTTGAGGAATTTATAAAGCTTGTTAAAATCAATGCTTGCAATATCTGTACCTTCCTCCCTACTGCTGTTGCAGAGGGGCCACCGTATTATCAGCTCTCGTTGTCCTCTGCTCTTCCTTGTAATGTTGTCGTTCATGTATACTTCTGTATAGCGCCATATTTGACATACTTCAACATTTCTCAAGGAGAACCTCCTCCTGACACTGAATATCTGAAATCAGTTTCATGGCGAAGCAAAGTAATCCTGGTATTAATTGACTAATGATAAGCTTATATGTAAATTGAGTATGGTGGATCATGAATCATTAAAGAGTGTAAAGAGAGGAGAGTGAGTGTTAGTAAAAGTAGTGAAGATGTGAGAATTATTCAGTCACAGATGGAGGCTGAAGAGAAATTACGACGCTAAACGTTGCATCCTATGCTTAGTAGTACAAGAGCAGAGAGGAGTGTTATGTATGGTGCGTAGGCAGACAAAGTTGTGAAACAGTTTAGTTAGTAGAAGTGAGAGCAAAGAGAGTGGTTGAGGATGTGCTTTTGCATGGTGTAGAATCTGTCATTATAGGGATTTATTATGTTTGTGGTAAGACTGCCTATTTAACCTCCCACATAATTGGGTGGAAAGTTGTTCTCTTGCACTGGTGTTTCCTCATGTGCATCAGGAGAATGATTTCAGTGAAAGGTATGATTTTGTTCTTAGAAAAAACCAAAGTGTGGCTTTGGACAAGTTATGATGGACGTGTTTAGTGCTTTCTTTTTTAAGTCTCAATTCCTTTGTTTCATTTATTGGGATGGTTTGTGTTTGCGGTAGGCCCTATTACCTAATAAAATATTGGATAAAGCTTTGAGGCAGGATCGAGCCGGTGTTAAACCCCAATATAATTATTGGGATTTAACAACGGCTCGATCCTGCCTCAAAGCTTTAGCCCTTTTTTTTTTTTTGTAGATATCAAAGATTGGGTTTATCAACCTCACAGTCCTCATCACTACATTGCAGAGCACACTCTCCTGTGGTAAGGTGGCTTAGTTAGGACATAACAGTTGCATTTTCGAAGTTCACTTTGGCCATAATCTACCTTACATTACTACTAAACTGAGTGCTGTACCCACTAGTTACAGCCCTATTCTTGGTGTGATTCATTTGGCTTTTCTGTACCATTCTGCGATATTTGAATATACAGTAGACTGCAAATTTTGTGAACGGATAGTTTATTTGAAGTCAGACTGCGTATAAAATCTGAAATGCCTCGGATGAATGGATGGATTAAAAGACGTATTTATTCTTGACAGGAAGATCTCACTGAAATAGAAGTCACACAATCTTCAATACAACAGTTTTGTCATATTGTTGACTGCGTATTTTCAACTTGGCTGAAATGTTGTCTTTTGAATAAAGTTACTTTTAACTTTTCTATGATTGAATAATTTAAATGATCTGGTTTGTTACTTGTGGCTCCTTTATCGTTGTCTGTACATGGAAGCCACCAATTCTGAATTATCTGTAATAGGTTCTAATTACCTCAGGAGCAAACTGGCACCATACGATGGAGCGGGGGGAATAGCGGATCTCAACCCAGTTAACACTAAAAGTTATGGGTTCTTTTGGATAAAAATTATTTTCCATCACATACTGAGCCAAGATATTTTTACTTTCCCCTGATGAATTTATATTCCTCCAATACAAGATGAGCCAGAAAGACTTTATGGGAATATTATAGGTTTTATCCCTGCTTAACTTCGTCTAGAGATCTACAATGCACAGGTTCCTGCAAATCTCACGGGTATTCAGCAGGATTCATGGGTTAATTTCACTCTTGGGTCACATTTTGATTCTGCAGCGCATCTCCTTCGTATCATTCTGCATCTGTAAATAACGGATAATTCTATAAAAAAACAATATAACACCATGGTACCCTGTCAGGTGGGATGGAATTTCAGGTTTGAGTATTAGGACTGCTTGGGTCTCTGATGCCCCATAAGTACAACACCTTGAAAGCTATGATTTTCATAACTTTCCAGTCTTACTCCTTGTTATTTTTAGTGAACTTCCAAAAATGAGAATATGTTCCAAATTGAAACGACCAAGTCTACGATATGTACATGTGCTAATTTTTTGTCAAATTAGTCCCTACAACACAAAGGGAAAGGCCTGTCATGTACGTTGCCTTACATAGGCTATGCTACAAGAGGGCTCATTCAGCTGCCAGCAGGAAGAAGAGTAAAGATACGATGTTGATGCAAGCACCTTTAACGGCCAAATTCCTGATGCACGCCAAATACCACCTGTAATCCCTCCGGTGCCCAATTTGCATGTTATATACACACGAAAGCACCACAAAGTTTCATAGTTGTATAAAAGCCAATAAAGTAAGACTCACAATAGAGGAAATATTCTTCAATCACAAATTTACTTCAGTGATGCGCGGTGATTATGCTCTTACCCTTCAGTCACCGTGACTATTGGCATTTGTTTAACTTTCTTCTTTCAAGGCTCAAACATTGCATATCAATCCAGCTGTATTAGAGTATTATCTGGGGCAGTGAAGATGGGCACTGCTCACATTCTTGATTAGATCCACAAATCTTTTCAAAGTATTAAATAAATGAGTCATCTTCCAACTTTCCAGAAATGCCTATCTTCTAGAATCGATTTATTAGTCGATGTCTGGTGTTCAGATTATTCCCTCCTGGGCTTTGCTCTCTTGAATAGTAAACTGCTTCAAAACCATGCATTGTACGAGTCGATCCTGCGCCAATGCATCACAGGATACGCAGAATTCATTTCAGGTTCCTCAATGGAATCAGTCTGACCAGCCAATGAACGGGTTAAGTTCAAATGATTGGTTGTGGCCCACTCTATCTACAGAAACGCTTTTCTTTTTATGGTCCATCTAGACGGCTGTGCTCCATGTTCCTCCACTTTGCGCAGGTTCCTCGATTCAAATATCAGAGGTTCGGAGGTAACTCACTGACAAGGAAGGTGGCTGCTGCCTGGAATGCCCTGCCCCTTGTCCTACGTAATATTCAGGACCTGGTGATATTTAAGAAACATTTGAAAACTCAGCTGTTCGCCTAAACGGACACTTTTCCCCTTTTGCTGGTATCGCGCCGGGACACTCATGAGTATCCGTACGCGCTATAAATTAAATTAACATAACATAAGACGATCCTCCGGTTTCCTATGCAGATCTTCACTCGCTCTCAGTAATGTTATTGAATCTTGCACACCCATTGAACAAGTGAGGAATTACAACTTTGTCAGGAACAGCGCTGAAGATCGGTTGAAACGGGTCAATTGGCTAATTGAAAGAAATGATCCGACTGCATGATTTCAAATGTCCGATGTGACTTCAACCTGAATTCTGGTGGTTGGTCAGTGCCCAAGGTGACTTTAATCAGAAGGATGGTGGTCAATTTTTACAAACATTTGCTTGGCTAGCATACCTGTAAAGATATTTCTGGTCATCTGAAAGGTCATTCTGAGGTCAGCATGATTTTGTATGAAACAGTAATATGCAGTAAATTTACAAATTAATTTGATTGCAATATGCAAAAGTGAATGAAGGCATCAAACAACAATCTAGTGACCAGGGGTGACCTATGGAGCTTGAGTGGCAATTGCACTCAAATTCATTGAGAGTATTGCCAGCTCTAGAGGGGCAATCGCCATATTATCCAATGGGAAATATTGAATCAACAGCTTAGATGAATGAATGTGAATCGGATTCATTCACACCACTTTGGCAGCGATGGACTTTGGAAGAGCTTGCTCGGTGCCCTGCTGTGTCATGGAGCACTCGAGTCATTAGAGTATATGTTGTTTGTGTCGTTCGCTCAAGAAATCTAAGGTCAATTTTTTAATCCAACAATACAGGAGTCTAATCAATCTACTTTTTTCGCTTATTAAATTAAAATGATAAGGTTTTACTTGGTGGTTTAATTCAGTACTGCGATGTGTCTGTTTGTTGGAAAGATTATGACTGTTCGCAGTACATAATATAGATTTGTGAACCAAAAACAAGCAATAAAAGGTCTATCTGATGTGATCTGCAGGTCATGGGTGAGATTTCTAGCAAGGCTAACTCTGCCTACTATCCTTCTCTGGTTGGTAGACCAAATGCAGTTTAAAAAGGTAATAGTCATATAGTCACATCTGTTATTACAACATTTAGAAATGGTAAAAGTGCACTATATACATCACAAAATAAAATAGTGTCATTATTAAAACAAGGTATTATGCTGTCTTCCTGGCTATATTCTTTTTTGCAGTCGTTTGTCATTGTAGAACATAAGTAACACAGCAGAGATTGTAATTTTTTTTCTTCCCTGATATCTGCAACACTACACTTATGATTTACGCATGGAAAGTTATTCAATTTCAGTGTGACATGTAATAAAGGTGCACATTTGTGTACAGCAGGTGGTGCTACTTAAAGCACTGTATGAAGGCTTTCTTGGCACCCGAGATGATGAGCACGCAGGCTTTGCTCCTGAATGATCTGCGTGCGGGCTTCTTGCATGGTTAGGTGCCATTTGTGGGAACGTATCTTTTGGGAAGGCAGCCATCTTGTTGGAAAGTAGCAGTTTTGTAGAAAAGTAGTCCTTTTTTGAGAAGGCGGTCATTTTGTGGTGAGGTAGCCCTTTTGTGGAAAGGTATATACTATACCTTGTGAGAATGTAGCCATCTTGTGGGGTGGTTGTTTCTTTTGTGGGAGGGCCGTAGCTTTGTTGGAAGAGATGTATATTGTTCAGAGGTATCCTTCTTGTGGGAAGATAACCATCTTGTTTGAAGGGATGTATCTTCTCAATATAGTGATCATGGGACCATAGTATAGTTTGATATGACCTGGTATGAGTTTTTTTTCTGAGCCCAAGTATCGTCTCTAAAGTTGTCTTTTGGCTCTAACGACTGAACGAAGGCGGCCAGAGCAGTCCTGAAATAACGAAATAACTATTATTTGGCGCTGACCAAAGTCAAGAGTACAAGAGAGGTGCTTCGTCATTTAAGCCAGCGGGGTGATGATGCCTCGACTTCATTTCCCTAAGTAGCAAAAGCTTGGATAGGTTGATGCAGGCCACCAGCCAGGATCTACACGGAACCCTTACTTTTTTAGTATATCTAAATCAGAGCTTAAGGTGACTTTTCTATGCAACTCAAGAAAATCTAGAGAACCTGTTTTTGCAAAACAATGTACCTTTGTTTTTTACTGTGAAAACAACACAAGTGAAGGTTTCCAGCTATACTTAACGGAAGTCTCAAGAAAATCTCACCGTTTTGTTCTCACTCATCTAAGGCTTGGTATAGTACACCACCTTGTGTCTTTCCCCATCATTAGGCAGCACAGTAACACTCTATGCCCCTGTGACGACTTATCCAAACAGAGATGTTGTCATTTTATGCTGTTTTGTAAATTTTATACTTTTTTAAGAAGACACTTTTTAAAACCTATCTTTTTAAAATATAATGTTCGGTCTACCAGGAATGCGATGCAGCTAATGTTTACTCTGGAAAGCGCAGATATATGTTTTCATGTAGCTACTTATATTTTAAAATGTATGGCCGCCAGAAAATCTATTGTTATTTAATCATTCAGAATTTTAGCAAGTTGCACTTGTCACTTTGTTGAGTACAGCAGAGCCTTTCCTTGCGATATTTGTACATGTCCCGATACGGGTACTGCACTTTATATTGCGTAATTTGCACACTACTCAGCACTTTAGCAACCAGCACATGTAAATTTATTGAGTTCATCAGAGCCTTCTCCCCTTGTATCTATACCGACTATTCTAACATGTATTGATATTATTTGAGGAGATTGTATCCCAGTTAGTATGCCTTGTACACATTTAATGTAATTGGTCTATATATTTTGTTCCTTTTATAGTTTTATTGTATGATTGCTGTATGTTTTATATTTTATGGTTGTGCAAACAAACCGAATAAAGCATCTTGAACTGAACTGAACTACAAGAGAGGTGCTTCTTCATTGAAGCCAGCGGGGTGATGATGCCTCGACTTCATTTCCCTAAGTAGCAAAAGCTTGGATAGGTTGATACAGGCCACCAGCCAGGATCTACACGGAACCCTCACATTTGCAGCGGCAGAGGGCGGCTCTGTGACAGAGGGATGTCTCTAGTGTGGGTAGGAGGTGGATCTAAAACCTGGCGATCTGTTGTTTGCATTGAAAAGGCCTTAGCAGAGGTAGAGGGCTATCGCTGGTGGCTCTTGGACCCCGCTGTAGTGCGCATTACTGCTCAGGTGAGGTAGTTTGTTGGTTTAACAACCACCGCTGAAATCTGAGAATGATCTGCAGGGCACAGGTTTGAATACAGGCAGCTATGATTTTAACTTTCATGCTTTGAAGGTGAATCAACCGAATACCCATAACCCTG
The DNA here is from genome assembly GCF_964204655.1 of Triturus cristatus. NCBI lineage: Eukaryota > Metazoa > Chordata > Amphibia > Caudata > Salamandridae > Triturus > Triturus cristatus. Next base: position 1,042,371,959 of record NC_140588.1, read on the forward strand.
GATGACGTGTGTGGGGTGGCTTGTGCAAATGATCATGTTTAGGTCTGGACTTTGACAGCACAGCTTTCAAACAGACCTGTTGCTAATAATACAGAGCGGATGGACTTTGGATCTGCTCCTTTGAACTATCGGCTTCCCTTAAGCAGCCACTTTCAGCCATTGCCTCAGACTGTCAGTCCTCTCTTGCCTCAGCGCAATGGCGTGTTCATCACTCAGCTTATGCTATTGGTGGTTTGGGTGCATCCTTCCGCCTCCACTCGAGTGCTTGCATTGAACTTCATGAGACGCGACTTCTCAACTAGAGCCCCTCCGTCTGCTCCTGATGGCTCCTTACATTGTCTCACTCTAATGGGAAAATGCTCCCTGTGCTAGCAGTTCAGCCCAAACCTATTGACTTTGCCACTGCTTGTTATTATTTATGAAAACGGACTCTCTGTATCAGCACCAATATTGCCCTTCCTGTCCTCCCCACATCCACGAGCTACAATCCGGCCAGCTGACATCACAGAGAGCAGTGCAGTTAAATCACATTACTAAGAAAAAACAAAAGAGGAGAGAAAAGCAGGGAACAGCCATATATAAAATAAACCAACCCTTTAAGTTATTTAAAGCCCCGACCGCCCTGTGACCTTTCATGTGACATCACTTCCCCTGCGCATCAACATTCTTATTTTGGTACCAGGTCACGACTGCAGTCTCCGTTTCCAGACCTTCCTTCTCTATCTGGGAACACAGGGGTGCAGCGCGAGACCGAATACTGTGGATTTAGGCAGCGGTGGACGCGATGAAACGCCAGATAAGGTCTTTTTTTCTGGCACTTGCATGTGCAGGACAGAAGAACTCAAAACAAAGGCGCTGGCAGACTCGGGCAGGACATCCTGAATGGACTGGCGCGGAGAAGCATCTCCAGTCCTGGCCAGAGGCAGGCAGGAAGCTGCGTCCTGGCAGACAGCGGCGCGTGGCTTCGTAGCCTCACTCAGTTGCTCCAGTCTTACGTTTTCTTCACAAAAACGTAACTTTCTGATTTAAGTAACTAACAAAAATCAATCAAGGAGGACAGTTGTACATTTGTACATTTGATGCAGACTGGTTAACTACATTGATGGATGTCCGGCAATGACATGCACACAGCACATTTGCCAGATTTAGGAGGGAACACTGGCATTTAAAAAAAAAAGAAAAAAGGCGGAACAGCTAAACAAAATATTGAGAAACATAAAGATAAGGGACGTGATGAAATGTGCATTTGAGGACCAAAGGAATTAGTTGAGTTTGAGTTCAGTTTAGGGTTTTACCGGCAATTGTTTAAAAAAAAAATCGATATTCATATGTGCATAACATTTAAATTAAGGACAATAAAAACCAAATCCACAAGCCAGCCATAAAGAAACTGCAGGCTGTGCCAAAGCCAATTGCCACAGTCTGTCGCAGATAGAAAATCAAAGCTACTATGAGTTTCAGATGGGGCCTGTCTGGCTCCAGGCCAAGTGTCTCAGCTACAGATGTTCCTGGCCAGACATTCTGCTCTAAGAACTCCACAGCCTGCCCATGAACTTAAGAAACGGACCCAAAAACTACGCATTTTTTTACCCTGTCCCAACCCACAGTTAATAAACTATGTTCAGAAAGAGCACCAGTGCCACTGAGGTTGGCTCTGACGCAGTTTGCCACATATGATGACAGAGAGAGTACACCGAAGACGATGACGCATCCCGCTCTTCTAGCTGCACCATCCACACCTCAATCCACACCATCAAAGGCCGCGCTATGGAAAATGGATGACCCATAAATGAATGTTGCTTTGGGACAGTTTTGATATTTAATGATGTATGTTTGGAATTGTACGAAAGATGAAATACACCAGATGAGACCCATATTTATCGTGTATTCATGCAATAGCGTGTAACATAGGATGTATTTACGTAGCCCTCTTAAGAGATGATCATTTTGAAGATGTCATCATCAACAAGGGATGTCTGATGTTATAACTTTCACATTCATGGACTTCTCGAGTAGACACTGATACTTCGTCTTCTACAGATTAAGGGGACACATACCACGTAATGATTGATTTTGTGGACGCTACTCAAGCGTAGTACAGTTCATAGAGTAAGTGGGGTAACCTATGAGGTTTATCTAGCTTGAACCCATGGCTTTAGGATAGTCTGTCAATTTATCACATTACATATTAATCTTTAGATGTTGGAGAACATGAGGATTTTCCTTGTGTAATCTTCAATTTTGATATTTGAATTTTAAATTAATAAATGTTGGGGAGTGCTTCATCCCATCACAGGGATCTTTTTACTTGTTGTTATTTATACATTAACTTAGTTCTTCACATTTTTGGTTCCCCCCTTTATCTTCGTTGTTTTTTCTGATAACGGAAGCATAAATGGTATTATGTCAAAATTGGGTATAATTTGTATGTTGTTTGTGGCTATTTTTCACGTTTTTTCCGTCACCAATTTATATTATGCTTCTCACAAGGGTTAGAGTGATTGTGAATATTACTTTGGGAATTATGTCTTGCAAGGTCTACAAGGTGTGATATCTTGGCGAAGGGATACAAAGACTTGGTGTGATTTTAATTACAATCCTGTGTATATTTGTTGAAGCCCTGAGGAAGTCCATGGTATATAAGCACTGACGCCGAAACACGTGTTGGTTGGAAGATCATTGTGGACTTATACAAAGAAAATAACACAAAAAATGGACAAACTAATATATGACTCTTCATTGTAATCTATATCATAAATGACTGTGTGCTCGAAGGCTCCGTGAATGGCATACCACCAAACTTACCGGCATTATGCACAGTATTTTTTGTGTATTGGTATGCCATTAATAGCTCAATGTGACAATGTGAAATAAAAGTGACATTCACAGTTCTTTGTCTGCATTAAACACCAACAATCATTGACGGCAAAAGGATAGTAGATCACCTGCAAAAAACAGAGTGTTTTCCTCAGGCTAGTTGCTACTAAGTTGTCAATCAAGTTTTTGCTACTAAATCTATTTTGTATTTGATTTCTTCAGGACAAGGACCTAGATTTTTTTTCTCAAAATCTCAGCCTGGTTTGCCTCTCATAGAAATGGCCGGATGTGTAATTCACATGCACCTCTTTGATTGGCTAGGATAGGTAGCCTATGGTAGAAGGGCATTCATGAGACTAAAGGATTCCTATATGCCCTTGTGACTTCACAATCAATGTAGGAGATTCTTGTTAATTCATCTGAGCCCGTCTGTCTTCTGGAGTCTGCAGTCTCCGCGTGGGATTTGTTCGTGAGTAGAGTTAACCCGGGTGTAGAGAAGCAAGAAGTACTTTATAAGTACTTTATAGCTTTTATGATCTTAAATGCAACGAAAATGGGTTTTGATTTATTGTTGTAATCCAAGAAAAGTTATTTGCTGTCACCCCTCATTCTGTTATTTTAGCCTGCAATATATGATTAAAATTGGGCTAGTAATTTGAGGGGTTAGTAAGCTAATAAAGGAGTGACACCAACTTATTAGATCAAACGTGATATGCCGAGTTTAATGTTATCAAGTGCAATCAGCCAGTTACTGAAAGAAATGTCGCAAAATGTTATACTAAATGCTGCAACAGTGCTGCCTGTGCCACAGGAAAACAACTCTAATGTGCCTGTCCTCGGCTGTCACCAGTCCACACAATCCTGTCCTTCAGGGGCTTAGCCACTCCACACGTACTCCCATTGGGAAACATTTTTGAAGGACAGGTTAAGCACAGTTTTGTGTATAGACGTCTTCTTTTAAGTAGGCCTGGATGGAGTTCCACTACACAGAACTCCGTCAAGTGAACAAAAAACTCAGCTGCGCTGTGCGGAGTTCCGCATGTGGTGGAGTGCGGTAGGTCGTGCCGTTCATGCTGACTTTTTGCGCCAGGTGTTTGTCCCGCACTGGAAAACCGACACAGACGGCACCACGCGCAGCACAAGAGGGCGTGGCTTCTTTTGGCCGCTCAAGTGGATGTTCTAGTCGAGCAGCAGCTTCCTCAACGCAAATGCAATGTTTTTGAATGGGAGCAGTTGCGGCCATCCGCTACCACCCTCATTGAAAAATCTTGCCAGGAGCTGGTCTGGAGTAAGATTTACCTCGCTCTCGCTCGCCAACTTAATGTTGGCGAGCGCTAGTGAGGGAAAAAGTCCTTCGGAACTCTGTGAGCTACGCAGAGCACGGAGTGGGACAAACTCTGCAAACTCTGAAAGCGAAGCGGAATTTAACAGCAGGCCTACTTTTAAAAGGCAGTGTGAGCAGTGGCAACTCAAGATGTGCCCTTATGGGGTTCATTTGCAAAGCAGAATGTGGTTCCATTTTCAAAACACTAACTTAGAGTTGTGATCCGCTCGTGCAAACTGTCCTGATAGCACGTGCTTCTTCAGTAAGAGACAGACATACGTTGCTGTCAACTGACCCCATCTCATGAGTGAAACTTTCTGCCAGCTTTGGTTTTTCAACTAACAGCAGTCAGTGTGCCGGAAATATAAATGATTCCTATGATACGTATTAAAGAATCATCCATAAGTCAAAAGCCATACCAGTGATATGAAATAAAGCATAGGAAAACATTGTGAATGCTCTTTAAAGGGTTAAATGCTTGCTGATAATAAGTGACTGCCAAAGCCCCATCCTCTGGTGTATAAATAGTGGTTCTCAGGGTCTCTGCTTCTTTTTGGGGGGGTTATTGCTTTTTCCAGAATGTCCTTTTCCTAGAATGATCTCTGGTGCCTGGACCTCCTGCGGTGTTGTGTGCACATGAGATGTTGCCTGGTCCCTTCTCCCAGGGGCCTGGGCCTCCTGGGGTGTGGTGCGCACGTGAGATGGCGCCTGCTCTCCTCTCCATGGGGCCTGGACCTCCTGCGGTGTGGTGTGCACATGAGATGGCGCCTGCTCTCCTCTCCATAGAGCCTGGGCCTCCTGGGGTGTGGTGTGCACGTGAGATGGCGCCTGCTCTCCTCTCCACGGGGCCTGGACCTCCTGCGGTGATGTGTGCACATGAGATGGTGCCTGGTCCCTTCTCCCAGGGGCCTGGACTCTGCTGCTTGCAGCATTCATCCTGCTGAACAGAACAGCTTTGCATTCCCAGATCTGTGCTCCTTGCCTTCTTCCCATACTCACTCCTCCAACCACACATTCCTCTCCACACAAAGCTCCAGTTGTAAACAAACTCTTGGCAGAGGTCCCTGAAAGCAGAGGCAGCCAGAACTGCAAAGAATAACATTTTTGACTTCACAGCTCTCCGCCTCTGCTGGGCATGTGCTTAGTATGTTTGCAGGCTGGGGTGAAAGAGCGTGTAGCGCAGGGGAGTTATTTAGGGGTTGCCAGAGCACTAAGGACTCTCAGTTTTCATGCCAGCCTTCTACCCAGTTTACTGCCCTGTGGGAGCTTAGCCGATGGTGTTTAGTGTATAATTACCAACCCACTGGATGCAGTAGGGTACAGATGGTCGGGCATTCTGTTTCATAGCAACTTCATCATTTATGCATTCTAACTTTGACCCTGTGCTCCCTGGATGACCCTTGTGCCTAGATACGAAGTTAGACCTCCGCAGGCTTCCCTTACCAGCCTGCACCATCTTCAAAACCAAGTGTCTCATCTAGAAAGCTTCACTCTGTCTATCTGGCTGAAAAGCTCAGCCTCTCGCTTGGCCCTCGACACAGCCAGGCCGCCATCAGACAGGAAAGAAAGTGCAAAAAGAGTAAACGAGCAAATGGCCATCTCCGCCTCTGCATCCAGGATCTCGGACAACTTCTCTGTATCCATATGGACCATCCCAACGATGATCCAGTTTCTAGAGTTGAAGAAACACCGCTTGATCGAGCACTACACCCCAATGCAGGAACAGCCCACCTCTATTCCCGGATGGCCACTACCCCTCCAAGAACTCCTTGACTGCATCTTTGCCTTTGACCCTGTCCTCTGCTGCCTTTCTGACAAGTTTTCGCAAGACAAATACCACATACATACATACTTGCATACCGTCCTGGCTTTTTAGTCAGAGTGGCTTATATTGGTAGAACTTAAAGGAGTGGACGTGTGCACAGTTTTTCATTATGCAAGTGTAGGGTTCCTAATCATTGTCTTACTGTAGTTTGCGTATTTTCCTGCTTTGCCCCCGCACTTGTGTAGTTTTGTCTTGCGAGTGTTAGTTGGCACCAGTAACGTGCGAGAATTTTCAAGCAAGTTAACAAATTGCTTAGCTTTTTAATTCGAGTTCTCCAAAACTGTCTTGGTCGGGAAACTCAAGAGCATGCCCGCCTTCATTTTCCGTGCAGAGATTCAACACAAACTACCCCTGCATACAAAAAGCCTACAAAAGTCCAGCTTTTCATGCCAAAGCCTCCCATACACCCTCCCCCTCACACACACAGAGGTGAGAGTGTCTCGTGTTTGTTGGTGTGCGTTTGTGAGAATTATACAAACTTCAATAGGAAAAAAACACAAGACTTTGCACACACTCAGGAGAGACCCTTTGCTGTAGCAGAGTTATTTTGCTGTAGGGTTAGGCAGTAGAGCTTGTCTCCAGTATCCCTACGGAGGGCAGACTCTCCAACCTGTAATAGAAAAGGGGCTGTAGGTAGGTGTACACTACCCTGGGACTGGACTTTTAAGACCAGATGTTCCTAGCCACACCACAATTAATTATATATTTGGGAGAGGGGCATGTTTGCAGACTAATCTAATACGCACGCGATGACACCTTCAGCACTCCTTGTTCTCTGACCGCAACTATACAATGGGGAAAAGCCCATTTCTGAATCCGTAGCAGGAAAGCCAGGTTTTAATATTTCCTTATGGATGTATTTAGTTATTCTGGATTTTTATGAGGTGTCACTTTGTGTAATGAGATGCCCTAGCTCTCTCCCACTACTAGGACCTTGGATATGTTCATGCAGAGGAAGTTCTCCTTCATCCAGTAGAGCGCGTCGTTAAAGCACTAGGTAATCTTAGTTCTAGTACCTGATCTGTTGACAAGTTGGAAGTGAACTCGCATGTTATCTGGTACATTTGGATGGTCACACGGTCCTGTTCATTTAACGGTGGCAGCGGGTGTACAAAGACATTTAACAGTAAACATATGAGTGACCATTCTTGGTGAACACTACATGGAATGGGGTGTGTGGATGACTTAACTGACATGATCCTTATTTTATGGCTCTGGTTTGTGAGAGTATAGTGGGTTCACGATAGAGCCAGGCTCCCATCGTACTATCTTTTCCAGAAATATTGCTTTGTTTTACGTTTCAGCGAGTTCATGAAGTGTAAAAAAGGCTTTCTTGTCCTCTGTCATGAAAAAAATCTTCATCCTTATGCTGGGGAAGGCTGGAGGTCCTCGTGGTTCTGAATCCAGACTGGTGGTCCTTATGGGTTTGAATCCAGTCTGGTGGTCCTGGTGGTTCTGAACCCAGGCTGGTGGTCCTTGTTCATCTGTATCCAGGCTGGTGGTTCTTGTGGGTCTCAATCCAGTCTGGTGGGCCTTGTGGTTCTGAATCTAGGCTGGTGGTCCTTATGGGTCTGGATCCAGGCTGATAGTCCTCGTGGATTTGAATCCAGGCTGGTGGTCCTCGTGGTCCTGAATCCAGTCTCGTGTTCCTTGTGGTTCTGATTCCAGGCTGGTGGTCCTTGTGGATTTGAATCAAGGCTGGTGGTCCTCGTGGTTCTGAATCCAGGCTGGTGGTCCTCGTGGCTCTGAATCCAGGCTGGTGGTCCTCGTGGCTCTTGGTCCTCGTGACTCTGAATCCAGGCTGGTGGTCCTCGTGGCTCTGAATCCAGTCTCGTGTTCCTCGTGGTTCTGAATCCAGACTGGTGGTCCTCGTGGTTCTGAATCCAGACTGGTGGTCCTCGTGGTTCTGAATCCAGACTGGTGGTCCTCGTGGTTCTGAATCCAGGCTGGTGGTCCTCATGGCTCTGAATCCAGACTGGTGGTCCTTGTGGTTCTGAATCTAGGCTGGTGGTCCTTGTGGTTCTGAATCCAGGCTGGTGGTCCTTGTGGTTCTGAATCCAGGCTGGTGGCCCTCGTGGTTCTGATCTCAGGCTGGTGGTTCTCGTGGGTCTAAATCTAGGCTGATTGTGGCTGAGGAGATGGTTTAACTCCACATGAACTTGGCGTTGTCTCATCAACTCTATTTCTATGAACTTGTTGGCGAGATAGAGATTTGAATGGGCAGGTTGGTTAATACTTATATTACATTTAAGTGATTGAAGGTTTTCATATTCAGCAGCATACAGAGCCCTTCCCCAGGCAATCATTAATTGAGAATGTTTACACTCATTGCTTACTTACTTGAAAAAAGGCAATGAGCCCCTCGTCGGTGATCAGTTAACTTTTGCAACATGTTCAGTGTGGAAAGGCATCTTGTGTGCCACAAGTTTATTAACATCAGAAGCGTTTGAGCCATTGTTTTTTAAAATCTGCAAATTATGCAACTGATGGTGGTCGACTTGGCTAGAGCGACAAATTCTTGTTTACACAGAAAAAGATGACATTACTGTGATTTTCCAGTGGACTGTACCAATAGTAGGGAGGGAGGCAATATTACAGGAAATGTTGAATTAGATTGTCTCTGAATTCAGGAAAACTTGGATAGTTCAAGTTTGTGGGTGGGAGCGGGGGCTGGGGTGGGGGCGGAACTGGTGTACAAGCCGAGAAGGCCCTGTCAATCTCTGCCTTAAGGAGGGACCTTAAACAGAACTTTCTCAAAGACTTTACTTGGGCTGCGCCCATCGACTGACCTTGACTATCCGGAAGTAGTTTGCTGAATGCCCCTCCCTCCTGCATTGCTGTTCAGTAAATCCTATTGATACCATAAAGTGCTTTATTTCTGCCTGAGTATGCTATAAAGTGCTCTGTTACCCAAACACAGGGTCTTGTTGTGCTATAATAACAACTGTAATAAATGCATTCATACCTCCCAGAGGCTAAAACCTTCATGCTTACGTATTCGCATACACAAACTGTACGTACACACCATTTACACACGCGCTGTTGGTGCAGTTAACATCTACACATCCCACTCAAGCACAGTTCACACACACAGTAACTGGGGCACTCGTTTCTGAACATTGAGCAAAGTCACTTTAGGTCTTTTCAGAAGACCTCGACCCTCTTGCTGTTTTTTCTATTAAACTCTATATATTTCGACCAAAAAATGGCCCGGCCATTGCCTTTTGAAGGCACACGTTTAGACTTTAATCCTTTATTCTCACCTTTAATAATTATAATTTCATGGGCTGAAGCCATATACTGAATCTTAAATGCATTATGTTTTGCAAAAACTTGGCAAGAGTCGTTTTACTTCACTGCTAGTGTGATCGACGGGCGGCAGAGCCAGCTTTCTTACTATGAGATATCAGGGCCCATATTTATCAAGGTTTTGCACCACCCTTGCGCCACGCAAGGGAACGCAAGGGCGACGCAAAACCTAGAATGAGATTTACCAAGCTACGCAAGGCCACATTGCGCGGCCCTTCGTGACGTGCTAAATCTAGAGTAACGCAAGGTAGTGCACGTCGCAGCCTTGCGTTACTCTGCCCCAGGGAGGCGTTCCATGGGCGGAGCGTGTTTGTTCCCGCACATCCGCCCGTGCATTCTGACACATTCCCAGATTTCCCAACACTGTTAGACTTGGGAATGAGTCAGAATTGTACGCCTCCCCACCAGAGGTGGTTTCTGCTTTCTGCAGCACACTTAAAAAGAGGAAAATCCCTCAGTGGATTGTTTTTGTGCAGGAAGGAATCCCTGCACAAAAACAATGCTGCCTACAACGCAGACACCACTGCAGTTTGCTCCGAAGCACAGGCAGAGAATAGGAATGAACTTTATAATGTTAAAGATGGCGCATTCCTGGCCTCTCTCTTTCACGCAGTGCAGCGCAGCAAGGTGGCTTGTGTTGCGTTGCGTGAAGTATTTATAAATATAGGCCTAAGTATTTAGTGAATGACAGCTTGAATAGGAGTTGCACAAATGTCACAAGTATTTCTCTGAGACTAGAGCTGTCCCTCAAGTTAAACGCACGTTACCCATGTGTACTTAAGGTAGCTGAGCTGTCCATTGCGTTGCTCAGATTATACAGGGAGACTGATGACTTCATCAAGAAAACAAATGACGGATTAATACATATGATGCAGACCTGCATCTCAAATAGCAAACTTAACTCAACATACAGATATTACAGGTATCCAACTCAGACAGCAGAGCTTTGCTTTGGGTTGCTTTGAGGTAATGGTGGGCGGAGTTGGCGGAGTGCCACTACGCAGAATTCCACAGAGTTGCCTAAAAACTCTGTGGAATTCCGCTCCGCCCCACCCCCTGCATGATGCAGGCAGCAGACCTTGAGCGTTCCTGACCCCCAGACTGCCACCTGCTTGGCTTACCTGGTGCATTCTCCGCTGTTCCCCGGGCTATCCTCCTCCTGGCTGTCTCCTCTCCTCGTCAGTGCACAACCCCTACGCTGTACGTCTTGGGAGGACAGCGCATGCGCGCACCCAAGGGATAGCTCTGCTGTCCGAAGTATCAGCTTGCATCTTCTAAGCAAGCCAAGGGATAGCTCTGCTGTCTGAAGTATCAGCTTACATCTTCTAAGCAAGCAGACAGCAGAGCTATTCCTTTTCTTGCTTAGAAGATGCAAGCTGATACTTCAGACAGCAGAGCTATCCCGTGGTTTATTTAGAAGATGTAAGCTGATACTTTGGACAGCAGAACTGTCCTTTGCTTGCTTAGAAGTTGTAAGCTGATACTTCAGACAGCAGAGCTGTCCCTTCGCTTGCTTGGGAGGTGCAAGCTGATACTGCAGACAGCAGAGCTATACCTTGGCTTGCTTAGAAGATGCAAGCTGATACTTCGGACAACAGAGCTATGCAGACACCAGCACTATTCCTAAGTTTCTCAAATATTCTAGGCCTGCATCTCAGACAGCAGAGCTATGCCTCACGTTGTACAGATGTTATTGGAGTGTACTTGGAGCAGCAAAGCTATCTCTCAGATTGCCACACCACATACAGGTATGTGCCTCATGAAACAGAGCAGTCCCGCGGATTAAAGAGGATTCTGCAGGCTGATATTTCAGACAGCAGAGCTGTTCTCAGCTTTACAAGAGTGCTGCAGACATCCTGGTACAGATGGGCGGAGCCTTAAAGGTCAGTGGCAGGTCAGTCAGTCTCCCTCTACTCAGGCACGTGAGGGGCGATGCACGTGGTCTCCCCATACCCACCCCACCCAGCACTGAGCCTTCCTCTGAGCTTTGTTTCCATAAATGTGCTGCTAAGGGTGTTTGTTTGACCCATATGACGCATATAGCATTCTTTATTAGAAAGGTATAGATCGAGCCCATATGGACCCCTTTTTGTAGAAACACAAGAATATGTAAAATAAATGTCTCGTATGAACCTTTTTCGAACCTACATATGAAAATAATATCACGGTGCAATCCTGCTGGAAAATATTGGGTTTCAATGTTGTCTCTGAACAGTTGCATCAGTAAAGCTTGAAAAAACTGAACAGAACGTTTAAAAAAAAAGTGTCTGTCTCGTGTTACAAATTACAGACTAGATTTGGAGTACTACACAAGCAAAGCTGCATCTATTTTCTTGGGCATTTTAGTATACATTTTACTTGTTGCTACTCAGTCAAGTTTGAGTATATTAAAAGTTTCATCAATCAATACTTTTTTATAGTGACCAGCGTCAGAGTCCTTTTTTAAGGCAATAAACACATTTTCAGGCTTCTCTCTCAAAGCGCATAGAAACCAGATCATTGTAGCCCAAGCACCCATGATGCAGTAGTCCGTCAGTCATACTTGTCGGCTCCATACCTCAGACTTGCACGTCAGTGGGCTTACGTCTATATGAGCCCTGTCATCGGTGTGCTTGTTGCAGGGATGGGCATCTGAAACTTACACTGGCACGCATTCTTTTATTTCTCATTAATCCCAGGCATAAAAGTGGACCACAATCCTAAAGAAGACTTGGCAAAACAAGTAGGTTTGGCTTTAATGTGTCAATAGATGTAAACAAAGACATTCACAAATGCTGTTTACATGTGTTGCGTGCACAAATGCTGATTATCACATTGAAGCCTGTCCTATTGGCTTTGCCAGTGCTGTGGAGAAAGAAACAACAAAGGATGGGTTTCTTTATACAATGTGCATAAGAGATAGTAAATTCAGTGTGACAAACATTGTGATGATTAGACTTTTCAGATATAAAATAGTCCCTCATTTTTTTGTAATGGAAGCACTTCCTGGAAGGCAAAATGACACACCAATAACCAATAGCATGAGGTGAGAGTCATACTGCCCTGGGAGGAACCAAAGTCCACTCCATATATAATTATAGAATTGCTAACAGTAGGTCTGGTACACAGCTGAGGTAAGCCATACCTAAAAGGACATCTGCTGTACTTGGGGTAGGAGATGCTACGGCGTAACATGCTATTTGCATGAAGATTGCTAGAATCGCCTGCAGGCCAAAATTATTTAAAAAACCAATGAAGACACTAGCTTTACAGAAACATCAATGGCTGTGATTGATTGTTGGGGTGTGAGCTTTTCTGTCCATTGGTAAATCTCGTCAAAGAAAAATAAGGTAAAAATAACCAAAGTGAGTGATATCTGTTTCCTTTTCCCCCCAGTGCTTCTCGTTTCCGGACGACAAGAAGGATGCAGGTAAGACCCCATAAGTTCAGTTTCCTTATGGTGCATGTGTTTGGGTTACTCTCAGCTGCAGTGACTGTAGCCATGTCTGTGTTTGAAAGGTTGCTTCATGGACGCTGATGGTAAAATGGTTTCTAGAGTGGTCATTGAGAATGTCAAAAAGCTTCTCCGCTGGACTCTGGTGGGACATGACCACTCAGCCCATTGACTCATATAGAAGAAATTGTTTGATTCACATTTTGTAAACAATTGGCAGCCTGAGCAAATAGCACACAAATAGAAGCAACAAATAAAGTCCAAATATCAATCCTTGGTATGTTCTTCTTGTTTTATTCCAAGTTTGTGAGGTTTCTTTCCATGATATCCATCTTCTTAACACAATAAGTTCAAGCCACAGACCATGCCAACACGTGTTTCGGCCATACGGTTGTAAGCCATGGACTTCATCAGGGCAAGCTAGCAAATAATCGTGAGCATCAAAATTCTGAAAATTGCGTCAGGCAAATTCCTTGATATTCCTAAAATCCTAAAGCATATCCACTCATCTGTCAAGTGCAAGTGTCCTCCAGCACGCCGTTACACGACACGAGGACTCTCTTCTAAGCAGCCACAATGCCAGATTGAGGACATGTGGCTGATTGTGATTATTGTTTACTTACATTATCGATATTGGAAGACCAATAACCAATAGCATGAGGTGAGAGAGTCATACTGCCCTGGGAGGAACCAAAGCCCACTCCAATATCTGTTCAATATCCGTGAACAAAGTAAACACATCTCCTTGTGTTTGCAATATCTGTGAACACCCAGAACGTTACATCTGTGAGGGTGTTCACCACATGTCCAGAGGCCACACCAGAGGACGCTGACGACCCTAAATGATGTCAGGTTTTCCACAATAAGAAGTTAAAAAAAAAAAAAAATCACTAATGCTTATGTTGTACCTCAAGATTTGGTGATTGCTGCAACTTTCTGTGGTCGTAAATTACACAAACAGCAAACCATTTTGTAAATTGGGCATAAATGCAGAAGATATAAAACCTCAAGTGCTGAGCTTAAAATAAAAACACATGCTCTGATAACATCAAATGTCTTCCTTGTGTTAATAATGGTGAGCTGAGCACAAAGGTGTCTTTGTGAAACAGAGTGTGGCTGAGTGACTTTGTTTATTTCAAAGAGCAGTTTTTTTAAAAATGATGTTGTTTAACATAGCATGGCTGTGTGTCAAAGTATGATTATCAAAAATATCTGCTGACAGAAATATTGTTTCTTAACTATTCTTTGTAAAAATATTGTCTTTTTGAGTGTAGATTTGCTGCTAGTAACTCCAATAGGGTGATATTTTTGTAAGCGATATTTAGGACACAGTAATACTGTTAGATGTTATGTTGGTTTCATAGTTCAAGTACCACACCTGCTGCGGGCATAAGTAAATATGTCTAGTGTAATGTTTTTTCAGAGAGAAGTTATATTCTAAGGATAACAGTGGATATCAGCGATAGTTGGCCCGATTCACAAGAAACATTTCTATTACTCTAGTCGACTGCGTAACATACTATTAAATAAAAATTCACAAACATGCACAGTGAGATCTCAGCCCTGGTGGTGGAGATGGCTGCACATGTAAGGATACATTTTGTACTAAATGTGAGAAGGACCAGGGGAATGTTGGGAACATGTAGAATAATTAATCAAAAATGGGTGGGATTATTGGAAAATTAAGGAGGGGTTTGGAAGAGATGTGCTAATACAAAACACACATACACAAAAGAGTAAGACTATTTGTAGTGGTATTGTCCCATGCGTAAAGGTGACATAGAAGACGTAGTCATGTAGTGTCTTTGAAGGATCTTTATTAAGTCCATAAGATCTGTGGTACCAGCCCCACCATGAGCAGCCTGCATACTGCTCAGCCCATCTTCCAACTGTCCACACTCACACCAGGCACCCGAGCATTCCACACATGTCCATCACACCAACATTCCATACAGGACACTCACACTGGCTGAGCAGCTAGGAACTAGGTGAAAGGAAACATTATAAACATAACATGAAGATACTACACTATTAAAATTCAGACAATACACATTTAAAGTTGCTACAGACTTTATAATGTCAAAACAGGCTTAAATGGACTCCAGCCCAGCGTTGGAATACACAAAGAACGGGACACATAGCCAATCAATGGCAGTAAAACACCTTCATTGGAATCAATGGAGGCAGGGATTTAAACTAACAACCTACAGGAAAGCAGGAATGATTTCTAATTCATACATCCATCTATAGTTTGCTGCCTGGTTGCTTTGTTGCCTAGCTGCCTAGTCTATGTTGGTATTTATATATATTACCTACTGGCGATCGCCAGTAGGTAGTTATAGTTGGAACCTAGTTTCCATGGGAAAGCATTTTTTGATTTGGTAATAACTTTGGCGTCGTTTGACGAATCTTCGTGAAATTCTCCAAAATAAAAGTTTATCCAGATGAGCTCCTATCCTGAAAGTTTGGGGGTGATTCGTGAAGCGGGGCCTGAGAAAAAAGGGGGGTCCCAAAACGCGTTTTCTCCATGTTAATTTCCATAGGAAACTTTGGGCAAGGCTACAGCCGAAACTGCTGAACGGAATTACCCCAAATTTGGCAAAAAGGTAGAGCTTGGTTCAGAAAGCGACCTTTTTTTTTAAATGGTGTAAATTCGGATGTTCAGTAGTTGCTGAGAAATTCAAAAAATAAAAGTTTTGATATCTAGGGCAGCGGTGGAGTCGCGACCCCTCACGACCACGAGCTTCATTCTAATGGGCTGCCGCGACCACGAGCTTTATTCTAATTGGCTGTCAACACTCCAAACCAGGAAGTGTTGGCAGCCATCTTGTGACTTGTGACAGCAATACGCGCTGGCTGGCGAATTACGCCGAAATTGTTTAAAAACAATGAAGCGCATGTTCCCGCGTTTTATTTTAATGAGGCCCCTGGGTGGGCTAGGTCCTGGGGCACCCACCCGGGGGCATTTCTTAAAGAATAATAGCAGGGGCCCGCTGGGGCCCCTGCATCCCCGGGGACCACAACCTCCCCGTGGCTTCACTCATGTTGGGAGAGGAGGCACATGGCCCTCCTCCTGGAGCCTGTGATAGCCCTGGGGACCGCCATTCCCCACGTACGGCTCCTGCAGTGTCCCGGGGTGCCCACCCCCGGGACACTGCTGTTTGCTATGACAGGGCGGGAGCCGCTCGGCTCCCGCCCTGTCATAGCAAACTTGCTTTGGATTTTGGAAGGGAGACTCTTGCTTCCAAAATCCAAAGCTGATTGCTTTTCCAAACGGGGAGCTGCATGTCAGCAGCTTCCCGTGTGGAAAAGCAATGCCGGCTCATGCAGGGAGCCGGCGGGACCGTGGGGGCATTGGGGCTTCCCCCACAGTCCCCAACGGTGAGGCCAGGCCCCGGGGGATGGGGTCCTCGGGGCCTGGAATTGGCCCTGGGAGGGGGGCCGATACGGCCCTCTTCTTGTTTTTTTTTTTTTAATAATGAACATGTCGGCATGCTTCGGGGGATGGGGTCCCCGAGGCAAATGTAAATTAGTGAAAGTGGACGTGTAAAGAAAAAACACGGATTCGCGACTCTAGCGCGGCTCTCAGCGCGGCCCCCGTGTGAAAGCGATGGGTGCGCAGCTCTCAGCGCGGCACTCGAGTACTTCTTAAGTCTTTCAAGCACCAAGAGGTATATTCCGAAGGACACATCGCCGAGTTAACGGCACTTTATCCAACCAAAATGGTGATAAATTTAACGCACCATTCACAAGCTGGATGACCCCGGCAAATATTGCTAATGAGATGTACAGTAGGTGTTCCCGTGCAAAAAGCAGTGAACACATCACTTCACAAGTTTCTCAACCACCAGCAAGATCGTCGAAGAGAGTACAAAACAGGCGATAAGGTGTGTTAGTAGCAGGAAGTTTACACCCGCTCTGAGCTGGTGTAAAGTCGGACTACAACCTGCAACCTGAAAGGGAGCCCAGCCCAGAGCCACACCTGAATGACAACAGATGCAATGGAGCCAACGATCATGCAGCTCGGACACCCAACACTGCTCCGCCACCTCCCGCCAGCAGCCCCTTGTCTGCCATCCCCCCTCACCCACACCCCCCACAAACAAATGTGACAGCAACCATAGGAAATCTGGAATGTAACAAATTGGCTGATGTTACACAATTATAATAAAGAAGATGCATGTGAGGTTGGACAAATAAGAATCTGTCATGTATGGATTTACATATAAAACATTTTATTTAAACAAAACAACAAAATAAAAGTAGGTACAGGCATGGCGTGTCATCCCTCGACAATTTGTGAATCACAGCATACAAGACAAAAAGAAAGATAAGATTTTGCGTCATGCGTCCATCAAAGGAGAGCGAGCGAGAGAAAGAGTGAGAGAGAGGAAGAGAGAGAGAAAGAAAGAGTGAGAGAGAGGAAAACAGAGAAAGAATGAGCGAGAGGAAGAGAGAGAGAAATAGAGAGTGAGATACAAGGAAGAGAGAGAGAAAGAAAGAAAGTGTGAGAGAGAGGAAGAGAGAGAGAAAGAGTGTGTGAGAGAGAGAAAGGAAGAGATGGAGAGGGAGAGGGAGTGTTGACAGTGTGGAGAAAATCCTCCAGCTCACCTTTCTGCCACCGGTGTGTCTCCAACCACGTGCCGGGACATAGTGCAGCCCTCAAGTTTAGCCATCTGAAACATAGTATAGAATCAGTAATGGCAGAGTACATACAACTGCGCACGTGTAATTCTCTGTTTCGCCCCTGCGCACCCAGGCTGCTGCACCCCATCGACTCCCACCGCCCAGAGGTGTCTGCCTGCCTCTGCGCACCCAGGCTGCTGCACCCTATCCACTCCCACTGCTCTGAGGTGTCTGCCCGCTCTTTTGCACCCAGGCTGCTGCACACTATCCACTCCCACCGCCCAGAGGTGACTGCCCACTGCTGCGGAAACAAGCCTCTCTGCTCACCTTCTGCCACCGGTGTGTGTGTAAGAGGGACCACCATGTGCCGAAGCAACCTCCTCAGCCGTTGCGTACACGCGGTCAAGCCAAGCTCACAATTCAGACTGGGTGTTGATTGCCAGGATGGCCACGCATCATCGCAGGCTGCACACGCGTTAAGCTCTGGTGGCACTAACTATGGAACTGAAGTCATCGCCTCGTGGCAGGAGGTCCATGTGGGGGGGAGGTGTCAATCTGTGAATCACAGCCTGCTAGACAAAAAGCAACATAAGATTGTGCATCATGCATCCATCAAAGGAAAGAGAGAGCAAGAAAGAGTGAGAGAGAAGAAGAGAGAGAAAGTGAGAGGAAGATAGAGAGAAAGAGCGAGAGAGAGCAGAAGAGAGAGAAAGAGAAGCAGAGGAAGAGAGAGAGAGAAAGAGAGAGAAAGAGTGAGAGAGAGAGGAAGAGAGAGAGAAAGTGAGAATCAGTGTGAGAGAGAGGAAGAGAGAGAGAGAGAGAGAGAGTGTGAGGGAGAGAAAGGAAGAGATGGAGAGGGACAGTGAGTATCCACACTGTGGACAAAACCCTCACAGCTCACCTTTCTGCCACCAGTGTGTCTCCAACCACGTGCCGGGACATAGTGGAGCCCTCAAGCTCACTCATCTGAAACATAGTAATGGCAGAGTACATACGACTACGCATGCCTAAATCGCTGTCCCGCTTTTGTGCATTCAGGCTGCTGCACCCCATCCACTTCCCCTGCCCAGAGGTGTCTGCCCGCCGCAGGAAATCCAGGCTGCTGCACCCCATCCACTTCCACTGCCCGGAGGTGTCTGCCCAGCTGCTGCGCACCCAGGCTGCTGCACCCCCAGGCTGCTGCACCCCATCCACTCCCACTGCCCGGAGGTGACTTTCCTGCCGCTGCGCCCCCAGGCTGCTGTACCACATCCACTCCCACTGCCCGGAGGTGACTGCCCGCCACTGCGCAAACAAGCCTCTCTGCTCACCTTTCGCAACCTGCGTGTAGAAAAGAGGGCCTACCACATGCCGCTGCAAGCCCCAAGCCCGGGGCCCGCGGACAGGGCACCCTGCATATCATGCAGCCCCGCTCTGCAGGCCACCAGGTCTCACATTTGGTGCTGCGTCTTGATTTTACCATGGCAGAGGACATACCAGTGCACCAGCCATCATCGCAGGTTGCACACCCGCTCAGCCCTTGCTGTGCCACTAACTCTGTGACCAGTGAGGCCACGCCATGTGGCGGTAGGCCCCCGCTGTTCGATGGCTCAGGCCTACACTGTGGTCCAGCAGGGCACACAAATCCTGACCTGTCCGGACCGCCAAGACGGGGCATCATTGCAGGCTGCACACCCGATCAGCACTTACAGTGCCCCTACCTCAGTGCACGGAAAGTCACCGTCCCGTGGCGGTGTGCTTGTGCCGGCCACAGTTCATCCGGTGCCACCAAGTCTGAAATGGAAATGGCGTGGAGCACGTGTGCCCGATCCTTTTTATTGGCAGGGTCACGTGTCCTGTGATGCCTTTGCTTGATGGGTGTGGTGTGGGTGTAAACCAGCCATGAGGGAGTGGCTGTGGCGTGCTGACAACTAGACCTGTGAGCAGCAGATCACTACAATGAAAATCTGGGCCATGTAGCTTTGTTGTCCCTCCCTGTATGCGTAAGCGGAGTGGGTTGGCCTGGCGTATGCCAGTCCTGCGTGAGGCTGTGAACAATGACTCCGGAGCTCTGGGTGTGGTTCCGTCCTGGGCTGTATGAGGAATCAACTGATGCGGGTGTCCCTGTTGTAGTGCTGCCGCCACCCGGGCCGCAAGCGCCAATGTGTCACCTTGTGACCCAAGTCCCAAAACATGGCCAACATGGAAGGTAGGGAGAATCACTGACCCTACATTCATCCATACTTCCACACATAAAAGATCGTGCACATGACATCTGCGTGGATGTGAATGTTTATTGCACATTCAGTGGAGTGTTGCAGCTGTAGCAATACAGGGCCATGCAAAGCCCAAATTTCCGTTTTTGGCACATGGAGGGCAGCCAATTAGAGCCAAGCTCGTTCTCGGGGCTTAGGCTCCGCCAACATATGTACTCATCCAATCACTCCGCCAATTCCGTAGCACTTATAAATTCACTATTGTGAGAAAGTGCCCTCTTTCTTGCATGGTATGCCCCCACTTTTTGCTAAATTGCTGAATGTACTTTGACTGAGTGTACCCTGGACTCCTGCCAATCAGGTGCCCAGGGCCTATGTTCCTTCTTTAAACACACAAACTCTAAATTGGCAAACCCTGGCCACATGTCAGCCCCTAGTAAATGGTACCTTAGGTACCCAGGGCCTTGTGACCAGGGAAGGCCCCTAAGGGCTGCAGCACTCATTGTGCCACCCTTAGGGGCCCTGTACCCTTACACACACACACTGCCTTTGCAGGCTGAGTGTCTGGGTGCAGGACAAAATGAAGAGTCGACATGGCACACATCCCTGTGTGCCATGCCCAACACCTACACTGCCAAGGCATATGTCAGTCACCCCTCTGGCTGGGTGCCTTATGCCTATGGTGTGGGCACAGGAGCAGGAGCCCTGTGCCCCTACAGTACCCAGGTCCATTCCCGGGCACTGTAAGTGCAGTGTTGCCATTTAAGAGTACATGGTGCTGAGAGCTCGTCAAACACGAGCTCCACAGCACCATAATGGCAACACTAAAGACTGGGAAGTTTGGTATCAAACTTCTCAGCACACTAACCCCACACTGATGCCAGTGTGAGATTTAATGTACCAAGCACCCCAGAGGGCATCTTAGAGATGCCCTCCTACAACTAACCTACAATCCACGTCTGCTTTGAGGCTGCCCAGGCTGCCACACAGCAGACACGTTGCTGGACCCCAGGGTGGGAGAGCCCCTGCTCTCCCGGGCCTGCAACAATGCACATCCTGGGTGAGGTGATAGATCTCCTCCCCCAGGATGAGCAAAGGGAAGCTTCAAAGGCCTGCCGCCTCTAGGAGTTTCCCCAGGCCACTGCAACCCCCCACTCTGGCGGGAAGCTTGGCCGGAAACCCCATACAAGGACAGGGGATGTGCCAGCCTGCCAACCCCACCCCTCAGGTGGGGGAGGCGAGGTGAAGCACATCTCCGGGCTCTCGCCATCTTGAAGATGGGAGGCCCTACCCTATCAGGATTAGGCTACTTCACCCCTCCCACAGGAGAGGGGCAGGATAGGGGATGTACCCACCCCAGGACAAGGACCCATTGGTCCCTGGCCTTCACCTACCTGTAACGCCCCTAAATCTAGTATTTAGGGGCACCCTGAACCTTCCTTCCCCAGATTCCAGATTCCGAAACTACAAGAAGAGCGAGAAGAAAAGAAGACCTGCCCTGCAGCTGCGAAGGAGAGGGAGACACCAACTGCTTTGGCCCCAGCCCTACCGGCCTGTCGACCTCGGACTTGCTCCTGCTCCAAACCCGGCATCTCTTGTGGCCAGCAACCTCAGAAACCCCGGAAGACCTGGCTGCCTTTGAACTCTAATCCCCTGGGACTCCCATGAGTAGAGGCTCTACTCAGAACCTACCTTTCACCCCTGGCAGCAGCCCGGAACCGCGATCCCAGCCCACTCTGCACCCGCCAAGCCTGGCCAGTACCGGAGTGAACTAAACCCACGAGGCCGACCCCAAGGCGACTGTGACCCCGAGTCCGGCACCCAAGGACCCCCCTCGACTACCCTGAAGAAGCTTGCAGCCTCAGAACAGAGTGCCACCCCAACCGCGATCAACAAGAGGGTAAGATTTCCGACATCAAAAGGCACCCCTGCACCCGGCGCCCCACGGCCCTCTGTGCCCAATCCCGGGGTACCTACCTATCCTCCAACTATCCAACTTACCCCTCGAAGTGGTGGTGGCACCCGAAGAGTCCTCGTCCCCGAGCCTGCAGTCTTTTTCCAAACCGGAGATTTCCCATAGAAACCAATAGAGCGCCCGACTGCTCAAAAGCACCCTGCAGCCAGCTGCCCGAGTGGCCCTGGCAGTGAAAACTCTGCTCTAACCCACTTCCCCACTTGCCCTGAGTAAGTGACCAGGAGCCCAGCTCCCACAGCCGCGTGGCTTGCCCGACAGCAGCCACCAACCCAGGCCCCCCTATCCCTCATAGGATAACATTGGGCCTAACTTTCTCTGCACCCGGCCGTCCTGAAACCGCTGAGGGTGAACTGACTGTACCTACCTGACACTGGGAGACCCCCGAGTCTATGCCCTGAACTTCAACTCTGCCAGTCGAGAACTTACCCTTAAACCGCTAACTTCATTTTCCTCATAGGGTAACATTGACTGGCTTTTTCTTGGAAATTCTTCTAAGTGTGAACTTTTCAAAACTCAAAATATTCACCAAAAATCAGCCGAGTACCAAAAACGAATTTACTCACCTGCTCTTAGGTGAGCTCCCAGTGCTGGATCTTGGTGCCCAGCACTGACTCTGAAAAGTACCCACAACTATACTTACCTTTAACTCATTTTTCTTCCATAGGAAACCATTGACTGCTTTTCTATGAAATTTCTTCTAAGTGTTGATTTCTGCAATTTCTAAATATTCCTCAAAAATCGTATAACATCTGAAAACGTAATTACTTACCTGTTTTGGATAAATGTCCCAGTACTGAGTCTAGACACCCAGTACTGGATTACAAAAGTAACGATAACCTACTGTACCTGTAACTTACATTTCCTTCCATAGGGAATCATTGATTGTTTGCTCTGAAATATTTTCTAAGTGCTCACTTTTGAAATAGCTAAATATTAGTTAAAAATCATTACAGTACCAAAGTCGACTTTCAACAGCTGATTCTGAGAACTGACCCCGGACTGGATCTAGGATCCAAGCCTGGAATTACAAAAGTAATCTACAAAGTAATCTGTTGCATATAATCTGAATTTATCATTGAGCTCAATGTATTGTGTTTAGAAATAGAGTTGCCTACTGCAACTAATTGTAATTGTTTACTAAAAAGTCAATTGCATATACAAATGTATTTTTATGAAACATCTCCTGTCGAGAAAGTATATTTTAATTCCAAGTGTTGGTTCTAAAATAAAACAAGCATATATTTTTTATATACAAACCATTGGCCTAGAGTTCAGTTATTGAGTGTGTGGAACCATTTGCTGACTGAGTGTGTACAACAAATGCTTTACACGTCCTCTGATACTGCCTTACTGCTGGACCAGGCTACCACTTTGGAGAGTAAGGTTATATCTAACTTTAACCTCTGTTAAACCCTTGGGGTCTGTGGACTCTGTACACCCTGTACCTATTAAGGAACAGTATATACAGAGCCACTTTCTCACAACTATACACTCTCCTTGCAGTACTCTAATGATCCAGTCTCTACCTATGTACTTCTACAATGACCGAGACAAAGTTACATAACCAAAGTTTTCCCCACAGCCAGAGGTAACATGGTTGCGAGCGCTGTCCACAGCAAAATGCAATGTGGTAGGGCCCAGAGGCGGCAGTATGCATACATAATGAACACACGGACACAGTTAGATCGATAGTGGAACTGGGTACGGGCATGTGCACTCGGCCCCTTTTTATTACCAGGGTCACATGTCCAGTGACGTCTGTGCTGGATGCATGTGGGGTGAGTGTAAGCCAGCCCTCAGGGAATGGTTGGTGCTGGCAACAAGTACAACAGTAATCATCGGATCACACACAGAGATTCAATCATAAAGGGTCCATGACTTGTGCTGCACTAAGGTAGGGGCACCAGATGTGAAATAATACACAAAAGATTCTATCGTAAAGGGGTCATGAGTTGTGGTACACTGAGGTAGGGGCAGCAGATCTGAAATCATACACAAAGGATTCTATCATAAAGGGTCCATGAGGAGTTGTGGTGCACTGAGGGAGGGGCATCGGAAGCATTCCGTGTGTGCACAGCTAGCAATGATGCATGGTCCGGGAGGGCCGCACTGGTAGCAATGTCTGTTGCCTACTGGACTGTGTCATCTGCAATCACAACTTGATCTGAATTGTGAGCCCTGCTGTCCGCAATGTAGATCGAAGGCAGTAGTCAGCACAGACATCGAGGAATGCTTTTTGTCACTTCCTCTTGACAAAATCCGAGGACATAGAGTACAATTCTGTCTGCAATTAATAAATCATGTCTCAATGTAAATTGTGAGCTCTGCTGACCACAGTGTGGGCGTATGGAACAAAAGATGAAATATGTATGGACTACATTGTCGAAATATGTAGGTTTCAGGGATGTTATAGTTAGTTGTCTACTGGACTCTGAAATTAATGAATCCAGACTGAATTTGAATTGTGAGTCCTGCTAAATGCAGTGTAGGCCGGTGGCAGCGGCCAGCAAGGACAGACAGCCACGTGGCGTTGGCTTGAGCTGCACAGTTAGTGGCCTCAGAAGCATTCAGCGTGTGCGAAGCCTGTGATGATGCGTGGTCCGGGCAGGCTGCACTTGTAGCGATGTCTTTTGTTTAATGAATTCTGCCTTAATAAGGCCACGCGGCCTTGACTTGTGGTGCACTGAGTTAGTTGTACCGCTGGCGCTCAGCGTGTACGCAGCCTGCGATGATGCGTGGTCCGGGCAGGCCACACAGGGAGCAATGTGTCTTGCCTACTGGACTGCGTCATTTGCAATTGCGACTCCATCTGAATTGTGAGCCCTGCTGTTCACAGTGTAGATCGAAGGCAGTAGTCAGTACAGACATAACTCTGCGGTGCTGTGCTGCTGTGTTCGTAGGGGGCCTGTGTTGAGGAGGCCCGCGGTCATGGCGGCAGCCATGTGGCAGGGCAAGGGCCGCCGCTCTCGCAGACGCGTTGGCCTTCACACAAGTGAACCACGCCCAGAGCCCCGGCCTATTTATTCACACGTCTATGCTGGAGTGGCGTACGTTGGACCAGCCCACTGCGCTTCCGCTTACAGGGGACGACGACACAGGTACATGACCAAGATCTTCCTCACTGCCTGAGGTAATATGGCTGCGTCCACTGTCCACAACACTACAAGCACCAGCAGTATATGTACACATGGAGAGGTTTGTGCTCTGCATAGTGAGGTCTGTCCAGCACATCACCGCTACACTTGGTATTGTGCGCATTATTATTGGTGGGTGACTTGCGTCCTTCACACATGTTTGGTTGCCACATCTCGCAACATTCAGCTATTGTGTGGCTGAGGGGCCATGCCGTTTTTGGAAGGTCCGCTGTCTTGTTTTGTGCTGCCTCGGTGGTAGTAGGCGGGTGATCCGGGGGGGATGGGGGAGTTCCTGAGGGTGGTGGCAGTGGGTTTTGTGGCCTTCTTGGGTGTCGGATGTGCATGATCAGTAGCTCTATGACATGTGTTGGTCTTCAGATGTAATTCTGGGCTGGGCTCCCTTTCACGCTGTAGGTAGTCATCCTACTTTACACCAGTAAAAGGCAGATGTTAAATTCCTACTTACGCAACTTATCGCCTGTTTTTGGATCACACCGCAGATTTGGCTGCTCATTGAAAATATCGGGAAGTGGTGTTTTTGTGTTATTTTTGCACAGGAACGCCTACTATGCATATTATTAGCGTTAGTTTTTGCTCTCATTTGTGGCGATATTTTTTTTGCGGAAGCTATTGCTTGAAAACTAGCAATATTGGCTGTTTCACCAGGTTGAGACTGGAATGATAATTTAAAATCACTGAAAAAACTATAGGTCTAATGAACATTATAATTAGAAATTAGCATTTAAAAAACCTTTGAAATTCACTGAAAAAAACAGGGGTTTCAGGGACGTTATAGTTACAAATTAGCATTTAAAAAAACCTTAGAAATTCACTGAAAAAAACGTAGGTTTCAGGGACGTTATAGTTAGTTGGACATTTCACTTGCACAAAACCAGAGAAATTCAAACGTTATAGTTAGTAGAGCTAACTATAACTCGCGCCCCCGCAATGCACTGCTGATGACGTCACATATTACATCACTCATGACATGGTCAGTGACATCACTGATGACATCACTGATGACCTATCAAATGACATCACTGATCACATCACTGATCACATCACTGATCACATCATCCACGTGATAATCTGATGCACCTCCTCACACCCTAATATAACCTTTGATACACCCACTCTAAAATACAGACTACCATTTTCGAAACCATAGACAAATCAATAGCAGTTACTATATACCCACTAATTAATTCGTAGCTAGACACACACAATAATTCATTCATTCACCCATGCAGTTACTCATACATGCAGTCACTCATCAATACAGCACTATTATATGTACTCATACACCTATACAAACACTCATACACCGCCACTCATCCATAGAGTTATTGACACACCTAGCTAGTCATGTAAAGAATCAATAACACTGACATTTACTCACCTATACAGTTATACATTCACTATCTAACCTATTCATACAGATACTAACATATACTTACTCTCTTATACAATCACTGACACAAGCACACGCTCATTTATACATCCACTCTTACATATAGTCATTTATATACTCCAACACTCACATATACTGCATTTCACATATGTAGTTACTCACACATACACCAGTGAGACATACATTCACTCACCAACACACTGATACACACACACTCTCACCTATACAGCTATTTCCACATGCACTATTGAACCCATACACCCAGTAAATTATCCACTCACACATGTAGGCAGAAAGTCACACACCGCCCACCCACCCACACACACAAACACTGAGGCACCCATACAGATACTCATGCAACCAATAAGTAACCTATATAGACAGTCATGTACCTAATCATCAACCCATGCAGCAGCTTACACAACAACTGAGAGACTGATACAGACATTCGCACAGTTAAGTCACTAACCCATGCATTCAGTAAGACACATTTAATAACTAACTTATACAGTCAGTCACACACCTATTAAATGCTCCACCCACACACTTATACACCAACTCATTCTTCAATACACCTTGGCATTAACATATATAAAATATATTTAAACTTTACAGAAACACACATTCACTGGATGATGTCATCAGTGATGTCATTTGAGATGTCATCAGTGATGTCACTGACCATGTCATGACTGATGTAATATGTGACATTATCAGTAGTGCATTGCGGGGTCGCCAGTTATAGTTAGCTCTACCTACTAGAACGTTCGAATTTCTCTAGTTTTGTATGAGTGAAATGTCCAACTAACTATAACGTCCTTGAAACCTATGGTTTTTCATATATGTATGTTTGTATGTATGTTTGTATATATGTATTATATGTATATGTACATTAAGTATAATTATGGATTGGGTTATTTTTATTTAATAATGCACTTAATTTGTTTTTAAAATTAAGGTTTTTATGTTATTAAAAATATTTAAAAGTATTTAAATTAATTCTATGCATAACTTTTAAATAGATCTCCTACACATTAAACAAAAAATACAAATTCTAGTGAGGGTGGGAATTTTAATCAAAACTGTTTCAAAATGTATATTTATTTATAAATCAAATGAATACATTCAAATTATTTTATTATTTAATACACCTTCACCTCGAGGAGTTTATGTGCTATATTTGTATTTTATAAGTTCAAGATTAATATAAATTTTGACATTATTTTACATTAATATGTTTTATGAATACTTTTTAAAAATAATCTTTTTACATTTTCCTACACTTTCCCATAGGGAGATCTCCACAAACTGGGGAAAAGTTACTGATAGTAGCTTTACGCTCGTAAATTCAATCTTAGTAGGCTCCACCTGTCATTGGAGGGAGTGGAGACTTTTAAGTCTACATGGAGGTGTAAATCTCCATTTGGAAGTGGTCAATACCAGAAAAGCTGGGAGATACACCTAAGTTTAGTAGCAGACCTATGTGTGAATAAATTTACTCTAGGGCTAAAAAAATCCACTCGCCTGCTCGCATTTGTGAGCCAGTTTTATTCAGGACGAGCTATTTTAAGGGCCTACTCGCCCTTTCTGGCGAGTAGGAAGACAAATTGACTTTGACCGGTGACTCTGAAAGCAGAGCAAATGTGACAAGATAACAAGATTTAAAGGCATCTTTATTGCTCACAAAGTGAATGAGCAATATATAGGGCCGCTGTCTTGCAAACTTTCCAGGACATAGAGCATTTTCAGTGTTTTCATGAGCTTTAAACAACTACATATTACATAGTTAGTCTGTCCCTGTGCAGCTGTCTGCACTGTTTGTGTGTTTTAGTTTCTGTCTCAAATCCAGGTGCTGCCAGAGCTCCTTTTCACTGCTTTCACTTTCAAAACCAGCATGCCAGTAACTGAAAGCTGCCTTTTCAAAACCAACTGCAACCTGCATTCTTTATTGTGTTACTTGTTCATTTTGGTTCTGTAGGATAAACCATACAAATCCTGACACCGATGTGTGGTACATACTTTAGATAGACATGCAGTTGGCACACTTAGAGCTCTATCCTTATGCCAGTAAATTAAACAATCATTGGCAAAGCCAATAGGTCTAGCGTTGGCTGACAGCTTTTTACTGCGTCATTTCTTGTTTTGTCCTGGTTTTTGTAAAATGTTATTTGTGAAGGAGAATTTGGGTCTTCGCCAACAAAAAAACAAGCATTGGCATAGCCAATAGGTCTTGCTTTTGGGACCTTATAAGTATTTAGTTATGCAGCACAATATCCTAGGTGCAACATCAACCGTTGCATGGCTAAACACTTATAAGGTCCCAAAGGCGAGACCTATTGGCTATGCCAATGCTTGTTTATGTTGGCCAATGTCTTCAGTATGCCTAAATACAAAAGTAAGAAAATGGTGCCTGGGAATCACCAATCAACACAAAATGAGTCTTCAATATTGTTAGCAGATCTTTTTTTTTTTAAAGTGATCGAGTCGATTGAGCACCTTGTCATAGAAGAAGCGAGCAAACTATGTGGGATAGCCCATTATATTTAAGCATGGGAAAGGTAAATCAGAAGTGTTCCTGACATACAAGGAGAACATTTTACTGCATGTGACCGGCAACAGAGTTGTGCAATGCACCAGCAGCTGAGATGGGGCTCCTACCTGAAGTTGAAGGGGTAGCTTGACAGTTATGCTGAACACTAGCAACAGAGCTGTGTAATACTGGAGTATGGTCAAGTGTTCATACTGGTTTGCTAAGTCACCCTAAATCATATTTTCAAGACCTGTCTATTTACCCAACCTGCTTGATTCCGATACGGTAGTCTCACTTTCAACATTATACGTATGAGATCAAAAAAACCTCAAATTGGTTAAAAATGCCTCCGCTGGACAGACTATTGGGTGACTATGGTTGTATTAATGTGCCACCGACTGCTGGTTGCTCAGTCCTGACTCAAGCTAGCGATGTCACCTTGTTACATGGTATCAAGATAACATATTACAAGGACTGGGCTTCGGTGGTAGTATTCATTGCCCCCAAGCTAGTTATACAATAAACTGAATGGTATGTACCCAAGACTGCAAATCTCCCTACATATTAAACCATCGAAGAAACACTCAGGAATGAAGGCTTGGTTGGTGTCCTGACGGTTGTGAATACGGTGGAAACCCTGTATCTGTCAACTTTACAGTTGAAGTAAATCCAGAAATTTAAAGAAAGTCCTCATCTCCTTAAAGCGACTGAAAAAAAGGTATTACAGAGTGTGGAAAGTTTGCAGACAGGCGACCCTATTGCTTATTGTGAGGGTGAAGACAATGAGGCTGAATTTAAAGGTGTCCAACCCAACCACCGCCTGATAGAAAACCAGTTATGGAAAATCGGGCTGTGAAGCAAAAGCAAAATAACCCATTGCACAAATCCTTCCACAAAGGTCGCGCAATGGAAAAAGAACAGAATAAGTTCATTATTTGAAAGAAAAAGAACTCACTGCGCACATTTTTGACAAGAAGGTGACTTGGGTTGTCACTTTGTCAACATTTCAGGATTATAGCTTATACTTTTGGGTCAAGGCCAATAAAACATCACATACAGGGTTCCGTGCACTGAACCGCTGTGAATAAAAACTCAAGAGTTTAAATAAAGAATCATTAATGAAAATGCAGGTGTCAAACATGTATGATTAGAAATTTCGCAAAATTAAGTTATATCGTAGAAAGAACGGTGAAACTTGCGAAGAAAATTCAATGAATCATCATAACCTGTGTGTGGTAATAAACTTGTGTAGAACAGCTTACTGAAAGTAATTTAAAAATCAAAAGTAAGCATTAAAACATAACATTTTCAACAAGTTGTATCAAATATAATTAACAACACGAATTAATAGTAATTAATTGCACTAGGGCAACTCACGCAAAGCACATTAAAAAACATATGCACAACCATATGCACAACATTAAATAAATAAATAAAATATTCAGAATCAGAGTCCGGTGAGTGACTACTTAGTTGAGAGGAAACATGCATGAACATAAGTACAGTACACATTGTAAATGTTCCAGAAAAAAATAAAATAAAATAAGAAAAGTAGTCACCGTTGTCATAGGACCAGGAAAACCGAACCTTGTAGGCAGATGAGGCAGAGAAAAGCAGCGTGCAGGAGAACATGTCAGCAGAATATCGTGGTCATGCTTAAGAAATGAAGTAGACACACTGGTCACGAGGACATGAAACAGTACCTTTGTTTCTTTAGGAAACCGCCAATGTAGAGTCTCTCCAGGAATATAAAGGAAGGGCTCCACATCATAAATCAAAATATACAATGCCGCCTGCTGCATGATGACGACGTTCAGAATTGGCAAGTAAAAACGTGGTTGGCAAGGAATGTATAGAGCACACTGAATATTAGCAGCTCCAGACAACCTCAAGATGGCGGCACGTAGGGCACGCCGAGCCGGGTGGCTCAACGCATCGCTGTGCTTCAAAACGTCTAAGCAGGCAAGTAAGATTGTGAGAAGGCACTCGTCACAAGGATGAGATGGCGGCATATCCGAAGAATTTGAAACGGGTAAGTGGGCACACGCTGTGCTCATGCGCTAGTGAGATATTTGAAAAACAGGCAGCGGTTTAACTGCCAAGGTGCAATAAAAGGTATTAACGGAAATTTAAAATTAAATATAAAGTACTCGCGAGCAACCCATCAAATAAAAATCCAGAAAGGATTTGGATATATATATATATATATATGTATATATATATATATATACCTTCACAAGATTTCACCAGATTTGAGGACGCACTCCGTAGCAGGTAGGTAAACCCTTTATTGAAAAAACATTCAGCTTCACATCCTGATTAAAGTCCCCGGCCTTACGAGTTTCAGGGAATCCTTTCCCCTTCTTCAGATGCCTCCATGAGCAGCTTCAGGTTACGTGACTGCTTTTAAATTCTTAATCGGCCTCCGGTGTGCCCTTGGATAGTTCCCTGTTCTGTTGCACGCTGGTTATTGCAGTCCTAATTTCAAATGTATTACCCTCCAGTGGGTTGAGTTACTCATGTCGATTGTGGGACGAATTCAGCAGCCCCTTGTTGAGCCTCCAGATGAGATTCTGAATGTTGCAATTAATTCCTCTGCTGCTCCGAAAATGAAGGAACATAATTTTCCCCCACACGGACCCCTTCGAATCATCCGGGCGGTGCGATCACTCCACGGCCTGGAGACGCCGTGATTGTATGGCTTCACAAGATTTCACCAGATTTGAGGACGCACTCCGTAGCAAGAAGTTAACTCCTTTATTGAAAAAACATATGTATATTTTTTTCACTCTGTTACCTCGTTGCGCCTCTAAGTAAATCTTCTCACAAAGAGGGGTTAAGAACAGTTGTCACAGAGTTTGAAGTTTACTAGTCGCATTAAAAAACACTGTCGAAGGTCGCAAAATGTCAGA
Source organism: Triturus cristatus (assembly GCF_964204655.1). Lineage (NCBI taxonomy): Eukaryota > Metazoa > Chordata > Amphibia > Caudata > Salamandridae > Triturus > Triturus cristatus. The sequence continues at coordinate 1,042,403,450 of NC_140588.1, forward strand.
AAAGGTGATGTGGTCATCAGCATTGGAGATAAAGTAGAACGAGAGAGCTGCGCGGCAGTGAAAGTGATCGCGCTCTGTGGTGGGGGAGGGGCGGAGCGAGGCGCTTGGGAGAGCAAGCGAGAGGAAAGACAGATGGCGCCTGATCACGAGAAAAGCCAGATGGCGGCTGTGCGCGTGCCCGCGCGCGTAACCACAAGTTTTAGGCCACAAGCAAAAGCTTGAGGTCGGATTTCTGAAGCCCACTCAGTACATGTCTCGCCAGATCAGCGCAGGTGCTGGCTCAGGCGAGACCTGAAAATGGGTAAAATTAAAAGAAAATGTTTAACAATTAAAATTACGGCAAAGTCAAAGTTATTGATGGTATTAGAGATGGTAGTAACTGCACTATAAAGATAATGTATGCTGGATTAGTAGCGCTCCAGCAAGATGACTTAGAAAAACATGCGGAAAAATGGGCATAACGGATGAGCCTAGAACCGAAGAAGTTTCTTGACTCCTTAGAACTGGGTCAGACGATTGTTTGCTCGGCAGGGCTTCAAGCTTCGCATAATAAGACTATCTTTGCACTATATTACACCCAGGTGAGGATTGCACAATGAGGAGGGCAGGTAGGAGTTAGGTGCCCGCGGTGTGACTTGCCGGATGCTGATCTAGCACATATGTTTGCGTCCTGTCCACATCTTGAAACCTTGATGAACTCCATCGAGAAATTTCTTGATCTGACATTGGGCGTGAAAGCTAAGCTAACCCCGGCTTTGATACTTCTCGGGGTTAGCAGCAATGGGGCGCTAGACCCATCTAATCGTTTCATTTTTCTGGCTATAGCTGCAGTACGGATATGCATCGCTTCTACCTGGTTAGATCCAGTACCCCCAACATTTCAGCACTGGCTGGCGCGGCTGTTGTCCATGTTTAATTTAGAAAGAGCTATTTATGAGAGAAAGGGCAAAAGAGGGAGACTGGTGGGTAGGCACATTTGGGCTGCTATTGTTAGCCGGAATGGGTCTCAGGTTTTTAATGGCCCCTGAATGATTTGATTGTACGGGCGGGGGAATTTATTGGTACTGCTAGCCATATCAAACTGTGTTATTCGTATATTTTGTTGAATAAATTGTGATTTTTACAAACTTCTCTTAATTGCCGTGTGATGTAGGATGAAATGTTGTTTTCCTTTTTGATTGTTAAGAAGATCTGATTAACCCTTGCGGTTTAATTTGTCTTATAATTTTGTGCTGTCTATATAAAAAATCTTAATAAAAATAAATATGTTTGTTAATCCAAATCTTATTGGTCCCAGATTACACATAATGCCATAGTAGTCCATGACGCTCAACGAAACTTCTTTGTATGCTCCTTGTGCTTCTTGTGAAAGAGCAGAATACTGTAACTCCTAGTGAAGTTAGATGATGACTAAGGAGGGCTGGTCTCCTGCCCTAGATGAATGCTGTCAGATGATGACTGAGGTGGGCTGGCCCACTGCCCTAGATGAATGCTGTCAGATGATGACTGAGGTGGGCTGGCCCACTGCCCTAGATGAATGCTGTCAGATGATGACTGAGGTGGGCTGGCCCACTGCCCTAGATGAATGCTGTCAGATGATGACTAAGGAGGGATGGCCCACTGCCCTAGATGAATGCTGTCAGATGATGACTGAGGTGGGCTGGCCCACTGCCCTAGATGAATGCTGTCAGATGATGACAGAGGTGAGCTGGGCCACTGCCCTAGATGAATGCTGTCAGATGATGACTAAGGTGGGCTGGCCCACTGCCCTAGATGAATGCTGTAGTGAGTTGAGGAAAAATGTGAAAGACTCAACAACAGAATAGTGGCTGAAGAGGGTTGGCTGAAATCTCCTTTAAGTAACTAAATTATATGTATAATTTTACTAAAAGCAAAAGGTTCTAATAAATAGGACCTTAAACATAACTAAGCTAAAGATCAATGAAACAAATAAATTTAGTAGGAAAAAAACAAAATCAGCAGCATTTTCCTTAAAGTCTCTCTCTGGCCCAGTGAACAGGCTTATGCTATTGGAATATTGAAAAAATGTATCTGTGACATTAACATCTTTTTACTTATAACTCTTTCTGTCCACCTATAACTTTTATTTTTAAACACTTTAAAAAACCGCTGCCATATTTGTTAAAAGTAAATAAACATAATTTAAGATCCTGTTCTTAACAAGGTTCCATGGCATAATTGTTTAACAACATACACGGGGCAAGGTGGATCCTGGAAGGTGTAGGTGACCTCGGACACGTCCATTCTGCTGGACATGGTGTCTGTTCTGTAGGGGCGCTCTTTGGGTGGACACAAGGTACAGCACCTTCCGAACCAGGCATTAAATGGGTCACAAATGCACTGAATGTACTAAAGGTTGTTGCAATGTGTCGATCAATTGCCCTGTTATATTTTTCACTTGATAGGTGGTTACATAACATATTTTTTATATTGTATGTATAGTGCATATGATTTGCATACACTGTAGCCATACTTTATAGTTTTGAATATACTGCTGTTGTAGGTATATAAAAGTGGTCTCTGTTGGTTTTTCTCAAATTGCAACTTACGGGTAACAGGGTGTGCTTATTTGCCGCACTGCTTGAAATAAAGGGGTCTTGAGAAGCGCTGTGCTTCCTTTTCCACTGCGTGAGGTATCTGTCACCTTTAAAGTGCCTCTAGAAAGATGGTTCACGCTACATTCCTTAGCAGCAGAAGGTGTAACTGTTTCTTTAAACACGCTTACATCCATAAATTGCAGGCAAAAATGCTCATCCTGCCACAGTCCTTAACATCCTGCATGGAAAATTGACCTTCCAGCCCTTATGTTTTGTTAAATGCACGGTTGCCTCCTTCCACCCTCTGAGCGCCTCTCCTGTATATAAATGCCTCTAAATCTTGTGCCTGTCAGTCTTAAACTCATTTAGGACCCCTTAACAATATTCATTAATTCCAGCAAACAATTGCTTCGCATAGGCGCCTGTAATGAGCACATCTATGCCGACAATGTAGCACAAAGAAACTGGCGTGAATGCATGGAATGAGCGAGCAAAACTAACCCCAGTAACAAGACTGATCACTTATTTAGGCTCCTGGGTAGCGTGCTACTCGCCGTAAAGCGCTTCAACGCCTCATCGGGGATAGTAAGCGCTATACAAGTGCTATGTAAGTTAAACCTGCTCCGCTTACATCAATAAACAAAACGTCCTCCCTGCTTAGAATGTTATAAAGAATAAAACGACCAAAGTAACCAATAGCATCTTATGCCATAGCGTAAAAACTCCTATACCGAAGAAAAGAGTAATCATCACATCAAACGAAGTAACCTAAAGCCCCACAGAAGAGACAGCTCGTCGTTGAACTGTTTATGCAGAAATCCCTACCAGGGCACTTAACATTCATCAGGTGTGATCGCCTTTATGCTCGCCATGTTGAACACGCACTCTCCCGCAATTGCCACCAGAGGGCACCAACGTACAACAAAAATCACAGCGGAACAAACGAGGATTCCTGAGCATGGTGGCATCCGATGCAGTACTAAACTGCAAACCGCTCTCCAGCCCCCCAATGGCAGGGGGTTCATGTGCACTGCTGCAGCCTAATGCATGCAGCTGAGGCGGGCTCAACCTGCCTCTCTGACAACCGTGCGTAGATCAATGTAACTCAGTGTGTTGCCGCCAGACGAAGAGACGAGATCAACGTGCAGGGGGTCATAGAAGGGTCGGTGTTGTACGGTCTAGTGTCTCGTTCCCTCTGTGTCACGTGACGCCCCGTCCAATCGGGACGGGCGGCTCCGTGACGCGGAGGGGAGTGGACACTCGACGGAGAGAGTTGGCGGCGAGCGTACATCGCCGCTCCTCGTGGGCCCTTATATCAGACTTACATGCTGTAATTCGATTAAATAAACTACACGCTGTTGCTACCACCTGCCAGCGTCCTCCCTGTTATTACTGGCACAACAAATGGCGACGAGGGTTCCGGAAGTGGGGCCCACGAGTGTCTCTCCATGCCCTCCTGTTCTTGCTGATTGAGGCGGAGCCCTCCCACGTGGGCGTCTGCTGCTGAAGTCCGTCCCTGCTGCATCTAGTGCCGGCCTTGCTGCCTGTCTCGCCTGCCTCCCTGCCTCGTGCTTCTGCCTGTTGATGCTGTCTCCGGCCCTGAGTGCCAGGTACCTTCTGTTGCTGTGGGGTCTCGCCTAGCGGTGTCCGCGCCTTGCTTGATCCTCACTCCTCGTGCTTACGTACTGTCAAGGCTTTGGGTCCTGCTGCTGCGTGGGAGAGCCTGCCGTCCGCGCCACGTGTGCCGGGCGCGCTCAAAATGGCGCACGGAGGCAACATCTGTGTCCCGCCTCTATTCTTGGAGGTTCCCGGCAAGCCATGCATGAAGTGGAAAAGCTGGTTGAGGGCTTTCGAGAACTATATCGTTTCCATTGATGGCACGGGGTACTCGGCGGAGCGGAAAAAGGCGCTGCTGTTCGGACTGCTGGGGAAGGCTGGGCAAGAGGTTTTCGACAGTTTGCCTGTGTTCGTGAATCCGCCTGGTGTTACCACTCAGCTCAACGCGTACCAGGAGGCGGTAAGGAGGTTGGAGCTGCAGTATGCTGAAGAGACTAACATCATGGTGGGGCGCCACAAGTTCGCGCTTAGGAAGCAGGAAGAGGGGGAGTCTATTGAGGAATACATTGCCTGCTTGCGCGTTCGGGCCCAAGACTGTGAATTTGCGGGCATGACGGACACTTACATCAGAGACCAGGTGGTGTTCTACTGCCACTCCAAGAAAGTGCAGGAACGATTGCTGACATGCCGCGATCCTACGCTTCAGGAGGTGGTGGCCATTGCGAAGGCCATCGAGAGATCCCTGGTGTCCGCAGAGGAACTTGCCAAGACTAGCCACGCTGCCAATGTGTTTTATGTGCAGGACAGGAGCAAATCCGCCCAGAAGCCTCCTGACAGAGGGGCGAATGATAAGGGGGCGGTTAGGAAGCCGTTCGCTTGCTTCAGGTGCGGAGCGATAGATCACTTGGCGGACAGTAAGGCTTGCCCTGCGCTGGGCAGGAAATGTACTAAGTGCAGGAGGGTGGGCCACTTTGCTGCTGTATGCAAGACCAGGAAGCCAGCTAGCAGTGTGGAAGTGAGTTCTGTGAGCGAAGGTGATCTCGAGGCGCTAGGGGATATAGTGCTATCTATTGATGCTGAGGATGGGCGATTGAAGGGGCCCATAGGCTCCGTGATGATTGGCTCTGTTGAGCTTCCGTTCACTGCTGATTCAGGTTCCCCTATTACCCTGATTTCCGACACTACGTTTGATGCGATGTGGCACGATGTGCAATTGCGTGTGACGGACGTAAACCCGAAAGCGTTTGGGGAGCAGGATATAGTGAGGAAAGGGTACTTTCCCGATACCCTCACTTTCAAAGGGAGGGCCATCAATACCAAGATTTACGTGGCCGAGAAAGGGAGAAGCCTTGTGGGATGGAAGGATCTGGCAAAGTTAGGAGTGATGCTAATCCCGGGGGCAGCGGATCCCATAGTTCTCAGAGCTGACTGGGTCAATTCCATTCAGGCGGACGATGACCCGGGTGGGTTGTCCGGAGTTCTTGCGAAATTCAGCTCAGTCTTCGCAAATGAAGTGGGATGCGTGAAAGGCTTCGTGCACGACATACAGCTGAAGGAGGGGGCAATGCCAATAAAGCACAAGGTCAGGACTGTGCCCCTATCTGTCAGGGCGGAACTCAAGTCTGTGCTGGACAAGTTGGAGAATGAAGGGGTAATCGAAGGTGCCGGTGCTTCGGAATGGGTGTCCGCGATCGTCGTATCGACGAAGAAAAGAACTGGTGACATCCGTCTGTGCGTGGACCTGCGTTCCCTCAATAACAACATCCTAGTCAATTGTCACCCGCTGCCCAACATTCAGGATATTTTGGCGTCGACATCCGGATCCTGCCTGTTTACCCTGATTGATCTGAAGTCCGCGTACCACCAGGTCTGCCTCACCGAAGGCTCTAAGAAGCTGACCACGTTTGTCACTCCGTTTGGGGCATACAGGTATGTCCGGCTGCCTTTCGGACTCGCCTCTGCTTCGGGGGTGTTTCAGAAGTGGATGGATCTCTTGTTTTGTGACATGGAGGTGGTTGAAGCGTTCCAGGACGATATCTTGATTCACACTAAGGACGAAGCAGAGCACCTGGTGGTGTTGGGCAAGGTGTTGGAGGTTCTGCGTGAAAAGGGGATGACAGTCTCCAAGGACAAATGCAAATTTATGGAGTCCAAGATCGAATACTTGGGGCATGTGTTGACCCCGGACGGGATTGCTCCCAAAGAAGACCTGGTGAAGGCGATCAGAGAAGCTCCGTGCCCTGGAGACAAGGACGCACTGCGGTCTTTCCTGGGGCTCAGTGAGTACTATTCGAAGTTCCTGCAGGGGTACGCGACCACTGTGGAGCCACTGAGGGCCTTGTTGAGGAAGAATGTCAAGTACGCGTGGGCAGCGGAGCAGGACGCGGCTTTCGAGGCCGTCAAGAGGGGTATCGCAGAGGCTCCGGTGCTGCAGCCTTACAACAAGGACTTGCGGAATGTGGTCACGGTCGATGCAAGTGCAAAGGGCATTGGGGCGGTTTTCTGCCAGTTCCACGGGCAGAAGGAGAACACCATCGCCTTCATATCCCGCTCTCTGAGCGATGCCGAGAAGCACTACAGCACCATTGAGCGCGAGACGCTCGCCTGTGTCTGGGCGGTGGAGAAACTTAAGAACTACTTGTGGGGCAAGGTGTTCGAAATCGTCACGGATCACAAACCCCTGATCTACATGATGGCCGGCGAGGGCCGTGGTAATGGGAAGGCCAGTTCGCGGCTGCTGCGCCTACTGTCCAAGCTGCAGGAATACCACTTCACGATCAGGCACATCAAGGGTGGCCTCAACTGCAGAGCGGATTGCCTGTCCCGCTTGCCCGTGGCAGGGGACGTTGATGGGTCCCTGGACGATACGGAGTGTGTGGTGGCTCTGGTGGATGCCACGACGATGTGCGAAGGTTCCATATCTGAAGAGGAGTGGCTCGCTTCTCAGGAGAAGGACGTGGTTCTCCGCACCGTGATGGGCCACATGACATCCTATTGGCCTCCCGTGCGGAATCTACACGGGTCCCTCCGGAGCTTCCAGCAGGTGAGTGCGGAACTCACCCTCGAGAATGGCTTCTTGAAACGGCATGAGCTGTTTGTCCCTCCGGAAGGTCTCAGGGGCAAACTAATAAGGATTGCCCACAAAGGTCACCCTGGCGGCACCGCGACCAAGAATCTATTAAAAATGTACTACTGGTGGCCGGGGATGTCCAGCGACGTCTGCGAATTCATAGACAGGTGTGAGCAGTGTCTGAAGGCGGACAAGCATTGGAAGACCAGCAGAGGGGAGCTGCAGAGAGTGGAGATTCCGGCTGGCCCATGGAGCAAGGTCGCCATCGACTTCGCGGGCCCGTTTTCACTGCTGCCGGAGGATTGCAGATTTCTCATCGTGATCACCGACTATTACTCCAAGTGGATACAGTACAAGTTCGTCCGAGAGGTTACCACGGACCGGGTGATTCAAGTGCTACGAAAAATCTTCGCTCAAGAAGGGCAACCGAAGGTCATGGTATCTGATAACGGCACCCAGCTGGTATCCAAGAAAATGATGGATTTTCTCGCCCACTCGGGGATCAAGCAGGAGAAGACCCCATTATACAGCCCGAAGAGCAATGGGCAGGTAGAGAGAATGAACAGGTTCCTCAAAGAGGGAATCCAGCTTGCCCTTGCGTCCAATTTGGATGTAAAGATGTTTCTCGCGGACAAGGTGCACACTTACCACACCACTCCAAATGCCGTTACAGGTCACACGCCTTTCTATTTGATGAGGGGGAGACGGTGCACCAGTGAGCTTACCCCCAAATACAACGAGTGGTATGATGTACGAGAAGACACGGAGGGTGTGCATGAGAAGACGCTGAGAGTCAGGGAGCGACTCATGGCTAAGCAAGAGTGTGCAAAAAAGTACGCTGACACCGTGAATAGAGCCAGAGCTAAGGAGGTGGAACAGGGAGATTGGGTCCTAGTAAGGAAGCCGCATAAGGTGATGAAGGGGGAGTCAGTCTTTCAAACTCCTGTACGTGTGCGGGAGGTCAGGAAAGGGGCAGTGTGTTTGGAAAGCGGAGGATGGAGAAGCAAAGATGACATCGTCAAGCTCAAAGCAGGCCAGGAAAACATCATTATGAATGGAGGCCGTGCGAGTGGGCCCAGGAATGACGATAGTGTACCTGAGTGGCAAGAGTACGAGGTTGTGAGCAGGAGTGAACGGGCGGATAATGGTTGGTTGCACACCCCGCCTGTTGACAGAGCTAGCAGTGGTGAATCAGCATGTCATGAGGAGATGCGAGTTGAGACAAGTGGTGCCGGTGGGCGTGGTGGAATGAAGTCCGTGCGAGAGTGCGAAGGCAACCAAGGTGTCCAGGAGGGTACCAGATATAGTAGCCCGCTATGCGCCGAGGGGCAACCTCGGTTTGTGACTCCTAGGAGGCCTACCAGATCTGTTAGGGCGCCCAAGCGTTTTGAAGACTTTGTTATGACATGATTAACGTTTTGCTGTTATATTATTGAAAGGGAGATGTTGTACGGTCTAGTGTCTCGTTCCCTCTGTGTCACGTGACGCCCCGTCCAATCGGGACGGGCGGCTCCGTGACGCGGAGGGGAGTGGACACTCGACGGAGAGAGTTGGCGGCGAGCGTACATCGCCGCTCCTCGTGGGCCCTTATATCGGACTTACATGCTGTAATTCGATTAAATAAACTACACGCTGTTGCTACCACCTGCCAGCGTCCTCCCTGTTATTACTGGCACAACAGTCGGCTCACACGACCATCCTTCTAGGGTCAGTCAGGCAGTGAATACTTTTCAGTTGGGCTGGCGCATCCATACTATTTATCCAAGTTTGTGTAAACATCCAGCGCCTCCTGTGGTCTAGGCGCCTCGATGCGTGTTCTTCTCTGTACTTTAAGGTCTCGGCCGCCAGGGGGGCCTCGGTTCGCGAGAATAAAAGTGCAGATGAAAATGTGAAATAGATGCACGTGCCCTCTTATAGATGATTGAGTTCATGGCGCGAGCTCTTAATACTCGAACGATGGTTATATAATCTAGGACGCTACCGGGGGACAGAAACACGCTTAGGACATCTGGCATTGCCAGGGCATCGTCAGGCTGGTGGGCACGGCATGCATCCACGAATGTTCTGCATAGCGTCACGTGAAGTGCATGCTAGTTAAACCGCAATTAATGTCCTGTTTGCCATTAATACAGTGTTCTTAAGAAAGGCCTGCTCATCTAGCCCTATGGAGGGGCCATTTTCACCTGCGCACTTGCCTGTTTTGAAAAGATGTAACCCTTTGTACTCAGGCTTATCTTTTTGAGGCAGCACCTTCTGTATTATCGACTTCATCAGAGGACCAGGGCGATGATCGCCTCCGTGTACCGCCACCCACTGCCTAGCTCAGTGGATTGAGCACCGGCTGCTGCGTCCCATGGGGCCAACTCGAGCTGTCATCCTCCCGAGGACGCAGCAGGTTAATGATGACTTCTATCCTTCAAGCACTAGGGGCAGTGGTCGAAGTGGGCGGGATCGGAGGGGGGACGAAGTTCCCCGAACTTTCTGATTTATGAAAATCTGTTTCCCTACTTTTTGTAAAAAGACAACCGTCCGGGGCGGTTAATTCCGAAATTTTAAATGCTTCAGCTGAAGTGTCGTGCGGTGAGTCTCCTGTGCTGTGAAACCGAAGCCAGACAGACAGCTAAACAAGCCTTCCTGCCAGGGTGCATGCTTCCCTGAACGAAATGCAAATGTAAGCAACGAGTTAAAGTAATACTCACCAATAACCCCACTGCCTAACAACTATTTAAAGATTGTGAATCGTCACTGATGTACATAAACCCACAAGAAGGAACACTTGAGTGTCAGATAAGAAATAACAAATGATATTTTATTAAATAAATTACATTAAATGTATTGTATTAAATCTCAAAAAGGCATGATAATATACAGTAGATAAATATAACATATAACAAGGTGCCCAGGCGCAACAAACACACTACACGGCACCCATTCAGTCAGACCAATACATACTCATTCATTCGCATATACCCAAAAATTCATACATATACCCAAGTCTCACAAAATGACACCTTACAATTACCCCCTCTCCAGGACAGAGTTGACGGCACTAGAATAACCACAAAATGCAATATGACAGCATAATGGCTATCCCCCTGCCCCTAACCAACCGACCCCTGCGCACAAGCATACTCCCGAACAACATAACGGAGCAGGAAATCCAAACACTACTAGTGCTATATGCAACTCCTCCCTGCCCCACCGAAAATAAAGAAAAATACGCTATTCTCCCGGTCCCCATCAACGCAAGCAGAACATCCTGTCTAATACACAGAGGAATAACCCTGAATAACCTTCAGTCGTTAACCTCGAACACCGAGACTCTTGAGCCCACTTTAAAGAACCGCTCAAACTCGATCACCTGACTCCTATTGAACTGCCGCTCAGCATTAAAACACGCCTCTGACATCGCCGACCTCGTCCTTAATACAAAAACTGATATAATCATCCTCACAGAAACCTGGCTCAATGACTCATCCTCACCACGCTTAGACCTTCTAGTCCCTCCAGACTACTACATCATTAGATTGGACAGATCTCACAAAATAGGCGGAGGCTTAGCCTGCATGCATCGTTCCGACATCACCATCTCAAAATTTCACTCGGAACCCCTGGACACTTATGAATACTTGGGGATTTTTATTAAATCATCACGCATCCACCCCCACAATCTACATGTACTCTATCACCCTCCAGGTTCGAACGCAGAGTTCACAGAACATCTTATGGAAATCATCACCTCTAACTCATCCCCTCACTCCAATGACATATTCCTTGGCGATTTCAATCTCCTTTGGGAAAACCCCTTGGACAAGCAGGCTAACGCCCTCAAAACCTTCCTAGCAGACTACTCCCTGATCCAAGCCATCTCAGAGCCGACTCACACAAAGGGTGCTACGCTCGACTGGATCATCTCTAAACAAAACACGATTGAATCGCTCTCAGTTACCCCTTGTGACTGGTCAGACCATCACATTATCACCTTCCAAATTCCCTCAGCTCACAAGAAAACTTTTGCAAAACACATTAAGCCAAAACAATGGATAGGAGACACAAAAAACATTGATTGAAACAACCTAGCTTCCCAATGTGAGAAGGCTCTCACTCCCCCCAATAACATGTCAGATGTCAATGACCTCACTGCACTCTATAACTCCTCGATGACCAAAGTCCTCGACCAAGCTGCTCCACCAAAACTGAAAAGAATTCCGGACAAAGACACAAACCCATGGTTCAGCGGAGCCCTGAATGAAGAGAGACGCAAACTTAGATCAACGGAACGGAAATGGAGGCAACATCCTTCCCCCCACCATCTTAAACTTCTCCTGAAATCTAGAAACGCCTACAATAAAAACATTCTACAATCACAAAAAGACTTTTTCAGATCAGAACTAGACAAAGCTAAAAATAAACCAAAGAGACTCTTCGAAATTCTGAAACAACAATCCAACAAATTTGCCAAATCCTCAACCCCAAAAGCGAAATCTCAGCTGAGCAGTGAAGAATGTTCTTCATTTTTCACAGCTAAAACGAACTCTCTCCAACTAGAGCTTAGTGCAGCGGCTATTAACTCAATCATCCCAATGATCACTCAAGCCGATAATTCTGTACTACTTGAGCTACCGCTGCCCAAAAATAACTCTCACTGGTCTACTTTCAAACTTTACGATCTGAATGACATCACAAACATTCTATCGCCCACAAAACTCAACAACCACTTCAATAACCCGGTCCCCTCAAATTGCCTACCCCACCTCTACCATATCATCGCACCACTCTGGAACAAAATCATCAACGCCTCGCTAGCACAAAGTCACATCCCGGATTGCCTGAAAACAGGACAAGTCACCCCTATCCTAAAAAAACCCACAGCTAACACCTCCGACCACAACAACGTTCAACCAATAACCAACATTCCCATGCTAGCTAAAGTCTTAGAAAAATGTGTTCAGCAACAACTAAATAGGGGTGGGTGGAATTTGCGTAATCGCGTTACGCAAATCTCCGCGAAACGGTAAAAAATCTCCGCGAACACGCAGAAATTCCGCGAACACGCGGAATTGCTTGTTCGCGATGCTTTTTTCCTGTTCACAATCGCTGTGTGCGTGCTCGGGTAGAAATATCTCGCGAACACGCATTTTGAGAACGCGAACAAGCAAAAATTTCGCGAAATCGCGGAAAGCGAAATTTTGGGCAATTTCGCGTTCACCGCAGAACGCGAAATTACGCAAATTCCCCAAATTCCGCGAACGGAACGGAATTTACCGCCCAGGCCTACAACTAAACCAACACATCACGAACTTCAATCTACTGAACATCCACCAATCGAGTTTCAGACCTGACCATAGCAGAGAAACAGCCATCCTGCACATAGTAGATGACGCCCTTCAAGCTCTTGACCGCAATGAAACCTGCCTTCTAGTCCTACTCGACCTCTCATCAGCTTTTGATACGGTCTATCACGACAAACTACTAAGAAGACTAGAATATAGGCTGGGTTTATCTGGGAAAGTCCTTCAATGGTTCAAATCCTTCCTGGAAAACCGAACACAATTGTACATGATCAACAAAAATCTTTCCGCTTCATCACCTAACCAACTAGGAGTTCCACAAGGCTCTACTCCATCCCCCACGCTATTCAATCTATATGTCGAACCACTTACTGATCTACTCCAGCAGGCGAACATCTCCTTCCATATGTACGTGGACGACACCCAACTGTACATCAAGATCTCCTCCATTGAAGAGATAAAGACCATGAATCTAGCTCTCGAAAAGACAGTCCAATGGCTAACGACCAACTTCCTCAAGCTAAACTCACAAAAAACTGAATTTCTTTTAATCTCCCCACCTAATAACACCACGGTGACTAAGGAGTGGATCAAAATGATCACTGCTCTGAACTGCACGCCGACTCTGGTAGACTCCACCTTATCACTTGGAATCACACTGGATAAGAACCTTAACATGCAAAGTCATATCAACTTGTTGGCTAAAAACGGCCGGTTCCACCTAAACTACCTCAGAAAAATGAAGCCATTTATCGAGATATCAGACCTCAAAACTGCAGTTCAGTCCTTAGTCATCTCAAGGCTGGAATACGGATGCACAACCCTTTCAGGGATTCCCAAAATCTCTACCGCCCCTCTAAAAGCCTGTCTCAATGCTGCAGCAAGACTCATAACAGGATCTAGGAAATATGACCACATATCACCACACCTGAAGGCACTCAACTGGCTACCCTATGAAGCTCTAATCCACCTAAAGATGGCTTGCATCACTCACAAGGCACTACACCATAACACCCCCCAGTACCTAGCCCAAAAACTTACCTTATCGGGAGGAAACAGACACTCTAGGAGCGCAGACAATCTACTTCTGAAGCCCTCACGTTTCAACAAGAATAAAAACCTGTAACAGAATATTTTCGGGAGCAGCGCAAAGAATATGGAACTCGCTTCCGCCACACATCAGAAACCTCTCCTCGACGCCTCTCTTCAAAAGGGAAGCTAAATTATTCCTGATGAGCAAATTCCTACCTTAAATCTGCACAATTACGACCCCAGCTATACAACCTCCTAATTTCCTATACTCTCGAGTCAACGAGACTGCGAATTCTCACTGTTACTATTCACCCGGACCCTTTTCCTATATGCTGCTACTGTTATGCTATGCTTTTGTATACAATGTGTCCTACCAATATGTTTTACACCTTGCTCCTTATGTAAAGCGTTCTGATACCCTACCTTGGGTCTGGTTCACGCTACAGAAAACTCTAAAATAAAATAAATGGCGTCAACACGATATCATTTCATTAATTGAAACAGCATGTTGGTATAATTCATTTATATTTATAGAATCGCAGGTTGTTGAGCGTTGCTGTTGAGACTCGAACCCGGTTAACCAGCTTCGAGGTCGACCGCTCTAGCCGTAAGGCTACATCCTCTCCCCTTTGACCCTCGCCCCCAACGCTCACTGACTCGGTCCCACTGCAAGCAGCATCACAGTTTCCATACTTTTTTTAATGCCCTTCGACCACTGACTAGGAGACAATGACATTTGTGTCATACACTGCATATAGGGCACATGTCAAGGACACACGTCTACCCACTCTTTTCACAGGATGGGAGCTGTCCACTCTGCCAAGAAGTTGGACTCCACTGAAATATGCCGAACTTGTCCTGGTATCATTTTCAGGCACCAGGATACATTCAGCAGCGTCTGCACTTGGCCCATTGCCTTCCAAGCAGCAGTGTGCCGGCGAGGGGCTTTATTATTTTAAGTTCCAGCTGGGCCCAAACAAAAGACGAATTTTAGGAGCCATCAGGCCTTCTTTGTTTGAAGTATCCTGGCTGGGACGTATTTGGGCCTCACACCTACAAGCAAATGCAATGGAGGGGAAACATGGGCACACAGCTCATCACTTAACAGTTACTAAGAGAGGCATACTTTTGACTTTGTTCAGTCCCTGAATATAAGAGATATGCATGCACTGTAGGAATGGCAGATGTGTTGGTCTGTCCCAGTATGTACACAAATAACAATTAAAATACCATTATTTGGTTTTATTTCTTTTATAATGCTACCCATCCCAATGCAGTATGTCTGAGTGCTTTGCATTACATGTATACATTATACACATATGTAAATCAATGTAAATGATGTATTACATAAGATAACGGGGGGGACTCCTCCATTAGGGCGGAGGGGCATCGCATCCCTGCTTTCTCGCTGTGCGAGAAGCAGAAACATAAAATGGTAAAAGTACCATTTTATGTTTCTGCATCTCGCACTGCGAGAAAGCAGAAGTGCCTGGTTGGGGGCGGGCGGGTGGGCGGTCCAGTTCGAGGGCAGGGGGGTAGTGGCTAGCCCACTGTTGTGGGCCCTGACTATTTGGTCAGCCCTCTGGCACCGACCAGACCAGTCATGCACACTCTCCCTTTTTCTCTATGTAGGTTGCATGCATGCAGCCTACATATAGAAAATGGCCTCCCTACAGGCGCCCAGCTGGGCGCCGTCCACACCAATCACAACGCTTCCATTCCAATGTCGTGATTGTCTTAGGGAGGGAGGCTGCCTTTGGAAAACGCAGATCCAGAGAAGGAGCAGCAGGAAAACACGGGGAAAGGTACGTTTTTCTTTATTGTATTTACCATCCCGCTTTCATCCCGCGATTCCCTCCAAAACCCCCACCCACCCACCTGCCTGTCATGCCGGCGGTGGCTGCGCATTTTATATTACCAATTGATTTCAGCTCCCACTTGGTTCCAAATGTGGAACCTCCGATTTTTTTACACACACCAACCCTGCTATCGGCGCATGAACCCACCGAGCCACCCTTGTGGAATACTTTAAGCCTGCTTGCATGGAATAATCCTGCTGTCCGCGGACATAGAGCGTTCATTTACTGCCTGGCTGTAGCTACTCCACTTGTTTTGATCTGCGAGGAGCCTCGTATCGCGCCATCTTGCTGTTTTTGTGCTTGAGAGAAACAAAAAGTGTAACATGCCCAGTGCTGAAAGCTTGAGTTTGCTCATTACCGTGGGCCTGACAGGTTTATCGGCGCTCTATTGTCGTGTATCTGCAACGTGTCAGCGCACCCTGACTGGGTACGTGGCAACGTGCTGAGCTGGTGCATAGCGGAACGCAGTGAAGGAATGTGTAAATACAATAAACTCATGTAACAGAGCGAAGAAGAGTGAAAAGGGCTCATAATTGTGTGCTGGTCAGTGCAGTGTGATGTTATGTTTATATGATGATTGTAATTATTGCTTTAAATGGGAAAAAATAAGTGCAGATACTCATTAAAATGAGTTAGAGGTATGTGAAGTGGGCGGAGCTAGGGGCGGGGCGAAGGGCAAGACATAATGATACATAATATGATATATAACAGTAAATAAAAGCATAAATCATTCAATCACTTCAAAAGTGCAAAAGTATTTCCGTATACATACATATATATAGGCTTGCGGTCGAAACGCGTCATCTTAACACAAAATAAAATTTCCTTTTGCATCCATTCGGAGTCTGCGGCATATATACATGCTCTGATCTTGCATTAACTCGGCCTAGAAATATTCTGGATGACTCTAGCCCTGCTTTGCTCATGAGATGACATTTATATATATGATATGGGTTTTGGGTTTAATTGCCGAAATTTTGTGCAAAATTATACTATACTCATTTTACCCTGTGTGCCACTACAAGATGTCTGACATGAATTTTTCCCTTTGGTCCTTTTTCACTTTTCATGTGACCTGATAAGTTGTCTCCTCGTTTGGGTGTAATTTTCACGTGATCAAGGTTCCTCGGAACCGAAACGCGTTGTGGAATAAAGGGTGGATTGATTAACTTCACGGAGTTCTTGCATTTCTGAGAGCACGCTTACCAATATTGGATTTGAGAAGGTTAAGTGCCGGTGTGCGCGCCACTCTCCGAGGGGCCCAGACAGTCCGAAAGAAGCTACTTTGGTGCTATATATATATATATATATATATATATATATATATATATATATATATTACCTACTGGCGGTCGCCAGTAGGTAGTTATAGTTAGGACCACGTTTCCATAGGAAATCCGCAACATTCTATTTTGAATAACTTTGGCGCCGGTCGACGAATCCTCGCAAATTTTTCAAAATAGGTGGGGCGCTACGCTCCGCTCCTACCCTGAAAGTCTCGGGGGGATTCGTCAAGCGGGGGCTGAGATAAAAGGGGGGTCCCAAAACGCGTTTTTCCCATGCATTTTTCCATAGGACCTTTAGACAGGGCTACCGCCCGAACGGCTGAACAGAATTACTTGAAATTTGGCAGAGAGGTAGTCCTCAGGTCAAGGAAGTGCCTTTTGTAGGTTTGGTGTAAATCTGTTCAGTAGATTCTGAGAAAATAGCCTTTAAATCAATATATATATCTGAGCCAGCTTACGGTGCGCTTACGGTACGCTTACCGTACGCGTACGGTGGCGTGCGCGAGCGCGATTCTGATTGGCTCTTAGATCTTAGTAAACATTCGAATCGGCCCAAACCAGGAAGCGGCGGCCGCCATTTTCTCTCTCGCACTGAGAGTGATGATGAAAATACAAATCACAAAAACATGTAAATGGGCTGTTTAGACAGCTCCCACACACATAGCCATGTTGAGGGAGTCCCCAAAGATCCCCCAAGGCCAAAAACGGATTTTTTTTTTTTCGCTAATTTCGCCGATTACGCTTACCGTACGCGTACGGTAAAAAATGATATAAAAAAAAAAATTATCCACACTCTCCCCACCCCGTGTGCAATTGGTGGCCGAAGGCCACCAATTATGCATGGCTAATAACTCTTGAGATAAACTATAATATTTAAAAAAAAAAAAAAATAATAATTATCCACACTCTGTTCACCCCGTGTGCAAATGGTGCCCGAAGGGCACCATTTGTGCATGGCTTATAAAAATTACGAAAAATTAAAATATTACCTTTCAAAACAAAGTGCATCATATGTCCTCCATGTGCGCACGGTGCGCGAAGCGCATCGTGCGTACATGGCCCATCTAGCGTAACGTGGGCACGCGGTGCGCGTAGCGCACCGCGTGCCCAACGTGCGTGCACGGCACTAACTGCGTAAAGTGGGCGCGCGGTGCGCGAAGCGCACCGCGTGCTTACTGTGCGCGCACGGTGCGCGCAGCGCACCGTGCGCGCATGGAACAAACTGCGTTAAGTGGGCGCGCACGCCACGAATGGCGTAAAGTAACTTAGCATTTAAAAAAACGTACAAATTCACTGAAAAAACCATAGGTTTCACACACGTTATAGTTATGAATTAGCATTTAAAAAACCTTGCAAATTCACTGAAAAAACCATAGGTTTCGCACATGTTATAGTTAGCGGAAATTTTACTGATAAAAAACCAATGAAATTCCCCCGTTATAGTTAGTGCAGGCAACTATAACTCACGCGACCGCAATCTTCTGCTGATGACATATGTGTCTTTATGAAAAAAAAATATTTGTAATATATGTATAGCTAAAAATGTATGGAAGAAGACATGGGCAAATAAGTGTCTAAATACAGTATTAGCATCAGCAGAGGATTGCGGTCGCGTGAGTTATAGTTGCCTGCACTAACTATAACGGGGGAATTTCATTGGTTTTTTATCAGTAAAATTTCCGCTAACTATAACATGTGTGAAACCTATGGTTTTTTCAGTGAATATATATATATTTATATATATATATATATATATATATATATATATATATATATAAAATACAGCAGATTATGAACTCTGCACTAATTTGTGTTAAAATGCAATTTTTAAGCCCCGATTTCAGATCTGAACAAATATCTGGTACTTTTAACTGAACAAAAGTGCCAATCCTAACTTCAGCTGTCACCTCCCCTTTTTTACATCCCTCCCTCCCCTTCCTTCTATGTTCATCATCTCGTTTTCCCCCAAATCAGACCCATCACCACTTGTCCCGGGAGCTCATTCCTGCAGTGCTGCAGCGTTCCCTGCTATGCATTGCTCTTTGGGCAGGGCTACTTTCACACCCATGGATCCGTCGCGGTTATGTAAATGCAGCCATTAGTGTTGGAGGGCACACAAAGGGAAGCAGCTCCTGTGCTGAAAAAAACAGACATGAAGAGAAAACCAGCTTTGGGGAAGGTGTAGGATTGTGCTGCACTGCCACCCGCTCAAGTGTGGCCAGTGCAATACCCTAAATGTGACTGGAGTACTGACTCCCAGCACCCACCCAGGCTATTTCATGCACCTGACGGAGAGGGAGCTGGGGGGGCGTAAGCATTTTCAGCTGAATGGTCGTTGCACGCCTAATCAACAGTGCAAGGTCTGGCTAGACCCTGTTCTGTTAATCACAGCGTGACGCAAGCCCTCTCAAACCCCTGCAGTGTGAGGAAATGCAAAGGGGCACCTCTGGACTTTACCAGCATCTCTGCAAAAGTCGACTTCATGGCTCAGTGTGATTGTGAGATCCAGATGCAGAGCGGCATCTGTCCTGCATTGGAGGAGATACGGACCCTGGGCCTACAGTGCCATCTATCAGGGTACCAGTACTCTCCCTGACTAAAGAAAAGCGCCGGCACTAAGGGCTAGAAAATTTGGAGGTGCCGGTACTCCGTACAGGTTAGAACCGGCCCATTTAAAGCACTGGTTGTAATCTGACTCCATCCTATGTCTTCCCAGGCTGGAGCTGCGCCAGGCACACGTGCGCGCCTCACCACCGGTAATGAGTTTCAGATGGACTATATGTTGACTGCAGCTTATGCCTTAGCAACCTAGTACTCCGTCAAGCGCCTCTAAGCGTTCCTGCGCTGCTTTACCACCGATAATGTGTCTGAGATGTACTGTATGTTTACTTCCGTCTTCCCAGCCTAGCGCTATGTAAAGCGTCATTGCGCAGCTACAT
This sequence comes from Triturus cristatus, assembly GCF_964204655.1. Taxonomy (NCBI): domain Eukaryota; kingdom Metazoa; phylum Chordata; class Amphibia; order Caudata; family Salamandridae; genus Triturus; species Triturus cristatus. The sequence continues at coordinate 1,042,423,042 of NC_140588.1, forward strand.
TCTTACTTAAACTTGCGTCTTTCCAAAGTTGAGCTGCGTCCAGCGCCTCCTGCACAATCCTGCTTGACATTGCGACCAACATATCAAATACGAGCCAACTTGCACGAGTCAGGTTAGCGGTACATGAAAGAGAGTCTTACCTCTTCAACATTAATCTTAAAATAACAGATTGCATCTGTTTGCTTTTGTAAACGACTTTACAAAGTGAAAAACGGAGAGGTAGTCAGAAAGCTGTTTAATTCTCTTTAACAGACTAAGTGATGGAATGATTGATATTTTAAGGCACATTACTTGGAGAAGCTGGAAGGGTGAAAGGCTACCCTTGAAGATCCTGATCCCTCCTTCCTGGAAGTGAGTCCACGTAGGCTTCTGAAGTGCCACTTGAGGCTCCAAGTCTATTTACCCTTCGTTCAGCGCTGCCTGCCACCTTCGACGTAGGTGTTATCAGACAGATTAGTGCACGCCCCGTATCCGAGAGGCACGTGCACTGCTGGTGCCTGGTCAGTATTTGCTCTGTGTGAGGGATCTTTGTTCTCTTGTTGTCCGTGCTTTACCCTATGTGTGCGAAGCACACTGGCACTGCTGCGGACTATACATCACCTGTTCTGCCTGTGATGGAAGCTGGCACTGCTGCTGCACATATTGTGCCTTCACCCCGTGTGTCGGGGTAGCTTACACTTTTGATACAATGCTTGTTCTTTCTGTGAGAAAAGTACCCCTTTTCAAGATGCGTGAGTTTGTGTGAGAGAAACAGGGAGACCTGCTCCTTCCCAGGCTTTGACTGCTGTACAGGGGCTGTATGGGTGAAGGAAGTGTGCATGACCTCTGCTCAGGTTGTATCTACGCTCTGCAAGGAATAAATGCTTCTACTGCCAGTGCCACTCATACCCGGGCACACTAATGGCAAATTTATCAACACTCAACAATCTGATATAAAGTGATGCAAAGTGTTGATACAGTATTTACTTTCCAGCACAAACATTCTTTGAACTGGAAAGTAGCTCTTAAAGTGAAAGCAGACATCAGACATGCAGGAAGTCTGCAACGACACCAGATAGATGCGGGCGAACCTTCTGTTCATTTCAGGGCTTCTGTCAACATCACTCTTTGCAGATCGACTACACAAAAGTTTCCTTGGTCTTTAGGCAGCGACTGGTGGGTTGGACAGTGTGGGATTAGGATAGTACCCTACACTCAATGTACAGTTATTTTTGCACATCTACATTACACATATTTTCAATTTACCGCATGTGAAGATACAATGATTTGCTAAGGAGCACACAGTGTTTTAGTGAAATGTAGAAGCACTGCACAGTCAATGAATGTACTTATTGTGTAGTTAAAACCATTACAAGTGTATCAGTCTGTTCAAATGATAATAAGGGCAAATGATAACATCAGCATACCGAAAGATTGTCCTCTATAGCTCAAACAAATTGACAGTTTGTTAAATGATAAATAATTCAATCGAATTGCCTTATTAACCTTCCTGCTTCCTCAAATTTGCTTGAAAATGCACCATTTGTCCAGTCTTTTTTCAAAATGTTCTCTGGGGGCGAACCCCCTGAAGATTGTTCGGCTCGCTGGCTACGCTCGCTCGCTGCAATGCAGTGCGACAATAATTTTAGGCTCACCACTTTCAAATGTCAACAGCCGCCACTGGATATCGAGGCTTACAAGGTGCGTTAACCCCATGAAATATTTCAAAATGCTGACTTTGCAACCAACTAAGCCGAACAGATTTACCACCAGACTTGTCCTTGTTGCCAATCTCTTTCTGGCACAGTTTAAAAAAAGAAATGTATGACTTAAGGCCCAGATTTTGCATCTAGGCTGTGCCACTTTTTTGGCTCAACCCTGATGCAAAATTAAATTTGTTAAATATATATTTTTTTAATAATCTTTTTATTAAACAATGCAACAAAAAGCGCAGCAATACAGGTCATCGGATGTATACATACAGGTACAATGTGGTTATAGATTTTTCTCGATGCACTGTCCCAGAAGCATTTTGTCATCATGGTATCTCCCCCCCGATATTAAATAAGTCTTGCATTCTTGGATCACGATGACAGAGATCCTATGTAGGGGACACGCATATTTCACCCCTATACACATTCCAGGCTGCCCACTTACGGACCCATTTTTGGGACATCCTCTGTGTTTAAAGACATCCTTCTCCGCAATCATGGCTCTATCCATATCTGCAACCCGTCCTGCAAGTGTTGGTCAATCCCCCACTCCCCACCTTTGTGCAATGTTTTGCTTAACTAGGGCCAGTCCTAATGTCACACAAGATTTCCCTGTTTGGGTTAGATCCTTGGCCTCCCATATGTTGAGTAGGCATAATTTCGGTGTGGCGATAAGTTTTTCCCCCGTGCTCTCTCCATTTGCTCCGTGGCTGCTTTCCAGTACGCTTGGACAACTGGGCACGCCCACACCGTGTGAAAGGAATGTCCCTCCCATCTGCACTGCCTAAGGCAATATGTGTCAGCTCTCATGCCCATCTTGACCAGAACTCTTGCGGCATGGTAGACACGATGTAGGATTTTGAGTTGGATCCGCCTTAATCTCATGGGAATGGCTATTTCGCTGGGGAAGGCCAGAGCGTCTCGCCAATCGTCGTCCTCTAGTTCGCCCAGGTCCGTTTCCCATTGCTGCCGCAGTCGCACTAACAGTTCAAGTCGATTTATTGATCAATTTTTTGTAGGTTAGGGATATGGCCTTCTTAGGCATGGGGTAATTTGTTAAATATTTAAACACGCTAAAATGTGCCCATATGTGTGAGGTTTTAGGATCTGATGTCACTTCTTATGATGTCAGTTCATATCAGGTCATGATGCCATTTCCTGTGATGCCTTGTGCGATGTCACATGCTGGGATGTCACACGACATGATGTCACTCGCATAGCGCCTAACCTGGTTAGTCACCCACTGCTTCTAGGCGAGGCATGCTATATTGAGATAGGGACTTGAAGCTTCTCCCACTCTCCGCCCACAGTTTGCAATGACTTGTGTCATTGTCCACTGTAAACTGTGGCTGTTCATTGCTCAAAAGGCTTCCTAGTCCCTCCTTAGTACCTCCTCGTCTAATTTTGTAGCCTCCCATGTCGACACCCCCTGTTGTGTGTTGCTCTGTAGGCTTTAATTACAGCAATATGTTCTCAAATAGCTTTGTCCTGCCTGCTATTTGCAGGCAGGACACACTCTCTCCTAACGCTTTTTTTATTTTAATGGCTCGCGCCTTGAATGCATTTGCAATGCAATAGGTCACGCATTTGGTAGAGTTTAAGCTATTGGCGTTGTAATAGACAATGCCTTTTATTTATCTGTTTTAAAAACAACACATAAATAAAAGACATTGTCATTTACAATGCCAATAGCTCACTCTCATAAATGCGAGACTATTGCATTGCAAATGCTTGTTTTAGGACTTGTTCCCTGGCTGTATGTACAAGCAGAGGGGTGAGGGATGTATGACATTACAACGCGTGTCATTACAACGCGTGCAGTTACATCGCATGCGTTACAACGCATGCGATGTTACAACGCCATGCCATTACAACGCAATTCTTTACATCGACTTGCGCTAGATGGCGTGCTAACATTAGAAAAGTGTAATTTACTATTCCAACTCCAGTCCACTTAACAGCAGGGAAGGTGTTGGGATAGTAAACTACACTATTTGTAATGTTAGCACGCCATCTAGCGCAAGTCGATGTAAAGACTTGCGTTGTAATGGCATGGCGTTGTAACATCGCATGCGTTGTAATGCATGCGATGTAAAAGCTGCGCGTGGTAAAAACCACGTTGTAATGGCTGTTCCCCAGGGTGAGATGTAGTCAACGGTCCAAACAGCCTACGTGTGCCCCAGCTAATATATAGCTGTCAGTAGGTGTTTGAGCCCTGTGTGTGTAGTAGGTTCATGGGTAAACAACTTCTTTGCCCCTGCAAGTACAGGTCTTGGGCCAGGGAATCCTGCTCAGCTGATTAAGCAGCGCATATTGTACCTACTGCAACGTGAAGTCCCACAGATGGTGAGGTCTTCTGCTGATAAAGTTGACCCAGGGCCGAGCATGAGTGTTCCCCAGGTGAGTATCAAGGGGGGGGCTAGTGAAAATGTTGGCAACAGCCACACAATTGTACCTGATAATTGTAAAACATTTACGGCCAGTGCCATCTTAAAGATTTTTGGGTCCCCGGGCAAGAAACATTATGGGGGGGGGGGGCCTGTTTGGAACAACTTTGAACATTATTATTCTTTTTTGGTAATTCAAGCCGTATGTTGCCTAACAATATTGATTGTGCTATAATAAACACTCCATGACCCCTGACTAGTGTGAAAGGCCAATTTATTAGGACATGGTTGCACATCAATAACTTTATTAAACATTAAAGTCAAACTTATAACATAAGACAACAATCCCCCAACATCCCACGTCCAATCACTTCTCACACCCCTTGCAACCCAAAACGTAATTTCTCATTCCATCCTTACACAACAAGGTACCGTCCCCGGTTTTTCCTCCTGCGCCCCATTTCTTCTTCTCCCCCAAGGGTGGGTAAGAGCCCACATTTGACCTATCACCCCCCCAAAACTTCTGCCACCCAGAATAAACCTTGAAGGGTGTTTTTCGGCCCCACCCCTGTTGTCCTCTCATACAGACTCACTCACGGTTGATCACTTTTACACCATATATTCTCGTGCCACAGTCGGCTCACTGTGTCTTTCAGCTCCATCATATAATACGCGTTCCCCATTCTCGACAAGTGCACTTCATCATGGAACAGGCACGCTTCCTCCTCACGAATCTCCCCATGAGAGATCACTGTAATCCCTAACCCTGCGCAAAATACTCTCATCGCCCTGCTCAGTTTCCTGAGGGCCTTGTTTATTTCCCCATGTCGTATTGCCCGCCGCCAGCTGCACCGAGGCATAAATTCTGTCCATATGATGAAAGTCCCAGAAAAATTTCGCTTGATGGCCTCCAGATCCCTCTGCATGTGCTGCAACAGTGTCAAACTGGATAGTCTCACCAAATAATTTCCCCCCACATGAATCAGCAACGGGTTCAGACAACCTCTCTGCAGCACCAGCTTTGTCAACCAAGGCAGCAAACTTCCCCATCGCATTCCACTCTTTCCCCTCCATTGCACCTCGTGTCAGCTGCCGTGCAGTCCCAGATTCCTGCTGTATATTTGCGGGTCCGCATACTTGGCTGCCCAATGAACCAAAGAATGTTCCATGATCCAGGTCACCGTCTTGGCCCCTAGACCATTCACACATCCTGCGTTTGAAAGAGAAAAAACGTTAACCTGAGTTCAAAAACTTCCACCCCTTGCCTCCCCCATCATCCCTCTACCAAAATAAAGGCCTCCCTACAATCGCTTTCTAACATATCGTTCACAGCAAGGGGAACGCTACCTACCAATACTCTGAATAGTCTCCCAACCCCACACCAGGCCAGCCGCCTCCGTCACTGCCCCTATTCTGAATAAATGTGTTCCAAAAGCCGTTGCATCCCTACCCTGGCGGCAACGCCTCATTCGCAACATCGCTAGTAGTTGTAACGCCAACATTGGCACCTGGTCCTGATGACAAAAAATGGCCCTGAACCTAAATCCCAGCCAAATCAGAAAACGCTGCCATTCCCGCACCGGGAACACCGACCCAACCCCTCCTTCACTCAACCAGACCCACTTACCCTTGCCTTATTGATCTGTCTTGGAACAGCTCCACCATACCAGAAAGGCCCCGCATCACAGCAGACGTCGTCCGCCTGTACTCTTGTTCTCCTTGTTGACCGCAACAATTCCGAAACTCCAAAAGGTCCGAAAAACATCCACACAATGCAAAGCTTGAAAACAGCTAACTCAGACTTATCATGACAACAAACTGGGAGGACCGCCAGTAACTTCCCCAACAAATCAAACGTGATGGCCTCCCTCAGTGCGATCCTTCTCCCCTTCCTCTGTTTGCCCCAAACTTTCCACATTCAGCTTAAGATCTCATCTCCAGCAGGGTCAAACCTTAATGCAGCTTGCTGTGGAACGAGACCCCAGACAGTTTACCCCCAATCATGGTGGGTTACAGCTGCGTATTAATGCAAAAAGGTACAAATCGTAACTCTCTCTCTCTTGTCTTGGGATCTTGATCCCATCCTTGTGGTACATTCCCTTCAAAAGCCCAGAAATCGATCCATGCCAGCCTATTGCTCTTCCTCGTAGATGCTGCCAACGCTCCCTCCATCAAGGTGATAAACCTCATTCGCCCAACTGCCAGACCTCGACCGGTAGCGGCGTCTTGACTGTGTCCGCTCTAGGTGCCAGTGATCGGAAGCGCTGCCACTGCGAACAAGATAAAGAATCCGCAATGTCATTTTGGGCTCCCGGTATGTGACGCGCCCTGAACACAATATTCAAAGGCAGTCATGTCAGCATAAAACATCGCAACAGCCTCAACACCCTTAAGTGCCTAGACCTCTGTCTGTTAACAAGCTCGACCACAGCCGTGTTATCTACATGGAAAAGTACTGTTCTGTTCGCCAACTCAAATCCTCAAAGATGTAGCGCCACCAGCAAAGGCAAGAATTCCCAAAAAAGCGATGGTGCGTCCTTGACGCACCCAATGTTCTGGCCAACACTTGGCGCTCCAACGACCGTCCCAAAGAAAAAAACATGTGCGCCTGCTGCGTCAGAGAAAATCTGTATTTGCCACACTGAGCTGTCATCCAGAAACTTCACGTGTACCCCATTGAAATCAGCCAAAAAAGTACTCCATACCCCTAAGTCTGCCGTGACTGCCATCGAAATCCTGACCCTGTGATGTGGCAGTCTCCCCGAACATGGCCATGTCCAGGTACCGACAAAATATTTGCCCTGCTCCTATCAACCTATATGCAAAATTTAGGTATCCCAGGAGTTTCTGCACTTTCCGCAGCTCCACTTTTCTCTCACCCATCCGCTCCAACAAAAACACCTGAATCTCACTTACTCTGGCCTGTGGTAAACTTGCCACCATCAAAATTGTGTCCAATTTGTTACTCAGGAGTGTTAACACCACCTTTCGGCCCTCTGTTTTCTCGGGTGCCAACAGCACCCCAAAACCTTCCACCATCTGTTGAAAATGCTGTAGATCCTTCAGGCAACTACTCGAGTTCTTACTGCCCACAAGCAAAAAATCATCCAGGTAGTGCAACAACGACTGTGGCCACTGGATCTTGTAAAAACCCACTGCAAGAAAGTACTGAAAGCCTCAAACAGTGCACACAAGATGGCACAACCCATTGGCAAACCTTGTCCACATAAATGGCCCCACCAAACTGCATGCCCAACAACTGAAAATCATCAGGGTATATGGGGAGTAGCATAAATGCAGACTTGATGTCACACTTCTCCATTTCAGCCCCTTGCCCACAACTCCTCACCAGGGCCACTGTGTCATACTACTGATGCATACAGCATCTTGGAGTCCGCCTTTGGAATGTAATCATTCACCGACTCCCCCTCCGGCACGACAGGTGATGAATTAGCCGAAACTCCCCTTCCGTCTTTATCGGTACCACCCACAGAGGCGAAACAATCAAACCTGCCATAGGCCAAACTGTATAAGACCTGCTATTCGCCCCTCTGCCACTTCCTTGAATAATTTCTGCGCTACCACTTCCGGGAATTCTTTGACTGACCACAAATTGTCAGCCCTTCTGTGCCTCCTTAAAGCCCCATTTCATCCACAATGCATCCCCCCGTTGCGGATATATTGCCAGCGAGGGCTTCAATGCCTCCAGCTTAATGGGAGTAGTTGCCTTTTGTTTCAGGGTATCCTTGTTGCCCCCTCCCCCTATCCATTGCTCTGCAGGGGTGGCCAGTGTGAAGCATTGTGTGTTGGGGTGTCTCCCTCCCCACATTTTGAGCACTCATGCTTGAACTTGCATGGGTGCCGGGAACAGTAGCCTTTATTATAGTTCCAGCACGCCCCTACATTGGTTCCCGCTGGTTTTGGGATGTGACGGGTGAAAAGGCAATGTGTGGATGCCTCAGATTGTGTGTATGACAATCACTGCATCCAAAGCTCGGAGTCAACTTCCCCCCTGGCATGTCTGGATTCAGGTTCACTCGAGCCCCTGAACTCTTCATCATAGCTGAACCATGTGAAACCCCCAAAGTGCATTTGGGCCTTCCTGATCATATGCATATATTTTAAAAGTGCAATCAGCCTGTCCCATGCCTTTACCAGTAAATGCTTGCATAAATAAGGAAGACTGACATCGGTTTTTCATATTAATCGGCACTCTAGGCCGCCTCGTCGATTCCCATTCAACCTCTTTCGACCCTTCTTGGGTCCGTATGTCCCTATGTAACAGCTTAAACGCATCTACGTACTCATGCCTTCATATTCTGCTTTTTGTCTTTTCAGACAAATGCGACCCTGGGGCATTGCCCGCCCCATATATGGTAGTTTCTTTTTATGTTTGACATCATCAGAATCAGTGCCACCCTTGTGTGTGTCCATCTCAGATGAGCTATCGGACTTTCTCCGTTTCTTACCTTATGCCTCTTCCCTCTCACGCGTCTGTGCGATTCCTTAGTGCTTGTGTCTTTCTTTTTATCCCTCTTTATTACCGCATCACCATCCCCGACTCCCACCGACTTTCATGCAGGTTTCTCCTTCTGCCCGTCCCCTTGGACCCAGACTGACCACCATTCACCCATACCTGAAGGGTAATGGCTCAGTCCGCCATCCGTCCGCTTTGCGTACGCCTCTGTCGCTCTTCTCCTTTCCTTTGCCCTTATTGGGTCCGCACTTGACTGCTGTAAGATATCAACAGAAAAGCGCGTTGCGTGACGTTCGCTGGCGCAGTGTGGCCCCCTGCTGGACTACACCCTCTTCTTCATGGAGTTCACCCTCTTCCCATTCGTCACTCTCCTAATCCAACTGTAATGCAACCTCACTCACATACTCTGACCATCACATGCCTCATTCGTTCTTTCATCTGCACTGTCATCCTTGTTCAAAAATTCGACTCTTGAACCGCTGCAGCCACAAGCCTGTTCACTTGGTGTAGGGTTGGCCGTCGCGGACCCCCCCCATGACTTCAGGCAGCGTCACAAGGCCATGTTGCGTCCCCCTTTCTGTCAGCCTCTGTTGCTGACCCTGCCTTTGTGCCACCCCTGGCTGCACCAACCAGGGGGGTCCTGTGCATCCCCATACCCCCAGGCCGTAGAAGCCCGCCCAATGTAATCTCTAGGCCTTCCCCCGGCTGGCACACAAAACCACTGGCCCCCTCCCTGGCCTGTGGTCTCAGTATCTCGCCTAACCCCTATACCCTCCCCTCCCCTGCCTTCGATTGTTTCGCCTGTGCCTTGGCTGCTTGCTCCTTCTCACAGGCTTTGCACATAGCGAATCAGCGCGCATCCATCTGGACTATGCAGCACTCAGTCTTTGCCTCGATATCCACCTGTGCCCATCTATTGGCCCCTCCAGGCCTTTTAGCTTTTTGAGGGTGGGGCCCTTGTTCCTCACCCCTTTTGTGCTCTCCCTGGGTATCTGTGTAAGTCCTGCAGACACGTTCACATCAACCCGTTGCTTCAGAGATTGTAGAGGAAGGGCCTCTTCCCACAGAAGAACATACAGAAGACCAGCGTGGGCAGGTGTGCCCGACAGAAGCTGAGAATTGTGTACATTTCCAGGATTGTAGGCCTGACGGTTTTCAGAGCTCCAAGTGTTCGGTAACCTCTCCAGATCGGATTGTGTGGTTTTCCTGGTGGTGTGTGAACCGGGGCGCTTGTCTCCCAAAAGTGACGTGCAATACTGTGCCATTCCAGACCCAGTCAGAGCTCTCATGGGAGACTTGTCCCAAGTAAGGCTCATTCATTCTCTGTGAAACTTCACACACTCTTTGTATTTTCTATCTGACTTGTATGTCTCAAACTTTCGCTTTTAATATTCTGTGAATTCAAGGAATGTATTGTCCAAGTTTGAATCCACACAAGTCTTGTTTTTCCCCTGTGAAGTGAAGCAGCTGTTATCCAGTTTCCGAGCTTCTGTTACACTCCGTTTGTGATTCTGTGAATGTTTCCTTGGAAGTTGAGCGTCACTCACAGATCCTGTAACTAGGGAGGGCATGGCGCATCACCTGTGGGTGCTGTGACCACGGTAAGAGCCACATGCCGTGCATTCCCTTTTATCTTCCGCCTCGGCCTTGGGGGTTTCCATTGTCGCCAGGGCTGAAAATAGGAAAGGTTTGCCCTGGTATCTCATGAATAGAGCCTGTCAGCAAGTGGGTGGAGAAAGGGGGGAGGAGGGGTTGAGAAGCTCTCTCCCTAATAAAATGACAACAAAGTGAGCCTGTTCCAATTTTCTAAACTGGCAGCCAAACAGACTGACAGTCAGGGTCACCATACAAATAGAGGGGGGGGGGGGGGTTGGGGTTTACTGTATTGTGTTTTAACTTGTACTCCTAATGTACTGCCCCTTGAGCTCCCCCTCATGTACCGCTTCTCATACAATGTATTTTCAAAAGACACGTTCACGTGATTGGTGGGAAATCTGACATTCACAACCCCCAACCCCCAACCTTACTGACCAAGCTACGCCCCTGCGTACAAATTAATATAAAAAATGAGCATTGCAGAGGCCTTGTGTGAGCTGAGGAGGCTGGGGAGTGAGTGAATAGACTGTGTGTAATCTCTGTGCGCTGTTGGCTCCCAGAGCGCCTGCTCGGCCCAGGTGTTTCTTAACCCCTCCCAGGTGGGCGAGACCTTCGAGCTCCCGACCAAAACTTGCACCCCCTTTTCCTCATGCTCACAAATAACGCAATTCAGTTATGGTGCAAAAGGGCCGCAGCTTTATTGATATACAGTTGACCAACATGTAATTCAACCAATCGATCATGTTTGTCCATTTCGTTGCTGATCATTGCAGTCCTGACCTGAACCTAGACCGCACCCCTTTTTTGACAGCGTTCGAAGCAAATGCCCCTTCTTAGCCAGTCTAGCACTTCCTGCGGCCTCTAGGCTACACCTTGCTGCCGAATGTCCTGGGTTGCCTTCCATCCTGACCCAGGCTGGAAGTGCTATGTCCGCCCTCTGCTGACCCCATGCTGACCTGAAGCCTGCCTCCATGTGCCCCTCTGTAAGGCACCCCAAAGGCACAGGTTTGAGCGACTCCCCTTTTGGTAAATGCGCTCTGTCTGCCGACCCTTTATGCTGTCCCCGCCACGCTGCCTGTGGGTTACCGACCACAGGCAGCTCCCCCACTTGCTCCTCCTGGCCTCGTATTAGCTGAAACTTAACAACTCTAATACTCCCCCAATGTTAAGAAGGAACAGCCCTATGCCCACTTCCACCAGATGCACGCCGTCAACTTCGTGGTAGCCCTGTGCTCTAAAGCTAATGAGACCATGCCTCACGAAGCCCCACCTATGTGCCCACATAATCTCTGACCATATCAGCTCCGCGGGTCTTATGAGCTTAGCTACGGTTACCAAACCAGCCACTATGACACCCATCAAGTCCCTACGCCCCATGTTGTTTAGGTCGTACCCCCCAGATGAATCACTATGGCGTCCAGCTTTTTCTCACGACCCAGCGCCTACTGAACGGTTGGCAGCAGGTGCTCCCATCGCATGCCTGGCCTACCCATCCAATGCACCTTTGTGTTTTGCAACCCCAAGCCATCACTGCTCCTCCCCGCCACCACCCACCGCTGAGCCATCGTGACATAGGAGTGTCCCAGGATCCATACCCTGTGTGACGTCACTGTGACACCTGTAGTAAAGAGAAGTTATATTAACCTCTCTCGAACGTACCCCCGAAAGGCCCCTGACGCCCATCGGCCTATCTACTTGATGCAATCTGACTCCTGACCGCAGGCTGCTGCTGTGATGGCTGCGCCTATGTGGAAGGAGTGCGGGGAGAACTCTTTTGGTGGGAGTCCTGCGGCCTTAACCACCATTCTGAGGACTGCGCTGAATTGGAAACGGCTGAGATAGGATTCTTCCTCATGTCAAAAAAGTGGCCAATCCTCTTGGGCAGTGCTTCCCAGGTACTCCCGCATGCAGCAAACGGGGCACCTGTCACCTTCCACTAGACACCGCAGGCGCGTGACTTTGCCTTTGCCCGCCTGGTCAGTCTTTGACCTACTCAAGTACATGGTAATGACTCCTCCTTCGATCCGCGGGTTCTTCTTCCTGAAGCAGGCTGACACTGCCTTGAACTTTGCCGGAGCCACTAACTCACTAATCCTATATGCCCCTAAAAATGCCAAAGAGAATGCTGCTCGGAATAGAAGTCGCTCATGCCTTTGCGTGCAGATGCTATCCAGCTCTTTCAGTAGCATCTGCAAGCTATTGAAGGCTATAGGGCATCTCCTGTCCTGTTTCTTGGGCTGCAGGCACCCCAACCCTTCATGGCCGCCCTGCAGTAGAAAGTGTTTTCTGGAACCCTTAGCCCCGCCAATTTTGCGTAATAGGAGACTGTAATGATGTGAGTCTGCACCCACGGCCGACTCGGGTTGCCGGAGAAAGCCCACTGAATGAACTGTTCCACTACCCTGCTGGTAATCTTAGCAATCTCTTGGGTATCCATCACCTTCTTGAAGGTTGCCCAGCACTTACGGCATCTGGAAGCTGTCTTGGGGGCTAATGCACATTCCACCAGCCTGTTCAGTTCGGTTTACCAGGTTCCACCCGTCTTGAAGTATCACTGTAACAGGGTGGTCTGCATGCGGCATCGCGTCCCTGAATTTTTGCCACCGAAAAAGAGATTCCGCATCAGCTGCCGTATTCTCCAACCCTAGTATGTGCCGCTCCCTAATCGCTATATTGGCCCTCATTTGATTGCTTGTCAGGTGTCTGAGCAAGCGCACCACTATCGGGCAATGAGCTGTCCCCAGATTTTTGCTTGAACCACTGCATGATTGTCTACACAGAGAGTGATTTGCCTGTTTGCAAGGGACTTTTACCATATGGAAAAAACAACCACGATTAGGAAGAGCTCTAATACTGCCAGCTTTCTGGTGATCCCTTTCCTGTGCCAGCCCTCCAGCCAGCGAGCTGCCATCCATGAGGAGCCAAGGATGGCACTGAAACCTTCACCCCCTGCTGCATCCGTAAAAAGCTGCAATCGATCACCCATCATCCATGGCTCCTCTAAATCAAGGACCCATTGAACTCGACCAGGAAGGTTGCCCATTGCTGCAAGTCCTCTCTGACCCCTTGGGTCAGTCTAACCCTATGATGCCTCTCGGTCAGCCCCTTCGTCAGCCATGCCAATATCCTGGTGAAATGTCTCCCTGCAAGTATTAGCCGGGTGGTGAAATTCAGCTTGCACAATAGTTTTTGCAGTTCCCCTAGCGTAGCTTTCTTTTGTGCCAGCATCCCTTTACTCAGTTCCCTCAGCTCGTCTACCTTGGCTGTTGGTAATCTGCACAGACCCTGATCTGTGTCCAATTCAATGCCTAGGAAGGACAGCTTGGTGCCGGGACCTTCAGTCTTTTCATGAGCCAAGGGTACCCTCAACTCGCTGGCCAAGACTATAAAAAGATTCAACTGATCTGCACATGTGGTAGTCCCTGGTCTGCCTATGAATAGGAAGTCGTCTAGGTTGTGTACCCGTCCCCCAGCTGGGTGACCCACACCCAGTGCTCACTCGAGCAAACTGCTAAATGCCTCAAAATATGCACAGGATATGGCACATCCCATGGGCAGGCACATACAATAGTACCCTCCCCTTAGCTGAAACCCCAACAGGCGGTAGCTTACTGGTGCACCGGTAGCAGTCTGAATGCTGACTCGATGTCAGCCTTTGCTAGCACGGACCCTTTCCCGCTCGCCCTGATTCGGTCTATGGCATCATCGATGGTAGCATATGACACCGAGCAGCTGTTCTGGTCCAGCCAGTCACTGACCGACTCCCCAACAGGGGCAGTTTAGATGAATCAGTCTAAACTGCCCCTGCTCCTTTTTTGTCACCAAACCCAAGGGTGATACCACCAAGTTATCGCATGGGGGTTCTGTGAAGGGACCCGCTACTCTACCTAGGCTAACCTCCTTTAATACCTTCTACTTGGCTACTTCAGGGTTGTCCCTGACTGACTTCAGGTTCTGGCAAAGTCGTGGGGTCATTGGACCACGATAGAGAATCATAAAACTGTTCACGAAGCCCTCGGCTAACAATTGCTTTTCTCTCTCCTTAGGATATTCATTCAATAGTTTCAGCAGAGTCCCAATCTTAATGCGTGTTGGTAGCTGTCTGGCGAAGGCCTCATCAGCTACCTGGGGGCATGCTAGTGCATGCTTACGTTTTTCCACTCGAATTTTTGGTATCCCCTTACTCCTTGGGTCTCTTGCAGTTAATTCCTGGATGTGCTCCCCCACAGTTGCTGCAGGCGTGTGTCTAAACTCGCACGACTGCCCCCACCTACAGTCATCCTTGTCATACCTCCAGCACAGTGCATTGCGAGATTTGCCCAGCCTACCTCCTGCGTACACCGTAGGTTTGCCGTATTGTGGAATCCCTTCATGCCTCGCCTTTTGCCCACTTCCCCGGAAGTGTCCTTTCTTACTACCAACACCTTCCCGTGCCGCCACCATATGCGTAATGTACCCCTCCACATCTTGATGGTCCCACTCAATGCGCGGCCACATCTGCATTTTCAACCTAAAATCCTCGAGATAGCAAAGCCATGCATCCCCTTGATATTTTTGCTGTGCCTCGTGCACCTTTTGCTCATGCAGAAACAGGGCTGTGGCACTCTGCGGGGACGCTGGTGTTCTAAATGTCTGGAGCCAATTTTCTATATTGCGCTGCACCCATTGTCTTCTTTTGCCCCATCTATCCTCATCCCTCTTGTCCTGTACTGTGCGATCCAGGCCTGCCTGGCGAACTTCAAGCAGCGAGAAAATATCTATATACTCTTTGTGCCATATCCTCTCTCTTACCGACAACGGGATGAGGCTAGCCAAACCTCTTGTTATGGGAGTGGGGGGTCTCCTGGGTAGGGTCTCAAATATTCTCTATTGGTGGCCTCCCTCGGCTCACAGTTGTTGCACCTTCCCCAGATGTTTTTCCTGTAACCTCAGTTGTTGATGTCACTGTACATTCTGTGCCTGGCCACACAGCCTGCTTGGCTGTCCTTAGCTCCCACCTAACTAGCTTGTGGGGAACCGCCCGCCGCTGGCGTGCCTAGCCCCCATTGCCATTACCCAACTAGTGGCCTATTCCTTGCCACAGCTGTGGTAGGCCTGGCAGTGCTGCCGTGCTCCCAGGTCCTGGCCAGGACCACCACTGTGCCCAGTTTAAAGGAGGCATATTGTGTCCCCACACCACCGCTGGACAGCCCTGCCAGAGCCCTGCATTCTGCAGACCCGCACTAATTGGCCCTGTGATGCCCTGGCTCGCCAGCCCAACATTTGCACTCACTGTGTAGCGTTCCCTCAGCCCCCACAACGCTGTGCTCTAGCTGCTCTCCATTATGTCCTGTCGCTTGCATCGAGGAACTTGAGGCTGCCACCATCCCTGCACTGCCCTCTATCTCCTCCTCACCATTCGATGTATCCATTAACTGGGATGCCTGCACTGCCGGTCTCTTTACCACCTTCCGAGCCCTTGCAGGCAGTGCCAGGACCGCCCTTGACACCGAGGCCCTTTGGCCTTGCTGGCTTCACCCTGCTCCGTCGTATGGCCTAGCTGGAGTGCTTTCACCAACTGTCGGTTGACCCAGTCGTTACCCCGGCTTGCCACTAGGGTTCTCGCTTTTATCAGTAGGTCCTCATCCAGGGCCGGCCCGTTGTCATGATCCCTGACCTTGCTTGTGCGTTTCACCTGCTATGTTCCCCAGTCGTCCTCCTCGTCTTCCCTCCTGTACCCCACCGGCTTGTGTTGCTCCCTCCTGGCACCTGCATAGCGGGTGCATGCACACTTGCTCTCAGCACTCCTGCTCCCTGGCATGCTGCAATCTAGTGCCCCTGGGGCTCTCCTCTGCTGGTCTGTCTTTCCGTTTAACTAGGACCAGCTTCCAGGCTTCCAGCCCCTTAATTTATACTTTCCTATAGAGGGGTCGTGGCCAACGCTGTTGAACTCCACGCTCACTCGAGAAGGAGCCTTCTGCGTGTAAGCAGGTGTAGTGCTGCGTGGGTACTTGGACCGTGTATTTTGTGGGTACTGAGTTCTCCTGATGCTGTTGCATGCTGCTCTATCCTCCTTCACGGGCAGCGCACTCGGCACACACTGCCCGCCGCCTCCTGACTCACACTTCCCACCTTCACCCGATGCAGTCAACGTGCTTCCCCCACGCCGTTGCCGCCGACCACTCCACTTTCCTGGGCAGCGAGCTCGCCCTACCCAGCTGCCCGCAGGCCCTGCACAAAGATTGACTGCCGCAAACCCACTTCAAGGGCAGTGAGCTTGCCTTACGGAATATATGTCGTTACTACGCATTCCATTGCAACGCATGCCTTTACCACGCATGCGTTACAACGGAATGATTTTTCGACGCATTTCCTTTACCTCGTTTATGCCTTTACCACGCATTTTTTTTGGGGGGGACACCCCCCCATCCCCCCTCCCGAGCCCCCTTTATACTTTTTTTGCCTTTTTCTCACGACTTCGCCGACACTAAAAAAGGAATGAATCGGATGAGGAAGACGTTCCGTGAAGACGTTGCTTGCGTGGTAAAGACGGTCGTGGAAGCAATACGCGTTGTAAAGACGCTTACGAGGTAAGTGTACCGTTGTAAACGTAACGCGTAGAAAAGCCTTTGTGGTAAAGGCTGTTTCCCTGCCTTACCTGCCTTACGCTGCTGCAGTGGCGATGGCACATATTACCTGGGGGCTCCCCTTGGTACTTAAGTCCTAATGTGCCCCCAGGGGGCCCCCAAGCCATTGGGCACTTTGAAAGGTGCAGCCCAATCCTGCTTCGGCTTTTTCGTGGGCATGCTGACTGCCTGCCTCTCATTCCGCCCTCCAGTAGGGGTTTGTCGAGGGCCCCTTATTGGTCCGGCTTTGCCTCCCCGGCCCACTCGCTTTCTCACTGGTGCCTGGAGGGGGGTTTCTGAACCAGTGACAGCAGGGGGCAGCAGCAGAGTCCCAGACCACCGCAGTGGACTAAGGATGTCTGGTGAATGTCTGAGTTCAGGCTTGGACCAGTTACAACACTCATCTCCGCAGGATAAACACTGGTTAATTTGTGCCTCCCAATGGGGATTGTACCAAATCTGCAGCAATGCAAGTCATGGAAGCAGATTTGTAACCATATACCCCACCAAACATGGCATTCCCTCTATAGCAGTGTTACTTGAGATTCTGAAATAAATCAAAGAGGAGCATGCTGCCTCGCCTGCAGAGGAGCTATCCGTGAAACTGAGAGACAATATTGGTAATGTGGTTAAAGCTGTAGTGAAAGCAATTTGGCTCTGATGCCATATGCCAAAGGCACGTTACAACTCCTTCTGAAAGAATGGTGGTTATTGAAGATTATCCCTTAAGTTTAGGTCTCCATGGGAAGAACAACTCTGGTTACAAAAGCCCAAAGACCTCCATTAAAACCCAAATCTGAGAAGTAAACGAGCCAGAAAGAAAAGAAACTGGATATGATGTAATCATGGGAAAGGATGAGAAAATCTGAGCTGGATTCAGGAAAAAGAAATTCCAATACTATAATGAAGAGCAGGTGTGTGTGTGTGTGTGGGGGAGGGGGGGTAAGATGGGATTTAGAAAATAAATAAGGGTCCAAGAGAGATATCAGTCATCTGAGGATCCTTGTCTTCATTCGTCATTGGATTGTAGAGATAGGAGACCAGATCCCCATAATCGTGATCCTCCTACCCCGGGACCTCACGTGGGGCAGACCTGTCAGCAAGGGACAGCGGACAGATGGGGATCAGGACCAAAGAATATAGAAGAAGAAGGAAAGCACTTTCATAGGAGCAAGGTAGATGCAACAAGAAGGTAGGGTACCTGTCGAAAACAGGGTCATGTTGAAGAGCGCAGACTGAAGGGTGGCCTGACCATTGGAAGCCAGAATACCACACCCAAAGCTCAAACCTCTCATCGCAGAGGGACATCTACACTAAGCAGAGTTAATTTATCAAATCAGGATTAAAATTGAACAGTTTTAATGGTCTTCATATACATACATATTCATTAAAAAACACAAAGGTTAAAGTGATGTTAGTTATGTATGGTTATAAGGTCTTAGCCAGTGTTAGGAAAAAAAAACAGAAAGTCATTGAAAAAAAAAAAACATAATTGCAGATGGGAGAGAAAGTTTGCGCAGCCAATTAGAAGTGACTATTTAAAAAAAAAAAAAAAATTAGATCTCCAGGAGTAACCGTGGTACTCTTGCAATACCAGCAGTCCAAATATCTCTAACTTTTTGAGGGTTAACCTCTTCATGCACAGCCCGCGCCTCTCTTTAAAAGCTAATTTCTTAGAAACTGATTTATACCAATTCATAAAAGCATGCTTTCTAAGTAAAGTTCTAATTTGGTTTGGTGTAGTTCCATCCACACACGTTTTCTGTATCGTAAAGCAAACTTTCTAATAGAAATTAAAATGGGAAACTGCACTTTTAGGACCT
Organism: Triturus cristatus; assembly: GCF_964204655.1. Lineage (NCBI taxonomy): Eukaryota > Metazoa > Chordata > Amphibia > Caudata > Salamandridae > Triturus > Triturus cristatus. The sequence goes on from NC_140588.1 coordinate 1,042,441,621, forward strand.
CCCCACTCCCCCCTTCTTGGCCCCCAAGAGATGGATAAGCGCAAAACTTTGCTTCAAGTAGCTAGAGAAAATGAACATTTTTTGGAACGTTTCATGCAGATTCAACACTAAACTTATTAAAGAAACAAAATGGAAAATCTGACCTAAATATAGTGACAATGGTGCTATTGGCACCAGTGTAATATATATATATATATATATATATATCTATATATATATATATACATATATATATCTGTTTGTCACCACTCACACTTTACGAAAATATCAAATAAAGAGCATATAAGCATTGGAAAACTGCACCTGAACATGCAGCCTCTTTCTTCATGGAGTTGTTGAAGAATGCGGCATTTAGAGTTCCCAGCTCTTTCATCCTGTGAATATCTATGTATTGAGATTGCCTGCAATAACAATCCCCTCTTCAAATTGCACACGTTCTATCATCTGCCCAGTGATAACCTCTCCTATGCAGAATAAATCATGGATATCAATCATCACAACAAACACTGGTCAGCATGGTACTCAAATCTTCCTCGGGGACTTTAGCCTCCGCTGGAGTGATCTGTATGACCCTATAGTTAACAGCCTTAAATCTTTTCTTATGGATGTTAACTTGATACAAATTTGTGATAGCTCCACACACAACAAGGGGGAAATCTTAGACCTTATCATCGCAAAAGGTAACTGTACCCAATTAGAATCTATCATCCCCTGTGATTCGTCTGACCATCACCGCATCAGCTTCCTCATCACCATTCCCTCAAAAACAACCACCACACAAGTACTCAAACCGAAAATTTGGAAAAGGAATATGAGAGATATCAATCTCACCAAACTGACATCACTCAGTGATAACATCCCAGTACCCCCTAAAAGTATGGTACAAGAGCTCACGGACCACTATACTAGCTCCTTGAAGAATATTCTTGATTCGACTACACCCTTACCACTAAAAAGACTATCCACAAATTAGGAACCATGGTACAATGATAGCCTCAATACTGAAAGACGAAACCTTAGACTAGCCGAGCGAAAGTGGAGATCCTCTCCAACTCAAACATCTGAGCTCTCTTAGGAATGCCTATCACAAAGCATCATAAATGCCAAAGCACACTTCTTCAAAAACCAACTGGACCAAGCCAAAAACCATCCCAAAAAACTATTTGATCAGGTCAAGCATCAATCCAAGGGCCGACACAATCTCTTCCCCAAAAAGATCCCGTCAACTACCCAATAGTGAAGAATTTGCCACCTTCTTCCTTGAAAAGACATATTATCTGAGGGTTAGCTTTCAAATTGTCTGACATCAATATCCTCACTCACTAGGCACTAGAATCTCCCCCACTGTGATAAGTGAACCCAGGTACCTTCGGGAGCGCATCCTACAAAATACCTCCTGGGATTCATTTCTAACAATTGAGCAAAACACAATTCTCATAGATTACAGACTTGAACCCCTCAAAACACTTCATTGATCCACTTCCCTCCACCCTCTTCAACGACATCAAAACATCTATACTACCACTCTGGACTAAGATTGTAAATTCTTCACTATGACAGGGAAACATACTGGACTGCCTAAAATCCTCACAGGTCACTCCCATCTTAATAAAACAATGGCTGATCCAAGCAACCTTTCCAACATTCAGATGCCGGCGAAGGTTCTTGAAAAATGTATTCATGGCCAACTATGTAACCAAATTGATCAGTCTCTTTGACTGGCACCAATCTGGTTTCCACTCTTGGGACAGCACTGAATTGGCGCGACTCATATAGTGGACGATGCTCTAAAAATGTTGGATCGAAACAAATCATGTCTACTAATCCTCTTGGACCTTTTCATGGCCTTTGATACGGTGATTACCTACTCAATTTACTACAGCACAGTACGCAGTACGTGAATATCACGATCTATTTTAAATGGGTTATCTTCATTTCGTCAAAACAGAAATTAAAAATTCAAGGTAAATCAGTCCCTTTCCAAGACTTCTCTGGTCACACCTGGAACAACTATCTTCAACCTATTCATGGATCCACTAACAGAAATTCTACGGTCATCTAACATTCACTATCATCTGTATGCTGATGATATCCAATTGTACTTGAAAATGTCATCCCCTGAAGATATACGATCCCTCAATCCTATTCTTCAAAATACCCAAACCTGGCTGTCATGCAACCACCTCAAACTTAACACTAAAAAATGGAATTGCTCCTAATTGCCCCACCTAATCAGATGCAAACTACTAATGATTGTATGAAGCAGCTAACAGCATTCAATTGCACACCACAAACCATTGAGTAAGCAAGATCACATGGAATAATCCATGGCATGAGACCTTAATATGCGGGACCATTTTAGTGTCACCACAAAAGGAGTAAACCTACAAATGAGCATACTACGAAAACTAATACCTTTGCTCCCTCAAAATGACTACAAGTGGGCCGTGCGAGCACTCATGATTCTCAGATTGGAGTATCGAACGCTGCCCTCGCAGGCCTGCCCAGATGCACAACAGCACCATTAAGGGCCTCCCTTAACTCTGCTGCAAGACTCATCATGGGATCAAAAAGGAACAATCACATCTCCCCTGACTTTAATTTCCTTACGTTACTCCCCAATGAAGCAAGAATTCAACTAAAAAATGCACGTATGACGCACAAAGCTCTGCACTTCAGCACCTCAAGTTTTCTCACCAATAAGCTTGAACTGTCGGGAGGCTCATGATCCTCTAGAAGCAATAGCACCCTACCGCTAAAGCCACCGCGTTTTGTCAGGAAGAAAACCTACAACAGAGCTTTCCCTGGCCTCGCCCCAGAATCGGGAGCTCTCTCCCCCCTGAAATAATATTGACCCCCTTCACTTCCTCCTTTAAGAAAAGTCAAACTTTTATTTATGAACACATTTCTTGAATAGATCATCAGAATTCTGCCTCATGAGCTTATTGTTCACTTACTCTGTATGTACATTTACTATGCTTAATGATTTGTATGTCTTTACCTCATTTACTTGTAAAGCGCTCTGATACCCGCAAGGGTCACGTTCGCGCTATATGAAACTTTTCACAAAAACAAATAAAATAAAATAAATCTAAAGCAGATCTCCTGGATCTTATTACTTTACATCATTTACATCCAGGGTGATACAATACAGGTTTACAAGATTTTCCAAAGGGTATAGGAATAGGTAGGGCAGTCTTTTTTTGCCTGTGTACTCAAACCTCTGCAGGAGAACTAGATTGTAACTGAACACACCTCAGAAAGTACATGTGTACTAAGTAAAGTTTATTTAAGGCAGGGTAGGTGTTAGTAATTTATATGTAGATGTTTTCACTTAGCAATCAAATTGTAAAGGTTTCTTAAAAACATGTTCACAATAGTAGTGGAACATAGACACAAGTCAATTATTTTTGTTGTATTTTTAAAAAGCCTATTTGTGGGCAAGTTTTTAATTTGCATAGCGGCAATAGAAGCAGAGTTTACAAAAAAGACTAGTATTCTTGTCACTTCCTGAAAAAAGCCGGTGGGTGCGTACTTTGTGGAGAAAAATACGTCACTTCTACAGCTAGATACCATGAGAGTAAATTGAAATAAATGACAGTGCATCTTTATCACAGGCTAAGGCATTCAGACAGTTTTCACTTCATAAACAAAATACCCATGCATCAGTGTCCTCATGTCTACAAAGCAAATACAGCGAAGAGCACTCCCTGGCTCTTAATTGTCCTGTTGCATCTGTCGTCTAACAAAAGAACTACTTGCTTCCCAATTGCCAAAATCTATTGGGAACACTAATGGGGGTCATTCCAAGCATGGGATAATCATGAAAACCCATGGAAGCCGATGGCTGTAGAGAGCGTACCCAAAGCCCACTCTCAATCGGTACTACTGCTTGTACTTTTTATAGAATGGGTGACATGAAGGGACCAGATAAAGCTCTATGTAGCCAGGCCTAAATATTAAACTGTCTTCTATGAGATCTGTTTAATTTTGGTGTTTAACACTTTTTATCCTTCCAGTATCTGACTGGATCTTCCTTTATATAAGGTTAATTGCTAGAGCTGTGTCTGTACTGGAAAATATGGTGTTTCTGTTGCTCTCCCCTGTTTGTAAAAATAAATAAAAAATGGAGGGGCACAAAGTTCTTTCCTCAAGAGCTCTCTGTGGCATTGAAATTCACAAAAGGCGATGCGAGGAATGCTTGCAATTGGTCTAACATCAAATTGGGTGTCAGCATACTCATTTTCTTTGCTTTTGACCTTTTCTGTGTTTGTTTTTAAAAAATTTTGGTTTTGCATGTCTGTCTCAAGAACAATGCAAATTATTTCACCACCACCTTTTTTATATTAATTGTATTGTAATTGCATTTATATAGCGCTTACTACCCCTGACGAGGCGTCAAACGCTTTTTTGGTGAGTAGCACGCTACTCCGTAACCCATAAAGGATTAGCGTTGAATTAGTATAGTGAAATATGAAAGTATTTTGAGTGGTGGATATGTTAGTCAGTTATTTGGAGATCCAATATTATGCTGGCCCAAATGGAAAAAGGTGCTTATTAACGATTAAAAAGTTTGTGGCTCTAATTTTTCTCTTTGAAAGAAACATATATACTCATACATTGCTTGGGAGCTGAATGGCAGACTATTTTTGCGAATCTCTCTGAAAATTCGGATGATGCTTCAGATTCAGGTTTCAATTCATCAAATGAGTTTGAAACAGCTTTATAAAAATAGATAGATATTTCCTTCCAAAGGTTTCTACCATTCTAGAGCATTATCATTTTGGCATGAGGGAACAGTTTGTTGAAGAATCCGTTTGAGGTATATATTACAGTGGAAGAACGTTTTATAGACCCGTTTATGTTCAAATGTAATATTGATGAGGTTAAGAAGGAGCTCTGACTTAAGGACAATCCCAAATTGAGTGAAGTTATTAGCATTTTTGCTGAATGCATTGAACATTCCTTAGCATGTGCCAATTAATTACTGAAGAACAAAGATTCAAAACTCTCAGTGCAAAAATTTGTGTCTAGGCCCAAAGTACTTAACAAATCATCCATTTTCTATAAACCCCTAATTTTCTGTTTTCGTTGTGGTAATCCCAATCATCTGGCCAACAGCAAAGAATGTATTGTTTTGAACGCTGTTTGTAAGGATTGTGGTAAAAAGGTAATTTTGCAAATGTTTGTAAAAGTGCTCCTTTGAAAGGTAAGGTTTAGGAGGTGGGTACAGAAAACAAAGACATTATGATAGAAATCTATGACGATGTTAACTTGGTTTGAATCATGAGTACATCCCTGTAATCTAGTCTCCTTCGATGGTGTTGCGCATAACATGGTGATTGATTCTACAGCTCACCTTTCATTAATATTGGAGCAAGAATTTACTTGTTTTTTCATAGAAAGGGTAGTTTTGCTCAAGCCTGATCTTATTTCAATCAACTATTGGGGTAAACATAATGATCTAGTAGGCTATTTTGAAGCAGTCATTGAATTTAGAGGGAATTGCACACAGGGCAAATCTTGGTTCTGGTTAAAGGTGACACCATCTTAAGATGGCCGCATGGAAAACTGTTAGGTATTTATTTAGATCACAATGCTTCTTCACAAGCTTTGTTGCACAAAATTGATTTGCATATTTTTTGGTTCTGATTTGTTGGTTAAGGATTTTCCAGACGTTTTCTGTGAAAAGACTGGATGTCTGAAAAGTTATAATGCACCATATCTGGTTGCAGCTGAGTGCCAGTCCAGCCATGTATAAAGTAAGAAGCATTCCCATATTCCTGCAGGAACAAGTTACAAAAGAGTTAGGACGTCTCAAAAGTGACTGTCCTAGATAAACAGGCAAGGCTACAGAGTGGCTTGCTCCAGTTGTGGTTGCTTCTACGTCTAATGGAGATACAAGATTGTGTGTTGACCTAAGACAACATAATGAGAGGGTAGTAGAAGATTATTTTCCATTACCCAATGTAACTGAAATGATTAGTTTGTTGGCTAGAGCGAAGTATTTCACAACTTCGGACTTAATGTCTGCTTATCACCAGGTCAAATTAACAAAAGACTCAAAGAATTCCTCTTCATTCATTACTCCTTTTCAGAGTTTCAGATTTAATTGCATGCATTTCAGTTTGTTATGCAGCTGCAGTATTTCAGAGATTGAAGACAAATTTGCTAGGTTGCCATCCTAATTTTAAATTTCTTTAGGATGATGTTTTAATTTTTAATGATATTCGTGGAGATCATTTGAACTCCATAAAGCAGGTTCTTAATATCTTCAAAAACAGTGGAATAACTTTAAAATTGAATAAATGTAGGTTTTGTGGTGAAGAGATTTCCTAGCTAGGTTATGTAATCTCAAAAGATGGTATTCGTCCCAAGGAGGAGCTTGTAATATTTTAAATTTGCCATTGCAAAGGATGACAGAATTTTATGCCCGCTTCGTTCAAGATTTCCAAGTAAAGCACGTTATCAGGAGATAATTGAGAAAAGATGTTACTTTTTGAATGGGATGAGGAATGTGAAAGGGAATTCAAATGTATCAAGAAATGTTTAGTTGATGCTCAGTGCTTAAAATGTTTTGTTTCATGGAAACCTTGTCATCTCAGTACAGATGCTTGTGGGAAGGTCTGGGGCAACAAATGCAGGGTGGCAATGGATCATAATTGCTTTTGCCTTTAGGAGCCTGTGAGGAGCAGCATGTAGATATTCTACTCTTGATAATGAAGCTTTGGCAGTTTTCTGGGCTTTAAGCAAGCTTAAGCAGATTTTGTGGGGGACTTTGTTGTTTGTTCTGATACCAAACCATTGTGTGAGGTATTTGCTAAGAAATGTCTGGATGGAATTTCCTCTCGCATTTGCAGATGGAAAATTGCTCTGCAAGATTACTCTTTTGAAGTTCAGTATGTTCCGAGAGTTGACAATAAAGCAGCTGATTGTTTGTGAAGATTGGTGTCTGACTCTGTGAATGAGTGTTAGTCTAAAAGTTGCTGTTGGAAAGAGGATGATTTCAGAGTATGTACTGTTGTGTTGGGATGTGTTTCACGTGATGAGTGGACATCAGAGTTGGATAAGAATGTTGCGTTGAAGAGATTTCATTGTTGATTTTAAGAGGAGCGAGTTACATCAAGTTGGAGGGTGGTGGTAAATGGTGCAACATCCCTGGAACATGGAGTGCTGTTAAGAGGTTCTAGGTTAGTGGCTCACAAAGGACTGAGAAAAACACTGTTGGCTCTGGCTCATGAAGGTCATCAGGGTATAAGAAAGAATAAGGAAAGCTTGAGCTCGTCTTTCTGGAGGCATGGGATGGGTTTCAAGTGGAAAGATTGGTGAGAGACTGTGTTGATTGCAGGCTGAGCAATAAATCCAACAATTTGAGAACTGCACCCTTGGTGTTTAGGGAACTTCCTGAACTTCCGTGGAATGAAGTTGTTTTGATGTTGTGGGACCTTTGTTGGGAAAGAGTGATAGAATGTATTTGTTTGTTCTAATGGATATATTTTCGAGATGGCCTGAGGTGATGATTGTTAGTGGCATCTCAATGTCCTAAGTCATTAATTTTGTGACTGAAATATTTGCCAGAGAGAATTATCCAAAGTGTCTGTTGACCGATAATGGTTTACCATTGACTTCTAAGGCTATGTCTGAATATTTAGGTTTAAGTCTCATCACACACAAGAAAGCAGTAGAACGGTTGAGAGATTCAATTGCACTCTCAAAGGATGTACTGTTGAGTACCAATCCAAACCCCGTAGTCTGAAGGAATGGCCTTCATTTTGTAATGCCTTGAAACCGATTTATTTTGTAGTGCCCTGAAACAAATTAATTTTTTAGTGTCTTGAAACAGATGTATTTGTAGTGCCTTGTAACAAATATATTTTGTAGTCCCTTTGAACTGATTTATTTTGTAATGCCTTGATACAGATTGGTTTGGTAGAACCTTGAATAAGATTTATTTTGCAGTGCACTCAGACTTTCACAGCAGCCATTTTAGGCATTCTATTTTTCTTTACCCAAACGTCCTGTAACCATCCCAGATAGTTCCCATTAGTGACACAAAACATATGGTCTACAACATATTAAGTCAAAAACTACATTTCAGTGGAGGCAACCGCTCTGCTGTTTCCCTCTTAAGTATTTGTTTTCTTTCTTTCTCTCTCTCTCTCTCTACTCAACCCTACCTTATTTTCCCTCCTCTGTAAACATTAATGTCATTATTCTCTTTCTGCTTTAGTGGAAAAATTCAAAGTTTTAACAGATGGATTAAAAATGTAATAAAGTGCATTGTGTAAGAAAATATTGAAAGTAAGGTCTTTTTAGTAAATATTTATTTTAGTAACACGGTTCTGGTGAGAAGTAGAGGATGTTGATGGAGCATGAAGTGTGGTCTGGATGAGACTTTGCTACTTGGATGTTCTGGGCAGTTTGGTCCTGTTGGTAGGACCACGAGATTCAGTTTGAAGGGACAGTGCATCTTGGTTGCAATTTTTGACTGTTCTGTCCAGTTCCTAGAATAGTTGGGTCTGGATGAGAAAGTGCACCGAGGGGTAAGGGTGTGACGGTGTTACGTTATCTTAGCAGCTTGGCTCAGCAGCAGGATCAACAATTCTTATAGCGTGGACTGTCTTTCTGAGGTTCAATCAGGGCGTTACTTCACATGCCTCTTTCTGTATAGCGTGAGATCTCACAAAATGCAAGAACAGATCTGATTGTGCGTTTAACCTTTACTTCGCCTTCTCTGCACGTTTTTTATTTATTCATGCGAGCACTGCAATCCACTTTTTTGGGCCACCTCTGAATCTGATGTTTGTTTAAATTTTCATTATTAGTTTTTTCTGAACCACTTATGGATCCTGGTTATGTTGTATGAAATTGTGGAAAGCAGTTGTGTATTAGCTAATAAATCAACACAAGCGTTTTCATCTTTTTGAATCCCTACAGGGCAACTGAGGCAAAAAAAAAATCAGAATTTGAATAATTTCTAAATGACCCCAAATGACCCACTCCTCTTTGTGTGGTCGTAATGATGGCACCCTGGTATGCTGAAAAGCAACAAGATACTGCTACCTGTTCAGTAGCATATATTGGCAGAAGCCTTTTTTTTTTTGTAAAACCGTTTTTATTGCAGAACAGTATAAGAGGCAACGTACATTCATAATATTCCCGCACCGCTATTGCCAGTATCATATCTCACGTGGCCATTTAGGCAGTCGTACACAGCTTGTGAGCCCACATCCCAGAGGCCGGGCAGCGTCGTCAAGGATAACATTATACTGTACCATATTTCGATCTGTACTTTTGCCGCGAACATAGTAGGGTGTCTGCGTTCCGCTTTGAGGTTTCCTCCCCCCTTTTCCCCCACCCCAACACTTCCCCTCCCCAATCCCTATCCCCCAGCCCCCTCCCTCCCCACCCTCCAGTGCCCACGCCTACGACTGCGACTGTTCCCGGCCTTAGTGTTTAGTCTGGGGTACATTTCAGAAGTAAATAACCATTTACTGTGTTTGTGTGGTTGGAATGCTCCGGGGGGCAGCCTCCGGCTCAGAGGGCTCCTCGTCCTCCTCCATCACGCTGTTGCGCAGGGCCTGCACCAACCCCTCCCACGCTGTGGCCGCCGCTAGTGCCCTATCGTCAGCCCTGCGAGTCGCTAGCTGGTATCTAAGCGTGCTTTCACTCGCCGCCCATTTCTGTAGCTCCTTAATCCAGCTCCCATGTGTGGGGCCCGCCTTCGACTTCCAAAGTCTTGTCACCTCTCTCTTTGCTAAGAGGAGGCCCATGTCAATAAATTTACTGGTGCTCCTGTTCTTGGGTGTATGAGGAAACCAGTGCAGGACACAAACCGCCTTAGTGTATTGCAAGTCCCTGTCTGTCATCGCAGCCAGTGTTTCACCCACTTCCCTCCAGTATTTGCGTAGGCGAGGGCAGTCCCATAACATATGTCCTAGCTCAGCTCCCACCACTCCGCATCTAGTACACGCCGCAATATATTGGCAGAAGCCTTACTCATTATGTTGGCATGAAGGCATTTTGTTTGCTGATGCTGTAATTCACCTGAGGAAAAAGTCATAAAATTGGAACTATATATCCCAGCATTCACAGCACTGTTTATTTCTTCTGGGCCGGTATTTTTGATGACCATTTTTCAGCTGTGGCACAAGCTATAGGCAACATTTCACCTGCTACACAGTGGACAATAGCAATGCTTCCAGTGGGCTTTGGATCAGCCTATTGAACACTTTTGGTTTGCTTTCTTGTCCCCCATCATGTGCTTTTTCTTATTTGATGGTTTTCCTCACTCCTCTTCTGTTTGTAGCTTCTTTACCGTCATTCTGGTTAGATGACTTTAATCCGTTCACCGCTCACATTCAGGAAACTTTCTTTTTTTCTTTTGGTTTTAGTACTCTGTGGGAGTGCAAGTGTTTGTGTTTTCTTGCTCTCTGCCTCGTGTTGTACTTCCTCTTCAACCCCCAAACCTACTTTCTTTGTGTTGCTCACCCCTACCACCCAAGCTCATCTGTTACTTCTCCTACCTCTCCTTGTCTGCCTCTTTTTGAATGTATTTTTCAGCCCCGCCACCCAATGCTCCTCTGTTGCTTCCTTTGCCCATCCCAGTGAGTGTTTCTCCCCCACCTTTTTTTAATCCCGGTCTGCACCCATCCATCTTCTCCACTGATCCCCTTTGCACTGGCTGCTTGGAGATGTTAATATTTCCCCCCACCCACTCTACCATTGCACTCCCACCCCTCACCACAGCATCCGTTTTGTAATGATTTATTGGAGGGCCCAGCAGCTGCAATTGTCTGCTGAACAACTCCTTTTTGGAAAAGGTGTGTAGGAAGGTAGGATCCTTCTGGATGGTTACCCCCACTTTTTTGCTGGTGTCATTATGGTTTACTGACTAGTCTGACTGGGATCCTGCTAATCAGGTCCCTGTGCTTCTTTTCTAAATTGGACATGGTGAGTACTTGTGTTAAATGGTAGCGGCAGTTTCAGTCGATAACCTTTCAAGTATTGCCCGGCGGTAATCGCCTCTTATACCATTCGATGATTAAACAACAAAGAGGCAGGCGCCGGAGACTGGAAGGCAGGAAACAAAGTTTTATTCCGTCGGAGCAGAACACATCAGATCGGACAGCAAGGTATCGTCACGAGGTGCTCTAACCACATCTCTGAGGCCTTGCCTCTTATACACAGGTTTATTGCTTTATTACATGTGATACATTCTTGTTGAGACTTTGATGTACGGAAAGACATCCTTGGAATCCCCACTTCAAGCTCGTTCCCACACATATCTACAGTGGAAGTCCCCACCCCACCCACAGTAGGAGATGGCTATCACACAGCTGGACATTCTGCCAATTCCCGGGGGTGTGTGCGACTGGTCGGGTCTCAGGGGGTGGGGGCCTTGATCCACTGTAATCCCTTTGATGTGAGGTGTTTCCCTTACAGTAGGGGCAATAAACTGCATCCGCAGGGCTAGGTGATGGCCTGGGATCGGTTCGGACAATCGGGCGCAGAGGAAGGGGGTTATCAAAAAGGATGTATGACCATGTATGGGATGAAAGGAGGTGTTGGTCAGGCACGGGATGTGGTTCCATGGCAGGGTCGCGCAGGAGGAGAGGTTTTATGGCCCATGCATGAGAGGGCGGGGTTGGTCAGCGCACGGGGGGATGTTCGCAGCGCCAGAGGGACGCGCTGGCGATCGGCAATGAGCGGGGAGAGGGCCATGGTGCCTAAAATGGCCGCCGTGTGTTTCTGCGTGCGGCGTTGGAGAGAGACAAGATGGCGCAGATAATGTTCAGTTACGAACTAAATTTCCACACTTGGGTACCCCCCCCCAGGTTGGCTACTGATGTACCCTTGTAAGTCCCTAGTATATGGTACTAAAGTACCCAGGGCATATGTACACCAGGGGTGAAGCATGTATTATGCTACCCATGGGAGACCACTCAAAATGTGAAGACAGGCCTGCCAATGCAGCCTGTGTAAGCTGGTGCTAGCACCACTTATGACAGATATAAGTTTCCTTATATCTGATATCACTGCACTTAAAACCTATAAGTCAGCCCTAAGGCAGGCCTTTCAATCCTGAAGGCAGGGCGCTTGGTTATAAGTGTGAGGGTGCCCTTGCATGAGCAGAACACCCATACGACCTTGGAGATCATTCTCCCGGGTTGTAAGTGCATCAGCCATTACGATACATAGAGTGGCCATGCGTCATTACGCGATGGCTATCTCTAAGCTGGCTGGAACGAACCCTGTCATGTTTGGTATCAAATATGTTGGAATCCTACCCCAACACCATGTGGTGTTGGGGTACGATTCCATGCACTGTAAAGCTCCTCTGGGAGGCCCTCAGTGCTCTCGGTACCAGTCTTCTAGACCCGAACAGCAAACTATGGCTACTGCCGCCCAGAGACATGATTCTGCCCTACTGCTGCTGAGCCAAGCTCTAACAGGGGAAGGCAGTACAACAGATTTCCTGTCACAGGGAGGTGTGACCACCTCCCAGGCAGGACTTAGTGTATTGGGACAGGGTGGAGGTGCTTGCCAGGGCCACTAAACTGATTTGAAGGGCACATTTGGTGCCCTCCTTGCATACTTCATTTGAAACCAGTTCAGGGAGCCGTTGGCTCCCGCTCTGTTACGAAACTGGACAAAGGACATGGGTGTACCCTCCCCACTGTGCAGCCCCTCCAGCCCTTCCTCTGGGAGGGACCGCTGAATCGTCCCAACCCTTTCCTTAGGGGTATTTAAGGGCTTACCTGTGGGTGGGTTCCTATATTCATCGTGGGACAAGATTCAGATCCGATACCACTCCATCTTCATCCGTCTGGGCACTTTTGACTTTGCTTTGGGAACCGAGAATGCAACTGGGAAGACTCCTGCTGCACCTGGTCTCGTCGTCCTGCCAGTGTTCTGCGTCGTCTGTGCCTGTGCTCCATACAGGTTCTTCCACAGGCCTGTGGGCATCCAAGACTCTCAAAGGAATTTCCCTTGAAGTGAAGGAGTCACTTCCCTGCATCTGCAGGCACCGCAACAAAGCTGACCGGTCTGTTGTTTCTGAGCTCCTAAGGACTCCAAAAGGCTCAGCAACACAGGTGGTGGTTCTGCAATTCCCTCGAGGCCTGCACTGTCTTCACAGCAAGCTTGAAGTCAGTATCCCTCGTTGGAACTGCTGGAGCAGTACCCCTATGCACTACATCGACTTGCTGTTGCCAAGGTGTAGGAAACTGGCTCTGTATATACTATAACAAAGTCAGGTATAGTGAGCACAGAGTCCAGTGGAACCCCAAAGGTAGGCAGAGGTAAAAGAAGATATTACTTTACTCTCTATTTGTGGTAGTGTGGGCAAGCAGTAAGGCTTTATCAGAGGGTAGGGCTAAGCCTTTATTGTACACACTCAGGCAAGAAATGATGTCGCACACTCAAAGACTGAACTCAGACCATTTTGTGTGTATAAAAATATTATTTAGTTATTTACTAGAACCAAGCATGCTTGGCACAGGTAAGTGTAAGTTGTACTTTTTAAGGCAAGTTGAACAATACACGCAAGCTGAATGAAAATGACTTTGTTACAGATTTGTAAATACTTTGAATACAGTTGAAAGTACTGATTGATTACTTTATGGATTACTTTTTCTACTCATTGTGATACGCCTAAATATCACACTGGGACATTCCCTAGAGAAAAGGTAAGTAAAGCAGTTTTAACATATTTGCAGTTTGTTTTCTTACATATCAACTCCACAATTAAAACAATTTTCAAAGAAAAGCAGTCCATGCAATCCTATAGGAGGAATTGGAGTGATCGGTTTACAGGTAAGAACTTGGTTGGGAGTTGGGTTTCTGGGGTTAGAACCAGGGCTCCCCCAGGGTCGAGGATGCACTCTCAAAACACCCTCAGCGCCACTAGGGCGGCCGGGTGCAGAGTGCTGAGGCCCAATGATATCCAATAGGGGGATAGATGTTAGGTTGTTTTTTCAGGGGGCATCTCTAAGATGCCCTCTGAGTGCCTTTTTCATTAAATCCCACACTGCCATCAGTGTGGGTTTAATGTGCTGAGAAGTGTGATACCAAACTTCCCAGTTTTCAGTAAAGTCATTATGGTGCTGTGGAGTTCGTAATGACAAACTCCCAGTACCATATACTCTTAATTGCATTGCTGCACTTACAATGTCTAAGAATTGGCTTTGACACTGTAGGGGTACAGGGCTAATGCACCTGTACCCTCACCACTGGTATGGTGCACCCAGCTAGAGGGCTGGCTTACCTATGCCAGGGCAGTGGGTTGTAGGCATGGCACACAGGGATGTGTGCCATGTCGACTCTTCATTTTGTTCTGCACCAAAACATGCAGCCTGCCATGTTAGTGGGTGTGTAAAGGTACAGGGCCTCTAAGAGTGGCACAATAAGTGCTGCAGCCCTTGGAGACCTTCCCTGGCCACAGTGCCCTTGATTCCTATGGTACCATTACAAGGGACTTACATTTGGCCAAAGAGTGCCAATTGGGTTTTGTATTAATGCAGTTTAGGGAAAGAACATAGGCCCTGGGTACCTGGTTGGCAGGAACCCAGGGCACACTCAGTCAAAGCACATCAACAGTTTGGCAAAACGTGGGGGTGACCATGCAAAAAGAGGGCACTTTCTCACACAAGGCTTGTTGACTCTCTTCAGCAGAGATCTTCAAGTTCTAAGAAGCTCCAGCCTCAAGCAACTCCTGCGACCAAGATCTTCGCCTGCACCACATCCTCTGCACCGTGGGCCTTCATGCTTTAGTGAGCTGCTCAAGGTCCTCTTGAGACTGCTGTGCTTTTGGCCCGTGGGTCCTCTTGGTCTTTGGCTCCAGTGGGCTCCCCTACTCGCTAGGGCCTGCTCTGACTTACCTACTCATTGTGAGTCACTTGGACCTTGCTGGTCCTGACACTGACTACTACATTGGTTGCTGTTACCAAGGCTTGTTGGTGCCCCTGCCGGACACTGACCCCCTGGCTCTTGACATCCAACATGGGACAGCTCATAAACGACTCATGATCTTCCACAATGTTGCCTGGTCGCACAGCTGCAACTTCAAGGGCACCGTCAACTCTTCTGCATCCCCGACATGGGTGGGCATTCGTCTTCCATGCCTCCTGGTCTGGCATAGACTCTGTCCCCTCTGCTTGCAGGTACCTCTCATCTTGAATCCACCTTTGGGATTTACCGGACTCTTTCCACTTCTTCGCCAGTGGCATCTTCACTGAAGTCCTCCATTGTGGTCTATTGCGGTTTCTGACGTCCCTTTGCACCTATGCACTCGGCTTCCCTGGTGTAGGTATCCGGGTTCCTGGGTTATCCACGGGTAGGGTGACTCTCCAACCTTCCATCTTTTATGGGGTTTCGTCAGGGTCCACTTGGAAGGGTCCTTCTTTAAAACTGCACCAGTGACTTACCCATTGACTTGCATTGAACACACTGTTGTGTTCCCACTCTGCACACGCCCCATGGGGTTTCTGGGTACTTACCTTGGGTGATTCCTTGGGTCCCCTGCTCTTCAACATCTTCTGGGTCCAGTCCCGACTTAGGGGGTGGTTCGCCTTCCACTATTTTAGTAAATGGTGTGTTCTCCCCCTGGAGCACTGTGTATTTGTGCTACTTACGTGATCTTTTATAAAAGTATTGTGTGCATTGTGGTTATATCTCCGGGTAGTATATATTGCAATGTGTTAGTGAGTGTTTACAAAAAAATACATATTTTTATAACTACACTGTGTGGTTCTTTTTCCCTTAACCTATACCATAGGATTAAGTACTGGTAAAACAAGCTGCTTTACACTCCTTCTGGACTACGCCTGAAGGCTGCTCTCCACAGCTACCACTTGGAGAGCTTTCGAAGGTTGTCTAAGACCACTAAAATCACCAGAAGGGTTGTCTGGATTAGTGCAGGGTGCTACACTTGCATAAGTGAGCACCATATATTTAGTCAGTCTCCTACAAGGTATATTAAGTTTTTTACTTACTGCTCTTCGATGGGCAGCCGCCATTTTTGAATTGTAAATAAAAATAATTCCAGCTGTGTCAGGCAGTGTGCATGTGCATGGCAACTCATAGACACATATAGCTCAACACGCTAAGCTGGCATTGCCTACCAACATCATTGTGTTTTATTTTATGTTTGCTGCTGCTGCTAAGGATCAACAAACATGTATTTATTATTTTTATTTTGCTGATGCGGAACAGCATCATCAAAAGCATTGGCAAAGCCAAAAATGATTGGTCGTATACGCATGCCGTGTTCTGTTGGACACGCTCCGTTTAGATGTACCCAAAAGTGTTTGTTGTTGCAAAAAACTTTTTGACTCTGTGGAAAATCTTGTATTAGATTCTTTTATGACCTCCCGGGTAAAACTGCCACTAACCTGTATGGTTATCAGGTCATATAGCTAAAAGACTACACAA
Source organism: Triturus cristatus (assembly GCF_964204655.1). Classification (NCBI taxonomy): domain Eukaryota; kingdom Metazoa; phylum Chordata; class Amphibia; order Caudata; family Salamandridae; genus Triturus; species Triturus cristatus. The sequence continues at coordinate 1,042,458,055 of NC_140588.1, forward strand.
ACACCATTACACTATATGGCACCACTTGGCCGTATTTTGACACATAAATCTAGGCAGGACACCTCTCTCCCAGGGCACTATTTTAAAGAGTTGTCTCTCTTCAAACCCCCCCTAGATTTTAGTGCAATGACGTACGTGACCAAAGGGTCCTGATCAGAGATGACAAACAGGCAAACTGGTCCAACTGCTTCCAAAGTCTCTGAATAGCTACAAGGAAGGAAAGCATCGCTGAGTACAGCGAGTGAATCAATCAAACAGTCAAACATGTCCCCTGCAGCTCGTAAACCACGCAGCCAATCGCGTCCCCAGCAGCGCGTGGGTGGATACGCAGGGGGATGTGTACATATACTCCCAACTTAAAGGGTGCTGAAGATCAGACCAGCACAGCAGCACCCAGGGAAAACTCTGTTCAGCTTCAACGACATGTGCTTGTTTAACCTTCAGCAGCCAACTGTGATGGAAAGTAAGAGCCATCTCCATCAGCCGGCCTATGACTGTGGCGCTGTGAGAGAACGTGTGGCCACAGCAGACCTGTATGGCGGAGGAGGAGAAGCCAACATCTGCAATGGTTGGCAGAAGAAAATCATTAAGCGAAAAGATGAGAAAGAAAGCGTCCAGGTCCTGGGACTGGATACTGGGGCGCCCCACTGAAGAGGAGCGAAGACAAGGTAAGAGGTGTCAAATGGCTTGGGCACCTGGCCCCATAGATGGCAGAAGTATCCTTGCATAACAAACGTAGATGTCCAGCCCTGTTTCCTGGCACTTCCAATCCATCCTTCTACCACACATGGACAAATGCGAGGTTCTTTATGATGCGAGGCTGAGGAAATATGAATTTTGTGATCAGTTATGTCCCCTATCGTAGACCCCAACGGCTCCATGTGCATGCTATAAGTACATGTATGTTCCCTCCTGCTCCAGTTTTGAAGACGCAAATATATGTGCGTCCACCGTCAACATGTCCTCTTTCAGATCCGCCATGAATGGGTCAAATATTCCTTTCCTAAGTATGAAAGGCCACCGACTTTATGTGGTTCACTTACCACATTTTTACAGATTCAGGCGAGTAGGCCCGAATTCTGTCATCAAGCCTTTTCTGCCTTCTGCCTCTGAAAGCTCCAGTCTGAGCCTGCATCTGTGTCCATGAACTTTGTCCTACTCCCTGCGCGGCTAACGGTGCCTGATCCAGCCCGTCGCCTGCCAAAAACTGTATTTCACCTTCAAGATTATCTCCTCCGCTCCTCATCCGATGCATTCCTGTCTAGTAGTTTAGGTAAACATTCCTCCAGCTACCGTGCAAAGGGCCAGGCCTCGCTGCCCTCATGCAAGTAATTCATAGCCCCGTTACCATGGAATATTCCTACCCCCTTGCATCTAGTGTAGACACTTAGACGCTTGTACACGCACAAACAGTCAGTATAGTCAGTATAGAATAGATTCTATCCTAAGAGACCTCTCTTTTTGGATAACACAGTTCTTTAAACATAGGATATTAGATATGATTTGGGATTAGGTTGACATAACCCCAGACTTCTGTCTCCACATGTAGAGCTAAATGTCAAGTCCCCTTCACCCTCTAGTTGCACGTCAATCACACGTCATGCGGCTGCGCGCGCATCTCTGCCAACTATTTCTGCTGACATTGCAGGATTCTCTTATGGATCCACCCACTTGTGACATCATGTATGATGACGTTTCTTAAATTACGCCCTCTATTAGCTACGTATGCACCTTTTATCAGCTGTTACGCCTCTTGCATCTGTTTCACTGTAATGTATTTTCTATAAAACTGCCTATCTGTCAATAATATATGCCCTTCCTTCCTGAACTTTCGTGGTGATGGAATAGAATGCCTACAATTCGAATTGTATTCCTTTGTATAGGAATAAAGCCTTTTAAAACCTCTAATACCACGGATTCTGCCTCTTATATTTACTGAGTTATTCTTAATAGACTTTACCGCATAAAAAATAGTACCGGTAACGAAATATTTACCACATAAATTGGCGCCCGAACAGGGACACTTTCTCATCTCACGCGCCGGCGGTGCGTTGCAGGCCCGGTCTCCTGCCACAGCTGAACGGACAAAAACGCGTACCTGCAGGATTTCCTGTATCTCCCTCCGGCCAAGCGGGGACGACTGAGGCTGCGATCAACACCCAGACGAGGCGGTGAGAAGTGCGAAGTATCCCGACCAGAGCCTAGCTGAGAGAGCAAGATCCGAGGTATACAGAGACCCGCCAGGTTCCGAGGTTCCGAAGTTCCGAGTCCAGTCGAGTCAAGTCCAGTCCGGTCCAGTTTCAGTTCCGTTCCGAGGCCTTCCGTTCCGAGCTACCCGGTGAGTACCATTACCGGGGAGGCATTTAACGTGCACATAGTCTGTGCCGGTCAAGACGGGTTTGGGTACACAAATCCGGTCTGCACTGTTTTAGCAGTGTATCTGTACTGTTTAGCAGTATATATAGTATGTCTTGCATATAAATAAGTACTATCTAGTGTCAGTATTATGTCAGTAACTAGTTTTCTATTAGTTATCATTGTTCGTAAAACTGTTAAGTGTTAAATGTTTTAAAATACGTTCTATATACTGTGGTGTGAATGACTGTTCATTATTGTGTTTTTGTATAAAGTGTGTTCTAGTAATAAGGTCTAAAAATGCCGCTCTTTTCGAAACTAAGACAGATCAAAACTAGAAAAGGTGTACTCGAAGAAGCTGTTCCCATCCCACCTAGGGACACTCCAGGATACTTTATGTATCATAAGCATGGCCTAGATGCCGTATTATTTCTTGATTTATGGGTGGACTACACCAAAGAATTACCAGAGAGTCAGAGATGGCCCGCAGCGGGGACCTGGGATGCAGATTGCATCATGAGAGTAGAAGAAGAATTATGGAAAAAGAAAGCCAGACAGTCACAGAAAGATGCCATTGAATTATGGCGTAAAGAATCATATAGACGTACAGAAAAAGCACTCAGACAGGAAGAGAAAGTTAGAGAGAATTCAAATAAAACCCGAGAAAATCTATTACTTGAGGAAGGTACCCGAGTAAAATCAGAACAAGTAGATAGACAAAGAAACGCTCTTATGAATGGTATGTATCCTCTTCTGGCCGAAGGGTTACCTAAGGCTACTCCGGAAATACCAAAAGACTTAACTCCTCCATTGCTCCCGATAAAAGCACATCCCAAAACACATCCCAAAACAGCAAAGGACGTTTTTCTTTCCTCCTATTTAGATGACGCAGCTCCCGAGTATGCTAATGCCATACCACCCACACCGCTTGCCGATGGTGTTCAACACCAAGAGCATCCTTCTGTGCCCCCGCAGCAACAAACTCCTATGCAAGTCCCGTCCGTTTCTACAGTTTTTCCCGCATCTACAATCTCTATCCTACGCCCAACGAATCCTTTCGTGCCTAGCACTTCAGAAGGTGCTACAGGAGGTACGACAGACATGTTTGCCACACCGCCGCGAAATAAACAGACCCTTAGAGATTTAGCACTCCAACGTACACCCCAACTAGCGACATCCGACATGTTTAAAGAACAGCTTGTGGATTGTAGATACGACCCAGTACCAGGTAGACAGGATAAATTGCTCATATCATCACTACGTATAAGACGAGCTACATTGTATTTAATGACAATACCAGGAATGGGTGAACACCTAGACGAAATATATCGCTTTGTCCAAACAGGGCAAGGTCCAGAAAGTATTAACGAAGCTATGGAATACCAGAAAGTGGATGTCCAAAGACAACTACTACGTTTTTTCATAAATTGTGTAATTAGGAATCAAGACAGACCTGGGGCAGATCACGATACCATGCAAAGACTTGCCAAATGGGGTCAGAATATATCAGAAGAGAAACATGATAGACAGGCGTGTATAATCGCCATGTGTCGAAAGATCCGCAAGGAAGTAGAACGAATACATAAAGAAAGACGAGAAACAGACAGAGTAGAATCAGAAGAAGAGGAGGAGCAAGAATCAGAGCAATTAGAAACAATAGCTTATGTAGGTAGAGGAAGACCCCATAATAATACCAGAGGTTTTAATGACCCGATACGTCCAATACGTCCAGAATATAATAGACATTGTCCAAACCCTATGTTAAATACAAAATCCCCTGAACACCTATTCCAAGCCGCTGATAAATTACTTTGAGATCGAAGGGGGTACCACATGCTCGATTCCATGGATGAACAAGAATTAGCCAGGTCAGCAGTACAATGGGCTGACAGTCCCGGCGAATACAATGATGATGTACTTGCACACACGTTTCTGAATCTAGACCCATATGAACAGCGTTTAGCTAGTATATACATGATTCAACACCTCCTTATATTATATAAAAGCCAACACTCCGATCCAGGACCCTTACCTGACATGTTGACCGAACTACTCACGAATATATGGAGAGGGTCAGGTACTGATTTGATTAAGGAAATTCTAGAATCCCGAAACCAATATTTAAATTTCGTATGCCCAGAACACGTTCCAGTTCCCATCATGGGAAGAAAAATGTATCACATAGATAGACAGAACCCGTTACGCGAAGTGCACCCAATCAGAGGTGCCGGTGATAATTTTACACGCGTGTTTGTGTACACGCCTATAACTAAATTGGAATTATTAGAAATGAAGAAAGTAGTACCCAGCCATGACAAGGATCCAGCAGGTTTCCACCGTGAGATAAAAGACATGTTACTCATGGGAGAGTATACCTACCCCGATAATATGAAAATATTAAAAGTTCTATTACCCGCCGGTGTTTACGAAAAACTCAAAGAAAAGGAATGGGAGGTGGGAGACCAAAAGATAGATTGGACAGCGTTAGAAAACGAAGAAAAGGCCAGAGCTGCAGGAGCAGGGCTTGGGGAAAAGACTACAGCACTAGCAGGATTGCTAATACAGGTACTGCCACGTTTATTAACCACGAAAAAGGAAGACTGGGGTGCAATCTCAGCCTGTAAACAAAAACCAGATGAAGACACTAGTGATTTCTATTCCCGATTTGAAAAATGTTTTAGTATAAATAGTGGCATAAAAGCCAGTAGTGAGTCATATCCACATCTGTTTGTGACAAAATTAGTTGAAAATTCTCTGCTACAAGTTAAGAATAGAGTATTGAAATTCGAAAGTACCTGGCAAGGTAATACCCCATCACAGATGCTACAGATGTTACAATATCACCACAATAGAATTAGAGAAGAACAAGAACACGAACAAAGACGTATGAAAGATACCAAAATGAAAATGCTTGTTGCACAGTCAGTTCCAGCCGATAGTCATCAAAAGGGTGATTCCGCAGGTCCTGCGAAAGGGACATGCAACTATTGTAAACAACCAGGTCATTATATACACGATTGTCCAGTCCTGAAACATAATATAGCCACAGGTAGAACGCATGAAAGACCACGTCCACCTAGACAGGATCAGAATCAACAACAAATACCTCAGAATGCACAACCTAGGTTAGCTCCGCAACAACTAGCTCCGCAACAGGCAGCTCCACAACAGATCGTAGCACCACCACAAGCGCAGCCTATTGCTGCAACCCAAGCAACAACACAACAGATGTATCAGTACGCACAAACAGATTATCCCGATTATCAGCGATACTCATGAGATAGCCTAGAGAGGGAAGTTGGCTTACCCCTTTTTGAGGTTCCCGTAGACCAAGAGGGACCTTATGTACATAGTGAACTATTAGGGGAAGACAGAAAGTTTTTACTTGATACAGGGGCAAGCAGAACAACTATAAGACGCAGTGAAGTTCCAGGGGCACCCCTCTCAGGCTCACAGAATATTTCCCTTGGATTCTCAGGAAAACCTATAATCAATGACGTAACACAACCTCTTCCACTTACAGTCGGTCCATTGACACGTACTACAGATTTATTGCTTACTAAATCATGTCCAGAAAACTTGTTAGGCATAAAAACATTGAAAGCTCTAGGAGCCATAATATGTTGTTCTCCGGAAGGAGTACGACTATTTTTACGTGACTTTAAAGGTCACTACGTATCCAGAGACATGGATCACCGACTGCAGAATTTACCTACACATTTATGGGCACAAGGCCCCATTGATGTTGGTTGCATGAACATTACACCATATCGAGTTACACTGAAAACAGGAATAGTACTACCACGAATGCGACAATACAAGTTACCACCAGATGCTGTAGTGGCTTTACTGCAAATCATTGACGAGCTCATTGCACAAGGAGTGGTTGTCGAAACCGACTCCAATGTATGTAATTCCCCGATAATTCCGATTCTTAAAAGAACGGATCCAAAAGCACCACCAGTATATCGATTAGTTATTGATCTGCGCGAATTAAATAAATGTATTGTACCACAATACCCTGTGGTCCCAGATATCTCTTCATTACTCACAGCTATTGACTCAGAAGCAACGTTTTTCACTGTAATTGATCTCAAGAATGCTTTCTTTAGTGTCCCAATAGATCCGGAAAGTCAATATTTGTTCGGTTTTAGTTTAAATGGACGAAGCTTTAAATTCACACGCGCACCTCAAGGATTTACAGAAAGCCCCAGCATCTATAGTCAAGCACTGAAACGAGAACTTGACAGTATCCACATGCCAGTTAACACTGCCTTGCTTCAATATGTCGATGATCTGCTGATCACCGCCCGAAGCGAACCTGAATGTGAGACAGCGTCACTGACGGTTTTGAGATTTCTGGCTGACAAGGGGCACAAGGTGTCCCCTTCTAAGCTGCAATTCTGTGTCCAGCGAGTTGTTTACCTTGGGCACTCGCTGTCCAAGGAGGGAAGGCAGCTTACATCCGACCTCATCCAGTTAATTGCTAACATGCCAGCACCCAAGACACAAAAGGAGGTGCGGGCCTTTATAGGCCTCACTTCATACTGTAGGCAGTGGATCCCTCAATATGCATTTCTAGCAAAACCACTCATCCAGTTGACAACACAGGAGGCAGCCACATCGACTGTCCTCCCTTGGACTCAAGAACATACACACGCTTTTGAAAGCTTAAAGAAAGCTTTATGCCAGGCACCTGTCCTAGCAACACCATGTTACAATAAACAGTTTACACTCTTTGTTACAGAACGCGAAGGTACTGCTTTGTCAGTACTCACTCAGGAACAAGCAGGATCACACAAACCATGTGCTTATTTCTCTAGTACATTAGATCCAGTAGCTCAGGCACTTCCAGCGTGCCTGAAATCAGTGGCAGCAACAGCTTTAGCAATCAGACAAAGCGATGCCATAGTGCTAGGACATCAATTGACAGTACAAGTACCACACGCAGTAGAGGTTCTCTTGAACCGCACACAAACACAACACTTGACTATAGCGAGACTCACCGGTTACGAATTAACATTGTTTCAGCCACACATAGAAATCAGACGTTGTAATACGTTAAATCCTGCCACACTGTTACCAGTAGGCGGAAGAGATCCATTGGCACATGATTGTGTCGAAGTCATTACTATCACGACGAAACCCAGAAAAGACTTGACAGATATCCCTTTGTCAGATCCAGACTTGACATTGTATGTAGATGGGTCATGTATGAGAACAAGTACAGGAGAGTTAGTGGCCGCTTACGCAGTCACAACAGACACTGAAGTCATTGAAACAAATTGTATTAATACTTTGTCAGCTCAAGCAGCAGAGCTCATCGCTCTAACACAAGCCTGTATTCAAGCCAAAAATAAGAAAGTCAACATATACACAGATTCACGTTATGCATTCGGAGTCGTCCATGACTTCGGCGTACTGTGGCGAGAGAGAGGTTACTTAACTTCTCACGGTGCCCACATCCAACACGGACCCCTCATTCAAGCCCTATCAGACGCGATTCATCTACCTACTACAATATCGATTATGAAATGCAAAGCCCACACAAAAGTTACCGATATCATTTCTCAGGGTAATGACCTAGCTGACAGAACAGCTAAACAGACTGCTCAGAATCAGACTAACACAACTGACATGACAAAGACAATAGTTCCGACACCAACACATTGCATGACAGTTAAGGATCCCGCCCTTGATGTAATTGACATACAGACACATGCTACACCAGAAGAAATAAAGAAATGGACTGAATTAGGAGGGATCCAAACAGATCAAGGATGGATGACGAAGGAAAAATCTATATGGTTTCTTCCCGACTCAATGGTCCAAGTCATCATTAACACTATACATAGTCCAGCGCACCTAGGAGAAAAAGCTATGCTAGACAGCATTCAACACATTTGGTTCAACAAACACTTGCGAGCCGCAGCTAAACAAAAAGTTCGTACCTGTATGATATGTTGTCAGTTTAATCCAGGTAAAAGCATCCCCGTAGAACAGGGTGGATTTCAAACTCCCGATCATGCTTTTGAAGTCCTCCAGATGGATTATATCCAGATGGAACGATGTCGAGGATTCAAATATGTTCTCGTAGTTGTCTGTGCTCTTTCCCGTTGGACAGAAGCATACCCGGTTTCAGATTACACTGCCCCGACTACTGCCAAACAGTTAGTTCGAGAATTCTTCCCACGGTACGGTTTACCACGTGTTGTCTACTCAGATAACGGCCAGCCGTTCTCATCCGAACTAATGAAACACGTTTCCCTTTTATTAGGCTACCAATGGAAATTCCACTGTGTCCGACATCCCGAGGCGGCAGGTCTCGTGGAACGTCATAATCAAACTCTGAAAATTAGATTGTCCAAAATATGTAGAGAAAAAGGAGTCGATTGGATAGTAGCCTTACCAGTTGCGCTCTTTTACATGAGAATGGTAGCACATTCTCGAACAGGGCTATCCCCGTATGAGGTGATCTTCGGTAGACCACCAAATATGTGGGGGACGCCTATACCTCGCAAAATCACTGATGTTGACTGTAATATGCTGACAGATTACCTGGCTTCCTTGATGTCTGCACTACAATCTTGTCGTTCACAGGTATCCGCAGCTTTTCCCGACAATACTGAGGTGAAGCCCCATGACGTGGTTCCTGGGGACCTGGTGCTGGTCAGGAATTTTGACCGGAAGACCCAACTGGATCCTAGGTGAAAGTCACCGAAGTTGGTTCTACTCACCACAAGGACAGCCGTGAAAATCGAGGGAAGGAAAGGGTGGTTGCACTCGAGTCATATCAAGAAGTTTTATGGACTACCATCCAGTGTAGATACTCAACCCTGTATTCCCTCACAGACAGACTCAAAGCTCCCCTTGGCTGAATTAACCAAACCAGAACTATACAAACTAAAATTGAGGTCTAGTAAGTCAGACAATTTGATTGTTTAAGTCCTCTCCAAGGTGAATCGGTTGAATTTGTCTCTGACATGTATCCTCTAGACCGGAATAGAGAAAGAAATCATCAGATGCAGCTCAAGAAGCATGCGTATTGTAAATCATTTCGTAGTCACTGCACAGTAACATTATTAATTTTGTTTTTTCTAAGTCTTCTGATCATCATTGTCAGCATACTATTGCACATGTATTGTCCTATTCCTAAGCGTGCTTACAATATAACTGCAGAACATTCTTTTAGCGAATTACCTCCACATGAATTGTCCTATAGATTTGCGCTGCGCAACAACACATTCATTAGTATGTTACATCATTCCCATCAAACCAGCAATGCCACGAATTGTTGGATATGTGGCCGACTCCCTCCCTATCAGAACTATAAGGGAGTTTTGCCCCTCTTTCCCTATCCGTTCACACATAATGGCTCCTGTGGAGCATGGTTTAGTTTGATTAATTCCCTAGATTCAAATTCCGCAGTTTATCAAGACAACTGGGTATGGGGAAACCTGAACTTAGTTTTGCTAAAAGTCTGCTATCCTAACAAGGAGGGACTTCCCAAAAGAACAGGAACTGATCTAGAAAATGAAGTATATGGATTAGGTAATTTTACACTTAACCTCATGATCCTGAACGTTGAATCTGAAGCTACACCAATCTTGCCCGCCATGTCAGTATTCCCAGTAAAAGGGGAATTATGTGTAAGAAAGAATGGTTCCATACACATGGGCCATAGTAAATGCACCACTGTAATAAAATTCAGTGATCAAGGCAAGTCTACATTCAGAGCTTCTCGCCATTCCTACTTTATATGTGGCCAGACCGCATATATACGTCTACCTTTAGATTGGGATGGTACCTGTTACATAGCATTCCTTCTCCCACCTGTTTTCCTAGCTCCTCCTGATTATCATAGAAATACCCATTTAGTACACAATAGACAGCAGAGAGATCTCCCAATTGTCGATTACACTGAAACAGCATGGGAAAAATACACAGATTTCAATAAAGGTTTCTTTCCCTATATAGGTACAGTCATTAATAGTAAGCTGATACGTAGATTAACCAGAACCCTTGAAGCAGTAGTGAACGAAACTATTTCCGCCTTAGGCAATTTAACAGAAGAGCAGTCTGCTATGCGGATTGTTGTGCTTCAAAATCGTCTTGTCCTTGACGTCATCCTGGCCGATAGGGGCGGAGCTTGTAGGGTCATCGGATCAAGTTGCTGCATTTTCATACCAGAAAATTCGCCGTCAGTATATAAAGCCATAACTCGCCTTCATAAGATTGTAAGCCAGATACACCAGAGTCCAGGCACCTGGACTTGGTCCGGTTGGTTCTGGGGCGTGTTGTCAGCCTGGGGATGGAGAATCCTATCCTTCCTGGGTATTGGCTTTCTCATACTATTCAGTTGCTGCTTATGTCTACAATGTGGGCCAGCGATTTGTGGTCTGTGTGCCACCTCGTGTATCCCACATCCAAGTTTTCGTTCGAGATCCCGGAAGAAGAAAGAAGAACAAATGATGCTATATGAACAGATCGATGGATTGATGAAGATCGATATCTCCTAAGGGTCCGAAGGGGACAAGGAGGGAATGAGGAAATATGAATTTTGTGATCAGTTATGTCCCCTATCGTAGACCCCAACGGCTCCATGTGCATGCTATAAGTACATGTATGTTCCCTCCTGCTCCAGTTTTGAAGACGCAAATATATGTGCGTCCACCGTCAACATGTCCTCTTTCAGATCCGCCATGAATGGGTCAAATATTCCTTTCCTAAATATGAAAGGCCACCGACTTTATGTGGTTCACTTACCACATTTTTACAGATTCAGGCGAGTAGGCCCGAATTCTGTCATCAAGCCTTTTCTGCCTTCTGCCTCTGAAAGCTCCAGTCTGAGCCTGCATCTGTGTCCATGAACTTTGTCCTACTCCCTGCGCGGCTAACGGTGCCTGATCCAGCCCGTCGCCTGCCAAAAACTGTATTTCACCTTCAAGATTATCTCCTCCGCTCCTCATCCGATGCATTCCTGTCTAGTAGTTTAGGTAAACATTCCTCCAGCTACCGTGCAAAGGGCCAGGCCTCGCTGCCCTCATGCAAGTAATTCATAGCCCCGTTACCATGGAATATTCCTACCCCCTCGCATCTAGTGTAGACACTTAGACGCTTGTACACGCACTAACAGTCAGTATAGTCAGTATAGAATAGATTCTATCCTAAGAGACCTCTCTTTTTGGATAACACAGTTCTTTAAACATAGGATATTAGATATGATTTGGGATTAGGTTGACATAACCCCAGACTTCTGTCTCCACATGTAGAGCTAAATGTCAAGTCCCTTCACCCTCTAGTTGCACGTCAATCACACGTCATGCGGCTGCGCGCGCATCTCTGCCAACTATTTCTGCTGACATTGCAGGATTCTCTTATGGATCCACCCACTTGTGACATCATGTATGATGACGTTTCTTAAATTACGCCCTCTATTAGCTACGTATGCACCTTTTATCAGCTGTTACGCCTCTTGCATCTGTTTCACTGTAATGTATTTTCTATAAAACTGCCTATCTGTCAATAATATATGCCCTTCCTTCCTGAACTTTCGTGGTGATGGAATAGAATGCCTACAATTCGAATTGTATTCCTTTGTATAGGAATAAAGCCTTTTAAAACCTCTAATACCACGGATTCTGCCTCTTATATTTACTGAGTTATTCTTAATAGACTTTACCGCATAAAAAATAGTACCGGTAACGAAATATTTACCACAAGGCACTTATATTTACCAGGTTAGACCCATGACGTTTAAGGGTGAGGTGGGACTAGCATATTGCATGTATGGGAGCCTCTGATTGGGACAAGGCGCTGATGCACCCTGGGAGGCGGCCAGTAGAACCCGCTCTAGGTTAATGCAGTTAAATACACTACATAGTGTCCATTACTCTAGGGCCCTGAGGTTTGGAAGCGCAACCACGCCTACTCCAGAAAGGTACCCCCTGTCATTGCTTGAAAATGACAGTCTTTTGGGATGAATTTCACAGGATGCTGGCCATAGTATTAGGAAGGGAGAGGGGACTTGCCAAGATCAACAACACTAATGTGCTTTTGGAGGAAACTAGATGTTCGCCCACCTGGGTTTATCTGTCTCACCTGGAGATGTGGCACATGGGTGGGTGGCCTGACCCCTCCGTTAGTCGAGGCATGGTGCACAAACATGGACGGGTGCACGGCACTGGAGAGAATCCTGTATGCTGCCAGGGGGTGTAATGAATAGTTCCAAAAGATATAGGGACCCTGGGTACTATAGGTAGGGCTCAAGTGTTCTATGGCCAAGTGGAAACCGAAAGTGCCAACAGTGGTTGGGGTGAAGGATTGCAGAAGGGCTGGAGGCCCCGCGCCTCCCTTGTATGGCAACACTAGATGTGGCATGCCCCAGATTTCTCGAGTTGTATATTCAAAGCGTGGGTTAAGGACGAGCAGGATGTGGTGGTGCCCTGTGGCATGGATGGGTAGTACTGTGCCCAGCATTAGTAGTAGTAGGACATGCACAAATGGACAGCATTCTCTGTTGAACACTATGCTCTGCCCTGCTGGTCACTGATATGCTCTCAATCCTGGCAATATGGTAATTATTGGGCAAAACAATGTGGCAGAATTAAATGTGCGTTTCCTTATAATACCTGCCAGCCTGCAATCCTTGTATAAAAGCCTCTCTCTAATTTCCATATTTCGGTCAAGGTCTGACATCTCTTGTCAGCTGAAATAAAAAAGGATTGTTGAGTTGTGATGTCACGATTCCTACTGCCAGGGCAAGCTGCCAAGGGTGAAAGCAGGCCATGGATATGAGATAAAGTACCCCCTGCCATACATTATAAGGATATTGCAAGTCACCGAGCAGTTCCGTGAACATACAGAGGAACAAAGCTGAAGCCGGAGTTCCTTTATAAGGTGATGGAACTCTGAGATGACTGTGAATATATCTTTATAGTGTACAGTGGGTATATTATTCCTTATAATATATAGTCACACAGTTGCCGTTCCCACAAACTGCTTAAATTCTCTGTGTTTCGTTCTTTCTTTTTAAAGAGATAGTATGCTTGCAGATTGGAAGAATAAAAGCAGAATCGATTGTGTTAAATTTAACACCCCAAAAAGCAGTAAGATAGTTGTAGCAAAAAGATATTAGAATCAATTTAACACACGTCACATTTAAAAACCGGTATAGCTAAGAATGTGTAGAAAAATGCAGGGATTCTATCTTTCCTGGTAGAAGGTGGTGCAGGAGGTGGTTTTGCTTCGGTTGTTCTTGTAGTTGTCGCTTCACGTCCCTGTTATAGATTTTAATGGGAAATCACTGACTTTTGGTTCTGCCATTGGTTTGATTAGGAGGTATGTGGATTTGGGACACGGTTAAGAGTCCAGGGACAGATCACTTAAGGGCAGATATGTATCTCGTGATATCTTAAGTGAGTGAACCTTATCAGCAGTGGCGGCTGCTACGGAACAGAAGTGGTGAGGCGGGGGGGAGAAAAAAAGATCACTTACCTGCTGGCCACCACCACTCCTCCAGCCTCTTCCGTTTCTGTCAACTCCCTGCAGCACACAGGCTCCCAGACTCCCCAAAGTCAATCACGATGCTGCTGTCATGCTTGTAATAGTATTACCTGCATGACAGCAGCATCGTGATTGGTCTGAGCAGGCTGGTTTGCCGCTCAGACCGTGCCTGGGACTGTTATCCACCCAGCTGTGTAACACTGCCGGGTGGAGAAATGCTAAGTGCGCATGTCAGTTTGACCATCCTAAGATGGCCAGCTAAAACGTCAAGCGCCCTTATGGTGCCCACCACCACTCCTCCCTGCTCCATGACGATAACCCAGCTCCACCCCGCCCTAACTGAAAAATAAAATGATAAAAACGTTGTGTTTTTATCATTTTATTTTTTGTTTTTGCACCAATCGGAGAGCAGTGGGACGACGCTCCTTCGCCTTACTGGAGGAGCCGCGGCTGCTTATCAGGTTGTCTGAACTTGATAAATACGAGTACCACTGAGTTGGGTGATAATGACACAGATTATTGAAGTCTAAAGAGACCATCCAGTTGTGGTGCATGTTTGTAAATTGTTAATTTTATATTAAATGCTTGTACAGTCTACCGAAAAGTTTGATTTTTACCTATATTCATTTTGTGGTGTGTGTATTGGAAACGGTTTGTAAAAAAAATTAGAAGTTTAAGAAGTTCAGCTATCTTTTCCTTTGGCCCACACAGACCTGTAAACACAGCCACCCTGAGGGCCAGTTCATGACCCCGCCCACTGCTCGAAACCCTCAGGCCAGCAGCTGAGACATGAACTCAGGGCTAACTATAGAGAGCCTTTTTATTTTTACTGGCAATCCAGCCCTTAGTTCCAAAAAAAGCATCAGGTCCAGGAGGGGAATACCAGCTTTACAAATCCTGTAGGAATGTCCTGTGGAGTATTTCCAAGAATCCAGGCTGCGGTGTTTCTGTTACTGTAAAGGCCATGGTCTTTTAACTGGTCTCCAATGCCCCCCTCGCGTGAAATAATCTTTTCCGGGCCCCCAAAATGAAATAACAGATTCACAAACAATCATTCTATAAAATATTAAATGCTGCAAGCAAGATAGGGAATTGTATGGAGCTTGTGTGCAGACTTTCTAACTAATATAGGGAAAGCTATATTTTGCTATAGTGTTTTTCAACTTTGCTTGCTTGATATCTGTCAAACAAATCAAGCCAAATGTTTCCCAGACCCTGTGCTCTGTCTTACCTCTTTCTTAGAATACATCCTATTTATGAAATTGAAACCCTAAGAGAGTGTTGGAGAAAGAAATGACAGAAATTGATGTTTATATATTCCTTGTATTTGCCCACTCACAATATCCTACTAAGTTGTCAGCTGACTTCATGTCATGTGACTGTTCCTGCCAGTCATGGCTTTTCGGTGATCAGCACTTTGCCTACTTAAGTTTTGACCTTATCTTTACAATGGGAAATACAAAACTACAAGTCCCAAAATGCAATTTGTTATTAACTAAAATACCAGGACTGGCTAAAGATGGTTTATGAGAAATTCGGCTACTTGGCAGCTCCGATCATAGTTAGTTAAAACATTGCAGTTTTAGTGTAGTTTTTCATTTTTAAAAGTACAGTGACATACATTTTTCCATCATGCTGCTTGACGGATCAGTCACTCTAAAAGTGCCCCCGTCATTATGCTTTATCAGAAATGGAGGGAGCCTTTTAAGTGTTGTTTTTAGACTCTGTTTAAACTATACCCCTACCTGGGACATGACTTTATTTATTTAGTGTTTTATAGAGCGCGAACGTGACCCGTTAGGGTATCGGAGCGCTTTACAGGGATAACACGTTGTATATAAGTATGAAATAGTCAAAGAAAAAAATTACTGACAGAAGAATTAATGATCGTCTATTACAGAGTGGCTCACGTCCCCTCTTTTGTTTCAGTAAAATCTAGGTGATGTTTTTAAGCATGTGTGTCTGTGCTCACCAGGTGCTTACTAAAAGCACGTCTTGGCCAGAGCCTGGCACCCGCCTGCCATGATTTCTGGTCCTACCTCAGTTTGAAGTCCTCTGCTCAGCTGTAAGCTGCTATGTGCATCTACTAGCAAGAATATAAAATGGCTGCCGTGCACTAGTTTCTATTCACAGTCCATTGGAAGTCCCAGGCAGCACAGGTCCTAATAAAGAAAAGTGTCACTGAAGCTGAGCTGAGCTGCTGTGGAAGGTGACAGTAGAGGTTTTGAACACAAAAAAATGCCACGGGTCGTGACCTATTAAAACCTAAACTTAGATTCTTTTGCGAAGAAACGCCCATCCAATCTGCTCACTTCCCTGTTGATTTTAACATTTTAGAGCCCACATGCTCTCCAAATCTTTCCTGATTTGGACATTCTTATTTGAAGTGCTATCCTAGTTTGTAGAATCTTCCAAAAGTTATAGAAAGAAAATATTAAAATTACAAAGTAAAAAAAAGCAAGATAACTGCATTAGAAACATTTTATTACACTGGGAAATTAAATGGTTGATGCCATATGAACAGTAAAATGTTCATAGGCAGTATAAGACCATGCCATGCTTTGGGGTGCATCAAGTAATACAATTCTTGAAGACAAATGTATTTGAGAACAATTTAAAGTTACTTGACTCATATGCAGTGAAAACGTCGGGCGTGCAGTGACAGAAATGTTGAGTCTGTGTGTGTTGTTTGCTGGCTGTCAGATAGTAAGTTCGGCAATAGAAGCCCTACAGAATCATGCACTACAGCATGCAAGGTACACTCTGGGGCATGCCAGGGAGGGAGGTACGGGCACAGAAAAGCAAGTGGAGCCAATCCTGGGCTCCATCCTTCAAGGCCAGCAGGGCTTGTAGGGAGTCACTCACATGCCACATTAGTCTCTCAGAAAGGCATCTAAGTCTTGAATGGAGTCTGTTACAATACATGGAACAATTTATGTGCACTTTGGAACAATATACATGTCCAGTGCTTTAAGGGCATAAAATAGTTAGGCCTGGGCGTCAAATTCCGCTCCGCTCGCCAAATTCCGCTCCGCTCGCCAGACCACCTCCTGGCGAGATTTCTCGATGCAGGCAGTTGTGGATGGCCGCTACCGCTCCTGTTGATAAACCTTGCTTTCGCTCTGAGGAAACTGCCACTCGAACATCTTCATGAGCAGCAGAAATAAGCAACTCCCTCTTGTGCTCCGCATGGTGCCGTTCGCGCTGCTTTTCCAGCGTGGTACAAACACCCGGCGCTAAAAATCAGCGTGAATGGTGAGACCTAACGCACTGTGCCGTTTGTGGAACTCTGTGTAGCGCGGGGAGTTTTTGGGTCACTTCGCGGAGTTCCGAGACTCTGCCCAGGCCTGAAAATAATCTATGGTACATGTGATCCTGTGTGTAAACTGGGCGGGGTCAGTGAATATGGGGGAGGGATCAGAGACATGGCTACAAAGAATATTTTGCAGCTATTTTGTTGACCTTTCAGCATCAGTCAAATGTAAATAAAACATGATAAACACACCCTCGATGAAAAAAAATGCAAATTAAAATAATTGGTGGAAAATGCACTCCTTTACGTCATGACAGCTCAGTTGGTTAATGTGATCACTGCAGATGTCTCTGTGTGTACCCAGACAGTCACAGAACGGAATCCTGGCTATTGCAGTGGCGAATAGTGACATGTATTTATAGTGCTGCGAGGTACCAGCCTGGACTAATAACACTGTAAGTGTGCCAGTCATTATTTTGTAAGTCTACTACGCCCAGTATAAGATAGGCTTCCTCACAATGTACAGAGTTTTACTGCTTAAGATAAAACAAGTGCTCCCAAATTATGTTTAGTAATATGCAATCAGACTGTACCTAGTGAAACCTTTGTTTGTAAGTTTATTTTAGAGGAAGACACTCCAGAACGCCGCTGGTACCGCCCTTGTATTACCCCCTGAAAAAGGATCCATCTCTGCCACCATAAAGCCTCAGAGGACTCTGTTAAGTAAAGCCACACACTGGCTCCCAGGCATCCTATGGATTTTCTGATTACAATTGCGAATATATGAATTTCTTTCAGGTAGCAGGGACCCTGCTGCGAAGGCTTGCTTCTTCCATTGACTGCCACTTCCTTGATTTCACAGCTCTGGACACACCCGCCTTTCCTTTCAGTCAGATGCACCTCAAAGGTCTGCACTGACCATTCAGGCAGGGCTTTAAGTGGGATGAAAAAACTTGGGGGTCTCTCAAAGGGGCGTGGCCAATGTAATTAAGGGCGTAGCTCAAAAACACGTAAGCAAAAAATCTGTGCTTAGCATAGTGTGCCACCCGACATGTATTGTGCTGTTTCTGTCATTGCATCTAGATATGTGATACAAGAAGTCAGGACTATTGGCTTTGTCAATGGTTGTTAGTTACATAAGATTAATAAGCAGCAACTATGGCTTGTATATAATATTGAAAAAGCTTCCACTTAAAGTCCTGGTGGCACCAGGACAATGTTGCTGCTCCTGAGTTTCAAAAAGAGAAGGGAAATCGGAGAGAAAATGCATCTCTTAAAAGGATTTCCCTTCCCTCCAACGCTCACCTGACATGACTTCACGCTGCAACTTCTCCACTAGTAAGAAGTGAGCAAGCGCACATGATGCGCCTGCTGTCACTGCAGTCCGGAAAAAATACGGACCGCATGTGCAAGGGCACAAAACAGAGCCCGATAGAGACCCGTTTCGAGGCCCCTTTTAAAAAACTGCCGGTGCTCAGACCCGGTGAGACCCGGCTCACTTAAACCCCTTCATTTAGGGATGGTTGTTTCTTGACAAGAAGTTGGGGGACTCTTTGTACAATTGATAAAAAGTTAGAGCGCGTTGTTCCCAGCAGTTCCTGCACACTCCGACCACTGCACATACCCAACAGTTGAATCGTGAAGCGGCTTCACAGCAGCACACTGCACTGCACACTGCACACTGCACACTGCACCCACAACCAAACGGGAAAAAAACCTACATTTACGAGAGGAAGCTCTGATGTCCGTTCTTGTCCATTCAATTCAATTCAATTCAAAAGACCTTTATTCGAATTTCGTAAAATCCATAAAAGTACAACAAAGAAAAACAACACATTTGTACAATAATATGATCCATAAAAACACCACAATCACAGTAATTCATTTGCAAATATACAACTAACATAAATAATTCTCAGGGATTTTCCATCGTTTTACGTGCGTGTACAATTAATCTCAGAAAAGTGCTGGTGCGAAAAATTAATTCATCAGTCTCCAGGGAAAATAAAAGTGAGCATGATTCCCCCAGTGTAAGAGGTCTTAATTTCCTAAAATAGGGAGTTAAAAACCAGTTAATATATTTTTGATAAAATTTACAGAAGAATAAGAAATGGATGTCATTCTGTTTGCTAATTCCATCACATGGGCAAGGATTGTATTCTACTGTGTGATGATACCCCAAAGGGAAAGCCAACAAAGTTTTTACAGAACCTGCCCTTAAACGAAAGAGCAGCGATCGTTCCCAATTGGACATGGGGAGAGTTAAATAAGATGGTAGTGGGTGTCTACACAAGTCATACCCCATGTATGTAGCAACAGAAGATTTAGATAGTTCCTTCCCCAGTCTTTCTGAGTTAAAAAGTGCATAAAGTGCTTGTTTGACTATGACTTTATCATTCATCTCAATTCCTGTGGGTTCTGAGAAAATATTGCCTTTATCCACTGCACATAAGGTTTTAGAGACCTCAGCTAACCAGGGTATGGACATATAGTGATCACATTTTAGGCAGTCCAGTATAATACTTTTGGTTAAGGTCGCAAAGTTATTTGTCCAAATCCTAATCCAAAATAGGGCTGGTCTGGCTCTGATAAAATCGCATACATAGGGGAGATTTAGTTCTTTGTGGCAAATGAATTCAGAGGCTGAAAAGGGAGCACCCAATATTTTTCTACAGAAACGATTTTCCTCCCGTTGAATCCCTGAATTTCTCCCTGAACCCCAGACCTCAGCCCCATATGTTGCCACAGGAATGCACTGTAATTTAAAAAAATTTTAAATAGCCCTAGTGGCACCTATTTTCTTCGGGCGTTGGAGGCTCAATATAGAATTGGTGGCTTTCGAGAACTTGCCCATGGCGTGGGCAGCATGCCCATTCCATGAGCCGTTCGCAGCGAAAACCATTCCTAGGTATGGGAAGGAGGTTACGGATTCTAATTTGTCCGAGCCTACGTTTATCGTATTGAGCTTCCTTTTCCCGGGTCCGCTAGACATGATAAAAGATTTTTTTAAATTCACACGCAGATCGAGTGCCTCCATATGCTGGACGAATGCTCTAATGAGCGAACGAAGAGCATTAGGGGTGCGGCCCATAATGACCGCATCATCTGCGTATAATAAAACTGGTAGTTGATTCCCCTGGATAATTGGTACATCTCTTGTCACTTGTCTCAGGGCTTTGGCAAGACCATTAATATAGATAATAAATAGCAGGGGTGCCAAAACGCACCCCTGCCTCACCCCCCTACCTATTTTTATGGGTCCGGACACATCGCCACCAGACCCGATCCTAACTTGTGCTTTAAGGTCCGTGTGGAGGTAGGCCAAAAAATTAACAAGACTTGCGTCCAGACCATAGTCAGAAAGCATGAGCCATAATTTGGATCTGTTAACTAGATCGAATGCTGGTGAAAGATCCATAAATGCAAGGTAAATTGGACTAGAGCGGGCAACATTGTACTTATCGATAATCAATTTCAAATTTAAGCATTGCTCCACTGTGCCTACGCCACTCCTAAATCCCAGCTGACACGGATCCAATAGGTCAGTGTCTTCAGTCCACTCTATCATCCTATTGTAAATAACTCGTCCAAGGATTTTTAAGGTATTGTCCAGTAGCGAGATTGGACGATAGTTGGCTGGGTCTGACCTATCTCCCTTCTTAAAAATGGGAACTATGGTGCTAGTCGCCCAAGTATCAGGCATTGGCGCCATAGGTAGACTGTTGAAAACGTTAAGGAGAATTGGTGCCCATAAATCCGTGTTATACTTAATAATATCTATAGGAAGCCCATCGGGGCCAGGGGCCTTGTTACCAAGGCTTTCTTTAATGGCTGTGACTATCTCGGGGAGGTCAATCTTGAGATTGCATGTCACCCTCATAAAAGGAATAATTACTTCCTTAGAGGGGGTAGCATATATTTTAGCAAAATGGGCCTCCCAACTACTACTAGAAATGTTGCAGCTAATTGGGGACAGTTGTTTCCCCATATCACGCGTCTTCCTAACGGCTGACCAGAAGGGGCCGCTGCTCTTCAAATTTGCACTCGCGACCAATGCTTCCCACTGTTCTACCAGCAACGCGGCCTTCCTTTCAGTAGTTTTTAGCTTGTAATTCTTCCTGGCCATCTGTACCTCCAATATACACCTTGGATTAGTAGACAATGCTTTACGTAGATCCCTGTTTGCCTTAGAACAGGTCGAGTCAATCCATCTCGGTTCTTTCACTATTTTTGGTAGTGGGACTAACAACAATTTTTTGATCACTAGACACAATTTGCCAAAGTCATAGATTATTCTATTATTATCTCCATTTGGAAATAGACAAGAATTAATTAGTTCAACATGATTGTTCTGCACATTTTCTAAAATAGCTCCGCTGTCAATCCCCCTCCATTTCAGCCGCAGACCGTCACCTGATGGTGTAATGTCTCTTGCACCGATGGATTTCAGATATACAGGGCGGGAGCCTAAGTGCAAAGAAACTGTGAGGGGGTTATGATCACCAAAAGATGTTTTTATCACCTTAGATTCCAATACACGGTCCAGCAAATCGGGGGACATAAAGATAAAATCAATGGTAGAGCAACAATCGCGCCCCCTAAACGTGGGGACATAGTCCATGTCAGGTGTTAAAAATACTTCCATGGCATTCTCAAGGTTGTGTTCATTCAATAATTTTGCTATTTCAAGCCCCCTTTTTTCAGCTTGGTCCGTGATTTTATTAGTGTCCTCGGTCCAAGACTTCTTTGATAATTTAGCATTAAAATCTCCGGCGATTAAAATCCCTGTCCCCCCCTCTGATTCCAAGTTTGTTTCCAGTTTTCTTAGAGTCTTAGAGAGGGCTATATAGTTTGTGTTGGGTGTGGAGTAAAAATCGTTATTATAAAAATTAATTATAAAAATCCTGGGTTTAAGTTTAAACTTCAACTCAAGGACCTGAATGTTCGGATTTCCTTCTGATAAGTCCTTAATGGTGCCTCCCACCAATATACTGACACCTATAAATAATCCTCCTACTGCGCGGCCAAAAATAGGCTTCTTTGAGGTTATACTAAAACAATGGTAACCCTCAATAAATAAGTTGCTGACAGCCCATGTCTCCTGGAACATAACAATATCTTTGTTATCCAATAGCTTGATCCATTGAGGGTCAAGCAATCTTGGTTCCAACCCAGCAACGTTCCAACTAAGGATGGACAATTTGGAGCGTTTTAGGGCACAAGAAGTATTATAGCCACTAGACTGCTTAGGTTGTATTGATGGAGTAGTTATGTTCTCAAGTGTAATTGGGGACATAGTCAAAACAGTGCGTGGTACCATTGTCGCAGTCTCATTGCGTTGTACATCTGAGGGATTTTCCTTAGCAATAATTTGTGCAACCTCACTCCCCCTATTTCTTTTCCCCAGTCAGTCTTGACATTCCAGGTTGGAGAGAACATGTTCAAAACGATTGTGCGTTGGTATATTGTATATATACCTTGGCTCGTTCTGGGGCATGTAAAAATTTTGTTTAGGCCTTACATAAGGTCTCTCCCTTGGATTAGGATAGGAGGGGGTGGGAAGAGGTAAATATGGGGGTTGATATGGTGGGGGTATAATCCGATGGCCTAATGAACGACCGTTCCTAAAATTAGTATTAAACTCTTGGTAAGGGTGTTCATAGCCATTGGCAATGTTACGTTTCATGCCCGGTTGATCTGTTAAAAAGTTAATCCCAGGGTTAGAATGAAGGTCGATTAAATGTCTATAAAAGTACCCAAGGGGAAGCAGAGTAGTGTTAAATTCCCAGGGTGAGGGCGGTGGGGCTTTTGAGAGTGTGGATTGCACCCATTGTGGAGATCTAAAATTTATAATGATGCAATCTCCTTCAAAAATTTTCCTCAATGGGCCCACCCACCCTACTCTCTGTGTATGGATGATTTCTCCTACTCCTTCCATAGGGAAATTACAGTTTGCAGAAAGCCAATGGAGAGTTCTATTTCTTAGGCTTGTGTAATTTTCCTCTTTGGTTTCCTCCAATTTTGGGACATTGGCTAAAATCAAAACATATGGTCCGCAATCTGGGGGCAAGCTAATGCGGGCCGGGATCTTTCTTTTATTAGTCACTTCAATTATGTCGGGCTTATCTGCTAGGTGGTTTTGGTTAGCATCCTGCACTTGCCTCGTTGCTGACCTATTATTTGTGTCAGTAGGTTTCTCCCTTCCTCCCGAACTAACTGTTGTAGCTGTTTTGGTGTCTAATGCTTGTTTGGCTAAGCATTCTGTGTTTGGTTGACCTTTATTTCTACTCAGTTTAGATGTAGAGGGAGTGGCATTGGTCTCCACTGCACTTTTCTTGTTGGCCGTAATGTGTTGTGATTTTTGTATATTAGTGTTAGATGCAACATGGTGTGATGAAATTGTAGAGTTACACCCTGTGCCTAATTTCAGCACATGGTCATCTAATGCCTTCAACCTCTTGTCAATGTTAAGGATTTGTTGGCTAAAAGGTCCTAATAGAGTAGTTATTAAGGTCTCCAGTCTCCCCCAAAAATCTTCATTGCCCAGCATTGCATTATTTAATGAGCTTTGTTCGTTATTTTTGCCCGAGTGCACCTCACTTTGGATATGGTTTTGTGCTACAGGAGAAAGAGGCCTACTCAGTTGAGGGCGTCCACCATTATCTCTACGTTTGTCTGCTAGTGACTCTAGGTGTTTCTGTTTCCGCTTTGCTTTTTGTTTTCTTGCTTTTTGACCCCTAGTTCGTGCTGGTGTACTATCACTTTTTTCTTTATCTGTGGTTGATACGTCCATGTCTAAGCATAGTTCTATCCCTTCCTGCTCATTAGTTAGGGAAGTATCAGTGATTCTATTAACACTTAATCGTGACATGGACGGTGTTTGTGATAGTCTATTTTCCATGGTGCGATGATTAGGGGATACACTGTCCAGGATTATACAATTCGCATTTAAATTGGTGCCTGGTAGCCCCGCATAGGAGGTTATGTCCGATGTGGCCACCAGGGAATCCAATGTATTGTCCTGCAGCAAAGGTAATTGCGTGCTTGGTGGGAGCGAGAGGCGTCTTTCGGTGTTTTGGATGGCAGAAGCCACAACGCCAATCGTCCTCTGCAGCATTTTATCAATTGCGGTCAAACTAGGCAGCTGGGTGGGAGCAATAACAGTTGAGGGAGATGTTAGTTGCTTACGACTCGGTTTATGCGCAGGTGGGGCTTTTTTCCCCATTTTCCGATAAGTGTTTTGAGTGTACTAGGCAGCAATAGAAAGTTAAATCCCATGCACAGCGTGTGCTTTACTCACGAACTTGGCGATGACTTCCGATTGGGCACCAACATGGAATGGGCCAAGAGGGATTGCCCGGCCCGACCTCCAGCGACCCCGGACGGCCACAGACGGCCCGCCCTCTGCCCGGGCTCAGCCCGGCGCCGCCCGCGCGCGTCCCGCGTCGCGGAGGGAGCCGCCGATTTTAAAGCGCCTCCGGGCGCGCAATCTCCTGGAAGGGGGCGTGGCAGTGGAGGCTCACGGGAGCTGTAGTCTCCCCCCACCGCGGCCCTCGATGTCGTCAGGGCAGCGGGGGAGACAAACAGCGTGGGTGCCCCGTCAAGAATGCGCCGTTCTAGCTCAGGCAGGTGAGTGGCGTCAGTGCTGGTGCTAAATCAGAGTTCCCCCCATTCGAAAACTGCACGTTGTGCGTGATTTGTATTAAAAGAACAGTCTCAGACAAACGTTAATAATCCTCCACGCGCGCTCTGAAGCAGCACTGTGGAGCCTCGGGGAATCATGTAGGACTTCGGTTCGTGTACTTGTTGTCCCGAAGGACTGTTGCGGCTCACACATGGAGTTTTCATAAAGAGTGTAAAGAGTGTGAGTAGGTGCAGGAGCTGTGCACGCGGCAGGGGGGAGTAGATAAACAAGGGGCTGTCGCCCTGAGGTGGGCAGGTCCGAATCCCAACCTCGGCTCAACACCCTGTGATTGTAGGCATATCACTCAGTGTCACTGAGCCTGTAATCTGGTTGACTTGTAGAGCCCTCTGCATGCCTCAGTCCATGTTTGCGCAATAAGAACTGTAAAAGAGGATGAACAGAACACATTAAATCACAGTCGAAGGCAGAGACTGAAATCTGCTTCTTGTCCGGCAGATGGCGCTCCAGCTACGCTTTCGATGTCTCCACAGTACCTCATTATCGAAGATGCCGCCCAGGAATAACGGAACAAGCAGCAGCCAGGGCTTTATGTGGGACGGGTCCTTCCGGGCCTGCCCGCCAGTAAATAAAAACGGACTTTGAAACAGGTCCGTACTAGGCCCTATACATTTCTCCTTAAATTAACAGGCAAAAACACTGACCTTTTTTCTCAACAGTGGTTTAAAAAACCCTTTAGGTATATCATGTCAGTGATGAAGTTGCTATTTCTGTTTACATTTCACACGTTTACTTTATCTTCCCAACTAGTATTTGTTTTTCCTGAGGTTGAGTTTTGTACTTTTTTCATGCAATCTATAACGGGCCGGACAGGCCTTTTATTCTACCGGGCATTTCCCCGCTGGGCTGGATCCCCTAGAGGGTGGATTTTAGGGCAGGGTGGCGTTCATGTTACCTCTATGGCACGGGGTGGCTTCAAGAAAGAGAGACTGGGACGGTAGAGAGAAAGTGATCAGAGAGGGAGAAGGAGAAGGAGAAGGAGAGAGAGAGAGAGAGAGAGAGAGAGAGAGAGAGAGAGAGAGAATGAGTATGAGTGAGAGAATGAGTATGAGTATGAGTGAGAGAATGAGAATGAGTATGAGTGAGAGAATGAGAATGAGTATGAGAATGAGTGGAAAGAGTGAGATTGCGCGAGGGGATGAAGGGAGCAGGATGGTTTCTCCATTTTTGCCAGGGCTGCTTTGGTTCCCCGGTCCGGCACTGAATATATAACTCTTGTGTAATGCATGCTGTGAACGGAGTCACCTAAAAGTTGTCTGTGTGAGTTCATGTTGTTTGGGGGATGTTCATGACCGGGCTCTTTGAGAGCTCTGGGGCTGTGGGAGTGTTTCTCACTGTGCTAGTCAATGGGTCATAAAGATGTTCGGGCTACATGTTCATCCAATCCTTGGCCTCTCTGCAGAGCGCACAGAGGCAGGACCAGCCTTCAGCATGTGCAAGCTGGGCCTACGCCCAGGGCGCCAACTTCCAGAGGGGGCACTGGAGCTCCCTGGAGCTGTCTTGCTACGGCCTAGGTCGAAAGAAAAGTCTGTTTAAACACGTTTTCAGAAGGCTGCTGGCGCACTTATCTACTGTTTTTTTTTTCTTTTTAAGGTACTCTTTAATCTAACCCCTCACTTTTCTCCTACTGCTTCTATATTTCACTACATAAACATTTAAAAAGGATGAGTGTGAGGGAGTGCCAGATTTGGTTGATCTCTGAGCAAAGGCCAGCTCTGCACAGAGTCCGAGTCAGCCATGTACTCATTGTAATTATCCTTTTATGTGAAAGTGTGATTGAGGTGCATGCCACTGATGAAATGAGAACAGGGCCAAAGAAATGAAAATTCTGTGTTTCTAGGTGAGGAGAGAAAGTGCGTGAATAAGAGAGAAATGGAAAAATGGAGGGCGTGGTGAACAGGAGGTGATCGCAAGCAAGTACATTCAAAGGGAGACAGCGAAAAAGCAGTGATGGAGAGGAAAGAGCCAAACAGCTGGAGGATTTCAGAAAGATGTAGAGAAAAAGATTTGTAACTATCTAACAGAGTAGGACATTGCAGAGGAAGGTGGTGTGAAGGGGAGAAGAGAATTGATTGGGAAGCTCTAAGGTCGCCACTACCCCTTCCACAGGCCTCAGTAATGTTTAATTCACAGCCCAAAAATGATCGGAGTTGTAACATTTTCAGCTCTAATTAATCGGAAAGATATCTTTGTCATTCATGTACTTGATACTATTACGAAGCATTGGTAAAGTCAAGAGGGCGGCTTGTTTTAGCCATATGTCTGTAGTCGTGTTATATGCCCAGATGCAATAATAGTAAAATCACAGCGAGGCACCCAAATTCTGGCCAGATGTGGACAAACCTGCAAATAGGGAGAGCAGAGCTGAGGGTCTGGCCAGGCTCCAAGAGCCCTAACACAATCCAAGCCATGAACATGTCAGACATGTAAATCATGCAAAACTGTGTCAAACATGATAAATACTCTTCCAAATTGAAACTGTGTATTTCTTCAACATGCACAAATGTTTCACTTTAGAATATTGTAAGATGCTAAAGCATGTGCCAGAGAGGTTTTCGCAGGGTGCATATCATGAACTGACATGTTTCACAGTGTTCTCAAATGTAGGAAAAGCAGGCACAGTGAAATAAAATTGTTGGCTAGGATCACACAATTTGGTTAAGCGGAGAAGCCAGGATTGAATTCACGTTGCCTGGTCTCACGTTGTGGAATCCAGCCACTTGATGGGTGTCTCTTGCTCTCCTCCATTTTGCATCAAAGGTTAAAGCTTTGTGTTTAATTTTTTTAGCAGCTACATCAGTGCACTATGTTAAATGCACATTATTACATGTAAAATCTAAGAAACGAACTCTTTCTAGAAGCATATTCAAAGTTTGGGGAAGGTAAGGTACTCTACTTCAGCATTGACAGGGCCTGCTTATCCAGTCTTATCAGAGAGACCAATATCAGGGGAGGCTCACCACCTTCAGCACAGTTCTGGGCGCCGCCAAGGAGTTCAGATTATACAAGTGAAGTGCAGAGCTCAGCAGCTGGCAGATGTTCACACAGCCCCCTCCATGTTGGCTGCTTGCATTTTTCATCATCCCCTGGAGGTTGGGGCACTAGGCCAGGTTGGCCGATCATCGAGGCGCTGCAGAGTGCTGTGAAAGTGCTTGGACAGGGATGCTTCAAACCGTCCGCACTCACGACCGACTGAAGTGCCAATAGCACAGCATCAGTCTCAACAGTACATCTGCCAAACGACCCGAGTGCCTGGCAACACCTCCTCTGCTGCAGGAGGGAAGGCTTGAGACTGAGGTGAGAGGGTGAGTGGCAGGGGCTCGGCTGTTGTTGGCCCAGGGGTCTTAGGGGACCCCAACTTGAGCCATAGCCGGGCATCTGGCAAACACCCTCTGTGGCTCGCTCGCTCCTATAGGAGAATGCCAACTTTTTAACTTCAATAATTGCACAATCTATTGATTGAACTCCAAAGATGGGAATCTCCGGTACACGGACTGTTTCTGACTCTGTTCTCCCTATTCAACACCTCCTGTCCTACTGACCAGTGGCAGCCACCACAATAAAGAGGTGGGGGGCGGATGGAAGGGGCGCGGGGCAGCGCGGAAGGGGGAGCACATGGGGAGGGGGTTATAATTTTAAAAAATGGAAAAAAAGAAAAACGTACCTGGAGCTGCCTCCTGTATCGCGCTCGGCCTCCTTCTTCCTAGTCTTAGAAGGCACTGGGGTCATGTCACGGACTCCCTGCAATCCCTGCGCTGCTCTCATTTGAGAGCAGCATGGGGATTGGTCTGAGCAGACAGGAAAGATGCCCTGCTCAGACCAGAGAGTCTGTGGGGGTTTCTCCAGCCTGGCTGCTAAATGCAGCTGCGCTCAAGAAACCGAAGTGCCCGTGTGTGTTTTGATTGGCCTGAGATGGCCACCAAACACATATGTGCGCTTAGGGAGTGCACATATCACTCCTCCTCCCCATGCCCCCTTCTCCTTGCGCAAGCTGGCTCAGAGCTGGAAAATGAAAAACGATGACGTTTTATTTTTCATCAACTGACTCTGAGCCAAACAGTGGGGCGACGCTCCTCCGCCATTGCGGAGGAGCCGCCCCTGCTACTGACCATTTCTTTTCACTTTCATGAAGCTCGTTGCACTCCACCCTGAAACCACCGTCAGTCAGGATCCTGAAACACTCAATCATGGATTTCACCTATTATGGAAGTTCCTTGGTGGCATCATCTTCTCTTCTTGGTTTGTCATGTCCTCTTTGCGCAGACCATACTCAATGCCCTCTCTCATTTCTTGCCCCCTTCAGCCAGATCTTGGACTCCCCCTCAGACATGTGCCACTTGATGGCTCCCCGCTCTCCAAGCTGGATTTCTTTGAAAAAGAGTCATTTAACCCATTCCAATCCATTTTCTCGTTGAGAGCACGACTCCAGCAGCCTCAGGAAGTAACCCTGATCTTCGCTTGAACCCTTCCAAGGGCAAGCAATCTCTGACCTGCTGCATCCTCCGAGGCCAGGCACCAGGCACTTATTAAAAACTTTGCCCAAACATTCCATTCTGATCAAGACGCTGACTACTGCTCTAGCCTTCAGCAAACGTCACTTCTGCAACAGCCTCCTTATGGGTCTCCACAATATGTATTTCTCCCATTGAATAAGGGATTACATTTTGCCACAAGAACATTGTACAACCTCTCCAGGCACAACACCGCCTCGTAGTATCACCATCATCAGATTGGCAGGCTGGCAGCCAAAAGCCTAGACAAGTTTGTGACTCCGGGCTTCGGAATAGTCCACAGTTCATCCCCAAACTAGCCTCATGCATTGAGGGTACAACCGTTGCTACTCAAAATCTATGTTAATCCAGTCAAATCTCCTAGTCCAACCCAGAGCTCCATGAACTGCACGGAGCTTCTGACCCTTGCATCTGCTGAGACCCCTCCACTGGAAGCCCATTCACATCGTCACTACCTCGTCTCGCGATCTCTTCCTCTTCTCCTCCGATTCTCTCTCCATCCTTCCTCTCAGTCCCTCGATTCCTTCACACTCCTGTCCTGTCCAGCGTCACTCCTTCTCTAATCACTCCTGTCCTGTCTCCCCTTCCCTCTTCAACTGACCCCCATCTGCAAGCTCCCCCCTCGCCTCACTTTTTCCTCACCTCATTTTTTCTTCACCTCATTCCGTTCATTTTGTTTCCAGCTCAAACTGTTTAAAAGTTACCGAAAACACAGTGACACGTGTTGCCGCCCGAAGAAGGCCCTTTGCAAATGTTGCCTGGTTACCTTTCTGTAGAAGGCCCTTTGCAAATGTTGACTGGTTACCTTTCTGTAGAAGGCCCTTTGCAAATGTTGACTGGTTACCTTTCTGTAGAAGGCCCTTTCAAATGTTGACTGGTTACCTTTCTGTAGAAGGCCCTTTGCAAATGTTGACTGGTTACCTTTCTGTAGAAGGCCCTTTGCAAATGTTGACTGGTTACCTTTCTGTAGCAGGCCCTTTGCAAATGTTGACTGGTTTCCTTTCTGTAGAAGGCCCTTTGCAAATGTTGACTGGTTTCCTTTCTGTAGAAGGCCCTTTGCAAATGTTGACTGGTTACCTTTCTGTAGAAGGCCCTTTGCAAATGTTGACTGGTTACCTTTCTGTAGAAAGCCCTTTGCAAATGTTGCCTGGTTACCTTTCTGTAGAAAGCCCTTTGCAAATGTTGCCTGGTTACCTTTCTGTAGAAGGCCCTTTGCAAATGTTGACTGGTTACCTTTCTGTAGAAGGCCCTTTGCAAATGTTGACTGGTTACCTTTCTGTAGAAGGCCCTTTGCAAATGTTGACTGGTTACCTTTCTGTAGAAGGCCCTTTGCAAATGTTGCCTGGTTTCCTTTCTGTAGAAGGCCCTTTGCAAATGTTGACTGGTTACCTTTCTGTAGAAGGCCCTTTGCAAATGTTGCCTGGTTACCTTTCTGTAGAAGGCCCTTTGCAAATGTTGCCTGGTTACCTTTCTGTAGAAGGCCCTTTGCAAATGTTGACTGGTTACCTTTCTGTAGAAGGCCCTTTGCAAATGTTGCCTGGTTACCTTTCTGTAGAAGGCCCTTTGCAAATGTTGCCTGGTTACCTTTCTGTAGAAGGCCCTTTGCAAATGTTGCCTGGTTACTTTTCTGTAGAAGGCCCTTTGCAAATGTTGCCTGGTTACCTTTCTGTAGAAGGCCCTTTGCAAATGTTGCCTGGTTACCTTTCTGTAGAAGGCCCTTTGCAAATGTTGCCTGGTTACCTTTCTGTAGAAGGCCCTTTGCAAATGTTGCCTGGTTACCTTTCTGTAGAAGGCCCTTTGCAAATGTTGCCTGGTTACCTTTCTGTAGAAGGCCCTTTGCAAATGTTGCCTGGTTACCTTTCTGTAGAAGGCCCTTTGCAAATGTTGCCTGGTTACCTTTCTGTAGAAGGCCCTTTGCAAATGTTGCCTGGTTACCTTTCTGTAGAAGGCCCTTTGCAAATGTTGCCTGGTTACCTTTCTGTAGAAGGCCCTTTGCACATGTTGCCTGGTTACCTTTCTGTAGAAGGCCCTTTGCAAATGTTGCCTGGTTACCTTTCTGTAGAAGGCCCTTTGCAAATGTTGCCTGGTTACCTCTCTGTAGAAGGCCCTTTGCAAATGTTGCCTGGTTACCTTTCTGTAGAAGGCCCTTTGCAAATGTTGCCTGGTTACCTTTCTGTAGAAGGCCCTTTGCAAATGTTGACTGGTTACCTTTCTGTAGAAGGCCCTTTGCTAATGTTGCCTGGTTACCTTTCTGTAGAAGGCCCTTTGCAAATGTTGCCTGGTTACCTTTCTGTAGAAGGCCCTTTGCAAATGTTGCCTGGTTACCTTTCTGTAGAAGGCCCTTTGCAAATGTTGCCTGGTTACCTTTCTGTAGAAGGCCCTTTGCAAATGTTGACTGGTTGCCTTTCTTAGAGGAGTTCAAAGAACTAACTAGGAAGGTCAGGTCAGGTTCGCCTACGGACCCTTTGCGCCCAATACAATTCAAAGAACTCGAGGAGTGCTGCTACCCGGCGATCCTTGATCTCATCAATCTATCCTTTGAAACAGGAAGTGTTCCGGTCAAATGGAAACAGGCAACCGTTGTACCTATTCTGAAAAAACCTTCCTTGGACCCCTCTCTTCCTGAAAGTTACCGTCCCATCTCCCTCCTCCCCTGGATCTCCAAGTTGGCGGAATCTCATGCCAACCACGTTCTGTCGTCTCATTTGCTGGAGGCTAACATCCTCGACCCCTCGCAAAATGGGTTTCGAGCGCATCACAGCACTGAGACCGCTCTCCTTGCGGTAGTGGAACAAATTAGAAAGCTGCTTGATAGAGACCAAACGGTAGCGCTGATCCTGTTAGATCTCAGCGCTGCCTTTGATACTGTCTCCCATTCCATCCTTCTTCAGCGGCTTTCTGAGGCGGGGGTTGGTTCGACTGCACTTGATTGGTTTAGGTCGTTTCTCACTGACCGATCCTTTCAGGTGTCTACTCCGCCTTTTGTCTCCACCTCCCATTCCATACTGCAGGGTGTCCCTCAGGGGTCGGCCCTCAGCCCGACTTTGTTTAATCTGTACGTCCAACCCCTGGCAGAGGTTGCCCAGAGATACGGCCTGACCATGGTGTCGTACGCCGACGACACCCAGTTAGTGGTGGCGCTGAATGGCGAGTCCGATTTAGACGCTTCTGCCTTTCAGGTCGCTCTGCGAGGGATCATGGAATGGATGTCGGACAACAAGTTGCAGCTAAATGCCTCTAAAACCGAGGTCTTAATCTTTGGAAGAAACACTGACCTCTGGGGTAACCAGTGGTGGCCTCCGGAGCTTGGCCCTGCCCCTACGCCCGCTGAGGAAGTCAGGAATCTTGGGGTCTGGTTCGACAATAAGTTGTCCTACATCCCCCACACCAAAAGACTGGCCGGGATTTGCTTTGGCACCTTACAGTGCCTTAGACCTATATTTAAGTTCTTTGACCCCACAACCAGGCAAATTATAGTTCAGGCTATGGTCCTAAGTAGACTGGACTATGCTAGTTCACTTCTATTGGGACTGAATAAAGCCGATCTTCTCCGCCTTCAGCGTATCCAAAACGCGGCGGCTAGGATGTTGGTCGGATTGCCTCGCTTCTGTTCCGCCCGTCAAACTATCCATAATTTGCACTGGCTTCCGGTGGAACAAAGAATCAAATTCAAGGCACTCTGCATTACCTTTAAAATCTTAAAGCTGTCTACTCCCCCTATCCTTGCCCAGACTATATCCTCTTATCTCCCTAACAGAGCGCTCCGCTCTGCAGGATCAAATCTGGCAGTTGTTCCCCGTTTTAAAAGAGCCAGAATGGGTGGTCGCTCTTTTTCGGTGTTGGCTGCCTCGCTCTGGAACGCCCTCCCCCTTTCGCTTCGTTCTATCACCAGTCTTCTTCCTTTTAGGAAATCTTTGAAAACCTTTCTGTTTGCCACGACTTAGTTCCTTTTAGTTTACTCTGATTAGCATTTCTTTCTGTTATGTTTTACCGTCTCCTCAGCGCCAGGACGCCACTTTGCTGCGGCAGCTGTGCGCTATACAAAATAAAATAACATAACATAACATTTCTGTAGCGTATAGCTGTGTTTAGGTGCTGAACTTATACTCATGAGTTGCAACTAATGCCCGCACAGTCTTAAGTTTAAAAAGGACAAAAAAATAAGTAATACTATCCCAAAATGTGCCGCAATTGCTGCATAATTTTTATTTTCTTGCTGCATAATTTACTCAACCCTGCCGCATAATTTGGCCCTCCTCTGACGCATAATAATCCTAGTAGGGTTAGTAGCCTCCCCAGGCCTTGTACTTACCTCGCAGTTAAGCCCCAGTACCTGTGCAGTGTGCCATGCTGTGCCTCTCACCCCTGGGTGAGTCTTGTCTCAGCCCACACCCAGGGTTGAGGGCATTGGGCAACCACTGTGTCCCCCCCCCCCCCACCCCCCCCACCCCCGATCTCACACAGCACTCGTTGTTCCAGGGAGCTGGCCTGGGCGGCCCCCGCCACTGCTGCTAGTTGTGATTCAGTTTTCATATCCCACCACAAGGGAGCTGCTGAATGCGGCCATTGACCACTCTTGGTGCGGGGAGGGGGAGCCAGGGTGGACCCCTCTCTCTGCCCCTTCCTGACGTCACACCTTTAATGGCGACGAGGCCTCCTCTGCTTTCCCAGCAGCAGCTGCACGTTGGGAAAAAGCCTCTGGGAATAGGGCGGTGGGGCATCTCCGCCCCACCCGAACCCCTTACACCTAACAGCTCCCCGCCCACCGTCAAAAGCATCGTATTTTTCAGATGAGGCATCCATGAGGGAAAAAAGACCCTTTGACAGCGTGGCGCGGGAAGAGCACGTTTTTCCGCCCCAGGGATCTGCCGTTGGCGGGCTGGACACGGAAGAGATTCGCCATGGAGGGAGGGAGGGGGCGGGGCTCAGTCCACTGAAACCCCTCCCTCAGGAGTCAGCTATGAATAGGCCATCACACAGCTTTCAAGGTGTACTAAATAGCTTTGCAGTTGAAGCTCACGGTTTTCCGTTTTTTCTGTTTTTACACATAAATGCAGATGGAAAACTCTCGATTTCCCTATTCGTATTTGTTTTTAAGAACGGGCAAATAGAGACATCAGATCTTTTCAGTGGCTCACTGCTGCCCATCATGAGTACCAGAATAAAGGCTGCACAAGCTGAGAAGGTAGAGAAAAAAAGGTTTGCTTATGGTGTTTAATAGCTTCAGCATTGGCTGAGAACTGATACCACAATGACTATTTCACTATTCGCCCAAAAAAGCGAGTTTACACTTAGATTAGATTATTTCACATGTCTCTTTCCTCCACGTAGTGGCTGCAAGGCCGCATTATGCTGCATACACACATGCACATTATGCACACATGCAGCTGTGCCTTTGGAAGCCAGGAGGGCTGTGGCTGCCAAGGCAGAATGCCGCCGCAGCACAGACCCCAAACTCTTCCTAGGTCCTCCTTCACCGGTGCCGCTGTGCATAGGGTGGTCACGTGGCTCCTTGTGGTCAGGGTGGGTTTTCACTACAGTACTGGCATAGGTGTGGGGCAAGCCGGATTCCAGGTCTGCAGCTCCTCTTATGGGAGACCAGTTTCCGCTTTGGTTCCTGTAGTTCCTCCCTGTTGGGGCCTGGTGTAGTGAGCCCGACACTAGGATACAGTGTCAAGGGCCACAGTGGCGTTCGCCCTCATTCCGTGATCTGCGGTGTTGGCCAAGCATACACACGAGCTGGGGGGAACTCCAGCTAATCTTCCCGCCAGTGCCCTTGCCTTTAAATGGCACGCTACAAGGACTCCTGCGGTCAGAGCTGGTTCTAAATGTGAAAAGACATGGGACGTCCGAGGCAGCACCGCGAGGCATGGCCAAACCTTGGCTCCTCTCAAAGTTTGCTAAAGCACTTTCCAGTTTTCACCAATGCTAACCCTCAAGTGTACTTTAAACCCTACCGCCTGTCACAACATTTCGTTAACAGATCTCAAAACATGGTACATGTTAAAACAGAGCCACTACCAGCCTTGATGGTCATCGAGGGCTCTCTACGCGAGGGTATGTTTACATTTCTTCTATTAAGGCCCATTGGACCCTTGGGCTCCACTGTTCGGAGGAGCGGGCAGCTGGATGCATCCACAGCTCTCTGAAAGTGAGACAGGAAACAGACAGAAGAATAAATGGGAGTGGAAGGATGCCCAACAGAAAATAAAGTGCTATACCCTGCCTGAAGGTACCAAGGGAGTCGTCAAGGTTAGCCATGGGGGCATCAGATGTTTGGGTGAAAAGAGAAGAGGAGGGGTGCCTTCTGGAAACGAATTCCCAGACACTCGAGTAAGATGCAAAATCTGTGGCTTGTTTTCCTTTATTGCTCACACACGAGGCTGCTGAAGCTTGTTTCCCACCGCCGACGCAGCGCGTGACGTCACCACGCCAGGGAGACGCAGGAGCCGTAGCAACAGTACAAAGGTGCATTGAGTAGGTAACTGAGAAGAGAGGGCTGAACATACAGAAAAAAATACCCTTCTGCAAGAACATATCATTACATCTGTTACTTTGTATGAGCGCTGGTTTTCCCTTCCTTTACTGCTACCATGTTGGGATGTTGATGGACCCTCCAGTACTACATCAGTTACCTCAGGCGGTGAGCTTTTAAATGATGCAAGCGGCTTCTATCTAGAACCAGAGAAACAATGACATCAGTTATTTCGTGTACCCAAGAAGATGTGGCGTAACGGCCAGAGCTGCCGACTTTGGCGCTGGGGATCCAGGTTAGAGTCTCGACGTTGGCTCAACACGCTTGAGATTCTGGGCAAATCTCTTACTCTCCATATTGACAGCGCCTGGGTACCATCACGGGTGATTGGCCGGGCTCTACAAATCTGAGTATTTATTTATTTATTTATCTCCGTGCACTTCTTCCTTGCCCAGTGTGCTCTAAAACTTTTCCAGCTCCATACATTTACCCTAAAACATACTAAAATACACTTCATAGGCAAGGAAAGGCAGTGTTAGCCATGAAACCAAGAACCCCTTCATCCAGGGGGTGGCTGAGAGATTCTGACATGTTACCTCTGGTGGGGCAGTCACCATGACAACCGGGTGCTGTTCCAGAGAACTAATCAGTCCTGCTTAACTACATATCTCTGGAGGTGGGTGGAGAGCAACGCACATTTGTATCTGTCCACAGTATCCCCGAAGCTAAATTCATGTTACCTGTGTAAAGGAAGCCATCATGTGTGTTCCATGTCATGCTAGCTCCCTCATTCATTACTGTCATGGACAGAATTCTTAGGAGGGCTGCAAAAATAGTAACCGCCCTTTCAACAAATTATGGTGGCGCGATCCTAATGCTATTTACGCAGTATAACAATTATTCATCTTTTGCAGAGTTTCCCACTATCTTCAGCAACATTCAAGAGGTTTATTTCCCCCACAAATATTACTTGGTGCTGAAATCTGTAACTTTTTTTGATGCGTACTGAGAAGCCGAATTGTGTAGAGCTCTTCAACCGTAGCATATATTTTTGAGCTTTTGCACAAAATATGTAAAGCTGGTGAGCAACAACCATGTCTCCGGCACCTGCTACGACTGTTGCAGATTTATGTACAGTTGTGCCCAGTGCTTTGAGGAATCCTCTTTGAGTTTTTGCTCATTTGCCTTGAATGAGATGGTGTTTCCATTTAGATGTATCTAAGACATTCCAGCCATGTCACCTGCTTTGTCAATCAGTATCCATTGGTATGATAAGTGAGTTATTGAACACCTTCTAATCTTCTTCAGCCACCAGTGACACCCCCCTTGATATGTGCTCTGCAGGTTCACAATATCTCACTTTGCCGCCATCGCTCCACTGATCTTGCACAATAAACTTGAAATGCTTGGACTCACTGAATCATGGGTGCCCTCCTCACCCTGGATCATGCATCTCCTGGAGCCCTTATCGTGTAAGGATCAGGACACGGTCAAATGAGGACAAACAGGAGACTCCAAGCCGCTCAAGTCAGTAGGAGGAACTTACCTGAGCCCATGACATCGTGCAGACAATCAAGGTGACATGGACTGAGGCATGATTGCTGGAAAGTATGGAGGACCGATATCTGGTGGCCGGGGTGCAGGATACAGAGGCGGGACTACCAGGACAGAGCGGGACTCGTAGTGCAGCGACTGGCTGTAAGGAACAACCAACCAGAGGTGGGACACTATCTTCTAGGTCCGTGTAAGTGGCAGCAGTGGGAGGAACCGTTCACCTTGCAACTTTCTTTAGTTCTTTTGTTCCCACTGTTGTCTGTGTTCACTCATTTTTGTGGCATCCTTGCACTTGTTATCTTGTTTTGTTACGCCTTTCTTCGATTTCCTCTCTCCTTCAGTGATTTTGGTTGATGAACCTCTTGTTTGGATTCCACGTGTTGAGAAGTTCACTCTGTGCCTCCTCCATGCTCCCGGTACTGGTGTAGTTCTCTTGATGCATTGCAGATCTTGTCAGTAGCTCGTCCATTGTGTTATCAGGTGAACTTACTACTCCGTTGTATGTTGAATGTGTTTTCCATTACATTGGTTACCTAAAGTTAACATTATCTAGTGCATGTTCAGAATATAGTGAGTGCAACCTTCGGTGATCTTGCAACACTGACAGAATATACCTTTCTCTACACACTCCACCTGAGCTAACATCGCACTTGGTGTTTGAACAGCAATGACAGAGCCAGCACTTAACTCTCTCGATCTCTTATTAGCCCTATTTTGCCTTAGAGCTATTGCCACCTCCAGGGTTAGATCCCTTGGCTCAAACAAATCTCCTGTGCAGGAGGTTTGATGGAGTAGAATTTGACCAGGTCCAGTCCTTCGCTACCTGAAACCTGACATTTGTGAGGCCAACTACCCCAGCATGGACTCAGATGTTAATCCTTTCAGCCCATCACAAAGACTCAGGGTGATTTATAGGTTGCCAGACAGGAAAGGAATGTCTTACTCTCCAAAATTAGCAAATTGGGTAAACAGAGGGACGTGGGACTGGTCGGATCTCCGGTCTGTATGACTACACCCATACGTCTCTAACTGAAACGCGGTAGCCTACTGATGGAATCTGTCGTTTAGGCGACCATGGAGTTGGCACTGATCAGGCAGTTTGTGTGGGTCAGTCTGTGGTATGATCTGGTCAATCTCGATCAGTAGATGGTAGAGGTGGAGTTACAGGAGTGGCCATAGCCCGGAATGTTTTAAGAGCTTATTAGAGAGTCCCTGAGAGCAATTAATGTGGGCGGAAGAATATCATTGTAGAAACCCGGTGGAGGAATGGGTGTTTATTCAGATGCCATGGGCGTACCTCGATGGGCTTCAAGAAGGATGCAGGGGTGATGGTGTATAAGTTGAGAGACAGAGGCAGGACGATTGAGTGAAGCATCGTAGATTGTGCCGCGCTTTTGATGAAGCTTTTTATGTCTTCTGAGTGTGGTACAGGGGGGTGTTTGTGCACTTCCTGTCAAGTGATGCCACTTACTGGGGTGATTTGTAGCGCTTAAAACTTAAATACAAAGGAGTGGTAGGTTAGAGTTAGCTGTGTGTGGTTTCGATTGGGTTAGACCGGGTTCTTAACACCAGATTTTGGGGTTCGCTGTGATGCTCTCTTGTACATTGGGCATTACAGTCTGGGGGTTTCGGACCGGTCAGTGTGATTCAAAGTGGTTGGTTCATCACTAGGGTACATGGCAGCTGAGGGTCGTGGGCGTCCAGGTTAGGCTTACTCTGGGGGTGGGGATCCTTTGAAGATGGACTGTGTGAGTGACCCTAATGCTAGAAGTGGAGAGGAGTGAGGTGGGGAAGGGAGTTGGTGTGAGAATTAGAGGTGTCTGTGTCTGGTCCCTGATACAGGCAGAACACAACGATTAATGAGAAGAAATGGCCCATCTGTGCATGTTGAGGTGCACAGGTCAGAGATAACAGCACTTCATACCAGCTGCACAGCCAGCCTGCTCCTCTATGGGCTAGTGACAGTCCCTACTGACTCCCCAGCTCTCTTTGGTCTTACACTACACCAGCTGATCACTGTGAAGACCTGTGCTTTAAATGAGCAGGTGCTGTGCGGGACTGAGTACATGCACTTCTTTAATGTGAAAAATGAAAACCTGCATGTCTTTAATGTGAAAGAATGAGCACTTCTTTAATGTGAAAGGGCAAACCCTTGCACTTCTTTAATGTTAAAGAATGAGCACCTACACTTCTTTAATGTGAAGGGGTGAGCATCTGCACTTCTTTAATGTCAGAGGGCGAGCACCTGCACTTCTCAGCACTGCAGTCATACATTTAATAGCAGCCGACTGGCACTTCTCAGCAACAAACGGGTACTTTGACTAGTGGGTACAAGCATTTCTGTATTTCCATTTCAAGCACTGGTAAGCACACAACCGAACCTGCTGGATTTTTCAGTCCTCTCTCTGTCACTGGGACTTGAGCTCTGGTTTACAGCTGTTCAGCCCTATGGTTTTAGGGGTTTCCATTCGAAAGGCCTGGCACCCCTAGACAGTGTGTTTTGCATTCTGCGGTTGCAGACCTAGCATTCAAGGCCCCCGTTAAACCCAGAGGGAGCAGCTGCCTGCCAGGGCATACGCGGGCCTGAGACCAGCCTACAGCGCTGCTCTGACTTGTTTTATAGCGCTATTGCCTAAGCCAGAGCCTTGGCGCTTGGCAGCGGACAGGCAGCTGGCACACTCAGATCAACGCTGTTCTGCAAGTGAGGCTGGAGGCCATATCACTGCAGCATGTGTGGAACGATCAGCGGGTTAAGATACGTCGTATGTCGCGGTTCACGATACGCACATCAAATGAAAACAGGTTTTTATAAAGCACGGCTAATCGCCCGCGAGGGTATCCAGGTGCTGAGGGACTTGCTGCTTCGGGTGGGTTCAGTTGAACAGCCAGGTCTTGAGTTGTTTCCGGAATTCTAGAATCCGCCTGTCATCTCAGGCACATGGAGGGAATGAGTTGGCGAACAAAGACTATTTTGTTGACCCTCAGGGGCCACGTTGTTGGTTGTCTCTAATTAATATGAGCAATATCATAATTCTACACAAACTACTGTCCTGTTGTTGGCATCGTCCAATGGCACAGTCCCAGCGCCTTTTATCTGGACATGGAAGCATTGCAACGACCTGTGCATCTTTCTGGACCGCTTGCCTTACACATCCCCCGGGCTCGACTTGATTTCAATGCAGTTATACTTACACGATGGCCGCCTTCCCCTGCTTGTTTCTCCTGTCGAATGAAGGCAGCTGTCCTATTGAAAACTGAGTTAATGCCACAGCGTCAACCTGGAATGTCACTGTCCCAGCAGATAAAAAGTGCCAATGCACTTTGGTTAAAGTCAATATACACTTTGTTCGTCTGAAAGCCATAAATGACAAACAAAATTCATACAGAATAAATACATGAATAAAATTCATCATTAGAAATGCCACTACCAGTCACACAGCCTTGTCTCCTGCTTCATGACGCTATCTCGTAGTGAGGTGTTAAACGCTAAGCTCTCAAGGAGGCACTTCCCAATCCCTACTCTGCTCTGCCATAGTTACTACGTCTCAGGTTCTGTGATCAGTTATCAGACCTCCAGTGACTCCCCATCGAGAAGAGTGACCTTCAAGATACTCACCCACGCCTACAAGTGCCTCCACAACACTGAACCCCAATATCTCAACAAAAGAATCTCCTTCTACGCCCTAGAGAAACCTCAGTTCCGCCGACCGCGCCGATACCCCGTGTATCCGCAAAGCCAGAATGGATGGCAGAGCCTTCTCCTACATCACGGCCACGAGCCTGGCATGAGCTCTCGGTCGACATGAGACGCGCCCCCGCTCTGCACATCTTCAGGAAGACCCTCAAGACGTGGCTCTTCGGCTGACCGGAGCTGCTTACCCTCACCCCAGCGCCTTGACACCCTCACAGGTGAGTAGTGCGCTTAACAATTTCCTGATTGACTGATTGATTGATTATTTCATTGTGAATAAGTTATATTATGC
This sequence comes from Triturus cristatus, assembly GCF_964204655.1. Taxonomy (NCBI): domain Eukaryota; kingdom Metazoa; phylum Chordata; class Amphibia; order Caudata; family Salamandridae; genus Triturus; species Triturus cristatus. Next base: position 1,042,499,393 of record NC_140588.1, read on the forward strand.
TGTGAATTAATCAGCAAGCAATTTTGCTGATAATGGTGCCATTGAGGCTATGAGTGAACCGATTAGTAATCTTATTGGTAAAGCGGCAGGTGATGTCAGACAGTCAGCTGTGTTATTGACAATGTCACTGGTTTATGTGTTCGGGCTCATGCAGTGTGAACTGCCCGGCAAAGTAATGGAGCACTGTACACTAGTGGTTGTGATGCAATGCATCGTGGGATGGTGGAGGACAGAAGGGAGGATTCTCTGGTATTGTATCTGTTATAGATTCACATGCTTGAATCTTCCTCGTTGTCATGGTGGTATCTCCACCATGATGACGGGGAAGATTCAAGCATGTGAATCTATCAAAGATGTCAATACTGGAGAACCACACTGTTGAGGTAAGTAACTTGTTTCTTACAGCCACAAATGGGCGGGTTCGTACACAGGGAAGTGGGCTTCTGGCTGAGGGGTTGAATCAGCTGGAGCAGAGAACGGGGGTAAGGTTGTAGCTATAGGCATGTTGGGGGCCACCATCAGAAGGTTTGATAACTGGGGCTGCACTATGAGGGGTCTTTACTTAAAGAACCATATACACTGTTAATACTAACCATAAGCGCTGCTTTTCTTGTCGTTTTAGGTCTAGCTTGAGACCTTAATGACATTGCAACTAAAATATGCACACAACTGCAATAGATATGTGGTCATACTTAAGAAGTTGTATCTTCATCTGTTGAAGTGGGATGACACTGTGTGGGGTGTTTAATCCAGGGTTTGTTGAGGATTAGGGAAAGCAGGTAAAATTACTTAGGGAAAAAGAAACAAGCACTGGTAATACCCAGGGCCACTGGAATTATGCGGCATGAGGTGACCAAATTATGCAGCAGGGTTGACTAAATTATGCAGCAGGAAAGGAAAATATGCAACCTAACGCAGCACATTTCATAATATTATTTTATAATTTTGTCATTTGTTCACGTTGACACTGGGCAAAGGTTTCACCTCATTAGTGCCCGTTTAACACCCAAATACAGGAATAATCAACTGCAAGATGACCAGTCAACCTTTGAATAGGACCTTCCACTGTGTGACACAAGGGTCGCCGTGATTTTAGCAACTATCATCTGTTTTTTAAAATCTTCATATTATGCAGCAGATGAATGATTATGTGTCAAGTGCGGCAAATCCATACTTGGGTGGAAAACGCCACAGCCACACAATCATATAATTCCAGTGATTCTGGTGATACCAATTGATTTTGGGCAGTAGTAAGAATTACTCAGCCTTCAGTAAGACATGGAGAACAGGTTATTTCAGGGTATCAGCAGTGCAAGCTTCTGTCCCTCAAAGAACTGGAACAGAACAGTTGCATCAGTGCAAGCTTTCCTCCTTCACAGACCACTTAGACCATGTGCATCTGCAATGCAAGCATGATTTTCTCGCAGCACAGGTACAGCATGGCAACGTCAGCTCAACCTACCATTCCCCACAGAAGATGTACTCTACTGTACCAGCCTGCAAGCTTCCCTCTCTTCTAGAGCAGACTGCAGCAGTGCAGCTCCCTCACAGCACCGGTACATCACGCTCACAGCAAGTCCATCTCCCATCCCTCACAGAGGATGCATACTACTGTACCAGCCTGCAAGCTTCCTTCCAATAATGAGCGGGCAGAAGCAGTGTAGCTTCCAAACCAGGCAGAGCTCAGCTCAAACCTCTGACCCCACAGAAGATGCTCACTACTATACCAGCTTTGCAAGCTTCTGTCACTAAGAACATGCAGGATCAGTGCAGCTTCCTCACAGCATAGGTACGGCATGGCAGTGGCAGCTCAACCTACCATCCCCGTCAGAGAATGCACTCTACTGTACCAGCCCTGCAAGCTTCCTTCCTTTACAGAACTTGCAGGAGCAGTGCAGCTTCCTCACAGCACAGGTACAGCATGGCAACTCAAACTACACACCCCCCCACTGAAGATGCACACTGCCGTACCAGACCTGCAAGCTTCCTGCCCTCATAGATCAGGCAGCTGCAGTACAGCTTCCTCACAGCACAGGTACAGCATGGAAGTGGCAGAACAGAATCCCGTCTCTCAAAGATTATGTGCAGCATTGTACCAGTATTGCAAGCTTCCCTCTCATATAGAACAAACGGCAGCAGTGCAGCTCCCTCACAACAGAGGTACAGCATGGAAGTGTACCGGCACTGCAAGCTTCCCTCTCTTATACTACAGACAGCAGCAGTGCAGCTCCCTCACAGTACGGGTACAGCATGGCCATCCGCTGTTCAAACCGCCTTCAAACAGGCTAGTAAAATGTATAAATGTATCTCGGTGACAATCACAGACAGTGGGATAGCTTCTCAATCGTTCAATCAAGCAGAATTGATTGTTTGATTAGGATATATAAAATAATGTGACCAGAGGTACCACACGAAGCTAAGTACAATCATTGCTAAAGACGACAGGTCTATTTCACGTACTGAGTGCTGACTAAAACATTAAAGAGACAACCTGTTGCAGTGAAAAAACAAAACAAAAATGTTCTTTTTTTAGACTAGTGTATCAATGAAGTAAACAATTTAATATGTGGCAATTCAGTGTATGTTTGAGATGTAAAATAGTCCCTCGTGCTTGGAAATGCAAGCACTCCTTCAGCTGGGAATGATGCACTAGGCGGCCAATAGCAAGAGGTGCGAGCATTATATCTCACTGGGTAGAGCCCAGATCCGTTTATCTATATTTTAAAGGGTTTGTTAAAACAGGTCTTCTACTCAACTGCTGTGTTTGCAAATTAGTTCAGAAAGTCATCCAAAAATACTAACTAGAGGGAAAGGAGAGAGCGCGAGAACCACCACGATTGGTACGAAATGGAATGAAACATGGAGCTTTAATAACGTCCCACCAATCAGATTGCTTAAAACATGTCTGTGAAGATTCCAGATATGGCGCCTAACACGTTGCAAACATCCGGTAGCGCGTTCCCTCGCGGCATGGACGCGCATGCCTCAGTTTCTCCCTCCGCGCTCTTTAATAGTTCTAGTTTGTTTTGTGAGAACCAGCCCTCTGGCACTGACCTCAAAGGCCTCGCCACGGAGGAGCCAATGAGCCCCCTCGTCTCGTGCTGGTAATTGAGGCCGTTTCACAGACTTCTAAATGCTGCCTCAGTGCCCTCAACACAACAAACGTTTTAAGGCTCTGCCCGAAGCATCGGGCCCTCTGTCCACGAGACGAGAGGGATGAATAGGTGTATTATATTCTCGGAGGGCGGGAGTCCATGATACAAAGAATAGAATAAGAGATGACCGTGAGGCGCGCCTGCTCGGACCGGAAGGGGCCGGACAACCGAATGGTAAAACAAGAAAAAAGTTTGTAGCGCTGCGTTTATAGCATTAGGTTTACAGCACTATAGCATATTCAGGTTCTTGTGGTTGAGCGGTTTATAGCTATAGCATGTCGTTCTGCATGGGTACATTCGTATCATGTGCGATATCTCATGCAGAACACAAACATTCCGTGCAAAGCTTTGTGGTGGGAGGGATACCTGCAGACTGTAAACCATGGTTGTAAGATGGAACAACACAGGGAAATACTATGCATGCCTTTACCACACAGTTTTTACCCTGCATTTTTTAGATCACATATGCTTTTACAATATATGCCTTTACCAAGCATTGTTTGTGTATATCTATGTATATGTGTATATATATATATGTGTGTGTAATTTGTCGGTCTCCCCCCACAAATACATTGTTTATGTGTGTGTGTGTGTGTATATATATATATTTATCTCAAAATAATTCCCTTTCAGGCATAGCGTGATGCATAAATTATGCAAAAAAAGAAGCAGAGAACTCTGGGTAGATCTCAAGTTTGGATGGAAAGCAGCTCCAGTATAGAGCACTCTCAACACCAGCGACACTCTAAATTTGCTCCCCTCAAATGTCTGCTTTTCTATCAAAGTCTTTAAGTGTAGGATTAGCACGGTGCCATCCACACCGAGATAGAAAGGGACAAAGTCTTAGGATTAGCACAGTTGTATCCTTGCCGAGCTGTAAAATGGTATTTCGGTGTGGATGGCACTGTGCTGATCCTAAAGACGTCACTGGTGTTGAGACTGCTCTATACTGGAGCTGCTGTCCACCTAAACTTGAGAACTACCCAGAGTTCTCTGCATCTTTTTTTTCGCATATATATATATATATATCTACACACACATATATATATATATATTCACTTAAAAAACCATAGGTTTCACACATGTTATAGTTAGCTGGACATTTCACTCGTAAAAAAACAATGAAATTCCCCCGTTATAGTTAGTGCAGGCAACTATAACTCACGCGACCGCAATCCTCTGCTGATGACGTCAGATATTACATCACTGTATTTAGACACTTATTTACCCATGTCTTCTTCCATTAATCTTTAGCTATACATATATTACAAATATTTATTTTTCATAATGACACATATGTCATCAGTGATGTAATATCTGACGTCATCAGCAGAGGATTGCGGTCGCGTGAGTTATAGTTGCCTGCACTAACTATAACGGGGGAATTTCATTGTTTTTTTACGAGTGAAATGTCCAGCTAACTATAACATGTGTGAAACCTATGGTTTTTTAAGTGAATATATATATATATATATACAAATGCATAACCAATAAAGGCATAAAGAAATAGCAACAGATCAAGCATTTCTCACTATTAAAACATAAGCATGATTAAGACACATTAAAAACATTAATGCCAAACAGTAAAAGCATCTTTTTGGTAGAAACAAGTGGACAACAGGGAGGTGGGTGGGACAGTGAGGAATCCACAGGCAGATACTGTATCCACCAGAAAACGCGTTACCGAAGATAAGTAACTTGCTCTTCTGATGGATACTTCTGGCTGTGGATTCCTCACCTTTTGAATAGAATCCTCAAGCCGTACCTCACCCGGAGGAGGGTGTCCACCTGACTAGACCCAAAAATCTTGCAAAACAGATCGAGCAAAATGGCCATCCCTCCTATCCTCCGAATCCAATAATAATCGAATAATTTTTAGTCGAAATTATATTGAAAATAATACTTTAAAAATACTTTTATTAATAAATTTAGACAAACACTTAAAGGAAAACTTTTATTTATAATTAATTTAAAGATATTTCATACTATCGCCGTAGTCGCGACCCCAGCGCGACTTTTCAAAATGGCTACCAGAATGCACGCAGCCATCGTGTAAGGTGCGCGACTTCTGTGTATAATATTAAATAAAAAAAGAATGAATATAGTTTTCCTAACTAAAAATTATTCACAATTCTTTTAAATATATATATATATATCACAGGCTCCAAGGTCCCATCATGCTATGCTGCTGAACTCTTATGGCAGGTGTTGTCATTCGCGAGGCAGGAATTCTCGATTTTAAAATAAGGCTCAGTCACACATAGTGCGAAGCACTCACGGGGCAACAGGTTAGTTGGCAGACAGTTCTTTATAAAAACGCGTTTCGGCGTGATGCCTTCATCAGTTTACAAGAAATGTTGTATAGTCCCAGTCTGATCATTGATTAAAATACAATGTTCTCAATCCCCATTGGATGTTCGCGGTTACATTGCAGAGGCACCAGCTGGTGAGGGGGACATGGTGCTTGATTCCGGGGCCAAGAAGGCAGGGCATCAAAGATCACTGCATCTGTGGGAGAGAAGTGCAAGCAACCTTGCCATTGGCCTGCGAACATCTAATGGGGATTGAGAACATTGTATTTTAACCAATGATCAGACTGGGACTATACAACATTTCTTGTAAACTGATGAAGGCATCACGCCGAAATGCGTTTTTATAAAGAAATGTCTGCCAACTAACCTGTTGCCCCGTAAGTGCTTCGCACTATGTGTGACTGAGCCGTGATATATATATATATATATATATATATTTATATATATATATATATATATATATTCACTTAAAAAACCATAGGTTTCACACATGTTATAGTTAGCTGTACATTTCACTCGTAAAAAACCAATGAAATTCCACGTTATAGTTAGATCAGGTAACTATAACTTGCGCGCCCACAATAAACTGCTGATGCCGTCACATAGTACATCACTCATGACATGGTCAGTGACATCACTCATGACATCAATGATGACATATGAAATTGCACATTGTGGATTGCGGTCGCGCAAGTTATAGTTACCTGATCTAACTATAACGTGGAATTTCATTGTTTTTTTACGAGTGAAATGTACAGCTAACTATAACATGTGTGAAACCTATGGTTTTTTAAGTGAATTTTCAAGGTTTTGTAAATGATAATTCCTAACTATAACGTGTGTGAAACCTATGGTTTTTTCAGTGAATTTGTACGGTTTTTTAAATGCTAAGTTATGTATTTATTTTTTATTTTTTTTTCTGGTTTTTCACTATGCGCACACCCTGCGCGCACGGTGCGCTTCGCGCACCGAGCGCCCACTTTGCGCAGTCCATGCCGTGCGCGCCTCGCCTTTTTTTACGCAGTAACATTTGTTTTTTTCTCCCTTGTGGGTCCTTTAATTTATTTAATAAATGTGATTGTTACTTCTTTATTTTTATTTTTTTATTTTTTTTTGCCGTGCGCGTACGGTAAGCTTACCGTACGCGTACCCCGCGATTTTTTAAAAAAAATTATTACAATTTTTTTTCGTACTTTTGGGTCCTTCTTGGACCCCCTGACAAACACTAGGGGGTCTGCAACTCTCTTCGTTGCCCCCGTATCACGTTCCCCACCTTTGTTTCTCAGTGCGAGAGACAGAAAATGGCGGCCGACACTTCCTGATTTCGACCGATTCGAATGTTTACAGTCATGTAACCTCCAATCAGAATTGAGCTCGCGCACGGCACCGTACGCGTACGGTAAACTTACGGTAAGCGCACGGAGCGCGCTTACAGATATATATATATATTGATTTAAATGCTATTTTCTCAGGACCTACTGAACAGATTTACACCAGACCTACAAAAGGCACATCCTTGACCTGAGGACTACCTCTCTGCCAAATTTCAAGTAATTCTGTTCAGCCGTTCGGGCTGTAGCTGTGTCTAAATGTCCTATGGAAAAATGCATGGGGAAAACGTGTTTTGGGACCCCCCTTTTTTCTCAGCCCCCGCTTGACGAATCCCGCCGAGACTTTCAGGGTAGGAGCGGAGCGTAGCGCCCCATTAGTTTTGAAAATGTCTCGAGGATTCGTCGACCGGCGCCAAAGTTATTCCAAATAGAATGTTGCGGATTTCCTATGGAAACGCGGTCCTAACTATAACTATCTACTGGCGACCGCCAGTAGATAATATATATATATATATCTATATATATATATCTATATCTATATCTATATATATATATATCTATATAAATATATATATATATATATATATATATATATATATATATATATATATATTATCTACTGGCGGTCGCCAGTAGATAGTTATAGTTACAACCTAGTTTCCATAGGAAATCTCAAAATTCTATTTTGAATAACTTTGGCGCCGGTTGACGAATCCTCGCGAAATTTTCAAAACTAATGGGGCGCTCCGCTCAGCTCCTACCCTGAAAGTCTCGGGGCGATTCGTCAAGTGGGGGCCGAGAAAAAAGGGGGGTCCCAAAACGCGTTTTCCCCATGCATTTTTCCATAGGACCTTTAGACACAGCTACAGCCCGAACGGCTGAACAGAATTACTTGAAATTTGGCAGAGAGGTTGCCATAAGGTCAAGGAAGTGCCTTTTGCAGGTCTGGTGTAAATCTGTTCAGTATTTCCTGAGAAAATAGCATTTAAAAGCATATCAATATCTATACGCGCGCACCGTGCGCGCACGGTGCGCGCACCCTGCCGTGCACGAGCGCAATTCTGATTGGTTGTTAGATTTCGGTAAACATTCGAATCGGTCGAAACCAGGAAGTGTTGGCCGCCATTTTGTCTCTCGCAGTCTGAGGGGGTGAAAAAGAAAGATGGAGAACGTGAAAAGGGGGCAGAGTGGACAGTTCCTGACCCCCTAGCCTTGGTCAGGGGGTCACAGAAGGACCCCCAAGGGAGAAAAAATTTTATTTTTATTTTTTTTAAATCGCGAGGTGCGCGCACCCTACGCGCACTGCGAACTGTGGGCGCTCGGTGCGCGAAGCGCACCGTGTGCCCACAGAGCGCGCATGGTTCGCGCACGGTGTAAAACCTGAAGAAAAAAAAAGAAAAATACATAACTTAGCATTTAAAAAAACGTACAAATTCACTGAAAAAACCATAGGTTTCACACACGTTATAGTTACGAATTAGCATTTAAAAAACCTTGCAAATTCACTTAAAAAACCATAGGTTTCACACATGTTATAGTTAGCTGGACATTTCACTCATAAAAAAACAATGAAATTCCCCCGTTATAGTTAGTGCAGGCAACTATAACTCACGCGACCGCAATCTTCTGCTGATGACGTCAGATATTACATCACTGATGACATATGTGTCTTTCAGAAAAATAAATATTTGTAATATATGTATAGCTAAAGATTAATGGAAGAAGACATGGGTAAATAAGTGTCTAAATACAGTGATGTAATATCTGACGTCATCAGCAGAAGATTGCGGTCGCGTGAGTTATAGTTGCCTGCAGTAACTATAGCGGGGGAATTTCATTGGTTTTTTACGAGTGAAATGTCCAGCTAATTTATAACATGTGTGAAACCTATGGTTTTTTAAGTGAATTTGCAAGGTTTTTTAAATGCTAATTCGTAACTATAACGTGTGTGAAACCTATGGTTTTTTCAGTGAATATATATATACACAAATACATTCTTTATGTATGTATCTCTCTCTCTCTATAGATGGATAGATAGACAATGTATTTGTAGGGGGAGACCCCCCCCCACACCTCCATACGTGAAATGCATGGTTAAGGCATATGTGTTCTAAAAACGTGTGGTAAAAAATGTGTGGTAAAGGTACAGCGTGGCGTGCACTGGTGAAGAGAAGCATCATGCACTGGCAAAAAAATCTATACATTGAGTAGCTGAACTGCACAATGTGAAACCAGAAGACCTGGGATTAATCCCAGCTTCCCCGCTTTCCAAATTGTGTGATCTTCGGTAAATCTTTGTACGAAAAGGAAGGTGCACCAAAAGTCGAGTCCATTTTCTCCAGGTATATCCAAAAAAGTCTCTTTATTGTTGTTGATAATTAAACATGAACATCAGCCAACGCGTTTCGTTCGACTGAAGGAACTTCATCAGGGCTCAAATATCAATTAGGGGGATAGTGTGCTCGCGCTGAAGGTCAAAAGCTGTCCTAGTAGGAGTAAGTAAGATTCCCTCGAAATCCTGACACATAGGTAGTAATAGAAAATATTCAAACTGTATCGTCCAAAATGACTACACCCCACAATAGGGGTAGTAGGTTACCGGCCAGTGTCCTTGATAAGAGTAAACCGCCGTCAACAGTAGTTCTCTCTCTTGCGAGGATTTCCGTTGGTGTTTTCTGTTAACTGATCTTAGGTAAATGTTTAATTTCACTTTTCCTCCTTTTTCTTCACTATTAGATGTAAGAGGACCTCGAAGTACATGACTTCAGGATGTGCGCCTTACAAAACCTTCCCCTATGATTGATTTAATAAACTGTAATGTTGTTTATGTATAAAAGAAACCTAGAGGCCACCCAGAGGGCACACATAACACCTGACTTGCCACTTAGTTCACAATTGGCATTGTAGTCGGGGAACAGAATGAATTCATCTTTCTAAATTAATATTTGAAAACTATCACTTTTAAAATAATACTTCTCAATGCACTGACATAATCTCATATACTAAGGAGAATTGGTTCTTCACGTTAATGAAATACCCTTTTCAAATCTTAAACAGACTATCATGTTTTTACGGGTTTGCTGCAAGATGTCTTCACTTTATCTTTAAATAAATGCTTGCCCAGTTATGTAAAGTAATGTTCGTATGGAGTCGACTATACCACAGCCCAGGTCTGCTGTTGAGTTGCCCAGGGGGCCGCATGTAAAGGTGAGGAGGGCCGCATGCAGCCTCCGGGCCGTACTTTCAGTATCACTGCCGCAAACACATCACTTTTTGTGTCCTGAATGTTGTGGTGGCAGAGATACTGGACTGCATTCTAACTTTGGGACCTGGTCTGGAAATGCTGAAAGAAAGCCTTCGATGTACTCGCGTCAGCTGCATTGACAGCTCAAGGCGGGCCCAGGAGTCTTGCGTCACGCGCCTAAAGTCCTTCCTGACACACTTCTGTTTCAGGCGATCAGAGAAGCCCCCTCCTCTAAACCAGCTCTTAGACTTGGGCGGTTACAAGGAATTACATCCCTCATATACATCTGCAAATGCAACTATTTGCCATACTTTGTGGTGCCCATAAAGTCTAAAAAGTTGTGCCCGTTATCGTCTCGTCTCTGAAGTTCTTTTTCCGCAGATTTTTGTAAATATCTGCTCTGCCTGCAGGTGTGGCGTCAGGTGACAAGCAGTTGTTTCTGTTTTTATTAGGTATGAAAGGCGGCATGGACATTAGTACAACTTCTGATAGTTTTTTAAGATGTTACTTGTGTAATATGTTCATTTTACTTTATACGTTTAGTTGTTTCTAATGTTGTTTTAAATTGATTAATCTAACTTTGTTTGCATAGACAATTGCTTGTCTTGCAGACAATTTTAAGTAAAAAAAATAGAGTTGGCAATAGTACAGAGTAAGTGAAGACAAAGCTGAGAGCATTTAAGGACTGAATATCAAGAGAGGACTTTAAATGTGCGGTTGGATATTGATTCCCTCCTGATGGCGATTCACAATGATATTTAGCAGTGGTTTGTGAGGGCAAAGGACACCTTACCCTTTGGGAACCCTGTTGGGCAACCTGAGGGGGTCGGGGTGTGAAGGGGCTGTTTGAGGGACTGGTGAGAAAGAAGCATCGTGCACTGGCGAAAGAGAAGCATCGTGCACTGGAGAAAGAGAAGCATCGTGCACTGGCAAAAGAGAAGCATCATCCACTGGCGAAGAGAAGCATCGTGCACTGGCAAAGAGAAGCATGATGCACTGGCGAAGAGAAGCATCGTGCACTGGCGAAGAGAAGCATCATCCACTGGCGAAAGAGAAGCATCGTGCACTGGTGAAAGAGAAGCATCGTGCACTGGCGAAGAGAAGCATCATCCACTGGCGAAAGAGAAGCATCGTGCACTGGTGAAAGAGAAGCATCGTGCACTGGCGAAGAGAAGCATCATCCACTGGCGAAAGAGAAGCATCATGCACTGGCGAAAGAGAAGCATCATGCACTGGCGAAAGAGAAGCATCGTGCACTGGCGAAAGAGAAGCATCATCCACTGGCAAAGAGAAGCATCGTGCACTGGCAAAGAGAAGCATGATGCACTGGCGAAGAGAAGCATCGTGCACTGGCGAAGAGAAGCATCATCCACTGGCGAAAGAGAAGCATCGTGCACTGGTGAAAGAGAAGCATCGTGCACTGGCGAAGAGAAGCATCATCCACTGGCGAAAGAAAAGCATCGTGCACTGGTGAAAGAGAAGCATCGTGCACTGGCGAAGAGAAGCATCATCCACTGGCGAAAGAGAAGCATCATGCACTGGCGAAAGAGAAGCATCATGCACTGGCGAAAGAGAAGCATCGTGCACTGGCGAAAGAGAAGCATCGTGCACTGGCAAAAGAGAAGCATCATCCACTGGCGAAGAGAAGCATCGTGCACTGGCAAAGAGAAGCATGATGCACTGGCGAAGAGAAGCATCGTGCACTGGCAAAAGAGAAGCATCATCCACTGGCGAAAGAGAAGCATCGTGCACTGGCGAAGAGAAGCATCATCCACTGGCGAAAGAGAAGCATCGTGCACTGGTGAAAGAGAAGCATCGTGCACTGGTGAAGAGAAGCATCATCCACTGGCGAAAGAGAAGCATCATGCACTGGCGAAAGAGAAGCATCGTGCACTGGTGAAAGAGAAGCATCCTGCACTGGCGAAAGAGAAGCATCGTGCACTGGCAAAGAGAAGCATTGTGCACTGGCAAAGAGAAGCATCGTGCACTGGCAAAGAGAAGCATGATGCACTGGCGAAGAGAAGCATCGTGCCCTGGCGAAGAGAAGCATCATCCACTGGCGAAAGAGAAGCATTGTGCACTGGCAAAGAGAAGCATCGTGCACTGGCAAAGAGAAGCATCGTGCACTGGCGAAAGAGAAGCATCATCCACTGGCGAAAGAGAAGCATCGTGCACTGGTGAAAGAGAAGCATCGTGAACTGGCGAAGAGAAGCATCATCCACTGGCGAAAGAGAAGCATCGTGCACTGGTGAAAGAGAAGCATCGTGCACTGGCGAAGAGAAGCATCATCCACTGGCGAAAGAGAAGCATCGTGCACTGGTGAAAGAGAAGCATCGTGCACTGGCGAAGAGAAGCATCATCCACTGGCGAAAGAGAAGCATCATGCACTGGCGAAAGAGAAGCATCGTGCACTGGTGAAAGAGAAGCATCCTGCACTGGCGAAAGAGAAGCATCGTGCACTGGCAAAGAGAAGCATTGTGCACTGGCGAAGAGAAGCATCATCCACTGGCGAAAGAGAAGCATCATGCACTGGCGAAAGAGAAGCATCATGCACTGGCGAAAGAGAAGCATCGTGCACTGGCAAAGAGAAGCATGATGCACTGGCGAAGAGAAGCATCGTGCACTGGCGAAGAGAAGCATCATCCACTGGCGAAGAGAAGCATCATCCACTGGCGAAAGAGAAGCATCGTGCACTGGTGAAAGAGAAGCATCGTGCACTGGCGAAGAGAAGCATCATCCACTGGCGAAAGAGAAGCATCATGCACTGGCGAAAGAGAAGCATCGTGCACTGGTGAAAGAGAAGCATCCTGCACTGGCGAAAGAGAAGCATCGTGCACTGGCAAAGAGAAGCATTGTGCACTGGCAAAGAGAAGCATCATGCACTGGCAAAGAGAAGCATGATGCACTGGCGAAGAGAAGCATCGTGCCCTGGCGAAGAGAAGCATCATCCACTGGCGAAAGAGAAGCATTGTGCACTGGCAAAGAGAAGCATCGTGCACTGGCAAAGAGAAGCATCGTGCACTGGCGAAAGAGAAGCATCATCCACTGGCGAAAGAGAAGCATCGTGCACTGGTGAAAGAGAAGCATCGTGCACTGGCGAAGAGAAGCATCATCCACTGGCGAAAGAGAAGCATCGTGCACTGGTGAAAGAGAAGCATCGTGCACTGGCGAAGAGCAGCATCATCCACTGGCGAAAGAGAAGCATCATGCACTGGCGAAAGAGAAGCATCGTGCACTGGTGAAAGAGAAGCATCCTGCACTGGCGAAAGAGAAGCATCATCCACTGGCGAAGAGAAGCATCGTGCACTGGCAAAGAGAAGCATCATCCACTGGCGAAAGAGAAGCATCATGCACTGGTGAAAGAGAAGCATCGTGCACTGGCGAAGAGAAGCATCATCCACTGGCGAAAGAGAAGCATCGTGCACTGGTGAAAGAGAAGCATTGTGCACTGGCGAAGAGAAGCATCATCCACTGGCGAAAGAGAAGCATCGTGCACTGGTGAAAGAGAAGCATCGTGCACTGGCGAAGAGAAGCATCATCCACTGGCGAAAGAGAAGCATCATGCACTGGCGAAAGAGAAGCATCGTGCACTGGCGAAAGAGAAGCATCGTGCACTGGCGAAAGAGAAGCATCGTGCACTGGCGAAAGAGAAGCATCGTGCACTGGCAAAGAGAAGCATCGTGCACTGGCAAAGAGAAGCATGATGCACTGGCGACGAGAAGCATCGTGCACTGGCGAAGAGAAGCATCATCCACTGGCAAAAGAGAAGCATCGTGCACTGGTGAAAGAGAAGCATCGTGCACTGGCGAAGAGAAGCATCATCCACTGGCGAAAGAGAAGCATCGTGCACTGGCGAAAGAGAAGCATCGTGCACTGGCGAAAGAGAAGCATCGTGCACTGGCGAAAGAGAAGCATCGTGCACTGGCGAAAGAGAAGCATCGTGCACTGGCAAAGAGAAGCATGATGCACTGGCGAAGAGAAGCATCGTGCACTGGCGAAGAGAAGCATCATCCACTGGCAAAAGAGAAGCATCGTGCACTGGTGAAAGAGAAGCATCGTGCACTGGCGAAGAGAAGCATCGTCCACTGGCGAAAGAGAAGCATCGTGCACTGGCGAAGAGAAGCATCATCCACTGGCGAAAGAGAAGCATCGTGCACTGGTGAAAGAGAAGCATCGTGCACTGGTGAAAGAGAAGCATGTGCACTGGCGAAAGAGAAGCATCATCCACTGGCGAAAGAGAAGCATCCTGCACTCGCAAAGAGAAGCATCGTGCACTGGCAAAGAGAAGCATCGTGCACTGGCAAAGAGAAGCATCATGCACTGGCGAAGAGAAGCATCACCCACTGGCGAAAGAGAAGCATCATGCACTGGCGAAAGAGAAGCATTGTGTACTCGCGAAGAGAAGTATCATGCACTGGCGAAAGAGAAGCATCCTGCACTCGCAAAGAGAAGCATCGTGCACTGGCAAAGAGAAGCATCGTGCACTGGCGAAGAGAAGCATCATCCACTGGCGAAAGAGAAGCATCATCCACTGGCGAAAGAGAAGCATCCTGCACTCGCAAAGAGAAGCATCATGCACTGGCGAAGAGAAGCATCATGCACTGGCGAAAGAGAAGCATTGTGCACTGGCAAAGAGAAGCATTGTGCACTGGCAAAGAGAAGCATCGTGCACTGGCAAAGAGAAGCATCGTGCACTGGCAAAGAGAAGCATCGTGCACTGGCGAAAGAGAAGCATCATCCACTGGCAAAAGAGAAGCATCATCAACTGGCGAAAGAGAAGCATCCTGCACTGGCGAAGAGAAGCATCATGCACTGGCGAAGAGAAGCATCATCCACTGGCGAAAGAGAAGCATCGTGCACTGGCAAAGAGAAGCATCGTGCACTGGCAAAGAGAAGCATCATGCACTGGCGAAGATAAGCATTGTGCACTGGCGAAAGAGAAGCATCATGCACTGGCGAAAGAGAAGCATTGTGCACTGGCGAAAGAGAAGCATTGTGCACTGGCAAAGAGAAGCATCATGCACTGGCGAAAGAGAAGCATCATGCA
This sequence comes from Triturus cristatus, assembly GCF_964204655.1. Lineage (NCBI taxonomy): Eukaryota > Metazoa > Chordata > Amphibia > Caudata > Salamandridae > Triturus > Triturus cristatus. The sequence goes on from NC_140588.1 coordinate 1,042,514,482, forward strand.
CTGGCAAAGAGAAGCATCATGCACTGGCAAAGAGAAGCATCGTGCACTGGCAAAGAGAAGCATCGTGCACTGGCAAAGAGAAGCATCGTGCACTGGCAAAGAGAAGCATCGTGCACTGGCAAAGAGAAGCATCATGCACTGGCGAAGATGAGCATTGTGAACTCGCAAAGAGAAGCATCATGCACTGGCGAACAGAAGCATCGTGCACTGGTGAAAGAGAAGCATCGTGCACTGGCGAAAGAGAAACATCGTGCACTGGCAAAGAGAAGCAACGTGCACTGGCAAAGAGAAGCAACGTGCACTGGCAAAGAGAAGCATCGTGCACTGGCAAAGAGAAGCATCATGCACTGGCGAAGAGAAGCATCGTGTACTGGCGAACAGAAGCATTGTGCACTTGCAAAGAGAAGCATCATGCACTGGCGAAGAGAAGCATCGTGCACTGGCGAAGAGAAGCATCGTGCACTGGCGAACAGAAGCATCGTGCACTCGCAAAGAGAAGCATCATGCACTGGCGAAAGAGAAGCATCGTGCACTGGCGAAAGAGAAGCATCGTGCACTGGCGAAAGAGAAGCATCATGCACTGGCAAAGAGAAGCATCGTGCACTGGTGAAGGAGAATCATCCTGCACTGGTAAAGGAGAATCATCCTGCACTGGTAAAGGAGAAGCATCCTGCACTGGCAAAGAGAAGCATCCTGCACTGGCAAGGAGAAGCATTGTGCACTGGCGAAGAGAAGCATCATGCTGAAAACAGTTCCATGGGCCATCGGGTAACATCTTTCGTCACTTATATTCTGGCTGGGAGTAGATGTCAAAAGAGGTTAGGGTGGGGGGCTTCAAATAACACCTAATGGCCACCCCTCCATTTCTGATAAGAGATCAGACTGTGAATACTTTGACACTTTAGTTTAGGGAGACTGGGCAGCCCATTTCATGTTATAAATTGTGTATTTTTATAATGGATAACTAAAACAAAACTGCATTGCTTGAATTGTTAAATATGTTTAGTGCTAGCAATTTTATAGAATGAAGGGGAAAACATATATTTGCCATTTCGAGGGGGTCGCTATGACTTTTTTTTTTAACACAAGAGGCGGAGGGGGTGGTGGTGTTAAATAAATGTTGAAGACCACTGCCTTACACCAAATTTAAAGGAATCCCATTTTCTTTTTCTCTAGCTAATACCTTTTGATTTACTTAAATTATATGTATAATATACTTACTTATAAGAGCTTCTAGCCACCTCTCTTCATCCATTGGTCTGTTATGGTGTCATTCACATTACACTACAGCAGGGGTTTCCAATTTTTTTTCTGTAATAAGAGCTACTTAAGTTCAATGAAAATCATCCCCGAGCTACTAATATTATTAGTGTTGTAATAGTGACCACATCAGACAAGATTTAAATAGTGGCCACCACATGCAAGATTACCAGCATTGATCACCTCAGTTCATCAGGCGCAGTTCCCTGTAGTAATGCAGCAACTGTATTGTCAATGTGGAATGCCTCTCCGAGGATAATACGCAACAGCCATAGCTTTATTTCCCTTATAACAATGTAATTGTATTAGTAGTAAGTCTCCAAAACGCTGTATTCATTTTCACTGATGAAAAAGAATAATTGATGGACAGAATGCAGAACAATGTCATACATTCACCCCAGTACAGAGATCTGGGCCTAAATCCATTGTTTTCTTGCTCCCCATGCCATTCCAGTATGGACCCAGCCATATGCAAATCAGTCTTGACCATGCACCCAATGGGAACAGTCCAGCCCGAACTGCCAGGCCAGGTCCTCGCTGGACTGGAAACAAGCATCCTAGGACTGGTCTGGGCTTTCAGCCTGGCAATTCGGTCTGGACTGTTCCCATGGAGCACAGGGTCAAGACTGATTTGCATATGGCTGGGTCCAAACTGGGGTGGCGTAGTGGGCAAAAGAACGATGGATTTAACCCAGATCTTTGGACTGAGGGACAATGTTTGCATTGTCAGCATTCTGTCCATCATTTTTTTGCTGTATTAATTTTCACTGAAACATGAGCCTTAAAAATATTTTCCAAAATCTGCCCTTTTGCTCCAAACATCCGTTTATGAGTTCTGAAAATATACAGAGTTTTGTCTTCAATACACACTTTTCAGTTTTGGCATACATCTATTCATCAAAGCAAAGCTTCTACATTAATAGGCTGGACTGCACACAGGAGAGCTACTTATAAGTAACTGGAGAGCTACCAGTAGCTTACAAGCTACTTGTTGGGGAAGCCTGCACTAAAGCATTTATCATCAGTGGCGGCTTCTCTGCTAAGGCGGAGGAGCGTTGCCCTACTGCGGGAAAAGGAAAAATAAAATGACAATAACGTATCATTATTGCCATTGTATTTTTCCGATTGCATGCAATCAGTGGCCTGCGTGCAGTGTGGGCGGGGTGGGGCTGGCCAGAGCAAGCGAGTAGTGGTTTGCACTCCCAAAGTGCGCATGAACTGTTTGGCCGGCCCTCTTGGAACAACCAAACAGATTATGCGCTCTTTGTATGTTCCTACCAGGCTGCATTACACAGCCTGGTGAGGAACATGAACAGCCTTCCTGTTCCAGTCTGAGTGCCGATCCACGGCCCTCAGATCAATCACAATGCTGCATTGCAGCATTGTGATTGGCTCAGGGGAGCCTGTGTGCCAGGTGCTTCCTGCTGCCGGCCAGACTGCAGAATGGAAGAAGGAAGAGGACGCAGGGGAGGCAGCGGCTGGCCATTCCTGGGTAAGTGTGTTTTTTTGTTGTTACTTAACCGCCCCACGACCCCCTTCCGGAAGCAGCCGCTACTGTACATCATGGAGTAATGGGTCAGCCCACTTCAGCCACTAGCTGACTTCCTTATCAGCAACTACTTTCTTCTCTTTCACAAGGAGCACATCCACACACAAAGTAGTTCCTTCAATGCCCGGTACTTTTATGCCAATGCATGTTTCTTTAGGCCAATCGTTTTTTGTTTTTAGACATGTTTTTTAGATAGACGGGGACCCAGCGGAATCCCCAGCTACAAAAGTTTTGCTAACATCATGACAAAATAAAACATGCATTGGCAAAGCAATAAAGGCCGTCACCTGACACCGGACCAATTGGCTTTGCCAATGATTGTTTCATCAATGCTACTTTTATTATTTCATTTTCAAATGTGTGTTTTGGCTATTTTTTCCCCTTTATTATTTCCGTTATTCGTTGTGCCAGTCAATCATTTTAATTTTTGATTTTGTATTTGTTTGGGTTGTTATTCGTTTTCACACGTATCAGTAGCTAGCCCCTTTAATATGAACTCCCTGGGGCAGGCTAGGACGCTGCGAGCCGTGATTGGTTCTTTGGGACAGTCTGGGACGCTGCGGGCCGTGATTGGTCCCCAGGGGCAGGCTGGGGCGCTGCGAGCCGTGATTGTTCCCTCCCCGATGGTGGGCGGGGTCCGCCGCTGCCACTGTAGGCACAGTGCAGCCACCTGCTCAGTGACAAGAGCTGCCCGCTGCAGGCAGCTCGCTGAACCCCCTGCTGTATTTATTGCCCCCTCCCTGGCTCAGCCTTTTGGCTAGCAGATTTGTGGTTGTGGCTCCGTCCTGCGACTGGGCCTAGAGCCCTGCACTCTACTGCGGAGCAGAGAAGCAACCGACGCGGCGTCCCGGTAAGACTGAGTGGATGAATGAATGTGTGAATACATACATACATTGAGGCGAGGTGGGACTCTTCTGGGTGCTTCAGATTTAGAAGGAATGAGGCACAGGGAGGCGAGTTGTCCACGGGGGAAAGAAAATACGGAATTAATTTCTTAATGTTTACAGATACATAGCACCGCTCTATGAGGCTGCATGCAGCGAGGTGGGGGGGGGGGGGGGGGGCACCAGGCTGGCTTCAGGGAGCTGGGAGCGGCGGAATAGAAAGACTTGATGCTCCTGAATTGCACTGGGCCAGGCATTTCTGTTGTATTGTGTTGTGTTTGCATTTAAGGGGCGCTTCATGCCCCAGACAAAGCGTCGAAAAGTGTTAGCAAATTAATTTCTGACGCAGTGGAAGCTACTTAAGGATCTCTTGCATCGGTTTGTAATGTACACTAGTGGTCTATTTATTCTTGTGCCGTTCCAATGTTATTTCTGTAGTGTTCTATATTATTGTATTTAAAATTAATTGAAGTGTTCTGAAGTGAAAGTGCTATAGACCCAAAGGTATCGTATAACAACTGCCCTTTCAACCATGGCGCAGGCCAAGCCTGCAGAGCAGTGACCAGTGCTCCCCCTACAACATGGGGCGCATGGGTGACCTCATTTCACTGGGACCCTATGTTCTCAGTTATGGCTCGCTCTTAAACAGCAATATCTCCCGCAAGGCGCTAGGTTGCCAAGCACATCATTTTTTTTTTTTTTTTTTTTGCAGTTTTATATAGCGCGAACTTGACCCGAATCCAATCGGGTATCAGAGCGCTTTACATAGCACCAGTTACGTTACATGAGGACACACATTAATTTTTTTGTTAGGCACGGGGAGATTAAGTGATTTGCCCAGAATTACAGGATGTTCAGCGTCATTACCGAGACTCGAACCCAGTTCCCCAGGTCTGATGTCGAGCGCCCTAGCCGTTAGGCCAACTCCTCTTTGCAGTCCCAAGTGGCAGAGGCCAGCAGCGCCCCATTTACAGGCCCTCTAGCCTAGCACCCTCTCACACTGGGCAGGGGACTGGGGTGTGAGGTGGGGGTGAGAGTTTGCAGCTAATCCCCTCTCGTGAGAAGAAGTTGCTGGATGGCGGTGGGGGACTTTTGTAAATTTATTTGAGTTTGTTTGACAGAGCTGGGGAGTGGTGGGAAATCTTATCCTGCACTCATAGGGTCTGGTGGCTTAAAAAATTGTAAATTGATACTTTTATAGCGCACTACTCACCCGCAAGGGTCTCAAGGCGCTTGTACGAATACCGCTGTGGAACCCATCCTGGCTTTCCCTGTGAGGCGTCGACTCCTGGGCACCCCCAAGGTGGAGGCCAGGCATCCTTAGCGTTGTGGGGGCCGTTGTGGAGATTAAGCAAGCTATTGCCCAGAGTTGCAGAGTGGGACTCCATGATTGGAATAGGCACCGAGGAGAGAATTATCAGGTCTGTGGAATTTTTGAGCCCAAGACCCGCCGAGGCGGGGAATTGAACCCTGGTCCCGGGCTAGACCTCTGCATCAGGGTCTGCCGCTCTAATCATTGAGCCACACTTCTCCACTAATGTGTCCACTGAGGGGCCTGTGTTCAACCTCATGGTCACAGGTTCACTTCCTGGTGGGCCCACTCAGCCTTTAATCCTTCTGAGGTCAGTACAATGAGTACCGTTGAGTTTGGTAACAATTAACAACTGCTATTGAGCACCAAGATGCCCTTCTGGGTGAACGTGCGCTTCACAAATACACATTATGGTATGGGGGAGTCCGAATAACTCACAATGATGCCAAATCTGCCGCCCCCAACAGCAGTATCTGATGAGGGACCCCCTAAACTTACACTGGCTGCTTCCCGGGTATACAAAGACCTCTGTGGAGTACCTGCTGACTCTACCATCAGACACGGACATGGGGTGGATATATCCGAGGACTGCCCAGGATCCACCAATTGGAAGCGAGGCCTTTTCATGTGCAAACGTCCCTCCCTTACCCCCTGCTCCCCACAGATGCGCCCCACTTCTTCACGGGTAGGGTATCTCTGTTGTTACCATGCAATAGCCTCCAAGTAGTCGTGTTTGTATAACCAAACTGGCAGCCTGGCAAGGGCATCTCACATTGGCTTCGGATGCAGCGGGCCCTCAGACTGGGCGACCATACCTCTGCACGGGGAACAACCTTTACAACGCAACTGTTACAACGCACTACACTTACAACGCATGACACTACAACGCATTTTTAAAAACTACCTTTACAACGCATTCCATTACAACGCCTACCATTACAACGCATAATATTACACTACACTATCCAACACTTACCCTACTGTTGCACCCCCTGGAGTTAGAATAGTAATTTTTACCCCTATACTATCCAACACTTACCCTACTGTTGCACCCCCTGGAGTTAGAATAGTAATTTTTACCCCTATACTATCCAACACTTACCCTACTGTTGCACCCCCTGGAGTTAGAATAGTAATTTTTACCCCTATACTATCCAACACTTACCCTACTGTTGCACCCCCTGGAGTTAGAATAGTAATTTTTACCCCTATACTATCCAACACTTACCCTACTGTTGCACCCCCTGGAGTTAGAATAGTAATTTTTACCCCTATACTATCCAACACTTACCCTACTGTTGCACCCCCTGGAGTTAGAATAGCAATTTTTACCCCTATACTATCCAACACTTACCCTACTGTTGCACCCCCTGGAGTTAGAATAGCAATTTTTACCCCTATACTATCCAACACTTACCCTACTGTTGCACCCCCTGGAGTTAGAATAGCAATTTTTACCCCTATACTATCCAACACTTACCCTACTGTTGCACCCCCTGGAGTAAGAATAGTAATTTTCACCCCTATACTATCCAACACTTACCCTACTGTTGCACCCCCTGGAGTTAGAATAGCAATTTTTACCCCTATACTATCCAACACTTACCCTACTGTTGCACCCCCTGGAGTTAGAATAGTAATTTTTACCCCTACACTATCCAACACTTACCCTACTGTTGCACCCCCTGGAGTTAGAAAAGTAATTTTTACCCCTATACTATCCAACACTTACCCTACTGTTGCACCCCCTGGAGTTAGAAAAGTAATTTTTACCCCTATACTATCTAATACTTACCTTAAATGCAATGTAATATTATGCGTTGTAATGGTATGCGTTGTAAAGGTAGTTTTTTAAAATGCGTTGTAGTGTCATGCGTTGTAAGTGTAGTGCGTTGTAATGGATTATGCGTTGTAAAAAATGCGTTGTAAGTGCATGCGTTGTAAAAGTGTGCGTTGTAACGTCATACATCCACCTCTGCACACCTACTGCTCTCAATGGAAAGTTGCCCTCAAATTAAGACCTGAGCGGCGGCTCGGTGAATTGATGCATCTGTTGCAGGGACTTAATATTGGTCCCCATTTCACCGGTTGGATTCCATATGAACCGCTCAGCCTTTCATCCATCCAAGACTGGGAAAATGAGTACCATTTGGTAACTCTAAGCAGCTGTATCTATCAACAGTGCCACGACATCTCACTGGGCCAGCTCACGCTTCTGCTGTATCGGTGCCAGTGAGCGATGTGCTGTCGCTCACCTAGACCCCCTGAGAGCTGCCTGCGGGTGACTGCCTCAGCTTTTCATGCGCTCACCCCTAGCGCTGTCTCTGCAAATGATTTTTAGCGATGTTGTGCAGCATTGCTAAAGAAGAGTAAAAAGTAGCATATGGCACAGCCACCCACATCGTTTTGCAGGTGCACGCTATTTATTGATTCGTTGGAGTGGTACATTAAAAGAAAAACAGTGATTTTTTTTTTTTAAGTGGGTGGGAGGGATAAGCAACACGGGGTGGAAACAACACAGGGAATGGAAGGCAGAAGCATCACTGGGGCGCCGTGCTGGGAATGAACACGGGCTTGTGCGGTGCACAGCAACACAGAGCACGGGTGGGGAGAGTAGGGGAGAAAATCAAATACGCAAGAGAGCATAATAGGGTGTGCGGGGGAGAAACGTGGAACAGGGAGGAGAAGCACACGGGTGAGAAAGCAACGCAAGGGAGAGGCGCACACCAGGGCGCGCGCATCACAGAGGAGGATGGAAGAAGCACATGGGCGAGGGAGAGCAACACGAGAGCAGAAGGCGAGAGAGAGCAACATGAGTGCAGAGGGCGGAAGAGAAGCACAGTTAGCTGGAAAACACATGCACTCACGTGGAGTGCTTAAGGCAAAGCAAAAAAGTAGTTCGCTAAAAGTGAGCAGTGGAAGGACACAAGTAAATTGACAACGTTTCATAGGAGGGACAGACACAAGATGAACAATGCGAGCCATCAAATAAGCAGCAGGCAAATGAGAGTGACAGCAAAGCCAACCTGTGGTAAGCAATGGGCGGGCCTACAATATGTCCTTCACAAGGAGACCGCTGCACTGTCTGGTAGACTCGACCTAAAAATGACTGACTGCGTGCAGTCACGATGCGAGACATTTGATGAGATGGTCACGGGGGCATTATGAACAGAATGTCACAGGCTGCCAAGTAACTTTTCAGATTTCCACCCTCCCTCGTGATCTATACGCACTAGGATTGGGCAAAGTTTTAAAAACGCTAAAAAAAACACATGATTCTCCCAAATTCTCGCATTACAGGAATCTTGCACTTTTCCACAAATATCGCATACGTGATTTTGTTATGCGACTGCACACTGCTCGTAAAAAAAAGAAAATCCTACAACACACTCGCAGATTTGTTTCACCCCGAAAATGTTTTCCCAACAGACATTTTCTGCATTCTGCTGGTTACCGCGAGATCTTTTTACACGAGGAGCGCGCGGGTAAACCAATTTAACTCGAATGCTACAAAGTTGTTATTTTGTGAAACTTTCATTGAATTTCAAGCCATTTTGTGGGGGGAAACTACGGTATTTGACACCCCCTCCAACGCCACACTGAGCTTCAAGGCAGCCAGAGTAAAGGGAAGAAGTTGCAGTATTCACACTGTAGCTATGCATGACGTCCACAGCGCTTCAAGGCCAGTGCAGTGGTGAAAAGCACTATACAAATAATACATTACACGTCATTGCTATACCTCTCCTGACAGAACTGGAACCTGTTTCTGTTTGGCAACTCCCAATCTGCCCTGTCAAAGGGCAGTGTGGGTTGTAAGAAAACCAGTGATTTCACCTGTGCCATGTGAGGTAAACATATATTTGGCTATTAAGTGTTGTGCATCGTAATGCCATTTTGGCATGTTCTCTATATTCTGTTGGTCCAGTAAAGGTCTGGGACCATATTATACATAGCGCGCACTGCTCTGCCCTGGGCATACCTCGAAATGGGTGCACTGGATGCAAACCTGGCCACTGTGCCCTCTCACAGATGCTGTGGTGCCCCAAGGACAGCTGTAAGCTCGCCTCTGCCCTGGGGCAGCTCATGAGTGAACGGTGGACCAGCTGTTGGAAGTTGCCAGTCCGTTCCACAGCGGAGCCTGCATCTCAAATGGGGACTCAGGTCTGTATGGGGCTGTTCCTTAGCGTCCATGGGACCTCACTGCCCCTCTTGTAGGGGTCGCCCTCAGGAGGGCGCAGTGACCATGTGCCACCTCTGTGAGGCACGTTCAGTGCGGCTCCTGGTGGCCTCTTTGCCTTTGCGCCACATTGTGGCCCTGGCGCAGAGGCATGGTCAAGACCTCATGCTGATGGGGGTTACGCCCCCTTAGAAAGGCGCCAGTGCTATATGTACTGCTGCTTCGGGCCCGTGTCCCCTTCTTTAATACTGGATTGCCTTATTGCGCCCGGGCACTTTATATAAGTGTATTGATATAGTGCTTACTACCCCTAAGAAGGTGTCGAAGCGCTTTCGGCGGTATTCTCTTCCAGAGTTTTGAAAGTCCCTGAAGGCCTGTGTATTCAGCTAATCATCTGGACCCTGCCAGCGCCTGGATACCCTCGCGGGTGACAAGTAGCGCTCTACCAATCTACTGATTGATGGATTGATGTCCATGGAGCTTTGAGTTCAATAGATCAAATGTTTATGGATGGAAATACTTTCTGGGTTGAATTAATTTATTAAGCGTCTATAGGGAGATTTCGTCACTCTTGCAGAGATAAAGATAGTGAGTCCAGGCTTGGCTGCATGTCCCTTCCGTCTACTCACAGGTCTTACATAGTCTCCAGCTCTACTCCTTTCACTCTGTGTTGCAGTTTTCTCGTTTCTGCCTCAGGCCTTTTCGAATTCATTTACTGTTTTGTGTCCAGCACCACTGAGTGCCCTATTAATAATTACTTTTCTGTGCTGAATTCCACTCTGGTGCCCTAATAACCGCTGAGAACAGCCGCAGGGCACGTTGCGTGCCCGCGGCGTGCTGGCCTGCCCTTTTTGCGACACAGCACTTGCAACCTTTTCTCGGAATGGACACAGAGGACCCTGTGTGTGCCAGACTTTCTGTCCACACCCCTGGGGGTGGGTGGATTTGTGAATTTTTGACTTCAATGGAATTTCTGTTAACAGGGTAAAAGTCAAAGTCGGCCTGTTTTGTGCGGATTGTGTTAATCAGGCCGTTACATTCCACTGAAAACAGTTTAGAAATGTTGCCGGTTATGGCCGGCTACATTTATGTTTTCATATGTGTATATGTGTACATACACAGATAGATAGATAGATAGATAGATAGATAGATAGATAGATAGGTTTTAGTCTGTGGTGTGCATATTACAAACCTATCTCTGCTCAGAAGTACTCGCATGTAGGCAATAAGGTAGAACAGGATTTAATCAGAAATAAAGCTGGGGAGAGTTTTTCAACCAAGTAAAGGGGGAGGGGCCCTAGAGCCTAGTCCTTCGGGTGAGGGTAGCTCTGCTGTCTCCGGTAGTTGGTAGCTAAACCTGTTGTCTGTAGTTAGACGTGGCAAGCATGGCTTCTATACTCGGTTGTGCTGCTGGGCGGGAGGAAGGTATGAGTACAGAATGGTACAGGGGTCAGGACTGGCCACTTTATATCTATCATGTTTACCCCCCAAAGTTGTAGGAGTCGATGGGGTGGTTTTGAAAATCAAGTGGTAGTCTTAAACAGTTTGCCCTACCTACATTAGATTAGGCAATACATTCAAATGTTTCAGAAATATAATACATTCGAAACTTTTAAGAAAAATTTACAAAGATTTGTATGAGAAAAACGACTACACGGTGGTAGCACTCATCCAGTGTATGTTCTCACAAGGGTTTTTAAATAGCTGTATGTGTCCGTTCTTTGTGTTTGCTGCTCCGCTCTGGTGCTGTTATGAGTACGCAGGCAGCAGCTGGAGCATTTTGAAGGAAGGGGGCGAGCCAGGCAGGGTCGTGTTTTGTATTTCTGTGGATATCTTCCTGCACAGTGCTGGGGTTTATATTTGAAGCAAAGCCCTTTGCTTTCGCCCTGTGGAGGGGGTCAGGGTGGGACGACTTTGGGGTGTACGTGCATTTCATATTTTGTATGCAGAAACGTATTTTTGAGGCTGGAGAGGACCTTCGGGCAGTTCCCCTTTTGATTCAAATTAAAAATAATAAAAATATATTTGTAGGGGACGGATAGTGGGGTCGGAGGGCGGGGAGGTTAAAGGTTAGGTATCCGCATTCAACAGGGGCTACTTTTGCCATAGTGTTTACCACTTTACCTTGTTTACCTCGTTTAAAATTGTTGCCTGCATTTAATGTTTTAGGTGCGGCCATTTTAATAATTATTTCCTTTTTAATCTTTTTGAAGTTAAGACGTATTGATTTTTTGGTTTCAGACAACTCAAATTTGTTTGTACTATTTTCCTTCCTACCTTTTTGTTTTGCACATTATTCATTGACAGTTTTCCCGTGAGTCATTTCTAAAAGCCTTCTATCTTATCCCAGAATCCTTTGCATTTCTGCTCTGTGCTGGTGCTTCCTTAGTGTGCCGTGAGGCTGCCGCCTGGTGCCCTCAAGTGTAGATCTGATTCCCCTTGCCAGTGGCCTTGTCCTGGCTGCCTGTCACTTCCGGTATCCAACAGAAGTCCTGTGCTTTGAGCACCGGCTGTTATGAATGTGTCACTTTCTCCGGAGCTAGCGTCGTTCTGCTCTAGTGCAAGAATTTTCAAAGTACATTCAACATGACATTTTAGAGTTTGGGCGCTCCCTCTCCAGTACCAAAAAGCCACTTTGGATGCCTTTTGGTGCAGTTCGAACCGTCTCCTGGTCATTGTGCCAGCGTGTGCCGAGGACGAGGAGGAAGAGCAGATGGCAGCGTGCCCAGAGGATGCCAGATGAGTCTGAGGCACCTAACACTGGAAGACCAGGAGGCCACCGACGCCCCGACCAGAGCTACCGACACGGCATACTACGAAGACGATGACGACGCATTCGTCATTTAGTGCGCTGGGCGTCCAGGCAAGAAAAGGCACCCACCCCCGATATGTCAGGTCAGCATCAACGGCTGTCCCATACAGGCTCTCATCGACACCGGAGCGTCGGTGAACGTAATGGACTCCAACCAGTTTGACAGACTGCTGTCTAAGCTCGACCTCAACTCTGGATATCATCAGCTAGAGTTAGCCCCTGAGAGTAGATATATAACAACGTTTTCTACGCATTTGGGCCTGAGAAGATAAACCAGAGTCAGCTTCGGGGTGTCGTCCACGGCTGAGCTTTTCCAGAACGCGATTCAAGAATCCCTGTCCGGCCTTGTCGGAGTGATCAACCTCAGCGACTACATCTTAATATACTCTCAGAGCCTCGAGGAACACCACGCTCGGCTGAGAGCCACGCTACAACGGCTAACGGACTGCGGACTCACACTACACAGAAAAAAGTGCGCCTTTTACCAAAGCTCCATAGACTTCTTCGGGTACTTCTTTTCCAGGGAGGGACTTCGAGTGCATCCCCGGAAGGCAGCGGCGATCAGGAACGCACCAGTACTGCAGAATCCAACGTCAATCCGGAGTTTGCTGGGAATGCCGACGTACTGCGGGCGTTTCCTCCCGAACCTTGCCACGATCTCCGAACCACTAAGACAACTGACGAAGACAGGAGCACCATGGGCCTGGACGCCTTGAGAAGAGGCCGCATTTAAAGGGGTCAAGAAGGCACTGCTGGACCAGACGACAATGGCCTACTTCTACCCAGGACGAAGCACGGAACTAGTCGTAGACGCAAGCCCAGTGGGTTTGGGCGCAGTCCTATTGCAAGAGGCTCGGCAAGGAATTTACGTGACCGTAGCATACGCCAGTCAGACGCTGTCACCGACTGAGACCCATATGCGCAGATTGAGCGCGAAGCTCTCGCAATCCGATGGGCATGTCAGCATTTCCACCTCTACCTGTTTGGTCATTCCTTCAGAGTCGTAACGGACCATAAACCCCTCTTACAGTTGTTCAGCGGATCCTACAGGCTAGCACCACCGAGGATCGAGTGGTGGGTGGTCCAACTGCAAGCCTACTCCTTTCAACTGGTGTACCGCCCAGGAGCTGACAACCCCGCGGATTTCCTGTCAAGGCACCCGTCGCAATCTGAAGGTGGTCAGGCACCGGACGACAGCAAGAACACGGAAGCATTTGTACACATGATCGAAGAGGATGCCTGCCCGCTGGTGGTCACCAAAGAGGATCTGTGCAATGCCACTGAAGCGGATCTCACACTGCAGCGAGTCAAAGAAACCCTGACCACTGGACGATGGCATAGGTTCCTGGATGGCGTGGCGGACCTCATGGAGGAGGAGCAGAACGCCCGGAGGCAGTTGTGGAGAGTGCGGCATGAACTCAGCATCGGAGAGTCTGGACTGGTGCTCTGGGGCCAGAACATCGTAGTACCGCAGAGCCTCCACAGTCGACTGCTGTCCCTAGCACACCAAGGCCATCAAGGAGTTGCGAAGACAAAGGCCAGGCTCGGGACCAAAGTATGGTTTCCGGAAATGGACCGAATGGTTGATGAAGAGGTGCGCACCTGCCACCCCTGTACCATTACTGGGGCTGCTCCTGCTCCCGCACCGGTCCTCACTTAAGAAACCTGCAGCACACCCTGGACCAAGGTGAGGGTCGATTTCGTCAGATTCCCCGACGGACGGCACACTCTGGTGGTGATGGATTCGTGCAGCAAGTTCCCGGTGGTCGAGATAGTGCCATCCACAGCGTTCGCACACATCCAGCCCGCTCTTGAGAAGATCTTCGCAATATTTGGTCTGCCGGAGGAAGTGAAATCGGACAACAAACCACCATTCCAAGGTCAGGAATTTCAAGACTTCCTACAGAGGCGAGCGATCAAACACAGGCGAATCACACCCCAGTGGCCCCAAGCCAACTGGGAGGTTGAGCGATTTATGAGGACTCCACACAGGGCAATGCGCATAGGAGTGGACTGACATCAAGACCCGGAAACTTGTCTTCATCAATTCCTGTTTGCATACAGACAAACACCCCACTCAACGCAAGGATGCGCCCCTGGGCTAACCCAGAAACCGCAACCAATGGCAATTAAACAACGTCACATCTTCAGCTTCACTAAACATTTTCCAACGGAAAAGTGCTAAAAAAAAAATAAAGAGGCCGTTGGGGTGTGGAGGCAATGGTGAGTAACGCAGCACAAGAGCGAGACAGCTACGGCAGAAACACATGACGGAGAGCTGAATGTAGGAAGGGAGAAGTGCAAACGAGAGTGAGTGAGAACAGGGGGTGGGGAGAGTCAGACACAGGTGGGGGGTGCTCATGAGGTAGAGAGAGCAATTCTGAGCACAGGGGGGGGGTCAAGGGGAGAAGTACCACGAGTGAGAGCAGCACATGTGCGAGAGCAACAGGGAGCGTAAGGGGTAGGCATTTGAGGGTATTACACACGAGAGCGCGGGAAAACACATGCACTGTCATTGAGTGCGTAACCAAAAATAAAGAAAAGTTCCTAGAAAGCAAGAAGTGGAAGGATACTAGTCAGCCAATCAGAGAGATGGTAAAGAGACCAAACTCAGGGTGAGGGACAAACACAAAATGAACAATCCAGGAAAAGGAAAGACATTGCATAAGAATCAGACAAATTAGAGAAACAATAAAGCCAACCTGTGGTAGGCAGTGGTGGGCTTTAAGCCCCAGTGAGTTCTTGGTAAGCGCACAATATGTCTTCTGGCGCTGTCTGGTAGGCGAGACCTAAAAAGAATGCAGAGAGTGAAAGAAGGAACTAAGAAAGAAGAAAAGAAATGATGAAACCAAGCTTGAAAGGGGAAAATGAAAGAAGATTAAGGCAGACACAAAGGTGAAAGAGAAGAAAGCAAAAACAAGAGCTGCATAGAGAAGTAAAGTAAATGGAAGATAACATAAGGTGAGAGGAGCAAGGAGGATGGTAGGAAAAGAAAAGGCACTGAAAAATAGTAAGTGTAAGCTGTTGGAGTATTAGTTGAGTTGGGGGTAACTACTGACCTCACATTTTAATCACAGTCCTATTTAGGATGAATCACTAAAGTCACTAAACCTGAGCTCAGCTGCCTGGTAGCTGTCGCACTGAGCAGACAGGCTTAACTTGGAGGCAATGTGTAAAGTATTTGCGGAGTATCAAAACAGTATAAAAATCAAAACAGAACACAAAAAATCCCCTAACCAATTTAGAAAAATAGAATACATTGTAATAATAAAATGACACCAAAGTGGCAACAACTCAATAAGGGTAACCGGAGATATGAAATTTTAAAAGTTTACAGTGAAATAGAGCCAAAAAGCACAAGGTGCCAATGGTGGTCAGTGGTCGCAGTAGACCAGGACGTAGGTGCAATTTGGTGCTGACCGTGATGGAGAGCGGGACTGATACTGACTAGGTTCATCCTGGTCAAAAATGTTCACTCTGGCTTTAGTCCTTTAATTGAGAGTCCACCAAGGGAGTGCACTTTCAGCGCACTTCAGGGGAGGCACTTAGAGACTCACAGGGTGTTGGGCAGAAGCAGCCAGCAGGTTCCAATCCAGATCCGGTTGCCACTAATCAGTTGGGTAGTTGCAGGAAGGACCACTTGTAGCTTATCGCTGTACTTTGAACAGAAAGTCAGCATATGACCCTTGGAATCCACTTCTTTGCCCTTGGTACAAGAAAGCAGGTCCAGTCATTTAGGAATCTTTTCAGGTCACAGACAGCATGTCCAGTCCTCTTCTGATGTTCACAGGTTCAGAAGTGTTCTGATGTGGGTGCCTGGAGATGCCACATTTATACCTGCCACCAACTAGTGGGTGGGAATGACTCCTGGGCATGCCTTAACTAATGCAGTAAACGTTCCCAGGGCCAACCCTACCCAATTTGAGCATCTTGAAGATAACTAAAGTTTTATGCCACACTAAACTTGGGCTCTGAGGGCTGGGTGTGTGTGTGTAGGGAGTGTACTGTGGTAATTCTAGTGCCCTCCTACATAGAACATCAAAAGCCAGTTTGGGGCAGCCACTGGGCCCCCAATAAATCCAGAAAATGAAACCTAGTAGAATAAAGAAGGGTTTCCAGCAACCAGACCGTGAATATACACTGAATTGTGTTGGCATCATGTCTCCCTTACTCTTAAATGCACCCCAATGTGTTAAATGAAGGCATGTACTGCAGGATTGGACATTTAAGCTGAGGGAAGAGGTGTGGCGCCGCGGCCAGGGCGACTGACTCTGGAATCTGGGGATCACGGTTCGATCGCCGGCGGCAGATTAGCCCAGCACCATGTGACTCTGGGCAATAGCTTGCTTAATCTTCCCGACGGCCCCCAGCGCCTAGAGACCCTTACGGGTGATTGTTCGCGCTTTACAAATGTGGATTATTATAACTTGACACTGTAATGCAAAAAAGGATTCTCACAGCCCAATCCTGGACAGCTAGGCCCACAGTGAAGAATAGCTATTGGGTGCTAGTCCCTGTAAGGATATGTTAATGATACATTTCTACATGTCCTACATTTGAATACCATGCACCCTACATTGTGGGCGACTAGGTCTCCATAGAGGTGACTTTAATATTTAAGTAGGAGGTTTTGACCGGTCAAAAGTTATTTTTTTTAATAGGTTGAATAACAATGTTTAAACTGCCACAGTCCGGCCACAATGGGCCTGGAAGCAGTGTTTTACACTGTCACTGTAATAGATGGCACAATAGGCGCCGCAGTCCACCAGTGACATTTAACTTACAAGCCCTGGTACATTTTGAACGATACAGTAGGCAATTACAGGCAAGTTAAATATGCCAATTAGGAATATGCCAATCCAACCATGCTTCAAGGGGGAGCACAGGCATACTGACACTGGTTAGTAGGGTTTAAGTGCATAGAGTTCTAACACCTGCAAAAATATAGGGTCCATCAAAAGGAGTTAGATATAGGATGACTGTAGAAAAGGTGGATTTTCTACAGTAAGAAAGATGGAAACAAATTGAAGGGAAAGAGCAGAGTGGAAAGAAGAAGAAGCAAATAATACAATATGAAAAACACTCAAGTGAAAGGGAGAAAGGTAGAATGAATAAGTAAAATGAAGGGTAGAGAAAGCATTAGAAAAGGAAAGAAAGGTGTTTGGGAATAATAAAAGAAAGCAAAGTGGCTCAGAAAAAGAAATTAGAGTGCATACAAAGGCAGAGAAATATGTAAAGGGTGGATGGAGAAAGGGTAGTAGGAGTGGATAAATAAGCTGAATAACGAAGGAGAACTTAAAATGTAGAGAAAATATGAAAAAAAAGCGCAAAGAGAACGAGATAGGGGAATGATGAGAAGCATATAAAGAACAGAAATACTAGTTTAGGGCACAATAAAAGGGAGAACATAAAGTTAGAGCTAGAGATTCAAAGAAGAAAGAAACTGAGGAAAGGGACGCTAGAGATAATGATTTTGTAGTTAGCTGTAGCTTGGGACCATATTCTTACCTGAGCAACATTACTGCGCATGTGCAGAACAGGAAGAGCATAAACGTGGGCCAGGCTCACCGGACCTAAGCGGCGGGGAGGACCGAATTATGCAGCACAGTTAACTAAATTATGCAGGACAAAAAGGCAAATTATGCGGTATAATGCAGCACATTTCATGATAGTATTACTTCATTATTGTGGCATATTTACACCTCATTGGTACCAGTTTAATACCCAAATATGACAATCAACCAGTGTGGAGACCCTTTTACTGTGCTGCATGTCGCCGGGTTTTAGTAACTTAGGAGCCATTTGAGCTAGAAATATATATGTTTTTCTTTTTAATTTGCAGATTATGCAGCAGATGATTAATTGTGTGGCAAATTCGGCAAATCCATACCTATACGGAAAATGCAGCTGCCCCCAAATCACATAATTCTAGTTGCCCCGATAAAAACCAGCCCACGGATGAGTAAAAAATTAAATCTGTTTATAAACACGCACTATTTCGGCTTCCGAGAGGTGAAAACATGTATAATTATAGAATTTTGTGGCAGAGTTCCTGTGTTCTTGGGTAACCACAAGGCCAACCTCTGCACGGGGCCTCCCCGAGTGCCCAGGGTCAGTTTGTTGACTCAGAGCACAAACTGGGTGAAAGGGAGAGTGTTTTGGGAGGGTGGCAGTGGGTGATGTGACCTGTCAGCTGCTGTGCGAGTCCAGCATGGCTGTGGGGGGGCTGTGCTGCTGTCAGGACTACAGGGGCCACAGTCATTTTAGCCACAGAACTGCCCGGTTAGCCGTTTCATGCTGCTGGGGGCCAGTAGAGGGCGCTCTGCTGCTCTTTGCACCCTGACGGGTCTCTCTGTGTGCGGTGCCCTGTAATCCTCTGAGTCTGGATCTTTTAAGGGCCTTTCAAGCAAAATTAGGACTTGTGTGTCTCCATTCTGCCTTTGTTGGGAAGGGAGTAGGAGCCTGCGTGCTTCTTATGGCCAGCGGCATTGCTCGTGGGTTAACTGCTCACCGCTGACATCTCCAGTGAATTAACAGTCACAAGTTCCAATCTTGGCCAGGATAACTCCGCTTTCCATCCTTCTGAGGTCAGTAAATTGAGTACTATTAATCTGAGTAATAGTAAAACCTGTTGTTTACAGTGCCTTGAGACTGCAAACTTAAGATATCAAGAGCTATATAAAAAGTACGTTTTTAATATGATGGGTTATTCTGTCTGATTGACCTAATGGCACAGTCACCAATGCAACAGCTTGAAGGGAGAGACGCTGTTTAGCTGTGACATCACCCAAGCTCTTTACAATGAGGACAATCCCACCAGTGCACCTTCAAGGCCAGGAAACCATCTTACTCCGCTGTCCACCTCCTGGCCCTGTGTCCCCGAACTTCACCCCCCATTCATCTGACCAAATAAATGGAGCTCAGTGTATTGAACGGGGACACCGTGTAGAGCTCTCTCCTTTGTCACACAGGGATCCTGTCATTAAAGGGATCCCCAGACAAAAAATTATCACGCCTCACGGGAAAGGTTTTTTTTTTTTTTAAACGGAGAAACCTACTGAACACGGGATACTATAAAACATAATTTATTTTGAAATTGGTTAAAATTAAGCATTTAAATAAATGGGTTTAATGTGTTACAAGAGTATTGGGTAGCGTTGGAGTAAACAATAGGCTAGAGCAGGGTTCTCCAACGTCGGTCCTTTGAGGGCTAGATCCATGCCAGAGTTTAAGATAACTACATTTATCTAAATGGAGATATGCTAAAAATCTGCCATGGATCCGGCCCTCCGGGACCGACTTTGGAGCACTCTGGGCTAGAGTCATAAGTTTGCAGTAATGGTCCGGGTTTGGGCTAGAGTTAGCCTTAGGTTAGGGTTTAGGGTTTGGTGATGGTACCAGGTAGTACAAGTATCCATTTTAAACGTAGATGTAGGGTTATAGATGGAGTTGATTTAGGGTTACTGTTAATGGAAGTTTAGCAGTTTCTTGTAAAGGAGTTTTCTCTTAAAATCACATGTTCAATAGACGTATCTGATGAAGTTTCTCCGTAGTTGTTTTGATGTGAAGACATTTCTCTACAGTGACTTTTCCCTGTTGTGGTGGGAGATGGTGTTGCTTTTATTTCGTCACTGCCACTTTTTTGGAATGACGTTGCTATTTTTTTTTTTTACTCGTTGCACTGGGACACTGGTAATCAGGCCTCAGCGCGTGTGCTCCTATCCCTCAAACATGGTTAAAATGTCTAACTCCTATTTGACTTATTAAACTTTCTTATAAGGCCACACTATATGGTGTGGAAATACACCCATGCCATGGAAAGTTGTATGCGACCGACGGTCTGTGGCACCTACTTTGCCCTTCACTAACGTGTCATGGCAAAAGCGGCTTCAGGCCTGCCATTGTAGCCAGACTGCTGCAGTTTAAACCTGTAGCCTGACCTTTCCAATTAACCCTTTTGACAAGAGAAAAGCTTTCCTTCTAAATATTAATATGTCACCACTTATGTAGGCATTGTAGCTCACTAGGTAGGTGCATAATATTTAAAAATGGGACATGTAAAAGTTTAATATTACCATGTCGCTGCAGTGACAAGCCCCCAAAAGCTATATTTACTGTGGAAGCGTTAGCTGTCCAATAAGAAAACTAGAGTTATTAAAATCTTACTTCTGCCATGTCAGGTTTGGGACCAACTAGAAAAATGTCCAGACACTGCTTGGTCTAATCAGCAGATGCGACCTCGAAGCCACTTCGCTGGGCTGAAGAAACAGGGTTCTCCCACTTGGAGCTTCTTAGCAGCATAGCCGTTTGTGGTCCTTCAGCGAGAAGGTATCCTCCTCTTGGAACCCAGTGTCGGATACATCCTGCAGCCTTGCCCTTCTGGAGCATTCTGAGCTCTGGAAAAGAGACTTGGGGGCTTATTACGCATCTGGCGGTCCACAGCAGACTCGCGGGGCGTGCCGGTCTTCCGACCGCCCTATTAGTACCAGGGCGGTCAGGCCGCCCTGGGTCCACCGCAACCACCAGGGATGAACTTACATCCACCCCAATATATAATTTACTTCTTTGTCTTTAACAGTATTTCCTCTTTAAAGGTGTTCTTCTAATTAGATTGAGCAGTTCAATATTCAAGAAAACACCCCTGTCTTGTCTTCCTTCACTTAGCCACCGGAGAAAAAATTCACAGCAAGGGAAAATTAGGGCGTCTTTACTGAGGTATGAGTCCTGTAATGTGAGGACAGATTGACACACTGGTGAGATTGCATTGAAGGGCAGGAGGGCAGGTATATGGTTATGAATGAGGCTGCGTTGAAGTGTATGAGGGTGGTTATGCGGTTATGAATGAGACTCCATTGAAGTGTATGAGGACGGTTATGTGGTTGTGAATGAGACTGCATAAAGTGCATGAAGATGATTATGTGTTATGAATGAAACTGCACTGAAGTGTATGAGGCCAATTATGTGGTTATGACTGAGACTGTTGAAGTGTATGAGGACCGTTATATTATGAATGAGACAGCTTGAAGTGTATGTGGACGGTTTTGTGGTTATGAATGAGACTGAAGTGCATAAGGATAGTTATGTTGTTATGGATGAGACTGCTTGCTTTAAGTGTATGAGGACAAATATGTGGTTATGAATGAGACTGTGTGAAGTGTATGAGGAGAGTTTGAAGTATAGGGGCATGGAATGTACACTTAGCCTCGGTGAACATCTTGGCTGTTTAAGGGTGGGAGGGACGTTTATCTGTATCGGCCTCTACCTTTTCTAAGTGTACATTCCATGCCCCTATACCTCTGTTAAATGGTAGCGGCAGTTTCAGTCGATAACCTTTCAAGTTTTGCCCGGCGGTAATCGCCTCTTATACCATTCGATGATTTACCAATAAAGAGGCATGCGCTGAAGACTGGAAGGCAGGAAACAAAGTTTTATTCCGTCGGAGCAGAACACATCAAATCGGACAGCAAAGTATCGTCTCGAGGTGCTCTCTCCACATCTCTGAGGCCTGGCCTCTTATACACAGGTTTATTGCTTTATTACATGTTACACATTCTTGTTGAGACTTTGATGTACGGAAAGACATCCTTGGAATCCCCACTTCAAGCTCGTTCCCACACATATCTACAGTGGAAGTCCCCACCCCACCCACAGTAGGAGATGGCTATCACACAGCTGGACATTCCGCCAATTCCCGGGGGTGTGTGCGACTGGTCGGGTCTCAGGGGGTGGGGGGCCTTGATCTACTGTAATCCCTTTGATGTGGGGTGTTTCCCTTACAATAGGGGCAATAAACTGCATCCGCAGGGCTAGGTGATGGCCTGGGATCGGTTCGGACAATCGGGCGCAGAGGAAGGGGGTTATCAAAGGGATGTATGACCATGTATGGGATGAAAGAAGGTGTCGATCAGGCGTGGGATGTGGTTCCATGGCAGGGTCGCGCAGAAGGAGAGAGAGTTTATGACCCATGTACGAGAGAGCGGGGGTGGTCAGCGCGCGGGGGGATGTTCGCAGCGCCAGAGGGACGCGCTGTCGATCGGCAATGAGGTCATGGTGCCTAAAATGGCCGTCGCGCGTTTTATGCGTGTGGCGCTTGGGGAGAGACAAGATGGCGCAGATAATGTTCAGTTACGAACTAAATTTCCACAGTCCTCCCTTTTAACATATCTCGACAGCTTGTTTAGTTCGGATCTATCCCCATAATACCACGAACTTCTACCTCGTATAAAGCTTTCATATGTTCTGCTTCAAAGTTCAGAGTCTTAGGGCAGATGCAGTTCGTGAAAAGTGAACATAGAGGTGGCAAGCATTGAATCCCCAAGCAGCATCCACACAGTACCACAATCGGTATTAGGATAAACGTAAACAACCTCCACCCCCAACTTTTAATAGTGTCCCAAAACCAACTCCCAAGCGACCATCCTTCTTGCTCCTGATGAACCTCTGCGGAAAGTCTGTGGAGGTGTTCAATCGCCTTGTAGACTGAAGGTGAGTTATCCGGTACGTAGGTACAACAGCTGGACCCAATGATGCGGCATGCTCCTCCACGATCAGCCAGAACCACGTCTAGAACGAGGCGGTTCTGAAGAGCTACCACGCGGACGGCCTGAAGCTCAGCGGTGTTGTTGGCGAGGATGCCGGCTGTAATGTTCATTGTGGTTTCGACTGCCTGGGTTAGGTGCCGGATGGCACGGCTGTTTGCCATTGGTCCCCACAGTGGAACAAGTCCCTTTACTGCGTCCATGAACTGCGCTCCAGTGGAGTCGGCTAGTACAATGTCCTTTGCACGTTTCTGCCGGTGATGGTTTGCTGGAGCCACATATGTTGGAGGAAGGATAAAAGCGATGTAGCAGGTGCCTCCCCAACCTTTCGGAAGCCAGGTGTAGGCCTTAGTACCACAGACGAAGTACATATTTGGGGAGGTAACAAAGGAGGGTGGGTCAACTGAGTCCAATGTTCGGGTGATGAGACAGGAACTGTGGCCTACCGGCTGTGTTCCTAGGCCTTCGAGGCACACCAGACCTGTGATGTTGACGACGGATAGGGCCACTGTTAGGGTGGCGGCCGTTCGTTTCCGGAGGTAAGAGAAGGTGGGTCTGGCTGGGTTGTTGAACACCTGCATTTCAACTCGCTCTTTGGCAGGGATGTCCATATGGAAAGAGGTGGTTGATCTCAGAGGACAAAAGGGGGCAGAGGTTTTCCCAGTTTGGTTCAGCCAGAACCCATGGTAGAAGTGCGACACAGTTTTGCCGGAAGTGGCATTGTCCTTGTAACTTTCTTGCAGGAGGATTAGCCAAGCGAGGCAGGAGCCATGGACAGAGAAGGGCGAAGGGATGAAAGGGATGGAATGTCCAGTGGCATGTGGTAGCAATCCACAGATCCAGCAGTTAGTGGCATTGGCGGCAAGGTTGTGTTGGTGGAGCAGTTGCACAAAAGAGTTATTCCAGAACTCCTTACGTCTTTCTCGGAGTTGGGGTGAAAGTGAAATCAGATGGTGTTCTTTCATGGTGGTGGGTTGGGCAGTGGTCAGCAATGTCTTATGAGCGGGTGCGTTTTCTTCCAGGATCCAGAAAGTGACCATGAGAAGAAGGCAAAGGAGAAGGGAAACAAAAAGTGCAATGGTCTTTGAGCTGTGCATTTTGTCAGTCTTTGGATTTTTGTAGTGGATCTTCGGACGTCCGGTTGCTTCCATCATCTTCATGTCGGGCGCTTCCATCACCTTCAAGGGACTCGGTAGCGGGCAGAACCACAGACTTTGTTTAGTTTCTCTCCTGGAGGCCTTTGAGGTGACTAGGCAACCGCTCTGAGATTTCAACTTAGTTCGTGGTCTGCTTAGCCGAAGTTCCCTCCTTGCGTCGTAGGTTATACCCTTCTTTGGATGGTACAGTGGGATCGGGATATTCAATCAATTCAAGTGTCTCTGTATTCGGGCAGCAGCTCAGGGATGGTCGGTCCTTGTCCAGAAGTTCCTCTTGGGCGGTGATGTTGTCGGTGGTCGTCAGGGTCGATGATACCTTCTTGCAGTGGTGTGCATGCAGCCAATTACGTTTCCCCTCCACTCGAAGAGCTGTTCGGGTGGTGATCAGGACTTGCAGGGGGCCCGTCCACCGGGGCTCCAGACTCTTGGTGCGCTGGAAGTTGCGCACTAGGACAAAGTCGCCGGGTTGGATGTCGTGTCCGGGGCCCCTGGAAGCATCGGGAATGGCTTGCAGCACCTGCTGATGGATAACAGACAACGTTTTAGTTAGATTGTACAGATAGTCAGACATGAGGACGTCCGGGACGTCGTGAATGGATGCTGGTTTTGGTGCAGTCCAAAGGTTCATGGGTCGCCCGAAGACGACCTCGTAGGGGGTTAAGTGGTGTTTGGTAGGAGTGGAACGCATTGATAGCAATGCTAGTGGGAGGGCGTCTGGCCATTTCAGTCCTGTGGTGGCACCTATTTTGGCGAGTTTGAGTTTCAATGTGGCATTATGTCGCTCAACCAAGCCTGCAGATTGGGGGTGGAAGACCGCATGAAATTTCTGTTTTACACCCAACCCTTTTAAGATGAGTTGGATAACTTCGGCTATGAAGTGGGGGCCGTTGTCGCTCCACAAAATTCGACAAAGGCCGTAACGGGGGAAGAATTCTTTCAGTAGTACTTTTGCGGTAGTCATAGCAGTGTTGTCGCGGGTTGGGTAGGCTTCCACCCATTTGCTGAAGGCGCACACGACGACAAGCACGTACTTCATGGTTTGGCACCTTTCTAACTGAATGTAGTCCATCTGTAGGACCTCAAAGGGGTGACTAGGAACCCCAAACCCTCCCCGGGGCACAGCAGTTCCTTTACCAGGTTTGTGTTGGAGGCATATCAGACATTGTTGGACTAGGCGTTTAGTTGAGTCTGGGATTTTGTCGTTGTGCCAGACTTTGGAGATGAGTTCAATCATGGGGGCAGACCCTATGTGTGCGGGGGAGTGTGTCATGGTCAGCATGGGAATCAGGTATGAGTCAGGTAGCAACCATTTGTTCGTGTCTCTAGTTCGCCAGCAGCCTTCATCATCTTTCAATCCCACCCGTGCCCATTCAGTCAATTCGTGTGGTGAGCTGGCCAATTGTATGTCTCTAATGGTTTCCCTAGCATCCTTCCATTTTTCAGTTTGTGACCTGGTCACGTACATGTGTGTTGTTGACCTATTCTCGGCTGTGGTTCGGGCAGTGATGTCAGCCAGCGCATTTCCCTGTCCTATAAGGTCCGTCACCTTTTTGTGTGCCTGGCATTTGATCACAGCTAGCCGTGTGGGGAGGAGGACTGCTTCGGTCAGGGCGGAGACTAGATCTCCATGTAGGATGGGTGTGCCATGGGAAGTCAGGAATCCCCTCTCCTTCCATAGGAGCCCAAAGTGGTGAACCACCCCGAAGGCGTACTGGCTGTCGGTGTAAATGTTTGCGGTTGTCCCCGCTGCTAGGATGCATGCTCGTGTGAGAGCAATCAGTTCAGCCGCCTGTGCGGATTGCTGTGTGATGCGGGCTGTCTCAACAACTGTTCGGGCCTTGGTGACTGCATAGGCGGCTGAGGTGGTGCCGTCGGGGAGCTTGATGCATGAGCCATCTACCCACAGCTCTCCGTCATGATCTGGGAAGGCAGTATCTCGGAGGTCAACCCTACTCTTGGTCTGTTCGTCGGTGAGGGTCACACAGTCATGTATAGGGGACGCATTGGGGTCATTGTTAGGGAGAGGTAGCAGAGTGGCTGGGTTCAGAGTAGTGCATCGTTTCAACGTGATGTGGGGTGCAAGCAGAGTCAGTTCATAACCAGTTAGTCGTGCGCTAGTCAGGTGTTGAGTCTTAGTCTGGTTCAGGAGGGTGTCAACTGCATGGGGTACTAGCACGGTGAGGGGGTTTGAAAGCACGATCCCCTCACTTTGTCGGATAGAGACAGCAGCGGCGGCTACCGCTCGAAGGCAGGCGGGCAAAGCTCTGGCTACAGGATCAAGAGTGGCAGAGAAGTAGGCACAAGGGCGTTGCTTGGGACCTATGGACTGGGTTAGAACAGACAACGCGCATCCCTCCCTTTCGTGGGTGAAGAGGGAGAAAGGTTTAGTGTAGTCTGGGGTTCCTAGGACTGGTGCTGAGCAAAGGGCATCTCGTAATTCTTTGAAGGAGGATTGGCATTCGGGTGTCCAAGGGAGGGGGAAGGGGACATCTTTAGCTAACAGGGAAAGCAGAGGTTTTACAATAAGACTGAAGTTTGGCAACCACTGTCGCCAGAAGGAGGTGAGGCCTACCAGAGACCGCACTTGCTTCTGAGTTTTGGGAACAGGGGTTTCTAGGATGGTCTGAATTCGGTCAGGTGTAAGCTTCCTCCCATCTTTGGATAGGAGGTGGCCTAGGTATGTCACTTGGGGTTGGCAGAATTGCAACTTCTTCCTGGAGACCTTGTGACCGTTCTCCGCAAGGAAGTGGAGGAGGTGGATGGTGGCTGTGACTGCGAGCGGAGTGGTGTCAGCCGCCAAAAGAATATCGTCGACATACTGTATTAACACCACTCCGTCCGGTAGTTGAACTGCATCCAGTTGTCTCTTGAGGGCCTGGCTATATATGCTGGGACTCTCAGTGTAGCCCTGTGGTGCCCTGCAAAATCTGTACGAACTGGCTTTTAAGGTGAAGCCGAAAAGGTAGCGGCTGTCTGGCTGTCTGGGTGAATGGGGATGGAAAAGAATGCGTTCTTGAGATCAATAACGGTAAAGGTAGTGGCAGTGGACGGAATCAGGGTGAGGATGGTGGTGATATCTGAGACTACGGGGTACTGAGGTATGACTACTTTGTTAACCTCTCGTAAGTCGACAATGAAGCGGTATGCTTTCTCATCTCCCTCGCCTTGCTTCTTAACAATGGGTAGGATAGGGCTGTTGCAAACATTACTAACTACTTCTTCTACCACTCCTGCATCGACTAGGGACTGGATGATTTCCACCAACGCCTTCTCGCCTTCGGGCGATATCCGATACTGCGGAAGCTTTGGGAGCACTGCGTCCGGTCAGACAGTTATGTGTACAGGGTTGATCACCATGCGTCCTACGTCGGAGTCGGTTTTAGCCCATAGATGTGTGGGTAACGTGTCAAGTAGGGACAGGTCAGCATCGGTTATGGAGAACATACGTCGTGTGAGACAAGGCCTGAACAGATCTGGGTTATCGTGCAGTATGACCCGGACTCCGTCTGGGGAACATCTGATGGTAGCCCGGAAATGTTTTAGTAAATCAAGACCCATAATGGCGTCGGGGGTGTTGGAGGAGAGCAGAAATGTCGTGTCAGTGGTGTTATTTTCCAAGTCAAAGGAGATTGGTGCGGACAGGGGATTAGTGGAGGGCGTTCCATCAAAGCCTATTGAGGTTACATGTGAGCCAGACAAGGGTGCCCTTGGGATCAGCCGTTTAGATAGCGCACTACGTGTCGCCCCAGTGTCTACCAAAAATGGAGACTTTGTGCCCAAGACCTTAGCAGTGACGTAAGGACCTTGTTGGTCAACACGGAGTTCGACTGGATCCCTCCCTTGCCCCTGGCGGTCCTATGCAAAGTCATGGGTGTTGTCGTAGTCGGACTGCTGGCACTGGTTCTGTCGGGGGCGGTCGAAGGTGTTTGGTCTGTATGGCCTGTCATTGGTGGTGCCGTTCGTGTACCCTCGTCCCTGTCCTCTATTTCTAGGGCTGTTTGCTATGTCTCTTGTGTCCCTATTCTTGTTCATATCCAGAAGGACCGGGCACTGAGATTTCCAGTGTCCGAACCCTTTACAGAACGCACACTGATTCTCGTCTAAGTCCCTGCGTCCAACGTAGGGTGCGGGTGCATGGTCTCTAGGGGGTGGTTTCCTAGGGGCAGTCGGTTGGTAGTTTCCCTTGGGAGGTTCCCTTCCTATGGTCACCCCTTGCGATCATTACCCTTTCCTTCAGCTCCTTTTTCTTTCTCTCGGACGCCCTATCGTTCTCATTCTTTTGGTGTTCGTAGTACTGGGCCATCTGTAGGATAGCCGCGGGTTTGGAGGCTGCCCAACTACTCTCGCTGGTCTGTAGCTTCTGGGAGACTTCCTGTGACAGACCCTTCACATAATTCTGGACAAAGAGGTGATGTCCGGTTGCAGTGGTCATGTCCTGGCCACTATAATCGGAAAACACTGTCTCGAATCGAGAGAAGTATTCGGATACATCCTCCTGGGGTTTCTGGCGGCAAGCCGTCACTATCGACCAGTCTACTTTTCTTTCTGGGATTAGGGTCTTTAATTTCTGAACAATCCTGTCTGGGAGTTCCAATATGGCTTTTAGAGGTTTCTGTCCAGGTTCTCGCTGCTTGTCTATGGTATCGAGTTGCACCCAGGTATATCCGAACGGTTCAGCGTGGTCGACTTTCCGGATTTGCTTCCACACATCAGCCGGCAGACATAACCCGAAGAACAAATCGATATCCGCCAAGGTCATTATAGTTGAACCTAAGGCCGTACCTAGTTCTGTGTAAAAGGCAGTCGGGTTCTTTCTTAAGTCGGGTAGAGTTTTTCTAAAGGTCAGGATGTCTTGTCGGTCCCATGGCTGATAGACCCAGTTATATACAACCCTTCCCTTCGCATCTTGGTGGTTGATGTCATCGTGTGTTCCCTGACCTCGTGGGGGGACCCAGTAAGGAGCGGCTTCCTTGATGGGCATCATGGTATCAGCCTTTCCTGCCTGGGGTTCAGTCGCTATGGGGGTTTCTGTCTTGGTCGTCAGCCTGTGTTCTTTAAGATGTCGGAAGACTTCGAGTGTACGTGTGAAGAGGTCCGTCACATCGCCCTCTCCCCCTTCTCCAATATCAACCTTTCTATACAAGGTTGCTAAGCCTTCGGGACCTCTATCCTGGTACCTATCCTCATACGCATTCAGAGCGTGATAGCAAAGTCGTACGACAAGGTGTCTATGGTTGTCGGCATATGAGTTGTACATATCTGTCACATATTCCTCACTTTCCTTCCGTTCTACTAGTGTTCTCACTACCTTATCGATTCCGTCTCGTTCACCCTTTGTTAGCTGATTCATTTTGGCGGAATCTTTCTTTCTCGTCTCGGGGTCATCTAACGTTATTGCTAACGTCGTGTTCAGTACAAGAGGCTCGGCCGGCGCGGAGGCCGTGAGGACCGAGGCCCTGGTACTGTTTTCGCTTGCATTCGGGGGTTGTGGGTGCTGCACTAGAGGTTGGGAGGGAGCGTATGGAGGGGGCATGTAGATGATCGGAGGACCTAATAGCAATTCATCGTTCGCCCGTTGCTTGGAAGGCAACTCAGGGTAGAGCGTAGAGGGGGTCCTAACAGGGCATTGGCCTGACGTTTCAGATTCTTGTCTTTGTTTAATACCTTTCTCTCCTTTATTTCTTCCTCTAACTTTCTAGCGACAAGGTGAGCTGTCTTTCGTAGTTCTTTTTCTGCCTTTACTTCTTCTCTCTTCTTCCGTTGCGTTGTTTCTTTGCGCCACATGCCGAAACTGTCGAGCATAGTGGGCGTCGTTTTATTGCTACGTAGAGCTATTTCTAGCGTTTCCATTTTATGGTCATCTAAGGATCCCATCAGTGGCCACTGACTTTCGGAGTCCTTCTTTGTATATGTATGCCATAGTTTGCTATAAGCTACAGCGACTAGTCCATATTTAGTAAACATGTCCTTATTAGGGGTGCCTTCCAGTGGAGCCGGATGGTTCATCTCTAATAAGCGGTCCGGGCAGAACCAACTACCAATCAGTGGGGAGAAGATAGGCATGACGGGTTACAACGGGGACAAAAGTCTGCACTACCTATCTTTTCACTGCTTGCAAAGACTAGACAGAATATCTCTATTCCACGTTATTTGTAAGCAGAGAATACCTCCAAAGAACCAATATCGAACAACCAGTGTTCGGACAATCAATCAATCAATGGTGAGAAAGAGATAGGCACGACGGGTTACAACGGGGGACAAAAGTCCGCGTTACCTACCCTTTACTATCTGCAAAGACTAGACAGAATATTTCTATTCTACGTTATTTGCAAACAGAGAATATCTCAAAAAGCACTATTCGTCATAAACAATCAATGTTCGGACAATCAATCAGTGGGGAGAATAATAGGCACGACAGATTACAAAGGGGGACAAAAGTCCGCGTTACCTACCCTTCACTATCTGCAAAGGGAGAGAGTATCCCCGTTTGTAGACAGCGAATATCTCAAAAAGAACAATCAAATAAGCAATACTAGTATTTTCAATCAATCAATCAATCTTTTCGCAATTTGTCGTGTTATACGACCTTACCCGGACCGCATGGACAGTTTCTCGTCTTCCGCCTCCAGCGCCCGATCGTCCTCTACTCTCCGTATTTGCCACGGCACTCCTGATGGTTCCCAGTCAGGACCGTAGATCACTCGAGAGAGGTCTGCTCGGAACCAGTGAAGTTCGGATGATCGGCTGCCAGACGAGGGTGTATCAGGCAGGAGCTCTCCCGATCGCTGCAGTTGTTCACTCTGTCGTCGGGACCTCTCCCACTGGATCCACGTGTCGCTGATGGGCCCCACGCTTGGGACGCCAATTGTTAAATGGTAGCGGCAGTTTCAGTCAATAACCTTTCAAGTTTTGCCCGGCGGTAATCGCCTCTTATGCCATTCGATGATTTACCAATAAAGAGGCAGGCGCTGAAGACTGGAAGGCAGGAAACAAAGTTTTATTCCGTCGGAGCAGAACACATGAAATCGGACAGCAAAGTATCGTCTCGAGGTGCTCTCTCCACATCTCTGAGGCCTGGCCTCTTATACACAGGTTACACATTCTTGTTGAGACTTTGATGTACGGAAAGACATCCTTGGAATCCCCACTTCAAGCTCGTTCCCACACATATCTACAGTGGAAGTCCCCACCCCACCCACAGTAGGAGATGGCTATCACACAGCTGGACATTCCGCCAATTCCCGGGGGTGTGTGCGACTGGTCTGGTCTCAGGGGATGGGGGGCCTTGATCTACTGTAATCCCTTTGATGTGGGGTGTTTCCCTTACAGTAGGGGCAATAAACTGCATCCGCAGGGCTAGGTGATGGCCTGGGATCGGTTCGGACAATCGGGCGCAGAGGAAGGGGGTTATCAAAGGGATGTATGACCATGTATGGGATGAAAGAAGGTGTCGGTCAGGCGTGGGATGTGGTTCCATGGCAGGGTCGCGCAGAAGGAGAGAGAGTTTATGACCCATGTACGAGAGAGCGGGGGTGGTCAGCGCGCGGGGGGATGTTCGCAGCGCCAGAGGGACGCGCTGTCGATCGGCAATGAGGTCATGGTGCCTAAAATGGCCGTCGCGCGTTTTCTGCGTGTGGCGCTTGGGGAGAGACAAGATGGCGCAGATAATGTTCAGTTACGAACTAAATTTCCACACCTCAAATTCTCCTCATACACTTCACACAGTCTCGTTCATAACCAATTGTGCCAAAAATACAGGTGATTCCCTATAATACATCCCGTAAACCTTACTGAAGAAGGGGGGGAGGGGCTCCCGCCAGTCAGACTAAGACCCCACTACTAGAGGGACCACGATTCTACTGTGCCCGGGCATCTTTTGCCCGGTTTACCCTGTCTTTTTGCCTTCTGACCTCCTGTTTTGATGGGATACTGGTTCATCTTCTGCTATATTTGGGTATTAAATGAGGTGCACCAAAGCCCAGACCGTGTTAACAAGTGTGAAAATGACAAATAATGCAGGAATAATATAACGAAACGTGCCGCATTATGACACATAATTTTCCTTTCCTTGCCGCAAAATGTACTCCACTCTGACTCATAATTTGGCCCTTCCCTTCCGCATAATTCCAGTGGTCCTGCCTGCTTGTAGCGTAAGATAAATATATATATATAACCGGAAATAATCAACGCAGCGCAAATCGCCTCATCGCCTTCCTCTCAGCCCAGCAAGCATTCCATGGACGTTGCAGTAGGCATTCCACCCAACACCCATGGAATTTGATGCTGCCCCAGATTTACAAATGATGTACACTTGGGGAAGCGCCAAACCTGTACACCTCCCGAGGTGAGGTGTAAATATTTCTCCACGTTTTTTCCTCTATGTGAGCACAAATAGAAAGAGGAAAACACCTCTTACGATTGTGTTTGTGCAGGGAGGGGGCCCTTCCTGCATAAAAACATGTCTGCCTACAACACAGGCACCCTTGCAACATGATGCAAGGCTGTCTACGTTGGCGCTAGGCTGCCAAAAGAGCACCAGCGCAGGCAGAAAGGACAGGAAGGCACTGTGGCTTAAATCCGGTGCATCCCTGCCCTTTCACTTTGGCGTAGGGCAGTGCTGCAAAGTGCCTGCGCCATAAATAAACCCCTATGTCTCTCCCAACAGATGCATTAACCCACCCTGCTATTTTACAAACACTACACAACTATGAGCTGCGGGTTACCTGCTACGCTCTGAGGTAAGCTTATCTATTTCATACTTATGCAAACATGTGACCGGAAATTACACACCAATCTCTGAGCACGTACATTACTCAAACATGCTGTATACACAGATGTCTACAGTAGGCACCCTAATGTTTTGAACGCAGCATGTGTCTCCGTAATGATGCGGTGGCAAAGTCATTGCGTTTTATTTGTATTTTTAGCCATGCTGCACAGCATTGGTAAAAAAATATTAACAAATCCAATAAGACTTACAGGCGTGACCTATTTTCTTTACCAATGCTGCTTAGTCAGGGACATCTTAAGGATTTGGGGGTCCTGGGTTAAACATGTTGGGGCGGCATCTGTTCGGAACTTCTTTGAATTCAAGATCAAATTTTAGATCTAATATTCAGGGACAGTAATGTGTGTTTTCAGTATTGTAACACAGCAGCAGCTCACTAATATTTCTGCATGAGGACTTGTTTCGATCTGAAAGAAAGCAGACATGGGCTACCAGACATCGAGTTCTACAATTTCCTAAAAATCAGAACAGCGCTCACAAAAGCCAAACTAGCACATCACACTCCATCAATTATCCAATATATGACGAAACTCAACATAATAGGCCATCAGGTGTCACTCCTGTTTAAACTCCTACGACCAAGAACCACAAAAATTAATGATAAACCATCGAACTACTGAGCAAAACAACACAACACCCCACTAAGCGAACAGGACCTGGCTCACCTCTGGGCCTCCCCCTCACGGAACAAAATCTCCCCAGTACTATCACAAACTAAATTTTGGCTACTTCATAAGACATACTGGACCCCGGCACGACTAGCCGCACTAGGCCTCAGGGAAAACATTTGCTGGAACTGCAACAGCGATAAGGGGGACCTAACCCACCTCATCTTCTACTACCCCAAAGTTAAAATCTTCTTTTTCACAAAAAAAAGCAATGGGGTGCACACTGAAACCAGAGTTCTCTACCCTTACTACCGCATTCACGACCACAGCACTTGAGTCACAACATGACAGGGACCTGCTAGACCTCCTTATGACCTCAGCAGTGAAAATGGTCTTGTCCAACTGGAAGGATACAGCAAAGACATCTTTCAAGGGCTGCTTCAATTGGGTGACACATCTCAGGGGCGCTGACAGCATCGCACTGCAAAACTCACCCTGGAGGCCAGCTACGAGGGGGATGTGGAAACTGTTGGACGAGTATCTGGACCCCTACGAACCCCCGTGAGATCACTTGGGGGGGGGGGGGGGGGGGGACGACTGCCCACAAAGCAAAAAGATACAAGCCCAGAATAGACCGCTACGAAAGTAGTCTTCTTGTAGCTATCTTCTCTCTCCCTTCTCTATTCCTTTCCTTTTCTTTCAGCTGTCCTTAATCATCTAACAAGACTTTGGAATGGGGTACAGTTGAACATGTATATCACCTACCTGTAAACGTGACAACATCAGCCAAAGCAGGACTAGTACCCTGTAACAGTAAAGCGAATGTACCTGTATGAAAAATTCAATGAAATACTTTGAAATTAAAAAAGAAACTTTTTTATGGATACTGCGTGGTGCTGAAAAATATAAACATTCTCCTGTAAAATGTCTGTAATAGACACCCGCACATCACCCATATTTAAAATAAATGACAGGAGACGGGTTTTAAAACAATAAGTATAAGAATAATTCAAGGACATCAGGGCAGGACTGTCTGTAGCACACAGACGGCTCTACGCCCCCCCCCCCTTTAATGGCTGGCGCCCTGGGCCGGCGCCCACTTGTGCCTTAAAACTTCAGTATCAGCGTTTCCCGGAAGGTCTGCAAAACGTTACAATAGACGTTACCGACACTTTTAGGAGGGGTGTGTATGCATGAAATGACCAGGCACTGTAGAGGCACTTCTAAGTGTGTCATGGCCGGCACTCTTCGTGCCTCGCTCGACAGCTGCGGGAGTCGAGGAGCTCTGTTTGTGGGCTCTGAACGGCTGCAAACAGTTTATTGGCGGAACAGTTCCCGAAACATCTCCCTTTGATCACTGCCAGTTAGGGGCCTTCGTGGGGGTGGCGCCAGCTCCACGGGCTGATGCCCTGCTGGATAAGAGCTTTCCTAGGATTTAGGCGGTGGGGTGGAGGGGGCGTGTCCTATGTTCTTCACCCACCGCCCCACCCCCTTCTTGCCATGCTGGAGAGAGGGACATATATGGTTAGTAATGGGGCCCACGCGTGTGAGGCGCCCAGAGTATCATATTTTGCATTCGAGTGATGGCATCTCTAGACCAGAAGCAGGCAGTTGCAAAAATAAATTACAATTTAGCTATGGTTAAAAACAAAAGTTGGTGGGATAGCTCTGCGGGTCCATGAACCTGCTGCACAATTACATCACTGGCCAGATTGCTCACATTTGGGTCTTCTGAAAACATGCATGTTTGTTGGTGGTGTCCTGCTCTTGCCTCCAATTCTCCACACTACCCTCCCCCCCCCCCCCCCCTCTGCCCACCCCCCATTAAGGGCTACTGGTCAAGGACTAAATAAATATGGCTGCATCACTGGTCACAATGTTGGGTCTTGTGGCTCAGTGGACTAATGTGTCCTCTATAGGGCCCCGTGTTTGACCTGCTGGTCACAGGTTCAAATCGCGGCAGGCCTACTCAGCCTTTCATCTTTCTGAAGTCGATATAATGAGTACCATTGAGTTTGGTAACAATAAACATCCGTTATTCAACGCCAAGATACCTTTCTGGGTGAAGGTGCGCTTTACAAGTACACTTTGTTGTCCCCTTCCTCCTCCGATGGAGCCGCCTTGCTGTTCCACACCCTGCTCCAAGCCAGCTGCATCTCCAGACCCTTCGCCACAAGCACCCCTGCCCACCTGACCGACAAGCACACCGTGTCTGGTGGGTCTTGGCACAGCCACAACTAAGACACCCTCAGACTAGAGACGAGGAAGGACCGAAAAAGGGCAGTAGGCCTCTTCCATTGATGCACCCAGGGTCTGGAACAGCACCCCTGTATCCACCGGGGCCCCCCCAACTCTGCTCCAATTTAGGAAAGAGCTGAAGACGCACATCTGTAAAGAGTACCACATCCGGACGGAGGCACTGCCCACCCTCGCTCTAGACCCCAGCTGCCCTCCATTCATTGGGTGACTCCTTGGGTTTGACCCTGAGCTGGCCCTGCTGCCGCCCCGCAGTGGTGCAGCTACACATATATTTAAAATGGAGAGAAGAGATTGTGAACCACCCCTTTATGAAAGGAAAAAAACGTATTTATTTTACAATTAGGTTGCTTTTTTAATAAGAAACCTAGCAAAAGAGGTTTACACCAAAGTTAATTAAATCTTCCACATTTGTTCCAAATGTAATTTAATCTTCCACGTTTGTTTAATTTATCATTAGGTAAAGGCAGACTCAATTCAGTTTCCTCCGTGTTTTACCACAAACAACATTCTGAGATATGCCGTGGAGAAAACTGTTTGCAACTTTCCTAGTGATGCAAGCAGCGAAGCTTAATGTATCCCCACCTCTTAGGTCTAGGCAGCAGGTCAGAAGTTTGAATCCTGTTAAGGCTGATAAAAGGAGTACCACTGAAGGCAGTGATAGTAACTCCTCATTTTTACAGCGCCGTTCAACGTCTGCCTTATCAAGGCAGGCACACAGCGGGAAGAACTGCCGACTCCTCAACAGCCATACCCCGGCCTGGCTGCCCCCCCTCCCCCTCCCTGGTTATTGATTAATCTCCATAACCATCCCTGTGTTGACTTTGGAAGTCAACTCGGCCTCTGGCAAATTTAATTATTTTTTACTATGTGTATCCCGCAGATTTAAAGTGACAGTGTCCCTCATTTATACACCCGAGAGTAGAGACTGCACCAAACCGGCACCCTATGAGGGAGGTGGAGGGGGCGGGTGGGTTGGATGGGGGAGTTACATAACTATTTAGCACACAAAAAACAGAATTGGCTTTTAAATAAAAGGTGAATTGATATTAACCATGTCAGCAGAACTCGTGTTATCTACTTCGGGATGATGAAATGCGGAGTAGATCTCCCCCACTTCTTTCCAAACCAACACACCACTGCAGACACACTGCTAACTGTTCAGAGAAGTCTCTTTCTTTCTCTCTGGCTCTCAAACACACAACCGGACACACAACCGGACACACGCACGGACCCACAAACTGAACACACATCCATATAATCCATACGTTCCGTCGAGTTACACGCACTCCTGCAGTCTCACCCCCCACAGTGCTCGTCACACACATTCCTTCACTCTAACACCCTGCCTTGAAGTGCAGCTCACACTCTTGCACACACCCTCACTACTCCGAGGATCTACACACATTCCTGCAGTTTCAACCCGCCACCGCTGTGCGGTCACACACGTTCCTTCAGTCACTCGCTCCCCACCCTGCTGGCAGAAGATATACACACTTCTGCAGTCTATCCCACGCTGCTGTCGAGTCTCAGACGTCCCTGCTGTCTCTTCCCACCCTGCTCCCAGAGGGTGCACACATTCCAGTAGTCTAGTGTTTCCCAAACTTTGGAACCCAGACACTAAAGTCCAAACAATATAGATGCCTTTAAAGTCTGAATTTATCTCGTCACTTTGCTGAGCTTCAAAGACAGAGGTCAAGTGTCAGGGTATAGCTTGTGACAAATTGCTGCCTTTTTAGGTCGAGCATGTGCTACTCACTCTACAAGGCATGCCGTATTAGATAATGCACTGGAAGCCCCGCCCACTCTCCACCCATATTTGTCATTGGCTTGTGTCATTGTCGTTCGTAAATACTGGGTTCTGATTCGTAAATAGGCTTTTTAGTCCCTCCTTGGTACTGCCTTGTCTACATTTGTTATCGCCAATAACCCACATTTCTACAGTCTCTCTCACACTGTTCTGAAGAGTCGCCCACATTCCTGCAGTCTCTCCCACACTGTTCTCAAGTCACCCACGTTCCTGCAGTTTCTCCCACACTGTTCTCAAGAGGTATCTACGTTCCTGCAGTCTTGCTTTTCAATAGTTACCCACATTCATAGTCTCTCACACACTGCTCTCAATACTCCCACACGTTCCTGCAGTCTCTCCCACACTGTTCACAAGAGTCACCCACATTCCTACAGTCTCTCTCACACTGTTCGCAAGTCACCCACATTTCTACAGTCTCTCTCACACTGTTCGCAAGAGTCACCCCCATTCCTACAGTCTAGCCCACATTGTTCTCGAGTCACCCACGTTCCTACAGTCTCTCCCACACTGTTCGCAAGAGTCACCCACGTCCCTGCAGTCTCTCTCACACTGTTCTGAAGAGTCACCCACGTTCACGCAGTTTCTCCCACACTGTTCTGAAGAGTCACCCACGTTCCTGCAGTCTCTCCCACACTGTTCTGAAGAGTCATCCACGTTCCTGCAGTCTCTCCCCATCACTGCTCTCAAGAGTCACACATTCCTGGAGTCTCTCCACATCACTGTTCTCAAGAGTTGCACCTTCCTGGAGTCCCTCACATCACTGCTCTCAAGAGTCCCGCGTTCATAGAGTCTCCCCCTGTCACTGCTCTCGAGAGTCACACATTCCTGGAGTCTCTCCATTTCACTAGTCCCATGAGTCACACATTCATAGAGTCTACCCGCCCCATCACTGCTCTCAAGCGTCACACATTCATGGAGTCTCTCCCCTTCAGTGCTCTCAAAAGTCACACACACCTGCAGTCTCTCCTATCACTGCTCTCGAGAGTCCCACACTCCTGGAGTCTCTCCCATCACTGCTCTCAAGAGTCACACATTCCTGGATCCTCTCCCCCTATCACTGCTCTCTGGAGTCCCACACTCCTGGAGTCTCTTCCATATCTGCTCTCAAGAGTCTCACATTCCTGGATCCTCTCCCCCTATCACTGGTCTCAAGAGCCACACATTACTGGAGTATCTCCCCATCACTGCTCTCAAGAGCCCCCCATTCATAGAGTCTTTCCCCATCACTGCTCTCGAGAGTCCCACATTCCTGTAGTCTCTCCCATTTCTGCTCTCAAAAGTCTTGCATTCATAGTCTCTCCTATCACTACTCCCAAGAGTCGCATATTCCTAAATTCTCTCCCATCATTGCTCTCGAGTGTTACACATTCATAGTCTCTCCTATCACTACTCCCAAGAGTCGCATATTCCTAAATTCTCTCCCATCATTGCTCTCGAGTGTTACACATTCATAGTCTCTCCCATCACTGCTCTCAAAAGCCCCACATTCATAAAGTCACTCCCGTCACTGCTATCAAGAGTCACGCATCCTGAAGTATTTTTCCATCATTGCTCCCTGGACTCACTCGGTTATTTTTGCGGCTTTGGATGCATGGGATCTGCTCTCCAGAGTTCCAGGTACCTACATGCTGTCAGTTTTGTCATAGAGCTCATTCCCAATGTGTCTCTCACGCTGCACTCCAGAGAATCTAGACACAAATGGTGCACAATTGGCCTCCATCAGGTCTCTGGACAGAATAACACATGCCTTTGGTTTTGTACAGTTCTTTCCAGATCCACCCTTTTACTGTCTCTCCCGCTGCACTCCGGAGCCACACATACACCTTCAGAGACCTGCAGTCTCTTCCTGGTAGTATCCTAGAGACACAGAGCATCCAGTTTCTTCCAGATAGACACCCATGAAGTTTCTTCCTCACTGTGATCTTTAGTCGAACACTCCTGTTGTCCGGGGTATACACCTGTCTCACCCTGGGCATAATTTTGTCTTTCACTTTCCGCTCTCTGGAAGAGAACACTCTCTTGGTTCTTCACACCCATATATGTGGTGTTCATGTCTTTAGGTCTAGGGTTAGACTGCTAAGCTATGTTGCCAAACATAGTGTGGGCTTAGGTTCCACCCCTTAACACTCATTGGCTGTCTTTGACCAGCCTCTTTCAGCCATTGGCTTGAGACTTGGTTAATCGTGTCTTGGCTGTGGCTAGTAGAGTTTGCATCTCTCACTTAATCCTCCTGGCTGTTTGAATGTATCCTTCCACAATCCCTTTAGTGCTTACACTGAACTGCATGAGGGACTACTTCACAACTATAGCCCCCTCAGTTCGCTTTGCAGGCTCTCTGTCGAGTGTCTCGCTGTAAAGTGCTAACGTTTCATGGATTAGTCCATTGACCCCTACAGCAATTGGCTTTGCCAATGCTTTCTATCACTCCGTCAAGTTATATAATACAGTAACTCCCCCCTCACCCCTCCCCAGCCCCGGTAGTCTAAAGATGCCCTCTGCAGATGCACATTGTACCTGTCGGACAAACTTTGGTGATCTCACAGACAGTAAACTTTGGAGATGCACAAAGTGGTTTTCCCACAATATTCCAGGGGTACACGTACCTGTAGTATTTCCCAGCTGGGTCTGGTGGCTCAGTGGACTAATGAATCCACTGCAGGGGCCTGTGTTCAACCTCATGGTCGCAGGTTCAAATCCCAGCAGGTCCACTCATCCTTTCATCCATCCGAGGTCGATAAAATTAGTTAGTACCATTGAGTTGGGTAACAACAAACATCTGCTATTCAGCGCCAAGATATCCCGTTGGGGATGAACATGCGCTTTATACACGTTATGTTATACTGGATGCACACTTTGGGGATCTCTCCTACGGGGCCCTTTAGAGATTGGTTTTCCCCTAACTGGGCACCCAAACTGGGTGGTTTACCCACTTTCCCTCCCTAGATTCAACCAAGAGTGGCTGTGTGTCTTCTCCGGCAGTGTGCTGTGGCGATGCACTGACCTCTGATTCTTCTCACACTCATTCATTACACTACTCACACGCACATCTTTTGGCTTTGCTCCCTCCACACAAACCTTTGCTTTCTCTCACTCTGCACTCCGGAAGTGGACATACCTGTGCTCCGGAGAGAAGCACAGCCCTTTGGTTTCTCCACACTATGCACAACAGAAACACACACGTGGTTTCACCTGCAATGTATGTGGGGGATGTGCAGACCACCGGTTTCTCCCACACTGTGCTCCAGGAATGGATATACTGGTGATGGCTCACGCTGCACTCCGGAGAAACGTGTGCTCCCCACATATACGTACCTCTTGTTTC
The DNA here is from genome assembly GCF_964204655.1 of Triturus cristatus. NCBI lineage: Eukaryota > Metazoa > Chordata > Amphibia > Caudata > Salamandridae > Triturus > Triturus cristatus. The sequence goes on from NC_140588.1 coordinate 1,042,554,955, forward strand.
TCCCACACTCTACTCCGAGATACTCATACCTGTAGATTCTCCCACTCTGCACTCCAGGTACAAACTCGGGTGAATTGTCCGACACTGTGCTCTAGAGCAGTGCTTAATTTGTTAAACAAACCGCGTCAGGTGGCCACTGCAGCTTGTACCACACATTACCCCTGCCAGCGCTGACCATGACAGTACAAACACAGCTACTAACCATCACATTCCTACAGGAGTGACAATTCGGACTGTCTTAGCCCTCCAACACTATAAGAATGGCTTGGACGGCAGGTAAAAACCATTTTAATTATTATAGCATTAATAATTAACTGTTGTTGTGGTCTTTTCTAAACCTGGACAGCGCCACCTTGTGACAGGCTGTCCCAAACCCCGGTGCTGACAATTAAGTACCCCTGCCCAGCACCGGAAACTACTGGCTCAAATTAAGCACTGCTCTACAGAGAGGTATGCCTTAGGTTTCACCAGCACTACAGACCACTGGCAAGCATTCCCCACAATATGCTCTACATGCAACTGCATGTGGTTACCACTACCCGTTAAAAATGCATATACCTGTTTTTCTCCCACACTACGCTCCAGTATTTTGCTCAGAGCTTTGGCTTCTCCCACAGTATGGTCCAGAGATGCTCAAGGCATTGGTTTCTCCCACACTAATCTCCAAAGATGCTCAGAGCTTTGGTTTCTCCCACACTAATCTCCAAAGATGCTCAGAGCTTTGGTTTCTCGCACACTTCTCTCCACACATGCTCAAAGCTTTGGTTTCTCCTACACTACTCTCTAAAGATGCTCAAATCTTTGGTTTCTCCCACACTACTCTCCAAAGATGCTCAAGGCATTGGTTTCTCCCACACTACTCTCCAAAGATGCTCAAAGCTCTTTGGTTTCTCACACACTACTCTCCAAAGATGCTCAGAGCTTTGGCTTTTCCCACAGTATGGTCCAGAGATGCTTAAGGCATTGGTTTCTCCCACACTACTCTCCACAGATGCTCAAAGCTTTGGTTTCTCCCACACTACTCTCCACAGATGCTCAAAGCTTTGGTTTCTCCCACACTACTCTCTAAAGATGCTCAGAACTTTGGTTTCTCCCACACTACACTTCAAAGATGCTCAGAGCGTTGGTTTCTCACACACTACTCTCCAAAGATGATCAGAGCTTTGGTTTCTCGCACATTACTCTCCAAAGATGCTCAGGGCATTGGTTTCTCCCACACTACTCTCTAAAGATGCTCAAAGCTTTGGTTTCTCCCACACTACTCTCCAAAGATGCTCAAAGCTTTGGTTTCTGCCACACTACTCTCCACAGATGCTCAAAGCTTTGGTTTCTCCCACACTACTCTCTAAAGATGCTCAGAACTTTGGTTTCTCCCACACTACACTTCAAAGATGCTCAGAGCGTTGGTTTCTCACACACTACTCTCCAAAGATGCTCAGAGCTTTGGTTTCTCGCACATTACTCTCCAAAGATGCTCAAGGCATTGGTTTCTCCCACACTACTCTCTAAAGATGCTCAAAGCTTTGGTTTCTCCCACACTAATCTCCAAAGATGGTCAAGGCATTGGTTTCTCCCACACTACTCTCTAAAGATGCTCAAAGCTTTGGTTTCTCCCACACTACTCTCTAAAGATGCTCAGAACTTTGGTTTCTCCCACACTACACTTTAGAGATGCTCAGAGCGTTGGTTTCTCCCACACTACTCTCTAAAGATGCTCAAAGCTTTGGTTTCTCCCACACTACTCTCCAAAGATGGTCAAGGCATTGGTTTCTCCCACACTACTCTCCAAAGATGCTCAAGGCATTGGTTTCTCCCACACTACTCTCTAAAGATGCTCAAAGCATTGGTTTCTCCCACACTACTCTCCAAAGATGCTCAATGCATTGGTTTCTCCCACACTACTCTCTAAAGATGCTCAAAGCTTTGGTTTCTCCCACACTACTCTCCAAAGATGGTCAAGGCATTGGTTTCTCCCACACTACTCTCTAAAGATGCTCAAAGCTTTGGTTTCTCCCACACTACTCTCCAAAGATGGTCAAGGCATTGGTTTCTCCCACACTGCACTTCAAAGATGCTCAGTGCTTTGGTTTCTCCCACGATGTGCAGTGAAAAAAAAACATTTATTATCCCTAGACGGCAAAGGCCGCGGCGTTTAACGCTTTCACGTCCACATCCTAGAGTTTAAGTGCAGAATTATGCACCAGTGAAAACTTGACGTAACTTAGAACGCGACGGATCAGTGAGAGAACGTTAACTGTGTATGAAAAGAGGAAGGACACATTGGTCCCCGGTTTACCCCCAGACCTGTATCTCTTTCATACTCCCATCACATGGGGTGAATGTCCCTGAAGCACAGGAGGGGAGGGGGCGATGGACGCAGGCCCGAGCCCCACCATCACAGGTGAACTTTACACAGAGCTCTGGATCGTGATTAAGTGCCTCGAAGACGTGCTTCAGGCGCTGTGCTATGTGACTTCAAGGAGCAGGATGAGTTTGTGTATATTATGTATTTATATAGCATGAACAAGGCCCAGCTGATGCATACCTATCGCAGACTTGGTGACAGAGAAGGAGCGCACTTTACTTCTTAATAAAACCAAAAACGAGATCAGTAGAGAGGTGGGGCTTCTAAGCGCTGTCCCTGTGTGAGGTTCATGGTGATTCTGTCGAAGGGGAGACGGGGCTCCCTCAAAAGATGGGGTTTAAGCTTTCTTCTGAAGTGGAGGAGGGAGGAACCGAGCCAGATTGTTGGGGAATCCAGTTCTGCGTCTTTAATGTGGGGGCGCATAGGGTTTTGGCATGGAGGAGACCAGACAGTGCTGGGCAGTGCAGAGAAGGTGAGGGCCGGAGCATGCAGGCCCCAAGAAGGCCCCTCGACATCACTGTTACACATCCCGAACCCCAATAACCTGTCTCCCAAGACCACCCCCATTTCCTCCAACCCCTCGATGCCTTCAGTAGCTTCCATGGGGTCACGAACCCACCTCGGATAACCTCTCTGCTGTGTATGTTTGTGTGTGTGTTTTGCTAGAGATTGTGTAAGTTTGGTCAACTATGGAGGGAGGTGGACAAGGCCGACGAATCCGTCCGTTGCTCCCCTTGACCCCGTTACACCTCACCCCTTGACTCCATCCAGACCCAGGTAGAGCATGGACTGGGCAGTTAATAAGTTACATATTACCCAGGGAGCGTGTGCCGCGGGCCCTTATCAGACGTGGAGCAACGGCTGCTGTTTGTTAAGCCATGTTTTAAAGATCCTTTATCGGAAGTGTCACCTGGAACCACTGGCGGAGAGTGAACTGGAAATCACGTGGACCCCGCCCAGGAAGGGCCTCAGGAAACACTTAGTCATTGGCCAATGAGGTCCTGTCTTGAGTAGCGTGGGAGAATGTGCAACGGTGTGCTGGTCGCCACAAGCCATGGCACGGCGCCGCTTTGTACGTTGCGGTTTGTGGTATTGTGTTGCACCTCTCCCATTTTGGCGGGATCAATGCATTAAAAGTGGCGCAGTGGGCACCGCTTATCTGTCTTGGCATGGAAGGCTGGGCGTGGAGTGGGCACAAAGCCAGGCCAGGATGAGTGGGGTGGCGCCAACGGTTGCTTGGCGTGTCATGATTGTGGCACAATACCTGAGCTTTGTACCACAGTGGCGAGCGCTATTGAGGTTCAGCGGCAGGATAATGGCGACCAAAGGTCTCGTCTATCTTATAACTTCCTCAGGGACTCACCCATGAGCAAAGATTGGCTGCCCTCAGCAGAGTTCAAGTAAAGCATGTGTCCTACACGCTAAAACCTAAACCGGGACATGGCGCCTGTCGTCTGCGAGTGGCTTCTGTGTTGAAAGTGTCAAACGTTGCGCCTGCATACTTACACACCTCAGAGTATTTCTCCAAAGGCCTCTCTCCAGGCAGGTGAGGAGCAGAGGGTCCGAGCACCTGATACAGCGATCTGTGAGTTACCTGCAGGAGACACCACCACACACACCTCAGAGTATATCACCCAAGGCCTCTCTCCAGGCAGGTGAGGAGCACAGGGTCCGAGCACCTGATACAGCTATCTGTGAGTTACCTACAGGAGACCACTGCACACACCTCAGAGTATATCACCCAAGGCATATCGCCAGGCAGGTGAGGAGCTGCGGGTTCGAGCATCTGATACATATATCTGTTCCAAGGTTCTGGAGCCCATGGCTCATTGCAGTCTTTCGTCTGCAGTTGAGAGAACTGTTAAATCAGTTAATGTCTCAAAGAGTGCGCTTCTAGCGGAACGCAGAGCTTTCTTCATATTGGGCCGCATCTCCCCAGGTGGGTTTGGGTTCTGTAGTGGGTTGTCACCAAGTGGTCAGTATTTTAAATATGAGAAGCTTGAGAACCTCTCTTGTAAACACAAGGAGATGATGGACGGAGCGCTGAAACTTTTCAGACACTCACCCCAGTCACAGATCTGGGTTGAATCCATCATCGTTCTTTAGCTCACTTCGCCACCCCAGATCAGACCCAGCCATATGCAAATCAGTCTTGACCTAGTTCCTCATGGGAACAGTCCACCCTGAACTGCCAAGCCATGTCTTCCCTGAACCGGAAACAAGCATCCTGGGACCGATTTTGGGGTAACACCAATGACTGCACCGAAGACTGACATTGGTTCTAATGAGCTCGCACATGCGCACCCTGCCCATGTGTATGTAGATGTATGTTGTGTTATTTGTATAGCACAAACCTAGCTGGAGAGCAGTGAAGCGCTGAACCCGGCAAAGCCCAAAGAAAGGATTCATGATCCTTTCTAGGAGCTAGAATATACAGGGGCTGGTTGGTTCCTCTCGTGGATGTAAGAGGTTGTGCGTAGCTTAAAGTCTGTCCTGTGATCAGTGGTCACCAATGCTCGTGTGTACACCTACAGGTTACCACACTTCTATACTATATCCCGTTCCTACCGTGCTTTCCTCAACTGTACATTTGTATCCATTATATTTGTATTTAGCGCCGGGACACTCATGAGTAGCTGTGCGCTGTATAAATGCTGTTAACGCAGGGTCAAGGCTGCTTTGCATATGGCTGGGTTCAAACTGGAAAGGCATGGTGGGCAAACAAACAATGGATTTAGGCCCAGATCTCTCTACTGGGGTGAACGTTTGACATTGTTCTGCATTCTGTCCATCAATGGTTCTTTTTGCATTTGTCGCTGGCACGAATTCACAGATAATCATCGCTTTGCACTTTTTTCCCAGGAAGGGCTGCCAGCGGTCCAGAAAAGATGTAGCCTGTATTAGAAGCCCTAATGTATCTTACGTCATTGCATCATTGCACCATTCAACAATTTAACTGTCCTCATAGCACCAGCTCTGTGATCAAGTGCCAAGATTAAGATTTTGCACAATCTATTTAAAAAACAAAATGGAGGATTCTGGTGTCTGTGTGACATGTGGTGGGAAGCGGCAGGTTGGGGGGGGGGGGTTCCTGGTGCTTCTTTTCCGCATGTGGACATGAAACACATGCAGAAATGAAGTAATCCCAAACAAGTAATGGGTTGTGGTCACGTCCTATATGCAGTGTTGCAGAATGACACATGTGTAGAATGTGGATAATATGGGGTTCACCAATGTCGGCCCTGCGGGCCGGATCCATGCCAGGTTTTTAAAATAAATACATTTTATCTAAATGTGGAAATGCTAAAAATCTGGCATGGATCCGGCCCCCCAGGACCCACACTGGAGAAACCGGATATATTCTTCAGAGGCTTTCAGCATAAGCTCTTGTTTTGCAGTTTGTAGCATTAACTTGTTCAGTTATTGTCTCTTCAATATTTACATGTGGGAGTAGGGAGACTCCAAGGAGGAATATGTCCGCCTATACTCACTCCCTTATAGGGTTCTCGTATTATCTGCTCCTAAAATCAGCGTGTGTCATGTTATTGCATGGTGTGCTCATATAGCGCTTCTGCAGCGTCAGAGTGCCTTCAAGGAGGATCTCTCGAACAAGGCTTCCGATGAGGCCAGATGACCAATCCCAACTCTTTCACAGTTCTCGTGCTGCCCTGGTCCCTGTGAGTTCCCATTCAGTATTTTCTTTTAATTCTGATACAAAAGTTCAGAATTTTTAACGGAATAAAAAAAACTACAGGGCCCAGAAAGCACTGTTCTCTGGTCTGGATGAGCTGCTTGAACGATGGAATTGAGAAACTGACTCGTTGGTGCCTTACAGTGCTTAATTTGTAAAATATTAAGTGCCAGGGCTCTGACCAGGAGGCCACTGCAGCTTGCATCACCCATCGCCCTTGTCATCGCTGCCAAAACAATACTGACCATCTCTCGCACATGTAAATGCGACAGCTCAGATTATTCCAGGTCCCCAAAGCTAAAGAAATGGCTGGGGAGGCAGGTATTAGTAATTTTTGTATGTACATTGTTTTCCTAAACAACTGTTATACTGCTCATCTCTAAATTACATGAGCAGCGCCACCTTGTGGCAGACTGCCCTAAGTGTGGTGTTGACAATTAGGTGCCGTTGAAACTAATTAAGTGCCGGTGCTCAGCACCGGAAAGCTCCGGCTCAAATTAAGTACTGGTGCCTTACCTAACTTGAAAGGGCCCTTCAGTAGCTGTCAATCTCTCCGACGCTGGTTTGAACGAACGTTTCCTAAACAGAGATCAGTTTAGCGCCGATTCCTAGTCTTTTCTCTATTTCCCCTACATACGGGACCTGGGCGGAGGGTGGGGACAGCCGGTTGGTTTCCTGTGCTGATGGTTGCAGCTATCTTGTCTCCCTATGTTTTTTGTATAACACTTATTTATTGATTATTTCCACAAATAAAATCAGGGCAGGCAGATTAGAGAACAATTATTTCTACAAAAACAATGTCTGCAGTAAATCAAAGTACACATGGAGGTGTGGCTCAATGTGGAGAAGTGTGGCTCAATGATTAGAGCGGCAGACCCTGATGCAGAGGTCTAGCCCGGGACCAGGGTTCAATTCCCCGCCTCAGTGGGTCTTGGGCTCAAAAAATTCCACGGACCTGATAATTCTCGCCTCGGTGCCTATTCCAATCATGGAGTCCCACTCTGCAACTCTGGGCAATATCTTGCTTAATCTCCACAACGGCCCTCACAACGCTAAGGATGCCTGGCCTCCACCTAGGGGGTGCCCAGGAGTGGACGCCTCACAGGGAAAGCCAGGATGGGTTCCACAGCGGTATTCGTACAAGCGCCTTGAGACCCTTGCGGGTGAGTAGTGCGCTATACAAGTATCAAATTTACATATGGTAACGCAAGGCCTGCAATGCCTATTAATTAGGTTGTGCTTTTAATATAACATTTTAAATACATTGATTATAAGCCAATCGATATGGGTATTCGTTTAATGACGTCAGACTCGACCTTGCTGGGGCTTGCGCCTGCGACCTGCAAATCCTGCGCAGATGCTTAAAAGCAGTACTCAGATCGCTGAGTTATCTTACACACTGGACCGTTTAGCTCGGTAGGTTTAAGTATGCGGCTGCAGCAGGGCTTAATTTGTGCCGGTGCTTAGCACCGGCACTTAATTGACAGGGCCGGGTCTACGCATCTCGCCCGGCCCGTGCCGTGCGTCATTGATGTTTTTTTCGAATTTAGATTAAAATGCTCACTGTACACTCCGTCTCATCAGCGTGTGCGTGTTCAATCATGCAGCCTCACCTGGCAGAGCCTGCAGGTCACAGGAGTTCAGTGCGGCTGACCGGCTGTGTGTGTGAGACTGAGTTCATCGACATTCGACAGACTAGTTACTAAACTCACTCACACTACTACTAGTACTAGTAGTACTGATTTCAATTATTTTATTTTTAGCTGCTGCCTGCGGCCGTGCCGCGCACCGCACGGTGCGAAAGAGAACAAATTATTGGTGCCTTGGTGTTGGTGGCGTAGTAGTGTGTGTGTGATCCTCCATCGATCATGGCGGCAGAGAGGCCGCAGCCTGGTGGTAACGGTTTCACTTTCGCCGGTTTAATTGTTTAAATTTTTCAGTGAGTGGGGTGGGTGGGCTCAGTGGGCCATGCGGCGTGCGTGCGTGCGCGTCACACTGGTTTGTTTATTGGGGCGCCAGGGGCGGGCTGGATTTGTGGGTCGGACTACTCGGTTCTGTTGAGTGTTCTGATGGGGGTAGGGGGCGGGGCCGCTGTACGCGCAGCGCATGGCAGCTTTGCCCACGCGCGCCACCGCCACCACGCCCCAGCACAACTGCAGCCTGCCAGTGCCCACTGCTAACCAGTCCGGGAGTCACACTGCGGTGAATCGGAACCGTTCGGTGCACCGTGCACCACGCCTAAAATAATCAGTTATTCCTGAGCCGGACTGCCCACGGCCCACCCGAGTAACACGGTAAGAAAGATGAAGGAACGGCATTTTTTTGCCACTGGCACTACTGTGATACTGTGTGTCCGTGGTGCGGCCTGCGTTCGTGGCTGCCTATTGTCTCACTCTCGTGACGTGTGCGGGAAATTATGTTTCACTTTCCCCAAAGATGATCACCCGGTGCGGGAGTAGTATGTACAAAGCAGTTTCAGAGCTAGAAGAATGGTGATTGATTGTGAGTGCTGACGTGTAAAGAGGTTTGGGATGTAATGGTTGACAAAATAGCCGACTGTCAATTTCTATTTTAAAGAAGCTACTTGTTTCATTTATACGTTTATTCTTTGTGACTGGATGGGGCAGTAGTTAATGTCTTCTAGCAACAGCTCTGGTCATTGATTATGTAGAATTTGCAGGATAGTTTTCTGCAGCAATATTGTTAAACACCAGGAACTGTCGAGGTAGTGAAAAGCCAGGGCACGCTTTGACATGCTTAAGCAACTTGGTCGTAACACCTTGAGCTCGAGTTTTTCCTGGAAACTCTGAGGTGCAATGTACCCCTGCTGCCCCTATAATGCACCCCCACAGGAGACCCTCCATTCAGCCTAAAATGTATATCTGTATACACATGTGAGACATCAGAAACTCAGACGATCCACTCTGCAATGTGTAGGTCGGTCAACCCCTTATTTTGCTCAATGTCGCTGTAGAATGAAGCAGTCCAGGAGCACAGTTTCTGGAGACAATGAGCAGAGAAACGCAAGGCAACCCAGTAGCATTACAGCGCTGAACTGCAAAGCCTGTTATCCCGCCATTGGCAACCTGTATTGGTTGGGATGCTTTTAAAGTGAAATTGGGTGTGTGAGTTTGGATGGATGGATGTATGTGTGGGTGGGTGGGTTGCTTGGGTGGGCTGGGTGGATGGATGACGGTTCTTATACTAGGACCTAATTCCGAGTCTCTCGGGATTACAAAACTCGCAGAAACACCATTGCTCATGATTCTTTCACAAGAAAATGTTTCCTACTCAAAGCAGGCGAAATTTGTGGCGAAAAAACGCTGTGAATTGAAGAGAAATATGAAGGAATTGGTGCATAAACGCCTATCCCCTCATGTTAGTCTCCCATCATCTCTGAATCGGGAATTATTCCCCCTGCCTGGAATTACAGATGGCGATGGCATCGGTGATTGTGTGGTGTGAGAACTCTGGCCTTATTTTTGGTTCACTTTTAATCGGTCCCTACACATCCTTTGTGATGCCCCTTGGGGGGCGCTCCTCAATGCAGGGGTTTAGTTGATGCTACCTGTACAGGAGAATGTACATTTCCTGGTCCATGTGCTAAGCAATCCATAGTGACATGACATCTTTAATGTAAATCCAAGTGCCTCCATTTGGGCTTGAGGGTCCAGGACTCCCGACATCATATATTTTAGAAATTAAACATTCTCACAAGCCAGGTTGGTCCTATATTTTCTTTTGCATTTTTATACAGAACGAACCTCGACCCGAATGTATTGGAGCGCTATACAAGAGCATTAGTTACATTACACAAGGTAACATTAATTTTTGTTTATTTTTTTTGTGTTTTTTTGGCACGGGAAGATAAAGAGATTTGACCAGAATCACAGGATGTTGAGTCGAGGACAAAACTCGAACCTGGTTCCCCAGTACCAATGTCGGCCTCTCTGGCCGTAACGCCACATCCTTGTTCTACTCTGAAGGTTATTCACAGTCATTGGCACAAATGAGCAAAATCTAAAGAAAACACCACCACGAATCTGCAGTAAGCTGGATACACACATACACCTAATGTACATTCACTGAATCAAACTACTCCTCTCACTCTTGTAGCCCTAGAGACTCCCTGGCACCAATGAAGTAACATCTCTCCACTCCATCTCATTTACAACCTTCCCTGAGTAGTGGATATCTGCCCAGAAGTGGCCCACACCTACTCTTGGGAGTGAAAGGTAAACTGGAGAGCAAGTCTTCATGGACGTAGGTGTCGGGATTGGTCTCCCTTTCAGCCGGACGTAAAGTACTGGGCTTTGATGGTGATCCCTAGCTTGGACACTACAGATGTGTGTGTGGCAATGTCCGAGGTCAATATCTGTGAGTAGGAGACCCTTAAGGATGTTTGCCCCACCCAGTGCTCGGTACCTTGCCCACAAGGGTGCTGTCTCTTGTTTAGATCTACCGACTGCCCATTCAGGAACTGTGGGTCCATGTCCAGGGCCAGTAACTTCTGTGCTTCCTGCCTGATGAAGGCGTGCTCCATGGCAAAGCGAAGCTATGAGAATCTGCCCAGGGCTTACAAGATGAGGCCTAGTGCCTGGCCATCCAGACCTTCCGCCCCATCAGATTCAGTCCTTTCCATCAGACTGCAGGACCATCGGTGACATTCCTTCCTTCAGAGATGATGATGGTCCTGGAATTACAGAGCAGAGGTCCCACAGGGCTGCCTCAGTGTCAGCTCTAACAATTGCTACCCAGCTCCCTCCAGAAGCTAGCTCTTAAGCATCTGTACTACTACAAAGCTGGTAGCAGTGGCGGAAGAACTGCAGCTGTGAGCCCCACACACTATAAAACATTATTTAGCATACTAAGCCATTTGAATGCTTTGTAGACAGATATAACACAACACTGGCACGTTCAGGTAGACTTGATTTTCTTGTTTTTTTGCCATCAGCTGTGTATTAGTGTTCAGTGTTATATTTGTCTGCATTATGTTAAATTACTTTTTATAGCGTGGGCCCACGGATGTAGTTATTCCTCCACTGCTGCTGGCTTTTAAGTAAAAAAAAAAAAGATTTATTTTGCCTTGAGTGGCACATTCAAGTAGTCCTGTTTTCTGTCATTAGCACACATTCTTGCAGTGTTATAAAGTAAAACTAAAAGTCCTACAGCGCATTGTGTTCTGCTAGTTCTTCAAAGCCTTGTACTGGCTAAAGGTAGCACACATTATGGGTCCCTTGGACGCTATTCAGAACAGCCCACTGTAGGAGAGTAGGGTCTGCTATCCTATGGTCACCCCAAATTTTTGCTTTTTGCTTCACTGGTTTTTGACATATTGAGGCTGTGGGCCTGCCAATCAGACCCCCAGCCTGCTGTTCTCTCTACTAAATTAAAACTATGCACCCTAGGTGCATAACCAATTGGAAGTGGATCACCCTGTCAGCCCCTGTACCAGTGTACACTAGGTACCCAGGGCATTGGTGTACCCAAGGCCTGCCAAGGGCTGCAGCATGTATTATGCCACCCCAGGCTTGGCCTAACAATTTGACACAACTGGCTGATCACTCAGCTGGGGTAAGTTGGTGTAATCACCTCTTACTTAGGTGTAGTATACCTATACCTAACCTTAAATGGGACACCTGGTAACCTATAAGTCACTCCTATGGCAGGCCTTAACAATCCTGAAGGCAGAGTGCTTGGTTCCATGTGAGATGGTGCTCTGGCATGAGCTGAGCCTGTCTGCAGTGGTCGGAACAACTTCCTTCTACTGTTTCCAGATATCGTCATACCATATACTCTTAAGTGCATTATGAACCTCGCGGTTAAATGCTATCTTTGGTTTGGCTTTATCAAAACATGTCGAGTAAGGTGTCATACGAATTGGAATACTAACCCCTCGCCAATTCTGGCGACGGGGTTAGCATTCCACCCTTCTAGAGGGACACGACATGTACAGTACCTGAAACCCGGGTAAAATCAGACATCCTGGAATCAACTTAACACTAAGAAGAAGACGGGAACTTCGACGCTCTGCTGCACAGAGGACTGAAGCCAATCTCCCCTGTGGTCAGGGAGTGACCACCTTGCTAACGCAAGCACCATCCAGCGAATCAACGTCTGCTTTGCCGCCGCCTCCCGCCGGAGCCCGAGCCCAGAGACTGACAAGACCTGGACCTCCAGACCTCTCACCGCCCGATCCACAGTCCCTGAAAAGAGGAGACCCGTGGAGGCACCGAGACACGTGGAGCCAGCCATCTTGGATCGACTACGACAAGCTGACAAGTGCAACAACCGAGGCTCCCTCCAAGTTGTGCTTTGGGATCTGAGAAGCCCAACTCTCGAGCAGCATTTGCACCAAAGGTGAGCCCTCCAGCATCTCCACGATCTGCGTGGGGCCCTTCTGCATTTTGCCACTCGACGCGCCTAACCGGTTGCTGTCCCGCTGGCTAGTGGCCATCTTGGCGACGAACTCTACGAAAAACACCGCTGGTCTGGTTGCTCCAGACTGGCCCTTGCTCCTCTCCAAAGGAGCAATCCCTCTGACCTTGCTGGTCAGAACCAACAGCTGATTTCCGAATCCTCCTACAATTGCTTTTGCCAAGGCTTGTTTGCTTCGACCAAGTCGCCGACACCGCCGACAGCGAGAGCCTGCGTGGGACAGCTCGTGAGCCGACTCCTGGACGTCGTCGACCTTCAAGGACCACGTGGCTGCGGAGACAAGCTACCCCTCATCACCTGTTTGCACCCGACATTGCCTGGTACCTACCTGGTGCCACGCCGGTCACTGGCTAGTGACTGTGAACACTGTCCCCTCTGCTTTCAGGTCTTCTGCAACTCCGATCCACCCTTGGATCCACCGCATCTCTCCCGGACCGACCGCCTGCAGCATCTTTGTCTTCAAGCTCCACGGAACAGATAGAAGAAACCCGACGCACTTCGAGGCCTATGCACCCGCTTCCTGTGGGTGAGGTAAAGCTGGCACACCTGTGCCCAAGTGTAGTATTACATCTCTAGTGCCTGTGTTCCAAATCTTGAGTTCCTAGTCCATCCGGAAGATCCTCCTTGCAGTAACTTTGTACTTTTTACGCACCCATTGAAACCTATGGGAGCACGCGTGTGACTATTTGCTCTGCACACGCCACCCGTGGACCTCCTGGTCACTAACTGACGTTAGCTCCTTGTAGGCCCAGCGATTCTAGAGGCCCTAGGCCTTTTCCCTTTTCTGTTCGTGGTACTTATACCACTATTTTAGTATATGGTTCGAGTGGCCACCAGGGCCTATCCATATAAAGTGCAACTTCTGTGTATTCTGTGATAATCTTGTTTGACGATTTGTGCTCCTGTGCTCATAAAGAGACTAGGGGTTACTTTGAGAAATAAATACATATATATTTTGAATATATATCTGTGTGGTGTCCTTTCATTGGTATAAAAGGGGGTTGCATTTGGTAAAACAGCTGGCTTAACACGTATCACGAGTTTAGCCTCAAAGACTGCTTAGCCTACGCTACCACTAGGGCAGCTAGTCCGAAAAGGTTGACTTACAACCACACCATAAGGGTTGCTTGGCATGGTACAGGGTGGTCACTTTAACTAGTGAACATCATATACCAGGCCAACTTCTCACACCCACCAAGTGCCGCTGAGTTCCTTCCTGGCCTCCAGTAATATTCAGGCTTAAATTAAAATGTCAACTTAACTCTGCCTCTGGTGATTAATTGTCTTCCTGGAGAGAGACAGGAGTTTTGTCTAGGGGGAGTTGACTGCTTGTAAGGTAGTACAGATGGTTAATATACCTGCTGCATTAAACGTTTACCATGCAGATGAAAAAGTGCATATAATGTAAAGTAGGTCAGTGTGTTACTGCTTCTGTCAGATAGATCCTTTTGTTACCTGCAGTTTGTAAGTTAAAATCCTATCATAGAACAGCAAGCTATTAACTAGTCTGAGTGTCATCAAAGAGCTGCATGCAAACTGCAAGTTATATATTACAGCTATATGTTTTTTTTGCCCAATCTTTCATTATCCTAATCTTGCAAAAAGGGTTCATTTGGGTAGAAATCAATTCTTATTGGAGAGTAACCCTAACAATGCTGTTGTATTTTTAAATTCTGAATTTGCGCTTTTCCAGACTTACAACACTTAAACTATATTGCCTACAATGACAATCATGGATGACATGTGACTCCTATACCTTGTAGTCCTGTCTGATGTAACATTCCCTATATACTGATTTACACACTTAGGAGTGTATCTATGCAGTGTGTGTATGATGAAAAGTGCTCTGACGCCTTACACTGGTGTGAGAGGCACTATAAAACTACATTAATCTGAGACAGTGGTTATGTTATGGAGACTTGAAGGGCAGTGTTAAAGGGTTGTACTGAGGGAATGCGTGTGAGGGGTGGTCATTGGGGAGCACCAACAATGTCACACAGGGCGCCACGCCGCCACCAGTGTTAAAGCCGGCCCTGAGCGAAGTAACCTTTTGCAAAGGGCAGAAACATTGCATAATGTGCAGTGTGGTGGTGGCGTGATGCCGGTCGCAGCAAGTCATGTCACCGCGTGGTGGTAGTAGCATGATGTAATATGTTTTAATAGTGACTGTGACTGACTCATTCAAGTGTATTGCCTGATTTTATTCAGTTTATCTGTTTAGTGTTTTCACAACATTTTGGTTTATTTTGCCACATAAGCTATGTCGAAGTTGTACCTTTTAAATCATAGACTCTGTTAAAAATGGCATACCCTACCCCAGTATTGTCCTTTCCCCAAATCGGCATACAGCACTGAAATTGTCCCTTTTCAATGCATTAGTGATTTTAGCTAATTTATTCCAAAATTGTGCTTTAAATGCACTTTTGATGTAATCTTTTTCAAAATGTTCACAGGGCAGGGGAACCTCCTATCAAAACCTTATTATAAGGAAGACCCCCTTGGAGAAATTTAGATCAGGTATATATTACATCTGACTTTTAGCACTGCCAGTTGACGATGTGGGTGGAGCTAATATAGTAAGTGGGTGGGGCTAGTGGAGGAAGTGGGTGGAGCCAGAGAAAATGGGTGTGGCCTCCGACAAACATTTGAGCACCTGCACTTCATATTTTACAAATTAAGCCCTGGGCTGCAGGTATGGTGCATGGCGCTTTACCTGTAAGAGAAAGTCGTCTCGTTCATCATCACGTATTTTATATGACATTCACTAAGCAGGTATCCCTAATGGTGGGGGCGGAACAAAACAGGTTTGCTTGACTACCTTATATAAGTTACTCATGCATAGAGTCCAGACAACCAGGGCTTTAGGTGGGGCGGGTCCCTCCGGGTCGCAGACCTGATAGTAATTAATAACTGGCGTTGAAATGGGTCTCTTAACTTTACAGGTAAAAACACTGATCGAATTCTGAACAACGAATGTAAAACGTATTGTGGTAATTCATGGCAGTGACACAGTCCTAGTTTAATTTGACGTTTTACTTAATCCTGAGCGCTTTAACAGTGTGCGTTTTTTCCTGTGTTTTTTTTTCTTGCAGCAAATCACTCTTGTATGGTGCGTACTGTGAACTGAGGGAACAGAGTTCCCCTGTGAGTTCAGGTTGTGAGTGGGTGTTTATAACAGGGCACGATTGTTGAGTCCGAAGGCACTGCCAGTTTCTTTCAGTGCCAGGCTCAGTGGGTCATATACGGGATCACTAGAATTATGGAATGCTGTGGCTTCGCCTTTTTTCGCACGATTATGGATTTGTGGCTTTTGCCACATAATCCATATTTGCTGAATAATCGTCAGAATTTTTTTTAACGCAGTGAAAGGCACTTTGCAAAGGTTAACCCGTCATCTCTCTCTGTTACTTTTTCAGTATTTAGTTGTTAAACTGGTTCTAATGATGTGAAATCTTTGCCAAGTGTTACCATTAGTAAAAAATAATGAAGTAATACCATCCAAAAAGGGCTGTATTGTGTTGCATAATTTCTATTTTCTTGCCGCATAATTTAGTCAACACTGCCGCATAATCTGGTGCTCCCCTGCCGCATCATTCATGGGGTCCTGGTCATAAAGGTATTTAGAATACATGCTCATCCAATCCTTGGCCCCTCCTCAGACTGCATAGAGCAATGGTGATGTGATTTTGTGTTTGAAAGAGGTACACAACTGTCGTAATATTTACAGGGAAAAGTCAAAAGGGCATTCATTGTGTGTGTGTGTGTGTGTGTGTGTTGTGTGTGTTGTGTGTGTGTGTGTGTGTGTGTGTGTGCGCGCGTGTGTGCGCGCGCGCACGTCACTGATGGAATGGCGACATGTTTACAGTGCAAGTGCTCCACGCCTCAAACGGCCAGAGCTGCCGACGTTGGAACTCAGGAAGCGGGTTCGAGTCTAGGCGTCGGCTCAACTCATCCTGTGATTCTGGGCAAATCACTTATTCTCCCCGTGCCTAAAACCCCCCACAAAAAAACAAGTGTACTTGCGTAATGTACCTGGCGCTCATGTAAAGCGCTCAAACCTTTGGGTTGTGTTCGCGCTATATAAAACTGTAAAATAAACAATAAATAAATAACCAATTAGTCTGAAGTCCAGCGCATTCGTACACTCACCCCTACTCAGCAGCTCAGCCAGCACGCATATCACCTTTCTAAAAAAGATGCAGGAGCGCCATCCAGTGGCCGGAAGGGAAAAGGGCAGGTGTGTTCTGACACAAAGAGGCGTGTGTTCCTCTGAAAACCGGCTGTCACCCTTTTCGTTATATTCGCGCCATGTAAAAACGGATCCAAAACAAGAAGGCTGTTGGGTTTAGGGGGAGAGCGGGTAAAATGTTCTTTACATAGATACTGGGCATCTGCAACCATTATGGGCATTGGCAACAGGGCACAATATTCTTTACTATACCCACAGTCCAATGTTTTTGCTGAGCCCTGTAAGTAGAATTACAGGTGACCAAAACACATCCAAGGTTCCTGTTTTGACCATGGCACACTGTACATAACTTGAAAAAAAAACACTCGGAAGTGCCTTGAAGTAGGGTGGAGAAAGTAGAAGGCCTCTCCCTTGCAAAGTCAGGAAACTTCACCTTAGGGAAGCAGTGGCCAGATTCCCGTCGCTGGCGAGTTAATGTTTTATTTCCTTCACCTGACCCATGCATTCCTGCATCCAAGTACTACACCCAAGATGGGCGCAACTTGAGAATGCTGACAAATATGTGCCAGTTTGCCACTCAGGATGCGCTAGCCCTGAATGCCACCCGGGGACACTCAAGAACTGCCCTCAGCAGGTTTACGCTTTATCAAGTAGGCCAAGTTTAAAAAACCAAAATGTACAATGTATTTACACTTTGTGCACCCCTGGGTACAAACAATTTACAGGAGAAAACAACTATGGTCTGCTCCCAAAATCTCCATTTAATATGATTTTATCTCGGGTTAGCAAATGAGTGGCTCTTTTTAACAGTGCAAACTGCTACCGAGAGTATGGCAGTATGCTTAGTTTATATTTGAAGTTCAGTTCTGGCAATCGTCTTCTCAAATTCAGATAAACCTCAGTTCTCACGCCACCAACTAGCCATCTCTAGCCTTCATACAACACTTAGAGCAGCCCTGAAGAAGTTCTGATAATTGAGCGAAACGTGTTGGTTCCGTTTATGGATTTCTTTTTAGGAAAAACCAATAAAGAATATGTTTTTTTTTAAAACAGAGAATTGTGGATGGACTAAATTATTAGAACTGAAATGTGTCTGTATTGAGAAGACAACTGCCAAGAAGTTATACCAAAAAATAAACTAAGCCTGCTGCCGTAACCTGTAACCGTTTGGAATGTCAAAAAGTGCCTCTCACATTTGCTAAACTAATGTAAGAGTTTTGTTGGCGGATAACCCCGGGAGGTGGGCGCAGTGGACGTACAATTACCAAGTGTGACTTATAGACGTGGCATACTCCACCACAACCATCTCTTTATACGGACACCATTTTTTTAAAATCTCACCTCACTGATTTAACCCATGTGTTCTGGTCCTGTTTAAACATCTGTGCTTATAACTACTACTCGTGAAAAAACAAGTGCATACAGTGGATACACGTATCCTCCAAGACCGATATGCTGTTTATTACACCTTGTTGAGGGAGGACAAGGCCCTACGACCCACTCAAGCTTCACCTCTGGTGAGTGATAGTAGAGTGCACGTGGGACCTCTGAGTATGGACTGTGACGTCTGGACTTCCCTTGAAACATAAATATAGATATTGCAAACCCAATGTAGTGTATGTCAGCCACGTGCTGGTAAAAGTTGCAATTCAACATAGTAATGTCCACCAGAAAAATTCTCTCAGCTCTATACCCCAGTCACGAGCAGGTGGTAATCATTTTTTACAAACAAGTCCTAATGATTCTTGTAATGCTGACTGTGACGTCGGATTGGTTACAGGAACTCGGGGCACTGGATGGAGATGTGGTCGCTGTTTTAGGAGAACTGCAAAGCGTTCTCCACAGGTGGGGCCTCGCGCCGCGTCCTTGCACGAGGCCAGTTCCTTTCTGGGCCAAGCTAATTAAACTTTTGATAGACATGATTTAAACTGTTGTACGAACGGATATAAGCAACAATCTTAACAAAGCAAAGGATTGTCGTCACAGCCCCTGCCCCCACCCGTGGAGACAGGGGGAGCTGGCATGATTCACGCGGGGGCTTCTGGGAACCGCGCTGCAGCCTTCCAGGGTAGGCCTGAGTCAGCATAGGCGCATGGCCAGCCCCCCCAGAGCGGCCTCGGGCATGCTAAAAGAGGGCCCTGGCGGCGCGTGACCTCCCTGGGTTAATCATCTCATCGTGAGAAGAGGGCAGCTCACCGAGAGCAGGGGTTCAGCGACTCCGACACCCCCACGCCCCGGGGAGGGCAGATTAAGACAGATTAGTTCTAATTTGAGTGGGGTCAGCGGATGGGGGCGCAAGCGGGGCCACCGCCGGAGAGCACAGTGCTACAGTGGCCCTAATTAGGGGGCCAGTGGGCCAAACGGGGTCCGACACAAATTTACAAATGATGCTGTCACCCAGAATTAGTCAAATGCACCTCAAGAAAGTTGAGGACAACAGAGTGGTCGTGTTTTAAGGCGTGGCTGAGCTGGTTTGCACCGCGCCCCTCGTGCTTGGTAGCGAGCCGGGCCTGAGCAGTCATGGAATCTTTCGAGCTGCTCCCTGGATGCCCAGAGGATGTCTCTTTCCTCCGGTCTTTGTCGCTGATACTCCCGCCTGGACGCGCAGGGTGAGCGCTGCTCTGAGCTTTCGGTGAACAGGGAGTCCCAGAGTTACGGCTGACTCACCATAGAGCTCCTGTTTTCAAACTCATGTACGAGGTCGGCGGCCTCTAGGCGCTCCTTGGGTGTTCTTTCTGGCTTACCTGGTCAGAATGAATGAATGAATGAATGAATGAAGGGATTTGTTGAGCGCGTGGCTGCTCAGTGTCCAGCACAATGCGGAGTCTATGATAGGGAAGGAGTGCGGAGAGACCACAGTGTGAAGAGCAGGGTCTTGAGTTTCTTTTTAAAAGGTCCCGCGTCTTCAGTTTGACGCAGTTCTATTGGGAGCCGCTTCCAGGCTTGCGGTCCAAGAAAGGAAGAGGATCTGTCTCCCCTTTTTGCTTGGGGGACCCTAGCAGTTATGGCCAAATGACGCAGGTTTCTCTTGGGTTTGTAGGGTTGTATCTAATCTAGGGCTTTAAGTGGGATGAAAAAACTGGAGGGTCTCTGAAAGGGGCGGGACCAATTTAATTAAGGGCGTGGCTTAAAAACACAAACTAAAAAATCTGTGCTCAGCATAGTGTGCCGCCCAACTTGTATTTTGCTGTTTCTGTAATTGCATCTAGATATATGATACAACAAGTAACATCATACCTACAACAAGTCAGGACTATTGGCTTTTTCAATGGTTGTTAGTTGCATTAGATAAATAAGCAGCAACTATGGCTTGTTGTATATAATAATGAAAAAGCTTCCACTTGAAGTCCTGGTGACACCACGACAATGTTGCTGCTCCTGAGTTTCATAAAGAGAAAGGAAATCCAAAGAGAGACTATATTTAAAGGATTTCCCTTCCCGTACAACGCTCACCTGGCATGACGTCATGCCTTACCTTCTCCACTAGTGAGAAGTGAGCAGTGTGAGCAGCGTGCATCGAAGTGCCTGCTGTCACTGCAGTCTGGTAAAAAAACGGACCGACTGTGCCAGGGCACAAAACAGAGCCCGATAGGGACCCGTTTCGAGGCCGCCTTTTAAAAACTGCCGGTGCTCAGACCCCGTGAGACCCGGCCCACTTAAAGTCCTGGGTGTATCACAGATGACAGATAACCCGGGCCAGAATGGCTCATTGCTCTGTGCCTTTGGAGAAGTGTCTTCATTAAGTACCATATCTCCACAAGGAGGAAGTCCAGGTTTCTCAAATGTGGGACACATGGGCCCGGGTTGGTAGTTGGAGCACCAGGCGAGCAGCCGCGGTTTGGACCGTTTGCAGTTTCCTCAACAAACCTGCACAAAGAACATTAGTGGAGTCCAGCCTGGACACAATCGAGGCCAGAGCCACAGTTATCCTCACTGGGACTGAGAGGAATGCAGATTTGTTTGCCATACGCAACAGACCAAAACATGCGCCAACTACTGTGTTAATTTTGTTGTGAAAGGCCATCTGTTTGTCAAACTTAACCCCCAAGTCAGCTTTAGTGTATGAAGCTCCCGCAGACCGTTGTTGACCTTGTCTAGTTCTTCAGTTTCCACTAGCTCCCCGAGGCATTACATTACCTAACTTAGAGCTATAGTTTCTATTAATCCTCTAGGCTTTCTGTGGTTTGCATTTCACTCCTAATGTCCTCCTCGCCTAGCTGAACAGGCCTCTGATTGTGAGCTAATGGTAGTCCTGAGCAGACCTCTGGTTGTGAGCACATGGTGGTCCTGGGCAGGCCTTTGGTTGTGAGCTCATATTGGTCCTGAGCAGGCCTCTGCTTGAGAGCTCATGGTGGTCCTGAGCAGGTTTTGAGCTGGCCTCTAGTATTGAACTCATGGTGGCCGTGAACAGGTCTTGAGTAGGCCTCTAGTTGTGAGCTCATGGTGGCCGTGAGCAGGCCTCTGGTTGTGAGCTCATGGTGGCCCTGAGCACGTCTTGAGCAGGCCTCTAGTTTTGAGCTCATGGTGGCTGCGAGCAGATCTTGATCAGGCCTCTGGTTGTGAGCTCATGGTGGTCGTGAGCAGGCCTCTGGTTGTGAGCTCATGGTGGTCGTGACCAGGCCTCTGGTTGTGAGCTCATGGAGGTCCTGAGCAGGCCTCTAGTTGTGAGCTCATGGAGGTCCTGAGCAGGCCTCTAGTTGTGAGCTCATGGTGGTCGTGAGCAGGCCTCTAGATGTGAGCTCATGCTGGTCGTGAGCAGGCCTCTAGTTGTGAGTTCATGGTGGTCCCGAGCAGGCCTCTAGTTGTGAGCTCATGGTGTTCATGAGTAGGCCTCTAGTTGTGTGCTCATGGTGGCCCTGAGAAGGCCTCTGGTTGTGAGCTCGTGGTGGTCGTGAGCATGCCTCTGGTTGTGAGCTCCTGGTGGGTCTGAGCAGGCCTCTAGTTTGAGCTCATGGTGGTCCCGAGCAGACCTCTGGTTGGGAGCTCATGGTGGTCGTGACCAGGCCTCTGGTTGTGAGCTCATGGTGGTCGTGAGCAGGCCTCTGGTTGTGAGCTCATGGTGGCCCTGAGCATGTTTTGAGTTGGCCTCTAGTTTTGAGCACATGGTGGCCCTGAGCAGGTCTTGATCAGGCCTCTGGTTGTGAGATCATGGTGGTCGTGAGCAGGCCTCTGGTTGTGAGCTCATGGTGGTCTTGATCAGACCTCTGGTTGTGAGCTCATGGTGGTCCTTAGCAGGCCTCTGATTGTGAGCTCATGGTGGTCGTGAGCAGGCCTCTTGTTGTGAGCTCATGGTGGTCCTGAGCAGGCCTCTGGTTGGGAGCTCATGGTGGTCCTGAGCAGGTCTCTGTCTGTGAGCTTATGGTGGTCGTGAGCAGGCCTCTGCTTGTGAGCTTTGGCGGTCGTGAGCAGGCCTCTGGTTGTGAGCTCATGGTGGTCCTTAGCAGGCCTCTGTTGGTGAGCTCATGGTGGTCCAGGGCAGGCCTCTGGTTGTAAGCTCATGGTGGCCCTGAGCAGGCCTGTGGTTGTGACCTTATGGTGGTCCCAAGCAGGTCTCTGCTTGTGAGCTTATGGCGGTCGTGAGCAAGCCTCTGCTTGTGAGCAGGTCTTCAGCAGGCCTTTGGTTGTGAGCTCATGGGAGCCCTGAGCAGGTCTTCAGCAGGCCTCTGGTTGTGAGCTCATGGTGGCCCTGAGCAGGTTCTGAGCAGGCCTCTGGTTGTGAGCTCACGGTGGCCCTGAACAGGTCTCTGGTTGTGAGCTCATGGTAGCCCTGAGCAGGTCTTCAGCAGGCCTCTAGTTTTGAGCTCATGGTGGCCCTGTGCAGGCCTCTGGTTGTGAGCTCATGGTAGCCCTGAGCAGGTCTTCAGCAGGCCTCTGGTTTTTGAGCTCATGGTGGCCCTGAGCAGGCCTCTGGTTGTGAGCTCATGGTGGCCCTGAGCAGGCCTCTGGTTGTGAGCTCATGGTAGCCCTGAGCAGGTCTTCAGCAGGCCTCTAGGTTTGAGCTCATGGTGGCCCTGAGCAGGCCTCTGGTTGTGAGCTTATGGTGGTCCTGAGCAGGACCTAAGCAGGCCTCTGGTTGTGAGCTCATGGTGGTCCTCAGCAGGCATCTGGTTGTGAGCTCATGGTGGTCCTGAGCAGGCCTCTGATTGTGAGCTCATGGTGGTTCTGAGCAGGCTTCTGGTTGCGAGCTCATGGTGGTCCTGAGCAGGGCCTGAGCAGGCCTCTGGTTGTGAGCTCATGGTGGTCCTGAGCAGGCCTCTGGTTGTGAGCTCATGGTGGCGCTGCGTGCCTTCCCCTTAAGAGCTGGGTCCCTGGCTCTGGAACGCTCCCCCTGCTTCCTCGAGAGCTCAACCAAGCTATTTGCTTCTCAGGAAACTCTTTTAAACCAACTTACAGAAACGAGTCTTAAGTAGTAACGTCTCCCAGCCATCGAGTTACACACGGTGCCGGACTGGGGCAGTGGATTGTAAGTGACGCCCCCCAGTGGCCTTTCCTGCTCCAGGAAGAGCGCATGGTGGGCAAGATTCCGTTACAGGGATGGTGTCGTTCCTGGGAAGGGAACATAAGGTCCGATTGCGTCAATTCCATTCTAAGATTGTATTTCAAAGTAACAAACTTTATTCCAACAAAGAGCCAGAGACTGTTCCAAGGTGCCCGGCCTGTGTTTTAGCTGTGGGGTGTGTGCCGTGCTTTCGCCTCGCCTTTTTCCTCTATATCTTCACGGAACTCCTCCGTGATTTGGAATATCCTTATAATGTACGGCAGGGGGTACTTTATCCCATATATAATAATTATTATATCTGCATAAATATTATTTTGCGAACAACGTTATTAATATTATTATTACTGCAAGCACTATTTGCTGTAGTGATGGGGGGGTAGCACAGTTTTAATGCAGGTCACTCTTCGTGAACTTTTTACAAAACCAAGCATTCCCTCTTAACTTTCAAGCTCTCCAGTCCTGGCTCCTCTTTCCATTCTGGCACTTGTAATCTAGTCTTTTAGGTCTGGCTTAGACACAGGTTGGTGTGTGTTTTCAACCTCGTTAAAAAAAAATCATAATACAAATCCATGCCTGATATATTGTATATCTATGTATATATCTCTTTATACACATACACATAAAGGGGCTTTCTGTCAGCCCTCTTCAAGCGTCCGTCTGTTCATGGGCTATTCATGTTTGGCTTCTGCTCGCCACAGCCTATGTGGCATGGGCAGTGGGGCAGCCTGCTTCAGCCTTCGCCTCTTTTCACTGTACAATCTCTGCTTTCATTTGTTTTTATTTCATATTTTCTAAAGTTTATTTTGTGCTAATGTTTTAATTTTTTTGGTTTTTGCAATCGTGAATGCCAACTTTAGATGGTGGCATTTTTACTTTTGATTACTTTTACACGTTTTCTGTCTATTGCATTCACGTACCAAAACGCACACCAACCCCTTCCCCTTGGCTTTGCCAGTGCTTGTTTCTTGGTTCAACGTAAGAGTGCGGCATTCTGATGGATAAATAAAGCGCCCGGCCTGGACCAGCTGTTCGCCCGTGTGAGAGAGGGCGGCGTGTGATCCCCACTGGATGCCACCGCCCCAGCTCTTCCTGCAGCCCCCGTCTGGGCTGCAGCCTGCACGTCCTGCACAACAGTCGGATCTGACCTTCTCAATTAGAAGAAGAAAGTTTAGGGGTCAGCAATGCCTGGGGTCACTGGGGGTCACAGACTAGGCTGGAAGGAACAGGAAATGGCACTACATGTCTGCATTCTGTAGCTGGTTCCCACCCTGTTTAAAATAGGCTTGGAGCCGAGAATCTCTCCTCCCCTCCCCCCCAGGACCCCCTGGTCCCTTCTGAGCCCCCCGGCATGTGAAGGGACAGCAGTGAGAGCTGCATTATTACTCTTTTCTATCTGGAAAGCGACTTGATTGTCGAGTGAGTGTCATATCCTTAAGAATGTAAACTTTAAATTCAAGTGAACTTTGCTTGCATTACAAGTTAAGCCTGTCTTACTTATGTTACTGCATGGTATGTAACCGGGGCACGGGAATTGTGCGACTCTGCTGCTGCGGCGTTTTTCGCATAATTATAGATGTGCCGTATTTGTCACATAATCCATCTGGCGCATAAGCCGCAGATTTTAACAAAAAAATAGTTTCTAGCTCAAACAGTTAAAAAGTTACTACAAGTGCTGTGGCATGTGCTGCCGCGCAGGGGACGGCGCTTTGTAAAGCTGCACTGGTCGCCTTTCTGTCGCTTATTTCTATATTTGGGTTTTAAACTAGTACTAACAAGGTGCAACCCATGACCATACAGTTTTACCAAGTTAAAAATAATGAAGTGATACTATTGGAAAATGAGTTGCATTATGCTGCATAATTTGTCTTTTCGTGATGTGTAATTTACTCAACCCTATTACAAGTACATGGACTTGCTGGTGCTGTGCACAGTTCACTGGGTGTACATGCCCAAGTCTCGCAGGAGACAAAACATCAAACCCTAAAAAACACATTAATCCTTTTTATGGTTTGATGGTTTGTCTCCTGTGAGACTTGGGCATGTACACCCAGTGAACTGTGCACAGCACCAGCATTACATGTACTTGTAATAGTTTCTTGATTTCTTCACACTTGGACAGTCAGCAAGTGCAGCGCTGTAGCACCATTTCTTTAATATTGTTTAAAATTCAGTATTTTAGGAGTGCCCCTCCAACCACCAACACGTCGTATTTACTCAACCCTGCCACATAATTTGGCCATCTCTTGCCACATAATTCCAGCAGCCCTGCATATAACTAATGTACAAGACTGCAGGATCGGTGCATTTTACTTTTCAGTTTTGATATGTGCACCCCTGAATATATTTGGTTAGGCATGCTTCTGATTACATCTCATGTATTGCTGTTTAGGATACAAGTAGGGCTCCCGGTTTTATGGTATTTGTTTTTTTTAACTTTTCCGTCTGTATTTATCCATATTTATTTTTGGGGTATTTTATCTGTATTTATCCATATTTATTTTATGTTTTGCGTATTAATATAGATGTAAAACTGTATATTTCCATATTTATTTAAATGATAGACAGGCACTCATACATTGATTTCTGTCGTGTTTTAGCTATTTAAGTTGCCAAATATTACATAGCAGTACATCCACCGGCTAATATTGGCATTATACAACAGATGTATGTTGATACATGCAGTTATTTAAAGACATTTCATCCTGTTTTTTAATTTCCCATGCTGTCCATCTGCTCAGCTGTTGGGCTATTATTCATGAAAGACAGCACGAAGAGTCACTTAAAAGAAGCGCATTTTCTGTATTTTTCCACTTTTAAAAAAATAAATGCAGACACAAAACACATTGTTTTCTGTCTGTACTTATCTGCACAAACCTGTAAAAACGGAAAACAGGGAGCCTTAGATATAAGATACTAGGCTGCTGCTTGTCGCCCCCTTGCCCCACTAATGTGCTGCAGTGTTTCTTCACTTTCTCTTGGGATTCCTTTTTCATTATCAAACAGCTTCAAAAACTGTTACCAATATGTTTCTCTAACTGTGCACTTCGCCCTGCAAAAGAAAATCGAATTTGTTGCCAAGCGGAGTTTGACCCTCAGGGTGGGCCTCCATGTCCAGCTGCCGCTTGTGCTGTTAGGTTCCAATGACTCCTCTGAGTGGGCGTCACCCGGCAAACCCGGTACTGCTAATGAGGCTGGAAAATCATCTTTAATTCACAAAAAAATGTCATGGTGAGAATTATACTGTACATTTTTCAGTCGATTTATTTGGATTGTAAACCTTTCCAGTGGTGCCTTAATAGCCTAGAAGGCACGCAGCGTTTCCTGTAGCTAAAGCTATTTTAAAGGTACCAGATGCACTTTAATGCCAGGCAGAGACATGCATAGTTTATAGCATGAATTGAATTAATTTGCATATGTAGGTCTTAACTTTGGAATGTCAGGATTTTAGTCTTTTCCAGACTGCAGGCTTCCGAGTGGGGACCGAATAAACTGATCTTCTACACACAGCAGACATTTTCTCTCTGTGCCATGCAGTGCAGGCCCCTGGCGGGCAGTGCCGGAGCAGGGTAGCAGGCACGTCCAGGTATATGTGAACCAATGTTGGGGTGAGGTTGGAAGCAGGGCCTTTGATCCACAGATAAGCTGGTGCTCCGCTCTCACACCAGTGGTGTCCAGTGTCTAACACTGAACCTAGTTCTCACTGCCTGGCACAAGAGGTGGTACCCACTAACGCTAGACTAACATCACAGCTGATAGCCAAAGGCACCAGCATTGGTACCCAGTGGCTGGCACTTAAGCTAGTTACAACTGCCTGATGCCAGAGCTGAACCCAAGCTGCCAAGCATCAGTGTTAATAGAAAACACCTAATTCAGGAGGTGATGCCCACTCCTTAATGCCAGGCTGTTTCCACACCTTTTGTACTGGCTTCCACTGGAGCTGAAACCAACTGGCATAAATCAAAGCTGATACCCCCCCGTCCAAAGTCCATCACATGGCACCTTAGCTGACCTCAGATACTGTCTGAACTTTCCCCTACTAACCTGAAGCCTTCGCTCCGCCTCCCTCGCACAGACGCCGCGCATCGGCCGGGCCCAGGGCCTATCATGCTGCCCTATCTAAGGTATGTACCAACCATATACCTACCTATACAAGAGATCAAATACTTGCCCTCAATCATAATAAAAATCACTGTCACAACATGATCAATGTCGAAAAGTGGTTAGGACCTGTATGTTGTCATATCTGTAGAACACTCCTCACCCCGGAAATACAATCACCCATTATGAAAAACGCGACCGCTCTCCGAGGAGCCCTGATCAATGCAAGGTCAATATGTAAAAATGGCCAGCACATATTTGACCTTATTACAGAGAATAACATTGACCTACTATTCATAACGGAAACCTGGCTTAAACCATGGTGCAACCCAATCATAACTGAAACTGTTCCCCAAGGATACCTCATTCAGAGGACCGATAGACAGGAACTGAGAGGAGGTGGACTAGCCATTATCCACCGCGAATCACTGAAATGCTCGACGTTCGAACTCTCGGACGTAAAAGGGGCAGAAAGTATGGGATTCTGCTTTCAGATCAATGAGGAGAACACTTTCGTGGGAGCCTTAATCTATCGCCCCCCAGGACCTCAAAACGGCTTCTTCGAAAGCTTCGAAGATGCACTTAGCACCTTAACCCTGAAATATGCCAATTTCACAGTCTTAGGCGATCTAAATTTTCACCTAGACAAGCCCAACGACCCTAATACAATATGGCTTAATGACTTAACTGATATACTGGGGCTGGAAATACTGACTAAAATGCCCACACACAAAGCAGGCCATATATTAGACTGTATTTGTACCAACATCAAAACCTTAACTGTCGAAACCCCCCTCATCCAAACATGGACGGATCACTGGTTAATCCCTTTCAAACTTACAACCAAAAAGAAAAGTCCGAACACTGCCAACCTAAAAATCGACTTCTCGACACAGAAAGATTGGAAAAAACTTGCAAACTCACCTAATCTGCACCACATCGCAGAGGAATCTAAACCGTCCATTACAGGATGTACTGAATCCGATTATAATAACTTCTGTAAATGGGTCACAGATTTCTGTGGTCCTGCAAATTCAGGAAAATTACGGAAAAAACAAAATAAAAATCTGCACCCTGGTTCTCCCCCGTTCTAAAAAACAAACGTACTGAGGTCAGATCCCTTGAAAAGAAATGGCGACATAACTATGATGTTACGGAAGCTCTCGCCTATAAAACCGCTAGGAAACAATATCATTTTATGATAAAAAATGCCAAAAAAGACCATTTCCTAGAAGCCATCAATTTATCCAATAACAAACAGAAGGAAATTTTCAAAATAGTTGACGAGTTCATGAATCCCAGAATCCTCAGGCAGGAGATACCACCGTCATTAACACTTTGTAATTCCATAGCAAACTATTTTGAAATGAAAATACTAAATATCACCAAAGATTTCCCAGATCTTTCAGAACCCCCCGCTTTTGAAAATCTACAATTATCCAACAGTATACCTCAGCTAAATAACTTTGCCCCCATTAGCCTCGATGAAACTCGACAAGCTATCCTCTCATGTAAATCAGGCTCCCCTTTTGATCCATGCCCCCCACTGCTGCTCCACATGTTAGTAGACATGGTAAACCCAATTATAAATTCCATCATAAATTCCTCTCTAGCCACTGCCGTTATTCCATCTGAATGGAAGCGTGCTGCTGTAAAACCGCTACAGAAAAAGCCCCTAGCTGATCCCACCACACTCTCTAACCTTCGCCCAATCTCGCTGCTTCCACTGCTATTCAAACTGACTGAAGCAGCAGTAAACAAACAGCTGACTAAACACCTGGAGGAAAATCACCTCTTACACCCTAACCAGGCAGGTTTTAGGGCAAAACACTCCACAGAGTCAGCCCTTCTACATACTGTAGAGACACTTAAGATGGCACTGGATCAAGGAAAAAAGGCTGTCCTGATCCTGCTCGATCTATCGGCGGCCTTTGATACGGTTTCACACCCCGTATTAATTGGCCGCCTGGCAGAATCAGGACTAACAGGAACCGCTTTCAAATGGCTGAAAAATTTTCTAAGCCATAGAAAACAAATCACCATATTAGGAAGCTATTGCTCAGAGGAAAAAACTTTAACAACAGGGGTACCACAAGGCTCAAGCTTGAGCCCGGTCCTTTTTAACCTTTATATGTCCCCTTTGATTGAACTGATTACATCATTCAACATCAGTACAATATCTTACGCGGATGATACCCAACTCATCCTGTATTGGACAACAACTCTACTAAAGCAGAAGAAAATCTGAGAGATTGTCTCACCGCAACCTTTGAATGGATGAGAACTCACCACCTTAAATGCAATTCAGGCAAGACTGAGATCCTCCCTTTTGGTCAGAATAACCTCTTTTTCCCTAACAACTGGTGGCCCCAAGACGCCGAAATTCCACCTAATGCCATCACGTCAGCCCGCAACCTCGGGATAAGGTTTGATGAAGCCCTATCCTTCAAAAAACAAGCAGGGACTGTGGCAGGGTCCTGTTTCAACATTATTAGAGGCCTCAGAAGGTTCTTTGACCTCCTCCCCCTGACAGCCAGAAAAACGGTAGCAGTAGCCCTCATTACATCGCGGCTAGATTACTGCAACAGCATCTATGCAGGTTCCAACAAAGCTGTCTTACACAAATTGCAGATGGTTCAGAATGCTGCTGCCCGCTTAGTGCTAAGACTTCCCAGGAAATCATCTGCATCCATGGCACTCAAAACCCTGCACTGGTTACCCATTCATAAGAGAGTTTTATTTAAAATCCTACTCATCACTTTCAGAGCTTACCACCAGTCGGGCCCCTCATACCTATCCCAAAGGTTTGGAAGATACACTCCCTCCAGGTCACTCAGATCATCCAACTTAAACCTATTAGCTGTCCCCAAATTCAGACTGACCACAAAAGGTGGAAAATCTATCGGAGTGCTAGGAGCTAGAGCCTGGAACAAGCTCCCACCCCAGATGCGTCTGATTCATTCAGAGGATCTGTTCCGAAAAGCCCTTAAAACATGGATTTTTAAGGCCACTGACACACTATGTCTAGCGTTAATTTAATTTAATATCACTCACCCTCTTTGTATTAAGTACTTCTCCACTTTCCTTTATGTTTTCGGACAACTCTCCCTCCTTTCTCACCTATGACACGTGATGTTTCTAGTGCCAAGATGCTCCATGGAGTGTAAGTTGCGCTTTATAAAAGCCAATTCATCATCATCATCATCATCTGCCGTAGTCGCAGCGGAGGCCGCTCCTTCCCCACCCCGCCGCCAAGTCCAGGAACGGCCTTTCCCTCCACCTCTGAACATCGCCCCTGGACTTCAGGAAGAGACCCAAGACCTGGCTGAGCCCAGCAACCCCCGTTTTGGATACCCTCATACCCTCACGGGTGATAAGCTGCGCTTTACAAATACTGATTGATTGATCGAACTGACCTGACGCACACTGCCTGACACCACAGCTCACAGCAGCTCACACCCACTACATGAAACTAAAGCTCTTACCCACCGCCTGAAATCACAGCCACTGCCAACTGAATGACACCTACGTCCTGGCATCAAAGAGGATACCTGCCTGACCCCAAAGCTGGCAGAACTGCCAGACATCAGAGTACTACGTCATGCACCTTGTTTTACATCAAAGCTGAGAGCTGCTGTCTGGCAACAGCTGATGCCAGTGGTTGAAGTGGGTGGAATCTGTTGGGAACGACGTTACCAACCCTGCCCAGTGTTAAACTGGCTCCCAGCTCCTGACCATCCCAGCACCTGGCTTCAGAGCTGATGCACACCACAGGACGCCACAGCTGATGCACACCACAGGACGCCACAGCTGATGCACACCGCAGGATGCCACAGCTGATGCACACCGCAGGATGCCACAGCTGATGTACACTGCTGGGTGCCACGGCTGATGCACACTGCTGGGTGCCACGGCAGATGCACACTGCTGGGCGCCACGGCTCATGACCATAGCTGGGCGCCACAGCTGATGCACACTGCTGGGCGCCACGGCCAGGCTGATGCACACTGCTGGGTGCCGCAGCTGATGCACACTACTGGACGCCGCAGCTGATGCACACCGCTGGGCGCCGCAGCTGATGCATACTGCTGGACGCCATGGCTGATGCACACTGCTGGGCGCCACGGCCAGGCTGATGCACGCTGCTGGGTGCCGCAGCTGATGCACACTGCTAGGCGCCGCGGCTGATGCACACTGCTGGGCGCCGCGGCTGATGCACACTGCTGGGTGCCACGGCCAGGCTGATGCCCACTGCTGGGTGCCACGGCCAGGCTGATGCACACTGCTGGACACCACGGCTGATGCACACTGCTGGGCGCCATGGCTGATGCGCACTGCTGGACGCCACGGCTGATGCGCACAGCTGATGCACACCGCTGGACGTCGCAGCTGATGCGCACCGCTGGACGCCACGGCTGATGCGCGCTGCTGGGCGCCACGGCTGATGCGCACTGCTGGACGCCACGGCTGATGCGCACTGCTGGACGCCGCGGCTGATGCGCACTGCGGTGGCGTCCGCGGCTGATGCGCACTGCTGGACGCCGCGGCTGATGAGCACTGCTGGGCGCCACGGCTGATGCGCACTGCTGGGCTGCACAGCTGATGCACACTGCTGGGTGGCACAGCTGATGCACACTGCTGGGTGCCACGACTGATGCACACTGCTGGGTGCCACAGCTGAGGACTGTGAGAAAGTGCCCTCTTTCTGCATGGTAGCCCACACTTTTTGCTGAACTGCTGATGTGCCTTGACCGAGTGAGTCCCAGGGCCTATATTCTTTCCCTAAAACTGCATTAAAAACAAAACCCAATTGGCATCTCTGGCCACAGGTCAGTCCCTGGTAAATGGTACCACAGGTACCCAGGGTACTGCGACAAAAGAAGACCCCTTAAGGGCTGCAGCACTTATTGTGCCACCCTTGGAGGCCCTGTACCACTACACTCACACACTGACTTTGCAAGCTATGTGTTTTGGTGCAGAACAAAGTGAAGAATGGACATGGCACACATCCCTGTGTGCCATTCCTACAACCCACTGCCCTGGCATAGATCAGTCACGCCTCTAGCTGGGTGCACTATACCAGTGGTGAGGGTACAGGTGCATGAGCCCTGTACCCCTACAGTGTCTAAGTCCATTCTTAGACATTGTAAGTGCAGTGCTGCCATTAAGAGTATATGGTGCTGGGAGTTGGTCATTACGAACTCCACAGCACCATAATGGCTACACTGAAAACTGAGAAGATTGGTATTAAACTTCTCAGCACATTAAACCCACACTGATGCCAGTGTGGGATTTGATGAAAAATGCACACAGAGGGCATCTCGGAGATGCCCCCTGAAAAACGACCTACCACTAGTGTCCAGGCTGAGTGGCTGCTTTCAGCTGCCACCACCAGACATGTTTCTGGACCCTTGGGTAGAGACCCTGCTGCTCTCGGGGACCTGAAACAATGCACATCCATGGACGAGGTGCCAAGCCTCCTCCCCCAGGATGGGGAAGGTCCACGAAGGGGACGCTTCAAAGGCTTGCCGCCTTTGTGAGCTTCCCCAGGCCACTTGCTGCTTTCAGCAACTGGTCCCCACTGGTTCTGACCCCCACTTTGGGCGGGAGAACCAGTGGGAAAACTGAGTGAGGAAGAGAAGTGTGCCCACCTCTGTCAACTCCACCCCTCAGGTGGGGGAGGCGAGGTGAACCACAACTCTCAGTCCCCGCCATCTTGCAGATGCGGGGACCCAGCCAACCGCTTGTGCCCCCTCCCACTGAAGGGTGGCATAATGGGGGGTATACCCACCCCCGGGAAGGGACCCATTGGTCCCAACCTTTTTATCTACCTGTAGCACCCCTAAATCTAGTATTTAGGGGCACCTCTGAAC
The DNA here is from genome assembly GCF_964204655.1 of Triturus cristatus. Taxonomy (NCBI): domain Eukaryota; kingdom Metazoa; phylum Chordata; class Amphibia; order Caudata; family Salamandridae; genus Triturus; species Triturus cristatus. The sequence goes on from NC_140588.1 coordinate 1,042,588,108, forward strand.
CTTGCTTCCTCAGACAAGAACCTGCAAGAAGAAAAGAAGGACCGAACAGCCGTGCCAAAGCTAACGAGAGGAGGACGCCCACTGACTTGGCCCCAGCCCTACCGGCCTGTCCCCACCTTGAACCTGCTCCAGAGAAATCCCAGTGTGTCCTGCAGCCAGCAACTTCTACAGACCCGGAGGATGTGCCTGCCTTCAATCTCAAAGACTCTATCTCCCGTGAATACCGGATTTGTTCAAACAACAGACTCCAGTTCTGCAAGGATCCGTGGGTCTGCACCCGACGCCCACGGCCCGAGTTGGAGTAGCCCAACACCAAGAGGAGGTCCCCCCCAGCTATCCTGACCCGAGATCCGGCAACCCCTGACCTGCCTCAAGCCTCCAGCTGCGCCTGCAGCCTCAAACCAGACGGTTCCCCCAACCGCGACCAGGAGCTGGTAAGAAGATCCGACCCTAAAAGGTACCCCTGCACCCGACACCCCCACAGCCTTAGGTGGCCCAACCGGCGGTGCCTAACCATTCCCCAAGATTCCAACTTACCTCTCCAAGTGGTGGTCACACCCAGAAGACCTTTGTCCCTGAGCCTGCAGTGCCTTTGCAAACCGGAGAATTACCATTGAAAGCTACAGGGCTTCCGGCGCCAAAATAGCACTCTGCACCCGGCTGCCCTAGGGCCGCTTGGGGTTCATCTTTTGTGCTGGCCTAAACCCCATATTTGTTCTGATCTTAAGTCCAGAAGCTTTGCTCCCACAAACCAGTGGCCTGCTCGTCAGCAGTCACCAACTGGAGGCCCCCTACCCCCCATGGGATAACATTGGGCCTCAGCACTCTGCACCCGGCCGCCCTAGTGCCGCTGAGGGTGAAACAAGAGGGCATCCCTGACCCTGGGGGACCCCTGAGTCTAACCCCAGAACCTCAACTCCTACAACAAAGTACTTACCTTAAAACCGATAACATTATTTTCCTCTGTAGGATAACATTGACTGTTTTTCTGTGAAAAGTTTCTAAGTGTGGAGTTAGAAAACCTAAAGAAATTCTTTAAAATTGTACTAACCAACAGAAACGCTTTTACTTACCTGTTTACAGGAAATGTCCCAGTGCAGTGTCCAGGCATGCTGCACTGTGTAAGAAAAGTAATCTCAAAAGTGACTGGCCTGTAATTTTACTAAAAGTCATATTCAAAGTATACGTACTGTATTTACAAAGCATTGCATTTCTCAATAACAATACTGTAAGTCAAAACAAAGTGCATTTACAATTACAATCCAAAGTGTGCTACAACCGTATATTTAGTGCAAAGTATTTCACTTACCTGTGCCAGGCTTGCTTGGTTCTAGGAAACAAAATAACTAAAAGAATATTTATGTACAGAAATTGGTCTGAAATTCAGTATTTGCGTGAATTAATTTGCTGACTGAGTGTGTACAACAACTGCTTAACACTGTCCTCTGAAACTGCCTTACTGCTCGGCCACACTACCACAAATAGAGAGTGAGGTGCTATCTAACTTTACCTCTGCCTACCTTTGGGGATCCACTGGACTCTGTGCACACTATACCTCACTTTGGCATAGTATATACAGAGCCAGCTTCCTACAAGGACCACTGACTGGCACCATTGCGGGTGCCCAGATCCTGGCATTGAAACCACTTGCAGAGTTGGTGCTCTCTTCCTGACTTTAAACAATCAGTAATGTCTCTCAGTGCCTCGCACGACGGGCAGGCCTAGGAAGAGAGTGCCGCTGCCCGCGTCCCACGCAGTGGGACATCAGCAGGGCAGCTCTCTAGTGGCCGCCCGTCGCAGCCTTCCCCCTCCTTTGGCCTCGCGCGTGAGGCCACGCCCAGGGAGGAGATCTCCCAATGAGTGTGTGGTGGAGGCGGGCCGTTAGGGGGGGCGAGGCTTGCCCCCCCCTACATAGGCGTCCCTCTCGCCCAGTTCCTCCTCTGCTTCCTGCGCGCCGCTCCTGCCCGGACACGCGTATTCCCACCCATTCCGCTTACCCTGCGTGGCAGAGACAGCGCGTTATTGGAATGTTTTAATGTTTTTCTTTTGCGTTGCAGGCGGAGTTACAGGGCGATCTGTAGGCAGACGGGTACAGTAAGGGTACCTCTGCGACAGGCGGTACAGTAAGGGTACCCCTGTCCGGCACAGTAAGGGTGCCCGAGCCAAGGTCCAGGAGCCGAAGGGGGTTCTGGGAAGACCGCGACGGCGCCCCGTTAGTCCTTCGGGCGGTTGGGGGGCCTGACCAACCGGGGGTGTGCCACAACATGCTCCGACCCTGTCAGAAGGGGCGGGAGTAGGAGACAGATCACGTGACCCAGTGGATGATCTGAAAATAAATATGTGCCGCACTGCCGGGCATCGACCCACCGTGCGTGCTGGCTCACCAGGCGGGCGGAGCAGCGAGGGGCTGCTTGCCCTGGATCGCCCGTAAGATAACCCATTTATCGTCATACTTATGTTGTATGAAATAAACCTGCAGCAGTTCTTCACCCACAATGAAAGTGTCAGTGTATTCCTTGGGTGACGTCTGTGCATGCGTGTTGAATGAAGCGGATGACGGTGTGGTCACTATAAGGGTGGGGTCAAAGGTTCCTTAAAGTGGGCGTGGCTGCATTCACGCGTTCTCTGCTACTGACTTCTGCAAAGACTCAGAGCATCTGCCTTCCTCAAGTTCACTTTAGCCTCGTGCTGCTCCTGTGGGGTGGTGGTTTCCTCAGACCCCTGTACTGGGGGCAGCAGGGCTGAGTCAGTCAACGCAGACTCCTCTGTGCCCCTTCCTCTGCCCCCTTAACATAGCAGCCAGCGTCCTATGTGCTGGAGAAGGGCATCCCGCCCTTTTCCTCTGCCAGGCGGGCGGCTTGCCCAGTAATTTGTACAACAGCTGTAACAGCTGCGCTGTGCGATGCCCAGAGTTTCGAAAGCCCCTTGAGGCCGGTACATTCCTGGCCCTTGCGCAGACTGCAGCCAGGGGCACCGGGCTTCCTTCCCACCCGTACTTTGGTAGGAGGGTGGGGGGAGGAGGGGGCGGATTCGTCGCTTCAGACCCTCGATTCGCCCCGCCTCCTCCACACCTGCGGTAATCTCACTTTTGGGTCTCCCCGCATATGTAGTACCTATAAACCTCTGTGCCTCACGTGTAGCGTTACAACATGACTTCCGCACATGAATACATGGAACAGCAATGGCCATGTGTCTCTGCAGTTTCAGGCGGTGCCACTCGCATGCAGTACCCTTCCGCCCTTAGGCTGCATTCGTGGTAATTGGCCATGTCTCTGCCTCCGCTCCTGCAGTTTGTGGCGGAGGGCCACCACACGCAGTATCCTTCCGCCCATGGGCTGCACAAGTGGTAATTGGCCATGTCTCTGCCTCCGCTCCTGCAGTTTGAGGCGGAGGGCCACCACATGCAGTATCCTTCCGCCGTATCCTTCCGCTCATGGGCTGCACAGGTGGTAATTGGCCATGTCTCTGGCTCCGCTCCTGTAGTTTGAGGCGGAGGGCCAACACACGGAGTATCCTTCCGCCGTATCCTTCCGCCCATGGGCTGCACAGGTGGTAATTGGCCATGTCTCTGCCTCCGCTCCTGCAGTTTGAGGCGGAGGGCCACCACACGCAGTATCCTTCCGCCCATGGGCTGTACAGGTGGTAATTGGCCATGTCTCTGCCTCCGCTCCTGCAGTTTGAGGCGGAGGGCCACCACATGCAGTATCCTTCCGCCGTATCCTTCCGCCCATGGGCTGCACAGGTGGTAATTGGCCATGTCTCTGCCTCCGCTCCTGTAGTTTGAGGCGGAGGGCCACCACACGCAGTATCCTTCCGCCCTTGGGCTGCACAGGTGGTAATTGGCCATGTCTCTGCCTGCGCTCCTGCAGTTTCAGGCGGAGGGCTACCACACTCAGTATCCTTCCGCCGTATCCTTCCGCCCATGGTCTGCACAGGTGGTAATTGGCCATGTCTCTGCCTCCGCTCCTGCAGTTTCAGGCGGAGGGCCACCACACGCAGTATCCTTCCGCCCACGGGCTGCACAGGTGGTAATTGGCCATGTCTCTGCCTCCGCTCCTGTAGTTTGAGGCGGAGGGCCACCACACGCAGTATCTTTCCGCCCACGGGCTGCACAGGTGGTAATTGGCCATGTCTCTGCCTCCGCTCCTGCAGTTTGAGGCAGAGGGCTACCACTCGCGGTATCCTTCCGCCCATGGGCTGCACAGGTGGTAATTGGCCATGTCTCTGCCTCTGCTCATGCAGTTTCAGGGGGTGTCTGCCACACGCAGTATCCTTCCGCCCTTGGGCTGCACACAACACATGGTTACACGTTTCACGATGGCCCACTACACGGACTATAGGCACAGCACACGCATTCACATGCAAGCTACCCAACATAGACCACAGTAATAGTGCCATCATAAGGATTTTAGGGACCCCGGGCAAACCCTATTTTGGGGTCCCAAGTACAGAACATATTTGAATTATATTACCTATTGTCTGCTATTTTACGCCAGCATGATGCCAAAAAAGACTAAATTATATGTTAAACGCTAACTGGCTCACCAAGAAACAATTGAAATATGTCTTGCCGAGGACCCCAAAACTCGCCTGAATTGACACTGGGTAGAGAGAGAGTCAAAGATGTATGTGAGCAGAGAGGGAGAGGCGTTTAGAGGGTGTATGTAAAGCGCTCTGACACCTACGGGTCAAGCTAGCGCTATATAAAACTTTTAAAATAAATAAAATAGACAGGAGTCTAACAGAGAGAAAGTTCACTTTCCCTAGGACCCCGTGGAAGGCGGGGGACCCTGGGCGATTGCCCAGTTAGCCCATGCCTTAAAACGTCTCTGCACAGCAAGTTAGCGGGCCTCCATGCACGCAGTTACGCCAGATCGTATCTCCATAGTTTGTTCTCCTCCACTCACAAATCTGAATGTCTCTCTACATGCCAAGGGTCCCATATGCACAGGATGTTTGGCAGATAACATATGCTGTCGACCTCCAAAATTGTAATAACTTTAGGCTGAGTGCTTTAAAAGGCATGACGTCTAGCTAAGGTTGTTTTCACCACATTCCTGCAACATCAGGTGCACACTTCCACGAATGCTGTGATGCTACCCTCTGCGGGCACGTAAACCTTAGAGGACCTTCCATATGTGTTGCACAGGTACGCCTGCACACGCACAGTAATGGGAGACCATCCGCATGGTCTGCTCAGATAAACCACTTTTTGTAGCCAAAGAAGGTAGTTACCACGACAATGAACACATTCTGGCAGCTAGGGTGCCGGATGCTACACCACCCGATGCCATCACTCGGTTCCAAGCAATGATTGGCCACCTCTAAAGAATCGAGAGGCAGCAAAACAAAGTGTAAACAAAGAAAGTTGTACAAGGAATAATGAAAACCAGACAAGTAGGTCCTTTTGTTTGAGTTTGTCTCTTAATTGTGTTTTTCTTCAGAATATGCAAACAAGTGCATTAACTGACCAGTGCCTGAATGTCATCAATGCTCGACCACTGCAGCAGAACCCCAAAGAAAGACATATGTGAAACCCCAAGACTGCAAAACTAAGAAATCATCTCATGTCCCACCACTCTGAGAGCTGCAGTCGCTCCCAGTGGCACAGAGAAGAAAGCTCAAACTTCTGTGCACAGTTTTCAAAGCCCACGCAGGGAAAGGTCCAACATATCTTCAGCCTCCGCTCCTGAACTATCCACTGAATCACAACCCGAGCCCAGTCACACGAACCGGATTCTTTTTAGGAAGATTTAACCTCAAAAAAACTACGTAGTCAAGGCAGAGTGCAGGAGTCTGGTGGGTAGGTGGAAGTACAGGTTGCGGTTGATGTACGCTGGCCCTTGATTTTGGAGGACTTTGTAGGCGTGGATGAACATTTTGAACTGGCATCTCTTCTGGATGGGGCGCCAGTGGAGCTTTTTGAGGTGCGGGGTGATGTGGGTCCGTTTGGGGAGGTTGAGTCTGGCTGCTGCATTCTGAATTGTTGGTAGTCTCTTCGGGAGGCGCTTGGTGATTCCAACGTAGTGTGCGTTGCCGTAGTCCAGCCGGCTGGTGATAAGGGCTTGGGTGACGGTTCGTCTGGTGGTCACGGGGAGCTATTTGAATATTTTCTGGAATTAAACTAACAAGAAACCTATTCCTAGAATTACTCTGAAAACTCACAGCTTGCAAGATTTTTCAGTTTCATGCACGAGTTGCTCGTGCATTCCACATGTTTTGCTGTGCCCGTCAGGGCTACAAATACCAGAATTCACAGAAAAACCCTCGCCTGGATGATTTTACCACACATGGACTAAAGAAATTTGAGAGCTCTGGAAACTACACGGCCAAGTCTTGACTGTTATTAGCTGAAAAAAGCCAGGACTAGAAGGAGTCTCACTTGACATGGGACGCCATGGCTTCTGTGTATTATGCTAAGCTTATGAGACAGCATCTGAACCGGGATTTGGGCTTTAACTTGGCAATATGTGCTACACCTCATAAGTGTATTCATTACAAAAAACAGTGGACCCTAGTAGTTGGGGGATTAAGATAAGGATAGATACAAACTAAATAGTATTTATGTCCTTTGTCCAGCCGGACAGGAATTTATTTGGCGATGCACAAAATCAGAAAGTAATGTCAAGGGGGCACAGCCCGTGACCTACAGTGAACAAGACAAAACAACAAATATAGGCAACAGCGAGCAAATCGGTCTGTATACTTATAGTCAGTGAACAGACTTGATTCTAATTTGAGTGACCATTGTACATAGCATTCACAAGCATATTCAGTACATATGATCCTATTGTGTCGACGACGTTTCGATGCCGAAAAACAAAATAAATGGCATCATCTTCAGGACAAATATATAAATCATGTTTGTCTTGGAATTATAAACAATTTGCCTTTCATGCAAGGCTGGTCCATAAAGCGGGGAAGGTAGTTCAGGTAAAGAAAGATTAAGACCATCAGTGGTGCGTCGATATCAGGGTATCCCGCGTATCTATCAAGGAAACCGTCCAGATCACGGCTCAAGTGGTGCCGCTTGCAGAATCGCAGGACGCGGCATCTCTGGCGGGGATCCCTCATAAGTGTGTCATAAAGTCATTGCTTTGTAGCCAACAACAGTTTGCATTGTGGGACTTATAGTTCTCCCTCCCCTTTTTTAAGCCTCCTTTTTCAACCATGTGAAATGCTGTTGGTTAAAAATCTACAATGATGCATGATGTCACAGATAGCATGTACCTATGGTAAATACCTCCAGCTATACCATTCAAACAATAACGAGCAGTACTAAAGCAGTAGCCAAGGCATGACACACGCCACCACCATACAACAGCACACATTAAGACAGAACTCTTAGCCAACACAACCCAAAAGTTAGCTGGCTGTTGGTTCACCAACAGCACTTGGTACTGTCGGCTACTTAGACACATATACGTATACTGGGCAATGGATAGTAGTAGTAGTAACCTTGGAAATGTTTAAACAACTCGATACAGCTCTCTGCCCCAGCCCAAGAAAACCTCACAAATTATTAGCCTCTTTGGCTACAGTCGTTAGATGATACATGTCCCTGGGATAATATTTACAGAGAAAACAGGCCTCGATTTTTGTTTACAGACCGGATGCATTCTGGGGATTGCTGTCTTGTTCAACTGAAACAAGTGGATAACATTTCCAGATGGACTACAACATCCTGTGACGTGGAGTCATCTGCAATCCCGTCCTGAATGTCATCCTCCCCTTCCTGTGTCCCTTCCTATGCCTGCCCCGGACTCTCTTAGCAGTGAAGCAGGAAATGGTCCGTGTTGCGCCGTGGGCTCTAGTCCCAAGTAATTACAAATAGTGGACGCAGACACAGTAGTATGGTTCCTGGTAACTGGCCCAGGGCACGTGCATCGGCCCCTTTTATTAGCAGGGTCACATGACCGGTGACGCATGTGATGGGGTGGCTGAAGGGTGTATGTACAGGAAGACTAAAGTGTCCTCAGCAGGACACTACAGGCCGGTACTGATAAGTGATCAGTCTTCGAAAAGGGGGTATCGGCTGCAGTACAATGCATAAAATGGGAGAGTATCGTCACCTCTCAGTAGCAAACATGTACTCAGGACACGTAGTACCTGCACTTCTATATTCACATATAAGGCACTGCCCTAAAGGCCATGAGAGGGAGAAGCGCGCGCTCCTACCAAGGACTATAAAGCTTCCTCCCCGGGGCTTAAATGTATTAAACCAGTAAAAGCATCCGTGTAAAATCTGGAAACGGGGCACGGGCACCTTTGGAAAAAAACGGTGGTCATTTATTTTCCCTATTGTCTTACTTTGAGATGGAGGCCACTTTAGGCGGGAGAGCACTAAGATAAAGCCATTTCTTACTTAAAGCAGGAGAAATCCCCACACGGAATCAGGTGTGTTGGCATACATGTCCTAATCCGCTGTAAACTACCCTTAAGGCCAGCGGAAATCCAAGAAAACACCTGGGGAAAAAATGCATTGTAGTGAGAGTTAAAAGCAGTTTATTAAATAGCACCGAACTGGCACTGATCTCCGCGTCCGAACGGATTCGGCAGACCGTCGATGCCGGAGGCTATGCGGCACTTGTGCTGCTTGACCTCTCTGCTGCTTTCGATACATTGCAAGTCCTGAGAGAGACTGGTATTAAAGGGAAAGCGTTTGCTTTACTTAAATCATTCCTGTCGGGCCGAGAACAATTTGTGGCTTTAGATGAGTCCAAGTCACTGAACTTCACATTGCCATGCGGAGTGCCACAGGGCTCTTTGCTGAGCCCGACCCTCTTTAATATTTAAGTTGCACCGTTGGCTAGGTTAATTAGGTCTCTGGGTTTCTCGGCTATCTCTTTGCCGATGATACCCAGATTGTAGTCTCTGTGAAGACACTGGTGCACAGTTCCACTCCTGTCTTCGTAAGGTCGGGGACTGGATGGCCACCAATTGTTTGAAATTGAACTCTAGTAAGACCGAGGTCTTACTTTTTGGTGACCATACTCATTTATGGTCCCCTGCTATGTGGCCTTCGGAGTTGGGCCCGTTGCCAACTCCTACGAATAAGGTGAAGAACTTGGGAGTCACGTTTGACTCTATGCTTTCGTTCGAAGGCCATGTTAACCAGGTTACATCCATCTCCTTTTATACATTGAAGCTATTGAGAAGAATTCTCCCATTTATTCCGGCTGAGCTGCGGAAGCTAGTGGTCTCGGCTCTTGTTCTATCTAGAGCCGATTACTGTAATGGCTTATTAATTAACCATCGGAAGAAGTGCCTGATCAAGCTGCAGATTGTGCAAAATGCTGCTGCACGTCTTTTGCTGAATATCCCAAGCTACAAATCCGTTTCATCGGTGCTCAAAGAATTTCACTGGTTGCCAGTGAAGAGACGGATCGAGTTTAAGGCTCTTTGTATAGCATTTAAGGCCACGCATGACATAGGGCCTGCCTTTTTCAAACAGAATCTACAGCCTTACATCCCTGCTCGCCATCTTTGCTCTTCTCACGCCCATAATCTGATAGTCCCCAGGTTCAAAGTGTTCTTGGGGTGGAAGAAGTTTCCTAGTCGGTACGACCAGACTGTGGAACTCTCTCCCATTGAGGCTGAAAGAAGAAACACACTTGTTAGCCGTCAGGAAGGCGTTGAATTCTTGGCTGCTTAATCTTTGATGTAGGCCGTGATCTGTCCAGTTGGTTTTGTCTGAGCCAGCGCCTTGACACCTTTGGGTGAATGTTTTGTGCTTTACAAATTTCTTTTTCATTTCATTTCATTTCACTTGGTGCACAGCCAAGTGAGGCTATTGGTAGTGCCTACCGCTAAACAGCCGCCCTCTTTAGTTTCTAAAGGGGGTGGTGATGGACGGAGCATCAGAACCAATCAAACACTCACACCCAGTCAATAGATCTGGGTTTGATCCATCACCGTTCTTTAGCCCACTCTGCCACCCCAGTTCAGACATGGCCAGAAACCGGTCCTAGGAAGCTTGTTTCCGGTCCAGGGAAGGCATGGCTTGGCAGTTCGGGCTGGACTGTTCTCATGAGGCACAGGGTCAGACTGTTTGGCAGAGTGGGCTAAAGAACGGTGATGGATCAAACCCAGATCTGTTGACTGGGTGTGAGTGTTTGATTGGTTCTGATGCTCCGTCCATCACCACCCCCTTTTGTACCTCTTTAGTTTCTGGCCTTCAGTGGCCGGACTTTTTAAAATAATGGTCATAAATGATGGTTTATAAGCGGCTCTGTTTATCTTCTGTTACTCGATACTATTGGATGATTTTTTTTTAATTCTAACTACTAATTTTTTATTGTAAAATGATTTAAATCAATACAATAACATACCTACATTAACATATTGAGTGGTAATTTTAGATTTGTGGCAAGCCTCTTATAAGAGTGCACCAGATTACACTTAGCACCAAGCTGCCAGGAAGGGTGGGTTGGAGGGTTTATCCCCTGGTTCACTCCCTGGTGGACCTCCCTTCACTCGATGACTTTGTTTACACCCTGCTTCCCCATCCCTCTTTTCTGGCGCCCCTAAGATGCTGGCCTCTACTGTCCGCTTCGCAGGAGTGACCCTTCATCTTTTACCTTTGAGGATTAACCTTCCGGTGATCCTACCTGCCCCATACTGTCCTCCTTGCCCCGCATACTGTTTAACTTGGGGTGACGAGGTGAACTTTAACCGAGCTAGTCTGTTACTGGCTCCTTCTAGTTGATGGACTGTAACTGTGATATGTGCTTGGTATGGTATGGGTATTTATATAGCGCTTACTACTCCGATGAGAAGTTGAAGCACTTCGTGGTAGCGCGGTACTCTGTGGGCGCCCATTGTCAGTGATGGTCATACATGTTGGGCCATGAAGTAGCATGCTGGCCGTCGGGGACATGCCTCTGTTATTAGAAGGTGCCACAGTTAGACTTTTTGCAGGACACCAGCGTGACGCACAGAAATGACAGAATATTGCATAAGAAACAACATGGAACTCTGTCAGGTACCACTTCAAATACCCACTTTGCAAGACTTGTGACTTGTCATTCAACAGAAGGTCGTTTGCAGGGAAAATCTAGTCTCTCTCATGTGCCTACTCAAAAGGTACATATCCTGCACTTCTGTCACTTACCAAGGAAATCCTGGTTTGAAAAGGGCCGAGTTTGCACCCAATGCCATCCAAACATCTCATGTTAGTCCCAGTCCTGGCCAGCATATTTTCACTGGGGCTAGAGCGAAGCAGCCATCTAAGTGAACCAGGGTGAGGTTCTGAGCTGTAAAAGGCCAGGCCAATATCCACATAAGGCACGCGCTAGGCTCAAGGCATGAGCATCCCATGAGAGGCTCCACTCTAGTTCTGATGGCCCCGGGCTCCCAGAAGCCTGAGCGGCAAGGAAGACGAGGATCCTCCGCACTCAGTCTCCCTTGTCATTGGTGGGGAGATCTATGGATGTGCCCCCGAGACTGATGACATTGTAAGGCAAACTATAAGCCCCAGAGTCCTGGCTAAAAAGCCAGGACTGGCTGAAAGTGACACATGTGACAAGGAGCCATTGGGGCGGCAGTCTCCAGACTCCCATTGCGCTCCCTTGAACTCTGTCTCATGCCCAGATATCTCTCTGTCACCACTCGCTCTCTGTACCCAATTCCTATACTTCATCTCCTTTGTAGGTCTGGCTTGACACCAATACTGTCGCGCTGACCTTTTGCTTACAATATATTTAGAGGGGGCTCCGGATCCTCCCTTTCAACCATTGGCTTTTTTTAAACTGTCCTTCGGCCGATAGCTTGAGAATTTGCCAGTCACACCGTGGCGTAGTCCAGAGGAGTGCTACCAACTCACCCAATGCTGTTGGCTGGTGGTGTGTGTTTCTGCCTGCAATGGAGTGCTTGCATTGAACTGCATGGGGGCTATTTTATAACCATAGATAGAGAATTCTGCTCCTACAAACTCTCTTTCCCATGATTCTCTTCATTTATCCTGCGAACCACCTCTTATTGCTTGTCCCTTACAGCCCCTCTTTCCCCTTTGTGCTTCTTGTTCCCCCCACCATCTTGTTCCTCCTTTCTCCTGTGTGGCACTTGCTCCCCCTTCCCACCACCCAAGTAGTCTAGGAAAGGATATCTTTATCCATGGCTATTTTACCATCAATATAATCCTCTTTCCATTTCTATTTTAAACAGAGACCTATAATGAGGACTCATTTGCCGCTATGCCTTTATATGTCATGGCAACAAAAAGAGGACTGTGTCCTGTACCAGGGAGCCCTATGTAGTCAGTCTTTTGTTTCTTTACCTAGCTGTAATGTTCTTATGTGTTGTTAGCACTGCAACTCCCACAGCGTGTAAGGTTCTGCGCCCAGGGATAAGGCCTGCTGCACGTTAGCGCGGACAGGTGTGCACATAATGTGCTGTAACACAGATAGACTGCGTGCTGTGGCTTTCGTGCGTTACAAAATGATGGTCCATGTTTGACAGCAGCCATGTGATGCATGTAGACATGGTCCTAGTATGTGATTGCGATAATGTGTGCGCTACACAACCCATATGCAGTAGTAAGGTGTGCGTCAGATCCCTCAGGCATGGCGCTCCGGGCTGTGACTGTGTGTTACAGAACCCATGTACAGTAAACAAAGTGATGCCAACGCCATGGCGCACCGTGCTGTAACTCTGTTTGTATGTTGCAAAACACACGTAGAGTAGTAAAGTGTATGTCACAGGCATCATGCTTTAAATCGAGAATGCATAGGTTACAGGCCCTATACATGACATGGTGTGCTGTGACAGTAATAAGATGTGTATGACTTCCAGAATCCATAGGCAGGTGTGCCATTCTGTACTCATGCCATGCCACCGTGTATGCGTACCCGTTTGAAGTGGGTCTGAGGTTCTTGTAGCTTGGCCTGTTGCCCTCACACCCCTGGCACTGTCTCCTGAGCTTGCGCTGTTCCCTGGCATCGGCTCGCGGTGGCACAGGGGCATGTTACTCACCAGCGCGTGCCGCGCAGATGTTGCTCGTGGACTTGGCCTGAATGATGAAAGATTGTGATGGCGGCTCCGAGGAGGAATCCGGGGCCTGCGCCAGTGCCCCTGGGTGGGGCGGAGTGGATTCCTGCCTGGCATGCGATCGCATGGCCACATGCCTCGGACAACAAGTGGCCTGTATAGAGTGTCACTGCGGGCAGCACAATGTCATTCTGTCCTGCCGGGCCGGCACAGGCCTGTCCTTTGTGCACCCGGCGCTGGGCAGGGGAGAAGCTGTTTATCAAAGCATCTGCGCATTTTCCTGGCGCTTTAAGAGGCGCTTTTTGGAGTGTCTGAACAATGGACGGGGGTGTGAGCGATGGGCTTCTGTTTGTGATGTTAGAGGTCGTGTATGGGCCATTTATGTGACGTGCGATAGAGACCTCATTGTAGTGGCGAGGGCAGTGGGGTGAGGGGGGAGGGGGGGGGGGGGTAGCCCCCGCTCGCATGCTCGAGACGAGTAATCCGAGAAACAGGCAGGGATTTATTGCAAGTATGTGTGCATGGGGAGAAGAAAAATCCCCTGCACACGATAGTATGGAAACAGAATTATCAAAGTGCGAAGTGTGAGCACAACTTTAACACAGATAAATACGTTCTTGTTCTTTTTTTCTTTTGTTCCTCGGACCAACAGCCGACACGTGTTTCGGCGCTAACATGGGAAATCGTCCCGCAACTTTATCAAGGTGTAGTAATCAAGTCCACATCCAGAATGTAGTTTAAAGTAGATTTATTCAAGTTGGTTATAAGATATAGGTTCAACAGTATTCAGCCCCACCAGGAGCAGCCAGCCAGGCGCTCAGCCCTTCTCCAACTGTAGGTTCCCACTCCCAACATTCCATCTTACACCATTCAGGCAGCATTCCACTGGCACATCATGAACCATAACAAACCAGGATACTACACAAGGCTTTCCTCTCAGTATGTCTATTCGTTTTCCGTGGTGATAACTCCAACTCACAATGGGGTTCTGTTTTGATAGACGTCCGCCATCGTAGTCTATATGTCTCCCAAGAGTTCTGGTTTGTCGCGAGACTCGTTATCAGTAGTCACCGGTCTGCGGACGTCTTCCCTCGTGTATTTCCGAGTGCGGAACACGAGAAACTCTGTGTGCATAGGATCCGTGACCAGGGCAGTGAGCGAGGCGTTACTGAAGGGTGTGTGGCCAGTTCTCAGCGAGTAAAGCCCTCTACAAGAGTACGGGGCGAGTAACCGAGGCAGCTGTAGGGACGCACCCTACTCTGGAATACCCTTGAAAGAGTTTGTTCTGATGTCCACCCTTGTTTGCCCTCAGCTGAGGGTGTGAGATCAGCCAGGCACCATCAGTGCTGCTGGGTGGCATGCACGAAAGCAACGCTGTACATGCTAATACCGCCCACCAGTTGCCACCCCTACCCACACCAAGGTACTCGCCTATGTTTTTTTTCTTCAAATAGCACGAACTTGAACCGAAGGTATTGGAGCACTGCATCAGAACCCATTAAAATACCAGTTACATTACACAAGGACACACACATTTTTGGTAGGCACGAGGAGATTAAGGGATTTGCCCAGAATCACAGGATGTTGAACCGACACCGAGACTCGAACCTGGTTCCCCATTACAAAGTCAGTAGTTCTGGCCGTTACGCCACATTCGCTCTCAGTAGGCCGTGTTGCCTGCTTGCTCGGACTGTCCTTATCACGGATGCAGAAGCGTTGCATTAGAATGCACTGGTAAGCTAGGGTCATCTGCACCCATGATGTCAACTCTAAGCCTTTAAAGGAGAAAGTATCCCGTATTCTCTGTGCAGATGTGGCTTGTAAGAGCAAAGGGGCTCTGTACCCGGAGCACCACCACGAGGGGCCACTAGAAATCTTTACCCTGTGAGGGAGAAAGCGGTGGCCGGCACTGACCTGAGGTAGGTGGGTGGGGATGGGAGAAGAGGACACAGGAGGTGGGGGAAGCAGGAATATAAAAAAAAAAAAAAACACCATCTTGCCGCTTCCTCTCCTCCGTGGTCCTCTCTCGCTCGGCCTTACCGGGTGCCGACCCAGGTTACCAGTCAGCCAATCGCAACGCTGCCTTAGCGGTGTTGTGATTGGTCTGAGCGCTGTGTTTTGGCTCTCAGACGCTGACTGAAGGCCTGGGCATGTTCTCCGCATAGGCTGCGATGCAGCCTGCATGGAGAACATGCAAAGTGTTCAAGACTGTTTTGGGCGGCCAGAGAGGGCCAGGCAAGCAGTCATTGCGCACTTTAGGAGGGTGCTACCACTCCTCCCCTGACCCCGCCCACCTAGCACAAAGCGGGCAGATGTAGGAGAAAATAAAATGATAATAACACGTTATTAACCTTTATTTTCCCTGTGTGTCCCTGCGAAAAAGCAGTGGGGCAACGCACCTCCACGTCAGCAGTGATGCCGCCACTGGGCCCAGGGAAAGCTCGTTATCCTGGTGCCTCAACTTTCAGAGTAAAGTGTGTGACCCCAAGGCTCCTCACAATGGACCCTTCATCGTTTTCTCAGCACTTCTCTCTCCAACTCTTGGGGCCGGGCCCTCATGGAGACGAGCGCTCCGCTTCTGCTCTCTAACTGGCTTTGCCCACCGGGCCTGGCCCTTTTAACCTCCTTCAGACTCTGATGCTTTCACAAGGGAGGGTCACGAAGCTGTGTCTTGCAGTCAGGGCTTTAAGTGGGCTGGGTCTCACCGGTGCTGAGCACTGACAGTTTTTTAAAGGGCCTCGAAACGTGACAGCAGGCACATCGATGTGCGTGTGCTCACACTGCTCACTAGTGGAAAAGTTACAGCATGACGTTATGCCAGGTGAGCATTGTAGGGGAAGGGAAATCCTTTAAAGAGACTCATTTTCTTTCTGGATTTCACTTCTCTTTTTGAAACTCAGGAGCAGCAACATTGTCGTGGTGTCACCAGGTCTTTAAGTGGAAGCTTTTTCAACATTATATACAAGTCATAGTTGCTGCTTATTTATCTTATGCAGCAAACAACCATTGACAAAGCCAATAGTCCTGACTTGTTGTAGGTATGATGTTACTTGTTGTATCATATATCTGGATGCAATGACAGAAACAGCAAAATACGAGTCGTGCGGCACACTATGCTAAGCTCAGATTTTTATCTTTCGTGTTTTTAAGCCACACCCTTAATCACATTGACCACGTCCATTTGAGAGACCCCCCCACCCAGTTTTTTCATCCCACTTAAAGCCCTGCTTGCAGTATTGTTTTTGCCTCCACCCCTTTGGTCGAGCTGCATCTGCTATCACTTCTGTTCCTCTGTCCTTTGAGATGGGAGAGCGAGGATGGTGGCGTGAAGAGTGGCCATGCAGCCTGGGGTGCGCGGGGGGAGGCATGCGCTGTGGCAGCCTGGGGTGCGTGGGGGCGACGTGCACTGTGGCAGCCTGGGACACGGGGGGAAGGTATGCGCTGTGGCAGCATGGGACACGCGGGGAAGACATGCACTGTGGCAGCCTGGGACACACGGGGAAGACATGCACTGTGGCAGCCTGGGACACGCCAGGAAGACATGCGCTGTGGCAGCCTGGGGCTCGCGGGGGAGACATGCGCTGTGGCAGCCTGGGACATGCGGGGAAGACATGCGCTGTGGCAGCCTGGGGCTCGCGGGGGAGACATGCGCTGGGGCTCGCGGGGGAGACATGCGCGGTGTCCTCCATCTTCATGACTTCTGTGAGGACCAGTACCTTTCTGCACGCATCTCTACACGGCATGTGATCACAAAAATCCTTTGCAGCCCAGGGTCCCCTTGTGCCAGTGCGCTGGAGACACTGCAGCTGAGTAACCTATCCTGAGATATCAGGCCAGGAATTTGCACATAAAAAACTGCTGCTGTATTAAGTTTTATTTGCTCCACGACTATTTTAGCTGACCATAGTTTTTATAAAATAAAATAATAACACGAGGATCCGAGTACAGACCGGAACTCGCGCCGTCCTCTAAGGAGGTTAGCGCGCTAGTCTTTGTGGCTGTGGCGGCTATTTTACGTCACTCTGGGGTGACCGCGCAGCGGACGCGCGCAACGGGCGCGCCAAAGGCGCGCCAAAGGCAAGCCCATCTGCGCCCGTCCGCGCCTCGGTCGCGCCTTGTGCCACGGACGATGTTGCATCTTTGCCTTGCGAGGGAAGGGCCACTGTGCCTTATTGCTACACTGTGAAGCAGCTGTATGAGTTGGGTAGGTGCAGTTTGGTTCCGGGGGTGCCGGGGTCAAGGCCTTTGGTGAGGAATGTTGCTTGCCCATCATACAAGGAGGGGCTGATTTGTGGCCTCCTCAATGTTAGGTCGCTCCCTAAGCATGCTACAGAAATTCAACTGTTAATTGAGGAGCATAATCTAGATGTACTGTTCATGACGGAAACTTGGCTAGAACCTGGTCTGGACCTAGAATTAGGGTCAGTGTGACCCCCTGGATTTAAAGCCTTTCACAAGCCAAGATCTAGCGGTAGGGGGGGTGGAACCGGGATTATTTATAAAGAATTGTGGGATTTTTCCTCATTAGACATAGACGAGATTGTGTATATGGAAACTTTGGGTTTCTCATTAAAGGACTGGTCCGGCCACCTGTTGACCGGTTTAGTGTGTTATAGACCCCCTGGGCCCATAAGTGAACAGTCACAACAGCAGTTTCTCGATGTAATCAGTAACTTGGCTCTTACTCACCATAGTTTGCTGATTTTGGGAGATTTTAATCTTTGGCCCAATATAATGTTGAAAACAGCCTATAATAATATCATTCAAACGTGCGCCAATATTAATTTGCCACAACGAGTGTTGGAGGCCACTCATACAGCTGGCCATGTATTGGATTTGATATTTGCTGCGGACAATGTGGTGGCCATGGATGGTATCTTACCAGTGGACTGGTCCGACCATCATCTGGTCAAATTTCGAATGTTACCGGTCCCAAGAAGTAGGCTCCCTTCCAGGGAGGAAAGGAGCATTTTGGTTAGGGACTGGAAGGCCCTTATGAGGAAAGCCCAATTAGCACCTCTTTTTGGTGCGGCTCCCCCTTTTGATCCTGAGAAGTCAGTTGACGAAAACTATGAGGCGCTGTGCAGGCACTTGGTAAATACTATCAATTTGTCTGCTCCCCTGAAGCGGCTTAGGAAACGGGGATCTCCCTCTGCGCCATGGTTTTCGGAGGAATTTAGGACTTTTAAGATCCAGTGCAAACATGCAGAGAGGCAGTGGCGTAGCCATTACTTAGATAGTGACAAAATTATTTGGAGGGAACTGCTAATTAGATATAAAAGAGCCATAGCAACCACTAAGGCGTCGTATTTTGCGGACCTTATACTGAAAGCACCCAACAGTGTGAAATGTGTTTTTAACATTTTGAGAGGTATTACCAATCCAGAGTGCATGGGTAACAAGATTATTCCTTCTCAGGAATTATGTGATGGGCTGGCAGCCTTTTTCCATAATAAAATTAAAGAAATTATTGAGGGTCTGCAATCAGACCCCTTGTCAAGCACTGAGGTTGGGGCGGATTTACTGACAGCCAGCTCGGCTGATTGTACGGACCCCGGGGAAAAACTGCCTTTGGTAGGACCTCTTTTGGATCACTGGACCTGCCCCTCCGAGGAGGAGTTTATTGGGCTGGCCAAGAAAGTGTGCTCTGGCTCTCCGTTGGATCCTATCCCCCAGAGATTTTGGAAGGAACTGGGGCCCGAGACTCTACCGTATCTGCATCAGATCGTTAGTCAGTCACTCAGTAGTGGAGTGGTTCCGTCCTGCTGGAAGGATGCGTTGGTTTCTCCTTTACTGAAGAAACCTTCACTGGACCCCGCTTGCTATGGGAATTATCGGCCAATATCTTTGTTACCTTTCCCGATTAAGATAGCAGAGCGCCTGGTTAGTCAGGAGCTCTCTGGCTTCCTGGAACGTAATCACAGGCTGGAGGAGAACCAGTTTGGTTTCCGTCCGGGGCATGGGACCGAAACTGCATTGGTTACCGTTTTGGATGATCTTCAGATGCGTGCGGATAAGGGGAATTCCGCAACTTTGATATTGCTAGACCTATCCGCCGCATTCGATACGTTTAACCATGACATCCTCTTGAGACGGCTCAAGGAGGCGGGTGTCAGACATGGCTCTGAAGTGGCTCTGTTCTTATCTAGTGGACAGACGGCAGGCAGTATTTCTGCCTCCCTATCAATCGGACTTTCTGTCTAACAAACATGGTGTTCCTCAGGGCTCCTCAATTAGCCCGGTTCTGTTCAATGTATACATGCAACCTCTGGTCAAAATTTTGAAAACTAATAACATCAGGGCAGTGAACTACGCTGATGACACACAACTGAGTATCTCCCTGGAGAAGGGGTCAATGCGGACTCTCTCTCCACTTTTCATAAATGTATGATGGAAATGGCAGCCTGGATGACAAATAATGCCTTGCAATTTATTAGTGCCAAAACAGAGATTCTGCACTGTGCAGTGGGCAAAGTGCCACAGGCTTTACCTTCCAATTTCTGGCCCCTTCCTTTGGAATCACCCCTGGTCCCTGTGAAGACTGTGCGTAATTTGGGGGTCTGTTTCAATGAGCAGTTGAGTCTGGAGTCGCATGTTAACAAAGTGGCCTCTAATTGCCATAGGATTATGAGAGGCTTACGTAAAGTTCTCCCATTGCTTCCTGTCCATGTCAGAGGAACAGTGGTTCGCTGTACTATTCTTGCTCGCCTGGATTACTGCAATGCCCTGCTGCTTGAGTCTCCTGTCTACCTGATTCGGCGACTTCAACGTATCCAGGCTGCAGCTGCAAAGCTTGCCCTTCTGAGACCGCGCAAAGCATCAAGCACCTGGGCATTATCAGAGTTACATTGGCTCCCTGTGCTTCAGAGAATTTTGTTTAAATCTCTGTGCTTAGTTTTTAAAGCTCTTCATGGGCTTGGCCCTGGACCGCTGCAACACTTATTTGGCTGGTATGTCCCTACGCGCAATCTGCGATCCTCGACAGCCAGGTTGGCCAGGATTCCTAAGATGACGAGATCCACCTTGGGTGGCCGCGCTTTTAGTGTTGCGGCCGCACGTTTGTGGAAGAGTCTTCCCTTACAGCTAAGACAGGTTCAGGAATTGTCACTGTTTCGTAAACAGATTAAGACCTGGCTCTTTCCTAGAGCTTTAAATTCTACGGGCCTTTCTGTTGCCAAGTCTCTTCACTGTGTCGTTAGCGCCAGGATGCCCGCAGGGTTACAGTGCGCTTTATAAATGAAAATACATACATACATACAGGTAATATCAGGCCAGGAACTACAGGAAGAAGTAAAGGACTGTGTAATAGTAATAGTAAGAGATGGGTAATATCAGGCCAGGAACTTCTGGAGGGAGTAAAGGACTGTGTAAGACTAAGAGATAGGTGCTATTGGGCCAGGAACGTCTGCAAGGAGCAAGGGACTTTGTAAGAATAGCACAGCATTGTGTAAGAGTAAGGGGTGAGCAGTATGAGGCCAGGGACTTCTGGAAGGAACAAAACACTGTGTAATATTAGGCCAGGAACTTCTGGTGGGAGTAAAGGACTGTGTAAGAGTAAGAGCTACGTAATATCAGGCCATGAACTTCAGGAAGGAGTAAAGGACTGTGTAAGAGTAAGAGATAGGTACTATTGGGCCCGGAAGGGACTGTGTAAGAAAAGCACAATGTTGTGTAAGAGTAAGGGGTGAGTAATATGAGGCCAGGGGCTTCTGGAAGGACCAAGACACTGCGTAAGAGTAAGAGATATGTAATACTAGGTCAAAGTGGTTTGGAAGGAGCAAGGCACAGAGTAAGAGATGGATGGAACAGTTGATGAATACAGAATACCATGAAGTTCAGAAAGCAAGTAACTAACAGTAGTCCCGCTGATGTGTAACTAGACGGTAACATAGAAATTGAGGGACATTCTCTCAAACTATAACCTCATTATATTCTGACCCGGACAAATGTTATGTTAAGGTGAGACATCATTTCAGTTTGTCATGGATGACTATTCTACGGGCTTGAGACTCTATTGGCAGCAGTGTGACCTTTTGAAGAAGTAAGACTGTGTTGAAATGTCCATGTGGTGTCACACGCGCAGTGGTTCTCCTACGACTGCACGTACAGTAAGCCCTCCTGCCTTGTGAATAGTGTGTCACAAGATCCTAGGGCAGGAAGCTTCCTGGGAGAGTGCTGTGTGCCTAAAGATAGTCTGTGCTACTGCTGTTTCCTTACTGAGGGCTAAATTTACTCTGCGTTGAAACAGATCAGGTGTAGGCCAAAAATAAATCCTGTTTACAGGATGGAGGTCAAAGCGATGATGTCTTCTTGTTGCAAATAATTAGTGCTTAATTTGTACAACAAAAAAAAGTGCCAGGGCCCTCACCAGGAGATCACAGCAGATTGCCCCACCGATTGCTCCTGCCACCGCTGCCAATGGCATCCACTAACCATTGCACTGTTACAAGTTAGGCCCCCAAAGCCACAAAAATGGCTTGTGAGGCAGGTATGTCATTTTTTTATGTATATAGAATTAATAAACAACTGTTGTGCTCATCTCTGAATTAGACTGACCGCGTCATCATGTGGTAAACTGTCAAGTGCCGGTATTGACAATCAAGTGCCGAGCACCAGAAACCACTGGCTCAAATTAAGCACTGCGACTAATACCTGTGGGCCATGCAAGGAAAATGGGTTTACATCACATCATATGGGTATGTATGAGCCTTGAGCATTGTCTGTCATATGCATCAGATTACACCCAAGCGATTTCCTCACCTAAGGCTCAGGAATGCTTCCTTCAGGCACGCAAAAATGCACCCCTATGACATGAACAGGAATGGACCCTTAGGCGTCAAATTATTTCCTGTTCAGTCACCCTGGCAATGACTCATCCAGACCTCTGGAAAATAATATTTTGGAAATTTCTGAAATGGGCCCACATTTGACAAGTTAGTAACAATGCTCATTTTGGCAAAAAAAAAGAAAATAACAGAGAGAAGTGGATAAGCAAAGTAATGCTTATAAAAAGAACTGATTCTTAAAACACCTATTTGCTGCAAAAATATCACAAATGAAAAGAAACCAATTTATGGCAATAAGAAACAGTCTTTAAAAGAATCCATTAGAGAGTACATTGATTATCTACTAAAAATTCTAATTGCCAAAAAAGTGATTCACAATTAAAAAACTGAAATTCCCTTCAGACCTATCAGAAAATTCTTTGGACTTTTAGCCTGATTTGAAATTTCTGTCCAAAAAATGTTAATATTCCTCTGTATTGCTCAAGAAAACTAAAGGAGAGTTCTGGTTACCACATTGTTGGGATGGAAAAGTCCTCTGCATGGTGAGAGACATGTACCCCTACCCTTAGTGCCCCACTGTGCTGTTGTCTGGATCCCTCAGGCTGGTTTTTTTTCTCGTCATAGGCAAATATGGATCATGTGTGTCCGCCTTGACATAAGCCTGTCTCACAGATTGCGGTCTTGTTGAACCGGGAAGGACACCCAAACCGGAACCCTCATAGTGGTTGAAGGCCACCACCTTCACCAGGAGTTAAGCGGCATAAGCGCTGTGGTGGCGTCAGCAGACCGTGTAGTGATCAGTAGAAGTGAACAGGACTTTTTCACCCTGTGTCACTTGAGTGAGGCCTACAGGCTCACTCACCTTTTTAAAGTTCAGGTGCTGTGTGCTTAATTCATCCTTGGCCTACATCGGGTAGGTGTAGAGTACTGCCTAGCGCCGGAGTAGTCAATCTGCGCTGGATATATGTGTACCTAGGAAGGGTACAGTACGGTGCAGTATATGTGTGGTTAGTGCGTGAATGTACGCCTACAAGGAATGCATTCAAGAAAGATGAAGAGTTGTGCAATGCGTGAGCAATGAAACGCATGTGCTGGGTATATGTGTGCTTGTGAGAAGTACATTATGAAGGGTGAAGTGTTGTGTAGCGCGCACATTGTGAGTGTGTGTGTGTGTGTGTGTGTGCGCCTGCAAATAGCACACCCTGGTATAGTGCAGAGAGGCTACAGTACTGAACAGTTCACACATATTGAATGTGTGTGCTGAACATGTGTCTGTAGTGGCACAATGCATGGAGGAAACGGTACTGGAGAGTATGTGTACTGTGAAAGTACACAGAGTATTGCTGCATTCCTGTGAGCTGGGTGGGACACACACTGGAGGAAGGGAGAGGGAGAGGCTCCCCCTGTACACTTCAAAGGGGTGCCCTTTGATTCAGTGAGGGGTCCCAAGGAAGGGGCCTGGGACTAATAAGGGGACGGGACTAATAAGGGAATCAAAGACTGGGGCGGCTGGGAGCCCAGGATGAATAATATGATGCATATATGACTGTGGCTGACACCCAGGTGTGAACTCAAATCACTCCCATGCCTGTGCTGTGCGACAATCCGTGGGGAGTCTTTCCTGCTGTGACAGACAGCCTTTCAAGAGGCAAGAAGAGAAACAAAAGTGTACATTTCAAAAGAAGCAGAATCCCAACATAAAACTTCAAAGACTGAGACCCTAAATCCAATTTGGTGTCTGGAAATGGAGTATAAGAGATGGTTGATACTCCAAACTTTGTCATCCTCCAGCAGCCAGACTGGCTGTGTGAGGAGGGGATGGAGAGCTCTGCAGGATGTCTGCCTGTGACCAGAACGGGGGTGCAAAGTCGCTCTGCTGGTTGCTTGAGGGGACATCACCCAAGGAAACTAAGACCACCTGCCCTGGAGCAGTGCCAGTGTGCCCAGTTAGGAATCCGAGCGAGCGTTGGAGGGAGCGAGGTCCAGTGGGGAACCCTATTGAGAGGACTCCCTGAGCAAGGTTTGAGGAAATAGCTGTGCACCAATCAGGTCAATGCCCATGTGCAGGAGTGATCTGGTGACCCCTTTGTCTGCCTGGAGAGGGCTGCCGTGGACAGAGCCATGTATTGATCGGTTTGCGGAGAGTGCCACACCCGTACTACGTCATTGCTGTGACCCTGTACGCTAGACCAGGGCCACCATTGAAGTTATTGTTGCCGGCGCACGAAGACTCGTGTCTGGCTTATCTGTGACCCTGTATGTCAGGAGAGGCTGCCCTTATGTGGGTGATTGCACCGGAGGAGTCTGCGACTAGGCCGGAAAGTACCATGGCAACACCATATGCCAGAAGGGGATGCTGGTACAAACACTGTAAGAACTTCGGCCTGTTGCCCGGGATAAGATTGCACCTGCAATTGGCGGGTCAAGCCCACACACCAAGACCTGTCCCTGACTGACCTGACTCCATGCCCGAGGACCGTAAAGTTCACTGTGGAAGATGTCCCACCCTCGCTGGGCTCCATTCGGGAGCTGGAGGATTGAATCCCTCCACTCCTGTGTGGAGAAGATTGACTTACATTATCCTTCGCACTTGGGAAGCATATCAAATCTCTGAGAAAAGGTGGCAGTGCCACTCGAGGGGGAGAGCTGGCACCTGTTGGGTGCTATGTGCGTACCGTGAGCAGCCCAACTTCTCTGAACTGGATCAGGACTTGTGAGCACCAGCAGTCAGGGTCCTCGCTGCACCGCTGAATGTTTCATTACAGTAGGAGCAGGTAAAACTTGAACTAGGCCTGCAGGGCATCAGGGGACTCGCTGCTGACGGTGCTATTGCACCGTAGAGACTGTTGGCTAATTCGTAAAGAGTCCAGGGAGAACTCTTGAGTACAAACTATTAGTGAGCATTCCCTAGCTGCTGCCACCAGTGAATGGGGGATGACCACCACCCCGTTACAAGGAAGAGGGTGGGACAGGGATTTCTCTAACAAACGCGAGAGCCTCGACCTCAAGAGGTTTGTGTTATTGCTTGTGAATGTTGCTTAGAAATAACATAGTTCTTTTTCTTATCAAAGCAGGCATTTGACTGGACATTGATTTATTGACTGCACTGTGTGTACTTTGAGTTATGAGTTGTGATCACTCACCTGTATCTATACTTTACACCTCCCCTGGGAGAGCCTTTGACTGCTCATCCCAGCTCTCACTGAGAGTCAAATCCTGAAGGGGTACTGCACCCAGTTCTTGCGGATCCATAGAAGGTCAGGCCCCTGGACATTAGGAGTAAAGGGCCTCGACCACCACGGTTGGGACCAGTAGCCCCTGCATGTCCCGTGGCCCTCTGAAACGGGCTCTGACGCACAAACAGGAGATTTTTCTTTTTTCTTAGCTTCCATATGTTGCAGGAAAACAGCAGATTACACATTCTTGATATTAAAAATTCTTTGTAGTTTCACATTAATCCCACAAATAAGTTCAGTTATATGCCTAGTTTTTTTGCCATTACGGTAGGCAGTCAGGTGAGATAGAAATAAATGTCACCACAGTTGGATTTTGCCCAATTTATGCCGGTGACGTAGAGGGAAAACTTTCATGACCAAGTTCTGCTTCTCTTCTCTCCCTACAACTCCGGTGAGTGAGGCGCGGTTCAATATAACAGAGAGACTGTTTTCTATCGCCTCTCTCTTCCTCCTGAATAGTCCAGTCGGTTAAGAGGAATTACCTGGAGGATGAAGTTGGTGGACTGGACATCTTCCTCCAGCTCGGATTCTTGGAACTCCACCTGCCCACCACTAGATCTGAGGGAGTGATGTTTGTTTGTGTAGCCCAAAGCCTTCTGCTCCCTACCAACTATGCTATTACTCCACCGAGCCAGCTCTTCCACACTGAGATAAAACTGATGTGAACAGAATGGGACGCACGAGTAGGATTACAAGTGGTAGGGTGTGGGCAGAGTAGAGTAACTCTATCTCCTTCTCCTGCCCTGTGTCCTGCTACCTTCATTGTAACTCTGCACATTCACCTGTGTTACTTCTACCCCTTAACAGTGAGACAACAATGGAGTGCTCCGAATGGTAAGGGCGAGTAGCCCTACAAGTGGTAGGGTGTGGGCAGAGTAGAGTAACTGTGTCTTCTTCTGTGTCTCATTCTCCTGACCTGCTTCCTACCACCTACCCTCTCACTCTACGCATTTACCAGCTCTACCTCTGCCCCTTAACACAGGGACACAACTGAAGGGTACAGAATTGGACGCACAAGTAGGGTTACAAGTGGTAGGGTGTGGGCAGAGTAGAGTAACTGTGTCTTCTGTGTCTCATTCTCCTGACCTGCTTCCTACCACCTACCCTCTCACTCTATGCATTTACCAGCTCTACCTCTGCCCCTTAGCACAGGGATACAACTGAAGGGTACAGAATTGGATGCACAAGTAGGGTTACAAGTGGTAGCATGTGGGCAGAGTAGATAAACGTTGTCTTCTTCCTGCCCTTATTTTACCCCCTCACTCTGCCTATTTCACCCCCTTTACTTCTACCCCGTATCAATGAGATAGAACTGGAGCGCTGACCAATTAGACGATAGTGCATCGTGACCTCATCTCATATCTGCCACTTTCCTCCTCAGTTTGCCCTTCTACCCTCTACTGCCTCTCTATTGCCCCCCTCATCCCCAGAAAGAGATGGAACCCTGCAGGTGCTGGATGGGGTGTGAT
Organism: Triturus cristatus; assembly: GCF_964204655.1. Taxonomy (NCBI): domain Eukaryota; kingdom Metazoa; phylum Chordata; class Amphibia; order Caudata; family Salamandridae; genus Triturus; species Triturus cristatus. The sequence continues at coordinate 1,042,614,586 of NC_140588.1, forward strand.
CGGTAGCCCTTGCCTATTGCCTCGTTGATCACTCTTGGGTGCCACTTCTTCCCTCCCTGGGAGAGTAGCCACTGGCAGCTGGCACGACCACTGCGGAAATGACGTGGTCACATCAGTTCCAAAACTAGAAGAACCAATAGGCCTTCATGCGTTGCAGTCTTTTGGTTACCTACATCCATCTGAACGGTTTCCACTCTCCAGAAGAGGGAGCCCTTCCTTCAGTGCCCAGGGATAAGTGAAGCTGCCGCGGATCACACAGTGCGTCATCTCATGAACTAGGCAAGACTGAGAAGGACTTGTCTAGGGGATAAGTCTTTTGTTGTGAACCCAGCAGACATTAGTTCGCATTCCAAGTTGCCCTCTTAGTTAGGGAATTGTTTCCTCCTGGAAAAATCACGTAACCTCCTCCCTCGGTCTGTTTATATATCGAAGGCGGGTGCTCTTGGAAACTGGCAGAGCCGGAGTATTCATTTATAAAAAGCAGGAAACCACAGTCGGCCTCCACGCTGCACGGACCGGGAAGATGTTATTTCTATTCAGATTCCAGGGCGGGCCAGGAAATAAGGATTGCGTGGGTGTGGCTCGTGACTTGAATGCAAGAAACACGTGGGAGAAAAATGTGAGATCCCGGCGAGGATGCCTGAGCCTGCGTCGAGGTGATGTGGCCTCCATCCAAGCCAACGCCGACTGCTTAGGGCGATATTTTAGCTTTCCCTGCTGCCCGTAAACCTTTGCCACGGCCCTCTTTAGCAGCCCCCCTACTCTGTGAATACAAACCCGATGGTCATGCCGGTGCTTGGCTCTTGACGCTCTTGCTGGGCCAAGTTTCAGGAAATCCGTAGCTGGCGCGGGCTGAGGAAGGCCGCGGCGGCCTCTGAGCGCATTGTTCCACGCGGTATTGCGCAGGCCATTGGAAAAGTCCGCGTGTATTTACATTGGCGCCTTCTGCCCAGGCTGCACTTCTGGTCGCTCTGATGCTAATTCCAGGTGCTGGCCCTTTACCATCTCCATGTGGCATGAGGGGTGTACTAGAGACCTATGAAGGCATGGGCAAGGTGGCAATTGCCCAGGTCCCCACCTTCCAAGGGGCCCCTGGGAAAGGGAACTTTTTCTCTTTTTTACTTTTGTCCATTTCTCTATCTTAACCTTTTTTATTTGGAGGTGAGTTTTATACCGCGCAAACTCGACGCACAGGTATCGGAGCGCTCGCCATGAGCAGCAGTTGCATCACAGAGGGACACATTCATTTTGTTAAACGCGGGCAGATGGTAATTTGCCCAGAATCACAGGTTGTTGAGCGTCAACTACTGCACCTGGCGACATAAGGTCCAAACTCTAATCGCCCTCCAACCCCCGTTCTTAGACCTACTTGATGTTACGTCCAACACACTATCAACCCTTGTGCATGGACGAGTATGCCCAGAAAATCTAGACCATAAAAACCCCATCTCCTGGACCATCTTCACAGCAGCTCCCAAACATGTTAGACCCCTGCTTTCATACCTTGTTGATGCCATCTTTGAGACATTATCAACAAGTTTCACATTTTCCTGACTTGGCCGCCAGGATCTATTTAAGCATTGTAGACAATCCTAGTTATAAACTTTAACAACCTCAGTGACTGGACTTTGAGCTCCAGGTCCCAAATCTTATCGTCCCCAACTTCTGGACCCGATTAACGCCTAATCTTTGACTATATCAACTCCTGTTCCTGCCTTTTACTAATTCCAGTTTGTAGTCTGAAACTTAAGCTCCTTAATGTAACAGCCACAAATCCTAGATCTTGATTACAGCGCCAAGACTATATCCTTCCAAGCGGCCCTGGATTATCCTGATCCAAGCTCTTGAATCATAATGAATCCTGTTCCTTTCTAAAACTAAGCTTCAAGATCCCATGAACATTGGCTCCTGAACTTTTGCCTTCCCAGCTCCCCGGCTCATGTTGAGTTAACTGTTGCAGCTCCTGGGCCTTATTGACGCAAGCTCCGGTCCTTATCGACCCCGGCTCTTTCACCACAATAACCCTAGCTTCCAGTCTGTATTGGCCTCAGCTCTCAGTCCTTATCGTTCGCAACTCCATGGCCTTATTGACCCCCCCCCCCCAGCCCTTATTGACCACACCCCCCAATTCTTATTAATCCCAGCTCCTGGCTCTTATTTGCCCTTGGTTCTTCACCACATTGCCCCTGGCTTCATTACCGTATTATCATTATTTTTCTCATCACATCGCCACTAGCTCCTTACCCTTATCGACCCCAGCTCCTGCAAATTATTTTCCCTAGTTCCCAGCCCTAATTGACTGTAGCTTCTAGCCATTATTGACCATAGCTCACAGCCCTCATCGACCTAGCTCCCAGTCCTTATCGAACAGAGCTCCCGGCCCTTAATAACACTAACACCCAGCCCTTATCAAGTCCAGCTCTTTGACCAGATCTCCACCATTATTGACCATAGCTCCTGGCACTTATCGATCCCAGTTCCCAACTCTTGTTGACATTAGGTTCTTCTCTACATCTACCCAAGTTCCTTGTCACATAGATCCCCTACTCCCGGTACATATTGTCCCTGACTACTGGCCCTTATCGGCCCTAGCTCCCCTGCCCTTACTGACCCTGGCTCCCCTGCCCTTACTGACCCTGGCTCCCCTGCCCTTGCTGACCCTAGCTCCCCTGCCCTTGCTGACCCTAGCTCCCCTGCCCTTGCTGACCCTGGCTCCCCTGCTCTTGCTGACCCTAGCTCCCCTGCCCTTGCTGACCCTAGCTCCCCTGCCCTTGCTGACCCTAGCTCCCCTGCCCTTGCTGACCCTGGCTCCCCTGCTCTTGCTGACCCTAGCTCCCCTGCCCTTACTGACCCTGGCTCCCCTGCCCTTGCTGACCCTAGCTCCCCTGCCCTTGCTGACCCTGGCTCCCCTGCTCTTGCTGACCCTAGCTCCCCTGCCCTTACTGACCCTGGCTCCCCTGCCCTTACTGACCCTGGCTCCCCTGCTCTTGCTGACCCTAGCTCCCCTGCCCTTACTGACCCTGGCTCCCCTGCCCTTACTGACCCTGGCTCCCCTGCTCTTGCTGACCCTAGCTCCCCTGCCCATGCTGACCCTAGCTCCCCTGCCCTTGCTGACCCTAGCTCCCCTGCCCTTACTGACCCTGGCTCCCCTGCCCTTGCTGACCCTAGCTCCCCTGCCCTTACTGACCCTGGCTCCCCTGCCCTTACTGACCCTGGCTCCCCTGCCCTTACTGACCCTGGCTCCCCTGCCCTTACTGACCCTGGCTCCCCTGCCCTTGCTGACCCTAGCTCCCCTGCCCTTACTGACCCTGGCTCCCCTGCCCTTGCTGACCCTAGCTCCCCTGCCCTTGCTGACCCTAGCTCCCCTGCCTTTACTGTCCCTAGCTCTCCTGCTTTACCGACCCTAGCTCTCTGCCCTTACCGACCCTAGCTTCTCTGTCTTTACCGACCCTAGATCCCGGCCCTTACTGACCCTAGCTCCCAGCCTTTACTGACCCTAGTTCCCTGCCAATACTGACCCTAGCTCCCCTACCCTTACTGACCCGAGCTTCCTGCCTTTTTACTGACCCTAGCTCCCTGCCTTTACTAACCCTAGCTCCCTGCCCTTACTGACCCTAGCTCCCCTGCCTTCACTGACCCTAGCTCCCCTGCCTTTACTGACCTTAGCTTCCAGCCTTTACTGACCCTAGCTCCCCTGCCCTTACTGACCCTAGCTCCCCTGCCCTTACTGACCCTAGCTCCCCTGCCTCTACTGACCCTAGCGTCCTGCCTCTACTGGCCCTAGCTCCCCTGCCTTTACTGACCCTAGCTCCCCTGCCTTTACTGACCCCAGCTCCCTCCCTTTACTGACCCTAGATCCCTGCCCTTACTAACCCCAGCTTCCCTGCCCTTATTGACCCCAGCTTCCCTGCCCTTACTGACCCTAGCACGCCTGCCTTTACTGACCCTAGCTCCTCTGCCCTTACTGACCCTAGCTCCTCTGCCCTTACTGACCCTAGCTCCTCTGCCCTTACTGACCCTAGCTCCTCTGCCCTTACTGACCCAAGTACCCCTGCCTTTACTGACCCAAGCACCCCTGCCTTTACTGACCCAAGCACCCCTGCCTTTACTGACCCTAGCTCTCCTGCCTTTACTGACCCTAGCTCTCCTGCCTGACTGACCCCAGCACTCCTGCCCTTAATGACCCTAGCACCCCTGCCCTTACTGACCCTAGCACCCCTGCCCTTACTGACCCTAGTACCCCTGCCATTACTGACCCCAGCTCTCCTGCCTTTACTGACCCTAGCTTCCTGCCCTTACTGACCCTAGCTTCTTGCCCTTAGTGACCCTATCTCCCCTTCCTTTACTGACCCTAGCTTCCTGTCTTTACTGACTTTAGCTCCCTGCGCTTACTGACACCATCTCCCCTTCCTTTACTGACCCTAGCTCCCTGCCCTTACTGACCCTATCTCCCCTTCCTTTACTGACCCTAGCTCCCCCACCCTTACTGACCCTAGCTCCATGCCTTTATCGACTGTAACTCCCTAGCTGCTGGGCCATATCGCGCAAGCTCCGTGGCTATTGTGCCTATCTGTGTTTTATCCCCCGATGACGCGTTTGAAGTGTTATAAAACGTTCAGCCTTGTACCGTCCAAGCTGATCAGGTTCCCACAGCTCCCAAAAACCGACACGAACCGACGGCTGGTGGATCTCCGACAGCGACGGTGCCGTCTTTAGGAGTCCACGTCCCCGTGGCATTATAGAACAGAAAGAGCGCGCGCAGCCAACTCTATACATCCTGTTTTGCAATATTTGCACGACATTCTCAAAATTCCTGGCAAGGGGAGTATTCTCCTTCCCCTTCACTGCACTTTTGTCTCTATGAATCCTGAGACATCCTCCGCGGCGCTGTATAAATAACTCTTCCCAACAGCTATTTGGCGACGAGGCTGAGCGGAAGCGCCGTGCCTTGGATAGGTTCCACCTCGCGATGTTATGCGCAGCCCTCGCACCCCCGTCTCCCTCATCACCGCGGGCTTCCCCTGGGTGCCCTCTGCCGTACTGTGCTCAATACGTGTCTGGGACGGACGGCCCTCTCTATCTGAAATAACGCTCGGTCAGAGGCGCGTGCGCGCGTGGGTAGGAGCGGGTTTAGGTTTAATTTCCTCATCGCCTGCTCCGAGCAGCTTTGGCGGACGCTGGTCACCTACAGGAAAGCTGCGCCTAGCACCACTCTCGAGTGATGCAAGATGACGACACCCTGCTGCTTAATTTATTACCAGTTCGCCCTTTGGGGGTGGTGTGCGCTACCGTCGCTGGTCGAGGAAAGTTCAACCCCTCAGTGATCTTTAGTCTAGAAATGTGAGCACTGTGGTCACCTCGGGGGCGGCTCTACCATACATGCCATCATTCTGAACCTGGAAAGAGCAAAAAGTGTGTGTGGGGGGAGAGGGGAATCGTTTGAATTTATTTTCCCCATTGACTTCCATTTTTTTTTTTTTGCAGAGTTTTATATAGCGCGAACTTGACCCGAATCCAATCAGGTATCAGGGCGCTTTACATAGCACCAGTTACGTTACATTAGGACACACATTCATTCTTTGTTAGGCACGGGGAGATTAAGTGATTTGCCCAGAATCACAGGATGTTCAGCGACATTACCGAGACTCGAACCCTTCCCCAGGTCCAGGTCGAGCGCCCTAGCCGTTAGGATTTTAGGTGTGAGACAGCTTAAAAAAGCCATTTTGGGCACAAAAGATCTGGAGTCCATGCCTAAATCGAGTGTGTTGGCATGTATGCTCTACACCGCGTGGCCGCTTGTCTGGAGTGGGGCAGCTCTATACACACCTCTTGGGCTTGTCATCTGCACTGGGGCAGCGCCACAACTCGCGGTCTCTTTTTTGCACAGGGGCCGCTATACACCTTGTGGGGTCTTGATATGAACAACGACTACCCACCAGGGTATTGTTGATGTGTGGTGTGGTCCAAAAGGGGTTGATGTGGCCCGAGTGTGCGTCCTTGGTGATTTAGCACCACTGACGTCAAGTCAGGGAAGCTTGACAACCTGTGATCTGGTCGTCTAGACGGGGTCTGCTCACAGGTCTTGATGTCGTGTCTGGACAAGGCACTTCTATACCTCTTGCCCGGTCGTCTGGGGCCGCTCTACAGCTCGTGGTCTGGTCATCTGGTCAGAGGGAGGAACTATACATTGTGGGCTTATCCTCTGTTTTGATCTTCTGCTTTGGGCCTAAGCATCAAAACTCTCTGGCCTTCTGTGGCCCGGTTGTCTTCATAGGTACGGCTTTATAGAGCGGTCCTTTAGAAAGGGCGAGAGTTGTATTTTCCTGTGAGGCCATCTTTAAAGGGTAAGATTTAGCGTTTGTAGTTTCCTCCTCAAGGACATGTTTGGATTTGTGAGCTCGGCGTGGCATGGCCATGCAGACGGGGACAGACTCGCTTTCTGTGGCACAGTCCCCTCGAAAAGGACATCTTTTCCCTTTGTGGTCTGGTTGTCTAGACGAGGACAGTTTTACAATGTGCGTTGTGGTTGTTTAGACAAGGACAGAGGTGTCTTTTTGAGACCCGGTTGCTTAGACATGGATAGATTTGTATTTTATGGCCCGGTCCTGTGGATGGGGACAGGCTCACCCAGTGATATCTGTTCTTGGCGACCAGGTAAGGGTATAGATTTCCTCTGGACAGGGACAGATTTACAATTTGTGACCTGGTTGTCTGGACAGAGACACATTTATCCCTAGTTACCTGGCTGTCCGGAGATAGTTATTCATTTTGACCTCTCTGTCTAAGTAGGGACGGACGCGCTCGTTGAGACCCGGCCCTCCAGACCAGAGCAGATTCACGGGTTGCGAGCTGGTTCGTTTTAGGGGTTAGGTTGATCGGTTGGTGTTTAGTATTAGCGTATGGAGTAGATATAGGGGTTTGTAGTTTTGATTAGAGTTATGTGCTTAGGATCAAGGGTTGTGGTTATTGTCAAGGTTAGGAGAGCAGACACTTTAATGGTGACAATTTCATGGTGAAATACGTGCAAAGTATTTGTTGATGATGTAACCTTATGACGAAATAAATGTCGAAGACGTAGCAGTACGAAATATAATCACATAGGTTCAGATTGGTGGCCGATATACTCGAAAATGAGGCTGAGTTGAGAGGGAGCGCTATTCATTCCGGTAAAACCGACCTAAAACGACAGGCTTGATGCCAGAGCGATCTCCGAGGCTGCAGAAGGTGCATCTTCCTGCCTTAAGCAGCAGAGTAATCTCTCACGTTACGCAGCATGCCACTCACAGGGGCAGGCCTCTCACAGGGGCAGGCCTCTCACAGGGGCAGGCCTCCAACAGAGCTATTCCTAGACAACTAGGCCTTCGTGACAGTTTGTGCCAAATGATTTAGCCTCAAATAGAGTTATCCACAGACAGCAAAACTATCCCTCAAGTTGCACATACCCCACAGCTTCATGTCTTAAACTACAGACTACAGACTGTGGATAGTAAAGCCATGCGCGGACAGAGCTACGGCTGAATGCGTACAAACTTCTTTCTCTTTTCTCCAGGCTTAAACCTTAAAAAGACCTGTGCTTAGACAGCAGAGCTATTCCTCAGATTGTATTTATCTTATTGGGATACGGCTTTGAAAGCAGAGCTATCCCGTAGGTTGTGTTTATGTTACTGAATGGTGGCTCTGACAGCAGAGCTATCCCGCAGGTTATATTTATGTCATTGGGACAAGGCTTTGACTGCAGAGCTATCCTGCAGGTTGGCATATGTTACCGAATGATGGATTTGACAGCAGAATTATCCTGCAGGTTGTACATATTTTACTGAATGGTGGCTCTGACAGCAGAACTATCCTGCAGATTGTACATATGTTACTGAATGGTGGCTTTGACAGCAGAGCTGTCCCGCAGGTTGTGTTTATGTTACTGAATGGTGGCTCTGACAGCAGAGCTATCCCGCAGGTTGTATTTATGTCATTGGGACAAGGCTTTGACAGCAGAGCTATCCTGCAGATTGTACATATGTTACTGAATGGTGGCTTTGACAGCAGAGCTATCCTGCAGATTGTACATATGTTACTGAATGGTGGCTTTGACAGCAGAGCTATCCTGCAGATTGTACATATGTTACTGAATGGTGGCTCTGACAGCAGAACTATCCTGCAGATTGTACATATGTTACTGAATGGTGGCTTTGACAGCAGAGCTATCCCGCAGGTTGCACTTATGTTACTGACTGGTGGATCTGACAGCAGAGCTGTCCAGCAGGTTTTATTAATCTCATTGGGACAAGGCTTTGACAGCAGAGCTATCTCACAGATTGGGCTTATGTTACCGACTGATGGCTCTGACAGCACAGCTATCCCGCAGGTTGCGCTTATGTTACTGACTGGTGGCTCTGACAGCAGAGTTATCCCACAGGTAGTATTTATCTTGTTGGGATAAGGCTCTGACAGCAGAGCTATCCTGCAGGTTGTGCATATGTTACTGAATGGTGGCTCTGACAGCAGAGCTATCCCGCAGGTTGTGCCTATGTTACTGAATGGCGGCTCTGACAGCAGAGCTATCCTGTAGGTTGTAAATATGTTACTGAATGGTGGCTTTGACAGCAGAACTATCTCGCAGGTTGTGCATATGTTACCTAATGGTGGCTTTGACAGCAGAGCTATCCCGCAGGTTGTATGTATCTTTTTGGGATAAGGCTCTCACAGCAGAGCTATCCCGCAGGTTGTGCATGTGTTACTGAATGATGGCTCTGACAGCAGAGCTGCCCCTCAGAGGTTTCGGACAGCCCTGACTGCACCACGCCTTGGACAGCAGGCATATCCCTTGAGTTGTACATATCTCATGATTAGTTCATAAACCACAGATCTATCTATTGGGACAGTGGCGCTGAACGCCGGTACAGGATAGCTGGCTCCAAGCTACATTTGCGGGCACATACATTTACACATTTGATTTTTATCCAAAAAATCTGCCCTGGGTTCAGCCCACCTGCACCCATGTTGAACACCCCTGCCTTAGGTTATGATTCTTATGAAGCCCACAGCCGCTGGTGGGGTGGCTCGAGCTGTAGTCCTCTTCTAGTATTAGGACTTAAAAGGCAGAGCCATTCCGTGGGGGACGCAGAGGTCCAGGTGCCGTAGACAGCAGCGCTACCGCTCCATTTGCATCACGGCCTGCAGAGAGGCCCTCTCTGCAGACAGCGTCTGGCTGCATCTGGTAAGCATTAGCGGCACTGGGGTCACTCTAGCTCCGGGGGTGGCATGGCCCCAGCAGGCCTCCTCCTTCGGGCCCAGGGGCAGTGCTGAGACAGCCGCCTGCTCTCCAGCCCTTGCACCGTTGAACAGGCAGCCATGTCAGTAAAGGTCAGGGCAGCCTTGGGCAGGATTTGGGAGCCCTGCCCCTAAACTGGGAGTGTTTACCTGGGGCGGGGATCCCACAGCCTTGGCACTCAGAACCGGGCTCAGCTGGGGCTGACCAGCGTCATCACCTGGAGAGCTAAACCCGACAGGTCAAAGGCCGTCGACTCTTCAGTTCGTTTTTAGCTCTTAGGCCATATGTGAAGAAATGGGCCGTGGCCCCTGAAGGCCGAGCGCCGCTTGCACATTGTTCCATAATCCAATAGACGTTATCACAACAACCTCCATTGGTCCCAGGTCTGTCCCTAGCCAAGATGGCGCCTGCCCTGTTACCTCCCCCCAGGCCCCCAACACCGTCCACTCGCGTTCCAGTGAGTGTCTTTGATAGGGTAAGTCAAAATACTTGAAATTATTACATGTTGCCCCATTTTAGTGATAATAATGGGTTACTCCTCTTCACCTGCATGAAACAATCATATTTTTTCACTAAAATATTTACTCTCCAGTGGAAGCTTAATCTTTTCCTTAACGAAAAGTAGCACTGAATCCCAAATAACTTTCATAACATTTTAATTAACAATTACAATGTATTAAAACTCCTTCATCTTGTCGGGTATGCAGTTCAAGCGCGTATTCCAATTCATAAATAACCCAAGGACAGACTCTCAAAGTGACGCTTATATATGCTATAAAAAAACATTGTTTGCCAATCACGTTTGTGCAAAGTCTGCATATAATTGTATAGTGGATTAAAAAACAGTCAGTGGACTAAACTGAAAATTGTATTGATTTCTTTTATATATAAATGTGCTCTTGTGAGAGGAATGTGGACATTTTTCATATCCTCTGAGTATTTTGTTCAGAAGGGAAGATAGCTCATAAGATTCAGTGTCTGCTGCTGAGGTGTGAGTGTCATCACCAGGTTGACTTGTGTGGTAACATTCTATAATTCTTCACACGGGGACAAATCCGTTTGTGGTGTGCACTTTGGTCATTATTAATATTGCTAAAGTATTAATAGTAAGATTACCTATGCTATTATTTATTGTGCTGTAACAATTCAGATTGTTAGGATAGTCTGAGAACGGAAAAGTTTTCAGAAGTTTTCTAAAATGTAGATGGTCAGAGGTAAGGCCAGGGGTTCATTATCTTAGCCACTGCATTTTCAAAAGTCCAGCCACCAGTTCTGCTTCTAGCACACAAGCAGAGCGGAGGGCGCGGGTCAGTTGATAGGGGATCTCTAGATATGAATGTAGGGCTCTGGTCATATATGGATTTATGGCAAATACAAGGACTCTTGAATACAACATGCTTCTCAACGGGGATCGATCTTCTCAAAGTAAGACATACTGTACCTATCAATGTAACGGACTGGACTTTCTGCGTATTGTGTATATAATGTAAATATATTAATGTTTGAGTATTGTTTTTAATAAATACGGCTAGGGTCTACAACCCGTGATCCAAATCTTGGTGTTAATAAAGTTGATTGCCTTGGGGGAAGATGGGCGGTAAGCAAACTTGGGCACCGATAAAACGGGAATCACCCAAGGGCAGGAGTTAAGGGAGGAGTGGGATTTGGCCGTACCTGGCCATATATGAAGGCAGGGGACGGCATCGTACACACCGCATCTCTGGCGGTCGTGCCGGTCCCCCGCAGAAGCAGCAGGAAGGTGGGAGTGTGCGCCGCGCACGAGCGATGCGGCACCTCGTCTGTTAATTAGCGGATCGGCGTGCGACCCGGAAGCAGTTTGTATCGCTTCCGGGTCGCGCGTCAGCTCTACGCCGGGAAAACCGGTTAGAACCGGCTTCCGGACAAAATGAGAATAAAAGGCTAGGGAGTGGCGGGGACGTCCTCTTTCTTTGCCGCCCCCCCACAGCTGACCACATCTTGAGACGGGACCTTGCACAGAGGTCACATCGGATTCACCCACCCACCATCCCCTAAAGCAGTAGTTCTTGAACATGGTTTTGTTGAGTTTTCTTGTTTTCTCTTTTTTCAGATAGTAATTTTAATTTGCAGGTTCTTCATTGTATTCATTGTGTATGTTTAAATTTGTCGTATCTAAAGATGCGATTCCTTGGTGAGCCGTAAGGTCGTGATTGGTGAGCATAAATTTAAGGTCCTTTGTGGGCGGTGCCATTGTAAAATGGGGACACCTGAGAGGGAGGGACCGATGGTCTCTCATAGAACGCCAGGGACAGTTACAGCCAGTAAGCTGGAAGGGTGCGGGGGAGGGGAGTTACTCTTTCCGGTAGGCTGGTTGGCCACCCAGCACGTGCACAAGGGCGCAAGTAAGCTGCACATAACTGCATGGGCCCCTTTATGGAGATAATCTTCTGGGCGTTGGGGGTGCTGGGGGGGGGTAGGTATCCTCCTGGTGAACGGGGCCCCCTGCGCAAGGGCACTTCGGTAGGAGTTTTTGTCTATGTATTAGAAAACATGTTAAGGTTAGCCAATAAGACATACTGTACCTATCAATGTTAGAGACTGGACTTTCTGCGTATTGTGTATATAATGTAAATATATTAATGTTTGAGTATTGTTTTTAATAAACACGGCCGAGGTTTACGACCTTTAATCCAAAACTTGGTGTTAATAAAGTTGATTACCTTGGGAGAAGATGGGCGGTGAGCAAACTTGGGCAACGGTAAAATGGGGATCACCCAAGGGCGGGAGTTAAGGGAGGAGGGGGACTCGGCCGTACCTGGCCATACTGCTACTAGCACACAAGCAGACGCAGAGCGAAGGGCGCGGGTCAGTTGATAGAGGATCTCTAGATATGAATGTAGGGCTCTGGTCATATATGGATTTATGGCAAATACAAAGACTCTTGAATACAACATGCTTCTCAGCGGGGAGCGGATGCTCCATTTGAGGTAGTATGAAATATGGATCCTACATGAAGACCTATCAGGAGCCCTGCTGCCGTGTGTGAAAAAGTTGTCGCTTTTTCAACCGGTACTTTGGAAGCATCATTCGAAGTGCGTTACAAAAATCAAATCATTGGACTATGTCGCTGAGGGTCCTCCTATAATTAAGACCTCAGTCTTGTCTGAAGTACGTTTTTGGAAATTTCTCCTTAGCTAGGAAGCAACCGCAGTGAGGCAGATGAAAACATTGTGAGCTATTGGAGGATCTGTCGAGGCAAATCTGTCAAATTGTTTTATATCTTTGTAAATGTATAAGAAGAATAACTCTAAGAACTTTGGAATTTTGACCCCCTCAGGCCCAAAAAATCAGTTGTAAAAAAAACCAGCCAGATAGGAAGATGCAATTGTTTTAAAAAGTATACAGACTGTGCTAAACTCTAAAATTGAAAAGGAACTATTCCAGTTGCATATTTAGCCCAAATGTTTAATAACAAAAAGCTTACTTGGCAACATAAAATGACATTAGATTTATGAATAATCATGAAATGACTCTTATCAATGAGGTTTGTACTGGACTTATTCCAAATGTTTTTATTATTTGTTTATAGTATTAAAATCAGCAGTTTCCTAACGCAATGTAAACCAATGTTTCACCAAGTACAGGCCATGACACATTTAAGACCTATTAGCATATATTGCAAATAAAATTATTTTAAAAATGTGAATGTGGAAGATTATCCATATACTACAGAGTGAACACAAGCAAGACATGCAAACATATGATGTCAATGTGTTTCGGCCAATAAAGGGAAAATCTGTAGCACAAGCCTTCAGAAGGGCGTTTTAGATACGCCTCTGTATCACATATATATCTAGGTTAATTGGTTTCTTAAGTTCTTCAACCTTTCTCATCAGTGTAATCTCTGGAGTGTTGCAACAAACTATCAACGTCCACAATCTTTACTTTGGAGTGTGAGGCAGAAGGCCTTCCACACAATGTAATCCGAAAAGTAATAAAAGCCACATGAGGCCTGCTATATGTAGGTGGCCTAATTGTGATTTCAGATGTGTGTGGTGAATGAGGCTGTTCTTCTGCAGATTAATTGCTGGTCTTACATTGTTTGACTATTAATCATTTCAACAACTGCTGTTAATTCGGTTGGATCTGAACAAGAATCCTCTAATTTTGCCAAGTCTCTTAGACTGAATTAATTAAGTTTCCATCCCTCAGCTAACGTCACGATTAAGAGACTTATGCAACAAAGAATTACAGAAATGTGGTACCACTCAGATTGCTTGTATTAGAAATAGTCTGCAGTTACTGCAGGGAAGAAAATCCCCAGTTTCTGCAAACCTCTGTGCAATGCTGTCCCTTGTCGCATTTCTGGACTTGCCCTGGTGTTTATCTCTGAGTGCACTCAAGAATCTGTGAGTCCACTGGTTATGGAGACTGTGTTCTTATCCAACAGGGTGGCACACAAACAGCTAAAATCTTCCTATGATGCTGGGGCCCAAAATCCTTAAAATGGCCCTGGGTAGCGAGGGAGTCTGTGGTGGAAGGGGTCAGGGGTCAGGCAGGGAGGGAGCAGTGGAGATAGAGAAGTAGAGGTGCCCCAGCCAGGTGTCCCTCGGAAGATGGGGGGAGGCTGGGGGAGGCTTTGAAAGGAGGGGCTCTGGGCAGTTGCTCCTTGAGCCCGGACCTTAAAGCGTCTCTGGCTGCTCCTGGTCTAACTGTTCCAATCCTATACGTCATCATTTTAGTATGCGATTAAAAATATAAATGAGCCGTTGTACAAGTCTGCCACGCTGGGTTTTCCATAGCAGCATACTACTAGCCGAAAAGCGCCTCGTCAGGGATAGGAAGCGCTATATAAACGCAGTTACAATGCAATACTGCATTTAGATACCCCGCTGGGGGTGACCAAGAGCACACAGGTGTCAGGGGAACACGGACATCTCAATAGATGCGCTGCTCGCAGTAAATGAGCATGTGTCTTGGTTTTGTTTACCACAGTGTTCAGTTGCCCCTGCCCTGCTCCAACAGGGTAAAGGGCCGTCATGGAGCGGGTCACTTGGAGAGAGGCCCCAAATCCTTCCGAACACAGGGGCAGGGTGGCGGCGCGCTACTGCCAAAGAGAATCGGACTTTTCCCACGATAAAATTCAGCGTGGTGTTATGTGGACGTGCTTCCGGGCTGCCCGAACACTCGTGTTTGTGTATCATGGGCTTTTTCAAGCATGTTTTTCTCCGTGCACTTTTCACGCGTGTTATAGATGCACGTGACTGAGGGTCGCCCCACAGACTCCTGTGGTGTCCGTCCTGGGCGCAGTCTGCACCTGAAAACCGATCGGTCCTTGTGAATGGACACTTCGGAGAGCAAGGACTGGCTTGTCGTGCACCCCGTGCACTCACTGCCTCACTCCGGCCCTGAGCTCGCCGCAGCTCGTGCACGAACCCTTTAATGGGAATAGTGCGCATTTCGTTAAAAACGGGTACTTGGGCGCACATTGAAATGTAGACAAGGCTCTCAAAGGCCCTAAACATTTAGGCCACATAGTAGATGCTCCCGAAAGGTGCCATGAAGACCATACCTGAGAGTGTTGGCACTACACAACCCTCCACTCACTAGGATTAAAGATTTATGTAACGGGCAAACAGACTACATTGTTTGTGGGATGTTTAAAATTACACGTAATTCATACCCAACTCAAGGCCACATTATTTGTATCCCACATGAAAGGAAGTCGTCCGTGCCAGTAACGTTTTACGTTTCGCACAGATCTCTACAGCAGGCGCCCAAACGCACTGCTGTTTTACCAGAAGTTGTTTGCACACGCGCTCTCACCCTTTTTTCCCTCAGGCACACACGCACTTAAATTCGCTCGTAATTCTATAGAACCAATGTGCGTTGCGCTCAGATGTCTGGAGCGGGCGCATTGACCCTCTGAGTTGTCTGAGCTAGCTCCCTTCCTGGCCAGCGCTGAGGCACTGGAAGGTATGGAATGTCTGCAGTGCGAGCTCACACACAGACTTACAGAGTGTATAGTCAGATCCTATGGCCCCTCCCCCACCACTCTCGCAGCCCACAGCTGTGGAGGGGACATGTGTTCAGCCCGGGGAGGGGCCAAGGGGCCTCTCTGAGCCCACCGCAGCTGGAGCCGCCCTGTAGGGGGCATGTGAAGCCTCAGACAGCTCGCCGGAGCCGGACAGGGTGCGCTGCCCTGTGCCACAGAAACCTCACCCTCTCACACACTGACTGCTCCGTGGTCCCTCCGATGGGCAATGCTGCTGGACGGGTAGATGCGTGGGGACGCTGTGTAAGTGATCCGCCCCACTCACGCGCACCCATGCGAGCCTGGGAGGAGCAGCCTGCGCTCTGACTCGAGGAGGTCTTATGCGCTCAGAGGTCCTGGACTGAGGGTCCTCTGGGTGAGGCCACCTTGCCGTCCGTGGAATCCGCGCTGCGACCACTCGAGCCTCGTTGGATTAACTCCCCCCTTCCTGGACGGCTCGGGGACCACCCTCCCCTCCCTGGGATCTGTGCGGAGACCCCTCTACCCCTTGGAACCGGTGCTGAGACCACCACCTTCCCTGGAACCCTCGAGGAGACCACCCCATCATATACTCCCTGGAATCTGTGCGGAAACCCACCCTTTCTGGGATCGGCATCTCCCCACCACCCCCTCTTAGAATTTGGAGCTCGCAGGAATCGGCGCGCAGACCACCCTTCTCTCCCTGGGACCGGAGCCCGGGAGAGTGGCCCCTCGCCCCCATCAGGGGAATCGCCCCCCTCGCCGGAGCTGCCTCCGACCCATGTGTTTCAATGCACAGGTTTAGGCACAAAAAGATCCGGAATGGTGAGTTGACGTCTGTGTATAGGTTTATGTAAGTTTATGTATTCATCAGTGCGCTCGTTCATTTATTCACTGCGTTTAGAGAGTGACCCGGGGCACATGAAAAAGGTGCAGGGGAAGATTTGTAGCGCCTGGAGGTGACTTCCCCTCACCTTGAAAACGCAAAAATGGCTCTTACCTGTTGTTGTATTAAAAGAGGCTTTAAAACCATTGGCTTGGTTTCATTTTAAATTGATAATAGTGCTGCGCCGTGAGTGGAATGGCCTCTGGGCGCTGTGAGGCGCCTGGAAACGAAACCTTGTGCTTGGTTACAATTGACTTTAATTAAAGCACCAGGTTGTCGCCTCGTTTCTGGAATTATACCTCCTTCCCCTGCGGGACGCTGTGATGGAAGCGCGAGTCCTTGGGGGCAGGGGGCCTTTGTATCCTCATTCTACCCGGGCACCGTGGACCAGTGACAATCACCAGGAGCTGCAATGGGGCATGGGGCATTTTGGGGCATATTTTACTAATGTACCTGCATGAGCGGTTTGTGTGAGGAGTGCGTCCCCTCCTCTTCCCCTGGGTGAGGCATCGGTTGTGCCATCCTGCGCTTCTATACTGTGGTGCAATCCCGAGTGAGGGGCCGCTGCCGGTTTTGGGGTAAAGCTTGTTTCTAGTTGATCCTCGCCTCGAAATGGACATTATTTCCAAAGTCCGTAGGATGGTGAGTGTCTGGCAAACATCTTCTGTGCCACGGCCTTATTCCTGAAGGCCAAAGAATAACTTACGTGGTTACGTTAGGTACGGAATTGACAACATAAGGCTTTACGTATTATTGCAATGCCCGGGTTGCTCTTGGACAGGCACCCCCCAGTTGTGGTCACAGTGGAGTTTTTAGTAGTTATTTGCCTTTTAGTTGCAGCTGCGTCTCTGTTACTGCAGCTCGGTTTGTTGCCGCTGAATTTGTTGTCTATCTTGTGGTATCCTGTCTTTCTTTAGTTTCGTTGCCATTGTTGTTTGTTTTGCAGTCACTGCTGGATTGATTGCCCTCTCAACAGTTATTGGTGGATTTGCAGTCACACCCGTGCTGGGGACCACTGTTGGGTTCCGGTCTGTGTTTGATATGTGGATGCTGTTTGGTTTGCAGTTGTTGGTTCTTCAGTCAGGACTTGTTCTCGTGTTGCCTCTAGGTTTGCATTGGCAGCTGTGCTGGTGGACTTTGTTCCTATGTTTGGTAGGTTAACGGTCACACGTGTGCTGGGGACCACTGTTGGGTTCCGGTCTGTGTTTGATATGTGGATGCTGTTTGGTTTGCAGTTGTTGGTTCTTCAGTCAGGACTTGTTCTCGTGTTGCCTCTAGGTTTGCATTGGCAGCTGTGCTGGTGGACTTTGTTCCTATGTTTGGTAGGTTAACGGTCACACGTGTGCTGGGGACCACTGTTGGGTTCCGGTCTGTGTTTGATATGTGGATGCTGTTTGGTTTGCAGTTGTTGGTTCTTCAGTCAGGACTTGTTCTCGTGTTGCCTCTAGGTTTGCATTGGCAGCTGTGTTGGTGGTCTGTGTTCCTTTCTTTGGCGGGTTAGCAGTCACACCTGTGCTGGTGATCCCTGTTTGGTTTGTGGTCTGTGTTTGATATGTGGATGCAGTTTGATTTGCAGATGTTGGTTCTTCAGTCAGGACTTGTTCTCATTTTGCTTCTAGGTTTGCATTGGCAGCTGTGGTGGTGGTCTATGTTTGGTGGGTTAGAAGTCACACCTGTGCTGGTGATCACTGTGTGGGTTCTGGTCTGTGTCTGGTATGTGGATGCTGTTAGGTTTGCACTCGTGTTGCTTCTAGGTTTGTTTTGGCAGCTGTGCTGGTGGTCTGTATTCCTCTGTTTGGTAGGTTAGCAGTCACACTTGTACTGGTGATCACTGTGTGGGTTCTGGTTTGTGCTTGATATGTGGATGCTGTTTGGTTTGCAATTGTTAGTTCTTCAGTCAGGACTTGTTCTCGTGTTGCTTCTAGGTATGCATTGGCCGCTGTGCTGGTGGTCTGTGTTCCTTTCTTTATTGGGTTAGCAGTCACACCTGTGCTGGTGATCACTGTGTGGGTTCTGGTCTGTGTTTGATATGTGGATGCAGTTTGATTTGCAGATGTTGGTTCTTCAGTCAAGGCTTGTTCTCGTGTTGCTTCTAGGTTTGCATTGGCAGCTGTGCTGGTGGACTTTGTTCCTATGTTTGATAGGTTAGCGGTCACACGTGTGCTGGGGATCACTGTTGGTTTCTGGTCTGTGTTTGATATGTGGATGCTGTTTGGTTTGCAGTTAGTTCTTCAGTCAGGACTTGTTCTCATTTTGCTTCTAGGTTTGCATTGGCAGCTGTGGTGGTGGTCTATGTTCCTATGTGTGGTGGGTTAGAAGTCACACCTGTGCTGGTGATCACTGTGTGGGTTCTGGTCTGTGTTTGGTATGTGGATGCTGTTAGGTTTGCACTCGTGTTGCTTCTAGGTTTGCATTGGCAGCTGTGCTGGTGGTCTGTATTCCTCTGTTTGGTAGGTTGGCAGTCACACTTGTGCTGGTGATCACTGTGTGGGTTCTGGTTTGTGCTTGATATGTGGATGCTGTTTGGTTTGCAATTGTTAGTTTTTTAGTCAGGACTTTTCTCTTGTTGCTTCTAGGTATGCATTGGCCGCTGTGCTGGTGATCTTTGTTCCTATGTTTCGTGGGGTAGCAGTCACACCAGTGCTGGTGATCCCTGTTTGGGTTCTGGTCTATACTTAATATGTGGATGCTGTTTGGTTTGCAGTTGTTGGTTCTTCAGTCAATGCTTGTTCTTGTGCTGCCCCTAGGTTTGCATTGGCTGCTGTGCTGGTGATCTTTGTTCCTATGTTTGGTGTGGTAGCATACACACGTGTGCTGGTGATCACTGTGTGGGTTCTGGTCTGTGTTTGGTATATGGATGCTGTTAGGTTTGCACTTGTGTTGCTTCTAGATTTGTATTGGCAGCTGTGATGGTGGACTTTGTTCCTATGTTTGGTGGGTTGGCAGTCACATCTGTGCTGGTGATCACTGTGTGGGTTCTGGTCTGTGTTTGATATGTGGATGCTGTTTGGTTTGCAGTTGTTAGTTCTTCAGTCAGGACTTGTTCTCGTGTTGCCTCTAGGTGTGCATTGGCAGCTGTGTTGGTGATCCATGTTCCTTTCTTTGGTGGGTTAGCAGTCACACCTGTGTTGGTGATCCCTGTTTGGGTTTTGATCTGTGTTTGATATGTGGATGCTGTTTGATTTGCAGTTGTTGGTTCTTCAGTCAATTGTGTTGGCTCTAGGTTTGCATTGGCAGTTGTGCTGGTGGTCTTTGTTGCTATGCTTTGTACGTTAGCATACACACCTGTGCTGGAAATCACTGTTTGGCTCTGGTCTGTGTTTGATATGTGGATGCTGTTTGGTTTGCAGTTGTTGGTTCTTCAGCCAAGGCTTGTACTTGTGTTGCTTCTAGGTGTGCATTGGCAGCTGTACTGGTGGCCTTGGTTCCTGTGTTTGGTGGGTTAGAAGTCACACCTATGCAGGTGATCCCTGTTTGGGTTCTGATCTGTGTTTGATATGTGGATGCTGTTTGATTTGCAGTTGTTGGTTCTTCAGTCAATTGTGTTGGCTCTAGGTTTGCATTGTTAGCTGTGTTGGTGGTCTTTGTTCCTATGCTTGGTAGGTTAGCATACACACCTGTGCTGGAAATCACTGTTTGGCTCTGGTCTGTGTTTGATATGTGGATGCTGTTTGTCTTGCAGTTGTTGGTTCTTCAGTCAAGCCTTGTTTTTGTGTCGCCTCTAGGTTTGCATTGACAGTTGTGCTGGTGCTCTTTGTTACCATGCTTGGTGGGTTAGCATACACACCTGTGCTGGTGATCACGGTTTGACTCTGGTCTGTGTTTGATATGTGGATGCTGTTTGTCTTGCAGTTGTTGGTTCTTTAGCCAAGCCTTGTTCTTGTGTCCCTCTAGGTTTGCATTGACAGTTGTGCTGGTGCTCTTTGTTACCATGCTTGGTGGGTTAGCAGTCATTGAGGAGTTTCTCACTTGGGTTAACAATGGCTGTTGGGTTTCTTTTTGCAGTTCTGTTGGTGGTGACTGGTGTTGTTGCTGCTTGTTATCTACTCATCATTGAGTGTGGGTTCTTGGTTGTTGCAGCCCTTGTTGAACATGTGCCATAAGCTGGAGTTTTTTTGACCTTTCGATACAAGAGAAGATTTCTGGGCGACCTTTTCTGGTAGAATGCTGCTCACTCGTCTGTTTCTTTTTTGTTCAGTGGCAGAATCTCCTCATACAACTGCTACATCTGTGATGTCACACATGCCTTCCACGTGGGCGCAAGCTTTGGTGGCTGCTTTGTAAAATATCAGTGAGAACAGGATAGTGCTCCCTGTTCTGGCACTAGGGCCCAAGGCGCTGAGTTTGCACTTGAGCCCCAGCACTTCACGTGATTTGCAGCATGATGCTTGCACTTCTGTCAAACTGCAGTGAATTCACAATGTAGTCTACGGCCACTCAAAAACTTCCATGTCATCATGGATGCCATCACCGATGACAGTTCCATCATAAATCTCATCTGTGAGCTCACTGATGACTTCACCAGTACATCATGGATGTATGTGGTTTGCCTGTATGTGATGCTGACTGTAGTTGTGCCTTTGGCATGGTATGACATATGACGATACACAAGGCGCATGCACTCACACTATGGCCATGGCGTACTGTGCCCAAGGGCCTCGCCTTCTGCAATGCAGCCTATGGCCTAATGGTACTGCACGCAAAGTTCGGAGATTATGAGGACCTGCGTGCAGTGCATTCCTCTCGACATCCAGTGCAGCACAGCGGCCTATACATATGCTGTAAACACATCATGGCCTCGCGCAGAGTAGGGTATGAAGTCTGGATACATTACAAATAGTGCTTTAAATGGGCAGGTGCTGTCCGGTACTGATTGCTTGCCCTTCTTTCATGAGAAATGGAGAGTACCTGCACTTCTCAGCACTGCTACAATACATTTATTGGGAGAGTATCGGCACTTCTCGGGAGAAAACAGGTACTGTGAATAGTGAGTACCTGCACTTCTCAGGACTGCTACGATACATTTATTGGGAGACTTTAAATGGGCAGGTACTGTCTGGTACTGATGGCCTGCCCTTCTTTCATTAGAAATGGAGAGTACCTGCACTTCTCAGCACTGCTACAATACATTTAATGCGAGTATTGGCGCTTCTGAGGAGCAAACAGGCACTTTCAATAGTGAGTACCTGCACTTCTCAGCACTGCTGCAATCAGAGGCGCAACTAGAGCCAAATTTCGGGGGGGGGCTGAGCAAAAATTTCGGGGGGGGCTGAGCAAAAATGTCGGGGGGGCTGAGCTTTAAGCAATAGGCAGAGTGGAGCTGCAGGGGCTCTTAGAAGGGGTGAAACAACAGCGAGGCCTCATTAACATGCAAATGGTCTTTTAAAGACCTGTAAAGTGCTCGGGTGCGGCTGCTTTTTTGCCCGGGAAGGTCTCTCATCCCGGGCTGCCGCACACGACGGGGGGGGGCTGAAGCCCTGTGAGTCCAATGGGTGTTGCGCGCCTGGCTGCAATACATTTAATGCGAGTATTGGCGCTTCTGAGGAGCAAACGGGTACTGTGAATAGTGATTACATGCACTTCTCAGCACTGCTGCAACACATTTAATGGGAGAGTACCCAGTGCTTTAAATGGGCAGGTACTGTCTGGTACGAAGTACCTGCACTTCCTGTATTAGAAATGGAGGGTGCCTGCTTTTCTCAGCACTGCTCCAGTACATTTAATGGAGAGTATCGGCACTTTTCAGAAGCAAACAGGTCTTCTGGGCAGCGAGCACCAGCGCTTGTACATTTCCATTGAAAGCATCGATCACAGATAGGACGACCCGGTGCATAAGACATCCGGGCGGTGGGCTGGGCTGAGCCCGGTACAAAGAGAGTACACACTGCAGGTTGTGTGCACGGGCCAGTCCCTTCCTCTCACTCCCTGGGAGCCATTGTCTTCTCCGTTGAGCGGATGTCTCGGCGCCAAAAGGTGGGTCCAGCTGCTGCCTCTTTAGCTGTCGGGCTCGAGTCTTGGTGGACCGAATCCCCCACACTCCACCCCTCCCCCCATCCCACTATTTTGTTAGAAAGGGGACTCCAATCCCCTGTGCCCGAAGCGGAGAGGTGTTGCTTAACGAACTACAAACATGAAGCACTTTTGTGCTTGGCAGTTCGCTTTTAGAACACCAGCAGCAAACATTCATTAACAACACGCTTAATGTTTAAAAAATGCACCCAGCACATTTTGTGTAGTCGCTAAAGAAGTTTAATAAATTTAATTTACGAGCTCCACATATCTGTTTAAAAAATAAACTATTGTCACGTTTTGCCATTTAAAACCTCAGTTGCACCTTTTATTTTGTGGAAACAATACAGTGATTTATAAAAAAAAAATGTAAAACCAAAAAATTCCTATTTGTATTATTTATTTGTGATTGTTACGTTGCCATGTCAGTAAAGTAGTTCCATAACCATTTAGGTCCGGATTATTATAAGGACATGGCCCCTCTTCTTTGTGTCGTCACGTCCTGTCTCGTCATTTGTGGATTGCATATAATAATTACCCCGGACACTGTTTTTCTTGGGGTTTGTGTCCTGTTATTAGTTCATCCATTGACTGATTCGTCCACACAACTGTCAGAAAAGCAGAGCGCTGGATACAGTGCTTAATTGGTAAATTACTGACTGCCGGTGCCCGAAGTTTTTCCCAGTAGTCCACAGCAGCCGGTGCTGCTGAATGTCACGGTTACAAAATATAAAGGGCGGTTACTCTAGTTTTTTCCCCTCCTTGCCTTGTCCCTTTGCCACTGTTTTTCCGTCCATTTCTTCCTCCTACTTCCCCACTTTTCCGCTTTTTTGTTCTGGGTTAAATCGGTTGATGAAATATACATCCCTGCACTGTATGCAGTGGGACCTACCTGCAAACACCAGCTCAAATTAAGCACTGGCTAGAAGTAAAAGGCATGCTCCAATATTGAACGTTGAGAACGTGCGATGTAGCACTCCCTTTGGTAGATGTACGCTTTGGAAACAGAGTTCGAATCTCACGTTCCCAACTTGTCGAAATTGTGTGATCTTGGGCCCTTAGAGGAGGAGAGTAACTAGGGGCTGGAGCTGCCCACTTTGATACTGGTCAACCAGGTTCTATCTGAGCTTGTGCTCAACACCCTGTGATTCTGGGCAAACCCTTGAAGCGCCCTGTGCATTAAAGCAACCGAATGTGTGAGGCGCTGTTCTCTCGAGAAGCGCTCCAATGTCCGGTCCGGTTCCCTCTATTAAAAAGCAGAACGCTATTACTCGCTGCCTGAAACTAAATCGGTATTATTCGCTCCAGAACTGGACATTTGTGGTGAAGGGGTGGAAGGATAAGCCCGTTACCGAAGGGGAGCTATTGCCCCGGGCTGGGAGTTCAAGGTATCGTCAGTGTTTCCTGCAGGAAGTGAACGATGGACTCCCTCGGGGCGCACGCACTGGGGGAGGGGCCTGCCCCTTGAAACCGGACCCCGTCCTGCCTGCCTTCTGCTGACCGGAGGAGACCCACCGACCAGACGTAATTACATTTCTGGGGCATTCCTAGAAAATACGTGGTTACCTCACACCGGCTGCTGCAGGGGTGCGCACAGCTGGCGTCGGTTCCTGGGTCTGTGTCAGTCTGGCTGCCTGCCTGCCTCAGACTGCCGGTCAGAAGCCCCTCGTCTGACTGCTCCCAGCCCTTCACGGATGCGCACGTGTCTGCCTGGCTGAATGTCTGTGGCTCCTTGAGTGTTTGCTCCTGTGATTGCCCTGCGACGTCTCCCATGCTTGATCTGACTTCCTTCATGCCTGCTTCTTGCTACCTCATGGTGCCTGCATCTACCTGTCTGCCTATTCTGCTCGGCCTCAGTCTGTGTGCCTGCTTCTGACTGCAAGCCGGCTTCAGCAGGGGCTCACAGCTTGCACCTGGTTCTTGGTCAGTGTCTGCCTGCCTGCCTCAGACTGCCAGAAGCCCCTCGTCGGACTGCTCCTAGGCTTTCATGGCTGTGCGGGGATCTGAATGTCTGGCTTCCTTCATGCCTGCTTCTGACTACTGAATGGCTCCTGCTTCTACATGTGTGCCTGTTCTATTTTCCGCCTCAGTCTTTTTTATTGTGTCTGCTTCTGACTGCAGGCGATTGACTGTCTAACCCCGCCCCCCCCCCGCCCCCCCTTCCAATGTTTCCTTCTCGCCTATTATTGCTTCTAAGTCTCTGTAAGGGCCTGCATGAAGAGACACAAAGGAAACATTAATGAATGGATTCGAAAATGTAATACCGTGGCATATGTGTTTTTAACTAGTCCGTCATTTGTATTTTATACATTTTTTTTAATTACAAAACAGGAAGAATATTTAAGAACATCGGACTAAAAACCATTCATGTTTGAATTGGCGCTTCCGTAAGATCCCTTCTATCTCCTAAAGTCCTTACATTTCTTCTTTCTGTAACTGGACATTGTTTTCTACTCTATGCGAAGTCACTTTATCTGTAATCTCCTTTTGTGCCTAATGTGTCTTACTTTAACACCTTATTTCACAGCTTTTTGATATAGCGTAAACTTGGCCCAGGAGCGTCGGAGCGCTTTACTCGAGAACCGGACATCTTACTTGAGAGCCAGGCGTTACACGTGTTTTGAGGCACGCAATTAAGAGATTTTCAAAAAATCACCCAATGTTGAGTGGAGGCCGGGATTCGAACCTGGTTTGCAGCTCTAGCCCGGAGCCACATTCTCTGTATTAAAATTAGATCTCGCTATGTTTCTATTTTCTCCGGGCTCAAATCCAATTCTATTTAAATTTCTTTATTAAAAACTGCTTTCATTTCTACTTTCTTTCACTCCCAAAATATGCATATATTTGTATTTTCAACTCTTTACAATTCCGTTATATTTCTTTCTCTCCCAAACTTCCCTTCCTGCAGCGCAAGTGAACACGTGCCCCTCTTCTGCTCTCTAGTGGGGCTGGGGCAGGTGGCACTGCGTGTGGGCATCTTGCTCTCCTGTGAGTCGACCTATGACCTGCTGTTAATTACAGGCCCATGCCAGCTGCTACGATAGCTCAGAGGGTTCATGCAGCCTCTGGGAGATCTCCATGTAAGAAGCAGGTCACAGGCCAAAACCATGGTACCAACCTTTCATCCTTCCAGAGTCAATAAAATGAGTGTCATTCATTTGTCAACGATTTATAAAGCGCACCTTAAGATCTGTCGTGATCTTGCTATTAAGGATAAAATATCTTCGACAAAGATATTTTTAAATCAGTTGATATATTCCTGAATCGATAGAGCTCCGCTCCTCCCTTAGTACTTTTGGATGAATCGTGAACCTTTCGGCTTTTCAGGCTAAAATATTTTACATCCGTGGTGGTCTTATATCATGGTTAGAGCAAGGCATGGTGGGAGCTATGTTGACACCACTACAGGCAGCTGCCTTACTGCACCGCCACAAATGGGCTGTGGAGGGCGCCAGATTGCCATACATATCCACAAAAAGTCAACAATTCTGGGTAAGGGAGGGGACCCTTCCCCAGAGCAGCGCCCGATACCTTTGACCAGAGGCCCCTTGGAGGGGGACCTCGAGGCAGGACGCTGCCCACCAACGTTTTCTGGCCAACCCAAGAATTGGACATTTCCCCCAGCCCCTTTCCGCCTGTCATTTCCTTCAGTCTGTGAGTACACACCTCCTTAAAATACGCCCATTGACTCAGCAGCTAAGCAGAGCCGTAGCTGGACCACCCATTCCTGACGTCTACACACCAGTGGCCGGTCAGCAGACTCCGTGATGGCCTGGAGCGAGTCTCCAGACTGCAAGACCACCTTGGCCAGGGTCTTCTCCCTGATCCCTTACCGTCGAGATACCATCTGGATTACGACACCAGTCTGCACCCATGGACTTTGTGCACTCTCTCTTAGAAACGATTGACGAAGGGGGTATGGATCTTCGGCTCTTACGGGACCTCCATGGCATTTAAAACCGTCGACCACCACCTACCGGTTGAGTGCCTCGAGTTGGAAGCAGGGTGGAAAGGAGCTTCATTTGTCCGGTTTCCTGCTCTATAATTGAGTGATATCACTGAACTCCAGCGCCCTGAGACCCTCATGGGTGATATGCAGTGCTTTATAAATCCTTTATTGATCGATTGAAAGATGGACCAGGTTAATGTACCCCAAACTTAACTCTTTCTGTTTGGAACCCCAGCCAGAGTGAGTGAGGACCGTCCATCTATCCAGACCATTTTGTATTCCTTCCTTCCTTCTCCATTGTTAAATCAGGACTCATGGCGTACCTCTCTCCAGAAAGCGATGTGAAGTGATACCGGCGCCTAGAGACCTAGCTCCAGGTAGCAAGTGCTAAATTAACGCAGTGATTCATTCACTCATGAATCATTGTCCCTCTGCCGGCTATTTTTGTAGGTAAGGCTACCAAGCTCAGTGGAGTTAAAAATCTCTGGATTATCCTGGATAACCTCATGTCCAATGAGCGCTCAGCTTGCCTGCATCCGGAAACCTATCCTGTTTCACCTGGACCACATACTGAGAGCTATTCTAATGGGCATTGTTGTCATTCCCACATTCTATGGCTGCAGTGGTCTATCTCTGGATGGGACTTAACTGAGCATCTCTCAGCTTCAAAGGATGCTGAATGCGGGGAGGAAAGCTGGCTTAAAGCAATCACCTCTCCAGTGTCAGACGGGCCTCACTCGAGTGAAATCCCGAGCTAGGTTCATGTGCCTCTGCATTGTTCAGGAATGTTTATATGGGGCGGCTGCAGAACACCCCTAACCCTTAGTGCCCTGCGAAACACGTACATCCATCAGAATGTAATCTGAAGGCAGTTGCTCTCTTTAGTCTATCTAGCATGTCATGGGGCAGAGGGAGGAGTTTGGATGGATACAGCTCTTGGTACCACTTGTGGAATATGCATCGAGACACAAGACCAATCAAGGGCAATCTATTTTTATCTTTTTTTAGGAATCACTAAAAACGTAGCTTTTTTTTTCCAGTCCCTTCAGCTAATGCTCGGGCAGAGCATCACCACTAGACATCTTTGGTTGAATAGGCGCCCTACAACTGCCATAAACTTATCACTTTAAAACACGATTTCAGTGAAACAAGGATATTTGATAATATGTAGGAATGGGTCAGTGTGGGTTATAATATATATATATATATATATATATGTCTCCCAACATTGCTCAAACGCTTGAGGCCGCACCCGCTGCAAGTTTAAGGAACATCCTTTATTCAACACAAAACAGGCAGTTGTTAATCCAGTGTTCATAGCCTGAGCCTGACGCGTTTCAGAGATTCCATCTCTTTCCTCAGAGGCAATCGGCATAAACGGTGAGTTCCAAGCTCTTGTGAATTGGCGCTGCAAGCACTTTAAATCAGCAAGCACGAGTTAATCTGGGGGCCCAATGGAGGGCTTTGAACTTTGTCCTGTTAAATTGTCGACATGAACGGACCCACTGGAGGGCGTAACAAAGCATTAATTATACTACAAACACCAGCGTGCATTGCAGAACAACGTGAACTGAGGCACACCAGGGGCCACTTTAGAACAATTTAAAAGCACGTGGGATGTTTGGCAGGTTGCTTGGAACTCACCGTTTATGCCGATTGCCTCTGAGGAAAGAGATGGAATCTCTGAAACGCGTCAGGCTCAGGCTATGAACACTGGATTAACAACTGCCTGTTTTGTGTTGAATAAAGGATGTTCCTCAAACTTGCAGCGGGTGCGGCCTCAAGCGTTTGAGCAATGTTGGGAGACATATATATATATATATAACTTTAAAAAGTACAGTAAATGGACAGGCCTAATATGAACTGGAGTCCCTTCATTTGTTTTAAGTGTATTCTAACTCTATTTGCTGGTAAAATTGGTGTTTAGTGCAGTAGAGATAGTTAATGTTTCGGTCTCATGGCTTAACCCGGACCTTCTTCACGACAAACGGTACAGAGAGTGCTAATCTATTAAAGATACTGTCTGACTGACTGATAGCATTTGTTCAGCAAACTCTCAGCCCCACCTGTCTTTGTGTAAACAGACAACGCTGAAAGCAAAAACATATGACAGCTGCATTCTGGTTTTCTAAACCTTAACATTTGTGAAATATGGAATACTTTCCGTGACTTGAGGGGAGCTTCTACCTAAGCTTTCTACTATTATGCATTCTGTGTGCATGTGTGAGCTTTGGACGAGGGGTCACTGTCTAAACTGTAGGGACCAATTAGAACATCTCCCGTAATTCATGTTAAAACACCCCAAAGGAGCCGGAAGGAGACAGAAGTCAATGCCTTAGCTTACATGGTAGTGAATAACATGATCTCTGGATATGTAACGTATGTGCTCGTGTACATTTTTCACTGAACAAACGTGTTTAGCAACCTCAGTAACATAGACTGTGTCACGCTTATTATCAGGCACATGCCATTTCCTGTTGTTTAAGTCACATACACATACTCCCTTCGAATGATAAGATGTTGGAACTGGTCTGATGTGCTGAATCAACCATGTTTTTATGTTTATAGGCAATAAAATATGATTTAAAATATCTTTTTGATCTGAAAGAAACTACTTTATATGTGTGTGTGTAAATTATTGAGAATGCTAGGAAGTGATTCCTCTCAAACTAATGTAATGTTAAATTAAATTCCAGTGAGATCAAATTTACATGCAGTAAACTTTTCAAATCACTTAATCAAAAATAATGAAAGAAATATATATTAGTAAGTCTAATAGGCTTCCGGAATTTCTCATTAAATAGGTTTAACAAAAGATAGCAGTGGTGGTACAGGATGTGATGTTTTCAGCACAATATAACCAACACAAAGAGATGATGGACGGAGCGCTGAAACTTTGCGGACACTCACCCCCAGTCACAAATCTGGGTTGAATCCATCATCATTCTTTAGCTCACTTCGCCACCTCAGTTCAGACCCAGCCATATGCAAATCAGTCTTGACCCTGTGCCTCATGGGAACAGTCCAGCCCGAACTGCCAAGCCAGGTCCTCCCTGGACCGGAAACAAGCATCCTGGGACCGGTTTCGGGCTAACAGCCCTCATCAGCCAGGCTAGCTTGAATCCAGTGGCAAGGTGAGCAAGGGACCCACGTCTGAGCATACCCTGCCAACTTAGGGCGAAAAGAGCAAACACAAGGAGAGGATGCACTAAGCGAAGTGAGCGAAATAACGAAAATGGATTTAACCCAGATCTAATAGTGACTGGGGGTGAGCGTCTGAAAAGTTTCAGCACTCCGTCCATCATCTTATTGTGTTTAAATTGTTCACCCTAAGTTGTAAGGGTATACTGTATGTACGTGCCTACATGATGATGTATGCACATGTATGCGTCACTACGCATGTATGGGATAATCAAATGGTTCGGGCTCCAATTAATATATATATTAATTTTTTTATCAATCCAAGATGGCAAATGTCACTTGGATCGGTAGATAAAAATTTATTCATTTATTAGTGTAAAAGCATCTTGGAATGCCAAGTGATCCGGCAGGAAAAGGCAGCTGTTGCCCCTCCCCCCCCAAGCAAACTATGGGCTGCAGAGGGTTAGGTGGGGGAGGTGAAGGGGTAGCAATTTGGGCGGTATTTGAGAGGGGAAGCAGCACACAAGAGAAAGCAAGAAAACACGTGCACGCTAATGAATTGCTTAGTGAACACAAAAAGTAGTTCTCTAAATGTGAGCAGTGGAAGGATACAAATCAGCCATCAAACGCTTGGTAAAGAGACTGTGCTGCTGAAAAAAGACAAACACAAGTAGATGAAGGCAAGCCATCCAATAAGAAGCAAGCACCTGAGCATGACAATAAAGCCAACCAATAGTAAGCATTGGGCGGTTTCTGTACCCACTTTACATTTTTGGTATGTTTCACTAGAGATTTTTCACAAAGAAATAGCTAAAAACTGTGCAGGACTCTTGAAAAGTAGGGGTTGTCAGTACTTGAATTAATCTCGACTACTGGTAAATACTTTTAGCAGCATTTCATTCCACAGTGTTTTGCTCTCTCTGCCATTACAGGCAGGGACCAGCAACTTGAATCCAGTCTTGGCCCCGCCCTCAGAAAGGACAGCCAATCCCAAACTGCTAGGCCACATCCACTCTGACTAGGAATACAATGACAGAGACATATCTTGGCCTTGGTGAGGCTCATCAGTGAGGTACAAACCGAGTACTGTGGGTCCGTGAGCTACAGGATTCACGTGTGCCCAAACTTGGGTCTCCGAGCTCCGCCTTGAGGTTTTTCAATGATCACAGTCTATGATGACGCTTACTGTGCACCATTAAGGGGAGGAGCTAGAAAAGCCGTCTAATTAAACAGGCAGAGGAAGCTTTGAATGCGGACAGAGTCTATAGCAGCCACTATAAGCACTTTGCCATTCCATTCCATTGTTTTATTTATTTGAGGAGTTCTCTCTACCACCCCTCCTTGCTTTGTGGTTACTTTAGGGTGTTTTGTTGTATAGGCAGCCATACGCGGGTCTATAGAAACCTCAGTGGCAGTATACGTTATCACATGAGTTGATTGTAGGCACAATTTCGAGATAATAAATTTGACTTCTCATAAAGGGTTTTACTAAATTTCAAACAATGGTTAGTTGCGACAGAGGGCATTGCTAAAGAAAAGGGCAGTATACTGATGAACTGCATAATGGATGCCATGCGGTTGAGTCCTGCCACCCACTCTTGCACAGTCACTGCATACAGGGGTCTTCCTTTCCTGTCTGAGTTCGATACATGACTTTATTAAAGATTGCTGGTGAGTATTTTATTGTATTGTAGTTTCATTTATATAGCGCTTCATACCCCTGAGATGCTAAGGCACATTGCGCACGGGTAGCACAGTATGTCGCAGACTGTGCTTGAGCGTGGGTTTCTGATGTGATCTGTGTGGTTGTGGTGTGGTGTTTGCAGTGATGACAGAAGTGGTGCTTATATCTTGTACTATGTTGTCAGGCATAAGACATTCCAGGCTCTGATGCCCTGTGCACCGAGGGTTCCGCCCCTGTGTCTGTTGGTCCAGTTTCTTCTGACAGATGGCCTTTGGATTGGCTGGTCCTGAGGTTTCTCATTGGCATGTGATTGAAGGCCAGCGCCTGCATCCAATCAGGTCGTTTTTGACAAAGCACCCTCTGCATGCTGCATAGTACTTCACACTTGACCCTGGCTTTGGCTGGGGGCCAGTGAGTTGCTTTTATTGAGGGTTGAATCTGATTGTGTTTCCTCCAGTGGGGGCAGTGATGACACCTGGTTCTGCACTCGTCATAAGTGGCCATCCAGCCTCTTGGGCCAGAGACCACATTGCCGTAGACCAGTGGTTCCACAGCCAGGGCTCTGGTCCATTGACACCAGTGATGTGTTTGTAATAAAACTAGGACAGCTGGAGGTTCAGCTCTTCAATAACTGCTTCTGCTGATGGAGTGAAGGACCGGTCTGAGTCAAAGATGCCCACCTCTTGGCACTGAGGGTTGGGATAGTTGTTGGGCCAGAGGGTAAACGCCACTGGAAAGGGAAAGTTTCATCATGAAATATCCATTTCTTCATGCATTGTTGGATGGCTTTCCTTCCTCCACGTGCGTTTGTCTCCTTCTTGGAGCATGGCTTCTTTGCTGTTGTTTTAGTTGAATGACTTGTGTCCTCACCCTGCTCGCATTCTGAGAACTGTTTTGTTTCTTTTTCTTTCAGCACCCCGTGTGAATGCATGTGGTTTTTTAGGTCTCGCCTGACCCAGCGCATGCGCTGGTCTGGCGAGACTTATTGAGAGGGCTCCAAAAAGTGCTACCAGGCCAGCCTAGAGCTACAGTGCATGTGCGCGGGCGCACGTGCCGCGCACATGCTGCGATTTACTTTCACTTTCGCGGCCGCACGGCCGCTTTGATGTTTGATCACGATTACTTTCGCGGCCGCACGGCCGCTTGGCATAGCCAATAGGTCTCGCTTTTGGGACCTTATAAGTATTTAGTTATACAACTGTTGCATGGCTAAACACTTATAAGGTCCCAAAGGCGAGACCTATTGGCTATGCCAATGCTTGTTTGCTCTGAACCTTGTGTGCCCCTCTCCCCACCTCAAATACTGACCCAGCTGTCTTGCCATCTGCTCCCTCAACCTTCAGCTTGCCAATTGCTTCCCCTAATCATCCTTGTTTTTTTTCCTTTCTAAAAAATAAAATAAAAAAAGTCTTCCTGCCTGATGCGCCACTGTTGGTCCTGTTCGCCCCAACACTCATGTCGTGTCCTACCGAATAAAACATTTTACATGTTTTTGGGATGGTCCAGCAGCTGTCATTTGCTGCCTGGCCCCTCCTTTTATTTAAAAGTTCTTTTGCGCACTTTACATTTTTTTGATGGACTATTCCAAGGTTGGCACCTGCCGTCTTGGAATCGTGAATAAGAAAAAAATATACATAATTGTGCCTGAGTCATGCTGTATTCACGTGCAAACATGCTGACACATTTACCTGCGTATGACATCCTCTTAGCCCGCCATAGCATCATGACGCATATATGTATACAAATTATTACGTTCCCCCCCCTTTTATATTTATTCTAGTTGCTGCAATATCAGCAAAAACATTGGCAAAGATATATGGATGACAAGGCAAGATTTATTTATTTAGTAATTTGATATAATGCACCTCACCACTTATGGAGCAATGAACTGAGTAAATCAAACATTTTTAACAAGCATTTGCAATGCAATAGGTCTCGCATTTGTGAGAGTTTAAGCTATTGGCATTGTAAATGACAATGCCTTTTATCTGTTTTGATAATTAACACATAAATAAAAGGCTTTGCCATTTACAATACCAATAGCTCAAACTCTTGTAAATGCGAGACCCATTCAAAGAAGCGGCCGCTGTTGTCCCGGGCTCCTCGGAAAGTTAAAGTGCGCATGGTGCTCAATGTTGCAGGAAAGCCTGTCGTGCCTGCAGTGGGAGAAACTCATTAAAGAGAATAGTGCTTACAGACTAAACAAGCAATGGCATACCCAATAGGTCTCTCCTTTAAAACCTTATAAGTATTTAGTTATGCAGTACAATATCCTTGGTGCAACAACATCAACTGTTGCATGTCTAAACACCTATAAGGTCCCAAAGGCGAGACCTATTGGCTATGCCAATGCTTGTTATGTTAAGAGCTTGCGGGGGAAATATAAGCAGAGTTTGTAAATTATAGTATGGTTTTGTAGACTGCAACAAACCTAAATACGTAACATGCTTATTGAGTTAACATGTCCTAGGTGCATGATATGTATGAACAAGTAACATTTCTATTCTAGTCACATATTTTGACAAACAAGAGCAAGTGTTACGTAATTTCAAAAAGTTATGGTTACTTAACTTCAAAAAGTTATCGTAGATAAGAAAGCATGTTTTTGTAGAGCAATGAACATGTCGCAGTAATAGTCCGCGCTAGTAAATAGGACATTTTCATTTATAAACAGAATTTTAAGTGAATGTCACAATTTTCATATAAATAAAAATGCGCGTACGTATAGACAGATGAACGCGTTGGTGGTATTAGTGTATTCAAATCAACAAGAGGGTACAGTAGTGAAAAACATTGTCATTTAAACAAGAGACGTGTTCATTGGAATGGGCTTGTATTTTCGTGCGAGAAAGCCACATGTATCTACAGAAAAGCATGTTCCTGAGCGCGAGACAACATTTTCATGTAAATAGGAGAGCATGCTGTACATTGGAGATAATGTTTCAATAATGAAGACGCTTGTGAGTTTTAAAATGAACACGCGCGTGTTGAAAAGACATCCAAAGAGTGAATCAGACCATGTCACGATAACAAAAAACATTGAAACCTTGTCAACACAGAAAAAGGATCCCATTTTATGGTAAACAGTCGAGTCTGTTAAAGTTAATCTGACAATATGTTGATTTACAGAAGCACCCCTGCTTGTGAAAATGTGAACTTGTTGTCATAAATAAAGAGTGTGTTCTGCAACGCAACGAGGTGTAACGAAGATAACACTTCAATACAAGTTAAAGTGAGTTTATATAAGTACCATATTCTTGTAGTAAGTGAAGCTGTCTATGTAAATATGTGAGCCTTTACATTTAACGGAGGATATTGGTACGGTCGCGTGCATTCTTATACGTCGGAGAGCTGCCGGTGTAAGCGAAAAACTACACACAAAAAATGCAATTACAAGTAGGTAGGTGACAGCATTCACGGTTATAACATGACACGTCTGTAGATTAGAGAAATGTTCGTGTAAACAGATCAGCGTGTTCATGTAAACAGGAGAGCATGTTCAGGTAAATACGACACACAAAGCGCACATCAATTGCGCATCTCCACGTGGTGCGTGCGCCTACCGGCGTGTGGATGATTTTGTGCCGACATAAGGTGCTGGCTTGTCGAAATCCTTTGCCGCACAGCGCGCCTCACGCTCAAAGTTTTAAAAAAACACAGACGTTCTAATAGCACGCGAGTGGTGCGCGCGCGCCACAGCGAGACACCTGTTTTGAATTATCGCGCACGCGTCTGGGAACAATAATTCAAAACAGATGGTGCCTGTGCGGGTAACCGCAAGCAATAGGCCGTGGGTGGAGCAAAGACGGGACATGCACCCGCCTTTGCCCCAATTGCGTGCTGTCTTTCTTAGAAAGACGCACGCAAAGGCCAATAGCCTCTGACCAAACACAAACCACACGCACAAGCGTGTGGTCAGATTTTGAAACCCCCTTACAAAAAGTCTCGCAGGACAGCGCATGCGTGCTGGCGAGACCTAAAAAGACGTACTGTGTTACAACCGAAGAAAAATGGCCAGTCCTCATTGGAGGTTACAAATAAAGACAAGGCGTTACTAAGGAGGGACTAACAAGCCTATTAACGAATCAGAAGCCAGCATTTACAAAGGGCAATCACACAACCAATGACAAATATGGGCGGAGAGTGGGTGGGACTTTAATTTCATATGCCAATACAGTATGCTACAGAGCAGCGCATGCGTTGCCCAGGCTCGACGTAAAAATGGGGGTCTTTCAGAGTGCTGTGGAATGGGAAGCAGGGAAACGCAGCAGGCATGGAGTGAGGGCGAGACTGTAGACTTCTATCTCAAACATGAGGATTCATGTATCAATGTCCGGATTCTGCTTTGGGAGGTTGGCCAGTGTGTGCCATCTTTGACAACTCCCCTCCAATTCAGAGCTTTAGATGGTGGGGTCCAAGGATTCTGACGTAGACTCTGCATAGGTGAGCCAAGGGCAGGGATAGAGGTTCCCAAGCGCTCCAAGCTTAACCTGAGAGGGATTGGTCCAGGACTGCAGAAGATCTGGATTTTGGTATTTCCAGATAGAGGCAGTGTTTGCTTCTGGATTGTCTTATGCCGCCTGAGGCGAGCACAAAATCTGCTAGCTGAGTGGGTTTGTGTTGCTGCAGTCCCCTGTAAGTGACACGGCAGGTTTTACTCTGTATCATGGCTGCGAGGAAGAGCCTGTTGAGATCTCTTAGGACTGGGGAGATGTGGTGGAATCTTCTTTTTTCCGAGATGAGTGGTGCTGTGGCATGAAGAGCAACTTTAGGAGAGAATAGTTTGGATACTGGCAGAGCAGCCAGGATTGCATCTCCTGAATCTATCCTGGATATAACCAGAGCATACCCTGTCCTTCTCAATTGGTTGTGGAACTGTTAGTGCTTCTATTTCTATAATTATTGGAGGTGGACATTTGCAGACGGCCGCAATTTGTTGACCTGAGGAATCCTAGATAGAAAGTCAATAGTGAAACCTGGGGATTTGACAGTAATGTTGGGGGGTGGAGCGAATCGGAGATTTGTTGTGTCATTAATGATTGGCCGATGTTATTGTTGCCTTTTCTGGATAAAAGAAATGGTGTTTTGCGAGTTTGGTTTTAAGCAGTTTGATTCCATCTAATGGTGTAATTTTCTTAGACTGATCTATAAAGTGAAGCGATCAGTGATCAATGCCAGTTTTATGTATAAAAGCATCATCTGCATATGGGTGGATCTTAAAGTTGGTGTTGAGCAAAGCTTCTAAAGGTTCGACATACAAAGTGAATTAAACGGCGAGAGTGACTGTGGACTTCCAGAAGGGTCCACCGTGTGGAACTCCACCCCTTGCTTGCTTCAGAGAGGATGAGCGGTTTCCTAGTTTATTAATCAAGAGTGACTGTGGATTTCCAGAAGGGTCCACCATGTGGAACTCCACCCCTTGCTTGCTTCAGAGAGGATGAGTGATTCCCTAGTTTATTAATCGAGAGTGACTGTGGACTTCCAGAAGGGTCCACTGTGTGGAGCTCCACCCCTTGCTTGCTTCAGAGAGGATGAGTGGTTCCCTAGTTTATTAATCGAGAGTGACTGTGGACTTCCAGAAGGGTCCACCGTGTGGAACTCCACCCCTTGTTTGCTTCAGAGAGGATGAGTGGTTCCCTAGTTTGTTAATTGCGTTCTGCCTTGCAAGAAGGACTTGAACCAGTTGAGCACAGAGTCTCCAAGGCCGTCCTTCATTCCAGGGTTTTTAGTAGCAGGCCGTGGTACACTGCGTTGAAGGCTGCCGACAAGTCCGGGGGTACCAGGAGGCGGGCTTCACCGTCACCAGGATTGGTTGGATGTCGTCCATTACCTACCGGGGCTGAGCCCTCCTCGGAAGCTTGATTGTGAAGAGGATAGTTGGGAATTTTCAATTATGAAATGGTTCAATCCTACTGCCACATATTTCTCCATTCCTTTACCCAGCCATGGGAGGTCAGTGATGGGTCTAAACCCGTCCATGATGTCTGGGTTGGCAGTGGGTTTGATGTCTGGGTTGGCAGTGGGTTTCTTTGGATTATTTTGATGTTTTCCTCCGGACAGGGATGCATCAGGTAGATCGCGCCCGGTTGGTGTGAACAATTGTAAGTGAGAGTTGATAATATCGCACAGAGATAATGTCTGAAGTAGGAGGGAAGGCGCGCGCTTTGATGACTTTTGTTAGGCCTTCTAGTTGCAGTTTCTAGAATGAATTCCAGGCGTTAGAATGTGTTTAAATTACGACTGGGTCTAAATCCCTAACGGAGTTAAATTCTGCTTTTATTTTAGCAAGTTTGTTGTCGAACAATGTCAGGAAACTGTTGCCTTTCTCTGTGGATGGTGAGGCTGTTGCGTATAGAGAGAGCTGACTGGCTTCATTGCTAGGGAGATTTGTTTTTTGGAGGTAGGGGGTTTCTGCTTTTTGAATTACCCCTTTCTACTGCTTGCGTGTTTTTCATTCATTTGAATTTTATTCAATTCAGTTTGGATTTTAAGCGTTGCCAATGGTTGTTCAATGCAGCACCTAAAATTCTAATATCAGATCCTCAGGAAATGAGAGAGCGAATAATGCCCCCCCCCCCCCCCCCATCCCAAAAATAAACCCACACGCACACACCTTTTAGGTGCAGTGTGTGCATCTCCTCAGACTGCAAGCTGGGTCCGGGGGGGGGGACTGAAAACGCACATGTAACTAACACACATTCTGTGCTCACACCCCTTGAATAAGGGCTCAGCGGAGAATCGTATCCACAACTCCTGCATTTTCGCGGAAGTGGGACAATTTTTGGGAAATACTTTGTATTCTTGTCTTCAAGGTTGTATCACGCACAATGTATCCGCCAAGCTTACTGTAACCGCAGTAGAACATCTCTCACGCGGCCTCTGAGTGGGGCTGAGACCCTGGACACTTGCATAACATCGGCATGTTATTTTCTTATGCAGTTGGCATCATTTAATTTGAGATGGTGTGGCATACTCCTTTTTGGGGGGTTTTCAAACCTACAAACTGGGACGCTCCATTGATTAAAAAATCGAACCTGAACCAAATCTCTGCTGAAAACGATTGGCTGGCGCTCTTTTTATTTTGACACCTGTACGTACACTGGGTTCATCATATCTGAGTACATTTGGGCGCGAAACCCACTGACTTGGGTAATAACCCCCATTTTGTAGCGCCCAGAAAGGACCCAATGTGCGGTGTGCGCTGCACATTCCTTCATTTCAGGTGAGTGGTCATTAGCTGTTCTGGCTCAGGTTGATGCGGTTTATTCGGACACGTTTTCGGCACTCGGAAGAAACAAGGTTTCTCATTTGACCAAGCCGAATTTTGGGGGATTTTGAAGGAGTGTTGTATTTTCTGTAATACACTTGGCAGCAGTCTCTGCCCAAGCCCCTCCCGCCCCCTCTGCCCCGCCCCTCTCTGAGCCGGAGAAATGCAGCGGTGCTCCCAGGGCAGGAAGCGGGAAATCCGTTGCAGATGTGGGTAGAGACGCAGAACACCCCCCCCCCCCCTCCCCACCCCCCTTCTCTTTCTCTCTTCTCTGCTCCATGGACATCGTTTAGGGGTCTCAGCTGCGACCCCGGACTTGCCCCGTCATTCCCTGGAACTGTTTTTGCGACCCCTGGCCTCCAACCTCCTTGTTTCCATTTTTTTTATTACACTGGCAGTTAATAATATTGTATTATTTAGTGTAATAAAAAAAGGATCGCCAGGAACTAGAAGGAGACCTTTACTAACGCGAGGGAAAATACTTTTAAATGCATGTTGTGTGCATTCTTGTGGGAGAGTGCGTTTGTATGAGAGAGTGTGAGGGCATTTGTATGTGTGAGCATGTGTGTGTGTGAGTCAACATGAGCGGTGTAGCGGTCTAGTGTTTGTTAGACCGGTGACCCCCACCGGAAGGAACCCCACACTTTGTATCACTCTCTGGCCAGACGTGGCCAGAGTGCTTAAATAAAGGAGCGGAGGTCGCACGGGACTTCCGGCTCGCACCCACTACGTTGTGCCTGGTTTATATTTGCTAGAGCTGGTGGCCCATGTGCATGCTGGGCCCATAACTGTGAATCACAACAAGCGGGAGTCCGTTACACATACTGACCGAGAATGAGTGAGAGTAAGAATGACTTCAAGTGAGAGAGTCGGTGAATCAGAATGAATGAATAAAATGTGTGTGAGGACTGTTAGGGAGTGTCAGTGAGTATGAGTGAGGGTGAGCATATGTGTGAGAAGTCCGAGTGACTGAGAATGAGTAAGAGTGAGTGAAAGTGAGAGTAAGAGTGAATATGAGTGAAAGTGAGTGTAAATGATTAAGTGAGTCAGAGTGAGGGAAAATGGGGGTTTGAGAATGAGTGAGTGCAACTATGAGCGAATGGAAAAAATATGAGTGAGTTACAATATGAATGTGTGAGAGTGATTGAGCTCAAATGAGTGAGAGCACTGGCGTAACGAAACTCGAGGGGGCTTCCCTGCAAGGCACATGGAGGTGCCCCCTCCGGGCTCAATCAGGAGCTCTGCAGCCAGAGAGCTGTGCTGAGGGGCCCCCTGGAGCTTGGGGCACCCCGCACCGCGGGGGCTGCGGGAGCCTGTGTTACGCCCCTGTGTGAGAGTAAGAGTTAGTGCAAGATTGAGTGAGAGTGAATGTGTGTGCAAGTAAGTGAAAATGAATGAATGAGTGAGTGTAAGTGAGAATGAGATTGAGGGAGTCAGTGTAAGAGAGAGTGAGTGAGAATGTGGTGTTATGCTTGCTAATCTGTCCTCGGTCCAGCTACGTGGAAGGTATTTTTTTGACAAATGTGTCCTCTGCGATTTATGGATGGCATTAATGGCAACATTCTACCACTGGTGTATTGTATGTCATTTTTTGGCATGGGGGTCACCCATGACAAAATGCTGACCCTGGCACATTGCAGGTAATTAATTTATCTGACATATGGTTGCACCCATAGCACATTTTGAAAAAAAATTAAGTCAACTCCTGGTGAGCATCAGGCTTCATTGGCTTGGTGCCCAATAAAGGTCTCGAATATTTAATGAGTGCGTCTTCAGAGCCTAAGGCTTTTGAACAAATGTATGTGAAAACTGTGCTTGAAACTAAACTATTAGATCTCATTTAAAAAACAAAAAAAAATGTAAGCGGAAGAACCCACTCGAACCCCCTAGAAGAGGTGAAGCTCGCTCGCCTTGCTCGCTCGCTCCAGTTCAGGGCACATATTACGCCCAGCCCATTTCAAAGAGGATGTTGCGGCATATGTGCTGTGTTGTTATATTAATCGTACAATTAGTCAATTACTGTCATGTCATTAGGATTAAGGTCATGCGACCTCACTTCCTGGGAAGATTCAAGTTGAAAGGTCATATGGTATCACTTCCTGTGATGTCATTATGGTCAAAGAGTGGGTGTTTCCACTTCCGCTACCACTGGCATTTTGGTGACTAGAAGTCCGTGTCCTCCTCCTTCTGTTTTCCCCTCACTGTTTCTTGTGCACATCTTTCTCCCTTGGTTTCTTTCCCTTTTGGTCCATCTCACACACTGTCTCTGAAGCTTTCAGTCACCTCTCTATGTCTCAATTTCAATAATTATTTATTGACATGACATTGGTTTACAATATTAACAAAGCTTGGTCATAATAGGCATTCCAATATAGGATTACAAAAGAACCTTCATGTCCCTGGCTGTGCCACTGTGAACGGCATGCACACACAACTCGGCATCATTCAATACACAATGGTTCAGCACCGAACATTATATGAATCAAGTAATTTTACATTGAATAAGAGTTCAGCAAAAGCACTTTGGATAGTGTGACACAAATTACATATTTTTTTAATACAAAACATCAATCAGACATATTCGGTTTATAATACTTTATTATTTTATCTTCTTCTTCATAATCAATTAAGAACCGTAGCCAACGCGTTTCGACCTCTCGGACTTCTTCAGGGCTCTCAGTAAAATTCTTCTTAATTTGGCGAGACGGTACGATTCTGTTAATTCTATGGTCTTGTGTATCACTGTCTTTTTATCCTCTTAAAATAAGGTGCGTCTGCATAGTTGGTTGTCATAAAACCGTAATTTAAAAAGATGTGAACGATGTCGTCATCTGCAATATTCAGAATGAATGTTCCACTCCAATTGGTGGCATCCTATGGTTCAAGGACAGAATTCTCAGTTTTTCCACACACAGGGTTCCACAATGTGATACAAGGCACCTTGTATCACATTGTGAATTAACAGACTCATACCGTCTAGCCTCTAGCCAAATTGAGAAGAATTTGACTGAGAGCCCTGAAGAAGTCAGAGAGGATAAAACGCGTTGGATACGGTTCTTAATTTATTATGAAGAAGAAGATAAAAGAATAAAGGATTATTAACCGAATATGTACGATTTATGTTTTGTATTAAAAAAAATTGCAATTTGTGTCACTATCCAAAGTGCTTTTGCTGAATTCTTACTGGATGTTAAATTACTTGATTCATACAATGTTCGGTGCTGAACCATTGTGTATTGATTGATGAGTTAAAGGTTCCGTAACCTTAACTCATCAGGGGAGTTGGACTTCTGGTACTGTGCACCAAGATTAGCTTCTAACTATCCCCACAGTAGGATAAGTGCGGTCCTCCTCGTCTCAATCCCCGTGAAGTCAAACAACTCCGCATCATGATTGACTCCTTTAGGATCAGCATCCTTCCTTCATCCAACGGTACCCTCAGCCCAGGCACTTTGTGACGTTGGCCTGGATCCGGTCTCTTGCCAGCCATTGGCGACAGACGGATGGGGTGGGTGTCTGGAGCTGCAGCTGTCTAGATACCTCTGCAAGGGGGTGCAGGTTGGGGGACCCCTGGAGAGAGCTGCAAGCTCCCCTCACTCTCAGTGATGGTTAATAGAAACACCCCCGTCATCAGATGCACATTTTTCAGTCCAGCTTTCCTTTACAATCTAAATGCATTCTGGGAGTTGTAGTCTTGATTCACACCATGTGCACCCCTTGGACTGATGCACCAGGAAGCAGTGGTTTGTAAAAGACGAGGACCGGGGCCCTGTGGCCCTGATGCCATGCGTCCTCTGGTAAACGCCAGGCCTTCAGATTTCTATCTAACTTTCAGCCCTTGAAGAAGTCTCTCAGATATGCCAGTCCACTTTCCAGCCTTACCAATATACCCTGGTCTGAGGCGTGGCCCTGCACAGGTGAAAGGTCAGGAGGATGCCCTGTGGACTCGGGTCACGTGGTGCGGATCAGTTTGATAAAGGTGTGCCGTGGGGGCCTGATGGGAGAGGGCTCCTCGCCTACTTCCGGCCTG
This sequence comes from Triturus cristatus, assembly GCF_964204655.1. NCBI lineage: Eukaryota > Metazoa > Chordata > Amphibia > Caudata > Salamandridae > Triturus > Triturus cristatus. The sequence goes on from NC_140588.1 coordinate 1,042,656,812, forward strand.
TGAAAAGCTGCGCACACCGTCCCTGCTTCAAAGCCCCTCGTGGCTGGTGGGTAAACATGGCTGTTTACCTGAGGGGCTGTTTAACCCTCTCAGATGGGACTGTCCGTGTTGTGTCAGCCCTGTGCCGGCCCTGCCGGGGGGGGGGGGGGGGGGGCAGGAATGCTTGTGAAGAGGCCACCCCTCTCACTTTCCTCGTGTTGACAGTGAATCTTATCAGCTGCCCTAGAAGCGGCCCCCTTCACACCTCAGACAGTACACATGTGATCCCCTTTGAAGGAGTGTTTGAGTGAAGGGGGGTGTGCGGGGTAGAGCTCAGGCAGGCTGGCTCCAGTTTGGACTCTGCTATGCGGCTGCAAACACATTTGCTATGTGCCTCGACTATTTGTGGCACACGCGCTGGTGACAGCCCCTCGGCGGCCTTGCAGACTTGAGGCCAAATTCACTGCGCATGCGCGTTACAAGTCAGACTCCTGTAGAGGTGTGGCTAGTCAGGAATAAATTCAGAACTTTTAAGGAAAATTCAGGACAGTCCCAGGAGCCCTCGCATGCGTAATAACCATTTATTCAGACAGGGATGTGGAAACAGAGCGAAACCCCGCTTTTGTTTGGAATGTTTTTTTCTTTCTCCAAGGGGAAACCCCCACATCTCAGTTCTCATCCTAAATACAAATGTATTTTAACACTTCACAGCGGTAAATCTACGAGCGCCTTCGGGGCGGGAACCTCCCTGCTGTAGTGAATATTCATTCACAAGCTTGCAGGCCTGTGGTCGTGCGGACTTTCACTGGAGCCCTCCCCGGGCCTCAGAATCCCACGCCTAGCAGGAGTAGCCCGCACGGAAAAAATGTTATTACTGGCGCAATTTCCACATTAGCAAAACACCCGGCATAATTCAATCAATGCCACGTGTTTTACATTGGTTAAAAACCACAAAATAGTTAACATTTTCCGAGTTCGTCGAGTCTAAAGCAAGGAACCAATACCGAGCTTCTCATTTGCACTTAGTTTCAAACTCCTTTCGAAATGGATTCCTTGAGGAGCACTCGATGCTTTTTTACCTGTCACGAAGGTTTCTAACCCAAATATAACTTATTCAATGGAGGGTCTTCCAGAGACTGTACTTTTTACACAGTTTTAGAAAAATGTATCCCATAATAGTTGTCCGTGACCTCCTCAAGCGTATGTTGCGTTACTGGAATTTGAATAGCGCTTAGAAACATTGGGATATCACCTTATGACGCTCTTATTCTGGGCGCGCTGTCGTACGGTTCTTTCAAGGCCCTTAGTTGTGGACGTTGCTTAATAGTCCTTTGCTGTCTGTGGTTAGTGAACCGTTGCTGAGTGTTGTGTAGGTTAGCATTAAAGTACAACGGGTTCGTTTGGTCTTAGGTTGTGTAAGGCTTACTATTGAAGTGTCACGAGCCCGTGCTGGGCGTCGGGCGGCGCTGTGGGGAGGGGCGGGGCCGCGCCCCGCCCCCTCCCTTGGTAAATGAGTGATTTACTCGCGCAGTGTAATCTCCAGTGCCTTAGATAATGTCATCGACTTTCACTTAAAATAGACACCCTCAGTGAGAGGCGGCCAGATTCCACGTGTGTCAAGAGGGCTGTCACAGGGTGTGGATAGGGGGAGCGGGGCGGGTGTAAGCAGGGAGGGAGAGGCCGGGTGTGAGAGCGAGAGCAGGGAGATGAGAGAAGAGGTGAAGAGAGAGACAGAGGGGAAAAGCAGAAGTGGTATTGAGAGGCGGTCGATATAAAGCAGAGAAGAGAAGAGAGAAACAAAGGGGCAATGTGCAGGAAAGAGGGGAGGGGGAAAGAGCGCGTAACAGCGGGAGCCTGACCAAGAGTAGAGAAAGACAGGGTCTGAATGTAAAACAGAGGATGATGGTGGCGAGGGAGAACGTCTGGGACAGATCGGTAGAGGAAATGGGGCGAAGTGAGGGGCGTGAGCGAGGCTAGTGAGAGTGGTAGCGAGAGACCGGATAAAGAGGCCGCAGAATGGAAGGGTTGGCGGTACAGGGAGGTAGAGGGAGGGGACCAGGAGGTAAATAACTGCATGGGCCATCCGGAGTTTATTGCCAATGTGTTTGATATGTTCATGTCTGGTGAGTGTCGCTCCGTGTTTGTTTACAGCGCTCCGAAGATGAACCGAACATAGGCGCATAATACCATTCTGGTGTTTTGTTTGGGGGTGGTGGGCGAGCGCCGTCTCAGGCAGTTGGCGCTGTCGGCTGTTCCCGAGACACTTTGATTGGTCCCTCTTCCTGAGACCCAGCAAGGACAGGTCCGGGCTGCCGTGTGTTCACAAGAGCCGATCTGCACACGCACGGGGTCTATTCAAGGGACCCCCAAAGGGGTCGTTTGGAAGACATTACCTGTTGCCCTTACTGCTAGATAAAGATTGGGGGTGTTTTGTATTTGGTTAACAGTAATGCAGTATTTTTGGGGTACTAACGCTGCTACTGTTGTGTGCTTTCACATAACATGTTATCCAGGGATCAGGGAGTGGAGGCTGTGACGTAGCAAGGTGTCCTGGGCTCAAAGGCAGGCCGGAAAACTGGACCCCTCCCCATCGCCTAATTTCGTGGTAACAAAAAAAAAACCAAACCATCCATTAATTGGAGTGAGGTGTACCTGGACTATTCAAACGCTGGGCCCCGGTGCCGCTGCACCTGCTGCACTATTGATAGTAACATCTCTGAGAAGAGGAGGGTCTAGGCAGCAATTAAGACCTCGCCTTCTCCCTCAAGGGCGACAGGTATTATAGAATAAACAGTGCTCAAGCCAATACGTCTGACTTTTTTGTATACAGTGAAACATTGTATTTTGACCACTAAGAAACAATTGGTAGTGTTTGTGTAGAGTTGTGATGATAATAACCTAATGTTCTGAACCGAAGACCGGGTAAAGCCAGTGTGGTTACATTCATTGGGCACGGATGGGGCACCTGACGAACCTGTAATGTAACTGTTCGACCCAGGATGGACACTGCATGACGCCTTATTAAGGCACCACCAGAAGACGCCACAAGAGGCGGCAGATGGCCACAAAATAGACCTGTTGCTATGGGAACTGGAGCACCCAAACGGTAAACTATCTCCTTGTCTTTCATTCCGAAAGCACATTGCATCAGAACTGTCTGGGCTGCAATGTGTACTGCAGCATTCCTGTAGCCCCCCCCACCCCCTCCCCAGCAGATGGGTTTTTGGTAACTTTCAGACGCTATAAATAAAGAAAGGCGACGGTGGCCGTCCTGCAGCTGCTGTCTGCACGCCTGCATTTCCTCCTCACACTTCTGAGTCCTGCTGGCGAAGCAAAGCGCTCTTCCTGCAAGGGAAGCGGCCGCATTCCCACAGGTGACTCCGCGGATGGACAGAACAATGCAGCTGGCATAGTCCTTCTTCCACTATTATTTTAACACCGGAGCCTAAAGGTCTGAGACTAGATCAGAGGGAGCAAGTGTTGGCGCCATTTCAGAAACTGACACTCGCAAGGGGAGAACCTCCCATAATGCTTTTAGGCATCTCTGCTGCGCATGTTCTTGTATCTTGTGAGCACGTGACCCTCGGTTGAGTCTTTGGGTAACACGCTTGCAACCTAACTTAGCTCTGCTTAGAGGTGGGGTGGGTGACCCGTGGACCACACACTGTCAACCCTAACTTCACTGTGTCCAGTGGTGGGTGACCCTGCAACCACACTCTACCAACCCTAACTTAACTGTATCCAGAGGTGGGTGACCCTGCAACCACACACTGACAACCCTAACGTAACTGTGTCCAGACGTGGGTGACCCTGCAACCACACTCTGCCTACCCTAACTTCATTGTCCAGTGGTGGGTGACCCTGCAACAACATACTGACAACCCTAACATAACTGTATCCAGAGGTGGGTGACCCTGCAACCACACACTGACAACCCTAACATAACTGTATCCAGAGGTGGGTGACCCTGCAACCACACACTGACAACCCTAACGTAACTGTGTCCAGACGTGGGTGACCCTGCAACCACACTCTGCCTACCCTAACTTCACTGTGTCCAGTGGTGGGTGACCCTGCAACCACACACTGATAACCCTAACTTCACTGTGTCCAGTGGTGGGTGACCCTACAACAACACACTGACAACCCTAACATAACTGTATCCAGAGGTGGGTGACCCTGCAACCGCATACTGACAACCCTAACTTAACTGTATCCAGAGGTGGGTGACCCTGCAACCACACACTGACAACCCTAACTTCACTGTGTCCAGAGGTGGGTGACCCTGCAACCGCACACTGACAACCCTAACTTCACTGTATCCAGAGGTGGGTGACCCTGCAACCACACACTGACAACCCTAACTTCACTGTATCCAGAGGTGGGTGACCCTGCAACCACACACTGACAACCCTAACTTCACTGTATCCAGAGGTGGGTGACCCTGCAACCACACACTGACAACCCTAACTTCACTGTGTCCAGAGGTGGGTGACCCTGCAACCGCACACTGACAACCCTAACTTAACTGTGTCCAGAGGTGGGTGACCCGTGGACCACACTCTGCCAACCCTAACTTAAACTTGTTTACGGGTGGGCGATCCATTCCCCACTCATTGACAATCCTAACAAAGTTCTGTCTAGAGGTGGGCGATCAGTGGGCACACAGCACCAATCCTAACTTAACTCTGCCTATGGGTGGGCGATCCCTTGACGCCTACTGCGTGATTCCCAGGCTGGCATTTGGATGGGGGAATTTCTTCCGAGCTCTGGCTCGGCTCTCTATAAATGGTGTAACTTTTCACATTTTCGCTTTGTTCACCCTTTGGGGGAGGGGCATGTTGTATATCCAGCACTGATCCCATCAACCATTGGAAAGTTCAATAAACTGAAAGGCCGTCGGTGCCAGCACTAGTGTGGTGAGACTGAGAGGAAGAAGAGAAGGGCCAGGAGATGTGTAGATTTAATATTTCCAGTATTCTCTCCACGTTTTCCTCCTCATCACAGTCGTTACTTGTGAGGAGTAAGAAGCAATAGTAGGTCTTCTGCTGACAGTGTAAACGTACACACCACCCCAAGATATGCTGCACATCCAATAGGAAATATTCGAGCACCACAAAAATACATTCACTTTTTACCTTCTTTCAGAAAACGACCAGGCCTTGGGGACCGAGCCGAACCAATCTGCAGGTAGTAATACTGCACAAATGGATGAAGACTCCTCCAAGTGGCTGCCATATATTTCAATCAAAGAAATATCTCTGACCTCGGCTCAGGTCACAGACATTCTCTGAGGAGCCTTTAAAAGTCAATGCCCAGGAAGAAGAGTTTTTTTTTTTTTTTTTTTTTTGAAAAACCTTTATTGATCAAGTACAAAGCATACACAGCTTCTTGCCTACAACCATGTCACCTGGCCGGCAGCAACAACATGCGGCGCAATAGGCAGAGAACACTTGCTAGACAGGAGTAAGTCAGGCTCACAGCATGTCGCTTACAACCTAGATCGACCGGCCGCTGGGTATTACATTAAAGCTGTTGATCCAGGTATATAGTGGCAACGATAACAGCAAGAAGCACACAACCAATTACCCTGTGAGGTTTCGTTTTTAATTTTATCAAAACCAACTTTCAACTTCAATGGGAACTGTACACCCCCAGTGTGTGTCCACCATACTTAGTATGTGGCGTGAGAAACTGTTCAGTGCAGAGCCGTGGTATGAGGTGTACCCATGGCTGGGTACAAATCAACTGTAGGGTTATGTTGCTCTGCCCGTAACTGGCCTAGCCAGTGACCTGGGGGGAGACATCCTTGATGCAATGTAGTGAACATGAACCGGTGCTACACACGACACAACCTCTCAACCTGCGCTGCGGCGGGGGAAGCTTGGTGGCATCTCGAAGCTGGGGAAATGGCATCCCGCCCCCTCCCACCCATGTAGCAGGCGCAGAAAAAGCTAGCACACCAGCAAGCATGTACTCGGTCCGAGCAAACAGGGAGCGTCCCGTACACCCATCCTGGGGGGGGGGGGGGGGAAACAGGGAGACGAAAAAGGGGGTCAAGGCAATCAATCCGTCGTAACGGTCTATGGGGTAGAAACTGCGCAGGGCGTGGCCGAGGAGTCGGCTCTCCCAACGTTCCCATTCCCGCCCTCATCGGCATCCCCCCCCTCGTTGGCCCGCAGGAGGTAAGCGACGAGGGGTCCCCAGAGGTCGCTAGGCCGCGACTTAGGGGGCAAGAGATCAGCATACTGCTGAAGCCTTTCCTGCCATGTAGACATGGTACTCAGCCAATCCTTGAATTTAGGCGCCCGTCCTCGTCCCCATCTACACGCCACGTGACGTTTGGCCAGCAGGAGTCCCAGAGCAAAGAATTTCCGATGCGTCTTGAGCACCGGGTGCGACCGGCCCAACAGAGCGAGCTCAGGGCAAGGCGCGGTGGGCACCCCGACCATCTCGGACAGGGCCGAAAAGACCTCCTCCCAATAAGCGGCCACAGCTGGGCACGTCCAGGCCAGATGGAGAAAGCCGGCGCCCGACCTCCTGCATCTCACACAGCGGTCATCACCTCGCAGCCCGATTCGGCACAGTTTGGCAGGGGTATAGTAGAGGCGGTGCAAATATTTAAAGTGGACTAATCTGAGTCGCGCATTCCCCGTGACCGCGGTGGCATGAGAGCAACTCTCCTCCCATTGCTCGTCCGACATCTGGTTCCCCAGGTCATCATCCCAGTCCGTCCGCGCCCTGAGGGAGGGGGGGGACGGAGCCGATTGCACGTGGGCATACAACATGGAGACCACATGTTTCGGGGTGTCCGTTTGCAACATAGCATGAAGAGGCGCCAAGACCTCGGGCTCGTCCGGGAAATTAGGCGTGACCGCCTTTATGTTCTGTCGCAGTCGGACATAAAGGAACGTATCCATCACCGACGGGGACATCTCGCCAAAGAAGTGCGCCGCCGAGCGGAAACTCCCCTCATGATATAGGTCACCCCACGTGCAGATCGCGAGCTTTGTAAGCATTTTGCGACCGAGCCCCTCACGTGCAACACTCAGTCTAGGATCGTGTGCTAGGACCATACGGGGAGAGTATAGGAATGGGGCCCCCATTCGTGCCGCTATGCGCTTCCAGGCCCGTACCGTGCAGTCAACCGTAGTGGGGTCGCGTTCTCCCAAGCGGACCTCCAAATATAGATAACCGGAAGGTTGCTCAGGTCTCATGTACCCATCCTCCACCGCCAGGTGCGCCATAAAGGGTGGGGGGTGGAGCCAGTAGGCAGCAAAGTGCCCCTGGGCACAGTCATAGTAGCGCTGAAAATTAGGCACCTCAAACCCTCCTTGGTGGTAAGGCAACATGAGGGTGCGCAGCCCAATTCTGGCCTGCTTCCCGCCCCAAACCAGACGAGACATCTGGGAGTTAAGAGCTCGGAAGAAGTGGGGACCCGGGCTATAAGGGATGTTAGTGAAAAGGTATAACAATTTGGGGAGAACCACCATCTTAATCAGGGAAACACGCCCTGCCATAGACAGCGGAAGATGAATCGATTTAGTGACATTCTCGGTAATTTTGTCTAGTGCCGTCCCGTAATTAGCCCGGATTAGAGCCTCCCGGTCTCTGGTCACCCTGATGCCCAGGTATTTAACCTCCTCTGACTCCCACAGCAATGGGTAGTCCAGGGGGAACGGTAGAGTACTGTCCGTCAAGGGGAATAGGGCTGATTTCGCCCAGTTGATCTGAATCCCAGATATGGCTCCGAATTTAGTGATTTCACGTAACAGAGGATTCAGGTTTTCCTGCGGCTTATGCACGTAGAGAGTGATGTCATCCGCATATAATGCGACCAGCAGTTGACGCTCTGGATAGATAAGAGAGCGGTGATTATGATGCTGCCTGAGTTTAGCCGCAAGGGGCTCGATCGTGACTGCGAACAGCACTGGAGAGAGGGGGCACCCCTGTCTGGTACCTCTGCGGATGGCAAAGGGGGCAGATCGGGCACCATTGAGCAAGACCGCGGCTTGGGGCCGGGTATACAACAACTTGATCCAATTCAGAAAGCTGAAGGGGATGCCCATGCGCTCCAGCAGCGCTAAAAGGTAGTCCCACTCCAGGGAATCAAACGCCTTAGTGGCGTCAAGGAAAATGGCAGCCGCCTCGCACTGTGGGTTGATATCCTGCAGCACAGCCTGCAACGTGCGCAGATTATGGGCGGTCGCGCGGTTAGGGACAAATCCGGCCTGATCCGGAAGGACCAGGCGCTCCATCAGTAGATAAAGACGGGTAGCCAGTACCTTCGCCAATATTTTACTGTCCACGTTCAGTAGCGATAGAGGCCTGTACGAATCACATTGGTCCGGCGGCTTCCCAGGCTTCAACAAGGACGTGATAAGGGCTTCGCGCATCGTAGCCGGCAGAGAACCCTCCTCCAGCGCAGTATAGTATACCTGTTTCAGCACCGGGGCCAGTGTGTGAATGAAAGTTTTGTAGAACTCGATCGGTATGCCGTCCGAGCCCGGCGCCTTGCCCGATGACATGGACATTATGGCCTCTTTTATTTCATCTAATTCGATTTCGTGATGGAGAAATTCCTGCTGTGTAGGGCCCAGCCAGGCTATGGCCGTGTCGTCGAGATAATCATGTAGATTAATCGGCGACGACCTGTGTGTGGTGTAGAGTCTGGTATAATGGTCAGTGAGGACCCGAAGCTGATCCGGGAGATTGCGCTGCGGGATCTCCCGCTCGTCGAGCAGGGAGGCCACGAAATTGCGGTACCTAGGGGGGCGGACAGCCGAGGCCAACGCCCTACCGGGCCTGTCTCCCTCTCCATATATCCTCGCCACGAACGGTTTCCCCAAAAACCTACTTTCCCTATCCGCCGCTTCCGTGTATTCATTCATCTTTTCTCGGAGTTGTGCGGCCACTGCAGCCCCCCGCGGGAGCCGGGTCAGCTCGTCCTCTAAGCGACGTATCTCGGTCTCGAGTCTGTGCAGATCCCCGCGCAAGGACCTGAGGACCCCACCTCCCTTGGCTATGCACCAGCCCCTCACAGTAACCTTGAAGGCTTCCCAGACCGTGGCAATACTGGACACGGAATCCACATTGCGGTCAAAAAAACTCCGGTATGTCTTGCTCCAGTTCCGCCCTAAAGACCGAGTCCAGGAGATGCGCCGGGTTGAGGCGCCAACTAAGAAAGGGGGAAACTGCCACGGGTATGCGCAGCGAAAGGAGGACCGGGGAGTGATCAGAAAGTGTGCGGGCGAGATGCTGTGTACGGCCGATCCATGAAGAGAGACCCGCCGAAAGAAATATATAATCTATGCGTGCCCACGTGGAGTGCACTGCCGAGTAATGTGTACCCTGCCCGAGCGAGGGGTGCGAGTACCGCCACGCGTCTATCAAATGGTGTTCGTCGACAATGTTTAATAATGTGCGTTGGGTCTGCGTGTAGTGCGACGTTTGAGGGTGTGATCTGTCCGCTGTGGGCCGAAGCGCAGTGTTAAAATCGCCCCCCATTACGACATGTGCCACTCCCAGTGTTTGTATCTTTCCCCACAGTGTGAGAAACGGGGCCGGGTCGTCTGTGTTGGGGCCATAGTAACAGGCAAAGAGTATTGTGTGTGAGTGCAGTGTCCCCCAGACCAGACAGTACCTACCACCCGAGTCCGCCTCAGTCCCCTCAGGTATAAACCCCACTCCCCTTCGCACCAGAATCGTAACCCCTCTAGCGTAGTTAGAGTAGGATGAAAACACCCTACAGGTAGCCCAGCGGGATGCAAATAAGGGGGACCCACCCTGTAAGAGATGCGTCTCCTGAAGCATGGCAATGGAAACCCCCTGCCTGTCCAAATACCCCAGGACCTGTCTCTTCTTCCTCGGGTTGTTCAACCCTCGTACATTCCAGGATATAAGTTGCAATTGTATAGAGGGCCGCGAATCAGCTACGTCACCCATTCACCCAGACCCAAACATCCATGGTTGAGAGCCATAGCATATGAAGTCGTGTAGCACTCAAATTCACCAACATGATAAACTCCCATAACAACTGCCCCCTCCCCCCGACTCCAGGTAACTGGCAGTGCCACATCTAAGATCTCAACAACTAGCCGGAGTCGGTTCCCTCCCACACCGGCAAACCCCACTAGCCGGGTACCTAGCTCCCTCCCCGTCCCTCCCTCCACGAACAAAACCATCCCCAAGAACATGAGGGAAACAACTGACGCCCTCCCCACACTTCGGAAGGGGGAGTATAGGGGTTCGCCCATTAGGGGACGATGCCTAGGGGCTCCAAACCTGCCCTCCTCCTCTCTACTTTCACCCGCTGGGAACCAGGTATGTTCCCGGTAGCACAATGCGGGACAGAGGCGGGTGACCGGACACAAGTAATGAAATAGTTCAGTTCAGCTTGACCCCTGACCTGTTCATCGGAAATGCCTCACCAGAATATACGTCTGATAGTCCGAGGATATGCAGCAGCAGTGGCCTCTCGCGGCCTGCATGGCGCCCCAGCACGATCAGTCCTGCTGCGCCATTGGCGACGGCGCCCTCGAGCGCCTCCCTCCCGTCGCCTCTGTGGCCATGTCTTTTTTATAGGATTTGAGGAAGTCTTCAGCCTGTTGTGGGGTTTGAAATAAATGCTGTCGGCCCTGGTAAGAAATTTTTAGCTTCGCTGGGTAAAGCATGGCGTAGGGCAGCTCCAGGGACTGTAGTTTCTTTTTCACCCCGGTGAATTTGCGTCTAGCTTCCTGTACCGAGGCAGTGAAGTCAGGAAAAAAGGATAATGTGGCATTACCATACACCCCCGTGCCAATCTCACGCGCTCGCCTCAGCACCGCGTCCCTGTCTCTGTAATTAAGGAAGCGCGCCACAATGGGTCGCGGCGGGGCTCCCGGTGGAGGCTTAGCAGCTAAGGATCTATGGGCTCGTTCCACAATGAGAGATGAGGAGAAGGAGTCTTTCCCGAACAGTTCAACTACAAGGTTCTCCATGAAAATTTCCATTTTCCCCGTATTGGTGGACTCGGCCAGACCCAGTACGCGGATGTTGTTGCGACGGGACCTCGCCTCTAAATCCTCATTCTTGTCCGCAATGATCTTAAGGAGCCGATCCATCTGAGTCACCTGCCTGGCAGCAGAAGAGGCCCCGTCCTCCAGGGTAGAGATCCGTTCCTCCGTTTCCTTGATGCGAGTATCATGGTGCTCCAGCCTAGTGACAACACTGTCCAACCTGGTATTGATGCTATCCACTTTGGCGTCTATGGATGTCAGACTGTGCCGCATACTCACTAGTAGAGCTTTCCAGTCTTCGTCGGGTGCCCACGCGGCGGGCGGCTCGCTCCCCGACGCCGGCGCTGTCGCGGATTTCTTCGCGGCCTCGAACGGCAGCGTGGACTGTTTGGCATCCTTGCGCCCCATGTCCAGGGCCGTCCCCTCCAGAGTCCGGCCCCCTCCGGCAGACCGGTCGATCGGTGGAGCCTTCCCAGCCGGGGCAGCAGCCGATCAGTCCGTGGGCACGGTCCCCAACCGGCGGCGCAGGGGGCGACCCAGCGCAACCCCCTCCAGTGGAATGCCCGCAAGCAGGCAGAATCAGGCAGCACACAGCTGGCCAATACCAGGGCGAGCGCCGCAGTCACGAGCCACGGGTCGAGGCTCTCAGCAAGTGGGCTCTTCACCTCCTCCGGCCGGCTCCCGCTCCGTCCCAGTCGCTCCACAGCCCCCGCACCGCCCCGCGTCCAGCGCCGGCCTCCACTGCACCCCGCCGACAGGGAGAGGACCAGAGGCGGGGGGGGGGGCCGCGTCAAGGCGTCCAGCCGATCCGCGAGCCAAGGAAGGGGTCGTGACCCCGATATACTGCTTATCCACGGTATTGCCACCGATCCACTGAGGCGTTCGTGGTAGGTAGGTATGGGCAGACTGCGCTTCCCGCGCCGAACTCGGACAGGCCGCACCGCGTGGGGAGCTCCTCCCTTCCCCCACACGGCCCGCAGCCCGCAGCCACGCGCTCCGCCGGGGACAGACTAAGCCAGGTCTTCAGCCTTCTGGGGGCCGCACTCCGCCAGGCCACCCGCCCAGGGAACCGCACCGCACCGCACCGGACCGGTGGGATCGTCGCCAGGCCCCCGCAATGTCCTACCAGAGTCGTTGAGAAGGGGCCGCCCGCGCCACCACCAGTCCCGTCGTCCCCTCCGCTCCAGCACCAGGAAATCTCCCCACGACAGGGGCGCAGCAGGCTCCGGCGTTCCCACAGCGGCCTCTCGAGTCCACCGGTGTACCGCTCTCCCTCGGGGGGCGTCCCCGCAGCAGCGCAAGGGCCCCAGAAGCCACGGAGTTTCCTGGCAGGCGACTCCGCCCCCTCGCCAGTCTCAAGACTGCCAGTAGCGCCGCCCGGGAAGAATCGCCGGCGATATCTCCGCTGTTCGGCAGGGCATCCACGCTCCACGAGCACCGCTGCAATCAGCAGGTATTCCGACGTCCAGCCAAGGCGTCTGCATGCAGGATAGAGTGGTCAGGATGGCTGTAAGGATCGGAAGAGTGCCCGGTCGGGCGAGAGCCTTGCTAATGCGCGGCCATCTTGGTTTGGCGCCACCTAGCGCCCCACGCCCAGGAAGAAGAGTTAAATGGACTAAACCAAAGTTACATAAAGTGCACTTCTCGCACAGACCACATGGGGAGCCAATGGACGGAGTTGAAGACGCACCTCTTAAAAGAACACTAGTTCACAGTGCAGTATCAGCTCTCTTCTGCTCCCAGACCACAGCTACCTCGCCTATCACTCGTTGACTGTGTCCTTGCCTTTTACCCCATGCAGTGCTCTGCAGACTTTTAGTAGGTTTATGCAGGTTCTAAAAAATGTGATAACATCACCCCCGATCTTCGAGCTCTGAATTGGCTACCATTCGAGGCCAGGATACATTTCAAAATTGTTTTCATGACCCATAAAGCGCTGCACCTCATCACCCCTTCCTATCTGTCCCAGACACTGACCCTTTCGGCTGTTTTATCAGATCCTCCAGAAGAACAAGCACTTTACTTCTCAAGTTTTGGATGCGTTGCAGTCGTCGCAGGTGTTTGGCCCGGGATACCTGCGTAGAGTGCGTTGTCGTAGTCCAGCCTGCTGCTGACGAGGGCCTGGGTCACAGTTCTTATTGTTTCGGTGGGGATCCACTTGTAGATCCTGCAGAACATGCGGAGGGTGTTGTAGCAGGAGGAGGAGACGGCGTTGACCTGCTTTGACATGGAGAGGGAGGAGTCGAGGATGATTCCCAGGTTGCGTGCGTGGTCGGTGGGTGTCGGTGCTGTTCCTAGTGTGGTTGGCCACCAGGAGACGTCCCAGGCTGAGGGGGTGGATCCGAGGATGAGGACCTCCGTCTTGTCCGAGTTCAGCTTCAGTCGGCTGCTCCTCATCCATACGGCGACGGCCTTCATTCCCTCGTGGAGGTTGGTTTTGGCGGTGTGCGGGTCCTTGGTGAGGGAGAGGATCAGCTGGGTGTTGTCGGCGTAGGAGATGATGTTGAGATCGTGTTGGCGGGCGATGTGGGCGAGGGGGGCCATGTAGACGTTGAACAGCGTCTGGCTGAGGGAAGAGCCCTGGGGTACGCCGCAGATGATGTCGGTGGCTTCGGAGCAGAAGGGGGGGAGGCAGACGCTCTGGGTTCTCCCGGAGAGGAAGGATGTGGTCCAGTCCAGGGCCTTCTCTTTGATTCCGGCATCTTGGAGGCGTGTTTTTAGTGTGCGGTGGCAGACCGTGTCGAAAGCGGCTGACCGGTCCAGGAGGATGAGGGCTGATGTCTCGCCGTTGTCTAGTTGAATCCCGATGTCGTCTGTGGCGGCGATGAGGGCTGTCTCGGTGCTGTGGTTTCTTCGGAACCCGGAGTGGGATGGGTCTAGGATGTTGTTGTCCTCGAGGTAGCGGGTCAGTTGCGTGTTGACGACTTTCTCGATGACCTTCGCTGGGAACGGGAGCAGGGAGATGGGCCGGAAGTTCTTGAGATCCTTGGGGTCCGCCTTGGGCTTCTTGAGAAGGGCGTTGATCTCGGCGTGCTTCCAGCTTTCCGAAAATGTGGCTGTCTCGAGGGAGATGTTGATTACTTTCCGAAGTTGGGGTGCGATGGCTGCATCTGCTTTGTTGAATATGTGGTGTGGGCAGGGGTCTGACGGTGATACTGAGTGGATGGAGTTCATGATCTTGCATGTTTCGTTGTCGTTGACGTTGGTCCAGGAGGTCAGGCAGTTGATGCGGGTGGTGTTCGCCGGGGGGGGTGGGGTCTGGCGCTGTCAGGGCGGTCGTGGTGTTGAAGCTGTCATGGATGTCAGCGATCTTGTGGTGGAAGAAGGTGGCCAGTGAGTCGCACAGTTCTTGTGAGGGCGGGATGTCGTTGGCGCTGGGGTTGGAGAGTTCCTTGACGATGCTAAAGAGTTCTTTGCTGTCGTGTGCGTTATTGTCCAGGCGGGCTTTGAAGAACGATCTCTTGGCTAATCTGATGAGGTGGTGATGTCTGCGGGTGGCATCCTTGTGGGCTGCGTAGCTGTCCGATGTTCGTTCGTGGAGCCATTTCTTCTCCAGTTTCCGGCATGTTCGTTTGGAGGTCTAGAGCTCTTTGGTGAACCAGGCGGCTTTCTTGCTGGTGCGGCTGTTGGATTGAATTCTAGCAAATTTTTTATTCCACCTGTATTAGTGTTTATGTTGCATTTTCCAGCAGTAAATGTTGCCCAGTTTGACTTACTGAAATGTATTTATAAAAAATTGGAATGGGTGCAGCTGTAAACATGACAAGAGAGATGCAATTCACTTACCTGGCCACTAGGGAGCATCAAGAACGAGGAAGGACTAACACAGCTCTTCCATTATATGGACTACTGTTAGAATGTTATTTGGTCAGACTGTAGTTCCTTATATAAGACTCTTGGGAGTTTTAGTTCTCCTACGTTACTGTTTGATATTGTTTACAAAATATATGTATGGTAACTATTTTGATGGCTGCTATGGAAGTAAAGCTGGTAGTTAAAGCATTATTCGAAGCCTTCGGTCTTGACATAGAGTTTGGAATTCTGACGTGTAGTAACTTGCAATCACGGCTAAAATAGATCTGACTAGCCAGGTCAAAGTGACCAGGGAAGCCTTGGTGCCCTGCCCAGATACCACAGTCATGACAGAGAGGTTGCTCCATAGATGGTCCAGGAAAGAACGCTATAAGCACATCACTGTCACAGGGAGGCAGGGAACCTACCAATCAACGATGGGCTGACTGGGCGGATGTACTGTTGTGGGCGTTACTAGGCTCGGATTGGCAGCAGCCTGGTTCCTGTGATAAGGACTGCAAAGGACCAGAACCAACACATGGTGAGTCTCCAGGGAGGGAAGTCGAGTGTCTGGGGAGGCTGGAGAGGATCCCTCTGAAGTTAAAGGAGGTGAACAATTTATTTGGACGGCAAGGAAGGTTTGGTTGGGCGAGTGATTCAGATAAAGTGCATTGGACGGTTTCATTTGAAGGGGGATGCCACCTTGCTCTCGAGGGTGAGCTGAGGGGTACGTCACTGACTGACCCAGCCTTGTCATCCTTTCTGAACGTCTGAAATGTGACAGTTAGTATTTCTGGCTTGTCCGATGAGATGACCTGACATGGAATGGACTCTTAAACAGCCAAGCATTAAAGAGGCCTTTCGAGTTACTGCTGACTCAGCCCCAGCCCTGGAGTCCTGTCACAGGGCTAGGCGTGTGACTGACTATAGCTTTACTCAGTCAGCCTCCAGATGGCATAGACTTGCTGCTAACTCCGCCCCAGCCCTAAAGTCCTGTCACAGGGCTTGTCCTGTGACTGAATATTGCTTTACTCCATCAGCTTCCAGAGACATTGACTTTCTGATGACTCCGCCCCAGCCCTGCAGTCCTGTAATAGGGCTAGTCGTATGACTGACTATTGCTTTACTCCAACAGCTTCCATTGGTCATGTACTTGCTGCTGACTCCGCCCTTACCCTAGAGGCCTGTCACAGGGCTAGTGTAACGGAGTATTGCTTTACTCCATCGGCCTCCAGAGATATCGACTTGCTGCTTATTCCACCCCAGCCCTGCAGTCCTATTAGAGGGCTAGTCGTGTGACTGACTATGTGCTTTACTCCATCAGCTTCCATTGGATGTTGACTTGCTTCTGACTCTGCCCCTACCCTAGAGTCCTGTCACAGGGCTAGTGTAAAACTGACAATTGCTTTACTCCATCAGCGTACAGAGGGTGTAGCCTTGCAGCTGACTCCGCCCCAGCCATAGAGTCCTGTCACAGGGCTAGCGTAACTGACTATTGCTTTACACCATCAGCCTCTCGGAGACCTTGGCATGAATCTGAGTGACAGGGCCCATTCCTGCTTCCCCTTCAAGTTGCCCGACCTGTGACTTCAGTCTCCCAGCTCTGCTGGTCTGAGAGGCGGCCCGGGCCTGACCGAAAACCCCCCATTTACCACATAGACCTGCCCTCCTCCGCCAGCACCACCCCCGCCGAAAACCCCGCACCTCGACAATTTCCAGTTTGTTTTTCAAATGAAAACAGCTTTAAATCTCCCAAAATGCCAGAGTTTGCCTAGTTTCAGTAATGGAAGCGGGCCGCCCCTCTTGCCTGGCTGCTTTTCCGTGAGGTCACCGTGGGCGGGGCCTAGTGATGTGGCTAGCCTCCCTCACACTCATTGCTTGTTTGGGACCTTTTTATGAGGGGGAATTTTGCAAACCAGACGGACTCGGGAACTTATGTTTTAGTTTTCAAACTTCCATTTACATTGTGGGCAAAAAGAGAAGGGGGAGGGGTGCTTCTTGGAAACGAATTCCCAGACACTCGAGTAAGATGCAAAATCTGCGGCTTGTTTTCCTTTATTGCTCACACACGAGGCTTTTAAAGCTGGTTTCCCACCACCAACGCAGCGCGTGACGTCACCACGCCAGGGAGACGCAGGAGCCGTAGCAACAGTACAAAGGTGCATTGAGTCGGTAACTGAGATGAGAGGGCTGAACATACGGTCTGTCAAAAATACCCTTCTGCAAGAATATATAATTACATCTGTTACTCTTTTTGAGTGTTGGTTTGCCCTTCCTATACTGCTACCATGTTGGGACGCTGATGGACCCTCCAGTACTACATCATTACATGTTTTACTCTCTGAATGTTGCTTTTCACATCCTTTACTGCTATGATGTTGGGATGCTGATGGACCCTCCAGTATTACAACGTTGCCTCTCCATGTGTGTTGGTGTTCTCATCCTTTGCTGCTGTCTTGGCAGTTCGGGCTGGACTGTTCCCATGAGGCACAGGGTCAGGACTGATTTGCATATAGCTGGGTCTGAACTGGGGTGGCGAAGTGAACTAAAGAACTATGATGGATTCAACCCAGATCTGTGTCGGAAAAGTTTCAGCGCTCCATCCATCATATCCTTGTGTTTGCCATGTTGATGAACCCCCAGTATTAGTGTTGGGGTCCATTAGTGTTTTCCATCCCTTACTACCGCTGTGTTGGGACGCTGATGGACCCTCCAGTATTACATTATTACATCTTTTACTCTCTGAATGTTGCTTTTCCCATCCTTTCCTGCTACCATGTTGGGTTGCTAATGGACCCTCCAGTATTTCAACTGTGCCTCTCCATGTGTGTTGGTGTTCTCACCCTTTGCTGCTGCTCTCCAGGGGTATTGAGCGGTCCTCCAACGTTATGCCTATAACTCTCCATGACTGTTGCCGTTCCCATCCTTTACTGCTACTCTTTTGGGGTACAGATAGACCATCCAGTATTACATCTGTTACTCTCCGTGAGTTTGGTATTCCCATCCTTGCTATTTCCTTATTTCAGTATTGGTGGTCTCACCGGAGTTTTATCAGTTGGCTTCTATGTTCATTGGTTTCCCATTCTCTCTTATTAGTGTTGGTTCTGGCGAACCCTCCAGTATTACATCTGGTGTTCTCCAAGATTTTTGATGTTTTTATCCTTTACGGCTACTTTGTTTGGGTATTGTTGGTCTCACCAGTGCTACATCTGCTCTGCTACTCTTCACACGTGTTTGTGTTCTTGTCTTCTGCTGTTACTTTCTTTGAGTATTGATGGCTTTAGATCTGTTACTCCCCACGCATGTTGGTGTGCTTTCCTGTCCTGCTACTCTGTATTGATGGTCTGACCAGCATTGTGTGCCTCTGAGTATGCTCATCCTAAGCTGTTACTCTGGGAATTGATACTCTCACGAGTAATGCAGCTGTTTCTCGCCAGGGTTTCTGGTGTTTCAACCTCTCCTGATCCTCTGGGTATTGATGGTGTCACCAGTATTGCATCTGTTGCTCCCCTTCCATAATGTTGTTCAGCCTTGATATCTACACTACTTCTGTTGCTCTCCGTCAGTATTTGTGTTCTCACCCCCCTTTCTTATGCTGTT
This sequence comes from Triturus cristatus, assembly GCF_964204655.1. Classification (NCBI taxonomy): domain Eukaryota; kingdom Metazoa; phylum Chordata; class Amphibia; order Caudata; family Salamandridae; genus Triturus; species Triturus cristatus. The sequence goes on from NC_140588.1 coordinate 1,042,675,180, forward strand.
GCTCTACGTAGGTAACCATGGGTTCGCCTGTGACATTATGGTAGGTTCCATCACTGTTTGTCTCTCCGTCCTCTGCTTTTACTCCGAATATTGATGGTGTCACCATTTTTAAATCAGTTCTCCAGAAATACTTTTGTTACCATCCTGGGTTGTTTTTCTCTCTGTGTAATGATGATGCCACAAGAACTGCATCTGTTACTTTCAAGTTAATGTTTGTTCCCACCTCCCTTTACTTTAGTGTTACACTGGATAGAGGTATTCATATTTATGAAGCTCCTGCTGTTACCTGGTGGGTGGTTGAGTGAGTGAGGCGTTATTTCATGCAGCATCATGGCTTGAATGACTTTGTCTTCCTGTTTTCTACGAGGTATAGTTACTTTTTGGCACAAGTTATAGTTACTTGATAACCATAAATAGTGATTTTCAGTAGTTTTGTTAGTTTAAAACAGTATGTTGTAACTCACGTTTTCACCTCACTAGAACACCCCTTTGACCTTTGTTTTCACTGAAAAAAATGGCAAAATATATAATTGTGTATGTATATATGTATGTGTGTATATATATATATGTGTGTGTGTGTATATTTGTGTGTTTTCATTCTCCCTACACTGACAGAGACCAGCACTCCAGAGTTGTGTGTGAATATCTGTTTATTCATCCATTAGCAGATGTTATCTGCTTATTCACCCATTAGCAGATGTTAACATCTCCCGTCTGCTAATGGGTGAATAAACAGATTTTCGTGCACATCTCTGGAGTGCCGGTCTCTCTATTAGTGGGGAAACAGTGGAAATGTAAGAGCAAGCTAAACGGTCCTCACATAACAACCAAGCATATTTACGGATATTCCGTTCATAAAGTGCTTTGGGTCAGGGCTTATCATCCATTGGTCTACTGCACTAACAGTCGCATTTTGTTAGGTCGAAGCCTGTCAAACAACGCAGCCATCTGGTTTGCTAACAACATCTTGGGGACATTCTGAAAGCTTCCCTGGTAATGCATTCCATCCATTGCTTACCATTGGCTATGCGGTTTGTCACTCACATTTGCTTGCTTTCTATTTTCTGGCTTGTTTTTAGGTTGACCAGCTTGAGTTTGACCCTTACATGGCCGATACCCCATTTACGGTATCCTTCCACCAGTGGCCGTTTTCTGGAAACAGCCCTTTATATCTTGTTCTTATCTTGTCACGTTTGCTATGCAGTCAAAGAAATAGGTCAAATGCCAGGCTGTGTATTCCGAGGGAGCTTAGTGTTTACATTTTCAAAGTGAGAGTCGTTTTGTGACACTCATGCTGGCTACTGGGGGTGTGCTAGGGGAAAGCTGTACCATGTAATTGTTTTGTATCACACAACACAATTTGAATGTCTGTAAAAGAACTGTGCAGATATTTCGGAATATATCAGAATTAGGGAAGCACAAAAGAAGCACATTGTTTGGAAATTCTGTAGTTTGGTAGAGAAAAAGTTATTTTAATATGATTAAAAAAATCAATACAATAGGTGATGACAGTTCCACACATTATTGTTTGTGTGCTGTGTACTTTCATCGGTAAAACTGCATGTCTGTGCAAATGTAATGGTCATTTCAGCTGAAGATGTGTTGTCTGTAATGGCAGGGCGCTACCACACCATGCATACTCCACTTTACCCCACTCCACTTTACTCTGCACTGCTCCACTTCACTCTGCACCAGTCTACCCTACGGCACTCCACACTGCGTCACTGTACTCTACTCTGCACCACTCCACTTTGCCCCACTTCACTCAGTGCTTCTCTACTTTGCACCACTATACTCTATGCCAATGCACTATACCCCACTCTACTATGCACTACTGCACTCTTTGCCACTGCACTATGCACCACTCCATTCTAGGCCACTCCACTCTACTTTACCACTCCCATCTATGCCACTACACTCTACGTCAATGCACTGTGCTCTGTACCACTCCACTCTACGTTACTCTAATCTATACCACTGCACTGTATGACACTCTACAACGCTGCATTCTTTGCCACTAATCTCTGTAATCCTGCTCTGCACCACTTCACTCTATGCCACTGGACTCTAATCTGCACAAGTCTACTGCACTCTATGCCACTACACTTTACGTCTCTCTACTCTGCACCACTCTACTCTATGCCAGTGCACTCTACCCCACTCTACTCTCCTATGTACCACTGCACTCTTTGCCACTGCACTCATTACCACTCCAGTCTAGGCCATTCCACTCTACCCCACCCCACTATACTCTACTCCACTGTACGCCACTCCACTCTGACACTCTATTCTTGTCACTGAACTCTTAGACAATGCACTTTACTGTGTACCACTCCAAAACCAGTGCAGTCTATGCCACTACTCTTGTCACTGGACTCTACCCTGCACCACTCCACTCTAACCTGCACCACTCCACGCTACTTCACTCTTCTCTGAAACAATCTACTTTATGCTACTGCACTCTGGCGCTACTCCACTCTACAACACTATACTCCATGGCCTTGCACTCTACACTGCTCCACTCTACTTAACTTTGTACCATTTTACTACACACCACTGCACTGTACGCCACTGCACTTTATGCTACTGCTTGCTACGCCACTCTACACCACCACACTTTCTGCCAATGCACTCTACTCCACTTTACTCAAAACCAATGCACTCTATGCCACTGCGCTCTACACCCACTCTCCTGCACCACTGCACTCTACACCACTATTCTCTACAACACTGTACACCACTACCACTGCATGCTATGCCACTCTAAACCATTGCACGCTAAGTCCCTGCACTCTACGCCACTCAATTCCACTCTTCACCACTGTATTCTGTGTCACGGCTCTGTCTGCACCACTCTACTCTATACCACTGCATTCTACACCACACCACTGCACCCTACGACACTCTCCACCACTGAATTCTCCTCCATACCGCTGCACTCTATCCTACTGCACTCTACTCTGTGTCCCTCAACTCTATGCCAATGCATTCTAGGCCACTACACTGTACCTCAATCTACTCTGCCACTCCACTGTAATCAACTGCACCCTGTCACTCTAATCTACTCTGCACCTCTGCACTGTTTGCCACTCTACTGTACGCCGCTCTACACTGCACCACTCCACTGTACCCTGCATCACTCCACTTTATCACTTCACACTACTCTGAAACAACCCACTCTGTCAATCTACTCCACCCTGTGCCGCTCCACGCCACTGCACTCTACGCTACTGCACTCTATGCTGCGGCACTCCTCTCTACGCCACTCTACTCCCTCACAACACTACCCCACTCCATAACACTCCACTCTACTCCACGACACTCTGCTTTACGACCCCCCACGTCACCCCTTTACACCGCTAACTCTTAGCCATGCTGAATAGGAGCCACACTGGTGTACATAAAACATTTTGGCAAAGCCAATAGCTCTTGCATAGGCGCGACCTTTTGGCTTTGCCAATGCTTGTGTATTTTGTTTCTGCTGACCTCCGCGAGGCGCGGTTGGTTTAGCCTGCTTCAGCCATGGGCGCTCATACTGTGAGTGAGTTTGCTTCTGAGCACATGCACATCCACCTTGCATGAAGTGCTCTTCAGTGTCGGGTGCTAGGCCATTACTCTGCTTTCCTAATGCGGTTTCATTTTCATTCTTTAACCTTTTTCTATTTCAGTCACCCCTGCGTGTGTGAACTCTACCTTCAGATTACAGTAATTCAAAGCCAACAGTATCTTTTCCTTCCACCAGTAACAATCATATTTTCTTGTGACAGCATTAAACTAAACTGGGTTTATATACCTGTTTAAATTGCACCTGCCTGCTAGGAAACAGTTGTATTAAAATGATATATTATATTAATCTTATTTCTACGTGTATTTTTTTATTTTCTAGCATATTGTCACCGATGTTGCACACCGTTGTGTTTTTTGTGTGTTTTTTTTCCTTCTACTTTTCTATTTTTGTGGTATGTTCTTAATTGTCTTAGATTAGTTACCAGGGCATTGGATAGAACTGGTAGCAGTGGAACACTGCACTGTTTTTTTAAACAAAGCACAGTAGTCGGCAGCTGTGACTTTATCAAGTCATGATGGCTCAGGTTTAAAGCCCGGCCCTGTCAGCGCTGGGAAGCCTTCGGGTAGCCATGCACTCTAGAAGTCCGTATAGAATGGAATGGAATGGAATGAATTGAGAGGCAGACGGCTCTCCGTTTGTTCCAGAGCAGAATATCCAAAGCCGCTGTTATTGCATCACTTTCGGTTGTTCCTTCCAGCTTTCTTGGGACGTATCACGCCACAAATGCTGTGAGGTATTTATTGAATCTACCAGCATAGTGCAAGGATTGCAAGCATTTGTAATGCAGCAAGTATGCTTTGAACTAATTTTGCAACCTTTCATCTGACGGTCGAAAAGACATCTAATGCTTTCTTCAGCACGCCGTCCCCTCATCCAACCGAAGGCTCTTCGGCAAAATCTGTCTAGTCTCAGCTTCTGCCACAAAGTGTCCCTTGTGCCATCAAGCCCCCTGCTTGACTTCACCTCTGTGCATGCCATCGCGACCATTGTAGAAGACTGTGGCATGGCCACGTGATGCCCCTCCTCTTTGATGACCCTGTTCCAAAGACCCGGCGGCTGGGACGGGTAGATGTCCTCTCCTGTAGTGTGGGATCTCCAGTTCTGGTTGCGTGCACTGCTCCCACTGCAAATACACTAAAACGTCAAAAAGAGCCATATGTGCCATGCTGTGTTATGCGGATTTATAGTGTGCACTATCACCACAGAGGGTATCCTGACACTGAGTAGGTGTGAACCTAGACAAACTTAGGGCCTAACGGCACTGCTCTAAAAGCTGGGTCGTCGGCTTGCTGCAGAATTCAAGAAGTGAGGAGCAGGCTCTTATGTGTAGCGGTGGGTCGCTCCATGCTTCAGGAGCGATGTAGGAGATGGCTCGACAGCCGAATCGTGGGATTTGTGCAAGTAGTAGTCTGGATGAGCAGAGGTGTCTGGAAGGTTTGTGAAAGAAGATGCGGTTCTCGAGGTATGCTGGGCCAGTGTTTAGAAGTGACTTGAAAGTGTGGGGGAGGAGCTTGAATTGTGCTCGCTTGTGAATGGGGAGCCCGTGGAGATCCTTCAGGTGTGGTGTGATGTGAGCGCGGCATGGGAGGTCGTGAGTGATTCTGGTTGCTGAGTTTTGAATGGTCTGCAGCCTTCTTGTGAGTTTTGTGTTGATCCCAGCTTAGAGGACGTTTGCATGGTTCAGATTGCTTGTGACCAGGGCATACATGACCGTCGTCCGAGTGCTGATGGAGGGCCATTTCAAAGTCTTCCTCAGCACCTTCAGGGTATAGAAGCATGAGGCGGTGACAGCTTTGACTTGGGCAGTCAAGTTGAGTTTGCTTTCGATGACAATCCTGAGGTTCTTGGCGATGGTGATGAGCTGTGGATGTCGTCCTAGCTCAGTTGGACACCAGCTGGAGTCCCACAGTGAAGAACTCTTCCCGACGATCACAATTTCAGTCTTGTCGGTGTTCAGCTTCAGACAGTTGGTATTCATCCACTGGGTGATTTAAGTCATGCAGGCATTAAACTTGATCCGGGCACCGAGCGACTTGTCCGTTAGGGAGAGCATAAACTACATGTCGTTGGCATAGGAGAGGACATTGATGTTGTGAGAGCGGATGATGCTGGCTAGAGGGATCATGTGATGCTTGAAGAGGGCTGAGGGAGGATCCTTACGGAAATCTGCAGATGAGGCTGCGGGCATTCAAGGTGTACGGTGCCAGGCTGACTGACTGTCAGGAAGGAGTAGACCCATCGAAGTACGTATCCTTAGATTCCAATATCATGTCGTCGTTGGATGATGATGGGGTGGGAGAACATATCAAATGCTGCAACGATGTCCAGGAGGATGATGACCGCTGTGTCTCCTCTGTCCAGAGTCATGCAGATGTTATCCGTGGCGGCGATGAGGGCAGTTTCCGTTCTGGTTTCAGAACCAACCACAGCATGGGGGCGAATTAGTTCTACTAAAACCTTGACCGAGAATGATCTGCTCCCGTTCCTTATTGACGGAACATCAGAATTACCAGAAGAGTTGTCCATGCTGTTCTCAATGTTCAGCCAACCGGGATCCGGGTGAAACCAAGAAACCAAAACAGCAGAGTGATCCGTGAATATCATTTTATGACCTGATCAAAGTTCTTGAAGATGATACCTTTAGAAATCACAAATGCCAAACTGAGAACATTCACATGTTTTGCTGTACACTAGCAATGTGCTCCCCTTTGGCAATCACAACTGGATGTGATGCAATGGCGAACTGGAAGCCACCTTGTGTTTTCCCATCTGGTTTTCCCCTGCAATCTGCCAGGTTTTGCAGTTTCAGTTGTTTCGAAATTGTCATGTCATTGGTGAGGTTATAGGCTGACGAGGAGGAAATAACAGCTGGACTCTGGTCATAATATTGCAGACGTTTCGTTTGACAAGAGCCATATGTTTAATAGGACAGTAAACCTCGTCAGTGGGGACCCTGTGCTTTTAATGGGGCATTACAGGCTGGACTCGTATCCTGTATCTGCATTTTCAGACTAGAGCAGGTATCTTGTAGAATATAGTTGCTTTGGCTTTTACAGTCACGCAGCTGATTTTACTTTCCCTCATTTGTTGTCTCTTTTTTTAGTATATTTATATTTCAATTTACTGTTACTGTGGTTATTCATACAGATAATTTTACTTGTCCTGTGATAGATTACTGTTTAAAAAAAAATGTAATTGCCCTTTCTTAAAGCTGTATTTTTTTTACCTTCGTTTACTTTCTATTTTCTTACATTTGCTATTTAGTTTCATGTAATTGCTTTATTGTTCCCTAAAATAGCTGAGCTGTTTGGTTTAGTGGATGTATCTTAATAATACATTTGTTTTTTACTAAGAATAGCTCTGTATTTTGTTATATAGTTGCTTTATTTTTTAATATGCTGTCGTGTGTTTTTCCAAAGTTGAAAAGTCTATCCTTATTACTGCTGTGTCCAGTATAATTTCTGCTGTGTCCTGTCATGGTCTTTACATTTCCTATTGATCTGCCACATGATTTTTGTGTCCCTTCAAATGTAACTTTAGGCATTTATATAGCTGCTTTACCTTCATAGGGTTGTCTTTTCTCAATATTGGTACTATGTTTTTACTTATAGTTGTTGAAATTACGTTGTATTTTCCTTATTGAGTTGAGTTTGCTATAGGATTTCATTTTCTTTAAGCCAAGTAATTCAAGCGCTCACTGCTGACTTCTGGTGTGACTTGCGGATCACAAATTTAGATCACGGCACGGCTCAGTCATCCTTTCAATATTCCAAGGTGGTTGACTTGAGCATCATTGAAAGTGGGTAAGGGAAACGTGCTATATACAGAGTTAAAATGTCAAACCTGTGGTAGGGCATGCCATAAAAAAAAAAAAACATTTTTGGTCTTCATCTTTTCTGACAGTTACTTTGTCTTTTCTTATAATTGTTTTGCTATCTCCACTTAGTGTATTGCTTGTTTATCTACTGGGCTCTTTAGTTCTTCCTTCTGTTCTCGGCTCTGTCCCTTTCAATGATTACATCCTTTTTGTTGTATGCTGCTGTGGGGTCCTCCCATACAACCCCATACTGATCAGGAGCCGAAATGGTACCATTTTACTCATTTAATGCTGAATGCCTCCACGACCATCAATTCCTTATCACTTTATTCTGGTTTCAGACCCAATCACAGCACAAAAACGTCCCTCATCACCATGGATGACATCCACATGACTCTGGACAGAGGAGACACTACTGCCCTCACCCTCCTGGACCTCTCTGCAGTATTTGATACGTTCTCAAACCCCATTCTCATCCCGTACCTACATGACATCAGATTCAAAGGACACACCCTCCTCCAATGGCTCTGCTCCATCCTGATTGGAAGCACCAAGTCAGCCAGCCTGGCACCGTACACCCGCAACCTCCTCTGAGGAGTTCCTCGAGGATCCTCCCGGATCCCCACTCTCTTTAATGCATGCATGATCCCTCTAGCCAGCATCATCCACTCTCAAAACATCAATGTCCTCTCTTACACTGACAACATGCAACTGGTTCTCTCCATCATCGACAAGACACCCAGAACCCGGATCAAGTCCAATGCCTGCATGACTGAAATCGCTCACTGGGTAAAGACCTGCTGCCTAAAGCTGAACACCAACAAGACCAAAAGCATGATCTTTGGGAATAGCACATCACCGTGGGACTTTACCTGGTGGTCAACCGAGATAGGACTGACAGCCAACCACATCCCTCTCACATAGAACCTCGGGATGATCTTTGACAGCAAACTCGACAAACCCACCCAAGTAAATGCCGTCACCGCCTCATGCTTCCATACCCTGAAGAAGTTGAGGAGGATTTTCAAATGGCTCCCAATCGGCACCCGAAAAACTGTCATCACGCCCTGGTCACAAGCATTCTGGACTACTGGAACACCCTCTATGCCGGGATCAACAAAAATGTACCAGAAGGCTGCAGACCATTCAGAACTCAGTGGGCAGAATCACTCTCAACCTCCCATGCCACAACTGCATCACACCAGACCTGAAGAAGCTCCACCGACTCCCCATTCACAAACATGCACAATTAAAGCTCCTCACCCTCACTTTCAGGGCGCTACGTAACACTGGCCCAGCATGACTGAAATCGCCTACTGGATAAAGACCAACCGTCTAAAACCGAACACCGGGAAGACCGAAATAGTCATCTTCAGGAAGTGTCCATCATTGTAGGACTCCACCTATACACACATTCAAGGCACTACACAAATCAGTCCCCACCTACCTGAACAGTTGCATCTCAAGTCCACCAAGCATCCACACAGGCGTAACGAACCTTGAGGGGGCCTCCCTGCAAGGCACCTGGGGGCCCCCCTCCGGGCTCAATCAGGAGCCCTGCAGGCAGAGTGATGTGCTGAGGGGGCCCTCCTGGAGCTTGGGGCACCCCGCACAGCGGGGCTGTGGGGGCCTGTGTTACGCCCCTGAGCATTGAGACACCTTCACTCCGCAGAACTCCTACTCGCCAACATCTCACGCATACACTGAACCAGAGCAGGAGGACGAGCGTTCTCTTACATCACTCCATGCATACACTGAACCAGAGCAGGAGGAGAAGCGTTCTCTTACATCACTCCATGCATACACTGAACCAGAGCAGGAGGACGAGCGTTCTCTTACATCACTCCATGCATACACTGAACCAGAGCAGGAGGAGAAGCGTTCTCTTACATCACTCCATGCATACACTGAACCAGAGCAGGAGGACGAGCGTTCTCTTACATCACTCCATGCATACACTGAACCAGAGCAGGAGGACAAGCGTTCTCTTACATCACTCCATGCATACACTGAACCAGAGCAGGAGGAGAAGCGTTCTCTTACATCACTCCATGCATGCACTGAACCAGAGCTGGAGGACGAGCGTTCTCTTAAATCACTCCATGCATACACTGAACCAGAGCAGGAGGAGAAGCGTTCTCTTACATCACTCCATGCATACACTGAACCAGAGCAGGAGGACGAGCGTTCTCTTACATCCCACGCATACACTGAACCAGAGCAGGAGGACGAGTGTTCTCTTACATCACTCCATGCATACACTGAACCAGAGCAGGACAACAAGCGTTCTCTTACATCACTCCATGCATGCACTGAACCAGAGCAGGAGGAGAAGCGTTCTCTTACATCACTCCATGCATACACTGAACCAGAGCAGGAGGAGAAGCGTTCTCTTACATCACTCCATGCATACACTGAACCAGAGCAGGAGGACGAGCGTTCTCTTAAATCACTCCATGCATACACTGAACCAGAGCAGGAGGAGAAGCGTTCTCTTACATCACTCCATGCATACACTGAACCAGAGCAGGAGGAGAAGCGTTCTCTTACATCACTCCATGCATACACTGAACCAGAGCAGGAGGAGAAGCGTTCTCTTACATCACTCCATGCATACACTGAACCAGAGCAGGAGGAGAAGCGTTCTCTTACATCACTCCATGCATACACTGAACCAGAGCAGGAGGACGGGCGTTCTCTTACATCACTCCATGCATACACTGAACCAGAGCAGGAGGAGAAGCGTTCTCTTACATCACTCCATGCATACACTGAACCAGAGCAGGAGGAGAAGCGTTCTCTTACATCACTCCATGCATACACTGAACCAGAGCAGGAGGAGAAGCGTTCTCTTACATCACTCCATGCATACACTGAACCAGAGCAGGAGGACGAGCGTTCTCTTACATCACTCCATGCATACACTGAACCAGAGCAGGAGGTGAAGCGTTCTCTTACATCACTCCATGCATACACTGAACCAGAGCAGGAGGACGAGCGTTCTCTTACATCACTCCATGCATACACTGAACCAGAGCAGGAGGAGAAGCGTTCTCTTACATCACTCCATGCATACACTGAACCAGAGCAGGAGGACGAGCGTTCTCTTACATCACTCCATGCATACACTGAACCAGAGCAGGAGGAGAAGCGTTCTCTTACATCACTCCATGCATACACTGAACCAGAGCAGGAGGACGAGCGTTCTCTTACATCACTCCATGCATACACTGAACCAGAGCAGGAGGAGAAGCGTTCTCTTACATCACTCCATGCATGCACTGAACCAGAGCAGGAGGACGAGCGTTCTCTTACATCACTCCATGCATACACTGAACCAGAGCAGGAGGAGGAGCGTTCTCTTACATCACTCCATGCATACACTGAACCAGAGCAGGAGGAGAAGCGTTCTCTTACATCACTCCATGCATACACTGAACCAGAGCAGGAGGAGAAGCGTTCTCTTACATCACTCCATGCATACACTGAACCAGAGCAGGAGGACGAGCGTTCTCTTACATCACTCCATGCATACACTGAACCAGAGCAGGAGGACAAGCGTTCTCTTACATCACTCCATGCATACACTGAACCATAGCAGGAGGAGAAGCGTTCTCCTCCATCACTCCATGCATGCACTGAACCAGAGCTGGAGGACGAGCGTTCTCTTAAATCACTCCATGCATACACTGAACCAGAGCAGGAGGAGAAGCGTTCTCTTACATCACTCCATGCATACACTGAACCAGAGCAGGAGGAGAAGCGTTCTCTTACATCACTCCATGCATACACTGAACCAGAGCAGGAGGAGAAGCGTTCTCTTACATCACTCCATGCATACACTGAACCAGAGCAGGAGGAGAAGCGTTCTCTTACATCACTCCATGCATACACTGAACCAGAGCAGGAGGACGAGCGTTCTCTTACATCACTCCATGCATACACTGAACCAGAGCAGGAGGTGAAGCGTTCTCTTACATCACTCCATGCATACACTGAACCAGAGCAGGAGGAGAAGCGTTCTCTTACATCACTCCATGCATACACTGAACCAGAGCAGGAGGACGAGCGTTCTCTTACATCACTCCATGCATACACTGAACCAGAGCAGGAGGAGAAGCGTTCTCTTACATCACACCATGCATACACTGAACCAGAGCAGGAGGACGAGCGTTCTCTTACATCACTCCATGCATACACTGAACCAGAGCAGGAGGAGAAGCGTTCTCTTACATCACTCCATGCATACACTGAACCAGAGCAGGAGGACGAGCGTTCTCTTACATCACTCCATGCATACACTGAACCAGAGCAGGAGGACGAGCGTTCTCTTACATCACTCCATGCATACACTGAACCAGAGCAGGAGGAGAAGCGTTCTCTTACATCACTCCATGCATACACTGAACCAGAGCAGGAGGAGAAGCGTTCTCTTACATCACTCCATGCATACACTGAACCAGAGCAGGAGGACGAGCGTTCTCTTACATCACTCCATGCATACACTGAACCAGAGCAGGAGGACGAGCGTTCTCTTACATCACTCCATGCATACACTGAACCAGAGCAGGAGGAGAAGCGTTCTCTTACATCACTCCATGCATACACTGAACCAGAGCAGGAGGAGAAGCGTTCTCTTACATCACTCCATGCATACACTGAACCAGAGCAGGAGGACGAGCGTTCTCTTACATCACTCCATGCATACACTGAACCAGAGCAGGAGGACGAGCGTTCTCTTACATCACTCCATGCATACACTGAACCAGAGCAGGAGTAGAAGCGTTCTCTTACATCACTCCATGCATGCACTGAACCAGAGCAGGAGGACGAGCGTTCTCTTACATCACTCCATGCATACACTGAACCAGAGCAGGAGGACGAGCGTTCTCTTACATCACTCCATGCATACACTGAACCAGAGCAGGAGGAGAAGCGTTCTCTTACATCACTCCATGCATACACTGAACCAGAGCAGGAGGAGAAGCATTCTCTTACATCACTCCATGCATACACTGAACCAGAGCAGGAGGACGAGCGTTCTCTTACATCACTCCATGCATACACTGAACCAGAGCAGGAGGAGAAGCGTTCTCTTACATCACTCCATGCATACACTGAACCAGAGCAGGAGGAGAAGCGTTCTCTTACATCACTCCATGCATACACTGAACCAGAGCAGGAGGACGAGCGTTCTCTTACATCACTCCATGCATACACTGAACCAGAGCAGGAGGAGAAGCGTTCTCTTACATCACTCCATGCATGCACTGAACCAGAGCAGGAGGACGAGCGTTCTCTTACATCACTCCATGCATACACTGAACCAGAGCAGGAGGACGAGCGTTCTCTTACATCACTCCATGCATACACTGAACCAGAGCAGGAGGACAAGCGTTCTCTTACATCACTCCATGCATACACTGAACCAGAGCAGGAGGACGAGCGTTCTCTTACATCACTCCATGCATACACTGAACCAGAGCAGGAGGACAAGCGTTCTCTTACATCACTCCATGCATACACTGAACCAGAGCAGGAGGAGAAGCGTTCTCTTACATCACTCCATGCATACACTGAACCAGAGCAGGAGGAGAAGCGTTCTCTTACATCACTCCATGCATACACTGAACCAGAGCAGGAGGACGAGCGTTCTCTTACATCACTCCATGCATACACTGAACCAGAGCAGGAGGAGAAGCGTTCTCTTACATCACTCCATGCATACACTGAACCAGAGCAGGAGGAGAAGCGTTCTCTTACATCACTCCATGCATACACTGAACCAGAGCAGGAGGACGAGCGTTCTCTTACATCACTCCATGCATACACTGAACCAGAGCAGGAGGACGAGCGTTCTCTTACATCACTCCATGCATACACTGAACCAGAGCAGGAGGAGAAGCGTTCTCTTACATCACTCCATGCATACACTGAACCAGAGCAGGAGGACGAGCGTTCTCTTACATCACTCCATGCATACCCTGAACCAGAGCAGGAGGACGAGCGTTCTCTTACATCACTCCATGCATACACTGAACCAGAGCAGGAGGACGAGCGTTCTCTTACATCACTCCATGCATACACTGAACCAGAGCAGGAGGAGGAGCGTTCTCTTACATCACTCCTACTTTACGGAACAACCTCCCTCTCCACATCAGAGCCTCCGCCTCTCTTCCTGAACTCCACTAGAATCTTAAGACCTGGCTTTTCAATTAACCAACGTACCATAGGTAGGGCTCGGCACACACACCTACTCAGAACCAGGATTCCCATGCGGGTGATAGTGCCCTTTACAAATAAACATAACATAATATAACAGATCCCGGCAGGCTTTACCTGGTGAAGTGTGCACTTGGAGAATCTAGCGTGGTGATACCGATTTTACTGAAAACTCGCGATTCCGCTCAAATCAGTAGTCCAATATATCTCTGAATGATGTCCATACTGCTTGTCCCGTCCTATTGCTATCTATCTGTATCTTGCCTACCTTTGGAGGCGTTTGCAGCATTTTCCTAAAACTGCGGTCGTTGCTCGAATCTCTCTGAATATTTATTGTCATTGTGTCCTTTCCTACCGTACAGTGGGTGCTCCTCTCTAAGTATCGATTGGGCCGCCTCTTTCATTGGTGTGTCCCGTTATGTACTCAATTTGTCCGTTCGCGTTACTTTTCTTTCCGGTGATAGTACCTTTTCAACTTGTATAGTTTCTGGCTAACAAATTATAGTTGTGTTTTTTTTTTTTTTGGGGAATGTTGTTTTCTGTTTTTATATAGTTGCATTGTCTTTTCATACTGCTGCTTCATCTTCTTTGTATATGTTTTATTTCTTCCAGTTTCTCAATTTTCCTCATGATTATACAGTATCCTTATTTACAGTTGGTAGTTTCTTACAGTTGATATCATTTTTTTTATTTGTGTCTTTCCAAACAATTGATTTCAGACGTTCAGATAGTTGGTTTTCAGTGTTTGCTTTTGTCCTTTATATTGATTTCTCTTCTCATCATTAGGTATTCTTTTTTTTTAAAACAAAATATGTTCCCTTTTCAATATTGTCTTATATTTTATTATAGTTTTATATTTATCTTTGTGTATAGTTGAGTAGTGACTTTTCCTGTAGTTGGTTGCTTCCTTATCATTTAAAAAAAAAATGATATTTGATTTGTTTTTTCCTATGGGTGCAATGGGCTTACAGATTGATGCTTTTTGTTGTAGTTCATATGTTTTACATTTCTTTTTAGTTTCTCACTCTTCCATATAGCTGTTTTCTTTTTATGGCGTTTTCTTGTATTTTATTTTACTTCATTAGACCTTTCTTATATTTACATAGTCTTTTTATTGTACTTTGTTTTTCTTGGTGATACGTTGTTTTTGTTTGAGCATTATTGCTTTCTGATGGGTGTATTCACAGTTTTTATTTCCTTAACACATGCTTCCCAAATAAAAGCAAAGGTACACAATGCAGGGAAATAGCCATTAAAAGCAGTCAATGCCCGGATCCATGGTGACTATAACATTACTTGCAACTGTCCCCAGACCTCCGATTAGTTGATTTAAATAGAAATGTTTTATTGTTCTTCTCCGACTTCAGGCTAATGGTCGGGCTTTCTTCTTCTGCTAGCTCCTCTCTCGCTCTGCTTAATCATGAAACTATCATTATAATATGTCTAGTACTGAAGAGTTACCACAATATATAGTTATGTTCTCTATATTTTATTTGCGTATGTGTATTTCGGTTTAAGTGTTCATTTGTTTTACTGTTTTTTGCATAGTCATTCTAGCTATACTAGCAGTCTCTATCTTTTATTATTTCTGTGTTTTTTTACTGAGGCCGTTTTAAAACATCCTTTCAAAAACAAAGCAAACAAACAGCGCCACCATGCGGCAGACTGTTATAAGTACCGGTGTTGGCAATTAAGTGCCGGTGCCTAGCACCGGCATCCCCCGGCTCAAAATAAGCACTGCTGTTATCTCATTGCATTGTTATCTTCCTTTAAAAAAATGTTTTAATTAATTTGATTATTTATGCATCGTTTTCTTCCTTGAGGTATCTGTTTTAGTTTCCATTTAGATGCCTCCAACCTACAATTTCTACAGTTAAGCCCATCTTTAAACTCCTTTCAGCAGGTCCTTTTGCCAGTGCAGCTCTTTTAAACATTACGTTGATGCTGGGGGTGACACTTATGCCTGTGTCGGTTTGCCTATTTCTGCCAAGTGATGGCTCGTAGAACCTTTGCAAACACATGTGCATGAGTTCTGCCCAGATGATTCTTGCAGTTTCCTGTCATGGTTGATTCTGCTCTTCTGAGAAATGTATCTTCACCGGCCCTGACATGTTGAGTTGTTCTAATGAAGGGTTGTGGTCCCAGATTCCAGTAAGTGTTATTGAAATAAGCTACCTGTAACAGTAGCGTGTTGCATGTTTATTCCTGACCTCACTTGCTTCAAAATAGGCTGGAGGAAACACAGCTACTGGAAGAAGAGTGTACAGTGTGGGACACAACAAACTTTAGTGAGACTAACAAGGCACATTTTCCAAGCCAGACCACAGGATGATGGTGATAAGCAGAGTATGGGACTCTGTATTAGATCTATGCTGTCTTTTTGCTGCATACCTTCTTAGTGCTTTGAAGATGGCATTGGCTGCTCCCCACAGCACTCAATTCAATAGGTGACTGGTTCAGAGTGAAGCCATCAACATTCTCTGTGCAAATGTGTGATATTGTCAATCCATAATTCATAGCAATATTGAAATACACAAATGGTTGCATATCAACATGCATAAGTTGTGTAGTCCTTTACTGATGGGCTGAGTCAAATGATATAGGAAACACAATGGAGTACAACCAATATGGGAACCACGCTTGGTTTCCTATATGTAATATTTAAATGCTGATGATTTTTAAAGACTTTAAAATTTGTGACAATATTGCTGTGATTTTAAAATGGCTTCTTCTCTTTGATTTCAGAACGGGAGGCGAAGAAAGCGTGCTCTTGGCTGCGTGCAGCCGGGTTCCCACAGTATGCCCAGCTCTACGAGGGTACGTTTTTCATCTTTTCATTTCTGGTGGGGTTTGGTCGTGTAAGTTTCCACATAAATGTTTCCTAGAATTGAATGGGTTTTTTTAGCCGCAAGTCAGCAAATATCTTACAAGGCCCGCCATTGGGTGAGATGCTGCCCCCGAAGCAAGGGCCCAAACAAATACAATATGTTAATCCACAGGAGACCGTGACATATGGAAATATATGAAATCCAACAGTTACATGCAAATAAAGCTAGCCAGATTTCAAATACCTTGTCTATTCTAGTGCCTGTACATAAAATCCCTATACAGAGCCTTTGCCCCATCACCTTCCTTTGTTTCTGGACCGATTGCTTTGGTAACTACTCCCTCTTTTCAGAATTCTCTCCCCGATGGGCACTTTGGCGATGGCGGGTCCTTGATATTGGCTGCCGCTGAAGCTGCGGAGGGGTTTTCTGCTTCCAAATGTCTTCCATGTTGTCCTTTTATGCTCTGCATACCCAAAAAGCGAATGCTACAATCTCAACCCGAAGCACAACTGCTGAGTAGCTCCATGCACGTGGGACCCCTTTGCATGCTGGGATTTTGAAGCTGTGCTGTAATGGTAAAATCTAACTACAAGTCTCAGAGCACAAGGGGTCTCTGGCTGGGAAGTCCGGACTGGCTGGAGGTGGTCCACATGATAAGGGCCTGATTGACAACCACGGGCACTTGCGGACATTGCTGTCTCCTCAGGGGCTTCAAGCTCTACATGACCTCTATCATCTTGTTGGGTACAAACACTTGAGTGTGTTTCATGTGTTTGCAGAACTCTGATCTCAAAAGAGAGTCCACGTGCAGTCTCTGAACTGTGCTGCCAACTTTGGAACTGGGAAGCTCACTCAATTTGACCAGTCCTCTGTAAGTTTCCTGTACAGCTCTCATGGACAACCGTAACCCTGGCCAAGTGTCGCGAATAAGGCTATTGCTTGTTAGGAGTTCGGCCTTCACACCCTTCCTCTGTCACCACACAGGTCTTCCGTGGGAGAATTGTTGTTTACCGCTGACAGCCCATCTGTCGTTTACATGGCCGGCTCCCAGGGCCTTCAACCTTGGCTCGGCTCTGGAAGGGAAGGCCGAGAACAATGGCGGGAAACGTGGCATCATGGCCAAGCGCGAGGCCAGCGATTGTCTGACGCCGAGACTTCCATATCCCCTCATAGAGCGAAATCCGCAAAGCGAGGGAAGGGACGCTTTTTTTACTCCTTGACTTCTTCAATCATCTCCCCTCTAGCCTAGACCATGCATTGATGGCAACAGGGAGTGAAGGCGCCATATTGGAGACATGGATGAGCTCAGTTTGGCTTCTTGGGGACATTAGGATGAAGCCTCATTAAAACTTGCCCCAGCTGTTAAGTTCTCTCTTTCAGGTGATACAAGATGCCTTGTAAGGTCTTGTTGTCTTTGTATTGCATAAAGGTGTCCCATGAAGCGCAGGCACTTTTATACGGTAAGAGAAACCCCGTGAACATGGGGACCGTGCACCTCATCAGAAAAAAATGCCTTGCACTTATGCTGAAGTCCCAGCAGTGCATGTGCAGGAGACGGCACAGTAGAGAGTAACGGAAGAAGTTGTGTACGCGCCGCACTGCGACTGCATGCTTCTGGTTGCCTCAGAGGGGTAGATCAAGTCCAAAGTGCCAGCCCCATTCAAAGTCCAAAGAGAAAGGTGCTGCTGAGCAGACAGGGAGCACAGCCCTGCCACACTGAGCTATGTTCATCTGCACACCATCCTCCCCCTGAAAATGGGAAGATCTATCTGCACAATTGAATTCCAAGATGGCAGTGCATGCCAAGTGCCTGGCACCTGTCGGGAGTCAGGCATGCGCCCCTTCCAACTGGGTCCTTAGTCTGTGCTCAGCCATCTGTGGGAGGTTCAGTGGCAGGAACATCTGCTACTCACCCGTTCTGTTATGACTTTACATTTTCGTGGGACTTGCACCAGTCATTGCAGGGCAGACGATACATAATTATTAATCTCCCTTCAAGAGGTCATTAACCACTCTTAATGGTTCTGTGCAGTTATTTTTGCATTTTGTTATGCAATAGATTGGGCACAGTCCAAGACTAGTCCTAAATGAAAAGATCATATGAGGAGGGATTCAAGAATTGAAACCTGGAGGAGAAAAGGAGAGGTGCATAAGTGTTAGAGACATTGCAGTTATAGACTATTTCTAAAACAAGATCATTGTCTACGCCTTGTTGGGAGGACTCGAGACAGTAAGAAATATTGTTTTATGAATGCACGAGGCAGCATAAGTGGTTGAGGCAGAAAGAGAAAATGTATTCAAAAGACTTGTGGTGTGCGGAACAATACCATATTGTGCAATGGTTAATCTGAGGACCAAGGGCACTTGGGAAAGTGGGTGGAACAGGCATGCCTTACCGACTGCCTAATTGTGTGTGTCTGTGTATAGTCTTGTGTTTATGAGGGCTGAGTAGGTCACTCTGTGTTGGTAGAGGAATGGAAGAGGCATTCGTCACATCCCTGGAAGTTTGGTGGGGTTAGCATACAGTAACTCGACGGCCATTTTGGTTTTTATTCAATTCATAAAAATAGAAGAAAGACACCAAAGGGTTCATCAGCAGTCAGGATCACTTTCCTGCAAGGCTGTGGTCCTTCCAGATTGAAAAGTGGTTGTCTTGCCAGTATGGCTATCTCCTATCAAACGGGCATCCCTTGTCACGCGAGTACATGTCATAAGAGTTGGCTTCACTGAAATTGTGGGTACCAGCTGTAAGAGCTGCCATGAGGATATGCACCATGGCTGCCTACTGTGAGAATGGGCTGAGTGCGTAACTGCTTTACAATGGGTATCACTACCGAAGAGCGGTACTTTCTATAAGAGAAGGTATACCACCCGAATGTCGACTTTTGAATATCACGCTACCGCAATATTGTAGCCAGTCTATCAACTACCAAAATATTGTGACAATAAATATGTACAGGTTAGTTGTGACTGGTTGTATTTATGTCTATATATTTACCTTGACAATATTTCGGCAGTCGATATTCCAGCTGCTGTACTTTGGTAGCGCTGTGTGTTAGTGCGTGATAGAACGCCCATAAGGAAACGCTCTGATCCATGCCATGAGTGGGCATCAGTGTGGGCAGAGGTTTCTGCTGTTGACTCCTCCACCGTAACCATGTGTTCTATTGTGGTGATGTAGGTGAGTGCACGTAGCCACGCCCTGACGCTTGGTGGGATGTGGTCCTTGTTCTAAACCTGGGATCAAGGAAGGGCAGTTTTGGTTGGGACTGAGATAGCGAATAGCAGTTGTGCATCGGTTCATAATTGTATCATAAATAGCGCTCCCGGTTTTATGGTATTTTGTTTTTTACATTTCTTTCTGTATTTATCCATATTTATTTTTTGGCTATCATGTCTGTATTTATCCATTTTTCTTTTGAGAATAAATAGTCATAAAAGGGTATATTTCCACATTTATTTAACTGACAAGCATGCACTCATATTTCGATACCTGTCGCGTTTTAGAAAATTAAGCAGACAAATGTAACAAATCGCTACTCCCACAGGTAAATGTTAGCTTTATGTACAAATGTATGCTAACATATGCTGTATTTAAGGAAATCTCATCCTGTTTTCAACTCCTCCTTCTTGTAGCTCCTCATCTGTTGGCCTGGAATTTATGTGGGCAGGATGGAGATTTAGTCGCAAGAATCACAATTTTCTGCATTTCCGCTTTTAAAAATTCATGCAGCCAGAAAACATATTTTCTGTTTGTATTTATCTGTAAAAATCTGTGAAAACTGGGAGCCTTTTTTTTTTTTTAATTTCAAAGATTTTTATTGAAATTTTTGCATAAAAAAAGGAACACAAAACATAAGCACACAAAACAAAACATTTAGTCATACAAAAACATAGAAAATGCACAAAATCTGCGATTTCTAAGATCTACAGTACCTTCCGTTTCCCTCTGTTTTCTTTATAGTCTGCCTTCCCCTTCTGTTCTAATAAGGGGTCTCGGGTAAGTGGGAGGGGGAAAGATGCCGGACCCCCGCTGTAAGTGTATAGGAGCACAGAGAGAGAGAGAGGGAGCTTGGTGGATTGTTCTAGAAGCTAGGCGGCAGATGTCAGTCTCGCCTTCTTCAGGGGGGTTCATATGGGCCTAGGTACTTATCCATAAAACTGGGAGCCTTAATCATCAAGTCGTTTGCAAATTAAAATACATTCATGAAGCAAGCTTGCCTTGTCTCTTCCTCTTCGACACTAAGTTGAGTGGAGTGATCAAATGGTGTGGAGCTCTGAAGTGCCTCCCTTCGTACCTCTTTGAGCTATGGTGCATCACCAATCTTTGAACAGTGGAACAGAAGGAAACGGATCCGCATACTCAGAAGACCTGCAGCTGCTCGCCTTTCAAACTGGGGTCCAGAGATTCCTTGTGAACTGCAAGCCCCAGTCTGGAAACATTGTGTCCCGGTGACGTGGAGTTATAAAAAGCCACCCTCAATATGGAAAGTGTAAGGACCATGAGCAGTAAGCAAGCACGCGTGTGATCCATGTAGGACCACTGCATTATACGGATGGCTGCACTGTGCCATTGACTTTACATCATTGCTTTGGTGATGTGACAAGTTAATTCCTTATGCATACCTGGTCACACCAGAGGCTCTCAGGTTCCTCCTGATGAATGCAACTCTCTCCGGAAGAGTCAGCAAGCCAACCGTGTTAGCTTTGCCAATGCTTGTATATTATGAAATGCCTGTGCATTCCTTCCCTGGTGCTGGCCCCCACGAGCATTATATAGATAGATATAGATATATAGATAGATATAGATATAGCTAAGGCTATATAGATATATAGAGATCTGTACAGCTATATAGATACTGAAAACGTAATTGTTCCTTGTCTGTCTGTAGTGGAAATGTGGCCATTTTGCAGAATTGATGCTCCTTGAACTTGAACCCAGGCTGCTTTTGCCCTTGACCAAAAATATCTGTGACCAGGAGCTAATCTCTACTTCTGCTTCTTTCCAATTGCATGTAGATATTCTGTAAAAAAATAAATAAAAGTGCACAGTGCACTGCATAGTACTGTCAATTACATGCTATCATTCACACTCCACCATACACTGATTATGGCAATCTTTTCGCAGCAAGACCCTGTGTGCCATATTATTCTATGTGCATTTCCCCATGTTCAGAGGCTTCTGCTACAATAAGTATTTTTTTAGTAAAGTGCTTAGATACTTCTCGGATCCATATTCATGCTATTAATGAAGTATGAACACTAACTGAGCACCCCTGGAATCTTGCACTCTCTTTCAGACTGTGGCTTGGTCCTGACCACTGGACCAGCACCTACAGCGCACATCTGGGAGACATGCAGGCCCGGGATGAGTGGACATGAGACAGACTTCTTCATCTTCCATTGGCTGCCGAAGGAGACTTCTTCGTCTTCCATTGGCTGCTATTCGAACAATGAACAATTAGCTTGAAACGCGGAATAAGCAAATCCTTTTCAAAACAAATTTGCAAACAATTGATGGAGTTGCCAAAAATAGGGATAACTTTCTACAACATAATGTCATCCAGGCCACTTTCAAACGTGTTCAAAGAATTAGGCATTCACCCAAACTTGAGTCACTCCCTCGGTCGACTCACCTTTCTAGTCCTTTTGTGTACATGAGCATTGGTCTGATCATCACCGCACACTGACCCACTTCCTCCACAACTCTGCAAGGACGTGTTGTAGACCCACGTGTTGACCTATCATTAGCTTCAAGTGTCTGCCTTGGCCTAACCTCCCCATGGACACCTGTATGAACCTAAACCTACTTCCAAAGCTCTTGAGTTGCATTAAACTTCGCTACAGGACTCCTTTATGCACCTAAGATGAACTCCAGGCTGTATGGGTGGGCCCAGCCTTAGCAGTAAGAAACAAGTGTTTTTCTACCTTCTACATGTACTCATGAACGAACCTTAAAATTGGAACTCATTTGTTGGCTTAATCTTTACTTCAAGCACATCTCTTGACCTAACGTTAACTCCAAGACTCATGTGCTAGACTAACCGTTCGCTCCTGAACTCGTGTGTTGAACCAACCTTAAGCTCCTGGACCCATGTGCTGGACCAGCCTTTAGCTCCTGGACACGTGTGTTGGACCAACCTTTAGCTCCTGGACACGTGTGTTGGACCAACCTTTAGCTCCTGGACTCATGTGTTGGACAAACCTTTAGCTCCTGGACTCATGTGTTGGACAAACCTTTAGCTCCTGGACTCATGTGTTGGACCAACCTTAAGCTCCTGGACTCGTGTGTTGGACCAACCTTTAGCTCCTGGACTCATGTGTTGGACCAACCTTTAGCTCCTGGACTCATGTGTTGGACCAACCTTTAGCTCCTGGACTCGTGTGTTGAACCAACCTTTAGCTCCTGGACTCGTGTGTTGGACCAACCTTTTAGCTCCTGGACTTGTGTGTTGGACCAACCTTTTAGCTCCTGGACTCGTATTGAACCTAATCTTAGCTGCATGTCTTTTGTTGGCCTATCCTTCAGCTCTAACACTCATGGGTTGACTGAACCATGGCTGTAGGACTTGATTGGCTGACTTTAACTGCAGGTCTTTTTTTGGCTTAATCTTAGCTGAAGGGTTTAGGTTAGTCTAAACTTAGCTGCAGAATATGTAATTGTAATTGCATTTATATACCGCTTACTACCCCTGACTGGGCGTCAAAGCGCTTTTTGGTGAGCAGCATGCTATTCCGTTACCCAAAAAGGATTATTGTTGAATTAGTATAGGGAAATATGAAAATGTATTTGAGCAGTGGACATGTGGGTCTCTTATTTGTGTTGAAAAATGATAGTGGAGGGATAGAAGAGGGAATGTTTTGCATTAATATAGCGCTTGGTACCCCTGATGGGGCATCAAAGTGTTTTTCGGCGAGGAGCACGCTATTTCGAAATCTAAACAGGATTAGTGTTGAATTAGTATAGGGAAATATGAAATTAATTTGAGCGGTGGACATGTGAGTCTGTTGTCTGGATTGAAAAGGCTAGTGGAGGGATAGAAGAGGGAAGGGTCTGGAAAGTGTTTATTTTGAGATCATGACAGCAGGAGGAGGTTTGCGATGAGTAGCGGGGAGGTGGGAAGAGTCAGAAGGAAGGGTTTAGAGAGGCTTGTTTGGGAGATCTGATAAGTAAGAGAGGTTTGAGTTGATGCAAGGAGTGGCAGAGGAGGGAAGAGTCTAGAAAGGGGGTATTTTGGGGATCATAGTAGAATGAGGTTTGGGATGAGTCAGATTGTGGCGGTAGAGGATATATTGAGAGGGGTATAGGGTGAGATTTAGGGTAGTTCTTGTGTGTATCATTATCTGCAGGTCCTGTGCTGGCCTTACCTCTGGCACTCATGCGTTGTCCCACCCATACGTAGCTGTGTAACTTGTTTGAGTAACCCCAGCTGTAGGACTTAATTCACTAAACTTAGCTGCAGGCTGTGTTTGTGTAAAATGTCGCTCTGGGCCCTGTGTGAGTTGGCCTAATCTTAATGAAGCTATAGGCTTGTTTAGGTAAACCTAGCTGCAGCATTCTAGTTGTGGTGTTTGAGTAACCTTAGCCGTAGGACTTGTGCTGGCCTAACCTTTAGTAACTGTACTTCTGGGTTATCCTCTCTCATATGCATCTGGCTGTAGACGTTATTTCACTAACCTCAGCTGCAGGACTTGTTTGACTAACCCTAGCGGCTGGACTTTAGTTGGTCTAGCCTTGATGAATCTGTTGGCTTGCTTAGATAAGCCTAGCTGAAGCACTTTAGTTGTGTTGTTTGTGCAATCTTAGCTGTAGGACTTGTTCTGGTCTAACCTTCACCCGCGACACACATGGATTGTTCCCACCTCAGCTGGACTTGCCACTAGGAGTTGCTTGAGTGACATCAGCTGTACGACTTATTTGACTCCTATTATCTGCATGACTTCTTTTTTTGGGCTAATCTTCCCTCCCTTCTCTCTTCTGCAGAATCTCGGTTCCCCCTTAACATCGACTCCGTGAAGAAGGATCACAGCTTCCTGGACCAGGACGCCCTCAAATCCCTCTGCAGGTGAGAGCACTTCCGGCAGGGAAGGGCACTTCCGGCAGGAGCACTGCTTGTTGTGTCAGAAGTGAACTTTGTGTGTCTGTACTCATCCATGGGGAACTGACGCACCATCCTAGCCTTACACAGCTCACTCACGGGCTCAGCATCCCCTGGGGAACTGAGGCACCATCCTAGCCTTACACAGCTCACTCACGGGCTCAGCATCCCCTGGGGAACTGAGGCACCATCCTAGCCTTACACAGCTCACTCACGGGCTCAGCATTCCCCTTGGGAACTGAGGCAGCATCTTAGCCTTACACAGCTCACTCACGGGCTCAGCATCCCCTGGGGAACTGAGGCACCATCTTAGCCTTACACAGCTCACTCACGGGCTCAGCATACCCTGGGGAACTGAGGCACCATCCTAGCCTTACACAGCTCACTCACGGGCTCAGCATCCCCTGGGGAACTGAGGCACCATCCTAGCCTTACACAGCTCACTCACGGGCTCAGCATTCCCCTTGGGAACTGAGGCACCATCTTAGCCTTACACAGCTCACTCACAGGCTCAGCATCCCCTGGGGAACTGAGGCACCATCTTAGCCTTACACAGCTCACTCACGGGCTCAGCATCCCCTGGGGAACTGAGGCACCATCCTAGCCTTACACAGCTCACTCACGGGCTCAGCATTCCCCTTGGGAACTGAGGCACCATCTTAGCCTTACACAGCTCACTCACGGGCTCAGCATCCCCTGGGGAACTGAGGCACCATCCTAGCCTTACACAGCTCAATCACGGGCACAGCATCCCCTGGGGAACTGAGGCACCATCCTAGCCTTACACAGCTCATTCACGGGCACAGCATCACACCCGACATGCTCCAGGCGAAGTAACAACACTGAACCTTCATGGGAGGTAAAGCACAGCTTTCACGCAGTGTCCCAGAATTCCCAGCTGCTTTTCATTTTACTTTGCATTTTAATGATCCTCCGACTTACCACTAGGGTGGCACATTGGTGTTCTCTAGTAAATTACAAAATGTACTTTTTTATTGGATGAGGAATAAAAGATGTGCACCTTTTATTCTTTAGACTGCACAGCTGTTTGAAAATGCACCCTCTCAGCTACTACATCCAGGTTCTTGTAAGAGACTCGCGTCCGGGGAGGGGCGGGCAGCATTAGTACTCACCAGCAGAGGGATGCTGCGTCTGGAGCAGTAAATCGGGGGGCCTGTAAGGGGGAGGCGGTGCAAGAACCTTCAAACGCAGGTTTCCTCTCAGGAATGCAGTGGGATTCTTGGAAAACAAGAGTGTGTCGTTGCTGGTCTTTGGTCAGCGCCACGTTTGAGTGATGTGTGTTATTACAACAGCTGCTTTTAAAGAGCCCCCTTTTGAAGCTAATAGTGAGAGAGCCGTGATTGGGGCAGGTATGGACTGGAAGAGGGTGTGAGGCAGGGGCATAGGAGGGGGCGTCTCCTGGAACAGGCGTGTGTGCAGTCTGCGGGGAAAGTACCACCTGGAGCAGGCATGTGTGTAGGTCAGTTAAACACGCATTGTGCCGCAGTGCAGCACATATCTACTGTAACCAGTGCTTTTGGTAGAGGCGTGCAATACATTGCAGAGGTTTGAAGCAGGCAACTGACAGAGCGCAGGTGTGGATCTCCTAGATATTCCAGAGCAGGCAGGTGTCAGAGAGCAGCCCTGGATATCCTAGGTGGTGTGGAGCAGGCTTCTGACAGAGTGCAGGCATGGGTCTTCTAGACGTGCTGGAGCAGGCATATGACTAAGTGGAGGCCTGGATCGCCTAGATGTCCCAGAACAGGCAGGTGTCAGAAAGCAGCCCTGGATATCCTAGGTGGTGTGGAGCAGGCATCTGATAGTTTGCAGTCCTGGATCGCCAAGATGTCCATGAGCAGACAGGCAATAGAGGGCAAGCCTGGATCTCATAGATGTGCTGGGCAGGCACCTGACAGAGTGCAGGCTTGGGCCTCCTAGATGTGTTGGAGCAGGCACCTGCTATTGTGCAGACCTGGATCTCTGAGATGTGCTGGAGCAGGCATGCGACAGAGTGCAGGCATGGGTCTCCTAGACGTGCTAGAGTAGGCATATGACTAAGTGGCGGCCTGGATCTCCTAGATGTCCCAGAACAGGCAGGTGTCAGAGAGCAGCCCTGGATATCCTAGGTGGTGTGGAGCAGGCATCTGATAGTTTGCAGTCCTGGATCGCCAAGATGTCCATGAGCAGACAGGCAATAGAGGGCAAGCCTGGATCTCCTAGATGTGCCGGGCAGGCCCCTGACACAGTGCATGCATTGGTCTCCTAGACGTGCTGGAGCAGACATGCGACAGAGTGCAGGCTTGGGCCTCCTAGACGTGTTGGAGCAGGCACCTGCTATTGTGCAGACCTGGATCTCCAAGATGTGCTGGAGCAGGCACCTGACACAGTGCAGTCCTGGATCTCTGAGATGTGCTGGAGCAGGCATGCGACAGAGTGCAGGCATGGGTCTCCTAGACGTGCTGGAGCAGGCATATGTCAAAGTGGAGGCCTGGATATCCTAGATGTTCCAGAGCAGGCAGGCGATAGAGAGCAGCCCTGGATATCCCAGGTGGTGTGGAGCAGGCATCTGATAGTTTGCAGTCCTGGATCGCCAAGATGTCCATGAGCAGACAGGCAATAGAGGGCAAGCCTGGATCTCCTAGATGTGCCGGGCAGGCCCCTGACACAGTGCATGCATTGGTCTCCTAGACGTGCTGGAGCAGACATGCGACAGAGTGCAGGCTTGGGCCTCCTAGACGTGTTGGAGCAGGCACCTGCTATTGTGCAGACCTGGATCTCCAAGATGTGCTGGAGCAGGCACCTGACACAGTGCAGTCCTGGATCTCTGAGATGTGCTGGAGCAGGCATGCGACAGAGTGCAGGCATGGGTCTCCTAGACGTGCTGGAGCAGGCATATGTCAAAGTGGAGGCCTGGATATCCTAGATGTTCCAGAGCAGGCAGGCGATAGAGAGCAGCCCTGGATATCCCAGGTGGTGTGGAGCAGGCATCTGATAGTTTGCAGTCCTGGATCGCCAAGATGTCCATGAGCAGGCATATGAGAGAGTGCAGGCCTGGATCTCCTAGATGTGCCAGAGCAGGCACGCAACAGAGAGCAGGCATAGATCTCCTAGATGTGCTAGAGCAGGCACATGACAGAGAGCAGACCTGGATCTCCTGTTGGGTTTGGAGCAAGCTTGTGACAGAGTGCAGGCAAGGTTGTCCTAGAGGTGTTGAAAGAGGCATGCGGCAAGGTTCAGGCAATGAACGCCTGAAAATAATGGCGCAGGAATGTGACAGAGTACAGGCAAGGCGTCGTAGTGTTGAAGCAAGCATATGCCCAAGATCAAGAAAGGACCTCCTTGAAGAATTGGAGCAGGCAACTGGCAAAGTGCAGGCAAGAAACTCCTAAAGGGATCGGCCCTGGCATATGCGAGCGGGTGAAGGGACCCATCGTTGGTGTTCGTGCAGGCACGTGGCAGCACACAAGCAGAAATCTGCAGGAGGTGTAGGAAGAGGCGCACGCTTTTAAGCTCCAAAGCTTTCTACTTTACCTTTTTTCGCACCCGATTTGCACGTAGACGTCCAGAGGCGAGCTGTTCGAAAGAGCAAAAGTGTATGGAGTTGTGTGTTTTCAGGTGGGCATACAACTTAAACTCTCATCGAGGGCATAGTCCCCCTGGGCTTGGCTCTGCTGGTCATGACCACACAGCGCGACGTGTGCTCTTTTTATGGCCACAGAAACCCAGAGCCTGGCTTTCCTTGTAGGCTTTGACTTTGCTATTGGCCTCTGCCTGGCACCGTGAGAATCTTTATGGGCCTTAAAGACTCCTGTGGTTGTTTGGGCATCAGAAGAAAGATTGGAAACTTTTGAAAACATTTCTTCCAGAACCTCAAAGGGACCTGCGGAAAAAGTATCCATTTCAGCTCTGTCTGAGTCAACGCTCCCAGCACCTCCCAAAAGGGACTTAAGCTCCATTTTGCATTGGTACTTGGAACATTTTCAGTGAGACATCGCCAAAACTCCAGTGGAATCCACCTGCTTCAAGTATCTGGCTTTTGGTTCCATGAAAACTCCTACAATTTCAGTGTTGGCCCCCTCGGGGAGACGTCTGCGTTGGAACTTTGGAGAAATGTCAACACTTTTCTACAAAATGTCCCTTTTCTGAACTTGGAAACTGTTTTGATCTTTTTGACTTCCATACTTTTCACTGCAACCAATCCACTTATATCTGACCAGGGCGCTATTGTGGTGAGCCTCAAATCGCACCTTCGTTCCTTTCTGCCCAGTGCTTAATTTGTAAAACAAGAAAAAAGCATGCTAGGACTCTTGTCAGCTTGCACAAATAATTGCCCCCGACATGCTGCAATGATAGTAACACAACTACTAACCATGACACTCCTGCAAGTGTGACAATTCAGAGTATTCCAGGCCCCCAAGGCTATAAGAATGGCTGCGCTGGCAAGAAATACTCATTTTCATCTCTATTTAATTAATAACGAACTGTTGTTGTGGTCATCTCTAGATTAACCAGACAGCGCCACCATGTGGCAGACTGCCACAAGTGCCAGTGTGGACATTTAAGTGCTGGTGCCAAGCACCGGAAACCACAGGCTCAAATTAGGCACGGGCTCTGCCACTTCCATAGACACTTCATTGGCACGTTGTGTTGTTTTGGCACTATTTCTTCTTGAAACCTAAGAAATCCATAACTCTGGTTCCCCTTATTTGATTGCTTTGTTTTGGTGTCATTTTGTCTATTACATTTTACTCTATTTTTCTAGTTCTGTTGTGGATATTTATAGCGTGGTATTTTGACTTTATTACTGTTTTGATACTGAATAAATAGTTCACACATTGCTCTAAGTTAAGCCAGTCTGCCCTGTGCCATGGCTACCAAGGGTTTGAACTCGGGGTAATTTAGTGACTAGTGTTCATCCTGAAAAGAAGTTTTATTCTTCCGTAAGATGGGAAATCGGCCATCCTAAGTGATGATCCACTTTCTTACAGATAGATACACGTACAACCAGACACTTTTTGTGGGTAGGGACAGCTAACTCTAGGCTAGCATAAACACCTGTCTGGAGAGACCAGGAGCTAGGCTCTCATTGTAGTCACTGACATGCAGAGCTGGGGTTTCTTTCTGGCTAGAGACACCTAGAGCCAGGCTTTCTCTGTGAGCAAAGGCACCTTCAGTAGGTTTTTCAGTGTGAATGTTTTCTGGATTCAGATGCTGTGCATTATTCCGCCATCTAGTGGCCAGGTCCTGAATTGAGCAGCGCTCTCCTTGTGTGCATAGTCATTAAGAGATTGGCTCTCCTATTGGGAATGGAAACCTAGATTGAGGTACTCATTCTTGCCATCGACACACACAGCTAGGTTTGCCTCGTTTGTGTATAAACTTGAAATTAAGCTGTACTCCTGGTGTAGAATCCTGCTCTTTGGCTCTGGTCACCTGGAACTATACTACTCTCTGCTCCTGGCACAGTCACCTGTAGTTATAGTCTGCTAATGGTTTTAGCATCGACATCTAATCTAGGCTTGTGTGCATAAGTTCTGTATAGTAGGCATTAATCCCTTGTATATCATTGGCTCTTAGCGGCACTCTGTCCATTGATGCAGCACTTCGTATATCATTTCAGGCTCTTGAAAGCATGGTGCCCCTTGGTGTTGGACCTCAGTGGCACTTTGTTTATCAATCCAGGCTCTTGAAAGCACTCTGCCCCTTGGTGCTGGACCTCAGTGGCATGTTGTCTATTATTGCTGGTTCTCGATGGCACTCTTCCCCACTGATGCTGTTCGTCAGTGGCACTTTGTCATTGCTGGCTCTAGAAGGCACTTTACCCATTCATGCTGGGCCTCAGTGGCACTTTGTCATTGCTGGCTCTTGATAGCACTTTACCCATTCATGCTGGGCCTCAGTGGCACTTTGCCATTGCTGTCTCTTGATAGCACTTTACCCATTCATGCTGGGCCTCAGTGGCACTTTGCCATTGCTGTCTCTTGATAGCACTTTACCCATTCATGCTGGGCCTCAGTGGCACTTTGTCATTGCTGGCTCTTGAAGGCACTTTACCCAGTCATGCTGGACCTCAGTGGAACTTTGTATATCATTCCTGGTTGTCAGTGGCACTCTGCCCATTGGCACTTTGGCCACTGTACCTTGTTCCTGGTGCTTCTTTGCTTATAATTGTTGGTGCTTACGGTCACTTTACTGGCCCTTCGAGGTGCTTTGCAACTTGTTGTGGACCCATGGGCCTTACTTTACAGTTCCTAGATATTTTTCTGGAATTATCTGTTCCACAGCAGCTCACCCATCGCTGTTGGTTCTCAGTGTGACTCTGAGCGTTGCTTTTAGTCTTCTGTGTCACTTTTACTAATGGTGCCTCCTGTGACTGGTCTAGTGGATTGCCTTTGATGGCTCTTTGCCTAGCATGCTGTGCCTCACTGTCACTTTGTATGTCATTTCTGGGCCCTGATGTCACTGTGCCTGTTGGAGTAGAGTCACGCTGCGGTTACCTACCGCCGAGCATCACTGCACTTTGACTGTCGTTGAACAGCCTTATTGCCACTTTGGTCGTTGCTCTTGCCCTCTGTGCCACTATGGATGTCGGTGATCGCACTCATTGTCATTGGTTCAGTAGCTGATGCTCCTCAATGGCACTCGGCCGGTCATTGCTGGGCTGCGGTGTCATTTTAGTCATTGTTCTTGCCCTCTGTGCCACTGACTGGCGATAATAATTGCCACTTGGTGTGTAGCTGACGCCCCTCAAAGGCACTCAGGCCATCTGTCCCTCAGTGCATGGCCTCTGTGGCACTTTGGTAGTTTTTGTTGCCCTTTGTGCCTTCTTTCCCCATCATTGATGGTACTCTCCCGTACTTGGGGGCATATTTACAAAGAGTTCACGCAGCCCAGCAGGTTAAGCTGCTGCACTGAGTTGCTTTAGTGGGAGAGAGCGGAACTGTCCTGTATCTACTAGGAAGTGAAGTGGCAGTTCTGTTCTCTCCCTGCGCTGGCACATTTGTGGCTGCCATGCGCCAATGCAGGCACCCTTGCACCACAGTGCAAAGATGCCTCCAAGAAGGAGGCCCTTCCTGACCAAAATCTATGCACCGCGCATGCAAAGAGGAAAAACAAGAATAAATTAAAACATTTCTCTCTGTTACGACTGCCTGAGGCGGGTGCAGGATTTTGTTGCAAATACCTGTGTAAAGTTCTTTGTAGATCTGGATTTGCACAAAACCCATGGGTGTTTACATAGGAACACCCATGCGCCAACCACTGAACTCTGCCTTGACACAAAGTAATGCAGGGCAATGCACTGCACAGCATTGGGTTACAAACCAACGCACTTCGAGATTTGCGTTGGTTTGTAATTCCCAGCAGAAGACTTTGTGTTGGGTTGCGTCAAAAAGTAACGCCAACCGGACATAAACTCTTTGTAAATCTGGGCCCTGCTCAGTAGTTTCAGGCCCTCCATGCCACTTGGGCCGTTGATGTCATCTGTGCACTTTGTCCATTGTTGGCATACTCCCCTTCGCTCGATGTGCAGTAGTTAACCCTCAGTGGCATGTTGGTGGTGGATCTTGCCCCGAGTGCCACTTAGACGGTCATAGATCGCTCTCCTTGTGACGTGCGCTGTTGTTGACGCCCCTGGATGACGCTTTGCCCGTCACCCCTGGGCCTCAGTGTCAGGTGGAGTGTAATCTCTGGACTCCGGTGCCACCCTCATGGCGGAGTGCAGCGGCGGGCCCCTCACCTGAGCTCTCCTCTGCTCCCAGGCGAGGGGCGGGGCGTGCGGCCACCTTGGGCGCGCGGGCCCCGCCGCTGGCTCGCGCTGGGCGGCGGATGTGCCCTTTCTGAGGCAACATAATGCGGCCGTGTCCCACTGATAAAGCAATGAAAGGGCGGCTGTCCTTCGAACACACAATCCCATTCATAGGCACGCTGCACAAACACCCCCCTGTCCCGCTGCCAGCCCTGCGCCGGCACGAGGCCTTTGATGCCCGGCTTTGTTCTGGGGCCAAGAAGCGGCTGCGGAGACCGAAGGGAGGGGTTACCGGGGAGTCTGGGGGTGACCCCGCCAAGGCTGCGGCTCGAAGCTCGTGGGACTCCGGGGGCTCTGATGCGGCTCTCGGGTGGTTGGGGGCCCTCTGTTTCCCTCCTGGGGGGAGGGGGCACAGAAGCTTGACTGCATGGACGTCGGCCAGGCAGCAGCCGCTGTCCCCCCAGGTCCTAGTGTGACTAGCTGCTCCAGGCCAGGCTTGCATTTGCATTCTAGAACTGGTAGTCCTGGTTGTATAATGACATATACAGGACCACAAGTCCCAGAATGCAATGCAAAAATCAGGACAAGAGAGGGTACCCGCGCATAGACGTGGGACACTTCACGTGGCCGGCTGCCTCTGGCACTCATGGCATTGCCCCCTGGGTTCAGGGGCCACGAGGGCAGTGGCAGGAAGTAAACAGGACCCCAAGAGCCATATTTACTTTCTGCCACTCTGTGTCCTTTCCTTCGCCCCTGAACAGCACACGGAAGGCTGCAGAGGGACTTAGCTGAGAACAGGGGTCAATGCTGTGGGGCCATCAGGTGTCAGGAGGAGGGTGCCACACCCACAGTTCTTTGGTAAATAATATTCCGTGGGTGTTGCCGCCTACCCAGATTTCCCCCAAAATCTTTGTCCAGAGGTGTATGTGTATTATTTCTATACTGAGTGGCTCTTTTATAGTCCAGTTCTAATTAGAAACTAAAACTGAAAATTCTTTAACTTGACCAGTTATGGTTTGCTACAGAAACCACAATTGTCACCATACAAGCCATAAACCGCACCCCAAATGCAATGGTCATGACCTCACTACATTTACACTAATAAATAACAGGACATAACAAGAACACACCCTTAAATGACATCCCATAGCCTAACATAGTACACTGCGCACACTGTGCCATCATCAATAATGCCACCTGTTAAGGTCATATGTAATGTAACTAAAGTCATATTGTGGGCAGCACCCAAGATATAAACAAACCAAAAAAACAGGTTTCCGGTGGAAATAGTCTTAATCACCGTTACAGAGTCACTATCACCATCGCTGTTTGTGTCTCAACATTGCACAATGCGGTGCTTTTGCGCACACGACGGGAATGTGTGCGTGCACTGGCACGCGGAATGTACGTGCCCTGCTGCCAGTAGAGAGTGGCATTTTCCAAGGTGTAGGTGACCTGTTTCGCTCCATCTGAGCCCTTCTGTGTTCCTTATCAGGAGGCGTGCACACCCCTGCGGTAGAAGTCGAGTCCCTGTTGCAATGACCCTGCACGTGGCAGCGTGATGCAAGCAAAGAGTGCACACTCCATCGGAGCTGCCTCGGTGGCAAGAGGACTGAAGCACAGCATGGCACCGCTGGCACGCCCGTTGTAGAGCCGAGGGAACACTACAGGGCGGCAAGGACCTGCTGTAATGACTGTGGAGAGCAGATGTGCCAACGACCAGGCTCCAAGTGCCTCCTCACAAACGCCAAGCCTGGTGCGGCTCTGCACACGGTACCTGTGCGCGCGACCTGCGCTGCAAGAGAAGCTCCTCTTCTCACACTACATGTGGCCACTGTCAGCACGAGCCAGGAGCTCCTCTTCTCACTACATCCGGGCCTCATCAGCACGAAGCCACGAGCTGATCTCCCAGAACAGGTGAACTCCACCACCAAGCCCACCGCTGCTCCAGTGAGAGGACCCCCCCTCCCCCATCACACTGAGAGATCTAAAATGTGAGTACTGTCAAGAGCCCTTTTCCTCTAGTGAGTTGGGTGCTGCAAAGGCTTATGGGAAACATTATAGTTTTTTTGAGTCGAAGTGTCCTGTCATTTAAAGTTCATAGGGGATACATGTTAGTTTCACATTTACATCAGGCTAGCTGGCAGGTAGTGGCGGCTGGCGACAGCACAGCTGCCATGTGTCTCCCCCGCCCTCCTTTTAACCTAATTTATTTGCAGCACGTTAGCCAAACCCACTGAAATATCGGCCGACTTACAGAAAATCTCAAGAGAGCACCCTGCCCCAGTCCTGCTTGTATTACAGCAGCACCACCCTGTCAGGTAATTTCCCCATGAATTGACAGTACCCCAGCCCTGCCGGCCTAGCACAGGCACTGGACTGTTGGGAAACCGCTCCATCTTCCCATGGTCCGGTTCAGCTCTGCTCTGAGACATTGCCTGTGTTGATGCGGAGCCACGACTTTGAAAGACCCGCTGTGCTGCAGTTCCTGACCCCTGACTGAGCCTGCGTGCTTGACTGTAACCTCACAAACAAATGCTCTTTAAAAGTTGCTGCAGCGCCCAGACTCCAGGCGGCCGGAGGTGGGCGCTGCTCGGGGAGCTGAGCAGACCCCCGGGCGCCTCTGCTGCGCGCACAGTGAAGGCGGCCTTTCACTTCAGGTGCGGGGACAGTGGCGGGAACAGAAAGTGTTTATCTCCACAAATGTTTCAATGGCCGCAATAAGTGTGCAATCTGATCCCGCCTGAACTGCCAGGAGTTGGGGAAGGAGAGAGTTTGACAGCAGCGGAACGGAGGCTGCGCCAGAGGAGGGAAGGACCCCTGATGTGAAGAAGAGCTGAGTGACGCCTGCGCTTTTAGTGATGGCGAGATATGAACGTAAAGAGCCCCTTCTCTGGAAGAAAGAGACCAGATCCCGCAGTTACTTTCCAAAAACAAGCATTTACAATGCAACGGTCTCGGCATTGTTAAAGTTCGAGCTATTGGCATTGCTCATGACAATGCCGTTTCTTTAAATGTTTTAAAAACAAACACATAAACAAAAATAATGTCATGAGCAATGCCAATAGCTCTAACTTTACCAATGCCGAGACCATTGCATTGTAAATGCTTGTTTCTCTATTTTGTCGACTTAGAAGGCCTGTGGTGACACCCTGACAAAGCAAGTAGGCATGCTTTATTGATAATGACACCCCCTTACATATTGTCATATTGTATCTAGAATAGGTGAAGGTATTGTGATTATAGGTTCAGGGCTTGTTTGGGGTGTGAACTGTCCTGAACGTGTCACCCAAGGCATTTGCAGAAACCTGATTGTATACATTTGGAATTAATGTGTACTATTTAGTAATGTGTGTGTAATAAAGTGCTATTCCCTTTCATAAGAAAAAGCACAAGGCACTGACTGGACAATGATTTATTGAGTAGTGTTCTTATTTACCAACGAGTTAGGGGTACCAGCCTACACCACTTCCCACGAGTAGGTTTGAGACTGCTCTCCTTCCCTACCCTGAAGGAGCCAAATAGGGGTACTTAGTTTCCACTGAAGAGAAAGTTGTGGATTCACATCCTTTTCAGTTAATAATAAAATTCTTACAGATAGTTCTAAAACCCATGGATTGTGAATGATGGTTGAAAGGAAGAACCTCTTTTAGAAGGACAATATTTCAGATGCTACCGGGGGCAAATGCAGTAGTGTACAGGAGGCCAACCCCCACCCCCCCTCCCCCCCTTATAAGTCAGGAACTAATGCTCAGATGGCTCTTACTCTCAGCACTGGATCTGCGGTGGAATAGTATCTGTTTTTGGCTACCAGGTGGACAAGTATCTGGCAGAATTTGGAGTTTGTGCATGAAGTTAGGGGGCTCTAACCCTCTCTCCCAGCGAGCAATAGGGGACAGTTTAAATGGTGTAAACAACTAACGGACTGCTGCGGAAGCATGTAGCTTTTTATCGTATCATAGCATCCGCTTGACCGCGACATGTTAACTATCCAAGATGCTCGAATGTTGCCTGCACACCAAAGATCAGAAAGAATTATTACTTGCGAAGAAAGTAAGAATCTGTTCCTAACGTTGAATAATTCAGAACTTCAGGTTTTGCTTTCAGCGATATTCCAATACGAGCATGTTGGTTTTCCTGAAAACTTTATGGAGTTCCTTAGAAATGCTACATGACAGTAATTTGTTTGTACCAAGTGCATATTTTGTCAAGTATTCCTTTCCACATAAATAACCTTGAGCAATCCAATGTAAATTACATTATCTAAGCAAGCTTATTACACAACGTTGGTAAGGATGTTATTTTGGTGACTTCTGTTGATGCCCCTAATGAGGTTCCGTACAGCCGTCAAGCCATTTTTTTCTGGTTTTACGCTCTGACCTATGTAGAGTTCCTATAATCGCTTCCCTTTTTGCCCAAAGCCATCTCAGATGTCTGAATTAATGTCCTTCCTGATTTTATCCCCAATTGATCGACACCTGCCAGTGTGCACTCCTTTGATGCAAATCGGGTGCTACTGTTTTTTTTTTTTTTGTTGCATCTCTGTGCATTGTTAGCTATGAAAAGGGGTGGGTTAACTAAATATGTCACCTTTCATCAGCTGGGTTTTTGGTGCACGGTTCACCATCGGGTGACTGGCAACTTGCACCAGGAGGGCTTGCAACATTCTTAATAAAAAGGAAGGTTCTACTACAATACACATTGATGGAATCTAAGTTTGCGCCATTCAGAACAATCCGTGGAATCAACCCAAATTGCTAATCACAAAGATTTGTGTGCACTGAAGTTGAGCTTAGATGTACAAAACAAAAAATATTCAGATGAAATATTCATGACCCTGAATCACACAGTCAAAATTAGGTAACAGTTTTGTCTTCATGTAATATTTACTCCTGTAATCACCCAACTAGTTCGGTAAATTATTTCAGTAAACCTCCAATTCTCAGCAGAAAGGAGACATTCCTTGCAGTAGCTCTTTCTGAAGTTGATGAACACTCAGAAACCCCTATACATTAGGCCATTCAGAGACTCATGGAAAGAGTATTTTCACATATCTGCCTTTCATATTCCAGTCATTTGTATGGAGTACATATAATGGCTCAAGAATATGAGTACTGAAACCTACTATTTGCTGGATTTCCATGGCTTACTCTTTTGGATTATGGGAATATATGAAAAGGCATAGATATAGGATTTGTATTCATATTCGGTGAATCAAAGCCTACGTTTGGATGAAATGCCACTCTTGCAGAAAGGGAGAGAGAGATTTCACAGCTTCAGATTGTAACATAACATAGCGCACGTTCACCCATGGGTATCTTGGTGCTGAATAACGGATGTTTATTCGTGTTCCTCATGATATATGAAGAACTAAACTGGCTGCCATTTTAAAGTCAGGCTACAAGCACAAGCTGATCATTGATGGGCATGATGAGTCAAATGGACGTGCTTATCTAGCGCTTGCTTGGGTTCACACTGGCGACCCTCGGGTGCCCCTCAACCGCTGCACTGACACATTGACTTATAACTGAGCCAAGTCCCCTGGCAGAGTTTGAGGATGCTTCTGCAGAAGCTGGCAAAGCAGAACTGACAGAGCTCCACCGTTCATATGCCCCGTGATAGGGACTCCAGCGGCAATCCCACGGCAGAGGTTCCGTTACCTACAGGGTGTCTAATGGCTGCTTCACTTCTAAAATCAATGCGTTGCAATCTGTTCTAGATGTAGTGTTCTGTAGCAGACTTGATGTGGGTGCTGAGTGTGGGTGCCAATGCTCTGCCTGTACCAGTGCCTCTCTCCCCTCCACTCATTACATCGGTTTACTTTTCATCTGTGTCATAGGCATTGTTCAAAGGAAATACACATTATGCTGAGGTGTGTGGATTTATGGGTGCGAGAGCCGCTGAGGTTACCTCTCTTCACCGGTCGTGAATGTTTAGGAGAAAAAAAAGCTTCTTGGGTCTACAAAGATTTCAATCAGTTGAAGATGAAATAGCGACCACTTAAAGAAAAATACCTCATCGAAGTCCCTGAAGTGCAGTGTTTTGCTCTATCTAGACATTACGCGAAACTTGGCCTTTTTGACAGGCACAAGGGTTTCCCTCCGTTGATGAAAGCATGCTTGTGCTTAAAATCAGTAGTTGGAAATTGTGGGAAATTATCTCGTTGCTTGTAAATAGGCTTTTAGTCTTTGGAAATGGGACGCGGGGTCTTGAGGCGGAAATAACATTGTTTGCAGCACGTCTCTGGAGAGGCCGTTCGATGAGAAGCTAATGAGACTGGGGAGGCTGCATGTAATTGACATCTAGATATGCGTCCGACAGGAGGCGAAATTAGATTCTCCAATTTAGAGGGGAGCACAGATGCCCGCACCGGAGGGGAAAGCACTGGGTGCGGAGTACAGCAGCGAGTTAAAGAGAAACACGGCTATGACAAATGATTTGGCCTTTGGGCAGAGTCACAGGAAGTGCGCATATCTGGTTTTCCAAGTTAGAGGGGCGGGAGGGAGGGCCAGCCAGTGTCAATCATTTCCTCGGGATACAACATCATTTAGTAAGGGAGAGGCCAGATATAGCCACCAATGACCACAACAGAACGAATGGATGGAAATGGACACGAACACTTTTATTGTTTAATAACACTTGGGGTCTAATTATAAAGAGTTTGCTATGAGCAAGCCTGACTTACTAAGAGATATGGTTTAGAGTTAGACAGTGTATGCGGGACAACAGTCCGCACTCGTCTTCAGTGCTTAGAAGGGCATCAAGTTATAACAAACGACACTGAAACATCACGTTATAACAAACGACACTAAAACACATCACGTTATAACAAACGACACTGAAACACGTCAAGTTATAACAGACGACACTGAAACACGTCACGCTATAACAAACGACACTGAACCACATCACGCTATAACAAACGGCACTGAAACACATCACGTTATAACAAACGACACTGAAACACGTCACGGTATAACAAGCGGCACTGAAACACGTCACGTTATAACAAACGGCACTGAACACACCATGTTATATAACAAACGGCACTGAAACATAACACGTTATATCAAACGACATTGAAACATATATGCACGAGCTCTCAAGAGCGTTTCCACTTCGGTGCCCGGTAGCATTTGCAGTAGTCTAAAGGCAGAATGAGATGCTGTTCTCTGGCGACGCTTTCCAAGTGGGCGTTGCATAGAGTATACATGTATGGTCTGTCAGTGCTAAAACAGTAATCCAGTACCCCTAAAAGTTTAAACCTTGCTCGTTCAACCTATTGCCGGCCGCAGCGGCTCTCTAAGGTTCCGCGGGGAGCGATGTAAGGAGGTGCGAGGAATGATACTCTGGAAGAGGCTGAACAGAACACGGGACGGCGGGCGAGATCTACTTCCGGCGAAACAGCAAGACCGGAGACACCACGCAGGAGCCAGCGTGGTAGTACGAAGGAGATCAGGTGAGGGAGCAACGCCGGGACACCACCGCCTTTCTCCGAGGCACAGCGAAAATGCCTCGGAGAAAGGGAGCCTCATTTTCGGATCTGGGGGCGTGTTTTGCTGTTGTCTCCTCCCTGAGACTTCTCGCAAAAAACACGCCCCCCGATCCGAAAAAGACGGGGCTTCAACGGAGTGACTGGACCTCTTCTCCAGTGGCTGGCCAGCATTTAAGAGGCCAGCCAATGGAGAACAGGAGCGAAGAGGGGCGGGTGCAAGCCCCTCTTCTCAATGACATTAAATCTCCGGACTTCCGGTCTGCCGACCGGATGGTCCCGAGACCTAACAAGCCTTGTTGCTGCTCGAAGCTGCAGTGATTTCCCCAGAGTTTAATCCTTGGGTTCCACTCTGTGGTGTCTTGGGCCTTAGGCCCGCATGATGTTTCAATGACAGCACAGACACAGTGTACTTGGGTGCTGGAACTGGCCCAGGGCACGTGCGTCCGGCCCCTTTTATTGACAGGGTCACCTGACTGGTGACGCCTGTGGTGGGTGGGTGAATAGTATGGGTTACCTCCTTGGTGGAACACAAGAACGTATCCAGCCGGATACTACACCCTCCCCCCCCCTCCTGTAGTAGAACAGAGATTCACGTTTTAATCTAGCCTGTGTTCAAAACCTTCCAGCGCTGCCGCGCACTCATGGGCAAGGGCTCAACACTGGGACAGTCAAGGCAACATATGGGTGAAGGACCTCTCAACATAGAGACAGTCAAGGCAACATATGGGTGAAGGGCCTCTCAACATAGAGACAGCCAAGGCAACATATGGGTGAAGGACCTCTCAACATAGAGACAGTCAAGGTAACATATGGGCCAAGGCTCTCTCAACATAGAGACAGTCAAGGTAACATATCTTCCAAGGCTCTCTCAACATAGGGACAGCCAAGGCAACATATGGGCCAAGGCTCTCACAACATAGGGGCAGCCAAGGCAACATATCTGCCAAGGCTCTCTCAACATAGAGACAGCAAAGGCAACATATCTGCCAAGGATCTCACAACATAGAGACAGCTGAGGCAACATATCTGCCAAGGCTCTCACAACATAGAGACAGCCAAGGCAACATATCTGCCAAGGCTCTCTCAACATAGAGACAGCCAAGGCGACATATCTGCCAAGGCTCTCTCAACATAGAGACAGCCAAGGCAACATATCTGCCAAGGCTCTCTCAACATAGGGACAGCCAAGGCAACATATCTGCCAAGGCTCTCTCAACATAGAGACAGCCAAGGCAACATATGGGCCAAGGCTCTCTCAACATAGGGACAGCCAAGGCAACATATCTGCCAAGGCTCTCTCAACATAGAGACAGCCAAGGCAACATATCTGCCAAGGCTCTCTCAACATAGAGACAGCCAAGGCAATATATGGGCCAAGGCTCTCTCAACATAGGGACAGCCAAGGCAGCATATGGGCCAAGGCTCTCTCAACATAGAGACAGCCAAGGCAACATATCTGCCAAGGCTCTCTCAACATAGGGACAGCCAAGGCAGCATATGGGTGAAGGCTCTCTCAACATAGGGACAGCCAAGGCAGCATATCTGCCAAGGATCTCTCAACATAGGGACAGCCAAGGCATCATATCTGCCAAGGCTCTCTCAACATAGAGACAGTCAAGGCAGCATATGGGTGAAGGCGCTCTCAACATAGAGACAGCCAAGGCAACATATCTGCCAAGGCTCTCTCAACATAGAGACAGCCAAGGCAACATATGGGCCAAGGCTCTCTCAACATAGGGACAGTCAAGGTAACATATGGGCGAAGGCTCTTTCAACATAGAGACAGTGAAGGCAACATATGGGTGAATGCTCTCTCAACATCGAGACGGTTAAGGCAACATATGGGTGCATGCTCTCTCAACATAGGGACAGCCAATGCAACATATGGGCCAAGGCTCTCTCAACATAGGGACAGCCAAGGCAACATATCTGCCAAGGCTCTCTCAACATAGAGACAGTCATGGCAGCATATGGGTGAAGGCGCTCTCAACATAGAGACAGCCAAGGCAACATATCTGCCAAGGCTCTCTCAACATAGGGACAGCCAAGGCAACATATCTGCCAAGGCTCTCTCAACATAGAGACAGCCAAGGCAACATATGGGCCAAGGCGCTCTCAACATAGAGACAGTCAAGGCAGCATATGGGTGAAGGCCCTCTCAACATAGAGACAGTCAAGGCAACATATGGGTGAAGGCTCTCTCAACATAGAGACAGTCAAGGCAACATATGGACAAAGGCTCTCTTGACATAGGGACAGCCAAGGCAACATGTGGGTGAATGCCCTCTCAACATAGAGACAGCCAAGGCAACATATGGGCCAAGGCTCTCTCAACATAGGGACAGCCAAGGCAACATATGGGCCAAGGCTCTCTCAACATAGGGACAGCCAAGGCAACATATCTGCCAAGGCTCTCTCAACATAGAGACAGCCAAGGCAACATATCTGCCAAGGCTCTCACAACATAGAGACAGCCAAGGCAACATATCTGCCAAGGCTCTCTCAACATAGAGACAGCCAAGGCGACATATCTGCCAAGGCTCTCTCAACACTGGGACAGTCAAGGCAACATATGGGTGAAGGACCTCTCAACATAGAGACAGTCAAGGCAACATATGGGTGAAGGGCCTCTCAACATAGAGACAGCCAAGGCAACATATGGGTGAAGGACCTCTCAACATAGAGACAGTCAAGGTAACATATGGGCCAAGGCTCTCTCAACATAGAGACAGTCAAGGTAACATATCTTCCAAGGCTCTC
This sequence comes from Triturus cristatus, assembly GCF_964204655.1. Taxonomy (NCBI): domain Eukaryota; kingdom Metazoa; phylum Chordata; class Amphibia; order Caudata; family Salamandridae; genus Triturus; species Triturus cristatus. Next base: position 1,042,717,716 of record NC_140588.1, read on the forward strand.
TCAACATAGGGACAGCCAAGGCAACATATGGGCCAAGGCTCTCACAACATAGGGGCAGCCAAGGCAACATATCTGCCAAGGCTCTCTCAACATAGAGACAGCAAAGGCAACATATCTGCCAAGGATCTCACAACATAGAGACAGCTGAGGCAACATATCTGCCAAGGCTCTCACAACATAGAGACAGCCAAGGCAACATATCTGCCAAGGCTCTCTCAACATAGAGACAGCCAAGGCGACATATCTGCCAAGGCTCTCTCAACATAGAGACAGCCAAGGCAACATATCTGCCAAGGCTCTCTCAACATAGGGACAGCCAAGGCAACATATCTGCCAAGGCTCTCTCAACATAGAGACAGCCAAGGCAACATATGGGCCAAGGCTCTCTCAACATAGGGACAGCCAAGGCAACATATCTGCCAAGGCTCTCTCAACATAGAGACAGCCAAGGCAACATATCTGCCAAGGCTCTCTCAACATAGAGACAGCCAAGGCAATATATGGGCCAAGGCTCTCTCAACATAGGGACAGCCAAGGCAGCATATGGGCCAAGGCTCTCTCAACATAGAGACAGCCAAGGCAACATATCTGCCAAGGCTCTCTCAACATAGGGACAGCCAAGGCAGCATATGGGTGAAGGCTCTCTCAACATAGGGACAGCCAAGGCAGCATATCTGCCAAGGATCTCTCAACATAGGGACAGCCAAGGCATCATATCTGCCAAGGCTCTCTCAACATAGAGACAGTCAAGGCAGCATATGGGTGAAGGCGCTCTCAACATAGAGACAGCCAAGGCAACATATCTGCCAAGGCTCTCTCAACATAGAGACAGCCAAGGCAACATATGGGCCAAGGCTCTCTCAACATAGGGACAGTCAAGGTAACATATGGGCGAAGGCTCTTTCAACATAGAGACAGTGAAGGCAACATATGGGTGAATGCTCTCTCAACATCGAGACGGTTAAGGCAACATATGGGTGCATGCTCTCTCAACATAGGGACAGCCAATGCAACATATGGGCCAAGGCTCTCTCAACATAGGGACAGCCAAGGCAACATATCTGCCAAGGCTCTCTCAACATAGAGACAGTCATGGCAGCATATGGGTGAAGGCGCTCTCAACATAGAGACAGCCAAGGCAACATATCTGCCAAGGCTCTCTCAACATAGGGACAGCCAAGGCAACATATCTGCCAAGGCTCTCTCAACATAGAGACAGCCAAGGCAACATATGGGCCAAGGCGCTCTCAACATAGAGACAGTCAAGGCAGCATATGGGTGAAGGCCCTCTCAACATAGAGACAGTCAAGGCAACATATGGGTGAAGGCTCTCTCAACATAGAGACAGTCAAGGCAACATATGAACAAAGGCTCTCTTGACATAGGGACAGCCAAGGCAACATGTGGGTGAATGCCCTCTCAACATAGAGACAGCCAAGGCAACATATGGGCCAAGGCTCTCTCAACATAGGGACAGCCAAGGCAACATATGGGCCAAGGCTCTCTCAACATAGGGACAGCCAAGGCAACATATCTGCCAAGGCTCTCTCAACATAGAGACAGCCAAGGCAACATATCTGCCAAGGCTCTCTCAACATAGAGACAGCCAAGGCAATATATGGGCCAAGGCTCTCTCAACATAGGGACAGCCAAGGCAGCATATGGGCCAAGGCTCTCTCAACATAGAGACAGCCAAGGCAACATATCTGCCAAGGCTCTCTCAACATAGAGACCGCCAAGGCAACATATCTGCCAAGGCTCTCTCAACATAGGGACAGCCAAGGCAGCATATGGGTGAAGGCTCTCTCAACATAGGGACAGCCAAGGCAGCATATCTGCCAAGGATCTCTCAACATAGGGACAGCCAAGGCAACATATCTGCCAAGGCTCTCTCAACATAGAGACAGTCAAGGCAGCATATGGGTGAAGGCGCTCTCAACATAGAGACAGCCAAGGCAACATATGGGCCAAGGCGCTCTCAACATAGAGACAGTCAAGGCAACATATGGACAAAGGCTCTCTTGACATGGGGACAGCCAAGGCAACATATGGGTGAATGCCCTCTCAACATAGAGACAGCCAAGGCAACATATGGGCCAAGGCACTCAACATAGGGACAGTCAAGGTAACATATGGGCGAAGGCTCTTTCAACATAGAGACAGTGAATGCAACATATGGGTGAATGCTCTCTCAACATCGAGACTGTTAAGGCAACATATGGGTGCATGCTCTCTCAACATAGGGACAGCCAATGCAGCATATGGGCCAAGGCTCTCTCAACATAGGGACAGCCAAGGCAACATATCTGCCAAGGCTCTCTCAACATAGAGACAGTCAAGGCAGCATATGGGTGAAGGCGCTCTCAACATAGAGACAGTCAAGGCAACATATGGGCGAAGGCTCTCTCAACATAGAGACAGTCAAGGCAACATATGGACAAAGGCTCTCTTGACATAGGGACAGCCAAGGCAACATATGGGTGAATGCCCTCTCAACATAGAGACAGCCAAGGCAACATATGGGCCAAGGCTCTCTTAACATAGGGACAGTCAAGGTAACATATGGGCGAATGCTCTTTCAACATAGAGACAGTGAAGGCAACATATGGGTGAAGGCTCTCTCAACATAGAGACAGTCAAGGCAACATATGGACAAAGGCTCTCTTGACATAGGGACAGCCAAGGCAACATGTGGGTGAATGCCCTCTCAACATAGAGACAGCCAAGGCAACATATGGGCCAAGGCTCTCTCAACATAGGGACAGCCAAGGCAACATATGGGCCAAGGCTCTCTCAACATAGGGACAGCCAAGGCAACATATCTGCCAAGGCTCTCTCAACATAGAGACAGCCAAGGCAACATATCTGCCAAGGCTCTCTCAACATAGAGACAGCCAAGGCAACATATCTGCCAAGGATCTCTCACGATAGGGACAGCCAAGGCAACATATGGGCCAAGGCTCTCTCAACATGGAGGCAGCCAAGGCAACAAATGGGCAAAGGCTCTCTCAACATAGAGACAGCCAAGGCAACATATGGGCGAAGGCTCTCTCAACATAGAGACAGCCAATGCATCATATGAATGAATGCTCTCTCAACATAGGGACAGCCAAGGCAACATATGTGCAAGCTCTCTCGATATAGAGGTAAGCAAGGCAGCATATGGGCAAATGCTCGCTATACATCAGGGTCTAGTTTGCGCTATATAAAACTTTTAAAATAAATAAAATACATAGGGACAGGCAAGGTAACATATGGGTGAATGCTCTTTAAACATACGGATAGGCAAGGTAACATATGGGTGAATGCTCTTTAAACATAGGGATAGGCAAGGTAACATATGGGTGAATGCTCTTCAAACACAGTGACAGGCACAGTAATGTATGGGGCTTTGGCAATGACGTATCACAGATATAGCCATAGTAGCATATGGGTCAGTTGTCATCAAACACAGGTACAGTAAATAAGGGGCAAATGTTGCTCAAAACTAGGGATCTGACCTTCATAGTCTCACTGTTGCTTCATACTTGTATCTCCCACACCCTTCTTCTCTTCTGTATCTGCTAGCATAGCATACCACACACGGAGCACGCGGTCGCACCATCTAGTGTTAACGGGGCCCTCTGTCACCTTACCATGATGTGAGATCCCCCAGGCAACTTTAACTGCATTAAACGATTTTTGCTGCCACTCTAAGATGGCCGCCAATATGTGTGATACCCGCTGCGACACACCATGTCCCATAGTCAATAACACAGGGTTGCCCCGGTGTGTGCCAGTCACCGACTCTTATTCCAGGAGAGCTGACTCAGTCTTCCATCCTAGCAGGACTAATGAAATGGCTTCTAATGCAGTGGTACTAATAATACCCATTATTCACGTGTCTGTGGACAGTTCCACTTGATTCAAATAGCAGGGGTGAATGCATCGGTTCCATCTGCCCCACTACACCCGGCCTCATTGCTCCAGTGTTGCTTCCCAGGGAGTAACGTTATTAAAAACTGATATGCATGGGAACGCCAAATTAATCCTGCTAATCCAGCCTAAGCCAAATGCCAAAGATATTTAATCACTCGTCCTCGGCATGCTATTAAGACACTGGCTGGGCGGCTGCCTTCACACTGAGTCTGTTATGATTGGACGATCTATTGGCAGCAGTTTCTCATCACTAATGCGGTGCCGGCCATTGTAGGATACTAAAATCTTCTCCATTGGAGTACGTAGGTTTACTTGTGCCTTTGGGGGGGGAGGGGGAGGGTGAGTCTATGGCCTGTCCCCAGCTCCATTTATCCAGGGCCTCCATGGCTCCACCACTAGAGCTGTTGTATGCTGCGTGTGGTTAGTGGCACCACAGAAACCAGCGTTGACAAAGCCAATAGGTCTTGTGTATGCAACAGGTATGGCTTTGTCAATGTGTTCTAGCCAGGTTGTACAACAGTGTGGCTGCTGTTCAGCAGGGCTAAATGTTAGTGGTGTAGAAGAGTGGAGTCTTGTAGGGTCTTGTAGAGTGTCATGGAGTGTCGTAGAGCAGAGTATCATCGAGCAAAGTTTTGTGGAGTGGAGTAGAATGGAGTGGTGTAGCATGGAGTAGAGAGGAAGGGCGTAGAGTGGAAGGGCGTGGAGTGGCGTAGAGAGGAGTAGAGGGGAGTAGTGTGTCATTGAGTAGAGTGGAGTGGCATAGATTGGAGTAGAGTGGCCTAAATTTAAGTGGCGTAAAAGGAAGTGGTGTAGAGTGTCAGAGTGGAGTGATGCAGAATGGAGTGGCATAGCGTAGAGTGGAATACATAGTCAGTGAGTGAAGTGACATAGTGTGGAGTGGAGTGGCATAGAGGGTAGTATGCATGATGTGGTAGCGTACTGTGATACAGACATCACTTTTTTAATTGAAATGACCATTACATTTGCATAGACCTACGGTTTTTACTGATAAAATTATACAGCACACAAATGATAATGTGTAGAAATGGTATCACGAAGTGTATTGATTTGGTTAGGTCATATTAAAATGTTTAATTCCAACACACTTCAGAAGTACAAACAAATGTGCTTCATTTGTGCTTTTCTAATTCTGATATATTCTAAAATATTTGCACAGTTCACTTACACATTTCAGTTTTGTTGTGTGCTAGGAAAAAGCCTTTCCTTTCACACCCCCAGATTGTCAGATAAATCCCCTCATTTTGAAGTCCGAGAAAGAACAGTAAAGAACCAGCTTCCATTGAAGACACAGCCTGCATTTTACCTCTGGCTTTAAATGCACAGCAAATGTGACAACACCAAAAGTTAAAGACCTCTTTACAGAAAGAGAGTACTCATGGAAGAATACAAGGAACAAGTCAGAGATCAGAGAGGTGGTAAACAGGCCCAGCTCCACGGGAGGGACAAAGACATGCTGGACAGCCTAAAACAAATATAGCCAGCAAATATAAAGCAAGCAACTGTGAGTTACAAAACACAAAGCCAATGGTAAGCAATAGGAAGAATGCATTCCTAGGTCAAATTTGAGAAAGTCCCCGAGATATCTTTAGCAACCAGAGAGCTGTGCTATGTGGTAGGCTTCGACGAAAAAAACAAGGCACTGCCACACACATTGATATGTCTAAATACCTTTCACTTCAAAGCAGTGATTGTTTGAATATGATGTTCTATGTATATGTGTATATATCTCTATCTCTCTATATATACTTACATATGTCTCAGACCTGACATGGTGCCACCCACCATATGACACACAACTCCAGCCCCTTCACACAGTATCCCCAGGACGTCAACGGCAGGCTAACAACATTTTGTTTTTATTGAATTTCTTTAAAGTGGAGGGACTAGGGGGAGCGTATAGTAGTGTCTTAAGCTTTGCTCAACATTAAGCATGGCCGCCTCCAAGCCCCCGCTCCCTCCTCGCACATGGTGATTTTCTGATGTAATAGATTTGCGCCCTCATGCCGGCTGCTGGAGATCCCGCGTAGAAACGTGGTGGCTCTAAAGAGAGTAAGTAAGAGAAATGCTTTTAAAGGACTTGTCGGGGAGACAATGTTGGACTCTGTAGTATTATCATTAGGGCTGGCTTTAGTGCTGCTGGCGCCCGGCACAAGAATCCTTTTTGGCTCATCCCATGACCTCCTTCGCCATGGATTCCCTCACGTCCACCCTGCAACAGTGTCCCCATCTCTCCATAGTGTCTCTCTCGCATGCATTTCATTTGTTTAATAGCGTTACTCATACCCATGTAGGGTGTCGGAGCATTTTACATCTCACACGCATTACACAGAGACAAAGATTCATACATGTGTAAATCAGTCTTTAGAAAATGTCACATAAGACAATAAGGGTTACAAAGTGTAGGAATCATGTGTCATCTGTTCTAGCAGGCAATACATTTTAAGAGTGTTTAGTCTGGAGAAGTACAAACCCAGGATTTAAAACGTATCACACAGTGGCTGGCTTTACTAATAAGAATGTATTTCTAACCACAAACCCTTTTTAGCAACATTAAAAGATAAAGAAAGAGTCTGGAAAAAACATAACGGTTTAACCTATGCCATACTGTTTGCACGCAGCCCTTTGATGACTGTTCATAGGGTACTGTGCTACATTAGGATTGTATTTTATGAACTGCAAGTAACAAAAGCATGTGTAGGATAAAAGCAGTAACCTACTGAGCTATCCACATAAAATATAATTCTGTGATCTGCATGGTACAGTTCCTTGCAGCAGGCATATTAACCTTCTGCGCTACCTCATGATGAGTCAAAACTTCCACTAGACAAAACTCTGATCTCTCTCCAGCAGGAACATTATTCAGCAGAGTCATTTTTGCATTTTAACTGTTGCCTGAAAACTGCTGACTCTGCAGCAGGTAAATGTAAATGCATAAGTTATTTCTACACGCAGCTCCCCAGAGGTCAGCACCAGGTGCGGCTGCACCGGTCGCACCTCCATAAAGCTGGCCCTGATAATCATGGACACTGGCATTTTACAACAAGGAAAGACCAAATTATGCAGTATGGGTAGGCAAATTATGTGGTGTAGTGCGGCACATTTTCTGATGGTATTACTTTGTCATTTTGACACGTTAACACTGGACACAGGTTTTACCTCATTAGTTCCAGTACCAGAGTTTCCACCTAATTACTGCAAAAGATCTGTTCGAATGGCGGGGTTTACACTGGCTTCCATGGAGGGTGGTGTTCAAGAACATGTATGTTCCCTTGTGGGGGTCGGGGATGGGGGCAGCGGTTAATTTACAAAGCTCGACCGCTATAAGATTGTATCTGTGTAGGTGTTCATGAACCTTCAAACGATTCCCGGCCTAGTTGGTGCACAAAACTTTAGTTTGAGCAATGCTGAAGTGTGCAGTTAGGTTTGAAACACCCCCGGGCAAACACATTGTCATGGGATGTGGATGAGGTGACTTCACAAGCAGACTCGTTTCATGTGGAGAAGAAAAGAAAACAAGCATTGGCAATGCCAATAAGTCTCGCATTTGCGTGAGTTAGAGCTATTTGCCTTATAAATGACTGTCTTTCACACATGTTTTGGTTTGAAGTGGAGTACATGTATGCAGTGTGCAGTGGATTAGATTAGAATTGTTAGTTGTGGAATTGTGTGGTATGGAGGGGATTGCTGTAGTGGGATTATGTCTACGTTTCCCTCAACCATAACCATGCGTGCAGCAAACATCGTGCAAATTGTACATGCTTCCCCTGCCACCCTGTGACAGAAAGAATGAATTGTGTTCTGCCCTAAGGAGCATGCAGAAGGGGGTAACGCTGCGTGCCCTGCAAGTACACACAGGGCGACACGAACAAAGGGAGACACTCACAGGAAGGCACTGGGGAGAGCCCGATTTGGGGAGAAAACATTGCAAGTACTCACTGGAAGACACTGGAAAGACGTAAAGAAAGGGAGCAAGTCATAGGAAGACACTGGGAAGAGACTGACATTGAGAGACAGACAGCATCACAAGTATACACAGAAAGGCACTGGGAAGCCAGACATGTGGAGATGCAGTAACAGGAACACACAGGAAGACACTCGGAAGATATAAACAAAGAGACATTCACAGGAACACACTGGAGAGAGACCAGCATGGGGGTACCCCTTCACAAATATACACAGGAAGACACCTGGAAGACACAGGCATGGGGAGACACAGTTACAAGTACACACAGGAAGAAACATTGATGACAAACAAAGAGACACAGTCACAGGAAGACACTGGGGAGAGACTGACATAGGGAGACACTGTCACCAGTATGCATAGGAAGACATACACATTGGGAGACACTTGTCCCATGTATACACAGAAAGACACTTGGAAGACACAGGCATGGGGAAATGCAGTTACAAGTACACACAGGAAGACACTCGGAAGACATAAACAAAGGGAAACAGTCACAGGAACAGACTGTGGAGGGGCTGGCCTGGGAAGACAGACACCACCACAAGTCTACACAGGAAGACACTGTGGAGAGACCGACATGGGAAGACACAGTCACAAGTAGATACATGAAGACACTAGCGAGACAGCTAGAGGAAGACAAGGGGTAGAAACAGACATGGGGAGACACAGTCAAAGGAAGATACAGGATAGGGCCAACCACTGTGAGATACAGGAAGACATGCAGGAAACAAAGACACCGGGAACATTGGCCATTTAGATACTACAGGGATCAGACAGTTGGAGGTGCCGGAAAAAATACTTAAGCAGTCCTTAATTTGTGCCTGTGTTTGCCTGTGCTCAGCTCTGGTACTTATTTTTAAACACCAGCACTTATGAGACTATACCACAAGATGATACTCTCTGCCTATGTATGAGCAATGCCGGCCAGAATGTTTAACAATTCAATATACTAAAACACACACAGAACCAGAACTTCAGGCCTTCCCTAAATCTTGAGGTGACCTGGATCTGTCCAAAATATCACACTTGTTCTGGTGTGATTATGATTAATAAGCAATGTTGACATTAGCACTTGGCAGTAGTGGTAGGAATTGTGGGTGCAAAACCTTCGCCCCTGGTACTTTATATTTTTACAAATTAAGCACTGGACTCGTGGGAACTTTGGGGACCAGAACATGGGCAGGGATCAGGAGGCTCAGACATAAGGAGAAACGGGGAGACACGGATCTTGGGTGAACGTAGACACTGGTTCACTCATCAACATAGGAATGCATTGGTACACTCAAATACATCAGCTAAGGTATACACAGGATGTCTGCAACATGTGATGACACAGGGCGAACAGGTATTGAGGAAGCACTCCGAGAGATGAACTCAGTGACACACAGTGTGATGGTGGGACACTTGGAGACATGGGAAGATGCAGTGACACAGTCACACTCAGGCATACAGAAAGGCAGACATACACAACGAGCTGGTAGGAGGTGCAGCGCTACACAGAAGCTACACTTCACAAAACAAATCCATGGCATACAGGTTAGCACACAACCAAGTGGCAGCGCACCCCCAGAAGGCTGTGTTGTAACACCATAGCAATCGCTATGCTGAGTAACAAAACATGGTGTACCCGTTTGACTTTGTTTTTCCTGCAAAGAGTTTGTAATGTGATTGCCCCCTGTAGATACTTGTTCCAGCTCTAACCTTTCTCCGCTTCTCTTCCAGGAGGCTGATGACCCTCAACTCCTGCGCCTCCATGAAGCTGGAAGTCCACTTTCAGCATAAGCAGGTAGGCACGGCATAGGGGGCGGCTTCACTGCGGGCACGGTGTGGGCACCAGGTCATAAAAGTTGTGATCTGTCCAGCAAAAGCAAATATTGGATAGAGAATATGCCCTCAGCTGAAGTATGGAAAGTAGTTGTGGAGACAACAGATTTTGTGGGTGCTTGTGTATTGCAGAAGCAACAGCCTATTGTCTCCAACACATTAAAACATATGCACACCGCAGGCTTTGGGTCAGCCCCATGCTCTTGTTTGGATGGCTTTCTTTTCTATTGCATTTCCCAGATACAATATGCAGTAGTTGTCTTACCTGTTCTGTGTTTGTACTCTTCTGGAGCAAATATCTTCTTTGCATGTTCTGATTGGACGACTCGTATCTTTCCACTGCTTACATTGAGGGAACTACTTTCTTTCTTTTCGCACTCCATGAGACTGCATTTGTTTTCTTGCACCCTCCCTCTACCTTGTGTGTTGCTTCCCACTGCACATCCTTGAACCTTCCTCGCTTTTCGAGTTACTGTCACAGGTCTCCGCGTCACTCACTGACCTGGCTCAGTAGCATTTCTTCTCTATAGTATTCTGATTGAATGACTTGTATCCTTGCATTACCTACATTCAGGGAACAACTTCTTTCCCCTCCTTCATAATCTAAAGCCCATTTTCTGGTTCTCCAGCGCCGCGAGCTCATACAAATGCAATAGCGCTATGCAAATATGATTACTCAAATAAAAAAACTGAAGTACAAAATATTGTCATTTTCAACGCCAAGAGCTCTAACTTTCACAAACGTGAGACCAATTGCATTGCTCGTCAAACTCATCCTGGTACTATTTTTCATAGAAATGTACAGTACGATAAAATTCCATTCCCATTGTAGAAATTTTTTGTTATTTATCAAAAACACAAATAAGTTACTGATTGTGTGGTCTGTCATCTTTTACCTCTGGCTTATAGTACTCTCATCAAGCTATGAAGACGAGGAAAACCTATAAATATCAGAAATAACACCCACTTGAGCAAAGAGAAACTCTAAGAACAACTTAAAACTGCAGCAAAGCACCAGATATGTGAGGGCCCTAACCTAGTGCCCTTATCCGGGGGTGCTGTCGGCAGGCAATGCGTCGCTGCAGCCAGGCCCCAGGTTCAGGAGCTTTGAGGGAAGAGGGCGGTGTGAGAAGGCTACATACATGAGGGTGCTGCCTGCTCTAATCTCTCTATTGATGTCAGAGGATGGAGACTTCCTGTACATTACCCCAATGCAGTACACTATCAGAACCGTGGCATCTAAGGGTAAATGCCGAACACATTTTCTAGCATGCAAGTACCACACGCAGCCAGAAAACTCAGGTATGCCAGGTACTCTCAAAGCCATTCCTAGCCGGGGGATCGGAGACTTCTCTCTTATTGTCACGTAGGCACGGGCTCACAGATGCTCACAGCAGCTCACAGCAGCCCTTTCATTGCCACTCAGCTCTTGGGAGATCAGATAAGGTCCACTCCCAGATGCTATCAGCGAGGGGACCAGAGCGGGCTCTGTCACATCATCTCAGACCATGGGGACCAGTGAAGATGTTTGCGGCTCCTCAGAGACGTAGGCTTGAGAAGGTTCTCCGCCATCGGCTAAGAGCAGGGAGCCACAAAGGCCCCTACGCAACCATTAAAGGCCCTGTAAATCATTTCACGCCTCTGAAGGAGGTAGAATCAGTGTTGCACCACATCTTTTGTGCATTGCATGAAGGCTTTTTATAATGGGCTGGCAGGGTGCTCAGGGGGTCTGATCGCCTATAGTCCATCCCTGACTATCTTTCTAGAGGGTTCCTCTCTCTGTGTTTATCAGGTGCCTAAAGTCATGCTTCCTGAACCTACAGTTTGAGCATCAGATAAGGTGTGCAGGGCTGGATATCTGCTCCCCGAAGGCTTGATGCTAGCTCTCCGTTTAACCGTGGAACGGACTACCTGAGAACTCACCTGCTGCTTTGTGTCAAGGGACACTAATGGCGGTAAGGCAGTACTCCTACCAGACCCCTCAGTATATGCTCACGCGTTTCTTCTCCGAACATGGTTCTGCACCTGTGCCTCTCACTTTCCCCACCCCAGGCATTAGCTCTTTGTTCCAGCCTCAATACTCTGTAATAAGCAAACACTTGAAGGACGGTCTCTTTCTAAGCCTTGCACCTTCACCGGTGCCTGGCCAGTCTGCTGTAGGTGCATGCTCCCCTTGGGCATGTGGAGTGGTGGTCTGTCGTAAGCAGCTCACCGACACACTACTAGTCATACAGACCACCCATAAAGCGCACACCTGCAGCTATACATCCACTCGTAACCTTTGACATTTTGGCCTAAAGCACGTTTTGCCTCTTGTAATGTTCACAATTGCAAGACAGATGAGTGTGCATAAAAGTTAGAAATGTTTTGGGGGTTCAAGGCTTAAGTGTGTGGCTGGTTTGTAGAATGCTGACATGCTGGCCTTTGTTTATGCTGAAATGCAGGTCTTTGTAAATGCTTAAATGTAGATCTTTGTTTATGCTGAAATGCGGGTCTTTGTTCTGAGTGAGCATCTGTGCGAGTTAATGTGCTTTGTTAACATGCTCGTCAGCTCCTCTGGGGGCACATTTATGCTAGCAGGGTGTCATGATGTGGGAGTACTATGCAATCAACAAGGTAGTTTTGGTGTCCAAAGGACTGTGCTTACTGTGATGTCCTGAAAGTGCTTCTCTTATGTCATAATAGTGATCACTGTACTGCGTTGATGTTGTAACTGTGCAAAAATAACATTGTAGCGACTGGAGAAATGTGTTGAAACACATTCTCACACCGTATTCTCCACTATTCACCCCAAAAATAATAATGAGGTGCAAGATCATGGCGGCTACCTTGCACAAACTGTATTTGTACTAGAGTATTTTGCAACTAGGAAGGTGGCTTTGGAGAACAACAGGTCTGGAGGCCAAGCTTTGCTTCATGGATCCACCAGTTGTTGCGCTGTCACTTACCCGTCTTTCTCCTTTTTCTCTATTTTAGAATGATGATTCTGGGGACGAGGACCTGTGCGCCATCAGTGACCGCTGGGCCTTCCAGCCGGACAGCAGGCGGTGGTCCAGGTTGGGCTCTGCTGACCTCCTTGGTCACAGCCCCGAGATCTTAAACCGAAGAATTAAAAACACCTCAAGCCGAGACAGCATCCTCACCGATCTCAGCCTGGACCTGGAGGCATCCTCCTTGCACAGTAACACCAGCTCGGCCAGCGCTCAGAGCAGCACCTTGGCCATCGTGATCACCCCGCCGGATGAGCCGAGCCACAATGAATTTCCGACAATCACGCCAGCCCAGAAAAGCTTAAGTGACCAATCCATTGCCTATTTACCTCAACCTGAATGTGGCGCAAAGCTAAAGAAGTCTAGCTTGCGCAGGTCAATGTCAAGGTTGAGTGGAAGGAAGAAGAAAGACAAGTCTAAAAAGGTCAGCGGTGAACCACCATCCCCACCAGGCCTGGGCTGTACCAAAACACATGATAGCTCTACATGGCAGTCACAAAACGATCACAAGAGAGGACTTTTATTGGCCAATGGCAATAAACATTTTCTTTATCCAGAGTACAGCACAAAGATGAAGTCCAAGTCCTTGGGTAGAATAAAGCCAGGGGATGGGATAGCATGTAATGGACATGTGGGTGAACATGGTGCTTATGGCAAGGCAGCCAGGTGGCAGGCGGAATCTTGTCGTCGACCCAGCTGCCCCCCAAACAGCCTTATTTACATTCCTAGTGATCACAAGCCAGGAACCTTCCCCAGATCTCTCTCCATTGGAAGCATGTGCCCGGCGGCCCGGGAGCACTTGAGTACTTGGATATCCGAAAGTAAATCCTTGGAAGCTTCCGAATGCAGTAGTATAGATTCGCAGTGCTTCGAATACCGGAAAGGGCTCAGCTCCTGCAGCTCCTCAGGGAGCAGGACCAGTATTTATGACAATGTGCCCACCTCCTTCGATGCCACCGCTGACCCGTTTGACGTGAATAAGAGCGTGGACTTTGAGCATCTCGACGCCATTCTCCAGCATGTCCACAGCGTACAGCAGAAGGTGGAGACCTGGTCCAAAGCTCTGTGTGAAGACCAGGACCCCGAAGAGGACTTTGAAGAAGAGGCCACCTTCGCCTCCAATCATGTGAACTTCGAAGAACAGTCCATGTCTGACTTGTGCACCTCCGCCAGTGACTTCGAAAGCACAGGCAACTCCTTAAATGACACAGAGGACAATGAACTAAGGGAGAGGAGTGATTCGGGCGTTGGAGCTTCCCTGACGCGACGGCGGAGGTGGGTACCTGTCTTGTGTTGGTGCCCATTGCAGATTGTGCGGTTAAACTAGTGCTGGATGCTGGGGGGAGCCCTGTAGAAGTCTCATTGTCTGTGATGTTGAATTTTGTTACAAGCATTTATATCCGGGGTGTAGCTTTCATTAGTGCAGTTGGTGCAGTGGCACCAGAGCCCAAGGATCTGAGGGGCCCAGTGCACACCAATTCTGGCTTTGCTTGCCATCCAACAGGAGATGGTGAGGCCATCTTCAGTGCCTGCACTGTTTCTGCGCCACTGATTTGTATTGCTCATTTCTACCACTTGTATGGATGTGCGGCGCTTTCTCGATGCGCTGTCTGGGACTGGGGTTACCACTGAGCAGTGGTAGATGTCTGTGGACCTTGGATTGGTTGCGTTTCGTGCTGAGGGTGCTTCCTATTGGGCAGTGGCTGTTGGTTATTGTTTGTTGATGGCCTACACTGAAGAGTGACCGGCCAGAACTCTAAAGGGTCTGCCTTAGAGGAGATGTACTTATGTGTAAGGACGCTTGTGCTTTGCCATTTACTTGTCCCGCTGGGGTGCATGGTTGGCCATTGCCCTGCTTGGTGCGGCTGTTCGATTTGGAGTCACTGCGGCTTTAGTGCAGCGCTGTGTGCATATATTTGTGCTGTATGCAACTTATTTTGAATAGATGCCCTGGGTATTGGTGAGAAGATATGATGTGGAATATTGCCATAAAGTAGTTTTGATGTTTGCGAAAAAGCAGCCTGAAATTACAAGTTGCGGGGGCTTTGCGCGCTGAGGTTTGAGGTAAAAAAAATATTGCAGTCCAAATGCTGGTGGTTTGGGCGTATAATCCAGAACGTTCTTGCACGTTTCACTACAACCTTCTCTACACCGGGACCATAATTATAATCTGGTACTTCAGCTTTGGTCACCTTTAGGAAGCCGCCTAGAATCCCCATAAGGTCACACCTGGTGCGGGCCAAGGAATTATGGTACTTGTAGTTTCCAAGCGCAGTCGTTCCAATAATCCCCAGTCTGGCCGATTACTTTATTGGGTGCTCAACTATCCGGGCCCCTGGGCGTCTTCAAAAATGAAACCTCCTTATGAGAAGTGAGAGAGATTGTGTTAATTTAAGTTGCACCCCCCCCCCCCCCACTCCTATAAATGTATATGTCTACTAAGCCTTAATGCCAGATTCTATGAAATGAACAGACTGAAAATGGAATTTTAATGACTTCATTATTGCAAATGTACAGAGGCACATACGATGACCAATTCATCTATATAAAGACATTAAATTATGGAAAACCTACAATTGTGATACGTTAGATGAGTACGTTAGACACCTTCTGTGTTAACAGACCCAGTGATTTTGCTTGTGAATTTAACCTCATCAGAGGTTCGGACCAGCTGCCACAGAAAGAATGTGATGACGACTATGGCAGGCAGAGGGGTGCTGACATGTGAATTAATATGGAGAATAAAGAGATAACCGTGGAATGTGCTGCTCCAAATATGAGCCAGTCACCAACATAAACATAAGCCTGCTATTTCAGCAAACCATAACCAACAGCTCGCTTAGCTAATACATCATTTATGTCTGGAAAAAAAAAATTGGATAAAAATGTGCTTCACAAACATACCAAGACAATGAGTCAAACAAGAGTGTAAATTAATGTATAATGATTACAAGATGTAGGTGGAACGTCACCCATGCTTGTAGGTATTATGTGTTAAGGGTGCTTCGTCTCAAGAAACAAAGCTACAGACGGACTCCTTTTTCACAGCGTGTAGTAACCAAAGTTGCAGCGCTGCACCATAGCTAGTAAAATATGGTGGTGTTGCTCTGTCCTCTAGTGCATGTTAGCCTGCCTTGCACCACTGCACACCATAGTGCAGGGGTGTGTGCAGGATGTCAAGCATTTTTGTAATGCCAACCTGGAGCGAAGTGTTAGAAATTCCACCCCGTAACCTCAACATTTGAAATGTACCAAAATTGTGTGTGGGGGTGAGGGGTGTCATATTAAAACAATTGTGTTACTACTCAAAGGAACCTTTAAAAATAATAATCTTATACTAAAAAAAAATGGAGGAGGAAACAATAAGGTTCTAAACCGAGGCTTGCAAAATGCATGGAGCGCTTTGTTGCAGGTTCATGCCTCATTGTGCTATATTAGGACGGTGACTTATGAACTCCAAGTAACAAAAGAATCTCTGTGACAAAAGTAGTACCTCACTGAGCTATTTACATAAAATACAAATTTTTGACCTGTATGTTACATGTGCTTTACAGCTGAGTTTAAACTTCTATGCTACTTTATCACTCGTCAAAACTGACTAGACAAATCACAGATTTCTCCATCAGAGAGATATAACACACACTGATTAGAGAGATCATCACCCACTCCTCGCAGGTGTGGAGCATCAACCCCAGCTCAGATACAGAACACCACACACAGTGTTGGCATTCTTGATGTCAGCATTCATTCCAGTGACCAATCACAGCCCTGTACCTAGTCAGTGGGGCGGGACCTTTACATGTCATTATCTTCGTTATGGAAAGCAATGTGAAAGATGGCCAAATACTATCTGGCTACATGATGGGGCTGCCCGTACTAGTACAATGGTTCTTATCTGTCAACATGTCTATTTTTGTCTCGTTTCTCCTCCGGCAGGGGATGGCGCTGGCACAGCTTCCAAAACTCGCATCGGCCAAGCTTAAACTCCGCCTCCTTGGAGATCAACCGCCAGTCGGCGGCCCAGCTAAACCTGCTTCAGAAGTTCTCGCTGCTGCGCCTGACGGCCATCATGGAGAAATACTCTGTCCCAAACAAGAACGGCTGGGTGTGGTGAGTGTCCGATCGAAGTTTGACCAAGGCTGGGACTGCTGGGGTCATCACAATGATGGAGGGGTAGTTGAGAGGAGGAAAGTGTCTGAAAATACCTATTCCAAAACATGAATAACTCTCCATAATCATCAAATTGCCAGTACACGCAACACTCTAATTGGAATCTTGTTCTCTCTGGGTTTTAAGTAAACAGAGAATTGTCCCATAAACCTCACTGCACTGCATTTTTAGGGCAAACCTTGGGATATTAGCTCTTTCGTCCCGAAACTGCTCTTGGTGCTATTCCTGTGTGCTCCAAGGGGTCAAGTGCGTAGACATTGAAAACAAATCTATTTACCTTTTTAAACAAAAAAATGACAACAAACTTACAACAATTAAACAATTACAGACTTGCAAAGTGTGCCAGAAGGTAACTAAATTCCTTAAAACTTTTCCTATGCCTCAAAGTCCATAGTGAAATGAGGGAGTAAATCCGAAACTGAATGTCGGTCATCTACCCAAGCTGGGCTGAGTTGCTATCACTAGTCTCACCCCTTGTTTGCTGATCACCACTTACCGAATGGTATAGCATGACACCCAAACCACACTACAACTATACTTTCCTAATACTGTGCGTTCCTGCATTTTCCCAGCCCTGACGCACAATGTGCTGCCTAGCGCCAACGCAAGCACTCATGCACCATGGTGCAAGGGTGACTGCATTGACAGCTGGATTGTTTTTGTGCTGGAATGGGCCCCTTCTTACACAAAAGCAAACCCCTGAGGCATTTTCCTCTTTCTTTGTGTGCGGCATTATGCAGCACACAGAGAAAGGAAAATACAAAGAGAAATGAACATATTTCTGCTTGTTACGCATCATTTGGGGAGGCGTAACAGTTTTGGTGCAGTTCCAGATCGCCTACTTTCGGCAAATCTGAGAATGTGTCAAGATCCATTGGTGGATGCATGGGAACACCCACGCTTCACCCATGGAACGCCTCAGTGGGGAAGAGTATGGCAGTGCAGCGATTTGCGCTGCTTTGCGTTACTCTGGATTTATCAAGCTGCTCAAGGCCACGCAAGGTGGCTTTTCGTGCAATTAGTAGGTGCGTCACACTTTTACCCCATTGCGTGGTGCAAAAGCGACGCAACTACATGATAAATATGGCCATACGTTTGTCCTTTATGTTTGGCCAAATAGACACTCCTTTGAAACAGTGTTATATAACTCGTAGACAGTAAAGAAGGACTGGTATATTGGGAGCCAGAAATAGGCAACGGACTGTGGCATCAACAACTAACACAGACATAAAGAACAGATCTGCCCAAGAAATATTAGTATAGAAGAAACAACTGCCCTCGATCTAGTTTTATAGGTATGCCAGTATTCAACCAGAAGTGATGGTAGCCATTGATTGGCTCAACAGGGATGTCTGTTCACCAACTCTGAAAAAGGATAGCACTGCTGTAGGATTTGCATCTGCAGCTGACCCATTTGTTTCACACATATTCCTGTCTAGTTTTGCGACAGAAACACAAAACCGTTATCTGTTTCCTACTGCAAGCCCGATGGCGGTGATGATACTATGAAAATGAAGGACAGGGGGACAGAGCGGGATCGGAAGAGGTGAACCCTTTGCCCATAAACACTTTAAAGACTAATCCCAGAGAATTATTGTAGTTTACACCACAAAGAATACTGCGACTTGTAGGAACGTACTTTAATGGGAACATTGAAACTGTAAGTACAAGCGTGCTTAGTAATTGGTCGCAAGCGCAGCATAGAGTCTCTGCAAATGTCTTATTGTTTATGGAACAATATTCAAGGCATGTAGGAGCTGTTCAGCAGAGATCCTAGATAAAGTTATGACCAACGTCATATGTGGACCAACTAGATGGATAGTTCATTGACACGCAGCCACACAGATACAGAAATACTTAGGTCGATGATATACTGCTGTGTCGAACCACGATATTTACTCTTTGGATGCGGACTGCAGGTCTTGAGGGTTGGGGACAGGGAGGATTCTAGTAAAGGGAGGCATTGCAGCCTCATTGTCTACATTCAGATGTTTCACCTGCGAATATAGGGAACCCGCAGTGCTGCATGTTTTGAAGACATAGTTGAAAAGTTACAAAAGTTTGATAGTTAAACCATTAAAACAGGTATCTATGGTATTTATAAAAGCTGAGATTGATTTAAAAAATAAATGCTTAAATCTTTGTTTGCAAGTTCCATAACTAAGCATTTATCTGTTGGAAAGTGAAAAAATCTAATTATGTAAAATAAGAAGTAAATGTCGATTAAAATTTACACATTTAAAGGCATTTTTAAACTGTTGGGTTTATCTTTTTATTTAGTTATGGAGTTTTTAAAAATGTGGCATTATTTGTTCAAAGCTTTTTAAAATGAAGCCGGTTATTAAAAGTGTAGAAATGTATGCTGGATATTTATAAACATACTTTTGTGGACAGGGGAATGTGTGAAATATTCTTTTTGCATGACAATTGTCCCAAACATGTAAATGTTTGGGACAATATTTCCCACCTTCAGGAATATTTAAATTCTTACAGTAGGGAGTGCTTGGAGAGGCATGGAGGACAGGTCATGGTGTAATACAGCTGCTGGCCCTTTAGGTTCCCATCTAGCTGTTTATTATTCAGAATATTAGGAACTGGCTTTCTAGTTTGATACAAAATATATATAGAAATGGATTTCTTTCCTTCCATAGCCCACATTTCTATACTAATTACTGTTCAATGATAGTACTTGCTTTCCTTATTCACTGTGTGCAACCGGTGGGTCCATGAAATTTTTCAAGATGCCAATAAAATTGTTTTTTTATATGCACCCGTTAATCTGCTGGCTGGCACATCAGAAACCACCAGTAGGGGTATAGAGCCAGACGCGTCTGACTGAACCTCCGTCTAACCGGCCTCATGGAGGCTGATTGTCAGCGAATACACATAAGATCAATTTAAAGCTAGCATGGTGTAGGGGACTTCGCTAGGCTAAGGAAATGTCTTAGAGAATGGTTCTTGATATATCTGTGGTCAACACCCACTTTTTTTATTTTAAACAAACATGATGGCTGTTCATGTAAGTAGAATTGTCTATCTCAAGTAGTAGAGTAGATTGTTTCATTAGCCTTTTGAATGTGTCTGAAATTAAGTGTTTCATTCCCATTTATCTACCCCCAATACAGGACAGTCCCCAAATTCATGAAGCGAAGCAAAGTGCCTGACTACACAGGGAAGACCGTTTTCGGAGTTCCACCAATCGTCAATGTGCAGAGGACCGGGCAGCCTTTACCGCAGAGCATCCAGCAGGCCATGCGGTACATCCGCAGCCAGTGTCTCGACCAGGTGGGTGTAATGGTGGAGCAAGCTGATGCTGTCAGAGCTCTAAGCAGAAGTCTGACTGTGCCCAGCAATGTGGACGTACATCGCTTCCATTAGAGCACTACTCATAGCGAGGCAATCACACCAGACCACAGAGTGGGTTACACACCCTCTAAGTGGATGTGAAGTGACCCAATTCTATGTAAAGTTCACATCATATCTTGTTTATGATGTATTGTGTGCGTGTGTATATATATATACTAACTATAACTACCTACTGGCAACCGCCAGTAGGTAATATATGTATATGTGTATATATATATATATATATATATATATATATATATATAAGGTAAAGCTCCAACTTTCTCTGAAAGCTTCTGGTTACACAAAACTTCCAAGCAGGAGACGCACACCCATTCCTTGGTGCTATTTTAGTTTATTAAATGCAATGCCACCATATATATACATATATGTATGTATTCAGAAAGTGTGAACCTAGTTGGCATACAGGGGACTATTGTCGATAAGTATACTGTATGATTCAGTCACGTACATTTAGAAGTATTAGCATCAAGGGGTGATGCGAGAGTCTCTTTTGACAGGATTAGATAGAATCCTTATTAGAATTATATAATGTTTAAAAATGTGCCTTTAGTTCTTATATGAAATCTAGGGCTTACTGGATGTAGTTTGGCCCAACCTATAGAACATTTCACTTTTGCGTTTATAGATTAATTTCTAGATGGCTGATTTCATGTATAGTTGTTTTATTTCTAGATTACTGGTACTCGCCCGCCCACCCAAGTCTCTGGTTCTCCTCCTGTAGGTCACTAGTTTCTCTTGTGAATCTGCACCATTACGTGAAGTTTACTTACTCTTTTCACTACTTACTTTATTGATATAGCTTCAAGATCACAGATTTCATCAGATGTCCCACCTCTGGTACATTGGTATTGCCTTAGCATCTAGAATTTCACAACTGATTCAATAAGTTCACTTCAATGCTAGCAGTTTCACTTCTGCTTCATTGGCATCTTCTCTTGGTTACTCTTTTCACCCCTGAATCAGTGAGTCCCCTCAATGCTATTGGTTCCCCCTCTATTTGATTTGTATTTCCTACGGTCACTGGTTTCATGCCTAATTTATTATATTTCCTTCCAGTTTATTTGTTTGAATCCGATTTAGTTTTATTGCCTGTGTTAGTCTCGGATTCATTAGTTTTGCCTGAGTCGCTGGCTTCCCCTCTCAGTCAATAGTTTAGCCTCAAGCGACTGGTCCACTTATGAATCATTTGCATTGCCTTGAGGCTCAAGGTTTCCTCTCTGATTCCTCAATGTCAACTTAATCTTTAATTCACTGGTGTTGCCTCAAGGTCATTGACTTGTATCTCTGATTCACTGGTACTGTTTTGGGTTAAATAATTTACTTCTAATTTGTTGCTGTTGGTTCAAGGATGTGCATTACCTCTAAAGTGAGTGGCGCGACCACACTGATCCAATGTTTTAATCCAGCAGATTCATCTCACATTTAAGAAGATTAAATTGGTGTTCCCTAATTAATAGTAAGATCTGAATCTTTGCTTAGTGTCTATGATGCTGATTCTGTGTTATGGTCTGTGCAGGAGGGCATCTTCCGAAAGTCTGGCGTGAAATCGCGAATCCAGATCCTCCGGCAGATGAACGAGGCATCGCCTGACCACGTCAACTACAAGGAACAGTCGGCCTATGATGTAGCCGACTTGTTAAAGCAGTACTTCCGGGACCTGCCGGAGCCCATCTTCACCAGCAAATTGACAGACACCTTTCTACAGATCTATCAGTGTAAGCCTGGCTGCCAGCCCCTTCTTAATTGCTCGTACTGGCAGCTATTGGATGGGGCAAGAAGGAAGTGGTCTACTTGGCTGGGGGTAGACGGGCATAGCTGTAGAATGTATACATGGAAAGGCACTGTTGTTTATTGTCCAGGGGGAAAAGGAGCTGTCAGTTTAGGAATGGGCTGGAAACAAGTCAGTGCTTGAAAAACCATGGTTTAAGTGGCTTTATCTGTGAAAGAGTCAATGCAAAAAAATACCAGTGTGTAAGTGACTTGACCAGTTACAATAGAGAATAAAAATAGAACATGTCAGAAATACATATTAGCAGATACCTTCAGTTTTTAAATAGTCAGTGATGGGGAAAACCAAAATGCAAGCTCTTTACTTTTATGTTATGTGTATTTGTAAAGCGCACTATCACCCGCATGGGTATCCAGGTGCTGAGCAGGTATGCCTGCTTCGCTCTGCCTATGGTAGGTGGTTAATCGCAAAGTCAGGCCCTTAACTACTTACGGAGTTGAAGAAGAGAGGAGGAGGCTCTGATGTGGAGTGGGAGGTCATTGTACGCTTTAGGAGCGATATAATGACCAAAAAATAACCAGTGCTTGCATTTTTTATATTGTAAATGATGGAAAGACCAGGGTGTCATCGAAATTATATTACATAGTGTCAATGATGAAAAGCCAGAATGTAAATGGCTTTGTTTTTAATCGTCAGTGATCAAAAGATAAGGATATAAGTGCCCTTTTATTTGAAACAAAAAACTTATGAAAGACTAGGAAGTTAGTTACAATAACGTTTAAGCTGTGACAAGAAAGACCAGGATGTAAGTGGCTTTCACATATTGCATCACTAATGATTTAAGTGGCTTTACTTTTTAAGTAGTAAATATTAGAAAGTCCAGGGTGTAGTGGCTTTATTTGTACTTTATTGGTGATGGAAAGGCAAAGATGTAACTGGCTTTTTATTTAAAATCATCAGTAATAGAAAGTCCATCATGTAAACGGCTTAAATTAAATCTTCTCGAATTTTTATCTGGTCAGTGATGGTAACTAGATTTATATTGTAACTTGCGAGTGCCTTTATATTTTAAATAGCAAATATTAAAAAGTATAGGGTGTAATCAAATTTACAAGAGCCAAGTGTGAGCCTGTTCTCATCTATGTGTACCTTGTTGAAATCCTTCCACTGAGCAACCTATCCACATTGTCAAACCTTCTGTAAGTCTCTCTGTGCCGCAGCCTCTCCAAGGCAATATAGAGGTATAAAGACAGCTGCTGTAGGTCGCATTGCCCTATACATATGTTAATAAGGCATCCATTGTGGCAAATTATTGTTACGCGCCAGTGTTTTTTTGTTGAGGCGCTGGCATTTCCTTTTGTAGAGCTGCGCTGATCTCATTCCTCCTTGCTCCCTATAGTTGTTCCCAAGGAGCAGAGGCTTAAGGCGGTCCAGGCGGCCATCGTGCTGATGCCCGATGAGAACCGGGAGATGCTGCAGAGCCTGCTCTACTTCCTCAGCGATGTGGCTTCCGTGGATGAAAACCAGATGACCCCAGGGAATCTGGGGGTCTGCCTCTCCCCCTCCATCTTCCATCTGAACATCTGCAAGAAGGAGTCCACCTCCACAAGGTGAGGCCTCACTCTCTCCAAGCTGCAAGGGCTTGCAATCTTAAACCTCCTCCTCACATTGTTTAGACACTTGGAGATATGATAAACCCTGGATCCACCTAAGCCCTTCCCCCTTCTGACTGTAGAATTTCTCCACCTTCAGTTCATGGCTTTCGCAACAGACTGCATTAAATATAAGCTGCAGAGCCCCGGATAACTCTACCAGGTTTTCTAAACAGGCGTCATTTCTTCACCGTTCTTGACCCATCAATCCAATGTTATTAATTTGTATGCTATGCAAAACAGACACTTTATCATATATTTCTGCTTCGTACCAGCAATAAAAATCTTACCATTTGCTTTACTTTATTGGTAGTACTGAAGATACACTTTCAAGTAAACCATAAACAGACTCCTTCGCAGTGCTTTGCATGGTGACGTCTGATTGAGTTAAAAATGACTGAAAAGTAAAATGGCTTCACAGGTGCCATCTTTCACTGATTTTAACTCTCAAGAATGTCCATGTTGAGTATCTACACTATCTGTTGTAAGGAGAAACAAGCCTTTAATGTTTTTGGGATTAGAGATACCACTCACTGGTCTTTGACCTTCCCCGGTCTTCCTTTTTCACCCCCTGAAAGGGGATGTTACAGAATACTTGCCGCCATGCCATATTGATGAAGGCGGGACTTCCTGCCGCCATGCCATATTGATGAAGGCGGGACTTCCTGCTTGTAGCGATAGAAGCTGCCTCCTGTGTTACACCTAACATAAACACATGAAACTCAATCCCAGATAAAATGCCAAGATCTTGCCTTAAGAGTGTAGAGGGTGCCCTGGTTTGTCCTTTCTGATAGAACCCCTGCGTTACTACCTCTGAGAAACCCCATCCTGCAGGAATGAGAAGTTGAGAAATTAGGACATGCCACTTTAGAAACATAAACCTCTCATTCCCAGCAATAAAGAGGAGAGAATGGACTGCAGCAAAAAAGTCTGGAACTCCCCTATACATTTACATATGCTATTTCTTGGAAAAAGATCGTGGCGAGTATATGTTGGAATCACAGGTACCGTTACTCTTGTCTTAAGTTGGAAGGGTCGCTAATTGGCTGCAAATAAATGAATGGAGGCCTGCGAGGGACAGCAGACCTCTGTCCCTGCATTTGTAATCCCACAGAAAACATTTTTATAAGCAGCCCCTGTTCATTAAAATTAGAAGTGCTGCTTTAAAAAAACAAGTTTCCCGTTTGCAAAGGCTCCCCTAAAGACGCTGTCATGAGTCTCAAAGGGGAAGATGTCCCATAGGGAAAGTTTCCCCTTTGCTAAACAAATCCCACCCCCTATGGAGTGTCAGTTTCTGATCAATGCTTTGCAACTGCATTTGTGGTCACACATCCTTAATACATTCCTTCTTTGATTCGCAGATGAGGGGGGATACCCCTTTCATGCCCCCTTCCATTTGCGATTGGGATAAGGTTGCAAACCCTTTTTACAAGGCCTGTGTGGTGCAATAGATTTCCACTTCCATCCATGCATAATCTGTCCAGTTGAAAAATGCCTGTGGTAGGGTCAATTTGAGACACTTTCTGCCACTTTCGATGCTGCCCTATCATAAGGGGTGACCGCAAAGTACTGATTTAGGACCGAGAGCATTAATCCGTGTGCCAGACCCATCATTGCTGTAGACAAATTATGGCCTGAGGTGGTGTGGGAGCTTGAAAATGGACATTAGCAGCCACCTTCAATTGCTAGAATGGAGCATTTCCTTGCCACCTTTTGCGTACCATTCGTGTAGAATTCCAGAGCTCACCATCTTCTACAGAGACACTTTTACTAGATAGAATTCTGTCAGGTTCTGGCACCTCGCTGACACTTTGGCTTCTCTTGTGCTGAAGATCCTGTTTTTTCCCTAATTTCCAGAATGACACAGAAGAAGGGAGGCAGAGGACAGCCTGACCAGAAAGACCTGAATGAACACATGGCAGCCACTGAGGGCCTCACGCATATGATCACAGAGTGCAAGAAGCTCTTCCAGGTGAGCTGTAGACACAAGACAACGCCCACGGTGCCCCTGTCCTCATACAACTCCCCTACATACTTTTATGAATATTTGATCATCATAAAGAAATTATGGCTTGATTAGAGTCTGTGGCGTTTTGGCAGCCATATTGGAATTGGTGTCCAAGTAGTGGCGCCTACGGATTAATGTCTGTGCATTCCTTTCTAGATCCCCCATGACATGATGCTGCAGTCACGGAACTCCTATGTGTCCGCTGACCCGCACCCACTGTCCCTTGAGGAGCTGAATCAGCAGCTGAAGGTTGAAGGCCGTGACTTCCAGTTGTATGTTGAGGATTCCGTCCAGAGCCTGCTCCGCGAGTCTGCAGAGAAGTTCAAAGGATGGCTTAGTGTGGCTGGACCCCAGAACACTGAGCTTGCCTGCAAAAAAGTGAGTGCGTGTTTCGGTCTCATCATTAGTTCTGGGTTCTGATTGTCTTCATCAGGATGCTACCTATTTACTCGTCTCATTCTGTGCTGATAGGGTATGTCGAAATAATGTATGTAAAAATACGTTACCAACGATTTTATGTCCTCAAAGCAATGTCTGTGACATAGCAATGACAGCCCTAACGTGGGTAAATAAAAATTCACACACTCTGTTTAGCATGCACCATTTAAATATGGGGTGGAAGTCCCTTATGCAGTACTTCTGTGTAACCCTGCGCCTGATTTCATCATTTAAATACTTGCCTTTGATCTCTGATGTAATCAGAAGGTTGCACTCTTGCATCCTTTGAAGGCCAACTCAGCGTTTTATCCCCCTGAGGTTGGTAAATTAAGCACCATCACATTGGGTAATAGTAATATCAGTTATATTAAGCTCTCTGTAAAACCTCTTCACACCTAGATGCACCATCTACCCAGTATACATTCATGTGCAATTTTCCTTTGTTATACACAGATGACTGATGAAGAGGAGCCTTACGGGGAGATTTACTAAGATTTTACTCCGTGTTTGGGTCACAAAAGTGATGCAAATCAGCACAAAATCTTTTTTTCTGATTTACTTTCCAGCGCAAAACTTGTTTAACGCTGCAAATAACGTGAAGAAAACGTAAACATTACTTAGCGCCAAGGGGGCATTCCATGAGTGGAGCATGGGAGTTCCCCTGCAACCACCCAAGGTTTCTGACGGTAAACCCCATTTACTAAAAGAAGTAGACCGGGTTTAGCATCAGAAAATGGTGCTCTTTTGAAGTATGATCAACCAAGGAGAAATGCTTTCATTTCTCAATGGTTTCATTTCTCCTTCCTTTTCCGACTTTGTAGGTGTGCTGCACTTTACCCCACACATACCAAGAGGGAAAAGGTTTAAAGTCAGACTATGAATAGTATTTTTTACTGGAAGGATGACCTTCCAGTACAATATCTATGCTAGATTCACGTAGACACCCTTGCACTATGGCACAAAGGTATGTCCATGGTGCACTGCAGCTGATTCCAGCGCCGGCACTAGGGAAATGGGAGGAGAGTGCCATATTTCCATAAATATGACGCTCTCCTCCTCGCTCCTTTTACAGCTGGTGCACTGCGCTGCATGAGTAAGTGGTAAATGTGGCCCTTAATCTCTACTCTCTTTGTTTGCACCCCTGCAGGTTGGTGATGGGCATCCTCTGCGCTTATGGAAGGTCTCCACAGAGATAGAAGCCCCGCCGGTGACGGTTCTGCAGCGAGTTCTACGTGAGCGGCACCTCTGGGATGATGACCTGCTTCAGGTCAAGGTGGTCGAAACGCTGGAAAAGAACACAGAGGTGTACCACTATGTGACAGACAGCATGGCTCCACACCCCTGCAGGGACTTTGTAGTTCTGAGGTAAGACAAAGAATCACAAATAGTGGCCTTGCTAGTTATCAGAACTTTGAACCAATAAGGTCCGGTTCCCCAGCTTCGAAGTCAACCACTCTAGCCTCTAGGCCACATCCTCTCCTCCAACTTATATGGGAATCTGTCTAATCAGTTTTATGTGATTATCCTGTACGTTTTAAACATGTGTTGGCCACTCCTGCCGAAACTATGGTACTGATTATTTTAAGTTGGTCGTGAAGAAGCCTACTAAACAAATTCTTTTGAAATTCTTAACCTAGGAATTTCTTCAAAACATAAAATATTAATAACATCTTGAATCCTCTTGGAAATAGTCTTGTTATGGTAAACATATGACATAACTTGTGTAGGGCCAGATTAATCTTAATAAGAACATAGGAAAAGTAAATCCACGATCCTTGCTGTTTTAGTGCACTTTGACCTGCCCTTCATTGGAGATTTAATTTCTGTTTTTTCTTGCACATTGCAGGAAATGGCAGACAGACCTGCCTAGGGGGGCATGTGTGCTTGTGTCCATGTCGCTCGAGCACGAGAAGGTGGAACTGGACTCTGGCGTCAAGGCCGTGGTACTGGCTTCTCAGTATCTGATTGAGCCGTGTGGCATGGGGCGTTCCAAACTGACTCACATCTGCAGGGTGGACCTGAGGTAAGGCCAAAAAGTGGAGTCAGGACTTGGTTGGGTCCTGAGGTCTAAGTCTTTGGGGATGTAACTCCAGTATGTTTTACATTTTAGTGCTGCAAAAAAGTTGAAAAACAGATGCCATTGTTTTACCAAGCCTTGCAGTCTTATGGGCTCTACCAAGTAAACGCATGAGTTTGAATTTTAGTTTGTCTATTTTTAGGTGGCGACTTCCTTCTTTTTTGTTAGTTTATACGCTGCTCGTGCTTCCCACACATTGTGCTCACTATCCTCCTCTTCTGGATTTTCCATGGAGGCTACACATCATGCTGGGACCATTTACGCGTGACCATTCTACATTTCAGAGTGCCTTGATCTGAGCTTTGTGCAAATTATAGCACGTAGTTAAAGTCATTTAACTTATTTTGTTTGTCCAGCTGGAAGTGCTTATTGGATTTTTCAGTTCATAACCTAAATAAAGTGACATTGTTGTTTCTCATCTGCTTTTTTGTTTAATATTTCCAGTCTGTAGCTGTTTATTGTTCTAAAGGGCATGTCTTAGAATTACTGCTTTTACTGATCTGCATTCCTAACTGTACATGCAGAATTCATAAATTGTGTCATTTTTTCACTTAAGTTATGCCAGCTGTTACAAAAACATGTATTGTCTGGTGGTCTGCGTGATATTTTTTACTCCAACCAGTCACCTTTGTGCAAAAGTTATAGGAAAAGCTTATTTGTAAGAAAAAGAACAAAACTTATGAGTAATATATGAAACTCAACAATTGAGATTTATGAGAGACTAGGCTCATGTAAAAAAATGCATCGACTTACTGTTTACCAACACAATAACTACCATTAAATCAGCCACCCTTTACCTTTAACCACTGAAGCACATCCTGCTACTCCGTACACTGTGCATCCTTCACTCTAAAAACACCTTTACCTCAACCATTCTCTTTGACGCTAACCATGATCAGGAACTTAATACTAATCCACCCGCATGTCACTTGACTCAACCTGCTCTTTCTCTCTTTTCTCTTTGACTTGTTTCTTTTTAGGTCTCGCCTAGTGTTGCAGCGCATGCATTGCTCGCTGGCGAGAGATATTGTGGATGAGGACTTTCAGAAGGGGGCTTGAAGCCCCGCCCCTCATTTCCATTGGCTGGCGTCACCGTTTATGCTAAACGGTGGCCTGTCATTGGAAATTAGGTTTTTTTGTTGACGCCCTTTTGCCTTTTTGTCCGGCCGATCCGTACAGGGTCGTCTGCTTTGCTGCTATCGCAAAGCAATTTCTTATCTTTATGGGGGCCATCTGTTTTTACTCCGCCCGTGTTTATTTTTGCATGGCACTTTCACTTAAAGTGAAAGCGCCATGCAAATATAAACAAGCGGCTGAGTGAAAACAGATGGCGAGCGCTTGTTTCTCTAAGACAACTGCTTTTGCAATAGCGCCCTGAAATAGATAACACTTTGCCAGGAAATTCAATATCATCAAAATGTTTCTGTAAATTTGAAAGCGAGCAAACGTGCTGTTACAATATTACAATGAAACTCGTGGACAGAAACACCAGCCAGTCCAGAACAGCAACAAAACAATCCAACCACTGTGGCTAATATATATAATATCGACCAAACACAGAGTCCCGCAAGAATAAGATAACTACCTGTCACAATATCAGATCCAGCCGCGAGTTCAGCCAATCACGCATGCAGAGACATGCGTACCACTGTTAGAACCGCCTCAAAATTGTTTTGAAAAGAAGGCGTCTGAACTAAAAGTCGTCTCTCTTCTGCAATTTGCTTCTTAGAGCTCACTGGTTTGTTGTGCCTGCTAAGATGCATGGGGGCGGAGTTTCTGCAACTTCCAAGGGTTGGCACAGCAACTAACAGAAGCAAAGATTTTGCTCTATGAGCATGTTCCGAGGAAGGTTTGCAGCCTAGTTAAGATGTTTTCATAAGCACACTAGGCATACATGCGAGTAGACCAGATTCAGGCGAGGGATTTCGGATTTTTAAAGCCTGGAATCAGCACTGAGCTGATCTCTGCTCAGGTTCAGTCAGTTAAGGCATACACAAGTCATGCCTGTTTCCTTCATCGCAGTCAGAGCTCCCCTGTAGCAATGCACCCGGATGATCATTTGCAATTTAACTCGCTGTAGAGGGCGCCACGGCACGACGGACCTGAGGGAGGTCGCTTATCTTGAAGTCCAGCCAAATTGTCAAGCACCAAACTGTGGAAGAAAGAGGCTGCACTCTGAAGGGTCCTGAAAGAAGGGACATTCAGCAGTAGTTGTTCTATCTTGGAAAACCCCTTACTCACAAACACACGCTCCCCTGTACCTCTGTCCCTCAGACGTGCACTATTTTCCCTTTCACCCTGTTAGAAACACTTGCAGAGGGACTCACAGCTTCAGTATTACTGGTTGAGGTGTTTTGTAATGTGTTCACTTAAAAGGCATGTCGGTTTTAGTTGCTGTTACACACCCTGATAAGCACCTGCTTACATTCACATTCTCTCTTTGGTCACAAGTGCAACAAGCATTTGCAATGCAATAGGTTCTCGCATTTATGCAAGTTTAAGCTATTGGCATTGTAAATGACAAAGCCTTTTATGTTTTAAAAACAAAAACATAAATAAAAAGCATTGTCATTTTCAAAGCCAATAGCTCAAACTTGCTTACATGCGAGACCTATTGCATTGCAAATGCTTGTTTAACTCTTGGCTCCCATTCCCACTATTATCTTTCATTTTTGTATTCCGAACACAGATTTGGAAACCAGCTCCTTTCGATTTCCCGCAGTTTGTATTTGTTTAACTTCAGTGTTTCAGGGGGTGAATCCCCCTTTTTCTTTCTTTCTTATCATTGGATTTCCATATTGGATTTGGAACCCTCTCTTGCCCCTCCTCCTCTCTTCTACACGTTGTCTGTTTCACTTCTCTCTTTTTTTATCCTGACGTTACCATTTTATGCATCTCCTGTTACTCAGAATTCTTTTAGCCCACTTCGAGTTTACTGTGGCGTTGTCTGTAAATTTATAAAGAAGGAATTGTAAACTCACCGTCTTGCTACCTCAGCATCTCCTGTTCTTCTGTGGTCAGCTGCCAGTGCAGTAGACACAAAAAAGCTTGCCTTTTAATGTGATTACTTTTTTTTGTACTGAAACAGCTACAGCTTTTTAAAAATGTTTTCAGGAATTGTGATTTTTTTTGCATTTTTTTAAGAGGGTTCCTTGATGCTATTCAATATGGGGTTCAGTCTTGTGGATTAGTGTATTGATGGGTGTATTGTGATGTTTTAATGGAAGGGTAGGACGAAGCGGGGTGATCACCATAAAGTTTTGTTTTTCATTTATACTTTCTTAATCTGTTGTTAACGCTATATTAGAACTGCTAATCAAACAGTACAGAGCGGCTCTTCTAAGTGAATGCTATTATATTGGAATTTCATGTCTTACCCCAAGGTCCTTTTTAAGCTCACAATTCTCTACTGTTATCTTTGCTTTTTTAGGGGCCGCTCTCCCGAATGGTACAACAAGGTCTTCGGACAACTCTGTGCTATGGAACTGGCCAGGATCCGAAACTCTTTCCCAGCCTTGAACCCAGTAGGCCCAGAGACAAAACTCTGAAAAGGCTTGGTATGAGTGCTCTCTTGATCCAGTGGACCCTTGGATGCCAGGCCTCAGGATGAGGGACCTATCTGGGACCTCTTGCTTGGAGGACAGGGGCCAGGTTAGTTGTCTTCCTTCTCAAGGCAACGTGCTTCATAGTATTACTTCCTGGGGAAGACTTCGCTGTTGAAGTTTGGCTTTCCAACCAAGAAATGACATTTCTAGATTCTCTCCAAAGCATCAGCATTTTATCATCTTTATCATCTCCCCAAGGACAATGGGACACCCTTTAGTCGCCTTTCATTGCCTTAGAATTGGAACAGGTATTCAAAAAGTGAGTCGATGAAAAGCCCTCCGTGTCTACCTTGCATCGGTGTGCTAGCAGCGGCATTGCGTTTCAAGAGCACACAACAGGAGCTGGCAGAGACTGCTACGTCCTGATCAGAACACTTTGCCCTACGAAGAACAAACAATGGAGAGATAGCCTTGCTTCAGTGTCTGGAGGCACAGGTCATCAGGACTTTGACAAACGATGGACCTTGAACCATGGAACCACAGGTCACATCATGCATCTATCAAGGCACTGTTCCAGCACACTGGGGGAGAGCTGCAACCAAATGTTCAGCTTTGTCAAACGTGGAAAGACAGTACAGACATTTTTATTGTGTAGATAAGATGCTTTTAATGTTTTTAACCTCAACAGCAGCCTTTGCCTGGCTTGCAAAATGTGTTACATTCTTGGAATGTGAATGAAGCTGAGAATCTGTGCCAAATGTGGTGTTTAGCTAGAGGACTGGTTGAAGTTGGGAGTCTTCCGCTTTGACCTATATAGTTCAGGTAGGTGACTTCTAGGCGTAGGATACAATGGGTGACTGTCCGTAAACATCCTATCGGACACAACACTCTGCATTCAGGTAATCTTGACAAACATGCACTTGTGCATGGCGCTCGGTAATAGCCTTTTACTAGTAAGGGGGCAATACAATCAGGAACTTATAAAAGATTAGGCTAAACTGTTTCTCTGACGATGATGTATGTCTCTGTGGATTGAATTATGCAGTCCCTTAGGACAACCTCACCCCCCACTTTTATCTCCTAGTACTGCCCTTCCCATTGGTGCCTGATCTTACAGCCTTAGCAGAATGCCA
The DNA here is from genome assembly GCF_964204655.1 of Triturus cristatus. Taxonomy (NCBI): domain Eukaryota; kingdom Metazoa; phylum Chordata; class Amphibia; order Caudata; family Salamandridae; genus Triturus; species Triturus cristatus. Next base: position 1,042,750,554 of record NC_140588.1, read on the forward strand.
ATTGACTGCACCTGGGACAAGAAGGTCTTTAGAAATAAGATCCTTATACGATGGTAAAGTGTCCACCATTTCTCATATAGAGTGTTTAAATGGTGTCACGTTGGTTTAAGCCAGTATGACAAGGCGTGAACATTTTCACTCTTTTTGTGATGCAAAGCAATGGGATTGGTCGCTACTAGAACGCACTAGATCACAAAATGCATTCATTGCAAGGTTGTCAAAAGGGTGCTAAAAGCCACAAAATTCTCACATTTACTAAAAGCATATTTTTACTTCTGCACCTCCCTTATGTAGTCCGGCTGGCTCAGCCCGGTTTGTACTAAATGCAAATCTATATGGTAGATTAACCAGAAAAAAATCCTTTCCATGATAAATCGGTCCTGGAACTATACCAGCCCACCCCTAAAAACGCCTTTCCCGTTTCTGATAATTGATTTTATTTCACCTGTTTCTCACTTCATAGGCATTTAAATGCTGCCTACGAGACATGCTTCTATCAGTGATCTGTTCAATATTTTGGTGAACATGATAAGATAGCATTGCTATTTTGTTTATTGCTTTAATCGAGCAAGACCCTCTGATGAGTAGCTTACTTTTGACTACACTTATTAGTAGCATCTTCCGTAAAATACCTTCTACCTGTGTGATATTTGGGTGAATCACTTAGAGGCTCCCTCAAACTCTAGCTGCTTGATGTTCTAGCTGCTGGTGTTCCAGAAGAAACATCTCCGCCACACCGTACTGTAAACTAAAACAGACCCTTCTCTAGAGCAGTGTTTGGCCAACATCACACAGAGGCCCACCCCTGTTCTGTAGGCTAAATGTTGGTTTTATGGTCCAGTATAAGTAGGAAATCCGGCAGAAACAGAAGGTACAACAAAGGTATGCGTCAGAAGTTGGAGTGATATGGTGAATAGACCATAGAAATGTTCTATGACCGCGGTATTCGTCCTGAAGAAGCCCACAAGGATCATTACGAGACACTATCATCTAGATGTGTTAAAGGCCCACGTGAGTGCACCGCCTTTCATTCCATAGCTTGCTATTTCATGTTACACTTTTATTTCTTACTTTTGAATAAGACAATCGCCAAAGTAATTCTGGCCACGTATGTCTGTAAAATGATGCCCTGCTTTTGCTATATTCCTTAAGAACACGCTGACATATTCCCTCTCCGTGAGATCCACGTAGCACTTGCTCAAACGTGCCCTTTATTTTTGGTGCAAACAAACCGTGGTAAACTTGTGAGACGGTGCCTTGCCACTGTGTATCTCTCTCTGGCTTACTTGCTATCTACTAATTCTGAAACATTGGATACTCTTGTAGGTCAATTTCACAGCGCTACGTATCAACGAGTCCTCTCATTGGCTGATTGCTGGACTCGCGTCTTCTGCTATTGCCATCACATGAGATGCTTCCAATCAAAACATTTTATTTGCAATGTTCACTACCTAACGCCTACAGTTCTTACTGTTTTAAAGCCATGATGCCACATTTGTAGGGAGAAGTTCTCTCACCAGTGGCATATGTAAATATGTATAAATTAGTTTTGCAGATCTTTCTTTCCTTTTGTATTTTTTTGTAGTTTCTTTTCCCATTTGTGTTGGTGTTTTCTATTTTTGTACTTTTGGGTATTTCCCTTTGACATTTTCCCAGCTGATTTCCTGGTCGATTTAAGTGTGTTATATATTTGTTTCATCTCTCTTTTTCTTCATATGACGAGTGACCTAATCATACCTGCCACGGTGCCTTTCTTCAGACCCCAACCTTTAGGACCAACTGGTCTATCGGTATTGGTCCAAGGTCAAGGCAGTGTGCCAGCCTGTGGCTTGTGTCCAGAGAAATAAACCATGCTGTCATTCTGGAGAGCAGGAATCCAGTGCAGTAGCAAAGTATCATCTTTCTAAAAGCTATAACCTCTTACTCTCTGTTTGTACCATATCAACAGTATTTGATTGTAAAACTAAAGCTCTGTCTCATTGTGTTCTAATCTGTTTTACAAATGTTTTTGTCTTTTGGGCACGTCCCCCTTATAAATAATGTACAGTTGAAATATTAATATATATATATATATATATGCCTTCCTTTGTATTTTTGCAGCTGAAGAATCCCGTGACAGGCAATGCACGGGTTTTATGTGTATTTTCTATTTAAGGATTTTTTTGTAACTTGTGCAGAGTGTTTGACGCAGAGGTTGAGTGATGCTGTGGCTGTGAAGATGGGAGTCATGTGAGGAAAAGGGAGCCTGAGCCATTAAAGAACTCATAAATGTAATTCTGCGGTCTCAGTTTCATTTGTCCATTTGTAAGACTACTTGATCAAGCGCATAGAGAGTGTGAACTATCATGGCTAAGGTAATTTTTCTGGATAGCATGGGAAAAGTTCAAAATCATATTTTGCTTAAAAAAACATGAGAAACAATAACTCAGCAGAGCAAGACACCTGCTGCAAACTGGCAAGACTCCCACCCGCTGACTCTTAGGGGCACATTTACAAGGTGATTACGCCACCGGAACGTCACTTTTAGTTATGCTCCGGTGGCGCAATGCCCTGCACTATATTTACTATGAGGCATTAAGACACTTATTGTGGCTTAACACGGCTTTATAAATTTGGTACCCTTTCACGCAGTTTTCTTTTTGAAAGGGGCATGCAGCGGGTGTTGCTGTGGGCGTTCCACCGCAACACCCATTGCTCTTTGATGCTGCCCCAGTTTTACAAGGATCTGTAAATCTGAGGCAGCGCCAAAAACTTACTCCATGCAAAAGCAGGAGTTAGATTGGCGCAACGAGGAGAAATACTTTTATTTGTCCTTGTTTTTGCTTGTTCTAGAAAAGAGCAGAATGCCATGAGTGATTGTTTTTGTGAGGATGGTATACCTTAAATAAGGATGATTTGCTACTTCTATGTGTGCTGCAGAATGCAGCACATATTTGAGTTACAAATCACCGTTAGTGATTGTTTATCTGCAAAAAGGGACAGCTTCCTGCACAGAAGCAATCATTCCCTGCAAGGCAGGAACTCTTACACTATGGTTCAAGGGTGTCTGAGTTGGCGATAGACAGATATTTTTAGCGCCAGCACTTGGGAAAACAAGGGGACAAATTTCACTGATTTTCCCTTCAAGGGTCTGCCATGAAAGACATGGTGTGGGCTTGGAAATTAACAATTTCTCATGTTTTGGGAGAAAACGTCGCGTGCATCAGGGCTATTGTTGTTTTGCTTTTCAGAAATAAATCACTGATTTCAGTGTTCAATCAAAAGCAAAATGGAGAACTGCCGAAAAAACGTGGTGCCTGTTCTGCATCACAACTGAGCCCTTAATGTATTTGTCTCCCTCGCTGATGCACTGTGGGTACAATGACCCCCCGGCTCAGCGAGTCCCCCCTAAAACCTAAAATAAACAAAGACTATCAAAATCTTTAGCTTATAAACATGTCACTATAGAAAGTTCAACCTGCACCTAAACACCTGCAGTTAGAAGTAAATCAGCTCAACCCTAACATATGTGTCAAGTGAGTTTATCTGGGTGTAGATTAAATACAGGTCGAACTATTGGGAAAAGATTTGTCTACGGTGAAGATTTTGATTGTCTACATTTGAAGTATTTCTGTTTCAAAATATGTTTTTGCAAAATGTTATCCCATTGAATCCTTTGCTGTAGCCGCAGATGGAGACATTTGTACAAGTTGTGTTTCGGTCTCCCTGAAATTAGGTAAGTATGACTTTTCCTTAAGGAGCTAGTGAACCTGGAAGAATTTATGATATTGTATATTTCCTTTTTTTATTTATTGAGGTAAAATATTTGGAACTAAGGGCCAGATGTTTAAACTTTTTTGCGGTTGCAAACAGTCATATTCGGAGTTGCACTAGCAGTGCTTAATTTGTAAAATAATAAGTGTCAGGGCCCTGACCAGGAGGCCACTGCAGCTTGCACCATCCATCGCCCCTGTCATCGCTGCCAAAACAACTACTAACCATCTCTCTCGCCTGCAAGTGCAACAGTTAGATTATTCCAAGTCCCCAAAGCTAAAGGAATGGCTGGGGAGACAGGTATTAGTCACTTTTAATGTATATTGCATTCACAAACAACCGTTGTTCTGCTCATCTCTAAACTACATGCGCAGCACCACCATGTGATAGACTGTCATAAGTGCGGTGTTGACAATTAAGCGCCCGTGCCGAGCAGCGGATACCAATTAGGTGCCGGTGCCAAGTGCCGGAAACCCCTGGCACAAATTAAGCACTGTGCAATAGAATTTTTTTTATTTCTGTGGCATGTGTTACTGTACATACACATGCTCTGAATGCTCCTACCATCTAGTATTGTCCTCATACGTTTGTTGGCTATTTTTGTTTCGAAGAAGACTTTAGAGTCTTAGGATGCACTGTGACTCCGCCCTTAGTGGCCAATGCACCTGTGCACCAACCAGTGCTTAATATGTAACAAAATAAGTGCCGGGATTCTCGGCCGCTGCAGCGTGCACCATACATTGTCCTGCTATGCTGCCAATGATAGTAACAAGACAACTATTAACCGTCACACTCCTACAAGTGTGACAACTCGGACTATTTCAAGCACCTAGAGCTATACGAATGGCTTGGGCGGCAGGTAATAATATTTTTTAATTAATATAGCATTACTAATTAATTGTGGTCGTCTCTAAATTGGCTAGACAGCGCCACCTTGTGGCAGGCTGTCACAAGCATCAGCACCAACTCAAAGTAAAAAAATCCTTTTTCTTCCATTGGGTTTGGACGTGTACCGACGTGGCTCCAAGACTTGACGTGTTCTCCACATGTCTTTAGGGCCCCACAGTGAATCTTCGACACCCAGGGGCATTATTACAAGGCCCCTGTGCCACTGGAACGTCACTTTTGACACTCCAGTGGTGCACTATGCTGAGCAATATTTGGAAGGCCACGCAAAGCCACCCTGCGTGGCTTTTCATTGCCTTGTAAATATGGACCCCTGTCGCACATTAGTCTGCATGAAAGGGGCATTCCCTGGGTGTTGCTGTAGGTATTCCCATGCAACACCCATAGATTCTGCCACATAAATCAGATTTAGAAGGTATCGTAAACGTGGGAATGCGTCAGATTCGAATGCCTCCCTAGGAGATGTGTTAAAGCGGCGCGCAAGGAAGAATACCTTTATTTCTCCTCATTTACTTGCTCTTTCTCTGAAGGAAAACACCATCAATTATTGTTTTTGCACCGGAAGGTGTTCCTTCCTGCACAAAAACAATCATCCCTGCAACGCATACACCCCATCGTGCAAGGGTGCCTGCATTGGCGCAAGGCAGCCAATTCTGGGCCAGCTCAGAGGAAAGGACAGGGATGTGTCGTATTGCTGTAAATACGACACATCTTTGCACTTTCCTAATATGCAGCTTGACCCGAAGCTGGCTCGCAACACCGCGCCATTTTCTTGGTAATATTCCCCCAGAGTAGGAAAAACATATGTCATCTGCATTTGCTCTTGACAGCATCCCCGGATGCCCACGGTTCGAGTCCCCAAACTGCAAGGCGCTCAGACCTTTTCTAGGGCCACGTGTCCCTTTGCATCAAACTTATACACCTGAGAATGCAGATCCCAAGGTGTGCTGCAACAGACGCCCAGTCAGTACTGCACCCAGAGCCCTGTCCAGTACCCATGTGGGATCGCCACGAGGTTGGTAACCCCTCTTCGCACGGACCACAACCACGCCTTCTCTGAAGCTTGCTTCGTCTTTAGGGTTGCCAACTTTCTGAGAAAAATCCCAGCATTTGCTGTTCTAGAGTAGCCAGGAGCTAGCAGATGAAAAAGCAGCTGTGTCAAATTGTTAGGATTATTTTCCAGCATGGTAAATATGCCTCTGTTTGGTTTAATAATCATTCTGACACTATATAGATCGATCTCAAATACTTTCTAAATGATTTAGGAGTGTATTAGTTATTTTAATTTTGTTACAGAGACGTAAAAATACTGGATTTTACTGCTTTTGCCAATATTTGTACCGGCCGGGACTTGAAAATAGGCTGGTATAAAAAGAATGACCAGGTGGCAGACCTGCTCGCCTTTCATTGGTAGAAACCTCTGTCGTACGGAATGAAAAGACATTTGTGCCCTGAAACCTGCACCTGCAGTCTACTGCCAACATGCCTGACATCCTTGGAGAACAAGACCCTTTCGGCGCTGAGGAAGGTGAAGAGGTCGGTCTTACAGGCATCTTGCTGCATGAGCCGCCACCGGCCAAGAGGCCACCTCCTGCAGCGCCTCCAACCCTGAGGGAGAATAAGAGGCTCCATAGAATTCCATGACCAGTGGCCCTCAGAGGAAGTCCTTAGCCAGGGTTGTAACTACAGTCAGCACTGACCCCCAAAGCTTCGCAAGAGGCCTCGCGTCTAGGCAAAGCAGTGCTCCTGAGGGAGTTGGGCTTTGAGCCCCATGCATGAAACACCACAGCTTCCAGGGGCATCCACCACCTTCAGACTGGCTCTGAACTAAGGCCTCTGAGTTGAAAAAGGACTCATTCCAGGGCGTCAACTCCATTCGAAGCCAAAGGCTCCATCAACGCCAGTGCCTAAGCCCCTGTGTCCTACAAGGCCATTGTCGATGCTGATAACACGCTCGACAACGGGCTCAGTTTATTCGTATACACCCATCCTCCAGAGGCTACAGGAGGGGCTTGATGCGATGCAGAAGAGCCCCCTACCCACCCCCTTACATGGATGATTTTGGCAAAACCACTCCTGCCGAAACCCACAGAGACTCTGTTTCGAAGAGGAGACTGGCTTCCGAGGAGGACCCTTCATCAGAGGCCCCTCCGGGTCTTGTGTCCAAGAAGCACCATTCCTCTCCCTTATGCTCCACCTCATCCACCTTTGCCTTCTCCACTTCCACCACCACTAGAGAGCACCACACACCTCTTATGATCCATGCAGTCCTTTTAGCCCTGGTAAAACTTACGACACTCTCTTCGAGCTAGAGCTCACAGATGACACTTCAGAAGACTACAAAGTCGACCCCCTGGGCGACCTACACCTTGACCTTTACACCATTGAGACATCTCCCCCCAAATGATAGCATTGCTTTTCATAAATCCATCTAGCAGGTAGTCACATTTCATAAGGTGGACATGCCTCTCCTTCACAGTGTAGGCGATTTCCTTGTCAAGACGCTGTCCAAGTTGGAACCAATGGTGAAATTTCTGCCCATGCTGAAAACCATGCTCATCTCCGCACCAGAAAAAGTAATGGAACCAATAAAGGCCAGGGTAGTAACACCCAGAGTGGAGTAAAAGTACAAGACCTCCACCAGTGACGCGCTGTACATCAGGAAAGACCATGTCCCACATGACTCTTATCCGGGTCTGGTGGCTCAGTGGACTAATGCGTCTACTGCAGGGGCCTGTGTTTGACCTCATGGTCACAGGTTCATATCCCGGTGGGTCCACTCAGCCTTTCATCCATCTGAGGTCGATAAAATGAGTACCATTGAGTTGGGTAACAACAAACATCTGTTATTCAGCGCCAAGATACCCGTAGTGGTGAACGTGCGCTTTACAAATACACATGCTATGTTATGTTATGTTACGACTCTCTGGTTGTACGTACCAACCACAAGCGATTTTCTGCACAAGCCATAGTCACCGCCCTGCCACCTGTCAAAGAAAGCAAGAAGCTGGACACTGCTGGCAAGAGGGTGGCCATAGGGATGGTTATCCAGTGGCAACTCTGTGGCGCTATTCTCCTGCTATGATAGATCCCAGTGGGCCGTCCCTGAGGAGTACAGGAAAAGCAGTGATGGAGATAGTGTCCTTGGCCAAGACCATCCAATGCTGCCTTCCGTTGCACTCATTGCCAAGGACGCAGTCTCCCTGGGGGTCAACACCAGCGTTCTTCAAAGACGCATGTCTGACTCCATATTTTGAGGTTTAAGCAGAAGGTTCAACAGTATTTCGCCAAACTGCCCTTCGATGGGGAACACCTATTTGGGTCTCACATTGATGAAAATCTGGGGACAATAAAGAAAGACACTGATGTCTCAAATTAACACGTGCCCTTCAAACTCTGGCTTCAAAAGGCTACTTTCGGAGGCAGCATCCTCAAGGAGGGACCAAGACCACTTTTTTGGATCTTGCCTACTCATACCAGAGGCAACAGCAGCATCATTCTTTCCACCAGCAGGCAGGCAGCGGTTACGGCGGGGGAACCTACAGCGTAATCAAAAACAAGGGTAGGTGGAGGGGCAGCTCTGGAACAAGAGTCTCTACCTCTAACCATTGACATGCCCACCTCTCCCCCATTCATGGCTCCTGTTGAGGGAAATTGTAGGATTTAATTTCCTGCTTGGAGGAAATTGCATGAGATCAGTGGGTAGTCTCTGTGGTCCACCACAGCTACTGCCTAGAGTGTCTCCCAACCGCTCCCAACATCACATCCGCACATATGCCCTCAGTAGAAAACATCTCTACATTCTAGAGGAAGAGATGCAGCCACTCCTCCACAAGGTTGTTTTATTTCTTCATCCCCAATAGGGATGGCTCCAACAGGCCAATCTCAGACCTTAGAATCCTCGATCAATGCATCCTGTCAGAACATTTCCACTGGGCAACCCTGCAGGATGTCATCCCGCTACTCCGACAAGGTGACTACGACAGCGCTAGACCGGAAGGATGCCTACCTACTCTTCTCCATTCGTTCTGCCCACCTGCACTACCCCTGCTTTGTGACAAAATATCACAACTATCAATTTAAAGTGCTTTTCACCGCACCACGGGTATTCACAAAAGCGCCTAGCAGAGGTAGCAGCTCGTCTACAGAGGTGGGGCATCCACGTTTCTCTCTACCTTAACCATCGGCTGATCAAGAGCGCTTGCAAGCAGCAATGCCTGGTTCAGACCCAAGCTGAGGTCTCCCTTCTTCAGGGCCTGGGATTCACTAGAAATGCCATCAAGTCTCATCTGCAGCCCCTGCAGGGCCAGATCTTCCTGGCGCCCGCACTCAATGCAGTCACAGGTAAAGCTTAACCGAGCCAGCAGAGGGTATTGGCATCCCAGCCGCATCTACCTGCCATGCACCTTTAAGTGGTAATCGTCTCCCTCATTGGCATGGCACCCCACACCAGGGTCCACATGTGTCCAATGTAGGAATGCCTCTTGGCTCAATGGTTACAAGTGGAGGGTTACTGGGAAGATCTAATACTGAAAGGCCAGTGCCCCTCGCTCTCTCAATGGACGAACAGCAGCAACCTGTTGCAGGGCAGGCCTCTCTCCGACCCTGTTCCACAAGTCCCCGTTACCACAGATGCCTCTCTCACCAGCTGTGGGCACATCTTGACAGTACAAGGGATGTGGGTACTACACCCTCTACCAGGGGCCGCACATCCACTATCGCAAGAGCTGACCATATACATTTTTAAGGGTTTCCTTCAAGTCACTTGGTTCAAGGTAGTCGTCATCAAGACAGACAACATGAACACCATACATTTATTCCAAAACTACAACCCCCCCCCCTCCCCCCCCCCCCCCCACACACGTCTGACTACAGTACTTCCAATGCTGGTGTGCCTGTCAGATAGATCTGTTTCCCACTCCCAAAAATGAAAAATACCCAAACTTTGCATTCAGGTTCCCGCACCCACAGTCCATGGGCGAAGTACTATGGGCCTCGTTTACAATATTTTGACGCACGGCAGCGCAACAAGTCTTCCTTCTACACTGCTGCACGTCAAAATAAAAGGGCAGGAATGCATCGTATGTGTATGATACAATACATTCATGTCCTTCTCCCCTACACCAGTTCACAAACAGAAGCCGTCCACCAGCGCAGACTCCCCTGATTCATTTTGCAAGGGTGCCTGCACTGAGGGGATACTGAAGGGACACCTTCCTACACAAAACAATCATTAAAGGGATTTCCCTCTTTCTATGCATGCTGCAGAGCACAGCACACATTGAAAGAGATACAAATGAGGAGAAAAAAAGTATTTCTCCTCGTTGCACCTTATTACGCCTCTCCTGGGGAGGTGTAGGTTTCTGACAAATTCCCATGTTTACAGAATGTAAATCTGGGAATGCGACAAATTCCATGGATGTGGCATGGGAACACCCACAGCAACACCCATGGAATGCACCTTTTACGCAGAGTAATGCGTGAAAGGGATACATATTAACAAGGCCATGAAAAGTCACACAGGGTGACTTTACGTGTCTTGTAAATATGGGGTAGCCCATTGTGCTGCTGGTGCATCAATAAAAGTGAAGTACCAATGGTGGCGCAATGGGTTTGTAAATAAGCCCCTATGGATGTGCTGGTCATGGAGCTTTGTCTACGCTTTTCTATCTCTCCCACTACTTCTGTACATGTTATGGAAGATGCCGCAAATATCCTTAACGCTTATATCCTAGTGGCCTCGATATGGGGTCCAGCCAGCCCTGGTACTCAGTACTCCTCGAGATGCCCATCATCTCCCACCTAAAGCTTCCCAACAGCGTGGACCTTGTCAAATGGAACCAAGGCCAGATCATAACACCTAAACCGCCAGCAACTCAATCTAGTGATTTGGCAGCTGAGGTCCTATAGTTCAGCTTAACTCTGTCTCATGCAGGAATGCAAGGACATCATGCATGCATCTCGTAGGCCTACCACACAGCCCGGCTATGGTGCAAAATGTAAAAGGTTTGAACACTATTAATTTTCCTATTGTCTGGATCTTCTTAAGCCCAGTGCCCACAACATAATTTGTTATATTCTCCACCCATAAAAGTGATGCCTTGTCTACACTTCTATACAGCTACATCTGGCTGCCATGGAACGTCCGCCAACTTAACGTGTTGTGTTAAGAAGGTTGCCACTTGGATGGGCCAGAACCGTCTGTAAGCCTATCCTTAGGAGTACTTCAATTTTTCTCCCAGAAAATAATTGGGATGAAGCCAATGAAGGTATTATAATCATAGATTTTACAAAATAAAAATATAACTGTTGTTTAATAAAAAACTTTAATTGCTAAAGTCAGAAACAATACTCTTCATCACTGGGGTCTGCATATGGAATTTCTTCAAACAATTTTTTGTTTTAAAAAATTGATGGGGCACAACCTTCTTCTAATAATGCACTGTTTTGTTCAATTACTGACATCACCTGGAAGTAGACTCCGAGTCAGTATCCTGCACCCTCTCTCTCTCCCTCGCCGGGCGCGGTAGCAACTCATAAGAATCAGAATGCGGCCAAGACCTAGTCTGGGGCTCCCCTGCCGGCTCTTCAGTTGGGGTAGTGAAGGCATGCTGCTTCGCGAATCTCTCCAGCTGCCTAGTAATAGGCTTTAAAGCAGTCGCCAAAGCCTGCTGCACAGTTCCCGGAACTGCCTTTTCCAGGGCCTTGTTGACTAACTCCTGCACGGAAGCGTCCAGGGCCTCAACAATATTATCCTCGATGGCAGGTACCCCTACCTCCTCCTCGTACAAGGTATCATCCTCCTCATAATGCACCCAGTTCTCCATGGTGGAACCAAACTTATAAACGTATTTGCTCATAAGGAACAGCAAGGAGGTATAATCCAAAGGTGGAGCCAACCCACAGCACAACAGCACCGGTACCTAGCTCCTCAGCAACAGCTGTATACCAATTATTACAGCCCTCAGGGCGTAGTGGAGCTAAAGAGCAAGAATAAGATTCAAGGAGGTGTGCTCCCTCCAGGCCCAGGTTGTTTTTGCAGCCAGCCAGGCGTCAGCAGTGCTCTCTGATGAAAAACGCAGCCTAAATGACTAAAAGTGAAAGCAAAACACCAAAAACGGGCTGTTTCGACGTGCGTAGCCCAAATCCTACCAAAATGCGCGTGGAAACGCGACCTAAACCAAAAATAACAGGCTCCCGGCGTCCTCGGCATACAAGGGAAGCCTTAGCGCCAATATTATGCATAAATTACACCCGCCGAAGGCGGGGCGGTGCCGTGTGCCTCAATGAAAGAAGCGCTCACGCGCTGACCGGGGCATTGACGAGGCGGCCGAGCGCTGCGTCTAAACTCGTCCTTTCAGATACGTGCTTTCGCACCTCGGACCGCTCGTTGTCCGAAATGCCCCCAACACCACCCCGCACTCTGCGGGGGTCACGGAGCGCCAAAGCGCGTTGCTCAGTCCGCCCAACCCGAGGGTTGCATGAAATCGTGGCGCTCACGCCTACACTACCGATGCACAAAAATGGCTGTCACATTGAAATCCAATCATCACAATATCAATAGTTACAATCAATAATCACATTCAAATCAAGAATCGGAGCTCTCAACTTAACTGTCTGCGTGAGCAGCAAAGAAAGAGGACTGGTTCCGGTGTTACTGGCTCTTATGGGGCTCTGCAGGAAGTGATGTGGTATATGCATCATGGGAAATGTAGTTTGTTTTGCATAAGACAAGTTTTCATTGGCTGCTGTGAGTAGCAATAAATAGAAAGAGAAGCATAATACGAAGCCTCCGGTCCTGTAATAGAATTACAGCAAGGTTTGTTGTCAAATCATTTAAGTCTAGTTTTCCATCCCCTGCTGGTGGGTTCGAACATAGGCACCGTTAATACACAGAATCTTTTAAACTGCGTCTCAGAGGCAGAATCGTGCTTCACTTGCTGGCAAAACTAAAAGGAAAATCCGAAAAGCAAGGCAAACATCGCATTTTAAACTGTTCTCTGCACCTCCGTTGCAATCCTTAAATATCAGATAGCCGTTAGTAAAAAACGGAAGAGTCTGAAAAATCTGCCCGCCCCTTTGACACTAGACGATATGTAGTGCACTTACACAAGGGCAGATGCTGATTGGCCGCTTTAGGCTTTTCATTTAAAGCATTTATAAATCTACAGACTTAATTATTGACAACATTGACACGGATTGATAAAGAGAAGGAACAACTTAGGTGAACTCCAGCATGCATTATTTGTGTCTCCGTGAGGTCATTCAGCATCAGTTTTAGTAGCATGAAAATGCCGTCCCAGGTTCACAAGTGTAAAACCTCAATGCTGCGGCGCCCCTCCCTGGTTTTGAGGGCGCACTGGGGTGCTGCGGCGCACAGATTGGGGACCGCTGGACTATGGTAACATTCTTAATCGGGTGGCAGGAGTGCCCGCGTAAAGTGATTGTAAATTGGGCAGAATGCGGCCACTCACCTTCTCTGCCACCTTCCTCGCAGCCCTTCTGCTGCTCAGTCACTTCCTCTGCTGCATTGTCTTCCCATAGTCAAGAGGGTTTCTTTTAAGGCGCCTTCCTATGTGTCCAAAGCTCTGCAGCAGGTTGGACCTCCTCCTATCCATTCCCTCATTCGTCACTATATTCCCTTGCGTGAGCTGCGCTCGGGTGTGGCCAATTTAGCCATTGCTCCTAGAGTGAGGTTAGCTAGACAGGGTGGCCGGTCCTTTTTTATGAGTCCCAAACTATTCAGGAAGACGCTTAAGACAGGACTCTCCTGGTAAACATCTCTCGCGCATCCGTTTGGATCTGCTGGCCCTGGGAAACTAAGGGGGGGTAGCCTTGCACTCAAAGTGAATTGAATGACATTGAATGGCTGCATATATGCAAAACAGGGAACACACCTCCTTCATTCATATCTCAGTAATTAAACCCTTGATGGAGGGCCTAAAGCGTCATCCCTCCCAGAGTCCCCCTTGCTCCTGTGTGGATTCTCATCGTGTCCATACCAGGCTCATGGGTCTACCCTTTGAGCCCTTGCATTATTATGCTTTACAATTCCTCGGCTGTAAACTAGCTTTTCCTCATAGCCATAACCTTCCTTAGATGGATTAAGAAATAGCAGGCTATTACACACCAAGAACCCTTCATTCGGGTTCACAGAGTTGTTTCCAAAACCAACTCAAAGTTCCTTCCATAAATGGTTTCCTCTTTGATCCAGACGGATAGTCAGGTGCATCCAAACCTGCTACCATAAAGCGAAAAGACCCCGCACTTTTACCCCCAGAGCGCACTCTACACTCAAGAATGCTTGGCAATATCCCACTAGCTGACATTTGTAAGGCAGCCACTTGGTCAACCCTACACACATTCACTAAGCACTATTGTATGGATACCTTAGCCGCCAGAAGCCTGTGATTGGCTAGAGTCCAGATGACTATGTTTCAGACATCTGCATCATCCTCACACTAGCTAGTTCTTAAGGGAGTCATGCTTTACTATCCATGGAGGTCAAGTGTAACTACGGCAACACATGCAAAGAACGGAAATTCTACTTGATCTACAAGTACCCTATAAGCATCTGTTCTTAGTGTGCAGTGCCGTAAAGTCACATGCCACCCTCCTCCCCAGAACCATGTGGCTCTATTTCTAGATCTCTTATTTTATCACTTTAAACTAGCTTTCACAATACACAGGCACCATACTGCTTTTTCTCGCCACACCATACTTCCTCTCACTTGCTGTTTGAAAAACAATCCAACATGGAGTCGGTGCCCATTTGTAGTGGAAGGTGGAGTCACAGCGCATCCTGTGACCCCAAATAAAAATAACTTGCAAATGTCTGTGCCTAACACTAGATGGCAGGTGTATGCAGAGTGTGTGAATTAAGAGCACTACATGCTAAAAACAGATGCTTACAGGGTGTGTAACGTTTTCCCTCTAATATACCAAAAGAGTGAGGAGAGTTTTACTAATTCCTAAAACAGGTTTAAATATGGATATCGATTTGGTATCTTGTTTGTAATTTACATGTGTAATTTCCTCTTACAATGTTGAGTAACTTTACTACTTTGAGATATTCACAAAATTTAAGTCAAAAGTTACTCAAAAGTGTAGACTTATACATTTCCACCCTGTAAAAAAGGGTGTAAAGCCAAATTTACAAGTGTAAGTTACTGTTAACCTAAACGAAACAGTAGTGAGTCCAGCACCTCACATGGTCAACCACTTGTACTGCAACACCCAATCATAGAAAGTAATGGAAGTAGAGACTTAAAATAAAGCCCATAGGAATTATGTTAAAGTCAATTATTTAAAAAAGTTAAAAATATAAATAAATATTGGTTAATGTAAAAATAAAATGCATTATTTAATTTTAAAATAATTTAACAACTTTTGAATTTATAAAGTAGTGTCATTTCATTAAAATATTATTAAATTACTTTAAATTCATTCTAAACATTACTTTTAATAATCAATACATAATAAAAATATTTTCCTACTTTAGGTGGGAATGTTTCTTTTAATTCAAACTTCAGAAAAATAATTTCTATTTAATTTATTATGTAAAAATTCATTCAATAATTTTTTCAAAATTAGATTATTAGTGCTGCAGCATTTGTTTTTCTTCTACATTTAAAATAAATATATAAAATCAATTTAGGTTAATATTTAACATAAAATAATGTTACAAAATTATTATGACGTTTAATAAACTTTTGAAATTTTCTGTATATTTTACCGTAGTAAGATCCCCACCTTGACTGTGTAGTCTCACTATGGTAAAGTATAAGATAAAAAAAAAGGTTATTTACCCAGATGCGGCAGAGGCCAGGAAGGAACCTTTATACATACCATCTGGGAATGTGTATATATCCAGCGTTATTGTACAAAAGTGACTCAATGCATGACAAATCTACCGTGCAAACAAGTAGAACCCAAGATAAAACTGTGTCTCCTGAATATATGGGACCCCACGGACATGATAGGGAAGGAAAGAACGTGGGTGGCCTTGGTGCTGATGGTGGCCAAGAGAAACACAGCCAAATTATGGGGGGTGCTCGAGACGCCTATGCTGAATACGTGGAACAAAGACATGGACTGGTGCATGGTAATGAAAAAGACGGTGTTTGTGTCTGGAGGCTGTCCCAAGAAATGGTCGCAGATCTGGGGTAAATGGAACATGTATAGAGGGAATATTTGTGAACCCCTCCACCCCACCCCCCTCCCAGCAACAAGACACTCTGATCTAGAGGTAGAATAATAACAGGTTTTGGTAGTATCAACCAAGTCAATAGGCAGGAATGTACGATAAGACAATGTCCCATGTGGTCATAGTAACATTTGTAAATGTACTTGGAATGTATTTAAGATGTCGACAATAGAAATAATTTTAAAAAATCTGTAAAAAAGCTTATTTAACTAAAAAAAATTAAATGTAAAAATATTTTTGTTGTTGAATATAAATACATATTAAATTTATAGATTAACTTCATGTTGAATTACATATGTAGTTAATTTAAATATAATAAATTAAATAAAACATTTTTCTAAAGTTTACATTAAAAAATAAATTCCCTCAAGGTGCCTGCCATGGGGTGCAGAGATAAACAGGCCGCCATCTGGAGTCCTTACACCCAAGGGAGCACTGCTGGGGGTCCCCAAAGTCTGATTCCCTCAGCCTTTCTGTGTCGGAAAGGCTGGCACAGAAAGGTTGTAGGAATCTGTCATTGTAATCCCTCGGGCGGAAAGAGCCGACCTTGGTATCACAGGCCCCTTTGCGAATGGCAGACGGGCTCTCGCAGCCCATCGTAAACCATTCCGAAATCCTGTTTGGATTAATTTCTGACCGACTCCATCAAAATGGGTCGGTCAGAAATGAATCCAAACAGAAGATGACGATGCCGTAGGAACGGCTCCGGCTGTGAGTCGGAACAGTTTCCTGCGGCAACGTAATCGGCCCCTAAGTAGTGAAGATATGTATTTATTTATTTTATTTTAAAGGTTTTATACAGCGCTGGCTAGACCTGGAGTTATCAGAGCGCTTTACAAGAGCAAGGCAAGTCTCAATGAAACAAAGGATACATGCAAAATACAATCAAGGACATGAGAATATCCAACATTGAATCAGAAGAAACACACAAAAATTATAGAAATATAGTTAGAACATAAAATATATGGGAGACCATGGAGAGCAAGGCATGTGTAAATAATAAGGAGAACACAAGGAAAACGAAAGGCCGGCAGATTAGCAGAGAGATGACCTGAAATAGGTGTCACAAGATATCAGGTTCTGAAAGGATCATGTACTCCGGTATGTATTGAGGAGATGGCATTCAAGGTCTCTTTTGAAGCTGAGGTAGGAGGGGTTGCAACGAAGGTCCCTCGGAAGGGCATTCCAGATGCGAGGCGCATTTCCCGAGAAGGAGTGAGTCTGGGTAGATTTCTTTTTTAGTAACGGGGGAACGAGGAGAAGAGCATTAGAGCTTCTCATCAGTCTGGCACTTCCTGTTCTTGTGAGTTTATTTGATAAGTGGTCCGGGGATTAAGAGTGAAGAGCTTTGTGGGTGATGCAGGCGGTCTTATAGATGAATCGCCCTTCAATGGGGAGCCAGTTAAGGGACTTGAGGGCAGGCGTGATATGATCACGCCTGCAGTCTGTTATAAGCCAGGCAGCCACATTGAGCACGGGTCTGAGGGGGGTGGGGGGGCTAGGTAAGCTTTAGGGGTTCCAGTGAGAATAGCGTTACCTTAGTCAAGTTTAGAGAGGACTAGCGATTGAACGACCCCTTTGAAGTCGTCTTGAGGGATAAAGGGTTTGATTTTTTTTAGGTGTTTAAGTGTGAAAAGAGCTCCGTTGCCTGAGTTATTGATATGGTCCTTCAGTGTCAAATTGTTGTCCAGGATGACCCCTAAGGATTTAGCCGAGTTGGATAGAGTGAGAGGACCGTTTAGGGCTGTGAGGTCAGTGATCCAGCTTTGGATAGGGAGATGGTTACTTTTGGGGGAGAGTAGAATGATTTCCATTTTGTTGGGGTTCAATTTTAGATGGTTGGAGTAAAACAGGATTGAATGTTGCTCAGAGTGTTGTGTAGATGAAAGATGTCGCTGTGTTAATTCATTTTGTAGTAGAGTTGCGTATTGTCAGTGTACAGGTAATAGTTGATCCCGGCTTGATTCAAAATTATAGTAAGGGGTTCCATGAAGAGGGTAAAGTGCGAGGGGGAGAGAATTGAGCCCTGGGGGACACCCAGAGAGACAGGAGTGGGATTGGAGAGGCAGGAGTTAATTTTAATTTGTTGTGTTCGGTAATTAAGGTAGAAGGTGAACCAGTTTAGGACAGTGCCATTGAGGCCAGAATGATTCTTGAAGGATTCCGGTAAGGATAAATGATTGACAGTATCGAACGCTACTGAGAGGTCCAGAAGGATAAGAAGGAAAGCCTCTCCATTCTCTAAGGAACGATGTTAAGCATGGCGGTTTCGGTACTACAGCCCTTCCTGAAACCAGATTGGAAGGAGTCAAGTAGGTTGTATTTGCCTATGTGTCTGTCAAGTTGTTGTAAGACACATTTCTCCATTGTTTTAGATAGGAGTGGGAGGTTAGAGATGGGACGGAGGTTGTTGAGATCATTAGGGACAGCCTTGTGGTTTTTAAGAATGGGAGTGATTTGCCCAAGTTGAAGGGAGTCTGGGACGCGAGGGAGGTGTTAATGATTTTTGTCCAACATGGGGCAATGATGTGGTTATGGTTATGTACCAGCTTGGTCGGGAGTGGGTCTTTGGTATGTGAGGTCGGCTTTAGTTTTCCAATGATATTAAAGACCTCAATTTCAGACTTGGGTTTGAAGTTAGTCCAAGTGGCGTCATTTTTCAGTTGTGTGTAATAAAGGATGTCTCCAGAGCCAATTGGAGTAGGTTGATTGAGGAAAGGATCAGGAGGCTGGGTTGGTGTGGAGAAAGGGGGGATGTTAAGAGAGATTTGGTGATTGTGAAAGGCCATGATTTGAGGGATGAATTGATCAATTTTGGTAATTTTGTCCGTGAAGAAGCTGGCAATTTCCTCACATCTTTCGTTGGATGCCGTCAGGTCAGGAGGGTCTTCTGACAATGTTAAAGAGTTCTCTTGGCCTATTTTTAGCATGATCCACTTGGGAATGGAAGAAAGATGCCTTTTCACTGAAAATGTGCTTCTTATAAACTGATCTCGCAGATCTAAGGTGAGCTAAATGAGAAGGCGAGGGGTGTTGTCTCCAAGTTCTTTCTACTAGTCAGAGGGCGATATTCTCAAGAACGTGCGATAATCATCGCCAAAATAGGTTAACGCAATTTTTCATATTGCCGTCTATCGCGGGAAAATAACTCCGTGTTAACATCGTATTCTCAACACTGCGGTAACATGCGATAGTTTACCGATAACGCGTCAAATGTCCAAGATAAAATTACCGGGACGGAGATAAAAATCTAAAGCCGAAATTGAAAAAAGTGGCAATGGGCCCAACCGCGATAAAAAAAAAATCTGCGATGAGCTGCGCCATGGCCTGCAATTCACACTCCGCTGTATTGGTACCGTCAGCCTGTGAGCAATGTGGGTCAGGATGCGGAGGATGGTTGTCCTTTTGAGCCTGTAGTGAGCAATGGCATCCTCTGGCATTGAGTCTCTAAGGCTGGTGCGTTTTCGGAACGTCCGCTGTTTTGTTCTACTCTGCCCAGGTGGTAGTCCAGGAGGGGGTCGGGTGTGGTCCGGGGGGGGGGGGGGGCCTGGGGGTGGTGGCGATGGGTGTTGTGTCCCTCTTGGGTCTCCGAGCTGCATGATCAGTAGCTCCATGACCATGTGTTGGTCTTCAGATGTGGCTCTGGGCTGGGCTCCCTTTCATACTGCAGGTTGTCGTCCTCCTTAACACCAGTAAAAGGCAGGTGTTAAATCCCTGCTGCTAACGCGCCTTATCGCCTGTTTTTGGATCGCTTCGCTCATCTGGCTGGTCGTTGAGAATATCGCGAAATGGTGTTTTCGTGTGTTTTTGCCTACACTGCATATCATTAGCGTTAGTTGTCGCTCTCATCTGTGGCAATGTTTTTTGAGCAGCTATCGCTGGAAAACTGGCGATATTGGCAATTTGCGCCAGCTTGAGAATGGGGTGAAAAATCTATTGCCACTTTTGCGGCGCTAAAGTGCAGATAAATCAGCAATAAGCCCTTGAGAATATGCCCCTAAATTGTCTTCTTTCATTATTGAGCTCAGGATTGAACCAAGATTTAGATTGGATTACTCTTTGTTGTTTTAGACTTAGCTGTGCAATTTGGTAAAGGACATTGGTAATTGCCTTGTTGAAGTGGTCAGTAAGCTCATTCGTGTTTTGGGAGTGTGGGAGAGGTTGCAGTTAGGCTTGAATATTTGACTCGAGCTCAGTAGGAGGGACTTGTTTGAGGGTTCTGGTCCACGTCTTAGGTTTGTTATTTAAGGCTGGGGAAGGAAAGGCGCTGATCAAGATGTTGAACAGAATGAGATGGTGGTCAGACCAGTCGCAGTTGCAGAGTTGCTTTAAGTCATTAATCTCAAGCAGGGTAGCAAGGCTCCTGACAATGGGATCGTCAGCATTGTTCCAATGAATGTTATAATCTCCTACAAACACATTCATCGAGTCTGAAAGGGAGAAATTGATAAGAAGATCAGATAGCTCTTCGGCGAAGGGTGTGAGCTCACCAGGCGGGTGGTAGATATTATGCAGTCTGAGAGGTGGAGAGCCTTTGACATTGAGTTCCGCACCAAGGTATTCAAAGGTCGAGTATTCAGCATTCTTTAGAAGGGAGAGTTGAATTTCGGTTTTGTGGATTATGGCTAGACCTCCACCTGTTCTGTCAGGTCTGTCCTGTCTAATGATGGAGTAGCCGGGCAGAGTGAGTAGGTCAAGGATGGTGTTACAAGGAAATGAAAGATACGTAGTCCAGAGATGTATATTAGGGTCACAGCTTTATTCTTCAGATAGGATCCAAGTTATGTCTCATGCTATGCCTCATACTATGCCCCACCAGGAGCAGCCTCCCTGCCGCTCAGCCCTTCCACGCCAACTGATCTCTTCTTCCACTCAAACACTCTCAACATTCTGATGACATCACATAGAATGAGCAGCAAGGCAAGGTCAACAACAGAGAGGATGCATTAATCACTTACTAGATTATAGCACATCCCCCCCCCTCATCAGTATTGTAAAAATACAAGAATGCAAGATCATCGTACATACATGCAATATGACTAGTTATAAATAAAATGTGCGGAGGTGGACATACACACATACAAAAAGTCAACGAGCTTCAAGAATAAGACAATGCTTCAAGACATAACACTATCAGGGTAATTTTGCAACCCCTAACCACAGGGTGATACAAATACCTCAACCAAAAACAAGAGTAAATCCAGAGAAGCTAAAAAGCATTCTCTTCTTCCCAAACAAGGGTAAATCCAGAGAAGCTAAAGAGCATTCTCATCTTCCCAAAACAAGGGTAAATCCAGAGAAGCTAAAGAGCATTCTCATCTTCCCAAAACAAGGGTAAATCCAGAGAAGCTAAAGAGCATTCTCATCTTCCCAAAACAAGGGTAAATCCAGAGAAGCTAAAAAGGAATTAGTCTTCTCATGTGTGCAGCCGTAACACACAGTCCAAACACCTCTCACGAGGCAACCACTCACAGGGTACATCCAATACAAGTAAGTCAGAGAAGCTACACAAAAGATAGACTTCTCATGTGCGCACCCGTAACATACAGTCCAACATCTCATACGAGGTAACAACCAAACAGAGGGTATAACCAAAACCGGTAAGTCAGAGAAGCTTCAGAAGAAAGAGTCTTCTCATGTGCGCACCCGTAACACACAGTCCAACACCTCACACGAGGTAACAACCAATTCAGAGGGTATAACCAAAACGTACTCAAAGGCGTACACTAACATGACCAGGGACACTACACTCTCTCTCTCTCTCTCTATTTATACAGATGCAAAACAATGACACTACACTCTCTCACCCCCTCTCATACAAATACTGGAACGGGTAACAGTAATTGGTACAATCATCGCATAAGAAGCACGCATGAAATTGAACCTTAAGGAATGACACAATTAAAGCATTTGAGCACAAACGACAACATTATGAAAAATGCACTGTCCCAAGAAAACAATAAGCTAAAATAAAGAAGGGTCACTGTTGACAGTAAACAGCAAAAGTCTGGAACATGTGAGCCACAAACCAGGAAAAACAGTACCTTCATTTATTTAGGAATCTGTAAACAGCATTGCACCAGAGTCTCACCAGGAAATAAGAGAGGGTTGCATAAAATGATCCAGTGAAAAAAAAACGAGCAGATAAACAGGTCGACATTGCTGCAGACGAGGAACTCTTGAAATGACTTTAAGGTGGCAGAAGACACTCTAGAAACAGACGCCACAGCGAGGTTAATCTTGACGATGGCATCCTCAGCGCAATTCATCTTAACAAAACGTGGTTGACAGAGGTGTACTATGACATCCACGACGCTCCAAGCACAATATTACGGCAGGCAAGATTCGTGGTCTTCTGCAAAGGACTCCAGCTTTATTGCCATATGCGGAGCGTGGTTGGCAACAAATCAGCCAAACCAAAGATGGCGGCACGTTTTTAATGTTGTGCCGGGTGGCTCCCGGCACGAATGTACACTAAACGTCGCCGGGCAGAAATCTTGACGCGGAGGGAGTGTCACACAGGGCTCGACAGAGCGGATGAGAAATCACGCATCGAACATCTTTTAAACAGTTAAAACTCGCGCTGGCATCAACAAACGTTGCAGGGAGATGACGGTTTATTTTTACAATAGCGCGGCAACAAAGTCTTGACAGTGAAGCGCCAAAACACATTGGAAGCAGTGCACATCACAAACAAAACACTGCAGCAGACCCTCAAGCGTGCACAAGACTGGGTTTAAACTTGGGAGCGGGTCTTCCCCACAACAAACAATTGAAGGTTGAGGGCAGGCATCAGGGTTAGATCTGCCACTGGGTGTGGCCAGAAGCAGGAACATCGGGCACTTTCCCAAGGACGGTACCTTGGCAAAGTCAGTCACCAGTATGCAGGCTGGCAGAACAAAACACAGGAAGCAGACAAGCGGCAAGAACTGGCAATCTGGGACTGTCCCAAGGAGCAGGAGGGCCCACTTCCTCCAAGACAGGCAAGCAGTGGACAGGAGGCAGGCAGGTAGGAACTGGCACCTTAGTTCACTGGTAAAACGTTCCCAAAATCCAACAGGCAGCAGGAGCCAACACAAATCCAAATGTACAGTACACTCTAGTACAAGTAAATAATGTCCAGGTCACAGATGATGTTCTCTGTCTACATGTTACAGGACAGGAACAGTTCAGCAAAGACAGGTAGGCTTTAAGACAACGAAGGAAAGTCTAAGACAAACTGGCACCTACTGGTTGGGGCGACCGATGAAATGGTCACTGGTGGGGCATTAGTGGTGCCAGGTTTGTTCAAATCCACAGGTTGTAGTTTCTTCAGTTTTAAAAGTCCAATCTCCATTGAAGTAGCACGCAGGTTCTTTAAAATCGTCGCCAGTGTTACAAGGAAATGAAAGATACGTAGTCCAGAGATGTATATTAGGATCACAGCTTTATTCTTCAGATAGGATCCAAGTTATGTCTCATGCTATGCCTCATACTATGCCCCACCAGGAGCAGCCTCCTTGCCGCTCAGCCCTTCCACACCAACTGAACTCTTCTTCCACTCAAACACTCTCAACATTCTGATGACATCACATAGAATGAGCAGCAAGGCAAAGGGCAACAACAGAGAGGATGCATTAATCACTTACTAGATTATAACAGATGGCCATTGAGTGGTCATTGAGCCAGGTTTCAGTGAGGAAAGCACAGTCAATAGCCTCGCTGAGGATGGCTTCAGCAATCTCCGTAGCATGTAGTGATGCAGTTCTGCAGTTGATGAGGATGCAGGAAAGAGGGTTAGGATTATCCTTAGCTGATTTGTGGGTGTGGGTGGTGGTGTATTGCGCAGGAGGTCTGGGTGAGTTGTGCGTTGCAGGGACTCGGTTTACACCCACTGGTTCGTCGCCTGGAGTGTAGGAAGATAGGATTTGCTAAGGGCGTCTAGCTCTGGAGTGGCGAGAGAGCACAGTAGGGCCTATGTGCCCGTCTGCAAAGGGGGATGGTCAGCCAAGAGGTGCGTTGAGAGAAGTTGGGAGAACTAGAGGGAGAAGTATCGTGAGTGTAGGGGAGGGCCTGGGAGTTCAGGTTAGGGAGATCCCACCTAAGATGAGCTAATTCTGTAGACAGAGAGTTGAGTTTAAGTTCCATTCTGTTCAGAATCTAAAAGAGATTTTGTGGGGAATCCCGCAGGGAGGGTGGGGGAGACGCAGTAGGGTCAGTGTAGACTGGGGAGGGTAACCCCATGATAAGAGGGTGGTCAGTTTCAGGGACGGGAATTATCACATTAGCAAGTTGGTCAATGACTTTTGAACAGGGATTTAATAATCTCTGTGTAATGTGCTTTGGGTCTTCTATTTATATAAGGGTAAGAGTTGGAAGAGTGATAGTAAGAGGGTGTTCTCAGGGAATAAACCTCATCATGCCGATTGGAATGCACTTTGTTAGTTGCCGTGTCACTGAACATAGAGGAGAGAGCAGTAGGAGAACAAGAAGAAGGCAATTGTATAGGGTGCATGTTCGAAGGAGAAATTGAGAGGTTGGTTGGGACAGGGGGTGCTCGAGGGGTGGTGAGAGTAGGAGTGTAATCGGGCATTCTAGGGACGGAGGGGCCAGAGGGACCTACACTGAAAGGTGAGTCCATGACTGGGGTTCTAAAGTTGGCACTCAACAAGAGTGAAGAGGGAGTACCGATAGAAGGGGAGGTATCGGCTCTAGGATTAGCTGAAGCGGGTCTAGGGGCGGGTTCCACGAACCTAGGCGTGGCATGAGAATTATCAAGGATAGTGTTGGAGATGTTCCCCATTGATAAGGGCAGGCAGTCGATAATGAGGGCAAGGCACGGAAGTGACATACTGGCCATAGTATTGAAATGTCTGTCAAAGATGTTGAGGTGAAGGTCAGATGCTTGAATGAGCATGTTCCCAGTCCTGTATATGGATATATCAATTTCCCCTTTGAAGGAAGGGGAGGGGGTAGTCGTCAGTTTAACTGCATACGGAATTTTGATTGTTTTAGTGATAGGAAGGTGGAGAAGGAAGATGTTTTTCCATTTAGTCGGACGTTTGGAGTAGAATATAAAGTCAGTTTTCTTTGTGGTACTAGCCAGGCTGTGGTAGGTAGGTGTTTCAGGGTAAAGGGTCAATAATTTATGTTTGAAATTTTTCTTGGCATTCTTAGAGATATTAGTCAGATAAATGATGCTCCACGAGTTTGGGCTATGACTATCAAAAGCAGGGTCAGGGGTAATGTGGGGGGGGGGTTTGTAGGAGACATGGTTCGATAAACGGATAAAATAGTTGCAGTCACAGACTGGAAGGCTTCTGATTAGAAAGACGCTAGACAGGGCAGTAACTGATTGGAAAACGCAAGACAGGGAGAGCCACAACAATAAGCAATAGTCACACAGGTAATATCAAAGCATAAGATAGGGTCATCATTGCATACCTCGGATACTGTTAAGGTAAGGAGTTGATCAGTAGGGATGCTCCTTATAGACCGCTGGAGTCAGAGGAAAGAATTTCTTCAAATTTTTATTTTTTTAATTTAATCAGATGAAGCTGACAATTAGTTGAACAGAAGTGTGAGATTGGGGAGTGAAGGCTTAAGGAAAACACCAAAAGTTAGTGGAGTGCTTACTAGTGCATAGGGTGGTCATAGTTTAAAAGATCAGCTTTATTTTATATGAGAAGCTAGATCTGTGGTAGATTTTAACAGACCCTTTGAGAGGACTAATCTTTCATCAGAGCACTGGCAAGGTGTGGAAAGTCCTTTTGCAATTTCAATGGCAGGCAATGGATGCAAGTCCTATGTTGATTTTCATTACACTACTCGGCTGCCATCTTGAGGAAGAAACTTTGTGTGGCGGGAATAGATAGAAAAACTTTCTCAAAATGGCCGAGCACAAAACACAATTGTAGAAAAGTCAAGAAAATCAATATATGTAAATCTGGCATCTGAAACAAATTACCATCCGGCACCGCAGAGGTCTTGCATCAAGCAAATAAATGATGAGGGGGTTAATAGCAGTCAGCAAGAGCGAGGTACCGAATAATTGTTGAGTGGAGACAGGCCCTTACAAGCAAAATGCAGACCTCCAGAAAAACCATGTGACAAAGTCGGCAGGAGTAAGGGCACACAATAATTGTCAAGTAGAAGGCGGGCCCCTACAAACCGAAAGCAGACAGCCGGACACACCCTTGCAAGCCAAAAGCAAACTCACCGCCTCAATCGCACATCCACGAAAACTGCAGGCGAGAATCGACACAACCGCCATGCAGAGCGCTACAGGGGCTGAACAGACATCGATGGGCATTAGACTTTGCAGGGCCGGGCGGCACCAAACCATGTTAGCGTACCTTCAGAAAAATAAAAATAGAATCACAGGATCCAAAGCGTTAACGTCGGGAACCTAGGGATGCTAGAAGAGGGCCAACATAGACCCGGAAAGGCTCAGCACAGATTCTTCAGGAAGGAGCAGGCAGCGACCGGGACCAAGATCACTTGAAGGACAGTCAGATCACATAAACCAACCACAGCCAAGATGGCCAGCTAGATGGTCCATGCATCTGAGACGCAGCAGGGATTGCGCAGCGAGCAAGATACCCTAGTAGACCCAGATGACGCCACTGGACTGGGCGATGCAAGCAGGCACCACCTGGCGAGAATTGAAAAGTCAACGGGGGGATCCGCCAATCCACAACACTTGATCACGACCGGGAATCACCGTGGGTCAGAAGGGAGCATGGCCAGGGGCATTGCCAACAGCAGCTCGCTCCACAGGTCGGGCGATTCAAGCAAGTACTATTCAGCTCGAGCTATAAGTCGCCGATGGGATCCGCCACTCTGCCACACTTGACCACGGCCGACACAGACAAGTCCACTGCTCCAGGCGTCCACAAGAGCTGAATGTCGTTGTTGATTTCCGCAACTCCACATCGCTCAACCACCGCCAGGATCCACCATGAGTCTGAGACGAGCACTGCCAGGAGCATGAACTCGGGTGCTGCCAGGGAGCGGAACTTCTCAACATCTCCAGTGAGATAAGTGGAAGAGTAGACTAAGTGGTAGGGCTTTTGAGGCCGGCTAATAACAAGGAAGATACATGCCTGATGATCCCCCCATAGAAAAGACAGAAGGTGTGGAGATTTACCCTCGTAGCTTTGTGAATAGCATTTTGCCGTAATATAGTCGTACTACTATACCACTAACGTACTACAAAATGCATTCGGTGAATATGCCCCTCAATTGGTACCGTATGCACCAATGGCTTGCGGCCGGAATTCCGGTGGTAAACTATTAAAAAAGTTACTGACTCCAAAGTTGGAGTTTACAGAAAGCGTGGAAGTCCCAGTTGGACCCATTCCGCTTGTGGATTGGTTTAAACCTTTCAGGGGGAGTAAGCAGTGTTCGAAGGGGACCACTGAAAGCTCGCTCTGAAACTTTAAAGGAAAAAGAAGCCTATGATAAATGTATGGGGTTTAACCCTCATTTGGAGTGGTGATTTAATGCAAGTCTCCACCAAGGTTTAAATCTCTACTCAGAATTGGTGAATTGCAAAGAAGCGAAGAGTTGGGCTCAGGTGTAGGAGCAGATCTACACACGAGTAAATATATACATGTACATTTACCTTTGTGAATCGGCCCCTTGGTTTTTAGTTTGTCGGCCGGCCTGACTCAAAATTATTTTTGCACATCTCCATAATAGAAAGATGAGCAAAAAGGCACTATGTGACTGAGTTACATATCCTGCTTCAGAATCAATATCTATGGAATGTTACAACCATAAAGTACATCATTGTAAAGTTATTTTTGAACAAGTGTAGATGAGCCGTTCTGCAGAAGTAGGTGAACACCCACAAACGTTTAAATATGTGAGTATGCAGGCAGCATGTGGGAAAACACATGTACATTTATGAATGCATAGCTAACCAAAGGAGAGACAGGACAATTGGAGGATGCACGGAGGAGGCAGTGGAGACGTAAACATGGGTTTCAATAAGATGCTTTACCTACAGGACAGATGGGTAGCTTACATTAAAAAAGCTCTCTATACAATGTGAACCATCGCTGGGCGCTGTATTCAGATCCGCAGGACTAAACTAGGTGACTCCCTGGAGCCTCAAAGGGAAAACGACAGGTTTCCAGAAAGCATCCATGCACTTTGTGGTCAAGTTTGGTAGCTACATAAAGGGGGAGCACTGTTCATAGGTGATGCCCTTCGACCGAGAACATTTATCCCCCTTTGGACCACTACTGGACAGAGATTTGTTTGTACAACAATAACAGTGCTCTAATCTTGATACAACATAGTTCCATTTTAGACTAGAGAGAAGATCTTTACTGTGAACAGTAATCAACACTTTTATTGAGTTTTAAAATGTATGGATAGCTGAATCGTGTACCCACTTTTTTTCTCAATTCAATTAAATAAACACCTCTATTTTTACGTCATCATCCACAAACATGAAAACTGGAATTGATGTCAGTCACTGCAATTATTATGAAACTCAACTTATTTTAAAAATTGAAAATGGACTCCAAGTTGGTGAACTGTTGCTCAATAAACCACACCAATTTTGACTTCCTTCTCACATTTATTGCTCTGTATTTCCTTGACAGTTATTCCTTTACAGCAGACACATGTTTCGCTCTAGTTGAGTATTATTGTGGCACTAATAATGAGGTATCTCATTGGTGTAGATGACAAAAGAGAAGAAGAAGCACACTGTGTGAAAATTGGCACCCCAGACACTACTCTAGAACCTCTAGTGATTTAACCTGAGCAACTCATTTTCAGAATACTTCCCTCTAACAAGATTAATTATGCTCAGAAAATTGGAAACCTCAATGAGAGCGAAATGCAGGTGTACCTTAGAATCAGTGCTTAATTTGAGCCAGTGGTTTACAGGGCTCAGCACCAGCACTTACTTTTCAGCACTGGAACTTATGAGTCGGCCACATGGTGGCGCTGTCTGCCTAATTTAGGGATGTGCACAACAATAGCTGTTTATTAATTGAATATACTTTAATAATGACTAAAACCTGGCGCCCAAGCAATTTTTATAGCTTTGGGAGCCTGGAATAGTCTGCGCTGTCACACTTGTAAGAGTGCGATGGTTAGTAGTTGTGTTGGTACTGTCATCAGCAGCATTGGCAATGGATGGTGCAAGCTGTAGTGGCCTCCGGTTGAGGGTCTTGGCACTTATTTTTGTTTTTTTTACAAGTTAAGCACTGTTTAGAATGGCACCTGTACAAAGGAGAAATGAAACAATAAATGTGATGCCAAGTGTGATCAGCTTGAGTTCCCAGACAAACTCACAAAAAGGGCTTTGGAATAATACACTCTATGGAATGCGTTTATCATTAGATAGCAGTTAAGACTAAGGATCAGGTTGTCTTCTGTAGTGCAGGTTTCTGAGATGTTATGAATGCCAGAGTGGTATTTTGATTTCATGACTGCTTACTATGAAATGTTCGTGGGAGCGAGGATGGGGTGTCTCATACAGCCTTCAGAAGTGGAAGAGCCGCACGCTATCCAACTTGACAAGGTTCTCCTTGAAAATGCTTGACAGTTACCTTGGGTGATGCTTTTCAGGGGACCCACCTGAGATGCTGACGGCCCAGTGTAGATGGAGCTTACAATGACCTACGCTTTCTATGTAAATCACACACACCCACACTACCCAATCATAGTTCACGACTTCACAAGTGAGCCAAGTGTTTCTAGGGTTCAGAGATGTCATTACAAAGAGACACTTTTGTAAGGAACAGTGGTCCCATTCAAGTAGAGTAAAATAACATGCCACAATTAGTACAATGAAAAATTGGGTTTTATGTTTGTAGACAGTGCAGAAATTACTAGTCAATTACAGTAATTAGTAAGGGAGAAAAATATAAAGCAGTGAGTGAGTTGGTGGCAGGGTAAGAGGAAATCAGCCGATTTCCGGTACCCAGGCAAGTGATTTAAAAGGTGACTTTTTTGTGCACGAAGGTAAGTGTTAACAAAAAGTCAGTAAGGCATTTCATACTCCGACATTTCAATTCGCAATACAATGGAGTTTAGAAATGGTTGTCGACGACGTTTCAATCCCTGTGCGAATGGTGGGATCTCTTCAGGACAGGAGAATGACAAAAATTTGCCTGGGGGGTAGCCTAGTAGGGAGGGGGAGAAGAATAAAAGGTTGCAGAATTAGGAGAGGGGGTTAAAAGGAATTAGCCAAGGCGCAAGTAGGGTGGAAAAGAAAGGGAGCGAATAGTAAATCCAAAATAATTGAAAACAATCGAGGAGAGAAGTGTGCCCCAGAGGTAGCGAATAACAAAAAAATAACAGAGGCGGGAAAAATGGCCCTGCGGGGGAAACGGAGGGTAATTAAGGAGGTAATTCTGCAACCTTTTATTCTTCTCCCCCTCCCTACTAGGCTACCCCCCAGGCAAATTTTTGTCATTCTCCTGTCCTAAAGAGATCCCACCATTCGCACAGGGATCGAAACGTCGTCGACAACCATTTGTAAACTCCATTGTATTGCGAATTGAAATGTCGGAGTATGAAATGCCTTACTGACTTTTTGTTAACACTTACCTTCGTGCACAAAAAAGTCACCTTTTAAATCACTTGCCTGGGTACCGGAAATCGGCTGATTTCCTCTTACCCTGCCACCAACTCACTCACTGCTTTATATTTTTCTCCCTTACTAATTACTGTAATTGACTAGTAATTTCTGCACTGTCTACAAACATAAAACCCAATTTTTCATTGTACTAATTGTGGCATGTTATTTTACTCTACTTGAATGGGACCACTGTTCCTTACAAAAATGTATCTACCCTCGGTCCCTTCTGACTCCTAGGGTCTCCTTGTTCCTTATACTCATTACGAAGAGACACAGCTCACTTGAACATATTCATTCAACATCCCCGCATGCACAGCAGGATTGTTTGACTGAGAGGCCTTCCATGCTGTGGAGGTGGCAAACAACCACAGCCACGGATAACTGAGGGGCATTTTTACCAGAGAATGGCAGCCATAATTGGTAACTCCGCGCTCCGCCATTCTGAAAACGCAGGGATGCACCATATTTACAATACACCTGCATTTCCCCTAGCGCTAGAGCTAAATTCAGCTGCCTAGCACCAACGGAGGCACCTTTGCATCATAGTGCAAGGGTGCCTGCATTGCAGGGAATGATTATGTGCAGAAAGGTGTCATTTCCTGCACATACACAATCACTAATGGTGAATTGTAACTTTTATATGTTGTAACTCGTCATTTTTTAATGATTGTTTATGTGCAGGAAGGTGTCCCTTCCTGCACATAGACAATCATTTAAAAAAAAATGGGGCAGCGACAAAAATAAGACCAGGGAAAACCTGGTCTTAATCTGGCGTAACAAGGAGAAATGATGAATTTCTCCTTGTTTTTGTCGTTTCAATGCTTGCTGCATTCTGGGACACCTTCCTCCACATGAACAATCACTAGTGGCGATTTGTTGTTTCTAGGTGTGCCGCAGAGTGCATTCATAATTTCTCCTCATTTTGCCAGGTTAAGACCAGGTTTTCCCTGATGTTAGTTTTGGCGCTGCCTCAAATTTACGACATCCTTATAAATAGGGGACAACATCAAAAAGCAATGGGCGTTGCCTTGGAACGCCCAAAGCAACACCCATTGCCCGCCCCTTTCACGCTAGGTGCTATGTGAAAGGGGGCTTATTCACAAGACGGCGTTATGCCATATTAAGTGGCTTAAAACCGCCTTGTAAATAAGGCGAAAGGTTTATCGCCAAAGGAACGTCATAAAAAGTGAGGTTCCTGTGGCAATAAACTTTTGTAAATATGCCCCAGAGTTCTAGAATAAAATAAGTGTCCCCCCAAACATTTTTTTTTTACCAGCAGACATTCTAATATTGCTTCTTCAATGGGCACATGAATGCCCACTAAAGTGGACAAACTTGTGTTTTGCGGCTTTGTATTCCCAATGGTCATGTCCAAGTGTGGAATGATGGGATTTAGCTTTAACATTTGGGTGCAAAAAGCGTCACTTTTTGTGGGTGCGGAAAGGACAAACAGATGGGTGGAAGTGGAGGAATCTGAAGGCACAGAGAAGGGGACACAGTGCGAATGCAGTGGGGGGCAGTCTCTATTAACTCTTTCAAGTCAAGTCCCTTTCAGACTCTACTGTAACAAACGCAAGGACTGCTGCAACCATACGTCTGCGGTCGAAGAGGAGGCAAACTCCGAATTAATTCGAGACTATGGCAGTGCCCACACTGTATCAATTCACAGGCTTTCTTGGGGGGAGGCATATTTACAATGCCCCTGCGGCACTTTTTTGCTGCTGGAGCTGCCCTTTTCTATTTTCACGTAGGGCAGCACAGCTAGAAGGCTTGCAGCGCTGCCCTACGCCAACCTATTTTAAATATGCCCCTTGGTGTCTTGACTCTTCGAATATCTTTTCTAATTTTTGAATCCCTTTATAAAGCTGTGACTTTCTTGCTTGAGTAGCCGTGTGTGTAGACAGCTTCCAACTTTGAAAGTGATACCTGTGAGTTTGATGTTTCAGCCATAAAACACATTATAGACTGCAACAGCTCATCCCAAGGGGTAATGCATCAACAGCTATGTTGTTGCATTACCCCAAATGGGGGAGAGAGCGCCTTGGAGAATATTGTAGATTGCTGCTCTAAAATTGTCGGAAAGCAGTTAGGTCTTTGACTCATGGCGTGCAAAATCTGAAGCGACATCATAGACTCACAGCAGGTAGGTCTTTGACTCATGGCGTGCAAAATCTGAAGCGACATCAGTGACTCACAGCAGGTAGGTCTTGGGTTGACTTTATTAAAATTCTCGATTAACCAGAAAATCAAACTAATTCAGCCTGAGGCTCACTGCAGGGCGCACAGTCACAATATATGCACTCGCCACTCACCGGCAAACATCAGAGCTCCTGTACCCCTTGAAGGGTCAAACCTTCCAAAGCTTTTGCAGGAAAATGATTTGGGGAAGGCATTTGCCTATATCTCTTGAAACCAAATGCTTGACCAAGCCTCCAACAAAGGGCCACATACTGGATTTTGACCCCAGCTTTAACACGGCAAACTAATTGATCTAATAGTCATTAACTGGACAATTCTTATATGTCTCTAAATCTGAAGTGCTGACAGCAGTGGGCGTCTGAGGCCAGCTATGCCACAAAGATCACCTCTGGCTTGGATTAGCTGCAGGGAAGGGACCTCTTCATTGAGGCTCACTTTACAAATCTATCCTGGACAAACAGATGTTTTTTGTTGCCTTCCACTCCAATCATAGTAAATTGTGATTGTGGCTGGACCAAAGATTATGGTCTAAAACCAATCTTTTTAAGCTCTTGCTGCAGGTACACCACTCACTGAATGAGAAGAGGGCTGTAGAAGAACCCTACTCCTCACTACAGTTTAACTGGAGCCTTCACTGTATTTACACTGGGCTTATTGCGATTAAACCTACCCATATCAGACTGTAACCCCTAGACACAGCAGGAAAACCTGGACTATCCCTGCAGCCAAACCCTACATATCAGAACATTTAACCCTGATACATCACTACAACTAAATTTGCGATAATTCTGTGGATAAACAGAAAACACCGCTTCAGTTAAACCTAAGGCCTCTGCAGTGTAAACAAACCCAGTCAATCAATCAGGATTTATAAAGCGCAGCAAATCACCCATGACGGTCTCACGGGGCTGGAGTTGCTAGCTGCTTTGTGGAAAAAGCTGTGAAAAACGAGGCAAAAGCAGGAGAAAGCAGTCAGAAAAAAAGGGGAGAGGAAGGAGAAAGCAGTGAGAAACTAGGCAAAAGCAGGTGAGCACTCAAAAAACCGTGGGGAAAGGACGAAGAAAGCAGTAACACACTAGTCAAAAGCACTCATAAAAACAGGGGAGAGGAATGAGAAAACCGTATAAAATGAGGCAAAAGCAAGAGAAAGCACTCAGAAAAATGGGGGAGAGAATTTAGAAAAAGTATAAAAGCAAGTCAAAAGCAGGAGAAAGCACTCAGAAAATGGGGGAAGAAAGGTGAAAGAAGTTAAAAACAAGGGAAAAGCAAGAGAAAGCACTCAGAACAAGCATTTGCAATGCCATCGGTCTTGACTGTGGGACCCTATATGTATTTAGCTATGCAGCACATTAGCCTGGGTGCTGAAATAGCTACTGTTCTTTAACATGAAGGGAAAGTAAGGACCAAACTGCGTGACATGCCAGGTACGGGAACACATGGAGAGAAATATTGCTTTTCAGCAGGAAATGGTATAGTCCAAAGCTCTGTTTTTAATATAAAATCAGGGCCTTCGGTGGTCATATCACTGAAAATATACGTTTGAATTCTTTTTATTGTCTACGGGTGCTCGTGGAAGACAATTTCTATGGACTAGAATCTAGAGAATGCTAAAGTGACTAGTATTTTACTGACCTCTGCTGGTCGTTTTCTATAAGGAAAGCTAAATAGAGGCAGTTGCTAGAAAAATAAAAAAAGAAAGTCCCTAAGCAGAAAGCAATTCTGGTATTTTACTGACCTCTGCTGGTCATTTTCAATCAAGACAGTTAAGTAGAGGCAGTTGAACAAGCAGAAAGCAATTCTGATATTTTACTGACCTCTACCGGTCATTTTCTATCAAAGACAGTTAAGTAGAGGCTGTTGAACAAGCAGAAAGCAATTCTGATATTTTACTGACTTCTACTGGTCGTTTTCTAGCAAGGCAGTTAAATAGAGGCAGGTGAACTGAAAAACAGTCCCTAAGTAGAAGCAGACACGTCCTAGGGCTGATCACCAGAGCCCACAACGGACATACACATATAAGTATATACTAAAGTATATACAAGAGGTCTCGAATGCTCGACCTAAAAATGAGGGAAAGGAAGGAGAAAACAGTAATGAGGGAAAAGCAGGAGAAGGCACCCAGCAAATATGGGGAGGAAGCAGAATGGTACAGAGGCACGGGAGATCTGGACAGGGGGCCAGCTCCATGGGGTCGCGCTGCAGCCTTCATTAAGCAGGTCCTGGGAGGAGGGCGGAAAACTGGGAGGCGGTGGGCAGGGCTAGGCAGTGAAAAGCAGGGGAAAGTACTCAGAAAAACAGGCGTAAAAGACTGAGAATGAAGTAAAAAAGAAGCAAGGGCAGGAAAAGCACTCTGAAAAATGGGGGAAAGGAATTAGAAAGCAGTAAAAACATTAGGCAAAACCAAGAGAAACCACTCAGAAAAACTGGATGAAAGGAAGGAGAAAGCTGTAAAAAAGAGGCAGACTCAGAAGAAAGCACTCAAAAAACTGGGGAAAGGAAGAAGAAGGCAGTTAAAAACAAGGCAAAGGAGGAGAAAGCAATCTGAAAAAGAGGGTGAAATGAAGGAGGAAACAGTTAAAATGGGGAAAAAGCAGGAGAAAGCACTCAGAAAATGGGGGATAGGAAGAATTAAGCAGTGAAAAACTAGGGAAAAGCATGAGAATACACTCAGAAATATGGGAGAAAGGAAGGAGAAAGCAGTAAAACTAGGGAAAAGCAGTAGCAAGCACTTAGAAAAAATGGGGGAAAGGAAGAAGAAATTAGTAAAACCAGCAAGTCAAAAGCAGGAGAAAGCACTCAGAAAATTGGGGATGAAGCACAGCGGTGCAGCAGGATGGGAGAGCTGGGCCTGGGGCCTACCGAATGGGGTCATGCTGCAGCCTCCATTAAGTAGGTCCTGAAGGGGTGCTCTGAGGGTCTGGGAAGGGCTAGTTGGGAGGCAGGAAAATGGGCAGTAGGCAGGGGGGCAAATGAGGGGGCGAAAACTAAGAAAAGTAAGGGATAAACAGGAGAAAGCACTAAGAAAACCTAGGCGAAATGATAGAAAAAGCAGTAAAAAAGTATGCAAAAGCAGGAAAAGCTCCCAGAAGAACATGGGGAAAGGAAGGAGAAAGCAGTAAAGAACTAGACAAATGCAGGA
The DNA here is from genome assembly GCF_964204655.1 of Triturus cristatus. Taxonomy (NCBI): domain Eukaryota; kingdom Metazoa; phylum Chordata; class Amphibia; order Caudata; family Salamandridae; genus Triturus; species Triturus cristatus. The sequence continues at coordinate 1,042,786,344 of NC_140588.1, forward strand.
GAAAGCACTCAGAAAAATGGGTGAAAGGAAGGAGAAAGCAGTAAAAATGAGGGAAAAGCAGGAGAAAGCAGTAATAAATTAAGGAAAAGCAGGATAAAGCACGCAGAATAACAGGGAGAAAGGAAGAAGAAAGGAGTAAAAAAAAATGAGACAAAAGTAGGAGAATGCACTCTGAAAAACGGGGAGGAAGCAGAGCCGTGCAGCAGCACGGTAGAGCTGGACTAGGGCATACTCAATGGGGTTGCACTTCAGTCTTTAGTAAGTAGGCCCTGTGGGGAGAGAAGGGCACTCTGAAGCGGTGGGGGCTAGGCAGGAGTCAGGAAACGGACGGCAGGCGTGGCCTAAATAAGGGAAAAAACAAAGCGAAGCAGGGAAAAGCAGAAGAAACCTCTCATAAAAGCGACGGAAAAGGATGGAGAAGGCTGTAAAAAATGAGACAAAGGCAGGAAAAGCAGTCAGAAAAATGGGAGGAAAAGAAGGAGAAAGCAGTAAAAAATGAGGCCAAAGCAGGAAAAAGCACTCAGATAGGTGCCGAAGATGCACGGGAGAAGTAATGCGGTTTGCAGGCAGTTCTGATCTAATCATCAGGCAAACCAACCTGTCATAGCATTTAGATCCACATACAAATTGAAGTTAAACCTAATATCACTATGTGGCTGAATGATCAGTTGCAACATTTACCCGTAGTCTGCGCCTGCTGCTAAACCCGACCTCTTCTGCTGCTAAACTAGATATAGTTTTGCAAATTAAATCTGGCTCCTCATCAAGTTAGACCCAACCTCTCCCTGGAGTAAACTCTAACATCTCATTACAGATAAGCCTGAACTATTAACTGCATTCAAACAAGGACCATCGCTGCAAGTAACCTCTCCCGGCAGGTAAAACTAGCTCCTTCGACAACTATCTCACTGAAGTTAAACCTCTAAATTGAAACCATATGTTTTTTAACATCTATACCCAACCTCTTTGTGCAGTTTAAGCTGAACACTGACTGCTGTTAAACCTTACCTCTCACTGCTGTTAAACCTTATCTATCACTACACTTAAATGCGATGGCTCGCTGCAGTAAACCCGGAGAGGTCTTTGAACCTGAACTGGAAATGATCATTATATACACCTTACATCTCACTACAGTTAAACCTGATCTCTCGAGAACAAGAAGTTGACGCGGACCACTCATTGCAGCTACAGTAAGCACCTAACATAATATAAAATACACATCTCACTGCATTCAAATGTAATCTTCATTTGCAGTAAAGCATCACATCTCACTACACCTAAACCTGATTTATCAATGCAATTAAAATGACTTTTTACTGCACTCACATGTCTCACTGCATTTACATCTGAGTCCTCACTCGAAGTAAACCTGAGCTCTTAGCCTATCCCATCACAGCACGTAAACCCGACCTGTGACTACCCGCACTGCAGCTCACAACAGAATATGCCTCCTTATTACGCAAGCCTTCACTCTGCATCCAATTACAACGCGGTCATTACAACGACCGGGCTGTAACAACGCATACCATTACCCCGCAATTCGTAACAAGGACTTGCGGAGGGGAGTGCTGGATGTTGGAATAGTATAATTTACTATTCCAACTCCAGTCTGTGCGGACAGTAGGGAAGGTGTTGGATTTTATATCCAACACCTCCTCCCCCCTCCGCAAGTCGTTGTTACGACTTGCAGGGTAATGGTATGCATTGTTACAACGCGGTTGTTGTAACAACCACGTTGTAATTGCATGCGGGGTGACGGATTCATCATAAGGGCTGTTTACCCTCACAACACAATACTTCATTACACGTATCTATGTCCTCACTTCTTTTTGTAGCTAAAGAACCCTTTTCTTACAATTGAACCTGACCTCTGAATGTGGTTAAGCCTGACCTCGCACTGTAGATACACTTGACTGCTCACTAAATTTAAACCTGGCCGTGCACTAGAATTAAACTTATATTTAAGCCTCACCTCTCATTTTAGCATAACACTATAGTATAACAGCAGCTTTTCCTGAGGTGTAACAGCTCCTAACCCGTCACCTTTAATTTGACGTAACTGTGACTCCGTTCTCGGTACAAGTAAACCTAGTAAAGTAGAGTCATATCTATTAAGTGTTGCTTGTGCCATCCCCTTTGCATGTGCTCTAAGAAGCAGCCTTGCTTGACGCCCTGCGTCATAGAGTCCAGTGTGCACTTTCTAGCACATGATTTGTACTGGAAACATACCCTTTCAGTACAAATTCCTTTGTCTAGACAAGCAAGGGATCCTAGGCACTGGATGTGGTCTGTGCATTCAAGCATGCATACGGGGGCTTATTTACAAAGCCCTTGCGCCGACAGTACGTCACTTTTTCCATATAAAAAGTGACAAACCGGCAGTGCAAGGGGCTTGTGAATAAGCCCCACAATGTGTAGCTTTTTTTTGAGACAATAAACGATTTCTCCTTGTTAGCACCTACTTCAAGGAGGCATTTTATGATGCTAAGTCTTGTTTGGCTATCTTAGTAGATCATGCTGTGCGTCAAAACCCAGGGGTGTTTGCTCTGATCCACTCAAGTATCACCCCAAGTAACACCCCAGTAACACCCCTTTTGATGCACAGCAACACAAAGCAGCCCAAAGTGGTTTATACATGGGGAAAACTGCACCTTTCTAGCTTAAAATGCATTTTGCGGTGGTAAATAAATACCATGTGCCACTTTGAGCTGGTGCCCTGGGTAAATCTGGGCCTCAATTCGTTAAACAGGATCTTAACTGAGCTTAAATTCATATTTTCTTGCCTCTTACTGTGCCTTGGTGTGCTGTATAAAACTCCTTACATTCATCCACCCATGCATTCATCCACACTCAAACACTGTTTGGCTCGCATGTTTCTCCACTCATACATTGATTATGTACCCAATTGTGCCTCGTACCCAGCGGGCCAACCAATGACGTAGCTAGGCCTTAGCCACACCCAAATCTCGTGCTGCCTGGGGCGGACTGGCCCCCCTTGCTACACCACTGGAGCCAACAAGCCACTTCTTTCTAACATGTTCATTATCCTCACTCCAATTAAAACTCTCTCTCAAAGTCCCTGAACCTGGCCCTCTTTGCAAAGGCACATCTGTCTCGTATGACCTCTCACCCTTGCATCAGTGCTGATCCTACTGCCCACCGCTGCGGAGTCTGCCCCTCCATGTCGACGGACCCGCTGCTGGCACTGCATGGACTCACCCCCTTTGCAGGTGATTTTCTGTTTTGAAGGACTTGTACCTCATTGCTCAATAGTGCAAAGGCTTCCCTCCCTTCAGTCCCCTCTCCATGGCTAAATCCCTGTTACATGTGGCTGACTGCACATACAACTGTCTTCTTGCCTCTCCTCAGTTTGCTCCTACCCTCCACCCCAAACAGATTCCTGCACTTGATAATAATGCACAGAACTCTGCCTGTGTGCATTTGATTCACCTGTAGGCACAGGAGGGGGTTTCTTGAGGGTTTCGAAGGAGAAGCCCTCGTTTGTTGCAGACCTTCATGAGGATCCTTGTCGCTGATCTCTTTAAACCTCATGTACAAATCTCTTTTTTGTGCAACACCCATTCTCCTCTTCCCACAGTCCCCCTTTCAGCTTAGGGGCTTCACCATCACAACAGCGCAAGGCCAGCAGGTTCACAATGATGTCATCCCACTCCTTTAGATCCCCTTTGGGGTTCCATGATGGATTCTGGTCAGCTGTGCACTTGTTTTTCAGTAATGCCCCTTGCCTCACTTCATGCTGTGTTCTTTGACCCAGGTCTTGGCACTCACTGATGCCACCACCCTTCTCTCCCACCCCTGCCTGGGCTAAAGATGAGAACATATCAGGAATAATAAATGTCATGTTTGGTAAGTTGTCCAACCACAGAGGCCCAGCTGAGCAGACAGAGCCCAGGCAACTGTTTGTGCAAGGCGGGGGCTCAATGTTGAGTGGCCGTGGCCGAAGGCGAGGTGCCAGTCAAGCTGTGTTGGTGATCTGCGTGGACACAAGAGTGAAGCTTTCCTGCAGCTGCTGCTGTTTCATCTTCAGGCACTGCTTGAGCCTCTCCTGGAAGGATGCTGTGGTCACGGTGTAGAGGATGGGGTTCAGGGCACTGTTGATGGGAAGAATGAAAATGACCACCCAAGAGGTGATGGTAACTGCAAAGAGAAGAAAGCATGAGTTATAACCTTGCTTCTTGATATGTAGTGAACATGCATGACCTGTTACAAACCGTGACTGAGATTTATGAAGTCCTTGCATTGCCTTTGCGTCACGCAAGGCAATACAAGGGGTTCCGTGAGCGTCACTAAGCCATGAATAAAAAGTGTGGCTCTGCCTGGCTTAATAAATCTGGAGTAACGCAAGGCAAAGCACGTCTTTAAATAGAAAAATAGAAAATAGATGTGAACTGAACGGAATTTGACCTCTGTTTATACTTTAAAGTGCTGTTTCTGGATCAAACTGAGTTTTCTCTTGCCAATCAACCAATGCAGAACGTCCATTTTGCATTTTTATGGGTTTTTCAATCATATGTTACCTATCCGTAGTCCTAAAAAGCATAACAGCATATAATGCTCACATTCCACAATTACTGAAGGTCATGGAGATGGATGAGAAGGTGTCGAGTCGTAGCAGATACAACAAATTGGAAGGTGATCTGAAGTTCAGATGCGGATGTACAGCTTGGAGGTGTACGTGCAGACCGGCTAAGGGCCTTCCCATATTCAACCAAAAGTTGAAAGGATAAAAGCTTTGTATCAAAAAGATATTTGCAACAGACATCCTTGCAGTAACCATAACTTGCTTCAGAAATAAGACCGTTCCAATTTAGGTGCTGTAAATCTATCCGGCCTATAAGGGAGAGTTTACCATTTGATATGGGACTGTTTCCTAGTCCGCCCCAGTTCGATCATTTAGGCTTCTGAGCTTAGCAGACAAATGGAACACTAGTGGGTGTGGAATATTAAGGAATAGACATAGACCTTTGGGCACACAGCCATTTTTATCGGGGACACCTGACTCAAGAGACAGTGGAAATGTACTCATGTCTCCACTTGTCTGCAATTTTAACATAGGCTGACCCCTAGTTGTCCCTGACACCCCAGGCTGCATCACAATGAAGGACGTCATTGTATTTCACTGAGTCACCCTGACACTGCAGAGGAATAGCTGTGTCACACCTCACCTCACCGAACTAAGGGGCATATCTACAAGGCTGCGATATAAAATTATCGCCGCTTTTGCGGCTGTTTTCGGCCGAAAAGCGGTGATCATTTTATCGCTATATTAGCAAAGTCACGCTATCGTGTGAAACCTTGCCTTAGCGCCTGAATTCCTAACGCCCATCTTTGCATCTCTAAGGAGATGCAAAGTGGGCGTTCCTTCCCAGGATAACGGGAGAAATGTCGCTAATAAAATCATAAAATCTTAACTCAACAAGCCCCCCCGGTTTCATCAGACCTGCTAACACCATATGTTCCAAGCCACTGTCAGCGGACCAAGGGCAGGCATGCACCCCCAGAGTTTTAAGAGCCGGTGGTCGTTCTTTTAACGTTCTGGCAGCTAAACTCTGGAACTCCCTTCCGGCTGCTATTAGAGGGCTTCCAGATCACCAAGCTTTCTGGAAAGCCATATAGACCTGGGTCTTCCCAGCGTAACTCTCTTCCCTCTCCCGGGCTGTCACTACTTATGGGTATTGGTGGGGTAGTGCTGGGACGCCCCGTTGCTGGGGCAGCTATGCGCTGTATAAATCTGTTAATAATAATAATAATAATTTTTAACTCAGAGGTGCCCAAAAGTCCCTGTCAGGCATGTGGAAGGCTGCTATTGGTTCAATAGCCACCCAAGGTTCAAAAATGGAACTCAAACCCAGAGGCCCTGTCCCAGGCCAGCAGGCAGGGCTTCAAAAACTCTCAGTGGGCTTTAGTCGGAGGTTTCAACCCTGGGGAGCTGGGAACCCTCTCCAGGCAGAACCCCAACTTAGGCACTTTGTGGCACCATACGCCACTTAATATAGCCTAGGCCCTGGAGAACACACCCTGGGTCTGCAGAAGCTCTGACTGGGACCTGTCAGTGCTTGCAAACCTGCAGAACTAGAACCCTCCCTGGGTATGCGTTACTCTGCCCCATGGAGGTGTCCCTGGGGTGGAGCGTGGGTGTTCCCACACATCCACCAATGGATTTTTGCACATTGCCAGATTTACCAACACTGGTAAACCTGATAATGCGCCAAAATGCTCCTTCTTCTACATAAACAGTCTTACCCTAAAATGCAGGCATCCCTGCACTATGGTGCAAGGATTTCTGCGTTGGCGCTAGGCAGCTAAAATTATGCCAGTGCAGGGGGAAACTCAGAGCTACACTGTATCCTTGTAAATACGGTGCAGGTTATAGAACAGATGCCAGACTTGATTTTTGACGTTTTCAACCAATTGCAACTCCCCCGCACCCTTGCCCCCTTGCCCCCCAGGCAATTTAGAGGATCACAGGGAACATGACACTCACAAAATGTGAGTTCGTTTTATAAACTGACAGATTGAGGGTGCAAAGTAGTTGCAAATTATTTCAGGGTGGCAGTGGGAGGGGTCACAAAGGTGAATTAATCTGTGGTCTCCAGACCGAAAAGAAGACTCGCGAAGACGTTGGCCAAAACTGGTGCAAAACTGGGCAGCCTTAAAGCCAATTGTAAGAAGGGCCTGGTTGAGAACACAAAGGCAGGAGATGGTATTTAGTCTTAGAGTCGGGACACAGTGACTACTTTTAAGAATAATTCCTGTTAAAAGAGATGCATAAAAGATACTTTTACACACACGCAGTAAATGCTTTTCATTCATTTTTGTATCTTATGAGAGGGCTTATGCACAGCGCATGAAAGTTTAACATGTATGCATCTCAATGGAAATGCTGTTTAGAGAACAGGATCAGCATATGACGTTTATTGCGTCGTGCTTCTGGGCGGTGGGTTTTCTTTCAATGCATCTGCTACAGAACTCCGCTCATCATCGCATGAACACGCACTCACAGGGTAGCCAATGGGAAATCATCTGAAACTCAGACGTAATATATCCCACCTCGCTGTCATCTCCCTCAGCACTTCCAAATGAAGATAATCGTTGCCTCTTCTACCCAAGGTAAAACATGGTACGAGTGAGACCGCGAAGGAGCATATATGTATCACAAACTCGAAGTGCAGCCACTATGTTGTTGGTTGTGATCAGGGCTTTAAGTGGGCCGGGTCTGTCCGGGTCTGAGCACCGGCAGTTTTTTTTTGGGGCCCTCGAAACGGGTCTCTATCGGGCTCTATTTTCGTGGCTACTAAAGGTAGTCCGTTCTTTATTTTTTTTTTCGGACCCGTTTTGAGGGCCCCAAAAAAAAACTGCCGGTGCTCAGACTCGGCCCACTTAAAGCCCTGGATTTGCCATATAATCCATAATATGCTGCCGATTTTAACAAAAACAATTTTGTTTTTAGCTCAATCGGATCAAAAGTTAGTATAATTGTAGTGACCCGTGTTGCTATGCATTGTGGGAGGTGAATGGTCCATCTCCGATGCTGAGTAGTGTGACTTTGGATACACTGTGTGATGTGAAAGGTTTATAAGGAGTTTACCTCGGAATCACACTGTGGGGTGGGAGTGGTTTATTCCCGAGTACGATATGGGAGCCGAGTGGCTGGTCTCTGATGCATAGATGTAAGGAATATGTCCCTGATTGCACTGTGGGAGGCGAGGAGTCTATTTCTGATTACACTGCTGTGAGATGTATCTGTCGCCGATTACACCGTGGGGTGTCTTCTCCCTTGTCACCCTGTGAAAAATGAATGGCGTGTCCCGGATTACACTGTGGGAAGTAGTTGGCTCTTCCCTGGTTACACTGTGTGAACTGGGCGGGGGAAGGGGGTCTGTCCAGGCTTACACTGTGGGAGATTGGGGGAGGAGAGGTGAGTTGTGAGACGGAAGATGTGTTCCGAAGCTCAGTGAGGGAAGTGAAAGGTATGTCACTGATTACTCTGTTTTGATGGGGTCTGTCTCTAATTACAATCCGCCATATTAGAGGGCTCTGTCCCTGGCAATGCTGATGAAGATAGTGGCATCTCTGGAGTCCTGTTTACGCTGAGATGTGAGGATAAATCCCGATTACACAGTGGGTGGCTGGGTGCCTGTCCTCGATCACACTGCAGGGTTTGAATGGCCTACCCTCAACACACTGTGGGATGTGAGTGACATGTCCATGGTCAGGAGGGATTTGAATGACCTATTCCTAAATACACCACGAGAGGTCAGTGGTCCGTCTCTGATTACACTCAGGGATTTGAGTGACTTGTTACTAATTACAGGGGGGAGGGGGGACAGTGGCCTGCCCTTCTGGTTGGTCGGTAGCCTGTCCCTGCTTGCGTTGAGGAAAGTGAGTGGCCTATTCCTGATTACTCTGTGGCACTTGAGTGGCATGTCCCTGGTCAAGCTGAGATTGAGTGGTCTAACCATGATTACACTGTGGGGGTTGGTGGTCTGTCTCACTTCATACTGTGGCATTGAGTGGCTTGTCCCTGGTTACGCAGTGGGGCATGGGAGGTCTGTATGATTAAACTTTGCAAGGTGAGTGGTCTTCCCCGGACCACACGGTTGGGTGTGAGTGGCAGGTCCAGGGCTTTAAGTGGGCCGGGTCTGTCCGGGTCTGAGCACCGGCAGTTTTTTTTGGGGGCCCTCGAAACGGGTCTCTATCGGGCTCTATTTTCGTGGCTACTAAAGGTAGTCCGTTCTTTTTTTTTTTTTTTTCGGACCCGTTTTGAGGGCCCAAAAAAAAACTGCCGGTGCTCAGACTCTGCCCACTGTTGCTGCACTGTTAGGCAGTGCTTTAAATTGAAAAAGAGAAGTGCCGGTACTCACCAAATTGATAGGGGTGAGCCTGGGAGGTGCGTGTCTGGGGGCGTGGCTTCAAGGCAGCCTTGTACACTATCAGCATTTTCTTCTTCAATGTTCAAAGTGCCTTTGGCCAAGTTCTGCCCATAGCTGCAGGGTGTAATTATTAGCGTTTGTTGTAACTATATATAGCGTGAACTTAGCCCGAGGGCATTAACATGAGAAGCAGAAGTTTTACGCGAAAGCAGACTTTTTTTTTTTTCAAGGCACTCTGACAGACAACGGATCTGCAAACTTTCCCTATAACTCACAGCGCGACAGTTCCAATGTCGAGACCTCTAGCTTAGAAAAACACAGGTGTCTTCCTGTCCTGTTGCGCTGTCAGGGTGTGAGCAGGGCCGGCCTGTTTTAACACCTCATTGTCCCTTTCTTCGCGCTCCTTTCACCATCTCACCCCTGCTGATACACACACCAACAGACCCATCACCGCGAGGCAGCTAAACTATCGGTGATTTAGGTGAGCTGGGGAGGTCCCGAGGCGTTTGGGTTCAGGGGGCAGTCACTGCTTAGCTCAACTCATGAAGGACCCCCTGCTGCCGCATTTCAATCTCTATTAGCAAGGGCGCCAAATTTCTCTCCGCCTAAGGCGCTATCTTATCAAATGCCGGCTCGGAGTGTAGGGCTGCAGCCGCAACCTAGCGCCGGAATCCACTCGACATTAACTGTCAAGCACCATCAGAGCTGAAGAGAGGAATGGATTTGCTGATGTTGCTTCAAGCGACACCTCCTTCCAAGGTGTTAAGCACACAGTGCTAGTTATTTTGATTTAGACCACGCCCCTACTCGGATAGGCCACACCCCTTCAAGACATTAACCACGCCCCTTTTAGAGCACCCCCAATTTTTTTCCCCCACTTAAAGCACTGGTTGTGATACTCGCTTCAGTAAAAGGAACCTCATGTTCCCACTTGGGAACAAAAAAATATGGCTGGAAAAAAATCAGTTGATTTACGTACAAAGTTACATTGCCGAAGAAATTATTCTTCTGTTATATGGAGCTCGTCTGCCATCGTGTGGTCATGTGTGTAGCTGAAGGTATACAACCTAAAAAGCAACGCAAGCCATGAAGTAACATTCTTTTTATGAAACAAACCTGAGGTCTGACCTGGGCACGGTGGTTTGGGCCAGTGCGATATCGGAACCTACAAAAAAAAAGGGCACAAATCCCCCCCCCCCCCCCCCACCCCCCAAAAAAACTGAGAGGCCTTGTTTACGTGCCCCTAAATAATAGCTGGACAATAGAACTATTGTGCAGGACTGTAGTCCTTGGACTCTGACCTTTCCCATTATCGCAGATGTTAATGCAGTCACAATAGAAACTTTGTTCGTGATGCAGCACTGCGATGCATTTTCCACAACCGGAAGTACCATAAGAAACTACAGGTTCTTCTCACACTTGCAATGTCTCAGGTAGACTATGCAAATTGCCAGCACATAGGTTCCAAACTCTCACTGAGAAAACTCCAAAGGAGCCAAAACAATGCAGCAGGACTGTTACTGCGCGTCCATGAGGGGAACACATCACAACACCCGTGCTACAGCAAAAACAAATTATCAATAGTCTGGCGCTCAGCCTTTGAAGTGCTCTACCTAGCCCACAGCGCCATCAATGGGAAAGGCTCACGGAGCCTACAAGCTGAGGAGCAGATTTGCTAATATTTCATGCAACGCAGCAGGATAAGTTGCTGCATTGTATGAAAGGGAGAGAGCTGAAATGCGCCATGCTGCAAGGGGGGATTGTTTTTGTACAGAAAGGAATACCTTAATACCAACATGGAAAGAGGCAGTATTAAGGAGAGCTGAAGATATTTCTCCTTGGTACTCCACTGTTCGGTAGGCGCACCATTTTGGCACAAATCGAGGTTTGGAAGTGTTTGTAAATCTGTGTTGCTGCCACAATACATGTGTGAATGCATGGGAACACCCGTGCTCCACGGCTACCTGACACAAAGTAACGCACAACAGCGCTTTGTGCTGTGTTGCACCACTTTGCATTAACTAAGCAATGCAAAGCCCCACAAATCGACTCCCTGTGGCTTAATAAATGGCAAAATGGATTTTGCGGTAGCCCCAACGCAAAATCTGGGCCTAAATTACAATGATACCTCCAGAAGAAGACACTGCACTCAAGACTACCAGCGTACCTTGGGGCATATTATCAAGCACGGTGTTAAAATTATCGCGGCTTTAGCGGCAGAAAACTGCCGCTAAAGCGGCAATAATGGGCTTGATAATATGCCGCAGAGAATTCCCATAGAAGCCCATGTTGACACCAGAACATGGGCTTCTATGGGAATTCTCAAGGGCATATTATCAAGCCCATTATCGACGCTTTAGCGGCAGTTTTCTGCCGCTAAAGTGGCGATAATTTTAACGCCGTTTCTTGATAATATGCCCCCTTGTCCTTACTTCCTACATGAAAACAATCACGTGTGCAACACTACCCTCACCAGCCAAGATATGGAATATGCAGGACCACCAGAATATCAGGAAAGAAGCAAAGACATGGCTAGCACACGGAATCTCTACACGGAATCTCTCAACTGAGGAACATTTGATGTCAGATCAGAACACCCGCACAAGGGTTCTCCTAAGAGTTACAGAACTACCACGGCTTGCACATGACCACAGCCGGCTATGATCAGACAAGGCAAAGAACAACACTCATGCTATACTTTATCCTGACTGCCTTTAACCAGAATAAACTGGAATGTGCTTATATCCCAGGTTCTGAAGCAATAGAACAATCATGCTAGGCAGCCTGCAATAAGGAACCCCAAAGGCACGCTTATTCTTTCAGGCAGCCACCATCAACACACTTAGCTCACACCTCTTAGCATGTGAGGAGATGCACACATTGCCCCAAAGGGTCTGCCACATAGCAGCTCCACCTTGGATAACTTTAACAGAGTCCATTCTTGTAGGGTCCACCCCATCCCTCCCTAAACATGAAGAATTATTCGGTGCAATAATCCCTTGCACTGTAGCAAAACGACCAGTAGCGGCTGGCACAGATTAGAAGTGGCTGGCATGAGGAGGGGGTATAGAGTAGGGGGTGATGTAAAAAGAAAAAAAGAAAAGTAAGGAAACTTAGCTTCTTGCCGCTTTCCCGCATGTCGTCTTTTCTCTCCGGGGCCGGAACAGGAAGCAGCCAGGCTCCCTCCCCTAAGCAAATCACAATCCTGTAATGCAGCATTGTGATTGGTCTGAGCACTGTGGATCGGCACTCAGCCAGTGAATCGGGGCCTGGGCATGTTCTCCACACAGGCTGTAATGCAGCCTGCATGGAGAAAATGCAAAGTGCGCATGCCTGTCTTGGATGGCCCCGGGGGGCCAGCCAAGAATTCATGCGCACTTGGAGTGGGCAAACCACTCCTCCCCTGCTCTGAGGGCAGAGCAGCCCCACCCGCCCCGCAAAGCTGTGCAGCAGGAACAAATACAATGGTAATAACCTTGAGTTATTATCATTGTATTTGTTCTTTCTTTTACTACTTTGCAGCAGTGGAGCAACACTCCTCGGCCTTAGCAGAGGAGCTGCCGGATCTCTGTCCTTTGTCTCTTCTGTAAGGTTTATAGAATGGCTGACATAAAGTGCTGTATCCAGCCTGGGACGCAGGATTAAAGACTAGGTGGTAAGTAGAAAAACTCCACAGGGCCCTGCAGAGAGGCACCGCAGCCAATGAACTCTCCCTTCTCTTCCTCCATCACACGGTTAAGTGATAGGACAGGATAAGAGCATCACTCTGGCCACTCATGCATGACACCCACACTAGCCTGATGGTAAGCACAAGACCCTTCCAACCAAGCCCTCTCCCACTGTGCAGCATGCCACCTGGTCTATGATGCACTCCAGCGCCTAGAAATGGGGCATGAAGCACTACAATAACACGAAGAAAGCAACAAGCGCACACAACTGAATTATGTTGTTATGATGCATAATCTAAATTACCATAAACCACTCTAGACCATCAAGCAGCAATCCCAATCCTGCACCCTGGACACTCCACAATTGAATAAAACAGCAGCTTCTTCTGCAACCACTTTCTAGGAGTATGAAGACCCTGGAGGTAAAGGTACTTTTAGTGAACCAAGTGATGTACCAGCACAGCAGGTGTCGGCTTGTTAGTTATGGGCCACTGACTAGTAAAATCCAGTTGGGTTTTCAGAAAGAAAAGCATATGCAAACAATGTCTACTGAAATAAACTCCCATATATGTTCCTTGTGGTTTTCGTGAAATCCTAACTGATTTTCAATATTCGGTTGATCAACACGCTTAGTCCTAATGCATCAGCGCTTGGGAACCCAGAGGACTTTACTTTAGAATGAAATTTGCTGTATTATCAAAAATAGTCACTTTAAATCAACAAGAGTTGAAGGTGGGAGGATTTTGGAGAGGGGGTATGAGCTGTCAGTGGTGAAGTTTAGCAGATGCAGGTTTGTTTCGTCAGAATCATAAAATGATCACCAGCTCCCTCATCAGGTTGACACAGAACTTGCTGCTAATAATGTTTTGAGGCTGCACAGCTGCATGCAGCGATTACAGATGCATGAAGCGATTGCAGATGCATGCAGGGGTCACAGATGCATGCAGCGATCACAGATGCATGCAGTGACCACAGATGCATGCAGTGATCACAGATGCATGCAGCAATTACAGATGCATGCAGCGATTGCAGATGCATGCAGCAATCACAGATGCATGCAGCGATCACAGATGCATGCAGTGATCACAGATGCATGCAGCGATCATAGAGGCATGCAGCGATCATAGAGGCATGCAGTGATTACAAATGTTTACAATGATTGCAGATGCATGCAGTGATTGCAGATGCATGCAGTGATTACAGATGCATACTGTGATCACAGATGCATGCAGCGGTCACAGATGCATGTGGGGGTCACAGCTGCATGCAGCGATTACAGATGCATGAAGCGATTGCAGATGCATGCAGGGGTCACAGATGCATGCAGCGATCACAGATGCATGTAGTGACCACAGCTGCATGCAGTGATCACAGATGCATGCAGCAATTAAAGATGCATGCAGCGATTGCAGATGCATGCAGCAATCACAGATGCATGCAACGATCACAGATGCATGCAGTGATCACAGATGCATGCAGCGATCATAGAGGCATGCAGTGATTACAAATGTATACAATGATTGCAGATGCATGCAGGGATTGCAGATGCATGCAGTGATTACAGATGCATGCAGTGATCACAGATGCATGCAGTGATTACAGATGCATACTGTGATCACAGATGCATGCAGCGGTCACAGATGCATGTGGGGGTCACAGCTGCATGCAGCGATTACAGATGCATGTAGCGATTGCAGATGCATGCAGGGGTCACAGATGCATGCAGCGATCACAGATGCATGCAGTGACCACAGCTGCATGCAGTGATCATAGATGCGTGCAGCAATTACAGATGCATGCAGCGATTGCAGATGCATGCAGCAATCACAGATGCATGCAGCGATCACAGATGCATGCAGCGATCACAGATGCATGCAGTGATCACAGATGCATGCAGCGATCATAGAGGCATGCAGTGATTACAAATGTATACAATGATAGCAGATGCATGCAGTGATTGCAGATGCATGCAGTGATTACAGATGCATGCAGTGATCATACATGCATCCAGTGATCACAGATGCATCCGGTAATCAAAGATGCATGCAGTGATCGCAGATGCATGCAGTGATTACAGATGTATGCAGGGATCATACATGCATCCAGTGATCACAGATGCATCCGGTAATCAAAGATGCATGCAGTGATCGCAGATGCATGCAGTGATTACAGATGTATGCAGGGATCATACATGCATCCAGTGATCACAGATGCATCCGGTAATCAAAGATGCATGCAGTGATTACAGATGTATGCAGGTCTTCTGGAAAAAAGAGGTGCAGAGCTAAACATGGACGGAAAGGAGAAGCCGGGAGTGGATGTGAGGTGAGAGATCTCTTAATCCAGAAGGATTCCCAGAGAGTTGGCTGTGAGAGCACTAGGTGCGAAAGGGTCTACACTCACTCATCCAATGAGCAATAATTTTATTTTTTGCCTTTAGGAAGCTATGAGTTATCTGCAGTTGGACTGCCCACAAACTATTGCTAAAGTGTAAAGGAAAGGCAGGCGCACAATGACATCAAAGGAGACAACGTAAGCAAACTAAATAATTTATTATTAAGTAAGCTAATATCTTTTTCACCTTTGGCAGTCTCAGCGACCTAATGTGAAACCTCTATTACATCCCCTGTCATCCGTATCTCTGCCAACCTTCATTTGTGCCTCTATGTCCCACCTTTATGAATGGATCTCTTATTTCCCCTTGCCTCTTCCCCTTGATGTACCTTTCTTTCAACCATTAGCTGCCCCGCCCCCCTTGTTACCTTTCTTTTTGCCTCTTTTCCTCACTCTTGCTTCTGTGCAGCTCCCCTTTAATATGGCACACTCTCTAACATCCCCTTCCACATCTGTGCCCTCTGCTCTTTCATCTTTGTGCCTCTACATGCTGCCATCTCTTTATCTCAGGTCTGTGACTTACATTTACATCCCCTTCCTGTTTCCATTTCTGTGCGTCTCCCACTCACTCCCTTTTATTTGTGTGAGCCTACCTTAAACCTGTGCATCTCTAAACTGTGCTCCCTAGCCTTCCACCTGCCCTTGCCCAATGACAGTAACTGCTCCAAGGCTGGAGTTCCCATTGCAACCCTCCACCTACAGCCTCCCATTATAGAGACTTCAAAGACTGTCTGATGGTCTTACTTGGTATCTCCACCTTGGTCAGCGACACGGCTTTCAGAAGGAAGATAGGGATCCAGCACAAGGCATCTGTGAAGACGATGAAGAAGAAGCGCTTGGCGATGGCCACCTCCCTGGAAAGGACGTTGCGCTCGGCTGTCTTTGCCCCCGTCCGGTGGATGGAGTAAAACATGCTGGTGTAGGAGAAGACAATGGTGATGAAGGCGATCAAGTTTAAACCTGTAGAAGACATGAAGCAACAAGTGTGAAAAGTCAGGAGATTCTGTGAGGGCGCCCGCAAGAAGCATCTTTCACTTGTAAACCTGTCCATATCTAGGCCCGGGATATGCTAATATCAATTACACAAAAGGTGAAGGGAGGATGCTTGTCTATCCACTGGCAATCGCTTGGGGTATCATTCCAACCTTTCATTTGTTTACCCAACTTGCCACCTCAGTTTGGACCCAGCGGTATGCAAATCAGTCTCGACTCTGCTCCAACAGGAACAGCCCATCCCGAACTTCCAGGCCAGATCCTCCACAAACTGGAACAGAAACAACCCAAGAACGACTTTGCCCTGATTGGGGTTCCTCAGCCAGGCACAGCTTGGTTCCAGTGTCACAATGAGTACGGGATGCACGTCTGAACATACCTTTGGCCTCCTAGGACATTACATCAAACACACAAAGATGATGGGAGGAGCAGGGAGAAGTCTGGAACGAAGGCTTCCAACCACGGCAGAGACATGCTTCCACCAATAGACCTTCATGGCTTTCTTGATATTGTTGTGGTTCCTTTGTACTTTTATGAAACATGTTTTCCTAGACTTATAGGATAAACCTAGTCTGTCCATATCTGGATTATAATACCAACTTGAATTACACCTGGCTGTGGCTCCTTTTAGGCATTCATCGACCTCAAACGAGAATTTATGGAACATTTAATTTTATTGAAACCTGTAGTGCATGGTACACAGCGGTCCACCTACAACCAGTGTAAAAGAAAACACTGCTTATCATATTTGACGCAGCCATTTGCCTACAACCCAAAGGCCAGCGGCGTTTGACAGGTAATTTTAAAACAGTAAGAAAATCAACAAACTACCCTTCCCCCTCCACTGCCACCCTTTGCTCCTCCGCACAAGCTATAGAATTGCTCCAGTCATTTGTTCGGGACCCAAGGAATGGGAAAAGAATGGGAAAAGTGTAGGAGAGGTAGAGATTTAGCTGACACCCTGGCTCTCGCAGGGGATCAGGCGCAGAAGCCACAAGTAAGTTGGGCATGTAAGCTTCCGAAACTCCGAAGAGAGTATCCGAATAAAGGTTGCCCAGAGGGTGGGATAGGTATCGTTCTTGGAGTCGGCAGTCAAGGATAGCCGCTCCATACCCAGAATGTACCAAAGCTTATGCAGCCAAGAAACATGATCAGGAATTTTCTCTGTACCCCAGAGTGCCAGAATAAGTTGTTGCGCTGTCCCCAGAGCCAGGGCCATTTTTCTGCCCCGGTTGGGGCGAAATGGATAGGTCAGGGGATTCAGTAAACCTAAAATAGTGTATGCGGGAAATCTATAAATTAAGGTATTAAAAGATCTATCTATGTCATACAGGACCTGAGTCCAAAAACTGGAAAGTTTGGGGCAGTGCATTAGAATGTGAAGGAGAGAACCAGTCTGTCCAGCATTCTTTAGAAACGCCCTAGATCCCAACTGTGCAGGCGTGCTGGGGTCAAGTACCAATAGGGGGTAATCTTGAGGGCCATCTCAGTACTAGCCATGTTATGGGCCATATGGAGGACTCTATAAAAGATGTCATCCCATTCTTTGCTTGATAGAGCCCACCCTAACTCTGCCTCCCATCATAGCTGTCCCTTAGATTTAGTCATTTGTTTCCCTTTAGAAAGAAGGTGTACAGTTCTGTGGAAATATGGATTTTTATGATCAGTTATGTCCCCTATCTTGGACCCCAACGGTTTCATGTATAAATCACAAGTACATGTATGTTCCCTCCAGTTCCAGTTATGAAGACGCAAATACATGTGCGTCCACCGTTAACATGTCCTCTTTCAGATCCGCCATGAATGGGCCGGATATTCCATTCCTAAGTACGAAAGGCCACCGGCTTTATATGGTTCACTTATGCTATTTTTCAGTCCAGGCGAGTAGGCCCTGATTCTGCCATCAAGCCTTTTCCTGCCTTCTGCCTCTGAAAGCTCCAGTCTGAGCTCGCATCTGTATCCATGAACTTTGTCCTACTCCCTGCGCGGCTAACGGTGCCTGACTCGACCTGTCTGCTTGCCAAGAACTGTATTTCACCTTGTGATTATCTGCTCCGCTCCCTATCCAATGCATTCCTGTCTAGTAGTTTAAGTAAACATTCTTCCAGCTACCGAGCAAAAGGCCCGGCTTCTCTGTCCTCATGCAAGTAATTCATAGCCCTGTTACCATGGAATATTCCTACCCCCTCGCATTTAGTGTAGACACTTAGACGCTTGTACACGCACTCACAGTCAGTATAGAATAGATTTTGTTCGAGAGACCTTTCTTTTTGGATAACACAGTTCTTTAAACATAGGATATTAGATATGATTTGGGATTAGGTTGACATAACCCCAGACTTTTGTCTCCACATGTAGAGCTAAATGTCAAGTCCCTTTCTCCCTCTAGTTGCACGTCTATCACACGTCATGCGACTGCGCACGCATCTCTGCCAAATATTTCTGCTGACATTGCAGGATTCTCCAGGTATCCACCCACACATGACAAATTACCCATTATCATCAAGTGGACGCCCACATGGACGCCCACCTTCACGCCTACTTACACGCCCACATGCTCTTATCTCATTCTCTCTTGCTCTTTTGCTTACGTACAATTGAGAAATGTATATATACTGTACTCTGTGAATAATGTTTTGAGAATATTGAGAATACTTTTGAGCCCCTTTCCAGATCCAATTTTGGTGATGGAAATATTCTCCCTTTGACTCGAGTTATTGGAATAAATCCCTTTATGAACCTGATACCACAGACTCAGCCTCTTGCTTTATGCATGATCTTATTGATATTCTGAAATACATAGAGCGTAATATTTTATTTACCACATAATGGCGCCCGAACAGTTTAATCTCTTTCCCCACACGCCGGAGATGAAGGTCCAGTTTTGCCCCCTTCCACAGCCGTGATGGACTTCAAGCGCGCACGTCGCGGGTCTTCCCGCCAACTCCCTCAGGCCAACGAAGGGGACAGACTGCGACCAGGCATCCATACGAGGCGGTGAGGAACGCAGATTGTCCTACCCAGAGCCCACCTGCGAGAGAGCTGTGTCCGAGGTATACAGAGGCCCACCAGATTCCGAAGTTCCGAAGTATCCAGGTCACGAGTCGAGTCCAGTCCAGTCCAGTCCGGTCCAGTCCAGTCCAGTTCAGTTCCGAGGCCTTCCGTTCCGAGCTACCCGGTGAGTACCATTGCCGGGGAGGCGTTCTGACGTGCACATAGTTTGTGCCGGTCAAGACGGGTTTGGGTACACAAATCCGGTCTGCACTGTTTCAGCAGTGTATCTGTACTGTTTAGCAGTATATCTAGTATGTCTAGTATATAATTCAGAATAATCTAGTTAGTGTCGAGTAATGCTAAGTGATTAGTTCCCTAATGGCCATTGTTGTTCGTTAAATGTTAAATGTTAAATGTTTTAAATACGTTCTACATATTGTGGTGTGAATGACTGTTCATTATTGTGTTTACTGTATTAAGTGTGTTCAAGTAATGAGGTCTAAAAATGCCGCTCTTTTCAAAATTAAGACAGATCAAAACTAGAAAAGGGGTACTCCTAGGGACACTCCAGGGTACTTTATGTATCATAAACATGGCCTAGACGCCATATTATTTCTTGATTTATGGGTAGACTACACCAAGGAATTATCAGAAAGTGACAGGTGGCCCGCAGCTGGGACCTGGGATGCAGATTGCATCGTGAAAGTAGAGGAAGAATTATGGAAAAGGAAAGCTAGACAATCACAGAAAGACGCCATTGAATTATGGCGAAAAGAATCGTATAGACGTACGGAAAAAGCACGTAGACAGGAAGAGAAGAGTAAGGAGAATTCAAATAAAGTTCGAGAAAATATGTTAGTTGAGGAAGGTATCCGAGTAAAAGCAGAACAAGTAGATGGACAACGAAACACTCTTATGAAAGAGAAAATGTAGACCAGCTTGGAAGGATGCCATTGAGTTTTGGCGCAAGGAATCACATAGAAGGTCAGAGTAAGTGTTTCACGAAGCAGAGAGAAGTAGACTGGAGTCTGGAAAAGCCAAGGAACAGATGTTACAGGAGTAATTGGAGTAGGTAAAATGAGCGCAGGCTGACAGAGAAAGAAATACTGACGTTGCTGGTATTTATCCCGTCCTTTCAGAGGACCTAGCAAGAGTGGCCCCAGTAGAAAGACCAGTTAGAGTGCCACCGCAAGTACCACGATACATATAATAATGATATAGTAGCCCGAAGGTTCTTGAACAACCCACCAATTGAACAGCGCATAGCTGGTGTTTACATGGTCCAACATTTGACTACGTTGTCAATAGGAAATTGAGAGGGGTGTAGCTAGAGAAGGAGCAACACCTGTGATTTGATGACACCCCTAATGTACAAAGTGCTAACGAAAAAGTAATTTTTGAAAAGTTTAGCTTGAAAAAAAAAAAAAAAAAAAAAAAAAAAGAATTGTGGGTATTTCGAATTTGCAAATTGTTCAAGAATACAGGTTTGTGTTCTTGGTGGTCCAGTGAGCCAATGTGCTGGGTCAAGTCGGTGAGATTATGACCCCCTGAGTGCAAATTGTATGTAAAAATAATTTTTCAATTGAGCGAATTATTGCAGTTTTTATGGAATTGAGTAGTCTTTTTGTCTTTGACAGCTTCAGAGTGAGGAGAAGGTGGGGGCTGTGTAGAGCAGTATGTGATACAGAAATCGGAGACAGATTCTGACCTTGTAGCCAGTGTAGGTGGGGGCCGGTGAGAGGAGCAGAACAGAGGCACTGCTTAGAAAGCTTCTCTGACATCGCATCTGTGTAATGCCTGCAGCCGGAACAACAAAAAAAAGTTGGCTGGCAGCCCAGGCTCAGGCCGCGCTGAGGGGCTATTTTTAGCTTCTCTGATAAGACAGGGCAGCTGAGAAATGTAAGTCGAGAAAGATTCCCTTGTTCTATTCTGTGCAAAACGAGTGCCCCGAGGAAATGTCTATGGAGAAGATTTGTTTTATTTTTTAGAAAATGCTATATTGCTTCCGGCCAGAAAGTAAAGTGTTGCTCTTGCTTGGAATTTTAAGGGCTATGTGCCTATATAAAAACGATTTTCAAATTCAGACATTTTTGAATTGTGGCCACAAGCTGCCACCAGTTGCATTGGATAAATGATCCAGTGGTTAAAAGTCTGTGAGGAGAGATGAGAGGTGCGTCTTCGTCTGGGACATTAGGGTACATTGTGTTGACGAAGATGCATAGCTCATTTTTATAAAAGATAACAAACAGGTTCGTGTGTTCTTCGTTTTTGATTATTATTGCTGATTCTGTGTTTATAAAAGAAAACAAACAGGTTCGTGTGTTCTTCGTTTTTGATTATTATTGCTGATTCTGTGTGTCAGACTTGACACGGTGATTTCAGATGGGGGTGTATAGGGCAGGTAAATGAATTATTGATTATAAGCCTGACAAATTAAGCAGGCCAGAATGTTCGCCTCTGAGCTGTAGGTACTGTAATTGCGCATCGCTGCTCATTTATATATGTTAGTGCAATTGTCTATGCTTTCTGTGCTTGGTATACTGATGGCTTGGCATATGTATTTTATATATGTTTTGTTTTTGTGTTGTATTGACCAGTCTGTTTAGCGTTTAATACCAAGTTCTCCTGTGCAAGTACAGAGATAGTCGTGACGACGGCGATCTTTGCACAGCGCTTGGCTGGAACTTGTTCACAATTACTAAATTTCACAGACGTGATATTACCTTTATCATGCTGTCAAAATAGCAGACAACACGTTATCAGTGTATGTCTAATTGGTGTTGGAGATGAATGAAATAAAAGGAAAAATTATGCAAGACTAAAATATTTTTCACATGACTGCCTTTCTCTTATAGACAGGCAGCCTCGGTCATATGTTTCCAGATTGGACATTAAGGAACAATTATGATCTGTGCACTCGCATCTTAACTCTTGAAGGCCTGTTTTAAATTAGGACTGCCACCACAGAGTGACAAATGAGGCTCGGTATTTAGGGTAATGAGAAAATATCTGACAGGATTTCCTTTTTAAAGTTTGCTTTAGTAAGCTCATTCTTGTAAGTGGTGGCCCCAAAAGTTGACTTGTTTTTAAATTAGGCTATTTATTGTATAGGTGGAAATTATTGCAAAATGACTGATTTCTTTAGCAGATAAATTATTAATTATCAACATTAACAACTGTTCTTAAACTTGGTTTTCCGAATATTTAGGTAATTTAGCATTCCTATTAGGGCCTACTAGCATTAATATTGACTTCAGGTTGGTGTAGGTTCATGTAATAGGGACATTTGCATATGAGATGTCATTTGGCTAGCTTATGAGCTAACACAATGAGGTTTGTACGTTAATTTGAAGGATTTCTCGCCGTTTCAAATACGCTGTGTATCTCCTATAATTTTGCTTACGCCCAGTAGCTACACACAGGGATTAATAGTGTTGACAAGACACAGGGTTTGATAGTGTTTTGACAGCAGTGAAATCTGTTTCAGATTTCCTCCTGTCAAAAAGGGGGGGAAGGAGGAGAATATTGGCTTTCTGCTGGCCCCTGAGGAGGTTCGCTTCCCGCTAGCCCCTTAAGAAATTAAGCCCCTTAGAAATTAGCCCCCTTAGAAATTAAGTCGAGGAAATAGGTATGGTGCTTTCCCCTTTTTCTCATGTTTTATTGTGATCTTTCAGGGGAATTAGTTGTGGGCACCGGAACGTATTCAATTGATTTCTGGTTTTTCCCAGCCCAAGACACAAAAAGACTAAAGTCCTCAAGAACACACTGTGGCATTTGAAGAATTAAAGAGAGCTTTATGTCAAGCACCAGTTTTAGCAAACCCTGATTACAACAAATCGTTTATGCTTTTTGTGACAGAGCGGGATGGAACAGCACTATCTGTCCTAACACAAGATCATGCAGGAAAACACGAGCCCTGTGCTTATTTTTCTAGTACATTAGACCCAGTAGCACAGGCTTTGCCTGTGTGCCTAAAATCAGTTGCAGCAACGGCCTTAGCCTCACAAAGTGACTCGATAGTGCTGGGCCACCCTCTGACAGTACAAGTACCACACGCAGTAGAGGTTCTCTTGAACCGGACACAAACACAACACCTGACTATAGCTAGACTGACAGGCTATGAGCCAACGTTATTTCAACCACACATAGAGATCAGACGATGCAACATACTGAATCCTGCTACCCTTTTGCCCTCCAGTACAGAAAGCGTTTCACCACACGACTGTGTTGAAGTAATACATACCGTGACTAAACCAAGACAAGACTTGACAGACGTTGCACTCCCAGACCCCGACCTAACACTATAAGTTGACGGCTCATGCATGAGGACAGGGGCGGGAGAATTAGTGGCAGCATATGCAGTGACTACTGATACTGTAATAATAGAGACTAAAAGAATAGACATATTGTCAGCACAAGCAGCAGAGCTCATTGCCCTGACACAAGCGTGCATAAGAGCTAAGCACCTGAGAGTAAACATTTACACCGATTCTCTGGCGAGAAAGAGGTTTTTTGACCTCTCATGGGGCCAAGATACAGCATGGCCCCTTATTCAAGCCCTACTGGAAGCAATACATTTACCAACAAGCCATAGCTATCCTAAAATGTAAAGCACATACTAGAGCCACAGATACCATTTCCCAAGGCAATGATCTGGCAGACCGAACAGCTAAACAGACAGCTCAGACCCCACTAGACATGACAAAGTTACAGGTTCAATAAGTGTCCAAAGCCATGACAGTTAGGGATCCTTCCAAGGATGTACAAGACATACAGACACATGCTACGATGGACGAATTAAAGAAATGGTCGGAACAAGGAGGGGTACTGACTGATCAGGGTTTCTTCCTGATTCAATGGTACAAGTGATTATAAATACCGCACATAGTCCTGCACACTTAGGAGAGAAAGCAATGATAGATAGCTTACAGAATATATGGTTCAACAAGCACCTGCGTGCAGCAGCGAAACAAAAGGTCAGAACATGTATGATCTGTTGCCAATTCAATCCAGGTAAAGGCATTCCGATGGAACAAGGTGGATTCCATCCACCTGACCACCCTTTTGAAGTGCTCCAAATGGATTATATCCAAATGAACAGATGTAGAGGTTACAAATATGTCCTGGTACTAATGAAGCAGGTGTCCCTTCTGTTAGGGTATACCTGGAAATTCCATTGTGTGCGACATCCTGAAGCAGCAGGCCTTGTAGAAAGACATAATCAGACATTAAAAATTTGCGCAGACAAAGGTGTAGATTGGATGGTAGCCCTGCCGGTTGCCCTCTTTTACATGCGAATGGTAGCTCATTCTAGAACAGGCTTATCTCCCTATGAAGTGGTCTTTGGTAGACCACCAAATATGTGGGGCACTCCAATGCCTAAAAGATTACTGATGTTAATAGTAACATGCTGACAGATTACCTGGCTTCCTTGATGTCTGCACTACTCTCTTGTTGTTCGCAGGTTGCTGCCGCCTTCCCTGACAACACCCAGGTCAAAGAATACTCCATCGCTCCTGGATGAAAGGCGCCAAAGTCAGTGCTCTGGACCACGGGGACGGCCGTTAAAGTCAAAGTGCACCTTCACCACTCTTTTACAAAGGAAAAAGACTTTAAACTTGGATTTTGGATTTTGAACACCATTTTCTAGAGGAGACTCCCCAGAAGTTTCCACAAAGCTAAACTTTGATCTAAGAAGTCAGAACCCGTTTGATCAATTAAGTCCACTAGGTGGTGAAGCGGTTGAACATGTATTCTGGCTCGCATAAGATCTTGGACAATAACATAAAGCAAAAATAAGAGAGCAAGATAAGAAGCAAATAGATGTATAGTGACTGTAATTTTTCAATCTCTTCTGTGCATCACGATAATATGTATCAGCTTAATACTACATGCTATTTTTCCTCCTATTGCCTCACTCTTATACTCCTCCACTAATGATACCATAAAGCACACCTTTAGTGATCTGCCATCCTATGAGCTATCATATCGACTTGCCTTACGCAACAATACCTTTATTCAGATGCTGCACCATTCACATCAGACTAGCAATGCTACAGACTGCTGGGTCTGTGGCCGATTCCCCCCTATCAGAACTATAAGGGAGTTTTGCCCCTCTTTCTCTATCCGTTCACACACAATGGCTCCTGTGGAGCATGGTTTAGTTTGATTAATTCCCTAGATTCGAATTCCGCAGTTTATCAAGACAACTGGGTATGGGGAAACCTGAACTTAGTTTTGCTTAAAGTCTGCTACCCTAACAAGGAGGGACTTCCCAAAAGAACAGGAACTGATCTAAGAAATGAAGTATATGGATTAGGTAATTTTACACTTAACCTCATGATCCTGAACGTTGAATCTGAAGCTACACCAATCTTGCCCGCCATGTCCGTATTCCCAGTAAAAGGGGAATTATGTATAAGAAAGAATGGCTCCATACACATGGGCAATAGTAAATGCACCACTGTAATAAAATTCAGTGATCAAGGCAAGTCTACATTTAGAGTTTCTCGTCATTCCTACTTTATATGTGGCCAGACCGCATATATACGCCTACCTCTAGATTGGGATGGTACCTGTTACATAGCATTCCTCCTACCACCTGTTTTCCTAGCTCCTCCTGATTATCATAGAAATACTCATTTAGTACACAATAGACAGCAGAGAGATCTCCCAATTGTCGATTACACTGAAACAGCATGGGAAAAATACACAGATTTCAATAAAGGTTTCTTTCCCTATATAGGTACAGTTACCAATAGTAAGCTGATACGTAGATTAACCAGAACCCTTGAAGCAGTAGTGAACGAAACTATTTCCGCCTTAGGCAATTTAACAGAAGAGCAGTCTGCTATGCGGATTGTTGTGCTTCAAAATAGTCTTGTCCTTGACGTTATCCTGGCCGATAGGGGCGGAGCTTGTAGGGTCATCAAATCAAGCTGTTGCATTTTTCATACCAGAAAATTCGCCATCTGTATATAAAGCCATAACTCGCCTTCATAAGATTGTAAGCCAGATACACCAGAATCCAGGCACCTGGACTTGGTCCGGTTGGTTTTGGAGTGTATTATCTACCTTTGGATGGAGGGTCCTATCCTTCCTAGGTATTGGCTTTCTCATACTATTCAGTTGCTGCTTATGCCTACAATGTGGACCAGCGATTTGTGGTCTGTGTGCCACATCGTGTATTCCACCACCAAGATTTCGTTCGTCCCAGAAGAAAAAAGAAGAACAAATGATGCTATATGAACAGATCAATGGATTGATGAAGATTGATATCTCTTGACGGGCAAGTAGGGGACAAGGAGGGAATGTGGAAATATGGATTTTTATGATCAGTTATGTCCCCTATCTTGGACCCCAACGGTTTCATGTATAAATCACAAGTACATGTATGTTCCCTCCAGTTCCAGTTATGAAGACGCAAATACATGTGCGTCCACCGTTAACATGTCCTCTTTCAGATCCGCCATGAATGGGCCGGATATTCCATTCCTAAGTACGAAAGGCCACCGGCTTTATATGGTTCACTTATGCTATTTTTCAGTCCAGGCGAGTAGGCCCTGATTCTGCCATCAAGCCTTTTCCTGCCTTCTGCCTCTGAAAGCTCCAGTCTGAGCTCGCATCTGTATCCATGAACTTTGTCCTACTCCCTGCGCGGCTAACGGTGCCTGACTCGACCTGTCTGCTTGCCAAGAACTGTATTTCACCTTGTGATTATCTGCTCCGCTCCCTATCCAATGCATTCCTGTCTAGTAGTTTAAGTAAACATTCTTCCAGCTACCGAGCAAAAGGCCCGGCTTCTCTGTCCTCATGCAAGTAATTCATAGCCCTGTTACCATGGAATATTCCTACCCCCTCGCATTTAGTGTAGACACTTAGACGCTTGTACACGCACTCACAGTCAGTATAGAATAGATTTTGTTCGAGAGACCTTTCTTTTTGGATAACACAGTTCTTTAAACATAGGATATTAGATATGATTTGGGATTAGGTTGACATAACCCCAGACTTTTGTCTCCACATGTAGAGCTAAATGTCAAGTCCCTTTCTCCCTCTAGTTGCACGTCTATCACACGTCATGCGACTGCGCACGCATCTCTGCCAAATATTTCTGCTGACATTGCAGGATTCTCCAGGTATCCACCCACACATGACAAATTACCCATTATCATCAAGTGGACGCCCACATGGACGCCCACCTTCACGCCTACTTACACGCCCACATGCTCTTATCTCATTCTCTCTTGCTCTTTTGCTTACGTACAATTGAGAAATGTATATATACTGTACTCTGTGAATAATGTTTTGAGAATATTGAGAATACTTTTGAGCCCCTTTCCAGATCCAATTTTGGTGATGGAAATATTCTCCCTTTGACTCGAGTTATTGGAATAAATCCCTTTATGAACCTGATACCACAGACTCAGCCTCTTGCTTTATGCATGATCTTATTGATATTCTGAAATACATAGAGCGTAATATTTTATTTACCACAGTTCCATGATAAAATGTTTGTCATCCGGCTTGCAAATCCGCCATTGTTCAAAAGTAGTCAAGGGATGGGAGGCACCCTTTTTGTAATCAGGAAGCTCAGCCTCCTAGTCTTCCTCATAGGAGTATAATCACACAACACAATTGCATGAGAATGATCAGCACACACAGTTCCTCTTATAAACAAAATGTACAAATCAATAAAGTCATGGGATGTACAAACTCCATGCACTTACTTTCATTAAAATATTTATTTATTCTCACCTTCTTAAAATACGCTTTTCGCAATGTAGCCAACGCGTTTTGTCTCTTTACATGAGACTTCTTCAGGGCTTATTCTTTCATTGACTATCATTAATAGCATGAACTTTATTTGTTCTCCTCCAAAGAAAGGCAATGTCCAAATGACAGGTTTGGTCCCCAATTAGAATTCATGCATATATTTAGAACGGCTATGCCGTTCTTTTTGGATGGTCCCGAGGACCAGAGTTGGTGAGGGAAACAGCGTGATTGCATTCTGGCGGTGTCTTTTGCCAATAAGTGAGAATGTTGTAAAAGGTATATGTCACAACCAGACTGATTCAACAATGAGAGCACTGTGGACTGCTTTAAGGGATTATTCAGGTCCAGACGTTAAAACGAAGGACCTGGAAGTTGTGGAATAAAAACACTAAGAGGGGGGTAGCTAAATAATGGCCGAGATCCCCAAATATAATGTGAAGAGTAAGAAGCAACATTGCAGTTGGGAAGCCTGGAACGTAGATAAACGGAGGGGCCGTGTAAAGGGCGTGCGGAGGAGCAGAAGAAAAGGAAACCAAAACATGATAAACAATAAGGACATCTCTACCAAATATGAAAAACCTAAATAACAATGACAAGAGTTTGTTATGTTGGGTTACAACTCAAGGAACATAAACCAGATGGAAAGATGGATGAATAGGCCAAACCCACAGAGAGAGAGCAAGGGTCCCAAAGGCGGAGCCTCTGAAGTTGCGCGTGTACCATGGTGAAGGGCGCTCTTCTCCTTCAGCCGCAGTGTAACCTCCCTGCCTGAGCACATCGGGTAGTGGTGGGTGATGATCATGCGCTTCAGTGCTCATCATGATGATCTTTGCCCTCCCAAAGTGTCTAAAGTACAGATCGTCTCTTTGCCATAGTGGTGGGATATGGTTTGCCTCTAGCAGCAGGGCCTTTAGTACGTCGCCATCTGGATCTTGTTCGGGCCGTGTTCTTTTGCGAGCCAACAGGCTGCTCCTTCGGTGCAGGGTCCGTGATGCCAAGGATATTGCAAGCCTCTTGGAGCGACTGTATCGGATGCTATTTCCCGTCGTAGCGAAATACAATTCGAAAGGGATGACCCCAGGAGTATGAAATTCCCAGTTCGCGTCAGTCGGCACTTATGGGACAATAGTCTTACAGCTTCTGAAGAGTTCTTGCTGACAAATCTTGATATAGTACCTGGTGAGTGACCTCTAAATTGTATCGGGTGAAGCTCCCGGGCCCTTCGAAGGATATTCTCTTTTGTTTGGAAGTCGTGGACGCAGATAAGGATGTCAGCAGGAGGAGCTCTGCCCGAGCTAGGTGCACTCACACAATGTACTCAATCCAGTTTTGGTCAGAGCCTTCACATAGTTTTTGGATATGGTGAAGGAGTGCTCCCACATATTCCCTGCGGTCAGATCCCTCTGCCTGAGTCGGGACCCCCTGATACATTGGGGCATATCAGCAACAACAGGCGATAATTATCGCTAAGCGCACTTAGCACTACGATAATTATCGCCGGCTATCGCTTATTTTCATCACAGAGATAGCGCGCTATCAGCGACGCTTATCTCCAGAGCGATAAAAACAACCGAGTTAGCTGCCAAATGTGCAATTATCGCTGGGATTCCAGCGATAATCGCACAACATTTGGCGCTACGTTGCTGATAGGGCTACACATACTTAGCCATGATATCCACCTTCCATAGAATATCATGGCTAAGTCAGTTTAAAAGCAGGCGTAAGGAAAGTAGCGCTAACCGAGGTTAGTGCTACTTTTCTTATCACTCTGCAGGTTAGGGTGAGGCTTGATAATAGGAGAAATGTCGCTTAGCGACTTTTCTCCCGTTATTCTAGGGAGGAACGCCCACTTTGCATCTCATTAGAGATGCAAAGGTCGGCGTAGGGAAAAGGGGTGCTAACACGAATATGCATGTTAGCAGCCTCTTGCTGATAGGGCGATGGTTTTATCTCCGCTTTTCTGGCTTTTAAAGCCAAACAAACTGAGATAAATCCCTTGCTGATAATCCCCATTATTCCTTCGCCACCGGTTTTCCAGGTCCTCGGTGTGTGATTGTTAGTCGACGTGCTGCTCTTTTAGACGTAAGACCTCATGCTGTTATAGCCATTCTATTTCCCCATCCCGGGAGGTTTTGCAATCCTCCATTGCTGAAACTCTGTCGCCTACCTCTTGTAGGGTGAGTCGCACATCCTGGAGATCTGAGGAGAGCTCTGTCTTCATGGCTTGCAAATCTTCAAAGAGAGCAAAGAAAAGAGTCTCCAGGAAGGAATTCGCCACAGGGCCCTCCATGTCCTCTGGGTCTTCAGACTGGGCTGTGTCCATTATGAGTGATTTGTTGCCTCTTGCCAACCATGTGTGGTTCGTCAGCAGGCCTTTGACGGCTCGCTCCTTCTTGGCCTTGGACGTCGACATGGTGAGGATCCCTATACAGCCGGGTTCGAGGGCTGCTTCCTGCTTAGGGTAGTACTAAGGATAGCACAGGGTCCAGAGGTTGACCAAGAGAGACATTAGGTCCCCCAGGGAGGAGCCAAGAGATCCAGGAGAGCTCAGATCAAGTCCCCCGAGGCTCAGAGCCGTGCCCCTAGATCATGATGTCATGAATCACCACCGGAAGTCAAATCCAAAAGGGCCCAGGGGAGCCACAAAACCCCTCTGATGGTGCAGGTGTTCAGGCACTACAGCAAAATAAGAAAAGGATCCGGCCCTAACACCACTGGGGAAGATGCAGGGAATCCACCTGGCAAGCGAAGCCGTGCAAGAGTGACACGCACCCCTGTACAATGTCTAGATGTGCCTCTGTATCCCTACGGTATTCAGAATCCACCAGGGTCAGCTGCTTTGTGTGAGTGGGACCCCTGTGAATAAGGGGGCCCCTCATAGAGGCCACTTGAGCAGGGTGCGAGGGTCACACAGCCCGGGCACGTTACAATGTGGCAGGTATGTAGACAGTAGGGTGCACCAAGGGGATCCCCAGGAGTGCCCTGAGTCCATCTATGCCTGGGTAGGGTGGCTGTGTAGGTCCCTCATCGGGCCACTGATACCCCCGCGCCACCAGTAAGAATCTGCAAGGAGGTAGGGGGCCACAACGGAAGCCCCGCAATCTAAATATGCTTCCAGAGATCTTGATGGGGCCCAGGTCTGGTACCATGCCACGCTCCCTCATGTTGGGCCTCCGCTTTCCCCAGTAGCTCTCGGGTCGAAGCTGGCCAGCCCCACATGTTGTTACCGGGCTTCCGGTTGTCCCAAGCCAATAACAAAGTGAAGTAGGAGGGAGGGTATGTCACAACGTTCTCCGCCCCCTCTCAAAAGCCTAGGGCGAAGCCGACCAGCGTTGACGCTTTACGCTCTCAGCAGCTCCGAGGCTGGGGGTCAGCGTCCACCAGTATGGCAAGGAGTGCAGCGGCATGCACGGAAGTTAATCGTTGGCCGATATACTGTGGTCACAGTCTCCACACATCTCCCCAGAGCCCCTGCCAGGCACGCCCATCCGTGGCGGTAGGGAGGGTGCTGAGTTCCACTGGCACTCATGCAGGAAGCAGGATCCCCAAACCTCCAAGGGATCCCTTGGATCAGTCAGGGAGGCCGCTAAAGATGGCTAAACGAACGGCGGGACGGAGATACCAAAGAAGACACCTCACTCGTCCACCACCTTGGCCAAACGTGAATTAAAACAAGAGAAAACCATCCTAAAATTTTGAAAAAGTTTGCTAAACTTCTGTTCTACTTTCAGCTTCAATGATGTGCCATTTTACAATGTTGAGGCCACGATGTTGAAATGGTTTCGTCTGTAAAGATAACGATACAAATTTACAGTACAATCATAGTGGAGGTATTTTTGATTCTACCTTCAATTAGGGCTCTAAGGTTTCTGTGGTTCTTGCGTGAGTAGCTTATTCAGTCCAGATGTTTTCTTTGCATCGTGGGATTTATGGTCCTGTTAATCCCATGAAAACATGACTTCAGGTGCCAGTATGTAAAGAAAACAAAATTTTCTACGAATGTTACTAATACATGGGCCTGGAAAACACGAGAGTTCTGCATGACTATACAAATCACACCAACGAAGAGGTCCCATCTGTTAGATGATGAACGCAACAGACCTTTTTCTCCACAATTAGACTATTGAAGTGTCCACCTGATTGGTTGGGTCATCTTACCAAATAACATATGTTTCCATAACCCTTATTCATCTGCGTTGGTTCCAAGTCATTGAACTATCCATGGAACACGTTCAGAAGATCTCAGGTCTAGGCTCCTGCAGCACAACCTCCCCACACCTTGGCGACCAAGAGGGAAAAATGTATAGGTAGCTCCAGGGTGGACAGAGCATGACTAGGAGGAATACTTCAGCCTTCCACGCTTGTCGTCTCAAGAGTTACCTTCCAGAGTCCATTTGCAACAGACACCCTTCTACCACTGAGCTCAGTGAGAGAGTACCTATTATGATTGTCCTATTATGATTGTTCATTCATCTATTCCATGCAGCCAAAAGACCCGATTCAGGGGGGAGACTCACAATTTTTTAACCCAAAAATGTCTTGATTTAAGCTGTCTCTCACCTAAAATTGCTTCTGCTTCAATAGAAGTCAATGGAGAAAGCACATTCCTCTGTTTCCCCCAAAAAATATTCCACTTTCCTGTGATGTTGGCATTATTCGCTCTCAGAGAGAGTAGATCTATTAGTTTGTAGCATAATAGAAATGGATAATATAATACCAACCCATCAAAAACTATTCTCTTTTATCAGGTTGTATGTATTCTCTCTCAGAGGTGGGGAGCTCCTATGGGCTCGAAAGGTCGCAATCAGAGACTTTTTACGGCATGGGCAAAGTGGGCCATTTCCCAGGCACCCCACCTTCCAACGGGCCCCCTAAGAAAGTAAACCTTCTCTATATTAGACCTTTATCTAAACCCTTTCTGCCTACATGTATTTCTGACTGTCTCTATCCGGGGCCATCTTAACGATTTTTGGGGTCCCGGCAATGCAATATATATTTCGACAGTTTTTTGGAGACCCTGAGAAAGTTTAACCTATAATTTAGTTTTGTTTGGCATCATGCAGGCTTCAATTAGCAGTAAATGGGTAATACAATTTAATTTTATTCTGTATCAGGGACCCAAAAATATGCCTTAAGATGACATTGGTCACAATCACAAGTAATCAGCCCAAATGAGCACAAATCTGAGGCTTCATTTTGAACATCGGAGTTACAAGACCCCCCACCCCCCACCCTACTGGGACATGATTTACCTAGGAATATGCTGGCAGAGTAATCCCTGGCTCCCGGCGTCTCCTCCTCGTCTGACTGAAGAGGGAAGCACACACCGTTCCTGCCGTAGAAGTTACCAAATGAGGCCTCGTTCCAGAAGGGGATGACGGTGATGAGCAGTCCCAGCAGCCAGATGGCCACCAGGGTGGAGATCGTCTGCTTCCGGCCAGCCCGGAAGTGGCTGAAAGGAAAGACGATGCAGAGGTACTTCTCCAAGGTCATGTAGGTCAGCAGCATGACGGACACCTCGGAGGACAGCATGGCCAGGGACCCGACCAGCTTGCACTCGCTGCTCTCCTTCCAGGCCTGCGCGTGCCTGTTGTACTCCCCCTGGAACTTGAGGTCAAAGGCGCCAATGCAGAGGAGGTAGATGCCCATGAGGCAGTCTGCACCTACGCAGGGAAAGAAGAGAGCCGTTAAGGATGGTCTGGTTACTGCCCTGCACCCACAGCACAACTTACTATGCCAGGCCTCAATCATGTCATGTGGCACCATGGTTCCAGATACCATACCGTGACTAAACGTATCACTCCATGCGACACCACGATATAACTCACCACACCATGGAATAGCATGACATGACATACCATACCATGATGTAAGATACCTTACCGCTGTGTGGCGCCATACCATGACATAACCCACCACACCATGTGTTAACGTAACACACCATACCATGACTTACCATACCACCCAATGCCACACTCTTATATGATACACCACATCATATCTTAATGTCTAAACACCCAGCACTATGCCTCAATATATTAATGTAACACACCACACCATGTCTTACTTGCTGCCTTAGGTAACACACCATACAATGGAATCCCAAACAAACAATGGTAGCTAGGCAACTCTATACTGCACCACCTGCAGTTTCCACAGAGTATGTACACTTGCTGTCCACCTCTATAAGTCAGCTACCCGATGGTCCAAGATTTAAACATGTTTTATATTAGAGAGGCAACATACATGAATGAAAAATGAAAATGATCTTTTTAGTAAATCAATCAGATACACAATATTTATTAGAAGTTTTTCAAAATCTTTTATGCTCTTTATTCTTCTTCAAATATGAACAAGAGCGCAGTCAACGCGTTTCACCCATTCACGGACTTCATCAGGACATGGTTTGTTTAAAAAGAAATCCAAACAAGACAAGTTTAGTGGTTTATGGCAAAAACAGTAACCATCGAATAGGAACACGTATGTAGAGGATAAACCTCGAGTTGTCCAAAACCATGTGTTCGTGATGTATAGGAGAGCGATGCTCGTAATGCTAAAGTGCTGCAATCCAAAAGAAGTTCAGTAGTCCAAGCTGTATGACTACTGAACTTTGAATTGCTGTGCTTAAGCATTATGAGCATCACACTCATGTACATCCTATACATCATGAACACATGGTTTTGGACAACTTGAAGTTGTGCTAAGGGTAAACTGACCAGATACAAATTGACCCTTTCCAAGATCTTATCATTCCGGATGCTAAACGGCCATTCCCTAAGGTGACCAGGACTCTTTGCCGACAATGTATGGGTCTTCACAGCTACCAGGTCATCTTTAGGACTTGGCCACGACAGCACAGTTACTAGAGTGCACTGGCTAAATAAGGAGCATTTTATTAAATTAGGACTTCAAAACATGGTGTAGTAAACAGAAAATCAAGTTCATGATTTTCAAAGCAGATTCCATATACAATAAAAGCCAATGGCAGCCTTGCTTCCATAGCACAAGATGATGCTAGTCCAGGTTATGATAATGAATGTTAATTGTTTGGTTAATTAAAACCTTAACAATTTATCACAAGAATAAAAGTCATCAATAAAATTGCATCAATTTAAAACCTAAAAGCTTTACATACACAGTTAATATTTTAGTGGGATGTGTGACATACAATTAATATTTACTAAGTCCCAAGACAACACCATTCTGCCACTCAATTAAGAGTGGCTTTTCTAACCTAGAAATAAAGTAACTGGCGTTCTCCACTTAAATAGCATGAATAATAATATCTCTTAGTCCAGGTTATCACCTAATTATGCTGTTGCAGGCCTACAAGGCCCTCCATGTCCAAGGGCCAGCATACATCAACCACCGCCTGAACTTCCACCAACCTTCCAGACACCTGTTCTCCGCCTCCCTCATCCACACTCCCGCGTCCGCCAAAGCTACAGTGGAAGATGCTCCTTCTCCTGTCTCACTGCCAAGTCCTGCAACAAACTTCAACTTTGCCTCCACACATCATCCTCCCACCCCGAATTCAAAAGGAGACTTAAGAACTGATTCTTTCACTCATCCCAGTAAGAACCTATCGCCTGGATACCCTCGCGGGTGATTAGCCGTACCCTACAAATCTGACTTGATTGATATGCTGCTAGCAGGTGGCATTGCCTCTCGTGTTCACCAGCAGCCTAGTGATCAGCAGGCATCAATGCGGCCACAGTACTGCTCCTGATGTCTCTTCTTAACCACAGCTTGAAGGCTACCTCGGTTTCCAGCGCACATTCAGTTTCTCTCTGTATATGTTACCTATTGCTTATTTCTTTTTGCTTGCTATGTCCACTTCAACTGCTCCTCGGGGCAGCAGGGACTCCATCTCTCCATACATGTATATCCTTGCCCAACTGGGGGCGAGTGGTGGACGCAGTGTTAACTGCTCATAATATTTGGAATCTATTACATTAACTGATGCTCTGGTGTCAAAAAGTGTGCTCACCGGAGTTCTGCATATGTGGACCACTCTCATGGGAGGCAGCCGCCTCATGCGCCCGCTCACCCGGTGAAGGACATCAGAAAGCAGTTGTCTCTATCCTAGTCCTGGTGAGTGTTCAGCTTGTACCCACCGAGCTCTCCCGCCTCCACGATGTCTTCAAGCGACAGCTGTAACAGGACTACAGACATTTGTCGGTGCAGCTCGGGTGCCATTTGTGACACCTTTGAAAAATGGTTGGCTTTCACGCATTTTGAGAATGTCTTCCCATTGGCGGGGCATGCAAGAGCCACTTTGTGTTAGAAGGAACAGTTCCCACAGCTATCTCTGGGTTCGGGGTTGGCACTTGGCACGCAGGGCCTGGGCATTGTTGAACAGCGTCTGCCCATTCTACATTGACATTTGGTACCTTCTGTGGGATGGAAGCGGGCATCGCCTTGCCCAGTGCTGCTTCCATCTCGTCAGCCTGGGTATTTGATAGTTTGTGTGAGCGCATTAATATGAGAATATCATCCAGCATGATACCTGGTTGGTGGAGGATCAGGCGCAGATGAACCGAGTACTGACACCTGTGTATGATTTGCGACTGGATCTCCGGTTTATGTTGGTGTAGGTACTTGTTAACTTTCTCAATCGGGCGTAAAACATATCCACTGATTCAGTTCTCGGTTGGGTGGCCTGGTGTAATTTAAAGCATTCGTAGTCGCGGTTGAGTGTCAAAGTGATAGTTGAGAGCCCTCACGGCCACGTCGAAATCAGTGTCATCCCCGGTATTTGGTAGTGTCTTAAAGAGTTCATACAACTCTGCACCCCCTAAGTGCAGGCGTAATGATCATTTTATGGCCCCATCTATCTCTCGCGTTGTGCGGAAATAGTGCTGTAGGTGCCCAATAGCCCAATCCATGATATCATCTTGGCACCGCTGTGGTGGGATCCGACAGTTTGCTGAACAGTGGCAGAGGTATCACAGAAGCATGGGCATACGGGGCTGGGTCCACGCATGTTTGATTTGGAGGCTTCTGAAACCCCAGGTACATAGTGCTGAAACTGAGGTGAGAGTGCGCAGTAGCATGGAAGGGCAAAGCAGCAGCAAACAGGGAGTGTAAGGTAGTGCTTGTGGCTTATGGAAGCAACAGTCTGCCACTCTCCTTCCAGCCTTGTAAGAACACACAGTCAATATTATTTTCCTACGGTGGCATAGCACACCCCTGTCTGAGGTCACATGTTAATGTGTGGCTTGAGGGATAATGGTTGTCACACTCAATGGGACACAGCCTCAGCAGCAGAAAACAACCCACACCATCCCCCACCTACAGCAGAACGCTAGAGCAACAGGCGTGTGGGGCAGCTCACCTCCAGGGAACATGCAGGGCATGGCCACACCAGGGGCCGACAGTGGAGGCTGTACAGTCCACAGGCTTTTCACCCCCCTAGGGCTCATGTGGGGCCGTTCAGATAGGCCGCAGGGCACAGCAGGGAAGGAGAGGTGTCCAAGCTCCGTTCCCAGGAGAACAGGGCCGTACATCCGGCGCCAACACACTAGGCTACGGCAGGCCGATCTGAAGGAGTCATTGGGCGGGGCCATGTGGATGAGTGAGGCCGGCTGAACACAGGGAGGTCGATGACAGCCACTAGCCAATGCGGGCCGAGCAGTGCTTAATCTGTAAAATATTAAGTGCCAGGGCTCTGGCCAGGAGGCCAATGCAGCTTGCACCACCCATCGCCCTTGTCATCGCAGCCAAAACAACTACTAACCATCTCCCTCGCATGTAAATGCGACAGTTCAGATTATTCCAGGTTCCTAAAGCTAAAGGAATGGCTGAGGAGGCCATTCCTTTAGCTTTGGGGACAATGTTTTAATGTATGTTGTTTCCCTAAACAACTGTTATATTGCTGATCTCTAAATTACATTAGCAGCGCCACCTTGTGGCAGACTGCCCTAAGTGTGGTGTTGACAATTAGGTGCCGGTGCTGAGCACCGGACACCAATTAAGTGCCTGTGCACAGCACCTGAAAGCACCGGCTCAAATTAAGCACTGGGGCCGAGGCAGCGTCAGTCCCTGCAGGTACGAGGCGGTACAACCAGAAGTACCTCTCCAACCGGCCCAGGCAGCATGGGTGCCTGACCGCCAGTAAGACTCCGGGCATGCAGTGGCCAGCAGGCAGTGTGGAGGAGCAATGCAGCGGGCAAATAGAAGCAGAGGAGCTGTGCTCAACAGCAAGGGGGTCAGCCCTGCAGTGAGTGAGACTGTGCTTCAAGGTGTGCAAGTCAGACTCGATTACAGGAGCTTCACTTGTTCCCATTGGCTCTCCCTGGCCCTGTTGAACATGTGTTAGTTTTGCTGCAGCCTTCTGCAGGATTTTGGGTCACTATTAACAGACCCAGCAGAGGCTCTAAAGGTGCAGAATCAGTGGTCACCCAACGCTAAATGAGGCGGTGGGGCTGGGGCACCAGTTTGGGTAAGGTGGGGGCTCCGCCAATGTATGGTTGAGCTCTAGTGCTGTCAGAGTTTACAGAAGGCCCTGTGTTATGGCATGGCCAGCACTAGGCCTGAAGAAGGGCACACATCAGAAATGTGCCGGGCACACAAGAGAATAGTTTACCATGTAAACAGAAGTAAATGAGGCTGATGCATCTGCACAGGCCTCAGACTTCAGTGTAAGCCACACATCAGGGTACAGAAAGGGGAACATGTTTAGGGCTTACAGAGGGACAAACAGAATTCCCCTTACTCATCACCAAGAAGACGAAACCAGTCAGCAAAATTCAGAATATAAAACTGCTACCGACCCTCTTCAGATTAACCCAGGTATATGTATGCAAGTAAAGATAAATGTAATCTTAGGAAAAACATGGCTTTGTGCCTTAAATCAGCATAAGCAAACTAATTTATACCCCAGTCACAACAAGAGTAACATACTCCCCTTCGCACAATTCATTATTTCTGGATAAAAATGCAGTGTTTGCATTCTCTTTATAGCTTAGTACATCATAAATCATGCAATATTAGCACAAAGAAAAGCACCATGTGTGTTTCCTTAATAAACACATCAGTGTGTAAGGCAGACATCTGAAATAAGAGAATTCCCAGCACGCTGTCTCACAATGAAAGGAATGAATGGCTTTCCCTCGCATCATTGAAATAAGGTTAACTCTTCAGAGGAGCACCAGGGGCATTATAATAAATTAAAGCGATAGCCAGCCCTATCAAGCATTAAAGGGCCACCCAGAGAAGAGACATTTCTCCTTCCCCAGACCTGCATCTGTAACCATCACCAGCAATGACCATCATGAAACAGTGGTTCCAACCTGTGGTCCGGGGACCCCTGGGGGTCTGTAAAGCTTATTCAAGGGGTCTGCGACTGCTTGGAATATTAAATAATATTAAAAAATTAATGAAGGGCTTATAAATTAAAAATAGCCAAATGTAAACCTGAACATTTTAAAATGTTCTATAAATGTGAAGAAATTTAAAATTGGAGGTGTCCTCATTTTGATTAGCGGAAGCAGTGCAAGTGCATCCAACAGAATGTAGTATGGACGATTAGTGGTCTCAATTGCATTTATAAAAGGTCTAACCTTTCCATAACATATATATATATATCAAGCTCCCTGGGGTGTCCTTCATTGAACCGCACTTGACCACAGCCAGCCTTACCCAAAGCTTTTTATTGGTATGGGCGGTTACATGCACCGGTAATTAAAAAGCATCTCACTTGGCCTGACGCGTCGAGTAACCTCTTTCTCATAGGCTTTCAGTCAGAAGAGTGCACAAAGGGCCTCCCTCTTTCATTCACAGTTCACTTACACTCAAACAGGATTGAGGAAGAGTCCACTTGCAGGGTCCATACAGGACAAGATATGTGTGCTATCCGGACCACATTTCCCACAATGCACAGTCTCATTCGAGCTTCCCATTGGTGGGTGTACAATATGAAAATGGCGAAGTGGGTTCAGCGTTTGCACACACCGTCTCCGTTCAAGCCTCTGAAGAGAAGCGTATGGAGCTTCGAAACGCGTCAGGCAATTCCATTACGGAGCGGCTTCTAGAAGAGGATCCTCGTCCCTGCCTATCATAAATAAAGCTGCTGCTGAGCGAGTGCTACTCACCAGGTGGACAACCTTTGGATCAGAATATATATATACATATATATATATCCAAAATGAAAACCCAAGGTTTGGTCACGCTGGAAGAACACATGGGCATAGACTCCAAGTAGATGAAAGACGGTGTTTATTGTAACATCATAGGGTCCAAATGACACGTTTCGGCCGCCGTACTGCAGCCTTGATCGCATGGGTTTTATATATATATATATATATTCCACAAAAACGGAGTTCCATTCGCGCTCGTAGACCAAAAACACACCAAAATTATCAGAGTAGAGTAACCATGAGGGGGTTTATTAACTCCATAAACCCGCCGTGACGCGTTTCACCCGAGAACGGGCTTGTTCACACAGCGTTTGTCAAAACATTAAAGCATTACATACTTTTTCGCATGAGGTCATGGACAGAGTTGACGGACTGACAGTGCTATGTTGAAAGTTCATTGTTAAGTGACGCCATCTTGTGATGTCTGATATGTATTAGCCAGACTGCTCGTATTGCAAATAGTGCACGATAAACAATGTCAATTCGTTCATTATCGATAACAAGTTGATCGTAATGGCAGATTAAATGCCGTGTTTCGTAACGTCATAATCAAGTGACAATGTGATGCAAATAGTGCCTACTAAGTATTGTCAACTCGTCTAAATGTATTCTCAGAAGATGACAAATTGAGCGCAATAGTAGATTTAGTACCAATTTTCTCGTCATGTTCACCAACAGTTAATATCACTAGGTAACTCATGCTATCAGGCAAAAGTGCATGATGGATAATATTATTGCATTGCTATTGCATTGAATACGTTTCAGAATTGACACATTGTTAACATCTGCAGTACTGTTATACACATTGCATTGCTTTCTTCATACCATATCAGGCATAGTGCCCTATGTGTTTCCTAATGGGCATAACTTAGACGAAGAAATGGCAATCCATTTACAAACTGAATAAGAAATCTAGTCCTAAGGCCTTTTTAGTCCTACTGAGTATAATCGTATGTTTTTTAACTCTGCTTTTTTAACTCTGCTTTGATTTCAAGATTTATAATGGCATAGCCTGTAACACACGCATGTTATTGACAATGGAATCCTCTCTTTTGTCTCTCCAACAGGAGGAAAGGAACGGAACATGTCTTCACTCAATGACAACGGTATCCCTACCCTTTTCTTCATATACCTTCCAGACAATCTGCGAGATACAGATAAGAACTTGGAGATATTATTTGATGTTGATTTATTTTCACATTTTTTCACGTTTGTATTGTAATTTGCAACATAGATTACAAATTGGGGATGGTAGACACATAGTTTACAATGAGACACAGGGGGAAAGCAAAATATACAGTAAAGACAGACTATGACAAGTACACATTGAGTTCTCGGGCACTATGCCTGATATGGTATGAAGAAAGCAATGCAATGTGTATAACAGTACT
This sequence comes from Triturus cristatus, assembly GCF_964204655.1. Lineage (NCBI taxonomy): Eukaryota > Metazoa > Chordata > Amphibia > Caudata > Salamandridae > Triturus > Triturus cristatus. Next base: position 1,042,827,593 of record NC_140588.1, read on the forward strand.
GCAGATGTTAACAATGTGTCAATTCTGAAACGTATTCAATGCAATAGCAATGCAATAATATTATCCATCATGCACTTTTGCCTGATAGCATGAGTTACCTAGTGATATTAACTGTTGGTGAACATGACGAGAAAATTGGTACTAAATCTACTATTGCGCTCAATTTGTCATCTTCTGAGAATACATTTAGACGAGTTGACAATACTTAGTAGGCACTATTTGCATCACATTGTCACTTGATTATGACGTTACGAAACACGGCATTCAATCTGCCATTACGATCAACTTGTTATCGATAATGAACGAATTGACATTGTTTATCGTGCACTATTTACAATACGAGCAGTCTGGCTAATACATATCAGACATCACAAGATGGCGTCACTTAACAATGAACTTTCAACATAGCACTGTCAGTCCGTCAACTCTGTCCATGACCTCATGTGAAAAAGTATGTAATGCTTTAATGTTTTGACAAACGCTGTGTGAACAAGCTCGTTCTCGGGTGAAACGCGTCACGGCGGGTTTATGGAGTTAATAAACCCCCTCATGGTTACTCTACTCTGATAATTTTGGTGTGTTTTTGGTCTACGAGCGCGAATGGAACTCCGTTTTTGTGGAATATTGGACTACCGGTTTCCTCCACCGGCTTCGCGCCACCCCTCAAAGGGCTTGAACTTCGGTAGGAGGCTGCTTTGAAACATATATATATATATATATATATAAATATATATATATATTACCTACTGGCGGTCGCCAGTAGGTAGTTATAGTTAGGACCACGTTTCCATAGGAAATCCGCAACATTCTATTTTGAATAACTTTGGCGCCGGTTGACGAATCCTCGCGAATTTTTCAAAATAGGTGGGGCGCTACGCTCCGCTCCTACCTTGAAAGTCTCGGGGGGATTCGTCAAGCGGGGGCTGAGCTAAAAGGGGGGTCCCAAAACGCGTTTTTCCCATGCATTTTTCCATAGGACCTTTAGACACAGCTACAGCCCGAACGGCTGAACAGAATTACTTGAAATTTGGCAGAGAGGTAGTCCTCAGGTCAAGGAAGTGCCTTTTGTAGGTTTGGTGTAAATCTGTTCAGTAGATTCTGAGAAAATAGCCTTTAAATCAATATATATATCTGAGCCAGCTTACGGTGCGCTTACGGTGCGCTTACCGTACGCGTACGGTGGCGTGCGCGAGCGCGATTCTGATTGGCCCTTAGATCTTAGTAAACATTCGAATCGGTCGAAACCAGGAAGCGGCGGCCGCCATTTTCTCTCTCGCACTGTGACAGGGGGTTGAAAAACAAAGTGCAAATCATGTAAAGGGGCTGTTTACACAGCTCCCAAGCACCTAGCCATGTCGAGGGAGTCCCCAACGATCCCCCAAGTGAAAAAAGGCAATTTTAATTTTTTCGAAAATTTCGCCGATTACGCTTACCGTACGCGTACGGTAAGAAATAATAATAATAATAAAAAAATATCCACATTCTCCCTACCCCGTGTGCAAAAGGTGCCCGAAGGGCACCTTTTGCGCATGGCTCATCAGAGATAAACAAAACATATATTTTACCTGTCACAACGATGCTCATCATATGACCTCCATGTGCGTACGGTGCGCGAAGCGCATCGTGCGTTCATGGCCCATCTAGCGTAACGTGGGCACGCGGTGCGCAAAGCGCACCGCGTGCTCACTGTGCGCGCACGGTGCGCGAAGCGCACCGTGCGCGCACGGAACGAACTGCGTTAAGTGGGCGCGCACGCCACAAATGGCGTAAAGTAACTTAGCATTTAAAAAACCGTACAAATTCACTGAAAAAACCATAGGTTTCACACACGTTATACTTAGGAATTAGCATTTAAAAAACCTTGCAAATTCACTGAAAAAACCATAGGTTTCACACATGTTATTTATTTATTTATTTCTTTATTTATTAATTGAATTTATATATGGCGCACAGCTACCCGGAGGTTTCCCGGCGCCTAGGACAAAGCAAAACAGGCAGGATCAAGAAGTCAACCTAGAAGAGTTACTGGTTAAAGAGCCATGTTTTAAGTTCCTTGCGAAATCTAATAAACACCTTTTCATGACGTAAGTAAGTAGGAAGAGAGTTCCAGAGGGAGGGAGCCAGGAAGGCAAAAGAACGTCCCCCCATTTTGGCACGTTTGATTCTGGGCACCTGGATTTTTTGTTGATTGGAGGATCGGAGAGATCGTGAGGGTTGATAGCGTTGGACCAAATTTCTAAGGTACTTGGGAGCTGAGCCCGTATTGATTCTATGCATATAGCATAGGGCTTTGAATTTGGAGCGGCTCTCAATTCTCAGCCAATGAAGTTCACGAAGAGCACCCGAGGTCGGGGCAGTTCTGGGGAGTTGGCAGAGAAGCCTGACCGCAGAATTCTGGACTACTTGAAGTTTGTGAAGCACTTCTTTATTTGCACCCAGATAGAGCACGTTTCCGTAGTCCAATCTGGAAATGACCAGCGCCTGTACAACAGTTCTTTGGGAGGCCGCTGGAAGCATCCGGAGAATTTTTCGGAGCCACTTCAGAATTAAAAAACAGGTAGAGGCTACTCTGATCACCTGTTGTTTCATAGTCAGTTGGTCATCGATAATGATGCCCAGGTTCCGTGCTGAAAGAGATGGGATGGGGGGATCACCCATCTCAGAGGGCCAATGTTGGGGGCCCCAGAGTGGTTTATTATTTCCAAAAATGAGGAGTTCGGTCTTGCCACCATTTAACTTGAGTTTGTTTTTGTGCATCCAGTCTGCTATCTTAGATAGTCCTGCTTGCAGGGAGGGAGGGTTGGAGGTTTCTTTGTGGGAGAGTGAAAAAATAAGTTGAGTGTCATCCGCGTAGGAATAGATGGTCAGACCCGCTTGTTCTGCTATACTTGCCAACGGACTAACATATATATTAAAAAGTAGGGGACTGAGAATGGAGCCCTGAGGGACTCCATAAGGGGATGCATGAGTCAAGGAAAGAGCTGTGGGGGAAAAGACCTGGAACGTCCTATTAGATAAAAAGCTGGACAGCCACAGGAGGGCCTTGCCGCCGATGCCCTTAATGTTAAGAATTTTTAGGAGAAAAGAATGAGACACGGTATCAAAAGCTGCGCTTAAGTCCAAAAGGATAAGAGCTACCGTTTCTCCTTTGTCAACTTGTTGGCGGATATTTTCGGTCACACCCAGTAAGGTCGACTCAGTTGAAAAACCGGCACGAAAACCAGATTGAGAGGAGTGGAGGATGTTGCCGGTTTCCACAAACTGGGTCAGTTGAAGGTTAACATGTTTTCCAAAAATCCAAAATGTTATAGTTAGCTGGACATTTTACTGATAAAAAAACCAATGAAATTCCCCCGTTATAGTTACTGTAGGCAACTATAACTCACGCGACCGTAATCCTCTGCTGATGACATATGTGTCTTTATGAAAAAAAAAAATTTCTAATATATGTATAGCTAAAATTTAATGGAAGAAGACATGGGCAAATAAGTGTCTAAATACAGTATTAGCATCAGCAGAGGATTACGGTCGCGTGAGTTATAGTTGCCTACAGTAACTATAACGGGGGAATTTCATTGGTTTTTTATCAATAAAATGTCCAGCTAACTATAACATGTGTGAAACCTATGGTTTTTTCAGTGAATATATATATATATATATATATATATATATATATATATATATATATATATATATATATATATATATATATATATATGTGTGTGTGTGTGTATGTATATATTACCTACTGGCGGTCGCCAGTAGGTAGTTATAGTTAGGACCACGTTTCCATAGGAAATCCGCAACATTCTATTTTGAATAACTTTGGCGCCGGTCGACAAATCCTCGCGAATTTTTCAAAATAGGTGGGGCGCTACGCTCCGCTCCTACCCTGAAAGTCTCGGGGGGATTCGTCAAGCGGGGGCTGAGATAAAAGGGGGGTCCCAAAACGCGTTTTTCCCATGCATTTTTCCATAGGACCTTTAGACAGGGCTACAGCCCGAACGGCTGAACAGAATTACTAGAAATTTGGCAGAGAGGTAGTCCTCAGGTCAAGGAAGTGCCTTTTGTAGGTTTGGTGTAAATCTGTTCGGTAAATTCTGAGAAAATAGCCTTTAAATCAATATATATATCTGAGCCAGCTTACGGTGCGCTTACGGTACGCTTACGGTACGCGTACGGTGGCGTGCGCGAGCGCGATTCTGATTGGCTCTTAGATCTAAGTAAACATTCGAATCGGCCGAAACCAGGAAGCGGCGGCCGCCATTTTCTCTCTCGCACTGAGAGTGATTTTTAAAATATAAAGCCCAAAAACATGTAAAGGGGCTGTTTAGACAGCTCCCACACACATAGCCATGTTGAGGGAGTCCCCAAAGATCCCCCAAGGCCAAAAACGGAATTTTTATTTTTTCGGTAATTTCGCCGATTACGCTTACCGTACGCGTACGGTAAAAAATTAAAAAAAAAAAAAAAATTATCCACACCCTCTCCACCCCGTGCGCAAGTGGTGCCCGAAGGGCACCAATTGTGCATGGCTTATTAAACCTGAGATAAACTAAAATATTTAAAAAAATAATAATAAAAAAAAAAATTATCCACACTCTCTCCACCCCGTGTGCAAATGGTGCCCGAAGGGCACCATTTGTGCATGGCTTATCAAATATACGAAAAATTAAAATATTACCTTTCAAAACGAAGTGCATCATATGTCCTCCATGTGCGCACGGTGCGCGAAGCGCATCGTGCGTACATGGCCCATCTAGCGTAACGTGGGCATGCGGTGCGCGTAGCGCACCGCGTGCCCACCGTGCGTGCACGGCACTAACTGCGTAAAGTGGGCGCGCGGTGCGCGAAGCGCACCGCGTGCTCACTGTGCGCGCACGGTGCACGAAGCGCACCGTGCGCGCACGGAACGAACTGCGTTAAGTGGGCGCGCACGCCACGAATGGCGTAAAGTAACTTAGCATTTAAAAAACCGTACAAATTCACTGAAAAAACCATAGGTTTCACACACGTTATAGTTAGGAATTAGCATTTAAAAAACCTTGCAAATTCACTGAAAAAACCATAGGTTTCACACATGTTATAGTTAGCGGAAATTTTACTGATAAAAAACCAATGAAATTCCCCCGTTATAGTTAGTGCAGGCAACTATAACTCACGCGACCGCAATCTTCTGCTGATGACATATGTGTCTTTATGAAAAAAAAATATTTGTAATATATGTATAGCTAAAAATGTATGGAAGAAGACATGGGCAAATAAGTGTCTAAATACAGTATTAGCATCAGCAGAGGATTGCGGTCGCGTGAGTTATAGTTGCCTGCACTAACTATAACGGGGGAATTTCATTGGTTTTTTATCAGTAAAATTTCCGCTAACTATAACATGTGTGAAACCTATGGTTTTTTCAGTGAATATATATATGGCCTTTGCACAGTACTCCTAGTTAACACAGTTGAGGCATCCTCCTATATTCCAGCTAACTCCCTTTATTTCAATTTTAATTTTTAGATTTTTTTCCTTTTTTGGCTAGAAAAGGAATATGTCTTTTCAAGCACCGAATCTTAATTGGTTTATTCCAAAGTGAATTCTAAGCACATTTTGCACATTATTTATTCAGGTGTTGCACATATCTTTGGCACTTTATAACATATGACCTAGCCCAACATATCGCCTATCCTTGAATATGGGTCAAAAAATGAATTTTAGTAAGGAAGTGAAATTTTATAACATAAAATTGGTTTTAATTGTTTTAAGTGTTTTTACATTTAGAATGCTTTTAACATTGGCCAAATTGTATATCCTCTCATTTATTTCCTATCCTTTTTCTATGCCACATGGTTATGATATTAGTATATCAATATCATTGTACTCTTATACTGTTTTTATTGTATTTATACAAAGAATGAATTTGTTTACATTTATACAGCGATAATAGCAATGATGGTCTTTCGGCATTAGCCGCGAATTGAATAACATAAAACAGAAAAGTTTTAATCTATCTTTAAATGCCTTGAAAGGTGGTTTTATAGATTAATTACGCTGTATGTCCTGATTGTTTCTAAAACAGTATATACATGTACCTACTTTTTAAATATCATGCACAATCAGCCTGTTGACATTTGGCATTATGTTGAGATAAGGATATGTTGGAAAACAGTCATATAGTCTGTCTTCATGGTCAATTACTGCACGAGCACTTATAAAAAGGGAAAAAAACTAATGGCATGTCATGTGATCAAGGGCTTGAGAGTCCGAAACGCGTCATGGCGGCATTTGTTGCAAGCAAATAAATCAACAACAGCACTAATTGGTGTCCGTTTCCTGCTTTAGAAGTTTCGGCGCACTGGAAGAACTTCTGAAAAGTTTGGATTTTGGTTTATATATATATATATATATATATATATATATATATATATATATAAAATTCAGTGAAAAAACCATAGGTTTCACACACGTTATAGTTAGCTGGACATTTTACTCGTAAAAAACCATTGAAATTCCCCCGTTATAGTTAGTGCAGGCAACTATAACTCACGCGACCGCAATCCTCTGCTGATGCTAATACTGTATTTAGACACTTATTTGCCCATGTCTTCTTCCATTAAATTTTAGCTATACATATATTACAAATATTTTTTTTTCATAAAGACACATATGTCATCAGCAGAGGATTGCGGTCGCGTGAGTTATAGTTGCCTGCACTAACTATAACGGGGGAATTTCAATGTTTTTTTACGAGTAAAATGTCCAGCTAACTATAACGTGTGTGAAACCTATGGTTTTTTCACTGAATTTGCAAGGTTTTTTAAATGCTAATTCCTAACTATAACGTGTGTGAAACCTATGGTTTTTTCAGTGAATTTGTACGGTTTTTTAAATGCTAAGTTACTTTACGCCGTTCGTGGCGTGCGCGCCCACTTAATGCAGTTCGTTCCGTGCGCGCACAGTGAGCACGCGGTGCGCTTTGCGTACCGCGCGCCCACTTTACGCAGTTAGTGCCGTGCACGCACGGTGGGCACGCGGTGCGCTATGCGCACCGCATGCCCACGTTACGCTGGATGGCCCATGTACGCACGATGCGCTTCGCGCACCGTCCGCACACGGAGGACATATTATGCGCTTCGTTGTGAAAGATAATCTATTAATTGTTCATTGGATTTATATGCCATGCACAAAATGTGTGCTTCGGGCATCTTTTGCACACGGGGGAGGGACAATGTGGAATTTTTTTTTTTTTAAATTAATTTATACCGTACGCGTACGGTAAGCGTAATCGGCGTTTTTTCGAAAAAAAAAAAATAGAATTTTTTGCCTTGGGGGTTCTTGTGGGAAACCTTAATCAAGGCTTGGTGGTTAGGAGCTGTCTAACATGCCCCTTTACATGTTTTCAACCTTTGTTTTTCCTCCCCCACTCAGAGTCCCAGAGAGAAAATGGCGGCCGCCGCTTCCTGATTTCGACCGATTCGAATGTTTACTAAGATCTAACAGCCAATCAGAATCGTGCTCGCGCACGGCACGGCAATAATACTGTATTTAGACAATTATTTGCCCATGTCTTCTTCCATTAAATTTTAGCTATACATATATTACAAATATTTTTTTTTCATAAAGACACATATGTCATCAGCAGAGGATTGCGGTCGCGTGAGTTATAGTTGCCTGCACTAACTATAACGGGGGAATTTCATTGGTTTTTTATCAGTAAAATGTCCAGCTAACTATAACATGTGTGAAACCTATGGTTTTTTCACTGAATTTGCAAGGTTTTTTAAATGCTAATTCCTAACTATAACGTGTGTGAAACCTATGGTTTTTTCAGTGAATTTGTACGTTTTTTTAAATGCTAAGTTACTTTACGCCATTCGTGGCGTGCACGGCCACTTAACGCAGTTCGTTCCGTGCGCGCACCGTGCGCGCACAGTGAGCAAGCGGTGCGCTTCGCGCACCGCGCACCCACTTTACACAGTTAGTGCCGTGGATGGGCCATGTACGCACGATGCGCTTCGCGCACCGTGCGCACATGGAGGACATATTCAGCGCTTCATTGTGAAAGTTAATCGTTTCAATTTCTAATAAGTTATAAACAATGCACAAATGGAGCCCTGCGGGCACCATTTGCACACGGGGTGGGGAGAATTTGGATAATTTTTTTTTTTTATTTATTTTTACCGTACGCGTACGGTAAGCGTAATCGGCGATTTTTCACAAAAAAAAAAAAAAAAAAATGTTTTGCCTTGGGGGTACTTCGGGGACACATACTTCAAAGCTAGGTGGTTAGAAGCTGTCTAACCAGTCCGTTTATATGTTTTTGGCCTTTGTTTATCCTCTCCCCGTCAGAGTGCAAGAGAGAGAAAATGGCGGACGCCGCTTCCTGGTTTCGAACGATTCGAATGTTTACTAAGATCTAACAGCCAATCAGAATCGCGCTCGCGCACGGCACCGTACGCGTACGGTAAGCTTACCGTAAGCGCACCGTAAGCTGGCTCAGATATATATATTGATTTAAATGCTATTTTCTCAGGAACTACTGAACAGATTTACACCAGACCTACAAAAGGCACTTCCTTGACCTGAGGACTACCTCTCTGCCAAATTTCATGTTACTCTGTTCAGCCGTTCGGGCTGTAGCTGTGTCTAAAGGTCCTATGGAAAAATGCATGGGAAAAACCCGTTTTGGGACCCCCCTTTTATCTCAGCCCCCGCTTGACGAATCCCCCCGAGACTTTCAGGGTAGGAGCGGAGCATAGCGCCCCATTAGTTTTGAAAATTTTGCGAGGATTCGTCAACCGGCGCAAAAGTTATTCCAAATAGAATGTTGCGGATTTCCTATGGAAACAGGGTCCTAACTACAACTACCTACTGGCGACCGCCAGTAGGTAATACATATATATATATATATATATCGCCAAAGAGACCACTCCATTCCTGAGTAATATATATTTGTAAATTAAATAAATGATTAAATATTTAAATATTTTGTATTCGTTTGTAAATTAAATAAATGATGAAATATTTTGTGTATTTGTTACATAAATTCTTGTTTCTGTAATTTTTGTGTATTGTTTTTCAGTTCAAATCATCAGAAATGCTTAGGCTGGGGTCTCCTGCTTCAAGTAATGAAACAGTGGGGGTCCCTGGGTTCCAATAGTGATTCAATGGGGGTTCCTGGGATCCAGCAATGATTAAGTGGGGGTCACAGGAGTCAAAAGGCTGGGAACCTCTGTTCTAGAAGGTTTCGATGTTTGATGATGTCAGTTTGGGTTCTGGGACCCATTCTGATGTCATGCCCCAGAATGCTCCTTTACAAACAGCCTGCACAAGAAGCTATTTAAGGGAAGCATCGACTGTTTTAGGACCAGTTTCCGGGCCTCGGGCCTGCCCCGTTACTAAGCGCAGTGTTCCACAGGTACCCAAAAGTGGTTAGATTTGAAGCTGGCAGATTGCACATTCAGTCACACATAACCACTGAGTTATTCCTAGAAACACTCAAGGTAAGTATAGATTGAGCTGCTAAGAAATTACACAAACTACACTTGTTCATACCTCCAAATTTTATTCCATTATGTATTTTATGACCTCGAGAGGATCACCATAGGTTTCATAAAGGAATACCAGGAAATCCATAGGTGAAGAGGAGATGAAAGTCAGTGATTCTTATATGACAGTCTTGTATCAGCCTCTGTAACAATTCCCATAAAACAATAGTAAGACACGAAAAATCTCCACCTGTGCAGCGAGTGTGGCAGGCGGGTCACCGCAGAGCTCTGCCTTGGAGGGACTTTGGGGCCCCTCACAGGGCAAAAGAGGCCCTTAAACTTCAAAAAAAGTTGAAGCTCTTTCTCCTATGAGTAGAGAAACTACCGTATTCCGTAGATTATCTGACTCCTCTTGGCACGCTGAAGATCATGGTGCACCCTACTGCACAACTCAATGGGCAACAAAAGTGGCCATTTCATCAGACGCGCCCTCATGAATCTGCACTAGCTGCCCGTCCCGGCCCACTTCACCATCAAGACCTTCTGCATTACCTACAAGGCTGCAATGGCCAGTTGACCCTCCAACCGGGTACAGCACAGCGAAAGACATTGCCAGACTTCAAATGAAAAAGTGCAAAAAGGAAAAGATCAGTAGACCACCATTCTCATGCTATGCACCTTCTAGCTGACACATAAAACTGATTTCGACACTTTTGAGAGAAAAATGACAGAAGTGGACAAATTGTGTTAAATATGCGTTGGAGGATTATGAGAAACAGATCATGATAAGACAGTTACTGCATCATAAAAGCATGCAGAAGAGTGTAGATTAGATGAAATTATTCATTTGAATAACATAGGTTTGTCATTAACTAAATTTCATTGGTATATTTTTAATGTGTAGAAGAAAAATGAAAGTGATGACTCACGTGTTATAAGGGGGTTTATTAACCATATTTATTAAATTAATAATGTGTGTGAAGAATTAAGGAAACTAATGTAACCTAGATGACGTGTGTATTTTAGGAGTCTTAATTTAAAAATCAATGTTTTGCATACGTGAAAATGTGCACCAAATGGGGAAAGAGAAAAGGATGCTGCATGTTTATAATGAGATTAAATGTGTAGAAACTTTCAAAGAATAATATTCACATATGTACTAATGAGAATTACTAGAAATTATATTAATATTTCGAAAGTATTGTACACGTTGGTACTTTGAAATGACAGTAATATGTCATAGTTACTTGTGCTAATTTCAATTAAACTAAAGTGCTTTATGACTGCAGATGAGTTAAAAGAAATATATAAGGATCCCAAGATTCTAGAATGTAATGTATATTTCCCTTAGTTAATATTCTATATTGCATGAGCCAGATTCAATGTAGGCTAGCATTTTCCTCACTTGCTTGCATTTTGTTCTCATGGAAAGGTTTCGTAAACTTAGAATGTGGAATGAAACCATGTTTCATAGAGAGAGTTACCGTGTGCATACTAGGGCTACTTGCAAACCTTTTGTTATTTTGGGAACATCTGCCATGAGAAACTGTCTTCTTGACCTCACTCGGGTGCCTCTGCAAAGGGGCCTTTGTTGAAAGTCATATACACTGGATGGTTCAATGGCTTACATGATGATCACCACCTTTTTGCCATAATATGTGTCTTCTTTATGCTGCATACCAATCACGCTATACAAACTAACCAATGGACTCAGTGGTCTGACCTGGTGAGCTGACCCAGGAGTTATCACCCCGGAACATGAGGATTAATATACAATGTGTGATGGAGCGAGAAGAGGAAACCTTTTCTTCTCTCCTTTGGAGAGCTTACTCTCTTGCTGACTGAGAGACATCATTCATTCCTTGAGGACTCTGTTGGCTGGCGCATCTGCTGTGTGCGCCATTCCCAGACTTCTTTTCCTCATCGGAGAGAAACTGAGCTGAGATGATTCATGTCCTTTCCTGAACTCTTCTAGAGATTTGGTAATTGAAGGCCTACGAAAGAATGCATTTGATTATTCTGTAATCCTAAATATAAATTCCTGATATTGATGTATTTACTCTTCTTAAATTTACTGATAAAATGAAACCATCCTCAAGTCCTGTCTCTCTCTCTCTAAGTCTCATCTTCAATTATTGATTGTGCATTCCAATTTGGTATTAATCAGGGATGGGAATCTAAATAGAGAGATCCCTGGGCATCAGATTCTAATGTTACTATTCTGCATAGCTCTAGAGTACCATAGTGTGGTTTTGAGGGTTACATATATTAATCTGATTACTAGTTTGTAGGTCAGTTACCAACTTCCTGGTTCTCATTGGATAACTCGATTGGATCGCTTATATCCAACGCCTCTCGGCACGATTCAAGATCCATCGGAGGACCAAGTAAATGACTCAAAGGTGTAGTGTCAGGAAATAAAGTGAGACAAAGTAAATGGGCCCAGTGGTGCTGCAACAGAACAGCAAAAGACATCGCCAGACTTGAAATTTTACAGTGCAAAAAAGAAAAAATCAGAAGACAACTATTCTCATACAATGCACCCTGGATCTACAAAAACATAAAGATAAAGAGACTGTTACTGTATATTTCAGAGAGTTGAGAAATAACCTGATGGAACACCTATCGAAACCAGGAGAAGAGATGGGGGGACACTCACTTTATTGAAGTGTGGGGAAGGGAAGGACCTGGCAGTGAACGTCATAAGTGGTGAAGGTGATAATGGGGTGCATGTACAAAAGATTGAAAGAGAAGTTAGAGGTTTGATAGGAAGCACGGCTGCAAAAGGTGGGAAGCATTGTTTGGTAGCGAAGGGTGGAACCATGTTGTACTGAATGATGGCAGATGTGTTTGAATGCGTGGGATGGTAGAGAATATCAAAGAAATGGTGGAAGGAATGGAAACACTAGAAAATAGTGGATGACATATTGGAATTTGTTGGTGGGTAATGAGTGGTGGAAGACATTTTGAAAGAGATGGAATGGTAAAGGGTGGTGGAAGACATTTTGAAAGGCAGGGAATTGATGAGAATGGTGGAACGCATTTGTAGGTGTGTGATGATAGAGAATGGTGGAAGACATGTTGGGAAAAGAATCTTGGTAGACATGAGTGCAATATATGTTGGAAGACGTTAATGGTGGCTATGTAAAGGGAAAGTGAGAGGTGGAAAGAGTAACTGTGAAAATGGAGAATGACAGTAAGATGTTAATAAGATAGTGGAGAATGGCAACAAGAAGGAGAAGGACTAGAACACAAACCTAGAAGTAATAACAAGAGAAAAAACAAATGGATGTATGGGAGCAGGAGCTGTGAGGAGGAAGAGCCAGGGAGCATGGTCATTATACACATATGCAAACCTCCTGGCTTTACCAGAAACCTCCACTTGACGTACAGCAGAGACACTTGATAGACATGGTGTGTTGGCAGTTTTCAGTCACGATGAAGGAGCGCATGCAGATAACGAAGATGTTCCCGAAGCAGGTGACACATGCCATGACCCAGACAAAGACCCGCAGGAGGATGTTAGCCAGGAGGTCTTCGAAGGAGGAGATCCCATCTGTGTTCGGCTTGCAGGCTCTGACATGAGGGGCGTAGCTGCAGTACTGGAACTTCTTAAAGTATCTGAAACGGGAGGCATAGTATCTTAAAAGAGAATTTCAATATTTGGCATCACAATTCAAGAAGCCCCATCTTTTCCTTTGATTAACCAAGGAGCGCTGGAGAAGCAATTGTAATGAGGCGCGTCATCGATAAACTGTGGGCACCGTAGCCAACTATAAGAGATGGGGTAGCTTTAGCCACTGATTCACAAAGCGACATGCAAATCTCAGTTACACTCAGCCTCTTGTGCAAATAGAGCAATTTACACATGCAGCTTCATGTTTGTGACTCACAAAAAATGAAATTGGACTGGTAAATAGAATATTCACACTGAGGCACAAACCCCACCATATAGGTGGGGTTTGTGCCTTTGAAAGAAGATTCCCAGGAGGTTGGATCCATTGTGAATTCCATGATAGTTGAAAATGAACTCAAAGATCTGGCCTAAGGCACAAGGGAGTAAATGGTTAATTATAGTTTACGAACCAGACTCTTATTGTTTGAATTTGGAAACCTTCACAGACTGTACATTTTCCAAAAGTTACCCTTTTCCCAGTTTGTCAATTATGCCATACTCCACTTAAGGAAGATCTTGCCTACAAATAAAAAGTATAGTTAGATACCAAAAACTGTTTTGCTGTAGAATCCTCATTGTCAATCTTTTTTTCTGTTATTTCTTGACTTAAGTACCTTTATACTGTTTGGGAAGTTCAAAAGGATCATAAAATTAAAAAACAAAACTTCTGGAAGTTATGGGGGAAAAACCTGGGCAATGTTCTAGTTAATTTGTGATTCTGGACCACGTTTGTTCACTTCCTGGCCTGAAGAGACTGTTCCCAAGACTGTCATCACTAGCCAATTCTATATATTTGCTGCAATGTTGTGCAAACTGGTAATGGGAGATTTGCTGTTGAGGACTTAATTGCTGTGTTGATTGCATGTGGGTATTTGAGGGTCTGTCCAATGTACTCTGTTGGGATTGAAACCAATTTTTTAGACCCTCACTAGGCAGGCTTTCGACCCTCCATTCCGCTGAATCCATTATACTATCTGTTATGGACAACCTAAAAGGGAAGTCTGATGAAGACTGCACTCAGCCCTTGATCCTTTTGGATCTATCTGCAGCTTTCGATAGCGTCGACCATGACATTCTGATGGAACGTATTGCTGCGGCGGGTCTTAGAGGTGCCGTCTTAAATTGATTTACATTTTTTCTACAGGATCGAAAGCAATCAGTATGGCTCCTGCCCCACAGATCTGCCATTGTCAGCATGAACGGTGGAGCACGGCAGGGCTCCTCTCTGTCTCCGTACCTTTTCAATATCTATATTCAACCCCTAATATGCACGCTCCAACAAATGAAGGTAACAATCTATAACATTGCTGACGACATGCAGCTGATTTTTACTATCGATGACTCAACAGACTGCAAGGAATCTCTAAGGGTCCACCATGTTGTTCATCAGGAACTGGATGAACCAAAATCAACTAAAACTGAACTCTGAAAAAACAGAGATCATTATCCCTAACAATAAACTATCGCATTGGACTGCATTGGACTGCTGCTCACTGGCCCTTGGAGCTAGGCCCTGCACCTATTCCAAAGAACACAAAAAAGAGGCTAGGCATACGAATTGACGCAGATCTATCTATGAACTCTCAGATAGGCTCGGTCACTTCCTTCCGCTTTTTTCCAACTACGGAAATTTCGAAAAATTTGACGATTTTTCTGCACAGAGGCCAGCATTCAAATTATTATCGCTATAATCCTGTTAACAATTGACATGCGAATGCAATCTATCTAGGCCTTCCATGCAATCAGAAATATCGACTTCAGATGACACAAAATCAAGCTGCTAGAATCATATACCAACAATCTAGACGATGCCATGTCAGGCCATTGATGAAGAAGTTCCACTGGCTTCAAGTGGAGTAGCAATCCATGTCTAAAACAGGCTGCAATCTGTTCAAAGCTATCCATGGCACAGGCCCCAAGTATATATCCTCTAGGATTCATAGATACTCCCCTTAGATCTATGCATATGAATCTATTGATGGTCCCCAGATTTAGAAGCAAACGGAGGGTCGCGTTTCTCAATACAGGGACCTCAATTGTGGAATTCTTTGCCCACCACTATGAGATGAGAAACACACTACATGCGCTTTAGGAAAGGGCTGAAAACATGGCTCTTTACCCAAGCTTATAGTTAGACACGGACTTCCACAAGCGGTGACTTCGTAACTCAGCGGCAAGAGACCTGATGGTGTACGTGCGCTTTAGAAATTTTCCATAACATAACATCGCACACTAACCCTCCTGCATGGCAACCGGATTAATATTAACTCAGACTTTTTGCACACATTTTTATGTCCATTAGAAAACACCATTGTTGACAGGTGGCACTGAGATCTCCCTCACCTGTCAGACCATGAATAACTGGTTTGGGTAAAATACTGAAAAAGGTACGACCCACGCCAAAAGGGCAAACTGTTGGGTCGATGACGACTCATATAAGACGATAGAGAAGAGAACTAGAAAGAATTGGAGTAAATCAAATCAGCCCTCAGACCTCAAGGAATGCTGTGTCCACACCTGAAGGGACAAGCCTGCCGGTCCAGCCTCTCATGGGAACTGTTCAGAATCTACGACTGTAGTCAGGTTTCATGCTGTGTGCAAATGTTTGCGCGCACCATGTAACTGGGTATCTTACTGCACACAATTGCAATTGTGTGCAAAAGGTTCCTGATCTACGATGCACCAGAATATTTGGCCACCACAAGTCTCTCTGGAGTGTCTATTTTGGCTCAAGTATACCTGCTAAAGTGGATGATATCTAAAAACAGCTTTAAATCCAGCATTTAAATCAGAAAAAGTCAGACATCGACATGAAACTTGCGATTTTACTGCCCAAGGTTGACTTAAGATTGGACACTAAATACAGTAATTCTTAAGCTAAGAACTGAAATGTCACGTTTATGATGACAGAACATTTCAGCTCCACTCGTGCCAGCACATTTGCACACCATTGTATTCAGTCTCAATAAGAGTTGAGATATAGGGGCCGGTGAATGAACGTTTAGAATAGCGATTTAGAAATAGCTATTTTTTTTCGAATCGCTATTTGGTAAACGCTATTTTTAATGTATGAATGTTTTCTTTTTGAAATTACTAATTCCTAGTAGTTCACAAATCAACCTACCTCACGGATATTCATGAGGTAGGTTGCAATTTGCAAACAATTAGGAATGACAGCCATCACAGGGATGGTGGCCTGCTGTGGTCAACAAACCACAATGTCTATTGTTGCTTCCAAATAATTTTTCTTTTTTAATGCAACCCGAAAAAGGAATGCATAACAAAAAATAAATGAACGGTTCAACCTTCAGTATTAAGTAGTAGCCAGTGGTCCGTGGGACCCCTGTGTACTGTATTCCTAAAAAATATATTTTTTAACATTCTCAGAGGGAAGGGGTCTCTTGCGGACTCCATCCCAACTGTGAATGTCTTATGAGTACCTTTCAGTAGTCTCAAAAAAATGAATTCTTTGCGACTGGAATTCACTCACAAATCATTAGTACATACTAATGCAAATCAATATTTGGAATGGATGCCCTAAACATGCCCCTTCCAAATACCAATCCGGTGTGTAGTTGTACCCTCAAAATCTGATTCCATAACATATTACCGAATCACAATTTGGACTTGATACAAAGGCTTTGTGCATTTAGCCTATAATCACATGTAGTGCACAGACAATGTCGCATAAAGAAAGAAATTCAGTCCACAGTGGCCCCAACAATATTACTGCTACTTGATGTGCCCCATGAGGAACCTTGTGAAAAACATCCTCTCATGGGTGTAACTTAGTCAAAAATGTTAGTGGGTATGAGTCTGAGAGTGCCCCTCAAGAGACTTTGGTGTAACTGATAGAGCGCCATGTTATTCTGAAATTTGTAGGGGTGCATCATAATCACTATTAGTCCGCACCCATATATTTAGTGGGATTGTATTAACGTGTGGTTTAGAAATGTAATACTAAAGGCAGCATATATCTGAGTGAGTAGAAATGTAATCATGTCATTTATGAAGCTCAATGTAGTGTTTAATCGAAAATGTATTAGGTCAACACATAATAAATTGGTTCCCGTATAATGTGATGCATTAGGTTTAAACGTGCGCCATATTAAAGTCTGCATGTGTAGTTTTTCTTACTCATATATGACGTGTAATGATATCAATGCTTATAGTGTGATTCTAGAAGTGTGTGTTTAAATTGTGTAAGGGCCTGATCGCTTACACGTTTAAGAAAAAGGCCTATTCATTTCTTATGTTAGCTAAATATTGTAGGCTGAAAATGGTTTCCCTTGGTAAGGCTCTGGGTTTCAGGGATGTTAGAAGGTCTCAGAGAAGTGGAAAGTTTCTCGTTCCCATGTCTCTGTTGCAGGTGCAAGGTCACCTAGCTCGTTAGTAAAACAAATCCTTTGTTTTTGGAGTTAGGATGGCATGAGAAGCCAACACGGGAGTATACTGGAATGCAGGGATGATACTTTCGGGGAAGAAGTTGCCTGGGACCCAAGGACAAGCTAACAATCTTTGGATGGGATACAAGTTTCAGTGAAAAAGTACCGAGGAAGACCTGGTTGGAGAGGTGTGACGGAGGGCGTGTTCTACGTTTTGGGGATTTTGAATTAGGGACAGTGCCCCGTGGGTTGGGCAGTTGAGGATAGATGGGAAGCTAGAAGGAGCATCTTAGAACGAGCTCTGCACAAAGTGAGTGTACTTCTAATGAAGTCTTCACTTCTGACACCTTTTATCCTCTTGCCTGGGGAAAATGCTAAGTAGGGAGGTCACTTTAAAGATAGAGTAGGGATAGACTAATTGATTTTCTTTTTAGGTTAATTACTTCTAATATAGAGATTGGAGCTGTTATTGGCAGCCTAATGCTTCTAGAACTGACTATTCTTCTTATTCTGAGTCGGATGAGACTCCTGCGCAGAATCTTTTTTGTATTAGTGCCCATTTATTTTCTTAACCTCGTGCTGAGGTGTTTGCATGTGCAATTATTTTTGGCTTTGTAATAAATCCCTAAAATGTGAGATTCGGAGTCAGTGGTCCTTTAGAGTTCAAATTCGATTTGTTTGATTATGTGTTCAAATTTGATTTCCTCCCCTCTACACTATTTAGCAGCTAGAAAGATCCTGACGACCTGAGAGGATTCTTGGTGATGGTAAGAAAGATAAGAATCCGGCTTTATCATACTCAATTGAAAAGAACGGGGCGGTTAGGGCAGCAGTACAAGTGTAATGGGCAGTGTTAGGAGCATTAGACTGGACTTATTTAAACAAACACTGGCAAAGCCAATAGGTTTGGCCTACGCAAGAGCTATTGGCTTTGCTGATGTCTTTTAGCAATGTTGTACAGTAGTGTGGAGTAGAGTAGAGTGAAGCAGAGTGGCATGGGGTAGAGTGGTGTGGCGCAGAGTTTAGTAGACTGGATAGAGTGGCGCAGATTGGAGTGACAGAGTTTAGTGAAGTGGGATAGAGTGGAGTGGTCTAGATTAGAGTGGTGCAGATTGGAGTGGTGTAGAGTGGCATACAGTGGAGTTGTGTACTGTTGAGTGGCATAAAGTAGAGTGGAGTGGCGTAGGGTAGACTGGACTGGCATAAAATAGATTGGTGTAGAATGCAGATTCTTAGAGTGAATTGGCATAGAGTAGTATTGAGTAGATTGGCCCAGAGTGGTGTAGAGTGGCATGGTGTGGAGAGAAGTGATGTGGCACAGAGAAGTACAGTGGAGTACAGTGGAGTTGTGTACAGTCGAGTGGCATAGAGTAGAGTGGAGTGGCATAGAGTAGATTGGACTGGCATAGAGTAGAGTGGTGTAGAGTGCAGTGGTGTTAAGTGAATAGGCAAACAGTAGAATTGGGTAGATTGGTGTAGAGTGGCACTGTGTGGAATGAAGTGGTGTGGCATAGAGTAGTAGAGTGGCATAAAATGGAGTTGATTAGAGTGTAGTGTCATAGACAGCCGTGGAGTGGTATAGATTAGAGTGGAGTGGTGTGGAGTAGAGTAGAGTGGACTGGCATACAGTGCAGTGGCATACAGTGTAATGGCATAGAGTGATGTGGATTAGAGTGCAGTAGAGTAGTGCAGAGTATAGTAAAGTGGAATGAAGTGCAGTGGTGTAGAGTGCAGTGGCACAGAGTGGTGTAGAGTAGAGTGGCATATAGTGTACTTGGATAGAGTGCAGTGGAGTAGAGGGGTGAGGTATGGAGTGGTGTAGAGTAGAATGGGATAGAGTACAGAGGCATAAAGTACAATGTATACAGTGCGGTGGCGTAGACTGCAATGGTGTAAAGTAGACTGCAGCAGCGTATAGTGCAATGATGTAGAGTGCAGTGGCGTAGAGAAGAGTGGTGCAGAATAGAGTGGCATAGAATGGTGTAGAGTGCAGTAGCACAGAGTAGAGGTGCATAGAAGAGTGGTATGGAGTGCAGTGGCATAGAATGCAGTGACATAGCGTGGATTAGAGTGGCGTAGAGTGCATTAGCGTAGAGTTGAGTGGCGTAGAGTGCAGTGGCGTAGAGTGCAGTGGCATAAAGTGCAGTGGTGAAGAGTAGAGTGCAGTGGCATAGATTGCAGTGGTGCAGAGTACAGTGGAGTAGAGTGCAGTGGCATAGAGTGCAGTGGCATGGAGTGGAGTAGAGTAGAGTGCAGTGCTGTATAGTGCAATGTCGTAAAGTAGAGTGGTGCAGAATAGAGAAGCATAGAGTGCAGTGGCACACAGTAGAGTGCCGCAGAGTACAGTGCTGTGGTGTAGAGAGCAGTGGCATAGAGTGGTGCAGAGTAGAGTGCACTGGCCTGAAGTGCAGGAGCATACAGTAGAGAGGTGCAGAGTAGAGTGGTATAGATTGCAGTGGCATAGAGTGCAGTGATGTAGACTAGAGTGGTGCACAGTAGAGTAGAATGGTGGTATAAAATGCAGTGGTGTAAAGTGCAGTGAAAAGTGCAGTGGCATGGAGTGGTGCAGAATAGAGTGGCATAGAGTGCAATGGCGTAGAGTGCAGTGGCCTACAGTAGAGTGGTACAGAGTAGAGTGTAGTGGGATGGAGTGCAGTGATGTCAAGGTTGCACAGTAGAGTGGTGGAGTGCAGTGGCAATAAGTGTATTGACAGAGTGCAGTGGCGTAGAGTGGGGTAAAGTAAAGTGCAGTGGCATAGAGTTGGGTAAAGCACAATGGCATAGAGTGGCATAAAAAACAGTGATTATGTGAAGTGGTGCAGATAAGAGCAGAGTGGCAAAGGGGGCAGTGGCGTAGAGTAGAGTGGTGTAGAGTAGAGTGGTGTAGAGTAGAGTGGCATAGAGTGCAATGGCATAGAGTAGAATGGTGCAGACTAGAGTGCAGTGGCATAGAGTACAGAGTAGGCGGTGAGAGGGAAAAAAGCAACATGGAAGGGGCAGGTGGGAGGGAAAAGAAGCTACATGGACAGGGTTATTGAGATGGACTGAAAACACAAGCATTCGTATGCAGTTCTTGAACACAAAGAAAAACGTAGCTCCAAAAACAGGTGCAGTAGACGGACACAAGCCTTGGTCCATTATCCAACGGAGGGCCCAACACAAGAAGAGGAAATGATTCCCACATGCCGTGCCAAATGGGAGCGAAGCGAATGACAGCGACACTGAAGAGAACAAGTGCTAAGCTATGGGTGGGATGTAAGCCCACTGTACATAAGCAAACGTCTCACAGAGACAGTGCATGTGTTGTCTAGCTGAAAGCTAAAAAGGGGGCATATTTACAAGAACTGACCCATCAGCATCGATGTGTCAAATTTCTTGCGACTGCTGCAAATGCCCTAACGACGTCATGGATGCACTGTATTTACAATACAGTGCTCCAAGCCGCAAGGATTCATGGCTCCATCAGACATCCCGACACATCTTTTGACTCTACAGTGATGCATTGCTGGAGTTGGTCGTAGGACTGATGCAACTCCAGTTATGTGTCAGAACACAAAGGGGAGTTCAATGTTAAAAGCCCTGCATCAATCCTTACGCCTGGTTTGAGAAGGTGTAGGGATTTTGACGCAGTCAAGTCGTACAGTGACGCAGTGAAAAGCTGTACATTTCACTGCGTCAGTTCTATGTGACTTTTAACATGGGAACGCCTACCCTGCATACATTATACCTGGCGTGGGCATAATGTGACGCGGGCCTCTACAAACTGACGCATTGGGCCCAATGCATCAGTTTGTAAATATGGAGCAGTGTGGAGCACCGATTGCGCCGCCGCTGCGTAAAAGAAAAATGGCACTGCGGCGGGGCTAGCTCCTTGTAACATGCCCCTTAGGGCATGTTTAACAGCATTAAGATAAGCTCAGGTGTGTAGGTATCAGTAGTGCACCCGGTGCAGAGGCACCGGAGCCCACAGGCAAGAAGAGAGCCCAGCATCCTCTGCACCGGTTTAACTTCAGACTACCCTCCCCTTCAGAGTGTGTTCTGCATGTGTTTCCCTGGAGCCCACGCGTCACTCGACCCTCCTTCTGAGAATGATAGAGAGATGACTGTTCATATAAGTAAAGAGAAGAAAGAAGGATGAAGGGGGCACAGAGGAGAAAACAAGAGGCAGGCTGTGGAGGTAAAGATAAGGGGAATAGCAAAAAAGGGGAAGACGAGATGAAAGGAAAGAGGTCAGGAGATGCTGTAAAGATGAGGGCAGCTACGAAGGCAAAACAGAAGAAGGTAAATATCTAAAGGAGCGGGAAACAGGGCAGAAGAAATAAAGAGGGTGTGAATAGATAATAATACAAAGGAGATGCCACAATGGAAGAGCAGAGACAGCAGACAAAGGTGAGGGGAAAGACAAAGGAGAATGGAAAAAAGGGATGGGCAGAAAAAGGGTGAAAATTAAAAGAACAGAGAGAATGGAGGAAAGAGATGGGGCAGGAGAGGAAAAGAGGAGAATGTAATGGCCAGGAATAAAACAAGGAAGTAGACAGAAAGAATGAGCGAGAAAGGAGATATGGGGAAAAAACAAGGGACAGGGGAGAATTAAATAAGAAAAAGAATTAGGGGGCAGAAATGGATAGGGAACTAGGTAAGGCGAAATGAAGGTGTGCTATGGCGTGAGGTAGAACATGTAATAAAGAAAGGGTGGAAGGACATCAGCATGAGTTATGGAAGGCAGAAAAGAGACAGAGTGAAAATGCATAGAGAGGAGAGAAAACTCAAAGGCAGAAAGGAGATGAAAGGAGCCGGAGATGGAGACAGGAAAGAGATGACCCACAGAATAAGAAACTCGTTGACTCAAGCAGAAGCACAGCTATCATTTCTGCAGGGAGTAGCACTGTTGCCTGGAGCTATGAGGCATAACATAACATATAACACATAATTTGTGTATTTGCAATGCACATGTTGACCCAGAAGGGTATCTTGGTGGTGAATAACAGATGGTTATTATTACCCAACTCAATGTTACTAATTTTATCGACCTTAGAAGGATGAAAGGCTGAGTGGACCTGCAGAGATTTGAACCTGTGACCATGAGGTCAAACACAGGCCCCTATGGAGGACGCATTAGCCCACTAAGCCACCAGACCCAGCAGGGCCCATGACACTCTTGCTAAGTCACTGGATATGCAAAGAGATATCCACCACAGTACAAGTTAGCACCAGTGGAGATTGTCTATCATTCATTTGGAAAGTGCAGTGTACAAGATCATACCCAGTGGTTACTTTACATCCCCTGCCAGCTCAGATATGTGGTTCACTGCCATGCCAACGGTTGCAGAAGGGCATATGCATGAAGTTGGAATAGATGCCAACTGGCCAAAGAACATGTCCAGTACCCTAAGGCAGTGCTGACTTTTTAGACAAAAGCACTTTGCAGGCCGGTAAGATTAAGTCCATACTTTTAATGCTAAAAACAAAATTATAAGAGAATATAAGATAACTCTAGATGAAAGTGTCGTACACAACAGGAAGTCACTTCACAGCTAAGACTATGCAAGAAGGAGAAGATGCCATTTTACAGATGAGACTTTTATCACCCTGTCTTTCTAATTTTAGTAGTACTTGTGGGGTAGCAGCAGATCAGCAGGAGTACCTGCTCTGGGGAGATGTAACACACATGGCCCTGCTGCGCGGCCCTATGTCCGAGTGAAGGGCAGGATTAGCCAATATTTATCCAATATGGTGCATTCCTGTCCTTCCCCCCGCGCTGGCACACAGTGATCACATTTAAACTGAATCAGGTACTCATGCACCTGTACAGTCGGATGCTGCTAAGAGAATATAAGGAGGAGAGCAGCTGAGCCCCATGACTGGCACCACAGCCAGCCTGGTCTTTAAGCAGCAGCTCTTTGCATTCCGGCAATTTCAGATTTCTGCATAACACGGAGAGAAAATAGGAACCCATTCTGGAAGCAGTGAAAAGAAAGTTCTGTCAGCTAAAAAGCAAGGGCTCGATGAAAGTCTAACTATTATCATGGGGGCACTTGGCAGATACTTAAACCAAAAGAGGACACTGTTCCTAAGGCTGCCTACCAGAAGTTAACCAATAGCCTTAGCCAGGAAAGAACAAGAGGGGAGAGAAAGACATAGGTATAGAAGGGACCCCCTAAAAAAGAGGAAGAACTAGTCTTGCCTCATGTTGCCGTCACACACTCCGAAGGATGTCATGCTTCATCATCGGGCATTGGCTCCTCATAGGGCCCGGGGCAACAATGCGCTACGGGTCCCCCGAAGGGTCACTTTGGCTGAGCTCTTTTCAAAAAAATGCCGGATGGTGCCTGAGGGTATGTGGGTCCAAATAAAGAGGGGAAAAGATGCCAACCTAAGAGAATCTGGTGTTCTATGGTGATAGCCTGTCCTGACACTGAGGGGAAACCTGATGTATTTTGGTTCCAGTAGCTATTCGTGATCTGGAACCAGGTTCTAGGCGTGATACACGCAGTGCTTAATGTGAGCCGATGGTTTCCAGTTTGAGCCGATGGTTTCCAGTACTTAACTGTCAACACTGGCACTTATGACAGCCCGCCACATGGTGGCGCTGTTTGTGTCCTTTGGAGATGAGCACAGCAACAGATGTTTATTAGTTCAATATATATTAAAAAAGACTAATACCTGCCTCTCGAGCTGTTCTTATAGCTTTGGGTGCCTGGATAGTCTGAATTGCCACACCAGTAGGTGTGTGATTGCTAATACTTGTGTTGTTACTGTTGCAGGGATTGTGCACAAACACCGAACTATGCATAGGATTATGGGACCTTAGTGCATAGGGACTGAGTCATCCTACCACCTTATTTACCATGAGATCAGGACCGACTAGCAACAGTGTCTCACTTGCCCTCCTACTCACTTACAGAGGAACAAGTGATTAGACACCCCAACACAACACTCCCGACTCTCTCAGGAATCGCGGTTACAAGACACACCCTTTCGCTCGCACTCCTGTACTTGTCCACAATAAGATCTGACAGAAACATGAACAAGTTTAAAATATTTATTTTAACTAACGTGCTCTATTATGCAGTGTACGTGCCACATTGAGCAGAAAAATACATAACACGAATATGGTCAGCATAGCAAGTAATCCGTAGATCATAAAAGGAGCTGTCATAGTGAGAGACCGAATAGCCTAACCTCCCTCCCCTTGCACAGATGCAGGATGATTATATCTTAGAAGATCTCTGGGTGTTATTTGCAGACCCTGTACCTCAGTCTATAGATGGTAGTTCTGCATCATAGGTGCTGTCATGCTCTGCTCCCTGGAGAGGTCCCTCTCCAAGTGTGTGCTACCTATCCATGTATTCCAATAAGACCAAAGTATGTATTCCCAAACAACAGCTGCATCTGTATGTTTTGTCTCGGTTCTAGGGCCTGACCAGAACAGAATAACAAGGGGCATTGTTGTTCGACCTTGTTCCCAATGTTCAGACTAAATCCCAGGAATTTGCAAAGCGTGAACATAACAGCGGGTTCTCACGTGAAAATATCAAAAAAAGCATTTGCAAAATAAACTCATGTAGTATTGCATGCAAAGCAGTGGACAGTCTACAGCATGCTCATGCTAACTTAGGGAAGATGACAATATCCCCAGGGGCCACGTGACATTACTGGCAGTGGCTGGGAAAATGGGTGGTGCCTGCAGTGGCCTCCTGATGAGGGCCCTGCCACTTATCTTTTTTACAAATTAAGCACTGCTTCTGCGGATCTTCCCAACTGGGTGCAGGTTTGGTGTGCTGACACTGGGATACACACAACGCGACCCATACACAATCAACATGCTTGTCCTGCCCAGTAGTGTGTAGGAGAATGGATAGCACTTCGTTCCCCTTTAGTGCAACCAGACTACAAATGCATAATGTCTCAGATAACCAGTAATTCCTTTTTACTGTGTCCAGTTGGACCCTCATATCTTTGCTGCAAAGATATGTTAAAGTTGAACAATAACATTCTACCTCCTGCAGGACAATGGGGCGTATATAAACACTCTCACACATTTACATCATCTCTTGAACACAGACACTCTCACCCACACCCCAAACCATCCATGCTGGATTTGATATTCCTCCGTTCCTCAACTTCCTGCAGTGAAGCAGGCATGTGACAGGAAGTCCTAATTTCATATCAACATGAGCATGGCTTGAAGGGACATAACAAAAGGAAGTGTAAATGAAACCAGACCAATGCAAGAAGATGGGAACTCCAGAGTGCATGCCAAGAACTCAAGCCCTGAGTTCCCCAAAGCAGATATTCAGAGGCTCTTGGGTAGACTGGGATGGAGGGGCAAGCTGAGGCAGGGGTCCGAGCTTCAGGCAGGGACTCCAATTCAATCTGCAGCACATGGCAGAAGGACCCTCCCTCACCCCACTCCAACAGAATAAAATATCAGATACTAATTAGACCAACCAATCCCACCATGGTGATAGAACATGTAAGCATGGATTGGTGGAGCAAAGGGGAGGCGCGCCCTCAATACTATGGGAGCAGAAATCAGGTGATCGGACCTCACCCCCCATCCTCTTCCAAAGCAGAGTAGGGCAGGCAGGAGGAACTAGCATAGATGGCGACAGCAAGCAACGCAAGACACCCGATCTGGTGGCACCATTAGAAACACGTGTTATTACACTGATAATAAGGAATTATAGTGCTCAATAACAACAGTTTCTTGGCATTTTCTTTTTAGGTCTCGCCTGACCCAGCGCATGCGCTGGTCTAGCGAGACATTTTGTGAGGGCTCCAAAAAGTGCTACCAGGCCAGCCTAGAGCTACAGTGCATGTGCGCGGGCGCGTGCGTCGCGCTTTACCGCGATTACTTTCACTTTCGCGGCCGCACGGCCGCTTTGATGTTCTCCGTGAGGCTTCAATAGATTGCAGCAGTTAAAACAAGCATGGCATAGCCAATAGGTCTCACTTTTGGGACCTTATAAGTGTTTAGTTATGCAACTGTTGCATGGCTAAACACTTATAAGGTCCCAAAGGCGAGACCTATTGGCTATGCCAATGCTTGTTATTCTTTTTTTACGGAACCTGACCCGAAGGTATTGGGTATCAGAGCGCTTTACACGAGCACCAGTTGCATCACATGAGTACACATTCATTTTTGTTAGGCACAGGGAGATTAAGTGATTTGCCCAGAATCACAGGATGTTGTGCGTCCCTGCCGAGACTTGAACCTGGTTCCCCAGCTCCGAGGTCGACCGCCCTAGCCGTTAGGCCAACTCTTCTCACTTGGGACCTCATTTTGCATGGCCATGAAAAGGAGTCAGTATTTTTCTTTCGCCCTTGATACAGGCGATACCGGTGCCTCCAAGATGGTAAAAATTCAGCCCAATAAGAGTTGAACCCTGAGAGTCCACTAGGAAATGAGGCATCACAATGGTATCGAGGCCTGAGAGTCCAAGATGGTGCTCTACAGCTCCCTCCTGGTGCCGGCGCACTTGTGGCTGCACAGCACCAATATAGGCACCCTTGCGCAATGCTCGTTATGGGCCGGATTGTTTTGTGCTTGAAGGGATGCCTTCCTGCACAAAACTATCTTTTAAGGCAATTTCCTCTTTCAATGCATGATGCAGGATGCGTCACACATAGAAATAAGAAGTAATGAAGAGAAAGGAAGATATTTCTCCTCGTTAGGCCTCACTCAGGAAGGCTTAGCAATTTTAAGCGTTCCCCAAGTTTACTAACTTTAATAAATCTGGGAATGCACCATGCTCCACCCATGCAACACCTCCCAGACGCAGAGTGACACAACACAGCACAAGGGGTTGTGTTGAGTTACATTTTCTTTACCAAGTCACACAAGATGACAAAATGTCACCTAACATTGTGCCCTAACTGATCCATAAAAGTGGCACAACCACAACACAAAATGTTAGTGAAGCTGGGGATGAGTTCAAGTCGCTTAGAATGCTCAATGCTCAGATACACATTTCATGGTACATAACCTGGACTACAGCATTCTTTTAGGATCGTCACAATACAGCATGTCGGGACCTCCGAATATAGTGTAAAAAATTGCTTCATATTACTTTAGAGTATTTCCATCACTTACCTGGCCAAGCCCTGTGCCTTAATGGTCATTATGTATTTCTAGCCTGCTCTTCAAATACAAGCTTCCACCTGGTAATGAGGGCATGCCTCTGTGGTTGTATCTTGATGATTGAATTTAGGCTGAGCCCCCAGAATGCTAAAATAGGTGGAGCAAACATGCTTTTAGTCTGGAGCCCCGAAACACCTGGAGGTGATGTTTGCTATGTGTACAACACAAAACTCTTCAGGGTGAGATTGTGCAACTGATAACCAGAAAGAAATGCAAACTCATGCTGAATCACAGAAGATCTCTATGCACTGGGCTAACAGGATACAAGCAGGGACACGGTGTTCATAAGCAGGTCATCGTTTGCTCAATTTTAATGATATTTTCCATAGAGTCCTCATGACGCATCGATATAATTTCAGGTATAGACAATGTTTGAACATTGAAACCCCAGGTGGACTCCACATAAATGCCCATGCATTCATTTTGCATGTGTGCGGTTACTTACATGTGAGAGAGATTCGTGAGCTTCGTAAACATCTGGTTGTGGATGTTCGGAATCTCCAAACCCTCAAGGCTTCTGCCAGGAAAAATAAATGCATATTAGTTAGTAAGATAGTCATTAATGCGTCTGGAAGCGCTAGGGCAGTCTGATTCAGTATAAAACGAGCTATGGACCTACTCATAAAGAAAATACTTTTTCTCTGTGTACCTCTCTGTATCTCTTTGTTCTTTATGTTCACCCAAAATAATCCCTCTGGAGTTTGTCCACAAACAGATTTCCTCTAAAGAAGGGAAATTGGCATCTTTTGAGATAAAATAACAGTCCTTGTGCTTAGCAGTCTATAAATAAGGCAGTCAGATTTATTGATATCACTCAGCCTATCAGTCTGTTTGTCAACATCTGTCTGTGCTCATGTTCCTCGTAGGCAAACCACAGGTACTCATGTTTTTCCATTGTCATGCATAGATGACCATGGTTCTGCTGTGCTTTAAGACGTACATGATGCAAAGATAAAGGATGTCTTTATCATTACAATCTGATGGGAGAGAGAGGGATTTATTGATATTGTGGTATCTGGGAACAGGATGAATGGTGAGGTAAATACAGTCACTAAGTCACTGGAGTGTTTGTTATTAGGAGAATGCATGGCCTGTTCACATGCTCCTGTTGATCCTATTCAATGGACAGTGCTAGCACAACCTAGTGGTAATTGACTAAGAGCAGGGTTCATCTTATCAACAGGATGGTGGTTTGTTGTATGCAAAATGGAGGCAGAAGATCTTACAATGGCAGACTCTGATCTGGAGGACAGATGCAGATGAGACAATGTGTGTTTTGTTGGGATGCCAGAACAATCTGTGGGGGAAGAGACAGTGCATGTTGTTGAACACTGGCTGCCAAAAGTATTGAAGACTGGGTTCATTGCACTGCTCTACATCACTAGCACACACAGGGGACACCGATTAAATAGAGGGAGAGGGAGCTGACCTCATACTTTCATCACATGCTTCCTGAGGCAATGGAAGTGTAAACATACAAGCTACAAACAAAAAGAAGTACAGTGGGAAGACAAAAAAATTCTATATTTTGGCAGAATATTCAATGGATACCATGGTTAAAGAGAAAGGTTCTTAGAGATGCCACCGGTTTTAGGAAGTGGGACATTAGACATTGCTCTGTAGCCAGAAAGGCTGTAATTCCACAAGACCACAAAAAGTGAGCCTTTTGAACAAAGCTCTTGAAAGATGGATAAATCAGTGAGTGTCCATGGTCCGGTGGTCAATTGTACTTTGGTGCCACTTGTGATCTGTAACAAGTATTTCAACAATTTACTGTACCAGAGACAGATGAAACAAGACAATATTCAGCTTCTGGTAAGGCATCAGTGTACCTGTAGCTTTTTTGTTAATTTATTATCATTCTAAACGGTTACATATGCAACGGCCTAGGTTTAGAGTTTGCTACCTGTATTCTGACCCACCATGTTAAGGACTACAAAAACCAGGAGAGCTACAATTGTAGGGAAAACACACTAAGCAATTTCAGTTGTATTTCAGGAGACAACACGCAAATGAGATGAGGAGTCGTCTGAGATTATAGTTTTGCTGCCACTATGAACCCAAGGGGGCCTCTCCATCTTCAACAGACAGAGCCTCAAACAATAATTTCCTAGGCACACCTGTAATGAAGGAGGAGTTCAGAAATACTGTGGCAAACCTCTGATGAGAGATTTCCAAACCGTTAGCATCCTGCATTTCAGGGCTGAGGCCCATTGTTCTTATTGACACCAGAAGGCGTCCATGAGTATTCCTCGAGGCGGGGTCTCCTGTTAACACCAACCACACTTGTCCTGGAACCAAAAGCTGAACTCCAGCATTTTCCACTTCTAGTGCTCTGAACTCAAGCTAAGAGCCACTGACCTGCTCGGCCGCTGAGTTGTTAATGAACAACTACTGATGCACAACTGACAATCCCATGCAACACCCTCAAAATGTGCTTGCAAAACCTCTCTGAATTCTTGTATCAACCAAACTCACAGTGCACTAGCCACATAATAAAGTACAGACAAGGAGGTGTTGCTATGTGCCTAATACCCCCTGGATTACAAACTTCTTGAAAAATGACAGAAGGCCACGTCAAATTGCATACCTAGATTATTTGTACTGCCTGTAATATCTACGGCAACATTTTACAGCCATTGTTTATAAATGATTCTTGGGGAGTGATCCAATTCTCAAATCCTATGTGCCTTTTTAGCAAATTTATTTTTAAAATGTGCCATAAAATCCAAAAATGGCTAGATATTTTCAAATATTTCTAATTTGCCTTCCTGGAAAAAGTAGCTTTGCTTACTACCTCGGTGCAATTCAGTCATCCACTTATGCCTGACCCAGGTGAAAGTTCACAACCTGCCCCTGGAGAGAACCTAGCAGAAAATATGGGTGGGGAACAATGCCTAAAGTTGTTCACATAAGACAGGAGGGGTAACTTAGTATTTTTCAGGAGGTACCCAGGCCAGGCTTGCAGAGTTAGATCTCTAGAGCTCAGTGGTGCTTTGCGGCCATTGTCAATTGGAGAGAGGGAGGAAGTGGGAAGAGATGAGGAGATAATAATTTCAAGGGGCTCATTCCAGTGTCTGAGGCATATTCCAATGCAACCTACCTTCAGTGGTGCTTTGAAGGCCATTGTCGATTAGAGAGAGGAAGGAAGTGGGAAGAGATGGAAAGATGATAATTTCAAGAGACTCATTCCAGTGTCCGAGGCATATTCCAAGGCAACCTACCTTGATGTATTTTCTTTGTTGCACTTGTTGACTGAAAATGTTCAGCTCCAGGTTGTGTGCACACCATGTAAGATTGAATATTTCTCATACTAGGTGTATGTGATGAGGGTCTTGACTATTATGCAGTAGTTCTTGGAAAGAAGCTGGGGATGCAGGGAGAGGGTGTATATTTGAAACGGGATTGGTCAGACATAGTTGTGGTTTTGGTTACTTTTTATAAGATTGCTTGTAAGGTGCTCAAAAGGTTAACTGTAGGTAAGTAGGAGGCAAATGCATGCAGGAAACTCCTCTGACACTAAGCGGTTTGGGACTTTACAGCTAGCTATATGGGTAATGTATATGAAACTGGTGTCGGTGTGAAAGATTTTTGCTAATCCTCAGAGGGTAGATGTAAATGTTCCTGGATCATGGCTAGGAATCAGGTTTGAACTATAGCAGTAGACGTTTGATAGGTTTTGTTTAGCAAATGTTCCAAACTATTTCTATCTTGTCAAAATGTATTAACCTTAGAGATTTTGCAGTTTTTACCCCAAAAATCTGGTGAACAAACTTGTTTGCTGAAAGAATGTCCCATACAGAAACTAAAATCGTTTCAACCTCACAAAATGCAAAGTTTGTAGAGATTGCACAACATTTAATTTGTACACACGCTAGCTTGAACCTGCCATTATAAAAGGGGAGTTTGGCATATACAACTGACAATATATCCGGATGCAGAAGAAACACAGTTTAGAAAATAATCAATGTCATCGACTGACTACACTTTGAGATTGTGCTGCTTGCCGTTATCCTGTTAGAGTGATGGCGACTCCCTAATGCAACAGTTAGACCTTACTAAGGCTCATTGTAGAGAGTGAAGGCAATTAGAGAGAGTGATGAAGTGGGAGGAGATGGAGAGATGATGAGGTGGGGAGTCTGCATGAGAATAGCAGTGGGGGGTATTGATTCGCATAAAGTGGGCCTCTGTCTAGAGTGGCCCGGGGGATGGATAATGCTGGTTTGGAATACCACCCCGGGTGATTTCCAGTGGTTCAGGCTATTTGCAAACATTTCTTCCATCACCGTGTGTGTTTTGGCAAATGTTTGTAATCACCAAGTGGCGCTTGGTAAGGCACGAGGCAGGCTTTCCCAGTATGTGCCACAGGAAATCATCACCTCTCCCTTTCTTCCCACCGTTTTACTCTCAACAGATGACACCAGTGGCTACCATGCTTTGGACCACCACAGGTAAAAACATCTTCTTTGTATGACAACTTTAGGTGCAGACCTATCAGTGGTGTGAACAGCCTTCGGGAATTATCTTCAGCGAAGGAACACAAGGTTTTACAGCGCTGTTTTTGAAGTGCATAATTCAATGTGGGATGCATTACAAACAAAGATGAGTGCCAGCAGAAACACATATAGGCTGGTGTGGTACTGCTGAAAAACATTCAAGAGTGCCCAGGCAGGATAGAAGACTTGAAATCCACCCAAAATACAGGCATTTCTTCTATAGTGACAAGCTGAGGCCTGCCACCTCAGCATTTTTGAGGTGTTGTAAATCCCTGTTAAGTTGTTCCTTGATGAACACATCCTAGACTAAAGATTGCTTCCTGGACTGGTTGGTCCATCCTCTAATGCCACTCCCATAAACAGTGAGAGCTTTCTCTCTTGTTGGCGAATCGAGGATAACCACAGGCCTCTCATCTGCCTTAATATGATAGGTCTGCTGTTACCCCACAGTCCCATTCAATATCAGCCTTCCTTCCCACCTGCCTTCCCATGGGCCTCTCATCTGCCAAATGTGATAGGCCTGCTGTCACCCCACAGCACCAGTCAATATCAGCCTTCTCTCCTCCCTGCCTTCCCATGGGCCTCTCATCTGCCCAATGTGATGGGCCTGCTATCAACCCCCAGTCCCAGTAAATATCAACCTTCCTTCCTACCTGCCTTCCCATGGGCCTCTCATCTGCCCAATGTGATAGGCCTGCTATCAACCCACAGTCCCAGTCAATACCAGCCTTCACTCCTCTCTCTAATAAATACTATGACTTTTGTCTTGCTTTTGTGGAGGAGATGTCACAGCATGTCTGCATACTTACAAAGAGTGCAGGTGCATCAGGGTGTTGAACTGGTCTTTGGGGATCACCTTCAACGGGTTGAAAGAAATATTTCTGCGAAGAGAAAAACATTTACTTCTCAGCCTTCAATGACAAGTCTTATTACCTGGCCCTTGATGTAGAAACCTATCAGGGATGCTACCCAATGAGCTTTGCATGGCCCACACCCTTGTCATCATCAACAAGGTCATAAATTCTTCTTTTCACACAGCTTGACACAAGCAAACTTCAATCACTCTCCACTCCTCCTCTACTTGCCTTTTCAATGCACAGACCACTTCTGTTCCAAGTCAATTCCCCACCAAGCACAGAGTATTACGCCAGGGTGATGCTACATCTGCCTAAAATGTAGCCCCGCGAGATGTTATGGTGTATGCTGTGTGGTGAGGGCATACCTTCTGAGCAAGACATCTGCTTTGACGATCATGCCCCCATTTCCAACCCTTACTAAGGGCCCTGATTTAGAGTTTGGCAGGCGGGTAACTCCATCACGAGTGTGAAGCATATCACATCTGCCTTATTACTAGTGCATTATACCCTATGCCACTTGTAATAAGAAGGGCTGGATATCCATCACGTTTGTGATGTGTACCAGTCCACCAAACTCCAAATCAAGCCCTCTTTTTCAAATTATATACTGTGTCTTTTTCCCATATATTTACACGGCATTTCTTTCCCAATGGTGTCTGGCCATGGATTTTAAGATAGTTCTTATCATGCCAAGATATGACATGACAATTTTCTCTATTTGATCGATTACTTGTGATCAAGCAAAGTTCTATTTTTCCAATTTTCAGCATCAATTGATTTTTTTTCCAGTCGAGTATAAATCCTGCACCATTTGTTCTATTATCTATGGTCACCACTGCCTAATATTTACATTCAATAGCATACACATCATTTGGCAGTTCTAACCCGTGCTACATGTATGAACCATCAGCCTGCGTCATAAGTGTCTCTATAGATGGATCTTTGCTTATTTGCACCATTCACAGGCGCGTTCACAACCCTAGATTAGGTCCACTTTGGAATTGCCCAGACAGAACTCTGTGTTTCATCAAGTGTGCACTCACTAGGACTTTGCTCGGTAGTAGTTTCTGGTTTGAAAACTGATCAATAAAATGCTATTGGAAATATTTATGATGCAACGCAGAAAAGTTCGTGAGTATGGCCCAAAAGATCTGCCACTGGATTTTTGGTGGAAAATTAAGAAATGTTGTACATGAGGTTTACGTTTCACAAATGAATTAATTTGACCAATGTTTGCCATTAAACCAATTATTTAGATAACATTTTGTCAAATACTAGTCCCTAAGCTCCCCTTCCCACATGAGGCATCTGCTAACAATGCTTACTAGCCACTTACAACAGCTGCAGGTCCGGCAGATCCGCGAATAATGCAGGTGGAAGATCTTGGAGCTTGTTGACGGACAGGTCTCTGCACAGACAGAAGAAGAGAGTGGTTAGGAGGACACTTCCTCGCTTGGAGTTCAGTGGAATCTTGAATATATATACATGTCATCGAGCTACATGCATGTGGAGTGAAATGCTGCTCTGTCCATAGAAGTAAAATCTAATTTTAATTGTAAAAACCTATTGCTTCTAGGCTTAGAGGTTACCAATAAGGAAGACCAAAGCCAGCATGGATTACACCAACTTTCCCCCTCTGCTCCTCAGTCTTGGATCATCGTTGTCGCTCGAAGAAGAGTGCTCAGTTGCCTACCAGCGAGGTTTGCATTAAGGGTGTCCAATAAATACATTCCGTGGTACACATATACATACACCCTTCCAAAGTTTTATGTTGACTTGGAGGAATATTCTTCACTGTAAAATGCTTACCCCCCTCTGCTATGCTAGTTTTCATTAGCATGTTAAATTCTTATCATATCCACTTTTGTGCCCTTTTACTTAATGTTTGTACAAGTTAATGTTCTTTGCTTTAAGTCCTCACACATTTGCTAGTTGTAAGGCATATATCTTATTACATACAAAATTAGAGGTGAGTAAATTATTACACCCTGCTTGCAAAAATGGGAAACCCTGCTCTTTGTGAAGATGGGCTGAGATTCCAAACTTCACCTGAGGTGTTACCTCCAAATTATTGGCGATAACACACAGCAAATCCCCTAAGCCACAAAAGGGACCTGTTCACTTTCTGGAGAAAAACATTTAACTAGCAGTTACCTCTCATTCCTCCCATACCGAGTTATGTTCAGATAAGCAGGAGAGTTAGGAGTCAGACAGACCTGTTAGAGAATCTCTCATCTGAGGGTAGAATACTGAGAGACCTGCCCCATACCATGAAGTCATAGTTGGTATTGCACATATACTATTCAACTGCTCCCACAATCTGGAACACTCTCCCTCCTGAGATCAGATGCAACCCTTCCACATCCCTTTTCAAGAAAGAAGCAAAAATTCCATAATTCAACAAATTCACCACCCACTGAGGACTTTGCCCCCTCTCTTCTTGATCAGCTTCCCTCCACCTTGTCCAGAGTCTTGCTTTATTCGCTCTCCTACGTCGCTCCTTCATTTATACTATGTTCCTCCTCCTTCGGACTACACTCAGGCTGGGGATTATGTTAGATTATGTCTTTTTATCTCTCTTCTACTCATCTGTGCATGTAAATAAATTGTAAATTGATACTTGTATAGCGCACTACTCACCCGCAAGGGTCTCAAGGCGCTTGTACGAATACTGCAGTGGAACCCATCCTGGCTTTCCCTGTGAGGTGTCCACTCCTGGGTACCCCAGGCATCCTTAGCGTTGTGGGGGCCATTGTGGAGATTAAGCAAGCTATTGCCCAGAGTTGCAGAGTGGAACTCCATGATTGGAATAGGCACCGAGACGAGAATTGTCAGGTCCGTGGAATTATGAGCCCAAGACCCGCCGAGGTGGGGAATTGAACCCTGGTCCTGGGCCAGACCTCTGCATCAGGGTCTGCCGCTCTAACCATTGAGCCACATGCAAGCAAATATTGTTCTCCATGATGTATGTTATGTATAATAGATCAGTCAGTACTATATTGTTATTATTTGTCTGTTTTGCTTATTCAGTGAAGCGCTCTGTCGCCCGAAAGGGTCTCGTTCGTGGCAGATAAAACTATAAATAAATAAATCTACAACTTGTGTATTAGATTGTAATACCTCAGCAATAATCAAATAAATTAGGGCAAAGGCTAAATAAGCCGGACTCATATTTCATCACACATTGGCATTGTTAGTCCCCCTAAATTCGAACTCGCTGTCTAAAAGCATGGTTGCACATGTTCTTATCGATATGTTGTTATCTAATGTCTTCCCGTGGATGTTATCGTGCCTTCAGGCCTGAAGCTGGGACTCCATCATTCAGAAACCACTTCAGCAACCAGTCTGTGTGCCTTACACTGTGCATTGCTTAATCTTCTTTAAGACAAGCAGGGCTTTAAGTGGGCCGGGTCTGAGCACCGGCAGTTTTTTTTTGGGGCCCTCGAAACGGGTCTCTATCGGGCTCTATTTTCGTGGCTACTAAAGGTAGTCCGTTCTTTATTTTTTTTTTTTTCGGACCCGTTTTGAGGGCCCAAAAAAAAACTGCCGGTGCTCAGACTCTGCCCACTGTTGCTGCACTGTTAGGTAACCTGACCCCGTCTCCCTTCGCCATCCTCCACTTTGCTGAACTTGTTGGGAACCTATCAGCTCAGTGGTCACGGCCTGACGTCACTACAGAAGGCCCCTCGGCGTGCACCTAGCTGCCTTGAATGAGTCTCCCCTCCTGCAACACAGATAAACACACGAGGCTCCGACTCTCCGAGGTGCCTTGCACGAGTGCCTTCCCCCGCACTTAAATGCCGTGGTGCAAGAAGGTTGGTATGAGGAACGTGTTTCTGAACCTAATTTCAATGTGCTGTGGTGCGTCTCTGTCCCGAAGGGTCTTGCACTGGAGCGAAGGTTGCACAGTGTGAACCTCTCTCGTGCATGCTGCTGCCAAGGTACATTCTTCAGCCCGGTTCTTAAACTCTTTTAAAAGTAGGCGCAGCGCCACCAGGCAAGTAGGAGCCTGGCACTGTCATGGTTGGCATTCCATGCCCACGTTACTGTACGAGTCTCGCACGCGGCCCCTCGTGGCTTGCAGCTTTCAGCTCATAGTTCCATGAAAACAACACGCTTCTAGATGGCTTTTCTTCGCCCTACCTGTAATGTTCCGCCCTGGGCTAAAACCCGTCCGTAGCCTTCCGTACACCCCCCTCGCCCCAGGGGCAGCCTCGAGGGTGGCCACCCTCCCCCATTGGCGCATCCTCCTTAAACTTCTGAAGTCAAAAGGAGGCTTGAACGAGCACATTTTTTGTAGGTCGGTTGGTAACTTGTACGTTTAATGGGATACAGGACGTTAAAGTGACAAGCGTTGTTAGCAACGTTTTCGAAGAATAACAGCCAGAAGTAGCCCCCTCGAGATGGTTTACTCTTACTTACCTGCTACCATTTAAGGGAGAGTGTCTTTTGGCTATTCATTAACTAATATATGCGTGTTAATTTACAGTATACAGTGTATATAACATGTATCCGCAGAGTAAAGTACAAATAGCCTGCCGGGGTCCGAGGAACCTCGTATTTGCGCAAGACGTATACCGGCTGCGAAAGAGGCTTTGGGTAAGAATAAAAAAACATTAGCGGTACAACTTGGTCGAGAGAAACGCGACCGTAACAGTGGAGTTTATTTCTCCGACTTTTGAAAAATATACACATTTAGTCAAATGCAGTCGAAGTAGCGAATGGACAGACTTCCGGTCTTGGGGGGTTTGGAACAGCGACGCGGCGGCTTTTACAGTTTCAGTTGGGCCCTGCTGTGCCCGGGATGCGTTTTGGAAAATGGAATGGGCGAGACGTCATTACAATGACTGGAACTATAATACCCCGTGCTAATAAAATATATATATATTTCTTACTATCATTATTATTATTTTAATGTATTTTTCTGTTTTTTTTTTCAAAACGTTGCATCGCGCATAATATACAGTGGGCGATAAAACACAAAATATGCGCAGGCCGCGGTGATTCTCGCCAGCTCTTCCTTGTTGGAAAATCCTAGATTCTTAGAGTTGGGCACCATGTGTGCAAACATTAAAAGGCCAGCGAGGTCAAAGCTACTCTTGGGTGTTTTTGTTTATGGTTTTTATGTGGGGTTGGTGAAAGCAACACCCCAACGCGTGTTTTTTAAAGTGTTTGGTATTTTTATGGGTTATACTTAATAAATATACCTTTTTGCCTATTTTATTATCCTTTGCTGGATGCGACTTCATGATTTTCTTAAGCACACAGTGCTAGTTATTTTGATTTAGACCACGCCCCTACTCGGATAGGCCACGCCCCTTCAAGACATTAACCACGCCCCTTTTAGAGCACCCCCAGTTTTTTTTCCCACTTAAAGCACTGAAGACAAGTATATGCTACTTGTAGTATCATCCAGGTATGCCCCAATATTTTAAGGGGAGCACAACATGACACCATAAAATGAGTGTGCCATGTAATGCGAAGTGCAGAATTCCTAGTGTTGCTCCCATCATGTGTAATTTAAAGACACCAGGTTCCTACAGCCTGAGGTCCTTTCCACAAAGAGTGACCCTCAAGCTAAGGAGATTTGCGTGGCTGCCCTGAGCTCCGCTCTACCTTCCCTGATCCAAGGAGCTCCGTTGATTCAGACGCATTTTGGAAATCCTCTAAGGGGCTTCTCCCTGTCTCAGGAGTAGGTTGGGACACGCTGGAAGTTCTGCCAGGGGACTAATAGCATCGGGCATGTAGAAGGTGTGAGTCTGGAGTTTCACAAACTGTTTAATAGACACTTAGCTAAGGCTCCCAGTTTTCAGTTTTTACTGAATATTTCAGATAAATACAGACATGAAAAAATGTGTTTTCTATCTGTATTTATTTTTAAAAGCAGAAAAACACTGAAAATGTTGCTTCTAATGAGTGACTTTCCATGTTGTCTGTGAATTCCAAGATAACTGATGAGCAGAGAGACAGCATGGGGAGTTACAAAAACAGGTGAAGATATATTTAAGTACAGGCATATGTTCTCAAATATATTTGTAGTAAATTGCTAATATTTACCTGTGGTTGTAGTATTTTGCTATATTTGGCTGCTGAATTTGCTAAAGCACGACTTCAGAGTATGAGTGCATGTTTATTGGTTAAATTAATGTGGAAATGTACCAATTATACTCCAATTATTTGCAAACCACGAAATAAATATGGATAAATACTAATAAGATGGACAAAAAATAAAAAAAAGATAAATAAAGGCAGAAATGTAAAACAAATACCATAAAACTGGGAGCCCTACACTTAATGTTCATGGGAGAGACTCCAAGGAGCCTTGAGACACTTGTATATCTGACATGGTATCATGAATCTCTGTATAGAAGGAAACTATTAACTTGTCAAAGGTGTTTAGAACTGATATGCAAAATATGCAATAGAGTTAACAAAACATTCAAACAGAAATAGCAAAACCTACACAGTGGTCTGTTGCTATGGTTAGAGGCCCAATTTAACATGCAATGGTTAGGATGAAGTTTACATATGCATCAAGCAAAATATGAACCGCAGTTTAGCAGACTACAGAAATAAATATCGAACAACGTGCAGACACCTTCTAAAATACTAAGGGCCAAATGTAGGTAAATTCAATTTAGCGAGTCCTAAATAGCGAATTTTACCGATTCGCTATTAAGGACTCGCTAAATTGAATGTAGGTGGGAATCGCAAAAATATTAGAGATTCCTTAATATTCCTTAATAACGAATCGCAAATTGAGATTCGTTAATAAGGAATACCTACCAATTCATTCCTATGGGCTAAGAGGCCCATAGGAATGAATGGGAAGATATTCACTATTTGCGATTCGGTATTACAGAATTGCAAATAGCGGGAGCTATTTCAAGGGTGCCAGGGTGTCAAAAGGACACCCTGTTGCACCCCTGAAATGTGCATGTGTGCCACATGGCACTTTTAAAAAAGCAAAAAAGTGCTTTTTTAAAGGAAATTGCTAATTACCACCAACTTTAAGTTGGTGGTAATTAGCGATTCCTTAAGGCTGAAGTGCACCTTTTTTTGTGCCACTTACATTGTATTTGAGGAATCGCAATTTCCGATTCCTTAAATGCAAGAGCAAAATAAGGAATCGCAATTTTGCGATTTCTTATTTTTCAAGTAGGTTTAAACTCACCTACATTGCTCTCAGCCAAATACCGGTCAGTAACGCAGAAATTCGCAGA
The DNA here is from genome assembly GCF_964204655.1 of Triturus cristatus. Classification (NCBI taxonomy): domain Eukaryota; kingdom Metazoa; phylum Chordata; class Amphibia; order Caudata; family Salamandridae; genus Triturus; species Triturus cristatus. The sequence goes on from NC_140588.1 coordinate 1,042,867,856, forward strand.
ATTTCTGCGTTATCGCTCGGTATTTGGTTACCTACATCCCGCCCTAAGTTGTCTATTACTAGTACCCTGTAGTTTCCAGGGAGGGTGGGAGGGGGGACAATTCCTGTGCTGGTATTATCGATACCGGGCAATACCTCCCCATCAGATAACGAGGATTACAAGTTTCTTCCCACAGAGTGGAAACAATATGACAGCCATTGTGGGTTCATTGCCATAGGTTTCTCCTTCTTGTTGGGGAAATAATGGGCCCAGATCTGCAAACATTTACCACCTGCTTAGAGCAGGTGGCAAGTGCTGCGTGGCTTTTTCTCTTTCCCATGTGTGGGTGGAATAAGGGTGAGGCGGCAGGAGGGACAGTGGCGGCTGTCACCCAAGGAGAGTGGTTTGGCAGTTAAATGGGTGGTGGGTGAATGCGGCGCAAAATTAAATGAACAAAATTGCCAACATGCATTTCATTATAACAGTAATGTTATGCATGTCAGTGATTTAGTACACATTACCACACACATAAAATAAATTTAAAATATTTAAAAAAATATAGCTCACTTACCTGCTGCATGTCCTCGCTCCAGTCCGGTGTACTTCTCTCCTCCAGCACGGGCCAAGCCAACTCTCCTAACCAATCTTGGTGCTGCCCTCATGCTGGTAATCAGCATGAGAGAAGTGCCAGGATTGGATTGAGCAGGCGCTCTCAGTGCTCCAAAGAGCACTGGAGGTCTGTGCTTGCTATTAACCCAGTTGTCCAAGACCGCTGGGTCGAGAGGTTTATGGTGCCCATGTCAGGCTGGCCATCGCAAGCAGCCGGCCACAGAGACATGCACACTTGAAACCGTGCCCTGCCCATCACTTCTTTCTGATGCTGCCAGTCAGCACCGGCCTGCACCTGTCCTGCCATTCGGCTCAGGATGGGGTGTTTGAAAAATGAAACGGTGATACATTTACTTTATTACCATTAGATTTTTCATCTCTGGGGCATTGTGGGCATTTAAATCAGTGGGGCGACGCTCCCCCACCTTAACGGAGGAGCCGCCCCTGATGGAGGAAAGGCGTCCTTTCAGTCCAGCTGGGGAGTTTCTACTGCGACTTTTATTCTGAAATATGGGGGCGGGCACAGCAGCTGTCTGTAACGCCCGCAGCTTCACCGATGGCTCCTCGTCTGATGTCTCCGGGCCTGTAATTAACGGGTCCAAAGTTTGAGGACCCTATAATTACAGCCCGGAGACACCTGACAACTTGTAGTTGCCTGTAGCAGTATCCCTTTCAGGGCTAGTTAAATAGCCGCAGGGCCCAATGAGATATGCAGAGGCCTAGCAAAATATGACCAAAAGTCTGCCTAGAAAAACCACAAGAAGAGAGAGTAAAATATTCCCACAGACTTACTGATATGTGAAGGAATAGCAAACCATGAGAATAAATGTATTAAATTATGCATGAAGGCAGAGCAAAATATACAAATAGATTTAGAGAATGGACAAAGGGGCTAGTCAAATATGCAATTATATCTAGCCAAATATGTACAGAAGCCTAGCTAGGGGGCATATCAACAACAACCGGCGATAATTATTGCTAAGCGCACTTAGCGCTAGGATAATTATCGCCGGCTAGCATTGATTTTTATCGCTGAGATAGCGTGCTATTAGCAACGCTTATCTCAATAGCGATAAAAATCCTCGCGCTAAGTGGCTAACATGAGATTATCGCTGGAAACCCAGCGATAATCTCACGTTAGCTTGTTGATAGGGACAGACAAACTTAGCCATGATATCCTCCTTCCATAGGATATCATGGCTAAGTCAGAAAAAAACCAGATGTAAAAAAGCAGCGTTAACCGCGGTTAGCGCTGCTTTTTTTGTCTCTAACAGGGTTAGCGACATTCTTGATAATAGGAGAAATGTCGCTTAGCGACATTTCTCCTATTATTTTACTCTGGAACGCCCCCTTTGCATCTCATTAGAGATGCAAGGGGAAGCGTAGAGTAAAAGGGTGCTAACATGCACATTTGCATGTTAGCACCCTGTTGTTGATAGGGTGCTAGTTTTATCTCTGCTTTTTTGGCTTTTAAAGCCAAAAAAGCAGAGATAAAGCCCTTGTTGATATGCCCCTCGGTGTGCAAGAAGAGTTAGATAAATATCAAAAGGGCGTTAAGTAAGAACAGAAGCACTGGATGAAGGAAAGCAGCAAAGATTGCATTACAACCAGAGCTGCCCTCTTCGGAACCGGCCAACCAGGTTCAAGTCCCGGCGTCAGCCCCAGAACCTATGATTCTGGGCAAATCACTTATCTCCCCTTACCTAAAAATAAAAAATAAATAAACAAAAAGCGATCTGACCTTGTGTGGTGTAATTGATGCGCACGTAAAGTGCTCCAATGCCCTTGGGCCGTGGTCGCCTTATTAAAAGTGCGAATAATAAATAAATAAATCCAGTTATTGGGCAGAGGCCAAGTAGTGAAAGGGAGGCGAAGCAGGAACAACTTAAGAAGCTGCCCATTCCAAGAGCAGGCCAGCTAGCCAGATACTTGTATACGACTATAAGCCATAAAAAGACAAAACATTATAAAAAACACAAGATACGTACAAAAAAATAACCAGTATAAAATCACAAAGAATGAATGCATGCATATATCAAAATACCAAAGTGCAATTTTAGAACACGAGAAATCTGGTCATTTTATAACTATCGAATCAGAAATCAGTTTAGACACACCTATAAAGGATAAACACAACAAAAAAGAGAATCCCTAGCCTGAAGTGCAAGATTAAAAGGTTTGAGTTATTAAGGTTCTCCTCTCTTCTAATTCTAAGTGCTTGTCTGACATAACTTATAACAGCTAGATGGCAAAACTCCGAGTCTAAAAGCTGTAAACGTTGCAAGCTTTAAATATGTGATCTAAGGCCAAAGGAAAGCAATACTCGACGCGAAAATTGCAATCTAGAAACCACAAAAAACATAAAATGGACAAGTGATTTTTTGGAGATCTTGTCACAAGGACAAGAAGGCAAAGTGGTGTACCAAGTGCCCTGCTGGGGATATGCTACCAAAAAGTGGAAAGTGCCTAATCTAAAATAAAATGAGTCAGATAAAATCTAGGTTTGGGGTTCAAAATCCACAATAAATATAGTTCTATCCATCTTATGGATTTTATATCTAGGTAATGACAAACCGAGCTCATAGATAAACACATAGGGGCATATCAGCAAGGGCCGGCGATAATTATCGCTAAGCGCACTTAGCGCTAGGATAATTATCGCCGGCTATTGTGGAATTTTATCGCTGAGATAGCGTGCTATCAGCAACGCTTATTTCAAAAGCGATAAAATTCCTCGCGCTAACAGCCAAAAGTGAGATTATCGCTGGAAATCCAGCGATAATCTCACACATTTTGGCGTTAGCTTGCTGATAAGGCAGGGCATAATTAGCCATTATATCTACCTTACATAGGATATAATGGCTAAGTCAGGGTGAAAGCAGGCGTAAGGAAAGTAGCGTTAACTGTGGTTACCGCTACTTTTCTTATCGCTATGCCTGTTAGCGATTCCCTTTATAATTGGAGAAATGTCGCTTAGCAACATTTCTCCAGTTATTTTGGGACAGAACGCCCACTTTGCATCTCATTAGAGATGCAAAGGTGGGCGTTATGGGAAAGGGAGCTAAAGCAAGGAATCACGCGTTAGCGTGACCTTGCTGATTAAGCGATAAAATTATCGCCGCTTTTCGTCTGAAAACGGACGCTAAAGCGCAATCATTTTTTATCGCCAGCTTGCTGATATGCCCCATAGAAAGTCTAACCTGGTTTCTATGTTGATAAAGAAGAGATTTCACCTAATTCTTTGAGTTATCCTCAATTTCTTTAGGTGGATAAAACAGTTTTGGCAGACCAAAGTCTGAGAAAGCCCTCTTGACTTAACCAGGGAATGGAGTCCATATGATCTTGTCTTAAACAATCTTCAAGGAACAATCCGGAAAATTTAGTGTGCAGCGAGTGCCAGATTTTGAGCCAAAAAGGGAGTGGTGCCGCCTTCACTATATCTTCTAGAAAGGTAGCTCAAGTTCCAGGTGGACAATAAGGCTGGCAGTACTCTTGATGAAGACAACAATCTACGCAGGAATTTGTTCTCTATAATTTGTAAACTTTCTGGAGAAGTGTAGCCTTAACGCCGGCCCCGTAAGTCCCAAAGTAAAACATTGTAATTTTGAAATTCAGCCCCACCCATAAAATCATGAAAGGGTTTAAGAAGCAACCGCAATCCGTTAGCGGTGCTGGCAATTAAAACTGCGTCATCTGCGTAAAGTAAAGCAGGAACTGGGCGGCTCCCGACCATGGAGACATCCTTGCCTCTGGTCACCAGCTCCGACTCAAGGCAATTTATGTAAAATAAAAATAAAAAAAGGGGGCTAAAATACAACCTTGTCTCACGCCTTTTCAAGGGTTAAAGGAAGGAGTACATTGACCATTTGCACCAAAGCGGATCTGGGCCTCCGTACCCCAGTGCAGACGTTTCGAAAGATCAATCGAGCAAGATCCATCGGTGACCATCATATTCAGTCCCTCCTTTGGCGGCAAAAGGGTGGCTGACCGGCGTCCCGCAGTCCAGTCCTGCGTGTGGGAGCACAGATAGGAGGTATAATGGCGGGAAGATAGGTGGGTGGGCAGTACCTGCCTTTTTTGAAGTCTGTTTTAGGGGAAGGATAGTAAAGAACAGGTTTTCTGTAGCTCTCCGGTCAGTGATATGAGGGAGCGGCCTGTGCCCTAGGCCAGGGGAAGGATGTGGTGGTGAAAGCCTCATGTGCCCTCCCTCGGCGCAGTGTGAGTCTGGCTACACCTCCGGCTCGAGAGTTTGTAAAAGCTTGGGAGAATAAAGCTGAGTTTTTTAAGGACAAAGCCAGCGATTGTGTCGGGTCTGCTTGTGAAAACATTCTAGAAAATAGACAAATTTGGACAGGACTGCAGCAGATAAGATAGTTTATGTTGCGAAGGCCTGGGAGAAGCCTACAAAGTTGCATCGTTTTACCCTACCTTTCATCCTTCTGAGGTCAACAGTACAAACAGAACCATTTACAGGAAGTTGGAATCTGAAGGCATTTGGCAGAAAGCACTTTATGCAAACGGTGTCATCATCCGTATCTACTGGTACATGCTGTCACCCTTGGCAGCTATTTTATTCAGATTGCATCGCCTCCCCATCCCACCTTTCATTCGTATCTGTGTCTGTTTGCTCCTCTCTGGGTCATGTGAGCATCTACAGGGCACTAATGAGGCATAACTCACACAGCCGGAATGTGGCTGAGCGAGAGATGCTAACACTGCCTGACTCAAGGGCATATGTGGAAGCCAGTCTGCCTCGAGGAGCTCCCTAGAAATGAGCAGATTAAATGGAAAACAGTAAAAGCACGAGGAGGACACTCCAGTGCATTTAATACACAGGTTGATGCTGACACGTCTGGGTACCTTGGCATCTTCCAGGTAAGCCTCCATGTCAGTGTGTGCATGATTCTTGCTGCTGTGCATGGACTTGTTGTCAGCCAGAGAGGCAGCAGCTGGGAGAGCAGCTGGCAGAGCCCACAGGACTGATTGTCTGTGGGATGGGAGATCAGAACTTGAGAAAACCCTCAGAAACCCATTGATGTTCCCTTCTTGTGATCAGCGAGGTATCTACAGAGGCCTCTTCCGATTGGAGGAAGGCTGCAGCATCGGCACAGCTCAGGCCTCTTCAGAGTCCCAGGGACTGGCTCTTTCCAACAGAGCATTCAGTCTGAATACTGCTCTGCACTGCACCATTCCTGCTTCAGGAGTGCACTGCACCATCCCAGACTCCTGCATGCATGGCACCATCCCCGGGTCCTGTGGTGCAAGGCACTATCCTTGTTTCAGTCAGTGCACTGCACCATCCCCGAGTCCTGCGTGCACTGCACCATCCCTGGGTCCAGTGGTGCAAGGTACTATCCTTGTTTCAGGCAGTGCACTGCACCATCCCTGTGTCCTGCGTGCACTACACCATCCCCGGGTCCAGTGGTGCAAGGCACTATCCTTGTTTTAGGCAGTGCACTGCACCATCCCTGAGTCCTGCGTGCACTGCACCATCCCCGGGTCCAGTGGAGCAAGGCACTATCCTTGTTTCAGGCAGTGCACTGCACCATCCCTGAGTCCTGCGTGCACTGCACCATCCCCGGGTCGAGTGGTGCAAGGCACTATCCTTGTTTCAGGCAGTGCACTGCACCATCCCTGAGCCCTGCTTGCACGCCACCATCCCCGGGTCCAGTGGTGCAAGACACTATCCTTGTTTCAGGCAGTGCACTGCACCATCCCTGTGTCCTGCGTGCACTGCACCATCCCCGGGCCCAGTGGTGCAAGACACTATCCTTGTTTCAGGCAGTGCACTGCACCATCCCTGTGTCCTGCGTGCACTGCACCATCCCGGGGTCCAGTGGTGCAAGGCACTATCCTTGTTTCAGGAAGTGCACTGCACCATCCCCGAGTCCTGCTTGCACGGCACCATCCCCGGGCCCAGTGGTGCAAGGCACTATCCTTGTTTCAGGCAGTGCACTGCACCATCCCTGAGTCCTGCGTGCACTGCACCATCCCCGGGTCGAGTGGTGCAAGGCACTATCCTTGTTTCAGGCAGTGCACTGCACCATCCCTGAGCCCTGCTTGCACGCCACCATCCCCGGGCCCAGTGGTGCAAGACACTAGCCTTGTTTCAGGCAGTGCACTGCACCAGCCCCGAGTTGTGCTTGCACAGCACCATCCCCGGGCCCAGTGGTGAAAGGCACTATCCTTGTTTCAGGCTGTGCACTGTACCATCCCCGGGCACAGTGGTGCAAGGCCCTATCCTTGTTTCAGGCAGTTATGTTAGAATGTATGATGTCACAACGCATACATTTACAACGCATGCCTTTGCAACGCAGTTTTTACATCGCAACATCCTTTACAACGCATACATTTACATTGCATGCCATTACAACGAATTTTTTAAAACTACATTTACAACGCATTACATTACATCGCATTATACCTTTACAACGCATACCATTACATTGCATTTAAGGTAAGTGTTGGATAGTGTAGGGGTAAAAATTACTATTCTAACTCCCGGGGGTGCAACAGTAGGGTAGGTGTTGGATAGTGTGGGGTTACTATGCGTTGTAATGGTATGCGTTGTAATGACATGCGATGTAATGCCTGCGTTGTAGTTACATACGTTGTAATGTCATGCGTTGTAGTGACATGCAATGTAATGGCTGCATTGTAGTGAAATGCGTTGTGAAGGATGGTGCGATATAATGACTGCGTTGTAAATGTAGTTCGATGTAATGACTGCGGTGTAAAGGTTGTTTTCCGTTACGTTATGTTATGTTATTTTAAATGTATAGGGCACCCAGCTACCCTGAGGGGTTTCCCCGCACCACGTCCCTGGTTCAGGCGGTGCACTGCACCATCCCTGAGTCCAGTGGTGCACTGCACACTCAAGGAAATAGACTCTTTGCAACAGAGCATTCAGTCCAACTCCTGCTCTACACCATCCTCAGGTCCTGTAGTGCACTGCACCATCCCTGTGTCCTGCAGCGCACTGCACCTTTATGGGCCCTGCAGTGCACTGCAGCTTTATGGGTCCTACAGTGCACTACATGCACCATTTCTGGGAATGATAAGGCAGTGCCCCATCCCAGGAAATGGCAACTTTCCAACACAGCACTCAGTCAAACTCCTGCTCTGCACCAAACCATCCCTGGGTCCTCATAGTGCACTGTGCCATCTCAGGAACTATCATCTTTCCAACAAACATGGGGCTTTATTCACTATATTTTGATGCACGGCAATGGAGTAAACCTTCCTGCTGTGCTGCCGTGCATCAAAACGAAAGGGCAGGAATGCACCGTATCTATAATATATGACGCATTCCTGTTCTTCTCCCCTGCGCCGTCGCACAAACAGCAGCCATGTGCCAACACAGACACCCTTGCACCTGCGTTGCCGGGATGATTGTTTTTGTGCAGGAAGGTGTCATTGATGGCATTTTCCTCTTTTGCACGCACAGAAAGAGGAAAAAACAAGGAGAAATAAAAGTATTTCTCCTCATTGGGCCACTCTTATGCCTCCCCTGGGGAGGCGTAGGATTCTGACGCATTCTGAGCTTTACAAAATGTTGTAAATCTGGATATGTGTCAGGTTCGATGGATGTTGTGTGGGAACGGAGCCCATGTGTGAAATGAGCCCATGTTTTCAAGGCCATGAAAAATCACACAGGGTGACTTTACGTGTCCTTGAAAATTAGGGCAAGCCCATTACACTAACCTGTGCATCTAAAAAAGTGATGCACTGGCAACGCAATGGGCTTGTAAATGAGACCCGCTGCATGAAAGGGACCCATTTTCACAAAGCCAAGAAAAGTCATGCAGGGTTACTTTGCATGGCCTTGTAAATATGGGCAAGTGCACTGCACCATCCCTACATCTGGCATCTGTCCAACAAACCCTTCAGTCGAAGCTGTTTTCTGCAATGCATCATCCCGAGGGTCCTTACGCGCACTGCACCATCCGTGAGACCTACAGTGCACTGCACCATCCATGGGTCCTAAAATGTGTATATTACTGGGTCCTTCCCCGCATTGCATCATCCGTGAGTTCTACAGTGCACTGCACCATTCATGGATCCTACAATGTGTATATTACTGGGTCCTTCAGCACGCTGTACCATCTGTGAGTCCTACAGTGCACAGCACCATCCATGGGTTCTACAATGTGTATATTACTGGGTCCTTCCGTGGCCTGCTTCATCAGTGAGTCCTACAGTGCACTGCATCAGCCATGGGTCCTACAATGTGTATATTACTGGGTCCTTCCACGCCCTGCTTCATCAGTGAGTCCTACAGTGCACTGAATCAGCCATGGGTCCTACAATGTGTATATTACTGGGTCCTTCTGTGCGCTGCACCATCAGTGAGTCCTACAGTGCACTGCACCATCCATGGGTCCTACAATGTGTATATTACTGGGTCCTTCCGCGTGCTGCTCCATCAGTGAGTCCTACAGTGCACTGCACCATTCATGGGTCCTACAATGTGTATATTACTGGATCCTTCCGCGTGCTGCTCCATCAGTGAGTCCTACAGTGCACTGCACCATTCATGGGTCCCACAATGTTATATTACTGGATCCTTCCGCGTGCTGCTCCATCCGGAGTCCTACAGTGCACTGCACCATCCATGGGTCCTACAATGTGTATTTTACTGGGTCCTTCTGCGCCCTGCTCCATCAGTGAGTCCTACAGTGCACTGCACCATCCATGGGTCCTACAATGTGTATATTACTGGATCCTTCCGCGTGCTGCTCCATCAGTGAGTCCTACAGTGCACTGCACCATTCATGGGTCCCACAATGTGTATATTACTGGATCCTTCCGCGTGCTGCTCCATACGGAGTCCTACAGTGCACTGCACCATCCATGGGTCCTACAATGTGTATTTTACTGGGTCCTTCTGCGCCCTGCTCCATCAGTGAGTCCTACAGTGCACTGCACCATCCATGGGTCCTACAATGTGTATATTACTGGATCCTTCCGCGTGCTGCTCCATCAGTGAGTCCTACAGTGCACTGCACCATTCATGGGTCCTACAATGTGTATATTACTGGATCCTTCCGCGTGCTGCTCCATCAGTGAGTCCTACAGTGCACTGCACCATTCATGGGTCCCACAATGTGTATATTACTGGATCCTTCCGCGTGCTGCTCCATCCGGAGTCCTACAGTGCACTGCACCATCCATGGGTCCTACAATGTGTATTTTACTGGGTCCTTCTGCGCCCTGCTCCATCAGTGAGTCCTACAGTGCACTGCACCATTCATGGGTCCTACAATGTGTATATTACTGGATCCTTCCGCGTGCTGCTCCATCAGTGAGTCCTACAGTGCACTGCACCATTCATGGGTCCCACAATGTGTATATTACTGGATCCTTCCGCGTGCTGCTCCATCCGGAGTCCTACAGTGCACTGCACCATCCATGGGTCCTACAATGTGTATTTTACTGGGTCCTTCTGCGCCCTGCTCCATCAGTGAGTCCTACAGTGCACTGCACCATCCATGGGTCCTACAATGTGTATATTACTGGATCCTTCCGCGTGCTGCTCCATCAGTGAGTCCTACAGTGCACTGCACCATTCATGGGTCCCACAATGTGTATATTACTGGATCCTTCCGCGTGCTGCTCCATCCGGAGTCCTACAGTGCACTGCACCATCCATGGGTCCTACAATGTGTATATTACTGGGTCCTTCTGCGCCCTGCTCCATCAGTGAGTCCTACAGTGCACTGCACCATCCATGGGTCCTACAATGTGTATATTACTGGATCCTTCCGCGTGCTGCTCCATCAGTGAGTCCTACAGTGCACTGCACCATTCATGGGTCCCACAATGTGTATATTACTGGATCCTTCCGCGTGCTGCTCCATCCGAAGTCCTACAGTGCACTGCACCATCCATGGGTCCTACAATGTGTATATTACTGGGTCCTTCCGTGTGCTGCACCATCAGTGAGTCCTACAGTGCACTGCACCATTCATGGGTCCCACAATGTGTATATTACTGGATCCTTCCGCGTGCTGCTCCATCCGGAGTCCTACAGTGCACTGCACCATCCATGGGTCCTACAATGTGTATATTACTGGGTCCTTCCGTGTGCTGCACCATCAGTGAGTCCTACAGTGCACTGCAGCAACCATGGGTCCTACAATGTGTATATTACTGGGTTCTTCCATGCGCTGCACCATCCCCAGAACTGGCTTCTTTCCAACAGACATTCAGTCCAACTCCTGTGTGAGAGCAGGGCAATGCTTACTGAGATCTTGACGGTGAAGGCAGGGTGGGGAGCGATTGTAGAAATAAACCAGTGGGAGACCCTTGATCTGTGTGTCTCTTGAGGGTTGACTGTTTAGTTGGTCCAATACATATTTCAATGCATAAGGGTTGTTAAAATTAATCACCACACAGTCACCCTCCAACGATTTCGTTGATTGCCCCACCCAGCCTACCCTTCATGCCATGATCATAAAGAAGGGCCCCCTCTGCGCTTAATATGGCGAGAGAGCCAGTGTAGTGATTTGTCTAGTAGTTGGCCCGTAGATTCGTATTGGCCCTCCTTCAAGATTGGAACATTCCCCAAAACTAGTACAAAGGGAGAAGATGGATGCAGGAGGGAGATGAAGCGTCTGATGACCAGTGTCCAGCGGACCCTCATTAATCACCCTACTAAATTTGGCCTGGCCCAATGGATTGTGAACCCTTAAGCCCCTTCTTAAGTTTGCAGCCTGAGGGGTGAACGTTGAACTGTTCATGGTGTTACTAGACAATGGTTGTGAGGGCCCAGGGAACCCAGGATTAACATCTTGGGTTATATCGGGGGTTGGTGAGGACATAGAGCCAAGAATAAGTGGATTTGTTCTTGTAGTAGTTCGGTGGTTCTCTATTATACACCTCTCAGAGTGTATAGGTTTTGCATTCCCCTGGATGGCCCCCACTTCCTCAATGGTTTTGAGCCGCTCCTCAATTTGAGTTATTGTTAGGAAAAGTGGTTCCAAAAGTGTAGTGACTATAGTCTTGAATCTTTCCCAGATGGCGTTGTCAAGAGATCCCAGGAGGTGAGTCTGCATAGGTGTGGTGTTCCTGTTTAAAGTTTGGCCTGATTTAGCAACTCTAGTCCCTACAGTCCCTCTAGATCTCACTGCCCGAGCTGGTTTCTGGGGTTTTTGCTTTTGTTATCTCCCAGTTTTCCTTTTTTTTTTACCGGTGGTTCATTGTCATTCAAAAGTTGAATTTTTGCAGCCTGTCCCCTGGTGGTAATATTAGGGCCAGTAGTTACCACCACCAAGGGGGAAAGTGAAATTGATACAGGGGGCGGGGAAGCAATGGGCGATATTTGGGAGACAGTTGGAGTTTCCCCATCCCTAGCAATACTGCCTAGTGAGGAATGCTTTCGGAAGATTAGAGATCCCAATGAAAGCCGTCGTTCTGCCAACTGGATCTTATGATTATGGACAGACTCCACCCTGGTTAAGAAAGCGTCCAGTGTCCCTGTTGTTCCTTTCCCGATTTGGTCAGTCGTACCCTTCCTTTTAGCCTTATTAGTAATCCCAACAAATGGCAGAGTTTAAATCAAGAGCATTCAGAAAACAACTAAAGGAATGGTACCTTGTGTAGAAGGAGTATCAGCATTCAGGAAGTCTCCAACCCAGCCTCTTCCGGGCATCGGTAGGGCCTCCAGGCTCGATGGATTATGGAGGCTAGAGTCACCTGAAGTACTGGTAGCAGCAAACGGGCAGTTAAGTCAATTCTGCAATTTTAGACAGGGTGGGGCAGGACAGCAGAGACTGCGGGCGCAGGCAAAGGGGCGAAAGCAGGCGAGACGAGCGCATGGCTGCGTTAAGCGGGGCTCTACAGGTGCACACAAGCTGCACCCGGTGCTACCCGGGCTGCCCCATTTCCTCCTGGAGCACCCTCTCCGCAGCCTCCGTCTGACGGGTCGCACTCATTCACACACAGGGTGTACACGCACCTTCCTTTTCAAGGCGTCCGGGCTGCCTAAGCTTAGGCAGGATCGGGTACAAAAAACTGCTTGGTGGTTGGGCAGCTCCTGGTTCCCGGCACAATGCGGGATTAGTTACTTTGGGTCGCCGATGATAGGTGGAATGAAAGCGCGGTTCCCGTCCAGCTGAAGTTTTCTCAGACCGCCTATTCTTCCCCGGTTTACTGCGCAGTGTGAGCTCACCTGTGGCTCACCTGTAGCGCGTTTGGGCCGAGTCTCCAGGTTCTCCCCACAAGGGGTGAGGAGGGCAGCCCTTGCACATTGGGAAAAACTGGAGTTGACTCCAGGGGAGCATCAGGCTTCGTTGGCTTGGCACATCATGAAAGTACTTGAATATTTAATGAGTACCGTTTCAAAGGCTATGATATTTGGGCAATTTCTGTGCAAATTATGCTGTAGAATGCCCCATTTGACTCCATGTTTTTCACGATTTTATCAAGGGAGAATTTCCCCTGAATCTTCTTATAATAACTTAAACTTCCTTGATTCGCCTGCTGATATTCGAGGCCTGACTGCACTCATAGATCAGCAGCCAGCACTGGCACTGTTGTGCCATTCCAAGATGGCCGCCAAGTTGCTTTTAAATATTGAAGTGGGCTGAACCTTTGAACTAGTCTGGAAGGATGGAGGGAAGGATGGAGGGAAGGATAAGGAGATAGGAATGATGGTGGAGGAAATAAAAGAAGACAGACAAGTAGAAAGAGAGGAAAAAGAAGGGAGGACTGAGGAAAGAAGGGAGGAAGGAGAAAAAGAACAAAAGTAAGGAGAAGGAAGCAAATAAGAAAATAAGAAAATATGGCAGGACGGGGTCAGAAGGAAAGTCTTGAGCCAAAAATCTACAAAATGGAATCATCCAAATGGAAAGAAGGGAAATAGGAGGAGGCTTACAGTTCCACAAGACTTGTCATCATGGATAGTGCTCCGGGTTGTATCTTTTTTATCTTGTTTCTGCGCAGAACCCTGTGGGGGCAGAGAAAAGAAAGTATGAGTTACAACACAAACAAGACCAGATTAATTCAAGAAACCAACAAAATGGCACCATGCCCTTCCATGTTAAAAGCAGATAGCGTCAAGGAGAAGAATCTCCTCGTACTTCTCTGGAAACCACAAGTTCCACGCAGGCACTGTGCCCACATTTGCATGCATTGTTTGGGGTTGTGAGATGGCTGCATGGGAAACACCAGCTAAGACTGGAGGTGCCTAAAACTAGTGAAGTCCCCACTTCAAACACGCTTCATCTGGTGCAGCGATCAATGTGTGAGACTCTCTTCCCGCACTCAGAGCCCGATTTCTTACTTGTTGCTGTTCAAAGACTTTCTAGATCTTTGTTGGAGGAGACTTTCTGAACTTCATTCTATTTTGCTCGATTAATTGGCTGCTGCACAGACATACCAATGCGCATCTTCACCGCGGTCTGTTGTCCTGGATTCCATGGAAGACGCTGGCAATCAATGTTTCGGTTCCTCTGAAGGTTGGACTCAAGGGAAGGCACAAGCCATTGTGCTCTTAGATTGTTTTCCTAAGTGGGCTGAGTTGACATGGATTAGGGGTCCCCGGCCTTTTCTGCCATTGGAGCTACTTATGTTCAATGAAAACCATGCTGAGCTGCTCATAATATTAGTGTTGTAATAGTGACCACATCAGAGAAGATGATATGGACTCCCCATGCAAGAGGGTCAGCAGTGATCACCTCATGCATCAGACAGAGCTGCCAGTCCTAGTGCAAGAAAGGCTTTATCAATTCTGGAATGTCTCTACATGGTCAATACGGGACAGCCATCGCTGCAATGTTCTCAGAATCTAGGTAATATGTCTCCCCAGCGCAACACTTAAGTATCAGCTTTAGATTTATTTTGGACATTCACCCATTTTACTCAAAATACTAGCTTATGAGATCTGAAAATATGCACATTATCATCTCAAATACACACACTTTTAATTTTGGGATTCACATAATAATCCAACCAAACAAAGCTAATTTAGTAGGCTGGACAAGAGAGCTACTTACAGCCTGAGAGCGCTGGAGGAGCCTAGATTAGAGAATCCAATATTGATTCTCTGTTGGAAATGTTTGCAAGAACTTCCACAAATAGGAATACCCTATCTGCATGAATACTGATAATAATGTTCATTTACTTCTCAATAACTTGAAAATATTCTAGCAGAGCGAGGAGTAAAGCACAGGAGTACTGCACTGCATGCTCCCACTATGAATGGCTTAGTCGAGAGATTGACCATGTTCACTGCAGAAGGAGTGCAACGGGTGCAAAAGGCAGGCTTGAATGTTAAGCAGTACTTTGGAAACCTTACATGGTCAGGCCATTGTATACCACAACACCAGTAGGGTTACTCCTTTTGAGCCCCTGAAGAGCACTACACCCGCTGGTTTCCATCCACAGCAGTCCACGGGCTCTTTGAAACCATTTCACTTTTGAATACATATAACCAGGCCTGGTAAAATGTGTCTCAGAAGCAAATTAAGGTTTCAATGAATATTTCAATTCAACATAGGAAGATTGCAAAGGTGGGTTACAAGAGGCGGTTCTGATCAAGGTGAAGATGCATGAGCTGGTGTAGGAAGGGCTGTCCAAATGTTCAAAGTTGTTTGCTTTGGGAGAGTTCTCTTATCCTGAACAACAGGAAATGGTGGAGTCTCAGCAAAGTGGTTAAGTATAATGATGTATATGAAAACAATTTGTCTTATCTTATGATTGATTCACCTGAATTTGGCGCTCAAAATTATCAAGTAACTTTTTCTACACGGAAGGCTAAACATTTACGAGGTCTCAGGAGGTACAGAGAAACGATACTACAGCAAATTCCATGGGAAAATATTCAGACGAGCCAACATCTGTTCATTGGAATAGACCTGTAATATTGCAATGGCTTAAACATATTGCTGTCCTTTGTTTGATTTTTGGTCTTGGTCATTTCAGTTTATGTTTTAGAATTGTGTTTTTTTGTTCTTGTGAGAGTGGTTCTTCTTCTCGTGCTGTACCTACATTGATTTGTAATGAAACTTGTTAGAATATCCATTGGTCTGCTGACTGTACTACGGTGCTTAATTTGAGCCTGTGGTTTCCGGTGCTCTGTACTGGCACTGAATTGTCATCACCTGCTCTAGTGACAATCCACCACATGGTGGTGCTGTCTGTATAATTTTGAGATGTGCACAAAAACAATCAATCAATCAATGAACTTGTAAAGCGTGCTACTTACCTGTGAGGGTCTCAAGGCGCTGAGGGGGGGAGGAGGGGGTGATGCTACTGCTCGAAGAGCCAGGTCATGAGGAGCCTTCTGAAGGTGAGCAGGTCTTGGGTCTGCCGCAGACGGGTGGGGAGGGTGTTCCAGGTCTTGGCGGCGAGGAAGGAGAAGGATCTGCCACTGGAGGTAGTACGTTGGGTGCGTGGGACGGCGGCAAAGGCGAGGCTGGCAGAGTGGAGCTGGCGGGCGGGGGTGTAGAAGTTGAGTCTGTTGTTCAGGTAGGCTGGTCCGGTGTTGTGGAGTGCTTTGTGTGCATGGGTGAGGAGCTTGAAGGTGATCCTCTTCCTGACAGGGAGCCAGTGCAGGTCTCTTAGGTGGGAGGTGATGTGGGTGCGGCGGGGGACGTTGAGGATCAATCGGGCGGAGGCGTTTTGGATGCGTTGTAGTCGTTGCAGGTGCTTGGCCGGGATTTCTCTATAGAGTGCGTTGCCGTAGTCCATCCTGCTGCTGACGAGGGCTTGGGTCACTGTTCTTCTTGTTTCGGTTGGGATCCACTTGTAGGTCCTGTGAAGCATGCGGAGGGTGTTGTAGCAGGAGGAGATGGCGTTGACCTGCTTAGACATGGAGAGGGAGGAGTCGAGGATGAATCCTAGGTTGCGTGCGTGGTTCGTGTGTGTTGGAGCTGTTCCCAGTGTGGTCGGCCACCAGGAGTCGTCCCATGCCGAGGGGGTGGGGCCAATGGTTGAGGACCTCCGTCTTGTCCGAGTTCAGTTTCAGACGACTGCTCCTCATCCACTCGGCGACGGCCTTCATTCCCTCGTGGAGGTTTGTTTTGGCGGTGTGCGGGTCCTTGGTGAGGGAGAGGATGAGCTTGGTGTCGTCGGCGTAGGAGATGATGTTCAGGTCGTGCTGGCGGGCCACTTGTGCGAGGGGGACCATATAGACGTTGAACAGGGTCGGGCTGAGGGATGATCCCTGGGGAATGCCGCAGATGATGTTGGTGGCTTCGGATCGGAAGGGAGGGAGGCGGACTCTCTGGGTTCTGCCGGAGAGGAAGGACGTGGTCCAGTCCAGGGCCTTCTTCTGGATTCCGGCTTCTTGGAGGAGTGTTCTTAGTGTGCGGTGGCAGACCGTGTTGAATGCGGCTGACAGGTCCAGGAGGATGAGGGCTGAGGTTTCGCCGTTGTCTAGTTGGTGCCTGATGTCGTCTGTGACGGCGATGAGGGCAGTCTCAGTGCTGTGGGTGCGTCTGAATCCGGACTGGGATGGGTCTAGGATGTTGTTGTCCTTGAGGTGGCGGGTTAGCTGTATGTTGGCGATTTTCTCGATGACCTTCGCCGGGAAGGGGAGCAGGGAGATGGGCCGGAATTTCTTGAGGTCTTTGGGGTCTGCCTTGGGTTTCTTGAGGAGGGCGTTGATTTCGGCGTGCTTCCAGCTTTCCGGAAATGTTGCTGTGTCGAAGGAGATGTTGATGACCTTCCGTAGTTGGGGTGCGATGGTTGCGTCTGCTTTGTTGTAAACGTGGTGTGTGCAGGGGTCTGACGGAGATCCTGAGTGGATGGAGTTCATGACCTTGGGTGTCTCTTCGTCGTTGACGTGGGACCAGGAGGTCGGCTGGTTGGTGCGGGTGGCGTTCGGGGTGGGGTCAGTTGCGGTTGGGGCGGACGAGGAGTTGAAGCTGTCGTGGATGTCGGCGATCTTGCGATGGAAGAAGGTAGCCAGTGAGTAGCACAGCTCTTGCAAGGGCGGGATGTCGTTGGTGTTGACGCTGGGGTTGGAGAGTTCCTTCACAATGTTGAAAAGTTCTTTGCTGTTGTGTGCGTTGTTGTCCAGTCGGGCTTTGAAGGACGATCTCTTGGCTGTTCTGATGAGGTGGTGGTGTCTGCAGATGGCGTCCTTGTGGGCTGCGTGGCTGTCTGGTGTGCAGTCGTGGAGCCATTTCTTCTCCAGCTTCCGGCATGTGCGTTTAGAGGTCTGGAGTTCTTCGGTAAACCAGGCGGCTTTCTTGCTGGGGTGGTTGCCGGAGGGTTTCCTGATCGGGGCGAGGGCGTCGGCGCAATCGTCGATCCATTGTCTGAGGTTTCGGGCGGCGGCGTCTGTGTCAGTGGGGTCTGTGGGTGAGTTCAGGGCAAGGGTGGTGGTCAGCTGGTCTTCGGTGACTTTGCTCCAGCAGCGGCGAGTCAGCAGTTGGGTGCGGTGGCGCGTGGTTGGTTTCTTGAAGGTGAAGTGGATGCATCGGTGGTCAGTCCAGTGGAGTTCGGTGGTGTGGCTGAAGGCGATGTGGGTGCTTGTGGAGAAGATGGGGTCGAGCGTGTGGCCGGCGGTGTGGGTGGGTTCGGTGACGAGTTGCCGGAGGCCGAGGATGACGAGGTTGTCGATCAGGGTGGCGGAGTTGGCGTCGTTGTTGTTCTCGAGGTGGAAGTTCAGGTCCCTGAGGAGGATGTAGTCCATGGAGGCGATTGCGTGGGTGCTGGCGAGGTCGGCGATGGTGTCGCTGAAGAGGCCCCGGGGTCCAGGAGGTCTGTAGATGAGTGTTCCTCTGAGGGTGGTGTTGGGGTCGGTGTGGATCCGGACGTGAAGGTGTTCGGCTGAGCTGAGGGAGTCGTCTGCGAGGGTGTGGACCTGGCGGGTGGACTTGTGAACGATGGCTATTCCTCCTTGAGTTCCGTTGGTGCGGTCTCTGCGGGAGATCTTGTAGCCGTCCGGGATGGCTATGGCGATGTCAGGTGCCAAGGAGTCGTTCCACCAGGTCTCAGTCAGGAAGGCAACGTCTGGTGCGGCGGTGTCGAGCAGGTCCCAGAGCTCGACGGCGTGTTTGCGTGCGGAGCGGGTGTTGAGGAGTATGCAGCGGAGGTTATTGGGTCCGGTCCTTGGAGGTTTGGTGGTTCTGTTGCATGCGAAGTTGCAGGTGTGGCAGGAGAAGGGTCCATGGGTGCATCTCGGGGCGGGCTGGAAGCAGCGGTGGTCTCGGCCGGTGTTGAGAGCGTGGAGGGTGTTGGCGTCGTATCGGAGTCTGGCGTCGTGGCGTGTGCGGGGTTCAGGGGTTCTGGCGCTGGTCACACTCCAGGCGCGGACGGGCGCAGACGGGCTTGCCTTTGGTGCGCCTTCGGCGCGCCAGCAGCGCAGCCGCACAGCGGCCGCCAATTAAGGCTGGGAGGGCGGGAGGAGAAGCTGGGAACAGGTGCACCGGTTGGGGAAGTAGGTGCTGGTTTGTGTGCGCATGGTTTTTATTTGGGGCGCTTATCCTGGGTAATAGTGGGTAGATCTGTTTGCAGTTACAGTTTATTGGTTGGAAAAGGTCACTCCGGGAGCACGCAGGAAGGGGAACTAGCGTAGGAAGGTTACATAGACAGCTAGGTTAGGAAAAGGTTGAGAAGTTGCACGTTTTTGGGGGTTTATAAATGTTTGGAAAGGGGAAACTTTAGGGGAGGGGGTGGGGACTGAGGCAGGAAGAAAATATTTAGTGAGGTTTAGTTTTGTACGGCACAGGCCAAGGAATTTGTTTGTAAGCTGCACCTGTCTTCAATAAAGCTGCCTTTTTCACACTAACATGCTAGTCGGTGGTCTGTGCTGTATTCCCCCCCCCCCCTCCCCTTTGGCCCAATCGTTTTGTGCACTTAATTACCAGCCCCCGTGCAAATAAAGAACAGGAAATGCATTTCGAAGTCTCCTCCTGAAAAGACTTTACTGAACTGATATATACAAAAAACAAACATTTGCATTTTAATAGGTCTCGCATTTGCTTGAGTTTGAGCTATTGGCACTGTAAATGACAATGCCTTTTATTAGAGTGTTGGTTTTTAAAACACAAATAAAAGGCATTGTAATTTACAATGCCTGTAGCGTCAACTCTCGCAAATACGAGACCTATTGCGTTGCACATGCTTGTTTGAAATATGGTAATGGCTGGACCAAGCTGTGTAGCTAAGGAATGATAAATTTAACTCGGCTTGACTCATAAATAAGAAAGTATCAGGGAACTATCTGTACCCGCCCCATATCGATAACCTCTAACTACCCCACAACCATCCCCTACAGTGGAGACCTCAACCCAAACAGGAAATGCACTTGAGCCCTCATTAACACCCCTGTAGCTTCACCCTATTGGTTCTCCTTTCCACCCCCCCCCCCCCCCTCGCCTTTGCATTTTTAATCACCTAGGAAAGCATATTAGCGGCACACTTGGACAGTAAGCACCAAAAATGAACAAATTACATCCATTATTGTTCTCATTATTAAGACAAAAGTTGTACCTAAGTATTTACCATGCAGGGTTTTACTTGTTCTAACTTACATTTGTTACAACAAACAGATAAATGTCAGTGCTAAACAGTGTATATCATACGTCATCAGGAAAGAAGTGTCCAAACAAACATCATAAATGTTAGTTAGGACATGCCAGGCTTTATAGCAAGAAGCTCGTCCACTCCAAAGGAAGCAACAATTCATTCCTTCGAGGAGAACTAATGGTAAGACGAACGTCATTTTCTATCATATGGTCAGCAGAACTATAAAGTGCGCTCCAATCCTCTCTAGTAAAGCCTGGCCTGTATAATTTTATGACAAGACCGGAGGCTAACATTATTATTAATAAAATCCAGTTTTTTAAACACCAAGGCTGATGAAAATCTACATGTTTAATACATAAGTTCAGCAACATGGCTGAACATGTGTTTTCCAAGAGACAGTAATAACATTTTAAAAAGGCAGACAGAGAAAAGGTGCACATTAGTAACTTTTGACCAGTTGCAATTAAAAACAAATTTCTGTTGACATATGCATATTCTGCAACAAATAAAAGAATAAAGGACTGATGGAGCAAGCCCACATTATGTGGCCACAGGATCGTTCGATTATAGGAGCCAAGGATGCAGCGCTTAATTTGTAAATAAATAAGTGCCAGGGCCCTCGTCAGGGGACCACTGCAGCTCGCTCCACCCATTGCCCCAGCCATGCTGCCAATGGCATTAGAAACACACCTAGTAACCATCGCACTCCTACAATTGTAAGAATTCAGACTAGCCCAGGCCAACAATGCTATTATATTGGCTTGGGTGGCCGGTATTAGTCATTTTCAATGAATATTGAATTTATAAATAACTTCTGTTCTGCTACTCTGGAAATAGGTGGCCTGCCATAAGAGCCGGTGCTGACAATTAAGTGCCGGTTCCAAGCACAGGAAAGCACTGGCTCAAATTCAGCATTGCATGGATGTAAACTTCTTCTAGGCCGTTAGTGCAGATGTAAGAACGAGCTCTTGCAACATCAGTGATGTACGGTATAACACAGCATTGTCTGATTGTGGAGTTTTAGGTACTAGACAGCACATGCGCGGTCTGCTGCGAGGCATATTGTGGCTTACCAAGAATATAGAGAAGTTTGAAGCCCGACTATTGCTTACCATTGGCTGGCTTTCCTGCAACTCACCTGCTTCTTATTTTTGTCCCAGCTTGTCAGTTTTGTGCTTGTCCCTCCCATGGAGCCTTGCCTCTTTTACCATCTCTTTGACTGGCTGGCATCTCTGCTTCCATTGCTTGTTTCTTAAGCATTACGTATTTCTTTTGTATTAAGCCCTCCATGAAAGTGCATACGGGTTTGAGCTGTCTTCCTCCTGTACTGCTCTCCTCCGGACTACTTTTGCTTTCTGTCGTCGGAGTGCGCCTCCCTGTCCTTTCCCTTTTGGGCTCGCTGGTGTACTTCTACCGATTGCCTCTCTGTGTTGGTTACTGTCACACCCGCACCCTCCTTCTCTCTCTTCGGTGTTCCTTACCCCTGCCCGCATCCTCCATGCTAATTTTTCCTAAAACCCATGCTGCTTCCCTTTCCCTCTCGCCCTCCCTGTGTTGCTTTGACCTCCCCATCTGCTCTTCCCTTGTGTTGCTTATACCTCCCACACACCCTGCTCATGTTGCTTTCGTTTCCCCCACTCACTTAAAAAAAACACTTTTGCACATTTTATCTCCTTTTTAGTTACTGATTAAACTTAGATCAGTAACTAAAAAGGAAAAAGCACCTGCGTCATTTTGTAGGAGCCCGTGTGGAGTGTGTGCCTACAAAATGACGCAGGCGTATGCTTCAAAGGCTTTTTTTTACTTTAACGACACTGCACAGTATATGAGATGCTGTGCAGCATGACTAACAACCATTGGCAAAGCCAGTAGCTGGCAAATGTGAGACGTATTGGCTTTGCCAATGCTTGCAACAGAAGGAACCAAGTGGAATACCATTGACAGGTCAGTTTAGAGACCTATAACAGGGCGTGAGAAGTGTATTTTGCCCAGGACCTGTTTACATGCTGAGATTGGTAATGTGAAGCTTGGGCTGTATCGAGATCTGCAAGATCTTCAATGGAGACACAGCGCCCAGATACCCCTAGAGGCGACAGTGTTGCGCTTTACAAATGCTGTTTGATTGATTGGTTGACTTGAGATGGGAATGTTTTCATCAGTAATTTTATTCTGATGTAAGGCGCATGTACTTTACGGACATATAGGTGGCAGCGTACCCCGCACAGAACACAGGGGGGCACTAGCTTGCACATGTGTAATAAAAGCGTGGACCTGGGGGGATGTACTCCTCACAATGCAGGATGTCATGTGATTTCCCACCTCCTCTGAAGCGACTTGTGGAGTTTCCAGGTTTAGGCTTTTACATGAGTGTTCACATAAAAGCATAAGAAATGAAGAAGGTATGTATGCATGTTCATTGATATACTGCAAACCTAGCTACAAAGCAATGGTGTGATGTACAGTTGACTGGGGCTCAAGGTTGTGGTGATGTGGGGATAAGATCAGGGATAGGATGACAGTGATAGGGTAGGGGAGGTAAGCGAAAGGTGAGTGAGACGTGGGAACAGGTGAGTCCTGGGGAAGGAAGAAACAGGTGACACTTCAGATATTTCAATGGTCAAGGAGTCACACGTTTAGGAGGCGTTGGCTAAAGAGATGGGTCTTTAGGTCTTTTCCGAAGTGGGGACGGATGGCGCCTGCAATCTGTTTTTGGCATTTATGCGTTTCCTGGACCCTAGTCTGGTGATGCCACTGATGTTGTTTACTTGGGGTCCTCCAGATGTCTTGATTTTAGAGGTTAGATAGGATGGAGTTTGATCACCCTCCATCTTCTAGCGATGAACCAACTAAAAACGCACACATCTGCAAAATTGGACTACCACGAATTTCAGAAATAAAAGCTGAATCAAGTACAAATAATTTGCCATATTACATGTGGGAACTCTTTCTGGTGGCTGAACCTATGACATATTTTCCTGGTTTAGGAAGAAACACCATCGGTTCTGTATGCTTTTGTTACCATTTGAAGTCTGCAGCCCAAATCTGGTCCGTGCCCTGAAACCATCTCCATGAACATACAATTGAACAGACAACCCAAGTGTGAATGTGCCGTTTGTACCCCCTTGAGATACAAACTCACCACAGCTTCTACTTAACCCTCCCTTTGTGGTCTCATTTGTTGCATCACCACAACATGGTCTCAGCAGATGTAAATCTTGTTATAGATCCATGCATGCAGAGTCCAAATTTTGGAAAAAGCACAAACGTCTATGGATGCTAGAATGTAATCTGGATTTCATAGGAAGATCTAGGCCTGTTGTATGCTATGACAGCTATGTGAATGTGTAAAACGGAACAAATTATTTATTTGGAACTGGTGACGCCATTTCTGTTTCATCATGGCACCGTGAACGAACACAGGACAGCTACGCAGCCCACAAGAACGCCACCCGCAGACACCATCAACTCATCAGATCCGCCAAAAGGGCCTCCTTCAAAGACCGCCTAGACAACAACGCACACAACAGCAAAGAGCTCTTCAACATCGTGAATGAACTTTCCAACCCCAGCTCCAACACCATCGACATCCCACCTTCGCAAGACCTGTGCGACTCGCTTGCCACCTTCTTCCATCGCAAGATCGCAGACATCCACGACAGCTTCAACGCCACGACCGACCCGACAACCACTGAGACCTCCGCCCCCACGACCACCATCCGCACCAACCGCCTGCTCTCCTGTATCAACAAACGACTACAACACCATCAAGATCATGAACACCATCCACTCCGGATCTCCATCAGACCCATGCCCACACCACATCTTCAACAAAGCCAGCACCGCCATCGCACCCCATCTCCGGAAAGCCATCAAAATTTCCTTCGAGACAGCAACCTTCCCGGAGAGCTGGAAGCACGCCGAGATTAACGCCTTACTCAAGAAACCCAAGGCGGACCCCAAGAACCTCAAGAACTTCCGGCCCATCTCCCTGCTCCCGTTCCCAGCGAAGGCCATCGAGAAGACCGTCAACAAACAACTGACCCGCTACCTCAAGGAGAACAGCATCCTGGACCCATCCCAGTCCGGATTTAGACGCAACCACAGTACTGAGACTGCCCTCATCGCCGCCACAGACGACATCAGGCACCAACTAGACAATGGCGAAACCTCAGCCCTCATCCTCCTGGACCTGTCGGCCGCGTTCAACACGGTGCCACCGCACACTAAGAACACGCCTCCAAGAAGCCGGAATCCAGAAGAAGGCCCTGGACTGTACCACGTCCTTCCTCTCCGGCAGAACCCAGAGAGTCCGCCTCCCACCCTTCCGATCCGAAGCCACCAACATCATCTGCGGCATTCCCCAGGGATCATCCCTCAGCCCGACCCTGTTCAACGTCTACATGGCCCCCCTCGCACAAGTGGCCCGCCAGCACGACCTGAACATCATCTCCTACGCCGACGACACCCAGCTCATCCTCTCCCTCACCAAGGACCCGCACACATGACATCAGGAACCTGCTTGACAACGGAGAAACTGCGGCCCTCATCCTCCTGGACCTATCAGCCGCCTTCGACACGGTCTGCCACCGCACACTACGCACACGCCTCCCCGATACCGGGATCCAAGAGAAGGCCCTGGACTGGACCACCTCCTTCCTCTTCTTTAGAACACAAAGCGTCCGCCTCCCCCCCTTCCGCTCTGAAGCCACCGAGATCATCTTCGGCGTACCCCAGGGCTCATCCCTCAGCCCATTGCTGTTTGACATCTACATGGCACCGCTCGCCCACGTTGCCCGACTACACGACCTCAACATCATCTCCTACGCCGATGACACCCAGCTGATCCTCTCCCTCACCAAGCACCCCCACACTGCCAAAACCAACCTCCACGAAGGAATGAAGGCTGTTGCCAATTGGATGAGGAGCAGCCGACTGAAGCTGAACTCGGACAAGACGGAGGTCCTCATCCTCGGATCCACCCCCTCGGCCTGGGACGACTCCTGGTGGGCACTGGGAACAGCTCCAACACCCACTGACCACGCACGCAACCTAGAGGTCATCCTCGACTCCCCCCTATTCATGACTAAGCAGGTCAACACCATCTCTTCCTCCTGCTTCAACACCCTCCGCATGCTCGCAAGATCTACAAGTAGAGTACCCTCGTGAGCAGCAGGTTGAACTACAGAAACGCCCTCTACGCAGGAGCCTCGGCCAAACTCCTGAAACAACTTCAACGCATTCAGAACGCCTCTGCACGCCTGATCCTCGACAACCCTCGCTGCAGCCACATCACACCCCACCTGATAGACCTGCACTGGCTCCCCGTCAACAAGAGAATAACCTTCAAGCTCCTCACCTACGCATAAAAGGCACTCCACAACACCGGACCAGCGTACCTCAACAGACGACTCCGCTTCTACATCCTCACCTGCCAGCTCCGCTCTGACGACCTCGCCCTCGCCACTGTCCCCCGCATCCGAAGAGCGACCTCCGGCGGCAGATCGTTTTCCCACCTCACCGCCAAGACCTGGAACACCCTCCCCATCCACCTACGGCAGACCCAAGACCTGCTGACCTTCAGAAGACTCCTCAAGACCTGGTTTTTCGAGCAGTAGCAGCATTCCCCCCCCAGCGCCTTAAGACCCTCATGGGTAAGTAGTGCGCTTTACAAATGCTATGATTGATTGATTGATTGATTGATTGATTGATGACAGCCACACCCACAGAACGGTCTTATGTGGCCACGATAAGTAAACTTTACACAACCATTATTGTAGTGTGTTCAATTGTTTTGTCGCGGTGCGTCCTCGCCTTAAGAGTTCTGATGCACCACACCCCCAGCCCCCGCACCTCCTTTTCTTAGCATCCTGTGGGGCTCCAGTAGCATTTCAGCAACCACGTGGGTTCCCTGTCCTGCGACCACTCTGCTGGCACCCTCACTGTTGCTGGGGGTTGGCTGCCATGGTGGTGCTTTACGCACCAAAGTGCTGGGCAGGTGATCTTTGTGGCTAGGATTTTCCTACAATAAACATTTGTGCAGCAGCTCGATGCGGTTACTTCTGACTGCACACAAGCTCAATGTACTGGTCAAAATTCAGGATCTTTTTCCTATTACAGGGAATCAATGCTGTCTTTAGTATATTTTCCCAAAGCAACATTACTGGTTCAAACATTTCTGGGATCAGGGCCGGCTTTAGGGCAGTGCGACCGTTGCGGCCGCACTGGGCACTGACCTGTGGAGGGGACTAAGTGTCGCATCTGTTATTTTTTAATTATAACACTCGTATCTCAATTGCCTAGACACATAAAACATTTTCACAGACAATACGGCGGCGATACAGCATTGACTTGCCCGTGCTTATACTTCCCAAGATTAATTTCCACCTGGTCCAACATTAACTCCGCCACCAGGTCGTGTTCCAGGATTTACTCTGGTCCACCTAGGGCTGTCAAAATACCCCCACCCCCCCCGTTCTGTCCTAATGAAGAACTGCTTTTGACTACCAAATGGAGCATAGTTTGGTTTGAAACGTCGACGACCACACAAGGCCCAGATCGACAAAGGCTCTGTACAACACAAAAATAATTATCAGTCAACAGAGTCATTGTATTTCCCTAACTATCTGGCCGATTACCCACATGTATATAACTTTCACCACCATGTATATATTGCACACCACTGAGCACTCTGGTCACTTGACCACATTTTACTTGCAATATTTCACCTGTGTTGACAGCCGTGATTATACTTGTAAAATATATTAATGTTATAATCCTGATAAAACATATGCAGTAGACAGCAATTTGAGTTATATGCCTTAATTTCTGTGTCTAGGCAATTGAGATACGAGTGTTATAATTAAAAAAATAACAGATGCAACACTTAGTGCGCTGACAGAGGTAACCGATAACCCGACAGAACCACTTTTTGTTGTTTACTATATACCCAGGTTCTGAGGGACACAGGGTCACCCCATTTTTGTGAGAAGACCTGTGGAGGGGGTTGCTTACCTCGGGGGGGGGGGGGGGGACGCTGTTTTTTATCAATAACTTATGATTGAAGAGATAAGGCACATTTGCCTGCTAGTAGTGAGAGAATCTGAGCAGGCGGTCATGGAGTGTGGGGGCGCCAAAAAGGATTGTTGCACTGGGCGCCACCAGCGCTAAAGCCAGCCCTGTCTGGGATCACACAGGAGGCTGGGATGAAGTATCCTATAAAAGGCGAGTTAGATGAGAAAGCAGGGTGCATTGCAATGCTTCGCGCAGCTCGTCTTTGTCGTGCTCTATGCCTTGTTGCATTCCAGTCACTTCATTTCTAGAGGGTTCAATTCTGTTGCAGTAGTTCTTGTGTCTTTTTGTACTTTTCATTTGTTGGATCTTTTAAAAGTTTGGAGAGCCTTTCTTATGCTTTGCTTTTTTCACCGCTTTAGGTACCATATTTTTCCTTCTTTTATCATCAGCTTGGGACCTTGGAATTCCTCATTTGTGGCGCCTTTTTTTGCTCTCACTTTCCCGACTTTTGTTTTTTGGCAGAGTGGCACCTGAAGAAGGTTGCTCTGTTCATCTCAACAGGTTTCGGTAAGCGTAGATCATAGGTAGCCACCTTATAGGTTTTTTAGATAGCCTTCAAGAGCACCAACAAATGCAGAAAAGTACTGGAGAATACAAAGGATTTTAAGATCTTGAGGCCAGATTGACAAGCGCGAAATATAATGAAGCGCGCACTTAAGACTCGGCCCCCCGGGCGCCCGGGCACGCCCTCCTTGATGGTCCTCATCAAAGAAGTAAACAGGACGGCAGCATCAACTACTTCCGGGTCAGCGTCGTGACGTCGCTTCCGGCCGGAGCTGGCACCTCAGGGGGAGGGGGCGAAGGCCTATTTAGGGCAGCTGGCCCTTGTCCTCTCCCTCTCTTTCTTTTCTGCGCCGGCCTCGGAATGCAGGGAACTCCATTAATCTCGTTGGCAGATCGTGAGTTTCGCGTCGCTAGAGGATCGGCACACGTGGACGTTGGAGGATCGGCGCGCGTGGAATTTGATGGTCGCGTGGAGCGAAGGCTGTGCGGCAGGTTAAGAAAGTCGAGAGCACCGGAGTTCCCTGTAGAGCCGGAGGTGCGGCGCCGCTTAGGAAGAGGTGATTTAGCCATTGTGTACTGAAGCTGCACGGAGGTAAACGGAACGGGGTTTTTTGCGGTGGTGTTGCAGGGTAGTCGCAGGGGAAGCCTTAGATTGTTTTGTAGGGGAAGGGGCGATGAGATCAGGTGTCTCTTCACGCCGATGGTCCCAGCGGTTGCCCAGTGCGCGATGGATTTAAAAACACGCGGGAAAGGAGTGTCCGCTTTCAGCCCTCGGTTCGTTTGTACTGTGTATACTGTGTTTGGTACATGCAGCGCCGGCCCTGGCTTAGCGTTGTGGCTGCTCAACATTAGGTGATCCAAGACAGGAATGTTCCCTGTGGGGAGTGAGAACAGGGGAGAGCCTGCTAGAGTGCGGAGTTATCTAAGGGGGGGGGGGCAGCTGCAGAGAGTTGTCCTCTGTTTGGGCGTGGTGGTTGAGGTGGAGCCTTGTAAATTTGGGAGCAGTGCCCAACCTCGCTCTGTGTGCCCAAGTGGGGCATTTCACTGTTTATGAGAGTTCGAGGTGTCCTAGCGCTGCCCTTGCACTCTGTCGGTTTCTGTGGTGTGTTGGTGTGATGTTTGCTTTGCGACCCCGGGTTTTTCCCCTTCATCCCAGGAAGCTCTGGCGCGGTGGTTGGGGAGGGAAGGCGCCGTCTTTGGTGGGTCTCTGTTGCTGACCTGCGTTGCTTAGGTGGATACTAGATTGGGGTCAAGGGGGATGTCGTGTACGTCTCTTTGGATCGGAGTGTCGGTGTTGGCCGATAGTTGCCCCCCCCCCCACCCCCCCTGTTTTCTTTTTGGAGGTGCAGGGCAAGAGGTTTGAAGGGTCCTTTGCATCCCTGTCCTAGCGCGGATGTTGTAGCTGTGTGGCATTGTGTTCATGGCATGTCGGGTTGGGGAGTGCGAGTGGTTTGGGCAACTTTCTCGACACATGTGCATACCTGTCTGACCACTTCTCTCGTGGGTGGTTGGTTCGTACTGCGCGTGAATGTTTTTAATGTCGTTTTGCCATGACAGACGGCGGTTCTTCCGTTTCATGGCTGGTGGTTGCTGAAATCCATGTCACGATACATGCGGGATGCCCCCCTCTCCCCACGATACCGCAAACGAATTGGTTTTAAAATGTTGAGCGTGTCTAACTCGTGTTTTGCCCTCAGCATGTCCTGCTTGTTCAGCCACGGTGAAGACATTAAAATATTGCGAGTTATACACAACACGAGTGCTTCGGGGGGTTGAGTGTGCACTCCGGAGCATCGCCGCGAGATCGCATTCGAAAGAGCTGTTAACAGTTTCTTCTCCCCACCCCCCCCCCTTTATCTTCCCCTCACGGGGCGGCTGTGATAAGGCGGGGGAAAAAATGTGAAATAGTTCAGGATTGGGGCCGGGTGGATTCGCCGGATAACGAGGGTGGGTGTGAGTGCCGGGGCGGTGTGGTGTCTTGGGCCTATTTCGCAAATTGATTGAGCATTGGTGGTGTCTTGGGCCTATTTCGCAAATTGATTGAGCATTATCTTAGGCTCCGCGTGTAATGATGGGGGGGGGGTTGGGTAAACCAGGCATAACACATTGATGGTGTTTATCTATGGCATGGGGCTCATGTGCAGCGCGCATATCCCGTGGGTTCGAGGTTGCGCTGTGCAAGACTTGGGAAAGACGTTTGAGAGGTAGGGCCTTCAGCACACCTGCAACCAGAGGGCATCCCTATTTCGCTGTGTCGCTCAGGTTGCCAGGCGACCCATCGGGGTTGAGGTGGAAGCCTGCCTAGATAGTGAGGTCAGGGGTAGTGGGCATTGATAGAGTTCACGGGGGGAGCCTATATCTGGCACGTGGACGCAACGGGTGGTGGTCATTTTCTTGGCAAAACTTGGGGTAATTCCTTCCTGAGGATGAGGTGTTAGCAAGAGGCGGGTGAGGGGTCCCCTACTTCAAGAGCAGTCATCTGACATCCTTACCTGATTTCTCGCAACACGGCAGGGGGGTAGGGTGCCGGTGGGGGCTCTCTCAGAGGAAGCTGACTGGTACTGGCATCGTGACTCAGGGCGGTGGGAGGCTGGAAATGCCTGGACACTGGGTTAGCCTAGGTAGGCAGGCCCCCTTCCGACGGAAGTCTGTAACCGGAGCAAGTTAGGATCGGTTCTGAGGCAGCGGGTGGACGTGCAAAGGGGTATACATGGCCGTTGGGTATCGCGACAAACTCGGGCAGAGTTGGTGCATATCTCTTACGGGGTTATTTCCCGCAGCGGTCGGATTAAGGTAGTGGGCCACAAGAGTCAGACTTGGACCCGCGACATGCACAGCAGGATAGATAATTCACTGGCCAGGGTTTAGGTAGGGTGGTCGAAGAGAGTAACTGTGGCTTAATGGTTAAGGTCTGGGATGCATACTCTCAATGTTACAGGTTCAATTCCCATTGATTCTGTTCAGACAGATATCTTTTTCGACATGACTGACCCTCAGAGCCCACACAGTGGCAGCGGGTGCCAGACGTCGTGTGGGACTCCCGTCCCCTGAGTGGGTTGTCTTGCATTGCAGAGGTAACAAGACGAATCCGGCCATTTGAATCAGGCATGCTCTTGGCCTGGAGTTGAGGAGAACTTAGGGGTCATATGTGGCGGTGGGGTGGGGAGGGCGAAGGACGGTCTGCCCTGGTCCCCCTTGTGGCGGTAAAGAGGCCACATAAATTGCCTTTACATTGTTAAGGGGAGTCCTCCTGCATACTCCTTAGGCCAGCACTGAGGCGGAGAGACAGTAAGTTCACCCCAGAGAGAACGGGACACCGGCTGGGGGCAAGGGCGCCAGTTTAAAAATAGGGCATGGGGCTTCCGCCCCTGGTTACTCCCTGCGAACCCCGATGAGCAGCCTGGTGGTGGAGGGGTGGGCCCCTCAGGTGGCGGATCTAGACCAGATGACAGGGGCTCACCCTTCAAGGACGCAGGCGGGTTGCGCCTTGCGTGGTTCTCAGTTGGTTGTGGGGATGCGAGCCAGAGGCCCCTTAGTGCTGGAGCAATAGACAACGTTCTTCGTGTAAGTAAATTGAGTTCTGCCCGACTTGCGGATGGAGCATGAAGCTAGGAGGAACTTAAAATAAAAATGGTGATTAACGTTTGAATTTGATAAATACATATCGTATCAAATTGTATGATTTATATATTGTCATGTTTGTGTGATGATTTGTAATAAACATGGCCTTTTTAACCCACAGCTGGTTGTTAAGCATTGTTTCGTGGGTTTGGATGGGGGCTGGGCCGGGAGCCATCCTGGGGGGTACGAGTCCTATGACAAGCGCGAAATATAATGAAGCGCGCACTTAGGACTCGGCCCCCCGGGCGCCCGGGCACGCCCTCATTGGTGGTCCTCATCGAAGAAGTAAACAGGACGGCAGCATCAACTACTTCCGGGTCAGCGTCGTGACGTCACTTCCGGCCGGAGCCGGCACCTCAAGGGGAGGGGGCGAAGGCCTATTTAGGGCAGCTGGCCCTTGTCCTCGCCCTCTCTTTCTTTTCTGCGCCGGCCTCGGAATGCAGGGGGCTCCGTTAATCTCCCACCCACCCGTCCCTAAGGATAGAGTTTGGTGAGGTGCTGGATTTAGATTAGAGAGCGGCGGTAAAGAGGCCACATAAATTGCCTTTACATTGTTAAGGGGAGTCCTCCTGCATACTCCTTAGGCCAGCACTGAGGCGGAGAGACAGTAAGCTCACCCCAGAGAGAACGGGACACCGGCTGGGGGCAAGGGCGCCAGTTTAAAAATAGGGCATGGGGCTTCCACCCCTGGTTACTCCCTACGAACCCCGATGAGCAGCCTGGTGGTGGAGGGGTGGGCCCCTCAGGTGGCGGATCTAGACCAGATGACAGGGGCTCACCCTTCAAGGACGCAGGCGGGTTGCGCCTTGAGTGGTTCTCAGTTGGTTGTGGGGACGCGAGCCAGAAACCCCCTTAGTGCTGGAGCAACGTTCTTCGTGTAAGTAAATTGAGTTCTGCCCGACTTGCGGATGGAGCATGAAGCTAGGGGGAACTTAAAATAAAAATGGTGATTAACGTTTGAATTTGATAAATACATATCGTATCAAATTGTATGATTTATATATTGTCATGTTTGTGTGATGATTTGTAATAAACATGGCCTTTTTAACCCACAGCTGGTTGTTAAGCAGTGTTTCGTGGGTTTGGATGGGGGCTGGGCCGGGAGCCATCCTGGGGGGTACGAGTCCTAAAATGTTACCATGTGACTTTAAGTCACGAAGGGTGTAATGCTCCAGCACTGAGCTTTCCCTTTACAGTCATTGTATTAATTCAACTGGAATAGCTGGTATCAGGATTATAACTCAAATAGATATTTAAGTTATTAAACAAAAATCCAGGACAGGGGCGCGGCGTCCTTGGTGGCATAGGGTCACCTGTTAATGGTACAGATAAATAGACTAGCTGCCTCTTTCTAACTACCAAGGACGATGCCAGTGGTCTCTTGGAAACATAAGGACTAATTTAAAGTTTGGTGTTATCTGTAAATCTGCTGGTTGTGGAGGGCACTGTAAATCCTCTGGTTGGAGAATTTTCTATTGGTGGAGAAAATATAGACTTGATGCAATTATGGCAGCAACAGAGCGTAATTATGATGTGGTTTTCTCTGCGAAGCATCATCCAACGTAAAAATAACACTCAACAAAGCACTTGTTCTACAATCACAAGACAATTCTTCATCATCCCTCTCATGGCTGACTTTACAGGGGTGCAGTAGACTAGGAGCTGTGCTTGACAGACGCCATGTGTGCTCTTGGGTGGACAGAGCAGACAGGTGAGTCGTTATAAGAGCAGCCTGCAGAGATCTTTGGGGGCCACCAACTTTCAGGATATAATTATAACGTCAAGATAACCCTGGCGGGTAATGTACGAGCTGGAGTGATCAGGGTTTGTCTCCTCACAGTTCTGGCTCATGATAAAGTAGCACAGGGGGTTAATGTGCCTGCTGCAAAACACAACATCTAACATGCAGATTACTGATTTGCATTTTGTGTACACAGCTCAGTGGGTTACTGCTTTCGTCACAGAGATCCTGTTGTTACTTGCAGTTTCTAAGTCCTTCTAATGTAGCACAGTGAGCTATCAACCCACATCAAAGAACTGCCTTCAACCTGCAAAGCAGAGGTTTAGAGCCTCAATGTTTTTTACTCAATCTCTTATTATTTTAAGATTGCTAAAAATAGTTCATTGGTTATAATAAATACTTACTAGAACAGACAGCCACAACCATGGCACAATGTCCATGGAACTATGTTTTAAATCCTGAGTTTGTGTTTCTCCAGACCAAGACTCTCAACATATAATGCCAACCAGTATGGATGACATGTGACTTCTACACCTTGTAGCACTCAGTGTCTAATGTAACAGCCTCGTCAGGGGTAGTAAGCGCTATATAAAAACACTTTACAGTTATAATTTCCTATACATTGATTTACACACTTGAATGATTCATTGTCTCTGTATAATATGCACGTGAAACGTAAAGCGCTCTTACATAACAGGTGTATTTGTAAAGCGCACGTTCATCCAGAAGGGTATCTTGGTACTGAATAACAGATGTTTATTGTTACAAAACTCAATTGTACTAATGCTATCGACCTCAAAAGGATGAAAGGCTAAGTGGACCCGCCAGGCTTTGAACCTGTGACCATGAGGTCAAACACAGGCCCCTACTGTGGATGCATTAGTCCACTAAGCCACCAGTCTGAGATGAATAGCTCTATAAAAGAAATTAAATAAAGGAGACAGGGGCTATGGAGAAATAAGGGGCACCTTTGGAGGGTGGTAGTGAGGGAATCCGTTGAAGAGGCCATAGGTAGGGGGCGCCACCACCGCCCAAGCCAGCCCTAACCCCTCTTCTGAGTGAGTTGAAAATGTTTGCCCGTCGCCCTGTACCCAGCCTCGTCATACGTGCGATAGTGATACATCCACTGAAAGCTGGCTGCCCTGACCCAGATGGATGCGCGCCTCCACAGGCCCGTTCTCGCTCTGATGGAAGCACGTCGCACCCCCCTCTACAACACCCATCTCCTGCTGAGTCAGGCAGGCCTAATTTACTTTTAATGGGCCTCTTATGGTGTGAAGCCCCCAGAGACCTGATCTTCAGTTTAACACTCATTAACCTCCGTCAAAGACATGAAAGCTGCCAGAGCTCGCCGCTGGCCACGGGCCTGCGAGGATCAAAGCGCAGCCAGATGCTTCAAAAGATTAATATTCAAACAAATGTATCAAGCGGCCGTCCTGAGTCAGGCACGCGTGGGAGCACGCAGAACCAGCCCTCCCCCCAGGACATTGCTGGGGCACGCCGGGAATAATCGAGCCGCCGCCTTCTGCGGGCTTCTAGGCACCTCAGCTAGCCCACCTTGAGGTGGCGGTGTTCCTGGGTGCAGTGACAGAAATATTGTTGCATGTTGGCCACACCTTGAACTCTCTATGAGACTGACGCCTTACTAGAGCAAACCGTTTGTTTCATGTTGGCCATGCCATGTACTCTCTAGAAGACAAGATCTCACTAGAGCTAACAGTTTGTTGCATGTTGGACATGCCCTGTACTTTCTCTATGATACCGGAGCCTTACTAGGGCTAATAGTTTGTTGCATCTTGGACATGCCCTGTACTCTGGATGTGGTTGGTGCAGATATTTTATATTTATTGGTTTATAAAGCGCCTGAATCTCCCCCCAAGGGGTAATCCCTGCGCTATGGAACTGCTGCAGCCGGCCACAGAAGAGGAACAAATTAGAACAGTGAAGTTTTGAGGAGCCTTCTGAACTGCAAGTGATCCGGGCATTGCCGCAGATGGATGGGGAGTTGGTTCCAACGTGGCACAAGGAGTAGAGACTTGGTCCCTGAGCGAAGGGACCTGGATGGCAAATATTTCGTACATTTTTCTTCAAGGTAGCTGGGACCTTTGCCATTCAAGGATTGGTGCACAATGCTGCAGATCTTGAATCTGATCCGTGTATGCACTGGGAGCCAATGCAGTTGCTGCAAGAGAGGGAGGGAGGCAGTTTATGGGGGGGGAGCATTGGAGACCCGGGCGAGCCGCGGTGTCCTGGACTACTTGCAAACTGTTCAGTGAAGCTTCGTTAGCTGAGATGGCAAAAGACATGCAATTGATGGACGGAATGCAGAACAATCTAAAACATTCACCCCCAGTCAAAATATCTGGGTTAAATCCATCATTCTTTTGCTCACCTTGCCACCCAAGTTTAAACCTTGCCATATGCAAATCAGTCATGACCCTGTGCCTCATGGGAACAGTCCAGCCCGAACTGCCAAGCCAGGTCCTCCCTGGACCGGAAACAAGCATCCTAGGACCGGTTTCGAGGTTTCACCTCTCATCAACCAGGATAGCTTTATTCCAGTGGCACAGTGAGCCTGGGACCAACGTCTGGGCATACCCGGCGCACTTCGGTTGAGAAAGCAAAAGACACACAATTGATGTACGGAATGCAGAACAAATCAAAACATTCACCCCCCGTCAGAGATCTGGGTTAAATCCATCATTGTTTTGCTCACCATGCCACATCAGTTTAGACCTTGAATTATGCAAATCAGTCTTGACCCTGTGCCTCATGGGAACTGTCCAGCCCCAACTGCCAAGCCAGGTCCTTCCTGGACTGGAAACAAGCATCCTAGGACCGGTTTCTGCGTTTCACCCCTCATCAGCCAGGATAGCTTGCAACCAGTGGCACAGTGAGCCCGGTACCCACGTTTGGGCCTAACCGGTGCACTTAGGGCGAGAAAACAAAAGACAGAGCATTGCAGTAGTCCAGGCGTCTTAGCACTAGTGCCTGGTTGAGGGTTTTCTGAGTGGTCAGAGGGAGAAAGGGAAATACTCTACGAAGGAGGATTAGCACATGGAAGCAGGCGCTGGAGGTGCTCCTTCATTATCAGTTTCTGGTCCAGGCGGACGCCCAGGTTTTTGACCACAGTTTTGGGAGCGGCGCCCAGCTCCACTGGCTAGTAGCTTGGGGACCACCTCACAGATGCATCTCCGAACAACATGATCTCAGTTTTCCCCACATTGACCTGGAGAAAATTATTCCTCATCCAGCTAGCGATAGCCGTCATGCCCTCTGAAAAGGTAGACTGAGCGTTGGGATTGTTTTTGTCGAAGGAAAGTTGGAGTTGAGTATCATCAGAATATGATATTGGTCCGAAACCTAAATTCCTGAGTAATCCCGCTAAGGGAGCAACATAAATGTTGAATAAGGTGGAACTGAGACAGGATCCCTGGGGTACTCCCTTAGTTAGTCCTATTGTCTTTGATCGGAAAGGGCCTAGATTGATAGTCTGAGCTCTATGAGAGAGGAAACTCAACATCCATTGTAAGGCGGTCCCTTGGATTCCAATATCCCCGAGTCTCCTGAGCAGAGTCTGATGAGAGATCGTTTCGAAGGCTGCCGACAAATCGAGCAGTACCAGAAGTACTGTTTGTTCGTTGTCCCGGGACCGTCTAATATTGTTGGTGACAGCGATCAAAGCTGACTCAGTGCTGTGCCTGGGTCTGAAGCCCGACTGAGATGGATCAAGGCAGCTAGAGGCTTCGGCATAGTCAAAGAGGTGTTTGTTGATGTGTTTTTCTAATATCTTGCTCAGGAGGGGTAGTAGTGAAATTGGACTATAATTGGAAAGGTCATCCTCGGGAGCCTTAAGGTTCTTATGGATGAGGATTATTTGTGCTGCCTTCCATTCAGGGGGGAGTTGACCCTCTCTCATCGAGAGATTGAGGATTGAGCAAATTGGGTTGGCTAGCTGTTTGGAGAGCAGTGAGGTGGTCTTAGCCGGAATAATATCCAGAGGGGAGCGTGATTTTACTGTGTTTAGTAAGGACTCTACATCATCGGGCGTGAGCGTGGGGAATCTTTTTAGCATCTGCACGTTAGATGGAGCAGGGGCGTGGCCTGCCATAGGATTCAACTGAGAGCTTCCGACTGAGGTGATTTAGTTGTAGATCAGTTCAATTTTCTGGGTAAAGTGAGTTTCTATTTTGTGACATAGAGCTTGGGAGGGAGCTTCTTCATTGTTGCACACCTTCGGGTTAGTGAAGGATTTTAAGATCTGATAGAGGGTTTTGGGGCATTCCATGCCTGATCAAGTTCAAGTTACAGCGCAATATGGGCTTTGCAAGCAGTTTTTATATTTTTATGACATTGAGCCAGAGCGGTCTTATATCTTTCTTTATCCTGTGCGTCATGGAAAAGGCACCAGTGTTGTTACAGTTTTTTGCAGAGACTCTTTTCTATGCGAAGGTTGGGGAGGAACCACGCTGTCTGAGGGCACCTAGCTGAACTAGGGCTTTGTTTCAGTGGGGTCAGGTGATCAATGGCGGTTTTAATTATAGAATTATAGCGGGCCAGGCATTCCTCTACATTGTCTGAATCAGGGTTCCAGAGTGCTGGAATTATATCCTGGAAGTGGACAGGTGTGATTTTATGCCACTGTCAGTGCAAGCTAAGGGGGGCTGTGGGGGAAACGTCTTGTACCCTGGGACCCTTGATTTGAAACTCTATTAGTGAATGGTGCGTCCATGTAAGTGGACAGGGAGCTCCCCAGAAAATGTTAGGCGAGTTAGTAAAACAAAATCCAACGTGTGACCAGCTGAGTGGGTGGGACCGCCATTGATCTTACTGAATTCTAGTGTGGTTAAATCTGCCAGGAGCGTCAAGGCATCCTGATTTGCGGTGTTTTCACCGTGAACGTTAAAGTCACCTCGGAGCAAGAAGTTTTTTGTTGAAATAATATGAGAGGAAATGAATTCCATTAGTTGAAGCAAGAAGTCTAAGAGGGGACCTGGAGGCCGGTATACAAGGGCGCCTTTCCAGCTGGGTTGAGAAAGCAAGTCAATTCTGAAAACTAGGATTTCAATTTTGTCATTGCTTAGTTGCTCAAGTAAGGAGACTTCGATGGATTCCTTATGGATGATGGCTATCCCCTCCCCCACCTCGGTTTGTATGTCCAGCTTTTGGATGCGGTAGCCCTCCGGAAGTGCCACTGCTATGGCAGAGGTGGAGCTGGGTTTGATCCAGGTTTCGGTCAGGAATCCAATGTCGGGGAGCTTGGATTAAAATAAGTCCCAGATTTCAACTGCATGTTTAGGCAGGGATCTAACATTGCTTAA
The DNA here is from genome assembly GCF_964204655.1 of Triturus cristatus. NCBI lineage: Eukaryota > Metazoa > Chordata > Amphibia > Caudata > Salamandridae > Triturus > Triturus cristatus. Next base: position 1,042,906,184 of record NC_140588.1, read on the forward strand.
TAGGCAATTCCAGCCTTGGTTTCCCGAAGGGGTCTGGGGAGAGGTGTCTACCTGAACGCAGGGGCTGTGCTGACTTTTGCCCAAGTCAGGTGTCGTACTATGTGTGCGGTGCTGTTCCAACATCAGGCTCTGAAATGCAGTAATAAGGATAAGAAGGTGTTGCTTACTTGGCATACCTTACAATCAGCATCCGGGTGGAAAAAAGTCTCTTACATGTTCTTTACGAGGCTAGTGCCTTACTCCTGCTAGCACAAAGCTGCTCTTTCAGCACACTCTGTACTCTCTGTCAGAGTGGTGGAGTGCTGGGGCAAGCATTTTGTTGCGTTTTCATCATGTACCCATATAAGGTTGATGCTGGACATGTGCTAACAATTTGGTGCATGCTTGTCCTACTCTGTTCTATGAGTATGGCATTGTTTTAGGGCTAAAAATGTGTTGTATTTTTGAGATACCCCAGAATTCTCTATGATGCTGGTGAACTAAGCTAACAAATTGATGCCGGTCTGGCTCTATTTCCTTTGAGTCAGAGAATACTGCCTTTAGAGTGATTCGCAGGAGTATACAAGGTACTATAGTTTGTGTCGTAGTGCTGTGTGGTAAACAGGAGCGCGGGTGTATCTCTTTTACTAAAGAGAAAATGTGCAAAGTGGAATCCTAATGAAAGTAGATGTTAATGCCATGATAGAATAATTTCCTCAAGAATGGCTCTACCTCTTCAGTTGCCCTCTAGGGCAACCACCCATGGATTGTTTCCTCCACCACCGTTTTGGTTGTTTCGCATTGCGAATATTCTGATAATTTGTCTAACTGAGTTCCCATCTGACAGATATCCTTGTCTCTTCTATTGTTTATTTAAACCTGTATCTTTCTTTTTTCTCCCTCTTCTTTCCTTTTGCCTCAATTGTCATTTCATTGTTATATATGTAATTCAGGCATTTTTATACGGGCAATTTTATTTAATTAGTCCTGATGATGATCCGATATCCTCCTGATAAGGATCGAAACGCCGTCGACACAGTTGTCCACCTTACACACTCTATTTACTGTATATAAATTACTGTGAAGGTGACTTTATATGTATCAGATGTTTCACTATCTTAAGTATTCACTGATTGAAACACCGATGTAAATTGCCTAAGGATTTTTCGCACTTTGTTTTCCATGTGATATGTAAGTTGTAGGATACAGGCTTGTATCCCACTGAGATTTAACTTACATTCCTTCGATTATTATTACTAAATCCTGTATATTAAAGTTGTCTCTGTCCGGCTGGACACAGGCTGTAATATAGAACCGACTGAGGCTATATTCATTGTACCACTAAACTCCTTTTGCTTTCAGGGACCACTGTTTCCTGCAAAAATCTACCTCAAAGTCCAGCCTGGCCTTGAAAGTTCAAGATTCCGAGAAGGATGACCCACATGTCATCAAAGGTCAAATATAAAAGATTCTCCCTACACAGGAATTTGGGTACCCAATAGGCTGTTGTTGACTTCTCATTTTATAAAAACAGTTAATTGCAATAATTATGAGTGAAATTACATGTTCTCATTCCGTTACCCTCTGTGTACACCACATGTCCTAGATGACCAACTTAGCCAATAAATACATCATGCATTCCTGTGAGCGTTTGCAGTGTAAATCACACAATAAAATGGAAATGTTTCCCTGCCAGGTTAGCATACGGATAATGCATGGGAAAGACAACAGTCGCAAACCGTCAGGGCTCACGCCATGCCAAAACTGTGGACACAGTTCATTTAGAGATTTATGCCCAGTATGTGTAAATTTGTGTGTGTGAGAGTAAGTGAGAATGTGTGGGATTGAGTGTCAGTAAGTATGTATGAGCAGTAGCGACTGCATCAGAAAGGTAAAAATGAAGTTAATTAAATAATGTCAAAAAATAAAACAGCTACTCACCACTGGTCGCCAGGGCCTCGAAGTACACTTTCGGCAGTAGAGACGACACATACCGCTTTCTTCACCACCGCACCTTCCCTAGAGCACTTTGTCATTGTCACGTCACTGCAGCCTGATTTCACTGCTTTACAAACAACCAATCCATGCCTTGCTCTTATGCTGTTTTTACTATGAGAGCAAAGCAAAGATTGGTGTGAGCAGGGTATCCAGTGCTCCAAAAGAGACTGGGACAGCTGTCCTGTGTTTCCCCCGGCTCCTTAGCAGCGCGGTTCAGAAGCTTAAAGTACCCATGTCTGGTTGGCTACAGCAACAGACCTGTCCAGCCAGACATGCGCATCAGGCTGAAGCTGCTGACTGCCTATCAGCAGGATTGACCACGCCCTGCCTTACCCAGACATGGGCAAACAGACGTTTAAAGCATGCAGCAGCCGCAGTACATAGTAAAATTGCATTTTTAATTGGCGCTGTTAAATTGGCAATGTGTGGGGTGGGAACAGGGATGGCGGGTCAACGCCCCCACGCTCAAACGAAGAAACCACGGCTGTGAGTGAGTCATAATTATTGGAAATGAGTGAATGTAAGTCAGTGCGTATGAATAGGAATCGGTGTAAGGGAGTGAGAGTGTGAGACTGAATAAATGAGTGAGTGTGAGTTGGTGAAAGTAAGTGAGTGAAAATGTGATGTTAAGCTTGCAAGTTTGCCATTGGCTCTGGTCTACTGAAGGGCATCCTTGTCTTATTGAGACACCCATGGTAAAATACCGGTGCTGACAATCTTGAGGCATTTCTTAGCATGACAGACACCTGTAGCAAAATACTGGCAAACTGGAGGTAATTCTTGACATAATGGACAGAAATGGTAAAATAGAGGCAAAGGCACAGTAGAGGTAATGCTTGGCAAAATGGACTATTTGGCAACATTCTATTCAAAATGTTATCAGGGATGGAGAGTCCCCTAGTAGTGACCTGGCTTTCTCACTTTACTTGCTCGCTACGATTCAGAGCAAGTATTGCGTCCCAGAAATTCAGAGATCAAGTCAGCAGAAAAACATAGACGGTATAATAATAAATAAATAATCCATATTTGTAAAGCGCGAACAATCACCCGTAAGGGTCTCTAGGTGCTGGGGGCCGTCGGGAAGATTAAGCAAGCTATTGCCCAGAGTCACATGGTGCTGGGCTAATCTGCCGCCGGCGATCGAACCGTGATCCCCATATTCCAGAATCAGTCGCCCTGGCCGCGGCGCGACACCTCTTCATCTAAAATAGACCTTTGTCCGAGTGTGTTGTTATTTTAATCATGCAGATAAAATTGTCAATTATTGTGAAGTCATCAGAGTTAAGGTCAGGTGACGGTGTTTTGGAAAAAATGAGGGTAAAGTGTGATATGATGTCACTTCCTGTGATGTTATTAAGGGTAAAAGGCATGTGATGCCCCTTGCGTTACCACTGGCATTTTGGTGATATGGATGCCCATGAAGTATGGATGGATGGATGAATGGGTAAAAAGATGGATGGGTGGATGGCACAGTGTTTGAATGCATGATGGAAGGATGGGTATCCACATGGCAAAGTGGATGGATGAATGGATGGATGGATGAGTAGATGGCACAGCGGATGAATGCATGATGGATGGATAGGTAGACAGCAGAATGGGTGGATGGAGGAGCAGATGGTTGAGTAGATGGATAAATAGATGGCAAAGTGGATGGGTGGGTGGAGGATGGATGGATGGAGGGATGGCAGAGTGGATGGATGATTGGTCTAGAAATGCCAGAATTTAGCACACTTTTTTGCTCACTGGCAAAAACAGCTTCAGTAGACATCTGACATCAACGGGTGTCTTAGTGTACGACAATATGTCAAAATAAGAAGTTGTCGCTTTAGGATGCGAGAGATATGCTCATAAACTAACACCTATGCAAGAATGTTTGAAGGATTACTGGTTCTATCGGGCATACACTCTCCTTGTGTCACTGTTCCTCCACAACAAAGCACTACTTTGATAATGTCACAGAGGTAATAACAACTGGTCGTTTACATTCAGTTTGGAAATGCATAATGTCATTTGTTTGAGTTTTTCATCCCTGCCATAAATATTTCTTTCTACACATGGATTCCATTTCAGTGATACTTTTAAGTGCTTTCATGTTTAGGAATGGATTGCCCAAACCAAAATCTCATTTTAATACAGGCATAGTAAAGGACCGTCCATCCTTGAGAAGTGGAAGAGGTGCCACTGAAGCACAATGCATGCTGCTCAAGTGCTGTATTTACATTGTCTATTGTAGCTGGGTAGACATAGAGGGTCAAGTTGGATCAGACTCTTCCTACAAGTCAGTCAGAAGCACTCCTCAGTTGAGATGTGTGTTTCCTCTGTGTACAGCCTGTCATGTCCATGCCAGACATGATAAATATATGTGTATAAGGGAAAACGTTGAAACTACCAGTCACACGCGGCACGTTCTGCTCACTCTCCTACGGAACTTTTCTGCATCTAAAAGGAGTTGGCATCTGTCAGTGCCACCAACATCTCGCCTACCTAGTCTCCTGGTCTCTGTGATAGCCTCCTGTCTTCATCAACAACATTGTCTCTCTTAGAGCCCATATAATTGCTGACTCCATCAAGCAATACTCAGAGCATGGTACTCCATACACCCAGTACAGGAGTGTGAGCCAGCCTCCGAAGCCCAAGTTGAGAAAATATTCACCTCTCTCAAGAAGTCCACGCCATCCTGGATTCATGCCACAACCTAAGTCATCAAACTTGACCTCCCGTCATTCTCACTGACCATCACAACATTGTAAACAGTTCTTTCATCTGTGGAGTAACCCCCGGTCTCTTAAGCATGACATTATTATCCCAACCTAAAGACATCTACAGCAGATCCTTTTATCCCTGGAAACTAAAGACCCATCTTAGAGTATTCTGTGCTGCCAAGATACAGAAAACAAAAGTTTCTTGACAACTCTACTCCATCTTGAGTTAAATCATCTCCCCCACCCCACCCCCCTTCGCTTCTTCAGGCCAAGGAAGAGCGCTGAAACAACTAAACATTGGAGGAGAGCTCCTTTCTGCCCGTGACCAAAATGCCATTTCTGAGGGACACTCTGAAGGAGGCGGGTAAAGGTGCTCTCTTGGATTCGGGTCACAAATTCTCTTCCTGATGGCAATCCTGGATCTCATCTCCATCCCACCGCCCTTGAGGAGCCTGTCCTCTCTACCATGCAACCCGGTCTGCCTGTTTCAGAGAGCCCCAAGGTCAGCACAGGTAAAAACACTGCACCCCACTATCCCAACTAATTCTCATTTAACCACTCATACTACTTTGTTATACCCCAACACTACACACACACTTATATCCCAAACACAGGCAGAACATCCCCACTCTTAAAATAGTAAATTGTTTGTATTAATCTCCACAAATTACTTCTCTGTCTCATATCTCATATAGTCCCCGCTACAAATGTTTACGTTGCAACAGCTGGGGCAGACGTAGTTCCATCCACATCAGGGAAACACACAGGGCCGGTATAAACACATCCATACAACACATCCAAGTATGCTATTACGCCATTTGACAGTGCAAAAATGTTTCATTGTTATTTTATTGTTAGTTTAAAATAACAATTCAGATAATCTCTTCGATGTTACTAAACTTTGTCAATCCAATCAAATAGAAATTAGACTGACAACTAAGGGCTTCATTAAAACGTGGCTCGGACAGCAACCAACAGCTTGTCAGTTGCAGAACAGCGTCTATGCTACGGTCCGACCTATGCATTAGAATGCGGGCAGTCAGAGGGACCGACTGACACAATCCGACTTGCTCATGAAGCCCATTGTTCAATCAGAAACTCCTCATAATCCCTTAAGGAAGGCCGTTGGGATTATAAAGTGGGTTTCTGACAGCCTTTCCATGTCGGCCTTTCTGACATGGAAAAGATGTCAGAAAGTGACTTTGGGGGTCTCTAGTAGGGCCCCCCGGCCCTCCTCATGGGGCCCCGGGGGTGGCACTTGTGGTCCCCCCTTAACATCTCTGCACCTTGTGGCAGGCACCATGCAGGGATGTTTAAAAACTTCAATTTTTCAATGGGAACTTGTGCTCCGGTCGGTTTCAGCCCGCTGTACAAGCTCCCATTGAAAAATTGAAGTTTGCGACCCCACCATGTTGGGTTGGAACCGCAGACCAGAGGTCGGTCGGTTCCCAATCCACAGCGATGTCATAATTAGGGCCTCAGTGAACTAGTAAATAGTCCTCAATTCCTTTGTTAATCTACTTTTAAGGTCCTGAGTTGTCCTCCCATCCAGCGCCTTTCTTCACATCTACTTCTGCATCTAGCACTATATGAAGATGTGGACTGGCCCTGGACAGCAGGCAGTTGGTAGAGACTGGCAAATCCACCACCCTGTTTTCTGTTTGGTTTAACCATATCTCTCTTTCCATATGTTTGTGTGTCAGGATATTTATCCCTATATTAACGGATCACAATGTGGACAACAAGGTTTTCGGCTTTTAATATCCGGTCTAATGAATATTAAGCCATATGTCTATGTCAACATATGCATCCATATGTTTTCTAACTTCATGTGCAAGGATATGTTAATGTGTTATGTCACATATCCTCATATCCACCCATGTCCCGCTTGTCCTCAACTATTTAATGTGGTATCCTTTGTCATTGTATATAACCCTCTGATATGTCATTGGATTGTCAGCACAAGTATGTCATCTTAATCCCAGTTTTTTAACATACAGAAGCAGGGACTTTGTCGTTGATGTTCTGTGCATACAACACATCACTGTACCTTCATACTATTGTTGTATGAATGTCTTATTATTCTGTATGTTGTATGGATGTCTTCTTATTCTGTATATGTCTCTCTTCTCACCTCTAGTGAGGGAACAGCCTCTGGTCTTCACTCTGAGACATGTACCACAGATGACATCAGAAGACATCCTGGCAACAATAATTCAGCCCTTTGCCATTCATCTATCAGGTAAGTTTATGACCTACTCAATGTTATTATTTCCACTTTCTTTGCATCATTTCATATGATTTGCCAATGTATGCCGTATGCTCCTTTAATACTTGCAAATGGAGTATGATATATGTCATATTTACATCTGCCTGCACTGATATCATTTGTGTAAACTATTGCTGTTCGCCTCTATTCCATACTCGGACTCATCTTTCACATTAGTACGCTCTACAGCTGTTCGGGTGAGACATTACCACCACTGCCGTCAAGAGCACTCGTTCAGCAGCTGACGTCAAGACGTCGATCTACAAAGCATCGTCCTTGGTAGTAGTAGGTGAGGTGACATTGCATATAAGTAATAATGCCACATATGGATGACCCATATACTATATGTTAAAGTATGCTGCTCTGTGCCTAAGTTACAGTGAACTGCCTTCAGAAATCTATTGTGAAATAAGTCTAGTGCATTTTGTGCAAACCTTATTGTATGATTGCAACATTTTTCATCTTCCTCTTACAGGTAAAGGGAACACTGAACCTGGCAATGATGCTGTACCATTCACAAGCAGAGGACGGCGGGCAGTCCGAGGAGGAAATCCTATTCTGCAAGAAGCTATCTTCATGGCCACCACGCAAGAGGAAGACGAGGAGGAGGAGGAAATGGTGGTGGAGGACATTGTTGGCCCGCCAGAGAAAACATGAGATAGACCAGTTCACTGCTGGTCAGCAGTCCTCCACTATTGACTCTCCTGAGGACTGGGAGTCTCCGGCTAAAAACTAACCAGCCATGAATGCTTGTTCCAGCAATTCTGGCCTCCCATACAAATTGCCCTCACTTCCTCTTCCCATTCATCAATTTCTCCTCCACAACCTCCCAGATGAAAGTCCTCTCATGATGGGCAATCTACTGGCCATGTCAGTTAGCAACACATGTTTGTGTGTGAGTGTGATCCTCTGTGAGATTCTGGACCACTTTAAGGAATCCCTCAGATGTTTGACAGGCAGACTTGTGCCACAAAGCTGTAGGGTCAGGGCATGCAGATGACTCAACAGAGGAACTGCAAAAACCTGCCAGGCCCACACCACCCACCCACACTTCCACAAATCCTGATATTAATCAACAAACCCTCCACAACTACAAACACAACCACAAAAACAAGCTCTAATGCAATCAGTTTGCCTGATCAGAGTTTTGGACGACTCCGCAGGGGACATTAACACCATTCCCTGGATTGCTGTGCTTCTCTCATAACACCTCACTCACCCACTTAAACACACATTTTATACAAATATTATAAGAAACATTCACAAATCATTTATTCAAACACTCAACTGTGACCGCCTTTGTCAATAAAATTCATAGCACTTAACCTATCCTCATGTATTTTTTAATGTGTTTGTTGTTATGTAAATTTACAGGTTAAGTTATCTGTGTCAAGGTATTGTACAGCATCTACATACATTTCCATTTCACACTGTCATACAATTGCATTGAAGTACGCGTACATTTGCATACTCACAAATTAAAATCAACACATCCAACATGTTATTTAAATGAGATTTACAGAAAATGAAACTGTGTTTGAACATTTTGAGACTCAGGGACAGTCCTTAGTAATTGGTAACATAATCTAAATTAATATCTTTGTTCAGATTGAAAATTTGAATTAGAAGAGTGTAGTATGATCATTCACACATGCTGGGAATATCAGGAACAAAGTCCAATTATCATCAAATACTTAAGTCCAAACTAAACTGTGCTAACACACAGTACAAATACCTTAAAACAAAAGCAAATATGCAAAACAATGTCAATTGTCAAAATAATAATAACATTCAGTCCGCCAACCCAGATGGAGTGTCAGAGACAGTGCCCCGGATTAGGGACGAAAGTTCCTGTCCATCATCTGGTTCTGATTTTATCACAACAGAATTTAACTCCTTCTCAGATGCAGGTATGTGGCTGGCTGGAGCAGGGACCCACGAGAAACATGATTGTTAGACCTGTCAGTCTTAGAGTGGTCTTCCCCCAAACGTTTTGCCTTCACCCTTCCTAATATTGCTGATCTCTGTTTTTTTGGCCTCAGGACTCTCTGCACTTAACTACTTCTAACCAGTGCTAAAGTGCTTGTGCTCTCTCCTTTAAACGTGGTAGAATTGGCTTACACCTAGAGGTATATTTAATTTGCTTGCAAGTCTCTAGTAAAGTGGCAATAAATGTACCCATGGCTTGTCAATTAAATGCTACTAGTGGGCCTACAACACTAATTGTGTTACCCACTTAGTACCCCTGCAAACATGTCTCAGCCTTGCCATTGCAGCCTATGTGTGCAGTTTTAGACCGTCGTTTCGACATGGCGAAATAACCCTTTTGCCGGACCCAGACCTTCATATTTAATACAAATAAGTCAACCCTAGGGTAGGCCCTGAACAACCCAGAGCGCAAGTTGAGGTGTATTCAAAAAGTTGGACATATACTTAAGTTTTACATGTCCTGGTAGTGAGAAACTCTTAAATTCATTTTTCACTACTGCAGATACTACCTATCCTATAGCATAACATTGGGTTACCTTATTACATTTAATAGGTAACACCTTTAAACTAGGAGCAAGTAAGCAGGTCGAGTTTGGTTTATAAAGAATTGTAATTAAAAGCCCTCTTTAATGATAAAGTAGGATTTTTCATCACAATTTTAAAAAAGACGCTTTTAGAAAGCGGTCATTTTCTTGTCCCAACCATTTGGTGTCTGCTGCCTGTATCACATGACTAGGCGTAGTTGGCAGTTGGTCTTTGTGTATTGCTTCCAGACAGTGAGACAAAGAGAAGTTTGGTATTGGCAGGATAGGCCGTACTTAGTTTAGGGGGTGGAGGAGCTGTCACTTAGCACACTTGCTCATCACAAAGGCCATGCCTGGGCCCCTCGCAAAAAGGGTTTGATATGAGTCTATTGTGACCCAAAACAATCTGGGGCTAAGGCAGGGTGGCAGGAAATCCCAAGCACCTCTGGGGTTGGAAACCTCTGGAAGCTTCTATTTCAAAGCGGGCACCAGTTATAAATATTGGACTGCAGACCCAAACTCCTTTGTACAATCCTTGACCTGTGGATGCTACAGAAGGACTGCTGTGTTGCTTTGCTGCCACAAGGACTACCACTCTGCGGCCCTGCTTGCTTAGAAGGAAGACTCGACATACAACCTTCAACCCAGGCTGAAGTGAGTTCTAGGGTCAGTCATCTGACCTGCTGTTTTGAGCTACAGTGACATGACAAGCTCCCTGCAACTCTTCAGCTGACCTGTTGCCTTGACCTGCTGGACACTGCTGGAGTGAGACCTGGACCCTTGGTGTGGCCTCAGTGAGGTCCTCTAAAGTTTTGGGATCTTTGGAAACTTGCCAGTTCGCACCAAGATCTTTCTGCCTGCGCTGCCTGCAAATGCAAAGTTCTGGTGAACCTGACTCTTCGCGCTACAGTGATCGCCAATAACGCTCAGCAGCTCATGAGTGGCACTTCGCCAACAGGAAGCTCCAGCCACGACCATCTGCGATGCCTGAAAGGATCTTCCCACTACAATAATGACCCTCCACGATGCCTGGCCTGCTCTTCGTGCTTCTTCAACAGCCCCCTTCCAAATGGAACTCTTTGCCCTGGACTGTGAAGGTAACTCTTTCAGTGGTCTAATATGGTCCCTTTACCTGGTCCGCGCTCCATGAAGGTCAGTCTGAACTTGTGACTTTCACCCAGGCTTGCACGACCAGATAGCCGGAAGTGGCACTTTGTGCTTTTTGGCCCTGTTTTCACTTAAATATTAAAACTTGCATGTCTCTGGTTCTACTGATTGAAAATTGACTAAATGTTACTCTATTTTTCTAAATTGATGTGGGTTTTTTCTTGTGTTTTGTTTCACTTTATACCTGTGCGAGTGCTGCATTAATACTTTACACAGAGCCTCTAGCGTAAGCCTGACTGCTTTTGTGGCAAGCCACCAGAGGGTTAAGCACAGGTTCATTTGGAGTTTTCTTGTCACTTCAACCTGACAAGATTGTAGTTGCTGCTTGATTAGAGTTTCATCCACCCTCAACCAGTAACCCAATTTCTTATAATGATACACTCCGGTATTGGAGGAACCAAGTTGTATGAATGTAGATGAACCGCCAGATCAACGGCGTATCATCGGCCTGCTTCAACACCCTCCACATGCTTCAAAAGATATTCAAATGGATCCCATCCGAATCCAGAAATACTGTCAAGCACGATCTCATCAGTGGCAGACTGGACTACAGCAACGCTCTCTGCGCCGGAATCAACAAGAAACTCCTTTGCAGACTCCAGACCATCCAGAACGCCACAGCCAGACTGATCCTCAACATCCCCCGCCGCAGCCACATCACCCAACACCTCAGAGAGCTCCACTGGCTCCCAACCGAAAGAAGATTAACCTTCAAACTCCTCACCCATGCATACAAGGCCCTCCACAACACCGCCTCTCCTTCAACGCACCCAAAAAACACCACTGATCAGCCGACCTCTCTCTGGCCACCGTTCTACGCATCTACAAGACCAGAAAGGGAGGAAAATCCTTCTCCTACCTCGCAGCCAAGGCATGGAATGACCTTCCCCTCCACCTCCGGCAAGCCAGCATACTGAACCAGTTCAGGAAAGACCTAAAGACCTAGCTCTTCGGATGACCCCAGCACTCAACAGAGCCAGCCCCCCCCCCCCCAAGCACCTTGAGACCCTCACAGGTAAGTAGCTGCGTTTTACCAACCCTGATTGAATGTACCAGGTGACGTGGCAGGGGCATGTGAGGAGGGTTGTGGAAGCAGATGAGAAATTATGCCTGCAATAAAGGAGGGCAAGAACAGAGTCTGATTTTAAGTTTGACCGAAGGAGTCGTGTCAGTTGGAATGGCGAGGACATTACCTTCACCACACAGACTGTACTACGTTCCTCAAATTTAGACCTAGTGGTCATCTCTTTGCCTTAAAAGGAACCGCAGTCACAAAGGATCCCTTCAAGATATAAATGGTTTGATGGACAGCTGCTGTTAGATTCTTTTAGCTGTTAGTTGTATGGTGTGGCAAAGGTTATCGTGGACTGTGCCAAAAAGTTAAAGTGGGCCAACCTGTTCCTTACCATTGCTTGCCTTTGCTGTCACTCTTGTTTGTTTGCATTTTATTCAACGGCTTTCCTTGTTCATCTTGTCCATCCTTTTGATTTAATGACTTGTATCCTTCCACTATTCACATTTAGGGAACTACTTTTTTCTTTTTCTTTCCTCGCTATGAGAGTGCATGTGTTTTGGAACTCTCTCCATCGTGTGCTGCTTCTCTTCCCCACACACCCGTCCCATTGTGTCCTTGTTTTGCTCCCTTATCCCTGCCAATCCCCTCCATTGATTTCTACACCCCACACTAAATTTATTATTATTTTTTAGGCCTCCCATGGCCCATCCTAAAGCAAATCCATAGCTGTCTTGCCCCAGCCCTCTCCAGTGCTTGAACCCCGCTGTTCCCGCCCCCGCCCCTCCATGGTACCCTGCCCTGAGCCTTCACCCTTTGGTCCTCAGGTGTATTTTCATTTTTTGGAGGGTCCGACAGCAGCTTGCTGCTGGGCTGCTCTGTCTTACCAAAGGTGCACTTGGGCTAATCAAATCTGATATTTATTTACTGATACATCTTGAATCTGATGCCTACTTTTTTCAAACAAAAGGCACATCCATGGCAGGTGGTTCCAGCTATATTAGGACAAGTCGTATAGAGTCAGATCACACGCACAAGTGTTATAGGATTATTTCGAGTTAGACGGATGTCCTGTGTGCTCTATGTATGCTGTATACGTCTGCCCTATTTAGAGTGTATGGGGGGAGGGGCTATGTGTGGCGGAATCCATTAATTACCGGGAGGGATAACATCTGCCACATGATAACTTTTACAGGGTAAACCCTGCCAGAATGTCTCAGCAAAAACGCCAAGACTTATCGAGACATGCAGAGCAGTAGGCAATAAAATCTGCATGTTATTCCCCAAAAGGTGGAACTTGTCTCACCCAATAAATTCCAACCCACGGTGCACTTTGTCGTACTTTGGTATTCGGAACCGCGTAGGGGACAGGGCCCTACCTCTGTCTATTTTGGTATTAGCGAACCGCAAATGGTAAATGCGGCACGTACGAGCGCTTTATGTGCCGTTCCAGCTACGAATGCACTGTGTACACGTATTCTGCTCAACTACGCGGGTTCCATTTTGGAAGCAGTGGCCATCTTGTCATTGCCCTCACATAGGCTATGATGGAGTTAATACGGGCCTCACAGTACACGGGCTTTCCCTCTGACTTCTCTGTGACCTGGGCAGCTGGCTCTGCTGCCCCGGGTCAAACCGGTCTCACGAGCTCCCCTTCCTCCTTCCACCTGTGATTCGTATCAGGGCTTGACCCGTCATAAAACCCTTTCATTCTACACAATCCCCCGGCTAATCTCTTCCACACCTGCTTGTTCTTGCTTTATGACTTGTTTCTCAAAACAGGAGATGCTCATATTTATTGGGGGGTCTATTTACTTCAAACATGGGATCTGAACCTTCCTGTGTAAATCATTGTGGGCTGGCCGAACTGGAATGTGGGATGGTCATCATGACTCTGCTTTTTCGTTTGTAATGTATACCTTTATATGACCATATCGTAAACCAAGGAATGTATGCCTGGAGCATGATATTTTGTACTTAAGGAGAAGTCCGTTCCTATGATTTGCAGCAGTCTCCTGAGAACATACACGCTGTTGTACTTCTAGGATATCTGTCATTGGTCTGCAGCCAATAAACGATTCTTTGACTTCACCCAGAAGACTCTGTGTTTCTGTAGGTCCGGAACAGGGTGAAACCCCGAAGTCATAGGGTGTGTGCCCCTGCACCGCTGGGTCTAAAATACCCAGTACTTCAGTTTGGCGCCCAACTCGGGCCGATTTCAGCGGTACCAGTCCAAGCCAGAGGTTCGTGAGGAGCTTCGTGTGGAAATTCCGGAGGAAGGCCGCCACTTCATCGACCCCTGCATGTCGACGTGGTCCGAAAGTCTTTTCTGCGAGGTTCTCCGCGTCCCGACGGCTACGAAGGACTGCTGCCCTGATTAATCGACCTGTTTTGGACCCTTGACGAGTTTGAGAGAGCGAAACAATCGAGAGAGTCTTCTGGTGACGTCATCGATCAGCAATATTCAGTTAAGTATAAGTGGAGCGTCTCCCATTTGTTTTGGTATCCCTCGGGATCGTTTGATTTAATTTGGTAATTGGTGATTTGGTGTTTGCAAACCCCAAAGCCAGAGGACTCGTGTATTCACGAGAATATCGTAATCGATAATCCTTTGACGTTTGGATCTAGACTAGTGAGCGAAGATGCCTGGTTCTGGACTATTTGGTAGATTATTCTGTTTGGGTTGTGGAAAAGATTTCCAGCTGGAGGAATCATGTCCGGTTCCTCCGGTTGGAACTCCAACTTATGAGCTCTATGTGAAACATGGCGTAGGCCCCATTGCATATAACGAAGTGTGGATCCACTACACCAGGAAAGACGGTGTTTTAAAATGGCCCCAAAATGGTAGTTTTGATACCGATATTTTAGATAATCTGGAAATTAAATTGTTTAAGAAGAAAGCCCGGCCGGCGATGTTCGACTCTTTCCGCTTATGGCGAAAGGAAGCCAAACAGAAGGAAATTAAGCTAGCGAAAAAGAATAAGAGAGAGAGAGGTATGTCAGTAATGCAAGCAGCTGTACAATTTAAAGATAATGAAGAGGAGCAAATGAATGAGCAATTGCACAGGCAGCGTAAGTTAGGGATTGACAAATGTTACCCAGCTTTGCCACATTCTAAGCAGGATGAGTCAGAAGAAAAGGAGAAAGATCCCTTAATGTCGCATTTGTTGAGTTCGCCACCCCCATATGCTCAAACTGCCACGGCGCCTCCCCAGCTTGGAAATATGCCACCTCCAGTGCATATACTGCAAGCCTTGCCGCAACCATCAGTTGCTTTGCAACCAGTTCCTATTCCTGTAGCGCAGTCTTCCCAAGCGCCTCCAGTAGTGCTTCCAACTACCCCCGCACTTCCTGCGACTTTGCTTAATCCAGTAACTGCCTCCCCTAACACTCTTCCTTCTACCACTCCAGTACCTGTCTCTACATCCTCTTTTCTTCCCTCTGTTTTTCCCCCTGTTCTCGCCTCAGCTTCTCCTTCAGCGCGACAGCGTTTAGCTAATGTGGTTACTACATTAATGTCGCCTCTCTTTGGGTCATCTGGTGCAACTCCTGGTGTACAGCGTAAGCAGTTGCGCAGCCAATTGCCTAACCCCGATGAGAAAAAGGTAATAGATCACATGGCGCGTAGATGGATCGTTTTTCCTTCACTGTATGATGTGGAATCGGTTGTTAACACTTTCCATCAATGGGATGCCCCGAAACAGAGATATGTATTCGAGAAAATGTGCGAAATTCTCTGTGAGGAATTGGAGGATAGTGGTAGAAATCCGAACCCGAAGGAATTGTGTAGAGTGAGGTTCGATTTTGGAACTGGTATAATTGTGGACCGCGAAGTAGATAAAGCAGTTGCGGTTGTATTGTCCTTAAGGAATGACGATTGCCAACAGTCATTGTTTGAACACGAGGTCCTTGTGGGGAAAAAGGCAAAAGCGCGACAATACCCTATGAGAGAAGTTCCCCCGGTATGGAAAGAAGCAGTTGCAGCTGTCGGCAATAACCCCGCTGTGCCAGCGCATTTCCAACGTGTTTGGGTGCATGTTCCATGGAAGCGCTCTGAGGTGTTAGCGCTTAAGCAGTCCTTGCCTGATCCCCGTAAAAACCCAGCAGGTTATTATAAAGAGTTGTCACAGACGGCAGGGTCATGCATTATGAATCTGGCCGACATAGACATGTTGTTTGGTAATGTTGTTCCACAGCCTCTATGGGGGTCAATTCGTAATGCAGATCACGATGCAGAACTAGGGGATACATGGGCTAACATTGTTGCTGCTGATGCTAGACAAACGGGTGGTGCGAAACCAGAACCTTTAGTAGCTGAATTGCCTGGTAGAATCATCATGTATATGAAGACAATAATGCCTGCGATGCGCGTAAATTGGGACAAGTTATCTGCATGTAAGCAAAAGAAAGATGAGACAGTGTCAGACTTCTTTACTAGGTTTGAGGAAACGTTTATTGACCACAGTGGGCAAGATATGAGTACTGAGGGTGGCCAACGGTTGTTTGTGGATAAGTTTGTGCAGAATTTACTCCCTGACCTGTGTAAAAAGTTGAAAGATTCAGAGAGTTCTTGGGCCGTTTCTTCTTCAGCGCAAATACTGGCTACTGCACAGTATTATGAAAACAGAGATAAAGACGAGAAAGATAGAACGGAGAAGAAAACGAAGGAACTAAAGACAAAGGTCCTTTTACAGCAGGCCTATCCACCACGTGGCGGCGGTAATAATTATAGACAACCCCAAGGTGTCTATCACCAACCCCAACAATTTCAGACTAATCAGCAAATGAATGGGTATTATCAACCACGTGTCCCTGTAGGTCCCAACCAATGTTCATACTGCAAAGAGGAAGGTCATTTTAAATATAGTTGTCCTAAATTAATGCAACGGAACGGTAATATGTATGGCGCAAGAGGTAGAGGTGGTCAGCAAGCTCCTAAAGGCAGAGGGCGTGGAAGTGTTCCACAAAACGCGCGTCCTCTTCCGCCCCAAAGCGCCATTAATAGCTTTGATCAGCAAGCTAATGCGACTAGTAATACGGCCCAGTATTATAATAATGATTATTATGCAGAAGATGGTGATGCAGAGAATAATGATTACTAGGACAGCCATAGACAGAGAGAGGGAGTTGTTTCAGTGCCAGTGGATCAGAGTGGACCGTATGTTGAGGTGACTACAGCAAATGTAACGGAGCCTTTTCTGCTAGACACTGGTGCTGCAAAGAGTTCAATCATGCATTCCAAACTCCCTGGCGCACCTTTGTCTGGCGATATAAATGTTTCAGTAGGTTTTTCTGGCGCCCCAGTTAGGAACCCGATTTCCAGTCCCATGTCACTTTCTGTTGGACCTTGCGAGCTGAAAGCGCCCCTGATCCTGACAACAGGTTGTGGTGAGAATTTGCTGGGATTAGATTTGTTGAAAAGATTGCACGCTACACTGTATTGTTCTCCTTCAGGAGTACAACTTACATTAGGCAAGCAAGTGGTTTCTCCAATGTATTTGTCTAAAAACACGATGCCACCTGAATTGTCATCCCTTCCGGATGCCCTTTGGGCTACTGGTCCCAATGATGTGGGCCTCTTGGAAATACCACCATATGTGGTGACTCTGAAGGCTAATGTCAGACTGCCACGTATTCCCCAGTACAAGATCTCTAATGAAGGCCAGAAAGCATTGTTAGACATTGTCAGCGACTTGATTAATAAGGGTGTGATTGAAGAAACAAGAGACAACGTTTGCAATAGTCCGATTTTGCCTGTCTTAAAACGAACGGACCCTTCACAGCCACCTGTTTACAGATTTGTGATTGATCTTAGAGAGGTTAATAAGATTGTTGTGCCTCAGTTTCCGGTTGTCCCTGATATAACTGCCTTGTTAACGATGATTCCAGCCTCTGCTGCATGGTTTTCAGTGATCGATTTAAAGAATGCTTTCTTTAGTATCCCAATTGCAGAAGAGAGCAGAGACATTTTTGGTTTTAGTCTGGGAGGCCGAAGCTTCCGCTTCAAACGCGCTCCCCAAGGCTACTGCGAGAGTCCATCCATATACAGTCAAGCTTTGAAAGCGCAGCTTGATGCACTTGTTTTACCTAGTGGCGCTATCCTGATCCAGTACGTGGACGATTTACTGATCGCTGCGGATACTAAAAAGATCTGTAAAGAAGCCACATTGTCACTGTTGCGCCATTTATCCGCGTACCATCACAAAGTGTCTCTCTCTAAGCTGCAATATTGTCGACAAGAAGTGACCTACTTAGGTCATCTCTTATCGAAGGAGGGAAGGAGACTGACCCCAGAAAGAATTCAAGCCATTGCACAGTTGGGTGTGCCAAAGACACAGAGAGAAGTGCGTGCTTTCTTAGGAATCACCTCATACTGTAGGCATTGGATCCCTAGTTTTTCTTTATTGGCAAAACCTTTATTAGCATTAACATGCAAAGACACACCGAATCCTATCCCATGGTCTGAAGAGTGCCAGAAAAGTTTTGTGGAATTGCGCAATGCGTTGTGTTCAGCACCTGTGTTGGGCACCCCTGACTATAGCAAGCCTTTTACATTGTATGTTCACGAGAAAGATGGATGTGCGTTGTCAGTGTTAACACAGCCTTTTGGCGACAGACCGCGCCCATGCGCGTATTTTTCATCCACCTTGGACCCTGTAGCGAGGGCATTGCCAAGCTGTCTGAGAGCGACAGCTGCTGCAGCGATGTCTATCCGACAATCTGCTGGTCTGGTAATGGACAACACATTGATTGTCACGGTTCCACACGCTGTAGATACATTATTAAATAGAACCAAGACACAACACTTGACTAGTGCGCGATTATCAGGGTATGAACTTACACTGTTAGCTAATCACATACACATAAAGAGATGCAATACGCTGAATCCAGCCACATTATTGCCGATTCCAGCAGACTCAGATGAGATTGAGCAACATGACTGTCTGTTCAGGACAGAAGAAGAGACGAAAGGGAGAGTAGATCTCAAAGATACTCCCCTGACTGAATGTGATGGCACTTTATGGGTAGATGGGTCATGTTTCAAGCTCCCTAATGGTGACACGACTGCTGCATATGCTATCACGACTTTACATACGGTCGTGGAAACTGCACGAGTGCCACATAATTCGGCCCAAGCAGCAGAATTGATCGCCCTCACGAGAGCATGTGTGTTGTCTGAAGGAATGAGAGTGAACATATACACAGATAGCCAGTACGCCTTTGGCGTGGCTCATAATTTTGGGCGTTTGTGGAAAGAGCGTGGGTTCCTGACGTCACATGGAGCTAAAATTCAGAATGGCAAGTTGGTGAATGATCTCCTTGAGTCACTGACCCTACCTTTGCAAGTTGCGATCATGAAATGCAGTGCGCATAGGAAAGTCACAGATGATGTTGGACGTGGGAATGCGTTTGCTGATGAGACCGCGAGAGAAACAGCACAGAATGTGAAGACTAGAATGTATGTTGCAGGCCCCGCAAGATGGGGTAATGATGTGGGAATGTGTGAGAACACAATAGAGAGTGTGAAGTCGCTTCAGGCTGAAGCTACAGAAGAAGAGTTAAGCAAGTGGAGAGAGAGTATGGGTAAGTTGGATGAGAATGGTTGTTGGATTGATCTGACAGAACATAGGCGATGGTTGTTGCCTGATGCATATGTGCTTCCAGTGGTTACTATGGCACATGGAATGGCGCATATCAGTACGAAAGGTATTTGTAAGTTGTTGGCTCCAGTATGGCAGAATGTTGGGATTCCCAAGTGTGCAGAGAATGTGGTCAAGAATTGCATAGTATGCTTGAAGTACAACCCTGGTAGGGGAACCCCAACTCCGGCTGGTCACTTTGCACCCCCATCATGTCCATTCGAAGTTTTGCAGCTGGACTTTATTCACATGGAAAGATGCAACAACCTGAAATATGTACTAGTGGTTGTTTGTGCTTTCTCAAAATGGGTAGAGGCTTATCCTCTGAAAGATAACACTGCCCTATCCACAGCCAAAGCCCTTGTGAAGGAGTTTTTCCCCAGGTTTGGAATGCCGAGAATGGTGTGGTGTGATAATGGAAGTGAGTTTGTGGGTAAAGTGATGAAGAATGTATGTGAAGGTTTAGGCATAAGGCAGAAATTCCACGCTGCAAATCACCCCCAATCAGCTGGACTAGTTGAACGCTACAATGGAGCCTTAAAGCTCAAGTTGGCCAAAATCCAGGCGAGCACTGGTCTTAAATGGCCTGACGCTCTGCCTCTAGCACTCTTGTCCACCAGAATGACGATACACTCACGAGTGGGACTTAGTCCTTATGAAGTAGTCTTTGGCCGCCCGGCCAACGTATGGGGTGTGCCAAGGCCTACGAAGTTCAGTGAAATAGAGCATCCAGTACTGCTCGATTACCTGTATGATTTGACTGTTAAACTGCGTGTTTTGCACCAACAGGTACATGATACTCTTCCCCAAGCCTCTGAACCTCCTGGACACCCCATCAACCCTGGCTCGTGGGTCCTGGTCCGGAATTTCCAGCGTAAGGGCAACGACGAACCTCGCTGGATCGGCCCCCATCTTGTTCTTCTTTCGACAAGATCAGCAGTGCGAGTGAAAGGGAAGAAGCACTGGATTCATGGTACTCACTGCAAGGTAGTTCCCTTGCCTCTGCCATATGACCAGTGGGTCAACGAGGGTATCGCCGACTCAGAGACAGACATTGTACCTCGCTTTGTACCATTCAGTGACGCCCGCTTAAGAGACACAGCTTCAGTCCAAGAGAGTGACAATATTCTGCAGGAAGCTGTGCCGCCATCAAATCGACTGGACACCACTGAGCCTGAACTTTTGTTTCAAGACCAAACAGCACCTGGCCGTCTCCGCTATAACTTGAGACCTAGGCCCATGGACAAATAAAGATTTCCTCATTATTTCCCTTTTGACATTTTTGCTCTCCCATCTGAAGGACTTTCTTGATTTTTGTTTTTCGAACCACCATCCGGGTTCTGCCGCAGGGTCGCGGTGCCAAGACTTTGGGGTACAGGCCGAAGACGTTAGGTCAACGGTTCTGGTTGGTCTAGGGCGTTTCCCTGGACTGACAGGCGTACTCCTTAGCAGAAGAAACTCATCCACCGCGAGCGGCCCGAGTAGAGGATGGAGTTTTGTAGGATGGAGAGACCGATTGAGGAAATGAACTCTCAAACAAGGATGTGTAGAATTGTAAAAAGTAAATGTTTTGTCTTTTTGTGCTTTGTTACACTGTGTAGTATCATGATGTTTATTGTAGGATGTGTGTTTTCCTTTACTCCAAAACCCATTGCACCCACTCAACAGCCTATATCTCTTTCTACTGCCTCCTCTCACTCTTTTCACCCTTTGCCTGAGCACGAACAGACCAGACGATCAGAGTTCGTAAATAACTCGTTTATCCAACTCTTGCACCAGCACCAACTGGTAATGAATACGACCAATTGCTGGGTCTGTGGGTTAATGCCCCATACCACTAACAAGGGTATTCCCTACCTGGTGCTACCGTACAGTTACAATGGATCGTCATGGGCATTCCAAACCATGTTTCTCTACGCCCTAGATACATACTCCCCTCGCCCACCGCGTTCCATCAGACCCATCACCAATAATAAGGCTTTGATGAAAGGAGTTGCCGATATGAGTAGGGATATTAATGCATACTCGTCCATTCCCAAAGAAGAGCTGAGACCTTATGTAGGATGGAACGCGACGGGGTATAGTATTAGTCTGGGTGAAAGACAGCGAAAAATCTCATCTCCAATCTGGGTCGTACCCCACCTGGGTCGGTTCTGCTTACAGGGTAATGGTCAGAACCCTAGGGCTCAACTGGGAAGAAGTGACTGTACTGAAACGTACACTTTCCCGTCACAGTTTTCCCCTGCGTTTTTGGCTGCTAAGGGCACATATTTCATCTGTCATGACCGAGCATATACATGGTTGCCCCCTGATTTCTCGGGCACATGTTATATTGCGAACTTGCTACCACCGACATTTACTGCCGCCTCCGACTATCACAAGACCAGAGTTGTGAGAGGCGTGATTAGTAAGGAGGACACTGCCGGTCAGGAAGCAGGAGACTTTTTCCTGGGTTTCCTGCCGTTTTGGGGACCTATGGTCAATAGTAGGAACCTGAGACAGCTGACTCGTGTGGTTGAATCCACCGTCAATGTAACGGCTGGTGCCCTTAGTAATTTGACAGCTGAGCTCCAAGCGGATCGCCTTATGACTTTGCAGAACCGCATGGTCCTAGACGTTATTCTTGCAGACCGCGGTGGGGTATGCAAGGTCATCCAATCCAGTTGCTGCATTTTCATACCAGATAATGCTCCAACAGTGTATCAAGCCATCTCCAAACTCCATAAAATATCTGAAGCCATACACGTGGATAAGGGAGATTGGTCACTGATGGGATGGTTCTGGGAATTGATATCTGCCTGGGGTTGGAAAGTTCTGATGGTCGTTGGAATGATCTTAGCCATTCTTTTCCTGTTCTGTCTGTGTATACAGTGTGCTCCCGCGATATGTGGCCTCTGTGCTACCTTATGTGTAAGGAAACCTGTATCGAGGGACGAGCTAAGTAATAGGATGATGCTACAGCAACATCTCCATGACTTCGTGAACATTGACCTAGACTCGGATTAAGATGAGTATAGTGATTGCCTATGTAAGGGCAAAAGGAGGGTCTGTCGTACTTTGGTATTCGGAACCGCGTAGGGGACAGGGCCCTACCTCTGTCTATTTTGGTATTAGCGAACCGCAAATGGTAAATGCGGCACGTACGAGCGCTTTATGTGCCGTTCCAGCTACGAATGCACTGTGTACACGTATTCTGCTCAACTACGCGGGTTCCATTTTGGAAGCAGTGGCCATCTTGTCATTGCCCTCACATAGGCTATGATGGAGTTAATACGGGCCTCACAGTACACGGGCTTTCCCTCTGACTTCTCTGTGACCTGGGCAGCTGGCTCTGCTGCCCCGGGTCAAACCGGTCTCACGAGCTCCCCTTCCTCCTTCCACCTGTGATTCGTATCAGGGCTTGACCCGTCATAAAACCCTTTCATTCTACACAATCCCCCGGCTAATCTCTTCCACACCTGCTTGTTCTTGCTTTATGACTTGTTTCTCAAAACAGGAGATGCTCATATTTATTGGGGGGTCTATTTACTTCAAACATGGGATCTGAACCTTCCTGTGTAAATCATTGTGGGCTGGCCGAACTGGAATGTGGGATGGTCATCATGACTCTGCTTTTTCGTTTGTAATGTATACCTTTATATGACCATATCGTAAACCAAGGAATGTATGCCTGGAGCATGATATTTTGTACTTAAGGAGAAGTCCGTTCCTATGATTTGCAGCAGTCTCCTGAGAACATACACGCTGTTGTACTTCTAGGATATCTGTCATTGGTCTGCAGCCAATAAACGATTCTTTGACTTCACCCAGAAGACTCTGTGTTTCTGTAGGTCCGGAACAGGGTGAAACCCCGAAGTCATAGGGTGTGTGCCCCTGCACCGCTGGGTCTAAAATACCCAGTACTTCAACTTGGTGTGATAGATTACAAGTACCCCACTTAATGACGTCCTACGTGTTTGCCAGAGGCCACGTCTCAGCATCATCTTGCCCACGCTGCTCACCTTTGACGTCTGGCAGTGGAGCCCTCCAAGGTGATCAGAGCCGGAAGGGGGCGCAGGGCGGCAGAACATGTGTCGGTGCCATGCTGCAATGTGGGGCCTTTTTACTGCTGTAAAACACTGCCTCAATTAGTCATAAGTGTTTCAATTCTGCATGTGGAAGAAATCCCACTCTGGCACCACTGCATATGCACTGCTGATAGTGCATAAGTGTAGTGCATAAGATGCATAAGTAGTGCAGTATAGGGCTGGTATTACACATTGTTCCAGGGCTGCTCCTGTTGCTCAGTCCAGCCAGGCGCACAGTGTGCAGCCATCAGCACAGGAGAGATGAATGAGGAGGGATCCGTGGACCGCCCAGGTCTGAGGAGATCACCTCCCTGAGGTCTACTTCTGTGTCATTCTTCACCCTTTCTGTGGCCCTGCTCTGCTGGAAAACTGAGAGGCCCACAAACGTATGGGCATATTTAGGGGCCAGGCGGCATAAGGATGGTTCGATGATATATCACCGAGCAGGACTGTTCACAGAGGCATTGTCAGTGCTTGTTCACCACCCTCTGAAAGAGAAGGGCAACTGGCTGTGGTGGGACATCCCTGGCTGTCTGTCAAACTTACTGCAGTAAAACACGATACAGTATTCGATATCTTACGATCTACAGGAAGAGAAATAACAACCCTATACCGCAGAGATGGTGACCCGACACTTCTGTGATGTGCACACCCCTCAGCTCACAGGTTCACGTCTGTGAGCCACTAACCCACGTCCGTTCCCTCTTTCCAGTAAAGAAACCGTGTTGTCCAATAGCCATGTTCGTAATTAATTGTTAAATGACCTAAGCATGTGTCAAGATATCTCTGTGTTTCAATGGTTTCTGTAAAGGATGTTTCCTTGGGATTCTGCAGGACCCAAAGGCTCAAACCTCGGATGGACTTGCTCTGTTAGGAGCAGGACTCTGAGTTCAGGGCTTGCAGCACACTCAGCAGGCAGGCAGGGACTTGCTTTCATCGGGGATGTGTTGTACTGTTTCAGTCACTGTCGTGTCATGAAAGAATAAGTGAGAAAGGGATGGAGCAGCAGGGGGCGGTGAGATGGGAGGCAGGGCAGCCTGCCGGCCATGAGGACAGCGTTAGGAGGAGATGAGGCAGGCGGGGGGTTGGCTCTGAGATGGTGGGCATGGCAGCCCCAGGCATCTCTGCTTTTGTATTTATTTCCAGATAATTTACTGGGGGTGAAGGAAGAAGTCAGCCGAAGGGCGGGCTCTGTTTCCACACAGGGTTTTCTTTGGTTTACTAAAAGAGCCCTTCCCATGCTCTCACCAGTTGGGATCAGGGAGTCGAGTCCAATGTGCCACGGGTGCTGGTTGGCCTCCTCTCCAGTCTGGATCTGGGTGGCCATGAGATGTTATCCCAAGATCTATCCATCCTCCAATCAAATTGCACCAGTTTGCAAAAGGTACTGCAGCTTCTGAGTGGTGCTATGTCAAGGGTGACATAATTCAATCAAACAGCACTTGTAAAGCGCCACACTGTCACCCCAGGGGTGTCTGGGTGCTGTGTCTCCGTCGAAGAGCCAGGTCTTGAGTCTCTTTCTGAAGTCTGCCAGCGAGGGGGCTTTGCAGAGCTGGAGGGGCAGGTCGTTCCAGGTCTTGGTAGCGAAGTAGGAGGAGGAGCGTCCACCGCTGTGGCTGTGACGGATGCGGGGTGTGTGTGCGAGGGCGAGTGAAGAGGAGCGGAGGCGTCTAGAAGTACTTGGAACCAAGTTTGGCCTTTTATCTGACTAATAAACACATACACTATGTATTTCGCTGTACGCTTTGCATGCAGTCAAGAGAGATAATGGAGCCAGTCTGGTTGTGTGTAGCTGCCTTAATTTTCGATATACCTTTGAATGACTTAAAGGGTCGCCTTGCCTTATCTTAACGCAGGGGTCTCAACCTTTTCTGTAATAAGAGCTACTTATGATCAATGAAAATCAGCTGAGCTACTGATAGTATAATTGTTGTTGTAATAGTGACCACATCAGGCGAGATTACATTAGTGACCACATCATTCAAGATTACTAGCCATGAATAGTTTTGCGTATTGGGCAGGGTAGCCAGCAGTAATATAAACAAGCAATGGTAAAGTCAATAGATCGCACGTATGCGAGAGCTATTGGCTCTGCCAATGTCTTGTAGCCATATTATAAACTAGTGAAGTTGCTGTGCAGCATTTCTAAAAGTAATATAAAAAAGAGTTATGAGCATTTTTTGTAACTGTGTACTCATATGTAGAAGACGATTCCTTGACAGTGAACTGCCGTGTTTGCATACCGCATTCTGGTAACCATCTTTCTCTGTACTGCATGTAGTGATGTCTACCTATGTATCAGAGATTCCCTCCCAATTCCTATTGCTTAATGTACACAGGCACCGTATACATGCACCACCACTAATACCTGTGCACAAGGGCCAAATAGCAAGATGGGGTGAGAAGCACATAAGGGTTCGTGCAACATGGCAGAGTCCGTATGCGGCTGACATCCCTTCTGGTTCAAGGATGTGCTGCTTTGTATTGAACTTGCAGTTCACACCCCGCCAGCTACGCTGCTTCTTTTGATACATTACATGCCTGTCTGTCGGCTACTGCAACTCTCTTGCTGAATGTTCCACGCAAACCACTGTAAGCGTCACAGCTGCACACAAGATTCGGGTTACTCTCTATCAGGCACATGCATCAAGCACAAAACCGGTCGCAAACGGGCAGATTCTCAGAATCTGCCCCTTTGCGACCGGTATTTTTGCATTTGGGATGCATCATCCCAAATGCACAAATCGCTATTTAAGGAATCTCAAAATAGCGATTCCTTAAATAGCGATAGCATTTAAGGAATCCCTAATTGAGATTCCTTAAATGCAATGCATTACACAGGCACATGCATCAAGCACAAAACCGGTCGCAAACGGGCAGATTCTCAGAATCTGCCCCTTTGCGACCGGTATTTTTGCATTTGGGATGCATCATCCCAAATGCACAAATCGCTATTTAAGGAATCTCAAAATAGCGATTCCTTAAATAGCGATAGCATTTAAGGAATCCCTAATTGAGATTCCTTAAATGCAATGCATTACAGTTTTAAAAATAGCGATTTCGCTATTAGCGTGAGCAAATTACCATGAGGCTGGACTTCATGGTAATTTGCGAAAACTTAGAAAAATTCACTTATTTGCATTTTTCTAAGTTTCATGTTGCGCACACACATGCCCTTAGAGCATGTGTGTATGCAACATATGTGCAGAGTTAACATACATGGGTGCAATAGGGTGTCATTTTGACACCCTTGCACCATCGAAATTGCGGGAGCAATTTGCGAGTACCTACTGGTACTCGCAAATTGCTCCCGCAATCTCTAATTCATTCCTATGGGCCTGGAGGCCCATAGGAATGAATGGGAAGACATTCCTTAATTGCGACTCGCAATTTGCTAGTCGCAATTAAGGAATTTGTGGGAATCGCTATTTTTTTAGCGATTCCTACATGCATAGGGTTTTGCTATTCCTTAATTGCGATTCCTTAATAATCGCAATTAAGGAATCGCAAAACCCTATGATGATGCATGTGCCTGTATATCTCCCCAAGGAGTACTGGATGTGCTGCATAGTTTGCATGCAAGACCCGCCCTGTTTTTTTTTTCTTCCCTATGCCACATCATTCAATCACAAGTCTGTGATGTACGCAATGTGCAGGCAGGCTCATGGTTACACTGTCTACCCCTACCCAGTACACACATTGTACATAAAGTTGTAGGAGTGGGGATCAATGTGGAGGGAGAGCATCACAGAGGGCTGGGGAGACGGGAAGCAACACGGAGGTGGTGGGTAGGGAAGCAAATGCGGGAAAGCAAATGGACATGAGAGCACAACATGGAGCTGTGGGGAAAACACAAAGGTGAAAAAGCAATGGGAAGAGAAAAAGCACACGGAGGGGGTGGGGGATAACCACAAGGGGAAGCAAAGAAAAATAGGAGTGCGGTGGACGAGGGGCAGTACTCATGTGAGACAGATGGAAAATATGTACACTTATAGAGTGCTAAAACAAAAAGGAAAAAAGTACGGTCATGCTCCAGGGGAGGGATAAACACAAGAAGAGGATGGAAACCCACACACATGAATGAATAAGAAACAAGAAAATCAGAGTGACAATGAAGCTAACCAATGACGAGCAATGGGCGGGCTCTAAGCCTTCCGTAAGTTAACAATAGTCTCGCAACAGACATCCTATATGCTTTCTAGTGGGCTTCAACTTAAAAAGGCTTTATTAGTTTAGATAATAGATTTAGATTTAATGCCCCTGCACCAAGATAATACTAAAGTAAGCGTTAAATATATTATGGTAACTCAACCATTTTTCTTCAAACATCAGCTTATGAGTTCTGAAAATACACACATTTTCATCTCGAATACACAATTTTCAATTTTGCCATACATCTGTTAATGCGGCCAAGCCAAAGCTAATTTAGTATGCTGTGCTGGACGCAGATGAGCTACTTACAGGAGGTTGGAGAAGCCTGTCTTAATGAGAATGGAGCATTTACAAATGCTTCTTGACATACATAAAGACGCCTATGCTAGTCTTTTAAGTACTCCTACATGCCTTTGGGGATTGACCACAAAACATATAATTTCGGAATAAAATTTGAACATTCAACGAATATTCAAATACAATTATTACAAAATTGGACGTTTCAGACCAGATGTACAAAAGCATGTAAGAGTATGTAAAAAAAAGTACACCTGTCATACTGATTACTGTCTTCATATATGTTTTTTTGGGATTCAGCAATTATGCTGTTCCAGATTTTAGGAATGAAATCGGATAAGAAGCTTGATAAGGTGGAGTTCTTATGCGATAGTTTCGCGATAATGTGAGCTTCTTCATAAAATCGTAAGCTGTATTGAATTTCAGTGTGTTAAAAATAATAAAAGCTGAAATAAAAGTACATTGGTAGATCCAATTGAGTTTGGTTTATACAAGGGTAATATGTGTAAAGCTCTTAAGGCCCAATTACAACAAATGCTGAACTGCACCGCGCATAGATATTTCCACACATGAAGTATTGATACTCCAGGTATATGTACATCTCGAATGTGAGAATACTGAGCCATAATGAATTGGGCACTCGCACATGAGGTATATTACATATATGGAACCAGTTTTTGGTACCAATTTCTCCATCTTTTTCTCCATTCTCGTGCCTATTTTCTCCCCAGAGAGTACCAACTAGATACCTACGTTTGCTGATGTCAGTTCTTGACCATGTCATTATTTAGGTCGTGGTGGGTGATAGTTTTGTTTTGGTTTGGTTTTAATTTCAGAGAGGAATCCCACTTGTTGATGTAGTAAAGGAATAAACCAGTGTTCGCTTATACATTGACCTGGGTATCATTCACCTATTGGTGGTACGAGAGGCCAAGGAAGTTTGGGAATCCCTAGAAGGTTCTAGGTTTAGGATAAAGAGTATGGGGACACGTCTGATCCATGAGGGACACAAAACACAGGGTCGCCAAATTTAAATTCATATTTAACTAAACCAGAAAATCTATTAGCAGAAGTCAATTGTGTTAAATTACATTAATTTATTGTCTTTGGAGGTCAATTTCTAACTGTGCACAAGCAAGCATGTATCAGGTCAGGTTCCACAAAGTGAGTAATTACAAGGACCTCAGAGTTCTCTAAATGGGAGAGAGCTCCTGGCCCTAGCAATCAAACATACATTACACCAGTGCAGAAGAGAATGTTGATCACAATTAGTCCTTTACTCTCTGGGTAGTCCTGGGTGAGCAGTCCAAGGGTTAATTCAAGTGAGGCACATGTGGGAGAGATGAAATAGTGACGCAAGCAACAAAAAGTTAAAACTGTCAAGCCAAGGGTTGTGTTTTTACAAAGTTTAATATTAAGTCAGATGCATGTATTTATACATATACTGAAAAAAACAAAGGTTACAAGGACGATATAGTTAGGCTCAGGTTTCACTTCACTGGTACAAATCCAGAGAAATTCAGCAGTTATAGTTAACTGAGCTAACTATAACTCGCGCCCCAGCAATGCACTGCTTATGACCTCACTTATTACATCATTCATGACATGGTCAGTGACATCACTGATGATATCTCAAATGACATCACTGATGACATCATCCAGTGACTGAGTGTTTTTAAAAAGTTTATGAGTGTTAATTATATATACACAAAGGTGTATTGGTGAATTAGTGGGTATACGAGTGCCTGTATAGATGATTCAGTGGGTGCGTGACTGACTGTATAAGTGAGTGATTAGGTGTCTCAATGGATGTATGGGTGAGTGACTGGTTGTGTGAATGTCGGCATCAGTCTGTCAGTTGGTGTCTAAGTGGCTGTATGGGTGTGTGAGTGGGTACATGACTGGCTGTATAGGTGAGTTATTGGTTGTCTGAGTGCCTGTTTGGCTGTTTGAATGTCTGTGTGGGTGGGTATGATTAATAAACAGTGCCCCCAGGATTTGGCCCACCCGGGGCTTCAGAAAAAAGATGCGCAAATCTACAAATTTGCAGCAAAATTAAATTAAAAAATACTTTTAACCCCAGGTGAGGTCCCTGTGGGACCCCCTACCCTACCATATGTGGGGGTCAGGGTATTTCTACACTGCCCCTTTTCTTAATTTTTTAATTTTTTGTAGGACTCAGCTTCAAGCTGAGTCTCAAGATGGCTGCCAACACTTCCTGGTTAAAGTTTTGGCAGCCAATCAAATTTTAGTAGGATCTGCAAGTCCACTGCAAGGACTTGAGTCCATAGATGACTATATTTTTTAAACTCAAATATCTCTGAAACTACTTAACAGATTTGCACTAAATGACAAAAATCACACTTTCTGGACCAATATCTAGCTTTCTTCCATATTTGGTGTAATTCAGTTCAGGGGTTCGGGCTGTAGTTATGTTAAAAAGCTGAAAAATCCTCATAAACAGAGAGAAAACACATTTTGGGACCCGCCTTTTTTCTGGTCTCCGCTTGACGGATCACCCCAAAACTTTGAACACAGCAGCAGAACCAAAATGAGGACGCTTTCGGAAACTTTTGTGAAGATTCGTCAAGTGGCGCCAAAGTTATTGGCAAAACAAAAAACACTTTTGCTATGGAAACTTTGGTCCTAACTATAACTATCTACCAGCGATCGCCAGTAGGTAATATATATATATATATGTATAGTATATATTTACAGTTTCAATAAGTATTTTATGGGGGTGATTGCTATGTCCAATGTACATGACGCATGCTGGCTCCCTTACTATGTGCCTTTATGTAAGTACAGGATTTTACCGAGCATGCTGGATGATTGCGCGTAGTACGTTTTTACAGCTTGCTGGCGCACAGTTTAACTTTGTTGATGCACTAACAAAGCAGAGCTGCCCTCCATCAGCTTTCCTGATACATAATAATCAGGGCGCACGCTAAGCATGGAAAACCACTCTATTGACTTCAGCTATAGACAATTACAGGACTACATGGCCAGTGGATTAATTGAAGATTTGGTAGATTTTCTGCACAATTGGCCATTTCTCCGGGCATTTTATTCCCTGCAACACTAAAGCAATTAAAATGCCAGAGGAAATAAGTCCATCAATATTTCAAGACAGGGCGCAATCCAATTGCACGACACTAATGAACGATGTCTCGGCTTGGGGCATTGCCTTGTGACCTGCAATGCTACCTCCATCTCCAGCTCCACGTCAGAACAAATTGCCTATTCTCTTAATTCGTTCAATTCACCAGTTGTCCGCGGATGCTCCCTGTCAGATTCGTTTTAACATTGTTGACAGATAAACCTCAAATGTACGAGATAAGGGACAAAGAATATCATGTAATCTAAATTCTTCGCAGCTAGAAAAGCAGTGGATACAATCCGAGTGTTAGTGCACTGCCTTTCTCCCAGTTTATTTCTGAACATCTATATCCAGTTCCTTTTGCCCTCCTCAGAAAAGAGGAAGGTTGTGCAGCTCCAACTACTGCACAGTCAGAATGGTGGTGAACATACAACTCTTGATCTCACAGCTGTTTGCTAGAAGAAGCAATGTAAATGTGCTGAAGCATGAGTGATACAGAATATATATATATATATATTTTTTCTGCGTTGCTTGCACGATTAAACAATTTTGAATACTCGATTCCAGAGTGCAGCGTCCCTTGTTTTGAAAATTGAATTTAGGGCTTGGATTCGCCACCTACGCTGCACATGCTGTTGTGTGCGCTGAAAAAACAGAATAACATTGTTGAAATATATATATGCGTGTGCAGCCATCTAAAATATATTTTATGCAACTTTCCAAGGTGTCCGTGTTTATTTCTGTGACTACAGAAGTTTGGTGTGGCAATTTTCGTGCACGGACCGCCCCATCTGACGGTCTCTACCCTCACCGGGATCTTTGTTGTATATATGTATATATGTATATATATATATTCACTGAAAAAACCATAGGTTTCACACACGTTACAGTTAGGAATTAGCATTTAAAAAACCTTGCAAATTCACTTAAAAAACCATAGGTTTCACACATGTTATAGTTAGCTGGGCATTTCCCTCGTAAAAAACCAATGAAATTCCCCCGTTATAGTTAGTGCAGGCAACTATAACTCACGCGACCGCAATCCGCTGCTGATGACGTCAGATATTACATCACTGTATTTAGACACTTATTTACCCATGTCTTCTTCCATTCATCTTTAGCTATACATATATTAAATTTTTTTTTTTTTTCAGAAAGACACATATGTCATCAGTGATGTAATATCTGACGTCATCAGCAGTGGATTGCGGTCGCGTGAGTTATAGTTGCCTGCACTAACTATAACGGGGGAATTTCATTGGTTTTTTACGAGGGAAATGCCCAGCTAACTATAACATGTGTGAAACCTATGGTTTTTTAAGTGAATTTGCAAGGTTTTTTAAATGCTAATTCCTAACTATAACGTATGTGAAACCTATGGTTTTTTCAGTGAATTTGTACGGTTTTTTAAATGCTAAGTTATGTATTTATTAATATATTTTTTTAAACAAAACTTTTTCACGGCACGCGCACGGTGCGCTTCGCGCACCGTGCGCGCACGGTGGGCACGCGGTGCGCTTTGCGCACCACGCACCCACTTTACGCAGTTCGTGCCGTGCACGCGCGGTGGGCACGGAGCGCTTCGCCCCCAAGGGCCAAATACTTTTTTTTTTTTTCGAAAAATCGCGGTGTGCACGCACGCTGCGCGAACTTCGCAGAATTTTTTCCGTTTGGGTGGTGCGCGCACGGTGCGCGCATTCGACAATTTTTCGAAAAAAAAAACATTTTTTTTTTTGCCCTTGAGGGTCCTTCTGGGACCCCCTGACCACGGCTAGGGGGTCAGGAACTGTCCACCCTGCCCCCTTTTCACGTTCTCCACATTTGTTTTTCACCCCCTCAGAGTGCGAGAGACAAAATGGCGGCCGACACTTCCTGGTTTCGACCGATTCGAATGTTTACTAAGATCTAACAACCAATCAGAATTGCGCTCGCGCACGGCAAGGTGCGCGCACCCAGCGCGCACGCTGCGCGCGTACAGATATATATATTGATTCAAATGCTATTTTCTCTGGAAATACTGAACAGATTTACACCAAACCTGCAAAAGGCACTTCCTTGACCTTATGGCTACCTCTCTGCCAAATTTCACGTAATTCTGTTCAGCCGTTCGGGCTGTAGCTGCGACTAAAGTCCCTATGGAAAAATCCATGGGGAAAACGCGTTTTGGGACCCCCCCTTTTTCTCGGCCCCCGCTTGACGAATCACCCCGAGACTTTCAGGGTAGGAGCGGAGCGCCCCATTAGTTTTGAAAATTTCTCGAGGATTCGTCAATCGGCGCCAAAGTTATTCAAAATAGAATTTTGAGATTTCCTATGGAAACTCGGTCCTAACTATAAACTGGCGACCGCCAGTAGATAATATATATATATATATATATATATATATATATATATATATATATATATATATATCACTTAAAACACCATAGGTTTCACACATGTTATAGTTAGCTGGACATTTCCCTCGTAAAAAACCAATGAAATTCCCCCGTTATAGTTAGTGCAGGCAACTATAACTCACGCGACCGCAATCCTCTGCTGATGACGTCAAATATTACATCACTGTATTTAGACACCTATTTACCCATGTCTTCTTCCATTAATCTTTAGCTATACATATATTACAAATATTTATTTTTCAGAAAGACGCATATGTAATCAGTGATGTAATATCTGACGTCATCAGCAGAGGATTGCGGTCGCGTGAGTTATAGTTGCCTGCACTAACTATAACGGGGGAATTTCATTGGTTTTTTACGAGGGAAATGTCCAGCTAACTATAACATGTGTGAAACCTATGGTTTTTTAAGTGAATTTGCAAGGTTTTTTAAATGCTAATTCCTAACTATAACGTGTGTGAAACCTATGGTTTTTTAAGTGAATTTGTACGGTTTTTTAAATGCTAAGTTATGTATTTATTAATATTTTTTTTTTCAGGTTTTTCACACCGCGCGCGCACCTTGCGCGCGCTGTGGGAACTCGGTGCGCTTCGCGCACCGAGCGCCCACGATGCATTGATCGTGCCGTGTGCGCAAGGTGCAAGCACCCCGCACTTTTTCGAAAAAAAAAAAATGTTTTTTTCACCCTTGGGGGTCCTACAGTGACCCCCTGACAAAGGCTAGGGGGTCAGGAACTCCCTACCCTGCCCCCTTTTCACGTTCTCCACCTTTGTTTTTCACTGCCTCAGACTGCGAGAGACAAATGGCGGCCGATACTTCCTGATTTCGACCGATTCGAATGTTTACTGACATCTAACAACCAATCAGAATTGCGCTCGCGCACGGCAGGGTGCGCGCACGGTGCGCACGTATAGATATTGATATGGTTTTAAATGCTATTTTCTCAGGAAATACTGAACAGATTTACACGAGACCTTCAAAAGGCACTTCCTTGACCTTATGGCTACCTCTCTGCCAAATTTCACGTAATTCTGTTCAGCCGTTCGGGCTGTACCTTCGACTAAAGGTCCTATGGGAAAATGCATGGGGAAAATGCGTTTTGGGACCCACCTTTTTTCTCGGCCCTCGCTTGACGAATCACCGCAAAACTTTTAGGATAGGAGCGGACCGGAGCTGGCCAAAAGTTTGGAAAATTTCGCGAACATTCGTCAATCGGCGCCAAAGTTATTCCAAATAGAATGTTGCGGATTTCCTATGGAAAATAGGTCCTAACTATATCTACCTACTGGTGATCGCCAGTAGGTAATATATATATATATATATATATAAATCCAAAGCTCAATTTCCCCATACTTGTTGAAGAAATACCGCACTCCGGGGGGACAATCACAGTTGTTTATTTATTCAACGGTAACGGCAAACAAACGCGTTTCGGCGTAGGCCTTCTTCGGTGTTCATTACACTTCCGAGGAGGTATGTTTAAAAAGCTTGCTTGGTGCTTCCAAGATAGAGAAAGGACAAACATTTTTAGCTAAACGGCAGTGCCATTTTGGAGTGGTTACACACATTACTTCCCGCCGTGTATCGGCTTGCAGAAAATCCATGCTAATGCGATTCAATGCGTCATCACAAATTAAACATTTGACAGATACCATCAATTATAGATTATAACCAGCCCATGGCACTCACATTGCACATAGTTAATCCTGCCGTGTATCGGCTTAAGTCCTTTCATGAAGCACTGTTATCAACGCATTATAAATATTAAGAATCATTCATAAATTCATAATGCTAGCCGTGTATCGGCTATGTGATGGAAATATCAGCACACGTTATTTTTTACTTTTTACATATTGACAATACTCATAAATGTCTAATAGTCAGAATTCAAAATTCTATAGAAAAGAAGCACTACGACAGCTGTCAGATCAAAAATATTATGAGAGAACAACTAATGAGGGATACCTACAGAGTATTAAAAAATATGACGAACTCATCAAAAA
The DNA here is from genome assembly GCF_964204655.1 of Triturus cristatus. NCBI lineage: Eukaryota > Metazoa > Chordata > Amphibia > Caudata > Salamandridae > Triturus > Triturus cristatus. The sequence continues at coordinate 1,042,941,481 of NC_140588.1, forward strand.
ATGGTATGACAAGTCAATGCTAGGGACAGAAGAGCATATGTTCCTTCATAGTAATAATCCGACAACACCTACTTTCTATCACATTCCTAAACTGCATAAAGACAGAGTAACCCCTCCGGGCAGACCCATCGTGTCCTCTTTGAACAGTCTAACGGAACATTTATCGATGTTCATTAATTACTTCTTGTTTTTCTTTGTAACTCAACTAAAGTCATACGTAAAAGACACTAAGGACTTTCTAAACAAAGTATCGAATATGAAGTGGGACTCATCCTATCTACTGATGGTATTGGACATAACTAGCCTATACACGAGTATAGGGCATGAACATGGTATAAAAGCTATAAAATGTTATCTTGAGAGACGACAACTTCGCTTTGCGGAGCATAATCAAATGTTAACTGAATTTTTGGAGTTCTGTTTACAAAATAACATTTTTCTATTTGAAGATCAATATTACAGGCAAACATCTGGTACAGCAATGGGCACCTGCTTCGCTCCCAGCTATGCGAATTTATTCGTAGGCTGGTGGGAGGAGCAGGTGCCCAAAGTGTACACAGGACTGGATGGGGGCAGAGTGGTGGAATGGCATCGATACATCGATGACCTGTTCATAGTATGGCAGGGGTCAATTGAGTCAGCTTATGGGTACTTAGATGTCCTGAACAGCAACCATCTAAATTTACACTTCTCTGGTACAGTGAGTCCGGTGGCAGCGGACTACCTGGACCTACGGGTGTTCATTGAGGATGGAAAGATTCAGACAGCTTTATTTCGCAAAGCGACAGCTGGTAATTCCACCCTGTATGCTACCAGCAACCATCCACCTAGATTAGTTCAAAGTATTCCATACGGTGAGCTTCTAAGATTGAAGAGAAATAGCACCATGGAAAAAGATTTTGAGGCGGCAGCATCAGAATGTATAGATAGGTTTACTGTGAGGGGGTATAAACCTCAGATTCTGGAAACTACCTTACAAAAGGTTGTGGAAATTTAACTTGCAAACTGAACATTATCTGCGCCATCTTGCCTCTCCCCAGCGCCACGCACAGCGAATGCACGGCCGCCATTTTAGGCACCCCACTCTCTCTCCGCTCATTGTCAATCGCCAGCGCGGTCCCCTTGACGCTGCGAGCATCCCCCGCGCGCTGGCCACCCCCGCTCTCTCATACAGGCCATAAACCCTCTCTTTCTGCGCGGCCCTGCTACGGAACCACTTCCGACCGACAACCCATACATGGTCATGCCTCTCCTTTGATAACCCCCTTCCTCTGCGCCCCATTGTCTGAACTGGTCCCAGGCCATCACCTAGCCCTGCGGATGCAGTTTATTGCCCCTACTGTAAGGGAAACACCCCACATCAAAGGGATTACAGTAGATCAAAGCCCCTACTCCCTGAGACCCGACCGGTCACACCCCCCCCCAGAAATTGGCGAAATACCCTGCTGCGCAATAGCCATCTCCTACTGTGGATGGGGTGGGAACTTCTACTGTATCTATGTGTGGGATCGGATCTGAACCGGGGCTTCAGGGGATATTTCCCCCGCACATCAAGGGAATCTCAAGAATGTACTATGTGTAATAAAGCAATAAACCAGTGTATAAGAGACCAGGTCTCAGAGATGCAGTTAGAGCACCTCGTGACGATACCTTGCTGTCTGATCTGATGTGTTCTGCTCCGACGGAATAAAACTTTGTTTCCTGCCTTCCAGTCTCCGGCGCCTGCCTCTTTTATTGGTAAAATCATCGAGTGGTATGAGAGGCGATTACCGCCGGGCAAATACTTGAAAGGTTATCGACTGAAACTGCCGCTACCATTTAACAATTGGCGTCCCAAACGTGGGGCCCATCAGCGACACGTGGATCCAGTGGGAGAGGTCCCGACGACAGAGTGAACGACTGCAACGATCGGGAGAGCTCCTGCCCAATAGACCCTCGTCTGGCAGCCGATCATCCGAACTTCACTGGTTCCGAGCAGACCTCTCTCGAGTGATCTACGGTCCTGACTGGGAACCATCAGGAGTGCCGCGGCAAATACGGAGAGTAGAGGACGATCGGGCGCTGGAGGCAGATGACGAGAAACTGTCCACGCGGTCCGGGTAAGGTCGTGATACACGACAAATTGAGAAATAATTGATTGATTGTTTGATGCTTTGGAAATACTAGTATTGCTCATTGATTGTTCTTTTTGAGATATTCGCTGTCTACAAACGGGGAGGAGTAGAAATACTCTCTCTCTCTCTCTCCCTTTGCAGATAGTGAAGGGTAGGTAACGCAGACTTTTGTCCCCGTTGAAACCCGTCGTGCCTATCTTTATCTCCCCATTGATTGATTGTCCGAACATTGATTGTTTTGAAGAATAGTGCTTTTTGAGATATTCTCTGTTTGCAAATAACGTAGAATAGGAATATTCTGTCTAGTCTTTGCAAATAGTGAAGGGTAGGTAACGCAGACTTTTGTCCCCGTTGAAACCCGTCGTGCCTATCTTTATCTCCCCATTGATTGATTGATTGATTGTCCGAACACTCGTTGTTCGATATTGGTTCTTTGGAGGTATTCTCTGCTTACAAATAACGAAGAATAGAGATATTCTGTCTAGTCTTTGCAAGCAGTGAAAAGATAGGTAGTGCTGACTTTTGTCCCCGTTGAAACCCGTCATGCCTATCTTCTCCCCACTGATTGGTAGTTGGTTCTGCCCGGACCGCTTATTAGAGGTGAACCACCCGGCTCCACTGGAAGGCACCCCTAATAAGGACATGTTCACTAAATATGGACTAGTCGCCGTAGCTTATAGCAAGCTGTGGCATAAATATACCAAGAAAGACCCCGAAAGTCAGTGGCCACTGATGGGATCCTTCGACGACCATAAGATAGAAGCGCTAGAAATAGCTCTGCGTAGCAATAAGACGACGCCTACTATGCTTGACAGTATTGGCATGTGGCGCAAAGAAGCGACGCAACGGCAAAAGAGGGAAGAAGTAAAAGCAGAAAAGGAATTACGAAAGGCAGCTCACCTTGCCGCTAGAAAGTTAGAAGAAGACATAAAGGAGAGAAGGGAAACTAAACTAAGACAGGAGCCCGAAACCTCAGGCCAGTACGCTGTTAGGACCCCTTCTCTGCTCTACCCTGAGTTGTCCTCCAAGCAGCGAACGAATGACGAATTACTGTTAGGTCCCCCGATCATTTACATGCCCCCTCCGTATGCACCCTCCCAATCAATAGTGCAACACCCACAACCCCCGAACACGAGCGAAAGCAGTACAGGGGCCTCGGCCCTCACGGCCTCCGCGCCGGCTGAGCCTCTTGTGCCGAACCCAACGTCGACTACAACGCCAGACGACCATGAGATAGGAAAGAAAGAGTCCACCAGAATGAATCGGCTAGCGAAGGATGAACGAACAGGAATCGACAAGATAGTAAAGGCACTGGTAGGATCCTTTTTGACCTTACAAAAACTAAAATAACGCTAGGAGTTAGCCCTTTGTGGGACATATGAAACCAAGGGAAGGAGTCAAGCTCACGGTCGAGACGACCGCGAGGTAGCCCGACTCCATTACTCTCGCTACCTAAACATGTCTGCCCTACTGCCCACCCCGCCCAATAAGCATGACAAAATCCCGCACAAACGGAAGCCTGCTGACACCCACCATCGACGTCACCAAACTGAGGCTAGATCGCGCTCAATTGGGCTATGTTATTTTTCCGATTGCACAGTAACCTCCTTGTGCTCGTCATCAGACTGCAAATATGTACAAACACTCCAACGAAGTAATATAGTTATAACATTTTAATAACTTATAGGATATAACAAACACACCAACAGGGTAAACAGGTTAAAACACGTTTTAAAACAACTATTTACATGACAGTCTGCTGCAACCTCCATCCCAAAGCCTTAACGTCCACGTGACACCGTCCTCGCCTCTCCTTCCTCGAAATTGCAACATTGACCTGTTTTGGGCGGTCCCTCTTAGTTGACTTTGGGCTATAAAAGCCATGCAAAAATCCCTTGACATCAGTGGCGGGCGATTGTGCGAATAGGCCGGAGGCTATACGAAGCGCCGAAGTTCTGGCAACACCAAGGCGGAGCCCGCCATGCTGTGCGGGCCTACCCGTCTTCTTTCTTCTTTCTTCAATAAGGGCTGATGCCCTGGCGGGGGGAGGCGACGCGGATGGGCCTCCCCCACCTCCCCAGGTGGAGGCTCGCCAGCAGATGAGGGCACCCCAACCGCATCTTTCACACGTCAGCCAGCTGAGTTGCGCCCTGCCACTTCATTCGCCGTTCGGCTGAGCCGGCACCCCTGCACGCGGCCGCCAGGCAACCACCCAAGCACCGGGTTCACCAGGACTGCCGCTAGCACCCGACGTGAGGAGTGGGCCCCCGCAGCAAGGTAATCGGGGACCCACCCCGGTGGTGATACCATCCAAACTGCTGTCGTCACTGCTACTGGAATCACCCCGGTGGCAGTACCATCCGAACTGCCGCTGTTACTGCTGCTGGCTCCTCTCCGGTGACTGTACCGAAGAGCTGCTGCTACTGCTGCCCTTGAACTCCGGCGGTTGACCCCTCCGGTTCCAGGCCTGGCCTACCGTGAGACAATTCTGGACTCGAAAGCTTGTTTGCTAGGGCATGGGCCCGACCCTTGACAGAACGCTCCCCTCAGCCTTGCAGAATTGGTTGGAGTCATTTTGACATTCGACTCCTGCGGACTTCCGGTAAGGACAAAACCACCGCCATTGCTCTTTTTGCCCCCGGGCGGCAGCCACCTTGCCTCCGCTTGGTGCAGTGAGACAATAAAGCGTCGGCGGAAGAACCCGCCTGCTGCCCCGCCCTAAGAACAAACCATGGCATTGCTACAAGGTTGCAGTGACGCCATGCTGACGCAAAGTTGACGCTAACGAAAGTTCTCGAACTACCGAAAGGAATTCTGGTTCAACAGCTAATTCATGGAAAGACTTAGACTGTGCACTGGCCCGACCCCGCCCCAAGATGGCGCTGATGTAGGAGTGGCCTACAACTCCTTGTGGCGTTCCAGCCACGTGACATTTGTGTTAAAAAGAGATATATATATATATGTATGCGATGCTTTCACACATGATGGTGGGGGAAAGGGGGGAACCGATTTTTATGTTAATCTAGTGTTGCTCATGTTGCTCGACGCCTCTCACACCGTGGCCGGTCTATGGCGGCTGTAGGCCCGTATTTCCATACTGACATTGTTTTAAATAAAGGGCTTCTTAAAAAGGAATTACGAAATCAGTGTCATGACTAATCATCTAGGTTGTTGAAGGTTTTTTCTTTTGAATAAATGATTGTTACTCCTAAGCGAAAGCGTACAGATAATACAGACACAATCTGCCTAAAAATCTTTTTGTTTAACGGAATTTGTACCCATCACGCCTGCCCTTTTTCCAAGAATTGTCAAATCCATAATGAACTATAACTTAAGGTATATGTCGCACGCAAGGTATGGTATCTTGCACCATAATACACGACCAGTTGAGAAATACATGTACGACCAGGGAACCCGAATTTAGGAGATGAATGAACTAGAGCATCTTTGCCTCGAACTAAAGAATAATAGGTCCGTGGTATTACCCACCCCTGCGGCTAGCCTGGTACATGGTAGGTAGAACCTTTCGTGTCTGCGCGCGCTGGGGTATTTTGAATACTGCACCTCCCCTCCCCTCTTATTTTCCCCTCTATAGGTCACGACGAAGTTCCGACTGAAGAGTGGAGTGGACATGGACCGCACCAAGTTCAATATCAGGGAAAACATAGACAAACGTTGTGAGATAGTGCGTAAAATTACAGACCACCATTGGGAACATGAAAAAGTGTATGATATGATTGTGCGTGTGTACTACGATTATACGGCATGAATGTGTATGCGTTTTATATTTGGGTCACTTGAAGAGAGCGTCACTGTATGATTGAAGCGCTCGTCCACCGATCAAAGGGAGGAGAATAAAGGGTCAGACACCCCCTAGGATAAACTACAAAATACTGAAAGTACGCAGCATAGAAAAAGAGGACAGGAAGGGAGAGGTCCCGATGCTCAACGTAGCCCTGAGTCTCCATCTTAAGTTTCTGCACTTGATGCATGTACTGTCACACCCTATCCGGCATTTGTGTGTACGTGATCACCGAATTTATGTCTTTTCCCCGCTTGTGTTTTCTTACATGGAACAAACCCATGCTACTCCATGTTGTGTGTGCACCAAGTGGCCTATTATCTTACCCATGTCTCTCTCTCTCTCGTCTTGTGTCGTATGTATGCCAAATAGCCTACTTGATGCACACGTCTCTCTCTCTCTCTCTCTCTCTCTCTCTCTCTCTCTCTCTCTCTCTCTCCCCCCCCCCCTCCCTCTCAAAAAGGGCTCTTCCTTGCTCTCTCTTTCTTCTTGAATAAATTAACGACATACACCTCTTTGGTAAGTGTATAATTGTCCTGAACACGGTGGTGTTCGAACAAATTGACAGAAACAAAAACGACCATACTTTACCACGTTACTACCTCTCCTTTTTGCGAACGTTAAACCTAATCGGCTAAGAAGGAAAGGACAGGTAAGACGACTGATGTCTCCCAATCTGACCCTCAACACGGGGACTATATGTCAGTGGTTTTTGTTCTTAAAGGACACCATCTCCACCGCCCAGAATTACCCCTGACCAATTAGCCCGAAATAGAATGTCTAAAGCACCCTGTTCTCCCAAAGATAACTCCAGCCCTATACTAGCCGTCTCAGAGTATCCCGAACGAAACAGCTGATGGCCCTGTTTTAAACTGATAAAGGGTCACCTACTGTATGAAAAGGATACTCGTGAACGCATGACCGTAGCACCTCGCACTTACGGGTATTACCAAACATTGTATTATAGGGCGCAGAAACTGACACCTAGAAGGCCAGACGATGGACAGGGACACCCACAGAACCCTGCACCACAGCAGTAATTAATAGATTAGTAACACGCACATTAACATCAGAGTTAATAGACACCAATCATATAGTAACAGATAAGAGCATTTCCGCAACTACTCAGTGGTTGGGAGAGAGAATGAAGTATGTAAATGTCTTCCCTGCCAAAATCTCTAAGACTTTCGTTTCTTATAACCTATTCAAGGATAACCTGCAGCCATCGGAAGAGAGGGGTCGGACGTGACGCACAGTCTGGCTGCGGATCATAAAGCATCTATGACATCGACCAAGGGGGAAGCGACGAAGCAAAAAGGGTGTGAGACGAGACACCATTATCAGAACGATAAGCGCGAAGGGCTACATCGAGGCCCCTGCTCACTGACCAGCGTGCCTGAAGTCTCAACCCGTCGGGCCTGATTGATGGGCCCAGTGCTGAAAGATTCTGCTCTCCTTGGTCCGCATTTTTGATCCGATCCCACGCCACCCCATTCTCTCTTCCTCTTTCATTTGGACTATGACTTTGACCTACTACCGAGGAACAAAAGGCCGGCACCCTGTCTCAAAGTACCTGTGGTGAACTGTGTTAAGGAACAGGACTGTGATCAAAGAACAGTGAGTGGTCACACCCTGCCACGTGAGAAATCGGATTTGAGCTGGACCTTAGCTCCACCGCCGGTGCTCAACAGTGCCAACGAAAGAAGAACAACAATGAGAGCTTACCAGTGATAGCTCTTTATAAAACAAGGACACTGGAAAGAAGAACCCATGTCAAAGTTGAAAATCCTCTCCCAACCACCTTATTATATTAACTATCTTCTTATCAAGTTTTCATGATGTTGCATCAATCACTTCCGACTGTACACTGAGAAGTTAAGAAAATGTAACTTTGTATAGTAACATTCATACAACACCAGCCATGTACACGACTATACTGCAACTTTGAATGTACTTCCTCCTCGCCTACTTTATCAAACTGTATGAGACAATGTACAAATGTGTCAGATTACTCCTGCCTACCCTAAAGACTCTGTATCCTTAAATGTATGACGAACATTGACGATACTGTAACTGAAAGGCTAACAAAGGTGAATATTGGCCGGACAAGCTGGCGAGATATGTTAAAAGGGAGGACTGTGGAAATTTAACTTGCAAACTGAACATTATCTGCGCCATCTTGCCTCTCCCCAGCGCCACGCACAGCGAATGCACGGCCGCCATTTTAGGCACCCCACTCTCTCCCCGCTCATTGTCAATCGCCAGCGCGGTCCCCTTGACGCTGCGAGCATCCCCCGCGCGCTGGCCACCCCCGCTCTCTCATACAGGCCATAAACCCTCTCTTTCTGCGCGGCCCTGCTACGGAACCACTTCCGACCGACAACCCATACATGGTCATGCCTCTCCTTTGATAACCCCCTTCCTCTGCGCCCCATTGTCTGAACTGGTCCCAGGCCATCACCTAGCCCTGCGGATGCAGTTTATTGCCCCTACTGTAAGGGAAACACCCCACATCAAAGGGATTACAGTAGATTAAAGCCCCTACTCCCTGAGACCCGACCGGTCACACACCCCCCAGGAATTGGCGAAATACCCTGCTGCGCAATAGCCATCTCCTACTGTGGATGGGGTGGGAACTTCTACTGTATCTATGTGTGGGATCGGATCTGAACCGGGGCTTCAGGGGATATTTCCCCCGCACATCAAGGGAATCTCAAGAATGTACTATGTGTAATAAAGCAATAAACCAGTGTATAAGAGACCAGGTCTCAGAGATGCAGTTAGAGCACCTCGTGACGATACCTTGCTGTCTGATCTGATGTGTTCTGCTCCGACGGAATAAAACTTTGTTTCCTGCCTTCCAGTCTCCGGCGCCTGCCTCTTTTATTGGTAAAATCATCGAGTGGTATGAGAGGCGATTACCGCCGGGCAAATACTTGAAAGGTTATCGACTGAAACTGCCGCTACCATTTAACAAGGTTAGAAAGATCCCAAGGGAAAAACTTCTGTTAGAGAAACCTAAACAACTTGAGAATGTTGGAAAAGATACATTTCGGATGATTACCTCTTATTCCTCCGAAGCCAAGTATTTGAAACGCATGCTAAAGAAAAATTGGCATATTTTGAAAACAGATAGTGTAATCAGTGGTGATATTCCAAACTCTCCCTTAGTAACTTTTAGAAAGGCGAGGTCCTTAAGGGATATGCTTGTGAAAAGTCACTTTGAAAAAATTCCAGAACGCAGTTATACCTTTAAAGAAATGAAGGGATTTTTCCCATGCAAAAGATGCAAAGCCTGCTCCACCAGTAAAAAAGTTTTGTCCTACAACATACCAGATACCACAATAATAAGACCTATTAACAAATTTTTAACTTGCAGTACTCCTTTCGCAGTTTATTGTTTAGTGTGTCCATGTGGACTGCGTTATATAGGCAGCACTATACACCAACTAAAAATCAGTATCCTAGAACATCTACGGGCCATAGATAAATCGGACGCAGCATATCCAGTCGCGCGCCATTTTGCAGAGTGCCATCAAAGTAACAGGAATCTGTTACAATATTTTGGCCTAGATTATGTTCCTGTAAGTGTAAGAGGAGGTAATAGAACACGCAAGTTGAGAAAACTTGAGTCGAGATTTATCATAGATCTACAGACCAAGTACCCACGAGGATTAAATAGTGGGGAGGAATTAGTGGTCCACTTAGGTCAATAAATTAGATAATTTCTAGTCTGAATATCCATAAATTCGGGTTCTTTCGTTTACTGTTTCACCTACAGTTATTCGGCAAAATTGTTCCTGTGTTACTTCTCTTTGAATTTTGAATTCTGACTATTAGACATTTATGAGTATTGTCAATATGTAAAAAGTAAAAAATAACGTGTGCTGATATTTTCATCACATAGCCGATACACGGCTAGCATTATGAATTTATGAATGATTCTTAATATTTATAATGCGTTGATAACAGTGCCTCATGAAAGAACTTAAGCCGATACACGGCAGGCTTAACTATGTGCAATGTGAGTGCCATGGGCTGGTTATAATCTATAATTGATGGTATCTGTCAAATGTTTAATTTGTGATGACGCATTGAATCGCATTAGCATGGATTTTCTGCAAGCCGATACACGGCGGGAAGTAATGTGTGTAACCACTCCAAAATGGCACTGCCGTTTAGCTAAAAATGTTTGTCCTTTCTCTATCTTGGAAGCACCAAGCAAGCTTTTTAAACATACCTCCTCGGAAGTGTAATGAACACCGAAGAAGGCCTACGCCGAAACGCGTTTGTTTGCCGTTACCGTTGAATAAATAAACAACTGTGATTGTCCCCCCGGAGTGCGGTATTTCTTCAACAAGTATGGGGAAATTGAGCTTTGGATATTAAGCGGTGTCCACTACCGCAAACCGCACCCGTCCGCGAGTGCTCCGCAAGAGGCGAAAGTGGAGGTGGAGCTAAAAATATATATATATATATATATTCACTGAAAAAACCATAGGTTTCAGGGGTGTTATAGTTAGCTGGACTTTTCACTTGTACAAAACCATTGAAATTCCCCCGTTATAGTTAGTTCAGCTAACTATAACTCGCGCGCCCGCAATGCACTGCTGATGACGTCACATATTACATCACTCATGACATGGTCAGTGACATCACTGATGACATCACTGATGACATCTCAAATGACATCACTGATGACATCACTGATGACATCATCCAGTGAATGTGTGTTTTTCTGAAAATTAAATATGTTTTATATATGTATATCTCAAGGTCGATGGAAGAATAAATGGGTATATAAGTGTCTAAATGGATGATTTGTTTTTGAAAAATTGATTGTGTAACTGACTGATTAAGTGTATCATAGTGAATACATGGCTTAGTGAGTAATGTTTAAATATGTAAATATCTGTATCAGTCTCTCACTTTGTGTATAAGTGGCTGCATGGGTTGGTGAGTAGCTACATGGGTGTCTATATAGGTTATTAGTTGGTTTTTTGAGTATCAGTCTGAGTGTCTGCATGGTTCGGTGGGGGGTATTACGTAGTGCATAGGTGCATGAATGAGTGACTCACTGTTTGTATGTGTTGAACACAGCATGTGTGCAGGACTGTATGGGTGGATGAGTGTGTGTATGGGTGTGTTAGTGAGTGAATGACTGTCTCAATAGTGTCTTTATGAGTAACTACATATGTTTTAAACTAGTATATGTGACTATTGGTGTATATATGTGAGTATATGTGAGAGTAAGAGATTGAAAGAGTTCCTGTATGAATAAGTATGTGTTTCTATAAGTGATTGTTTAAAAGACTAAGTATGTGTAAGTTTCCGTAGAAGTAAGTGTGGTGGTGTGTGTATAACTGTATATGCAAGTAAATGTATGTTTGATTCTTTATTAGCATGAGTGACTATGTGTGTGAGTAACTCTATGGATGAGTGGCATTGTGTAACAGGATGTATAGGTGCATGAGTACATATGATGAGTGAGTACATGTACATGTATGAGTGACTGTATAGGACTGTTGGTGAATGAGTGGATGTGTATGTGGATCTTAGAATTACTGAAGAGGTTGTTGTAACTGGTATTGGTATGTCCATTGTTTTGAAAATTTTAGTCTCTATTTTTGAATGTGTGTATCAAAGGTTATATTAGGGTGAGAGGAGGTCTGCCACTCTATCACAAGGATGATGTCATCAGTGATGTCATCAGTGATGTCATTTGAGATGTCATCAGTGATGTCATGAGTGATGTCACTGACCATGTCATGAGTGATGTAATATGTGACGTCATCAGCAGTGCATTGCGGGCGCGCGAGTTATAGTTAGCTGAACTAACTATAACGGGGGAATTTCAATGGTTTTGTACAAGTGAAAAGTCCAGCTAACTATAACACCCCTGAAACCTATGGTTTTTTCAGTGAATTTCTGAGGTTTTTTAAATGCTAATTCCTAACTATAACGTGCCTGAAACCTATGTTTTTTTCTGTGAATTTCAAAGGTTTTTTAAATGCTAATTTCTAACTATGCCTACAGAGATAGGACATGTGAAGAAAGAAGAAAAAATGCACAGAAAGAAACAAAAGAAGTGCAGAAAGAAGCAACCGAAGTCCTCAAATACGAAGATAAGTGCAGGAAGAAGGATAACGTGCAGAAAGAACAAAAAGAAGAGCAGAAAGAAGCCTTGTTGCATAATCATCCCGTACCCTCAGACGGATACTGGTGGTAACTGAGTCTGACTAGCCAGTCCTAGAGCCAGTGCTATGTTAAAAGACACTTAGAATACAGTGAAAACACCTACATACACTAGGGAACATTATGCGTTGGGGTCCCCCTGTGATTAGCATGACCTCCTCTGTAAGCCCCTAGTATATAATAGGGCATGGGGATTAAAACTACCTCTGAAAACAGGCCACAGGGCGTTTTTGCACACGTTAACTCAGGCCCCGTCCCCTCCCTTCACCACTGTGTAAACACGCCCTGTGTCCATTTTTAGTTGGGAGATTAAGTTCATTTGAATCCTGAGGGTCCCTAGGGTCCAACTAGCCCACTAGGTACCTCCAGTAAATGCCACAGAGCTGTGTTGCAGAGAGGTGTAAAAAGTGGCACGGCCTGGACCACCTCCTTGCAATGCAGCTCAGTGGTGCTTACTGGAAGCACTTGGTGGGCTAGTTAGCCCCCAGGGGCCCTCAGTAATGAAGGGAAATTATATCCCCAATTTAAAACGTGCCATAGTGCGTGTTTGCACACGTCACCTCAGGCCCCGTCCCCTCCCTTCACCACTGTGTAAACGCGCCCTGTGTCTGTTCTAAGTTGAGAGATTAAGTCCCCTTGAATCCTAAGGGTCCCTAGGGTCAAACTAGACCACTAGGTACCTCCAGTAAGCGCCACAGAGCTGCGTTGCAGAGAGGTGTAAAAAGGGGCTTGGCCTCAGAACACCTGTCTGCAGCGCAGCTCCCTGGCGCATACTGGAGATGCCTGTTGGGGGTGCGTTTGCAGAGTGCTGCACGGAGGGGGCATGGCCTCCGGCACGATGCCAGTCTTTTATTTATTTTAATTTTTTAAGAAGGGGGGGCTGTGTGGTTCCCCTTCTTATTCTAATTTATTGGCCCTGATGACCCCATCCCCCAGGGCCTGTCTCCTAATTATATTTTTTTGACCCCAATCCCTAGGGCCGGCCACTGTTTTTTATTATTTTAAAAAAATATTTATTTATAGACACACCTAGGACATGCTGGACAAACTGTACGTACCTATCACCATGACGATTTGCGGGATATTCATTAAAAGGCGACTATGCATGCAATGAATCCACGTGGAATGTATTTACACTACTAGTGAAGCTCTGACATGTCTGATGCCCTACCGTGCCTAATCCCGGTAGACACCCTTGTCGTTTATTAATACAAACATGGGTAGCTATTGACGGGCACATTTAATACACATGCACACCAAGCCATTCAAAGGGGATTCGACAAAAATTCGACCAAAACTATGCAAGAAACCCCCCTCACGGTTAATAAAACACACATCCACTGCCGGATGTGTAATACTTTTTATTTTACTCTCTGGAAAGGGGACGAACATCACTTGAGAGTCACAGCGCGCTCCTGACAGAGCCCAATGCTGTGTTACACCCACCATTGCCTGCCGAGTGCCACACACCTCTGTGTTGTATTCCACTAGCTAGTGCATATGCTATGACACTCTCTAGCCCATGTGCACTGTAACACCACCCCGTGAATATGTCATGCCACACTTGTCTTCGCACGGGTTATATTGCCCCATCTAACGTGCCTTCCTCGATGCCTATGTTATAACGCACAGTGCTATGCCATACATATTACAATCTGCGATCCATATCTGTGTCACAGTGCATATGCAACGTTACACTCCCCAGCACATATTTTATATTACAACTTTAGAGACTAGTTAGGTTACACAACACTGCCCTGTGCATATTACACTCCAAGGCGCATATCGCATAGCACGCGCTAGTGCCTGTGCTATCTCGCGCTCTCCAATGAATCTGTCATTGCGCACAATGTATTGCATATTATATTTCACGTCCGGTTCATCTTATATCACACTTTTTGGTGCATAGTTTATACCATACACTATATCTAGTTTTCATTTTCAATCGTGCTCTCAGGACTATGTTCTATATAACACTGTGTTCACCTACCCTTTTCACGGGCATTACATTTTGCGATAGGGGGTGGAGGGTCAGGGGGTGTTTCTGCCAAGTGAGCCCGGAGTCACAGTCACAAACGTCCTCTTCTTCCTGAATAAAAGTGAGATTATGCTGCATACTTGTTCATATTTTAAGTAGTTCGCACAGACTCAATGTTTTAAAAACAATAAAGTTCCTAATACCCGCCTTCTCTGAACAGTTAGCTTGCTGCCCCATCCCCCTCCTCCCTATCCTCTGTTGTGTGAATCCATGGAATAGCCTCCTCCCTCCTGCCATGCATGGTCTGATGTGCTGCCACTGCCCTCAATTTAGTATGATGTACCAGTCCACTCCTCCTGCCCTCCATTGCCCAATTCTATGCCCCATCATTGACCTCCTGCTTAAACTCTGTGCTTAGCTTGCTGCCCCTATTCTCCTTCCCCCTGCCCTCCGATGTCTTTGTGCATGCCCCTGCTCCATCCTTTTTGCCCACCATGTCCCATGGACCTGCCACTCCTATCTACTCTGAGTGTTCTGTTGAGCTGCCACTCCCCTCCCACCTGCCTAGCATTGTCAGATGACTGTAACCTGTCCCTGCCACCTCCACCCTGCCTGTCCACATGCCATGCCCCTATCCTCTTCCTCCTGTCCTACATGGTCCATTGTACTGCCACACCCTTCTGCCCTCCCTGGTCTGTTGTGCTGCAACTGCTCCTCCTGCCTGCCCCGTGTGGTCTGTTGTGAGGTCCCTTCCCCTGAACTTTCTTGTCTGTGCACAGGTCCTGACCCTCCCTTCTATCCTCCATCGTCCTTTGTGCATGCCCCTGCACCCTCCTTCTTGCCCATCATAGCCATTGGTCTTCTGTGCTGCCATGGCCCCTCCCACCTTCCCTGTGTGGTCAGTTAGCTGCCCCTGACCCCCTCCCACCTTCCCTCCATGGTCTGTGTGTATGCCATCACAGTCTCACTGTTGCTCTTCACGGTGTGTCTTGCTTCTAGTGCCCATCCTGCCTGACCTCCATGGCTATCTTGCTGCTCCTGCCCTGCCCCCTTGCCCCCAGCCCTCTGTTTACATGTGAAGACCCCTACTCCCTCCCTCCTGGCTTGTCTGTTCCATTGTAATGCCCCTGATCCGTCCCTCCTGCCCTTTATGGTCTGTAATGCTGCAGCTTTCTCTCCTGTCTGTCCATTATGGTCAGCTAGCTACCATTGCCTCTTGCCCCTCTGTTCTCTGTTGTCCATGTGCATGGTCCTGTCCCCTCCCTCTTGCTTTCTATGGATTGTTGTGCTGCACTCCCGTCCTGCATGCCCTGTGTGGTGTATTGTGCTGCTGCAAACCCTGATGCCTGCCCTGCAGGGTCAGTTTGGTGCACCTCTCCATGTCCCTCTTGTCCTCTGTTATCCAAGTCCATGTCCCTATCCCATTTCCTTCCATGATCCAATGTACCATACTTGCGAACATTTTGAACTTGGTAAGAGGGAGATTTTGAAAAAAAACTGGGGTATTGATTTTCCCCTTTGAGTTACATTGAAAAAGAGGATATTGTAGACAGGAGACAGATCAAATAAAGCCCATTTGAGCTTAAAAACATTGGACGTTTCCTGGCTGAATCGGGTCTGTTGGCATGTATGGTTGTACTACCATTGCCTCTTCCTTCTGCCCACAATGGTCTATTACATTGCCACAGCCTTGAAGGAGGGTAGATTTTGTATCTCAGTGTGCCCCTGGCCCGTTCTGTCCACACCTGAAGTATGAGACCCTTGTCCTTGCCCTGCCAGCCGCATTTGTAGGCCGTATTAAATTGACCAGCGGGTCCTGTGTTGCTATATAATTATCCTGAGACATCCTTACCACTCAGCCAGCATAAAACCCCTGTGTAGGCCCTTCTGTTCAATATGTAGGCCTCTTTGTTAAATTGACCATAGCTCTGCAATTTTAGTGTATAGCAGTCTGAAGGCAGGTCTGCGAGGCCTTCTGCTCCAAACTAGTAGCCCCCACCCTACCCGAGTACTCCGTGCTCGGTATCAAAGTTCAACATCCCACTGAAGCTGTCGACATACAGTAGGCTGCATCCTGGACTGGTACTTGCTTCCTGGGCAGGTTTCCCGCTTTTAAGGAAGTGGCAACCGCAGAGCGTCAAGTTAGGAGAACTGAGGAGATTTTGTACATGAATATATTGAATTCCCGTACAATACCCATTATTTTCTGCTTGCTCTATGGAACTTACGATAAGCGATTGGCCTGAGAGACTGACCTTTTCACCCAGTCCATTGTCAGCATTAAGTGGGTAAATGACGAAATGTCTGGTAAAATCTGCAGACGAAGCTTTTGGGTAGCATACGTAGGTAGATGTAGCGTGCAAAGGAGCCCACAAAATGATATAAAAAGGGAGCACCCACAGATATCGACGGACTACCTCGCCGTCTGTATGTAGGTTAACAAGCTGTGCAGGTTTTCCCCAAGAGCTGGGAGCTCTTGTCTTCCTTTGCTTAAAATGTCTTGCTCTGCTTTGCTTGAAGTATCTTATTCTATTTTACCTATATGAAATGTCATGTTATGTTTAACCATTGTTCTCTTTACTTTTGCATTTAAAAGATTTTGTATTGTAATTGCAGGAATGCTTGCTCTAAGAGTAAACGTGAGTGTTCCTAGGTAACATTTTCCTTGGTGTAACTTGTTTCTCATGATGCATTTATAGATGTGTTTTCTCTCTCTCTCTGTCAGTACATTAATTGAGATACAGAGAATATCATGACAGCTGTATGATTATCTGGATTCTGTATTTTGTACTTTATGTCTCTATTCTGCGGTTTCTTTGAAGTTGTATCTTCTCATTAAACTGCCATTGTATTCTGCCACCAATTCCATGTCTCATATGTCTGTTTTCTTCATTTTTGGAGCAAGCGTTCCTAGGCACCCCGGCTCAAATTAAGGTGCCCCTTTTGTCCCTGACTCACTCTCCTGCTCAGTTCTGTGGTGGCTCCCGGGGCTCTGGGGACCGCCTCTAGCTTCCTTGACCCGTAATAGATCTTCCCTCCAACAGCCTCTCTTGCAAGTCCTGTATTGTTGGTTTGTTGCCCCTGCCCCCCTTTCCACTGCCCTCCATAGTCTGTTGTGCTTCCACGGCCCTTCCTGCCTGCTCAGTGTGGTTAAATTGTTGCCTTTGCACTCTCCTACCTGCCTTCAATTTTCAGAGTCCGTGCCCCTGGCCTTTGCATCTCAACAGTATCCCAATGAACAACTAGATTGCTAACATTCTATATTTATTACAAAAGTGTGGAACGCCTGACATCATCTTGATGTAATCAAAACTGTAATACCTAGAGCATTTCCTTTAGAAATTACATATATGAGAGGGTCTTATTGGCATCAAAATTATGGTTAGTGCTCTAAAAGACTAAAATAAGGACATTTTGTCTGAGTTTTCAAATAGCGACAAAGCACTTTTAAATTATTTGATATCTTTATGTTTTTTTATCCAGTTGACCACTTGATTAAATGTTGCACTTAGGGGAGAGGATGTGGTGTTACTTCCAGAACTGCAGACTTTGCAACTGGGGAACCAGGTTGAAGTTTCTGCTTCAGCTCGACATTCTGTGATTCTGGTCAAATCACTTAGTCTCCCCATGTCTACAACCAAAATGAATTTGTGCTTGTGTGATGTAACCAATGCTCATGTAAAGCACTCCAATACCTGACAAGTCTGCACTATATAACACTGCAAAAACACTAAATAATAAGTGTTTTGCACACTTCTGTCATTGGGCTATATTTGGGCTACATCTGGGTGATTTTGGGCTATATTTGGGCTCTTTTGTCTCCGGTGGCCATCTTGGGAGATTTATTTGTTATGAAGTTTCCTAATTTCCTCATGTACTGCAGTCTCCTCAGTAGGAAATGCTTTCAGTTTTTTTCGTTGATTCCATCATGAAGGTATTCAGATATGTCACACATTTGCCATAAATTCTGAATGTTAGCACTCTAGTTGCTCATTAGATCACTGTAGTAAAACTACTGTTCACCATGGAAGTCTGCTCCTGGTATTAAAAGTGCATGTTTCAGTCTGCATGTCAGAATTTTTTAATGAAATAGAAGAGGATTTGAGAAGTCACTCAAAATGTGCCCTCATTTTCTTTCTTCAGCATTAATCATAATTTCTATGGCAAAATGAACCCCCTCATTGTGTTCCTTTTTAAATTAAATGTTTTAAGTGTTACCAGTTTATTCCAATCAAGATGGCTTCAGGTGTGCCATACTTTTGTCATAATGAAGACAGTAAGCGCTCTAGTTGTTTTTAAGAACATTCTGGGACATTCTGTCATTGGGCGATACTTGGGCTACATCTGGGTGATATTTGGGCTACATTTGGGCTCTTTTGTCTCTGGTGGCCATCTTGGGAGACTTATTTGTTATGAAGTTTCCTAATTTCCTCATTTACTGCAGTCTCCTCAGTAGGAAATACTTTCAGTTTTTTACTTTGATTCCATCAAGAAGGCATTCAGATGTGTCACACATTTGCCATAAATTCAGAATGTTAGCACTCTTTTTGCTCATTAGATCACTGTAGTAAAGCTACTGCTCACCAGGGAAAACTGCTGCTGGTATTGAAAGTGCATGTTTCAGTCTGCATGTCAGAATTTTTTAATGAAATAGAAGAGGATTTGAGAAGTCACTCAAAATGTGCCCTAATTTTTCTTTCTGCAGCACTAATCATACTTTTTATGGAAAAATGAACCCCCTCATTTTGTTCCTTTTGAAATTAAATGTTTTAAGAGTTACCACTTTATTCCAAGCAAGATGGCTTCAGGTGTGCCATACGTTTATCATAGGTAGGACTGTTAGCGCTCTAGTAGTTCTTTGGAACACTCTGGGAAGCTGCAGTAGAACACAAAGGAATCAACTGACAGTCTCTGCCCTTGTTGGATGTACATGTTTTACTGAGAATGTCAGACTTCATTCTCACATGACTGAGAAAGATAATGTGAATTTACAGAAAATAAGCTCTCAGTTTAGCTTATAGATCACCTTCCAAACCTCTGTGGTAAAAGCATGAGAAAATATTTTTCTCTCAATCATGATATCCCAGCAGAAGGCTTTTTCACATGGTGAAATCACCTTAGAACATACCACAATTCCTAAAATGAGTATGGTACCATCAACAAATGATTTATAATGTAACTAAAGTCTTAAAACCTTCTATTAACTACAATGCTTTTTAATGAGGTGCTATCATGTATATTGGTCCCAAGATGGCTGCCAACACTTCTTGGATGAAGTGCTGACAGCCAATCAGATCTCAGGATGAGATTTGTGGTTAGGCTCCGCCCACATATATATATGCTTTTAAATGCTATTTTCTCAGGAAATACTGAACAGATTTACACCAGACCTGCAAAAGGCACTTCCTTGACCTTATGGCTACCTCTCTGCCAAATTTCAAGTAATTCTGTTCAGCCGTTCGGGCTGTAGCTGTGTCTAAAGGTCCTATGGAAAAATGCATGGGAAAAACGTGTTTTGGGACCCCCCTTTTATCTCAGCCCCTGCTTGACGAATCCCCCCGAGACTTTCAGGGTAGGAGCGGAGTGTAGCGCCCCACCTATTTTGAAAAATTCGCGAGGATTCGTCGACCGGCGCCAAAGTTATTTAAAATAGAATGTTGCGGATTTCCTATGGAAACGTGGTCCTAACTATAACTACCTACTGGCGACCGCCAGTAGGTAATATATATATATATATATATATATATATATATATATATATATATATATATATATATATATATATATATATATTACACGTAGAAAACCAATAACAATCCAGAGCACTACTGAACAATGCATTTCAAATATGGAAGATATTTTTCATCCTTTATATGTGAACAACATAAATGAATGTGTCTCGAGTATTTTATAACAAGCATTCCAATGTTTATGACTTAGTATTAACTGATAAGAAATAGAAGTTTGTGGTAGGGAGTGTTTTTTCTGTCTTTTGTCTTAAGTCCATGTTGAATTTGGTTGTGAATAAATGAAATTTGGACATGTATGTTTGTGAATTAGTACTAATGTTTGTGATGCACATGAGACCCATAGGCAGGAGGTGGTTAGGCAGATAGGCAAGGGTCTAGAGGGTTTCTAGCCGGTTGGTAGTTTGGGTGAAGAGAAGGCAGTGCCTGTGTGGCATGCTGCAGGTGCCACAGGACATTGGAGAAGCAGGGTTTAGTACTGCATTTGCTTTCAATTGTTGAAGTGTTGTTGCCTGCTGACAAACGATAATTGGTGATACGTGAACGATTCTGAGGACATTTAAGTCATACACCCGCCGCCATGTTGCTCTGACACTGTTTTGGTATTAGATACTGGATTGCTTCCCAGAACTACTGCGACCTGCACCTGCAATCTGGCACTGGCAGGACTTGTGAAGAGCCTCACCACGTCTATCCGAGAGGAACAACATATTCTATGAGTCGTGTGAAGGCTCAGCATACAGTTTGCCCATCCATCTGCCAATCACGCCACTTCTACACCTTGCGATTGTAGACCGTATCAACCCATAAGTAAAATTTTAAATGATACCTGCATTTGTACCTTCTTCACTTCATTCTAACAAAAAAGGGGCATGAAGTAATAAACTGACAGCTATTTAAAATAAACCTGAAGGGTTTAACCCATCTGCCTCAATCACCATTACTTATGTTGTGTTTTTGTAAACAGAGGTCCACAGTGAAAGTGACTACAAAAGGGAGCAACCTGCTACCATCCTGGGCATGCATTGTAGGAACATAATCTAGAGCTCACCAATATCAACTCCTGATAGGCTCCAGCTGTCAACAGATTTATTGTTAACTAAATCTTTGTAGACCTTTGATCAAGGGTTGCTTCAGGCAGTTTCTAATTTGGAAACCACAGAACTAGACAACATGAACAATTGGCCCACAAGTGATTTAAGCAGGGAAACACGCAAAGGCGATAGCTCATTAGATACCTGGAAATCATAAGGCCTGATAAATGAACTGTGTTTTGTGGTACCTTAAGTAGTACTCATGTACTACAAAATGCAGTTCACAAACCTACATGCAGAGACCACCCCCTCAATCTTTTCTGTGTGTAGATGTCCACCATGTATGCAGGGATCTCCGCACAAGTAGGTATACGTTTTGGAGGTAAATGTGGGATGGACCATGAGAACTGGTTGGAAATTAGGAATTCTTACTCCTAAGTGGGCGGGGTTTAGGATGGGACAGAAGGAGTATATGGAGGGACATGAAAAAACAAATACACACCAACAAAAGAGTAAGCCCACTGTTTTTCACACACTACATTTCTAACGGCAATAGAGCCACAAAGTAATAAATGTGTCCAGCTCGTCTTTGGAGTACATCTAGTGCCAGATATGGCCATTCGCAGATACAGCAAGCCATTTCCATAGTAAATAATATAGGTGTGACTAGATAAAACATCCTTCAGGAAACAATATTAAATCAATTAAATAATTTTGTAAATATTAAATAGTTTTTAGTGTTAAAAAATTAGAATGCATTTATATTAACATTTTATAATTTAAAATGAATATTTTTTTAAATATAAGACAAACATCAAAAATGTTTTACATTAATAAAAAAGTCATAACTATCAATAACATTTGCTAAATAATAATTATATATACACATGCTAGTGACTGTGGGATTATTTGAAAATATTTTAAATCATATTTTAAAATAATTTGATTATCAATGTGCTGTAACGTTTTATTTTTTATTCTAGGTTATAATAATTATTTGAAGTTAATTTGCATTTTTATTCTGCAGCAAATTACTTTTAAGATTTTGTTTTTATATTAATTATTAAACTTCATTATTTTTCTCTATTCTTTATCATATGGAGATCCCAGCCCTGGAAGTGGAGCACTCTGCCTTCGTGTGAAAAGTTACTAGCAGTAAATTTACAATGGTAAATTCTGTAATAGATGTCTCCTCTACCTGAACAGAGAGAATGGGGACATGTTAGTCTTCATTTAGGTATAAATATACACTTGAAAAGGGTGAATGGTGAACACATGTAGCCTTATACCTAAGTGAAATAGAAAATGTACACATGTGTAAATGTATCTTTCTGAACAGGGCCCGCTGTTTTCAACCTTAGATTCTACAGCTAAAGCTCTCACCCATTGTTTGATAACTGGGTATTCAGGTAAAGCTATTACTAACTTTAGCCTCTTATGTGACAGCTATTAATGCTAAGGTAAGTCGCCTTCATCATTTAGTTAATAGGGTTAAAATAGAGGTTCATTCTAGGTGAATGATCAATCAACTGCAATATTTCATCAATATTAGATAAGCTCTGTACCTTCCCAAACATGCTGCAGGCAGCAGTGGCTAACCTTTAGACTTGCCAGCTCGAGGTCACATCTCACAAACTACAGCAGATTGCTCAGTCAGAACAGATCTCAGGGCATATGTACAAGAAAGTGGGGGAGCGCGGATTAGTGCCAAAATTGCTAGCGCCACACTCTGTCATTTTAGAAACACAGGGACGCGCCATATTTACAATAATACAGTGCTCCCCAGTGGCGCTAAATTCAGCTGCCTAGTGCCAATGCAGGAACCCTTGGACCGTGGTGCAGGGGTGCCTGCGCTGAGGGAATGATTGTTTATGTGCAGGAAGGTGTTCCGTCCTGCACATAAACAATCCAGAATGGCGATTTGTAACTCTGATGTGTGCTGCATTGTGCAACACGCATAGAAGTTGCAAATCCTCATTTTTTTAAAGGTTATTTATGTGCAGGAAGGAAAACCTTCCTGTATATAAACAATAATTCATGGCAATGTGTTGTGTATGTGTGCTACACAATGCAGCACACATAGAAACAGCAAAAATGAGGAGAAATAAAGCATTTCTCCTTGTTTTGCCATGTTAAGACCAGGTTTTCACTGGTCTTAATTTTGGCTCTGCCTCGTATTTACGCCACCCTTGTAAATAGGGGGCAGCGGCAAAATCAATGGGTGTTGCGGTGGAACGCCCACCACAACACCCTTTGCACGCCCCTTTCATGCTAAGTGTAACGTGAAAGGGGGCTTTATTTACAAGGCGGCGTGAAGCCATCTTAAGTGGCTTCACACCGCCTTGTAAATAAGGCGAAGGGTTTATCGCCACAGGAATGTCACTAAAAGCGATGTTCCTGTGGCGATAGGGGCTGGCGAATATGCTCCCTCATTCCTATTAAAATCAAACAAGCCGCACAACAGCATCAACTTGCAAGCCCCCTCATGACAAAAGAAGAGCACTAGTTCTATAAATGCACAAAATTATACATCAGACTCAGAAAGTACAACACTGACAGTAATGTAAAACAAGTGGTGGCAAAACCAATAGGTTTCGTCTATGCGAATTCTATTGACTTTGTAGTTTTTTTTTTTTTTACATATTGCAGAGCAGTTGAGCTGCTGTGCAAAAGAACTTAAAGTTAAAAAAAACCAGAGGCATGACACGGACAATTGGCAAAACCTATTGGCTTTGCCAATGATTGTTTTTACTCACCATGGCATTGAGGTGTTTTTCTATTTGCTTCCATCCCCTTGAGCTACTCTCAACAAATAACAATCACATCTCAAAGACATAAAATTGAATAGGGTGAAATGTGTCAGTTATTCATAAACATCTTTGAGAGATGTATAATTTAGTTAACAAAGTAACATTTAAAGTGGCACTACCTATAAAATTATTTACATAACTCAAAATTTTGTTAGAGGATACTGACTTGTTTTAATGACAAGCATTGGCCAAACCAATAGGTCTTGGCAAATGTCCGAGCTATTGGCCGCCTTGTCAATGTGAATGTCAATTAACATTGTTGTCTAGCAGCACATCTGCTTTTCATCATGGCTGAAAGTCACTGAAAGCCCTGAATCACAGGATTATGAGACGATGCCGAGTCTCTTCGTTCACCATGTTGAGTATATTGTCCTGCCCCCTCCCAAGACAAAAAAGTACTTTAACGTGGCCTGCACTGGTCGCATCATAGTGGTTTTTCAGTGACTTACAGCTATGATAAACAGCAGATGTCCCTATGTGTCCATACAATCCCCTACACTTGTTTCCACACTCTCTCTCTGGCTCAGATATCCCTGCCTGCTACCTAGTACTCCACTCCATTACCATCTACTTACTTACTTAGTTCTTTTCAGCTGTTCTCCTCTATAGTACTCCTGCCCTCCTCTCCTCTCTTTCTTCCTTGTGGTCAACCCGCTTGCTCCCACTCCCCTTCAATACCTTGCCCTGGCCACTCTCTCTTAATCCCATAGTTCTCTCCGGCTTACTCCCTCAGCCCCCTTTCCAAAACTTCCTCTGGACGAGCCCTCTTAGTTGCATCTTTCTCCCTGTGTTGCTATCCCTCAGTTACTATTCCCATCCTTGTGGTTCCCCCTGCTTGCTCTAGCTTCCCTTATATACATTCTCCAGATTCCTTCCTCTTTGTGCCCTTTAAAAACATATGAACTCCCAACTGCCCCTAAATTATCCTTACTTTGCGGGTCTGCTTCACTCATACCTAACCTCTCCCCACCCTACCCTCCACTGTGTTGATTCCCAATTCTAGTCCCTTTCACCTAGTACTATTCCTTCTTACCAGCTCGGTTTGGACCCAGCAATGAGCAAATCAGAATCGGAACCGTCCAAGCCAAACTGACAGGCCAGGTCCTTCCTGAACTGGAACATAAGAAACCCAAGACTGCTTTCACTCTGATTGTGACTTTTCAGTTGGGTGTAGCCTGATTACAGTGGCATAATGGGCAACAAAATAATTACTTAGTATTTTACTATGAACGACTGCAAGCATTTCTCCCATCTCTTTTTGTGGGTTCGATGGACTGCCCTAAGTGTCAAGGGACCCAGTCGTGGGTCCCGTTATCACTGTGGCAACAGAAACAAGATACACACTGCTGACAAGCCCCATTAAGGTGAAACCGGTCATGGGGTTCGTGTTCAGAGAGGACCTAGCCGGACAGTTCTGGCTGGACTGCTTCTTTTGGAGCAGTTACAAGATTGACTTGAATATGGCTGGGTCCAAATTGAGGTGACATGGCGGGCAAAAGAACGATGGGTTGGAATGATACCCCGAGCAATTGCCAGTAAGTAGACTTCTTGCAAGCATTCCTCCCATCAACCTTTGTGTGTTTGATACATGTATGTTATGCATACCTTTGGACTCATGATATATTCTGAAACACAATTATTTGACGCATGCCTTATATCTCAGTCAGATCACTGCATTCTTTGCATTACTGCATTTATGGCATGATATGTAATTCATCTTTGAGGTATATTATCCCGACTAATACCTTAGTTGTGTTCATTTGGTATGGCTATTAGACGCTAAATTATCACTCAGAAATAATTCGCTGGGAACTCCTGTTGCAACTTGCCCAGATGAGGAGCCTCGCTGAGTGGAATTCCAGTGTGCACTTCTGCTCCACTCAATCACGAGTGGGCCATTGTTTCCAAACCCAGATTTACCAGGAGGTGAAACAACAGACCAGATTCTACGGTCTGGAAATCCGGCAGGTAATATTGCCTTCAGGAAAGGGCCACATTGCAGCCAGCACCAGTTCCTTGACGCCTTCCCAATCCTCAAACAAGGTAGATGGAGCCAAACAACATTCTTCCCTTCATTTCTCCGCCCTGCCCAATACTTACCTCCACCCCCATCTTACACAACCTGCCATACACATTTACCTACTGCTCAGAGCAAGTGGCAAATGTGTGGTTTGGAACCCACAGAAAAGGGAAGGCCGTTCAGAATACCATCCCATAAACTCAGGTCTGCACAGTTATTCCCCATTGCATTGGTATTTCGTGGTACTCATACTTGCACAGAAGTGTTACCACATGATGCCAATAATAACAGGTGCAGAGTTTGCACCACACCAGTTTCTTGCAACTCGTGATCAGAGCCAAAAAGCTGCTTTTTATGTCAAATGAAAGTATCGTTCAAGGTTTACACCATCATTATATTTCTCTTTAAAATTCTTATGTAACAGTACTTTAGCTGAAAAGTGAAATGCCAGTACTTTGAATGTACTGGAGAAAGTTTAATATGCCAAGTTGATTGACATAGTTACACATGATAACATACATGAGGCGTTTCTTAAATGTAGGTTTGATTGCCAACACTAAATTGCGGTTACTTGTTGAATATAATTTATTTTCATAGCATGCATAGTTCAGAACTTTAACTCTAGTAAAATATCCAGTTAATAATTTATTTGCACATGGTATTGAGAGTCTTTCATTGAAGATCATATGAATACCATGAATTATTTAAAATGTAGTTTTTAAATGACAAAACAATAGCAATTTTGTGTCCAAAAGAAGTGAAATCACTGGTTATACCAGACCCACAACTATTGCAGCAATTGACTTCTGGCTGACTCAACCCTAGTAGAGGTTTATTGGATAAATATAAAGATTGCAGGAAATATGCAAAATGCCATTTTGAGAAGCATCCAGTTGGCTTAATCATTTTCTGATGGATGGCTCTCATGCACTCTGAAAAGTTGAATGCTATATTGTGATTGCTCTAAACAGGTCCTTTTGTATCTTGACTCTAATACTGATTTCAATTGACTTTTTGTAATCAATTAATTTAAATTCTTAGATATGAACGTTGTTCTATAAAATGCAAAGGGTCTTTAGACAGGAAACATAAAATATAAATTATACAGCCCCAACACATATCAACAACTTAAAATATCGTCATCTTTGTTATCAGAACTTACACTACATATTTTGAATCTATAGGGATCTCTAATAGTAATATTTGGAAATCAGTAGTACACTATTATCTATACATTTTGGGGTAGCACCAAAAACACATAATCCCTATCTTTCATGTTTCAGACATTGAAATGAGCACAGTGGGAAATGTGCCCAATATCGTGGCTTTAAATTGCAGAGGGGTTTCGTTTGTGACAGATCTACTTGTAGACACTTTTATTTTTCAATCAAAAACATGATATTTTTAAGAATGTTTAAGATTACTTCAATTAAAAGCAATATCCGTAGAGTGAACTGCATTTGAAACACTTTAAATGCTGACAATAAGATGAGAATTAATGAATAATTCTTCTCATATAAAACATCTTTACATTTTATCTGATATGGGTCTAATATCAGACAACTAGATTAGGTATATATATATAAGTGTATTTATGGAGTTTGTTGTACTGCCATCAATTTTAAAATAGTACTAAGACCTCTATAATGAATAATACAAATAAAGATTTTTGAAAATAAATGATTCTTTATGCAAACATATGTTACATTTTTAATTAACTTTTTGCCATTTTGTTGAATTTCATTTATCTTCGCTTGATTTTAGTCTTTAGAAAGCAGTATTACAAAACATGTGTTAGCATTTAGAGCACTAATTGATTGAATTTTGATATTGATAATTACAAAAGGGAGAATATTAAATTTGGCTACTGACAAATTTAAACCAAGGATTACTGAATGATCTGTCTTAATGGAGATTTTGTCAAACAGCAAATACTGAAAAAATGTATTGAATGTAGGAAATCAAGTAATATATATTTGACTAACACATGCATGATAAACATGATGCTTATGGTTATTTTTTGTAACAAACGTTAAAATAATTGAACCACAGGGGCAGTGGAGTTTTTAGAGGAGCATGGGGCTCTTATAAAAATTACCTACATTTCTGAGCATACATATTTAATGGCTAGTTTCACAAATACTTTTTTAAGACTGACTTGAGATGTGGAAAAAGCAGTAACTTCAGATATGAAAACAGTAGCAATCTACATGTGCATTTTTGTAACTCACAAAACATAACAAACTTGTAAATGCCTAACTTCAACAGAGTTCTGTAGGTTTAGCATACTCACTCATGAGTGGCTTACGCACACATACTCTTGAACTTAGTTTTGAGTCACTGGTATTTTTAGGAGACCAGTAGTGGTCAAGGATATTAAAAGCTGATCTAGTGAACATCCATTCAGATGTTATTTTTTAAGTATTCACAAACATCTTATACGTACTTCCTAAATAAATCTACATATCTAATTCAAACCTCGATGGCTCAACTGTAAGTAGTGTGTGAAAATGCGCCAAGATAACCTAAGATGTGTCTGTAGTATGTGAAGACATTCGGGGTTATTCACAAACATAACTTACACTTGTGAGTAATTTACACGTTTAACTTTACTATTACACTTTTGAGTAATATTACTTCTTTTGGCTATTCACAACATCCAAGAGTAAAGTTACTCACAAATGTAGACTTACATTACCTGAAACAGGGGGGGGGGGGGGAGCCAAATTTATAAGTGTAAGTTACTACTGCTAAAATGAAAGGGTAGTAAGTCCAGCACAAAAACATGGCCGCCCACTGGGACTACAACACCCTCTAACAACAAATAATGACAGTATGGACTTAAAATAAAACTCCATAAAAAATAACATTAAATGAAATTACATTATTTGAAATTATAAAAAAAATAAACACATATAATTCAATGATAATAAAATCTAAAAATAAAATATATTCATTATTAAATTATAAAATATATTAACGGCTTTTATTAATTAAAAAGGTAATGTAATGTTCTTTAATTAATTGCATATACCACTTTTAGTAATTATATATACAAAATAAAAACATTTTTAGTGTAGGTGGGAATTTCTTTACATTTGAACTTTAGGAAAATATTTTAAATTCAATCTACATTGCTTTTTTAAAGATGTATTTCAAAATTAAGTAAATAGTTCTGAAGCACTGTTTTCTTTTGTTCTACATTTAAAATAAATATATTCATTTAATTTACATTTACATTAAACATAAAAATATTCTTACACTTTTTTTGAGTTAAATAGACTTTTTTACTTCTGCCTATACTTTATTTCACTTCCTAATCTTACACATGTACACAAGAGGCAGTATATATGGCATGCTTACATGCATTGCGAAAAAACGTACATCAGTGTGAACTCCTCTTGTGTAATTTGTACAACAGGTAATGTTGCAAATTCTTTTGGCATTAATAAGCCCTGGATAATTGTGTAGCTGTAAGTTACATGCATTGTGATTTTCACTATTTTGCACAAGTAGCCATT
Organism: Triturus cristatus; assembly: GCF_964204655.1. Taxonomy (NCBI): domain Eukaryota; kingdom Metazoa; phylum Chordata; class Amphibia; order Caudata; family Salamandridae; genus Triturus; species Triturus cristatus. Next base: position 1,042,970,702 of record NC_140588.1, read on the forward strand.
TTTTGTGGGGATTATTTGATTGGAATGAAATATTAACATAATTGAAATTGTTTTCGGCCATTAAGTGAAAAATGTTCCTCTCATAATTATCAAATATCTGCCTATGTTAGGAATTAATTTTTCTTCAAAGATTATTAACGCATTTTTCTACCTTGGGTTTATACTAGAAAAAGCAGATTCCGCATAATGATTGATGCTTTTTGAATATAAATATTATAGGCAAAGAACAGTTTGATTTATTTCAGAGTTGGCTTTCAGAACCCTCTTACAGACTAATTTGTAAGAATGAAACTCCATAGAGCCCAAAGGTGTTGCAGAGGCAACTGAAAGTGTCTTGAAAACCAGCAGCATGGCCCCCCTTAACAACCTTAACCTGCTGCAGCATTAGCAATGGCCCTGGGGACTTGGGTTGTGATGGGACCAGCTATAGAAATGGATTGGAGTTGGAAGACACTGGAAGTGAAGGAGCCTTTGAGTTACATCTTTGCGACGGATTTCGAGTGATGAAAAGAGGACAAATCTCACTTAAGTTTTGTTGCAATTATGGCACGTTTTAGACTTCGACTTACCTGAAGACTTCAAGCGGGAATGGGACTTCTGCTTCCAGCATGACCTATTCTTTTGTTCAGTGACTTTGAGCTCCGCTTCCTGCTCGATTGGTTTCAGCTGCCTGCGTACACCATTCACACACGTTTTTGAGTCATGACCAGTGCCTAAGCACCAGAAAGGCAGTGCATGAGGGTCAGTGACTGACATCTGCATCCTACAGTCGCTGCACAGTTTAATATGTAGTCTCTCCCACACGGTTTGGAATGTTCCTTGTGAGCTGTGGATAGCCTCACATGTTGGGAGTAGAGCTACAGGGCTTTTGAATTTGTAGATTTTGGCACTTGTGAGATTGTTTCTTCTCCCTTGGAAAATTATTTGTCGGAGCCAGAGCTGCTTACTCTGGGCTGAGAAACAAAAACTACAAGCATTGGCATAGCCAATAGGTCTCGCTTTTGGGACCTTATAAGTATTTAGTTATGCAACTGTTGCATGGCTAAACACTTATAAGGTCCCAAAGGCGAGACCTATTGGCTATGAAGAGGACTTAAAGAGAGGGCGAGCCATAATGGATGCAGAGTAGAGGAATAATACAAAGGAAAGGGGACAAACAGTACAGTAGAATGAAAAGATAGAGGAAGCGATAGGTAAATGCAGGAGAGCAAGAGAGCGAGGATGAAAACAGATTAGAAGATGTGTAGGGAAATTGAGGACAGCAAGAGCGCAAGAAAACAGAGTACAATATGAAGGAACGGGAGGAAGCCAGTCAGAATGTAAGGAGAGAGGAACTGGAAGTCAAGAGGAGGGTGCGCAGGAATACGAAGGAAAGTACACCGGGAGGCGAAGAGGACCGAACCAATCAAACATCAAAACTCCCCAACTCTGAATTAGTTAGACTGCATTCAAGTACTAAAAATAAATCCTTCGATTGTGCTCCGGGCAAAAGAAAAGTAGTTAGATTTAAAGCAAAAATAATTGTACACATAGCTCATCATGGAGCCTACGTGGTAAATTAAACAAAGAAAAACAAAATTCCTAGCGAAAGATTCGGCCCTCTACCAAGGGAAAGCGTCGGCCCTCTACCAAGGGAAAGATTCGGCCCTCTACCAAGGGAAAGCGTCGGCCCTCTACCAAGGGAAAGAGTTGGCCCTCTACCAAGGGAAAGAGTCGGCGCTCTACCAAGGGAAAGCGTCGGCCCTCTACCAAGGGAAAGAGTTGGCCCTCTACCAAGGGAAAGATTCGGCCCTCTACCAAGGGAAAGCGTCGGCCCTCTACCAAGGGAAAGAGTTGGCCCTCTACCAAGGGAAAGAGTCGGCCCTCTACCAAGGGAACGAAGTCGGCCCTCTACCCAGTGATCATCGGCATGAAACCAATACAAAGCCAACATGGGATTTCATTAACACCATACAGGGAGCAGATAACACCAGCAAGTGATCCACATGACATGAGAGAAGAGGAGATGGTATGTTCCATAGTCCCACTGAATGGCAAAAATGAGTCCAGCAGCACAAAACAGCCATTCCTATTCAGAAAGCATTTGGTTTTGCACCTCAGGTTAGAGAGTAGGACAACATTCAACAAGACAGTCCAGTTGCCCCAATGCCTGTCAATAGGACATCATTCTATCAATGTCAATGACGCAGGGGTGGTTTGCTCTTGTCGAATCCAGTTTTTACAATGTTGTGATTTCCATCAATCATTTAGAATAACCCATTAAAGACATCAATTGAAACTAGATGATTCCAGGTACAAGGGCACTTTATAAAAATTAATGATGATCACATTAAGAAACAGGGTGATGGCTCATCGCTATTTCAGAGAGTAAATGAACACATGAATGCCTTTAATTGCAAACATGACCAATTTATTAATTTATTGCTCAACCACCATTTCCAACTTTCAAAACGGATTTAAGAAAGTGGGCGCTAAACTAATTCCTGGGGTTGCAACAGAACAGTAAACAGAATATCGATTGGATGTTCAGAATGCTCTAGAGGTAATCATAGCCACAATGTTTTTGAGTTATATTAAAGCGAACAGTAATTTGTTGGGAACAAACTAAAGACTTAAAAGAAGACTTTGATACTACCTGAGGATCAGGGAGATAAGGGTTTTCTCATTCTGGAAACTATTATTATATTGCCTTAACTGCAAATATTAGCAGAATTCACCCAAGGAAAAATCAGACATGCGCTGGCTAGATAGAAATCAGAGCTACATTAGTTCACTACCTAAAAATATTTTTAAGAACACAGCTGTTGAATGTATTAAACACAGCCATCTTTGTACTCACTATGCGGCACATGCAGTGACAAATTTGAAATAGCAGGTAGCGAATTCCAAATCGTTACACTGTTGCAAATAAATGGCATGAATGCGGCTGCTCTCTGCATCTGTAATTGATATTGCATGTCAGTATCAATGGACAAACCAAGGCATCAAAGCCGTAGCATTTGCGCGAGACAGGAAGATTAGGGAAATGTTAAACTCAGAGAGATTTTACCTGCATGATGTTTTAGCATTTACTTAGTCAAAAGAACACTGAATTACTTGAAATCATTTAAATTATCAATCCACAGAGTTATGTAGGAAGAGTCTTTATTGCTGATGGCAAGATACGCTTATGGTGGATTGGATGGTTTAAAAGATTTCTGATGATGAATGAAATGTTATTATTGAGAATATTTTAGTCTCTTTTTATTGGCTCGGTACTCTGTAAAGGCCTGCATGCATAATTGTGCATGCATGATAAGGAATGCAAATACATGATCAGTACAGAACGGATGTCAGAGGAATTGTGGGCAGCTAGACACATTCTGTCGCATTTGGGAGTATGTCATTTAAATGTAATGGAAGGAAGTAGCCACATAGATTAAGAGGTTCACACACAAACCTGTCACCAAATACGTCACCTCTCAAATCACCTGTATTACCAACCAGAAATGCACTTGCTAATTGCGGAAAGAAAGAGTGAGCCTCTCTAATCCCTAAACAGGCCGCAAGGAGACCATGTCTACACAGAAAGTAGGTTTTCCAAATAAATGCTTATGCTTTTTTCTTTTTCAATAGACAAATCCTGAATTAATTAGAAAATTGTAACCTTTTCCATGCAAGACCCCGACTCTCGACCACTTCCCCACTCTCTAATGTTTTTGTTGATTTTAAGAATTTAATAACTTCATAATCTCTGAGACAAAAGTAGAAAAATATGAAAGAGACTTGTGAGCAGAGAACGCTAAAATGATAACGTTTGAGACAAGCATTATCATAACTTCTACCATGTTGCAAGTATCTACTCTGAAAGTACACCGGAAGGTGAAGAGGACCGAAGCGATCAAACATCAAAGCGGGCGTGAAAGCGAAAGTGATCGCAATCAAGCTCGCGCACATGCACTGTAGCTCTAGGCCGGCCTTGGTAGCATTTTTTTTACACCCTCAGAAAAAGTCAGGCGAGACCTAAAAATGGGACTGGCAAACCAAAAAATTGTCAGGCAGCATTGTTCGAGGGGAATAAAAAGTGGGTTGTGGTTCAGATGCAGTCACAAATATTGTTTAAAGCTCTCTAACTTAAAAAATAAAAGGCAGCATTGTCCTAAATGGAATAAAGGTAAATAAACAAGCCCTCAAATGCAAGGTTCGTTTAGTTCCAGATAAGAACAAGCATTGCCATAGCCAATAAGTCTCGCTTTTGGGACCTTATAAGTGTTTACCCATGCAACAGTTGATGTTGTTGCACCATGGATATTGTGCTGCATAACTAAATACTTATAAGGTCCCAAAAGCGAGACCTATTGGCTATGCCAATGCTTGTTTAAAGGGGGCCTCGAAACGGATCTCTATTGGACTCTGTTTTGTGCCCTGGCACAGGCGGTCCATTTTTTTCCGGACTGCAGTGACAGCAGGCACATCGATGTGCACGTGCTCACACTGCACACTTCTCACTAGTGGAGAAGTTACAGCATGACGTAATGCCAGGTGAGCGGTGTAGGGGAAGGGAAATCCTTTAAAGAGAGACGTTTTCTCTCTGGATTTCCCTTCTCTTTTTGGAACTCAGGAGCAGCAACATTGTTGTGGTGTCACCAGGGCTGTGAGTGGAAGCTTTTTCAACATTATATATAACAAGCCATAGTTGCTGTCTATTTATCTTATGCAACTAACAACGATTGACAAAGCCAATAGTCCTGACTTGTTGTAGGTATGATGTTACTTGTATCATATGTCTATATGCAATGACAGAAACAGCAAAATACAAGTTGGGCGGCACAGATTTGTAGTGTAAGTGTGGTTAAGCCACATCCTTAATTACAATGGCCACGCCCCTTTGAGAGACCCCCCAGTTGTTTAATTCCACTTAAAGCCCTGGGTACTGTCCTTGGCGGAGCAGTACTCTCTCCCAGACCCACCTGGACATTTCTTCGCTTTCTTTTGGCGATGCGTCATGGAAACATCTAGGGGCAGATTTACTATAATTTTGCGTTGGGGTTGTGTCACTTTTGTGGCGCTGCCCCAATGCAAATTCATTTTTAGTATTTACTAAGCCATGCAAAGCCGCTTTGCATGGTTTAGTAAATACAGAGTAATGCAACGCAGCGCATAGTGCTGTCTTGCAGTGGGAAATGCGGTCTATGGGTGGAGCATGGGCGTTCCCATGCACACACCCATGGATCTTGGCGCATTCCTGTATTTACTACAGCTAATTAGACTGGAAATGTTTCAAAATGCTATGCAATCCCAAGTGAGGCGTACAGTGGAGCAATAACTCTCTCCCATTCATGCAATGCAGCGCAACAACTTGCCTTGATGCACTGTGTTGCATGAATTATAAGTAAATGTGACCCCTAGTGAAATTTCCTGTTTTCATGCTGCTAAAATACCTTACAAAGTTGTAGCCTTCACTGCTGTGTCCATGATCATAAGGTTATGAGTTCGAAGTCGGTCAGCTCAAATCAGCCTTTCATGCTCCCACGGTCGATATGAGTACCAGTTTTGGTTGTGCAATTGTTTACAAATGTACACTATGTTAAATTAATTGGCGTACGTGCTACATACATAGCCGACGCTGCAGCAGAACAGTTGCCCTGGTGCACGGAACCTGGGATCTGCAAATAGAGGTACATGGCTCAAAATAGACCGGTATTTCCAAAATGCTGACAGCAGTTGGAGACCAACAAAGCAGAAATGGAAGGTGAGAAATAGAGATGGAGAGGAAGGGCGGGGGAGGGAGCCCGAGTACAGTAGAGACGGTAATTACTGCATTGTTTAACATAATTGATGTGGTTGTAATATCTGTACAACTTGTCAGGCACAACGAGAGGGAAGTGAGGGAGTCGGGCTGGGGAGATCACTGACGAGCCAGGGGGATGGAGGAGAGGAGGTCAGAGGAGACCAGCGGAGGCGTGAAATCCAAGGCAGCTCTGGAAGGGGACAGAAGAATGAAAACGGAAGGTACGTGGCTCAAAATAGGCCGGTATTTCCAAAATGCTGACAGCAGTTGGAGACCAACAAAGCAGAAATGGAAGGTGAGAAATAGAGATGGAGAGGAAGTGCGGGGGAGGGAGCCCGAGTACAGTAGAGACGGTAATTACTGCATTGTTTTACATAATTGATGTGTTTGTAATATCTGTACAACTTGTCAGGCACAACGAGAGGAAAGTGAGGGAGTCGGGCGGGGGAGATCAATGATGAGCCAGGGGGATGGAGGAGAGGAGGTCAGAGGAGACAAGCGGAGGCGTGCAATCCAAGGCAGCTCTGGAAGGGGACAGAAGAATAAAAACGGAATGAAAACGGAATGAGGAAAGCACAGGGTAGAGACTATGGATTAAGCGAATAAACAGAAACAAAACAAGCTAGGCGGGTGGGTGAGAGCAAGAGGAGACGGAAAGAATGTTTCAAGAGAAACAAGAGAAGCCCGGCGGAGCGGGGCGCGCGTGCTTTGCGGGGGCGTGGGAGTGCATTCCAGGCGGGGGAGCAGACCCTTTGAAGTGCGATGCCAAACGGATTGCATGGCGGCACGACGCGTGTGATTGTGCGCGTGCTCGCCATGCAATCCGCTTTTCGCAGCACTTTTGGGAGCCCCTTACAATAGTCTCGCTTTGCGATCGCTTACGCGATAGCAAGGCTAGACCTAAAAAGTGCTTGGCAAAAATGCTCAAACCAGGCCCACTCACTTCTCTTCTCACATTATCACTCTCTTTCCATCCATCGCGCTCTCTCTTTCTTTACTCTCCTCTCCCCCTCTGAACGCTTTCTCTCTAGCTTCCTGCTCTCTGCCTCCTTCTGTATCACTCTTGAAACCTCCCCATCCTGATGTTCCTGCTGTAATAAACCTTGTGAACTGGGGAAAGTGACAGAGGCACCAGAAGCGGCTCCCTGACCCCTCCAAAAAAAGCCTCCGGGAGGTCCAGCCCACCGGGGAAATACCCGATGGGATGAAAGGCTTGCCTGGTCCTGAATAGCACTTTTCCCCATACGCTTTCATTACTGTAATAATCTGTGTACTCTGGGAGCATTCCGGCGTCTTGCCGGGCTCTATCCTCCTTCCATTGATTAATGTGTCTCCTTCTTTTTTCACTATCTTTTGGTCATGAAGAACCCTGGAGAGATCAATAGCAGCCGAAATGGTTAATAATCATTTCCTGTAAATGTTTTTCACGCAGTTTTCTGATGGCTGAGTTTGTGCTCTCAGAATAATGTGTAGTTGATTTTTTTTTTTTTACTTATGTAACACTGTTTTTTTTTCTTGTCATTTTTTAACAATGGTGTACAATATTTATTGATGAAATTATGTAATAAAAGTAGACTTAATAAATATGTGTACTTGTCATCAAATGTGGATGTTTGTATATGTTATTACAATTGTCTTTGGAAATGTGTAAAAAGCTGTGGTTTGTCGACTTTTTTGAGAATTTGTATTCTCTCTCCAAATTGTTTTAATTTTGGGCATGATTTTCATTTGCATAATAAACCCAGTTTCCTCTGTGATTACAGGTTAGCCCCGTAGAGAGCACGGACACACCACAATGTTTGCACACTGTATAAGGAAAGGGAAGTTTTAACATGGAAAATGTTCTTGCACATGAAGAAAGAAGGGAAAAACACACACAAACAAAGGTGAATTTACTCAGGTAGACAAGTAAATTTACTCTTACACTTTTGGCTATTCACCATTTACGAGTGTAAAGTTACTCAAAAGTTTAGACGCACATGTACTCACCCCTCAAAATAGGAAGAGGGGTCAGCCAAAACATCACATATGACTGCACTACTTCGCAATGGCGTCATAGTTCTCCGCACACAAAAAGGATAGGAGAGGGTGACGTGAACGCCGCACGCAGGTTTATGACAAGCATTTCGGAGTAAGTTGGTAGTACTATTAACGTACTACACAATGCGGTTTGTCATTAGACCCCACTTCTTCCACAATTCTACAAGAAACCAAGCAGTGCAACAGAGGATCTTTGGTATTTTGGACAACCAGCACAAACACAGGAAGGGCAAGCAGGGATCTGAGAGGGAAACAATACAAACGAGAAGTGTCCCTGCTAGTCACCTGGGGTCTTATGTGAATTAAGTAAAAGTTAGAGAGTTACTTCTAACAGTGCAAGATTTGGAACTTTCCTTTAGCATCTACTGAGAAATAGAGCAGGACAAAATGGCAAAACCACACTGTGCAGGACCACATGTTAAGCAATTATTAAATCAAGTTATGGGACAGTCGGCTTTGTAGATACTCACAGCACCGTGATGCACTTCTCAAAGACCGAACTCCTGATCATGCGCATGTGGTTTCCCTCCAGATCTCTGCAGGAAATTAAACATTGATTCTTGTTATTAATAGCAGCAAAATAATTAATATAATAGTCTTTAATCTTAATTTTGTAATTAGCATTCTCATGGTAAGCATGATTAACGTAATATATGCCCCCTATTGAATTATAAGGACATAGCAAGTCACTTAGAAGTTCCATAATGAAACAGAGCTACAATGCAATATGCCGAGTGTCCTTATTGGTCTCAGAACTCTTAAGTGGCTTGCAATAGCCCAAACGATGTAATTATATCCCATACACCACGTGCACCTTGTCATATCTGCTAAGTGACATCATGCCATGTGGCATGCCTTCACCCAGTCCTGGCTTTTTAGCCAACAGCATTTCTCATGGTGGAATTTTTCAACCTATATTTTCAATATTGAAAGCAATAATACAAGTCCCAGAATGCAACATACTGGAAGCTAAACAAGCATGATTGGTTGAAAGTGTCACTCATTACAGTGGGTTGCTAAGCAGTCAAAGCTTGGTGTTGTGCTTTTTAGCAGAGCTTTTTCTTCCACACATTTGTTTTCTCCTCTAACGTGAACCGATGAAAAAGGAGCATTGGAAAAGCCCATATGTCTTAGCTATAACAAGAGATTGCCAGCAAATTGGGTTTGCCAATGCTTGGTATTCTTTGTTTTTTTCACTAAGGTCTCAGTAGCTGCCAAGTGATACTAAGTCACTAACTTTCCTTTTTGCTCTATCCTGCAAATTATTTTTGTAATCTTATTTTACTGTTCTGGTCCTGGGGCCCGACCAGCTATGGGTTCTGAGCAACTGAGCCAACGACTTCCCCTTCAGCACTTGACTCTCAGTGGTAGCGTGGGTCGAGCACACCAAGGCTTCTCAGGGTTTGGTGGAGGTAGAGGCAAGGTGCACATAGAATCACTACTCAAAAACACCTGCAGCAATGCCAATAAATGAATGTTCAGCCACATATTTGCTTTTATGAAAAAAGTAGAATTTAAGAATGAACACAAAGTGAATCAGGGCACAAAACAAATAATACGTATAGTCTTCGTAAGGCGGGTCGATTCAGCCATTCATCCTTCTGAGGTCGTTAAAATGACTACCATTGAGTTTGGTAACAATAAAAATCTGCTATTCAGCGCCAAGGTGCCTACGGGTGAATGGGCGCTTTACAAATACTCGTTATGGAATGTAAGACCGGCGCTGTAGCATTGTCCAGGTAAGTCCCTGTGTCTCTTTTTTTCCTGTGTAACAATTGTGATTATTCCCCACTCATGCGATGCACCAGGTTCAGCCCCACCAGTATGTACAAGTCTTAGAAGTTCCACAATGACTTCTTTAAAGTCTGTGTCTCAGCTCCATAGCGCCTTTATTCACAGCAAGTTCCCCCAAAGACTCCTGAGCCCATGTACAAAAGGTCAGATTCCAGGAGTGCTTAAAACATGAAAACCCTCTCCTGGTTTTAGGGATTTTATGTTATGTTATTAGGTTTCGTATAGCGCTCTAATACCTGAAGGTGTCTTGGCGCTGCCTTGGCAAAATAACGCATAACTAAAAGAATAGAGAACACAACTGGTTGAAGGGCCATGTTTTCAAAGCTTTTCTGAATTGAAAAAGATTTTGTGAATTTTTAAGATCAAAAGGTAGAGAATCCCACAACTTGGCAGTACGTATCACAAAACGTTTTTCACCCAAACGTGCTTTCCCGAATTTGGGAACAACGATGATTTTTTAGAAGGAGGAGCATAGAGATCTAGACGGAATGTACCAATGAAAATTCTGGATGAGAAAATCAGGTCCCATGTTATGTAGTGCTTTGAAGACAGTGCACAACGCCTTAAAGGCTATTCTTTTCTTCATGGGCAACCAATGGAGTTGGATAAGTATGAAAGATGGTGAGTGGTTTTTGAGGAAACGGTAGACAAGACGCGCCACAGCATTCTGCCGTGTTTGAAATTTGGCTAACACTTTTTGCTGCATATTAATATACAGTCCATTGCAGTAATCAAATTTAGACAGGATTAGTGCCGAAATTACCATTTTTTTCAAATTTATGGGAATGTAGGGAAGGACTTTCCTGATGATCTTTAGAAGTAAAAACACAGATTTAGCCATGAGGTTCACCTGGTTTTCAAATGTTAGTTGTTTATCAAAAACAACGCCAAGGGTTCTGACCTTTCCTACTGGGATAGGAGTTGGGCCCATGTTTTGTGGCCACCGATCCGGAGACCAAAACGTGGTATTATTTCTGAACAATAGAATCTCTGTTTCTCCCGATTTCAGTCTCAGACAATTTTTGTGCATCCAAGAGCTGATATTCTTATAAGTTTCCAAAATTGGGCAGCTGTTCGGGCAGAATTGCCAGTGAAAGACACAACAGTTTGTGTGTTGTTGGCATTGGATAGTACAGACAACCAGAAGATTGAAAGAGTTTGGTAAAAAGGATTCATATTGAACAGAGTGGGGCCTAGTGATGCCCCTTGAGGTACGCCACAAGGGAGATCCAGAGGTTTGGAGACAAAATGATCCAAAGTGACATAGTGTTCCCTGTCAGAGAGGAAAGAAGCAAGAAGAGAGAAGGCAGTATCTCTGATGCCCAGCTCATACAGGCGGCTTATTAAAATGTGGTGATTGACGGTGTCAAACGGCGCCGAGAGATCTAAAAGAACCAAGGCGGCCTTATCGCCCTTGTCAATAGGAGTTCTTATGCTTTCTGCTGCAACTATAGGAGCAGTTTCTGTGCTATGCTGACTCCGAAAGCAAAAGTAGGCAGCATCAAGCAGACTATTCTCATTGATGTAAGGAGATAGTTGTTCATTTAGTGCTTTATATCAGATTCTAGCTGGCAGAGGTAGGCGGGATATGGGACGACAATTGCTGGGGTCTGACACCGAAGGGTGGCCTTTTTTATCAGGAAAGGATGGCGGCTCGTTTCCAAGCTTTGGGAAAAATACGTGTATGAATGATTTCATTAAAGATTGGAGTAAGATGGTCAGCAATGACAGCCTGGGCCAAATTCCCAGGGACACGTAGGTAAATTTAGCAAAAACACCTGGGCGGGGCTGCTGCACTTCATGCAGTCCCCCATATGGCATTTAAAATAATTGTTGGTGCTCCTTCCCCTTATAGTGACGTCATAGAGGGAAAGCATGCAGATCTGCAGGCCTTCCAGGGGCATTTGAGGGGCTCCTTGGCCCTTCCAATCAATATTTTTTTTGCAGCTTTCTGGTACATTTCCTGAGGCTGTTTGCTTTAGGTACAGCATGCCTCGTGCTCTGCTCTTCTTTTATTTTGGGTGCCAGGTACTCATGCTCCTATGATTGGGCTCCAGGCATATGCTTGTTTTTGGGGAACGCGGGGAGCCCACTTGCAAACTGTCCGGCCAGTTCCCCACCTGAACAACACCTTCCTGTGCTGGTGTGGCAGCCTGAATTCACTCTCCTGCCCATGTGAGAGTGGGCAGGGCCTGTAGGGCTGACTGAGCCTCCCTGCTCTCCATGGGACACAAGCACGGGGAGCAGGGGAGGGCTCCTAGCTATCTTGTGGTGCCTGCAGCTCCTTTTGGTCCCATTTGCCCCGAGGAAATGTAACCCCTGGGACAATTATGGCCTAGTGTATCGGTCCCTGGGGAAAAAAGTGATCTTGGGGAGAGGTCCCGCCAGACCCCTCACCATAACAATGTATGAAAAGAGGTTGTGCTGACCTGTGGGGACCTGGTCCTCCTTGGGGTAATATTTAAAAATCCCGTTGGAGCACTATGTGTTCAGTTTACTGCCTGGTGCCCTTGGGGACGGAACTTTAGATGCTGGATTCTCCGGCCCCATTGGGTCAATTCTCCTCACTCGAGTGTTATTTGTTTCCAGGGGACCAGTTCTAGCCTATAGAAACATTTTCTTCAGGCCTCCTGGCCTCGGAAAGATACTTTTGTTGCTGAGCTTGATCTTTAAGATTTCCTTCACCAGACCTGTCCTCTGCCCGGACTCCAGATATTCTCTCCTGCTTGGGGGCATCTTCCACTGCCCCTCCACAGTCAAAAAGTAGAACACCCTCCCTAGGTCTCACAGCCTTCTGGCTACTTGCAGGGCACCTGTGCATCAGTGGAGTCAAGGACCAGTTCACAGAAGTTTCAGGGAAATTCTCAAGTTTCCCGAGCTGGTCCATTTCCCCTACTGTTCCTCTGGGGTGGGATGGTGGGGGGGTACAGCAAGGCAATGAGAGACTGATCCCGTCCTGAGCACAAGCTCAAGGTTCAGAATTACAAAGTCTAACCTTGAAGGGGTTCTGGGGTCTTCATTCTGCCAGCTGGGCAATAATCCAGTGTCACAGCCCCAGGTCCAGTGTCTTCTCTAGAGTCTCTCCCTTGTGTAGGGGTTTTTACGTGGAGGTGGAAAGTTCTGCCACATCATTACTCAGCTCATGCCCCACTACTCCTGCACAGCATTCGGGGGCATTTAAATATGGCAATTTCAAGTCGTCTATGAAAAGACCTTCCATGGGAGCCTCCCTTTCCACCAAAACCTCAAAGGGGATACCCTCTTGTGTTTGGCCCCAGAGGTCGGGCCTTCCTCCATTGTTTCTGTTGGCTTGGGCTTGCCCGGGAGAGGTACAGTGTGAAGAGTTAATTAACACATGCAGTTTTCCTCCCCCCCCCCTTTACTTTCCCAGGTGCTTGGCCACACTCTGTTAATGGCTCTATGGAGTGGGAAAGCCTTTGATCCTCCTTCTGACCAGCACAGTAATTAACCTGGCCCAGCAGAGGTAACAAAGGCCTAAATCTGATTATGGCTGAGCCAGAGAAATATGAAACTCTATGAGTACAGTTATCACAAACGGGACAGTGAATCTGCATTCAGTGTACATGTTTACCCCAAAATTGGTACCTGCCTGGCATCTGTAGGTGTAAGTACGGCAAAACTGAGCGGTGATGCAGATTTTGCCAACAAGGTAGGCAGTTAGCATACAGCCAATTAGCAAGCACTACAGATGCAGACTATGAATGCCCACTCACATTATAGGCCTACACAGTGTCATCACCATTCCCTGAAGGATCCCTTCTGTGATTGGCCACCAGTGAGCAGATACTATGTTGAGCTAGATGGTAGTCTCATGTGCTCAGCCTGCACGCTTCTAATTGCACATGCTCCGCTGCATACCTCTAAATTCTATGCATTAATTACAAATGTACACAATTGCATGTGCTCACATGTTCATGTGTAACCAGTCGAGAGCCTCTTATCCTAGCTGCGCTGCAGCAGCCTTATCTTAAAAGGCGGACACTGGCGGTTAGCGTTCTCAGTCCATTTCACAGAATTTACCGTGAGTGAGACTCAGTTGGTGAGACTCACTTACAGTAAAAGTCCAAAACCATGTAGTCCAAAAGCGAAAGATCGAGGGGGATTAAATTAGCTGAACCCATTTCCTACAATTACATGGTGTTTTCTGAATATGCTTGGCTTCTTCATTCATTGTGATAAAGTGAATGTCGTACTACGGGAGCTCATGATTTTGTTTAAATGTTTACGCATGGTTGTTGTAACTTTATGCTGCTGTTGTCTGCAGGCCTTATGCTCAAGATTTCACAGCACGGACACTTCAATTAAACCAAACAAACTCAACATTAATGGTGCCTTTACTGCTAAACTCATTGTTTATTTTATCTTCACGCATTAAAACCATGAAATAACTTTTTAGAAGTGGGACACTGTTGAACATGCCACATGCATGTATGTGGTATTTCTAGAGTGCAAACCTAGCTTAAAGTCAGTGACGCTCCAAGGGTAGCTTGTACCTGTGTTATACTCTTGCCTACACAATGTTTGTGTGAATATAATCCTATAGCACGCATATTAGAACACTGTGCATGACTGGCCTTACTTTGTGTAGAATTATATTTTGGTTTTAAATAAAAGTACTTAAAACTACTTGTATTTTTCAATTAAAAAAAACACTGCTCTAGACAGCATGTATTGTCCCAGTTACATTGAGGTTTGAGTTCTAAGTGGCTCAAAGCGTACAGTTTAAGTCACTGTGCATTGTGTTTAAGGTTCTACATGGAATAGGGTCCCCTGGATGCCAATTTGTTTAAGGCGATCTAGTAAGATGGAATGGGACACCGTGTCAAACGCTGCTGACAGGTCTAGAAGCCCCAGCATGGCCGTGGAGCCTCCATCCACCGCCCAGCGTATGGAGTCTGCCATCTCAATGAGCGCAGATTCTGTACTGAAGCCAGGGCGGAAGCTAGACTGGGACTCATGCAGTAGACCATTGGACTCAATGAAAGATGCCAATTGCTAATGGGCTAGTTTCTCTAAAACTTTAGCGGGGGCAGGGAGCAGAGAGATGGGCCTGTAATTACTTGTGACTTCAGGGTCAGTGTTAGCTTGTTTTAGTATAGGGAGAAGAAACACATGTTTTCAGGCTGATGGAAAGATCCCCTGTCTGAGTGAGGAATTCCAGATGGCATTAAGAGGGGGTTAAGGCACTCAGCCAGAGCACTGTATTGTTTTGCTGGCCAGGGATCACCAGGTGACCCGGATTTACATTTTAGAAGTTCGGCCAGGGATGCCTCCATGGGGATTGTTGCAAATTCCGAGACTGCTGGCTGGGAGGCAAAGGGGTTGCTAGATGTGGCAACCCCTAGGGGGCAGGGAGGTGCAGGGAAGGGCTATTTAATCCTCAAAAATATTCGAGATCCTGTTGCATAGCTCCTGTGACTGGGGAATCGAGTGTGTGAGCGCTAATGGATTCGTAAAGGACTTCACAATCTTAAAAACTCCTCTAGATAAGCTCTTGGCGCTGGCGATGCGCTCAGCTAGGAAATCTCTTTTTTTATCAATGAGAAGTTTACGGTACTCTTTTAGTACTGCTCGATAGCCAATTTTGTTCTCCTGAGAGTAAGATGATCTCCATTTGCGCGCCAGTCTTTTGCACTCACATTGTTTGGCTCTGATCTCTGCTGAGAACCAGGGGGCGAAAGGGAAGTCCTTGGTGTAGTATGGCTTTACTGGTGCGCCGGGTATTGGATGCTTTACTGGTGCGCCGGGTATTGGGTGCTTTACTGGTGCGCCGGGTATTGGGTGCTTAACTTCCCTGTGGGTGTCATAGGGGAAGTTCCATGGGGAAACTGGGGAGAGGCTTTGCAAGAGGGTGGAAGTTAGTCTGCCATAAGCAGCACCATGTGGGTACCACTGGTACCCCTCTCCCTGAGGAGATGGAAACTTGCAACCCCTCCCTCCCCCGAAAAATAAGGATCTCTCCCAACCCATAATCTCAGGGTATCTTCTAAATCAAGAAATCACAGAGCATTCTGTAACCCTGTGTATCCCAGTATCCCATAACATAAGCAGACACCAACCAAACCTGGGGTAACTTTCAATGCATCAGAAAACAGATATATATTTTAACTCACAAAAACGGAAATTAATCTTTCAACCTGTGAAACACCAGATTTGTTGACTAGCAACACAACATCTTAGCATCCTTACACCCAAACAATGCAGGAATGCTCATCTAAGGGTCCATCCAACAGCTCCCACTGCTTAAAACACCATGGAGCCACCAAATGTAGCTAATGGCTGGATAAATCAGCTTTTCCATCTGAGATTCTTAAAACCACCAGGAAACTATATAAATAACCATGCAAAACATGTAGAGAAACACAAAACATCGTACACAACATATTAATGATTTAAGAGAATAAAGCGTAATGGGTGAAATACTTGAACTAGTTTCAAACACTGGTAAACGCTAAGGACCAGATTCCACTCCATCGTTTTTATGCTCTCTGTGGCAGACTGGTTCATCCTGTTTGGAATCATCAGTGGGGTGCAGCCTCAATGTCATGGCACAAAGAGCTGCGGCGCCCACATCTGGGCAAATCCATTCACTTTGAGGTGCAGGTTAAGAAACTCACAGGGGTTTGCTTTGGCATGCTTAAATCTCTTAGAAGGTTTTTCCCCCTTCTTCCTAGCCATGCCAAGGAAACGGTCGCTCGGGCACTTATTCTCTCCCGCCTGGACTATGCCAACGCCCTCTATTGTGGCATCCCCGGCTATTTGCTGAGTAAACTACAAACGATTCAAAACGCCACAGCCAGACTTCTATTTAACATCTCTAGAAGATCTAGCGTGAGACAGCATCTGCGCGACCTGCACTGGCTTCCAGTGGCCCAAAGAGTGCAATTTAAAGTTCTTACGGTGGCTCACAGAGCTCTGCATGGTATGGGCCCTCTATACATAAGGAAGCGGTTCAGCTTTTATGTCCCTAACAGAGCATTACATTCAGCCACCCAACACTGGATGACTATCCCCCGCTTTCGCGGGTCCCGGCTGGGAGGTCAGTCCATCTCTGTCAAAACTGCGCTGGCCTGGAATTCTCTTCCCTTAGAAATTCGGAGTATTCAGGAGCTTGGACCTTTCAAGAAACGACTTAAGACTTTTCTTTTTAATTAGCTGACCCATGCATGCCTCCCTCTTAGGTTTTCTGATAACTGCTCGCGCCAGGACACTCTTGAGTAATTGAGCGCGCTATAAAACCCTTTATAACATAAAATAACATTTGGGCCACACAGAGGAAACAAAAAAGGATGAACGGGATGCTTGGTAATTACTATGGGGCACATTGCAGACCCTTGTGTTCTTTGATGACTGCCCTGCTTCAGACCGGAAGTAAGTATATACAGACGGCTAACGTGTTATTTGTACAAAAGAAGAATCCAACCTGAGATGCCGGGCCATGTCCCATCTGAAAGGGAACACAAGAAACCCAGACCTGTTCGAACCTTGCTGGACCTCACCAGTGAGGCAGCTCTGCATAAGATTGGTTCCTGTCTGTGGCAGCACAGTGAGCTATAACAGAGGGAATAAATGACTGCTCGGAGTGCTTGTCGGTAGGGTCGGGCGTAACTCGCATAATTCAGTGTAGCGTAATCACACAGAAATACTTGAGAATTCTGTGAGATTACACATAATTACACAAGAAGAGTCATTTTTTTTACATGTAGCTAGCACTATTTCTTGGCATGGGTGCACAAATGCATTTGGGCTAATAAATAGCGCTTAATGCAACAGCGTACGAACAGTGAGCGCGAGTAGCAGCATGCCCATGGGGTAGGATTTTTTGCTAACTTAATCCCGGCATTTAGCTCTATTTCCGTAGGACAAAATGCCCCCTCGCATCCAAAAAGGACATGAGAATGCATTTTGCGCTAAGAGATGGTGCTACATGTGCTCTTGGGGTAGGATTTTCCTCCATCTTACTCCCAGGATTTCGCACTAATTACTTAGAGCAAAATGCTCCCTTGTGTCCAAAATGGAAGCGAGGATGTGTTTTAAGAAACAGAGCTAAATGCAGTAGAACATGAACAGCAAGTGGGAGCTAAATGTGCTCTCGTTGTAAGATTCCCCCCCCCCCCCCCCAGCTACTCATAATTACATGAGCAGGAGTCATTGCATAACTAGCAGTAATTCCACATCAAAGAGTAACGCAGAATTTACCGAAATTACTCTGATTACTCCGGCGTAATTGAAATTCCGCCTGGACCTAATTATCAGAGGCTGAGACTGGTTCAAACATTACTCATTGCTTGTTTTAAATGCCTCTGTGAGACAGGCTGCGTAGGATGGCGATGCCCAGATGACAGCGGGATATTCGACCTTGGGAAGAAGAACTGTGGAGATAAGATCACCTGCTAATGCCTTACATCAAGGGTAGAAAAGACAATTTCATAAAATATATTGTCCTAATAAAATCATGGAGTCTGTCATACATCTACTTCACAGCTGTTGTCTTTCGAAGTATATGTAATTGTAATATCGTAATAAACAGTTTGCGAGTACCTGAGTTAAGTAACTGTCTCTCCCCTCACCAAAAGGAAATTGCTCAATAACTGTATTTAAACATATATTTACTAGAAAGGAGCAGAAACACTACTTACCTTGGATCTAATAAAATAACCAATAACAATAATATTTTTAAAGACATTACTATCATTTTTTAATGAATACCAAAGCATTTTTAAATCTTGATTGTGGGATGAGCCTGTTCTTACGTCTTTTAAACATTTCTTTGTACAATGCAGATGATGCTTCCAAATCGTTTATTCCTTCAGCTGTATTGTTCCTTTACATTTTAAAAAACATGTTTTCCTGCAACATTTCCCATGCTACCAATGGGTCGGTCTGAGGTGGCGCCCTTCCTTGCACAGCTCTGCTTGGTAGCTGCTGCCCCCGAGCTCCCAGCTGCTGGTCTCCTGACCCTCGGCCCTCCTCCATCCACAGGCACCCACAGGCACCCACCTGCGCCTCATCCCTGGTGGCCCTGCTCTGCTGCTGGACTGCCCTCTGTCTCTTTTTTCTGCTTTTCTTTTCTGCCTTTCTCTCTGCTTTCTTGTGCTTGTACGACTTTTTTCCCACATCCCTAGTGGTCTAGTGGTAGAGTGTCATTGCTCTGCAGCTGGATTGCCCTCTGTCTCTCTTTTTTTTCTATGCTTTTTTCATGGCTTTTTCTGCCTTTTCTTTCTGTCCCTTTGACACTTCTTACACTTTTTCTTCTTGTCCCCTTTGCTGCACTTGCCCCTGCTGCTGCGATCCCCATTGGCCCCACCCCCATTAAGTGCCTCTTTCCCGCTCCCCACGTTTCCTGCCTCCCAGCTGTCCAGCCCCCCAGCACACTACTCAATGGTGATACAACGCCAGCACCCTCCTCGCCCTCAACTCCGGACGCCATGACGCCTGCCACCTCGCATCGTCGAAGGACACCCAAAGACCCTGATCCTGCCCAAACTACAGCTGCAACCTGTCCCACCTCCCGCCGCCCAACCAACCAACACCGGACCCGACTGGCTCAGCTGCATCCTCCTCAACATGCGCTCCCTCCACAAACACGCCTAAGAAATCTGGGACATCCTCGACTCTGCCTCTCCCGACTTCGTCTTCCTCAGAGAAACCTGGACAAACCCCAGCTCTGGCCCGGACATCGCCGCCACCATCCCGATGGCTACAAGATCACCTGCAAGGACTATGTCTACTGACCAGGAGGAGGCATTGCTATCGACCACAAAAACACCATCCATCTGACCACCCACTCGGACAACCCAACGACAACCATGGAACATCTCCACCTCCACTTTCAAATCCAAATCAACCTCAACACCACCCTCCGCAGCACCCTTGTCTACAGACCACCTGGCCCCCACTCGCCCTGTAAGGAAGCCATCATCAACGTCATTGCCCCCTAGGCTCTCGCATTCAGTGATTACATCCGACTCGGTGACCTCAACTTTCACCTGTAAAACCCCAATGACCAGAACACCGCATCCCTTCTGGAGAACCTTGCCAGTGTAGGACTCAAGCAGCTAGGGCAGGACACATGCTCGACCCTGACTTCTCTACCAGTGGAAATGTCACCTACAGCCACACCACTGAACTCTCTGGACTGACCGCCACTGCGTGCACTTTGCCTTCACCAAACCCACCGTACAGCAACGCCCTACCACCACTCCGGCCATAGCTGGAACAAGGTCACCGAAGAACAGCTCACTGCCTCCCTCAGCACTACCACACCGCTGACCGCTGCAGAAGCCAATACTGCAGCACGCAACCTCCACCAATGGATCTCCAACTGGTACGACACTCTGGCACCACTCAAGAAGGCAAACAGCAAGAAACACTCCAAGAAAGCCAGCTGGTTCACTCCCTCCAAGAGTCCAGGCACACCTGCGGACAACTAGAGAAGAAATGGAGGAACAACAAAACCCCGGAAACCCACCCAACCTTCAAAGCTGCAATCACTGCACCCCACCTCCTCCTCCAAACCACAAAGAAAACGGCCCTCTAGGACAGAATAAAGGCCAACACACTCAACAGTAAGGAACTCTCTGTCATTGTTTAGGAGTTTGCCAGGCCAAAAGCGAGACCATGGATGTCCCACCCTCCAAAGACTTCCCCAACAAACTCCAAGATCAGGCAGATCTATGACAGTTTCAACACCCAAGAACCCTCCCACCAAGCCTGACACCACCGCCCCACTAGCTCCCAGTCAACAAAAGAATCACTTTCTAGCTCCTCAAGCATGCCTACAAAGCCCTCCATGATGCAGGAACAGCATACCTGAGCCACTGCCTCTCATTCCACGTACCCTCCAAGAACATTCGCTCAGCTGGCCCTTGCCACCGTTCCTTGGATCCACAAGACTAGAACCGGAGGAAGATCCTTCTCCTACCTCGCCGCCAACACTTGGAACACGTTCCCTCTCCACTTCAGACAATCCCGGTCACTGACCCAATTTAGGAAGGATCTCAAGACCTGGCTCTTCAACTGAAACCCAGCGCTCAGACGGATCAGCAGCCTTAATCCCCCCCCCCCCCCCCCCCCCTCCCAGTGCCTTTAAACCGTCATGGGTGACTAGCCAAGCTTTACAAAACCTGATTGATTGATCACAGTGAGCAAACAAATGATGGACTGGAATGTGACATGAGTAACTAATAGCAAAGATTGATTTAAGTATTCCACCCCTCATGTATTTTTTGTATAGCAATAGTTTAAACACCTCAAACGACAAATGAAAAAGTACAGATCAGCCCCTTCTAACCGCACAGCCAGATATTCTACAGATCCAGATGATGGCGGACAGGCGAAATGGGAGTATTCGATGTTACTTTGCTCAGCTACACAACAGTGCACTCCATACAGTGCCTAATTTATATAAAGTAAAATAAAAGGTGCCACTACAGCTGGCAAAGCCCATTGCCCCTGCCATCGCAGTACCAACACACGTACTAACCATCACAGTGCAACAAGTGTGACAATTCAGACTATTCCAGGTCCCCAAAGCATTAAGAATGGCTTGGGCGGCATAGCATCAATAATTTGTCTTGTATATTAAGTGTCTGGTGGTCAGTACTGGAAATAACCGGCTCAAATTAAGCACTGCTCCAACAGTAGAATCACTCTGGAGCCCTGAAAGAAGAAACTCTGTGGTGAATGGTCAGTCACTGAACTGTCAGTAAAGGCCTCACAGTGAGCCTGTTACTGTAGGCTCAGACAAGTAGCACAGCCGTGTACCCATCACACAGGCCTCACCTAATGCTTACAAAACATTGCCCTTATACAGGGAGGGGTTCTGGCCTCTCTCTGTCCGAGCGGCTTATGCACTCACTCGGAGAACTTCCGAGAGAAGTGTAAGTCCTTTAGACGGCGCAGCGTCTTAAAACAGGTGCACGTCTAGGCGCTGCGCCAGCGCACATGTGCACGTTAGGGCGCCTGCTCGCATTGCCAAGCTTCTCTGGTGAGTTATTATGCCCAGTAGCGCTGAGAAACCTCATCAAATCAAATGCCATTGAAAGCACGCTCCTCATTAACTGACAGATAATTCAGAGAAATTACTCTGCACACTGGGGGACCAGCAGGTGGACCCCATGGCCTACTATTAGACAGCAGAGAGCAATAATCAAACCAACGTGCTCGCGCCTACAAACAATGCAGCTATTTCAAAATAAACATGTGCAGTGCATGCGACGTCACCGCAGCAGTAACGAGGCACTGCAGGCACAGGGTATCTTAGAGAAGTTTAGCCCCCAGGGGCTCTGCCCAAGCCCGATTATTAGTGTCCCTGTGGGGTTATTAATGGCTAGCTTTGGGTTCTGACCTGGTGTAGCAGCGCTCTCACTTGCTGATCAGCAGATGTGGACTCCACGCGTGCTGGCGCGATCTGCGCAGTGATTGGCAGCTTGGATGCGAATAGGTGCCCTGTAGCCGGCAGGGGAGATGACGTCATGAGGAGAAGGAGGGTCTATTGGACACAACCACAGCACATGGTATCATTCGCGTCTAAAAGTCAGCTTTAAGTGACGGGTCTACCCAAACTGCACACCTGCCGTATCACCTCGCGGCCTGAATAGTTTGCAGTTTTCTAGTGCAGTCGCTATCCTCCCAGGGTGCAGTGCAGACACTCGGGGCGGCTCGTGCTTAATGTGGCAGAGAGGGGCGCGCGAAGTACTCCCCCGCGGCCTAGAGACGAGGCATCACTGCACCCACAAAGGCGGTCTGGGTCTCATATCTCACAGAGGTCACAGCCGGGAACTCTTAAGGGTCTCGGGGCCCTGGGTAAAGGTATTTGGGGGCCCCTGTTCAGAACAGCTTTGAATTTATGAGCCAATGTCGGCTCTTTCATGCCCCCTTCGGCCAGGTCACTGTGCAGAGGCAGACTGGTCCACATTCTAAAGGTGTTTACCCCTAATATCCAGGGATACATCTAATATTCAGGGGTAGTGACGTGTGTTTTCAATATTGTAACACAGCCGCGGCTCACTAATATTACTGCACCCTGAGACACCCTGACAGTTCTCATGTCAGGTCTGTTTTTTAATGTATGTTGTATGAAACATAAACACAATATTTCTCTGCAAAGTGTCTGTAATACACTCCCACACAACACGCACATTAAAAATACATTAAAGGAAAACTGTATTTAAAACAATCTGTTTAAAAATTATTCAAGGTCATTAGGACAAGAGTTCCCAAAAGAGCAGAGCGGGCTCCATCATGGACTTACTGAAAGGCCGGGCCACAGCCCACTTTGCTCAAGCCTTAAAACGTCTTTAGGTCACAGAGCTGCCTACCCTCCCTGCACACAAAAATTGGCTATCAACTTGTCTATATCTCTTTGGGTATTTCAGTTCTTCTTTTTCTTTCTTTGTTCCGCTCCTTACACCATCTGCCCCTGGTGCCAGTTGGGCAGCATGTCAGCACCACCGCAAGGGAGGGGCGCCAGGGTGCCAGAACACAGGCTAGGCCACACGTGCTTCCTGTATGACCAGCTGGTCACGTTCTAGTGGTTCCTAATACTGAGTTTCCACCAGCCACTCCTAGAGGGCTGGCTTCCACATTCACCCCACACCCATCCATTACAGGTGTCACTGATCAGGTGACCCTGCTAATAAATATATCGCTAGAATGTATGGCACTATGAAGGCGTGATTATTCTATATGCATGGGGGCCTGGGGCCCGACACCTCCGTAGGCCGCCCAGCATGGCAATCCATGCGGCTCATCCGAACCTTGACAATGCTGTGGGGGAGAGGCAGCGGGGTGTGGTCATTTCTCTGCAGCACCTTTGGCATCTGCGAGTGGCAGTGCGGGTGCCGCAGCAGTGCTCGATCCGGCTCTACAGTGTAGAAGGCTGTTGTAGGCTGCTAAGGGCAGCTGCAGCCCCAAATGACACACACGCACACAGGAGGTTGCAGTTTATGGCATGGACCTCAACCAGTCCCAGTGCCCTTTATTTATACCCTGCGGCCGTGCCCGGCATAGAGTTGCCTGCAGTCATAGTGTAAGGTCAGGCATGAGCCGGGTGGTTCGCTACAGTCGTCCCTGTGGCTGAGCAATCAGGCTACCAAATTATATATAGAGACTCAGAGATGGCAAGCAAACCCTGCTGTTTAAAACTTTTCATCAAAACAACCCAACAAAAGTACTGTTTTGGCACCCAACAAATCATCACAGGCATTGGCATAGCCAATCGGTCTCGCCTTTTGGACCTTATAAGTGTTTAGCCATGCAACAGTTGCATAACTAAATACTTATAAGGTCCCAAAAGCGAGACCTATTGGCTATGTCAAGCAGCCGTGAAAATGATCGCGATCAAACATCAAAGCGAAGTGAAAGTAATCGCGGTAAAAGCGGCGCGCGCGCCCGCGCACATGCACTGTAGCTCTAGGCTGGCCTGGTAGCACTTTTTGGAGCCCTCGCAATAAGTCTCGCCAGAGCAGCGCATGCGCTGGGTCAGGCGAGACCTAAAAAGCCACCTGGAAAGGAAGCAAGAGAAATACAAAACCCATTGTCGTCAGGGAAAGGCAGAAATAGGAAGACCCTTAGCATCTAGCGCTGAAAGTTATCCCAACCATTCCTAGGCACACCTTTCATCGGACTGCCCCAACCCACCTGAAAGGCCCAGGTGAAATCTCGGGCCCCAAATGACAGGAGGCGTGTTGCATTAAGATGAAGGGATGGAGAATATTGCAGTGAAATTAATATACTTAAATTATTTACATTGCACCTGAATAATACATGAAAAAAATGGTTCAGTTTGCAAGCAAGTACAATGTAATGTACATGTATCTGATGTAATAAAAGTGTGATATATGTGGACTCTAAAAACTAAATGTACAATAAACTGTCCAGTTTTTTGACCCTCTGCCTCCCATACCGTCCAGGTTTCGCTCATCTGGTCCTGCAGCAATAGAAGATTCTCTGTAAAGTCCTCTGCTTGGCCTGTGTTAGTTCAAAAACCACAAATACAATAAAAAAACTCCCTGCAAGAGACATGTCCACTTTGTCGAGGAGATGAGACACAAACCACTATGATACAGAGTGGAAAATGCCTTGTTGCCAAAATATTACAGGGTGGAGCATGATGAGGCTGTGAATTATCATTACAGGCAGGGTCCCTGGAATTATGCAGCAGGGGAGACCAAATTATGCAGCAACAGAAGGCAAATTTTATGATAGTATCACTTCATTATTTTGTAATTTTTGCTGATGTGAACACTGTCCTGGCAAGGGCTTCACCGCATAAGTACCAATTTAACACCCAAATACAGCAATAAGCAACAGAAAAGTGCCCAGTCAACCTCTGTGAAGGGTTTTCTACAGTGCAGCAAAACGTGCTGCTGTATTTTTATTACCTTTTATTCAGTTTGAGCTGGAAACATCTTTTTTTTGGTGGAACACCTCACAGCCACAAAACTGCATGATTCTAGTGTGACTGCTTACAGGTCAATGGAGGAATTCTCAAAAAGGCTGAAAGGATATTGCTCTTAATATACTGCTTAATTATCTGCTGTTCACACTGGCCGCGTGATCTGACAACAGGCATTGTTACAGCACAACGCAGATGGAAATATTACAGTAGATTCATGAGCTCACTGCACTTTTTACTAGTGTTCAATGATGTCATGGGCATATTTCCATAATACAAGTATGACTTGCTAGTTCTGGTTTCCATGTATACCATGTGAGATAGAGTTAGGCTGTTCATGTTTGCAGAGCTTTATTTTTTGTGGATTTTAGTGGTGTTTCCTCAGTGTTTTCTAAACCTTTTGAAATCAGTGTTTATCAATGTTTATTCAGCTGTCTAACTCCAAAATAGAGGAAAACTGTGTTTTTCCAGACTTTACTAAAAATGTTGTTTTCTGTAGTGATTGTTATAAAGCACATATTTAATTTAAAGGAGAAGCAATGCAGGTGTTTTATTAGTTTCACATTGGCCCTATAAAAAGCATTGAATTGTGAGTGCACTCACTCACAATCTCATCTCAATTCCTTCTCTCACATCTCCTTACCTCTCACACTAGCACTGTCAGAACTCTGTCTGCGATAGAGAACTATTGACAGGTTCAAAAAGTAAGAGAGGTATATTCAAAGGTTTTAAACCAGAAATTAATAGACACAGTTGGAGGTCACTCACCCGCTCCTTACAGAATATTATGACATTGTTGGGGGGGTCAACCCTGACAACAACATAGTACCTTGCAAAACCTTTAACATTTTGAATTGCACCAGATTGATTTGTAGCCCTTCCTTTTCTGCACCTGAACTGCGATGCTTTAGGCATGTTCTCTATTTCTTTGCTGCACTCTTTTTCTGACTACATGTAGGTGGTGCTGTGTTTCTGTGGACATTCATAGCTACTAAGTATCCCCATGGCAAATGTCTCACTTTATATCAGTCAAGACTTTTTAACAGACATCACATTGTTATTCTGGGAATTGAAATTCTGCTGTTAATATTGTAAGTATGAACTCAAAAGTCTCAGCAGTAAAGTGCATTTAGGTAACAAGCTGTGATTAGCTGAAGGCACCACACAGGGCCGGCTTTAACACTGGTGGCGCCCTGTGTGACAATGTTTGTTGGTGTCCACCCACACCCCATGGTCACCTCTGCCATGGATTCCCTCACTAGCACCCTTTAACAGCGCCCCTCAAGTCTCCATAACCACTGTCTTTCCGATTCATTTAGTTTTATAGCACCAATCACACAAGTGTAAGGTGTCACAACACTTTACATCACACACACATTGCACAGAGATAATATGTGTGTTAATCAGTGTATAGGAAATGTTACATCAGACAGGACAACAAGGTGTAGTGCAGGAGTGACATGTCATCGATACTGGTAGGCAATATAGTTTAAGAGTCCCTATTCTAGAAAAGTACATATTCAGAATTTAAAAAGTAACACCATTGTTAGAGGTTCTTTTAATAATACAAATTGTTTTCTACTCAAATGAACCCCTTTGGGAAGATTAGGATAATGAAAGACTGTGCAACATATACCTTGCAGTTTGCATGCAGCTCTTTGATGACAGTTAATAGCTCAACGTTCTATATTAGGATTTTGACTTATAAACTACAAGTAACAAAAAGAGCTCTTTTACAGAAGCAGTAACCCACTGAACCAACTTACATCATATGCACTTTGTGATCTGCATGGTACATATTCTAAGCAGCAGGCATTTTAACCCTCTGCTCTACCTTAGGATGAGTCAAAATTTCCACTAGACAAACCTCCTATCTCTTTCCAGGAAGACGATTAATCACGGGAGTTAACTTGACATTTTAATTGATGCCTGAAATTGCTGGACGCTAGGAACAGGGCAGCAGGTGCTTTTAAAACATTAATATACTTTAACAAATGACGCTCCCAACCCAAGTCAGCGCCCGGTAAAGTGGCACTGATCGTACCGCCCTAGATCCGGCCCTGGAACCACACATAGCAATGGGACACCTTGCAGCTACACATTTTGTTGGCATGTGGAAAGTCTTGTGTCATGCTTTCACCACTATCCCATGTACATGGTGGCAGCACTCTTTGCACATGTACCTGTCACTACACTTTGTACATCATTTTAAAATCCTGGGGTGTTTGGCAGGCGACTTGATCTCAATACTGGCTTGTTAGAAAAGAGGGCTGATGTTTCAAAGAGGTTTACTCATTCTATGTATGTTACGAGCCAGCAATTTAACCAATTAGTGAAGGAGTGAAACACTACCAATAGATCAAATATGAATTTAATATTCCAAAATTCTCTACAACAGTGGTTCTTAACCTTTTGACTTCTGTGGAACCCCACTTAATCATTACTGGAACCCGAGGACCCCCACTGATTCATTATTGGAATCCGGGAACTCCACTGAGTCATTACTGGAAGCTGGAGACCCGCCATAAGCATTTTCGATGATTTGAACTGCCAAACAATAACAGCATTCATCAAATACTTATGCAAATGCTGACATAGTTTATCTAATTCACAAACAAACATTGAAAAAATCTAAATTTAAATTTTAATGGGAAGTTTGGAGCTTTTGTAAAACCGGAGTGAGCTAAAGAATGATGATGGATTAAACCCAGATCAGTTAACTGGGGGTGAGTGCTTGCAATGTTCAACACTCCGTCCATCATCCCCTTTGGTTTTGCTTTGTTCACCCTAAGTTGGCAGGGTATGGCCAGACGTGGGTCTTTTGCTCTCTTTGGCACTGTATTCAAGCTAGCCTGGCTGATGACGGCTGATTAGCCAAAAAAACGGTCCCAGGATGCTTGTTTCCGGTCCAGGGAATACATGGCTTGGCAGTTCGGGCTGAACTGTTCCCATGAGGCACAGCGTCAGACTGATTTGCATATGGCCATGTCTGAAATGGGGTGGAGGAGTGAGCTAAAGAATGATGATGGATTAAACCCAGATCAGTTGACTGGGGGTGAGTGCTTGCAATGTTCAACACTCCATCCCATCACCCCATTTGGGTTTGCTTTGTAAAATCAGTGCCGGAAATTCATTCTCCATACTATATTCTGTTTGATGCACTTGCTCTGCTCGCATAAATCAGCCTGAGGATACTAACTCATCTGTTAACATTACTTAATTATTTAAGCAGTCACAGACCCCGAGTAGCTTTGGCAGGCCATTAAGTGTCCCCAGACCACAGGTTAAGAGCCACTGCACTACAGTGTATAGAATATTTAGATTAAACCTAAACATGATTCTTGACCAGGCGCCTTTATTTCAAGCACAGACAACTAGAAGAAACAATATTTTAGTGTCATCCCTAAGCAACAAAACTCAAGCAGAGTAAACTTACACCACTCTTTTTTGCTGCTTCCTTGTATAACAAAGGTACATTGAGCTGGCACCTTAGGGAATAAATAAAAATGGCTCATTCTCTTTCACTTTCCTTTCATTGAATGGCATTGGCAGTTTGTGGTTGTGCAGGTGTTTATCAATGTGTATGTGTTTACACTGATGAATGTTATTTCCCTTTTGGAGGGTTGATCGGTTATTACAGGTTTAAACCTAAAACAGGAAAGCCCAGCTATAGTATCATCCCACACATTATAAAGACATCGCAAGCCACCACGCTGTCCTGTGACCACATAGAGGAGTATGTCTGAAAGTGGAGTTCCTTTTTTGAACCCTGTTGTGTTGGAGGAGATGTCTTTTGACAAATATTCTTCCACTAGTGCAGTGGAAGCACTTTCACCAAAATAGAATGCAGTGTGAGCAGCCACTTTGGTGCAGCCCATTTGGCATTCACTTTAGTTTTTTAGAAAAAGATCCCCAAAGTGTGTGTGTTTTATTTTTTTATTTTTAAATAAAAAAAAGACACTGGCAGTGACAAGGCCATAGTATGCTTTTCCTTCCCAGGCTGCTGTGCCTGTCACGGCAGACGTCGGCAGGGGCAGAGTGTATAAGGAGTGTCGTAATAAAGAGGGTAGAAATCCAGATGGAGGAAAGACGGTGATCCATTGGTGTACTGGTGGCAGCCGTAGATTAACCTCTTGTTGATTTAAGACAGTTCTCTCATTCCTCAAAACATTACATGACCCTATCCTCTTTAGTAGATGGTATTGTGTGAGACATCAACAACTAAAATAGAAATCTATTAATAAAAAAAAGCACCTTCTTATTAAATCGGTGCTCAAGTTTAATTATTTAGGAGTCCTTTGCCTAGAACAATAGTGTCACCCATCTTTTCTTGGAAATGTTCTTATTCATGTGATTCTGAAACCCGCACGTCATGCCATGTTTCATATCCCTTTTGCAACTACTCCTTTTCTAAATTGTTCCATTCCACAGCCACAGCACTGGTTGAGAGGTTCAATTTGAGCCTGAGATCCGGGAAATCTATGGGGGCAATTCACACAGGCAACTAGGAATACATAAAGGAGAACTCCTGTAGTAATGTTTTATGTGTCCTTACATGCCTTAGTGAAATGACCCCAAATCATCTAACATGGGATTATCAGGGTAAAGTCATACACAATTAGTTCACATAGAAAGGATTTTGCCCTCTTTGCACTTTACTAGGAGGATGTCAGACTTTTCAGAGCAAATTTCCAAGACAATAAGAGTAAGTAAAAAACGTACTTCCTGTGCTCATAAATGATTTGGTTTTTAGATCTGCCCCTATTGCTCTATTTTCTATCCTAAAGTCTTGTAGTTCTTGGTATTTCCTTTATTTCACTAGTCTTATGAACCAGTTCATTGTATTGAACATGTGGACGCCTTGCATCTAGGGGAACGGGTATGCATCCTATTGGTGGAGATCAGGACGCCAGGCTAATGATCATTTTTAGGTCTTTCCTTAGACAGCACATGCGCTGTCTGTTGCGAGACATATTGTTAGCTTACAGTGGGCCTAGAGCCTGTCCATTGCTTACCATTGGTTGGCTTCAATGTCTCTCTCATTTGCTTGCTTCTTATTCCGCTGTTCACTTTTTCCTTTCAGGTGCTACTTTTTTTTTGTTTAGGCACTCCACAAGAGTGCATGTGTTTTCCTGCTGTCTCCCTTGTTCTTCTCCACACTCTATGTTCCTCTCTTTTACTTGTGTGCTCCACTCTACTTTTCCATCTTTACCTTATTGCCTGAGTGCTTTCTTCACACCAGTACCACAGTGTTCTTTTGTTCCTTAACCCTCATTTTGCTCCAATCTCCACCCATGCTTCCGCCCTTTATCCTCCATGTTGCTTCCACCCCCAGAGGCCCTACTCAGATTGATAGCTTAAAAGAAAAAATAATCAGCCATATCATTTTGTAGACATGTGCATGTATGGTGTGGATGACTACCAATGAAGCAACCAACTGCATCAAAAGCTTTTTGAAAATAATTCTTTAGTCATGTGGCACAGCATCGGAGATGCCATGTGTGCCTCATGGCTTAAACCATTGGCAGAGACAAAAGAGCCCAAAGGTGAGACCTATTGGCTTTGTTAATTCTTATTCTTGGCAATCGTGTCTGTCCTCTTTATCCCCCCTGGTGTTACTGCCCTGCATATTTCTGTTCTACTGATGGTCGCATCTATTCTATCATTCTGTCAGCTTCATGCGAGATATATGCCAATAGGTCCCAAAGATGAGACCTATTGGCTTTGCCAATGCTTATTCTTGGCAGTGGTGTTTGGCCTCCTTATCCCCCACGGTGTTACTGCCCTGCATATTTCTGTTCTACCGATGGTCATCTATTCTCTCATTCTATCAGTCTGTCACCTTCACCCAGATACAGTTTCCATACAGTGGCTACTGGATGTTCATTCATCCCTGCGTGTATCTGTGTTCTACTTTTATTCAGGGCTCTTGTGCCATTTGGGGTACGGGATAAGAGAGAAAGGGTGTTCTTCTCTTCTCCATTCTATGGTTGTAACTAGCATCAGTCATGACTTTTAAACCTTTTATTCCCAAGTGAATTTATGGTTCTGTTTGAGATCACAATAGGAGAGCATCAAGCAGGCAGAAGACTCTGACAGGAGTGACGTGAATCCTCCAATCGTCCTCAGACCTCTTAGCTGCTCTCCTTTGACAATCACGGAGGGCAGGTAAGGGATCCGGGGGAGAAGGGAGTTAGAGATGGGTCTCCTGAAGAGCGGGGTGCTTCCGAATTCCCCTATTCGGGCTCACTAGGATTGCTTCTATAGAGTCGACTCTTGCAGAAAGACACAGAAAGTCTGGCTATACAACAGAAACACCATTCTACTCTTACCCAGCCACGTAATGACAGTGATACAAACACACAGATAGACAAATGCAATGGCCTGACTTGAATAGCAGTGCTAATGACCTCTTCCAGCTGTCCTACAACATTCAGAGTGGCCTTAGATGCCTAAAAGGGCACGGTTTGCCCACTAACCCAAGACGTCCTTGGAGGAGGAGATCAAAAAGGCTTCAAAGCACATTTGAGCTACTGCCTAAATGTGCTTTAAAACTGTGCTTTCTCTCAATTTTGTTCCTAAGAATAGCCCTATATAAAATAAGTTGTTCTTTATGTTGCACCTTGGACTGGTGCACAGTGTGATTGTAGGACTGAACAGCCACAACAAAAATATCGACCTACACTATTATCAGTCAAAATACAGACAACCATGATATCGACAACCCTTTCATTTGAATTAAAACAACACAAATATCGAAATTATTTAGTCCAAAATATCGACCTAGTAAATATCTACAATTAAAAAAAACCATACCCAGGCAGAGATATTAACAAGGCCTTTCAACAGCATCTGCAGCAGGTGTGCACCCCAGGGACGGTGCTAGGTGGGCAACGGATAACTGCAAATCTGCAATCGGAGAATATGATCCGCCTATCGAGAGAGGCCAGGAATAACACCTAGACCTGATAGTCTGCCCTCTATATTGTATAAGATGACCCTTGCATTGCTGATGGACAAACTTAGGGAAGGGGCGGAGGAGGCATTGCAGGATGGGCTATTGGCCCCATCGATGGGAGAGGCGATGGTGGTGGTGGAAGCCTGACAAAGAACCCACCGTGCGACGTCCCTATCGTCCATTGTCCATGATAAACACGGACAGCAAAATACTGACTGAACGTACAGACAGTCATCTGACAGGTATCATAGGGATGTTGGGTAACGAAGATCAGACAGGTCTTCTCCCACTGGAGCACGATACTTAACCTTCAACCACTGACACGTGTAGAACACGCCCTGTTCCCTGATGGCGGCGGCTAGGCTGTGGCCTCCTCGTATATAGAATAAGCAATCAATACAGTGGACTGAGACTACATGTTTGCGGTTCTGAGAGAGATGAACTTCGGCACAAGGATCCTCAGATGGATCAAATTCTTGGAAACTTGTCCTGATTCCAGGGTCCACACAGGAGGGATGGTGTTGTCTGAAAAGCGGGAGCTTTAACGAGGTACCCAAAAGGGACGCCCATTTTCGCCGCTCCTGTTGGCTTTAGCCATTGAGCTGACAGCGAACACACAGAGATTATGGACTGGAGGGAGTGGGTCAGCATGGGATGCATGTGGTGTGCATGTATGGAGACAACACCGTGGTCTACATGAGGGACCGAAAGGACGCCATGCCGTGTTTGCTGCAACACTGAGAGGACGTTCGGCAGTTGTCTGGCTGGGGTCTAACCGGAATAAATCTAGGTTGTTTCCTATGGGTGCCCTCACTGACACCACAGTGGGATGCGGGTGGCAACTGAAAACTGTGAAATATTTAGGGATACATGTAACTCACATCCCTGATGATGACCTCACGCTCAACATTGTGAACCTCTTAGAAGGCCTGGAAAGGTCCATCCTGTTCCGGAGGAAACTGCCATTGTCCATAGGGGGCAGAGTGGCAGTTTGTAAAATAATCATACTTACTAGATGGCTATATGCTTTCCAGGGCATAATGAGTCTACTCCTATGGTCGGTGTTACGACGAATTCGATAAGATGATCACTGCATTCCTCTGGGGCGTTGTGCATCCCAGGATAAAGCTGGGCATGCTAAAACTGCTCCACGACAAAGGAAGGGTATCACTACCAGACTCTAAGGGGCTTATTAGAATATTAGGACACTGGCACGATACGGGTCCGACCGAACTCCGGTCAGAGATCTGACCGCCTAATTATGATGTACTCACATTTCCCTATGGGAGCATGTGCTACGGCCGTAACCCAGCCACAGCACAAGCTCCCATAGGGAAATGGGAGGTTGTGTTCATCCCTGCACTGCGTGGCAGGTACCTCAGGGTGCCAGCCACATGGTGCAGGGATCAACAAGGGGGCACCATAGGTATCCTCTCGGGCCCCAACTGGAGGCCACAAACAGACGGGGCCCTGCTAGGGTTCCCAAACTTGCTTTCCGACAGGCTTTCCATGTCGGAAATCCCAGCATGAAAAGCCTGCCGGAAACCGAGCATCATAATCCAGATGACGTAAAACGGTGTCTATATGGATTACTGGCCGGTCTCTGACTGGCCAGTGGGCTCCTTGAGCCCGTCGGAACCCAGCCGGAGTTACCGGCTGGTTTCATTGCTGACTGCCTAAATTGTAACTAGGCCGTCGGAAGTGAAACCGAGATCGTAATCTGCCACATAGTGTTGCAACACCTTCTGTTGTGACAAGTTTGGACACCCAATAAGGAAAGGAGGCTCCTTGAGTATTGTTACCTACGGGGAGACTTAAAAAGGGCACATCTAGAAATACAGCAGGAAGACCAGGGGTCCCATATTTAGTATGCCTTATGTCTCCGATTTGGGACTGTTTCAGTAGATATGTAGTAAGGCGGACGCCTTTTAGCTCAGACTCCGAAATATGGACCCAGCCTGTTTTTTGGTACCTTAGCCTGCTACCTAGGGGAGCTGGATGGCTGGAGGGATGCTGTTGAGAAATGAGTAATGTATATGAGGGGATACCTATCTCATATTTGAGATGGCACAACAAAAATGCTCTATCGGTGCAGAGCAATTTCTGACATGTTGGTCTGGGTTCCCGGGGTGCTCGCCGGAGTCCGTAACATTCAGTGTCCTGGTGAGTTTGCAGGAGGGAGGAAGATATGTGTCTCAGTTGTACAAGGCATTAATCGGGGTAAGGTGACACCCCCTGACTGTGAGAGCAAAACTAGGAGAGGGATGTAGAAGTTCCTTTCACTGACTGAGTGGGACAGAATACTGGGATTTCAGAAGACTTTGACTAGCCACACTCGGTTTCGTCTGGTAAAGATGAAGATATTTCTTCCAGCCTACTTCACCCCTCTTACACTTAGTAAAATTTAACTTCCATACATGGGAGACGGCACTAGATGTGGACGTACTCTAGCTGATTTCCTGAATACGTTGTGGACATGCCCAGTGGTGACTACTTACTGGATTAGCGGGTTTGAATGTCTAAAGACGATACCAAGACTGAAAGCAGAGTGCACCTTGAAACACTGAGTGTTGGGACTACATTCTACTTATAAAAAAGGAAAAATCTGGTATAAATTTGTATCCTTGGTATTGCTCTTGGAAAAACATAGAATTAGAATCCATTGGATGCCTCCTTCTATGGCACCATGGTTTACTGATGTTCGAGAATGGTTGCTAGCTGAAGAGATGCCTCACCAAGGTGCGGATGGATGATAGAGCTCAGAAGGACATCCATCACTCGCGTGTGATGACTGATACGCTGTTGGAGATGGGCTGTGCCTGAGAGGCAGGGACCCCTGGCCAACTTGCCTGAAATGTGACTGAGTGGGAGGTGGTTTGGAACATAAAAGTGGACACTACTGTGCAGACCTGAAATGGCAAATGCTATGATATGATGTATTGTGATACATGAAGGTGGGAATATCTATTTGTGAGAGCTGCTCTTGTACTTTTTGATGGTATATAAAACAAATAAAAAGATTTTTTTTAAATGTGTCTAATTATAATTAATGAAAAATAATAAATCTTCTAGATTTAAAGTAGTTAAATTACAGAAGATAAATCAATCATTAGGCATCAATGTATCTGAAAATGAAACAAAATGTTGACACAAATAATTTCTTTTTAAATGTTGAAAATAATTATATATAAATCTACGAACACAAAACAATGTCAAATACACTTAAATATTTAGAAATTAAAAAATATTTGTAGGGAGGGTTGGAGTAGCTATTCCTACGTCAAACATAACATAATTGGAGAAAAAGTGGGACTCTGGTTGAGTCATTTTTACTGTTCCCACTTGAAACAAAGTAACTGTAGGGAAAGTGTTGAACTCTGGCCGGGTCAGGTTCACTATTCCCACTCCAAAGTAAGCAAGATTGGGAAAAGTGTTGGACCCAGGGGTGGTGTGGAGGCATATTATTTACTATTGCCACCCCAAACTTAGCAACCATGGGAAAAACATTGGACTCTCAGGGGGATGGTGAGGAGTCAGATTTACTATATCCACAACAAATTAATCAATGTTAAAGGGAAAAATTACATAAATAAATTTTAAATTAAAAAGGGAAATTTGGTTGGATTTTAATTTAAAGCAACTAATAATTATTTATTCATGAACAAAAAAATAAAAATCACCCAAAAATTCTATATCAAAACAAATAAAAATTGTAATAAACCATTTAAACCCCCTAAAAATAAGACAAATATTATTTGTTATGTAAATGATTTGAATTTCAAAATATTACTCACTTAAGAACCTTATTAAATGCAACAACTAGAAACATAAATAAGTGCCAAATATATTTAAAATGAAATAAAATAATAAAAATTCATTAACTCCACATTTATTAACAACGTTTTAAAAGCCTCTCAACCCACTAAAACATATAAAACCCAATATCCTGAAAAATAATAACATTAAACATCAAACACAAATGTTAAAATTACAAAGTATGCAAAAAATAATAAATGTTTCTTATAAAAAACAATTTAAAATACTACCTAACTATAACCCCTGTAATACACTGAAGGAGGGGTATAAGATGGCAATGTTGCCGTCTTACAATCTGCAGCAAGAGGAGGACCTCTGTTTTGAGATCATTCAATTTTATGCAATTTAGCAACATCAGCGTTTGAATCTACCTAGAATATTGGCAAGATGCTGTATGTCTGATAACATATTATTACTGAGCTTAACCAGCATATGGAAAGACTTTGCAAACTGTCAGGGTTGCAGGTCAGCTGAGATAAAACTCACCCGATGGAGGACCAAAGAAACCACCAGACAGCAATAGTAATAGCCAGCAAAACAGAGAAGTAAAAAACCAGAAGACCCCAAAGCGGCAAGAATAAGTGGTACAGTTTGCCACCATAATATCACAATAGTGACCAATATGTGCATATGTAAGTAGGAAATTAACATGTGTAAGATATGGATTTACAGGTACAGTGAATGGATAATGCGATGTTACAAATGCTGCAAAGCAAAATAAGCTGAGTTCACAAAGGACCTAATTTAAGGTTTGCTGAGCAGTTACTCTGTCACAAACGTGACAGAGCACCCTGCCTGCCAAACTCTTGGTCCTTCTGCCTCATTTAGAGATGGGAGAATCATAAGCTTTGCATCTGCGGAGCCCCATCAGGCTCCTTTGATGAATAGCTTCATGCAATGGCCTGACAAAGCGGGGACCACTACAGGTAAATCATGTTGCTCGTTGTGGACATCATTATTTTCAGCAAATTATCTAAGCAGTAACATCTCCTTTTTTTCCTCCCGAATAATGGGATACACTATGAATAACCATGTACCTAGATATCCCTTAGAGTATGACAACAGAGCGATGCACCCTTCGGTTTCCCAGTTCAACCATTTCCCCGCCTTGTACCCGGGTACAACAAGCCTGTTCTTCTACTTCTTTTGTTAATACTTGGTTTTAAAACTGCGCAAGTATGCTGGTTATTATTAGTGAGTGTAATTACACTGTTTTCACAGGTGATAGGTTTGCAACCACTTCTGACGGCTATGATGTTGGTTGCACCTTCCTGTAATGAGGAACATAGTTTGTCCTATTGCATGTGGTAATGCATGCTACACTACCTGAACAAAATGTTGTGGGCTTAATCAGTGAGCTATATGAGTATTGAATGTCATGTTTATTATCTCTCTGGGCGAGCACGTGCATGGCATTTTATCATGTCTTTTTTTTCCACAGAGCATTGATCTCTGGAATGAGGTTATGTAAGAGGAGTTATCTTACATGTTTTATGTTTGTTTGTGTTATGAAAAGTTAGAATCTATTTGACAACAGTTAAGGGTTACATAGAGGACAGCATACTGTATGGCTACTTATCTCCTAGTTGTGGAGCTGGTGGTACTTAAGTAATCAGGGACTGTAGGTCCTGAAGAAGGCCACTGACCTTATCAGCCATAGTTAGAGCGGCCGAAACATGTTGACCATATAGGGAACATTAAATTCCCATATTTCTCCACTGCATATAGGGCATCCACAAATAAAATAAATATATTATGATAGTTCTAGAGAGTTTTAAATTATTTTCTTTCTTCGTATCTCTGGTTGATGTGGAGTATATACTCCACCCTTAATAAATATTCCTAAAAAATTACTCGTCCCCACACTTTGTGTGGTAGAAGCCCACCTTGGACCTATTTGGTTCCAGGGCATGGGAAGTCTGAGGATGAAGCATGCCTAATCTCAATGTGGGTGAGGGCCCTGCTTTTCCGAGAGAGAGCTCTGTGTGTGAAATAACTAGCAAATTTATGAGTTAGCTGTGGAACCCTTTGTCGTGTGTACATTTATGATGGGAGGATAAGGGTTTAGCATTCTTCACCTCTCGCCCTTTTGTGTGTAAAAAAGAGTGCATATCAAAGAGGAAAATGAGTGGAAAACAGCTTTTCTCATCCCATTTGGGCATGCTGAATATTATATAAAGCCATTTTAGTTGTGTATGAGTTTTTTTCATGGTGCCTAAAGTCACTTTTTACTGGTCTATTTAGTCAATATTTTGGTGTTTTGCAAGAACCTTGTATCATATCCAGAACATGTAGACTTAGCAGCACTATTTGTCTTGAAAACCGTAGAAATTAAATTTATGAAGAAAATGACTAATTACCTTGAATTTGGATACTTCTGCCTGTTCCATGGATCCAAACAAAGTATTATGCAATTTTTTTAATGCCTGACATACTAAAGTTAAAATGCTTGAACGTTTTCTTGAATTTTATAACTTGTATCATCAATTTATTTCTGATTTTGCAGAAATAACCAGGGATATCACGGTCTCCTAAAAAGGAATATATGAAGTGTTTTTTTAAGGGATGACCATGCAGAAAAGGACATCTAATATGATTAAAACAATGCTTATCTAAGCCCCCATGCTGTGTCATCCATACATCTCTAAGACGTTCATTGTCTAGACAGCTACAGGGGCAGTGTTGCTACAAAACAAAGAAGGTAGTGGGCGGACACCTGTCTCATGTTTTGACAGCGATTGTACAGAATTTTTCAGTTTATGAGAAAGGGCTTTTACCCATGAACATGTTTTGTACAAAATGGAGGCATCTTTTGATGAGCTCTGGAGTACCTTTAAAATTCAAACTGATCATCAAAAATGTATGTGTCTACAAAATCTTCAATACAGGACTAGTAGACAAGATAGAAGGGCATTTTTCACACACTACCATTTCATTATCAGCTATTTTCCTGGTTTAAAGAATTTATTGGTGCATGCCTTATCTCAGACTATCATGAGTTGGCACCTACACTTGATCAACCAGCGATTCCTTTCTATTGTGTGGTGGTGTTACATCTTTTCCTGTGATGTCAGTTCCTGTTTGACCCACGTGTTAGGAGGCACTGACAAGTGACAGATCCATTGCAACACATTTGTTCCATTATTTTTCTTAGCATTTATATCCCACTTGCTACTATTTTGCCCCTGATTTTTGCTGCTTTGGAGCGAGATTTCATTTAGATTTTTTGTCTAAAATTCTTTCTTTGACTCGTTTATCTGTCCTCATGTCAGAGAGCATTTGATACCTTGTTTATCTACTTCTTCATAATGGATCGCCTAAAATGAAGAACTACTGATTGCTAAGGAAGTTTCTCCTACAACTGTTGCTTTACCACCTAACTGGTATACTCTAAAGGAGACACTTGACGTTTTCATGTTCCTATACTATTAAATCCAGGTTGGCACCATGGATACTAGAAGGAGTCACCCTTTCTTCAGGCAATCAAGAAGCTTCCTGTCCTGGTTTTGACAATGGTATAAAGGAACACAAATATGATAAGATTCAGTATAAGAAAACATAATTTAAAGAAATATGTTTAAGAATTTCATTTAAGATTATGAATTTAAGAATGTGTCTGTCAGAATTTTCACTGCTCAAGAATTGTGTATTCTTCAGAAAGATGTTTCCTATGCATCAAGTTACTTGTTAGGAAATTAAAGTTAATTATTTTGCGATAATTGAAATAAAACCTAAACCTTCTACACTGTTAATCCAATTGTATACATGACTATTCAAATTTAGCAGATATTGAAACTTCGCTTTCATTGGAAAATAGAGAACTAGGTAGAGTTGAATTAGAACAATTAGCTGAGGATTTGGACATTGCTACCATTTCCACCAGTGGAACTAAATTCAAACCAAAATTGTCTTTCTTTGCAAATTTACCTAAGGATGATGAAATTGACAAGCTTTAAAATTGGATGTGAAAGGAAACAAATAAACTGAAATGCATTTATAAGTTTAATACTACATAGAAATTAAACTAGATATAGATTAAGGGTATTCAGAATGATTCTGATGGATTATAAATTATACTGATTATAAAAAAGATGCCGTTTCTAATTTGAATGACAATACTATGAAATACAATGCAAACACAATAGGAACGTTAACATGCCCTATAATATCAGAAAAAAAAGATTATTGCCATTTAATACACCATAACACCTATTTTACATGTGATTCTCATAAATTCACAGATAAGGTAATTTTTCCGCATACTGACCAATTATAGTTACCATTGACTCAATGGCTGAAAGACTGGTTGAATGTGTAGAATTTTTTTAATATGAGATTTAGCTCAGACTGTCCCTGTATATCCTGATTATATTAAAGACATTTTTATAGTGTGTTCAAAACATTCCGTGAGATAAAAATAGTATATTTTGTCTCCATGGATGTAAGTAGCCTATGTACTTACATAATCGTGACTTGGGAATCAAAATACTTGACTTTCTTCCGAATTAATGACCTATATGTTTTTTTAATATAATAAAAGATTTTTGATAATGTATAGATTTATTTTGGAGAATAAAGTATGCCTTATATGAGCATAATACTAAATGTCAGTCGCAAGAAACTTCTATGAATTCCTGGTTTGGTTCCTCATATGCCAGCCATTTTATGGGTTGTATGATAGGGAAAATATTTTGGGCCCCTTAAACAATACCTTTTAAAGAGCAGGTGATATATATTGATGTTTTTATTTGTATTTGTAATGACCCTGAGTGTGGGTTACTGCAATAGCAGAAGTATTTTAATAAAAATCATTTCAATGGCCAACTAGCGTTTACATACGCTAAAACATATTTGTATTTTTTACACTATGACATATATTCATGATACCAATTATGAATTCTTCAATTTGTAAAGCAAGCTGTTCCGAAAAGCAACATTGGTAAATAGCCTTTTTTATGCTTCTGTCATCCTAACATACAACAAAATAATATTATTTTTCCCTGAATTTTTACCAGTGTGAAAAATCTGGAAAAGTGCAATAGAATGCAGACAAGAAGAATGGAAAATAAATTACCAGGTTTTGCAGAAATATCACATTACCAAAGTATCATGAGAAACGTTAAAACTGGTTTTAAACTTAAAAGGGATGATTTGTTAAAAGCCATTAGGTAGGAGGGCTGGGCTTGACACTGAGGAGCACAGGCGCCATCTATGTGAGGCTTGGGCCTAGCCTGTTCAAGCAGTGGAAATTCCAGAAATTTTCTGAGGCCCTTTGTAGTCCACTAGACTCTAAGGTGATGAGGGTAGGAGACAGATGATCATTTTGCAGTGTTGAGAAAACCCTAGCCCTCTTCTTGCTCTACTCTACCCTGGAAGTTTATCCCACAATAATGTTAGTGACATGCAAGAGGAGAAGCCTCTCCCTCTTTTGCACCTTTGCTTTGGATGTCCCATGATAAGTGGCTCCAACCCATCTTCATGCTAACATTGTGAGACAAGGACTATGGATGGACCTTATCTCGGATTAATACGCAAAAGCCTGAATCCGGTCCCAGAGTGGACCTGCGGAATACACAAAATTGTCTATAAACCTGATATAAGTATGGGCAACAACTATTAGACATGCTGAAAAGATTTCTCTATAGCCAGAATCGGGGCCTAACAGCAGTGGAGACCGAGAAACTCTTTTGTATTCCAGGGCTGGTGCCACTGAATTCAAAATGTCCTTTGTCAAGTTCATGAACATGAACCAAGACATCTTACAACCTTCCAGGAGAAAAGGTGCCTGAGAAAAGGAGCAGGCTGATAGCTGAGGAGAGATATTGATGGTACCCTGGCTTGAGGAAGACACTACCTAGGAAAGCACTCTGAGGAGCTGAAGCAGAATAAACTAGAGGCTGCCTATAGCAGCCCAGCAACAGATGCACTGTTATACTGCATGGCCTTGAGAACATGGTGCCCCTGAAGCAAGCCCAGAAACAGGAGCACTGTGATGATCTACGGCTCACAAAGCCCACAAAGGATCCCACAGTTTTTTTCTCAAGAGAGACATAGCACCTGGGACTATTTAGCACTTGGAAAGCCACAACAGTGCTCAGACATCATATCAGAAGTAAGCAAAGTGCGATGAGAGGATTGGTGCTAGACCCGGATTGCACACTACAATGGATCACTTCTGAGGACTGGGATTTGGGTTTGGGTGGCGGAGTTGTGTTTAGGCCCAAAGAATGTTGCCAAGTGTGGCTCACCTGACACCGACTGGATCCAGGAGAGCACAACCTCCTCTCCCCAATGCCCGTACCACCTACTGTAGACAGCAGCAGTGTCAGCTGGGCCGGGACAAAGTCTGCGTAATCCTTCTCAGTGGATCATGTGGACAACATACCCTGTTGAGAAGGTGCAGTCCTTGCCCCAGCCATCAGCAGCAGGGCTGGCATGCAGAGACTCAAGTGCACAAGCTAAAGTACTCTGCAAAAATGGAACACTACGTGGAGAATGTTTTATGTTACATGCTATTCAATTAATATCCTTTAAGAGGGGTGGCTGGTGGACCACAGTAGAACCCCCACACAAGTGCAACAGTTGATACTTACAATTAATGTAGTAGTAACAGACCCATAGGAGCAAATTAAGTCAATTTCCTATGAGAAGTTATCTTCCTAGTAGTATACCATAATATTGCCCTCTGGCATTGA
Organism: Triturus cristatus; assembly: GCF_964204655.1. Taxonomy (NCBI): domain Eukaryota; kingdom Metazoa; phylum Chordata; class Amphibia; order Caudata; family Salamandridae; genus Triturus; species Triturus cristatus. The sequence goes on from NC_140588.1 coordinate 1,043,013,196, forward strand.
CGTGTAGATTGTATTGTCTGCTGAGATCAAAGCACTGGCTAGACATTGAAATATTACCTGCTATTATATGTTTCATTGAATTCTGAGTCTCTGCCCCACAACATATCGCTGAGTGGGCCTTGAACTGGTCGACTTAGCTACTCTGAGGGTGAACTGGTAAAGACACGTCTTGGTGCTCAGTTTTGGGTTTAAAAGAAAGGTAAATTCCCAGGACATCAGTGGTAAAAAGGTCTTGTTGACATACATTGAGCCCAGTAGCCCAACGAGTACTGACAATGTTTCCACAGTGTGTAAAACTGTTGAAACTACTGTAAATGTTCCAGTGTTTTTTGAGCCACATTGATATGTGAAAGATGTGCTCCTAGTTTGACAGTTATAGCAAGCATATTTGATTAAATAAGTCTGGATACATAATTACAGGTGTTTTGCTGTTTTAGATAAAGAACACAAAGAAGCATGTATAAACTGATTATGCAAAGATTTTTGACCTAGAATGCCTCCCTCAAAGTCTTTGTTGTGCAACACTAGCTAATAAACTCCAGGCCATGTAGTATATGTGTAATGGTCTAGAGTAGCCTACCAACACATGCACAGTGTGAGGGTTGAGATACTGCCTAGACGCAGCCATGTGTACACAATATAACAGGCTACCAATTAACTCCCAGGGCTAAGAACACATATGCATTAAGATACACTGGCTAGTAACTCCAAGCATGTACATGATAGGACAGACTACCAGCTGACCCCGACCAACAAGCGTGAACTTTTGCTATGTCCTATGGTGTGAGAAAATTGATTATTTTATCAATGTAGTAGTTCTGTATTGTACTAGTAAACATCCCCCCCCAAGACCTCTTCAGGCCCCTGTACAATGGGTAAAGATACTCACAGCCAGTTCAAGCGTGGCATTTCTGCGCAAATGGTTTTTTGGGGTATTTCTTTGATGGAGTTGTTCAGCAAGACACTGCAGGGAAAGAAAGCAAACAATTACAGACACAGCAGAAAATGTATTAGAACCACACTTGTGAAAAGCTCCACTATCCACACTTAGCACACAGCTCTTTCAACAGACTTGCAGCCTTTCTAGATAACCAGCTGTGCTCTGAAGCGGATTTGGGAGGTGCCTGGTAGAAGAGCAACAAAAACACAAACACAAAATATAAGAACATGACTTTTTCAGGGGCAAGATGATCAATTCCGCTTTCTCAGCATCTGTGGTTTTAGCAAAATAAGTCAAACACAGCTTACTTACTTTGTGGAAGAAAAAGTCTGGAAAATGGTATTCCAACTGGTATTTCTCAGACAAAATCAATCTTGCATTGAAAAAAACTCCCATATCTTTGCACTTCTTAAATATATACTCTTCAGCCCTCCCCATGAGCATTGCTCCTTCTTCCCCATCAGCAGTCAGCAGAGAGAAGGAGCTCTGTCCCTGTGTTATGGGTTGACAGAGATAGTTTCCTGTTTTGTGGGAGTAGTACCTTATGCAAACAATAGACGTAGGGGCATATTATCAAGCAAGGCGTTAACATTATCGCCGCTTTGGCAGCAGAAAACTGCAGCTGAAGCGGTGATAATGGGCTTGATTATATGCCCTTGAGAATTCCCATAGAAACCCATGTTCTGGTGTGAACATGGGCTTCTATGGGAATTTACAAGGGCATATTATCAAGGCCATTATCGCCGCTTTAGCGGCAGTTTTCTGCCGCTAAAGCGGCGATAATTTAGACGCCGTTTCTTGATAATATGCCCCCATATTCTTATGATGCTATCACAATGCTTTCCAAACCTTTGGAACCACAAACCAATGTGTAGACCTACCTAACTTTAATGGCCACAAGAAGTTGCAATGTTTTTAATGTAACAACAGCAATTGTTTGTAAAAGTCATATTCTTGACCACGCACTTTGACATTGGGCTGTGGCCAAGACATTGATCTGCCCATAAAAGCAGCAGAAGGAGAACTGCCCCAGAGCTGGAACACTTTTCAGAGTGTGGTGCCGGCCTGTGCCATCTGGGTACTGAAATCACAAAGCTTCTGAAAGCCTTGGTGTTGATACCAGTGAGTTTAGCAAATTTCAGAAACCACTTCTGCAGCAGAGTATAGGCTAAGGCTTCAAATACAGTTATGTGTTAAAACAAGGCCCAGTGATGTATTTTGGAATACATATGTATATATATGTTGTTTTCTTTTTTTTTAGAAAGGCTTGTGGAAGCCGAAATGCACCAGTGTGTTGGCACTGGCCATAAACAAGGTATATAAAGAAAATTAAACCTTGTTGCCCAGATCCAAATTCGGCAGCTCTGGCAATTAGGCTACATCCACATTTCTCATTTTCTGTCTGAAAGTAATACACAAATAGTATGGTTGTGTATGATCACGTAGAGTGAGCACATTCTCTGTTGAAATAATGTACAAAAAGTACAAAAACAGCGGCAACAAATATCGGATGCTTCACCTGGAGTCTTGCTTGGGAATAGATGTAAGGTTATTTTTTAAAGTGGACTTAGTGACATTATTTAGCCAGGAATATCTTTAGGATTTTAGGGGCTCTGGGCCAAACGTATTTTGGGGGCCCCAGGTATAAACAACTTTGCATTTATGATCCAGTTACAGCTCTTTCCTGCCCTTTTTAGGTCTCGGGACCATCCGGTCGGCAGACCGGAAGTCCAGAGATTTAATGACTTGGGAGAAGAGGGGCTTGAACCCGCCCCTCTTCTGCCCTGTTCTCCATTGGCTGGCCTCGTAAATGCTGGCCAGCCATTGGAGAAGAGGTCCCGTCACTCCAATCATGCCCCGTCCTTTTCGGATCGGGGGGCGTGTTTTTTGCGAAAAGTCTCAGGGAGGAGACAACAGCAAAACACGCCCCCGAATCCGAAAAGGACGCTGCGTTTCTCCGAGGCATTTCTACTCTGCCTCGGAGAAAGGCGGTGCTGTCTTCCGGTGCCCTCGGCTTTCACTGTTTGCTCCTGTTAGTGAGATTAATTGAGGGCTCGTCCTCTTGAGAAAGCAACAATTAGAAATCGGGCTCGTGCATGAATCGTAGTAACGATATTAACCCAGACTGGCTGAATACACATGCAGAGCGAAGGGGTGAGATCTGTGGGGACTAGAGGACGAGGTATACCAGGGGTTTCACTATTCTTGCCTGTTTACTTGAAAAAATGTGACGTCCGTAACCACTGTTGAAAGCTGGGATTCCATTCTATGGGAAGGCGGTCTGATCTCCAGAAAACATCCAGTGCGGTTGGGTGAACGCGATACGCACCCTCGCCGCCAGGCCCATCTCGTGGAGGGCTGGTTGGTGGATACATCTGTTTCAGGGAGGATAGAATTAAATTCCTGCGGATCCTGGTCTCCTTAAAAGCCGGGGATATTGCTGCCGGGGCGAGATACAAACTCGCTTTCTGGGCTGCCTGGGGCAGTTGGGGACTTTGGTTAAAATACTTTTATTTAGGGCACAATGCTGACGGTTTTGTGCCACATGATGGCACTGTGCCAGGAAGTGCTAATTCGCCACTAGCGAGCCCCTCTTCCACAGTCCGGTCAGCCCGCGGCTGCGCTGAAGCAGCGAGGTTGGGAGGGGGTATCTCCATGGCAGAGCGTCTGCCCCCTGGATTCTAATTGTGTCTTTGAGTTGGCGGGATATGTCGGGCCGCCGAGAGGCGCCCTCTCTCTCCCAGAGCGAACCTCACATGGTAGACGTGGGACTGCTTCCGCGCTGTTGACGTGCAACTGCTGCCACGGGACTCACATTTGTGCGTGTCTTACTTGTGCTTCCAGTGCAAATCCTTTGTATGTAATCGCATATGAGAGATACTCGGCTTAAAAGCACAACTTAGACACATGCAGGCATTGCGATGCAAATCAATGCGCACGGTCACCACATTTCTGCTGTCTGCGCTCTAGCCCACCCTGCAAACATCTGTGTGTGGCGTGCACTAGTGAATCTTTTAACCTCTTTTTATAATTTTTTTCCCATTAAAAATTATTACATTATGTATTACATGCAACCTGCAACAACGGTTGATACTCCTACAGACCTGACTAGCCAAGAGCATTAGTTCATGGCAGGCGCGCAACACCCATTGGACTCACGGGGCTTCAGCCCCCCCACCCCGTCGTGTGCGGCAGCCCGGGATGAGACAGCCTCGCGGGCACACACAAAGCCGCGCCCGAGCACTTCACAGGTCTTTAAAAGACCATTTACATGTTAATGAGGCCTCACTGTTGTTTCACCCCTTCTAAGAGCCCCTGCAGCTCCACTCTGCCTACATTCAGCCCCCCCACCCCCGAAATCAGCGCCACTCTGCTGACTGTTTAAAGATTCAGCCCCCCCCCGAAATTTTTGCTTAGCCCCCCCCCCGTAATTTGGCTCTAGTTGCGCCTCTGGTTCATGGAGACGTTATAATACACATACCACGGGTAGAACACTCCTTGAATAGCAGCGCTCCACTTCTGTAGCAATCCAGGCGCCCCTGCTTCTTTGTAAGATTTATGGAAGTAGTAAAACATTTTTACACAGTTCGGAAGCTCAGGTTGAACAATAAAAGTGAAGCTGATAGAACAGTTATCTTTATGCTTGAAGGAAATGTTCTCTTTAATATTACATTTTCTCATCACCCTGCCAGCCCCGTGCAGATAGTAACTGTTCTCATGTGCATCGCCTCGGGGCTGATTATTTTTCAATATGTTCTGTCGTCTGAAATCTGCTGCAGTCTTTACAGTTAGTGGATATTTTGTCCCTCATCAGTACAAGGAAGGGTAGAGGTGTGACATTGCTAGTTCCAGGGGGCCTAGTTATCAATAGTGCACCATTTGCAAGTCAAAACACACGGGCCCAGAGGACTGAGGGGCCCACTGCAGGTCAGTTATAGTTTTTTTCTTTTTTTAACTTCCAAACTAGGGCACTGGAGGCCCATTTCCCTATTTTGCATTAGGGGCGATGGCACCCTTGCTTCGCTACTGTTCGGCCTTGCCCCTAGGGCATAGACTCAGGGTTTCATCTCTCAATGCCTTCCAATCTACCAGTTTTTCTCCCTACTTTTGAAATGCCTTAAGCAAATTATGATAGATTTTTTTTAAATGACAGATATTTCTGAGAGTTTTATTCCCCATGTGTTTTATGGGTTATCAACATTTTACAGTTTTTAAGAGTACCACACATCCTGTCGTCTATATAGATATTAGATGTGTGACCCAACCTGGTCCAGGATCGGATGCAGCCTCTGCGAGCAGTGGACATAGTGTTTACTCTGGGGCCCTCACTACCAAAGGTAACCTTAACTGAAGCCTCGCTTAGGCACAGTTTCATGTAGGAAACATCAAACGTGACCAAGCGGGTCTAATTATGGGAGATGTGATGGAAGGTGGAGCAGTTTTCATTCATTAGTGTGCCAAGGGTACAGATTCATAATAGAGTTAAACAATTCTGGACTGTATCAAATTTGCATTTTTCTGAAAGGTCACCCCCAGATTTGTTGCCTCTCTGTGCACTTTGACCGCTGCTAACTAGTTATATAGTGTCCTTGCATCCCAATTAAAACATGTGCTGTACATTGAAACTCTTTATTTTGCCTATGTAACTTACCTATACGTCCGTTGTAAATGGTACCTAAAGTGTATCTGTGGCATGGAAAGTTCAACGTCATACATGGGCTGCAGTGTATTTTCACACCACCCACATAAGTGACTTAACATATTTCGGCCAGCAGTGGCACTGTTCGCTGCCTATGCTGCAGTTTAAATGCACTGCAGTAGACTCAGAGTGATAAAGATACTTGTCATTTCCAAGGTAGAAAACTATTACTATATAGTTTCTCAGGTCACAAAAATAGCTTTCAGCCCCAGTAATGTGTTTGATAAATCAGGGTGGACAATGAGGACTTATTTAGGGTGGCAATGATTCCAGGTTCTGTCTGCGAGGACGGAGGGCATGGAGGAGGGAGTGGCTCTCATGTTAATGGGAGGCATGCATGGAATTGTTTTGGCCACCTTGAGGCTGTTACTTAAAGAACTAAATGCAGGTAAAAACCATTTATACCTAAATGCACTGCAGTGACACATGACAAACTGCCTTTGCTATGTGGAAAAAAGCTATTTTTATATATAACCATAAATCACCCGTAAAGTGTGCCTAGTTAGCCCATAGATCAGGGTGCTAATATATAATAAAATTAGGGTACACCACCTATTGGGGTTAGTGTGCCCTCACAGTTAAATACAAGTCAAGTGCTGTTTAAGTCAGTAGGCTGAACTTCACTTTTCTCGTATAGGTACGAGTCGGATCAAACTCTTTATTTCCCATCTCCACTGAGGAACGGGCAAAACAGTAGTTTTCTGATTATTTTTACAATCTGACTTAATGATGAAATCAAATTTTAGATAACTTAAGCAGAAAATTACCTTTATAAAAAAATTACTTAAGGCTGCCTGAGCCAGAATTGACTTAAAACCAGTTCTGCCACCTTCAGTGCTGAATACAAATCCTTGGCTGGGAGACTTAACCACCCTGACTCACAGAGCATTGGCTTGCTCTTGGGCCAAAGAAAGGCCAGTGGGTGTTAAATGCGGATGCTGCGCTTTGCCATGCCTATCACTCTCCTGTACCCGTTACTAAGAGGAATCGCATCTGGTCCAAACTTAATATTGAGGAGTTAAAGGATGCTCCTGAAGTCTCATACGTAAGTCTATCATAATCATCACAGTACAAAGAACCACGCGTCTACACAGCACGCAGTGCTTCCATAGGGAAAAGCATACCTGTCATCTGAATGTCAACATGTGTATTCTGGGGAAAAATAGCATTAACTCCAGTAACAGTCCCAGACGGCTAAGAATAAGGGCTGATTATAAAGGGCCCATCCAGCAGTGAATCCTGCACTACACACATAAATCCCCACGTGTACGAGGACCTGCTCAAGAACTTGCTTTGTGAATTGTAAATAACAATGCCGTTTCTTTAAATGTTTTAATAACAAAAACATAAACAAAAATAATGTCATGAACAATGCCAATAGCTCTAACTTTACCAATGCCGAGACCATTGCATTGTAAATGCTTGTTGGATAGGCCACTGAGCGTGCACTGATACACTGGTCCAAACCCAAAATGTGGTTCCATCTAAGATTCGGGGACTATAACGCCTGTTTTCAATAGTGTAATACTGCAGCAGCTCACTAATGATAGTGCAAACAATCTCTGACACCCTCCCATTTCTGATATATGAGGTCTTCTCTCCATCCTAAAAGACACTTTTTTATGGATATTGAATGGGGGTGAAAAACAAACACATCTCCCTGCAAAATATCTGTAATAAAATCCCGCATATTATTCATATTAAAAATACATTAGAGGAAAACGGTATTTATAACAATGTATGTTTAAGATTAATTCATGGTGCTCAATAAATATGGAACACCTCTTTGGAAGTAGGTCTGTTTCCTCAGATTGGAATCAAGATTTCCTTTTATCCCTTCTTAAGAAACCTAGGGGCAGATGTACAATCGTTTTTTGCGTTCACAAACGGGAATTTTGCTGGTTTGCAGCCGCAAAATTGGTCTGCCCCATGTACAAACCCTATTTAGGGAGTCGGTAACCAATTGCCGACTCTCAAAATATGGTTTGCGACTCACAATTAGGAAGGGGCTGCCAAGGGCGTCCTTTCCTAATAGCGAGTCTATTTGCAATGTATGATAGTTTTGTGGTCGCAAAACACTCGCAGTTTACCACCTACTTGAGGTAGGTAGTAAGCCACTCACAAATAGGATGGGGTCCCCATGGGACCCCAGCCCCTTTGTGAGTGTGTGCAAACTCTTAAAAAATGAAACTGAAACGGTTTAATTTTTCTTTTTTACATGCAACGGGCGGCATTAAAAAAAAAATACTGTTTTATTTACAAAGCAGTCACAAACATGGTGGTCTGCTAACCGCAGCCGGCCACTATTCCTGGGAGTGCTAGCCATTCCTAATGGGGTCGCAAGTAGCACGATCCTCATGAATATTAATGAGGCCGGCAATTTGCAACCCCAATGGAATCGCTAACACTGTCTGTGATACGGTTGTACATTGCATTTTGCAAGTCGCACAGCAACGCAATTTGCGAGTCGCAAAATGTAAGGGTCATACAACTGGCCCGTAATGCAGCGCCAGTGGCTACTAAAATCTTGGAGAAAATGGTATCTCGACAGTTGTCACCTTTTGTGAAAACTGATGGCCAACTTCAAGATTCACAATCTGCCTTTAAATCTCGTTTCAGCACTGAATCTGCTTTACTGGAGGTTAAAGAGTATATTAAAGAGAACCTGAACTGTAGACGCTCAGCGACGGTGGTTTTGCTGAACCTGTCTCCAGCTTTCAATACGGTCTCGCTTGCCACCCTTTTAGATAGACTTAGATTGGCAGGAAGCCAAGGCAGAGCCCTCTCTTGGCTGAAATCTTTCTTAGAGGGCAGATCTCAGTGGTGCATCTCCACCCTTTCTCGTCCCTCCCTGAAACCCTTTTATATGGATTTCCTTAGGATTCAGCTTTGAGGCCTACACTATTTAACATACATCTTGCCCCTCTGCCTTGTTTTAATTGAATCCTAGGGTGAGCAGATGGTATCAAATTGACACCCAGCTTTTATTGTCTTTTCAGGATTCTGCCATCATCAAGTTTAAGGAATGACTTAAGGGAGTCGCTGGTTGGATGGATGCTAACGTCCTCAAACTAAAATCTGACAAAACAGAAGTCCTTTTTTTGGAGCAAGTGGTCCCCCGCCCCATTGCCCAAAGCGGCCAGAAGCAGTAAATGCCTCTCCAGCCCCTGTCTTTTCCACTAGAAATTTGAATTAGTTTTTGATTCAACCCTTCCCCTTTCTACTCAAAGTAAGCTTATATCGTCTGTCTATATTGCTAAACTTAAATTGTTTAAGAAGCTGCTGCACGTGGTAACTGAGGCTACGCAGAAATCGGTGGTTCACACCTAGGTAGCCTCCAGTTTAGAGTATGCTAATAGTCCCTATTAGGGCCTTCTTCTTTTCTAATTCGTAGCCTTTGAATCATTCAAAATGAAGCAGCAAAGCTTATCCAGAGAGTTTCTCTTCGACAGTCTATTTCGCCCATTTGAAGCACGCACACTGGCTGCCTGTTACTAAGCGCATCGAATTTAAAGCCCTTACTCTGACACGTAGAGCTTTTGCAGGTGTAGGCGCTTCTCATCTGAGAAACAGACTTCGGCCGTATAAGTAATGCAGATCGCTCAGGTCTAATAACCTTCATCTGATGCAGGACCCAAAATGTTCTCAGGTTTGGCCATTCCTTTTCAATTTCTATTTCCAAATTGTAGAATGCTCTCCTAGTTAACCTTCTTAGGGCTGCCGCTGTCTCTATCGCTAAAAAAAGAAATAAAAACCTTTGTTTTTGAGAAAGATTAGTCCCCCTCTGCTCTGCTATCCCTTGGAGTCAGTCTCTCTAAGCCGTGAGCACCAGGACGCTTCTGATGAAGCAGCTGAGCGCTTTACAAATGTCTTTGATTGATTGATTAGAGGTCATCAGGACAGGACTGTCTGTAGAACAGAGCCGCCTTTATCAGGGGCCTCCTTAATACCTGGGGCCTTGGGCTTATACACATTTAGACCATGCTTTAAAATGTCTCTGTGTTCAGCCACCTTTACACTGGTGCAAAAACAGGGCTAATCATTTTAAATATTACTTACATTTAGACCAGGTCTTTTGTGACCCATCAAAAAATTGGCTCTCGCCCACTAGTGGGTCACGAACCACAGTTTCGAAGTCAGAAGGCACAGGATCTGAAGGAGTGCGTGGCACCGGGCAAAAGGAGGTCCATGGTTGCCGGGCTAAAGCATTTCCAGTTTAATTCAGGTTGCATTGAAGACTTACATGGTTTTTGCAGACCCAAAGCAGAGATATAACAAGCATTGGCATAGCCAATAGGTCTCGCTTTTGGGACCTTCTAAGTATTTAGTTATGCAGCACAATATCCTTGGTGCAACCACATCAACTGTTGTGTGGCTAAACACTTATAAGGTCCCAAAGGCGAGACCTATTGGCTATGCCAATGCTTGGTGTGGTTGTGTGTGTGTGGTTGTGTGTGTGTGTGTGTGTGTGGTTGTGTGTGTGTGGTTGTGTGTGTGTGTGGTTGTGTATGTGGTTGTGTGTATGTGGTTGTGTGTATCTGGTTGTGTGTATGTGGTTGTGTGTGTGTGGTTGTGTGTGTGTGTGTGGTTGTGTGTGTGTGGTTGTGTGTGTGGTTGTGTGTGTGTGGTTGTGGGTGTGGTTGTGGGTGTGGTTGTGTGTGGTTGTTTGTGTGGTTATGTGTGTGATTGTGTGTGTGTGTGGTTGTGTGTAGTTGTGTGTATGGTTGTGTGTGGTTGTGTGTGTGGGTGTGGTTGTGTGTGTGGTTGTGTGTGTGTGTGTGGTTGTGTGTGCTTGGGGTTGTGTGTGGTTGTGTGTGTGTGGTTGTGTGTGTGTGTGGTTGTGTGTGTGGTTGCATGTGTGGGTGTGGTTGTTGGTGTGGGTGTGGTTGTGGGTGGGTGGTTGTGTGTGGTTGTGTGTGTGGTTGTATGTGTGGTTGTGTGTGGTTGCATGTGTGTGGTTGTGTGTGTGGTTGTGTGTGTGGTTGTGTGTGTGTGGTTGTGTGTGTGTGGTTGTGTGTGTGCGGTTGTGTGTGTGGTTGCGGGTGTGGGAGTGGTTGTGGGTGTGGTTGTGGGTGTGGTTGTGGTTATGGGTGTGGGGGCGTGGTTGTGTGTGTGGTTGTGTGTGTGTGGGTGTGGTTGTGTGCGTGTGGTTGTGTGGGTGGTTGTGTGTGTGTGGTTGTATGTGTGGTTGTGTGTGTGGTTGTGTGTGTGTGTGGTTGTGTGTGTTTGTGTGTGGGGTTGTGTGTGGTTGTGTGTGGTTGTGTGTGTGGTTGTGTGTGGTTGTGGTTGTGTGTGTTTGTGTTTGTGTGTGTTTGTGTGTGTGGTTGGGTGTGGTTGTGTGTGTGTGGTTGTGTGTGTGTGTGGTTGTGTGTGGTTGTGGTTGTGTGTGTGGTTGTGTGTGTGGTTGGGGTTGTTTGTGTGTGATTGTGTGTGTGTGGTTGTGTGTGGTTGTGAGTGTGTGGTTGTGTGTGGTTGTGAGTGTGTGGTTGTGTGTGTGGTTTTGTGTGTGGTTTTGTGTGGTTGTGAGTGTGTGGTTGTGTGTATGTGGTTGTGTGTGTGGTTGTGTGTGTGTGGTTGCGTGTGTGGTTGTGTGTGTGGTTGTGTGTGTGGTTGTGTGTGCGGTTGTGTGTGTGTGTTTGTGGGTGTGGTTGTGGGTGTGGTTGTATGTGTGGTTGTGTGTGTGTGGTAGCGTGTGTGGTTGTGTGTGTGGTTGTGTGTGTGTGGTTGTGTGTGTGGTTGTGTGTTGTTGTGGTTGTGTATGGTTGTGGTTGTGTGTGTGGTTGTGTGTGTCTGTGGTTGTGTGTGTGTGTGTGTGTGTGGTTGTGTGTGTGTGGTTGTGTGTGTGGTTGTGTGTTTTTGTGGTTGTGTGTGTGATTGTGTGTGTGGTTGTGTGTGTGTGGTTGTGTGGTGTGTGTCATTGTGTGGTTGTGTGTGTGGTTGTGTGTGGTTGTGGTTGTGGGTGTGGTTGTGTGTGGTTGTGTTTGTGTGTGGCTGTGGTTGTGTGTGTGGTTGTGTGTGTGTGGTTGTGTGGTGTGTGTCATTGTGTGGTGTTGTGTGTGGTTGCGTGTGTGGTTGTGTGTGTGGTTGTGTGTGTGTGGTTGTGTGTGGTTGTGTGTGTGTGGTTGTGTGTGGTTGTGTGTGTGGTTGTGTTTGTGTGTGGCTGTGGTTGTGTGTGTGGTTGCGTGTGTGTGGTTGTGGTTGTGTGTTTGTGTGTGTGTGTGGTTGTGTGTGTGTGTGAGTGAGTGTGGTTGGGTGTGGTGGTTGTGTGTGTGGTTGTGTGTGTGGTTGTGTGTGTGGTTGTGTGATTGTGGTTGTGTGTGTGTGGTTGTGTGTGGTTGTGTGTGTGTGGTTGTGTGTGTGTGGTTGTGTGTGGTTGGGGTTGTGTGTGTGGTTGTGTGTGTGGTTGGGGTTGTGTGTGTGGTTGTGTGTGTGGTTGGGGTTTTGTGTGTGTGTGGTTGTGTGTGTGTGGTTGTGGGTGTGGTTGTGTGGTTGTACATGGATGTGGTTGTGTGTGTTTGTGTGTGATTGTGAGTGTGTGGTTGTTGTGTGGTTGTGTGTGGTTGTGGTTGTGGGTGTGGTTGTGTGTATGTGGGTGTGGTTGTGTGTGTGTATGTGTGTTTGTGTGTGGTTGTGTGTTTGTGGTTGTGTGTGTGTGTGGTTTTATGTGTGGTTGTGTGTGTGGTTGTGGTTGTGTGTGTGTGTGTGGTTGTGTGGTTGTGCATGTTGTTGTGTGTGTGGTTGTGTGTGTGCGTGTGGTTGTGTGTGTGACAGTAATACTAAAAGCATCTCAAAATAAAGGAACACAAACATCGAGTTTGTGGAAAGAGAAAGCACGTTGTAAGTCAAACGGGCGCAGCAAAGCATTAACACAACAACAAAACAAACAAGATCACTTAGCGAAGACTGAGTGCTGATAATGGATACACACAGCCCATCATCTTAAGAGTTCGATTGCAGCCAATGTGCATCCAAACCTGACCACTCCTTGTGAGTTGCACACCATATTTCATGAGATGTAACTGCTGCACCCACCATAGCGCTTTGAGATCTAAAGCGCTACATTGGTCTAATCGATTAACCAGTTGCCAACATGCTGTGCTTTTAAAGAGAATGTGCCAAAAGTTTCCACCTTCCTCATCATGTCCTCATGAAAGCGCCAACGAAAGGACTCCCTGAATGGTGCAACGGACATGAAGCAGCCGCTGCGATCAGAAATAAACACTGTGAACGTTGTCCAGTTTCACAGTAACATTTCCTTAATGTTCTTTAAGTCACAAAACAGTAATACTAAAAGCATCTCAAAATAAAGGAACACAAACGTCGAGTTTGTGGAAAGAGAAAGCACATTGTAAGTTAAACGGGCGCAGCAAAGCATTAACACAACATGTTCTTTGATGTTTGATGTTCTTTGAACGAGAACATCAAAGGGGCGCCGGGAAAGTGAAAGTGATCGCGGGCGCTTAATGAGCAGGACGAGGTTTGCCAGCCTCTGCTCCTAAGTGCTCGCCCGTGCACATGCACTGTAGCTCTAGGCTGGATATGGTAGCTGTTTTTTGAGCCCTCACAAAAAGTCTTGCCAGCCAGCGCATGCGCATGGTCAGGCGAGACCTAAAAAGGACCCCCTTAATGGCCAGTCCAGAGTAAATGGAACTCGGTCCCCTATGGTTATGGCTCCACTTGCTGTCCACAAAGGGTCAGGAAGGTAACTTGTTGAGCAGTTTCAAATAACACACTGCCCGATCATTTGTGAATTTAAGGGCTGCGACAGTGTGGCCAATAATCAGGGTTATGAATTGCCCAACAATACTACATTTATCCTCTCCAAAACATGCAATCAGATTTCTTCCATGAACAAGTGTAGTTTGGTAAATGGAGCATCAGTAGAACAGTACAACAAAAGTAAACTGACTGTCAATTTGTTAATATCACATAAGGATACCAAAAGGTCATTTTCTATATTGGCCAGGGTGGATTGGAACAGCCAACCAGCACACCATTTTCTGTATCCAGGTATGTTTTGAAGGGTTGTCAGTCAATTGTAGTATACTGTTAAATTCTCTTACACACACATAATACATATCTGCAGCAGATGTTGCCCATGACCCAGTACTGAACAGGTATGGAATAACTGAAGCAATGTGCCACATGCCAGAGGGATCTAATCTAGTCCACCACTGTAGGTCCCTACCACTGCATACTGTGACCTCTTCTTTACATCTCACATTGACATTCAGATATGGAATAGTAGTAACTACCTCCATCCTAGCTGATCTCTCCACCTCTTCCCTCTCCAACCATGCCTGCTCAGGACCATATACTTTTAAATATAATACAGCAGATTGCGCAACCCAGTGCAGTAAGTAAGTAATAAATCTTTATTCGGTTATATAAAATCAATTATAACCATAAAAGTACATACAAAGAACATAACATTCACAGTAAACTTAGTATATAGCATCATTTAGGGTAACAACAATTAATTTAACCAAGATTTGTTCTGTGATGGTAGATACACTTTAAAAAAGTCACAACAGTTTTTGTGATAAGTACAGTATTCAAAAATTGTAGGTGCAACATAGCAGGACGACATCGTCTGAAACCAAGAGTTCTTAGTAGTGGAATTAGCCATGTATTACGGTGCTCAGCGTAAAACTTACAAAACAGGACCGTATGCATTGTTGTTTGAACCGAAGTTTCATCACAGGGACACGCCCCTAAAACTTCTTTCCATGAGTTACATTTAGGGAATGCTACGAGCCTGTGAAAAACATTCAGTCTAAAGCGAGTTAACAAGAAACGCTCAAATTGGGAATCAACATAGGTCAAATATGGTTCAATGTACATTGTGGTTGCGACTATTATGGAGTGTTGAACCGATGGCTTACTTATCTCTTTGGTTAACCGCATCTCTTCCAAAAAAGAGAGGGCTATTGTTTTTAGCTCTTTCTTAGAGATCTCAGACATTAGTTCAGGATTAACATAATATTTAAACAAGCCCAAATCAATGAAGAACTTCTTTACATAAAGCAGCCACTCAATTTTCCTTGCATTCTCCAGAGACATGCAGTCTGCTGCAATCTCCTTAGTAAGAGAGTTCTTTGATGATGTCCAGATGCGGCGCCACAAGAGGAGGGGTTGAATTTTGGCCAGATCCTCAATGTGGGCCATGCCAAGTTCAGCATGACAAGAAAAAGTGGATGCGCTTTTGGAAGTCATCAAAAGATATCTCATAAAGGTATTCTCTGCTACTTGCAGCGCAGTCGTGTTTTTGTGCCCCCACAGGCCTGCCCCGTAGAGAGCGATGGAATGGCACTTCGCTACATAGATGCGAAGCAATTCTACGGGTGGTCTCTTTCCTAATTTCTGGGAGAATTTTATGAGTGCCGCTATTGCTCGCATAAGATGGTGTTTGCGAGCTTCAATAGCCGCTTTCCAATTAAGTTTTTCGTCAATCATGACTCCAAGATACGGGTATTGGGTTGTGAAATCCAACCTCTCTTTATCTAGGAAAATAGAATTTCCTCTTTTTGTATCCCTTCCTGCCACCATCACATAGGTTTTTTTTATATTTATTTTCAGATCCAGGGTGCCCATGAACCTCGAGTACCTATCTAGGGATTTCTGCAATTCTCGCGGAGTACGCGCTAAAATGACAGCGTCATCCGCGTACAGAAGTGCTGGAATGAGGTGCTCTTTTGTTTGGGGCAGGTCGAGGGCCCCTTTCAACATCTCTACTTCCAAACCGTTAGTGTAGAGTGAGAAGAGAAAGGGGGCCAAGACGCAGCCCTGCCTCACGCCGCGTTCCACCCTAAAGGACTCAGAAACTTCACCCTTTGTTCCAAAACGAACCCTGGACGATGCGTTAGAATACAATGCACGAAGGAGGTTTACCAGGGCTGGGTCTATGCCCATCTCAATGAGGACGGACCAGAGCTTTGAATGGGAAACACAGTCAAATGCCGCGGTAAGGTCGACATAGACCATGTATAGTCTTCCCTCCTTGGCTGTGACATATTTTCCCATCAATAGGCTTAAATTCAATGCCTGTTCAATTGTGCCAAAACCCTCTCGGAAACCAAACTGAAAAACAGATAATATATTATGGTCTTCTGCCCACTCCTGTAGTCGCTGTAGTACCACCCTACCTAAAACTTTACCAAGAGAATCTAGTAACGATATTGGCCGATAACAGGAGGCCTCCTCTCTATTTCCTTTCTTGAAAATCGGAATCATAATTGATTGAGTCCAAGTTTCAATTAACCCGTGATTCATTGCCGCATCGAACACCCCCTTCAAAATTGGCGCCCAGAGGTCAAGTTTAAATTTAAAAAAATCGACGGGTACACCATCTGGTCCGGGGGCTTTACCAGATTTACTTGCTTTAACGGCATTTATAACTTCGTGTAGTTCAAAGGTTAAAGGAATTGGAAATAGAATTTCTTGGGGGCTAACATTCGTATTTTCTAATGGGTCCACTACTTGTGTTTTACTAAAAACTTTAGAAAAGTGGTTCACCCATGTTACGCCATCAATCGCCACTTCAACTCTTGGTTGATCACAGCTATCGGTCAAGAAGGGGGTCTTTACCACCTTCCAAAACATTTCACCATTTTTTGCCTGAGAACTCTCGTATAATTGGTCCCATAAAGATTTTTTTAATTCCTGTTTTCTTTTTTTACAAGCTAGGCGATAGGATCTCCTTAAATCGCTAATTTCCTCTTGATCTCGTACAGGTTTGGTCAAGGCTTTTTTTAAAAGTTTATGAGCTAGGGTGCATTCATGACTAAACCACCCTTTTTTCTCGTCCTTCTCCCCTTTGTTAGTGCGGGTCAGGAGGTCTTTTACTTTCTCTAATATTAATTTAAAATTGTGCAGTAATTCTAGTTGATTAGTTTGACTGTCTAAACATTTCCCAATTTCAGGGTATACCGCCTGAACCACCTTCTTGGTTAGCGCTTCTGGTTCTATCTTGCCCCAACCTATGGTGAAGCCATTTAATTTTGTAAGATGGATATTATTCTGAGCAAGGGCATTCATCATCGTATAAGGGGTAAATTTCCCCTCATCGATGGTCAAGGAAAAAACCAGGGCTGCATGATCACTTAAAATGTTATTTATTACTCTAAAACCCTGGGCTTTGTTTTCCAATGTAGCTGAGACCAAGAAATAATCAATTGTTGTCTCCCAACCCCTACCCAGATAGGTGGGCTGTAACTGTCCTGAAAGAGTGTTTAACTTATTTAGGATCACTAGGCCTAATTCTGCCATCGTTTCATTAAGGAAATCTCCTATCTTTGTGTGACTAAAGTGAGTCACATGATTGTCAGTTTCGTCCCCCACCCCACAAATGTTACTGTTTTTCACGCTGCAGGGGTGGTGATTAAAGTCACCACCCCAAACGATGCTAGGGACTTCTGACCCTTGTGTTTTTCTTGTCAAGGTAAGGAGATTATTACGAAGTGCCCCAAACAGTTCTAATCTCTCACATTCGGGGAGGTTATCATAAAAGTTCACTAAAAATACTACCCCCTTCCTTATAAATGTGAGTTTCAGGACTTGATAATTAGTATAAAGTCTAAGGGGGGTTACTTTTAACCCAGGTATGGTATTTTTTATAAATATCGTCAAGCCCCCCTTTGCCCTACCATGAGGGCCCGCAACTGCCGGTGAAAAATATGTTTTATAGCCCATCAAATGTTGTTCATCAGTGGACCATGTCTCTTGTAAAGAGATTACAAGGTGGTCTTCAACAAAATCCATTAAGGACCCATCCATTATTTTGGGGCGTATGCCAGCGATGTTCCATGACATAATTTGTAGTATAATGTCAGATTCCGTTATGTTACAGCTTTTATTTATATTAGTAGCTCCCACTGCAATGGAGTTCTCTGAAGCTCTTAGTTCTACAGGCCCCAACTGTCCAAAAGAGTCACTAGAATTATTCCTCATTGGGGAAGTGACTATGCCACCCGTTTGTATAGGATTTTGAACCATTTGAGAGGCAGTGTTTTCTGTTATTTGAATTTCCACGTTTTCAGCTACAGGGTCCTTAACATTAGAAGGGGATTGACAAAATTCTATGGGTTTCCAAAGTTGGGTATCTCCATCATTGAGTCAGTCTACATCTTCCAAATTATACAAAACTGCATAAGAATTAGCAGTAGGTATATTGGACCTCTGATGTATGTAAGGATAATTATTCCAAGAAGATGGATTTAAATCCTGACAGAATTGGTGGTTACTGTTCAGAAACCCATCATTTAACTGGGGATTAGAAAAGTAATTACGAGGGGCTTGATAGGAAGAATAGCGCTCTACTGCCCTCCGATTAGATGAGGGTTCTTTTCTAGCGTAGGGTTTAGGATAGGAAATCAATTCTCTTGGGTAGAAGTAGTTGACGAGATGTGTGGAGATTGCTTCCTCCCCTCTAGCTTCATACCAATCCCCTATACATCTAACCGCCCTGTGGTCTCTAAAGTTTATAATGATAACGTCCCCCTTTTTTTCCTTTGGTCTTGTTCCTACCCAGCATGTGCGTCTCACCATGAGAATTTCTCCATTTATATGTGCAGGGAGGGGTCTGTTATGGGTCAACCAATAAATGGTTTTGTTTTTTAGCGCATAAAAGTCCTCCCTTACGCCTTCTGGTAGTTCAGGAACCCCTGTCAGGATAATTGTGTATGGGGCTGATTCTGGAGGTAAGTCCACTCTTCTACTTGCTGGGATATATTGGGGCTGGGGTAACCAATCACTATTCTCTTGTTCTCTTATAGGCCTCTTCCTCACGTTAGTTGTTCCCGGGGAAATATTAACATTGTTGCTTTTTATCTCATCGCTTACTTCTGGGAGGCCAATTTTGGAACTATTAACTGCCTTTTCCTCCCCATCCAATTCTTTGCCCTTTATTGCATGGTGGGATTTACCAGACTCTGTGGTTTTATTAGATGATATTGCCGCAGAGTTTTCCCCCCGAGCAATAGTCGTTATTGGCAAATTATCAATAGGTGGGGGTTGCGTTACCACAAAAGGTGTAGAGGAATACTGATCATTACAACTGCTTTTGGTGTAGGTGTTGAGCAATTCAGTAGTAACTGAATTGTTTCTTTCCACTTGTTTGCTTAAATCTTCCAAGTGTGCATTTATCAATCTAGACCTTTCCAGAAGAGGAAGTAAAAGAGATTTAAACAAAATCTCTATTTTTGTAAGTAGGTCATTAGTAGATACTCCCAAAGCATTAATAGTTGACTGGGAATTTTTTTTCGGTACAGAGCCTAGTACATTCGGGTTTTGGGCTGAAGGTTTAGCCTTCTTCTTTTTAGCCACAGATGACTTCATTGAAGTGCGTCGTCTCTTTCTTGCTAGTTTTCTATTAGCCTCTGGTTCCACAATAAGAGAGGGGGTGATAACTAGGTTCGGAGAATCTGATAGCCCTGAAAGTGTTAGGCTAGTTATGTCAACAGATAGAGGAACCGCGCCTAAAGAATCAGTGTGTGGAACTTTTTTTGTCCTTCCGTGCATAGGATAGGTTTTGGAGGTACCTGCTCCCTCGTTTAACACATCTGGAGAGAGAGCGGTACCAATCAGACCCAATGAGGAACGTTTACCTGTTAGGAGATCTAATGATAGGCGCTTTTCAGTATCCGCTATTTCTTTCTCCAAAACAGTAGTTACGCGTTTGAAGAACTGATCGATAGTTCCTGTCACTAGGCCTTTAGAGGTGTTAACTGTTAAGGTACGGGGATTATCAGCATCAAGAGGCATCTTATCAACTATAGAGGAAGAATAGGCGTCGAAAAAGAAACTTTGGGCAATACGTAAACAATTGTCTCACCAAGCTGAGGAGGTTAGAGGGGTGGCCCGTCCCGTCCCCGATCGTCCTCTGACGGCCTCAGACGGCCCACCCTTTGCCCAGGCTTAGCCCCAGCCTTAGCCCCGCTCGCGTCCCGCTAACGCGTGAAGAGTTCCAGTCTTATTTGAAGTGGAGGGGAGGGGCCGAGAAGAGGAACCAGGTGCGTGAAGCACAAAGTCAGACAGAGCACGCTGGTCCTCGCAGTCCCGGCAGCACAGTGATCCCCAAATGCACCTCAGCGCCTCCAAGTTGTAACAGCCAGCAGCTCCGTGGGCGATTAGATTAAAACAGCAGCAGGTTTAAAAAGAGAAGCGTTGACCTCGCCTGCGAGCGGCACCCGCGAAGCGGGGGCCGCGAGGCTTAATATAGGAGATGGAGAAATAGGGGGAGGGGCCGAGAAGAGGAACCAGGTGCGTGAAGCACAAAGTCAGACAGGGCACGCTGGTCCTCGCAGTCCCGGCAGCACAGTGATCCCCAAATGCACCTCAGCGCCTCCAAGTTGTAACAGCCAGCAGCTCCGTGGGCGATTAGATTAAAACAGCAGCAGGTTTAAAAAGAGAAGCGTTGACCTCGCCTGCGAGCGGCACCCGCGAAGCGGGGGCCGCGAGGCTTAATATAGGAGATGGAGAAATAGGGGGAGGGGCCGAGAAGAGGAACCAGGTGCGTGAAGCACAAAGTCAGACAGGGCACGCTGGTCCTCGCAGTCCCGGCAGCACAGTGATCCCCAAATGCACCTCAGCGCCTCCAAGTTGTAACAGCCAGCAGCTCCGTGGGTGATTAGATTAAAACAGCAGCAGGTTTAAAAAGAGAAGCGTTGACCTCGCCTGCGAGCGGCACCCGCGAAGCAGGGGCCGCGAGGCTTAATATAGGAGATGGAGAAATAGGGGGAGGGGCCGAGAAGAGGAACCAGGTGCGTGAAGCACAAAGTCAGACAGGGCACGCTGGTCCTCGCAGTCCCGGCAGCACAGTGATCCCCAAATGCACCTCAGCGCCTCCAAGTTGTAACAGCCAGCAGCTCCGTGGGCGATTAGATTAAAACAGCAGCAGGTTTAAAAAGAGAAGCGTTGACCTCGCCTGCGAGCGGCACCCGCGAAGCGGGGGCCGCGAGGCTTAATATAGGAGATGGAGAAATAGGGGGAGGGGCCGAGAAGAGGAACCAGGTGCGTGAAGCACAAAGTCAGACAGGGCACGCTGGTCCTCGCAGTCCCGGCAGCACAGTGATCCCCAAATGCACCTCAGCGCCTCCAAGTTGTAACAGCCAGCAGCTCCGTGGGCGATTAGATTAAAACAGCAGCAGGTTTAAAAAGAGAAGCGTTGACCTCGCCTGCGAGCGGCACCCCAGTGCAGTAACCATTTTAGTAGACTGTGAGCATAAAAAATACCATAAAGGGACCTGCAGAGCTCCCGGCTTACTGAAAACCATAAACTGTGTGTCTGCCTCTCACACCTCTTCTTCCTCCACACTGCAAAGTGCTGCATCTTATAATACGATAACCGCACCTCGGCTGTCCTCATGTATGACATGGAAACACTACCCACTTTGGATCAAAAACAAAGACAACAATCTCCCAACCACACACCCTACAAGGCCTGGGTGAGTTTGCGGAGTTCCTCGGAAACTCCGGCAGGCTACGGGGAGTTCCATGAGCCGCAGAGTGCGCTACCTCGTGCCTTTTGCACTGATTTTTATCACCGGCTATTTGTCCTGTGCCGTAAAATCAGTGTAAATGGCATCCCGCACAGCGCAAGAGGGTGTTGCTTCTTTTTGCCGCTCTAGTTGAAGTTCTACTGAAGCAGCAGCTACCTCAACGCAAACGGAAGGTTTCTCAAAGCGAGCCTTCAGAGACCATTCACAATCGCCCGCATTGAGAAATCTCATAGCAAAGCGTTCTAGTGTTGGATTCTCCTCGCTCACGCTCGCCAACTTACCGCCTTCAAGCACGAGTGAGGTAAAAACTGGGCTATGCGGAGCGGAGTTTTATCAGAACTCCGCGAGCTCCGCAAAGCATGTAAAACGTCACAAATTCCACAAACAAAGCGTAGTTCACCACCCAAGCCTACATCCTACACAGCGTAGCATGCTGCCAATGGAGGAAAGTGCTTCAGTGCGCCAGATAAGTGAAATAAATGTTATATGAATGTTGCAATACATTACAATGTGATAATTTACCAGAAGGATAGTCACAAAATCTGTGTACTGTATGGTTGAAAATGTTATTCCATTTTATTTACAGCTCAGCTGCTGGTTTGCTCTGTTTGGAGTGTTTTGCCTCTTTCCTCAGTGATGGTAAAACAGTTATCTTTTTTAATATTAATTATTTTCTGAGCATCAAATCAAACATCTTTCAGAGAACGAAAAACATGGGCAATATTTTTTCATCATAATAGACCTCATAACTTTCGTACTGTTCATTATACATTAAGGTGTGTATTCAAGTGGAGTCTAATCGTTAATGTCTAAGTATTGATAACAATAAACAGTAATATCTGTATTAATGGCCGAAGGTAACTTGCTCAGCGAGATAGAGCCTATACAATGTTAGGCAATATATGCTAAACTTCCATACCCCTCATGCCCACACGCTTTCCCCCCACCAAACAGTCCATCCCGTAGATTAGTCTAACATAAAACATAGCATGTGTATTTGTATTGCGCACGTTCACCCAGAAGGGTATCTTGGCGCAGATTAACAGATGTTATTGTTAACTCAATGGTACTCATATACTAGACCTCAGAAGGATGAAAGGCTGAGTTGACCCACAGGGATTTTAACCTGTCACTGTGAGGTCGAACACGGGCCCCTACAGTGGACGTATTAGTCAACTAAGCCACCAGATATGCTGACAACCATTAATGAAAAACATTGAAAGTAAAGCCACCACTTCTGGGGTCCACTCTAAGGCCTGTGACAACACCAATTATGTTGTTTGCACATTTCAATTACCAACAATAACACTGACAGTATTCTTGTTCCTCCTCATAGTCCCATTCAAGCATTGTCCCATCATCAGTCAGCTTACAATGGTAGTCAGTCCTGGGTTTGAAGAAATTTACCCCAGATTTTCTCAAAGATGGGCAATCAATCCTCCAGTCTGTATATGACTCAATCGTAGGAAGCCATGAGGAACATTTTCCTCAGCCATTATTCAACTGTGAAAACCCTTTCAGTCTTCCAAAAACGAAGAACCCACAATGTAGAAACTGTTTGAACTCGATGTTTGACCTTGATGAACCAACGGCCAAGTTTTGAGGTGATTTCTGGATATTGTGAGAAATCATGAAGCATTGCTGACGAGTCTACCAAATCCCCCATAATTCCTGACGTTTGTTTTGCTTCCACCCACAGGGCATCCCAGTAGGATCTCAGTTTGTCATTCCCACACTTTGTGGATCATATCAATACCCACTTCATGACACCCACTGATGCGGGGTTAGCGTACAGCCATTCTGCTTTGGTCAGCAATCTTTGACTCAACCTCATGGAATTAGATAGTCGAAAAAGGTACCCGGTCAAAGGCCTTCTCAGCATCCAGGGAGGCTAATATTATTTCACCAAGGTCATCTTGTAACTGCCGTGTTCCAGGGATCACAGTGTGAACATCGGTGATTGGTGTGGGATGAATCGCATCTGACAACTGTGTATTACGGATGGCAAAAAACCCTTCAATCTGTTTGCTAAGACCTTCACAAGGATCTTAAAATCAACATTAAAGAGATCGGTCTATAGATTGTGCTGTCATAGGGATCCTTGCATGGTTGAGGTGTATCTGCTATTCTTGCTTTGTTAGCTACTCTGAGTGGGGGAGTATTGTCTTGGATCTCATTAAATATGTAGGGGGAGCATTATTATTTTTTTGTTTCATAGTACGCCACAGGGTCTCCGTCTACTCCGGGGACTTTAGACATGGGGAGTTCGTTAATGACTTGTCTTACTTCTTCTTCCAATATGTCCTTATGTTAACAATTCATGCATCTCTGGGGACAGTTTGGGTAGGGTTTGGTAGAGAGAAACTCCCTTCTGCCTGTTCTGACCCATGACTTTCTGTTGTGTATAGTTTTTTGCAGAAAGCTTGCAAAATTATGGGGTGGTGCTTTAGTGTCTCTCCTGAGCTATTTCGAATGGCCGCAATCATGCGAGAAGCTTACTGTTATCTCAACTGAAAAGCCAGCAAAGGCCTTGCCTTTTCACCCCTTTTATAATGTGGTTGTTTCTAGTAGATTTTTTGCACAACAAAGTATAGCTCATTAAGTTTAGATTCTTCACTCAGAAGATCTCTAAGTGTGCTGTGAGAGTGCGTGCTTTAACTGGCGATGAGATAAGCTATTTGAAGTTCTAGCGCTTTTGGATTGTGAAGGCCTGCCTTTTTGCAAGAGCTGAGTCATGTATCATCTCTCCTCTTATACTAGCCTTCCCAGCCTCCCATAATACATGAGAGGAAGCCACTGAACTCTAATTTAATTCTAAATAGAATGTTGTGAAGCCTTGTACCTTATGTTTGGCTTCAGGAACTTTGAACCTGGAGATATTAAAACGCCACGGGCCCATTGGAGGGGTCGGTATACCTGTTGGAAAACGAGGTAGCATCTGTGAGGCCTGCACAAATAACATGACTACATTTGTCCTTCACTGGGAACCAAACACCCAATTGTAATGCCTGACTCTCAGAGGGTAGCGTTGCAGAGCAGTCTGAGGCTTACTCAAGGGAGGTGATGTGGGCTAGTAATCACCATTTGCAGGTGCGCCAAAAATAACACTCAATAATTGATTGTCCAGTCTGTACTTTGCTTTATAAAAGTAAGAGTACATTTATTAAACACACACACTACTCAATACTATGCACCAATTTACAAATATACATAAGCTGTTGGAATTACTTTGTGACATTGCATAACATCTCCACCCCTCCCGCAGGGAGGGTGGGGTCTAGTACCACCACTCCCATGTATGCACATCAACTTGCCCCCAATGCAGTTAGTTGAACATAACCTGGAGCGAGGGCCCTGCGCACTGGCACAATCCCAGTGGCGACCCACCCCATTACCTCAACAAGCATTAAAAAGGGGTAAACCTGCCTTGGTGACACATGACCTTGACTGAGCATCTCCTACTGACCATAAAGTATGCACCTCTATATCTTAGGGGCTAGCAGTCTGGGGTCTTCACCTAAGCGCAGCAGCAAGAATCCATGTTTACGCACACTTTAGATTGACAGTACTCATCACCTTGGTTGATCATTTGAATGCATTGCAATTACAGCCCCTAAAGGCATCACAGATGAAATCACAGGATTACGCATATACAGCCAGACACCCTAGCAGGACTGTCTGGCAACATAACCCCACTTGGCTTATGACATCTCCTAACACATGTGACTTACAGTCCCTTCAAAAGAAGTACTCCTGGCAACTACACTTCTCCTGCAGTGCACCTCTTCACTTTAAAAGGAATCACAGGTAAAAGCATGGGATTACGTAAATACAGCCAGACTCCTACCAGGAAGGTCCAGCAACATAACTCCATTTAGCTTAACATCACCTTACACAGGTACTTCACTTTACACATGTGACTTTCAGTCCACCTAAAAAGAAATAACCACCAGTAAATGCATTTCGGTGCAATTACACCACTTCACCTCCAGGGGATGCAATTCTTCATACATTCCCAACTCGGCCCTTCACTTCATGATGCACTTCTCCACACACCCTCAGCTGTAGAACAAAAGTTCCAGCCTAGAAAGTGTTTAAATGCTAGCTGAGCCCTTGAGGGGTAGTTTCCTTTAGGGCCCCATGACACTGAGGGTGGGACTTTTCTTCGTGCTGGGGGGGGGGGGGGGAGGGAGGGGGAAGACTGCGCTTCTCCAGCAGCTCCCCCAGCACCTTCTCACAAGTGAAGGTGACCCCCCTCCTCTGGGGGGCACAAAGCGCCAAAACAACAGATTTCCAAATGCCTGGCGAGGCATTATGGGACACTTCATGCTCCTCTATACCAGCCCCAGCCACTGGGAACACTCTCCTCCGCCCTCGGGGTCTCTGAGAGGGTAGATTCAGCAGGGTGCTGTCTTCACTGGCTCCCTGCTCCAGCCTTTCGCCTGGCTCTCCTCCTTGGCCTCTCTTCTCCCTGCGTAGAGGCCACTGCTCCTGCGCACCGGTCCTGGGCTCTTCTTCTGGTGCTGTTATGGTCCTGGGGGCAGTCAGGGGGTCTCTTTTCTGAGAGGGTGGATTCAGCAGGGAGCTGTCTTCACTGGCTCCCTGGGCCAGCCTTTCGCCTGGCTCTCCTCCTTGGCCTCTCTTCTCCATGCGCAGAGGCCACTGCTCCTGCGCACCAGTCCTGGGCTCTTCTTCTGGTGCTGTTAGGGTCCTGGGGGCAGTCAGGGGGTCTCTCCTTCCAACTGCCCATTGCGCCAGGCTCCAGCACCTTCAGCCTCAGCAGACCACACCCCAGAGAGAGCTTCTCTTCCTGTGCAAGCACTTTTTAAAAGTTGAGTAGGGAGCTGGCAGGAAGTCTCTGTTGGTCCTATCAAACAGCGACACATCACGTCCTTGCCCCTGCTCCCTCCTTCTTGTCCAGCCTCTGGGTTTGTTCAAACATGGCGTCGTCCAGTGTCTCTGGCCACATGCTCCCCTTCCCCCAGTGCTGCCTTCACCTGGATTCAGCTTGGTGCCTGGCACCCACCGACAGCGGTTGATGGATTGGCTTGTAGCTCCACCTATCTCCCTTCCTTGGAGGGAAGATCTTCGCTCAGGGAAGAAAGGGCATTAATTTAACCTGCCAGGGCCAGACCCCAGCCAGAGATTCAGAGAAATATGACATTTCTGGACAACCCAAAAGCAGTACAAATATGACTTTGGACTCTGCAGAATACTTCTTTTCACCTCCAATACAATGGACTTTAGTGCGTGTCTGGAATCTGTAGGCCTTGTGGAAGTTAATCTAGCCATGGGCCCCGCATCCCCATAGGGGAATAATGAAGTGAAAACACAGTAAAACATACTGACTTTCCCTGGCATGTTTCATTCCAGTGTATAAAGCCTATTCCATGTCACCACCCAATACTGCATAAGTCCTGCCACACCATTCACTTTGTAGCTGTTCCTGGATGCGCACACTAGGAATCTCCACTGCGCAGCCCGTACACGTGTGCACATGCATGTACACATGTGTCTGCATGTAACCAGCCCGGTGTCCCTTACTCCAGGTGCTGCGCAGTGGCCTGGTCAAGCCAGGGAAACACCAGTAAAATCCCCATGCAGTCTCTTACATCCTGAGTTCACTGTGGGTGAGTCCCAACTTATGAGGCTCCCCCACAGTAAAAGCTCAACAATTAGGTGCTCAAAAACCCAAAAATCCGGGCGGATCATAGTGTCAGAACCATCTTCTAACAATACCTACCACAAGCTCGAGTTGTACTGCGGAAGTGCCATTTAGTGTGATCACCACCTCTTTAATATATGGTAGAAGAGCAGATGTTAAGAAGAAATAGTCAATTCTGGTGCGGGTGCCATGTGTGCATGAAGTACATGTCTAGTCACGGTTGGTGGGGTGGGTTAGCACCAGGGATCTGTCGAAGAGTGGTCATATATTAGATCAGCTAGAATGTGCCTGTCCCCTTATCTGTGAAGCTCATTGTGGTCATATTTATCCAGCACAGGATCTATGAACAAGTTCCAATCGCACCCTAAGATTTCTTTTGACCTGGGAATTGAAAGAAGACTGTGATACAATGCTCTGAGGAGATGCCCTTCTCTCTAATTGAAACCTATATGGAGACAATGATCAGTGTCAGATCTTGGTTACTTTTTTTTTCTTTTTACGGAGTTTTATATAGTGCGAACTTGACCCGGTATCGTGTATCAGAGCGCTTTACATAGCACCAGTTACGTTACATGAGGACATACATTCATTTTTTTGTTTTTTGTTTTTTTTAGGCACCGGGCGATTAAGTGATTTGCCCAGAATCACAGGATGTTCAGCGTCATTGCCAAGACTCGAACCCAGTTCCCCAGATTCGACGCCGACCGCCCTAGCCCTTAGGCCAACTCCTCTCCCTTAATAAATATACAGTGTCCCTCTGCGTCAGTCCTTGTTTAGCCGCAGTCCCTTCCTTATCAGTATGGCTACCCCTCCTTTCTAAGAAGGTCCAGTGGATGGTACTTTACCCCTTCTCTCGTTCCTCCCCAGGCATGATATTCCCTGCCAACTCACTGCCATCTAAGGTTTTCCTATTCCACTTGAGAGTGGTGAGTTTCTTGAACGAGGGCTATATCAAGGCGATGGGAGTAAAAGGACAGTATTATTTGCATTTTATGTAGTGAGTGAGACAATTAAGATTAAGAGAGACCAATTTAAGGCCTCTGTTACGGTGCATGTGAGTGCCACTTGTGGAGCTTCCTGGAAATAAAGTGCAGTTTGTTTAAAGTCTCGAGAGCAATGGTGTCTTTAGTAGGAGTTGGGTACTTCTGTATATATCAACTGACATGTGGTGGGCTGGGTAGCTGAATGCGTACTGGAGACCGTGCAGTGGCTTCTAATGATGCACTAGGATTAAATGTGGAAATGGAACAGAAGGGGGGTTTAGAGGGCATTAGACCAATGAAGCGGGACTGCCACCACTTTCTCTAGGCGAAGTGGTAGTACCGAAGGGAGTTGCGAAGTCATCCACCGAAGCTGAACATATGTATTGTGAGATACAGGTGAAGGAAAGGTATAAGGTATAACATTTGTTAGTGTGTCAGTGTGTATGGCCCATGGCAATGTTTTGATGAGAATTCTAAAGTAGCAAGAAATTCCCTCTTACTTTGTGGCTGTCTAGCAGTGCATAGCAGGTGTATTGAGATGGGTATGGGGCGCAAGGTCCCCAAGTTCTCATGACCGCAAGGGCAAATCACACTGCAGGTCCAACCTGAGCCCTGTAGTCTTAGATATTTATGAATAACATCAATGCAGAGTAACCAGTCCGCAGCCAGTCATGGGGAAGTACCTGTAACCCCGCCTGATGAGTTACAGCCAAGACACCAAATGTAATAAGGGTTAGAATAGCTGAGAAACGAGTCTTTTTTTATAAAGGGGATAGTGATTTATTTTTCGCAGGTGGTGGTCAATCATAATATTTGCTGTTTGGTCTCAAAGCCAAGCTTGATGGCCGTATCTGGTTCTACCATCTCTGCTGTGAAGAAACGTCATCAGTTGCCCTTGAGCTGGGTGGTGAATTACGGTCAGTGGGATGAGTCGTGTCCATGTCTACCCACTGCAGCGTGTTGAGGAAGTTCTAGAACTTGCCTGCATCATCACATTGTTTTGTGTTGTGTTCACCTCTTGTTGTCCTCGCGACTCACCTCGCGCTGCCCTCCGCCGCGTGCCCTCGCCCAGGGTACCATGACGTTTCTCCGTTCTATACTGGAACCTTGGGCGAGGGTGGCAGTTGGAGGGACAGTTGAGGATTTCACCTGAGACTGTTAGACGCCTTTTGGTGTCAGGGCTTATCCATAATAAATACTTCTGAACCTACCTGCTCCGGGTGTTTCCATCTTTACAAATTGGCGACGAGGATGGGATACGAACCCACGCGTGCAAAGCACAATGGATGGGAGTCAGCATAGAGGAGCATGATGGCAATCTAAATAGAGTTCTAAAGACTTTGGTAAAGTATGGTCTTACCGCTGACATTCAGAAGTGTAAATTTGCTTAGACCAGTGTCACCTATTTAGGACATGAAATTTGTGGTGAAGGCATCAAACCAAAAAGAGAATTATTATCAGCCATTAGAAATGCTCCTTCCCCAAAAAACAAAGACGAAGTGAAAGCTTTTTTTGGGGTTATCTGTATTTTACGCAAAATTTGTTCAAGACTTCTCTTCTAAAACCTTTCCTCTTAGACAGCTTGTGAAACAAGGGTGCAAATTCTTGTGGTCGGATGAGTGTGAGAAAGCTTTTAGGAACATAAAAGATGACATTTGCAAGGCCCCACCTTTGCAAGGTTTTAATCCCTCACTACACTCCATCATTACTACTGATGCTAGCGGGAAGGGTTTGGGGGCTGTATTGAGCCAGATTGACAGTTTAGGTATTGAAAAGACTGTTGCCTTTGCCTCACGCTCCATCACACCCACAGAGGAAAGATACTCCGTTATAGAGCGTGAGGCTTTGGCATGCGCATGGGGTTTAGAGCACTTTAGACAGTACATATGGGTATTTAACATTACCCTGAGAAGTGACCATAAACCCCTGGTCAAAGTCCTTACCACTAAAGGCCTACATAATGTCTCTCCCCGCCTTGCACAAATTTCTGTGAGAAATTTAGATTATAATTACAATGTACAATATGTTCATGAGTCCAAGTATGTTGTAGCTGACTGCTTAAGTCGTTTACCCTTGCCTGTCACCTATGATTCCATTGGAGACATTGAGTCCTTCTGTGTTGCTAACATTCTGGACGAAATTTCTTGTATCTCACAGCATGATTGGTTATCAGCACAAGATAAAGACACTACTTTGTGCCAGGTTGGAAAGTATGTTGTTGAGGGCTGGCCCATCAAAAAAGACTTCCCCACAATTTACGTACTTTCTGGGAATTATCGTTAGAAGGTGGCCTTATCCTCAGAAACGGTAAAGTCATACCCCCCACTTCTCTCCGATCCAAATTGCTTGACATCTGCCATGAGGGGCATCTTGGTATCGGGAAAACTAAAAGCAGAGTTAAGAACTCATACTGGTGGCCGGGATTGGACCTAGAAATAGAGAGGAGGGTGAGAACTGTCTTGCTTGTGAAAACTCTGACAAATCCCAGCGCACTTTAAGCCCACCTCTTCAACCACTATCTAGTCCATGCATGCCATGGACTAGATTGGGAATTGACATTTTTGGCCCCATTTGGGAAAATGGTGAGCAAGTTTATCTCATCGTCTTGGTGCACCATTTCTCAAAGTGGCCAGAAGTGGAAATTGTACACACTGCTGATGCTAAAGCCATCATCAAATTCTTAAAAAGTGTATTCATGAGGGAAGGATTACCCAAATGTATTGTAACCGACAACGGTCCACAGTTCATTTCTGACAATTTTAAGCAGTTTGTCAATGACAATGGCATTTCTCACAAGACTACCTTCCTGTACCACCCAGCTGGTAATGGTGCAGTGGAAAGGTTCAATCGTGTTGTGAAAGGAATTGTGCAACTGGCCAATCATAACAATCTCTCTTGGAGGAAGGAATTGACTCACAACTTGTGGGCTTTCCGTGTAACACCCTGTGAGTCAACTGGCTCTAGTCCTTTTGTGTTATTAAGAGACAGAACACCTATCTCCAAAGACGGTATTGGATGGTCAATTCCAAAGAAGGTTGACTGGTCTATGGAAACTGTTAACAACAAACTTTCACACGCTCAGCAAAGGAATAAAGATCATTATAACTCCAAACATGCATGCAAACATGTCAACATTCATGTAGGACAGTGAGTTAGAGTCAAGAGTAGTGGATTTATCAAAAAAGGATTTAGCCATTACTCGCAACCCCTTATGGTCAAGGAAATCTTTTGTAATTCTGCACTCTTGGTGATGGAAAGGTGTGGCATTTGTCGTCTCTGTCATTGTGCCGGGGAGATGATACCTTGCCTCCACAGCATTCTGATCTAGGGAGGAAGAGTATCTACACCTCTTCTAGATATGATTGGATTCTTGATGATGACATCCACCAGGGATATTCCCCTGGAGGATGTGAAGTTCCTCCCTTGAGCGATCCTGAGGAGGGCACCAGTGGCGACCCTAACTTGGAGGAGAATTTCACCAGTCTGTGACCTCACTACTGATAGTTCCACTGGGGAGACCATTGTTCGCACGTCACATGACTCCACCACTTGTATTGCTGACAATACTCCTCAACGCGCTTCATATGACTCCACCACTTGTAGTGCTGACGATACTCCTCAAGTTGGAACTTCAGACATGTCTCATGATGGTTCCCTCCCTCATGAGCTCAATGTTGGTGCTACCATTGTCAAGGAACCTACTATTAGTAGGCATGGGAGAGAAATAATTCCTCCAAAAAAGTTACAAGATTTTGTATGTGATTAACTATATATTTTTTTTGGTTTTCCTTGCACTTATGGCATTCCTGTGCCCATATTGTCATTACAGTTGCTTACTCTGCCTTGTTGTCCTTCCCCCCACTCCCTTTTGCATTTCAATATTTTCTGTAAACGAGGAGATGTGTTGTTCACCTCTTGTTGTCCTCGCGACTCGCCTCGCGCTGCCCTCCGCCGCGTGCCCTCGCCCAGGGGTACCATGACGTTTCTCTGTTCTATACTGGAACTTTGGGCGCGGGTGGCAGTTGAAGGGACAGTTGAGGATTTCACCTGAGACTGTTAGACGCCTTTTGGTGTCAGGGCTTATCCATAATAAATACTTCTGAACCTACTTGCTCTGGGTGTTTCCATCTTTACATTTTGTACATCCGTTTTTCGTTATCAGCATTCTAGCTGGATTTGGCAGGGCAAAGCGAATGCCCATATGTTTCAATCGGGGCCTCAGAGAATGGAAGGTCTTCCTCTAAGCATCGTTTCTTGAGATAATCCTTATTGACTTATATTTTACATTTCCAATGCAGGAAAGTAGCATATTTTTTGCTCAGTTGGATCACTTCTCTCTCTTGTTGGTGTCTCAGGAAACAGACAATCACCTCATATGGAGCATCTCTGCCTTTATTAAGTCATAATCTGATCTTGTGTGCCCTCTGTAACTCCAGCGGTGGATGGAACATCATTTTGGTGAGGAACGGCATAAATTGATGCCTAAAGGCCATTACATTGTCACCTTCTAGGGTTTCTGTAGGATGTCACAGAAGTGCAAACTATCTTCTAGTTCCATTATTTTTTCCTACATGTACCAATGATCTTGTTCCTAGTCAATGACCTTGGTAAGCTTCTGTTCCATGATGTTTACTCTGTCTTCCATTGTTGAGAGTCTAGACTTAAAGATTGTGAGCTCAGTCCTCAATGAAGTTATTTCCTGCAACGTTTTGGAAGTATTGTCATACGGCGGGCCATCGCAGTTCTGAGGGCCGCCAGTTATTCAAGTAAATTATCAAGTGTGGAGAGTCTTGCGCCATGGAGTCTGAGTCCAGTTGAGGTTTTGACTACTTTATCCTTACAGCCTCTGTAAAGAGCAGTTGACTGTGTTAATTTGACATTAAGGAGGAGGAGGGTTTGGCAGAAGTTGAATGGTTGGTTGTCTGCACCTCATTGCTGGCAACTTTTACCAGCCTGTCGGTAGAGGCTAGAAGACCACTTATTTAATGAGTCTGTGGTAGGCTCCCTTCTCATAGGTGCAGCTGAGCATGTAGCCTTTTGTCTGTCTCTTATACGGCCTATAGGAGTCACAGAGTTTGCAGTGTAGGTACAACACCCTTATGATCCTAGATGCAGTACAACATTTTATATGTGGGACACTCTTAGACTGGTGCTTTGAATTGTGAGTCTTGCTGTCTACACTGGTCCGCATCCTGTAGTTATGTGGTAAGGTTATCTAAACCCATGGGTGATCACAACGAACTCCGCGTCTCTTACAGCTGAAAGCTTGTGCCTTGGAGACCTCTTGCTGGTCCCAAGAGGATCATCTTCATATGCTGCTCTGCGGTTACTAGTCCATGCTTGAGTCCAGTAATGTTGTTAATCTTGCTCTGCTGCACTCCTATGAGGTGTGATGTTCACACAAGAAGCCCTAAACAGCCGAGGGAGCTGCTATGATGTGAGGCCGGGCAGAGCGCTTAGTCGTTGAGGGGGTGCCCCATCGACTGGATACCTCAGGTTATGAAGGCATTTAGGTGAGAAATGGCTATAAGTGGTAGATATCTTTCTGAGCCATGCTTATTCGAAACAGCCCTCTACTGGCTGGCTAACTTCCATGTGACCACCATCTTTAGTGCTGCCCAGTCCTCTTTGTAAGACTACGAACCCCGCCGAGCCTGGGTTTCTTCTCTTGCCCACCGGAGCCCTATCTCAGGCTGGTCTGCCACCTGCAAGTCAGTCCTCACTCTCAGTTATTTTTAACACAAAGTTCTGTGGGCCACTCCCAGCCTGATTTTCTGAGAGCTGAGTGCTGGGCTGGCGCTTGAGATTTGGCCATTTGAGTAGTCTGAGAAATTCGAGCTCTGCAACCTGCGCCCAGCATGATTTTCTGGAAGCCTTCACCTTTCGTGTTTACACTTGTTCTTGGCTACTGTGTTCTGGTTACTGTCCTCCCCGTGGGGCCGATTCACAGAACAGATCTTAGCTAAAATCCTAAACTTACTACTTTTGGTATTCACAGAAGGCATTTAGTAGTAGTAAAGTTAGGATTTTGTCTTAAGTCTGTCTTAAGTCTGTCTTAAGTCAAACTTAAGACAAAATCCTAACTTTGCTACTCCTAAATGCCTCCTGTGAATACCAAAAGTAGTAAGTTTAGGATTTTATCTCAGATTAGTTCTGTGAATCAGCCCCCGTATGTCCAAAAGAAGCTGTAATGGCAGACGGACATACGAAGCTCAAGAAAGTGCTGCCATTTCCACCAGCGATTACCTCAGGGTTTGCATGACCATGTACTTCAATGTACACTACAAAAATTCCTTCCAAATATTTGGGGTATTTCTTTCAGAACAAGATATTTTTTGTGTCAAATCAAGTTTCTCAGGATGTTTGTTTGCAGACTTTGTATGTCAATCAGGCCTTGTTGATCTATTTAGAGCAAGGATGAACATAAGATTGGTTCTCGCTACTCCATGTGCATTACATTTGGGTCAATTGATCTAGAGAAACAAAACCTTGGACATGATTCACAGTCACTGTGTTAATCTGCCTTTACAGTGGCCAATGCTTAGGTCAGTAGGGTGTAAAAAGGTAATGCAACCCAGAATACAAGATTAAACCCTGTGTGAATGACAATCATAACAAAGTTACTGGTAATCCACC
This sequence comes from Triturus cristatus, assembly GCF_964204655.1. Classification (NCBI taxonomy): domain Eukaryota; kingdom Metazoa; phylum Chordata; class Amphibia; order Caudata; family Salamandridae; genus Triturus; species Triturus cristatus. The sequence continues at coordinate 1,043,047,616 of NC_140588.1, forward strand.
TTAGACCCCACTTCATCAGTGCGAGTGTTCTCCAGACACCCCACAACCCCGGGTGTCCTTCTTGGCGCCTAGCAGTGATCCTCATTTTAAAAATTGGGCACTATAATTATGGAGAGAAGTGTGCGATTGTTAATAGCATTGATTTGCCAAAATATATATATTTTTTATTCTGGTGTATATCTATATGCTTCCAGCACTTCACTCCATCTTCGCTTCCATCCGCACTCCATTCCTGGATTCTGTATTTGCCTTCTTCTTCCTTCTGTATTCTCTAGTCTTTCTTTATCCCCGTCTCGGTGTAACCTTCTCTCCCAAAGTGCAGTTCTTATTTGTGTGGGTTCTGCACATTGTGACATCACTCACCAGATGGCCCACATACAAACCCTTGCAAAACTATGAACTTCTCACATAGCTCGATCACGTTAGGATCACAGTTGCGCTCTTCAGACATAAGTTGTGACCTCTTTTCTACCACTTTTCGCTTTTATCATCCTTTAGGAAAACATAGTTCTTGTCCATTAATTTCCTTGTGTGTTTTAACATAGTTTATTCAATGTAATTTGACGCTTCTTAATACTAGGTCTGAGCTTTCAAAATCCAAAAAGTAAATGAATACTTTGAAACTCATGTAAAGGATGGGTCTTTGACTGAGATTTGAACCCAGATCAAGAACTCGTTAAAGAAAAAGATTTCTTCCTTTGGATTTATATGGTGATTTTACAACGAGTTGCTGAAGGTAATTGTGACAAGAGGAGGAGATTTTAAAACCCTACATGAGCGGATTTAGAATGGAGTAAGCAGAGAAAGACCGCTCAATCAAAGAAGACGCTTTTGCTTGGTGGAGCTGATATTTGATCTCTGTGCCAGGAGAACTTACGAAAATTGCATCGAGGAACTTGACGCAAGTTTAAAAGAAGAGAGGGGTTTGCAACGCGTGAATTCAGTGAAATACGTATGTTAAACACTTTTGGGTAGTTACGATCCTGCTCACCGTCATGAACTGGATGAATTGCAGTTGACAGTGTAGCCGCACCCTTTGAAGACGGGGACGTTTCAACTCTAGTGGTTCAGCTCACGTGAGTCGGCGAGGAGAGGAGAGCGCTCGTGCAAAGCGTCCAGTTCCAGTCGTCCGCTCGCAGATCGTGGCTCTTCATTTCTACTTCACGGAGGAAGGAACGTAAACGTCAGCACGCATCGCGTCATCGTGTAAGGTCACGCAACGTCACCTTACGGAGCCGCCATCTTGAATTTCATTATATTTACTAGGAAACAAACGCACAAGCATACCGGACAAGCTGGAAGTAGGGAAGATTCACCAGCTCATCGGGAAAGTACGCCAGTTCTTCTACCGGTACTAGTAACATACCAAGAATATACCCAAGAATATGTTTCTGTATTCCTGAACGTTGATGACACATCAACATTGATTTTATTGGTCTTTCTGTTATTCATATGACAAAAAGACTATGCTCAGGGTGGAATACACACTTTAAATTGCTTGTTATTTCTTTATGAATACATGACCAATAATCAAATACTTTACACATTTGCCACCTTGTCCTTATTTCCATAATAGGAGTCATTTTTTAAATACAGTATTTTTATGCAGAATATATGTGCACAATTCATCTAGAATTATAGATAGTTCAGCACTTATAATATTTTCTTGCACGCATTCTATTATTGCAAATTAAAACGGCAAACCAGGGATGTGGACATGGACTTCCGGTTCCATTTTTGACTCGTCCTGGTGAACCGGCTTTAAAATGGCTAGATTGGAAGGAATATTTTTTAAACTATATTTCTGCTTTGGAAGAAGAAAATGAGGATGAATTCACACCTTCTAGGAAGAAGAAAATGCTCTTGCACAGTTTAGGACCTGAAGGGTCAAGAATGTATTACCAAATGGAAAAAAAGTCTAGACCTGGTGAAAATTCGAATGTATTTGTAGATGCTTTACATGATTTAGATGCTTTCTATCAACCCACAGTATGCGTAGGAAATAACAGGTATGAAAAAACAAAAAAATGAATCTGTGGAAGATTATGTTTCTGCGTTGAAAAAACTTTCTGTTAATTGTCAATTTGAAAATTTGCATGACAGTTTTATTAGAGATCAACTAGTAATGCATTCTAATAACAATGCTACACAAGAAAAATTATGGGTCTGCGGGGATTCTCCCCTGAATGAAATCATTGCCATTGTCAAAAAAGGTGAATTGTCAAAAAGATGTGCACAGATGGCCTTAAAGAAAAATGAAGATAATAGTGTTGTAGGAAAAATATCCTCCATTAAAACCAGCAACAAAAGTGTAGAAAAGAATAGTTACAAAGATGTCAATAAAAGAAGTGCTAGTCATAACAAAAGCGATTATGAAGACAACAGACCAACTTGTTACAGGTGTGGATATAAGGGTCACACTGCCAGAGACAAGTGGTGCCCGGCCATAAAATCTAAATGCAGTTATTGTGGGGTTCTGGGTCACTTCACTAAAGCGTGTAGAAGAAGAATCAACACAAACAGTAAAAGAAATGTTAATTGTAAATGTGTATGTACTTGTATAGCGCACTGCCACCCCCAACGGGGGTATCCTGGAGCTTTTACTCATACCGCTGTGGAACCCTTCCTGGCCTTTCCCTGTGAAATGTCCACTCCTGGGCAACCCCATGGTGAAGCCAGGCATCCCAGCGCTGCTGGGGCCGGATGTATGACGTTACAACGCATGCTTTTACACCGCATGCCGTTACAACGCATTTTTTACACCGCAAGATCTGTTACAACGCCAGCCTTTACAACGCATGCTTTTACAACGACGTCCACTAGATGGAGTGCTGACATTACAAATGTATAATTTACTATTCTAACTCCAGTCCACGTTGCAGTAGGGAAGGTGTTTGGATAGTAAAACTACACTATTTCTAATGTTAGCACGCCATCTAGTGCATTTCGTTGTAATAGCATGCGTTGTAATGGCATGCGTTGTAACAGATTTCGCGTTGTAATAGTTTCGTTGTAATGGTAGTGCGGTGTAAAAGTTGCGTTGTAAAGGTTGTTCACCGCTGGGGCCATTGTGAAGATTAAGCAATCTATTGCCCTGAGTTGCAGCGTGGGACCCATGATTAGAATAGGCATTGAGGCGAGAATTATCAGGTCCGAGGAAATTGAATCCAAGACCCGCCGAGGTGGGGGATTGAACTCTGGTCCCGGGCCAGAACTCTGCATCAGGGTCTGCCACTCTAACCATTGAGCCACACTTCTCCATTAATGATATTAAGAATGAGGAGGATGAAGAAAATGTTGGTTCTAGTGATGATGAAATTCTATGCATTGATGATTTTGAAGAGTGTGACAACGTGATTATGAATGTGAGTTCAAAAAAGAAAAAGAAACCGGTATGTGAAATAAATATCGGTGGTATTGATTTACAAATCGTTCCAGATTCAGGTTCACCTTATACCATCATACAACGAACAGTATGGGAAGACAAATTTAGAAAAGTTATTAGTCAAGATTTAAAAGCCCCAGATATACAACCAGTGACATACACTGGTGAAAAAATTCCAATGGTAGGTTTTGTAGAGCTGGTGTTCAAGTTCAAGGACAGGAGCACCACAGGAAAATTATACGTAGCGGAAAAGGGTCCATCTGTTCTAGGTTGGATTGACCAGGGTGAACTCGGCATTATACTCAACCCCAATACTAAAGATCAAGTCCTGCTATTAGATGAATCAGAAAAAGGCTTGGTAGATGACATGATAAAACAGTTCCCAAAGGTATTTTCGGGAGAAGTTGGAAAATGGGAGGGCTTTGTCCATAAAATTGTACTTAAGAATGACGCTATACCGGTCATGCATAAAGCCAGGAACATTCCTATAGGTATTAGAGAAGGGGTAATGAAAGAACTAGACCAATTAGAAAAAAAAGGGATAATTGAGCCATAGGAATGCGCAGAATGGATTGCTCCCTTGGTCGTCGCGCGCAAACCTGATGGACGGTTGCGTTTATGTATTGATTTAAGAGATCTCAATAAAAATATCGTGGTTGACAAATTTCCATTGCCCAGAATCGACGAATTATTAGCTCAATCGAAAAATGTAAAATATTTTTCCACAATCGACTTAACATCTGCGTATCACCAGATTCAGTTACACGACAGCAGTAGAAGCTTAACCGCTTTCATATCTCTTTTTGGCTGTTATCGTTTTGTACGAATGCCTTTTGGATTGGCTTCTGCTGCTGCCGTGTTTCAAAGACTAATGCACAAACTGTGTAAGGGGTTAAAAGGTGTCATATACTTCCAAGATGACATTCTGATAATGGGACGAGACAAACAAGAACATGATGTAAGACTTAACACTGTACTATCGAGATTGGCAGAAAAAGGTTTGACAGCGGAGATTAAAAAATGCAAATTTAGGATGAAGTCTGTTACCTATTTGGGACATGAAATTGGTAGTGATGGTATATCACCAAAGAAAAGTCTGATTGAAGCAATCAAAAGTGCTCCCTCTCCTAAATCAAAAGATGATTTGAGATCATTTTTGGGGATGGCAGAGTTTTACGCAAAATTTGTAAGGAACTTTGCCACCAAAACTTACAATATGAGGCAGTTGTTGAAAATAAAAAATGAGTTTCTTTGGAACAGTGATTTGGAAAGTGACTTCATTAGGGTAAAAAATGACCTGCCCTCTGCCTTACCCCTTCAAGCCTTTGATACCTTGGCACCAACTATAATCACAACGGATGCCAGCGGAAAGGGACTAGGAGCAGTATTATCTCAAATGGATGACAATAGTGAAGAAATAACCATTTCATTTGCTTCTCGTTCCCTTTCACCATCGGAAGAAAAATATTCCGTAATAGAAAAAGAGATGTTAGCAACTATATGGGCAATGGAAAAATTTAAACAGTTTGTATGGGGTTCTAGTTTTATATTGCGTACAGATCACAAACCGTTACTCAAAGTACTAACCTCTGAAGGCATATACAAAGCCACACCCAGAATAGCCAAAATGAGTTTGAAACTTCTTGACTTTAATTATGAGGTAGAATACCTACCTGGAAAAAAGAACCAAGTAGCAGACTACTTGAGCAGATCTCCATTACCATATGAGAGTTTTGTACAAAATGATTGGGATGAATTCCATGTAGCAGCAGTGTATGATGAAACTTGTGCCATCTCTAAAGGGGAATGGGACTATGAATAATCGCGAGATGAATGTTTAAAAAAAACTGCACAATTCATAACCAAAGGTTGGCCTGCTAAGAACGATAATCAAGGTGATTTAAGAGCATTTTGGGAAATACAAAGTGAATTGTCTATGGATGATTCAGGATATATTTGCAGGGGAGATAGAATTATAGTACCCTTAAATTTTAGATCCAGAATTTTAGAACTAAATCACGAAGGTCATCTCGGCATCTCTAAATTAAAAAGTAAATTAAAATTATCTTACTGGTGGCCAGGTATTGATCGTGATTCTGAGAGATTTGTAAGAGATTGTTTTATCTGTCAAGATGCTGATAAGTCACTTCGTGTATTAAGACCCACCTTAGGTACCAAATAATTTCCAAATGGGCCATGGGAAAATCTAAGCATAGATTGGCTGGGTCCTATTGAGGGAGATGATGGTTACAATGAGTATATTTGGGTTGTTATGGATGACTTTTCGAAATGGCCAGAAATTGAAATTTATGAGACATGTGACAATAAACATACCATTAAATTTTTGGAAAACATATTTTTAAGAGAAGGAATTCAAAAAATGATACGCAGTAACAATGGTCCGCAATTTTCTTCTGACAAGTTCAAGAATTTTTTGGAAAGGAATGGAATTTGTGAGAAGAAGACACCTGTATACAATCCTGCGGGTAATGGTATTGTGGAAAGATTTAACAGGGTCATTATGGGAAGTGTACAAGCCTCATTAAAAGCTGGTAAAAGTTGGAAAAGAGAACTTTTTAGTACAGTTTGGGCATATATAATCACTCCAACTGGAACAGGTTATAGCCCTTTTAGAATATTACGGGGCAGAGAACCATTTTGTAAAGATAATGTGGCATGGTCCAACATGCAAACTTATGGGAAATGGTCACCTGCATTGGTTAGGGCCAATCTAAGGAAAATGCAAGAAAATTACAAGATCAATTTTGACAGAACTCATAGTACTTTTGATTGCGCACTAAATGTTGGTGATTGGGTTAAAGTTAAATTGGCTACCAAAGTAAGAAAAGGCCAGAGCAAATTTTCTATACCTTTACAGGTAATCGCCACGTATTCTAGATCTGCTAAGTTGAGTGATGGGAAAATTTGGCATTACAATAGACTTTCAAAATGCAGTGTTTCAAACAAAATCAATGATACTGTTGGTATCAGATCAGACATGAAGTGGTTGTGGGATGAAGTTCCTGATGTTAACGTTAGTAATAGTAGCAGTAATTTGACACAGTCAAAAAGTACATTTTCTAACGTTAAAGCTGGAACCTCAGGTGAGGTGATGAGAACAACACGCGCTGGGAGAGAAATTATCATGCCGTTGAAATATCGAAATTATGTGGTTCAAAATGAAAGAAGGGAAAAGGGTTGCTCATGAAATCAGTAATTATAAATTACTTTTCCTTGTTGGTCCATACTCATTTTATTGTCTGAACTTATGAGAACAATACTTTGCATAATTTTCCTTGCATTGATATGTTGTAACTCTTATTAATAATTGCTAAGTTGTTCTGAAATTGAGGGAGATATGGTATGTTGATATTCACATGTACATCGCTATAGTTACTGTTGCTAGATGCCATCAATGTTCTAGATCGTGGTGGTTCGGATTCAGTTACAGAGGGAACCTGTCAAGGAAGGATGTACCTGCTTACTCTAATAAACTCCTTTACTAAATGAACCTTCTTGGAGCTTTACTACACCCAATTACCGATTTTGGAAGAAATTCCGGACTCCAAATGGCTTTACCCCCTAGTTTGATTATCTGCTTCTTGAAGAGCGAATCCAGGAATGTAGGAGGTAAACAGACAGTTCCAAATGTAAATTGAATCAGAGCACACTTCATACTCACAGCAGATACAGAGACTGCAATCCCATGAAAGATCCTGGTACAATCTTAGACAGTTTGTTGTTGTCGAAAATCCTGAAACAGAAAACAAAGAAAGGGAACGTCAATGAAAGGCACGGTGAAAGGGACCTGCTTGACAGAGATTTGCAGATATTTTCAGACTTTTTTTTCAATTTGTCTCTAAAATATTTAGTTTCCGCTTTTATGTTTCTTTAAGTTACATAGTGGAGTTTATCCAAGTTATCAGAAGTTTCAGAGTGTATTGATTTTTTCTATCAATCAAACACAATAGCCCTTATCTCCTAATCACAAATTAATGTTTTCCAAAAGTAATTCCTTTAGAACAGCCCCAGCACCCTTTTTAAGTTTTAATCCTTATCCAAATACTTAATCAGGCTATAGGCTAACTCCAAGGAATGTACGCAACCTGAGACGATTTAAGGAAAGCATTCACATAACTTCTGACCTCTGCTTTCCAATATAGGATCAGGTATGGGCATTTCCTTTGCTTTCATCATAGCCTATGGCACGCTTATTACATGAATGGGTGCTGGTGTGAAAAGGAATAAATAGTCCAGTGCAAATATGGTATATGTTAAAACACCTGTAAACACCAGTCCTAAAACACCATCTAGGGGCCAATTCACAAAGGTAAATGCAGTGGTAAATATAAAGTTTACAATGGTAATGACCAAATTTAACTTTCCCACTTATGCCAAGAATCCACAAAGGAATGTCTGACAGGCGTATATGCATGCCAGCGCTTATTTTTCCCACTGGGAGTGCAGATAAATCTGTACTATGAAATAGCACTCAAGGGGCATGAAGTAGGCATCCTATTGCATCTTTTAATAGTTATTAAATATCCAATTCAATGATAAAGTCAGCTTTATGCTAAATATTGCAGAAAAGTAAAGTACCTTTTAGAAAGTTACCTTTGCCCTCTCTGAAGTCCTTGGAAACTAAACTGCATTTTGCCTTCCCGCCTCAGCCAGCCTGTAATTAGCATTTGAATAGGTGTGACTGAGGTGTGAACTTGCTCCCAGGAGCAAACAATAGGCTGACCGGAATGGGCAGAGATGACACATCTGAACCTGACAGATTATGGAGGTGAGCCTGGGAGGATCCTTTTTTTACATTAAAGTGTCATGTCTTGCTTCAATGTCACATCCTGCTTGACAGGTCTGCTGGGGTATTTCATTGGACACTTGGGGTGCACTTCAAAAAAATCTGTCACAAGAAAATATTAGCTGGCAATTGGTTAGAGCCTTTCTTTTGTCCGCGCAGCCAAGCAGGCCCCAATCAGAGTGGGCCTCTTTTTTTCCTTTACATTGTCGCAATCTGTTTGACAGGTCTGCTGGGTTTCCATATAACATTTGGGGTGCACTTCAGAGGGTGAAGGCAGAGTGCCAAAACAATTCTTGTGTATCCCATGCCTAGTTTCTGAAAATGCAGCTTTTTGCTATCAGACTTCTGTCTCTGAGGTTAGGGACTGCCTCCAGCTGAACTTTGGTGTTTGGTGTGGGAAGACACTAGCATTACCAAAGTACACACCCCATGCACATCCCCTGCCCTCACAGTCCACGTTTAGTGTGGCCGAATACATCAGCCATCTTGAAAACTCCCAAAGTGGTTAGGGTTAGCTTCGTAAACATTAACCCCATTGTATAGGGTGTCCCCAGGGGTCATTCCCACCCACTAGCGTGAGTCAGGCATGAATGTGGCCTCTTCAAGTGCTGACTTCAGAACACTACTGGCCCTGTGAAAAATCCGAAGAGGACTGAAACTGCTGTCTGAGACCTGAAAAGAGCCCAGAAGACAAGACCTGCTCTCCCTCTTGTACCCAGGACAATTAAATGGACTCCAAAGGTCATAAGGCTGCCCTCCTGTTAAAGCTGCAGGGACACAACAGGTTACAAAAGACCTTTACCTGCAACTGTACAATTGACCAATGGCAACTGGCCCGGGACTGGGCCCTCCTGTTGCCCTCTGCCTGCCACGATGTGAGTCTCAAAAGTTCCTCCCCTGAGGTCCTTGGGGCTTTACAAGTGTACTACTTTGGTGGATTGGGACGTAGTGAGCAACTTCTACTCCTTTTTTAAGAAGGGGCCATAGGCCATGGAAATCTTGAGTCAATCTGAAGTAAACGCTTGGGATTCAACTGAGCACCATTTGCACCGTTTACTTCTTTATTGTTTAATTAATTAAAAGCATTACAATATACTACATTTTCCATGTATGGAGAAGGAAGAAAAGGAAAAAATTACTGGGGTAACTAAGTTTGCTAAAAGTTATAAAATCGTAGAGGCAATAGTCCGAACTTGAACTAAAGTGCTGGTGGGTAGGGATGGCTCCTGCGTCTGGAAACCCAGTTTGCACGTCCTTTAGGTGGGCCCTTTGACCAAAAGAATTAATGTTCAAATTAAAAAAAAAAAAAAAAAGTGTCTGCTGCCCCGGCATTGGTGATGACTAAACATTTAAAACAACGTAATTTTCCTCGTTTCGGTGCCGGGTACCTGCATTAGCTTGTCTGACATGCTTGTTTAGTCCTCTGGTCTTGATCGTTTTTGTTCCATTGTGTGCCAGGGATTTGTGCTGAAAGAAATCCGAGGCAGGACTCTGAATATGTTGAGGACACAGGACTGATATTTTGCTTTGTAGACTGTTTAATCATTGTCACTCAAGCTTGGTGGCCAACTAGCTGCAACTTGTGATTTTAATGGTATGTGTCAGTGCAGCCCGGATTGCATCTATGAATTTCCCTAGTCGGGCCACAATTGGTGCTATGTAGGCGGAGACGCACAGGTCTGAGACTTCTCTGCAGTATCTAAAGCCGTGAGACCTGCAAATTAGGAGTGCCAGGCAGTGCCGCTGTCTTGCCAACTTAGGGCAGCAACACAGCAGGTGAAGCCAAGATTCACGATGGTAGCTGCATAGACGATAGGCGGTTTGCATCAGCTCATCGGATTCAACTGAGCTTTTAATTGGGGGTGGTGCTTCAACCAACAAATCTGTTGATGTTCAGGCATTCATTCATGCCTCAATTGAAGCTGTGGTAATAGCACCTGCTTTCATGATCGCTCATGGCCAGCCCAAGTGTGTACTTTGCGCTGTGACACCATAGACTCAACATCTTCCCAGTCTTTGGAGACCTCAACAACCATCCACCAGCTTTAAATCACGATACACCAAATAACATTCTCTGGCTGATACCACCAAGGTCTTGGGCTCCTGCATGAGCCCGCTTGCCAATCACTGAAGTTTCCCACATCTTACACAAACTAATCATATTACAATTCTCAGTGTCTTCCTTGCCGGCTCGGAATATTCACCAATGCACACCCCAAATCTAAGGGTAACAATACCCAGTCTCTAACGATTCCTGGAATCTACAGCATCTGCTCTAAACTTGCAATCGGATAAACTAGAAATTCACAATGACCTATTAGAGACTCTAGCCACCTTTCTTAATAGAAAGTAGAATGTCTAACTTAAATACTTTGTGTCCTGCTCCCTGGTAAACCTCATGTAATTATCAACCAATTATCAACAAACTCTCTGAGTTACTGTTGCTTTTTTCTCCCTGCTCTACTTAGCAAACTCAGTCAAATCTCCTTGACTGCTCCAAAAGCCCTCTCGGGTACTACGAGGAGTGGGTTCTCTAGAGGATGATGTTGTACACTCTGCTCCACTACTGTCAGCTCACACAATACCTGGCCGGTCAAATAATATATCCCCTCTTCAATTACCCTCTACTCTCGGAGGGTCACCTCACACAAACTCCAACAGAAGACTCACCACAACATCAAAGGTTTCAAAATCCGTAACAAGGAGACAAAAGAAAAAACTCTGAAAGGCTACATGAGAGACATTATAGGAAATTGTACTCGAATCCCCTGTCAGATATAAAAACTGAAATCCTCAAAGTTACCACAGAGGGAAGGGAACAAGGCTACATAACTAAAAAGGTATTTGAATACTTGAACACTGATAATACCCGGACACCTGCCATGTATACTCTGCCAAAAATTCACAAGAGCACCACGAATCCACCGGGACGACCAATTCTATCGGAATGTGCGTCTGCTCTGGAACCTATTGGCAGATATATTGATTTCTTCATCAGGGATTTTGTCCCTATACAAGAGACCTATGTCGGGGACAGTATGTTTATGATCAATTTAATTGACAAAATGCCCTATAACACTGACACTGACTGGCTTGCCACCCTAGACATATCATCATTATACACCAACATACCGCAGGAAGAGAGCATTCTAATAATAGAGAAATTGCTGGGGACACGAACAAGGCCTGTTCAGGTCCCAACGAGCTTCATCAACTCTCTACTTAGAATTGCCTTACAGTACAATTATTTTATATCTGAAGGGAGCAACTACCAGCAGTGCTCTGGTACCTCAATGGGATCTGTTTTTGCTCCTAACCTGGCGAATATCTATATTCTATATGGATTTCATTGAGCAAACGTATGCCCTCTAAACACATACCGTCCCAACATTAAATGTTGGAAATGGTATATAGATGGCATCTTTCTAGTCCGGTCAGGCCCTGAGAACGATTTTCATGGCTTTGTCAGATACCTCAATAACATTCAGACACATCTTACTTTTACATCTACAATACACAAGTCAGAAATTGATTTTCTTGACTTAGCTATCAAACACAAAGATGATACATTTTACACCAGACTCCATAGGAAACCCACAGAGAGAAATACTCTTCTTTCGTATAACAGTAACCATGCACGTGTCCTGAGAAGCGGATTGCCGTCTGTCCAATTTCTGCATCTTCGTAGAAATTGTTCCTACAAGGAGGATTGTATGAGAGAAGCACGAGTTCTGAAAACCAAACTATTAGCCAGGGGTTATCCTAACAGAATAGTAAGGAACTCCCCCGCAACGCGCTTGGTTTTGCCCTAGAGAAGATTTACTTGTCACAAAGAAAAAAACTCCTCTTGAAAATCTGTGTAACCACCTTTGGAGTACGCAAAATCAAGATTCGTAATTTAATTTAAAAAACTGGTATCTCATTAGGAACATTCATCCTGCTATAGAAACTCCCGTGTTTGCATTTAAGCGGGGCAAAAATATTAAAGAACACTTAGTTCACTCTTCCACACAAGGCAGTAACAGGCAAAAAAACAGAACACTCGAATCAGCCTGGGGCCTACCGGAAGTAAAAGGTCATTTCAAATGTGGCAGCTGTGTTGCATGCACCTTTAACTTTGACACAAACATCTTTGAGCATGGTAATGTTAAGCAATGTCTTAACGTTTTTTCTAACTGTAATAGAAGAAATGTTGTTTATTGCCTATGGTGCCCTTGTCATCTACCATATATTGGACAAACCTCACAACCTGTCAAAGCATGCATTGGTCAACACTGAAGCAGAATAAGATGTTCTGTGCTCTGTGCAGAATGCCCCTCTGGTATCATATTTCATGGAGAAGAACTAAAAGGGCAGGTTATTGACAAGGCAACTATCCCTGAAAGAGGAGGTGATATATCACAGATTCTGCAAAGACTTGAATGCCAGTGGATAGCAAGGACTAATTCTATCATTCAAGGACTTAATACAGCTGAAGAATGGCATAGTTTTGTGGCCACTCTATCAAATTGACCATAAAAGCTACAATAACTTGCCGCAATATGACAACTAGCGCAATAACGGGCTTCTATATAACAGCGACTACAATGTAATATTGTAACTATGTACCTCCTTTAATAACTGACATGTATATGTGGAAGATATCACTCTTGTAATTAATTTAGCATGTTGCATGTCCTTTCCATTATATACACTGCGACCCCATTATTCAAGACACCAAGCCGTAACCTGACTCAGACGCAAATTCAGACTTCCTTGAGAGACAATTGGTGCACGCCGCACATGCTTGGTCGGTGCAGCACGATTATCACAATCACAATGTCCTTATTACACTGGTACTGACTCAAATCAAATTTAAACTGAGATGCCAACTTGACCATGTGTTATCATCAGTCACCCCGGACTCTTGCGCACTGCTACTTTGACATAATATGCAGCCCTAGTTGTGGCCTCATGGACATAGAAAACATCAACGGGTGTTAAAATTTGCTAATTTTAGTCTTCATTTTAATTTTTACTCCTTTTTTTAATTTTCTCCTCTTTAGAACTATCACAAACGGGCATGGGCCTTTTTGCCAGTACATCCTGATCAAGAAATGATGGCACTCCTTAAATTCCTATCACGGGGATACAATAGGCCTGCCAGCGATCGCAGATCAGCACGAGACAACGATGCTCGTTGCTATCTGCAGTGATGTCTGCCACGCCGTCTGCACTTGGCGGGTAGAGTGCGCGGCTATAAATAACCTTGTAGCGCGTGCCGGCTCCTTGTCATTTTACACGCGGAGACGGACTCACGCGGATCTCCGATATTCCATCCTTTTAAAACAGAAACAAAGCTGATGAAAGCGGCCTCCTTTTTCATACATGGATGAGCCATCCTTGACTCTACAATATCGGTAAGCGCTTCTGGGAGATGTTCTATCGATTCCATAGCAGAGCCACACTGTTGATATGCGCTACACTGAATCCTTGATTATGTCACCTTTTTCTAGAATAATATCCTTGAGCACGGATTGTCGTGGTTTACACAAACATAGATACGGCTACAAGTGCAAGTACGCTTTAAGACTGTGAGTCCTCCTCCCCCCTCACTGGGGTAAGTTTATAACCTAATAGAATTGGTTCATCTTGCAGTTCAGGAATGAGGCCTTACTATTCCTTTTATTTCTCATTCTCGCTAGTGCCCGGCTGGGTCCCATGCAAGTACCTTTCCTTAACACTCACTTCCTTGTGGTGCACACATGTCACACTGACAATGGATTCTTATTTCAGATACTACCACCAGCAATCTATTAGCTTATCAGCTGCTTTCCCAAAGGCCCTCTACTGATATTGTGTTATCATTCTTTCAGATGTCCCTGCATTATTAGATCCTGAAGAGACTCCCTATTGTTGACGGCGTCGATACGTCGTCGACAACTCAAAGCGAACCATTTTCCAGCCTCTATCAGTGGGATGTATGACGTAACAACGCCAGTCATTACAACGCGTGCAGTTACATCACGGTCGTTACAACGACTGCGATGTTACTACGCTATGCCATTACAACGCAAGTCTTTACATCGACTTGCACTAGATGGCGTGCTAACATTAGAAAAGAGTAATTTACTATTCCAACTGCAGTCCACTTAACAGTAGGGAAGGTGTTGGGATAGTAAACTACACTATTTGTAATGTTAGCACGCCATCTAGCGCAAGTCGATGTAAAGACTTGCGTTGTAATGGCATGCGTTGTAAATCCACTTGCGTTGAGAAAGTTTCGTTATAATGGTAGTGCGTTGTAAAAGTTGCGTTGTAAAGGTTGTTTACCCTATCAGTGTATTCGAAGGCTGTGTACACTTATCTGATTCTTCTGTTATGGTCGTCTTTGTAACTTTGGAAACCATTTTTATGTCACAAAATGTCACAAATTGTTATGTAGGTTCTATGTTCACTTGGGACACCATGCACTTGATTTTTGAACAAATGTGAAGATTTATTTAAATAAACATTTGAATTTACAAGCATCACGCAGTATACAGTCCTATCTCTCTCTGACATCCACTTTGCCCTTTTTTATTTCCACTGTGCTGATTATTATTGTTTATTACATGCATTTGTTCACAGGAACCATTGTTTCTGTTTACATAGTATATACCCTGGTTCCATGTGAGTACGGTGCCCCTTGTTTCCTTTTACAAAGCTACAAACAGCAGATCAAAACCTCTTGTGAACTCTTTTTCTCTCACAAGATCAACTACTAAAGTTGTTTCGATTTTCTCCACTTATCATAAACTTGTGAGAAAGCAAAATTTGACACCCATACAACAACACTCAGATAATTTCCACCCTTGGATATCTCAACCCCACGAGCACCAAATAGTTTAGAAATGTCAGAGTTACCCCAACTGCCCAGCAATATTAGGCAGGCATTTTCCTCTACCAAGACTCACACAAGCACAGAACTCATTCCACAGTTAGGCCCACCAAATCAAAAGTCCTCTATTCAAACAGCAACTATGTACCCAGTTCATGGAAGTCCAGGCAACATATCTAAGGATCAGAGGCGGCTCCTCAGCTAAGATGGAGGATCGTCGCCCCACTGCTCCGCACAGGACACATAAAATGATAACAATTTGCGTTATTATCATTTTATGTTTCCTTCTGCTGCAGCAGCTTTCTGGTAAGGGTGGGGCTGCTCCGAGGACAGAGGAGCAGGGTAGGAGTGGTTTGCCCACTCCTAATTGCACATAACTGTTTGGCCAGCCCTTTCAGGCCACCCAAAACAGTCATGCGCACTTCCCATATTCTCCATGCAGGCTGCATTACAGCCTGCATGAAGTACATGCCCAGGCCCCAATTTCCTTGCGGAATGCTGATCCACGGTGCTCAGACCAATCAGAACGCTGCATTGCAGCCTTGTGCTAACGGGAGCCTGGGAGCCAAGTGCTTCCTGCTGCATCCTGTATCCTGCTGCTGGACCAGAGCAGGAAGGACAGAGGAGAGGCGGAGGCTGGCCGGCTGTCACAGGTAAGTGGATATTAAAAAAGTAGCTTTGAACCGATCTTTACTTCCCAACACCAAAAGCAACTATGTTGCTGAAGGTGACACAACAAGCAAGACAGAGAGTTTCCCACAACCCTGTTTTACACTCAGTCACTTCAAACAGACACCAACACTCATCACTGCCTTTCACAAGCTTCACAAGTGCTCAGCCCCTCTTTAATAGCCCCCCCTTCATCCATTCTCTGGAACCCACCTCCACATCGAGCTAAAAGAGACCAGTGCAAAAACAGACAAGCATGCCCACCCCCTCTTGTTGAACCCATGAATACGTGCACCAGGTCAACAAGACATTTTAAACAGACGGAATATTCTTAGGCAAATCCCCTTAAGAGTTGAACCGCCTGAACACCAACGCTATTGAAGGCATTGAGGAGTATATTTACTAACTATTTTGCACCGGCTTTACGTCACAAAAGGGAAGCAAATCAGTGTAAAATGTTTTTTGAAATTTACTTTGCAGCACAAAACTTGTTTTGCACTGGAAAGTTAAGTGAAAGTAACACAAAGCAGGGCCTGGCGCTGCAATTCATTATTCAGCATCCAGAGGGCGCTCCACAGGTGGTAGATGGACGTTCTCATGCAGCCACCCGTGGGTTTTGACGCAAATCCCTATCTACGAAAACAAAAGTAGACAGAATCAAGGAATAACACCTTTTTTGACATTGGCGGTATTGAGGTGCAATGATTTTATTTCTCCAATCTTTTCCACCTTGGCATGCCTGCTTCAATGTACAGCACATATACAATAAGGTAAAGATTAAACGTTAGTATAAGCATAGTATTTTGTACTGCAAGGGCACCCTTTCATTACAAAAGCGAGCGCACACCCACACACTTGTGTGTGCGGTGGTAGGCAGACTGATTGTGAGCCAGGGCTGAAAAGAGAGCAGAATAGTGCTATAACTCTGTAGATCTGGGGTTTTCCTGCTCTCTCCCTCTCACACAAAGTAGGGCAGCAACTTTAGTTTTAAACTAGGCCTTATACCATGACAAAGTATCCACATGAGTCACTCTGCGTGCTCTCAATTAAATATGAGAACGCAAGGAATTCCTATATGCAAGGGGACTCACTGTCACCAATCCAAAAGTGGGTGGATACCCCGAACCATTCACTAAAAACAACATCATTGGCCCATGCACTAAGTAAATCTATATTCAAATCATTCTTAAAGAACCACCAGGATGGTGTAGCCACCATGCCACCTACCCATGACTTAAAAATGAAAAGTCACCCGAGCTTAGGTAGAGTGATGCACACATTGCAAAACTCAAAGTGAAATTCATCCACCGAGGAGGACTGGAGCTGGCTCGCCTCCACCCTTAATCAACCCGCTAAGTCTCTAGATAACAACATCCACAGGAAATATTTTATGCATCCTTAGACTTAGTGAAGCCTAACATTCAGCCTACAACTGGTAAGGAAGCTCTCTCACTACTCTCTTGGAATGTCACAGGTCTTTCTAAACTCTTAGATGACGCCAACTCCTGCCCCTTTCGGGCACACAATGATATAATCTGCACTCAAGACACCTGGTGCAGGGATTCTATAACACCCACAGATTACCAAAGTTACCATTTAACAGCCATTAAATGAAAATGCAGGGGCGGAGCCAATGGTGGCTTAAGTACTGTGATCTCAAACACTGTGAACTGCTCAGCTGAACAGAAAGACACGGGAACAGGCAACATACATGTGCTACAGTTTAAGTGGTCTTGTACGTCCAGTGCCATCACCTGATTGATTGGCCTAACTTAATCTGGAAGCCAAATACTATGGCAAGCGTTTGCTGAAAGAGTTAGACCTTTGGGCGGCGAACAACAACTCCATTCCAGCAGCACTTCAAACAGGGTTGAGGAGAGCCAGCAGCACCACAGATAATACGTTGGTCCTTGCATGTTAATACCCGTGGCACTAAAGAAGAAAAAGGCAGCATGATTGCAAGCAGTATCGATCACATGGCCTGTGATGATGTTGCCCCTGCGACCGAATGGGTTATATTAAAAAACTGGGGGGGAGGAGCTTAGCGCGCATCCAAGATGGTCGCGTGAGCACAGGGCTCCCCGGACCCTCGCCACTCCTCGCAATTTATCCTGATGATATCCTGATTTCTTGGACGGGCTTTTGAGGGTGAACCTAGACTGAGTCCATAACTCCTTTCAGAATTTGAATCGGACTTGGGGGGCCGAAATTACAGCATTTTGAACTTTTGAGGCCCATCTCGGGGCAGTGCCGGGGACTTGGTGAACTGTGGATCCGGGACGTAGTTCAACAACAACGGCATTGGGACCTCACCAGTGGGCGTCCCCCACTTTCAGGTTCGCTTTTGGTTTCTGGCACGGTCTGATTGAGGGTCTGTTCCGCTCAGCCGGGGACCAGTCCAGTTTGGTGTCATCACTGCTTTCTCCCTACGGAGTACTGAGTCAAGTCGTGACTTTCTCCGGACCCCACGGCCCAGCTTCTCGGCCGGTTGGTGTCCGGCCGACCGGTGGCCATTTTCACTCGGTCCTGCGGGCCCCTCCTGGGTGCATCTTCCACCATGACGGGCAGGGGTGAACCCGAGAAGCGGAAGACCAAGACGTCTCTTCGCGGGGGACAGATCCAGACAAATGTTATGGACCACTACACTCAAGCCAAGGGATCCCCGGGGCCCTCCAGCACTGCCCCGGAGGATGCTGGAGACGGCCCATCTGTCCCTGTCGACTTGTCCCTGCAGGACATTATGGGCGCCATTACCGGTATGAAGGAGACCATCGGCCAGCAGTATGAGGCCCTGGCTCGTAAACTTGACACGGTCGCCATCGATGTCACTTTAATCAGGGCTGACCTGTCCAAAACTAACGAGAAGGTGAAGTCATTGGATTTGACGACCTCCAGCCTCACGGCCGATGTGTCGGAACTTCGAACAGACCTTGGTGCCCTGAAATCGGCAAACGGCTTGATGTCCCATCGGTTGGATGATTTTGAGAACCTGGCAAGACGCAACAACATCCGCGTCATAGGTGTTCCAGAGAATCCCGAGACTCGTTCTGTTGACCTCCTGATCGAAGAGCTAATCCTCACCCATCTTGCCCCGTCTGGACTTAGCAAGTTTTTTGCTGTGGAGCGTGCACATCGTGTCCCGGGCGGTAAGCCCAGGCCTGGCGCTCCCCCGAGGCCTATCATCGCCAAGCTTTTCCATTTCAGGGACCGAGATGCGATCTTGCAGGCCTCGAGGGTGCACGGCCCGGTGAAATTCGAAAACTCCTCAGTCAATTTTTTCCCGGACTTCACTCAACTCGTTCAGAGACAGAGGATGGGCTTTCAGGGGGTTAAGCGACGTCTTCGGGACCTGGGCTTGAAGTATGCGATGCTCTTCCCTGCCAGGCTTCGAGTGGAACATGAGGAGCGGACCTTCTTTTTTGAACGACCGGACAATGTGAGTGACTGGTTGGATTCCCTGCCTGGTCGGGGCGATCGAGCGGGGCACTCTGGCGGTGCCAAAGGTGGTGAGCCTCTACAGAATTGACTTTTCGGTCCCTACCCTTGATACTCGGACATTACTCAGTTGGGTTCTACCTCTCTTGTATATTTTGTTCTATAGTAGCTCTCGTCCGGGTGGCGGGTGGTTGCCGGCCTTCCTCCTCCTCCAGGGTCCTTTTGTAGAATGGGATTGTTAGGGCGACAGGCACACTGCATTTTGGGGTGGTTTTACAGTTTGCAGGGGTGCAGGGAGGGGGAGTTGTAACGGGTTTTGGTGGGGGTGTTTGTGTATGGGGGTGTTTTTTTTTTCTCTCAAGGCGGCATATTTGTTCTTTCTTTGTTTCCGGTGTCCTGCTTTCTGTGGGGAGACTCCTGCTACTTTTGTGGGGATGGGGGGTAGTGGGTTGAGGTTGCTAACTTGGAACGTCAATGGATTGGGGGATCGTATCAAACGGGGTGTTGTACTACAATATTTGCATCGTCTGGCGCCTGATGTTGTACTCCTGCAGGAAACGCATTTGGTTGGCAATGTGTGTCATGCTATGAATAGGTGGGGATACCGACTGGTTGCACACTCCGGGTTCACCACCGGTTCCAGGGGGGTCGGTATTCTTGTTCGGTCTTCCCTCCCACTAGAGATTGACAACGTCATCCTTGACGACAGAGGGCGTTATGCCGCCCTAACTGGGAGGTGGGAGGGTAGGACCCTTTCTTTAGTCACGATATATGTCCCCCGGGCCTCCAGACCTCCACTTTCTCTGCTGTTGGTCGGATGTTGCTGGAACTCCGGATAGTTCTCTCTTCATGGGTGGTGACTTTAATTCTGTGCTATCCGGCGACCTGGATCGTCATCCCCCCAGGGCCCTTCCCGTTTCCCAATCATGGCTTGGTGGGTTCTTGGACACTTTTGGGCTGGTGGATTGTTGGAGGTTGATGCACCCGACGCAGTGTCAGTACACCTTCCACTCCGGGGCGCATGGGAGTCTCTCCAGGCTTGATTACTTCCTTATGCCCGCGGCCCAGGCCACCCACATTGGTGAGGTTCGACACTTGGCCCGGGGCATCTCAGATCACTCCCCTGTGTGGCTGCAGTTTGATACGGGGATGCAGGCCGCGGGGCGGATCGCCCCCATTAACCCTTGGCATCTCCGTAACCCTAAGACTCGCGATAGCCTCCTGAAGTCGCTCGACCACTACTTCTTGGAGAACGAGGGGTCTGTCTTGTCCTCAGTGTCCTTGTGGGAAGCCTTTAAAACGGTCATATGGGGCCAGGCCCTCTCTTTAATAGCTGAGACCAAGAAAGCTAGGAATGGGGAGGTCGCGGGGCTTGAGGCTGAAATACTGGAGTTGGAGGCTGAGCTAGACTCGGGTGTTACTCATGAGGGGCTTCATGCCCTTAGCTTGAAACAGTTTGAATACAAATCCCTTGTCACTGATGCCGCCAAGACATTGTACAGGGAACAGCAAGGTAGACTGTATGATGTCGGGGATAAGGCGGGTAAACTGATTGCTTGGCTTGATAAGAAGGAGAGAGTGAATCGCGTGGTCCCTGTGCTTCAGAACCCCGACGGGGTGCGTGTGACTGACCCTGGCGAGATTGTGGAGTGTTTTGCTGACTATTTTCGTGTGATCTACTCCCCGGTGTCCGACAGAGATGTGGCTGACTCTTGTTCCCTGTTGAGGGATATTGCGCTGCCTTGCCTGTCTGAAGAGGATCGAGAATGCATGGATGCGTCGTTGTCAGCCGACGAGATCGCGGCCGCGATTCGTTCCCTTCGTACTGGTAAGGCTATGGGCCCCAATGGCTTGCCCATTGAATTGTACAAATTATGCCCTGATAAAGTGGCGCCGTTTCTCCGCGATATGTTTTTGAAGTCGCGTGAGCTCGGTTCCCTCCCTAGTGACCAACGTCTGGCTACCATAGTTGTGATTCCTAAGGAGGGCAAGCCTCGTGATCGTTGTGCCTCATACAGGCCCATTTCCCTATTAAACGCTGAACCGAAGATTCTTGCCAAGGTCCTCGCTAATCGCTTACTCGCTGTTATCTGTGACTTGATTCATCCGGATCAGTCCGGTTTCATTCCCCACCGGAACACTGCTCTCAACCTGCGGCGTTTGGATGGCGTTCTCGCCAGGGCGGAGTTTCTTTCCGAGCCGGCCATCTTGGCTTCGTTGGACGCCACGATGGCCTTTGACACAATCGAATGGCCATACCTCTGGGCCGCACTGGCGAAGTTCGGTTTCGGGGCGGGATTTATCAGTTGGGTGAGACTTTTATATACGGATCCGCTAGCTCAGGTTGTTGTCAATGGGAGGGTGTCCCAGCCCTTCGCTCTCGGGAGGGGCACTAGGCAGGGGTGTCCGTTGTCCCCCCTGCTCTTTGCTCTTGCTTTAGAATCGCTCGCAGCCTGGCTCCGATGGGAACCGTCGATAAGGGGTATTCAGTGGGCCCCTGGCTTTGAGGACCGAGTCTCGTTGTACGCCGACTATATTCTCTTGTACCTCACCTCCCCGCGTGAATCCCTTAATGTCCTTTTTGATGTCCTCACTTCTTTCGGGAAAAACTCCGGGTTGACTATTAATTGGTCCAAATCTTGTGTGTATGTCATTTCCGGTGGCCTTCCCCCCCTGCCGAATAGGTTTCCCATCCAAATTTCGCAATCCGGTTTCAAGTACTTGGGGGTCTATGTATCGTTGGACCTGGTGGTCCGCCATGAGCATAATCTCCTTCCTCCTCTTCGGCGCTTGAAGTTGGATGTGGCCCGCTGGCGTAGGTTGCCGTTGTCGCCACTCGGTCGAGCGGCACTTTTTAAAATGATGTCACTGCCCCGATTTCTCTACGCACTCCAGAACTCCTTTGACATTATTCCGGCGGCTTATTTCCGGGAGGTAGAGGGTTTGCAGAGGAGACTGAGTTGGGATGGTCGCGCTCGTATAGCTCTCGCAAAACTGACTCTCCCCTGGTACGACGGGGGCATCGCGCTCCCGGATATCAGGAGGTATTATTGGGCCTCCCAGCTGTCCGCTATCAACCATGCTACTTACGCACCGGGTCCGAATCCGGCTTTCGAGATGGATAAATATCAGTTGCCTGGTGGCGACTTCAACAGAGCACTCTATTCTCGGGCGGCTGGGAGGAACCTAACGGGACCCACTAAGATTGCAGTACGTGTGTGGAGGGATGCTAATGTTGCCATGGGTTGGAATGAGCGCCTGACACGAGCGACCCCCTTGTTTGTGTCGGACGGATTGGGATGCCTCTGGACAACGAAAGGCTTTGAGAACTGGGATATGATTGGCATCAGCAGAGTGGGTGACCTCTGGGTGAAAGGTGCGGTCAAATCCTTTGCGGTGCTTCAGAGTGAGTATGAGTTGAGTGAGAGGGAGTTCTTCAGGTACGTACAGGTTCGCCATGCTCTGCTGTCGGCCTTTGGGGCGGGTACCACGATCCCCGCGGCTTCCCCACTCGAGGACCGTATACTTGATGGTCATCTGCCCGATAGTACAATTTCCTTAATTTATAAGAAGTTAATTAATAATTGGGCAGACCTCCTTGTGCATCTTCGGGAGGCCTGGACCGGACGGGTTGGAGTTGGACGACGAGGACTGGCAGTCTGCACTGTCCTCCCCGAAGGAGGTCGCCATTCCGGCCAATCTCCGTCTTGTCCAGCTAAAAATTCTTCACCGTGTGTATGTGACGGGTCCTCGGTTGGTTGTGATGGGTTTTTCTTCGGATGGGCTGTGTAAGCGCGGCTGTGGATTGAGTGCCACCTTCCTTCATATTCTTTGGGAGTGTCGCGAGGTCGAGGCCTATTGGCGCCGTGTGCATGCGGTGATGGAGGATGTCACTGGGGTCGCTCTGTTGCCTGAGGCTCGTCGATGTCTGCTGAATGTATGGGAGCCTAATGACTACAACGTTGCCCAGGCCCGGTGGGCGGCACTTGGGAACATGATTGCAAAGAGGGATATCGCGCAGCTTTGGGGTTCCCGACGGCCTCCCACCGTGTCAGTGTGGAAGGAGAACATGGATTGGTGCATGTTCAGAGAGAAGACGGTATATCTGGTTCGGGGCAAGCCTGGGGCGTGGGGTAAAATTTGGGGTCAATGGAACGCCTACCGAGGTAACATTTGTACGCCCCCTTTTGACGATACTTCTGACATTCCTCTGTCCCCCTGATCCTGGGGTTCCCAGAATACTGTACTTGTTATGTGGATGGTTCTGACTTCCCCGCTGCCTCCCCTCCCCCCCGGGTTGACTTTATTGACCTCCTGATTCTTTATCTGGTATGCTGGGGTCCCCCCGTTGGCGCTCGGCACCATTTAGATTGTTTCTCGCCTTGAGTTTTTTTTTTTAGTTTTCTTCAAAATTTTAAAATTTTAAAATGTCTGTATCCTGTCTAACTTTTGAATTGCCGAGAATAATTCTATATTCCTGCTGTGCCTTTGGAGATCAGTTGCTGCTCTGCGACGCTATGTAATTGACTGGCACAAACTAGCGGCCGGCCCTGGTGGTTGTAGGCCCGTGTCTGTAATTTTGACTCTCTGCACAATAAAGTTTTTCAAAAAAAAAAAAAAAACTGGGGGATAAAAGAGAGCCATTCAGTCGCTTTATTGGAATACATGCGTGCAACTCAAACTTGCTCAAAATGGCCAAATACCAAGAACAATAGTGACCAATAGAGGAGTAAAGCAGAGTTGTGTGCTAGCCCCTCTGCTGATCAACCTATGTATAGCAGATTCTCCGTGAAACTATCAAGACTCCTGGAAGATCAACAAAATTAACTCACTATTGATGTAGGCCTCACAATATACAGATGATACACTAACTCTAGATTATAGAGCAGCAGGCCTGATGAATTCACTGAGTGCTCTGGATGGATTCAGTGCTGCTAGCAAGCTAAGAATTACTGCAACAAAATCTGCAGTGCTCGTTTTTAGAAAGAAACATTGTTGGTTGATAAGACAGCGATTAGGGGAACCCAAGATAGAAAGGCAAACCAAATACTCCTACCTTATGAGGTTCCACAATCAAGCCTGCCCAAAAGAACATTGGTCACATCTAAAGTCCAAGACTGCACCAGTAGCCTATGCCAAATTCAACTACCCAGGCACATATCAGACTGGAAGTTAACTTACAGCAACCTTCATTATAACTTATGTTTCTATGTTTAGTCAGCTGCCATAAGCTGTGGAATGCCATGGCCAACTCTTTAAAAGTCTTTGCTGGGGTAATACCTCTCAACAAGCCACTGGAAATGTGTCCCCTGGCCAATTAACCGGAATACAGCCCTGAGCATTTGGCAACAGCAATCTCTCTGGAATTTGCCAACATCACCAGAGATCTTCAAATCTGTGGCCAAAAAAACAAGTAAAAACACTAACTTTCGTAAGAGACACTGAAACCCATCGGGCATGATTACGATCTTGGCAGATGGGATACTGAATCGCAAACTTGACGGATATCCCGTCCGCGGTATTACAAGTTCCATAGGATATAATGGGATTCTAATTTGGCGGACGGGATATCCGTCACGCTTGTGATGGAGTAACCGTGTCGCTAAGATCGTATTAAGGCCCGTATTTTCCCAAAACTCACAGATTACACCTCAGGGAGCTTCCTTGAAAATACGCGGCCAAACTATCTTTTATTTTCAATGTCAAAACCAATCCGGTATCATTTTATTTGCATATGGTTTTCATGTATTCCACTAATGGGGTATTGACCTGCTTGACCGGCCTACGTGAAACTGTTCCATTCATTGCTACTTAAGCAGTTTTAAACAGGAATCACTAACATATATACTATGCTTGTGTTACCCTCTTTCACTAGAAATGGCTCTGACCCCTCTCTATTGAAGAGTGCTGACATTTCCAATGAGCTGTGAAAACACTCAAATGTCATTTTATGTGGTGGAGTTCATCAACACATCTGTCCTCTATACTGGTCTTACAGAAGAGGGGGTCTGCTAGCATGTTGTTTTCAATATAATTATCATGTTTCCTTCTTTTCTTTCAGGGATTTGAAACTCTGTTTTTTGTCTCAAATGTATGAACATGGTTTTTTTTTACTCCAGAACACGGTATAATTTTAATTACGTTGTTGGAAATTTGTATTTGGTTGAGGAGGGAGAAACCCTCCTCAAGCAGCAGCCACAATTTCTGTCAGGGTGAAGTCACAAGCAAACCCCAAATTAACCTGTGCCTAACCCTCTGGTAGCTTGACACAAGCAGCCAGGCTTGACTTAGATGCAACGTGTAAAGTATATATGCAGCACACAAACAGCAGTAAAGTGAAAAGAAAAGAAAACTCCAACACCAATTTAGATAAATAGAGTAAAATGTAATAAATAATTTGGCACCCAAACAACAAAAATCCAGTTAACAGAACTGGAGATATGCAATTTTAAAGATTTAAGGGAAAGTAGTGAAAATAGTGCCTAAAGGCGCCAGCTGTAGTTATTTGATCACGTCAGACTGGGACAAAGTCACAGGTTCAGGCAAACCGTGATGGAGCATGGGCCAGATGCAGAGACTAAATTTACCATAAATACTGGTTTGCGGAGCATTGAAAGATCCAGCGTCGAGAATGCGTTGCACAGCGGCTGTTCCGAGTAGCTGCGATGCTAGATCCTGCTTTGCCATCCAGAATGCCATCGACGAGGGGCTTGCGATGTGAAGTCTTGCATCGAGGGCTGCGATGTGGAGTGTTGTGTTGTCGTGAAGAATGCTGTCAACAAGGAGCTTGCAAGGCGAATGCCTGTGTCGAGGATGCATCGTACAGCGTAGGCTTCAAGGATACTGCATACTGTGATGTGAGGTCAGGCGTCGGGGAGTGTTGCGCTGCAGTGGTTCTGATGCGGCTACTAGGTAATGCGTCACGCTGCATCGGTTTTAGTTCACAGGACCAATGCTGAGCTGGCAGAGCACCTTTAGACTGACTTTCAAGGATCCAGCCCTGGAGTGGAACCCCTTGTGGGGTAGAACTCACAGCAGACAGAGTCCAGGTGCCGTGTTCAAGGTAAGGTGACATAAAAAGGTATATATTACTTAAACAATGTCAGATATTCTTTGAGAAATTGCTATTTGCGTCAATACATAGGAATGGGATAACTTGTTTTTCCTGCCCTCCTTTCTTTGTATGGTATACAGCTTTAGAGAAACACTGATCCGGTGTGACGCTCATAAAACATAAGCATCAACAACCATGTTGGTCTATACTGGAGACCAAAGTTCCAGTTGCGGAATTTAGGTAGATATACCATACTTATGATGTGGTCCCTAATCTACTAACAATTGTGGGACACCAAAAGTAAATTGCTAACTCTCAACTAAAGATAGTCAATTTACAAAAAATAAATCTCTCTACCACTCTTAAATTTCTCCTTGTCCACTAATCCATAAAATAACCCTTAATCACTTGTGTGTACTCTTGTTTCTTTCAAGTATTTCTTTTTCACATGGACAATCTTTTCATTTTCATATTTCTATGGAGACATAAGGTCTGTGCCCCCATTTCACACTCTGGTGGATAGTCTAAATATATACTGTGAGCTCCTACACTCCACCCTATTGTGCATTTGTTTAGAAAATTATGTGTTCTGCTAACATTGCACTAATATCAAAAATATGAAGCAGAAGTGCTCAAATTTATATCAAGAGTATTGTCTCAGGTTTGAGTAATTTTGTATGTCTTTTGATTGTGTGTATTTTGCACTTTGTTATAGAGAAAGTTGAGATGGTTCTCCCTGACGAAGGCTTTTGTGCCGAAACACGCGTTGTGTTTGCATTGACCGCCAGCCTTTGAATTATTTGTTAATATACCAACTCCTTCTCACACTTTTTAAATAAATGTTTAGTATTGCATATTGTTGCCTTTGATACAAGAGTTGTGTTTTTGTACATATGTGGTTGTGTTTATGTTGCTATATATGTATTGTAAATGTTGGTGTTTTTTTTATGAATTACACTACAACATATGAGATAACACTTATAAAAAATATCAGGGGGGAGGAGCCTAGCGCGCAACCAAGATGGCCGCGTAGGCTTACGGCTCTCGAGGGCCTCCGCAACCTCCCACGTCTATCCTGAATTAATCCTGGTTTATTTGACGGGCTTTTGCAGATGAACTTGCGCTGAGGTGCCACCCGTTTTCCAAATTCAGATCGGACGCCGGGAGCCGGAATGGTTGCACTCCGAAGTTTGTGGCCTGCTCTTGCCTTGGTCCCGATCTCGAGCTGGTGAAGTGCCCGGGTACGAAGTGAACAACAGCGGCTGGCAGGGCTTGACCTGTCACGGACCCCGCACTTTCACTTTCGTTTTCAAGCTTGTTTTCTGATATCGGCTGAGAGACTTTGGTGTTTCAGAGGGGTTCGGACGGCGGAGTGTCTGGCCTGACTCTCGGACTCTACATGGGCTTACTGTCGGCTGTGTTTAATTGAATTAGCCACCTGGTTCCCTTTTTCCTGGTGCGGGCGGGTGCCAACCTTGGTGGCCTCCGGACGATGGCGGCGAGACTAGACGGAGACAAGTCGAAACCCAAGTCAACCCGGAGGGGTGCCTATACCCAGGTCAATAATATGGATCGATATGCGCAGGCAAAGGGATCACCTAGTGGCTCGCATAAATCGCCTGAGAGGTCTAAAGAGGTCTCAGACCCATCGTCAGAATTGACTTTGCTGGACGTCATGGGCGCCATTGAGGAGATGAAGACCGCTGTGGGTCAGCAGTTTGATACCCTGGCTCATAAATTGGATGCGGTCCTGATCGATGTGAATTTGGTCAGGGCAGACCTGTCCAAGACTAACGAGCGGGTCGACTCCTTGAGTCAAGCGGCGTCGAGCTTAACTGTGGACGTGGCCGCCCTGCAGACGGAGGTCCGTAGGTTGCGGCTAGCCAGTGACCTGACGGACCGTCGACTTGAGGACTCCGAAAGCAGGGATAGACGGAACAACGTTCGTATCATTGGAGTGCCGGAAAGATCGGAGGAATCTGCTGCGGATCTTTTTGTGGAGGACCTGGTGACCAATCGTCTCGTCCCCAAGGGACTGAGCAAGTTCTTTGCGGTGGAGCGGGCCCACAGGATTCCGGGTGGTGCGCCCAAAGTGGGTGCTCCCCCGCGGCCTATAATCGCCCGGCTCTTTAACTTTCGGGATAGGGATGCTATCCTTCAGGCGTCGAGGGTGGCCGGGCCGCTGAAGTTTGAGAACTCTAATGTCAGCTTTTACCCGGACTTCACGCAAGCGGTCCAAAAACAACGGCTGGGATTTCTGGGCGTCAAACGGCGCTTGAGGGACATGGAGCTGAAATATGCGATGTTATTCCCGGCTAGGCTGCGGGTTGAGTTCCGGGGTCGCTCACACTTTTTCGACCGGCCGGAGGCGGTTGGAGACTGGTTGGATGCCCTGCCTCGGGGACAGGATCGAGACAGTCGGACGGCGGAGAGCGGACGGGATTTGGTGGAGCAGGACTAGAACTTGGTTCCTGGTGATGGACTGGACTGGTGACGTTTTGTACCTTGGCTCAACTGGACTCTAGTTTGGCACAATATGCCCTCCAAATGCCCGGGGGTTGTGGGGAGCTTATTGGGGCCCTTTCCTCCTTCTGGGGTTCTTTTTGTGGTATATGTTAGGGCGACAGGCACACTGCGAGTTGGGGGGGCTGTTTGGGCTCATGCAGGGGTGCAGGGAGGGGGGAGTTGTGGTTTGGGGATTGTGGGGGAGGGGGGTTGTTGGGGATTGTTTGTTTGTTTCGCAAGGCAATGTGAAGTTCTCTGCTGACTTATCCGGTTTGTGCTTTCTGGGATGTGGGTATCATTCACGGGAGTGGGATGGGGGGTAGGGGATTGAGAATCCTTTCGTGGAATGTGAATGGACTGGGGGACAGGATCAAGCGCGGGGTGGTGTTGCAGTTTTTGAAACGGATCTCGCCCGACATTGTTTTCCTGCAGGAGTAACATTTGATCGGGAACTCCTTCCATGCCCTAAATAGGAGGGGCTATCGCCTTGCCGCTCACTCTGGTTTCACTTCTGGCTCTAGGGGAGTGGGCATTTTGGTTAGGGCCTCTCTCCCCTTGGAGGTGGACGAGGTGCTCCACGATGATAGGGGGCGCTATGTGGCACTGGTGGGGAGATGGGAGGGTAGGACTGTTTCGCTCGTTGCTGTGTATGTGCCTCCGGGGTTACAGACGGCTACATTTGCTGATTTGGGGCGTTTGGTCCTGGGACTCCCTGGGGGGGTTCTGGTGTTGGGGGGTGACTTTAATGCTGTTGTCTCCGGGTTGGAGGACCGTCACCCCCCCAGGGATCTCCCTAGGGCTCAGGCCTGGTTGGGTGGCTTTTTGGACACTTTGGGACTTGTAGATTGCTGTGGGGTGCCTTTGGATTTTCCCTTCGCGTGTGAGGAGAGAGACAGACTTTCGTTGCCTCCAGCCCTGCTAACTCTGCTACCTTTCGCGACACCCGCTTCGCGGGTGCCGCTCATCTGCCCTGTGACCCTCTGCTCCCTGGTGTGAGCGGCTCCACAGCCGGTGGAGGGATAACGCGCTCCCAGGTCGAGTTAACTTAAAAGTGCACAGTGCGTGGAGCCTACCGGGGGACTGCGAGGACCAGCAGCCCCAGCTCTTCACAGCTGCTGCCTCTTCCCCCGGCGGCCACGCCCCCAGCCTTCTTGTACTTCATTGGCCTCAGCACCACCGCGACGCGGGACGCGCGCGGGACGGAGCACGGGGCGAAGACCGGGCAAAGAGCGGGCCGTTTGAGGCCGTTCGAGTACGTGAGAGTCCGGTCCGGGCCCCCCCTCTTTGCCTGCATCCAAAGGTCTTTGAACCATTAGTAAAATGTGTACACGGGAAACCAGGAGCAAAACTTCTTCACTAGCTGCATCCGGGGCTGTTAAAGGCCCTATTGACACTTACTTTGCTAAAGCTGGCTCCCTTTTGATTGAGGAAATCGAGGTTCTGGAGCGCAGAATCTCACAAGAAATAGACTGGGTAAGGAGGTCTTCAATGGGCCCTATGGCCCAAGCTAGAACCCCAGAAAACAGATCTGGTCTTCCAAACAGCCATAGCACAGACCAGGCAACATGTCCACTCCCAGTCACTAATCCCACCAACCCCGAGCTCACTATTGAGGTCCCGAGTGACTTTGAGGACATGAGCCTTATGGCCCTACCTAACACCCAAATTCTCCAGCTTATAACCACAGAGAACATTGAGACAGCCAAAGTTGTAGGAACCAACTTAGATAGCAATAGGGGTACTAGGGAAGGGGCTGTTCCTAAAAAGAAGCAGGGGCTTCAAAATAAAGAAGATCATAGGACCAAAACTCCGAAATCCAAGCAAGTCAGAGGCAAAAGGGAGAAAGGTGCTTCCTCTGACCCTATTGTGAATATATCAGGACCGCCATCTCCCCCTAGAATGATCAATTCAACCTCACTACCACAACTCAGCAGCAACGCACCATTAGACACTACCTCAGACGACATCACTTTAGAGGATATAGGCAGACTAGTTAGGTCTCTGCTGAGCCCCCTTGAGGCAAGACTTATCAAGATCGAAGCTAGACTAGTTAGCATCGAAAAGGCAACCGTGCAACTTGCCGACTCAAGGAAAATTGTTAACAGTGGGACCAAAACAACAAGAGAGGGACCAGGACCAAAATCCACCAAAGGCAATGGTCCTCCCACAACAATAATGAATAAACCCCCACAAACTAATCCCAAACCCTCACAACCTGCACCAATCAACGCTCTGGCATCACTAGTTGCAAACAAGGCCCCTATCCCTACCCAACAAACGGCAACTGCTACCCCAAAATCAACCCTTCCACTGAAAGATAATATTCAGCCTCCGGCTAAAGCTAAGAGAGATCCTCCTACTACTGGAGAGAAACCTAATACTACTCCCAAACCTAAATCCATAAACCTCCCCCCAGAAGCAGCACCCTACACTCTAGTTCTGGCGGGGGTTCCTGAACTAAATTCCACCACATTTGAATCCACCACTTCACTCAAAAACAAAGTAATCAACTGGCTCTCCGTAAACAGACCGCTACCGAGAGGAACTACTAGCGATATATCCATGGCTAGGAGGGCAACGTGGGTGGGCTACACTAAGAAATCCATTAGAGGTGACTGTATTCTGGTCACCTTCAGAGATCCGAATACAGCCGCATATATCTGTACCTGTGCTGCTGATGAGGATTTTGCGAGCATCATCCAACCATTACCCCTCTCATTTTTTTACCCCTCAAATCTGTATAACCTTGAGGACCACTGGTGGAGGTACCACCAGGAGTTGCTGGAGGGTTGGGAAAACTGTCACAGGGAGAACAACAACTATCCGTCACACAGGGAAAGACCAACAGAGCAGTTCCCTACATATGGGGATGAGGCCGGCTGGGAAACTGTCACAAGAAGGAGGGGGGGAGGTGGTGGACACAGGAGGGGAATTCCAGGGCCACATAGAATACACTACCCCGCCTATTTATCTACCCATAACCGATACAGCAGTCTTGAAATGGTAGACTGACATGCGGTTGATGAGGGGAGCGCAACTCAAATATCTTCCACAAACGAGCCCAAATTCGCCACAGCTGCTGATCAGTGGCGGTTTCTCTTTGAGGGCGTCGGGGCTCCGCCCCAGGTACATTTTTCAGATCATATTTTTTTTTTTTTTAAATCCCCAAAGTAGAACACAGGGACTGCTTAGATCACATTTTATTTTATAAAAAAAAAATCCCAAAGTAGAACACGGGGCACTGTCTCACTGCAGAGTCTGCAGTCTCACCAATACTGGCGCAGCTCTGCTGTCACGTCACGTGACTGATTTGCTCCCGGACCCAAAGAAGCCTGCTATGTGTTTGCCGGGCCGACAACATCACAGCCCTGAAGGCTGTGATTTCATCAGCTCGGCAAAGACCTAGCTGGAAGGCCCAGTCTCCACCCCCTGATGACGTGGAAGTTAAGTTAGCCCCGGGCGTTTTAAATACAAGCCCGGGATCGCTAACTCTCCACGTCAATCAGAGAGTGGAGGAGAGCTTGTCAAGGTGTCACCCCACCCCTGACCGTCTGCGCAGGCTCGATGACGTCGATCTGACTGCTTCCCGCGTGCGTGAGTCGGCAGTTGGAGTATCAGCAGCCATTTTACTCTCCACTCCAGATGGATGGACTGCAGAGCGGAGAACCAAGGTCGAGGTCGGAGGCGAGGCAGTGTGTCCTGTTGCTGTCCGGAGTAGGGCAGTAGTAGGAGGAAGGACTTGTGAACTCAAACAGTTCACACCAGGTGAGGAGCAAGAGAAAAGATGCTTTTCAAAGGCATCCCCAGCCATGAAAAGGGTAAATATTTGTTTTTCCAAAGAGAATGGCTGTCCCCTGGGCAACTTCTCTGGCCAAAGTAGGAATGGAAGGACAGAACTAGTCTTTTAAGGAAGTCAGATAAATGTCATGCTCTCCAACGCGGATTGCCATTTTTTCAATGCTGTCTGGCTCCATCTCCAGTGGGAACAAAGCAAGAGACATTATTGCACGCCCCTCAGCGATGGACCTCGGGGGGCAGCTGACTGTCCTTCCTGGTGTCTTTCGCGGACGCGGAGCGGGTGAGAAAGTGTCTTAACAAACTCCTGAAGGCCCTTTCACGACCAAACATTGGACTCCCGGGTGTTTTAGAGGGCTGCCCGCGCGAACATTGGTTCATTTCCTGCACTTGGTTTGGCTCGTTTGACACGTTGTAATATTGTCACCCGCTTCATTAAAATGCTCGTTACAGACCCTGCAAGGCAGAATTTCAGCCGTTAAATGGGGTCAAGGTTCGTCGGGCTTGGCTGTGAGTTAAGTGTTTAGGGCTCGCTTAGGCCCGGGTGGAAGTGCGGGGTGGAATGAAAGGGAACGAAGGGCTGTCGTGAGGAAGCTAACCCTTGTCCCCACAGCCTCCACTGGGGCCCTATTCACCAGCTCCTCTGGGCGAGGGGCCTTTGAACGGCTGGACGCCACTCCCAGATCATTCCACTTTAACCAAGGCATTTTTTCCACGCTGCACAATTGGTTTTCTTTCATTGTTACCACTAATCGGATTAGTGGCATTACAAAAGGATTGGTACATGATAATTAGTTTATTGCTCGGCCCACAATGCAATTGGCAACATCTTTCTGAGAAAACGCAGGCAAAACGGATCAGGAATTGGGGGTAAATGATTTGGGACATTCCAACTGAAAACAAAAGTCTACAAGTTACACAGACCTGATGGTTTTAATTTACAACTTCAAACAGTTTTTTTTGCATGGGCAAAGGCGCTGCACAGACAAAAGGCTGGTATTTACATAAATGTTCCCTGGAATTTAAACCCAGTTTCATGAATAAATCCTTGGGATAACAAACTCATATAGATGTCTGTTTCACGCACCAATTGCACTTTCCATCATTTTGCAAGCCAGTCAAAGGTTCCATGAAATGACAATGATTATCCAACATCCCTGGCATTCCTGAAAATAAATTATCCCGCACCATCAGATGCTAGAATCATGGTTTGAGTGCTTCATTATTGCCCCAGGATTTTAACTGCAGCAGCGATTCTGGGAGCAGTGTGGTCGTGTTTGGAGAGTGGGATTTTACGAGTATAAGAACATTGGAATATTGGTAGCTCCCATTGAAAGCAATAAAGTACTCCGGGCTTTTAATGGACGGTAGAAGCCCGAAGCTCTGACAGTTCAAAGTTATGGCCTCACGGAGCCTGAGGGGATTTTAATCCCGCTCATTCCGTAGTATAACGTTCAAACTGGGAGAAAGTATATATATATTTTTTTTTAGTTTTATGTAGCGTGAACTAGACCCGAGACATCGTGCATCAATCAGAGCGCTTCACATGAGCAAGTGTTTCGTTACACAAGGACACATTCATTTTGTTAGGCACTAGGAGATTAAGTGATTTGCCCAGAATCACAGGATGTGGAGTCGAGCCCGAACTCGAACCTTGGTTTCCCAGCTCCAAAGTCGACATTCTAGCCGTGAGACCACATCTCTGTTACCAGAGACACCAAGTGTTAAGTGAGGGTGCTTGCATTAGTTGAGCTATGCATATCAGCACAGAAGGGATAATCATAGATTTGATGGATAGGAGGTACTTCCTAAAAATGCGTCACTCGCATGCCAATAACCTGTTTATTGCTCACTGAAGGCTGTTTCTTAGCTCTGGAGTACATTTACCTATAAGCTGCACCTTATTGCTCTTCCTGCTGGTCTGATTCCACTGATCTCATCCTCGAACACAAAGCCTGCAAGATCTGTTTCTTCTGCAGCAAATTTACATTTATAACAAGTCTGTCGCTTTTCAACTGCGCCCGGTGTGTCTGAAAAGGTGGTTACTTCATGTGTGTCTTTTGAAGACTTTCATATTAAATTCACTGACTTGCAGTGATGGCAAATATGTATTTTAGGTCTGAGAAAGGAGTCTGTGTGAAAGAGCACCTTAATTCAAGGGGTCAGTATTTCAAGTGGTCAGTGTAGTGGCCTGGGCAGTCATCTGAACCGTAGCTCACTCAATCCCACATCTGCAGTGATGCAACATCTGTAAGGGAGCACATATTTGCATGCAAGGAGTCTGAATGTTGGCTCATTTCACTTTCATCAATGATATAACCATGTTTGTTTTCTTGTTGGAACATATAGAGTTATCTACTAGTAATATTTTGTTGGTGGCCTCATGGGTGTAAAATAATATAAATGTGTGAACCCATACAAGTTTGAGAAAGTTATGTTTCTTCCATGCACCAATGCATATTTCATGTAAATATACAAGTTTTTTTAAGTACTGGTTCACCAGACACTTTAGCAGTGATGTACAAAGTATTTAAATTTAAAGTATATAAAACATACTTCTTGTACTATTAAACCTTCTCTACACAAAGGTTTTGGTCATCTTCCTGCTCCTTATATATTTTTTTGAAAGGATTTTACCATGCTTGATTGTTTAAATGTAAATCTATATAAAGCATTCTAAATTACTGTTTGAACAATTGGCTTTGGGGTGAGGGATATTTACGTTTCGTCTTTCAACTGTAAAGCTAGCCGGCTCAAAGTTTGGTTGACAGTCTATAAGATTGGATTATTTTTTTCTTCAAATGAATATTTCTATCTGTAGCCAATTATATCATATGAAGATTTCATTCACCTCCTGTGTACTTGGCTTTGAACAAATGATTCATAAAGGAAACAGACAAGCACAGGTAGGGGAAACATTTTATGTGTTGCATGCATGTATATATTTTATCTCTGTATGCTTATGTGTTTTTTGTTTATACATGGTGCCTTTATGCATGCTATTGAGTTCCAAAAAATGAACACTAACCAATATGAGATTCAATTCTATATGGAAAAAGAAGGCATTTTACTCTGATGGGCTACCTTGAATGCAATTTTATCTCAAGTAGCCACTTGGTCAGTAGGCAGATCCAACCTATTTATGCAACATTGTTAAAATGAATTGTGGTTTATTGCAATTTAGAATGGTTTATTCATGAGGCCTTGGAACTGATGATAGTTTTAGGGGAGGCAGTGGCCTGTTTCTGTTAAGCACAATGGCTTCCGAAAGTCTTGAAAATCCACCATTTGGCTGCTAATTTTTCAAAATTTTCTCGGGGGGGGGAACCCCCCCGAACCCTCCGTAGGTGGTTCGGGCTCGCTCGCTCGCGCGCCATTCGACACCAAAAATTTTCAGCCCCACCACTTTAAAATCTCACCAGCCGCCACTGCTGCTGATACTTATTTTTTAGCACCTGGCACAGTTGATCCCAGACAGGTCCCAAGCGTTACGCCTTCCTCTCCTTCCCCTGATAACAGACCCAAGGGTACGTTCCTCGTCCCCACAAATCCACGGCCGCCCCACGAGTGTACTACTACCAACTCGGTTTTTATGGGCACGGCCTCCACCCAACCACTAGAAATAACAGTGATTTCTTGGAATGTGGCAGGCCTTGCTAGCAAAATAGATTGCACAGAATGGGGTACATACATCAGATCAAAAAATATAATTCTTCTACAAGAAACTTGGGCGCGCGAAGAAACAGCATTCCCGGGTTTTGCCTCCTTCTTTAAAGCAGCTAAATGGGGGGGAAGGGGTAGGCCATCTTGGGGACTAACTACATGGGTAGCCACGGACTTAGGTTGCCAAGCTACTTATTTAGAGACCGCTTCTGATGATCTATTGGCTGTCTCACTCGAGTGGCCGGACTCATCGAAGTTGCTAGTAATCAATATCTACTCAAGGCCGGTTCCAATGCACAAAGAATCTGGCACAGTGGATGAGCTAGCCAAGCTCTTAGAAGGAATCCCAAGCGAACTTGCTTGCCTGGTAGGAGGCGATTTCAATGCTCAATACGAACCACTGCCTGGGCTACGTGATGGTCCTTCCCTGGAGGAAGATTCATATTGGCTTATACCTGAGACGGTGGCACCACCCCCACGGGCCTGGACTCCTTTAGCCCTACAGATAACTGCCCTCACCCTCAACCTTGGTTTAAGGGCATGCAACGGTCGTACCAAATCAGACACACCAAGTACCCATACTTTTAACAAACCCGGCAGCGAATCCAGATTGGACTATATTATGGTCAAACTGTTTATGTGGCCAGCAATAGTCGACTTTAAAGTCACCCCAAGATTAGACAGTGACCACAATTCCCTGGAACTGACTTATTCCCTGCCTGGGAGAGAGGCAATAATCAATGGGTCGGACAAAGATAAAACGGGCCTCCTACTTGAAAATAATCGTAGGAAGGTCAAGTGGGAGAAACTGGCCAGCAACCCAGAACGAATATCCCGGCTATATGAAAGGATAATCCCATTACTGGAGGATGCCTTCCAGCTAGGAACTAGGGTCTTAGACGATGCTACTAGAGGAGAGCTTGCACAAATACATGCAGGCATCCTCACCACCCTAGAGCAGGACCTATTCTCATCTGCAAGGCAAAGGAATGGCCCTAAACCGAAGACATCTTGGTATAATGCCGCTTGCAGGGAAGCCAAGGCCCACTTGCTACTTGCTATAAAGGAACACCATAACAAAGATGAAATCCGCGCCAGGAGAAGATCATATAAAATCCTCCTGGAGAACG
Organism: Triturus cristatus; assembly: GCF_964204655.1. Classification (NCBI taxonomy): domain Eukaryota; kingdom Metazoa; phylum Chordata; class Amphibia; order Caudata; family Salamandridae; genus Triturus; species Triturus cristatus. The sequence continues at coordinate 1,043,084,918 of NC_140588.1, forward strand.
CAAGGGCAGAATGGGACCACGATTATTGGGAAAACCTCACTAATGCATTAACAGCTAGAGATTCCCGTAAATTTTGGCGCGTAGTGGCGAACGGCACGGAGGATTTATCCTCCGCAATAGAGCCCAATATAGCCCCTACGGTATGGCAGACCCACTTTGAGGCCCTGTACGCAGAGGGTGGGGGTGAACAGAACAGAGATGGTCCCACAATTTCATCCTGTCCCACTAGGGTTGTTTTCACCGAAAAAGAAGTGAGGGACGCCATTAAAGGGCTAGCTGCCGGAAAAGCCCCAGGACTTGATGGGGTGCCCGGTGACCTGTTTAAGCAGGAACCCGGGATATGGGCACCCTATCTTACACTAATATTCAATGCCATTGCGGGGGGACTGGAGGTGCCCGATACTTGGAGGGGAGCAGAGGTGGTCCCAATTTACAAAAAGGGATCCCCCTTGCTCCCTTCCAACTATCGTCCTATCAGTCTAATCGACATATCCCAAAAATTGTTCGGTAGACTGATTCTGAATCGACTGCAGGCCTGGACCGAAGAAATGGAAATTTTGTCCCCTTACCAGGCAGGATTCAGGGAGGGTGTATCAACCATAGACCAAATCTTCAGGTTAAATCTCCTCTACTGGAGAACAGCTGTAATCGAGGGCGGCAGTCTATATACCATCTTTGTAGACCTACGTGCCGCCTTTGATTTGGTTCCCAGAGCGAGGCTATGGAGAGTCATGGAAGAGTTGAATGTCCCTACTGATATCCTGACAATCCTGATGAGACTCCACCACAACAACTACGCTCGCGTAAGGTGTGGCAAAGGTGGCAAACTAACCGAAAGGTTCCCCGTTCGCAGAGGTGTGAGACAGGGTTGCGTGCTCGCACCGACCCTGTTCTGCATCTTTGTGAACGGGGTTGTTGCCCACCTAAACAGGATCCCCAACTCCGATGCCCCAAAATTGACCGGCAGCAGGGTGCCTGCAATCATGTTTGCAGACGACACCCTGCTGCTGTCTAAATCCCCCATGGGGATTCAGCGCATTTTGGACGGTTTTCTAGACTTTTGTAATGATCGGGGATTGGAAATCAACCCCCAAAAAACTAAGTTCATGATCCTGAACCCCAACCCCCAGAATCGAGCCCCACCCAGGCTAGGCACAACACAACTGGAACGTGTGCACAATATTGAATATTTGGGGATCACGTTAAACGAACATCTATCGTGGACGTCTCATCAGGCCAAAGTGACCATCAAACTGGCACAGTTGGCGGGTGGCACTATGCGCCTGGCGAACAAATCCTTTTATCGTCCACTAACCCCAATTATTCACATATATAAAACTCAAGCACGGGCGGGTGTCACATATGGGGGTGAGCTCTGGGGTTACACTCATCTCCCAAAGTTACAGTCCACCGAAAATAAATTCCTGAGACAGGTCACTGCCCTCCCCCAGAGCACTCCATTACTCCCCCTCAGATTAGATCTGGGAGTAAGACCAATAACAGAGGAGCTAGGTCTTAAACCCCTAACCTTTTGGAGGCGTTTGTGGTGCAGCCCCGATCTCTTAAATTACAGAGAGGAACTCCAGGAATTCTTGCAGCTGCGGAATGCCACGAGGATCCCGTGGCTGACCTATGTCAAGGGAAGGCTCGAGGATCTGGGCTACCCGGAACTATGGACGGATCCTTCCAACTCCTGTACAAAGATTTCAAAGAAGGTACTCGCGAGAGCATACTACGAACTGATGCTCACAAGAGCTATCAACGACAGCCGTGAAGGATCCCTGACACACTTATTCCTGAAAGCGAAAGACTCTTACTGTCTCGAAAGTACTCTTGATGCGATCTCCCCTCTGCTAACGAGGAAACTATTCTTTCAATGGAGATACGGATGCCTCCCTCTAGCATTTTTTACAGCGTCTTGGTCTCCTCGCTCCACCATAGCAACTTGCCCTGTCTGTGCTCATCCGAAGGAGGATGAAGTTCACGCTGTTTTCTTCTGCAAGGGCTACGAGAGGAGCAGGAAACGTTGGTTAGTCCCGTTACTCAGGAACTTGGGCTTCAGATCCTTCCAACCTGCCTATAGAGTCTTAAAGACAGATCTTTCTCCTATTGTTGTCTTTGCACTTTCAAGATTTTTAACCTCCCTGTGGTTTACTCGTAGTCGCGTGCTGAAAAGACTTGTATAACAGACCCCCTGATAGACTTTAGCACAGTACACTGTACCCTCTGTTCTCCTTTTAATGTATTTTAATGTCTTAACTATTGGATCACATCATGTTTAATACGTTTATAACTGTGTATATTTTGTTATGTATCTTTCATGATCTGTGATCGAAATAAAGATTTTTGAAACGAAACGATTTTTGAAAGATTGCTGGAGATTGATGCACCCGGGACAGGCGCAATATACCTTTCACTCGGGGGCCCATGGGAGTCTCTCGAGACTTGGTTACATGCTTATGTCGGCGATCCAAGCTGGTATGATTGGGGAGGTGCGTCATTTGGCCCGAGGTATTTCTGACCATTCCCCTATATGGTTGCAATTGAAGGTTGTCTCTGGGGCAGAGGGGAGAGTGGCACCCATTAGCCCCTGGTATATACGTAACCCTAAGATCCGCGCGGAACTGGTCATGTCCACTGATCACTACTTCAATGATAATGTGGGGTCGGTGTCGTCAGCCGTCTCCCTATGGGAGGCTTATAAAGTGGTGATCAGGGGGCAGGCCTTGTCCCTTATCACCCATGCTAAGAGGTGCGAGAGAGCAGAGGTGGTTCGCCTGGAAACTGAAATAGCTGAAATGGAGGAGGACTTGGAGCGGGGAGTTACTGATGAGAAATTGCACGTTTTCAGACTCAAACAATCAGATTATAGAGCGCTAGTCACGGAAGCCGCTAAAGGGATGAGTAGAGAGCAGCAAGGACGACTGTATGATGTGGGGGATAAGGCCGGAAAGTTGATTGCTTGGTTGGATAAGAAGGAGAGAGCGAGCAGGGTGGTGCCCGTTGTGGAGAGAATGGATGGAGTGCGTGTGACTGACCCGGTGGAGATCGTTGACTGCTTCGCGGATTATTTCCGCGGGGTATACTCTCCGGTTTCTGTGCGTTCGGAGGAGGACTCTCATCTGTTGCTTAGAGACATTGCATTGTCAACCCTATCGGAGGCTGATGCAGTGTTGATGGAGGCGAAGTTGTCGTCAGATGAGATCGCCCTGGCCATTCGCTCGATCGCATCGGGTAAGGCTGTGGGTCCTAATGGTCTTCCCATCGAACTATATAAGTTGCGTCCCGATAAGAGAGCGCCGTATCCTCGGGACATGTTTTTCGCGGCACGTACGGCGGGCTTCCTCCCCCCTGACCAACGCCTCGCCAACATAGTTGTGATACACAAAGAGGGGAAGCCGCGAGATCGCTGCGCCTCCTATAGGCCCATTTCGCTGTTGAACGCAGAACCCAAAATTCTGGCTAAGGTACTGGCTAATCGACTGGTTCGGGTCGTGGGCGACTTGATTCATCAGGATCAGTCCGGTTTCATACCCCATCGGAATACCGCTCTGAATTTGAGGCGGTTGCACGGCGTGCTTGCTCGAGCGGGGTTTATACGTGAGCCGGCCATATTGGCATCTTTAGATGCTACTATGGCGTTCGACACTTTGGAGTGGCCGTATATTTGGGCCGCGTTGGCGAAATTTGGGTTCGGCCCTGAGTTTATTGGTTGGGTAAAATTACTATATGCTGACCCACTGGCTCAGGTGGTGGTGAATGGTAGGGTGTCGGCTCCCTTCGCACTGGGGAGAGGTACGCGGCAGGGATGTCCGTTGTCACCCCTTCTCTTTGCACTTTCTTTGGAGCCTCTCGCCGCCTGGTTGCGTTGGGAGCCGTCGCTGCGAGGCATTAGATGGACGCTGGAGTTTGAAGACCGCGTCTCCCTTTACGCGGACGACATCCTTCTGTATCTCACCTCTCCCCGACAGTCGCTACTCGTATTGGTGGACGTACTGAATTCCTTTGGTCGCAACTCTGGCCTGGTTATCAACTGGGCCAAGTCGTGTGTTTACGTCCTCTCGGGCGAGGCCCCCCTCCTGCCACGGGATTGCCCCATCCAGATTGCTACACTGGGGTTCAAATATTTGGGAATCTTTATCTCTCTGGATCCCGCGGTCCGCTATGAGCGAAACCTTCTCCCTCCCCTCCAGCGATTGAAGGCCGACGTCGCGAGGTGGCGACGACTTCTGCTTTCGCCGCTCGGACGGGCGGCATTGTTTAAAATGATGTCGCTACCTCGCTTCTTGTATGCTTTGCAAAATACTTTAGATGTCGTGCCAGCCCGTTATTTTCGGGAGGTGGAGGGTCTTCAGCGCCAACTGTTTTGGGACGGGCGGCCGCGGATCGCTCTCGCCAAGTTGACGCTCCCTTGGTACGATGGGGGGGTCGCCCTCCCCGATATTAAACGATACTATTGGGCGTCTCAGTTGGCGGCAGTGAACCATGGGATATACGGTCCTGCCTTGAATCCGGCCTTCGAGATGGATACATTTCTGCTCCCGGGCGGGGATTATAATAGGGCGCTGTACTCGGTGACCCCGGACACGCGGTTGACGGGACCCACGCGGGTTGCGGTACGTGTGTGGCACGCGGCGTGTGCTGCGATGGGGTGGAGGGATCGCTTGACTCGGGCGACGCCGTTGTATGCCTCCGGGCGGCTGGGCTGTTTGTGGAGATCGAAAGGCTTTGAGAAATGGGATATGATTGGTATATGTAAGGTGGGTGATCTTTGGGCGAAGGGGTCTTTCAAAACGTTTGAAATGCTTAAAACTGAATACAAATTAAATGATAGAGAGTACTTCCGGTATGCGCAAGTCTACCACGCGCTGTGTTCGGTTTTTCCGGACGTTGCTGCTATCCCCGAGTATTCCCCACTGGAGGATAGAGTGTTGGATGGCTACGTGCCCGACAGCACTATTTCTCTGATTTATAAGAAACTCATTAATGATCGCGCGGACTTGCTTCTCCGTCTGCGGGAGGCATGGACGGGCGATGGCTTGGAACTGGACGATGAGGACTGGGTATCGGCGGTGGCCTCCCCGAAAGAGGTGGCGATCCCGGCCCGCTTACGATTCGTACAGCTGAAGATCCTTCATAGAGTGTATGTCACGGGGCCCGGTTTGCTGCGTATGGGTTACTCGAGGGATGGACTGTGTAAGCGTGGATGTGGCCTGCCGGGTACCTTTCTTCATATCTTATGGGAATGTTCGGAGGTTGTGCGATTTTGGAACGGTATCCACACCGTAATGGAGGAGGTCACGCACGTTGCTCTGTTGCCAGAGGCTAGGAGGTGTTTGTTGAATGTCTGGGAACCGAATGATTATAATGCGGCACAGACGCAGTGGGTGACTTTGGGGTACATGGTGGCTAAGCATAACATTGCACAGCTGTGGGGCTCCCCGAGGCCGCCCACGATCGAGGTATGGAAGGAGAATATGGACTGGTGTATGTTTAGGGAAAAGACGGTGTATGTGGCGAGAGGCAAGCCAGGGAAATGGACTAAGGTTTGGGGTCCATGGAATTTATATCGTGGACGTGTCTGCACCCCGCCTCTGCCATTAGAGGTCGATATTGCTTTGTCCCCCTAGCCACACATTCTGCGGGATTGTGTGAGGTGTGTTCCATGTTTTGTCTTCCCGTTGCCCCCTACTACCGCTTCCAGACAAGAACTGCTTTGGACACTGTACGTTGTTCCCCGTCCTGGGAAGAGCACGCTGCTATTTCGGACTCTCATTGCCTTGAGTGTGTTTTGTATTTAATAGAAAATGAAACTGTTTTTTCCGATTGCTCCTGGCCTATGGCCACGGCCTGTTATATGTGCTTCCGAACTGCCGGGAGCTTTGCCTCTGGTTCATTTGAATGTGTGGCGTCGCATTGCGGGTCCTCGGGCTCTATAGCGGCCGGCCTTGGTGGTTGTAGGCCCTTGTCTGTATTTTATCGTGTAATAACGGTTTCTAATAAAAAACAAATTTAAAAAAAATATATATCAAAGTATAAAAAGAACAAAAGGAATAAAAGAAAAATATGATGGAAGAATAAATAAAAATAAGAAAGATATTTTGAAATAAGAAGAATCCTCTCTAGTCATATGTACATGTTTATTTCATATGTACTCTGTATATTTCCATGTATTGATCTTAAGTGAAGATTTAAGCCTGATGCATTTTGATAACTAAATAATATAGATTTTGTGTTTAGCCTTTCTTCTTACCCCTTTTTTCAAGGTGGTTGGGGCCTTTTCTGTCCCTGAGGTTCTGATCAGGAAGCCAGCCGCTAACCCTTGGAGTCCCTCTGGTGGTCCTGGCTTCAACATGCAGGTCCAGTCCTTTCCCCCAGACAGCAGGCAACATGGCAGCAGGTCTTCCACAGGTCCAGAGGTGTACTGAAGAGTTGGGGCTGAGCGGGTCCATTACTTATACCTGGTGCCCACTTTGAAGTAGGTGAAGGCTCTGGAGGTTTCCACCCCAGAGGTATGTGGAATTCCCTGCCTCTCATCCCTGGGCCCAGCTTGTCTGGGGTCACAATGGACTAGTGTCAAACCCTTTGTGAGTGTGCTCAAGCAAACCCCTTGTGATGGGAACGTGTGGTAGGTAACAGCTCTTCCCCCTCATCAAGTCAGAGATGGCCCATCCTGCAGTGTACAAGGTGGTACAAGGTGGTTGGAGCCTTTTCGGTCCCTGGGGTTCTGATCAGGAAGCCAGCCGCTAGCCCTCGAGTCCCTCTGGTGGTCCTGGGTTCAACATGCAGGTCCAGTCCTTTCCCCCAGACAGCAGGCAACATGGCAGCAGGGCAACAGAGTAGTAGTCCTTCTTGCAGAGCAGCATAGCAGTCCTTCTGAGTCTTCTTCAGGTCCGGCGGTGTATTGAAGAGTTGGGGCTGAGCGGGTCCATTACTTATACCTGGTGCCCACTTTGAAGTAGGTGAAGGCTCTGGAGTTTTCCACCCCAGATGTATGTGGAATTTCCTGCCTCTCATCCCTGGGCCCAGCTTGTCTGGGGTCACAATAGACTAGTGTCAAACCCATTGTGATTGTGCTCAGGCCAGTGTGATAGGTGACTGCTCTTTCCCCTCATCAAGTCAGAGATGGCCCATCCTGCCAACACCTATGCTCTTTTGTTCTCTCTATCTGAGAGCAATGTACAAAGACCAACTACCAGCTACACCTAATCATGTGGGTCCCAGGATACAGGCAGCAGACACCAAATGGTTGGGATAAGAAAATGCCAACTTTAAAAAGTATGATTTTCAGAATTGCGACTTAAAATTACATTTTACCATTGAAGAGGGCTTTAAATTCGACATTTCTTCCTACTCCCTATTGAAAGTTATCACGTATTAAATGTAATAAGGCAACCCAACTTTATCCTATGGGAGAGTTAGGTCATGCAGTAGTGAAAAACGGACGTGAGAGGTTATCACTTCCAGTATATGTGAAAGTTAAAAGTACTTGTCCAATTTTTGAAAGCCACTTTACCCTGCACTATGTGCTGTTTAGGGCCTACCCTAGGGGTGACTTATATGTATAAAAAAAAAAGGTTTGGGCCTCGAAAAAAGTATATTTCGCAAGGTTGAAATGGCATTTTAAAACTGCACACACAGGCTGCTATGGCAGTCCTGAGACTTCTTTTACAGGGCTACTTAAGTGGGTGGGACAATCAGTGTTGTAGGCCCACTAGTAGCATTATATTTACAGCCTATTGGCACATTAAGTATTACATGACAAAGGTCTTACAAGTAAATTAAATGTGCCAATTGGGAGTAAGCCACTTAACCTTGTTAAAAGGAGAGAGCACATGCACTTTAGCACTGGTTTGCAGTGGTAAAGTGCACAGAGTCCTACGGTCAGCAAAGATGGTGAGTAAAGGCAAAATGTTTGGGGAAAGACAGGTCTAACACAACTGACAGTAACTTTTTCATTGAGTGCCTTTTGAGAATAACTGAAGTTGTGATCAGTAGGGAGAAGGCTGTTGTTCATCTCTGCGCCACAGGGGCTGTATTATCTTCAGGCAGGCAGATAAGCCTGTCGAAGGACTTAATGTGTTTCTGCTGTAACCTTCAGCAATGAAAGGTGTTTACAGTGAAAGCTCTTGTCTGTGCGATCTCTGCCTGCAAACTCAGGATCGAAGCTCCTCTCTAGCCAACAATGCTCCAGTTCAGCTAATACACAGTGGTTGGACATTGTTGCATGTCTTAAAATAAACAATCAATATCAAAGACCCTTCTAGCCTTTCACCTACTTATGTTCTGTGAACTATTGCTTACTGCATTAAACAAATAACTATAGAATGAAGATATCAGATTCTATAAAGTCTTGATGATTATTTAAAATCATGACTACAAAATCAAGATATCAGCCTATGTGGGAATACATTGGGAATTATGATCGAGCATGAATTATCACACTGCACTGAAACAAATATTTTAACAAAAGTGGCATTTTTTATTTGAAAACAAACACCACAAAATATGAGCATGTATAATGTAAAAGGGGCAACTTAAGTGAAAAATATATGAAAATTATATCAAATTCACACCTAACAGCTTCATTGACTCTGCACCTGTGTCTTTATTGTGGGCAAGAGGCAATATGCCTCCTTGTTTGTATGGGGCCGCAGCTCTATTCAAATGAAGGTACTCCCCTTCATGAGAGCGCTGGTAGCAAAAAGTGTGCCAGCACTGTCCGTCCTACGGAACAAGCATCTGCGGCCCCTTCTATAATACCAAAGTGCTCAAGAACTACAAGTATTGGGTGCAAATGACCATTGTGTACCCAGGCATTTACTGTAATACAGCCCCAGAAGTTATTGTCGCACATGATATAACAGCAAAGGATGTTAGCAGTTCCTGTGAAAAGCTAACCTGTGCTGTCAGCAGTACATCTGGGAATATAATGCCAAATTCAGCAGTTCTTGTGGAAGGATAACAACAGATGCAACCAGTCAATGTTAAAATAAAGCCACCTGATGATGGCTATCTTCGGGGATGGATAACACCAGATGCTGCGTCTTGTCCTTAGGAGTAAGAGGTGTATATATGCATTTACAACTCCTCGACACGCACATCATCATGTCCTTGCTCGTGTCTCCCGTAGCCGCGTCTTGCTCGCATTGCAAGCCTTCCAGGTTTCCCATTCTGCTTTGCCTTTGCCCTCGGGCCGGGGCCTGCTTTGGACCTGATTCTGCCCGATAGTGATAGTGCACTCCTTGTGGTTGTGCTGGTTGGTGCCCCCAGGGCAGTTGCAGAATAGACCCCTGGATCTAGACACCGCAGGTGCAGTTTTTGCTAGCTTAGCCGCTTTTGTTGGGTGCGACATAGCCCAGATGTTGGTGGATGGGCCCTGGAGGCCTCGGGTGCCTGGATTATACCTGCTGTGCTTTATGGCTCTGCCCAGCCCAGGGATGTTTAACAAAAAGGCTACCAAATTTCCTGGTTATCATGAATCTACTGAAAATCTATATGGTAGTATTAAAAGTGGATTACTCCTGAAGTAAACTCCTGAAACAGATGGGCTTCAGGAAATAAGCCCTAATTGACAGTGGCAGCAGCACCATAGAACAATCACAGACCCTGCGTGCAGGAGGAGGAGGTAAGTAAACCGTCCTCTAATAGTGCCTATACTCACTTTGCCTTTTGCTTTTTCTTTCTACTTAAATGCTTTTAATCTGAACTTTTATTGACATCATCCGGCCAAAGTTGACCAAGGATGCCCCCACAAAGGAAAAAGGTGTTTAACTCTTCCCATTCTATAAAAACAAAAAGTGGTGGGTGGCTGTCAATATGTCAGACTCCTGTCCCTGAAACCCCCTCACCCCTATGTCAGGATGGAGTAAGCCTTGTAATTCTCGACCAGTACCTATCATCCAGAAACGTGCAAACCTCGGCAAAATCCTGAGCAGTGTCAATTAAGGATATCAGAGAGAATCACTTTAGGTCTGCGGCAGCACCTACCTCGGGGAGGGTGGTGTAGGCAACATCACCATCAAGTGGACCTCAGATGTTGTTAGATCCCCTGGAAAATGTAGCCCTGAACTTACTAGTGAATGGCGATTTTCCAATTTACATGCAGAGATAATCTTGGTTTCATTATAGACAACAGAGGCTAACATTATGCAATAACCTTTTATTGCTGCCCCAACATACAGCCCTTTAAACAATAGTAATACATAAAATAGCATTTAGATAACACAAATACCCAGCGCACGGAGACATCCTCCTCTTCAGGCTGCAAAGAAACAGGAAAACAAACTACTTCATGATCTTCTATTGAAATTTATGAAGCATTATCTAAAAGGATGGAAATAAAATCTCACAATAAATATAAGTAAACACTCATTAGACACATACAAAGGATTTTAACTCCTAACTGTAAACCTCTGAGCTATAAGCCAAATACTAAAGATCAATACATTTCCACAAAGTCATGAATGATACTCACTGTATGTTGATACTCATCATCCTAGTACCTCTCCTCAAGGGTGAGGAGGGTGGGATAAAGTTAGCCTCCAGTGTCTTTAGTGAAATCAATATTCTCTCTGCTCGTTAAATGGAGAACTGCCATTTCATTACAAGACCGGAGGCTACTATTATGCATGTTTGAAGCCATCCAAAGCTACGCTACTAACATGTCCTACTGATCTCAAATAAAACTCTGCAAAAGTATTTGCATTTGCCCAATCAGCTATTTTAAGGATTTCAGGTAACAAACTACATGCCCAATAAGCCTTACTAGTCATTGCGCCTCTTGAAGAATGGGCACCAAACCTAGAAAGATCAACACCAGCTTCGCTCATAACCATACATACCCATCTGGCCAATGGAGGTGTAAATACAGGCTTATACGATGTTACATAGGTTAAAAGCAGCGGATCAAGACCATGCACTCTAAACTCCAGAACCTTGTCCTCATAAAACTTACCGCGCATACCTTTTCACAATCATGGTAAAAAGAATAAAAGACTGAATCTAACATTATTTTTGTTCTTTTTCAAACATCAAAGTATGCCGTCTCTGGTTCATAGAATTGGTTAGAGAACTTTAGAGCTTTGATGTCTGAGAAACTCCTAAAGGAAATCAAACATAGTAAGGTTGCTAACTTTATGAGTATTTGTTTAAAGGAAAGGTAAATATTTCTGGCCAAGAAATAAAAAGCTTGAAAATCAAACTGACATCGGAAAGGGACTCATAATGAGCCCTTGTTCCTGCCCCAGCGCTGCATGCAAGCGTCCACATCCACTGCCTCTGGATCCAGTCTCCAAGTGAAATACCTCAAAAGTTGGTGTTGGAAATAATCCTTTTTGCAGGGTTATCCCCAAACTTTTTGCTTCTTCATCCTATTTGTTCCTGACCTGTGTTTGTTGGCTATAGGACTCTGGGCACTTTACTACTGATGATCAATGCCAAAGTGCATATGCTCTCTGTGTAAATTGTTATTGTGATTGGTTCTCCCTGATTGGCATATTTGTTTTACCAATAGGTCCCTAGTAAAGTGCCTTGAGTGTGCCAGGACTGGTAAATCAAATGCTACTAGTGGGCCTGCAGCACTGATTGTGCCACCCACATGAGTAGCCCTGAAAAGATGTCTCAGGCCTGCCACCATGGTGCCTATGCGCAGTTTGTTATCTGCCATGTCAACTTGGCAAGTGCACCCACTTGCCAGGCCCTAACCTTCCCTTTTCTTACATATAGGGCACCCATATGGTAGGCCCAAGGTAACCCCCTGGGCAGGGTGCAGTGTATGTGAAAGGTAGGACATGTACTGGTGTGTGCAACATTTCCTGATAGTGAAATACTGCCAAATTCGTTTTTCACTATTGAAAGGCTATCTTGCCTAGTAGGACAGAATGGGGAATGCTTTGTAACATTTTACAAACATATCTTCCCATTGGAATAAGATGGAAAAATGGAGTTTGGTATCCCTGAACTCAGGATTTATTAACACATATTTTAGTAAAGATGGTTTTTAAATTGTGTGTTTGAAATTACCACTTTTAGAAAGCGGCTAATTTCTTGTTCAACCATCCTGTGTGCCTCTGCCTGTTTGTGGATTCACTGTCTGGCTTTGGAGTGACAGGGGCTGGGGAGGTGCAGTGGCTCCAGTAGTCTGGATGAGTCAGCACTAGGCTGAATAGGCCTGATCTGCATTTGGAGTGGTGGGAGGAGTAGCACCTGTAACTGAATAGGGCTGTGCCTGCCTTCCACAATGCTGGCTCAGCCCCCCTGTGGTGTGTCTGGAGCCAAGGCCCCACTGACAATGGATGTTGTTGTGCACTTGCAGAGTGCCCCCATAACTGGTTTGAACTGGTCTCAGAGCCCATTTCACAAAGAGAAGAAAGACATTTTGGGGTATAAGTATCAGACCCAAAACCCAAGACTTTATATCATTCCTGGTATTCAAGAGGAACCTTTGCCAAGGAAAAGAGCTGGAGAGACTGAGGAGAAGTTCTGCCCTTGCTGTGTGCCTGGGGTTGGCCTGCAGTTGCTGTTTCTGCCAAGGAAAGGAGAAAGACTTTGCTGTGTGCTGTGTCCCCTGCTTGAAATGAGATCTCCAAGGGCCTGAAGTGAGGTGGCCTCCTGTTCTGAAGTCTCAGCGACACAAAGACTTCACCCCCGCTCCCCTGAACTCTGCTGCTGTGAGTTCTGACCTGCCAAGTGGTGCCTGTGCCAGTTTTGGACCTCTGGAGGTTGTTGCTGCTGTTTGGGAGCTGGAAGAAAGAAGAAACTCAAAGAACTACAGAAATTGATGCATCGAGGGATTGCGGCTGAAGAGGACCGACGCAGCGCCACTCGTAGTCACCGTATCGATTGCCGACGCACCCTGGATTTCCACGCATCATATCTGTGCAGCAAGCTCTTCCAACGCATCACCCGTGGACCTGAACCGTCACGAAGAATCGACACATCACTCCCCGTACAGACTGGATTCGACGCAACCCTTCCTCTGCGTGCAGCGGGACTGTCGCATCGCCTCCCCAAGGTCTCAGGAGTGTTGCATGTCTTTGTTTGCCGATGCTGCGGCTGTTTGGCTTGTGAACTTTGACGCACCTACAGGTACTTTGTTGAAAAGTCATGCATCCATCGTTTTCTATGGTACAAGTTCTTGAACCTTTTTAAAGTCATATTTTTAACTGTGTATGTTGGATATTTGTTAGTTTGGTCTTGTTAAGTTTAGATAAAGATAATTTATGGTGTTTTCATTGTGTTACTGTGAGTTTTGGTACAAATTCTTTACACATTGCCTTTGGGATAAGCCTGTCTTCCTGTGCCAAGCTTCTAAGGCGGTGAGCAGGGGTTATCTAAAGTGTGTATCCCCCTTACCCTGACTAGAAGCAAGGGTCCCTATTTGGACAAAGGTACCGACCTCTGTCAACTAGAGACCCCCATTTCTAACAGTTTGTAAGTCAACTTGCTTACAAATAAGTCTACCTAAATCGGCCCTTACACATTTTGAATTGAAGCGAAAACCCCCGAGTCTAACTTCCAATTACTGGAGTCCCAGAAATACCTGGAATTCCAATCCACCCTTACATTCTGAAGGCCTGTTATATACTCCGCTCTTAACACAATCTTCTGTTTCCAACTAAAATACAACATTTTTCTTGCCAAATCTGCCAAAGCTTTTGACCATGCAGGCACCTCCCAAGCCGTATATATAAGAAACTGCTGTGAAATTGTCTAATCGGATTAGTGTGACATAATTTGTCAATAATTTCCTGAAACTCATTAAAGCATTCAGGCCAGCCAAAATTTCTAAAAGTTTATGTGACGTAACTGTTCCTCCTTCAACCATCTTCCACCTGACTCCCAATCATTCAGCTGAGCCTCCATCCCCAGTTGCTGGCATATGATTCCATGACCAATTCTGGAACATACCTGAAGATGACTTTGCTATTCCAAGTTTTGAGATTTCTCAACCACTGCTCTAGATCCTCCTTTGCATCTCTTGATAGGGGAAGAGAATCCCCGAACCAAAGACCTTTCCTTAAACCCCAAGCTTTCAAGCCACAAAAAATGGCCTGCATAGAGGGCGGCAAAAGTCCCAGAACTCTTGCCTGGTCCCTTAGGAAGATTATATCTTTGAGCAATACTAATCTCACCTCCTACTTTATCTTTGTTACTTTCTTCTGCGGGAGGATCAATTGAGATAGAATAATATCTACCGGGAAACCCAAAAGTTCTATGTTTTGGGTGGGAACCATGACAGACCTCTCTGTATTCACTATGAAACCCAGGTTCTCTAGAAGCTCTATAGTCCTTGCCAAATGATCCAATGCTCTAACCTGTCTTGATACAATCAGAATATCGTCCAAGTAAATAATTAGGTGAACTCATCCCTATCTGAGGAAGGTTACCATAGGAGGAAGCACCTTGGCAAAACACCATGGAGAGGAGCACAGCCCGAAGGGACGGCAGAGGAACTGATAAAGAACGCCCCTCCAAGTGAAGCACAGGTACTTCTGGCTGTCCCCGTCCATGGGAATCGTGAAGTAAGCATCTTTGAGGTCTAATTTCACCAACCAATCCCTGACCTGCAAGATGTCTCCTAAAAGATGGATCCCCTCCATCTTGAAGTGTCTGTGCAATATACATTTGATCAAGTCTTTTAAGTTTATGACAGGAAGTCAAACTTCGTCCTTCTTTTTTACTAGAAGCACTGTGCTCACAAAGCCCCCAATGCTTCCTGATCTGGACACAAATTAATGCCCTTTTGTCCAACATCTGGACTACTTCCGAATCTATCAGAGACATCTTCTCTGCATCCCTCATCAACTCTCTGGGTTTTTCCACTTGCACTGGAAACTCCCAGAAATCTATCTTGAAGCCAACAATTTCTAAAACCCAGGTGTCCTTTGTGACCTTTGCCCAGTTGTGAATAAAAAATGTCAACCTTACCCCTACTTTTACTAGGGAAGAAGCCATACAGCTCACCTTGAGATCTGGTAATTGAAGTCCTTGACCTTCCACCATGGCTTCTTGAACTACGGGGATAAAAGGTTGAATTGGGGTGGTAACCCCTGCCATAGTTCCCAAAGCTTCTCTGCTCTTATGGATAAAAATGGGACCTGAGGAAACCAGGGCTGACAGCCAATCCCCTCCTGTCAGCCCATTCAAAAATAGCCTGAGAGCCAAAGACCCTACGGATGCTAGTTTGAGCCTTACAGAAGGCTGTCAAGGTGGAAACATATTTCCCCAAAGACTTAATAAATTTCTCCCCAAAAAGGAATCCTTTGGGGTCTCCCATGTCCTCTCTAGAGGTCAGGTCAGCCAACTTAGATTTCATCCTCATCTTAGAACAAAACTATGTCAAACAGAAAGGATTATGGCTCTGGCCGTAGGCTTGAGAGCGGGGACCAAGCAACTTAGAACAAAACTATGACAAACAGAAAGGATTGTGGCTTCGGCTGCATAATGGAGCGTAGATTGACAACACGGTGAAAGACGCGGCGCTGCCAGGCTACAAGTTTCCGTATACTGGTTAATCCCTTTAAGGGATAGAAAAACAACCCCTTTAAGGTAGACGGAGGGCATGACAGCGAAGCAGAGCTAACGCAGTTGCGCCCCCATCTTTCCCTCTCTTATGAAAAAAATCTTCCATTTAGGAAGGTTAAAGCTGCCAAGGCTTGTGGGCAGGCAGGAGCAGTAAATTTGTTCCATTCACAATCAAAATCACTGCTCTATCCCAAAACAATCACTAAGATAACAGACAGCCTTACATTTTTTTTTTTAACAGGGGACAATATTAAGGAACAACAGCAAAAAAGCTATAACAACCTAGCTCAACCGAAGATTGGCACATGAAGAAACTAAATTATAAATCCATATTTTGTAACAGAAATACATACCAATACAACTCTAAAAGGCTAAAAGTAAATACAAAGACACAGTAAATACAAAGACATAGAGATATACGTATCTTGGTGAGGAGCAGTGAATAAAAGAGGAGGATGTCTCTGTGCACCGGATATTTATGTGTTTTCATGAACATTCTAAATGCTTTATGATGTATTAGAACATTGGAATGTGGAGCACTCCATTGAATACAATGGAGTGCTCCGAGCTTCTACAGGCTAGTAAAAGCCCGCAGAGCAACATTCCACATTGTTTTTGTTCAGAGCTGTTGCTGTGAACAAATGCCTCTTGGAGCCCAAGGGGATTTAAACCCCTTCCGAGAGGCGTTTGTTTTATTTGTTAGAACATTCTTCCCTCTAGTGGCAGAATGTTCTAATAGCCTTATAGCCCTTCATAGCTAGGCTATACCGGCCATTAAAGTCCCGCTGCCTTGTTAAAGGCCCTCGCCTTTGGTTCGGGCCTTTAACACTGGAGCGGCTCTTTAATGGCTGGTATAGCCCGCAACAGCGGGCTATAAGGCCATATTACTCTTCTTTAAAGGGCTGCATGTTGGGAATCAATAAAAGTTTGTTGCATAATGGTAGCCTCTGTTCTTGTAATGAAGTTATGAGATGTTGCATCCTCAACTTTCCTCTTCTCCTGGTTTGTTTTGCCCGGCAGAACTTAGTTTTGCAAGCTCAGTCAAGAAGTCAGGGCGGTGGTGGTTCTACGGAGAATAAATGCAGCAGGAAAATCCTGGTAATATCTGAAAAACTGCTGTCTAGGGGAACTGCAGCGTATAAGGCAGCTACGGCTGGTGTCCTCCAAATTAAGAATAAACAGTCGTTCACCAAGAAAGGTTCAGGTCAGTTTAATACACCTCATCCACCAACTGCTTACAAGTAACTGACACAGATAGAATGCTCTTACATCGTCACATTCCACCTAGATTGTATGGAGGAATTCTACATAGAACCAGGAATGATGTCACACATCTCCCCTCTTTACAACAAAAGAAATAAATAGAACATAAAAAACAAATGAATCAACAGAGAAAGAAAATGGCAAAACACAACGAAAAGAGAATTCAACAAATGTAGTCTTTCATGTACGAAGGTTGCTTACGCTTCCTCTGACTCCTCTCTCTAACATTATGAGGTAAGGAAAGAGACCTTGTATGAGAAGAATCAAAATCGCTAGTTGAGGAATAAAAGCCTGTGCGACTTTTCTCCTTGCCAGGAGGACTTGGATTAAATTTGACCATTACAACTCTGCTCTTATTCCAATTCCTACCATCATCATCAGAGATTCTGAGAGTGCTTTTACAGGAGCCCCTATGACATTGCGCCTCTACAAAATGTATCTTGGATCTGGTGTACTACTTCTAGCCCCTATTCCTGTCTTCTCGCACCCAATGCATCCTTAAATGTCCCATGTACAGCCCGCGGTTGACACTCCTATCACCCCTCCCCTCCAGTGACACTTTACCTGTCACGGGTGGTGGTGGAGGTGGAGGACATGGTGGTGGACGTGGTGGTAGTGGATGTGGTGTTGGACACGGTGGTGGTGGACGTGGTGGTGGTGGACATGGTGGTGGTGGTGGATGTGGTGGTGGTGGATGTGGTGGTGGACGTGGTGGATGTGGTGGATGTGGATGTGGTGGTGGTGGACATGGTGGTGGATGTGGCGGTGATGGATGTGGATGTGGTGGTGTATGTCGTGGTGTTGGTGGTTGTGGACGTGGTGGATGAGGTGGTGGTTGTGGACATGGTGGATGTGGTGGTGGTGGTGTGGTGGTGGTGGACATGGTGGTGGATGTGGCGGTGATGGATGTCATGGTGGTGGATATGGTGGTGGTGGTGGTGGATGTGGTGGTGGTGGACATGGTGGTGGATATGGTGGTGGTGGACATGGTGGTGGTGGACAAGGTGGTGGTGGACATGGTGGTGGACGTGGTGGTGGTGGCAGCGGACGTGGTGGTGGACGTGGTGGCAGCGGACGTGGTGGTGGAAGTGGTGGTGGATGTGGTGGTGGTGGATGTGGTGGTGGTGGATGTGGTGGATGTGGTGGTGGTGAATGTGGTGGTGGATGTGGTGGTGGTGGCAGACATGGTGGTGGACGTGGTGGTGGTGGACGTGGTGGTGGTGGATGTGGTGGTGGTGGTGGACGTGGTGGTGGTGGATGTGGTGGTGGACGTGGTGGTGGTGGACATGGAGGTGGAGGTGGTTGTGGTGGTGGATGTGGTGGTGGTGGAGGACGTGGTGGAGGACGTGGTGGTGGTGGACTTGGTGGTGATGGTGGACATTATGGTGGTGGATGTGATGGTGGTGGATGTGGTGGGGTAGACATGATGGACATGGTGGTGGACGTGGTGGTGGATATGGTGGTGGACGTGGTGGTGGACGTGGTGGTGGACATGGTGGTGCACATAGTGCTGGTGGATGTGGTGTTGGTGGACGTGGTGGTGGTGGATGTGGTGGAGGTGGTGGATGTGTTGGTGGTGGACGTGGTGGTGGTGGACCTGGTGGTGGTTGACATGGTGGTGGACATGGTGGTGGTGGAAGTGGTGGTGGTGGTGGATGTGGTGGTGGACATGGTGGTGGATGTGGTGGTGGTGGTGGACATGGTGGTGGTGGAGGACGTGTCGGTGGTGGATGTAGTGGTGGTGGATGTGGAGGTGGTGGACATGGTGGTGGACGTGATGGTGGACGTGGTGGTGGATGTGGTGGTGGTTATGGATGTGGTGGTGGACATGGTGGTGGTGGATGTGGTGGTGGTGGACATGGTGGTGGTGGATGTGGTGGTGGTGGTGGATGTGGTGGATGTGCTGGTGGTGGATGTGGAGGACATGGTGGTGGTGGACCTGGTGGTGCTGGACCTGGTGGTGGTGGACCTGGGCGTGGTGGTGGTGGATGTGGTGGTGGACGTGATGGTGGTGGATGTGGTGGTGGTGGACATGGTGGCGGTGGATGTGGTGGTGGACGTGGTGGTGGATGTGGTGGTGGTGGACATGGTGGTGGTGGATGTGGTGGTGGTGGTGGAGGTGGTGGTGGACGTGGTGGTGGTGGACATGGTGGTGGTGGTGGTGGTTGACGTGGTGGAGGTTGATGTGGTGGTGGTGGATGTGGTGGTGATGGATGTGGTGGTGGACGTGCTGGTGGTGGTGGACGTGGTGGTGGACGTGGTGGTGGTGGACCTGGCGGTGGTGGACGTGGTGGACATGGTGGTGGTGCAAGGTGTGGTGGTGGTGGATGTGGAGGTGGTGGACATGGTGGTGGTGGACCTGGTGGTGGACCTGGTGGTAGTGGTGGTGGACCTGGTGGGGGTGGACATGGTGGTGGTGGATGTTGTGGTGGTGGACATGGTGGTGGTGGTGGACGTGGTTGTGGTGGACGTGGTGGTGGTGGACGTGTTGGTGGTGGATGTGGTGGTGGTGGAGGGCATGGTGGTGGTGGACGTGGTGGTGGTGGACCTGGTGGTGGACATGGTGGTGGTGGTGGACGTGGTGGTGGACGTGGTGGTGGTGGTGGATGGGGTGGTGGATGTGGTGGTGGATGTGGTGGTGGTGGTGGACGTGGTGTTCAAATAGCTGGCACATTTGCCATTAGGATCCATACAGCATGGTGATACAGGACATTTGCTTCAACAAAACTTCCACCATATGAGTGAAATATCGGATGCTATTTTAAAAGACACATACAAATGAAACGCATTTCAAATATTTTGACTGTTTGAAAAATGAAGGGCTTTCACTTTTCATTTCCCCAAAGGGAATTGATAAAAAAGTGCTGTCAGTAATAAAGTTAAACCGGTGAGATGAGTTATCCGCAAGATGACAAAACAAGGAAAGCACGTGAGAGAAAGGGGAGAAGGAGGTGAGCCTGGGAGTGGTGCGTGCGCGTGCAGTCTGCTCATTTTCAAGCACTGCACTCATGCTTGTGGCACGCCCCTGCTCGCTCCCGCAAGGTGGATGCCACCCCAAGCATGAGTGTTTGCTTGAAAATGAGCAGAGCGACGGCTAAAGGCCCTCCTCGAGCAGAGGTCGGCTGTCCGGGTGTTCACAATGCAGACGATCGCACATTACAGTGCAACATCGTCGGTATGATCCGGGTGGAAATGAAGCTGCCTGCAATTCCTCTGCCTGAAGATCCAGGTAGCTGAGGGATGAGAGGGCGCCCACTGGGGTGCTTTAACAGTAGTGCCTATGTAGGAAATAAGTTCCAGGCTGGTTGGAGCACACAGTCTGATGCATATGTTTCTGAGTGTGGAAGTATGACACTTTAGTTGAGAATTCCTGCAGCTCCCATTGAACAAACTATGTGCCGCTGGGCAAAGTGGTAATCCCCCCAACTCATTACCCACCTGCTCTGTCTGCTGGAATTTGGAACTCTTCAGAAACACACAGACATGTGCCTACACCTAGAATTACTTTCTGACACGCAAACGGCATCGTTACATGAGTATCTTGCACTGCACACTTTGCAATTTACGGCTCTAATTTGGTATCTTCTGTGGACTATTTCATGCTTGAGATAATTTTGACTGCTGTGTAATAGTCCTTCTCGATCTGTTAAATAATAGTCCAGTGTAGGCAGATTACTGACACAGATTGGCAGCATGGGGCAACAAGGCGGGAAGGACAGGGCAACAATCAATGGGGCGGCAGGAGATTGGAAGTTATGGGGCAAGAGGGAGGGGGTAACAGGGCAGGAGGGACAGAAAGTCCAACAGGATGGGAAGGATTATTGCAAAGAGCAACTGACTGGAAGGAAAATAGTGCCTCAATCCAAATGCGACCAGCGGAGGGAAACCAATAAAGAAATCAATCAGTACTTAGTCCATGGTCCTTCCAAAGGGTGAAGGGACACAAAAAGAGAGTGAAACTGGTTGCGATGACCAATGTGAAGCAAGGAAATAAGAGTAACAGTGCAGCCAATCAATGGTAAGTAATGGGTGGTCGCTGAGCCCATTTTTAAGTCTTGGTTAAGCAGCGCATGTACTGCCTCAAAGAGACATGCTGTGTTTAATCTGTGACCATTATAATAAATGGGGTAACCCAGTAAAGTGTCAAAGGACCTGGGTATCGATCGATAAAGAAAACAGTGGTCCTAGACAATCCTAACTATACTCAATTCGTGTCTGTAAAAGAGTATACTTTATGATAACAATTCATATAAGCGAAATTATATAGCTGCATGCATGCATGCAGCTTCAGAGATGCCGACGGATGCGGCTCGTCTCTGCATTTTGCCATGACTCAGTATTACAAGAATTGAACGCCCTCACTGCTGTATTTGGCTAGAACGTCTCACACCGCTCCAACCCAGCGGCGCTGTGGGGTGATTTATCCCCGACCATGATGAATCCACAGGATTTTGATGAATTTTTTAACTGTTCATGACACAACTAAGTAGCCTCTTGTTTCTCACCACGACCTTCGCTCTGGTCCCCTTCCCTGTCCTGAGGAAGACCTGCAGCAGAGGAGTCTACTTGCCCTTTTGCGTTCGGGTCGAAACGTCGACATCCCCCAAGTGGACCTACACCCAGCGTTTACTCCCCTCATATCCCAGCCACAGAAGAAGTCGCACGGTGACACGAATTGTCAAATAATGAAATTGAAATTGAATACAGGGTTAGGCTTAATATTATAGGGATACCGGTCATGTCAGGAACCCTTACCGGATCCCGTTTACCATAACTTATTTGTATTGTTTTTCATAAACCTCTTGATGATTCTCAACTCCTTTTTTTCTATTCTCCACATGAGCACTTACTTTCACGCCTTTTTCACACCGCGTCAATATTACATGCTGCATATTATGCTTCTACATATGTATTTAATTCTATGAATAATACTCTGCATGAAAATAAATTGATGTTTGCAAATTTAATGAATCTTTGGTGGCCCCCAACTTATGACTTGATGACTTTTTTGCTTCTTTGAATGTGCCTCTAGACTATATAATTTCGTTTATATGAATTGTTACCATAAAGTATACTCTCTTACAGACACGAATTGAGTGTGTTTAATCTGTGGGCTTCAGCCAGCCCATGGGCTTACCATTTGCTTGATCCATCATCGGTCTCATATTCTTTGTCACCATTTTTCCATGGCATGCATACAGCATGCCTCTTTTTTGTGTTTAGCCCGCCTTCCGAGCATGGAACAAGTACGTGTCCATCCACTGCTTCCGTTTTAAAGCGCTACTTTTTTTTTTGTGTATGAGCACTCCACACGAGTCCTGGTGTTTTTACAAGCTCTGTCTCCTACCACCCGGGCATCATTTCGAACGGCTTCCACTTTTTTTTTTATTTCTTTGTGTTCTTTCTTAAATAAAGATTTCGGAACACAATCAGATTTCACTATATCCAACAGAAGCAAAAGGATCATCACTATTTTAACAATATCTGTCCGTGTATTGCAAAAAAACTCCAAACACATGCAATACGTGCATGAAGTGGCATTATGCATTTCAATTTGAGCTTTGTTGTACAGAGTGGAGGGTCTCTCTAGTGTCTGAAAACGGATTATTTCACAGAATATCCCATCACATTCTATTTGCATTATATAGTGCAGGCTGGGTCATAGTGCTTTTGACATGACTAAGCCATGCTGAACAGCAGCAGTGTTGCTATCCAGCATAGCTAAAAGACATTAACAACGCCAATAGCTCTTGGATTGCGGAGACCTATTGGCTTTGCCAATTCTTTTAACATAAATTATCAAAAGATCTTTGAAAGTGAAAGTATATGAACTGTGGCAGGTTAGACCTAAAAAGGCAACTGGCAAGGGGGCAGAGTGGAGAGTTATGTCATAGAGTGCAGTGTTGTGACGTACAGTGGAGTGGCATGTCGTACAGTGGTGTATAGTTGAGTGACATAGAGTGGAGTGCATAGAGTGGGGTTGCATACATTGGAGTGCTATACAGTGTTGTATTGTAGAGTGTTGTGGTGTATATTGTTGTGGTGTACAGTGTCATGGCATAGAGTGGATTGGCATAGAGTAGAGTGGTGTAAACTCCAGTGGCATAGAAGGGAATGGGGTACAGCGGAGTGGCATGTGGTAAAGTGAAGTGACGTGTTGTACAGTGGAGCTCCATGGAGTGTTGTAGCCTGGAGTGCAGTGTCTTAGAGTGGAGTGGCTTATCATAAAGTGGAGTGGTGTGTCAGAGTGGAGTGGTGTATTGTGGAGTGGAGTGTTGAAGAGTGGAGGAGCATAGAGTGAAGTAGAGTGTTGTAGAGTAAAGTGGTGTACAGTGGAATGGCATGTCAGAGAGTAGACTTGAGTGTTGTTTCATAGAGTGGCATGTTGTGCAGTGTCCTAGTGGGGAGGGAGGAGCATCGCGTAGAGTGACATAGAGTAGAGTGGCATATCGTAGCATGGAGTGGCTTGACGTAGAGTGGCATGTCATAGAGTGGAACGGCAAGGAGTGGTGTCATAGAGAGGAGTGGCGTGTCATACAGTGGGGTGGCATGTGTTAGAGTGGGGTTGTGTGGAGTGATGTGTCATAGAGTGAGTGATGTGTCAGAGTAAGTGGTGTGTCATAGAGTGAGTGATGCGTTGTAGAGAGGACAGGTCTGTCGGAGCGGAGTGGCATGTTGTGCAGTGGAATGGAGTGGCATGTCGTATCATGGCATACAATGGCATAAAGTGGAGGGGTATAGAGGGTTGTAGAGAGTGGAGCGATGTAGAGCGCAGTGCCTTACAGCGTCTTGTCGTAGAGTGATCTGTTGTAGAATGTTGTGGCTTATAGTGAAGTGTCATGCAGTGAAGTGGCGTACAGTGGAGTAATGTACAGTGGAGTGGCGTAGACTGGCATGGCCTGTCACGGAGTAGAGTGGAGTGGCATACAGTGGAGTGGCATGTCATAGAGTGAAGTGTCATGTCATAGAGTGCCGTGCCATACAGTGTCTTACAGTGGAGGGGTGTACAGTAAAGAGGTATGCCATACAGTGGAGTGGTTTGTCGTACAGTGGATTGGTGTGTTGTTCAGTGGAGTGGCATGTCGTGCAGTATAGTGGAGTGGTGTACCGTAGAGTTGCATACACTGGAGTACAGTAGCATAGAGAAGAGGGGCATAGAGTGGAGTAGAGTCTTGTAGAGTGTTGTGGCGCAGAGAGAAGTGATGTGGTGTGCAATACAGTATAGTGGAGCGGCATCTCCTACAGTACTGTGTCGTATAGTCTCTTATGGTGGATGGGCATATAGAGGAGTGGCATACAGCTTAGTGGCGTGTCAGAGTGGAGTGGCATGGCGTAGAGTGAAGTGGTGTGTTGAAGAGTGCCGTTTGCCATATTTAAGGTCTTTTTTTATTTCCATAGGTACTGCGGTACTCCGTAAACATTTTTGAAACAATATAAACACTAAAATTATGTTTCCCACACTCTACTGACTTTTGTAAAGTGCCTCACGTGTTTCTATACATTGTAGAAATTCCTATGACCTAGATCTCCTCTTCAAACCCAGAACAAACAGTAAGTGTGGTAAAACAATATGGTTACTTTTTTATTTTGTAATGGCTGTCATAGCAAATAATATTGTATCATGGAAATAATATTGTGTTTTTTCATCACCATATACCGTGTTATACTGTGGCCCCATATATTCCTAGGGTTTGTCCCTTATCAGTTTAAAACTACTGAACCAATTCATATCAAATACCAAAAAGGACACTTTCCTCCCATAATCTACATTACTGCCAAATTCCATCCAAATCCGTTCAGCTATTTGGTCGCTATATAGGAGTAAAAAGTCTCCGGAAAATGCATTGGTGGAAAAACGTGTTTTGGACCTCCCCCTTTTATCTTTGCATGCCCTTAACTAATCACCACAAAACTTTTCATCAGCCAATGTAGAAAAAGGAAAAGATCTGCCGAATTTGTGGAGTTTAGACAATCGGTGGCAAAGTTATTAGGAAGCGAAAATCCAAGGAATTCCGATATCTGGAAATCCTAACTATAGCTACAGAGTGGCAGACACTACTCTGTAACATAAATACAATATAGACGAATATATATAATTTATATGTTTATTCATTGAAAAAACAAAGGTTGAAGTGGAGTAAAAAAAAAACGTTTACAACGTAAAAAATCATAGAAATTTACCAGTTATACGTAAATGGCATAAGTGTAACTTGCACCATCAGGCCGTGACCATTCGCATTGAGAGAGGTGCCACTCAAGAAACAAATCTGCCAAAACGGCAGAAGGAAGCAGCACCCTCTGGTGCGCCACGTGGTGCCGTTCACACCCGGTTTAAAACTTGCATGACAAGCGCAACATGCAGAATTCCGCAGAATCTCTAGGAGCTTTTTAATGTAACTCAGCGGAATTCCACAAAGTGAATCTCTGCGAGTTCCGCCCACCCCTAGTAACAATGCCGTTTCATATAGGAAAGTAATTCTAGGGGATGTATGATGATACAACGCATTCCGTTTTAACGCATATATGTAATCTATATATTTATTCATTGAAGAATCAAAGGTTGAAGTGGAGTAAAAAAAAAAACATTTACAACGTAAAAAATCATAGAAATTTACCAGGTATACGTAAATGGTATAAGTGTAACTAGCACCATCAGACCGTGACCATTCGCATTGAGAGAGCTGCCACTAAAGAAATAAATCTGCCGAAACGGCAGAAGGAAGCAGCGCCATCTGGTGCGCCACATGGTGCCGTCCACACCCGGTTTAAAACTTGCATGACAAGTGCAACATGCAAAATTCCGCAGAATGTCTGGGAGTTTTTTAATGTATCTCAGCAGAATTCCACAAAGTGAATCTCAGCGAGTTCTGTCCACCTCTAGTAACAATGCAGTTTTATATAGGAAAGTAATTCTAGGGGATGTATGATGATACAACGCATTCCGTTTTAACACATGCATTTACCAAGCAAGCTCTACAATGCGAATGCCATTACCACGCATAACCTTTACCCCACATTATTTTACAATGCATGCCTTTACAACAAATTTCTTTGCAAAAGCATGAATGTTAAAGGCATATGAGTGGTAAAGGTTTTCCCTGACCCCTGCCCTAAAACCAGTCCCTTCTGCACACCACCAGACCTCGATCCTTTTTAAAAATACTCCTCCCCCCCAGAAGGCCTGAATGCAGACCCTCTCAGCACCCTGCCCTTGTAAGAACTACCCCTTCCCTAAGCTCTAACAGTGAGCACCTGTGCACCTCTGAACCCCAGCTCTTGTAAAAACTACCCTTGCCCCTAGCCCTTGTAAAAAAGAGCCTTTCCCTGTCCTGTGCCCTAAAAGCCGACCCCCACTAGCCTGTTTTAAAAATCCCCATCCCTAGCCCAAAGCCCTAAAACCATAGCCCACGCCCCATGCTCAATCCCCATTACCTTTCCACAACAATCAGACAGCTCTTCTGAGGCGTGGCGCACATCGTAAAGAAGAAGCGGAAGGGTCTCTCAGTTTCCTCTAACGATGCTGATTGCCTTCGCCACCCTTACCCCACATATGACCTTACCACCAGTACCACACATATACTTTTACGATACATACCTTTACAAAGTAATTTGTTGTAAAGGCATGTGTCCTAAAGGCATATGCTCTGTAAACAAATGTGTGGTAAAGGCTATGTGTGGTAACGGTGCATGCGTTGTAACGGCTATGCATGGTAACAGCCACGTTGTAATGGCTGTTTCCCAGTTCTAGGTGTGAGCACGTGCCTGTTTCTGAACATTTCCCAATTTCAGCAGAGTGTGGGTGAGTAATGACCTGGGAGATTCCCACTTTGCCTAGGGGCACTTAGTTTGTTCAATGGGAGATAAAGGGATTCTTAACTAAGTTGCCTTACTTCCACACTCAGAAATGTATGCATCAGACTATGTGCTCCAACCAGGCTGTGGCTGTGTCCTTACATAGGCATTCACTACTATTATATTGCCACAGGGGACACCTTGTCTCAACCCCTTTAGTTTACACTCACATACGATCTCTTAATCCCTAGCTCCCAGTACTTTAGGCAGAGGCATTACTTTGCTGTTGCATTTAAACCCCGCTCGCACCGAGGATGTGGCACTGTAATGTGTGCTCCTCTGCATTCTGAACACCCTGACAGCAGACCTCTGCCGGCAGGCTGCGGGTGTGCACACTGCATGGGAGTTTTTGAGACAGGAGGCACTGAGAACCAAGAGTTGTTTCTGAGCTAGGGCACACCGGAAACTGGGGTGCTCCTGGAGGAGTGGGCGAGGTAGGTGGTTTGAGATATGCGTCAGCGTGCCTTAATTCGGGTGTTAAGAACAAGATTTTACTATCACTATTTCCAACGCAGCATTACAGGTCCGTAGTGCTGTATAGGACTCCAGCTTAATAATATCATCTTTGCTGACCCCATAAGGATGAATGGAGGCTCAGGCCCAGCCCGCATCTCATCTGTGAATTCAGCAGTGCATATTTAACTCCTGAAGTCACAGGCAAGGTTGTTAAGTCGGTGTGATACACCAATATGATCATTTGGCACTACATGAATTTAATCTGACTGGATACAAGAGTCTTAGATCACAGATCAGGATTCCTAGATCGCCAGAGTGTGTGGTACTCTTTCCATTTGAGACATGCATAGGCAAGACTTTTAGCTTTGCCGCTGCTTGTTTTAATTGCTGTGGATGCTATGTTGTGTGGGTGGTCGTGGTTTGTTTTTTACGGTGCCCTCACTTCTCCGCTTCGGGCTCTCATCATGCTGTGTATAGTCTAACTCTGCGCACTACCACAACAACACTGTTTAGTGTGTAGATTTGTGTTCCTGTCTCATGCCGCCTCTCCTCATTTGTCCCCTGCTGTCCTGTACCTTCATAGTTGTCCCTGCCCTTTTTCTGAACACCACGGGCACCACACTGTGATAGTGGTTGCCTTTGTTTTCCATGTCCCATTTTATTGCTCTCCCCAATCATCTATCGCAATCGCCCTTCATGCTCTCAGAATTTTGTGTCCACTGCATGGTTTTATACACCACAACCATCATGTTGTGTCGCCTTTTGGCTCACAACACCAACCTGAAGATTCTATTGACATCATGCCCCTGGCCCATCACCGTGTTCACTCCTTCCCACTCCACAGATAAAAAGATGGCCACCAGACTGATGGCACATCCCCTGGAAAGAGATCCAAAGTCAAGGAGGTCAAATGTGGGGTTTTGAGGACCAAGATTCTTGGTGCAGGACTCTCTTTCGCCCGTGGGATCCTTGAGCATGGCTAAGAGTGAAACTGTTCTCTAAGACATGGGCTTCATACCCACTGCGTATGGCAAATGAATGCAACTAGACACCAAGGAGTAGGTCTCACACAAAATGTGTGAAACCATGGGGCGAGACCCACACCCAATGACTCAGGCTCTGCTCTATTGTGGAAGACTCACAAGTACTGAGTAATATGATCTTTCAGTGAGTGAAACTGTGCCCCGAGTTGTGAGGCATGCGCAAAGTAAGACAAACTATGTACCAAGGTGCTAAAGTTAAACCTCTTGAGAGAGTTTTAACAGTATGGTGGCAGACTCCTAACTTTTCAGTGAGGCTATGATCCAAGGTATGGGATGAGCCTTAAATGAGAGCCGGTGAGCTCAATTTGGTAAGACGTTTAAAAAATGAGTGAGACTGTGCTCCAAGATACAAGAACCACAGTCAGTGGCTGAGTGGGACCCAGCGACAGAGACTTTCATCCAATGAGGCACCAAAGCATGCAGCACACACTAAATGAATGAAACTTTGCTCCAAGAAGTGAGACTTACAATGAGTGAAACTGTTTCAAGACCTGTGAGGCACAACTTCTATCAAGGATAAACAGTCTAGGATTAAAGTCCTTGTTAACAAAGAGGACAATTATGTTTAAAAGGAGGAAGTTGTCATGCCCAAGGAGACATCTCACAAAGGTTGGATGATCTGAGAACAATCACAAAGGTTGGATTATCACTTATAGTAGTTTCTCAATGCTATTATCTCTCTGTAAACCTTTCCACCTACCTGGTGTGTTGTATCTCCTCCTCATAGTTAACTATTGGCAGAAGATAAAAGATGATTCCCTCAACCATTGTCATGCAAGCTTTTTTCTAACTGTGCTATATTCTGATTACATTTCTCCTGTTGTAAAACCCACTCAAGTTTGTAGGGAATGATACACAGATGACTGCCTGGATGTTAGTTATAACTGAGAACACACCTGGTCCAATCTGTCCCACAAAATCATAGTGTTCCTGTAAGGAAACCCCTGACCCAACTCAAGCAGCAAGAGCTTCTTCAGAGAAACTGCATTTGTTAAAGGTGCAACAACTAGCTTAACAACATCTAAGAAACAAAGAACATCAAAGTTCAAAACAAGTCCCTTAAATGACAAAAACTGTAATATGGAAATGTAACAAAAATGAACAGCAGATGGTTTTTTCAGAATAATAAAGAATCCGGAAACAGCTGCAGAGGAAAGCACTGGCAAAAGGCATTGAATGGCTTCAGTCTGGAAATGCAAAATGTAAAAAAAAAATCTAAGTGTCTTCCATGCAGCTGTCAGGGACAGAGGCACACAATCTGAACGTAGTTAGTTGCTACATTACACAAGAACATCTTCAAGTTTTGATGTAGGCATGTGGAGATTGCTATTTTTTCAGAAAAATTGGATGTTGAGACGACGCAGAGACCCGAACCATGTTCCCCAATTCCAAAGTCAAAAAGAACAATTGATGGACAGAATGCAGAACAGTGTCATACATTCACCCCAGTACAGAGATCTGGGCCTAAATCCATAGTTTTTTTGCTCACCATGCCATTTCAATTTGGACGCAGCCATGTGCAAATCAGTCTTGACCCTGCGCCCAATGGGAACAATCCAGCCCGAACTGCCAGGGCAGGTCCTCCCTGGACTGAAAACAAGCATCCTAGGGCCGGTTTTTGGCTTTCAGCCCTCATCAGCCAGGATTTGCTTGATTCCAGTGGCATGGAGAGCACGGGGCCCACATCTGGGTATACCCGTCCCACTTGGGGTGACAAATGCAAAAAGAACAACTGATGGACAGAATGCAAAACAGTGTCATACATTGACCTCAGTACAGAGATCTGGGCCTAAATCCATCGTTTTTCTGCTCACCATGCCATTCCAGTTTGGACCCAGCCATATGCAAATCAGTCCTGACCCTGCGCTCAATGAGAACAGTCCAGCCGAACTGCCAGGCCAGGTCCTCCCTGGACTGGAAACAAGCATCCTAGTACCGGATTTGGACTTTCAGCCCTGATCAGCCAGGATAGCTTCACTCCAGTGGCATGGAGAGCACGGGACCCACGTCTGGGCAAACCTGTCACCCTCGGGATGATAAGTGCAAAAAGAACAACTGATGGACAGAATGCAGAACAGTGTCATACATTCACCCCAGTACAGAGATCTGGGCCTAAATGCATCGTTGTTTGCTCTCCATGCCATTCCAGTTTGGACCCAGCCATATGCAAATCAGTCTTGACCATGTGCCCAGTTGGCAGCTCTGGCTCAGTGGGCATGTGGTACCCTCAAACCTCCCATCACAAAGTTTGAAGAAGAAAGATGAGTGAGGTACTGCCTGTCAAGGCTATGTCTTTACTTGGGATTGTTTGCAGAATGCCTCTTTTCCTCCAGAGGAAGTTTCTTGAAATGTCCAAAGTGTTCCTGCAAGTGGTGGTAGCAGTTCTACCTTGATGAAAAGTCCACAAATCTTCAGGAAAAGCTCATTATACAGACGTCCAAGATGTCCAGTTATTGTTCCCCACAACTCAGCTTCCAGGTTAACAAGAAATGCCTAGGACTAAATAAGCAGTTTGAATATAGAAAGACAAGTTAACGTTTCCTCAGTATTGGGACACTGGGCAGCCTCCAACCCCAAGATGGAAGTTCTACAGCAGCAAGCAGGAGAGCGGTATAACCAGCACTGGAGCAAAATCTGGGGTATGAATCTGGGAGGAAAAGTATTAGCAGAACAAGAACCACCTCTCCAGGGTTCTCTGCCAGTCCGGCAGAAATAGTCTTCCCTCCTCTCCTGATGAATGCAGACCCTCTTCTTGGAGTGGATCAAACATGGTGTTTTAAAGAGTAATCTAGTCAGTGGTTGGTGGTGAGATTATGAAAATCCTAATTCAATTCATATGATTCACACTTCCAGTCTGAAGTAGTTCATGTCCTCTCCTGAGTGCGTGATTGGTAACATGAACACTATCCTAGAGGCCCGTTCACCAAAAGCTTAACCCGGTGAATCTGTATCACAGTTGTGCAGAATTCTTCCTGCCTCCAGGATTCCACTCTGGCCCTCAAAATGTATCCCCTTGAGGTTCAGAGGAAAGCTTCCCCCCAAAGTCAGGCCTTACCGCAGGCATTCATAAGCGCATGGCTCCACTGAGTCTTTTCGGCCTCCAATGCCACAGATTCTGTTCAGGCACACATGTCCCATCCTGGACATTGAGTTACAAGTTCTTTGAAGAGGCATCTGGATAGCAAGGCATTAATTAAATGCAATTCCAAGCAGCAGAGTGTATCCCAGTGGAAATCACAGCTGCTCAACTCAAGCAGAATTTTAAATGTTACCACAGGATTTGGTAAGTGGATTGGTCCTTTCAGTCCAGGTTGCCTATACCATGTAAATTTAGTTTTGATAACAATTTTCCATCAAAGGTTTTAAACTAAATTTTAATTAAATGCCACATACAATTTTATGTAGGAAATGTGTCCTACAGCAGAGAGGTCTAGGAAAATGTGAAACTAGAATTACACATTCTACCTTACAAGCAGCTTCAGTCCTGATTTCCATATCTGTACTTTGCAGCTGCATATGGGCTCTCACATTGCCAGCTCCCTTCCCACAGTCAAAGTTATGTCACTTTGGAAAAATGCCCATCCTTTAAACAGACTCAATCGTAGCTATATTTAGTGGACTTGTCCAGCTGGACAGAGGTCTGATATTTACTTGTAGGCTTAGGATATAATCATACAAAACAATACATAAAATGGGACACAATCCGGTGTCCTACTTAGCCAGTAGAGTACATAAACAAGGGAGAAAACGAACAACAGGGGGCTCAGGCAAAGCTTTCCGGTTTGTTACACAAGGAGGATATACAGTTTTACAAGAACAAATCACTACAAAACACCTTTACAGCGGAATGAACTAAAGGTTTTTTGCGTATAAGGTGTATTAGGGTGTCGACGGCGTTTCGATCCGATTAGAGGATGAGCGGATCTTCATCATGACTAGAATAACATGCCTGTTAAATAGAGCCTCATTAGCCGCAATTCCAGAACGGGGGAACATAGGCGGGGAAACAAGGGCTGCTGTAATGGCGGCTCCAGGTGTGATGAATTTTAGGATGACACACCCAGAAGAATCCCGCTATTCAGCAACTTCCCTGCAACATACTAGTGACTGAGCCGTTAGAGTACGCGAAGGCGACTCCCCCCGTATCCGAGCTGGAATTTTACAGCGCTACATTAAAAAAATATATATTATCATAATTTTTTTTATTATTATTGGTATTATTGGTATTTTATTATTATTTGCATTATGAAAAAGTAGGGAAGCTGAAATAGGGCCATCCAAATAAAATAGCATCGCCGGGAACATCAGTATGCCCCTAATTGTTATTCGAACTCTCACAGGGTGAGAAACTATCGGCCATTTGTCATTAGAGTCCATGGGTCATGTGATACTACGTGGCCGGATCGCACACTTGGATTATGACATGTGGGTGCCAAACAGGCACCTGCTGCAGAGTTCCTTGTGTGTCCAGCAGTGTCCAGGCAACACTGAAAATGGCAAGTTAACTCTGGTGCTTAATGTTCCTGCTAGAGAGAGATGATGGAATGTTGTCTAGTTACAGTTTTGACTTATAAAGTAGCACAGAGAGCTGTATTTTATGTGAATATCTCAGTGGGTTACTGCTTTTGTAACGGAGATCCTATTGTTACTTCCAGTTCACAAATTACAATCCTCATATATTACAGTGACCTATGAACTGTCATCAAAGAGCCGCATGCAAACTGCATGGTATAGGTTAGAACGTTCTGTTTTACCCCAGTGTTTCATTATCCTAATGTTGCTAAAAAGTTTTTTTTTGGGGGTAGGAATACATTCTTATCAGTAAGGCCCACCCCAACCACTGTAGTACGTAATAAATCCTAAGTTTGTGCTTCTCCAGACAAAACATTCTTAAAATATAATTCCTACTTGCATGGATAATGTGATTCCTATACCTAGTAATCCTTCTTGTTTTATGTAACATTTGCTATAGACTGATTTATACACGTATGATTCATTGTCTCGCTATAATGTGTGTGTGTGATGTAAAGTGGTCTGACTCCCTACAATGGTTTGAGTAGAGCTATAAAACAAATGAAACGCATGTGAGAAAGGGGCTTGAAGAGATGAGGGGCACTGTTGAAGGATGGAAGGGTAGCAAGGGAGATTATTGGGGGGAGGGCGCCAAAAAAAGATTGTTGCACCAGGTTCTACCACCGCCACGGATGACCCTCTCGCCAGCACTCGTTTTCTGGAATTGCTATTGATTTTTCCTTATCGGACATTTTCCCAAGAGCAAGAGAGGGAAAACACACAAGCAGGAAAGAAGGAGGAAGAGAAAGACAGCAAAACCATCACCAAAGGAGAAAGCAGTAATCTGGAAGGTGTTGTCTAGAAAGAGATTAAAGAGGCCTTAGGTGAATTACAGACTAGTAGCCTCGGTATTCGGCCCGCAAACATTTAATTGCACTGGCCACGGGAGTCTGAGCAGAACTTTGGGCACTGGCACTCGATCTTTCCCAAATCAAGCACAGACTGCAAAGGGGAGATGACTGGTGCTCTCTGTGCTGCAGGCTGCTGACGCTGATATAGACCCCGGACCAGTAGGTTCAGAGCACCATTTCCCTGATGATGTTGTTGCCGCTTCAAAAAGAACTGGTACAAATTCCTTTCCTGCAGCCCTGGCCACAAGACCAACCAGAAGCCCCTCTGTGCAGCTTAACTGCGAAAATGATTACAAGCACGGGAGTGATAACAAAGAAAGAGAGTGAGCCATGTCTCCACTGGTGAATTCAAGCATCGTTCCATGCTTTGGTTGGACACAGTTGGTTTGGTACACCAGCGCATCCAGAAATGTTCTAGCAAAGGCATGTGTGCAGCCATGAATGTGGTGGCTGAAAGCCTATGCTGAGGGATGGGTTGTTGTGTTGGGTAAAAGTTGTGTTTCTCTCTCCTCTTGAGCACTTTTGCTGATTTTTATAAGGATGGGTCAGGTTCACTACTGTTAGTGTACCTTCTAGTGTGCTGGGTAGGGTAAGAAGGACATAGGATTGTTTGCACCATCACGGCTCAAGGCCTTGCCTATTTGCCACTTCACCAAAATATTTTTTCAGACCCAACCAGCACAGTATGATCAGTTTATTTGCATCGACTTACTTGAGTATTCAAGGTGTTTTATTGAGTTTATATCTGTGTTCCATAATATGGTATTATTCACTATAAGTGTAATACAGAATGGTGTAGTTAACTTGAATATGACCCTCCCTGGCAGCTGAAGTGAGTGACATTTTTTTTTACAATGTATGTTGTGTGCATGATTGCAGTTGAGAGAGTGTTTATGTGTGAGAGAGAGAGAGTGTGCGTAAGCATGTGTGTGTGAGAGAAAGTGAAGGTTCAAAGGGCATGCAATGTCACTTCGGCTACCCCTGGCATTTTTGATGAATTGACGTTAATGTTTGTATACCTGGGAAATCCAGGCTAGATATAATTGGGCAGAGTGGTATCCCACCCTAGTTCGTCCAGTTACAATCCATTTATAGTTAGGGCTGAATTAGGGCAGATGGACCAACCACCAAGCTCTAAAACAGGGCGTTTGTAGGTGTTGTATTATGTGATTTCTTACTGTTTGATATACCTGTTACATGGTTCTCCAAAGTTGGTCCATGCCAGATTTTTAAGATAACTACATATATCCAAATGAGGATATGCTACAAATTAGGCATGGATCCATCCCTCTAGGACTGACTTTGGAGGACCTTGACCTGTTGGGCTGCCTTCCTAAGCGAACATGTCAGTATGAATTAAATGCATGCTTAAAGGGCAGCAGGTCCGCTGTGTTGCCGGGCCCTCTTTGAAGTACAATTTCTAGGCCCAAGTGGTGCATCGTGTTCCTGGAGGAAGATTGAGGTAAGTGGCCATGCCGGAGCAGAGTCCAGGATGGTTACCCATGGATGCTGAATTATTTTTGTTGTGGTCCTGCAGCTCAGCGCCAGTGTGATTGTGAATGAGGGAGTCTGGAAGTGCCCAGAATTTTGTTCTGACCTGTTTGTGGAAAGCTGTGCTTAGGGAAGCCCTGGTGTCAGAGCGGATAGGGGTGAGGGGAATGGTTTTAAATAAACTGTTCAATGAAGAGGAAGCTGTAGGGCTGTGTTATGTGCCGTATGCATGAAATATATGCTCACAGTGATTGCAGAAGGTGCTCTGTTTTGCAGAGCCCTAGGTGAGATACAGTTGGAGCCCAAGATAAAGCACAATCATGTATCTCTGGTCAGAGAAGAAAGAGGACGTAAGAAGTAATGCTTCAGCCACGTCCAGTATGATTGTCAGAGATTGCTCAGATCAGAAGATCTGTTTATGAGGTTTTCAGAAGCCAGTGCTGACCATCTGAGAGGAGATGGGAGGGAGGTGCTCTCAGGGCACTCGCAGTCACGCAGCTTTCTGGAGACTTCATCCTCCCAGGCCTGGGATGGGTAGGAGGGAGCAAAGATAATCTTGAGGAGAACCTTGGCGTTGTCAGAGACCCTTCCCAAAGGATGGAGAGGCCCTTAGCACCAAAGACCTAGATGGTTCAGTTCTAAACCAGGTCAGACACCAGTAGACCGATTACGTGTTACTGACCATGTCACAGAATGCCCTCAGCAGATGAAAGGCACGGAGTATGGTCCAGAGCGGCCGGAACAAGGACCTGCTAATGTTTCTGTAGCCGGTAGGTTAACCTGGTGCTGCAAGTCACCACTGCAGGAGGGCAAGTTTAGGCACGTCATGGGTTATTTACTACCCCAGAGGTAAGTGCTGCTCGTGACTTTCCCCCATTGCCATGGACGGAAGTTGCAGGCTCTCAAAAATGATCTCACACATGCCCACATGCACTTGCTGCACAACTTATTGTGCAACTAGCTCGGAGGAGGTATAAGACACTTCTGGGTAAGTAAAACAAGGGAGAAAGGAAGTACCCTAACCATAGTTAATAGGTTTCATCATTTGTGTGTGTGTACACGCACCCGTGCCACAAAATGTTATTCTGTTCTTTCCCTGAGTGAGTGTCTGTCTGCTGGCTTTCCTGGCAGTGATTTTAATTGTCTCCCTTTTATAAGGAAGGCGAGTCCATTTAAATCTGCAGTTTTCTCTAAATGTTGTTGTTTAGTGGGCCAATTTTCAATTTTGTTTTAATTCTTTTGCATGCATTGAATTTATTCCGGTGAATCTTATGGTTCTGTATATCTTAGACTACAAAAAATATTTATTTCAGTCAGCCATTTTGTATTTCTTTCTGCACCTAGCTAGCATGGTGAAGTATCCACCGGCTTAAACTTAAAACTGGTGAAGAACAGACCACATTTTATGGTTTGCTACCCAGTACAAGAAAGAAAACGCCTACAAGCACAGTGCTTAATTTGTAATAGAATGAGTGCAGGCACTCAAAGCTTCTCACAGAAGTCGGCGGCTGGTGCAATCAAATGTTGGCACGCCGAATACCAAGTCTGTTAGTCTTAAATCCACTTCAGGCCTCTTGAGTCCACTTCCAGACACTCCCTGGCCCTTTACCTCATTCTTGCAGGTTCTTGCTTTGACACTTTGTTTTGTCTCTCTCTTCCTCATTATTTCCCCTGTGTGTGTCTTTACTCTCTTACTCTCTGTAAATATCCAGTAAGTAGCGGTCCCCAAAAATTAGTGCCGGTGGACCCCACCGGCTCAAATTAAGCACTGCATAAAATTGAGGGTCTTAACGGTATGATCACTGCGCATGGATAGTTAATCAATGAGCCAAATGTATTACCTGCATTACTTAATCCGGAAGCAACAAGTATTGCAGCAAACTTGATTTGCATTTTTTTGCCACAGTGTAAACAGTAGTAAGTATTTTACATGGTCATTTTCGCTGTCATTCTTTGTTGTACTGCAACACTAAGCAAACGTAATTAATAAAAACAACTCTAAAAACGCGTTACATGCAAACAAATCAAATTTCATATATCAACTTTTACAAAATATTCTGTCTGCTGCTTTGCAAGGATGTCTCCTTTTGAAAATATAGCTAGTAAACTCTCTTACCTGCCTTGTAAAACCTGTACTCAGGTTGGACTCTTGAGTGTTCATCTCATAAACGTTCAGATCATAGGGTTTATTGGCTCTTCAGTTTCTGCTCTGTATGAGATAAATGCATCATTTCCACTCATTGTTTCCAGGCAAATATTCTCTGCCAATTACTGACGGTAGGTTAGTTATTTGTCAGAGAACCTTTGGCAGTATCAGATAATCGGGCGTTTCTATTTGTAGTCCCCGACCTCTTGTTATTGAGGAATATCAGTTGTCAGCCCACACGCATTTGCCACGCATGTGATACAACTCGTTGACCACTCATACGCATCATCATATTACGTGCGCACATTTTTCATGGTAAGAACTGATGCCATAAAAATAAAATAATACTGCAATAGCACGGTTTGTAGCTATGACATATATTAATCAAAATACATACATAAATAACATATGCTAAAATGTGATACTCATCTGATGCTTCTAAATTGTTCTACCCCAGTGTACCTAATCTAAGTGTAGTACAAGGTTTGAAGTAGGTGCTATTTCTAAAGTGTAGATAGCTATATTTTAGTTTAGCCAAGAGTTGCCAAAAGTTTCTCTAAGTTCTAGTCAGCTCCATACCTTAGAATGAGAGAGGTTGGAATCTCTTTTCTGGACTCGATAGTCTAACCCCCCCATAAGGGAAGTCAGAGAGCACTGGAGCTGGATTCTCTGCGAGGAGGATGGCAGCATCAGGTCAGTGCATCAGGCGGGAACTCGATCTCCTTCTGAACTTGTCGTGGCAAACCGCGTAGTCTGGGTTGGATCGAATCCTCCGGGAACCGCAATTTGCCAGGGCAAGTGCTGGTATATTTATACCTTGAAGGTGTCTAGGAATGCCAGTATTGATGTAAAAGTCGGGCAGAGGAACGTCATGAATGAACCCCTAAGGAATAGATGTTCATGCATACTTAATGAGTTCTTGGAGACATCAATATTCAAGGCTTAAGGGTCTGGTTTTCCAAGAATTCGTTGTGACGTGGATGGACGGACGTAGGTGGCCATGCCTGTATTTGGTTTGTACGGACAATGTCTAAATAGGGGCCGGATTGCTAATACCAAATAAAGGCAATGTGAATTGTACACATATAAGGGCATAAATCAGGAAACCTATATACGGAATCTAAATCTGCACACATACTGGTGGTTTAAGGTGGCTATGTACAAGGTGATCGCCTATTGATTTGCCACGTCTATATGTAATCAATGGATATGCTGGAATTTCATTTTTCAAAATGGTGTCAGTTCGAAGAATATGCCAATTTTTCTTTAAAATTTGGACCACTTCTGGGGATTTGAGATTATAGCGTGTGATCATTCTGACTGGAGTGGCCGTATGTGCAGACTCAGACTTAAGAGTTTTATCTTTTTTCTCTGTTTTTTGAGACGCCTGATGTCGTGACAAATGCGCATGCGCATTTGTGAGGAAGAAGTCGGCGATAGAGAAGGAAGAGGGAACCCCGGGACGCCGCAGCTCAGGCAAGTTATTTTAATTACTTTGCGCTTGCTTTTAAAAAGTTTTGAACATTATCACTGCATTTAAAAGCGGGTGGGAGGGAGGCGGGTGGCGCATAGTGGGGCTACGCGGAGTGTGCGGGGTGTGCGTAGATTTGCCCCCACTCCGTGATGCTCCGCGTATGCCCACTACGCCCACTACGCCCAGGGTTACTGTATAGTTGTCCTCACACGAGGTCTAATGCACAGTATGCTTGCCATGGGCCCTACATTTTTTCCAATTTTCTAATGCACCTCCTACTGTGATATATTGTTTATTCCGCCCTCCGGCACCAGCCTAGGTCCTTCTTCCAGTCAGCCACCACTGGTAGGAGCCTCGATCCCCAGTTCCGTGCAATATTCCTTTTGGATACCTTCACGGACAGTGCTAACCATAATCAAGCATGTCTGGGCCAGTCTTCCTACCTCTTTATCAACAGCAGCAACCCCTTTGCCTCAAGCGGGACCTCTACTGAAAGCACCCATGATAAACTAGCAGTCACTTCCTCCCAATATCCGCTAATCTGCCGACACTCCTAGAGGGTATGGAAAAAGGAGCACTCCTGGAAAGTGGTTTGCAGCTGATTTTCCCTGCGGTGTGATATCGGCTCCTCAATGGGTGACCTTGTGATGGGAGCCAATATTGTGTGTCACACGGCGGACCCGTGTGTGTTGGCAGGTCTGATAATGATTCACTTAAGACAATACATTTTGTGGTATAAACATCAAGGGTCACATATATCAACCGATTCTGTTGATCAGCCAGTTTGCGAACGCAAAAAAAGCTTTTTTACATGTATCAAAACCCATTTTTTTGATTCGGTTACTAGTTTCCGAATCGCAAAATGGGTTTGCGATATGGTATTTGGAAGAGGCGTGTTTAGGGCGTCCCTTTCAAATAGCGAATCCTAATGGTATGTATGAATGTTTTGAGACCATGAATGTGGTCGCAAAACATTCACATTTTACCACCTACTTCAATTAGGAGGTAACCCATTTGCAAATGGGAAGTGGTCCCAAAGGGACCCCTTCGGGAATGGTTGTAAAAACATTTTTTAAGAGAAGGCAGTGGCCCCATGGACCTTAAAAAATGAAAAGAAAACTGTTTTTTAAGGACAATGAACTGTATTTAAAAAAAAACATTGGTTTATTTAAAAGCAATCACGGACATGGTGGTCTGCTGATCACAGCAGGCCACCATCTTTGTGATTTTTGCGATTACTAGGGCTGCCACAAATTGCGATCTACCTCATTTATATTAATGAGGTAGGTTGATTCGCGACCCACTAGGAACCGATCTTTGAAGCACATAGTGTTTCATACATTGGAAATAGCGATGACCTAATTGCGATTCTCAGAACATCGCAATTAGGTAATAAAAATTTCCAAATTGGATACCTTTGGCCCACAAATGCCCTAAGAAAGGAAATCTTTAACACAAACACATATAGGGAGTGGTCTGGGCCCCTCCCACATTCTCGCCTCAGCGAATCCTAGAGCTGATGCCCTTCCTCTTAGCGGTACTTCTTCACCGCTCTTGCCGACGAAGGTAAATTTCAGGACCTCAGACATGGACCGACCTTATAGATTAAAGCTCCCTGCCCCCCTGACTGAAGATTGACTACTTACTCTCCTACTCTCACCAACGCTCGATCTCCACCGGACACAACCAACTGCCTAGATTCACCTTCGAACACTAACCCTTTACAATTGCCCTCTAGATGGTCTCCTCCTGCTCTCTTCTCAACGTTAAATTACACTGCAACTAATGACGTCCACTGCAATCTGTGTGATGAGGCACTTTCCCTGAGAACATCTTCGAACAATCACTCTTCCAACACTAAGCTCCATCTAAAGGCTGACCCTCAGCATCTCCCCAGAGTATCTTACATCTTAGTCCTAATGACACTGACCATCCTCCTAACGTGGTTATCCCCTCGCCCTTCTACACTGATCTTCCTGTGTCTCTCCCCACTCTCACTGCGAGATGCTCCTCCGATTCTCTTGCACAGATTCTGAACCGAATGGAACTGAAACTCAACTCTCTTGCTACAGAACGAACACATCTTGGACAGGATTTCTCTAACCAGAACACTCAGGCCCACCCCAACACTAACGATACTCCTCCTACAAGTTCTCTTACCTTCTCTCAATGCTCCCCTTGGCCTAACATTCCCCTTTGCCGGTGGGCCCACAGGCCTTATCGTGCTCATTGCACTCTCTCCACTCTGGAATTAAATGCCTTCAACAAATCCTATCTGCCTAAGATTCAGGTGATTGATAATTTCCCCTCCTCCAACATCCCAATATACCACCATCAACATCCTCAAGTCTGCTAAGGATAATCCCAGCCCTCTTTCTTGCATGCTCGTAAACTGCAGATCGGCAACACTACATGCTACAGAGATCTCTGAAACCATCCTCACTGAGGAAATTGACATTGCTTTCCTCACAGAAACCTGGCTCAATGACCACTCGATGGCCCTTCTAGACCAACATTCTCCCCTTGCATACTCCATCATTAGACATGACAGGCCTGATAGACCCGGCGGAGGTCTAGCAATAATCCACGAAACAGAAATCCAACTCTCCCTTCTAAAGAATGCTGAATACTCAACCTTTGAATTCCTCTGAGTTGAACTCAAGGTCAAAGGCTCCCCACCTATCAAATAACACAATATCTACCACCCTCCTGGTGAGCTCCTACTCTTCGCTGAAGAGCAATCTGACCTTCTTAGTCATATCTCCCTTTCTGGCTCTAAGAATGTGGTTTAGGCGATTATAACATTCATTGGAATAATGCAGAAGATTCCACAGTCAGGCGTCTCGCAAACCTTCTTGAGAGGAATGACCTAAAGCAACTCTGCAACAAACCTACCCACATCAAAGGCGCTACACTTGACGCCATCATCACAAGCAATGAACTGGTCTCCCTTAATGACATACTTTCCTTTGACTGGTCCGATCATCATCTCATTCTGTTCAACATCTTGACCATCGTCTATTCTCCACCAGTCTTAATTAACAAACCAAAGCTGTGGACCAGAAACCTCAAAAAAGTCCCTCCAACTGAACTTGAGTCAAAAATTCATGCTCAACTCCAACGTCTCTCGAACTCTCAAAATGCAAACAAGCTCACTGACCACTTCTACAAGGCGATAACTGAAGTTCTTGACCAAGTTGTAAGACTCAAACTAAAACAACAAAGAGCAATCAAATCTAAATCTTGCTTTGACCCTGATCTTAACAATGAAAGAAGACAATTTAGACTAGCTTATAGGACTTGGAGACAAAACCTCCTCCTTAGAACTGCAAGGTTAGCTTACAAGAAGCACATTTTCAGAGAAAAAGCATATTTCTTCCATACCCAACTTGACTGTGCTAAAAATAGGTCTAGATAACTCTTTAACATTGTCAGAAGACAAACCTCATCTGCCCCACCTGACCTAAGTGCCTCCGAAGAAAGATGTGAGGTAATTGAAGGCTTCTTCACAGACAAAATTGCTAAAATTAATCAATCCTTCCCTCAAGTCATGGCCTTTCCTACTCGGCCAATCTCTTAACATCTCCCCTCTCTCCACGACAACCCGACCTCTTGATCCTTTCATCAATAAATCTACTCCAATTGGAACTGAAGACAACCTTTTCAACATACAATTGATAAACGACGCCAATTGGTCTAATTTCAAACCCATGACAGAGCTTGAAGTCTTTAATATCACTGCGAAATTAAAGTCGACCTCATACACCAAAGACCCTCTCACAGCAAAACTAGAACACAACCTTAACCAAATCATCACCCCATGTTGGCCAAAAATCATTAACACCTCCCTTGCCTCTGGGTGCCTACCAGATTCCCTTCAAATTGGGCAAATCATTCCCATACTTAAAAACCACAAGGATGACTCTAATGATCCCAACAACCTCCATCCCATCTCTAACCTCCTGCTCCTAGCTAAAACCATGGAGAAATGCGTCTTACAGCAACCCGACAGACACATAGGCAAATTCAACCTACTTGGTTTTAGGAAAGGCTGCAGCACCGAAACCGCCATGCTTAACATTGCTGATGACATACATTGTTCCTTATAGAATGGAGATGCATGCCTTCTTATCCTACTGGACCTCTCAGCGGCTTTCGATACAGTCAACCACTCATCCTTACTGGAATCTCTGAAGACTCGGTCTGGCCTTAAGGGCTCAGTCCTAAATTGGTTCCCTTCCTACTTCCAACACCGAATATAACACATTAAAATCAACTCCTGCCTCTCAAATCCTACTCCTGTCTCTCTTGGTGTCCCCCCAGGGATTAATACTCTTCCCCTCTCTCTTCAACCACTTCATGGAACCCCTTACTATCATTTTGAAACAAGCTGGGATCAATTATCATCTTTACGTGTCTGACACGCAACTCTACTACAAAATCAAATCACACAGTGACATCCTTCATCTTAACATAACATTGAGCAAGATTCAATCCTGGTTTTACTACAACCATCTAAAATTGACCCCCAACAAACCAGAAATCATTCTATTCACCCCCAAAAGTAATCACCTAAACTCTCCGCTCACTCTATCCAACACGGCTAAATCCCTAGGTTTCACCCTGTCCCTGAAGGACCATATCAATAACTCAGCCAAAGGAGTGCTTTATACACTTAAACACCTTGTCTTTCAATCGCTAGTCCTCTCGAAACTTGACTACGGGTAACGCTATAGTCACCGCCACTCCTAAAACTCACCTC
Organism: Triturus cristatus; assembly: GCF_964204655.1. Lineage (NCBI taxonomy): Eukaryota > Metazoa > Chordata > Amphibia > Caudata > Salamandridae > Triturus > Triturus cristatus. The sequence goes on from NC_140588.1 coordinate 1,043,128,356, forward strand.
GCTCCCCTCAGATCAGTGCTCAACATGGCAGCCCGGCTTATAACAGGCTGTAAACGGTAAGAACACATCACACCTGGCTTCAAGTCCCTTAACTGGCTCCCCATCGAAGGAAGATGCATCTACAAGACCGCCTGCGTCACCCACAAAGCACTTCACTCTCAATCCCCTGACTACTTAAACAACAAACTCACAAGAGCATTAAGTGCCAGACCGATGAGAAGCTCCAATGCTCTTCTGCTCGTACCCTCGGTACCAAAAAAGAAATCTACCCAGACTCGTTCATTTTCAGGTAATGCTCGCAGCATCTGGAACACCCACACGAGGGACCTTCGCTGAAACCCCTCCTACCCAGGCTTCAAAAGAGACCTGGAACGCCATCTCCTCAATAAATACTGGAGCCCATGAATCAAACCGAACATGATTTCTATTAGGCTCCTGTGATCAGGTCATTCATCTGCTGGTTTGCCGGCCTTTCTTTTCTTAGTGTTCCCCTTATTGTTCTGCTTGCCTTGCTCTCCTTGGTCTCTCATTTAGTTTTGTTCTAACCTCGTTTCTGTAATTTTCTGTACAGCCCTCTGTTACCGCCGACTCTAGCCTAGCCAGCACTTTATGTCCCCTAAATTGTTAATTTTTTGGACCCCATTTCAGTAACTCCATCCCTCATGTTCCTACAAATGTTTCTTTGTATATATTAATGTGTGTTCCTCTGTTACACTTACACTTCCCTTATTTAAAAAAAAAGTATGTAACCTTTGATCCAAAAATTATTGTCATGCTCCAGATTCTGTGTAGATTTTCACTTCCCTTATTGTTATTTTATATGTGACCATTGTTCAAATGAATAATGCCTTGCTCTTGATTCTGTCAAGCGCTCGGATACCCCTGGGTCTAGCTAGCACTATATAAAACCTTTAAATAAATAATCCCAAGAGCAAGCCTGCTGAATACCAGCTCCCAGGAGCAGCTGTGGCACAGGCTAGGGTTGAACACCAGAAGAGCAACCTAGCCACAGTCCAGCAGAAAGAACCGTGTGCAAAATAAACGTTCCAGTATTACCAGGAAAAGAGAAACAGCTAAAACAGAAGACTTGAGTACCTCAATGTACTCCATGGGACACAAAGAAAAGACTCAATAAAATACCTTGAATGCTCAAATACGTCCATTCAAATGAACTGATCCAAACAACGATCATACTGTGCTGGGTGGTTCTGAAAAATTATTTTTGCGGTACGGCAAGAGATGGGCAAATTTGCAAAACCTTGAGCCAAGATGGCGCAGGCAAGCCTATATCCTTCTCACCCTACCCAGCAGACTAGAAGGTACACTAACAGTAGTGAACCTGACCCCACCCTTATAAAAGTCAGCAAAAGTGCCCAAGAGGAGGGAGAAACACAACTTTTACCCAACACAACAGACCATCCCTCAGCATAGGCTTTCAGCCACCATATTCATGGCTGCACACATGCCTCTGCTAGAACATTTCTGGATGCGCTGTTGTACCAAACCAACTGTGTCCAACCAAACCATAGAACGATGCTTGAATTCACCAGTGGAGACATGGCTCACTCTCTTTCTTTGTTATCACTCCCGTGCTTGTAATAATTTTCTCAGTTAAGCTGCACAGAGGGGTTTCTGGTTGGTCTTGTGGCCAGGGCTACCGGAGAGGTCTTTGTACTAGTTCTTTTTAAAGCGGCAGCAACACCTTAAATGAAACGGTGCTCTGAACCTACTGGTCAGGGGTCTATATCAGCGTCAGCAGCCACCAGCACAGAGAACACCCCTAATCTCCCCTTTGCAGGCTGTGCTTCATTTGTGAAAGAACGAGTGCCAGTGCCCAAAGTTCTGCTCAGACTCCCGTGGCCAGTGCAATTAAATGCTGGTGGGCCGAATACCAAGGCTCCTAGTCTGTAATTCACCTTAGGCCTCTTTAATCTCTCTCTAGACAACACCTTGCGGATTACTACTTTCTCCTTTGGTGATGGTTTTGCTGTCTTTCGCTTCCTCCTCCTTTCCCATTTGTGTGTTCTCGCTCTCTTGCTCTCGAGAAATGTCCGATGAGGAAAGATAAGTGTGGTCCTCAAAAATGAGTGCCAGTGACAGGGTCAGCTTTAGCGGTGGTAGCGCCTGGTGCAATAATCTTTTATGGCACATCACCAAGAAGCTCCCTTACTACCTTGCCACCCTCCAACAGTGCCTCTCATCTCTCCATGGCCCCTCTCGCACATGCGTTTCATTTGTTTTATAGTGCTACTCAAACCAGTGTAGGGTGTCAGAGCACTTTACTTCACATGCAGACATTCTAGAGAGACAATGAATCATATGTGTGTAAATCAGTCTATAGCAAATGTCACATAAAACAATAAGGATTACACGGTGTAGGAGTCACATGTCACCGATACTAGTAGACGGTATATTTGATGAGTGTTTGGTCTGAAGAAGCACAAACTCAGAACTTACAACGTACCACAGTGGTTGGGATTGACTTTACTAATAAGAATGGATTCCTACCCAAAAATCCTTTTTAGCAACATTAGGATAATGAAAGCTTGGGGAAAAAACATAGGGCCATATGTAGGTAGAACGTGTTTTCCGATTCTCAAATTGCAATTTTTAGGGAATCGCAATTAGAGAATCGCAAAACGCAATGTAGGTAGGAATAGCAAAATAGTTGCGAATCCCACATATTCCTTATTTGCGAATCGCAAATTGAGATTCGCAAATAAGGAATACCTTGCCATTCATTCCAATGGGCTAGAATGCCCATAGGAATGAATGGGAAGACATTCTCAATTTGCGATTCTCAATTAGAGAATCGCAAATTGAGAATGCAATTTCAAGGTTGCAAGGGTGTCAATAGGACACCCTTTTGCACCCCTGAAATAAACATGTGTGCACATGTGGTGCACATACATGTGCTAAGGGCATGTATGTGCGCCCCATGGCACTTTGAAAAATACAAAAAAGTGCATTTTTCTAAGAAATCGCAAATTACCACCAACCTGAAGTTGGTGGTAATTTGCGATTCCTTAAGCCAAAATCACTCAACTTGGGTGCTTCCTACATTGCATTTAAGGAATCGCAATTTGGGATTCCTTAAATGCATTTGCAAAATAAGGACTCGCAAATTTTGCGAGTCCTTATTTTGCGTGTGGGTTGTTGTTTGCTACATAGCACATTGCCCAAATTGCGATCGCAAATGCTGAAATTCTGCGAATTTCAGCATTTGCGATCGCAATTTGGCTTCCTACATATGGCCCATAATGTTCTAACCTATACCAAGCGGTTTGCATGCAGCTCTTTGATGACAGTTACCAGGTCACTGTACTATATGAGAAATGTAATTTGTGAACTGTAAGTAACAATAGGATCTCTGTTACAAAAGCTGTAACGCACTGAGCTATTACCATAAAATGCAATTCTCTGTGCCACTTTATGGTGAGTGAAAACTGCTACTAGACACAATTACCAGACTTATCTTGAAATTTTCATTGTTGCCTGCGCACTGCTGGACACACAAGGAACTCTGCAGAGGGTGCTTTTAAAACCTTATATCATTTCTAAGCACAGTTTCCCCCTCCCATCAGTCGATGCAGGTGCTATTTGGTTATATATTATTAAAGTTATAGACTGTTTCACAACTCTTGGTAATTTTCCAGGTCTATTTTTAATATTTTGCATTTAGATGAAATTAACAATTATATTTATAACGTTGATGATGATGGAATATTTAGTTTACTTAAGTGTTATAGCCTATTGCCAAGGGCTATAATGGTTGTTAAAGGCCCAAACCTTAGTTATAGCCCAATCCACAGCTAATAGTAATTAGAGAACTGGCATCTTGAGGTTCCATGGTTGCCAACATGGTCCAATAATGGCTCTCATAGTCTTTCTGCTCCAGCATTCTAATGTTTGCCTTTCAGTTTCTCCCTGTTTATTTTACAATATTCAACTAAATTCGTGGGTGGGGGGACATTCTAAAAAGGTCTGTAGTCTGTTTGAATTGGGCTGCAAAGGTGGTTAGTGGGCTATATGGACTTTGGCTTGAATTGTTCCTGCAGACGGACTTTCCTCCGCCTGCACCTTGGCACCTAATTAAATAGTGCTGCAGTTGTTGGTGGGGAAATGCCTGTCAGCAGATTGGGAAGGAGAACAGGGATGGGGGCATGGGGGTAGGGTGGACACACACCAAAAAAAAGCAATAAAGCAGCCATCACTGCAGAGCAAACACTGGCGTGGAGATTGAGCCGATGTTTGCCATGCTGTGAGATTTTCAGAAATCAGTTAATATAGATCTCAGCCGCAGGCTGTAATGCTCTAGTATAAACCTCCCCATAAAGGACAAGCTCAAGAAATATAGCATACTGTAACTATTATAGCCTTAGAGCCCACCGTAGTGGGTTCTACCGGCCATTAAAGGCCCGCTCCAGTCGATGAGGGTTTTTAACAAGGTAGCGGGTCTTTGATGGCGGGTAGCACACGCTATGAAAGGCCCAAAGGTTATAGGAACATTCTGCTCCTAGAAAGCAGAATGTTCTAATTTGTAAAACAAAGGCCTCACGGACGCGAGGGGGTTGAAATCCCCTTAGGCACTGTGTGGCCCTTATTAAACATTGGAATGTTGATGCTCTGGGCTTCTAGTGGGCATTAGAAGCCCGGAGTGCTCCATTGTCTTCAACAGAGCGCTCAATGTTCTAATATCGATTGCATGGGCCAATGGAATAGGGTTTTCCCTGCCCTTCTAGATTGTGTAATGTATGGCCCATTATTGACACTGGCTTCATGGTGATTATACCTCGGGAATTTAAGAGAAAGAGCCAGAAAGAGTTGAAAGGTTGGTACTGACATAATTCAATATCACTTACTTATTCAGAGTGAGCTGGGACGGGGAAAGATGATTTCTGATAAAAAATGATTATGGAATTATTTGTCTACTTCCATGAAACACTTTGCAGAAATGAGAGCATATTCAATTGGTATAATTATTGGGAATATGTTCTGAATATCCTTGGGTTTCCCTTTGAGGTGCCGATAATCCCGTTTTTGCTTGAGCTTGGAGAGTTAGGTCAGTCTGTTGCTTGCATAAAGAAGGGTAATAGTTTCATAGTATTTCATTCACCATCTAAAATAAAACACGAGCTTCAAAATGGCTGAGCCAAAATGGTGTAAAATTATCACTGAATATTTATAAAAATGTCAGAGAGCTTCTTTTTGGACGTCATTGTGGGTCTGAGTGATTCATAAATGTTCCCCTTCCTCCAGCCTGCGCTCTTTCGTTGAATGAACTGCGTTTTCTGAAGCTCGCTGTGGCTCGAGGGCGTCCTTTAAGCCGGAGGATTAGAAGGCAGATCGCATGGTGATTTAGTAAAGATGTTGTCTCAGCAGCTTGTTGACAGAAGAAGAGCACCCCCTCCCCCCAGTTCAACACGTGTGGTGTTGGAAAACAGCAGGAAGATAATACTGGAGGAAAGCTAAGTCCGAGAGGTAGAGATAAATGTTTGACATTTTATCCTCTATAACGTACAGAACAATTTAATAATGACCCATTTGTCCTTTGGTAACCCATGAAGTTCTGAAAGGTGATTTGTAATCAATCAGTGGTGGACGGGGAGCGACACCAACCCTGGAAAATACTGTCATGTCAGCCCCATATGACACAAAGGGAGTGGGGGAGCATGACCACCCCAGGATGATTTGGGGGTAAATTATATATACCTCAGAACACCAAGATTTCTGAGATTTCCGGTACGAGCTGGGGACCCATTATGAAGCTGAGCACCAGGTAGCAGACATGAAAAGGGGATGGGGTAGTACGAGCAATCAACTCTGTTTATACAAGTTTAGGTAAAGGCTGTAGTCCAGTGGTTCATTTATAAAAAAATAAGTGCAAAGGCTGTCGTCAAGGGCAGCTTTTGCCAGCCCATTTCTCCAGTTAGCGCCGCCTAAAACAGAGCCTACTACGAACCATGAAAGTATGGTGAGGATGTGGCATAATGGCCAGAGCTGCAGACTTCAGAGCTGGGGAACCAGATTTGAGTTTCCGCATCAGCTCACCATCCTGTGATTCTGTGCAAATCACTTAATCTCCCCTTAAATGAATGTGTCCTTAACTGGTGCTCATGAAAAGTGCTGGTTTTGAAGATTAAGTGCAGGTGCTGAGCACCCGAAACCACTGGCTCAAATTAAGCACTGCTGTTGTTGGTCATCCAGGAAGCAAACTAGGTGATTCAAGTTATGAAATTTGCAGACGTTATAATTAGAAGCCACTTCATTTCTAATCAGAATGTGTGTGCAATTTGGATACGCATAGAATGAAAAACCAAAGCATCTAATAAGGGAGGCTAAAGGTGTTACCTACGTATTCAACAGCTTAAGGCTTCGGCTATCATTATGAGTTGAGTTATTTCACCCGGAAGTCAAATAATGCAAGTCAAAATTACAAGTGTGTCAGGGTCCAGTATTATCGGGTCTGAAACTTCCAAGAACCATTGCACCCCCACCCCACACCCCCCACCCCATCTACAGTGCCACATACTGCTCAGAGAGGCAGAAAATGTATGCATTTTTTACCAAAATGGTAAAAATTGCATTGCAAAACGTCCGGTAATTCAAATTTCAGGGGAAAAACTCATAATGGTCTTACTGCAGCAGAGAAACTGGTCATTAAATTTAGTTCCAGAGCTCCTGTATCTCCATCGCAAAGTCCGGCCGACTTGTAATGAGGGCCTTAGTGGTGATCCCTGAAGGACCTTCAGTGTAGAGTGTGTTGAAAGCAGCAAAAAGGCAGAAGGAAAATGATTTGGCTTCTGTTACAGATGAATGACCTGAGCTAGTCTAAGTCAAGTGATCTCATGGCTGACAATAGGCTGTGGAAGGTCATTTGTGCCAAAGGCAACGTATTGCCACTAAGACACGACACTGCTCGGTCCAATGCCATCCTGACGTCATCGACGGCTCCCACCAAGATGAGCTCTGTGCTATGCACTGGGCAGGTCCAAAAGTGGCAGTACCCTCCAGGATATTCCAAAAAGATTTAAGAATTAACTACTTTCTAAATCACTTTGGCAATGATAGAGCGCAACGTTGCTCTTCCATTTGTAGGGGTGCATTATAATCATGGTTAGTCCGCATCCACACATAATCTGATGTATTAACATTAGGGCATTCGATCGTAAATTGTAATAACATGTAAGAGAAGTGCTAGAGATTTTCTTCATGCAATCAAAGAATTAACATAGTAAATGTATGTAGCTAGATGAATCACATACTTGTGAAGTGTAACCATGACTAATGAACTTTTCATACTAAGGCTCATATAACGTGTGTGTATAAATGCCTCATATATGTTTGCATTTTTAATGTGTGCCCTGTTCTTATGTTAGCCGAATTTGGTAGGCCCAACTTTTGTTTCTCCCTGTACGCTCTTATGTTAAAATTGTTAATTAGTGTTTATGTGCCTGTGGAATATTTTTCTTTTCACGTTTCTGTTGCAGGTGCAAGAGTTTGTCCTCGTTAGTTTGAATAATGTCTTTGTTTTAGGAGTTAGATAGACATAGGGAGGAGAAGATGCATTTGAACAAGCGGAGCTGATAATGTAGGAGGATGTCTTCCATGGCTGGAAAGTCCTGGGAATCAAGGTCAACAAACAAGACAATGGATGTATCGTTACTTCATGGAAAGTTACCTGCAAGGCGGTGCCCAACTGGATGAGGCGGTCAAGTGAAGTAATTATGGGTATGATTTTCGACTTTTGTTTTGGGGTTATGGACAGAGCCTGAAAAACCTCTGCCTTACCTGGAGAAGGGAGAGCATCTTAGAACGAGCTCTGTAGCTTTATGCTACTCGACCCATTTAACATGAGTGTGCTTCTTAGGAAGTCTTTCCTGTGCTGACACTTTTCTGGGGGCTTGCCTTGGGAATGCTAAGTAGGGATGCCATGGTAAAAGTAGTGTAGGGACAGAATAATACTTTTGCTTACAACCCACCAATGAAGAAAGGTCTTGACGTGGTTGCTATAATCATTTGCGTCCTGATTTTGGAATTTGTTCTTCTATGAATGTTGCACCGTCTAAATTTTATTCGTAGGTTTGGTTTTGTATTAGTGCCCATGTATCTTTACACTCTCGTCTTGAGGTGGTTATTTGCCCAACTGTTCTCGGCTTTATAATAAATATACAAAAATTTGGATTAGGAGTCTGTGTTCCGTTGGGGTCATGGGCAATGGTAAAGTATAATTAGCTAATGATTTTCTCTCCCCTCCACACTTGCAAAGCAGGCAACAAGATCATCGGCCAGAGGTTCCTGTAAATCTAGAATGTGGAACTCTATCAGCGATAACTGTCAGGAGGGATAAAGGGTGAAAGTTACTCAAAATATTGGGGTCAGCCGAGAGCTTTTCAAGAGGGTATTCACCATGGTACTTTTTAAACGCCGGAGAAATGGAAGTGAAGCAGAGCAAAAAGTTGAGATAGTAACAGAAAGAAGGAGCCACAGAGGGGTCAATCTTTTTCAACTGAAAAAAGGAGCTAGCATCAGGGGCCTGATTTTATGAGCCACAGTCTATGTTATGAGAGGAATGAAGTTTTTAAGAAGAGGGAGAGTCTCTGGCAAGCTGCTGTTGCCAGTTTGGAGACGTGTTATGGGGAGATGGGCAAAAAAGAAGTTTCAGATTCAATAAACAACTATAAGATTTTGTTATGCCACATAATTTAGCAAACCAATACTGTTCTATCTAGCATGGCGCGAAGTTACATACAGAGCACATAATGATCTCTGTCACTGTTCTAATAATTATATTCAATTTAAGAGCACACTCGCCTTAAAAGACTCCATCACCTGAATGGATGACAAAGGTGAATCATTATGTTCTTGCATAAAATATAACAGGGAAGTACCTGTCTCAATTTAGAAAGCAGAATACCACCTGAGGAACTACTGTAGAACTTATTGCCATATGAAATAGAGCATGGGTGCTGAGAGATCTAAACTAAGAAGCTCTCTGATGCTCTATCTACCAAAAAGCCTAATATGACCTTGTGATATGAAGTAGGAACTCTAGACTTGAATGTAGCTAACAGGATTTTATAGGTCATCTACAAATGGAGCTGAAGATTTACACAGTTTTCACAATCCTTTTTATCGTGATAGATTATCAGCATTATGACTGTCCACAGGCTTGAACAGGTGCATTTTACAATGAGATCCTATTGACTGAATTAATGAACATTTATTGGTATACAAATGTCTCTACAAACAAGATTACTGAGAGCGCGAGCCAGTTTAGTGGGTTTGGCCTTGAGATAGCTGGAAGGCTTTCAAATGTAGTGATTATTTCTGACTGTCTACAGACTCACACTGATTACCATCCCCTCACCATATACCCCCTACCCCCACAGTGCAATTGTATCTGTAGCTTAGGAATCAAAAGCTTAGGCAAACTGCTAGACATTTGTGAAGATCCTGAGGAAGAAGAAGGGTCACTTACAACCATTCCAGCTGATGGAGGTCCCTGAAGACACCTGCTTCCAGTGAAGTAATTTGATTGTGGCTTAGAAATCTGTGGATCCAAATGAAAATGTAGCTTATTGTTTAGGGTTTTTGTTTTCATTTCATTAAAACATAAAGACTAATAAAAGAATAATTACAATAGTAGTGTGTTTCAATGGGATAAAATGCAATTGTGCAAAGCATGCTAATTCAAAATGAAGGCACACCTTTTTAAAGCTAGATTTACATTGGTTGCTACAGGATCATTGATCTCATAACCTATCTCTTCAACAAAAATATGGACCGCAGCCTCTTCTGAATGCACTGCATTCTTCAGCATAAGATACTTTAACCTAAATGCCTACAGCTCATAGATAACAAAAAGTGGAAGAAATATTTTTTAACACACCTCAAACATGCATGAGCCTGGAGGTTCTTCCATGCAAGGGCCCCGTGCTACAGTTGTACATTTTGAGCATGATATCCATTTTCTAGCTTTGAGTGATTGAAAGGAACATCAGTAACCTTTGGTGTCGTGCCGTGTGCAAAGTTTACATATGTTTAAATCTTTCCAATTTGATTTGATCTTACAATCTCATCTAGCTGTCCTCAATAATAGTCTTTATTCTATGAATATTTATATTTGATGGTCTACCCTCAAGCAATTAGTTTGTAGACTCTGCTACATAAAAGATGGAATATTGATGTCGTTTTGATGTTTCTATTTCTAGCAATTCCGTATCTTAGATTTTGGTTGGCATGGTATTTCAATGACTTCATAAAGTAATATTTTAGTGCCAATTTTGCTTTTGATTCCACCGACTCTAAAATAGTTTTTATTCTAAATAGAGGTGGTGGCATATTATTTAGAATTTCAAAAACAAATCTCAAAAACACATTCTGAACTATGTACAATTTGTTCTGAAATTCTTCATTCCATATCTCTCTCTCAGGGACCATTTCAAAACTATTTCAGCGTCAAACAACTGTAGACGTAGTTTGATGACTTATGCTATATCCATCTGCTGGAAGAGCCTTTTTTAAGGGTCACATGACATAACAAGGCCAGGAGCCTCTTGATGACAACCTTTATTAAATCAGTCTAAAGGGCCCACTGCTATCAACTCAGCCACTATCTCTCTTCACTGGAATCAAATTTTCTAGCCCAAAATCTTCACACCAGCACATTTTAGAAATGTTCTAGATTTTCTCCCTTTATGGCGTTTCCAAAGTTTCACGGTTTAGTGGTATAATTTTCAGTCTAATCAAATCCAGCCAAACTGTACAATATAATCAGATTTTATTTCTGAACGTTCCATTAGTTTCTATGCACAATAGCAAGTCCTTGTCAAGAGTTTCTCCTGAAGTTTACATTTTGCTGAACTTTTCTTTGCACAACGGCATCAAAGAGAAAGAACTAATATATTTTCTTCAAATTAAACAGAACCATTTTGTTAGTACTGAATAAGGATATATGTGATATCAATTGTCAAAAAAGTGAAAATTTTCGTTTGAAGGTGTCCGATAAGTAAAGATCGAAACCTTTACAGAAAGGTTAAAAAACACAAGCTTTGCACATACACATCTCTATTGTAAAACCCTGCTGTAATTACTACTTCATGTGAAAGATCCGATACATTTATAACCTAAAATATTAAACCTACTCAGCTTTCTTTTATCTTCTAAAAATGAATGAAGAGAGCATAATAAAATCAATCTCAGGTACAGTTATAAATGTTATTGTAATTTCCATAATACATTTTTCATCACTTTACAATAAAGTATTAGTATTATTAAGATTAATCCCACCATGATTTGTAGCAATAAGAATGTTACTCACAGCATCTTCAAGTCGAAAAGCCCAGCAAAGGATTGTTGGGATAAATGTCGAATCTTGTTGTTTTGCAAAAATCTGTAATAAAAAAATATATTGAACACTAAGAATAAGGTCATATAGAAATGTTTGTTTGAAAAGAAATGAACGAATCCTCATGTATTGGGTAATATACTTTTTATCAACTAACAACGACATGGCAGGGTAACTTCTGAGCAGAGAGGCTATCGGAATTTGTGGACACTTTTCTACGCCTCCATGTTACCAATCTCCCTTCACACATACATGATACAAAACATTTACTGAACATACTCAATGATGTGACCTTAGATCTTAGTGTGACACTTGTTACCATGGACATGGTTTCACTGTATACAAATACACTACATCAACACGGCCTGACTGCCTTGAGGCATTTTTTATATAAGAGACCAATAGAGCTCATGGAACATTCAGAGATGGCAATAACCATGTCCCAGATAATACTTGAAAATAATGTCTTCTTATTTAACGGGGAGTGGTACAGACAATTATGCGGCACTGCAATGGGCTCCAGATTTGCACCGTCTTTTGCCAACCTATTTATGGGCTGATTAAAGGCGATGCATATCTGGGGCTCCTTCGCATCTAGATGTAATAATTACATTTATTATTTTGGATGTTATATTGAGGACTGTCTAACGACTTGGACTGATAGCCAGGTAGAACTCGACTAGTTTCTTGGTTTCATAGATGACAGTACATGCAGCATGTCCTTAACAATGGAGCTCAGCCAAGAAAAGAACATGTTTCTGAATGTTGAGCTCTACATTAGTGGTGAGAAGGTTAACAGCAGGATGTACAGAAAGATGACATCCTGCAACTCTGTGTTTCATGCCAGTAGCTCACATCCAAGATGTTAGGTTAACTCGATACCTTTTGGGGGAAATGATTAGAGAATTTTCACGTAACATTACATAGACCAGAGATTCCTAGCATGATAAAGCTGTGATTTAGAGCTAGAATGAGGTCCCAGAGACTAAAAGTGATACTCTTAAGGATACTACAAACAGAGCCAGCAACAAAAAGACACAATTGAGACTAGTTAGGCGTTATCACCCTTATTCATATAAGGTGTATGACATACTCGGATGACACTGGTGCTAAATAACCTCCGATTGGACACTTCAACCCTATGTGACAGATCACCTGAGTGTTACATTCTGTAACGGCAGGACACTATGCAAAAGGCGAATGAAACATGGTTGCACATAATGAGTAAGGGCTTGCTTAAATGTGGAAATTGCAATATGTGCAGACTGTCTGTAAATGGTATCACAGAATTTGATTACAACAATTGCCGTAAATGTTGTATTTGCTCATATATTGACTGTATGGCTAAAAATGTTGTTTATGTTCTAATCTGTAAATGTGGCAAGATATATGTGGGAAGTACTATCAGACCACTGAAAGATCATGTCACAGCATTTCAGTCAATAGAGGGTTCTCGCCCATACTCAGCAAGGCTAGGCCAATTTGATACTATAACACCACGAGTGCCAGTACTGATGCTTGTTCTACTAATTATTTTACCCAATCACATATGACACTCATAGTGACTGAAAATTTTTATTTTACATTTTTCTTCTTTTTTTGTAAAAGGATTTGGGGTAGATTCAGTTTCATAAAAAAAAAAAATTGCGTTCATATTCTTATTCAAATGAACAATTCTAAAAGTTTTACATGAACCTCATTTAATTCCACACAAATACAACATTAATCCTGAGTCACATATAGGACAAGACTTACAACATCACATTTAACACAAACAATTAATACATAAACAAGCTCAAGTTCCACATTAACACAGAAATTGTTTTTGGAAAGCAAGTATATAGACCGATGTAAGAAAGAAAGGCCCAGGGGAAGGTTGAGCAATTGTTCAAAGAAACAGTCTTCACTTTTTCAGAAAACAACACAGCCCTAATGGGGACATTTACCAAAGTGTGTGGTATTCGGGCAACCTAAAATCAACATGTACTTATGTTTTTGATGTAATCAAACAATTCATACAACAAAGGTTAGCCCAATACTCAAATGTGGGATTCACTTGTTTGATTTAACAGAAAAAAGGGTTGACGCATTTCGAACCCCTACAAAATGTAGGCGGGGTTCTCCTCAGGACCTGGAACAAAAGAGCTGAAAAGAAACGAAAAAAGGTGCTCGTGTTACCACTTATTCCACCAATTCACCATGCACTCCAACCCTTAGAGAAATACTATTTTTGATGTACCTTCTCCTGCTTTTTCTCTCTCTATGAGCTTTGTCTGTGCTTCATGAAATGGTTATCTATTTATACTATACCGTAGAAGTTTGTGGGTATTTATCACTCTATCTTCATGCAACACCAGTTGGAATAGGAGTTAGCGCTACATATGATAAACAAATGAGTGACTTGGTCCATAGGATTAGCTTTGATGTAATTATTATCTGGTGAACAGTGTTATGTAACCATATTAGAATGTATTTTGAATTGACTTGGACAGGTGTCGAAGTTATGTGCCCGCACACTTCATGATTATTAGATGAGGAATACTTACAAAATACACAATTATAGGTTTCCACATTTTCCAATGACAGAGTTTTGTATCCGCATTAAAGTGCTTTTGATACAACATGCGGTTGGAAGGATGGTTTATTTTCAATGAAATGAAAACTTGCCTCAGTTTGACCAAATTTCATATGGTTTAACTGACGAATACATATTGTGAAGGTTTCAATTTGGGGCTTTTTTATGGACCTCGTCAGTTTTTTCTTTAGCTTCATATGCCAATTCACCTTTATCATAGGTGATGACAATGATGGATGATAAGGTTCTAAAAATTATACTGATACTAGAACAGTGCTCATGTATTGAGGATGCCAGTGCATCGTCGATGCTTATTACTTCTTTGGTCCTAGATGGAGTCACCTTTGGTTTTATATTTCTGTATTCTAAGTACTCATTTGTGCTGCTTCTTATCCACTCATCAGGAGCCTTATGGAAATTCTCAAAGAAAAACAAATGCAGTATTAGTATGTGTTACTCTACAATTTACCTAAAGCCAAAGTCATTTAAAAACTTGTGCTCCTCTTTAGTCAACTATTTCACCATCAGCAAGGCATCTGGGAATGTGTATAACTTAACTCCTCCACAAGCATTTTTACCTGCTGCAGGGAAGCCAGCATTGAAGTGGGAGATTTGGCGTGAATATTTCACAAACTATATTTTCACTTTTGATGATGAAGACAATGACTTATCTCCTAAAAAGAAAAAGAAAATTCCATTGCATTGCTTAGGAGCTGGTGGGCTTAAAGTATATCATCATATTAATAAAAATAAGTCCATGTTAGTGGCCAAGGAGATGTGTAAAGCTAATGTGTTGGAGAATTTAGACAGTTACTACAAACCTACAGAGTGTGTTGCGGTGGATAGGTTTAAGTGCTTACAACGTAAACAAGGTAAGGAGGAACCTATAGAGGATTATATTGCTGTTCTGAAGAATTTGACACTAACATGTTGTTTTGGCGAGCTGCATGATGAACTCATAAGAGATCAAACTGTCATGCGTGCAGCTAATCCCTCCATTCAAGACTCTCTATGGGCAAAGGGTGAGAAACCACTACAAGATGTAATTGACATTGTAAATAGAGGTAGTTGGCGGGGAGATGCGCCAAAGCTGTGCTTGCCAAAAGGAAGCAGGAAGAACCAGCAGTAGTGGCTAAAATAAGTAGTGTGAAATCTCACCCACTAACTACATTCCACAATAGAAATAGTGAAGTGTTTGAGTCAGGGCAGAAATACAGTAGAATGAGTTGTTTAGAAAGGAAAAGCTAAAGGTGTGGAAGCACGAAACATTTGGCCAATGATAAAAGGTGTCCTGCTTGTACACAGAAGTGCTCTTGGTGTGGCATCGTATGACATTTCCAGAAGGTTTGTCAAAGAAAACCAGGCAGTAGGGTCAAGTTGGTTGAGCGAGGGGAAGAATGCGGTTCTGATGCATCAGAGGACTTTTATGCTAATATGTGTATTCTTAATAGGAATGATGCAGAAATACTTGACATCGATACAGGTGATAAGGCTAAAAGAAAGAAACCTATGTGTGATATGACAATTGGGGAGATCAACATAGCTATTGTTGCCGATTCTGGATCCACACACACAATTGTTAATAAGAAGGTTTGGGATGGTAAGTTCGTTCATGTGTTAGGACAAGAACTAGCATAACCAGATATTTCTTTGAAAACATTCACAGGTGTACCTATTTAACTGGTGGGTTACAGGAAGCTTAACTTTGTCTTTAAATGCAAAGAAACCATAAGCAAGTTATATGGTTCAGTTACAGGTCCCTCGGTGCTGGGTTGAAAAGATCACGGCAAGTTGGGTATTACCCTCAATCCAAACAGTCCTGAACCCGTTTGATCAAAGCAGCCAGAGGAGGAATTAAGTTCTGCTATTTCGAAAAAATTAAATCCCAAGGGTATTCAATGGTGGCATTGGTAAATAGAAAGGTTTTCAGCACAGAATACAACTCAAATCCAATTCCAAACCATGTGTACACATTGTAAGAAACATTATTTTCTCTTTAAAAGAGGAGGTAAGGGTAAAGCTAGAAACTTTACATAAGGCAGGAGTCATAGAACCAACTGAGTCATCTGAGTGGGCTGCACCTTTGGTCATAGCTAGGAAAGCCAATGGTATGTTGAGACTATACATTGACTTGCGTGACCAGTATCCCTTGCCCAAGATGAATGAAATCCTGGCTCTCATTAAAAACACGAGATGGTTTTCAACCATTGACGTCACGGCAGCCTATCATCAGGTATCCCTACATCTAGACAGTAGAACGTTTACAACTTTTATCTCACCGTTAGGATGTTTCAGATTTAAAAGAGTCCCTTTTGGATTAGCGTCTGCTGCCGCAATTTTCCAAAGACTAATTCATGTGATATTCAAAGGTTTTGACAACTTGCTCTTCTTCCATGATGATCTCTTGGTGATGGGAAGAAATACAGATGAACACTTTCGTAATTTATTTAAAGTGTTAAGCACATTACAAGATAAAGATATGACTGCTGAATACAAAAAGTCCAAATTTGCTATGAAACAGGTGACATATGTGGGTCACAAAATAACACAGGAAGGCATTAAGCCAAAAAAAGAATTGTTGATGGCCATCAGGGATGCTCCTGTTCCCAAGAACAAAGACGAAGTGCGAGCTATCTTGGGATTGGTGGAATTCTGTTCCAAATTTGTGAAGGATTTTTCATCCAAAGCATACGATATCAGACAACAGTTAAAACAGTTAAAACTTAAAAATACGTTTGAATGGACTCCAAACTGCCAGAAAGTTTTTGTTTCTCTTAAAGAGGACATTTGCAGTGTTCATCCTTGACAAGGTTCTGATCACAATTTAGCAAGTATTGTCAGGACGGATGCCAGTGGGAGGGGCATAGGTGCTGTTCTCACTCGAAAGAAGAAGTATGGTACAGAAGATACAATTGTTTTTGCCTCACGCTCCTTAAAGCCTACAGAGGAGAAATATTCTGTAATAGAGCACAAGGCTCTAGTGTGTGTGTAGGGACTGGAGCACTTCTGCCAGTTTGTGTGGGGTAAAAAAGTGTTGCTACGGAGTGATCGCAAACGACTCACAAGATTATTAACCACGAAAGGGGTTGCACACTGTCTCAATCCAGGCTAGCTCGCATGTCTCTTAGACTGTTAGATTTTGACTATGTTGTGCAGTACATACCAGGTGCAAAGAATGTTGTTGCTGACTTTCTGCCGGCTACCCCTCCCTATGAATGATATTGTTGAGCACATTGTGGAGGAGTTTTGCGTTGCTGATATCATTGAAGAATTCCCCAGCATCACTAAGGAGGAGTTGACAAGAGCACTGGAACAGGACGGAAGTCTGCAAGATGTGATCAAATTGATACGAAAGGTTGGCCCGCAAATAAAAACATACGTAAGGAACTGAGAACTTTTTGGGAACTTAGACACGAGTTGTCCTTAGCGGTCTAGCATTAAGACAGTGGAATATGGTACCCCCGGAAGTATTGAGAGGTAAAATCTTAGAAATTTGTCATGAGGGACACTTAGGTATCAATAAAACTGAGGGCAGAGTTAAACATTGGTATTGGTGGCCTGTTTGCGATTTAGCCATTGAAAGAAAAGTAAGAAATTATGTGTAGTGCGAAAATTCATATAAATCACAAGGTACATTCAGGCCAATGTCACACCACTTGCCTAGTCCAGGTATGCCCTGGGAGAGAGTAGGTGCTGATTTGATGGACCCTGTTTGGGAGCAGGGTGAACAAGTGTACATCATTGTACTTCTTGATCATTTCTGTAAATTGCCTGAAACAGAAATACTCTGCAAGATGGATTCTGGGAACATTATTAGATTTCTAGACTGACCGCTGCGCGAACGCTACGCTGTGCTTTTAAAATTACTGATGCTGCTAGAATTAATGTGTGTAAAGTGTATTTTAAACTGTCTTTTTTTGAATTGTCATTGAATCCCTCTGCCTGCTCACCCCACTGACCGCATTGCCTGCATTTAAAAATTAATTACACCACTCACCATTTGGGTGTTTGCTTCGTTTGCTCCCCTTCGCGATCTCGATCCCGATCGCCATTTTTGGAGTAGGGCTGAGACGCCCAAGACGTTCCGGGGCTGCGCTCTAGTTGATACGAGCACCGCCCGGCAAACGGTATTTAGGGGCCAGTTGGTCTGCAGGCGGTCAATAGACTGACCGCTGCGCGAACGCTACGCTGTGCTTTTAAAATTACTGATGCTGCTAGAATTAATGTGTGTAAAGTGTATTTTAAACTGTCTTTTTTTGAATTGTCATTGAATCCCTCTGCCTGCTCACCCCACTGACCGCATTGCCTGCATTTAAAAATTAATTACACCACTCACCATTTGGGTGTTTGCTTCGTTTGCTCCCCTTCGCGATCTCGATCCCGATCGCCATTTTGGGAGTAGGGCTGAGACGCCCAAGACGTTCCGGGGCTGCGCTCTAGTTGATACGAGCACCGCCCACCACACGTTACTTAACGGCCATTATGGTCGCGCGCAGCGTACGCGCGCAGCATCGCGCCGGAGGTGCGCCAGAGGTAAGCCCGTTTGCGCCCGTTCGCGCACGGAACGCGACGGACGCGGAAACCGCTGCCCCTGTGCCCATGGGTGTGGTAAGCTATTCCCGTGAGGAACTCCTAAGTCTACAACCCAGCGCTAAGACTTTACCCTCACCTGGGCTACACAACATTAGTAGATGCCCAGAAACATTGTCATGTGGCCTACTAAATGTCAGATCACTGTGCAAACACCATGAGGAAATTGTGCTTCTCATTGAGTCAGAACATATTGACATACTCTTTATGACTGAGACATGGACCAGAGCTGATAGCTCAGTGGATCTGGGCCTAGCCTGTCCTTCAGGATATAAAATCAAACACAAACCCCGGGTGGGAGCCAGGGGAGGTGGAGTTGGCATTATCTTTAGAGACACTTTATGTCTCTCTCAGATTGACGTCAAGGCCATCTCGGGGCATGAACTACTGGGTTTTTCCCTAAACAGTCCAGGAGGAGCTTTATATTCTGGATTGCTGTGCTATAGACCCCCGGCTGGCTCCTTATCAGAGGTAACAGAGCTCATCGACCTGATCTATGACCTATCCAACTCCCATAACAGACTCTTGGTATTGGGAGACTTCAACCTATGGCCAGATGGTCCAATGGATTCTGCTTTCAAAGATTTGGAGCAGGCCTGTAGTAATGTACAGCTGAAACAGCTAGTTACCCTGCCAACTCACTCAAAAGGTCATACCTTAGATATGATTTTTGCGGATACAGAGAATGTAGCTCTTCGGAAAATCCTATCCCAATGCTGGACAGATCACGCATCGGTTCACTTTACCCTTTCTCTTTCCGCCGACTCCATGAAGAAAGGTAGCCTAGGCACTACTAGGGTGGGTAGACAGTGGTCCAAGCTTGTGAAGCAGTCCCCCCTGCCGGCCTTGCTGCCGTCGGGCTTCTCGTTAGGAGACAACGTGGACGCTAGCTATGAGATGCTTAGCCAGCAAATTGTGGCTTCACTAGATTCACTAGCTCCTTTTCGCAAAATCAGAGATAGACCCACTCGTGCAATGCCTTGGTTCTCAGAGGAACTGCTCCAATCTAAACTCCAGTGCAAGAGGACGGAGCGTGCTTGGAGGAAACAGTACCGGGATTCAGACAGAGCTTGCTATAAGCGAACTTTGGCAACTTATAAAGCACAGATCAGACGTGCCAAAGCTAAATTCCTAGAGGACTCCCTATTGTCGGCAGCAAATAAATCCCAGGCGCTGTTCAAAATTGTTAAAGATCTCTCACACCCTACCTGTGTCGCTAATGTTGTCCCTGCATCTCAATTTTTATGCGACTCATTGGCACAGGCTTTTGAGCAGAAGATTGCTACCATCCTAAGCAATCTTGATACTTCATCAAGCTCTGGCACTCAGCCTTTGCTCACCTCTACCTTGACATCGGATAGGGAGGGTGATGCTGGCTCAGCACGCCTTAATTGTTTCCCGGTACCATGCTTTGAGGAATTTAGTGCTCTGGCCGCCAGCGTCTCTTCTGGCTCTCCCCTTGATCCACTTCCTCATAAATTTTGGAAGCTATTCCGGACAGAACTCTTCTTGCCATTATTCACGACCTGCTGCCAATCCCTCAGGTCTGCGCGAGTACCGGATTGCTGGAAGTTGGCAGTGGTGTCTCCTCTCCTCAAAAAGGAAACCTTGGATCCTTCCTGCCCTGCCAATTATAGGCCCATTTCCCTTCTCCCCTTTCCAATCAAAATCTTGGAGAAATGGGCCACAAAACATCTTTCCTGCTTTCTGGAGAGTAATGCCTGTCTGGATGTGGCTCAATTTGGATTTAGACCAGCCCATGGGACAGAGTCAGCATTAGTGACCGTGCTCGATGACCTCAGGACGCGTGCCGACCAAGGTCGGGCAGCCTTTTTAGTGCTGCTAGATATGTCGGCCGCGTTCGATACGGTCAGCCATGTGATCTTACTCAGGAGGCTGGAGGAAGTGGGGGTGACTGGCTTGGCCCTGGGCTGGCTGACGTCTTATCTGGATAATAGACACCAGGTAGTGGCCCTTCCTCCGTTCAAATCAGCCATCAGAAGCGTTGGTCAGGGTGTGCCTCAAGGGTCAGCCATTAGCCCTATCCTTTTTAATCTTTACCTCCGCCCCCTGATTAAGCTGATAAAATCTTTCGGCATTGCAGTTACTAACTATGCGGACGACACCCAACTTATCTTCTCGTTTGAGGGTAAGGAGGCGGTGTCACAAGAGACCTTCCATCGCTGCATGACCTCTACGGCAGACTGGCTGTGCCACAACTCTCTGCAATTTAATAGCTCTAAAACTGAGGTCCTATACTGCCCATCTGGCAGCACCCCGAGGCCTTTTCCATCGAACTTCTGGCCTTCATCCTTCCAGGGCACCAGTTTACCAACGAATTGTGTGCGGAACTTGGGAGTCTATTTTGGCTCCAACCTTCAACTGGATGTTTCTGTTAATAAAACAGTGGCCACATGCATGGCCTTGCTTCGCACGTTAAGGAAAATCTTGCCTTTTCTCCCAGCGCAGGCAAGACCAGAGGTAGTGCGGAGTACCATCCTAAGTAGACTTGACTACTGTAACGCACTACTTCTGGGAGCCCCGGTGACCCTGGTGGGTAAACTTCAACGCGTGCAGAATCTGGCGGCTAAACTGGCTCTGTCACGCCAGCGCGCGGACTCCTCCACTACTGCGCTCAGGGACCTCCATTGGTTACCTGTCCCTCAGCGGATTGAATTTAAAGCCCTCTGCTTGGTGTTTAAAGCTCTTCATGAACAAGGCCCTTTTCCCTTACAGAAAATGTTCTCGTGGTATGTCCCGCGTAGGTCTCTCCGCTCCGCCACGGCATGTCTGGTTGTAGTTCCAAAAATCTTAAGGACTCGTTTGGGAGGCAGGTCCTTTCGATTCACAGCAGCAAGGCTGTGGAACTCTCAGCCGTTTGCACTGAGGAGTACGGGCGATTTCCCCTCCTTCAAAAAAGCCCTGAAAACTCACCTTTTCCCAAGAGCGGCGTAATTTTTCTTATACAGTGGATCGTTTCTTTTCATGCAGGCTTCTTTCTCCATCAGTCTAAGCGCCAGGATGCCCTTTGGGTGACAGTCATTGCGCTATATAAGTATATCTATACATACATACATACATACATACATACATACATACATACATACATACATACATACATACATACAAAGTTTTAACTAGAGAGGGTTTACCTAAGTACATAGTGAGTGACAACGGTCCACAATTCACCTCAGATAACTTCAAAAAGTACCTTGAAAGGAATGATATTGTGCATAAGACTACTTCTGTGTACCATCGCGCTGGTAATGGTGCAGTGGAACATTTTAATCATGTGATTAAAGGTATAATATCATTAGCTTATAACAATGTATTGGCTTGGAGAAAGCAGTCGGACACAATGGTATGGGTATATAGGGTTACTCCCAGTGAGATCACAGTTTCAAGTCCTTTTGAATTAATGAGAGGGACAACTCCCATGCCAAAAGACCATATTGGATGGGTGGAATCAGCAAGTAAAGCTGAATGGTCCCCTGAAAGGGTGAAGGAGAAATTGTTACACGCCCAGAGTATGTGCAATGAACGACACAATTTGAAATACAAGTGTAAGCCAGTCACCCTCACTGTCGGCGATTTGGTAAGAGTGAAGCATAGCAGGTTCATTGAGAAAGGGCAGAGCCGCTTTACCCAGCCTTTGGTTGTGAAGAAAATAAACAATTTGCAATTCAGTTTTATTTAGCGATGGTAAGGTGTGGCATGTGTCCACGCTTTCTGTGTGTAAGAAAAAGGATTGTGAAGCAAATGACAAGGATGAGTTTCACACCTCTCAGTGACAACATCAATGTGTGCCAGATGGAGTGGCACCCAGCAAGCAGTGTACTAAGTGGATGCATGAAGATGAGTCTGACTTAGACATGGATAGTGGGAACACACAGCCACATGACATTGACGTAACCTCACCCCAAACTCAAAAGGTTGAGCAACAAGATAGCTCAGCCAACAGGGCCAGCGAGCTGGAAGTTGTATAGGATTATGGATCCTTATGTCAACCTGCAAGACGGGAGAGTCCATCTAGTGGTGATACAGATGAAAGCAATATGAGCGGTTGAGGTCGTAGGATAGTTAAACCATGTTGGTTTGAGGATTTTGAGTGCAACTAATGTGTTGCATTTAGTTCATTGTTCCACCCGTTATTTTCATTGTTTTGCCTATGGTATCTTAGATGCAATATGTGTTCATTTGTTGTACCTTTATCCTTCTTCCCCTGCCTTTCCCTTCCCTGCACTTATTCCCTACGTTCTTCCCTTCATTGAGGGAGGAGATGTGTTAAGTTCTAGAACCTTCCTAACGTTTCCAGAGCCTTCCCGACCTCCCCCCCCAGGCCCCCATACCTTCCTCGTGCCACTTGCCTCTGTTGTGATGTAATCACCTGGCGTTCTAGAACGCCGCCTGAACGTTGTTCAGTTGAAGAAAAGTTGTTGGGGAGTTGACGCGTGTTTTACTGCGGTGTCCTCCTATCTGGTGTGCTGCTTCTCTACGATAAATCTTCAGTAATTTGGTGCCGTCGTCTTTCTACTCCTATCATGTTCAGATGATGCCTCTGCAGGGCATCAACACTGAGCATGGTCAGTCAGAATGCTCGGTCTCTAGTAGGTTTATGTTTTGGACTCGAGTTGTAAATCTCCTTTGACCTCCCTGAACAGTATTTGTTGGAAGACCAAATAAAGATGGCGCTTGTTTACGATGCCGACATAAAGATAGTCATTAATTAAATACAATAGGTACCTTGAGGATTTATTTAGTAACAATTAATTAGTTAATTGGGAAGTCACAAAGTGATCTTAATTTCCTTAAACTCAAGCAAAAAAAGGAAGAAGGGGAAAACTCATACAGTGCAATACAAAAGTTCATTCAAAGTTTTTTTACCAAAAATAAATTTGTATTTTCAATTTCTGAAGTAGTGAAACAATACACTTTACATTTCATGTACGGCAACATAAAACTACTGTCTTCTTTGCAATCTTACTAGCAGTAGTTAATGACATTTCTTACATACAAGACAGAGCCCACCACATGTTTGGCCAGGCAATGAACTTAATTCATACAAACTTAAAGAATTTTTTAGGCCACCAATGCCTCTTAGTTATGTAAGAAAATGTCGCAGCGTCGACGTTTCGGTCTCACTCTTGAAGAACAATCACAGAGACCATCCTCAGGACCGAAGTTGCACCATGAATCTATTAAAATATATACATACATTCTATTAATATACTTGAGTTCACAAGTTTGTAGTGAATATACACAAAAGGAAAACAGGTGTGATCTGTTCCAACCACCTATAGTGTGGTTGTTATTATAAATTGGAAGTGGTAACAGGACAGAGCCCAACACCTATGCACCACACCAAACTAGTCTCCAATGAGAGGTGCAAACCATAACCACCAAAAGTCCGATAGTGACAAACTCAAAATCAAAAACTTTTTAAACTCAAAAACTCACTGCAATGTGAAATTCAGCCTGTGTTCTTGTGTTTGCTTATCTTTGGTCTGTAATAATGCCTCACGGTCGTAGTACCAGGCTCTTTTCAAGGAGCGTTTGACCAACCTATATGGGTAGCCCCTCATTACTAATTTAGTCTGTAAGATCTTAGCTTCTTTGAAATAATCCTCCCGTCTGGTACAGTTACGTTTGATGCGTAAAAACTGACCAAACGGGAGATTATCCCGCAAGTTACGTGGCCTGCCGCTGGAGCTTAAATCTCGTAACCAGCGTGCATCCGGTGCTCGACTGACCTGGGGAGTGAGAGGCAGAACTCGGAGCTGCCTGAATCAGAAGGTGAATTGTAAGTGAATTCTGCCTTAGTTTGGGACTCTAATTCATCTCTATTTCGAGATGGGGAAACTGTAATCTGTTACTGACTGGTTTTAATTGTTGCTTCCATAGAAATTTACGGAGAAGACGAGTATTGCCGTCTTGTCGGCTATTAATTGCCGGTATGTTTCAATAGCATGTTCTTACTCTCTCCACTGCATGTTACAGACACCGTGTTGTGAGGGTGTGTTTTGTAACTATGTTCTTTCTTGACTGTTTGATATTAGGAGTTTTGCAAGGAATGCTGTATATTAACTTCTAGAACAGGCTGAATTTCACCTTGTTTTGAGGACATGTTTGTAACGATGTTCTCTCTTGACTGTTTGATATCAGGATTGTTTCTCAAGGAACGCTGTACATACGCTGTTCAAAAGTTCTAGAACAGGCTGAATTTCACATTGCAGTGAGTTTTTGAGTTTAAAAAGTTTTTGATTTTGAGTTTGTCACTATCGGACTTTTGGTGGTTATGGTTTGCACCTCTCATTGGAGACTAGTTTGGTGTGGTGCATAGGTGTTGGGCTCTGTCCTGTTACCACTTCCAATTTATAATAACAACCACACTATAGGTGGTTGGAACAGATCACACCTGTTTTCCTTTTGTGTATATTCACTACAAACTTGTGAACTCAAGTATATTAAGAGAATGTATGTATATATTTTAATAGATTCATGGTGCAACTTCGCTCCTGAGGATGGTCTCTGTGATTGTTCTTCAAGAGTGAGACCGAAACGTCGACGCTGCGACATTTTCTTACATAACTAAGAGGCATTGGTGGCCTAAAAAATTCTTTAAGTTTGTATGAATTAAGTTCATTGCCTGGCCAAACATGTGGTGGGCTCTGTCTTGTATGTAAGAAATGTCATTAACTACTGCTAGTAAGATTGCAAAGAAGACAGTAGTTTTATGTTGCCGTACATGAAATGTAAAGTTTATTGTTTCACTACTTCAGAAATTGAAAATACAAATTTATTTTTGGTAAAAAAACTTTGAATGAACTTTTGTATTATTGCACTGTATGAGTTTTCCCCTTCTTCCTTTTTTTGCTTGAGTTTAAGGAAATTAAGATCACTTTGTGACTTCCCAATTAACTAATTAATTGTTACTAAATAAATCCTCAAGGTACCTATTGTATTTAATTAATCTACCCAATTCCTTGGGGAATAGTGGGTTGCCCTATTGTGATTACTTGACATAAAGATAGTCGGCATGTCTTTGACCCAATACTAGTATATATAGACATTACAAGATGGTGAGGATGTAGCACACCATTATTTTGAAGGGAGTACTTTCCTGTGAGTGAATTACAATTACGGGTAAGAGATAGAAATACTATCGTCTGACAATGAAGTGTGGATTGTGCTACAGAGTAGAAAAGCTCAAACTTACTTAAGCACCTTCATCATGAGTGATTATATATTAGTGTTATTCCATTCAGCTTCCTAATCAATAGTCATGATCATGCTCAAGGTGGATTTCATAATGCTAGAGGTGGAAGACTGCATCATCACCATGTCTCAAGGAGTATATTCGACTTCCATTGATTCTGTCTCTTCTTTATCTTATTAGACAGCAGAGTTACCTCTTTCTGACTAGCATGCTACCCAGGGCCCATTGAGTTATTCCCTCCTATCTCAGTGTCTGCCACTGGTGCCTTCCAAGGAGCCTATGTTCATTGTTCTTCTTGATGAGGAGCCTCTCCACTCGGTTCTTTTGATGTCATGCCCCTTTGAGTTTGGGGTGAGCTGTGCTTAATGAATGTATCAGTCAGAACCTTTGATAGAGAAGCCAGAAATAGAGTTTGAAATTCGGCACTTCCAGGCCACCCTCTCCCATGGGGTGTTACAGTGTTTCCAAGGACACCCTCTGGTGCCCCTTTTCCCATATAAGAGCCTGAAGTAGGGCATCAAGCTGTAGGAACCATCCAGTGGGCACCACTATCGGGAGATTAACACAAAAATAAAGCAAACGAGGCAACATGACCATCTTTAAAGTGAGATTCTGGCCATGAGCGGAAGATGCAGGGAGCACCAGAATGGGACACAGGCTCTGAGAGAACTAAGAGCATGTCCGAGGTTCCCCTCTCTCAGATCCTCCAGTTAGTGGAAGATGTGTATCCCTAGGTATTTAAAGGTGGAGGAAGCCCAGTCAAGATCCAAGGGAAGTTCTACAGGGCGAGGGCTGGTCAGTAACACTGGGAACAGGTAACTCTTACTTTTGTTGACCCATATTCTGGACACTTGTTCAAATCGAGCTAATAAGTCCAGTGCTACTTCGGAACCCCGTACAGGGTTTTTAAGGTAAATCAGGAGATCATCAGCATAAAGTTAAATGGTATGGGCATGGCCCCCAACCATCAAACCCACACCTTTGCCTCCCCGACGAAACAGTGCCGCCAGCAGGTCTACTGCCAACGCTTTACAAATTCAATAAATAAATGAGAGGCGTGATAGTGGGCACCCCTGTCGTGTGCCGCAAAAGATAGGATATTATGTGGAGACTACTGTGCCTGCCTTGACCCTGGCTGTGGGATGTTCGTAGATTAACCTCTCCCATTTTACCCAGTCATCACCTAGACCCATGTATGTCATAGTTTCGAATAGAAAGTCCCATCTAACAGTGTCAAAGGCCTTCTCCAGTTCTATTGACAAGAGAACCTCACAAAGGGGTGGTGAAGCACACAATAAGGTCTGCATAAGTTATAGGAGGTGTTTTGTGTCGGGATAAAGCCATTTTGATCTGTGTGAATTAGCATGGACATGAGTGGGAGTAAACGGAGTGCCAGTCTCCTGCTCAGGGTTTTGAAATCCATGCTGAGCATTGAGAGAGGATGGAAATCAGGGACCCGGGCTCCCTCTAAGTTCATCGTAGGGAGCGGTATTACCAGTGCATCTATGACAGATGCAGGCAGATGCTATGGTCTCACCAGACAGGGGGTTAGTTTCAAAGCGTATACAGCATAAAATACGGCAGGGAGACCGCCTGGGGTCTTGCCAGTGGTAATGCTCTTAATTGCCATCCAGATTTCCTGATGTTCAACGGGGCCACCTAAGGTTGCCTTCGCTTGTTGGTCTAGTGGGCCAAGTGGCATCAGGGACAGAATATTTCTCTGTTCCTCTTGTGGGATGGGATGGTGCTTTATACAGTAATGCATAATAATTACGAAACAGAGTGTTAATAGCCCCTGGGTCATGGACGGATTGATTCATTCCTATTTGTAAATGAGTGATAAGGGAGCCTCATGTTTCTGGTTTAATCAACCACGCCAACAAGTGGCCAGGCCTCTCCTCCTGCACCTTTGTAAGGAACCCCTTATAATCATAACACCTTGGTTTTTCAAGAGCTTGATGGTATAGTGTTTGCATTTCTTTCAACAGCCTGTGTTGTGCAGCGTCCCGGCCCTGTGCATTATCCAGACCATGCAGTTTATCCTCCAGTTTCCTTAATTCCTGGTGTAATTCACACTGCCCAACAATAGATTGTCCCAAGCAAAACCCCCTTGTCACCACTTTAAATGCTTCCACTCCATCAGCACGGTGGTTGTTGTGCGCGTGTTGGTGGCAAAGTAAGCATCTATGGAAGAGCCCACAGACTCCTTAAAACAAGGGTCTTCCAATATCTGCGGGTTGAGACGCGCAATGGGACTAAGCGGCTCTTCCGTACAGGTAGAAAGGTCATCAGTAAAGGACTATGATCAGGAAAGTTGCACCCTAGGTATTCTGTGTTTGTGATAACGGGTCCCAAGGCAGAGGAGCAAAGAAATGCATCTATCATTGTGTGTAACTGATGAATAGAGGAAAAATATGAGTAGTCTCTGTCGTCCAAATGATGCGTCCTCCAAATATCTTCCAATCCCTAATGACACATTCAGTCCCTGAATCCTACTGCTGTGCAGTGGGCCTAGGCCCCTGGTAGATGGGGGATGTGAGCAGTCCAATGTGATGTTAGCCATGCCAGTTAAAGTCACCCCCAATGATTACATCCGTCACTGCTACCTCAGCTATATGGGTTGGGAGGCCTTGAAGGAAGGATACCTGTTCTTGATTGAGGCATATACACTCCCACCGTGATCTCACGTCCCAGCAGTCTCCCTTTTTGGAATATGTATCTGCCCTCTTTATCCGTTTAGGTATGTAAGGGTTCGAAAGGTACATCCGTAGAACAGGATGTTTCAAAGACTTGCCTTCTCCCGCTTCTGCGTAATTTCTCTATTCTGCTGTGCATAAGATGCGTCTCCTGCAGTAAAGCGATCTGCACCCCCCCTTCTCTGCAAGTAACGGTGATGTTCCCCCCTGATGTTCCACGTCATAAGTTTCAGTGTGTGATGTATGGGCATCATTTGAAGAAATTTAACCCCAGTCCCATCTCCCCAACACACTCCTGGCCCCCCCTCCAAGACTTCTTGTAGCACCACTCCTGCAACAGGGCATAACTCAACCATAAACGAAAAAACCCCGGCAAAGCCTTAGTCCATTTCCCCAGAGCAGTCTAGCAACGGCCAGCCGCCCAAACTGCAAAGAGTGCATCGATCTCAGCAGAAGGCCCCAGCCAAACATGGCAACAAGTAACTTGGGCTTCCACTGCAACCTAATTTTTTATATAATACCTTGGCATAAGGTTTCCCAATGATCTCACAACTTTCATTAGACACCATGAATCAAAAACCGTATATAAAATGAAAGATCTACCAGATGCTTGGTCCCCTAAGCATATTTCGTGGTGGGGCAGAGTGAATTAAAATGATGATTACACCCCTGATCAACTTTATTTCAAGAATACTGATCATACGACTATCTAACAACTTATCCTCTGTGATGGATAAAATCACTTCATCATTTCCATGAAATAAACAAAAGAGCCAGAATCTCTTACAAGAAATTAAGGTGAAATTATAATGATTGTGGGTGTAAACTCACCAACTGGTTCAACTTCCAAACCACCTAATTCGCCAGTCAAGACGCAATTCTGCTCCCCAACCGTATTGGTGCTATATTGAATAAGACCTTGATTCACCTTCTCATATTGTCTGAACTCTAAGGATGTTATATCACAAACCCTTACATTCAAAACAAATTTTATCGGACACATCAAGAGAAATTCTGCTCACCACTATAGTATCCTCCTAACAACAGAAGTGATGTGTATGTTCGAAGCGTGCGGTGGATCATCTGCCTGACAATAGTCCCATGCTCGACTCTCTCTCCCAGACCTCCGTTCCCTACTATTCTACTTCTTGATCTCTTCTTCTTTCCTTTTTTATTTTTTGGTGATACTAAGTCATCCCATTTGTATGTCCTTAGCATATTTTTTATTTACATTATTAATTGTTTTTCTATACTTGTATAAGACAACAAATGTTTTTCAGGTATATATCATCTTCTTTGTTAAAACAAGTGCACTAGGTACCACTATGATTACCAAACTGTCGGGAACCATTGTATGTTGAAATTTTGTAAGTATTTACTAACCACCAGTAGCCATACTTGTTATGTTTTATATCTTATTTACAGAAAACCTCAATAAAGCTTATTAAAAAAAAACATCGATTCACATCATCATGAACACTTAAAGCTAATTTGTTCATTAAAATTTCTTTCAAAGTACTTAAAAATACATTTAAATTGTTTACAGTCCATTTACCCAATCTCAAAGGCAATAACACATTAAGACATTTGTATAGTGGATAGTCACAGTCCACATGAATAAGGCCTTCATTCCAATGCGGCCACAGGTTTGCAATATTACCACAAGTGGTAACAATGAACTAGGATTAACGGACATAACATGCAGGACTCAGGTTTTGCATTTGCATGCTTAATATGAATGCGTAATCCCAGGTCTTTTTCTGGGTACAAAGTCCTCATAGCTTGACCTGGAGCTACCGCCCAAAATGGTACTATGGCCACACTTGTGATAGTGGCCTATGCATCCAGAATTCTCTATAGATCCAGTTGTGGCTGATTATATAGCCATGCATGTTTGCTATGGCTACTTGACTAAATCACATTTGTAATTGTGAAATATGTGCCATGTATTGGTAGAGTTCTTAAGAAAATCAACACCCATCCATCTTTGAGAACATTTAATAGGGTGTGCGGTTCAAGTAATTATCTGGCTAACAACCATGATTTCATGACTTTTCTTTAAATGCTCCTGGATGATTCAAATTGTGGCTGGCAATGAGTTTCAGAGCTTGGTGGCTTGTACCGAGAAAGTGAAGCCACCTATGGATTTCTTACTGTAAGGCAGTATGCCAATCTGTGGTACTAGTCTGGAATGAAGTGTTGTATTCAGTTTTTACTGTTTAAATCTAATTGTTCGGTATTGTGGGCCTTCACTTTAGGAGGCTCTGTGGATGATAGTAAATGCTTTGAACAGCCACAGATAACCAGAGGTGTTTGCACGAGTTGAGGCAGAGCCTTTCTGCAGCTTTTTGGATTGATTGCATTTTGCGTATGATAAGCAAGGGGCACCAGAGATAGACTATTGGCAGAGTCAAGCTTGGAGATCACAAGAGAGAGTATAGCTTATAGTTGTTTGTTGGTATCCAAGGTATCTGAACGTGAGTTGCAGAGTTTTCATTGTGAAAAACATACGCCTTGTTGGCATGTGGTATTAGGGACAGATATGAGTCTAGGGTTACTCCTAGGATCCACACTTCTCTTCAGCTAGGTGTTGGGACGTCATGTTCCTTGAGCTATATGTCCATGAACAATCATAAATGAAAACACCGGGCATAATACTGTTGCAGTGATTCTGAATATTCAACAAGGAAACTTAACAAACCTCAAGTCTATTCTCTGGGCAAAAAGGCCTTGTGTGGTGTTCTTATCTTTTGAAACATAAATGCAGAAGGGAGACAAGGAAAGGGAAAAAATATTCTAAAAGTACATCACTTAGGTGGCATATTCCACTCAAATTGCTTTTATTATAGGTTTGACATTGATCCATGCCTTGAGAACTGGTACAAATATAAAATGGATCACATCCTACCTTACCAACCAACAGCAACCTTTCAAAAAGGATCTAGCAATCCTGTACTCTCCCTGTCACCTGTGGAGCCCCCCTGGCTCTATTCTGCCACCCATCATTTTTAACCTCTACATGGACACATTGGGAGCTATCTTTGCAGTCAGTAACATCAACATACACCAGTTTACAGATGACAGCCAACTATATCTCAAAATCTTCTCTGCCAATGACAGACAGAGACTCAAAGTCTGTCTCAAACGCATACAAACCTGTAAGTAAATAAGTAACATCTTTATTGTATGATTACCTAAAATCGTTTACAAAAGACAATGTAAATGACATCATAAAACATACATTGAATGTAAAACTAAATGGCTAAAAAAATATATATAAATAAAATGTCACAACATTTGTAGCCCAAGAAAGGTTAACAGCGTCAGGAAGTGCTACGGCCCAGTGACGTGGGAGCCGCAAATAGCTCAAAGAGTTATTTTGTTTGGCCAAAACAAAATGAGGCATCACTGGGCAAAACCAGAAACCATTGGGTGCGTGGTCGTGCAGTGTTGTGCCATGCGCACATGCATAAAATTATGTTGTGCATGAGCATGCATCGGTAGATTACAATGAATTACTCCTGGGTTACTTTGTGGCTCTTGACATTTTGCATCCAAGCCAATCGTACGTTTGTCTCACAGGAGCACAAGTATAAAACTCAAATAAACCTGGAGCATCCAAATGCTGCAGAATGTATGCATGGGGCCCTATACTGCTGCGATCTAGGGTACCGACTTAGTGTGAAAAGGCATATATTACTAGTTAAAAACAGAACTCCTCCCACATCAATGAATATAAGGTGTTAACACCTGTGGTGCAGGTAAAACGCATGAATCTATGTGGTGCATATTTGTGCAGAAGACCCCACCAAGAGATTCTACCATAGGATGCTGGATGTAGAGTCAGACCCATGCACAGCACCCGCGAGTAATGCAAACTTCATGCCTACCAATGTGCTCCTCGGCATCCTAGGGTGCAAGGTGCATAGCTAGAATCATTCCGTGCCAATTCATATGAAGTGCCCCCTGAAAGTGTTTATGCGGCAATAAACGACCAGTGGCTTGTGTATACAAGCCTGTATGTCAACAATCTACTGGATGCTAAACTTAATGAAGACTAGTTTAATTCTGTTTCCTAACATCACCAAAGATCCTCTGATTCATTCTCCAACTTAAAATCAATAGGCTTCATTTGCACACTGATAGAACAGGCCAAGTCCCTTGGATTCACCCTTGACTCCAAGCTCTCACTCAAAGAACACATTGCCAAGAAGACCAAAACAGCATGGTACCAAAGTGAAACGTGAGAAACCTTCCATTCTGACGTACATGGAGGCAGTGCCCTGGTCAGCAGCATTCCAAAGACCACCTTCACTCCATGTAAGACCTTCTTCAAGCAGCACTAGGAGTCAACAACACGGTGCTAAAGGTTTCCAACGACATCATACCTGCACGAAAAGATCTATACCGACTTTCCCCGCAAGCACAGACCATCTTCAAGATCAGCTGCATCACTTACAATGCCCTTTACAAAAAGACACCGCCTCTCTCACGAATAAACCAACAATATCATTCTGGATGTCAGTTCCAGAAGAGGACCCCAAACAGAACCAGACCAGAGATAGATTAAACACTGCAGAAAACAGAAAACAAGAAAACGAGCCTTCTCAGCCTATGCACCCTGGATCTGGAAAGTACATTAGAAAGAAATTCATTTAAATATTAAATAATAGGATATACTTTAATGGAACCACCATTATATTAACCCCTTCAGTGCCCATGACGAGCTGGACTCGTCATGGGCTGCGGTGGCGCTGTGCCCATGACGAGTCCAGCTCGTCATGAACTCCGCCCGCTAATACAAAGCGCGGCACTGGGCGGGGAAAGAGGCGGGCATGCAAGGGGTTAAAAAATATAGTGTTAGGGTTTGTAGCTAGGGTATTGGAATTGGGTCAGAATAGGGACATTTTCCCCCCAAAAACAAGAAATATTTAATACAAAATAAGGGACCTGTGTCCCCCAAAAAGCTTTAATATATTATGTGTATGTTATACATGCACATAATGTGTATTTATCATAAATATATTACTTGGTTTGGTGTTTTATGACACAAAATGCAGTGATCTAAAACTGGTATGTCACAGTCAATTGTGAAATGTGGGCGATATTTCACATGGTTCACATGGCCACAGTGAGATATGGGTTTCATTATCATAATACCAACCCCCAAGACAAGTTACAGAGTTTTACCATTGCCTGGGACGACTACAATTATGCAACAAGGATATCTATCTAGATTATGTGGCAAGGTATTTAAATTGTGCGGCAAAAAGCCAAATTATGTGCCACCTGTTCTGCCAGTATTATATTCATCCATGTGAGCTAGAAACAATATTTTTGTGAAATCGGCAAACTATGAAGCAAATGTCATATGTTGTAAAGATTGCAGCCAAAGCATCTCATCAGCCCTCTGTCCCTCATATTTGTACATTATTTTATCAACATTTTTTTCATGGAATGTAAACCTAAACATTTTAATACCAATCAGTGCCCATTCTTAGTTGCACTTTCAAGAAAACTGTTTTTTTAAAGATAATTACCGGCAAATGTAAATAAAATGCATGAAAATGCATAAGGTGTGAGCCTGTCTTGGAACGGTGTCAGATTCAATAACAAACTGTTTTTGACATGTGTCCCTTAACAGACTGTTTCCTTAAATATTTGTAATCAAACAATTCTCATTTTAGCTTCAGCCTTTGCCCAACAGGCCATGATAACATACTTTGAAACCAATAAGAGCTCGGTAGTCGAGGTTCTGATCTGATTACAGCGCTTTCCAATAATTTCCAATTAAATGTATTTTTCTCTCATGGTAAGCTGAGGTCAGAGCCTGAAGCAATTATCCTGCTCTCTTGATTTGCTTTTCAATCTTCAACATTAAATTGCCTACAGCCACCACAGTAAGATACCAGTAGGTGTTTATAGACTATCATTACAATGAGTCCAAATACCATTTACAATTTTTGTGATGCTGGCCTCAGGCAGAGTTTTACTTTTCGTGAAATTAATTGTAATGTTATATTCATGAGCGTAAACTTATTTAAGGATTTTTGTTATAACACCGGTGAGTTGTCCAGCAGGACTGTATTGTGAAATCATTCAAACGAGGTGGAAATATTACCATTTACTAAACTAGTTGAGAGAATAAAGTAAACCTTACCTAGAACCATTATGAACAATGGTGACTTTGGGCATGATTTAGACATTGGGGAAAGGGTACTCCGTCGCCGTGGCAACGGAGTAACCTTTCTACCAACCTGAAGGTCCACTCACCTCATTTTGAGTCAGACAGACCTTCAGTTTGTAGATGACGGAGATTACTTCATGTACGTCACCTACACATACCTTCGACGGTCCCATAGAGTAATGGCCGTCGGAGGTTTGGCCATGTGTCTGCCCGCCCTATTTAGAGTGGGCCGAGAACTAGCCAGTTTTCACTGTGCGGCAGTCACTGCCAGTAGCGGTCGGTGGAGGAAGTTCGGTGGGGCGGTGAGGCGGGGCGGGGGAGGGGCAGGGTGGGGAAATGTAAACATGCAGCGCACGCAAAGGAATTCGTTTTATTTATTTAAATGTGTACTTATCTCCGTTCATCCATATTCCGGTGTTTACATTTCCCCGCCCCTCCTCACTGCCTCACCGAACTCCCTCCACGGACCGCTACTGGTCACTGCCATGAAAAACATGGCAGTAAGGGGCAGTGGGATCTTTAAATGAGAATGCTCTCATGGTGAGAGGATCATTTTTTTGTTGTATTTTTTAAAAAGAAAACCCTGCTTTGGGATTTTTGTGTTGAAAATAATAAAAAGTTTGTAAGTTTGACAGACAGCTCCGTCATGTTGACGGAACTGTCCATCAAACGTACAATGCATTTCTAGGAACCGCAGTGACAAAGGTTCCTGGAAATGCAAGTGATGTCCACAGGGGCAGCGGACATCTCTACATAAGGTGGGCGGAGTACCCTTGACATGGTGGGAGTTCGGTACTCTGTGATGGATATGATAAATACTCCATCTGTCAATAATTAAATCAATGCTTTCAATAAGGAGTTGTAGAGGGCAATAATATGCCAGATCACCCTCCAATCAACATCTATTCATACAACAGAGATCTGGCATAAGCAAGCACTTTTTCAATTTTTTATAGGATTAAAGTGAGGAAAGATATTCTTATCGATACCCTCAGCCAGCTGTGCTATAGCACAGTATGGCCAAATCCTCCGTGCCCACTGGTTTTAAAACAGCTATAGAAACAGAGAAAAAACAAGAAATTGGTCAGTCAGGTGGTGAGAACCTACCAGTAGCTCCTCTGGTGATGCGCACGTGAGATACTTTCTCTTCTCTCTACACATTTTTCAGCACATATACACTTAAAATAGGGGGGTTATGTGTTGATATGAGTGTACTGACTGACCAATTTCTTGTTTTTAGTTAAGAATATCTTTCCTCACTTTAATTCTATAAGAAATTGAGTAAGTGCTTGTTTATGCAAGATGTTTGTTGTATGAATAATTAAATCAACCCTTTTTTGAACCACCCACCCTACTCCTAATCTAGGTTGATGCTTAAGGCCCACATTTCAAATGCCCCGGAGGATTTGGTGATATTTATTGCATCCAATGTAATTTGATATCAGTGGGTTCTGACTTCATCAGGTGTGATAATTAGCAGCAAAACTATTTTTCACCCTAAAAAGAACATGCAGATTTTAGTTTTTTTAAAACAGAAACATCCATGCTGTCAGAATTTACATAAAAAGCCCTTTTTTGTCGAGAAATGTCAGCAGCTTTGACCTGCCAAAATTCAAAGGGGGAAATCAGGAGATTGTGAACCTTATTCTACCACTAGTAATTGGGACCCCTGCAGTGCAAGGGGTACAATTAAAAGAGGTGCTTTTAATCAAGAACTTATAACGCATCCCATGATAACTCGATGAAGACCTCAGCCAGCCTCCTCACCCAACTATACAGTTTCTTTCACAATATGATTCAGTCAGTCTTATCAAAATCTGCTTCTAGATCAACAAAGCAGAAACGTAACTCCCTTCCCTTCCATTCCCTTCTATCTTTTTGAGTGTCTGGCTAGTTATTCTAACTTTGTACACTGATTAATAGTGGGATTACCTTCTCTACATGTGGACTGGACCGCCGGAACTGGAGTTTTATATTTTGCTCATGATGCCAGTAGTGCTAGTATGATTTTTGTAAATCCTTTGCTAACCTAATCTGTTTTGGAAATCACCTGTACAACACAGGGCTGCCTCTTTTACTTTTGTAGGTCTCGCGCCTTGCGTTGCAGTGCGCAGCACTGCTCGCGCAGCGAGAGACCTCAGGTACGGGGTTCAGAAATCGAGCCAGGAATCGCACACACTTGTGCGTGTGCTTTTCCATTTGTGGCCCGCTATTGGCCTTTGCGTGCGTCTTTTTATTAAAGACAGCACGCAATTGGTCAAAGGCGGGCACATTGCTCCGCCCATGGCCTATTGGTGTCTATTACGTGCACCAAAGTCCATGTGGTTTCAATTATCGTGCCCAGACACGGGTGCCTAATTGAAACCACATGTTTCGCTGTGACTAGCACCACTCGCGGGTGTGTTTTATTTTTTTACAATAGCGACTGCTTTCGCGATCGCTTTCACTGCCGCTTGTTTTGTCTGACAGGGAGCATACAATACCAGAGAGCACCTTTCCCTGCGCCTCCACCCTTTAGTACTTCTCCACTCCACCCCGGGGTCCTCGCATGCATGTCCCACCTTGCTATGTGCAGATTTTGCAGTTAGAGTAAAATCACATGCGATTTTACCATGCAGCCTGTACCATGCAACTCTGAATAAGGGACTCATTCTGTAGATAACACTCGTCAGTCCATACACCAATCAGAATGCAGCACTATGAAACACGTTTACAAATCCTAATGTTTATCCAGCACCAATGTTACAAGTTAGTTCAGAAAGTCTTGTTAACTTAGTAACAGAAAGCTTCGATGAACTCTGCGATTTTTTTGTGCCCCCTCCCGTGGCTAAGTATTGTCACAGCCTGCTGCAGCGGACGGTACCCAGTCACCGTGAACCCCTCAAACACAAACGAAAGGCCTCATTTGATAGCCGATTGGGGGCAGGTGGGACATTTTGACTGCTTGTCTTAGGGCCTGTGATGTCTTTGCTATGCTACATTTGAATGGAGTACGTCATTTCAATGATGCCAGCACACTTTGAACCCAAAACAAGCATAGACGTACACGTTCTGAGCCATATAAAACAGCACCAACATTACGACCTCTCATTAGACACTCTCCTCCACTTCCAAACCCACGAGTGGGGCACACTGCAGAACAAAGGCTTGAAATTAATTTTTCTCTTCAAGAACACGCGCCGTACATCATCATCGAGAAAGTCCAGGTACACCCGCTGAGCTTCCCGGAGCTCCTGGTCATCAAAGCCCACCACATCCATTGCTAGAGAACACGACAAAAACAATCACACTTTGTAAACCATCCATGGGTTGCGCGTGCTTATGCGGGTCAACACGGCATTAACTGTAATTGGCCATTTTGCACCTGGATCATACATCATTTTCATTCCTTGCTTTATTAACCATCGTTGTTTTGCATTTTGGGACTTATAGTTCTATGTTGCTATTCCAGAGACAAACGTACAAACACCATAAATACGTTTCAATCCTTAGGTGTGTGAGCTCACTGCATTGGAACCAGTTGCACTATGTGATTGATTTTCCCCACAGTTGAAACGGTTCTTACTTGTGGGTATCCATCCATAGCTCAAGTATCCTGGCACGTACGTGTTATTTGGCTGTCCCTAGGAACGAGGATATACCCCCTCCCTATCCATCCCGCTCCCCCTCCTCCAGGCCTTTTTTTCTATTCAACATTGATTTGAATTCTGGGTACTGGAGTTTCAGAAACGCCCCTTTGACTTCCACCAAGATAAGTGTTCTTGGCTTCTAAGCCTGTACTAGCTGCAGGCGTCACACTTACATAGAATCACCTGGAAGCCATTAGATGAATGGAGGATACATAATTGTGTAACTGCATTATGGTACCATTATGTAATGGTAAGAAAGGTTCTGCTGATAAAATAAACCACATGGCGGAGGGAAAATTAGACTGTAAATTTCACAGGAACCTGAGGAAGCTTCATTTGACTATAGTTGACATGAAACTAGTTATGTTTTTTTTTTATATTTCAGATTTATTGTAGTTTGGAATAAAATAAGACATTTCTTGAAAACAGGGAAACACTGAACATGCTGTTCAGTTGTCAGAAATAAAGGAAAGTGTTTAGTTATGTAAGTAAGGGTTTGGTACAGACAAAATGCTATTGTATAATAAGAAAATGTGATTTTACCTATGAACTGTAGTACTACATGTCTACATTTATTAGGACTGTTTTGACTGCACAGCTGTCTGCAGCAAATATTGTTGGCAATTGTATAAAATATGTATTGGTTCCATCCTAAGGAGTGTGCCCTCTCACCTC
This sequence comes from Triturus cristatus, assembly GCF_964204655.1. Lineage (NCBI taxonomy): Eukaryota > Metazoa > Chordata > Amphibia > Caudata > Salamandridae > Triturus > Triturus cristatus. Next base: position 1,043,167,274 of record NC_140588.1, read on the forward strand.
ATGTTGTTGACTATTTGATATACCATTCCACCTTCCAGGAAGTGATTCTATTGCATAAGGGCTATTTTAGATTTGAAATCAGCATGCGGTTTGACACATCAAATTCTGTACCTACTATAGATATTCTACCCAGAAAAACAATAATTGTTACTGCTTTCTTCCCAGAACTGGCAAAGTCAGTAGCGTAGGCTTTAATGTGATAAACAGCATTTGTGCATGCAGTGCACGTAAGCGTCACACTCTATTATGGTGGATTTTTTTGTATGTGTTGTCTCTATGCCCTACTTCGCAATCACATATCTTTTGTTTTTGTGTGCATTTTGTGCCATAGTGGCATACTTAGGTCTCGCATTACTGAAAATTAGAGCTATTGGTGTTGCTTTATCATTTGCAACCCCAAAAGCTCAAACTTTAACTAATGCGAGAGCTATTGCATTGCAAATGCTTATTATGAATTAGGGTGATAATAGACCACCTCCATTCCTCAGGTGTGAATAGTCCTTTTCAGCTTTTATTATATACCGCAGTCCTAATCTTCCTCCACCGCCCCATGTTGAGCTTTAGCAATGAATCCTCAATGGTCATGACTCCTTTAGGGTGGAGCCAACATGTGCTTCAGACACAGGATTGACTTTTGCTCCTAAGTGCTGAACTAACTTCCCATGAATCTTCTTAAATAAGGGGCTGTATCACACAGAGTGAGCCCTGGAGGGGGTAGTTTAAGACACAGTCTAAGCCACAGTTTTGGGATGACTGTTGTCCTAAATAGTTGAAGAGCTGGAGCAGTGCTATTTTAACACCTTAGACAGTCGTAAATTGATATTTGTCACTGGAGCTAAAGATGTGTGGTTTATGAATGGAAGTGCAGCACCATTTGTTGACATATCTAACAAAACAACAGAAAATAACACAATAACATACACAAAACAACAAGCAACATAAAACAGCACAACAGCATCATATTGCAATAATGCAACACAAAAGCGTAGCAGCACAAAATCAACAGAACACATGAACACTTCAGTATAGTGCCACACAGCAAATATGTACACATATACTTGTCACACATTGCCATCTCCTGAAGCCTGATGAAAGGTGCTTGCACCAAACACTGCCTTAATTTACCACCAAGGGAATGAATAGTGCCAGGCAAAATTGCTTCCTGATCCAGCCCAACATGTTTTGTAAGTATTTGTCCACATTACTCCACCTTAGGATTCAAAGTCAAAATCCACCAGATGCTTCTGTTCAATAGTTTCCTGCATCACATTAATACCGTAATATGTTCTCTATATTTCACCATTAGTTTATTTTAACTTTTGAAAAAGAGTACTTGCAGTCGACCTAAATCTATTACTCCTTAATTAGCTGCCGTTTTTTATACACACAGGGGCACATATACTAAACTTTCATGCAACGCAGGACAGCAACCAAAGTTGCTGCACTGCGTTATGCGAAAGAGAGAGAGCAGAAATGCTCTATATTTACAAAGATAAATTGTAAATAATAGATTAATAAGATTAGTAATAGATTGTGCGCTGCCTAGTGCCAACGCAGCCAACCTTGCGGGTGCCTGTGCTGGAGCGGGTTTTATTTTAGAAATGTGTATACCCTCTCCATTTTGCATGTTTATATTAATAAGATTAATTGACTAATAGTAATCGTACTAATTGGTTTGCTGTGAAAACTCATCGACCTTACTAACATAAAGAATACACGTGGGAATTGCATTTGCATGGCCTAATTAATACGTAAACTAAATGGAGTACGCATATTGATCATATATAAATAGAATATGACAAGTTATATGTTGCTTCCGTGATGTATTTGTGATTTGTGCTTTATTAATGTGAATATAACCCGCATTAAGCGTTGCTTCTGCTAGATAAATACACACACATATGGGTATTAGTAAGGGGATAACATTTTATTAGTCATTTCCATGTATTAATTACGTTTTTGTGTTTCTTTGCTTCAGTTGACCATTTGGAGTGTCCACAAAATGGCTGACATCCCTATTTGACGTGTTGACTCCATTGTGAAGGTCTCTGGGTAAAGTCCGCATGCGTTACCATCAGCATCAGTGGCCTTACTGTGACCCTAACTCGACTGTGCCTACCAAGGACGCACCAGGCGACAAGCCAGCTACCCTGACGGAACAATAAAAAGATACATGAAACCGGGAAAATTATGAACTACATCTAAAGAAACATTTAATATGTGAGAAAAGTGGGGAACGGACTCGAACAACCAATCAGAAAACATTTAAAATTAAGATTTGATACTTGTGGAATGCAATTTTACTATAAAATATCATAGAATAGAGAGGTTGGTAGCGCATTTTTGAATTTCCTGACATTATGCTGACGGAGAGGACGGTGACACTGCAGGACAGCTGTTTCCAAAGACTCTGACAGACTGAACTGATGACCAAGATTTTGACTTAGAAGACGACATTTAGCTAGAATAGGTAAATATGATGACCAGCTGCTTAATTAAACAATGATTTATTTTGCAATTATTTAGATAAAATTATTATTATTATTACAAGAACTGTGTCGAGTTGTTTATTATGAGAAAATTTATTAATGTAAATAAATTATAGATTTAGAAAATCACTTCAACCAGCAGCTAGCTGATCCATGGCCTATCCATGGGAGGAGTACTAAAAGGTGAAGCTTAGGCCTTAATGAATAGAGAAGGGTAGGGAAATCTATTGCTCATTAGGGATAAGTGGGTACTTCCTTCCACTACAGTGAATGGAACAATCACCTCCTTAGAAAAACAGATTAATAGATAATGAATGTTGGTGTTATGGGCCCCACCAGCGAATGTAGTGATTGAGTGTGTCTGAGTGATCTATGATCTGTGACGAAGGGAGGGATTTTGCATTCCGCGCTGCATCACCTGTGTTACACGCAGGATTGCTTTTGTGCAAGAAGGTACACCTTCCTGCACAAAAACAATCCTTAGAGGCATTTTCCACTTTCTATGTGTGCTGAGGATATAACGAGGAGGAATAATTATATCACTCCTCCTTAGGTCTTCATATATCTGGGAATAAACCAAACTCCATGGGTGGACGCATGAGAATGCCCATCTTCCACCTATAGTACACCTCCCAAGTTGAAATGTAATGTAATGCAGCGCAAGCAGCTGCCTTGCGTGACATTTCTTTACAAAACGACGCAAGGTGGCACAAATCGCCCCTTGTGCGTCTTTATAAATATTACTGAAGCTTTTGCATCGTCCTTGCGTCACCTTGCAATGACTCCATGATTGACCAAGAGAGGTCAGAGTAATGGTAGGTGGGATCCCAAGGGGGGTTGAGAAAGTGCAGTACAACTCTGAAGCCCTCGACCCTCTAGGCGCAGGGGAGCTAAGAATAACATATTGATCTGCTCTTCGTATCACGGCATGCTTCACCTGACAGGTTCCGGGGTGGTGATAGGGAGGTACGAGGCTCTATAGGAACGCCTGTCAGTATGTGCCTGTCAAGTCTGGGTTTAATTGACTCCTCACCGGAAGCTGCTGCTCGAACCATGCTGCCCTTTGGCACTGTGGATCAGATCCCTGCTTCTCTCAATGCCTCTGTAGATCCGAGCTAGGACCGCCTGAAATCCGCGTACTTACAGAGCTGTGACGTTGGTAGAGACCGGAGGGACGGCGCGCAGCTCCCGGCCCGTGCAGTTGATGGAACGCCTCCAACACTCACACCTCTCGGGAAAATCTTCCAGCACTAGGAGAAAAGGAGACAGTTAATGTATGCTTCTTCTATAGAACAAACACCCAAGGCATTCAGATCCGCTCTCCCAACACATCTTTAGGGCAGTAACTTACATACTCACCCAAAGGGGCATAGAGTTTAAAAAAGAATCATTTATTATTCCTTACTAATAAAGTTTCAAATTCTACTAATTCCACATTCATAATGTGCTTAACAGGAATCGTATTTTTTCCTACTGTTTTACAAGCATTGATCAAACCGCCCTTCCTTTTGTGAACTACCTTGAATCTTTGAAACAGGGAGTGACGTCAGGGGTTCAGTGGAAGTGCACACTGTAAATCTGTTGCAGAAACAAATGTGCACAGTTTAAAGATGGACGTTCAGTTTCTTTTCATCCACGCATTTCTCGCGTCCAATTCTCTTCTCCTATTCGCAGACAACGGTACCTGCACCTCTGTCAATTCACCAAAATGCCAGGGGTAGCGGAAGTGACTTCATATGCCCTTTGACCTTCACTTTCACTCACACATACACATGCTTACACATGCACACATGCTTACACATACACACATATTCACACATACACTCACACTGTGGCTACACATACACACTCTCTCTTACCATAAACACGCTCAAAACTGCAAGCACGCACACAAAATACATACATTTAAAAGCACTTTTTTTTACTTACCTCAACTGCCAGGAAAAGTCGTATTCCAGCTATTTGTGCTCTATTTTTTATGAAACTAATATTGGATAATGTAATATTATTCACTATTAGTATAATAAAAATTGACAAAAAATGAGGTGAGTGAAGCCCCCCCCCCCCCCCGACGTCCATAAGGATGAGCTGCTTCTGTTCCTGGCACTGATTTTGCCGCTGCTGATGCTAGGGGTCACAAAGGCAGTGCCAAGGGTCACCAGGAACATGCCAGGGGTTGCAGTAGCGACACCTTGCGACCCTCAAAATGACATCCATAACCCCTACCCGGTTCACACAACTTACGATCCTGACCCCCCAGGCTCCACTGCAATACGCATATACTGCCCATGTGGGTCCGACTCTTCCTAGATAGACACCTGTCACCCTAACTCTAGAACTACTAAATGGAACTACTTCTACTTAAAGTGCAACTTCAGGAATGCTACTACTACTACCTGACTAAATGTTACTACTAATAAAAGGGTTGATACAAGTGGACTGTGCACACGTAATTCATGTCTGCAGAGTGAGTGCTGCGAGACTAGAGTACAGATATACAGATACACAACAATCACAGTAATCCAATATTGCGTTTGTTATTTGTTTAATGCAGATCAGATGCCCAGCCAACACGTGTTTCGTCAGGGTATTGGATCCACGACTTCTTCAGGGCTATTGGACAGATGGGCTGAGTAGAGATCTATCTCTCCGCCGGTTGTACTTCCGTCCCGGCTGCAGTGGATGAGTGTCTCCAAAGGATAGACATCAATACGTGGGGTGGTAAGTACCACCAATGAGTACACTTGTTGTACGTGCGACTTGAGAGCAGCGAGTACGCTGAGGAAATCCTTTGACCTGCGATGAAAACCGGAAGGACTAGCGACAGTTCACCAATACCATTGCCAAATATACTAGTACTACTACTAAAACTGCTGCTAGTCCAATTGATGTACCTACTAATACTATCACAGCCACTGACCCTACTACTAATAGTACTAATAATAGTTTCAATGTAAATGCTAGACGGATTACTAGAATCCCTATTTCGCCTGGAGCTACTGTCACTAGAGCGGCACTAGTACACGCCGCTAGTACCACTCCAGCTCTCACGATGACTCAATATACTCATATTATTTCAGCTGCTGCTAATACAATTACCAAAACACACACTACTGGGAATGCTTCGAGTAGGGCCACCTCGAGTACTAATGATGGACTTAACTACTATCACTGGTTCTACTATAAATCCTACTACTGCTAGAAATGCAGTGGAATTACTAGTAGTGGAGGCCACACTAGAGGTAATAGTAGTTGTAGCACTAATCTCAATCATTTGTAGTACTCTAGTAGTGTCAGGCGCGCAACACCCATTGGACCAAAGGGCTTCAGCCCCCCCTCCCCCCCCCCCCGTCGTGTGTGGCAGCCCGGGATGAGACAGCTTCCTGGGCACACACACAGCCGCACCCGAGCACTTCACAGGTCTTTAAAAGACCATTTGCATGTTAATGAGGCCTTGCTGTTGTTTCACCCCTTCTAAGAGCCCCTGCAGCTCCACTCTACATATTGCTTAAAGATTCAGCCCCCCCCCCCGAATTTTTTTTTATCCCCCCCCCCTGAAATTTGCCTCTAATTGCACCTCTGAGTAGTGTTACTAGTAGTAATACTAATGCGAGCAGTACTAAGGTTCAGCAGATGTGCATATCCACGAGACGAGTAACTATAATAGTAACCATATGAGTATCAGGCATTAGGACCGGAAAACCAAGTAAACAGGCCCCTAGTATGAAGACAGCATCACCAGATATGGAAACCTGTGGGCGGGACAAGCATCTTGGCTCTGCAGACTTCCCTTCTAGCTTCTCCTCTGAGGTCACTATATTTTCAGGGGATGAGGACAGTTCACCCTAAGCGTGATAAATGTACACAGAAAAGTCTAAAATAAAGAGAGATGGAAATGATTTACAATGGGTTATAAGAGGAAATTCACGCATTGATGGGAAATGCATACAGTCCTCTCCAAGATGGTGGATCATATGCATTGGGAACATGTCTAAGCAGGAACATCAGGGTTCAAAAGATGGGTCCTGCATGAGAGGTGGAGTCTGGGGTCACAGAGCGGAGCCTTGAGGAGCGTGAAACCATCACATGCTACATAGGAAGACAAAGTGCTGGTGTAACACATCTGAGGTCCCGGATCTTCAAAGCGCAGGGAGGTAAAAGAATTGCTCGCTTATAAAAAATAGATAATTTATAACAAATTTGAATATGGTCCCACTCGCCTAATTCACCCTATGAAAAAATGCTGTGAGAATGAAATCCACTTACAAAAATCATGTTTTTATTCACGTCTACACCAAAACACTCCAACCAAATTCATCATCTCTAAGGTGATAGGCTGTTTGTGGGCTCCTCCGCTGCATCACCAGTATGACTCAATCCACTAATATGGCTGTCCTCGTGATACCAACAAAGGATATTTTCCCGGATTGTTTTTTACCCATTTTGTTAACCCATTCTGTGTTAGACTAAATGATTGTATCTACTGAATAGCCTATCTACTCCCTTGAATCAGCGGGTGTGGGAAACTCTGTGCCTAAACGACGCCGATATCACATGTCGCAAAGCTGAGACCAGGTTGAGAACTCACAAACTCGTATAGAGCATCAATTGATTTAATTGCCTTTGTCAAACATTTGTCTCTAGCTCAAATGCCTCAACTTCTCACCTCATGCACCGTACTTTTATGAGGCATGTGCAGGTCTCATCTGTCTTATTACTTTATATGTGTACTGCATACCTCTTCCAATACACAGTGAAGTCCATTAGTATATAATTCCTGATTTAATTTAGTTTTTTCTGGTTTTTCACTTCAGTGGCTTGTGATCTGCGATTGAGACGATGTTGTCGAGGGCAGGATAGGAGTCTTCATACTTTTGCATCCCTCCTCTGCTTTCAACACCATTGACCGTTCAATTCTTCATCACCGTCTATCCTCATATACCATGAGAGGTCCTCTCCTCCCGGCATTAGGCCTGGGCCAAAATTCCGTTCCGTTCGCGGAAATTGCGATAATTTGGCATTTTCGCATTCTGCGGAAAGCGTGAAAATGTCAAAATTTCCGCATTCCGCAGCTTAGCAATAATTTGTTTCTTGCTCGCGCTGTAAAATAATACATTCTCGCGTGCGCGCGATCGCCTTACCTGAATCCCCATGTTCGCCGACAAGTTTTCCCGATCCGGTCGCGTTCTCCACGAGATGTTGGATTGTTGGTAGCCATTTGCGCTGTCTCGTGACAGTTCACGCCCGCAGTAACGTCATGCGTCGCGCGATCCCGTCTTTCTTCTCGCGATCATGCACCGCGAGACAAGTGAAAACAAGATGGCCGCGCCCGCGAGCAACCGCATGGGTAAGTTGGCGAGCCGCGGCCACGCAGAAAATACCGTGAACGGGCGGAAAAAAAACTTCAGCATTTTCGCGATATTTCCGCGTGTTTGCGGAGATTTTTAACATTTTCGCGATAATTTGCGAAAGTGAATTTCGCAAATTCCGCCCACCCCTACCCGGCGTGGCGTTCCTCTGTCTTGTAGAGTAGAACTCAAGTGGTAAAAATTATTGATTTTTATTCATCACCTAAACCTCTACAGTGGGGCATTCCTCAGGGTTCTATAATGTCCATGGTTACTAAACCTTTATTTATCTCCTTAGCTCCATCAGACGTTTCAAGTCAAAATATACTTTTAAGCAAGTGATGCACAGCTAACATTCATTCTGCGTGTCGACACTAACTACCATGCCCTTGACTTGTCATTAGTTCTAGAAATAACACCGTGGTGGATGCGCAAGAACATTATGAGACTTAGGGTCCGATTTAGATCTCGGCGGACAGGTTACTATGTCACAACAGTGACAGATATTCCATCTGCCAAAATATAAATCCCATTGTATCCTATGGGATTTATATGTCGGCGGATGGGGTATCCGTCACTGTTGTGACGGAGTAACCCATCCTCCGAGATCTAAATCAGGCCCTTAATCCTTAAAAAACAGACCTTGTGTTCTTCAATAGACAGTTGCCATTAACCAGTTCAGGCAGTCCATAACTTTGGTACTAGCTCAAACTCCGAGCTATCTCTGGGAGCTCGAATCTCTACAGTAACAAAATCATGCTTTTTGTACCTGGAAACATTGCAAAAAAACTCACTTTTATTATTTTTCTCACACACAATTACGATTGCCAAATCATGTATCTAGTCTAATTTTAAAAACCGGCAGCTCTATCTATCTGGCATTACTCAAAAAAAGCTTGGCTCGGCATCAGAGAATGCAAACTACAGTTGTCAAGATTCTGTTCAATTTACAGATGTTTGGCCACATCTCAGAATATCTTAAACAACTGCACTCTCTTCTGATTGATAAGACGATCGAGTTCAGATGGGCCTGTGTGCTCCAGAAAGTGCTCTATGGCAGAAGCCCAAAATTCCTCTCTTAGAAGTTTTGTGAAATATGTTACTATCTCCGTCTTAGATCATCGAGCAAACTTGAATGGTCTGTAAAGAGACCTAAGCTTACCATATAAGGTGGACAAGTCTTTCGGGTCCAAGGAATCATTTTAAGGAATTCCTGATCTCTTTCAGAGCAGAAACAAATCTTCTTAGGTTTACAAAACTCCTCAAGATATGGCTCTTCATTCACTCCCGCCATAGATTTGTACTCTTGGTGACAGTGTGCTAAACAAGACTTAAATAAATACATTCCTGCCTAGAATTCTGTATTACTTCTTACCAGGGACTATTGTGTGCAGCGGTTATTGATGAGTCTCAAATAAATTGTTTAACAAACAGGATTAAGACATTGGGCGCCCTGGCCTCAAGGGTGGTAAGTACTGCTAGTGATAATAGGTTTTTCTCCCTCCCTCTTTTTCACCACAAATTCCCTCTTGTCCCATCAGTCTCAACCCACCTTAATGTCCTCCCACCCCATACATCCCATCTTCACTGATTCCTTTTCCCTTTTTTAATGTATGCAAAACACTATAGTTAGAATCGACTGAATATATTCTCTTCATTCTCTTGATTGCTTTTGAATGTATGTTTGGTGGCTCCTCCTAGTTGCTGCTACAGTGTTCCTTTCCTGATGAAGGTTATTAGGAATAAAAAAATTCCAATACAAAGAATACCAAAAAGAAAAAAAGTCACTCAGTGTATAATTTACACTTCTTTCTACACTGTAATATTTTTTTCTTCTGCCATTTAGCGTTATTTCTTAGCACTAAAATGTATCCTCGCTTTCATTTTGGATGAAAGGGTGCATTTTTAAATTCTGGGGATTATGTTGGGGAAAGAATCCTGCCCAGGAGCACATTTAGTGACCGCAGCTGGCTACTCACTATTCGTGTTGCATTTAGCGCTGTTTCGTATTCATCTGAGACGCCAGGATTCATTTTTGCGCTGAAAACAGAATTACTCTTCTTGCGTAATTCTGCATAATCTTGCAGAATTCATAGGTAATTCCACGTGATTGCGCTACACTGACTTAAGCCCACCCCTAGTATTGATCTACGAAACTGCCCTGACTGGCCCTCAGTGTCCTCCTCATTTTTAGGTCGAGCCTATAGCTGCTTTGCGACGCATGCAGTATTCAGTATGGCGTGGAAGCTCCGCCCACTCTCAGCCCATCTTTTTCATTGCTATAGGTCCTAAATTGTGCCTTCCGATTGGATTTAGGCCTGTTAGTCCCTCCTCATGATGGCCATGTCGTCATTAGTATCCTTCCATGGCTACTGGCCCCTTTACTGCAAACACTATTTTCTTCTCGTGGCCACCCCACCCCCTCTGCACTCTCGTTCATGCCTTCTTGCCTGCCCGCACTCCTGTTTCCAATGCAATAGGTCTCGCGTAAATACGAGTCCTATTGCATTACAAATGCTTGTTTGCATATGCATCTTACCCCTCCACAATCCTCCGCCAGGACTTTTTGAATCAGCCTATTTTTCATGAACAATTTGTTGGCCTCCTGAGTCCAGCAGTCAAATGACTCGGCCGTGCACTGCAGCGTGGTGTCACAGGTTTGTTTGGAAAGGACAGTCACTGCAGGAGTATAATTTGCCGGAGGAAAATAAACTTTGTAATACGTGGAAAGGGGCGCGGCTGTCATTTCCTTTAAGCACCGCCCACTCTCCGCCCATATTTTTCATTGGCTTGTGTCATTGTCCTTTGTAAAGGCTGGCTTCTGATTTGTTAATAGGCTTGTTAGTCCCTCCTTAGTACCGCCTTGTCTTTATTTGTAACTTCCCATGAGGACTGGCCCTTTCACTTCTATTACACTATTTTCTTTAATGAGTTTCTCGTACTGCAGGCATGTCATGCTTTCCTGCAACGTTCATCGCGCCATGCGCGCTTTCACTTTCCAAGCAGCCTGGGACAATTGCGGCAGATTCTTTGAAATGAAATATGTCTTGCATTTACAAGAGTTTGAGCTATTGGCATTGTAAATGACAATGCCATTTATTCATATGTTAATTATCAAAACAGATAAATAAGAGGCATTGTCATTTACAATACCAGTAGCTTAAACTCTCGCAAATGCGAAACCTATTGCATTGCAAATGCTTGTTTTTAAGGCAGCAGCTTCTTTGCTTTCTTGGTAAATTTCCTTATTACATATGGCCTGTTCTCAATCCATCTTTAAGAATAGAGCCATCCTGGTCATTATCACCCGAGCTATAGAAATAACGCACTGGATAACTTAGCTAATTTATGTGTTGGAACGTTCAGCTTTTGGTGAGCCACTTTTCTGCAACTCCCAAGTTAGTGTATTAGCCTTCTCACAGCCCACCAGTAGTTTTTTGTTTTCTACTACTGGACCTTTCTGCAAGCCTATGAGAACAAGTCAGCTTCTCCTTTCAAATAACTAATGATTCTCTTCTGTTTGTCTTGAATGCATGGCCACTGGTCCAGTGATCTTGCTTTTGCTATGTGTCGCAGCCAGTATTGTACACAGCACAACTAGAGTGGACTTTGGGCAGCACCTTGCTCATGACTGCATTCCTTTCTTGGTTGTCTCCCTTCCCTGATCCTGGTTCGATTGCTTTACTCTTTCTTCTTCTGATTCGATGAGTGCAGCCTTCTGCTGTTTTTGCTGGACTGTTAACCCCTTGTGTGCCCATGACGAGCTGGACTCGTCATGGGCCGCGGTTGCGCTGTGCCCATGACGAGTCCAGCACGTCATGAACCCCGCCCGCTAATGCAACGCCTGGCACAGGGCGGGAAAAGGGCGTGGCACACAAGGGGTTAAGCATGTAACAAAAAACACACTGGTCCCTCGTAAACATACTTTAGATGTAAAGAACCAAGTGGCAAATAAAATTTATTCAAAGAAGTTTATGAACAACTCATAGCTGCAGTGAATATTGGTGCAAAATAAACATGCTTGGTGCCCTTTAGAGGTGATACACTCTAGAGATAAATTGTGATAAAAAAAATAATCAACAAGTGTATCAACAAACACAAGAACAGCATGGCCCTTTACAGAAAATTCTCAGCAATCATATAGGGGTTTGTGTTTATAAAGTCGTTGGCGTTTCGATCCCAATAAAAATGCAGGATCATCATCGGGATATAGTGAGTCCGAGATAGAGATTATGTTAGGTAATGCAGTTGGTAAACAAGGGGTCCCTGGTGACAAGCCTCAGGAACAGGATGGTTTGAGCTGGGAATATGCTGGATAGCCGAATTGGGCTCCAATCAACCCGTAGAGGGAAGGACGCGTGTGGTCTGGGTCCCAAGATTGAGTGACAGATTCCTTCACTTGGCTCGAATCACCTCAAAAATTGAGGTTCATTAGTTGCGCTAACTAGCATCATGGAGTCTTTTCAGGAGAATGAGTTCTCAAAGTGCCTGCTACGGGACTGTTAAGCATGTCTGTTTCCAGTTATTCAGGTTGGCGCAATAGACTTCAAGGAGCGCAGGAAGACCCTGTTCTCTGGGTGCGTGCACTTAACACGGCTGTAAGTCATCAGTTATAGTCTTTCCAAATTTCTATGGCAGCTTATGTGAGTATTAATCATGTTTCTACATGTCTGTGGTTGCCATGATCTGTTTTCCGACCACCTCGATTATATGTGTGTAAGATTATAGTCTATTCCAACGCGACTTCCACAGGCTCATGGAGAGTGGGTTACTTCCTTTAGGGCCTGATGTACAATGGAAAATTGCATGCGCAAACGGGTTTTCGACCAGTTTGCGCATGCAATTTTCCTCTGGGCCATGTATTAACACTATTTTGCGAGTCGAAAATAATTTGTGACTCGACTCGCTATTTGGAAGGGGCGTTCCCTTCCTAATAGCGACTCACAAGCCATGTACGAATGTTTTGCGACTGTAATTGCGGTCTCAAAACACTTGCAATTTACCGCCCTCTTCAAATGCAGGGGAAAATATTTTTGGGGGGCAGATAGTTTTTTTTAATCCATCCCGTTTTCCTTTAAGGAAAACGGGCAACATTTTTTTTTCTTTAAAACTGCTTTATTTAAAATCAGTTCCAGACATGGAGGTCTGATGAGCCCAGCAGGCCACCATCCCTGGGAGGGCCAGCCATTCCCAATGGGGTTGCAAATTGCGGGTGCCTCATTAATATTCATGAGGCTCGGATTTTGCGACCCTATTGGGAATCGCAATCAGTGTCTTAGACACTGTTGTACATTTGAAATTCTGACTCGCAAATTGCAACTCGCAATCAATTGCAATTAGCGAGTCGCAATTTCAAATGGTCGTACATCTGGCCCGTTGTGTGCTATTTTAATTTGCATACATTTTCTTTAGCAAGATGTTTTCCATTTTAGCTATTTCAGCCTTACTCTTTTACTCACAGCATTCTCAAAAACGGTGAAATGCAGAATACGTATTGCCATGGACATCGAGTCACTAAAATGCCAAGGATAGCGAAACTGACATCACTCATACTTTACCCTCAGTAACATCCCAGAAAATTGCCATAAAACGTTTAATCCTATAAGAAATGCACAGTTAATATAATTACAAAACAATTAGAACTAAAAACCTAAAATGTACTGTAACATCACAGGAAAACACTTAGGAACACTTTAAGAAACATAAAGTTAGCTGTTATGTCCACCTCTACTAACTTATATGGGCCGAATATTGAGTTTGAACCATATTTTTGTCTTGCAGTATTTCTTGTCATTGTTAAAACGATTTGGTTTCTAATCACTAAGGGTGGGCGGAATTTGCGAAATTGCGCAAAATCTTTGCGAGCATGCGAAACTTTCGCGAAGACGCGGAGATTGCTTTTCCTGCCCATACGCGATATGTTTTTGCGTGCTCGCGGGAAAATATATCTCCAACTTGCCCATATGGTCGCTAATGGACGCGGCCATCTTGCTCGTGATACTTATTTCCTGTTCACGATTGCAATGACATGTTCGCGATCGCAAACTCTCACGGGATAGCGCGACTTGCTACCAACAATCCAACATCTTGTGGCGCGCGCGAACGGATAGGAAAACTCGTTGGCAGAGCATTTTTAAAGCGCGAACAAGAAAAATACTTCCGTTTCGCGGCAGGTTGCGAAAGTTTTGACATTTTCGCGCTCTCCGCGGAACGCGAAAATGGCAAAATATCGCAAATTCCGCGAGCGGAACGAAATATACGGCCCAGGCCTACTGATCACTAAGCTGAAAGGCACTGTCACTGATGTGAAGCACAAAGGGAAGGGTTTGTTCAAACTGATAATACTTCTATTTGCAATAAAGAAAAATAATAACTTGTTTAACAATGTTCATTTTAATAAAAATGTTGTCTTATTCAGAATTATGTACATTATTCCAATGTATTTATAGAATTTAATACCATCCCACAAGCAGAAAGTAAACAGCGCTTATCAAGAGACTGCTTACCTTCTGCTCTTGGGGCTGCCTTTGCCACCTCGGAGGCCAGGGTTTGTAAAGACAGTGCCAGGGGTCGCAAGGGACAAACCAGGGGTTGCAGCTGCAACCCCTAACTGACACCTATACGCACTAACTGTTCACTAATTGTGTAAGATCTGGGCTGTTTCCAATGGTTACCAATTACATGCATCTCTAACCGGATACGCGCTTCTAGTCATGGCCCACTTGGCACTGGTTGTCGTTAGGTGAAGTTTAACATTTTGACTCTTTCTTCTCCAGGGAAGTGTCGTTTTTATGTTTTAGGTTTTGAGTGGTGTTTCTTCAACAGTTGTCTGGTTTCAGTAATGAAGAGTTTATGATTTGATTTCAGTTTTGTGCAACATTTGTTCACAAAAGCTTCCTGTCGATGCTCAGGCAGAGAAAGGGGCTGATCTTGTCTTTCCTTAGTGACTGCCCCTTATAACCTTTCCAGTTTTAGGACTTTGTTGCTGTGCTCTGCTCATGTCTTGTTCCTTTTCCAAAGGCCTCCTGTTACCTTGCCTTTATTACAGGGTCCATCATGCATGTCAAGTGGCTCCTGTTGGTGATGTCCATACGTTATCAGCCCCCATCTCATTGAAAACTACTATGATAGCGATGACCATTTGTAGGTCTGGCGTTATCTGAGACCTTTTAATTTTGCTAACATCATATGTATAATTCCCTCATAGGGCTTCAGCGAGGGCTCTTCATCCATTAGTCTGTGAATGTGTCATACACATGTTTCTTCTACTCACTATAACATGAGCCGTGGGCCAGGCCACCTCCGCCATTGGTGAACTTTGTTGTGAGTGACGGCATTCTGCCTCTTCACAAGGAACAGAGGCACGCAAAGTAGTTTCCATAAGTGCCCGGCGCTACTATAGCAATGTGTGACTCTAAAGACAAAAAAATATTTTGGCTTTTAGCCCATTTATTTTTTGATTGGCGAGGCCCTGGCAACTTCCCAACAGTAAACATTTGCAAAACCATGATAAAACAAGCATTGACAAAGCTAAAAGTCTTGCAGTTAACACCTAGGCTATAAGTTGGCTGTACAGTGGACAGCGTACACCAACTATTTTGACAGGGTGGAACCCATTCCCCTTCCAAGACGTTGGGCTAATGTAAGAATTGTAGACAGGGCAGTAACAAGGCTGGAAAACTGTCTCAAGCCAGTCTCGTGTCTGTCATGCGATTTTTCCCCTACATATCCACCACCAAAAGCCTGGGAGAAACCGGCATTAAGAACATGGAAGAACGCCCACCCTGTGATTCTCCCAGAATGCAGCATGCCCGGAAGCTGGAAGATTAACATTACTTGAAAACCATTCAAAACGTGAGTGGCCAGAATTTAGCTCGGGTCATTCCTGAGCCCCTACTCCTGCATCCGCTCTCCTGCACCTCGCCTTCCATGGGAGCCGAAGCACACGCTGCACACAGGTAGAAAGAGGAAGCAAGACACCTGGCGGAGATTGATGAGGGGCAGAGTCGGCTGTACTCAAGCCTTCATGGCAGCTCTTGGTAAGTATTAGCACCCCAGTAGGATTTCACCGAATCCCACTGGAAAAGAAATACTGTGTCATAACTTTGACGGGAATGCTGCCCCTGGGATGTGACATCTGCTTGGCATGTGGCCTGACTCAAATGAGACGTTTCTTACTCCTAAGGCGGGGCCACGGGGTACCATTACAATCACCCAGGCCCCAGCCTTGGTTTCAAACCCTAACTTCTTTAGAAATGGACTATCGAACAAATTAACCGGGACAGCCAGTGCACAAGCTGAGCCAGGAATCTGGCAAGTAATTCATGCAACAAAATATGCAAAGTCTCTAAAAAAATTTTTAAATGTATGGCCATATTATCAAGAAACAGCGTTAAAATTATCGATGCTTTAGCAGCAGAAGACTGCAGCTAAAGCGGCGATAATGGGCTTGATAATATGCCGCAGAGAATTCCCATAAAACCCCATGTTCTGGTGTCAACATGGGCTTCTACGGGAATTTTAACGTGCTTGATAATATGCCCCATATTTAATTAAAATGCGAAAAGCGATTCACCATAGTATTTTAGATTATATCACTGCTTTGACACGCATTTATTAAAAGTGAAGGGTGAATTTAGGGTGAACTCAGAAACTTTCATGGCTTCCTTACAACATTGCTAACAATGAACTGAGAAGCTGTCATGAGCACCCTCTCCATATGTGGCCTAGATTCTTATTGTACGTAGAGCAAGATTATAGTCTATGAAATCAAACACAAGAGAAAAATTTGCCCAGGATCACCCATTTTGGTAAAGTGGAGAAGCCTGGATCGATGCCAAGTTTTCTGATTTCTCATTGTGCAATTCTGCCAATAGATGGAAATCTCATGTTTTAGGACGTCACCAGGTCACCATGCCGGCAGTTTAGTAAGTCTAGGATGTGCGGAGATCTTACTAGTGAGCGTAGTTGAATGTAAATTCTGATTAATGTGCATTATTTCTGGTATCTCTCATTTTCCCTACATTTTCATGCTAGTATCGTTTTTCTATGCAAACTACTAACATTTCCTTGCAACGGTCAATATTTTCTTGAAAGGGCTAGTTGGGACGGGAAAAGTATGTGCCCATTTCTTGTCAGTTACATTTATCATCATTTCCTTCCCATCCTTGGACACTGGGAGGCTTGCACATATTTTGATGTGGAACTGATACCTCTTACTGTTAAATATATGGTCCATTCATTGCGTAGGTGTTCTGGTAGTACTGATTTAGGGATGAGCTTTCCTCCGCGTCAGCTGATGAATGTGAGGGGGGGTTATAGTTATCCTGACAGTAAGAAAGTGAGAGATGTCTGCTTCTAAATATGGAGGTGACAACCTTTTGGGAGCAATGTGCAATATGTAAAAACATATATGCAGAGCCCCAAATGTTTTATTGAGGTGCTGTTGCTGAACGCGGAGATAGATGTTGCCATTACCTTTTTCTTTCACCACCCTGCCCTTGCTTTAAATTGGTCTTATTTTTACAAGTTCTTTTTTCAAACCATTTTCTACCTTCACTGTTTCCATATCTCTTTCTCCTTCTGTCTTTCTGTTAAGTCTTTTTCTTTTGCTCTGTCATGGTCTGTTGGTGAAAAAGGAGCCCCGGTCTCCTAAAATGAGTGCAGGTGCCCAACAGAGACACACTAAGGGGCATATCATCAACGACCAGCGATAATTATCGCTAAGCGCACTTAGCGCTAGGATAATTATCGCCGGGTAACGTGGAATTTTATCGCTGAGATAGCGTGCTATTAGCAACGCTTATCTCAAAAGCGATACAATTCCAAGCGCTAACTGCCAAATGTGAGATTATCGCTGGAAATCCAGCAATAATCTCACAAAGTCTGGCGACAGCTTGATGATAGGGCAAGGCATACTTAGCCATGATATCCACCTTACATAGGATATCATGGCTAAGTCAGTCTTGAAGCAGCCGTAAGGAAAGTAGCGATAGCTGAGGTTATCGCTACTTTGCTTGTCGCTCTGCAGGTTAGCGTGCCCATTGATAATTAGAGAAATGTCGCTTAACGACATTTCTCCAGTTATGTCAGGGCAGGAACGCCCACTTTGCATCTCATTAGAGATGCAAAGCTGGGCGTTCAGAATACAGGCGTTAATGCAAGGTTTCACGCGATAGCGTGACCTTGCTGATTAGGCGATAAAATTATCGCTGCTTGAGTCCGAAAACGGACGCAAAAGCAACAATAATTTTTTCATCGCCTCGTTGATGATATGCCCCCAAGTGAGGGGGTAAAGCTGGGTAAACATACTTCGCACAGGAGGATGGTCTCACCCCTGGAGCGTGCAGACAGCTAAAGCAATTCCATCTACATGGAAATGTGCTACACACAGAACAGTACTCCTGGTGAAGTGGGCTAGCAGCAGAGTTTGTTTGTTCAGTCCTTGGGAAAAGGAAGATTGACACGGATAAAAGGCAACATTGTTTGACATGTAGCTCACAAAACAATGAGGCATATTTACAAGGAGGTAACGCCATCAGAATGTGACTTTTTCCAACGTTCTGTTGGCGTTAAGTCCTTCGCCTTATCTACAAGGCAGCGTTACGCCACTTAACATGGCTTTACAACGCCGTGTAAATAATGCCCCTATTCACGCAGCACTTAGTGTGAAAGGGGCGTGCAATGGGTGTTGCAGTGGGCATTCCGCTGCAACACCCATTGTTTTTTGACGTAGTCCCATAATGACAAGGTATGGGGCAGCGCCAAAAATATTGCGAGGGAATACCTGGTCTTAAGCAGGCGATAAAAGGAGGAATGTTACATTTCTCCTCATATTTTGCTCTGTCCGTGTGTGCAGCCTGCAGCACACGTAGAAACAGCAAATCTCCTTTCAAGATTGTTTACGTGCAGGAAGGTGTCCCTTCTTCCACATAAACAATTGCCCCTTCAATTCAGGCAACTAAATGATCAGTTTACCACTTTGTTAAATATTGTATTTTATAAATGTAAACCATTTAGGGCTTTAAAATGTCCCCTATGTTTTATATTTCATCTTTTTTTATGGCGACCACTTGATGTTTGGATTCAGAAATGTTCTTCCTGTATTTTTTTAGTACTTTTTCTTAGGACATTGTAAGGTGTGGGGTTAAATCTGAAGGAGAAACGCCTACAGGACATGCAAGGGCAACGTATGTATGCTCGGCAAGTGCTGATTGTCCATGTACTTAAGGACACAGGCAAGATCTACACATATGACCATTGTGTAACAGCTACACTATTGGCTGCATAAAACACCTTCCTCTCAGGCCCCTGAAGCAAATTCACAGGAGAGTAATTTAGTGAATGTGTAGTTTGTGTTGGTGCATTGGCATACAGTTAGATGGCATTGAGTTTTGTGTGCTACCTGGCTCCGGGTTGTGTGATGCAGTGTGGCAATCATTTGCTTGCTAGTGTGTCTTGGTGCAGTAAAAATTAGAGTTTAAAAATGGCATTCTGCTTGGGTACATCTTTATGCTGTAAGGAGTGTAGTGAGGAAGGAAAGGAGGAAGTATTGGTTGAATTACATACTGGTAATCTTCGGTACTCTCTTTCTCACTTCTTAGTACCAGTACTTATGTTAGCACCTTCCCGTCTGCAGCTGTGCCTTTCTGCATGGGTATGCACTTTTATGCAAGGTATCCAACTTCTATTTTCCCTATTCTATGCACCCGGGTCCACAAACGTTTGCATGGAACTTGATCTAATTTTGAAAAGTCAGTGTGATGGGACTTTTTCTTCAACACCCAAAATGCCTGCATCACTTTAATATGTTAATATTTCTAATTGCTTCAACCTGACGGATATCCATGGAATGCTTCTTAAGAGTTTCTAAGGGATGTCTGATTAGAGCAGCATGATATTGCTTTTTCTTTAACTTCCAAAGTACTTACAATCTTCTAATATATATAGGTGCACATGCATCAACATCCGGAAAAGCGATTCCTTATTAGCGAGAAATAACGAATCGGTAATAAGGAATCGCTTTTCGGAATGCATGAACAGATTCGGTAATTTTCCGCGATTCCTTAAAAATCGCTATTAATTACAGATTCCACAATAGCGAGTACAGTAAACACCGATTAGCAATTTGCGAGTTCAGATTCGGAAAAACGGGTCGCTCCGGGAGCGGGCTGATGAGATCACTACCAGGAAGTCAAGCTGCCCCACCCTCATTCACTGGCCTGAGGAGCACACAGGAGGAGGCACAGGACACAGGCTGAGGCAACTGAATCCTCTCTCAGAAACCATCCACCCTACCCTCATCCAGGATGGACAAGGATGCACCAGGCACTGCAGAAACTGCCAGGAAGAGGAAGAGAAAGTTCTCTGACAGGGAACTGGAGCACTTGATTGAGGGGGTGAGCAGCAAGCATGACAAGCTGTTCGGTAAGCTGTCCCTCAAGGTGCCCGAGGCTGAGAAGAGAAAAATTTGACTTCGCATCAGGGATGAGGGTGAATGCCATGGGAGTGACGCCCCGCAGCATCGATGACCTAAAGAAGAGGTGGTATGACCTCAGGAAGAGGGCCAAGGAGAGAATTTGCAGAAAGGGTCAAGGAGGCAGCTGGCACGGGGGGGGCATCCACAGTACCTGCAAACACTGCCCTTGAGGAGCTCGTCGAGGGGACCATCGAGCCAGAGGCGGTTGTGGGAGTTACGCAGATGGACACCTCCGGCGCAGCCACCACTGAACAAGGTAAGATGCATGCCTGCGCCCATACTCTGCGTATCGTATACCCATCCCCATCCCCCCAGCTCAATCACAGTGTGCAGGCAGAAGTGCACAACACATATGCCCTCACATCAGTATTGCATCATGGGAGTCGTAGTCATGTCAGCCAAGTGTGCATGTATAGTCATAAATGCAAAAATAAATTAGATCAGCAGTACAGGCCCAACATAGAGTCAAATAATGTAATTCATAGTAGGACATTAATGCAGAATGACAAACAGATGTAGTTTCAAAAATAACTAACCATGCACTGTTTCATACACAGAAGCATCTCCTGGGGATTCGGATGATAGTGGGCGCCTCATCATCTCAGAAACACCGGCTGATTCCGATGGCGACACTCTGCAGGAGGGTCAATCCCCACCTCCTCCAGCAACAATACCACCACCACCACCAACACCTGCGACAAAACCACCAAAACGCAGGGCACAAGTCCCCTCCATGCAGGTGATGGATGCATGCCCGAGTCCTGCAACCACAACTGGGCCAAGTCCTACAGGTGTCACACCGCCAGCACCACCACCAGCACGTGGCCGTGTCACGCAGCGGCACAGGTCCCTGCGCAGTACTGCTGATGGAGCCAACCAGGCGAGGTACAATTATGGTGGCATCGAGGCTCAGATGCTGCGTGTTCAGCGCCTGCAGGGTAGACACATGGGGACAATGAACCTAAACATGTCACGTCTCGCAAAACACATGTGCACTCTGACTGACGCAGTGCGGAACATGACCACAGTTGTGGCAGAGGGCAATGAGAAAATCAGTGAAGACCTCCAGGAACTAACCCGTGCCATCCGAGCAGGACAACACAGTGAGCGCCGGAGGCATACACAGAACTTGCTCCGTTCTACAGCATCGACCAGGGCCATCACAAGGCTCTGCAACAGCACTGCTGTGTTGTCCCGCCGCTCCGTGTCACTGCAGGTGGACCTCGGACATTACTGTGGTGACGTGGCGAAGGCCTTAGGCCAGGTGACCACTGCAGTGGAACACTTGCAGTCAGCGACATTCAGTGGCAGCAATTTGGGAGTGGAGGATGGCAGTGAGGCTGCTTCAAGTGTAAGCAGCGTCTCGGTGATGGAGACCTGCACCAGGAGGCGCAGTTCGCGCTGCTCCACAGCCACAGAGACACAGCGTGGTGAGGTGGAGGAGACACGCGATAGGAGGCTGGGAGTTCGTGGGAAGTGCCAATAGTCATTCTGTACAGCATCCGTGACCATGGTGGGGTAACCATGGCCCACTTTAATTTAACTATTGCACTCCCGTGACTACAACGGGCATGTTTTTGTCCACAATGTGTGGGGGAACTCTAATTTGCTTTTCTGTGTGACATTACACACATCAGTGCTCCTGTGAATTAAACAGTAGCACTACCAATGATATCGTCATGGCTCATTCTTACCTGGGTAAGAAATGATGTTGTGTGATGTATGTCTGCCTCCTTTGACCCTCAGCTGTGTTTGGAACGTGTGCCTGTCGGTGTTGTGCGGGGGGTTGGTCATCCCGGTACTCGTCATTCCTGTCCACCTCTATGGGTATCCCCCTTCTGGTTGCAATGTTGTGCAACATGGCAAATACTGCTACAATCCTGCAGCAGGTGTCTGGTTTATATTGCAAGGCACCACCAGTCTTATGTAAGATCCGGAAGCGACTCTTCAGAATCCCAAAAGTCCTCTCAATCACATTTCTGGTGCTTATGTGGGCCGCGTTGTAGCGTTGCTCCTGTGGTGTTGCTGGATTGATGTAGGGGGTGAGGATATATTCACGCAGGGCGTATGCACTGTCACCTACAGGATGGAAGCAAAGGCTTAGCGGCAGTCATGATGATACATGTGTGATGCTGATGTTATGAAGAGGTATGTGTACGTACCAAGCAGGAGTCCCTTTCCGAATTCTCCATTGAGTAGACGCCTGTGGATGCCACTGTGTCTGAATATGTAGGAGTAGTGTGTGCTCCCTGGAAATTGTGCCACTATGTCCGTGATGATGTGCTTGGCATCGCACACGACCTGCACGTTGATGGAGTGGTAGGACTTCTTGTTACGGAAGATGTACTCATTGGCTGAGGGTGGACAGATGGGGACATGCGTGCAGTCAATGTATCCTATGACATGGGGGAATTGGGCCACCTGGTAGAATTCCTGTTTGGTGTGGTCCAACTGCTGGGGGGTTGTGGGGAAGCTGATGTGGGTATGTATCATTGTCAGCATGGCATCAATGAATTTACGGAAGAAGCGCGATAGTGCGCTTTGTGATATGCCTCCCTCTACCGCTATGACCCCCTGAAAACGTCCAGACGCCAGTAGGTGCAGGCTGCATAGGATCTGGACGTGCGCAGGAATGGCATTGGTCCAACGTGTCTGGTGCTGCAGTAGTGGTTCCAGGTCTGCAATTAGACGCATTATCATTGCACGATTGAGACGATACTTGTCGTAGACCTCATCCTCATTTTGGGCAAGCAATGTGATGCGCACTCTGAATACTCTCTCCTGGATCCTTCTCCTGCGCTGTGCTGCTGCATTTATTCTCATCCTCCTTGCAAGCACGTAGAGGGCTGCCATTTTGTGAAAGGAAACAGGGTCTCCTGGCCCAATTTGTATGGCTTTCTGATTGATTGCATCTGTGGCACACTTGGGATTTTTTCGGATTTTTTTTTTTTCTGCAACTTTACCTCCTGGTTCTGATTTCCCTTAATCTGCTCATGCAAAATAGCGATTTTCGGGATTTCCGGTATTTGCGACTTTTGATGCATTCATTAGCGAATCTTTATTTGCGATTGGCAAATGCCAGGCGCTATTAGTGATTTTGCTATTTCCGATTTATAATTTTGCGATTTTTTATTTTAACGGGGAATTATTTTGCGATTCTTTATTTTACCAGGCAATTATTTTGCGATTCTTTATTTTTTCGCTATTGGTGTTGTTGCATTGGGATTCGTTTTTTGCCACTCGCTAACGGGTGATTTTTGCGATTCGGTATTTTTGCGAGTTGATTTATGGTTGATGCATGTGCCAGATAGTTTTTTATGCACCACAGCAATTAGACATTTGCTCTGGGGCCAACCTATTCAACAGACCACCCCCCTCACCTATGTACAGGCCTGAAGCCCAATAGTGTTGTCCAGCTCATTCCTGCCATGGTCCATCCTCCAACATGGCAAGGCCACATCAGGTCCCATGTACATCCGGGAGACAGTGCAGATGGTAAGAAATCCACACAACCAGCTGCTTCCGGACAGGAACCCTTGCCTGAACTCCCGAGCCTTGAGGCTGCATCAGCGGTAGCCAAGAGAGGTAAAAAGCAACAGTACTCTTCACCAGTACCTTTTTGGTTCACGTGTGACCATAAATTCTCCTAATTTAATGTTGTTGCAATACAATGGAATAAATGAGCAAGTTCATAAGGGTAATTTTGCAGACAATTACATGAGTATATAGGGGATGTTTGGTATTTAAAGGGCATTTTGTGACTTTTTTCTCGTTAATTTTAATCCAACCACAAACCAAGATGGGTGGATAACTAGGCAAATTATTTAAAAAGTCCTGTTCCAAATATAATGCCAAGTCAGTCACCTATGCTCATTCAGGTTGAAAATATGTTTCCCAAACAATTATTCAGTCTTTTCCTGCTGGCCAATAAACAGTGAATAGGTATATTAGAGCGCAAAACCAACAACAGAAAACTAACCCCATGTATTCTACATGAATATGAAAATGAAAATCCAGTATCATGGATTTCTTTATGTCAGCAAAAGATCAATGTCAAATTTGAAAAGTAGCCTTGAACAACCCAGTCCGTCCTTGCAAAATGTATCTGCATGGGATTCACAGGGGGTGCAGGCACCCAACGAATGTATCCCAGCTTCTCCACTAGAAGGTGCTAGAGTCAAGGGCAAACCTGGGAGCGTCACTCGTGAAAGGGATACCAGCTTGCAAGAGTGTTGGGACCTCAATCAGTGGACCATATTCAAAGAAACGGATCCATGGCTAAGCACTGAACATAGCTGGCTTGGGTGCAAAATCTGCAGTTAAATTAACCTGCTGAGAGTGTCAGCATTGCAGGGTGTGAGCACGTCTAAAGAATAGATCTCTGGGAGAATATCCGCATCTGGTCCAGGAAAATCTAGCCAGTTAACTCCACTGCGGAAAGAAAATGAATAAGTATAAACTTTCTGGAGCGCATTCCAAAGCAAGTGAAATAGAAGCTCCTTCCAAGAAGTTCCTCCAACTGCGGTTAACTAGGGCAAAGCAGTAGAGGCATTACCATGACTCAACAGGTAAGCCTTTCTCCCTCTTTATCATTGTGCCAAAAATAATCATCCATTTTCAGACTTCCCAGGACTAATAGACTTGTAGGTTGAGGCAGATGTGGCCTCGATTCCTCACAGTGAACATACTGCAACAACGATAACAGATTGCATCGCAAATGAAATGCAGAGGAAACTTTGCATGGGTATCACTCAACTTGCAAAATCTCTGTTTACTTTGATGAGTCAACAAAGTGTTCTTCTATTTCTGCTTTGTTTATTTATATCCATGCTGCAGTCAATGGAAAATAGCCCATTGCCTTACTCCTTTACTTGGATAAAGCTAGATAGTGGTATTTGATTTAGGTATAGGCGCCACAGAGACTATTCGCACATATCACTATGAAGAAACCCAATATCTGACGGTGCTATAAGGTGAGAAGAACCACCTTACTCCTCAGGATAGGCCTCAGCCTTCTGTAACCAATGACACTCCTTAGCACACGTAGTATTTGTGAAATAACATAAGTATGTAGCGTGTTTCCACCGATTAATAGACAAATTAATATACAAGAAAATACATATAAAGTCTTCTTTCTTCTTTCTTGTTTTCTTTATTTTGTGCAAATCTTCCAATAGTTCATTACAGCCAACACATGTTTCGTCGCAAAGTGGGGAAGTTGTCCCGCGACTTTCTCAAGGCTATTTTCCGTGTATCAGTAGATTTTATTGAGCGGTGATAATTTCAAACCGCAAAAGTTTTCTGGTGTGGCAGCGTCTATATTTCAGAAAAGGATTCTCTGGTTCCTATTAGTCCAGTTCTAAGATTCTTCGTGCTCATGAGATGTATATCGTAGATATCCTCCGTGACGCCACCGTGTGTCTCGTAGTTGAAGAATCTTAGAACTGGACTAATAGGAACCAGAGAATCCTTTTCCGAAATATAGACGCTGCCACACCAGAAACCTTTGCGGTTTGGAATTATCACCGATCAATAAAATCTACTGATACACGGAAAATAGCCTTGAGAAAGTCGCGGGACAACTTCCCCACTTTGCGACGAAACTCGTGTTGGCTGTAATGAACTATTGGAAGATTTGCACAAAATAAAGAAAACAAGAAAGAGGAAAGAAGACTTTATATGTATTTTCTTGTATATTAATTTGTCTATTAATCGGTGGAAACACGCTACATACTTATGTTATTTCACAAATACTACGTGTGCTAAGGAGTGTCATAGGTTACTCCTTTACTTGGTTGAGTTGGCTAGGGAGGATGCAGAGAACATGGAGTCCTCACTTTTGACAAACATGGGTTTTGCAACAAGTTCCTTGCATAAAATTGTATTGGGGTTCAGTGGCGGCCCAGATAGGTAAGGATGGTGGGGTGGGGGGCGCTAGTTGACATACCACGGGATTGTGAAAATAAAATAAATAAATAAATAAACCATTTACCTTGCTCTTGCCACATCGCTGACTCGGCGATGCGGTGATTGCAGGGTAAGTGGTTTTTATTTATTTATTTGTTTTAATTTCACTATCCCGTCGTATGTTGACTTGCATTCCCCATCCCCGCCCTGCCCTGCCCCACTACCCCTACCTGTATGGGCCGCCACTGTTGGGGTTTGCAGTGATGATACAAGTGTAATACTCTGTAAGAAAATCTAGGGGCAGATTTACAATAACTGGCGCATCCCTGCATATCAGCAGGGATGCGCTAGTTATTATGCGTCACGGCTCCACCACCATGGATGCGCCGCATTTACAATGCAGCGCACCATGGGGCAAAAAATGGACAGATGCGTGATGCATCTGTGCCGTACAGGCAGCGCATTGCTGGAGTTGCGTCGCAAGCACGATGCAACTCCAGCAAGGCTCTGGGGTGCCCTATCTTCACAATGCTGCGTCAATCCTTACGCCTGCTTCAAGCAGGCGCAGGGTTTTGACGCAGCATGGGCTCAAAAGTGACTAAGTGAAATCTTGTAGATTTCACTCAGCCACTTTTAGGAGGCGTTCCTGCGACGGCATGTCCCCCCCCCCTGCACAGGAACGCCTACTTCTGGCGCAGGGCTTTATAACGTGACGCATCTCCCAGATGCGTCATGTTGTAAATACCCCGCAGCATGGCGCTGGTTTTGCGCCACCGCTGTGTCACAAAAGTAACGCAACGGTGGCGTAAAAGAGGCGCAAGGGGCTTGTAAATCTGGCCCCTAGTGTTTTGGAACGGCTATGTTCAAATTACCCACTTGAAACTGTAATAGGCATTTAACACCTCATGTCAGTTTTGAACAACTAAATGCAATGTACCACCCATCTCCCTAAAATTATTGAATTGAACTCTCTGAATGGGTTGAAGAGTTTAAAACTGCAAGATTCAAAATTGGTTGAGTATTTTCTATTCCATAGATTGCCTCTAGCAAAAGAGCAATCCGAGCAGTGTGGGAGGCATTTCCAGCCCTTCAAAAACATTTTTATCAGTCAAGCTTAAGCACTTCTTGTGATGCAAAACATCGTTCTTCCTTTAGTGGGCTGACTAAAATCCTGATATCAGCAGATTGCTTCTGGATCTAGCTGGTTTTGCAGATGGTATCCACAAATTGGGGCACTTTCAGAAGCACTGCAAAGGGATGATGCAATGCTGCCAACCAGCTCATTGTTCGTGCTGTGAAGGCAGTTGAGAAGCTTAAGGAGTTCCCAGGCAATGATGCAAAGGAAGCCGAACAAGCCATTGAAAGTGACTTATTTAAAGGTCTAGCAATCAGAAGTGAGGAATCACATGGGCAGGTAAAGCAAAACCTCCCCCAGTTCATCAAAATCTGGCAAATAACATGTGCTCTGCGACGTATGCACAGTTATCGCGCAATAGGTCAGCCGCATCAACTCATCCTATGTAATTGTCAACAATGAATCTGTCTATGACTGCTATCAATCCACACAAGTGGCCAAACAACATTGAGAGCCCATAGCATAAAGGTGAGAAACCGCATAACCTGCAGGAGATTCTCTCTCAACTATAAACTCATATCAGAGGGTTTCATAGACCATCTTGACAATGGTGGGAATAAGATTCCATAATGTCAACCTGTCCTGAGGGCAATAAACACACTGCCCATGAAGTCAAGTGACTGTGAATGAGTTTTGGAGTTCAGCACCATGAATTTAATAATGTCACACTTGCAAAGCTGTCTCGGTGTTGCACGTCTGTAAGGAAATGCCTCTTTCTGTATAGTCACCCCAAATGTTTCTGTCTGATGCTGCTGGTTTATCGAGTCTGTGAGTGCACTGAGGGCAGCTAACCAGAACTCACTGCCTGTCCCCTGACCCCAAAACTGAGTATGTTTGACTGGCTCATGCCCAATTGGCATAAGATAGCTTACTTGGCTCCTAGTTTGCCGCTGCTGGCTGGAAGGGAAGTTTTAAACTGCTACCTCAACTTTGCCATTTAAAGTAATTACAAAACTAAGTCCTCCCTTTTCAATACATGTAAGTCACCCCTCAGGTAGGCCTACTGAGCCCTATGGCAAGGTGCTGTGTATTAGGAAGTGGAACATGTATTCAGTAAACACACAGTTGTTGTTTTTACTGTGGAAATGGCTAGTAGCCCGATTGGAGAGCGCAGAGTTGTAGACTGCCACAGCAGCCCTGCTCATGTCTGACTGGGGCTACTAAAGTTGATACGGTAAGGCATCAAACAACTTGTTACCTTAAACCTGACTTGATGCTCACATCAAAATATATGTAACTTCTTGTTCTGCTCGATTTTCCCGGCCTTCTTGTGAGGAAAAGATGATTAAATGTGACTTCAGTCTCTTACCATTCAAGTCTAAGGGTTAGAGTAGTGAATGGAGCCTATTTACTAGGCACTTCGACATGATTCTGTGCTCTTCCCCATAGATCAGGGCTCGCACACATAGCCTAGGGGATAGATTCGTTAGTATTAGGGATAACCTGTCCTGTAGTGAGGGTATTTCACGGAGCTGTGCTGAATTCAGGCCTGGTAGGCCTCAAACGGGAGAGACTCCATCTTTCTTTCTGCTCCGGCAGCTTGGGATGCTTCTAGGTCAAACGTAATGTTTTAGTTATGAGGTGTTATTCGCTTGGAGAGAACCGGTTCAGGCCGGCCCTTATCGAAGGATTGTATTTTTCTTCATGCCGAAGACACTACATCAGGCCGGCCGGCTGGGAACGTGTCCTTGGTACGGGGAGGTACAAGAATTTGGTGGGCGGCAGGTTACGGGCCGGAATTTTCCATGAGGAAACGCACCTCTATATTAGTGAAAGTCTGAGGAAGTTACATGTTCAGTCCGTAGGCGGCATCTAGCCGTTAGCAGTAAAGCTACTTCTTATTCCAGGGAAGACAGACGCCATCTTGAAGGCGGAGAAGAACCGAGAGACAGATGCTTTCCTAGCAGAATAGCCAGAGAGGAGAGAGTAGCCGATAAGGAAGAGGTCCCAGTGACTCGGAGAAGGGTGATTCCAGGCGAGCCGAGGCACAGACGAGAAGGGAATCTAGATGACTACTGAGTGCAGGCTACATACTACTAAGGTGATGTCGACCCTTTCTTATTAGACTGTACAACTTAATCTTTCACTTTTCTTTGCAGGTTATGTGTTATATCGTAATGTTATGTGATTGTGTATGTAATGAGTAATAAAGTATCCAATTTGTAGTGAACCAACATGTGCTGCGTGTTCTTGTATAAGAGGGTAGCCTATTCTTCTAGTCAGCTGCGGCTACATGAACAGATGTTAACCCTGATCAGGTAAGTGGTAACTGAATAAGGGAAAGAGGAGCCCCTCGAACCTGAGAACAGGCTATGCTCGAACTGGCAATCCTTGTGTGATCTGATGAATAGTGAGACTGATTCGCTTTTTGTATGTTATGGTAATCATAGGATGAACTGTATGAGACTGCCGTCTGGGTAGAGAGGTCTGGGTTCGTATGGGACCGCGAGGCCGCCACTTGTGATACTGTCGTATGGGCAGAGAGGTCTGGATCCGTATGGGATCGCGAGGCCGCCGACTGTGCTGAGACTGCCGTCTGGGTAGAGAGGTCTGGGTTCGTATGGGACCGCGAGGCCGCCACTTGTGATACTGTCGTATGGGCAGAGAGGTCTGGATCCGTATGGGATCGCGAGGCCGCCGACTGTGCTGAGACTGCCGTCTGGGTAGAGAGGTCTGGGTTCGTATGGGACCGCGAGGCCGCCACTTGTGATACTGTCGTATGGGCAGAGAGGTCTGGATCCGTATGGGATCGCGAGGCCGCCGACTGTGCTGAGACTGCCGTCTGGGTAGAGAGGTCTGGGTTCGTATGGGACCGCGAGGCCGCCACTTGTGATACTGTCGTATGGGCAGAGAGGTCTGGATCCGTATGGGATCGCGAGGCCGCCGACTGTGCTGAGACTGCCGTCTGGGTAGAGAGGTCTGGATTCGTATGGGACCGCGAGGCCGCCACTTGTGATACTGTCGTATGGGCAGAGAGGTCTGGATCCGTATGGGATCGCGAGGCCGCCGACTGTGCTGAGACTGCCGTCTGGGTAGAGAGGTCTGGGTTCGTATGGGACCGCGAGGCCGCCACTTGTGATACTGTCGTATGGGCAGAGAGGTCTGGATCCGTATGGGATCACGAGGCCGCCGATTGTAAGAGGTCTTGGTATGTATAGTAGGAATCCCCTGTCCTTAGGTGATAGATATATGTGGTTGCAGGATTGTAAATAGGTTCTAGGGAGGGGGTAACGTTCTGGCTGGGTTAGTGAGGCTCTAATGAGCAGGTTCTATCTGATCCGAAAACCCAAGCAGAACATTTGGCGTCACGAACTGTTTACGAAACCTGTGTGCGTTGTGGTTGTATCGTGTTTCCTTTCGGTGCGTGCGTGGTTTCGTTTGAATATTATTTGTATATAATTGTTTGCTATTTTCTTTTCTCTTTCTTCTTTTTCTTTTTCTCTTTTTCTTTCTTTTCAAAGATGTTTTCTAGAAAGTCGAAATCTACTTTTAAGTTGCCCGTTGATATTCCCGGCTGGGATTCAACGCCTTATGAAGCCTTAGCCCGTGAGTGGGCTGATTCTACTGGTTTGAGTGAGAATTGGAATTCTTTTTTGGAGCTGGCGGAGCCGGCTAATGTGATTACTTGTTTACAGAAGGCGCCGGTATCTAAGGGTGATGAGCTTCCCGTTTTGGGGCGCAGAGGTTGGATTGTTCTGTCTGCGTACAGGATTCTGCATGAGAGGTTGTTGAAGTTACAGAACTTGCATAAGGATTTGGAAGCAAACTTTGTTGAGATTCAGAATGCTCATACTTTGTTGCGGTGTCAGAATAAGTTGCTTGCTGACAAACTTGAGACGTACCAAATTGTTGCCGAAAGGGCGGCTGTGCGAATTGCTCGTTATAAATACAAGAATCGGCGTGGTCGGGTTTCGACGCGAAAGGTGCGTCTGGTCGTGGCAAAAGCCGGACTGGATTGGAATCCTGATGAATGGGATGGTAATATCTGGAACTCGAGTGATTCTCCTTCCTCGGGTGAGGAGTCTGCCAAGCGCGAGTCCTCTCGCTCCGGCCGTGATTGTAGGTCTGCTTCTTGCGCCTCTGATGGTGCACCCCGTGATTGCGCTCGTCCTTCGAGCGGGGTCGATGCTTCTTCCACTGATTGTTCCTCTACATGTACTGGTCGAGCTCCTTGTGATGCTCGTCCCGCGGTCTCGGTGCATCCAGTTTTTCGGCGGAAGGTGCAGCAGGCTCCCTGTGCTCCGAATGGTATTGCTTTAGACTCTTTGGAGGATTTTACTCAACAAGAAATTAGTGATATTTTGCAGCGATTTCGGCAGCGAGCTGGTGAGACCTTACTCACATGGATGGTGCGCCTTTATGAACTGGGCGCTGCTGGCATTATGTTGGATGCTGGCGATTGTTTGAAGTTTTGTTCCTTGAGTTCGGATTCTACTGTACAGGATCATTTTCGTAACTTTAATGGTGGTGGTCAAATTTCTTTGCTTCAATTGGCGACTGAGGGTTGTAATCACAAATATCCTACTGAGTCTGACTGGCCTGTGAATGACAAACCGTGGTATACTTTGCGCGATGCTGCACAACGTCTCAAAGAGGAGGTGATGAAAACGGCGATTTTTCTAAATACTGCTGACAGGTTGCTTGATGGTTTCTTGACATCTTCTGTGCAGAATCGTATTATTCGTTCTTCCCCTGTTGCTTATAAGCAGGTCATGATGACTTTATTGATTAATCAGACTGGTAACATGTTATCTGTGGTGCTGGAATCGGTACGCCAACTCAGTGAGTTGGGTGAGTGGTTTAAACCTGAACGGCAGTCCCGGCCTGACACTCGTACTCCTGGTGACAATAAACTTACTAGACGTGATATGTTTCTTGGTCTTATGGTCGATGGTGTGCGGAAGGAGGACATTGATGGTGAGACTACTTCTCGTTTGTGGGAAATGTTTCGCAAACGTGGCTTGGATCGTAAGGAGGGTGCCCGGCGTGTTCGGACGACTGAGTGTGATCGTGGTTTTTCTGACGGTAGCGGTGATGACGACCGCCGTGGGCGCTCTGATCGTCGTGATGATCGACGTTATGTACGTGATTTGTCCCCCCGTCGTGTGAGAGACAGGGAGAGAGAGGGGGAAAGAGAGAGGGGGAGAGATGATTATGTTAACAGCAGACGTAGAGATGATAGGGATCAATCCCCTGAGTTGAGAAGGAGAGAGGATCGACACATATTGGCCGATCGAAACCCGCAGTACAATGCAGAGAACAGTAATCCATTTCGTAATGGAAATGGATATGAACAGGAGGTATCGATACCTGGGAAACGTGAGAGTCTTTATCCTGATTTATCCTGGTACACAGAACACAGTAAAAAGGACTAGGAAATAGGTCAAGCTCCAGTACACAGATGGGCTCACAGAGATAATAGACCCTATGTAGATATTGATATTTATTGGAAACATCGTAATATCCAAAGGGCCCGAGCATTGGTAGATACAGGAGTGGAGGCCACTCTTATTCATGGAAAATCAAAGAAGTTTAAAGGTCAGCCTTTTACAATTACCGGATTAGGTGGAAAGGAAACTCCCGCAGTTCAAACTTTACTTGAAATGAGAATAGGTAGAATTCCTAGAAAAGAATACTCTGTATTAGTGGTGCCACTCTTAGAATTCATAATTGGAATTGATATTTTGAAAGGAATGACTTTGCACTTAGATGATGGATGTTACCAATTTGGAACTAAACATTATATATCGTCCAGGCCTGTACGGGTTGGTCGTTTAAGAATGCCCCCCATAAAAGTTCCCCAGGCGACAAAAGTGGTTCGTCAGAAGCAGTATCGTATTCCAGGTGGTCATGAAGAGATTAGTAACACTATTCAGGAGTTGGTGGATGCAGGAGTTATAACCCCAGTTACTTCTGCTTGGAATAATCCTGTTTGGCCTGTACGTAAGAGTGATACTTCTTGGCGCATGACTGTTGATTATCGAGACTTGAATAGACACACACCCCCTTTGACTGTTGCAGTACCGGATATTATTACCCTAATTGAAAGAATCCAAAAACATCCAGGTACATGGTATGCGTCCATTGATATTGCTAATGCTTTCTTTTCGATTCCGATTGCCCCTGAGTGTCAGGAACAATTCAGTTTTACGTGGAACGGGCGTCAGATGACGTTTAGAAGTCTTCCCCAGGGCTATGTGCATAGTCCTACGATATGTCACCGTCTGGTGGCAGAGCATTTGACTGAGGTACCGGTTCATCCGCAAATTCAGATATGTCACTATATTGATGATATTTTGATCCAAGGCGAAACACAAGAGGAAGTTCAGACTCAATTGGATAGAGTCATTGAGTGCTTGCGTGAGAAAGGTTGGGAAATCAACCCGGATAAATTACAAGGTCCGTCCCAGGCTGTGAAATTTTTGGGTATTAATTGGCATGAAGGGCACCGAGAAGTGATCCCTCAGGTTAAACAGAAAATTCTCGATTTTGCAGTTCCGAGAAATAGGAAAGAAGCCCAAAGCTTCATTGGTTTATTTGGCTTCTGGCGCCAGCATATTCCTCATTTGAGTCAAATATTGGCCCCTTTGTACCAGGTCACTCGTAAAAAGAATGCATTTGAATGGGGTAAACCACAGCAAGATGCGTTCAGTCTGGCAAAAGAAGCAATTCAGCATGCTCTAGATTTATGGCCTGTAGGTGATGGTGAGGTGGATTTGAATGTGTCTGTACAAGGCCTTTATGCGAATTGGAGTTTGTGGCAGAAACAAGGCAAGAGTAGAGTACCGTTAGGTTTCTGGACTAAAAAGTTACCTGATGCTGGTGAGCGTTATACACCTTTTGAGAAACAGTTACTTGCATGTTATTGGGCTCTGGTGGATACCGAGCAATTGACTTTGGGACATGATATAGTTTTGCGACCTGAAATTCCTATCATGCAGTGGGTTATGAGTTCGCCGAAAACTCACCGAATTGGACACGCTCAAGAGGCGAGTGTGATTAAATGGAAATGGTATATACAAGACAGGGCACGTGTGGGACAAAAAGGAGTTGCATCTTTGCATGAGCAGGTGGCACGGGCGCCATCAACTGAGACTGAGAGTGAATGTTCCGTACCTTTAGTACAGGAGTCTCCTGTTAAGTGGGGTAAACCTTTTGATGATTTGTCCGCAGAGGACAGAAACCATGTCTGGTTTACGGATGGTTCAGCAAGGTTCATAGGGACGAAACGGCATTGGAAGGCAGTGTCCTATAATCCGATCACACAAAAATTGCTGAGTACAACTGGTGAGGGTAAGAGCAGTCAATTTGCTGAACTCTATGCTGTTTATCAAGTTCTGAAACAAGAGTTACCTGGCACATGTCATATTTTTACCGATTCTTGGTCTACTGCCAATGGACTGGCAGTTTGGTTACCGACTTGGCATTCCCATAGTTGGAAAATCCATTCAAAAGAACTGTGGGGAAAAGAATTATGGCAGGAGATTTGGGAAATGCTCCCACAGAGTACTGTTACAATCTTCCATGTGGATGCTCATACCCGATAGACTCTCTTGACAAATTCTTTCATAATATTGCAGATGAGAAATCTAAAATTGCTGAGGCAGTGGTGGACACGCAAGATTCTGATATTGCGGGATTGGCGAAATGGGCCCACCAGAAAGCAGGACACTTTGGAGAGAAAGCCACTAGCAGGTGGGCTGCTGATCGAGGAATTTATATTCCCCTAGATTTAATCAAAAATGTTATCCTACATTGTCCCATTTGTCAGCATATCAGGCAGCGCAAAGTGCCCCAAATTGTTAAAGGTCATTTACATCGCGGGAAATTGCCCGCTCAAATTTGGCAGATTGATTACATTGGTCCACTTCCTATGAGTAGGAATTGTCAATATGTTTGCACCATTGTTGATACATACAGTGGCCTGTTGGTGGCCCTTCCCTGTAAGCAAGCTACCCAATTGAATACTATTAAAACATTGGAATTGATTATGATGTATTATGGTGTGCCATTCCAAATTCAATCTGAAAATGCATCCCATTTTCGTGGAAGATTGGTACAGGAATTCTGTGTGGAAAACAATATTGAATGGGTGTTTCATATACCATATTATCCACAGGCCTCGGGTCTTGTGGAGAGGTTGAATGGCCTGCTGAAAGACCAATTGCGCAAATTAACAGATGACAAGTATAAGAATTGGCGAGACTTTTTGCCTCAAGCGCTATTGATTTTGAATAACCGTCCTTTTCTAAACGCTGAATCCCCACTTATGCGTTTGTTTCCTCCGAATGTTGATGCTAAGCCCAATGAGATCAGAGAGACTGTGATGTACTGGGAGATTACTCCCGGAGCTTTGGCTCCATGTAGAGCGACCCCAGGGTCGGCAGGTTTAGACTTGCATGCCATGGATGACACCGTTATAAAAAGTAAGGATCGGGTCATCATTGAAACTGGTGTTGGTGTTCATATACCAACTGGAAATTTCGGATTAATCGCCCCTAGATCGGGGCTGGCTGTAAAAGGCATTCAGGTGCTTGGAGGAATCATTGATAGTGATTATCAGGGAGAGATTAAGGTACTCCTGCTGAATAGCAGTGAGGTTGACTTACTGATTCATCAAACTGACCGAGTGGCTCAATTGTTAATAATGCCTGTCTTCAGTGGTGAGATGACAAAAGGCACTGCCCCAACGTTGCTAACTGTACGAGGCCAGAAAGGTTTTGGCTCCACAGATAATCCTGGGGCCAGAGTTTGGGTGCAGTCGCCTAAGAATCCCCCTGAACAAGCAGAAGTCATTGCAACCGGTCAAGACAACACCATTTTAGTTATGAGACCAGGGAAAGATAGCTGGGAAGCAGTCCCGGCTGACAAATGTTACTTACGAGAATGAATAATGCCTGTATTTGATTCTCTTTCAGATCATTCTTTGGACTGTTGCTGCAGGATGTGTCGGCGTTGGACTCCTTTTGGGCTGGTACGACGAGAGAGGAGGGATCCCATCAACCCGGGCTGAGTTGAGAACCCGAGTGTCGCGTTCCTTCGCTGCGTGGGATTCGTCGTCGAACTTTTGGATTACATTAGCCAAGAAAGTAACTAAAGCCCCTCATTTCTGCTTGACACCGATGAGATCGGTGACGGATATTCTAGCAACTTGTTTAGTTGCTGTCCCTGCTTCATTGGAGACTTTGACTAATATTTTTAATATATCAAATGCTCGCCCCAATGTTCTTCTGGGCGATTTCGCTGCCCATGAGTATTGCCCCTTGTGTACTGTACTGTCAGACCCGATACCGCCCGTCCAGTCCCAAATAGTTACCTATAATATCACACAGGGTGATTTATGTTTTTTTCTTACTTGTGATCCTAGCGCGATTTCTGAATGTATGCGTCTAAAATTGAAAGGTGCCACTTCATTCACCGCTCATGAACGAACTTTGTGCCTTCAAAGGACACCGAAAACATGTACTTCTGTTCAGAATAACATGACTTGCAAGAGTATGGTAGTTACCCCCAGTCACTATCGCACGATGTTACTACCTGCCGGATGGCTTTTCTCATGTGGTAATACTTCCTGGCCATATATCCCCGCAAATATTTCTGGAGGCCCTTGTGCCATTACTAGACTGAGTTTACTAATGTTTTCTCCACATCCGAATGCCAACTCTCGTGTGATTCGAGATACAGTGAGGTTACAGGAGGATTGTGACTCATCTTTGCATTTATATTCCAAGTCTGAATACCTTAGCCTGGCTATTTCAATTGTTGGTGTTCCTGCTTTGGCAGTTTATAATGCCAAATCTATTGGGAAAATGGCCTGCTGGATGGTAAAATCCATCAATCATACTTCTACAGTCCTGTCTGACATGCTATTAGACGCCCAGGGTGAACGTAAGGCTATCTTGCAAAATCGAGCGGCCATTGATTATCTTTTGCTTAAACATGGACACGATTGTTCTGATTTTGAGGGTCTTTGTTGTTTTAACTTGTCGGATCATACAAAATCCATTCAAGCTCATATTGACAAATTACATGACTTGACAGAAGAAGTTAGAAAACACATTGACCAGGGCTGGTTTGACTGGCTCTTTAATTGGTTACCTGATTTACATATGTTACGTCAAATATTAGGAGGTATTCTGATTACTATCGGCATTTTGATTTCTATCTGTTGCTTTATTCAGTGTATTCCTTCACTACTTCAATTCTGCACACCTGGTACTAGACATAGATCAGTTAGTCTTGTTTCATATTATTCTTCCACAGATATTAGTTCCGTTTAATGAATGTATAATAGACTGAAGTCAAGGGTGAAATGTTCTGCTCGATTTTCCCGGCCTTCTTGTGAGGAAAAGATGATTAAATGTGACTTCAGTCTCTTACCATTCAAGTCTAAGGGTTAGAGTAGTGAATGGAGCCTATTTACTAGGCACTTCGACATGATTCTGTGCTCTTCCCCATAGATCAGGGCTCGCACACATAGCCTAGGGGATAGATTCGTTAGTATTAGGGATAACCTGTCCTGTAGTGAGGGTATTTCACGGAGCTGTGCTGAATTCAGGCCTGGTAGGCCTCAAACGGGAGAGACTCCATCTTTCTTTCTGCTCCGGCAGCTTGGGATGCTTCTAGGTCAAACGTAATGTTTTAGTTATGAGGTGTTATTCGCTTGGAGAGAACCGGTTCAGGCCGGCCCTTATCGAAGGATTGTATTTTTCTTCATGCCGAAGACACTACATCAGGCCGGCCGGCTGGGAACGTGTCCTTGGTACGGGGAGGTACAAGAATTTGGTGGGCGGCAGGTTACGGGCCGGAATTTTCCATGAGGAAACGCACCTCTATATTAGTGAAAGTCTGAGGCAGTTACATGTTCAGTCCGTAGGCGGCATCTAGCCGTTAGCAGTAAAGCTACTACTTATTCCAGGGAAGACAGACGCCATCTTGAAGGCGGAGAAGAACCGAGAGACAGATGCTTTCCTAGCAGAATAGCCAGAGAGGAGAGAGTAGCCGATAAGGAAGAGGTCCCAGTGACTCGGAGAAGGGTGATTCCAGGCGAGCCGAGGCACAGACGAGAAGGGAATCTAGATGACTACTGAGTGCAGGCTACATACTACTAAGGTGATGTCGACCCTTTCTTATTAGACTGTACAACTTAATCTTTCACTTTTCTTTGCAGGTTATGTGTTATATCGTAATGTTATGTGATTGTGTATGTAATGAGTAATAAAGTATCCAGTTTGTAGTGAACCAACATGTGCTGCGTGTTCTTGTATAAGAGGGTAGCCTATTCTTCTAGTCAGCTGCGGCTACATGAACAGATGTTAACCCTGATCAGGTAAGTGGTAACTGAATAAGGGAAAGAGGAGCCCCTCGAACCTGAGAACAGGCTATGCCCGAACTGGCAATCCTTGTGTGATCTGATGAATAGTGAGACTGATTCCCTTTTTGTATGTTATGGTAATCATAGGATGAACTGTATGAGACTGCCGTCTGGGTAGAGAGGTCTGGGTTCGTATGGGACCGCGAGGCCGCCACTTGTGATACTGTCGTATGGGCAGAGAGGTCTGGATCCGTATGGGATCGCGAGGCCGCCGACTGTGCTGAGACTGCCGTCTGGGTAGAGAGGTCTGGGTTCGTATGGGACCGCGAGGCCGCCACTTGTGATACTGTCGTATGGGCAGAGAGGTCTGGATCCGTATGGGATCGCGAGGCCGCCGACTGTGCTGAGACTGCCGTCTGGGTAGAGAGGTCTGGGTTCGTATGGGACCGCGAGGCCGCCACTTGTGATACTGTCGTATGGGCAGAGAGGTCTGGATCCGTATGGGATCGCGAGGCCGCCGACTGTGCTGAGACTGCCGTCTGGGTAGAGAGGTCTGGGTTCGTATGGGACCGCGAGGCCGCCACTTGTGATACTGTCGTATGGGCAGAGAGGTCTGGATCCATATGGGATCGCGAGGCCGCCGACTGTGCTGAGACTGCCGTCTGGGTAGAGAGGTCTGGGTTCGTATGGGACCGCGAGGCCGCCA
Source organism: Triturus cristatus (assembly GCF_964204655.1). Classification (NCBI taxonomy): domain Eukaryota; kingdom Metazoa; phylum Chordata; class Amphibia; order Caudata; family Salamandridae; genus Triturus; species Triturus cristatus. Next base: position 1,043,206,651 of record NC_140588.1, read on the forward strand.
CTTGTGATACTGTCGTATGGGCAGAGAGGTCTGGATCCGTATGGGATCGCGAGGCCGCCGACTGTGCTGAGACTGCCGTCTGGGTAGAGAGGTCTGGGTTCGTATGAGACCGCGAGGCCGCCACTTGTGATACTGTCGTATGGGCAGAGAGGTCTGGATCCGTATGGGATCGCGAGGCCGCCGACTGTGCTGAGACTGCCGTCTGGGTAGAGAGGTCTGGGTTCGTATGGGACCGCGAGGCCGCCACTTGTGATACTGTCGTATGGGCAGAGAGGTCTGGATCCGTATGGGATCGCGAGGCCGCCGATTGTAAGAGGTCTTGGTATGTATAGTAGGAATCCCCTGTCCTTAGGTGATAGATATATGTGGTTGCAGGATTGTAAATAGGTTCTAGGGAGGGGGTAACGTTCTGGCTGGGTTAGTGAGGCTCTAATGAGCAGGTTCTATCTGATCCGAAAACCCAAGCAGAACACTTCTTCCAGTGTGCAACTTTTACACAGTTGCCACTTTGTTGCCCAAAGCCTCCTATGCCCATTTACGGTTACACACAGGGACTGTCCCTGCAACAACTTTCTCCCCTGCTAGGGAGATGTGCAAATGTGCAAATGAATCCCAGGAAAGGGCACAATAGAAGACTGAATGGGGGCGGGGGGCGGGAAGGGGGGGGGTATTTCCTCTCCCTGGCAGGAAGTCTCACGCGTTTTTGCCCAATAGGCAAGCTTTAAAGGGCAAATGGTGACCACTGGGGAAATAGGCTGTTCTACTCTTTAGGTAGACAGGCTGACACTCGGGAAGGAAAGGGGAAACCAAAATAGTTTTTCAGGGGCATGTAGCCCCACTTGTTAGCCACACATTTGGGTTGGGCTAGAGAGCTCTACATGCTGAGAGGGGGATTTTGCCATCCTGAAGTGGTGATCGGGAGAGAGGGAACCTTGTAGCCCATTGGCTACTGTCCGCAACCTACCTGGATGGCATTTTATGGGCATAAAAAGGACACACCTGGCACCCAGAACTCAGATCTCTTTGGACTGGAGTAGAGGACTAACGAAGGACTGCCCTGCTGCACCAAGGACTCAGAAAAGAGAGGCTGCACCAATAAAGATTGTACCTGCTGAACCTGGTGGTTAGCAGAGGAGAAGGGACTGTGCCTGCTGTGTCCTGCTCATGGAGAATTCGTTTTCTAGGCCCACTCAAAGCATATGACTCCAATGGTCAGTTGGCTGACCTCCTGTTTGCAGCACAGGGCCATTACAGCTGAAGAAGCCTGCTGGGGTGAGTTGATAGCCCTAATATTTTAACAGCCACTCCTCGCCACCATGCAGGAGCAGAAACCATAATCCAATGCTCTCAGTTGCCCCAAGTCTGCTGAACCCAGGAGCATTGTCAGAGTGGAGCTTGGTAGCCCAGAAGGCATGGAATGATTCCACTGTGACTGAGATACCAGGTGACTGGCAGCCCAGTGATGACTATACTTCTACCAGGACAGAGAAGACTTTGTGCATCAAGCCCATCATCCCCTATGGCTAGGATTGCCTCACCAAGCCCTGGTCCAAGGAGAAGCCACAGGAAGACTCTCGTCACCCGCATCACGTCCACAGCATCCTTGAGCATCTTCAGCAACCTCTATTCCTTGCATCAGGACCACTTCCATAGGAGTCTATTGTAAGGAGATAGAAGTGCCTGGAACTCACCGACGACTGCTACTTCCTTTGAAGTAACTGTTTCTGAGGATCTTTCTGGTCCCCCTGAATGGCTTCCTGCTGGAGTTGGTCACCTAAAGTAATTTAAAATAACTACATTGATCCTTACCCAAGTTTTTGTTGAAAACATTTCCAAGTGAAATGTTCACAGCTAAGTAAAAAGTGCATATTTACCTACCTTGTAAATACTGTGTCTTTGGAATCCTCTAGTGGATATTTTTCACTTTGGTATCTAAAAATACAAATAAATATAGTCTATTTTTCTAAATTAGTGTGAATTTCTTCACAACCATACCTCATAATACACCCCATTTCCTAGTATTAGTGGTAGTAATGGGATCAGGAAGATAGCTCCTTAGCCTTGGCAGAAAGAAAATTGGCCCTTGAAGAAAAAAGGGCTAAACCAGAGAAGATGGCGGCAGTAGAAGAGTAAATGGGGTATTTTACGGGATGCCTAATATGTCACATTGTCCACAGGGATTGTTTCTAGTTATGTCCAGGGGGATGACACAGGTAAGTGGCTGGCCTCATATGAGAGAGCTCTCAAGATGAGGAAGTTGGGTACACAACACTGAGGGACACTACTGTGGGAGTTAGTGCCGGTAGTTGGTAGGGACAGACTACTCACACTTGAGGATGAGATAGCAGATGAGGTGGGAAGTTGCTCCTAACGATTGCTAAAACAATCTCAGTGTCTCTGGGTGGGGAGAACATTGAGCCTTTGTCCCACTGGCCTCCTAGTATAGAGAAGCATAGGCAGTAGCTAAAAATCAATGGAGAGGCGGTGAAGGCTCTGAGGCATACAGGTGCCAGTTTAACCATGGTTATGACCAACCTGGTTTCCCCAGACCAGATCCTCTAGAGGCGGTGCACCAAATTATCAATGTTGGCAATGTGACAAAGTCTCATTTAATGGCTGTGGTGGACTTTGAGTGGGGAAGGGTTACTGGCCCAAAGAAGGTAGCTGCATCTCCTGACATCCTAATAGTGTCCGCTGTGCAATGATCATCTGCTTGAGCAGAAGTGGAAAAAGAGACCGGTTCAGCAATGCTGGGTATTCAATAATGGGTGTGTGTTACGACAAAAGCAGAGAAGGCCATGAGGATGAGTCAAAGGATCCTGGAGCCTGAAAAACTGGATTGGGTTCCTAGAGCCAAGGTTGGACATCCAGCTTCCAAGAATCTACAGGCCCAGAAAAGGTCCAACCTTCCAGGGGAAGTCTTGTTACCCGAGGGAGAAACTGCTCCTTGGGACTTCCCAGATCTGGCAGAGCTCCAGGGAGAAAGAAGTCCCTCCGGAGAGGACCTGAGTACTAGAAAAAGGACATGCACAAATCTTGAGGACCCGCTACAGTTAGCAGACAGACAGAAACAAGGGGATATCAGTGGTATCCATAGGGGTATACTGAGAGGTGAGACTCCTGTACATCAATCCTATGGACCCCAAACCAGGGGCAAGCAGAAGATTGGTGGTCCCGCAGCAGAACAGAGAGTTCCACTTTAACCTGGCCACGATATCCCCTTAGCTGGACACCTGGGGTAGACCAAGACTTGAGAGAAGCTTATCAGCCACTTCTGCTGGCTTCAGATGTCTGAGAAGATAAAGGAGTTTTGTTGTTCCTGTGTCACCTGCCAGGCCAGTGGCAAGGCAAGGGACAAGCCAAAGGCTCCCCTGATACCATTTCCTGTGGTGGGGCTTCGCTTTGAAAGGGTGGGGATTAACATTGTTGTTCTCCTGGACAATCCAACTGCCTCAGGGAGCATGTTTATCTTGGTGGTATTAACCCATGCCACCAGATATCCTGAGGCTATTCCCTTTAGGATAGTCACTCTTCCCGCAGTAGCTAGAGCCCGCCTTTGACTCATCACCAGGGTTGGGTTCACTAAAAAGGTGATATCAGACAGAGGCACACATTTCATGACGCCTATCTGAAAGCCATATGGGATGAGTGTGGTGTAACTTACAAGTTTTCAAAGACACAAAAGAAATCCCTCTGGAACCAAGATGGCTCCTTTAGAAACAGCAAAAGATGGGGAATCATCTGTACGCCAGGTTGCAGCACACCTACTATTGTGGGTGGGAAGGGAAAGAACCCCTTTTCTTTATACAACCCTCACTTACTCTAATAGTGACATGCTTCATCATCGGGTTCATCCCAACTCCTAAAGGTCGGGTGGGCTTAACCATATTCCAGGGAGCCCTTATGAAGATTGGGTGTATGGGGGTGTAACTTTAAAGATAACATTCCTCACCCACTCCAAAAGTATCCTTCATTAGTGGGGTGGGAGGGAAGGTTAAAAATGTATAAAGGGCTAAAAGGATTTAATGGTCCCATGACCCTAAATCACCAACATGTTTCAGCCCTGTCCTATCGGCCTCTGCAAGGTCCTGGGCTTTCGTCACGGTGGGTAGCGAAAACGTTACTCCCCCGAAGACATGATTGACGTGCTCATGCAGTTTCCATGTGCGAAAATTAAAGAAAGGCATGAGAGGGAGGCCTTATATTCACACTTTCGTCAAAGGTCCCATAACTGCACCAAACCTAGTATCAGCACAGCTCCCCAGCTTGCCGCAAGCAGAGGAGCTGAGCTGGGACTAGGTTCGGTGCAGGGATGGCATATCTCCGCCATGGGTCCGATGTAAAGGTTAAAGAGAGTTGGACTGAAAATTGAGCCATGTGGGACCCCTTGTGAGAGTAGTATGATTTTGGACATATGTGGGTGCTTTGCATCCTGTAAGAAGGCGGTCATCCAGTTTAGAGCTGCTCCATCCAGCCCACCTGACCATAGTCACTGCAGGAACAGTTTGTGGAATACCGTGTCAAAGGCAGCACTGAGGTCCAGCAAGACCAGGGCTGTCGTGTGACCAGCATCGACACACCTGCGTAGTGTCTCCGTAGTGAAAAGTAGTGCTGATTCCGTAGAGTATGTGGCTCTGAAGGCTGATTGCGTGGGGTGGAGTAGGTTATACTGGTTAATTTGAGGGACTAGTTGCTGGTTCACCACCTTCTCTGCTATTTTAGAAAAGTAAGGTAGCAGTGAGATGGGGCGTAGGTTGTGCAGCAGACCTGGGTCAGCTGAGGGTTTTTTCTTTAAAGGGAGAACAATTGCTTGTTTCCATTTCCTCTGAGCCACTCCACATTGAAAGGAAAGCTCTAAAAGTTGCTGTACATAGGGTAGTATTGAGTCTAGCCTTCCTTTATTCTTATCGGCGTTGCTGGGTCCATTGGCGAGCCAGATTTAATACTTAGGGCCATGCCCTTCAGGTCTGCTAGCGAGGAGGTCAGAAATTCCAACAGTTGGTTAGTCCTGGGCTCAGGGGTCCTCAAAGGGTTGTGAAAACTGACCATTCCGGGCCTCATCAGGGAATGAGTTGTATATTTTGGATACCTTAGAAGCAAAAATGTCGGCTATCTGATTACACAGCTCAGGGGAACCGGTGGGCGGAGCTATCGTTCTCTCTAGCGAGGATATGGCTTTAAGGATGGCAATTTGTTCCTCAGAGGAGTTTTCCGCCTGTTCTATTTTCTCCTTATAATTGGTGGTGCGTGTTTTTTTCATAAGAAAGTGGTACTTTTTTTTAGCTATCTTATAAGCATCCTTTTTTCCTTACGAAAAATCTTTCCTCCATTGGCACTCTAAGTGTTTGCTGAGTTTTTTTTACTGTTCTAAGCTCTTCATGGTGCTGATTTGGACCGTCTCTGCGGGGTGTTGGTGGTCCATTGAGCGACGACATCAAGTGACTCCGTGATCCACTTGTCCACTGCCGAGTTGGCCTCATTGATATAATTTCCCAGTAGGGGTTGATTTTGCTGTAAGGCGCAAGTAAAGCTCTCGTTATTGAATCTGGTCCATTTTCTACAGGGGAAGGTTGGGCTTATTCTAGGAGTGCAGAGATATTTGGCTAGTGGAATATAGAAAGCCAGGCGATAATGATCGGACCAAGGAATTGGGATTGGGGGCTCGACCATTAGCTCTTGGTCGTTGGAAAAATAGGGTCTAGTACATAACCCAACTGATGTGTTGGGTGCGTGGATTTGAGCTCTAACTGAAGAGTGGCCAATTCTTGATATAAGAATTGTGCTTCACACTTCTTGTGGTCATCAAAATGTACATTTTAATCCCCCAGCACCGTTAAATTGTTATAGCATAATGTGGACTTCCACAAGACTAGGGATAAAGTTTGTGGCCGGCCCAGTGGGTCGATACATCAAAAGGCAATTAACCGTAAGATCATTAGTCACCCTTATGGTAAAATAAGCTGCTTCACAATTTTCTATGTTAGCTTTATCCATAGTACATTTTAATGACAGGCGATAAATGATGGCTATTCCTCCTCCACACTTGGGGCCTCATGTAGGTAGCCAAATACCGGTCGGTAACGGCCGATTTTCGGTAATTTTACCGTTACCGACCGGTATTTTGGCTAATGGTATGTAGGGGGACAATTTTTGGTGTCGGAATTTACCGAATCGTTAAAATTACCGAATCGGTAATAATACCGAATCGGTAATGTTACCGAATCGGTAACTTTTCCGAATCGGTAATTTTACCGATTCGGTAAATTCCGACACCAAAATCGAGATGTAGGGGGAGTGTGTGTGTGTAATTTAGAGTCGGTATTTACCACCAACTTTTAGTTGGTGGTAAATAATTAAAGTATGTATTTATGCATTTCTACGCGCGTAGCAGTGTGCAATGTGGCATACATACATGCCCTTAGGGCATGTATGTGTGCCACATGTGCACACATGGCCGAATCAGGGGTGCAGCAGGGTGTCAATGTGACACCCTGCCACCCATGCAAGTGTTCCCCCCATTACCGAATCGGTATTTACCGATTCGGTAATGAGGCATACCTTCCCATCAATGGGAAGGTATGCCTCATTACCGAATCGGTAAATACCGATTCGGTAATTACCGAATAGTAACGAATCGGTAAAAAATACCGACTCATTACCTACATACGAGTTACCACTTCTAAAATACCGATTCGGTATCGTTCGGTATTTTAGAAGTGGTAACTGGTATGCTACCTACATGAGGCCCTTGGTAGGGTGGTCTTGTCTGAGGATGCCATGATCATGAGAAAGGGCTTGTAATATGTCGGGGCAGAATCCAATTTCAGCCATGTTTCCGTAAGGAACATGGCATCTGGGTGATTGTGCATAATGTAGTCATGAATTTAAATTTTATGTTTTCTGAGTGACCTGCAATTAAGGAATATAAACTTTAAGTTATGCTCTTGCCCAAGCACTGTCTTTAGTATTTGGGATTTAAATGAGCAATGAGTGCAGCACAAAGTATCTGCTTCTGCAGTCAGAGTATGGTAACATAGATCAGGTAACGATGGCTCCAAATGTTTTAGCTGTTTTGCCGAATACCTCAAGGGCTGACTGGTCTTGAAACGGGTGGGGGGGTGGCCCCTAACTCCGGCCGGCCGGCGCAGACGGATGCAGATGGGCTTGCCTTTGGTGCGCGTTTGGCACGCCAGTGGCACACCTGCTGCACGTGTCCGCTGCACGTCCGGCTCAGCATGCTCCTAATATAGTGCAAAACTCAACCACTAGCCCGTCACCTTGCCGGAACTAGGTGCTGCCGGGGGGGAGGAAGCTACGACCCTCCGCTCAATCGGCCTGAACTGCCGTGGCAGACCGAGGATGTAGCCTCGTGAGGAGGGAGAGTGTAACATGCCAGAAACAGATATTCTCAGTTTAAAACAATTAAAACTGCCAAGGTTACATAGATTAAAACTACTCTTCAGAGACTGTTATCAGCCAAGCGGTTAAGTCTGAGGTAAATTATAGCCCTCACCGCGCTGTTAGCTGCTTCAGTATGCTGCGCGTCCGGCCCAGCATGCTCTTAATATAGTGCAAAACTAAACCACTAGCCCATCACCCTGCTGGAAGTAGGTGCAGCTAGGGGGGGAGGGGCTATGATCCTCCGCTCAATCGGCCTGAACTGCCGTGGCGGACCGAGGACGTAGCCCCTTGAGGAGGGAAAATGCAACATGTCAGAAACAGATATCCTCAATTTAAAACAATTAAAACTGCCAAAGATTACACAGATTAAAACGACTCTTCAGAGTCTGTTATCAACCAAGCGGTAAGTCTGAGGTAAATTATAGCCCTCAACGCACTGTTAGCTGCTTCAGGATAAGGGGTTCTTTCCCTTCCCTTCCCACCCACAATAGTGGGTGTGCTGCCAGCTGGCATACAGACGATTCCCCATCTCTTGCTGTTTCTAAAGGAGCCATCTTGGTTTCAGAAGGGATACTTTTGTGTCTTTGAGTATATTTCTGGGAAGATGTATCCCTTCAATCCTTTTCATTGAGGACCTCTTTACCTTCCTGGGGTTCCCACTCGGGACCCCTTACTTTGTGTAAAGGTAACTTACAAGTTCACCACCCCTACCTTCCACAAGGAAATGGTTTAGTTGAAAAATTCAACAAAACAATAAAAGGATTGATTATGGGTTGGCCTGAAAAACACAAGAGGAGATGGGATTCTCTCATCCCATTCCTGTTGTTTCCCTACAGGGATGTTCCACAAAATGGAGTTGGCTTTGGTCCCTTTGAGCTACTCTTTGGACACCCTGTATGGAATCCACTCAGCTTGGTGAAAAACGGGAGAGAACCCTCAAGGAGTCCAAGCAGAACATAGGGGACTAATATATCTGAGAACATGAAGAAGACAAATAAGAATTGGATGGCCAGCCAGGAACTTGTCAAGCACTGATATGACGAAAATGCATGACTGGATGTCTACAAGGACTGAGAGGACTTCAAGGGACGCCGAACCCTGTGACCGATCCCTGTGTACCAAGCCAGTGGACCGAGAAGTAGCCGCTGAAAGTTTCCTGTCAACCGCTTCACATTCACACCATCCTTGAACATCTTTAGCATTCTGTATTCCTTGCATCAGGACCACTTCCATAGGAGGCTTTTGCAAAAATATAAAAGTGCCTGGAACTCATTGAAGACTGCTTCTTCCTTCCAGGTTACCATTTCTGAAGAGCTTGCTGGTTCTCTGGATGGGCTCCCTGTTAGAGTTGGTTGCCTAAAGTAACTTAAAGTAACCACATTGATACTTACCCAAAATTCTCTTGAAAACGTTTCTAAGTGTCAAGTTCGTTGAATTTGCCAATGCTTGTTCACTGTTAAGTGGAAAGTGCATATTTACTGAATATTGTAAATGCTGCATCTCTCGAATCCTGTGGTGGATCTTTTTTGTTTTGGTGTCTAAAAATACATAAAATAGGGGGGCGTGGCCAAGCCGGCTACGACGGCGGCTGCAGCTTGCTAGGGCTCCGAGATCGGGCCGGAAAAGTGACCGACTCCAAGCGTTGCTCCTGCGTAGAAACGCAACCCTGGGCGCCGGAACGGTCCTGGCATCCGCTGCTGTGGGGACGCGGGGCATTGAGGGGGAGAAGAGCAACGGCGGCGAGACGAAGCACCGGACCGAGACTCGGTGTCCCAAGATGGCGGCGTGCGATCCTGGAGGTCCGCAATAGTGCACCCGGAGGACGGCTACGACACTGATATAGCCAGCGAGCTCCCCCGTGCCATAGTCTTGAAGCAGCAGCAGCGTCTGATCGGCGCTGGTGGGCAGCGGAGCCCTGGAGGCCTGCCGAGAGAGTGAACGTCCTCATACCTGCATTGGCGCGAAGAAGATGGGCGGCCATGTCACCAGCGGCGCGCGCCTCGCGCAGTGACCAGCTCCACGGGTGAGGAGACGAGGCAGCGCTGGCAGGGGACGACTCATCTCCTGCAGGGCGCGTAAACGCTGCGACATCTGCGGTGAGTGTGGAACTGAAGGGGAGTCCTGGTGTGTCTTGGGGCAAGATCGGGGCGCCTGACCCTAAGATGGCGCCCGACGGGACACCGCAGTAGCAGTGCCTGGAGCCCGAAACGGAGGGAAAGGAGTTCCGGCACCAGCGGGGTACGACCTGTGCTCTCCCCTTATCGGGCCTGGGACGCCCCACTCTACAGGGAGACACAAGTTTGGATAACACCCAACGTCAGTATTAATACAACGCCCCACGAGTCGACGGAGGGCAGCCCCCTGGCGATCTACTGGAGGGCGCTGTGCGGCGGAGTGTCCACTGGACCTGAGGCGGCCCGCTTCACGAGGAGCCACGAGATTGGACGGTCCCTATCATACGCTCTGCTAACTAATCCCTGGAGGCGACGGACGGTAACCTCCTTGTGGCCCACAGGCGGGGGAAGAGCAGCGGAGTGTCCACGGGGCCTGAGGAGGCCTACAGCAGAGTTCAGACGCCCCCAGAGGAGACGCAGATCGCGGGTGAGGGCAGGACCGACAACGAGGCGACCCCCTAGCCTACTTGGGGAAAGAGGGACCCCGCGTACTCGGCAGAAGTGCTCGAGGCGCTGATGTACCCTGATCGCAGCGATGGGGAAACCCTGGGGGACCCAACAGACGGCGGTTCCCGAGACGGCCCCATAGAAGATGCCCAGGACCCGGACATGGGTGGACGCGGTGGAGACACAGCCCGATTCCTCGGTCTCCGTCAAGTTGGACCAGGTTCTGGCCGCTATTGAGCATTCCAGAGTCTCGAGGGAGGAGCGGCTCGGGACGCTAGCGACGGACATCAGCCTTATCCGCGACGACCATCGGAAACTGGTGGATAGAGTGAAAGACGGAGAGAAGAAGATAGAGGACATACAGCCAACGATTGATAAGCACCAGCAGACTCTCCAGGAGGTGCTGCATCGCCTGACAATCATGGAGGAACGTGCGGACGATTTAGAAGGATGCTCAAGACACTGCAACATTCGCGTACTGGGGTTACCCGAAGGAATTGAAGGCACGGACCCCCTGCAATACTTGGAGACATGGGTGAAATCCTTCACTCCGGAAAAGGATCGCTCCGCATTCTTCTCTATGGAGAGAGCCAACAGGGTCCCGGCCCGCAGGCCGCCCCCAGGAGCGCCCCCAAGGCTGATGCTGGCAAAGTTCCTCCACTTCCGGGACAGGGATGCAGTACTACGCGCGGCGCGAGTGGCGGGCGCCCTGCGGGTCGACAATCAGCGTGTCATGGTGTTCCCAGATTACGCCAGAGCAGTTCAACAACAACGGGCCTCCTTCCTGAATGTTAAATGCCGGCTGCGTGAGAACAATATCCAATACTCCCTACTATTCCCAGCTCGCCTCAGGGTGGTCCATGCCGATTCCACTGTATTTTTCGCTAATGCCACGGAAGCACAGGATTGGGCAGACTTACATTGCACACGGCAGTCTAGAGCAGAGATCGCAAGAGACCCACACCCTAAGCTCTCACAATCTGGAAGGCGATCACAGCGGCGCTCATGAGGTGGAGTGGGTGGCAGAGCCCGTGCACGCACCCAGGACTCTCCCGATCTAGAGCAAATTGTGAAAGAGCGGAGGGAGGCCCTACAAGCAGTGATTGATTTGCAAGTGTCTCCCCTTCCGGACGACATAGACCGACCACCGCATATCTTTACCTCGGAAGGGGAGAATGAAAGTGATGGAACAGTGTCGGGGGAAGACTCTGTGACGCCCTCCATGGTCACTCCACAGACGGCGGACCTTATTCTGGACGAACAATCTGGCTCTCGAGCGAAATGAGAAGGGACTCCTGAAACTGACATAGAGATAAGTACACTTTCTCCCCACCCATCGAACATAGGCATCAGTCCCACTACTCGCTAAAGCAGGAGCAACGTCCATTTTCCCTGCTAATGGCCCGATTCGTTTCTGGCCCAGTACGCATGCACCGCCGCCCCCTTCTTATATTGTTGGTACCCCCCCTTAATTGGGTGAACAGGTTTGGACGCATCGTTTTCGGCGATGGGCCCTAGGCATTGGGAATGTTCCCCGACCCCGATTGTTCAGTTGCTTATCCCAGTTCAGCACTTCCCCAACCCCCCGCATGGAATGACACGGATCCAGACATCCACTACTCATGATTACACAGCGTCGGAGGATACAGGCGCTCTTAGTCAGCTAGTTCGACCGCGCTTTACGCACCTCAATAGGCGCAGCCCCGCGCATGGCGAGCAGACACAAAGACATGACACCTCATACGACCCACACTGATGTTACCATCCTCACCCTAAATGTTAGGGGGCTTCACACTCCGCGCAAACGATATGCGGTGTACTCCTATGCAAAGCGTCACAACACCCCGATAGTTTTTCTACAAGAGACACATCTCATTGCGAAAGAGGTCGGGAAACTACAATCAAAATGGAGGGGTCTCATATGCGCCACTACTTATTCTGCGTATGCATGAGGGGCGCTGATCTGGGTGCGACCGGGAACCCCCTTTCGGGAGCTTCGGTGGGTGGTAGATAAAGACGGTAGATATACACTGCTGGAGGGTCTTTTGGACGGGCAGGTTGTGCTTCTCTGTAGCATTTACGCCCCTAATGTAGAACAAGACAAGTTTTGGGACCATCTCACAGGGGTCCTTGCCCCATTTTCTTCCATACCCTGGGTCCTGGGAGGAGACTATAACTGCACGCTCGACCTGAACCTTGACCGCTCACACCCCCCTCCACCGCACTCCCCGGCACATAGGCAAATTGACAGATTCAGGGCTTGGATTACACACTGGTCGCTCACCGACGCTTGGCGAATGCGTCACCCCCTGCTCCAATTGTACTCCTTCCACTCCATCCCACACAACTTGCGCGTCCGTCTTGACCGATTTCTATGCTCGGCGACTATATTGCCCAAGATTGCCCACACGGACTACTTGGGCAGGGTCATGATGCTCACATTCTCCGGTTACACTGGCAGCCCCCACACCCGCCGGTCCCTACTTGGCGCTTGCCGCGGGACTGTCTATCAGACCAGGTCTTCCGGCACGAACAGGAGAGTAGCATCCAAGACTATTTCTTACGTAACTCGGGCACAGCATCATCCACGTTAGTGGAATGGTATGCATTTAAGGTGGTGGCCCGGGGAGAGTGCTTGAAGCAAATAACGGGAGTTGAGCGCGTACTAGAACAGGCTCTCACCACGGCGGAGCAACGCTTGGCTGCTCTCACCAAACGGGATTCCACGTCCGAGGGGGAGACGCGGTGTATAGCCGAAGCAAAGACTGCCTATCAAGCTGCCTCCGCGGATTTACGAAGGTACAACTTCCGATCGTATGCTACACGGATGCATAAAGAGAGGGACAAAACGGGCACTCTCTTGGCGTGGCTGGCCAGGCAGGACACGGACGTCAAGCCCATTACCGAGATATTGGACCCTAGGGGGGAGCTGGTGCGTTCCCAGGCAGGGATTCTTGGGGCTTTCCGCGACTACTATGCGGAGATATATAGTGACCCTGCCTCTACCCCACAAATTGTAGTGGATCGATTCCTCGATCCCCTGCCTATCCCAACAATTACGAGGTCAGAGAGGAAGGCTCTAGACGCCGTAATATCCGCGGCTGATGTGACAAGGGCCCTGCAGGCCCTAGCCCGAAATAAAGCTCCGGGGCTAGATGGGTTCCCCTTAGAATATTACACGACATTCTCAGCGCACCGAGTCCCTCGATTGGTAGAGATGTTTGCGGCGGCACTGAAGAAGGGAGAACTACCGAATTCCATGCGAGAATCCGTAATCGTGACGTTCTTGAAACCCCATAGGGACCCGCAGCAAATGGCCTCCTATTGCCCCATATCGCTTTTGTCCGCCGATTGCAAACTCCTCGGGAAAACTCTTGCGGATAGATACGTGCAAATCATACGCTCCTTGGTCCACCCGGATCAGTGCGGATTTATACCCGGCAGACGCACGTCCCAGAACATACGTCGGGTTTTCCACATCCAGGATAAGGTGAGGGGGATATACCCTCGGGCGGCCTGTCTCATCCTAGATCTTGAGAAGGCCTTTGATTCCCTCACATGGCAGTTTCTGTTTTCGGTGCTACAGCGAGCGGGCATTGGGCCCACCCTCCTAGCTTACACGCGCCTACTGTACACCGGGCTGACCTCGCGGATACGCCTGGGCCGGTACATATCGACGGAGTTTGCGGCTCAGAGGGTCACGCGACAGGGCTGCCCATTGTCCCCTCTACTTTTTGCTCTGGCGGTTGAGCCTCTCGCCATACGACTGCGGCGGGAAGGAGAGAGCTGGGGCATCCCGGTGGCAGGCACAGTACGTAGCGTTTCCTTATACGCTGATGACTTGTTGATCTATGTGCGGGACATTACGGACGACCTGACCCCCCTCTGGGAGACTTTGACGGAATTTACTGCGGCCTCTGGATTACGGGTGAATTGGGATAAGTCCACGATATACCCGCTGCATCCGGATCTGCCCCCACAGGAAGTTCGACTGGGTGTTCAGCGGGTGCCCTGGAGTGTGGAGGCCCCTCGATACCTCGGGATCCGTCTCTACCACTCCTCCGCAGATATGTTCGAGGGTAATCATAACAGGGCATTGGCGGGTATTAGGGCTGCGACCGGATTTTGGAAGAGCCTTCCGTTGGCTCCAATTGGGAGAGTGGCATTGGCCAAAATGATCATGGTTCCACGATTGTTGTATTTCTTTACCAATCTGCCAGTAATCCCGCCCAGAGCCTTTTTTCGGGACCTAGACTCCCTCCTCAGCGCACTCATTTGGGGGTCCGCCAGACACAGAATAGCCCTGAAAAAATTGCAGTTGCCCACCACACAGGGCGGCTTGGGAGCCCCCTCATTCGAGGCCTACTTCTTGGTAGCACAGCTGCAATGGCTGTCTCACTGGACGGCAGACAGGTACACTGTGGAAACTCACACCATCGCAGGACGGATATCGGTTCCGGAGATCCGTCGCCTACTCCTCCCTGACACTAAACCAAAACGCACATACCCTCTACAGGTGTCGGTGGCTCGCAGGTGCATGCTGCGGATACACCGCATGTCCCCGGGGACCCCATTGTACTCCCCTCTACTCACCCTGGTGGGATGGCCCAAACAGGAACACTACTACACAAATAGCGCGCTTCGCACGTGGACATCGTGTGGCATAACAGAAGTGGAGTCCCTATTCGAGGATGGGCAACTAAGACCGTTCCGCAGCCTTGTGGAAGAATACGATCTTCCCCCGGGACAATTCCTGCTTCACCGCCTACTCCTAGATAGCTACCGACCATATCAGGACCTAATCAAAGGGGAACCACACACACATCCAGTTCTCCACACGATCCTACACATGGGAGCAGGGCGCCACCTAACTACATGGCTTTATAAAGCCATACGGGAACTGACTAATAAACCACTGGAGACCCTGAGAGCCACCTGGGAGGCTGAAATCGGGCGTGTGCTCCATGAGAGTGAGTGGGAGAGGGCTTTGAAGTACCCTAAGAAGGTCTCTAGAAACGCACGCTTTAAGAATATTCAATATTACATCCTCACAGGGCCTACTTAACACCTGCGTGCCTCCAACGATTCTACCCCGACACTCAATTCTTATGCCCCAGATGCCATGAACGGAATGCAGATTTCCAACATATGTTTTGGAATTGTTCCATCATTAAAATTTTCTGGCACCACATTCACACTGCTTTGGGTACCCTCACAGGGCTGGCCTGCATGAACACGTGGGAGGCCAGCGCCATAGGCATCTTTCGCGCAAGTAAGCAGCACAGGGTGCGGACTCGTTTTCTCTCCCTTGCGGTGCTTTTAGCCAAACGCAGCATCGCCATGCACTGGCGTTCCCCCACCGGTCCACCGTTGGCGGCTTGGGTGGGAGCTACACACAAATGGGTGGCGGTGGAGGAGGAGACATTGCGGGAGGAGGAGGTGAGAGGGGTCCGCAAACACCCTATATCTATGGAATGGGCCATGCTATTATATCAGTTCAAGCAGCTAACCCCGGGAGCAGATCCAACAGACGGCCCGCCCACACCGTCAGCCCTGCACACGCAGTCACAGACCCTACCCAACCAATCTCTCGAAATACCGACCGCATGATCGCATAACCAGCCCCAGCATCAGGTATACTATCGCAGTTTTAGGTCGAACCGAATATGATAGGCAATCGCGAGTCACAGAGGTGCCTTACCCATACGACGTTTCATACCCAGGCTAGAGTAACTGGAGATGTTCTTCCATACCCGTCCCCTAGGTTATACCCCCGTTCCACCCCAGTTCCTGTGCCATATCTGGAACCTGAGGCAACAGGGTATACTCATCACCATATATCTGTATGTTATGCATGCTCCCCGTTGACGTATCACCAGTATATACAGATGATATGTACCACCATTGGATGTACAGTCTGACATAACTATGCGTAAACTTTGTATGATGTACAATGTGTGAAATATGAAAATGGCAATAAAAATATGTTTAAAAAAAATAAAAATACATAAAATATAGTCAATTTTTAGGTCTTGCCTATGCAGCGCGCATGCGTTGCTTAGGAAAAAAGACCTTTTGCGATTGCTTCAGCTTTTCAGCCAAAAACGTGCACGCGTTCCATTGTCTTCAATGGCAACGCGTGCACGTCTGGAGATTCACTTGCGGGAGCGCGCGGCGCCATATGGTAGCAATTATCGCTCCTGGCGCTGCTCGCTCTCACAAGTGAAACGCTTTCACTTTTCCCGACTCTTTTTTTTAATTTACTGTTAGAGCGTGCACGCTTGTATTTAGTAGCTTTGAGCCGTTTGAACTAGAAACACATCCTTTGTTGAAATGTACAAATTAGTCTGTACAAATGGTGGATTGTGCGACAAGTGTGGTGAAGGCAAAACCCCGAGATGTAGAGCCGACGTCTCTTGGTTCCCCAGTAGTCGGCAGCTCTGGCGGTAATGCCACACCCTGCTAAGAGGCTCACCTGGACTCCAGCGCTGGCCGGCTCTGTACCCGAGCTCCATTACCTCTCTGATTGTAGGCTCTCCCCCAGACCTGTAATCCTCTCCAGTGTCTTTGAAATGTGAAAAAGAAGTTCGCGCTCCTAAGCCCTTCCCTCTCTCATTAGTGCCATGGTGCTCGCGTGTGTCTGAGTCAAGCAGTGGCTCGCCCCACACTTTTAGGGCCTCTGCCTGAGAGCTGAAGTAAACAACGCTTGTGCACGGAGTGTTTGCTGGCCGTGCTCAGCCTCCTACAGCTGTGAAGCGCGGGACTTCACTTTGAACGGACATGCTGTGCCTCTTATGCTTCTGCAAACCCCTCTTACTAAGGGAGAAGCCCCGAATGTGTCTCACTCCGCCGTACTCTGGGCACACTCGCACTTATGACCGGCCACTGGTTACTTACACAACTTCTGTCCTTGCCCATTTGAAGTGTCTTCTTTCGTCACACTTAGAAGGATGAAAGGCTGAGTTGTGGTCAAACCTAGAAAGTTACACAGCGGCAACCATACAGCAACACCTACTGTATTGTATTCCTGCTTTCGGCTTTTAAAACTCCTGATCTGTTTGTTCTGCTTACTTCACACTTCACGGGTGTTGGTGGGTGTTGGTGGGCCAGGCCTCTGGGATTAGTGTCTCATAACAATAGGGAGCTCCAGGGGAAGGAAAGAATGGGTCATCCCCCACTCAAAACAACTTTATAACAAAACAGACCCAATCTACTACGTACAGAGGTATCTTTATCTAATGTGTAAAGACAGGATTGGGGAGGTATCAAAAACTACCCTCTTCACAACCACCCCCAATTATTTAAATTCATGGGATGGATTCCCGATTTACCAATGTCTGTACTATTTGTTTAAAAAAACAGCAATTATTGCAAGAACCCTCAGCTTATAACCACTGTTGTCAATTGTGAAAAATATTTCAAATCTGTAACAACCCACACCTTGGTGGTTAGTGAAAAAATGTGCAGAGCAAGGTAGCACCTCACGTGCGCAACACCATAGCGGGCTGACACTGGTTAGATCATCACCAGCACTGCCACGTTTCTCATCATAGGTTGCCACCTTGTTCAAAGAAAAAATGGATAACTGTACCAACAAAATTCATGAGAAAGCAAAAGGTGAAAAAAAGAGGTGAAAATTACACACCAAAGTCCTGGTTTAAAATTGATAGAGAGCCATGACTACCACAATTTTATTCTCTGCTCATGGATCAATTCAAAGGTAAAAAGTGCTGTAATTCAACAGACACGAAGCCAAAACGCCGACATGTTTCATTGCCTTACTTGTACGGCAAATTCTTCAGGGCAACAGGACTTCATTCACCATATCAGCATATTTCATGCTGGATTATTTGTGACCGTTGTCAGCCATGGTGTCTCATACCGGCTCGACAGCGTATTGAAAGGGACTGTGATTCTGTGTTTCACAAGCCCTTTTTATGCTTCTGGGCATTCGTATTAAAATGGCATCCCGAGCTTCGTCTCAGCCACTGGTTACTTACACAACTTCTGTCCTTGCCCATCTGAAGTGTCTTCTTTCGTCACACTTAGAAGGATGAAAGGCTGAGTTGTGGTCAAACCTAGAAAGTTACACAGCGGCAACCATACAGCAACACCTACTGTATTGTATTCCTGCTTCCGGTTTTTAAAACTCCTGATCTGTTTGTTCTGCTTACTTCACACTTCACGGGTGTTGGTGGGCGTTGGTGGGCGTTGGTGGGCCAGGCCTCTGGGATTAGTGGCCTGGTATGAAGTGGAACACACCTCCTCAAGAAATGATTTGTAACTAATGTAATGTCAGTACATTTGGGAATTATCTTGTGGATAAAATCTAATCGTCCTGTGCGTCCGCCGCTGCACTGACTGAACACAAAATATTCTCTCCTTAGTCTTTAAGCGCTTTACACAGACTGCAACAAGCCTATTATCCCAAAATGTTCTCATCTTTTGGAGAGACAAATACCAGCCACGTGTTAACATTTTAAGTTGCTGCAAAAGGTCCGGATGGGATACTGAATTAAAACTTTAAAGAAAATCACCTGTGGTTGCCTCCATGGCTAGGGCACAGGAATATACACTGTCTATGCAGAGAAAACTCAAAATACTCGGGCCTGCTTTTGAAAGGGTGCTAGTGACACCATGTGGGAGCTGCTCGTGCCAATTCGGATTATCCTCCCCTATAGGTATTCAATGCAAAGTTAGATCGACCACTGCCCCTTCTCCCTGAGCCACCTGGAGGATCCAGAGAGGACGCGCTAACTTTGTCAACCACACGTGGGGTACAGCAGGGGAGTTCTAATTTGGCAAGCACATATTACAAATTCATGCAGTTTTCCAATCTACACAAAAGGCCTTGATAGCCATAGTTTAGGTCAAGCCCCTTTTACATAGATCACTTAAAGACCTGCAGAAGCCACCCTACCTGCACTCTTGTGTCAGACATGTGCTCTGCCTCCTATATCTGTTCAAGTCAGGCTGGGCAGAGGGTGCAGTGGCTTTCATATCTCAGTGTACCCGTGTGTGCTGCTGCACGCTCCCCTGGAAAGAGTTTTTTTTTTTTTGCAGATCAATATAGCGCAAACTTGACCTGAAGGTATTGGAGCGCTTTACATGAGAACCAGTTACTTACACAATTCTTTGTAGGTCTCGCCTGACCCAGCTGGTCAGCATGCGCTGGTCTGGCGAGACTTATTGAGAGGGCTCCAAAAACTGCTACCAGGCGAGCCTAGAGCTACAGTGCATGTGCGCGGGCGCGCGCACCGCGCTTTACCGCGATTACTTTCACTTTTGCGGCCGCATGGGCGCTTTGATGTTTGATCGCAATCGCGATCACTTTCACGGCCCCACGGCCGCTTGGCATTGCCAATAGGTCTCGCTTTTGGGACCTTATAAGTATTTAGTTATGCCACTGTTGCATGGCTAAAAAGTTATAAGGTCCCAAAGGCGAGACCTATTGGCTATGCCAATGCTTATTTTGATAGGCAGGGAGAGAGTAAGGGATTTGCCCCGAATCACACAAAGCTGAGCCGACTCTGAAGCTCGAACCTGGTTCCCCAGCTCCAAAGTCAGCAGTTCTGGCCGGTAAGGCCACAACCTCTCCCCCCAACAAGAGTTCTGCTTATTGATGGAGTCAAAACAGGCCTTTAGGAAGGCCTTAAAATCCTGGCTTTTCAGCTTGCCTTAATTCGACACTCTTATTACCCCCACCACAAATCTGCAACTTAGCGCCAGGACACCTCTGTTGAGGTAGCAGCACGCTCTATAAATTCAGATTGATTGACTGAGTTGTTATGTTATGTGATGTTACTGAGATTTTTAGAGCGATCTGCTACCCTGAGATGTCCTGGCGCTAAAAGTTCTGACAAATGCTGGCATTGCATCACTAAATATACATTTTCTGCATTTGCGGTGTGTTATACCCTGAGTTTTACATTAATTGTAATTAGCCTAGGTCTTCCTAGCTGCTCAGCCAGAGTGAGAGATGGTAACGGAATGTTGGTGTGACTGTGATGAATGGAATGCCTGGGTGCCTGTGTGGATGAGTGATGACAGTTGGAGATGGGCTGAGCAGCTAGGCAGGCTGCTCCTGGTGGGGCTGTAATGGGGGCTGTAATAGGCCAAGTAGGAGCTGGTGTAGGAGCTGGTATATGGCAGAACCAAGTCTGATGTTACCTGGAACTGGAACTAATAAAGAAGATTTAGAAACCTACAAACTTTGGTATTGTAATCTTTGTTTTCATTTTAAAAGGAAAGGGATAATGTTATACCCTGAGTTTTACATTAATTGTAATTAGCCTAGGTCTTCCTAGCTGCTCAGCCAGAGTGAGAGATGGTAACGGAATGTTGGTGTGACTGTGATGAATGGAATGCCTGGGTGCCTGTGTGGATGAGTGATGACAGTTGGAGATGGGCTGAGCAGCTAGGCAGGCTGCTCCTGGTGGGGCTGTAATGGGGGCTGTAATAGGCCAAGTAGGAGCTGGTGTAGGAGCTGGTATATGGCAGAACCAAGTCTGATGTTACCTGGAACTGGAACTAATAAA
The DNA here is from genome assembly GCF_964204655.1 of Triturus cristatus. NCBI lineage: Eukaryota > Metazoa > Chordata > Amphibia > Caudata > Salamandridae > Triturus > Triturus cristatus. The sequence continues at coordinate 1,043,227,211 of NC_140588.1, forward strand.
GAAGATTTAGAAACCTACAACCACATTCATGTAAGAGCACAACACGGTGCTTCACAACATGAAAGTAACCTTGATGCATGCACAGCAACGACCGTGGCAGCTGCTTTGGCAAGTGTGGGTAAATACGTGTAAAGTTTCGTGTGATAAGGCAGTTCCGGGCCTGGAGCACAACTGTTTGGATTTGGGTATTGGAAGGGCACAGCTAGCATAAACGTATGGGAAAGGGGAGACTCAGAACAAAAGCAGCAGGTCGCCAGAGGGGGTTGATCTGCAATGAAGTCCTTCCTTTGCTTCTGTATCCTTTGCAGCGTTCACGTTGTTTTGAAAAGTTCTGCACGTTTCCGCGAGTCCGCGGAGGGTTTAATGTGATAGGGGGCTTGATTGAATTGCAGTTTGATAGAAATGGAGGGATCACTATGAATTGTTGTTTTGTTAAAAGGTTTTTACTAAATTTTTATAAAACAAAAAAATACTTCTAATGAGTACAATGCAGATTTCTTGCACATGCTTATTTATTGACAGATGTAACAAAGTACTTAAGAAACATGTTTATGTCAAAGTTAGGTTTAAGGCACTGTTAGTGGTGGTATCACTGGTGAAAGAAAAGAGGTTTGTAGTGCAACACGATCTCTTAACACTGTTACAGGGTGCTTAGAACAGTGGTGCTGTGCAACATGGCTTAAAGTAACAAGCATTGGCATAGCCAATAGGTCTCGCTTTTGGGACCTTATAAGTATTTAGTTATGCAGCATAATATCCTTGGTGCAACAACATCAACTGTTGCGTGGCTAAACACTTATAAGGTCCCAAAGGTGAGACCTATTGGCTATGCCAATGCTTGTTATAAATTAGTGACAGATTTCTTGAGTGTCTCTGTGTTGTTCTTCTTCAGTTGTTTTGGTGCTGTGCATTACACAGTGAGCTCACACATTTCTTTCTTCAAAGGCATTCATAAATGTCATGGGCCCACCTCTGCTGCTTTTGAAATCCATGTGCATATGTTGACCGGTGGCTGACTTCTCACTGCCATGCGGATGACAACACAGTCCATAAAAGCATATCCTACCGCCCATCATAACAAAAGATAAGCGGATGCTTGGGAATTTTTTGGGTGATTTTGTTACCTAATTAGCATATATTCAATGATGTAAAAGGTCACACAAATTAGTCATTTTTTTTTATAATGGACAAAGTTGTCTACAATTGTCGATGTATATTATGATGGTATGTTAGTTCATTTTTTTTCTAAAAAAATAGCTTTATTAGTTTTCACAAATAACAGTCAGCAATATATTACCAATGACCTCTTCGGTCTGTGACTAAGTGCAACCACTAGCTTTGAAAACGCCCCAGTGTGCAAGTGTAGTAAACAACACATTTCTGCCCATTCCTGCCATTCCAAGTGGAGTAGATGCTATGGAATAAGACATAGTTAATTATATTCATTTTATGTTATTCAGAATTTTGGCATGCATCTCACTCTGGAGGGTATACTGGTGTCAAGAAAAGGATCCTGGCTGGGGCCTATTGGAAAAAGCCAGATTTTCAGTTTCGTGCAGAATTCAAGGGCTGAGCTGGTGACTCTTATATGCAGGGGAGGTCGTTCCAGGCTATATGAACCAGGTATGACAGTCTTCTCTACGAGTGCAGCAAAGTCGGCGACCAGGAGGCAGGCCGAGTGGCGGTTTCTGGATAGAGTGTGGAGTTTGATGAGGCTGTTCAGGTAGGCGGGGCCTTGGCTGTGCACGGTTTCTATGTGTGTGTGAAGAGCTTCAAGAGTAAGTGTTTCCGAACTCGGAGCTAGTGGTTGAGGTCACTGAGATGTGTGGAGATGTGTGTGTTGGGTGGGAGTTTGAGCATGAATCTGGATGCTGCGTTTTGAATGACTTGGAGTCTCTCTGTGAGGTTTGTGGTGATGCTGACATAGAATGTGTTGCCATCATCCAACCTGCTGGTGACCAGGGCCTGTGTGACCTTTTTTGGGTGTTGAGTATAAGACATTTGAAGATTTTCTGAGATGCCGGAGGTTGGGGAAGCCGGTGGAGGTGGGTGTCTTGATATGGCTGGTAACAGAGAGTTGGTTGTCCATCACTTATCCCTAGGCTCCTGGCTTGGTCGGCCAGCCTTCAGTCGGAGGTCCACCGCAAGGTGGCTTTTCCGAAGGGTGCCACCTCTGTCTTCTCGGAGTTGAGCTTCAGACTTCAGACAGGAATTGGTCTTCATCTGATTGGCGACTTCAGACATGCAGGTGGTAAACTTCACTCAGGTGTTAGGAATGTTGTTAGAGAAGGAGAGGGTAAGCTGGGTGTTAAGAGTGTCATCAGAAAAGGAGAGGATGAGCTAGGTGTTGTCACCATACGATATTTTGCTCAGATGTTGTTGGTGAGCAGTACTATGCAGATCTTGAATGGCATGCTGCTGAGGGAGGTTCCTTGGGGGACTCCGCAGACCGAGCTTAAAGTCGCTAGGCTGATAGACTGGATGCACCCATTGAGGAAGAAGCTGATCCATCAGAGTGGGTCTGCTTATACTGGTTTTGTGAAGGCATTGGAAGAGGATGAGGTGGGAGACAGTGTCGAAAATGGTAGCGGTCAAGGATGAGTGTCGCTGTGTCTCCTCGGTCTTCTGTTACGGAGGTGGTTGTCATGGAGGTATCTGGCCAGTTGCTTGCTGACAGAAGGGGTAGTGTGATGGTGTGTTTCCAGGTGACAGGTAAGGTGGCTGTGGTGAGAGACTCATTGAGTATGGGGTGAGTGCAGTGCAGATGGCGTTGAGTCCATATGTTGTCATCGAGTGATTGGTGGATCTAAGTTGCTGATTGTAGAAGTGCTGATCGATAGGAGTTTCTGTAATTTTTGCTGTGAGTGTGTCTCTACCGGCGTTCCAGTTGCTTGCAGTTTTTCTGAGTGCCAGCTACCTTGAGGTGTGGTCCTTGGAAGTGATGATCTGAGCAGGGCCTGGGCATCTGCACATGAGGGGATCCAGGTGTTGAAGCTCATGGTGGATTGGGAGAGGTCTACTTGGTGTAGTGGATGGCAGATTTGGAGCTCTGTGGTCATATGGATCATGTTCCAGTTGCTCTTGGCGGCTCTAGAGGGTGTTTTAATTATTTTATACTTTAATTATTTTTCAGTTTTATTATTTTCAACTGTAACTTTTGGCATATTTAATGTGAGCTGTGCTTTCTTCTTGTTACCAGGTTAAGTGTGCATTGCTTGTAGCACTGCAAATGGTTTATCTACTGTAGTTAATCAGGCACCAAACGTCATCCATATTTGGGATGTTAATTTCTTCAGACAGGAAACTCAAGTCAAAGACTTGAGTACTAATCAGTTTTCTCCTTTTAAAACTCGTAAAATTATCAAATGTACCCATGACATATGCATGAGGTCATAAGATGGCACTTCCTGTGATGTCATACACCATGACGTCAACTCCTGTGATGTCATGCACCACATCACTTCTTGTGATGTCACGCGTTCTGCCGTCACTTGCATATGACCTACATTGCTGAGTACCCCACTTCTGTTTCTTTAGGACTTGTGCCCTGCTAACACTAGACCTATTTGTCAATACTTTGACTGCATCACAATGTTTGCCTCCTATCAATTCTCATCCTTTCGCAACTGATTGTCTGACGCCTGCTCCAACGAAGGATGGTCCCACCTGTTGTAGCTATTACAGTGTTATTCGGACTTATCTAGCGCTGCATGAAACCAGAACGGATCAATGAACGGATCAAATTAATTTGTTTTCTATCACTGCCACACATTTTGTTCAGTGCAATGGGACATGCAACAAGTCCTGCTGATAGATTAATGTATTGAGAGGCTTTGCGTGCCATCACAATTATCTACCGGAAGGGAGGGCTAACATTATTGTGACCCCGTTTCTTATGGCCAGTGCAGTGTGGGGTGGGTATCTGAACCACTGCGAGACGACCTTTAGCAGGCTTCTATGATTCCAAACCAGTGGCGTCACTAGGGGGGTGCGGGGGGTGCGGACCGCACCGGGTGACACCCTCACGGGGGGTGACACCAAAGGGCTGGACGGTCCGTGTGTCTATGGTGCATTGCAAAATTTTATTGAAACTCAAACAAACAACCAGCAGTCCAGATTCCGAAACCGAAACGCAAGGACCGTGGACGCGACGCGCGCAACCTAACCTAAACGGTTTACCTTCTATTCAGCAGGAGGAGGAGGTGCCGCCTGTGCGCAGCGCGCACTGTCTCCTCCTCCGCCGCGTCTGCGCGCCTGACGTCACGTCGTCACTAGAGGGGTGCAGTGCAGTCGGCGATGTGGGCCCCCCGCATGCGCATTGGGCCCCAAGTGCGCGTGACTCACGAGGGACGACTAGGAGGTGAGGACGCCTGAAACAGGAGAAGCGGCTACACACAATTCCCAGGGCCTCGACTTAAGGTAGAGCGATAAATATATTATACACCGCTAATGAGCAATTACCATATAATCACCTCCCAATTAGCTGGCATAATGATGAATTAAACATTCGAGCCGCCTGGATTAGGTTTCCTACTTTGTGTATTATTGACGAGGGCTCGGCTTCTGCGGAGCACCAAAATATCGAATGAGATATGGGGTTTTCAGCTGGGGTAATTATAAATTCAATGCTTGGCCCATTGTGTGTGTCACTTGTCTAATGAAACGTGTCGGAAGGAGGGACGCCAACCCCTCACTTCAAGTTTCTTATTTGGTATTGACCAGTGGTGTTTTATAATCCTTTCCAGGGTACAAAGTGTCTGCGCTTTCAGAAGAGCTTCATATCAGCTTGTGTGTTCTTCTGTTCAGGCATGGAAGGAACACACAGAGGAACATTACAACATTACTCACATTATATATAAGGACTCCACGAAGTGAACTTAAATTTTACGGTCTGCTAATGCTGTTTGCCAAGGCTGAGCTTCCCCTGCGGGACTCGGACCTGCGACCTCAGCATTACACACAGGAACATCCAGCAGTATCCAACCCACCGAGCTGCCTTGTGGGGGAGGGCTTAACAGCTAATGGTCAGAGGGCTTCGAGTCCATGTGAGGGCAACATGAATGGGAAGCTGGTCACTCTTTTAGAGAATTATATCTTGCCATTTATGATGGTAGCAGGGAAAGGTGGCTGGTTTGGCTAGCATTGGGGTAGTGATGTGTGAGGAAATATTGGCCGGGTGTGGGGCAGAGAGATGCCAGATGGCTGTCCTGTCTTTGACAAAGACGTGTTGTGTCATCGACTGAACAGTGAGAGGCAGGAGAGGAAACCTTGGCTAATAAGTGGGAAGATGATGCAGGGTGATATAACTGGCAGAAAGTTTGTGTTCTTTGATGAGTCTTCGCAGGGGTGTATACAGGGTCCACAGCCTTGGACAGGGATCTATGGTGCTCCACAGATGTGACTAGTGAAGGGTAGTTTGGGTGGTTGGTCATGGTGTTTTGTGTGGTCAACCACCATAGGATTGGGTGCAGTGTGGTTTACCACTTTTAAGCAGGGGCTGTTGAGTGATAACCCGCTCATGTTCATGGGGTGTTGTGGTGCTCATCGATGGGTTGAGGGTAAATGGGGATTTTCTGATTAAAGAGAGGGAGTGGAGAGTGGCTTACTGGCTATGGGCAGGGACAGCGGCTCACTATGAATAGTGAGCAAAGGGTGTGTGGTGTGATTCCACAGCCATTGCCAGGACGGTGGGCATCCAATACATATGGGCAGGGGTGTGCACAATGGTTTGTCATTGACAATCAAAGGGTATAGCGGCGTTCATGGCTGGCCAAGATTGGGGATGAACTTAGAGTGAATCAGCAAATGTAGAAGAGATGTTCAATACCTTCCACCTGGTATGAGCAGCGGTGTTGTGTGTTTGATCAGCACTAGCAGAGGTTGTAGTATGGTTGCCTAGCCATTTACTGGATGATTTGCAATGAGCGTCTAATGCAGTTCACCTGCAACGCTTATGGAGGTAAAGTGTGTCCTTGCCCCAGTTACATTTTGTTTCACCAGACATCATCATCTTGAAGTGAGGAGTCTGTGGGGGATTAAACATGGGCTAAAGTTGTAGCGTGGTTGACCGTACAAGAGTATACAGTGTATTTGGCCTTGCGGAGGGATGTAAAGAGACTACTTAGACATAGACAGAGGGGTCCCATCTGGTAAACTTTCCAAGGACAACGTAATAAAGAATCATGGAACGGCCATGGACAGGGAGGAGGTGCATTGTGGTTCCCCAGACAAGAGGTGTGGTGTTGTGTGGTTGGCTATCTACAGCAATATATAGTTTGATTGGCTTGACCTGCCTAGTGTGTGGATCATTAAATAACAATTTTAGAGAAGCACATTACGGTTTACTTCCATGGCCTGAAGGTGTAACCTGGTTGACTAACCCTGGGTTGGCATTAAGGAGGGGGGTTACCAGCTACGTGCACACCCATGCATTGAGATTGGCTAGTCACGAGTTAGTGTAATATGGTGACTTACGGCCATTGAGACGGTCATTCATTCTGTGTAGTGATTAATACAATGGGAAGATCATGTAGTCTTTTTTGTACAATATATGGCTGACAATCTGTAGGTGGTTTAGTTTGGGTTTGCAAGCAGGAGAGCTGTGTTTTTGTACTGCTAATGAGTGATGGGCAGGTGCTGCTCCAAGCATGGTCTACAGGAAACCAGCAGCAAATGTATTTTGAATTATCGCCATTACAGAGGAGAAATAGATGGCTGACTACTGATAGGTAGTAGTTGTAGTATGGTTACAATAGGATGATTTGCATCATTTGCTATTGTGCGATTGGTCAGGAAGCGTGTTGTGTAAATGGTGCCAGGGGCAGACACAGAGATTCTTGTGTTACTTGCAGTTCAAAAGTTACAATCCTAACATAGGACAGTGGCTATGAACTGTCATCAAAGACCTGCAGACAAACATGAATGGTATAGTTAGAACTTCACTTTTTTTGTGTTACTATAAAGTTAGAAATTCCCCAGTCTTTCATTATTTTAATGTTGCTAAAAAGAGTTTGGGCCGATATACATTTTTATTAGTAAAGCCAAGCCCCAACCACTACGGTATGCTTTAAATCCTGAGTTTGTGCTTCCCCAGCCCAAACCCTCTTTAAATTTACTGCCCACCAGTATGGATGCCATGTGATTTCTACATCTTGTAATCTTCATTGGCTCATGTGACATTCCCTGTAGACGGAATTACATACTAGCGATAAAACCGGCCCGGTCATTGCCTTTCTGTTTTTATTTAATTAGCAATCAGGTGATTAGGGCAACTGTGGAACATATTTTAAAGTGCGTGCTAATTATATTTACTGCTATATTTAATGTTTTAAGTTTGAAGGTGATTTTGCTAATGTTTTTTACGGGAATAATGAAAGTAGAGCTGGATGGGGCTGATATGGGGCTGGGGCCCGAAGGTCAGCTGTGAGATAAGGTACACAGGAGCGGGATGGTCGAAAAGTGGATAATCGGGCCTGGAAGTAAGTATTTGTGTTAAAACCTGGCCTGTTGGAATTTGAGGGTTTGCACTTACATCCAGACATCGCTCTTACTTTCAAATAACTCTCCACATGCTCTGTATACACACAGAATTGATCCGTTGTATACTGGTGACTGTTTGCAAGTAGATATAATCTAATCTAGGGCTTGTTGGCTAGCGGACTCGGAGCGGAGGAGGTCCATGCGGTAGGTCGTGAGGGGGTGACACCATGAGTTACCCGCACCGGGTGACACCAACCCTAGTGACGCCACTGTTCCAAACACAGCAGTCCATCAGCAGCAATTCAGCCTCCATCCCAGTGGGTTAAATAAGTAATGGCAAAACCAATAGGTCTGAACTTGTGAATCCTGTCATTTTAATCGGTTTCTCTGTTTCAGACATATTCAATACATATACAAATGTTAAAAGTAATATAAAGTAAAACTGATGTTGTCCATGTGTTTGCAATTAAAGGTAGATTAATAAACATTGCAAGAATGAATAAAAACATGACAGGATTGAAGAAATGAAAGCTGAGAATTCCCGAACAGCCCTCGCACTGAAATGGAATACTTCCTAAGTGTAGGTGCACATGTGGATAAGCCAGACGCTGTCCCTCATAGTGAAGAGAACCAGTGGATGTAGTGCGCTGACACAGTTATCTAGTTATCTCAAGTAACTATAACTTATGCCCTGAGGTAACTTTAACTCATGCCCTAAAGTAACTATAACTCGTGCCCCGTCCATGCACAGTTTTGTCATTATGTCATTTCAAATACGGCTGTGATGTTATGTGGTATCCTTGTTGGTACAAGTGAAGACTCTGTACACGTAGTCTAGTTGGTAGTCTTTATTGTGGGAACAACGAGCCACCGCTCCACTCACTACCACAGAGAGGCTCCAACTGCCATACCATGGAATCTCACATAGCATCATTGATGACAACACATTAGAATTGCATGAGCACGCTTAACAAGCATAGTTAAGCACAACATATTACCTCTTTTTGTAACAACAAAATAAACACAATAAGAACAATAAAATAAAAAAAGTAAAAATAAACAAACAGTTGTGCAGTCAAAAATTATACACCAACTGCAGTTAGCATAACAACACCATAAATACCCCCAGTGCCAGAACACACATAAAATGATTAACGCAACTTCCACGGAAGACGTCTAGCACGCAACGACTTCCTCATTTCCTGACCAGACACACTTGTCCCAGGAACAATTTTGGAGGAACCATTAGAACATCCAGTAGAAGTAGATGATTCCACTGGTTTGTTTGATACAGATTGCACTTTGACAACTTTACTCATATTCCACCAATGACCACCCCTTACCATGATCGCACCTCCACAAACCCTTTCCACACACACTGGTTCACCAAAGATCACACCACCTTTCCTAACACCTCTTGTGTTCTTAATGCGAACCATATCTCCAGGTGACAGCATAATCTCTTTGGCTGATTTTTTCTGATTATACATATTAGCCATCTTTTCTTGTGCTGCTTTGACACGAGTCTCCAACGCAACACTATCTACACTGGACACAACCTTGTTAGCCACAGTCCTCAACAACCATCCCGGATAAAGAGTAGATGTAGGCACTCTACCCTTGAGTGAAACAAAAGGTGCAATATTCGTTAGAGAAAGTGGAGTGGTACGATAAAACCACAGCATTGACCTAACCGCCCCTTCCACATCTAAGCAATTGTGTTTAGCCCACTTGATACACTCCACAACCACCCTATTCATTCTTTCAAACAACCCATTGGTTTGTGGATGTCCAACCGAACTCCTCAAATGCTTCACACCTGACTCACTTAAAAATTCCTTCATCTCTTGATTAACAAATTGTACACCATTATCTGAAACCATAGCCTCCAGGAACCCCTCTCTCATAAAAATCTCTTTGAGAAATAAAATAGCATTTCCAGCAGTAGGTGTTGCACAAAACTTAACCTCAGGCCATTTGCTGTGAAAATCCATGAGTACAAAAGCAAAACGCAAATTATGAGGCAGAAAATTAAAAGGACCCACCAAATCAATTCCAACTTTAAGCCATGGCTTCGTCGGAAAGGAAATGGGTTGAAGTGGAGGTGTGACCACTTTCAATCCTTTTTCAGCGCCACAGCAAATCACACATTGCTTGACCCTACACTCTATGTCTTTGTCCATTGAGGGCCACCAATAATGAAGCCTGAGACGTTTTTTTGTCATGGTAGTTCCAAGGTGACCTTCATGTGCACAGTCAACTAATTTCATACGAACACCCAAAGGAGGAACACACCTACCGTCCCTCATAATCACGCCATCTTCAATAGACAATTCCTCTGCTATTTTCCAAAAGGGCTGAATGTCCTGAGATACACACCTCTCTCGAGGCCACCCTTTCACAATGTACTCCTTCACACTAACAAGTGTCACATCCTCAATCGCAGCTTTCTTCCTCTCTGCCTCACTACACGCTTTGTTATCAACTGCACCTACAACAGCAATGAAACAGTCCTCTTTATCATCATCTTCATCCACAAGTTCATCTTCACACAGGGGTAGTCTTGACAACAAATCTGCTCTAACATTTTGTTTACCTGGTATATGTTTTGTAATAAAATCATATTGTAAAAGTTTTGTGGTCAGCCGTGCAATACGAGGTGTGGCATATTTTAGCCTTTCACCACCCAGAATATATACCAGAGGTTTGTGATCCGTTTGAATGATAAATTTTCTTCCCCAAATATACGTTCTGAACTTTTCACACGCCCAGTAACAAGCTAACAGCTCCTTCTCGATCACAGAATAATTAACCTCCGGATCTCTGAATACTCTAGAAGCATAGCTGATAGTAACTTCATTTTCTCCTGTCCCCTGAGTAAGCACTGCCCCTAAATCATTCTGACTAGCATCAACCGTGATAACACAAGGCACTGCCGGATCATAGGCTCTAAGAGTTTTGGCATTGAGCATTTCCGCCTTGACCAACTCGAATGTCGCTTGACAATTGTCCTCCCAATCAAAAGTAACTTTCGATCTCACCATACTAGAAAGAGCTTTCATTTTTGTAGCATAGTCAGGTATAAACCGTGAATAAAACTCACACGGACCCAAGAATGAACGTAACTCATCCTTATTCTTTGGACTCGGACACTCCACAACTGCTTTCACCAACCCAGGTCTAGGACTCACTCCATCACCCGAAACCAGATGTCCAAGAAATTCAATCTCCCTCTTCCAGAATTCACATTTATTTTTCTTTACCACAATACCTTTACACTCTAAGATACCCAGAACTGATCTCAAAATCTTATCATGTTCCTCCAAGTACTTGCTAAATATCAAAACATCATCCTGGAAGATGACTACACCTTTGACACCTTGGAGTACAATCTGCATCACCCTTTGGAAAACTGAAGCTGCCGACGCTAACCCAAAGGGCATTCTACAAAATTGGAAGGACCCAAAAGGGGAATTGAAGGCAGTATAGTGTCGTGAATCAACATCCAATAGTATCTGATGATACGCAGACGCCAGATCAATTTTAGAAAACCACTGAGCGTCTCTCAATTCTTCAAGTAAATCCCCAATCTTTGGAAGAGGATGTGCATCCACCCATATCTCTTTATTGAGACTCCTCAAATCAACACACAAACGAATCTCACCATTCCGTTTTTGTGCGACAACTAATGGACTAAGCCACAAACTAGACTCCACAGGTTCAATCACACCAGCACTCTCCAATCTGACCAATTCATTCTTTAAATCAGCTCTAAGACTAAACGGAACTGACCTTACTTTGTGTTTTACAGATACAGCATTGTCTTTTACTTTAATCACATGCTTGAAACCCTCAACCTTGCCCAGCCTGTCAGAAAACACACTTGGAAATTCTTTTTCTAGGCAACTAGAATCAGGTAAATCCTGTACTACTAGTACCTGTTCACTAGTTCCTGGTCTCAAAATCATGCCGAACAGGCCTTGATGATACCACCCGAGAATATTTAATCCTCGCACAGCTACATAGATTTTTCCATGAATCCTACGATCTTTAAATTGCAACACATCTTCAATGTATCCCTCCAACTCTATTTTCCGTCCCTCATATGAAATGGGTTCTCTATCTGGTGGAAAAAGTGTCCTTCCATTCCATGATTTTTTTAAAAGATCATATGTAATCATAGTGATTCGAGCTCCTGAATCTACTAATAACCTCAAGCTAACTGTCCCCACAGTAATGTCAACATAAGGATCAACACAATCCGAAGGATTCCCAGAAACAACACCCTCGTCTGTAACCGTGACAATCATATCTTGAAAATTTTGCACCATGTCACTTTCACTCAGTTGCTCATCCTTCACACAATTAACTTTTTCACTTTTGTTCACACCAGTCTGACATACTTTCGCCAAATGCTCAAATCTACCACACTTGTGACACTTTGCATTTTTCCCTGGACAGAATTTATAATCCTTCCCATGCGGAGGATATCCACACCTGTAACAAATATTTTTTTTGTTGAACACCCCATTGTCACTTGATTTCGCCCTGTTAGAAGAATTACTATTAACACTTGGAGTAGCAACTACATTTACTGATTCTTTGGATGTGCTACTCGCACTTAATTCTTTAATTGAATTCTGTGCCAATTCGACACTTTTTGCTACTTTAATAATCTCTTCTAGACTGGGATTACCCATAGTGAGCAGTTTTTGCTGTATTTGTTTGTCAGTACAGTGCGCAATAAACTGGTCCCTAACTAATTGATCTCTGTATTCCCCAAACTGACATTCAGCACATAGTTTACGTAAAGCGCTAAGAAATGTGTCTACATCTTCGCATTGCAACTGCACCCTCTTAAAAAATTTGTGCCTCAGGACAACTAGACTTGGCTGAACATCAAATTTAATAACCTGTTTTTTAACAGCTTCCTGATACTCATCCACCACCTCACCTTCTGCCAAAACAATATCAGGAAGATGCTTAAAAACTTCCCTACCTTCAAAACCTAATGAATTTAACAGTAAAAATTTCTTCCGTTCTGCCCTATAACGTGAGGCACCTATTGCACCAATATACGTTTCAAACGCATCAAACCACTGTCTCCATTGGATCTGAGGCGTACCTGGATGTTCTAGAAAAGGAGGAGGTGGATTCACTGATTGCATGATGACCTAAAAATTAAGCACCCCTGCACCCTCCACTTAACTTCTCTAGAGTTATAGAACTAGCAACTCAGTATGTTCATTTTGCCACTATAGAGACATAAAACAATTTTAACAATACATATCCTATAGTCTTTACAAAAAAAAAATACTTGAGTGAACTTCCTTAATTAACAACCAACATGACTAATCAGACCCCCCAGGATATTGCGGCATAGATTTGCAAATTTAGCGGCACAAAAATGGAAATTTAGCGGCACAAAAGTGCAAATTTAGCGGCATTATTGCGGCACCTTATTTTATTCGTAATCATTCCTTTTCAGCCTTAAATCAATGTAAACTGATTTAACAGGGTATTCCACTGGTAAATCTGGAAAAGCATAACTGAAGGTATTATATTTATGTAGTATAACTGAGAACTATAGTCAGTGGCAGGCAGGCGCGCAACACCCATTGAACTCAAAGGGCTTCAGCCCCCCCCCCCCCGTCGTGTGTGGCAGCCCGGGATGAGACCGCTTCCCGGGCAGCCACAAAGCCGCGCCCGAGCACTTCACAGGTCTTTAAAAAGACCTTTTGCATGTTAATGAGGCATCGCTGTTGTTTCACCCCTTCTAAGAGCCCCTGCAGCTCCACTCTGCCTAGATTCAGCCCCCCCACCCCCGAAATCAGCGCCACTGTCTGTGCCTACTGTTTAATGATTCAGCCCCCCCCCCCGAAATTTTTGCTTAGCCCCCCCCCGAAAATTGGCTCTAGTTGCGCCTCTGGTGGCAGGTGTATCATCCTAGGTTGAAGGGGAAACAAGTATATTCTTAAAATGTTTTAAAGATATTGTATTTTGATCCAGGACAAAAAGGATGAAGACGTTTTTGCTTCTCTCGCCTACCTCTGAGCCGACTGTGGTTTCACAATCCATGAAAGTAAACTCAGTGACCATGATGAGCTAGGAAGTTTGTTTTACATGTTAAAACATAACTTATTTTAAGAACGGAGGAGAGACACTGCGCCAACTCTTACTACAGCAGATAAAACGTCCAAGTACATATTTTAGTGCTCCCACGTTGTTGTCTTTAAAAGTGAGAGCTTTCTGATTTAGTGCCCGAAGCCACTTAACCCTACAAAAACTTCATTCATTCCGGGGGACCAAGTGTCTTGTATTCCTCTGAGACCACCTGTAAAAAAGCACTCCCCCAAAAGCAGGTGAGATGATGGGTTTGACGCCTCACTGCGGACGGACGCTGAACTTTTACAGTCTACCCTGACACGTCATTCTAAAGACCCCTCCCTACGAATGAGGAAGGGAAGCTCCGAGAAGCGCCTGGCCTTTATCCCGTGATTAATGACCCTGGCGCTTCCACAGAGCACCTGGGAGGCTGGAGAAGGCCTGTTCAATGGCAGACGAGACCCATCTGGCCCGGACGCTCGTACCTTCTGCATCCATGTCAAAGCCAGCCGTGCGTAAGTCTTTCCCGATGTTTCCGGTATTTCATTAATGAAGCCTGGCCACTCTAATATGGACATACAGGCCCACCTGCAGAGCATCAGGGTTGGATACCAACGCTGAAAGTCTAGTGGAGAGTCGAAGCTGGTATTGGACGGCAGCACGTAGTGACGTGCGCGCGCGCAGTCAATAAACGGGCATTGGTTTGTTTTGAAAACACGTTTTGGCAAATATCGCGGCGATAATTGTAAATATCGCGGCTATCGCGCTAGTTGGCCGATTTCGCGATTTTTTCGTGAATCGCGAAATCGCGAAATTCTGGAGGGTCTGACTAATGCTCCGAACACATATGCCATGTCTTCATTATGCTTCTCGCCAAGTAAAAATAACATCAGACTCTAGTCTCGGTTGAAAGCGTCTTACTTGAAGCTGTAACGAAAGCTCATGTAAAAGCAGTCAACTCCTCTTTTCCTCCGCTTAACAGAGTCGATCGGTAAACTCTTTCCTCAACCTGAAACAACAACAAAAAATCTTCACACAGACGCTCGATGCTTTTCACCGTGGTGACGCGTGTATACAAAGTTTCCGATTGGCTAAAGAGAAACGTATTAACCAATCCATTTGCAGTATTCTACTGCTGACGAAAGAACTGAGAGATTTCCAGTTGGCTGATCCAAACAACGTTTCGCCGAATCACACTGCAGTGTTCCATTGCGTCATCATTTGTGATGGACTATCGACGAATGCAGAGCTCTCGCTTAACCGATTTTCGCTCATAGCCTCAACCAATTACCATATGTCGCTCATGCCATGCAGATCGTTAACTTGAAACGCTAATCACCGCTTCCACTACTCTTCTCATCCCCCAACATCAGACCGCCGCCGGAGAAGTACGCAGGCTTCTCACCTGTGAAATACTGCCGCTGGAGGAGGTAGAATGCCAACACGACACAGTTTGACAGCCGCGCAAGAATTACGCAAGCTTCTCAATTGTAAATTCGTGCCGCCGGAAGAGGTAGGAAACCAATGTAGTTACATTTTTTCCTCTGCTTTCGTCGTCCTTTTGCCTCTCCCTCTGGAATATCATTAACGTTTTGAGTGTATTCGCCGCTGCTGCAAATCACATCCAACAGCTCCGGTGGCTCGCCCCGTCGTCGCCAAAATGTATGTGGTATCCTGTACTACTAGTACCTGTTCACTAGTTCCTGGTCTCAAAATCATGCCGAACAGGCCTTGATGATACCACCCGAGAATATCCCATCCTCGTCGCCAAAATTTATGTGGTATCCTTGTTGGTACAAGTGAAGACTCTGTACACGTAGTCTAGTTGGTAGTCTTTATTATGGGAACAACGAGCCACCGCTCCACTCACTACCACAGAGAGGCTCCAACTGCCATACCATGGAATCTCACATAGCATCATTGATGACAACACATTAGAATTGCATGAGCACGCTTAACAAGCATAGTTAAGCACAACATATTATCAATCATGTAATGCGTGATGTATTATATAGGATAATTAGCTGTGCATGGCGAGGGAGCAAGTTATAGTTACCTAAGGGCACAAGTCACTGAAATGTTCACCTAACTATTATGTTACTACATGTTTGTTTTATTCAGTACATTTCTATGTTTTTTTAATGCAATGTAAGATATAATTAAAATTCCCAACTAAAAAGTTCTTTTTTTCAGTGAAGTTCTAGAGTTCTTTTTGATGTAAAGTAATATTTTATTAGCATAGGTAGAATCAATTCCCCGCTGTGCATGGCCTACAGCCATGCACTGCACCCAACGCCTGCAGGCAGCCAACCACAATCATCTTTCTCCAAAAATCACCAATATTTTTTATCTAATGTATACTTCTGTAATTCACACAATGCTATGTTTAATTATACTGATTATAAAAATGCTCAATACAGTTTTAATTACAAAAAACTTGTCTGTGAGTCTTTCCAACATAGTTTTTAATATTGTATTTTGTGGGTTGTAAAATGTTAAAAGAAAATCAGAGAGACTGAATAAACCAACATGTCTCTCAGCCTGAAGATTTTTCAGCCCACGAAATGCAATTATAAAAATAACCACAGAGGGTCTTGCACTTAGCTGAAGAGCATAGAGCTCCAGCTAAGAGTGCTTCTAAAGAATATTGTACATTCTCCGGGGGTCAGGATTATGATGACCCTTGATACTTGCCGCTTTATTTTTATGTTGCTGGGAAATGCAGTTCACGCTTCATCCACCCAAAAAAAGCAGCTTGGGGGTGCCCCTCTCTATTCTAGGGTCACCACCAAACTTAAAAAGTAACAAACAATATGGCCAAGTACTGCCTAGACCCCCTCCTCCCTTATCAATACTAAGACGGTAATACGCTTAGCACAAGGAAATTTTTGGATTAGGGAGTTGTTGTTAACCCCGGCTGTATTTATTAACATAAACAATTCGCAGAAAACCATTACATTGATTACTTGGATAGGTACAGATGTAATTTGCTAACCTTAACATATCTCTAATACAAATATATTCCTATCCGAATCTAAACATACAATAATCAATAGTCATAATAATAACATTTTGTTTCTGCGTATCCCTATTTGGGCCTACGGGAAGGTCACTAACTGGCGGCAGATCCTTATCAAATTATGTCCGCACTCCAACAGAGTGCGCATGCACAGGGGGCCCGTTCCCCGTTAGGGTACATCCCCCCCGGTCACCTCCGTACGCCCTGTAAATTATCTCCATAAGGGGCCCTTGCAGTTATGCGCCATTTACTTGCGCCATTGTGCACGTGCCGAGTGGCAAAGCAGCCTACTGGAAAGCGTGACACCCCCTCCCCCGCACCCATCCAGCCAACCGGCTGTAACTGCCCCTGGACTTCTATGATAGACCACTTGTCCCTCCCCCTTGGGTGATGCCCTTCAAGAATGGCGCCGCCCTCTAAGGACCTTAAATATACTGCTCACCAATCATGACCTTACCGCCTGACCAAGGAATCGCACTAAAATCCGACAATAAACATAACCTGTTCTAGGAAACAATCTCCTACCATATTGGGAAAGAAAGATTATCACACATATGAATAGACATAACCGTGTCAACTTGAAGGAATTACACTAAAATATGACAATAAACATGACATGTTCAACAATCTCCTAAAACAATGGGAAAGAAAATCATCACACATATGATAAACATAACCACGTCAACCTGAAAATTAAGTTCCTAAGAATAAACCCGGCAAACCCTGCTTTTAGGGGACGGTGAGTGGGGAAATTCAAATACAGCCTCCTAGCGAGGCTGTTGTCCTTAAGGGCAGGCTGTGGGAGCGGCGAACAAAGAGGAAGACTCCCCAGCCTTTTATTCTAAAACCTCACTCAGGCTAGACCGGTTCTAACCTGCCTAGTGTTGATGCGATACGTGCCCCGGAAGTGATTGCAATCACTTCCGGGGCACGCACCAACAACCCGGAGACCAATCATTGGCGGGGGCGTACCTGTCGTTTCACCATTGTGCATACAGGTCCGCCCCTGTGTGGTCCTTGTGGGCCAGCATGACCGCTATATCTGCGGCGTGTCCGATGCCGACCCGCCCTCCTAAAATGTCCTCAAAAGGCATCATGGGTAACCCTGGGCATAGTTTGTGTAGTAGCGCTTCGCGTAGCTACGCGAAGTGCACTTCGCGAGCTACGCGAACTGCGTAGTGCACTGTGCAGTCATTGAAAACCGCATCTTGCACGGTGCAAGAGGTCGTTTTCTGCCGCTCGAGTGGTTTTAATTGTATAAATGCAGTTTTATGACAGTAGAATTTTTATAGTAAATGGAAAGAATCTGTGTTATGTCGATTTTAGATGATAAAATATGTACTGTGGTTTATAGATCAATTGGTCTAAATAAACTTTATTTTTTGACTTGACTACTCCAGCGGCAGCTTTCTCGACGCGGACTGGTAGTTTCTGATCGCGAGCGGTCGCGAGCATACGTGACCACTCGCAATGAGAAACCTGACCTCCCCACGTTGAGAATCTCGCCGGGAGGTTTATTTTCCACGCTCGCGATCGTCAACTTGATGTTGCTGATCGCGAATGAGGAAAAAGTCGCGCCAGGATGTTATTTTGCTCGCCCGCAGTCGACAACTTGACATTGAGGACCGCGAGCGAGCGAAAAATGCCCACTATGCAACGCGTTTTTGCACTGTGCTATGTGCAATTCACATAGCGCGTAGTTGAGCAAACTACGCAAACTACGCAAGCGTAGCGAATTCTTACGCCCAGGGTTAATTATGGGGCACTCCTATTAAGAGCAGTGGATAATAATTGTTTGTCTCCCGATGCTCATTTATTATTCATTTTTGTGTCGCAGTGCACACCTAGAATGCCCTTTTAAAAAAATTATATTTGGGAAGTGACCCAGCCCTCCTCCCCAAGCATTTATAGCACTGGGGATCGTATTCCAAGGGACCTTTTTAGTTCTCGCCTACGCAGCACGCATGCGTTGCGTAGGAAAAAGACCTTTAGTAATTGGCACAGCTTTGTGGGCCAAAACGTGCATGCGTTGCATTGCTTTGAATTGCAGCGCGTGCACGTTTGGCGATTCCCTTGTGGGAGCGAGCTTTGGCACCATATGTTTGTAATTAACTTGCAAACATATGGTGCCCCTGCTTGTTCCCGCAAGGGAAACACAAGGGAAACAGGTGCAGGCCCCCTCCTCTCTCCCCTCCCCCTGCTGCCTCTAGCCATCAGCGCGAGGCGCGCGCACTTGTTTAATCTTGGCCTCATCTGAAAATTCAGAAGATCTTCCCGTATTTGTAGTAAGGAGAAGGATATCTGGCAGAAACAAAGTGGAGGAGGGAGTGTGAGACCTATTTCTCTTCTTCTTATCGTGTTTCCCAATGGCACAGAAAATGAAGCAACAGAATGTTATATAGCAAGTTCACAGCTTAAATTGAAAATGCTTACCTGTTCCTGCCGTGGCGTGATATCTGGAAGATTTGCCCACTCTTCTTCTTAAACGCAGAAAACAAAACTTCACATTTACACGAACCATCCACTTTACCACGCATGCGCATTCACCAGCGCTGCTAATGTTCCTTCTTTAGGGGGCGGGACGCAGGCATCTCCATTGGGATTCTTCCACGTAGGAATTTTTTCAACCCCTTCAGTCATACAATGAAACTAATCCTCCCCAAGCCCAGTTTGGAGAGAAACGTTGCCATATTAGTAGCTAAAGGTCCAAGCTTTGCACGGGCCCTTAAAAGTCCTCTTAACTCCATGACCAGCAAAGAGAGAGGTATTGGGAAAAAAAATACACAATCTGGCCCAAACCTAAACAGGAACTGCGTTTTTAATCCTAAAGTCCTAGTCTCAGAATGAGATTAAAAAAAACAGGATGGTGAGAGGGTAAGCCTATTTGTTGAACTCCATGAGTGGACTTGCTTTATTTTCAGAATGTCTTGTTTCCCGTCTCATGGAGGTGGGATCACCTCATTAGTAAAGACTGGGACGAGGGCTGTAGGGTAGCGTTTAGTTATTACTGTTTTTTCCAAGCTGGATTTGCGAATAAGGGACACATTTTCTCGTTTGTTATCTTTGGCCTTCATTCCACAGTGCTGTTGTGGGTAAAGGTTCAGATCACTTGAAAGTTGCCGCTATCAAACACTGCCCCCTAGAGGAGGCTGAAAGAAAGGGTAGATTCCACACCATTAACATCTGCCGTGTAAGATTAACTCTTTGTGAAGATAAACATTCTGACACCACATTCCTTCCAGTGGGTTCCATTCATGTCATGACTTTCATTTTAGAAGTGGGGTTGGGGCGCAGTAGAACATTGTCTTGAGCATGTTTTTAGGTCTCGCCTGACCCAGCGCATGCGCTGGTCTGGAGAGACATTTAGTGAGGGCTCCAAAAAGTGCTACCAGGCCAGCCTAAAGCTACAGTGCATGTGCGCGGGCGCACGCGCGTCGCGCTTTACTGCGATTACTTTCACTTTTGCGGCCACTTTGATGTTTGATTGCGATCGCGATCACTTTTGACGGCCGCTTTGATGTTCTCCGTGAGTCTTCAATAGATTGCAGCAGTTAAAACAAGCATTGGCATAGCCAATAGGTCTCGCTTTTGGGACCTTATAAGTGTTTAGTTATGCAACTGTTGCATGGCTATACACTTATAAGGTCCCAAAGGTGAGACCTATTGGCTATGCCAATGCTTGTTATTAGTGGTCTCAATGATTTGAAAGGGGGGCGCTGCTAGTGGTGTCTAAATCGATTGTAAAACAGTGAATTGTCTGTAACGTGTTCCTGTGTTTAGGTCACGATTTTCTTTTCCTGAGAATCAGACCGATATAAATAAATAATACAGTCTTTTATTTTGTCCTTCACACTTGTTTGTACAACAGGCATCAAAGAGGGTGTATGGAGGAGTCTTAGAGTGGAAAAAGGACATGACTGGGTCCAGAGATGGAAGAATGAGCATTGGTTTTTAGTTTAAAAAAATGTCAGCTGTATTTTTTAACCTATCAACCTCCCGAACTCCCTTACTAGCGAGATGCACACGGAGTTGAAATGCGTGCACAGTAAAGTTCTCAGCGTCGCCCTCCAAAAGCTGTGTTTGTTGTGTCCGGAGCCTGAACTGGCGCTGAAAGCTTTGAAAGTGCGCAGACACCGGTGCCAGGAGCCTCTGTCTGCCTCCGCGGCCTGGCCACCTCCGAGCGGTGCCCTCGTGCTGGGCAAGGATTGACAGGCCCCTTTCACGTCTCGGGCGCCTAATCTGTGGGCCCCAGAGGCACTAATCTCTCCCTGTCCTGTCACCGACTTTGGTGCTGGAAACCAGGGTTCGAGCCTCGGGGTCGCGTCCACATCCTGTGATTCTGGGCAAATCACTTAATCTCCCCACCTGAATGTGTAATGTAAATACGGTGCTCGTGTAAAGTGCTCCAATACCTTCGGGTCGAGTTCGCGCTATATAAATATGCAGCAAAAAAACAGGACCTAGAGGAGACCAGCATTACAACAAACAAATGATGGACGGAATGCTGACAATGCAGACATTCTCCCCCAGTCAAGAGATCTGGGTTAAATCCATCGTTCTTTTGCCCACTACGCCACCCCAGTTCCGACATGGCCATATGCAAATCAGTCTTGACCCTGTGCCTCATGGGAACAGTCCAGCCCGAACTGCCAAGCCATGTCTTCCCTGGACCGGAATCAAGCATCCTAGGACCGGTTTCTGGCTATCAGCCGTCATCAGCCAGGATAG
The DNA here is from genome assembly GCF_964204655.1 of Triturus cristatus. Taxonomy (NCBI): domain Eukaryota; kingdom Metazoa; phylum Chordata; class Amphibia; order Caudata; family Salamandridae; genus Triturus; species Triturus cristatus. The sequence continues at coordinate 1,043,248,542 of NC_140588.1, forward strand.
CTTGACTCCAGTGGCGTAGTGAGCACGGGTCCCATGTCTGGGAATACCCATCCCACTTAGGGCAAAAAGCGTTACAACAAACAAATGATGGACGGAATGCTGACAATGCAGACATTCTCCCCCAGTCAAGAGATCTGGGTTAAATCCATCGTTCTTTTGCCCACTACGCCACCCCAGTTCAGACATGGCCATATGCAAATCAGTCTTGACCCCGTGCCTCGTGGGAACAGTCCAGCCCGAACTGCCAAGCCATGTCTTCCCTGGACCGGAATCAAGCATCCTAGGACCGGTTTCTGGCTATCAGCCGTCATCAGCCAGGATAGCTTGACTCCAGTGGCGTAGTGAGCACGGGTCCCACGTCTGGGAATACCCATCCCACTTAGGGCAAAAAGCGTTACAACAAACAAATGATGGACGGAATGCTGACAATGCAGACATTCTCCCCCAGTCAAGAGATCTGGGTTAAATCCATCGTTCTTTTGCCCACTACGCCACCCCAGTTCAGACATGGCCATATGCAAATCAGTCTTGACCCCGTGCCTCATGGGAACAGTCCAGCCCGAACTGCCAAGCCATGTCTTCCCTGGACCGGAATCAAGCATCCTAGGACCGGTTTCTGGCTATCAGCCGTCATCAGTCAGGATAGCTTGACTCCAGTGGCGTAGTGAGCACGGGTCCCACGTCTGGGAATACCCATCCGACTTAGGGCAAAAAGCGTTACAACAAACAAATGATGGACGGAATGCTGACAATGCAGACATTCTCCCCCAGTCAAGAGATCTGGGTTAAATCCATCATTCTTTTGCCCACTACGCCACCCCAGTTCAGACATGGCCATATGCAAATCAGTCTTGACCCTGTGCCTCATGGGAACAGTCCAGCCCGAACTGCCAAGCCATGTCTTCCCTGGACCGGAATCAAGCATCCTAGGACCGGTTTCTGGCTATCAGCCGTCATCAGCCAGGATCGCCCTAAGTGGGATGGGTATTCCACCCTCTTACCACTAGCTAAGATTGCGACAACCATGCTGCAGACACACGTCTATCATTTTTGCTAGTCTTTATACTGATGATGGAGAATCATTGATTGTTCAGCTGTACATTCCGATTGCAGTCATCCTACACATTATCCAAACATTTATTAAATAAATGGCTGCGTCGATGTCATGATTCCTTTTCTGAGACATAAATCATCCTCTGCGCTTTTTGAGATTCAAAATACTCCTTTCGTCCTTGGTAAAATTCTTAAAACACAGATAACCCGATGTAATAGCTAATTGTTTGATGACCTGAAACATCATCTAAATCTTCACTGCTGATGTTTGTTGTTTCCACATCCAATGCAATGATGTACTTCCCATTTAACAATCCCTTCAATTCCCTACACATGAGTAACAGCAGCCATTCATCCAGGTAGCTCACCTTATCGGACACTCTTCTTTTCCAGTAGGTCAAGGAAGGTCATGTTATACACCCTAGACCCTCCCCCGCACAAACTGTATTCGACCAGATTAATCACATTGTAATTTTTACTCTTTCCGACTGACTGTACCAAACTCGTACATTTAGAATTGTCGACAAATAACATGATGGATTCGTTTTCTTGTTAAGTCAATTTGGACTAATTTATCCAGAAATGTATCAGTCACCTCTACCATCTCTCAAGTGTATTTCTCTGATCCCCTCCCAGTACTGATGGTTCAATCAACTCCTAGATTTGAAAGGAACGTTGTTCTGGTGTGTGACTGAACATAACTATGAGATCTTACCAGGGGATTCTTGATCCTACATCTCTATTGTTACATTTATGTGCTATTCTTGTTTTATTTGCTTGTGAGGTCTGACGCACATGTTTATTCACAAGTGCATTTTATCAAATACATCATGTTTTTCATTTTGCATGTCAACCTGTCACATCTGGGTGTCCAGACCTGTTCTGGTGGGTTGCTTAATGATTCCCCCTTTTATCGCTGCAGTGCAATTTGCACATTTCAAAACTGCCGTCCTCTCCTTAAGGTCAGCTTAGGATTTAAAAAATACTATAATTTGTTATCCTAGATCCTAGTTTTTATTGCTTATCTTAACATGTAAATGTGATCTTGAAGAGGACAATATCAGTCAGTCAGTCAGTCAGTCAAAAAGCTTTTATTCGATATGCAAGATATCTTGTAAGCACATTAAAAAATACAATAGACACATAAAAATCACAGTTACAAGAAGCCAGTATAAGAAGCATAAGAATATAAAAAAGGGCATAAATTTCCCGTAATAAATTACCTAAAAAGAGAATTAAACAGCTACTGACAATCTCTTGCAACGAATAAGCCAGGACCACTTTAAAAACTTCGCAATTCCACACACAAAAAGAGGGGAAGTGTCCGTAGTTAAAATACGCAGGGCTTCAAGGTGACTACGTGTACCCATATTGCGACAGAGGGGTTTCAACCAGACACCCCTGGGCCTTACATAATCCGGGCAAACAAATAAGACATGAGCAATAGTCTCAACCTTGCTAGGGCAACATGCACAATTGGGAGAAGTGCGGGGCACTGGTGACCAACTCGAAACCAATGCACCTAGGGGGAGGCATCCAACTCTAAATTTGAAATAAAGGGCTCGGTCATAAGGGAGAGTTATCAAGTCCAGGTAGGGTTCAAAAGCCACAGTGTCTTTAAATTGCAAAAAGGCGACAGTCGACTTGCAGTGGTTAGAGGTTGTATTTAACCGCTCCGCACACCAGTTCCAATAATGCGCCTTGACAACTTCTTTTGTGGGGGCTGAACGTGATGACCAGCAGCCTCCTAGACCGACATTCTCCAAAAGCTTTTTGGTATCTCTAAGCCACTTTATTTTTGCCCAGCCCCCCAAACTCATAATTTCTCCCAAGGCATCAGCATAAGGTTTCAATTCTTCACCCCTCCAGATTCTTGCCCATAACAAGAGCGGGCGAAGCTGGGCCTGGTCTTTAATATTTTTGCAGCCCATGTCCAGCCGGACAGGTACGGATGGAGTACTCAGGGGGACGGAGATAAGGGATTTCAGTAACTTGCTCTCCGCTGTCTCTAGATCTTTCAAACAACAGTGGCCCCACAGTTCTGCCCCATACAGGGCTGATGACACTACTTTAGCCTTGTAGATGTCAACTACTGGGGTAAGTGAACTTCTTGCAGAGGCCCTGAACTCCCTCATAAGGGCACCTCCCACTCTCCTGTGGCTAAGGACCATTTTGTCAATATGACTAGCCCAAGACATCCTATCCGTAATCCGGATGCCGAGGTAGTCAAATTCGGCTACTTTCTCTAGGGGGGTCGAATTTAGAGTCGGGGGGCGGCCCAATTTCTTAGGAGGATTTAGGACTAAATATTTTGTTTTATCCACATTTATTGTTAATCCTCTTACATCACAGAACTCCTGAAATCGTGTTAATAATTTCTGGAGACCTTGAGGGGTCTTCGAAATCAGGAGCGTGTCGTCCGCAAATAGCAGGGTGGGGATCCGGACTCCACCGAGGCAGGGGGCGTCGGCTGGTTCTTCCTGGAGATGTTTTACCACCCCATTCACATAGAGTGAAAAAAGGGTTGGTGCCAAGACGCAGCCCTGCCTTACGCCCCTAGAGACTGGAATCATCTCGGTAAGTTCACCATTTTTACCCCAGCGAACCTGGGCAAAGGTATGGGCGTGAAGGCTGATAAGAAGTGACAAGATGTAAGGGGGTAAGCCCAACTCGAGAAGTACCCTCCAAAGATCTTCACGGGGGACTAGGTCAAAGGCAGTCTTCAGGTCAATAAAGGCCAGGTAAAGGCTGCCCTTGCCCAGTTCCACCACCTTCCATCCCAGTAATACCAGCCTAAACACCTGCTCAATTGTCCCCATTCCGACCCGGAAACCTGCCTGAAAGTCTGAAAGAATTTTATTCTCCTCCACCCAATGAAGAATCCTTCCGAGGATAGCTTTACCTGCTATCTTTTGGGTGGAGTCGATCAGACTTATGGGTCGGTAATTACCTGGAGTTTCCCTGCACCCTTTTTTATAAACTGGGACCACCACCGCCCCTTTCCAGGATTCAGGTACTGTCCCTCCCATCATGATGTCATTAAGTAGCGCTGCTATAACCCGCGCCCATTCCGCTGGGTATGCCCTCATAAGGTCTCCCGGGAGGCCATCGGGACCCGCAGCCTTGCGTGGGGCTACCCACCCTATAACCCCCTCAAGTTCTAGCGGGGTAAAGAGGTCATAGGCATGAGGTTCAATTATATGCGTAAGAGCCATCCCCGCAATACAATCCCCATCTGGAGGGAGATATAAAGACCCAAAGTGCTTTACCCAGCTTTGAGGCGGAATATTACAGGGTCTCATAAGTGCATCGGGGTTTTTCCGTGCACTTATAAGTTTCCAAAATGCCCTTGGGTCTCTACTTTTGCTGGCCTGGAGCAGGTCATCCCAATATTTATCTTCCCACTCCCTCCTGGCTAGTTTAAGAGAGTTATTGTAGGCCCTCCTTGCTTCCTGTATCTCTAGGCGGGACTTAACTTTGATCGCCTCAACTAACTTAGCCTTAAGGACCCTACATGGTTGGGAATACCAACCAGCGGGGGGTTTATTAGAAAGTTTATTACTCAATTTATTATGATGAAGAGTAAAAACATTAGTCAAGGCTTCTGTCAGGGAGACAAAGAGCCCACTCGCTCTGCCCATACCTTCCGGAGATGTTCCAAGGTTTAATACTGTATGGTTTAGGAGAGATTTTATGACTTCTAGCTTCCCCTCTGATAAAACCAGTTTGGCCCATTTAATTCGCCTACCACAAGGGGAGACTTCCGATACCTCAGGAGGTGCTGCTACTTGGTTTATAGAGTCCTTACTTAAGTAGCGCCACCACTGAACCATACTTAAGGAAAGCAGGTTGTGGTCGCTTTCAACCGAGGGGACCACCTGCATGTCCCTTACATGGGGCCAAAGACACACGTCTACTAAAAGATAATCTAACCTAGAGGTATGTCCAGGCCTATTGTACGTGTGTGCGCCCAGCCTATCCGAGGGTGTCCTCCCATTAGCAGCCCTTAGATTGAATTCAAGGCTCAGGGAGTATAACTGAAGCGCCACTTCTGACCACCTCTTGATCGGTGGGATTTCCAGAGCCGGAATCCCCCACCTAGTGTCCTCCTCCTCTTGGTCGAGGGAGACATCCGAACCCAAAGGCTCGAACGTACAGTTCAAATCACCTGCAACCAAAGTACAAGACTTATATGGGGTGTTGTTTAGCAAAGTCTCGAGTAAAGATATTACAGGAGACTTTCTCCCGCCCACGGTTCCCCGGGCATAAACATTATAAACGTTTAAAACAACTCTCCCCCTTTGGTCTAATAAGGTTATGTTTTGAATGTCAGGAGAACCTGTGGGGAAATCCATAATTCTGCAATCAAGAGAGGCCGCAGCCCAGATAAGGAGGCCACCAGCTGGGCGCCCCCTCCCTGAAGTCGAGACTTGCGCAGGGGAAAAATAGGAGGAAAAACCCACCCTGTGGACCGGTACACAACTCCATGTCTCTTGAAAGAGGCACAGAGAGTGCTCGTCAACCTGCGTAGTAAAGTCAGCCAGGGGCAGCTTTCCTGCAATCCCCGCGACATTCCAGCTGAAAACCTTAAAAACAAGGTCCGTCACAGCCGGAGTGCTGCAGGGCACCGAAATGTCCCCACCTATAGAGTTCCTCGGGAAACTGTGAGGACAGCAAGGGTCTTGCAAGGAGGGAATAAGGTCACCTAACCCACTTGTAGGCTTACTATTGCTAGGTGATAATATTTCCACTGAATCTACTCTCTGCCCAACTTCCAGTCAAATGGGTCCTGCTGAAAACAAAAGTTTCTCCCTGGTGTCCCCTGAAGCCCCATTCCTATTCTGGTCAAGGACAGGGGGGCTTGAGCCTCGACCGGTAGCGTCAATAAATTGCCTGGGGTAGAAGAAGGAAAGATCTACCAGTTTAACCCCCGGGACCCCCATATTAGAGACAGGGGTACAAATCGATGGTACCACTCTAGGATCTTGGAAGTTTACAATTATACAGTCCCCCTTCTGAGTTTTTTCTCCGAGTCCAACCCAATCCACTCTACGGACACTCAGTATAATGCCGTCCACACCTAGCGGGATTGGCTTGTTTGCCTTTAGCCAGTGGATACACTTATTCTTAAGTGATTGATGATTTTCCCTCTGGCCTTCCTTTAAAGGAGGCACATTAACCATGACTGCCGCAAAGGGTTGGCAGTCTGGTGGAAGGTTTACTGGGGGAATTTGTCGTACTTGTATACTAGAAACAGGTGAAAGGGTTGATCTAGTGGTAGGGTGGGGGACGGACCTAAGGGATTTCTCTAAGTCTAACCCGCTAGAGTTGGTACAAGCCCCTTGTTTTTTAGGAATTTCCATTATCCCACTCACTACCTGTGGCTGCTTCTGTCGGGGAGACTTAGGCTTATTTTTATCAGGCACTATCTGAGTTTGCGGGCCCTTTTGCTGGAGTCCTGCTTTGGGACTTGGAATGGGTGTGGAAGCTATGGTAGATGGACTATTAGAGGCTCCCTTCGCACAACATAGTGGATGCTTAGAAGCTCGCTGAGATGGAGGCACGTTTCCGGTTGCAACCAGGTTCTTAGCTTCAGTCACTCTACTTGTTTGTTTAACCGCTACTTTAAGTGAGTGGAAGCCGTCAAGGGTTGATTGCTCGAGTTTGTCGATCCTATCCCCAAGACTTTTAACTTGAGTTAGCAACGGGTTCAAGAGTCTATAGACCTTCTCAAGAAGATTTTCTACCGTTGCTAAGTCCGTAGACTTTAAAGGTTTCGCACTATTTGGTCCAGAGTATAGCTCCTCAGGAGAGTTTACAACATCCCCAGGAATGGCCAGTTTATTCACTACAGCTTTGGCCCTTGAAGATCTCATACCCACTCCAAAAGGCTTTCTTAAATTTTGATAAAGCGTGGCCTGTCTAGCTGGGCAGCCCCTTTTACGTTTACGAACCTTTTTACTTATGGGCCTATTCTCCTGTCTAATAATAGTAGTTTGGGAATTATTGGGGGACCTAACTATCTCCCCTTCTGGTAATCCCAAGAGCGAGGTGGACGAAACTAAAGGTTCCACAACAGTAGTGGCTTCACTTGGGACATTGATGGATGATGATGCAATCCGTTTACCAAGACCAACCGGCTCCGTGGTGCCAATTGGAAAAAGAGCAGCAAAACTTTCTAACCTGCCTATATTTTGTTCGATGTCAACCAACTGGGGTGGGTTTAAGGAAGTACCAAGGACACTGGGCGCAGTATCGTCCTGGAACTGGGTACTTGTAGTTAATAGTAATGATTGAGCATCGCCCCCCAGGGATGAACGTCTCGAAGGGAGGTAGACCTCAGATAAACGCCGCTCAGACATTGCAATCTCCTTATCAATCACCGCCGCCACCCTGGTAATGAAGCGGTCCATAGTTCCAATAATGGGGCTTGCTGCATTAGGCCCCCTTACGCCTTCATTCCTTAACAGTTTACCGGAACGGGTAGACATAGTTTAGTGGGTGGGAAGCCGGAATAAGTACTCACAGGTCTTGCAGGAACAAGGGACGTGGCCCAGCCCAGCCTCTTACTGCCTCTGACGGTCTCAGATGGCCCGCCCTTTGCCCGGGCTTAGCCCGGCGTACGCCCGCGCGCGTCCCGCGTTGCGGGAGGCGCTAGGCGCTGATGAAGGATCGCCGGTAAGAGGGGGCGGGGCCTCCGATGATTGTGCAACCCCTCAGGCTCCTGGGTCGAGAGTTCCAAGCGCTGACAGCTGCGCTAGCCCCTGTGTGAAACGAAGCGTCTCCCGCGAAGCGGGAGGCGCGAGGCGCTGATGAAGGATCGCCGGTAAGAGGGGGCGGGGCCTCCGATGATTGTGCAACCCCTCAGGCTCCTGGGTCGAGAGTTCCAAGCGCTGACAGCTGCGCTAGCCCCTGTGTGAAACGAAGCGTCTCCCGCGAAGCGGGAGGCGCGAGGCGCTGATGAAGGATCGCCGGTAAGAGGGGGCGGGACCTCCGATGATTGTACAACCCCTCAGGCTCCTGGGTCGAGAGTTCCAAGCGCTGACAGCTGCGCTAGCCCCTGTGTGAAACGAAGCGTCTCCCGCGAAGCGGGAGGCGCGAGGCGCTGATGAAGGATCGCCGGTAAGAGGGGGCGGGGCCTCCGATGATTGTGCAACCCCTCAGGCTCCTGGGTCGAGAGTTCCAAGCGCTGACAGCTGCGCTAGCCCCTGTGTGAAACGAAGCGTCTCCCGCGAAGCGGGAGGCGCGAGGCGCTGATGAAGGATCGCCGGTAAGAGGGGGCGGGGCCTCCGATGATTGTGCAACCCCTCTGGCTCCTGGGTCGAGAGTTCCAAGCGCTGACAGCTGCGCTAGCCCCTGTGTGAAACGAAGCGTCTCCCGCGAAGCGGGAGGCGCGAGGCGCTGATGAAGGATCGCCGGTAAGAGGGGGCGGGGCCTCCGATGATTGTGCAACCCCTCAGGCTCCTGGGTCGAGAGTTCCAAGCGCTGACAGCTGCGCTAGCCCCTGTGTGAAACGAAGCGTCTTCTCTGTGCAACTTTTGATTGTATCACCTGGCCAATTCTATCTAGAATTATGAATAACCACTTAAGGAAAGCTTACACAGCGTCTTGTTCATGTGTTTGATTTTGTCTCAACTATTACAATCCTCTTCATTCTTAGCAACTGACTGTACGATAGGTTCCTCTTCAGCCTCTGGCTGAGTGTTAGCTCTTGTTTGAGTTTTTCACGAGTTTCCACTTCTTGTGGCACTTACTCAAGGCTTATGAAGATTGCAAGAGTTTGGTTACCGTCTTGTGTGATACTGTTTAAACTGTGCCTGAGAAAGTTGTTCTTCCTTGACTCTCAAACTTTAATGTCAATATGTTGGTGTTCTCTGTCCACCCCTGAATTCCATATCTCATATTTGCATAGTCTGTTTTTTTGTGTGTGTATTTTGTATTTTTATGTCCCATGCTTTCCCCTCACCCCCCTATAATCGCCACCAAAGATGGCAGACGAATAAGTCAAGGGAGACTGGGCAGGGTGGGAGCTCAGATCTGTGACAAGGAAGAGTGAAACTTGAGGCATGAAGATTAACGGCCAGAGCTGCCGACTTTGGAACTGGGCAACCGGGTTCAAGTCTCGGTTTCAGCTCAACATCCTGTGATTCTTGGCAAATCATTTAATCTCCTCATGCCTACTAAAAATTGAAAACATGAATATATCCTTGTGTAAGGTAACTGGTGCTCATGTAAAGTGCTCCAGTACCTTTGAGTCGAGTTTGCACTATATAAAACTGGAAAGAAAAAAAATCATGTCGCTACTGCCTCGTACGGTCATACTCCTAGCTGTTTGAGGATATGCCAAGCTCATTCTTCTGGTGCAAGAAAGTACAGAAGGCAATGCCACACCCATTTGTATTAATTTTTTACAAAATTCTTTAAGAGCACAGTGACAGAAGGAAGAACACTATCGGAGAAACTACTGACGGAGCAATACATCAACTCTGTAGTGGTGGGCAAGTGACTGCCATGCAGGAGTCATGAAATACTTTTTTTTGTTTTGCAGTCTGTTTTGTACACACAGTGTGTTTGTGTTTTTTTAAAAACTCTGTTCATTTACTTGTAAGTCTTGAGTTAATGCTTTTGTCACCGGGAAGTTTGTTCCTGGTCCACAGTTTGTCTCCTTCCAGTACATGTCTGTGAGCACCGACCTTCGGTTGTGAACAGTTTGTACAGCACATCACTGACGTGTAATGGGTAACTCTTCTTACAGCTCAGTAGCCCCTTCTCCAGGACAGCTCAGCGTCACTCCAAACCTTTGCTTATATTCATGGGCAAGAAGTCCAAAAATTTGTGAATGAGATGTTGTCACCAATATGGCGGAGCCCGTGGAAGGAGCGCCTTCATGTTCTGCATGAGACGGTGAGTCCGTGTAGATCTGTGAGCTATTTAATCACCGGATGACCCAGGCCAGTTTGCTTAATCATGAATTCACTAAACAGGGCTGTAAAACTAGGGCAGAGCTGGAAAAAGTTGTATGCCGGGTGGCAGTGGTGTCAAAGGGAATCATGCTTGATCTAAGTTAGGGGGGCCATGACCTTCTAGTCTAGCTTATGAAGCCTTGTTTAATGTAAGCATTAGTGATTGGACTCCGTAAGACTTTGTGCGCTAAGGAGTCAAGGCAGATGTCCCTGCAGAGTTTTAACATGCATTGCAGGGACAATGACCACTCCTTCTCGCTGCAGTGCTGTCATTTGCAATGTGATACTAGTGTGGCCTAGTGATGATGTTGGGCCTGGTTGGTTTGAGCTATGGAAGTGTATGTGATGTTTTGATTCCCTGTTTTGCTCTATTGCTTGAACTATGGTGTACAATTCAAGTTTCCTGTAAACAATGACCGTCCATCAATTTAGAAGTATGAAGAAAACCCCTATATGTAGGGCATAGAATGTATTCTACCACTTCACCAGCCTTACTAAGGAACACACTTTGTATTTTGATTGCATTTCAGCATAGTGAAAGATTTGTCTATTGCCTCTGCTTCTCTTCCACACACTTAAAACTATAAAGTATGCATGTGCATATGTTTATTTCACTTTTTGAGAAGGGAATTTTGCTAACAAATATTTTATTGTACATGTAATCGCATATTTAATTACCCTTTGGACAACACAGCAGGAACACCACCAAATTGTTCATAAATTTGAATTTAAATGTGTGTTTTAGATTATTTTCCAGGAAGACCTAAATCACAAACTAGTGTGTTATTGCTGTCAATGTTTCAGCTGTAAAACCTATTTGACCAAGTGTTGCTATGGACAAAACCGCACTTGGCTGAAACAAGTTTTTTTTCCTTTACGAATACCTGAATCCATTTTTTAGGGAGATACTCGCACCAAAAAAATAGACTACCTCATGCCACCAGGAATCTCTTAATCACAGGACCCAAAAAGGGCACAGGAACTCAATTAGTTGGACTGCCTCCAGTAGAATTGTAACCCTTTACCAGCACATCCGATTGACCATGTCAATTTTGTTACTATAATGTATAACTCAAAAAAGAATAATTGCTCTATCGTAGGTGATGACAGGACACCAGATATGGTGAGATCAGATCTATGCTGATTTGCACGTGGTTGATCGCTGTTTTATGAGCAAAAAATGATGGAATGGACTGTGGTACACAGTAAATACAGTGAGTGACTCCAATTCAAGCAACCTACCCTACACATTTTTGCTTTTCTCACTTACATTCAAAGCATTAGATTCTGGGAGGGGAAGATAATAAATCTGAAAATATAACCAATCTAAAGCGAGAAGACCACACCCTAGATTTGAATGTTTCATAAAAAGCAATCCCTCTTCATGATAAAGATTTGCATTCAGATGCCAATTGCTCTTTTTAGGTCATTGTGAGGGGGGCCGTTGCAAAACCTTAGTTAAAGGATCCACGAGCTAAAACATATTAAAAGACAAATTAATTGATACAAATATGTAGCGCATCAAGATTTTTTGATTATGAATGGAGATAGGCGACACCTCTGATATCTCGTACTAAAACCGGAAGGATATCAAAAGCCATTTTAATGACGTGATTGGCATGTTTGTAATAAGCTCAATTCTCAAAGTTGATATAGTTGTCTGTATTACCTATGAGCTAGAATCTCTTTTTATGTTTTAAAATAGAAGTCTGTGGAATTCATCATCTATTTGAATTATTTTTGAAGAGGATGCCCCATTTCCCGGGCTTCTTTTCAGAAAATAAAATAAATGGTTTCTAGAAAATTTGCACAGTTTCCCATAACTAGAGTCTTTACAAAAGCCCCTCAATCATGTGTGTTGCATGTAGGGCGCAAGATGTCTTGGGAGCATACATTGACTGCCTGCTTAAAGTGGTAATTACTCTTCAGACTCTTTGTACCAGTTGGGATAACAGGCATGCAAGTGATACCCAGGTGCCATCTCTGAAACCCAAAAGACGTCAGGCTATATTCATACCCGGTGTCCACCAACCAGTTTCTTCCCACCAAGGTACCGGAGCTCCTATTCCATATTGTCCTTGGTATGTTTAAGGACTTGAAGTTCTGATCAGAGTAAATGCACACCAGCATAATCGGTTGATACCAGTTTCTCCCCCTGGTTTTCCTTTGCTCTGCAAAACCCGTGGAGATGCAATGTCCTGACTTGGAATGTTTCAAATTTAATTGAAGCTCAGGTTTTTGTTATCCTTGTTTTCCCACTTTTGCTTCCCAAGAAAGAATAAATATTGACACCATCCGAACAGTTGTTGTTGAGGTCAGAAAATGCTGTCGGAGCTAGCTTGAGGTTTTGTCTATTTTACCCGCTACCTCTGCTTCGTTCAATAGCTACAGTAAACAAGCATGGTAAGCCTTAAAACTCATAAGGGCTCTCACACCAAACCTTTGCCTGATGCTTAAAATTAGATCTGTATTTAGAATTGTAGTGCTTAGCAGTATTTCAGTCCCATCGGGGCTGCTGAAAGCTCTAGGTTCTTCTGCTTTGTGTGCATCATTATTTTATCCAACACCCTTGTTCCCATCTGTAAATAGTTGTATTCTTTCATGACTGCACTTGGAGTTTGAGTGTAATTACTTGTCACATAGCATCTCTGTTCCAAACCATCTCCCATCCTTTCAGGTCTCGCCTGAGCCAGCGCATGTGCTGCACGGAGAGACATTTAGAATACGGGTTTTCAAAGTACTGCCACAGCCGGCCTAGTGCTTGCATTCACGCGAGCGTGCACGCGCGCAGCCGCCCTCTGCCTCCCTTCCAGCGCGATCACTACTCGCGTGATTACCACAGAGCGCGTCCGATCACTTTTGCTTTCATGGACGCGCGCCCGTTACTTTTACGGCCACGTCTGGCGGCCCCGCGATCGCTTTCACTTTCACGGCCGCGCGGCCAATGCTTGTTGAAGTAGGCTTCATTCCTACATATATCGCAAAAACCTATCTGACTTTCTGCAAAACAGCAGTAGGACTGCCAAAGTGTTAATTAAATTCTTTAGCGCAAAGGGTATGCGGTTTTTGCAACCAGAAGTACTTCGAGAAACTATCGAATTACTTGTAAATTAGATTGCTGAATCTTGTACAACATGTTCCTTGTCTATTCAAGTTTTCTTTTAAGCCGTCAGCCCGATATGATCTTTGAAGGCCAATGTACTGCAGTTAAAAGGCTTTTGATAAACATTATCAGGTCACTTCTCACAGGCGAGACACATTTAGTGCTTCTCACCTCCGATGTCAACATTAGACGAGGATATTGACAAGCTGTCAATAAAAGATCATCAAACCTTGTGATAAAATCAGCACTCAACAAAGACAGCCTGGATCTCATTACTAGATTGCTAAAGCCGAATCCAGATAGGGCACATCTGTTCTTCCATCCACTCACCTTGCTCTTTTGTAAGAGGTTTCTTCTCTTCATTAGTCTTTTCTTTAACTTCCAGGACCTCATGTTCATTCCCTTTTCCTCTCCTCAGCTGGCTGGGCTCACCTTGTTGTGCAGCCTCCTTTGTTAAATCCCCAGTCCGGCGCGCGGGCAGGGCCTACCTGGGAACCAGACAACCACAGCAGCGGGAACACCCGTCTGCGCTAATGAGGTCTGAACAAGTTACGAGTTGCAATATGTGCATTTCACGGGGCGTCACCTCGATTCCGAACCGGCCTGTTTGTTTAATGTGGAGGCTGAGACAGGGAAGGCAGGTGAACGCGCGTGCCTGTCCCAGTGAGTAACACTCTGCCAAAGAACAGCCAGGTACACACTTCTCACATACATTTTTAGTTTCACTTCAACCTCAAAAAAATACTTCTACAACTATCTATAAACACATTCATACGTCATATGCACATATATTGCACATACATATTTTACACAGTTTGCTGCCATTGGCCGCATGCTAAATTGTAATATGCAGCTTTCATATTAAAATTGAAATATTGTCTTGCTTATAAATTTTCTAAACAGAAATAGCAAGGTCTCCTGATAACCGGAAAACTAAATACAACTCAGACCATTTGAGCTTAATAAATTTACCGTGGTCGGCCCCTCTCTGAAGAAGGTATAATCCAACCCATTCTAGAGAACGCCAGGGCCCAGCCCACACTTGAAAAACATTTCACCCATTTCAGAAACTGCAGTGCAGGAAGTTGACTCGGCCTTCAAATCAATACAGCAAAAATGGCAAACAGGCTAAATTTAAAAAAAATCAATTTTAGAATATTCACACCATGAATAATCAAGATTTTTAGCTTGTTTTGTTTACAGTTACGAGTCGTCATGGCTCATTAAGTGCTTTCGCGCGCAGCGCGCACACAACTCCCTCCGCCTCTCTCTCCCACTGCAGCCCCCATCTATGCATTCCGCGCGGCCAATGCGTGTCTTTTTTCCATCAAGTGCTGTTTAAAGGCTGAAATAGAACGCCTAGTTCCTTTATTTGACCCCGTAAAACTGTAAAATTCAATTCTGCCTTGAGCGTAATAATTATCTGCATGATAGGGGTTGAATGCTTCAATGGTGGCTGAAACAACATTTCTTCACAAAGCAAAGAACACATAATGCATTATTTATATATGTATTTATTTTGTTAAATGCAAGAGGAGTGGTTTAACTAAAAGAGCTCGGGGTACCTCCTGAAGTTGATTTCTTTGCTAGTCCAGTCTCTCAGCAATCTATCCACGAAGCAGCCTCTTCTGGCAGTGTGTGGAGAGGGCGAACCGTAGCAGCAGTTTTTCTAAAATCTCTTACCTCCGAGGTGGAGACATTTTGCAACCGGGGAGAGCGAGAAATATAATTTTTAGAAGCAGTAGACATCCCTTGATGTTGAGCAGCCTTCTCCGTTCGCCATTTCACACACGTTTGTTTAGCGCAGTGAAGGTGGCTTGTGTGCAACCCTCCTCGTACCGGCGGCACTTTCGTAACACTTGGCTGGTTTGCTTATCTTTCTTGTGGCCGTGCTGCCAATAGCCTTGATGGCAGAGAGCTTGGTCGGTTCCCCAGTCTGCTTTGCTGGCAACGTACTGGCTGCATCGTGAACATGTCAGATCTGTTAGCTTTGTTTCTGTCTGTGTAGCCAATAGGTCTCGCATTTGGGACTTTACAAGTGTTTAGCCATGCAGCAGTTGATGTAAGGATATTGTGCTGCATAACTCAATACTTATAAGGTCCCAAAAGCGAGATCTATTGGCTATGCCAATGCTTGTCCTCTTTGTATGTGTGCTGTAAAGTGCAGCACAAGTATTAAGGGGCATATTAACAAGCCAGGCGATAAAATTATCGCCGCTTTAGCAGCAGAAAACTGCCGCTAAAGCGGCGATATTGGGCTTGATAATATGCTCTATGGATTTAAAATTGAAGCCCATGTTAAATGTGAAGGACGTCTAACCTGAGCTTCAATTGGAATTCCATAGAGCATATTATCAAGCCCATTATCGCCGTTTTAGCGGCATTTTTCTGCCGCTAAAGCAGCGATAATTTTATCGCCTGGCTTGATAATATGCCCCAAAGTTGGAAAAGGAAGGAGAAATGAAAGCATTTCTCCCTCGTTGCGCCTGCTCAGAAAGGGTGCAGTTTTCTGACGCTAAAACCTGTCTACTTTATTTAGTAAATATGGTTTAGCGTCAGAAACCGAGGGTGGTTGCATGGGAACGACCATTCACCACCCATGGCACGGCCGCCTGGCGCTAAGTAATGTGTTACTTTCACGTTATTTTCAACAAATTCAGGGGCATATCAACAACAACCGGCGATAATTATCGCTCAGCGCTCTTAGCGTGAGGATAATTATCGCCGGCTAGCGTGAATTTTTATCGCTGAGATAGCGTGCTATTAGCAACGCTTATCTCAATAGCGATAAAAATCTACACGCTAACAGGCTAACGTGAGATTATCGCTGGAAACCCAGCGATAATCACACGTTACCTTGTTGATAGGGACAGGCAAACTTAGCCATGATATCCTCCTTCCATAGGATATCATGGCTAAGTCAGAAAATTAGCAGACGTAAAAAAGCAGCGTTAACAGCGTTTAGCGCTGCTTTTTTTGTCTCTAACAGGGTTAGCGACATTCTTGATAATAGGAGAAATGTCCCTTAGCGACATTTCTCCTATTATTTTACTCTGGAATGCCCCCTTTGCATCTCATTAGAGATACAAGGGGAAGCGTAGAGTAAAAGGGTGCTGACATGCAAATTTGCGTGTTAGCACCCTGTTGTTGATAGGGTGCTAGTTTTATCTCTGCTTTTTTGGCTTTTAAAGCCAAAAAAGCAGAGATAAAGCCCTTGTTGATATGCCCCTCAGTCCTAGAAAGTAAATCGGAAAAAAAGATTTTGCGATGATTAGTGACGCAGACACCGTGTATAATCTTAGTAAATCTCCTCCACAGTTGCTTCTATATATACAGGCTGCTTTTTCAATTCAATCAACAACAAAAAGACACAATTCAACTCAGTTATATAGAGTTTCGTAAAATATTGTAAAGCAGACCTGCTGTTGTGATAATGTTAATGTTTTTACTGGTTTAAGCGTGAAAAATGGCACTCATCAGGCCTGGCGCAAAATATAGGCGTAAAGCAAACCTTCACTTAGAATACGGAGAAATTTCTTCTGTTCTTTGAAATAGTTGTGCTGAACCCTCCTGGTAGAAACATAATAAAGTTGGACAGACTGATGAGCGCAGCAAGTAGTTGGCAAAAAAAAAAAAAGAACTCCTCAGACATGTGCGCGAGCAGACTTTATCGTCATTCTGTCAAGGCTTACGTTTTATCCCAATCTGTCATGGCCGCTTGTTAGCAAAATATTTTCAGGGTTGGACGTCTTTTAACCCGATCTAGCATGGATACCACGCCTTTCATTCCAGTGACGTACAAAGGAATGCCCGGATTACTTACCGGTAATCTTCATTACTCCGAGTCCTAGTCTTCCTCGCCACAGTATTCACCAATGAGCCTCCGGCTCCACACAGAACTCCAAGTAACTTAAAAGAGCAGCGCTCTAGTCTCCCCTCCCTCCTCCAACATGGCCCCCAGTGGCTTCAGCCAATCCCATAAAGGGATACAAACCAGCAAGCCCGATCTGATAATCAAAGCCGCAGACATGAAGCCACCACCAGGGCCGGGAGGGAAGGGAAACTATACTGTGGCGAGGAAGACTAGGACTCGGAGTAATGAAGATTACCGGTAAGTAATCCGGGCATTACCTCCTCGTCCAGTCTTCCTCGCCACAGTATTCACCAATGAGCCGATACCAAAGCAATCAGCTTCATGTAAGGAAAAGACCACAGCAAAGTGCAGTGAAACTAGATTTAATATACAGAGGTACAGCAATCAAATACAACCCCTCAAGGCATCCCCGCAGTCAACACAGAAGATGCAAATGAAACAGAACCCCCACCCCCAACCTGGAGGCGGTAATGGGACATGAATGTATGAGGTGAAGACCAAGTAGCAGCCCGGCAAACATCCTCCATGGACACCCCTTTGAAGGAGGCCCAAGACACAGCAACAGAGCGGGTGGAACGCCCCTGAACAGGAAGGGAGGGAACTTCAGCAACCGAAGCATACGCCAACAAAATGGCCTCCTTAATCCAGCGACTGATCGTCGAGAGGGAGGGTTTCAGACCCTGACGTGACAAACCATAATTGACAAACAAGTTGTCCACTTTGCAAAACGAAGACGTGCGCGATAAATATATCAATAAAGCACGCCGAACATCCAAGAGGTGCAACAGGGATTCCTCATCCGAGGAAGGATCAGGACAAAGACATGGAAGCACCACCTCAGAAGACCTATGAAAATAAGAACCCACTTTAGGAATGAACGTAGGATGAGGGCGCAACACCACCCTGTCCGGCAAAACCAACAAAAAGGGAGCAGAACGAAGGAATGCACCCAGCTCCCCCATACGTCTGGCAGAAGCAATCGCCACAAGAAACACCACCTTGAGTGTCAAAAACTTCAACTCCACCGACTCCAAAGGCTCGAACGGAGCCAACTGCAAGGAGCGCAAAACCAAAGGCAGGTCCCAAGGTGGAGGACACATAATAGGACGGGGGCGTTGGAAAGATAGAGACTTAAAAAGTCTAGCAACCAAAGGTGAAACAGAAATCAAAGGAAGGACGTGGAACGCCTGAATCGCAGCCCACTGAGCCCTAAGAGTCGAAATGGCCAAGCCTAGCACAAACCCATCATTCAAAAAATCCAAAATGCGAGCCGGATCCAAAGAAGCCACCGACAGATCGCGACCCAGACACCAAGAAACAAAATTATCCCAGTGTTTAGCATAGGACTTAAGGGTAGAAGGTCTCCTGGACTGCTGAATGACCCCAGCTACAGCCAAGGAACAGCCAGTTCGCATCAACGAATCCCTCTCAAGAGCCAGGCCCGCAGACCCAAGGACCGGAACACAGGCAGAGGAAGAGGAGGGCCCAACAGAGGGTAAGGACTGAATGGCAAGGCCCACCCCGGAGACACAGCCAATTCCAACATCAGGGGATACCAAGGGCGACGCACCCAACCCGGAGCAATGAGAAGCACAAAGGATCCCTCCCTCTTGATCTTCTGCAAGACCGCCGGAATCAGGGGAACAGGAGGAAAGGCATACAAGAGACCCTTCGGCCAAGGGAACGACAGGGCATCCACCCTCCAAGCATCCCGGCAAGGCATAATTGTGCAATAGCAACGGATCTTGAAATTGTCCCGGGAAGCAAAGAGGTCGACAATCGGACAACCAAACATCCGTCGCAACCTCCTGAAAATCACAGGCGTCAGGGACAAAGAGCCCATGGAGGGAAACACCCGGCTCAGACAATCCGCCACAGTGTTCTCCGTGCCAGGAAGATAAATGGCAGACAGGGACTCCAGATTCAACTCCGCCCAACCACAAATCTGACGGCCGAGGCAACTGAGGGATCGAACTCTGCACCCTCCCTGATGGTTTATATAGGACATCACAACCTGATTGTCCGTTCGAACCTGCACATGGTGACCCTGAACCAGACTCGAGAAATCCAACAAACCCAGAAGGACGGCTTTCAGCTCCTTGTAGTTGGAGGAACATGACACCACCGACTGAGGCCAAACCCCCTGAGTCGTCGAATCCCCCAGAGTAGCACCCCACCCCAGCAGGCTGGCATCGGTAGTGACCACGCGGGTGGGAACAATCAGAAAAGGGCGGCCCCTGGACAGATGACCGTCGACCAACCACCAACCCAGGACCACCCGAACCTCTTCCGACATAGGAATCAAAACAGTCATATCCAGGGAACAGGGGTCCCAATGCGACAAAATGTGCGATACCACCGGGTACATGTGAAGGCGAGCCCACGGCACCGTCAACAATGACGCCGACATCAGACCCTGAACCCTCAGCCATAGGCTCACAGGATGAGACAGTCCCACCAACAGGGCACGAACAGCAGACATCAGGGACAGAATCCTGGGAGGAGGAAGGAACACCATACCCAACTGAGTCCTGAACAGAGCCCCAATGAAAGTCAATTCCTGTGCAGGAACCAGGGAGGACTTCGGGACATTCACGAGGAACCCATGACGTTCCAGGACATGGCACACCCTCTTGACATGCAACTCCGCCTTGGGAAGAGAAGAAGCAGAAATTAAAATGTCGTCCAGATAAGGAAACACACTAATGCCCTCCCCATGCAATAGGCCAATAAGAGGAGCCAGAACCTTAGTAAAGACCCTGGGAGCAGAGCAGAGTCCAAATGGCAGTACCTGGAATTGGTAATGCTGACCCATCACGCAAAATCGGAGAAACTTCTGGGAATCCGGATGAACCGGGACATGGAGATAAGCATCCCTCAAGTCTATCGATGCAAGGAAGTCGCCCCGAGAAATCAGAGGAAGGATCAACGGAAGGGAAACCATCTTGAACTTCTCGTGAGGGATGTAAGTATTCACCCACTTCAGGTCCATCACAGGGCGAAGATCTCCAGTGCGCTTCGACACCAGGAACAGGATGGAATACACGCCCAGCCCCAACTGATCGATGGGAACAGGAACCACCGCACCCTTGACCACCAGTGAGTCGACGCCGTCCAAAAGCGCCAATCTCCTTACAGGATCTCTGGGACAAGGAGTAGCCCTGAAACAGTCTGGGGGAGTCAGGATAAACCCAATCCGCAAACCCTCTGAAACCACCTGCAGCACCCATTTGTCCGAAACAGACCGTCTCCAAGACTCCAGGAAGAAACGGAGGCGACCCCCAACCGGACCCATACCAGGAGCGATCCAGTCACGACTTAGGTGCAGGAGTGGAGGAGGAAGAGGAACCGGAGAACCGGGTCTTACCAAAGGAAGGAGCACCCCGGCCACGCCCCCTCCCACGAAAGGGCTGACCAGCACGACCCCTCCGAGAAGGGCCAAAAGCTCTCTGAGAACCAAAGGAACGGAAGTGACCCGCTCGCTCAGGAGCCAGTAGCTTACGGTCCTCCGCCGTTTTCTTAACCATGTCATCCATCAGTGACCCAAAAAGTTTAACCCCAGAAAAAGGAATCTTCATCAGGAGATTTTTCTGCGCAGCATCAGCCTTCCACGAACGAAGCCACAACTGACGCCTCGCAGCCACCGAAGACCCAGCTGCGGAAGCCGCAGCCCCTAAAGAGTCAAAGGAGACATCCGAAAGCAACCGAACCTGTTGCTCCATCATCGCCAGGGTAGAAGAAACATCCTCCCCTTGGTCCATCAATTCAGACAGGGACTGAAAATCCTTCAGCAAGGATTGTATAGTGTAAGATGCATAGGCAGCCGCCCTGATAGAGAAATTAGCAGCCGCAAAAGTGCGTTTCACCGCACCATCCACTTTACGGTCAACCGGGTCAGCAGGAGAAGAATCCTCAGACACCACAGTACCATGAGACACCATGCTGGCCAACAATGAATCAACCTTCACCGAAGAAGGGAACTTCACATCAAAGTCCTGCAGCGGGTATCGCTTACTCAAAAAGCGTGGAAAGGAGCCTCTGTCCACATCTTTCCATTCATTCTCCAGGACCTTCAAGACCGAAGAGTGTAAAGGCAAAGAATCAGGCGCAGGACGCTGGTATTGCGCAAAGAGATCGTCATCCAGAGGAACCACAGAAGTAGGAAACACCAAGTTCTCTCTAATGTGACCCAGCACCTCCTTCAGGTCGGCACCCTGCACAAAACGACCTCTGACATCAACATCCTCCTCAACGTCAGAATCAGCAGCCGCAGCTACCTCCACCTTAGCCCGCTTAGCAGGAGGAACAGGCGTCTGACTTTGCAGAGCAGCAGCAACAGCAGAATTGATCAGCTGCTGTAACACAGCCATAGACGGTATCTGGACACCAGAACCAGAAGCCTCAGGAGCAGAATCAGGAACATCACCACACTCCATGACAGCAACACACCAGTGAACGCACGAAGAGAACACAGGCAGAGGAGAAGACAACACGCCTGGCTTAAAAGGCCCCGGGGTTGCTAGGTAACCAAACCAGCCAGAACCCGTAACCAGACCAACCAACCATAAAGGGAGGAGAAACAGCCTCGCGCATGGTCACATACCCAGCCAGCGAGGACCGAGGCAGAGGTGAACAAGGAACACACCACGAAGAAGCCGTGAAAGAAACGCCCACGGGAGCCACCCGCCCCCACAGCACGCACACGCTCCAGGAACAGCAGGTAAGCAATGAGACCGGGAGCCTCGGGCCCCCAGATCAAAGGCATCCGGCCGCGCTACGTCCGCTGAGCAGGACGCGCGGCCGGGAAATGAAGCAGACCACGAGGGATCGTCAGTTTCACCGAACGACACAGGCCAACAAACAAACAAGACGAACGCCGCTGAAAGTCCGCTAGAGCAGGACCAGCGGCGTCAAAGGCAGTAGCAGGAGGTACAACACAACCATTTAATCGAACTACTACCCCCAAACTAAATACCCAAGGGCATAACGGGACCGCTGAAGCAGGAACCCAGCCCCACTCACCTGAGGACACCACCGGTCAACACAGGCAACGCAGCACTCGGAGAAGTGCAGAAAAAAAGAACAGATCGGGCTTGCTGGTTTGTATCCCTTTATGGGATTGGCTGAAGCCACTGGGGGCCATGTTGGAGGAGGGAGGGGAGACTAGAGCGCTGCTCTTTTAAGTTACTTGGAGTTCTGTGTGGAGCCGGAGGCTCATTGGTGAATACTGTGGCGAGGAAGACTGGACGAGGAGGTAATGGCGAGTCATTCTAGCCAGTGAGGTGTTTGGTTTGCCGAGGACAGATTACAAACAGGGCGTGGCCGCAGAACTAATATTTGCATATTTTCTGTGCAATGCCATTAACTTCTTTTCTTTGGTTTTCTGTGCTAATTTGTCAATAATGACTTCTGCTTACTACCCTCAGATCTTTTACTCCTTCCCATTTTAATCAAAGTGAATATATTAAACAGGGTATAACAAAAGTAGGTGTTACTTAGCGCTGGGACGTGACTGCCGATTTTAGTGGTAAGAATATAGCTCTTTACTAGTTGTCTAGTAGGTTCCTCTGAGGAGGAGCCGCCTACTCGTGGTTAAGGAAAGATATGCAGAGAAAGGAAAACGCGATGAAGAATTACCATACCGTTTTCATTAAGTGCTGGATATTAATTCGTTTCTCGGCAAAGGTTTAAAGTCAGCTTCATCTAGTAGGCATTTCTAACTGTTTGAATTAATGATAGATGTTGCCAGAAGGTTTTGAAAATACAAAGGTCAGCGAGGCTCGTCGTTATTTGCCGTAAATTGCCCAATTTGACCTTGTTTTGAAAGCTGTGATTTTTTTAGTCCATATAACCTTCATTCTAGATTTGCTGCTAAGTAGAATGCTTTGTGAGAAGTTGTCTCTCGAGAGATAATTAAATGATTACAACAAGTTCAACTAAACAGACTTGCACAGTGTAAAGTAACAGGGCCTGGACCCACTGGCTAAAGAAACAGTGGCACTAGTTACATGGATACTTACGAGTTAGAGCACTCGGGCCCTTTTTAGGTCTCGCCTGGCGAAAGCGCACATGCGCTGCACTTGTCAGAGACCTTTTGGAATCGATTCTTCGCCGTAGGCTCATGCACGCATCTGCATGGACAAAGATGGCTGCTCTCGCCATCTGTCCAATGTAGACAGCATGCGCGTGTCCGTGGGACAGTGGACAGTCCCACGCCATTTTGTTGTAGCTCGAGTCTACCCGTCGCACACGCGTGCGCGCGCCTTTAAACACGCCGTGCTTTCACTTTAAACTGAAATGAAAGCACGCCGCCATGCACACATGCGTGCACTTTAAACACGGCGTGCTTTCACTTTAAACTGCGAGTAAAGTGAAAGCACACCGCAATGCGCGCGCCTGCTGCAACTCTGTGTAATCTGAAAGTCATGTGAAAATACTGAGAGGCAGCACCGGTCCAACTTTCAGTTTTCATGGGTAAGATCTACATAAAAGAAGTCAATAGCATGTCTGGGAAAGGGTTCTTGGTAAAGGACCGTGGTAGCTTTGCCAAGCATCAGGTCATAGTGTGTGGAGGACTGATGATTATTGGGCATTACTGTTGTTTTCAAAACTAACGTTACCTGGTCGTAGAAGATTATTTGATCTCACAGCTGTTTCCATGTATTTAATACTGCAATGTCGCCTTTAAAGTGGTAGCATACAAGACTGATAAAAAAAGATCTCTCCAGTTGGTGCAGTCTGGTCGCTCTACAGAGGAGGTGGGGCGGCCAGCAGCCTGAGCCTGAGTTTCTCTTCACTTACCACTATGAACTAGGGGCGCTTACAAGCAGGTAAAACTGCTAGCACGTGACAGACCACTGCATTGGGCTGGTACTATACTAAGGTAATTCTAGCCAGCTGCCTAGGGAGCCTTTTTCAAGGGTGGCAGATCACATGCACCCGTTTGTTAAAGGATGGGTGTTTGAAATGTCACTTCACCGATGGCGCTAAAATTCTTGCGCCGCTCCACACTTCATTTACTCCTCCTAAGCGCTCTGAGCAGACTTTGACCCAAACAACTTTGCACCTCGCGCCAGCAAGCTGATGTGGGGTGCTGGCACATGGGACAGTGAAGCCCCCACTCTCTTCCCACCACTTGGACGCCTATCAGATGGGCATTGTGCATCCTGCATGGACTCAGAATGTCAAGCCAGGGTCCTCCTGGCTGTTTTAGAACACCACTGGAGAGACGTGGCACATGGGCCACCACTTAGTTTTAGAAGTGCATCCCTGTCTCCAGGTGTATGCCCGCCCTCCATCAAACGTAGTTTTTAGAGGGCGAGGACGGCCTATGATGAAGCATGACACCAGGCGGTGTGTGAGGCAAGTCCTTCACTGTTTGTGAGATGCCCCCATTGGAGTTGCATCTCTAGAGACTCTGTAGGAACCTGTAGGAACCATTACTAGGGACAGCCCTATTTTGTGTTTACATAATATATAGGAGGCTGGCTAGTCCCTAGGCCCTGCGCCTCTAGTTCCCTTCCCTAGTTCAACATTAGGGTTAGTGTGTGTGGCAATTGAAGGCTGCCAGGGCGCAACTAGCTGGCCTAGACCTCGATCGTGCCGAGTATGCAGCCCTGCGGCTCCGCCATACATACTATGTGGGAGGCGATAAAACGGGGCGTCTCCTCGCCAGCGTGCTTAGAGCTTGGGTCCAGCGGTCAAAAATCACAACCCTTTACAACACCCAAGGAGAGAAATTGGACAGCGATGACCAGATAGCTGAGGCCTTTAGAGAGTTTTACGCATCGCTGTACAGCGCAGATCGGTCTCTTGACACAGATAGAGATGCTTACCTGAGGGGGGCGGCGACGACAGCGCTCAATACAGTGGGGGCCGCCGCGTTAGACGCGCCTATCAGGATAGAGGAGGTGGTCGGGGCGATCTCTCGCCTTAAGCACTTGAAGTCGCCTGGGCCGGATGGCTTCTCGGCTGGCTTCTATAAAGCTTTTTGCCCGGTACTAGCACCACTTCTGACTCGACTTTTCAAATAATTCCAGGGGCCTGGTTCGATACCTCCGGATATGTTGGAAACCAACATCATTGTACCACCTAAGCCAGGTAAAGATGCCACCCAATGCGCCGCTTATAGGCCTATCTCCCTACTTAACCTAGACCTTGAACTCTTCACAGGGGTTCTAGCTTCCAGACTTGGACCACGTCTACCTGGCTTCATCGAGCCAGACCAATCTGGCTTCATTCCCAACAGACAATGCAGTGATAATACCAAACGCCTTACGCACTTAATAGACAAAGCTCACTACGAGGGGATGGATGTCATGCTCCTGTCAATAGACGCCGAAGAAGGCGTATGACAGGGTGGATTGTTTTTTTTTAGATAAAACGATGGCACACTTTGGACTCGAGGATCGCTTTAGGGCATGGGTTGCCAGCTGTTATGATAAACCTAGAGCAACGATTCGTGTCAATGGCATAGGCTCCAGGCCCTTCGACATCAGGAGAGGCACGCGGCAGGGATGCCCGCTTTCGTCCCTTCTCTTTGTGCTCTATGTAGAACCTCTGGCGCAGAGGATCCGAGACATCACGGGCATCACCTTTGGGGGGGAACATCATACACTTAGCCTATATGCAGATGATATCTTGGCTGCGCTGGACAAAACTAAACAATCAGTGCCTGCCTTCTTGAGGGAGCTTGAGACCTTTGGGAGGGTATCTAGCTTTAAAATGAACAGGGGGAAATCAATGCTCCTCCCATTGGGCCACAACACACACACAGTCAGCGATGCATCTTCTGAATACGTGGGTCTACAAATCCAGGCCTCAATCCCATACTTGGGGATAGTCCTAACCCCATCCACCGAGCGGACGGTTCCTTTGAACTACACGAATATCACCTCCCAGATACAGGGTGGCCTAAGGAAATGGCAGAAACAACCCCTATCACTGCTTGGTCGCATCACTGCGGTGAAGATGTCCATAGTACCCAAACTCCTCTATATCTTTCAGACCATCCCGGTGATCCCTCCCCTGGGCACCATAAAAAAAAGCTACAAGAAGCAGTGCAACACTTCATATGGGCCGGGAAAAGCCCACGTATGCGCAGAGACCTCTCCTACGGACCTCCGGATGAGGGAGGCCTGGGGATCCCAAACCTACTGCACTACTTTAAGGCAGCACAATTGAGATACCTCGTAGAATGGAGCTGGCCCGAGTCGGAGAAGAGATGGCTCTTTCAGGACAGGGCGATGGCACAAACATCGCCTTGGAAGATACCCATCCTAAAGCACCCGATAGGCCAGCCTACCTTCAGAATTCCCCCATCACTCGCACAGTGATGCAGGTGTGGGACACAGTAGCGGGTAAGAGGGGACTCACCACTTTTCCCTCGCCGCTCACACCTTTATTTGATAATCCTGACTTTAATCCGGGATTAGAGAGGAGGGCGTTTCAGCCGTGGCGGATGTCGGACTGTAGATCCGCAGGCCACCTATTCGATCTTGAGGGATTTATTCAGCTCTCCGATTTACCACAGCTTTACGGCATCAAAGTTCCGCAACGGTATCAATATTTTCAAATTCGACATTGGTTGACACAGCCCAAAATACGCCCTCTAGTCGGTAGAAAGCTGATAGCTTTTGAAAAATGGCTCCTTACCAAAGAGTCGGACTGAAAGCTGATCACTGAATTGTACAAGATGATCTGCCCGCCGGTCGCTTCGCGCCCCTCGGCCGGTCAGAAACGTTGGGAAAGAGAGCTGAGGAGAAACCTCACCGTAAAGGAATGGCTAGCTATATATTATAGGGCCAACCACACGGCCAGGAACACTGCCAGCAAGGGAACAGCGGTAAAGGTCGCGACCTACTGGTATTTGACTCCGGTCGGGTTAAATAAGGGCAACCCTAACCGTAGTCCAACTTTCTGGAGGGGAGGTGATGAGGAGGGCACCTTGACCCATCTACTATGGGAGTGTAGAGACGTGACAGCAGTCCTTAATGACATTGACAAACACTTTGATACCGAAATCTACCGTTTCCCCGCCTATACACTTCTAGGGCTGCCCAACGCACTCACATTTCCACTGAAATCCATCAGGGGGCGACAGATGGGTCTGGCCATGGGAGCAGCTGTTCAGCACATCATATCGGTCTGGGGAACACAAACTCGACCTACCCACACAGGGTGGCTGCATAAACTATGGCACACAGTTAGAATGGAACGCATACAAGCAACTCTCACGCAGTCTACAGCATCCTTCAACACGGTCTGGTAACCTATCCTGTCACTCCTATCAACGGAATTTAATGAAGTCAACTGCCCAAAGTACCTTCGCCTCTTGCGACTTACCGACACACTGACCTCCAGAGACACTCCTGGAAATTAGACAATTGGTGGTTCTTCCGTGTGAGGGCCTAAGAAGGTATGGACATGGCACACCGGTTGGGGAGGGATTCAATGGGGGGGGGGGTTTATTGTTGTTCTTTCTTGGCATTTTGGGGGTGGATGAGTGAATAAGTAGTGGGAGCCTCGGCCCCGCCCACACCCATGGACACTCGGGACCCCGACAAACTTTTGCTACAATGAGCTGTTATGAGGGGGATGGGATGGAGCCTGGGGTTCATCTGCAATGTACCTACATGGGAGAATACGAGACTTGTAATGCATCTGCTTCAATGCCAAAAATTAATAAAAAACAAAGGTAAACCTAAAACTGCTGTGTTTATTTCCATCCCTGCTTCTTCTACTCCAGTCAGGACCCCCTAACATATCTACTTCCTCAAAAAACAGGCACACCTTTTTAGGCCACCTTTTTTAAATGCGATTTTCTTGAAATGTGGGCACTATGAGCTGATTCTGCTATATTACTTAGTTGGAAGTGCACCTTTCTATGACAGTACAGTTAGACGTCAGTGATAGAGCAGATGTAAAAACATTACATTCTGTTCACAGGAGCCAGTGTTCGTTCGTTAATGGCACTGAACCCATATATGAGAAAAAGATAATATTAGGGTTCTTGTGTAAGGTAACTGGTGCTCATGTAAAGTGTTCCAGTACCTTTGAGTCGAGTTTGCACTATATAAAACAGGAAACAAAAAAAATCATCTCGCTACTGCCTCGTCCAGTCATACTCCTAGCTGTTTAAGGATATGCCAAGCTCATTCTTCTCATGACAGCCGGGTTGCAAGAAATTACAGAAGGCAATGCCACACCCATTTGTATTAATTTTTAACAAAATACTTTAAGAGCACAGTGTCAGAAGGAAGAACACTATCGGAGAAACTACTGACGGAGCAATACATCAACTCTGTAGTGGTGGGCAAGTGACTGCCATGCAGGAGTCATGAAAGACTTTTTTTTGTTTTGCAGTCTGTTCTGTACACACAGTGTGTTTGTGTTTTTAAAAAAAGCTCTGTTCATTTACTTGTAAGTCTTGAGTTTATGCTTTTGTCACCGGGAAGTTTGTTCCTGGTCCACAGTTTGTCTCCTTCCAGTACATGTCTGTGAGCACTGACCTTCGGTTGTGAACAGTTTGTACAGCACATCACTGACGTCTAATGGGTAACTCTTCTTACAGCTCAGTAGCCCCTTCTCCAGGACAGCTCAGCGTCACTCCAAACCTTTGCTTATATTCATGGACAAGAAGTCCAAAAACATTGTGAATGAGATGTTGTCACCAATATGGCGGAGCCCGTGAAAGGAGCGCCTTCATGTTCTGTATGAGACGGTGAGTCCATGTAGATCTGTGAGCTATTTAATCACCGGATGACCCAGGCTAGTTTGCTTAATCATGAATTCACTAAACAGGACTGTAAAACTAGGGCAGAGCTGGAAAAAGTTGTATGCCGGGTGGCAGTGGTGTCAAAGGGAATCATGCTTGATCTAAGTTAGGGGGTCCATGACCTTCTAGTCTAGCTTATGAAGCCTTGTTTAATGTAAGCATTAGTGATTGGACTCCGTAAGACTTTGTGCGCTAAGGAGTCAAGGCAGATGTCCCTGCAGAGTTTTAACATGCATTGCAGGGACAATGACCACTCCTCGCTGCACTGCTGTCATTTGCAATGTGATACTAGTGTGGCCTAGTGATGATGTTGGGCCTGGTTGGTTTGAGCTATGGAAGTGTATGTGATGTTTTGATTCCCTGTTTTGCTCCATTGCTTGAACTATGGTGTACAATTCAAGTTTCCTGTAAGCCATGACCGTCCATCAATTTAGAAGGATGAAGAAAACCCCTATATGTAGGGCATAGAATGTATTCTACCACTTCACCAGCCTTACTAAGGAATACACTTTGTATTTTGATTGCAATTCAGCATAGTGAAAGATTTGTCTATTGCCTCTGCTTCTCTTCCACACACTTAAAACTATAAAGTATGCATGTGCATATGTTTATTTCACTTTTTGTGAAGGGAATTTTGCTAACAAATATTTTAATGTACATGTAATCGCATACTTAATTACCCTTTGGACAACACAGCAGGAACACCACCAAATTGTTCATAAATTTGCATTTAAATGTGTGTTTTAGATTATTTTACAGGAAGATCTAAATCACAAACATTGCTGTCAATGTTTCAGCTGTAAAACCTATTTGACCCAGTCTTGCTATGGACAAAACCGCACTTGGCTGAAACACGTTATTTTTTTCCTTGACTTATGCCTTGATCCATTTTTTAGGGAGATACTCGCACCAAAAAAATAGACTACCTCATACCACCAGGAATCTCTTAATCACAGGATCCAAAAAGGGCACAGGAACTCAATTAGTTGGACTGCCTCCTGTAGAATTGTAACCCTTTACCAGCACATCCGATTGACCATGTCAATTTTGTTACTATAATGTATAACTCAAAAAAGATAATTGCTCTATCTTAGGTGACGACAGGACACCAGATATTATGAGATCAGATCTATGCTGATTTGCACGTGGTTGATCACTGTTTTATGAGCAAAGAATCATGGAATGGAATGTGGTACACGGTAAATACAGTGAGTGACTCTAATTCAAGCAACCTACCCTACACATTTTTGCTTTTTTCACTTACATTCAAAGCATAAGATTCGGGGAGGGGAAGATAATAAATCTGAAAATATAACCAATCTAAAGCGAGAAGATCACACCCTAAATTTGAATGTTTCATAAAAAGCAATCCCTCTTCATGATAAAGATTTACATTCAGATGCC
The DNA here is from genome assembly GCF_964204655.1 of Triturus cristatus. Classification (NCBI taxonomy): domain Eukaryota; kingdom Metazoa; phylum Chordata; class Amphibia; order Caudata; family Salamandridae; genus Triturus; species Triturus cristatus. The sequence goes on from NC_140588.1 coordinate 1,043,278,715, forward strand.
AATTGCTCTTTTTAGGTCATTGTGAGGGGGGCTGTTGCAAAACCATAGTTAAAGGATCAATGAGCTAAATAGGGCTTTGGGGGGGCGGCCGACCAACGAGAGGCCTGCCCCCCCCCGGGGATTTTTGGGCTGGTGGTGCAGCCCAGAGCCCAATTGGGCTTGTTGGGCTTGTTGGGCTATATTTGGGCTGGGGGGATATGTATGCGGCCATTTTAGGTCACCAGCCACCATTTCGGTGGGGTGACACGGCAGGAAATGTTTTGTGTGTATGTCTTCCTCATTTCAACTTTGGGGCATTAACTTGTGAACGGTGTACCAGCAGCTCACCCCTAGCCACAGCGGACCTACTTCCCCTGCCTCTGCCCAGCCGAGTCCTCCCACTGCCGCATATAAGATCCTTCGCGGCCGCCGAGCGGAGGACTCGGATTCCCAGCGGGCTGTGCGGCGGCGCTCTCTAAACACGTCATTCCTGGCGCCTGGAGGCGCTTGAAAGGCCGGGACCTCCCGACAGAGCGTGGATCCTCATTTCAACTTTGGGGCATTAACTTGTGAACGGTGTACCAGCAGCTCACCCCTAGCCACAGCGGACCTGCTTCCCCTGCCTCTGCCCAGCCGAGTCCTCCCGCTGCCGCATGTAAGATCCTTCGCGGCCGCCGAGCGGAGGACTCGGATTCCCAGCGGGCTGTGCGGCGGTGCTCTCTAAACGCGTCATTCCTGGCGCCTGGAGGCGCTTGAAAGGTCGGGACCTTCCGCGACGCAGGACGCCGGGCGAAGCCCGGGCAAAGGGCGGGCCCTCTGTGGCCCTCAGTGGCATGAGGAGGCTGTGCTGTGCTACCCCCTTTGGTTGCAATTCTCTACAGTTGTAGCAGCACTAAGGGCCTCCTTGTTAACTTTGTGATCCCTTGCGAGCAGTTGCCAAGCCGAGGTCTGCTTGCATATAGGTACACTTTCCTCAATTTACCTTATGTTCCTCATGGTGTCATTGTGTGTGTCACATCTTGGATAGCCTTGATAAAGTTAAAAAAAAAAGAAAACTTACATTCCGCATTTAGGTTGACAATTGCTATTAATTTTGCACAAAATGGGAAGGCGCCCTGCCCTAAGACCCGCTCCCGCAGCAAATCAAACTGTAGCCATTCCTCAACTCCCTAGCTTAACGGCGATAGACCGTATGTTACAAAAAACAATTGGTGTGGTGGCTAATGCCATCGAAAATACGGAACACCGCCTGTCACTACCCGTAGGGTTTCCTCCCCCCCTGCTCCCATCTAATTTATCTATGCTCACAACTAACTCCCATGATTCAATCTTGGAACCCTCCTTTTTAGGTCTTGCTGAGCCAAAGGCTCGAAGAGACATTTTATATGTGGGATTTTCAAAGTGCTACCCACAGTTTTGGCTGGCCTAAACCTTGAGTGCACGATCACATGCACGTGCACAGCTGCTCCCACTCCCCCCTCCCTTCTCTATAGCTTTGGCTACTTTGAGCACTTCAAAGGGTCCGCTCCCCCGCCCCCAAGCGCTCGTGCCCACGCTCCGCCGGGCTTGTCTTGTTTTTCATTTTTTTTTTTTACTTTAAGCGCGTGCGGCCAATGCTTGTTTTATGCTTGTTTTCTTTATTTTGAAAGCAGCCGTGTGACCAGTGCTGATACTGCTTCCTCACTTGTCTCTCACGCCCGCCCGTCCGTGCTGTGTCTGTGTTTAGCCTTACTTGCCTGGTTGTTAGGACGGTGAGCCCGCCAGATCACGTGACGGCGGACAGCTTTAGTCGGCAGAGCATAGCTGAGGCGGGGAAGGCGTAGGGAAGATCGTGGGCCTTGTCACGAGCAATTACAGGGCTGAATTGAGGTAACTGAATAATTGAACAGCCTCCCTTCCAAATTACTGATTTAGGCCGCGAATGAAAAAGTAGTTAAGTAGGTTAAGTGAAGTGATAAAAACGGCCTTGTTTTAAGCTCTGTATTTTAATTGTGTGCAGAGTTCGTCGGTTTGAACCATTTCATACTTGTATTTCAAGACCTTCGCCAGTGTTTCCAGGCACATTTCTTATATTTTCCTTTTTAGTGAATGTTATCCGGGCCGCCTCTTGCGACTGCTATTCTTCCGGCGGCGAGCGCGATGTGTTTTGCAGTCACCTTGAAGATTGCATGTGAATGCTGGCTCATCAAAGCGTCTGAAATGCAGTGGAAATAGTAATGTGTTTTTTTTTTCCTAGTGATATTTCTTTTTTCGCTGCACTGAGAGGGAAGGTCTCTGCCTCAAAGCCAATCTTTCAAATGGGGTTCAGTCATCAGAGTGCGAGTCACGGAGAGGTGTGCCTTGAAAGTGTGAACTGCGCCTGCGTCCTATTCCAGTGATGGGCGATAGCTGTGACCAATCGAAGGTTTGGGGCACCTCGTAGAGAGCCCTCCACCAAAGCATAAACTCTTTAGCTTTTCATCTTCACCAGTGCAGTAGGTCTCGCATTTGCGAGAGTTTCAGCTATTAGCATTGCAAATAACAATGCCTTTTTATTTCTCAGCTTTCAAAACCAACACATGGATAAAAGGTTTGTCATTTACAATGCCAATAGCTCAAACTCTCGTCAATGCGCGACCTATTGCATTGCAAAAGCTTGTTCTACTAGTTAGACTTTCCTGATGGGGTATTGTACCCAGTCCTTGATGCCTGACCTGTAACTGTAGACACACCTGGAGCGCTAGTCCTAAAGACCTCACTCCGTGCGTGTGCTCTAAGCTGACATGCTTGTGCCTCATATGAGTTACAGGAAACCTCCTCATCATCCTGATAATTTCATGTTGTGTGTGTGCACGCGCGGCACCCACAACTTGCGAGGAAGTGGGAGCTCTGGCTGGATCAGTCAGCGAATGGGGAAATCATTTGCTGTTTTCTAATAACGTTTGCAACGCTTATCCAATCTGCACAAAACTAGAAGAACACGTGTAATTTGCTCCTGTTCGTTTTCATGCAGATCGGTCAGGGGGGTCAAAGGCTATAGGGATGCATCAAAATGGAAGAGTATAAAGTGTTCATTGTTCGGGAAATGCTACCTCAAATTAATATGAACAGGACCCCGAGGTAACAGTCGCACTTTAGAAATTGTCCACCCCTTAATCATTGGTCCCAAATTTCTCATGTACATGCAGACCACTGTTTTCTGTATTGTTTCATAAAACTGGTGTAATTTTGATAAATGGTTTGGCTCTATATTTAAATATAAAATGTACAAATATGGCAGGCATTACCATGCTGCACTCTGATTGGCTGTTGAAAACAATATTTTGGGGGTTATTTATTAAGGAATTCTTCAGATGCTCACTTGATGCAAAGCATCAAGTCTATTTTCTTCCTCTTATAACAGCCTGTGGTGGTGTCACTGTGTGAGCGCTCACGCCTCCATTAGTAAATCTAGGCTCTTATTTCAAGTGTTCATACCCCATCCTGTAAAAGACACATAGTCTACGTGGGAGTATATATGCCGCATAATTATCAGTCTACGTGGGAATATATATGCCTCATAATTATCACTCTGGCTACCAGGGTTCACCCTACACACCTAGAAAATGCACTTACCATCGATACAAAGTTCTCCAGCTTCCAAAGATTTGGAACCTCAATAAACAAAGTCTGAAGACGTCCAACATTAGAGAATTTCAAACAAAATTGAACGACATTTTATTGTACCATCAGCCTTGAACCAAGTATTTTTGAAGCCATGGCAAAATGACGTTCTGCCATTTGGCTGCAAACTTATCATTAGCAACATGGTGATTTATAGTTCTCTGGGGCCCTCTTGAGGCCATTACCAATGGTGCCATAAACCAGCTGCCTCTGCACTGATTACCCTAATTACTCATCTAGAGGGGCATTTGATTTTACATACGCTACAAACTTCCAGCTTGTCTTAATATATAATTGAAAAAACCCAAACATTTGCAGTGCAATAGGTCTCGCATTTACGAGAGTTTAAGCTATTGGCATTGTAAATGACACTGCCTTTTATTTAGGTTTCAAAATCGAAAACATAAATAAAAGGCATTGTCATTTACAATTCCAATAGCTTAAACTCGCGTAAATGCGAGACCTATTGCATTGCAAATGCTTGTTCTCATTGCCAGCCACTCGGGAGGTTACAGTGCCCCAAGATTCATCGCCCTTGGTTGGCAATATGCCGATTGAGACTTCTTCTACATCTCCACACGTTAGGTTGTCTCAAACTCCGACTGCTTATGTATCCCAGCCAGACAACTCTAAAACTTGTGAGAACCATGTAAGATCACTAACCTCAACCCTGTCTCCCGAGGGAATCCAAAGTGAAAGCAGTCCCCGTGTAACCACCAGAGGGCAACTGGCCAAGCTTAGGCCTGCACTCCCTTGTGGGGAAAAACCTCCCGATCTAAGATCCAAAAGGGGCATGGGAAATGACTTGAAGAACAAACGGAAAAGGGTCGGCAGGAATGTTTCTGCTCAAGAAAAGGGTATGTCTTGTATTTAATTTGGCCAAACAAGCAAAAGTATACTTGCTTTCGTTGCCCTCGGGTGGCGGACACAGCCCGGCGTACCGTTGACGTCGCGGACCACCTTTGCGACGCCCTGAGGTATTTAGCGTGGCCAATGCCTCGGTCACACATGCAAGCGCCTCCCGCGGTGATCGGCTCGTACACGCGGCCGCACCTCCAACGGTGCGCGGCGTGTATTGGCAGCACAGCCTCCTCAGGGCTGGGTAAAAACTGCAGGAAGCCAGAACGCGACACCTTTTGCTGCCCTCTCCAGCGCTGAGACCCCCTCACTTTCGAGGTGCCTTGCACCTCTGTTCAGGTAAGGCCTTAAGTCCTCCTCTGTAAGCCACACCTCCTCTATAGCAACCGGGATGGATGGGGAGGGGGGTAATTCCAAAGGCAGCAGCCCCTCGCGCAGCCCTTCTCATGTACGCTTGTCTTTTTCCCCGCATTTAGACAGCGCTTGGTATACACGGAGAATTTTCAGGGATTTGCCTGTTAACATGGACATCTCATCCGGTCCGGGTGCCATGGAAAGGTAATTTTCAGGGATTTCCATGTTACATGGACATCCCATCCAGTCCGGGTGCCATCGTGAAGCTTTGACCAGCTGTCCACATTGTCATGTTCAGGTCTGTAACTGTGTTATCCTTACTTACACGTGGTGGGAGGATGGGCCCGGCCGGGGCTGGTGGAGCGGGGGGATTCATGCCGTGCCTGGAGGCGGGCAGGGGAGGAGCGCGCGGGCGAGGAGGGGGAGGCGTCGGAGTGAGCTCTGGGGTGAAGGAGGGTTTGGGGAGTAGGGGGTTGGGGTCGGGTTTCAGGGTGCCGGACGTGGGGCCGGGGGGACTCTCCGGGGGGCAGGGGGGGTGGTCATCAGTCACTTCGCGGACTTGGGGTGGGGAGCGGTGGGGCCCTGGTGGGGGTACCCAAGGGTGACAGGGACAGACAGGGAGAATAACCCTGGCATGTCGGCCTCCGCGTTTTCTTTGCAGGGGCAGCAGGCGCGGCACTCGGGTGAGTTACATGCGGCTCCACCCACCGAGCGGATGGGCAGGCTCTGCCTGGTGCAGGCGGCCTGCCCCAGCGAGGGACCTACTAGACGGAATACGGTCCAGTGGGTCGCTGCAGCCTCTGGGGGCACGGGGGTCCAGAACAACAGCAGGATACAACGGATGGGCTTGCGATACCGCTGCGGGAGTGTGGGGTAGTAGGGGGATTGATCCGCTATGTCTGGATGCAAATATTACCATAACTGATGACAATGCCCTTCCCTGAGCCATAATGTGTTATTGTGAACTGGGGATCCCGGGATGGAGTCCGCGGAGGACGGCCCATTGCTGTGGGGATCACGGGCTGGAGTCCACGGAGGGCGGCCCATTGCTTGAGGATCACGGGCTGGAGTCCACGGTGGACGGCCCATTGCGGTGGGATCACGGGCTGGAGTCCATGGAGGACGGCCCATTGCTGTGGGATCACGGGATGGAGTATCTGGGGGGAGAGCGGACGGACCCTGGCTTTTGGGATTGGGTTGCAGGGAAGGGGGGGGGGTCACTAATGTGGTGTCTAGTTTTGCAGAAGGTCAGGACAGATGGTGTGCAGTGGCAGATGGAGTGCCGGCCTCCCCCACCTTCACCACTGGTTAGGCGGCACACTTCAGGGGGGCAGCCAGGACGCCGATCTTGGCACCAGGTAAGGAACCGGTGTACATGTGGGGGGCGGTGGCAAGCCACGCGAAGGGGAGGGGCCCTGTGGGCTTTGGTAAGGTGCGCTTCGGCGAGGTGCTTATGGAGGGGGTATGCCGAAGAGGAGTGGGAGCTGGCCAAGCAGCCGGGTGTGGCCATGGAATTGCAGATTGGTGGGTTGCCTTCATTGATATACGGAGGGGTATGCTGTGCAATATCCAGACGGGCCCGCCCCGTGTTGAAATTCATGGACGTGGTCCGAAGAGCCCCGGTAGAGTGCGGGGAGGCAAGTGGGCACGCTATGATAGTGGAGTTGCTAGGCGCGGGTGGCTTGGGACCCGGTAGCTGTGTGGGGGGGGATAGGCACCCCAATATTTACCTCTGAGACCAAGCTGGCAAGCTCCCAGGGAGCACAGGGGGACGCTTCCTACTTATGCAACCAGTAAAGGCCGGGGAAGTGAGGATGTCTTTGAAGGAACCACCTACACGGTTATAAATTTGTAACATATGTATGCATACTTTTAGGCGCCTCATAGGAGCCTTTGTCCGAAACCATTGTGCTGGGCGACCTATACCAGCGACCATGGGGAGGGTACAGTGGCAGTTCACAAGGCACTCGGATGCCGCTGGTATGGCGCCTCCTTTCGGAACCGCCCCACAAACGGGGGTGGGGGTACACGGCGAATGGCACTGGGAGCATGTTGGGACTCCACTGAAGGCGCGTGGGCCAGACAGTACGGCTAATTTATGCATGGTGGATCGTAGTGCTCTGGCAGTCACCCTTGGTGCGCCACGATGGGACAGGCTTTATCGGGGGGCAGCGGTCCAAACAGGGCCCGCAGCATACCACCGGGGGCGGGGGTGGCAGCAGGGCTCTGGGGTATCTGGGAAAGGCTAGTCCGCACACGCATTGGGCCTTGGGTAACATTTGCGGGCGTCTTCTCCACGGACCGTGGACGCAGGGATCTTGCGGGGGCCTGAGGAAGGTTCCGGCTCGATTACGACAGTCCCGGGCCGCTGGGGGGGGGGGGGGCTGATGACTTGCAACTGGAAATAGCTATAACACACGGGGACGTAGTGCGAACAGCTGGGAACCAGCAACCCAGGGAAGGCTGCATGGTGGGCCCATTTTGCGGGTGCCCCTTGGCTAACCGCTCATTTATACGCTTGGGCCGACGCGGGCATTACAGGTTGGGCTCACTCCTCCCCTGGCAAGGAGGGCATTCGTGGGTGGTTCCGTCCTTATAGACAAAACTACAGCGGGGAGGTGCTTTATCCGGTGCACTACTTGAGCATTCTCGCTAGCTTCCGGTGGGTTTGTCATGGCGCACTGTACACAGATGGTCACACATTGCCTGGATGACTTTTCCTGGGGGACCGGCCCAGTGCGGATTGTCGGTAGCAACTGACAAATTTTTAGAGCCCACGGGTCACCTGGGGTGTATTTGGCAGCAGAGGTGACACAAGGTCCTAGTGCAGTTTTGTCCCTTTATTGGTATTCATTTGGTGTTGGGGGCGATACAAGCCCGCTTGCGGATAGACAAGCAACTGCACATGCTGATGTGAATCGATGGGTCGCTGGCCACACTGGAGGTGATAGTTGGGGTGGTGTATGGTAGTACATTTTCTGCAAGGACGCCACAATTTTAGCTGTAGGGTGGGGGCAGATTTTCAGTAGGGGGTTGGGGGTGACGAGGGCAGGTGTGTCGATGCTCCATCCTTACGTGCTCTTGTCGGCCGGAACTAGGAGGGGATTGGCGCAGGTGGCGCACATTTCTTGGGCTTGTCAACGGCATTCCCATGGCGACGCCGGAGGATGGAGAAGATCACGATCTCTGCAGCCGCGGCTGGGGAGGGAGGCTTTGGGTTTTACTGGCGCCCGCAACCCTGGAAGAACGTGAAGAGGGTTTTTTTGCCTTTATGGAACTCGTTACACTGGTGATGGCCGTGGCAGTAGGGGCCAGGAAATTGGTGCTCGGGAAAGCGATCTCTAGTAGTGGACACCATGTCAGTAATACAGGGGTAAACAGACCAACAACTTGGGAGGCCCGGGTGCGGAGGTTGCGGGGGTTTGTGCGGCGACGTTTGGACCATGGTATCCGGTTTCGGGCCAGGCATGGGCCGGGAGTGGGCTCGTACACAGCGGACGCTTGGTCTCTCTCTCTACGTGTTGGAGGTTGCATATGCTAGTCACGGAAGTGGACAAGTGCAGGACGCCAGTCCCTGCGGGGATGTGGTATGTCGGAGACAAAGGGTTATACGGTTAGTGTTGGGGTCACTGGCCACGGCCACACAAAGGCCATCAGAGCAGGTTTGGCAGGGATTTCACGAGGGGGGCCTAAGGTGATGAGCTGGGCATGGGAAAGGGAGGAGCAGGTGCGGCAGTTTATGTTGTCCATGAGTGGCAACGGTTGGTCTACGGTATCTATGGCAGGTATGCTGTCGGGCATAACCTTCATGGGCAAATTATGTGGGAGTAGGTGCCTTCAACGGGAGAATGGGGCAGTTACGTAATGACGGTTGGGCGCGTGAAAGGGGAGGCGGGCCCCAGGCATTTGTCTGTCAGGCTGCTGGCTGGCTGTAGTGGGTCCTGCGGCAAATTATGCCGGGTTGCAGAGGAAGGGGTGTCGCCGGTCATGTTGCAGTCTGGGATGCACTTGTGGACATTTCAGGTTTCAGAATGGCTGGGTGGAAAGTGGGGGAGGTTGCCTTGAGGGACGGGGGTGGGAGCGCGGCTCGCACGAGCAAAAACAGGCTCTTCGCCATGTTGGGCCTCATTCCTTTTCGTGTTGGGGTGAATATAGACGCCGCAAATCGGGGCAAAACGGATGGTACAGGCAGTAACGGGGCGATGCATGTTTTTTTAAAAAAAAGGTGTTTGGTGGGTTGACTTCACGCGTGCAGGACGTAGGGAGTCGGGCTGCGTTATAACATGCATTCAGCTGTGGGGCTCCGGGGAAAGGGTAACATTGTGCTCATTTCTGGGTCTCATATATGTGTCTTTTCAGATGCGGTAGCAGAGCCTGCCAGGGTGGCCTCCTCCATATGGATTGTGGGACATTCCTTTGTCATATGGGCAGAGCTTTATGAATTTCGAAGGGAAAAATGTGGATTTGGGTTTAGTCTCATTGTGGTCTTCATTGTTCCTGGCACGGTACGGGGGTATGAAAGTGGCACAAATTGTTTCATACGTACACAGAATGATTCAGGGTGTTTGCTTATTCAGCTGGGGCGACATGCCCTGGGTCAGTGTAAGGCTTAGCACTGTGAACGGAAGGTAGACGGACCTCCTGGAGGTCAGGCAGCAGGGGTCACATCGTGCAGAATATGGACAGAATTCACTTCACAAAGGCATCAGAGGGGGGTAGAGCGGCCAGCAGCACTAGATAAGGCCAGGAGGTGGTTCAACGGGCCTTGGTGACGAGGGGGCACAGGGAGAGTAGAATTTCTGGTGCTTAAGTATGCTGCGGTTCTTTTCATCGGAAAGATGGGGGCACACTGGTCACGCTTTTGGACTGGAGTTAGACTGCAAACAAATCCAGGAGGTTGGATGGGGAATATAAAATAAAATACATTTAAAAAAAAAAAAGGGTCCCTAGTTGTGGGGTCAGAAAAGTCTCCTTAGTAATAGTTGGTAGATCTGTTCACAGTTTAAGTTGATTGGTTGGAAAATGTCACTCCGGCTACACGCAGGAAGGGGAAGTAACACAGGAAGGTTACATAGATAGGTATTTTAGGAAATGATAAGACGTTACACGTTTAATGAGTCAGCAGGGAAGACAGAGTTGGGGGTTTATAAATGGTTGCAAATGGGGAAACTTTAGGGGTGGGGTGGGGGGTAAGGCAGGAAGAAAATATTTAGTGAGGTTTAGTTTTGTACGGCACAGGCCAAGGATATTTGCTGTAAGGTGCACCTGTCTTCAATAAAGCGGCCTTTTTCACACTTAACAAGCTGGTTGTGGTCTGTGCTGCACCCCCTTTGGCCCAAACATATTAAAAGACATAAATTAATTGATACAAATATGTAGCGCATCAAGATTTTTTGATTATGAATGGAAATAGGCGACACCTCTGATATCTCATACTAAAACCGGAAGGATATCAAAAGCCATTCAAATGACGTGACTGGCATGTTTGTAATAAGCTCAATTCTCAAAGTTGATATAGTTGTCCGTATTACCCATGAGCTAGAATCTTCTTTTATGTTTTTAAATAGAAGTCTGTGGAATTGATCATCTATTTGAATTATTTTTGAAGAGGATGCCCCATTTCCCGGGCTTCTTTTCAGAAAATAAAATAAATGGTTTCTAGAAAATTTGCACAGTTTCCTATAACTAGAGTCTTTACAAAAGCCCCTCAATCATGTGTGTTGCATGTAGGGCGCAAGATGTCTCGGGAGCATACATTGACTGCCTCCTTAAAGTGGTAATTACTCTTCAGACTCTTTGTACCAGTTGGGATAACAGGCATGCAAGTGATACCCAGGTGCCATCTCTGGAACCCAAAAGATGTCGGGCGTATATTCATACCCAGTGTCCACCAACCAGTTTCTTCCCACCAAGGTACCGGAGCTCCTATTCCATATTGTCCTTGGTATGTTTAAGGACTTGAAGTTCTGATCAGAGTAAATGCACACCAGCATAATCGGTTGATACCAGTTTCTCCCCCTGGTTTTCCTTTGCTCTGCAAAACCCGTGGAGATGCAATATGTCCTGACTTGGAATGTTTCAAATTTAATTGAAGCTCAGGTTTTTGTTATCCTTGTTTTCCCACTTTTGCTTCCCAAGAAAGAATAAATATTGACACCATCCGAACAGTTGTTGTTGAGGTCACAAAATGCTGTCGGAGCTAGCTTGAGGTTTTGTCTATTTTACCTGCTACCTCTGCTTCGTTCAATACCTACAGTAAACAAGCATGGTAAGCCTTAAAACTCATAAGGGCTCTCACACCAAACCTTTGCCTGATGCTTAAAATTAGATCTGTATTTAGAATTGTAGTGCTTAGCAGTATTTTAGTCCCATCGGGGCTGCTGAAAGCTCTAGGTTCTTCTGCTTTGTGTGCATCATTATTTTATCCCACACCCTTGTTCCCATCTGTAAATAGTTGTATTCTTTCATGACTGCACTTGGAGTTTGAGTGTAATTACTTGTCACATAGCATCTCTGTTCCAAACCATCTCCCATCCTTTCAGGTCTCCCCTGAGCCAGCGCATGTGCTGCACGGAGAGACATTTAGTATACGGGTTTTCAAAGTACTGCCACAGCCGGCCTAGTGCTTGCATTCACGCGAGCGTGCACGCGCGCAGCCGCCCTCTGCCTCCCTTCCAGCGCGATCACTACTCGCGTGATTACCACAGAGCGCGTCCGATCACTTTTGCTTTCATGGACGCGCGGCCGTTACTTTTACAGCCACGTCTGGCGGCCCCGCGATCGCTTTCACTTTCACGGCCAATGCTTGTTGAAGTAGGCTTCATTCCTACACATATCGCAATAACCTATCTGACTTTCTGCAAAACAGCAGTAGGACTGCCAAAGTGTTAATTAAATTCTTTAGCGCAAAGGGTATGCGGTTTTTGCAACTAGAAGTACTTCGAGAAACTATCGAATTACTTGTAAATTAGATTGCTGAATCTTGTACAACATGTTCCTTGTCTATTCAAGTTTTCTTTTAAGCCGTCAGCCCAGATATGATCTTTGAAGGCCAATGTACTGCAGTTAAAAGGCTTTTGATAAACATTATCAGGTCACTTCTCACAGGCGAGACACATTTAGTGCTTCTCACCTCCGATGTCAACATTAGACGAGGATATTGACAAGCTGTCAATAAAAGATCATCAAACCTTGTGATAAAATCAGCACTCAACAAAGACAGCCTGGATCTCATTACTAGATTGCTAAAGCCGAATCCAGATAGGGCACATCTGTTCTTCCATCCACTCACCTTGCTCTTTTGTAAGAGGTTTCTTCTCTTCATTAGTCTTTTCTTTAACTTCCAGGACCTCATGTTCATTCCCTTTTCCTCTCCTCAGCTGGCTGGGCTCACCTTGTTGTGCAGCCTCCTTTGTTAAATCCCCAGTCCGGCGCGCGGGCAGGGCCTACCTGGGAACCAGACAACCACAGCAGCGGGAACACCCGTCTGCGCTAATGAGGTCTGAACAAGTTACGAGTTGCAATATGTGCATTTCACGGGGCGTCACCTCGATTCCGAACCGGCCTGTTTGTTTAATGTGGAGGCTGAGGCAGGGAGGGCAGGTGAACGCGCGTGCCTGTCCCAGTGAGTAACACTCTGCCAAAGAACAGCCAGGTACACACTTCTCACATACATTTTTAGTTTCACTTCAACCTCAAAAAAATACTTCTACAACTATCTATAAACACATTCATACGTCATATGCACATATATTGCACATACATATTTTACACAGTTTGCTGCCATTGGCCGCATGCTAAATTGTAATATGCAGCTTTCATGTTAAAATTTAAATATTGTCTTGCTTATAAATTTTCTAAACAGAAATAGCAAGGTCTCCTGATAACCGGAAAACTAAATACAACTCAGACCATTTGAGCTTAATAAATTTACCGTGGTCGGCCCCTCTCTGAAGAAGGTATAATCCAACCCATTCTAGAGAACGCCAGGGCCCAGCCCACACTTGAAAAACATTTCACCCATTTCAGAAACTGCAGTGCAGGAAGTTGACTCGGCCTTCAAATCAATACAGCAAAAATGGCAAACAGGCTAAATTTAAAAAAAATCAATTTTAGAATATTCACACCATGAATAATCAAGATTTTTAGCTTGTTTTGTTTACAGTTACGAGTCGTCATGGCTCATTAAGTGCTTTCGCGCGCAGTGCGCACACAACTCCCTCCGCCTCTCTCTCCCACTGCAGCCCCATCTATGCATTCCGCGCGGCCAATGCTTGTCTTTTTTCCATCAAGTGCTGTTTAAAGGCTGAAATAATAGAACGCCTAGTTCCTTTATTTGGTACAAAAGGGGGTGGTGATGGACGGAGCATCAGAACCAATCAAACACTCACACCCAGTCAACAGATCTGGGTTTGATCCATCACCGTTCTTTAGCCCACTCTGCCACCCCAGTTCAGACATGGCCATATGCAAATCAGTCTGACCCTGTGCCTCATGGGAACAGTCCAGCCCGAACTGCCAAGCCATGTCTTCCCTGGACCGGAAACAAGCTTCCTAGGACCGGTTTCTGGCATTTCAGCCGTCTTCAGCCAGGCTTGCTTGAATCCAGTGGCAAAGTGAGCAAGGGACTCACGTCTGAGCATACCCTGCCAACTTATGGCGAACAAAGCGGTACAAAAGGGGGTGGTGATGGACGGAGCATCAGAACCAATCAAACACTCACACCCAGTCAACAGATCTGGGTTTGATCCATCACCGTTCTTTAGCCCACTCTGCCACCCCAGTTCAGACATGGCCATATGCAAATCAGTCTGACCCTGTGCCTCATGGGAACAGTCCAGCCCGAACTGCCAAGCCATGTCTTCCCTGGACCGGAAACAAGCTTCCTAGGACCGGTTTCTGGCATTTCAGCCGTCTTCAGCCAGGCTTGCTTGAATCCAGTGGCAAAGTGAGCAAGGGACTCACGTCTGAGCATACCCTGCCAACTTATGGCGAACAAAGCGGTACAAAAGGGGGTGGTGATGGACGGAGCATCAGAACCAATCAAACACTCACACCCAGTCAACAGATCTGGGTTTGATCCATCACCGTTCTTTAGCCCACTCTGCCACCCCAGTTCAGACATGGCCATATGCAAATCAGTCTGACCCTGTGCCTCATGGGAACAGTCCAGCCCGAACTGCCAAGCCATGTCTTCCCTGGACCGGAAACAAGCTTCCTAGGACCGGTTTCTGGCATTTCAGCCGTCTTCAGCCAGGCTTGCTTGAATCCAGTGGCAAAGTGAGCAAGGGACTCACGTCTGAGCATACCCTGCCAACTTATGGCGAACAAAGCGGTACAAAAGGGGGTGGTGATGGACGGAGCATCAGAACCAATCAAACACTCACACCCAGTCAACAGATCTGGGTTTGATCCATCACCGTTCTTTAGCCCACTCTGCCACCCCAGTTCAGACATGGCCATATGCAAATCAGTCTGACCCTGTGCCTCATGGGAACAGTCCAGCCCGAACTGCCAAGCCATGTCTTCCCTGGACCGGAAACAAGCTTCCTAGGACCGGTTTCTGGCATTTCAGCCGTCTTCAGCCAGGCTTGCTTGAATCCAGTGGCAAAGTGAGCAAGGGACTCACGTCTGAGCATACCCTGCCAACTTATGGCGAACAAAGCGGTACAAAAGGGGGTGGTGATGGACGGAGCATCAGAACCAATCAAACACTCACACCCAGTCAACAGATCTGGGTTTGATCCATCACCGTTCTTTAGCCCACTCTGCCACCCCAGTTCAGACATGGCCATATGCAAATCAGTCTGACCCTGTGCCTCATGGGAACAGTCCAGCCCGAACTGCCAAGCCATGTCTTCCCTGGACCGGAAACAAGCTTCCTAGGACCGGTTTCTGGCATTTCAGCCGTCTTCAGCCAGGCTTGCTTGAATCCAGTGGCAAAGTGAGCAAGGGACTCACGTCTGAGCATACCCTGCCAACTTATGGCGAACAAAGCGGTACAAAAGGGGGTGGTGATGGACGGAGCATCAGAACCAATCAAACACTCACACCCAGTCAACAGATCTGGGTTTGATCCATCACCGTTCTTTAGCCCACTCTGCCACCCCAGTTCAGACATGGCCATATGCAAATCAGTCTGACCCTGCCAAGCCATGTCTTCCCTGGACCGGAAACAAGCTTCCTAGGACCGGTTTCTGGCATTTCAGCCGTCTTCAGCATCAGAAGACGGCTGAAATGCCAGAAACCGGTCCTAGGAAGCTTGTTTCCGGTCCAGGAAAGGCATGGCTTGGCAGTTCGGGCTGGACTGTTCCCATGAGGCACAGGGTCAGACTGATTTGCATATGGCCATGTCTGAACTGGGGTGGCAGAGTGGGCTAAAGAACGGTGATGGATCAAACCCAGATCTGTTGACTGGGTGTGAGTGTTTGATTGGTTCTGATGCTCCGTCCATCACCACCCCCTTTTGTACCGCTTAGTTCCTTTATTTGACCCCGTAAAACTGTAAAATTCAATTCTGCCTTGAGCGTAATAATTATCTGCATGATAGGAGTTGAATGCTTCAATGTTGGCTGAAACAACATTTCTTCACAAAGCAAAGAACACATAATGCATTATTTATATATGTATTTATTTTGTTAAATGCAAGAGGAGTGGTTTAATTAAAAGAGCTCGGGGTACCTCCCGAAGTTGATTTCTTTGCTAGTCCAGTCTCTCAGCAATCTATCCACGAAGCAGCCTCTTCTGGCAGCGTGTGGAGAGGGCGAACCGTAGCAGCAGTTTTTCTAAAATCTCTTACCTCCGAGGTGGAGACATTTTGCAACCGGGGAGAGCGAGAAATATAATTTTTAGAAGCAGTAGACATCCCTTGATGTTGAGCAGCCTTCTCTGTTCGCCATTTCACACACGTTTGTTTAGCGCAGTGAAGGTGGCTTGTGTGCAACCCTCCTCGTACCGGCGGCACTTTTGTAACACTTGGCTGGTTTGCTTATCTTTCTTGTGGCCGTGCTGCCAATAGCCTTGATGGCAGAGAGCTTGGTCGGTTCCCCAGTCTGCTTTGCTGGTAACGTACTGGCTGCATCGTGAACATGTCAGATCTGTTAGCTTTATTTCTGTCTGTGTAGCCAATAGGTCTCGCCTTTGGGACTTTACACGTGTTTAGCCATGTAGCAGTTGATGTAAGGATATTGTGCTGCATAACTCAATACTTATAAGGTCCCAAAAGTGAGATCTATTGGCTATGCCAATGCTTGTCCTCTTTGTATGTGTGCTGTAAAGTGCAGCACAAGTATTAAGGGGCATATTAACAAGCCAGGCGATAAAATTATCGCCGCTTTAGCAGCAGAAAACTGCCGCTAAAACGGCGATAATGGGCTTGATAATATGCTCTATGGATTTCCAATTGAAGCCCATGTTAAATGTGAAGGACGTCTAACCTGAGCTTCAATTGGAATTCCATAGAGCATATTATCAAGCCCATTATCGCCGTTTTAGCGGCATTTTTCTGCCGCTAAAGCAGCGATAATTTTATCGCCTGGCTTGATAATATGCCCCAAAGTTGGAAAAGGAAGGAGAAATGAAAGCATTTCTCCCTCGTTGCGCCTGCTTAGAAAGGGTGCAGTTTTCTGACGCTAAAACCTGTCTACTTTATTTAGTAAATAGGGTTTCGCGTCAGAAACCGTGGGTGGTTGCATGGGAACGTCCATTCTCCACCCATGGCACGCCCCCCTGGCGCTAAGTAATGTGTTACTTTCACATTATTTTCAACAAGTTCAGTCCTAGAAAGTAAATCGGAAAAAAAAGATTTTGCGATGATTAGTGACGCAGACACAATGGGGCAGATTTATGACGACTGGCGCATCCCTGCATATCAGCAGGGATGCGCCAGTTATTATGCGCCACAGCTGCGCCACCATGGATGCGCCGCATTTATAATGCGGCGCACCATGGGGCAAAAACGGCACAGATGCGTGACGCATCTGTGCCGAAAAGTGGCGCATTGCTGGAGTTGCGTCGCAAGCGCGACGCAGCTCCAGCAATGATCTGGGGGGCCCTATCTGTACAATGCTGCGTCAATCCTTACGCCTGCTTCAAGCAGGCGCAGGGTTTTGACGCAGCATGGGCTCAAAAGTGACTGAGTGAAATCTTGTAGATTTCACTCAGCCACTTTTAGGAGGCGTTCCTGCGCCGGAACGCCCCCACCTGCCCTGGAACGCCTACATGTGGCGCAGGGCTTTACAACGTGACGCATCTGGGAGATGCGTCACGTTTGTAAATGCCCCGCACCATGGCGCAGGATTTGCGCCGCTGCTGCGTCACAAAAGTGACGCAACGGCGGCGCAAAAGTGCCGCAAGTGCAACATAAATCTGCCCCTGTGTATATATAATCTTAGTAAATCTCCTCCACAGTTGCTTCTATATATACAGGCTGCTTTTTCAATTCAATCAACTACAAAAAGACACAATTCAACTCAGTTATACAGAGTTTCGTAAAATATTGTGAAGCAGACCTGCTGTTATGATAATGTTAATGTTTTTACTGGTTTAAGCGTGAAAAATGGCACTCATCAGGCCTGGCGCAAAATATAGGCAGTAAAGCAAACCTTCACTTAGAATACGGAGAAATTTCTTCTGTTCTTTGAAATAGTTGTGCTGAACCCTCCTGGTAGAAACATAATAAAGTTGGACAGACTGATGAGCGCAGCAAGTAGTTGGCAAAAAAAAAAAAAGAACTCCTCAGACATGTGCGCGAGCAGACTTTATCGTCATTCTGTCAAGGCTTACATTTTATCCCAATCTGTCATGGCCGCTTGTTAGCAAAATATCTTCTCGGTTGGACGTCTTTTAACCCGATCTAGCATGGATACCACGCCTTTCATTCCAGTGACGTACAAAGAAATGGCGAGTCATTCTAGCCAGTGAGGTGTTTGGTTTGCCGAGGACAGATTTCAAACAGGGTGTGGCCGCAGAACTAATATTTGCATATTTTCTGTGCAATGCCGTTAACTTCTTTTCTTTGGTTTTCTGTGCTAATTTGTCAATAATGACTTCGGTTTAGTACCCTCAGATCTTTTACTCCTTCCCATTTTAATCAAAGTGAATAAATAAAACAGGACATAATAAAAGTAGGTGTTACTTAGCGCTGGGACGTGACATTGCTTCTTTTAGTGGTAAGAATATAGCTCTTTACTATTTGTCTAGTAGGTTCCTCTGAGGAGGAACCGCCCACTCGTAGTTAAGGAAAGATTTGGAGAGAAAGGAAAACGGGGTGAAGAATGACCATACCGTTTTCATTAAGTGCTGGGTATTTATTCGTTTCTCAGCAAAGGTTTGAAGTCAGCTTTATCTAGTAGGCATTTCTAACTGTTTGAATTAATGATAGATGTTGCCAGAAGGTTTTGAAAATACAAAGGTCAGCGAGGCTCGTCGTTATTTGCCGTAAATTGCCCAATTTGACCTTGTTTTGAAAGCTGTGATTTTTTTAGTCCATATAACCTCCATTCTAGATTTGCTGCTAAGTAGAATGCTTTGTGAGAAGTTGTCTCTCTCTCGAGATAATTAAATGATTACAACAAGTTCAACTAAACAGACTTGCACAGTGTAAAGTAACAGGGCCTGGACCCACTGGCTAAAGAAACAGTGGCACTAGTTACATGGGTACTTACGAGTTAGAGCACTCGGGCCCTTTTTAGGTCTCGCCTGGCGAAAGCGCACATGCGCTGCCCTTGTCAGAGACCTTTTGGAATCGATTCTTCGCCGTAGGCTCATGCACCCATCTGCATGGACAAAGATGGCTGCTCTCGCCATCTGTCCAATGTAGACAGCATGCGCGTGTCCGTGGGACAGTGGACAGTCCCACGCCATTTTGTTGTAGCTCGAGTCTACCCATCGCACACGCGTGCGCGCGCCTTTAAACACGCCGTGCTTTCACTTTAAACTGAAATGAAAGCACGCCGCCATGCACACATGCGTGCACTTTAAACACGGCGTGCTTTCACTTTAAACTGCGAGTAAAGTGAAAGCACACCGCAATGCGCGCGCCTGCTGCAACTCTGTGTAATCTGAAAGTCATGTGAAAATACTGAGAGGCAGCACCGGTCCAACTTTCAGTTTTCATGGGTAAGATCTACATAAAAGAAGTCAATAGCATGTCTGGGAAAGGGTTCTTGGTAAAGGACCGTGGTAGCTTTGCCAAGCATCAGGTCATAGTGTGTGGAGGACTGATGATTATTGGGCATTACTGTTGTTTTCAAAACTAACCTTACCTGGTCGTAGAAGATTATTTGATCTCACAGCTGTTTCCATGTATTTAATACTGCAATGTCGCCTTTAAAGTGGTAGCATACAAGACTGATAAAAAAAGATCTCTCCAGCTGGTGCAGTCTGGTCGCTCTACAGAGGAGGTGGGGCGGCCAGCAGCCTGAGCCTGAGTTTCTCTTCACTTACCACTATGAACTAGGGGTGCTTACAAGCAGGTAAAACTGCTAGCACGTGACAGACCACTGCATTGGGCTGGTACTATACTAGGTCATTCTAGCCAGCTGCCTAGGGAGCCTTTTTCAAGGTTGGCAGATCACATGCACCCGTTTGTTAAAGGATGGGTGTTTGAAATGTCACTTCACCGATGGCGCTAAAATTCTTGCGCCGCTCCACACCTCATTTACTCCTCCTAAGCGCACTGAGCAGACTTTGACCCAAACAACTTTGCAACTCGCGCCAGCAAGCTGATGTGGGGTGCTGGCACATGGGACAGTGAAGCCCCCCACTCTCTTCCTACCACTTGGATGCCTATCAGATGGGCATTGTGCATCCTGCGTGGACTCAGAATGTCAAGCCAGGGTCCTCCTGGCTGTTTTAGAACACCACTGGAGAGACGTGGCACATGGGCCACCACTTAGTTTTAGAAGTGCATCCCTGTCTCCAGGTGTATGCCCGCCCTCCATCAAACGTAGTTTTTAGAGGGTGAGGATGGCCTATGATGAAGCATGACACCAGGCGGTGTGTGAGGCAAGTCCTTCACTTTTTTGAGATGCCCCCATTGGAGTTGCATCTCTTGAGTCTCTGTAGGAACCTGTAGGAACCATTACTAGGGACAGCCCTATTTTGTGTTTACATAATATATAGGAGGCTGGCTAGTCCCTAGGCCCTGCGCCTCTAGTTCCCTTCCCTAGTTCAACACTAGGGTTAGTGTGTGTGGCAATTGAAGGCTGCCAGGGCGCAACTAGCTGGCCTAGACCTCGATCGTGCCGAGTATGCAGCCCTGCGGCTCCGCCATACATACTATGTGGGAGGCGATAAAACGGGACGTCTCCTCTCTAGCGTGCTTAGAGCTTGGGTCCAGCGGTCAAAAATCACAACCCTTTACAACACCCAAGGAGAGAAATTGGACAGCGACGACCAGATAGCTGAGGCCTTTAGAGAGTTTTACGCATCGCTGTACAGCGCAGATCGGTCTCTTGACACAGATAGAGATGCTTACCTGAGGGGGGCGGCGACGACAGCGCTCAATACAGCGGGGGCCGCCGCGTTAGACGCGCCTATCAGGATTGAGGAGGTGGTCGGGACGATCTCTCGCCTTAAGCACTTGAAGTCGCCTGGGCCGGATGGCTTCTCGGCTGGCTTCTATAAAACCTTTTGCCCGGTACTAGCACCACTTCTGACTCGACTTTTCAACTCATTCCAGGGGCCTGGTTCGATACCTCCTGATATGTTGGAAACCGACATCATTGTACTACCTAAGCCAGGTAAAGATGCCACCCAATGCGCCGCTTATAGGCCTATCTCCCTACTTAACCTAGACCTTGAACTCTTCACAGGGGTTTTAGCTTCCAGACTTTGACCACGGCTACCTGGCTTCATCGAGCCGGACCAATCTGGCTTCATCCCCAACAGACAATGCAGTGATAATACCAAACGCCTTACGCACTTAATAGACAAAGCTCACTACCAGGGGATGGATGTCATGCTCCTGTCAATAGACGCCGAAGAAGGCGTTTGACAGGGTGGATTGTTTTTTTTTAGATAAAACGATGGCACACTTTGGAATCGAGGATCGCTTTAGGGCATGGGTTGCCAGCTGTTATGATAAACCTAGAGCAACGATTCGTGTCAATGGCATAGGCTCCAGGCCCTTCGACATCAGGAGAGGCACGCGGCAGGGATGCACGCTTTCGTCCCTTCTCTTTGTGCTCTATGTAGAACCTCTGGCGCAGAGGATCCGAGATAACCCTGACATCACGGGCATCACCTTTGGGGGGGAACATCATACACTTAGCCTATACGCAGATGATATCTTGGCTGCGCTGGACAAGCCTAAACAATCAGTGCCTGCCTTCTTGAGGGAGCTTGAGACCTTTGGGAGGGTATCTAGCTTTAAAATGAACAGGGGGAAATCAATGCTCCTCCCATTGGGCCACAACACACACACAGTCAGCGATGCATCTTCTGAATACGTGGGTCTACAAATCCAGACCTCAATCCCATACTTGGGTATAGTTCTAACCCCATCCACCGAGCGGACGGTTCCTTTGAACTACACGAATATCACCTCCCAGATACAGGGTGGCCTAAGGAAATGGCAGAAACAACTCCTATCACTGCTTGGTCGCATCACTGCGGTGAAGATATCCATAGTACCCAAACTCCTCTATATCTTTCAGACCATCCCGGTGATCCCTCCCCTGGGCACCATAAAAAAAGCTACAAGAAGCAGTGCAACACTTCATATGGGCCGGGAAAAGGCCACGTATGCGCAGAGACCTCTCCTACGGACCTCCGGATGAGGGAGGCCTGGGGATCCCAAACCTACTGCACTACTTTAAGGCAGCACAATTGAGATACCTGGTAGAATGGAGTCGGCCCGAGTCGGAGAAGAGATGGCTCTTTCAGGACAGGGCGATGGCACAAACATCGCTTTGGAAGATACCCATCCTAAAGCGCCCCGATAGGCCAGCCTACCTTCAGAATTCCCACATCACTCGCACAGTGATGCAGGTGTGGGACACAGTAGCGGGTAAGAGGGGACTCACCACTTTTCCCTCGCCGCTCACACCTTTATTTGATAATCCTGACTTTAATCCGGGATTAGAGAGGAGGGTGTTTCAGCAGTGGCGGATGTCGGACTGTAGATCCGCAGGCCACCTATTCGATCTTGAGGGATTTATTCAGCTCTCCGATTTACCACAGCTTTACGGCATCAAAGTTCCGCAACGGTATCAATATTTTCAAATTCGACATTGGTTGACACAGCCCAAAATACGCCCTCTAGTCGGTAGAAAGCTGATAGCTTTTGAAAAATGGCTCCTTACCAAAGAGTCGGACTGAAAGCTGATCACTGAATTGTACAAGATGATCTGCCCGCCGGTCGCTTCGCGCCCCTCGGCCGGTCAGAAACGTTGGGAAAGAGAGCTGAGGATAAACCTCACCATAAAGGAATGGCTAGCTATATATTATAGGGCCAACCACACAGCCAGGAACACTGCCAGCAAGGAAACAGCGGTAAAGGTCGCGACCTACTGGTATTTGACTCCGGTCGAGTTAAATAAGGGCAACCCTAACCGTAGTCCAACTTTCTGGAGGGGAGGTGATGAGGAGGGCACCTTGACCCATCTACAATGGGAGTGTAGAGACGTGACGGGTTAATGGACAGCAGTCCTTAATGACATTGACAAACACTTTAATACCGAAATCTACCGTTTCCCCGCCTATACACTTCTAGGGCTGCCCAACGCACTCAAATTTCCACTGAAATCCATCAGGGGGCGACAGATGGGTCTGGCCATGGGAGCAGCTGTTCAGCACATCATATCGGTCTGGGGAACACAAACTCGACCTACCCACACAGGCTGGCTGCATAAACTATGGTACACAATGAGAATGGAACGCATACAAGCAACTCTCACGCAGTCTACAGCATCCTTCAACACGGTCTGGCAACCTATCCTGTCACTCCTATCAACGGAATTTAATGAAGTCAACTGCCCAAAGTACCTTCGCCTCTTGCGACTGACCGACACACTGACCTCCAGAGACACTCCTGGAAATTAGACAATTGGTGGTTCTCCCTTGTGAGGGCCTAAGAAGGTATGGACATGGCACACCGGTTGGGGAGGGGAGGGATTCAAGGGGGGGGGGAGGTTATTGTTGTTCTTTCTTGGCATTTTGGGGGTGGATGAGCGAATAAGTAGTGGGAGCCTCGGCCCCGCCCACACCCATGGACACTCGAGACCCCGACGACCTTTTGCTACAATGAGCTGTTATGAGGGGGATGGGATGGAGCCTGGGGTTCATCTGCAATGTACCTACATGGGAGAATACGAGACTTGTAATGCATCTGCTTCAATGCCAAAAATTAATAAAAAACAAAGTTAAACCTAAAACTGCTGTGTTTATTTCCATCCCTGCTTCTTCTACTCCAGTCAGGACCCCCTAAAATATCCACTTCCTCGAAAAACAGGCACACCTTTTTAGGCCACCTTTTTTAAATGCGATTTTCTTGAAATGTGGGCACTATGAGCTGATTCTGCTATATTACTTAGTTGGAAGTGCACCTTTCTATGACAGTACAGTTAGACGTCAGTGATAGAGCAGATGTAAAAACATTACATTCTGTTCACAGGAGCCAGTGTTCGTTCGTTAATGGCACTGAACCCATATATGAGAAAAAGATAATATTAGGGTTCTTGTGTAAGGTAACTGGTGCTCATGTAAAGTGTTCCAGTACCTTTGAGTCGAGTTTGCACTATATAAAACAGGAAACAAAAAAAATCATCTCGCTACTGCCTCGTCCAGTCATACTCCTAGCTGTTTAAGGATATGCCAAGCTCATTCTTCTCATGACAGCCGGGTTGCAAGAAAGTACAGAAGGCAATGCCACACCCATTTGTATTAATTTTTAACAAAATACTTTAAGAGCACAGTGACAGAAGGAAGAACACTATCGGAGAAACTACTGACGGAGCAATACATCAACTCTGTAGTGGTGGGCAAGTGACTGCCATGCAGGAGTCATGAAAGACTTTTTTTTGTTTTGCAGTCTGTTCTGTACACACAGTGTGTTTGTGTTTTTTAAAAAAACTCTGTTCATTTACTTGTAAGTCTTGAGTTTATGCTTTTGTCACCGGGAAGTTTGTTCCTGGTCCACAGTTTGTCTCCTTCCAGTACATGTCTGTGAGCACTGACCTTCGGTTGTGAACAGTTTGTACAGCACATCACTGACGTCTAATGGGTAACTCTTCTTACAGCTTAGTAGCCCCTTCTCCAGGACAGCTCAGCGTCACTCCAAACCTTTGCTTATATTCATGAACAAGAAGTCCAAAAACATTGTGAATGAGATGTTGTCACCAATATGGCGGAGCCCGTGGAAGGAGCGCCTTTATGTTCTGAATGAGACGGTGAGTCCATGTAGATCTGTGAGCTATTTAATCACCGGATGACCCAGGCCAGTTTGCTTAATCATGAATTCACTAAACAGGACTGTAAAACTAGGGCAGAGCTGGAAAAAGTTGTATGCCGGATGGCAGTGGTTGGTTTGAGCTATAGAAGTGTATGTGATGTTTTGATTCCCTGTTTTGCTCTATTGCTTGAACTATGGTGTACAATTCAAGTTTCCTGTAAGCCATGATCGTCCATCAATTTAGAAAGATGAAGAAAACCCCTATATGTAGGGCATGGAATGTATTCTATCACTTCACCAGCCTTACTAAGGAACACACTTTGTATTTTGATTGCATTTCAGCATAATGAAAGATTTGTCTATTGCCTCTGCTTATCTTCCACACACTTAAAACTATAAAGTATGCATGTGCATATGTTTATTTCACTTTTTGTGAAGGGAATTTTGCTAACAAATATTTTAATGTACATGTAATCGCATATTTAATTACCCTTTGGACAACACAGCAGGAACACCACCAAATTGTTCATAAATTTGCATTTAAATGTGTGTTTTAGATTATTTTACAGGAAGGCCTAAATCACAAACTAGTGTCTCATTGCTGTCAATGTTTCAGCTGTAAAACCTATTTGACCCAGTCTTGCTATGGACAAAACCGCACTTGACTGAAACAAGTTTTTTTTCCTTTACTAATGCCTGAATCCATTTTTTAGGGAGATACTCGCACCAAAAAAATAGACTACCTCATACCACCAGGAATCTCTTAATCACAGGACCCAAAAAGGGCACAAGGAACTCAGTTAGTTGGACTGCCTCCAGTAGAATTGTAACCCTTTACCAGCACATCCGATTGACCATGTCAATTTTGTTACTATAATGTATAACTCAAAAAAGAATAATTGCTCTATCTTAGGTGATGACAGGACACCAGATACGGTGAGATCAGATCTATGCTGATTTGCACGTGGTTGATCACTGTTTTATGAGCAAAAAATGATGGAATGGACTGTGGTACACAGTAAATACAGTGAGTGACTCCAATTCAAGCAACCTACCCTACACATTTTTGCTTTTCTCACTTACATTCAAAGCATTAGATTCTGGGAGGGGAAGATAATAAATCTGAAAATATAACCAATCTAAAGCGAGAAGACCATACCCTAGATTTGAATGTTTCATAAAAAGCAATCCCTCTTCATGATAAAGATTTACATTCAGATGCCAATTGCTCTTTTTAGGTCATTGTGAGGGGGGCCATTGCAAAACCTTAGTTAAAGGATCCACGAGCTAAAACATATTAAAAGACATAAATTAATTGATACAAATATGTAGCGCATCAAGATTTTTTGATTATGAATGGAGATAGGCGACACCTCTGATATCTCGTACTAAAACCGGAAGGATATCAAAAGCCATTTTAATGACGTGACTGGCATGTTTGTAATAAGCTCAATTCTCAAAGTTGATATAGTTGTCTGTATTACCTATGAGCTAGAATCTTCTTTTATGTTTTTAAATAGAAGTCTGTGGAATTCATCATCTATTTAAATTATTTTTGAAGAGGAGGCCCCATTTCCCGGGCTTCCTTTCAGAAAATAAAATAAATGGTTTCTAGAAAATTGGCACAGTGTCCCATAACTAGAGTCTTTACGAAAGCCCCTCAATCATGTGTGTTGCATGTAGGGCGCAAGATGTCTCGGGAGCATACATTGACTGCCTGCTTAAAGTGGTAATTACTCTTCAGAGTCTTTGTACCAGTTGGGATAACAGGCATGCAAGTGAAACCCAGGTGCCATCTCTGAAACCCAAAAGATGTCGGGCGTATATTCATACCCGGTGTCCACCAACCAGTTTCTTCCCACCAAGGTAACGGAGCTCCTATTCCATATTGTCCTTGGTATGCTTAAGGACTTGAAGTTCTGATCAGAGTAAATGCACACCAGCATAATCAGTCGATACCAGTTTCTCCCCCTGGGTTTCCTTTGCTCTGCAAAACCCGTGGAGATGCAATATGTCCTGACTTGGAATGTTTCAAATTTAAGTGAAGCTCAGGTTTTTGTTGTCCTTGTTTTCCCACTTTTGCTTCCCAAAGAAGAATAAATATTGACACCATCCGAACAGTTGTTGTTGAGGTCAGAAAATGCTGTCGGAGCTAGCTTGAGGATTTGTCTATTTTTCCCGCTACCTCTGCTTCGTTCAATAGCTACAGTAAACAAGCATGGTAAGCCTTAAAACTCATAAGGGCTCTCACACCAAACCTTTGCCTGATGCTTAAAATTAGATCTGTATTTAGAATTGTAGTGCTTAGCAGTATTTCAGTCCCATTGGGGCTGCTGAAAGCTCTAGGTTCTTTTGCTTTGTGTGCATCATTATTTTATCCAACACCCTAGTTCCCATCTGTAAATAGTTGTATTCTTTCATGACTGCACTTGGAGTTTGAGTGTAATTACTTGTCACATAGCATCTCTGTTCCAAACCATCTCCCATCCTTTCAGGTCTCGCCTGAGCCAGCGCATACGGTGCTCGGAGAGACATTTAGTATACTGGTTTTCAAAGTGCTGCCGCAGCCGGCCTAGTGCTTGCATTCACGCGAGCGTGCACGCACGCAGCCATCTGCCTCCCTTCCAGCGTGATCACTACTGCGCGCGCACCACTCGCGTGATTACCACAGAGTGCGTCCGATTACTTTCGCTTTCACAGCCGCACGATCAATGCTTGTTGAGGTAGGCTTCATTCCTACACATATTGCAAAAACCTATCTGACTTTCTGCAAAACAGCAGTAGGACTGCCAAAGTGTTAATTAAATTCTTTAGCGCAAAGGGTATGCGGTTTGTGCAACCAGAAGTACTTCGAGAAACTATCAAATTACTTGCAAATTGGCTTGCTGAATCTTGTACAACATGTTCCTTGTCTATTCAAGTTTTCTTTTAAGCCGTCAGCACAGATATGATCTTTGAAGGCCAATGTACTGCAGTTAAAAGGCTTTCGATAAACATTATCAGGTCACTTCTCACAGGCGGGACACATTTAGTGCTTCTCACCTCCGATGTCAACATTAGACGAGGATATTGACAAGCTGTCAATAAAAGATCATCAAACCTTGTGATAAAATCAGTACTCAACAAAGATCTCATTACTAGTTGCTAAAGCCGAATCCAGATAGGGAACATCTGTTCTTCCATCCACTCACCTTGCTCTTTTGTAAGAGGTTTCTTCTCTTCATTAGTCTTTTCTTTAACTTCCAGGACCTCATGTTCATTCCCTTTTCCTCTCCTCAGCTGGCTGGGCTCACCTTGTTGTGCAGCCTCCTTTGTTAAATCCCCAGTCCGGCGCACGGGCAGGGCCTACCTGGGAACCAGACAACCACAACAGCGGGAACACCCGTCTGCGCTAATGAGTTCTGAACAAGTTACGAGCTGCAATATGTTCATTTCACGGGGCGTCACCTCGATTCCGAACCGGCCTGTTTAATGTGGAGGCAGAGACAGGGAGGGCAGGTGAACGAGCGTGCCTGGCCCAGTGAGTAACACTCTGCCAAAGAACAGCCAGGTACACACTTCTCACATACATTTTTTGTTTCACTTCAACCTCAAAAAAAATACTTCTACAACTATCTATAAACACATTCATACGTCATATGCACATATATTGCACATACATATTTTACACAGTTTGCTGCCATTGGCCGCATGCTAAATTGTAATATGCAGCTTTCAAGTTAAAATGTACATATTGTCTTGCTTATACATTTTCTAAACAGAAATAACAAGGTCTCCTGATAACCGGAAAACTAAATACAACTCAGACCATTTGAGCTTAATAAATTTACCGTGGTCGGCCCCTCTCTGAAGAAGGTATAATCCAACCCATTCTAGAGAACGCCAGGGCCAAGCCCACACCTGAAAAACATTTCACCCATTTCAGAAACTGCAGTGCAGGAAGTTGACTCGGCCTTCAAATCAATACAGCACAGATGGCAAACAGGCAAAAAAATTTTTTATTTTTTTAGAATATTCACACCATGAATAATCAAGATTTTTAGCTTGTTTTGTTTACAGTTATGAGTCGTCATGGCTCATTAAGTGCTTTCACGCGCAGCGCGCACACAACTCCCTCCGCCTCTCTCTCCCGCTGCAGCCCCCATCTATGCATTCCGCGCGGCCAATGCTTGTCTTTTTTATCTAATCAAGTGCTGTTTAAAGGCAGAAATATTAGAACGCCTAGTTCCTTTATTTGACCCCGTAAAACTGTAAAATTCAATTCTGCCAAGAGAGTAATAATTAGCTGCATGATAGGAGTTGAATGCTTCGATGGTGGCTGAAACAACATTTCTTCACAAAGCAAAGAACACATAATGCATTATTTATATATGTATTTATTTTGTTAAATGCAAGAGGAGTGGTTTAATTAAAAGAGCTCGGGGTACCTCCTGAAGTTGATTTCTTTGCTAATCCAGTCTCTCATCAATCTATCCACGAAGCAGCCTCTTCTGGCAGCGTGTGGCGAGGGCGAACCGAAGCTGCAGTTTTTCTAAAATCTCTTACCTCAGAGGTGGAGACATTTTGCAACCGGGGAGAGCGAGAAATATAATTTTCAGAAGCGGTAGACATCCCTTGATGTTGAGCAGCCTTCTCCGTTCGCCATTTCACACACGTTTGTTTAGCTCAGTGAAGGTGGCTTGTGTGCGACCCTCCTCGTACCGGCGGCACTTTTGTAACACTTGGCTGGTTTGCTTATCTTTCTTGTGGCCGTGCTGCCAATAGCCTTGATGGCAGAGAGCTTGGTCGGTTCCCCAGTCTGCTTTGCTGGTAACGTACTGGCTGCATCGTGAACATGTCAGATCTGTTAGCTTCGTTTCTATCTGTGTAGCCAATAGGTCTCCCCTTTGGGACCTTACAAGTGTTTAGCCATGCAGCAGTTGATGTAAGGATATTGTGCTGCATAACTCAATACTTATAAGGTCCCAAAAGCGAGACCTATTGGCTATGCCAATGCTTGTCCTCTTTGTATGTGTGCTGTACAGTGCAGCACACGTATAAAGTTGGAAAAGGAAGGAGAAATGAAAGCATTTCTCCCTCGTTGCGCCTGCTTAGAAAGGGTGCAGTTTTCTGACGCTAAAACCTGTCTACTTTATTTAGTAAATAGGGTTTAGCGTCAGAAACCTAGGGTGGTTGCATAGGAAAGCCCATTCTCCACCCATGGCACGCCCCCCTGGCGCTAAGTAATGTGTTACTTTCACGTTATTTTCAACAAGTTCAGTCCTAGAAAGCAAATAAAAAAAAAGATTTTGCGATGATTAGTGACGCAGACACCATGTATAATCTTAGTAAATCTCCTCCACAGTTTCTTCTATATATACAGGCTGCTTTTTCAATTCAATCAACTACAAAAAGACACAATTCAACTCAGTTATACAGAGTTTCGTAAAATATTGTGAAGCAGACCTGCTGTTGTGATAATGTTAATATTTTTACTGATTTAAGCGTGAAAAATGGCACTCATCAGGCCTGGCGCAAAATATAGAGGCAGTAAAGTAAACCTTCACTTAGAATACGGAGAAATTTCTTCTGTTCTTTGAAATAGTTGTGCTGAACCCTCCTGGTAGAAACATAATAAAGTTGGACAGACTGATGAGCGCAGCTAGTAGTTGGCAAAAAAAAAAAGAACTCCTCAGACATGTGCGCGAGCAGCCTTTATCGTCATTCTGTCAAGGCTTACATTTTATCCCAATCTGTCATGGCCGCTTGTTAGTAAAATATCTTCTTGGTTGGACGTCTTTTAACCCGATCTAGCATGGATACCACGCCTTTCATTCCAGTGACGTACAAGAAATGGCGAGTCATTCTAGCCAGTGAGGTGTTTGGTTTGCCGAGGACAGATTTCAAACAGGGCGTGGCCGCAGAACTAATATTTGCATATTTCCTGTGCAATGCCGTTAACTTCTTTTCTTTAGTTTTCTGTGCTAATTTGTCAATAATTACTTCTGTTTAGTACCCTCAGATCTTTTACTCCTTCCCATTTTAATCAAAGTGAATATATAAAACAGGACATAATAAAAGTAGGTGTTACTTAGCGCTGGGACGTGACATTGCTTCTTTTAGTGGTAAGAATATAGCTCTTTACTATTTGTCTAGTAGGTTCCTCTGAGGAGGAGCCGCCTACTCGTGGTTAAGGAAAGATATGGAGAGAAAGGAAAACGGGATGACGAATGATCATACCGTTTTTATTAAGTGCTGGGTATTTATTTGTTTTACAACAAAGGTTTGAAGTCAGCTTCATCTCTAGTAGGTATTTCTAACTGTTTGAATTAATGATAGATGTTGCCAGAAGGTTTTGAAAATACAAAGGTCAGCGAGGTTCGTCGTTATTTGCCGTAAATTGCCCAATTTGACCTTGTTTTGAAAGCTGTGATTTTTTTAGTCCAGTCTAGATTTGCTGCTAAGTAGAATGCTTTGTGAGAAGTTGTCTCTCGAGAGATAATTAAATGATTACAACAAGTTCAACTAAACAGACTTGCACAGTGTAAAGTAACAGGCCCTGGACCCACTGGCTAAAGAAACAGTGGCACTAGTTACATGGGTACTTACGAGTTGGCGAATGCACACATGCGCTGCTTCGTCAGAGACCTTTTGGAATCGATTCTTCGCCGTGGGCTCATGCACGCATCTGCATGGACAAAGATGGCTGCTCTCGCCATCTGTCCAATGCAGACAGCATGCGCGTGTCCGTGGGACAGTGGACAGTCCCACGCCATTTTGTTGTAGCTCGAGTCTACCCGTCGCACACGCGTGCGCGGGCCTTTAAACACGCCGTGCTTTCACTTTAAACTGAAATGAAAGCATGCCGCCATGCGCACATGCGTGCACTTTAAACACGGTGTGCTTTCACTTTAAACTGCATTTAAAGTGAAAGCACACCGCAATGCGCGCGCCTGCTGCAACTCTGTGTAATCTGAAAGTCATGTGAAAATACTGAGAGGCAGCACCGGTCCAACTTTCAGTGTTCATGGGTAAGATCTACATAAAAAAAGTCAATAGCATGTCTGGGAAAGGGTTCTCAGTAAAGGACCGTGGTAGCTTTGCCAAGCATCAGGTCATAGTGTATGGAGGAGTGATGATTATTTGGCATTACTGTTTGTTAGACCTGTCAGCCCTAGGGTGGTCTCCCCCTGTATTTTTGATCGTGCCTCATTTTTTCCACCCTCATTTTTGTGTTGGACTTAGGTCTCCGGGCGCCTTTTCATTGCCAATCAGTGTTAAGGTGCAGGTGCTCCCTTCCCCTAAGATGGCTGCCACAGGCCCCTGCTACTGCGGAGCGGCCTTTCTAGTAGCACCCTAGCTGCCAGGAGCTGGCTGGGACCCCACAACAATGTTGCGACACCAGCCCGCCTTCTTTGTCCTATACCTAGAGTGGGGAAGCTCCTGGAATGTGCTGGTACCTTCTAGAAGAAGGGTGGGGTTTTACTTTTGCCGCCTTAGGAGGTGGTCACCTGACCTAGGGCTACTTAACAGAGGGAGGGAATTTTTTCTAGTTAGTTGGGGTAAAGCAGACCTGGGGAACCCACGCAGGAGTTTTAGGCGGTAGGGCCTAGACAGGGACTTATGCCTCTGAAGGTGACAGGGTTTAGGCACTGCCCTTTAAGTGAGTGAGGGATCCTGTACTACCCACTGATCTGGCCCAGCGATAGGGAGACCCCGGAATGACCTGCCAAGCCTGACTAGGAGGGAACTAGTCACCAACTCACCCCCCCCCCCCCCAAGGAACAGAACTTTTAGGGCGCGAGAACCAACTGCGCCACCAAGACTGCGAAACATAAGACTGAAGTAAATTGCTGAAACTGACTGCTGCAACTCCCAAGCTGAGAACTACTGCTGGACTGCTGGGGGATCAACCAGGTACTAGCGCTGTGACCCCTGCGCTCCCCGACCTTGCCTGGGATACCCCTAGTCAGTCCTGTGCCAGGCGCTGGTCGCCGAAGTCGCCCCTTAATTTCAGCCCCCCCTGCTGTGGGGATTCGAGGCGCACTCACCGCTACGGCCCGGGGCCGGGAAACTGCCCCCCTGTCATCACCAGGGCCCGCGGAGAAGCCCGGGGCCCCGCCGCTGCCGTCGCAGCCGAGGTGTCGTGGTCCGAGGGCAGAGAAGGCAGCCGAGAAGCAGCGAAGGCCGCGTAGGCCTGAAGCCCCGCACTAGCATCACCTGACGGGGGCGGACTGCCAAGCGCCGCCCCCGCCGTA
This sequence comes from Triturus cristatus, assembly GCF_964204655.1. Taxonomy (NCBI): domain Eukaryota; kingdom Metazoa; phylum Chordata; class Amphibia; order Caudata; family Salamandridae; genus Triturus; species Triturus cristatus. Next base: position 1,043,311,178 of record NC_140588.1, read on the forward strand.
ACCCCATTGGTGGACTGGGCCGCGCCCCCGCAGACCGCACTGCCATTGGCGGCTGCGGGCGCGACCCCGGAAGCAAGGCCGGAATCCCCCGAAGTGCCCGTGACGCCAGCGGAGGTCCCCGGTCACGTCTGACCAGACCGGGAGCCCCGCGCTGTGTCCCCCGCTCCCCGCGCCGCTCCACTAGGCGGGAGAAGCCCGTGAACAAGGCCCTCGGCCCGGATATCGCCGGGCGGCCTAGACGTCATCAGGAGGTCCTTCGCCGGGGAGAGCGCCGCAGCGCGAAGCACAGAGGAGGAGGGGGTCCCCTCCCACCAGAGAACCCGTCGCCAGGGCCGAGGGAAGGCCAGAGACTCAGGTAAACTCCGGGGAGGAGGGCGGGAGGCCCCCCTGAGGCCCGGAGCACGCCCCTCCCCCAGAGAGACTCCCCACAAGGCCCCCGCTTCCCGCAGAGCATGCCAGAACTGGGCCCCGGCCCCCCGCTTGTGCCTGAACACTGCCTATCGAGAGAGTGAGAGAGCCCGGTGGAACTGCCATGTTTAACTCGCCAAGAGTCTGCCAGGAGCACTACGTGCAGGGCGCTGATTCCTAAGCGCTATTCCTGTAAACTGCAGGGCTGGGTTAAATGCCATATTTGGGAGCGCTTGTCAACTGCTGTGGGCGGCACGATATTCCAGGTGCCTGGTTCCTAGTGCGAAGGAATTGCCCTGTGTAGCGCCAGGTGCCCTGTTCAGACAACCTGATTGCTAAGCGCTATTGACCTGCTGTGTGCGGCACTATATTCCTAGGGCCTGGTTCACCGTACTAGTGAACTTCCATGTGTAGCGCTATGTGCAATGTTTATGCAACCTGATTTTTAAGCGCTATTAATTGTTGTGCGCAGCCCTATATTCCCCGAACCTGACGTTTTACTGTTTTCAGGGTTGCCAATTTAAAGGGTAATGAAATGCCTTTGAATGTATAATGGTACTGCCAGTGAGAATCTAATGCATTGCATTTAAACTAGATAAACCTGACTGATTTTTAAGTGAACATACTGTGTGGTGTCAGTTATTGCGTGCGCTTCCTGCTTCAGGGGATGTGTGTGCTGTATGGTCGCTTCACACGTAAGCCCTCGGGTGCCCAACCGCTCGAGTCACGTTACCCCTTTAGGGCCCGGTGACCCCTGGTCCTACATTGTTGGCGAGCGGTGGGATAAGGACCTGTGACCATACAGCACCCTCCAGTGAAGCGGAGGGCGCCGCAATTAGACGCCTTTTGTGGTTAAGCTCTTCAACTGTTGATTACTGCATTGAGTGAATTCCACTGTCCAGACTGAGGGTGTAGAATCCCAGTAGCCGGAAACTGTCCCCCACATCCTAGGATTTTTTTTTTCTTCTTCTTCCTTAGTATCTAGGTCCCCGCCTTTCACGATGGAGTTCCGGTTAGCTGACCTCGAGGGGTACACTGTGAGGCAACTGAGGGAATTCGGGCAGGAGATGGGGGTGCCTGGGGTGCGGAAGGTCAAAGGACCGGAACTCCGCACCGCCTTAAAGGCATGGGTAGAAGCCCACCCAGAGGGAAGAGGGGATGAGGGACAGGAGGCGCAGGATGCCCCTCAGGAGGAGAGCGCGCAAGAGGTACTAGACCTGATCAATGGGGATGTGTCCGAAAATGGGCCACCAGGGAGACGTTCTGGGGCCAGCAGTAGGGCAGGGTCCAGGAGAAGCGCGTCTCCAGAGGAATATGAGGACAGGAGGGAGGAGAGGCGGTTGAGGTGGGAGCTAGCCAAGTTAGAGCAGGAAAGAGAAAACAAGAGATGGGCAATGGAAGAAAAGAAGCTGGCGCACGAGCTTCAGCTTAAAGAGTTGGAGCTGCGCGCTCTCCAGTTGAATGCGTCCAATAGGGACAATGGTGGCAGCGTACCAAAGACTCCCCAGGAGTCAAAATTCTATTTGCCCAAAGACGTGATTGCCAGTTACACGAGGGGGGATGACATCGCCAAGTGGCTGGAGGCATACGAGGTGGCCTTGACAGCCCATGGGGTACCTGAGAGTAGCTGGGGGGGTGGCCTGTATCGCTACATACCTCCCGATGTCAGGGACACCCTTTTGTATTTAGAAACTGCAGATCGGGTCAGGTATGCCCCCATGAAGGAAGCCCTGCTTAAGAAATTTGGCCTCAACCCCGAGAGGTATCGGCAGAAGTTCCGTGGCAGCCATAAGCTGTCCACGCAAACGTGGGTGGATTTTTTTGATTACGCCCGTAAGGCGCTAGATGGTTGGGTGCGTGGCAGCGAAGCACAGGATTACGAGGGCTTGTACAATCTTTTTTTTACGGGAGCACCTCTTGGATAAGTGCTTTCCGTAGCTGCGCCAACATCTGGTGGACCGCAAGATAACGGACCCCCGTGAGCTTGCGGAGGAGGCAGATATTTGGGTGAGCACCCGGGTGTCTCACAAGGGCCCCGGGGGAGATGGCTCGAAAGGCGGACAGGGTTTCCCCCAGAAGAGAGAGGGGGGAGATAAAAAGGTGGAGTTCTCAAAAGGCCCCCAAAATAAGTTTGGGAAAGGAGTAGGAACCCCACCCCCGTCCAATTCCCCAAAACCTACTTACCCTGACAGGAGTCAGCAGCCAAGGATTGTGAGGTGCTACGAATGTGGGGAGATTGGACACTACAAGGGAGATCCCAAGTGTCGCAAGCGACCCCCAGCCCCAACGGGCGGGAAGAGCCCCGGGGTAAGTAGTGTAGCGCTTGGGGTGGAGCTGCCCTTAGATAGGGAAGGGGAGTGGACAGGCCTGGCCCTGGTTTCACTCGGGGATAGAGAGATGGTTCCCGTAGTGTCCCTACCCCCGAATACTGCTAAATACCAGCAGAAGGTGAGAATTAATGGGGAGGAGGTGGAGGCTCTGAGGGACACAGGGGCCAGCATGACCACTGTCGTGAGGCGGCTGGTGTCCCCAGAGCAAGTAATCCCAGAGGAGTTCCATCCGGCCGTATTGGCTGACGGCAGTGTGAGTCACTATCCAGTGGCTCAAGTTCCCTTTGAGTGGGGAGGAGTCAAAGGCCTACTGAGAGTTGCGGTGAGCCCTGCCTTGCCTGTGGGGTGTTTGCTAGGGAACGACCTGGAGCACACCGAGTGGAGAGAAGTAGAATTTCGAGCTCATACAGAGATGCTGGGGTTACCAGGGTGGACTTGCGTAAGCACGCGGTCCATGGCTGCCCGGCATGGAACTCACCCTGGGTTGGAGCCTGGAATCAAGGCCCAACCCAAAGCCAAACATGGAAGGAAGAAGGTGGTGGAGGACATGCCCCGTGAGATGGATGGGGAGGCCGCAGAGGTGCCCCCGGAGTCCGCGGAGGTAGATGTCGTTCCCGTGGAGGACTTGCCGACCCTTGCTGACTGGCATGTGGAAGGAGGACCTACCCGGGAGGAGTTTTGTCAGGCACAAAGGACGTGCCCCACTCTTGAAGGCATGCGGCGGCAGGCCGAAGCCCAAGTGGCCAGTCAGGAACTGGGAGGTTATCATGTGTATTGGGAGGATGGTCTCCTATACAGTGAGCCCAGGGTGCCGGTACATGGATCTTCGAGGGCCATAGTGGTCCCCCAATGTTACCGGGCCTTCCTGCTGGAGTTAGCGCACGAGATACCCTTAGCCGGACATCTGGGCCAGGACAAAACCTTTGCACGGTTAGTCCCCCATTTTTATTGGCCCAGGATGAGGATTGCCTCGGACACCTTTTGTAAGACCTGCAAGTCTTGTCAGGCCAGTGGCAAGACTGGGACTAAGTTGAAGGTCCCGTTGGAACCGCTCCCCGTGGTCGGGACCCCTTTTGAGAGGGTCGGTATCGATATTGTTGGGCCATTGGACCCTCCGACCGCAGCGGGACACCGGTTCATTTTGGTTTTGGGGGACCACGCCACTAGGTACCCAGAGGCAATTCCTCTGAGGACCGTCACTGCACCGGTGGTGGCGCGGGCACTGTTGGGAATTTTTACCCGAGTGGGATTCCCCAAGGTCGTGGTGTCGGACAGGGGCACGAATTTCATGTCGGCCTACATGCAGGCCATGTGGAAGGAGTGTGGAGTGACCTATCGATTCTCCACCCCTTACCACCCCCAGACTAACGGACTTGTAGAGCGCTTCAACAAGACGTTGAAAGGAATGATCCGGAGCCTGCCTGAGGGCTTGAGGCGTAAGTGGGACGTCCTCCTCCCTTGCCTGCTGTTCTCCTACCGTGAGGTGCCGCAGAAGGGAGTCGGGTTCAGCCCTTTCGAGCTGCTCTATGGCCATCCCGTTAGGGGGCCCCTCAGCCTAGTGAAGGAGGGGTGGGAGAAGACTTCGCAGAAGCTTCCCCGTGATATTGTCAGCTACATGCTGGCATTCCGCAGCCAGATGGCCAAGCTGTGGAAGGCGGCCTCAGAGAATCTAGAGGCTAGCCAGGCCGTCATGAAGGAGTGGTATGACCGCAACGCTCGGACAGTAGAGTTGGATGCTGGACAGAAGGTGTGGGTCATGGAACCTGGGGAGCTTTGTGCCCTCCAGGACCGGTGGACTGGTCCGTACGAAATTGTGGAGCGACGAGGCCAGACCACCTACGTAGTGGACCTGAAGACCCCCCGTCAGCCCCATCGGGTGCTCCACGTCAACCGCCTGAAGCCGCACCATGAGCGATCGGAGCTTGCTCTCCTCATGGTGACGGATGGGAGCGAGGAGGAAGAGAGTGAAGCTCTTCCTGACCTTCTTGCGGTACAAGAGAAGGATGGCTCGGTAGAAGGTGTAGTCCTCTCCCCATCCTTGACCCCAGAGCAACAGAGGGACTGTCGCCATGTCCTGGGACAGTTCGCCTCGTTGTTCTCTCTCACGCCTGGAATCACTCATCTGTGTACCCATGATGTGGACACAGGGGACAGCCCCCCGGTGAAGAACAAGTCTTACCGGCTCTCTGACCGAGTGAAGGATAGCATCCAGCGTGAGGTGGCAAAGATGCTGGAGCTGGGGGTGATAGAACCTTCCAGCAGCCCGTGGGCTAGTCCAGTGGTGTTGGTGCCGAAAGCGGCCCCACCGGGTACGACGCCAGAGCTTCGGTTCTGTGTGGGCTACCGGGGGTTGAACTCTGTCACGAAGACAGATGCTCACCCCATCCCACTTGCAGACGAGCTGGTGGACCGGCTGGGAGCAGCCCGGTACCTCAGCACCATTGACCTGACATCCGGATATTGGCAGATTGCCATGGCCGATGGAGCAAGGGAGAAAACAGCATTCTCCACCCCCGAGGGCCACTACCAGTTCCGAGTGATGCCCTTTGGGCTCAAAAATGCTCCGGCCACATTCCAGCGGTTAGTGAATCAGGTACTATCTGGCCTGGAGTCCTTCTCAGCGGCATACCTGGATGACATAGCTGTCTTCAGTAGCACCTGGGAGGACCATCTGCAACACCTCCAGGAGGTATTGCAGGCGCTGCAAAGCGCTGGCTTAACCATTAAAGCCAGCAAGTGCCAGATTGGAGAGGGATCTGTCGTGTACCTGGAACACCTGGTGGGCGGAGGTAAGGTGCAACCCCTCCAGGCCAAAATAGAGACCATCATGGCCTGGGAGCCCCCCAAGACCCAAACTGCGGTCCGAGCTTTCCTCGGCCTCACTGGGTATTACCGCCGGTTTGTCAAGGGATATGGCACCATCGTAGCCCCCTTGACAGAATTGACGTCCAAGAAACAACCTCGCAAGGTCATATGGACAGCTGCTTGCCAGGAGGCATTTGAAACGCTGAAACAAGCAATGTGTACCGCTCCAGTACTCGCAACCCCAGATTTCCGTAAAGAGTTCATTGTACAGACGGACGCCTCAGAGCACTGCATAGGTGCGGTGCTCTCGCAACTCAACACAGAAGGCCAAGATCAACCTGTGGCCTTCATCTCCAGAAGACTCCTCCCTCGGGAACAGCGATGGAGCACCATCGAGCGGGAAGCCTTCGCGGTGGTCTGGGCTCTGAAGAAGTTGAGGCCATACCTCTTTGGATCTCACTTCCTGATTCAGACGGACCACCGCCCCCTTCGCTGGCTCATGCAGATGAGAGGCGAAAACCCCAAGTTGCTGAGGTGGTCCATTTCCCTACAGGGGATGGACTTTCGGGTGGAACATCGGGCCGGAGTTGACCACGCCAATGCTGACGGTCTCTCCCGGTTTTTCCGCCTTAGCGATGAGAACTCCCTAGAGGTTGGGTAGCTCTCCCCTCTTTCGGCTGGGGGGGACGCGTGTTAGACCTGTCAGCCCTAGGGTGGTCTCCCCCTGTATTTTTGATCGTGCCTCATTTTTTCCACCCTCATTTTTGGGTTGGACTTAGGTCTCCGGGCGCCTTTTCATTGCCAATCAGTGTTAAGGTGCAGGTGCTCCCTTCCCCTAAGATGGCTGCCACAGGCCCCTGCTACTGCGGAGCGGCCTTTCTAGTAGCACCCTAGCTGCCAGGAGCTGGCTGGGACCCCACAACAATGTTGCGACACCAGCCCGCCTTTTTTGTCCTATACCTAGAGTGCGGAAGCTCCTGGAATGTGCTGGTACCTTCTAGAAGAAGGGTGGGGTTTTACTTTTGCCGCCTTAGGAGGTGGTCACCTGACCTAGGGCTACTTAACAGAGGGAGGGAATTTTTTCTAGTTAGTTGGGGTAAAGCAGACCTGGGGAACCCACGCAGGAGTTTTAGGCGGTAGGGCCTAGACAGGGACTTATGCCTCTGAAGGTGACAGGGTTTAGGCACTGCCCTTTAAGTGAGTGAGGGATCCTGTACTACCCACTGATCTGGCCCAGCGATAGGGAGACCCCGGAATGACCTGCCAAGCCTGACTAGGAGGGAACTAGTCACCAACTCACCCCCCCCCCCCCCCCCCCAAGGAACAGAACTTTTAAGGGCGCGAGAACCAACTGCGCCACCAAGACTGCGAAACATAAGACTGAAGTAAATTGCTGCAACTGACTGCTGCAACTCCCAAGCTGAGAACTACTGCTGGACTGCTGGGGGATCAACCAGGTACTAGCGCTGTGACCCCTGCGCTCCCCGACCTTGCCTGGGATCCCCCTAGTCAGTCCTGTGCCAGGCGCTGGTCCCCAAAGTCGCCCCTTAATTTCAGCCCCCCCTGCTGTGGGGATTCGAGGCGCACTCACCGCTACGGCCCGGGGCCGGGAAACTGCCCCCCTGTCGTCACCGGGGCCCGCGGAGAAGCCCGGGGCCCCGCCGCTGCCGTCGCAGCCGAGGTGTCGTGGTCCGAGGGCAGAGAAGGCAGCCGAGAAGCAGCGAAGGCCGCGTAGGCCTGAAGCCCCGCACTAGCATCACCTGACGGGGGCGGACTGCCAAGCGCCGCCCCCGCCGTAACCCCATTGGTGGACTGGGCCACGCCCCTGCAGACCGCACTGCCATTGGCGGCTGCGGGCGTGACCCCGGAAGCAAGGCCGGAATCCCCCGAAGTGCCCGTGACGCCAGCGGAGGTCCCCGGTCACGTCTGACCAGACCGGGAGCCCCGCGCTTTGTCCCCCGCTCCCCGCGCCGCTCCACTAGGCGGGAGAAGCCCGCGAACAAGGCCCTCGGCCCGGATATCGCCGGGCGGCCTAGACGTCATCAGGAGGTCCTTCGCCGGGGAGAGCGCCGCAGCGCGAAGCACAGAGGAGAAGGGGGTCCCCTCCCACCAGAGAACCCGTCGCCAGGGCCGAGGGAAGGCCAGAGACTCAGGTAAACTCTGGGGAGGAGGGCGGGAGGCCCCCCTGAGGCCCGGAGCACGCCCCTCCCCCGGAGAGACTCCCCACAAGGCCCCCGCTTCCCGCAGAGCATGCCAGAACTGGGCCCCGGCCCCCCGCTTGTGCCTGAACACTGCCTATCGAGAGAGTGAGAGAGCCCGGTGGAACTGCCATGTTTAACTCGCCAAGAGTCTGCCAGGCGCACTACGTGCAGGGCGCTGATTCCTAAGCGCTATTCCTGTAAACTGCAGGGCTGGGTTAAATGCCATATTTGGGAGCGCTTGTCAACTGCTGTGGGCGGCACGATATTCCAGGTGCCTGGTTCCTAGTGCGAAGGAATTGCCCTGTGTAGCGCCAGGTGCCCTTTTCAGACAACCTGATTGCTAAGCGCTATTGACCTGCTGTGTGCGGCACTATATTCCTAGGGCCTGGTTCACCGTACTCGTGAACTTCCATGTGTAGCGCTATGTGCAATGTTTATGCAACCTGATTTTTAAGCGCTATTAATTGTTGTGCGCAGCCCTATATTCCCCGAACCTGACGTTTTACTGTTTTCAGGGTTGCCAATTTAAAGGGTAATGAAATGCCTTTGAATGTATAATGGTACTGCCAGTGATAATCTAATGCATTGCATTTGAACTAGATAAACCTGACTGATTTTTAAGTGAACATACTGTGTGGTGTCAGTTATTGCGTGCGCTTCCTGCTTCAGGGGATGTGTGTGCTGTATGGTCGCTTCACACGTAAGCCCTCGGGTGCCCAACCGCTCGAGTCACGTTACCCCTTTAGGGCCCGGTGACCCCTGGTCCTACACTGTTGTTTTCAAAACTAACCTTACCTGGTCGTAGAAGATTATTTGATCTCACAGCTGTTTCCATGTATTTAATACTGCAATGTCGCCTTTAAAGTGGTAGCATACAAGACTGATAAAAAAAGATCTCTCCAGTTGGTGCAGTCTGGTCGCTCTACAGAGGAGGTGGGGCGGCCAGCAGCCTGAGCCTGAGTTTCTCTTCACTTACCACTATGAACTAGGGGCGCTTACAAGCAGGTAAAACTGCTAGCACGTGACAGACCACTGCATTGGGCTGGTACTATACTAAGGTAATTCTAGCCAGCTGCCTAGGGAGCCTTTTTCAAGGGTGGCAGATCACATGCACCCGTTTGTTAAAGGATGGGTGTTTGAAATGTCACTTCACCGATGGCGCTAAAATTCTTGCGCCGCTCCACACCTCATTTACTCCTCCTAAGCGCACTGAGCAGACTTTGATCCAAACAACTTTGCAACTCGCGCCAGCAAGCTGATGTGGGGTGCTGGCACATGGGACAGTGAAGCCCCCCACTCTCTTCCTACCACTTGGATGCCTATCAGATGGGCATTGTGCATCCTGCGTGGACTCAGAATGTCAAGCCAGGGTCCACCTGGCTGTTTTAGAACACCACTGGAGAGACGTGGCACATGGGCCACCACTTAGTTTTAGAAGTGCATCCCTGTCTCCAGGTGTATGCCCGCCCTCCATCAAACGTAGTTTTTAGAGGGTGAGGACGGCCTATGATGAAGCATGACACCAGGCGGTGTGTGAGGCAAGTCCTTCACTTTTTGTGAGATGCCCCCATTGGAGTTGCATCTCTAGAGACTCTGTAGGAACCTGTAGGAACCATTACTAGGGACCGCCCTATTTTGTGTTTACATAATATATAGGAGGCTGGCTAGTCCCTAGGCCCTGCGCCTCTAGTTCCCTTGCCTAGTTCAACACTAGGGTTAGTGTGTGTGGCAATTGAAGGCTACCAGGGCGCAACTAGCTGGCCTAGACCTCGATCGTGCCGAGTATGCAGCCCTGCGGCTCCGCCATACATACTATGTGGGAGGCGATAAAACGGGGCGTCTCCTCGCTAGCGTGCTTAGAGCTTGGGTCCAGCGGTCAAAAATCACAACCCTTTACAACACCCAAGGAGAGAAATTGGACAGCGACGACCAGATAACTGAGGCCTTTAGAGAGTTTTACGCATCGCTGTACAGCGCAGATCAGTCTCTTGACACAGATAGAGATGCTTACCTGAGGGGGGCGGCGACGACAGCGCTCAGTACAGCGGGGGCCGCCGCGTTAGACGCGCCTATCAGGATTGAGGAGGTGGTCGGGGAGATCTCTCGCCTTAAGCACTTGAAGTCGCCTGGGCCGGATGGCTTCTCGGCTGGCTTCTATAAAACTTTTTGCCCGGTACTAGCACCACTTCTGACTCGACTTTTCAACTCATTCCAGGGGCCTGGTTCGATACCTCCTGATATGTTGGAAACCGACATCATTGTACTACCTAAGCCAGGTAAAGATGCCACCCAATGCGCCGCTTATAGGCCTATCTCCCTACTTAACCTAGACCTTGAACTCTTCACAGGGGTTCTAGCTTCCAGACTTGGACCACGGCTACCTGGCTTCATCGAGCCGGACCAATCTGGCTTCATCCCCAACAGACAATGCAGTGATAATACCAAACGCTTTACGCACTTAATAGACAAAGCTCACTACCAGGGGATGGATGTCATGCTCCTGTCAATAGACGCCGAAGAAGGCGTTTGACAGGGTGGATTGTTTTTTTTTAGATAAAACGATGGCACACTTTGGAATCGAGGATCGCTTTAGGGCATGGGTTGCCAGCTGTTATGATAAACCTAGAGCAACGATTCGTGTCAATGGCATAGGCTCCAGGCCCTTCGACATCAGGAGAGGCATGCGGCAGGGATGCCCGCTTTCGTCCCTTCTCTTTGTGCTCTATGTAGAACCTCTGGCGCAGAGGATCCGAGATAACCCTGACATCACGGGCATCACCTTTGGGGGGGAACATCATACACTTAGCCTATACACAGATGATATCTTGGCTGCGCTGGACAAGCCTAAACAATCAGTGCCTGCCTTCTTGAGGGAGCTTTAGACCTTTGGGAGGGTATCTAGCTTTAAAATGAACAGGGGGAAATCAATTCTCCTCCCATTGGGCCACAACACACACACAGAGTCAGCGATGCATCTTCTGAATACGTGGGTCTACAAATCCAGGCCTCAATCCCATACTTGGGGATAGTCCTAACCCCATCCACCGAGCGGACGGTTCCTTTGAACTACACGAATATCACCTCCCAGATACAGGGTGGCCTAAGGAAATGGCAGAAACAACCCCTATCACTGCTTGGTCGCATCACTGCGGTGAAGATGTCCATAGTACCCAAACTCTTCTATATCTTTCAGACCATCCCGGTGATCCCTCCCCTGGGCACCATAAAAAAGCTACAAGAAGCAGCAAACACTTCATATGGGCCGGGAAAAGCCCACGTATGCGCAGAGACCTCTCCTCCGGACGAGGGAGGCCTGGGGATCCCAAACCTACTGCACTACTTTAAGGCAGCACAATTGAGATACCTGGTAGAATGGAGCCGGCCCGAGTCGGAGAAGAGATGGCTCTTTCAGGACAGGGCGATGGCGCAAACATCGCTTTGGAAGATACCCATCCTAAAGCGCCCCGATAGGCCAGCCTACCTTCAGAATTCCCCCATCACTCGCACAGTGATGCGGGTGTGGGACAAAGTAGCGGGTAAGAGGGGACTCACCACTTTTCCCTTGTCGCTCACACCTTTATTTGATAATCCTGACTTTAATCCGGGATTAGAGAGGAGGGCGTTTCAGCGGTGGCGGATGTCGGACTGTAGATCCGCAGGCCACCTATTCGATCTTGAGGGATTTATTCAGCTCTCCTATTTACCACAGCTTTACGGCATCAATGTTCCGCAACGGTATCAATATTTTCAAATTCGACATTGGTTGACCCAGCCCAAAATACGCCCTCTAGTCGGTAGAAAGCTGATAGCTTTTGAAAAATGGCTCCTTACCAAAGAGTCGGACTGAAAGCTGATCACTGAATTGTACAAGATGATCTGCCCGCCGGTCGCTTCGCGCCCCTCGGCCGGTCAGAAACGTTGGGAAAGAGAGCTGAGGAGAAACCTCACCATAAAGGAATGGCTAGCTATATATTATAGGGCCAACCACACGGCCAGGAACACTGCCAGCAAGGGAACAGCGGTAAAGGTCGCGACCTACTGGTATTTGACTCCGGTCGGGTTAAATAAGGGCAACCCTAACCGTAGTCCAACTTTCTGGAGGGGAGGTGATGAGGAGGGCACCTTGACCCATCTACTATGGGAGTGTAGAGACGTGACGGGTTACTGGACAGCAGTCCTTAATGACATTGACAAAGACTTTGATACCGAAACCTACCGTTTCCCCGCCTATACACTTCTAGGGCTGCCCAACGCACTCACATTTCCACTGAAATCCATCAGGGGGCGACAGATGGGTCTGGCCATGGGAGCAGCTGTTCAGCACATCATATCGGTCTGGGGAACACAAACTCGACCTACCCACACAGGCTGGCTGCATAAACTATGGTACACAGTGAGAATGGAACGCATACAAGCAACTCTCACGCAGTCTACAGCATCCTTCAACACGGTCTGGCAACCTATCCTGTCACTCCTATCAACGGAATTTAATGAAGTCAACTGCCCAAAGTACCTTCGCCTCTTGCGACTTACCGACACACTGACCTCCAGAGACACTCCTGGAAATTAGACAATTGGTGGTTCTTCCTTGTGAGGGCCTAAGAAGGTATGGACATGGCACACCGGTTGGGGAGGGGAGGGGAGGGATTCAAGGGGGGGGGGGTTATTGTTGTTCTTTCTTGGCATTTTGGGGGTGGATGAGCGAATAAGTAGTGGGAGCCTCGGCCCCGCCCACACCCATGGACACTCGAGACCCCGACGAACTTTTGCTACAATGAGCTGTTATGAGGGGGATGGGATGGAGCCTGGGGTTCATCTGCAATGTACCTACATGGGAGAATACGAGACTTGTAATGCATCTGCTTCAATGCCAAAAATTAATAAAAAACAAAGTTAAACCTAAAACTGCTGTGTTTATTTCCATCCCTGCTTCTTCTACTCCAGTCAGGACCCCCTAACATATCCACGTCCTCGAAAAACAGGCACACCTTTTAAGGCCACCTTTTTTAAATGCGATTTTCTTGAAATGTGGGCACTATGAGCTGATTCTGCTATATTACTTAGTTGGAAGTGCACCTTTCTATGACAGTACAGTTAGACGTCAGTGATAGAGCAGATGTAAAAACATTACATTCTGTTCACAGGAGCCAGTGTTCGTTCGTTAATGGCACTGAACCCGTATATGAGAAAAAGATAATATTAGGGTTCTTGTGTAAGGTAACTGGTGCTCATGTAAAGTGTTCCAGTACCTTTGAGTCGAGTTTGCACTATATAAAACAGGAAACAAAAAAAATCATGTCGCTACTGCCTCGTCCAGTCATACTCCTAGCTGTTTGAGGATATGCCAAGCTCATTCTTCTCGTGACAGCCGGGTTGCAAGAAAGTACAGAAGGCAATGCCACACCCATTTGTATTAATTTTTAACAAAATACTTTAAGAGCACAGTGTCAGAAGGAAGAACACTATCGGAGAAACTACTGACGGAGCAATACATCAACTCTGTAGTGGTGGGCAAGTGACTGCCATGCAGGAGTCATGAAAGACTTTTTGTTTTGTTTTGCAGTCTGTTCTGTACACACAGTGTGTTTGTGTTTTTTTTTAAAACTCTGTTCATTTACTTGTAAGTCTTGAGTTTATGCTTTTGTCACCGGGAAGTTTGTTCCTGGTCCACAGTTTGTCTCCTTCCAGTACATGTCTGTGAGCACCGACCTTCGGTTGTGAACAGTTTGTACAGGACATCACTGACGTCTAATGGGTAACTCTTCTTACAGCTCAGTAGCCCCTTCTCCAGGACAGCTCAGCGTCACTCCAAACCTTTGCTTATATTCATGGGCAAGAAGTCCAAAAACATTGTGAATGAGATGTTGTCACCAATATGGCGGAGCCCGTGGAAGGAGCGCCTTCATGTTCTGCATGAGACGGTGAGTCCATGTAGATCTGTGAGCTATTTAATCACCGGATGACCCAGGCCAGTTTGCTTAATCATGAATTCACTAAACAGGACTGTAAAACTAGGGCAGAGCTGGAAAAAGTTGTATGCCGGATGGCAGTGGTTGGTTTGAGCTATGGAAGTGTATGTGATGTTTTGATTCCCTGTTTTGCTCTATTGCTTGAACTATGGTGTACAATTCAAGTTTCCTGTAAACCATGACCGTCCATCAATTTAGAAGGATGAAGAAAACCCCTATATGTAGGGCATGGAATGTATTCTACCACTTCACCAGCCTTACTAAGGAACACACTTTGTATTTTGATTGCAATTCAGCATAGTGAAAGATTTGTCTATTGCCTCTGCTTCTCTTCCACACACTTAAAACTATAAAGTATGCATGTGCATATGTTTATTTCACTTTTTGTGAAGGGAATTTTGCTAACAAATATTGTAATGTACATGTAATCGCATATTTAATTACCCTTTGGACAACACAGCAGGAACACCACCAAATTGTTCATAAATTTGCATTTAAATGTGTGTTTTAGATTATTTTACAGGAAGGCCTAAATCACAAACTAGTGTCTCATTGCTGTCAATGTTTCAGCTGTAAAACCTATTTGACGCAGTCTTACTATGGACAAAACCGCACTTGGCTGAAACAAGTTTTTTTTCCTTTACTAATGCCTGAATCCATTTTTTAGGGAGATACTCGCACCAAAAAAATAGACTACCTCATACCACCAGGAATCTCCTTAATCACAGGACCCAAAAAGGGCACAGGAACTCAGTTAGTTGGACTGCCTCCAGTAGAATTGTAACCCTTTACCAGCACATCCGATTGACCATGTCAATTTTGTTACTATAATGTATAACTCAAAAAAGAATAATTGCTCTATCTTAGGTGATGACAGGACACCAGATATGGTGAGATCAGATCTATGCTGATTTGCACGTGGTTGATCACTGTTTTATGAGTAAAAAATGATGGAATGGAATGTGGTACACAGTAAATACAGTGAGTGACTCCAATTCAAGCAACCTACCCTACACATTTTTGCTTTTCTCACTTACATTCAAAGCATTAGATTCTGGGAGGGGAAGATAATAAATCTGAAAATATAACCAATCTAAAGCGAGAAGACCACACCCTAGATTTGAATGTTTCATAAAAAGCAATCCCTCTTCATGATAAAGATTTACATTCAGATGCCAATTGCTCTTTTTAGGTCATTGTGAGGGGGGCCGTTGCAAAACCTTAGTTAAAGGATCCACGAGCTAAAACATATTAAAAGACATAAATTAATTGATACAAATATGTAGCGCATCAAGATTTTTTGATTATGAATGGAGATAGGCGACACCTCTGATATCTCGTACTAAAACCGGAAGGATATCAAAAGCCATTTTAATGACCTGACTGGCATGTTTGTAATAAGCTCAATTCTCAAAGTTGATATAGTTGTCTGTATTACCTATGAGCTAGAATCTTCCTTTATGTTTTTAAATAGAAGTGTGTGGAATTCATCATCTATTTGAATTATTTTTGAAGAGGAGGCCCCATTTCCCGGGCTTCTTTTCAGAAAATAAAATAAATGGTTTCTAGAAAATTGGCACAGTGTCCCATAACTAGAGTCTTTACGAAAGCCCCTCAATCATGTGTGTTGCATGTAGGGCGCAAGATGTCTCCGGAGCATACATTGACTGCCAGCTTAAAGTGGTAATTACTCTTTAGAGTCTTTGTACCAGTTGGGATAACAGGCATGCAAGTGATACCCAGGTGCCATCTCTGAAACCCAAAAGATGTCGGGCGTATATTCATACCTGGTGTCCACCAACCAGTTTCTTCCCACCAAGGTACCGGAGCTCCTATTCCATATTGTCCTTGGTATGCTTAAGGACTTAAAGTTCTGATCAGAGTAAATGCACACCAGCATAATCAGTCGATACCAGTTTCTCCCCCTGGGTTTCCTTTGCTCTGCAAAACCCGTGGAGATGCAATATGTCCTGACTTGGAATGTTTCAAATTTAAGTGAAGCTCAGGTTTTTGTTGTCCTTGTTTTCCCACTTTTGCTTCCCAAAGAAGAATAAATATTGACACCATCCGAACAGTTGTTGTTGAGGTCAGAAAATGCTGTCGGAGCTAGCTTGAGGTTTTGTCTATTGTTCCTGCTACCTCTGCTTCGTTCAATAGCTACAGTAAACAAGCATGGTAAGCCTTAAAACTCATAAGGGCTCTCACACCAAACCTTTGTCTGATGCTTAAAATTAGATCTGTATTTTGAATTGTAGTGCTTAGCAGTATTTTAGTCCCATCGGGGCTGCTGAAAGCTCTAGGTTCTTCTGCTTTGTGTGCATCATTATTTTATCCAACACCCTTGTTCCCATCTGTAAAATAGTTGTATTCTTTCATGACTGCACTTGGAGTTTGAGTGTAATTACTTGTCACATAGCATCTCTGTTCCAAACCATCTCCCATCCTTTTAGGTCTCGCCTGAGCCAGCGCATGCGTTGCCCGGAGAGACATTTAGTATATGGGTTTTCAAAGGGCTGCCGCAGCCGGCCTAGTGCTCGCATTCACGCGAGCGTGCACGCGCGCAGCCGCCATCTGCCACTCTTCCAGCACGATCACTACTGCGCGCGCACCACTCGCGTGATTACCACAGAGCGCGTCCGATCACTTTCGCTTTCACGGCCGTTACTTTTACGGCCCCGTCTGGCGGCCCCGTGACTGCTTTCACTTTCACGGCCTCGCAGCCGTGTCGCCTTCACGGCCATGTGGCCAATGCTAGTTGAAGTAGGCATCATTCCTACACATATCGCAAAAACCTATCTGACTTTTCTGCAAAACAGCAGTAGGACTGCCAAAGTGTTAATTAAATTCTTTAGCGCAAAGGGTATGCGGTTTGTGCAACCAGAAGTACTTGGAGAAACTATCGAATTACTTGTAAATTGACTTGCTGAATCTTGTACAACATGTTCCTTGTCTATTCAAGTTTTCTTTTAAGCCGTCAGCACAGATATTATCTTTGAAGGCCAATGTACTGCAGTTAAAAGGCTTTCGATAAACATTATCAGATCACTTCTCACAGGCGAAACACATTTAGTGCTTCTCACCTCCGATGTCAACATTAGACGAGGATATTGACAAGCTGTCAATAAAAGATCATCAAACCTTGTGATAAAATCAGCACTCAACAAAGCCAGCCTGGATCTCATTACTAGATTGCTAAAGCCAAATCCAGATAGGGCACATCTGTTCTTCCATCCACTCACCTTGCTCTTTTGTAAGAGGTTTCTTCTCTTCATTAGTCTTTTCTTTAACTTCCAGGACGTCATGTTCATTCCCTTTTCCTCTCCTCAGCTGGCTGGGCTCACCTTGTTGTGCAGCCTCCTTTGTTAAATCCCCAGTCCGGCGCGCGGGCAGGGCCTACCTGGGAACCAGACAACCACAGCAGCGGGAACACCCGTCTGCGCTAATGAGGTCTGAACTAGTTACGAGCTGCAATATGTGCATTTCACGGGGCGTCACCTCGATTCCGAACCGGCCTGTTTGTTTAATGTGGAGGCTGAGACAGGGAGGGCAGGTGAACGCATGTGCCTGGCCCAGTGAGTAACACTCTGCCAAAGAACAGCCAGGTACACACTTCTCACATACATTTTTAGTTTCACTTCAACCTCAAAAAAATACTTCTACAACTATCTATAAACACATTCATACGTCATATGCACATATATTGCACATACATATTTCATACAGTTTGCTGCCATTGGCCGCATGCTAAATTGTAATATGCAGCTTTCATGTTAAAATTTAAATATTGTCTTGCTTATAAATTTTCTAAACAGAAATAACAAGGTCTCCTGATAACCGGAAAACTAAATACAACTCAGACCATTTGAGCTTAATAAATTTACCGTGGTCGGCCTCTCTCTGAAGAAGGTATAATCCAACCCATTCTAGAGAACACCAGGGCCCAGCCCACACCTGAAAAACATTTCACCCATTTCAGAAACTGCAGTGCAGGAAGTTGACTCGGCCTTGAAATCAATACAGCAAAAGTGGCAAACAGGCTAAATTGAAAAATTTTTTTTTTTAGAATATTCACACCATGAATAATAAAGATTTGTAGCTTGTTTTGTTTACAGTTACGAGTCGTCATGGCTCATTACGTGCTTTCGCGCGCAGCGCGCACACAACTCCCTCCGCCTCTCTCTCCCGCTGCAGCCCCCATTTATACATT
Source organism: Triturus cristatus (assembly GCF_964204655.1). Lineage (NCBI taxonomy): Eukaryota > Metazoa > Chordata > Amphibia > Caudata > Salamandridae > Triturus > Triturus cristatus. The sequence continues at coordinate 1,043,329,098 of NC_140588.1, forward strand.
CCGCGCGGCCAATGCTTGTCTTTTTTATCTCATCAAGCGCTGTTTAAAGGCAGAAATAATAGAAATAACGCCTAGTTCCTTTATTTGACCCGGTAAAACTGTAAAATTAAATTCTGCCTCGAGCGTAATAATTAGCTGCATGATAGGAGTTGTATGCTTCGATGGTGGCTGAAACAACATTTCTTCACAAAGCAAAGAACACATAATGCATTATTTATATATGTATTTATTTTGTTAAATGCAAGAGGAGTGGTTTAATTAAAAGAGCTCGGGGTACCTCCTGAAGTTGATTTCTTTGCTAGTCCAGTCTCTCATCAATCTATCCGCGAAGCAGCCTCTTCTGGCAGCGTGTGGCGAGGGCGAACCGCAGCAGCAATTTTTCTAAAATCTCTTACCTCAGAGGTGGAGACATTTTGCAACCGGGGAGAGCGAGAAATATAATTTTCAGAAGCGGTAGACATCCCTTGATGTTGAGCAGCCTGTTCGCCATTTCACACACTTTGTTTAGCGCAGTGAAGGTGGCTTGTGTGCGACCCTCCTCGTACCGGCTGCACTTTCGTAACACTTGGCTTTTTTTGCTTATCTTTCTTGTGGCCATGCTGCCAATAGCCTTGATGGCAGAGAGCTTGGTCGGTTCCCCAGTCTGCTTTGCTGGTAACGTACTGGCTGCATCGTGAACATGTCAGATCTGTTAGCTTCGTTTCTGTCTGTGTAGCCAATAGGTCTCGCCTTTGGGGCCTTACAAGTGTTTAGCCATGCAGCAGTTGCTCTAAGGATATTGTGCTGCATAACTCAATACTTATAAGGTCCCAAAAGCGAGACCTATTGGCTATGCCAATGCTCGTCCTCTTTGTATGTGTCCTGTAAAGTGCAGCACACGTATAAAGTTGGAAAAGTAAGGAGAAATGAAAGAATTTCTCCCTCGTTGCGCCTGCTTAGAAAGGGTGCAGTTTTCTGACGCTAAAACCTGTCTACTTTATTTAGTAAATAGGGTTTAGCGTCAGAAACCGTGGGTGGTTGCATGGGAACGCCCATTCTCCACCCATGGCACGCCTTCTGGCGCTAAGAATGTGTTACTTTCACGGTATTTTCAACAAGTTCAGTCCTAGAAAGTAAATCGGGAAAAAAAAGATTTTGCGATGATTAGTGACGGAGACACCGTGTATAATCTTAGTAAATCTCCTCCACAGTTGCTTCTATATATACAGGCTGCTTTTTCAATTCAATCAACTACAAAAAGACACAATTCTATGTCAGGACCGGAGGCTCCGATTATACTCATTTCTTTACTGAAATTTTCTCAGCAGCCAATCATGTTACAATAAAACTAAAAACCACAATACCCATGAACCCACTGGGTACCACGTAATAACCATAGAGTATGCACGTATAAATAGTCAGCAAGAGAATACCACATCCTCTTTCTTTGCTGCTCCGCAGCCAGTTAAGTGCTTTTCTCATTACGATATTTGACTGTTTTCATTTTAACGACTGTATTGTATTTCTATCATTTACTTTTTACGTTGTTTGCATGCTTTAGCGCTGTGCGCGTACTCGGCTATTGCTATTGTTGGTTTTCACGCATTTTGGGTGCCGGTATCGTATCGCTGCAGGGAGCGCGTGTCTGCCTCCCCGGTTCGGGCGCTTTGCGCCCGCGCCTTTGTTGAAAGTGGAGCGGGAGTGAAACGGGGCAGAAAGACTACGCGCGTGTTGCGTAGGTCTTTCATTTCATTATAAATCGGGCGGTCGTTACCGCGCATGCGCGGCGGCCATTTTTTCCTGTTGTACTCACTATTTCCTCAGGGATCCAGCGCGAGAGCAGCGCTTCCTTTGCTCATGCCCACAGCCTGATTTCACTTGCCCCTTTTTGACGTCCTACTGTATACTGACTCAGTTGGGGCTGTATAATTTTGCATAGGCATTGCCTAGAGTGGCTTTAATATTGGCAAGCCCTCCCTCCACATTTGAATATTTACATATTTCAGGTTATTTTTTGACCTGTTTTCTGTGTAGCTTGCCTTCGGGGTTTTGCCGCTCCCCCTTTATTCTGCTTCGGCAGTCAAGATTTCTGTAGTGTTTCCTTCCTCTTGTGGGCTTTATTTACGCCAGATTCTGTCATGGCTGACTATTTTGAGGAAGATGATTACTATTATGACTATGAAGATGAAGACGCCTCTGGCTCTATTGAGCAGGATTTGGTAGAGGCTCTTGACTTGGGTGTACAAACTTCTGTGAACAAGGCGCTGGTTCGCGCTATTACACCATTAAAACGTCACCTATCTCAATATGCAGTGCAGCAGGGTTGGCTGCCTTCGTCCTCAAAATCTTCGAAATCCTCTCAGTCCTCCAGGTCCTTCAAATCTTCAAAATTGCCTAATCCTCACAAATCAGATTTTGTCAAGTTGGCTAAGGCCCTTTCTTCAGAGCATTCTTATGGGCAACCTCCAAAAGAGCTTTCTTCCTCTCCAGTTCATCAAACAGATGATGACGGTACCTCTCCCTCTTCTTCCTCGGACCATGGGGTTTCTTCTCCTCCCCCTCGTAAAAAAGCTCGTAAGGAGCATTTTGTTGATGCGCCGTCGCATCCCCAAGTTCTTACTTTTGAGCCAGCAGACATCATACATCCCAATTCTTCTTCTTGGCTACCGTCTCAGGAGGTGGCGGAATATGTCCAAACACACATTCGTCAGCCTTTTGACACGGATGTGCGTACCCGTCTTCGTTCTGAATGTCCACGTCCTGATTTAGCGGATAAATTAGCGGACACTCCTGAGGTGGATCCCACTATGGTGACATATCTTAAGAAATATGCTAAGGACCCTAAAAGGGGCATTGACAGAGCATGGCGCTCTTGTCAGGATAAACTTTTGGATTTACTGGGACCTCTCACCAAAATTTTGGATTTAGGTTATCGAGCCAAGGAGTCTTCCTCTGCCATTGACCCTGATGATCTGATTGGTTGGGCTCAGAGAGCTGTTTGTCAATTGGGTAACGCCAATTGTGCTATGTCTTCTGAACGCAGACGTTCTATTTTACTAAAGTTGGACCCAAAGTTAGCCGAACTCTCAACATCTGAATCTGGTCCTTTGGCACAGGGATTATTGTTTGGCCAGTCTTTCCTTAAAGAACTCACTAAATTTGTGGCCACTTTTAGTGGTCTTGATAAGGCTCAAGCTTCTATTAGACGGGCTTTTCGTCCGGTTTTTGGACGGGCCGGACGATATAGGGGACGATCGTCCGGCCGAGGTTATAACCAATCTAACCAACGTGGTTTCCAGTCCCAACGTGGAGGGGGTCAGGACTCCAACTATTCCAACACCAGGTCTTCCTTCTACCCTTCCCGTAGAGGTCGACACCAATTCTGGAAGGGACGTGCAGGCGGTAATCAAGGAGGACATCAAGATTCCTCCGCTTCAGGTGAGTTTGATCTCTGCTTCAGAGGTCATGTTGGGGGGCAGAATTCAGTTTTTTCTTCCAAATTGGCGGTTGATCTCCAACGATGCATGGGTGTTGGAGACGGTCCAAGGTTTCCGAATAGAGTTTTTCAGTTGCCCAAGTCAATCTTTCCCTCCTTATCCCTTGGTTTTTTCCGTTCAGGATCAAGCGGTTATTTCCACAGAAATAGACTCCCTTCTGAGAAAAGGGGCAGTTGTCCGGTCTTCCCCTCATCCACAAGGTTTTTCCAGCCAGGTCTTTCTCGTTCAGAAAAAAGGAGGCGGTTCCAGGTTGGTTCTCAACCTGAAAGAGTTCAACGGCTGGCTTGTCTATCGCCACTTCAAGATGGAGGGCATCCATCTTTTGAGGGATCTTCTTCAGGAAGGGGACTGGATGGTTCGTCTAGACCTGAAGGATGCGTATTTGTCGATTCCCATTTACGGTCCTCATCGCCGGTTTCTCCAGTTCCAATGGCAGAGTGTCTGGTACGAGTTCCAGGTTCTCCCGTTCGGCCTGTCGTCAGCACCCTGGTGCTTCACAAAACTTCTGAGACCTGTGGTAGAGTCTCTCCGATCTCGGGGTGTTCGTCTGATAATTTATCTGGACGACATTCTTATCATGGCTCACTGTCCACGTCTATTAATGCTCCATTTGGAATGGGCAATAGATCTTTTACAGTCACTCGGGTTTCTAGTGAATCCTCAGAAGTCTATGTTTCGTCCTTCGCAGTCGATAGAATTTCTGGGTTTTCTGATCAATTCCCTCTCTTGCCAACTGTTGTTGCCTCTTCAGAAGATCAGGATGATCAAACGGGAGTTGAAATTGATTTTACACAAACAGCTTGTGTCATTGAGGTCTCTAGCTCAGATTGTCGGCCTGTTGGCTTCTTCAATTCAGGCCATCTTCCCGGGTCCCCTCCATTATCGGGCACTTCAGCGACTCAAAATCCGTCATCTCCAGAAAGGCCTCCGCTACTCAGATCAGATTCCTCTTTCAGAGGAGGCGAGGTGGGAGATGTTGTGGTGGTTGGAACACATGGAGTCCTGGAATGGCAGAGCCCTGTTCGGAGTGTCCCCGGAGGTGGTGATCGAATCCGACGCCAGTCGGTGGGGATGGGGAGCCCGTTGCGGTCCAATGTCCACGGGCGGCCGGTGGTCTTCGGAGGAATTATCTCTCCATATCAATTGTCTGGAGCTTCTGGCGGGGTCGCTTGCGATCCGTTGTCTGTCTCCACGCATGACGAATTGTTGTATTCTCCTTCGCATGGACAATGTCTCCGCGGTTCGATATGTCAACAAGTTAGGGGGGACACGTTCCAAGATTCTGGCAGAGATTGCCAAGGACTTTTGGCACTTTTGCCTTCAGAGGAACATCACGGTGATTGCAGAATACCTGCCGGGTCACAGCAATCTGATAGCCGACTGGAATTCTCGGCATCTCCGAGATTTCAGCGATTGGAGACTTCATCCTCGAGTGTTCAGATCTCTGTCTCGAATGTGGGGCCCCTGCCAGATCGATCTTTTTGCCTCTCGCCTCAACACTCAACTTCCTCGGTTTTTCAGTTGGCGTCCGGATCCGGAGGCTCTAGCCACGGATGCATTTCTTCAGACATGGCCGTCTCTCCTGTGTTATGCCTTTCCCCCGTTTGTCATGATATCCAGGGTTCTGGCACGCATGAAACTCTATCGGACAGAGTTGATTCTGATCACCCCTCTCTGGAGGGCGCAGGCTTGGTTCCCTGTTCTCCTGCAGCTATCTTGTGCAGTACCAGTTCTTCTTCCCCAATTGTGGAATCTGTTGTTGGATCCGCTCAACAATCCTCATCCTCTAATAGAGTCGGTTCAACTCTTTCTGGTGGCATGGCGGGTTTCAGGGATCGCTGGCAGATCTCAGGTCTTTCGCGAGACGCTTCCAGATTTATCGACGAATCTTGGTCTCCCAACACACACAAACGTTATGCTGCAGCATGGAAACGATGGTGTGATTGGTGCGCTCAACGGGAAGTGGATCCCTCTTCGGCAGATGTCTCTTTGATTGTCAATTTCTTAGCTTCTCTTGCCTCCTCAGGCCTTGCGTATCGGACTGTCAACAATTTCCGTTCGGCCATCTCTGCGGGGCATATTCCTATTGATAGTAAACCTGCAGGTGAACATCCTTTGATTTCCAAATTACTCAGAGGTATCAGATTGGTAAAACCTCCTTGTCCGAAGTATGTTGCGTTATGGGATGTGTCTATTGTCTTACGTTTCTTAGAGGCTTGGCCTTCCAACGACTCTTTATCCCGCAAACAATTATCTGCAAAGTTAACTATGCTGTTATGTCTAGTCTCTTGCAAACGTGTGTCTGATGTTCGCGCGCTAGATCTTGCAGGTCGTACTTTTTCCCCTGAAGGGGTTACTTTTTCCATTTCCAGACGTACTAAGTGTAATACTACCTCAGTCACTTACCCATGTTTTCCCAATAATCCAAAACTCTGTGTAGTGCAATGTATTAAAGATTATGAGGTAAGTACTGCTCCATTTCGACAAACTTTGCATGGTCAATTGTTGATTGCTTTGCAAAAACCCTTTCGCCCTGTGACTCCGGCTACTTTAGCCAGATGGGTCAGATGGCTCATGGGTGAAGCAGGTATTGATGTTACAACTTTCGGTGCACATTCAACTCGTGGAGCTATGGCTTCCAAGGCTTTTTCTATGGGTGTGTCTTTAATAGATATTATGAAAGCAGCTGATTGGTCAACTGATTCTATGTTTAAAACTTTTTATTATAAACCTATTTTGGATATTGCTTCTGTTGTGGTGGATCAGCTTTGAACAAGCATAATCGGAGCCTCCGGTCCTGACATAGAATTCAAAATTTGCGAACATACGTGACAAGAATTTTCAATTCTATTAAGGACACGGAGGCGAGGATTATCCCTCCCATGTTTTGCTGTCATGTAATTTTGCATATATATCGTTGCATATGATAATTTTCAACTATATATTTTGGTATATTATGATATTTGGATACATTCCTTGTTTTCTTTTCCCTCCCTAAGTATTTTATGCTGTTTGCTTTCTTTCGGAATGGTATATTACGACTTTATGTCTTTTTTCAGGTTCTGATCCAAAGTGAGCTGCGCTCCTCTCTTTTGTCTTGGATTATCTTTTGGACGCCTGCTGGTTCCAGTTTTTGAGGTGTCGATTCAAGCATCAAATCAGCTGTTCCATCCTGTTGGTCTTCAGTTGCAGTGTTCAAGCTCCGATTGTTTCTTCCAGGCTCTTTCCAGTTGTTGCACTATTTCTTCTTCTGACTGTTGCTAACTACCAAAGAAAGAGGATGTGGTATTCTCTTGCTGACTATTTATACGTGCATACTCTATGGTTATTACGTGGTACCCAGTGGGTTCATGGGTATTGTGGTTTTTAGTTTTATTGTAACATGATTGGCTGCTGAGAAAATTTCAGTAAAGAAATGAGTATAATCCTCGCCTCCGTGTCCTTAATAGAATTGAAAATTCTTGTCACGTATGTTCGCAAATTTTGAATTCAACTCAGTTATACAGAGTTTCGTAAAATATTGTGAAGCAGACCTGCTGTTGTGATAATGTTAATGGGGAAGATTTATGAGGTTTTGCCGTAGGGAAGCGCAGCAGGCCTTCCTGCTGCGCTTCCCTACGGCAAAAGAAAAGGGCAGGGATGCGCCGTATCTATAAAATGCGGCGCATTCCTGTCCTTTTCCCCTGCGCCGGCGCACAATGGGCTGCCTGCGCCAACGCAGGCACCTCTGCACCATGGTGCAAGGGTGCCTGCGTTGCGGAGATGAATATTTTTGTACAGGAAGGGAGACCTTTCTGTACAAAAATAATCACAAGAGGTTTTTCCTCTTTGTATGGGTGCTGCAGAATGCAGCACACATAGAAAAAGGAAAAACGAGGAGAAATAAAGATATTTCTCCCTGTTGCGCCTCCCTTACGCCTCCCCTGGGGAGGCGGAAGCTTTTGGCGCTGCCTCAGATTTACGATTTCTCGTAAATCTGGGGCAGTGTCAAAAGGTCATGGATGTTGCTGGGAACGCCCCCAGCAACACCCATTGCACGCCCCTTTAACGCAGAACACTGCGTTAAAGGGACTGATATTTATGAGGCAGCATTAAGCCAAAAAAAGTGGCTCAGTGCTCCCTGATAAATATTACGCAGGCTTCTGCGCCACGGAACGTCACAAAAAGTGACGTTCCGATGGCGCAACGGGCCTCATAAATCTGCCCCAATGTTTTTACTGATTTAAGCGTGAAAATGGCTCTCATCAGGCCTGGCGCAAAATATAGAGGCAGTAAAGTAAACCTTCACTTAGAATACGGCGAAATTTCTTATGTTCTTTGAAATAGTTGTGCTGAACCCTCCTGGTAGAAACATAATAAAGTTGTACAGACTGATGAGCGCAGCTAGTAGTTGGCCAAAAAAAAAGAACTCCTCAGACATGTGCGCGAGCAGCCTTTATCGTCATTCTGTCAAGGCTTACATTTTATCCCAATCTGTCATGGCCGCTTGTTAGCAAAATATTTTCAGGGTTGGACGTCTTTTAACCCGATCTAGCATGGATACCACGCCTCTCATTACAGTGACGTACAAAGAAATGGCGAGTCATTCTAGCCAGTGAGGTGTTTAGTTTGCCGAGGACAGATTTCAAACAGGGCGTGGCCGCAGAACTAATATTTGCATATTTTCTGTGCAACGCCGGTAACTTCTTTTCTTTGGTTTTCTGTGCTAATTTGTCAATAATGACTTCTGCTTAGTACCCTCAGATCTTTTACTCCTTCCCATTTTAATCAAAGTGAATAAATAAAACAGGACATAGTAAAAGTAGGTGTTACTTAGCGCTGGGACGTGACATTGCCGCTTTTAGTGGTAAGAATACAGCTCTTTACTATTTGTCTAGAAGGTTCCTCTGTGGAGGAGCCGCCTACTCGTGGTTAAGGAAAGATATGGAGAGAAAGGAAAACGGGATGAAGAAAAACCATACCGTTTCCGTGAAGTGCTGGGTATTTATTCGTTTCTCAGCAAAGGTTTGAAGTCAGCTTTATCTAGTAGGTATTTCTAACTGTTTGAATTAATGATAGATGTTGCCAGAAGGTTTTGAAAATACAAAGGTCAGCGAGGCTCGTCGTTATTTGCCTTAAATTGCGCAATTTGACCTTGTTTTGAAAGCCGTGATTTTTTTAGTCCATATAACCTCCATTCTAGATTTGCTGCTAAGTAGAATGCTTTGTGAGAAGTTGTCTCTCGAGAGATAATTAAATGATTACAATAAGTTCAACTAAATAGACTTGCACAGTGTAAAGTAACAGGCCCTGGTTCCGCTGGCTAAAGAAACAGTGGCACTAGTTACATGGGTACTTACGAGTTAGAGCACTCGGGCCCTTTTTAGGTCTCGCCATTTTGTTGTAGCTCGAGTCTACCCGTCGCACACGCGTGCGCGCGCCTTTAAACACGCCGTGCTTTCACTTTAAACTGAAGTGAAAGCACGCCGCCATGCGCACACGCGTGCACTTTAAACACGGCGTGCTTTCACTTTAAACTGTGTTTAAAGTGAAAGCACACCGCAATGCGCGCGCCTGCTGCAACCCTGTGTAATCTGAAAGTCACGTGAAAATACTGAGAGGCAGCACCGGTCCAACTTTCAGTTTTTAGAGTTTTGACGTTTTGATGGATAAGATCTACATAAAAGAAGTCAATAGCATGTCTGGGAAAGGGTTCTCAGTAAAGGACCGTGGTAGCTTTGCCAAGCATCAGGTCATAGTGTGTGGAGGACTGATGATTATTGGGCATTACTGTTGTTTTCAAAACTAACGTTACCTGGTCGTAGAAGATTATTTGATCTCACAGCTGTTTCCATGTATTTAATACTGCAATGTCGCCTTTAAAGTGGTAGCATACAAGACTGATAAAAAAAGATCTCTCCAGTTGGTGCAGTCTGGTCGCTCTACAGAGGAGGTGGGGCGGCCAGCAGCCTGAGCCTGAGTTTCTCTTCACTTACCACTATGAACTAGGGGCGCTTACAAGCAGGTAAAACTGCTAGCACGTGACAGACCACTGCATTGGGCTGGTACTATACTAAGGTAATTCTAGCCAGCTGCTAGGGAGCCTTTTTCAAGGGTGGCAGATCACATGCACCCGTTTGTTAAAGGATGGGTGTTTGAAATGTCACTTCACCGATGGCGCTAAAATTCTTGCGCCGCTCCACACCTCATTTACTCCTCCTAAGCGCACTGAGCAGACTTTGACCCAAACAACTTTGCAACTCGCGCCAGCAAGCTGATGTGGGGTGCGGGCACATGGGACAGTGAAGCCCCCCAATCTCTTCCTACCACTTGGATGCCTATCAGATGGGCATTGTGCATCCTGCGTGGACTCAGAATGTCAAGCCAGGGTCCTCCTGGCTGTTTTAGAACACCACTGGAGAGACATGGCACATGGGCCACCACTTAGTTTTAGAAGTGCATCCCTGTCTCCAGGTGTATGCCCGCCCTCCATCAAACGTAGTTTTTAGAGGGTGAGGACGGCCTATGATGAAGCATGACACCAGGCGGTGTGTGAGGCAAGTCCTTCACTGTTTGTGAGATGCCCCCATTGGAGTTGCATCTCTAGAGACTCTGTAGGAACCATCACTAGGGACAGCCTTATTTTGTGTTTACATAATATATAGGAGGCTGGCTAGTCCCTAGGCCCTGCGCCTCTAGTTCCCTTACCTAGTTCAACACTAGGGTTAGTGTGTGTGGCAATTGAAGGCTGCCAGGGCGCAACTAGCTGGCCTAGACCTCGATCGTGCCGAGTATGCAGCCCTGCGGCTCCGCCATACATACTATGTGGGAGGCGATAAAACGGGGCGTCTCCTCGCCAGCGTGCTTAGAGCTTGGGTCCATCGGTCAAAAATCACAACCCTTTATAACACCCAAGGAGAGAAATTGGACAGCGACGACCAGATAGCTGAGGCCTTTAGAGAGTTTTACGCATCGCTGTACAGCGCAGATTGGTCTCTTGACACAGATAGAGATGCTTACCTGAGGGGGGCGGCGATGACAGCGCTCAATACAGCGGGGGCCGCCGCGTTAGACGTGCCTATTAGGATAGAGGAGGTGGTCGGGGCGATCTCTCGCCTTAAGCACTTGAAGTCGCCTGGGCCGGATGGCCTCTCGGCTGGCTTCTATAAAACTTTTTGCCCGGTACTAGCACCACTTCTGACTCGACTTTTCAACTCATTCCAGGGGCCTGGTTCGATACCTCCTGATATGTTGGAAACTGACATCATGTACTACCTAAGCCAGGTAAGGATGCCACCCAATGTGCCGCTTATAGGCCTATCCCCCTACTTAACCTAGACCTTGAACTCTTCACAGGGGTTCTAGCGTCCAGACTTGGACCACGGCTACCTGGCTTCAACAAGCCGGACCAATCTGGCTTCATCCCCAACAGACAATGCAGTGATAATACCAAACGCCTTACGCACTTAATAGACAAAGCTCACTACCAGGGGATGGATGTCATGCTCCTGTCAATAGACGCCGAAGAAGGCGTTTGACAGGGTGGATTGTTTTTTTTTAGATAAAACGATGGCACACTTTGGAATCGGGGATCGCTTTAGGGCATGGGTTGCCAGCTGTTATGATAAACCTAGAGCAATGATTCGTGTCAATGGCATAGGCTCCAGGCCCTTCGACATCAGGAGAGGCACGCGGCAGGGATGCCCGCTTTCGTCCCTTCTCTTTGTGCTCTATGTAGAACCTCTGGCGCAGAGAATCCGAGATAACCCTGACATCACGAGCATCACCTTTGGGGGGGAACATCATACACTTAGCCTATACGCAGATGATATCTTGGCTGCGCTGGACAAGCCTAAACAATCAGTGCCTGCCTTCTTGAGGGAGCTTGAGACCTTTGGGAGGGTATCTAGCTTTAAAATGAACAGGGGGAAATCCATGCTCCTCCCATTGACTCACAACACACACACAGTCAGCGATGCATCTTCTGAATACGTGGGTCTATAAATCCAGGCCTCAATCCCATACTTGGGGATAGTCCTAACCCCATCCACCGGACGGACGGTTCCTTTGAACTACACGAATATCACCTCCCAGATACAGGGTGGCCTAAGGAAATGGCAGAAACAACCCCTATCACTGCTTGGTCGCATCACTGCGGTGAAGATGTCCATAGTACCCAAACTCCTCTATATCTTTCAGACCATCCCGGTGATCCCTCCCCTGGGCACCATAAAAAAGCTACAAGAAGCAGTGCAACACTTCATATGGGCCGGGAAAAGCCCACGTATGCGCAGAGACCTCTCCTACGGACCTCCGGATGAGGGAGGCCTGGGGATCCCAAACCTACTGCACTACTTTAAGGCAGCACAATTGAGATACCTGGTAGAATGGAGCCGGCCCGAGTCGGTGAAGAGATGGCTCTTTCAGGACAGGGCGATGGCGCAAACATCGCTTTGGAAGATACCCATCCTAAAGCGCCCCAATAGGCCAGCCTACCTTCAGAATTCCCCCATCACTCGCACAGTGATGCGGGTGTGGGACACAGTAGCGGGTAAGAGGGGACTCACCACTTTTCCCTCGCCGCTCACACCTTTATTTGTTAATCCTGACTTTAATCCGGGATTAGAGAGGAGGGCGTTTCAGCAGTGGTGGATGTCGGACTGTAGATCCGCAGGCCACCTATTCGATCTTGAGGGATTTATTCAGCTCTCCGATTTACCACAGCTTTACGGCATCAAAGTTCCGCAACGGTATTAATATTTTCAAATTCGACATTGGTTGACACAGCCCAAAATACGCCCTCTAGTCGGTAGAAAGCTGATAGCTTTTGAAAAATGGCTCCTTACCAAAGAGTCGGACTGAAAGCTGATCACTGAATAGTACAAGATGATCTGCCCGCCGGTCGCTTCGCACCCCTCGGCCGGTCAGAAACGTTCGGAAAGAGAGCTGAGGAGAAACCTCACCGTAAAGGAATGGCAAGCTATATATTATAGGGCCAACCACACGGCCAGGAACACTGCCAGCAAGGAAACAGCGGTAAAGGTCGCGACCTACTGGTATTTGACTCCGGACAGGTTAAATAAGGGCAACCCTAACCGTAGTCCAACTTGCTGGAGGGGATGTGATGAGGAGAGCACCTTGACCCATCTACTATGGGAGTGTAGAGACGTGACGGCTTACGGTATCAAAGTGACAAACACTTTGATACCGAAATCTACCGTTTCCCCACCTATACACTTCTAGGGCTGCCCAACGCACTCACATTTCCACTGAAATCCATCAGGGGGCGACAGATGGGTCTGGCCATGGGAGCGGCTTTTCAACACATCATATCGGTCTGGGGAACACAAACTCGACCTACCCAAGCAACTCTCACGCAGTCTACAGCATCCTTCAACACGGTCTGGCAACCTATCCTGTCACTCCTATCAACGGAATTTAATGAAGTCACCTGCCCAAAGTACCTTCGCCTCTTGCGACTTACCAACACACTGACCTCCAGAGACACTCCTGGAAATGAGACAATTGGTGGTTCTCCCGTGTGAGGGCCTAAGAAGGTATGGTCATGGCACACCGGTTGGGGAGGGGAGGGATTCAAGGGGGAGGGTTATTGTTGTTCTTTCTTGGCATTTTGGGGGTGGATAAGCGAATAAGTAGTGGGAGCCTCGGCCCCGCCCACACCCATGGACACTCGAGACCCCGACAAACTTTTGCTACAATGAGCTGTTATGAGGGGGATGGGATGGAGCCCGGGGTTCATCTGCAATGTACCTACATAGGAGAATACGAGACTTGTAATGCATCTGCTTCAATGCCAAAAATTAATAAAAAACAAAGTTAAACCTAAAACTGCTGTGTTTATTTCCATCCCTGCTTCTTCTACTCCAGTCAGGACCCCCTAACATATCCACTTCCTCGAAAAACAGGCACACCTTTTTAGGACACCTTTTTTAAATGCGATTTTCTTGAAATGTGGGCACTATGAGCTGATTCTGCTATATTACTTAGTTGGAAGTGCACCTTTCTATGACAGTACAGTTAGACGTCAGTGATAGAGCAGATGTAAAAACATTACATTCTGTCCACAGGAGCCAGTGTTCGTTCGTTAATGGCACTGAACCCATATATGAGAAAAAGATAATATTAGGGGTTCAGACAATCTCCTTGCAATTAAGCTTTGTTGAACTGCAGCAAGTCAATCCTACAAGCACTCAAGGAAGCATCTGTGCAGTACGGTGCTCGGCTTGCAATGTTTTGGAAGCCAGAGCAGGTATGAAGAGAGCAATGGTCCACTGGCAGTAACCTTCTACTACTGGTGGTGTACGTATAACCTTTCCCATGGCCGGTTTCTTCTTCAGTTATTTTACAGGCTGATATAAAAATCCATGTTTTTTAAAAATTAAGTTCTGTTTTGAATTGTCCCTCCGGTAGAACACTTGTTTTCATTGCTTCCTTGCACTTTAAGCAGTGCAGATGATGAAGTGCCTGCTGCTAGGGTGGGTGCACGTGTGTCTGTCTGCATTTGTGTGCACTAGCAGTTGCAGGTTTTTGTTCTCCGTCACCCTTCCTGTGAATATACTGTTTTATAATTATTATTAAGCATGGATAATTATAAATCTGTGTATGTTCGTCCATAGAAACCCCTGCTCTGACATCCTATTCTGTGGAGCTTCGTAGGCGCCTATGCATATATAACTCCATGGCAAGGTTTTGATGCAGTTGCCTGGGTGGGCTGTCCAGTATGTTCATCAATAGATGCAGCCTGGCTTTTTTCAACTCAAAGTCGTCGTTTCCTTTTCTGAATTGTCCTGCTTCTTCCTATCGTCTTCACTTTTGAGAGCCTCGGGCTTGTACCTGCATTGATGGGGTGGAGTGGCTGAGCTGCTAACTTTGGAAAGTGGAGACCTGGGATGGAGACCTGCCTCTGGCACTTGTGCCACTATTTTGACGCTGGGAAAATCGCTTAATCACGTTGGAAATCTGTGTGACCTAATGTAAAATCTCATGCATATCGAAAATCTCAATCGACGTACAATTAAATGATGTCCGAGTGCTCCTCAGCTAATTTGCATTCTATATGTTTACATTCACACACCGTATCAATACAAACATACAATGTTTCTAGTAATAGCAAAAGCTAAAAAAAAGCCAATCTTTTATACTCCAAGCATGACTAAATGCCTGATCCATTTCAATACTGAATACATGGTTATCTTTAGGTGACCACAATTCACGCGACTAGAATGGATTTTTTTTTGTGTGTGCATATTTATATAGCCCGAACTCGACACGAAGGTATTGGAGCGCTTTACATAGTACCGTATTTACATTACACATTCAGGCACAGGGAGATTAAGTGATTTGCCCAGAATCACAGGATGTGGACGCGACCTCGAGGCTCGAACAATAGTTTCCAGCACCAAAGCAGGGCTGGACTGGCCATAGCGGACACCGGGCGTTTCCCCGGTAGGCCGCTAGGGTGGGGGCCGTTTTTGTTACCGGGGGTCGGCAATATCGGCCCCCTGTAAAATGCTCGGCTGCACTCCCCCTCACCTCAGGGGGTGCCAGCTGAGCAGTTTGCCAGGGTCGGTTTCTGTTCCCAGTCCGGCCCTGCACCAAAGTCGGCAGTTTAAGCCGACGGACCACATCCTCTCCCAACGGATGGAGAAGAAACTGCCTGCAGTGCCTGCAGCCAATACGGTGCGCTTCTGATGCCCAGCTGTAGGAAAGCCAATGCCATCCATCACTTGGCTGAAAAACGGCAAGGAGTTTAAAGGTGAGCATCGGATTGGGGGCATAAAGGTAAGATTCACTTACATGACAACTTTTCCACCATCTTAGCTGCCCTCGTTGCTGACTTACCAGCAGTGTAGTTGCTTCTAACACGTTTGTGTATATTTTATATGTAGTTGTGTAAGTGACTTAATGCTGATGAGAGACCTTTTGAAGATGTTTTGCTCATTCAAATTGGTTTCTTCTTTTCGTGGGATCTAACAACTTGTTGTATCTGAAGTTGATTTCTCTTAATTATCCAAAATGAAGGACTTTCTTTGCCAGCAGTTGTAATTTCAGGAGACGTTTCTGGAGGTACTTGCAACTTTGTGTTGACAATACTTTGATTAGGTGAGTGTGATGGAGCGGGTAAAATATTTTCTTTTTATATTAAACCCAATCCATTTATATAAGTTTATATTAAAACAAATAAAAACGAATTCTAATGAATAATAGAGTGATGTGATGATAATTAATCAACCTTATTAACCAAGAGAATACACGTGGGAATGCATTTGCATGGCTAAAATAATAAGTGAACTAAGTTTGTACGCATATTAAAGTTATATGTTTTGCTTAAGCAGTGTTAATGTGATTTGCGCTTAAATAAACCAGCATTAACAGTTCTGAATGTTGCATATGGCTAGATAAATGCATACACATAAGGGTATTAGTAAGGGAATAACACTGTTTTAATTATTTCAATGTATTAATTACGATTTTGTGTTTTCTTTGCTTAAGTTGACTATTCTGGCCTACCGAAAGATGGCTGCCTACTGAATCCTAACTAAAGTACATGACTTCATAAATTGAGCAATGAAGAAAGGCGCCTGCACCGACTTCGTTGTGGCCTTTCCATGAACTATCGAACCAGGTCCATGAAGACTACCCTGGGCGAGGTGCCAATGTCCCTGAACGTGAAGCAATTGTTGCTATTTGGGAACCAAAAGCCACCTATTCACAATAGACTGATACTTTCTTGACCTGAGAACAGCCTTTCCCATGCGCCTAGTTTACTCAGCATCCACATGTGAAATTTGGAGAATGTTTACTAAATGTATTGGGATGTGGCGGAATTCAGCCACTCAGCGGCCTGGAAATAAAGAAAATTTTACTGTTATATGTAAATTTTAGTATAAATATTAGTAGTCTAGAGAGGGAAATTAGCACGAGACCCTACCCTAGCTGATCGATGCTACTGTATGCGACACTCCATGCTGCTCTTCGCTAGAGATCCTTATGCTGACGGAACAGGACGGGACTTTAAGACTCTGATGAACTTTCTGAGGACCAGTTCTGACATAGAATACGACAATTAGCCAGAATAGGTAAATATGACAAAAGATACTATTGCATTATTAGGATTTTTTTTTAGATAAAGAAAATCATTGTTTGAAGAACTGTGTCGGGTGATTATTTCTTGAAATGTCTATTGATTTATTTGAGAATTAAAGAGTCGTCAAATTCAGATCAACTAAATAATCCAATTGGCCTCCGGATGGAGGAACTGTCAGGGTAATTTTGTAGAGTGGTTTCCTCTATCCAAGTGAACAGCTGTAGTTCGGGATCAGATATCTCCCTGTAGGCACGGATAGTTTGAGTGAATGAATGTTGGTGTTATGGGCCCCACCAGCGTGTGATGTGTGTATGTGCGTGTGACTAAGAAATCATTCTGTCCGTGGAAGCAGGAGAAGATTTTGTGTTCTGAACTGCACCAGTATTTCTGGTAGCTAGAGATGTTTTTTAATTGTTTTGGTTTGATGATTTTGGCATGTATATAGCTTATCGATTATTGATTGATATTGATATATGTATTAACACTATATGTTGAAGTTGTATTGAGTTCTATGTTGTCTGTACGGCTTCTGGGTGGTAGGAAGTCGGGAATTGATAACAGTTCTGTAGCAGAGCAGAGGTAAGTGCTGCTCTTGGGAAAGACGGAATTGTGGTTGCCCGTAAGTGCACGGGAAAAACGTGTGACAAATTAAGTCGCACGGCACATTGTCTGGGTTCGATTCGGTAGCATTGCCGAGTGTTACCATTAGTGATATTTCTGTGTGAGAAAGGTGTGAATGATAGCAAAGGGTTACCTGTGAAATTTTGGTCTTAGGTACCAGGAAACCAGTTGGCATGCCGAGAACGCTTATCACTGAAAAGGTAGCAGGTGTTCTCTGAGCTTGTTAGAAGGACGAAGTAGAGGTAAGCGCTGCTTCATTAATGTATGTTATAATTCTGTAGTAAGACAGATTGTTCGCTGTTCTCGGGAAAGCAGGATTCTGTGTGAATGAACTATATTTTCTTGTGTAAAAGTGCGTGAATGAAATAGCATTCGGATTGATTGCGGAACTCTGGTTTTATCTCTCAGGAGCATTGCGTTTCCACCTATGTGTTTTAATTCCGGAGAAAACAGTTAATTGATGCTTGAAAGAAGGGTGAAGTAGAGGGATGCGCTACTTTGCCAACGGACGTAATGATTCTGTAGTAGGGCAGAGGTAAGCGCTGCTCTCGGGAAAACAGGATTCTCGTGGGAAAGGTCTTTGGCTATTCTGTGGTTAGCGGAGCAGACAATGGAGATGTTTGTATGTTGTAACTAACAAGTATTGTAAAATTGAAACAAAGTCTACCGAGTAGTTTTGTAAAGGAGGGGTAGACTGTAGACAGGAGTCAGGAGCAGGAGCTGCTGCAGCGACTACTGACGTCAGGAGGACCGCGCTGGGATTGGACAGCTAGTCAGTGACGTAAACGCTCCAGGATTGGTGCGTTAGTGTGAGTCGCGCAGGGATTGGAGATTGTGACAGTGACGTGAACATTCCAGGATTGGTGCGTTAGTGTGAGTCACGCAAGGATTGGAAATTGTAACAGTGACGTAGACGCGCCAGGATAGGTGCAGGAGTAAGAGTTGCGTTGCTTTTGGACTAAAGATCGTACCGTTGCAGGAAAGACTAAAGGGTTCACGAAAGGAAGGAAAATGTATTATCATTCACCCGAAAAGAAGAAAAAATCTTTATTTAGTAAAATGAGGAATTGGTTTGTGAAAGACAAAGAGATTGTGACTAGGGAAGGACAGTTACTTCCTCCAGCGAAGACCCCCGCATCCTTTATGGTTGCAAAATATGGGTACCATACGTGCATCTGGTTAGACAATTGGGCAAAGTATACAAAGGAAGACGGAGTTCTAGCGTTTCCAGAGGATGGGTCCTTTAATTTGGCAATATTGAGGAACTTACGAGAGAGGATGATGAGCCTAGATCCGCGACCTAGGCCTACGCAGTTTGAGGCACTGACAGAGTGGGAAGATGAGATGCATGAGCGAGAGAAATAGAGAAATGGCAGTAGGTACCGGTACATGTTTGGATGGCCAAATGATCGCGAAACTCATTGTGATCGAATGAGAAGGTGGCAAGATGCTAGTATGACTGAAGGATTGTTTCCCGTTAGAACTACAGGAGAAAGTGAAGGAAGGAAATGCCTAGAAAAGAAGAATCATGTAGAAACCCGGAGGTATGGGGCCAACGAGACAGATGATGTTGTCCTAGATGATATGTTTTTCAAAAGCCCACCTCCGTACAGGCAGGAACCACAAACGCCAACCGCAGATACACCAGTGAGGGAGACTCTGAGAATCATTAAAACAGAGGTTGTGACTCCAGAAGTAAAAAGAAGGAATTCTCTTGTGGAACGGGGAAAGGAAAATAGGGCAGAGTGTGAAAATTGAAGGGAACTAGCAAAAACCACATTGGAGCTGACAGAAAATAAGAGAATTGACGAAAAATCTGGAAGCAGTTACAGTCCCTGTGACTATAGGTCCTGTTATGCCTATTTTTGAGAAGCAGAAAGACAGTGAGCGCGGACTAACAGTCCTGTATGTGAACAATAGACAGGAAGAACAGCCCTTGAAGAGAGCAATAGAGAATTCCTGGGGACATACTATGAGTAAAAGTGAATTGCATGTGTCAAAGAACCCATTTTATTGTCCTGATACTGCCGAAAGAAGCAGGGTGGTAGGAGGATCAATATTAGAACCACAGAGATTGACAGAACCAGGGAATGTAGAAAAATCAGTGAGTATAACTACCGACTAATTGAACGAATGGCTGAAGGGCTTGCAGGATAAAGAGAAAGAATCTCATACCGTTGATGTGGCAAAATTACGGATGGTGTTAGAAGAATTGATTGTAGGAACCATCCCCACAGAAAAGCTGAAAAATTACCAAGATGAGGAATTACTGTTTTTGTGCAAAAGTGTCACTTGGAGAGCAAAGAATTTACATGACAGACTAGCAGAAATAGCAAGTGAAATGGGAATTGACATGGACAAGGTAAAAGCTTTACAGAAGCCATACCGAGTGGATTTCACAGAAAAAGACATTGAGAATCTAAATGCTGCGGGACGAATAGGGCAGATTAGGGACATAATCACAGTATTGAGGAAATGGGGAGATGTGGACAAATGGAAGAGCAGGTGGTATAGGAAGCGGGATGACACCTCATACAGAACATTTCCAGCGTTTTCTATGAGAGAAAAGGAGAAGGTGGTGACAGAGTTCCCTATGAGAGAGATTCCAGGAGGGGGATATGTGCATGTCCCATGGACCCGACAGGACATTTTGTCATTTACCAATGACTTCCCTCGATTACGGGAAAAGACGGTTGAATGGTACAGACAGGTAGACAGATTTGTTAAATTGTCAAAAGTGCTGTGGATTGATCTGAATAGTCTGTTTGATATAATAGTGCCAGCAGACTTGTGGGCAGAATGCAAGATAGTCATAGATTGGCCAACCAAAGAATACCCGAGAGATCCCAAAACAGGAGCCCCAGACCCAGAGGTAATGAAGAAATATGAACAGGTCATGGTATTCTTGAAAAACAAAGTGCCTCCAAAAGAAACAGACTGGGTTAAAATAGATCAAACACATCAGGAAGTGAAAGAGTCAGTCCACGCATACTATGAGAGGCTAATTTTGGCTTTTAAACAGTTTAGTGGGGATGACAGTCTGGGAGAAAAGGACCTGAGTCATTTTGTGCACAGATTTGTGTATGGTCTGCGTCCAGAAATTGGGGACATGATTAAGCAGCACATCGTGGACTGGCAGAGCAAGAAAATAGATGAGATCCTAAGGCAAAGCAGCGAAAAGGCAATGTGGGCTCAGGTGAAGGTTGCATAGAGACAAGAAGCTCAGCTGGTAGAACAAGCTAATAATCCAGGCATTAAATCAAGATTTGGCCCAGGAAAAGGAAAGGGTAATATAGAAGAAGCAAAGAAGAAGTTCCCATGCCACAATTGCGGAAGATTAGGGCACTGGAAATCCGAGTGTAAATATCCACCAGGCACTAATAATGAAAATCCGTCATTGAATCCACAGGTGCAGTGTGAGGGGAGTGGCCCACCACCGCAACAGCAGAAGGCTGTTAATCCACAGAATCAGGTGCCAAAACCGCCCTTACCACAGAGCCGGAATATCCAGAAATATAGTAAGGAGATGGGATTCTACAATGAAGAACAGGTAAACAAACCGTAACGCGCGAGCGCTGTGTCACAATATTGGCTGCAAAATGACGAGAGTGAGCCAGAAGAGATTTATTGACGGTGCCGAAAAGAGGAAGCAGGATGCGTACTTGGCGCATCTCTAGAAATAGACCAGACAGGACCCTTTGTGGATGGAAAAGTTAATAATGAGAACATTACTTTTCTAGTAGACACTGGAGCTACACGATCCACTGTCAGATCAGCAGATGTGAAAAATCTTCCTCTTTCGGATGAAACAATCCAAGTAGTTGGTGTATCAAACACCCAGATTAAAACGTACCTTACTGAACCTGTAAAGGTTAGAATAGGGAAATTTTCAGACATGCATCGATTTGTGGTGTGTGACACCAGTCCTGTGAATTTACTAGGTAGGGATTTGTTGTGAAAAATGAATTGCACCATATTCTGCACACCAGACGGAATAGCCTTTGAAACACCAGATGAAGATGTTCTGTATAAAATGACCATCGCTAACAGAGAGTGTGAGGTTGCTGGAACCTATGCAGTATTCAATCCAGATGAATTGCCCCCAGAATTGAAATAGACAGTGAAGGCAGCAGTCTGGGATTTCACTGGAGAAGATGTAGGCCTGATGAGAAATGTAGACCCAGTAAGAATCGCTGTAAAGGAAGGAGCAGTTTACCCAAACATTCCACAATATAGACTGACACCTGAAATAATTGCAGGAGTAACCCCTTTGACTGAGAAAATGATCCAGCAAGGAGTGTTAAGGGAGATATTGAGCAGTCCATGTAATTCGCCTATAATGGGACTGAAAAAGCCGAGTGGGAAATTCAGAATTGTGCAAGATTTGAGAAAGATTAACAAGATTGTTGTATCATGTTGTCCCATTGTTCCAAATCCCTCAGTAATTTTGTATCAGATTCCACATGATGCAGAATGGTACACAGTAATTGATTTGTGTCATGCTTTCTTTTCCATTCCGTTGCATCATGACAGCCAGCCGCTTTTTGCATTTCGGTTTGGAGAGCGTATTTTGGCATGGTGCCGAATCCCACAGGGGTACACATAGAGCCCCTCCATTTTCAATCAGTTGCTAAAGAAATCCCTGGAAAGTCTTACCATGCCTGAAAATTCAGTTTTAGTCCAGTATATTGACGACCTATTGGTGGCGTCAAAGACACGTGAGGCCTGTGAAACAGACACCATAGCTTTGTTGAATCATTTGGTAGATGGAGGACTGAAGGTATCTCCGACAAAATTGCAATACTGTAAAAAAGAAGTGCAATATTTGGGTCATACTATCGAAAAAGGGCTGAGAAAAGTGACCATAGACAGAATCAGAATCATTAGAGGAATGAGAGCTCCAATGACCCAAAGAGAGGTGAGAATGTTTCTAGGAATGGTTGGTTACTGTCGTCAGTGGATAAGTAACTTCTCCCTGATTGCCAAACCAATGGTAAAATTGACAAAAAGTGAGGTCAAAGACCCCCTTGAACTAAACAAAGAAGAATTGACAGCATTCAAACAGCTGAAGAACAGTCTTTGTGAAGCCCCAGCTCTGGGTATGCCAGACTATGAGAAATAATTTGAATTGTATTGCAGTGAGAGGAATGGCTGTGCACTCTCAGTGTTAATACAGAAACATGGAAGGCAAAGGAGACCTGTGGCATATTTCTCATCAATGTTAGATCCAGTGGCGATAGGTCCGCCAGGATGTCTGAAGGCAGTAGTGGCTACATGCCGAAGCCTAGAGCAGAGTGAGGGAATTGTGATGGGGTATCCAGTAAGAGTGTTTGTACCTCATAGTGTGGCGATCCTTTTAACAAGGAGTCGAACACAGTTCATGTCACATGGTCGGCTGACTAAATATGAAAAGGTCATTCTAGGTGCAACCAATGTGAGTCTGGAAAGATGTGTGAATGTGAATCCAGCTATACTTTTACCTGATGCAGAGAGAGTGGAGATAAGAGAGGACGTTGATCATGATTGTCTGGATGTGCTTGACTACTGCACGAAACCTCGACCTGACATAAGAGATCTGCCACTGCCAGAAAGTGATTATGTGTTTTTTGTGGATGGGTCCTGTCTGAGAACAGATGAAGGAGTGTTGAGCGCAGCATATGCAGTATGCACAGTTTCAGCAGTTATAGAAGCATCAATCTTAAAAGGTGTTAAATCCGCTCAAGTAGCAGAAATAGTGGCATTGACAAAAGCATGCAAAATTGGGAGGAATGTGAGAGTGACTGTGATGACTGATAGCCAGTATGGCTTCGGAGTTGTCCACGACTTTTGCCAATTGTGGCTACAAAGAGGTTTCCTGACCTCGAGTGGAACTCCCATAAGGAATGCAGAAGTGGTTGGGAAATTGCTTGAGGCAATACAAATGCCCAAAGAACTGGCTGTGGTAAAATGTGCTGCTCATGGACAGGGTAGTGATTACATCACTACGGGGAATCGCTTTGCGAATGACATGGCTCAGTATTGTGCCCGAAACCAATACTCAATTAATCGGTCAAATGAAAAGGAAATGTCTTCTTGCTCCATAATGTTTACTAATGTTGTGGGAACATGGGATGAAGTGAGACAGTTGCAGGATGAAGCAGTTGTTGAGGAAATGAAGCAGTGGGTAAAAGTAGGTTGTGCACCCAGGCAAAAGGATCATGTGTGGGTTTATTGGGATGGAAGACCAGTAATGCCTGATAGCATGATGTCAACCATGGCACGGATGTATCATGGCCAAGGACATCTGGGAAGGGATGCCATGATAAGGGCTTTTAAGCAGACTTGGTACAGTCCAAAATTCAGGTTGATAGCAGAAAGTCTTTGTCAGAGATTCCTGACATGTCAGCAGTACAATCCTGGAAGGAAAACTGTGGTGAGTCTAGGCACCATAGGCCGGGAGGGAGGACCTTTTACCAGAATGCAAGTGGATTTCATTGAAATGCCCCCTTATAACAAGCTGAGGTATGTTTTGGTGGTAGTTTGACTGTTCTCTAGGTGGGTGGAAGCATACCCAACCAGAAGAAATGGTGGAATCACAGTGGCCAAGCTATTGTTGAGGGAATTCATCCCAAGGTACGGGTTCCCAATAACCATAGAATCAGACAGAGGAGGACATTTCTACAATGAGATCATGAAATTGATTTGTGAAGCATTGGGCGTACAACAAAAACTGCATTGTGCCTACCGACCAGAGGCTTCTGGTGTGGTCGAGCAAATGAATGGTACCATCAAAAACAGAATAGGGAAAATGTGTTTAGCCACAGGTATGAAATGGCCTGATGTCTTGCCTCTGGTTTTGATGACCATTAGGTCTACTCCAGACAGAACTACAGGTTTGAGTCCACACGAGATCATCATGGGACGTGTCATGAGACACGTGTTTGTACCAGTCAACAAGCTGATGACTATAACTGATGACATGATTTTGGATTACTGTAAAGGCCTGGCTGACGCAGTCCATTCTCTGTTTCACCGGGTTGCAGAAGACGCCACCACACTTGAAAAGAAACCAGCCCATGATTTGAGCCCAGGGGACTGGGTGAGGATAAAAGTCCACAGAAGAAGAAATTGCCTGGTTCCAAGGTGGGGAAGGCCAAGGCAAGTCATCTTGACCACAACAACTGCTGTGAAGTGTGCTGGACTGAAAAACTGGATACATGCAAGTCACACTTCGAGAGTTCCAAATCCAGCAGACGGTATTGGAAAAGAATATTTCGATGAATCAGAGTCAAGTGATGAGTCAAGCAATGAGAATATAAAATCAAGAGAAAATCCTGAAAGGGGGGAAAATAAGCCAAGACTAGTTCATACTCCCAGAGAAGAAATTCTGAGGAAAAGATTGCAGATTCCAGATGGTTCAGATTCTGGAGATGAGCAAAACGCCAATGTTGAACACAGAAAGAAGAAAAGAAAAGAATGTTCAGTCAGAAGTAACATTTTCACCAAATGAGAGAGTGAAAGAAGTTCCACCTGAGAAAATATTGGAAGGAGAAAAAGGGACAGTCACAGAAAGAGAGGGACAGATTGCGGAAAAACCCCGAGGAGGTGTAGGGAACTGCAACACCCAGCCAGGTGAAGGGACAAGTAGTCAGCAGGAAAATTGCGTGCCGGAGACCCGAGGAGGGACAGAAGTAGGGCCAACCCAAAAGGTGGAAAAAGAGATTACTGAAAAGGAAAAGTCAAACGAGACAGAATCTGAGGACAGTGAAACTGAAATACCAGAGGGTCGAGTTCTAAGAAAGAGAACTTGGATTGAGGAAAGAAACAGTAAAGACGGCAAAACAAGAAGAAATGCTAAAGGAGATCCTTGGCCAAACAAAATTAAGAAGCTGAGATATCGATTGACACGAGTCAAACCCTCAGAAGCTGAACAAGTGAATGAAGTAACTAGTCAGCATCCAGAAAAAGCGGGGGAAACAGAAGTGTCTGAAGCAAACAAACGATCAAAAAAACCAAACCAGAAGTATAAGTCACCTGAATGGACGTACGTGGCACTGCCTGAACAGAAAGAAGAGGCAGATAGTCAAGGAAATCCAGAGGAGACTCTACTGAGATTGATAAAAGAAGAAGAAACAGGGGAGATCCTGAGAGTTATCTTATCCGACATCGGAGAAGAAGCGGAAGATCAGGAAATCCTGTATGTGGATGACGAGAAAGAAGTGAAAAACGACGAGAGGCCAAGCTGAGTAATTCCAAATTGGTCCTTGTAGAAATACATAGGATTGAATAAGAAATTGAAGTATTTGGATCACCTGATAAGGTCTTAAATCTTGTAGGAAAGCTACAAGAGGCGGAGTAGAAGAGGCTAAGTCAAAAGACACGGTTAATTCTAACAAGATGGCTAACATAGATGATAACAAGTGTAGATGTACCTTTATGAGAAGATGGTGCAAGACATGTTGTTGTTGTACAGGACTATTAATGCTTCTTTGGAGCGTACTCGCTCTTTTAATCTCTTTCAAAGTAACTTTAGATACACTAGCAGGACATACTGAGAATATGACTAACATAGTGAAAAGCTCGCAAAAAGTAATACCAGTTAGAACAAGCACTGAGCATATGCATCAAGATAGGTCAATAACTGATTTTTCTAGCAATGTTTTTTCAAAAGTATTGTATGAATATGTAAAAACAATGGACGTAAGGGATTGCTACGTTTGTATGCAATTACCTGCATCTGTTTCAGAAGGGGTGACTTATCATCACCTCCCAGCAACTTATGGAATAACATGTAGCGTTTTAACTAGTATATTTTATCAAGTAGAAAAATTAGAGTATAATTTGTCTAATATAGATAATATTCTTGGACGATTGCCTATTAATAAAGAATTAAACCCAGCTAAAGATGCTGATGTATTAGGAGAAATTTTTATAGAAACTAAAGGACTAACTCTAGAATATATTTTTAAGAACAATTTAACTTGCAGTTTGAAAACAGAAGAGAAAACATTTTTGGATATGGTTGAAGAGAGAAGACTAAACATACACCAGAATGCAGAGGGACATAAAGAAGGGGAAAACATTTGGGAAATAGATGGGAAAAAGGAGACACCGGGTGGAGTTAGACCAACAATAGCTATAGACTCACCCCAGAAAGGCAAATTATGCATTATGAGGGAAAGGTCCCAATAAGATTATATTTATATATGGACATGTGAGTGTCATGATACATATTTCATTGCATCTGGATGGGGATTTAGAGGTGGAGAAGATCCAGTTTTCCCTGGATTGTACTATATTTGTGGGAACAAGGCTTACTATAGGTTGCCCGACCATTGGTATGTTATGTTGGCCTGGTCTTTCCAAAGATTTTTCACATGGATAGAGTAGAAAATAGTGGACCAAATAACCTACTAATGCGTAGCAGAAGAGAAACCTGGTTAGAAATTGTAGGTGATATTTTTGGAGCCTTGATACCAGCAGTGGGAATATCTTGGAATGCAAATAATATTCGGAAATTGTCAACCATAGTGGATCGCTTGTCAACAAGCACCGCTGGAGGATTTCTCTTGGTAAACACTGAGCTGGTTGCCATGCGTGCTATGATTATGCAAAATCGACTTGCCCTTGATATCTTATTGGCAAAAGAGGGTGGAGTCTGTGGAATGCTGAAAGTTCAACATTGTTGCACTTACATTCCTGATGAAAGCAGAGATCTAAAAGTCTATATTAAGAATATTACAGAATTGCATGATGAAATAAAACCACTGGAGGTTGAAAGTATCTGGACTAGAATTAGTAATAAAATGGCTGCTATTAAAGCTTTCTTAGGTAAATTAGGTAGTACTATAATAGGGAAAATATTATTCCCATTAACCTGTGTGATTTTCGTATTATTAATACTTAGATTAGGATGTATGTGTTGTAGATATAGAAGAAATAAAAAAGAAGGTTAAACGAGAAATTTACAAAAAGAGGGAAAAGAAACCAGAAAAAGAGCTCAATGAAATAGAATTGGAAGAATGTAAGGAGAGTATGTATGACAAAACCAAAAGAGAAGATGAAAGGGAAACCGAATTTTAATTGAGCAAGAAAACATTTCGAATTTCCATAAAAGGAGAAAATAAATTGATTTTTGTGGGTTTTGTTTTTGGTGATAAAATCACCAAAGGGGGGATTGATGGAGCGGGTAAAACATTTTCTTTCTATATACCCAATCCATTTATATAAGTTTATATTAAAACGAATAAAAACTAATTCTAATGAATAATAGAGTGATGTGATGATAATTAATCAACCTTATTAACCAAGAGAATACACGTGGGAATGCATTTGCATGGCTAAAATAATAAGTGAACTAAGTTTGTACTCATGTTAAAGTTATATGTTTTGCTTAAGCAGTGTTAATGTGATTTGCGCTTAAATAGACCAGCATTAACAGTTCTGAATGTTGCATATGGCTAGATAAATGCATACACATAAGGGTATTAGTAAGGGAATAACACTGTATTAATTATTTCAATGTATTAATTGCGATTTTGTGTTTTCTTTGCTTAAGTTGACTATTCTGGCCTACCAAAAGATGGCTGCCGACTGAATCCTAACTAAAGTACATGACTTCATAAATTGAGCAATGAAGAAAGGCGCCTGCACCGACTTCGTTGTGGCCGTTCCATGAGCCATCGGACCAGGTCCATGAAGACTACCCTGGGCGAGGTGCCAATGTCCCTGAACGTGAAGCAATTGTTGCTATTTGGGAACCAAAAGCCACCTATTCACAATAGACTGATACTTTCTTGACCTGAGAACAGACTTTCCCATGCGCCTAGTTTATTCAGCATCCACATGTGAAATTTGGAGAATGTTTCTTAAATGTATTGGGATGTGGCGGAATTCAGCCAATCGGCGGCCTGGAAATAAAGAAAATGTTACTGTTATATGTACATTTTAGTATAAATATTAGTAGTCTAGAGAGGGAAATTAGCACAAGACCCTACCCTAGCTGATCGATGCTACTCTATGCGACACTCCATGCTGCTCTTCGCTAGAGATCCTTATGCTGACGGAAGAGGACGGGACTTTAAGACTCTGATGAACTTTCTGAGGACCAGTTCTGACATAGAATACGACAATTAGCCAGAATAGGTAAATATGACAAAAGATACTATTGCATTATTAGGATTTAACCTGCATCTTAATTAGATAAAGAAAATCATTGTTTGAAGAAATGTGTCGGGTGATTATTTCTTGAAATGTCTATTGATTTATTTGAGAATTAAAGAGTCGTCAAATTCAGATCAACTAAATGATCCAATTGGCCTCCGGATGGAGGAACTGTCGGGGTAATTTTGTAGAGTGGTTTCCTCTATCCAAGTGAACAGCTGTAGTTCGGGATCAGATATCTCCCTGTAGGCACGGATAGTTTGAGTGAATGAATGTTGGTGATATGGGCCCCACCAGCGTGTGATGTGTGTATGTGCGTGTGACTGAGAAATCATTCTGTCCGTGGAAGCAGGAGAAGATTTTGTGTTCTGAACTGCACCAAGTGTACGAGGGAAGGCCAGGGAAAGTGTAAAAGTGTGTAGATTAATGGTGCAAATGAGAAATAGTAGAGATGAGTGTTTGACTTGGTAGATATGATCTGTGGTATTAAATCACAGGTTTTGGGGGGAGGAATAGGCTTTTTTGTTTAGATTGGTGAATAGATGGATTTATAAGGAGATACATTTGGTGTCTAACTGGATGAGTAGTGGCGACATTCATGATGGGTAGAAGGATAGGTGGTTGAATAGGTTCAAGAACGTATGGATGGACGTATATATATTGATCTTAGTTAAAAAGATATTGTTTTCATTTGTTTGGTCTTCATGATATTTTAATTCCAGATTTTAGTCTTGGCAAAGGTTGAAGTAGAAGGAAATGTTGCCAATGTGGTCTTGCGTACTGGGAGTACTACATGGTTCGAGTTAGTACTTGCTATGTAGCAGGATAGGCAAGGACAGCGCTATTGCCTGGACAAACCAAGTTGGAGAAATACTGTGTGGAAGTCCGATCGTTCCTTCAAAAACGAAGTTAGCAAGGACTCTGTGCGTTGGTGTCTGGTGTTTGGAGGAACTATCCGACGTGACTTTGTTACACAATCAATCAAGACATTTGTAGAGCGTGCTACTCACCCGTGATGGTCTCAAGGCGCTTAGGGGGTGGGGGGGAACAGCTACTGGTTGAACTGCCAGGTCGACCAGTACACACACACATACAAACACACCACACACACACACATATATAATTGCACTGAGGAATTCTAATGACATAAACAACTGAGGTTGAAGGAAACCCGATAAGTCAACAAAGGATCATATCTCACATATTAGTCATTAGGTATATTTTGAACATAACATGTTTATTTTAACCCCTTCCACGCGCATGACGGAACCACGCCGTCATGAGCCACGGGCGGCGTGGGCTCATGACGGCGTGGTTCCGTCATGGTGCGGCCGCTCCGCCCACGCGGCACTAATTCCCCGCCTGTGCGGGCGAAATACTGAGTGGGCGGAGTCGTGACGGAACCACGCCGTCATGAGCACAGCTCGCCCGAGACTCATGACGGCGTGGTTCCGTCACGAGCATGGCGGCGCCGCGCTCACCCCGAACCCCCCCTGCGCCGCGGCGGAATTCGCGCCGCAGCGAAGGGGTTAAGGCAGTAGCTGGGAAAAAAACTCTTCATAGAGCAACTAACCACTAGCACTATTAAACTATTCTCCATAGTTCTCTGTGAAATTGGATTTTCAAACCACTGCATATCGTGCAGTAAAAGCACCCAAACATGAGCTTTGTCTGTTCGGGAAATTGTGTCCCTCCATCCCATCTTATCCTAGTAGCCGTGACGAGTAAAGCTCTACTGAGTGTTTTGCGGTTTGTCATTATGATGATGAATTACATGTTTGGCCGGGAACTGTGAAATATTTCTCATATTTACTGTTCCCAGTGAGCTAATGTGTTTCTATACCACTGCATTTTGTGCAGTAAAGGAACCAAAACATGTAAGGCTTGTTTTTTTTTTCTCAGCCCCCGCTTGACAAATTACCCCAACACTTTCCAGACAGCAGCTAAAGTGATTGGCGCCGTTTGACAAATCTTCAAAGAATTTTCAAAACTAGTACTCCAAAGTTATTAGCAAAACAAAAAACTCATTGTCTATGGAAACTAGGTCCTAACCATAACTACCTACTGGTGACTGCCAGTAAGCAAAATATATATAGGCTTCAGTAATAGAATAAGTAGGTGTAAATATGGAGTGGTTGGGGTTGGACTAGGCTAGATGAAGCAAACCTTTCCGGTTTTGTGGTCCTTCGAATGCAGAGCATTCAAAGGACCTCAGGGACCGCTAGACCAGGAATGTTTGTCTCGTCTTAAAAGGTCACTTATCAATTCGTCAAACCTAGATCTTGACTAGAGAATAAGAATTGAGACCAAATAAAACCAACCTTCAAACCAACATCATCGTGATCCACACCTTGAAAAATCCCCGGTCCTGTGTGCCATTAGGGGCAAAACACACATCAGCTGTACCTCAGGAGCGGCTGTACATCAAGAAACAGTGAGTGGAATGAGCAAAAAAGGAAACTAAAAGGAACATCCTTCTTCCTCAAACATGGTTTCGGTGTTCTTATATGAATTTAGACAACCAGCATAAATTGTATGTATTTATTAAATGCGAGCATTTCCAATAGCACTATATGCAATATTGACCTCTTTTGTGGTCAAGGGGGTACCTACCCACACTATGGAAATGGAGTAGAGTAACCTTTATAACCAGGGTAATGTACATAACAAGGTACCCAGGTGATTGATGCAGCTGGGATTGGCAAACCTAACACAAAGCATACTGTGCATTGTATAGCGGGCGGACATAAGGACTATATTTGCAGACAAAAACGTGCAATTGGTCATTTAATTTTCTCTTAAACTTCCGAGCCATGAGGTTTTGAGGGATAAAAGATGACATTCCTCTGATTTCCCCAATAAACATAACCACAGCCAAATTTTATCTGAACTTTCTTGTGTCTCGTAGACAACTGAGTACTTGCATGTTAGTGTGATGTGTTTAGACCGCCAGTTTCACATAGCCTAGAGGTGAGCTCTCAGCTGTGTGGCGCCTGTAAAGAAACACAAACCTAATGCCTTTTCAGAGCTGCAGAGTCGAGAAGAGGCAAATTGTCTTGGGGGGACCCAGCAGAAGGTGCTCACCGCAGCACAGCCAATTATCATTAACAAGCATTGGCATAGCCAATAGGTCTCGCCTTTGGGACCTTATAAGTGTTTGGTTAACCAGCACAATATCCTTGGTGCAACAACATCAACAGTTGCATGGCTATACACTTATAAGGTCCCAAAGGCAAGACCTATTGGCTATGCCAATGCTTGTTTGTATTAGGGGAGGGAGGGCACATGGCATTCCCTCTCCAACCCAATTTGGGCCCCAGGGACCCCATCCCCAGGGCCTTTCTTTTAAATAATGGGGGGAGTGCAAGGCCCCCCTTCTTGAGCCAAGTTGAGCCCCAGAGGCTCGTCCCCAAGGGCCTTTTAAAAAAAAAAATTCAGGGAGGGGGCCAGGCAGCCCCATCCCTTAGCCAGAAGTGCCTGAGGGCATCGGGGTGGGGGGCAGAACCTTTTCTTTAAAACCGCCTGGGTGAGAGCAGCATTTTTGTACTGATAGGGTCCCCGGGGACCAATGGAGGCTCAGGGTGGGGCGTATGACCCCCATCCCCCTTCTTAAATATTTGCCCCAGGTATGGGGTCCCTCTGGTCCTAATAGAGGCACAGAGAAGGGGGGGTCACATGCACCCTTCCCGTTATTGTGAATTGGGCCCAAGAAAAGGGGGTCCCCAGGGTCAGGAGTGGCCCCCTTCCCAAATATTACAAAATAAAGACCCCTAGGCCTAGGCCCACTCTGGGGGTCCAATGATATAATTTTAAAAAGAATGTTGTGTGTTGTTGTGCTTTTGTTTTAGGCTGTGATCCCACAGGAGACTCACTGGATTGCGGCTTTAAAACCCCTTTTTATTTGGGGTTCGGAAGGGGCCAATCCTTACCCTAACCCCTACACCCTGACCTCTTATATCTTTATTTCGAACAAACTCAGGCCATGGACTAAGTCACCGAGTTCTATAATGGCTGCCTGCAACATTTTCCCCTACTTTGCAGGCAACTAATCAGAGCGCTCGCTCCGCAGGAGCCTTTTTAAATTTGAGTTCAAAGGAGTCCCTCGAACCCAGCAATCCAGATATACAAAAAACATTTTTGATCCTCAATTACTCAAAAACTACTGAACGGATTTACACTAAATCACAAAAAGCACGCCTTCTGAACTACACTCTACTTTATGAACCAAAAATCTAGATTCCTGCCAAATGAGGTGTAATTCTGTTCAGCAGTTTTTGCGGTAGCGCTGTTAAAAAAAAATGTCTATGGAAAATTCTGGGAAATTTTGCGATTTGAGACCCCTATCCCCTTTTTCTCTGCCCTCGTTTGACAGATCACCCTGAAACTTTTCAAAAAGAAACTTGTTGAAAAAGAGCATCTTTTTGGAACCTTTCATACATGCATATACACACGCACACTCATATACACACACATACATACACACACACACATTACCTACTGGCGGTCGCCAGTAGGTAGTTATAGTTAGGACCACGTTTCCATAGGAAATCCGCAACATTCTATTTTGAATAACTTGGGCGCCGGTCGACGAATCCTCGCAAATTTTTCAAAATAGGTGGGGCGCTACGCTCCGCTCCTACCCTGAAAGTCTCGGGGGGATTCGTGAAGCGGGGGCTGAGATAAAAGGGGGGTCCCAAAACGCGTTTTTCCCATGCATTTTTCCATAGGACCTTTAGACACAGCTACAGCCCGAACGGCTGAACAGAATTACTTGAAATTTGGCAGAGAAGTAGTCCTCAGGTCAAGGAAGTGCCTTTTGTAGGTTTGGTGTAAATCTGTTCAGTAGATTCTGAGAAAATAGCCTTTAAATCAATATATATATCTGAGCCAGCGTACGGTGCGCTTACGGTGCGCTTACCGTACGCGTACGGTGGCGTGCGCGAGCGCGATTTTGATTGGCTCTTAGCTCTTAGTAAACATTCGAATCGGTCGAAACCAGGAAGCGGTGGCCGCCATTTTCTCTCTCGCTCCCTGAGTTGTGCAGCAAAAACAAACCCCAAAAATGTGTAAAGAGGCAGTTTCATGAGATCCTAACCACCCAGCATTGATACAGGGGTCCCCAAACCACCCCCAAAAAAAAAAATGTTTTTTTTTTTTCGGAAAATCGCCGATTACGCTTACCG
Source organism: Triturus cristatus (assembly GCF_964204655.1). Taxonomy (NCBI): domain Eukaryota; kingdom Metazoa; phylum Chordata; class Amphibia; order Caudata; family Salamandridae; genus Triturus; species Triturus cristatus. Next base: position 1,043,362,607 of record NC_140588.1, read on the forward strand.
TACGCGTACGGTAAAAATTTATAAAAAACAAAATTATCCACATTCTCCCCACCCCGTGTGCAAATGGTGCCCGAATTTAACAAAGAATACATTTCACAAAGATGCGCATAATATGTCCCCCATGTGCGCACGGTGCGCGAAGCGCATCGTGCGTACATGGCCCATCCCGCTTAACGTGGGCACGCGGTGCGCGCAGCGCACCGCGTGACCACCGTGCATGCACGGCACTAACTGCGTAAAGTGGGCGCGCGGTGCGCGAAGCGCACCGTGCGCACACGGAATGAACTGCGTTAACTGGGCGCGCACGCCACGAATGGCGTAAAGTAACTTAGCATTTAAAAAACCGTACAAATTCACTGAAAAAACCATAGGTTTCACACACGTTATAGTTAGGAATTAGCATTAAAAAAACCTTGCAAATTCACTGAAAAAACCATAGGTTTCACACATGTTATAGTTAGCTGTACATTTCACTCGTAAAAAACCAATGAAATTCCCGCGTTATAGTTAGTGCAGGCAACTATAACTCATGCGACCGCAATCTTCTGCTGATGACATACGTGTCTTTATGAAAAAAAAATATTTGTAATATATGTATAGCTAAAATTTAATGGAAGAAGACATGGGCAAATAAGTGTCGAAATACAGTATTAGCATCAGCAGAGGATTGCGGTCGCGTGAGTTATAGTTGCCTGCACTAACTATAACGCGGGAATTTCATTGGTTTTTTACGAGTGAAATGTACAGCTAACTATAACATGTGTGAAACCTATGGTTTTTTCAGTGAATATATATATATATAGACATTAAGAAGTTGTATCATCAAGTAAGAGGCAATAAAACAAATCTTCAGTATAAAAAACATGAATATGTAAAACTCATGAAGAAACTTGGAGAAAATAATGAGATAATAATAAAAAAATCAGACAAAGGAGGCACCCTAGTTATTTGGTCGAAAAGTGATTATTTTCAAGAGGCCAAAAGACAATTGGACAATCGAATTTGTTATGAAAGATCTACATCTAAAGAATACAATAAGGTCAAGGAGACTCTGCAGAAACAACTGGCACAATGGCGACGGGAAAGACTGATTTCTTCAGATGAATACAAATTTATGAACAATGAATTTCCAGTCCTTCCAGTGTTATATCTTATTCCCAAAGTCCACAAGGGTATGATACCTATTCCTGGAATGCCCATCATATCAGCCATCAAAAGTATGGGAGAACAAGTGGGTCAATACATTGATTTTTTCTTTCAGGTAATGGTAAAGGAACTACCTAGCTATGTAAAAGACACTGGTGATTTCCTTGTAAAAACCAAAGACCTAATGTATGCAGAGGATATGTTGTTAATTACCCTAGACATAGAGTCTCTGTATACGAGTATCGATCATGACATGGGGCTAAGAGCAGTCAAGTATTTCTTAGACAAAAGATCATGTGAATACCATGAACATAACAAGGTTGTCTTAGATCTCATTCAATGGTGCCTCAATAACCACTTCTTTCTATTCGGGAAGGAGCTATTTAGACAGCTGAGAGGAGTGGCGATGGGAGCCTGTTTCTCCCCCAGCTATGCGTGCTTGCACGTTGGCTGGTGGGCGGACCAGGTTCTGAAGCAAGAACAGCGTGAGAGGTTTGACAAACATATAATGTGCTATCTAAGATATATTGACGACGTTTTTATTTTGTGGAAGGGAGAGGAAAGGGAAGCTTTGGAATTCATCAAAGCCATTAATATCAACTCAATAAATCTCAATTTTACGTCCCACATTAATAAACTAAACATTGAATTTTTAGATGTCAAAGTCTATATCAGGGATAGCAAGTTTGAAACGGCTTTGTTCAGAAAACCTACCTCTGGAAACGTCACGTTTCATGCAAGCAGCGCCCATCCTAAACATCTCATAGCGAGTATTCCCTATGGAGAGATTCTAAGACTTAAAAGAATCTGTAGTCTTGAATCTGATTTTGTTAGCTGTTTGAATGAAACTATGATTAGACTGAAGGCTAGAGGGTATACTGACAAAATGTTGAATGAAGCTATGGAAAAAGCTAGTATGCGACCGAGAATGAGTCTATTTAAGAGTAATGCTAGCAGCAACCCTGATCCACTTATGGTGTCTGTAACTTTATGTGAAGAAAAAAATGAGGAAAGGAAAATCAGATCCATAATCAAAAAGAACTGGCCTATTGTCCTCACTGATGTAGTTTTGCGCACCAGCTTGCCTGCGACTCCTTTAATTACTTTCAGGAGAGCAAGATGTATGGGCACAATTTTGGATAAAAGCAGCCCTGAGACTAGACAGGAAAAGACGTGATTAAGACCAGCCCAGGGCTTCAGAAAATGTTCCACATGCAGGGCACCAATAAGACTCATTATCTTACCCCATTTAGTGACAGAGAAATAGCTATTGTGGGAAGCTTCAATTGTAGAACTGAATACGCGGTATATGTCCTGACATGCACACGTGGTCTTAATTACATCGGTAGTACCAAGCTACAGGTGCATGTCAGGATTTTACAGCACCTGCGGGCCATTCTACACAGTGATCCAGCGTATCCGGTTGCACGCCATTTTAAAAGGGTACATAATAATGATGTCAGCTGCCTCACGTATTTTGTGTTAGATTCTGTTTCTAAACTGCGACGTGGAGGCAACAGAGAACGCCAACTAAGGCAGTTAGAAACCAGAATGATCCTTGAATTTGACAGCAAGTGGCCAAATGGCTTGAACAATACAGAGGATATGCACAATTTTCTCTAGTTTCCAGATAGTGTTTTTGAGTCTGTAATTTCATTAATACAATTTAGATATAGGATATGCTGATGTTTTTGCAGGATTAATTTGCAAAGGAATTAACAGAATATATATATATATGTTTTTGAACTTATATCTAAGGTGGATGTAAGATAGCAAATACCGTTAAATCATGATGTAATGATTTGGATATCTCATATGCTGAGACAACTGATTTTATAAGTACATTTTTTTAGTATGATTATTTTTCGCTATGATATTTATATGATTTTAGCAATATTAACCAGGAATGTGTTTTTTATTGTTATTAATATATATAGATTTGTACATATCATACTGATGCATTTTAATTGGATTATATGTTGTATAATTGCACTTTAGCACGTTTTTGCACGTTTGGTTTTTGCTGCTATGCACTGATGCTCTTTAGTGGGTCCTCTCCGAGAAAATATATCTACACCTAACAGGGAACTGTTTTAGTAGAACATACTTTACTTATGATTAATGGTCAACATTAAGGATTTAACCTGTAATGGACAACAATGTAGGACATATGTTGCATGCATGTGGAAGCGGTATAAATAGAGCATTAATTGATGTGTTCTGCTATAAAGGGCAATTCATATCTAAGTTTGCACATTTATTTATTGTATTATTTAACCATTTGTCAATGAACAGATGCCGCATTCTCATAATTCATGCCAAACATATATTTTGTTTTACATTTTATTGTATTTATACAGAAATGTTTTTATGTTGACAACAATAAGGAAAATAGGTATGTTTTAGAATATTTCGGGCAGTTAAAAGTATGAGTTTTTATTCAAACTCCATACCAAGCTCGCAATATGTGTAGTCTGCCTTCCATGCCTATGATCATGTGACACGGAACATGAGGAGATGGGTGTGCACTATGTCATGTTTAAAAGCATCTAGCTAGGCTGAGTTCCGTGTGTGAACAAGGGCTTTTTGAGCCCGAAACATGTCATTTTGTGAGAAGATGATCGTAAATAAATAACATCTTGCCTGAGATTCCGTGGGTCCGTTTCTCCTTCATCGCCGCCTGGAGGTTGCGGGAGTGTGTATTTATATATATATAATCAAATCAAGTCCAGAGGTGATAATGTCTACAAATTGGCTGTCTACAAGAACAGGTTTCCATAAATGTATATCATATAGGGCCTGCAAATTTGGCATGAACACTACAGAGTAACACTACAGAGTATTGGAGTGCATTTGACCCTAGCCCTGTTAAGATCCAAAGTTTGTTTACTTGCCACACTGATTATGAAGTATACGTTTTGGAATGTACCTGTAAAATGAAATATGTGGGAAGTACCAAATTACAGGTATTCAATCGTATCCTGCGAGGGCAACAGTCAATTCCGACAAAAGTTATCCGGTAGTGCGTCATTTTAAATTGGTACACAATAAAAATTTGAATGACCTAAGCTACTTCGTCATTGACTCTGTACCAAAAAATCTGAGAGGCGATAACAGAGAAAAACAGTTGAGGCAATTGGAATTTAAATACATCCGCTTGTTAGATATTAGATTTCAGAAAGGGCTCAATACAGGAGAAGATCTCCATAATTTTCTGTAAGTCAAATTATGAAATCTAATTACATCTTTCTGAATCATACCGTATGATAGGTATCACATTACCTTATTAGAGAAGTCATCTCCATTTGAGGATTTCTTTATTCCCGCTCCTTTATCCTTCATAATCATTGAAGAGGATTAATGGGATTATGAGATTTTAAAACCAGATGTTATAAGAGTACTGTATTTAAAATATATACTAATGGTTTTCTGAGCGGAATTGCAAGAGTGTATATTATTATCAATTTATAATGAATAATTAATGTGGGATTAGTTGTGTATGTTTTTGAATCATGATGTTTTGAAGTGGCCAAAGATATGAAACATTATTTTAACTTGAATGTCAATAATTTAGACTCTTAAACTAGTTTAGAGCAAATAGATTTAGCATTGGCTATTGTATGGCTCACATATACACATTTTTATTTTATACAATTGTTATCCTGGATGTGATATGGATTTAATATCTTTTATTCATGGTTAGTTAATTTATTTGCACAATTTTGCACAATTTATGATTTTAGCACTAGCATTTTATCATCTTTCTGGTTACTGCGTGAAGAGGGATTTCAATTTGAGCAAGATTCATACATGTGATTATGTAGCATTGATTTAGCCACTTGGCGATAATTCAAACAGGATTTTATATTAGTTTTTACAAAAAGGCTTTTTTAAAGACTTCTTTGTATATAGCTAACATGCTTCATATCTTTTTACATTTTTTGTATATATTTATGATATTTGAAATATTTATTTACAATAATAGTTAAATGTTTATGAATTCAACATTTATACTCTTATTTAGAAGTATTTTGTTTAGCTCTATAATTGGCCGAACGCTACGTAACCAATGTATTCAGGGTGTTACTATAAATTCTACATGTTTTCCACCGGGGGGTCATGTGATCAAGGCTGTGAGCGGCACAGGACTGTTGGAAATATATATATATATATATATATATATATATATATATATATATATATATATATATATTCATTCAAGAAACATAGATATGGAGTTAGGAATAGTAAATGTATCCTAACTATATGCACTTACCTTTCGATATTTCATCCCTCGATAATTTGTCCTTGATATTCTTGTACCGTGATGTTCTGGTGGTCGTTATTCATTAGTACAACCCTTCCAGACTATTTCTGTTAATACCAACAGTATCCAGACCCTCCCTACAACCAGTCCCCTCAGATCTGTCCCGTTCCAGACGAATATGTGACGTTACAACGCATGCGATACATCGCATGTCATTACAACACAGTTGTTACAACAACCGTTTTGTTACATCGCATACCATTACAACGCGAGTCATTACAATGACTTGCTGTAGTGGGCGCTGGATGTTGGAATAGTATAATTTACTATTCCAACTCCAGGCTGTGCAACAGGAGAGAAGGTGCTGGATTTTAAATCCAACACCTTCTGCCCCCTACAGCAAGTCGTTGAAACGCCCCCTACAGCAAGTCGCTGTAACGACTTACGTTGTAATGGTTTGCGATGTAACAACATGGTCGTTGTAATAACCGTGTTGTAATGGAATGCGTTGTATCGCATTTGTTGTAAACGACGTCCCCTGTTCCAGACCATCCATATCATTCCCATGTTCAGCATTCCTTCCTCTTCCATATCATTCTCATCCGGACCATTCACCTTTAGAGCATTCCAACCGGACCACTCTCATCCAGACCATTCGTTCCAGACCACTCTCATCCGGACCATTCGTTCTAGACCACTCTCATCCGGACCATTCATTTCAGACCACTCTCATCCAGAACCCTTTCTCAAGACCATTCTCTTCCAGATTAATCCCCTTCAGGCCTTTACATCCTCATGGTTTACTACTAAGGTCATTCCCATCAAGGCCTCTGTTTATATTCTCCCTCTTTGTTCACTTCCCAATCAAACCTTGCCCCAGACAAAGGATTAAATTTGAGTCTGTTCCCCAAATAACCATTCCCTTCCAGTACAATTTGCAGGTGGCCTCCTTTGGTGTAGGTGCCCCCCTGTACTAGGCAGGTAGTGTAGTAAAACCTTCACCACATGTACTACATCCGCACATCTCTTGAATGCCCAGTCGGATGTTCACATCAACCCCAGCGCCAGAGACTAATTGACAAGCAGTGTGTCGCTCTCCATAGTACACTCACACCACAGCCTGCCAATACCTTGTATCAGGGCCGGCTCTAGGATGTGCGAGGCCCTGGGCCAAAACGGAATGTGCGAGGCCCCTCTAATTTACATAAGCGACCCCTTGCAAGGAGACCATATAAAGACACTGCGGGAGGCCCATTGTCCAGCATTTTAGCGCCCCCATAGTTTTAACTTTCAGCCCACAGGCAATTCTCACACCACCAGCCCCATAGGTGCGAGAATCGCTTGTGGGCTAAAAGTTAAAACTGTGGGAGAGCTAAAATGCTGGACAATGGGCCTCCCACAGTGAATGGTCTCCTTGTAATTGGGACAAGAGGAAGTGTCTCCCTACTCTAGGCCTCCCAACACCATCCCTGAGAGGCCCGGGAAAGGGACCCCTCCCATGGACCCTAATTGCAAAGAGACACCTTTCTTTTAGTGTTTCCGTGGGGAAACAACTGGACAAACATCGGTGTGGGCCCCATGCTGGTGGGCTGAGTGCGAGGCCATGGGCAGCTGCCCGTGCTGCCCATGCCTAGAACCGGCCCTGCCTTGTATGTCCCCTGTTGATCTTACTTCCCCAAACTCTCTTGCACACCCCAACCACCATTCATTTGGCATGGTTCCACATGAGTGTATACTACTTTCTCACAACTCTGTCTCACAGTGACAGCATGCTGTGCGCGTTCTGCTCTTTCGTGAAACACAAGTGACGCCATGTCCAGCATGGCATGCACGGTCAGAAACTAAATTGAAACTGGAACATACTAGCTTCTTCTGGCTGTACATCCGGCCTCCTAAGGCCTCGTGAAACCCAGAATGTTTCGCTGCGCACATTCAGACAACCAACGTGTGCTGCGAGGCCGCTTCAGTGGCAGCTGGGTGCTAACAACCAATGCTCAAATTATAAGGAAAAACAAGTGCACGGGGACAAAGTGTATCAAATAAACAGCCATCAGTGCACCCAAATGCCAGGCTCGGTGAATACCAAGGCTGCTGTGTCTTAATTCCACTTCATACCTGCACAGCCTGCCTGTTGTCTCTTCCTATGGGTCTATTCACGTCATTAAATGCTTTGGGGTACATCAACACCTTGACAGAGAAGACATTCACAGTCAAAGCACACTTACTACAGTCGTATGTCTCCTCTTCGCGTCTTTCTTTGCTCACTCGGTTCCTTTGAATGGTATCAAAGAGCTGGGGCCACCCTGAGTCATCCACTGTAAAAAGAGAACAAGAATGAATGGTGTAATGCAGGAAACAGGTAGGGTTTATTTCAAGAGTCATCCCGCTCGCGTATGAACACAGGCACTACTGGGCTTTAAGAGATGACTTGCCATCCACTGAAGTGTTTCACAGAGGTGTGTCATACTGATGGAAGTATGTGGGCCCTGAGCCGCTGTGTCATGAGGCTCCTGATGCAGTTCACCAATGAAGGCCACCAAGGTTGAAACCATTCTTTATTGTGTTCCTGATCTAGCACTGCAGGCTGAGCGGCCCCTTTGATGCCAACATTAGAGACAAATGTGTGAGTCACTAGACCAACATGTTTTGGCCAGAGGGACCTGGATAGTGTTGCTTCCCCCGGACGTGCTCTTAGCAAAGGATCCACGAACCTGTGGTTTTGGTGCACGTACCACATGGCTAATAAGCCGAGACAGACGTAGTGAATTGCGCAACCCACCATGGTTGTATGCAGTACATACTGAACAGCCAATATTACTGGTTCAGTTTTATATTTTTGATTTATTCACATGTTTTTCATGTTTTTTCACGTATTTGCACTTAACCTCTGCAGTAGCTGAACAAACTGACCCTGACGAAGGCCGCAACACTATCCAGGTACCTCTGGCCGAAACATGTTGGTCTAGTGACTCACACATTTGTCTCTAATGTTGGCACTTGTGTTATCAGCTCCTCACTGTTTTTAATCCTGACACCGGGTAGCCGAATAAAGTTATGATATAGCTAACCCTGTAGCCAGTTTTAAACTCTCACAACACAGCATTGCACTCTTTTTTTTTACACACACACCAAGCTCACAGGGGTTTAGTACACCCCGCCTGACTCAATAAAAACATTCCTGTGCTCCTCCCTTGTAGAGAGGAGGTTGTAGCCCACGCAGACTAGGTCTTTCGTGTGAGGAGGCATCCCTATGATGAAACATGACACCTCTGGTGTGTGAGGGGAACCGTCCTGAAAAGGGAAACCCCCTTTCTTGCACGACATATTATATTCAAACAGTTTATTAACCTCCTCCTAATCTGGACCCGTAGCTCTTTTCTTGTGTGACATTAATTTGGTGGGGAGTTAGCTTACGCAGGTCCTTAAAACTCCTCAAGCCCCCAAGTGTAGTGATGTTCACACAACTAGTCATCCACGTCTTACCCTTATCTGGGCATCTGACTTCACCCAAATGCTACTAGAAAGAGCAGTGCAAAACGTGGGACAGTGTGCCAGACAGTCCTGTTATATTAGGAAGTTTGAAGTAATAGGTGCCATTCATGGAAAAATCTTTAATCCAAGGGAAGGCAGTGCAGTGGAAAACAAGTTGAAAATCCACAATTTTGCTTATCCTAGCAATATGTTCATTGAAATATGACAGAGTTAGAAAAATACGCTTCCATCTCAAATATACATGTAAACATACAAAAATGCACATATATGACGTACACCTAGTGTAAGAGTAGTAGAGGAATGAGCATGCATCCCTAAACAGTAGTGAATTATACTCCTACAAGGGCACAGTTTACACAGATTAGTGATTAGGCTCCTGGGGGCTCAGAAGAAGGGATGAAGTAAGGACAGAGGGAATCAATAAAGGTTTGGAGAAACTTAAGAAGGAAGAAAAAGGGTAGTAAGAAAGAAATGTAGGAGGAGCGGGAAGCAAAGAGGTTGCAAGGACAGAATGATGGGAAGGAAGTGAGGGAGAAAAAGTAGGGAGAAAAGGGTGGCAGGAGGTAAAGCAGATACAAACAAAAGAAAGGAGTTAATAAGGGAAGGGTGAAGAGACAGGAAAGAGAATATTATGTGGAGAAGGAAAGGACAAAGGAATGAAGGAAGGCATGAGGGAGAGGAGGAGGTGAATGGAGAGGAGGGGAGGTAAGGGGCAAGGAAAGAAAAATGAAGTCAAAATAAAGGAAATGTGAGAGGATGAATTTTTATAAGGGATGAAAGTACCATCCGGGGAAGTGGGGAAAGTAAAGAAGAAATGAGGGCTGGAGTGATATAAGGACTGAATTTGGAAATAATAGAATAACCGAGTGAGTGACAGGAAGTTGGGAGTTAAGAAGGAAAAGTAGAAGGAAGGAAGGGCAAGCTAAAAGATGGAAAAGGAAGACTCTTCAGAGCAAAGGAAGACGCTTCAGGGTGTCCAATTGCCCGAGCAGACAAGGACAACAGCATCACCTGGTTGGGGCTGTTAGGGTTGGAACGGGCCTTAGGCCAGAACTCTTTATCCACTGAAACAAGGTGAGATAAAATCATGTGCATCACCCAGCACCCAGTACTGCCAATGTCACCAACACCATCTTTGAAGCCACCAAGCGATGCAAAATGCTTTCCACAACAACAAAGCACTTTATCAAGCCGCCTGCTAGATTGATCTATTCTCTTACTCCACGGGAAAGTGCAATACCATCAACCTCTGCTTCAGTGAAAATATACTGACGATCCAACAGCACATCGACAACACAAAACCTGCATCATCACCTATGCCCACCCCTTAATGTAGCATGCCACATGGGTCAGCCTTTACAGCCCTATCCCTCTCATATCTTAACAACATACTCAACTTCCTTAACGTCAGTTCTTGTGAAGATAAATACTTGCCCTCATCCTTTATCAAAGATGTCTCTGGGGTGCTCACCATCTCCTGCATGGTTACCAGATCATGCTACAGTATTCACACCACTACTTTACGCATCATTGACAGTGCCCTACTCCTCACAGATGGTGACCCCTGCCTCTTGACATTGCTGGACCTCTCAGCTGCCTTTGGCAATATTGACCATTCCATCCTCTTACGCACCCTGGAGTCTCAAATGGGATTCACTAGCAATGTCCTTCATTGGCTCGCCTCCTACCTTTCTAACCAACACCAGTTTGTTCACATGGACACCTCCAGGCCCCAAAAGATCCACATCTCCTTTGGAGTCCCCCCAGGCCTCCATACTGTCTCCTGTCATCATCACCCTCTATATGAAGCCACTGATAGATAACAGCATCAAGATTCACCAGTTCGGCTTGGAACTCTCCCTTGCTTCAGATATCCAACGCCTCAAACACTCCCTGTACATCATCCAGACCTGGAGGTCCAATGGCCCTCTGAAGCTCAACTCAACCATGACAGTAGTCCTTATTTGCCAAGAACCACAAACAAGGAACAGTATCAACCTGGCTCAAAGAAGAGGACTGTGACGCTTTGATACAGAAAGTGAAAACCTTTCTACAAAAATGTGACTTCAGAACTGCTGCGCAAGCTCTCGTGCTCCTGAATCTGGATGGTGTTTACCGTCTGCACCATAGTGTCCCAGATTCCACACTGGCGCCCCTTAAGGGCATCCTACATGCTGCAGCATGTTTCATCAAAGGCCTGAGAAAATATGATCACAATACCCCAGTCCTGACAGAACTCCAGTGGCTCCCACTGCTGACATGCACCATCATCTGAATCCTTTACAAAGCCTTAAAGTATACAAAAAAAGAATGGATGGAATGCTTGAATTAATCTCAGCCACGAGTAATTACTGGGGCTGCATCCTATTCCATCGTTCTTTTGCTCACCATGTCACCTCAGTTTGGACCCAGCCATTTGCAAATCCGTCTTGACCCTGCTCGAGTGGGAACAGTCCAGCTCGAGCTGCCTGGCTAGGTCCTTTCTGAACCAGAACACAAGCAACTCAGGACAGGTTTCACCCACCCTGGTTAGGGCTCATCAGCCAGGTATAACTTGGCCCAGTATGCTTTTTACAACGTCAGGGCATATCCGACCCGCTTAGGATGACACACTAAAGTATACAGAAAAATGATGGAAGTAATGCTTGAATTAAACTCAGCCACTGGTAATTACTTGGGGTATCCCAGCCCATCGTTATCTTGTACACAGAGTTTGAACTCAGCTATTTGCAAATCAGTCTTGACACTGCTCCAATGGGAACAGTTCAGCCCGAGCTGCCAGGCCAGGTCCTCCCTTAACCAGTACTGTGGTTCCGTGAATTCTGAACCCGTTCAATGAAGGTTGTCGTATCGTGATGATTTTGGTGTCAGCGAACCGCGAATGACAAGTGCGGTGTGCATGAGTGTTTTCGTCATGCTACACCGATGATTTCACTGTGTATTTGACGATCTAGTCTGAACCCTTGGGTTTCATTTTGTGCATAACCGCCATTTTGTGGTTGCCCTCACATAAGCCAATGACTACAGGATGACTGGCCAAGCAAGCCTCTAGGGACGCATACACCTTAGCTTGAGTTCGTGTTGACTCCTGTTTGACCTGAGTCAACTGACCCTGTTGCCCGAGGCTAAACTTGTTGAGCCAGGTCCTTGTTAAGCAGCTGGTCAGATAGAGATCAATGAACAGGACATTATTGATTCTATGGCACACGCACACACCCCTCTATCTTGCTTCTCATCTGTTTCTGCTCCTTCCTTTTATGGCCTTATGGCCTAATTATTGATTTGGGTTGAGGTCTTTTATGACGGGCCCGTCCAGCCTGTTCGAGCAAGAATGCTGGATTTTTACCTTGTCATTGGCGATGGGCTGGGTAACTGAAAGTGGGTTTGTCGTTATGTGATGCCTCTGTAAATGTCATCCTCTGATTGGTCAAATTTGTAAGTAATTGATGCTAGCCAGGAACGTGGTTTTTGGCATAAAAGACGATGCTCCACTCTTTTTGTTTGAGCAGTCTCCTGAGAACATACACCGTGTTGTACTTCTAAGAGCTCTGTTACTGGCTGCAGCTAATAAATTTGATCTTTGATGTCACCAGAAGAATCCCGTGTCTCTGTACTCTAAGACAGGTGAACCCGAAGACTTCGGGCGTGTCCCCTGCGCCGCTGGGTTTAAATCCCGGTTCTTCAGTTCACAAGATACCCAGGACCGATTTTGCCCTAGTTAGGGCTCATCAGCCAGATAAAGCTCGGTTCATTTGCAAAGTCATCCCACCCACCACCCCTGCTTATCTTGAAGACAAGCTCACCTCTCTGGTGGCTTTCAGCACACCCGCAGCCAGTGCACCATCAGACTGCAGACTAAGAAGTGTATATAAGAAAAACAAGGCTACGGGCCCTTTCCATCTATGATCCCAGGATCCATCAGGACCACCCCTCGCTGCTCCGATTTAGGAGAGTCTGAAGATGCGGCTCTTTAAAGAGCACCACATCCGGATGCAATGACCGTCCACAAACCTGGCACCTCTACTATCACTCGCTGACTGTATGCTCGTCTTTGACCTTGTACAGCGCTCCGCTGCTTTTTGGCTAGGTTCCCACTACAGAAATACATTATGCATACAGGGCTTTAAGTGGGATGAAAAAACTCGGGGGTCTCTCAAAGGGGAGTGGCCAATGTTCTTAAGGGTGTGGCTTAAAACACATAAGCTAAAAATCTGTGCTTAGCATAGTGTGCCGCCAGACTTGTATTTTGCTGTTTCTGTATTTTGCTGTTTCTGTCATTGCATCCAGATATATAATACAAGAAGTAACATCATACCTACAAGAAGTCAGGACTATTGGCTTTATCAATAGTTGTTAGTTGCATAAGATAAATAAGCAGCAACTATGACTTGTATATGATATTGAAAAAGCTTCCACTTAAAGCCCTGGTAACACAACAGCAATATTGCTGCTGCTGCGTTTCAAAAAGAGAAGGGAAATCCAGAGAGAAAATTACTCTTTAAAGGATTTCCCTTCCCCTACAACGCTCACCTGGCATGACGTCATGCCGTAACTAGCGCACATGGATGTGTCACTGCAGTCCGGAAAAAAACGGATCGCCTGTGTCAGGTCACAAAACAGAGCCCGATAGGGACCCGTTTCAAGGCCCCCTTTAAAAAATTGCTGTTGCTCAGCACCGGTGAGACCCGGCCCACTTAAAGCCCGGTATGCAAACATACATAGATACAAGATTTGGGGAAATGGCAGAATAAAGTAAACTACTGTTAAGAAGTATAAGTAACATGCTTCATATCGAACATACTGGGCAGGAAGTAACTAAGAAGAAAAGAGAATTAAATCTAGAGCAAAAGAGAGGTTGTTGCGTATAATATATGTGTGGAGAGATAACGAAATGACGGCGATAAAAAAGATGAGAACATTCTGACACACCCAGCACCTTGAAGCTACGCCAGGGCGGCACGCAGCGCTTTACGTACAATAAAAAGAAAGCTCCTTACCGCAGTTCTCCTCGTCGGCTCCGTTCTCACAGTCCTGCATCCCGTTGCAGTGCAGGAGCTGGGGCAGACAGACGGACAGGTTCCCACAGGGGAACTGTCCAAGGGGGCATCTTCCACTGTCCAGGTTGGTGGGAATCAGGAGCGAGTCTGCAAAGAAAAGGAAAACAAGGTCACAACGGGTAGGAAGAAAACTGAACACCTGACGTCTCTATAAGGACATATACATGCGGGGGGGGTGAGCGGGGGTACACGGGAGGGGAGGAACGGGTGTGGGGGATCCTCTAAACAAGTTCTGACTGAGGGATGCAGCCATCTAGGAAGACACGGACCAAACTGAAGTGACCCTTGTTAGAAGGTGGTTCTGACACTATGGGCCGCCCGGATTTTTCGCTTTTTGAGCACCTAATTGTTGAGCTTTTACTGTGGGGGAGCCTCATAAGTTGGGACTCACCCACAGTGAACTCAGGATGTAAGAGACTGCATGGGGATTTTACTGGTGTTCCCCTGGCCTGACCAGGCCACTGCGCAGCAGCTGGAGTAAGGGAAACCGGGCTGGTTACATGCAGACACATGTGTACACGCGTGTGCACACGTGTACGGGCTGCGCAGGGGAGATTCCTAGCGTGCGCAGTCCAGGAGCAGCTACAAAGTGAATGGTGTGGCAGGACTTATGCAGTATTGGGTGGTGACGTGGAATAGGCTTTATACCCTGGAAAGAAACATGCCAGGGAAAGTCAGTGTGTTTTCACTTCATTATTCCCCTATGGGAATGTGGGGCCCATGGCTAGATTAACTTCCATTAGGCCTACAGATTCCAGACACGCACTTAAGTCCAATGTAGCGAATGTGAAAATAAGTATTCTGCAGAGTCCAAAGTCATATTTGTACTGCTTTTGGGTCATCCAGAACTGTCATAGTTCTCTGAGCCAGCCATGACCAGACTCAGGCTGAGGGCTGACCTCAGCTGGATGGATTGATAACCTTTCTTCCACAAGCGAGGGCCTCCTCTCCATGAAGAGATGATGGGTGGGGCTACAGACTCATCCATCACTAGGTGCCAGGCACCAGGCTGCACCAAGGAGGGAAGGAGTCGGGTTTCAGAGGCCATGTGGCTAGAAACACTGGACGACGCCATTTTTAACAAACCCTAGACAAGAAGGAGGGAGCAGGGGCAGGGACGTGATGTGTCGCTGTTTGATAGGACCAACAGAGACTTCCTGCCAGCCCCCTACTCAACTTTTAAAAAGTGCTTGCACAGGCAGAGAAGGTCTCTCTGGGGTGTGGTCTGCTGAGGGTGAAGGTGCTGGAGCCTGGCGCAATGGGCAGTTGGAAGGAGAGACCCTCTATCTGCCCCCAGGACCCTATCAGCACCAGAAGAAGAGCCCAGGACTGGTGCACAGAAGCAGGGGCCTCCACGCAGGGAGAAGAGAGGCCCAGAAGGAGAGCCTGGCGAAAGGCTGGCGCAGGGAGCCAGTGAAGACAGCACCCTGCTGAATCGGAGACCCTGAGGGCGGAGGAGAGTGTTCCCAGTGGCTGGGGCTGGTAAAGAGGAGCATGAAGCGCCCCATAATGCCTCGCCAGGCATTTGGAAATCTGCCGTTTTGGTGCTTTGTGGCCCCCAGAGGAGGGGGGCCACCCTCACTTGTGAAAAGGTGCTGGGGGAGCTGCTGGAGGAGCGCAGTCTTCCCTTCCCCCCCCCCCAGCACGAAGAAATCTGCCATGTTGGTGCCTGGTGGCCCCCAGAGGAGGGGGTCACCCTCATGTGTGAAAAGGGGTGCAAGTGGGGCTATGTTGCCAGACAGTCCTGCTAGGGTGTCTGGCTGTATATGCGTATTCCTGTGATTTCATCTGTGATGCCCTTAGGGGCTGTAATTGCAATGCATTCAAACGATCAACCAAGGTGATGAGTAGCGTCATTCTAAAGTGTGCGTAAACATGGATTCTTGCTGCTGCGCTTAGGTGAAGACCCCAGACTGCTAGCCCTTAAGATATAGAGGTGCATACTTTATGGTCAGTAGGAGATTCTCAGTCAGGGTCATGTGTCACCAAGGCAGGTTTACCCCTTTTTAATGCTTGTTGAGGTAATGGGGTGGGTCACCACTGGGATGGTGCCAGTGCGCAGGGCCCTCGCTCCAGGTTATGTTCAACTAACTGCATTGGGGGCAAGTTGATGTGCATACATGGGAGTGGTGGTACTAGACCCCACCCCCCCCCCTTTGCGGGAGGGGTGGAGATGTTATGCAATGTCACAAAGTAATTCCAACAGCTTATGTATATTTGTAAATCGGTGAATAGTATTGAGTGGTGCATAGTATTGAGTGTTTAATAAATGTACTCTTACTTTTATAAAGCAAAGTACAGACTGGACAATCAATTATTGAGTGTTATTTTTGTGCACCTGCAAATGGCGATTACTAGCCCACACCACCTCCCTTGAGTAAGCCTCAGACTGCTCTGCAACGCTACCCTCTGAGAGTCAGGCGCTACAATTGGGTGTTTGGTTCCCAGTGAAGGACAAATGTAGTCATGTTATTTGTGCAGGCCTCACAGATGCTGCCTCGTTTTCCAACAACCCTGCAATGGGAAGAGAAATGACCAGCAGGGAGGCTGCATCAGGATGGGCAACTCATCGGGTTAATGCGCCAGCAGCAGAGATCACTTTTACGTTCATTTGTTCTTCGGGTGTCATATATCTGAGACCCGCTAAAATCGTTTACAGCAATACCTGAATTGCAGGGCTTCGAATGAGCACGTCTGTGTCTCCAGGCGCTATATAGTTTTAGCTCTGAAAAAAAAGCTTCACCCCCTACCATTATAAGCTCTCGAAGTTTAGCCTCACAAATAACATTTGCCAATGAAACCATGCTAGCGCCGTGGTGGAATTTTCACACAAGTTCCATGGAGGTTTTGTGCACATGTCTGGGTGACCCAACCTGCCACAGCAGGCGAACACATGAAAGTGAATCACTTGGTCGGTGTTCACACACCCCTTGCCCAGAGTTTGCACCCTAGTAATACTAGCAGGAGTAAGGGCGTTTCCATGGTGAGAATATGCAGGGAACACCACCGTTGTAATGTGGGTTCAACATTACTCTAGGATGGAAATTCTTTTACCCATGGAGAAAAAAATTATTAATATGCATGTATGTCACATTTTTGCATTTGGAATTTCCACCAGGGGGGAAATCACGCATGCAGAACATCTGTCAGAATTTCCTCCTGGGCGTTACCAGTCGGACGCCTTGTAGAAAGTTTCCGTGAC
The DNA here is from genome assembly GCF_964204655.1 of Triturus cristatus. Classification (NCBI taxonomy): domain Eukaryota; kingdom Metazoa; phylum Chordata; class Amphibia; order Caudata; family Salamandridae; genus Triturus; species Triturus cristatus. Next base: position 1,043,379,771 of record NC_140588.1, read on the forward strand.
TAAAAGATTAACATAATATTTAATTAATTTCCTTCCTTGAAGACGAGTAAATTACACAATGTGAGTTCTCACGTCCATGTGGTTTGGAAGACAGGCGTAAGCCAACCCTGTTTGTGAATATAACAGCCCTGGGAGCGTAAATCCATGCATGGGAAGCCACAGACGCGTTTTACGTCGTGTTGACATTTGTAAAATACAAGCATTAGTACGGATACGGTACATCACACACCTCTATCATTTTCAAATGTCTTAGTGAATGAGTCAGGCGGAGGCTAGGATCCTGGCTGGCAGCCCCGAGGGTCAGGCTGCCCTGCCAAGCCGCAGCGCGTGCCAACAAATTAGGCATTTACATCACACCAGGGGGGAGGCGGGGAAAGAGGGGGGGGAGCAGATGGTAAAATTGTAAACGCATACTATTAAAATTCGATACTTAAATCTTGAAAAGATGGTTTATTACAGCACGGCAATAGTACATCCATCAATCTCAGGGTTCAGCTGTAACTGCCCTTTACAAAAGAATCATTAACCTTGGAGGCTCCAATTAGAACCTGGAACATACATAAAAGTACACAAGTCGCATGCCTTAAAGGAATAGCTTACTGGACAACATTTGTGGTTTGAGAATGTAACACATCCCCCTCATTACCAAACAAAATAAATATGGAACAACATCAAACATAATCACAAAATGATCTAGGTGTATTTCTAATACGCACATTACTTTTAACCCTTGACGCCACTGATCCATCCTCTTGCACCATTTGTGAACTGTCATTGCCAGCCACCTCATTTTTATGTATGCCCAAACGTCTACCATTCTGAAAAGGACATTTGGCCAACCTCCTAGAATTCCAGACTCTTCCATCTTGGGTGATCACACTGTTCTTGAACACCTTCTTGATTTGTATAGGTCTACCATACTTACTAACTCCCTTATTAACCAATGCTGGTTTCAGTATTCTGACCCAATCACCCACCATCCAATCTGGTTCCTTTGTTTTCCACTTGTTGTCAAACCATAATCTAGTCTTACCCTGTTTGTGTTCAATCCTATTAGCAGTTTCATGTAAATTTACCTTTTGCTCAATAAATTCCTTACACTTTCCTCTGAACCACCAGGGACATACCTCCGAAGCTGGATCTCTACCTTTGAGTAATTTGAATGGGCTGATCTCAGTAGTGGAATGTGGGGTAATGCGGTATACCCACAGTTTTTCCCTGAGCACACTCAACCAATTACCCTTTTGTTTTAATGATTCAACCACAAAATTCTTAAGCACTCGGTTGAACCTCTCCACCTGACCATTCTCATGAGGTTCATACAATGAGGTACAAATGTGTTGTATGCCACAACTTTTAAGAACATTTTCCATCTCCAGAGAAACAAGTTGCACACCATTATCAGACACAAGAGTGGACGGACAACCTTCCCGTGAGAAAACTTCTTTAAAGAAGCTTATAACCGCACTTGTGGTCGCTTTGGGTACAAACTTGACCTCAGTCCATTTGGAGTGATAATCAATTAAAACTAGCGCAAAACGTGACATTTCAGGTAACATATGAAACTGACCTGAAATATCAAATGCTACCTTCTTCCACGGTTCTTTTGGCCATTGAACTGTTTTCAACGGAGGAATATGAACCTTCAACATTTTGTCATTGGAACAACACTCATTACATTCCCTGACAATACGATCAATCAGCCTATCCATACCTGGCCACCAAAAATAGGATCTAATCAGGCGTTTCATCGCAGATATACCAGGATGTGTTTTGTGTGCTAATTTGAGGATCAATTCTTGAATACCATGTGGAGGAATGCATTTACCCGCTTTTAACAGAAACTCACCCTCACAAAACAACTCATCAGCTACATGGAAATACGGTAGTAACTCTGATTCTACCTGATCCTTCCTTGGCCAACCTTCCATCACACATTTTCTGAGACAAACCCATTTGTCATCTGCTTCTTGGCTCTCTTTCCAAAGTTGTTCCGTGATTTCTTGGTACTGTGAAGGAACCACATCAGAAATACCTAACACAAAATCTACTTCCTTAACCAAGCTGACATTACAAATACCATCATCACACGGAAGGCGTGACAAGAAGTCTGCAGTTACATTTTTCTTTCCAGGTATGAATTCAACCGTGAAATTATATTCTTGAAGTCTTGAAGTCAACCTAGCTATTCTAGCTGTGGAATTCCAACCACCACCCGCTGACAAAATATGGACCAAAGGTTTGTGATCCGTTCGGAGTACAAACTTGCTTCCCCACACATGCATTGTATAGTGTTCCACCGCCCAAACACAAGCCAGCAATTCTCTTTCAATAACAGCATACTTACGCTCTGTCTCATTAAGAGTTCTGGATGAAAAAGCCATATTCCACTCTTTTCCCCCATCTCTTTGTGATAGAACACTACCAAGCCCATATAGACTGGCATCCACTGTGACAATACATTCTTTTCTCATTTTTTTTTTTTTTGAAACCGTTTATTGCAATCTCAAATATATACAAGTATGGGCCTACAACCTTCCGGCCGGCCGCTAAAGTGACAGAAGCACATGACATACAGACTAATAAGGCACTTGGCTTTGCATAGACTATAAAGCAGGAGGTATCAACAACGTGGGCCACATAACTCTGAACCCACAATACGGTTTCGTTTTCTACAACACAACAACATAAAACCACACCCGCAAGGCAACCCACGATCAAAAATGACGACATGTGCTCCTCAAGTGGGGAACCCCAACCATCTAAAGAAAGCCAGAGGGGGGGAGGGAAACTGGTCCAGGACTGGGAGAACAATGTGCCCAGGGCTGAGGGAGGGGGTCAACTATGGGGATGGAGCTGGTGACGCAGGAGGCAACAACGGCGGCTCGCAAATACCCCCGCGGTAAGCGTTCCAGGGGCCCCATATCTTCACCCATGCCCCAGGCTTACCCCGCGCCACATATACCACCTTTTCTCGGAACATGCACCAATCCATATGTTCTTTCCAAGCCGACACCGCCGGGGGCCTCTGAGATCCCCACAGCTGAGCAATGTCACGTTTAGCTATCATATATCCCAGAGTCACCCATCGCGTCTGCGGAACCGAGTAATCAGTCGGTTCCCACACATTCAGCAGGCATCTCCTCGCTTCAGGCAACAGCGCGACATGTGTAACCGCTCGCAGGACCTCATGCACACCACGCCAGAAGCGCTCCACCCTCGGACACTCCCACAGAATATGTAAAAAAGTCGCCAAAGCACCACACCCACGCTTACACAATCCATCCTCGGCATAGCCCATACGCTGAAGCCTTGGCCCCGTCATATACACCCGGTGGAGTATCTTAAGCTGGACGAAGCGAAGGCGAGCCGGGATGGCCACCTCCTTCGGAGAGGCCACCGCGGAAATCCAGTCCTCGTCGTCCAACTCCAGCCCATCGGCAACCCAAGCCTCGCGGAGGCCAGTCAGTAAGCCCGAGCGGTCATTTATCAATTTCTTATAAATGAGGGAGATCGTGCTGTCTGGAACGTGGCCATCTAGCACTCTATCCTCCAGGGGGGAGGACTCCGGGATGGAGGCCACGTCTGGGAAGACGGAACCCAGTGCGTGCCGGACCTGCAGGTAGCGAAAGTATTCACTGCCCTGCAGCTGAAACTCCGCCTGCAGCGTCTCGAATGTCTTGAATCCTCCCCTCGTCCAGAGATCTCCCACTGTACTGATGCCTATCATGTCCCACCTCTCGAAGCCCTTCGAGGTCCACAAAGAGCCAAGCCTCTCCGACGCATACAACGGTGACGCCCGGGTCAAACGGTCCTTCCATCCCATAGCTGCATTAGCCGCGTGCCATACTCGCACCATGACACGCGTGGGTCCCGTCAAGCGGGAATCGGGCACGCTAGTGTAGAGCGCTCGATTGTAGTCGCCACCGGGCAGGAGCATTTTGTCCATTTCAAATGCCGGGTTTAGGGCGGGCCCATAGAAGCCGTGATTAATTGCAGCTAACTGGGAGGCCCAGTAATACCGCTTAATATCCGGGAGGGCAATCCCTCCGTCGTACCACGGGAGCGTCAATTTTGCCAGGGCTAGACGCGGCCTCCCGTCCCAAAACAGACGGCGCTGTAAGCTTTCCACCTCACGGAAGTAGCGCGCCGGGACCAAGTCCATAGTGTTCTGGAGAGCGTACAAAAAGCGCAGCAATGACATCATCTTGAACAATGCCGCCCGGCCGAGCGGCGAAAGCGGCAAGCGCCGCCAGCGCGCGACGTCCTCCTTCAAGCGCTGGAGGGGGGGAAGCAAGTTTCGCTCGTAGCGGGCCACCGGGTCCAGCGTGATATAGACCCCCAGGTATCGAAATCCCTGCGAGGCAATCTGGATCGGACAGCCCCGAGGGAGGACAGGAGCCTCCCCGGAAAGCACATAGACACAGGATTTAGCCCAGTTGATGACAAGGCCAGAATTTCGGCCAAAGGAGCGCAGAACATCGACCAGGACAATCAGTGATTTGCGCGGGGAGGCTAGGTACAAAAGGATATCGTCAGCGTAGAGGGACACGCGGTCCTCATATTCGGGGGTCCAACGGAGACCTCGGATAGAAGGGTGCCACCGCAGCCACTCCGCCAGGGGTTCCAGGGCCAGTGCAAAAAGGAGCGGCGACAGGGGACAACCCTGTCGTGTGCCCCGTCCCAGCACGAATGGGGCCGAGACTCGACCATTCACCACCACCTGTGCCAATGGGTCTGATTACAACAATTTGACCCAACTGATGAATCCTGGGCCAAATCCGAATTTCGCCAACATCGCCCAGATGTAGGGCCACTCGAGCGTGTCGAACGCCATGGTGGCGTCCAGGGATGCCAAGATGGCCGGCTCCCGCACGAACGGAACACGCGCGAGCACCCCATGCAAGCGCCGCAGATTAAGGGCCGTATTGCGATGGGGAATGAAGCCGGACTGGTCTTGGTGGACCAAATCTCCCACCACGCCGACCAGCCGGTTAGCGAGCACCTTGGCGAGGATTTTAGGCTCCGCGTTTAAAAGCGAGATAGGCCGGTAGGATGTAACCCGGTCCCGCGGTCTACCCTCCTTGTGGAGAACCACGATGGTAGCCAGACGCTGGTCTGGCGGGAGGGAGCCCCGCGAGTGAGCCGCAAGGAACATAGCGCGGAGGTGAGGTGCCAGTACGTCCGGTCGCAATTTATACAGCTCGATAGGAATGCCGTTCGGGCCCATGGCCTTGCCAGAAGCGACCGAGCGGATGGCGAGGGCAATTTCGTCCGAGGTGGGGGCGGCATCCATCAATTCCCTGTCCTCCATTGAGAGGGAGGGCAGCGCGATGTCACGCAGCAGGGCCTGGGAATCCTCCTCCGGGCAGGGAGAAACCGGGGAATATACCTCGCGGAAATAATCCGCGAAGCAGGAGACAATGCCTTCCGGCTCAGTGACACGTACACCATCCATTCTTTCAATCAGCGGGACCACACGACTAGCTCTCTCCCTCTTATCCAACCACGCAATCAACTTACCAGCCTTATCACCCACATCATACAATCGCCCCTGTTGCTCTCTGCTGAGGCCCCTGGCCGCCTCCGTGACGAGGGACCTATAGGCCGCCTGCTTAAGGTGTAAAACGTGCAGCGCAGCGTCAGTCACCCCACTCCCCAGACCACCCTCCAGTTCAGTGATTTCGGCCTCCACTCGGGTCACCTCCTCCTGTGCGCGCCTCCGGGCATGGGAAATAAGGGAGAGGGCCTCCCCTCTAAGCACAGTCTTGAAGGCCTCCCACAGGGAAATGGCAGACGGGACAGATCCCACATTCTCCTCAAAGTACCGTTGCAAGGATTTAATCAGATCAGCACGAATAGTGGGATCGCGCAGGTACCAGTCATTGATTGGAGCTACCCTGCCCTCCCCCCTCGGGAAGACATCAAAGTGCAACAGGAGTGGGGAATGATCTGAAATACCCCGCGCCAGGTGGCGCACCTCCCCCACTCTCCCGGCATAGGCCGCAGGAACAAGGACATAATCAAGCCGCGAAAGGCTACCATGGGCCCCCGAATGGAAGGTGTACTGCAGCTGAGCGGGGTGCTTTAGACGCCAGCAGTCCACCAATCCCAGCGTGTCCAAAAGGCCAGACAGCCACGCTTGTGCCCGGGGGAGGTCCCTAGGGGGATAACGATCCAGAGTCCCAGAAGCCACCGCATTGAAGTCCCCCCCAACCACCAGAAGCCCCCCCGGAAGGTCAAGCAGGAGGCGTCCCAGGTCCGCAAAGGTGGTGGACTGTAACCCCGGTGGGACGTACACTGAGACAAAGACGACTACCCTGCCCTCCATTCTCCCCACCAAGACAGTGTAGCGTCCCCTCTCATCATGGCGCACCTCGTCTATTTCTAGCGGGAGCGAGGTCTTGACCATAATGCCCACCCCTCGCGAGCCCGATGTGAAGCCCGAGTGGGCCACCAAACGATAACCACGTCTATTCATGGCACAATAGGAGTTACCAATGAGGTGTGTCTCCTGCAAAAAGACCACATCAGGCGAAATCCGTTTCAGATATTGCAGGACCACACCCCGCTTAATCCTATCACCCAGTCCGTTAACGTTCCAGGACAGCAAAGTCAGGTCCCTACCCCCCATCACGTACAGAAGCCATCATTAGTCCCCCCGAGAGCATCTCAAAAAAACCAATACAATAAAGGGTTTGCCTTGCGGTAGAAACGAACCACACCCCACCCCAACCCACCCATCCCAACAGAACTCCCCCCACCCTGCACCCCTGCATGAGCCCAAACAGCCCCCCCAAAGTGCAGTGTGCCTGTCGCCCCATGGAAAGAAAACTAACTAGTCCCCCAGAGGAGGAGGGAGATCCCCCAAGAGACTCCACACGACCTCCGCAGGAGGGGAACTTACCCTAACAGTCAATGGTGACAATAACACAGTCCAGAGCAAGGCCTACCATTAGTCCCTCAGTCCTGATCCGGCGGGCCCTCCCCACCAACCGCTCCCCCCCCACCTCCCCGGCCCCGATCTCCGGGCAGAGTGTCCAGCCAGTCCCCGGCCGCCTCGGGACGATCAAAAAAGTGCGTGCGGCCATCCACCTCCACCCTCAGCTTAGCCGGAAAAAGCATCGCATATTTGATATTCAGGTCCCGTAGGCGACGTTTGACACCGAGAAAACTCAGTCGCTGCTTTTGGACCGCCGGAGTAAAGTCAGGATAGAAATTGATATCCATATTGTCCAGTCTGACCGGCCCTTGTAGCCTGGAGGTCTGCAGGATAGCGTCCCTGTCCCGAAAATTGAAAATCCGGGCGATGAGAGGCCTCGGAGGGGCTCCGACCTTAGGCCTACCCCCGGGGACCCTGTGGGCACGTTCCACTGCAAAAAATTTACTCAGCCCCCGTGGCTGGAGATGGGTGAGGACCAATTCCTCCACGAACAGATCCGCTGCCTCTGCCTCGCGTCCCTCCGGCACCCCGATAATGCGGACATTATTCCTCCGGGCCCTACCCTCAGAATCCTCCAGTCTACGATGCATCATGGCGCTCGCCTGGCCAAGCCTGCGCACCTCCTGTTGGAGGGCCGCCACGTCGGATGTGAGGCCCGAGGTAGAGTGGGCCAAAGAATCGACCCGGTCATTTGTTTTGGAGAGATCGGCTCTCACGAGGCCCACGTCCACGAGGACCGAGTCGATCTTCTGCGCCAGAGTGTCAAAGCGCTGGTCCACCGAGGCCTTCATCTCGGCGATGGCGCCCATGACATCTCGGAGGGTCAGGTCCGTGGGTAGAGCAGGAGCGTCAGTCGGGCCCGTAGGGGATCTACGCAGCGCCTCTGGAGATCCCTTCTGGAGGGTGTAGCGGTCCATATTGTTGGATTGATGGGCCGCGCCACGACGGGTCGACTTCACCTTAGCCCGGTCGCCATCTTGTTTTGTGGCCATGGTCGCGGTCCCAAATCGAGCCAAGCTCCTCAAGAAGGGGGTAGACAATCCCGTTCAAGGGCTCCGGGGGGGGGCGACCACCGCTCCACAGGACGGACCGCAGCCGGCGGGCCGGCAGGGCACCCCAACCAGGCCACACCACCGCACACCGCCTCGCGACCCTACCTCGCCTGGCAGCAAAGAGGGCGCAAAAGCAAAAGTGAAAGTGCGGGGTGCGCGAGTCGCCCAGCCTTGCCCGCCACTGTTATTCACTTTGTTGCCGGATCGCCCCACAACTCCAGTACGGGGGGCCGGCGTGGAGAAGGCCGCAAATCTTAATCGGTGCTCCCGCCGGTGTCCGAGGTCCGAATTGAAAACGGAAAACGGGCGTCACCTCAGCTCGAGTTCAGAAACACAGTCCCCTCATCTAGGACAGGATTCGGTCAGGATTTATGCAGGAGGTCGCGGAGGTCCTCGGGAGCCTCGCACCTACGCGGCCATCTTGGGTGCGCGCTAGGCTCCTTCTCCTTTTTTCTCATTTTAAACGGTTTAAGTGTTGGGGCATTCACTATATCATTTTTGACATTTAAGAAAGCTTTATGTTGTTCCTCACCCCAATCAAATGCTACCTTTTGTCTTAATAACTTCCGTAAAGGTTCCATCTTGGTAGCAAAATTTTTAACAAATTTGCTGTAGTATTCACACATACCGGAAAAAGATAATAACTGTTCTTTGTTAATCGGGGCCGGAGCCTTTCAAATAGCCTCTACGTTGGATTTCTTAGGAACCAAACCATTACCGGACAAAGTATGCCCTAAATACTCTACTGAGCGTCTGAATAAGTTGCATTTGTGTGCCTTAAGGGTAAGCCCAGCTTCCTCTAACCTCTTGCATACTTCATTTAAGTGTGCCTCATGTTCACTTTCATTCTTTGAAAAAACCAAAATGTCATCCTGGAAGCACTTTACATACCCATCAATATCTTTGAAGATCTGAAACATGACTCTCTGAAAAACAGAAGCAGCCGATGCCAACCCAAAAGGCATCCTGGTGTATTTGAACAGCCCAAGTGGGGTGATAAATGCCGTAAACTTCTTTGACTCCTCCGTTAGCTCAATTTGATGGTACGCAGATCTAAGGTCGAGTGTCGAAAAAATCTGAGCACCATCAAACAGTGAGACCAGTTTAGTGATATTGGGGAGAGGGTGACAATCAATTATAATGATAGAGTTTAGTGCGCTTAAGTCAACACAGACGCGCAACTTCTGATCAGGCTTGCGTACTAAAACTATGGGCGAAACCCATTCAGCAGATTCGATTGGTTCAATAATCTTATCTTTCAACAAATCTTGCAACATGTCTCTTAGTTCATCTCTGACATTAATGGGTACCCCTCTTAGCTTTTGTTTGACCGGTATTGCATTATCCTTTAGAACGATCCTATGTGAAAAATTCTTTAACTTACCCAACTTATCACAGAATACCTTGTCAAACTTATGTGTTATGTGTGACATACTATTGTTAGTTACTGAAGCGTGGTTTACTGTAGTAACAGATAACATGTCTAGCTCATTACATAAAGAAATCGGATCTTTCGAGCGTGGATTTAAGATAATGCCTAGTTCCCACTGATCACGCCACCCTAGCACATTTACTCCTTTGATAGCAATATACAACTTCACATTAGCAGCTCTTCCCCTAAATCCTAAACGTACTCTAAAGAACCCTTCCATGTCAATTTTTGAACCATCAAAACTTTCAGCGTGAATGTTGGGTTGTTGCATATCCTTACTATCACAAATATTTTGTAATTTTTCATTAAAGTACTTTCTACTAATAATTGTTCACGGCGAACCCGAGTCCACCATGAGTTCCAAGTTAGTGCCAAGCACATCAAAACAACCTTTGGGAGGCTTCATACAGTTCCCTTTTCCTGGATCCATATGTGTGATGGACACAACAAAACCCTTGTCACGATCTTGGCTGTCATTCACGCTTGTAACTTTATTTGTATCCAAACTCCCGGACACGTTGCGTGCTTGCCCATTGGGACGTCTATCTCTGCAGACATTGCTGAAATGTCCTATCCTGCCGCAAACTTTACACTCTTTATTAATAGCTGGACATCCCTGAAAAGAGGCAATATGTGATCTGCTCCCACATCTATAGCACACATAAAAATTATTAGGATGATCTTGCTTCCTTCCTGAAAAATTACCATAACTCTGTTTGGGTTTTCCTTGAAGTATGTTGGGATTTTTAGTTTCTCCCTTAGATTTGACAACACATATTTCCTCTTCCGCAGTGGACTTAATGGACTTTTGGCTTACTACATCCATCCATTTTTCTGATAGCTCCGTGGATTTGGCTATAGCTGTAGCTTCATCTAACTTTGGATCCCCCATGACCCATAGTTTTTCTTGTATCTTCTTGTTTTTAACGTAAACAATTATTTGATCCCGAATCATTTCATCGGTGATGTTTCCGAAGTTGCAGTGTAGACTTAACGCTCTCAAGGCCGTAAGAAAATCGTCAAAAGATTCGTCATCTTTTTGTGCCCTGGTATAAAATTTAAATCTGTTCAGGGCAATGTTTGATGTTGGTTTGAATCTTTTTTCCAACCTGGTCAAGGCTTCTACATACACATTCATATTATCCCCTTGCCCCATCTGGAGAACAACTTGCGGCAAAGTTCTGAATACTTCTTGACCCTCCGAGCCAAGGCAGTGAAGTAGAATGTTTTTTTTTCTTTCTGCGCCCATGCGTTCCTCATCTATGGCTTTCATGTAGTTAATGAACTCCTCTTTCCATCGAGGCCACGGTATGGGCGGATCACCTTTGTTTTGTAGAAATTTACTTAGAGCTTCAAATTGCATTTTTTTTTTTAAACCAAAGAAAGAAAAAAAAAACAAAAAAAAAATCTGAACCGTAAAACAATGAAAATTTGTTGAAGATATAAGTCACTGCACACTTCCCTTGAACTAGAATACACTTGAAATAAATTACCCAATGATAACTAACCAGCTATATTTCAAAAACTCACTTGTTGTGGTTCTTTTGTAGTTGATCTGTACAACGTTACATATTCTTACATTGGTTCTCTCAATATAATTTCTTAGCGAGATCACCGTAAAAGATCAAAAGACTGTGATTGCCACTGCCGGCTCCGTTTGGAATTGACTTCCGTGTTGGTTGCTAAGTAACCAAACAACAAAATGGCTGCCTGACGCACGCAACGCACACGTAGCGTTGGCGTGGTGATGTCAGCATTCTGAGCTGAAGCCCGTTTTCCTTGGAACTGTGAGGAGGAATGGCGCGAACCGTGGAGCGAGGTTAACGGTGAGCGCTTGATTCGAAGAATGCACACCCGGTAACCAATGTTTTCCGATGATTACCGATGATTATTTTAGTGGTGCGAGTCCGCTAAGCTTGCCAAAGATACATCCAAAAATGCCTGGGAATCTAGCTTGTGCTCCACGAGAGTCCGCACTGCATACCAAGGTTTTAATCCAAAAACGAAAACGTTGTGAAGTGATGTCCCTTAAACAGGAGCGCAACCAGTCTTCTAACCATACATGTAGATCGGTAGATTAGTAATCCTCGTCTGAATTGAGTACGTAGATATCCAAGTTAGATTTTGTGGAAAACACCAAAAATTAAATAAAAACCATAACCATAAAGTGTGAGTTACTCTGTTCCCGTGCTGGATAAAGGCAGGAGTGTTTTCTTTCGCCGCTCGTCGCCAAATATTAAAATTCGATACTTAAATCTTGAAAAGATGGTTTATTACAGCACGGCAATAGTACATCCATCAATTTCAGGGTTCAGCTGTAACTGCCCTTTACAAAAGAATCATTAACCTTGGAGGCTCCAATTAGAACCTGGAACATACATAAAAGTACACAAGTCGCATGCCTTAAAGGAATAGCTTACTGGACAACATTTGTGGTTTGAGAATGTAACACATACTTAGAAAAAACGTTGCAGATCGACAAAAAACCCGTAGTGTGCTAATGTGAGATGTAAAATAAACGGCAGCAGGCTGTATACTCGCGAGGGGAGTCAGTGTGCGGCTGCTGCACTCAGGGAGTGTCAGTCCTTACGTCACAGGTTGCTACACCAGGAGTCATTATTTATATCACAGTTCTACATTACCACGTTTCAATGCAAAAGTATATTTCATTTTAATTATTGTAAACACGTTTTATATCACTCATCTCTGCACATCTAACCACCCCTCTGCACTATCCATCCTTGAACCCAAAAAACTCCTTACTACCCCTAAACATTATACAACCCTATACTCTAAAACGCCTTCCTATCCCTACACACTACCCATCCCTGCACCCTAAAAGCCCCTAATCAGTAAACCTTCTTGCAGAGGCGAGGAGTTGGGGTTCCGAAGCAAGGATGCCACAGGAAGTTAATACACATTCAAAAACACGTTTTGTAGGTCTTCACACACTTTTTGGCGAATATTCCTGACAACCAGATATTTATGCTTGTGAATGGCAGCCGTGAATGTGGATAGACACAAGGAGAAAGTACCCCCTGAACTACTTGGATGAAGGGGAATGGATTGGAGAAAATACACGTGTATCTTTCAGCAAATAAACAAGTGTACCTTAGAGCAAATACACAACTGTACCTTAGAGCAAATACACAAGGGTACCTTAGGGCAAATACACAAGTGTACCTTAGAGCAAATACACAAGGGTACCTTAGAGCAAATACACAAGTGTACCTTAGGGCATATACACAAGTGTACCTTAGAGCAAATACACAAGGGTACCTTAGAGCAAATACACAAGGGTACCTCAGGGCAAATACACAAGGGTACCTTAGGGCAAATACACAAGGGTACCTTAGGGCAAATACACAACTGTACCTTAGAGCAAATACACAACTGTACCTTAGAGCAAGTACACAAGTGTATCTCACATGCGCATCTTTGAGTAAATACCATATGTATCTTTCAGCAAATACACGTGTATCTTTCAGCAAATACACGTGTATCTTTCAGCAAATACACGTGTGTCTTTCAGCAAATACACGTGTGTCTTTCAGCAAATACACGTGTATCTTTCAGCAAATACACGTGTGTCTTTCAGCAAATACTCGTGTATCTTTTAGCAAATACACGTGTCTTTGCTGATCTGAAAAGGGAATTGACAAGAGGATGTCTATGTCACCCCATGGAAAACTGTGACCCTCACAGCTCCAAATGGAATCTCCTCCTGGAAGCCTTTTTTGGCTAATCTTGTCCTTTAACTCTTTATAAATGTGTTTTTGAGGGGGTACATCCTCAAAGCAAAGCCCTTCTCAGTAACAGTGCAGCGGGGAGCGTGCCCCACGCTGCACTGAAAGGAAGGGATTCAGAAGCACCTCCTGTGGCCTGTGATTGGTCCCCTCGCTTCCTTTAAAGCCTCAGTGAGGTCAATGGATGCTCAGGTGCATCATCAGAGGCCTTCTCTTCAAGAGCTCTCCAATCCCCGGACCATCTTCAGTTGCCATGGTGATGGAGATGCTGAACAGGGCTTGTGACAACGAGAAGCTTTGGTGCAACTTTGAAGGTACTTTAAAGGAATCTCAAACAAAGCCATGTTTTTTATCCCATTTAATAAAAAACCCTACTTCCCACATGCAGTTAGGGTTTGAGGTGGCGTGGAGCCCCCTGGGATAGGATTCCAACTCCTTCACAAAGTAGTGTGGAGTTTCAATTCTGTGAGGCGGCTCTGCCTGCATGATTCCCGTGCTGTCATTCGAGGCGCAGGCTAATACATCCATTGCTATTCAGTCATCTCCATTTTTGCAAATGTATTTTTATTTTGGAGCATCTTGCGGCCCTTCTCGTAGGACTGCTGTCAGAGCGCGTAATACTGCTGTCACAGCGCGTAGGACTGCTGTCAGAGCGCTCTCTCAGAGAGACTCACATGTTCACTTTGGATGCTGCACATTTCCTCAGTTATGATTCTCATTTTCCTGAGTTCAGGCCCACCCCATCATAAGCATGGACCATGAGGAGAGCTCATATTTAAAGACATGTAACATGCTTGTCCATTTCAGTAATTCTTTACTCAAAAGCCGGGGTTCTACTGACTAGGTAATCACCATCCCTTCTGCTCCCCTCCAAGCTCTCTTTTGGTCCATCCAACATGGCTGTAACCAGTGCAAGGCCCAGGATTCACCTGGGAATGTGGGGGTTCCCAAGGACTAGTGCAGCTATTTTCAACACTCATCGCAGTGCTTACACCCCTTTCATAAAATATTACCAGAGGGGCTTGAGGAAATCCTAGGTCTTAATAAAGGTATAGGCTTGACCTGGCTAAAGCACATACACAACTAGTTTTTGAAACTGGGACTTAGGCAATTTTGGGATGAGCCGTTTGGCCGGTCTACGACCTTTTAGTGCTAGTAGGTATTTGTTTGGTGTAAGCTTGGTAAGGAAAAGGGAAGGCTTGAAACTCTAGGCAGAAAAAATGTAAAATCATAATGAATTTGGCACGTGCACTTTATGATTACAATAGGAATTATACACTGACTTATACACCAGTTTTATTTTTTTTTTATTGAAGTAAGTTTTTATATACTATTTTAGAGATATCTATTTTAACTGTACAGATTAATTATTTTAATGTCCTGATATGTTTATTCCTCACACGTGTTTGTTATTAACTCTTTTAAATTACTCTGTAAAATTGCAAAAATTGATATATTTTCATATTCCATGTAGAATCCAGTGAAACTAATAGTATTGTATCTTATGCTCAATACGATGTATTGTGGAAATTCTTGTGTTTTACTTTCTGAAAACCTTTTATGGTTCTTTTTACCGAAATAAAGATTAAATGAAAAAAATGAAATGAAAATGTTACCATTTTGTTTATCTTTTATTCTGGTGATTAATGGGAACGAACAACTACAGGATGAAACAGAATCTGATGGACATGAAGCGAAGAGATAACATGAGCTCTGTTTACTAGGGTGTGTGTTTTATTCCCTTCTTCATGTTTCTGTATGCTCTCAGATCATGCATAGCGCCAAGACGCCTTCGGGTATATGCTGCGCTCTATAAATTTCAATTCAATTCAATTCAAATGGCCAAACATGTCACCTTGGTAAGATATCTCTCAGAGGCATGACCCCTGTGCACCTGCACAGATGAGACACATGGGGCTGGAGTGTAAGATCTATGTGTACAGTCATCAGAACCTAGCACGTGATTTTAGATGACATAAGTTTCCTGACGGCCTGTGCTGGACTTATGGATACTGCATGGGTTGTGTCTAAACCTTAAATACATATATTTTCAGGGGAGAGAGTTATCAGAATCAGACTTGTGATTTATGGTGAGACCCGCTTCTTCTTCATTCGCCTGCTAGAGCTTCTGGTTGCCGTTCACACGATTGACCACCGCAGGCTACTGCTGCTACTGGAGCGCCGCCTGGGCGGTTTTGGGTGGTTTCACATTGTTCCTGGCCAACACTGGTTTATCTTTTAGAACACTCAGCCCAATCGAGTAGAAAGAGAGACGGTCTCAAGAGAAGAAGCGGCCACAGAAGAGATGGCTTCCCTGCTTTCTGCAGAATTGCTTGAGTATAGGGGTTTCCAAGCTATGTTTTGATCTTTTATTACAGCAATCCCTCCAGCTCTAGTAGTGCCAGTTTCATACCAAACAGTGTACAGGAACACTGGGACACATTTTCTTGTGACAAAAGAATACCATCTGATGGACCATGCTCCAGGAAGCCTGGATCTGTGAAGAGGGCTGATGTCCTGTTGAAAGTTGCTGCCCAGCCTAGGAGGAACTAGTTGATGCTACATCTCTGACGAAGGTCTGAGCCAAAAGCAGGGCAGAGAGCAGTATCCAAGCTTAGCAGAGACAATATGAATTTAAAGGAAGGAAGGAAGGAGCACTACACGCTCTGCCCATCACAGTATCATTGGACACCACGCTCTGCTAATGCCTGGGCGTCATCGCCGCCTGGATTGCTTTTTTTCTTTTACTGCATTAATGATACCTGGAGGGCTGCTCTGCGAGGATGGCAGAGCATAAAGGGTGGTGGCAGAACACCACAATTCAGAGCAGAGTGAAGGTTGTCAAACTTGGACTTCTTCTTTTGTCCAATGAACATCAGGGGCCCTATGATGTAAAGCACTCACTTTCCATGTTTGTGCCCGGCGCACTTTAAAACAGGTGTGCCAGGTGCAAACAGGGAGAGTGTGCCCTATTACATGGAATGCACTGCCTTGAGGGCAGCCGCCAACTCGCGCTGCCTTAGGGGAAACGCATTCCTGTGAAGAACTGAACTCCTGCTTTGAAGCCTCACCATGTTTTCACAGTGCAGGCCACAACCCTGCTGCACTTTTAAAGGGAATAAGAGATCCCCTTGCAGATGGGTGCAGTCAGTGACTGCAACTGACTGCAAGGGGATGTCTGAGGGGTCAATGGACCCACTTGGCCCCCCCCTCTAGAGGGCTGCCATCAGGATGCCTCCTGAGAGCTTCTTAGCCTCTGCGTCCACGTCTGTAATACGGCACGGGTGTGGAGGCAAAGGGATTCCCTCATTTGCATGGGGCTCGACCCCATGCTATTGAAGGAACGTCCCCTGAAGATAACTCTTGCGCTTTATGTGCGCCTGCGCTATTGGTATTACACAAGTAGCCGCACAAGCATATGCGTCTCCTTCTATAATACCAAAGTGCCCTGGGGCGAGCAAAGTGGGTGCAAATGCCCATTACGCCCTTGGGGCACTTATGTAATACAGCCCCAGGAGTTGTGGCGGCTCCTCTCTGCTGAGGTGGAGGAGCGTCGCCCCACTGCTTTTAGCAGTGGAAATGAAGGAAAAATACAATGATAATAACTGGATGTTATTGTCATTTTATTTCTTCCTGCGTCTTTGTGGGGCAGGCTGCTCTGCTCTCAGAGCAGGGGAAGGAGTAGTGGCACTCTGTGAAGTGCGCATGAATGTTTGACCGGCCCTCTCTCGATTGAGTTGATGATCACAATAATAAAAAAGGAAATTTTTGTCACTGTCTAATAAAACTAGAACACACTGGGCATCAGACATGGAGTACTAACTGTGATTACTTCCAGACCTCTGAAAAAACATGGACAGCAGCTTCTCTTATTGAGGAGAGGGGACCCATTCACAAAGGTATTTTAAGTGTAAATTTAGGGATGAAAATACTTAATTTATGCCTGCCACAAATTCTAAAAGGATTCCTTGCAAGCTTAAATATAGTTACCACTAGAGACTTTTCCATCACAAGTGTGAAGAAATCCACAATAGCGACTCCCACACACGGCTTGTGAAGTGGTATTAAAAGGCATGATTGTAAGTTTGTGAAACCCACAATCAAATGCGTTTGTGGACATTCACAAACTCTGATCTGACTTCTTCTGACCATGAAAAGGAATGGAAAGTATTGCCTCTTCCATAGGAATGGATTTATATCTGTTGTGAGATGGCTTAAAACTAGCTGGTCTGGTGCAGAAATGTCTACTTCGCTTTCAGCATTACTTTTGAAGTTCCTATCAGGGTTCCTAGTACTGAACAGATTATCTTTGTATCTGCCCTCTCACCGTCCAGAGAATGTGGGCTGTCATAATGCTAGAATTCGGCAGCCTACGCAGCCGCAACAATCACTTGGGCTTCAGAAATGCTAGCACCTCATCGGCTCCATGGGACAGCACTGTTCATGCCTTTTCAACATCCTGACTCAACAAGCATACCCCAGGTATCCTAAGGCCTTTCTCATCATGCCATGCTCAATGTAGGAAATCAGGTTATTAGCCACAAGGGATGTGAGTTCTTCACTAGGAATAACCTTTAGAGATTGTAGCACTGGACTCTCTCAGGGTAGCGAAGCAGAGCAGTCCAATGTCTACTCAAGGGAGGTGGTGCGGGCTAGCACAAACACTCAATAAATCACAGTTGAATCACTATGTTTTCCTACAAAAGGGTAATGTACTTTATTACAGACACACACTACTAACTACTACGCATTAATTTACAAATATATGGAGTTAGTTAGATGAACATTACCTTTAATGCCACCCTGTAACAGTTAACACCGCAGCAAACCGTAAACATAAATCACAGAACTCCGACACACAGGCATAGAGACAATGTTGTAGAGCGCAGGTATAAAACGTCAGGCCTATTGGCTTTGACAGGGTGTCACCGCAATTGTGGAAAGAGAATATGACATTTAAACTCATTGCAAACCACATTAACCCCTTCGTTGCCACGCCCTTTCCCCCTCCTGTGCCGGGCGTTTCCTTAGTGGGCGGGTTTCATGACGAGATAGTCTCGTCATGGGCACAGCGCGACCGTGCTCCATGACGAGACTATCTCGTCATGGGCACAGAAGAGGTTAATAAAATCCTCTGATAGTACTATCTCTCAATGATCTTCATTAATATGTGTTATGACCTACTGTTCTTGTTAGCATATTCAATGATGCATTGCAGACTCAACAAAATATGAACATACGTCCCTTTTCTATTTTTATATTGCTGCCACTGCAGCTTTAGACCTAACTAACAAGGGTCCTCACACTCCAGAGCCTTTGCGCAAAAAACACAAGCTCCAAGAGTGCTTGAAAATGTATAAACCCGCTTCTGAGGCATCAATATAACACCTGAGACACAGAGCAACCTTTTTGTTGGAGCTCGTGTGGGAGCTACTGTGCTCCTGGTAGCCCCCAGAACAATTTAAAAAACATTGATGGTGCCTTTGCGCTTCATGCGGCACCACAGAGAACAGTATGCATATGCAGGAGGCCACACAGGGGCTTTTGGTGCGCACCTTTGGCCCTGAGGCTTGAATAACCAATGAGCGGCTGCGCTGCTTTCGGGAAATGCTTTACTTTTGTTTTATTTTACCGGCGGCCTCGTGCTGTGTTTACTCTTAACTGCTGGGTGCCCCTACCCCTCTGTTGCGGGTAGGCCTGGGTGAATTTTAATTATGCTAGAGTAATCAGAGTAATTTTCTGTTACTCTTTTAAGATGAAATTACAGATAATTATGCCAATATTCCAGTTCATGTAGTTATGAGTAATTTGGCACAAACATCCTTGTGCAGGAGCACAAGAACAACACACTTAGCGAACGGCTGCTCTGGTTTGTGTTCCTTTGCATTTAACGCTATTTTCTTAGAACCAAATGCATCCTTACATCCATTTTAAATGTGTGGGTGCATTTTGCCCTGAGAAAATAGCACTAAATGCTGGATTATGCTACTCACGTAATTCTGACTAATCTTGTGTAATCGTGCTCTTATTTTGCGTAATACTGCTATAGCAAATTACACGTGTCATGCCATCCCCTAGTTGGGGGCACCAGGAGTGTGCTGGCATGTGGGTCAGCACAAGGAGCCCACTCTTGCACAGCCCAGCTGACACACTCTTGTGCTGGCATGGGAACCAGTGTTGTAAAGACTCAAAAGGAAGACTCCATTTTGTGCAGGCCAGACTCCATCTTTTGCCTGATCATTGGCCTCTCTACCTTTGACCTAGGTACTGTCTGTCCTTATCTTACGAAGAACTTTTGAAAGTTCCAAATCATCTCAACAGCGACCATCTAATGCAACATAAGTCTGAGACAGGTTCCCTGTTATCTATAGTTCAAGTCACACAACAAAAGTCTGGCATATACAGGCACGTTCTAAATTTTTTTATACATGTATAGGATTATAGTGAGGAAAGATATTTTTATCTAAATCCACACCCAGCTATCTTATAGCAAAATATGGCCAAATCCTATGTGCCCACTAATTTTAAAACGGTTAATGCGAAGAAAAAGAGAAGAGAGTAGTCAGTCAGTACACTCAGTGGCGAAACGAAACTTGAGGGGGCCCCCCTGCAAAGCACATGGAGGGGGCCCCCCTCCCCCGGCGGCGCGGCCCACCATCTACCACTTTGCCCTACCACCCAGAAATCTAGCATATTTTGATTTGAAACTTCCAACATTTAAATGAAATGCCTCTATATTGTCTTTCTCTAAGTTCTAATGAGAAAGTGGGAAACACTCTTAACATACAAGCTACGCCATTTGTAACAATACTGTCAAAAGCAGATTATTTAACTGAGGCAGCAATCAGAACAATGCCAAGGAGTGATCCTATTGTCTCGGGAACTGCCTTTGGCTGAAGAACAAAGAACAACTATGAAGGGTCTGAAATAGAATTGACAATACCTTGAAACTTTGAAAGACCAACCCAAACCTGCAATTCCATAAAAACTCGACTGACAATATACATGAGAAGTACACAAGATATAACTCAGTATCCTGCGAAAGGCAAGAGAAATAGACTGGTGAATTATCTGCATGCCACACACTAGCGACTGTCAAGGGTTGTGCATGATAATAACGTGAACTGAGGAAGCAATTTCAATCATAATGTCTTTATTAGTAAGCACTGCAAAACAGACAGGCAAACAAGGCTGAGGAAGAAAACTGTTTGGATGCTTCAGAACATTGATGCAGATGTTTGTCTGTTTTAATTTATCATTTCTGTAGTGTAAACAATGCTAAATACAAGATATAAGGTACACATATTACTTACAAGTGCAAGCAACACCATAAATAACACTGCATGTAGAATAAAAACAAACCATATCAGCAAGTACCTAATGACAATCTATACAAACTGTAGTTGGTAAAGCAAAAGAAAAAGTGCAAATACTTTCAAAGTGAAAAATAAAGCAATCACCAGTCCAGCAATATACAAAAACAAGCATGTTTTGTAAAACAATCCAACTTTCTTCTTGCATCAAGGTGAAAATACTTTCAAGGTGCATGGTAAAAACAAGTCCAGCAGCTTCCCTTACAAGGACTGATCTGAACCACCAGACTGGGCCTTACTTCATAACAAACAGAGGCCTCAGACCTCAGTGTATCAACACTGGCTGTATTTACAATTTACTAAGAGTATAGACACGCCTGCTAAATTACAGATTCACCATTGCCTCCAAATGGCTCTATCCTCACATGTGACACCACCAGCCAGGCCTGGATTTTAAGCCAACAGCGCCTTGCATTCTGGGAGTTGTGCTGGACCATCTAAGTAAGGGGTTAAACATTCCAGCATTCAAAGTGTTGTTGGATAAAAGCTCCGAATGGACACGACATGGTGCCAATGACACTTGGCAGCTATGTTTTATGCAAACACAAGGGGATGTTTAATTTCCTCAACACAAGCTGCAGAAGTCTGGCGTCAAATAGCAAACACGTTGTGCGGAGAACCCAGAAACGTGCTGTGTTTAGCCCCCGTGTATGGACCTGAGGTGTCATTCTCTAAGAGACCCAGTGGTAAAAACCCACAGTTGTCTCTAATTCATGTTAGTGCCAGGTAGTGGTCGAAGTGGGGGGAAAAAAGTGGGGAATTGTGGGAGGAGAATCAGAGGGCGGGAATAACCAATGGATTGGGGCAGTGGGCGGAGTGAGAGGTGTGGTAGAAAGAGCAAAATATCCCAATTTTTAAGTATTCGTTTCCCATTTCACTAACCGGTTACAGCTTATTACATTATTTAATTTAACCAATAGATACACATGTTTATTTAAGGTTAAATATGTGTTATTGACATTAAAATACATTCACATAGTGGGATACGTTTCCAATCACAGAATGTTCCAAATATCCATAAAAGTGGAATCGCAGCCATGGAGTTTCTGTCATCAGCACTTCACCCTTTTTCCACAAGAGCAGTTCAAACATGAATGGCAAAATATCCTAGTTTGCAAATGTTTTCCACATAACTATGGCTTTGCCATATTTGCCACATAATACATCATCTGCTGCATAATCTGATGATTTTAACTAATACATTGTTTATAGGTCAAACACATCAAAAGTTACTAAAAAATGTGACTTGTGGTGCTGTGAAGTGGAGGGCCCTTTGCAGAGGTTGACTGGTCACCTTTCTCATTGCTGCAGTTGTATGTTCCACTAGTACTAATAAGGAAAAATCTTTGCAGAGACTGTTAGCATGTGTAAAAATTTCAAAATAATAAAGTAGCAGAAAATTTACAGCACCACTAAAACCAGTGTAGGGTGTCAGAGCACTTTACTTCACACATATTACACAGAGACAATCATTCATATGTGTGTAAATCACTGTGTAGGAAATGTTACATAAGAAGCAGGAGGATCACGTTCAGGCTCCTCACCCACGCACACAAGGCTCTCCACGACCTGGGCCCCATGTACCTCAACAACCGCCTGACCTTCTACAAGCCCACCCGCCAGCTACGATCGACCAGCCTTGCCCTCGCCGCCGTACCACGCATCCGCAGAGCCACCGCCGGAGGAAGATCCTTCTCCTACCTGGCAGCCAAGACTTGGAACTCCTTCCCCATCCACCTTCGGCTGACCCAGGGCCATCTCTCCTTCAGGAAGCAACTCAAGACCTGGCTCTTCGAGCAGTAACGGACCCCTCTCCCCCAGGGCCCCCCCGCACCACGGGGGCTGCGGGGGCCTGTGTTACGCCCCTGAGTACACTCAAATCAACACATAACCCACAGCTTCATGTGTATATGTGCTAAAAAATGTGTAAAGAAAAGAGAAAGTATCTCACGTGCGCACCACCAGAGGAGCTACTGGTAGGTTCTCACCAGCTTGCCCACGTTTGTATCATCATCGATAACTTTCTCAAAAGAAAAAAGTGATGTGTCCAGTAGAAAAGAAGTGAAAAAGATAAAGACCCCGTGAAAACAATGAGACTCAAGAAGTCTCGATTTAAAATTGGACTAAACTCACAAAGACTAGTCACTTTTATTCCGAACTGTGAGTCTGTACCAAGTTAAAAGCACAGCATGTTGTGAACCACTTTAATGGCGGTCAACATGTTTCATTGCCAATTATTTTATGGCAATTTCATCAGGGCACCAGAGGTCAGCAATCACCTCCCTGGACATCTAACATCAATAAAGAGTGACTAGTAGGAGCTATGGGCCCACATACCAGCTCCCACCACCTCGTAGGGATGTATATCATATACTTTTTTCCCCCTTTTCAAATAGCACTTTTGTTGCTAAGTGTTTAATCGCTCCCCTGGGGACTTCAAATAGTTAATCAACTATCAACTATTTGAAGTCCCCAGGGGAGCGATTAAACAGCTGGTATGTGGGCCCATAGCTCCTCTCACTTGAGCTCTGCCAAAAGCAGTAAATAAGTGCCTTCTGAGGTTTAAAAAAAAATAATATAACATTGTTTATGCAATGCATGGAAATATTAGAATTACAAGTGTATATTAAACTGATTATTGATAAAACTGGGGTCTAAATAATAGGGGGTCTAAATTATAGGTGACGTCTTGTCAGATACATTGTGGGTGGCTGAAATAAATCTGGTCCGCCATTAGGATACTACTGTGCAGAACTGGGTTTCATTTTTGATTATTGGCTTCCCTCATTCTTCATTCTTGAAATCAATAAAAGACACTTCAATCTACTTTCTTACATTTAGAATTCTTTGATGGCTTTTTCCCATTTGTCCCAGGGTTTGCCAGAAAGCCATAGTCCTATGGTAAATGTATCCTTTCATGGACTGTGGACTGAGCATACAAAAATGCACGTTGGCTAAGCTTCAGTTGTTTCCGAATTGTGTCTTTAGCCTTGTTCTAGGATTGATGTGATGAAAGTCCTTCACCTGTAAAAGCTCCTAGTGGTAAAAGAATACTTTTCAAAAGCTTATGCCCATGTTGCAGAAAAACAGCTTAACTTTTTGCTGAGTTTTGTGGTGTCGCTAAAAACTAAGCCTGGGTGAAATTTTAATCAAGCTGGCATAATTTACATAATTTTGGCAATTTCATGTTATGTTTGTTACGTGAAGCTCCAGAAATTAAGCCATTACCTCATTTTGCGCAGTTGAGCACAATATGCTGTGCAATTGAACACCAAACATGGCATTTGCGGTAAAAAAAATGACTGCAAATGCACAAGATAAGAAAAAAAAAGCATTGGCATAGCCAATAGGTCTCGCCTTTGGGACCTTATAAGTGTTTAGCCATGCAACAGTTGCATAACTAAATACTTATAAGGTCCCAAAAGCGAGACCTATTGGCTATGCCAAGCGGCCGTGAAAGTGAAAGGGATCGCAATCGCGATCACGATCAAACATCAAAGCGGCCGTGAAAGTGAAAGTAATCGCGGTAAAGCGCGGCGGGCGCGCCTGCGCACATGCACTGTAGCTCTAGGCTGGCCTGGTAGCACTTTTTGGAGCCCTCTCAATAAGTCTCGCGAGACCAGCGCATGCGCTGGGTCAGGCGAGACCTAACAAACAGGATTGGCTGTTGTTCCTGGAGCTCCTATTGTGGTGCCCTCTTGTCAAAAATTGACGTTAGGAAAGATTTCGTGCTATATTTTAGACTTGCATTTCGTGTAATTTTGCTGAAATTTCACTTAATAATGCAAAAGCAAATTACCCAAATTTCCACACCTGTGCTAAGAACGTATCTGCTGGGATCCGTGTCTTTCAACACCCATGGTAACAGGACTTCGAAAATGTCCTCTCTCGCGCACACATTGTTTGTAAATGTGGCATCTGAAAGATGGCTGCGAGGGCGATGACCTTCTGTGTGTTCTCTCATTTGAAAATAAGGAAGAAAAAGAACAGCAGGTTTCCACATATTCTTTCCGGGCAAAGGTGTAGGTGAAATATGCTGCACGGTGACGATACAGAAGCCGGGCATGAGCCGCCCACCCCCAGCTCGGTTTGAGGCCATGCTTGAGGAAGGTGTGCTCAGTGTTGAGACAGGGGCCAGGTGAGGCTCATGGACTGGCTGCAGGAGGGAGTGCTGAGCCATGGAGTTCAGACTTCAGGCCTAATGGCACCATAAAGTATCCAAGAGGCATTGCATGTTAGCAGGTGATTCGACTGTCCCCTTGGGTGGCTGGTTAGAACTTAGGTCAAACTAGTCGGATAGGGCTGTGTGGCGACATATGATTGGGGCATATTTAATCCTTGTCCTCATTTTTATGATTGCTTCTGAGCTGTTTATAACATTTACAATCATTCTAATGCACATGATTTGTAGGCTAATAGTGTATGATAAACAATCATGTATGGAAATACCCATCAATGTGTGTGCCTACTGATATCAGGATATTGGGAGAGAGTCTATGTGTACTTCCTGTAAAAGGCAGAGTCTTCGATAGAGTCGTCGGACTCAGAGGCGTAACAAAACTGGAGAGGGCCCCCCTGCAAACTACATAGAGGGGGCCTCCACGCTCCGCACACAGTAAGGATCTCTAAGGCCAGGGGCCCATGAACAGTCCTTAAGATGGCCTGCAGGAGCTCGGGCCCCCTCCGCACCGCCAGGGCTGGGGGCCTATTGTTACACCACTGGTCGGACTCCAACATTCTCTTCTACTCCGGCCCAACGCAGTGGGGGTGGAGTGAGAGATACCTGCCAATTCTCACTTTCTCTGAAAAGGTTATACTTATCTTTGGGACTCGGGAGATCTACCTAGTTTGACCCCAATACACTGGGCCTAACCAGGCCAGAGGTCTATTAATGGTTGTGGCCGTATTTTCTTAGAGTCATGCTGTTGTTGACATGCACCATCCTTCTTGGTGTTTGCTGCATCAGCTTTTCTGCAGGCGATTCCAACTGTACGCTGAGCTGAATCAGGAGAAGGAGTCGTTTTCTAATGGACTTCGAAGGCCTGGATGGAGCCACCCCTTTAGTCACTCATCCAATCTAATCAGTTGGCATTTCTCAAACAGTTGAAAAGTTAGTTGTTCAGGTCTGCCATTTTACTGCCATGATATTCAGGCAATTAGATGTCTTACTGCCCAGTAGGCGGGTATACCCAATGCCTCATCTTTCCACAGATCCTACCTCCTAGGTGGGACAGGGTTCCTCAGTCTGAGATTAATGACCTCTCTATCAGCACCTTGGCACTATCACAACCATGAGACCAACTGCTCAACGTCATCCAGCAAAAGTCCAGAATCATCAAGCACCGTCGAACCCCCACTAAATTTGACAAATGCTCTACACTGTTTGCTGTTGGCACATGGTTAACACCAGGTCCTACTGCGCTTGATGCTAGCCTGGTGAAGGTTCCCCGGGGTGACCCCATCAAACCATTTGTGCCAGCCTTATGGAAAATCTGAACACATCTTGAAACACCTTACAAATGAGTTAGTGGAAAAGGCCTGCCCCAGTATAGCTCAGAGATGTGATAGAATCAACAATCAAAAAAGCTGGCAACTTCCCCTGCAGGAGAAGTTGTAAGACTGCTTGGTTAAGGGAGCAATGGTGCCCAAGGGTCAGGGCTCTACACCCACCCACCCCATATGTGTGTCTTCATCAAAACAGAAGCAATGTGCCAGGGGCCTTGCAGGGGCATTAATATGGGGTCGCAATGGTGGACCTTCAGACAGTCCCAAACACAGCTGAACCTCATGGTTTTTTCTTATCTTTGAAATGTTTCTATTTTGCAAAACCTGATAAAAAATGTAAATGCAAAGCATTTGATATTAGAACTTGAACCCCCTCCCCTCGTCCATATGGAATAAACTGACAGAAAGAAGACGTAAACCTCTCTATGTACATCCTGAAGACGGACATACTATAATATTCGTTTTTTTTGTATATAACACTTCAAAGGAGACTTTCGCCTTTTTGTAACCTGTGTAGAGTGCAGGTAATGTCACTACATAATTTAATGGTACATAATTCACTGACCTCAGAAGATTACAATGCGAGATAACTTTAATGGAATAAAACTCGTGACCAGCAGATAACAGGGTATATCAGTGGCGACCACTTCCTCACTGACATTACTGCCAACCAGTCCTTCAGCAGGACGGGGGTGGCCCTACCCTGCATGACGCTGATGGAGTATAAAGTTGGCAAGCTCCATGGCATCTGTTACGGGGTCATGGTCCTGGGAGGTCGCCCATACGAGCCAGTGAGGGGACCAGTGACCAGCCGTTCATTATTGATTCCTCACAGAGGAACACTCAACACCGAAGACTTGTGATTTTATTTTACAAACCTCTCAAACAATACAAAAAAATAAACTTGAGACTTTAAAAGCTGATTTGTTGAAAATTAGAGAACCAGAGTTTGTGCCTATTCCATTTTATAAATGAAATGTAACGTTTTCTCGAGGTTTCTTGGGAGAGGTGAGTCATGCTCAAACCATGACTCTGTAGATGCCACAGACAACAATCCTGCCAAAGAAGCACTCGCCAAGGTCTGGCTATCGATCGGTGACCTGGGGCATGTTGGCGCGCATTGTTCAGTTGAGATCCAGAAACTCAATAAATCAATCTTGAAGACAGAACACAATGGGGGCTGAACAAAGACAATTCTGAAACACTTGGAGGAACAAGGACGTCGAGTAAGGTTACTGTCAGCATCCTTGAGATACTGACGTTACAGGTGTCTCTGTGCATGCGCGTCATTACGCTACTGCAGAAAAATCAATTCTCTCTCAGCCCTTATGGTGGGGCAACAATGCTCAAACCAGCCCTGAACCCTTCGTTCCCTCAGCAATCACCCATCTTGTCTCTCTCCCTCCTTCTTTCCTCTCTCTTTTCTCCCTCTCGGTCTCTCTCTCCCTCTCTTTGTCTTTCTCTTGAAGGTTCCCTGTGGCTGCCGCAGTTAACCTCAGGGATCCGAGGGAGGAGACAGACGCACCAGGAGCCGCTTTCAATGGCTCCAGCCCACCGAGGGTTCGCCCTGTGGAATGAAGGCCTGTCCTGCCCTGTCAGCCGCCAGAGGTCCTACATCTCTGCCAATCCACCTCTAGTGCTACAGTGACCACTCTTGCATATTCCCAGACAGGGGCAGATCCTCCCGCACCATTCCACCTTCCAGTGCTTAGTTTGTGAAAAAATAAGTGGCGGCCCTGTCAGAAGGCCCCTGAACCTTGCATCACCCATTACTAGAGCAAGCGCTGCCAATCAAAGTACCAACACTACTACCCATCAAGATCCTACAAGTATGACACGTTCAACACACCTTCTAACTATCACGCTCCTACAAGTGTGACAAGTCAGACTATTTCAGGCTCCTAAAGCTATACAAGTGGCTTTGGTGGCAGGTAGCAGTAATTTTTATTGTATATTGAAATAATAAACAGCTGCTGCTCTGCTTAGCTCTAAATTAGAAGAAACAGCGCCGTCATGTGGCAGACTGTCATATGTGCCGGTCTTCACACATATGTGCCAATGCCCAGCACTGGCAGCCACCGGCTCAAATTAAGCACTGCCACAACTCCCTCTGATAATAAGGCTGTCACGCCCCTTGCACTTCAGACCGGCTCCTTTGATGGTGCAGTTCATGAAATGTCTGAAAGCCGGTCTCCTCACAATCTCTCTACGAATGTAGACCGGACTCCTTCCTCTGCTTCTCCCCAGTAAGCGGCTGTGTTCATTTTCCACTGGTTGGCGTCATCCTCGGTTCTCAGTGTAAGCATACCTGCTTGTCTGGGTATCCTCACATACTGCTGTGTGTCTTGCTGTGATGTACAGGTATAGTGCTCCACTGGGGCTAGGTAGGCGCTTTTTAAATACCACAAATAAAATGCTGCATTTATAATGAGTGTGTATTGCTATAATTAGAACTAGCGACATGGCTGAGTGATGTGATGAGTAGAATGAAAGGCTGGTCCCACCCAGAGACGAGTGAAGGAGAAATGACCATTCTGCTCCAACAGCTGCACTAGCGGTGAGCAAATTAGTCCCTGACAACGTTTTGTAAAGTTGCGAATTTCCAGAATTCGCAAAATATCAGTTTTCCTTCACATTGGCTTGTGAAAAGGTTTTTGTTTGCACTCACCATTCTAGGTAGGTAATTCTCAAAAGGAATTGTGACATTTTTGCGGCATAATTTCATTACTGAAAATATCTGCAGAATTTTCTTCTTTTAGAAAACATTTTGTGAAGCTTTTTTTTCACACTAGCACGGCGCAGGAGGAGAACACTTCACCGTGTTCTGCAAAGTAAAGTCTGCAGAACCATTTTAAAGTTAGGCGAGCGATATGTAAATTAGTAGTCTCAAAAACCAGGATTCCCATGGTTATATCCGGAAGTGAGACGTTTTTAAAGCATGAGAAGTTGCAAAGCTTAGACCTTCATGTAGGATTTAAAAACAATTCCCCCTAGAATCAAGGTCCCCCAGAATAAGACTGGAGTGCTCGCGCTCTAAGGTACGGCTGGTGCTGCCCGGACCAGAGTTTGAATGGCGCCTGCACACCGGGCCAGGCCGCAGGCGTGTCTTATTCAGATGGTACGGCCCAACACTGACTGTGGCTGGCCGTGAGCAATGCCCCGATTACTTACCGGTAATCTTCATTACTCCGAGTCCTAGTCTTCCTCGCCACAGTATTCACATATGAGCCTCCGGCTCCACACAGAACTCCAAGTAAAATTAAAAGAGCAGTGCTCTAGTCTCCCCTCCCTCCTCCAATATGGCCCCCAGTGTCTTCAGCCAATCCCATAAAGGGATACATAGCAATCAACACGACCTGATAAACAAAGCCGTAGACATGAAGCCACCACCAGGGCCGGGAGGGAAGGGAAACTATACTGTGGCGAGGAAGACTAGGACTCGGAGTAATGAAGATTACCGGTAAGTAATCGGGGCATTACCTCCTCGTCCAGTCTTCCTCGCCACAGTATTCACATATGAGCCGATACCAAAGCAACCAGCTTCATGTAAGGAAAAAGACCACACCAAAGTGCAGTGAAAAACAAAATTTAATATACAGAGGTACAGCAATCAAGACAACCTCTCAAGGCATCCCCGCAGTCAGAACAGAAGATGCAAATGAAACCGAACCCCCACCCCCAACCTGGAGGCGGTAATGGGACATGAATGTATGAGGCGAAGACCAAGTAGCAGCCCGGCAAACATCCTCCATGGACACCCCTTTGAAGGAGGCCCAAGACACAGCAACAGAGCGGGTGGAACGCCCCTGAACAGGAAGGGAGGGAACATCAGAAACCGAAGCATATTCCAACAAAATGGCCTCCTTAATCCAGCGACTGATCGTCGACAGGGAGGGTTTCAGTCCCTGACGCGACAAACCATAATTGACAAACAAGTTGTCCACTTTGCAAAAGGATGACGCGCGTGACAAATATATCAATAAAGCACGACGAACATCTAAGAGGTGCAACAGGGATTCCTCATCCGAGGAAGGATCAGGACAAAGACAAGGAAGCACCACCTCAGAAGACCTGTGAAAATAAGAATCCACTTTCGGAACGAACGTAGGATGAGGGCGCAACACAACCCTGTCCGACAAAACCAACAAAAAAGGAGCAGAACGAAGGAAGGCACCCAACTCACCCATACGTCTGGCAGAAGCAATCGCCACAAGAAACACCACCTTGAGTGTTAAAAACTTCAACCCCACCGACTCCAAAGGCTCGAAGGGAGCCAACTGCAAGGAGCGCAAAACCAAAGGCAGGTCCCAAGGTGGAGGACACATAATAGGACGGGGGCGTTGGAAAGAGAGAGACTTAAAAAGTCTAGCAACCAATGGCGAAATAGAAATTAAAGGGA
Source organism: Triturus cristatus (assembly GCF_964204655.1). NCBI lineage: Eukaryota > Metazoa > Chordata > Amphibia > Caudata > Salamandridae > Triturus > Triturus cristatus. The sequence continues at coordinate 1,043,410,221 of NC_140588.1, forward strand.
GGACATGGAACGCCTGAATCGCAGCCCACTGAGCCCGAAGAGTCGAAATGGCCAAGCCCAGCACAAAACCATCATTCAAAAAATCCAAAACGCGAGCCGGATCCAAAGAAGCCATCGACAGATCGCGACACAGACACCAAGAAACAAAATTATCCCAGTGTTTCGCATAGGATTTAAGAGTAGAAGGTCTCCTGGATTGCTGAATGAACCCAGCCACAGCCAATGAACAGCCAGTTCGCATCAATGAATCCCTCTCAAGAGCCAGGCCCGCAGACCCAAGGAACGGAACACAGGCAGAGGAAGAAGAGGACCCAACAGAGGATAAGGACTGAAAGGCAAGGCCCACCCCGGAGACACAGCTAATTCCAACATCAGGGGATACCAAGGTCGACGCATCCAACCCGGAGCAATGAGAAGCACAAAGGATCCCTCCCTCTTGATCTTCTGCAAGACCGCCGGAATCAGGGGAACAGGGGGAAAGGCATACAAGAGACCCGTCGGCCAAGGGAACGACAGGGCATCCACCCTCCATGCATCCCGGCAAGGCATAATTGTGCAAAAGCAACGGATCTTGAAATTGTCCTGGGAAGCAAAGAGGTCGACAATCGGACAACCAAACATCCGCCGCAACCTCCTGAACATCACATGTGTCAGGGACAAAGAGCCCATGGAGGGAAACACCCGGCTCAGACAATCCGCCACAGTGTTCTCCGTGCCAGGAAGATAAATGGCAGATAGGGACTCCAGATGCAACTCCGCCCAACAACAAATCCGACGGCTGAGGCAACTGAGGGATTGAACCTTGCACCCTCCTTGATGGTTTATATATGACATCACAACCTGATTGTCCGTTCGGACCTGCACATGGTGACCCTGAACCAGATCCGAGAAATCCAACCAACCCAGAAGTACGCCTTTCAGCTCCTTGTAGTTGGAGGAACATGACAACACCGACTGAGGCCAAACGCCCTGAGTCGTCGAATCCCCCAGAGTAGCACCCCGCCCCAGCAGGCTGGCATCGGTAGTGACCACGCGGGTGGGAACAATCAGAAAGGGGCGGCCCCTGGACAGATGACCCTCGTCCAACCACCAACCCAGGACCACCCGAACTTCTTCCGACATAGGAACCAAAACAGTCATATCTAGGGAACAGGGGTCCCAATGCGGCAAAACGTGTGACACCACCGGGTACATGTGTAGTCGAGCCCACGGCACCGTCAACAGTGACGCAGACATCAGACCCTGAACCCTCAGCCATAGGCTTACAGGATGAGAATGTCCCACCAACAGGGCACGAACAGCAGACACCAGGGACAGAATCCTGGGAGGAGGTAGGAACACCATACCCAACTGAGTCCTGAACAGAGCCCCAATGAAAGTCAATTCCTGTGCAGGAACCAGGGATGACTTCGGTACATTCACTAGGAACCCATGATGTTCCAGGACATGGCACACCCTCTGGACATGCAACTCCGCCTTGGGAAGAGAAGAAGCAGAAATTAAAATGTCGTCCAGATAAGGAAAAACACTAATGCCCTCCCCATGCAAAAGGCCAATAAGAGGAGCCAGAACCTTATTAAAGACCCTGGGAGCAGAGCAGAGTCCAAAGGGCATTACCTGGAATTGGTAATGCCGACCCATCATGCAAAACCGGAGAAATTTCTGAGAGTCTGGATGAACAGGGATATGGAGATAAGCATCCCTCAAGTCTATCGATGCAAGGAAGTCGCCCTGAGATATCAGAGGAAGGATCAACTGAAGGGAAACCATCTTGAACTTCTGGTGAGGGATGTAAGTATTCACCCACTTCAGGTCCATCACAGGGCGAAGATCCCCAGTGCGCTTCGACACCAGGAATAGGATGGAATACACACCCAACCCCAATTGATCGATGGGAACAGGAATCACCGCACCCTTGACCACTAGGGATTCGATGCCTTCCAAAAGCGCCAATCTCCGTACAGGATCTCTGGGATAAGGAGTGGCCCTGAAACAGTCTGGGGGAGTCTGGATAAATCCAATACGCAAGCCCTCTGAAACCACCTGCAGCACCCATTTGTCCGAAACAGTCAGTCTCCAAGACTCCAGGAAGAAACTGAGGCGACCCCCAACCGGACCCATACCAGGAGCGATCCAGTCACGACTTCGGTGCAGGAGTGGAGGAGGAAGAAGAACCGGAGAACCGGGTTTTTCCAAAGGAAGGAGAACCCCGGCCACGCCCCCTCCCACGAAAGGGCGGACCAGCTCTACCCCTCCGAGAAGGGCCAAAAGCCCTCTGAGAACCAAAGGAACGGAAGTGACCCGCCCTCTCAGGAGCCAGGAGTTTACGGTCCTCCGCCGTTTTCTTAACCATGTCATCCAGAGGCGACCCAAAAAGTTTAAGCCCAGAAAAAGGAATCTTCATCAGTAGATTCTTCTGCGCAGCATCAGCCTTCCGTGAACGAAGCCACAGCTGGCGTCTCGCAGCCACCGAAGACCCAGCCGCGGAAGCCGCCGCTCCCAAAGAGTCAAAGGAGACATCCGAAAGCAACCGAACTTGTTGCTCCATCATAGCCAGGGTAGAAGAAACATCCTCCCCTTGGTCCAACAATTCAGACAGAGACTGAAAATCCTTAAGCAAGGATTGTATAGTGTAAGAAGCATAGGCAGCCGCCCTGATAGAGAAATTTGCAGCCGCAAAAGTGCGCTTCACCGCACCATCCACTTTACGGTCAACCGGGTCAGCAGGAGAAGAATCCTCAGACACTACAGTTCCATGAGACGCCATGCTGGCCAACAAGGAATCAACCTTCACTGAGGGAGGAAATTTCACATCAAAGTCCAGTAGCGGGTACCTTTTATTCAAAAAGCGTGGAAAGGAACCCTTGTCTACATCTTTCCATTCATTCTCCAGGACCCTCAAGACTGAAGAGTGTAGAGGCAAAGAATCAGGTTCAGGACGCTGGTATTGCGCAAATAGATCATCTTCCAGAGGAACAACAGAAGCAGGAAACACCAAGTTCTCTCTAATGTGACCCAGCACTTCCTTCAGGTCGGCACCCTGCACAAAACAACCTCTGACATCAACCTCCTCCTCAATGTCAGAATCATCAGCCGCAGCGCCATCAACCTTAGCCCGCTTCGCAGGAGGAACAGGTATCTGACCTTGCATAGCAGCAGCCACAGCAGAATTGATCATCTGCTGCAATACGTCCATAGATGGGATTTGTACACCAGAACCAGAAGCCACAGGAGCAGAATCAGGCACAGAACCACTCTCCATCATAGCTATACACCAGTGAACGCATGAAGTGAAACACAGGCAGGTAAGAAGACAACACGCCTGGCATAAAAGGCCCCGGGGTTGCTAGGCAACCTAACAAGCCAATACATGCATCAGACACATTAACATAAATGTCGTAGGAAACAGCCGCGCGCATGCCCATAGACAGACGATGTAACACAGAGACTGTCGTGTGAGGATGGAGACAGATCGAACACCGCCCTACCACTGTAAGGAACGTGCACCGAACCTGCAGCCCAAGAAATGCTAACGGGAATCACCCGCCCCCACAGCAAACACACGCGGCCCCGTCAGGAGGGAAAAACGCTACCGGGAGCCTCCGGCCCCCAGATCAAACGCATCCGGCCGCGCTACGTCCGCTTAGCAGGACGCGCGGCCGGTAAAGTAAATAAACCACCGTCAGGAGGTGATCCAGAGTCACAGCATGACTCATCACAAACGAACGCCACTGAAAGTCCGCTGAAGCAGGACCAGAGGCGCGAAGGCAGTAGCAGGAGGTAAAAAAACATTAAATTAAACTACTGAATCAACATTGAAAATTATACTACTACCCCCAATACTAGATACCCCAGGGCATAACGGGTCTGCTGAATCAGGAACCCAGCCCCACTCACCTGATCAACAGGCAACACAGCACTCGGAGAAGTGCAGAAAAAAAGAACAGGTCGTGTTGATTGCTATGTATCCCTTTATGGGATTGGCTGAAGACACTAGGGGCCATATTGGAGGAGGGAGGGGAGACTAGAGCGCTGCTCTTTTAATTTTACTTGGAGTTCTGTGTGGAGCCGGAGGCTCATATGTGAATACTGTGGCGAGGAAGACTGGACGAGGAGGTAATGCAGTGGTTTCACCCGCTGACGTTTAACAATAATTATCGGATACATCAAATAAAACCAAACTCGTAATTCCGATCCACGTCACGTGTTAACAGTGGCTAACAAATGGCTACTAATTAACCGAACCACTGGTAATCAGGGCCCCGGAGGTGAATCACATGCAATTATGCATGTTAACAGTGTGGGATTCATCACATCACTGCTTCTATTATAATAACTTTTCTCCACAAGTGGTCAGCGCTCAACATTCCTCTTGAAGGCAGAAGGATGGAAGCATCTCTCTCTGCTCATCTTGGACATAATATTTGTGAGGAGGAACAAGTGTGTTGCAGCCCCTGTCTCTGTAAAAATACCTACAGAGATTTTGTTAGTGGATTTGAAAAATGCTAAATGTAAAATAGAAACGAAAGCCACTTTGGTCGCCGCTCTTCATTGGCTGGTGCGCACTGATGTTCCAGCAATGTACTTTCACTTTTCTTCAGAATCTCGAGAGTTATATTTAGATTTAATTATCACTCTTTTGCATTAGCTGTTGGGCTGCAGTACTTCTTCCCATGTACCCCTCTATGTCCCTGTACACATTTGGGGCGTGATTCACAATCCAGTCTTTTTATGTGTGGAGTAAGATACTGCTAGTAAAATCCCTTTGTGAATATCAAATCATCGTAAACCTACACAAAAGTGTAAGTTAACTTCGTGAATCAGGCCCAATATGTGTATTTTTTGTGAGGATGGAGCCATAAAGCAGGGGTTCTCCTTTCAGAGCACCTTTTGCGATGATTTTGTTTTTGAGCCACAATCTAGAAGGCTGGGTTTTGGAACAGGGCCGCTCAATTCTTGGTTGAAAATAAGTGTGGAATGTATTGATAATGTAAAATCATAATGTATTAATATCTAGTCCAAGAGGATTCGCCAAGCAGCAAAATAAAAACGAGTATATAACAGCTAACACAACCCCCCCCCCCCGCCCCGCGAAAGGAGTGGTGAGGGCCACCATATAATAAACAGCATTTACTATGGTGCCACTGGTTGTTTAATACAATGATAGCTTCTTCAGTGGAAGTATGACACATCTACCTAATGGTTCAGTAATTGAGCATTAAATTTAAAGGGGAACTCTTAGGACATTTTATCACTTCTCCCATAGATGAAAGGGCTAATGTGATCCTAGATGCATCTCACTCATCTTCCCAGCAATTTAGAGGCAAGGGTTTTTTAATAAATATAATTGCTGAAAAAGTGTGATGTAATATTTTGATCGTTTGAAGATGAAAACATTCCTGCTGAGAAGATTCCAAGAAACCATCTATTTTTAGCCTAAAATGTGGTTAAGTGAACTGCATTAGTGTCACATTAAAAATTAGCCCTTACAGTTCAAGCTGCTTGAGTACCCCACTTAGCCAAAGTTCAGCAGCGCCATCTTATTTAACATTTTCATTTCCAACTTTATATTTAAATTTTTGTTTTTCACAGTACAATTTTTTTCATGATTCTCATTAGATGTTAGCGCCCGACACGCATTTCGCTTTCCTCAACATGGTTTAGGTGCTCGCTTTGTCTGCAGTTCAGCATTGGGAGCCCATTCAATATCACATTCTTCGGCGCCTGTTTATCTTGTTCTGGAAGAAATGTTAGGCCATTCTAGATCCCAAAATGTCAACTACTCTCTATGTAAGGGTGCACTACTTCATACAACATGACACAGGCCATGTATGAGGTCCACTCCAGAATCCATACAATAAGATAGAGGGTCATATCATTCCTGAACAGGATCCATTTAATCAAAAACACATATAAAGATTCAATCTAGGATAATCCAGAATAAAATATTGCAGAGTATCGCGCACAATCCTCCCTGAAACATAAACATACCCTCCTTGTTTCAACTGTTGACATCCAGCTATGTCCTAGGAAACCTACATCATACCCTTACTCCACTTCTAATGCACGGTCTCTCATGTTTTCTCTTTTTCAAGAGTTTTCACCTTGTTGTGATCAACCATCCCATTCCTTGCTCCTAGGCCCAATCCTATTAACCCTCTAGAGTTTCTCTTATGACCTCTCCAATCTTCTGAGATTGCTCTTTGTCATAATTTAAGTTTCATCTCTAAAATTCACGACTATTGTATTTCTCATGTTTATGCACCGCGCGCTCGGTGGTATTTGACAATGTTGCTTATCCTGGATTACTATATTTTAAGCACCTTCGACTGATCTTTTCTGTCTCCTGGTGCACGCGTCATTCTCCACCAAGGCGTCAGTTTCCAGCACTTGGTAAAAATAAGTCCAGAGAAATTAATATATAAAAGTGATCACCATCAGTCCTTTGAGGAACCCAAAGAACACATCCAGACAAGAAACCGTAAGAGCAGTGAGTACTGTTTCCTATGCCTAGTTAGAAGGACAAGGCATAGATTGTTAAAACAATCATCAAATTATTTTCCTAAGAAGTCTTGATTTTTCAGAAGCAGCAGCCACACCCTCTTTGTCCTTGGGGAGGTTTTGATGTGAATTCTATGTCTGAGTTAACAAGATTAAGTGAAGTCCACAGTGATGATGACTTCATGACCTGGATAATAGAAAACGAAGCCCCGATTTATCAAACTTTGATGCAATGCAACGCAGCAAAACAACTCGCTGCGCTGCGTCAAATAGAGAGGGCAGGAATATGCCAAGTCTGTGGAGATGTGGCAGGTTTCTGCTCTCTCCTTGCGCTGGCGCGCCGCGTGCCAGCTAGCACCAGCGCAGGCACCCATGTGTCATGGTGCAGGGTGTCCGTGTAGGATTGTTTGTGTGCAGGAAGGGACAATCCCTAGAGGCTTTTTCCTATTTCTAAGTGAGCTACACAATGCAGCGCACTTGGAAAAGAGAAAACAACAAGGAGAATTGAAGATATCTCCTCGTTGCACCTTCCCTGGGAAGGCGTAGCATTTTGATGCATTCCCAGGTTTACTAGAATTGGTGAATCTAGGAATGTGTCAACATCCATGGGTGGATGCGGCAAACACCCACGCTCCACGGAACGCCCCCAAAAGCAGAGTAACACAACGCAGCGACTCGCTCTGCCTAGCGGTACACCAGATTTACCAGTAAGCGTCGGGCTGTCGCTGAGACCAACAGTGTCTGCTGAAAATGTATTGTCGCGTAATGCGCCAGGCTTCATGGAGGCAGGCAATATATCCCATTTTAGTAAAACTATGTTATCATGGGCACTCTACTCTTTTAAGGCCTGCCACGTTCCACCACAGTATAGTAAATTAACCGGTGATATTTTCCACTCAACAAAGATACAATTCAAAAAGCACAAAGAGGTTTTTGTTCCCAAGTAAAATCCAAGGCGCATAAAAAGGCTGATGTGGCTGAAGCTTCCCTGAGAACAATTTGCGTTATCGGAACCTGCGCCTGTTTTCACCCACAGTTGTTCCACACTCAAGTATTCTTGGAAAAGGCTGTGTAAATACATTCTATAATGGAAAAGTGAATTTCACACCCACATAAATCATTGGGATGAACGTGTTTTGCATGCAAAAGAATAAAATGAATGAAAAAAACGTGTTGCACCCATTTCTGTCATGCTGACGGCAATGGATTGATCACCATCCAGACAAGCTTCTGAAACATGCTAGAAATACATGATTTATGTATGCATAGTTTCATTGCATTTTTTTGAATCTTCGAAAATGTTTCACCTTTGTGAATCTCAGTCTGCGAAATGCTGCTTTATGCATTTTCGAGAAACAGACACTAAATAGACACTAAAAGCAATCTGCACCTACTCTCGCACATTTCCTCCTAATTCTTAGATGTGACATGAGACCTTTGCCGACGGGATGGGATGGCACACATGAGACAACAAATAGAAACTAATAAGAAGAAAATAAAGTATGTCAGATGCATGTCAGATGTATTTAATAAGAAATGTAACCCTCAGTGCCTGTCCCCTACCTCTTCTTTCACCCCTTGCTTTCCTGCCTTTTCTGTCTGCCTTTCTCTCTTTTTCACTAAATAATGTCATGTGGGGTTAGCTTAACAAACGTGTCATAATGTCTCAGGACACTGATGTATAAACTGCGATTGGTACTACCTATGCTAACCCTGTAACAGAATTGCTAATGTGATCTTGTATAAAAAATAAAAAAAAATAAAAAACAGAAAGGATCTATTTGGGAAATGAAGAAAGTCCTTCGGGAGTTTACTTGATCCCTCCCTGGACTTGCAACAGGCCAGCCAGGCAGAAAATTGCTCATGTATAGTTTAGACAAATAGAGCAGCAACTGCCTGACCTTTCTCTAAAGGACAGGCATCATGGGCAGTCCTTGTCTCTGCTATGCGTAGATCCAGCAGCACCGGAAGCCGACCTTGGCTCTCCATGGACCACTTAAATATTTAGCTCCTCATCATGAGAAGTGATGACCGGAGAGCACCACCATACCGGCGCAATGACCCGAAGAACGGCCAAGAGGCTGGGGTGGAGCATTCTACAAAGTTTATGAGCACGGCTCACATGGCCAGCTCCAAGTTTCCATGCTGTGGCTCAGAGGGTCCGCAGAGAGGTCCCGGGAGAACTGGTCCCATCTGGAGGGAATGCTTGATTCCGATCCAACAGGAAGTGCGATATCATATCTCCTGTCACAACAAACTTATTTTCGGAAATTTAGTTTGTACTCAACATTCCAAGGAGGTTATTCCTTTACTGGGGCATTTCCTTTCGAATACAAAGAGTGCTATTTTTAGAAATGCATATGCAAATGTTGATAATCATGGCATTTTAAGTGAGTGAAAGTCCGCCATGTCTTGACCACTCATGGAGACTTCAACTCTTGGACACTGCAGAGTTTGGACCCAGCGGAGATAGATATCGGAGTATTAGAAGTGCAGCTTGTTTCCCAGGTTAGTGCTTGAAAGTCTACCTTCACTGATGTGCTTCAATGGCTGCATTGCTGACCTTGGAGCTAGAAGATGCTGAATCTAATCCCAGCTGCCATACAGAACCAAACATAGTTTTCCTGGGCCAATCTGTTCTCCCTCTTCTACTTGAGTTCGTAAATATAGAAAAAGTAAAAATGTTGTGATGTCGTAATGTAGATGTATGAAGTGTGAAAACTCAACTGCAGAAGGTGGTATCTAGAATGTCCTAGTAGACGTTTACTGAGCCATCTCCTTGCCACACCCGTTTCTGTATTTCATTTGGCCCCTCACACACACCTCAATGTTCAATAGAAGGTAATCAGTAGTAATCGTAGATATAAACAGTGGCGGCCAGCGCAGGTAGGAGCGATGAGATGGGAGGGAAGAGTCGGCAGACGACAACGAGGGAAAGTAAAATTTAAAAAAAAGAAAAAATCTTACCTTATGCTCAGCGTATCGCTGACTCGGTGAATGGGCGAGTGCAAGGTAAGTGTTTTTCTAATTTTTACATTTTAATTTTTCCTCGGCATCGTCTGCCAATTACCCCCACCCCACCGCTCTTTTTTTTTTTTTTTAACTCTTTATTTATTCTTTATTCAACAAAACACAGTAAAATCACACACTTGGTCATATACGGCACCCCACCCCACCGCTCTTACCTGCACCAGCTGCCACTGGATATGAAACACTATTTCGCACCGTGTGGCAAGGCCCACTCTAATTCAAGCACCGTAAATACACCGGCTACACTGCCCAGGCCAATATCAACTCCTGCTCCTTTCTTATGACACAACCGTGAAGAAGCTGCTACTGCTGGGCCCAGGTGATGGAAAGTAATCTCTTGACATTTAGGTGATTACATACAGAATTCACATGGCTGACTCTCAAAGATCCATGTAGCGCTACCTTACGAGTCCGCTATCCAGCCCCGCGTACTGTTCAATGTTTTGTCAGCCACCAATGGGGATCTATAACACAGTGTTGTAGAAGTGAGATTGGTGTACCTATTGGCAGAACTTCCTACAGGTATGGTGTGGGAGAAAAAGTGGGCGAGATAGCTAGATGTCATCCTTGTTGTGCTTAAACTAGAACGCTCTTGAGGAGGGTCCGGTAATCCAAAGTAGGGCCGAGTCTCATGGGGTTTAAAAGTGCTGTGGAAACTCTGAGTTGAGACAATTTCACTTTGACACTTCGCCTGCTGAAGCAAGTGATATATCAGCGACAATGAGGAATAACCGCATGAATTGCATGAAGTATTCCCAAAGGTCCTGGTAGCTTGTGGTATTCCCCCCTGAAATGGCAGCACTATCGCTAACCCGACAAGGGGAGATACCTGGGCCAATTTTTGACAGACTTATAAAGTCATTAAGAACATTTCAATACCATCCGCTCTCTGCTGAAGGCTTGTGAGGTCCTTGACAAATGGATTGTCCTAGGTAACACCCTTGAAGGCTGGAGAATCAAGAACGGCAGGGGCTTTGGCATTGAGAATTTGAGTTAAGAAAATGCAAAAAATATTCCTTCACACCTGGAGTTTGCAACAATAATATCTATTTGTTTCTCTATTTTTCTATTTAGTCCTTTTATGAAGCAGTGCATTTGTCTCTCCGTCTACTTGTGAGGTGGTTTGACCTGTGGCCAACATTCTCGCGTCCTAACCCATGATCTGCATGGAGAAAAGTTGCGCTCCAGCTCAAATAGTCACTTTTCAGATGTATCCTGAACCACACGTAGTTCTGTCCTGTCCCCAGTGTTGAATCAATGCTCCTTATAGCGTACCCGGATTTCACGTATTGAACTCCCACTTTTAAACAGTTGTAAGGCCATTGTTCAAGAGCGGGATCTTTCTTCCTAGTCAGCACTTTGTGGGGCTTCTTTCTCTCAATATGGAGGATCTGAGCCCTGATGGTCTCTTCGCACAGTGATGGTAGTCGTGATCCTTGCATCCACTATGGGGTAGTTTCAGAGATTAAGAAACATTTCAACCTCCTGATCATGGAATCTCTGCAGATGCTTGTTGAATCTTTTAGGTAATCTGATAAAGATGATGTTAGATTATTCTATGTATGTTTGCGTGTATGTGGTATGTGGATAGCCACAGAGCCCTGAATGGGGTTAATGGCAAAGACATTCAATGAGAGGGCGGTGTAGAAGCTGGGATCTACGAGTAGAGGTAAGCTGGTCATTTGTTGTGATGTATTGTTCTTAAAAGAGGTGCGTCTGAAGCTTCTTTCTAATGTGGGGCAGGGTAGGCATCTTCCTGATGGATACAGGGGATATTGTTTTATATCTTGGGTGAATAAATGGAGAAGGCCTGATGCTTTGTTTTTTTCTTTTTCTGCCTCTTCATCTCCAGTCCTGGCTGCAGTTGTGCCAAGAGTCACCAGAGGCGGCGAGCCTGTCTGCTAGACATGCATGGGGGCCATTTGTGGTGGCTTTGAAGATGTTGCAGCTGGTATGAATCCCTAAAGAGGCAGGATGCAGCCTGTAGGGTGCTCTAAAGCATGGCGTTGCCACTATCCAGATGCAAGAGGGCTTGATTGGCAGGTTTGAAGTCGCTTTCTGCAAGGCATGGTTCCACATTCTTCAGAAAATATGGCTAGTGCCTCCATGTTTTCTTCTCCATATGTTCCTTGAAGGTGCGCCTGGTTAATCTGAGTGACTTGGCTTTGAGTGAAAGCCGGGGTTCAGCTCCATCCAGATTCATGTTGTTCAGCCAGCTTGGGACTACACGCTGCTTGTTGTTCTCTGAGACTAGTAGGAATTTTGGGCCATATCTAGAGTTTGGCTGGGGGTACTCCAAATGTAGGGATCACCACTGGCATATTAGAAAACCGTGCAAGCTTACGTTCTTGTGATATAAAAATCACCAACCCTGGGTTCTCCCCCATCTGGCAGTATTCAAGCTAATCCTGCAGGTCTCTGTCTGCTTCAGCATTGATTACCCTCTAGAAGAGCAAAACTATTGATCAGAACTATTACTAAATATGGTGCAATGACATTAAAATACGAGGCAGCGTGAAGCATCAGTTGGTCATCCGTTCAGCGGCTACTGCATTACTTTATTTACAACCAGCTGATAATGGTTCTGCTGGAGGACACATCCCACTCACACATTTCCTCTCCTGCCTTGCCCAGGGGTTGTTAGTGCATGGCTGGCTGGACTCCCAGTTAGTGGTTTGGCGTCTGGTTCTTATCTCACCCTAGTCCAGTCCCCCAAACACGTTAGAGTGTTATCTTCACTTCTCTGCCTGAGAGATGCTGAGTCAATAGAGAGTTTGCTACAGTACAAATAAGGCATCAGGCTGTATCCTCCCTTTATTCCATCCGCTGGCCTTCAGGCACGTTTAATGGGAATGAATGGAGCAGAAAAGATGTGTCAACACAAAGGCATACCCAGTGTGCTATTGAAAGGTCCTCCCGCTGTTTATAATCTGAGATTGGTCGTCATGACTGTCAACTGTGGTCTCATTTCCCTCTTATTTGAGATAGCACACTCTGTTTTATTTCTTGTTGCACTAAAATGTGTGATTTTTAATTTATATAAATATTGGCTTACTGATTTTGTTCTTTTGTATAAAACAAATTCTGGTTGAATTAATGTAATGCTTTGGTGTACAGCATGTGGTAAGGAAGGAAGGCAATACCCATCTAAGGATGAACAACTCACAGAACAAGCACTGGTAAGGGCAATAGGTCCAGGTTTCATCTGGTGAAGACTGCAAACACAGGCTCACACACATGCTGCTGCAATAGAGGAGCTGGTTGTAATGTGGTTGATGGTGATAGTAATTGTGGTGGTGGTAATGTTGGTAGTAATGTGGTAAGCGGTAATGGTGGTGGTGTTAATGATGAAAGTGGTAATGATGTTGTGATGTAGTGATGCAGTGACTGTGGTAATTGTTTATATCGATTCTTAACAAAATCAATCAAAAAACCCTACTGCACTGGAATGGATTACATGCAGCTCATGTTTCCAGATAATTTTCAGGCCTGCCAAGTGCCATTGATTTTTACTGCAAAGGAGGGTGTTAATCACATATCACATTTTTACAGTGGATGTTGTGTATGTGAGACAAGTGTCTATTTTGACATTTTACGAAAGCACTAAACCTGTAGAGTGGCCCTCTGTGACCTGCTGGTCTTTTCTTTATTTCATCTTCTCTGAGGTGTTGGCATCTCGCCCGCTGTGGGGGGGCCTGTGAGAGGCTAGCTCACCAAGCGGTCATCGAAAGCCCAACAATAACAACCGCCAGATCCATCAATACACTGATGACACTCAACTCTACCTCACAATCTACTCCACCAATGGCATTCAGCGTCTCAAAACCTGCCTCAAGGTGATGAAGAAGCAACTGGCGAGTACCAGCCTATGCACATCCCAAGGGGGGCAGAATCCCAGGCGTTCACCAGCTGCTCCAAAGAAGGAAAGATTCAAGCCTGGCCATGCACTGGGAACTAAAGGACTTCAGCCCCAGCTGACACAATGCACAAACCATTGAATTCACCCTGAACCCTCACCTCGCATTCAAAGAACACATGGCCAGGAAACCCCAAGGTAGCATGGTAGCAGCTGTTCTTTCTACAGGAAGTGAAATGCTTCCTTCCAAAAACTGACATAAGCACAACAATGCTAACCCTGGTCATCTCCCTCTGAACGCAGGCAGAGCTCTGCTCAGCAGCCACAGGTATCACTCTACCTTGGTCATCTCCCTCTGAACGCAGGCAGAGCTCTGCTCAGCAACCACAGGTATCACTCTACCCTGGTCATCTCCCTCTGAACCAGGCAAAGCTCTGCTCAGCAGCCACAGGTATCACTCTACCCTGGTCATCTCCCTCTGAACGCAGGCAAAGCTCTGCTCAGCAGCCACAGGTATCACTCTACCCTGGTCATCTCCCTCTGAACCAGGCAAAGCTCTGCAAAGCAGCCACAGGTATCACTCTACCCTGGTCATCTCCCTCTGAACGCAGGCAGAGCTCTGCTCAGCAGCCACAGGTATCACTCTACCCTGGTCATCTCCCTCTGAACGCAGGCAAAGCTCTGCTCAGAAGCCACAGGTACCACTCTACCCTGGTCATCTCCCTCTGAACGCAGGCAGAGCTCTGCTCAGCAGCCACAGGTATCACTCTACCCTGGTCATCTCCCTCTGAACGCAGGCAGAACTCTGCTCAGCAGCCACAGGTATCACTCTACCCTGGTCATCTCCCTCTGAACGCAGGCAAAGCTCTGCTCAGCAGCCACAGGTACCACTCTACCCTGGTCATCTCCCTCTGAACCAGGCAAAGCTCTGCTCAGCAGCCACAGGTATCGCTCTACCCTGGTCATCTCCCTCTGAACGCAGGCAAAGCTCTGCTCAGCAGCCACAGGTACCACTCTACCCTGGTCATCTCCCTCTGAACGCAGGCAAAGCTCTGCTCAGCAGCCACAGGTATCACTCTACCCTGGTCATCTCCCTCTGAACCCAGGCAAAGCTCTGCTCAGCAACCACAGGTATCACTCTACCCTGGTCATCTCCCTCTGAACGCAGGCAGAGCTCTGCTCAGCAGCCACAGGTATCACTCTACCCTGGTCATCTCCCTCTGAACGCAGGCAAAGCTCTGCTCAGCAGCCACAGGTACCACTCTACCCTGGTCATCTCCCTCTGAACGCACGCAGAGCTCTGCTCAGCAGCCACAGGTATCACTCTACCCTGGTCATCTCCCTCTGAACGCAGGCAGAACTCTGCTCAGCAGCCACAGGTATCACTCTACCCTGGTCATCTCCCTCTGAACGCAGGCAAAGCTCTGCTCTGCAGCCACAGGTACCACTCTACCCTGGTCATCTCCCTCTGAACCAGGCAAAGCTCTGCTCAGCAGCCACAGGTATCGCTCTACCATGTTCATCTCCCTCTGAACGCAGGCAAAGCTCTGCTCAGCAGCCACAGGTACCACTCTACCCTGGTCATCTCCCTCTGAACGCAGGCAAAGCTCTGCTCAGCAGCCACAGGTATCACTCTACCCTGGTCATCTCCCTCTGAACGCAGGCAAAGCTCTGCTCAGCAGCCACAGGTACCACTCTACCCTGGTCATCTCCCTCTGAACGCAGGCAGAGCTCTGCTCAGCAGCCACAGGTATCACTCTACCCTGGTCATCTCCCTCTGAACGCAGGCAGAACTCTGCTCAGCAGCCACAGGTATCACTCTACCCTGGTCATCTCCCTCTGAACGCAGGCAAAGCTCTGCTCAGCAGCCACAGGTACCACTCTACCCTGGTCATCTCCCTCTGAACCAGGCAAAGCTCTGCTCAGCAGCCACAGGTATCGCTCTACCCTGGTCATCTCCCTCTGAACGCAGGCAAAGCTCTGCTCAGCAGCCACAGGTACCACTCTACCCTGGTCATCTCCCTCTGAACGCAGGCAAAGCTCTGCTCAGCAGCCACAGGTATCACTCTACCCTGTTCATCTCCCTCTGAACCCAGGCAAAGCTCTGCTCAGCAACCACAGGTATCACTCTACCCTGGTCATCTCCCTCTGAACGCAGGCAGAGCTCTGCTCAGCAGCCACAGGTATCACTCTACCCTGGTCATCTCCCTCTGAACGCAGGCAAAGCTCTGCTCAGCAGCCACAGGTACCACTCTACCCTGGTCATCTCCCTCTGAACGCACGCAGAGCTCTGCTCAGCAGCCACAGGTATCACTCTACCCTGGTCATCTCCCTCTGAACGCAGGCAAAGCTCTGCTCAGCAGCCACAGGTACCACTCTACCCTGGTCATCTCCCTCTGAACGCAGGCAAAGCTCTGCTCAGCAGCCACAGGTACCACTCTACCCTGGTCATCTCCCTCTGAACGCAGGCAAAGCTCTGCTCAGCAGCCACAGGTACCACTCTACCCTGGTCATCTCCCTCTGAACCCAGGCAGAGCTCTGCTCAGCAGCCACAGGTATCCTTCTACCCTGGTCATCTCCCTCTGAACGCAGGCAGAGCTCTGCTCAGCAGCCACAGGTATCACTCTACCCTGGTCATCTCCCTCTGAACGCAGGCAGAGCTCTGCTCAGCAGCCACAGGTATCACTCTACCCTGGTCATCTCCCTCTGAACGCAGGCAGAGCTCTGCTCAGCAGCCACAGGTATCGCTCTACCCTGGTCATCTCCCTCTGAACGCAGGCAGAGCTCTGCTCAGCAGCCACAGGTATCACTCTACCCTGGTCATCTCCCTCTGAACGCAGGCAGAGCTCTGCTCAGCAGCCACAGGTATCACTCTATCCTGGTCATCTCCCTCTGAACGCAGGCTGAGCTCTGCTCAGCAGCCACAGATACCACTCTACCCTGGTCATCTCCCTCTGAACGCAGGCAGAGCTCTGCTCAGCAGCCACAGGTACCACTCTACCCTGGTCATCTCCCTCTGAACGCAGGCAAAGCTCTGCTCAGCAGCCACAGGTACCACTCTACCCTGGTCATCTCCATCTGAACGCAGGCAAAGCTCTGCTCAGCAGCCACAGGTACCACTCTACCCATGTCATCTCCCTCTGAACGCAGGCAGAGCTCTGCTCAGCAGCCACAGGTACCACTCTACCCTGGTCATCTCCCTCTGAACGCAGGCAAAGCTCTGCTCAGCAGCCACAGATACCACTCTACCCTGGTCATCTCCCTCTGAACGCAGGCAAAGCTCTGCTCAGCAGCCACAGATACCACTCTACCCTGGTCATCTCCATCTGAACGCTGGCAAAGCTCTGCTCAGCAGCCACAGATACCACTCTACCCTGGTCATCTCCATCTGAACGCAGGCAAAGCTCTGCTCAGCAGCCACAGGTATCACTCTACCCTGGTCATCTCCCTCTGAACGCAGGCAAAGCTCTGCTCGGCAGCCACAGGTACCACTCTACCCTGGTCATCTTCCTCTGAACGCAGGCAGAGCTCTGCTCAGCAGCTACAGGTACCACTCTACCCTGGTCATCTCCCTCTGAACGCAGGCAAAGCTCTGCTCAGCAGCCACAGGTACCACTCTACCCTGGTCATCTCCCTCTGAACGCAGGCAAAGCTCTGCTCAGCAGCCACAGGTACCACTCTACCCTGGTCATCACCCTCTGAACGCAGGCAGAGCTCTGCTCAGCAGCCACAGGTACCACTCTACCCTGGTCATCTCCCTCTGAACGCAGGCAAAGCTCTGCTCAGCAGCCACAGGTACCACTCTACCCTGGTCATCTCCGTCTGAACGCAGGCAGAGCTCTGCTCAGCAGCCACAGGTATCACTCTACCCTGGTCATCTCCCTCTGAACGCAGGCAGAGCTCTGCTCAGCAGCCACAGGTACCACTCTACCCTGGTCATCTCCCTCTGAACGCAGGCAGAGCTCTGCTCAGCAGCCACAGGTACCACTCTACCCTGGTCATCTCCCTCTGAACGCAGGCAAAGCTCTGCTCAGCAGCCACAGGTATCACTCTACCCTGGTCATCTCCCTCTGAATGCTGGCAAAGCTCTGCTCAGCAGCCACAGATACCACTCTACCCTGGTCATCTCCATCTGAACGCAGGCAAAGCTCTGCTCAGCAGCCACAGGTATCACTCTACCCTGGTCATCTCCCTCTGAACGCAGGCAAAGCTCTGCTCAGCAGCCACAGGTATCACTCTACCCTGGTCATCTCCCTCTGAATGCTGGCAAAGCTCTGCTCAGCAGCCACAGATACCACTCTACCCTGGTCATCTCCATCTGAACGCTGGCAAAGCTCTGCTCAGCAGCCACAGATACCACTCTACCCTGGTCATCTCCATCTGAACGCAGGCAAAGCTCTGCTCAGCAGCCACAGGTATCACTCTACCCTGGTCATCTCCCTCTGAACGCAGGCAAAGCTCTGCTCGGCAGCCACAGGTACCACTCTACCCTGGTCATCTTCCTCTGAACGCAGGCAGAGCTCTGCTCAGCAGCCACAGGTATCACTCTACCCTGGTCATCTCCCTCTGAACGCAGGCAAAGCTCTGCTCAGCAACCACAGATAACACTCTACCCTGGTCATCTCCCTCTGAACGCAGGCAAAGCTCTGCTCAGCAGCCACAGGTACCACTCTACCCTGGTCATCTCCGTCTGAACGCAGGCAGAGCTCTGCTCAGCAGCCACAGGTATCACTCTACCCTGGTCATCTCCCTCTGAACGCAGGCAGAGCTCTGCTCAGCAGCCACAGGTATCACTCTACCCTGGTCATCTCCCTCTGAACGCAGGCAAAGCTCTGCTCAGCAGCTACAGGTACCACTCTACCCTGGTCATCTCCCTCTGAACGCAGGCAAAGCTCTGCTCAGCAGCCACAGGTATCACTCTACCCTGGTCATCTCCCTCTGAATGCTGGCAAAGCTCTGCTCAGCAGCCACAGATACCACTCTACCCTGGTCATCTCCATCTGAACGCAGGCAAAGCTCTGCTCAGCAGCCACAGGTATCACTCTACCCTGGTCATCTCCCTCTGAACGCAGGCAAAGCTCTGCTCAGCAGCCACAGGTATCACTCTACCCTGGTCATCTCCCTCTGAATGCTGGCAAAGCTCTGCTCAGCAGCCACAGATACCACTCTACCCTGGTCATCTCCATCTGAACGCTGGCAAAGCTCTGCTCAGCAGCCACAGATACCACTCTACCCTGGTCATCTCCATCTGAACGCAGGCAAAGCTCTGCTCAGCAGCCACAGGTATCACTCTACCCTGGTCATCTCCCTCTGAACGCAGGCAAAGCTCTGCTCGGCAGCCACAGGTACCACTCTACCCTGGTCATCTTCCTCTGAACGCAGGCAGAGCTCTGCTCAGCAGCCACAGGTATCACTCTACCCTGGTCATCTCCCTCTGAACGCAGGCAAAGCTCTGCTCAGCAACCACAGATAACACTCTACCCTGGTCATCTCCCTCTGAACGCAGGCAAAGCTCTTCTCAGCAGCCACAGGTACCACTCTACCCTGGTCATCTCCGTCTGAACGCAGGCAAAGCTCTGCTCAGCAGCCACAGGTATCGCTCTACCCTGGTCATCTCCCTCTGAACGCAGGCAGAACTCTGCTCAGCAGCCACAGGTATCACTCTACCCTGGTCATCTCCCTCTGAACGCAGGCAAAGCTCTGCTCAGCAGCTACAGGTACCACTCTACCCTGGTCATCTCCCTCTGAACCAGGCAAATCTCTGCTCAGCAGCCACAGGTATCGCTCTACCCTGGTCATCTCCCTCTGAACGCAGGCAAAGGTCTGCTCAGCAGCCACAGGTACCACTCTACCCTGGTCATCTCCGTCTGAACGCAGGCAAAGCTCTGCTCAGCAGCCACAGGTACCACTCTACCCTGGTCATCTCCCTCTGAACGCAGGCAGAGCTCTGCTCAGCAGCCACAGGTATCACTCTACCCTGGTCATCTCCCTCTGAACGCAAGCAGAGCTCTGCTCAGCAGCCACAGGTACCACTCTACCCTGGTCATCTCCCTCTGAACGCAGGCAAAGCTCTGCTCAGCAGCCACAGGTACCACTCTACCCTGGTCATCTCCCTCTGAACGCAGGCAAAGCTCTGCTCAGCAGCCACAGGTACCACTCTACCCTGGTCATCTCCCTCTGAACGCAGGCAGAGCTCTGCTCAGCAGCCACAGGTATCACTCTACCCTGGTCATCTCCCTCTGAACGCAGGCAGAGCTCTGCTCAGCAGCCACAGGTACCACTCTACCCTGGTCATCTCCGTCTGAACGCAGGCAGAGCTCTGCTCAGCAGCCACAGGTATCACTCTACCCTGGTCATCTCCCTCTGAACGCAGGCAGAGCTCTGCTCAGCAGCCACAGGTACCACTCTACCCTAGTCATCTCCCTCTGAACGCAGGCAGAGCTCTGCTCAGCAGCCACAGGTACCACTCTACCCTGGTCATCTCCCTCTGAACGCAGGCAAAGCTCTGCTCAGCAGCCACAGGTATCACTCTACCCTGGTCATCTCCCTCTGAACGCTGGCAAAGCTCTGCTTAGCAGCCACAGATACCACTCTACCCTGGTCATCTCCATCTGAACGCAGGCAAAGCTCTGCTCAGCAGCCACAGGTATCGCTCTACCCTGGTCATCTCCCTCTGAACGCAGGCAAAGCTCTGCTCGGCAGCCACAGGTACCACTCTACCCTGGTCATCTCCCTCTGAACCAGGCAAAGCTCTGCTCAGCAGCCACAGGTACCACTCTACCCTGGTCATCAGGGGCGTAGGAGACACTAAAATTCTGGGGGGGACAGGGACAACCTTGTGCACTTTCCAGTGACCCTATACAAATCACCGCCCGTTAAACAAATACAATCGCATACTTTCGAAGTGAAATATTGAGAAAAGCAGGCATGTAGTCACAGTTTGCATGTATGCTTTATTGTTCTTAACCAAAAGAAACCACCACGGCTGACCACTGGTTCAGCACCTCAAACCCAAATGTACAATAGTAAATATCCTGTGCATAACTCTTCCAAAGTCCGCCGCAGAGGGACTCCACTGAAAATCAGATGAGAAAGAACTTTTTTACAAAAAAGGAAGGTGCACCAGAGAAAAGTCCAAGCTGGAGTAAGTCCTTATAATTCCTTTTAATTTTCATATGTTTTTCCATAAAATAAAAGATCAGCCAACGCGTTTCGTTCTTTGAGATAAGAACTTCTTCAGGGCAGTATCTGTAAGTAGTAGGGAAAAATGAAAACGGTCATCCAAAGGTCTGTAATTCATATATCGCCGTGTACTCAGAAATAGGAGAGTTTCTTAATATAGATTCAGATAAATAATTTCTGAGGGATTCCAAAGTACTAAAGTAGGGAGGTGCTGTGCAATACAAATCACTTCACGGCGAAAGATACTGATGAGTCCATATTCTCAAAATCCCATAATAAGCATTCGAGAATATAAAATGTGCAGATCCGCACACCAATTCAAATGTGAGGAAGCATGGGACCGATATCGTAGTCCGATCGGCAGACGTGTATTCGCTCTACCCTGGTCATCTCCCTCTGAACGCAGGCAAAGCTCTGCTCGGCAGCCACAGGTACCACTCTACCCTGGTCATCTCCCTCTGAACCAGGCAAAGCTCTGCTCAGCAGCCACAGGTACCACTCTACCCTGGTGACCAGCTTCCTCTGAACGCAGGCAGAGCTCTGCTCAGCAGCCACAGGTACCACTCTGGAAGGCACTGTACACACTGCAGGTACTTGAAGAAATGCAGCTCCGTGACCACAACCCTCGCGATATTACATGGAGAGTGTCATTGCTTGGGGAAATTCAACACTATCCTGCCAAAGCTCAAGAGACTTTGTAGCGCTCTGCTGCCGTTTGGCTCGGTTCACCCCACAGAAATACTACAGACATGTATACAAGGATTTAAAAAGGCTTCCCCTCCAGAACTAGGTCATCCTCATAACCAGCTGCATGAAACCCAAGGCCATCAGCAGGGGCGTAACAAAAGCTCCTGCAGCCCCAGCAGTGCGGGTGGCCCCCATACTCTGGGGGCCCCCTCCCGCACTGGCAGGTCCCTGGCTTGAGAGCTCCGGACTGAGTCCAGAGCATGGAGGCCCCCTGCATGCACTTTGCAGGGGCGGCGGGGGCCAAGTTTTGTTACGCCACTTGCCATCAGAAACAGCTTCTGACTAAGTGTCCAAGAAACCAACACCCCAGGCAGACAAAGGCACCAGGGGCTAAGACATCACTAGACTGGAAACGAAAAAGTGCAAGAAAGAATAAAACAAAGAAGCAGAAAGGAAGCCCTGTCCATCAACAAAGCCATTATCTGGAGCATCATCCTCATCAGTAATTTAGGAAGTTTAGGAAGTGGACGAAGACGCATCTCTCACCCCCTGCGATATGCACCTATACTTTTCTGCCTTAATATAAACAAACTGGACTGTATTCTTGGCTAGCACCCTTGTCGAGGGCGCCCTTGCTTCCCAGCAAGCTTCCCCTAAACATTCTCCTTTGCGTACATGCAGAGCAGAGTCTCAAAGATAACTAACACCCCAGTGTTAGCCCACAAGTTTTGACTAAGAGGCCTGTGTTTTTTATTAATCTATTTAATTTACGTTGCTTACAGCGAATTCACAAAACGCTGCTGGACATTTCTGAAGGCTTCCAGCCAGTGCGTGCAGAAGCAGTCTTTCTTTCATTGCTTTGCAGACTAAAACCTCAATTTGCAGCTGAAAGGTAGCGGGGGTCGCTTTATAAAGATGTTCAAAACCTGCAGCATTTTTTCTCTGTGGAATTCCTTGACAAGTCTTTCCATTGACTATTAAAATGTGTTTTTATTACGTTAGTACATGCCAAAGCAAGGAAATACTTTGGCAGTGTAAATGAGAAAATGCACCCACAAGGGATATTTAAAATAATAATGATTAGGTTTAATTTAAAGAGACCAATGATTTAACTGAGCATTTTGGGAACCGTGAAAACTATGTTACTTGGTGATTTATTTTTACGTTTGTTCTTAACTGTTATTTGGAGGGTTTTCTTAAAAAATATGCGATTTACAAAAGTACAGAGAAACAGATCCATATGTACTCTGTGATCCCAAGGTATTTTATGTCAGGTGTTAATGTCGCATCACGGCCGGCTCTTCCTTTCTATTCGGACTCTTGCGTTCTTGGAATGAAGGTACCAAAATCCCCAAATAAATATATAGGTCTGGATGCCCAACGCTCATCTGAGACGAGCCACTTGACATCTCTGTCCAACCGGGAACCCTCTTCAGATGGCGAAACACGTTCGCCTTTTACAAATGCCCTAGGCTGATACTGACAATCTGACCAAAGGTCAGAGGCCAAACCCTCAGCTGAGGTCAGCATGAAGAGGACAAGGCGCTTTTGGGGGTTCAGCCGAACACGGGTGTGTGCCCCCCAGTCAGCCACAGGCACTGTATCACAAGGGAGATGAAGGATCATGTGAAAAGTGACACTGAATCTGGGGTCCTAGCACATGACATGTGATACACCTGGTTGCAGCATCCATGGCCTTGACATGCCCATGCCCTCGACACGTCAGTGCTTGCATCAGTGAATAGTATGAAACAGTTCACATAGACATACATGTGCATAGTGCACAGGACCTAGCTTCCTCTTCACAAGTTAAACAAATATGTTTTTCCCAATGTACGCTCCGTATGCTTCTCTAGCACTCTATATTGCAAATCTAGGGGCTTATTTACAAGCCACTTGCGCCGCCGGTGCATCACAATTAGTATGGGAAAAAGTGACGTACCGGCGGCGCAAGGGGCTTGTAAATAAGCTCCCAAGGCCTTTACTCTCTGTATCTAGGCACTTTGAGATGTTCACACCCGCTCTTACTGTTTACTTTTTTACCTGGACCTTGATGATGCGTAGTGGGGTATCTTGGGCTTTAAGTCTTACCTTTAGATGTGTGGATGGGCATGAGGATACTTAGTTTCTGCTGCAAATTACATACTTGTATCCAATTAGGGCCGGCATTAGTGCTGGTGGTGCCCACCCCATGAACTCCTTCTCCACTCATTCCCTCACTACCATCTCCAACAGTTTCCCTCATCCTTCTATACCCCCCTCTCACAGAATACGAATGTATTTCTACCCATACAAACTCTTTTTAGCAATAGTAAGATCATAAAAGACTGAGTGGGGCGGGGCATAGAGTTCTAATCCATTCCATGCAGTTTGCATGCAGATCTTTGATGACAGTTCATAGGTCAGCGTGCTATATTTGGGCTGCAGCTTATGAACTGCAAGTAACAAAAGGATCTCTGTGATGAAAGCAGTAACCCACTGAGCTATCCTCATTAATTACACTTCTGTGATCTGTATGTTACAGGTTCCTTGCAGCAGGCACATTATCCCTTTGCACGACTCTATGACGAGTCAAAAACTGCCAGCAGACAAAGCTCTGATCTCTCTCAAGCAGAAACATTAATTACTAGAGTTATCTTCACATTTTCATTGCTGCATGAAAACTGCTGGACACATAAGGAACTCTGCAGCAGGTGCTTTTAAACTCAGAAATTATTTCTACACACAGCCTCCCCTCTCTAGTTCAGAGCCAGGTGAGGCTGCACTGGTCTCACAGCCGTAAAGCCGACCCTGTATCCAATTTCTTTTAGCCCCATAACAATGAAATGTTTTGAAAATGATACTTTTACTCTTAGGAAGAACATTAAAGAACATGTATAACATAGTAATGGGGAATTGAGAATCCTGTTTTCACTGCAGTCAACAGCCAATGACATTGGTATTGTATAGAAGTGGAAATATTTATACCAATTGAAAAGGAAATTTAAGCCCATGGTAATACTGTAATTTATGGTGGATTCTTGCTGTTCAATTATATCTGACTGTAAAAGCACATTTAAATTGGGGAAACATTCAAAGCACTGTTTTGTTGACTTCCATTTTGAAACTAAGAATCACATTTATGGCATCAAGAACGTGCTAATCTTTTAAAACCAGATTTCTTACTTTAAAGGATTTACGTTAATAATCCCGCGCGTACACCATCTACACCAGTTGTAAATTTCAATTTACTGTGTAATATATGCACATTCATTTATGCATGCAGGATTTTGACCAGGTTGAAATTTCCTTGTACATAAATCTATTTCCACATTCTATTTCTCAGTTTCCTTTATTCATTGGAAAAATCCCTCGGAGAAACCCCTTCCGTACACCCCAATTAAATATGAACATGGTCCCTCTTCTTCGAGTTTTCAAAGTGGGGGATGTGTATACCCTAAAGATTCTTTCTTTTGGGCTTTTCATCTCTTTCAATAGTAGACCCACCAAGAACACTCCCAAATCTGTGCCAAATTCTAAATGTGTAATTGTGATAGTTCCTTCCTAAAGGCAACATTTCTTAATTTCCTGTGAGGGCAGATCCTGTGCATAAAGACTGTGAATGTAGCCTCAGAAATAGCATTTTTTTGTGAATACTTACATTTAGGTCTGGTACCTCAAATGTGATCAGTGAAGCATTGCCAAATCTGGCAAGCAGTGAAGAGTAGCACTGTGGAACAAGATGCCACAGCAGCTGAGCACACATCCTCAGCAGCAGCTGCTGCATTACCACAGCAAGCAGCACTACCAACCACAATGTGGGGCAGTACCGTGCTGCATGGCAGCGGGACTGCAACCCCAGGAGGGGTGGAAGGCCATGGTAAGCCAAACCCTATTTGCACCAGAATCCACCAGACAGCAAAAGGAGAGGTCAGATCAGGGGACCATTACTTGCATGGTCACACTAAAAGGCTTCAGAAAGGAGATAGTTAAGAGCCATCAGCACATGCATGTGTAATATTCCCTCAAGACCAGCCACTCCCAGGTGGAGAAGAACAGACAGAAGATGGCCAGAACACTGGATGCCGCCTGTTGTAAATTTACCCTTTCTGCAGGGTCACCCTTGATCTTATTTGCCTTTTTGCTGAACACTATTTTTGCTGAACACTATTTTTGCTGGTTGTAGAACTCTGGGAACTTTACCCCTTCTAACCAGTGGTATAGTGTTTGTACTTCTCCTTTCAGCATGGAAAACATGGTAACATTTGTATACACCCGATTTGCTTATTAAATTTGCCTAGTATATGGTACCCAGGGCATGTAAATTAAATGCTACCAGCGGACTGCAGCAGTCGTTGTGCCACCCAATGCAAAAGACTGTAAATGCATGTTTCCAGATCAACCTTTGTATCCTGGCTGTGAAGTTTTAAACTGAAAAATCAATCTGTCAAACTAACCCCTTTTTTCACAGTCATAAACCTTCCTCTTAAATATTAATAAGCCACTCCTTACTGGGCCTTACTGCACACAAGGCAGGATGCTTGGAAGTTAAAAGTAGGGCACATACAAGTTTAATTTTAAACATGTACTTACATTGAAAAGGGCCTAACAGCTATTTTACTGTAGCAGGATAGGTTGTTACATGGGAAAGCATTGGGATACATTATTATGTGTTTAATAAATGTTATCTGTGGGTAGAAAACAACAAATTTCATTTTTGGACTTTTAAAATATTTGTTGCAAGCCCAATTCACTGTTGAAGTCGGATTTGTAATACATATTTTTGAAAGATGACATTTAGAAAGTTGCCTTTGGCCTACCTCAAGTCCCTGGAACCTAAATCTGTATTTTGCTTTCCAACATCGGCAAACCAGCAATTAACATTTGAATAGGCGTGAATGAGGTGCAAACTTGCTGCCAGGAGCAAACAATAGGCTGACATCAATGGGCGGAGATGGCCAGTCGAGTCTAACATAATATTCAGGGTGGGGCTGGGAGGGTCCTTTATTTACATTCAAGTCTCAAGTTCTCCTTGAATGTCATATAATGCTTGGCTTATCTGCTAGGGCTTTTCATATGATACTTGAGGTGCACTTCAAACAGGCCTCCACTGTCACAGACAAATGCTGACACTTGGGCAGGACCCTTCCCCCAAGCTAGACAGGCCCAAATGACAGTGGACCTCTTTTTGACATTACAGTGTCAAAGCCTATTTGACTGGTCACATATAACACTTGGGGTGCACTTCAAATGGTGAAGATGCGATGCAAAAACAATTCTTGTGAATCCAATGTCTACTTTCTAAAAACTCAGCTTTGTTCTACCAGACTTCTGTCTGTGAGGTTGTTGTGGGTAGTATTAGGTGTGGGAAGTCACAAGGATTAGCATAGTACACTCCCCACGCACAACCTCAGCCCTCAGAGCCCAAACTGAGTGTGGATGAAGACTTCATCTATCTTGAAAAGGTCCAAAGTGGATTGGGTTAGCCCTGGGATCCTTCATACCATTAGTTAGGGCATTCTCAGGGGTCATTTCCACCCACTAGCTCTTCATGCCAGGTATAAATGTGGCATCTCCAGGCATCCACTTCAGAACACTTCTTGAAGTGTCGACATACAGAAGAGGACTGAACCTGCTGTCTGAGACCTCAGAAAAGTCTAAAAGACTGGACCTGCTCTCCCTCTTGTACCTAGGACAAAGAAGTGGACTCCAAGGGTCATAAGGCTGAAAGCTCCACTGTGCCTTTTCTGCAACTGTCCATCTGATCAGTGGCAACCGAACCTTGAATGTTTTTTTTTTATCACATACCCTTGTACAGTACCATTACATGCAAGACATTGATGTGACCAGAGCATTAGAAAAAACATTGCATCCACTCCACCCCATGTCTGCCATGAAACCTCCCCCACCCCCACACCCACTTCAGCACCCCCAACTTGCTAAAGGCAACCCAATCTGAGACTGATGAAC
Source organism: Triturus cristatus (assembly GCF_964204655.1). NCBI lineage: Eukaryota > Metazoa > Chordata > Amphibia > Caudata > Salamandridae > Triturus > Triturus cristatus. The sequence goes on from NC_140588.1 coordinate 1,043,437,426, forward strand.
CGTCCAATACCCAAATAACCCAAATGATCAGTTGGGGTACACCCATTAGGGGACACAAGAGTGCAAACAGCCTCCCAATGAGAGGGGGAGGTGACCGAGTATATCTATGGTTCAACGTAGCAGCGCGAATCGGCAATAAAGGATTGTAGGTCAGCACCAATTTATAGTTTTGCGCTGCATGTCCATGCTACAGCAAGACATCAATCCCAGGTGCAGCCCTCCCAGCACAGTATTAGAACAACTAACATAGTCCAGCCCCAACTCACCCACCAGAGCGGTCCAGTGGCTGTGAACCATCCCCAGTGGTACACTTACAACTCGTAGTTACAGGCCAGTTCTCACTGTTCCTCCTCATCTGATTCAGTAGTGGTTTCACGGCTGCGCTTTTTGAAGAGTTTTACATGTTCCATGACGGCCCCTGGATTGGTAAAAATCTTGGAAGCACCCTCCTAGCCGATCCTCAAGCCTGCTGGGTAGAGTATGGCGTGCGGTAATTCCTCTGCCTGCAATAATTTTTCTGTAGGGATGAACTCTCTTCTAGCGGCCTGGACCGCAGTAGTGAAATCAAGGCAAAAACGCTAATGCGTTCCCCTGATGCATGATCTGTCATTTTTCCTGGGCTAGGCGGAGGATCATGTCCCGGTCACGATAGTTTAGTAGCCACGCTATAATGGGCCGCGGGGGGGCACCCGGGCTTGGGCAGGGCACCACAGAACGCTCCACTATTAGCATAGGAGATAAATTGTCAGTAACAAAAATATCTTTGAGCAGCCACTCCACAAATAGTTCCATTTTACCAACATTGGTCGACTCCGGCAGCCCCGTAATCCTTAAATTGTTAATCCTGGACCTCGCCTCCAGCTCCTCATTCTTGGCTTGGACAACAGCTAGCACCTTCTCCATGTTTAGAGTTTTGTCCGAGACAGTGTGCAAGTCATCCTCCACAGTAGACACTCGATGCTCGACCTCACCCAGCCTGGTACCCTGCTTGTCAAGCTTCGCCGCCATATGATCCATGCGTAGATTTAGCGCATCGATATTTCCGTCAATTGACTGCAGGCTGTGCTGCATCGCCAGGAGTGTGGATTCCAGAGTTGAGGCAGTTTCGAGGGGGCCTCCGCTTCAGAGTCCGAGGTCAGCTTATGGTGTGATCTGCCCGTTTTGCGCATTTCAAATGTGAGGCACAATTGTGTCTTGTCCGGCTTGCCCATGATGCACAGCCCACCGGCAGGGTGACGGTCTGCTACCACTCTGTACGAGCCAAGCACAACAGCCACGCAACGCCGGTCCAACCACACACCCAAGAATGGTGCTCAGGGGGTTCAATAGGATGATATCTTTACTTTACAGAGCTGCCACAGAGTCCAACGTCCTGCACACTCAGCCTGCACACCCCACACTGCAATATGGCTCCCAGGTAGGGCAGTAAGTTCAAAAGGTTGATCTCCAGGTAAGCAGACCACAGCCGCCAGCCCACACTGCAAAATATTAGACTTAGGCTGCAGCACCTTCACACCCTAGGGTAGTTCAATCCTGCCGCAGCTTGCGTGTCCCCGCACCTACCAGGCCGCCGAGGGGCGCTCTGATTGTGGGCAGCTAGCCAGTTATCTCAGTACAGTCTCTGGGGCAACAGCACAGCAGGCCACATGATCGGTGCTTCTGGGACGCACAATAAAACAGACGCCGATGTCCCAATCTGCCAACGTGCGCGCAGAGGGGTCCACCGGGTGTCTCTCAGCATGTGGGTAATTGCTGCCAAATTCGTGGGCTCCACTCGCAGGCCGCGAGGCTCAGTGTCACTCACCGCAGCTACCGCAGGCATCAACAGTGTTACAATGCCTGCTCCAATCCTCTCTCCGCACTTTGATATTTCACCCAGGAGGTCAGCGGCAGCCCATCTCCTCCCTGCTGCAGCAAAGTTATTTTTTGCAAACAGTAAGGCCCCCCGGCTGCAGGAGCACGATCTTAGGCCGCCAATCCGCAGGGGCCAAAGAGTCATCACAGCAGTGCACTGTCAGCCGAGCCGCCGCTTTCTTCCCACTCCGCAAATCCCAGTGGCGCAGGGGCCGCAGCTGCCAGCAGCAGCAGTTGAAGATATCAGCGGTGATCTGCAGCTGCTATCTTGATTTTCCGCCGCTGCCTCACCTCGCTTGTTTTCCTCTCGCCGCTCGGCCAGCAGGGCACCCGACAGCTCCGCTCGGCACCGGGGCACTTGCCAGTACCGTACCTCTTTGGATGTGATGTGCTGCCTTGTCAAATTGCAGGATTATGGGCGGATTGATAACACGGCCGGCGGAGCTACACTAATGCACAGCCATCCTGCTGTGCACCCTCTAGCGCCCCCCAACTGAACCTAGAATTGACTCTGCGTGACAATCTGTGAGTATTTAAGTGCCACAACTGAGGTCCTGGGGGGCTTTAGAAGTGTACTCTGGGGGGTGTAACCTGGCAGAGCATGGAGTAGGATGCAGTTTGTCCTTGCTTCAAGCTCCCGCGGGCCCTTTCGCGATCGTCTGCTTATACTGCAGCTTCGATTTCACTCTACTCTGCCCGGATCAATCTCCCAGATAACCCCGTACCTGGTGCTTGCTCACTGGAACCCCTGGACCAGGCTTTCGCTGTGGGGCAGTGACAATCAGCTCCTCTTCTGCCCCTAGGGAGCGCCAGCGATCTTGTGCCACGAGCTACGCTGGGACATTAGCCCCTCTTTGCAGTGCAAGCGGAGAGTGTTTCCTGATTCCTGGTGAGGGCTGGTGACTACTGCGGGCCACATGGGCTGGGGGAGTGAGATGACTGTTTAGACAGCTCCAGGCACGATCCCCTGACTGAGTCACGGCCCCACACGGTGCCATATTGCCATCGGTCCAGGAACGCTCCAGCGGCGTACACTGTATCACACCCCAGGGTGCGGCCTCAACCTGCTACCCTGGTGCCCCGCTGGCCCTCATTGAGCCTCAAAATTCTGGAGCCTGATATCGCTCATCATAGCCTATGTCCTGGACTACGGGCCACGATGCAGTGGGCTGTGACTACCTGCATTGCTGGGCATTCAAGACCAACGTGGGACTTCCCAAAAGTGAGTGGACATCTTTATTACTGTACGCACTGTTGCAAGATCCAACTAAGACTCTCACTCACTTTCCGCCGCTCTCCCTGGAGGGGCTCAATCTCCTGTTAGACAGGACTAAGTCTGCCTCCCCTCTGGATCCCTGTCCCTTCAAAGTTCTAAAGGATTGTAGGGACATTCTCTTGCCTCCGCTGTTGGAAGTAATGAACGGGGCCATGGCCCAGGGTACTTTTCCCTTGACCTGGAAAAAGGCGATAGTGAAGCCCCTCCTTAAAAAGCCCTCCCTTGATCCCGGATCACTTAAAAACTTTAGACCTATATCCCTGTTAACGGCCCCAGCAAAGATGCTTGAATCTCACCTGAACGTCCATTTATCCACTTTCCTAGATGCTTCTGAGTTCCTGGACAGTTACCAGCATGGCTTCAGGAAATCTCACAGTACAGAATCTGCCCTTACCATGGTGGTCAATAACATTCGCCGTAAGGTGGATCTTGGTCAGACGACTATTTTGGTCTTATTGGACCTTACTGCAGCGTTCGACACCTTATCTCCCTCTATTTTAACATCTCGTTTGGCTGAGGCAGGGGTGGCAGGGCTGGCCTTGAGTCTTCTTGACTCTTTTTTACAACTCAGAGAACAAAGAGTCATGCTTGGTGAGTTCCTCTCCCCTGCCAAATCTTTGCAATGTGGGGTGCCCCAGGGGTCGGCTTTAAGTCCGACTCTATTTAACATCTATGTGGCCCCCCTTGCTAGACTAGTAAGATCGCAGGGGATGGAGGTGGTGTCATACGCTGATGACACGCAAATCATGGTGTCCCTGGCCCACTCTTTGAGTACATCCGCGCTCGGCTTTAGGTCATGCATGCAGATGGTGGCGGAGTGGATGATCTTAAACTCCTTAAAACTGAATGGCGATAAAACAGAGGTCATGGTCTTTGGTAAGGACCAGGACATTTGGTCTAGTGAGTGGTGGCCTTCATCTTTAGGAACCTGCCCCACTCCTTCCCAATCAGCCAGGAACCTCGGTGTCATATTTGACACCTCGCTGTCCATGAATCTTCAGGTCAACAGAACGGTGGCCACATGTTGGGGAGTCATTAAGATTCTTAAAAGAATCCTTCATTATTTGTCCCCTCAGGCGCGTAAGCAGACCGTGATTGCTCTGGTAGGCTCCAGGTTAGACTACTGTAACGCACTGTATGCGGAGACCAATAAGTACCTTGTCCAGCGCCTTCAGATCGTGCAGAATGCGGCGGCCAGATTTGTTTTGGCACTTCCAAACGCATCTTCTGCTACAATGGCCAGGAAGAGCCTGCACTGGCTTCCTATCTACTATAGGATTTCATTTAAACTCCTTTGTCTTACCTATAGAGCTCTTCTGGCTGGTTCCTCAGATGCTTTAGGGTCTTTGCTAACCCGCTATGTTCCCAGTAGGCGTCTTCGCTCCTCAGACTCTAATCTGTTGGTGGTCCCCCGCTCCAAGAAGGTTAGATGGGGCAGTAGAGCTTTTTCCATCGCTGCTCCGCTATTATGGAATACTCTCCCTTTGGAGATTAAGTCCCAACCTTCTTTGGCACTTTTCAAAAAAGCCCTTAAACCTGGTGTTTTTCTAAAGCCTATCAGTAAGTTCCTCCATCTTTTACTTAGCTAGCTTTTGGTTAGGCGCCTTGACGCCCATTGGGCTTAGTAGCGCGGTACAAATTTGAATTCATTCATTCATTCAAGGGGTTGGGTCCCCTTCCTCAACTTGCCATAGTGTGTCTACACATTTCTCTGCTGCCCTTGGGGCCCCTTTGATGTACGCTTCTCTGCTCTGAGGCGATGTAGCCCCTGTGTTTGCAGGGGGAGGGCTGCTCTCCTCCTGGGGCCTGGTGGAGTACCGCACTGTGGACAAATTTGGCAACAACAGACAATTTAAGGGGAGGAGGCTGTTTAATTAAGCAGCATCCCTTTTGCCTGGAATATGAGGGGCACGCTTGATCTGGGACTACTACTGACCTTGAAGGGGTTGCACTCCTGCGCGAACTCCTTTCTGCGAGGCCTGCTGTGCTCTTAAAGTACAGCCAGTGAGGGACCCTGATCTTGGACATCTTCCCATGCGGCCACGATAGTGGTGTGCCTCCTGCTCCCCACAGCCTAAGCTCCTGTGCATGGCTTGGTGTCAGCCTCTTCCTCCAGGTGCGGTGGAGCTTCTTTCTGCTCCAATGTGGGATTGACACACCTTTTTTGGGTCTCCTCTAATACCTCAGACACATCTCCATGAGACTTTCTCTGGACCTGCCTCGGCATTAGACATTTGCCCAGCACTGGTTTATTCAGCCTTCAGGTGGTACTCATCAATTGCCTGACCTTATGGTACTATGCCAAAGGGGAAATCTTCTAGAGACTGCTCATTCGCTTCCTTGTGGTCTAACTCTTCATCGCTGAACACTTCCAACAAAGGGTACCACCGACACCCTGCTCAGGCCTCTAAGCCCTCAATAATCACTTAGGAATACATGGCCCAGTTCCTCAACAACAGTAATCAGAAAATTGGCTCTTTAATGGCATTCTTCAAAACCTGCATACAGGACCTTTGCAGAGTTGTGGTAGAGGTGGGCACACATGCCGATGATCTTGAACGCATGATGGACTCTCGCACGGAAGACCAAGAAATGATAATGTGCCATCAACCTGGAGGACCAACAGATGGAGCTTCAAGCTAGGCATAAAGACTTAGAAAATCACAGCTGCAGAAATAATATTCGCATCCGAGGGATCCCTCGGGGTGCAGAGGGGTATGATATTATGGCTTTTACAAGAGACCTGCTCCATGCAATTCATGGGGATGAGGAGGACCTACCACTCCTTCTGGACTGTGCACATCGGCTCTGCCATGGCGGGCAGATCTTATGCCTTCCCAGATATTTCTAACAAGAGTGCATTTCTTTCAAGATAAAGAGGCAATCCTGAGAGAGGGCCGGAGCAAAGCTGATTTGGTCTTCAGGGTCCATACTTTGTGGATCATTCAAGACCTCTTACCAGTAACGCATAACAAAATTGAGAGACTTCAAGCCTGTAACAGACAAGCTCCAGGAGATGAACATCAAATACCAGTGGACTCATCCCTTCAATCTGCTGTTGCTGCTGAATGGCAAATAACATAGGGCCACATGCATCAAACTGTGCATTTGCGATTCCTAAATTGCTATTTTTGAGAAATTGCAATTTAGGAATCGCAAATGCTTATGCATGTAGGAATCGCAATAAAATTTGTGATTCCTACACATTCCTTATTTGCGACTCACAAATTGCGAGTCGCAAATAAGGAATTGCTTCCCATTTATTCCTTTTGGCCTAGAGGCCCGTAGGAATAAATGGGAATTGCATGCGCAATTTGCGAGTACCAAATAGATACTCGCGAATTGCGCATGCAATTTCAAGGGTGCAAGGGTGTCAAAAGGACACCCTGATGCACCACTGAAATTGCAATGTCAACACATGTTGCACACACACACACCCCAAGGGCATGTGTGTGTGCAACATAGAACTTTGAAATATCACTTCTGTGCATTTTTCAAAGTTTTTGCAAATTACCATCAACCTTGAATTGATGGTAATTTGCGTTTCTTAATTGCGAAATCACATTTTTTTTGTTGTTGCATTTCATTTAGGGAATTGCAATTTGTAATCAAAAATTTACCGATTACTTAAATAGCAATTTTTGCATTTGGGATGGTGCCTCCCAAATGCAAAAATAGCGGTCGCAAAGGGGAAGATTCGCAGAATATGCCCCTTTGCAACCGCTATTTTCAATTATGCATGTTGCCCATAATGTCCATTCATTAAGTGAGGCTAAATGACTAGTGGGCCTTCCGGAGGGATCTCAGGATCGGGGATCCCAACTTACATCCACGGAAGAGGGAGATTGATGGTGCCTGTCTTGGAACATGATGGCCAGAAGAGGTCAGGATTACCAGGCTAAGGCCCTGCATGAGGCAAAAGATGACATTATCTCCGACCTACAAGAATCCTCCCAACAGACTAGCCTGGAAACTTGACTGTCACCGCAGTGGCTTTCTCCGACCCGCAATTGCTAATCAGAGCACTGTATCTTGCTATTATTTTACCATACTTTTTCTTTCCTTTGCAGGGCCCGTAGCCTAGAAGCTGGACTTCCATGTACTGATTGCTGTGGTATTTTGGACTGGTCAGTTGAATTATTCTTGTCAGACTCATATTATGGTTCAATTCTTCTTGACCTCCTGTCTGGTCTCCCCCCCCCCCCCTTTGCTAGGGCGTTTCTCCTCCAGAGATGACACTTTTGCAGACATTGAGGATTCTCTCCTTAGTCAGAGGATGGAAAGCCTTACCATGTTGGGTCCAGTTGGTTTATTTGTTTTTCCTTGGTTCTTAATCCGCTTTCTCCGCTGTACCTGTAGGATTCCTGGAGGAGGGAACTCTATGTGGAGGGTGTTACTCCCATTGTTTCGGTCGGCTGATTATTGTGGGATAGCTGCCGCCTTGTTATTGATGCATCTTCTCTCTTTCTCTAAGTCATAGGGACCCTGAATGGAATGAAGCTCTTTTCCCTGAACTCCCCCAATAAGTGCAAACGGGTATGGTGCTATGTCCTCCAACAAGATCCAGACTTCATCTTTCTACAGGACTTTCTTAAGTCCCCTGGCTGAGATAGTCCTTCTGCATGGGGTCCAGATAGTGACCTATGCGGACGACACTCAGTTGGTGGTAGCCCTCAACCACACTACGAAGATCGCAGTCGGCCTTGAAGCCTGCCTAGGAAAGGTGGCCACTTGGATGGACCAATCATACCTAACGGGGACAAGACTGAGCTAATGATTCTTGGCAATCACACGAGCAGCCCTCCAGCTGTGAACTGGCCCAACTGCTTAGGTCCACCTCCAAAACCCAAAGAAAGGATCAAAAGCTTAGGAATCTGGCTAGACAGGTCACTAAAACTTGACCACCAAGCAGTACAAGTAGCGGCTACATGCTTTGGAATCTTAAGGCAATTGCGGAAAATATTTCCACTGCTCCCGGTAACGGGACGCAGAACTATGGTGCAAGCATTGGTGTTGCCTAGGTTGGACTATTGTAATTCACTATACCTGGGCACCCCGAATGCCAGCACAAGTAAACTTCAGGTGGTGCAGAATTGCGCAGCTAGGCTGCTACACAACATGCCCAGAAAACAATCGGCTAAACCAGCACTGAAAGCACTGCATTGGCTACCCATCACAGAACGCATAATGTTCAAATCTCTTTGCATTGCGCACAAAACCCTTTGGGGTACAGGTCCAAAAATTAACCACTCTTTGATGCCCTTTCATTGGCCCTCTCGTAGCCTGAGATCGGCCAACCTAGTCCAAGCAAATGTTCCAAAAATCTTGAGAGTACGTTCGGGCGGGCGTATGTTCTCATACAATGCGTCCTCTCTATGGAACACGCTACCGATTCAGCTTTGATCAACGACTCACCACTTAGCATTCAGGAAGCAATTAAAAACGTGGCTCTTCCAGAAACTGCCAGGAGACTGAAATCTTCTAGTGGTTGCAACCAGCGCTGGGATGCCTAAGGGTAGCCATGCGCTTTACCAAGAATGAATTAATAATAACAGGGGACCCACTTACTCAGAGAGGATTGTCACTGCATGTCCCATCCCAGATACTACTCCCAATATTGGGCATATACAGATACTAAAACATCAGGAGTGGGCATCCTGTTCAGATGGGGTTTTGTGACTACTCTGCCGCGAGTAGTTAAGAGACCTGGAAGGGCGCTATTTGCTGGTGATAATAGAAAAGGGACACAACACACTACCTTGTCTTTCCCTACATTGTACACCCTAAAGCAATCCCAACACTCTTTTCTCTGAAGGTTTCCTAAAGATCAGCATAGTCTGGCCAAGAGTGAGATAATGCTGGGAGGTGATTTAAATTTTGGATGGTATCTGGCACTTGACAGGAGTTCTACTCATTTTCAGGGTACGGAGGCTACATCGGCTCAACTCAAGAGGGAAATGACAGATTCAGCTTAGTGGATGCTTGGCGTTATCTGCACCCTGACACGCAGGACTACTCGTTTTATTCCCATGTACATCAACCATACTGTCGCATCGACCATGTTTTTGTCACACATTCCCTCCTACTCCATTTGGAATCAGCTCAGATATCCGATAGTTTCATCTCCGATCATGCTCATATTGATCTACACTGGCCCTCTTGGACAGGTGCTCCGGATGCCCCCCCCCTCTCGGTGGAGACTCCCACCTCATATTGATGTGATCAAGGAATACCTCGAACCTCAGCGCTCTGCCTGACACCCCTCCTCATATGCTGCAAGCTCCCATGAGGCCAAACTAACCCCAATAGCAAAACCCTGGAGGGCATAGATAAGCAGACACCCTCACGGTACACGAAACACCAACTTGCGCTGTTACAAGGACAGCTACAAACACATAGGGTCAAGAAGGCGAAGCGTTCGCTTTTAGCTTGCAAACAGCAGTATTATGATCGGGGAGACAAGGTTGGTACTCTGCTGGCCCGTCGCCTCTGACACCAATATGCTTGTTCTCACATTGCTAAACTTCACACTGCACACAGGTTACGTAGTTCGAGAAGCTGACCAGCAAGAGGCTTTTCATAACTATTTCCGTGCCCTTTTTGCTGGAGGTGGGGCAGCCCAGGAGGATGTTCAGGCTAACCAACAGGAGTGTCCATGGATGCCCTTGGACTCTCAGCTTTCTCGAGACTCGGGGGAGCCTTTTACGATGCCTAAACTCAAAAAAGCTCTTGGGGGACTGTCAGTGGGGAAGGCCCCGGGTCCAGACGACCTGCCGATTTCCTTTTTAGGTCTCGCCTAGGCAGCGCGCATGCGCTGCTCTAGGAGGGCCTTTAGCCATCGGTCTGCTCCTTTTCAAGCACACTCGTGCTTGTGCTGGCATCCAACTTGCAGGAGCGAGCAGCGGCGCGTGTGGTAACTGAAAACATATGGCTCTCGCACTGCTGCTGCTCGCTCCCGCAAGGCGGATGCCAGCACAAGCGTATTTGCCTGCTCTTTCGCGGCCGCGGGGCCCCGCCACGCTCCCTCACGCTTGTTATGTTTGCTGTTCGACCTAAAAATGCTCAAATTTAAATCAATGAGGCGCCGATTTTACAAGCTCTATGCTTTAATTTTTTTTGCAGCTTCAAATTGCCGCGATTTCTTTTTATTTGGGGCGCTGGGCTTTTTTCACTTTTGCTTGTCGACCTCCATTTTTAAAAAATGCTCAACTTTACATCAGCGTGGCGCCGATTTTACAAGCGCTGCATTTAAATTTTATTTGCAGCTTCATCTGCTCCCCCTCCAGCCACCAAAAACAGGCTGCCCATTTGATGCTCCTCCCACATGTTCACCAGCGGCAAAACCCTCTTCCAGCCATAGTGATCAGCAGCTGTGCCGGGCTCCGACCTGCCCGCACCCCCCTCCTCCCCTGCAGCAGCTGTTCAGCAGCCCACAACACCAGAACGAGTTGTGTGGCTGCCGGAACCCAATGCATGTGAGTACTGGTTTTGTTAAATATATCTTTAAAATATCAACTTACTTACTTATATAGACACTTACACTTATACTTACTTATGCCTTCTTTCCTAGCCTCCCCAACACTCCCACCCCATCCCCCCCCGTGCGCTGTTCCTGGCCATATGTGAATACGAGTTTTTGAGTGTTGGCGTTAACAGGCATGTTTTTAGTCATTTGGGAAGCCACATGTGAAGCTGTTGGCGCAGCCTCTCTCAGCAGTAACAAGGACCGGCTCACCCTGAAATGCTGGCATAACTTCAGGTTTACATAGCAGCATCTTTGGTAGGATTAATAAAGTGGCAGGCCATAACCGGAGCCTGTTTTTATTTCAGTTACATTAAAATGAATTGCGCTTGAGAGCTATTGTGCGGCGTACTTTTGGAAAAGTATTATTTTATCCTAAACTGTGGTCGGTGTTCTGTTCTTAATAATAGTTTAGTCGTTTGCTCTATATAGCAATATGGATGTCCGCAATAACACTATAATAATTTGTCCTTTATTTATGTTGTGTTATGTGCTATGCGTTTTCCGAACATTATCACTTTGCATATTCTACTCCACAGAACATATAGTGAATGCATGTACAGTGTTTTACCAGTACTTACTTTATTGCTGTTAAGTACATGCGTCTAGTCCATAATGTATTGTACAGCACGGAGCACAAACAGAGTTCTAAGTTCCGCATTTTCACTGAATAGCCGACTTTATGAAATGGGATGTGCAAGGACAGTCTAGCCAAGTATCACGCTACATATACAGGCGCGCAACGCCCATTGGGATCAAAGGGCTTCAGCCCCCTCCCCCGTCGTGTATGTTAGCTCGGCTGAGACAACTTCCCGGGCACACACACAGCCGCACCCGAGTACTTCACAGGTCTTTAAAAGACCATTTACTTGTAAATGAGTCTTTGTGGTTCTTTCACCCTTTCTAAGATTCCTGCATCTTCACTCTGCCGATTGCTGGAAGAATTAGCCCCCCCCACCGAAATTTTTATTAGCCCTCCCTGAAATTTCACTCTAGTTGCGCCTCTGTATATGTGCTGGATAATTGTACTGTATGGAGTTAGTACATGTGCAGAATTGTATCAGCTCGGCAAGCTGGCTGTCGGCATTTACAGAACACTGAACTTGTTCACCCAAAAGCAAACACACAGGATGGTCATCTACAATACAGCATGGAGTACACTCTCACATCTGGCCAAAACACTTGTTTACTTTCGAGTCTGAGCGCTCTGCACCGCTGTAAACTATGTACAAACTGGTAAGCCACCGTGGGCGACTAAGAAAACCTAATTTTTTTTATTTCCTTTAATTTGGTATATTACCTTCTTAAAAAAAGAGAGTATTCTGCTTCGCTTGACTGCGCCGAGCGCACAGGGCGCTCTGCAGGTATTCAAAGACTGTGTGTCTGGGATTACGTTATTTTCAGCCTTGGAAATGCCCATGTAACCAAAGCTGCTAATGACAAAGGGGATCTCGGCTCTCGCTGTTCTGCTGACTCGAGTATTTTATCTGTTTGCATGTGACTTTTTTTCCCCTTTAGCAAAGCTCATGGCTAGTTTAACAAGCATTGGCATAGCCAATAGGTCTCGCCTTTGGGACCTTATAAGTGTTTAGTTATCCAGCACAATATCCTTGGTGCAACAATATCAAGTGTTCCATGGCTAAACACGCATAAGGTCCCAAAGGCGAGACCTATTGGCTATGCCAATGCTTGTTTAAGATTTTTTTCCCGTCCTTGAAAGACCAACTGCTCGTGCTAGACAATAGCTTCACCCACACCACTGGCCTTAAACCGACGATGTTGGCGGCTGAAATATCACTAATTCTTAGCCTGGCAAAAACCCCGTTCAATGCTCCTATTGCAGGCCTATAGCCCTTTAAACACCAATGCTAAAACATATACCAAAATACTGGCAAATCGCTTAGAATCCTTCTTGCCGGGTCTGATTGTCCCTGATCAGGTGGGCTTCATACAACACTGACAGGGCCTGACAAACACCAGGGGCCTTGCCCATCTGATGGAAAAGTCCTATATGCATTTTATCCCTGCCTTACTCCTGTCCTTAGACGCGGAGAATGTGTTTGACAGGTTCAGTTGGGACATCTTGCACGCTGTCCTTGTAAAAATTGGATTGGGTACTGTCATGATACCCAAAATGATGGCTTGATATGCCGCCCTGGCTGCTACTATCAGAGGGAACAGCCATTCTATTGCCTCTATCCCGGTACAACAAGGTACTCATCAGATCTACCCCTTATTCCCTCTTCTCTTTGTCCTAGTGGTGGAACCCCTGGCGATTCGCCTTCGCTAGACTCCGGACATCATGGGCATCCTTTCGGAGGCCTGGGCCATAATGTTCTGCTTCATGCGTATGAGTTCTTACCGACTCTAACAAACGCTATGACGACCCTCCCTGTCGTTGTGCAGAAACTGCAAGAGTTCGAACTTGCCACAGGAGATAAAATCAATATCTCTAAATGGCAGGCCTTAAATCTCACTTTACTTCCACAGCTCCTTCTGGCCTTGCAGGATTTAGCTCATTTTCAACAGGCCACAAAGTCTATTCGATACTTAGGGTTCAACATCACAAACTCCCCGCAGACCTGGACCTGCGCCAATTGGCCCCATTACCTTAAGGCTTTTCTAGAAGACCTGAGCAGATGGAAACTGCGGCAAATCTCGTGGTTGGACCGGATTAACGTGGTCAAAATGAAAATTCTGCATCGCAAACTCTACCTGTTTCAGGCCCTTTTGATCTCTGTCCCAGAGGATATCCACAGGCTACAGAAGGACGTCCGTGCCTTCATATGGAATAGAAAACAGCACGCATTTCCAGTAACATGCTGATGCTGTCCAGAAACCAGGAAAGCCTGCCCCAACTTTCTTGATTACTACCGAGCGGCACATCTGAGATTCATTTCCGAATGAGTGGTAAGAGAGAGCGAAGAACATTGGCTCCATATGGATCGTGCAGTGGTGTTCAAGCCTCTCTGGGACCTGGCTTGGTTGCCCAAATCTCATCGTCCTCGAAGTGCCTACCTCACTACCCCTATCAGAAGGGCACTGAAAATCTGGGACAGAATTGCGCTCCTTTATGGCTGTACCTCCCCAAATACCCCTATTGCACACAACCCAGAGGTCAATCCAGGCCTACGCCCGGGTTCATTTAACGCATGGCACAGCGTTGATTGTAGAACGCTGCAACATCTATTCCAGGGTCGACTAATGAAATCATTTGAAAAATGAAAGTCTGAATTCAATATACCCGAAAACTCCTGCATCAATATTTTCAACTCCACTGGGCACTTCATCGTCCTAAAATAGAGGCTCTTTCACCCCCTTTGAAAGCCTGGTCTGCCACTTTGAGGGCTCCAGGGGCTTCACACCGACTGGTACTTATTCCATCATAGGACAGGTGCGGCCAAACAACTGATTGCCCTGACTATGAGGTCCTCAGCTCCCCCCATTGCTTCCGGGTTTCCTAGGCTGTGGCTCACGCTCTGTAGGTACAAGCAGTCGAGCATCAGTTCAAGTTTCGTCTCTGCTGTTGGAACCAGGTGAGTGCACGACAGTGATTATTACTTGAGATAAGTACTCGCACCTCTCAGCGAATAGCTCAATTTCTTACACAGTCCATACAGTGAACCAGATTGTCAGATTGCTTTGTGTGCAGAAGTTAAAAGAATATGTACAAAGTAGAGCAGAGAAAGGGAGGACCAGTTTTGGGGCACCATCATCAGCCAAAATGACTGGCCTGGAGGAGAAGAAATTCAGGGGCATCACTTTAATAAGACAGTGGGGGTGGCAAAGGTGCTACTGAACAGAAACCCCCCCTTAAACTGCAACACAAGCTTTCTCTTTTGAAGAGCACCTTGCCATACCCACTGGGCACTTCATACCTTGCCATACCTCAATTCCTACCTTCTCTGCCCATACATTCGGGGTTAGGACATTCAGTCCTACAATATGCACACAAGTGCCACCAGTGCCTTTCGGGGACGGCTATCCAGGTTATTACTCCGGCCCCCGCTGTCCCCTGCACAGAACAGGTCTCGCCATAACTTGTGCATTCGGACTACTCACCCCACCTCACCAGGTATCTGTTCTTCTCCAATAATTGTGCCAGGGCTGCTTTTCAAGTTAACAGCTGCATCTTAATTAACCCCTTCAGTGCCCGCCCCTTTCCCCGCCCTGTGCCGGCCGTTGTATTAGCGGGCGGGGTTTATGACGAGCTGGTCTCGTCATGGGCACAGCGCAACCGCGGCCCATGACGAGACCAGCTCGTCATGGGCATTGAAGAGGTTAACACAAATATGGTAAAAGAATCCTTCGTAACTGAGTGCCTAAAAAGGTTTGTATCAATGGTGAGGCCAAACTCAGGTGCGAGAGTGAGAGAAGGAGTCCCAGAGGTTCACAGCTCTACGGCTAACATCTTGTATCCTCATTCACTGATTCCTTTCCTTCACTCCTTTCTGCACCTCAGTTCCTTGTAGGGAGTTATTTGAACTCATCCAAAACAGAATTTATCTTCATTGCACCGGTCATTGACTCAGCGAGTTCACTGGGATCAATTCTGGACAAGAACCTCAACATTCAGAAGCACGTTAGTGCCGCCACCAGAGGGGCGAATCACCAATTGAAAATTCTAAGAAAACTAAAGCCCTTCCTCCGCCCTAATGAGTTCAAGCCTGCAGTGCAAGCCCTAGAGATTCCCAGGTTGGACAATGGACGTGCAACACTCCTTGGGCTGCCCAGATACAAACTGGCTCCTATAAGGTCTTCGCTCAACGCGGCTGCAAGGCTCATCACTGGCTCAAAAAGAAACAACTACATCACCCTGATCTGAAATCCCTCAACTGTCTCCGTTAAGAGGCAAGAATCCACCTATACATTGCCCGCATGACACAAAGCCCTCCACTTCAAAACCCCTAGGTCTCATGCTTAGAAGTGCGAACGTTCTAGTGGCTCCAGATCATCCAGAAGCCCCAGCACCTTTCTTCTGAAACCACAGAGATTCTACAAGAAGGAAACTTACAACCGATCTTTCTCTGGGATTGGCCCGAGAATCTGTTACACCTTGCCCCCTGAAGTCAGAATGAATCCATTCACGATTCCCTTCAAGAGAGAAGTCAAAGCGCTCCTCATGAACACATTTCTTCCCCGTATACTAAGATACTTTTCTTCCCTCACTCATATCCCTGACTGCTTTCACTGGAGATTTCAGTGTTTTTAACATCACTGCCCTGACTCCACCCTCCCGTTTCTTGACACTGCCCTGACTCCACCCTCCTGTTTCTTGACACTGCCCTGACTCCACCCTCCCGTTTCTTGATACTGCCCTGACTCCACCCTCCCGTTTCTTCACACTGTTCGTGACTCCACCCTCCCGTTTCTTGACACTGCCCTGACTCCACCCTCCCGTTTCTTCACACTGTTCGTGACTCCACCCTCCCGTTTCTTGACACTGCCCTGACTCCACCCTCCCGTTTCTTGACACTGCCCTGACTCCACCCTCCCGTGTCTTGACTCTGCCCGCCTGGGCCGGACTGGGAACCAAAACCAGCCCTGGTAAAGTGCTCGGCCGCCCCCCCCCCCCCCCCCCCGGCTTGGGGGTGCCGCCGAGCTCTTTGCCAAGGCCGGTTTCCGGCCGATTTTGTTACAGGGGCGATTTTGCAGCTATGCTGCAAAAACGGCCCTGTAAATAAAACGGCCCCTAGGGGCCCAAAACCGGCCCCCACCCGTGCAGCGCACCGGGGGATTGCCCGGTGCCCGCTACGGCCAGTCTGGCCATGCTGCCCGCTCCTACAACTTTATTGACTATGATTCTTTGTCTTTTATTGAGTTATCCCCTATGCTCTTGAACATTGTAAATCGTACCCTCACTCTCAGGGTCTCAACACTAACATGTATTTTTCCTCTTCATATATGACTTTATTGTTATCACGAGCTCCTCTCTGCAAATTTGTAAAGCCCTCTGATACCCACAAGGGTCATATTTGCACTATAAAAAATGATCAAAAAATAAATAAATACATGTTCTGCTTTCCCCTGGGTTGCCCTCCCCTCTGTATACATTTTACACCTCATAACTACTTCATCCTTTTAGAATTACGCTTAACACTTAATCTGTAACTTTTATTAACACAGTATCTCTCTGACATAGTCTGGCTTTTCCAGTTTTATACTTTTCTGCGCTCACTTTCCATTTCAATATCGCTTGTAAAATGACTGGACCTCAGCTAAAGATGATCTTTACTCTTTCTTTCCCCACTAAAACCTTCCTTCTCTGTGTCATCCTCACAGGTGGCTTGTAACGCTTCATTTTTAATGTCTTTTTCTCTCTTCGGTGTATTACTGTACATCCATGTATCTGTATCTTGTCTGCTTCTTATTAGCATGATTGGGGCTCTTAAACCTTCTGGCCTCATTCATACAGGTAATCCCTCCTTCCGGAGTCTCTTGTCAGGTCATGATGCTCAGATACCGTCATTACACCTGAGCCAGAGCTCTGTCTTCCACCCTGGGTGGTCTTGGCACTTACAGATGTAATCCACTTTCATGTGACCTGCAGGGCTCGTCAGACGTCAATCCTTCGGCAAGCAGGGAAATGAGTTCTGTGAGAGGCGGACATGAGAGTCACATCCAATCTCCTGCGGAGGCTGTAGGATAGGGAGCACATCTCGGGGTGCGCCGTGGGGAGGGAGGGGGGCGTCTCCTCCTGTTTGCTGAACAGGTACTTCTGATTGTTAATGGCCTTTCATGGAGCGCCCCTAATCTAAATGCACCCTGAACAATCATTGGAGTGTCTCTCAGCATCTGCTGCAGATGCGCTGACAGGGACGAGAGGGCAGGGTTTGAGCGACGGGTCTCTCCTCCTGGCGCGCATGCTAACGATTGCCTGGCTTAAGGCAGTCACAAAACTTCATCAAAAGTAAAAAATCACATTACTGAGACAGTCAGAAGCAAGCATGTCCTTAACTGTGGCTTGCAATATTGTCTGATCCGATTTCCTTTACTTTTCGCTAACTTTTGTCTTTCTTTCCTCCTACACTTTCCTTTTTCGGTCTTTCTAGCTGTGAACGAAGAATTCTTCCATCTACACTTTTAAAAGATGTCACTTTATTTTCTGTGTTGCATTTAATGTTGCAAGTGTTTTGTCACTGGTGATGAACTTTCTCATTTTCTAGCTCTTTTTGACGGTTTCTTTAGAAAAAGATAAAAAAATACATTTGAAAAAAGAATAATAAAAGAATTACAATATTGTTAGAATGTTTTTATTCCATTTTTTTTTTTAACTAACTGCCATCATCCCCGCTTGGGATTTCTCCTGATTGTTTAATGAGTGTGTGGACATGGGGGAGAGCGGCCTTCACCCTCCTCCCCCTTCCCACGGCTTCCTTTTCTTCGGGTGGCTGTGATATTTCTTATGGGCACCTCATGTAATAAGTGGAGAATATACTTATGCATCTATGTAAACAGTGTGCAACTGGTGAAAATACTTGGCTTCACATCACAGAAATATTACCAGACATAGTGGTCATCTCAAACTTCAGTGATTTGCTGATACGTTACGCTACCGAATCGCAATTTGGGTTTGCGACTAAATATCAAATCGGTATTTGAAAAGCGTATATTAATTAGGGGTGGGCAGAATTTGCGAAAGTGACTTTCGCAAATTATCGCGAAAATGTTAAAAATCTCGGCAAACACGGGGAAATATCGCGAAGATGCGGAAGTTTTTTTCCCGCCCGTTCGCGGTATTTTCTGCGTGGTCGCGGCTCGCCAACTTACACATGCAGTTGCTCGCGGGCGCGGCCATCTTGTTTTCACTCTTCTCGCGGTGCATGATCGCGAGAAGAAAGACGTGATCGCGCAACCAATGACATTACTGCGGGCGCGAACTGTCGCGAAACAGCGCAAATGGCTACCAACGATCCAACATCTCGTGGAGAACGCGACCGGATCGGGAAAACTTGTCGGCGAACGCGGGGATTCAGGTAAGGCGATCGCGCGCGCGCAAGAATGTATTATTTTACAGCACAAGCAAGAAACAAATTATCGCTAAGCTGCGGAATGCGGAAATTTTGACATTTTCGCGCTCTCCGCGGAACGCGAAAATGTCAAATTATTGCAATTTCCGCGAGCGGAACGGAAATTGCCCAGGCCTAATATTAATGTTTTGAGACCGAAATCCCGTAATATTTTACTGCCTACACAAATGGAGTGGTAACCCATTACGCAAATGGGAAGGGGGCCCCAGGGACACTTTATCCTTTGTGAATGTTGACAAAAATATTCTTTAAGAGCAGGCAGTGGAAACATGAACCACTGCCTACTCTTAAAGAATATTTATTAAACATTTCATTTTCTTTTCAAATGCATCCCGTTTTGCTTTCAGGAAAATGGGCTATGTTTAAAAATATATATATTGTTTTATTTAAAAGAAATCACAGACATCGTGGACTGCTGACCCCAGCAGTCCACAATCCCAGTGTATGGCAAATTGAGAACCAGTGCAGAGCTGTGGTTGGTCTGAGCGCTGTGGATTGGCGCTCAGACGGGGACTGGGAGCCTGTGAATGTTCCCCACCAGGGTGTGCATTACAGCTTGGTGGGGAAGATGCAAAGTGCGCATGACTGTTTGGCTGGCCCAAGACGGCTAGCCAAGCAGTCATGCGCACTTAGGGGGTCATTACGATGGCGGAAGGACTGCCACCGCCGGGCCGGCGGAAGCGGTCCTTCCGCCATCGCACAGGATTTTCTCACCTCCCAATCAGGATGGCGGTGGGTACCGTGGCGGACGCAAAGTCCGTCCACCACTTCACCGCCAAAGGCCTAGCAGGCATCGTCCACCAAATTAGGATGTGTGTTTAAACCGGCCTTTCCATGGTGGTGGTGCCGCCAAGGAAAGGCTGGCGGGGATTGGGTTTGGGGGCCTGTTGGAGGCCCCCTCTGTGTGGGGAGTAGATGGTTGTGCAGAGAAATGCACTACATGGCATTTTCGAATTGTGAACGGTGCTGCAGCCAGCAGGACCGTCTGCAATGTTCAGGGCCCAGGATGCGCCCGCCATAGTGGCGGGCACATCGTAATTCACTTAGCGGGACCGGTGCCTTACCGGCAGCCGGTCACCAGCACGCAACAATGGCAGGCGGACTGATGTACGCCCGCCATTGTAATGAGCACCTTACTGTGCACAAACCACTCTTCCTCGCTTAGACGAAGCCCGGCCCCACCCTAACCCATCCCCGCAGCAAAGAAAAATAAAATGATAATAACTTTGTTATTATCATTTTATTTTTACCTTTGTCACTGCTTTAAGAGCAGTGAGGCGACGCTCCTACGCCTTAGTGGAGGAGCCGCCCCTGTTCATACATCTAACCCCAAGTGATCGAGTCTGACCATACCTGGAAGATTTCAGGAGGGGTGAGAAGGTGATGTTCTTGTCTGAAGAACATCCTTTCAAAGGAGCAAATTATGTATTTTACAAAAAAATTATTTAAATTATTTGTGCAAAATGTGAAATATATTCCAGACAGTTCTAAAGGAGCACCCCTGAAGTAATAGAAACAATATAAAGTACTGCCAATGAGCTGAGGCAAACCCACCTCAGGGGCTTTCAGTGGGGCTTCCTTCTTTTCATGCAGGCTCACCACGCTGGAGGATTTTGGGCTCCAAAAAATTAACTAAGTTCAAAGGTAAAAGCCAAGAACAGGAAAAGGAAGTAAAGTTATGATGGCGAAGAAAGGGCTTCAGCAGCGACATTTTTCAAGCTTATCTGGTTCAGAGCTGATTGTACTGCGGAATATGGTGGCAGGAATATTGTGATACACCGATATCGAGGAAAGCAAATCTAGAGTCAAAATATCGAAAGATGAGTGAGCATAGAGGAGGTCTGGGTTTACTACTCTTAAATACACATCTATGCACCTTGAAAAAAAAAAATATATATATATGGTGATGGATTAAACCCAGATCAGTTGACTGGGTGTGAGTGCTTGCAATGTTCAACACTCCGTCCATCATTTCCTTTGGTTTTTGCTTTGTTCGCCATAAGTTGGCAGGGTATTCTCAGACGTGAGTCCCTTGCTCACTTTGCCACTGGATTCAAGCAAGCCTGGCTGAAGACGGCTGAAATGCCAGAAACCGGTCCTAGGAAGCTTGTTTACGGTCCAGGGAAGACATGGCTTGGCAGTTCGGGCTGGACTGTTCCCATGAGGCACAGGGTCAGACTGATTTGCATATGGCCATGTCTGAACTGGGGTGGCAGAGTGGGCTAAAGAACGGTGATGGATTAAACCCAGATCAGTTGACTGGGGGTGGGTGCTTGCAATGTTCAGCACTCCGTCCATCATTTCCTTTGGTTTTTGCTGTGTAGTACAAAGTACCACAAAGCACTTCAAACCACTATCTCAGTTTACAAACCACTTAAAATCTTGCAGGCGCTGCACACAGTTGCACAGCACCACGGCAGCACCTGCGTAATCCTTGGTAAATATCCCCGGAGCGTGAAGGTCCTGGACTCCTGCTTCCATTGTCCCTTTTTCAGTTATTGCTGTTTTTTAACCTAAAAAGATTAACACTCGTATCTCCAGTTCCCTTAATCTGATTTTTACCATTTTGATGTAATGGAACAAAAACCGAAAATCGAAGGCAAAACATTCTATTCTCATTATCGTTTACAAATATAGTCCCCCACTAAAGCTAATAATATAAAATCTACACCCAGTGGGATGATATTTTGTAACAATATTTAGGATATAATAATATTTTATACATTTAATAAATTCAATGGGGATACTGCTGATTTCTTACTTGACCTTAATTGTATTTTGGTGCTACCCCCCCCCCCCCTCCCCCCAGCTCCTCTTAGCATGATGCATCCCTCTGTCTAAGCAGTTGAAAAGAGGAGAATAAATTGTAGGCGTTCATGACTGAGATGCAAGCCATACACTTGCAACCCAGGCTGAGTCCACGTGGCGGTTGCTGCACATTTGGAATTGAATTGCTCGCAATCAGACGTGATGCTTTAGAAGTCATTTTTCTCGAGGTCTCTCTGTTGCTTTCAGCATTCCCACCTGCCTCCCCCCTTCCAGTCAGCAGGCGACCCTTTTAAGTCTCTATTTCTTCTGTGAGATGTTTCTTTCCTTTCTGAGGCCGGGGTTATGATCTGTGCAGCTCTGATAAAGCACTACTGTGCCCTCTGTTTCACTAGAGTCGGACAGGGGTTTTCAGCCTTCCCTCCTCAAATGGCTGCTGTGACTTTGTGGCCACCCCTCAGGTATGCTATAGCTGCCTCTCTGTGACTGTGCCCAATCAGCTTTCTACTGGCACAGGCAACATCCAATGGGATAACGATACTTGAGGGGGCCCCCTTGCAAAGTACATGGAAACCCCCCTCCCCACCACCTACTACTTTGGTCCCAGAACCAGTTAGTGTACTGTGCTGAAGGCGCACCCTGAAGCTCGGTGGCCCCCGCACCGCAGGAGCTGTGGGGGCTAATATTACACCACTGGCAGCATTCGTCGGACCCATGGAAGCCCCCCACATGTACTGACCATGTACTGCGTACCCTGTGCGAGGCGTGGCCGAGGTCCACTGAAGGCATCACTAGTAGCCACCAGGCGTTGCTAGTGCTTTGCTATGAAGGGCCAGTGCACTGCAACCCTTGTCAAGCCTCTCAGCTGCTCTGCCTGCTCACTGTTTGCACATTTGAGGCAGCAGAATGTAAGCCCTAAGTCCACCGCCCAGTAAACGAATGGGATACTGCAAAAAGCCGGAGACAAGAAAGCAGACCGCAGGACACAGGTACAAATACTAAAGCCATCCGGAGACTGGTGGCATGATGATGACAGTGTGGTGTGTGCATGTGCACTGTGGCGACGTGGATCACCATTAGAGATGGTGGAGCAGGATATAGGGTGGCCTGATTCCTAAGCTACATACTGGGACAGGCCATTAACAGAGGACTACGACTTCCCGACACCTTTCCAACATAGAATGTAATCTTGTTAGTCGAGATATACAGAGTTGTAAAAGTCTGACTCGTGTTCAACTAGCTATTGTTTATGACATATAATTTAGTGTTGTGTTACAGTATAACATGGCTGCCAAGTTATGTGCCCCCTGTGGCACCCTTAGCCGGTTCTGACGTTTCAGCCAATAGTTCTCAGTGTCCTTCCATCCAATACCTTTAATGCGAGTATATCAAAAAATTCACACCCCAGGTGCAATTTACTATTAGTTTATGGGCATGACTGGCTGAGGATGTCACACATGACATAAGACAACTTGGCATTGCTGCACACTGCTTGCCGCGGGTGTGGTCCAGGAGCCTTGATGCTCCATCACCCACAGTCTCGATGATCGCATCTCACAGGACAGATGCATCTGCTGGACCTGGAAGAGGCACCAACAAATCCTCGTAAACTACATGACGTATGTGTCACTCGTGGATGAGCAGCCCACACAGTCTAAACTGGAATACTGCAACAAGCCTTGATGAAACACCCAATTACAAGAAATCATGTATCAAGATTTGCAATAGCGATGACCGAATTGTGATTTCCAATGAATCGCAATTAGGTATTCACTATTCCAAATGTATGAAACTCCAAGAGGTTTATTTAGTGATTCTTAGGGGCTCGCCATTTGACCTACCTTATTAATATTAATGGGGTTGGTAGCAATTTGCAACCTCCTAGGAATCGTTAAAATCATGCTGATGGTGGCCTGCTGGCGTCAGCAGACCACCATGTCCGTGATCACTTGTAAATAAAGCAGGCTTTTTTTTTTTTAAAGCAGCCTGTTTTCCTTAAAGGAAAACGGGTTGCATTTAAAAAACAAAAAT
Source organism: Triturus cristatus (assembly GCF_964204655.1). Classification (NCBI taxonomy): domain Eukaryota; kingdom Metazoa; phylum Chordata; class Amphibia; order Caudata; family Salamandridae; genus Triturus; species Triturus cristatus. The sequence goes on from NC_140588.1 coordinate 1,043,460,905, forward strand.
GGGACCACTGCCTGCTCTTAACCCCTTCCATGCGGGGCGGATTCCCCCGCTGTGCTGACCGTTACCTGCGCGGGCGTGGTCATGACGGAACGGTTCCGTCATGAGCACAGCTCAACCGACGCTCATGACGGAACCGTTCCGTCATAAGCGTCGAAGGGGTTAAAAAAGGTTTTTGCCACCATTCCCAAAGAGGAAGGGGTCCATTTGGGGACCCCTTCCCATTTGCGAATGGCTTACCACCAACTTCAAGTTGGAGGTATATTGCGAATGTTTTGCGTCCACATTCAATGACACAAAACATTCATACATATTGTTTCAATTCGGTTTGTGGAAGGGACGCCCTAAACACGCCCCTTCCAAATACTGAATCGAAAACCCATTTTGTGATTCAGTAACAGGTTACCGAATCGCGAAATAGGGTTTGTTACAGGTGTAAAGCATTTTTTGCGTTTGCAAACGGGCCGATTCTGAGAATCGGCCGTTTGCGAACACAAAATATGTTTGATACATGTGGCCTCATGTTCCACATTCCAACAAGCAACATAATCCAGAGGAAGCTGCGCAAACTACTAAACGATTGTCCGAGTAGAAATATGATATATTTTAGCTGTTTTGTATTGTAGTTGTGTTACCAGTATATAATGCATCGTTTCCTAAAGCGCCTCGTGGAGGGAGAGCACGCTACTCCATTGATTGTGCTTGTTTGGCAAGGTGTGGGTGTGCGGTGTGGCCTATGTGGAGGAGTTTCAGTGCTATGCATGATCACCATACATATGAGTCTTTATTTATCTAATGAGAGACAGGTTCTGAACTGGTGCACCTGAGGAAGGGTCCTACTGCACATGGTCACACGACACTTCACCTTTCACCTCCTCTGGCACCAAAATCTGCCTCCACCACTGACTTCTTTGTGGTAAAGCTGGTGTTTAATTTGTAGAAGAATAAGTGTCGCTTCCCACAGCTCTGCTCATAAGCCCGCGGCTGGTACTGACGCGCGGAATACAAAGGTTGCATAGTGTTGAATCCACCTCAGGCCTCATTAATCCACTGCCAGACACTCCATGCCCCTTTACTGCACTCCTGCAGGTTCCTGCATTCTCCCTTTGTGACAGTTTTCCAGTCTTTCTCTTTCTCATTCTTTCCCTTTTGTGTGTTTTCCCTCTCTTGATCTCTGGAAATGTCAGATGAGGAAAAATAAGTGCTGGGCCCAAAAAATGCGTGTCATTGGTCCCCACCGACAACCACCGGCTCAAATTAAGCACCTGCTGATTTGTGCCGTTACTAGCAAGGAAAAGCACATGTTTTCTCATTGACAATGTATTTAATCTAACAAGATTCTGGCTTATTGAATGTGTGAGAGTCAATGCCTGGTCTTCACGCTATCACAGACCCAGAGACTCACAGAGGTCAAGTGCTTCTGTGCCTCGAATGTGAGGTAAAGGGTCCAAGACAGGCTTGAAAAAGGAGCACGCACAGGAACGTTTCTATTTGTAAGACCAAAAGTGATAGGCAGGCTTTCAGAATATTAGCCAAACAAAACCGTTATTTACTCTCCCTTAACAAAATATGGTTTGCCACCCACTGGTGAGCAAGCTTTCCAGCTGCCTACACTTGTGGCAAACTTACTAAGTAGCTGTCACCGAAGTTCAATTTGTTTTCTTCATGAAACAAAAGTAACTTTTTTTTATATAGTGCTTCATACCACACTCCTGCCATTTCCGAGCACTGCAAATAACAAGGGTTACTGTTACACAGTGTAATGGGACTGAAATGACCATCTGCATAGCCTGCGAAGGGGTTACACTAGTATCTCTGGCCCCATCAACCCACAACATTAGCATGGTTTATAGAAAGGGAGAAAAGGTTTAGAAAACACGAGTGCCCATTCAGAGTTATTGTATTCAAGCTGTATCTTACATGAATTAAACCTGTTTTAGTCCAGCGCCCCCTCCTGGCATTGCCTCAAATCTGGTGCACCTCTTGACCTGTGCAGCTGACCACATCAGATGCTGCCACTCCTGCTCCTACATACTTAGGTAACCTCTGTCTTTATCCACGTCCACAGTCCCATACCTCTGGAAAATAAACATGCAGGTCGCCCCAGCTGGTCCCAGGACTCTCAGTAGCTGCAGGCCTGGCTCACTGGTGCCCTACCTGTCCGACATCTTAGAAAAACGACTAACTCGTGAACTATCATCATTCCTGGAATCTAACAGTCGTCTCGATCATGCACACGCAGGTTTGTGCCCTCAGCACAGCACTTAGGTGGCCCTGTCTGCTACAGATGAGGATGAAAGGACAGAGGGGGAGGGCTGCTCTGGTACTCCTAAACACTAAGGGCAGACTTCAATATAATGTCCCCTCCTGTAAGTATTGAGTGGCTCTTTCAACCTGGTATCAGACACGAAACATTGGGATTCATCTCCTCTTTTCTTCCCAATCCCAAACCTGTCACCTTTTCTCTCGGCTATTACCTGCGGAGGACTTCAGAAGCGATTCGGAGTCCTTCGGGAGCGCTTCAGAGTACTTCAGGAGTGCTTTAGAGTACTTCAAGAGCGCATCAGGACGAGCGCTTCAGGATCATTTCAGAAGCGCTTTGGAGTACTTCAGGAGAACTTCAGAGTACTTCAAGAGCGCTTCAGAGTACTTCAGGAGCGCTATGGAGTACTTCAGGAGCGCAATCAGAGTACTTCAGGAGCGCTTCGCGGTACTTCAGGAGCGCTTCGGGGTACTTCAGGAGCGCTTCGGGGTACTTCAGGAGCGCTTCGGGGTACTTCAGGAGCGCTTCGGGGGTACTTCAGGAGCACTTCGGAGTACTTCAAGAGCGCTTCGGAGTACTTCAGGAGCGCTTCGGAGTACTTCAAGAGAGCTTCGGAGTACTTCAAGAGCATTTTACGAGGAGTGCTTCAGGAGCACTACAGGAGCACTTTGGAGCACTTCGGGAGCGCTTTGGAGTACTTCAGGAGCGCTTCAGAGCACTTCAAGAGAGCTTCGGAGTACTTCAAGAGCATTTTACGAGGAGTGCTTCAGGAGCACTACAGGAGCACTTTGGAGCACTTCGGGGGCGCTTTGGAGTCCTTCAGGAGCGCTTCAGAGCACTTCAAGAGAGCTTCGGAGTACTTCAAGAGCATTTCATGAGGAGCAGCACTTCAGATGCGCTTTGGAGTACTTCTGGAGCGATTCGGAGTCCTTCGGGTGTGCGCGGGAGTACTTCAGGAGTGCTTTAGAGTGCTTCAAAAGCACTTCATGAGGAGCGCTTCAGGAGCGCATCAGGAGGAGCGCTTCGGGATCACTTCAGAAGCGCTTCATAGTACTTCAAGAGCGTTTCATGAGGAGCGCTTCAGGAGGAGGGTTTCAGGGGTACTTCAGGAGCACTTCGGAGTACTTCAAGAGCACTTCGGAGTACTTCAGGAGCGCTTCGGAGTACTTCAAGAGCGTTTCATGAGGAGTACTTCAGGAGCACTTCGGATGAGGGGGGATTTCGACGGACGAAGACAAGGGAAAATCAAATAAATAATTAATTTTCCCTCTCCATCGTCTGTCGAAATCCCCCCTCACCTGCCCCACCACCCCACCGCTCTTACCTGCACGGCCGTGGCTGACTTCAGGAGAACTTCGGAATACTTTAGGAGCACTTCAGGATTTCTTCGGAGTACTTCAAGAGCGCTTCAGGAGGAGCGCTTAAGAAGCACTTCAGGAGCGGTTTAGGAGCACTTCAGGAGCACTTTGGAGTACTTCCGAAGCGCTTCCGAGTACTTCAGGAGCAATTCAGGATTGCTTTAGGTGCACTTCAAGATCACTTTAAGAACAGTTCAAGATCACTTCGGAGTACTTCAGGAGTGCTTCAGGAGGAGCGCTTCAGGAGGAGCGTTTTAGGGGCACTTCAGGAGCACTTCAGGAGCACTTCGGAGTACTTCAGGAGCACTTCGGAGTATTTCAAGAGCGCTTCAGGGTACCTCAGGAGCGCTTCAGAGTACTTCAAGAGAGCTTCGGAGTACTTCAAGAGCATTTTATGAGGAGTGCTCCAGGAGCACTACAGGAGCACTTTGGAGCACTTCGGAGTACTTCAGGAGCGCTTCAGAGCACTTCAAGAGAGCTTCGGAGTACTTCAAGAGCATTGCATGAGGAGTGCTTCAGAAGCACTACAGGAGCACTTCAGGATCGCTTCGGAGTACTTCTGGAGCGCTTCAGGAGTGCTTTAAGAGCACTTCAGAATTTCTTCGGAGTACTTCAAGAGCGCTTCAGGAGGAGCACTTCAGAAGCACTTCAGGAACGCTTCGGAGTACTTCAGGAGCGTTTTATAAGGAGCGGTTTAGGAGCACTTCAGGAGCACTTTGGAGTACTTCCGAAGCGCTTACGAGTACTTCAGGAGCAATTCAGGATTACTTTAGGAGCACTTCAGGATCACTTTGGGAGCACTTCAAGATCGCTTCGGAGTACTTCATGAGTGCTTCAGGAGGAGCGCTTCAGGAGGAGGGTTTCAGGGGTTCTTCAGGAGCACTTCGGTGTACTTCAGGAGCACTTCGGGGTACTTCAGGAGCGCGTCGGAGTACTTCAAGAGCGCTTCGGAGTACTTCAAGAGCGCTTCGGAGTACTTCAGGAGCGCTTCGGAGTACTTCAGGAGCGCTTCAGAGCACTTCAAGAGAGCTTCAGAGTACTTCAAGAGCATTTCATGAGGAGCGCTTCAGGAGCACTACAGGAGCAATTCGGAGCACTTCAGGATCGCTTCGGAGTACTTCAGGAGCACTTCGGGAGTGCTTTAGGAGCGCTTCATGGCTCTGCTCTGAGCCCTGCACAGCTGATCTCTGTCTCACTCTTTCACCAAGACCCATCGAGCCAGTCAGTTTCTCCCTCATGCCTTATGCAGATGATATGCGGATTGTCGGTTTCTCAAATGACTTTAACCATCTGCCAAATCAATTTTGCAACCGCCTTTCTGTGCTGCTGTTTAGATGCAAGCCAACGTATTAAAAGTGAGTGGGTCACAGCTACCCGTGATCAAGGTGCGGCTGCACCGAAATGCGTCGGGCGTTTGTTTGCTATTTTGTAAATAAAATAACTCACGCTTATGGAGTTGGGCTCAAGATTGCTTTTTTGGAACATATGGAAAGTAATTGTTGAAATATATATATATATATATATATATATATATATATATATACACACTCAAGCGAAGTTGGAGCTTTGATTATATTGATGATATGCTACTAGGGGAGTTCATACTATATCAATTAAACCCTGACACGGTAGTTGATTGGTTTCTTTTCTTTTTTCTTTACTTTTTTATCTTTATATTTTATTTATAGGTGTCAATCGATGCCTGAGCACTTTCAACATTTTCAAAAATAGTTTTTTGCTTTCACTATGATTCACTCTCAAGTCACTGACTTTAGTACTATGATATCTGGGAATCCATGACTATGCCTCACTTCCCCCCCTTTTTAAAACAAGCATTTGCAATGCAATAGGTCTCGCATTATTAAAGTTTAAGCTATTGGCATTGCTAATAATAATGCAACACCAATAGCTCAAACATTCAGTATTGCGAGACATATTGCATTGCAAATGCTTGTTTATTTTGGCACCAGGGCACACTTTTGTTTCAAAGCAAACTGTATAAATTCTAATTTTATCATATCAGGTTATAAAATAGTTATAATAAACTAATTAGCCAACAAAATTGCAGATACCCTTCTAAGACGCAGTATTTCAGCAAAAAACATAAATTTTCAGAAAACTGTATTGTTCATAATAATGATAAGGCGAACATGCTAATGAGAAGGATGCAGCCATACCATTGTCAAGCTAAAGCGCTTTAGGTGGGAACATCTCCCAAACCGAACAAAGCACAGTTGCAACAGATTTCAGCTCCTTATTACAAACAAACCTTTTATCAACTGGGTGAAATTATAAAAACTGTTGTATGAAACACATTACACTATTCATGACCCTGAAATTAGATTTATGCAAATAGTAAGCCTCTAGAGGCTATGGAGAGACACAGGACCATGGAACTATCCGGAGGGCAGCATAATTCATGCACCACCGCGCCCGCGCAGCTTGTTTCCTGGCCACACTGAAGCGTAAGCCTCCCATAGGGCCAGCTATCAAAGCCTGTAAATGAGCGCATCTAATTCAGGGTTGTCCAATGTAGGTCCCGCAACTGGCCCACTTTTCAGGTTAGTCATGCAAGATAAATCTTCAATAAAATTAATGTAAATATATGCTATTGGCAATTGTATTGGACACAATGTACTGTTAGTAAGTATGGCCTTGAAAGTGATGTCAGTCACCCTTCCGGACGATTCAAAAGGTTTACACTGCAGACCACAGTCTCATTCATCATGCACTGATACTTTTTAGGTCGAGCCTAGTGGCAGCACGCATGCACTGCTCGCTTTGCGAGGCATGCTGTATTAGGGTATGCACTAGAAGCCCTGCCCACTCTCCGCCCAAATTTGTCATTGGCTTTGTGTAATTGTCCTTCCTAAATGGTGGCTTCTGATTCGTAAATAGGCTTGTTAGTCCCGTCTTGGTACCGCCTTGTCTTCATTTGATACCACTCATAACGACTGGACCTTTTACTTGGCTTGTTACACTGCCTGCTTTATCTAGTGGGTGAGCACTATTTTCGTTATTGGCACTGATGGGGACAATGGTGGCTGCTTTTTTTGATCTTTGCATAATCAACGCGGCACCCACTTTAGGGACACCGCGATCATTCTAAATGTAACTTTTATTAAACTTTCATGTTGAGCTCGGCATCCACTTCTGGGACACAGCGCTCGGTTTCTTTTTTTTTTTTTTACTTTAACACTGAGCGCAGCGCCCACTTCAAGGACACCGCGCTCAGTGTTAAAGTTAAACAACCATTTGCAATGCAATAGGTCTCGCATTTAGGCGAGTTAAAGCTATTGTCAACAAAAGGAGGGATAGGTGGGTAAGTTTAACGAGGTCCAGTGTACATACCCAAGCGACCGGTAAGACAAAAAGGGTACAAAGTTCCTCAGGTCATTGAAGAAGAAGTTGTGATTTCAGCAAAAAAGTGTCGTATGTCATTACCCTCCAATACTTTACTTACCACCTGGATTTCCGGTACGACCATGCCACTGTAGCTGTTGTCCATGTTTGGTTTTCTTATTCACTCTTCCCCGTTTTTTAACACAGGACCCACGTTAGGAGTCCTTTTTTACCCGCCGGAGACTGCTGCAAGATTGCCTTGCTAGCGCAAGAGGTGAGTTTTCCACCTCCTTTCTGTCTCCACCCCTAGTCCTGTCTCTTGATTTATCCCGTCTTTTGAGACCTTCCAGTACCCGCCCTGGGAGCTTCACCCCATGAGACTCTCGATGATTTCAGCTTAATGTGTTATGTGTGTATTGTTTATCCTTACAGTATTTTGTCATGTGTTTTCTGTCTCCAACCTTCCATAGGTTACTACTGAGCACCTCCCGGGTATGTAAAACACACATACCTTGTTGTAGATAGTCTATGTTTTTCTGATCCTGACGAATTGCCGTGACCACTTACTGGCTTCAAGGGCAAGAAACATGTTGATCCTTTTGAGAGTAGGGCATACACAACTAGCGTCATAACCACTAGTAGCTATCCCCACCTCACGTTTTCCATTTCTTTTAACTAGGCTGTTTACCACTCCATTAAATACATTTTTTGTGGACTAACAGTACCTATTTTATTCTTACACCACATCTACACATTCTAGGGCCCCTTACCCCCACAGCACCCTTCGGCAGGAACAGAAGATCCCCGCCAAAGAGCCCCAGTATTGGGAGCCCGTCAGGAATTGCAGCGCCGACCTGACGAGGGGCAGGCTCAAATGATGAAGCATGACACCTAGCTTGCTGGGTGTGTGAGGGCCCTAGTTCCAACTAAAGGGTCTCCCCCTTTCCATGACATACGACACTTTTTTGCTGAAATCACAACTTCTTCTTCAATGACCTGAGGAACTTTGTACCCTTTTTGTCTTACGAGTTAAAGCTATTGGCATTGTAAGTGACAATGCCTTTTATTTATATCTTAAAAACCATAACAAAAATAATAGGCATTGTCATTTACAATGCCAATAGCTCTAACTCGCGTAAATGCGAGACCTATTGCATTGCAAATGCTTGTTATATTGCATTCTGGCGAGAGGTCGTGTGCAGGATTCATGGGCAATGACTTAACGGAGGGCTTGTTGGCTGCCGAAGTGGAATGTCATCATTGAACTGTGGTGGGTGATATTAGAATTAGCGGTGAGAGTCAAGGGCTTCACTGATTTTATTCATAGATCATGGCCTATCTAGCTTTGGTGGACATGTAACACATGTCTAAAGCATGTGGTCCATGTGGATTCCTGATTAGTGTTTATGGAAATCATTTATGTAGCCAAAGGTTATTCTGAAAATATGGATTGGATCCATGCACATTGGGAACCTTGGGAACCTTTGATTTAAAATGGATGGACAGTTGGACCTTGCACCCAGTACATTATTCAAAGCAGACTCTTTGAGATGGAAATTTATTATTTGAGCATTTCTAAATGCTGCATGCGTATCTGGATGCCAATTTAGCTTAGGCATGTTGACCTAATATAAGCCTACCACCTTGGTATGGAAGGCTAATGCATCTAGAAATTGATGTCTAGCTACTTGCCACTGTCCATCTCATATGGGCTTCTGTACTTGCTCTTCGCATTCCGAGACCTGCTTGCATTATGGAAAGTTACGCACTAATCCACAAGACCTTTATTGTTCCCAATTTTCTCAAAAGAACACAGGATCCATTTTCAAACATTTATTGAAAATGGAAACCGAGTGATGAGTATTTAGATGGAAATTTGGCATTGATCCAACACTGGTGAACAGAGGATGAACATCTCTTGTTTAGAGTCACATTAAAGACGAAGAGGAAGAAAGGGTGAGAACTGGATCACAGCTATTGTAAACAATATCAATTTATGTTTAAGGATTCCCATAGTCTCAATGCATCACCATAAAAGGCAGCCTAAGAATGCATTTGTAGCTACCAGACAACGGAGAGGTGTCTAGACCACAGAACGGTAATACAATAGTGAAAAAGAAGTTCATTCGATTAAAGTAAAGACAAGTAGTCGAAGACAAGCATGTTCAAGGGAGAGGTGGGGTAATGCCTTTTTCACAACAGTCATTCGTTATGTAAATATTTTTACTAGAATACATTTATTTCATATGTGTACCCTAATATATGGTGAGACTATCCTTTGTGAATAAGCTTCATACACCCTTGCTTTAGGAGCGTTCTTAAATGAAGGTCTTTCTTGAAAAAGTAGCTAATTGTGGAGAGAATAGAGGCTCTGTCTTAAGGGGGATATAGAGTCAAGTCTTTTTACTCTAATTGAGATGCTAGTAATTCTGATAGCAACAATAACATGTTGTAGATCTCAGGCTCTGTTAAAACACCAAGCATGAGTCACTTGGTGCTGATGTGGTTTGGTGGTAGCACTATCCCAAACCCTGCAGTCGACAGACGTGTCAGATTTACAGAGAATCTGTTTGTTAGAAGGGAGGATGGGAGCAGGTTAAAACTGGGTGAATTCAGAGCCATGTCATCCTAGATCATGCACAAGTTTGACGGATAATAGTTTGAGCATCTTCTTATTGGGATAGATACCAAGCCATGGAGGTGGCCCGACGTGCCTGCTCCATGCCCTTGCTCCAGTTCCTCCTTCCTCTTTTGTTGCTCCTGCTCTTGGAACCCGACAGAGCCTTGGTGGCATCCAGCAGGCCGCCTCCAGTTTTTGAAGGTGTTCCCTCAAACACTCCACCCATTAACTTTACCAGTTCCCTTGCTGAGGCCCTCGGGGAGGGCTGTGTTGGGGAGTATGGTCACAATTTCTGGCCCTGGGTCTGGCCTTTGTTACAGCGTTTTCGTCTGTGAGTTGGGCGCTGGTGGCCACCCTGCACATTCTTCTAATTAATGCTGCAGATTAGAAGTTGGATTTGTGTCAACAGATTTGACCTTGTCATAGACCAAAGCTGCTCAGTCTTGGCCAAGAAGCTGGTGAAACGTGAAAGGCATCTGGGTGATGCAAGTCAGCAGTGAATGCGACTCTACTTAATGCCCTTCCTACTAGAACCAATCTTATGATCTATCGTAGCATTGAGCAGTGAAGAGCTCACTCATTCAACCTCATCATAATAGCCTTCTCAGTCTTCAATAAATGTCTCTTGGTGGCCTATGATCGTAAATAAAAGAGGGAAAAATAATCTTCCAGTAAAAGAAGGTGGAACTGGGAACTTAAAGGAAGTGCCTGTTAAAAAGAATCAGAAAAAGCTAAGAACCTAAATGCTGTTTGAGGGGGGTGAACGTTTCTGATGCTCACCCCCCTTCAGGTTCAGAGGTGGAGGAAAATCATTACTCCCCCAAGGGTGGAACTACAACCTTGAAGGAGTAAAGAATAATTAAACAAACCATTTAAAATCTCAGTCAAAGGAGAGAGATCCTTACAACATTAACCATATGGAAAAACGTTATTACATGTCCTCCACAATAGGGGGTAGTTAAGCAAGTGAAGGTCTCACCCCCCAGGGCAGATGTTTTCATCTTGGGTATCCAAGTAGCCTGGATGATTCCCTGATGATCTTTCTTGATATAGTCAGAAAGGAGAAAAGGGCCAGAGAGTTGCACATCCTCAACTGGTCAAGATTCTTGTGTTTCACCCATCAATTCCTTACTAAAGGACATGTCTTCTGCGGATCTAAAACTGATGGGGTTTGTAAAAAACATCAATGGAAGAGAAGATGCAAAGCTGCATTTTTAGCCAACTGGTTGAAAAGTATTGTTCATGAAGCTAAAGAGGACCTAGAGGACTCAGGCACATGCATAATCCCTGAGTGGGAGATTTGTGAACCCCAACCCCATTCATCTTCAGTTTGAAACTATCTCTCTGGATTACTTCTGACACAGGTATCATTTGAGAATCTTTTAGGTATGGGCATACTGTATAGTCACTCACATACCCTGGGGTCTGTGGAACACTTTCATCGGTGAGTAAATGCCACTGCCTTGGGTAGAGGAATTTATATGATCGTCATTATTAACCAGATACAACACTCTCAAAGTGACTTGCACTTCACACAAACCATTTTACTCCCCATGCCCGTAAATATTCTTGGGTAATCCTGTTTCAGTAATATTTCATAATACGAGGCGAGCTCAGGCAGCTGTCATCTTATTGGAAGGAGTGGACATGGAAAGATAGCACACGAAATGTAGGTTTCTAGGAAGATGTCCTGCCTCATAATGACTCCTTACGCTCTCAGGAGGCCTGGTTTATGACCTCCCAGTTTTTAAAGGTTTTCCTTATGTTAGTAAATAAAGTAGTGCATATAACGCAGGTCACCCTTTAGGAAGACTCTCAAATTTGGGATTTACAAATATTGCTCCAATGTGGAAACATTGGCAGCACAATGTTAATATCCATTTTGCTTGCCAAATTGAGGTACATTATGACATATCAAATATTTCAAATATAACATTGAGAAATGTTTATGGGCCTTATTTAGAGCTTGAGGATGGGATACACTGTCACAAATGTGGCAGATATTCCATCCACCATATTATAAGTGCATTATAGTCTTTGGCACTTGCAGGACAACATACAGGATATCTGATACTTTGAACAGGGTATGCTACCTGTTAATCTCTGTATAAGGCTTAGTGTAACTGTCATGGACTCTGCAAAATCTGCTGGGGCCATATTACACAAAGTGCCCCGGGGGCGCAACGGGCTTTGCGTGCCCCCGGGGCACTTTGGTATTACAGAAGGGGCTGCAGACGCTTGTGCGGCCCCGTCTGTAATTCCAATAGCATTGGTGCAGATGAAGCACCATTGCTATCTTCAGGGGGCATTCGCTCATTTGCATGGGGTCATGCCCTATGCAAATGAGGTAATCCCTTTTCCTCTGCGCCATAAACAGATGCGGGCGCAGAGGCAAAGAAGCTCTCAGGAGGTGCACTTACACTACTTCAAAAGGTGGCACACTGTCAGTGCGCCCCATGATGGCCTCTGGAGGGAAGAAGAGACACCCTATGGACCCCCCAGACAGGTGCTGTCACTGCCTACACCCGCCTGCAAGGAGACCTCTAATTCCCCTTCAAAGTGCAGGTGGTTTGCCACCTGAATTGTGAAAACACGGAGCGGCTTCAAAACAGCTGCTCCGGTTTTCCCATGAATGCACTTGCCCCGGGACATCGCGAGTTCACAGTTGCCCTGAGGGCAGTGCATTCATCATAATACAATACATTTTCATTCCTTGAGCTGGGCGCACCTTTAGAAAGGTGCGCCCAGCTCAAGGAAGGAAAATGTGCTGCATGTATAATGCGACCCCGATGCTTTAGAAGGGCAGAAAGGGATGTACAGCTCACACGCAGTCACTTCCCTTAATGTTAGCTGCCTCATGCATTGATGTTTCATGGCAAGAGTTACTGCAGTTCTGCAATGTCTCCGTGGCTCTATTTAAGCCCAGCTCAATATCCAAGTGGGCACCATTGATGTGGTGGTTGGTTTGACTCAAAGCGGATGTTCCTGCAGACCAGACACACCAATCGTGTCCTAGTGACTACATGTTATGCCTGTCTTGTTGATAGTGCTCATGTGACAGCATGGTCATAGTCTGCCTGACCCTAAGTGCAATCACGCTCTGCTTTACGGATCCATCACTCCAGACCTTCGCTAACGGTAATGATAACAAATGCACTGTTCCACCAAAGCAAACCAATGTTTTCATCCCAAAAACTGAAACTGGCCTGAAACAGAAAACATATAAAATAAAATGAAAACTAAAAAACAATTCCATCATAAAGTGGAACACGCAATACACGCAATACATTGTCATGCATGATACCGCAACACCTAGACACACTACCATCACGGCTTGAATACCAGCTTTATATGTAAAACGTGTACTGCAACTAAACTCTAAAACTTTGAAAAACTTCAGGTTTAACAAAATGTGCCATTCCCTCCAACAGCAGTACTTATCTGGTGAGCAGCAGCATATCAAAGACAACAGTTTAGAATGCTGAGTTTAAATATACTGCACTATGAAGGTTCTGATTGGTTTATTGAGATGTTGTGTAAAGTGCAGCAGAGAGAATTGAGATTAATAATGCACAATGTTAGCTTCCGCTTTTTAAGGAAATCAAGATTCTCGAAGCATTCGATTATGAGAATGTTTTTTTCCCACGAGCATCATGGGAGTTGAAGTCCTTCAAAGGAAGCTCAACAGAGGCTTTAGTGAAGCACAGCTACACACATGGTGAACAGTTCCTATCCCAGCTTTCAAAATTTGAACTTTTTGGTTGGTTAAATTAACATATGTATGACAAACTCGTGTATTCCATTAGGAATGCATGTGTATTCTCAGAAGTCATAAGATAATGTCTTGGGAAAGATGGCCGGGGGCACTGCAGCTGTAGCTGGCATGTTTTACCTATACATAGGCATTCCAAAATAACAGTCTTTTATTTCATTACTGCTGACCACCCTCTTGATGCAAACCTTATGATGCACAAAGTCCTCGCTGCTGGTAGTCTTGGATACCAATATGGATATGTAATCTTGTCAGATGTGGTCATTATTACAACACTAGTAATATTGGTAGTTCACCAGTGGCGGCTCCTCCACTATGGCGGAGGAGTGTCACCCCCTGCTGAGAGCTAGCTGAGGTAGGGTAAAATAAAATGATAATAAAACTATTTTATTGTCATTTTATTTTTCTTATAAGCTTGAGCCAGCAAGCCAAGTTTGGGCGGAGTGGGGCCATGAACAGAGCAGGGGTATGTGTAGTGGACACTAAGTGCGCATGGCGGTTTGGCCGGCTGTCGAAAGCTGGCTAAACCGTCAAGCGCACTTTAATTTCTCTTCACCCAAGCTGTGCTCTACAGCTGGGTGGAGTGGAGGCACAAGCTCCTAGGACCTGAGCGAGCATTAAACAAGCCTGCTCAGGCCAATCATGGAGCTTGGGACTCATGCTGTATTACTAGTATGAGAGCAGTGCCGTGATTGGCGACTTGGAACCTGGTAGTGTGCACCAGCCCCTGGGGAATCGGAGTCTGACTGGAGCAAAAGAACTCCAAGACATCGGTCGGCAGAGGCAGGTAAGTGCTTTTTTTTTGCTTTGTATTATTTAAACCCTTCCCCACTCCTCCCCACCACCTGTTAAGAAGAGCAGCCGTTACTGTATCTCACAATGATTTTTGATTAACTTAAGTAGCTCTTATATCAAAAAAAGTTGGAGACCCCTGCTCTAATGTTGCTTGGAAATTAATATACCTTCAAAAAATGAAAAGACAAGAGGCATTTGGCAAAAGAGGAACAAGTTAGTTTAATTAAACGGAGTAGATGGGAGAGCTTCAACAGAGTTGTGTCTGAAGACAGTCTCGATGTACAGACGTTTTGGGCAGTATTATTTACAGTTCTAGCGCTACAATAACGCATTTACACATTCTTACAAAGCATGTAGATCCGGGCCTAGTCATGAACCATAAATACAACCAGCTGATAAGGGGGACAAATGTGGCTCTCAATGTCATGGAAAGCTAGTGTGGGCCAGTGTTCATATGTCCAGATACCCAGTAATGGGGAGCACGTGATCACTGCTTGTGATGTGCATGGTGTGTTCTGATTGGTTGAGTGTTCCTAACTACATGTGGCATATTTTGGGAACGTGAGCCTTTGGCCAAACATGTTCTATTGGGGCCAATCTCCTCGGACCTGTTGTGGTGTAACTGCCTATCTGTGGGATCGATCTGGGTTTGCCCTGTTTGCGCATTTATCTTCAAGTCAAATGTAATTCCCCCTGTGACCTATCAATCGGTAGACTTGCGTTCGGGTCGCAGGGCCTGTCTGACCACCTATCTCTGACTCGGGGTTGATGGGGAGGTCACCTTGGATGAATTTGACAGCAAAGTTTGTTATTACGTGTACATATAACATGGTGGTCATTGATATCATATTTACCGGCATTCTCATTATTATGCATACATTTGTTATAGCATACATCCACATTGTTTTTACTGGTATTGACATTGCTATGCGTACATAGATTATGGCGTACATTGACATTGCATTTACTGGTATTGACATTGTTATGTGCGCATATATCATGGTGTACATTGACATCGCATTCACCGATATTAACAATTATACATGCTGTCTAGTGCCAGCCAAATTCTAAAACCAGGAGTATCACTTTATCCTTTCTTGCTTCGCTGCCATGCCATTAGTCTTGCACGCCACTAGATTTTGGCAGACGGTACTTAATTGGTGCAGGTAGTGGGCACCGGCACACATTTTATTAGAGTTTGACCAAGAGTAAGAAAGAGAAAGACAGCAAGGGGAGAAAGAAGGTGGGAGGAAAAGATAAGAAAACAGTACAAAGAGAAAAAACAGGGATGAAGGAGAACCCACCAGAGCGAGATAATGCATCAGGAACTGTAGGTTCTTGGAGAAAAAGAGACCTAAGGTGGAATCAAGAGGAGGCAGTTTCAACATTCAGGAGGGGATGTGGCCTAACGGCCAGAACTGACGACTTTGGAATTGGGGAACCAGGCTCAAGTCTCCACGTCAAGTCAACATGCTGTGATTCTGGGCAAATCCCTAAATCAACAGTGTTTGAAAAATTAATGTGACCTTCTAATACCTCTGAGTCAAATTCACTCTATCTAAAACTGCAACAAAAAAAACAAAATTGAGCGCAAGTATATGATCTTCCATAAAATAAATATCGGTATCAGATGTGATGCAGTAGTTTATAAAAAAAACAAATCTGCGAGGAGTGGAGGGATTTCCAAAGCAAGGAAAGCTCTGCTGTAGGAATGTGTCACTCTATTAATGGCAGTCTACCGGGGGCGACCTCAAACCGTTTCCCAATTGGATAACAATGAAATGCGTCATTATGCCACGTGCTCCCTAAGGGGCACTACACACATCTTTGCAAACCCGAGCTGTATTATCTAAAGCACAGACCAGAGTATTTAGCATTCAGTGATGAGGAAATTAATCCGGTCGCAGCTCGCAGGGGAGATTTTATGCAAGCTTTCCTGGTATTGTGGCAAAATCGTTTCATGTGTCTGCTGGGAGAGAGCCTTGGTCCTATTAAATCTAATTATTCATAATTTTCTGCCTTTTGATTTCTAACTTTCAGAGGAAAAGACTTTCTGAGCTTTATACCCACAACTTTATATGCTCATCTTTTAATTTTTTGTCGTATGACTATTTTTTCATGAGACATGGACGAGGCAGCTGTGCCTAAAGCTCCATTAAACTGGAATACAGAACCCAATTGCAATATATATATATTACCTACTGGTGGTCGGCAGTAGGTAGTTATAGTTAAGACCTTGTTTCTATTCAAAAAGCGTTTTTTCTTTTGCCAATATCTTTGGTGCCGTTTGACGAATCTTCGCAAAATTTTAAAAACGAATGGCCCGCTCAGGTCAGCTCCTGTCTTGAACGTTTCGGGGTGATTTGTCAAGCGGAGGCACAAAAAAAAACATTAGCATAGCCAATAGGTCTCCCATTTGGGACATTATAAGTGTTTAGCCATGCAGCACATTATCACCCACGGGCAGATTTCTGTAATGGAACTAATACTTATGTAAAGTGCTTTGATACCTTCATTCGCGCTACATAATGCAAAAAATAAAAAGGAATGAAAGGAGAATTGCTTGCAGATTTCTGAGGTGGGGGAGTGAAAATTGTAACTTTTTGCTGGACTTCGCACATTCGGGTAAGAACTCAGGGAAACTGTGCCCAAAACAGCTTTACTCATGGCATACACTTAATACTTATGTGCACATCCCTTGACTTGGGGTTGAAGGATTAAAAATCGAAGTTACAGATTTTTTTTAAAACACGTACCCAATCGTCATGGTAGAGCAACTAGCGTGGGGCAAGTAGGCAAGCCATATCCGAGGCAATGCTAGAGGACTGCCAGCAGGTGTCGCCAAGTAATTACAAACTGTCAATGTGGACCTTTGAACTGCCAGCAGGCAGCGCACGGTATTTTGAATAATATGTCAGTGTCGCACTATCACTGCAAGCAGCTGCTTCCAGTCGATTTTATAAACTTCGAATGAGACCCTGATGCGATGGGGGCCTGGCAAAAGTACACTTCGTCTAAAATAGAAAAATTACAGTATAAACCCTGTGAGAGGTGGGGAAGATGAAACTCTGTTGATATGCGGTGTGTTATCATAATTATCGCGTGCATCTTTGACGTCTAGTGACTAAGGGCTGCCCACCGAACCTGCATGTCTCTGAGACTGAACCAGCTCGAACAAACTACGTAGGCCTTTAAAAGGCACAGGGCGCCCTGACTGTTCCTCGAGCCATTTCATATGGGCCGCAGTAGGGTACGGCCTTTGAAGACCCGACAGCTTTGTAATGTGCTGGCTGAATAATGCATCAGTGGGACATTTTAGGAAGCGGTTCCCTTGGGACGTGGATGGCTTTCCAGCTCAGCGTGAATAACAGTTTAAGAACGATTCATCGCTAATTTGAAATGGGCACGGACACACAATCAGAAAACACTAGGATAAGCCTGAGGCTAGGCTTTGAGATGTCCCGCTGTACCTTTCATTAAATAACCTGATTTATGGCTTTTGCTATGATAGGACGCAGAATAACATCTGTGATGGTAGGAGCTTTCCGTCCGGATCTGTAGCCGAAGAGATGGCAAACCAGAGTACCCACACCTATGGGTCGAAGAACATGCTGTTGGTGGGAGCAGCCATTGAAGAAGCGCTTGCGGCTGATTGCTGAGATGGCTCACAAGATTCGCAAGTATCGGGCTCTTAAGAATCGCCCGAGTGATTCGCAGCGCTATGCCTTGGATTACCAAACCATGACCCGACCCTTCACTGGAATGCGGCTACCCGTGCTAGCTTTGGAGGACGTTCGCAACGAAAGCCACCTCTTCTCCCTGCTCAGCGGGCTGCGTCATTTCGGCATCGGGCGCATTGTGACCCACATGTCGTGGCTGCAGAGCAGCGAAGACTCTTGCTACTGGACCATTACGAAAGTGAAGGTGGACGACACTGCCGAGAATTTAGACCACGGAAAAGACTGGGGGTTCCTGACAAAAAATGGCAAGACAGAGCCTGAAGCCAAAGAGATTGACCGTGTTATGTACCATGACTGGCGAGTGGTGCCTAAACACTACGAGGAGGCTTTTAAGATCTACACGCCAAAGTCCGAGCCAGAGCCCATCCACAATGTTTCGTGTCCACCGCTGCTCCGGGGCATGATCTTGGCGCAGTGGCAGCAGGAAGGACGTCCAACAGCCAGTGAGTCTATGATTGACCTGCAGAGACAGAGGTTCTTTCCTCCAGACTACTTCAAAGAAGCGCGCGTGGCAGCAGGGGGAGGGGAGAGAGGAGGGGGCCTGCACGATTCCCTTGCGGGAGCGAGCAGCAGGGCACGATAATTGATAACATATGGCACCAGCTTCTCGCTCCCGCAAGTGAATCGCCAGACGTGCACGCGTTGCAATTGGAAGCAATGCAACGCGAGCACGTTTTTGCCAGGAAAGCTGTGCCGATTACTTAACCCCTTGCGTGCGCATGACGGAACCACGCCGTCATGAGTCACAGGCGAGCTGCGCTCATGATGGCGTGGTTCCGTCATGCTGCGGCTGCTCCGCCCACGCGGCACTAATTCCCCGCCTGTGCGGGCGAAATGAAGAGTGGGCGGAGTCGTGACGGAACCACGCCGTCATGAGCACAGCTCGCCCGTGACTCATGACGGTGTGGTTCCGTCACGAGCATGGCGAAGGGGTTAAGGTCTCTTTCCTATGCAGCGCGTGTGCGCTGCGTAGGCGAGACCTAAAAAGGGGGGTCCCAAAACTTGTTTTCTCCATGTTCATTTCCATAGGAAACTTTAGACAAATCTATAGCCCGAACTGCTGAACAGAATTACACCAAATTTGGCAAAAAGTTAGCTCTTGGTTCAGAAAGCGACTTTTTTGTTTTAAATGGTGTAAATCCGTTCAGTAGTTCCTGAGAAATAAAAACATAAAAAATATTGATATCTGGTGACCGCTGTGGATCAGCAAACCCTCCCGAGCACCAGCTTGATTCTGATTGGTTGCCAACACTCTAAACCAGTGGTTCTCAAACTGTGCGCCGTGGCTCCCTGGGGAGCCGTCAAACCTAGCCAGGGAAGCCGCGCACCAAGCACTTTAATGCATTTAATGTTGAAGGGTCTGTTGGTTTCAGTTAAACTAATTAGACTTAAATGCATGATGTTGATGATTTGTAAGTGACATGCCTAAAGCTGTAAACATAGTGCTTAATTGATGGCATGTCGAGGGAGATGACCTCCATATTTCACTGGATCCCTATGTTCCACACTCCCAAAGTAAGCAGAAGATGCTTGATTTATTTGGTTAGACTCGTTAATAGTTTCGATTTTTTTCCAAATGCATTTTACACCAATGTAGGTTATCAGGAAAGTACAGTTGTCCTGTCTATTAAACACATTATGGGGCCAATCACGATGTCAGTCGGAAAGTCTTCCGGGGGGGAAACACCCTGACCCCCTAAGCCTGGCCAGGGGGCCACAGGCCCAAAAAAGCATTTTTGATTCAAAATAAATTCAGCGGGATTCGCAAATCAAAGCGCACCACCCGGGGGCAATACCCATAATATATGCGGGCCTCGTAGGCCTCCGTAGCCCCGGGGGCTTAATTTTTAAATAAAAAATGGCTTGGGGGGCTCCTGCCCCCACCACGCAGCCCCTGAGTCCGCTACCTCCACGGGGGCGATAATTTTTAAATGCAGGGGGCACATGACCCCAGCAGCCAAGGGGACCACCACCTCCCTGGGGCAGTAATTATTTAAATGGACTCCCGGCACCCACCACCTCCCCGGGGCTTTAGATAAAATGGAGGGGGGCCACACACCTAGGAATGCGGGGGCATTGGGGCTACCACACGGTCCCCAACATGAGGCCAGGCCACTCTCCGCAATCTAGCTGGGACCGCTGGGACATTGGGGCTCCCCCCGCGGTCTCCAACATGAGGCCAGGCCACTCTAAGCAATCTAGCTGGGACCGTGGGGGCATTGGGGCTCCCCCCGCAGTCCCCAACATGAGGCCAGACCACTCTCAGCAATCTAGCTGTGTGGGCCTTACTAGAGATAACAGGAGGGCTAGTTGGCCCCCAGGGACCCTCAGGAGGCAAGGGGATTTCACCCCCCAACCAAGAGCACACCAGCAGGCACGTTTGCAGAGTGGTGCAGAAAGGTGGTGTGGCCTGTGTCCACCTCTCAGCAATCCCACTATCTGGGGCTTACTGGAGGTAACAGGTATGCTAGCTGGCCACTAAGGACCCCCAGCAGCGAAGGGGACTTCAATCCCCATCCAAGAGTGCACCAGGGAGCACGCTTGCAGACTGGTGGGCAAAGGGGGCGTGGCCTGCTATGTGAACTTACCAATGTTGCTGTGTGGGAATTACTGGAGGTAATGGGAGGGTTAGTTGGCCCCCAAGGATGTCCTTGGGGGCCAACTATCCCTCCTGTTACCTTCAGCAAGTCCCACACAGTGGTATTGTTAAGAGGTCTTTGGAGGCCACGCCCCTTTTCCCACCACTCTGGAACACGCCTCCTGGCCCATACAGGTTGGGGGATGACGTCCACTTTAATTCCTCAGGGACTTAGGGGGCCAAGAAGCCCTCCTGGTACCTCCTGTAAGTCCTACGCAGCAGAGTTCCTGAGCGCTGGTCGGTGGCCCAGCCTCCTTTCTGCACCACTCTGCAATCGCGGCTACTACGTTATAGTTAGTAATTAGCATTTAAAAAACCTTTGAAATTCAGTGAAAAAACCATAGGCTTCAAGGATGTTATAGTTTGAAATTAGCATTTAAAAAATGTTAGTAATTCACTGGAAAAAAAAAACTGGTTTCAGGGACGTTATAGTTAGTTGGACATTTCACTTGTACAAAACCAAAGAAATTCGGCCATTATAGTTAATTGAGCTAACTATAACTCGTGCCCCCACAATGCACTGCTGACGATGTCACATATCACATCACTCATGACATGATCAGTGACATCCCTCATGACATCACTGATGACATCATCAAAAAAAAGAAAAAAGAAAATTGGGAAGTCGGGCAGGAGGATGCACAAGGCGGACACTTTTATAAACACAAAGGATGGGAATTTGCCACTGTGGGACAAGGTCCATACAGTAGTATCTAAGCTGCATGACAGGTCTTTATTGGTGCATCACACAGTGTTATACCTTTTATGGAACCTGAGAGAATGGAAGGCAGATTGTCCCTGCTGCAGTTCAAAGCTGTGCCCATGATGTCAGACAGGTCCCTGCAGTGAATGCAGTAGTCCCGTTTGCCATCAGGACCGGCTACTTAGGCCTATTCGTAATTATACTAAGCCAGTGCTTAATTTGTAAAAAAGCATAAGTGCCAGGGAACTTGTCAGGAAGCCTCTGCAGCTTGCACCACACATTGCCCCTGTCAGGCTGCAATGATAGTAACAACCCAACTACTAACCATCACACTCCTGCAAGTGGGACAATTTGGTCTATTTCAGGCCCCCAAAGCTATAGGAAAGGCTTGGGTCGCAGGTATCAGTCATTTTAATGTATATTGAATTAATAATTAACTGTTGTTGTGGTCATCGCTAAATTAGCCAGACTGCGCCCCCTTGTCGCAGACTGCACCAAGTGCTAGTGTTAACATTTAAGTGCTAATGAGGAGCACCAGAAACCACTGGCTCAAATTAAGCACTGCGCTGAGCCCTAATATTCTTTTTCGCAGTCTGCAGAGTATGAGGGTCCGTCATGTATGGGAAACAGGCAGCCACTGGATTTTAAGAAACGCTTTCTCTTGCTATGAGACATATATGCCGATCTGGCAACATAAACTCCAGTTTTGTTGATGTAAGCCCTGAACCGAATGCTCTGTCTCTATGAAAGAACCCAGTCTTTCTTTCTTCGACTTGCTTTGCTGTGTTTGGGGTGTGCTGTGGAGTGTATTTGCTCTCACTGTCCTTATCTGGCCTTTTTATTCTTGGTTTGCCACGTTGGGTCTTGCTACACAATCTAATGTTGTTAAACCCGGCCCTGGGGCTGCTCTAAGCAGTGCTCCCCCTGCTGGGGGCTGTCTTCATGCCCCAGGTCCTGCATTAGAACCCCACCTATAGTCCATATCAGGGTGGGCAGTGCTCCTGCGGTGCAGGGTGGGCATCCATTCCTTCTGCCAACACCCTGTTCTTCTGTCTACAGGGCACTTTGTGTGTGATTTTGTGGTGTCTTGTGGAATCTAGAATCTGGAACACTGCCCGTGTTTCAGATTCTAGAGAAGACGGTTTGACCCAGGTTTACTTGCTTGAACGTTTCTTATGAAGCTCTGTGCTAATAAAGCATACTTTACAGCTGTGGCGTGCGTGGAGACTACTTTATTACATTGGCGACGATCGGAGAACATTTGGTATAAAAATTGGAAAGTAAACCTGGAGTCCTGTGAGCGGCAGATCAAGTGACCGTCAATCTTTGAAGTGAGGGAGCCGGCACCGCGTCTGATGCGAATCGAGCATAGCGGAAGGCTGTTGTCGAAAATCCGGTATCCACAAGAGCTTCGGTGAGGCACATAGTTATTTTCAACTATTTTGGTCGAGTTCAAGGCTGGAGTGAAGCTTTGCGCAAGCGCGCGTTCTTGCGTGATGACGTCATAGACTGGCGGCCATACTTTGGGACACTTTCACGTTACGTGTCGGCCATTTTAAAGGCTTTTTACGAGTGAATTTGTTCGTGCATATCGCTGATGTGCACAGCATCTGTTTTAAGCAACAAGATTGTGTGAAGATTTATACGGAACATAATTTGTACATAATTGATGTACACAGCAAGTGGTTTTTAATTTATTTAAGGTGCAAAACATTTACACTATTTATACGTTGTTAGTGATAAAGCACCAGGGAGGTTTTGAACTAAAACATTCACTTAATAAGTCATAAATGGAGGGTTTTAGTACTCCCACTCCATTTTTGACATCACCTGGTGAACCAGCGCTAGAATAGAAACGTTGGAAAGAAGGTTTTGAGGCGTATCTTGAAGCCATAGGCGGTGAAGCCTATACTGATAAAAGGAAACTGGCTATATTAAAGCATTGTTTAGGTGCTGAGGGAAGATATGTGTTGAGTCATCTTCCACCTTGTTCAAATAGCATTTCATCATCAGAAGAAGATGCTGATGTTTATGAAGAAGCCATTTCGAAGTTGGATAAACGTTACATAAAGAAAATTAACGAAGTAGTTTCACGCCATAAATTTCTTAGCAGAGGTCAGCTGGTAAATGAATCTATAGACACATTTGTAAATGACTTAAGAATTTTAGCATCCAAATGTAACTATTTGTCATTTCATGATCAAATGCTGCGAGATCAAATGGTGCATAAAGTTGCCAATGTGAAACTTCAAGAAAAATTACTGGCTGCAGAAGAGTTGACTTTGGATAAGGCTTTGGATATCGCTCATCGTTTTGAAGATATGGAGTTGGGTTTGAAAGAACTTGCTGAACAAAAAGCATCACAAGTTAATGCGGTCAAAGCCATGAACACTGCCGATTTGACAGCTAGCAAAGATAAAGTTAAACCTCAAGTTACACAAGAAAAGAAAGAATATATATGTTTTAAATGTGGTATACCAGGTCATTTGGCTAACGACAAAAGGTGTCCTGCTATAGGTCAAGTGTGTAGATACTGTAAATTAAAAGGGCATTATACTAGGATGTGCAGAAACAAAAATAGGTTACGAAGTAAGAGTTTTGAACATAGGACGCAGAAGGATGAGCATATAAAAGAAGTTGAGGATGCCAATAATGATGATGAATTTGTGTTAGTGGTATATGAAATTAATAGCAATTTGAAAGATGCTCCATTTTGTACGGTGTCTATTGGAGGAAAAGATGTGAGGGTTATGGCTGATTCGGGTGCTAGACATACACTCATAGGAGATGAATGGATTAAAGAATTCCCTGATGTGTGTCTATCACCTCCAGATATCAAATTGGTTGGCTATGGTAAGAAACCCATTGATGTTATCGGTTATTTTATGTCCACTCTTACTTTCAAAGGTAAGACCATTACATCAAAAATCTATGTGGCCAAGGAAGGCTCGTGTCTGTTGGGGTGGCCTCAACAAAGAGATCTGATGATTAGGTTAGACCCTAATCATCCGGATCAGGTTCAGGGTTATTCGGATTTAATTGGGCAAATTGACATGGATCTGGCGTCTGAGTGGGAGAAAAGATTTCCTAGTGTGTTTTCTACAACAAAGTTGGGGCTATTAAAAAATTTTGTGCATAAAATATTGTTAAAGCATGATGCTGTACCTAAGGTACATAAAGTTAGGAATGTGCCATTACATTTAAGAGAGGCTGTTAAGCTGGAGCTTAAAAGACTCTGTGATTTGGATATTATAGAAGAGATTGAATCTTCTTTGTGGTTAAGTCCAGTGGTTGTCGTGCACAAACCTAATGGCAAAGTTAGATTATGTGTGGACTTGAGGGATCTAAATGACAGTGTTTGGGTGGATAGACATCCGTTACCAAATATCGGTGAGATGTTTACCAAATTGAAGGGTGCAACAATATTTTCTACCTTGGATTTGTCTAATGCTTACCATCAGATTGCATTACATGAGGAAAGTAAACATTTAACGTCTTTCATTACATCTGAAGGTGCGTTTAGATACAAGAGAATGCCTTTCGGGCTAATTTCGGCATCCTCTGTATTTCAAAGATTGATGCACAAATTGTTTAAGGACATGGATAATGTTTTGTATTTCCAAGATGACATTTTAATTTTTGCTGCCAATTCCACTGAACACACAGAGATATTACATAAGGCTTTGTGCATTCTCCAAGATAATGGGTTAACCTTAACCAAAGAAAAGTGCAAATTTGGTGTAGAGTCTGTTGAGTATTTGGGGCATTCAATTGACAAACGTGGGGTGTCGCCCAAACAAAATTTAATTAGAGCCATTGAACAAGCTCCTGATCCACAGAACAAAGATCAGTTGAGGTCTTTTTTAGGGTTAGCTGAGTACTATGCTAAATTTATACCTTTGTTTGCTGATAAGACGGAGCACATGAGAAATTTATTAAAAAAAAATGTTTTTTTTGTTTGGGATGACAATTGTAAAAATGAATTTAATATGTTAAAAAGGGATATTTCATCTGCACCTGCGTTGGCCACTTTCAATACTGAGTTTGACTCAATAATTGTTTCTGATGCTAGCAATGTTGGGTTAGGCGCAGTGTTGATGCAAGATCAGAACGGGCGTTTAGTCAACATTGGGTTTGCATCGAGACCATTGAAGGGTGCAGAATGCAAGTATTCCACTTTAGAGAAAGAAACACTTGCTTGTTGGTGGGGAATTGAGTATTTCCGGAAGTATGTGTATGGGACCACATTTAAAGTCAGATCTGATCATCGTCCGTTGGTAGATCTTTTCACAACGAAAGGTTGTGGTAAAGCCACTTCTAGGATTGCCAGATGGCAGTATAAATTACAAGATTTTCATTTTCATGTGGAATATATTCCAGGCGTGAGGAATATTTTGGCAGATTGTTTGTCAAGGTTGCCAGTTGGGGATGACAATGTTGTAGGAGAGGATGATGATCTGGAGAAGGTGGTTTCCATTTGTGAGGTGTCTAATGGTTGTATTCAAGAGAAGGAGTGGAAAGTTGCGTGTGAGAAAGATGTCGTTCTTGGGGAAGTGTTTAGATACGTCAAATCCAGGTGGCCTAAGAAAGCCGAAGTGTCGGAAGGGGCACGTCCATTTTGGCAAGTTTCACATGAGTTGTCTCTTAAAGAGGATATTTTAATGAGGGGTTTACAGTTTGTGGTTCCAGTTGAGTTACAACAAACAGTGTTAGACATGGCCCATGAGGGTCATCCGGGAATGACAAGCATGAAACGAAGAATCAGATGTGAATTTTGGTGGCCAGCCATGGACAAAGCCATTGAGCGTAAGGTTAGGGATTGTGTAGAATGCAGGGTAAGTGATAAGTCACAAAAGAGTTTGTCTTATGTTCATCAACCAGTGTCTAGGCCAACTAGGGTTTGGCAGTGTGTGTCTTTGGATATTGCTGGTCCAATTAGTTTAGGTCACAATCCAGTGTTTGCTATTGTTTTAATTGATCAGTTATCACAGTGGCCAGAAATTAAAATTGTGCCCCAGGTAACTTCTAGTGTGGTGATTAAATTTTTGAATGAAGTATTTGAGAGAGAGAGTTTTCCGGAAATTTTGGTGACAGATAATGGGGTTCAGTTGATTTCTTTGGAAATGAAGAATTTTCTGGAGAGACATGGTATTAGTCACAAACGTGCTTCTGTGTATTATCCCCAAAGTAATGGGATTGTTGAAAGGTGGATCAAAGTTTTTAAGGAAGGTTTACAATTGGCAATTTCTAATGGGAAAAATTGTAGTCAAGCTATCAGTGAAGTCTTGTGGAGTTATAGGCATACTCCTAGGAGTGCGGGTGATGTGTCACCGTTTGAGAAGATGAGGGGGAGGAAGTGCATATCTAATTTGAGTCAAGGTTGGATGAGAGATATAGGTTCATACAAGGATGACAGTGTTGGAATGGATAAAAGTGGTTTGAGTGAAGGTGTTAGTGTGCCAGTTAAAATTAACGATTGGGTTCGTGTGAAGAAAGGGAGGTTGGTTAGAGCTGGTGAGTCGCGTTATTCTCAGCCATTAAGAGTACTTCGAGTGGGTCGTCAGGTGGTTGAGTTGTCTGATGGAAATGTGTGGAGTTTATCCAAAGTGATTAAGGTACCAAAATTCTTGTGGCCGGATAAAGAGGCATCTCGATCAGATGATATTGTATTACCCAAATTGTCTGATAAGATTCCCAATTGGAGAAGTGGTGTTTCACCGGAAGTCAGGGGTTTGATAAAAGATCGTGCGCTCAGGACAAGGCAAATGCCTGTTAGATATAGGGATTATTTTGTAAGTAGGAAATGATCAGTTTCATGTTATGGCACTAATTGTGGTTGGTCATTCTGATACAGTATAAACATTGTTCATTTGTTAGGTGTGTAATATGTATATATATCAAAATGTTTTGTTTTAAAAATGTTTTTTTTTATTGTATTTTGTTTTGTAAGGAGGGAAATGTGTGGTGTCTTGTGGAATCTAGAATCTGGAACACTGCCCGTGTTTCAGATTCTAGAGAAGACGGTTTGACCCAGGTTTACTTGCTTGAACGTTTCTTATGAAGCTCTGTGCTAATAAAGCATACTTTACAGCTGTGGCGTGCGTGGAGACTACTTTATTACAGATTTCTGTTACAGGATGAATGCAATGTGCTCTCTTCCCAGGGTCAGTCCCACCACCCTCCCCTTCCCTTCTTGTTATTATTCCTTGTTTTGGTGGCTGCTGCATCTGTTGATACATGAGGGTTGGTGTGAGAGGACAACTTGCTGGGCAGGCTGACCCTCCCTTTGTCTGGGTTTACTACTGTTGTATATGTATCCTCATTGAGCCGGTCATTCTAGTGATTTTGTGTTTATCTCTGGTTGGCAGGCAGGAATTCCTCTAATCAAACAGACGTATTTACAAGGAGTCCCTGATGTTTCTGCACTGCCCTCAGTCACGGGTGTGCACAGCATCACAAGCCTCTGTGGGGACAGCACAGCCATCCATGGGGAGAACTGGGGAAGCTTCTCGTTTGAAGGGAACTCAGACTAAACTGGCCAGGCTCCGAACCCAAGAGGTCAAAGGTGAGCATTAGCAGGGATGCTGTGCTGGTGGAAATCCTTCACAGTTCCGGGCGATGGAGAGACATAAGTTTTCTTTATTTGTCTCTGTAACAAATATGGGCCCTTCCTATAGTCTCATGAGCCAGATACTTCCTATCATGGTCTCAATGTCTGGCCATTAGGGAAAGGACACGACTGAACTCATGAAGTGCGAGAAGTATCCTTATTGTATAGGCACTGCTGGCTTTGCGCAGTGAACCAGGATAAAAGGAGGCACTGATGCCTTTGCACAGTGAACCAGGATAAAAGGAGGCACTGCTGGCTTTGCGCAGTGAACCAGGATAAAAGGAGGCACTGATGGCTTTGCGCAGTGAACCAGGATAAAAGGAGGCACTGCTGGCTTTGCGCAGTGAACCAGCATAAAAGGAGGCACTGATGGCTTTGCGCAGTGAACCAGGATAAAAGGAGGCACTGCTGGCTTTGCGCAGTGAACCAGCATAAAAGGAGGCACTGATGGCTTTGCGCAGTGAACCAGGATAAAAGGAGGCACTGCTGGCTTTGCACAGTGAACCAGCATAAAAGGAGGCACTGCTGGCTTTGCGCGGGGAACAACCTTTACAACGCAACTTTTACAACGCACTACACTTACAACGCAATTTTTACAACGCAACATCCACTACAACGCATTCCATTACATCGCATGACACTACAACGCATTTTTAAAAAATACCTTTACAACGCATTCCATTACATCGCATACTACCTTTACAACGCATACCATTACAACGCATAATATTACATTGCATTTAAGGTAAGTATTGGATAGTATAGGGGTAAAACCCCTACACTATCCAACACTTACCCTACTGCTGCACCCCCTGGAGTTAGAATAGTAATTTTTACCCCTACACTATCCAACACTTACCCTACTGTTGCACCCCCTGGAGTTAGAATAGTAATTTTTACCCCTATACTATCCAACACTTACCCTACTATTGCACCCCCTGGAGTTAGAATAGTAATTTGTACCCCTACACTATCCAACACTTACCCTACTGTTGCACCCCCTGGAGTTAGAATAGTAATTTTTACCCCTATACTATCCAACACTTACCCTACTGTTGCACCCCCTGGAGTTAGAATAGTAATTTTTACCCCTACACTATCCAACACTTACCCTACTGTTGCACCCCCTGGAGTTAGAATAGTAATTTTTACCCCTATACTATCCAACACTTACCCTACTGTTGCACCCCCTGGAGTTAGAATAGTAAGTTTTTACCCCTATACTATCCAACACTTACCCTACTGTTGCACCCCCTGGAGTTAGAATAGTAATTTTTACCCCTATACTATCCAACACTTACCCTACTGTTGCACCCCCTGGAGTGAGAATAGTAATTTTTACCCCTATACTATCCAACACTTACCTTAAATGCAATGTAATATTATGCGTTGTAATGGTATGCGTTGTAAAGGTAGTATGCGATGTAATGGAATGCGTTGTAAAGGTAGTTTTTAAAAATGCGTTGTAGTGTCATGCGATGTAATGGAATGCGTTGTAGTGGATGTTGCATTGTAAAAATTGCGTTGTAAGTGCATGCGTTGTAAAAGTATGCGTTGTAACGTCATACATCCCTTTGCGCAGTGAACCAGGATAAAAGGAGGCACTGCTGGCTTTGCGCAGTGAACCAGGATAAAAGGAGGCACTGCTGGCTTTGCACAGTGAACCAGGATAAAAGGAGGCACTGCTGGCTTTGCGCAGTGAACCAGGATAAAAGGAGGCACTGCTGGCTTTGCGCAGTGAACCAGGATAAAAGGAGGCACTGCTGGCTTTGCGCAGTGAACCAGGATAAAAGGAGGCACTGCTGGCTTTGCGCAGTGAACCAGGATAAAAGGAGGCACTGCTGGCTTTGCACAGTGAACCAGGATAAAAGGAGGCACTGCTGGCTTTGCGCAGTGAACCAGGATAAAAGGAGGCACTGCTGGCTTTGCGCAGTGAACCAGGATAAAAGGAGGCACTGCTGGCTTTGCGCAGTGAACCGGGATAAAAGGAGGCACTGCTGGCTTTGCGCGGTGAACCGGGATAAAAGGAGGCACGGCTGGCTTTGCACGGTGAACCGGGATAAAAGGAGGCACGGCTGGCTTTGCACAGTGAACCGGGATAAAAGGAGGCACTGCTGGCTTTGCGCAGTGAACCGGGATAAAAGGAGGCACGGCTGGCTTTGCGCGGTGAACCGGGATAAAAGGAGGCACTGCTGGCTTTGCGCAGTGAACCGGGATAAAAGGAGGCACGGCTGGCTTTGCACAGTGAACCGGGATAAAAGGAGGCACTGCTGGCTTTGCGGAGTGAACCGGGATAAAAGGAGGCACGGCTGGCTTTGCGCAGTGAACCGGGATAAAAGGAGGCACTGCTGGCTTTGCGCAGTGAACCGGGATAAAAGGAGGCACGGCTGGCTTTGCACAGTGAACCGGGATAAAAGGAGGCACGGCTGGCTTTGCGCAGTGAACCGGGATAAAAGGAGGCACTGCTGGCTTTGCGCAGTGAACCAGGATGAAAGGAGGCACTGCTGACTTTGCGCAGTGAACTAGGATAAAAGGAGGCACAGCTGACTTTGCACAGTGAACCAGGATAAAAGGAGGCACTGCTGGCATTCTGCTGGCTTTGCACAGTGAACCAGGATAAAGGGAGGCACTGCTGGCATTCCGCTGGCTTTGCACAGTGAACCAGGATAAAAGGAGGCACTGCTGGTATTCAGCTGTCTTTTCACATTGAACTAGGATAAAAGGAGGCACTGCTGGCATTCTGCTGTCTTTTCAAAGGAAACCAGGCTAAAAGGAGGCCATTCTGTCAAATCCTAGGTCCAACATCACATTGGAATTAGTTGAGCCCAAGCCTTTCGAACAGTACTATTCAGCTGGACTTTGCAGAAAAGTCAAAAAGTCCAAATAAAGTGCTGCCCATTCTTGCATGTTACGCGTTCACAGAGCATACACCACGGAGGAGTCCTTGGTTCTTGATGAAGGCTGTCCTGGGTTCTCAGGCCTCGTCAGAGTCCTTCCTTTGCCCCCTGGGCTTGCACAATTCTGCTGGCTGTTTGTGGCACAGTATAGAATGGTGACCTTTAGAATCCCTCTCTAGTCCGAGGCTGTAGGTGAACTCAGCACCAGTGGCCCATCCCACACTGTGAATCCTGCTCCACAATGTGCCCACGCTCCATCCTTCCTTATTCTTACAGCTGGCCTGCATGCCCTGGAGGGGAAGGGAAGACCCCCAGGATCATCTCAAGCCCTGAGGACAAATCAGCTCAGTTAATTTCTTTTCCCTTGTGCTCCTGCGCTCTCTCTGGATTTCCACCTGTATCCGGTCCTCCAGTGTCCTCCTGTGCAGCCCAGGTGGCTGCCCACCTCTCTGTGCCAACTGACCCTCCGGGTTTAGGTTTTGGAAGAAGTAGCCCTTGCAACTCTCCCACTTAGATGCTTATTTCTAGACTTCCAACCAGCACTTCTAACATCACGGGGGCCGCATGGAACCCTGCTGCCTGCCAGCTTCTCCTTGTGGGCTCCAGTCCGCCTGCCCGTATGTGGCATTGTCGACTCTTACACAGCATTGGTAAACGCAAGACGTACACATCACTCACTTATGGTGCACATACAATGCTGTTCAAAGGGGTTTTAGTACTTGCGCCTTGGCACACACTGGCATGGAACCATTTCCCCATACCCTGGATAGACATCTCGCTATGATATGGTAGGGAGAGAAGTGTGATATGTTACCAACATGACAACCCTGAAGGAATAAGAGAATACTATCTTTGTCTTCAGCTCTCAGACCACAGAGGACAACTTACTCTGTGTTCACATGGCATGCTCACCACCTTTCCACACTGGGTCCGAAAGACATATATATGCCCGCTGCCTCTGTTGAGCCGCAGCTTACATTTATCTGTGGAGCCTGACACAGACCGGGAAAGGGCACTCATTTACAGTAAATGCTCGGAGTTTGCAGCTGCACCGGGGACACCACATTGGTGAAAAACCACCCGACGTTTCACTCTACGGACGGTATTTGAAAGGGGGGGCGGGGGGGGGCAGAGGTTTTCCCTCTGGGGGAAGGCGAGAATGAGTGACTGCACCCACCTGCAGGGGGATGGCACAGGGACACATGGAGATCCTTTTGCCCATCCCAAGGGGTGACCTTGGGGGATGCAATGAATGTGTGCCACTTCTCTGTGGCATCAGCACACCTCCTGTGCAGGCGCAGAGACAAAGTGGTACCTCACTTACCTGGGGCCACGCCCCATGCAAATGAGAGAGCTCCTTCTTGTAAGCGCGCCTGTGCAATCCATAATATAAAATGGACTCACAGGCACATGTGGCCCCTTGAGGCACAAGCAGGGGGCGCAAACAGTTGTTACTCCCCGGGGGAACTTTTGTGTAATAAGGCCCAGGTCAGTGAGTTGGTCTTTTAAGTATTTAGGAATTTTAAATCAAAGGTTACGCAGCACATTACTGTCAGTGAGCACTTTCGTTATGGAGTAAGAGATGATGTGCTCTGAGCCAAGGCCTGGAAGCTCAGCGATGCTCGAATCTAGGGGAGGCAACAGATTCATCGCATCGAGTCAGAAGCATTTCAAAAGGAGGCCTCACAAGCAGTGATTTTTATTGAATAGGAAGGAGAAGACTGGGGGAAAGCCAAGAGAATTGAATTTAAATTCTTGAATTATTTATTCCCACTGGTTTGCATGGCGCTAGGTAGCATTCCATTCCATCCCATCATGTCTCCTCACTGTGCCATTGCAGAGTGCCCAAATGTCACGCCAAATAGTGACTGTCCCATCCTAAAAAAGGCATGCTGGCAATCTTTGGATTCCATATGACAAAATACAACTGAGCAACAAACTCTCAATTTGGTTTTAATTTTCCACATAATTGTCCTAGATCTCATTCACTGTAACCAAATAACCTGTTGGGTACAACACGGACGTCATGGTTTCCTTGCTGGTTTTTCAAGGCTAACATTTTATTTAATATAGTTTATCACTATTGATACTCTTACTCTTATCTGATTGGTATCTGGACTGTCTTACTCCATATGCATATTTCTTCTGACCCCTTTAATTCATTCAGTAGTCCCTTAAGGATGATGAATATGTGTCTAGTTGCTGATGTCATCATTGGTAGGTTCCTGAAAGCCTTTCTACGATACCAGTGTTGTGGCTTTCTATTATTTTGGCGTGAACCACATTCAACCTCGCTGTGGACCAATGTAGGCCTTGTGGTGCCTGAAAATGAATACTGTGAGGCACTTCATGAACCCTGAGCAGTGGCGGCTGTTGACATTTGAAAGTGGTGAGCATAAAAGTTCAGGATGAGTACCCTGTGTTGAGAGAGTGTAGCGATCGATCCAGTCAGTTATAAAGGTGGGTTTGGGGGGTGGCTTCCCTCCAGGGAAAATTTTGAAAAAGAAGTAGGAAAATCATGTATTTTCAAGCAAATGTGAGAAAGCAAGAAGGTCTATAGAGTGATTGCAAAAGTGTAGACTTAAAATATTGAAACACATAAAAATGCTACATATCTCACTCAATTAAAATTGTTCAAGAGCTAGTGTAGTGTGTACATTCAAATTGTATTTTATGTTGATATAATTTATAAGTTATACAGACAGTATATTTTGTCACAGTGCCACTATGTGCAGCAGACCAGGCTAGCTACTAGCTGCACTGTACACTCACAGCATACCTGCTAATTCACTGGCCTATTCACAAGAGCACAGTGCATCAAAGGCAAGTGGGACCTTCTGGGATTTCCTGCCTCCATGATTACACTGGTACAGAGTACAGCCCGAGGCAATATGTCAGTGCCATCACTTGGAATCTGTTACCAGGCCCTGTGTTTTTAGGTCGATCCTACAGCGCTCATTCGCTGTCTCCAAGACCTGCTGTAATTACTTACATGACGTTAAACCCGCCTGCTGCTTGTCATAGGTTCCCTCAAGTGCCCCTCTTAATTGTTGCACCCTGACTCGCTCTGGCAGCCGATAGCTCACTTCCCTTCACTGCAGAGGAGCAATGGCCAGTTACAGTCTCCTTATGGTTTCATTCGTTATGTGTGTTTTTGGAGAATTCTTTTTTTAAATTGTTGCTTTCTGTCTATGGCTGCTTGTTATTCTTTCCTCATGCCGAGCCGCAGAGAGCTGAGCTTGGTTCAGCTCCCCATACCACCAGTGACGTCCCCAAACCTTCCCGGTCCCTTTCTTGCAGTCTGCCTGCTGAAGTTCCTCGGCCCCCATGCCCTCTGCAGAGCACTTTGTTTACCAAGCTCTGTTGTGGTTTCCGAGCTTGGTTGCAGTTCCTGTGATGGCTGTGGCTCGTGTACTGCCAGCTTAGAAGCTCTGCTGCGGTTGATGTCCTCTTAAACATCCTCTGTGTTTGTAAGCTGCATGTTTTAAAGCTGTCTTTGTGTGCTTAGTTTTAATAAGACTCACTACGTGCTTTATAACCCCGCGGCACTGACCCATTATCAGCCTTCGAAGGATGAAAAAGGCAGACAGCATGTTAGAGGATCTGCAAAATAAAATCT
Source organism: Triturus cristatus (assembly GCF_964204655.1). Lineage (NCBI taxonomy): Eukaryota > Metazoa > Chordata > Amphibia > Caudata > Salamandridae > Triturus > Triturus cristatus. The sequence continues at coordinate 1,043,495,259 of NC_140588.1, forward strand.
AGTAATGACCAAGAGACAAGTCTCTCGGTGCACTGAAACCTGTGTGTGCGGCTTCAGACGCTCGTGTGGCCGCACTTTCCCAAATAACTGTGCATCTCGTTGGACATGTGAGGTCATTTATTACAGATCCAAATTTTTCAGGAGTACTGAGGCCCGCGCTTCCAGATTTTTTAGTTGTATGGGACTTGTGTTTCATCCACTAACGTGTGTGATTTAAGTCTGTGGCTGAAAAATGTGGGCACCATTTTAAATGTGCCTTATGCTGCTATAGGGCAAAGGCGATTAATACTGTAAACATGACAGGAAACTTTCAAATACGAACATCATTGATGTATCCCCGTGGTAGAGGCCCTCCAGTGTATCATATAGCGTTACCTTCAAATGCAGCACCATTGTTTCGGTGTGTGTCTGCATCTCTGTAACAGGAACAAACGGTTTGCGCTGTGGTGCAATGATTGGTCAACACAAGAAACGGGTTTTTGAGTGTTAAACATGTGCCACATGCTGCATGCATAAAGACAGTTTAACAACAACCTCACATTATGTTTTTTTGTCAATTTTTTGGGTTACCGATCTAGGGGTCGCTGTCCCAGACACTCCATGCCTTAGCTGAAAAGGGCAGCATTTTCACAATGTTAAATATCTGAGCTGTGACGCTGTCGGAACATCCAAAAAAGCACTTGAATGTGCACTGATAAAAAAAAGAATAATACTAGGGGAAACTTAGTTCCTTTATAATAATGCTCTCGGCCAATAGTCATTTTAAAAGAGGCTCTTCAGAATCTCAGTTCATTAGAATTCGATTTAAAAATATTTTTTCCCCAAAGATGTCGCAAGCAGCTTTAATTCTAGCCATACGTTCGAATAAACTATGGGGCAGATTTACAATAACTAATGCATCCCTGCATATCAGCAGGGATGCGCCAGTTACTGTGCGTCACGGCTCTGCCATCATGGATGCGCCGCATTTACAATGTGGCGCACCATGGGGCAAAAAACGGACAGAGTCTTTGCTGGAGTTGCGTCGCAAGCGCGACGCGCCTCCAGCAAGGCTCTGGGGTACCCTATCTTCACAATGCTGCGTCAATCCTTACGCCTGCTTCAAGCAGACGCAGGGTTTTGACGCAGCATGGGCTCAAAAGTGACTGAGTGAAATCTTGTAGATTTCACTCAGCCACTTTTAAGAGGCGTTCCTGCGACGAAACGCCCCCCCTATGCAGGAACGCCTACATGTGGCGCAGGGCTTTACAACGTGATGCATCTCTCAGATGCGTCACGTTGTAAATACCCCGCAGCATGGCGCTGGTTTTGAGCCGCTGCTGCGTCACAAAAGTGACGCAACGGCAGCGTAAAAGAGGCGCAAGGGGCTTGTATATCTGCCCCTATATGACCATCTTTCTTAGTTGAAGGTATGACTGTATGAATGATGGATGGTTAGCCAGGCAGGTAAGCAGTGGACAGCAGTTCCTTTTAGTAATGCTCTTAACGCCTCAGTTTTTACACCTGGCAATGTAGTGTTGTTTATATTCAGGAGCTCAGCCATTTCTTTTTATTCTTTTTAAAAAGATAACAATGGTTATTGTTACACAATATTGAAACTGTCTGCTCTCCAAGCCACTTCAGAAAAGAACCCAAAACCGCCAATTAAACAGTTGTCTCTCTTATCGACACTGGAAGGATGAAATGCTGAAGGGACTTGTGGGACACCCCCGCGCCGCACGGCCACCAGCTGCTGCGTGTGCCCCATTGCCCACCCTCTGCCTCGCTGCCTGCCTCGCTGCCGGCTGCCGGCTGACTCTGCTGTTGTTTGTTTTGATTTTTGTTTTGTTTGACCGTCATTTGTGCCTGTATATTTTTATTTTCTGTGACCGTGTTAGCGTTTTTTCCTTCCTGTTTGCCCGCCTATCTCGCCGCCCTCCGTCTTCCCTCCCCGCTCCCCGCTTCCCGCCATCACCGCTGACCCCGCCCCTTTTTTCCTTCTGTTCCCTCCCCGCTCCCGCCTCCCAGCTGCTCCGCCCACCCGCGCACTTGGCCTTATATGGCGACCGTGCGACGCAGGTGAGTGTGACCCACTTGTGGGACACCCCCGCGCCGCACGGCCACCAGCTGCTGCGTGTGCCCCATTGCCCGCCCTCTGCCTCGCTGCCTGCCTCGCTGCCGGCTGCCGGCTGACTCTGCTGTTGTTTGTTTTGATTTTTGTTTTGTTTTGACCGTCATTTGTGCCTGTATATTTTTATTTTCTGTGACCGTGTTAGCGTTTTTTCCTTCCTGTTTGCCCGCCTATCTCGCCGCCCTCCGTCTTCCCTCCCCGCTCCCCGCTTCCCGCCACCACCGCTGACCCCTCCCCTTTTTTCCTTCTGTTCCCTCCCCGCTCCCGCCTCCCAGCTGCTCCGCCCACCCGCGCACTTGGCCTTATATGGCGACCGTGCGACGCAGGTGAGTGTGACCCACTTGTGGGACACCCCCGCGCCGCACGGCCACCAGCTGCTGCGTGTGCCCCATTGCCCGCCCTCTGCCTCGCTGCCTGCCTCGCTGCCGGCTGCCGGCTGACTCTGCTGTTGTTTGTTTTGATTTTTGTTTTGTTTTGACCGTCATTTGTGCCTGTATATTTTTATTTTCTGTGACCGTGTTAGCGTTTTTTCCTTCCTGTTTGCCCGCCTATCTCGCCGCCCTCCGTCTTCCCTCCCCGCTCCCCGCTTCCCGCCACCACCGCTGACCCCGCCCCTTTTTTCCTTCTGTTCCCTCCCCGCTCCCGCCTCCCAGCTGCTCCGCCCACCCGCGCACTTCGCCTTATATGGCGACCGTGCGACGCAGGTGAGTGTGACCCACTTGTGGGACACCCCCCCGCCGCACGGCCACCAGCTGCTGCGTGTGCCCCATTGCCCGCCCTCTGCCTCGCTGCCTGCCTCGCTGCCGGCTGCCGGCTGACTCTGCTGTTGTTTGTTTTGATTTTTGTTTTGTTTTGACCGTCATTTGTGCCTGTATATTTTTATTTTCTGTGACCGTGTTAGCGTTTTTCCCTTCCTGTTTGCCCGCCTATCTCGCCGCCCTCCGTCTTCCCTCCCCGCTTCCCGCCACCACCGCTGACCCCGCCCCTTTTTTCCTTCTTTTCCCTCCCCGCTCCCGCCTCCCAGCTGCTCCGCCCACCCGCGCACTTCGCCTTATATGGCGACCGTGCGAACGCGCAGCGGTCACGCGCAGCGGGCGCACCGATTGTGCGCCGAAGGCGCGCCAAAGGTAAGCCCGTCTGCGCCCGTCCGCGCCTGGACCGCGCCCAGTGCCAGGACCCCTGGACCTCGAAGACCCCGGCCGACCCGCCGGACGTACTCCGCCGCCACCCTCATCGCTCTCAACACCGGCCGACTCCCAGAATGCCACCAAGCCACACCACGACGCACCCACGGACCTTTCAGCTGCCACGCCTGCAAATTCACCTGCATCCGGACCTGCCTCGCACCAGCACCCGCCAAGTCGAACACCAGCAGCACCCACCTCAAGTGCATCCTGCTCAACACCCGCTCCGTCCACAGACACGCCATCGAACTCTGGAACCTCCTAGACGCCACAGCCCCTGACGTTGCCTTCCTCACAGAGACCTGGATGAACGCCTCTTCAGCTCCCGACATTGCCATCGCCATCCCAGAGGGCTACAAGATCGTCCGGAGGGACCGCAACGCCAACCAGATGGGAGGAGGCATCGCCATCATCCACAGGAACACCATCCGTCTCACGACCAGCACCGACAACACCCTGACCACCGCCGAACACCTGCATTTCCAGATCCACACCGACCCGAACACCACCCTCAGAGGCACCCTGATCTACCGACCCCCGGGACCACGCACACAATTCAGCGAGGACATCGCCGACTTCGTCAACCCGCATGCCCTCCCCTCCGCCGACTACATACTCCTGGGGGACCTCAACTTCTACCTGGAGAACAACAACGACCGCAACACCAGCACCCTGCTCGACAACCTCGCCAATCTTGGACTCAAGCAGCTGGTGTCCACCCCCACCCACCTCGCCGGACACACACTCGACGCAGTCTTCTCTTCCAGCACAGACATCGACTTCAGCCACGCCACAGATCTTCAATGGACGGACCACAGCTGCGTCCACTTCACCTTCAAGAGAACGACGACCCACCACCACCAGCAACAGGTTGCCCGAAGAAGCTGGAACAAGATCACTGCCGACCAGCTCGCCACCTCCCTGAGCCAGCACCCTCCTGCCAGCTCAGCGAACCCCAGCCAGGCCGCCGACAACCTCACGAAGTGGATCAGCAACTGCGCGGACGAACTCGCCCCGCTGAGGACCCCGCCCAGCAGACCCGGCAGCAAGAAAGCCCCGTGGTTCACCGACGAACTCAAGAGCTCCAAGAAGAACTGCCGAGCCCTCGAGAAAGTCTGGAGAAGGGATCCTACACCGGACAACAGGACCACCCTCAAGCTGGCCACCCGGAAGCACCACCAGCTGATCCGCGCCGCCAAGAAAACTGCGTTCAAGGACCGGCTGGACAACAACGCACACAACTGCAAGGAACTCTTCAACATCGTGAAAGAGCTATCCAACCCCAGCGCAGGAAACAACGACATCACCCCATCGCAAGACCTCTGCAACTCCCTCGCTTCATACTTCCACAACAAGATCGCGGACATACACAACAGCTTCAACAACCAACCAACGCACACCATGACCGAGCAACCACCCCCCACCACCACCCTCCACGCCTGGACCCCGATCAGCACCGAAGACACCATCCGCACGATGAACTCCATCCACTCCGGATCACCGACCGACCCCTGCCCTCACCACGTCTTCAACAAGGCTGACGCTGTCATCGCACCCCACCTGCGAGACATCATCAACACATCCTTCAACACCGCCACCTTCCCTGAGAGCTGGAAGCACGCCGAACTCAGCGCTCTACTCAAGAAACCCACAGCGGACCCCACCGAACTCAAGAATTACCGTCCCATCTCGCTCCTCCTGTTTCCTGCCAAAGTCATCGAGAAGACTGTCAACAAGCAGATGGCCGCCTTCCTCGAGACGAATGGATCCCTCGACCCCTCACAGTCCGGCTTCCGAGCCAATCACAGCACCGAGACCGCCCTCATCGCCGCCACCGATGACATCCGAGCCCTGATGGACAACGGAGAAACAGCGGCCCTCATCCTCCTAGACCTCTCCGCGGCATTCGACACTGTCTGCCACCGCACCCTAGTACAGCGCCTCAGCAACGTCGGAATCCAGGACAAGGCGCTGGAATGGATCATCTCCTTCCTCGACGGAAGAACACAGAGAGTCCGTCTACCACCGTACAAGTCAGAGGCCACCGAAGTCATCTGCGGCGTCCCTCAAGGATCCTCTCTGAGCCCCACCCTCTTCAACTTCTACATGAGCCCCCTCGCGGCCATCGCACGCCAACACAACCTCAACATAATCTCCTACGCCGACGACACCCAGCTGATCCTCTCCCTGACCAACGACCCCGCCGCCGCCAGAGCCAACCTGCACGAAGGGATGAAAGAAGTAGCCAAGTGGATGACGACCAGCTGCCTGAAACTGAACTCGGAGAAGACGGAGGTCCTCATCCTGGGCTCCTCACCCTCCGCCTGGGACGACTCCTGGTGGCCTCCCGCCCTGGGCACCGCACCCAAACCGACAGACCATGCACGCAACCTGGGCTTCATCCAGGACTCCTCCCTCTCCATGACCAGGCAAGTCAACCACGTCTCCTCGGCGTGCTTCAACATCCTACGCATGCTACGGAAGATCTTCTGGTGGATCCCCACCGAGACCAGGAAGACCGTCACCCAGGCCCTCGTCACTAGCCGACTGGACTACGGCAACGCCCTCTATGCCGGTACCACCGCCAAGCTCCAGAAGAGACTCCAGCGGATCCAGAACGCCTCAGCCAGACTCATCCTCGACATCCCACGAACCAGCCACATCTCCGGACATCTGAGAGACCTTCACTGGCTCCCCGTCAACAAAAGAATCACCTTCCGCCTCCTCACCCACGCACACAAAGCCCTACACGACCAAGGCCCGAGCTACCTCAACAGCCGAATCAACTTCTACGCTCCCAAACGCCACCTCCGATCAGCCAACCACGCCCTCGCCGCCGTCCCCCGCATCCGAAGAGCGACTACAGGAGGAAGGTCCTTCTCCTACCTGGCCGCCAAGACCTGGAACTCCCTCCCGACCGACCTGCGCCTGACCCAAGACCACCTCTCCTTCAGGAAGAAGCTGAAGACCTGGCTGTTCGAGCAGTAGCGGCACCCCCCCCACCCCCAGCGCCTTGAGACCCTACGGGTATGTAGTGCGCTCTATAAATGTCATTGATTGGATTGGATTGGATGTCAGCGGTTGGATACAGAGAGACTTCTGCAGTGGGCGCTTTACTGGTCATTCGACCTCACTGCTCTGTAGCGAGCTCGCTGTTGCTCTGCCAGTGCTCGCCGCATTATCCTCTGTCACACCCAATGTGTTTATGAAAACTATATTAAATACCTGAATAGATGTGTAATGTATCACAAATTATGAAAAATACAAAGCATCAACGTTTCTTCACTGATAATTCAGGAAAAAGCTCGTGATAATGCCATACATAATATTTATAACTTTCTCACCCATCACAGACACTTCCAAAGACATTTATCAATCACGGTCACTCCGCTGATGCTTCTCGTCAGTGAGACGTCCTTCACATGCATTAAGACTTAAGAGTAATGGTGCGAAAGGTTGGATCAGTAGAACGATTCAACGCAAATGGCAAGTAAACAAAAAAACAAAAAACAAAGAGCCAAGGTATGTGGTGCAAAACGCAGGAGAGTAAAACAATCCAAACATTAATCGAAAATAACACATCCGCACAGCTAGTAAAATCCATCGGGGGCTGTTGAATATCACAGAGAGATGCCTGGCTTTGGGTGGGGGGAGCTTATAAGGTTATAACTATTATCATTACTTTGTAGTAAAAATACTGATTCTGTTTAGAACCTTGCAGCGATAACAGCAACACTCATTGTAATCAATACATTATTGTTTGCATTAATATTAATAATCCATTTGCTGAACTTTACACTGCAAACATTGTTCTTTCGCTTCAAGACTGATTACAATGTTTTCCCACACTTTTTGGAGTATTTCACTCTTGTTGGTGATTGCGTTATAATCACTACTGCGCTCGGACTGAGGCCAGCGGTGGTCATAGCCGCTAGTGGTCGTTTCGAGAACGCCTGCGCCAACGGTTGACGCCATCATTGATTTACCTTGATGATAAATAGAATGTCCGGCTTCTCTGCGTTTACAAAGAACAGCGGTGCTGAAAATGTATGCGACAGTGGCGTAACGAAAGTTGAAGGGGTCCGCTGCAAGGTACACGGATTTAATCGGGAGCTCTCAGGCTTGAGTACTGTGCTGAGGAAGCCCCCTGCAGCTCGTAGACCCCTGCACTGCGGGGGCTTGTGTTACACCCCTGGTAGGCCACTGGAGGGCAAGAGAGGAGTGAACGTCACAATTTAAAGTTTCTGTCCAATAAGCAGCCGTGAGGGGCCGTCTGCATGACTGCCAAGGGTCCTCCATGTTCGAAGCATTGAGTTTCCAGGTCCTCAGAGTGTGAAGCAAAGCCAGTCCCATTTTTCCATCATCTTTCTGGTACTTGTCCTTTTATCCATTATAAAAATTCAATGCTACAAATGACTTGAGTTAAAACCTGCCTTAATTATTTAAGCATGTCCGAAATCGGGAACTTTTAGCGTCCTGTGGGCAGTGGCGTAGCCAGTGTGTCATGGACCCTAGTGCAGGGAAGTACATGCCCATCCCCCCAACATATACTGTTTTCTATTGTCAAACACAACGATAACCAGGGTACAATTGGCTCCCAAGGGTTCTAGGCCCTGGTGCCACTGCAACTGCTGCACTAATAGAAGATAAGCTGCTGCCTGTGTGAGAGATTATTCTTATTTTAAACAGTGTTCCATTTCTTTCCTTCTCATCCTTGTTTATTCAATTTGCAGACAAAACTTCAAAAAACTGCTGGTGTGTTTCAATTACGCTCATGCATAATGCTAGGTATTTGTTTCATCTTATGTTGGCAAATGCAGTATTTATCAAATTTGTCGCAAATATACTGTATAGATGAGTTCTGTGTCGGCCTTCCCAGGCGTCATATACTTCACTTTCATACTCAAAATTTAAATAAAACGGTGACTTTGAATACATACTTTGCGTCACTCTACTCTATGGCAGTGCACTCTACCCCACATGCACTCTTTGCCACTGCACTCTACACATCTCCAGGATAGGACACAACACTATAGTTTGCACCACTCCACTTTATGCCTCTCCAAACTACTCTACTCTGCAAAACTGTACTCTCCGCCACTCCACTCTATACCACTTTACTCTACTCTAAAGCAGCCTACTCTATGCCACTCCACTCTATGCTACACCCCTAAAAGCCCCTCTTTTACAATTTGTGCCACTCCACTCTACTGCACTATATGCTGTGCCACTCTATGTCACTTTACTATACACCACTGAGCTCTACATCACATAATTGCTATACACATAATTCCACCGCACACCATCCCACATATATACTCGACACAAATCCACTCCACAATAAGCAATTCCATGCCACACAATTGCACAACTAATAATTCCAATCCAACACACATAATTCCAATTAAACCAAATACATCCAATCCATACCACAAAGGTAAAACACATTGCCATTTGCAACGCCAATAGTTTTAACTAAAAAACTGCGAGACCTATTGCCATTCCATTCCATTCATTAGTCTTTATTATCGATGCATTACATCATAAAAGACAGTTACAAAACATAAAAGAATACATATTAATAAAAAGACATAATTAAAAAGAGAAACATGAACAGAATACTTAAAAATAATCCAATATCCTAATGCCTCTTGTTTCTAATAAACCAAACCCAAGCCAAAAATTTAGCAACAGCAATAGCAACATATTCACTTGGCTCAAATCTCAACATTTCAAGTGCTTCTGACCCTTGTCTAGTGCCCAAAGTTCGACATAATGGTTTGAGCCATTTAGCTCGGGGTGCGGCATAGACAGGACAAACAAAAAAGATATGGCCAACAGAATCTATACAGTCAAGACAACTTTTACAAGAGTCGCTAGACATACCCTTCCATTTTTTGGTGAAAGAGTTGGTCGGAAGTGTGCCTACCCTAAATTGATGATAAAGTTTCCTGTCACAAGGTCTGGTGATGGTATCCCAGTAAGCTTCGAGGAGTGGAGTTCTTTTTTGGGCTAGGAACCTTCCTGTCAAGGACTCTGCAGTAGCTGAGTTAATATGTTTCTGCTGCACCATTGACCAATAGAGGCTCTTAAAGTCTTTCTTAGAGGGAAAGGGGTTGTTAGCTGGGTCGGTCCATAGATTGCCCAACCCCATAGATTCCAGGAGTTGCTTAGTCTGTTTGAACCAGGGAATATTGCCAGCCCCCAGGATAGATCGCACATCAAGAAAGGCCTTTGCATAGAGGTCCAGCTCAGGGACTGTCCATAAACGCCTCCAAAAGGCCAATGGCTTAAACCTTGCAATGTCTTCAAACGAGTGACAGCCGAGGTCCAACAGGAGGGGTTTGACAGGGGTAGAGCATGGAAGGCCCGTAAGCAATCTGAGAAATTTATATTGTGCCTTAACCAGAAGAGAAAGATCAGCGAAACCCCAAAGTTCAGCGCCGTAAAGGATCGCCGAGTTGATCCTCACATTAAAGATTTTGATGGGGGGGCCTATCATTCTCGACTGGGATTGCTTATGTTCTTTAACTAGGCAACCAGAAAGCTGAGCAAATTTTAGAGATAGAACATCAATTTGCGGCCTCCAATCCAACTTGTTTTCAAAAACTACCCCTAGATAGGTCATAACATTTGTACGTTCAAGCAAGGCTTTGTCCATGGAGACATGGCCCTTTATACCTCTCCCTTTGTTAAAAACCATATATTTGGTTTTGGACACATTGACAGACAAGTCAAAATCAGAGCAGAAATTCGTAAAGACATTGAGTGCCACCTGTAGTCCAGATAGGGTCTGGGAGAGAAGTAGGGTGTCATCGGCGAACATAAGGAGTGGAATTTTAATACCTCCCAACGTTGGGGCGTCCGTCGATGTGTTGGAGTAATACTTAACAACACTGTTAATAAACAATAAAAACAAGGTGGGAGCAAGGACGCACCCCTGCCTGACACCCCGATTGACCCTGAACCGATCAGTGACCTGGCCCTGTTTTCCCCAGCGAACTTGTGCATAGTTATTGTCATGGAGCCTAATGATGATATTCAGGAGATCGGGAGGAAGCCCTTGCTCAGCCAATACGCTCCAAAGTTTCGTCCTATTGACTAGGTCAAATGCTGACCGAAGATCTACAAAGGCAGCGTATAAAGTACCGCCACACAAATAGACCGTTTTCCAGACAATCAGTTGAAATTTGAATGCCTGGTCGATGGTACTGGTACACGGTCTGAAACCGGCTTGAAGAGGAGAGATGATATCCTCCTGCTCAATCCAAGCCTGGATTCGTGCCAAGATCATTCTAGCGATAATTTTCTGGACCGAGTCAATAAGACTAATTGGGCGGTAGTTCCCCGGGCATGAGCGATCACCTTTTTTAAAAATGGGAAGAATCTCGGCCCCCCCCCAAGAATCAGGAATATCGGCCCCTCTGGCTACGGCGTTGGCAAAATGTGCGATGTAAGGCACCCAATTCACTGGGTCAGATTTAAAGAGATCCGTAGGAACACAGTCCATGCCTGGCGCCTTACCACTTGGAACCTTACTTAAAGCCTTTTCAACCTCAGCACAGTCAAAGGTTAAGGTCGAGGAAAGAGAAAGGTCCCCGGTTATAGCTGGGGCAGGCCCCTCAACCTGTGGGGAAACTGAGAACTGGGATTCAAAGTGAGTCACCCAGGCGTCCGGAGGGACATGGTTGAAAGGGACCTGGCTGTTCTGGGAGTTACCCCACTTGACAATGTGCCAAAAGAGGGTTAGATTCCGGTGCTTACTGGCAGCCAAAAGGTTGTTCCAGTGATCGTTATCCCACTCTTGTTTGGCCTTGGCTTTGGCCTTAATATAGATTTTCCTAGCCAGTCTAACATTATCTGGATCTTTATTAGCAATAGCAGATTTTAACTTGCTAAATGATTCTCGGCAAGCTTTATTGTACCAGGAAGATGGTTTTAGAGTGACGGATTTCTTGGCCTTACAAGGTTTTGAAAAAAGGGATTTAAGGCCAGTGAAAAGATGATCATGTATGCGTGTAGCTTTACCAACAACATCCTCAGTGTTCTGAAGAGACTGTAAGTCAACCAGAGCACCGGATACCTTGGAACTAATCACGGACAATAATTCAACATCAATTGCAACCTTGTCCCAGCGTACACGCCGTTGATCATTAGTTAAAACGGCTTCCGCGGTCACTATTTCAGAGGGTTTGGATCTATGAGCTGGGCAAAGTAAAAGACTTAAAACCAACGGGTTGTGGTCACTCTCCGGGCGGTCTAATATCGCCATATCACTTAAAGTGGACCAGAACTCGATTTTAACAAGGGCATAATCAATTCTGCTGTTACAACGTCGGCCATCTGAGAAAGTCATCTTTCCACCCTTATCAGAGGCGGTCCTCCCATTGGCGGCCCTGAATCCCCGCTCCATACATAATCCCATCCACTGAGTGGCAGACTCTGTCCACCTCTTAATAGGAGGGAGATCAAGAGGGGGAATATTTAAAATCGCATCTACTTCCCAAGTTAGTGAGTCAAGAGTAGAGAGCAGAGGTTCAAAACAGCAATTTAGATCGCCCACAATAAGGACATTAGTATATATGTCAATAGTGTCCAGAAACCCATCTAATAATAAAAAGGTATTAGTACCACGTCCACCAGGGAGGCCTCTATTGTAGACGTTTACAATTAAAACTACGGGATCGTTGTTGTGTTGCAAGGAGATAATTAGTAAGTCGGGGCTGTCAATAGCTAATTCCTTGAGTGAATACCCAAGGGATTGCTTAAACCATATACAGAGCCCGCCAGACGGGCGGCCCCTGGTGCCACGGATTGCCCCCTTGAAAAAGTTTACAAACCCGGAAAGATAGATCGGGTCCACAGCCCAAGTTTCCTGGAAAACCAGGATATCATGGGTGTTGACCCAGCCTACCCATTCTTCAGAGGATACCCTGCTACTAAGGCCCGCAACATTCCACGAGACCAGGGTCAGGGGCATAGAACTGGATGGCATGGCGCATGGTACTGCGGGGGCGGGACCCTTAGTAGTTGGGGTAATTTCAATATTAATGGGGCCCCCAGTCTCGCTTTCAGTTGGGCAAGGATCAATGAGGGGGAGGGATGGACTAATTAGTTGAGAAAACGGGGTACTGGGAGACATATTTTCCAAGCCAACTTGAGCCCCCCGTAAACCACCACTCCCTGTTTGCACTGGATTAACTGAACCAAGACAGACTTCCCACAAATTACTCGAGTTTTCCCGATAAGGTAACTGTCAGTCAACCCCATCTAATGAGTTCAAGGGTGTATAAAAATTTGACAGTGGAAGATAAAAATCCGGCCTTATCTGGCGGTGGGAAGACCTATTTACCCTTTCCCAAGCATAGGACATATCACGTATTGTGGCAGAAGGTTTTTGTGGATAAAAGTATGACAAATCCACTGTAGATATGCCAGTCCCTCTCAAGGTATTGGAAAAAGAACAGATATGCCTAACAGCCCTGGGGTCACGGAAATTTATAATCACACAATCTCCCTCCACCTGTTTGACTCTATTGCCCAACCAACATACCCTACGAACGGTCATTATTTCAGCCCGTAGTCCAGCAGATAAAGGCCTGTTGGTATTTAGCCAATGTGAGACTTTGTTCTTCAGCTCACTATGACACTCGGACTTTGTCTGGAGGAGCCGAGGAACACCCACCATTATAATAGTATAAGGCTGGGACTCGGGTGGAAGATTGATGGATGGGAAATTTTGATAGGAGTCAACATCCTCTAAGTTGGACTTGCTGGTAGAGATGTTGTTAGTATTGATGGCAGTGTTGATATTGCAATCTGTTTCTCTCGGGACCTCAATATTAACCTGGAGGCAAGGAACATCCACCGCCTGGACATTGTGTGTCGGGATATTGGGTAATGCTCCATCCAAGGGTGTGAGAGCCGTGGAAGCAAGCCTGGATTTATCGGCAATGTCTTTGTTAGAGGAAGTTGCATGATCAATGGAAGACACTGCAATCTTTTCCAGCAGGGACGTATTGGCAGATACCATACCCTCTAGCTTCTCAAGTGAGGAGGCGAGACGAGTAACTCGCTCTAATAGTGGGAGGAGTAGTGATTTAAATAACTTCTCTATAGGCTTGAGAAGATCGAAGGTAGAAGAGTCTGCGTTAGATTGAACGGAGGGAGGGAGCGGGGACTTCAAACTACCAGATGCCAAATGGGAACTAGCAGACGTAGTAGGGTTGGGAGCTTCACAGGTAAGTGCAGATTTATGAGGGTTAGACACTTTGGAGGTTTTAGCTCGTTTCCCCTTAGAAGGGGCTCCCGTACGTTTCCTTTTACTCGGGATGTGCCTGGGCTTAGGGGCCTGGATCGTTGCTCCAGTAGATTGCTGGTCGATGGTGGACGGTGGAATATAAGTGCTATCAATGGTTTGGTCACCGCTAGTATCAGGGGTACTAATTATCTCGTGGATATCCACCAACGGGCAATGATCAAAGGTGTCCGGCGGTGCATTTAAGGTATTACCAGACAAATTGGAAGGAGGTTGGGGCTGGCTGTTATCAGGCGAAACAGCTGACATAATATTGCCAAGGGAAGATCTTTTAGCGGAAAGTTCTAGGGACAATCTTTTTTCCGTTAATAAAATCTCGTGTTCAAGAACACGAGCAGCTCTAGTAATAAAATTATCAAGAGTCCCTGTAACTTGACCCCCTACGCTGCTCCTAGCCACCTTCCTGCCAGACCTTAAGGAGGTCATGATTTAGGGAATGAGCAAACAAACAAACAAACTCAAAAGGTGGTAAACAAATAAACCTCCGATGATAACAAGAAGATGAAATTCACTAAAAATGTCCAGAACACACTACAATGTTTAAGCACAAAATGTGGGCAACCAATGCTATATAAACAGTTCACCAGTCGGCAATGGCGCGTGTACTCACAGTACCAGCAAAGTATGTGACTTGTTTAAGGCGGCTCGTTTTAAGGAGGTGGCCCGCCCCGACCACAACCGACCACGAACGGCCACAAACGGCCCGCTCTTTGCCCGGTCTTCGCCCCGGTCCGCGCGCGTTTCGCTGGCGCGTAACAAGTTAGTGGCGTTATTGGCAATGGGCGTCAAGAAGGGGGCGGCTCCAGGAAGAGCAACCAGGTGAGGCTGATGTAGTTGGCGCTGGGCCCCTTGGTCCTCGCAGTCCCAGAGTGAAAGAAGCAGCAGCCTTCCCCCGTGAATCACCTTAGCGTCTCTGGAGGTCAGTAAGCTCCGAGGCACACAGCACGAATGGGGGCTTTGTCAAGCTTTTATCCAGAATGTAACAACGAGCGGCACCCGCAAAGCGGGGGCCGCGAGGCGTGGAATGGTGCAGGGAGGCGGCTCTGGGAAGAGCAACCAGGTGAGGCTGATGTAGTTGGCGCTGGGCCCCTTGGTCCTCGCAGTCCCAGAGTGAAAGAACAGCAGCCTTCCCCCGTGAATCACCTTAGCGTCTCTGGAGGTCAGTAAGCTCCGAGGCACACAGCACGAATGGGGGCTTTGTCAAGCTTTTATCCAGAATGTAACAACGAGCGGCACCCGCGAAGCGGGGGCCGCGAGGCGTGGAATGGTGCAGGGAGGCGGCTCCGGGAAGAGCAACCAGGTGAGGCTGATGTAGTTGGCGCTGGGCCCCTTGGTCCTCGCAGTCCCAGAGTGAAAGAAGCAGCAGCCTTCCCCCGTGAATCACCTTAGCGTCTCTGGAGGTCAGTAAGCTCCGAGGCACACACAATGTATTGCATTTCCAATGCTTGTTCTTTATGTCCTGACAAATGGCTTGAATTTTATTGCTTGCCTTCGGAAGCGATTGTTTTCAGCAAACCAGTCTATGTAGGCTGCAACCCATTTGTCAGGCCATAAACCCAGCACACAGGGCTCAGGATGGGCTGTAAGGTATGTTGGAGAAGGAAATCCTTGCCTTTGATGCGCAGGCGCGACAGCACGAGACCACTTCCATGCGAGCCTACGGCGAGCCTGCAGGCATTTCACCAATCCTCCTAGGCTCTTTTGAAAAGCTGGATCAGGGGCTGCTCTGACGAAGCACCAGCTATATGGCCCTTTGGGAAATCTAGAGTTAGGCTTGATTGTGTACCTGGAAACTGCAGCAGGCCGCACACAAGGAGTACATGCCCAGGCGAGGCACAGAGCCAGCAGCCGCTCTGCTTTGTTCACTACTTCCGTAACAAATGAAACGGACTAGTATAAATAACATAAGCAAGCACATGGACGTCTTTACATGAGTGAGTCTGTCATTGACGTTTGCATCAGGCGCTTTGAACATGATCAGTGCTTTAGATTTGTGAAGACGGAATTGTGTGATCCTGGGCTAATTCCTAGAATTCCCCGTTCATCTGCTTTCTTGTCTACTAAATCTGTTTGCTCCCGGATTCAGTCTTAACTAAACATGCCTTTTAAAGGGTATCAGGTAACATATCACTGGCAGAAGATAAAGGCCCGAATGCCAATGGCGCAATCCTGGTTACATCCTGCTGTTTAAATGCTGTCCCCCAGCCCCTGTCTAATCCCCGCTCATGATGTCATCCGCATCATGACGCCATCAGGTTACGTGTGATGCTGGCTCTACCCACCTTCACCCACGCTTCCTCCTGTGGCGTTAGGTAAAACACAGTTCTATAGTTGGACATTTGTTTATCCAGGTAGAAAGTTTCATTACAGGAAAAGCTTACACTAAACCCCCTATGAATCAACTCAGTATATTATTTACTTACATTCACGTCCCCACCGCAACCCTTTAGGAAAACAAAATCATAATTTTAAAACCGAAAGCAGTTGATTTATGTAATCTAAAGCCGTCATTGTCCTATGAAATTTTGTGCACTGGCTTCCCGTTTTCGTGGCATTTCTTCATATATTTTTCTTTAGCAAGCGGACAATGGGCGTGAGTTATATTCTTAAGAAGAGTCTAGCCTCCCCCTGGAGGTTCTAGTCCCTATGCTCCCTGGCTCGGAGGTGGGGAGCTCAAAGTTCCCTTCCTCCCTAAGTAGTTGAGGTGGAGGGTTAAATACCTCCTCCACCTCACTAGCTTCCCCATCTCCCTGTGAGTCTTCCTCCTCAGGAGAGGGTTGGACCTTTTCATACTCTCCTGGAGTTCTATTCTGGTAGGGTTGAACCCAGTTTTTAGTAGGTCTCGCCTAATTAGCACGCAAGCGCTGCATTGGAGTGACCTCTTATAATCAGTCTGCACTTTTGTGGAAACTTGTGCATGTACTGCACTGTTTCAAATGAGCGCTCGTGCATATATGGCGTTTACCTTGCGGGAGCGAGCATGGTGCACATCGTGTGCCATCTGTTTGGTTTCCTATTTCAAAGGCTTCGTCCTGCTCACGTTGTTGCCACGCGTCCGGGCACTGTTTTCTGTAAACAGCTGCATTCCTTGCTATTCCTCGCTTTCACTTTTGCCGTTGCGCGTCTGAATCGCTCTGAACTTCCGGCCTACACGAGCGTGCACCACTCGCGGGATGCTGCAGCTGCATTCCTCCTTTGTTCTGCTTGCTCATGCGATTACAGCTCCCATTCCGTGTTGCAGCAATGCTTTATGCTGAGGGCTCAATTCCCGTGCTGAGGTTCTGGGCAAATCACTCTTAGCGGCTGGCAAGCGGAACTGATGTAGAGATTTTATGCGGCTACTGACCCCAGGGATGAGGAGGCATGGTGATGCTCCGGAGCACTCTACAGACAGCATATGGACGGGATGCTGTTCCAAGCATGGCGCAAGACGCTTCTAAGAACTTTATGGTTGCTCCTCTCGCTCGCAATGGCAACATTTTCCTCTCACAAAATAAAGGGGCATGGCAGGGGCATGCGCAGCGTTAGGTTATGTGAATTTGCTGCATGGCTGCTTATAAACAGAAGGGGAGTTAGAGGGCGCGCTTCGGATCCACCTTTACTCTGGTTCCCCGTGACTGCAGCCCGGGGGGTGAGGTAACTCACTTCGTGTAAGGTTTCCCTTTGAGAGAAGCCGGCGCTGGCTGGGGGAGGGAAGACAAAAAGGCCCCAGGATGTTTACCCACAACAATTCAAGATGCCACCTGCAAAGGCCTTTCCACATCAAGTTTAAATACGCACCAAATAACGATATAGCTGAAAAGTTCAATGCCCCGTGCAGGGCCCCTCTCCTGCTTCACAAACACAATGAGGCAAATGACCTCAAATAACAGGCCTTTAACGGGACACTTCCGTAGACCGGTCTGTGCAGTTGTAAAACTTTTACATTATATTTACAGTTTTGAGAAACGTGGAGCCCGCGAAGAATGCCAGCTGCTTCCCGCTTGCTAAAATATAGATGCCCTTTATCCTACAAATAAAAAAATTTTGCCACTTTAATTTCCAAGTGAGACTAATGTGCTCATCACCTTTAATTGTTTTTTCCCTAAATACTAGTGCACCAACAGAAGCCGGTGGGTTGTCTAGGAGGGCAGATCTGCATTGAAGGCTCAGCTGGAGATCATGCTTGGAAGCTTGGAGTCTGATGTTTAGGCTTTTGTTTCCTAGTGCAGTGCACATCCAGAAGGGAATGCCCATGCATCTGGGATCAATAGGCGAGCCTTTGGACTAGCCTGTAACAGCTTGCTCATTCTTTTACCAGAAACGTGCTTTTTAAACAACCAATACACACGGGTGAACGCGAAACTGCTCGTGTGTTTGTTGCTGTGCAGTGGGTATGCGAGAGAGCTTCAGTGTGCTTTAAATTTGATACCTTGGGTATGCCCAGGCTCTCTTGGTGCAGTGACTTATACTAAACAGAAATATGACACTGCAGCCGTTTGTTGCCGGTTTTCCATTGAGCAAGGAGCAGGGCTTTGCGTGGTATGGAAAAAAGTGTGTGGAGGGGTCTCTCATAGGCGTGTGGCCGATGTAATTAAGGGCGTGGCTTAAAACACGTAAGCTAAACATCTGTACTTAGCAGAGTGTGCCGCCCTGGCCTTTTGTTGGTTCTGTCCGTACATTACACCTACAAAAAGCTGGGACTATTAGCTTTGTCAATGGCTGTAAGTTGCATAGCAGAAATAAGCAATAACTATAGCTTAATTGTATATAGTATTGAAAAGACTTTCTTCTTGTGGGGGAGGTTGTGGTGTAAGGCTAAAGCTGCCGACCTTTGAGCGAAGAGGGCAGGTTCAAGCCTAACGTCGGCTCAACAGCCTGTGATTCAAATAAGCATTGGTATAGCCAATAGGTCTCGCTTTTGGGACCTTATAGGTATTTAGTTATGCAGCACAATATCCTTGGTGCAACAACATCAACTGTTTCATGGCTAATCACTTATAAGGTCCCAAAGGCGAGACCTATTGGCTATGCCAATGCTTGTTTGTCTAGCTTTACAGAGAAGCCTTAGCTCCCTAACCCTGAGGTTGTAGTAAGGGGTGAGGTTGAGCTCCTCAGCCACATTCCCAGTGTTGCTCTTGTTTCTAAAGTGGGGTTCTTTTTTAGAAGTCCTACACTAACAGTTCTAAGTACTTCCCCCTAACTTCAGTGACTTTTACTTTTTCTGAAAAAGGCTACAGGGACTTAACACAAGGCCCTTACAAAACTTTTATACGTTTGTAAAAATTAGCCAATTCAAAAAATGAGTTGTACTAAAGTCAATTTTTGGATTCTTGTCATGTGATCAGAGGTTGACTAAGTTAGTCCAATAAATGCAAGGCTTTACATCTCACCGCTGGTTCACCAATGTAGGAAGCTGGCTCTGTATATACTATACCAAAGTAAGGTATAGTGTGTACAGAATCCAGTGAATCACCAGAAGTATAACAGAGGCTAAATTAGGTAAGTATTAACTGCTCTCTTTGTGGTAGTATGGGCGAGCAGTTAGGCTTATCCAGAGGGAGTGTTAAGCATTTATTGTATTCACTCACTCAAGGACTGAATACACACACTCAGAAACAGAATCCGGACCCATTGGGTAAGTGTAAAAAATGTATACTTGTATTTAATTTCTAGAATCAAGCAGGACTTGGTTACAGGTAGGTAAAATGTACTTTCAATTGTAAAACATAACACAAAAATGCAATTGGGAATGGATCTGCAATTGTTACAGGTTTGTATGGGTTCAAAAAGCAGTTTAAATTACACAGTAACTTTTAGAATACTTTATTACTTTCAGATTACATTGACTACTTAGGGTGGTATGCCTTGCTACCACACCGAGGATCGCTCAATACACACTAAGTAAGAGTTTTAAAGCTTTGTAGTTTAGTTACTCTTTCTCCATACAAACATCAGTTCAACAAAACATTTTTGGCCCAAAAACTCATAACATAGGTTAATATGGGAGAAAAAAGGTTATCGGTTTTACAGGTAAGTAAACGTCTTACAAGTGGTAGTTTTGGGGGATAGGACCAAGGTTCCCCAAGGTCTAAGTAGGCACTCAAGTTGCACCTCTGGCAGCACTGGGGTGGCCGGGTGCAGAGTGCAGGGGTCCAATGTTAGCCAATGGGGCCAAGGAGGCCATTGGTTTGGGACTGCGTACGAGCAGGCCACTCGGATGTGGGAGCAAAGCTCCTGAGATTAAGTTCAGCACTGCAAGGACCAACAATCAACATAAGAGCTGCATCACCAGTAGCACAGGGGTGGCGGCATACAAGGTGCCAAGAGGATGTCTGGGGCCCAGTGGTTTTCAATGGAGACCATCGATTTGGCAAAGTTGCTGCAGGCTCGGGCAGGAGGAGACATACGTTGGGTTTTGGGAAGATGCCTGGACACCGTTGGTTGGGCCACCGAGTGCAGGGGTGTTGAGTGCAGCGGTGTCGAGTGCAGGGGTCGAGTGCAGGGGCATCGAGTCTTGTTACCAGCTCTGTTCGCGGTCTGGGGGACCCTTCAGGTTGGGGCTGCAGGCGTCGTGTCAAAGCTTGAGTGAGGTCAGGGCTCACCAGATTCCAGGTCAGAATCGCTGAGAAGACCTCCTCGTGGTGTTGGGGCACTCAAACTCGGGCCGTGGGCTTCGGGTGTAGAGTGGTGCAGAACCGGGGAGCCCCCTGAGTCTTGGTTGAGCAAGTCCGGTGCTCACGGGAGATAGAGTGTGTCAGGTGAGTGCAGGGCTGGACCTCCAGGCTCTAGGGGGCTGCTGGCTGCTGGACACATTGGTTTCTTTGCTGTAGGCAGGTTGGAGGAGGGACAGTGGCTGGGGCTGGGGCCAAAGCAGTAGGTGTCCTTTTCTTCCTGTGTCAGCACGGCTCTTCGGTCCTTCGTCTTCTTTCTTGTATCTGAGTAGGCAAGGTTCAGGGTCGCCCCTAAATAGAAAAAGTAGGGGTGTTAAATGGGTGTGCAGGTCCGGACCAATGGGTCCCTTCCTAGGGGTGGGCACACTGCCTATTATGCCACCCTCCAGTGGGAGGGGGCATGAGCCTCTCCCTAATTGGCTGAGTCCCCTCATCTTCAAGTTGGAGGGGACTGAGATGTGTGCTTCACCTTCCTACCCCCTCCTGAGGGGGGCACACCTCTCTTCCTAGCTTGGTTTCCCCCTGCTTCTCCCACCCAAAGTTGGGGGCAGAACCGGTGGGAGACAGTTGCTGGGGGCAGCAAAAGGCATGGACAGCTTCTAAATGCAGCAGACCTTTGAAGTTTCCCTCTAGTGGACCCAGCCCATCTTGGGGGAGGAGAAATGGAACCTCTGCCCAGGATGGGCTGTGTTTCTTTACCCAGAGGACGGAGGCTCTCTACCCAGGGGTACAGAAACCTGTCTGGTGGTGGCAAATGGCAGGCAGCCATTCAGTAACCACTCAAGGGCTGGTCGTTTTTCAGGGATCATCTCTAAGATGTCCTCTGAGTGCATTTTACATTAAATCAGACACTGCCATCAGGGTGGGTTTAATGGGCTGAGAAGTTTGCTACCAAACTTCCCAAGTTTTAGCAAAGCCATTATGGAGCTGTGGAGTTTGTAATGACCAACTCCCAGACTGTGTATTCTTAATGGCTTTACTACACTTCCAATGTCTAAGAATAAACTTAGACACGGTAAGGGTATGAGGCTCATGCCACTGTACCCTCACCGGTAGGCGAATGCACCCTGCTAATGCACCACCAGTGGGTTGTGGGCATGGCACACAGGGATGTGTGCCAAGTAGACTCTTCACTTTTCTCTGCACCAAAACACGCAGCCTGCAATGGCAGCGTGTGGGTGTTAAGGTACAGGGACTCTAAGAGTGGTACAATAGGTGCGTAGTCCTTAGAGGCTTTCCCTGGTCACAGTTCCCTTGGTTCCCATGGTACCGATCACAAGTGGCTTACCTGTGGCCAGAGATGTGCAAATTGTGGGTACAAAGTTACAGTTTTGGGAAAGGACCCAAGCCCTGGGAACCTGATTGGCAGTGATCCAGGGCACATCAAGTCAGGTTGCATCAGAAGTCGGGCAAAAAGGTCGGGGGTAACCATGCAAATGGGGGCACTTTCCTACACTCGGTCAACTAGCACAAATAAATACAACATCTTTGACTGATACAGAACCAGAAATACCATTCATCACTGAGACCTAGTTGGGAAAAAACATGGCCCCATTACTGCATGAAGTTATCCCCCTGGATATCATGTCATTACAAACAATCGAAAAAGAGAAAAGCAGGAGGGCTGGCCATTGTATTTAAGGACAACATAATCACCAATGTTGAAGAGGTGACCATGCAAGGTTGTGAAGTCATTCTTGCTAGATGCTATCCCATCCTCACTTTAACCTGCTACTTTCTCTTGCTATTCAGACATCAGACCAACACTGGGGCCTTTACTGATGCTTTTTGTGGACTCAGTTTTATCAACAGAACTGCCCAATAAATGTATAGATGATGACCTAAACATCTGGTTTGTTAATACAAATATGCCTCAACCAAATGCTACCATATCAGGACTAGATCTAGATGCAATTTCAATTACGCCCGAGTAAAAGGAGTAATTTTGGCAATTGGGCATTACTCTTTGATGCAGAATTACCGGTAGTAAATGAATTACATCTTCTCACAAAGAGTAATTTGGTGGAAAGAAATCATACAGCAAGAGAACATTTAGCGTGTGGCTACTCGTACTGCTGTTTATGTTCTGTTGCATTTAGCTTTATTTTCTTAGTGCAAATGAATCCTTCCATCCTTTCTATCATCTCACCTCCACATTTTAACATCCGAATGGAACCAATACCAAATCGTAAGAACAGTTTTTAATTAATCTGCTACAATACTGCAGACAACACACAGATAATTCTCAAAGAGGAAGACCCTAAGGTAAAAGACCATCAAATCTTAACACCTGCCTCATTGGATGACATGGAATCACCTCTATCTAAATGCTTCAAAGCTGAAATCTGTGTTTACGGTGAATGGAAAAAATATTACCGTATATATTTCTGGCCAGATGAACTGGGTCTACCACCAAAAATAGCTAAATATGTGATAAATCTTAGCATCTTCTTTGGCCCTAGAATTTACATAAATATTCAAGTGAACAGGCTGTCTCAATTGACTTTCTGCACAATCAGAACACTCCGATGCATTCTTCCACATTTTGGATTTCATCAAAAGGTTCAAATAACAACAATGCTCATCCTATCCAAAATTTATTTAAATTTTATTTTTATTACATTTCACAAAGAGGAACAAACAGCAAGACACATTGCTTACATTCAATGCCTCCCGGTAATGTCCGGCAAGAGTATCAAACAGTGATCATTAATCTCATACATTATAACTTGGCGGATGTCCAACTATCATTTAATGTCCCGCTATCTTCTGTAGCAACTGACTTCCCTGGAGAATTCCAGGTGCCATTCAAACTGCATAGAAAGCAGAGAAAGAGAAAGAAGAAAGAGAGAAGACAGGGGTGGAGGGGGAGGGAGGCGGGACGGAATACTCTCTGGCCCTCCCAGGGCAATTTGTGCCAGCCATTGCAGCATGCTCAGCACCCCTGCAAATGATTCACACGATCTGTTCACAGTGCCTATATCTCCCCAGAGGTGGTCTCCCTTCGATCAAGTGGGTGAGAATTGAGATAGCTTTGCAGTGGTGCACATATGTTCTGCGGGCGTGGGTATTAGTTCCCAGTAATCGGACAACTGGTTGTGGCAGAACGTTGCATCCCTGAGCCACTCAATCATTCATGGGCTCCGCTTGCAGCCTGAGTAGATTGCTACTCTCCGCTTTGCCAAAAATAGTAGCATAGTCACCAATTTCCTGTGCTCCACAGACACTCTGCGCACATAACCCAGAAGGGCCACCAGTGGGGAATGCTCAAGTCCACAATCATTGAGTCCAACACATTGAAAATGCATTCCCAAAATCTTACCACCTCTGGACACTCCTAGGCCAGGTGCAAGAAGGAGGCCTCAGGCGGTCAGCAGCGCCCACATCACGCATTCTCACTTAATCCAGCTCTATTCAGCCACACAGGGGTCCTATGCAGCCTATGAAGGAACTTGAAATGGATAAGTCGCAGCCTATAATTGGGTGACATCTCCTTGATCTGCGTGCCCACGTGCCCTCTTCGAAGGGACCTGCCAGGATCTTCTCCCATTAGCGCTGCGCAAGGGGGGGGGGGGGACACTTATCGGCGACGCACACTGCATTTCAGCATACAGGCGGGTAATAAGTTTCCGTGGCGAAGGATTCATCAAAAAATCCTCCCCTCACCTGCATTGGTGGCACCACTGAGAAGGAAACAAAAAGTGCACACAGTGCTGCTCTCAGCTGATAATATGTCAGCCTGTCCAGCATCCCGGTGTTGCCGTCCCCAAACGCATCGTCCATGGCAACGAACACACCGTCGGGGAACGCCCACCCCATCGTGTGAAGCTGGAGCAGTCTTTGGCACACCCCGTTGCCGTGGTAGAGGGCAACTCTGGGTGTCTGATGAGTGGTATCGAGGGGAAAAGTATGTCTCCAGACGCGCTCTGCGTCTAAGTTCCTGCCACGCCCACACTGTGCAGCCTACCGTATTATTCTCCACTCGAGGTCTGTTTTGGGGTCCAGAAAGCGCCATGTGTAATGGTATTGAGTCCCCTGATCACTTTCAGAGGCGGTGTGTGCCATGAAGAAGGTCGGGTATAGCCAATGTTATCCAAATTTAGCCTGAGGGCAGTTATAGTACAATTCCATATCTAGGGCTCCAATGCCTCCCTGCTCAAACGGCAGCGTAAAAATCTCCCATGAAACACGGGGCCGCCTACCCGCCCATGCCAGAGATATCAAATTCGAGCATAGCCACCATTTAAATTCTGCAGTAAGAGGGAGCAGCAGGTTAACGAACACATATGAGGAAGAACCACCATCTTGGCGGTGGTCAGCCGGCCCGCAAGTGACAGTGGGAGCGTCTTCCACCTATTCAATCTGCTCTCCAGCCAGTCCATGAGCTTGCCATAATTATAGCTCCATAGTTCATCAGTGTTCCAGCTGAGCTAGATCCCCAGATTTTTCACTGGGGAATCCACCCATTTAAGTGGGTCAGTGAGCGGAAAGATAGTGGATTTTCCCCAATTTATGGTAACACCTGATAAGCCACCAAATTGGATAATTTCCCGAATGAGGGAGTCCAGGTTTTCCGCTGGGTGTTGGGCACATAGGGTCACATCGTATGCGTACATAGATACCAGTATCACCCGTGGGGAAAAAGCTAAGCTGCCCCGAGTGTGGGGCTGCTGGAGCCTAGCCGTGAGCGGCTCCGTCACCACTGCAAATAGAAGGGGGGAAAGTGGACACCCCTGCCGTGCACCCCGAGCCACCGGGATAGGGGGGGACACTGAACCATTAAGCCTCAATCTCGCCATCGGGGCAGAGTACAACAGGGCACATTTTTTTAGAAAGAAGGGGCTGATGCCAAAACGGGAAAGGAGTGTAAATAGGTACAGCCACTCCAAGGTATCATGGGCATTGGTTGTGTCTAAAAAGACGGCAGCAGTGGGAGAGAGAGTGGTCCTCGGCCTGCACGGTCGCGAAAAAGGTGCAGAGGTTGAGAGAGGTGCTCCGTTCAGGAACAAAGCCGCACTGATCAGGCCTTAGCACTATGTGCAGAAGAGGAAGCAATCAGGTTGCCAGCAGTTTTGCGAGTATTTTATTGTCTAGATTAATCATCGACTGCAGCCTGTAGGAATCGCATAGCTGTGGGTCTTTGTCGGGTTTGAGGATAGTGACAATTAGCACCTCCCGAAGAGAGGGGGGCAGTGTACCCCGCTCAAGGGATCTTTGTACATATAAGGAGGTGGGGTACAAGAAGCGGTGCATATTCCTTATAAAATAAAGCTGTGAGGCCGTTCAGCCCGGGAGCCTTGTCACAAGGCATGGCCTGAATCACCCCGATCACTTCCACCTCAGAGAACAGCTTGTCAAGATAACTACGCTGCCCGTCACTTAGCCAGGCTAATTCAATCAAGGAAGGGGAGCAGATCCTGGTGCGCCACCGACTGTCGCGCCAAGTACAGTGAGGTATAAAATGGAAGCATTTCTGCTTGTACAGCCTCCTGGCGGGCGATCACCTCATCGTCGCAGTTATGCAGTTCCCTTAGGTATTGTATTGTATTGTAATTGCATTCAGATAGTGCTTACTTTCACTGGCGAGGCATCAAAGCACTTTTTTGGTGAGTAGCACACTACTCCGGAACCCATAAAGTATTAGTGTTGAATTAGTATCGTGAAATATGAAAGTAATTTGAGTGGTGGAAAGGATAGTTAGTTATTTGGATTCAGAAGGATAGCGGAGGGATAGAAGAGGGAAAAAGGTTTGCATTTATATCGCGCTTATTACCCCTGATGGGGTGTTGAAGCGCTTTTTTTGGCGAGTAGCACGCTACTCCGGAACCCATAAAGTATTTGTGGAGAATTAGTATAGTGAAATATGAAAGTAATTTGAGTGGTGGATATTAGTCAGTTATTTGGATTGAGAAGGATAGCGGAGGGATAGAAGAGGGAAAAAGGTTTTCATTTATATAGTGCTTGCTACCCCCAATGATGTGTTGAAACACTTTTTTCCACGAGCAGCACCCTATTCTGTAACCCATAAAGGATTAGTAGTGAATTAGTATAGTGAGTATGACATTTGAGAAGTGGACATGTTAGTCTGTTATTTTGATTGAAAAGGATAGTGGAGGGGAAGAGTAAAGGATTAGGTCTATTTTTTGGAGGTCATAGCAGAAGTGGGAGGCTTGGGATGAGTAAAAAGGGATGTGGAGGGGAAGAGTCAGAGGGAAGAGTTTAGAAAGGCTTGTTTTGGGGGATCAGTTTAGTAAAAAGAGGTGCCAGATGGTGCAAGGAGGGGTAGAGTAGGGGAGAATCTAGAAAGGGCTATTTTGGGGATCATAGTAGTGGTATGGGGTTTGAGAAGAATGAAAGAGTGGATGTAGAGGATATATTGATAGAGGTATAGGGTGAGAAATAGGGTAGTGCATTGGAAAGAGTAGCAGAAAGAGGTTTGAGATGAGTCAGAGAGTTGAGGTGGAAGATATATTGAGAGAGGTTGCATAAAGGAAGTATATGTAGATTAAAGACATTGATAAAGGTATAGGGTGAGAAATAGGGTAGTGCATTGAATATGTTTTTTTTTCTGTTGAGGAAAGTAATAAAAATATAGATCCAAGTACATGGAACGTGTATAGATGCATAAAAGAAGTAAGTATAATTAGATTAAAGTTGCATTCGATAAACACTGGTTTTCAAGTGCTGTATTTTAAAAAAAAAGGTTTAAAAAAACAATTATTCTACATGTTTAACAAGCAATACATATATATAGGTACATATCTATAGTACAAATAAATGCTTATATACAGAGGGAGATGCTGTAAAGTTCTTTTTGCGCATAGTGCTTATGTGGGGAAGAGCCAATTCTTGAGTAGTTTTCTGAAGATAAGGTGGTTATGTGTGGATTGTATGTTGGGGGTAAAGAGTTCCATATTTTGGCTGCTTGAGCAGAGAAGGATGTGCCACCCATGTTTTTTTTATTGTATATTGAGGCGAGGTGCCACTATAGAGCGGAGGTTCATATAATTAATGTGTTTGGAAATTTTATTCTTGATGAAGAGTGGTCCCTTTCCATGTATCGCTTTGTGGGTGATACAAAGCAGCCCATGTTTTTTTCAGGAATGGGCCAGAGGAGCAACCTTGAGCACCCACACATCCATGTCATGCGACGCAAGCCAATAATCAATCCTGGACCAGGTGGGACCCGCCGCATAGACACAGGTGCCCTCTCGGCCGTGTGAATGCCGACGTCCCCAGACATCCACCAGCTCATGGTCTTCCATAATGGTCAGCAACTGTTCCGCTGCCCGGTTGGGGCCGACGCGAGTCACTAGATCTGTCCATGGTCAGATCAAGAACATTAAAGTCTCCCCCCGCCCGCCCCCCGTCCCCACAAAATGGCCCCGGGGCCAAGTGACTCCGCAGCCTCCAGACATCACTGAAAAAATGCTGTTCATCCAGATTTGACCGGTAAACCTATACAAGCCTGACCAATTGCCTCCCAAGCTCTCCAGCAACAATTACATACTGTAGGAGAGTAGGATCTGCACTTATGTTGCCCCCACTTTTTTTCTGATGTTTACACGTGTTTCTGGCTATAGTCTGGCTTGGTCCCTGCTAATCAGGGTCCCAGCCTCTCTGTTCTCTCTAAACAACTTGGAGTGCATATTAGATGCACTAGTGATTGAATACTGTGGTACCTTATGAGCTCCTAGTATATAGTACCTTAGGTACCAAGGGCATAGGTACTTCACAGGCCTACCAGGGGCTGAAGCATGTATTATGCCACCCCTGGGAAGCAGACTAAATCTGACACCACAGGCCTGCTACTGCAGCCTGGGTGAGGTAGTGTTAGCACTCCTCACTGAGGTATAGGTTCCCTATATCTCACCTTACACACACATATAAACCTATCAGTCACCCCTAAGGCAGTCCCTATCAATCCTGAGGGCAGGGTGCTTAGTTTCCATGTGAGGGGGTGTCTCTGCCTGAGCAGGGCCCCTCTGCAGCTCTCAGAGTCTATTCTCTGTAGCTGTTTGTGGATGCAGTTAAACCATATTCTCTTAAGTGCATTATAACCTAGCAGTAAATGCTAACTTTGGGATGGCTGCATGAAAACATGTCGTGTTTGGTGTCAAATGCCTTGGAATCATACCCCCACACCAGTAACTGGTGTGGGAGTATGAGCCCACCCTTCTAGAGGGGAAGACATGTACCTACTGTGGAAACACGGTAGAAATCTGAACGATGGATGCCACCAGCACAGACACTGGGCTGCCCTCCTGCTGCTCACTGAAACTCGCAGTGGAGGAGGCCCAACAATAGGCATCCTGTCACAGGGAGGTGTCACCACCTTCCAGACAGGATTTAGTGTATTGAGGCTGGGTGGGTGCACTCCTAGAGTGCTTTGAAGTCCTGCACTGGGGGAGCAGTAGGCTCCTCTGTGCATATGCCAGCTCAAACCGGTTCAGGGGCTACCTGCCCCTGCTCTGGCGTGAAACTGGACAAAGGGAAGTGGGTGTAGCCACCCACTACCCTGACCCTCCAATAGGAGTGGTCATAGAGCTAGTCCCTCCCTTTCCTTTAGTATAAGATAGGGAAACCTTGCCATTGCAAACTAGATATCCCTGGACGACGCTCTACAAGAAGAATCCTGTACCTTTGACGTTCCACTACCTTTGGAAGACTGAAGAATCTCCCTTGGAGTCAAGGAGTGACTCCCCTGCTTGGCAGGCAGCAACACTTTGAATCAACAGTCGCAAACTTTCCCGCTCCCGCCGGAGTCCGAAGTCCCTCCAGACCCAGAAGTAGATTTCCTGACTTCTCGCGGCCATTGTGAGTCCCCAGCAAACCTGAGGTGAGTGGACCCCACGAGTGACGAGGAACAGCAATACCCAGGTACGGTGCACTATTGTCAAGTGCAACCCCTTCACAACGTTCTACAAACTTGTGCATTAGACCACGTGTGGTCCAAGCCTCCAGCAGGATTTCCACTGAAAATCAGAGGCCTACCACGTCCCAAGTGACCGTGGGCTTCTGTGAAGTGAATCCTCATGAGGTGTCTTTGCGATCCCTTGCCGGTTGGCTTGTGGGCCCCTGAAGACTTTTTCATCAAACCAATGGGTTCCCCTGGGGAGTCTTGCGCTGTTCGAATTAGAGCTTTGGCTGTCAGGTGAAAAAAGGACTTTCCCATGGTGTATGTTCACCACCTCACCACCAGGAGTGCGTTTCAACCGTGCAACAATTCCTGCGCTGGTGCCAGAGTCCCGTTGCCCTTGGGTCACTTAACGTTCTTGTCTTGCCAGCTGGGGCCTCCTCAATCTGGCTTCTACACAGACAGGTGGGGTGTTTCCGGGTCCTGTAGCACCATCTCTTACAGTGTCTAGGTTTGGCCATATGGGTGCCCATTGCTCCCACACACGTGCTCTTCTCTGCCTCTCACTCCGAGGGCGATGGGTCGTGCCACGGAGGTCAGCAGTATCACCAAGGCCCCATCTGCATCAGTCAGCTCGGCCCGGCTGCACCGATCTCCCATCTTTGCTCAGTCTGCATGGAGGCCTGCACCAGCCACACGCTCCGGGGGGGCTCTGCAGCACAAGAGGGGGGCATGTATCTGCCCTTCCCCCCCACCACAGCCGCTCTCACTGTGTGTTTGTTGTGTGCCATTCCGGGTGTTTCGCTGTCTCCCAGTCAGCCGGGGAAGATCAGGCAGGGTCAGGCTAGGGGGAGCCGTGCTCCTGCTGCAGTCCATTTCCCTTCTGCGGCCGCCGCACTGGTGTTTGGCTGCCTGGCACAGGGGGGGCGTATCCAAAACAGACCGCCTCAACAAAGACACTCCGCTGTGGCACCACCAAAGGAAGGCAATCCTGCTGACGGGTGTGGCCCCCTGCTTCTCGACACCTGCTAGGCCTAACCCGCAGCCCCCTGCCGTCTGCCACACCGAGAGCCAGAGAGAAGCCCGTTCCTGTACAATGCACCCCAGGCTCCCAGTCAACAAAGGCGCCAGAGACCCGGTCGCGTGTTGGGACCAGGCGCTCTCCCACAGTCTTAGAGCCGAGGGTTGGCAGGGCTCCTTCTCTCAGCCTCAGCAGTCACGCCGATCAGCCACTCTCAAGCAGCAAAGCGCAGGACCGCCATCTTGCTTTTTCAGGCGGAGCCCGCAGCCGTTCCTCAACATGTCTTTTTCTTCACGGGGCAGGTGGCTCTCACTCGACAGGGCATGTCTGTTCGCTGCCGGGGATTTCTGTAGTCTCTCCCTACAGATTAAGCCAATAATGTCCGCCCGCTCCGCCGGATCTTTCGTCCAGCCTGCAGATCCTCACTATGTTGTGCCCATTTTGTAGCCAGCACTCTAGTGCCCCCATCCTATACAAACTTGATTATCCTTACTAACTATACTATAGCATTCCACTTTCAACCATCAATAGGCTTTTGTGAAACCAAAACTCAGCAGTGAGACTACTTCTAAATGAAGGCTCTACATTGGCTCCCAAATGCAAGGAGATTATCTTTCAAACTACTGTGCACCTCACACACACAGCTCTAAATGGCAAAGGAACAAAATTAATTGAATCAAAAATCAAAAAATATTCCCATCCCAGCAACGTACATTCCAGAATGGAACACTTAGTAATTCCTGATTACATGAAGAAACCCATTGTTGGCAGTATTTTCTCTGGGCAAGTTGCACAATTATGGAATTCCCTATCTGAAAAGATCTGAGCCACTGAAAATCACTTTGGGTTCAGAAGATGGTCAAGACCTGGTTATGCTCAGTGTGAACTAACAAAGATTCCAAATGAACTAAATCTCTGGATGTAGCTAGATACCCTCCAGGACCCTCTAAAATAATGGAAGTGCTAAATTAGCAGAATCCTTTTACATGCAACCGCTACTAAAACAAGAGAGTACCACACCCTTTAGAAAAATAGCACGCACGCATCTGACTGAAACAAACATTTAACAGATTGATCACTGCAATTCCAAGAGAATGTCCACTCCTCAAAATCTTACCACAGAACCCAATACATCATAATAAAAATAAGTGCAAAATCAAAATCTCAATAATATTCTGTGAGAAATTGGGTGAATTGTTGAGAGGAGTAAGTACCCACCTCAAGTGAAAATCACATTCCTAATCAGGGAGAACACTTAAAGTCACTAAATATACCTAAGCTCAAACCCTGGTAGCTATTGCACAGAGCAGACATACTTAATGTAATGATAATATGTAAAGTATTTGTGCAGTAAATAAACAGTAGTAAAGATGAACTGTAACACAATGAAAATACCAAAGCAAATAAAAAAAAAATAGAGTTTAATTTAATACAGAAAAGGACACCAAAATGACAAAAATCCATAAAGGGAACCAGTGAAATGTATTTTTATAAAGTTTTAAGTAGAAATAGCACCAAGAAGTGCTAAATGCCAATGATAGTCAATGGTTACGGTAGAACAGGACCTAGGTGCAATTTGACTCTGGCCGCAATGGGGCGTGGTTTGGATACACTAACCAGATTCGTACTGGTCAAAGATTTTACTGTCTGACTTAAGTCCTTTGAATCCCAATCCATTAAAGTTGTACACTTCTGAAGCCCTCCAGGATCTCAGGGTAGGCACTTAGAGACTTACATTGTGTCAGGCAGAGGGCAGAGTGCACAGGGGTCCAGTCCAAAAGGCCTCTTGTTTCCCTGTAGTTTTAACAGGAGGTCAGCCTATTGACTCTTGGGGTCCACTTCTGTGTCTTTGGTACAAGAAAAAGAGCAGTCCCAGTCATTCAGGGATCTTCTCAGGTTGCAGACAGAAGGTTCAGTCCTCTTCTGATCTTCCTCAGGTCCAGGAGTGTACTGCAGGGAGTTCCTGGAGGTGCTACATATATACCTGGTACGAACTAGTGGGAAGAAATGACCCCAGGGGATTCCCTAACCCATGGGTAAAGGTTCTCAGGGTTACCCCTACCTACTTTGGGCATTTTCAAGATGGCTGAAGTCTTGTGAGGGATGGCTGTGTGTGCTGTTGTGATCCTGGTTTCCTCCTATATCCAACAGTAAAGTCCAGATTTAAGCTGTCCCTATACCTCTAACAAACCCAAAGACAGAAGTCTGGTCAAATCAAAGCTGGACTTTCAGCAACTAGTTGACACACACAAAATGTTTTGCCAATCTGTTTCCCTCCTTTGAAGTGCACCCCCAAAGGTATACGTAACCCCACCAGATCTGTCCAACAGGCTGTGACACTATAATGTCAAAGAGAGTCCCACTGTGATTGGGGCCTAACTTTCTGGTAATACAAAAGAAGGGCCTGCCCAAGTGTCTGGTCTCTTTGAAGTGCACCTCAAGTGTCATATGAAAAATCCCCAGCATATCTGAGAAGCAGGATGTGACATTCAAGCAGGACTTGACACTTTAATGTCAAAAAGGATCCCCCCAGCCTCTCCTGCATATTCTACCAGGTTCAGATGGGTCTTCCCTGCCCAATCATGTCAGCCTATTGTTTGCTCCTGGGAGCAGTTCCCACCTCACCAGAGCAGAGCCATCAGATGCCAGGTGACCGATGTAAGGCACTCAGAGGCCTCCAGACGCTTTAGACAGGAAAACGATAACTTTTCTAAAGTATATTTTCTGTAATAGACAAAATGAGACTTTACTAATTACATTTAATTTTGTTTACCTATTAACAGGTGTTCTTGAAACATGTATCTGTTTCCTAGGCAGACATAAAATGTATTAAATGCAATATTGCATCAGAATGCTTTCTGGTTGAGCAGCTAGCCCTTCTACAGTGAAAATAGCTCTGAGGCCCTTTTGGCTACATTTAAATCACACTAGCGTCCCTTGTGTTACAGGGGGACTTTGTGCTAAACTTGTTATGCAAAAGTACCTAAATCACGCCACGATGCGTTATTACACGTTCACAGCAAAATGGTACCTGGAGCGCGTGGGAATAACAGGAAGGGCCAGAACACAAGGAGCAGATGCGCGCGCCACTTAAGGTTTTTATACTAAAATATAGGGCGAAATGACGGTTCTTGGCAATTACATGTAATTTCAAGTCATTCCCCCCCAAACTTTGCATGATCACACAAAAGCAAATCACAAATATTCTGCATACACCTACCCTCAGCATACTAGCCAGCACACCTCATACCAAGCACAGCTCTATAGGAACAGTTGTGAAGTCGTTTACCGAATTAAGCAACACAGAAACACAACGTGGCACACTATTTCTCTCTATAACTTAAAGCCAGAGAACAGAGTGACACAAGACAAAAATACACAAATAATTTTTGACAGAACATTCTGAATCGTATTCAATATAAATTCCACATGTCATTCAGGCACGCGGCACGCCCACCCCAGCAACCGCTGTGGAGGCAAGTGACTCAAACACAAACAACTCATTAGGCACAACATCACACACATCCATCTCAAAGACACAGAACCACACACACACACACGTGTAACACAACTCATCCACCGCACTTCGACACCGGCAGTGCACCTAGAGTACCGCCACCTGCCAGGAATGGACATCTGACCGGTTTGGGGTGTGTGTGTTTACAGTACACAACCAGCAAAGCCCAGGGCCACATCTTCCCAACATCAACATCACACACTGCAGCTCCGTGAACAAGCCACCGATGCGAAACCAAGAGGCACACCAGAAGCACAACGTAAAACACCAGCCAGAACTTGTTCAAGAGAACAGTAACCAGAGGGCTGCACGTCACAGCACAAAAACCTCACGCTGCAGCAATATTGTTTGCGGAACATCGACTAGCAAACTGCGATATATCGGCGATCCAGATTCTGCACACAACAGTTTAAATGATCTGGCTGCGATATTTTAGTAACATGATCGTTCATTAAAACTCCATATTCTGGTACTATACCTTCCAGGCTAAAGTGCCTCGAGTCCCTACTCTTAGGCTGCGCGCTTTAGGAATGCCAAAAACGTAACATAACATAGCAACACGAACTATGTCACAGAAGAAAATAAGCGATAAAACATGACAAGGGTGTAGAATACAATATGCGAGGACACAGTGATATTCATGAGATTGCATGTCTTGCCACCGTCCAGGGTTTACTGTCTGCGAACGTGCAGCAAGGTGGAAGAGATGCCGTGCGCCAGCAAAAGAGACGCCGTGTGCAAGCCAAATATCCAGTCCGGGTGGGCGAGCCGAAAAGGAGACAGGGAGGGAACAAAAAAGCTTCACTCCAAATCAAAAGCGAGTGTTTAACATAAAAGTGTGATGCGCGCCAATGAAAAGCATGGGCGGAGCTTCGACTCCCCTTCCGAAAGCAACCCGACTACAATAGATCTCACAGAGCGAGCAGCGCATGCGCTGCGACGCTAGGCAAGACCTAAAAATGGACAAACTGTATCAACACCATCAACAGCCAAATAGAACAACCAGATATGGCAAGAAGCGTATATCACCTACCCATAGATAATGAACTTTCAACCTTTTTTTCTGCTTTTTATACTTCCTCTGATTGAATTCTATCTCAATATCCTAACCCAACTAAGTACCGAAAAAAAAACCTCCACGTAAATTGACGCTCATTTATAGCTATTCGCTCTTAC
This sequence comes from Triturus cristatus, assembly GCF_964204655.1. Lineage (NCBI taxonomy): Eukaryota > Metazoa > Chordata > Amphibia > Caudata > Salamandridae > Triturus > Triturus cristatus. Next base: position 1,043,530,095 of record NC_140588.1, read on the forward strand.
CTTTCTATTTGAATGATACTCCATCATCTGCCTTCCTTGGTGCCGCTGAGGGAACCCTACTCTATCCCATGCCTTACTCTCCACTATTCTTCAGTAAACCTATCATGCCTCTCCTTACAAACCATAAACTCTCCTTCTGAGACACCAATCCTGCAGTACCTAACCTTTTCTAGCCATATTTACCCACCCCACACAAATTGCACTGTAGAACCTCTCCTGGCAATCTCACAATATCCAACCTCTTGCACCCTATTTACTTATCCCATTATTCAACTCGCATGAACTCATCCAATAACCATGCGTAACTCCTAGTAACTTAAGTCACCATTGGAGGGAATGCTTCGAATAGTTCCCTCGGAACACAAGACGGTCACAAATGTTTATTCTCACTCGTGGGGTAAGGTACATAAGGCAATTTTCATTGATGTACCCCGGAAGACATTTCAACCCTACCGCCTCTCGCTACCAGGACAGTACTTTTCTGTGATCATTTGCAAAAATTTAATTTTAAGCCCATATGATACATAAGGCCTGATTTAGAGTTTGCGAACGATCATAAATATGGCAGCTATCCAGGGCACGTGATCACAAGTGCATAAGGAGATAATGCACCTGTAATAAGTCATATGGGCTATCCTGTCTGCCGAACTCTAAACCAGGTGCTTCGATATTTATATTATGACAGCTTGATAAGCTGACTTTGAAAACTATTTGTGTAGACTAGAACCTAGTTTTTCCCTTTTTATACATAAAAATGGAGAAATAGTCCTTTCTAAAGGATTGTCACCTACTTTGGTTAAACTTTTTCAGAAATAAGCCAAATGCTCACAAAGTACTTTGTGGATGTATCCAAAAACCACTGATGCATGGAAAAAGATGGGCACTTAATTAAAAATAACCTGAGGGCTGTGTATCATTATTCTTGACTTTCACTGACCTTTTATACATATTTCATGATATTGACTGACAGTAAATTATTTAAAAGATTGTGAATTCAAATTAATTGGTTAGTAACATATGGATGCTCTATACCTGACTAATTTTGAAAGAAACACTGATGAATTTATTTTGGAAAACAATTGCATAAAAACAGACATAAATACAGATTGACATAAAAAGAGATCATAATTGGTTGGGAGGGGATAAAATGAAAATATGTTTGACTTTTGCATCTTACGGTGTGACCTGGTGCATATTTACTTTTCCGTCAGATAATGGGAAGCCAGAATGTGTTATCATTATAGTAGATAAGATAGGTTAAAATGCATGCACGTTTTGGGCATTTGGTTTTCATTGTGATCACCTATAGTTTAAGTGTGTCAATTTGTTACATTTCTCTAGCTTCTTTTACTTAGAGCATAATAGTTGGGTTTGAAATAAGGCGCAATGTTTTTTTAGGTCTGTAGTTAGGCAAGACCTTTTGGTTTTAATAAAATTATATGTAGAATTTACTTACCTTTAGGGGCTTTCAGGCAGCCCTCTTCATCCATTGGTGTCTTATTGTGCTACACATATTTTTCTTCCGCCCATTATAGCATACACCCTGGGGCGAACCTTCAGCCCAGTTCAGTCACTGGACAACATTCTTCCCTTTCACAGGGTGCACATCCGTTAACAAACTAGTTCTGTCAATGGCAGGTATTTTTAACGCAATGTGGACTTTTTGAGACCATAAAATGTTTTTGCTTTTACCAATGTTTTTTCAGATTTTTGTTTTGCAAAACCCATAACAAAGCAAAACAAGCATTGACGAAACAAAAAGACTGACTGGCAATGCCAAAACTTTTGGCTTTGCCAATGCTTGTTGGTCTTGGTGGCACAGTTGGAGATAGTGAGGTTTTAATTAATTTGTGCTCTTTATGTGGCATAACCTGTTGGACTTTGTTTTGTGCTCAGGATCGACAATGGCAGTAATGAAAAGAAACTAAAGACTAAATTCCTCGTTTTTTTGTAAACCCACCCTAAATTGCTTAGATAAAGAAGTAAGATGTGTGTATTATATTTTCGTGAGTTCGCATTTCTTTTTATTGTATGTCCTACCTGTTTCCAAACAGATGGCTTAATGTGATTTTCCGTGAGCTGGGTGCTGGATTAAGAAAAGGGTGATACTGATGTACAGGGAATAGAGAGGCAATGTGTACTCAAAGGATCTTGGAAAATCTGTTCAGGGAAAGTTCTAGGACGTTCAGGAAATTCAAGGTCTACAGAGATTCACAGTTTTCAGGTGTTGGAGGGTAATTCATGATAATAAAAAAGGTGCAGTCTGCAACAGCATTCAAGAGGTAGGTAAGTAACTTCGTGAGAGCTTCTAGAACATTGGTTTACAGAGAGTGTTGAATTTTCAGGTTACGCTCTTTCCCCAGGGTGCTTGGCATCTTTGCTCCTCTGTCCTGCCTGTGTCCGGCATGCCACCCTGCAGCCTTCATATAGGCTTCCGTTCACTCACTGCACCTAGATGTGGTGTTACCTTACGCCGTCAGTAAAGTCCCTTTTCCTAATATGATCCTAAGTCCCGTCACCCTCACCCCATTGGTTATCACGCAGGTCTGGTCGACGAATGGTAAGAGACACACCATACAACCTCAAGACCACTTACATGATTGTGCACTCACACTCCCGCCTCTAGAGGATCAGAGAAGACCTCAAAGACCATCACCCGGCTCTGATGCATCAGCCTCCATCTCAGATCCCCAGCATCAGTACCACGTTTACACGGGCTAAGAATCTGTCCCCTTGCCTCAGCACCTGCCCCTCCAAACACATGCAAGGTCAGCCAACCAGAGCCATGCTAGCAGGCACCACTCTTCCAGAAGGAACATTTCCTGAGGGCCACACCAGTTCTACCTGCTAACCCACTTTGTGATCCAGTCAAAACACTACTTGCATTTTCCTCAGCCACCAGGGGCTCCTCCATACCATGCAAGTAACAAAGGAGGCAAGATGCAAAAACAAGAGAATTTGCTGCTATACCTTTTCTGGGAAATTAACGATAATACATCAAATTAACATGTCACGTCAACTGTACTTGAATATGCGAAAAACAGAAGAGAGAAAAACAAGAAGAGGAAAAAGAGTCTGAAGGTGTCAATACTTCATAAGGAATTGTCATCTATTTTCATGGAGAGCATGTGCTAAATATCTTTTCTTTGTAAGTTCTGCATCCCGCGTGTACACTTCTTCCAATGAGTTGTCATGGCGATCGCGCAATAAGTAGACCAATGAAAGACATAGTTTGTGTGGATTTAGATCGTTGGCTCTCATCATTGGGCGGTCCCAAGCAGATGGCTTTTGAGGCAGGATGTGTGTGTGCACCACAGCACCGGCCCAGGAACTGACAAATCCAATCCCTAAAGTAGCGAGGAAAGGACATTCAACACACATAGGCCGCCAGTCCCAAGATTATTATTTCGGCATCGTGGACACATAGTTGTGCAATTTAGGGTTAATTTGTGCACTTTTTGAGGCACGTAATAAAACAAAAAAAGACTTCCGGTCGCATTTGAAACTGTGTGAAGAGTTATATTTAAGAAGAATTATTCTCACCCACAGGATGCATCAGTTTTTACACAAGTACTTTTTAACCATTTTTCTGGAATAAATAAGCCCTGGGTTGGGTTTATTCATTTACGTACCAAAGGGTTACACAGGAATATATTAGTTCTTTGGAAGTTGCTTCACTGATGATATGAACATGGATCAAAGCCGAATTTACTGCAGTCTTTTGCCAGAAAACAGACATCCTTTCAAGCACCCTTCCCAAGGAGAGCCCCTGCTTTAGATGTGCCCATGGAGGGCCAACATCAAGCCCGGGCAGAAGCAACAACAGGAGAGAATTGCAATAAGGTGGGTTGCGTGACTCGAAGAGTGTTCAAATGCCCAATATCTCCCACAATATAGTGCATTTCGCCTCCCTCCTTGTATTGGCCCACTGCGTTTTGCTGTGTGCCAACACAACAACCCTCGTGCCAAGGAGCAAGGTTACCACCGATACAGAAAGGATTGTTTTCATGCGTGAAGGGGCACCTTCCTGCACAAAAACAATCTTAAGAGAAAATGTCCTTTTTTATGCGTAATGTGGAACACATTCTGCATAGAAAGGGGAAGTAATGAGGAGAAATATAGCTATAATTCCTCGTTACTCCAGCCTTTGGGTAGATGCGCCATTTTGGTGCAAACACAGGTTAACTGGCTTCACTAAATCATGGGTGGATACACAAAAACACGCATGCTGCACCCATGGTATGCCTCCCCAACGCAGGGTAATGCAAACCAGCTGTATGCACTTCCTTGCATTACTTTTTTATTTTATACTATACTGTGCAAATCGGGCTTTATGTGGCTTAGTAAATCCACACACTAGCGACTGTCAAGGGTTGTGCATGATAATAACGTAAACTGTGGAAGCTTCAATTTCTACCTTCATGTCTTTATTAGTAAGCACTGCAAAACAGGCAGGCAAACAAGGCTGAGGAAGAAAACTATTTGGATGCTTCAGAACATTGATGCAGATGTTTGTCTGTTTTAATTGATCATTTCTGTAGTGTAAACAATGCTAAATGCAAGATTTAAGGCACACATATTACTTACAAGTGGAAGCAACACCATACATAACACTGCATGTAGAATAAAAACAAACCATATCAGCAAGTACCTAATGACAATCTATACAAACTGTAGTTGGTAAAGCAAAAAAAAAAGTGCAAATACTTTCAAAGTGCAAAATAAAGCAATCACCAGTCCAGCAATATACAAAAATCAAGCATGTTTTGTAAAACAATCCAACTTTCTTCTTGCATCAAGGTGAAAATACATTCAAAGTGCATGGTAAAAACAAGTCGAGCAGCTTCCCTCACAAGGACTCACCTGAACCACCAGACTGGGCCTTACTTCATAACAAACAGAGGCCTCAGACCTCAGTGTGTCAACACTATTGGTATTTGCAATACACTAAGAGTATAGACACGCCTGCTAAATTACAGATTCACCATTGCCTCCAAATGGCTCTATCGTCACCTGTGACACCGCCAGCCAGGCCTGGATTTTAAGCCAACAGCGCCTTGCATTCTGGGAGTTGTGCTGTGACCATCTAAGTAAGGGGTTAAACATTCAAGCATGCAAAGTGTTGTTGGATAAAAGCTACGAATGGACACGACATGGTGCCAATGACACTTGGCAGCTATGTTTTATACAAGCACAAGGATATGTTTAATTTCCTCAACACAAGCTGCAGAAGTCTGGCATCAAATAGCAAACACGTTGTGCGGAGAACCCAGAAACGTGCTGTGTTTAGCCCCTGTGTATGGACCTGAGGTGTCATTCTCTAAGAGACCCAGTGGTAAAAGCCCACAGTTGTCTCTAATGCATGTTAGTGCCAGGCAGTGGTCGAAGTGGGGGAAAAAAAGTAGGGGAACTGTGGGAGGAGAATCAGAGGGCGGGAATAACCAATGGATTGCGTCAGTGGGCGGAGTGAGAGGTGTGGCAGAAAGAGCAAAATATCCCAATTTTTAGTATTCCTTTCCCATTTCACTAACCAGTTACAGCTTATTACATTATTTAATTTAACCAATAGATACACATGTTTATTTAAGGTTAAATATGTGTTATTGACTTTAAAATACATTCACAAAGTGGGATTCGTTTCCAATCACAGAATGTCCCAAATATCCTTAAAAGTGGAATCACAAGCCATTTGTCTCCTAGCCATGGAGTTTCTGTCATCACCACTTCTCCCTTTTTCCACAAGAGCAGTTCAAACATGAATGGCAAAATATCCTAGTTTGCAAATGTTTTTCACATAACTATGGCTTTGCCATATTTGCCACATAATACAGCATCTGCTGCATAATCTGACGATTTTAACTAATAAATTGTTTATAGCTCAAACACATCAAAAGTTATTAAAAAATGTGACTTGTGCTGCTGTGAAGTGGAGGGCCCTTTGCAGAGGTTGACTGGTCGCCTTTCTCATTGCTGCAGTTGTATGTTCCACTAGTACTAATAAGGAAAAATCTTTGCAGAGCTGTTAGCATGTGTAAACATTTCAAAATAATAAAGTATCAGAAAATTTACAGCACCACTAATACCAGTGTAGGGTGTCAGAGCACTTTACATCACACATATTACACAGAGACAATCATTCATATGTGTGTAAATCACTGTGTAGGAAATGTTACATAAGACAAAGGACTACAAGGTGTAGGAGTCACATGACAACCATACTAGTAGGCAGCATAGTTTAATAGTGGTGGGTCTGCAGAAACACAAACTCAGAATTAAAAACATAATACCATGGTTGGGGGTTCTCTTTAATAATCAGAATTGATTTCTACCCAAATGAACCCTTTTTTGCAACATTAGGATAATCGAAGACTGGGAAAAAAACATAACGCTCTAATTTATACCTTGGAGTTTGCATGCAGCTCTTACATGACAGTTAATAGCTCACTGTTCGATGTTACGATTTTAACTTATTAACTGCAAGTAACAATAGGGTCTCTCTGACAAAAGCAGTAACCCACTGACCTATTCACATTATGTGCACTTTGTGATCTGCATGGCACATGTTCTTAGCAGCATGCACATTACACCTCTGCCATTCCTTTTCATGAGTCAAACCTTCCACTAGACAAAACACCATCTCTCTCTACTAAGAACATTAATCACTGGAATTATGAAGATATTTTTATTGTTGCCCAAAAATGTTGGAGGCCAGGAAGGAGGCAGCAAGTGCTTTTAAAACCAAACCATATTATACTTACAAACACGACGCCCCCACCTGAAGTTAGCACCCGGTGCGGTCGCACTGCCCTAGAGTCACCCTGCTCAAGGGTCCTGTGACCTCAGTGACAGAGTCACTGCTACTCTATGGTGTGCTGCTTCATAGGTCTGTCCCCAAGACTGGAGGTGAACTTCATGGATTGTGGTGGACAGGCCTTCAAGGTTAATCCACACTTGCCACCGCTAGGGTCCACCTGCTGGTGCTAAGACACCAGGGCTTTTAAGATCTTGCGGCGCCTTCTAAGGTGTAGCACAGGAATGTGCTCCCTCAGGAGAGTGGTCTGGGAGCCTGGTCATTAAGGCTGAACCTGGTTCACCAGTTCCACTTCAGCAGCTCTGACCATAGCGCCACATCCTCTCCCCCACTGAACACTATACTGCCCCACTTAGAGAAACTTGCACTGCACTGACCCGCTATAAACACCTGGATGTGACTGAATTCTAATTACGCACTTGACAAGAGCAATATGCTGCCTAAAATAAATTAACAACATCCTAGAAAAAGCAAACACTCATAGGGAATGCAACATTAAGTAAAGCATGTGAGGGGGGCGGAGCTAGCCGGCGGCTATGGCGGACGTGTAAGCGCGGAGCTCCCGCTCTAAGCCCCTAAATATCCGACCACAGTATCCTGAGCAGCGGCGCTGAACAGCTGACTGGCGAGGGGGTTCCCTCCGGAGCTGGGCTGTGTCACCCCGGAGGCCCGGCGACAGCGAGCGAGGCCCGGAGAGCTGATAACGGCGGGCGCTGTGCGGAGGAGCAGACTGGGCCGTGATCCCCGGGCTGTCCTGTGGCTCTCCCCGTCGTGCGTCACGCGACGTGCGGCCGACTTGCAGGGGGAGGACCCGATCGACCTGGTCCGACTGCTGAGAGTCCGGGAGACGTCGGAGTGGCGGAGACAGGTGCATCGGACACACGAGCGGAGGGTCGCGGACCCGTGAGGGGTACGGAGAGGCAGTTGTGGTGTCTCCCCCACCCCCCCCTCCCCTCCCCCCCCGGCTGGATTGCTGCCTGGGCCGCGTGGAGCCCTAGTCACCCCTGGTGCTTTGGACCCGGAGACTCCCCCGAGACACCTTTGCTTCGGACGGCGGGGGAGACAGGCGAGCTGGTGTGGATCGCCCCCCCCCCCTCTGGCCGCCCTGGGGAGTGGCGCAGGCCGAGGGGCACCCGCGAGACGGGAGGAGGCGGGGAAGCGCATTGGAGCCGTACCTGGGTGCCTGGGAGACGAGTGCACTTGCAGGCTGCCCGGGGGTTGGCGCTCTCTCCCCCCCCCCCCTGCACCATAGGCGATGACCCAGGCCTGCGGAGTCTACAGAGAGATTGCCGCTCTCCTTTGCTCTGGTTTGAGTTTTGTCGCTGCTGCGCCCTCCATTGCTACCCCTTGCTTGACGGGAGCCTGACATCTGTGCCGTGGACGGACCGGTAGGCGAAGGCGACGGCCCGGAGGGCTCGACCGCGTGAACTGTGCTGTGGCTGTGTGTGCTGGAGGGGCCTCTGGGGCTGTCGTGCAGAGGGGAGCGGTCTGCTGCCGCGGCACTTTGGGGAGTAGCCTTCGTGAATAGCAGTCACTAGCCGCTGCCCCTGGGGTGTCCTCCCTGTCCTGGATAACGACGGAGCATGTGGAGGAGCGCGGAATAACTGACTCGGGTAGGGTGCACCCCACCCTCGCTCGGGCCTGTGGTGGCGACCGGACACTGGGAGTGGCGCAGGCTGATCTACGACTCTGCGAGCAGTCTGGTGACTGTGGCCGGGGAGAGGCCAGAGAGTGGAACTGTGACTCGGGGTGGTCGGGGCCCCGGACATCTGCGAGGAGTGGTGGGGGTGACCTGCAGCGCGGCCCCCTTGGATCAGGACTTTGCCCCGGAGTTGCGGACGCGCGCCGGCCGCTGACCCTCAGCGTAGCCATGGGCAAAAGTGATAAGTCCCAGCCCAAACTGTCTTTTGACCCCCGTAAGCCGAAGGGGCCCGACGAAGCACCGCCGGCGCGGCCTCCAGCTGGAGCGACTGCGGAGAGCTCTATGTGCGCCGACATCAAGGCAATGCTGGCGGCAATGGAAAAAGGGCTGCAGGGCAGTCTGACCGCGATAGACACCAAGCTTGATGCGCTCACATACCGCATGGACCGCATGTCGGAACGAGTGGATAAGAATGCTGAGCGGCTGGATGCGTCCGAACAGAGAATAACACAGGTGGAGGAGGCACAGACGGCATGGGACTCGGACCGCAGGCAATTCAGTAAACTGCTGCAGGTCATTCAGGACAAGTCCGAAGATTTGGAGGCCCGTTCGAGGAGGTCGAACGTCCGCATCACCGGTGTGGCGGAATCGACGCACACCGGACGAATGGAACCCTTCGTTGAAAAACTGCTGCGGGCACTGCTGGGAGAGGATGTGTTCTCCCCCATGTTTGTTGTTGAGAGAGCCCATCGTTCGTTGGGCCCTCGTCCCAAGCCTGGGGCGCCTGCAAGACCCATAATAGCAAAACTACTGAATTATAGGGACAGAGACACAGCCCTGCGGGTGGCTAGGGAAACGGGGAAGCTGCAATATGAAGGGATGGATATCTCCATCTACCCCGACTTCACGGCGAAGGTCCAGGAGGAGCGCAGGCAGTTTGCACCCTACAAAAAACAACTCCGCGACTTGGGCCTGGACTATGCCATGTTATACCCGGCGAGGCTCCGAATCAACAGGCAGGGGCACTCGCACTTCTTCACGGACCCGAGGGAGCTGCAACGATCCTTGAAGGAGTGGTCGAGGGAGCAATGGCGTGGGCTGCAGGACGGCGTGGACGTGGCCGCTTGATACGCACTACCTCCTGGCGGGGGGTCGTTGCCCTGTCGTGGAGGCTGCCGCTTCCCTGGCGGGGCTGCAGCTGCTGGAACATTGCTGTTGTGCAGGAGACGGCGACCGCCCCGGAGGACTTCGAGGCTGCAGCTGGATGAGAACTTTCTGATGTGTTGGGGGTGCCCGGGTGTTGAGACCCTAGACTTGGAGGAGTGGCGGGGGCTGGTCCGCTTTCATGGTTCGGTCAATGGCGGGATAGCCCTGCAGCCTTAATAACTGCGGGACTCTGGTTTGTGTGGCGCCTGGAGCTCGCCGCGCGGGCTGGTCTACGAGACAAATGGGCTCTGGCCTAGATGACTTAATGGGGGCGTTTGGAGGGTGCCTTGCAAGCTTAGATAGGTGGGGTGGCTCGCCGCTGATGGGAGGGTTGGGGTCCCCCCTAGAACTGATGGTGGAGAGGCGATAATAGCTCGAGCTGCACAGAGACTGGGGGCTTAGAAGTGGGGGCATGGCCATATGGTGGACTGTTGAGAGGTTAGGGTAGCTGTTCATCGGTGGCCCCTGCCCCAGCGCTGATAGCTTTCATGGCCCCTTTGGGGGCTGGTTCGGGGATGGTTTTGTATGTTTGTTGTGGGGTAGGGAGGGGGGTGGGACTGGGGATCTGTCTGGCCAGGTTGGGGGTGGTCGGCTGTGGGTGGAGGGCTGGGAAGTTAGGGGGACGCTCTGTTGTTGGGAACTGTGATCCGCACTGTCTGTTGAGTGGCAAGCCTTTTGTCTTACTGTTGAATGGCTGTTTCAGACTATCTGGAGCCGAGTGGTGGGCGGGGACCCCCGCCTGGCCCGCGCGCTGCGGTGGTGGCTGTGTGTTTCTGCTGGGATGACTGGACTAGGAGAACAGATAGGTGACATTGGTGAGGAGGCCATTAGAGCGCTGACGTGGAATGTTCGGGGGTTGAACGATTATCGCAAACTCAGGAAAGTCTTAAATTATCTCCACCGGCATCACATTGACCTGGCACTACTTCAGGAGACTCACCTCCCTCTTACAAGTAAACTGTTAGCGGCGAAGGGACTAGTGGGCACCAGCGCGGCGGCAGGCTTTACATCACACTCCAGAGGGGTGGTTACCTGGGTAAACCCACGATCGAACTTGCGGTTGACGTCGCTGACCTCCGACCCGGACGGGCGTTACTTATTAGCGAGGTGCGCTGGTAAGGGCCATGACCTAATTGTAGTCAATGTATACGGCCCCAATTACGACTCCCCTGAGTTTTATGATGCGCTGGCGGCACAATGCAGGCTACACGTACACACTGGCATGGTATGGGGTGGTGACTTTAACTTCATATTCAATCCGGATTTAGACCGCTCCTCGGGGCCGGCCTGCCGCCCGGCGACCACCGCCCTACATGTGCAGGCAGAATTAACCAGGCTAGACATGCTAGACATCTGGCGGCATCGACACCCGGGTAAAGGGGGCTTCACGCATTACTCGGCATTCCACGACGTGCATACTAGAATAGAGTATTGGTTGGTGTCGCGGTCACTGCTTGCGCGCGTTCGGGACTGCGTGGTCTTGCCGCGCACACTGTCGGACCACTCCCCTCTTCTGTTGGTACTGGCTACTCCGCACCGACGAGTACCGCCGTTCACGTGGCGGCTGCCGCCTTACTCACTGTTGGATGACGTGTTCCGGGGGGAACTGGCGGAAGAAATAGACTCGTTCTTAGAGGTAAACTCAGGCTCAGTCCAGAGTTTCCAAACGGTGTGGGACTCGTTCAAGGCTTATATTCGCGGTGTTGCAATGACTAAGCATTCGGGTGTGCTTAAATCTATCCGGCGGCGGCTTGGGGCCCTGGAGATGCAGATTGCTCAGTTGGAGGAGAATCAGGGGACTTCTGCGGACTCCGAGGTGGCTACGAGGCTGCAGAACCTGGTCACCGAGTTCAACAGTGAAGCGGACCGAGAGGTGCAGCACATGGGGAAGTACGCTACGGCTCGTACTTACGGGGAGGGCGAGCGCCCGGGATCCTTACTTGCGGGGATACTCCGCAACTCTAGGCGACCCCTAGTCATAGACGAGCTCGTCACTACTTCGGGCGAGGTGATTACTGACGAGACGGGGATCATAGAAGAATTCAGAGCCTATTATGCTGGACTGTATAAATCTCAGTCCTCTCACATGGAAGAGGAGATAGACGACTACCTCAGTTATATTAAAATGCCGTTTTTGTCCAACTCGCGGAGGGAATTCCTGGCGCTGCCCATACAAAAGGATGAGATCTTGGAGGCTCTGGGAGGTATGAGGGCGGGCACTGCCCCGGGAGCGGACGGGCTGACGGTGGCCTTTTATAAGGCCTTCCAGGACCAGCTCCTCCCGCACCTTATGACTCTTTTTGACGACATATGTCTTGAAGGCCGTATGCCTGACACGATGCGAGAGGCACTACTAGTTACTATTTTAAAACCCGGGAAGCCCTCCAACCTGTGCGGCTTCTATAGGCCTCTCTCCCTGATTAATGTCGATGCCAAGATATATGCAAAGGTGCTGGCCACGCGTTTGGCGCTTCTGGTGCCGGAGCTTGTGGCGCCGGAGCAGGCAGGCTTTGTTCCATCCAGGAATCTCACGTACAATCTCCGCACGGTCCTTGGAGTCATGCAGCATGTGCGCCCAGAGAGTAAGGCCTTAGCGCTCTTCCTGGATATGGAGAAAGCGTTTGATTCAGTGGAGTGGCCGTTCATGGTGCGGGTGCTGAGGAAACTTGGGCTGGGAGAGCCTTTTTTGCAGATGCTTGGAGCATTGTATTTTAGGCCCACTGCCCGGCTGCGCCTCGGAGACCGAGTCACGGAGGCGTTTGCAATCACTAGGGGGACCAGGCAGGGTTGCCCTCTCTCCCCACTCCTCTACGCGCTGGTGGCGGAACCTTTAGCGTACGCAATAAGAGAATACCACAGATTCGAGGGAATCAACTTTCCCTCCTATAAGATTGGGATTTCCACCTACGCGGACGATACGCTGCTGTATATCCGAGACCCGGAGGAGAATCTTGCTTCTATCTTACGGGAGGTGGTCCGGTTTGGGGCGCTGTCGGGCCTCAGGGTCAACTGGAACAAATCGCTGGCATTTCCGTTGACTCCGGCTACATTGCCATTCCCTATGGAATACCCTTTGCAGTGGACAACGGACTCAATCCGCTATCTGGGAATTCGGCTGCATAGGGACCCGAAGGTCTTGCTGAGGGAAAACTATGGGGTAGCTTATTCCAAACTGGTAGATGAGGTGGAGGAGTGGAACAGGCTCCCTTTGTCGCTGATGGGCAGAATTGCCATCATGAAAATGATTATCCTACCGCGATTCCTGTTCCTCTTTAACAACATCCCTATAGTGCTCCCCAGATCTTTCTTTGCACAGCTGACTCAGACCCTGACCCGACTGGCCTGGGGTGGTAAACAACCTAGAGTCCAGTGGAAAGTGCTGACGCTGCCATACGAGATGGGAGGGCTTGGAGCTCCGGACCTAGAGAGCTACTACAGAGCGGCGCAGGCGTCCCATTTGCATACGTGGATACACGCCGAACCGGTCTTTCTACCCGTGGATCGTAGGGTGGGTCTGTTGGACTCGCTCAGAACTACTAACCATGCGTGGCACGCGATTATGAGAAAGCAAGACCGTGACCTCTTATACTCCCCGTTGATGCGGGTGGAGTGGGCAGTTTGGCTCCCCCCTCTGCGGGAAGCAGGGGTGAAGCGGGCGCTGGGTGATTTGGGAATAGTTAGGATGGCGGACCTGTTCCAGGACGGAGTGGCCAAGACGCTGGAGAGTGTCGTCTCGACTCAGCCGGGGATCACGTTACTCCAGCGCTTTCAATTCCACAGGGTCCGTGGTGCGTTGCTGTCTCTTTTGGGGTCGCCCGGGGAGGAGCCCCCCGAAATCCCGGAGCTTTCCTACGTCATTAAAACTGCGGCGCCGTCCAAAATGGTCTCGATCCTCAAAAAACTTGGCGACCAGCAAAGGGAGCCTCAGTGTTCTGCAGCGCGGCGAGCCTGGCAGACGGATCTTGAAATGGACATTTCGGATGAGATGTGGAAGTACTGCTGCTCTAGTACTAAAAAGGTCTCCTTGAATGGTCGACACCGTTTAATACATTTTAAGTTTTTGCAGCGGGTCTATTACACTCCTGAAAGACTGCATAGGTACGGGTTGCGCCCCACGGCGGAGTGCGAGCGCTGCCATGTCCCCGTGGCTGATTTCCTACACATGGCCTGGCTTTGCCCGGGTGTGGCCCGGTTCTGGACGGCGGTGTTCCGGGAGTTGAGCCAGATCTTGGAAAAGGAGATCCCCCCTAATCCGGCTCTGGCGCTGCTGGGCTACTCCAGGCCTCTCCCGCGGGCGCTGAGGCGTCTGACGGACATGGCGTTATTGATCGCGCGACGCGTCGTGGCGGCCTGCTGGATGAGAGGGCCGCTTCCTACTAAGAAACGATGGGTTAGAGATATGCTGTATTGCAGCACGCAGGCGGAAACGTATAGTGAACTGTTACCCCCTAGGAGTCGCCCCAAGAACTTCTGGGCGCTGTATAGAACATACCTGACTCCCGGAGACCCCGAGGAGGCCGGTCAGGGGGAGACACAACATGAAGCCACGGGTGCGTGCAGAGGGGTGGTGGGGGGGCGTGACACAAGAATAGGACTCTATTGTGGTGTGATGGGCTATGATGTCAGTGAATCGTCTGGGATGGTTGCTGGTTTGAGGGAGGGGGGTCGGGGTGTCCTCCGACTGCGGCGTGCGCTTCTTAGCAGTGCGCAAACGTGACGGGAACGAGAGTTACAGGGTTTGAATGGCCTGGAAGCAAGGGGCGCAGTGTCTGGTCAGAGTTTGGCGTCTGGGTTTGCGACAGCGTGTACGGGTAGAAGCAATGAAGGTGGAGACAGTGGCATGGTAGCGGACGGGGTGGGGGGTTGGGCGTTGAGTTATGGTTTACAAAATCTTAGGGGCTTGACCAGACTAGCGGCAGGTTGGTCATGCGGGCATGTTAGACTATTGTGCAGGCTGGGGGCAAATACGTATTTCATTCTTCGATAGTGATTCGGTCTGGACTGCTTGATGTAGTATTGCAATGCCGCCGGTCCTCTGGGATGTCGGCTAAATGGCTGTGTGAGAGATACTGGTCTGGTACAGAAGAGCTCGCTGGAGCAACCCATTGTACTAGGAGCCTACGGCAATCTGATATGTCTGTCTACTATATCTCAATAAAGGTTTTTCAAAAAAAAAAAAAAAAAAAAAAAGTAAAGCATGTGAAATGTAAGCAGTGAGTGTTTTTGCATGAAAACGTAAGACCATGACTACAGGGCCCGAAAGGGACCCGTTTCACTGCCCATTGCTTATATCCTTTATGGTATGGTTTAAAAAGACCACATTCGTAAACAAACAGCCGCTGTACACGTTTTGTTTTCCAATTCACCCATCAAGCAGGTATTTCAGTACCTCCAGGCGAGGTGCACTTTCCCACCCAGGGAAAACAATGCTGTTCAAAGAGAGAGGAGGAAACAAAAGTATCACTTCACTGGCAAAGTGGCGCTAATGTGTTTAGGTGTAAATAAATCACTCTGGACACCTTGCAACCACTCTGTCTTGCTTTAATTAGTTATTTATTTTTTACATTTGGAATGTTTTATTTCTCTCCACCCTGAGGCTGCACTTGTGTCAGAAAAAGACAACGTTTCCAGCAAAAATGTTTTCTTTTTTGGATCCATTTCACAGGGGAGCAAATAAACGAAAGGAGGAAAGAGAAGGTCATACCGGTTTCCTGAAGTCTTGGTTTTCACTAACTGAGCAGTGAGACAGAGAGAGAGGGAAGACTCGGAGGCTTAGAGGCCGTCACCGGGGCATGCGCTCACAGTTTAATTTATGGGGACTTGGGGAGGCCGTGCGTGCAGGAGCACCATTTTATAAGAGGCTTGCTTGCAGGCGCAGCGTCTCCCTCCGATGAGAGTGAGGGGGCCCCTGGAGCGTGGGGGCCTCCCCGCACCGCGGGGGCCTGTGTTACGCCCCTGCTAAGGATATGCTCAAACTTAACCCTGTTCTGAACACGCTTGTCGATGGGTGGTTGAATAAGGCAGTTGACCCAAAGCGCTGGAAACATGTGCGGGATACCACCACCCTGCTGAAAAAGCTAACCGCGGCTCGCAGAGTGGTGGACAATTTCAAGCCAAGCTCACTGCTTCCAGCCTGCACGAAGATGTTGGAAAAAATGCTAAATAAACAGCTAAAAACCCATCTTCAAGCTAATATCTTCTGCACTCCATGCAGTCAGGTTTCAGGGCTAAGTAGAGCACTGAGTCTGGTCTGTTGGAGGCGACAGAATACATCAAACTAAGCCTAGATCAGGGAAACACAGAGGTGGTTGTACTGCTGCTCGATCTCTCGGCAGCCTTTGACATTGTGTTGCATTCCGTTCTTCTAGACACGCTGAGCGAGTGCGGCATCTGTGACTGCCTAGAAGTGGATTAAATCTTTCCTGTAAGGCACATTTCACACTGTCCACCTTCCATCGTATTCCTCAGCTCCTAAGTCTCACAGGGCTCGGCTCTCAGCCCCACACTGTTCAACGTCTACCTTACGCCACTGGCAGACATCATTCAACCTTTCGGCTTGAAGGTGATATCTTATGCAGATGCTCCCAAATCATGTCCTCCTTCAAGGAGGTGAATCAGAAGCTAGAGGAGTCATTAAGCTCTTGTCTTACCCCGGTTAATGGCTGGATGAATAACAATTGTTGAAAATACAATTCTGATAAAACAGAATTACTGTTTTTCAAAGATTCCCATTATATATAGTCCAGCATCTGATGGCATCCTGACCTGGGGCCCCACCTGCTCCAGTGGATGCAGTGAAAAATATAGGCATAGAAATGGATAGAGATCTCACCTTCTGCCCTTAGCAAAAGTAGGGTCCTGTTTTTCACTGTTGAAGAGTCTAGAGAAGATCTCCAATGTTGTGATTAAAAGCCCTCCAAAGACCATTAGTCATGCATTGATTACTTCACGCCTCGGCTATGCTGACGTACTTCATCTAGGCCCACCTGACTATCTGATACAACGTATACAGAATGCACTAAATGCTGCGGCAAGACTCATGCTGCAACAGCCTGGCAGCATTCGGTTACCATGCACCTTAAGACCCTGCATTGGCTTTCAAGTGTGTTAACACATTGTTGTGAAATGCCTGGTGTTAACTTTTAGAGCTGATCGTGAGAGAAGCCCTAAATATATCAGGGAAAGGATGATTCATTTTCATCCGACTAGATCTCCCCAATCCTCCAGACCGTTTCTACTACACATGCCCAGAGTGAGATGTGCCCGTACTGGTGGCCGTTCCTTGTCAGTCCTGCCCCTAAATGGTGGAATTGACTTCCACTGGTTTTATGAAGCAGTGGGTCCGAACAGATTTTCAAATCTTGGCTAAAAAATTGGCTCTTCTGCACCAAGCAAATGTTAGAGGTGAACATCTGTGCTTGTTGCACTGGAAGCCCCTTTGTGGCAGCCGAGCTCTGCAAAAATGTTTCATTCATTCATTCATTGTTATCGCTGCATCTGCATGGGGGATGGTTAAGGGATTTGAACCAGATATACCAAGAAATTATGTTGAAATCGAGCTTTTTTGTACCGGACATGTACCATTGAAAAAAGCACAGATGTTATGAAATAATCAATACGTGAGGCATGCGTAAACAGACCAGAAAAGCATAAATCAGAAGGTATATTGAGGAAAAAAATGTTAGTCTTGCTTTTACCTTGTATGTGAGTGGGACTTGAAGACTCAAGATTTGGGATAAGTAAGCAATTAAAGTCCCCACTATTTCATATCTATCCAAGCGACTGAGCTAACTACAACCCCAGTGCCAATAAAGGTAAACGAAACATCTGAGGATTTGTTTTTTGGGGGGTTTTAAGGTGGCCTGAGACACACCTGCATGTCGATCGGCTATATTTGTTGGGCTAATTCAGATATACTGCCTGGTATCATGTTTAATTGTTCTGAAGAAGAAGCATGTTGTGGATTTTGGGGTTACGTTATTAAGGGATATTGTCTGTCCAGTACTCTTCAGTCTGTGCAAAGCTTGAAACATTGGGTAGCTATCCACCTGTCTTCCAGATAACGAGGTCTGTCCTACTAAATTGTGCATTGCTGGCGTTAAAGGAGAATCTATCGATCAATGAGAGAAACTTGCAGGTATCAAAGAATGCTCGGTTAAGACAGACATCTCAGGAGAGGCTGCCAAAGTGGATTTGGAGGAAATATTTGAATCTTTATTCAGTTTGA
This sequence comes from Triturus cristatus, assembly GCF_964204655.1. Lineage (NCBI taxonomy): Eukaryota > Metazoa > Chordata > Amphibia > Caudata > Salamandridae > Triturus > Triturus cristatus. The sequence goes on from NC_140588.1 coordinate 1,043,547,981, forward strand.
CTTTGTTTGTTTATTGAACCCTCAATAAAGATCCTTTTCTGTGCACTGTTTTTTCTTTGGTCCTGTAAAATGTGCAACATGCTGTCAGTATATAGGCATTAGTTTGACTTAATTATTTATGTTTTTTAGATTTTACTTTCTGCATTTTTGGGTGAGTAAGAGGAATAAAGCGCAATGCTTAAAATTCAATATTTTCATAAAGACCGTTCCCCCCGTGACCACGTTCACCTTCCACCTCAGCACCCCTTGCATTGCCCCTTACCCTCATCCATGGATCCCTTTAGCTCACTCAACCAGCTCCCAGATACGATAGGGAGAGGGGAATCCAGTGGGACCTGATGGCCTGGGAGAGAACCAGGAGCTCTGGTCTGCCACAGGGTTGGCCCACCCAAAAGTGTTTGCTCATTGCCTTCGAGCAATTGCCCCCACCCTCCCCTTATCTCTCTTATATTTATGGCCACATACATTGCAAAAGACCACGCTGTACTCACCAAAAGACTTTCACCTATGAAACTACTCCAGGGTTTACAGAATAACAGATGCAAGAAACCGTTTTGTTTCACTGATCATAAAATGATACATTCTGTCCTGCAACATGTCTTCTGAGACCGCCAGCACAATTTTGCACTGCAAACCTATAGTCATGGAGAGGATTCATGTGACATACATTGGAAGAGATTATATTATGATTTCAGCCTACCACAAGTATTGGTGAAGCCAACAGATCTCACCTTTGGTCCGGCTGGTTTTGACAATGCTTTTTAACAATGCTGTAATGAGCAAGATGGTGTGTAGCATGACCAAAAGAAAAAAAAAGGACACGATGACGCAGCCACAGTGGCTGCCTCATTTTGAAAGTGCATGCATACTTGATGATATGTGTGCGCACATGCGGCATTACGCTTGTGCCCCTACAAAATGACATGAGGGTCATTTTTAAAATTACCAATCCTAAATAAAGTAGTCTGAAGGGTTTTTTTTTTTTGGTAAGGCGGAGAGGTCTGCAGCAATTTGCTGCCTGCTGCACCCATGAATGAAAGAAATATATGAAAAAGACTAGGTGTGGGAGCAACAGAGCACTGGAAGGAGGAGTTAAATAGCAGCACACAATGAAAAGCAACACAAAGAAGGGGGAGAAGCACGCTGATGAGAAAGCAACCCTGAAAATGCGGGAGAGAAGGAGTTTGGCAGGGTACAAGCACATGAGAGAAGGCGTGCAACATAAATGAGACAGCAACATGAAGCGCAGAGGCAAGTATTTGGGGCGAGAAGGAGCACACAAGTCAGAGAGCTAGAAAGCATGCACTCTCATGGAGTGCTCAAGAACAAAGTAGTTCCCTGAAAGTGAGCGGTGTAAGGATAGAAGCCCGCTAATCAAAGATTTTAAAAAGGCTCTGCTCCAGGGGACGAACAAACACAAGATAGACAATCTGGGACAAGGGAAGCCGTCAAATATGAAGCAAGCGAGAGTGACAATAAAGCAACCCATGGTAAGCAATGGGTGGGCTGTAAGCCCAATATAAGTCCTTGGGAAGCCCACAGAAAGTCTTTTGCACCCAGACAACTTGTAATGACTGGGAGGTGAGACTAAAATAGTATTCAGCTGGTTTTCGACTCCAGATGGTAGGCACATCATAAAATCACATAGATGGTGTCATCTTAGCAAGAGCCTAAATCCTTCTAGGGAGTTCACCTCTCACGCATGGTGGTACATGGTCTGCCGCCCAATGTAATACGAGTATCCATGGGTTGATTCTGAAAATGAAAGTTGTTTTCAAATTCAGCAAGTATGAGTGTATTTGTAGGCCTTAAAAGCCAACATGCCCTCTATTACCCTTGCTTAATTAACACTGGGAATGAAAATATTCATAGGTGTGCTAATGATTAACTTGATATGTTGAGTGATTTTCAGCTACCAGTGTTACTGATAGACTCTGTGTTGGTCAATGGATACGTCATTCATTTCAGATCCCTACAACCTTGTCAGAATAGAATCTCTGAAATTGATTGCAACAACCTGCAGCAAGGCACGTAGATCAGAGAGCCATACATGCATCTATAGGATGAACTGGACTACTTATAGACAGAGAAGGTGACCTGTGTGTTACAATGATTCTCCCATTATACAAAATTGGTAAAAAAAACTCCAAAATGTAATATGCCGCATATCTGGAAAAAGGTATTCATATTGGTATTTACCTACAGGAATGACATATTTTGTGATTTCACAAGAAAGGGAAGGCTACTGTTTTCACTAGACCTTGACAGACATTCAAATGAATGACAGGGTCTGTGTGGCGACTGCAAAATTTAGCATATAGAATACAACTTTTCATCCAAGTTGCAAATAGTATTTACGAAAAAAATGCAGGTCTGTTGAGGTCACCTGACATATAAATAAATGATACCCCACACAGCTATAGGGATTCTAGAGCCGACTAACCAGTCATAAGGTGACAGAGCACCTAAAATGTTTAGTTGGGTGAGTTGACATGCTTTGGGGAGTTGTGATCAGAGGAGAAACTAGATAGATAAATTGATCTTCACCAACCATCTGCAGATTTTGGATGAGAAGACTTCCATGCACGTGCCCAGACTGGAAAGGTCTCGTCTCGTCCTGTGATCCTAGTTCGGACGAGAGTGTTGGCGTTCAGGAAGGGTTTCCCCCTTGACCTCTGGTTGGATCCGTTACCCCAGGTGTTACTGTCTATAAAGACCCACAGCTGAGGCAGCCATTTACTGTGGTGTGATAGATTATTATAAGTATAAGATAAGTTGCAGCGCTGCGGACGTAGCCAGTCATCGAAGGCTGTTGTTATACCTGCCAACTCAGCCTGTGTGACTGGGTGCATGGAATGTTGGTTTGATGATGCCGTGGAATTTTGGATGAGTGTAGTGTCAGTTGGAGAATGGGCTGAGCAGCAGGAAGGCTGCTCCTGGTGGGGCTCTTCTTATCATCTTACCTACCTTACATAAACCTACTTACTTAATCTACCTTGGAACCGGACATCTCCTCTTGTACAACATACATGTCCGTCGATATGATATGACCAACAAACATAATCAATGCCACTGCCAAACTCAACTTCCAGAAAGGAATGCAAGATGTCGCAGTCTGGATGACCAACAGCTGCCTGAAGCTCAACACCGAGAAGACAGAAGTCCTCGTCCTTGGTACCGCCCCTTCTGCATGGGACAGCACCTGGTGGCCGACTGCCCTCGGAAGCCTACCTACCCCCTCAGACCGCGCCAAGAACCTCGGCATCGTACTCAACTCATCACTCACCATGAACTGACAGTTCAACACCGTCACCTCCAGCTGCTTCAACACCCTCCGCATCCTCCGCAAGACCTTCAAGTGAATCACCATGAGTCAAGGAAGACAGTCACCCACACACTCATCACTAGCAGACTGGACTATGCAAACGCACTCTACGCCGGCATCAACAAGTCCCTGCTCCGCAAACTCCAGACAATACAGAACATCGCCGCCAGACTCGTCCTCGGCATCCCTCAACACGCACACATCAGCCAACACCTACGAAGTCTCCACTGGCTCCCCACCCCCTGGAGAAAAGAGTCACTTTCAAAATCCTCACTCACACCTCCAAATGCCTACACAACAACGGACCCAAATACCTCAACGACAGAATCAACTTCCACGTACCCAAAAGAAACCTTTGATCTTCCAACCTCGCACTGGCCGAAACCCCGTACATCCACAGAGCCAGAGCAGGCGGAAGATCCTTCTCTCACATTGCAGCCAAGACCTGGAACGAGCTACCAGCAGACATTAGACGTGCCCCCTCCCTGAACACCTTCAGGAAGACCCTCAAGACCTGGCTCTTCGGCTAAACAGATCTGTAGACCCCCCCTCAGCGCCTTGAGACCCTCATGCGTAAGCAGCGTGTTTACAATTCCCTAATTGATTGATTGATATCGATATTAATCAGTGAAATTGGCTATTGGCTCGGGGAGACCATAGACTTGATTTTTCCTTGCAAGGGCACCCTCTCATTTAATATGTCCTTAAATATGCAGCCTAGTAGTGGGACTATCTTTCTTTTTTTTATTCCATTTATCAAATTTGGGTGGGAACCCATTTATACCCTGAGTTTTACTCAATCACAATTGGTCTATCACTTTGCTCTTCAACAGGGACGTCTCCCTCAGGTAAATAGGCCTGCTCCAATGATAATTTCGGGAGTTTTAATGGGGTTATAGAAGCCTCTTCCTCATGTATGCTATAAATTTAGACATAAAGGTCACAAAAGAACAACTTAAACATCCCCACTATTTCTACAGAGGGAACCGTTATGCTACAATTGTTATCCCTAATAGCTGAGAAGGAATTCTTGGAGTCCTGCTACTTGCTACCCACCTTCCCCCCCTTTCATTGTTATTTAATACACAAAAGGTAATGCTTGACTCTAGAGGCGAACAGTGCATTTAAGACAAATTTCTTCTTAATTAGGGCCATATGTAGGTACCTAAATACCGGTCGATAACGGCCGAAAATCGGTAAATATCCCGTTACCGACCGGTATTTAGGTAATTGAGATGTAGGTGGCTGGATTTCAGGATTCGGTAATTTACCGAATAGGAATTTTAAGAAATCGGTAAAATACCAATTAGGTAAATTACCGAATCCAGAAATCCAATGTAGGGGGCACTCAAGTGAGTGCATTTTAGGTGTCTGGATTCGGTATTTACCACCAACTACAAGTTGATGGTAAATAACGAAAACCTTTTAAAAAGCAATTTTGTGCTTTTTGACAAGTGCCATGTGGCAGACATACATGCCCTTAGGGCATGTATGTGCGCCACATGTGCACACATGCACGATTCAGGGGTGCAACAGGATGTCAATGTGACACCCTGCCACCCATGAATATGCTCCCCTATTACCGATTCGGTATTTACCGAATCGGTAATTGTGAATGGCTTCCCATTCATTCCTATGGGCCTCCAGGCCCATAGGAATGAATTGGAAGGGATGCATTATTACCGAATCGGTAAATACAATTCATAAATACCGAATATTACCGATTCGGTAATAATTACCGAATGTTTACCTACATTCTATTTACCGATTCATAAATACCGAATCGGTAAAATTCGGTATTTATGAATCAGTAAATATATATTACCTACATATGGCCCTAGGTCTCTGTAACATGTCATTATTGGGAGACGTCTTGTGTTGTTTAATGCGATACTCAATGCCGTGTTCTAGACCTTCTTGTGCGAGTCATGCATTCTTTGTCCTGTTCACAATGTACCTCATGATTTTTACCCTCGATTGTGTTTACCTGCCTCCCATAATATCTGTAGAACGCTTGTTTTCCTCTACGTATGCAGCCAATATTGCATGGAAGTCTTCTTTATCTCTGGGGAGACTGTCAAGGGATACATGTATATGCCATTGATTCCTTTGAGGTCTCAATATGCTGAAATCTAACTGTATATGACTGTGTCCTGATTGGAAGCAATGCTGGGTGTCATTGCTCGATCGGAGACGTGCCTGAGTAGCAAGGATGTTAGAAAGAACTTGTAAATAAAGGAGTGCTTTGCATGCATGAAAGAGATAACAGTATAATCCCTTTCCTTCAGGTGCAGTAGCCTTCATGAATCTATTGAAGCATGTCCAGTCATCAGACCTCCTAGCATCTCTCTGGGTCTTGTCTCTTTTACAGTAGGGGGTTTGATTTGTCCAAGGTTGGGATGAGTACCTGGTTCCAGTCCTCTGCTAGTTGGGCCCTAGTTCTCCCCAGAGAGAGCCAGATTCTCAAGACATCTTTAAACAATACGCCTTTATCTCCCGTTGGGGGTAAATTGGACCGAGAACTAATATCTCATTCCATTGGGGTCGGAACAAGTCTTAAGGACATGGGTAGGTATCCCCTTCCTGATCAAGACAGCAACCCCTCCTTTGCAGAACAAAGTTCCTGTGTAGGGGGCTGGGCTGTGGCTGTTTACATGCATAATAGTCTCAGCCACCCAAGTCATGTTTAAGTTTATTGCTCGCCGTAGGGGAGAGGTTTATCTCTTGTAGTAATATTTTGTTAAGAAACATCAGTACTTTATTTTCCTCTTAATGAAGTGGGTCAAGCCATTCACATTCAGTTAAGTACAATTGAGACAAATAACTTTGGGGTACATAGGGTCACGGCTATGGTGCGGACAGGTATCCGCACACTGCTCGGCATGAAATAGCATGGGTTACAAATTAATGGTCCTGGATAGGACAAGAACACTGAGTGGGGGTATAATGACACAATTTGCGTCTAGTACCTATGAAGAGTATACTGTATAGAAACCCAGGATCCAAACTGTTCCCCTTGCCCCTGGCTAAGCTTGAAGTGGGCTGACCCAGTCAGAATACACCCCTCAATGGCCTAGACATTGTATGTCTATCTTGTCACATACAAAGATCTAGGTGGGACCTGTGAGTGCTATTCCTTGTCCTATTGTGATGACAGTAGCCAGGTACTGCTGTCCACCTGCCTCCCTAAAAGCACTTTTATAGAATAACTAGTGTTGGATCCAGGGGAGGGTATTGATCCTGCTGTGGTGTTAACTTATATCCCGAGGTGCATTTCAAGTTGAGATTGTGTGCTGGATGGTACTTCTGCATCGTGTCAAAGACATGAGTCAGTCTCGATGCTTAAAATGCCCAAACCCTGTATTACAACTTTCCTCTCTCAGTATCTTCCACAAATACCGGTGTCCTTGCCTACTGAAACTAGAATGGTAGCCAGCCGTATCCCACAGGGAAGGGAGAGGACAGGTTATCGGTTATAAGATTAAACCACAACAATACATGGTGTCATCGAAGCTCAGAATTCTTTTTGCTGTTAGCATAATATTCAGTTCAACGATGAGTCCTTAAGGGTGAGAATGGGACTTGTGTCTGGATGCCAAAGGTTTAGTAGGTTTGAATTTGGTCCGGATGCCAAATGGTCGGTCACCTTAGCAATTTGTTTGCCCTTGTCTGGGCATGGTACTACCAACTGGTACTCTGCTGCATAGCTCTGTCACTGCTGGGTGATGCCTGCTTTTAAAGGGAGAAGCCATGTCTAATAGGTGCTGGATTGAGAAAACTGCATTTATTGCCAAGTTTCTTCAGCGGGGGCTCCAGAAATGTCTTCCACATTTGATCAGTTTCAGTTGAAAAGTTATGGGGGACAAAGATTTTGTGGTCATGGTACAAAATGGAGCCTTGCTATTTTGCAGACAAGAGTACTTGCCATCTTTGCTGATGTATGAGGCATTCTGTTTTCTGATCCTGTGTGACCTTTGCAATGTCAACAGAAGGTCAAAGTTCAGTTTTTGTGATTACTGGGATGAAGCTGATGATAAATTCTACCATGTTATATTTTTTCAAATGTTCAGAGGTTCCCTCTCCTCTTCTTGTCTTCTAACTCCTTGATTTTCTTTTGTGTGTTCCTGTGGTCATACTCCCAAGCTATAGTGGTCAGCATTGTCTGTTCACTAGTAGCAATTCTGTCTTCTATGGCTGGAAGTCAGAAGTGCAATGCCCTTATATAGAGAGATGACATTGTTAAATGTAGTTGTGTTCTCCATTACATTTCCATCATGGTTTTAATCACAGTCAGCTACTTTAAGATACCTTTCAATGGTGTCTCCTGTGACATTGCCTTTGGAGTTTGCCTGTGACCGTTTTTCTGATTAGCATTTGATGGAAAGGTGTTGACATTATGCAAAGATGAGTAATCCTCTGCTAAAGTGTGTCTGAGAGATCAGGGCCACTATCAGGTGGGTCTTTTGAGTAGGTAGCCCCTACTGTGTCCACCGTCATGCTCCTTTCAAGCTCTTAATAGAGAACTTCAATTCACCCTATGCCAAGATTCTGAAAGAGGGCATCAAATAACAAAGTGATGGGTGAAATGCTTGAATTCATCTCAACCACTGATCGCTCAGGCCACATCCCAAACCACTGTTTTTGGCCCACCATGCCAACTCAATTCAAGCATTCCATCCATCACTTTTATGTATACTTTAGTGTGTCACCCTAAGTGGGAAGGGTCTGCCCAGACGTGGCTCCTGTGCTCACTGTGTCACTGGACCCAACCTGTACATGTAATGAGCCCTAACTAGGGTGAAACCGGTCCTGAGCTCCTTGTATTCCAGTTCAGGGAGGACCTGGCTGGGCAGGTCGGTCTGGACTGTTCCTAGTAGAGCAAGGTCAAAACTGATTTTCATATGACTGGGCCCAAACCAAGGAGGCATGGCGTACAAAATAGCGATGGACTGGGATGCAGACCAAGTGATGACGAGTGGTTGAGATTATTTCAAGCATTCCATCCATCACTTTTTTTGCATAGTTTAATATTCTGAAACAGTCTCCTTCCAGTCTATGTCTTGGAACCATTCAAAGGGCAACTCGGTAAAACCTGCTTACAATAGCCCACACCCTCCAGACCTGTTTATGAATAAACATCAAGTTCAAGTTTTCTTAGGATATTAGGATATTACTGCATGTACATCTAGGCGTAGTCCAATCCTTGTCTCGATCGTCTGGTGTCTGTGTTGAGTGTCAGTACACTGGAGTTGGATGGCAGGATAAGAGAGAGGTGTCTCTACGAGGGACGAGCAGTGCATCCCACAGTCGGAGTTGAGTGTACATCATGATGGTCTATTGCCCAGCAACACGCTACACATTAAGACCCAAAATGAGCATGGCCATCTAACTAGGGCCAATTTGCATGTGAATATTGTATAGCTCATTACTGGTTCATCACCCCCTCCTTGGCGGTAGTTTATAAAGGGGTGGGCGCTTGGTCACGGTGCTCTAAAGGCAAACTGACATTTTCCTCAGAGCCTAACTCCGCTACCTCTGCAATATATTCGGCATGTGCAGTTGTGGGAATGGAACGCCCAGGACTGAGTACCAGGGGGATTGCTCTAGAGAGCTGCATCAGAAACCGCGCAATAGAAGCCCTTAAAGAAAGCGAAGGAGGACCACGGGCATCCATGCTGTGTTCCTCTTTGAGATAAAATAGGTCTACCAGTGGAACATAGAGAGGACCGAGTCTATGTATACAAGAGCAGAACCGGAGAGGAATGTCCATATGCATCATTATCCTCCATGGAAACCATCTTGAACGCTTATCAAACGCTTGCTCAGCATCGAGTAAGACCATTGCCCTTTCGTTTAATGTTCACATTCGTTTGCACTGTGCTCTCTTTTGCATTATTAAGTGTGTTTGGTTCTTGCTAGAAATACACCTTTACATCACTAGACTCCAGAGTTAAGCTGACAGCTATTGCATCAATGCAAACTCGTTCTTTGCAAGCTTGCACTGTAGCTTCCATCATTGAAATGCAAGTTACTTGTGAATTTAAACTTTCCATGTGAGTGGTTGGACATAAATCCTCTTTGGATCTAGGTTTATAGATTGTGTTAGGTTTATCGTGCATGCTGCTAGTAGCGCTGCGCCAATGACTCTATTTCATATTAGCTTTATTTATGTAAGTGCATCACTCTCTTGATCATTAAAGTGCACAGCTATCCGGAAGTGGCAGGTTTATAACGGTGCTTAACAAAGATTTGTGTTACAATTAATCCATTGCCGTCTACTTCATGCTATTGTGTCAGCGTGCATTTCTAAATCAAACACGTGCCTTATCTAAACGCGACATTAATTTGATGCCTTTCCACAAAAATAATTTGATTTAAATTTGGTGCAACATATAAACAGTTTCTTTCATGCTTGGATGTTACCTTAATTAATAACTTCTAAATTCACTGACAGTCATAAAACCAGCCACTAAATGCAGCTGAAAATATTAATCTGAGTCAACTCTGCAGACACCGATATGTTATGGGAAGACGTAGGCAGACGCAGCCGTGCGTATGGTCAATTTACTGGTGATGGGCACGTGGCTGGTGATGGCACCCAGAGCCTGCAAAGACACACACAGCTCTCAGCTTAATGTGCATCTAAAGGCAGTGGCGGCTGGTGACATTTGAAAGTAGTAAGGTGCAAACATTGGGCACGACTTTTATATAGCAAGCGACGTGAACAGGTTTAATGGACAAACCTGGGATCTAGGGTGGGTCCCTCTCCCAAGAAAGAAATGATAAAAAGATTGCCAAATGGTACATGTTAACGCAAATGAATGTAGCGATAAAGCAAGTCTTATAAAACAGTGGTATAGACTTTATATATTAAACACATTAAAAACTGCCCCATATCTTACTGCATTAATATGTTGAGCAGTAAATTTAATGTGTAAATTGTACAGCGTGACAACTTTTGCACTTTAAAATGTATGCTTGCCCACTGTCTTGCACTGCATGCAGCATTAACTTTGGAAATAAATGCTCTAAACACCAGGCTTCCGGAAGCACCCACAGCTGCTGGCAGGTCTTTAAGCGGGATGAAAAAAGTGGGGGCTCTCTATAAAGGAACATGTTAAATACATCTCTGTGAATCCCATAGTGTGCCAACCGACCAGTATTTTGGTTTACTGGTTTCTCTCTGAGATGTAATTGAATCCAGATAAATAACATAACAACTGATCTATACCCAACACCTTTCACTATGATTGGCTTTGTCAATTGGTGTTAGCTGTTTAAAATAAATGAGTAATAACAATGATTTGTTATAAATAATTAATATTAAAAATGTTTCAATTCTGAAATAGTGAGTGTGAATTAAATAGCATTGAGGCCTGTGGAATGAGTTTTTGGCCTTCAGTTATGTGTGCTTTATGTTCGATATCTATCCTCTTTTTCTCTGCATATCTTGTCCATCTGCACATCTTCAACCACCTCTCTTTTCTCTTCAACATCCTCTTTTCACTCTCCCATGAATGCACTTCCTTGCATCTCTGTCACTTCACTGCCCCCAAACATACACTGCACTCCCTCAAATGTAAGCACTTTATGTTCTCTTTCTTTTGCCTTGCAAATATTTTGACAACTGTGTACCCCTTTACACACACATCTACAGAATTTCAGTTGCAAATGGAAGACATAAACATTGTTCCATGTGCTCTGCAGAGAGGCCAACCAAGTGACAGGCACTTTGTGTGGCTTCAGCCTAAGTGCCTGAGCGCTCAACCAAAGCCCCTCATAAACACCTGGCATGGCTCAAGCTTCAAAGTATGCACAGAAAAAAATACAGATAAACAACAACATAATAAAATAGCTATCTCTTGAGGAATGCAAGATCAAGTAAAGTATGAGAAATAAGAGAGTAATTTAGTCATTGAAACGCATTGCCTCAACGTTTTTAACATTCATTGTTTGCAAGTCAACCCATGTTTTTAACATCAGTGTTAACTTAGAGGTATGAAGCCACGAGCAGTTTTAATGCCACACATCAGAAAACTGTCCATTGTAAGCACATATTTCTCGCCTTGCTTGACTCAGATATTTGAATCAACTTCGCAAGGAAACAAGAGCGAACCCTACACGTTATTTGGATCCATTTCGTGGTGGAACAAATGCTGCAGCTCCACTTCTTAGGGCAGGGGTCTTCAAAGTGTGGGGCGAGACCCCCAGGGGGGCCATGAAGTGATGGAAAGGGGGTCGCGCATTCCCGGTCACACTTCTGCCCAGGCCCATCGGACAGCAAAGGATTCAGCCCCCCTCCTGCTCCTCCCCTGTAGTGTGTCTCAGCTCGAGCTGATGTGGGCTCTGGGCTATGTCTGCAGTCTTATCTCCAGCACAGCCCGGCACACCTGAGTTTTTTACAGGTCGTTAAAGACCATTTGCATGTTTACATTCCTCAGTGTTACTGTGTGCAAAAAAAGTCAAAATAATGAAGCAATTCTATCCCAAAATAACGCGGCATTACATAACATGATTTAAATTTTCTTCCCACACAATTTAGTCAAGCCTGTCGTGTAATTTGGTCCTCACCTGCCTCGTAATTCCAGAAGCCCTGACTACAGGTTTAGAAATGTTTGTCAGGAGGGGGTCCTTATGACTGAAAATGTTGACAGGGGGGTCTCGGCACCCAAAAGTTTGAAGACCTCTGTATTAGGGGGACAGCTACGTGCAGTCAGGGCCTGGTTTGTCACAGTGGGGGAGGTTGGCGTGATGAGGGGTCTCAACACAATATACATAACACAACTTTAGCTTGCAAACACTTACCATTACTGAGAACAAGGCACCGGATCAGACGTGCTTGCATCCACTCTCACGTATGACGAAAGGGTGGGATCTATGCCTTTGAATGACGGATGTCTGAAGTCAAGCAGGGATGATTTCTCCCACGCCCGAAACCATGACGCTAATTGCGTCACTGGCCTGCGGAGTGCATGCATCCACAGACCCAATGGCAATGAAGGGCTTTAAAACAGAAAGCCTTGCGGAATGCATCACAGTTCCGAAAGTTGATTTACTGCTTGGCTCCCGTATCCTGCTTCAGAGCGAGGAGGGGCAGGCAGCCTGAAACACACAGCCCAGCCCAGACTTGAATACATCGACTTACTTAGAGATACGATCGTATCTCTAAATAAATCGATCTATTTAATATGTTATTATGTAATGTGTAGGAATTTCAGAGGGGCGCATGCAGTTTGGGGCTTTCCTGGGGGGCATTTTTGGCAGTGGGGTGACTCTCCTCCACTCTCACCGAGGAGCCACCACTGCTGATAATAAAACGCATGGACGGCTCAATGCATAAGTCTTCGGAATGACACAATGTCCTCATAGTGGTGGAGCAATGGCACCCTGGAAACCAAAGAAAGACTCTGTGATAGCAGCCTACACGTACTTCGGGGATTTTCTCATTTTTCCTGCATCTACACACTTGCTTACTTTTTACTCACAAACTAGCATTATTTCCAGTCAAATTACAATATTTCATCAGAAGTGCTGGATGGCATTAAATTGGTGTAAGGTTTTCTTGCAAAGTACCTACAGCACCGTATAGCAGTAAATTTTGAAACAGGATAGATGTTTTTCCTGCTATAACTTCAAAAGGTTGAGAATGTCTCGATTGTGACAACAAATCCACATGCAAACATTTCAGTAATCAATGGGTCGTAATTGTAGTGTTTGCAACTTTTGCCCACTCTTTACTATCGGTAAAAGGTGCAACAGAATGGAGAGTGTGACTTTTTTTTTTGTAACTCCCTTTATTAAACCATGACATCTTTGCACATTCAAAGAGCATACATATTGTAACATCAATCTTATTTTACATTTGAATTTTCTGTTCCTAATGACAAATGCAAGTCCACATCCATAGAGCATACAAGCGTTCCCTACCTCCCTCTTAAAGTCCCCGAAGTCCCCGCCAAGCTTCCTAAATTTTCTCTCCTTTCTTGGGGCACCCTCTACTTTTATAGATCACTGACGCAGCTTGAGAGTGTGACATTTTTGATGGAGTTAAAAACCATCTACCCTTCTTTGCACAAGACATTGCAAGAAACGGTGTTCTGCCACCTGGGGCAGCTGCCTCTAAAATAGCGATGTGGAAAGAGCAGCTGTCATCTTGGATATCGATTATGTGACCCACACCGGCGAGGCTTGACACAGGTGAAAGCAGTGAGCCAGGAAATGTCTGGGGAGGGACACAATCTGCCACTGGTGTCACTTTCAATAAAGTCATCAAATTTACCAGCAGCTTCCCTAGTCTCTAGAGAACGTGATCATCGCCTCCGTTGGTAATGGCGCTGGACTGTCGCATAGCCTGACAGAGGTCCCAATGATGTTCGCTATCCATCACATTTAACTCCTGTTAGACCTGGCATCATTGGTGTGTATTTGTTGCCTTTGCCTCCTGTTATTTTGCAGTGTGTTGGACTTTGTTTTTGCTGGTCTAGATGCCTTGGGCACCTTGCCACTGCTGTTCAGTGCCAAAGTGCAAGTAAATTCTTGTTATGGATGGTTATGTTATGTTAAAAGGGTTTTATAAAGCGCTCGTACACCGGTTGGTTTCATGGCACTGATTCTAGGAGATGCCGAACCTGGAGCTGGTTATTCCATGATTGGCATATTTGATTTACTAGTCAGTTTCTAGTACAGTGCACTGTGTGTGCCCAGGGCCCGTAAAGCAAATGCTGCTAGTGGGCCTGCAGCACTGATTGTGCCACCCAACCCACATAAGCATCCTGTAAATGTAACTGAGATCTGCCACTGGAGTCTGTGCAAAGTTTGGTACTGCCATGTCGACCTGTCAAGTGGACCCACTTGGCAGGCCCTAACGTTCCCTTTTCTTACATGTTAGCCATCCCTGTGGGTAGGGTGCAGTGTGTGTGAAAGGTAGGACATGCCCTGATGTGTTTGGTATGTCCTAATACTGAAATGCTGCCAATTTCGTTTTACACTATTGAAATGCTAGCTGTCCCATAGGATAGAACGATAGTTTATTTATAACATCTTATAAATATAACTTCCCATTTGGACAAGATAGGAAGATAACTTGGCCTCTTCGGTCATGGCGTTGCCCTGCCCCTCTCAGCTGTGCTGCACTGAGTTGCAGCGAGGTGCGGCAAGCTTTTCTTGAGCAGCCTTCCCGCATCTAGGACCCCCGTGAGGAACCTCACATTGGTGCTTACAGTCTGGAGCCTCTGGAGACTCCGCGGCGCCCTGGCTGGGAGACAAGCCGGACATCCGTTCTGCCGAAGGTCTAGAAGCGCTGGCGAACGTGCATCCTGGGATTCTTGCCTCCTCGGGGTCTACGATCGGGCCCACGGCGCCCCGGCATCTTTGAATTAATTCAGTTTCATTGGATGCCCAGCGAGGCACTGGGCTGGCCTTGGACTGACTGCTGGAGTCTCTTCTTGCGCTGAGTCCGTTTCCGGCTCTGGGGGTTGGGACTGGCTTCGCCGAGTTGCCGTGTAAGCACACAGCTCTCGTGGAGCCCAGGCTCCTTCACTTGAACTGGGTTTTAGTCGGGCCTGCCTCCCCATTGTGCCGCCATTTCCCTGCGGCGGACCAGCGAGGAATCGGTCGGCCTGAATTCCTGTTATGGTTAAGTGTGGACGCCAGACCTTCCCGGCACGGCCTATTTTCGCTGGCTGATACCGGGAATCCCTCCTGATGCCCTGTCCTGTGCCCCACACAGACGGTCGCTCACCTCTCACTGCTGCTGCCTGTCGCCTGCTGCTGCCTGTCGCCTGCTGCTGCCTGTTGCCTGTCGCCTACCTGCTGGTACCGACCCCGCTCACGCCGCTCCCTCCTCACCTGCGCTGACCTCCGCTTCACGCCGCTCTCCTCCTGCTGCTGCTGGCCACTCTCCTCGCCTCCTCGCCGCCGCCGCTGCCCCGGTCACTCGCCTTCCTGGTTTCCCGCCGCTGACCCCGCAGTCCCGCCTCTCCTCCCTGCCCATTGGCCACCCAGCCTCCCGCCTCCCAGCGGACCCTCCCTCCCGGCTCCTTACTTAAGGTGACCGCGGCGGGCTGGTCAGTGTGACCCCTGTGCCCCACACAGACGGTCGCTCACCTCTCACTGCTGCTGCCTGTCGCCTGCTGCTGCCTGTCGCCTGCTGCTGCCTGTTGCCTGTCGCCTACCTGCTGGTACCGACCCCGCTCACGCCGCTCCCTCCTCACCTGCGCTGACCTCCGCTTCACGCCGCTCTCCTCCTGCTGCTGCTGGCCACTCTCCTCGCCTCCTCGCCGCCGCCGCTGCCCCGGTCACTCGCCTTCCTGGTTTCCCGCCGCTGACCCCGCAGTCCCGCCTCTCCTCCCTGCCCATTGGCCACCCAGCCTCCCGCCTCCCAGCGGACCCTCCCTCCCGGCTCCTTACTTATGACGCCCCCCAGCGACCGCGCAGCGGACGCGCGCAGCGGGAGCGCCGACTGAGCGCCGAAGGTGCGCCAAAGGTAAGCCCGTCTGCGCCCGTCCGCGCCTGGACCGCGCCCAGTGCCAGACCCCCTGGCCCCCGCGCCCGCCAGCCCCCCCGCAGGACCTACGACTTCGCTACGCTCATCGCACTCAAACCCGCCCGAGCCCCCGGATGCCACCGAGCGTCCCCGCGACGCACCCATGGACCCTTCGACTGCCGATCCTGCAACTTCTCCTGCCTCCGAACAAGCACCACGCCCACCAAGACGGACAACAGCAACCACCTCAAGTGCATCCTGATCAACACCCGCTCCATCCACAGACACGCCGTGGAACTCTGGAACCTCCTCGACACCGCATCTCCAGACGTCGCCTTCCTCACGGAAACCTGGATGAACGACTCCTCAGCCCCCGACATCGCCATAGCCATCCCGGACGGCTACAAGATCATCAGGAGGGATCGCAACAACCAGACCGGAGGGGGCATCGCCATCGTTCACAAAAGCACCATTCGCATCTCGACTGACTCCACCGACGAATTCAACACCGCCGAATACCTGCACTTCCAGATCCACACCGACCCCAAGACTACCCTCAGAGGCACCCTCATCTACAGACCCCCGGGACCACGCGCACAGTTCTGCGAAGACATCACGGACTTCATCAGCCCTCGCGCCCTCCCCTCCACCGACTACATCCTCCTCGGAGACCTCAACTTCCACCTGGAGAACAACAACGACCGCAACACGACCACCCTGCTGGACAACCTCGCCAACCTCGGGCTCCAGCAACTGGTCAACACCCCCACCCACTACGCCGGCCACACGCTCGACCCCCTCTTCTCATCCAGCAAGCACATCACCTTCAGCCACTGCACCGGACTCCACTGGACTGACCACAGCTGCGTCCACTTCAGCTTCAAGAAGAACACGGTCCACCACCACCCGAAGCAGGTTCCCCACAGAAACTGGAGCAAGATCACCGTCGACCAGCTCACCACCTCCCTCAGCCAGAACCCACCGGTCAGGACAACGGACCCTAACACAGCAGCCCTCGACCTCACGCAATGGCTGAGCTCCTGTGCCAACGACCTCGCCCCACTGAAGAACCCACTCACCAGGCCCAGAAGCAAGAAGGCCCCCTGGTTCACCGACGAACTCAAGGACTCCAAGAAGGCCTGCCGCACCCTCGAGAAGGCCTGGCTCCTCGACAAGACCACCGACAACATGACCGCCCTCAAACTCGCCACCCGCAGACATCACCAGCTCATCCGCACCACCAAGAAGAAATCTTTGAAGGAACGACTGGACAAGAACGCCCATGACAGCAAGGAGCTCTTCAACATCGTCAAGGAGTTCTCCAACCCCAGCACCAGCAACAACGACATCACTCCCTCGCAGGACCTCTGCGACTCCCTCGCCTCGTACTTCCACCGCAAGATCGCCGACATCCACAACAGTTTTGGCGCTCCACCCCCGCACCCATCGACCGAACCTACGCACCCCGCCGCTATCCTCCAGACATGGACCAAAGTGACCCTCGAAGACACGACACGCATGATGAACACCATCCACTCCGGATCTCCGACCGACCCATGCCCCCACCATGTCTTCAACAAGGCCGCCTCTACCATCGCACCCCACCTCCGAGACATCATCAACGCCTCCTTCGACACAGCCACCTTGCCAGAGAGCTGGAAGCACGCCGAGCTCAGCGCACTACTGAAGAAACCAACTGCGGACCCGACCGACCTCAAGAACTTCCGCCCTATCTCGCTCCTTCCTTTCCCTGCCAAAGTCATCGAGAAGGTCGTCAACAAGCAGCTGGCAGCCTTCCTCGAGACGAACGGATCCCTCGACCCATCGCAATCCGGATTCAGAGCCAACCACAGCACAGAGACCGCCCTCATCGCAGCCACCGACGACATCCGAGCCCTGCTCGACAAAGGTGAAACAGCGGCACTCATCCTCCTTGACCTCTCCGCAGCATTTGACACTGTCTGCCACCGCACCCTAGTCCAACGCCTCAACGACACCGGCATCCAGGGGATTGCTCTGGAATGGATCATCTCATACCTCTCCGGCAGAACACAGAGAGTACGCCTCCCTCCGTTCCGCTCTGAGGCCACCGAAGTCATCTGCGGCGTCCCGCAAGGATCATCGCTCAGCCCCACTCTCTTCAACATCTACATGAAACCCCTCGCTGCCATCGCACGCCAACACAACCTCAACATCATCTCCTATGCCGATGACACCCAGCTGATTCTCTCCCTGACCAGAGACCCCGACACCGCCAAAGCCGACCTACACGAAGGGATGAAAGATGTCGCCGAATGGATGAACATCAGCCGCCTGAAGTTGAACACGGACAAGACAGAAGTCCTCATCCTGGGACCATCGCCCTCTGCATGGGACGACTCCTGGTGGCCCCCGGCCCTGGGCACCGCACCCAAGCCAACGGACCACGCACGCAACTTGGGCGTCATCCTGGACTCCTCCCTATCGATGACCAGACAAGTCAACGCCGTCTCCTCATCTTGCTTCCACAACCTCCGCATGCTCCGCAAGATCTTCAGATGGATCCCGACTGAGACCAGGAAGACTGTCACCCAGGCCCTCGTCACCAGCAGACTAGACTACGGAAACACCCTCTACGCCGGTACAACAGCCAAGCTTCAGAAAAGACTTCAGCGTATCCAGAACGCCTCCGCCCGCCTCATCCTGGACGCCCCCCGACGCAGCCACATCTCGAGCCACCTTAGAGACCTGCACTGGCTCCCTGTCAACAAGAGGATCACGTTCAGGCTCCTCACCCACGCACACAAATCCCTCCACGACCTGGGCCCAAGGTACCTCAACGACCGCCTGACCTTCTACACGCCCACCCGACAGCTACGATCCGCGTACCTCGCCCTCGCCGTCGTCCCTCGCATCCAGAGAGCCACCGCTGGAGGAAGATCCTTCTCCTACCTGGCGGCTAAGACATGGAACTCCCTGCCCGTCCACCTGCGGCTGACCCAGGACCACCTCGCCTTCAGGAAACAGCTCAAGACCTGGCTGTTCGAGCAGTAGCAGACCCCCTCCCCCTAGCGCCTTGAGACCCTTCCGGGTGAGTAGTGCGCGATATAAATTCCTTGATTGATTGATTGATTGATTGATCGAGCGTAGGGGGCCCCAGCAGTAATCATCCCTACTGCCAACATCAGCCCCAGCATGTAACACAACCTCATGCTGGGAGTATGGAGATGAGGGGACGATAGCGCCGCTGGAGCTGCGACGGATGTCTTGCACTGTAAGCAGTGCACACTAAGACGCGCTCCTGTTGCCTTCACCCCGGGCTGTAGAGGAGCGCCCCCCCACCTCTCATATCACCTCACTAGTTGCCTATCTTCAGGGCTAGGAGGAGTGACGCCCCCCACCCAGACATTAGCCCGGACTCGGGTAAGTTTCTGTTTACTCTGCCCCCCATTGTCAGCTCTCAACGAGTTCCGTCCCAGCACTCAAAGATTGTGGTGGCTATTGCTTTGAAACTTGAAAAGGGTTTTAACTTGCCTCTTCTACCGCAGCTCACTTTCTGTCCACCATTTCTTAACTATTTTTGTCCGTTTTATGCCTGCTTGTTGCCCACTACCTATAATGGCCTCCGTGAGACTAGTTTACATTGGGCCCACCATTTCACGGCTACTCCTGTCTGTTTTGACCTGCACTCTGCACACTACCTAAAATGGCCTCCAAAAGACTTGTTCACTTTGATCCTCCACCTCAGAACTATTTTTTTTCGTCTGTTTTTGGCCTACAATTCTGAACTTGTTTGGTATCAGTTCTCCTGTGGACTTCCTTGTTTGATGACCATCACTATGCTGCACGCGCCCTCTCTATATACACTAACTTGGTCACTATGCCCCTGATGTGCTATTGATAACCTAAATTTTCTCTTGTGGCTCTTTTTGCTCCCTCATCGCTACTAAATTGGATATATTTGCTTGTGAAAACTGCCTGTATTGACCGTATGCATTATTCCCTGCCTAATACGCTCTCATTTAATCATCTCAAATTTTACATCCCCCCCTCCTGAATCTATTTTTCTCTCACTGCCTATCTCTCGCCCGCCCGCACACCCCCAGCATTAAACCTCCCTTATCTCCTGTTCTGAGCACTCACCTCTCCCTACTAAGTCCTCCCCTCGACCCTCATTGTCGCCAAATTCTTTTTGTCTCCCATTTTTTTCCCCTCCGCCTACCCCTATTCAACTGCATCACTATGTCCCTCCTCAATCTCTCTCTCTCCTCCAAACACCCCTCCCTCACCAAACATGGTCCCAATTCTTGGACCATCCCTTACCCTCCCAATCTTTCTAAAAATGCCCCAAAAAAGTTTAAACAAAATCTACTAATCCGTCATCCCGAAACCCCGATTGTCGACAACTACCACAGCCTCACGTCCCACATTAAAACCATTAAACTACATTTTCTACAACAAACGACCCTCCAAATGGAAAAGCACCTTTCTGCGCATCCTCCCAGTATCTAAATCAAGCAAAATCCCTTATGGTTATAAACTATCCACCACTCCCTAATCACTTTATCCTAGTGAAATTGACATTTCTATTTTTAAAACTGGCAACATCCTGATTCAAGTCTCCGAACGCCACCTCTCCATTTTCGAACACCATTTCAACACCTTTTCCCACCAGTTGTCCACACCCACTCCTCTCCCCACACCTATGCATCCCCAAGACCCCCATGGCCTTCCCCTGCCTCCCCGACGCTAACCCCTCTCCGTCCGGTCATACCTAACCCCAATGTCACTCCCCTTTCTCCGACCTCCATTCTATCACCTACTCCTGAACCCCTCCTAGAGTCATTTCCTACTCCTCTACCCCCACCTGCTCACCTCCAAGACTCCCCCGAGATCTACCCCCTACAACTCATCTAATTCAAATACCATCCCCCAAACTACCAGGCTCCCTAATGACCGACCCCCTCCTACCCCTAATCCCTTCTTAAACTCCCCTCTAGTCCAAACCCCGGATACGACATCCCTTCCTGCCCTCCCTCCCTCCTCCCCAAAATACACTCCTACCCCCAACCCAGATACTACGTCTCCCCACACCCCTTACGCCCTTTCCTCTCCTCACTTCCTATCTCCTACCTCCATAGCTACTCCATCCTGTACCTCGCCCCTCCTTATATCCCAACTCCGGATCACACCTCCCGCCCTTCCCCTGACCTCCCCCACTCACACAATCCCAGTGCTACCCTCGCTCCCCCCTATGGCCACTCACCCTCTCCGAACAACAAACCTCCTCCCATGACCAATACTGACTCTACCTCCTCCCCTACTTCTGCCACAACCTCACCCCTCCTCACTATCTTAACCCAGACACTTAGCAACATTGACTGCAATATCTCTACCTTGGTATCAGAACTTGCCCGACTCAGAACAGATTTCAATCAATTCAAATCTCTCAACCCCAGAATCCGCCCCTCTTTGGCCTCCTCTCCATGATCCGGACGCCCATATCCTAAGCGTTGGTCAACCACGTCTCTACACAGCCGTACACACAGGCCTCTTCACTCCTTGAGGGACTACTCCGCTTCCGACATCTCTGACCTCTGCAACTCATTCCTTAACAAGTCCCCACCTAATGACCCATCCCTCCCTCACTCTAACATCCCTGTCATCATGGGGACCTGCAGAATCTACTCTTCTCCCAGCTCCCCCCTCAACTTACTGCCATTCACTTATGCCCTCCCCCTTACCATCCCCAAACCCCTGTCCTTCATGCTCGTGAACTGCCGCTCGGCTGTTTGACATGCAACCGAAATATCAGAAACCATCCTTAACGACGATATTGACATCGCCTTTCTCACAGAAACCTGGCTCAAAGATCACTCAACACCTATCCTTGACCTACTCACCCCCCCCCTGGCTACTCCATATTCAGAAAAGACAGATCTGAAAGAATAGGGGGTGGCCTAGCAATTATCTATAAAAACAAACTCCAACTCTCCCTAACAAAGAACACAAGCTTTACTACCTTTGAATATCTTGGAGCCGATCTTAAGATGAAAAACTACCCCCAATATGACTACATAATATCTACCACCCACCCGGTGAGCCTCTCCCCTTTGCCGAAGAACTATCGGACCTTCTCACACAATCGTCACTCTCCAACTCCAAAAACCTTTTCCTAGGAGATCTCAACCTTCACTGGAATGAACCAGAGGACCCCACAATCAGCCTTCTCACTAATCTTCTTGAGACTATCGACCTCAAACAACTTTGTCACTCCCCCACCCACTCCAAAGGAGCCACCCTTGACGCCATCATCTCTAACGCTGATTTGGCATCCCTATCCAACATCATCCCTATCGACTGGTCCGACCATCACCTCATATTGTTCACGATCTCCCCCCCAACCCCGCCCGCACCAGCTAAATACACTAAAGCCACTACTGTAACCAGAAATCTTAAGCAAATCCCCCCTGGCACACTGGAGTCCAAACTTCAAACACAACTTCGTCTCATTCCAACCTCTCTCAATGCAAACGATCTTACTGAGCACTTTAACAAAACTGTCATTGAGGTCTTAGATCAACTTGCCCCGCTCAAACTTAAAACGCAAAAAAATGTCCCCTCCAAATCATGGTTTACCTCTGACCTTAACAAGGAAAGACGCTCACTTAGACTTGCTGAAAGAACATGGCGACAGCCACGGCCCGTATAGGGCGTGTTAGTGGGGCGGTGATGTGGGGCGGGGCAGGGGCAGGGTGGGGGGTTGTAAAATGCAACATACGGCTGATTTCAGGTAAGTTACGAAAACAATAACTAAAATAAATTTGGTTGCGTGTGCTGCATCGCATTTGGCAATGCAGCGCACGCAACGAAATTCGTTTTTTTGTTTTTCGGAACTTACCTGAAATCAGCCGTATGCCGCATTTTACAACCCCCGACCCTGCCCCTCCCCCACCCCACGTCACCTCCCCGCTAACATGCCCTATATGGGCCGTGGCTGCATGGCGACAACACCCTTCTCCCTCCCATCTGGCCCTCCTTAGAACCGCTAGATCCACCTACAAAAAACACATTTTCTCTGAAAAGGCATCTTTCTTTCGCTTGCAACTCTCCCGCGCCAAGAACAGACCCAGAGAACTGTTCAATATCGTGAGAAACCAATCCACCCCTGCACCCCACAACCTGACGTCCTCCACAAGCAAATGTGAAGAAATTGCTAACCTTTTCTCCCAAAAAAATCGCCAAGATTGATCTATCCTTCCATGTAAACCAGCTCCCTCCCACCCCCCAATGTCCTCTGAATACTACTCTAACACTGCACTTGCCCCTGATTCCACCCCCTATCTCTTCCATACACCTCCCTCCTCTACCCCTCCTGAACCATACAACACCAACCCACTGCTTAAAAATAAAGCCTCCTGGCAGAATTTCCACCCTGTTCCTGAACTAGAAGTCTTTAACATCCTATCCAAACTAAAACCATCCTCTCACACAAAAGACCCACTCCCATCTGCCCTCACCCAAGATCTAAAGCACGTCATTGTCCCTTATTGGACCAACATCATTAACGCCCCCCTCTCTACTGGGTGTGTCCCTATCTCCCTCCAACTCGGACAAATCACATCCATCCCTAAAAACCCCAAGGCTGATCCTAATGACCCTAACAACCTCCGCCCTATCTCCAACTCTCCAAAACCCTTGAAAAATGTGCCCTACTTCAATTGGATAAGCACATTGACACGTAAAACCTGCTTGACCCCCTTCAATCCTGCTTCCGCAAAGGTTGCAGCACTGAAACCGCACAGCTAAACATTGTCGATGACATCCACCTTGCCCTGGATAAGGGTGAGTCTTGCATACTCATCCTTCTCGACCTCACTGCTGCATTTGACACAGTTAACCATTCAACCTTGCTCAATGCACTCAAAGATCGTTTCGGCCTTAATGGCACTGTCATAAACTGGTTCACCTCCTACTTCCAACATAGAACCCAACAAATCAAAATTCAAAACTGCCTCTTCTGCCCTACATCGGTCTCCCTCAGTGTACCCCAAGGATCTATCCTCTCTCCTGCCCTCTTTAACATGGAACCCCTCACCCTCATACTTAAACAAGCCAAAATTAACTACCACCTGTATGCTGACGACACCCAACTGTACTATAAAATCAAATCCCACTCGGATATCATACACCTAAACACAGCCCTATTCAAGATTCAATCCCAGTTTTCCACCAACCATCTCAAACTTAATCCAAACAAAACTGAAATCATTCTCTTCTCTCCCAAAAACAACCCTCTCCCCATTCAAGCATGGATCGCTGACCTTAATGCCCTTAACTGCTCTCTCTCCCTCGCTGAATCAGTCAAATCTCTTGGCATCACCATCAACAGTAAACTTGCGCTCAATACCCATATTAAAAACTCGGCTAAAGGACCACTCTTCACACTCTGGCATCTCAAAAAAATCAAACCGTTCATTCCTGCGGAAGATTTCAAATCGGTTATCCAACCTTTAGTCCTTTCCAAGATTGACTACGGAAACGCTTTACTCTCCGGAACCTAGCCCCCCTCAAATCTGTCCTCCACTTAGCGGCCAGACTAACAACTGACTGTAAGCATTCTGAACACATCTCACCTGCCCTCAAGGACCTCAAATGGCTTCCCATTGAAGGCAGATCCTCCTATACAATTGCCTGCATTACACACAAAGCCCCCTATCAAAAGACACCAATTTACCTCTCCAACAAACTCACTAAAGCAGGATGCGCCCGGACGTTGAGAAGCTCAAACTCACTTCTTCTCGTCCCCCCGCTATTAAAAAAAAAAAAGCCTCTCAGTCACAATCCTTCTCTGGAAAAGCCCCCAGCATTTGGAATGCCCTCCCCAAAGATCTTCGTTGTACCCCTTCCTATACCAGTTTCAAAAAAGGCCTTAAAATACACTTGCTCAATAAATATTGGGGTACTTAATCCCTCTCCTAGCATATTTGCTCTACCCACCCCTCCTCCCTTAAACACTTCCGCTTTCCCCCTCGCTACCCACACTTCTACATCCCTACCCCCTCCACCCTATTTCCCTCTTTTCCCATCCTAATTTTTCCCCTCCATCACCCTCTCACATACCTAATCCCTCCTGCGATATTATGTCCACTAAACCTACCCTTTTGCACCTTTTACTGTTATTATCTGTTTTTGCTCAATTAACTCTTTTAGTCCACCATGTATAATTGCCTCCTTATATATCAATTTGCTCTGTTTTTCCCTAAATAATTTTTATGCAAATGTAAAGCGCTCTGATACCCCCGGGTGGAGGCAGCGCTATATAAAACTTCTTAAATAAATAAATAAACTTTAATTATATTTCTGTTCCACCTCGGATAAACTTTTGCTAGCATGGGAGACTACGTACCTTGGGGTTTCCCTTCCAGGTTTATGCTGCACTAAAAGTGCTCCCAAACCTACAGGACTGGCATCCACTACAAGTTCTGTACATAGGTGTGGCTCAAAATACTTTAAGTTTGCTGCATTTGATATTTTCAATGTTATTTCTTTAAATGCTTGTTCACATTCATCATTCCACTGAAATTTCCGTCCCTTCTTTGTCAGCTCTCTCAGTGGCGAACTTACAGTTGCAAATTCTTTTGCATATCGTGCGTATTAACTCGCCATTCCTAGAAAGGATCGTAATTCTGTTATATCTTTTGGTCTTTGTATTGCATTTAAAGCTGTTATTTTAATGGGATCTGGTCTCATTTCTTTTGCTGAGAATATATGTCCCAAAAATGTTAATTTATTCTTATTAATTTCACATTTCTTTATATTTAAGGTCAATCCAGCCTTTTGAAGTTGTTGACATACTCCATCCAATGCTTGATCATGTTCTTCTTGTGTCTTTCCAAAGACCAAAATATCATCAGTGTAATTCATAGAGTTTTGTACTGGCCTTATGATATTCTTTATAATCTCCTGGAAGATCTCAGCTGCTGAACAGATCCCAAAGTTTAATCGTTTATACCTAAACAATCCCAAATGCATTGAAAACATTGTGATGTACCTAGACCAGGTGTCTCCAACCAGTCGATCGCTACTGGTAGCTCGTCGGCCCCCTTTGAGTAGCTCGCAGCATTATTTTGAAGAAAAACGTAGTTAGATGTTTATATTTTTACATTTTAACACCTTGCGTTTTTCTCTCCATTGTGAAGATCATTTAGTTTTGTTGCCAGGCCTCTTCGCTATTTATTTTAGCCCAGCAGCGCCATCTGTCCTACGCTGCATGGAACCGTGCTAGGAGACACAGTGGTTCCGTGTAGGAACAAACTTGCTTCGGCTTGCCGTTTTTCTAGGGCCTCTGCGATTCAAGAAGAAACCTTCCCTCGCAGTAGCTGAGCACCGGAGTCTTGGCCTGAGGCCGTTGCTGTGGGACTTGAGCTATATCTGATAGCAACGCCCAGGACACAGCCTGACTCCTGGCAAAGTCCTGCCATCGAACTCCAGAGAGGAGGATGGGCCTTCCCTCGAGCGATTCCAAGGTACATTATTGCTGTT
The DNA here is from genome assembly GCF_964204655.1 of Triturus cristatus. NCBI lineage: Eukaryota > Metazoa > Chordata > Amphibia > Caudata > Salamandridae > Triturus > Triturus cristatus. Next base: position 1,043,574,314 of record NC_140588.1, read on the forward strand.
TAAAAAGCTGGATTTCCCTTGAGCTTTATTTATGAGTGGAGTAGGCAGGGCGAGGCATGCTGATTTTCATATCGGTCTCTGTAATAGTCATGCCTTAATTAGTCTTGAAAAATACAAAAGTGTAATGTTGTTCAGTTTTATTACAGTTAGTAAATTTGCTAAGTAAGGATAATAAGCATTATTTATTTTGTTGTGTTTCATAGAATATTAGCTGAAAGCCTAAAATAGAAAAGTGTAATGTCATTTTGTGTTTTTCTAATAAGTTAGCGCACTTGCTATGCAAAGATAATAAGCATTATTTTTTTCCTATGAATCACGGCAAAAAGAATGCTTATTTATCTCTTCATAGCAAGAGCACCAACTGTTATTAGAATAACTCCGAACAGCATTACACTTTTGTATTTTCGGCTTTCAGCTACGATCCTATGAATCATATCAAAATAAAGAATGCTTATTATCTTTCCCTAACACGTGCACTAAGTGTAATAACACATAGCATTCCACGTCTCTATTGTAATGCTTTCAGATCAAATGAAGGTCACAACATCGTTTTACTGTTGTGTTGATGAACAGTCCCACATCGTTTGAATGATAAGTATTTGCAACGTGAATGGGTAATAATGTCAGACCTGGAAGGCATTTCGTTTTGTTACCCATGTGAAAAACAATTTAGAGAAGGCTAAATCAGGACAGGGAGTCACAATTATTATGCTCAAAGGTACTTAAAATACTTACAACAAATTAAAGACATTTTCATGATTTAAGACAATTTTAAAACTGCTTTAAGGCGGAAAAGACAATTATAGACTGTCTATTCCAGAATATAACCTCTGCTAGGCCCTTTATTCTCATTAAATTCTGTAATGTGTCACTTCAGATATGAAGTTTAGGATTGTTGGTAAACAGCTCAGTAAACTGATAAAACGTGGGCGACTTCTTCAGAATTGCTTCCTAAAGCTACGAGATTACACTGCATTAGAGAACATCATGCAATACCATGTTGAGATTGATTTTCCTATTTGTTTTTTATTTGAGCTGCATTTTAATTATTATTTTGGTGATCATTGATAATTGAAAGTTCTTGAAGCACGGTGACAACAAATCTGGCGAAAATCATAATTGTTTCTATCTAGGGAACTCTAAGTATTTGGATCAAACAAAGTATCTGGCTCCATGGAAATTAGGCTTAAAGTCAACAAAGCTGGGCGGGGCAGTCTGGGAAAAATGCACAAGTTGCTTGGCCTTTAGTAGCTCAAGATGATTTTCATTGATCAGAAGTAGCACTCACTGCAAAAAAGGTTGGAGACACCTGACCTAGACTGATTATCAATTTCTAATTGGTGATATCCTTTGCATGAATAAAGTTTTGAAAACACTGTTGCCCAATTTAAAGTGCTTATCATATCATTTAAATGAGGGCCTGGATATCGCTCTCTTTCAATAGCTGTATTAGGGATTCTCATGTCCACACATATCCTGATGTCATCAGTGTCTTTTTTTGGAACAATAACAATGGGACTTACCCAAGATGTCATCAGTGTCTTTTTTTGGAACAATAACAATGGGACTTACCCAAGATGTTGGACCTCTTACTCCTTTGATTATATCCTGTTCAAGTAACAATTTAATCTCTTTCTACACTTTTTCTTACATATGAACTGGGACTCTCCTATGTGTTTGTGCCACTGGCTTTATCATTTTATTTATATGCAAAGTAATTTTCTTGTCTTTTAATTTTCCTAATTCATCAAATAGATTAGGATATTTCTTCAGAACTGGGTGATCTGTTGAGATATTGCAATTCATTGCTATTAGACGCATGAGTTGAGCAGTTACATTACTTAGTAAACATGGGCCTGGAACTTCACCTTTTACTACATGTATCTCTTCTTTACGTGTTACATTTTCATATTGTAGTGTCTCTTCAAATGTACCCAAGCATAGAACAGGATGTTTTGCACCTCACTGAAAAACACTAACATTTGACGGACTCAATGTAGGTTGTACTTTCATTTTCATGTATTCAGTTATGCACATTATATTGCATGTTGCTCCACTGTCTAAAATAAATGGAACCTTTTGAAGTCCAACCATTAAATCCACAGACGTGTTTTTTAAAAATATTTTCTCTCTTAATCATGTTAAGTTGCTAAAAATCACTATTTTCTTGCATCATGTAAAACTCAAACTTGGTTCAGAGACATGTATGTCTTTACTTTTGAGTAACTTTACACTCGTAAATGGTGAATAGCTATAACTTGGAAAGTGTAGCTTACTTATTAGTGTAAGTTACCTTTGTGAATGGTCTGTAAGTGTTTAAGATACAATTTACACTTTCAGAATATATATTTTATTAATTGGCAATTAGAGTGAACCCTCTGCAAACCTTTTTTATACGTTTACCAGAGCCCAGGTGGTAACGCCCTTCAGTATTAGAAAAAAGAATCTGTATGTCACCATGAAGTTTCAAATGAAGCCATCAAAAAAACTATTCTGGCATCCAAGCAGCCTTTAGATTTGCAGATTAACTAATTACATTCCTTTACATTTCTTTCTGGTAGCAGGCATCCCGGTGAGAAGGCTTGCTACATTTCAAGCTGTCCCCTCCTCTCCCTTCACTCTACAGAAGACACATCCATATCTTTCTCTTCTGCCTGAGGCAACTCTTTGTTCACATTACCTTTTTTAACAAAAAATATAGGAACTATATTTGCAAATTGAAAAAAAGCTTGGGAACCTTGTCTCTAATATGATCCTGACCACTTCGACCTCTCTTGCTACATTTCATTTTAATTGTTCAGTTTCAAACTAATTGTGTAATGCTGTGCAAGCAATAATTGCAGTCGATTTAGATTTGCTCATGTGTAGAGAATGTCATTTATTACTCATTATTCATGTAAACAAATCATTGCAATAAAACTAATTTAAAAATAATTATTGTCTCTAATTCCTCTGACATTAGTCAAGACTGGCTTCATTAAACACCGGATTACACAGTGACACCTTCATGAATGATGACTGTAGTGTTCATTCTGTTGCCTAAAGCATGGAAATGGTCTTTTGCAGACAACCAAACCATCTGCACTGTGCTTCTTAAGATGCAACGAGTTGGTATATACCAAAGTAAACACAAGAATATGTTTTAAGCTGAAATAAAATTAAACTTGAAACTTAAGCATAAGAAGATATATACTTAAGGGTTTGAGTTCTATTTACATTGCACAAAAGCGGGAAGAAGACACTGCGTTTTAACATTTGTAGATAAGTGCAAAATTGCTCCGCACTGTGGAACATTAAAGGCCTTTTACGTGGAAGAGAGGTGAGAAACCGCAGACAAACAAAGATATGAAAGGAAGAAATCCCAGCAAGGATTTTTTTGTTATTATTCACAGCAGGCAACACCATGAATTGCATGGCACTTGGGATCCAGCATGACACACTCCATAGTTAAGGAAAGATGCAAGGGTAGTGCAGAACAGGTAATGGCAAAGCCAATAGGCTTCCGTTTAAACGGCTGAGCTAATGGCTTTTGTTGGTACTGTCATGTGAATGCCTCCTTCAAAACACATATGCCTGTAATGCCTTATATTTACCTTAAAGGGGTATGCTTCACCACTTAGCCCATTAGCGGTGTTAAACCGCCTCTCTGTTGTAAAGAGTTTCTCCCTCAGACCCATGACAAACACCTTTAGTGAGGTTTAGCAGAGCATTAGACTCTTCTGCTTCTCTTAGCAACAGCAGCGTTCCGCTCCATATGGAAATTACACCACTTACAAAACCTCACACGACTAGCAACCAATAACTGTCCATTGGATTAACCCAAAATAAGACTAACAACTGGAAAAAAACAGTGGCTTAAGGAGGCCTCCCCATCTCCCTATTTTAGGAATGTAACTCGCTAGAAGAGCCAGCATGTGAATGACTCTACAAGTAAGCAATGACTCCCGCTGAACTCTTGGAACAACCTCATCCAAGCTCTGATAATCAGTTGCCTCCACTATGGACATGCACTTGTTGTAGAAATCAATTAATCCCTTGTATCTAAAATGAAGGATGTACAAAATACTGCAGATCGCTTGGTTAACTACCGGCCACCGGGCACAGTTTCTGTTTGTCTCTTAAAACCCCTTCATTGGCTCCCACTAAGAAAAAGAGCAATACTCAAACTCCTCTTCCTGATGTATAAAGCTTTGTCAGGAAATGGAGCCAAATATCTACAGGACAAAATGATTCCATATCTTCCCAGAAGAAATCTTAGATCATGGAGTCAACTGTTTCTCTGTCCTCTGCGTATTCATCCGCTAGGTTTGGTGGACGAGCTTTTTCCTATCTGGCCCCTTACCACTGGAACAAGCTTCCCTTGTTCGTTAGGGTATACACTGAGCTTTCAGGTTTTAATAAACCTCTTAAGACCTGGTTGTTCTAATGGCTCCTTCTTTATTTGTCTTTTCTTCAGTGCCAAGATGCCCCTACGGTGGCGATTTGCTGCGCTATATCAAGTATCCATTGACATAACAAATGTAATAACTGCAGTTGTTGATTCAAAGGCCTTCTATATAATATTATTATCTAATTACTTATTTATATATTAATTATACAAGTTCTGTGGAGACACCAAGAGTGATCTCCCGTCAGACTTAAAAAAAAGTCCCGTCAAGTAGACCTTGGAAGGATTGTACTCATCCAATCAGAACACTGCAAATCCGAAATACTTTTGGGCAAGACAACACAAGAAGAGGTAGGGAAGCCAACATATCAAGAGCGGACAACTGAGTTAGTCATCAAAGCCATCCAATCATGAGTGAGGCAGGGGAATAACAAAGGCCCCTGCAGTGCGGGGGGCCCCCTGAGGTCCAGGGGCCCCATAAGCACCCAGTACACCTACACTCACAGACAGGATCCGTCTGTTGATGCCTCCCTGTAAGATGGGGGGCTTGGGGGGGCAGGCGACCGCAGGGAGTCCCCCCCCGGGCGGTTTGGGAGGGGGCGTGTGGGGGGGCGTGGCTGGTCTCGCGCGGCCATTTTTTGAATTTGGGCTTCTTTTTGTAGCCCAAATGTAGCCCAAGTATAAAGGCTTTGGGCACCTGCTCCCGGCCACCATTTTAGGTGTGGTGACCTGGTGGCTGGGAGCTAGGCTGTGGTGTTTTTTGTCTCGTAGTATTTTAGCTTTTAAATTGATTAGAATTTGGCGGTTTATGATGGCGGAAGGTGATTATCGCGTTTTGGAGGCCCTCCGGCTCCTGAGTGAGGCGGGCCGGATGGACCTTGTTGTCGGGGAAGTTGCGGGGCCGTCGCGTCCCATGCGACAGGCCTCGGCAGGCGTAGCGGCGGCGGTGGCTGCCTGCACTTCTCCGAAGCGTATGAAACATATGGCGGTGAGTGAGCGGGGCCGCCAGCGCTTTGAGAAAGCGGCCCCAGCTGACGTTATTCAGTGGAGGGCGCCGGTTCCAAGGGGTGACGCGGGAGGTGTGAGTGGGGCGGGCCGGAAAGTCTGGCGCGCTGGGGAGCTCGCTTCAGGGGTACCGGCGGCAGCGGTGCGCTCCTATTCCTCCCCCGCGGTGAGAGGCAAGCGTGGGGGAAGGCGCGTGTATAAGAGGCGTTCTTCTTCTATGCCGGAGGCTCCGGTGCTGTCACAGAAGGAGGCGGGAGGCGTCGATGTGCGTGGAGCGGATCGGGCGGGTCAGGAGGTCAAGCACTTGGCGCGTGCTGCATTTTCTCCTCGCGTGTGTGTTTTTTATGAGGCAGGTGACAGGGCAGGCGGCGCTGGGGTTTTGAGGGGCCAGCTGTCTGGTGCTGGCTCGTTTGAAGAGCGTTTTGTGGGGCAATCAAGTGAGGAGCAGGATTTTGGGGCTTTTGGCATGTCAGAGGAGGCTGGGGAGCAGGGGGTTGTAAGGGTCTCAGGAGGTGAGAGTCCTTTATTGTTTTCCCCCCCTTTATCTTTAAGGGGAGGGCCGGGGTCTGTAGGAGCGAGTTCCTTGGGAGAAGGAGAGTGGGCTCAGGTGGGGGGGTGGGGTTCTCAGCAGGACTTACTTCCTTTCAGAGATTATGGGGTCTCTAGGGCTTCAGTTTCTTCGTGTGGGGGGGGGGTTCGCGTTCTTTGGGTTATGAAGAAGGTCGGAGTAGGGCGGGTCAGGTGGGGGTAGTAGTGGGGATGAGGTTTTGGTATTTGGGGATCTGGAGCCAGCTGGGGGGGATTTAGCCTGGGAAGGTTTGGATATTTTTCCCTCGTGGTTCGGAATATTGAGGGGGAAGTGGCGTCGGGCCCGTTTCAGGTGCAGGGGCACGGCGTGGGTGTTTGCGGCCCGGATTGCGTTGGGGTAGGCAGTTCGCGGGTTGGTGGGGTTGCGCAGGATATGGGATCTGCGTCTGCGGTGGTGCAGGCGATGCTAGATTGGAGTGAAGACGAGGAAGGTGTGGCTTCGACGTTTTCGGGCGGTATGGGGCATGCAGGTTTTTCCAGGGGTAGGCAGAATAGGGAAGCTTTTTCGAGTGATCATAGGGCGGGAGGCCCGGTTAGCTTTCAGGGACCCAGCACACCAGTCCAACCTTTTTCTTTTCAGGACAAGAAGCGTAGCAGCGCAGCAGACTCGGTAGGGCGAGGTGCGGCCCATTATCGCCGAGGAGAAGGGAGAATGAGGCCTTGCGCGGCACATTCCGTACCGGCGGGGGATCCCGTCGCGGCCAGCACACGAAGGTCAGGCGTGACCTCGCTGGCCCCAACGTCACGACGGTCAAGGTGGACGGAGTTTTCGGATAAGATGGATGGTTATATGAGTCAACGGAAGGGGGAGGACCGGCGAGTACAGTCGGCTCCCCCGCATGGTGGTTGTAAGGCCGTTAAGGCCGGTTGTGCTAATGTAGGGTCTGGTAAGGCCGGTGTGGTGGATTTTGCAGAGGAAATTTCGCAGGTGGAGGAGCCAATTCTGCTTGATTATGGGGAAGAGAGCCCTGAAGAAGGGGAAATACGGGAATGTGAGGAGGGGGGACACTCTCATGTTTCTCGTAGTTTTTTGCAGGTTTCAGGTGTGGCACCCGTTAAGCAGTCTGTGGTGGTGAAATCCAAGAGAGAGAACGGCCCGTCGGTAAGGGCTCGTCCTCCAAGGGATTCTTCTGAGAGGTTGGAGAGGCGGTCGGAGTCGGTCCGCACACCCTCTTTAGAGCCAGGTGAGAGAGTTACAACACAGGCCAAACCTATTATGGTGTCTGTGGGGTCCGGGGAGGACGGGGGTGGGGGAGTGTCGGAGGGCAGATTGTACAAAGGAAAGTATGTAAGAGATACAGGGGTTGGCACGGGATCGGTGGGAGTGGTGCCAGGGGCCAAGGTGGAGAGTGGGACCAATACAGAGGCAGGGGTTACTAAGGAGACACCACAGAGTAAAGAGTTGAAGATTAAGAAGCTTCCCTATATGGGGGTGACTAAGCCTTTAGGCGCCCACTTAATGTTGGTGACTAAGGAGCGTATATGGAAGGGTGAATACGTGGAGATTTTGAAATTATTGCACAGGGAGGTGAGGTCTAAGGAGGGTTCTAAAGAGGAGGAGTACGAACTGGCTAAGCGCCCTAAGGTGCCGCTGACAATTGAGAATTGGACGGCGGCATTTTTAATTTATGCCAGTGTGTACTGTGAGAAGTTCCCTGAGCGCTGCGTGGCCATATTCAAGTATATGGATGTCATAAGGAAGGCGCAAATTACAGGTAGTGGTTTCGCTTGGGCACAGTATGACGAGGAGTTCAGTGCTCGTATGGCGTGGGATTCAGAGGCGAAGTGGGGTGAGTTAGATAATGATTTGTGGCAACATACCATGGGCGCAGCGCCTGGGGGTAAGACTATTTTTACAGCTAGTGGTTTGCCTTTAGTTTATCGGCCCTTTCAGGGAAAGCCCACCCGGGGTGGGGTGGGAGGCTCAGCCGCGTCACAATCTGGAGTTGGGGCATGTTGGGATTTCAACAAAGGGCTATGTACACGGGATTTTTGCAAATACCGACATGAGTGCTCTAAGTGTTGGAAGCGGCACCCTCTCGTCAACTGCTGGGGCGTCAGACCGTCAGGCGGACAGCAAGGGCAGCAGTTAAGTGCAGGGATGTCTGGCAATGCGCAGCAGTCGCAGGGTGGACGGGGGGAAGGGGAGCACAGGGTTCTGGGCCAAAGGGCTCCTACGCCAATTAAATTGGCACAGCTTGAGGTAGCTTTGCGGGGTTACGGGAATGTAGAGGCAAGACAGACACTTTTGGATGGTTTTAAGTGGGGTTTTCATTTGGGGTACCACGGGCCCTGGCTGAGAAGGTGGGCGGATAATTTGAAATCCGCATCAGAGCACAAGTTGGTGGTGTGTGAGAAATTGAGCAAGGAAGTGCATGAGGGGAGGATGGCAGGCCCCTTTGGTGAGTGGCCAGTGCACAATTTGATCATTTCCCCTATCGGTGTGGTGCCTAAAAAAGAGGAGGGGCAGTTTCGGCTGATTCAACATTTGTCATGGCCGGAGGGGTCGTCAGTCAATGATTTTATTGATGAGGATGCTGCATCAGTGTCATATTCCTCAGTTGATGTCGCCATGTCACTTGTGGGGACCGCGGGCGCAGCTGCAGGTATGGCAAAGTGTGATATCAAGTCGGCTTTTAGGCTGCTCCCGGTTCATCCGGATGATTGGCCTTTGCTGGGAATACACTTTGAGGGAAAATGGTATGTGGACATGGCGCTACCAATGGGCTGCTCTGTGTCATGTGCTCTGTTTGAACTTTTCAGCACTTTCCTCCAGTGGTGTTTCACGGAACGCACGGGTCACACCTTGGTCACACACTACTTGGATGATTTCTTTTTTGTGGGTTCCCCGGGCTCCCCGGAGTGCCAGCATGCTCTGAACACTTTCCATGACCTTATGGAGGAGCTGGGGGTGCCGCTGGTGCCAGAAAAGACTGTGGGGCCTGATACTGTTATCTCCTTTCTGGGAATTGAGCTGGACTCAGTGGCAATGCAGGCTCGTCTCCCGGAGGAGAAAAAATGCAAAATGTTGGCTTTGCTGGACATGATGTTGTCTAGGCGGAAAGTAACGGTGAAAGACATCCAAGTTTTGCTAGGTCATTTGAATTTCGCCTGTAGGGTCGTGAGGGCAGGAAGGACTTTTTGCAGGCGCCTGGGCCGGGCTTTGGCGGGGCAGCATTTACCTCACCATCACGTGCGTTTGTCGGCAGGTGTAAAAGAGGACCTGCGTATGTGGTCTTTTTTCTTGCATTCCTTTAACGGTATACCACTGGCTAGGGATGAGGATGTGCAGTGGGATGTGCAGATGCTTTCGGATGCAGCAGGCAGTGATGGTTTTGGTATTTACTGGCAGGGCCGATGGTGTGCAGAGAAATGGCCACAGGAGTGGAGGAATGGAGGGCGGAGCATTACCTTTTTGGAGCTTTTCCCGCTCCTGGTAGCGCTGACAATTTGGGGCAAGGAGCTGGAGCATAAGAGGGTGCTTTTTCGCGTGGACAACATGGCTGTGGTGCAGATAGTCAACAGGCAGTCAGCGAGGGATGAGCAGATATTGAAATTGATGAGAGTGTTTGTGCTGGGCTGTTTGCGCTACGACATTGCATTCAGGGCCTTGCACGTGCCGGGTGTGGACAATGACATTGCGGATGCTTTGTCTCGTTCACAGTGGTGGAGATTCCATGGGCTGGCCAAGGAGGCGGACAGGACACCGACCCCGATGCCAGAGCATCTCTGGTCTGTCTGCAACGTAGGGTATTTCAACTGGTGGTAGGTTCTTTGTCTGTTTCCACTCGTGCGGCGTATGTTTTGGCGTGGAAGGAATTCTTGTCATCAGGAGCTTGTAGGAGGGAGGAGGCGTGGCGCAGTTCAGAGGATGTAGTTCATTTTATCCTGAACTACAGTCACTATTGCTGGGAAGTTGGCGGGGATTTCCTTTATGGGTAAGCTTTTTTGGGGTTATTCCCCTTCTGCTGGGGAAATAGGAAGGAGGATGCTTGAGGGCTGGGCTAGGGAGCGGGGTGGGGCTGTTATGTCTCGTTTGCCTATTTCTTGGCAGACGTTAGCACGTTTGTTGGAAGTTTTGCCTGCGGTTTGCAGGGATGATTTTGAGGCTTCATTGTTTGCTACCCTCATGGTATTTATGTTTTTTGGGGCTTTTCGGGTTTCTGAGCTCCTCGGGACCAAGGTAAAGCGGGGCATTTGTTGGCAGGACGTGTTCTTCACGGACACAGGTGTGAACATTTGGCTGTCCAGTTCAAAAACGGATCAGAGGGGTATTGGTAAGGGGGTGGGGTTAGAGGCAGGGACCCCCAGTTGTACTTGTCCGCTGCGTTTGGCGAAGCAATGGAAGATCCTATCAGGAGGAGATGGGGGCGACTTGGTTTTTAAGCATATGAATGGTTCGCGCGTCACAGACTATCAGCTGCGTATGGTTTTGCGCAAGGGATTACAGCGGATTGGTTTGGATGGGGCCTAGTTTGGGGCTCACTCTTTTAGGATCGGGGCAGCGACTGAAGCGCATAACAGGGGTTGGTCTCAGGGTGACATCATGCGCTTAGGGCGTTGGTCATCAGACTGTTTTCATAAATATGTAAGAGCGAATGCAGCGGAGGCGCATGCGTCTACCTCTTTGGTGTGAGTCTCATTCTTGTTTTTCTTTTCAGGTTCAGTGGCTGGGCCCCACGCAAAGGAATTGACGGTGTGGATTGTGGGGCATTCCTTCGTCAAGTGGGCACATGTACAAGCGTGCAAACGTTATTTTGGGGGAAGGTTGGGGTTCAATTATAGCCTTTTTCGGATCATCTGGAAAGGAAAAGGGAGAATGCTTTGGAGGGAGCTTATTCCTTGTTTAAATAATGCCATGGTGAGGGGACAATGCCCTGATATTCTTTTGATACATTTGGGAGAGAACGATCTTTGCGGGGTGAAAGGGGTGGTCTTATTGCGTGCAATGAAGAGGGATTTGGTTTTGCTTAAGGAGCGTTGGTCGGGCTGCCATGTGCTCTGGACGGAATTGGTCCCGCGGAGGGTGTGGAGAGGGGCTTTGAACCCCAGAGCTATTGACAGTGCACGGAAGAAGGTGAATGTGGAGATTTCCAGATTTTGCCGCGATTTGGGTTTAGGGAGAGTGACCCACAAGGATATTCGTTTTGAGGCGGTAGAATTTTTTCGGGGTGATGGGGTGCATTTGTCAAGGTTGGCCATGGACCTTTATTTGTTGGAAATTAGGGAGGTTTTGTCCCGGTGTTTGAACGTGCAGAATCATGCTCGAGGAGTTTAAAGCTTTCTTTTGTTGGGGGGCAGAAAGAGGGGTGGGTAGTGGTTACACCACCCCTTTCTTTCTGGGTGGCGGGGGTTATTGTGAATTTTGGACAGTTTTACCGGAGGTTGGTGGAGTTATTTTGTTGAGTTGGGTTATCGACAGGGAACGGATAGGTTGGTAAGTTTAGTTCGGTTCCACAGTTTGGGTGGTCGATAGCTGTAAAGGGGCAGGCAGGGGAGTTTGGTTAACGGAAGGTTTGTATTTAGAGATTGTTGGTGGGGTTATACAGGAATGTAATGTTTGATATTGTTGTAATGTACGGGCGGGGGCGGGTTCGAACGAATTTAGGGGAGGGGGCGGGGTGCGGGGTTAGGTATGTTATATTTAGTGAGGTCTAGTTTTGGAAGCGTTTGGCCGAGGTTTTAAAATTGTAATGTGCACCTGTTTCCAATAAAGCGGCCTTTTACACACAAACTTTTTGTCAGAGGCTTGCTTCCCCCCCACCCCTCCCTCCCAAGGGGGACTTGGGGGGGGCAGGCGACCGCAGGGAGTCCCCCCCCGGGCGGTTTGGGAGGGGGCGTGTGGGGGGCGTGGCTGGTCTCGCGCGGCCATTTTTTGAATTTGGGCTTCTTTTTGTAGCCCAAATGTAGCCCAAGTATAAAGGCTTTGGGCGCCTGCTCCCGGCCACCATTTTAGGTTTGGTGACCTGGTGGCTGGGAGCTAGGCTGTGGTGTTTTTTGTCCCCCCTTCCCTCCCACAAAAAACACTTTTTGCATTTGGCCTCCCCTCTCTCTTTTTCGTTTATTTTTGTAGTTTATTCCCCCCCTTTCTTCCCTTTTTGTAGTTTTTCTGGTGGTTTTCTTGGGACAGGTGCGCAGGGGGTTTTCTACACTTGTATTTTGTCGCTTGGAGCAGGTGCTGTGCGGGGGTTATTGTGAATTTTGGACAGTTTTACCGGAGGTTGGTGGAGTTATTTTGTTGAGTTGGACTATCGACAGGGAAAGGATAGGTTGGTAAGTTTAGTTCGGTTCCACAGTTTGGGTGGTCGATAGCTGTAAAGGGGCAGGCAGGGGAGTTTGGTTAACGGAAGGTTTGTATTTAGAGATTGTTGGTGGGGTTATACAGGAATGTAATGTTTGATATTGTTGTAAAGTTGTAATGTACGGGCGGGGGCGGTTTCGAACGAATTTAGGGGAGGGGGCGGGGTGCGGGGTTAGGTATGTTATATTAAGTGAGTTCTAGTTTTGGAAGGCGTTTGGCCGAGGTTTTAAAATTGTAATGTGCACCTGTTTCCAATAAAGCGGCCTTTTACACACAAACTTTTTGTCAGAGGCCTGCTTCCCCCCCACCCCTCCCTCCCAAATTTCACCAGTTACTTCGCTACCATGAGTGTTCAGCAGACTCTTTCCCATAGAAATCTGCCTCCCTCCATGCTGTCTCGCGCACCAGCTATCTACCAAGCGCCTTCTGTGTCATGGCCTCTCCCCTCCTGCCATATCTCTCATGTGCTCTCTACCACGCCTCCTTCAGTCCCTCCCTGCCTTTTCAGGTCATGCTCCCTCACCCTTCTACGGTCTGTGACACCCTCCTCCGTACCCCTTGACATGCTCTCCACTTCCTATCATGATTCTTCCGTGTTATGCTTCCTCTTTTCTGCTAGACGCTCCCTCATTAATAGCCTCCTGGCCCCCTCGCTCCATAAAATGTTTATTCCCACCTCATTCTCCTTCACTCCCTTTACCTCGGACCTCAGTGCGTGCTTCACCCTGCTCCAGCTTCCTGCCAAGCTCCAGCTGCCCCACACCCCATACCCCACCTGGCTCATGATTCCCCCGCCAGCCCCCACCCGCTGTACTTCATCCACTCCCGATCCTGCCTCATCGGGTTTCTTCTATAATAAGGACAATGTTCCACCCTCCTTCACGACCACCCTGTTCATTCCCCCTCATACTCCTTTGCCGTATCTCCACTCACTCCTCTATCCACCATACTATCTCCTTCATTCATTTCCATGCTGTCACCATTTCTTCCCCTATCACCCCATCACCGCTCTCAGCCTTTCTTCCTCACACGCCCCCCTTCACTGCCAATGCCTGTCACCTCTCCGTCCCTGAGTGCTTAATTTGTGCCGATGCATAGCACCAGCACTTATTTTTCAGGGCCGGGTCTACATTCTACACGAAATGTTGATAATTGGTTGCACTGCACGTTGCTTACTAAGTTCTGACACGGGTCCCAGTCTCCCGGCGAAGAGCTCATATCTCATGTGACTGCGTGTGTTTAAAATATTTCAAATTGGATGCCGCTGCTTGCGGCGGCCCAGCTGCCCGCCTTATTGTGAGCCACACAGCACTGCCAGAAACTGCCTGGGCCCTTGCCTCGGCGTAAGTTAGGTCACACCCCATTTTGAAATCGTTCAATCAATGGTGAAGGGTTGCAAATTCGCCCCTGCTTGGCGAATCGTCAAGTGTGTACCCGGAGTGGTCCAATGAGCAGTGTTTTTGCCCACGGCCCGCCCAGCATACTGCGCAGCCGCAACACTATTCAGTCGACGATAGAATCATAGGAGTAATCGTGTCGAGCAGCAGGCCTCCTTCATAGATCATTAAAACTAAAAAGGCTGTCCCAGTAAGTAATTAATTTAACTCTGTAACATGATGCTAGTGGTAGTGTGTACGGAACAGAGCTGTCAGAGCATCTGTTTTTAGACAAACTGTGGCATTTACAGTTTATCATTCTCTTAGTCATTCTTTAAAGCTAGGTTTTATCCTGTTATTTGCTTGCGCTGTATACATGAAAATAAATATGACACTTCTGAGCTCCACTGTTTGCTATCGAGATAGCACATGTTCTTGAGTCAGCATGTGTGCATCTGTGCAGAGCCAGGATTATGTGGAATACATTTGCAAACTAGGATATTTCGCCATTCGTGTTTGAACTGCTCTTGTGGAAAAGGGCAAGAGAAGTTCTGATGACAGATACTGCATGGCTCGGAGACAGATAGCTTGTGATTCCACTTTTGAGCGTATGTGGGACATTCTGTGATTGGAAATGTATCCCACTTTGTGAATGTATTTTAATGTCAATAACTCAAATTAAACCTTTAATAAACATATGCATCCATTGGTTGGATTAAATAATGTAATAAGCTGTAACTGGTCAGTGAAATGCTAAACAAATATTAGAAATTGGGATGGCCTTCGCTTTCGGTCTACACCTCTGACTCCGCCCACTGGCCCAATCCTCGGGTTCTCCCCGCCCTCTGATTCTCCGCCCACAGTTCCCCTACTTTCTTCCCCCATTTCGACCACTGGTTGAGTTGAGTTATGTTCTCTCTTCAGTTCTCTGCAGTGGGGGCTGCCTTTATTCAGGGACCTGGGCCCCGGGTTTGCTTGCATTCCGTGTGCGAGACTCTAGCCACCACAAGCCTTACGCCCATCATAAAATAAGCCTTTCTTTTGTGACATTTTGCAGATGTCAGCCTGCGGCCCTACAAGGGTACTTCATTTATCGATGCTTCTTTATTGGAGGGTCCGGTGGCTCAGGATGGGGTACGACTCATGAAAAACTTGACAAATGGCTTTGCAACCGCTATTCTCCATTACAGCCTGCTGGGAACTATGAAAGCGGACCAACGGCAAGACCCAAATGTCTTCACCCCCCTGCTTCCTCTGGAGGGGCGGTGTTCTGCTAATATGGCAATGTTCATTTTTCACTTTGTTAAAAATACCCAATGGTGCTTCGCATCCACACATTCTGAGTAATCTGTGCATGCCCCTATTTCTTTTTTCTGCAACGTTTGTATGTATGTTAGGCAAGACTTCGGTGATTATTTTTCTTCAGCAGTGAAGTAGCATAGGGCCCCGGAGTGCAGAGCTCCAGAGGGCCCCCTCAGCAAAAGTGGTAGGTGCTGGGGAGGGGGCCCCCTCCGTGTACTTTGCAGGGGGGGCCCCTCAAGTTTTGTTACGCCACTGGAGTGAGGGTTGATCCAATGCCCAGTACAATTATGTGTTACGTACTGGAAACAATAGCGCTAGCTAGAAGATGCTAACAATGTTTGTAGCTAAGACCTAAAATGGTCTGTTTTTACTTCTCCTCAGAATGTGTGGTACATTGTAGACTCTTGAATTCTACTCACAAATCTATTATACAACCATAGTAGAAATGAGAAGAAACAAAATGTAAAATCTAAGGTTCATCATGTCTAGAAACAAACAGAGTAAACATAATATCAATGTTTGAATACCTAAAAAACACAATTACAATGTCTATTAATATTTTCTTGAAAACTTCACCCAACGTTGCCCTTGTGCGTGCGCTTCAAAAGTCCACAAGTACCATTATCAAAAAAGGGTGTCTTTTTTTAAGGTGATGCCTAGAGCAGAATCACGTAGTAAATAAATCATAAATAAAAAAACATACATGTACATATATACATAGAGGGGCTTTGTATCAACGCTCTTCTTCTATTGGCCTCTTCAGCTGTTGCTCACATGTTGCTTCTGCCAACCACAGCCTACAGCATGAGTCAATGGTCCAATCCCCTTCAGCAACTGGTCCTGTTGCAGTGTGAGTGGCTGTATTTGGCCACGTGCTCATCCAAAAGTAATGCACCAACACTTCACTTTGTCAGTGTTTTTCCTTTCCAACCTTTATTGGTTTTAATGTTTTCAGTTATCCTTATTTGCGTAAACCCGGTCTTCCAGTGACAGTAATTCAAAGCCAATGGTACCTTTTCTTTGCGCCAATAGGAATCATACTTTCATGTCATGTTCATTGAAAAGGGTCCCTATGCATATGCTAATTAAACCAGGGAGCCCCAACACCTTTCTATTAAAAAGGTATGATGCTTATTTTGTTATAAAATGTAACATTTTTATTCCAGTAATATGACTGGCAGGTGTCCAAGGTGACATGTTTCCTATTTCTAATTCTCTTTATGTGGTGTAAGCTTGCATAAAAAAATACAAAAATAGGCATCACACCAGCTTGCGAAAGGCAGATTTGATGGCTTTGCCAGTGCTTCTTTATAATCTATACTGTGCAGCACCTTGCAGCTGTGTTTTTAAAATGATTAAAGGAGATGAGCACAAAGCAGACATGTCATAGTCGGGCAATAAAACCCAATTTGCAGCTGTAGTGAAAGGTGCCAAGAAACGTCTGTGCGCATTTACCTTGTATTCTTTGCTGCCTGTCCCCAAGTCATGTTAATAGCTGTTTTCCTTTCTCTGGTCATCTCATGGCCGGGCTCCAAGGGCCTGCTGCCATCCATACTCTCTGTCTAGGGAGTTGTGTTCTATTTATGTCCCTTGCTAATAGAAGAGCCTTCCCTCCTGGGATGGCTGCATGGAAGGGCTTGAGCACAGATTTCTGCCTCTAACTCGCATGCTTCTCTGTTTTTATACAATCAAGGAACAGAGACAATAGCCCCAGTGTTTCCTCCAGCAGTAATGGTTGTTTTTCACTTCTGTAATAGCTTTTCTGTGATACTAAATTGAAGAGGAGAATCCATTTGCCACCGTTGTTTAAAAATGATGCCAACATGTAAGGCTTATCATGCCTTTTTGCTATCACAGCTTGCTTCGATTGTCACCCACCCTACATCATAAGTATTGGAGTGATGGAGTTTGAGAAGTAGTACTGCAAGAGCATCTTTTACATACTGTTACACGCCTTTCTGAATTGGCTCTCAAACGTCCAACTTCCTGTTAAGCAAACGTTGAAGAAGGGCACAGTGCTTTCCGTTTGTACTAAAGGTATACGAATATTCCATGAATGTGAGAAAGTACCTCTTTTTGCGTGGTTGCACACTGGAACACTTCTTTCCTGTCCTCAGTGTATGCGCTCAGAACCCTAAAATATGATAGAATTTGGCAACTCTATTCTGGCATTATTAACTTTCCAGTAGGCCACAGTATATGATGTAGGAAAATACACCAATAGCATTGATAGTTAAACTGCACATGTGGACTGCAGCACAGGTTGTGCCATCCACCTGGCTGACAAAGAAAACATGGCTTCATGCTTACATGTGCAGCCTGACTTCTGCAGCTTTCAAGCCTATATGTGAACCTGTCAAAAGAACCCTTTTTGACAACAGAGAACTCTACTTTTAAACATTTAATAAGTCACCCCTAAGAAGGCCTTGTAGCCCACAAAGGGGGGTGCCCAGTATCTAAAAGGGGTACATGCGAAAATTTGGTGTTGACATGTTCCTAAAGTGAATAGCACATAATAGCTATTTTTACTTTATAGGGTTGTAGCAAATCCAATGAGGAAAACTAAAGGGCAATGAAATACTATTTTTGTTATCTCTGCTTTGAGATATGCTGCAAAAATTATTAAACCACTGCTTTTAATATTTATTAAAAATCCAATCTAATGGTGCCGTTTGATTTGTTTTAAAGGTAAAATTGACCTTTGGTAAAGGAAAAGTAACTTTTGAAAAGTTGGACTTTGCCTGCTTGAAGCTCTAGTAGGCTAATTAGCCGCAGCCTGCCATCAGCTTTCCCCGTCAGTGTTTTCCTCATAATGAGGTTTGCAAAGTGCTCACCGAGACGGAACCATGCTTAGGTCCTTGGCCAGGGGTGTAAGGTGTGTGACTCATCTCAGCTAAGGACAAGCAGTTGGGATGGTCTAGGACATTTTGGGCTTCCAAGATCTCCAGAGTTTCAGTAGGACATTGCAGCAAATGTGTTTGATTGTGAGTGGGTGCAGCGTCAGGCTTGCCCCGCAGGAGGAGTTTGGCAGCTGGGATACTCTGTCGCAAACATGGTGGATATCCCACACACCATATTACATGTGCATTATAGCCTATGGCACTCGTAATACAGCAGAGATGATACCTGCCATGTTTGTGACAGAGTATCCCATCCATCAAACACTACATAAAGCCTTACGTCTGAAGGTAGAAATCTGGACAGGGCGAATGAGTGAAAAGAATCTGTCCAATGGAAAGACTTCAGCGGCCAATAAAGGTGAATTTTTCCACTCTGAGCTTTTCCACCCAAAACCAACAGCTGCAGTGGGGCCTCGTCCAACAGCTATCCAACGTCAACATGACTTCTCCAGATTTAGCCTCCAACCTTGCCCTGCTAGAGGATTTTGACTTAAATTCCAGAGACTAAGTCAGAGGTAAAATCGTTGATCAGAACAACCAACTTGGTGCTTCTGACCTTTGCTCCATTGCATTGGGCATGAAAATGTGCCTAAGAGCCCGTCTACCCCAAACAGTGACTTCCAAATAGCATTTTACTTTTTCTTGGCGCTTTTTTTTTTTAATAAACACTGAACTGGATCTCTGGTTCCCGTATTGGATTTTAATTTACTTCGTTTTTCTAATAAATCATTCTCTATTTATAGAAAACGGATTGTGGGATTTTTGTTGTGTTTTGTTTGACTTTTCAACAGTTTTGGTACTACTAAATCAATTACATGCTTTTACTTAAATTAAGCCTTCCTGCTCTGTGCCATAACTACCAGGGTTTGAGCGTAGATTTATTTTTTAACTTTTGTGTTGGACCTGACAAGATTTTAGACTTATTTATTATGAAGGACTCCTGTCTTCCGAATTAATACCCCTTGTCTTACACTGAATATTCCTATTTAACTCCTGTTTTAGATTTTTGGAGCCAATCTACAAAGACATGTAAGAGTATGTATAAGATTACTGCAGGAGCACTACTTTCCATATTTCAAAATGGCTTTATGATCAGGACCTTATTAAAAAAAAAGTAAAGTTAAAACAATCAGCATTGGTTCAAACTTCAAATGTAATTTCTAAAATATCGGGAAGATAAAAAGATAAGTTGAAATGCAACATCACCAATACCGACCACTATTTAGTGTTTTATGATTTTTGGTGTGAGGTGGTTGGAAGGAGTGGAACAGTTTTTGAGATAATTTTTGTCATTGTTTTGTTGTTTGGTTCCAAGTATTACTGGCATATCTCCTAAATGTTGTTCTTTTCCAATAGGTAAGTAGATAGGTGAACATTATAGGGGGTGTGATGCATGTATTTGTTAGTAAATACTTTTTTCCTCTTTGTTACTAATGGAGCATCAGTCAAGCAATGAAACTTTCACTTTTTGATAGAATTTAAACTTAACTTCAAGTTTTAATTAACTTTGGCTGTACTCTTAACACTTGCTATAAATATTTTTTCAATTGATTTTACGTTAGTTTTAAACACCGCAGATCATAATCCCAGTAAGACTTGAGAGGATGGGGGATGATGATGATGAAGATACAGTAACAATAATAAGATTTATTACTACTATGAATATTATTCTTTTATCAGAGCACAGTACAATACTGTCTCAAATATGACTCTACTCATTACAAATAATACTATCTTACTTTAGGAGCATAAACCATGCTGTACCATTGATGAGGAGGTTTTTTTTTTCATACTAAGAATAAAATGCATAATCTAGTTTATTACATCAATATTCCGAATTAAAGAAGAAATAATTAAATAATCTAGCCAGCTCTACGTATGGTATGACTCCTTTATCTACCATTATTTGTTTTACAACTATCTAATGGCCTAAAAGTCCAGTTAAGCCTCCCACACAATGTGAAATTTAACCAATTTGTTAGTACATTTATAATTAAGGGTTTCTCTAGAGGCCAGAGTGAGTAGCTCATGTAATCAAAAAAGATATCTAGCTTACTCTTTTTTCCATTTATGCAATGTTTTTTCCTGAATGCTGCAGAATTTCTTGGCTCAGATAATAAAGCACATTAACTCCCTGTAGAGGTCACAAAAGTAATTCAGCTATCAAGTTAATTCTTACAAAGACTTCAGTACAAAATTACTTAACAATAGAGCTTTTAACAAAGTAAGTGTGTTATGTCACTACTTGGAGTATTACACTATCCTCAGCCATTGTTATATAAGTATAAATGATGCACCTCTACTGGTGACCAATAGGATTTCCTGAGATTTCTCTGTTGTGTCGATTTAAGTCAAGCTCACGTCTCTATATACCTGAGCAGTATTGCCACAACACCCAAGTGTCCAATTCATCGCCAATCCCGGTTCTCCAGTCAGACCTATGTTTGTCACTTAAATTTTAATTCTGTCCAAACTATATCATATTTATGTGAATATCAGTGGCTGAAAGTGGTGATGGCTGAACTTTCAGGATAGACCCAGTTATGAAACTTGTTGAATTTTAATTTATTGAAAGGAAAGTACTTGACAACACATTTCCAGACTGGGGAAAGCAAAATCACCTCCACAACAAATGTTTAACAATTCCTTACAGAGAAATCTGTCTTTGAGTTACCACTTTGAAGAAATGAGAACAAAAACTTGCAAAGTGTTTTAACCATTTCTTGGAACAGATCACTGGCAAATTTTATAACACATATAAATATTTGGGAACAACCATTCTTTTAATACCATTCATTTTATACCAGTAACCAAGGCTGAGTTTTTCTTATCTTGAAAATTCTATTTTGGTTGAATCCTTGACAGGCCCCAAATTCAGAGTCTATTGGAATTTTGTACAAAATCTTTTTCCTACTGTTAGAAATGGGGTTTCTGGTTGGCTAGGGTATGCACCTTGGCCAGACAGAACCAAAGACGCTAGTCAGATTAAGGGAGTTAGACACCCAAGATAACAACTGCTCACCCCCTTGGTAGCTTGGCAGAGCAGTCAGGCTTATCCCAGAGGCAATGTGTAAAGCGTTTGCGCAACACACACCCACACCAGTGACACACTAGGCACACCACAAAAGAGACTCTACACAAGGTTATATAAAATTATCCTTTATATTACACATAACACATTACACCACAATCACATAAATCACTGCGCCACTAGGTGCTTGTCATGACATCACATAGATCATAAATCATTTTGTCAACCAGGCAATTGTCACCAAATTTAGTCCAATAACACAAATACTTATAGGTTGCACATGCCATAAAAGAACATCACCACAGTATATATCAATATACCTCTAGAACATGAGGCAGAGGGATAATGCACACACCCATATGAATAACCTAATAGCATTAGGGTAAATAATTACATCAATCCTGCCCTCAGGACATGAAAACACATTAGGCTTATCTGTTAGCGCCCTCTGCACTCTTACTAGGTTTCATACTGGACTTTTCACAACACGTGGGTGACAGGGACACCTGAAGACCTACCACAGAAATTACGGTAGTTCCTTTGCGTTTAACACTAAGCAGAGCCTCCATCAAGGATTCCCCCTGTATGGCTTACAACAAATTTCTGTGTATCATATGCCCCCAGAAATGCACCTAGGCATGGGGAGACACTTGCATGGTACCCTTCAGAGGAGCGACCTCGCCTGGACCTCGGCATGCAGGGCAATCTCAGGAGGCTGCCTGCAACGAGCGGTGCAGACTCACTGGCGCTGGTCCCACTAGCAGCACCATATCGTAACTATTGGATGCAGCTGCCAGTGACCACGTGGGGCAGCTTTGAGTGATCTCCGGAGCTTACTCCCCCAAATGTATGCCCACTGGGGAGACCCCGCTGGGTACCCCTCCTTCCAGATGGCACCAAGCAGCTGCCTGCAAGACAGTGACGCAGCCGGAATTAAGTTGTGCAGCACGGCCCGGGTGTGGGGACAGTTGCTGGTCCTGAGCCCTCACAGGACTCAGGTCTCACCTTCCTGTTTCGGAGGAACAGAGGCACTTATTTAGCCTCCCACTCCACCCAGGGACACAGCAATGGGCACACCCCTGACACACCTCGATCCGGGGCCTTCAGGCGGTGCTTCGGGTTGGATATGCAGTTGCCGTCTCTCCCGGTGGCTGCGTAGGTATCTCCACCCTTCTTCCTTGGCTCTGGGGCAGGCAGGGCTGGGCTCCTTCTTTCCCTACGGCAGCAGCTTCGGCCAGTTCGCCACGGCAAGGCAGGCTTCCTTCTTGAACGAGATGACTCCCGGTGGTGTGGCCAGCACCTTTCCACTACTGGGGCAACACTCGGAAGAACTGAAGTGCCCCCCACACACTTACTGCTGGTTTCTGTTTCTCGGTCCAAAAGTGGAGGACCACAGCACTCCCAATGCTCACCAGGCACTAGTTACTTGTTCACAAAGAAATAGCAGCGCTCACCACGCGCTAGTTATTACTTCAAGTACCTCCTTAGCTGGGGATAAAAAGTCCATCGCTCCACAGCGCTCTGAGAAAATCAACAATAAAGGGCTCACCCTGCACTTTTCTCCCATCAATGTAAAGAACATTCCAGTCTTTCGCCTGCTCTAGCCAGGAGCAGCAACTGCAGGCCAACCCAGCCCTCACACAGCAGGGGGAGCGCTCCTCAAAAAGCTCTTCAGCACTCCTCTTAGGCATGTTTCTTTCAGGCTCAACAGGGACCTTTACTGAAGTCTTTTGTATCCCTGAGACTTCCAACAGGAGGCCGGCACACACAAACCCTTGGAGATTCTTCACAAGCAAGATACCACAGCAGGGCAAAAAGAGTCAGTCCTTTTCCTCCACCACAGACAGAAGCAGCAATTGCAGGCCAACCCACCTCTCACTCAGAAAAGACTGCGCTCTTCACACAAGCCTTCCGCTCTTCTTCTTGCCAGGGTTCTCTTGTTCCTTGAAGTAATCCAAAGTCCTGTGGTTTTAGGTCTAATACTTATACCTCAAAATGTCTTTGTTCTCTTTGTGACAAGGGTCTCTGAACCCAGTCCAAACCAGTCCTGTCCTCCCTGGTGCAGCATGACCACAGGGGGCGGAGATAGCGTTGTGCAAAAGAAGACACCACCTATTCAGGTGCAAGCGAAACTCCTTCCACCACTCTAAATGCAGACCAGGTCTATTCAGGCCAGTGATAAGTCACCCAGGCAAGGCAGGGCACACCTCAATGTCCCGCAGTGACTGTCTAGAGTGAATGCACATCTCAGCTCCTGTCACTCACACACCAGACTCTGAATACAAAACAGCCAGAGGCACATGGAATGGTAAAGTAAGAAAATGCCCACTTTCTAAAAGTGGCATTTTTAAACACAGGATTTAAAAACCACCTTCACCAAAAGATGCGTTAATAAATTCTGAGTTCTGAGAGTCTAAACTCCACTTTCCTATCTCGTCCCTATTGCAAGTTACACATGTTAAATTGTTACAGTGTAACCCTAATGATAAGCCTATGGGACAGATAGCCTTTCAAAAACGAAATACTCTGTATTTCACTATCAGGACAAGTCACACACACCAGTACATGTCCTACCTTTAATATACATTGCATCCGACCCATGGGGGTATCTTGGGCCTACCATAGGGGTCCCTTACATGTAAGGAAAGGGAAGATTTGGGCCTGGCAAGTAGGTGCACTTGCCAGGACAACATGGGAGTTCACAACTGTGCGCGCAGACACTACAGTCGCAGGTCTGAGATATATTTACAGGGCTACTCATGTGGGTGGCACAATCAGTGCTGCAAGCCCACTAGTAGCATTTGATTTACAAGCCCTGGCACACATCCTGTACTTTACTATGGACTTACCAGTAAATTAAATTTGCCAATCATGAATAACCAATCATATCACAATTTATACAGAGAACATATGCACTTTAGCACTGGCCAGCAGTGGTAAAGTGCTCAGAATCCTATAGCCAACAAAAACAGGGTCAGAAAAATAGGAGGCAAAAGGCAAAAAGTTTGGGGATAAACCTGTCAAAAGGGCACGGTCTAACACCTACATTATGTTAAAATGGTATAACTAGTTTATGAATTTGATTTTCTCCAGTGCATTTTATGACCAGATCGCGAAATGTGGATATGACATTAAATGCAGCTGGAATTTAACTTTGAAGATAAGATAATGCCAGTATCGTGTCAGGTACATAGACTAGTATTTTCAGTTGTAGATGTAAATCTTTGACTCCTGAAATTCTGTCATCACTTTTTTTGCAAGGTTCCAACTCATGTCAAATGATACATGGTAGAGGGGACATCAACTTGTACTTTTGCATCTGGTTCTTGCATCCTCAGAATTGAGGTTCACGTGCTCAATCCATTCAGTGATCCAGAGGGGTAATTTAGGCCTTCCTCCCTTCGGTCTTATGCCTTCAATGCAGAATGCAAGAATTAACAAGGGTGACTCTGGTCGTTTTGCATGACCAAGACGGGATGCTTTCCTTTAATCAGTTCTTTCAGGTGTGGTCCTTTCTTCCAGGGTTCTCGGTTGGCTAGATTTGTGATTTAGTGGACAGATGTAGGTCATACTAGAGAATGATCAGTCGCAGGCATATACTTCGTGCTGGAAGATTTCCTAGGGGAGGTGTGCAACTAGATAGATTCAGCAGCTCTTCAGAAGAATACGGTCTATTCTGCAGTTTTAAATGATGATGTTTCTCAGGGTCTCTGTTTCTTTCCTCCGTTGCTAAGAGGCAGCTGCCAGGACTCGGAGCCAGGAGCTTTTGGTTACAAGATCTCTGTTTACCATCCTTCTAAAATACCAGAGTTAAAAGTGACTGAAAAGGATGCTAAGTGTCACCCTTTTGTGTCACCATAATTGCCTGAAATAGAGTTTTTTATCCTGAGCTTAGTCTTTTTTTGGTACTTACTAATGCCAAGGAGGTTGAAAGAATTAGGCTGCCTTTTTGCCAGCTGGTGATGTAAATTAAAAATCACACAAGGAGCTCAGGGCTGCAGCAGGAGTGTTGATGCTGCTGGACCGTGTTGCAAGCACACCGCCCAGGAGCCTTTTAATCCTGGAGGAGTGGCAAAGGTGATGGCACAGATGCAAAGTGACTGGCACTGTGCGTCAGTGCTGTCACTCAGAGCAAGTAAAGCTATATGTGACAGCGGGACAACAAATCGCAGCACTCTGGTGTCCCTGTCCCTACTGGGTGAGACTTCCGCCCACAATGAATGGGACTGGCAAAGCAGAACTACGCTTCTAAGGAAGTCACACCCCAGCATAAGACCCAGATGCAGTCACAAATCAATAGCTAATCATGAAAGATCAGAGCTCACACCAGGAGTGGTGGGGCAGAAGTAGTCACCGGAGCGACACTGGCTGCAGACATAGGGCAGACATTGAGCTTGGCACGGACAAAGCTGGAGCCTATGCAGGGTTCTTTGTATCAAAAGGTGACGAAGACAGTGATTGCATAAAAGCTAGAAGAGCTGGGGCAGATGCCAGAGTACAGACTGCCCACTCTGCCTGTGGGGGTGTTCCAGCATGCCCCCTTTCCAATACAAGAAGTGCAGGAGCTTGAAGTCTGTGAATGCCTCACCTTGTAAACCAGTGGAAGGAGAAGACGGGGCACAGGAGGGCCTTTTGAGGGATGTATGACGTTACAACGCATACTTTTACAACGCATGCACTTACAACGCAATTTTTACAACGCAACATCCACTACAACGCATTCCATTACATTGCATGACACTACAACGCATTTTAAAAAACTACCTTTACAACGCATTCCATTACATCGCGTACTACCTTTACAACGCATACCATTACAACGCATAATGTTACATTGCATTTAAGGTAAGTATTGGATAGTATAGGGGTAAAAATTACTATTCTTACTCCAGGGGGTGCAACAGTAGGGTAAGTGTTGGATAGTATAGGGGTAAAAATTACTATTCTAACTCCAGGGGGTGCAACAGTAGGGTAAGTGTTGGATAGTATAGGGGTAAAAATTACTATTCTTACTCCAGGGGGTGCAACAGTAGGGTAAGTGTTGGATAGTATAGGGGTAAAAATTACTATTCTAACTCCAGGGGGTGCAACAGTAGGGTAAGTGTTGGATAGTATAGGGGTAAAAATTACTATTCTTACTCCAGGGGGTGCAACAGTAGGGTAAGTGTTGGATAGTATAGGGGTAAAAATTACTATTCTTACTCCAGGGGGTGCAACAGTAGGGTAAGTGTTGGGTAGTATAGGGGTAAAAATTACTATTCTAACTCCAGGGGGTGCAACAGTAGGGTAAGTGTTGGATAGTATAGGGGTAAAAATTACTATTCTAACTCCAGGGGGTGCAACAGTAGGGTAAGTGTTGGATAGTATAGGGGTAAAAATTACTATTCTAACTCCAGGGGGTGCAACAGTAGGGTAAGTGTTGGATAGTATAGGGGTAAAAATTACTATTCTAACTCCAGGGGGTGCAACAGTAGGGTAAGTGTTGGATAGTGTAGGGGTTAAAAATTAATATTCTAACTCCAATGGTATGCATTGTAATGGTATGCGTTGTAATGCCTGCGTTGTACTGACATGCGATGTAGTGTCTGCGTTGTAATGGTATGCGTTGCAATGGTATGCGTTGTAGTGTCATGCGTTGTAAAGGATGTTCCGTTGTAATGCCTGCGTTGTAAGTGTAGTGCGATGTAATAGTTGCGTTGTAAAGGTTGTTTCCCCTTTTGAGCAGTTTATCTGTGCATACCTGGATGGAACACTGACAGAACACTGGCGCTGTAGGGTTTCTAGAAAATCATAAGTAATTCAACTTATTGTGAGTCAGAAGCTAATTGCTAGTTCAGGCCATAGTGTGTTTCAATGTGAACAGTGACTGTGCGCATTTCAACGAGTTTCATCCTGAACTAGCAATCGGCTTCAAACAAAATACATTTTTAAAATGCTTTATTTTATTATTACATATATCAAATACACTGGGGAGGCGACACAGTGGACTTTAAGTAAGTATTAATGTGACCACAAGAACCTATTATTCTCAGTGGAGAATAATATGTTTAGCTAAAAATGCTAATGATTATTGACTTAAAATATTGGTTAGAGGTCATGTGAGTCGACAGACCCCAGGAAGAGGTGCACGGCCCACAGGTTAAAACCCCCTCCTGTAATGTCAGAAAAGTGTGCATCGGTGTACTGAGAGAAGTTGCTATGCTTTACAGGACTTGCAATTTGTTACATTCAGCTGAGAGTAGGAAAGCATCTATAGTGACATTAATTCTGGATCACATCTACCATTTCATTGGCCTACTTTGTGGCCCAGGCTCCTCTAGAAGGAATTCACTAATATCCAAAGGGGACCATCAGTGTCCTGCGCAGACGTACAAGGGTTTCTGTGAGTCGACATGCGTAGGGCAGCTACATGGGCGCTTCCTCACGCCTTCATTATTGACTATAGGTTGGAAATACTACTGCCTCAATGTGGCATCAAGGTGAGTATGTCCCTGTGCTGATAATAATTCTTATCGGGGCATTGCCCCCTTTTCCATTTAGAGAGATTTAGTTTGAATCTGTACTTCAATAATTTTCGCTGTGACAGATAAAAATGCATTGCACAAGGAGATGTATGTGTTAAATGTCCATTAACTGTCAATTCCCCCTCGACCGTCTGAAAGTGCGTCGTCTTCTCTGGGGTTTCCCGCCTCAGCCGTGTCTCGCTGACACGGTCTGATCGCTGACGTCTCTTTTAGTTTACAGCTGGTACTAACCAAAGCTGACAGGCCAGCTGTCGGCTCTCAGCCTCCGTGAACAGTTTTCGGGCAGCTGATCGTCACGAGGTCTCGGTGGGAAGCAGGGAGGGATGGGAATGTAACTGATTTCTTTCCGTAACTTGCCCGAGGACACGTTCGGCAGAAATTTCTGTTCCCTTAACCGCTCGACAGGCGGGAGGCGCCGCCCGGGCAAGCTCCTTGAGTTAACGAGACTTGTCGGAGGAAGCCTCACTTCTCTTCAGCGGCAAGTTGGTCTGGGGCAGTGCTTAATTGGAGCAGGTGGTTTCCAGTGCTCGGCACCTGCACTTAATTGTCAACACTGGCACTTATGACAGTCTGCCACAAGGTGGTGCTGTCTTAGATGACCACAACAACAGTCAATCAGTAATTCAATATACATAGAAAGTTACTATTAACTTGCCGCCCAAGTCATTCTTACAGCTTTTGGGACCTGGAATAGTCTGAACTGTCACACTTGTCGGCGTGTGATGGTTAGTTGTTTTGTTGTTTCTATCGCTGGCAGCATGGCAGGGGCATTGTGTTGTGCTGGCTGCATCGGTCTCTAGACGAGAGCCCTGGCACTTATTTATTTACTTATTTATTTACAAATTAAGCACTGGTCTGGGGGTGTCTGTTCAATGGGTAATAGGTAGCAAGGAGGGCGGTCGTGAGTCTCATATAAGCCCCTAACTACAGTGCATGAAAGGTACTGTTATCGATATGCCGTTTCTATAGGCATGAGTGCCCCTGTCTAAATTTGTGCCAGTAACATCGAAAAGGCAGTGCTTAATTTGTGAAATAACAAGTGCCAGGGCTCTCGTCAGGAAGCCACTCCACTTTTCTACATGCCCCCGCCAGCGCTTCCAAATACAGCACTAACACAGCAATTACCCATCACACTCTTGCAAGTGTGACAAATCATGCTATTCAAGCCCCAACGCCATAGGAATGGCGTGGGGGCAGGTATTATTCAATGTTAATGTATATTTAATTAATAAACAGATGTTATTATGCTCATACCTAAAACAGGCAGACAGCGCCACCATGTGGCAAACTGTCATAAGCTCTACTGCTGACAATTAAGTGCTGGGGCCGAGTACCGGAAACCACGTGCTCAAATTAAGAACTGCGAAAAGATAACCGTTTTGAAGAACAAGTAAGTAGGTAACTGACTAAATAATATTGCATTATATCTTGCTGCTAAGGAATATAGCGATTAATGATGGAGCAGGTGACATGGGCCAGCCATTATTGGTCCTCTGCTATTGCAACTTCTTTTGTGGATCTCCTAACATTTCAATGTCAGCATAACAATAACTACTTGTTTATAGGCTTCACCTGCCAGATAGCACATGCAGCCTGTTGCGAGACGCACTGTTAGCTTACAGAGGGCCTACTGTCCACCCCTTGATTGTCATTGTTTGGTTTTATTGAAACTCTCATTTTCTTGCTTCTTAACTGTTAGCTTGTGTGGGCTTTCCTTTCACTTCTTGCGTTTGTCTCTCCCCTGGAGCATGGTTAGGGTCCTTCCACTGCTCATTTTTCAGGGGCTACATCTGTCTTTTTGTTTGAGGACTTCACGAGATTACATTCTTTTTCCAGCTGTCTTCCTAGAGTGCATTTTTTCTGCCTCCTGCACTCCATGTTTCGCTCTCTCTCTTGCCCGTGTGGTTGTCTCCTGGCTGCTCCCATTGCTCTCTCACTTGTTTACTTTTCCTCTCCCCTGCACCGGTGCTCTCTCTCCCTGTTACATTTCTTCCCTCCCAGTGTCCTCAATAATACTGCCATCACACAAGTGCCCCCTATGCAGTTTCCACCCCGCCCTGTGTTGCTACTCCGTGTCATCCTGTTGCTTCTCCTCACACTCCATGATTACACCCCTCCCACCCGTAGCTCTACTTGTGGATAGCTGGGGCAGCCAGATTCGGACTGGGAGAGGGAACAGACCCAGGCACCGAATTAAACATAGCCCACATTAGCAATTCAGATAGCGGGAAATGTGGTCCACATTTGCAAAGCAGGGTAGTTTTAAACTTGTGAAGACAAGCTGTAAATGTGTTTTGCAAGGTATGGGAGACTGCATGTATTTGAGATTGCTGAAGGCAATGTTTGCGGTAATATCCTAGAAATCAATGGTAAAAGCCAGCTGACCAGACCATAAAACAGAGCCACAAACAGACAGAAAAATACAGCCCACCACTGGTCTGTCAGCCCAGCCCTTTGGGGCTCTGCCAGATTGCCATATAGACCCATCCAATCCTGGCAGTGGCACCAAGAGCCCTGTAACCTACAATCGTAGCCTGGGGTGTCACACTGGAGAAGGCCAGGCCTGAGGATTTCTTTCACTGAAGTACACAACTCCCCCCTTTGACCCCTAAATGCCCTCTCAGAGACGCCTCTACTCCACATGTTTTAGATTTGACTCCAAGGACTCCACAGTTGTACAAATTCAAAATGTTTAGAACTCACCTATGAGACAGCTCTAAACTATCTTTAGGCAAAGTCTATTGTGGACGTGGCTGAAGCAATTATGGGTGTGGCTTAGAACATATGAATGATGGGGCTGTTGGTGCTGCTTTCAATGTGCTCCATGAGGAAGGAGCATTTGGTGGCTCTGATGTGTTGGTGGTATTGTCCTAGGGATGATCTGTAGTTGCTGTTGTCAGTGTCATCCTGGCTTTGTTGCCATCTGTGTCTAGCTGCTTGTAGTGCTGCTTGGTGAGTTTGAGCTCTTCTGTGCACCACCTTGCTTGTAGTCTGGTTCTGGTGGACCTGGTGGTCTTGAGGGGAGGGGGGGCGGTGGCTATGGTGTCTGCTCTTGAGGTGATCTGTAAGTTGGAATGGAGGTCATTGGGGTGTTGCAGATAATGGTGTGTGAGCTTTGAGGTCCAGGATTCGTCAAAGACCTTGTTCCAATCTCTTCTTGATGGTTTGGCTGTGGCATTTCCTGTGGCAGGGGTAGGTGTGCCTCTTCTACACTCGCTACTGCCGCATATCATCGAGACTTTTTAATTTGCTACTCTGCCTACTGTGATTTTAAAAACTAAGTCTGCATACCCGCACCATAACATTTTTATACATATTTGTTTTTTGCACATTGGCATACCTGGGGCTCTTCCAGGTTTTTCCCTGGTGCCGAGAGGAACCGCCATCTTGTGTAGTTGGCGGTCTAGTTCTCTTGCACAAGAGGCTATTTCCATGCGTGCTTCTCGGGCGCGCAGCCAACGAGCGCAGCGGGCGCGCGGCTGGCAAGCCTAACGCAGGCCCGCCTGCACCCGTCAGCGCCCTGGAAGCGACCAGTGCCAGACATGCTGCCCGTGAGCCTGCCGGATCTGGAAGGAGGTACTCGGCTGCCGCTTTGCGGGCCCTTGCCCCCACTCACGGTTGTCACGTGGAACATTGGGATTTGAGCAAAATGGTTAAGCATGTCTGCCATGACTGTGGGCTCGAGCTGAAGTCAGGTCAGGTCGACTCTGATGAGACTGGCATCTTACTGGAACAGTCATCGGCGGGTCTGATTAGGGCAGCTTCTATTAATGTTCGGTCCCTCAGAAAACACTGTGCTGAAGTCCTTGATCTTCTGGAGGATCGCTCACTTGATTTATTATTCTTGACAGAAACTTGGCTTGACTCCTCTTCTGATCCGATTGTCACTCTAGCAATACCCTCAGGCTATAAAATCTCCTGAGTTGACCGGATGGTGGGGTGAGGGGGTGGCTTTGTGATAATATATAATGATAAGTGGGAGCTGCACAGGGTAGAGGCCTCTCCCTGGGGTAGCTGTGAAGCCCTAGATTTTAGTATTCGGCTGTCTGCGCATTTCACCCTTGGAGGTCCATTGATTTATAGGCCCCCGGGCCCAGCGGGGCCGTTTCTCCAGGATTGGGGTGACGTCATTGCGACGAGAGTGGTCAGATTTTCCCATTTTCTGATCCTTGGGGATTTGAATATACATCTGGATAAGACAGATAGCAAGGACACACAGTGTCTGCTTGATGGGCTGCTTTTTGCCCAGCTTAATCAACATGTCAGCCTTCCTACACACCAGGCTAGACATGTTCTTGATCCCATTTGCACCAATTTTCCGATTCTAGTGGTGGAGCCCAGTCCGGTTACCTGGTCGGATCATTACATAACCTATTTTTCTTGGGAAGTGTCTAGGGCTGAGCCCTCGGCATATCCAAGCTATAAATCACCTTTTGGGAAAGTTGATCCGTCTGTACTCAACACAGTGTTGGAAGCTTCTAAACCAAGACTGGTTGGAAAGCTCGACGCTCAGGTGGCAGAGTTCCCTAGCTGGGTCTCGTCGGCAGTGGCGACGGTGGCCCCTCTCCGTTCGAATAGACTGGCCAGAGAATCACAGTCTAAACCCTGGTTTAACTCTATGCTTAAAGGCCTGAAACAAGATTGTAAAATCCTCGAATGGATATGGAGGAGGGGTGGATATTGCTCAGCGGACAAGAGGAAGCTTAGAGATAAGCAGAAGTCCTACTATGCTTCAATTAAGCGGGCTAAAGGGCAATTCTATTCAACCCGTATCAAAGCTGCCAACAATAACGCTAGAGAAATCTACGCGATTGTCCAGAGTTATGTCTCCCATGGCCCAAGCTAGTGTAATGCCATCTTCACCCTCTTGGTGTGACACTCTTTCTCGATCTTTTAGAGATAAGATCCTAGAAATTCAAGCAACCTTTATTCCTCGGATTGCCCACGCAGAGGATGCTCTGGTAGGTCCTTTAGGAGGCACTGGATGCTTATTGTCTGAATTTAGGCCAGCCGCCCGCAAGAATGTCTTAAAATTCTTGAGGCTTTAAAATCAGGCTCTCCGTCTTACCCGTGTCCGGCTAGGACGTTGGCAGCAGTCGCTGAGGCTGTTAATGTAGAAGTGACCGCCATTATCAATCTTTCCCTGCAGGAAGCGGTGGTTCCCCTGTCCTGGAAGGAAGCGAAGATTCAGCCTCTTCTTAAAAAGCAATTGTTAGACCCCCTTCGCCCAGGGATCTATCGGCCTATCTCTCTCCTCCCTGCATGAGCAAAGGTCTGTGGAAAGGTTGTAAATAAACAGCTGACCGACTTTGTGGAGAAGGAGGGTCTTTTACATCCAGCGCAGTCTGGGTTCCGGTCGTCACATAGCACTGAAACAGTGCTGGTTGAGGTGGCAGAGGCTATACGGGAATGTCTGGACGTGGGCGGAAGGGCGGCGCTCATCTTACTTCATCTTTCGGCCGCGTTCGATACCGTCCCGCATCCATTGCTTCTGTCTTGTCTGGCCAGGATTGGGCTGTCAGGTGCTGTGTGGGAATGGCTCCGCACCTTTTTGGAAGCTCGGATGGAGCAGATCTGGATTCCACCCTTTTCCTCCACCCCTCAGGGGGTTTCAACGAGTGTCCCGCAAGGGTCTGCCCTTATCCCCCTTCTATTCAACATCTATATGACTCCTCTGATATATTTAGCAAAGGAGTTGGGGGCTAAGGTGATGGCATATGCAGATGACACCCAGCTGCTCTTCACCTGAGATAAAGGAGTGGGCTCTGTATCTCAGGCCCAACATTTCCTAGCCTCAGTTTTTAACTGGATGGCGGATGCACAGCTCAAATGCAATGAAGGGAAATCGGAGATTCTGCTATTTGGCACTTTTCCTCCGAATTTCCGAGAGCAGCACTGGCCTCCCGACTACCCATGTCCGACCTCCTCGGGGAAACCGGCAAAAAACCTTGGGTCTGGTTTGATGAACAGCTTTCTTTTGCGGCACACATTAAGAAGCTGGCTGGTGGCTGCTTCGGCCTGCCTAAATCCTTTAGAAGCTTTTTTCCCCTTCTGCCAGCAGCAGCGAGACAAACAGTTACATGCACACTGATTATGTCTTGGCTGGATTATGCCAATGCCCTCTTTGCTGGCATCCCGGGCTATCTACTGAAGAAGCTACAGGTGGTCCAGAACACCGCAGCCAGACTGCTGTCAGCCAGGGACAGTGTACAGAACCAGCTGCGTCTATATCACTGGCTGCCCTTAGCAGCCAGAGTGAAATTTAAATGATTGAATATGGCCCATCGCGCTCTTCATGGATGCGGGCCTCTTTACCTACAGAGGCGGGTGTCTTTTATGCCCCTGCTCGCTCTTTTGCGCTCCGCATCTCTATACCTTGCCCGCGTCCCACGCTTTAAGCGGCAGAGGATAGGGGGTGGCTCCTTTTCAGTGAAGGCAACTACTGCTTGGAATGCTCTCCCGCTGGCTCTGCGTACTTTTCAGGATCCAGTGGCCTTAAAAAAACCCTGAAAACTCAACTTTTTATCTGAAGTCCACTATGGCACCCCACTAGACTCGCGCCGGGACACTCTTGAGTAGCTGTGCGCATAAGAAATTAATGTAACATAACATAACATTTCCGCGGTGGTGAGGATCGGTATGTTGAAATGGATGAGGGTCTGGTCGGACCAGCCAGGTGATGGGTGTTAGCTTGTTCACTGTGAGTTCTCTGAAGCTGGTGAAAATGGGGACCAGATGCTGCCTGGTGGTGTGGGTGGGGTTTCCCGCTCGCTGGGTAAGGCAGAGATTTATCAGGTCCTCCTGGAGGTTGATTGTGTTGGGTGTGGTGGGGTTAAGGCACTGGAGTCGAGTATCAAAGAATGATAAAGTCTACGGTTGTGCTTCTGATATTGGCTCCGGGTCAGAGGAGTTGGTAGAGGAAGGTGCCACTCCCGGTGTATTTGGCAGTGATGTGGTTTTTGAAGGTCAGATGTTCCAGGTTGCGGTTTGTGCTAGCCGAGGTAGCGGAGCACTGAATGTGTTCCCTGAAGATAATGGTGAGCCATAAGTTATGTACTCTCTTATGAGTTTGAATTCGAGTGGGGGGGGGAAAGCTGTGACAGTGTGAGGAGCTGACGTGATAGTCAGCCAGGTTTTTGTCCGAAAGAGCTGGACCGGTCTGTGGTCATGCAGCAGGTCCCAGATTTCTGTGGCGTGTTTGGTGAGGAAGAGGGTGTTGAGGAGGAGGCAGGATAGGGAGCATGGGCAAAGTGTGAGGTGTGCATTGTGTAGTACCGGGGTGGCGTGCAGTTACGGGAGGGTGCAGTAGAAGTGGCACATGGAACAGGAGAATGTACCTTTGTGAGGCTTGGGCAGCAGCAATGGGGGTGCATCCGGGTTCAGGGTGAGGAGGGACATAGGGGAGCAGCAGCTGTGTGTGAAAGGAAGACCAGGGGTCCTTGCGCTGAGCACCGGTGGGGTGCGGATGGGCACACACTGGATTGCTTTTAGGGCTGGGAGTAAAACAGGCCAAAAGGTAGCAAGGACTGAGTGAAAAAGACACAGAAAAATATTAAAGAATCAAAAGGCAAAAAGCACAGAAGAGTGGCAGAGAATGAATGAGAAAGAGTAACAGATGGCAAAAAAATTGACAGAATTATTAAGAAAGAATGAGAAAAGCACAGAAAAGTGGCAAAGAGAGCATGAAAAAAGCATGAAAAATTGTCGAAGAATGAATGAGAAAGAATACAAAAAATGCATTGAAAAGAGGCAACGAAGCAGAAATAGATGAATGAAGAATAGTGAGAAATGCACAGAAACGGCAAGGAAAGGCAAGAAATGCTCAGGAAAATAGCAGAAAATAAAAGAGAAGGGACGAGAAAAAGTGAAAAGGCCCAGAGAGCGTCAAAGGAGGTAAAAAGACGAAGAGAAAGTGATGTAACAGGAGAGAGCGCAGGTTAATAACTGAGAGAAGTGTGAAGTTCAGAGGAAAGAGAGAGGAGGTCAAGGCAGGGAGCCTCACGACAGAGATGGTGCTGGGCCCATAAAGACTGGACCTTGTCGGAGGACCGGGCACATGTAAGTGCGCAGGCGCAAGGCAGAGGTCAGGTGAAGCCTTTTAAACCCAAATATCAATGGCTGTGCTGTGCTGTGTGCGCTAAACATCCCATCAACCTACTACAATACTTCAGATTCAAGTATTGTTTGTAGTATTCTAAAAATATTTCCCACAACAATACCATCCAACCTCTTTGAGGTCACTAAACCATGGATGATGGAGTATAGAATATCTTTAGAACTCAAAACAGCAAAAGAAAGTCTGCATTTATTTGTAATTTCAAAGACTTTGTTCTGTCCAGTTATCGAGTCATTTCAAGTCAAAATCGAATAGTTATTGAATGGATTGACAACAAAATTGAAAAAGCAGATAGAGGTGATATGTACAAGCCAAATTTGTGGTCATGTCTTCGAGCTGTGTTTTCTAGTTTTCTAGGGTTCATCTCAAACCTCACTATGGGAGTTAAAACGGAGAATTCTCTAATGGCGCCCCCACTTCACCCCTCCATCCATCTGCTGGAGCTTTAAAGGATCAAACAAAAGAAAACTGGAAATATCTATGTGGAAGGTTTCTAGGAGACAAAAAAAAGTAAACCTTATAGATACCTTTCTTTCTTTTCTCTTCTTTTTTCTATCCCTTCCTCTTTTCTCTCTTTTTTTTTTCTAAAAAAATATATAAAATATAGATAAATATTACTGGTTCGTTTTGCTATTTCCCAATATTTGATTTGTATTTCATAACTCCTTGATTTTTTAAGGAATTCCTCGACTAAATAAGTTTGTCAACTCTGTAATTTATCTAATCGTTATATTTTGTTTGACAATTGTATTGTCTACTACTTTTAATCCTAAATAAAAAAATATTTAACAACAAAAAAGTAATTAGCACCACAATCATTGCTTTTAATAAGTAAAGTGGGATATACCATCAACTACAAAGGTTATATAACCACATTTAAATTACATTTAGAGGTGATGAACCAACCGTTGAGATGTTACGTTTTGAATAAAGCTCTTCAAAAATGAATGAGGAGCCAGTCAGAAAGAGCAGTGTATCTTCTTTATTTAGATGTAGGGCCCTTAGTGTCAGGTTGTATTCTAGTCGAGGTGGAATTCCCCAACCAACTGTAGCTTCCACTCCACACACACGAGGAATCCATTATAACCTTTTAGCCCGCTGTATTGGTCTATACTGGCCATTAAAGGTCTGCTCCAGTGTTAAAGGCCGAAGCCGAAGGCGAGGCAAGGGAGCGGGACATTAATGCTGGAATAGCCCAGCTACGGAGGGCTATAAGGGCATTAGAACATTCCGCCACTAGAGGGCAGAAAGTTCTAACAAATAAAACAAAGACCTCATGGAGTCTGAGGGGGGTGAAATCCCCTCGGGCTCCATGTGAAAGGGAAACATTGGAATGCTGGACTTCTGGGCTTCTACGAGCCATTAGAAGCCGGGAGCACTCCATTCTTTTCAATGGAGCTCCGAACATTCCAATGTTCTAATACAGCCCAATAGCACGCTGCTGAGGGATATCCTGGTTGTAAAGGCCCTAAACCTGAATTATAGGTCCAAGCTGCAGGTTCAGGGCCTTTAATAACTCGGGTTCAGGGCCTTTAATAACCACCAAAGACAGATATGCTATAAGGCTATTAGACCATTCCACCCACTAAGGGTACAATGTTCTAAATTAAAAAGGTAGAAACTGAAGACAAACATTGGAAGGTTGGATCTTCGGGCTTATACCAGTCATTATAAGCCCGGAGCTACTCTATTGCCTTCAATGGGGCTGCGAACAATCCAGTGTTTTAATACATCATACACTGTCAGCACTCCAAACCGCAGCAGAGACATATTTGGAATGCGGCACTTGCTTTTCTGTGCAAAGCATTTTGTGTTATTAGACCTCATGTTTTAAGTCCTGGCCTCAACACTCACTTATTAAATATTGTCACCTACACTTTTTACCATATTAGTCAATTACTTTTTCAGAAGGACTTCTGCCAGCATCCTCTTTAATATCATATATGTCTTCCTCTTTCTTAGCACTTATGAAGGACCAGATTTACTGCAAGTAAAGGATTGTGATAGGAGAAGTTTTATAGACTGGCTCCAGCTCATGTGTTGAAGAATTGTCAAACCCACTGGCAGTGTATAAGTGTTCGCCATTAAGTATTTGTTGGATATCGGATCTCTCTGCGCAAGGGGCTGTCCCCAGCAATCACAGCAGCCACTGCAGTTGAGATGTTATGTAGTATATAACTCATAATCGGGAGCACCAAGTCCACCCCCCAGAAATAGGCATTGCGTTTTATGGAGTGCCACCCACTTCCTACCCATGGCCCACATCAAATCCAAAAAGAGTCCATGCAATTTCCTGAAGAAGAGTGTAGTAGCACTGGTAGGGCTGCAAAAAATACAATAATCTAGGCAGTATCAGCATTTTGGCAATCACCATACAGCCCAGCTGGAAAAGTGGCAGTGACATCCAAAATGGAAGGGATCTGCATTTGGAGCTGCGGGCCTTATGTAAGTTATCTTCCAGTAAGTCAACATCTGTATGGTAGATTGTATTCCTAGGCACTAGGCACCACTCTAATGTGGAGTGTGTCAAAGTCTCTCTGGTAGTGTTCAGTAGTGAACATAGGAGGAACAGAGAGGACCTAGTAGAGTTTACCCTGATGCCCGATATGTCCCCAAATTTGTCCAAGGTCTTCGTCAGAGCTAGGAGCACATTATTAGCATTCTGCAAATAAATCAAGGCATCGTTGGTAATAAGGTTATTATATGCCATCTACCATAGGCTGGTATTCACCAGTTCTGGGCCTAGAGGCGTAGTCTACATTTTTTTTAAACAATTTTTATTGATAATTTATGACATCATCACGGCAGGTCATTATTGTATATACATTCCTAACACAAGTTCTACAGGTGTTACTGCTACTGATATTCCCATTCCTGTCTAGAAAAACCCCTAAAAACAGAGAACAACTACAGTGTACCCCCTCCCTCTATCCCTTCCCCCTCTGAGAGTTCCCTTCATAAAGTAGAACGTTAATGTATACGACATGGAGCTTTATGTGTATCTGCTAATGGGTTATTGGTATGGGGGTTTGTGTGGTGTTAGGCTAGGATGTAGGTCTGAAAGAGGAAAATCAAACCACTAGTATAGTGTTGCCTCATCTATGAATGATGAATTTGTGCGTCAGGGTCTTGCCCTACAAGGTCTCGTCCTCTTCTCCCGGGTCCTCTAAATCTGGTTGTAGTAGGTCGTGCAGTATGGCTTCCCATGCCCTGGCAATTACTATGTTTCGCAGTCCTCTCTTGGCCTAACTCATTAGGACCCACCCTTCAGATTCTGCCCATTTTAGGAGCCCCAGCTTTCCAGGTGGTTGCTTTGGGAAATCTCGGTGACTTCCAATGTGTAGTTATTTCCCTTTTCGCTGATATGAACCCTAAATCTTGGAATCTGCCAGTGACCTTGTTTTTGGCTGTGTGGGGAAAAACTCCTAGGAGACAGTGGGCTGGGGAACAGGGAATCTCTTTTCCTATTGCTTCTCCTATTATGCATGTGATCCCCCCCGAATATTCACGTAGGGTGGGGCAGGCCCAGAACATGCGTAAAATATGCACTTGTTCTTCTCCACGTTGTCGGCAAGTTTCCCTTTCTGTCTGGAAGTATCTGTGTATGCGTTCAGGAGTCAAGTAGGCTCTGTGGATTACGTGGTGATTTATCAACGTAAAGCGTACATTTCTGGACACTTTAGGTGTTTTCCTTAGTATATTGTCCCAGTCCTTTGTCTGGATTGGGGAGCCCAAATCCTCCTCCCATTGCAGACGCAATGCCTCCAGAAGGCGCAACTCATCTGTCTGAAGTGCCTTATATAGGCAGGAGATTGCTCTAGAAGTGCCCACTGATAGGCTTATGTAGTAGGTGCTCTGCTGGGGTGCAGGCTCCATAGAGCCCATCTTCCAGTGTTTGTGTATTGCTGTTGTAAGTGCCCTATGTAATAATAAATGTCCCTGGGGTAGTCCAAATTCGGGGCAGAGCTCCCCAAATGGCAGTAGTTTGGTGTCTCTATAAAGGTCACCCATTTTTGTCACTCCAACTTCCATCCAGATCCTCAGGGTCCGGCAATTGTCCCCATGAAGGAGCGCCCTTAACATGTCTAATGGGAAGTCTGGTGAGCACGGGGTTTCACTCCTATTCTTTGTAAGCTCCGGTGCCAGCACCTAGTCTGCACTCTAAGTGCAGGACAGTCATTCCTAGCTGGTGATGTTCACCCTTAGAAATATCTGCAGAAGCCCATGTAATACTGAGTCAGCCGTCTCTGAGTAGTCCGTCCACTGTCACCTCTGCGCTATACTTTTCACCAGCCGCTGCAACTGCGCTGCTATATAATAATTCTCAAAATCTGGGAGCGCCATGCCACCCGCCCCCGTCGGCTGTTGCATTGTGTGCAAAGCGACCCTTCGGCATCCCGGGCTCCAAATAAAGGTTCGGATCTGGGTATTCAGCTCCCTAAAGCCCCCGGGGATCCGCAGTGGGAGTGTGTTGAAGAGGTATAGCAAGCGGGGGCGCGCTATCATTTTGAGTAGTGCGATCCTGCCAGCTACTGAGAGCGGCAAGGTTCCCCAGAATTCCAGAGCTGTTTTCAGTCCTCGCATAGCTCGTCCTATGTTTCCATCATATCGATCCATCCAGTTATGATAGATATGGACTCCCAGATATGGTGAACAGTTAGGGTCCCAGCTCAGGTTTCGGAGGCCATCGGGGGAAGGCGCCCGTACACTTCACTGGGAAGAGTCTATATTTTTGCCAGCTCACCTTAAGCCCTGAGGTAGAGCCAAATGTCTCCAGTAGGGCCAGAGCCCTTCCTAAGTCCTCATCTCCCCTGTCTAAGAACAGTAGCAAGCCGTCTGCATAAAGTGCAATATAGCAGAAAGCCTGGTCTGCTTTAAGTCCTCGGTAGTAGAGCCCTGTTCTGGCAGTGAGCGCAAGAGGTTTCATGGCCAGGGTGAACAGCAGAAGGGAGAGGAGACATCCCTGCTTGGTGCCTCGCTCTACTGGCCATCTTCTTGATATAGCTTGATAGAGTGCCATGATGTTTTGAAAATTGTATGGGTGCATCATAATCGTAAGTAGTCCGCACCCATATATAATCAAGTGTGGTACCAAAATGATCATTAGAATTGTATAAGTAATAATGAAAATGTTATTGTCATGGTAGGAAATTAATCCATGCCACTCGAGAAAGTAAAGTGGCATTTAAATGGGATCATATGACTTTGTCGTTCATTGCAAATGCTTAATGATTTGCTCACATGTAATGTAATGCATTAGATTTAAACGTGCAAAATATTAAAGTCTGCACGGGTAGGAATGTTAATTTCTATATTGAATGTAATGAAATATAGTGCTTACACATGTAACGTTTATTAAGGTGTGTAGTTCTTTATGTATAGAAGCCTAAACGAATGCCCATGTTTTGCTATGAAAGACCTATTTGCATTTCTTATATTAGCTGAATTGTGCAGGACGAAGTATACTTTCCTTGGGAAGGCTCTCATTTGGAGGTAGTCAGCGAATTTCATGAGCAGGGAAAGATTTTCGGTTCACATGCTTCTGTTGCAGGTGCAAGGACACCGTTCTTGTTAGCTAAGACTAACCCTTTGTTTTAGGAGTTAGGTATGGAGGAGAGTTTTCTACAAGAGTCTCCAGGAATGCAGATAATGAGGAGCCGATACTTTCGGTGCTGAAGGAGCCTGGGACCAAAGGACGTTTCAACGGTTGCTGGACGAGATACCGGTTTTGATGAAATTTACCTTCAGGAGGTGTCCAGCCAGAAGAGGTGTTACGGAGGCTTGTCATCCATGTTGTGCATTTTGTATTAGCCCCGGGGGATGAGTAGCAGAGAAGAGGCGGATGAGGGAAGATGGAGTAGAGAGCCGTTAGAGGGTAGAAGGAAGAGATCGATACTGAGGAAGGAAACTTAGAGATGAGGCAATAGCTTTGGCTGTTGACAATTTCAATGTGAGTGTACTTCTTAGGAAGTCTTCACGCGCTAACACTTTTTTCTGGATTTCGTTTGTAGGATGCTAAGTAGGGATGTCATCTTAGTGGTAGAGTAGGGACAGACTAATCAATTTCGTTGTAGGTATCCATGAAGATTGATTTAGATATTGGAGCAGTTATCTTCTGTTTGATGTTTTTAGAGTTCCTTATTCTTTTTATGCTTCATCGAATTAGGTTGTTGTGTAGATTAAACTTTGTATTAGTGCCCATGTACTTTCTTAAACTCGTCATGAGGTGCTTGTATGTTCAGTTATTTGTGGCTTTGTAATAAATCCCCTCAACCTTAACTCGAAGTTAGTGATTCTTCAGCGTCATAACGGATTAGGATTTGGTTTGATTTGAATGATTTGGTTTTCTCCTCTTTACACTTCACAGCAGATAAAAAGGTACAGTCGGCCGAGGATTGTTAAGGGTGATAAAAGATGGTAAGATAAGATAAGAATCCGGCATTATCAGTTGGTAGCAGTGTAGGATGGTTATCTCTGTAGTAAGGGGAGAAGTAGAGATAGGTAGATATTGATCCCATAGAGACCAAGTGATGGTGATCCAGTGGATCGTGAGCGGAGGACGACAGCGTTGATAGAAGCCGGCAGAGAGTAACGGTGCGGCGGAAGCAGCAGTTCATGGGAGAGTGAGTATGAACAGGGATGTATGCCTGTTAGATTGCGGTGTTGTGTTGATTGTGTGATGTCTTGCGGAGTTGGTGTGAGAGTCGAGTGATTGTGGTTTTG
Organism: Triturus cristatus; assembly: GCF_964204655.1. Taxonomy (NCBI): domain Eukaryota; kingdom Metazoa; phylum Chordata; class Amphibia; order Caudata; family Salamandridae; genus Triturus; species Triturus cristatus. Next base: position 1,043,616,567 of record NC_140588.1, read on the forward strand.
GACTGAGCGCGTGCGGTCCATGAGATTTGATTTTGATATCCCAGGATAAGAGATTGCAGTGTAGAAGACACCCAGAGTAGAAATTTTCTGACCAGTGATTGTGGGAGTCAGGAGACGTCGCTGACTGACCCACCGGTGATAGGGAAACGTGCGTGTGAGTGCGTGAGTAACCGACGCAGGTCATGGGTAGCTGTATGTGGAACATCGAGCGTTTGGATCCTATTAAGTACATGACTGTCCGGCCATTCGTGGGCAGATAGTCTGAGGCAGTTGTCCGGTTGTTTCGCAGACAGACGACTGCCAGAGTTGAGGTCGTCAATTGTGAGAGAATGTCCGGTCGTTGGTGGACAGGCAGTCGGAGAAGTGACTGTTCGGTCATTGGTGGACAAACAGTTATTTCACTGTATGAAAGAAACGTGTGAGTGTGCGAGAGACAAATTGAAAAGGAGGGGAACTGCTGCATGCGGAGGAAGACTGACGTCAGAGGGTGCCACGCTGCGATAGGTCGGTTAGTGTAAAGCCGCGCTGGTATTGGTGGATTGACATCAGGAAGTAGAACAAAACGCCTTGTGTAAAAGAAGTTGATTTAAGTTGACTTTACCATGAAATGTTTTAAAGTTCTACGAGACATGTGTAGAGGAGATAGAACAGTGCTTACTCAGGGAAGAGAAGAGGCTCCACCCTAAGATACCACGGCTCATTACATGGCAACGAATGTGGGATTGCATACTATAATTTGGCTTGAGAATTGGCATAAGATGACTGAGAAAGAGGGAGAATTGGCTTTTCCGAGATATGGTACTTTCAGGTTGGAAGCATTGTATCAGTTGAAATCAGTGATATCTTCATTGCGACCCCTGCCCAGACCAACACAGTTTGAGGCGCTACATGCATGGATTAGAGCAGCACATGACAGGAAATGAGATCGAAGTCAGGAAAGAGTGAAAAAGTCGATCAGGGCATTTCAAGATGTGCGATGGGATGCATTGGAGAAAAGATGGAGGATGAAGGCTATCGAGGGGGATAGGCTTTTCCCGTTGACGGTGAAGGTGGGTGACACACAGAAGAAGAGTACAGAAGAAGACAATAGCGACACAGATGATAGATTACTAGAGAGGCTATTGTCAGAGAGACCACCCCCTTATAACCCAGACTCAGAAGAGGGAAAGTCAGTACCGACAGAGGGGATTGGGGATTCGCAGACTCGACCCAATGCGAGAGTAGTTGGGAAAATCTCAGCAGGAGCAGAAGGGAGGAGGGCACAGACACCAGCAAGTGCTGAGGCCAGCGGAACTGCAAGGTTACCCAATGCTCTTAAAGTGCCGGTTACCAATGGACCCATAGTGTCAGTTTATGATCTGGATCAGGTGAGGAATGGGAGTTTGGTGCAGTCAGCAGTAGGAGAAGGGATTAGCTCTGTAGGGAATGGCACGGTGAGCAGAGTAGCTCACCTTCCGAGACCCATAGAATCGAGTACGCCATTGCCAGCCACTGCGGACTCCTCTAGAGGACAGGTGGATGTGAGACCAAAGTCCTTGGCCGAGTTGAGATCAGATCTAAGAATGTGGGAGCCACCAGTAAGAAACGAGTGTGACAGAATGGCAGGAGATTGGGATCGAGGGGATTCAGGAGGTCGACCAGTCCTTAGGTAAGTTGTAGAAAAGAACGATGAGGAGATCAGAGCAGTGAGAATGAAGAGTCGAGTAGCGCATCTAGTCGAGGGACCCTGAAGGTTGCTATAAGAGCAAAGATGTTAGACGTAGTGAGATTGAAAGCTGAAGTACATGAGATAGTTAGTGGGAACCTGCCATTGGAAAGGGTGGAACTTGATGAGCAAGAGGAGTTATTGTTTGTAGCGAAGGATGTGACTCGCAAGGCAAGGTTAGTACACGAGAAACTGACTGAACTGGCAAAGAGGTGGATCTGTCCAAAACAAAGATGTTACAGGGAAGTCATCGATTGCAGTACAGTGATCAGGAACTGGAGGAGAAGAGAGTCATAGAATTGAAAGCTCACATTTGAGAATTGATTATAGGGATACGCGCATGGAGCATGCTTGATAAGTGGTCCAAAAAGAAAAGCACTAAGAGAAGCGTAGGAGAGACGCCGCCTCCAGGAGGGGGAATGATTGGAGTGGAGAATTACCCTTTACGAGAAGTACAGAATGGAGGGTATGTGCATGTGCCTTGGAGTAGAGGTGATTTAGCAGTATTCACCAATGACTTCTCTCGGCTGAGGGAAAAGCCAGTCGAATGGTACAAGCAGGCCGATCGGTATGCCAAAATCTCGAAGGTGTTGTGGATCGATCTGAATACATTGTTTGATATGGTTGTGCTGAGTGATCGGAGGGCAGCTTGTAAAGTTGCAGTTGATTGGCGAACTTCTGAACCAGACAGGGATTCTGTTACAAATGGCTCTTCACCAATTGCCATGAAAATGTTTGAACAAGTAATTACATGGTTGAAATCTAAAATCTCGCCACAGGATATTGATTGGGTTAAAATAGATCGAACCATTCAGGAACCGAAAGAATCCGTCCAAGAATATTACGAAAGGCTCCTACAAGCCTTTAAGCAGTATAGTGGGCTAGACACGTTAGACCCCAAAGACATGGGACAATTTGTCTCCAAGTTCGTTTTGGGTCTCATACCGGAAATTAGCTTCATGATCCAGCAACATCTAATCTGCTGGCAGAACAAGTCAGTGGACGAAATACTGCGGTATGCCAGATACTGCAGCGATGAGGTGGATTCGAAACAAAGATAAGTTGATGCTAGTTCAAATGCAGACCGCTGATAGGGAACTCCAGACGCAGTCGAATGGAGGGACACTAGAGAGAAGGCAGGGAAACAATCAAGGAGGGAATCAGAATGCGCAGGGTCAAGGGAAAGGGAAACCTATAGACTCCAAGACAGTGATTGATGTGGCGACACTGAAGACCACTGCATGTCACCTTTGTCACAAGTTCGGGCATTGGAAGCGCAAGTGTAGATTAAACCCAGCAAATCAGGTGCAACAAGAGGCGGAGATAGTGCAGTTACCTGAAGCTGTCAATACAGTAACGAGACCTAGATCCATGCAAGGGGGGACGATGGTCCTGCAGGTTCAAGGCCCGCAACCTCCGAGAATTCCACCGGAAAATCGGACGTACCAACAGATGCCCCTTTTTGAGGAACTTTGATGAGTACAGCTCAGACACGTTGAAATGACGGTGCCTGAGGGGGAGGAAGACTGCACTCTTGGGGCAGTCAGAGGTAGACCACAGGATAATGTTTGTAGAGGCGGATGTTGACGGTCATCCTACCCCCTTTTAGGTTGATACTGGTGCTACCCGTTCTACTGTAAGATCTGCAGTAGATCCCAACCTACCCCTCTCCGGACAATCAATCCAAGTTGGAGTGGCACTGTGAACGAACACCGGACAGCCGCGCAGCCCACAAGAATGCCACCCGCCGACACCATCTCCTCATCAGATCAGCCAAAAGGGTCTCCTTCAAAGACCGCCTAGACAACAACGCACACAACAGCAAAGAGCTCTTCAACATTGTGAAGGAACTCTCCAACACCAACGACACCCCACCTTCGCAAGCCCTGTGCAACTCACTTGCCACCTTCTTCCATCGCAAGATCGCAGACATCCATGACAGCTTCAACGCCCCGACAACCACTGACACCTCCACCCTAACGACCGCCATCCGCACCAACCGCCTGCTCTCCTGGACCAACATAAACAACAACGACACCATCAAAATCATGAACACCATCCACTCCAGATCTCCGTCAGACCCATGCCCACACCACATCTTCAACAAAGCCAGCACCGCCATCGCACCCCATCTCCGGAAAGCCATCAACATCTCCTTCAAGACAGCAACCTTCTCGGAGAGCTGGAATCACGCCGAGATCAATGCCTTACGCAAGAAACCCAAGGCGGACCCCAAGAACCTTAAGAACTTCCAGCCCATCTCCCTGCTCCCGTTCCCGGCGAAGGTCATCGAGAAGACAGTCAACAAACAACTGACCTGCTACCTCGAGAATAACAGCATCCTGGACCCCTCCCAGTCCGGGTTCCGCAGCAACCAGAGCACCGAAACTGCCCTCATCACCGCCACCAATGACATCAGGGCCCTGCTAGACAACGGAGAAACCGCGGCCCTAATCCTCCTGGACCTGTCAGCCGCCTTCGACACGGTCTGCCACCACACACTACGCACACGCCTCCACGACGCCAGGATCCAAGAGAAGGCCCTGGACTGGACCACTTCCTTCCTCTCCGGCAGAACACAGAGCGTCCGCCCCTTCTGCTCCGAAGCCACCAAGATCATCTGCGGCATACCCCAGGGCTCATCCCTCAGCCCAACGCTGTTTAATATCTACATGGCACTGCTCGACCACGTCGCCCGACTGCACGACTTCAACATCATCTCTTACGCCGATGACACCCTGCTGATCTCTCCCTCACCAAGGACCCCCACACCGCCAAAACCAACCTCCGCGAAGGAATGAAAGCCATCGCAGAGTGGATGAAGGACAGCCGACTGAAGCCGAACTCTGACAAGACAGAGGTCCTCATCCTCGGATCCACCCCCTCGGCGACTCCTGGTGGCCGACCACACTGGGAACAGCTCCAACACCCACCGACCATGCACGCAACCTAGGGGTCATCCTCGACTCCACCCTCTCCATGACAAAGCAGGTCAACGCAGTCTCTTCCTCCTGCTTCTACACCCTCCGCATGCTCCGCAAGATCTACAAGTGGATCCCCACCGAAACGAGAAGAACGGTCACCCAGGCCATTGGCAGAAGCAGATTGGACTACGGAAACGCCCTCTACGCAGGAGCCTCGGCCAAACTCCTGAAACGACTTCAATGCATTCAGAACGCCTTGGCTCGCCTGATCCTCGACATCCCTCGCCGCAGCCACATCACACCCCACCTGAGAGACCTGCACTGGATCCCCGTCAACAAGAAGATAACCTTCAAGCTCCTCACCCACGCACACAAGGCACTCCACAACACCAGACCAGCGTACCTTAACAGACGACTTAGCTTCTACACCCCCACCCACAAGCTTCGCTCAGCCGACCTCGCCACAGTCCCCCACATCCGAAGAGCGACCTCTGGCAGCAGATTGTTCTCCCACCTCGCCGCCAAGACCTGGAACACCCCTGTCATTCACCTACGGCAGACCCAAGACCTGCTGACCTTCAGAAGACTCCTCAAGACCTGGCTTTTTGAGCAGTAGCAGCATTCCCCTCCCCCACCCCAGCGCCTTGAGACCCTCACGGGTAAGTAGTGCGCTTTACAAATGCTATGATTGAAATAAGAAAATGACTAACCCATTGACTGAGCCGATTCCTGTAAGAATAGGAACCTTCTGAGATCGACACCAGTTTGTGGTGTGTGACTCAAGTCCAGTCTGCTTGCTAGGACGAGATATTTGTGCAAGTTGAATTGCACCATTTATTGCACGCCCAAGGGAGTGGAAGTACAGACGAAAGATGATGATGCCACCTTTAAGGTTGCAAATCAGCATTTGTGCATAGAGATGTATCCTGTGCTGACAATGGAAGAGCTTCCACTTGACTTGAGAGACTCTGTCTCATTGGATGGGTGGGATTTCACGGAAGAAGAGATTGGGCTAATCAAAGGTGTCGAGCCAGTTAAGATCCAGATTAAGCAGAATGTGGAGTTTCGAAGAATGCCTCAGTATAATCGGTCACCGGAGACGGTAGCAGGGATCAAACCTGTGATTGATTCCATGATCAAGGAGGGAATTCTGAAGGAGATAATGAGCAGTCCATGCAACTTAGCCATTATGGGATTTCAGAAACCAAGCGGGAAATTCAGAATCATGCAAGACCTGCGAAAGGTCAACATGATTCTTATTCCATGTTGTCCAGTGGTACCAAATCCTTCAGTGACACTATTCCAGATTCCATGCCAAGCTGAGTGGTTTACTGTGATTGACCTGTACCAAGCATTCTTCTCGATACCTCTCCACGAGGAAAGCCAATTTTTGTTTGCTTTCCGGCTGGAAAATCGTGTGTTAATGTGGTGTCCTATTCCTCAAGGGTATAATGAGAGTCCATCGATCAGATCTTGAAAAGGAATCTTGAGAGCCTTGTGTTGCCCCAGAACTCTGTTCTTGTGCAATACATTGGTGACCTCCTTATTGCATCAGAAACTGAGGACGCTTGCAGGATTGACACGATTGCCCTGAATCATTTGGCAGACAATGGACACAAGGTGTCCCCAAACAAGTTGCAGTAATGTTTGAGTGAAGTACAGTACTTGGGTCATCGAATTGAGAAAGGCAAGAGGAAGGCGTCACCAGATCGAATTGAGGCGATCATGAACATGGCTGTACCTACCACACAGAGGGAAGTCAGAATGTTCTTGGGAATGGTCGGCTATCGTCGCCAATGGATTCCCAATTTCTCACTGAAGGCGAAGCCATTACATAGATTGACTCACAAGGATGTAAGTGATCGGGTACCATGGGACCATGATTGTTTGGTTTCATTCTTGGAGTTGAGAGAGGGCATGTGTCGTGCTCCAGCTCTGGGAATGTATGACTAAAAAAACCCTTTTCATTGTTCTGTTGTGGGAGAGAAGGTTGTGCATTGTCAGTCCTGACTCAGAATCATGGAAGTGTCCGTAGACCAGTTGCCTACTTTTCAGCTACTTTAGATCCAGTAGCTTCAGCGTTGCCCGGATATTTAAAATCCGTTGCTGCAACGGGTGTCAGCATTGAGAGATGTGAAAGCATTGTCATGTGTCACCCTTTGATTGTGTACGTTCCACATTCTGTTGAACTGTTGATGACGAGGACTAAAACACATCACCTGACAAACAATAGACTCACACGCTACGAGCAAGAAATACTTGCCGTGGAGAATGTGACTGAAAAGATGTTCTGTTTTAAACCCGGCTGCTACACTTATGCCTTTGCCAAATGAAGATGATGACGATTGTGAGGACCATGGCTGTCTCGATGTAACTGAACTTTGCACCAAGCCGAGACCTGACATTGTTGATGAACCTCTGCCTGACCCTGATTAAATTTTCTTTGTCGATGGGGTCATGCTTAAGAGACAATGTTGGTCAGTTGAGAGCAGCGTTTGCTGTATGTATCACGGGAGTGGTCGAAGCCGCCTGTCTGGAAGGAGTATATTCCGCACAAGTGGCCAAAATTATTGCTTTGACTCACGCCTGTTTGGCAGCTGATCAGATCCGAATCATCATCTACACTGATAGGCAGTATGGGTTTGGTGTGCTTCATGACTTTGGACAGCTATGGTCTCAGAGGGTTTTCATGACATCATCTGGTTCTCCCATTAGAAATGGAGAATATGTGCGACAACTGTTGGAGGATTTGCGATGTGCTAAGGAAATCGCTGTGGTGAAATGTGCAGCCAACGGAAAGGGAACTGACTTTGCTTCTCTTGGCAACAGGTATGCCGACGAGGTTGCACGTTTTTGCACAGAACAGGGTTGTTTTTTTACTGGAGATTACACAGGAGAGAGCCAAGAAAGAACCAAGCTCAATATGATGTTAGCCATGGCAGACACTTGGGATGAACTCAAGCGCCTGCAGGAAGAGGTTTTAGAGCAGGAAAATTAAGTATGGGTCAAATCAGGTTGTGAGAAGAGGGACATTGACATTTGGGTTTCAAGTGATGTTCGAGCAGTGTTACCAGATGACTTGTTGAACCCGATGGCGAGGCAGATTCATGGTGCTGTGCATCTTGGAAGGGATGCGATGGTGCGAGTGTTCAGACAGACGTGGTATAACCCATGGTTTAGGACGGTTGCTGAAGGAGTGTGTCAGAGGTGTGTTACTTGTCAACAAATGAATGCTGGAAAGAAGACTGTAGTTACGCTGAGTCACATTGGGAGGTCAGGAGGGTCTTTCAATTGAATGTAGTTCGACTTTATTGGGATGCCTAAGTGCAATGGATTGAGGTACATTCTATTGGTGGTGTGTGTTTTCTCACGGTGGGTGGAAGCCTAACCAAACAAGAAGGTGTGACACCCTCACAGTGGCAAAGCTGCTACTGAGGAAGTTGATACCTAGATTCGGTTTTCTAACCTCGTTGGAGTCGGATAGGGTGACGCACTTCCACAGCGAGATCATGAAGTTGCTTTGTGCAGCCCTAAATGTTGATCAGAGACTCCATTGTAGCTATCGACCGGAGGCTTCTGGGATAGTGGAGCAGACAAATGGAACTTTAAAGGCACGGATGGCAAAAGTGTGTTCGTCTATATCTTTGAAATCGCCTGATGCATTGCCTTTGGTGTTGATGAGTATTCGCAGTGTCCCAGATAGAAGAACTGGCCTTTCCCCGCATGAGATTTTGATGGGAAGGGCATTGCGATTGCCAGCAGTACCGTCCACAGCTTTGATAAACATCACTGATGACTTAATCCTTGACTACTGCACAGGACTAGCTGATGTGGTCCGTTCTGTGTCTCAGCAGGTGCAGGCTGCCGCTGTTCCAGCTTCAAGTGACCTGTGCTACAACCTGTGCCCGGGAGATTGGATACCTGTCCGTAAGCAAGTGAGGAAGAGATGCCTGGATGCTCGGTGGCGAGGCCCTAATCAGGTGATACTGGTAACTAACACAGCAGTGAAGTGCGGAGGATTGTCAAACTTGGTACATGCTTCCCACACTCGCAGAGTTTCAGCACCCTTGGAAGAAACAGCTCCTCTCACAAATGAATATCCAGCTGTGGCAGCAGGGCCACGAGAGAGGACAAGCCAAGCTGTGAGGGTTGCTGGCGGAGCGGGTGCTCACTAGGGGTGGGCGGAATTTGCGAAATTCACTTTCGCAAATTATCGTGAGAATGTTAAAAATCTCCGCAAACACGCGGAAATATCGCAAAGATGCAGAAGTTTTTTTCCCGGCAGTTCGCGGTATTTTCTGCGTGGTCGCGGCTCGCTAACTTACCCATGCGGTTGCTCACGGGCGCGACCATCTTGTTTTCACTTGTCTCGCTGTGCATGATCGCGAGAAGAAAGACTTGATCGCACGACGAATGACGTTACTGCAGACGCGAACTGTCGCGAGACAGCGCAAATGGCTACCAACAATCCAACATCTCGTGGAGAACGTGACCGGATCGGGAAAACTTGTCGGCGAACGCAGGGATTCAGGTAAGGCGATCGCGCGCATGCGAGAATGTATTATTTTACAGTGCGAGCAAGCAAAAAATTTCCTGTAAAATGCGGATTGCGGAAATTTTGACATTTTCGTGCTCTCCGCGGAAGGCGAAAATGTAAAATTATCGCAATTTCCGCGAGCGGAACGGAATTTTAGCCCAGGCCTAGTGCTCACCAGACCAGGCAGAGGAGGGTCACGCTGTCCATAACCCAGATATCGACTCGGAGGAAGAAAGTGATGCTGGGAGTGGCATAGAGTCAGATTCAGCGGAAGGAAGTGGTGAGCAGAGTGACCGAGAAGAAAGCAGAAAAGCTAGAAGTAAAGAAGAAGCCTGGACTGGGAGACAGAGAAGGCTGATTCTGAGACTGGCTCCTGAGAGAGATCTTGCTCCTGTGTCTGAGGTCTCTGAATCAGAAGAGAGTGAAGAAGAACAAGCGCAAAGTCTGAGAAGATCAAAAAGGACGAGAGTGGACTTGCGCAGTAACTGATGCCTGGAGTAGTGAGTTCCGGGAGGTTGAGGTCTGTGAAAGTGATCAGCAGGAGTCCTCGAATGAAAATCTATGTGGAACTGCTAGTTCCAGGACTTGAGATCGAAGGCGTATTGACCATCACGGTTCCAGAACCTCCAGTTTTGAGTAAGGTGCGAATCCTGATCTTGCACATACTGGTCTTTCCATGGTTTGGATTTGAACTGCCACCTCCCAAATGGTAGATATTCATCTTGAAATTTTGCATCATGTTTTAGCTACAATTGGTTCTGAACTTACCGTGGATTGTGAATGAACTGTGTTTTGTAAATAAGTGTTTTGTAAAAAAAGATAACCTAGGCCCGAGAGGAAGAAGAAGAAATTTAGGGACTTTCCTTAGAAGAAGAAAAAGGGTTAAGGAAGTCTTCTTGGACTGTGTAAATAAGGAACTAAAAGTACTGTAAAGGGAATTTCCAGCACTTCCAGCGTGGTGTTTGAACTGGTTTGAACAGCAACTTGTGGTGGAGAAAGAGACTAAGTGTTCGGTGCTGAACTCAAAATCCGACAACGAAAACGGAGGCTGGAAATCCGAATCGTATGTCCAAATGTATGTGAGGTACACTCATATGGGGAGTGATAGTTTCAATAGTTGTAGTTATTATAGTGTCAGTTGCTAATCCACATGAGGTAGGATTCATAGACCAGTACCTCATCCAAGAAAGAGGGTATCATAGGAGCTGAAAAGGCTTTGCTAGATCAAGATAGTCGTAGATTGCATGTAGATTTGTGTAGAGGTGATTTTTAGCTTAATGCATATGCCAAGCTGCTATATGAGTACGTGGTGGCGATGGATGCAAAAGATTGTTATGTGTGTATGCAGTTGCCTTCCTCAGTAGACGAGGGGATTAAATATCACCATCTTCCACTGACTATGGGATTTCATGTACTTTGTTGCTTGGTATGTTCCATGGGAGAGGCCATTAGGAGTACTTCTTTTCTAATTATGATGCAGTGCTTTCAGAGGTACCAGCTTACAAGCACCTGAACAAGCATGATTATTATAAGCAGGAAGCTAGGATTGGGAAGTATTTCATACCGACATCAATGTAAGATACAGCTTATGCCCATAGACTCAATTTAACCTGCTCATTAACTGAGGTAGAGAAGAAATTCGTAGACCAAGTAGAAGATCGATATAGACAGCTAACACAAACATGTGATACTGGTGAAAGTTCAGTAGATTGGACTGAGGAGGAGAGATCTCACAGAGCAAAGGGGAGCTATGGCCCTATAGTATTGGACCTAGTGCAGAAGGGGAAGCTGTGTGTGAAACATGTACAGACATACTATGATAAGGTCTATGTGGGACAAAGTACGTGTGATCGTGTCTTCACTATGGAAGCATCTGCAAAGGACTTTCTGCAAGGTTCGGTACAGGTGGTGCCAACAGCATTTTCTGTGTGTGGAAAGAATGCTTATGTGAGATTGCCTGCCAATTGGTATGGAACTTGTTATCTGGAAAAAAACATTCCCAAGATATACCACGCAGAAGAATTCGAGCTTCTGGAAGATGGAAAGTCCTCTAGAGTGAGATGAGGTGCGAGTGCAGAAGCAGTGATTGGAGATATTTTTGGAGCAGCGATACCAAGTCTGGGAGTGATTCCGAATGATGTGAAGATTAGGAGATTTGCGACTGTTGTTGACGAGTTGTCAATGAATACAGCTAAGTCGTTGATATTTGTGGATGGAGAGATGTTGTCGATAAGGCCGATGGTGATGCAGAACCATCTTGCTTTAGATGTTTTACTGGCAAAAGAGGGCGGAGTCTGTAAAATGTTGAAGGTTCAAGAGTGCTGTACTTATATACCTGACAACAGCATAGATCTGAAGAAGTATATAAATAACATCACTGTGATCCATCATGAGATCCAGGATCTAACTGAAGAGAGTGTTTGGGAAAAAGTTGGAAAGGATTTGGCAGAGTGGGGAATTGGTTTGCAAACTTGGGAAAAGGTATTCTTGGTTATATTCTGAAGCCTATCATTATCATTGTAGTTTGTGTGGTTTGCTTGTGGGGATTTGCTAGAGCTTATCAGTGGTACAGAGCGAATCAAGTTGAGAGATCCCTTAGGGAGCAAGAGATAAGGATGGCTAGACTGCAGGACAGTCACTACCAGAATATTAAGAATTTAGAGAAGTTGTGACAGGGAAGAATGGCTATAAGCTCTGTTTAGGGTGGTTCTTTCTCCAAGGAATCGTGATATTGGTGATGACACTAGTCATCAAAGGGGGGGAACTGATGTTTTGAAAATTGTAGGGGTGCATCATAATTGTGAGTAGTTTGCACCCATATATAATCAACTGTGGTACTAAACTAATCATTAGAATTGTATAAAGTAATAATGTAAATGTGATTGTGATGGTAGTAAATTAATCCATGCCACTCGAGAAAGTAAAGTGGCATTTAAATGTGATCATATGACTTTGTCGTTCAGTGCAAATGCTTAATGATTTGCTCAAGTCTAATGTAATGCATTAGATTTAAACGTGCACAATATTAAAGTCTGCACGGGTAGGAATGTTTATTTCTATATTGAATGTAATGAAATATAGTGCTTACAGATGTAATGTTTATTAAGGTGTGTAGTTGTTTATGTATAGAAGACTAAACGAATGCCCTTGTTTTGCAATGAAAGGCCTACTTGCGTTTCTTATGTTAGCTGAATTGTGCAGGCCGAGGTATACGTCCTTTGGGAAGGCTCTGATTTGGAGGTAGTCTGCGAATTTCATGAGCAGGGAAAGGTTTTCTGTTCACATGCTTCTGTTGCAGGTGCAAGGACACCGTTCTCGTTAGCGAAGACTAACCCTTTGTTTTAGGAGTTAGGTATGGAGGAGAGTTTGCTACAAGAGTCTCCATGAATGCAGATAATGAGGAGCCGATACTTTCGGTGCTGAAGGATCCTGGGACCCAAGGACGTTTCAACGGTTGCTGGACGAGATACCAGTTTTAATGGAAATTTACCCTCAGGAGGTGTCCAGCCAGAAGAGGTGTTACGGAGGGGTGTCCTCCATGTTGTGCATTTTGTATTAGGGACAGTGCCCCGAGGGACGAGCAGCAGAGAAGAGGCAGATGAGGGTAGATGGAGTAGAGAGCCGTTAGAGGGTAGAAGGAAGAGATCAATACTGAGGAAGGAAACTTAGAGATGAGACAGTAGCTTTGGCTGTTGACCCTTTCAATGTGAGTGTACTTCTTAGGAAGTCTTTACGCGCTGACACTTTTTTCTGGATTTCGTTTGGAAGATGCTAAGTAGGGATGTCATCTTAGTGGTAGAGTAGGGACAGACTAATCAATTTCGTTGTAGGAATCCATGAAGACTGATTTAGATATTGGAGCAGTTATTTTCTGTTTGATGTTTTTAGAGTTCCTTATTCTTTTTATGCTTCAAATTCGGTTGTTGCATAGATTAAACTTTGTATTAGTGCCCATGTGCTTTCTTAACCTCGTCATGAGGTCCTTGTATGTTCAGTTATATTTGGCTTTGTAATAAATTCCCTAAACTTTAACTCGGAGTTAGTGATTCTTTAGCGTCGTAACTGATTAGGATTTGGTTTGATTTGAATGATTTGGTTTTCTCCCCTTTACACTTCACAACAGATAAAAAGGCCCAGTCGGCCGAGGATTCTTAAGAGTGATAAGAGATGATAAGATAAGAATCCTGTGCGCACTCTAGCCGTAGGCTCAGTATAAAGGAGTCTAGTCCACTTTATGAATCACTCCCCCAGTCCCATACTCCTCATCACCTCCTACAGGTTGCTACATTCTAGGCTGTCAAATGCATTCTCTATGTCAACCGCTAATATCGCAGCTGTTTCGTGGCCTTCTTTAGTCGCTTCTAAGATAGCAAGTAACCATCTAATATTCCCAGCCGTATTTCGGGTTGGGATGAACGCAGCTTGGTCCTCATGCACTAATGTGCTCATGTGGGGCAGTGGATGGGTGGCAAGGATCCGACCAAGGATTTTATAATCAATATTTAGCAGTGAGAGTGGACGGTAGACCGTTTTGTCATGAGCTTCTTTATTAGGCTTCAAAATCGGGACTTTAATAGCCTTCCCAGTAGTTGCTGGGAGGAGGTCCGTGTCACCGGCTGCTTTATACAGCTTCACCAGTTGGGAAATCAATAAGGCATTGTATGTGGAATAAAACTCCACGGGGAGCCCATCAGTGCCTGGTGTTTATTGCGCACCATGTGCTTAATAGCAGCAGCTATCTCACAGGGCATTATATCTTCTCCCAGCAGTTTCGCGGCTTCCTCCTTGAGCTGCGGTACCTCTAGGTTTGCTATATATGCTCATTTGTCCTGTGGTTCCCTAGAGAATGTGCTAGCATATAAAGTGGAACAATAGTCTACGAAAATCTTATTGATCCCTACTTGGGTATATAAACCATGTTGCCTTCCACGTTCGCAATTTCTAAGGTGGGTGAGCCTCTTTTTGCAGGGTCAGCCAGCCACGCCAGCAAGGAGACCGATTTGTCCCTCTGAGCATGTGTTCTATCCATATAGTTCTTATAGTCAAAGTATCGCAGGCGCTCAACCTGTGCTGCTGCCTCCTCTTTGACCGCTAGGAGATCTGGGTGGATCTCAACGTGGTTCGGTCGTCTTAAACTCTGTTTCTCGCAAATGCTTCTCAGCCTTTTCTACATCCATTAATAGCATTTGCTTAATTCCCTTATCACCGCCTTAAAGGCATCCCATTCTATTTGGGGAGTGCACGCTGTCCCTACATTATCAGTAAAGTAATGAACAATTTTAGTTCTAAATGTTTCAAGGAAGACCTGTTCCCCTAGTACCTAAGGTTTGAGTCTCCAAGTTGGTATGGAGGGTCTAGGTTGCACCCATTTTAGTTGCAGGAGCACTGAGTTGTGATCTGAGATAGTTCGAGATAGGTATTCAATGGCTTCGATCTGGTTGTGCACGTCCAGAGAGGAGAGGAACAGGTCCAGTCTGGTATGTACCTCATGTATTTTTAGCACTAAAATGGCACTTTTAGAGGTGACGGAATCCATCAAAACCCGACTCGATCTGGGTACAAACACCACTGAAATTTTGCTAGCTCTATCGGCTGCCTGCGGCACGTTGTCGCAAGATATTCTTTTGCAATGGCTGGAGAATGTAGGAATCATCGGCACCATGTGCAAAAAAATGAAATGCTTTCTTTCCAACTGAAAACAAGCTGTCTATCTCCCCCTTTTAGATCGGGCTTTATAGAGGTAAACTGTGGATGGCCACAGGGCTCAGCTTTGAGCCCTAGTCTCTTCAACATCTACATGGCTCCCCTTGCTGCTTTGCTCATGCGTCGGGTTTAATGTGGTGTGCTATGCTGATGGCCCCCAATTGATGTTTGCTTTCAAACACCAGGGCTGTCTGTCAGGCGTAGCTGATTGGATACACAATAGTTATCTTTGTTTAAAGTCAGAGATCCTGATATTTAGTGCATCCTCCATATCAGACTTGGCTTATTTGTGGTCTACAAAACAACAGGACTTCAACCCTCTACTGCTCAACAACTACTCCAACATGTACACAAGATGATCTGAGTTTCTCAAAGACCCTACCAACATCGACTAGATCCATAAAGGCGGTCGCCTAACTCGCTCTGTCTCGCATACATCTCCAAAGCTGTTACCCTAATGCTGTATTGTTATATACTTTCTGTGACTATTTTTAAATACCATAATGTTGTGTTTTTCTAGACTTCTATAACATGTACCTCAAGGAAGCGTATTCACATAACATACAAAGCGCTCTAATACCTTTGGGTCTAGTTGGCGCTATTTAAAACACAAATAAATAAATAAAAAATAAATAGCCCCCCCCCGTGCTCCTTCCACCGAAGCCAAAAACTTGAAGGTTTAGCCTGACAACGCTTTATCCTTTAAGCCTCATGTTAATGCTACTGAAGGAGCTTGTTTTTCCCAAGCAAAGCTCTCTAAGAAAGACACTCTGATTACTACCTGAACACACTAGAAAAATTTACATTGATCACATGTAGGCGCGATTATGCCAATGAGCGGCTCGTAGGATCTCCCCTAGCATTGATAAAGAGACTGAAGCGGGACCAGACCGCAGCAGCTAGAGTGCTTTTGAACATTTCTAAAAGTCAATCAATTCAAAATGGTTTTAAAAGCCAGCATCGGCTTCCCATCAATGAAAGAATAAAGTTCAAAGCTTAGACCATACCGTTCAGGACCACCCAAACACAAGGTCCGTATCCTTGATAAAATAAAAAAATACCAGCCTCATAGAGCGCTGCGCTCTGCCCATCTCAACGCGCTATGGGTCCCTGTTAGACCTGTCAGCCCTTTGGGTGGTCCCTCCTCATCATTATTTATTTTGTCCCACTTTTGCCTCAAACCCTGTTAGAATTTTTCCTTTTTGGGAACCACCAGACTTTTTAGTGTTGATGCAGGATCAGGGAGCCATTTTCCCTACCCCTGGAACTTCTGTCTGAGGGCCTGAGACACAAAATGGTGGCCACCCATTGTCACCTGTGACATCATCAGAACCCACTGGAGATTTCTAGAACCTTCTGCAACATTCTAGAACCCTGTGACAGTGGGAGGCAGTTTAGAATGTTGGGAGGCCATCTCAGAGTGGCAGTTGGCATCTGACTAGAGAGGAGAGAGGACCAGTTCAGAAGGAGGTCGGAGTAAGGCAGCAGGGGTGGAAACCAGTGCCTGGAGTGGGGTCCAGAAACCCACCCTTGATGCTAGTCCCTACTGACCAAGCCCAGCCTAGAGCCCTGTGTGGGATCAAGATCAGAAAAACCATCTTAAGGACCTAAATATTGTGAAGAGGCCTTAAAGAAGAAGACCAGCAAGCTCCTGACCTGTTTAGCGGTGTCCTCCTGGAGTCCTGACGTCGAGAAGCCTGGAGACCTGAGGCCTGAGGTGGAGAAGCGGCGCTGACAGAAAGCAGACGTCGTACCCGGAGCCGTCAGAGGTCGAGAGAGGGCGCCGACGAAGGTCGTGGAGAGGCACCGGAGGTCGAGTAAGGAGTCACCTGAGGTCGAGGTGAAGCGCGCCGGAGGTCGGGAGTGGAGGTCGCACTCCGGAGACACCCGGAAGCGGGGAGACCGTGACCCTGCGACGCCGGAAGGCGACATCGAGCCGGAGCAGCCCATTGACATCGAGCCGAGGCCGCCCAGCGACATCGAGCCGGAGCAGCCCCGCGACATCGAACCGAGGCCGCCCAGCGACATCGATCCGGAACAGCCCAGCGACATCGATCCGGAACAGCCCAGCGACACCGAACCGAGGCCGCCCAGCGACATCGAACTGGAGCCGCCCAGCGACGTCGACCCGGCGCCGAGCGGAGCCGATCATCGTGAAAAGGGCAGTAAGTGGTAGAAAGGGCATCTGAGGCCCTGTGGAGCCCTAAAAGACCATTCTAGGGGCTAGAGGGGTGTTAGAACCAGCCTGGGAGTGCCAGGGGTGAACTGAGACTGGTGCAGTGACCTCTGTGAGGGGTTGTGTATTTTGGGAGAACCAGATCCTTAGGTTACCCTTATTCTACCTCAGTTCAGGCCCAGCCTTTACCAATCTAGGTGGGACACCCCCATGTCATCGAAATGACCACAAGCTGTATTTGGGCATAGTAAAACCAAACTACCTCAGGAAAGTGATGTGAACTGTAATTGTCATTAATTGTGTTATTTAAGTTATTGAAGGTGCTTTATTTATTGACTGTATTTATTGTCTGACTGTATTTATTCCTGCATTGTATTTATTGTCTGACAGTATTTATTAGCCATTTGTATTTATTGCACCCCTATTTATTCCTTGCTTATTTATGACCTGATCCTATTTATTGAAACCCCACTGTGGTATTATTTATTTGACCTGCCCTTTTAAAGGAGAATCTTATGGTACTGTATTTATTTTATGAACCCTGCAACTAAGAGAAAATAAGATAAAGACAAACTACTTTCTTTCATAATTTTTATGGTGTAGTGTCGTTTTTGGAACGGATGAACGCGTGGTTATTGTGAGGGTGTGACGTACGCTTAACACGGTGCCTGACCCCAACCGCTCGAGCCAAGCTACCATTGTGCTGGGAACCTGGTGACTGCTAACCCGGTTGCCCGGTTTCCAACAGTCCCCAAGATCTTCAAAGCCAGAGAGGGTGGCCGCGCCTTTTCTTATTTAGGACCCGAAACTCTGGACCCTTCTCCCCTAGTACCTCAGATGTGCAGCTTCCGATGATTCTTTTAAGCCCCTCTTAAAGACTCACCTCGGTGGAGAAACCCAATTCAAGCCTATCCCCTCTTTTTCCCCAGTCTCCTTCTGTGGGTCTTACTATCGCCTAGCGCCGGGACGCTCCTTTTGGAGCAGCTGATCGCGCTTTATAAATTCTATTCTTTCATTCATTCATTCATCGCTGGTGATATCATTGTAGTGATGTAATACTGTAGTTTTCTAGTCTTAAAACAGCAATCTTGCCTTTCATTTTGTTGTTTTTGAACTGTAGTTTGTGAATAATAATTCCTGGGTAGCCATTTTTGCTGTAAGATTGATTTTGCAGTGACATGTAGTGCTGTTGCACTGATGATGTGGGCGCAGAACTTTAGTTGTGATGTTGCACTGATAGTGCTTAATACAAGAGTGTTGTAGTTCTTACATTAGAATGTTTTGTCTTGGCTGTATTGCTGGGTTTATAGTTTTCCAGCCTTGTATGTTTGCGTTTTATTTGCATAGCGCAGACCTAAGCTAAAGGAAGCAGATGCTACACAGGATCAAAGGTAAAGACACAGTCAATGAGTGATTGGCAGGGAGGCTGAGCTCTGAGAGTGGAGGTGCATTGTTATTTCATTGTGGTGTAGTGCTCTTCAAAGAGGTGTGTCTGTCTTCAGGTCTTTGCTGAATTGGAGCCCAGCTGTGGCGGTCCCGATGGATACAGGAGTGTTGGTTCCTGGGTGTATGGATGGAGGTAGCATGCTGCCTTGTCAATCGTATAACTGGAGTAGTGTCAGAGTCGGGGTGGAATAGTCATATTGTTGTAAATGAATTGCAGGAGTGCTGTTGTACAGGTGAGCATTTTCAGAGAAGTTGCTGCAGATTTGTCATTCTTATTGTCTTTTTAGTTGGTGTGTGGTTATGCTACTGCTGTAGTTGCTATAGGTTAGCTGTAGTTTTATAGATGTGTATTTGTGCAGCTGCAATGTTGTTGTTATGTGTAGTAGTTAAAGATGGCTTGTTTTTTAGCATTGCGGCAGACGTTGTATTTGTGAAGGTGCAGATGTGTAGCCTTTTAGTTACTGAATTGATTGTCCACTTTGCAATGTTATTGTAGTTAATACATTGTAAAGCTACAGTGGTGATTTAATGTAGCAGATGGCGTAGTTTTACATTGTAGTTGAGTTTTGCAGATCATGTTGTACTCTTGTGGTTGTAGTGTTTTGCTTATAGTGTTAGAAACTTGTAGTTGGGTTTTGTCATTGCAATGTTAGAAGAGACCTTCTTCTCCATGAGCAGACAGGGTTCAGGCCCTTAATGAGCACCTAGCCAACATCAGAGAACAATTGCTCACCAATTCTCCTCTACCACTCCATCACTTACTACACCGTGAACCATGCCACACTACTGAACAAGAGGAGTACATGGTCTTGGGTTTGTGACATACTTTGGACTTGATCTAATTCTTTTTGTCTAAAGGCACCCAGCAAATGCAGATTGGGTCACTGGAGTCATTTTCCTTGACTGTGTCATGCAGCATTCCCCAAGGCCCATCCCACACTTACCTACTGTTCAATATCTACGCCAATCCCCAACCGCAGCTTCCAGAGCAGAATGTGCTGAAGCAACTTGATTGACCTACTGGGCAGTGTTTGTGAGTAAGGACAAGAGCTCACTTCTGAAAATCCAAACTGTCTCTGTGTT
The DNA here is from genome assembly GCF_964204655.1 of Triturus cristatus. Classification (NCBI taxonomy): domain Eukaryota; kingdom Metazoa; phylum Chordata; class Amphibia; order Caudata; family Salamandridae; genus Triturus; species Triturus cristatus. Next base: position 1,043,636,141 of record NC_140588.1, read on the forward strand.
TGTATGCAAGGGAGTAGCCTTGTGCTAATATCAAGTGGGGTTTGCCCATTTCAATTAAATAATTATGCTACATTTTTTCAATGCATTAAATCTCGTTTTATTTAGGCACAATCCACAATGTTTAGTATTATGTAAAAGCCACAGTCACAACCCAGGTCCCCAGGTTGACAGTTAAATCAATGTGAACCCAACATAATGTATGGCCCTCGCACCAAATACTATTGTGTCTTCACAGAGTGTATTAAAAAGCAAGAAGCTGAAATTGATGGCCAACCTGCAAGCCTTAAATTGGATTTTGAAAAGTAGCATTGCCAGTCAGACGTGAATAGTGGCTGCACATCAACATCTCTGCAAACAAGGGCCAGAAAGAATAGTTATATAGAACCACTGGCTCCATATGAAGATAGATGTTGTAGGAAAAAGACTCAGAATATGAAGTACCGCAGTGGCCTTCGACAAATACACCCCCTTGTGCCACATCCTCTTTTAGTGGAATGAGCTAAACTATCTCAGATTAAAAGATCTTATGAAGTAAGATGAATTTGCCAAATAAACAATCTCACAAGCAAATTGCAAGCAATCTCCTCTGTGTTCAATTTCTGGCGGTCAAAAATAAGGTTGCACTGTTTCCGACAAACATTGGGCTAGTTAGAAGGGCCTCTTCAGGGATTGTGAAAGTATTGTCTGAGCTGACCCCCTCAAAGGAGAGACTTAAAATCTTAAGGGCACACAGCAAACTTAGGCCCATATTTATGAAAAATCCATGCCACTGTGCTGCATTGTGTGAAAGGGAGAGAGAAGACGATTGCCATATCTACTAAGACAATTGCTGTTTTCCTCTCTCTCTGGTGCATTTTAGACTGCCAAGCACCAATGCACACACCCTAGTACCATAGTGCCTTCTGTAAGAAGTAGTTTTTATACTAGAAGATATTCTAAGTTCTGTTCTGAGCGAGAGACGGGACCCTGCTAATACAAAAAATATCCTTAAACACTTTTCCTGCTTTGTAAATGTGCTGTACAATGTAACAGCCATGCAAGGTAGGAAAAACAAGGAGAAATGAAAACATTTCTCCTCGTTACATGTGCTTCAAGGAGGCGTAAGATTTTAGAGCAAATCCCATGTTAGTAATTCTGGGCCCATGTGTTTATCTCTTCCGAGGTAGATGTTGAGCTCTACCAGCTACTAGACAAAACCAAATGAGGATTCAGAAAATACTGCAGAACTGAAACAGCTCTAATTGCAGCAAAGATTGGCATTGAAACAATGGACTGAGGAGAAACGGCGGCCGTCATCCTGCTCGACCTCCGAGCGGCTTTCAAGACTGTATCCCACAGCACCCTTATCAGAAGCATCAATGAGACTGATATACAAGGATCCACACTCAATGAGTCTCCTCCTTCCGCACAGGAAGACCCCCATGGGTCAGGCTGCGGAATTCCACAGGACTCCTCACTCAGCCCCACCATAGTAAACATATACATGACACCGGTCACCAGCGTTATCCACTTACAGGAAATCACCATCATCTCCTACGCCGATGACACCCAACTCTTCATCTCCCTGATGGACAAGACCACCAACACAATAATCAACTTCAACAACTACATGTTAGACCTGGCATCATTGGTGTGGGGTTCCCATGTATTTTTGCCGTTGCCTCCTGTTATTTTGCTGTATGTTGGACTTCGTTTTGCTGGTCTAGATGCTTTGGGCACTTTGCCACTGCTGTTCAGTGCCAACGTGCAAGTGCTCCCTTTGTCAATTGTGTGTTATGGATTGGTGTTTCCATGATTGGTCTATTTGGTGTACTGCTAAGCCCCTAGTACAGTGCACTGTGTGTGCCCAGGGCCTGTAAACCAAATGCTGCTAGTAGGCTTGCAGCACTGATCGTGCCACTGTTGCAGGGATACTGCTTATACACAGAACTATGCGTAGAACCCCAGGACCTCAGTGAATTGTGGTGTACCAGAAACTCACCTCAGAACCCAGAACCCAGTATCCGGCTAGCATAAGTGTCCCATTCGTTATCCGAGATTTGGCTCGGCGATCCCAATGAAAAGACAACCCAGAACAAGCGACTCAGTGTACTCTCAGGAATGGTGGGAATCGGAAATACCTGTTCGTATATTATTCTCACATCAGTCCACAACAAGAATAAAACAGAGACACGGTGAAAATAAAAAGAGTTTATTTTTATAGACCACGTGTCCTCAGATGCAGTACTTTGGCTAATACAAGCAGACAAATGATTATAATTAAAACCATCAGCATCGTTACAATACCATAGAATATAAAAGGAGTGATCATGTTATAAATGACAGTGGATACTACCACCTTCCCTTTACTAAGAAGCTAATATTATTATTATGCTAATAAAAGGTCTCTTAGGCTTGAATAGGGGACACCATACCTCAAAGATCAGCTTAGTGAATTCCCATCACAGGAACATCAGGAGTCTTCTCGCAGGAAGGCTCGTCTTCGGTCTGAATATTAAACATGATGTCTGCAATATTAAAAGCACCAGCTTTCAGGTATTCGCAGCTGCCTGTGTGTTATGGCTAAATAGTGGGTCGATCAACCTAGAGTGGAAAACATGCATTGTCTAACAACCCAGACTGTTTGTCACACCATGTACAGACCAAGGTCGCTGCGCAGAGCTCGGGATGGTAACAACAGATTGCTCTCATGTGAGGCAAAGCTCGAGTCAGCGGTTTGTTTAATCAATAACATGTAAACGCAGTGTCGTGCGCAAAAGCAGCAAGATGGCTTTCTAACATCTAACGTGGTTATGCTAACTTAACAATGCATGTACGTATTAAGGGATTCCTTACTACATGCCCCCTTGATCGAAGCACTAACCAGTAGGGAAGAAATGAGAGAACGCAGAGTTCAATTTCGACAGAGCAGGACAAGGCGTATTCAAATTGAAATCAAGCAAGAAAATAAACAACAAAAAAAACCTCAAAAAAGGGGAAAGAAAAAAATCAAAAAATGCTGCTGCAGCCAGCAATCCAAAGTCACAGGCAATGCTCAGGACATGGCAGGAAAAACACAGCGGATGACAGTTCACTCAATCCATGAACGTGTATGCAGCATACGTAGCAACAGCTTCCAACAGAAAATCGTTGGCACTGCCACTAAAAGTTTCAGCAATCCAGTTAATCAAAGAAAAGGAACATACATGTTCTTCAATAAGCGGAGCCTCTAGCATGATCAGAGGGCAATCGACGTGTTCCTCCAGATAGCTCATATTCAAGAAGTCATAAGCAGCCCTTGCAATGTCCCAATTACCCAGGATGCCATGCGCCGCACCACAGGCCATAATCCGAACACCAGAACAGGCAAACTCGTGAGACACTAAGGGCCTCATCAGTCGATCATAATCCGGCACCGGAGACACCGTGTTGGTTAAGCACAAATCCAGAGGCCATTCAAAGGGACAATCTAGGCAGTGAAAGACAGGTTGCACGCAGGTGAAGTAGGAATACCGGAAGGATAATCCATAAGCCAGGCTCAAAGTCGCCAATGGCAGCATACCATAATATTCAAGCATCCTGTCACGAAGAAGATGCAGCCGGGACACGTTGTCGTGTGGCACAGAAAGAGCAGCCATTTCGTAGTACGAAAAGTAAAAGCAGCACACCTGCCACCAGCGCCAGAATCAGCGGGACACCGCCAAAGATGCTCAAAAAAATAGAATGAAAAAATGCCGGAATCACACCAAAAATAGTTTGGAAGGAGGTCACGAGGCCTGAGCCCACAAGTTTAAAAAAATGAGCCAGGCCAGTTGTTGACGAGGCATTGAAAATTGTTTGGATCAAAGCTCCAAAATGTAGGGGGAGGTCAGTATTCAAAAGCGCCTGCACCTCAGTGCGCGTATTTGCCACGTGAAGGACAAATGTTTCTCGGGAGGAAGTCAATGGCACCTCTTTTGGGACAATAGAGCTCTTATTCTGCTCATCTTGTTGAACTCTGCTTTCAAGGTCGGAATCGAAGGCCAGATGGAAACATCCAGCCGCCCATGCGGGGGTGGGAATAGAACATTATTGCAGCAGACTACTCTCTGTGATACCGTTACTATATACGGGATTCCCACTAACATCCCGCAGCAAGCTTCATTATTCAAAATTAAATAACTTCCGTTTGCAAGCAGCGTGAAAGACGGTGTAATCACTGGCACAGGGACACCCTTGAGGACGCAGGCTAAATTTGGGGCATGTACATTGCATGCACCGTGTAACTGAATGTGCCTACATACTACAGAATGATCAGGTGTCGAGGTACACTCTTCACCCTTCAGGTAAACCTCTGTACCGTCTCTTGTACATCTATACGTAAAAGGGAGCGACCAAACCTCATGCAGGAACGCGGTACCCAGCTGTTCATACCTACCCAGGGCATAGTGTTTCATGCATGACGTAAATTTAAAAAGCGCGAAAGGGAGCGTGATCAACCCATGTACTAACCACACGGCTGAATTCAATGTCGCCACAGAGAAAGGTAACGGCTCCAACTTTTCAATGTGTAACAATGAATATGTAGCATCTTTCATGGACATGAACTGTTGCTTTACAGTAAGGTTAAAGGGAAGGAATAATGAGGTTGTATTCAGATAGTCCCAAGGGACCTTCCCTGCCTTTAACGTCTGTAACGTCCATGCAAACTGCATAACAGAACACAACTGGTTTTGACCATGGTACAATACAGACATATCATCATGTGCAATATCAACAATTGAAGAAACAATATTGTCTAATGTATAAATTCTGGAAGAAAGAGTGTTAATGCTGTTATCTATAACGGCTAATACCTTTTCCATATTAGCTTGGTCAATAGCCCTCAATCTAGAAGCCGCTTCAATTTGCGACAATTTCCATACTTCGTTGTAAATAGCATACGCCCACCTCTTGGATCTGCCACCCACAGGACCTTTAACAAAATCATTCAAATCTATTTTGTCATGTAATTTTGATAAATGAACTTTGACAGATGCCAAGGTGGAATGTCGCAGCCAGGATTGACATAATTTCCCTACCGAGTAGGTAGTGACTGTATGAGAGGACTCAAACCGAGGGTCTACGCGTTGCTGAGTATACCCCGGTTTCAGACCTAGAAAACGACGTTGACAGGTATCTGAACTGCTTTGCCAAATTAACCATCCTTCACTACTAAATTTCGAAATATTGAAAGATGTATTAGAAACTAATGACTGCAAAGCAGGTAGGGACAGATCTGTTTCGTTATCCCAATTTGGGTAAGCGCCCAGATCCGGAACAGAGGGGAAATTCAGTTTTTTTCGTAGTGGCCAATCCGAGACAGGTGGTCTGGAAGATGGTTGAATTCAAAAACAACATATGATTTGGTACAAGACAGGCACGATGTAAAGCTTCAGTTCCCTGAACCTGCCACGGTTTGGAACCCCAAACTGATTTAAGATCAACAGTAGCCTTCCACAGGTCATAACCTTTGATTGACAACTCATCCATAAAGGACTTAGAATATAGTAATTTGGTGTGTGTCAGTCTAATCTTTGAGGCAGACTCAGGCATCACTTTAAAATAAAAGGATGCTGGGCTGGAAACACTGAAATCAGTAAAATAAGTATATTTATCAACCAATGTAGGTGAACTGCCTAAAGATGGTGTAGGGCAGTGTTCCCATTGTGTAAAATTTACAAAATTACGAAATGTATTAGCTTTATGCAGGAAGTGATTGCCATAATGTTGAAAACAATACTGTTCTGCATAGTTAGCCGCATTCTCATTTAAATCTTCTGCATCAAAAGCGGCATAATATTTCAAATCAGAAAACAGAGCTTCAATGGCATGAACATCCCAATCATCAGAACGAATGTTCTGCTTAACCACATCACCCATAGAAACACGAAATACATTAGGTACATTGATGACCTCGGTAGGACCATGAATTTGGAATTTAACAGCATCCCACGCAATTCCATCCAAAACGGGCCAGGCAGTAATATTCACAAAAGTCTGGTCCCTTTTCATGATGTGGGACGAGGAGTGTGGGGCCAAAGTTCCATTGATAAGTCTAATTGTAGATCTCTCAGTGAGATAGTGTCCATTCACCAGACGGAAAAACACTATTACAAATCCAATGGACATAAACAAAAAAACACTGAAAAGCACCAGCCAGATGTATGTCCAAGGGGTAACCAAAAAATGTCTTTTAAACCAACTAGCAAAAACAGCAATGTTCGAAGGGGGAGTGGAGGGCAATGAGTTAGTGTCAAAGGAGAAACGGGACTGGTCAAGCGCCGTAGATTGTAAAACAGGCGAGTGACCATTTGTAGGATAAGCATACTCAGTCTCTTCGGGCAGACCACCAGCCGATGGTATTAACAAGGGATCAGTAACTGACTGCATCTCGATGGCAACATCAGACAAGGTGGTAGAAGCAGGAACCAACACTGAATTTCTTTGCATCATCTGGCATGAAACTGCTGGAGTCATACTAAGAAGTATCGGCCACTCGCTGAAGTTTGACATTGTCAATAGAGATGTACCTGTTTTCTTTGCGACCAGGAAGTGGAGGTAAAATGACTGTTCTTGTACCCTGCACTCCAAGCACTGGAACTGGTGCACGATAAGAGGGGCCGAACTCCTTCTTGTTCTCCACCTTCTCACGGACCAGGTCTCCAACTCGGGGTAGCCAGCTGACTACCGGAATCTGAAGCTCAGCATCAGATGTGGAGGGCAAGTGTTCCTTCGAAAGAGTGTCTCTGGCTTCTTGTAGGGTCTGCAAAACAGCACAGTGATCATCTACGTCAAAGGGTGCGGTCGACGCCGCCATGTCTAGACCATCAAGGTCTGGGACAAACATTCTGATTCCGAAGAGCATCATGTATGGGGTCCGCCCACCCAGAGACCTTCTAGGGAGATTATTAAGGGCACGTTGGACGTTATACAAATGGGCTAGCCAATTCCGGCCTGTGCCTAAAACACGTGCAGTCAAAGATTGCTTTAAGTCACGGTTCATTCGCTCCACCACACTACTACCCTCAGGTCGGTAGGGGGACGAAAATTTGACTTGGACCCCCACATTTCTCATAGCCTCCTTGTAAGCCTTAGAGGCGAACGCAGGGCCCTGATCAGAATGGAAGGTACCACACGCAAAAGTGCCCACAAAGACACGCAAATCCCTGATGACAGTCCGCGAGTCAGCACTCCTTTGTGGCCATACCCAGAGAAAACGTGTGCACGAATCCACTGCAACCAAGATATACTTGTACGCAGTATCAGAAGAAAAAGGACCGCAGTGATCTAAATAAACACAACCAAATGGTTTATTAGATATGTACAACTGTGTTTGTGGTGGGCGCGCAACAGAGGAAGGTTTAATCTGTTGGCAAATGTCACAATCAAGAACATAAGCGCGCGCTTGTTTATATAAACCAAACCACCAGTAACGTTGTTGTAACAGAGATATAGTACCGGACACGCCGGCGTGGGCTGACGCCAACCCCTCGTGCGCTGCTAGTATCAGAGCTGGTCTGCAGTCCGCGTTGGGAATAATTCTGTCACCAACGTCGTTAATCCTCACCAACGGGACGTTATCAGGACTTAAGTGATAAAAATAACGTGAAGGGAAACCCTTCGGGTAATCACTTCCCTTCTCTGTAGCAGCAATAGCTGCCAAGATGTCATCATCAATCTTACTTTTGGATCTTGTAACTGCTGCCACTAAGTATGTAGCCACTGCGGTTTTTGCTGCCTCGTCAGCCAAGCTGTTACCGACAGCATGGACACCAAATCGTTGGTGACCAAGAGTGTGAATAACATTCACAAGAGGGAGACGTTCTTTAAAGTCTGCCACTCGAACCCAAAGCATTTTATGCTTAATTGTGCTACCTTTAGTATCTTGATAATCGTTTTGAGACCAGAAGTGTAAATTGTCATTGTAGGAGTGGACACAATAAAAGGAGTCACTCACTATAAGAGTAGTGACTCGGGGATCAGCAAACTCCAGTGCAAGCACCAGAGCCCGAAGCTCCGCCAATTGCGCGGTACAATCACCCAATGACTGCGTATGCACTGCATCAGATTGGAATTCACCATTTACGAATGTACCTACGACAATTGCGCAAGCCGCAGAATAGGCATGCTTTGATCCAATCGCCGGCTGCGCCGAGCCGTCAGTGTATATGACACAATGGTATTCTTCGAGCGGGCGCAAAGACAGAGGAGCCGGATGAACGAATTCATACTGTAAGTACTCCTGAGTCTGTAAAGAGGCGTCAAAGATATAAGTGACATCTGGTGATGTCAGAGTCGTGGCCCATTGTATCCACCGTGGATGCAAAGCTTTAGAATTTGGTACACTTGCTTTTGTCACTGCCTCTAGGGCAGGATACGGTGTTACAACCAGTATCTGTATTCCATGCGACAGTGCGCGTTCTTTAAGGATCGCCATCTGAACTGCCGTCAGAACTTTCTCGACAGTGGAAAAACGTAATTCAGCAGAGGTGTACAAGTGTGATTTATACGCAATGGGGACTGTATCGCCCTCATTGAACGTCAAATACGTGAAACCCACTGCGCCTGGAACTATTCTTATTAACAGGTTAGTGCGGTTATCACGTGTCAGTAAGTATTGTGAAGCAAGAAGATCAGCCTGTAAAGACTGTAAAATAGCAGAATGTTCTAGCTGCCAGCTAGACTTCGAAAAAGAAGGTTGTACCAAGGCGTAAAGCGGCTTGATACGCTGGGCATAATCAGGAATATACGTACGGCCGAAATTCAGAAAGCCCAGCAGAGATTGTAATTTTTTCAGTGTTGTAGGAGCACGCAAGCATGCGCACTTCTCCAGAAAGTGAGGAGCCAATCCCTTACCTTCATTGTTGAGCTCGTAGCCCAAAAACAACACTGTATATTCCGCGATGTGAGACTTCGCAAAATTAAATTTGTAGCCATAGTCCGCAAAACTCACTATAATATTGTCGGCTCGAGACAGATGTGGCATCAGCTCATCATTCGTGAGGTAGATATCGTCAACATAGGAGTATGCGTCGGGGTCTATTCTCTCTAAGAGAGAGACCACGCGAGCGGAAAAGACGCCAGGGCTGTTTTTATAGCCCATGGCTAATCTTGTGAACTGTTTTTGCTTGCTGCCCGAAGTAAACGCCGTCCACTGGCTACTCAGCGTGGACAGGTTATGGCTAAAAAAGCCATTGGATATGTCAAGTGTCGTTTTAAATCGCTTACGCACGAGACTGTCGACTAGAGCCGAGCTGTGAGTATTTTGTACCGCGCAGGTCCGGCAATGCGAATTTAAGTGCCGGTAATCCAAAACTAAACGGTACGACCCGTCAGGCTTCGTCACAGTGAATAAAGGGTTATTCATAGGGGACACACAAGTTTCAATAACACCCTGATATTCCAATTGTTCAAGGATTGCAGCGACGTGTGGTCTAGCTTCACGACGCATGGGATATTGGGGTTGAGGCTGAGGCATGGACCGCAATGGAATCTCATGGCAGGGGGACAACCGGTCCCAACCCACTTGAGTACGATACACCGACGGCGCAAGCGCCAGCGCCCACTCCTCAGCATACACTTCAGCCTGGTCCTTAGGCACCGTGTGCGCAAAGGACGGGAGGATTACCTCCTCCCCTCTAGGAGCTTCTAAAATGAAAGCTGGGGGCCAATCTGCCTCCGCTAGGAGGATATCATAGGTGGTAGTCAGATTATCCCAAAAAATCCCCTTTATTGTACGTTGTATGTCACCCTCAATCAGTAAGGCTATTTCATAAAGTCTGTCAGGGGGAGCCACTCTGGTGTCAGCTGTTTCAACAGTAACCAATATATCAGTTGCTGTCGCCGCCAGAAATGGACGCAGAGCTTGACGGACTATGGTAATTTCCGCTGCGCTGTCCAGGAGCGTCAGCGCCCATGTCCGGTTCCTAAGCTGTGTCCGCACTATCTGAGGCATACCTTGCCGTCAGAGCAGCCACTTTCTTCTTCTGAAACGGGGGTCTTTGTCGTGCGAATTCGTCCTGCTTGCCTTTACCCTCAGTCTGCCGGGGTTGGTCACGTGCTTGTGGAGCATCCCGACCTTTGCCACCGCCTCCGCCTCCGCCACCGGACTGTGAAGCCGATGTTTCCTGTGAAGAACGAGGAGAACGTTGTTCAGAAACCTGAAATCTATCAGGAGACTTAATAGTAGCACGATCACGCAGATCATAAGTGCGCTCACTACCTGACTGAACGGGAGAGGCAGGCCGAGATCCCTGTTTCTGCTGCTGCTTTCCCTGTTGTTTTGACCGCCAACTTTGTTTCGGAAAGGTTGGACGGTCATCCTTACCAGAGGCTTCCGCCTTACCCTGCTGCTTAATTTCCGGAGTTTTGATCACAGGTTTAACTCCTAAAGAGCTACGACCCAAATCTCTGTACGGCGACGAGATTATTTTCGCAAACTCCCGCGGCTTATCCTCATCAGCAACTTTCTTCAGTTCATTACGAACTTGGAACTGCATAGCATCACCCTTAAGGTTACACATTATCATGGTAGCCACCAGGTCAAACTGTCTGAGGAGCCGCATGCCTAATTCTATCGCAGACTCCGCTCCGTGGTTATCTTGAACACGTTTAAAAACGGAGGGCAGCACCGACATAGACGGAGTGCCAAAGCACTTCGAGTACGTCGCTGCAAAGACCTTGCCCCAGTTAACACAATCATCAATGTCGGGGACCAAGTCTTTAGGCAAACTAATGGTAAGGATCCTGTGTTTCTCCACAGGAGATGTATTCGGGTAAACCGCTTCTATTTGGTCAAATTTTTCAGCAAGCCAAAAAGGGAAATCATCCCGATTTTGGGGGCGCTTGCCCATAACAGAATTAACCATAACAGGACTAATGACCACCGCGTGGTGGTCAGTAGGCTGTCCCGCAACAGCAGGTGCCCCCGCCTGCACATTGCGCGACACGTACTGTACCAACGCCCTATATACTGTAATAAGGGCAGTGTGTAGTACACGCAATTCAGCCACCGTCACCGTGAGGTAACGGGGATGAGGTGTAAATCCGGCTAGTACCGGCCAAGTGGCCCCTACAATTGATAAAGGGCCCATTCTCGGCGGTATAACCGCATGGGGAAGGGCGCCATTAAACCAAATAAGATGCTGCCAAGCAGATATTGGTATTTCCTGTGTCCTATACGGTGTATAGTTCGCTGGCACGGCAGTGGCAGTGTAAGAATGAAAGGAGTTATCGTCCTCACTCACTGCCGGCAGCGTCACCCAAGAGAAGAACAACTCATAAGGATGAGCCGCATCGGCTCCTACCACAAAGATGACGTTCATACCAGTGTCCGGCACCCCATACTGCGTCAAATGACGTTTCAGAGCTGCACGGCTATGCGCCGCTATTTCTACCGACCTAAGGACAAGCTACACTCGAAGTAATCAGTAGCACAAGGGTTCAATAACCTTTTTAATGATCAAGCTTGAAGAAACCTATATCAACAGAAATAGGTAGGTTTAAATCCATCAGACTTGTTATCCGGAAACAAGAATGAGGGTGTTGTGGACTAATATAAGCACTACTAAGGCGTTTTAACTCATAGACCAAACGTTAGGTGCGCCATGTTGCAGGGATTCTGCTTATATACAGAACTATGCGTAGAACCCCAGGACCTCAGTGAATTGTGGTGTACCAGAAACTCACCTCAGAACGCAGAACCCAGTATCCGGCTAGCATAAGTGTCCCATTCGTAAGCCGAGATTTGGCTCGGCGATCCCAATGAAAAGACAACCCAGAACAAGCGACTCAGTGTACTCTCAGGAATGGTGGGAATCGGAAATACCTGTTCGTATATTATTCTCACAACAGTCCACAACAAGAATAAAACAGAGACACGGTGAAAATAAAAAGAGTTTATTTTTATAGACCACGTGTCCTCAGATGCAGTACTTTGGCTAATACAAGCAGACAAATGATTATAATTAAAACCATCAGCATCGTTACAATACCATAGAATATAAAAGGAGTGATCATGTTATAAATGACAGTGGATACTACCACCTTCCCTTTACTAAGAAGCTAATATGATTATTATGCTAATAAAAGGTCTCTTAGGCTTGAATAGGGGACCCCATACCTCAAAGATCAGCTTAGTGAATTCACATCACAGGAGCATCAGGAGTCTTCTCGCAGGAAGGCTCGTCTTCGGTCTGAATATTAAACATGATGTCTGCAATATTAAAAGCACCAGCTTTCAGGTATTCGCAGCTGTCTGTGTGTTATGGCTAAATAGTGGGTCGATCAACCTAGAGTGGAAAACATGCATTGTCTAACAACCCAGACTGTTTGTCACACCATGTACAGACCAAGGTCGCTGCGCAGAGCTCGGGATGGTAACAACAGATTGCTCTCATGTGAGGCAAAGCTTGAGTCAGCGGTTTGTTTAATCAATAACATGTAAACGCAGTGTCGTGCGCAAAAGCAGCAAGATGGCTTTCTAACATCTAACGTGGTTATGCTAACTTAACAATGCATGTACGTATTAAGGGATTCCTTACTACACCACCTACACAAGCAGCCTTGCAACAAGGTCTCAGGCCTGACGTTGCAGTGCATGTGTGCAGTCTAGTACTGCCATGTCGACCTGGCAAGCCCTAACCTTCCCTTTTCTTACATGTGAGTCACCCCTAAGGTATGCCCAAGGTACCCATGTGGGCAGTGTGCAGTGTATGTGAAAGGTAGGACATGCCCTAATGTGTGTGGCATGTCCTGATAGTGAAATACTGCCAATTTAGCTTTTCACTGTTGTAAGGCTATCTGTCCCCATATGACAGAATGGGGAGTTTGCTCATAACATCTTATGAGCATTACTGCACATGGGAACAAGATCAGAAAATAAAGTTTGATATGCCTGAACTCAGAATGTTAAGATGCATCTTTTAGTAAGGGTGATATTTACATTCTGGGTTTGAAAATACAACTTTTAAAAAGTAGATATTTTCTTGCCTAACCATCCAGTGTGCCTCTGCTGTGGTTGTGTATTGACTGTCTGGCTTTGGAGTGACAGGGGCTGGATTTGTGCAGTCTGTTCAGACACCCACTTGGGGGGTTGAGGTGTGTCCTGCCTTTCCAGGGTGAGTCAGCGCTAGGCTGAATAGACCTGGGCTGCATTCAGAGTAGTGGAGGAGATTTGTTTCACAGCTGAATGGACCTGGTCTGCCAAGGACCATGCTGTCTCCACCTCCTGCCAGTAAGCTGCACCAGAGAGGACAGAACTAGTTTTGGCTGGGCAAAGAGCTTCTCTGCCACAGAGAACAAAGGATTTTGTATTATAAAAAGATTGGCCCTGACCCCAGACTTTAAGATCACTTCTGGTCAATCAAGAGGAACCTTTGCCAAGGAGAAACTGAGGAGGAATACTGCCCCTGTGCTGTTTGCTGTCTGGGGTTGGCCTGCAGTGGCTACTTTCTGCCAAGGAAAGGGAAAAGGACTTTGCTGTTTGCTGTGTCCCCAACTTGATGAAGATATCCAAGGGCTTGAAGAAGAGCTTGCCCCCTGTTCTGAAGTCTCAGGGACACAAAGACTCCCCCCCCCCCCCCAGCTCCCCTCAACTTCCTTGATGGAAGTTCTGACCTGCGAAGAGGTGCTTGTAGCTGTTCTGGGCCTCTGGAGGTTGTTCTGGCTGTCCGTAGCTGGAAAAGCAACACAACAACGAGAAGCGCAACGCATCCATGCCTGCTTCCAATGCATCGTCAAAGAAACCGACGCAGCGCCTGCCCGCGGCTTGAGAAATCGCTGCACGCTGCATCGGATGCACCGATCTCCGAAGTCCGAGATCACAGCACTGATTCCGACGCAAGCCCTGTTGTGTGGCTGCAAGAACCCATGCATCGTCCCAGATCGTTGCATCGAGGCGCTAGGTCTGTCACATCTTTGGAAGACTTAGTAAGAAACTGACGCATCACTTCCCCACGCAGTAAAACAAGCATTGGCATAGCCAATAGGTCTCGCCTTTGGGACCCTAAGTGTTTAGCTATGCAACAGTTGATGAGACCTATTGGCTATGCCAATGCTTGTTATTTAATTGAAAGCAGTTTTTAAAAACAGATGGGCCTTGCGCGCCGCTCCGTAAACATTATAAATAAAGGACAACAAAGCTGCCCTAAAAGCATGGTGGCGAACGAGCGCACACTGCAGTTGTAGCCCGTCCCTCCTCGCAAAGTTATTCAGTGCTCTGTTACGTATACTTTGTAAAAGTATACAGAAGTCAGGAGCACGTGATAACTAAAGGACAACAAATTTGGCATAAAAGCATGGCATCAAAGGAGCGCACACTGTAGTTGTAACACCGTCCCTCCTCGGAAAGTTGATACACAGGAGTAGGCAGTGTTCAACAGTGTAGCTTAATATAATGTCACAGCACGTAATAACATGCAAGGCCCCTGAACGTGCTTACATACTGGCCCTGGTAGAAGTTTTCTGTTGAATTGAAAGTACTTTTTAACAACAGATGGGCCTTGTGCGCCCATAAAAGTTGCCCTAAAAGCATGGTGGCGAAGGAGCGCACACTGCAATCGTAACCCCATCCCTCCTGTTCAGTTGTTCAGTGCTCGTTTAAGTGCGTGTAAAGATTGAGACAACGGCTTTATGTAAGCCTCCTGTAAACAAGAACATTACATCCTAGTTTAAAGCTCATTTCAACAATTTTAATCGTAACCCTGTCCCTGTTCGCAAACTTGTCAAGAGCTCTGTTATATATACATTGTAAGAGTAAACAGAAGCCAGGAAAGCGAGGACGGTTAAGTGCGTGAAAACATAGTGACAACAGCTTTATGTGAGCCTCCTGTACACAATAACATGACATCCAAATTCAAACCTAATTCCAACACTTTTGCTTAGTAATCCCCGATTGCGCTAAAATAAATGCATACATACAGAGGAGAAGAGGGTGCAGCAGCACTATGAAAACATCGAACTCCAGGACCCAGACACTACACTTAATTACAACCAAGGCATGCTCTGTTACATATACATTGTAAGAGTAAACGGAAGTCAGGAATGTGAGGCCGGTTAAGTGCGTGTAAACATTGTGACAACGGCTTTATGTAAGCCTCCTGTACATGATAACATTACATCCAAGTTTAAAGCTAATTCCAACAAAAGCATGGCGGCAAAGGACCGCGCACTGCAGTCGTAACACCGTTCCCCCTCAAAAAGTTAATACGCAGGAGTAGGCATTGATCAACAGTAGCTTAATATAATGCCACAGCACGTGATAACATGTAAGACCCCTGAACGCGAGGACATTATGGCCCTGGTAGAAGTTTCCTGTTGAACTGAAAGCATTTTTTTTAATAACAGATGTGCCCTGAGCGCCCTTAAAAGTGCACACTGCAGATGTAACCCCGTTCCTCCTCGCAAAGTTGGGGTCTGTATGTGTGCGTGCATGTGCGTGCGTGCATGCATGCATGTGTGTGTGCGCACGTGTGTGTGTGTGTGTGTGTAGATAATATTTTACATGTACATTAGCATCAGTTATTGTATTTAAAAACCCTGAGCCCGAGATCGTACCAGCCTTGAACCTTACAACTGTTATTTCTGTTTTTTGTTTCTTGGCTCTTACGTAGTGCTTTGAATTCGATCTCCTAAATTAACATCAGTCTGATTGAAGGCCTGCACATAGGAAATATGCCAGGAGGAGCATGCGTGAGCTGTAACAGGAGAAGGGAACTTGCGCGCACTAACCTCAAGGATGGTGTGTTGTAATTAACATGATTATGTGACATGCAATCACTAAACAGATAGAAATCTGACGCAACGTAACAAGCTACAGGCAATTGCTCTGCTCCTTTACACAATACCTTACTATTTTCCTTGCAAACCTACTCGGAAGTTTTTGAATAGATAACTTGCTACGGAGGGAACTAGTGTCCATAGATAACAAGACAAGCCCAGCGGAGCGTGGCGCGCGCGCTTGGCGGAGGAGCGCATTCCAGGCGGGGGAGCGGACCCTTTGAAGTAGGATGCCAAACGGATTGCATGGCGGCACGATGCACGTGATTGTGCGCGTGCTCGCCATGCAATCCGCTTTTGGGAGCATTTTTGAGAGCCCCTTTACTAGAGTCTCGCTGAGCGATCGCTTACGCGATAGCCAGCGAGACCTAAAAATGAAATCACCTCCTCTCCGTGAAGGAACCAATGCATCACTTCTCCTGCGCAGCAGTAAGGAACCGACGCATTACTGACCCCGAAGCAAGTAACCGACGCATCACCTTCCCTGCGTGTAAGGAACCAACGCATCACCTTCCCTGCCACCCTTTTTGTTTGTGTGCTTGACGTGTCCAAGGTACTTTGTGTGAAAAGTGGTGCATCTGCAATTTGCTTTGAACTGAACTATCTGTACCATTTGAAAGTCATATTTTTATTACAGTATTGTGGATTTTTGTTGTTTTGGTCTTGTTTGGTTTGGATAAAGATTACTTATTTTTCTAAACTGTGTGGTGTCCATTTGTAGTATTCTCACTGTATTACTGTATGTCTTAACAAATGCTTTACACACTGCCCCTGTGATAAGCCTGTCTGCTCGTACCAAGCTACCAAGTGGGTGAGTAGGGGTTATTTTAGGGACATATCCCCCTGACTAGGAAGAAGGGTCCCTACTTGGACAAAAGTACCGACCTTTGCCAACTATAGACCCCCATTTCGAACACTACATGATCATGGGAGCAGACTAGATGAGAACCAAATGTCTATAGCTTAGGTCTGACAAAACAGAAGTTCTAGTCTTCTGCAACAAGCTCTCCCCATGGGACTCCACCTGGTGGCGAACAGAGCTAGAACCAACTCCAACACACACAGACCACACAAGTAAACTAGAAATTATGATAGATGACAAGCTCAACATGACAGCACAAATCAACGCAGCGAGCACCTCCTGCTTTCATATCCTAAGCATATTGCAAACATTCTTAAAATGGCTGCCCCAGAACACCAGACGGACCGTCACACAAGTACTGATCATCAGCAGGCTATACTACGGCGACACTCCCTTTACTGGAATCTCCAAACAATTTCTACACAGACTACAGAGGCTTCAGATCACTGCAGCAGTTCTCATACTCAACCTTCCACGCCACACCCACATTACACCTCACCCACATTACACCGTACTGCTAAAAGATTCCCTGACTCCCTATCCACAAGCACAGTCAATGCAAACTCTTCACACACACATACAAAGCCCTGCACAACGGAGGACCAGAATACCTAAAAAGCCACATACACTTTCACCAGCCCACCACAAACCTACGCTCTGCCTCACTCTCGCTTGCACACACTCCCCGCATCCACAAAAGCAGAGCAGGAGGTTGCTCTTTCTCCTACATTGCACCCAAACCATGGAACGACCTACCTCAACACATCAGAGCCCCCTACTCACTTCTTGAATTCCGCAAGAAGCTGAAGACCTGGCTCTTCGACTAACCTGAGGGGCTCACTCACCTACACACCAGCCAAAGCACCGAGGTACCCTCACAAATTGACATAACATAATGTAGGATTGAATATTATGTGCCACCAGAATAAAGGCCATTTGCAAGGTGAACCCTCCTCCTGAAAGACCTTTCTGATTTAACAGTTAGATTTGTCAGTTTCTTGTTCTACCTTACTTCTCTCCCCTCTTTCTGCTATCCCCAACTCTCAGTCCAACCACCCCTGCAAGCACCCACACAAAATAGACCAGGAGTTATTTTTTCAGTAGTGCATTTCATATTTTTCTCACTTCTAAAATGTATTTATCAGTCAAAAGGATGCACTGCAAATGAAAATAAGAATTATTATTAGACAGAGGTCAACGGTGTAAACTTTCAGTTCTCCCTGCTTTTATAAAATCTTACCTCGTCCTCATGAAGCTCACCAGGTGGAGCTGGGAAGAGCCTATGATGGCATGCGTTCAATATTGCAACATTATCTACAGCAAGAAAACCCATAAACAAGTTACTAATGTTACAAAACGAGATGGTCTGAACGTGCTCAAACCTTCTTATACATCCCCTAATAAACCCAGACCTATGAGCGCTCTCTTGTTCCTCACCAGATGCAAGCTGGATGTGTGCACAGTGCATCCATTCTACTAGGGAAATGAAACCTGCTTGGCAGTTCCCCATGTAGAGCGGGGTGAGCCAACCAAGGAATAGGGAGAGCCAAGCCAGTGGGGGGGGAGGGGGGGGGGGTGGTAGGTGGGGTCAGACTCTAAGAAACCGACAACAAGCTGAGCCCTGAAAATAATTGGCATGTAAATCAAGCAACACATATCTTGTACAAATATGAAAAAGTCTCTTCCAAATTCAAAATAGTGTATTTCTTTACCATGCTGATTTTTTATGTTAGATTATATCTCTGCATTTATAGGCATTTCTCAAAAAGTGTTAGTGCTATTTTTTAAACATGAACTTCTACACATTCAGACCCCTCAACATGATGACGCCACACGTGAGCTAAGAGGCAAGTCAATTGCTGTGTGTGGCCTAAATGTGGCATTGATTCATAAGCTCATTCGAATAACAGTTTGGTCAAGTGTGAAGCCGGGACTGACCCAGGTTTTCTGGTGCCACTGGATGGGCATCTCTTTCCCTGCTCGTACACCAAAGACCATTGCTACATCTTTAGCTCTTTGCACACGAGGTTAGAACACTGGTGTCAGGGAGAAGCTGCATGAAAGCTCGGCTCGTTTTGGGCTCACAGGGTGCAAGAGGACTTCGAGCCGAGCCACAGCAAGGCATCTGGCTGGAGCCTGGCTCGAGCTCTCCGCGGCTCCGCCGCCTCTATCCCCATGGTACCGCGTTAGAGTGACACCCTACGATTAGGGCTGTACGTAGTTTTTTTGTCCTCATAAGCTTTGAGTATTTCTCTGAAAAAAAAAAAAAGTAAAAGAGACGGAGTCTGTCAAAAATGGGCTTTTTAATGACTAGGGCGCCTTTCTCAATATGTTTACATTTACCGACTATCCATTTACACTGAAAACATGTTTCCCACCTCAAACATGCAGCAGGAAGCCTCTTCTGGCAGGGCCATACGCATGTTTTGTACACGAGACAACTTTCCATACCTATGCTTGTATGCATAGCAGTTTGACACAGGTGTCGTGACACCCATTCGGTGAGTGCACCAGGACCGGTGCACATTCAGTCTCACAGCAAACTCACGAGAATCCAGGTCAGCGCCAGATTAAGAGTTATGCCAAAAAGGTGCGCATAAGCAAAGCCATCAGCTTCATTAACGCCAGTCATTGGCAGTTTTGTAAAACGTTACCTGCCTAGTAAGCACTTTGTGCAACTCTAAGCACCATGCACGAGCCAGATACATACTGTCAGCAGCTGCGCATCTGATGATGAATAGAAAGTAATGAAAATCGATTTGCAGAGCACAACGGACCCAAAGGCGCCCTGTTGTCGATAGCACTGTCACTGGAAGACTAGAGGCTACAAGAACATTAAAAAAAAAACACACCTTTTCAAATTTTCTAAAGGCTGAATGATCTGAAATGTATCTGAGTTTGGAAGAAAGCGTCTTCCACAATATATCCATCCGTACTTGCCAGGAGGCTGCTAATTATTGCTTCCAGAGAATATATTGCAGCAGTGCTTAATTTGAGCCAGTGCTTTCCGGTGCTCGGTACTGTGACTTAATTGTCAACACCGGCGCCTGTGACAGTCTGACACAGGGTGCACTGTCTGGCTAATCTAGAGATGACCACAACAACAGTTAATTGAGAATTCAATATAGCCTTATAGCCAGTCGTAGCGGGCTATACCGGCTATTAAAGGCCAGCTGCAGCGTTAAAGGCCCGAGCCGAAGGGCTATAAGGCTATTAGAACATTCTGACACTAGATGGCAGAATGCTCTAATAAATTAAACAAAGGCTTCAGGGAGCGCGAGGGGATTGAAATCCCCTCAGGCTCCCTGAAGTCTTTGTTCACAGCCAGAGCTGTGAACAAAGACACATTGGAATGTTGGAGCTCCGGGCTTATACCTGCCATTATAAGCCCGGAGCACTCCATTGTTTTCAATGGAGCTCCCAACAGTCCAATGTTCTAATACAAATTTGAAATGACTATTGACTGCTGCCGACGCCATTCTTATAGCTTTGAGTGCCTGCAATAGTCTGAATTGTTACACTTGTAGGAGTGTGATGGTCAGTGGTTGTTTTATTACTATTACTGGCCCAATGGCAGGGGCAATGTGTGCTGCAAGTTGCAGTGGCCTCCTGATGAGAGCCCGGGCACCTATGTTTTTTTACAAATTAAGCACTGCATTGCAGACTCCAGGTCAGATTCTCCAAGTTTATGGACAAGGCTGCAGAGAGCATGGTGAGGGCGGTCAGCAGTCCCCGAGTACACAATGATACATTCTGGCCAACAAACTTTTAATCAATGCCATTGAGGGGACACATCTTTGGTTCAGGGCCATCCTAATGCTGCTGTAGTCCATGCAGTCCAAGCACGGCTGCCAGCAGGCTCAAACACATTTTAATACGTTTATTTGTAATTCTAATGGGCACTTGTTTTATGTTGCTTCTCAATGAATGGAAATGTATTGAATTAACTCATATGAAAGTTTTAATTAACTATCAAATAAAGATTTATATAAATATATGTATTCCACCAGCTAATAGCCAAATAAGAAAATAAGCAGCACTGTGCCTGGTACAATGCATTTTAGGCACTCGGGAGTGCAGCTTCTATTGGTGCAGCAGGTGCAGTGGCACCGGAGTCCAGAGCCCTGAGGGGCCCATTGAACCCATATAATAGCTGAATTTACTACCCCAACAGTAGTCACAGGGGCCACCTTCCATGCTTGCATCAGGGCCCCAGGCACCCCTGCTACTCTCCTGTCAGTATTGATAAAAGAAGAACGAGTGTTGAGCTGAGAGTTCTGCTGGGGTGATCATGATTAAACATTTCATTAAGTGTCCACCGCTGTATAAAGGATTGACAAGTCAATCCGAGTCAATAAAGGATTGACGAGATACTGTATGATTGTACCAATTACGTACTTTCAATATTTTTCCATTTTCTACTTTTGAGGTTATCAACCAGAGAACGTGGTATGTAGAATTTCATTTACCCATTCAGTGTAGATAGCGTGACCTTGATCCTGAGGAAGTGCCCAGATCTCTATGACATTCATGGCACGAAACATGTCGATCACCCGAGAGCAGGGCACACACAACTAGACACATTGTCTCTAGTCCTCCGCCCCTCTCGCTCTTTTAATCAGGCAGTTTACCTTCTTAATAAACTGATTGTTAGGACTAACTGACCTGTTTTAGATTCACAAACCCTCACATCTACACACACTAGGCCCCTCACCCCCACTGCACCCACCGGCAGGAACAAAAGATCCCCGATAAAGAGTCCAGATCTGGGTGCCCGTCAGGTATTGCAGTGCTGACCTGACGAGGGGCAGGCTCATATGATGAAGCATGACACCTAGCTTGCTGGATGTGTGAGAGCCCTAGTTCCGACAAGGGGAATTTCCCCCCTCCCTTTTTTCAAACACAAGGGTGGTCATAAGTGACTCACTCTACTCTACAGTATCCTCCCCTCCTTATCTTGAATCCTAGAGGAACTCAGTACCCCTTTTTGTGCATAAAATAAGCAGAGCTGTCAGCTGTATATCCATACATTAATAGTTTATACATAGTATTTTTGGATGTCAGGTAACATATGATTAAGGCTCTCAGTTTTCTGTTTTTACTGATCAACACAGACAGAAAACAATGTGTTTCTTGTCTGTATTATTTTTTTTAATGGAAAAATACAGAAAATTGTGCTTCTGGTGCGTGACTCCTTCGTGAATTCTAGGCCAAAAGTTGAGCATAGAGAATTAAAAAAAACCTTTAACATTTCTTAAATACAGGCAGATGTTAATACATTTTTGTATCTAATGCTAATATTGACCTGTGGGTGTAGAGTTTTGTTATATCTGGCTGCTTAATTAGCTAACACATGGCAGGTATCAAAGTATGAGAGCATGTTTATCATTTAAATAGATGTGAAAATATACCATTTGACTTCTCCATTTAGTCTCAAAACTCAAAATAAATATGGAAAAATACCAATAAGATGGCCCAAAAATAAATATGAATAAGTACAGACGGAAATGTTAAAAAAATAAATACCATAAACCGAGATATCTACATATGATTTAATCATAACACACAATCAAAAGAATGTACAGTTCGATCTGTATCTTTTTTTTATAAAAATGAAGAATTCTTCATTTAACAATAGGAAAGTTGAGCAGATAAAACAAGGCAAACTAAAGGAAACATCTGAAGTTATGAGTCAAATGACACTATATCGCTTCGGTGACAAAATGCTAAACTATTTCAAATAACAGAGGGCAATGTGTCAGAAATTCCAAAAGGCACTAAAGCTTGGGCCTCTGAGCAATACATCAGTTACCACCACCCAGTGGGGCAGGAAAGGCGTTTGGGGGAGCAGTCCGCCCCAGGGGGCACGAGTTTTGGGGGCGGCCCGCGCTTACCTGCCATCTCGGGGCGGCAATCCCACCCCTCTGCTCTACAAAGCGGCTGTCAGTTGTCAGCCGAATGTCACCGGCACCCTCCCACTCTTTAATGCTGCCGCGGGGCGGCAACCACAGGGACCGCCATGGGCGCCCAAGGGGCTAGCTACACCACTGCCACCACCCATCAAACCTTGGGATTTTAAAGGGACTTTAATGGAAGCCGGGGACCCCAGACCAATCAAAGATGTACGTGAACGTTAAAACAATACACAAAAATACAGAAATGAGTATACAAATAAATACACAAATTATGAAATATTTTATTTAATTCAAACATAACAAATATAAAAAAACGAAACATTAATTTTAATGGGAAGGTTCGAGCTTTTCAAAATGTAATATTTCTAAATGAAGAGATTATGCTAGACTCCAGTACATCAAGGGAATGCTCTGTTTTTTCCTGCACCCCCCCCCCTCCCCCCCCACCCCCAGTGGTCCAATTAAAGCCACCAATCTTCCCCGTCAGATTCTGTCGGCTGTACTTGCGCTGCTGCCACGAATTAAGAGGATACCAACTTTGATTTTCTTTTTACCCTTTAATTGCTTTACATTTACAGAGATTTAAAATTGTACATTTTTTTTTTGTATATGATTCATTCTGCTAATAATATTTAATTTACTAAACAGTTGCAGACCCCCTGAGTCGGTGCCATGGACCCCAGGTTAAGAACCCCCTGCTACATCAGTAAAGGTTTTTCCGGGTCTGAGTGTGACTTAAGTGCTACCTTCAGTGAGCGTCAATCACTAGTAAGTCACATCTACGCTGCAGTTGTGGCGGTGACATCTTCATTTGTATCAATGAGCCGAAATATTCATCTATTGGCGCCCCCTAGTTGTAGAATGGGGTGCCAGCAAGAATGCTCAGACAATTCCTAGGGAAATGCGAGCATCTTTCCAGGAATATTCACAAACAAACATTCGTACCTGCATAAATGTATATGGTGCTCGTTTGCGCATGTTTAAAAATATTAGCAAAATTGCATTTGTGCATGGTCGCTCGTTTATTTTTCTCCGCAGGTACTTCCATCACGCTCACAAATTCCAAGCACTTTTAGCGTTTCGTCTACCCACCCCCCTCCTGGAAAGGGTTTTACTACTGCCCTCGATGTGAGTAATCTGTGACTACATCCAAAGTTGAAATGGGATGTGTAAAGGTTAATACATATGCACAACCTCACTTGCTGGTGAGTGGATTGTGAACTTTGAATGGCATCCCTTTCAGGAGCACCCCTGGAAACTGTACTCCTGCGCACCGTTATACCATGCTAGCGTAATGATAATTGTGAGTAATTAGTTGTGCGATGCTGACCAAAGGCTCAGATTGGATAATGAAGATGGATAACGTCAGAACCACCCAGAGTGTATCCAATGAGAAACGCAGACCAGAAACACTCAGCCATCATGCAGCAGCACTTGGGTACCACTTCCCTGGCAAAATGCAAAGTGGATGGGCACAGCCCGGGGTGGGGAGTGCCTGCCTCCCCCCACACTTGCAGCCTCCAATTAAGAGAAGAAAGGACTTTAAAACAGGAATGTCGTGACTTTGGACTGCTTTAGAGAATGTACAGAGAAAGGGTTCTTTACTTGAACTGGAAAACAAAGCCCTTATGGGAAAAGACAAGGAGAAGTAGCAGTGGAGGGAGCCTGAATAGAAGGGTTAAAGATTAGATGAAGGAGATGACAAGCATATACAGCGAGACTGACTAATACTGAAGAACAACAATCAGTGTAGAAAATTAGAAGAAAGAAGGGTTTAATGAAGATAAACAATACATATTTGTATCTTACAAGCATTAAAGAGTTGATGTCAGCAGGTGTAGACGACTTTGGTGATGCGAGTAGAAAATAGAGACATGTTAAATGACTCCACGGTTATGAGGGATTATGAAGAGAGAAAAGGAAGTGTGAAAGGAGAAAAGGTAGGCTGGAAGAGAACCTTTGGCTTGTTACAATTTAAGTGAAGTGACAATCAGGACGAGAGCGAGAAAATGAATGAAGCTGAGAGGTGGAGTTAGGGAAAGTCAACATGAAGACATCAAAAGGCCAAAGACTAGTACAGATGTTGAAAAGGAGAAGACCAGGATAGACTCCTAGAAGACACCATAATGTAAAGAGAAACGTACAACGACCTGCAAATCATCAACATAAGAGTGATGGAAGGTTAGAGGACATGAGAGGCGCAGCTGAAGTCAGAAGGCCCCCTGGAGCTCCAAGTATCTGTTTCTTCAGCGCATTGCAGTTCCGGAGGGTGTGTGGAGGCGATAAAAGCCTGTCCTGACCTGGTGCGGCAAACACCGGAGGGTGTTGCTATGTGGGTAGACTTTCAGCACTTCCCCTGTCCCCAGGGTTGAGAGCCAACATCTCACCACACGTATTAGCCGTTTTCCTGCAGCACTGTGGTAAAAAGATGTTAGGGCAGCTCTTGAAGATGCTAAGAGCTGTGTGGTCTAAAACATTTCACCTTCCCTCCACATCACCCAGGCATCTTTTATATTTAAAGTTTAAATAGCAACATATTTCACCCTGCTGCTAATGTATTAGCCTCCTCTATTCAATATTGTTGGTAACTAAATGGTTACTAGCTGATGTATGTATCTAGGTAAAGGGAAGTATTGTACTATTGCTAATGTTGCATGGTTCCCACCGGGCACAGAGAGACTGACATACACTGACCCTCAGTCACAATATGCCACATACTCTGCTATCACTGAACTCCCAACAGCGCAAACCATCCAACATTCATGTCCAGTGCTAAAACTCACTCCCACCCACCTACCCAGTCCTCCTGGCACCAGCATGCACACAACTCAGCTGGAAAACACAGGCAATTTCAACTCTCTCCCCTCTCTACCATACATACAAGAATCATGAAAAGTAAGCAGGCACAGCTGTAAATATAGGATGTTGCAGCCAAAGCTTTTTCCATGTGAATATAACTTTGCAACACCTGACACGTCATTCATCATCAGGTGAACAATTGCAGATTTTAAGAAAAATCTTTTTAGCTCCAAAGGTTCACATGTTCACACAACTGAGGCATTCGGTGCAGTGCCTGACAGTAGCTGGTCGCATTTCAGCGGTTGATTACTGCATTCAGGCCCCTTAAAAGAAGTCATTTTGCCCAGATGGTTTACACATCCCCAGTTGACGGACTGGGGAGGTCTTCTGTCTGCAGAAGGAAACACAAAACAAAGCACTAGATGTAGTTCCAACATGGTGGCAAAATGATCTCTTGTTTATAATTTTGCTCACATATATCCATGTTTATGTCTCGAACACTGCTCTCAAGCAGCACTTATTCCAGCAAACCAATCCAAGTCCAGGAGAATCTAGACCTCTTGAATTTCTTTTGAAGGTCTGGTGTCTTGAAACCTGAAATATTTCCTAGGGGTGTCCACATAAGGGCTCTACGCTAGGGGTGGGCGGAATTTGCGAAATTCACTTTCGCAAACTATCGCGAAAATGTTAAAAATCTCCACAAACACGCGGAAATATCGCGAAGACGCGGAAGTTTTTTTCCCGCCCGTTCGCGGTATTTTCTGCGTGATCGCAGCTCGCCAATTTACCCATGCGGTTGCTCACGGGCGCGAGATCTCAATCATCTCATACTCTCGCGGTGCATGATCGCGAGAAGAAAGACGTGATCGCGCGACGAATGACGTGATCGCGTGACAAATGACGTTAATGCGGGCGCGAACTGTCGCGAGACTGCGCAAATGGCTACCAACAATCCAACATCTCGTGGAGAACGCGACCGGATCGGGAAAACTTGTCGCCGAACGCGGGGATTCAGGTAAAGCGATCGCGCGCACGCAAGAATGTATATCTTTACAGCGCGAGCAAGAAAAAAATTTCCAGTAAGATGCGGATTGCGGAAATTTTGACATTTTTGCGCTCTCCGTGGAACACAAAAATGTCAAATTATCGCAATTTCCGTGAGCGGAACGGAATTTTAACCCAGGCCTACTCCACGCTGCTAGAAAGATGTGCTCCAAGGACCAGCTAATGAAAAGGCAGAGTAAACAGGTGGTAGGTGTTTAGAACATAACTGGGGTGCTCCAAATAAAAGAGCACATCCTTTATTACAAGAAGTGTGCCCAGCTAGTTTCCTGCATAGTTTAACACTTTGTTTTTCTACAGACTTTGGGCCAGATGTACGACCATTGGCATTAGCGAATCACAATTTGCGAGTCGCTAATGCCAATGTACAACAGCGTCAGAGACACTGTTTGCGATTCCCAATCGCGTGGCAAATTGCATGCCTCCTCAATATTCATGAGGCACTCGCAATTTGCAACCCCATTGGGAATGGCTGGCCCTCCCAGGGATGGTGGCCTGCTGGGCTCAGCAGACCTCCATGTCTGGGATTGCTTTTAAAAAAAGCTTTTTTTTTTTTTCTTTTTAAATGCAGCCCGTTTTCCTTGAAGGAAAAATGGATGAATTTAAAAAAAGAAAAATTAAACATTTTCATTTCATTTTTAAGGGCAGGTAGTGGACCACTTTCTGCCCCTAAAAACTATTTCCCCCTGCATTCACAAAGGGGAGGGGGTTCCCTGGGGATCCTTTCCCTTTTGCGAGAGCTTTACCACCCTCTTAAAGAGGGTGGTAAGCTGCGAGTGTTTTTCGACCGCAATTGCGGTCGCAAAAAATTCTTACATGGCTTGTGGGGTCGATATTAGGAAGGGAATGCTCCTTCCTAATAGCGAGTCGCAACACCCTTTTTTTACGTATCGCAAATTATTTGCGACTCGCAAAAATGTGTTAGTACATGGCCCATAGTATTTTTGCATGCCCAAACGGGTCGCAAACCCGTTTGCGCATGCAAAAATGGGTCGTACATCTGGCCACAAATTCTATGTGCTGTTCATGTAGGACAAAGTCACTCATTTTTAGTGAATGACATCTGCTGAAAGTGAGTTTTTTACATTTCGAAACATATATATTTCAATCACTTTGAGATTTCTTTGTTTGTTATGATATCAACATTTCTAGGCAACAATGATAGAGAACGCAACGACTGATTTCCTTCTAATAGCACACATTGCATACATTATCTTTAATTTGGTTCTTCCAATTCCAGTGCCCACAAGTGTAAATTGACTTATGCATAATGTGCCGCACGCATACAACATTGCAGTGAAACTTTATAATGTTCTAAACCTATTGTTCAATACAACAGTCTCTTCATGAATGGCAGTGGTCACCAGTACAGCCCAATGGCACGAACCAAACTACAGGATATGTTCAGACATGGGTAGTGGCGTGACGAAACTTGAGGGGACACCCCTGCAAAGTACATGGCAGCCCCCCCCCCTCTGACCCAGTCAGGAGTTCATGAGCCAGGGGCCCACCGCCAAAGCACAGTGCCGGAAGGGGCCCGTCGTACAAGGAAGTAGTCAGAAAATTAAAATAACCCCCACTTTGAGCCATACCTCTGGCCGCAGTGGGTCTGCAGAGCCAGCGAACTCTACCTATCTTAGAAGAGTTCAGTTTACACTTTCTTCCGCCTTTCAACCATCTTATCCATCTATCCTCGGACCTTTCCATCTATCCATTCATCATTCTTTCATCTTACTATCTGCATACACATCCAACTAAACTTTCTTCAATCCCTCTAT
This sequence comes from Triturus cristatus, assembly GCF_964204655.1. Taxonomy (NCBI): domain Eukaryota; kingdom Metazoa; phylum Chordata; class Amphibia; order Caudata; family Salamandridae; genus Triturus; species Triturus cristatus. The sequence goes on from NC_140588.1 coordinate 1,043,664,334, forward strand.
CCTTTCACTGTTTCATATATACATTCATTCTTGAACTTATCACTATACCTCTGTATCTATCCATCTTTTTACCCATCAATCCTTTGTCTCTTCCCTTCTCATCATTTCACACACCTGTTCTTCCATTCACTCAGACTCTCACTTGTCGTTCCTTTGACTCGTCAGTCCCTGCTTTCACTATTCCTATATTCGTCTTTTCGCCCTTCCATTGATCGTTTACCCCTTGCATTTTGTCATCGTTTCACCCGGCAATCAATTCCAGGGGTGTGGAATGTAATACAATATCTACTTGTCCATGGGGCAGGTTGCTTAATAAATCTACTTGTCCTGAAACAAAATCCACTTGCCCCTTCAGTGCCTTGTAGTGCAGCAACAAATTATGGCAGCAATCTCATTATATAAGAGCTTTGACATAGTGTCTCTGATTATGCTAGAGCTCATACCATAGTAGTGTTTGAATACTTGCAATCTCCTTATGTTGCCACGTTTCCGCAGATCTACATTCTGGGGCTGAAGGTGGTGATAAGCAATAGTTCCAGGGTTGGAATGCCCTTTTGAGTAGTCCGTGCAAATCTACTAACTTACATTTTTTAAAGGTTTTCAACAACTCTTCTCCAATCGTTTCCCATACTGAGAAATGTTGGAAATTTACTCCTGACAATGGCAGACGTAAACTTTACAACATTTACTTAGAGAGATCACCCTAAATAATAAAGGGTTTCAATTAATGAACCATAAATACAAGTTTGAATATCATTAACAGATGGACAAAAATATTACCTTAACTGCAGACCGTGCCCTTCACTGATCCATAATGTGGTACTGTAGACTGGTAGTCAAAGGGTTTGTGCTGCAGGGGGTTGAGCCTACTTGCCCCAAGGACAAAATACACATGAAAACTTGTTTCCCTTGACCCCAAACAATATGTCCTGGGCATGGGGCTATGGGAATTCCCCATCCCTGAATTAATTCACTCTTGCTTCCGTTCACTCATTCATCCTACCTTTCACCCTTTCTTCGTTGTTCCCTTTCATGTTTTCTAACTTTCCTTCACCTGTCTTCCCTTTCTTTATGGCCCATTTACATCTACTCATCTTTCTTCTCCTCTGCTTTAGTTTTACTTTCTTTTTTTATCTCTCATTTACACTTTCTATTATTTTCTCTCTGTGGTTCCCTTTTTTCATAATTTCTTTATTTTCTTTCTTCACTGTGCCTCTCAGTCCAAGGACAAGGCCCTCCAACACCATAACAATTGCCAAGTGTGTTATTTACAGTGGCGTAGCTAGACATTTTGCCGCCCGTGGCGGTCCAAGCATTTGCTGTCCTGCGGCGGACGTAAGAGCAGGGAGCGGGGGTGCTGGTGATCGATTCCTGCATTTGCCACCCCTCACAGCCACTGGTAAGAGTGGAGTGGGAGGCCCGCCCCCATCCCCCAACCCCTCCCCACACCTCCCTGCTACGCCACTGGTTATTTATATGCATGTTCCAGCAAACATGCAGACACATGAGGTCCATAAAGGATATATATTTTAGAGGGAGTGAGTTCACCAGCCAATGGGACCCACTGACACCCCGCTCAAGCTGCTAAAGCGGGGGGTTTGCTATGCTACTGCCCCTAGAGCTCGGGGACCCCCAGCACTACAGCAGCTGCAGGGGCTAATGTTACGCCACTGACTTGGGTCCCTTAGCTCGCTGTACCACAGAACTCAAGCTGCGCATCTCTGATAAGCGCTGTGGTGGCAAATGTGCCATGGGCCCTATTGCGTTCAAACAAAATATATTCCCAGAGTGGTAACCAGTGTCTCCAATGAATACCTGCATGCTGTTGGAAAGAATAAATGGTCAAAACGTAGTCTTGGTAGTTACTTCTTTATTCGTTACTTAAACACCCAAGGCAGCATGGAAGTGCGGATGCAACCACCAGTAAGCAGGTCCTTCCCGTAATGCTCACCCAGCTCTAGAATCCCCACAATCCAAACACTCTGGAGTGACACAAGCAACACGCTTGAGCACTAACACAATCCATACTCAAAGGTGACTCGGGCACACGCTCGAGCACCTACACAACACTTCACCCTCCCCCAAGCACAAAAACAAGAAAAAACAAGAGAGTGAGGAGAAGACAAACCAAGTCGTCTTCAGCCACTCGAGCTCTAAGTGATGAATAGAAACATAAGGTTGAACAACATTTGTACAGTAGAGTCCAAGTCAAAGCACCTTAATACAAAAGAACAATGAATAGGATACACAGGTTAACCATAGATGCGTATGACATGGTCATCCAATTTCTTAGGTTTTGTACACAAACGTTTAGTTCGAGAAGCTACCACCCGTTCAATATTTGCTGGAGCAGCATCTAGTTCAACCGGAGTGCTATGCTTAGTACTATGCTCACCTCTGAAAGCCACCAAGGATTCAATAGGAACATTGATAGCATAGTCAGGTGGACAGATTTCTTTAGTGTTTTCAACCTCATCAACCCAGTCATATCTATTCACCTGTGCCCGCTTATCTAGGCAAGCTCAACCTCAACACGCCCTTTAAATAAAGCGATCCTGTTGGCATTCCACACCTTTCCATCACTCAAAAGTGTAGAATTACATAGAATTTTAATTACCTTGAGAAGGCCGGAATACAAGCTCTCTCCCTTGCGTACCAGTCTACCTTTCTTTACCTTGCCAAAGTCGCCAACCTGTAAATGGACTCTCCTCCTCTTGCTAGAGCTTGCATGTTTCCCAACCATGTGGCTTTGATTGGCCTCGAGAGATTGCTTAACTTCCTTAACGGACCAGGAGTCAACCTTAGAACAATTAAGCCATCCCATGTTATCCTTGGTGCGGGGAGATCGTCCCCTCATGAGTTCAAAAGTAGAATGCCCAGTAGACTGACATTTGGTGATTCTGTAAGCACAAACCATTTTCCTTAATACATCCTAACAATCTTTTCCATTACTGTACGACAGCTCAATAATGCCTTTAATCACCCTATTGAAGCGCTCAACGCTTCTGTTGCCTTCTGGGTGATAAAGAGAGGTTGTCCTATGTACAATGCCAGTGTCATTTATAAACGTTTTGAAACACTCCCCCACAAACTGTCCACCGTTGTCAGATACTAAATCCTTGGGGAGACCTTCCCATGCGAAAACTTCCCCCAAGAAGCTCAACAAATTCACCGAATCAGCTTTCTCCACTATTTTGTACTCTGGCCTTTTAGAGAAATGGTCTATTATTACAAACATGTATTTTTGCACTCCATCTACAGTTTTAACAGATCTGCTCCAATCCTTTCCCATGGTATGTTGGGTATTATGATGGGATACAAAGATTGCTTATAGGTGATTAAACTCTTATCAGAGTTAGCACATTCAAAACAGTCATGGACAACTCTTTCAATATCCCTGTCAACGCCTGGCCAACAGTAGCATTGCTTAATTCTGCACTTGGTTTTAACAATTCCCAATTGTCCTTCGTGACAAAGGTTAATAATTTTCTCACAAAAAATTCTTGATGGAACCAACCTACCACCTCTGAGTAATAGTTCATTTTCAAAGGAAAGTTCGTTCCTCACCTCTGAAAATGAAATTAAAACCTTGTGTAAACTAGATTTCTCAGGCCAACCTATGTGACTAAACTTGCTCACCACCTGTAACTCTTCATCAAGGGAAATACTGCTAACCCAGTCATCATGAGGTATGCTTACTAGTTCATTGCTAAAGATGCTTGCCACAAACCAATGGTCCCACTCATTACTAGTGTCTTCACAAACTGACAGGGGGCACCAGCTCAAAAAATCTGCAATTCAATTACGAATGCCGGGGACATACACTTCATCATAAACTAAATCTAACAATTGTGCAGAGAAGCGGGAAATCCAGGGAGAAGCATTATTTAAACCATGCTATGTGAGAACTTTTGTAAGTGGTTTGTGGTAATTTCTTAGCGTGACATGTTCCCCAGACAAATTGTCTAAAGTGTCTAAGTCCCCACAAGGAACCAAGAGCCTCCCGCTCAATAACCGAATATTTTTCTTCCGTGGCAGTAAGTGCTCTGGAGGCAAACGGAAGAAATCGGTTCCATCACTTTGCAATTGAGATAAAACAGCACCGAGGCCTCTTCCACTCGCATTGGTTGCGATAAAACTTTTGAGTTTGGGGTCGAAGCCTTGGAGAGCTGGTGCAGACCAAATATCTTTTTTATGCTATCCATACATTAAAGGCATTCTCTAGACCAAGGAAAGACACTCCCTTTTTTGAGCAACCCTAGGAAAGACCCGACTTCCTCTTTGTTTTGCAGTGGGGGCTTTTTTTATAGCGTCAACAAGTTCCGGGTTAGGGCAGATACCACATGCACTTATCTGGTGTCAAAGGTAAATTACGCTTTTCATGGCTATTGTACATTTTGACTTTTCTGCCGGCAATCCTTTTTTCGCTAACACTTGTATAACTTTGATCAAAACCTCAACATGTTCTCCACTATCTTTCCCCATAATGAGGATATCGTCCTGGAAGAACAATACGTTTTTCATGTCTTTGAAAATGAGGTGCATGATACATTGAAATATGGCAGCCGCTGATGCCAACCCGAAAGGGACTCGCTTAAACTGGAAAATCCCACTCGGGGTGACAAAAGCAGTGAGATGTTTACTGTCCTCATGGAAGGGAACCTGATGGTACACGGATGATAAGTCTATTGTGGAAAACCATACCATGTTCTTGGTAGCTGAAAGCAATTTCGATATCTTGGGAAGTGGAAATACATCTATGAAAATGTTTTTGTTACGCTCCCTCAAGTCCACATACAAACGGACCTTGCCGTTGGCCTTGCGTGCGACGACAAGGGGGGCGACCCAATCAGAAGATTCCACACATTCGATTATACCATTGTACACCAGTTTTTGGATTTCTGCAATCACTTCGTCTTTAACTCCCAGAGGGATGTTTCATACCTTATGAATGCATGGTCTAGCACAGGGGTACTCATAGTACGGCCCGCGGGCCGCCAGCGGTCCGGCAAGCCTTCCCTGGCGGCCCGCGGACCTTCCAGACATCGTACCTGGTTGCACCGCCGGTTGCAGCAGCGCGGCGCTATGGGGGGCCGGGCGATTCTTTTAAAAGCCAAGTCACTTGTAAATGAGGCTTTGTTGTATTTTACCTCTTTTTAGTGCCCCTGCATCTCCCCTCTGAATGAGTGGCGATGCAGGGGCGCTAAGAGGAGATGAAATACAACAAAGCCTCATTAACATCAGTGTTAAAGGCAGTGCCCCGACACTGCGATCAAAGAACAACAGACACTGCTGCTACGTGCGCCATCATGAAAGAACAGATGGCAACAGTTTTCCTCTCCTCACGTTTGCTCCACATTAAGACTGAAATGCGAACAAAGTCCAAGATTTATTGCATTGTATTAGTTCAAATTAGCAAGCACATTCTTATGGAAAGTGAGGTTTCAGATCCGGCTCCTTTGGTATTAAAATACAACATATTTGCCAAATTGAATTCAGCACCTACACGAAATAACCGAAAATGCCCTGCAAAAAGTGGAGAGAATAGCAAGTCAAAAGACAAGTCATGCATATAAACTATACTTTATGTTGACAAATATGATAATTTGCTCTCAGAAATGTCCGCAAGTTCCATTTGCCCTTTTGGTTTAAATAGGATTCATATTTTTCAAATTTCGAGGGTTTATATATTATTGAAAATCCTCACTGAATGCTTCGGTAGAAGAAGAAGATTGTTTGGAAGCATATGGACCTTTAGAAATTACAAACATGTCACCAATTAATATTTTCACTGTTGCTTGCTGACGTAAAGGTCACGCCAGGAATGTTTAGGTTTCCAGTTTGAAAGGCAAAACGTGCCACTCCCTCGTTAGATGAAAAGCTAGAAATGTACATAAATTGCCTCATTACCAAGTGAATGGTCTTTAAAAGACCCGTGAAGTACTTGGGTGCGGCGGCTGTGTGCGCTCTGTCCACTCTGTGGCCCGCCCCGCCTCCCCTCTCATCGTGTGCAGTTCAGGAGAGAAATTGTTTGTAGAGAGGCAGATGTAAGGGAATATCGCAAGGACGCCTTTTAGGGCTGAATCGAGGTACGTGGTCAAAAGAACGGGAACAGCGTGCCTTTGTGCTCTGAAAAGGCCATAACCCTGATACCATGTGTCAGAAACGTAAGAGGAGCAGCCGTGCAATGAGACACAGAAGACTAGAGAAAACAGGGGAAGACGTGGTAAAACTGGGGAAGAAAGAAAAAATAGGAGAGAGAACAAAAGCACAGGTACAGGACTAAAAGGAGAAGAGAGAAAGGATACAGGAGAGGGCAAAGGAGTAGTAGAGCGTGAAAAGAAGAACTAAAGTGAGACAAAAATGAGAAGAATGACAATGAATGAAAGACAAATAAGACTGACATGGTGAAAAGAAAATAAGTCAGAAAAAGAAAACACTGATAAAATGACCCAGAGATAAAAAAGAGAGAGAAGACAACTTAACAAAGAAGCGACAACAGGGCAACCAGCAGGCCATTTGGAGGAAGGCCAAACCATACCTGAGAAATTTAGAGAATAGGTGCTACCATGTTTCTTATTATAGTGTTTTTTCGGAGGTTCTGTTTTACGTCATCTTTTGCTGCATTACAAAAGTCTAAAAACGTTACACTAAAAATATAATTTCTTTCCAATACGTCTTTCTTGAAACTTTATTACATTCAACTGCCAAATCACTAAAAAAGCAGAGGGGGAAGACAGAGAGAGGGAGAGACAGAGAGAGAGGGAGGGAGAGGGAGACAGAGTGAGAGGGAGGGAGGGAGACAGAGGGAGAACAGAGGAGGAGGGAGGGAGACAGAGAGAGGGAGACAGAGTGAGTGAGACAGAGTGAGTGAGACAGAGAGGGAGGGAGAGAGAGAAAGGGAGACAAACAGAGTGATGGAGACAGAGGGAGAGAGAGAGATAGAGAGAGGGAGGGAGACGGAGAGAGAGAGAGGGAGAGTGATAGAGAGAAGGAGAGAGAGAGAGGGAGAGTGATAGAGAGAAGGAGGGAGAGAGAGAGAGAGAGGGAGGGAGAGAGGGAGGGAGACAGAGGGAGACAGAGGGAGGGAGACAGAGAGAGGGAGGGAGACAGAGCGATAGATAGATAGATAGATAGATAGATAGATAGATAGATAGATAGATAGATAGATAGATAGATAGATAGATAGATAGATAGATAGATATGTGTGAATGTCTGGTCTGGTGGCTCAGTGGGCGAAGGCGTCCGCTGCAGGGGCCTGTGTTCAACCTCATGGTCATAGTTTTTTTTTGGTCTAGCCCCGCCCCCTCCCCCACTGGCCCCGCCCCCACCGGTGCGGCCCTCAGCCAGAAACCACACTGTAAATTTGGCCCCCGAGAGAAAGTTTGTGAGTACCCCTGGTCTAGCATTTGCCTTAAGGATTATTTTATGAGAAAATCCCTTAAATTCACCAATGCCTCCAGAGAAAACACTGGGAAATCTTGTAGTAAACTCTTCACTTAGGTCTCCATGTTCAGGATCAACACTCAGGGCGGGTTTTTATTATTGGGATCTAAGCGTATCCCAAGCTCACCATAATCCCACCAACCCAAAACACACGGTCCAGCTAAAGACACATACAGGTTACACATTGCTTGTCTCCCTTTAAACTCAAAAGGGAGATTGCGAAAACCTAGGAGTTTGTTGGGTTCTCCTGTGTAGCTTTCTGGATGTACATCAGGGCTTTCCAGATTAGGACCAACTATGGTACTAAATAACTCATCTCATTTGTTTTTGTTAACAATAGTTTAGGGTGACCCCGAGTCAGCCATCAAGGTCACTAGTACACCACCAGCCAAAATCTCAAACTGTTTTTTTCCTTTGTTTACCATGAACCATGCTCTCATTATCATGTATGCAGCAAACCTTATTTTCTTCACATTTTACGGATTTGGATTTGCGACATGCCCGAGCAAAATGACCAGACATTTTACAATATGCACACCTTTGACCTAAAGCTGGACATTTTCTATCATTAGCAAGACGTGAAGAGCTACCACAAAGGTAACATTTTCCTTTCATGTCCAAGAACTTCTCTGCCCGATCTTTGTTCCCGCCTTTTTCTTTAACAGGCTGTTGCTTATCATATTTCTTTTTAATCTGTTCAGGACGGGCATAGTTAGTTTTTATGACCTTTACCATTTAATCTCCATTATCCATTTTGGTCTTGGCGATGACAGTTTTTGCGCATCATGAAGTTAGTTCGGCTTCACTGATGATGGCAGTAACTTCCCGTAAGCTTGCATCCAAAGATTATCCTAGAGGTTTTGGTTGTTGCAGTGCATAATTAATTGGTCGCAAATTAATTCTTCTTCAATGACGCCAAATTTGCAGGATAAGGCTAATCTTCTGAGAGAAGCATTACAATCCTCTACTTTCTCATAAGGTTCCTGCTTCGTATGGTAAATATTAAATCTATGCACAGCTTTACACACAGTAGGCGCAAAGTATGCATTAAGATCTGCGATGGCTTGAGTGAAAGCATTCACTTCTCTTCCAGCGAAGGTTTTTTTTAATTCTATTGTAAACTCTAAACCCTCCTGGACCTAAACAATGTAACAGGATTTTCTTTTTTCTCTCTGGTGGCTGTTCTTTGCTTTCAAAAGCATCCAGGTAATTTATTAATTAATCCATTCTTCCCATCTCTGGCTAGAGACTTCACAGTCTTTTCCCATGAATTGCTGTGGAGCGGGTAAGTTCATGGTTGCCATAGCCATGGTAAATAGTAATTTTGGTAAAATAATAGGTATGAAATGAAAGAAAATTAATTAAAAGAATATGAAGGGTTAATAAAAAGCACCTTGGATGATACGCAGTGTGCGTATCACTGTTGAATGTTGATATCCTGAAGTCGCCAATAAAATCGTAGTTGAAATGCACGCTGTGCAAAGTGAAGAAATTCTTGCCGATGCGGGCACTTTTTAAATAAGCGCATCAAACTCGCCGGTGTAAACACTTCTTCGACTGTGCCCGTCCAAATGGCTGCACGCAGTGTCACCTTGCGTGACCTCGGTGGTGATGCGTTAGGTGCTGGCGCCCTGAGACGACATCTTGTGTTACGTCACTATCCCCGACGTGTGCAGGAGAGGCTGGATCGAGTGTGGAATACCGCCGCCACTCGAAACATGCGGCCGAAGCGCAGTTTCCCCAACGGTTCTGCACGTGCCCCGTTCAAGATAATTCAGGTAGTTCCCATAGCCACATATAAAACAGTACCTTAAATGTAAGTCGCACGTCGTAAGTTTGTGCCGAGGTGGGGATGCTTGTAAATATCTTCCTTCGCGGTCGTGGAATGAGAAATTAGGAGTCATTTATTTTTATCTTCAGCTGCGTGGGTTCGTGGGGTTTAAATATCCCGTCGCCATTGTTGGAAAGAATAAATGGTCAAAACGTAGTCTTGGTAGTTACTTCTTTATTCGTTACTTAAACCCCCAAGGCAGCATGGAAGTGGGGACGCAACCGCCAGTAAGCAGGTCCTTCCCGTAATGCTCACCCAGCTCTAGAATCCCCACAATCTACACACTCTGGAGTGACATAAGCACACGCTCGAGCACCTACACAACACATGCCACCCATCACTTTGTTAGAGATTGTCAGAACGTGCTGTTCTCTCTACCAGTGTAGACCATGGCCGGGGTGAGTGACTCCGTAGCTGGGTCTTGTGGCTCAGTGGACTATTGCATCCATTGACGAGATCTGTGCTTGAGCCACTGGTCACAGGTTCTAATCTGCTGGGCCCACCCACTCGTTCATCTTTCTGAAGATGACAACATGAGCACCATTGTGTTGGTCAACAATGAACATCTGAGATTCCGCACCGAGATACCTTTCTGATGAATGCGGGCTTCATAAATACATGTTCTATTACTCCGTGATTCATAAACCTCAAACTACACTAAGCAGCCGGGCCGGATGGGGACCTCTTCCTCTTATGGATGCAGTGAAAGTGACCCGTCGTAGCCCTGGAAACTAAGGACCCGACTCACAAAACTGCACTAGCAAGTGTGATGCATGTGCAAAAACTGACTGATGTGCACACGGCGTGTCCCCAATAAAAGTCTTCCACCTCATGGCGTACTAGGAACTGGTGGATATTCTAGCACACCTCTTATTCGTGGCGCTCCGACATCTACACCTGGCCCCACTTTGCTTCAGTTGTGGTGGTTCTGAAGAGATGGGGGGCTGTCACGGGGGAAAGTACAGCACAGCTTCCCTGGTACTCCATTGTAGGCCTCATGCATGAGTGGTGGTGTAAGCTTTAACATCAGCAGGCCCAAGTCCCCTTGCCCACATGACCATGGAGACAGTGCATACAGCTGTGTGTGTGAAGGTACCGCTGCTGGAGCAGGGTTTTCTGTTTAAACCCGAACATCAGCTTATATTTCTATATGTTATAATTAAAATTACTAAAGAATAATTACTAGATATTAATTTTGTCGAGTGGTCTGACTAATCAACCTTACTAATGAAAGAATTACACGTGGGAATGCAATTGCATGGCTTAATTAATACGTGAATTAAGTTGGTGAGCAAATTAATTAAATACGTGTGGCTAAAGTGCTATTTGTTATGTGTTTGCGCTTTAAAATAATATGCTTTAATGCTTCTTTATGTCGCAAATGGCTAGATAAATACATACACATAAGGGTATTAGTGGGAATTAACACTGTATAATCAATACGATGTAGTAACGTTGTTTTGTGTTTTCCTTTAATTAAGATTGTCCATTTTGGCCTATTGGAAAATGGCCGACATTTACAGCCTGCATTTGAGTAGATGAAATATGAAGAGAGGCCTCGCTGAATATGGTTGAACATGACCTCGGCCTCTGTCAGAGCTAAAAGTTTCCGAAAGGACAGCACAGCAGCTCTGGGCTCATCGCCAGATATCCTTGGAAGAGAATAATAGTCACAATGAACATTTTGATAAACTTGCGGTGGCTTCACTATAATTCCGGAGAAGAGCATCCATGAATGTTGCAGATTTAGTTTGTGCTTCCTTCTTCCGTGTTTTTATTTTTGAGATATTCGAGAGCGGAGGTTTTTTCTAAATGTTGCGAGCCAACATCCTTTCCTGCTCGCTCTGCTCAACGGACGCGTGGAGCTTGTTTGTAACTTTTAATGTGTAAGTTTTAGTATAAATATTGTTACACTAGAGAGGGTCTAAGGCCACTTCTTCTTGAACCTATGCTCGAGAGGATCGATGCTGATTGAGAGGACGGCGACTCGGGAGACTTTACTGAGAGACCTGTCCTGACCTAAATACAACATTTAGCTAGAATAGGTAACTATGAGAATAATGATTTTGCTATTGGATGACTTTCATTTGAACTAATTTAGATAAAATAACCTTTTGTTTGAATTACAGTGTCGGGTGGTTATTTCTTTGTCAATTTATTGAGATCTCAAATATGTTCCTATCGTTTAAATCATGACTCGAGACAAATCAATTAGGTTGCATTGACCTCAGATTAGATGCAGATTGATTTAGGAGTTCTCTCGTATATTCAGTGTGGATAGAGTAATGGAATGAATGTTGGTGTGATGGGCCCCAGCGTATGATGAGTGTATGTGCGTATGACGGTGGAATTACTCTGTCCGTGGAATTAGGGAGAATTTATAAGCTCCGATCTGCAGCACCGCTTGGTTCTCCATGGATGGCTTGGATGAAGCTGCAAGGCCTCGCCCTCTTGCTGGTAGGTCCCCATCGTGCAGCAGAACCTGCGAGATGTAAGACTGATGCAGGCATCAATGTGCAAGAAGCATTCTGCCCAAAACATGTGGTCACACTTTCACCAGTCCGCCCAAAGTCGCCTACATGTATTCTTAGCACCACAATGGCTGGCACACCCCGCTGCACAAATGCATGAGGGACATTGAGGGGTTGGCAGGAGTTGCAGCTGCGACCCTTGGCTTGCCTCATGGCACCCCTGGGCCCTTCCTTTGTAACCCCAGGGGCAACCCACCCTTATGTGTATCAGTGTTCCACACTCTTTGTTTTGTGTGTATTTTTCTATTACACTAACAGTGCATAATAACCTATTATTCCCTGCTAATGTAATACAAAACATATCAACAGGAGCTGGAAAACCATCCTTGCTGGCAGCTGAAGTAAATGAAATAAAATGCTTTTAAGTGTATTTTGCCAGTGAGAGTGTGGGTGAGAATGTATATGTGGGAGTGTGTGTGTGGATCTGTTTGTATGTGCGAGCATGTGTCTGTGAGAGAAAGCGAGTGATTGTGTGACAGGTATTGAGGGAGAATATGTCAGAATGAGTGAGATTGATTGTCAGTTTAAGTGAGCAGAAGTGAGTGAGCGTGACTGCAGGAGAGTTAGAGTGAGTATGAATGATGAGTAAGAGTGTATGAGAGCATGAGTAAGAATGTGAATGAAAATGAATGAGATTGACAGTGAGTGCAAATTTGTAACTGGGAAAGAGAAGGAGTAAGTCAGATTGAGTACGAAGAACTGAAAATGATTTAGTGAAAGTGTGATTACATGAGTGTGAGTGAAAAAATATGAGTGAGAGCGAGTAAGAGTAAATGTGAGTGATAGTTAGGGAGTATGAACAAATGAGTGGGAATGACTGTTCCAGAGTGAGTGAGAATATGTGAGACGGAGTGAGAGTGTGAGCACAAATGAGTATGAGTAAGTGAACATGTATGAGCATGTCAGAAAAAAATGTGAGTGAATGCGCATAAGTGACAATTAGTGAGTGAGAGTAAAAGTGAGTGTCAGTAAATGAGAACAAGTGTGAATGAGTGAATGGAAGCAAGCATGGGTGAGAATGTGGTGTTGTGCTTGTGTGTCTGCTTTGGCCCTGGCATACTGATGGTAATTCTTGGCTTCTTGAGGTACTTATGGCAATATAGTGGCACTGGCATGCTACGGGTAATCTTGTTATATGGAACGCCCATGGCAAAAAGCTTGTCCTCGCATACGGAAGTAATTTTTGACATAAGGGTCCCTCCAAGCATGTGAACGGTATTAATGGCAAACATCTGGTACTGTCATATTGTATGTAAGTTTTGGTGTGAGGAGCCACCCATGGCATATGTGGGTCGCCCATGACCAGCTGCTGGGCCAGGCACAATGAAGGTAATTTTTTGACACGTGGGACACACTTTGCACATTTTGAAAAAAATGGGGTCAACTCATCGAGTGTGTGAAGTTTCATTGGCTTTCCACTCCACGGAAGGACTTGACTATTTAAGGAGTGCCCACTCAGAACCTATTGCTTTCTAGCATATTTATGTTTAATGTGCTTCAAATGCCCCATTTGAGCCCCCCACACCCTCTCCCTAGGAAGGGTCAGGCTCACTCACTACAAGTCAGGGTATGTAATTCACCCCGGCATTTTCAGAGCTCACCAGCTCCCACTGGAAAACAGTAGATAAACAGTGTCTTGTTGGGCACTATTTACTTTCTGCAGCTCCCACTGGGACTGGACCTGGACACTACCCTTGGGGCTTTATAACATATTTAAATTCAGCAGTGAAATGCACACTCTTCCGATTAAATACAACATGAACTAAAAACAAAGCAATTTGAGAGGATGATAAGTCAAAATGTTTTAACAATTTTTACAGCACGCATGCATAATATTTAAGGGAATATATCTCAGTTTTTATGTGCTCTGAATATAATTACACAAAAAATGTTCCTTTTCTTTAGTCTAATTAGCAAAATCTTGTTCGTGCTCTACATTTATTTCCAACATTTCACATGCCATGCCAATTCCCTACGCTGAGGGAAAGATTCATTAATTAACCTAGGCATTTGGACACATGATGAGAGAGCTAAAATGAGAAAGGAAAATAGCACATAATGTACTCCTGAAGCCAACATGCCTCTTCCTCTCTTTACTGGCCCACTCTGCCTCCAGGCTGTCTCTCTAGGTCCCTTTCCGAAAACTCAACGCATTTAATTGTGATAATTTTTCTAAGAAGTTGGGGGAATCAAACCCAAACTTAATCCCAAATCAAGAATTGATGGGAAGCGCAAAGTAAACAAACATTGGCAAACTAATAGGCCTCCCCTATTGACTTATTGGCTTTGACAATCTTTTTGAGCCGTGCTGTATAGCATCCCACGGAGTGCAAAATGGTGCTTTTTAGCCCATACACTTTTTGGTAGGTGAGACTCGTGTTTTACTCTTTTTAAAAAAATACTTCTCAACAGAGGTGCAATACTTCTAATTGGAGAGTACCGGCAATTCTCAGAAGCTAGTAGGTACTCTGGTATGGGCTACCTTTACTTAGATTTCTCCATTTTAAGCACTACTAAAGCACAATTAAGGTGGAAGGTGACAATATTGCGTCAAAGTAATGGTCACAAATGAGATGACGTGGGCTCCTTGACTGACACAAATAACTCGGGAAGAAACAAATGTCAAGCTAGAAAGGGAGGTATTGCTAGTCAAGAACTATTTGAGCTACATAGATCTTAGATATCTGTTTACCCAACAGTTGCTCATTGGTGTAGACCTTTTTTTCTGGAGCTTGCATACCCTCTCAGGTGGACTGCACCATAGAAACTGCAATCTTGAATCTACAACCTTCCTAGATCATGATCACAAGATCTTCAGACTACAACCTTCTTAGACCCTGATCACAAGACCTTAAAATTACCACCTTCTTAGATACAGATCACAAGACCTTAACACTACAACCTTCCTAGATCATGATCACAAGATCTTCAAACTACCACCTTCTTAGATACAGATCACAAGATCTTCAAACTACCACCTTCTTAGACCCTGATCACAAGACCTTAAAACTACCACCTTCTTAGATACAGATCACATGATCTTGAAACTACAACCTTCTTAGACTCTGATCACAAGTTTTGCAATAAAGTACCACTCTAGGTGAATCTGGAGCTTATGCCTGATTCAGGATTACAAGTCCAGTGGGAGGCCAGCGCTGCTTGGTGGTCACTGTACCTGCTTCTCTTAAAGGATAAAAACCTTAACAGTGGGTCAATACTGGAGGCCGTAATAACCACATCTAGTGGTATTGGTAATTGCAGATACGGTATTACTGCAGCAGTCTCACAGCGTTCCTTGAAACGACCCCCTAGAGTACAGTTCTGTGTGCCTCCAAGCACCTCACAGGTGCGTTCTTGCGCTTTTCTGTAGTGTTCTAGAAAAGATATATATTTTTATATATTTTCAGTGTCAGGAAAAAACCTGGCTGTTTTTTTCCTTGAGGTGTTAGCCTACTGCCAGCTACATTTACACATGACTTCCACTGGTGTTTCACTTTCTTTATAAAAGTATGTTAGTGGTATTTAACATCTGGCTTGCCTCCGTTCTATTGTACGCCAGTCTCTCGGTAAAGAACGTGTCTGTGTTAATGAGTACAGATCGTCTGCGTCACATGGCTCAAGCAGGTAGTTTAAGGTCTATTGATTTCAATTCTGCATTTCCATTCAATCTGAATTTTTGGGCAGGCCATTTCATTTCGGTACAAAATTGTAACAATTGGGAAATAAAATTACACTGGATCGATAGATAGGCTGTGTAATTTGTTTTGGTTGTTCTCTGGAGGGTGCGGGTTGATACTTTACATATAAATAAAAAGATGCTTGCTCGCTAAAAAACATCACCAATTACCATGAGGACTTGAGTGCAAAGGAACCGTATAAACCAGTGAGATTACGTCAATGTGCTAAACACGTCATCAAAGCTCCTTGAAGCTGCCTTGGAAAGGTATCATGCATGAGAATCTAACCTCAGTAGGCGCAAAGGGTGGAAATGTGTTCCACATGAGATCTCATTGAACCCATGAGATCTGGACTGGCACCAGTGAAGTATGCAAGATGCCGCCAGCTTCACCGGAGTATTCGACGGGCCACCATGAAGAGACGGGATGGAAGGAGATTGGTAGGACCCTGCAAAGAGCTGTGTTTACTACACTGTCCTCTCATCCTTAGGATTGTCTTGTTCACAATCCTGTCTTTTCCATATACAACTCTGCAGTGTGGTATTTTGAATATGTCCCTGATTCGATGAAAAGTAATTGAAAATTGGAGAGCAGAAGAATGAATGATATTTGGATCGAATGAATTCAAGGACCTCGTACATATTGACAAGACTGATAATCATAGTGTATGGATTCTATCGTCTCGCAGGATCCCACTAAGACCTTCATATGACGGTGCACTATAGAACATTGTGATGTTCATTCACTAAAGAGCAGTGGTCAGAAGCAGCTGGTTTCCCAAGATCTCCAAGTGGCTGCTATCAAGTCTTAATGTTTGAAAATTGTCCTACCAGCTTTATAACTTTCCTAGGGGAGCTCTTACAGTATTGCACCACTCTACCTGGCAAAACAATTAGCCAAGAGGTCAATAAAAGCACAAGAGTAAAAGTTGGTTAAGTCAAGATACACCAAAAGGGAAGAGCAGAGACACATCTAAGTATTTGTAGTAGCTTTCCACCACACATGAACCTAGCACCACCTCTCCTGGACGAAACCCCACATCTTAACATAACATATGTATTTGTAAATTGCACGTTCACCCAGAAGGGCATTTTGGAGCTGAATAACAGATGTTAATTGTCACCCAACTCACTGGCCCTCATTTAATCGAGTTCAGAAAGAATGAAAGGCTGAGTGGATCCACCAGAATTTGAACCTGTGACCATGAGGTCAAACACAGGCCCCTACAGTGGATGCATTAGTCCACTGAGCCTCCAGACCTCAGCCTTCAGTGTTAAGGTCACCTGCTCTTCCCATCAACAGACCCAAAAAGCCTTCACTTCTCTCAGCTCCTGCCCCTGGTCATAGCCTCCTCGATGTACATGATCCGACCCATTTCTCATGAAGTATACAGATCATGTCACCTTTGCACGGTTTTGCACTCACTGGCTTCCTACTAAATAAAGAGTTACGTTCAAGACTCTGGCACAGTCAAGATCTGTCCCGCCTTATCGATTGTAGTCGTCATGTTAGGGCTCCTTCTATCGGCACCCAATACAGGCCCTCCAGCCATCGGCAAGATATAAACCTTTTTACTCCACGGTCAAAGCTCTACTGATTAGAACTCACGTCTTAGCCGTACTCGCACGTAAGATATGTATGGGGTGTAGTATGAATTCTGTGGATTATTAAACGGCAGGTACTGGAAGGGTATAAACAGCAAACCAAAGGCTGGGTAGTCATGTTTATCCAAGATTTTCATATGGCCACCGGTGATTTCCTATGGGTTTCCTACCGAAAAACTAATAAGGGCGTAGGTGAACATTAAGAATCATGAACGATACCATTTTTAGAGAAAAAAAAACCCACAGGCATCTTGTAAGAGCTTTTACAGGAACGTAGGACACAGATAAGACCCAAGGATGTCATACAAACCGCTGGGAAAATCTTGTGTGAGCACAATTTATTCTATTCTTTAAGGGAACTTAGCTCATTCTATTGGTCTAGTAGTATTTTTTGCTTTCACAAAGGAAATTTATAGGGTAACCTTGTACAGGTCGAATATCTATCTGGCATATTTAGAGTGATCCACCTTTTGCACAGTGCACCGTGGATATGATCCACAGCAGAATTATTACAACCTCTTTTAGAAACACTTGTTGAGTCTTTCAACATAAGAAAACAAGCATTCTACTGCACTACAGGTGTCCAACAAACAAAATACCAGCCACTTACAGGGTAGCATGCCAACCTGATGGTAAGGAGGGAACAGAATGCCAACCTGATGGGCGGGGGGGGCGGGGGGGGGGAATAACAGGACGGGGGACAACCGAAACTCACATGTGTGTGTGCTCGAAAAGTCTTAGTTTGAATTCCCTCGAGGCCAATTTTGCCAATTCAGCCAGGTTGGTACAATTATTATTAAATATAGAGTGATATTAACATGTCTTATTTACACTAGCTTAGAAAGGTGGCATGATGCTCCACATAGAAAACAGGCTACTATTAATCATCTTATTACTACACACACACACTCACACACACACACACACACACACACATTTTAAAGGGAAAAATGAGGAAGCAAAAGAGAAATCAGAAACTTCAGACACAGGCAACGGCAAAGGGCTTCATTAAATGACAAAGTCCTCATTGCAAGTGTGCACTGTCCTGGAATGATCAGAGGCAGGAAGTCTGGACCTGATAACTCCAGCCTCGGACACACCAGTCCTGCTGGACGGTGCTCATAAATGCCTCTTTTTATATGGTCACATTTGTTCTGGACTGATGCTGTTGGTTTGTTAACTCTGCTCACTAAGTCACTGTTAACCAGGCCCAAGTGCATGTGTTCTGACCCTTCAAACATGGCAAAATTGACTACACTCCTGATTGGCATATTTAACTTGAGTATAAATCCATAGTATTTGCTACTGAAGTGTACCCACAGCCTGTAAGTTAAATGTCACTAGTAGACCACAGCATATATTGTGCAACCAATAAAGTGATAATGCATGTCTCCAGGACTATCCCTGCAGCCTCTGTAGGCAGCATTAATAATACTGCCAATTCGACCTGGCAAAATAAACTTTTGCCAGGCCTAAATCTTCCTTTTTAGGTCTCGCTGAGCCAAAGGCTCGAAGAGACATTTTGTATGTGGGCTTTTCAAAGTGCTGCTGGCTGGCCTAACGCTTGCGTTCACGCGATCGTGCACGCACGCAGCCGGCCGCCAGCAGCACTTTGAAAACTCGTGCGTCATCACGATCACTTTCGCTTTCAGAGCGATCGCAATCTCGATGACGCACGCGCACACACAACTCCCGCTTCTCCCCCTCCCCCACCACATATTGCATCTCCGCCCGCTCGCGCGTGGCCAATGCTTGTTTGTTGAGGGTGCATAGAATCCGACCCTAGACACGTGTTGTACAACTTCCCTGTCTGCTGCGGCCTGCCTTTCAACTCTTACGGCCCGCTCCCCTCCGAGGGCCGCCAGTGGGACTTCCCTCCCCACCTCGCGCCCTCCCCTGCCTGCAGTGGCTCGCGCCTGGCGATGACAGTAGGTGCCCTGTTCGAGTGAGTGCAGTCAGTGTGTGTGCGATATGGGAAAGCAATCAGCCAAGGACTGTTTTTTTCTTTCTGCATGCCTGCAGTCATGCACATACCGGGCGTCGTAATGCTCGCAACACCTCTATTTTTTAAGAATGGTAAGCTTTAACTCAGCGCGGTGTCCATTTATTTTAATTTTATCTGCAGCTTCAAAGCTTTTTAATTTTATTTGCAGCTTCAAAGCTGCAGCTGCCTATTTGACGCTCCTCCCACGTCTTCATCAGCGGCCGGCCTCAGCCTCTTCCGGATCATCACTCCAGCCGCAGAGGCCACGGTGATCAGCCGCTGAGCCAGGCTAAGACCTGCCCGCCTCTCCTCCTCCCCTGCAGCAGCTGATCAGCAGCCCACCACACCAGAATAAGTTGTGTGGCATGCAGGAACTGTGGATAGTAAGTATTACCTTTACCCCCATGCTGTTTGTTTTTGGCTTAGTATTTGCCGCCAAAAATAAAACCATGTTCCCTAATGCCGAAGTCTGCAGCTCAGGCCGTGGTGCCACATCCTCAGCCACTGTGCTGCTTTTATTTTTCATGGGCTGCCGCCCTATAACTTGCAGTTCCTGCAAGGAAAGGGCAGCTGACCTGCAGTGCCACCATGTTGGGAGCAGGGTTTGTATTAGGTGGCGCTGTAGGACGGGAGTTAGTGTGGAGTGTACGATATACCAAACACTGCTTAACTGCTGGACGGGGCACTACTTCCTGTAATGTGTTCCCGGCACTACGAATCTGCTGTCTGGCCCAGGGTGCAGTAGCACAGCTGTGGAGCTGCAGTCCATACAGGCAACAGCTGGTCTGTTATGTTTTTTTTCTTTGCATTCTGCACTGATAGACAGTAGAAAACTTCATAGTTTGGGGAGACTTTTTCATTTAAATTCTCTCTGTTGTAAATTCCGTTGTTTTAAATGGTTAGCAGGTTCTACTAGGTTAAGACCATAATCGTTATGTTCTAGCTTGGCAAAGTCCTGCATTTTGTAGTTACCCACTCTTACAAACGTCTGTGTTGCTGTGACGTCTGAGCTCTGCTTCCATGTGCCTATGTTTGAACCCTAAAGTAAAATGGTGTCAAATGCGTCATTGTGCTTATGTGCATTAGAATATATATGTTGCAACTCTCTCACATCCGTCACAACTCCTTCACATCTATGTGCACACTGCGGCAATGTAGAAATGTTGAGAAGCGGCAGTGGGGCGCTCATGTGTGCCTGTTTGTCACGAAACGATTTATAGTAACGGAAAGTATTGGGGCACTAAACATACACATGAGCTATATTATAATTTAATTTACAGGCATGGGGAAAATGAACATGGAATTTACCACGTTGCCACTGTGTTCGTGGAATTGCGCAATAAGTTCCAATCCGCTTACAAGGGAAAACATTTTTATATTCACAGCGGTGTTTTAACAGATTTATTTCTCTAAAGCTTGTGCGAAATGTGTTCAGCAGCTTACTTACCGTAGTATGCTATAATGTGCACATTTGTTTTGGGGAATCATATTACTTTTTACTACTTTGGGGAAACGTCACACATTTTTTGTAAACCGTGTGTTCCTACTCTTTTCTCATATGTAGCAACAACACTACGCAAACATCAAATGGGTCCCAGTCTGACACCTTTTATATCCGTAATAAAATGCCCTAAAACCCAAAATAATTAGCCCAAAAATGCCCACATTAGTTGCCACGAGTCACACATTTACACAACTTTTATGCGCACATTAGAAAACTATTAGATTAGACTACATACTATTGCTTTGCAAATGCTTGTCTTGACTTGCAAATTCACTTCATTTGAATTAAAGCTCCCATACAGCGTCAGGGCATTGCTTTGGTGGTGTCCTCTATTGTCTCAATATCAGGATCGAGAATTCCTGGATAAAGTTGTTTTTGTCTCTTGTATGAGTGCCTTAGGCATTTTTGTCATCTGAGGTATTAATATTTTATTCTACAGTGCGGGAGGGTCCCATCTGGTCCTGTGATTTCTCTTTCTTTGTGACCTTTAGGTGCTTAAGACCATGTGTAAAGGACAGTTGGTTTACACCTTGAGTGCCTCATATGTATTGTCACCCTTGAAAAAGTGTATCTATTTTGTGGGATAAGATAAGAGACGACTTATCACATATGAGCCTTAGGTGAGTGTCTGAAAATGATGCTTTTCAGCTTTTTGCATTTGTTGATGAAGTACATTTTAGGTACAGAATTTAGTGGCTGTACTGCTGGTCTTACATATGTTGTTTCCAGATATATTTTAGATTATTGACTCCAATTTGTGGGTGTTCTGTTCTCACTGTCTGGCTCCTCATCAGCGTGCTACATTTTCCTCTTGCAATTTCACCCTTTTTTCTGCGTGAATGTATTTCGCCCTCTGATAAATCGGCTACTATTGTTTCACCCACATAACACAACTTATCTTTTTTTCTTTTTAGCGTAGTGACGCATTTGCAACACTAGGGCATAATTCTTTCCTACTAATGGCATTAAGGGCACAGAGGCAAAGTTTATGCTTCCTAATCCCTTTACTACTTCAAAATTATAGCATGTCAAAACAAGCATTTGCATAGCCAATAGGTGTCGCCTTTGGGACCTTATAAGTGTTTAGCCATGCAACAGTTAATGTTGTTGTACCAAGGATATTGTGCTGGATAACTAAACACTTATAAGGTCCCAAAGGCGAGACCTATTGGCTATGCCAATGCTTGTTAATACTTACAAGTATCCTGTCCTAGATGCATATAGGTCAAGACGCATGTGTAGTTCTGTTTTGCATGCCCTGGCAATAACAAATCTCCAAAGCCATTTCTCACTGAGGCAAGGCTGGTTCTCCTATAGAAAAGCACTGGGTTATATTATAGCATCTTATAATGCAAAACTTCAATTTGGAAATAAGTAGAAAAACTATGCAAGGACTAGTTTTAATAGTAATTTAAAATCCAACCTAATGGTCAAGTCGTATATTATATTTCTAATTTTAAAAATGGCAGTTTGAGAAAGTTGTGATTTTTCTCCCTGGGCCAAATGTGCCTTTCTGCCAGTGTTTAGTGTCACCGAACTGTTAATGTCTCTCATGAGGTGAGATGTGTTTTACTCCAGGACAGTGGACAAAGGGCCTGGGTGTGGGGAGGTGTTTTTTCCCTGAATAGGATGGCCTGGGGGATGTGCCCAGCCTCAGCTTCAGTGGAAACGTACGTTGTCGCTGACAGATGTAGCTTTCACCCAAGCCTGCCTCCCTTTTGTCCTCATATCAAGCCTGCCTCAAAACTCAGTGGGAGGAAGAGCTTCTTCAAAATGGTTTTGGAAGTGGTAGGTAGAGAGTGGCACTGTGGTATGGTTTACAGTAAAACACACAGAAGCACAGCAATAATGGTCAGCCCTGAGAATCTTTACCCGATTGGTTAGGTAGTGGTCAGGAGTTTTTCCCACTCACAGGCTGGCACTGGGCATAAATGTGGCATTCCCAGTACCCTCTTCAGAACACCTTTGGACCTGTGGAAGACAAAACAAGGACTGCACCCGCTGGTGTGGCCTTTGAGCAGACTCCTAAAAGCTGGATCTGCTCCCACTTCTACCCAGGACTAAGAAGTGGACTCCAAGAGTCAATTGGCTGGACACAAAAGATGCAGGAAGCTTTCCTGAAGAGCACAGCTGATCAGTTCTAACTGGATTTTCCCTGGATCCTGCTGGTGGCATCTACTGGAGGGTCCTATCCCGTAAGTGATGTCCCTAAGGACTTGGATCCCTTAGATAAGTGTCAGAGTGTACTCCTCCTACCTAAGACTTAGAAACTTTTTCAAGGACTTTTGCCTGGAGAACCGACAGAAGACGGTACAAACCTTCAGGTGCGTTGCCGGGTCCTCTCGCTCAGAGCTTTTCCGCTGCAGCTAATCAGTTTCAAAGAGATGTCGCAGAGAAGGTATCGGACCTCGTGGAGCCCTTGTTTAGCTAAGGCTTGCAGCCCTGCCCTGCTGGAGGAATCCAAGCGCCAACCCAATCCCTCCCCCGTGGCCAGACCCCACGGCACATCTCCCATTTGCAGCCAGCCCCATGCTGTGCACAGTCTTCGGCCCTATGGCCCACCCACCATGAAGCAGCCGGCACAGCCGCAGGCAGCAAACCTCATGCTTGGTTTAGGGTTAGCTGCAGGACCTGGCTGCAGGCCAGGTCCTGCGTCCATCTCCCTTCGGCAGACAGCCACCTGGAGGCAGCAAACAAGTCGCACATGGCCTTTGGTCGTGCTTGGCATGGGGTTAGCTGCAGGGCCTGTCTTGCAGCCACACCATGCTTTCAACTCCCCGTAGGCAGCCAGTCCCATGCTGTGCACAGCCTTTGGCCGTGCACAATGGGGAGTTGGCCAAGACATGGCCTGGCACAAGGCCCTGTGGCTAAACTCCCAGCAGGCTGCCAATCCTCACCGCACATAGCCTTAGGCATGTGCAGCGTAAGGTTGGCCTTCGGGCCCAGGAGACCCTATACCCTGGGGCCAAAACATAAATATTATGGGGAAGGGGGCATGCAGCCCTCCTCTTCGACCATTAATCAGCCCAAGGGGCACTATCCCCTGGGACCAAATACAAATAAACAGGGGAGGAGGAAATACAGCCTCCCTCCCTGAGTCTTCTTAGGGCCAGAAGACCCCATCCCCCAGGGCTAAAATCTAAGTGAAGGGGGGGGTGCTGCCCCCCCCCCCCCCCCACCCCCCCACCCTGAGCCTCATAGGCCCTGGAGAACAGATTCTCTGTGGCAAGCGTTTTTTGGTGTTTTTATAAAGGGGGGGGGGCACGCAACCCCTTCCAAGAGCCTTTCTCAGGCCCCGCGGACCCCATCCCTCGGGCAAAATGAACTTAAACAATTTTTAATTTTTTTCCATTTATAAAGCGCCCAAATCACCCCATCCGGGTATCTTCGCGCTAAGACTGCCATAATCAACTAAGAAGGGACAAATCAGAACAGTGTAATTTTCAGAAACTTTCTAAACGCCAGGTAGTCCGTACATTGCTGTAAGTGGATGGGAAGTTGATTCCAGTAGCAAGGGGCCAGGTGGAAAAAGGCTTTGCGGCCCAAAAAGGTGTTTTTTTTAAGCGCAGGACTTGGAGAAGTGCTTTAGCTCCAGAACGGAGGGGCCTGGAAGGCAGATAACTGATGAATTTGTTGTTTAGGTTACTGGGGCCTAAGTTGTTTATAGATTTATAAACAATACCCGTACTGGTAACCAGTGCAATTTATGAAGAAGGGGGAGAGATGCGGTTCGGGGGGAGGGGAGGCCTGGGGGGGGCATTAGCCACCAGGCGGTCCGCAGTGTTCTGGACTACCTGCAATTTGTTTATGGAGCTATCATTAGCTGAAATCAGGAAAGCGTTAAAGTAATCCAGACGATTTAGCACTAATGCTGAATCAAGGTTTTCCATGTGGAAAGAGGTAAGAAAGGGAAGACTCTTCGGAGAAGACTAAGGCTGTGGAAGCATGCTCCAGCAGTAGAGGTGGTATGCCGCCCCCCAATGTGAGTTTATGGTCTATTCAGACTCCAAGGTTTTTTACCACCTGTTTCGGACTTAGAGCGGTACCCAGTTCCTCTGGCCACCAGCTGGGAGACCACTTTACCGTCGCTTCTCCAAACAGCATTATCTCTGACTTTCCAGCATTGAGCTGAAGAAAGTTATCTTTCATCCAGTCTGCGATGACTTTCATACCCTCCGGAAAGGTGGTCTGAATGATGGAATTGGCTTTGTCGAAGGAGAGTAGGAGGTGGGTGTCATCAGCGTAGGATATAGAAATAAATCCTAACTTCCTCAGTAGTCTTGCCAGGGGAGTAACATAAATGTTGAATAAAGTAGGGCTCACACATGAGCTCTGTGGTACTCCCTTGGTCATCCTGGTGGTCTGCGAGCGAAAGGGGCCCAGGTTAATGGACTGAGTTGTGTCAGACAGAAAGTTAGCCATCCACTTCAAGGCATTCCCTTTAAGGCCTATGTCCCCCAGTCTCCCAAATAGAGTCTGGTGGGAGATGGTGTTGAATTCTGCGGACAGATCAAGCAGCACCAAAAGTACCGCTTGACCATTATCCAGCAGCAATCTGATGTTTTCAGTGACTGCCACCAACGCAGACTCTATACTATGTTTGGGTCGGAATCCAGATTGAGAGGAATCCAGATGGTTCGAGGACTCCATGAATTCGGACAAGGGACATGGGAGGAAGACTGTGTCGCGAGGCGTAGAATGGCACCCGCCACATTGTTGTCGATATAGTGGCAGTCAATCAGATCTCTCCAAGAGATCTGTCGGAACTGCGAATCTACAGGAGCATGATCTATACAAAGATTTGGAGCAAAAACTACTTAAAGAATTTACACCAAATCTCAAAAAGCACCCTTTCTGGACCAAGTTGGAGCTTTCTGTCATATTTGGTGTAAATCCCTTCAGAAGTTTACACTGTAGCTGTGTCTAAAGTTCCTATGGAAAAATGAATAAGGAAAATCATTTAGGACCCCCCTATTTTATCGGCCCCTGCTTGACGGATCTCACTGAAATTCTACATGCGAGAACTAGTCAAAAAGTAGTTCTTTTTTAGAAAGTTTTCTTCAGATTTGTCAAACAAGGCCAGAGTTATTAGCAACAAATGGAAACATGATCCTGTGAAGACAGCGTTGTAAAGGCGGTCTCCTCTTGAGGGCAGGGGCTGCAGGCTGTAGCATTCCCTGGCCCCCAGCCTGCTCCCTGCAGCAGCCTGGGGGGAGCAGATTCTATTTCTCCATGGACAAGCACAAGTAAGATGTTTACTCCTGCACCCTCCACAGGCAGTCCCATAGACTTTTTCCTAGATTGTGCTCAGCAGGTGGAAAATCTCTGCATTTAAAAAAAGTTAAAACCTGCACAGTAAAGCACTTGGTAAATCTGTGTCCAAGCAGCTATTTTCCATTTTGAGTGGGTGAGGGGTGGACTTTTAAAGGCCGAGCTTTGCTGCTAATATACTGACTGGAAACTTAAATCGTGGCCCTGTGGTGTCTCTGCAGAAAAGTCCAGCCAACACACAGCGAGAGCCATAGGCGTATAAGGTTTTCTTGAGTTATTTCATGTGAGTTCTGACGTTGATGTACAGTGTTTGTACCAGACCAAGATTACTATGGTGCAGGGGATGAGAGGTGGTGGGAAGGTTCCATACATCATGTGTGGAGCACAGTATTCCATCATGTGGCAATGTCTACACACATTCTCTTGGAGCCCTGCGTTGCATCTGCCGGGTTCTGTTTACATTCACACCCCAGTTTGTACAGCTCCCAGAGCTTCTTAAAATAAACCTTAGACTGGCCCTATGCATGAATTGTAGCAGTAATTAGGAAGAACAGCATTATAGCAACTTCATTCATCATATAGTCGTCCCCTGGCTTACCTCGTCTTTGTATTCTCGGTGCCAGGATGTACCTGGCACCGAAAATGGATCATCCCTTTTATTCTATTTGTGTGCTCATGAATCCACCTCCACCCAGTGTGTTCAGAAGCTGCCTCTTTAGTGTGCTCAGTGGCAGAGGACTTCTGTTCAACAGATAGCTAGCCACAGCCATCAAGCTAGCGATGGACTTCAAAATGCAGCTGTTGCTAAACCTCTGCCTTACCCAAAATAAACACAAACCTTCGTTGATTTGTGTACCCTTGAGGTGGCATTTTTAGTTACAGGTTACAGTGGCATCAGTTCCCTTTATAGAAGGACTGCAGTCATGCAGCATCCAAGACACCGAGTGCCCTCTCTCCGATGCCTTTTGCCTCTTGTAGTGCTGAGAGTCAGTGATTCGGGGCAGCCCATTGGCTGTGCACCTGGCTAGATCATTGAAGGATCCAGGACTTAGGACTCTGCTGGTTCCTCTGGTCCTGAAAGGTTACCCTGACCTCCTTGGCTCTGCAAAAACTGTGTGGGTTGAAGCCACAGGATGCAATCTATGGTCCTACTGGTGGAGTCTGGATGCTTAAAGTCACTGTCTCAAAGGAAAGTTTACATGGGATGGGCAAAACTGCGTAATTCTTTCCATGTCTGATTCTGGAGATCTGAGGCTCATTCAGGCTGTGACATGAGCCTCCAAACCTTTAGGACATCTTATCACAAGAACTAGCGGAACATCTGCACAATATCCATCCGCTGCATCAGCGTCTTATTGGTCTTCCCCAGTACTCCTTCCAAGCCAGAGGAAAGGTCCTCAACGTTACTCTCTTTGCCTAGTTGAAGCTTCCCTGAATCTCTCTCTTGAGGATTCAGACAGGCTGGCTCAACGCAAGCAGCAAGGTCCATTTAAAGACTAACATTAGAAAAATATACACTGAAAAAGCCTGCGTTACAAAGTAAGGATAGGACGTGTAGCGTAGGGCAAGAGGAAGAGCGAGCCAACACTTCGGACTTGTCTAGCACTGAGGGACTTCTGTGACACCATTTTGAAAGGATTAAAGGGACACTTTCCTCCCTAGAGATGAATTTATTAGTTTCCACTAACAGTGCTGGACTGTCCATGTAGACCCATGGGAAACACCGGGAGACTGAGGAACAGGGGCTACTTTTAGGGGTGAAAGGAAGAATCGGCCGTCCAGCTTGGCAGATATCCCCGGTGGAACACATACCATTGTACTGTAGACACGTGAACTCTTTGCCTTCCACAAATTCACACGTAAGTGGTCGGGCTCGGTTGGTACATTCACTAGGTACAAGATGGGGCTGGTCTGAACACATTTTGCAAGGCTATTTGTAACTTCCAGATCACAACTGTCCACTAGTCCAGGAAGTCTACCCTTTTCGGGTACAATCTATGCATAAATATATCTTACGGAGCTCTTCTCAGCTAATCGGACAAATCTCAGGCTATTGAGGATCAACAGAAGTCCTACGGTCATCATTCGACTACGAAAGCGGTGGTACTAAGTTAGGGATGGATAAATAGGAAAATAGTACCTAAAAATTCCATTAATGGACACTGGGTAATGTGGCGTCACCTGAGTGACATAAGCACTAATGCAAGTCCTTAAAAGCCCGCCTGCCCCTCTGGCTGAATATTAAAATACAGGCATAAATGGGGTACTGTAGGCGTACTACTTCCCTAGACCCCAGTGGCACTGCACCTGGTGCACTCGTACTAGTTTTCCCTCTGTTTCAGGTCTCCAAGGTCCGCCTACTACCTACCCTTCCTTCCTTCATTCTCCACTCCCTACGTCCATCCTTCTCATCTTCTTCCTGTCACATTTTTCTCCCTACCTCTTCCTCTGTCTCACTCGCTCCCCATCCACCGTCTCTCACTCGAATATATCTCTTTCCTCCCTTCTCGTTGGGCATCCTTATTTCTGGCTTTTTTCTTTTCTTCTTTCCTTGCCCCTTTTTTGGCCTTATTTCATTTTCTTTCTCTTTTATTCCTAAGTCCTTTTCCCATCCATTCTGTCACATTTACATCTCCTCCTCCCCTATCCCTCACCCTCTGCTTTTCTTTCATTTCTTTCGTCTGTCTTCTACATTTCTCTCCCATCCCCTACTTCTCCAGCACCACTCCCCATCTTCCCCCAAACAGTAAAAGTAGAGCCAAGCCCCCCACAAGCAGCCTCTAAAACAGCTACAGCTGGTGCAGGACAGAATGGGCCCTCTCACACCCCTAGGCCCTGGTGCCACTGCACCGGCTGCGAGTTATGACAAGATAAAGTTACATTGCATACTTGTCTGAATAGTAAATACTAATCTATTGAAATGTAAAATCAATCTATGGTCTTGCCTGTTCCTCAGGGGTGTTCTTGCCATGCCCCTCCACGCTTCCTGCATCTCCTCTGCTAACAGCCAACTCCAGGAGGTGCTCTTGTGGGAGCCTCACCATTGGCTCCTGTGGCCTCCAGGAGATGGGCTAGTGGCTCCTGGCTTTCCAGAGTCACTGGAGGCTAGGCCTCTGGGGAGTCTCCCCTCCCACTATCTCACGTCAGCTAGAATTGGTCTGTGCACTTGACCGCTGGCAAGAAATGGGAGTAAACAATAAGACCATATGTGGGATTGCTATTAGATGGAGCATGAGTGGGTTTACCCGGGTACCCCACCACTCTATGTGGCCACCAATTCTCTATGACGATCCTAGCATACTATTGCATAGCATTAGCAACCATGTATGGTGAGTAGGCCTGGGTGGAGTTCGCGGAGTTCCATGAAGTGACAAAAAACTCCACTGCTCTCTGCAGAGTTCGGCAAGCGGCAGAGCGAGGCAAGTCGCCCGGCTCGCACTGATTTTTAGCACCAGGCATTTGTCCCGGGTTGTAAAATCAGTGCAAATGGCACCACATGCAACGCAGAAGGTGCCGCTTCTTTCTGCCACTGAAGTAGATGTCCTACTTGAGTGGCAGCTTCCTCAACGTGAGCAGCAGGTTTCTCAACGCGAGCGATAGCGACCTGCCGCGACTGCCCGCGCTGAGAAATCTCGCCGGGAGGTGGTCTAGCATTTGATTTTCCTCGCTCACCAGCTTAATGTTGTTGAGCCACGAGAGAAAAAAAAAACTCCACTCTGTGCCGCTATGCAGAGTTTTTTGGAACTCCCTGCCCTACGCTCTAAACTCTGCAAACTCCGTGAGAGGAGCAGAGTTTACTGCCCAGGCCTAATGGTTAGTTGTTGCCCATGGCAGCCCCATGTAGACTCCTGCAAGGGCCTAGCTCAATAAGGAAGGGCAGGCAGACACTCTAGCTCCTAGAAGCATCAATCTGTACATCAAAGCAGGCCCTGCAGCTATGTGAAGGAGAGACTCTTGCACTGTACCCAGAGGAAACCATGCAGCTTATTACTCTGAATCCCCGCTTCTCTTCATGATCCAGGTCACCTGATCTAGTACAAAGAAGACCAGACGGTGAGATTTTAGCAGAAAATAAAACCCGCCCTTAGATATTCAGAACTGTTCGACCGTTTATATTGAGATGACCCTCACTCAGGTCCTGTAGATCTGCTCCTTTTGGCATTGACATTATTCAAAAGCAGATTTTACAAATGTGCAGTTGAAAGGTGAGGTGGGGGGCCACCAGTGCTGTGCAAGGGCATGGATGAAGCGCTCTCAGAAACAGATGGGGCTCCCTGAACTTCACTCGAAGAATGGGGGGACCTCTGCCTCTTACTCACTAGATAGCACAAGGCTCACTAGCATGGCACTGTGATTAACACCCATGGAATCAGGAGCTGACAGTCTGCAGCCAAGATTAGATAGGCCTCTTTTTCTGGTATCACTACATGTACCATTGACTCTTATGCTGTCTCAGAATAAGAAAACCCAAAAATGTTTATCATTTTTTACAAAAAGCTAAATTACATAAAGCTACATCATGCAAAACTAAATCAATATGTAACACGAATAAATCTGTTCTGAAACATAAATCTATTCCTTGCATAAATTAATCGATTTATAAAAAGCAATAACGTAATCATAAAATCGAAATGCAGTGGTAAAAATCAACCATTTTGAAGTACGTCAATTGAAGAGATTTTCAAACATTTTAGGGGTGAGTCGTAACTAGGAGCCGATCTCAAACTGGTGTTCTTTTTAGACAACTTGAAGCTTGATGACTAAAATATTCCATGATTCAGCTTTTGCTGGGGAGAGGATGTGGTCCGCCGGCTAGATTGCCGACTTTGGTGCTGGAAACCAAGGTTCGAGCCCAGTGGCCAAACTTGAGGGGGCCCCCCTGCAAAGCACAATGAGGACCCCCCCAGCGGCCCTGCCCACCACCTACCACCATCCACCAATTAGTTATCACTAATCTGCATCTCACATGGGAGACAAGGAAGGCCACAAGACAGGTCCGCGGGGCTTTTTTATGGGGTCTTTATGGCCGTAGAAATGAGCTGTGCCCCCCACCCGACAGAATGTGCATTGCATGTGAAATTTCACCCTCTTACAAAGAGAGATGTTAAAAAAATAAAAATAAATCTCGCTCCTTAAACACAAAGTGTGTCTTGTGTGTGAGTGCAAGTCAAAATAAGTGCACGGAGGTTTGTTTACACGATCCTCGGCAGACGTGATCATAATGAGTGATGACGGGTGTCTGGCCATGCAGGTTATACGGCGAACATACAGGATCCTCATCAGCTAATTCGGCCACTAATCATCGCTTCTCATGTTTAAACCGCTCTATCTGCGCTCTTAATCCCAGCGCGAACGTTACGGAGTAACCGCTTTATCTTGGGATTGTTTCACTCCCGATGAAGTGTGCTGCGAAATACTGACTGAAAGGGCATCTTATGCTACAAGTTGTGTAAGTGCCTGGAGCAGCGCCCTTGTGCCCACTCGAGCAAGTACAGTCAAATACTCATGCTGCAGGTTGGTGTGAGTGCTCCTCCTGCAAGAACCCTGACACTTAACGAACGTGGTGTCGGTGCATCTGCCCGCACATGTACCTGGAGTAGATTCCCGTAAATGCGGACACCGTAAACCCTCGCGACCCCCGGCACCAGAGAGTGAGGGTTTACGATGAACTGATTGTAACACAGGTCCATTTACATACAATGCAATAAAATATACCGTGCACTGTTTTAAATAGTTTTTGCGTATGTATTTAACAACAATGACTTTTCAAATTATGTTGCTCAACGACACTAATGCATGTTACTATTTTCAGTGCGACAGTGCTTCATGATTGTGAATGGAGAAGCAGAGGAGCTAATTAAATATAAACAGATCTTGCTTTAAATTAATTTAGTAAACAGTCACTGTACAGGACCTATATTCGGGAAAAACACCAACCTTTCCCTGGCAAAGCTCGATGTTAGCACATCTCAGTATGTACTTTCACAATATCAATGAAAAAGTTCTCTTGCCGTCATGGGTCAAGTGCCTGCTGACGAGAGAGACCCTGGACACTTTTCGGCAGCAGGCTGGTTGCCGGACTCTCATAACGGTTTTTAACCATCTTATCCCATTCTTGACTTCCGCTTTCGGCGCTCCATAATGGAGGGCAGCGACCGTGGTCTGCAAGGCTGGTTGCAGACAGACTCAGGCCTTGAGTAACCGCAGGCCGTAGCAATTTCAGTTTGCCGCCTAGCCCCAGTCCACCTCCAGTGATAGTCATCCAGGCCACTCATCTGTCCTGACTCCTGCGCGGACGTCCTGTGACATACTGAATTCTCTCATCTGCCAATTGCAATTATATAGGAAATGACACGGGGAAGAGCAGGTAATAACAGCTGTTAGCAGTGGGTGGCCCGGGCCGGTGCGAGCTGCAGCAGGCAGCGCTGAGAGCGCCGCGGCCTGCGCCATGATTATTTGCATAAAACAACAACAATTGCCAATACTGATTTTATATCCAACATTACTTCAGAGGTGCATAGAAATGAAGTCCATGACAACCCTATTTCACAATTAAATTCTTTCAAATTTATTTCAAAATGATTTTTCACTTTTTAATTCAAAGAAGATCTGCTCAAGTTTTCTTCAACATTTTATAAAACACAATAACACTAAAACACATTCTTTGTCCAAAAATAATCAAACCTCTTTTACTACTACTCACCACACTATCTTCTTCATACAACTCACAATCCCCATTCGCATACACTTATAACTCCCACATAACTACAGCCATACAACACAGCCTCTTCCTGACTACCTAGACCTGTTTGATATTATTGAAACACCAGGGGTATCAACCAAACAACAACAACCAATTTACATAATAGTCTTTCAAGTGCACTCTTACCCAAAATATACAGCTATTTTGAATTAACAACAACTTTACTGTGCACGAAAGCAAGGAAAATAAACACAAGTTTGTTTGGCACAATAACAAAAGGTTGACGCGTTTCAAACCCACTTCTTAAGGGGTTCTCTTGAGGACCAAAATAGCTCTTAACTGATGTGGTACAATCCAACACTCATTTCACAAGAAATAGTGTTTGGAGAGTGTAGATGTTTTCGAACAACTCGTCATGCAAAAGTTGCACGAGAGCTTAAGCACGCGTGAAAATACAAAATTGTTCCTTCTAATACGTCCGTTTTTGATAGAGGGCAGCTCCGGAATAAATCTTTGCTTGCTGCCTCTTTTGTGAAAAAAATTCTTTCTTCAGTCCATCATCCAACGTTATGCTCGCATGACACGATTGGAAAGGTGTCTGCGTGCAGCCATTAAAACTCCATGATTATTTGCAGCGCTTCTCCGCAGCACTGCCTCATACTAGCCAGCCACCCTAAGGCACGCAAAACAAACTCCCCGCGCGGGCCGCGCTCCAAAAGCAGGATATGACGTCCCCAGCAATGACGTCAGGCTGATAGAGGCTGCGCCGCATGGATTGAAAAGCGCAATAATGCAGTTGGGTGAGCCTTCCAGCAGACTGCTGCAAGCCCCAAGCTTGCTGGAGCAGCACGCTCAAGCCACGGGCGGCGCCGTGTCTGTGAGTGTAAGTGTAGTGTACAGTGCGCTTAGGGGGCCCCTGTAGCTCGGGGGCCCCCCTGCACCGCAAGGGCCTTTGTTACGCCCATGAAACATAGTAATTGGCCGTGTGCCATGTGCACACAATCCATACTACCCAGTCTGTTGATAGCTGATGGGTGTTGGCCATATTTGAAGTTTTTGAGTTGGGCAGGAAGCATTGCCACAAGATGTATTCTCGTTTCAGCATGACCCTATAATGAATATTGTATTGTATTGTAATTGCATTTATATGGCTCTTCCTAAACCTGACGAGGCATTGAAGCCCTTTTTAGGCGAGTAGCCCACTACTCCGAAACCCATAAAGGATTAGTGGTGAATTTGAATAGTAAATTATGAAAGTGATTTGAGTGGTGCATATGTTAGACAGTTATTTGGATTGAGAAGAATAGTGAAGGGATAGAAGAGGGGAAAGGTTGTGTATTTATATTGCGCTTGCTACTCTTGCTGGGGTGATGAAGCGCTTTTCTAGTGAGTGGAATGCTACTTCAGAACTCATAAAACATTTGAGGTGAATTCGTATAGCGGAATATGAAAGTAATTTGAGTGGTGGATATGTTAGTCAGGTATTTGGATTGACAGAGGAGGGAAAACATTTTTGCATTTATATAGCGTTTGCTACCCCTCCTGGGGTGGTGAATGGCTTTTTTGGCGGGTAGTATGCTACTCCCGAACCCATAAAAGATTAGTAGTGAATTAGTATAGTGAAATATGAAAGTAATTTGAGCGGTAGATATGTTAGTCAGTTATTTGGATTGAAAAGGATAGTGAAGGGATAGAAAAGGGAAACGCTTGCATTTATATAGCGCTTGGTACCCCTGATGAGATGTTGAAGTGCCTTTTCGGTGAGTAGCATGCTACTCCGGAACTCATAAAGGATTATTGAACTACAGATAGTTTTTTCTGAAAATAGGAGGCTACCATTTGTCATAGATTAGTTTTACAAAAATGTAACTGAAAACTATTCAGGTGAGGGGAGGCTAAAGTAGCAAGCTGGGGGATGAGCCATGTCAAAAAAGAATATATTCCAGACCTCATTAATAAACTGCAATTGACTAATGTGACGCTGAAAACTTTTAGGAATTTCCCACATTTGAAATATGCAGCAGCTCTGCATCTTTAACTCCCGAAATGCTGCTGCTCGGTATCTCCCACATGACGTCACAAATGACATACCATTATTGAAATACCAATGTCTTTATTGGTCGCATCACTGATGACACCCCTCGATCTATACTTTTCATTGGTTTAGCTGCTTGCGTGGCTAGCTGCAAGTGTTGGCATTTATATAGCATGAAGCCAGCTGGGAATCAACAGAGAGCCACGTGCACTGAGGCATTCTCCCATAGGCACGGAATGGGTGAAACCCCTCCATACATCTGGCCCAGAGTGCCTTACATCGAAAGAAGACTTTTTGAGGTTGTGTACATTAAGTGGGCTTTCCACACAATTACGTGACATTTCACATTTCTTTAGGTGTGGGAAGAGTAAGTGATGTGGCCAGAAGCACTCCATTTTGGTCAACTGTTGAAGGACGGACCGGAATCAAGGTTTTCATATTCCAAAGTCAACAACTGGCCAACTACACCGCGAATGGTTCCCGTTCCTCCCTTTTCTTCTCGAATTGAGCATTTGGGCGAGTGCGAATGTATGCATGCATTTATGTGTGCGTGACAGAATCACTATTGCACGGGCTTTTTTTGTGTGTCCTTCAGCTCACCTTCAAAAAAGGTATCAATAATATAAGGAATCTAACTATGCCTTGATATAGATACTGCACAATTCTTTCCCACCCTGTTTCCACTCTTGCATCAGCAACCAAACATCTCACCATTCCCCTCTCCCCCTCCTGCACTTGGCCATCCATAGGCTGCATAAATTGAGGTGGCATGTGCAGCTGGATAAATAAAGGCTGCAAATTGTGTTTCCTACATTTTTTGTACGAAGCTTCAAAAACGCAGCTGGCCTTGCAATTTCTTTTGGAAAGCGGAAACACAGTTTTTACACATAAATTAAAAAATTTTACCTCAACCTTTTCAGCTAGCCGACACAGTTGTAATGTCCGGCGGGACACATTCTAGTGTTTCACAGGAAGCTGTAACCTCAGCCACTCCCTCGAGGGCTGGACACACTGCACCCCCACATCCATCCATCACGGGTGCCACGAGTGACGTGGCCCCATCAATAAAAGGGCCCGGGTACACGTGCTCGGGGCCAGTTACTACACTACCTCGCCTGGTGTCTGTGTCTACCAATTATGTAATGCAGGCCAGAGGCCCAACACCACATTGGCGACGAGGCGGGTTTGACCCCGCGTGCCCACAGCTCGGCGCTGCGTCGTCTCTCATAGGGAGGAAGCATGCCTGAAGCTGCAACATCCTTCACCGTGCTGCCCATCGGTTCCACCAGAAACAAGAGGGAAAAGAGCTCCCCATGTGGCACCAACTACAGCGCAGCGACGATCCACTCTGGTGAGAGCGAGAGCCCTGCGATGCCAGCATGGCACCCGCTGCCGCGCGGACTGAGGGTGCTTGCAATCAAAAGGCCCCGTGACCCTCGCCGTGGGGCAACAGGGAGAGCCGTCATGCCACGTCCGAACAAGGCGCTGCACAGCCAAGTGGCATCCCTGCCTCACTGACTCTCACCAGACCAGCCCGAGGCATCAGCTGAACTAGTGAAGCATCACAGCCAGCACCACGCCCGAGGCGTCTTAGCGCTGCTGACCCACATTGCCTGCAAGCCCCACGGTCAGTGCCGTGACAGAGCGCATATCAGCACCGAACGTCCCAAGCGCATCCCAAGTGCCACACACAGGCCCCTAACCTCCCGCGTGTGAGGTCCGCAGCGAGGCCCACCCAGCATGCGCAGGACCCAGTGGAATTGCCCCACTGCCTATTACTGGAGTAGCACCCAGTGTACTGTGCACAAGGAGTCACCACCGTACTACAGGCGAACCTTCGTCACCACCGTGACAGGGAAAATATCACCCAGAGCGACGACCGGAAGTAGAAGGTTGTCACCTACTTCTACAGCCCACGCCTATTGCGAGCCAGCATGCTAACCGGTCCACAGAGAGGGAACCCAGCTGCCAGCGGAGACTCTGGGAAGACAACCGAGGCTCAGCTCACGGCCGCCTCCAGGGTGAGTGCCAAAACCTGCAGCCTGCATGCACACGGACCAGCAGCGCTGGAAAACGCGAGTGGTGTTGTGTAGCCCTGATCTGCCCAAAGGAGCCAAGTACATGCCTGCATGAGAGCGTCCCGCAGGTGCAGGAACTTCGCCGCGGCTGCCTGCAGCCAGAGTAATGGCTCCCGATGCCTTGAGCAGAAACGTCGGAGGTGCCACCTAGATGCGGCCCAGTGTACGGCACCCGGAGAGCAACAGACTATAATGTGACGACCCCGACGGGGCCCGCCGTGTTATGGAGGCACAATCTAGCGCGTCTACAGCAGCGGGTAGACAGAAGAAAAGACACAGTAGGAGCCGCCTTACCGCACCAGCGCAGTATGTCCCTGCGTGCTTGTCCTCAGCCCCAGCACCTTCCTGCACCAGGCCTGCCTAAGCTTCAGGAGCATGAGCGGGGTCACTGCAGCACCACCTAGCCTGCAGCGCCACCTGGCTGCCAGGGACAGCAGCGTGTCAGCTTCAACAAGGAGTGAAGAACACCGGCAAACCTACCCCCAGTAGAGCACAGCGCCACCTAGCGGCTGAGACACGGCACCTCACCAAAGCAGCACTAGTACAAGCATTTTCCCCATGAGGCAAGACGGCCACCAATACAAACCTGCGGACAGTGTTTGAACAGTTGACGTGAAACACTTACATACACAAGGGGAACTGGGACCATACAAGCATTGAGCGCAGCCAACTCTACCTCAGCAAAAACCGGAACACACAGCGCTTCAAAGCTCCCACACTGAGGCTAAAGACAGTCACGTATGGCAAGAGGGAATCAACCAAAAACGCAAGCGTCTGCACAACGTGACATGACAAAGGATACACGGAGGAGTGCATCACCTGTTCTACATCACTGAACTCTGTAAGTGTTAGAACAGAGCACTGCTTGCCACCTCTGCACAGCACAGCAACAAGCGGCAACAAGTGAGGCCGGCGGCGTAAGGATCGCGTCCCATACGCTACTGCCCATTCAGCTACGGCTGGAAAAGGGGGAGAAATCAAAAACGACTTAAGAAACCACCTGACGCACACTGACTTCCCACCGCAGCCAACATCAGCAGGCGAGAGTTGCAGACCAGTGACAAGTGTGGTTACATTACACCCCACAGACCAGCAGTACTAGAGCACAGCCCAGCATCCTGCTAACCGGCCGGCAACAGCAGTCAACAGGTCCCAGAGTGCGCACCGCCACCACCAGGAAGACTGCCTGCTCACACCCAGTTGCTGAGACGGACTGCACTAGGCACAGCAAGATGGGCCCTCAGAGAAGAAAGCCCATGAAGTGGCCCTCTGCACCCTGCAAGTGATCGCAGCAAGGGCACCTTCGAAGACCGTAAAGTCTCCAGGTAGCTGCCACACTCAAGAGCCCCAAGGTGCCCCAAGCTGCACCAGCGCAAACCAGCATCATATATGCAAGAGCACCACCTGCCACCTCTGCAAAGTACGGGGAGAGAATGACAAACCCCACAAGGAGCTACAAGAAACTCAGAGCTATACACGGACAGCCACCACTAGCAAGATAGGACGACCAGCTAAGACAGCGAAGTCTCAGGGGAAGCTGCCCCCAGCAATCGCGCAAGAAAGACTGGTGCAGAGCACACACCACATGTGGCTGCCCAACACCACCACCAGGGAAGAGGTCGCATCACCCGCTTACACTGGTGAACAGGCACAACCACACCACCTGCACCCCAAGTGCCAGGAGAAAGCGTCCAAGAACAGGACAGAGCACACAAAGTGCACGCAAGCCAGAAGCGCGCAGAAAGCCGCACCAGTGAACCTGACTGCACAGACAATCACCCAGGAGACGTCTTCAGAAAGAAGCACTGCTGGAGTCAGCAGGGAGATCCTCCTACATCTCCATCGCAGCAATAGCGATAGAGCCCGGAAGGAGCCAAACGCAGCACATAGGACGACCCTGTCTCCACTGCAACAGCAACACCCGCAGTGGGCCAAAGACCACCAAGTGTCCTCCCTCACACTGCCTCAAGACTGAGTCGGCGGTGACCCAAGACAGGAGTCGCACACCCCTCGTGGCTGGCCGCCACATCAACATGCGCTCCATCAACCAGTGATACATGACCAGACGTCCCGTCGCCCAGCAAGCAAGGAGCTCACCGGAACGAAGGCAGAAGCCGGCGCCACGACAGCGCCACCTCAAGGTCCAAGCGCAACGCCCTCGAAGAAAGAAGAGAGTGACAGCCCTGTCATCACGAAAATCGGAGGAACACAGGTGGGCTGAATAGACCAACAAAAGGGAGAAGACCGAGGACTCGCCCAGCAAGCCAAGAGCACACCCCGACACACCAGACAGCCACCAAGGCGGACTGACGTCCCTTGATACAGCTCCACGGGTGAACCGAACATAAGCCGCAGCAAGCGCAAACCGCGTCTCATTCCTACGCTTCCCCAGGCGACCGTCCATCCCCAAGTGTCGGCAGTCTAAGTCAAGTGGCATCCCTGCTCCTGTCCGCAGATGCCAAAGGTGAAGATCAGCACTGAGTGTCCGTCCTCACACCGCCTCAGGATGGAGTCGGCAGTGACCCCAAGCCAGGCAAGAGAGGATCCCCACACTCTACGTGTCAATCCGCCACAGACGCTCCACCTCAGCAAGGTGGAGGCACATGGATGCCAAGTCCCTCCTGACATCCAACTCTCCCAGCAAGTCACCACCACCTGTCATCCAGAGTCACCATATGGCTGGCAACCGCCATCATGCCAGCCATCATCACCTGCGTCAAACACCACTACCAGTGCACAAGTGGACTGGAGTCCTACACCGTTGCCACACCCGCCGACCAAAAGAAATCAGAAGCCACCTGGGAACCTGGCCTACACCATAACCACGGCAGCGAGTGCAAGTCTTGACCAAGACTCATTCACCCATGAGGGTTGTGCGTTCGACCAAGTAACGGCTCCTCAGCGGTCCTGCAGCTGCCCCCAGATGGCACACACGCAGCCCCCAGCGCAGCCCTCCTACAGTCCCGCAGCAACCCCGACGACGGGCCTCCCCAGGCGGGAGAGCGAGAAGAGACAGTGCCCCATCGACAGGTTACCGGTCACAGCCAAGCAGTTCAACAGGGACAGTCGGTCCCGCAACACCTCTGTGAATTCTCACTGTAGACTCCATCCACGGTCATGACGCAACCCACTGTAAAGAACTGAAAGAACTTACCGCAGACCCTCACCAATGTCAGCAAGGTGGGAGCCATGCAAGATCGTATGACATGTCATCATCAGTGAACTGACGGTATGCAGTGGACGTCTCCAGGCCAGCGGTCGTATCCTGAACTCCTCAGGTTAAACTATGGGTGCCCGCTGAGAAGGTCCTGCTGCAAGTCAAGTTACCAGCTCCTGTCTGACGTCGTCCTGCCACTTGACTTAGAAGACTGATGGACCCTGTGGTATTCAGATAACTGTTTGTTTTGTCCCCACATGTTGGACTAACGTTTTGTTTGTTCCTCACTAAAGTTGGGGAGAAATGCAATGTCCGGCGGGACACATTCTAGTGTTCCACAGGAAGCTGTAACCTCAGCCACTCCCTCGAGGGCTGGACACACTGCACCCCCACATCCATCCATCACGGGTGCCACGAGTGACGTGGCCCCGTCAATAAAAGAGCCCGGGTGCACTTGCTCGGGGCCAGTTACTACACTACCTCGCCTGGTGTCTGTGTCTACCAATTATGTAATGCGGGCCAGAGGCCCAACACCACAGCAGTAATGAGAGCATGTGTTTCGCCCGGGCAGGTGCGAGTTGCAGTAGGCAGCGCTGGGAGCGCCGTGGCCTGCGCCATGATTATTTGCAGCGCTTCTCCGCAGCACTGCCTCATACAAGCCAGCCGCCTTAAGGTGCGCAAAACAAACTCCCCGCGCGGGCCGCGCTCCAAAAGCAGGATATGACGTCCCCAGCAATGACGTCAGGCTGATAGAGGCTGATCCGCGGGGATTGAAAAGCGCAATAATGCAGTTGGGTGAGCCTTCCAGCAGACTGCTGCAAGCCCCAAGCTTGCTGGAGCAACACGCTCAAGCCACGTGTGGCGCCGCATCTGTAAGTGTAAGTGTAGTGTACAGTGCGCTTAGAGGGCCCCTGGAGCTCGGGGAGCCTTTGTTATGCCCCTGTTCGAGCCTCGGGGTCGCATCCACCTCCTGTGATTCTGAGCAAATCACTTAATCTCCCCGTGTCTGAATGTGTCCTTGTGTAACGTAACCGGTGCTTATGTAAAGCGCTCCAATACCTTTAGGTCGAGTTCGCTCTATATAAAACTGCTTTTAAAAAAATAAAAAATTGTCTGTGAAATAAGATTTTTTCCACCAATTTTTATTCAGGGGAATTTTCCTGCAATATCTTTGTTTTTAGGATGGACTATGCCGTGAAGTTTTTCGCCTGCTATAATGCATTGTCAGAAATTTTTATCATTATAGTTTTTTCATCGATCGTTTTGCAGGAGAATTTTAGGCAACTTTTCTTTAGGCTGAACTATGCCGCAAAAACGTTTTACTTGATTAGGATTTACCTTTGCTTCGAAGATCAACGTGGGATTACACCGTGACTCTCTTTGCCCTCTCAGCGCCAGCGTCAGCACCTCGCCGGACCCGCTTCGCGGGTCCCGCAGCGCCCACTAAACATCTGAAGGGCGGTCTGAAACGGCTGTGACTCAAGCGGGGCAAGAGCTAGTGGACAGGGCTGCGAGCAGCAGGGGACTCCATTGTCCAGGAGCCCCTGCGTGCCCAATTGCCTACACCTGGGCTGCTCTCCCTGGTCGACCCGCCCCCCTGAACAGTTTCCAGCTTAAAACGGAGCGTAAAAGCATCTTTTCTGGGATTTACCTTTGCTTCGAAGATCAACGTGGGATTACACCGTGACTCTCTTTGCCCTCTCAGCGCCAGCGTCAGCACCTCGCCGGACCCGCTTCGCGGGTCCCGCAGCGCCCACTACACATCTGAAGGGCGGTCTGAAACGGCTGTGACTCAAGCGGGGCAAGAGCTAGTGGACAGGGCTGCGAGCAGCAGGGGACTCCATTGTCCAGGAGCCCCTGCGTGCCCAATTGCCTACACCTGGGCTGCTCTCCCTGGTCGACCCGCCCCCCTGAACAGTTTCCAGCTTAAAACGGAGCGTAAAAGCATCTTTTCTGGGATTTACCTTTGCTTCGAAGATCAACGTGGGATTACACCGTGACTCTCTTTGCCCTCTCAGCGCCAGCGTCAGCACCTCGCCGGACCCGCTTCGCGGGTCCCGCAGCGCCCACTAAACATCTGAAGGGCGGTCTGAAACGGCTGTGACTCAAGCGGGGCAAGAGCTAGTGGACAGGGCTGCGAGCAGCAGGGGACTCCATTGTCCAGGAGCCCCTGCGTGCCCAATTGCCTACACCTGGGCTGCTCTCCCTGGTCGACCCGCCCCCCTGAACAGTTTCCAGCTTAAAACGGAGCGTAAAAGCATCTTTTCTGGGATTTACCTTTGCTTCGAAGATCAATGTGGGATTACACCGTGACTCTCTTTGCCCTCTCAGCGCCAGCGTCAGCACCTCGCCGGACCCGCTTCGCGGGTCCCGCAGCGCCCACTAAACATCTGAAGGGCGGTCTGAAACGGCTGTGACTCAAGCGGGGCAAGAGCTAGTGGACAGGGCTGCGAGCAGCAGGGGACTCCATTGTCTAGGAGCCCCTGCGTGCCCAATTGCCTACACCTGGGCTGCTCTCCCTGGTCGACCCGCCCCCTTCCTTACGCACTTTACACATTTAAGGATCTACCCTCCCACAGCGTGGGAGCGCGCGGGAGCGCCCGGGGCTAAGCCCGGGCCAAGGGCGGGCTCGTCTGAGCCCGTCCGTGACCGATCGAGGCCGGGCTGGGCCCGCCCCCTAACATCTGAGGAAGAAGATCTAAAAGGTGAGACCGCGCTTGCTGGGGTCTCTGGATCCATCTAACCAGTGGGCCCTGTGGCCAATTTATTCGTAGGATACAATGAATAAGCCTGGTAATAGAGAAGGCATGCCCTTGGGTTCAACAGGAGGTGCCTTAATGGGAACCCTTGAGAACTTTCTCGTACGTGTCCAGTCAGTTCTGGCTAAGGACATAGAGTTAACAGAAAAAAGACTGTCTCTTGATATTTTATGTGACAAGAGATCGTCACTGGCAACTATCGCGAGCTCCAGATCCCCACCGTGTCACACGCACGATACCTCGACATCTGCGGGGCTAACATCCCCTGCGATGGATCTGTGTAACAGTGCAACTATAGTATCCACTGAAACGTCGGGTGCCACGGTGGAAGGGTCATCTGTAGATACTGCCGTATCACAACCTAAGCCTTTGACAACTATCAAGACCCGCTCAGCAAGTAGCGCCAACGGGGGTTGTGCTAAACAGTATACAGGCCTAACCGGGAAAAACAAGCGCAGAGGCGGCCAACAGTCTACGGCAGCCAAAAAGGCGAATCCTGGACCTATGGTCGGCTCAGGATCAGATTCTGCTTTATGTCCTGAAACTACTATAAGAGAAGGAAGACAAAATTCACCGTTACTCGAGGGGGGTAACCCCGTGAACCAGGGAGACAAAGCTTTTTGGAAAACATTGGACACAATTTTAAAAAACGCATGTGCTCCTATTTACGAAAGACTAGGGTCAATCGAAAGCAGACTTGTGTGTATGGAACTGGCATGGTCTTCGGCGCGGCAACGTGTTGACGGAAGTGGCCAGAATAGTCAACTGGGATGTGCCAATGACCAAACTGGATGCTGTAAATCCAATTGCACTAAGAATACCCAAGTTAAGGTCAATGTTGCTGCAAATACCGAAACACAAAGGCCAACAGAACAATGCGACACAGTGGAAGAAGTCAACCACCAAAACGGAAAAAGTAACCAAAAATCTAGTCCAGCTGATGGTGGAACAAATAGAACTTTATCCACCTCAACAAATAACGTCGAACAGTCCGCGCAGGCACAATCCCTGGCCCAGCCCCCCTCAGGTTTGATTGATATACATCTCCCCCCCCCGAGGCTGCCCCATATGTAGTCGTTTTGACTGGTGTCCCACCCTTGGCAAATGGCACTAGGGAAACATACTGGGCCTTAAAAAACAAATGTATATTTTGGCTCAACACTAAACGGCCATTGCCGGGCAATATGCGTGCTGAAATCCTATTTGCCAGGAGGGTAAATTGGGTGGGCAGCAAACCTAAGACAATTAAGGGCGACTGTGTCATAATCAATTTTAGAGATAAACACTGTGTTGACTATATTTGTGGATGGTCCCAGATTGCTGACATTTCATCCCCAGTTAGAACAGCGCCACTATCTTACTTCTATGCTCTATCACCCCAACCTTTGTTAAAGCCATCTGGAAGGAAAGATATGCGCATGGGTCAATCAATGGGGGACATTAGGTCCTTTAATCGATATGATGTGTTGTCTG
This sequence comes from Triturus cristatus, assembly GCF_964204655.1. Classification (NCBI taxonomy): domain Eukaryota; kingdom Metazoa; phylum Chordata; class Amphibia; order Caudata; family Salamandridae; genus Triturus; species Triturus cristatus. The sequence goes on from NC_140588.1 coordinate 1,043,708,387, forward strand.
GTCTGTCTGATTGTGATTGACAGAAGTGCAATAGTGGTTGCTCCAGTCTTGAAAAGGAGTACGTAGCCCTTGGGACAGCCCATGGAAATAAAATGGTTGAGATGTTGAGAACGGTGAACCCCAGAATCGACAGTGATTCAAATATGATTGTAATAACAAGTGACATTATTAGAGATGTAGAGCAAGCCCCATGCCTTATGTCTGGACAGGACATACCAGCTAGAATGCCATCTGTTACGAATATAGGTCAATCTAAAGGAACCCTGGGCACTGCAGGATGCACAACATTTTTGTCCTGGAATGTAGCTGGTATAGGATCCAAATTAGCGTCACCATTATGGTCTGATTTCATTGATGACCATGATATCTGCCTCTTCCAGGAGACATGGTCGGTAGAGCCAGTGTTCAGGAAAGGCTATTTGAATTTTTATGTCCCTGCAGTCAAAAAGCCAAAGGGCCGTTCAGTAGGTGGTTTGGTCATATGGATTAAACAATCTCTAAAGTGCAAAATACATCCTTTCCAATACCAGCATAATGATATCCTAGGCATAAGAGTAAATTTCCCATCAAACTCGTGCATAGATATTTATAATGTTTATGCTAGAGGATTGCCGGGGGGTAAAAAGTCGGAGGTGGTAACTGCACTTAACTCTCTTATTGAATCAAGATCTACTAAAATATTCCCACTAGTAGCAGGTGACTTCAACACGACCTTCGAACCGTTGGGTCACCAGGACTTGCATTTATCGGAAGAGGAGGATATAAGATGGGGTATCCCGCAGCTCGAGACTAAAATAGTAAGCAAGTGGACTGAGGCTGCCTTACACCTAAAGGGGTTCTCTCTGACCAATCAACTGAGGGCGGCAAACGGTAGGACACCCTCTGACAGAAGAAGGTGTAAAACCTTTGATACTGGTGTTAGGTCTAGCACTATAGATTATATCTTGGTCCATCTCGGGATGTGGTATGGTCTCGAGGATATGATGGTAAAACCTCGAATTGAAAGTGACCATAACCCACTAGTAGCCTACTTTAGATCAGGCTTGGGAGAATGTATGGTTAATGCAAATGTCACGGAAGGTATGCCTGTTCGGCTTACAAATGACGAACGTCACCTGAAGTGGGAAAAAGTTGTACAGCAACCCGATCTTGTCGAGAAAATAGAAAGTAGTTTGGATGAGGTGCTGCTATTAATAGGGACGGATTGTAATATCACCCAATCTGATATAACTGCAGAGAACATACATACTACGTTCTTCGCCAAACTTAAAAGTTACTTTTGTGAAAAAACTTTAGCAAAACGATCCCACAAAAAAAAACAAGAGAATTGGTTTAATAATAATTGTCAGCAAGCACGGAAAGAACTAGGAATTGCGCTCAAATCTAAGGATCTGAGCAAAATAAAGCAGGCAAGGAGTAACTATAAGAGGGTATTATGGAATGCCAGAAAGGAGTGGGAGGAGAGTGAATGGCAAGACCTTAAGATCGCGTGTAGCGGAAAGAACCAAAAGAAGTTCTGGGACGTATTTAAGTGGAAAAGGGGGGAAGTTATAGAAAGTCCACATAATTCTGTTCCCCAGGATGATTGGATAAAGTTTTTTAAAAGTCAGTATGCTAAGGATACTGATGACAGCCAGTTTGTATACGAATCCATTTTTTATAGCGAATCGCCTTTTAGTGTTAGAGGTTGACAGAGCTCTTGATACTGTAAATCTAGGCCGGGCTCCAGGTATGGACCTAGTCCCTGTAGACGTGTTTGTATATGATAGACAGAGATGGCGCCTTTACATTGCCTACCTGGCTAATGCCATCGCTCAGGGTATGGCAATACCACAATCGTGGAAAGGCGCTGAAATAGTCCCTATCTATAAAAAAGGTGACAAGTCTTTGGCTAGCAACTACAGGCCTATTAGCTTAATAGACGCCATACAAAAAATTATTGGACGGCTGGTGCTGGGGAAAATCCAGTCTTGGATGGAGGATGCAAATATCCTGAGTCCTCTACAGGCTGGTTTTCGCCCCAAGACCAGTACTATTGACCAGGTTTTTAGATTCCTAATGCTGTATTGGAGGACAGTGGTTTTAGATAAAGGTGTCTTGTATGCAGTATTTGTCGACCTGCGGGCGGCATTTGATTTGGTCCCGCGTGGCAAACTGTGGCAAGTACTCAAGGAGCTGGGTATGGCACCGGAGTTGCTGGCACTTGTCGCCCGCTTACATGAGGACAATTTTGCTCGGGTACGCTGGGGTAAACCCGGAGAGGTTACCGAACCTTTCCCCGTTGAGAGGGGTGTGCGGCAGGGTTGTGTCTTGGCACCTACCCTGTTCTCACTCTTCGTCAACGGGGTGGCAGAGTTCCTCTCTAGGGTCCCAACGGACGCCCCAGCTTTGGCTGGGGTTCGTGTCCCGGTCCTCATGTTTGCGGATGACACTTTACTGGTTTCAAAAACTCCGATTGGCCTCCAGCTAACCTTGCGGCGCTTCGAAGAGTTTTGTCTATCGCGTGGACTGGAAATCAATGTCGCAAAGGCTAAGTTCATGGTGCTCAACGGCCCCAGACCCAATAAAATGTATAGACCATTCAAAGGTGCAATCCTTATGAATGGATCCTCACTAGAACAGGTCGATGCATTTACGTATCTGGGAGTAACATTGCAGAAAAATATGCACTGGAATAATCATATAGAACTTTCGACATTAAAATACCAGCAACAGTCTGGTGTTCTAATGAAACGGTTTAAAGCCTCGCAGTCACAGCCAATGGAGCCTTTTTTAGAGATATATACGATGAAGATCCGCAGCTCGGCTCTATACGGGTCCGAGCTGTGGCGGTATGGCAAAAACCCACATCGTTTGAATACTATGGAAAAGGAGTATATTCGGAAAGCTGTTGGTGTCCCCCAGAGCACCCCTTTGTTACCCCTTTTTCGAGATCTTGGCTTAAAATCTTTGCAGGACGTAGCCTATCTGCGTCCTTTGTTATATTGGCGCAGGGTATGGACAACCGATGAGCTTAGCCATTATGCAATGGGACTAAAGGACATCATAGAAAAAGATTCATCTCATAGGATTGAATGGTTGAAATCTTTAAAATCATTACTATATCGTATGGGATTGAGAGATCTTTGGGATGACCCCTCTAATGCAGACTTCCCTTCAAAAGACTTTTTGAAAAATAGCTATTGGGAGATGATTGGCTTAGAATTATATATTAAAGGGTGCTCATCTACTCTAACTGGCAGATTTCTGGAGTTTAAACCCGACACCAGACTGGAATTGTATTGGGGCTTAATAGAAGTTCCTTCTGATCGCAAATTCTTTTTCCAGTTCAGGATAGGCACACTTCCGGTGCGATCATTTACATCTCATTGGGTAATGGGGTCGGAAAGCAGATGCCCAAAATGTTTAGACAAGCATGAATCTATGAGCCATTTTGTCCTCTTTTGTCCGCTCTATACCGTTCCACGCAAGAAATGGGTATTACCTGTTTGCCGATTGTTGGGAACCAGAAATTACGTGGTAGCCATGAGAATTTTGTCAACTGATCCAAGCCCGACAATTTCTATTGCAATGGCAAAATACATTAAGTGGGCGTGGGCCATCCGGTCTAAATTGATCAAATGTCAAAGTAATTCTTAGAGGAAATAGACTAGATTATTATATATATTGGTTGGTTCGTCAATGTATCCAAGCATTCTGTCATTTCATTTTATGCTTTTTATATTTCGATTCATAAATGTAAAAATGTGTTGAAATTTTATGTATATTGTTTTATCACTTTTACAACTTAATTGTTGAATAAAGTATTGAATTGATTAATTCTCACCCTACAAGTTTTGCTTTGTTTTTCTACAGAAAAAACAGTTGCTGCTAATTTCTTTATCCAACTTTATTACAATGTCCTCGTATCTCAGGCCTTGCCCCATAGTACAGTTTCTAAAAGGTGGAAATTAAGCTTCCTGTTAAATGAAGGAAAATTGGCAGTTCCAGCAGATACTTTGAAGGAATGGTGTCGCTAAAACAAGCAGGAAAATGCCCCCCTACATCCAGGATGGTAATGAAATAGAGCCATAATTGTGTGAGAGGTCTCTCAGATCCCAGGGTGCCGTGTCACTGCACCTGCTGCACTATTCAGAACACCGCCCGCTGGTATAAAGGCAGAACTTATAAGTGAAAATGTCTAGGATAAGCAGTCGAGCTGCACTTCATAGGCATTCTAATGAAGGCTTGAACCCTGAGCACAAACTGTGTGTGTGATCTGCTTGGCCCCCTTTGTTGTGACGTCATTGGTTTGAATTGTTTACTGGGACTTCCCTGCATTAGTTTAGTTTCCTTAAGGCCTGGGCAGACCTCGTGGAGTTTCACTCTGCCGAATTCAGCGGAGTTACAAAAACATGTGTGAGATTCCGTGGAATTCCATGAACGAGTGGAAATAGGTTCATTGCGCTGTTCTTGCTGTGATTTAGTGCCGGGAGCTGGTTCTATGCTGAAAAATCAGCACAAATGGCACCACGTGGCGCGTTAGAGGGTGCAGCTTGTCAAGTTGATTTTGCTACTGCTGCAGTAGATTTTCTACTCGAGCTGCAGCTTTCTGACCGTGAGCGGTCGCGACTGCCCGCATTGGAGAAGTCTCACGGGTGGCCTCCTAGCGACCGCAAATGGTGCTAGGGAATGCGAAATCTCGCTGTGAGTCTACTGTTTTTGAGCCGTGCGCAAGAGAAAACGCTGCCATGCTGTGGTTGGCGAATTTGGACGGAACTCTGTGTTACAAGCTGTAAATGTCATCAGTGGAGCAGAATATATCGCACATTGCACCCCCCACCCCTCCCCCCCAGTTTCCTTAGATCAGAGTAGGCCAGTGACATTTACATATGCATAGATTGCTTTTCCTCTCTTGCACTCTTTGCTATGGAAATCAGCGCAGGCAGTTTTATACCGTGTAGCTTCTTTTGTTTTCTTTTATCTTTCATGTTTCTTATCTAATGAACTTTAAAAAATCCTGCGAACATTTTTGCGTGACGTCTTTTGCGTGATTTAAATGCCAGTTCTTTGATTGGCTCGCTGTGAACGCGCTATGCTGTTCCATCCCACGCTGTGTGCAAGTCGCTGCTCGGCTACCGCTTCGGTACTCGTTCCAAACCCAGTGCTTATGTTTGTAAAGTACAGAACCGATCAATATATATCTGGGTTCCACAAGCTTAAAATGAAAGGGAACAGTTAACACTTTAGAGCGAGCCAGCTACAAGTGTTTTTCAAAATACATTTGCAGAAAAATGTGTTCCTAGACTGCGTGGCTTTGCTTTTGCAGCGATGCTGTGTGTAGATGCACAGCTCGGTCAGGGTGCAGCAGGTAACTGGACACACAACATATATCCTTTAATGCCAGGTTCAAGAGCTGTGTTCACTGGACGCGCCTGTGGAATGTGCTGCTTCACAAATCAATATTAATGGGTTTAGAGCACTCTGGGGCCAGGGCGCGAGGACCCTGCAACAATGATCACAACAGAGCATTGCAGAGGTCTGAATCACTTCCACCAAGGCCCTTGAGCCTCCAGCATTACGGGGCCCATTTCAACGAGGCAATATATATGGGGCAAAATACCCCATTCTTCATTATATTGATATCACAAGAAGTTCCGTGACCAACCAGAGGAATAAGGCCAAAGGTCGAGATCCTGTATAAGGGATTGGAACAACAAGGTGTCTTGCAGCAGCCTTATCATGTATGCGGGGGGTACTCCATGCCTTGTTGAGTACATGGTCACTCCATCATCCTTCCCACAAAATGCTTCCATCCTTGGTGTGCTGCTCTTTGATGTGAAAGAGATAGGATATTTGTAAACATGAAGAATTACCATTTTCCCCAAAAAGCAGTGGGATGTTTGTTGCAAAAATGTATCATAATCAGTTTAATACAACACAGATTAAAAAAAAGAAATGTAGGTCAGAAATGAGTAGAAACATGCAGAGAGATCCTATCTTTCCTAAAAGTACCTAAAGCGTGGACAAAATAATAAATGTTACTGTAAATATTTATTTTTGACTTATTACTGTTCATCTGGAAAAACGGAGCAGAAGAAGGAAGTACAGCTTTATTTATACTCTGTGTTCTGCCTTTTGCTCTCTGCTTCCGGCTCTGGCTGAAGGCATTGTGATGTCAGAACTCACCTGTAGTAAATTATTACAGTTGAGTGGCTGTGCGGTTTCTTTATTACAGGTAACTAGGTGTGTCACAAGTCACCTGTACTAAGAAAATTCGAGACCTGCTTTTATACAGGGATTGCAGGTTTCCATAAACTATATTATCCTCTTTTCTTCTGTGGTAGTTTGTACATACATAGATCATAAGGGGCAAATAACACTCTAGTGTACATTATAAAGACATTGGAGGTCATTATAATATACATGAATACATTATAAAGATATTCAAAGTCACTGGTTGACCTCCCTGCCAAGTGACTTTAGAACAGAGGTCTTCAAACTTTTGGATGCCAAGACCCCCCTGTCAACATTTTGAGGCGTAAGGACCCCCTCCTGACAAAAATGTCTAAACCTGTTGACTAAATTGCGTGGGATGAAAATGTAAATGAGGTTATGTGATGCCGCGTATTTTGGGATAGCATTGCTTCATTATTTTGACATTTGTTACACACAGTAACACTGAGGAAAGATTTCACCCAATCAGTACCCATTTATAACCAAAATACAGCAATTATCATCAGAAAGATTTCAAGTCAACCTTTGTTAAGGGCCTTCCACTCTGCAGCAATACGTGCTGCCACATTAAAAGCTTACCTGGCCCTGACCGGGAGAAGCAGGGGTCCCGTAAAACCCTGGCGGTTTTGTGCAGAGTTAAGCCGTTTACCCATGCAGCTTTCCTCTCACCCCCTCCCTTCCATCCCTCTCTCCTCTCCTCTCCTAACCCCGGATCCCTCTCTCACTTTGCAGGCCATTTTCTTTCACCCATTTTTACAACTTCTGAATTCTCCCCATTCAACCTCTCACTTCACCTTTAATCACCTCTTGCCATTCTGTCTTTTCACTGCCCTCATCTCTAACAGTCTCTCACATTTATCTCATGGCCTCTCTGGCCCTGTCACCTCCCGTGCCCCTCAGCACTTCTCATTCACCTAGTCTCTCCATTCAAATTTTTGTCTATTTGTATCTTACACCTCTCCAGTCTGCCCATTCCTCTTTCACATCTCCCCTTTGTTCTAACAGAAGCCCTCACCTTTGGATCACACTCACTTATTGCGTGTCCACACTTCTCTTTGGCAATTCACATTTCTCCTCATCCCTGACCTCTTCAATCACATTCTCTCACTCCCTTGCTGTCCTCTCTCATCCTCATCACCAAGCATACGGGTCGGACCCGTATGCTCCTCTTGGTAGGTGCCACTCTGCTTAGTGTTCCCTAATTCAAGAAGGCATGAGTTGTCTATCTCTTGCATCCTCCTTTGCTTCGTTCCACCAAGAATATATTATCCTTTAGGAAGATATAAAAACCTCTCTCTATGCTCTGTAGGTTACCCCATTTGGCTGGTTCTCCTTCTGTGTGTTTCTCATTTGCCTTGAGGCAGTAGATAGTTATTAGCCCCAGGACATCTTTTGGTTACAGTAGCACACTACAAATGTAAATAATAGGCAGAAGCAGGGGAGCCACTAGACCAGAACTTCAGAGGGGGGGGGGCTAACACTCCCAGTCAGGGCTGGTCCTAACGCTGGTCGCACCCGGTGCATCAGTCTTTTTTGATGCCCCAACCCCGTTTCCTCCTTCTCCATGAATTCCTTCACTGCCACTCACCAACAATGCACCGCATCTCTCTATAGCACCTTTCTGACAAACATTTCATTTTTTATAGCACTACTCATAGTTTACTCACACTCATTTCTGGGATCTGCATGGTACATATTCTTTGTAGCAGGCACATTAACCCTCTGCACTGTGTGGGTGACGAGTGCCCATGTGAGTGCACGATGAGCGATGCAACAGTGTGAGAGTAGGACAAGAGGAGTGACTGCAGGGTGAGTGAGGTGGCGTATGAATTTGGGTGCGGATGCAAGTTCAGAATGGGATGAATGAATGTATGATTATTGATGGGCTTGTTTGAGTGAGTTGCATATTGAGTAGTGAAGGGGACAGGTGAGTGAAGTGTCACATGAGTGCAGGATGAGTAGTGTACTCGTGTGACTGTAGGTTGAGGTATAGGGTGAGCAGCTCAAGTGCATTGTGAGTGCAGAGTGATCACTGTGAATGCAAGGTGAGCGGGTGAATGGTGTGAGTGCATGGTGATCAGTGTGAGTGCAGGGTAAGCGGGTGAATGGTGTGAGTGCATGGTTATAAGTGTGAGTGCATTGTGATCGCTGTGAGTGCAGGGTGAGCGTGAAAATGAAGGGCGAGAATGAGGAATGAGTTGTCTGAATGCAGGGTGCATTCCCAGAACCATGAAGTAACTCAGCATGTTATTGATGGCGGCGTAGAGTTTAAGATGTAAGTTAAACTATTGCGCCATTAATCGGGCATCGAGGGTGAAGGAAATAAATAATGTGCTGATCCTGCAACAAACTTCCAGTCCTATGGTTAGGGTTGCCAGCAGATTATTTTGATGGCCCAGTCGGTACAAAAAAAAGCAGTCACCTAAAGCGGTATTTTCAGCGCTTATCTGTGCATACTTCCAACAGCAAATATAAATAGAAAGCACTTTGAATTGTGTTCTAGGGCTGCCTCAATGATCCATGACTGATAATTAAAGAGAACAAAGACAGAAAAGTCACATAACGAATGCATACATACTTTTTTATTTCTAAGTCTATTTAGTAACAAGAGGAGATCTTTGCAAGCTCTTTAAACAAAACACGGCAGGCATTTTTCTTTTGGCAAGCATACTTTGTATTCCTTTCCACGAAATGCATTCTCACTCTACAGAAGTAAATGTAAAATACAAATGTAAGGAATAGGCTGAGTGGGGACGCAGGGGGTACTGGAACCAGCAAAAAAAACCTAAGCCTCTGTAACCAGTTTGCAAAGGCATGTAAAAATGCAAATGGTCTTTAAAGACCTGTGAAAAACACAGGGTGCCGGAGATAAGACTCCAGACACTGCCCTGGCAGCCCCTAGCAACTCAAGTTTCACTGCAGCAGCCCGGGCTGAGACACAGGACGGGGGAAGTGGAGGGGGGGGGGGGGGCTGAAGCCCTTGGGCCTGGGCAGAAGTGTGACTGGGAAGGCATGACCCCCTTTGCATCACTCCACGGCCCCCCTGGGGGTCGCGCCCCACAGTTTGAAGACCCCTGCTTTAGAAGGTAACAGATCCTCAAGGTGGTTAGTAATATCCTTTTCATATAAATAAAATCCAGTACTTGTATAGCACACGAATCACCCCCAAAGAGGTCTCTCAGCGCTGGGGGCCGACGGGAAGATTAAGCGAGCTATTGCCCAGAGTCGCATGGTGCTGGGCAGACCCCTGCCACCGGAGCCAGGGATCGAACCGTGATCCCCAGCGTCTGGCGTCAGTCACCCTGGCAGCGGCGCCACACCTCTCCCTCATATATACAAACACAGATATTTTGTTTCTGATAACGCCTGGCATCAAGAGGGACGAGTAGAGCGTGAGGGGTCTGTGGAAGTGTAAGAAGGCAGAAGGCAGTAGAATCCAAAAGAGACCCCATGATTTCTAATTGTCATTTGTTTTTAGGTACACTGGGGCGTTGATGCAGCCAGCTCACAGTGGTGGCTGGTCACATGATCAAGTGGTAAGCCACCAGCACCAGTCCTGAGGGAGTGAGTCTATGTTTTTTCCCTAAGAAACCTTTAAAAACAGAGGTTAAAATGGTGCACTTGCATTACACTTACCCAGGAATTTGTGAAGACTTTTTTGAGTTGCATGAATCATCCAGTGTCCACATCATAGACTGCTATGTGGCACAGGTAACCACTAATACCAGTGCTTTTCCAGTTAATAACACATTCATTTACGGGGAGATGAAGTGATTTTCCCAGAATCACAGGATGTTGAACCAACACCGAGATTCGAACCTGGCTCCCCAGCTCCGATGTCTGCAGCTCTGGCCATTACACACATCCTCTCCCCGCTTTCATGGTTAGCGGTTGTTTCTGTTTTAGGCGGCGCGAACAGGAGGAATGGGCTAGTGCAAGCTGCCTCGTGATGAAAGCCTCATTTCTTGTTTTTTTACAAATTAACCACTGAAGCCTTCCCCAGTCCTCCTTCTCAATACATTAAGATATGTGTAGCATTAACCTTGTTATTTCTGAATAATTAACACACAATTAATCATTATTATGTTTCAGTTAGAAGCAAATCTTGCACTTATTTGCATGCTTTTTTGTTGTTGCTAAAATTCGAATTATTTGCTACTTTAAAAATCTTCCTGTCTGCTTTCCAGTCTCTGGAGTGATTATATATCTCTTAGAAGCTTGCTGTAAGGTCTCTGTTTAAAGACAGAGATGCTAAGGGTGGAAGCTTTACTCAATAAGGGGTCTCATGGGGATTGGTTTGAACCTGCAGACTCTGCTGGGGGTGAATATGAAACTAAGGATGTGAATACGAGTTTAGATGCTATTTATATCATCTGATCAATAATGATACCACGGGGGACTTTATTTCTCGGGTACAATAAATAACATATATTATGAGTTGCTGTGAAATGGCATGTAGATTTTGGTGTTTAGCGCAACAAAAGCCGCACGATACAGTAAATACCGTGTGTTTTTCCCCTGTTAAATTCTGGCAGGTTTCACCTGCCGACAATTAACGAAGGTTGAGTTATTGAACGCATGTGGCTCATTATTGGATGCATTAAATACTTTCCAAATCATAATTCTGACTCATGCATAAACCGGGGTTTCCGAACGGGTCGGATTACACCGACCACCTTGTAATCAGCCCCAGAGAGGGTTTGTGATCTGTGTTCACTCTCACTCTGAGGTTCAGTCCGTTTCTGTATACTTAATGTGTTTTTATTAAACGTGTGGGGGGTTCCAGTGCTTGCTCCTGTTAGATGCTTCTTATCATAGGAGCTGTGAGGAAATTCTGTGAAATATAAATATATATATATATATATATATAAATATATATATATATATATATATATTTTTTAAATGATGTTGTAATAAACATGACAATAATTCATTAAAGCTGAAAGCGAATCCCTTGGAAACTGTACTTTCTCACTATATTTAGATTTGTGCTGCTATGGAAACACGAGGGGAAACTTTGTCTCTACCCACTGGAAAAAGAAAGGATATATAGTTTATTTGTGGACAGGGCTGATCTGTCCACATCCCAGTGACAGTGGGAGGTGCACATGTGATACTGCAGTGCCTGCTTATGTATGCCCAGTTATCTGCATTATGGGTGATAAGTCTTATAACCGCAGAGATCACAGTTAGGAGCTTGGCAGCATATATAGTACCCTGCACTAGTCCCCGGGCACACATCTACAGGTCTCACATGCCCTACTTCACCAGGGGGAAAATGCTTGGATGAGAACAGGGCATGAGGTAAGCACTTTAATCAGCATGTTATAAGCACTTCAATCAGCATGTTGTACAACATGCTCTCTGGTGAAACATGAGGTTTTTGGTACATTAAGCGCTCCAATCAGCATACGATGCTCCATTTTCACTGGTGAAACTTGTAATTGGAGTCGTTTATTGAACCAGATACGTAACGATGCATACAGTATTCTTAACTATCAGATGCATTTGATAGCGGTACAATACAAGGGCACTCATAATCATACCTTTAATGGGGTCGCTTTATTACGTCATATACGGGCTCTTCATATGTAAACCCAGGCCTGTTCCTGCTAACATTCGGTTAGGACAAAGAGGCAGGATTGCTCGGGATTAATATCTCTATTACGTCACATTGACGGCACAGGGTAAACAAGACAGAGGAATTAGGTGGGCTATGATAGATATGTAAGGTAATAGAGGCAGTCCACAGTGAGCTAAAGTGTTCTCACTAACACCTTTTCATCTGAGGACACGCACTCCATTTACATCGCTGTGCGGCGCTCAGACCTTTGTCGCCACAGAATTCAATACAGCGTCGTCACCAGGTAACTTCTGGTTATGTAGTGTTTAAAATATAGAAATATGCAGGAGTCGGTTTCCCAGGCCTCCGCCCCCAAAATGCTTCATTGTTTTAAAACCCCTAGCACCTGTGTCAAGGTTGTTGTTTCCATTGGTGCAGCAGGTGCAGTGACACCGGGGCGTCTGAAGCATGATTATTGCTGTATTTCACAGTTCAGAGAGCGGCCAGGGAGGCCCATCTTCTTCCTTGCACTCAGCCTCGTGACACACTAGCTGCACGTGGGCCGCAACACACACTCTCCTGCGACCTCACTCAAGCAGTCCAAAACTACTCTTGGGGCGCTGGAACTAGGTGAATGAACAGAAGGTGCAAAAAACACCTTCAAAATAACATGGAGAACTTCAAAGAACTCCAGCAATGGTATCATTTATTTATAGGTTTTAAAGAGCGCTAGCTAGACCCAAAGGTATCACAGCGCTTTAGATATAATGCAAGATCGTGTGATTGAAGTACACACATATATACAGACAAAGAAAATTGTTAAGCAGTCAAGGTAGTTTCATTATGTGGGTATCAGAGCAGCATAAGTCAATGGAGTAAATGACATAGTAGACAGCTGAACCAATCAAACGCTGCAACGGGTCTTGTCGATTTGTGTGTGAGCTTTGGGAACATAGCTCGGGTTGCGTGCATGTTGGAGTATTTGTTGAGCAGTAGGTATTTAAGGTCCCGTTTTAAGCAGGAAAAGGAAGGGTTGCAGCGGAGATCTCTAGGGAGTGAGTTCCAGATCCTAGGTGCATTTCCAGAGAAAAGGCGTGTCTGGGAGGTTTTCTTTTTCAGCTTGGTAGGTATGAGAAGAAGGGAGGTGGAGCTTCTCAGAGTCCTGCTTAAGAACATTTGGTATCAAGAGGGGGTTATGTGTATAAAGGGCTTTGTGGGTGATGCAAGCAGTCTTTTACATACATCTTCCTTTGATGGGGATCCAATTGAGGTCTTGAGGGCCGGTGAGATGTGCTTAAACCATTTAGTGCCTGTTAGAAGTTAAGAACTGATCTTGGGAAGCAAGGGGAATTTTCAGAATTCCTGTGAAGATGGTGTTAACTTAATTCAGTTTTGAGAAGACTAGAGATTGCACTACCATCTTAAAATCATCACGGGGAATGAAAGGTTTGATTTTCTTGAGGTGTTATAGTGTGTAAAGTGCTCTTTTGGCTGAGTGGCTGATGTGGTCCTTCAGTGACATGTTTTTGTCCAGGGTGATGCCCAAGGGCTTTACATAGTTGGACAGTGTGAGAGAACAGCTTAAGGCATCCAAATTCTTGAGCCAATCTTGGATTGGTAGAAGGTTGAATTTAGGGGAGAAAAGTTGTAGTTCTGCTTTGTTGGGGTTCATCTTTAAGTGGTTGGTGTTAAGCCAAGTTTGCATCTTACTTAGTGTGGCATTCAGATGTAGTATGTCACTGGGTGATTTAATTTTGTAGTGAAGTTGGGTGGCATCGGCATATAGGTGATATTTGACCCCTGCCTGGTTCAGGATAACAGTAAGGGGTTCCATGAAGAGATTTAAAAGGGATGGGGAGAGAATTGAGCCTTGGGGTACACAATGTGGGACTAGTGTAGGTTTCAAGAGACAGTTGTTGATTTTTATTTGTTGTGAGCGATGTTGCAGGTAAGATGTGAACCATCTTAGAACTGTGCCATTGATAGCAGTGTGGTTCTTGAGTGTCTCAAGTAAAACTGGATGATTAACGGTATCAAAAGCCACAGCTAAGTCAAGTAGAATTAGGAGGCATGCGTCACCTTCATCCAAGGATCTGTGAATGTCATCCAAAAAATTGAGCTTTGCAGTTTCTGTGCTACAGCCTTTCCTGAATCATCGGAAGGTGTCATGAAGGTTGAATTTGTCTATATGTTGCTTGTGTTGCAGTAGGACACACTTCTCCATTGTTTTGGCTAGGAACGGGAGGTTTGTGATAGGTCTGAGGTTATTGAGGTCATATCGGTCCACCCCTGGTTTTTAGGTCGAGCCTATAGCGGCAGTGCGAATGCGCCGCACGCTTTGCGAGAAATGCACTATTCAGTATGGCGTGGAAGCTCCACCCACTCTCTGCCCATCTTTTTCATTGGCTTAGTTCCTAAATGCTGCCTTCTGATTGGTTTTAGGCTTGTTAGTCCCTCCTAATGATGGCCTAGTCGTCATTTCTATCCTGCCATGGCTACTGGCCCCTTTACTACGAGTGTTGCACGGTAACTATTTCCTTCCTGTGCCTTCCGCCCTCCCCCTCAGCAGTCACGGGACGCCGGCAATGGCGCTGGTTCTATGTATTACCAGTGCGCTTTAACTGTTGCTGCCTCCCTCCCCCCTCAGCACTTGTTAAATCTAGAGACTTTGTGCATCACTAAATGAAACGGGCTGAGCTGGGCAGATATGTGCCACAATCGCCCATCTCACCATCCCTACCGGGCCAGACGTTACATGTCGCTCCTCCGAGTTTGTGAGTGGCAGACAGAGATCAAAGACCCCAGCCCAACAGACAATGGGTGGATTTATGGGGCGGAGGGAAAGCAGTAGTGGACTGCTTTGAAATTGAAACGAGATGGTGGCTAGCACTGTTTGCTTACCAAGCATACATTTAGCGCATGCTGATGAGCGAGTGTAAAACACTAATGGAATCAGGCAGAACAAGCAGTGTGTGTAGAATGACATTACCTCTCGCCCCGGTCCCCGCCACTCCTTAATGATGGGACGGGGCCCAGCTTTCAGTGCACCTGCTACGGTGCGTGTGGAACACGAACCAAATAAAGCCCCGCCCACCCCCAGCCTGCGTACAACCCGCTCTACCGTAAGGGAATCGTAAAGTTCATCCCATCTCCCAGACAGGGATCTAAAAGCTGTGACTGCTCGCCTGTTGAGCTGAAATTAGGCCATGAATTCACCCTAGAAGCGGGTGGTTGAGGAAGTAGATTCAGGACCGGAGTGGGGGTTTAGGCAGCGGTTGCCACCTGCTTCCAAGCTTTTCTTTTGAAAATTGTTGTTATCAGGTGTGCCAGCTCCATGATACCAAAACATGTTCACAGGTGCTGCGAGGCCTTAGGTGGTCAAATGAGAGACAAATACTGAGCAGGAAGAGGGCGCAGGCTACAGGTAAGCGGTATGTGCTACCTAACCCACCATTTGTCTCCTCGATAGGAAAGTGAGGGCCCCCTCCTCAGCAGGGTGGGTCACTGTGTGTGTCTGTTCCTCGGTGTACATGTACTGTGCTTGTCTTGTGAGTTGCATTAATTTATAGCGCTCCGTGACCCTCATAAGAAGTCCAAGCCCTTTAGTGGTGTAGTAGTGTGCACCTCACTCCTTGGGGGAAGGTGGAGGGAGCGGGGGCAGAGCTCTTACGTTTCAAAGGTGAGTGCGCAAGCACCGCTTGTTCTGTCCCGGTTTTTGCTTTGCACGCTGAGACCTGAAGCCTTGCTTATCCTGTTAGAAAATCAGGACACGTCCCAAAATGCAAAAAATATCCCTGGACTGACTTAACTATTCAAGCGTGGAACAACAAAACTTGAGAATCTAGAGGTTGTACAGTAATCACGTATTTAAAATGGCAATGCGATTAAAGCGTGTGAGACAGAGGGAAGACGGACGAGTCCACTCCCAGTTGGGAGGAAAGTGGAGACAGGAACAGCTGGCGCTCCGCCGACCCCGCCGCCTTCCAAGACTAGGTCCACTCTGATTGCTTCTCGGCCAGTGCGACTGTCTGGGGCCAGCCAATACAAACACCGCATACATGCACCATGCCCTTTAGGCTCAAGACAGCACTAAGGCTGTTGCTCCAGTACTGGCTCCTTTGCAGAGCTAGGGGCTACCCATACATAGATGAGTAGTTGCTGCCACAATGAAGTAAGTGTCAGGGAGTGGTAGATGGTGTGCAGAGCGGCCAGATGAACAAAACTTTTTTCCGGTCACAAACAGGCCGATCTGCCACATCGGACCGCTTGGGACCGCAAAAAAACTGAAATTGTTGAATATGAAACAAGAACCTGGCTTCTTGTAGCCCCCAGCTACGACCCTTATCTGCTCCAACAGATACACAGGCTGAGAGAGAACAGGGCCATGAAGGTTATTAGGGAACTTTCGAATGGAATCTTAAAGCACAAGGGCACCTTCTGAAGTTTGACCAAAACCCAGCAAATGTGCTATTAAGTGCATACTACGACCCCCAGGAGTGCAGTCTGGGGAAAACCTTGGTGGAGCACAGCTCTGCCGTCCTCAGCCTGGTCTCCGAGAAAAAGCTTGATGTTCAAAAAAGAAACTCAGAAAAAGTGGGCCAGAACAACCCCAGATAGAGGAATATTATGCGACTAATTTCATAGAAAAAAACTGCATTGACAACATTTAAAACTAAATATAATTAAAGCTTTACTCATCACAATTTCTTTGTAAACAGATTTAATATGTAAGGTCTTATATGCTCTCAAATGGTGCATAGAGAATCCGATGACAAATTACATGCTTGTTGATTGTAACCATTTAATTTCTAACTCCACCCTTTACTTAGAAAGCCACCTGCCATGCTGCATTTTGCAATTTGTTTGAAAGATTAGTTACACATCGCTAGGCAACATAATTTGTTCCATTTGTACATCTTCATACGTTTTTGCGTGGAACTTTAACAACCAACAGTAAGGTAGATCTAAATGCTTTGGACGCACATCAATTTAAAATTGAAAAAAAGAGCACTCCGAATTTAGTTTACTCAAACCATCTTTAAATCAGTGTTCATTGACCTCCCATGTATTCCAAAGACCACACATCACCTTAGTGCATGCATTTGTGCCTTAATTCGCATGAGGCCTGCTGCATGGTTCAAGTCGTCACCTCCCGCTCGATGGACCAGGTTACCGCCGTGGCTGGCACCTCTTGCCTTGCTGCCTTCCATGTCTCCTCCGCACCCACCACAGCTCGGTCGTTAACACTCTTGCTCAATTAATCCTGCTCACAGGGCATGCAGGGCGGAATTATTCGGGTGCTGCCACTGTTGCATCAAATGTGACTCGCTGTTCTATCTACTTTCTGATGTTTGTAAACTCGCAGCTTGTGAGCTGCAGGGCTAAACACTTAGATCCCAAAGGCGAGACCTATTGGCTATGCCAATGCTTGTTTTAGTATGAGTGGGATTTGGCCTAGATGGAGGGTGTCAGGTACACTGCCTGAGGAGAGAGATATATTGATGATTTTGGTCCAGAACAGGGCGATGATGTGGTTGAGGTTTTGTACTATTGTGGATGGGAGGGGCGGTGGCGTAACAAAACTTGACCCAGTCAGGAACATTCAAGCCAGGGACCTGCCAGTGCCAAAGGGGGCCCCCTGGAGCTCAGCGACCCCCCTGCACCGTGGGATCTACTGGGCCTTTTGTCCCACAGTTAGTGTGGGATGTGGGCTTCAAGTTCACAATTGTATTGAAGTCTTCACTTTCTGTCACAGGTATAACATTGAAGGAGTTCACAGAGAGCGCCTTTAAAGACAGAGGTCAAAGGTCAGGCAATGCCTTCGGTCAAACTGCTGCTGCTTAAGCTGCAGATCCTGTTTAGTTTTCCTTTCCAAGGGGGAATGTTAGAGGAATTTGTAATGTGAAAATTGTGACAATCTTGCTGGGGTACAGGGAGTGCTAAAGGTCAAATATTTTCTAATACACAAGTTGATTTTGATACTTGTGAATAAACTTTACAACTATTTCAAACTATAGCAGCAGCAAGAAGGTACCAACAAGGCACGTTGCACGTTTTAATGTAGACTTGGGATGTAAACAAAGATTTTAACTGGGTGGAAACACACCGAGACACTTAACTTGAAATCAAATGTACGTACAGATTATTGTGTGCGCGCATTGCGCGTTCAGCATTAAAACTGCACGTATGATTAGCGCTGTACCCCATCAGTCACAGGGCCAAGCTACATCACATCATGCAACAACCATGGTGCATCACAGCAGCAAAACTCTGCTGGTAAATGAGTATGCACAATTGTGCAGAGCCACAGTGGCATAGAATAGGGTGCCATGGTCCCTAATGCAAGGGGTGGGGGGGGAGTGCCCCCTCTCCCAAAGTGGGTGGTAAAAAACAATAGCTGGGATGCAATAGGACCCTAACACCGAGTCCTAGTGCAATGTCACACTCTGCACCGTTGCTGGCAACAGTCTGCTGCATATTGTTCACCCAATAAAAATACGACATTGGAGGGTAGAAGCGTTTTCCCTCCCACGCTAGCAGTGAGCTGCCAGGACCTGATCCGCTATTTGAGAGCCTAAGAAAGGGTTTGCAGCTGCTTCTGCAGTTGGTACCCAGGATTGCACATGAATGACTGATTCCACTGTGAGAATATCAATGGAGGGCATCGAGGGACCCAAAGTAGAACTATAACCACCATATTTCAAAGAAAAAAAACAAGAAAAATATTTCAGCAAAGTACCAGAGTAATTCTGTGGGGGTGCCCCAAATGGGAAATACATTAAAACGCATTAAAAGCTATAATTCAATGTCTTGTTTTAAATACTTTAAAGAAAAATGCTTACCAAGTTATTTGAAAAGTACTACATAAAACCTATATACGTATATTACACATTGTAAAAGTAATTATCGTAAAATAAAAACATGGCACACATTGAATATGGGGGAGGGGGTGAGATGATGGAATCAGGGGCTGTGGGCTGAGTAGAAGAAGAATGAGATTGTAGAATGGGTGTGGGGGGCAAACATGATTTTAAAATCAGAAAAAGAGACGAGGAAGGGAAGCTCAGAGAGAGTTTGGGGGACTTTAAGAGGCGATTCTGATGACCATTTATGGCTAGGACCCCTGAAAACTGTTCCAGCGCCCCCGGCTCACATTCCAACACATGCACAATGCGGTGAGTGACAGCGAGTGTGCGAAAAACATGGCCAGTTACTCAGCAGCTCTAAAAGAAAGTAAGTGACTCGGCACAAAGAGTACCTGCCTCAGGTTCTGGGGGTGCCAAAGGACATCTTAACCTTTGTGGGGAGACCCAGTATTGGAGTACTGGAGTGTGCATAAAGTACTGAAATGCGTGACCTTTTCCCATAAGCGCGCCACAACAAGCTCCAACCAAGCAATATGTTTGCTGATGTTGCAAACTTTTTTCATCTTTTCAAGTAAGAATGGAGGAGTCCAACTCCCACATTAGCCAGCCGCCAAGTGCAGTTCACTTTCAAAGTGCTTCTAGGGACATCAGACCAGCCATTTCTGGTAGGTTTTGTCGACTATGGACACAAAACAAAATACCAGGGCAGTCAAGTGGTTCAGACCCTTCATGCACTTTGGCATCTGTACTTCCACTGCAGATGTGTCAGCCTTCACACAGTCTAAGCAGCTGCAGGCCACCAACTACCTCTCTGTGATTGGCTGACCATCAAAGCGTAAGCTTGAGGTGCAGGTATGAAGACTGTTGCCTAGATGGACAGGGGATGATGGATGAAATCTGTATGGTGTGAGAATGTAGATAGCCATGTGTGGCGTGAGTGCCATAAGCTCCACCAGCTCTTTCTGTCATTGACCAGAAGAAACATGATTGATGTGATCTGCAGCCAATGAACCTTGATGGGAGGGAATACCACTTACTCGTGACGTTAGTGATCTCACAAGTTCTCTAATGTTTTTGGTACATGGAAGCGGTAGCATTTTTAAAATTGATTTTGAGTTCTGCCTTCACAATGTATTGGTGATAAAGAAAGCAATTTCCAAATGTGGAGATAGAGATTAACTATCTATGCAATAAAAGTGCAAAGCAGTGGTGTACAATAGTGTGAACAAAGTCCCAGAGTCTGAGCAGAATTTTATGATGGCTAAATTAGATACATGTACATACAATCGATCCAAATTTTAATAATTTCCATGACCGCTGGATACTAAAAATCTACTATTTAATGCTATAGCATTAAGTGTGAGAAAATTCACCTCAACTGTAGATTTGAGTTTTGTGAAAACAAAAAGTAATATCACAGTTGTAAATAGAGGTATTGTGTACCTAAGTTCAAACGTAGATGTACAAATATTTTTGAAAATTTCACGCTAAAGTAGCATCGATAAAGAGTATTTGTCAAAGAGGGAATGGCGGGAGGTAGGCCGGCTTAGATAATGGTAGACTGGGTTTGGGCCTTCTTCACATGAGCATGCTGGCTGAGATGTTTCCTATGATGAGGAACTTAAAAAATAGGGTCAAAAACTCTTCGCTCAAGCAGAGGTGGGGGAGAACATGCGCATTTGAAATGGGTTGGCGTTCCATAACCCTGATGCATAGGAGGAGAAGGCCTGGCGTCTGGAGCTTATCTTTCTGCGTTTTCTGGGCACTAGCCTGGGGATACGACTGATGATAAAGACGGCCAGAAGACTACGCCGATTCACAGCAATGCCCGAGATGATTGAGCCAATGGTCGACTGCCTTTTAGACTATGCAGCAGACCATGATGCCGATACGGCAGGCAAGTGGAGTATGTGGATGTCTCTGAACTTTGGAAAGATCCTCTCAAACATCTGAAGGACTTTGATGCATCTTGTGGCCGGATGAAGAATGCTTTCCAGTGGAATCTGGGATGTTGATTAATATAGCACTGTCGCCATCGAGCGGAGACAAGACCAAGCCCTGGGTGGCTACTTTGGTGTCACGTTCACGAGAGAAAGGGATTCACTCTGTGCAGAAGGGACAACTAATGCTGGGCTATCTTGGTGCGGTTAGTGATGCCGGTCTTGAAGCTGAGAAGACCTTTTATGTGGAAGCCCAGGGCCTCTGTTTGAAGCCAGTTGTTTCACTTGTCCTCAAAAATAGCATGAGGCAGCTAAACTTGAATCTGTTTCAACCAATCCTCTCCCTCCAGGGCAGCAAGTCATGATGCCCCTTCCTTTATGTTTCCCAAATAAAGGTGAATCAGGACACATGAGTATTGCCATGGCTGATATATAAGTTGGAGATGTACAATACAGCATCACTAAGAATCACCCTATACAAATTACCTTATATCACACAATGAATGCACCTGAAAGTTGAAAAACCTGAGTGGCATATTCATTGTCAGAGAGTGTTTATATGTCTTTAAAGTAAAACACCAAACTTTTAAGCTCCATTAAACACCTTGCGTGTTGATGTAGTGTGAAGTTATTCATTTTTAGTTAGGTTTTTAACCCTCACCTTCCCTGAATAGTGTTTATTTTTTTCGCACAGCTCCATCACTCTTCAAATCTTGGGGATCTTTCAGGGACAGCATGGCCATCTTCAACTTTGGCATTTACCCACAGACTCAGCGGGGGTGGGGGCCAGTATGCCCCAGGCTGCACGGCACGAGTTTTGGGGGCAGCAGCCTCCCCTGCTGTTACATGAGTTTGCTGCCGGGGCGGCAAACACAGGAAACCTGTCCACCCCCCCAACCCCCGCTCCTTCAGCACGGCCGCATGGCGGCAACTGCAGGGACCGCCACGGCCAAGTGCCTGGCTACACCACTGCACAGACTGCAGGTGAGGGGCCGCTTTGGCAGTAAGATGGGTTGCCTAAACATAACCATGTCCCAGGGGCAACATTCTAGTGGTACCTCCTGCAGTGTTGGACTGGTTAGAGCATTTTAGGTCGAGCATAGGCAGCGACCTGGAGTAATCTGAATACGGAGTACAATCCCGCCTGCTGCTTGCCATTGGTTCCCTCAGACGTTGCTTTGCTTTCCTGTCTACTTATTGGCTTTGCTCCTTAAACATCACTTCCGTTTCATGGGAAGCTCAGTTTAGCTTAGGGACTACTTTATTAATTTTTATTTTTTTCGCCATAGCGCTCGCTTTACGGGCTGTCATACTACTAATGTTTATGTATGTGTATGGGCGCTTTGTTAAAGCACAGAGCCCGCTTTCATAGTTTTCGTGCATTTTTTTTAATGAGGCACAGTATTCTGCAAACTCAAATCATATCTATGCCTTTAACTTGCTTGATGAAGTCCAGAGGGGGAGTTTATTAGCCCTCAGCTGTCACAAGACAAGCCATTTATTAACTCTGCCTAAATATAACTGCGAGTCAGTGGCAGCCGGCAGCGTGCCATGGCCTGCCTTTGCTGCTCTGGCAGGCTTGGGGCTCGAGCAGTACTTTTGTTTGCAGTTTTATTCTCATCTCAACTTTTTATTGCAAATCTGTACAATTGTAGGCCCAGACTGGTGCAAAGTTTAAACTGGTACAAAGATTGCTGCTTCCTAAGGAAAGGTTTACATGTATTCCTCCGTCCACACCTTTCATGGAGGCCACCATTGCTTCTTGTTTTTTGTTGACGTAACTTGGTTTCAGAAACTAGTTTTTGGGTCATGCAGAGCTGGTTCTGTGGCAAGGTAAGATTTAAAAAATCTTCCCTTTCTGGAGAATGAATATCTCTGAAAAAAAACAAGTCAGAAAGTCAAAAGACACGTGGCATTAACATCCCTGAAAAGCTTTCAGAAGATTTTGGAGAAAAACGTAGTCAGACTAATGTGTGCGACTGCTTCCCGCACCTATTCTCTCAGTTCGGTAGAATAATGACTAAAAACTGGACACCTTTGAAATCAGGGCCTTTGGAACTTGAGAAACCTATGTAGTCATTTAGGAACGGAGTGTGTGTCCTTGATAGGTGCACACGCGACCCAAACAAGTGGTGGAAAAATGACTAATAGACCCCTGTGTGTCCTTCGCCCAGTGCCAGAAAGTTTCCCATGTTAAGTTATGTTATGTTGACAGTATTTCTATAGCGCATTACAGCCTGGAGGCGTCTAAGCGATATTCAGTTCAGGCTAGGCGTGTCACAGGTCCACAAGGGCTATCGGGATCTGACCAGCCAGGTGTTTACCGCTTTCCTGAAAGCTAGAAGACTGGATGCTGTTTTTTGGAGAGAGGCAGTGTGTTCCATGCTTTAGATGCTTCCAGCACTATGCTCTTTCCTCCCATCGTACTTGTTTGTACCGGGGTAGTATTAATAACTTAGCAGATCCTGATCAAAGATTTCTGACAGGGAGACATTGTTTGAAATTCTGGTTCAGTGATTCGGGCCAAGATTATGAAATGCTTTATAAACTAAACCAACAGGCACATGCATCAAGCTAAAAAAGGCTCGCAAAAATTGTGAATCGCAAAAAAAGGCTGTTTGCGAGCACACTTCAGCATTTCCCAATGCAGGAAAACAATTCCCCCCAAAATATACAAAATCGCAAAAATAAGGACTCGCACAAATTGCGAAAGCCAAAATAGCGAATCCTTATCTGCGAGTACCTTAACAGTGATAGCAAATAGCGAATCGCAAACAAAGAATCGCAAACCAATGCATGTAAACTCGCAAATAGCGATTCGCACGAAATTCACTATTTTGCAAGTGCAGAATAAGGGGAATCACAATCAGGTGGTAAACGGGAGTAAAAAATATCACACAGGTGCACCCGCTCAGAAACCCATTTAAACTGACCCAGGAGGCCCCTGGACCTTTTCACAATGGTACTGCTCTACGTGATGGCGAGGAGGATGAGGATCCATGCAGCAGCCCAGCACAGAAGGAGAATACAGCAGTGGATTTTCAGAGTGCGCATCACATTGCTGGGACAAACAGAAGATTAAATCTACGTCAAGTACAGGACGAACGGTGCAATGATCCTACACCTAATAGCAGAATTGGAACCCCTAATGCAGCGCCAGACCCGTAGGACCCATGCCATCCCCACTCATGTCCAGGTCCTATGTTGCCTGCACCTACTTGCTTCAGGCAGTTTCCAGGGGGTAGTAGCTGTAGCTGGAGGGGTATCACAAAGCTCCCTTTCATCAATTTCTTTATTTCCGTTAAAATAACCATAAAAGAGTACAATACAATATTTAAAAACAATCATCATAAACAGGATATGCCGTTTAAGGGAAATACAGTTGGTACATGCATGGATACATAAAATATCTACTTAGTAAAGGGTTATCTTTAAAGGGCACACAGTATATGAAGGCTTTAGAGATTCTTCCAAGCACAGTATAAATTCATCAGTCCTTTGGAGCAAAACCAATCATCCATGGGCGAGGTAATACTTGTATATAAAAATAAATATAATAGAGAAGTTAAAAATACCAAGGCATATTAAGTTAAAAAGAAGAATGTCAGAACTAATAAGTGATTGAGTCATGGTGATCTATAAAACTTTACACGTATTACAAGTAATTAATGTGTAAAGGGGGCGTCTGAAAGAAGATCCCATTTATTTAACAAATTTGCATTCAATAAATTAAACTTTAAGGCTAATATATGTCAGATCAGTACTTGTCCTGATAATACCATTACATTTTTAAGCCATTTCTTTTCCTAACTATCGCTACAGCAAGAAGAAAACGACTCAGGCTGAATACTATAGTGTGTGACGTGTCGCCCTTGAACACTCTTTCCCCATCTTTAATGCGCCGAAAACCTAAGAGGAGGCAAATGGGTTTAATCCACTTTATCCTTGCCTGCAGATATGCGGGGCATATAAATAGAACATGGGCCCCATCCTCTCTAACACCCATGTCACACAATTGGCACAAGTCAGATTTGGTACTGGGCCCAAGTCCTTTATTACACGCCCACGTAGATATTCTAGATTTAAATTGTAAAATACCATAACGGTACTTTAGATACAATGATTTAGCTAGAGGGAGCTGAATTTCATCCATAAAGCATTCGAATTTACTTTCAATTTTTACATTGAAAAATTTAAGGGTCAATATTTCTACTTTAGGGTTTTGTAATAGACAATTATGAGTATATTCCCAGTACCTTGCCTTC
Organism: Triturus cristatus; assembly: GCF_964204655.1. NCBI lineage: Eukaryota > Metazoa > Chordata > Amphibia > Caudata > Salamandridae > Triturus > Triturus cristatus. Next base: position 1,043,733,237 of record NC_140588.1, read on the forward strand.
AGCAATTTTTTAGAGGAATTGGTAAGGGAATCAGGATCTGTCCAAAAACTACGTAGGCCCAGCTTTGAAAACCAGTTTTCGATGTGCACTAACCATGCCAATCGGGTGGTGTTCTTTATTTGAATTATTTCCTTTAGTGCATCTCTGTAGTCCACTAGCTCATCGGTGGACCACAGGCAAACCCAGCATAGTAGTGGGCGTAGGTAGGCATGATCATCCGAACGACGTATGTTCAAATCCCAAAATAAAGGGGTTAAGGGGGTGCAGCCTGGAACAGCTAAAAGTTGTCTGAAAAAGTGGTTTTCTTGGACTGAAAAGGCACCTCTTACTACGTGGCCCCATAATTCTGCCCCATATAGGGTAGCCGATTGAGCTTTATATTTAAATAGCTCAATTGCAGGTGATACTGCTCTAAAAAGGCTATTCCTATACTTCCTGATTATGGGGGCTTGATTTTGTGTTAGTATTAACCTCGATTTTTCTATTTGTGGCTTCCAATTCATTTTAGTGTCGAGGGTAATACCCAAGTATTTGAAATTTTGCACGTGTTCAATCTTTTCATTATTTACAATAAAAGCTTTGTTAAAACCCCTGTGAGGACTGATCATCATGACCTTAGTTTTGGAAGCATTGATTTCGAGATTTTTGTCCAGACAATAGGACAGGAATTTATTCAACAGATTCTGTAGTCCTTTAGGGGTCTGGGAGATTAAAATCGTGTTGTCCGCAAATAATAGGGCCGGAACAGCTTGACCACACAACTTGGGAGAATCATGCTCGCAACCCAAGAGGGTGTCTGGGATATCATTCACATAAAGGGAGAAGAGGGTTGGCGCCAAGACACAACCTTGCCGGACGCCTCTCTTTATGTCTATTCTCTCTGTCAGCTCTCCATTAGGTCCCCACCTCATTCTTGCGTAGTTATCCTCATGCAGCCTGATCAGTTGTTGGAGAATTTCCCCGGGGGCATCCATATCCCTTAGCAATTTCCATAACTCCCCCCTGGGGACCAGATCAAAGGCCACTCTGAGGTCCACAAAAGCTACACATAAGTGAGATTTCCTTATATTAATATATTTCCAGATTAAACATAGAAATCTGAAGACTTGGTCTACCGTACTAATTCTAATTCTAAAACCTGCCTGGTATTTTGTTAAAATAGAATTATCCTCGATCCACATATTTAGCTTTCTTAAAAGTTGACAGGCAAAAATCTTTTGAAGGACATCTATCAAACTGATAGGTCTATAATGTGATGGATTAAGTCTGTCTCCCTTCTTAAAAATAGTCACAATTTCTGCGCCCTGCCAGGTCTCCGGGATTGGAGCTCCTCTTACAATATCATTAATGAGCAAATTAATGTATGGAGCCCACAAGTGATTCTCATGTTTCCAGAGATCCCCGGGAATTTTATCTGGCCCTGGAGCTTTGCCCTGTTTGACTGCATTAATAGCCAATATAGTGTCTGTCAAACTAAATGTTAAGGATGTTTCACATGTATTTAACTCTGTACATTCATGTATCCACTCTTCCTCATCCCCTCCACACGAATACAATGTAGAAAAGTGTTTGACCCAAATATTTTCCTCTAGAAACCTGTCCCTGGATAGGGTCCCTTCTTTAGTGCCTCTAGCTATAAGATTCCAAAACAATGTTTGGTCTTTTAGTTTACATGCTTGAAGCAAGTCCGTCCAAACTTTTTCATCCCATTCCTTTTTAGCTAATACATTTTTTTTTTGTAATGCATTCTCTTATCTCTAACAATGTTTGTTTGATTCCCTTTTACAGCTTTTATTAATTCTAATTTGGCCTGGCGACAGGCTTTGTTGTACCAAACTCCTTCCTTCGGACGGTTGTTTCGGCAAGATTGTACTTTTTTAGTCCCTTTTGAAAGGATCTCACTAAGTTGCTGCATCAGGTTCCCATGCACTGCTGTTGAGGAGAAATCCTTAGTATTAATATCAACTAGCGGCGACATGAGTGTTACATAGAGTTCGTAAATTTTCTTAATAATGGCAGCATTACCCATTACAGCAGGCCATTTTAAGGACCTGCGATTATTTGACTCTAAAGGATCATGTGAAGAGTTATAATCTCGAGGGACCTTCTCCGTATAAAGCACGAATAGTGAGCTAAGAGTGATCAAAGAGAGAGGCAAGTGGTCACTTTCTATACGGTTATCCACCTTCAGGTCCATAAGCATTGGCCATAGACTTAAAGAGACCAGTATATAATCTAAGTGGCTAGTAGAACAACCTCTTTTGAAGGTTGGTTTACTTGGGCAATCTGATGGAAGTCGCCCGTTGCAGGAACGTAGACCATGTTCCATTGTCATTTTTAACAGTTGCAAGGAGCCTTTTGTGCAGGGTATTGTATGGCTTGCATCAATACTGGGGATATTATTAGCATTATCTTCTTCCCCATAGATATCTTCTAGACCCATAACTGGTTCAAAATTCCTATTGAAATCTTCCCCTATGATCAACATAGTTTTATGGTCTAGATTATAGATAATGCTATCTAACTGGGCTATTGTCTCTGATTCTTTATTTGACGATTGGGGTCTATTATAAATGTTAATAATACAGATTACCCGTCCTTTAGCATCTTGGGATTTTATGGCCAGAATGTCAGGACTATTAAAGTCTATCTGTTTAAAGTCAATGCCCAGTGTAACTTTTACCCAGATTATCAAACCACCAGAGGGTCTACCTTTATTTAGATTTGATGCCGGTATATAAAATGGCCTGTAGCCTACTTTCAAGAAGTTTTCTACTCCCCATGTTTCTTGAAATAAAATTAGGTCCCCACTATTAATGTAGTCGTGCCATGCAGGATCAGACATATTTTTCCTTATTCCGGCAATGTTCCAAGAAATTAGTTTAACCTCGGCATTATCCTTGCTATCAAATTGGTTATGATCCATATTTGTACCTTCACCAATTATCGATATTAATAAGTTGTTATTTCCCAGTTGATCCATCGGGATGGGGTTAAAGCCCTGTTTGACTGCTTCCCTTGTATTAAACCTGTCCTCATTCACCTGTATGGAGTTAACAGTTATGTCACTAATTTCCTTTCCATGAGTTTCTCCCAGCCAGTCTACCTCATCTAGCCCATATAATTCTGTAAAATATTTTTTTATAACTATCGGAGGATAGATGTTAAAACCTTCCGACATCACTTCATGAGCCGTGGTTTGCTGACGTCTATGTATTCGCATAGCCTTCGCGCTGTAGAAATAATTTAGATTTTTTACTCTAATAGGGCCCCTATCAGTGTAGTGCTGTTCGTTGCAAATTAATCTTACTACATTACTATCTCTGAAATTGACAATAATTGTATCTCCTTGTATGTCTTTTAGTCTTCTTCCTATCCAGTTAACCCTTCTAACAAACAGTATTTCTCCTTTCAAGTATCTAGGGATCGGCCTATTCTTGTTCAACCAGAATATCACTTTATTTTTTAGTTCTTGATAAGATTCTGGTTTCCCATTCTTTAATTCAGGGACGCCAGTGAGCACGATTACATATGGTAATGACTCTGGCGGTAGGTCAATCGTTACCGATGGGACTTTTGTGTTGGTATCATAATTATCTTTTGTTTTTTGTACACTTTCAGAACAAACGACCCTCCCACTCACATTTTTTCCCTCACTAGTTGTTATACCTTGTACACTTTTACCGGGGTTTTTTTTTTGTCTGTTTATTGCAAGTGGGACCCTTTCGATTCCCTACCTTTGTCGGTTGAACAGTAGCTACACCAGTTGCAGCCCCTGTAGCAATTACAGGATCCCCATGAGGTGACGATATGTTCTCCATTCTCCCTCTAACTTCAACTTTTATCAGGTTTTTTAAGGAGGTAAAGTTGTCTAGAGTTAACTGTTCGAATCTCTCAAGCTTTTCATTTACCAATCTTATCCTTTCAAGGAGGGGGAGGATCATTGATCTAACAATATGCTCTGTATGTGCCATTGACCCTCCAACACCCTCAGTAGAGGCGGGAGGGATAATTTCAGTACGGCTACCTGCAATGATTCGGATAGGTCTCCCTTGATTATCGTCAGGCCTTGCGGAAATGACCATGTAGTAGTGTGTAGCCACACATAGAAGGTGCTAAGTAGCACAGTGATTGCATCCAAAAAATGGCAAATTAAACTATTCCAGGACCTGGAACTCAGTCCAAATCATGGTTTGGTTCATGGTTACGTCACCATGGGCAAAGAAAGAAGAACAAGTCAGTCTAGCGCCTCCAGCCACGCACCCCCAAACGCCTTTCACCTGCATCTGCAACATCCCCCATGGGTGCACCGGAAGGTGTTGTGCTGCGGGTACTGCGCCTCCTGCCAGTGGTCACTGGCACAGACAGGCTGCTAAGGCTGGGTGCCTCCTCACTCCCCTCCTCCCCTGTAACATTGCTGCCCCGAACAGTAGCAGCCTGCATCTGTTCCACGGTTACTTGGCCAAGGGCTCTGGCCACATCCCCACAACAATAGCCCATGTCAATTTGCATGGCTGCGGACCGACGTGACAGCAGTGCAGTGGTGTTGCAAAGGTTGTTGTTTGACCGTGTCTAGCCAGTCATGTGCATCATGAACTGCTGATACCTTCTCCTCTGTGTGTCATGGCCCTCCTGCATCACCGTGGTCAACTCCTGCATGCTTGCGTTGGTCTGCCGGTTTCCTTCCACCACCGCTGTAGTTAGTTCCCGCACACAATCAGTCATGATTGTGATGTTCCTAGCCTATTTGGTGATTTGCAGCTGTATTGACCCCATATGTCTTGTTTGCTGGTGATGCACCCTCAACATCTGGGACTCCACACCATCCCACACATTTGGAGTCTGGTCATGCAGTAATGCAGTTCGGGCCCTTCAGCTGCACCTCTGTCTTTGTCAGACCTGTGCCTGGGGTGTAGTTGTGGGGCTCACACGAAGCTGGCTAGTCTCAGGAGCGGGTTCAGGAGCCAGCTCAGAATTTTTACATTAGTATTAATTTGTGATACGAATAAGTCAAAGAAAACTGCTCTATGGTCAGACAAAACACCTTGAGATGTCTTTGCATTAATTATGTCGGGATTATTAGAAAAAATCCCATCCAGGGTATGGCCCACCTGGTGTGTTTGTTCTCAAACTATTTCATCTAGTCCAAGCGCTGAAAAAGTTTGCAGTAGTACTGCTGTCTCCGGGTTCGTAATCTCCTCTAGGTGGTAGTTAAAATCGCCCAAAACTGTGTAATTGCCATCTGAAATAAAATGCTCCAAAGGCTATCTATTTCTGAGGGAAATCTTTTTGGGAGCTAGGCGGTCCATAGAAGACTATGCCCATAAATGATTGTTGCTTATTAATTTCTATTACAAATGAAATTAGTTCTCCAAAAGGGAGGAGAGAGGACTGGCAACTGGATACCATATTATCTCTGACAATAACTGCTACTCCTCCTCCACACTTAAAATCCCTATCACATCTGTGAATGTTGAAACCATGTGGCACGGCTTCCTGTATAACTATGATGCAAGAAGGATCAGCCCAGGTTTCAGCAATGAAAGCTAGCGCAGGTCGATATGTTTCCATAAATAGATGAAACTCACTGTTGTGTTTTTTTAGAGATCTAGTGTTTAATAATACACATGATAGCACTTTTAGTCCTTTGTTCACTTCCTTGTATGGTGCTTTTAGTGTGCACTTTTTATGGTCTTTGAAATATTTTTTGCTTGTTTCATGAGCGGCTCTTTTATATAGGTAGGGATTGATCCTACATGGGAGCTCACTAGGTTCTGCCATTGCTTTAATATCACAGGCTGGACAAGCCATCAAAGAGGTAAGTGTTATTAGGGAGCAGTCAAGGGTGCTGCAGCCTTCCCTCTTACCTTTATTTACTGCTAGAATCGCATCTCTGTCAAGATGCAGGGCTTCTTGGTTTAGCCTAAAAAGACCAGAACGTAGACCCCCGAGTGAAAATGTACCCTTAAAAAAAAAAAAAAAAAAAAGAAAGAGCTTGACCTCGGTTTGGAAATACCGTGAGTTTTGAAATGACATGCAAAGTGCAACTTAGCAAGTGTTGTACGCCGATTCAATGGAACCTAAGATATGGTATGACGTCTAGAAAAGGTAGGAAACAAACTAATGAACATGAACACCGCAGTACAATCAGGTGCAAAAAAATAACTACACTGACCAAACTCTATGCTGACTTGCGACAGACGTAGGAAGGCCTTGTGTGGGATATCACAGAAAAAATGCCCACAGGCTCTAGGGGATTTAAAAAGCCCTGTTCAAATAGGAACAAAGATGGAAATGGAGGCACACAGGCAGTGCCTTGACGATATACCTTGGGAACCAGCGGACAGTGCGTGCTCATCTATATCACCATCAGCAGAGTAGCACCCAGGGCATACAATGTCTGAGCACTCCAAGACTCCAAGTGTGCATTTAGTACATTTTCTTCTGCACAGCACACTACGGTAACTCATCATAATAATTGTCCACCATGGTGTGGGCAATTTTTCTCGAGCACTTATTACCTCAAAACGGTTACCCAGCCAGGCCAGTATCAGCCACAGTATAAAAGTTTCAAATATAGTTTTACACTGAAGGAGTGTGTCTGGCCACCCTCACTATTGGTTCCTCCTTTGTTATGTTAATCTGATTTGTAAAGCACATGGCTGCCCTAACGGTGCTTCCCGCGCTAACCATTTGTGGCATGATTAGACTCTACATGCAGACTGAAGAGACTAATTCCCACAACCCTCGGCATTAATGCGTTCTTGTGACGTCATTCGCCCCCGTGTCAGACACATCCTTCACATTTGACGGGTCACACGACAACTCCAGCACAAGCCAATACACTTAAAACATCCTTGTGAGCAGCTAAACACCTCCTATGCAGCAGATGAACGGTGAGGACTAGGTAGAAAAGGCCAACACTGACTCTTGGTGAAGTGAGAATTGTGTGTGCTCTAAGTTCTGTGGAACATATGGGAAAGACAAGGAAATCAACTTTGGGGAATAAAACCAATATGCATGAAGAGCATGTAATCTGAATATGTATGATTGAAGACATATGGAACTATGTAATCCGCTCTGGGACATTAGACAACGTTGGATTAGCTTGAAGCATCATTAAATGAGAGACAAGTGTTTGTGACTGCACATCGTAACACGTGTGATCTGAAGAGGGTTGTTTGAAGACATTCAGAACCAAACAACTAGGTCTCCCGTATGAGTCCACTTGCTTGAAAAGTAAGGACTCCGCCAATGCATGGCTAATGAGAAGCGATTGATTGTGACTGACCTCTGTGGAGGATGAGGTGCCACAATGCGCAATGTATGAAAGCAACACAATGAGAAGCCCACAATAAGGGCCAAACTGAGAGGTGTGTGCGGCACATGATCACTAAGAGATAAGACTCCTGAACTCAGGTGTGATGGATCTGTTGGCACGGAAACTACTGATTAAAGTTTCGGTTCAGGGCTGACCCAATTATTGGGAGTGGTGTAGTCCCTATAAGGACTTTGGTGCTCCCCGACTGGAACCGTCACCATTATCAAATCAGATCTGTTCAGTAGCAGGCGATAAACTGTATGAATGCCAGACAAGGATTGTCAGGTCAAAGTTTTATATACATTAGTATAGGCAGATTACAGAAAGCATGCCACAAGTAAATTTAGCAGCAAAAGCATGCAAATCATCAGTACAAAGGACTCGACACAGTTCGGAGTGAAACCCGGCATAGATGCGCCTTCTAAGAGTGAGGGGTAGGGTCTTCTGTACATCAAAATCTACATGTCCTTTTATAGGATGTCTAACAAAGACTTTTATACATTCTGCATGAGTACATGGTTCTCAGGAAACACACCAATAAGAAACATTTAACTACAGAATACATTCGGAGATTCTTTCATGGTAGCACTAAATTGAATATACAGCCATTCTCACTGTCAGTTCGGCAGTCCAATGGATACATTGAATATACATAGCCTGGGTCGGTGGAAGTGCCCTTGGTACATAGGAAAGAGGACTCTGGGATCATTTTTCAGTTTATAAGTGTGTGTCTTGTAATTATATATTTGGAACAAACGAACAACGAAAACACGTGATCGGAGAGACATTGAAACTAGATGGAGGACATCGTAAACATAGTCTACGTTAGAGAAGGTTCCATTCATAATGCGTTTAGTATGTCAAGGAAAACAACTGTTAGACTTGACTTTTTCAGCAGGTTAACCCCCAGACTTTTTGCTTTTTCACCTGTTTTTGACCTATTTTTCATTGGTATTAGGACTCTGGGCACTTTACCACTGCTATTCAGTGCTAAAGTGCATATGCTCTCCATGTAAATTGTGGTTCTGGATTGGTGTTTCCATCATTGGCTTATTTGATTTATTACTCAGTACCCAGTACAGTGCACTGTGTGTGCCCAGGGCTCGTAAATCAAATGCTGCTAGTGGGCCTGCAGTGCTGGTTGTGCCACCCACACAAGTAGCTTTTCAAACTTATCTCGGACCTGCCACAGTAACACATCATAATAATTGACCACCATGATGTGGGAAATTTATTTCGAGCACTTATTTCCTCAAAAAGGTTACCCGTCCAGGCCAGTACCAGCCACAAGTTTCAAATATAATTTGCCTCACTATTTGTTCCTCCTTTCTTATGTTAATCTGATTTGTAAAGCCAATTTCTGCCCTAACGGGGCTTCCCAGCACTAAACAGTTGTACCATGATGAGACTCTACCTGTAAATTCGCAAATGAAGAGACTAATTCCCACATCCCCCGGCATAGTTGTGTTCTTGTGAAGCCATGCGCCCCCGCATCAGACGCATCCCCCACATTTGACGGGTCCCACGACAACTCCAGCACAAGCCAATACACTTAAAAAAGCCTTATGAGCAGCTAAACACCTTCCAATCCTCCTGATGGAGGGCAAGGACTAGGTGGAAAAGTCCAACACTTACTTTTGGTGAAGTACGAATTGTGTGTGCTCTAGGTTCTGTGGAACATATGTGTAAGACAATGACCACTCTGGGACATTAGACAACGTGGTCGAAAAGCATGGAATAACTTGAAGCATCATTAAATGAGAGGCAAATGTTTGTGACTGCACATCGTAACACGTGTGATATGAAGAGGGGTGTTTGAAGACATTCAGAACTAAAAAGCCAGTTTTCAGGTAGAAGTCAACTTGCTTGTAAAGTATGGAACCTCTCAATGCACAGCTAACGAGAAGCAATTGATTGTGACTGACCTCTGTGGTGGATGAAGTGTCACAATGCGCAATGTATGAAAGCAACACAATGAGAAGCCCACAATATGGGCCACACTGAGTGGTAAGTGGGGCACGTGAACACCAAGAGATAAGACTCCTGAACTCAGGTGGGATGGATCTGTTGGCAAAAAAACTACTGTTTAAAGTCCAACTTCGGGGCTGCGCCAGTTTTTGGGACGGGGAGTGGTGTAGTCCCTATACAGACTTTGATGCTTCCTGACTGGAACCTTCACTATTATCAAATCAGATCTGTTCAGTAGCAGGAGATAAACATTCTTGTAAGAATGACAGACAAGGATTATCATTTAAAAGTTTTATATACAGAATTATAGGCAGATTACAGAAAACAAGAAGTAAATTTAGCAGCAAAAGCATGCAAATCATAAGTACAAAGAATAGCATAGATGCGCCTTCTAGCGGTGAGGGGTAGGGTCTTCTGAACATCTAAATCTACACGTCCTTTTATAGGATGTCTGACAAAGACTTTTATACATTCTGCATGAGTACATGGCTCTCAGGAAATACACCAATAAGAAACAAGCAATAAGAAACATTTAACGATAGAATACAATCGGAGATTCTCTTTTGGTAGTACTAAATCGAATATGTAGCCTTTCTCACTGTCAGTTTGGCGGTCTGATGGAGACATTGTATACACATAGCCAGGGATAATTGAAGAGTCCTTGGTACATAGGAAAGAGGTCTCTGGGAACAGTTTATTATTGGGAGTCGTCATTCTTTATTTGGAACAAAAGAAAACAACAACACATGATTTGAGTATTGTCGAAACAAGATGGAGGACTTTGTAAACATAACCTGTGTTAGCGAAGGCTCAATTCATAATGCGTTTAATATTCAAAAGAAAGCAAGTCCCACAAATGTGCCGTTAAGAGGGACTCGAGGCGCGAATAATGCACATTTTATTTGAGAACTACCTTTAGTGGTCCCTGGTATAAGGAATCTTGGCACATTAACAGAAATATCGGCTTACAATCATTCATAACTATTCCACCTATTAAGGTGTGGGATTACAGAGAGTGCCCCCATCTCCTCAACATGACCCTCATATGATAGAGAACACCTTTGTACAGCAGTCTCGTACACACATTGTTTGAAGTGTGTTTGAAGTGTTCTCACTCTATTTCACTTTGGGGTCACTGCTTCTGCATTTTCAATCATCACTGAGGTGCAATAAAAGCCAAGATGAGTATAACCTCTGTTTTTTGTTTCTCCAGTAGTCTACATTAGGGAGATATTAACCTTAGAGGTATGAATATGTTTGACCTTTTTAATTAGGACATTGACTTTTTTATTTATTTATTTATTTATTTTTTGTCCTCATATGCCACCAAGGTTTTATATGTGCAATCAATAGGTTAACAAGCGATATGCTGCCTCAGTACATACCAACTGGAAGGGACAGACATGGAGCGAGGACCTCGTCCCACAGCGATAGGGCTTGACATTCCTGCGATCACCATACCGTAACCTTAAGAGGGATTCAGGAGTTCAGCCAGAATACTGAAAGAAGTATCAAAGCACGGCTTATACCCGGGAATGGGATAAATGGCTTAATCATTGGACCTGGGGGAAAAAAAAAAAAACCCCAGTCTCTCAATGATCCCATTTCAGGAGGCGCCAAAAAGCTCTTTTATCTGGATTCCCTACTCTGGCCAAGTCCAGCTTGGAGACCTGCAGGGCAGAAGCAAACCATTCATTGATAGAAGGGGGTGAAGAGTCCTTCCACTTCCTGCATATCTCCCTTCTAGCAAGTAGTATAGCATAGAAGACTAACTTCTTCGCCAATGTGGAAACCCCCTCTAAGATTCCGAAAATCACCAACTGGGGATCTAATATTATGTTGAAGTCTACTGAAGACGACAGGATCTTGCAAATGGCTTCCCAGAACTGAGACAAAAGAGGGCACTCATAAAACATGTAGATGTCCGAGGCAGCCAAGAGACCACATCTAGCACACACCACCATATTCCCCTGAATAAATTTAGAAAGTCGGAGGGGAGAGTAGTAGGCTCTGTGGATAGTATAGAGGTGGTTCCTGCGCAACCCCGCCGGTTTCACAACATCCCACAACATTCTACATGATGTACTCCATAGCTCTTGCAAGTTAGTGTTGCTTATAACTGGCCCCCAAGGCTCATCTGGTAACAAGAATACCCCATCCATCTCCTCCAAAATCAGGTTATACCAAGACGAAATCTCCTTCTTAGCAGGGGGTTTGTCTATCAACAAAGATATGAGGGTACTGTAACCACCTAATGGGAACTTACTTCTTCGAGAGGGCTGTGCAGTGCAAGATCGAGACCAGCTGGACATCTGCAGATATTTTAGCCTAGCTAGGCCTGGGCCAATCTTCCTACTCAAACACTCCCAGGAAAGCAATTCCCCCTCAACAACTAGGTCTCCCCAAACCTCCATCCCTGCCTCTCCAATAGGTACTGCAAGTGAATCCCCCAACCAGGGCGGATTATCAGGCAGATCCCATAAGGGAGTCCTGCAGCCATAGTACCCTATTTTAATAGATTTTAATATCTGGGCCCAAGTCCTTGCCATTCCCAGTAGAATCTTCAATTTAATTTTTTTAAAGAACTTGGGATCACCAAATTTTAAAAGGAATCCGAACTGGCTAACCCCCTCTCCAATAAGCAAAGTGGTGTATAGAGTTCCCACTCCATACTCTAATGGTTTCTTTAACAACATCCTGGCATGAGATAACTCGAACGCCCAGGCATACACCTGGATGTCCGGGGCAGCCAACCCCCCCTTTTCCCTACGCCTCCTTAACTTTTTCCACGAAATTCTTGGAAGATGTTTATTCCAGATAAATGTGTTTATCTCGGCCTGGAATGTTTTAATAGAAATTGAATCAAAATACAGGGGGATAGTGTTAAAAAGAAAAGAAATCTTTGGCAAGACAGACATCTTGACCAAGTTAGCCCTTCCTAATAATGACAATGGAAGATGGAGCCAAGACTGAAGTAGCTTACGGCAGTCCTTAACTACCCTGGAAAAATTAGTATTGACAATCTGGTCTATATCCTCTACAATATCAAGGCCCAGATATCTCATCTTCTTTCCTGGCCGAATACCCGCAATACACAAACTCTGGTCCATACCCCAGGTCATCATCTCGGTTTTTGTGGCATTGATCTCATACCCAGACACTTCTCCAAATTCCGAGGCTAGCTTAAAAATTTCCGGGAGGGCCATATGGGCGTCAGATGTAAAAATGAGAATATCATCAGCGTACAGGGCCACTTTTCTCTCCCAACCCCTGTACGTAAATGCCTTGATATTAACATTATCCCTCAGACTTTGGGCAAATGGTTCAGCGTATAGATCAAAAAGAAGCGGGGAGAGGGGGCAGCCCTGCCGTGTACCCCTCGTGATGTTAAAGGGATCGGATAAATTGCCATTGACCAGTACACAGGCACTTGGGTTCTGATATAAAAGACCAATTGCCCGGCGAAACCCTGCTCCCACATTGAACTTTGCCAGGGCCTCCGACAGATACAACCAATTGACTCTGTCGAAGGCCTTGGTGGCATCCAAGGTAAGGACCGCCAGGGGAAGAGACTCTAAAACTGCCAAGTCAATAGCCCCTATTAAGTCAAAGGTTAATTCATATAGCTGCCGCCCCTTGACGAACCCCTTCTGATCAGGGTGTAGGATGTTGGGGGCAACAAGAGCTAATCTATTGGCCAGAATTGAAGCAAATATTTTGTAGTCTACGTTTAGTATGGAGATTGGCCTATATGAGCCACATGAAGTGGATGGTTTCCCCGGTTTTAAAATTACTGTTATAGACGCACTGTCCCATGAAGTCGCAGGACGACCACCATCTAGTAGAATATTATTAAATAGTACTACCAGGAAGGAGACAAGTTCCCGCTCCAGTACTTTGTATACTTCGGCCGGTAGGCCATCTGTACCAGACGCCTTCCCCTTTTTGGCATTATGTATGGCCTTAATAACTTCCTCCTCCGAGATTTCACTATCTAACATCTCGCTTTCTCAGCAGAAAGTGTTGGAAGAGTAATCTTACTGAGCCAATCTTTAATGGTAACTAAGCTGATGTTCTTGTCTTGACAATAGATAGTTTGAAAAAATTCTCTAAAGGCAGATCTAATATCGTCATCTCGGGAGAGTGGGAAGCCATTGACATTAATCACCTCGATGTTATTCCGGACTTGGTCCGTTTTGGTTTTCCATGCCAATAGCTTCCCCGCTCCTTCTCCATACTGAGAGTGTGCGAGTTTGCTGGCCTCCCACCTTTCTTGTATCCGCTGATTTAGGATCGAAGCTAGATGGCCCTTTAAAGAAAGTAATCTTCCAAACAAAGAAGAGTGGACCGCTTCTGTATTAAGATCAGCGACTAGATCTAATTGAGTCTGGGTCTTAGCAATATCTGCTTCCACTGATGTCACGGCCTCCCTATATTCCCTCCTCCTGTAAGCTGTTTTATTTGTAATAAGGCCTCTCAAAAATGCTTTATGGGAGTCCCACACGATTCCGATGCCTGCCGATCCTACATTTATCTTTAAGAAATGGCTCACCTCAAACTTAAGGAAGAGAACATCGTCTGGGTGGTAGAGTAAGGAACGATCAAAAGACCAGCTCCTGGCCAGCACCCTTAGCAGTGATATAAGCTCCAAAACTACGGCAGAGTGGTCAGATAAATGTAGTGGGAGATATTTAATGTCTTTAACAAAATCCACTAAGGTATGGTTAATTAGTACAAAATCTATTCTAGACTGGTGTCGGTATTTATAATTTCCATAAGAGACACCCAGCTGTTCACCTGCCCTTAACCTCCAAATATCTACATAACCATACTGCTTCATTGCGTTTAGCAAAAGGGACCTTGATTTTGATGGAATTCGAGACCGATTATTATGAGATTTATCCAAAGTGGGGTCTAAGACAATATTAAAGTCACCTGCAAAAATTACAGGCTCTGGAAAAGACAAAAGGTGAGAAAAAATTGCCTCCAAGGATGACGGATCGTCTTGATTAGGACCATAGTACCCCACCATAGTAAACTGAGTACCCAAGATGGAAAGAGAGGCAATAACCCATCTACCTGCTGGGTCAACCTTAAAATCTAACACCCTAGCCCTGAGATGTTTTTTAAAGATAAGTGATACCCCTCTACAGGTCAAGGACTGAGAAGTAGAAATTGCAAAGTAGATCCACTTATTCCCTTTAACGCATCCATTTCATCCTGAACCAGATGTGTCTCTTGCAGTATGATGACCTGTGCCTCTGAGTCACGAAGATATTGTAGTATTTTCCTGGCCCTTGATTTAGTACGCAGGCCGTTTACGTTCCAAGATATTATCTTTAGACTAGCCATAGCCATAAAACTTGTCCTGACAACTGACCCTAACACCACTGAACCTTACACGAGGACTTAGAACATCTTTCGTCTGACCTACCTTTGTATCAAATAGCAGTATGTCTAAAGTTGTCATACACCGGGCGTAGTACAATAGAACACAAAGTTGGCACATGAGGAATTTTATAAAACATTTTACCCCGTGACCCTCTCAACCCCCCTTCCAACCATCCTCCCTCCCATGGAGAACCCTTGGTGTATCTAACCGGAACCAGTCCAGCAGATGGCACCCCCATCTCAAGCTCCCGTGACCCACCCCGATCTCTGAGCCGAGTTTCCCACCAAAGTGACCATTTATACTAAGACAAAACATATGTGCAAGTGAAAATGTATGCAAAAAAAAAAATTAAAAAAGGAATCATGGACATGTATGTGTATATGTGTATGTATCTGCATTACATATACATTTCTTCTTTTCTACCCATCTCCTTACTTGGTTCCCCTTTTTCCACCTTTTTCCTCTTCAACTTTTTTTTTGTTTTCTTTTTTTTTTTCCCTTTTCTTCTTCTTCTCTCTACCCCTTCTTTCTTTTTTTTCTCTTTTTTCCTTTCCCTTTTCCCCTACTTTCCCCCTTCTTCTTTTCCTTCCTATCTCCCTTTTTTTCCCTTCTTTCTTTTCTTTCCCCCTTTTCCCCTTTTCCCCTCTCCTTTCCTTTTAATTTATAATGTTTATGTTGTAGCCATAGTACATTTTCTAATTAGTAAAGATTATTTGTTTTTTCAATACCTGCAATTATGCAATTATATTTAACACTCAGAACCCTTTCTTGGTCCGTAAGTTAAGAGGCATATATTTTAACCCGCCGCCTTATTGCCCAAATCTAAAAGGAGATCGTCAGCAGCTTGCACTGACCTGATATTAAACATCTTATTATTGAACATCACCTTCAAGGCGGCAGGGAACACCAACTGAGCAGTTGCTCCCAACTTTCTAAATGCATCAAGCCGCCTGCCAAACTCCCACTGTTTCTCTAACGTAACTCTAGAGAGATCAAACCTAATAAGAAAAGTAAATCCCTTACCGGGAAGAGATTTTTGTTTTAGGGCTAAGTTGAGGATCTGCTCTTTAAGGGCATAGGTATGAAAATTAACAAGGATTTTGCGGGGCTTAGATCTTTGTTGATTTCTCCTGAACGGATCTCTATGGACCCTTTGAATGTCGATGGTCAACTCCTCTGGGGATTGATCTAGACACAACGACTCCTTCAGTAATTGCACCACAAATGTTTTGACATCAGAACCTTCGGAACCTTCCGGTACATTAAGTATGCGGATATTGGATCTTCTGGCATTGTTCTCTAACACCTCCTTCCTGTCTAGTAGGGCCTGATCCTCCTTCTGCAACTTAACAATATCCTCCTCAGCTTTATCCAGATGCATAGACATCACAGCGACCGTCTCTTCTAGCTCCCCCGTCCTGGAGGTCAGCCCATCGATCTTTTTGTCTAGAGATTCACAATAGTTACGGATGTCCATCTGATTAGCAGAAGATTCTTCAAACCCTTTTTTAATGTCTCGGGATAGGGTTGAAAACATTGCCAGTAAAGAGACCGCAGAAATTGTGCCCTCTGTATCAGGGTTAGATAGAAAAACTTGCTGCTGGTCAAGATCGAGGTGATGATCTGCCATCCCCTCCCTACTCAACTCAGTGCCGTCGGTTTCCACTTGGGATACCAGATTGGGGGTAACAAAATCACCTGCCCCTCCCCCTTCTTCTGCTAGAACATGCTTTCCACTCCCCAGGGGCTCGCGTACTGAGGGTCTGATCGAGCCACTGGTTGTTAAATCACCCTTAGATGGCACCGACTCCATCTCAGAGGAAACACTCACAGAAGTGAGCAGAGGACCCGGATCGCCTCCGGAGGGACCACAAGAAACAGGGGCAAAATCTGACACTGGGACATCCATGACGTCCGGGACATCTGTAACAGGCAGATCTGCAGCACCAGAATCCATTACTGTCAGGGAGGCAAACATGCCCTGCGCCTCTGTCAAAGAGAGCACCTGTGGTATTACTTTTAGGTAGGAGCTCAGGGACGGAGTTATCTTAGTGCCCAAATCTAGTGCCACGTTCAAATCCCTTTTAAGTTTAGCTTTACTTCTGGCCCCGTTTGATCTTATGCCCTTTGACTTCACTTCTGCAGACAAGTAAGAGGAGGCTTTCTTACCTTCAAGGGTTGTAGATCCATTATCCACCAGTTTAACCAGTTTTACCTCACGTGAAGTAGGGGCAGGCTCCTTCCACAGTGTCTTTGTAGGCACCCTGCCTTTTCTACGAACACTTTTACCCCTATTTTTGGGTGACTGCTGGTGTAGTTGGTGTAGCTGCAAACACTCCTCTGCGGACTCCTCCGAGACCCCCTCCACACAGCTTCCCGCGATCTTCGTGCCCACAGGACACTCAACAACCACTTTGCCCTCCACTGCTCCTCGAGAAGCAAACTCAAACCTTTGAGCCTGGGACTTAGCCGAGACGCTACATGCAGCAAGCGCCAGACAGCGTGCCTTCCTCCCCCGTCGCAGCTCCAGGGCGGCCACGGACCACAGCCTCAAAGCGGCCGGTACTTTGACACGCTTAGAGCCAGTAGCACTCACTGCACCCCCGCTGCTTCCACCAACGAGGATGTTCGACTCGCCGCCAGAAGCTCCCGTCATAGAGAGGGAGGACAGACAGCCCACGCCAAGCTGTGCCGAACGCCAGGTACGTTGGAGGGATACTCCGTTTTTCTTTCTTCTTTTTTGTAGAAACCGAAGCTTTGGTCACTAAAAACAATGTAAGCACCAGATTATAGAGAACTTTTTGCGCAGGAAATTAATCACATTCTTCAGGCATCAGGCGGAGTACAACGGGAGCTTGATCCCGGAGCACCGCAGCAAGTCAGCCGACTGCCGCCATGTTCTCCCCCTGACATTGACTTTGACTGTAGGAATGTGTGTACAGATAAGTATTGCAGTTAGTCCTCAAGCAAAAAGATGGGGAGAGTATGTACCCTTATGGCTAGAGCAGGCAACCTCGAAGCTGGGGAACCGGGTTCGAGACTCGGCAACAACGCTAAACATCCTGTGATTCTGGGCAAATCACTTAATCTCCCAGTGCGTAACAAAAATGAAAGTGTCCTTCTTTAACAAAACTGGTGCCATGTAAAGTGCTCTGATACCCGATGTCACAGGTCTGGTTCGCGCTATATAAAACTCTTAAATTTTTTTTTAAAAAGAAGCCCATTGACCCTTAGAGGCATAGCATGGGTAGAAATATGTTGGTGCATCAGTTATGCTAGAGTAATTGTGCACACTGTACTGCCGGATGGGTATTTTATGACCTTACCCAGGGTACCACAAATAAAATTGTTTGGTATACCTTTTAGATAATTTTAGACATATGGATTCCTATGATTGTCCTGTGGTGCTTTATTAAGAACTTCCTCCAATATGAGGCTGAGCGTGCTCTCGGAGTACCATCTATCCAGGGCAGGATATGATTACCTGAGGTGAACCATAACACAATAGGGTGGGTAAGATATCTAGAATCTTTGGATCTCTTGGGACCACGATAGTCCATGTAGAATGCAGACCTCTGCATCTACTGCGATATTGAGTAACGGAAGATTTAGCACAGCTGTACTGTGGTCATCAGCAGAAGTACATACATGTATTGAATAGATCTTAGGATTCAGTTATAAATTCCTTGATCTTGATCTGAACCTGTGCAGACCACAAGCAACTTCAACGTGTTTCGGCCCTATGGTTCGGATGTCTTTATCAATGACCTAAAAACAAAAGCATCTCTTTCTCTGTATGTCTACAAATCTGACTTGGAAAGCCCCTTTTTTCTGAAAACCAACCCCACCTTTTCAGTAGGTTAACTGTTTCAAGTTTTAACATCAGAAAACAGTCATTTGGACACAACCCTCTTCTTGGATCAAAACTGCCACATCAATATGTATGAAATAAGGTATGCTGCAAATAAATTACATTCCAAACAAATATGTTCATGTTTTGTAAAGTTGTGTACAACTGAAAGATGTTTATAACAAATATACAAGTATATGCAATCAGATGCAAGTACGTGTAAGCGGAGACCTTCTAAACACTAATGACTCCCATAGATTTAGAAATCCAAGCTGAACGTCAAAACTGGTCCTTAGCTAGTCCGCCTTACTACAGGTTTTGCAAATCCAAACAGTGTCATTTTATTGTAATCATTCACCAACACTTAAATGTTCCCTGAGACTAACGAGGCAGGAGAAACCACCCTCCCCAGCATTGTAGAACATTCCTTGCGTTGGCGTGAGCCCAGCAAACAAACACATCCATGGATACAGAGATAACAACATGGCTGCTGTGTCAGAAGGAGCCTGACAACCAAGAGCCACGGAAAACAAGCCTGGCAGTTTTACACTCAAAACCTTTATAGCAAAATTCTCATGGTGAGTGGCATTTCAAATGCACAATCAAAAGGACTAAAGTATTAAAGAGGTTTTTAAATTCTGTGTCTATGGGAAAATGTGTTCGTACATAAGGGACATTGGCTTCTAATACCTTGACCTTTTGTTGCAAGAATGTTAGAAAGATGTCACTTTTTTGGGAGCTGGAGTCAGGACATTACCTGTTCTATCAACTTCCACTTAGGTGTGCAAAGCAACTTTATGCACAGGGAAATTTATGGTCTTAATTCACACAAAAAAGGTTTGCAGTCCTTCACACCTCCTGATGGAACTTACTAATGGTATGAATCTGCAAACATGGTTGATTTGTAAATGGTTGATTTGTAAATGTGTGGTTCAAAACTGCCACAAAATGTATTTGGCAAAGCTTTCTTTTTTTTGCACACTATAATGTAGTGGCTTTAAATAGTCTCTGGGCATGTGTATGGTTTTTACTACTTGTGTGTTTATCTCTAGGTGTAAATTACAGAATTTGATATCAATTCAAATCTTCCTCGGGCATTTATCACCTTTGAAAGATTGAAAGGCTCACAGGCCCTATAGGATTTGTGACGACAAGATGGTCTGATTATCTGCAGATCTCTGCAGCAAGTGCATGAACAGTGAGCAATTTCTCTAACTGGCCAATCAGGGTTCAAAGGTGCTAAACTTTCACGTTTTGTGCCTGATCAATGGGTCCTACAGTGTTAGTGCCACAGAAGAACAAGCAATGTCTCACCTATGCAAGAACTATTGGCTTTGCCAACATGTTTTAATAATGTTGTACACCAGAGTGGCTGCTGTTCAGCCTGGCTAAAAGTTAGTGAGGTAAAGGAGAGTGGCGTGGAGTGGCATGGAGTATCGTAAACTGGAGTAGAGTGGAGTGTTATGGAGTGGCGTACAGTAGAGTTGAGTGACATGGAGAGGAGTGAAGTGGAGTATCATGGAGTAGCACTGGGGCGGCTCCTCCATTGAGTGGAGAAGCGTGCCGCCACAAAGAAAAGCCCCATGCCAGTGCTGAAACATAAAATGGAAATAAAGTTTATTTATTATGATTTTATTTTTCAGCAACCAACTTGTCCCGAACTGAGTGACAGGATGAGGTGGGGTCAGTGCTGCCAAGTGGAAGTGGGGAGCTGTGTGCTTTTAAATGCGCATGTCTCTTTGGCCAGCTGTCTTGTGATAGCCAGCCTGACATGCACATTTTAAACTTTCTCAGATTACAGAAAGTGCAGGCCTCCAGTGTTCTTAAGAGTGCTGAGTGAGGTTGCTTCCTCCAATCCTGGTGTTGCTTCCATGCTGGTGAGAGCAGCACCAGGATTAGTTAGTGCAGTTGGCTGAGTCCTGTGTTGGAGCTTGCCTTCAGTGAAGAACGAAAAAGGAGGACATCACCTTATGCAGGAAGGTAAGTGCATTTATTTATTTATTTTGTGTGTCCCCTTTGCCCCAAAACCCCCTGGGACATGCTAGCCACCACTGGAATACCGTACAGTGTTGTGGATTGTCATTGAGGAAGCAGAGTGGCATAGAGTGGACTACAGTGTCAGAGTTGAGTAGAGTGTTGTGGAGTGGAGTGGCATGGAGTATCGTGGAGTGGTGTAGAGCAGAGTGGCGTAGAGTGTGCTGCGTAGAGCAGAGTAGAGTGGAATAGTGTGTCATAGAAGAGAGTGGAATAAGGTGGCATGGAGCATCATAGAGTCAGTTTTGAAGAGTGTAGTGGTGTTGTAGAATGGCATAGAGTGGAGTAGAGTGTTGTAGAGTGGAGTGGCATAGAGTGGAGTAATCGGTCAGTGGAGCAGATTTTAATGGAGAAGAGCATCATAGAGTGTAGTGTCAAAGTGGAGTAGAGTGGCCTTGACTGAAGTGGTGTAAAGTACAGTGGTGCAGAGCAGATTGCCGTAGCTTAGAGTGCATTGGTATTAAGCAAAGTGGTGTATAGTGTCGTGGTGTAGAATGCTGTGATGTAAAGTGCAGTAACGTAGAGTAGAGTGGTGCAGAGTGGATTGCAGTGGGGTAGAGTCCAATGGCGTGGAGTGGCGCATAGTGGAGTAGAGTGGCGTAGAGTGAAGGGGCATAGAGTGGAGTGGTGCAAGGTAGAATGGAGTAGTGCAAGGTAGAGTACAGTGGTGTAGAGTAGAGTGGCGTAGAGTGCAGAGGCATAGAAAGCAGGGTGTAAAGTGCAGTTGCGTATAGAGTAGTGGTGTAGAGTGCAGTAGAGTGGCGTAGAGTTGATTGGTGCAGAGTACAGTGCAGTGACAGAGTGCTATCATACAGAGTGCCACATTGTAGAGTGCAGGGTCATAGAGTGGTGCAGAGTAGAGTAGTGCAAAGTAGCGTGGTGCAGAGTCGTGATGCAGAGTACAGTGGTGCAGAGTAGAATAGAGTGTTGTAGAGTGCAGTGACAGAGTGCAATGGTGTAGAGTGAATTAGTATACAGTGGCATAGAGTGCAGTAGCATAGAGTAGAATGTTGTAGAGTATAGTGGTGAAAAGTAGTTGGCATAGGTGCAGTGATGTGGGGTGCTTTGTTATTGAGTAAAGTGGTGAGGAGTGCATTGGTGTAGAGTGCACTGATTTACAGTACAGTGCCATAGTGTAGACTCCAGAGACAAAGAGTGGCGCAGTATAGAGTGCAGTGGTATAGAGTGGAGTAGAATGGTATAGAATGCAGTGGCATAGAGTAATTATTTCAGAGTGGCAGGGTAGAGTAAAGTGGTGCAGGGTAGAGCACAGGGGCATAGGGTAGAGCGGTGTAGGGTAGAATGGTGCAGCATGAGTGCAGTGGCGTAGAGTGGAGTGGCATACAATGCAGTGGCATAGAGTGCATTGGCATAGAGTAGATTGTTGCAGAGTAGAATGAAGAGGTGTAGAATAAAGTGGTGCAGGGTAGAGTGTTGTGGTATAGATTAGAGGAGTCGAGTGAATTGGCATTGAGTGCAGTGGTGCATAGTAGAGTGAGGCAGAGTGAAGTGGTGTAGAGTGCAGTTTCAGATTGCAGTAGTACACAGTAGATAAGAGTGGTGTAGAGTGCAGTAGAGTGGTTAGACTAGTGCAGAGTAGAGTGCAGTGGCATAGAGCACAGTGGCACAGAGTAAAGAGGCATAGAGTAGAGATGCATAGAGTTCAGTGGCAGAGAGCGCAGTGCTGCAGAGTAGTGTGTTGTAGAGTGCAGTTGTGTAGAGTGCAGTTGTGTAGAGTGCAGTTGTGTAGAGTGCAGTTGTGTAGAGTGCAGTTGTGTAGAGTGGTGAAGAGTAAAGTGACAGAGAGCAGTGGGGTAGGGTGGCATAGAGTAGAGTATGGTGGCATACAGTTCAGTGGTATAGAGTTGATTAGCATAGAGTGCAGTGGCATAGGGTGTATTGGTTTTGAGTAAAGAGTTGTAGAGTGAAGTGGCACAGAGTGCAGCGCTGTAGAATACAGTGTGGTAGTGTGGAGTGGCACAGAGTTGCATAGTTTGCAGTGGCATAGATTAGATTGTTTCAGATTAGAATGAAGTGGCGTAGAGTGTAGTGGAATAAAAGAGAGTGGTGTAGAGTGCAGAGGTGCAGAGTAGATTAGCTTAGAGTGAATTGGTGTAGAGTACAGTGGCGTAGAGTGGAGCCATGAAGAGCAGAGCGCCGTAGAGCTCAGTGGTGGAGCGAGCAGTGTTGCACAGTAGAGTGACCTAAAGTGAAGTAGCATAGTGTGGAGGGGTGCAGAGTTCAGTGGTGCAGGATATAATGCAGTGGTATAGAGTGGAGTGATGCAGTGTAGAGTGGTGTAGAGTGCATTGGCATAGAGTAGAGTGGTGCAGTGCCATAGAGTTCAGTAGGGTGGCGTAGAGTGCAGTGGTGTAGCGTGCAGTCATGCAGAGTAGAGTGTCCGAGTGCAGTGTCAGAGTACAGTGTCAGAGAGTGGCGCAGAGTAGAATGGTGCAGATTAGAGAATGGAGCAGTGATGTAAAGTAGAGTGGTGCTGAGTAGGAAGAGTGGCATAGAGTGGAGTGACTTAGAGTGCAATGTGAAGAGTGACGTAGTGTGAAGAGTGACGTAGTGTGCAGTGGTATCGAGTAGAATGCTGTAAAGTATAGTGGCATAAAGTGCAGTGGTGCAAAGTACTTGGCCCAGGTACAGTTGAGTAGGGTGCACCGGTTTTGAGTAAAGTGGTGCAGAATGAATTGGCGTTGAGTGCAGTGGTTTAGAGTATGGTGGCGTAGTACAGAGTGTAGTGGCGTAGAGTGGCACAGCACAGAGTGCAGTGGCGTGGAGTAGAGTGGAGCAAAGTGGAACAGAATAGATTGTTTCAGAGTATAGTGAAGTGGAGTGGGGTGGTGCAGGGTATAGTGTAGTGGTGCAGGGTAGAGTAGCACCGTAGAGCACAGTGGTGTAGAGTGGTGCAGTGCTGACTGTAATGATGTGGAGTGGTGCAGAGTGGAGTAGAGTAGAGTGGTGTAAACTGCAGTTGCATAGAGGGGAGTGGCATAGAGTAAATTGTTTCAGAGTAGAGTGAAGTGGCGTAGGAGTGGAGTGGTGCAGGGTAGAGTGGAGTGGTATAGAGGAGTAGTAAATTGGTGTAGAGTTTGTGTTACAAAGTGGAGTGACATAGAGTGAAGTGGTGCAGAGTGGAGCGGCCTAGAATGGGGTGGTTTAGAACGCAGTAGCAAAGAGTGCAGTGGTGAAGAGCAGCGTGGGGAAGGGAGCACTGGCATACAGCAGAGTGGAGTAGAGAGGCATACAGTGAAGTGGCATAGAGTGCAGTGGTGCACATTAGATTAGAGAGGCGTAGTGTGCAGTAGAGTTACGAAGAGTGCATTGGTATAGAGTGCAGTAGAGTGGCGTAAAGTGGTGCAGAGTAGAGTACAGTGGCATAGAGTATAGTGCTGCAGAGTAGTGTCAAGAGTGCAGTGGTGTAGAATAGAGTGGCATAGAGTGCATTGTAGAGTGCAGTGGTGTAGAGTAAAGTGACATTGACGGCAATGGTGTAGAGTGGTGTAGAGTGCAGTGACAGAGTATAGTGGAGTACAGTGCTGTGGTGCAGAGTAGATTGCCATAGAGTGCAGTGGGTAGAGCTTATTGGTTTTGAGTAAAGTGGTGAAGAGTGCATTGATGCACCGTGCAGTGACGTAGAGTGCAGTGGCATTGAGTGCCGTGGTGTGAAGTGGCGCAGAATGGTGTATACTGCAGTGGCAGAGAGTAGATTGTTTCAGAGTAGAGTGAAGAGGAGTAGAGTGCAGTAGTGTAGAGGACAGTGTTGTAGAGTGCAGTAGTGCAGAGTAAATTAGAGCGGATTGGCGCAGAATGGATTGGCGTAAAGTGCAGTGCTGTAAAGTGGCACAGAGTACAGTGGGATAACGTAGAGTAGCAGACAGTGCAACATTGCGGAGTATACGGCCAGAGTGCAGTGGTGTATAGTAGAGTGGTGTAGAGTGCAGTGGCACAAAGTACAGAAGAGTAGAGAGCAGTGGTATAGAGTGCAGTAGTGCAGAGTAGAAGAGAGTGGCGTAGAGTGCAGTGACAGACTGCAATGGCGTAGAGTATTGTGGCATAGAGTGCAGTGGTGCAGAGTAGATTGGCATAGAGTGCATTGGTTGTGAGTAAAGTGGTCTAGAGTGCGGTGGCGTGGAGTGGTGCTGGGTACAGTGGAGTGGGGCTGAGTGAAGTGACACTGAATGCAGTGGCATAGAATAGATTGTTTCAGAGTAGAGTGCTGTACTGCAGAGTAGATTAAAGTGGCTTAGAAGGGATTGGCATAGAGTGCACTGGCGTACTGTGGAGTGGTACAGAGTAGAGTGCATTGGCATAGAGTGCAGTGGCATAGAGTTAAGTGTTGCAGAGTTTGGTGCTATGGAGTGGAGTGGCACGGAGTGGTGTACAGTACAGTGGTGAAGAGTGCAGTGGTGCATGGTAGAGTAGTGTGGGGTATAGTGCATTTGCATAGAGTGGAGTGGTGTAGAGTAGAGAGGAGTGGAGTGGAGATGAGAAGAGTACAGTGATACAGTGTGGAGTGGCATAGTGGGGCAGAGTAGAGTGCACTGGTGTGGAGTGGTGCAGAGTGGAGTGGGGTAGCGTGGAGTATGCATGGTGTGGTAGAGTACTGCCATTACAGACAACGCATCTTCAATTGAAATGGCCATTACATTTGTACTCACATACAGTTTTATTGATAAAGGTATACGGCGCACAGATGATAAATTGTGAATCTGTCATCACCCAATGTATTGATTTGATCGTCAGCACAGTTCCTTTACAGACATTTTAAATTTTGCTCTGTTCTAGAAAGAAAAAAAATACCGTACAGCGTTCCTCAAGCAGCCCCAGTAGCCAGCATGTTTGTTACATAAATCATCTTACTTTGAAGTCAGAGAAAGAAAAATAAACAGCACGCTCCCTGGAAGACACAGCCTGTCAACTGACCTCTGTCTTTGAATGCACAGCAGACATGACAAGATAAGAACAAGATTTAAAGGCCTGATCTCAGAAAGCGAGTTTGTGGAAGAATACAATAAACAAGGTTTGGGTAATGGGAGGGACAGACTTAAGCTAGACACTAAAGCAAATAAAGCCAGCAAATAGAAAGCCAGAAAACCACAAAGACGACGCATTCCTAGGACAACTCTCTGAATGTCCCCAAGATGGCTTTAGCAGATGAGACGGCTGCGCTGTCTGGTAGGCTGTGACCTAAAAAGGAGAGTTAGCAGATGCAGTCCCGGAAAGATGAAAGTAGAATTGGGGCGAAGGAAGAGAATGAAGTAAGGAAGGAGGAGATGATTGAAAGATGGAATGAGAGAAGAAAGAAGCAATGAGGGAGGTGCGGACGAGAAATAATACAGAAACAATTAAAGGGAGCTAGAAAATTCCCTGAAAGAGACAGCGGAAAGGCTCCCGGCCTTATCTCTCACATGCCACTTGCGATTCTTGCTGGGAGCCATAGAAAGACCCAAACGAGTAGAACTATTCTGGTTACCTACTCTTTGGCTCTTGCTCTGCTACTTTTCCAATATCAGTATTATACTGTATTGGAATTGCATCTGTGGAAGCAATTTATGGCGGGTAGCATACAACTCCAAAAATCATCCAGTTTTTATTAATTATTGTTGTAAATTTGTTGGTTATTGGGTTAGTCTTCGGCTCTGAGGAAACTGAAGCAATTCCTCGAATAAAGCAGCGGCTGTACAGCAGACATGCTTATGCAGTAGAAAAAATGGTGCCTAACAGATTGTGCACCAGCTAAAACATCTCATTATAAAATGAAGCCAGGAAGATAGCCAGAATATGTCAATATTTAAAAGTTAAAAGAAAAAGCGGAAGAAAAAAAACCTACACTATTTAACTAAATCCAACAAAAATATATTATGTATTAGAAAAAAACACTGGTAATGGAAATTAGGCAAGAGAGGGACTTTAGTACAAAGTCTATTATTGTTTATTATGCCAATAAATTAAGTATACACTGTCCTATGTTTACATGATTAACACGGTGGCATACCTATTGCTAGGCAGCACAAGTGTGCAGTGCTCCAGAGGTTACAATCCTTGTGCGGTGTCAGGGACTCCCTCCCATCTGGCTCTTTTTAAACAGCTCTTAATGAGCCTTTTTACAACCTGCAAACAAGAGTCATCAGTGATCTTAACTTCCTTTACATGTGAGGGATTTATTTATTTATTTCTGTGAATTTATAAGGCCAAGACATGGCCTGGAGGCATCAGAGTGCTTCACAATAAAGCCAGAACATATTTGTAACAAATAAACAGGGTCACTCATATTCATAGCCAAACATAGCAATGAAAAGCAGGTGGAACAGCACTTCGTGCGGATTATCAATAGTTTGTGCAGGTTGTGATTGATATGCGATCGGAGGAAGAGAGAAGCCAAAGAGAGATTTGGCCAAATGTTGTTTAAAGAGAAGAACTTTGAGTCTTTTTTTTTTTTAAGGTGGCATGACGTGTGTTCAGGTGGAGGCTCAGTGTGAGAAGGTGGCCTGATAAATGCTGTCCACTAGTTCTAGTGGGCACCTTGTATCAGTCCAAACAACCCCTTATGGTGAATAGGTTAAAGACAACCTTTATTGAAAGCTATCTTAGTGGTAGCTATGGAGAGCAGCCTTCAGGCTAAGTCTTAAAGGAATGTAAAGCAGCTTGTTTTACCGGTCTATAATCTCTTGAATGATCAAATGAAAGGAGAACCACCCCAGGTATATATTCAAAATATATGTATTTAGGTTAAAACACACCCCTCTAGTCTCTTTATGAGACTGGAGTTCGAAGTACTTCATTTACAAGTTAGCAATCAACAGTAATAGCACAAATACACGTTTGGGCCCTAGGGGCATACCAAACCATATACCAATAAAGTGGTATAAGAACAACGACTGAACTAGACACAAGGCAAAGAGCCTGTAGAATCGCTGGGACCCCAAGGAACCACCCAAGGTAGTGACACAGGGGACCCACGGGGGTCGTGTCCAGTGTGTAAACACAACCGCAGGTACCCGTTAGCTTCTATGGGCAATGTCGCGGTTGGAAATTTAAAGATTAGGGACACTTAGAATCGAGTCAGGACAAAACCCTTTTGGACTTGTTCTAGGGCTAGCACCCATGGGAGCACCGGAGTACTCGAGTTACCTCACCCAGGGAAGCCGGGTGCATAGGTGTCTTTTGGTGTCGGGTCACGTCGTCGATTACAATGGAAGCTGACGAAGAACTGCTGCTGCCGTGAAGAGGAGAAGTGTCCGAAGAGCCAACTGGCTAGCGATCGCGACGGGGCCTCAAGCGGTCGCACTGGAACCCGGCCCACGGGTCACTCGTGGAGTGGTGGCCGGAGATCTTCGGTGCATTCTGTGCTCAAGGCTGGGGCTACTCGGAGCCCAAAGCAGAACTTCAAGAGTGAACAGAAAGTTGATGTACCAGCAATAGTATGTGTGCCCAGGGGTCATGGTTCCTCGTCATCCACGATAGCCACCGGCCTCAGCTTTGCTGTGGACTCAGGGTAGCCTCGGGGAAGTCAGGGAATCCACCTCTGGTGATGCAGAGACTTCGGCGTCCAACGGGAGCTTCGGAATTGCAGACCGGACAGTTGCTTCTTTGGTGCCTGCCAAGCAGGGGAGTCACTCCGTGACCACAAGGGAGATTTCTTCCATCTCCTAGTCGAAATAGAAAGTCGAAGGTCCAGGATATATATTGCAGAGTTTCGTCCAGGGTAATCTAAAGTCACGAGGACTGGGTTCCCATACTTATACTAAGTTTGGGGGTTGGACATACTCTAGGGACCCACCTATGAGAGGGTTTGGAAAGAGGGGTGGTTACACCCATTTCCTTTGTCCAGTCTCATGCCAGAGCAGGGGCAGGTAGCCCCTGCAACCGGTTTGAACTGGGCTATGCACAGGGACACCAAATGAGCCCCCAGTGCAGGACTTCAAAGCACCAGAGAGTGCTCCCGCCCAGCCCCAATACACATCTGCCTGTCTGGGAAGGTGGTTACACCTCCCTGGGACAGGAAACCTATTGTCCAGGCCTCCCCTGCCGGAGTTTCGGTCAGCAGCAGGAGGCCAGACCCGTGTCTGTGGCAGAGGCATCCATTTTGTGATGCCAGGGCTCAAGAACGTCCTACCGGGTTAGACCAGTGTGAACATGTCTCTCCCTCTAGAAGGGTGGAATGCTACCCCCGCCGCCAGAACTGGCGGGGTGGTTAGTATTCCAAAGCGTTTGACACCAAACACAACATGTTTGCGTACAGCCATCCCAAAGTTAGCATTTACCGCGAGGTTATAATGCACTTAAGAGTATATGGTCAGGCTGCACCACAAACAGCATCAGAGGAGATACTCCGAACGCTGCAGAGGGTCTCTGCTCATGCAGGGGCACCCTCTCACATAAAAACCAAGCACTCTGCCTTCAGGATTGTTAACGCCTGCCATAGGAGTGACTTATAGGTTTTATATGTGTGTGCAATCATATTGAAATAGGTAGCCTATACCACTGTAAGGGGTGCAAGAACACACTTACCCAGGCTGCTGTAGCAGACCTGTGGTGCCATTTTGGAGTGCTTCTCAGGGGTGGCGTAATACATGCTTCAGCCCCTGGTAGGCCTGAGGTACCTATGCCCTAGGTACATAGTATACCATATACTAGGAGCTTATAAGGCACTCCAGAATCCAATTAGATATGTACCTAATGTACATGCAAACCATTTTAGAGAGGAAGTAGCTAGGCTGTGGTCCTGATTAGCAGGGCCACAGCCAGACTAAGGTCGAAAAACAGTGAAACACCAGCAAAAAGTTGGGGTACCCATGTGAAGCAGATCCTACTCTCCTACACGGTGTTCCAGATTCTTGAGGTGCTTCCAGAGAAGGATTGGTTCTTGTATCGCTGGAGCTTAAAAGGTGGGGGTTGGAGGAGGAGCAATTGAGTACTTCTTGAAACTCACTCGCCACCTGAGATTTTCAGTTTCTCAAAGAGGTACGAGGGTAAAGAGGAGTGAGGAGCTTTATGAGGGGTGCAGGCAGTTTTAAATTGAGCTTTTTCCTCTATGGAAAGCCACTGAAGGGAGCGTAGAATGAGGGTGATGTAATTGAATATCTTGTACACAAGTCCTGCCCTGGGCAGAAGCACGGACTGTGTTCTCACAAGTCCTGCCACTGGCGAAAGAAGAAACTGTGTTCTCAAAGTACTGCCAATTGCAACAGCGCAAACTGTGTTCTCACAAATCCTGCCATTTTTCAGAAGCGCGAGGTGTGTTCACACTGGTCTGGCAGTGATGTTATCCATGTTCCAGGGCCCCTTTTGACTATGGGCCAGATGTACGACCCTATTTTTTATGCGCAAACAGGTTTGCGACCCGTTTGTGCATGCAAAATACAACAGGGCCATGTACAAACCCTATTTAGCAATTATATATTTTTTTGCGACTCGCTAAATAAGATTTGTGACTCGCTATTAGGAAGGGGCATTCCAAGGGCATCCCTTCCTAATAGCGACTCGCTACCATATGTAAGAATGTTTTAACAGTCGCAATTTACCGCCCTCTTTAAGAGGGTGGTAACCCATTCGCAAGCGGGAAGGGCTCCCCATGGGACTCCTTTCCCTTTGTGAATGCAGGGGAAAATATTTTTTAGGGGCAGGCAGTGGTCCCAGGGACCACTACCTGCCCTTAAAAAATGAAACGAAAACGTTTAATTTTTCTGTTTTTTAAATGCATTCCATTTTCCTTTAAAGTAAACGGGCTGCATTTTTTTTTTAAAACTGCTTTATTTAAAAGCAGTCCCAGACATGGAGGTCTGCTGAGCCCAGCAGGCCCCACATACCTGGGAGATCCAGCCATTCCCAATGGGGTCGCAAATTGCGAGTGCCTCATGAATATTGATGAGGCATGAAATTTGCGACCACATTGGGAATCGCAAACAGTGTCTCTGACACTGTTGTACATTGCATTTAGTGACTCGCAAATTGCGACTCGCAATTAAGCGCAATTTGCCAGTACCAAAATGCTATGGTCGGACATATGGGCCTATGTGAAGTAATAATCTTCTGAACACATCCATCGGCGGTAGCGATGCTACGCACAAGACTACCACCCACCGCCTCTAGCTCGTCCAAACATATATAACAATTATACAATTGAAAAATTATATCAGATCATGTGTGTTTTGTAAGATAAATATTTTATGCAAGTTTACTACAAACATTAGCTTAACTTTTGGGTGTCTCGAAAGGCAGACGGAGGAGTGGACTGATATAGTCGAAGCTCACCATCTTGCAGACTAGTCTCACCTCCAACACAGAAATAAAGCCAGTTCCCTCCAGGGTAGGCCTTCGTCCAGCAGAGTCAAATTCAAATTTTAAATTCAAATGCATTTGTTTTACACAAAATTCACTAAAACAATTGCATATATAAAAATACAAATATTAAACCAAAGGATATCAAACTATTGGATATTTAATTCGACTCATGTAATAATGCATATAAATATTATTTAAAAAACACCATGGTATTTATTTGCTGCATACAGTGCTATCCATAATAAGTGCATGAGCTTTTTCTCTCCAAGACCCAACAATTTTACAAATCGAATATTCAGGGCAACATTGTTCGGATTCAAGTCTTCTAAAACAGCTTGTCCGCTTGTCCAAATAGCCATTTGGTTGAAAGTCTTGTGCAACAGTTCCCTTCTCTCTTTTAAAAAGCACAGGACAGTGTAATGTTGTCTAGGAGTGACAGTAGGGTGGAGAGGTTAGCAGTCTCGCTGTGACCTCAAAGAGGAACTTCCTGGAAGAGGAGTGGACAGGAAAGGGAGGATGCAGACAATGTGAATAATTGTTTCTGTTGCTTCCTTACATAGTCTACATACATTGCCTTAAGTATTTTTTTTTTTTTACCTTTGGGGGACAAGCCCAACGCTGGTAGGCCTCCATAACAATGGGCCCGATTACAAAGTCAGGTGGACCGCAACCGACCAACCGTCGGTTGTTGTATGCAGACATCTGATATTGCGGTCCACCCGCCGGATTATGATGCAGCGGGTGGAGGCATCAGATGAAGGGACCGTCCGTGGCACTTCTGGCGGGCTCAAGGAGCCCGTCGGTGCATCGAAAGCCATCCCTAATCTCCAATGACGGCAGTGCCAGGCTTGGCTCCGCTGTCCCGATTATGATGACAGTTTCCGACAGCCCTTTCATGGCGGCCTTTCTGACATGGAAAGGCTGTCAGAAAGTGTCTTTGGAGGCGCCTAGCAGGGCCCCTTCCCCCTTGGCCCTCCACTTAGGTGCCTCCCTAAACATCCCTGCCTGCCTGCCACACAGTGCAGGGGTGTTTAAAAACATCCATTTTACAATGGAAGCTTGTGCTGCGGGCCTTTTCCGCCAGCTGCATCAGCTTACATTGTAGAATGGATGTTTCCAACCGCCCTATGAGCGTTCACATTCTAATACAGAGGTCGGAACCATGGAACTATAGTCGGTGGTTATAGGCTGGTATGGTGTTGCACGGACGCAAGTTCGCCCGATATCGTAATCAGGGCCAAAATACCACCAACTTGCTTTTTGCAAATGTTGAGTTAACCTGTTGTTGGTTAAGGTTGCTCTTGGCAAAGTGCAGGTTTTATTATCCTTCAAGCCAGGTATCACCAAGCCAATTTGTTTTCATCATTAAGCCCAGATATTTTGCCCCATGCCATGGTTTCACTTTAATAGTGGCCACGCACCTTTCTTTAGACGAGCTGTGTCTAAAGAAAGGGGTGTGGCCAACATTAAAGTGAAAGCGAAGTAAAATAAAAACTGAACAAATAGTAAGAAAAATAAGACATGCAGCAGTGTTCAGGATGCAAACAACAAACGAAAGGCACGGCAACCACTGTATCAGCGTGGCGTGCCTTGCTAGTAAAAAAAAATAAAGCATTGGTGGGGGGGGGGTAGTGTGTTGCAGGCAAGATCAAACTATTTAAATAAATCATGATCAGAGGCTGTAATTAAAGCCTATTGAATAACAACACATGTAACATGGCGGTACTAAGGAGGGACTAATAAGCCTATTGGCCAATGAAAAGACAATGACACAAGCCAATGAAAAATATGGGAGGAGAGTGGGCGGAGATTCAAGTCCATACCGGAGTACAGCATGCCTCGCAGAGCAGTGCATGCGCTGCCCAGGCTCGACCTAAAAATGAAGGACACATGATGGAACGTAACAAGGCTACAGAGTATCAGCAGACACAAGGGAGTAGAATGAAGGACACATGATGGAACGTAACAAGGCTACATAGTATCCACGGACACAAGGGAGTAGAATGAAGGACATGTGATAAAGCGCAGAATGAAGGACGTGATGGAATGCAGCAATGCTGCAGAGTATTAAAACAATATAAAAAATAAAACTCCACAATTTGTGATTCCGGACGCATCATTTTTCCTTGGCTTTATAGCAGCAGTGATATAGCTAAGCAAATATCCGTTGAAGCTAAAGATTGCAGGGTTCCCAGCCCTTCTTTATATGAGGTAAAGTGCTTGTGCAAAAGAAACAAGCGTAGAAATCAGGCTCTTAACGTGCGTTCCAAAGTGCAAAATTAACAAAGTGCGCAGTAAATTGAGAGGAGATGGCATCAGGGCAGCATGAAAGAGAAGCAAACCAGGAGCCAGCCAAGGGAAAGGCAACTAAGTAATGGACCATGTTTAGTCTAAACCTGGTCAAGAAAAATCTATGCTCAGTATTCATAAGCCAGGCTAAATAAGGTTGCACGCCTGGGACATTAAAGATTTAAATTTCACATATAACTAATAATTTTGCCCATATCAAGGGACCACTCGATTCTGATTTCCTCCCACTCTACTAATTCATTTCCAGGAAACCTGCACGAGGCATCTGCGCTTGGTCAGTGAAAATTAAGCATCATTAGCATCCCGCGCAACTTAACCTCGTAGGAGTCCAACTCCTCTGACTCATCTCGACTGTCTGCCACTCAAGAAAGATGCCTCTAAAGGGCATCCATCGGATCGGCTGGCACTCAAACATCCTAATCATCCAAAAAGCTGATCATCTTTATTCACTAAAACAGGACCCCCTGCAAAAACATCTGAGCACGTCCTTTTGAGAGACCCAAACGGATGAGCAGTCTGTGGTGTAAAACTGCGCTGACCTCCATAGAAATCTGAATCTCAAGCAACATCCAAGACCCTCAGGCGGCGGCTGCTTCCCTTTGTGCTGATACGAGGCTGCACCTTGCCCAGCTGACGCAGCCCTATCGCACGCGCCCTGCGACCACCAACTCCCAGAGCCCGTCGTGTGGACCTTCTCCATTTATGGAGCTCAGTGACCCAGAAAATGCTTTATCCAGCCAACCCCCAACAAATAACACGATGGTAGCAGGTACATCAAATATACCACTGGAGAAGAAAACAGGCGTTCAGGGGTTAAAAGTCAACACTCTAATAAGCAGCTCTGTTCCAGCATGTTGCATAAAGCCATTACCTCCAGCCACGTCACCTCATTAATGTCTTACATGCGGATGGTTTATTTTCTCATGAGCACCCTGGCTCAGACATAGCGGGTATTGGGTTCCCGCCCTCTCCTCCGTTTCTCTGTCCATCACATTTAACCCTCTGACAGTAACAGTCTATAATGTTTCTATTCTACAAAACCGGTCTGTCAACTCCAGGTTTCCAGAGCAGTGACCGAGGAAAAGAAATAACAGCAGTGCCACAACCAACAGTGTCAGGGTTACTACCAGGCTAGAAGGGACTTTCCACCTCCCCTGTAAGAGTGCTTTGTGTAGTGGCAAAACCACGTGTTGTGCGCTTCTTTGTGTTCTTTATATGACTGCGCATTTCTCTGCATGTCTGCTTGCTCTTATATACGTGTATGTGTACGTATTAAATTGTTCTTTTATGTGCGACTCTGTGCACATGTACTTGTTCTTATTAAAGAGTGTGTGTGTGTGTCT
Organism: Triturus cristatus; assembly: GCF_964204655.1. Classification (NCBI taxonomy): domain Eukaryota; kingdom Metazoa; phylum Chordata; class Amphibia; order Caudata; family Salamandridae; genus Triturus; species Triturus cristatus. The sequence continues at coordinate 1,043,767,748 of NC_140588.1, forward strand.
CATTGTTCTTGTATGTGTGTTTGCGGGTCTATTTATTCCTATATACGTGTATGTGTGCATGACTAATGGTTCTTGTATGTGTGCATGTCTACTTGTTCTTATACAAGTTTGTGTGCACATGTGCACATTTTCTTGTATGTGTATCACTGTGCATGTCTTTTTGTTGTATAAGTGTGCATGTCTGTTCTTGTGTGTGTGCGTGTCTGTGTGTGTGTGAGTGTGGGCGGGCACAAGTTAGCGTATGCATGTATTTCAAGTAAAGTTTGTGTGTGCACAGGGTAGTGTCTGTAACTATCTGTGTGTCTACTTGTTCAAGTGTGTCTGTCTGCATTTCGGGTTGTGGGCATGTACGTAGATGTCTGCATTTTCCTGTGTGTGTGTGAGGGAGGGGGTAGGATAATTGAATCTGGAATGTTTGAACATGTTTGTTTGTGCATGACAATCTATTTGTTCCTGCGTGGGCAAGTGTGATGTTTGTGTGTGTGTGAGTGCTGTGTGCTCATAAGTGCGGGTGTGAAAGCGCGCCTTTTCAGATGCGTGTACACCAGTTTGTGTTTCTGAAATGGCTTTGGCACGTGAATGCGAACCATTGTTTCTGCGCATGTCTCATGTGTTTAGTTTGACAATGTTTATGTCCTGTGTTTAAGACTGTGTTCTGTCCATACCTAGTCCGTTATTGTGGATTTGCAAAGTCCTTCCAATGTCAAACACTATCCAGACAGTCAAGCTCCGAAAAGCAAAACACAGTAAAAATGAGCGCATTCAGAGCGTCACATGGATGTGTCAGAGAGTCCACAACAATTCTGCTAGAATGAGCGCCACACACAAACGAGCTGGTTAGCCTAGAAGGAGAAAATAAAAATAAAAAACAGTGGAGAAAAAGGAGTGAAAGAAAGAGAGGTAAAACACTAAAGGAGGAAAAAAACGAAAGGTTAAAGGATGAAATGAAAATGGAAAAGGCATGGGGTTTGGGAAAAAGTCATCATGAAGTGCAGGGAAAAGTGGGAGAAAGGAAGGAGCCGGAACCGTGGCAGAGACAGGGAGGGGACAGGAACAATCCGAGCCAAACAGGAGGAGAGGCAGTGGCGACAGGAAGTGATAGATGCAGGGGATACAGAGGGGAACGAGTAAACAGGAGTGAGGGAGGGGTGAGCGAGAGAGCAGAAGGCGACTACAGAAGAAAAGAAACGCGTGCCCCCATAACAGAAGACACAGCTCACCATGCTGGGCTGCAACAATTGTAAACAAGCATTGGCATAGCCAATAGGTCTCGCCTTTGGGACCTCATAAGTGTTTAGCCATGCAGCACCTTATCACCCTCCAGGCTGATTTCTGTAATGGTACTAGTACTTATGTAAAGTGCTTTGATACCTTCATTCGCGCTACATAATGCAAAAAATAAAAAGGAATGATAGGAGAAGTGCTTGCAGATTTCTGAGGTGGGGGAGCAAAAAGATAAGATTGCATTATATAATGCCAGTACCAAATCAGAAAGCGAGCACAGTAGAGAACATCAGGAGCCGAATTGAAAGGAGGCGAAAGTGAGTTATCCCAGCGTGCAAGTGAAGGCGGGGCTGGAGTATGCTGCATCTTGGTGGCCGATATCAAAATGATAAACGAGTTTAATACCTATTCATCAGTACATTTTAAACAATGTTTATGTCCTGGTTTTATAAAGCATCCCGGTATAAATACCCATTAATCATGTTTTGACTTTGCACTAGGTATATATGTCAACATAATGTTACAAGTTCATTAATATTACCCAGCCTGATTTCATTGCCATTATTGTCCTACTATTGTTCTGTAAACCTTGATGTAACAAAAGTGCTTAGTGCTGTGTAAATGTGCAGAAGAAGTGCTTAAAGATACAGTACATACACATGCGCATCCAGAACACACACTGTTTATGTCTTGAAGCTCTTGGTCACATTTCTAACAAAATCCAACAGATAAATATGTAACTTAAGTTTAAACCAAGTGTGCCTCCGATATACTGCACTTCAACATAGGATATCACCTCTCAAACTGTATAGTGGTGCGCCGCCTTAGTTAGTTATACCTAACTAACTTGGTGCTCTACAAAACCACATCACCACCATCTCAGTACAAACAAGGAGTCTGGTGTGCACTAGAGAATGGAAGGCCTTACTCACAACCTAAGTGCCCTTGAACTCTGAGGAGTCTCTCTAGTTGGTTTAGCGCAGTGAAACTATATTTAACTCTAGATATCATTTAATTTGGCATAGCAAACACATAGTCTCCCTAATATTAACTATCTCTCACCAAATGAGTCAGAGAAAGCAGAAATAGCATTGGAAAATCTAAGAGCGCATGAAGTAGATAAGAAAATAAGTAAATTAATTAAATATGGATGAACCCTTTTCAAGGCATTCCTGCTATATATATATCTGTAACCAAAATTTCTCGGAGTACAGGAGCCCCCAACCCTTCAGGGCGGCCTCTTATACAGTGGGCATGGAGCAGCCCACAGACACAGACATACATACATATATACACATGTATATAAATATATGTTTTCCTAACTTGTGTTGTTCTTTTGGACTTTAGGGTGAGGGTTATGGAAGAATTAGAAGGATGACACAAACTGGAAACAACCATCGCGTAATATGTGCGATAAAAAAACCACACACAAATAGATTACCTTTTACGCAGGGGCGATCGAGTATTCTGGCGTGAGGGTAGTGATAGCAACCTAAAGAGCACAGTGTCACTCTTAGCTGCGTGGGAAGGACACAGAATAAAACGGAAAGCTGGTCATTATAAATGCATGTGTCCAGATAAATAATGAGAGAAAATTCTAGGATGCTCTTGCGTTTTTTTTAAGTATGTCAATCCATGGAAAAAAACAGGACTGGAGTGGTCATGAAGGGATAAGAAGGTGTAAGGGGAAACAAACTGCACCCATCTAGAGGCCAATGTCAACTTTCCTCACCCATGTGCTGCGTGTCCAACTGCACCGCTGGCATCTCCTTCAAGGGGATGTGCCCAGGGCCCCCATCCCCGCAGCACCTCAAGCAGCACAGAACTGACGCCATCTCGTGCAGGAAGCGCCCGGTCCAGGCAAAAGCTGCTGCTAGGACTGTCTGAGGCACACCCCCGCAGTCACTCTTGACAGCGTGCGTGCGCCCTCGCAAAAGCTGCGCGAGGAGGTAGTGGCCATGTCTTAGCATCTAGGGCTGCCTTACGAATGCAGATACAGTTAGCGTGAGGCAATCACTGAGTACTTCTATTGTTACAATTGTATTCAGCGTTGTCCAAACGTTTTATGACGCAGGTTCATTTACGTTAGTATGATAATACATCTCGTTTGTTGTACACAGTAACAGGATAGACGAACGAGAAATTTAACATACTGAGTATTCGAATGAGTACACCCTACTATAATTTTTACACAGATATACATATTTAGGTTTTAAGTATAACAATCGTAGAAACGGCAAGTGTTCAAGTTACAAGATGGCCATTTCAGATCACCTCGGTTTCAGAGTAAGGGGCGGGGTCTCATAATTTGTCACGACCCGACGTTTCATTATGCAGCTGTTTGGAAGGCGGGACGTTTAGCAATACTAATGGAACGTATGCAGTAACAACCTGTTCATTTCGTATCCGAAGAAAGTTTACATTTGGTATTGAAAACACGAGCGTGAGTGTTTACTATCCAATATATTATGACCTGAAGCAGGTGGCCTTTTCTGGGTTTTAAAGTTACTAAAAAAAAGCGAGAGGGGGAGAGAGAGAGCAAGAGAGAGAAAGAGAGAGCGGGAGAGACAGAGAGAGAGAGAGAGAGAGAGAGAGAGAGAGAGAGAGAGAGAGAGAGAGAGAGAGAGAGAGAGAGAGAGAGAGAGAGAGAAAGCGAGAGGAGAGAGAGAGCCCGCGAGTGCTGGCGAGTGGTGTGCGATGTGCGCGCGCTGTAAGGGTGCCTGCGAGCGATGCGCTTAATGAGCCATGACGAGAGAGGAATGCCAGATGGCGCCTGTGCGCGTAACTGTGCGTGTAACCGCAAGCTGTAGGCCACACAAAAAGCGGGTGGTCGGATTTTTGAAGCCCACTAACTAAAAGTCTTGCCAGAGCAACACATGCGCTAGCTCAGGCGAGACCTAAAAAAAGAGTTAGACAAACCTAGGGGGAAGTGGCACAAAAGCTGAAGATTTCAAAAGACAGACGGACAGTGTTAATGTCCACTCCATCTCTCGCAGCAGTACCGGTTCTTACACAGCCCTCTCCTGCTCCAGGGTGAGGTTGCAGGCGAAGTGCCTGGAACAAGTCTGGATTACGGGGAAAGCAATGGTACCGGCAGTGCTGCTTTAAGTATGTGTGCAATGTACTGGGAAGACATGAGCGATCGCGTTTATTTTGATCAATCCAGTTACGTACATGTAGCTGTAAAATACTTTGGCTGTGGTATAACAATATTATGCCCATGCCAAGAGGAAGGGGCATGGCTGAGTTTCCCTTTTATTGTCTTTTTGCTGTCCCTTCTCCAGTCCGCCCAGTGACACAGTCGTTAAGGTGGGGCAAATGACGTCAGCACTAAGGCAGGCCATTCACTTGGTCCCTGGTGGGGACACTGATCTAGAAAGGGCTTTCAAGGCCAGGGAGCCACACTAGGACAGTTACCACCTTCAGGGTTGCATCCTGGCTGGAGGCCATCTTCAGCGACCTTTGCGTGTCTGTGGTTGTGAAGCTCATGGAAAATAGAGGGTTCACCAAGCAAATTGTAAGAGAATTTTATCTGAATAAATCTTCTTCTGATAGATGAACAATGCATGATACTGTCAATGCAGGAGCTGTCGTAATAACAAATGACCTTGGTCGGGCCTGATGCACAATCAAGATGCAGCAAGGGTATATTTTGTTATTCTCCATGATCTTCTGGCAATAACAGCCAAAGACATGTTATCACAACCTCGCATGACTGTGAGCAGGGACCTGGGAACCACTTCACCCACTAAAGTCATGAGGTCAATAGGGGAGAGAAAGAGAGTGAGTCTGTGTGTTTCTATGTGTGTATTTATTAAATTGACTTGCTCGCTAAAAGTGAGGTGCCTCCTTGTATACAAGAAAGGGTTGATTTGAGAACACCTTTGAACCACTGCTCCCTCCCTAACACTTCAAGGATGTGTGCTGACATCAACTATAAAGCCTAAAGATCCATTTAAGATTATATGCCCCTGTCTACTTCATCAACCCTGTTTGCGACATTGAGAAATCCACATCAGAGCTAAGATTGACTTTCTTCTGCTGTGAGCGTCTGATGCGTGGACTCAAGCATGAGCCAAAATATGAGTCAAATGCCCAACTGAGTTGTTTTGTTCCAGTAAAAAAAGTGGGGTCTGGGTCACAGGAATGGGAGGTAAGTGAGACTTTTGTCCAGTGCTGGACTTCAAACAGCACAAGACAGAAGGGAGAAGACCGATCCCTGGCACATTTCCTGTTTTCACCCTAACTCCTTAGAGAAAAGTTCACAAGCTTGGGATGAGAATCCTTCAAACTCAACGTTTTCATCATCCCAAACAAGGTATTTGTCAATTGGCTGCCTTTACGTGGGAGTGGGTGATATATTCTGTTCTCCCAGCGGAATTGGTGGAATTTCTCCCCCCCCGAGTTACGCTTGTGAAGTAATGTGAAGTTATGGTCAAATTTCGCTATCCGCCATGTAGCAGAGTTTTTTTTCATTCAGAGCTCGCAAACGGTAAGTTAGTGAGCATGAGCGAGATATGGGGTCGCTAGGAGGGCACCCGGTGAGATTTCTCCAATGCGGGCAGTTGCGGGGGGTCGTGACCGCTCGCTGTCAGAAAGCTGCTACTCAAGCAACAGCAAAATCAACCAGAGAAGCTGTTCTCACTGCTGTGCCGCATGGTGCTGGACGTGCTGATTTTTCAGCGCAGAATGAGCTTGTGTCGCTAAATCACAGCAGGACGTGCCGATTTCTGGCCTTTCGTGGAATTTTGGAGAATATCAGTTTTATTTGGTACCTCTGCGAGTTTGGCCCAGGCCCACTTTTATGCGGAGCGGGAGGTCTGGGCTTTGCAGCACAGATTTCAAACAGACTTGTTGTTCGCAATATACAGAGAGTGGGCTTTGGGTACACCTCTTTCAGCCACTAGTTTTCTTAGACCAGTCTTTTTTCAGCACAGCTAATGGTTTGAAAGTTTGTCAATCATATTATAGTTGAGCACAGTGGAGTATTCATCTCAGTGGCGGTTTCTGCAATAGGGCGCTGCAGGGGCGTAACAAACACCCCCGCAGCCCTCGCGGTGCGGGGGGGGGCCCCCAGTCTTCGGTTAGGTGAAGGGGGCCCCCTCAGCTCTTCGGTAAAGAGCTGGGAGAGAAAGGTCTGCTGTAGAAAGCAGGTGCAGTCTGCAGCCGGCTCTGAGCTCGCGCTGACCCAGGGCAGGACTGAAGAGAAACAAAGTAACAAGTTACATTATTTCTCTTCAGCCAGAGCCCAGCTGGAAAAGGGTTGGGGGCTCCAGAGAGAGCATTCCCCACTGGCACAGCCTCTGAGAAGGGAGGAGGCAGCACAGAGCTGACAGGGGCAGGAGAAGGACTGCAGCTCCAGGAACAGGACTCTGCTGGGAGCATTGGAAGGTGAGCAAGCACTGGAAATGCAATTGGCTTCGTAGTCTCCCTGGATGGCACGGAGTGTTTGCTCGGTGGCCTGCAGTGTCCCCGATGCTGATAGTGAACATGGAAACGTTCCCAGATCTCCACAGAAGAGATAAAAAAAAATGGCTCAAGAATGTTTGAAAATGGATGTACATGTACAAAATGACAGAGAGTACTTTTTTTAATAGTTCAATATAGCGCCAGCTAGCCCCCAAGGTATTGGAGCGCTTTACACGAGCACCAGTTATATTACACAAAGCCACACTTATTTTTAAGCACGGGGATTTTAAGTGATTTGCCCAGAATCAAAGGATGTTGAACCAACGCTGAGACTCGAGCATGATCCCCCAGTTCCAAAGCCAGCATCTCTGGCTGTTATGCCACATTTCATTTGTGTCAGTGGTCTTCCCAGTTGCAAAGGAAGGGAGAACATGTCTGTGGTTGTTGCACATTTTTGAGCGACATTTGAGACCAAGTACAAAACTATCTGGAGCCTTCAGCAACATTCTATTTTTTGTTTTTTGCTCCCTCCTTGGAATTAATTGGTAATATTTGATGCTTTTGGTGTCAATTTGGCACTGTCAGGTGCTGGCACCCTCGGCACCTGCCTAGTATTATTGACTCGCTTTATCATCAGCCCTTTTATTTACTTTTAGACTCTGGCCATGGGCGTACGTAGCAATGGTGCCGCATGTGCAGTGGCATCGGGCCTAGGAATGGGAGGGGCACACTGACTACAGCTGTCTTTCAGTACCCAACCAAGAGCCAGGGGGCACTTTCACCTCCTTAAATGAGGGCGCGTGAGGCTCGTGCTATGCCACTGACTCCAGCTTCACTGAAAAACTCACATTTTAGGGGCCCCCGGAGTACTATAGAGTTGGGGAAAGTCATTCCCAGGTTCCACAGCACAGACCCTTCATTTTCTTTTTTTTAAATACATTTTAGGTATTCAGTTTCCGCCCATGCTGTGCACTTTTTATTTTAGGTTTGTTTTCCTATGAATTCTATTTCTTGCTATTCACATTGGTAATATTTTTTATTGAAGAATCCAATAAAGAGCAGGTTATAAATTGGTACTTAAAGTCTAATGAAACATAGAAAGAGCCCAAACAGCAACGAAATGCTAAAAATAATAGAGATATATTCGGGTAAATAAATGGGACTGGAGTGTAGCAAACAATCACCAGTCATATGGGAGAGAGTAGGACACACATAAGAAGGGAAGGACATTGTGGGTCGGAAGGGGAGAATCCATGTAAGATGTCATATCTAATAAGTATTGGCAAAGCCAATAGGTCTGACGTTGGTTGCAGGACTATTGGCTTTACCAATGTATGTTTCTTTTGCTGTAGTTTATTATGACTTTATTGTTCCAAGATGGCTAATGGATGCTGAGAGAAGAAAGACATGAAGAAATCATTGAAATACGAAAGGGTGTAAATACAGTGGGTGGACAGTGGTGTATGAGAGACAATGAAATACAGGGTGTAAATACTGCAGGTGGACAGTGGTGTATGAGAGACAATGAAATACTACAGGGTGTAAATACAGTAGGTGGACAGTGGTGAATGAGAGACAATTAAATACTGAAGGGTGTAAAAACAGTAGGTGGACAGTGGTGAATGAGAGACAATTAAATACTGAAGGGTGTAAAAACAGTAGGTGGACAGTGGTGAATGAGACACAATGAAATACTACAGGGTGTAAATACAGTAGCTTGACAGCGGTGAATAAGAGACAATGAAATACTGGGTGTAAATACAGAAGGTGGACAGTGGTGAACAAGACAATGAAATACTACAGGGCGTAAATACAGTAGGTGGACAGTGGTGAATGAGAGACAATGAAATACGAAAGGGTGTAAATACAGCGGGTGGACAGTTGTGTATGAGAGACAATGAAATACTACAGGGTGTAAATACAGTAGGTGGACAGTGGTGAATGAGAGACAATGAAATACTACAGGGTGTAAATACAGTAGGTGGACAGTGGTGTATGAGAGACAATGAAATACTAAAGGATGTAAATACAGTGGGTGGACAGTGGTGAATGAGAGAATGAAATACTACAGGGTGTAAATACAGTGGGTGGACAGCGGTGTATGAGAGGCAATGAAATATCAAAGGGTGTAAATACAGTGGGTGGACAGTGGTATATGAGAGACATCGAAACACTACAGGGTGTAAATACAGTGGGTGGACAGTGGTGTATGAGAGACAATGAAATACAGGGTGTAAATAGAGTGGGTGGACAGTGGTGTATGAGAGACAATTAAATATGAAAGGGTGTAAATACAGTGGGTGGACAGTGGTGATTAAGAGACAATGAAATACAGGTTATAAATACTGTAAGTGGACAGTGGTGTATGAGAGACAATGAAATACAGGGTGTAAATACTGCAGGTGGACAGTGGTGTATGAGAGACAATGAAATACGAAAGGGTGTAAATACAATGGGTGGACAGTGGTGTATGAAAGACAATGAAATACTACAGGGTGTAAATACGGTGGGTGGACAGTGGTGAATAAGACAATGAAATACTACAGGGCGTAAATACAGTAGGTAGGTGGACAGTGGTGAATTAGAGACAATGAAATACGAAAGGGTGTAAATACAGCGGGTGGACAGTTGTGTATGAGAGACAATGAAATACTACAGGGTGTAAATACAGTAGGTGGACAGTGGTGAATGAGAGACAATGAAATACTACAGGGTGTAAATACCGTAGGTGGACAGTGGTGAATGAGAGACAATTAAATACTACAGGGTGTAAATACCGTAGGTGGACAGTGGTGAATGAGAGACAATTAAATACTAAAGGGTGTAAAAACAGTAGGTGGACAGTGGTGAATGAGAGACAATGAAATACTACAGGGTGTAAATACAGTAGCTGGACAGCGGTGAATAAGAGACAATGAAATACTGGGTGTAAATACAGAAGGTGGACAGTGGTGAATAAGACAATGAAATACTACAGGGCGTAAATACAGTAGGTGGACAGCGGTGTATGAGAGGCAATGAAATATCAAAGGGTGTAAATACAGTGGGTGGACGGTGGTATATGAGAGACATCGAAACACTACAGGGTGTAAATACAGTGGTTGGACAGTTGTGTATGAGAGACAATGAAATACTACAGGGTGTAAATACAGTGGGTGGACAGTGGTGTATGAGAGACAATAAAAATACTATAGGGTGTAAGTACAGTAGGTGGACAGTGGTGAATGAGAGACAATGCAATTCTACAGGGTGTAAATACAGTAGGTGGACAGTGGTGTATGAGAGACAATGAAATACTAAAGGATGTAAATACAGTGGGTGGACAGTGGTGAATGAGAGAATGAAATACTACAGGGTGTAAATACAGTGGGTGGACAGCGGTGTATGAGAGGCAATGAAATATCAAAGGGTGTAAATACAGTGGGTGGACAGTGGTATATGAGAGACATCGAAACACTACAGGGTGTAAATACAGTGGGTGGACAGTTGTGTATGAGAGACAAAGAAATACTACAGGGTGTAAATACAGTGGGTGGACAGTGGTGTATGAGAGACAATAAATATGAAAGGGTGTAAATACAGTGGGTGGACAGTGGTGATTAAGAGACAATGAAATACAGGTTATAAATACTGTAAGTAGACAGTGGTGTATGAGAGACAATGAAATACAGGGTGTAAATACTGCAGGTGGACAGTGGTGTATGAGAGACAATGAAATACGAAAGGGTGTAAATACAATGGGTGGACAGTGGTGTATGAAAGACAATGAAATACGAAAGGGTGTAAATACAGTGGGTGGACAGTGGTGAATAAGAGAATGAAATACAGAGTGTAAATACAGTGGGTGTACAGTTGGATATGAGAGACAATGAAATACTACAGGGTGTAAATACAGTAGGTGGACAGTGGTGTATGAGAGACAATGAAATACGAAAGGGTGTAAATACAGTGTGTGGACAGTGGTGTATGAGAGACAATGAAATATGAAAGGGCGTAAATACAGTAAGTGGACAGTGGTGTATGAGAGACAATGAAATACTACAGGGTGTAAATACAGTAGGTGGACAGTGGTGAATGAGAGACAATGAAATACTACAGGGTGTAAATACAGTAGGTGGACAGTGGTGAATGAGAGACAATTAAATACTAACGGGTGTAAAAACAATAGGTGGACAGTGGTGAATGAGAGAATGAAATACTACAGGGTGTAAATACAGTAGCTGGACAGCGGTGAATAAGAGACAATGAAATACTGGGTGTAAATACAGAAGGTGGACAGTGGTGAACAAGACAATGAAATACTACAGGGCGTAAATACAGTAGGTGGACAGTGGTGAATGAGAGACAATGAAATACGAAAGGGTGTAAATACAGCGGGTGGACAGTTGTGTATGAGAGACAATGAAATACTATAGGGTGTAAATACAGTAGGTGGACAGTGGTGAATGAGAGACAATGAAATACTACAGGGTGTAAATACAGTAGGTGGACAGTGGTGTATGAGAGACAATGAAATACTAAAGGATGTAAATACAGTGGGTGGACAGCGGTGAATGAGAGGCAATGAAATATCAAAGGGTGTAAATACAGTGTGTGGACAGTGGTATATGAGAGACATCGAAACACTACAGGATGTAAATACAGTGGGTGGACAGTTGTGTATGAGAGACAATGAAATACTACAGGGTGTAAATACAGTGGGTGGACAGTGGTGTATGAGAGACAATTAAATATGAAAGGGTGTAAATACAGTGGGTGGACAGTGGTGATTAAGAGACAATGAAATACAGGTTATAAATACTGTAAGTGGACAGTGGTGTATGAGAGACAATGAAATACAGGGTGTAACTACTGCAGGTGGACAGTGGTGTATAAGAGACAATGAAATACGAAAGGGTGTAAATACAATGGGTGGACAGTGGTGTATGAAAGACAATGAAATACGAAAGGGTGTAAATACAGTGGGTGGACAGTGGTGAATAAGAGAATGAAATACAGAGTGTAAATACAGTGGGTGTACAGTTGGATATGAGAGACAATGAAATACTACAGGGTGTAAATACAGTAGGTGGACAGTGGTGTATGAGAGACAATGAAATATCAAAGGGCGTAAATACAGTAGGTGAACAGTGGTGTATGAGAGACAATGAAATGCGAAAGGGTGTAAATACAGTGGGTGGACAGCAGTGAATGAGAGACAATGAAATGCAGGTTGTAAATACAGTGGGTAGACAGCGGAGTATGAGAGACATCGAAACACTACAGGGTGTAAATACAGTGGGTGGACAGTGGTGTATGAGAGACAATGAAATATGAAAGGGTGTAAATACAGTAGGTGGACAGTGGTGTATGAGAGACAATGAAATGCAGGGTGTAAATACAGTGGGTGGACAGCAGTGAATGAGAGACAATGAAATGCAGGGTGTAAATACAGTGGGTAGACAGCGGAGTATGAGAGACAATGAAATACAGGGTGTAAGTACAGTGGGTGGACAGTGGTGTATGAGAGACAATTAAATGCTACATGGTGTAATTACAGCGGGTGGGCAGTTGTGTTTAAGAGACAATGAAATACTACAGGGTGTAAATACAGTGGGTGGACAGCGGTGTATGAGAGACAATGAAATACTACAGGGTGTAAATACAGTGGGTGGATAGAGATGTGTGAGCGACAATGAAATACAGGGTGTAAATACTGTAGGTGGACAGTGGTGAATAAGAGACAATAGAATACTACAGGGCGTAAATACAGTAGGTGGACAGTGGTGTATAAGAGACAATGAAATGCGAAAGGATGTAAATACTGTAAGTGGACAGTGGTGAATACGAGACAATGAAATACAGGGTGTAAATTCAGTAGGTGGACAGCGGAGTATGAGAGACAATGAAATACAGGGTGTAAGTACAGCGGGTGAACAGTTGTGTATAAGAGACAATGAAATACTACAGGGTGTAAATACAGTGGGTGGATAGAGATGTATGAGCGACAATGAAATACAGGGTGTAAATACTGTAGGTGGACAGTGGTGAATAAGAGACAATGAAATACTATAGGGCGTAAATACAGTAGGTGGACAGTGGTGTATGAGAGACAATGAAATGCGAAAGGATGTAAATACTGTAAGTGGACAGTGGTGAGTAAGAGACAATGAAATACAGGGTGTAAATTCAGTGGGTGGACAGTGGTGTATGATAGACAATGAAATATTACAGGGTGTAAATAAAATGGGTGGACAGCGGTGTATGAGAGACAATGAAATACAGGGTGTAAATACAATGGGTGGACAGTGAAGATGAGAACCAATGAAATATTACAGGGTGTAAATACAGTGGGTGCGTCAGCGGTGTATGCGAGACAATGAATTACAGGGTGTAAATACAGTAGGTGGACAGTGGTGAATGAGAGACAATGAAATACTACAGGGTGTAAATACAGTAGGTGGACAGTGGTGAATGAGAGACAATGAAATACTACAGGGTGTAAATACAGTAGCTGGACAGCGGTGTATGAGAGACAATGAAATACAGGGTGTAAATACAGTGGGTGGACAGTGAAGACGAGAGCCAATGAAATATTACAGGGTGTAAATACAGTGGGTGCGTCAGCGGTGTATGCGAGACAATGAATTACAGGGTGTAAATAGAGTAGGTGGACAGTGGTGAATGAGAGACAATGAAATACTACAGGGTGTAAATACAGTAGGTGGACAGTGGTGAATGAGAGACAATGAAATACTACAGGGTGTAAATACAGTAGCTGGACAGCGGTGTATGAGAGACAATGAAATACAGGGTGTAAATACAGTGGGTGGACAGTGAAGATGAGAACCAATGAAATATTACAGGGTGTAAATACAGTGGGTGCGTCAGCGGTGTATGCGAGACAATGAATTACAGGGTGTAAATACAGTAGGTGGACAGTGGTGAATGAGAGACAATGAAATACTACAGGGTGTAAATAAAGTAGGTGGACAGTGGTGAATGAGAGACAATGAAATACTACAGGGTGTAAATACAGTAGCTGGACAGCGGTGAATAAGAGACAATGAAATACTGGGTGTAAATACAGAAGGTGGACAGTGGTGAATAAGACAATGAAATACTACAGGGCGTAAATACAGTAGGTGGACAGTGGTGAATGAGAGACAATTAAATACTAAAGGGTGTAAATAAAGTAGGTGGACAGTGGTGAATGAGAGACAATGAAATACTACAGGGTGTAAATACAGTAGCTGGACAGCGGTGAATAAGAGACAATGAAATACTGGGTGTAAATACAGAAGGTGGACAGTGGTGAATAAGACAATGAAATACTACAGGGCGTAAATACAGTAGGTGGACAGTGGTGAATGAGAGACAATGAAATACTACAGGGTGTAAATACAGTAGGTGGACAGTGGTGAATGAGAGACAATGAAATACTACAGGGTGTAAATACAGTAGCTGGACAGCGGTGTATGAGAGACAATGAAATACAGGGTGTAAATACAGTGGGTGGACAGTGAAGATGAGAACCAATGAAATATTACAGGGTGTAAATACAGTGGGTGCGTCAGCGGTGTATGCGAGACAATGAATTACAGGGTGTAAATACAGTAGGTGGACAGTGGTGAATGAGAGACAATGAAATACTACAGGGTGTAAATAAAGTAGGTGGACAGTGGTGAATGAGAGACAGAAATACTACAGGGTGTAAATACAGTAGCTGGACAGCGGTGAATAAGAGACAATGAAATACTGGGTGTAAATACAGAAGGTGGACAGTGGTGAATAAGACAATGAAATACTACAGGGCGTAAATACAGTAGGTGGACAGTGGTGAATGAGAGACAATGAAATACGAAAGGGTGTAAATACAGCGGGTGGACAGTTGTGTATGAGAGACAATGAAATACTATAGGGTGTAAATACAGTAGGTGGACAGTGGTGAATGAGAGACAATTAAATACTAAAGGGTGTAAATAAAGTAGGTGGACAGTGGTGAATGAGAGACAATGAAATACTACAGGGTGTAAATACAGTAGCTGGACAGCGGTGAATAAGAGACAATGAAATACTGGGTGTAAATACAGAAGGTGGACAGTGGTGAATAAGACAATGAAATACTACAGGGCGTAAATACAGTAGGTGGACAGTGGTGAATGAGAGACAATGAAATACGAAAGGGTGTAAATACAGCGGGTGGACAGTTGTGTATGAGAGACAATGAAATACTATAGGGTGTAAATACAGTAGGTGGACAGTGGTGAATGAGAGACAATGAAATACTACAGGGTGTAAATAAGGTTGCACGACATAGACCATGAATGAAGACAGAGCAGGGAGTAAACACAGTGGGCTCTGAAGTCGTGACCCGCAGCTGTCCTGCAGAGAACTGTACGCCAGTGCCCCATAGCCAATTACAGAACCCGCATCGAGGTCAAGCTATTTTTATTCTCTAAAATTTCTCCCCATACTTTCCTAAATAAGTAACCATTCCAGGATGGTTGATATGCATTTGACATGTGGAAGGGTACACGGGACAGATGGGTGTCCTTGTGTACTGTGGGAAAGGCTGTGACGAGTGTGGGTGGACTGTTAAAGAGACAAACAAGGAAGCCAATCATATCTTGTTCTCTCTTTTCCATAGTTGCCTTTGTGTAGAAAAAACAATCACTAGGTAAAGAGGGGAGTTTGTCACGGCCACTAGTGAGATTCTACAGAGCTACCCCATTTCAACACCAGCAATGTTCCATGATTGTGTACTTAATAAATAAAATAACCTGACATAATGTTGGCCCTGCTATAATGGTGGCACATATTGGCCCAATGTGCTCACTCATGGTATAATGGAGCCCAAACCGCGTAAAATGCGGGCACTGGCATAATAGTGGTAATTCCTGTCTGATTGCGTGGTGCACAGCCCTCATGCTTGCTTCGGCATAATGGCGGTAATTCTTGGCATAAGATTGGCGCATATGACATGCAACTATGACACATAGATATTGAAGGCGGAATCTATCATGTGTTTTAGTGGTTCATGACAATAATTGAACGTTTTCACAAAAAAGATAACTTCTTTATTTAGGGAATTTTAATTATTTTTCAAGGCATAGCTGGTATTTAATAGCAAAACGTGTCTGCTTTCATAAACTGACAAGCTGATATTTTGGAGACAAATGACTGAATTTATTTAAAGCTGAAATTTGAGTGGTTAAAGGGCCCACTTGGGAAGGCCAACCCCGAACACTCCTCTTTCACTTTGGTGTGCTTGCTGTACTCACTTGCCCCTTCAACATGGTTCTCAGCTTTTCGTTACACCACTTTTAGGATTCACCAGCCGCCACTGGTGCATGCGCAGCAGGCCCCTGACCTGAGAGCTCCTGACTGAATCCGTGAGCATGGGGGGCCCCCTCCATATTCTTTGCAAGGGGCCCCCTCAAGTTTCGTTACGCCACTGGGGCGCTGGGCTGCACCCATGCTATTTCCAGGCATTTAAGAATACTTTCCATTAACCCAGCCCTGTTAAGTACCACACATTAGACTAGCGCATTTCAGAGTAGTGGTCCGCATCACCTCATTGACATTCAAAGTCATGCATTTTTATAATGCCTCATCAGCTCAAGTGGAGCGCCGTTAGCACTACAATCAGAAAGCTGGTTGCAGGGCGTGGTCCGCATTGCTTGCAGGAGACTTGGCGCGGCTGACTCCGCTTGCTCTGTGCTACCTTGGGCAGCATCTACAATGTAACAAGAAGTTCATAATCACCCCCAGCACAGCATTCACTGACGTGACATCACAGACTATGTTAGGATGCAAATGCCTAATGGTGGCTGCCGAGACACAGTCAGGAAAGGAGACACTCTGTGTCAGTCACACGCTTAGGCGGGCCCAGCCGGCGCTGCCTGCAGCACAACTGGGAGGAGAGGTACTAGTTTAAATTTAAAGTCGGTCAGTCAGCGGAGCCGGGCTGCGTTGCAAGTCTGACGACCCGGACCGCGTTCGCCAGCGGAGTGGTGGTGCATGCCCTGCGGTGCAGCGCAGCACCGAGCAGCCTGTTTCAGAATGCCGTGGGCCAGCGTGAGCCATCGACTCTAGTCCTACCGGGGCTGCTACGAGAGTAGTATATCCAGTCACTTGTAAGAAGAGTCCATAATCTTTCTTCGCATCCAGCGTGGCCATTCTAACAGACAGTTACTTGCCAGTAAGACACCCATTAGGTATTCATGCCGACATTTTAGAAGAGAAAAGTGCGAGATTTAAAAAAAGTAATTGGGAGAACATAGTTCTCCTCCCATAGATTTCTAATCACCCGCAGCACAGAATCACTGATGTGACGTCACGGAGTAAGACAGTGAGTTACAGTGATGAAATGAGGCCCTTGGTAGAGGTTACGAGAAAGTGTCACTCATAGTCGTTGAATGCCACTCATAATTACACTGAAATTATGAAAATGTCCCACATAAACAATCTGAAACCTTAGCAGCTATGTTAATTTTGCACTTACGCAATTGGTAAGTGCTAGACTGCTTTAAACAAACACCAGAGAAATGACGGGATTCCAATGCGCATCATGTGCGGAAGCCCTTCATGTTCATAATGGCCGTGCCCCAGCAGTGACCTGCCGGGCAGCCCATGAAGTTCTTTCCCACGAGGAGATCTAGGCTGAAGCCCGGCTGCGTGATGATGTAAATCCTTTCACGTCAGTCGTCACAGAAAATCCTCTCTTTGAGAGTAGTCTATCTGCAGTGTTTATATTTCAGTGAACACGGACTGCCCCCTGCAGTGGGTGTATTTTGGCACAGCTGTTGGATGCCGCCGATTTTTAAACTTCAGTAAAAGGCCTCTGCAACATGCATTGTATTTAAGATGCAGAAATACATCACTACGATTTTTTACTAATCAAAAATGCAGCACTCTTTCGAAACACTATATTTTAGGGAGAAATGGCAGCATATACTCTATTCATATTGGTAAGTAATTATTTCACACGCATATTTGCATTTTAAAACTGATACTGCACTGAAGGAATCTGAGTAAATAGCGCCACCTTCAGGAATGGTTCAACTGTAGTTTAATGTAATTAAAACATGAGGAAGTCATCTGGGCCTCCACCAGACCCCCCAGGATATTGCGGCATAGATTTGCACATTTTGCGGCGCAAAAATGAACATTTTGCGGCATTATTGTGGCACTTTATTTTACTCTTAATCATTCCTTTTCAGCCTTAAATCAATGGGACCGGTTTTAGCAGAGGATTCCACTTTGAAACAGGCATGTTTAAAGTTTCTGCAGCTCTTCTGCAGCTCTATGGAAGCACAGCTCCAATCCAAACCTCGTGGGAGGGGGACGCATTTCTCCCTGGGAAGTTCTAGCGACATTTATGCACCCCTGCCGGGGCACTGCTGTCTCCCGGATCCATGTACAGTGCTCTAGAACCACATGTGGGCACCTACATAGAGACGTGTATAGTGCTCTAGAGCACTAGGTGGATACCTACAGAGACATGTGTACAGTGTTCTGGAAATCCATGTGGGCACCTACAGACGTGAACAGTGCTCTAGAACCACATGTGGGCACCTACAGAGACAAATGTACCAGGATTCTGGAGCCCCTTGAAGGCAAATACAGAGACACGTGAACAGTGCTCTGGAACCACATGTGGGCAACTACAGGGAGACGTGTACAGTCACCCACAGAGATACGTGTACAGTGCTCTGAAATCTCATGTGGGCTCCTACAGAGACATGTGTACAGTACTCTAGAACCCCATGAGGGCACCTACAGAGACATGTGTACAGTGCTTTGAAATCTATGTTGGCACCTACAGAGACATGTGTACAGTGTTATGGAACCCCTTGAGGGAACCTACAGACGTGAACAGTGCTCTAGAACCACATGTGGGCACCTATAGAGACGCATGTACCAGTGCTCTGGAACCTCATGAAGGTACCTACAGAGACATGTGTACAGTGTTCTGGAACCCCATGTGGACACCTACAGAGACATGTTTACAGTGCCCTGGAACCCCATGTGGACACCTACAAAGACATGTTTACAGTGTTCTGGAACCCCATGTGGACACCTACAGAGACATGTTTACAGTGCCCTGGAACCTCATGAAGGTACCTACAGAGACATGTGTACAGTGTTCTGGAACCCCATGTGGACACCTACAGAGACATGTTTACAGTGCCCTGGAACCCCATGTGGACACCTACAAAGACATGTTTACAGTGTTCTGGAACCCCATGTGGACACCTACAGAGACATGTTTACAGTGCCCTGGAACCCCATGTGGACACCTACAAAGACACGTGTACAGTGTTCTGGAACCACATGTGGGCACCTACAGTCACGTGTACAGTGTTCTGGAACTCCATGTGGGCACCTACAGAGATGTGTACAGTGCTCTAGAACCCCATGTGGGCACCTACAGACCTGAACAGTTCTCTAGAGCCACATGTAGGCACCTAAAGAGACGCATGTACCTGGGTTTGGGAACCCCTGGAGGGCAACTACAGACACACATGTACAGTGCTCTGGAACCCATTGTGGGCACCTGCAGAGACACTTGCCCCAGTGTTCTGGAAACCTATGTGGATATTTCCTGTGACACGTACACAGGTGCTGTGAAACATAGTACTGCGCACAAGTAATTTGGGACCCTGCGTTCTGCAGCACTCTCCAAGGACTTGTACAAAGATATATTGTGAGAATGGAACTTTCACCGGGTCTTCATCGCCATTTTGTTGTGACCTCGGTTATCACTGCGGAGAACCTCTCATGGGTGGAGGAGTTGCTGATTTCAGCCTGTATGTTGGGCTCGCAGGTGGGAGCAGAGGAAGAGGTGTGGCGCCGCGGCCAGGGTGACTGACTCCGGAATCTGTGGATCACGGTTCGATCCTCGATCCCCGGCGCCGGTGGCAGATCAGCCCAGCACCATGTGACTCTGGGCAATAGCTTGTTTAATCTTCCCGACGGCCCCCAGCGCCTAGAGACCCTTACAGGTGATTGTTCGCGCTTTACAAATGTGGACTATTATTATTATTATTATAAGGGGTCACCATTAATGACTTCTGGCATGCAGGACCCCTGGCCAGTGTGTGCCAAGGAATGGGTCTTTCGTGCCACTGGGCTCCGTGGCTACTGCCGCCTGGCACCGGCTCCCTGCAGAGGTCAGTGCGTGAGCCACGGTCGGTGGCCGGAAGTGTGGCTGAGCTGTGGGACCTGATAAGTGCAAGGCCATCCGTGCAAACTCTCCTTTGACCACAGCTCTTAGGCAGGCGTTCACTTATTCCGTGCCTCAAAAAATTCCTTTATCAGATTTTACCTATCTAAGAATTTTGATCACATTAATTCCAGTAGCTCTTTCTATTATCATTAATGCTGAGCATATTGTAGGTCAAGCCAGAATTCAAATTTTCCTTTACGCCTTTGGAAGACCTTTATCTCACCGATTAATATATGTTGGTTCTTTCTGCCTCACCACTCTCAAATTTCACCAGCCGCCACTGTCTCTCATCTGAGGCTATTGGCTGTTTGGGTATGTCATTTCGCCTCCACTCGAAGAACTGCATTACAGCTATCGGACTCACTGTAGGTTCCTGCTGGCTCCCTGCTGTGTGTCTTGCTCAAATGTGCTAACATTTCCTGCGTTAGCACATTATACCCAGAATCAGTGGCTCTGAGGGATTCTTATTTTGTGTTTATTAAAATCAGATAAACCCCTTAGCAAGCAGCAGGGAAATCCAAGCTACAATTCTCATAGGACAGTCACATTGAAGTTCTTACAGAAATGTACTACGAACAATTAGTATGATAAGCAGTGGCGGCCACGCAAAAGTAAAGTAGGGGGGTGGGGTGGAGGGCGGGGGATAGGGAAAAATAATATTAAATTAAAAAGCGTACGTAATGTTGACGGGCGCCACTGTGGTTCTCTGCTCCTGGCGGTCACTGTGAAAGCACTGGCATCTCACCCAATCAAGACGCTGCTCTCATGCTATAGCTAGCCTGAGAGCAGCTCTAGGATTGGTCTGAGCGGCCTGGTCTGCTGCTCAGACAGTGCATGGGAGCCTGTACTGTTTCTCCAAAACGGCTGTGCTACACAGCTGGGTTGGAGAAATAGAAGTGCACTTGTCGGTTGAAGCTTTTATAAAAGCCCAGGTTATGTACCTGGTTGATTCAACACAATTTTCACCTAAAATGGAAGCATCTGATTTTGGTTCAGTGATATTGAAACTTGTGATCGTTTTTAATAACGTTTTTTATGGTATTTCCTTGAAATGCTGTTGTGATGTAAACAGGTTTCAGTAACCTTTCTTTTTCCTCTCCTGCAGAATGAAGCCACCCAGAAACTTGAAAAAACTGCCTTATATTGAGACCATCTTTTTGATTCACTAGTAAATTCAAATGGCAACTAAAAGAAAAAGATGAGTTTTTATGGGTGTATAAAAAAAAAAAAAAAAGAAGAATCTAAAGGCACTACATGTGGACAATTACTAGTGCTTCCATCTCCCAGACGTCTCGTGGAAGCACTAGAAACCAGCATTTATTTTACTCTGATCAGGAATAAATAAGGTTAGGCGAACCTTCCACTTTTTAGGAGCATTTAAACACATTTTTGGAGAAACTGTGTTTCTAAATCGTACCTTTGCATGGAAAGAGCTTTCCCATTTCATACAGGATTGGCGGCGACTGAGGGATTTCAGAGAATCGTCCCACCTGCCTTCCAGCGGACTTTAACCCGCTCAAAAACTCATGTGCCACAGCGCTGTATCGCAGCCCATAGCGCTATGAAGTAACCGAAAGAAGTCCCGTAGCACTGTAGAACACACTCCATGACCACGTTGGGGTCTGCAGCCTGTGTAAGATTCCTAGCACATATCACAGTGTCTGGGGGGTGCTTGACCCATAAACACGAGCCTGACAGCCACTGATTTGTCTGATTTCCAGCAAACCGTGGAAAATGTGCGGTTAATAATGTGATTAATGCTCCTGACGGCCGAGCAGCTAAAGATAGATTAGAGACAGCCCAGCGGAGCCCTGCCAAAATGGCGCGGTGTCAGTCTGCGTCATAACTCTCAGGAAGAAAGATGTAAGGAATTAAATCCTCCTATTCCAGAGGAGGCGTGGAGGGGCATGCAAGAGACAGACAATTGCTTAGGTGCGTGCATACATTAATGGGTGAGGGAACATCGAAGTGAAAGAGGGGCTTCTAGAATAGAGGGGAAGGAAAGGCGCTTAAACTTCGGACAAAACTTGAAAACATTTGAGGCTGACACTATGCCCATAAGTTTGCACACAAATGTAGCAGTAAATTGATTTAAATCTGCATTAAAAAATGACACCTTTGCCTGCACCAGAATGCTTTACTTGGCAGCTGGAATTGTTCCAGTCTACAGTGCTTAATTTGAGCCGGTGGTTTCCGGTGCTTGGCACTGGCCCTTAATTATCAACACCAGCACTTATCACATTCTGCCACATGGCTGCACTGTTTATGTAATTTAGAGATGAGCAGAACAACAGTCGTTTATTAATTCAAAATACATTAAAACAACTCAAACC
This sequence comes from Triturus cristatus, assembly GCF_964204655.1. NCBI lineage: Eukaryota > Metazoa > Chordata > Amphibia > Caudata > Salamandridae > Triturus > Triturus cristatus. The sequence continues at coordinate 1,043,789,927 of NC_140588.1, forward strand.
TGCTGCCCAGACCATTCTTTTAGCTTTGGGGCCTTAAACAGTCGGAACTGTCACACTTGTAGGAGTGTGAGGGTTAGTGGTTGTGTAGGTACTTTCAGTGGAGGCGCTGGCAGGGGCAATGGGTGATGCAATCTGCAGTGGCCTCCTGATGAGGGCTCCAGCTCTTATTATTTTACAAGTTAACCACCGGTTCCGGATGCTGTTTAACTTATCCTCCGTTGCTGGTCAGGGGTGATGTGGTGGGAAGCTGGACTGTGTAACTCACTCCCTCCATATATATGTCAACACCTATCAACAACATCTCCACTGTATGTTGAGCCTCTGCCCAAATCCCCTTCCCGCCCTACAGCCTTAGGCACTGGAAGTTGGGGTGCAATAGCACCCCCAAAGATAAAGGTATTGGAGTTCAGAAGGTGAATGAGCAAAACTAAGCCTTTAAATTGTGTTTTTATCTTCTTGTGCCTTCAAAGACAAAGGCCAATTGTCAGGCTACGTTTTCTGACAAACTGCTGCATGTTCTTTTAACTTTGATTTGTGTTTATTTTTCTTTCTCTGAATACAAAGTAAGAGGATTTTGTAATGTGAAATAACTGACAATCTTGCTGGGGCACAGGGTGAGAGTGAAAGGAAAGGTTGTAGGGTGGCAGTTTTTTCTAACACAAACTGTACAAATATTTGAAAACACTCAGCAGTTTGGAAAGCACAAATGAAGCACATTTTTATTCTGTGTTTCTAGAGTGTGGCGGAAACAAATATTTTAGTAGTGCTTGACCTGGCATCATTACCATGGTCTTCCCCTAAAGTTTCTTGCCTTCACCCCTCCTATTTTAGCGGATCTTGTTTTTGTTGGCCTTAGGACTCTGCACAGGCCCTTTTGGCCAAGGCGAACACCGGGCATTTTCCCGGAGGGCCGGAAGGGTGGGTGGGGGGGGGGGGGGGAGGGGACGGGGGCAGTTTTTTACCCGCGAGGGCCAGTTTTGTTACCGGGGCCAGTTTTGTAGCTGTGCTGCATTATCGGCCCCCTGTAACAAAAGCGGCAGCGGTGCTTGACACTATCACACGAACACCTGCCCCCCCAAGGCACTAGTTGAGTGGAACTTCTCCCAGCCGCTCCCCCCCAGGGACCAGTCGAGCGGAACTGCAAGTGCTGGTTTTTGATCCCAGCCCGGTCTTATACTCAATTGGCACATATAATTTACTGGTATGTCCCTAGTAAAGTGGCTCTACCGGTGCCCAGTAATACTAGTGGGCCTGTAGCACTGAGAGCGCTACCCACTTCAGCAGGCCTTTAAACAGGTCTCAGGCTAGCCATTGCAGCCTGTGTAGGCAGTTTAAACTACCAGGTTGACCTGGCAAAATAAACATTTTGTCAGGCCAAAACCTGCCTTTTCAATGCATCTAAGTCACCCCTAGCGTAGGCCCTGGGCAGCCCAGAGGGCAGGGTGAAGTGCATTTAAAGTTGGACAGGTACTTTAAAATTCTATATGTCCTGGTAGTGAAAAACTCTTAAATACGTTTTTCACTACTGCAAGGCCTACCTCTCTCTTAGGATAACCTTGGAATGACCTTATTACATTTAAGAAGATGTAACTTCTAAATGGGAAGACGTAAACTGTTCACATTTGGTGTTATTAGAATTGTAATCAAAAATCCTCTCTTATGGTAAAGTTAGATTTTAAATTACAATTTTGAAAATGCCACTTTTAGAAGGTTGGCATTTTCCTGCCTTAGCCATTTAGTGCCTGTAGCATCTCTCTGGGTGACATGACTGAGTGTAGCTGAAAATTGGGCTTTAAGTGTTCCTCCTACACAGCCACACACAAGAGAGGTTGGGAATGCCCGGATGCTATATCACTGGCAGGATGGGAGAGCAGAGCTGGGTCCAGCCCTACTTACACATGAATAGGCTGTATCCTGCCGCCTCACACAGGGCTACATATCCCCTGTAGTTAGTCTGGAGCCAGGGCTGGGGAGACAGGAAACCTGTGTGCTACAAAGGGAAACCTCTAGAAGTTTCTCCCACTTCAAAAGAGCACCTGGTAAAATTATTGGACTTCAGACTTCAACTCTTCAGTACACTTCTGGACCTGTGGAGACTCTGCCGCGAAGAAGGACTGCTGAGCTGCTGAAAGGACATCCACTCTGCTGAAATGCTGCCCTTCTGACCTGCTGCCCTGCAACTCTGCTGCCTTTCTGGACTGCTGCCTGATTCGGAGGGATTGGACGTGGACCTGCACCCACAATTCCCAGAGTGACTCAAAGGGCTAGGCAGCTGGCCTCCTGTTCAGAGCCACAGGGACATGACAGGCTCCCACCACCTGAACCAACGCCCAGATCCAGCTGGATCCCCTGACCCCCAAGTGGTGCCCCTGAGGCCCTGGAACCTTGATGTGGCCTCAGTGGAGCTGAATTTAAGATTTTGGGCTTTTCATGACTGCAAAACGGCCCGTTCACAACAAAAATCGTGTTACTCGCACTGCCCGCCAACGTTAAGTTCCATCGACCTGGCTTTTCAAGCTACACCATTAACAGCTCATGTGAGCTCTACCGTGAAGCTCAATCCCAACCGCTTAAAACAACAGGACCTTTGCGCTGCAGCGATAACCTTCTACGATGCCAGGCCTGCTCTTCGTGCTACATCGACGACCAGCCATGACATTTCCTGCTCTTTGTGGCCTTTGAACTGGGCTGAAAAAGTAACTTTTCAGCTGGATTGACCTATTGCCTGTGCACAACCCACACTCGATGGCAGTCGGCCTGAACATTTGACTTTCTTCCGGTCTCAAACGACCAGATAGCTGCATATCTCTGGTTCTACGGATTGGATTTTTGCTGTTGTGGTCTTGATGTCTTTAATAAATTGTGCTCTATTTTTCTAATTTGGTGTGGGATTTATCCCATTTGTTTTTTAACTTTATTACTTTCTGAAGTGCTGAATAAATACTTTATACATTGCCTCTAAGTTAAGCCTGACTGCTCTGTGCCAAGTGACCAGAGGGTTGAGCACAGGTTAATTTGGGGTTTGCTTGTGCATCACCCTGACAATGATTGTGTTTTCCGCTTGAGTAAGGTTTTGTCCCCCTCAACCAGCCCCCCTCAATTTTCCACAGGTAGGATTAAAACAATTCAAGACACTTTACTGATAATGTGCATATGATAAGTGTTTCCTGAAACCAGATTCCCACATATTATTGTTTGTAGCCTATATAGATTTATCAGTAAAACTGCATGTCAGTGCTAATTGTGTTGCCTTTTCAGTCCAAAATGTGCTGCTTGGAAAAGACCCTCTGCTAACACTCCATGCTTTAGAAATATTTTTGCATCAGTGTGTTACAAAATGCACCATTCACTACATACCACACACTTGACACTCTCCTGCTGAATGAGCGTCACTCATATTGTATACTTGTTCTTGAGTGAAGCTTGGAGTTTTCACAATCCCTATGACTTCAATGATGTAACAATGATGGCAGCACCCCCACTCCGAAATTTGTTCCAGCACCACTGCCCCATGTCACCTTTCTAATGAACAGCAGTTGTCTGTTGCGTGCTCCATATTCTTACCTTTACCTAGAGACTCAGATGATGCAGCCGAAGGAAAAATATGGCCGACTAGGTGTGTCTGCTGGTCCTGACACCCGACTGGTCCACAATCCTGGGCAATGCCTGACTAAAAGCACCCATCCTGCTCGTTATCGACATGACCAAGAACATGTTCGTCTACCTCCGCATCCTTTGTGAGCACCACCATCTACTGCTGAGACATCACCTCATTGCCCTTGTCCTGGCTATGTGACTGGCATGACTTTTATGGAGGTCTCCGAGCCAAACCAGTGGGACACTTCTAAATGGTACACTGCTTTGCATACTTGGACTGAGTAGAAATGATCCCTTCGCACCGGCACTGACCTCCCTCTCTCTACTGACTGTCAGTGAAGCAAAGGGGAGAGTTGGAAATCCTCTGACTTGCTCAGAAGGCGTGGCTTGAACACACGTCAGACCACCTGATGAAGATGATGTTGCAGCAGGAGGCCACAGAGACTGTGTTGTCCCTCATGCACTAGGTCCTTTCCCCAGAGTCGTAACATCTGGTTCGCCCATCGCCTATCAGCAGCATTAGCTGTTATACTCAGTTGCCAGCAGAATAAGTTGTTGTACTGTCCTGCCATCAGCATTAACTGCTGTACTCCCCTACCATTAACATTAACTGCTGTACTCATCTGTCAGCAGCATTACCTGCTGTACTCACCTACCATTACCACTAGCTGCTATTCTCAACTACCATAATTACCTACTATAGTCACATGCTAAGAGCATTAGCTGCTGTACTTACCTAGCAGCAGCATTACCCGATATACTCACCTACCAGAAGCATTACCTGTTATACTCACCTACCAGCATTATTAGCTGCTGTACTCCTCTGCCAGTAGCATTACATGTCTGTGTAGCACACATAGAGCATCCAGGAGGGTAAGACCCAACAAAGCTCCCACAAATAGGACCACGACTTTGCTAGAAACTAAAGGTGTATGTGGAGAGTCTCCACCCCTTCGCCTCATTGTGAACTTTAAACATACTGAAAACACCCCAATGTTTCTTTTTCACCCAGTAGTACATTGAAATCACTATGTAAGTGCCATGTCCCTGTTCACAGTTCCATCTCATCTACAGACCACTTGGAAACAAACCTTCATCGAAAAAATAAGTGACCACATCACCAAGCCATCTGTTTTTATCCAACCTATCCGCACGAAGTCTGCTTGTCCACATGAACACTACTCAAGAATTAATGTTTAGGTTTCCCTAGGCAGTGCATGCGCTGTCTCTTCGAGACATGCTGTATCTAGAATATGGGCTTCAAGAATCGTCCATCTTTTTGATTAGCCTCTCACTGTCCTTTGTAAATGCCGGCTTTTGATTGGTGAATATGTAAATTGATACTTGTATAGCGCACTACTCACCCGCAAGGGTCTCAAGGCGCTTGTACGAATACCGCTGTGGAACCCATCCTGGCTTTTCCCTGTGTGGCGTCCACTCCTGGGCACCCCCAAGGTGGAGGCCAGGCATCCTTAGCGTTGTGGGGGCCGTTGTGGAGATTAAGCAAGCTATTGCCCAGAGTTGCAGAGTGGGACTCCATGATTGGAATGGCACCGAGGCGAGAATTATCAGGTCCGTGGAATTTTGAGCCCAAGACCTGCCGAGGCGAGGAATTGAACCCTGGTCCCGGGCTAGACCTCTGCATCAGGGTCTGCCGCTCTAAACATTGAGCCACACTTCTCCACATTGAGCCACACTTCTCCAATACACTTGGCAGTCCGTCCTTTTGGACTTGTTACCTCACATGAGGACTGCCCCTGTTACATGTGCTCTTACTCTTCATTTTATTTACGATACCTTGTCAGCACTTTTTTGTTTGTTGACTTTTCACTTACGAGCGAACACACACACAGCATTTGCATTTCTTTGCTTCCTGCTCATCAGACGAGTTACGAGGGCGCCTGGTTCCGTGCACTTCCCCCTCCCGCTTGCTTTCTTATTCGGTTGCTCCCGCACTGTTTGTTCACCTGTTTCTGTAACTGTACATGTTTAACCATTGTTTATTATATTTGTTATGAGTTTAAACTTATTTGTTACCATCGGCCTGTTTTTTGGAGAGCCGACGCCAAGACTTGAAACCGGCCCCCTAGGCCCAAAGTCAGCAGCTCTGTTTGTTATGCCATATTGCTAACTTGAAAAGCAAACTGCTTTTGTTAGACACAGGAAGTTTAAGTTATTACAGACCCTCGCCCTCCCAATAAAGTCAACTTATCGGGAGTATTTAAGGATTGTGGAGAATACTGTGTTTTCTAACCTAATCATACAGCACACTAGCATGGGTCAATTACAAACAACATGCTTAGAGGAGCCGGTCACACCTTTACTTAGCTACTTGCTAGTGTGACAGACATCTTGGAAAGGTAGTGTTTATGTTAAACTGTGGTGACCCCAATTAGTAAGCCATTTGAAACAAAACATTATGGGTGTGCGATGTGGAAATTATTTGTTTCTCCACAAGACATTATAAAGATGTATGCAACAAGAGGCTACACATTGTGGACATTGATGTCATTTATGTTAAAATGTGCTACAATAAAGAGTCTCTGTGGATTCTTCGCTTGTCATCTCTGAAAGGCTCTGTGTGTATCAATGCATTGGTCGGCAGTGCTCTCTGTCGTTTTGTTTTGCTTTATGTCAAAAGATTAACATTGGCAGTATCTGAGATTTCATGGACAGATGCCTGTCAATTTGAATGCCTAGACTTTTTACAGCGGTCCTAGGAGCTGGCGAGGGGCCCATCTCTGTTGGCCAATAGGCAGGGTTCCAGTGGTTTATTTTGTTATTAGTTATGACCATCTCTTTTATCAGAGTAAAGTTTTAACTGGTTGCTGTTCATCCAAACTCTGATCTATAGCATAGTGTTCTGAAAGAGCTCCCTCGTATCTGATGTCTCATCAATTGTGAGAAACAACTGTATGTCATTGGCATAATTATATATTTTCACCTTCTTCTGTTGAAGCGTGTTTATCGAGGGGCGAATATAGAGGTTAAAGAGATGAGGGGATTGGGAGAAACCTTGGGGTACTGCGCAGTTCATGTGAACTTTGGCTGAGCAGTGAGGAAAGAGGAGGACTGACTGGGTGCGCTCCCTAAGAAAGGATTTCATCCATTGTCGGGCATTCCCTTTCAAGCCTGCTGCTACAATTTGATCAGTCAGAATCCTATGATCCACGGTATCAAATGCCATGGATAGATCTAGTTGGACCAGTGCCTGAGTGCTGCCTTAGTCTGCCCTACCTCTCATGTCGTCCATCCCTGAGAGGATGACAGATTCAGTTGAATGAGAGTGGTGGAAACGTGCCTGGTGAGGGCTGATGTATTTAGTCTCTTCCAAAAATGAGCAGAGGTTTTTTGCTAGGGGTGCCTGTTAGACCTGGCATTTTTTGGCATGCTTCCTCAGTTTTTCTGCTTTCTGACCTCCCGGTTTTTACTGGTTTAGTGTCTCTGTGCACTTTCTCACTACTGTTCAGTGTTAAGGTGCAAGTACTCCTATGGTATATTGGATTATGGATTGGTGTTTCCATGATTGGCATACTTGATTTACTGGTAAGTCCCTAGTAAATAGCAATGAGAGTGCCAGGGCCTGGATATCAAATGCTGCTAGTGGGCCTGCAGCACTGATCGTGCTACACACACAAGCAGCCTTTCAAAGGGGAGAGAGAGAGAGAGGGGGAGAGAGAGAGAGAGAGAGAGAGAGAGAGAGAGAGAGAGAGAGAGAGAGAGAGTTTTTTTTGTGCCTGTCTGCGATGTGTGTGCTGTGCATCTGTTTCCATGTACGCCTGTGGGTGTGAGGCTGAGGGGGATTTCCTGCTGGGGCTTTCATTTCAATATTGTTTATAGCAAACATTGACAAAACCTATAGGACGGTCATTGGCAGTTGTGCTTTTTTGGTATTTTTCTTTTGCACATGTAATAGAAATTAAAAGAATTTTTAATTTTTTTATGAAATAAACGAAAGGGGATATTGGCCCAACAGCCTTGGCACCGAAGTGCTCTACCTTCTAGGGGCATGTGCACGTTACCAGGAAATTCTATCACAGGAAAAACAGCAAGCTGCTGAAGTGGGCAGACCGATTTGGTCTGCAGGGGTAGGCATTTTGAATCCACACCACAAAATTCAACACCAAACCACATAATTGAACTCAACAACACAATTACACAACACATACATCCAATCCACACCACAGAAATCCAGATCAGGCCACACAATTCTACAGCATACCACATAATTAAACTCCAATCCATACCACTCGACAAGACAAAATACCATTCCACATAAATACACTCCAAAGCACACAATCCCACTCCACATAATTCCAGTACACTCAATACCACATACACCCAATACCACATAACTACTATCTGCCTATTTCCACTGCACACCATGCAATATAATTCCACTACAAACATCCACTCCACAACACACAATTCCACGCCTCATAAATCTACAACTAAGAATTCCAATCCAGCCCACATAATTCCACTACACACAACATACATACACTCCATAACACATGGGTAAAAGGCATTGTCATTTACAACACCAATAGATCTAACTCCAGCAACTGCGAGACGTATTGCATTTTCAATGCTTGTTCTTGATTGCGGACGGATTGACAGGATTGCAAGGTTCTTATTTTTCGTGCTGATTGAGCCTCAGTTATCCCTGCAACCTGAGAGGTTTGAGAGGTTGGTGGAAGGATACATCTGCAGATGTTAACTTTTCACCAGACCTGATTGCTCAAACAAGTGTCATGCATAAAATAGACGTGACAAAAGAGGCATATATGCATGTCAGCAAAGCATCCACTTCCAGAAGCCAGGTATTGGAGCGCTTCAAGGTAGCGTTATGGGAAGATTTATTCATGTAGATGTAAAAATCATGACTGGGGGTCTCTAGAGGACAATTTCAAAGTCTAAGAAACTAAAGGCCCACCACACAGCAACACGGAATCATTTAAACTCAACTTGATAACATATGCGAAGCTTGAAACTGACCAATGTATTAAAGGGAATCACTGAAGATAGACACTATTAGCTAATTTCTCAAAAAAGTCCTGTTAATGTTATAGACTTGTAAAGCGCACAGCTACCCCAGCAACGGGGCGTCCCGGCACTGTAGACCGCTGGGGAACCCGTCCTGGCTATCCCTGTGAGATGGTCCCTTTCTGGGTATCTCCAAGGTGAAACCAGGCATCCCTGGCGTCTGTGGGGGGCCGTTGTAGAGATGAGGCAAGCTTAATGCCCAGAGTTGCCGAGTGTGTTCCTGGTTAGAGTAGGTACCGAGGCAAGAATTATCGAGTCCGTTTTGACCCTGGTCCACGACCCTGCCGCGTCGGGAATTGAACCCTGGTCCCTGGCCGATTCTCTGCTTACGGGTCTGCCGCCTCTAACTAGTGAGCCACACCTCTCCTGTGGGTTTCCTTCCATGTTTTCATTAAATCTATGACTTGTTTGAAAGTCAAAGACACTTATTGGATAAGTCTCGGAAAATGTGGCAGCCGCGATCTCCCACGTGGAGGCATTTTCTTCATGAATAAATATATTGCAAAAAAGTGTAGCTGCAATGTTTTTAATTTCTCAACTCCATTCAAAAAATGTTTAACTCTTCATCGCTCACCCTTTCTTGACATGGAAGGAGCCTGAAGGTGGGGACTCAGAGCGGGGATTTGTAGGTCCATGGATTCTGAGCAAGACAGGGGCAGCTCCCCCATTTGAGCGGAGGAGCGTCGCCCCACAAGCCCCAGAGCTGAAAAATAAAACAGTAATAAAGTTTATTACCGTTTTATTTTTCAGCAGCCCGTCCTAAACTAAGTGTCAGGACGGGGCAGGGCCAGGGCTGCTAGGTGGCAGCAGGGAGCTGTGTGCTTTACTAAGCGCATGTCTCTTTGGCCCGCCGTCTTGGGACGACCAGCCAGACATGCATATTTGAAAGTTCTTGAAGACAGCTAAGTTAGAGAAAGTGCAGGCCTCCAGTGCTCTTAGGAGCACTGAGAGAGGCCGCTCTATCCAATCCTGCTGATTTTATGCTGTGAGAGCAGCCCCAGGATTGGGTAGTGCAGTTTCCCCGAGTCCTGAACTTGCCTGGAAGAGAGACGACGGTGGAGGAGGATGTTGCATCGTGCCTCAAGGTATTTTTTTTTTGTTGCACTTACCCCAGTGGCAGCTCCTCTGCAATAACGGAGGAGCGTCGCCCCACTGGCTGTAAGCCAGCAGCAGGAAAATAAAATGATATTTCATTACTGTTTTATTTTTAAGCCGCTTGCTCAGCCAGCGCGTGCAGGGAGCGGTGGGGCCAAGGCATGTGAGGGTCGAAGAGGAGTGCTATGTGAACTCCCTAAGTGCTCATGTGTGTTTGGCCGGCCTTCTCAGGTCGACCAAAACACAGATGCGCACTTAGGTTTCTCTAACCCGGCTGTATTGAACAGCCAGGTTAGAGAAACCCACAGACTCCTTGACCTGAGCAGAGCGTCTCTCCAGCCCGCTCAGACCATTCTCCGCACGGGAATTGGACAGGTAGTCTGTGACATAGTCACAATGTCTGCTGGGACAAGGACCTCCAGCACCGAGGCGCGACGAGGGTGGCGGACGGCAGCAGGTAACTTTATTTTTTCTTTATTATTATTTTTAATCGATAGTTCCTCGTCTCCCCTCCTCTGCGGCCTCTCCCACTCTCCCCGCACCCACGCCACCACTTTTTGTATGTGCTGGCCGCCAATGGTTTCCCCATTCCCCCCCCGCCCCATTACCCTCGGTAAATGGCAGCCGCCACTGGCAAGACTAAAGTGCCTCGTTCATTTTCCTTCCTCTATTACAGTGTTGATCAACAGAAAAAGGTCTCCCGCTAGCCATGGATTGCAAATAACTGTCGTACAATGCTCGAGTTGCACAACTTTATAGAAAATGCACTGGCAATTTTTTGTATTTGGCAAAAGTCACTCTTACTTACTCACCACTGACGAACCTGTGTAAATTCATACAAAAAGTGTTAATAAAATTATAAAATCAACAAACTATAATGAGTTGCTTGAAAACGTGTTTTGTGATGACTCTTTCGTCTTCAGTCTGCAAAAGGGGAACATGACATTTTATTGTGACAAAAAGTGGTCTCGTTATGTGCATTGTTTTTTGTGTTTACAAGGAGAACCAGGTGGAAGGCTCTGGGTTCTTACATATTGATAGCTCACTTCCTGTAAGCATTTACATTGCTTTTGTGCTTTGGGGCTCCTCCTCGGGTAATCTAGTCGAGGAAGTGTACCTCGATCGCGAGTAGTAGAATACTCATTTTTTTCTGACCTGAGTGGGTCCATGTTCAGAGTCTTTCTAATAAAGTTCTCTTTTAATTCACCATGTTTACAATGAGTCTAGGGTAGGACCACTCTGGTTATATCAGGGGTCCAATTAGAGGCCTCTGGTGCCTAGGCACAGCTACTGAACCCCACTGTCACGTGGCTACTGGGCTAGCTGTTGCAGCACAGTGGCAGCTCCAGATGTCAGTGCTCCTCAATACCCTCAACCCACACACAGCTGGATGGGGCGTGTGCAGCCGAGCACCCTGGTATGAGTCTGGGGTTCCTAATAGCAGGACACCCATAGGGATGGTGGTGTTTGCTGCTGGTTCTGGACAATCAAGGACACAGCTGGTTACTGTGCAAGTCATGAGGCAGAGACAAAGGATTCAAAGGGTAAGTTCTCCAGGGAGATTTCCCCCAGTTACAGGTGGTTACTGGAAGCACACGGAGGGTCCAAGAGCACACGGGAGAGCTCAGGGGTAAAACAGCCTCGTCTGCAATGACAGAAAGGAGGTTCCCCATCATCCTGGCAGGTCCTATGCAGCAAGTTTCCTTATCTTGAGCAGCAATCAGGGATCTCCTGCTTCAAAGTGGTTGGCCTTCCATAGCCACGCCCACGTTCCTCACAGATAGTGCATTCTCTATGGGGATGCTGCAGAGTCTTGTTTCCTGGTGAGCTGATGCTGAGACTCTTCTGTCAGATTGGGAAATACTTTTCCACAGGCAATCCAGCACAGAGACACCTTAACAAGCCACGGTCCTGTATCTGGCAGAGAGAGTGACGATTCAAGGGATCCCCCTCCTGGACCGCTGCGTCCTCAACCTTGCTGGTGTCTGATCATATCCAATGGCTAGTGAAGTATAGAATAACTAGGGGTGGGTGATGAATTACGCTCCACTGGCAGAGTTCATAGCGATTTGACCACTCCGCACGGCATTCCGAATAACGCTGCAGAGCTTTCCCTCTTGCGCGGCTCGCCAATGTTAAGTTGGCGAGCGAGAAAATTCATATGCTAGACCACCTCCAAGTGAGATTTTTCAACGCAAGCGCTCACTGCAGGTCGTTACCGCTCTCATTGAGAAACCTGTCACTCGCATTGAGGAAGCTGCCGCTCGAGTAGACAATCTACTTGACGGCAAAAATAAGCAGCGCCTTCTTATGCTGCGAGTGGTGTCCTTTGCGCTGATTAACAGAGCGGGACAAACTCCCGGCATTAAAATGGGACGAGACTTTTATCATTCTCTGATGGACAGGCTCATCCAGTCAGGGGGGCTGCTACTCTTTCATCCTGGCTGCCTCTCCAATCTTAGGTGTATATTTCTTGCATGTTCACTGCATGGTCAGTGCATGAAGAGAGCCTCCTGCCCTCCTCCAATGTCTCTTGGTGCCTGTCCAAGCTATCCCCAGGGAGGAATGTTAATTAACTCCAGAGCAGGATGCCCTGATCTTCGACACACAGCAGAAGAGCAGAAGGAAAGCCTGAGCTAAACATAGATAAAGGCTGGTTCCTTCTCCAACCCTTCAGGCTCCTGCAAGGACCAGGCCGGGGGATGGAGGATATGGAATGTGCAGCAAACCAGGCACCAGCTCGGCTTATTTAAGCACGATAGCTCACCAACACATCCCACCTGGATTTCAACAGATTTCCCAGATATGACAGAGGCAAAAAGAACCCAGGGAAGGAAGAGTGCACAGACTTTGCAGGAAGCCAGCTGGTAGGCAGCCCCTCCTAAGGGGCACAGGTATCCCCGAGTATAGATTAGACCTGGGCAATATTTAAATTAAGCTGGAGTCATTCTCGTAATGTCAGGAATTTCATGTTATGCTTGTTACACAACATTCCTGAAATTAGGCCATTACACCACTTCACATAATTACGCACTGTTAATGGTAAAAAATAAATGACCACCGATGCACAGGACTCAGGAGCAACAGAACACGGGCAGCCGTTTGTGGTGCATTTATGTTTCAGCGCCCCTTGTTTGTGTGGAATATGCTCTTGCGTAAAAAAGGACTTGTGGATGCATTTTGCGTAAAATATAGCATTGAGTCATGGAATTGTATTATACATACTTCCGTGGAATTTCGCTGAAGCAGATTATGCGAATTTCTCAGCCCTCCTGTTATAGATTAATGCTACCACTATAGTGCCAATATCGGCAACAGTTATCACAAAACACATAAGTACATAAATAAAACACACGACACTGTAATGTAAGTGGAGAAATCTTGCTGCAGGTTTATTAGCATAACCAATATGCAAACATGGTGGGTTATCTTACGGGCGATCCCAGGGCAGGCCCGCCCCTATGCCGCCTGCCCGTCTGATAAGCCTAGAGTCACCATGGCAACGCCAACTCGACCTCCCACCCCTGTGCCTTCCTGTGGCACTAAGGCGGCCGCCCTCCAAGGGGCGGGCCGCTACGCAACCCCCCCCCCCGGGCAGCCTTACATTGTCAGTGTGCACAGCCTGCAGAGAGAGGGCGCCAGCCACGCTTTGTAGAAGAGGGGCTCTCTTTGCTGACCCCCTCAACCTCATAGCCAAGCTCTGGGATCAGAGTCCATGTAAACAGGGCGATCCTCGGTGGATGTGTGATTGTTAGGTTCACCGAGGTAGAAATCAAAAAACCTACAGCAACTATCCAGTGACTTGCCAGAAGATCAGCACAGGGCAGGAACGCACGTGATGAAGCACGTGAACTGGTGTCTGCAGGTGTTGGCAGTGCAATGCAGAGAGCCTGGCAGCTGGCCCACATTTGATGCTGCTAATGTAGGTTGCCGAAAGAACAAGCACTGCTATTAGTTCCATCCATCCAGTGCCTGGGATCAGAAACAATTCCCTTACAGTTCAAGAACTTTAAACCCTTAGATATGCAACTAGCCACCAGATTACTAGAGTACGTAACTAAACTGGGCACTAGGGGGCATATGTATCAAAATCAGTTATTGCGATTCTCAAATAGCGATTTTTTGAGAATCGCAAAACGGGATGTATTTAAAAATCCGCCAATATTTTGCGATTTCTTGTTTTCCTTAATTGCGATTAGCAAATTGCGAAATCGCAATTAAGGAATACCTTCCTATTCATTCCTATGGGCCAGGAGGCCCATAGGAATGAATGGGAAGTCATTCTCAATTTGCGATTCGCAATTAGAGAATCGCAAATTAAGAATAATTTCAAGGGTGTCATATGGATACCCTGATGCACCCCTGAAATGAGCATGTGTGTGCATATGGCGCACATACATGCCCTAAGGGCATGTATGTGCGCCACATGGCACTTTGAAAAATGCCAAAAAGTGCATTTTTCAAAGAAATCGCAAATTACCACCAACTTGAAGTTGGTGGTAATTTGCGATTTCTTAAGGAGAAATCGCACAACTTGGGTGCTTGTTACATAGCATTTAAGGAATCGCAATTTGCGATTCCTTACATGCTTACGCAAAATTAAGGAATTTGCAAAATTTGCGATTCCTTAATAATGCGATGCGAAAATGGCTCATACATCGGGTTTTGCGATTTTGTATTTGCAAACGCTGTTTTTTTGCGAATCGCAGCGTTTGCGAATACAAAATCGTTTGATACATATGCCCCTAGATTACTAGAGTACATACAAGTGGTGTCAGTTAAATTAAAGTACAATATTGAATTAGGAAAATAACATAAGATATTGGAGACTAAACTTAGAAGAGCTAGCGTACGGGTTTTATTTTATTCCACAACGACATGTTAAGTCAGGCATCGACTATCTATAGAACTATTGATAACATTTAACGGTGGAACTTAGGGCTTTATTGAGCATTTTTTAAACTTTGCAGTAAAGAACTACTCATAGACCAAGAAATAAACATCCTCACAGCTCTAGACCCACAAACTACATCTGAAATCATGGATAGCAAAAACTAAAGAGCATAACAACGAAATGGTTGGCCCAGTGGCTCTCGAGAGAACTCAATGAACAAAGGCGAAGTCTCAGAGCTGTAGACCAAATTTGGTGTCAAAATCCCTCTTCAGAAAACCTTTCAAGAAAGAAAAAAAAAATCACAAAGCAGATTCTGAAGGCCAAATCACCATATATCGGACTGAAAACAAATTAAGCCAAGTTCCACCCTGAAAAAACATACTCCATGATGTAATGTTTTGTTATGTCAATATGATAAAGTGTTCTGCCACCAAAGGTTTCATGGCACTGGAGAAGGTAAATCTAACATAAATAAGCCACAGTCTCAAGATAAAAGATAGGAACTCGTACTGGTCAGCACCTACAGGCTTGCATAAAAAGCCACATCCTCAAGGCCTTTCTTCAGGGGAGTAATTCGCATTCGGATATAATCGACAGTGGTGGGAAATTCTACAGGGTGAGTGTGTGAATCAAAGACCTCCCATCCTAGCTTTGGTTGTTCTTTGGAGCAAGAGGAGAAGAGCTGCAGAAGATCGCAAGGTACACAATCGCATTTATCTTCTGATAGGTTTATAATTAAAAGGTACGTCTAAGCCCTGCGGGCCTTAAAGACCATGTATAGTGTTTTGAATTGCACTCAGTTTTTCACAGGTAACCAGTAAAGCTGTTTTAACAAGTGAGTTGCGTGGGCTCTTTTAAGTGAGTTAAAAAGTTAACGTGCTGCTGTGTTCTGTCCAACGTGTAGCTTATGTACGGATGCAGCCTTTATGTCCAGATATATCCTCTTAAGCCTCTTAAGGCTGCAATCAGTTTTAGGGGCATCAGTCGTTCTGAAGCAAACTTTCTGATTTTCCTCAACAGAAAAATACGTTTCGATGCTACCGATGAGATCTGTGGTTTCAAAGAAAGCTCAGAATTTCAATC
The DNA here is from genome assembly GCF_964204655.1 of Triturus cristatus. Lineage (NCBI taxonomy): Eukaryota > Metazoa > Chordata > Amphibia > Caudata > Salamandridae > Triturus > Triturus cristatus. The sequence continues at coordinate 1,043,805,642 of NC_140588.1, forward strand.
AATAAATCCGGGTTTTATAAAGCGCAATTACTCACCCGTGTGCATCTCAAGGCGCTGGGTGCGGGTTGGGGGCAGGGTCTACGGTTCAGTAAAAAAGCCAGGTCTTGAGGTCCTTCCCGAATTGCGGCAGCGATGGTGATTGCCGGAGGTGCAGAGGCAGGGAGTTCCAGGTCTTTGCTGCGAGGTAGGAGAAGGATCTTCCTCGAGCCGTGGTCTTGCGGATCTGTGGGACGGTGGCCAGGGCCATTTATGACCACCCCTAGACATTTGACTGACTCTGATGACATTGATAATAATCCTATATCAATATAGATCACAGCAGATGTCTGGTTTGTCATTAAAACTTCCAGCCTCAGTTTTTTCTGCATTCAGTTTTAAGCAGATTCTGTACGTCAGCTGTTGGAAAGCGAGTTGAGTAGAGCATTGATTCTTCAGGCACAGTAAGGTTTGGGAATTGTCTGCATAAGTGTACAACTGGCAGCCCCCGTCAGCCAGATCCTCTATCAGCGGCAGCAAATAGATGTTCAATGGGTGTGGAGATAAAGAAGAACCATCAGGGACTCCAGGGTGAACACAGCATCTTTCAGCGGTCTAAGATGAGCGATATCGGCTACGATTCACACTGAAAACCCTAGATAGACTTGCAGAAAGGTGAAAAACACACAAGCCTCCTTCGTTAAAAACTTTATTATGAATCCAAACATAAGCAAGGATGCAAAGCAAATTCAACATCAAGGACAGGTCACTGGGAAGGCCTGTCAAGTTTCCTTCATGACTGCCTGCAGAAAGGAGGACTCTCTCAGTAGCCACCGGGCCACCCCACACTTAGTACCCACACATGAAATGTGGCAAGGGTCACTAAACTCTCCATATTGTCAGTACAGGAAAAAGAGCCAAGTCTGCCATTAGAATATCCAAAGGGAATTCTGGCTGCAAGGACCAAAGAACATGAACAAAAATAGCAGCAAATGGGCGATAAGCACAATGAAAAAGTTTGTTGTGACAGGTCCATCACACATTAATTCCTCCTTTCAACAGGATTCAGCCCAGATATAACATCACAAGAAAAGACTCAACTTCCTCTCGTCTCACACTGTACTACCTCGATACACCACCATCTTGCAGAGGGCTTTATAGAAGGCTTTGCGATATCCCTGTATTCCACACATGTAAACAGTGAGGTACACAAACAATAAGGTCAAGTTAAAAAATCTTTTGTCCAATGCCAACCCGTCCAGTCCTGTTGCTGCTCTTTCTGCCCGAAATTTGACAGAAGTCACCGCGCCGCATCCGGGTGACTGACTACAGAAATGCTGGCTCGCTGTAAGCTATGAGGATGCTATGTGTTGTGTGATACGCCACATTGTTTAAGTGTGCCCCAAGTGTACTGTTGGCCACCTTAAGTGCACAATCTTCCCTGCACTGTCACTGTATAATAGTTTATTAGTCAATTAAAACCATAAACATGATCAAACATACAATTCAAAAGGTCAAAAAGATGCATACAAGAAAGACAAAAACATTTGTAATACATCTACTTCAGCCATTGGGCATCGTATCGCCTGTCCTTCACTTTTATTTCTTTTAATTTTCCTTCCTAAACATATAAAAAAGAAGATGCCAAATACAGATGTTAAGTAGATCAAAATAGCTGATCAGGACCTGGTCTGTTCCCTAATGTGGAAAGTGCAAAATTGCCATGCGTGCCTCCGGGGTTTACATAAATAGATCGCTATAGATAATTCAAGTGCTTATATGCTGAACTGAGCCAGGTATATGCACAGTGCTCGATGGACCATGGATTTTCCCTCTGTAAAAGTGCAGGTGTGCAAAACTACACGTCATTAAAATGCCAAGTTAAACGGATAGTTTCCCAAGCACAGCGGGATAGGGAACAACTATTATGACAGTACCTAGCAACCCGCCCTTATTGATTGCTTACTGAAATAAAGTTTACCTTGAAAACTTCGGATTTGTCACATCCTAGAATCTAATTTTAGGAGCCCCTCCAGATTACTCAGTGCTCAACCTATATGCTAATCAAATTTTGGAAAATGTTTAAGAACTGAGTTAGTGTAATGTTCAGCATTATGTTACTTGGGTCCATAGACTCGACCAGTGCAGGCCTACATGACCTGAATCCCCGGTCGAGGGACTCCCGTCTTAATAAAGTTCTTCGTTAGTCCATTAAAGCAGGACAAATGCAAACAATGTGGAGCAGAGTCTCGTTCCCCTGATGGCATAAGCGGCAGGACCAATCTTCACTTAAACCAACCATCCTCCATTTTGGCATGAGGTCTAATGTTGGTATCTCTCCAAATCTTAAGGCAAAAAATGACTGTTTGATCTTCCGGTGGAAAGGTGCTGCCATCAGGGGTGATTCTTTTGAAATGGAATATGATTTCAGCACCAGCCAGCCATGACGGCGTCTAGACAGGCTTTCCTTAATTGCCATCGAGCTTTGCAGTGTGGTGGATTTATTTACCAATTTCTTGAAAGTTTGCCAGGAGATATTAGAGTTTCATTGTTCACCTAGTTTGAGCATCCTAATGCTATATTTAAGATATTGCATGGGATGGCCATTTCCCCGTTGTAAGTTGATTTTGGTTCAGACTAAGTGAGTCAAGGTGTTTTCAGCTGCTGTACGCAGGTTGTAACAAAGTTTTACAAAGGCTGCCAGCCTAGCAAGTGCCTACTTTGTGAGAAGAAATTCTAACTAGAGCTGGGCAGGCGAGGCCGAACTGGGGAGCCTAAAGATTTGTTTATAGGCTCTTATCAAGCAGTTTGTCAAGCAGAAGAGCCTTGTCCCCCAACATTATCTCTGATCCATATGCGAGAGTTGGCATCAATTTGACTTTCATAACGATTCCCATTGGTTTCAGATCATGGCCTCGAAAGGATCTAGCCAGTGACGAGAAGCCATAATTAATAGCCTGCGCTTTCGCCTTTATTGCCTTCTTCTGGGAAACAAAGGAGCCGTTTGCGTCTATTTTTACTCCTAAGTATAGGTAGAGTTTAACCTCATCAATTCTATTTTCCTTAATAAGCCTTTTATGATTTTTCTTAGGGGCACGATTACATACTCTCATGCTTGTTTTTGTAAGATTTATTTCCAGGTCATTCTTTTAGGTGTAAGTCCCGAGGGAATAGAGCAGCCTTTGAAGGCCTATTTGAGTGTTACTAAACAGAACTACATTGTCAACATAAAGGATATGATACATTTGTTGTCCTCCAACGCTCGGTGCATGAGCAATCTGCTCGTCCAGCTCTATAGAGAGATCAGCCAAAAATAAATTAAAAAGAAGGGGGGCTAGGATGCAGCCCTGTTTTACACCGGTTGTTGTTTGCACCTTCTTGGATACGCACAAACCATCTCTGATTTTGATCTTGACCCATGTGTCCGAGTATACCAGCCTAATTGCTCGTAAGATGTTGGGCGGGATACCCCATCGCTGAAGTTTAAACCATAGTTTGGTCCAAGGGACACAATCAAAAGCCACCTTAAGATCTTCAAAGCACATGTAAAGAGGTGTCCTAGTTGCTTTTGCTCTGTTTGTAATTAGGCTCAGGGTCAAGAGGTTGGTTAGAGTGCCTGGCCCGTTAGAAAGCCAATCTGATTTAGGGGGAGTCTTCCATTGTAATGTGACCAAGATTCCAAATCCTTCTACAACAACGTTGAAAAGTATTGTAGCTCAACATCCATCAAGGCAATTAGTCTATAGTTACTGGGTGAGCATGCCAAGACTTTTTTGAAAATGGTATGGAGTATTGAGCCCCTCCAGCTGTCAGGAATAAAGTTGTTTTCCAGAATGAAGTTAAACATTGACACTAGGAAGCCGGCCCATTGTGGAATGGGATGTTTAAACAATGCCTGTGGTAGCCCATTCGGGCCGGGGGCACAGTCTGCCTTGGACTTTTTGATGACTTCCACTACCTCGATCGCTGTAATTATCCGCTGTGCCACAGTGGGTTTGTTGGGATGGTAGGGGCTAGTTGTAAGCGTCAAACCGCTCTTGAAGTGTGGCTTCAAATAATTAACCTATTCCATCTCACTGATATTAGCCTTATTTGCAGCTGCGGGGCCTTTCTTGTTCCTGTTGATTATCCGCCAGAATCCGTTCGAGTCATGAGTTTCAGAGGTGTGTAGTAACTGGGCCCATAATATTTCTTGTTTGGATTGTTTATACATCCAGATCTCTTTTTTTTGTCGCCATCTCACATTGCGGAGTTATTATAATAGGTCCAGATCTCCTGGGTATTGACGTGATTGCCGGAACAGTTTGCCGGCTTCCTTTTTTATTTTCCTAATATGGGGGAACATAATTAATGATTTCCAATAGTCAAGTCGAGATCCCTTTTTATGGCTGTTCTCGCTGTTGCTTTTAGTCATGTTGGGTAGAATTTCCCACAACACTATTGGATTGGGACCCATTTGGACTAAGACCTCTAGATTTGAAACGTCTTCCTCTGCTATGGAGTTGATAGAACAGGAGGTCCACTTCAGGCGTTTCAGATTTTCTGAGCGAGTTTCCCCCGACAACATGCAAACTACCTCGAGTTTGGACAGTGATGCGTTCACCATGATGACCTGAGGATTATGATCGCCCTCCACTCAATGGGATATACTATAATCGCGAACCTGGTTGTTAAGGGGCATTGAAACGAGCGTGTGATCTATAATTGAAACCTCATTGCCCCAGACCATTGACCAAGCAGGTGGAATGTCAGATAGTTTTTGACCATTTAGTGCCGGCAGACCCAATAATTCGCAGGCCATTATGAGCTCTTCTCCAGATTTATCCCTCCCTGTTTCCGATGGCATTGCTTGCTCAGGGAGAGGGCCAACTGCGTCATTATCTTCCCTGCATACTCACCACTTCAGGTCTTCACAGTTGCAACATACAATTTAAGATAACTTTCCAATAAGTCATCCAGAGTGAAATCCAGAGTACCATTGCCAAAACACAACCTTTATGTGACTTTTCAAAGCCCATAAGTACTACTCTCTGAAAATACATTAGCCTTTTGGCGACAACACATTGGACTAGCACGTTCAATGCCTCATGGAAACAAGGGAAAGTACTCAATTGACCTAAAAAATAAAGTCCTAATACATGCATACATGCATGAACACTGGACATATGAATGATTTTTGCGTAGGGTCCAACTTCCCCTTTCTAGCTAAAGTGACGGGAGGCTGTAAACTGAGAGCTGAAACAACTGACCCTGGACAATGACCAAGGCAATAAATGGCAATCGGGTTGCAGCACAGGACCAGCCATTTAGCAAATGGTGGACGGTGCTATTTGCATACTTGGTCTATTGGTGGTGTTTGACATGGCAAACTACTCCGGAGTCCTTAAAAGTCGTAGGAAAAGAGAAGTATGGAAGGCATTGCTCCTATCTGGTTTACCAGAGGTCAATAGCAAACTCTCTCGCAAACACCTTACTCAACAAGCAGCACCACAACGTTCCATCTTCCCTCTCAAACTCTTCAGTATGCACAAGAACCCCCCGCCTCGTGCTTCTATCCATAAAAACCCCAGACCACCTCTACACTGATGATACTCGGGTTGACATGAACATTTCTTCACCTCCTAATATCTCTTTCCTTGCCTCTGTGGCATCCAATCGTGGATGACTCATTGTCATCTCATACTCAAGCCCATGTAATCTGAGTGTCTATTGGTTGCTCTCCAAACTCTTACTTCCCCGCACAGCACGGCGTCAACATCTTCACAGTACTAGAGGAAAATCCGAAGAATGCCAAATGTGTGAAATCACTTGGATCCAGTAAAGAAAAACCCTAATTTTTATTTGCACAAAAATGCTCTCGCCAAAGGGGCGCAATACTAACTGAGACTACTTGGAGGTATGAAACAACTAGTCCAAGAAGACTTAAAGCAATTGGCTTGATCCCTGGGGCTATCAAGATTGACCATAGCAACGCCTCCATCTGAAAAGTCCCACGTTCCACCGGGCGCCACTAAAGATGGCTTGGTAGGCTGCGGCCTGATGGGCCACTGTGACTAGATAAAACCAGTATGTTACAACGCGTTTCATCACACTCCAATGGCTCCCCGTAAAAGCACAAAGAAGTCTTTCCAAAGGAGTTTGCTCAACTACAATGCTTTTCATGCCGGAACAGCAAACTATTGAGCCCTTAGAATGATCATCTCAGACAGTCTGCAAAGCCCAGAGTCACCACTGCTGGAAAACTCAGCTTTCAAGAAAGGATAAAAAGAATAAAACAAGTCTTCTCCTGAAGTGCACCTAAGGTCAGGAACCTCATCCTACCATCAATCGGAACACAAGTCTCAGGTAGAATCTTCGAAAGAAAACTAGAGAACCGGATGATCTAACAAGACGTCACTCTTTAAGTGTACGACACAACGATGAGCTCCTGTCTTACTGTCATCCAATCACTCAACTGTGAATATCATATACGTGCACCAGTTTTATCCTTCACCCTTGCCCACACTGTATACATTTTTATTTCTGAGTTTTTACCTCATTAAACACAATATTATTTTTTCTAAAGAACGTTCCTTGTGTTTTAATTGGCTGTTACACAATGATGTGGCTTGTGTTTTCGGTATCGTGTAACAAGAAACCATATTAACTGTGTCAACGTGAAACAGCCATGTTACTTTCTTCGGCTCTGCCTTACTCTATGTAAAACTGATGCTGAATAAATAAATAATGTTTGAGGAGGCGGCGTATTACCTAAAATTGTCCTGCAGTTTCTACAAATAAATTACTTGGCTCTGATTGGACTCGAGATGCAGGAAGGAGGAATGGGAGAGAGAGGTGAAGTGTGTTCAGAGCAGCACATGGGCAGAGGAAGGAGGAATAATAAAAATAAAGGAAAGGGTGAGAGTTGGATCAAGGGACTGCACCTGAGAAGCCATGAAGCAGTGAGGTAGGCGCACGTGATAAACACATGTATAGTTTTTACTGGTTACGTCTAGTTCCTCGTCGATATGTTTCGTCCTCCTACAGCCATAATTTCTGAGTTTTAACATGTACAACGGAAACACGAGCCAAAGAGAAAAATCCTTCCATGGAAGATAAACTTGAGACATGTTTTCATCAATAGAGAATCTATTTTACAAAGGAGCGTCTTATTTAAACTGCTGGAAGTATTTGTTGGACTTACATTCATTGCTCGAATGGCTCCACTTTAAACATCCTCGCTTTCTTGTATAGAGAGTGGATGATGGGCATGGCAAACAGCGGAGGAGAAGCCGCCTACACTTCCATGGAAGTGGCCAGGACACTCCTGCATGAAGCGGAGGAGAAGCCGTCTACACTTCCACGAAAGTGGCCGGTACAGTCACTTCCTGAAAAGTAGAAGAAGCCGCCTACACTTCCATGGAAGCGGCCGGCACACTCACTGCATGAACTGTAGGAGAAGCCGCCTACACTTCCACGGAAGTGGCCGGTACAGTCACTTACTGAAAAGTAGAAGAAGCCGCCTACACTTCCATGGAAGTGCCCAAGACACTGACTGCGTGAAGAGTAGGAGAAGCCGTCTACACTTCCACTGAAGCGGCCAGGACACTCCTGCATGAAGTGTAGGAGAAGCCGCCTACACTCATGGAAGCGGCCAGGACACTCACTGCGTGAAGAGTAGGAGAAGCTGTCAACACTTCCACGGATGAGGCCGGTACAGTCACTTCCTGAAAAGTAGAAGAAGCCGCCTACACTTCCACAGAAGTGGCCAGGACACTCACTGCATGAAGCTTAGGAGAAGCCGCCAACACTCAGGGAAGCGGCCAGGACACTCCCTGCATGAAGCTTAGGAGCGGTGGCATACAATTCCATGGAAGCAGCCAGGACACTCACTGCATGAAGCTTAGGAGGAGCTTCCTACACTCATGCAAGCAGCCAGGACACTCCCTGTATGAAGCTTAGGAGAAGCACCTACACTCACAGAAGCAGCCAGGCCGCTCACTGCATGAAGCGTAGGAGAAGCTGCCTACACTCACGGAAGCAGCCAGGCCACTCACTGCATGAAGCTTTGGAGAAGCCGCCTAAACTCAGGGAAGCGGCCAGGACACTCACTGCATGAAGCGTAGGAGAAGCTGCCTAGACTCAGGGAAGCGGCCAGGACACTCACTGCATGAAGCGTAGGAGAAGCCGCCAACACTCAGGGAAGCGGCCAGGACACTCCCTGCATGAAGCTTAGGAGCGGTGGCATACAATTCCATGGAAGCAGCCAGGACACTCACTGCATGAAGCTTAGGAGGAGCTTCCTACACTCATGCAAGCAGCCAGGACACTCCCTGTATGAAGCTTAGGAGAAGCACCTACACTCACAGAAGCAGCCAGGCCGCTCACTGCATGAAGCGTAGGAGAAGCTGCCTACACTCACAGAAGCAGCCAGGCCACTCACTGCATGAAGCTTTGGAGAAGCCGCCTAAACTCAGGGAAGCGGCCAGGACACTCACTGCAGGAAGCGTAGGAGAAGCTGCCTAGACTCAGGGAAGCGGCCAGGACACTCACTGCGTAAAGAGTAGGAGAAGCCGCCAACACTCAGGGAAGCGGCCAGGACACTCCCTGCATGAAGCTTAGGAGCGGTGGCATACAATTCCATGGAAGCAGCCAGGACACTCACTGCATGAAGCTTAGGAGGAGCTTCCTACACTCATGCAAGCAGCCAGGACACTCCCTGTATGAAGCTTAGGAGAAGCACCTACACTCACAGAAGCAGCCAGGCCGCTCACTGCATGAAGCGTAGGAGAAGCTGCCTACACTCACGGAAGCAGCCAGGCCACTCACTGCATGAAGCTTTGGAGAAGCCGCCTAAACTCAGGGAAGCGGCCAGGACACTCACTGCATGAAGCGTAGGAGAAGCTGCCTAGACTCAGGGAAGCGGCCAGGACACTCACTGCATGAAGCGTAGGAGAAGCCGCCTACACTCATGGAAGCGGCCAGGACACTCACTGCATGAAGCTTAGGAGAAGCCGCATAGACTCAGGGAAGCGGCCAGGACACTCACTGCATGAAGCTTAGGAGCAGCACCTGCAATTCCATGGAAGCGGCCAGGACACTCACTGCGTGAAGCTTAGGAGAAGCCGCCTGAACTCCTACAGAAGCGGCCAGGACATTCACTGCATGAAGCGTAGGAGAAGCCGCCAACACTCATGCAAGCGGCCAGGACACTCACTGCATAAAGCTTAGGAGAAGCCGCCTAAACTCCCACAGAAGTGGCCGGGACACTCACTGCATGAAGCTTAGGAGAAAGCGCCTACACTCATGCAAGTGGCCAGGACACTCACTGCATGAAGCTTAGGAGAAGCCGCATAAACATCCATGGAAGCAGCCAGGACACTCCCTGCATGAAGCCGCCTACACTCACGCAAGCGGCCAGGACATTCACTGCATGAAGCTTAGGAGAAGCTGCCTACACTCACGCAAGCGGACAGGACACTCACTGCATGAAGCTTAGGAGAAGCCGCATAAACATCCATGGAAGCAGCCAGGACACTCACTGCATGAAGCCGCCTACACTCACGCAAGCGGCCAGGACATTCACTGCATGAAGCTTAGGAGAAGCTGCCTACACTCACGCAAGCGGCCAGGACATTCACTGCATGAAGCTTAGGAGAAGCCACCTACACTCATGGAAGCGGCCAGGACACTCCCTGCATGAAGCTTAGGAGAAGCCGCCAACACTCATGGAAGCGCCCAGGACACTCACTGTGTGAAGAGTAGGAGAAGCCGCCTACACTCATGGAAGCGCCCAGGACACTCCCTGCATGAAGCTTAGGAGAAGCCGCCTACATTCACGGAAGCGGCCAGGACACTCACTGCATGAAGCGTAGGAGAAGCCGCCTACACTCATGGAAGCGGCCAGGACACTCACTGCATGAAGCGTAGGAGAAGCCGCCTACACTCAGGGAAGCGGCCAGGACACTCACTGCATGAAGCGTAGGAGAAGCCGCCTAAACTCACGGAAGCGGCCAGGACACTCACTGCATGAAGCGTAGGAGAAGCCGCCTACACTCATGGAAGCGGCCAGGACACTCACTGCATGAAGCGTAGGAGAAGCCGCCTACACTCACGCAAGCGGCCAGGACACTCACTTCATGAAGCTTATTGTTTCCATTTTAAAACAATTTTTCTTGGGTTTTTGTCAGCTGTAGACTATAGCAATTGTTGCAGGATATGACATTAACAAATTATCAATGGTAAATGAAGCAATTGTAACAGGATGAGACAATAATAAATGATCAATTGTAGCAGGATGAGACATGAACAAGTTACTGGAGTGAGTTGCACTGACTGAAGTATGAGGGGTACCCCATGAATAATAGTGTTGCGATGCAATACCTGGAGAACTAGGGGGTGCATGAGTGAAAATTGTGTACTGCGGAACACAATTTCGTGGTTCGTGGAGCTGTAATGATTGTACTCAAATGTATTCTAATGGAGAGAGAGGGTGAAGCAATGTCAAAAGATTTAACATGGTGCGGGCGAGGCCTTCTCTTCAGTCAGTTCCTTCTATTCTTTAAGCATAGTATCCCAAGCAGCAGCAATAGGGTGCCGGCGTATACGACGGACGTCCTCCCAATGCAGTGCCAAACTTTCTTGCTTCCCCCATCTAAGTAGTGCCTTAAGCCATAGGGCGAGAGCCGGGGGTGTTGGTCCTTCCATTGCATAGTTAGTAGACGCTTGGCCAACAGTAAGGCCAGTTTGGCAAATTGCACCCGAACCCTGTGTATTTTTTGTTTTTGGAAAATACCTAAGGCAGTAGCTTCCCATGAGTTCCATGTTGTGAGTTCTGTGATTGTGCTCAATGAAGCATGCATTGCATGCCCAAATCCTGCTATTCTAGGGCATGACCAGAACATATGTTGGAAGTCAGCAACCTGGGTGAAACATCTTGGATAAGTGAAATTGGCTCCTGGGAAGATGTGATTTAGACAAGAGAGTGTAAGGTAAGCCCTGTCAAACATCATATATTTAATATTTTTAAAACGATAAATAGTCTTAGGGGACTCCAGGGAACTAGACCACTCAATATCGTGACGAGTTCTTGGTAAGTCCTCCTCCAACAGGCGGTGGAGGTGAACAAGAGAAATGTCTTTTTGCTCCCTAATGGCTTTGTATAGCCATGTGATGAGATGTCGACCACCATCCATGAGGTATAGAGTATGTATCACCACATGGGTATGCGGTTCTTCAATCACTGCTCCCCATAATGATTGTAGTGTCATCAGTAATTACCCTTATGTTACTAACTGTCTCAGGGGAATATTATAATCCTGTCGTATTTCATCGAATGTGGGCATCTGGGCATCTAGGCATCTTGGAAGAGATCTCCCACCACTTCTAAGGATTGTGCATGCTATTCCGACAGCTGCTCATCCGGTATTGGTCCTAAGGGTCCCAGTAGACCCGGAGGGGTATTTTGCGGTAAAATGGGCTGATTTTACTCGTAAACTGGAGCTCGCAAGTTATAAATTTTCGAGTGCTGCATCCGTGTAGGGACCAGGAGTGATTTATCTTGATAGTGGGGTGTAAGAGCTGGCGTGTTACATAAGAGAGGAGGGAACCATCCACTGTGCTTGTCTTTTGTAGGTTTATTCCTGCCAACCATCTGGATACCCATTGGAGTTGTGCTGCAAGGTTATAAGTTTCAAAGCTTGGTGCCCCAAGCCCACTGGCATAAGTGTTTGAAGAGCCACTCGACGTCTGCCATTGTGCCTCAGCAAGTCCCCCAACAATTGATCTAAATTCTAAAAAGAACTACATTGAGGGAACACTGGTTTATTGACAAAATAATGTAGGAGGTTGGGCAGGACGATCATTTTAGAAAGTGCTATCCTGCCTGTGAGTGCCAGGGGGAGCCCCAATGTAGCTTTTTTAAAAAAAAAAAAAAGAAAAAACAAATGTTAAATAGGTAGGCGCTCAGCTTTGCTTTTCCAGCTCGAATTGTGGGCTATCTCAGTCAGACTGAGTGTACATGTGCTTTTATTCTACAATTAGGATATTGTTTGGATGCATTAATTTATTAATTTATTCATTCATTTACCCGTTGCATTGCTTCTTATTCTCGGACTCATGCCCCAAAGTTGGGTTTAGTTTTCGCTACACGCAGTGACCTCTTTAAACATCTCTTCCAAATCAAGGCAGACCAGAGTAACCATCTGCCCACAGGTGACAGGAGACTGCATCCTTTCAGCCTCCCTCTGGGCAGTACACAGTATCCAGATTAGCGTCCTTTCCACCTTTGGACCGGCATGTCTGCCTGCAGAGATGGGGCCATGGTCAAGAAGGGAGGATGAGAGGCAATAGTAGTGTGCAAACAATCTAAAATATGCATGTAGATAAGAAAGCAGTCTTTGATTGGTGCCTTTGTTTCTTTATTTCAAATGTACGTAGTTTGCATCAAGAGTAGGGGCCATGGGCATTCACAATGGACTGACACCAGAGAAGTGATGTCTTCCATTGCGTAAGGCATGTCAAGAGCCATGTCATCCTCCAGCCACCAGTAAGATAACCTAAGGCCATCGAATGTTCTCCAGTTGGCAGCCATGGAGCTCTGGACAGGAGAGTGTTGGCGGACTCCATTTTGGGTTGGGATCAGATTGCCAACAGACAGCAGCAGCATGGAGGCTGGGGACTACCTCAGAGTGGAAAGGTGTATTTTCTTCTGCACTTATTAAAAGGTAATTTTAGATTAGAGTCAATGTATGATAAAGTGAGATGCCCACTATCAAACACTTTGTGCAAGAGAGAAGCCGGGACTGGAATTGACTTCCCTTGTTTCCTGAGCACCCACTGTAGCTACTGGACTCCATCCCTTTCTTGCGGGCAGATTTATGAGGAGAATGAGCGTATTTGGGATATTTGCAGCACTGCAGACAGTCTTCCACATTCCTAGCCACCAACAAACGCCTCTCTGCCCCCTCCCCTCCCCGCTGCATTCGTAATGAGATTAATTTTACAGATAAGGGAAGCATTCACAGGCTCACCTCCCGAGCAGAGATTGCACAGACCTAAGCGCAGCTCAAGCCCATCAGATACCAAAATATGTTTAATTTTCCTGAAGTCCGGTATTTTCACGAGTCCCTTAACCCAGATCTCTGGGCTGAAATATATGGAACTCGTGGAAATGAGAAAAGTGCATGGTTCGTATTAAAGGTGACGGGATTAGTGCGCCCCATTTCGGCGTGAACAAACTTCAGGGTCACTGTACGTTGATAGTGTGTCACACCCTAGTGATGGCTTTAGTGCTGTGTCCAGTTTCTGGGGCTTCCAGGTGCCGATCATCTGCCTACACCCGAGACAACCGAGGCTGTGTCATGGGTCCAAACTGGAGCGAAGAGACATTCATTTCAGGGCAAAGGACTGGAACCAACTGATTTGATTTCTGTTCTGTGTGCACCCTAGTCAGCTGGCATTAAGTGCCCACAATCTGGGGCTAGCTGAAGTTAGTTGCGTGCGTAGATCGACTCTAGCTGAAGTTGTGTGCACAGACTGCAGCTAGCTGAAGCTAATTGTCCGCACAGACAAGTTCTAGCTGAAGTTCATTGTGTGTACAGACTGCAACTAGCTGAAGTTAATTTTGTGCACAGACTGCAGCTAGAGGAAGTTGTGTGCACAGACTGGTTCTAGCTGAATTTAATTGTGTGCACAGAGTGGTTCTAGCTGAAGATAATTGTGTGCACAGACTGGTTCTAGCTGAAGATACTAATGTGCACAGAATGCAGCTAGATTAAGTTAATTGAGTGCACAGGCAGTAGCTAGCTGACTGTGTGCAAAGATTGTAGCTAGCTGAAGTTAATTGTCTGCACAGACTGCAGCTAGCTAAAGTTAATTGTGTGCACAGACTACAGCTACCTGACGTGAATTGTCTGCACAGACTGCAGCTAGCTGGGGTTAATTGTCCGCACAGACAAGTTCTAGCTGAAGTTCATTGTGTGTACAGACTGCAACTAGCTGAAGTTAATTTTGTGCACAGACTGCAGCTAGAGGAAGTTGTGTGCACAGACTGGTTCTAGCTGAATTTAATTGTGTGCACAGAGTGGTTCTAGCTGAAGATAATTGTGTGCACAGACTGGTTCTAGCTGAAGATACTAATGTGCACAGAATGCAGCTAGATTAAGTTAATTGAGTGCACAGGCAGTAGCTAGCTGACTGTGTGCAAAGATTGTAGCTAGCTGAAGTTAATTGTCTGCACAGACTGCAGCTAGCTAAAGTTAATTGTGTGCACAGACTACAGCTACCTGACGTGAATTGTCTGCACAGACTGCAGCTAGCTGGGGTTAATTGTGTGCATAGACCAGTTCTAGCTGAAGTTGTGTGCCCAAACAATATATCACTGACGTTAATTGTGATCTCAAACACTAGCTCTAGTGATGTGATGCATGTGCCCAGGCTGATGATGAAAGCATGCCTAGACTCTGGGGGGGGGGGGGGGGGGAGCAGAAGTCAATTGTGCTGCAGACTCTGTGGAGTTTAGTGTAAGGTATGTGTCCAAACTCTGGGCATAGCAGATATTCACTGGGTGCCCAAACTAGTCCTGTGATTAAAGTCTAGGATTTGGTGGGCATCATCTATAAAGGAATCAACAGAATCACTATCACACCTACTACAGATTGATGCACTGAGGTACATTTTGTAGATTGACTGAGTCTTAAACAGGCTTTGGATTTGTAAATACGCAATCTTGATTGAATGCCATTGAAACAAGCATTGGCAAACTCAGTAGGCTGGGCCTTGGCAAGCTAGTATGATATTTTATTATATCAGTATTTGCAACAAAAAATTAAAAATAAAACATGCTGCTACCTTTAAGTAACAGCCATATGCTTCCAATAACATTAATAATGACAACGATTTGAGTTGCCCCGTGTATTTCAGTATTTTTAATTCTGAACGAGTTAAAGAGGAACCATCGCCTATCCAACCACTCAAATCGCAGTCAGCTCTAATATTAAAATAGCAGCTAAGCACTTTATCACAGCACTTTAAAAAGTAGAGGACCAATAGATCCGTTTTTAAGTGGACACCCAAAGTGCAGGTCAAATAAATTGCTGGTACTTAAAGTTAGTATAAAAGAATAAATACAGACAAAAGCAGTACATTTGAACCTGCTTTGTCACTGAAGAGAAGGGGAGTTTTAAGTGGGTCCGAACACTGTGCACAGGCTTTCTGCTGTCACTCAAAGTGAAGGGTAAAGTGGTCTGACCCATTGCCCCATGCTGCATGTTGTCGCAGGCGGAAGTAAACTGAATTACAAGTCTGCAGATCAAGGAGTGAAACCTGCAGCTGAAAACATACTCTTTGTACATTTATTGTGTATGAGTGTTTTGGAAAAACCATCGTCTGGTGGTAGGAGGGCTAAAGCTGCCTCAAAGGCCAGGCCTAAAAACTGCTATAAAGATCATTGTTATTATCCAAACACTGTTATAAAGGTCACTTTTGTCAATACCCGAGTAATGATCACCGCTGAAATGAAATGTATTGAGCGCATATAACAAAGAAATCAACATGGATTAAGGCGAAGAAAACTCAAGCCCTGTGTAAGAATGCCTTCTTGTGAGGCTCTTTTGATCAAATGAAACATTAGAATTATGAATGTATAGTAATGACGCCATGGTTTTCTTTTTATCCATATTTTCCCTGTTATCGTCATTGGTCAACACATTTTAGTTATTTGAAAAAACCTAAAGTTACTATGCTTCCTGTGTAATTCGATTGCTGCTGGTACACCAATCCCTGGGTCCTGGTAAGGGGCAGAAATAATAACAATTTTTTAAAAAGGAGACCGTTATGATCCTAGTAATTACCGCCCAATTAGTTTAATTGACATTTTACAAAAGATTTTTGCCAGACATATTTTAAACAGGCTTTTAGATTGGACTGAAGAGACTAAAATATTGACTAAATATCAAGCTGGTTTTAGATCCAAAATTAGTACTATCGATCAAGTATTTAGATTTATGTGCATCTGTTGGAAGTACATAAACCTAAGAAAGGGTAGTCTATATGTGGCGTTTGTGGATCTTAGGGCCGCCTTTGATCTTGTTCCACGTAAATTGCTGTGGTCTACACTTAAGAACATGGCGGTCCCAGGGGAACTACTTAAAGAACTCATCAGGCTTCACACGGGGAATTTTGCTAAAATCAGATGGGGAAAGAATGGTGAAATCTCCAGGGCTATTCCCGTAGACCGTGGTGTGCGCCAAGGATGCGTGTTAGCCCCAACACTCTTTTCCCTATATGTTAATGATATACCAAGTTATCTGAGTAACTGCGTGCATGATTCCCCAAAGCTAGGTGGTGAAGCGGTTACGGCATTATTATTTGCCGACGATACTATCCTTATTTCCCAAACTCCGAGAGGCTTACAAAACTTGGTTGACACATTCCAAAAATATTGTGAGGGGAAGGGGTTAGAAATAAACCCTAGCAAAACTAAGTATATGTCCATAAACCCCAAAAAATCCCTTAGGAGTAATCTGTTCCTTGAAAATAAAAAACTGGAACAGGTTGGGAGTTTTACTTATTTGGGGATATTATTGGACAGTAACTTGACTTGGAAAGGACAAATGGACAAAAGTTCCCTATCCCTCAAACAAAACTCAATGCCTATTCTAAAAGTTCACGGAGCTAGCTACTCCAAGGCCATATCCCCGGCTCTTGAAGTATACAAAGCTAAGGCACAATCGGCTGCCCTTTATGGTGCTGAGGTTTGGGGCTACTATTGTAACAATACTTTTGGAAAAATGGAAAATCACTTTGTGCGTAGTCTACTAAAAATACCAACTAGAACCCCCCTGGTCCCTGTTTTTTTAGATATTAATCTCAAAAAAATAGATTACCAAGTAATATTAAGACCGTTGTTGTATTGGGTCAGACTATGGGTAACCCCGGAACTGAGTGTCTATAAAAGTGGTTTTGTCGAACTATCTCAGATTGATGGCTATTTGAATACACCATGGGTAAAGTATGTTTCAAAGTGGTATGAGAGATTAGGGCTTGCACATCTATGGGATGCTCCACAGAATATGACATTGTCTTCTAGGAAGCTTGTAAAGGATACCTTTTGGTCGTACGTCAATGGTGAACTATTGTATAGCTCATCGTCTGGCAAATTGACCATGGAATTTTTGCTTTTCAAAGATACACCTAGTTTAGAGCAATTTATGGATGAGATCTGTCCACCTTTAGCAAAATCATTATACTTACAGTTTAGGTATGGGGTTTTACAGATTAATGCATATACATCCTGTTGGGGGAAGGTAAAAGGCCCCGACGTGTGTACCCTTTGCTCTCTAGGGGCTAAAGAAGATGCTGCCCACTTACTCTTTTTCTGCCCGAAATACAAAAAACCAAGGGACTGTTGGATCAAACCTGTTTGTAATTATGTGGGGGTTAGATCTTATAAAGAGGCAGAGCGTATATTCAAGTCAAACACCTCACAGCTAGTGGTGTTTGGAACAAGTAGATTTTTATACAGTGTGTATTTTATTCGGAAACGATCTGGTTACAAGCTGTAAATATATTTGGTTTTATGCTCCGCCCTCCCCCTCTCCCCACTTCTTGTGTTTTGCTTGTGTCGTATTGTCTCTCCAGCCCATGCAAACAATTGTTTTCTGGCTTTTAATTAATTTATATATTGTTATTTATGTTTTTATACGCGGTATTGTGTACTTATGGGTTACTTACAAAACAAATTTTAACGCCAATTTAATGTAAAATATCTCCCATTAATATGATGAATTGTATATATGTATGTTATACTGATCTCTTGCTGACTTTTATGGCTCATTGCCGAAATAAAGTTTAAATGAAATGAAAATTAATGTATAGTAATGACGCCATGGTTTTCTTTTTATCCATATTTTCCCTGTTATCGTGATTGGTCAACACATTTTAGTTATTTGAAAAAACCTAAAGTTACTATGCTTGCACATTTCTTGAGAACATATACACATTCTCGCATGGATGCTTGTAGGGTTTCAACTTTGTGCCGTTTTGTATTACGCACAGGGCACCATATAATATATTTTTATCAGAGTTAATTACATGCAAGTGGGGATGTTTTGTCAATTTCTGCAGTACTTTTATTGAAAGGTTTCTAAGTGCAGGACCTGTTAGCTCTAAGGGATGTGAAAGGTGCCGGATTGAAAGTCACTTGGCAATAAAGTCCATGACAAGAGTGAGGCTTCCTCAGACTTTTTTTTGAGGGGGCGGAGTTTTATATAGTGCAAACTCGACGAGAAGGTATCAGAGCCCTTTATAGGAGTACCTGTTGTTACAGACCGACACATTCATTTTGTTAGGCACTGGGAAATTAAGTGATATGATCAGAATCACATGATGTTGAGCGTCCCTGCCAAGACTTGAACCCGGTTCCCTAGCTTTGAGGTTGACAGCTCTAGCCATTAGGCCACATCCTCTTCCCAAACCAGATCTCAAAGAACATGCTCCAGGGTGTGGAAAAGGTGTTGATTCCAAAAAGTACTCATGAGTTCTCTTTCATGTGCTCCTACACGCCTCTGAGAATCAGACATCCAACTCCATTTATACTACTTGTATTGTATATGATGCAAATATATTTCTTTTTTCTCATGTAAAAAGAGTACTACGGTGGTGTTCTTTTTCATGCTTTTAGATGCCCTTGTTATTTTGACCCGAAATGTCCAACTCTCTATTAGTAAAAGTGCAAAGAGGGCACAGTCCTTTCTATTTACATTAATATATGAATATGATCAGGATAATCCCTTTTCACATGTGTTGGGACTGCCCTTAATAGCATCAAAGGTCAAAAAACTGCTGTCTATAGTTAAGGAAATAATTTCCCAATCGACCCTCTTTCCCAAACACACAGGGGGTACACCCATAGAACCACACACCCACGAAACCACCCATATTGAGAGGTCTATACATCCGGATGCACACTTTCTGGTGCAGTTCACACCTTTTTTCGTGCTCTGCATCCAACGAAGCAGAAGTCAATCTGCACGCCGCTGACGCCCCGCAGAGCGAGCAAAGTCCAAAGGTATATGCTTTGACTATTTTCCAGCCGCGGCCTGTGCAGGTAAGAGCGATGGGGTGGTCTGTCGAATCCCCCCAAACCGGCCTCACCACTCTTACCTGCACGTGCCGCAGCTGCTATTTTTTTATAGCATCAGTGGCATAACAATAGCCCACGCAGACCCCACGATGCAGAGGCACGGGCAGGCCTGAGAGCTCCTGACTGGGTTTGGAGTGTGGGGGACTCCTCCATACAGTTTGCAAGGGGGTCCCATCAAGTTTTGTTATGCCACTACTTGATTCTCACGCAAAAACAGTTGATGGACAGAATGCAGAACAATGTCATGCATTCACCCCAGTACAGAGATCTGGGCCTGAATCCATCGTTTTTTGCTCACCATGCCATTCCAGTTTGAACCCAGCCATATGCAAATCAGTCTTGACCCTGTGCCTCATGAGAACAGTCCGGCCCGAACTGCCAAGCCAGGTCCTCCCTGGACTGGAAACAAGCATCCTAGGACCGGTTTCGTGGTTTCACCCCTCTTCAGCCAGGATAGCTTGATTCCAGTGGCATGGAGAGCAAGGGACCCACGTCTAGGCATACCCGTCCCACTCGGGGTGACAAATGCAAAAACAACAGTTGATGGGCAAAATGCAGAACAATGTCATACATTCACCCCAGTACAGAGATCTGGGCCTAAATCCATCGTTTTTTTGCTCATCATGACATTCCAGTTTTCAAGATAGCCTGGCTGATGAGGGTTATGAACCCGAAACCGGTCCCAGGATACTTGTTTCCGGTCCAGGGAAGACATGGCTTGGCAGTTCGGTCTGGACTGTTCCCATGAGGCACAGGGTCAGACTGATTTGCATATGGCCATGTCTCAACTGGGGTGGTGGAGTGAGCTAAAGAATGAGGATGGATTAAACCCAGATCAGTTGACTGGGGGTGAGTGCTTGCAATGTTCAAGACTCCGTCCATCATCCCCTTTGGTTTTGCTTCACTTGATACTCATGCATAAAATGTATGTCATAGTACACACTACACGTACACACACACACACACACACACACACACATTTATGGTAGTCACACGCAACTGAGAGTTAAAATGCTTAACCTTCCCTGTGCATTATGTACACAAGTGAAAAGTGAATGTTTCATAATAATGTAAATTTTCTATTAACCTTCTCAGAAAGAAAAATGTATGCTAAATATTTTTGGCCGAAGTTACCCCTTCCTTCCATTAAAACAGCCATAAAATGTAAATATACCTGGTACACCTGTGAGGGTTAAAGCTCGGATTACTCTAGACAGAGGGTTCCTATATGACTACGTTAGTGAATCATTTACGCATCCTGGCCGTTCCCTTTACAAATGGATGCATTCTGGGACTTGTGTTTTTTGCTTGCTTAGCTTTAACCACTGAACCAGCACAACACTCCCTAAAAAGGCATGAGTAAAATCATGGACTGGTGGTCCACCGTATTTGAGGGGGATAACCCCCACACAAATGGTAGCAGCGATTGGGGTGGCCATGGTGCAGTTTGGCTCATCAGGCTGGCAGGGCAGCTTAGGTTAGTCACCGCTGCCTGCCCGGAAGTTAACCCACCAACGTTGGCATACTTCTAGTATGAAATAAACCTCCAGCAAACAGTTTCCCAACAGACCTGTTTTAGGTCTCGCCTGACCCAGCGCATGCGCTGGTCTGGCGAGACCTATTGAGAGGGCTCCAAAAAGTGCTACCAGGCCAGCCTAGAGCTACAGAGCATGTGCGCGGGCGCGCGCGCGCCGCGCTTTAGCGCGATTACTTTCACTTTCGCGGCCGCTTTGATGCTTGATCGTGATCGCGATCACTCATTTTTGTGTGCTGCACAGCCGCTTTGCATAGCCAATAGGTCTCGCTTTTGGGACCTTATAAGTATTTAGTTATGCAACTGTTGCATGGCTAAACACTTATAAGGTCCCAAAGGCGAGACCTATTGGCTATGCCAATGCCTGTTGTGTGATTGTTGCAGTGCATGCTATGTTCAGCATGTGTGTGGGGAGGGTTGCCGAGGTTGGCACTATAGCACAACGCATAACAACGATCCGTGGAAAGAAAGCACAACACTGGACGGACCTCCCTGTGGTGCTGACTGGCAACGATCTAAAAAGTCTGTGAGCGAAAAGCATCCCTACAAATTTGCGAAGGCAATAAAACACTGGCTGGTCGTCAACCGCGTCACCCCGACGCTCTCATGCCTTGGAAACTGTAGTCTGGATTTACGTGTGCCATGTATGAAAACTAGTTGCCGGTGGAAAGCACGTGCACATATTCTCTCGTGAGTCGCATGTACAGTCTGCATGTCTAAACCTCCTTTAACGCAGGAAACGCTGTGTGATTCCGACACTTGTGTGGACGTCTTCAAAGAATCGCGCGTGCACTCTGGAGTTACCATTCATTTCCAGCGGATCCAAGTTCTCCGGGAGGGGAAGGGCGCCCTTGGAGTAGGGTAATTGTATTGGGGTACTTATAAAGTGTAATCCTGGCCCTAGGAGGCACTGAACCCCAGCACCCACCAACAGAACACGTAATCAGCACTTGAGGGCACGCAGGTACGTTTACAATGTGACGTCAGGGCACTGAGTGAGTAAAATACCAAGGGGATCAGAAACAGCTGGGAGGGGTGTAGTGTGGAAGGAGGGGGTGCAGTGTGGAAGGGGGGCGGGGTGCAGAGTGGAAGAGGGTTTGCAATGTGGAAGGAGGGGGTGCAGTGTGGAAGGGAGGGTCGATGAGGAAGGGGGTGCGCTGTGTGGAAGGGAGGTGCAGTGGGGATGGGAGTGCAGTGTGGGGGTGCAGTGTGGAAGGAGGGGCCGCTGTGTGGAAGGGAGGGTGCAGTGTGGATGGGAGTGCAGTCACTGGAGTGTTGGGGGGCACGGAAGGAGGGGCGCAGTGTGGAAGGAGGGGCGCAGTGTGGAAGGGGGTGCAGCGTGGAGGCGTAGAGAGACTGGGACGGTAAGAGGGCTGTGAAGAGGGGATTTTGAGCCCATTCTTGTACTGCAGCCTCGCAGAGCAAGTCTGAGGCGCCGAGAAACGGAGCCCCAGAGCCCTGGTCCCAGAGAGAGCACCCGAGTCGCTGCTGCCAAATATCCAGGTCGATGCTGATGTGCTGCTGCGGTCCAGCTTTTAAAATTGGAATTCTGGGATTTGTAGTCCAGTTTTATAATGGAATTAACAAGACTACAAGTCTCAGCATTGAAAGAAAAACATGTGTTAGAGCGGCACATGGACCTGGGACACTAGGTACACCTAAGGTTGGATTCTGTTTGAACATCCGTGGTAGACGACCCATAGGGACGTTCCCTATCATTAAAGTGCCAGGTTCCCAGACCTACACTTTCATTTGACAACCGAATGCATTCTGGGAGTTGTAGTGTTGGTTTGATCTAGCTGAGCAAAATGATTTGACTCAGAAAATCCCAGGAAGGAGACAGTAATGAGGTGATGAAATGTAGCGAGGTGGCAACAATCTCCCTTGAAAACCGGACAGGTGACTTCCTTCTAGCATGCAGCCATGTAATAAACCGAATTTACATCCCAGCAAACAGTACACTGGGAAACAGAGAACAGTAAACATGTTGCCTTAGCAAAATGACCAAGAGAGAAAAAGTTAACACTAGTTCCAGATAAAATCTAAAACAGGTGCGAAGGCGTATGAAACGTCCCGCCAGCCCTGGCCGTTTAGCTTATAATACATTGCACTCTGGCGAATGCAGTTTGCTTTAGAATATGGTGAAAAAAACAGCTTGAAACGAACTGCAAGGACTAGTTGAAAGTGTCACGCGTCACGCGTGCATTGCTGGTGTCCATGACCACGTACGCAACGCATTACATTGAACTTCGGTAAACATAAACATTGTACGTACAAACTTTAATGTGAAACTACAAGTCCCAAGGTGCAGTGCGTTGTTGGCTAAGGAGATGGCATTAGCTAAAGTTGTCAACAATATGGGGCGTTTGGTATCTATCTATTTTGACACATTTACAACACATCCACTTCCAAAGCGGTCAGCGTGGTGTCCGTACTCGGGTTGTTCTCAGAAGGTATTTCAGCCTGTGTTTTGTAATCTTTAAAACGTTTCAGGACTGGTGCACAGGTTCATGGCAACATGCATTTGCTGTCTAGTAGAGATAAGAATCATCCGAGTTTGAATCCTGGCGTCGCCAGTTTGAGTGATCCTGCGCAAAACAGGCTTTCGCTATGCCACAACTGTCTTATCTGAAAATATGGAGGCTTATTTACAACACCCTTGCGCCACCGGTGCGTCACTTTTTGCCATGTTAAAAGTGGCGCACTAGAGGCGCAAGGGGCTTGTAAATAAGCCCCATGGGGGTTCGCCTGCACCTTAGGTTTGCCCTAATTTTAAGCGCTATCTAAAAACACACGCAGCAGTAAAAAGCCAAAACCACAGGGCGCGTTCTTTAAAATATCACATTATCTCTTACCTGTGAGAGCCAGGAGAAGCGCAGGTACGAATAGGACGCCCAACACTTCCCAGTGAGCTTTGGTGGCCATAGCGCCCAGGAGGATGAAAGGAGGAGCAGATTTTAGCAGAGCGGCAGAGGTGCTGCTCCTGTTCCCGGGATGCACGTGCGCTCTCTGCCTCTGTTATCCCACGCTCCCAGGGCTGTGCATGTTGCAGCAGGAGATGTTGAGGGAATTGCAGCCAGGCAGAGGCTTCCCCTCTCTCCCCCTGTCACCATTCCTGTGAGAAGCAGCGGTCTGGTTAACCCCTGCAGTGCCCGTCCAGTGCCTCGCGCCCTGCGATCATGCTGTGCAGTAATGTAATGCGTGTGTGCCTGCTGGGAGCTAGCGCCTCACTGCCAGATGGGAAGACAGCGGCTAACCTCTGCGTGAGAGGGAAGGGGCAGCCCTCTGTGGAACCTCCCCCAAGGCGGACACCCCTCTTTTCAGGTGAGCACCGACGCATGCTTTTCTGTATGGTGCTTGGGAGGGCAGGGTGGGATAAAAAGGGTTGGACGTTTTCACTACGGTTGTACCGGCTCATGTCATAAGGAGATCACTATGGGAGACGTGAAATCGTGTAAGGCAGTGTAGTAGCATCATTGTTATTTACAGCGCAATAAAGCTGCAATACATAGGAAGCGCTTTAAACAAAATGATATCATTGTCA
Source organism: Triturus cristatus (assembly GCF_964204655.1). Classification (NCBI taxonomy): domain Eukaryota; kingdom Metazoa; phylum Chordata; class Amphibia; order Caudata; family Salamandridae; genus Triturus; species Triturus cristatus. The sequence goes on from NC_140588.1 coordinate 1,043,829,819, forward strand.
ATCTACCATGCCAGGCAGTGCCCAATGCCCATTTACTTTTACCATTGTCCCTATACTGGTTCCAGACCATATTGTTTGTTTTTACAAAAATGTGTTTTTTACTGCAGATGCTAATAAGGTGCCGAGGCAGCTGAGTGGGTTATGTGCCTGCTGCTGAGAACTGGGTACATCTTTGTTGAATTCTAGAGTCCTCCTCTTATCTTTGAGACCGTCGCGTGGGAGGGATTCAACCTTAGAGGTGGGCGAGCCGACAAATAACTGGCTCGGATTTTTGAATCAACAAACTTCACATAAAATATGCTAACGTCGCTCCAAAGTAAAAAAAAAAAGGTGAATTTCTTTAACATGTGGAAGTTTTGCCAATAATCACTTTATAGCACCGCGCTGAGCAATGCTTATTAAAAATGATAGTTTTTAATCATAAGCCATTAGTGCACTAAGAGGGAAGACAGGTGTAATCTAAACACTGTACGTGGCCCAGATTGTAATAAAGCAACATTATAGTCTACTTATTAACGCACAATAGGTATTCTTGACTCACATATTTTAAAGTTTTTTCATACACCATAATGAAGAAAAAATTATTTTGATGAAAAAAAAATATTTGCCTAGGATCACACAATTTAAGGGGAGGGGGCTCGATTTACTTAGGTTTTCTGGATTCACTATGTACAAATCAGCCAAGAAATGGGTATCTATTTGTTTTTTCTTATGTTAAGGCTTTCTTTTTAGGTTTCGCCTAAACAGCGCTTGCGCTGTGCTTGTGAAAACTCTTCTATTTAATATATCTTAAAAGGAGGCTCTTATCAGTTCCCATAGCCAGATTATTGTGTTCATTCACTTTTGTGTGGAACTTTTTTTTTTGTTAACTTCCCCCGGCTGCACGCATTACGATAATTCTACTAAAGCTGTTTACACTATTTAAGCCCCATTCACTGTCAAGATGAGATCTCTTGCCAGGAAAAGGAAGACAGCTTCTAACAGTATGCCGGAATGCTGGCTTTTTATTACTTAGTTGTGTAAAGCAGATGGCTTTAGCCTTAGAACGTTTGTGGCATTTCCTATTCATGCCGGAGTACCTTTCTTTGCACTTTGTAGGCATTATCGGATTGATTTTTTTTCAACTTAATCTATCTGCCCATTATGATCAAATTCTAAATATTGTAATAGACATTGCATGTTAAAAATAAAGTTGAAATACAAGAGTTATACTATATTTGACTACTAACCAGGCAACCACAAGTGCACTTTCCTTGCAGACAACAGTGTCTTGTTTTGAATGGTGCAGCAGGTGCAGTAGCACCGGGCCCAAAAGTTGTCAGAACTCCTCAAAACACATGATATTGCTACATTTGACTAGTAAACAGGCAGTCACATTTGCAGTTACCTTGGAGTTAAAAGGGTCTTGATTTGAATAGTGCAGCAGGTGCAGTGACACCTGGACTAAAAGCTTTAGGCACCTCAATAAATACCTAAAATTGCCAGGGGCGGCCAGCACGGCTCGCGGGTGAGGGGGCAGGTGCTAACAGGGGAGAGGGGGCCACGGGCTGCATAAAAAAAAATAAAAAAAAAATAAATAAAACTTACCTTGCTGATACCGCCACCGGGTCTCGCGTCTTCTCTCCTGCTCGCCTGTGTCTGACTCCAGGTCGGAACAGGAAGCAGGCAGTCAGGTTCCCACCCTTAAGCCAATCACAATGCTCCAATGGAGAGTTGTGATTTGGTCTGAGCGATGTGACACGTGCTCAGCCAAGCGCTGGAGGGGTGGGCATGAGAAGGAGAAAGTGCGCATGACTGGTTTGGGCGGCCCGAGAGGGCCGACCAAACAGTCATTGAGCACTCAGGAGTGGGCAAACCACTCCTCCCCTGCCCTGCTCTGTAAACATAGTAGCCCCACCCACCCAACTGTAGGTACCAAAAAAACATTAAAAGGTAATAACTAGAAGTTATTACCATTTTATGTTTTTGCTTCTCACATTGCGAGAAAGCAGTGGGCGACGCTACTCCGCCATAGCGGATGAGCCGCCACTAAAAATTGGTATATTTTACAACTAAACATGCAGTCACAAGTGCAGGTACATTGCAGACAACAGGATCATACTTTGAATGGTGCTGCAGGTGCAGTGGCACCAGGCCTAAAAGTTGTCAGAACTCCTTTATACACCTAATATTGCTATATTTTACAACTATCAGGCAGTCATAAGTGTAGTTATCTAACAAGCACTAGGGTCATGATTTCAATAGTGCAGCAGGTGCAGTGGAACCAGGACCAAAAGCTCCAGGCACCCACTAACCACCTTATATTGCTATATTTTATTACTAAACAGGCAACCACAAGTGCAGTTATCTTACAGACAACAGGATCGTGATTTGAATGGCTCAACAGTTGCATTAGCACTGGGCCCAAAAGTAGTCAGAACTCCTCTAAACACATATTATTGCTATATTAAACTTCTATACAGGCAGTCACAATTCCAATTATCTTGCAGTTAAATGGGGCTTGATTTGAATAGTGCAGCAGGTGCAGTGGCACCAGGGTCAAAAGCTCTAGGGACGCCACTAAACAGAGAATATTGCTAAACTTTACTACTAAACAGGCAGTCACGAGTGCAGTTATCTAGCAGGCACTAGCGCCATGATTTCAATGGTGCTGCAGGTGCAGTGGCACCGGGGCCAAAAGTTGTCAGAACTCCTCAAAACACCAAATACTGCTATATTTAACTACTAATTAGGCAGTCACAAGTGTAGTTACCTTGCAGGCACTAGGGTCATGATTTCAATGGTGCAGCAGGTGCAATGACACTGGGGCCCAAAGCTCTAGGAACCCCTTTAAACACCAAATATTGCAATATTTTACTACTAATCAGGCAGTCACAAGTGCAGTTACCTTACAGGAAAAATGGTCATGATTTGAATGGTGCAGCAGGTGCACTGGTATCGTGCCCAAAAGTTGTCAGAACTCCTCTAAGCACATAATATTGATAGTTCATCAATCAATTTTATTATTACCCTCTTTCATCTAATTTTTCAAAATGATGCTATTACCCGCACTATACCACTAATAAAAGCACAATATATTGCCTTTTTGTACATAAACAAGTCATAACACTTTAACAGACTTTCTGTAACTTATATTATACAAACATATTATTATTCTCATAGGTGAAACCTTGTAGAAAAGGAAGGTGCACCAGAAAAGAAGTCCGAATCATATACTAGATTCCGATCAGTTAATTTTATCAGTAACAAAAGTAAAAATGGCATCAGCCAATGCGTTTCGTTCCTTCAACCAAAGGAACTTCATCAGGGCTGAAACAATGACATAAGACACAATATAAGAATTCACATAACAAACATAAAGGACAAAGCATAAGTTACCAAAATTCACATATATATATATGTAGTACTCCAAGGTATCTACAAAATTTAGACAAATCAAGTAAAAAATAACAAACATTCAAATCGCAAGACATCCCAGATTACAATTATATAAAAACAAAGATACACAACAAAAATATAAAACAGTGTATGTACAGTTACACATACATGACCCTTCTCTTCAGGAGGCCCAGGGCACGGTAGGCCTTCTGCTTGCAAGCAAGTTCACCTGAGTTTTGCTGGACGGCATGTTGAAGATTGCATTAATCTCTTTGCATGAGCTGAAAGCCATTTTGTACTTGGCAGTCATTTTAGTTAGCTATGTGCTGGCCATTTGCTGTTTCCCTCTCCCAGAGTCTTGCACATGCTCAAATGGGCCTAGCTAGTAGAATGCGCCTGTTCCTACTATTGAACTGTCAGGCTGTTCTAACTGATGTCAGCAACTTATTACGCCTCCTACTTGTTGACTGTGCAGTTTCTGTATGACCACCTATGTGCATAACTCTTCTCATGTGTACTTGTACTGCCTTTTTCAGCCCCTGTGTGGGTATAAAAGGACCATGCTTCTTCTGTTCAGTGTGCTACTTCACTCAACACCGAAGGGTGCTGTGTGAATGTAGTTCCACCTCATGAGGTTTATTAAACTTTGTATTTTCTATTCCAGTTTCTGTGCCAACTTCTTCCTATTGGTCTGAGGACTCTGTGCAGAGAAGGGCGAACCCCTTGCACTGGTAGGCCTAGCTGAGGTCACCATGAACAAATTGGCGCCCAACTACTGGGGCTCATCGGTGACTCGGATGCCCGAAGGATTGGTCGCGACGAAGGATTGGAAACTCGCTGTGGACGCGATCGCTGCCCAATGAGACCCGAGTCTTGGCAACCACGGCGTTTTTCCTTTCTTTCTGATCTGACCATCCAGGTGGTGCCGGTCCTCGACTGAGATCTCTTCTGTTGATTCGCCGTGCAGTGACCATTTGGTCTATTTTAGAACTTGGTAGTTGGAACCTGGACACCAAGTGATTGGTAAGTGTCCCTCTGTGGCGCTTGCTGTTGGTTTTGATGCCTGGAATTGGTAAGGTAGTTTAGTAACACTTACTGTGGCTTTTGGATTTTGGAATTGGTGTTGGCCAACTTGGTTTGTTATGTGATTTATATATGGATTGCAATCTATATAGGCAGGTAATGAGGAGAATTTTCTCTATTTGAATTGATTTGAACGGCACATCGTACTAAAGGTACCTTAAGTGCTACTTTGATTATAATACTGCATATTCTGCACTATTTTTGGCATGCCTGTTTTTAGCACACTTCATAGGATGTGTTGCTTTTGTAGTGGTACCAATTTGAGACTAGATAAAGCACAACCGGCCCCCGGAGGGGACGCCTAATAGGGATATTTATATTAAGTATGGTCTTTCTTCTATAATGTACAGCGCATTATGGAATAAATACACTCGTAAGGATCCTGAGTTGCGTTGGCCTATGTATGAGTCATTTGGTTTACGAAAGATTGAGTATGTGGAACAATGTATGTTTAAGCGAAAGACTAGGCAAGAGATGTTTGATTGTGTACGAATGTGGGAGAAAGAAGTGCGTGAACGAATGAAGCGTGAGCAAGCCTTGATTGAAAAAGAACAGCGAAACAACATTTATGTGAAAGCATTAGAGCTGAAGAACAAGCAGTTAATTGTAAGCAAGTGCGTGATGGTCTTTTTGTTTTCCCCCAGGTGAATTTATGAATGTGTTGCTTTCTTGGATGTACCATTTTTAAACTTGTATATAATTAGCCGGCTCCCCTAGAGGGGATACTTAACTAGGTTTAGGTATAAAAAAGTATTTCTTCTTCGGTGACTAGTACCCCGAGGAACTAAATATGTGCATAGAAAGGATCCTGGTCTGTGCACTTAGTAACATTCATAAGTGGTGATATGCAGAGCGTTTTTTTTCTTGGTGTTCTGCCAGCCAAATCTAGTGAATATGACTTACAACTAGTATTTACAAATGGTTTGGTTTAAGTACAGTGTGTGGGCTGTCTTTTGTTTCTGTCCTAAGTGTTGATCTGTGGGTTAAATGTGTGTTTAAATGTCTGTGGTTTGTCATTAGTGGTACTTGTAAGTAGCGATTGCGCTCTTGGTGCAAGAATGGCTAGCCTTAAGTGCCCTGTATTATGTGTATGACACCGTTTTGAAAATGTCTGGAATGAGCTCAATGTTTTTTTGTCATCATTCTGTTATGCCAAATATTATTAAAATGAATTATATAATATATGCTAAATAGCTGCACGCTATCATTAAATTGACAGAGTAAGACACTATACATGTGTGCAAATTGCCACAATGTCAAAGATAAAATTAGAATCCACATTTAATAGGAATAAAAAAGCTTCAAAAAACGAAATTGTGTGTTTTGCAATAGATAAATTAAGATACAAAATGTCACAGCATTTATCCTTCTGTATTCGGTATTAACAGGCATTCACATTATCTGAGTGAGTTGGTTGTTGCAGACCTGAATACATTACAGAACGACAGATTTGTGGAAAGGCTGACTTGAAAGGTGTGTGAATTTGATGCCTTTACGTGTCAAGCAGCTGTGTCAGCACGTGGGTATTTCTGACTCCGGCCACAGAAAACAGCTGAAGTCAAACACGGTGTAAAATCCTGCATTTCAGGCTGCTGTTTTAAAAGTTAGAAATATAGTTTCATGATTTTTGATAAACAGAGGATAGATTGACAGTAGGGATTTTCTTTTCTTAATGCCTTTTTAAATAAGGATAATAGGGGTTTTTGATGTTAAATAATAATGACTGTCTTTTAAAAGTGGCGCAGACTTTCAAGTTAAGTTTCTGTTATTAGGGCTCTGAATGAATGCGTTTAAATATGATAGGCAAGGGATGTAGCTCGCTTTTCATATGTGGACTCATCAAAATGATTAGATTTATTAAAAAAAATATATATTATTTTGATTATATAAAAAATGTTATTTAAAATAAGTGCATTAAATTAGTTTTGTAATATTCATAATGCCTAATAATGATGCTGTGACCTCCTAGCATCCAAATTGAATTTAAGCCATGCTATACAGCAATAGGGGGTCACTTACATGTGAAATGTCACTTTACCCAGGCGTACAAAACTCATTTTTATAAGGGTATACATTATACATTTCTGATACCACATCTCTGGGATATGTAGGGGACATTCTGGGGATGACTATTATGCAAAAACATTGTAGGATATTCATTTTTAAGTGCCCCAAACATCAAAGTCGAAATTACGTAAAATTCACTGTTTAAATGCGGTTATTCCAATCAGAGCTGCTTTTAAACTGCCTCAGGCTACAGTAAATGCACATATGTAAGCATAGAATGAATAGCTGACATCTATACTGCTAGACAAGCACTTGGCACACTGCTTACAAATATAAATATGTACAAAAAAAACTGGCAGAAGTTATTAAGCTTACCTCTGAATTGCTGGTAGACAGGAAAGAAGTGGGTTTTGCTGTTGCTCTTTCCGTCTCCAGGGTCATTTTGAATTAGGACACCCCCATGAAAACCTTGCACGCAAGATGGGACAGCTGCATAGGTTAAAGGCCGAAGTCCTACATTTAGAAGCCTGCAGGGCTCAGCGCAACGTTTGCTTTGACATTTCGACATTTGAAAGACGAAATGGCAGGGCAGGGACAGAAAGAGGTTTTGCTCACTTTTTTGGCAAAAGCAAGTTTTTGTTCACTCACATGAATAGATTGTATAATAATAATGGTATATGTCAGCTTTTATTAAGACAATGGCTCTGTCATATGTATAGCACTAATGCTTTTAGGGCTGAATTAAGGAAGCAATGGGATTTAGTTTGAATTCATGTGCCCTAGTGTTACACTTGTACATTTGCTAAAGGAATATGTTGTTTAGCTAGCTGAATGTGCTATTTAGCTCCTCAGAGTTTGTTTATGCCCAGTTGCTACAAATTGGGGTTGATAGTGTTGACAGAATGAAACCTGTTACAGGTTTCCTACTGTCAAAAATGGGGGGAGGAGGCTAGCTCCTCTACCAATTAAGGGGTAAATTTATGTGTTCTCTCTCTTTTTCTTAATTTCTTTTGAGCCTGTCTAAACTGTCTGTGAAATAGCCATGAGACATTTAATTGGCTATTCAGTAATACTGTTTTAAACATTATTAGCATTAATAAAATGAATAAATAAATTTGCTATGTTACTGCCCATCCTGTCTGATTAAATTATGAAAGGATGAGTAGTCTAGATTGTGGTTTCCTTATTTGATTTTTAAGGGGAACTAGCTGTGGGTAGTTTTTGTTCTAAAATTCTCAGGTGATAACACCACTATTGTTTGTTATTCTCATGCTACATACAGTTTTGCAAGGGCATTGCTAGTTTTTATTAGCTAGTCTGTGTAAATAAACTGACAGTCCTAACTAGAGCTGATGTTGCATAGTTTGGATTGTGAAAAGTAGAATGCAGGGAAGATGCCTATGTGATCCTTAGCAAACATTTTTGAGGAAAATATTGTTTTATAGGAGTCTGTGTGTCACAAGATGTTCTGTTGGAGAAAATGTACCCATTATGTTGAAGTTTTTTAGTTCTTTATGTAATAGGAATCCCTGTTAAAGTAGCAGTTTTAGATTTTCCTGTTGCTCCTATAGCATGAGAGCATGGTCCTAAGCATACAATGTAGGTGCTTTTATTAAGAGAAATCATTTTAGAAGTGTCTGCAGTCCTGTACAAGTAATGAAAAGTCTATGAGTAAAAGTGTAGAACATTTCCTTTTTTCTTGAGGGTCTTTAGATGATTAAGATAGGAATATACAGATGTAAGGATTTGGAGTATGTCTGTATTGTTTTTCTCTTTTCCTCAGAATTTAGTAAATGAACACAGACTTCCTTGGCTGCTTGGGATTGGGTGACGTATTACTCTTGTCAGTTCACCAAAGAGTTCCTTTTATACTTGCCAATAGGTCCAGGCTGTTGTTTCTTTTACTCTCACATAGATGAAAGTGGTTCTCGGGTGCCTTGCTAAAATATGGGGCGTCCCTAGACTAGGAAGTATTCTGAGACTATCCTCTCTGTTGATAGATTATTTCTGTGCCTTGTCTAAAGACCTTTTGTTCTGTCCACCAATAGATATTTGCTGCCTTACAACCATTGCCAGAGGGGCGCGGACATCAGATCCAGCTTGGAGAGTCAGCACCAGTCCAGCTGGAAGTCAAAGTGAAGGTAACCAGCACAGGCATTGCTGGCAACCAGGACCTCAGTGAAGGTAGAAGGCCGGAAGCACTGGGATGTGAAGTGTGTACCCCTGCCACTGTCTTGGGCGAAAGACGGGGTCACAAATCAGAAAGGAGAAATCGTGGATCAAGTTTTTGATGCCCAGCGAGAGTCACAGAACGACCAGATCAGCAAGAAAGTTTTTGCTTGAGGTAACCCTCTTTGAAACAAGGGTTGCTTCAGAGATCCTAGCATCAGGCCTCTGTTTAAAACTGACGTCGAAGCTACTTGCCTCACTATTGGGAATCTGGAGAATTCGTCTATTATTACCAACAGGTAATGTCCTGTCTCCAGCGGTCCATAGAAGTCAGCTGCCAGTTCTGTCCACCCTGCCTTTGGTAGTTTGGACATTTGCAGTGGCTCCGGCTTTGATGGGGGCCCTGTTACTTGGCAGATGTGGCAGTGCATCACGGTGTCTTCCACCATGTTGTCCAGTCCCGGGAACCACACTTTTTCTCTTAACATTGTTTTTGTAGCCACAATCCCTCGATGTGACTCATGTGCTAGTTCTACTGTCCTTCTCCTCAGAGTTTGCGGAATTACAATTCGGGTGCCTCTCATCATTATTCCATTTTCGCTTTCGGAGAGTTCTTCGCTGATCTTTTTGAATGCGAGCAGCTCTTCTTTTCTCACTCCTTCTTCCCAGTTGTTGTTGTTGTTGACGTGCCTCCACCTTTGCTGTTTCATCACTTTCATCATTGCTTGCATGGTGGGGTCTTTCCTTGTCTCCTGTTCCAGTTCTTCCATTGATATCGTTGCTGGTGTGTTCAGTTTGAGTGCAAAGTTTAAGTATTCCTCCGCCATCGTTGTCGCTTGAGAAGCTTGTGGCAGGGGGTGCCTTGACACATAATCTGCAAGATTGTGTTCTTTCCCTGGTTTGTGTATTATTTTGAAGTTGTAGTCCATTAGCCGTATCCCCCACCTCTCTATCCTGGGCGGTATTTTTGCATTTGGATTTCCATATATTGTTATCAGCGCTTGGTGGTCTGGTATTATTGTGAATGGTTTTCCGTAGATGAACATGTGGTAGTGTTCACATGCCCATACTACCGCCAGGCTCTCTTTTTCTGGCTGGGAGTATCCTTTTTCGACATCCGATAGGCTTTTGCTTCCATATGCTACTACATATCTTGGGGAGTCTTTTCCTGGTTGGTGTTGCGCCAGTATTGCCCCTAGCCCCACTGGGCTGGCATCTACTGTCAGTTCAGTGCATAGCCTCGGATTGAAGTATGCTAGGTGGTCTACTGCTGTTACGGCGCTTCTGATCTCCTCAAATGCTTTGCTGCACTTTTCAGTCCATGCGAAACTTTGGCCTTGTTTTGTTAGTTCCCTCAGTGGTGCACTTACTGTAGCAAAATCTTGAATGTACCTTGCACAGTAGCTGGCCAGGCCAAGAAATGACCTCACTTCTGCCACGTCTCTTGGTTGTTGTGCTCTTTCCAGCGTTTTAACCTTGTGGCCAAAGAATACTAGTTCGTCTCGCTCCAACTCACATTTCTCTTTGTTTAGTGTCAGACCCGCCTGCTCTAGGTGAGAGCACACCTCTCTTAGCGCTTTGTCGTGCTCCTCGTTTGATTTTCCAAACACCAGGATGTCGTCGCTGTAGTTTAGGCTGTTTTTTACCGGCCTTATTACTTGTCATATTGTCTCTTGAAATATTTCTGCAGCCGACGATACGCCAAAGCTCAGACGTTTGTATCTGAACAGGCCTAGGTGTGTGGAAAACGTCGTGATGTATCGAGACTGAGGATCTAGTTCTAGCTGGTGGTATCCTTTGTACAGGTCTAGTTTAGAGAATCGCCTCATGCCTGTTAGACAGCTGATCATGTCGTCAAGGTGTGGTCCGGGATGTCTCTCGCGTTCAATTGCTTTGTTTGGTATCCTCATGTCGACACAGATTCTTATTTTTGACGTATCTTTCTTTGGTACGGCCACAATCGGAGACACCCATGGTGTTGGTCCTTCTGCTCGTTCTATGATGTCTTGCTTTAGTAATGCATCCAATTCCTCTTCTACCTGTGGCTCCAGGTGTATTGGTACCCTCAGATGATGTTGCGCTATCGGCCTTACTGTCTCATCAATGTGTAGTGTTATTTGCCGCCCCTTTAGCTTCCCTAGGCCTTGCAGTAGATTGGGGTATTCATTCAGGATGCTTCCTTTGTGTGATATATTGTAAGTCATTTCAAGAAGACCCATCATCTGAGCCGTGATGTTTCTAAATAGGCATGGCGCTGGGATGTCGCCCTTTAGTACATGAATTTCTTCCTTCATCTTTTGGTCTTTGTATGTCAGTTCTTCTGTGAATTTCCCCATGTTTGTTACTGGTGTTCGGGACCCCCAGGTGAAAACTTCAATTCGGGACGGCCTCAAGCTTGGCTTTATTTTCATTTTTTCGTATTCCGACGCACACATGATGTTGCACGTCGCGCCACTGTCTAAAACGAACTTTGCTTTGTGTGACCCTACCCCTAATGTCACCGATTCTGTCTTTTTGATCTTGCGTTTGTCTACCAGACATATTCTTTCTCTGCTTTCATCCTCCTCATTTTGTTCTGTAGTGACATCCGACATGAGGTATAGTCGTCCTGTCGATCCCTCTTCTTTTTCTTCTTCTTCGTCTGATCCTGTTGAGGAGCTCCTTGTTCCTGTGTCGACGTGTCGAACATGCCTGCTGACTGGTACTCGTGGTCTTTCTGTTCTTCCTCTGTCATTCCTGAATTGCATTCCTTGACACACACTGGCATAGTGATTTCTCCCATTGCATTTCCGACAAGTCTGACCAAACGCCGGACACGGCCCTCGATGTGGAAATTCAAGTCCGCACCTGTAGCACGTTCCTTCCGGTCGTTTCTTCACTGTCTGGCCATTTCTGTCCTTTTTCCATCTGCTTGTGCTGTTGTTGTTTGTCATTCGGTGCACTTGGTCCACTGACCGTTCCTTTCCTCGTTCCGTTTCCTTTGCTTGTGCTGTCGCTCTTGCTTCTGCTCTTGCTAGAGATAGGATGTTTTCTAAAGACGTTGGTTCTTTTAGGATTCTTGCGCGAAATTCCGTGTCACGGCAGCCCTCTATGATGCGGTGTCTGATTGCTTGTTCGTTATCGAATTTGTCGAACTCACAGTGCATTACTAGCTTTCGCAGTCTCGTTGCGAAGTCATCCAGCGTTTCATCTTGTTGTTGGAAAGCGATCGTGAAAGTGTATCGCTCAAAATCAACATTTCTCTGCGGGTCAAATTTGTTTGTCAGGCACGCCTTTAGTTTGTCGTAGGTGGTAGTCTCCTCTTTTGGCAGTGTCACTAGTAGGTCTTCAACCTCATCCCCTACTAGGTTTAGGAATAGGCCTAGTTGCTTCGCTGCTGTCACATCGGTCGCTTCCATGTATCTTTCAAAGCGCCTGATCCATTTCTCCCACCATATTCCTGCTTGTGGCTCTGATGGGTTGAATGGTAGTGGTCTCCGATATTGCGCATTTTGTCTTTCTGCCATCCTTTTCTGTTATTGTTGCCTCTTTATTTGCCTTTGCCAATGCTTCTTTTCTGCTTCCGGTGTTTCTTTATTTGTCCTTGCCAATGCTTGTTTCCCACTTATGGTGCTTATTTATTTGCCTTTGCCAGTGCTTCTTTAGTCACTTTTGGTGCCTTTTTACCTTTGCCGATGCTTGTTTCTTCCTTTTGCTGTTCTATTTGGCACTTCTTTATTGTTGCCTGACTTTAAAATGGCCGCCGCACTGTTCTCTCTTCCTATTGGTCTGTTGGCCTGACCTCAAAATGGCCGCCGGTGATCTCACGATACTTTCCACCAATCGGGGCGCTGCCTGATTTCAAAATGGCCGCCCGCTTCTTCTGAATGCTTGATGTCCCTTTTTCTGCCTGACCTTGCCCTCTTCTCGCGATGCTTCGCGCTTGAAACAGCGCGCGTGCGTCCACTCGGCTATTCAGTCTTCTTACCCGGTGATGCAGGGCAGTCTTCTTTCACATCCATTACGGTCGGGGTGGGCTCCCGCGCCGTATCGTCTTCAGTTGCTGCACACACGAGCCAGGGTGGGCTCCTGGTCTCGATTACGGTGTCTTCCGGCACTATGTACCGCTGCACTTCGATCTTCTGCTGGGTGCTCGATCACGCACCTTCGTCACCAGTTGTCGTGTTCCCAGCCCCACAGACCACGCAGGACACGCTAGTTCTTTCAGGTATGCTTTATTCGTTTCTGTAGTCTCACCAGTGGGCCCCTGACCTCTCGCCCTGAGGTCCTGCCCTGGAATGCCCTTTCTTCCTCTTGCCCCCTCCCCGGAACTGGTGCCCGGTGTCCTTTGGCCTCTGCCCTTATGTCCCAGGGTCCTAGTGCCCTTGGTCTGGGCATGACAGGTCCCAAAGTGGCTGTAAAGTTTTCACCTTTGTTGGTCAAGAGATACCTGGGCACACTGAATGCAATCTATGGCCCCAACGAAAGAGCAGTGTGCCAGCAGAGCAATACAGGAGTTAGGGAAGGACTTGAGTTCAGGGTACAGGTGCTGTGTCTCTGGTGCCTGTTAGATTGAAATGAAGAAAACTGGTGCACTGGACAGGATCGCTGAGAGCATTTGCCCTGGTGGGTGATTGCCCTATCCTGAAAAAAGAAACTTTTCCCTTGAAACTAGGCAATGATTCCGAAATTGCGAGTCGTGCAGCTCCACCGTGGGAACAACAAGAGCCTGCCTGTGAGGCTCAAACGGACACAGGGAGAAGACTCCCCTCTGGTTGGTTGTACAGCGACTTTAATTTCCCAAGGACTTCCTTTTCTTTTTTGTTGAAAATGTACCCCATTGGTCGTCCCATTTTTGAGGAGGAGCAACCCTTTGCAGCTCTTCGTCCTAATTCTCATGGTCCTGTGTGGTCCTCCTGGTCCCCTGGATCCAGGATCATTTTTGTAATAATATGTCTGACTGCTTTCATAATTGTTTTGGGAATAATGTTTATTCTGCGAGAGAAAAGTTCATCTGAGCAGCTGATAAATGTTACTTTACCCTTTTCTTGATTGATATTCTAGCCCTCATAAAGAAAACACTGGAAAAGTCTAGTGAAAATGTTTTTATTAGATATGTACTGTTGGCTATTTTGATATTGAAATTGATGGTCACTGAAATGCATAGGAGCCTTGAAAATGTTTTTACTGGATGGTTCTAGGATTTGCTTAGGACTAGAAAGCTAATAGTTTTGTTTCTGATAATAGTAATTACTCTCTCCTGCTATCTGTATGACCCAATTCTCTGTTCCCTTTGTACTCCTGCTTATACCTTATACATACCAGCTTAACAATATTTAGAATGAGAAATGCCCACCTAGCAATGAATTAGGATATTGATAAATTTATGAAAAAATGTATGTGCATATTTTTTGTTTTCCTACTGGATTATGGAAAATGTCTTTAGCTCATGCTAAAAGGACCGTCTGTTGAAGATTGCATTAATCTCTTTGCATGAGCTGAAAGCCATTTTGTACTTGGCAGCCATTTTAGTTAGCTATGTGCTGGCCATTTGCTGTTTCCCTCTCCCAGAGTCTTGCACATGCTCAAATGGGCCTAGCTAGTAGAATGCACCTGTTCCTAGTATAGAACTGTCAGGCTGTTCTAACTGATGTCAGCAACTTATTACTCCACCTACTTGTTGACTGTGCAGTTTCTGTATGACCATCTATGTGCATAACTCTTCTCATGTGTACTTGTACCGCCTTTTTCAGCCCATGTGTGGGTATAAAAGGACTATGCTTCTTCTGTTCAGTGTACTACTTCACTCAACACCGAAGGGTGCTGTGTGAATGTAGTTCCACCTCATGAGGTTTATTAAACTTTGTATTTTCTATTCCAGTTTCTGTGCCAACTTCTTCCTATTGGTCTGAGGACTCTGTACAGAGAAGGGCGAACCCCTTGCACTGGTAGGCCTAGCTGAGGTCACCATCAACAGGCAGTCACGGCATATAGCAGAGGCACTCCGGTTGGGTGGGTACGGGCCACTCAAAAAGTCCTTGAGTGTAGCGGCAGGAGTAGCTGGTATCTGGCAGCAGCCCCCTTGGTTCTGGAGGTTCATGGCAGCAGATAGGCCTCTCGGTGTCAGCAGCTAGATTCCTCTATTCTGGTGAGTCACATTGATAGTTAAGCAATTGGATATGACAGCTGTGCAGACTACTTCTTTGGGGTGGCAGGGACCACATGGCCACAGGTTCGGAAGTGCCACAGTTGCGCCAACCTTGGTCACTGGCACACAGTGCATGCCACTTACCAATCTCAATCCCGGCTTCAGTCAGACAAGCCAATTGACACACTTTTGGCAAGTGCCATGGCTGCAATGATGGGGGTATAAACAGAGGGCACACTTTGGGAGTCCGCAGGTCCTCGTAGGAATTCAAAGCCTGGCTCCAATCTCGAGCACACTAGTCACATGGATTTTAAGTCTCTGCTGGATGGACCATAGCACCATGCTCAATCACTTCTTGTCCGTACCAACATTCAGCTCCTCCTGTAGGCTTGACTTGCCCCTTCCCTCTCGCTCAGGCAGGACTTCATGGGTCCCAGGACAAGTCAGGTAGATCTTCCACCATATACAAGCTAGGGGATGTCTCCTCAGGCAGACACCATCACTGGTTGTGCAGCAGTCCTCTCGGTACTCTGTGGAACACTCCTTTCTTGGTAATTAGAAACTGGAACAACAAGTGGGTCAGCAGCTCCAACTCTTCTGCTGACATGGCAGACAGGGGATGTGGGTTCTCGGTCAGTAAATGCGCCCACTGTCAGGGAAAGCAACCTCGCTGTAGGAATATTCACTGCCTGCCTGTGATGTATTATGGAATGGGGAGAGTGGAAATTCCTGGAACTGGCAGTAGGAGTAGCTGGATCTGCTGGAGGTGACAGGATTTGCATTAAATAGAAGAAGATTGGAAGCAGAATACCTCCTCAGACCTCCTGAAAATCCAGGTCAATCTCAGCGTGATTATTTTAACATTTATTGTAACATTTTAGTGTGTTTTTGAAACTGCTTTGTGTGCTTTTTAAAAATACAGTGTTCGCTTTATTTTGCTGCCCACATAGATCTCAGGTGTCCCCCCGGTCCGCCGCGGCTTGTGCCGATCGTGCGGAGGGGTAAAACACCCAGCTTACACATACTCACTTCCTGTGAGTTGATCAGGTCAGCTTTCTAGTTGTGGTTGCTCCTGTCGCGGTCCCGCCCACTCCCGGTATATCACGAGTGCGCAGAGCGGACGCGCGCAGCAGAATACCTCCTCAGACCTCCTGAAAATCCAGGTCAATCTCAGCGCGATTATTTTAACATTTATTGTAACATTTTAGCGTGTTTTTGAAACTGCTTTGTGTGCTTTTTAAAAATACAGTGTTCGCTTTATTTTGCTGCCCACATTGATCTCAGGTGTCCCCCCGGTCCGCCGCGGCTTGTGCCGATCTTGCGGAGGGGTAAAATACCCAGCTTACACATACTCACTTCCTGTGAGTTGATCAGGTCAGCTTTCTAGTTGTGGTTGCTGCTGTCGCGGTCCCGCCCACTCCCGGCATATCACGAGTGCGAAGAGCGGAAGCGCGCAGCGGGCGCGCCGGTGGCGCGCCGAAGACGCGCCCAAGGCAAGTCCGTCTGCGCCCATCCGCGCCTGACCCTCGCCAGTCGCCGGGATTGCTGCTTCATTTTTCATTTTGTCCTTCTGTAGCCTCTTCTCCATGGCGCATCTCCAATACTCAAGCTCTGAGCTTCATGCATTGAATACTGCCCACTCAACCTTCAGCTTACCGGACAATTTTTCCTCCTCCCTTTGTAACTCCTTCTCTAATCAGTCCTTCACCCTCTGCCGACACCCACTAAAAGTGAGCACATGCATTACCACCAAGTCACTCCCTGAACCCAAGTTTCTAACTTGCCTGTACTGTAATGCTCGATCCCTCCCTAAACATCAATTAGAAATCTGGGCTCTTCTTGATGCAGATAAGCCAGACTTGTGTTTCATTACTGAAACCTGGCTTTCAGACTGCATTACCCGACATTGCTGTAGCCCTTCCCCATGAATACAAAATCTCAAGGCTGGATAGAGCGAATAAAAAAGGTGGAGGAATTGCAATCGCCTACAGGTCGAACATCAAACTTCACCTCACAGATTCTCTTCTTGCTGACTGTGGTGAAATTTGTACCTTCACAATTACCCTGGGGAGTAAAGAGTCTTGGAAAGGAGCCCTCCTCTATAGGCCGCCTGGAACCAAAACGAGCTTTGTAAATAAACTCACAGAAACTATTGCCTCCCTTGCTCTTTCCTCTGACAACTTCTTTCTCCTAGGAGATTTCAATTATCACGCCGAATCTCTACAGGACCATCACACAAACAAACTCATCACAAGTATGAACACATTAGGCCTAAACCAACTAGTGACCAGCCCCACCCGTACTGCCGGTCACACTCTGGATCTCTTATTTACCAAATCCAATAAATTAAAACTGGATCAACTTTCACCGGTCCTCTGGTCCGACCACTACACCATCAAATTCCTGATCCACCTTAACTCAATCCCTTCCCCTCCTAAGAAAAGACTCAGCACAAGTAGACCTTGGAATAAGATTAGTCCGGAAGCCTTTTCCACGCATTTTTCCCCTACACCCATTGTACCTCTAACCGATCCTAATCAAGCTGCGATTTATCTTGACCAAGCTATTACCGCTGCTCTAGATACCATTGCCCCCAGTAAACCCAGCAGATGTCCAACTAAACTATCTCCTTGGTTCACCCCTGAACTCAAAATAATTAAATCTGCTGTCAGGGTTCTTGAACGTAAATGGAGGCATTCTAAAAACCCTGACGACAGAATACAATATAAAAAGTCCCATTGCCAATACATGAGGGACATTGCCTCTGCAAAAAAAGTCTATCTGGGTGCCAGGATAGATCGGGCAGCTAACTCCTATAGAGAACTCTATAAAATAGTCAAAGAATTCTCCAGTCCTGCGTCCTGTCTACCTGCCACAGTCGCTTCCTATGAATGGGTCAATACTCTCTCTTCATTCTTTTATAACAAAGTAAATGATATTTATAAAACTTTTGTCAATTCCGTCCCCACTGACCTACCTTGCAAGCAGCCAATAAGCTTAATTCTTCCCACTCCGTCGACCATTTTGAAGGATTTCCATTCATTTATAGAACTTGATGTATCATCTACACTGTCTAGAATTACTTCTGGCTCCCCCACCGATCCGGCATCTTCCTCAATTATTTCCAAAGTTGCTCCCATCCTCATTCCTTACTTGACCAGAACCCTTAATCTTACACTCTCCCAATCGACCGTGCCCTCTCACTGGAAGAAAGCCGTCATCAGACCCATTCTGAAAAAAACATCTGCTGACCCAACTCTGCCTTTAAACTACCGCCCCATCTCCCTCCTTCCCTTGTTTGGTAAGGTCCTGGAATCTCTGGTCAATTCCCAACTCACCAAACACTTAGAAACCAACAAACTGTTGGATCCCTCTCAGTTTTGATTCAGAGCATTTCACAGCACTGAAACTGCTCTAATTGAAATGGTGGATAACATAAGACTCGCCCTCGATGTTAAACAGCCCTCCATCCTGGTTTTACTCGATTTGTCTGCTGCCTTCGACACCATCTCACATAGTATTCTTCTGAAACGCCTTGTGGAGGTGGGTGTCGAAGGCTCAGCTTTAATGTGGATCAAAAGTTTCCTGACTGGACGTAGCTCTAAAGTTCAAGTCGACAAATTCTCCTCTTCGGATCAGGAAGTAGACAAGGGCGTACCACAAGGCTCCATATTAAGCCCCACTTTTTTTAATCTCTATGTGTCTCCATTGGCTAGATTAATCAAAGCACACGGTTTTGAAACCGTGTCCGATGCCGATGACACACAAATTCTCATCACACTTGGAACTGATCCCACCAATGTCAAACTCAGATTCCAACAATGTATGATTACAGTAAAAGAATGGATGTCAAATAATTATCTGTTACTTAATGCAGACAAAACAGAGATACTACTTTTCGGAAACGCTCACAAATCTTGGAGCGACGACTGGTGGCCTCCAACCTTAGGCCCGTGCCCCCCTCCCAAAACGTCAGCCCGAAATCTAGGGATAGTGTTGGACAACAAACTATCTATGTCTGACCATATTAATAGCATTGTACGCTCCAGTTTCGGGCTTATGCGCAACCTGAAGAAAATGTTCAAATGGATCCCTCTTCCCTCCCGTCTGCCCCTAGTCCAGGGACTAATTATTAGCCGACTGGACTATGGTAATGCGCTCTTTGCATCCATTAACGAAAATCTTTTGAACAAGCTCCAGGTCCTGCAAAACACCGCTGCTAGGATGGTCCTCGATCTCCCCTCTCGCGCCTCCTCGGCCCCCAGTTTGAGGTCGTTACATTGGCTTCCTATAAAAAAGCGTATCGAATTTACACTTTGTTGCCTGGTCCACAAAACTTTAAACGGCAAAGGCCCTCTATATCTCGCCAACAAGCTCAGAGCCTATCATTCGACTAGAACTCTCAGATCATCCTGCAAACACCTCCTCTCCATCCCCAAAGTTCGGACGGTTAGAAACGGAGATAGATCCTTTTCTAAAATAGCCCCGCTGATCTGGAACTCTCTCCCTCTTCCTATGAGACTTGAAGCTAACCATTTGAAGTTCCGCAAACTTTTGAAAACCTGGTTATTTTAACAATGTCTGACCACTTGTTCTTTATTGGAGCTTCTGCGGGCGCTTTGAAACCAACGGGTGATTTATGCGCCTTATAAATGCCAATACAAATACAAAAAATGTACATTTGGATTCATGTGAAATTACTACATATTTTGGCGACGAGTAGCTGCACAGAGGGCAGCCATTTGAACCCGTACCTCTAGCTCTGGAGAATCCTGTGACAGATTCAAGGAAGCTGTCTTGGCAATCTGTAAGTAAATTACTTATTTATTAAGGATTCTTCAACTACAGAGCAAGTTTAGGCTGGAGAGCGGCTTAAATTGAAGCGTAAAGTAATTGCCAGCTACTGAACTGATTACAAAAATAAAAGATTAAGCTTATATCAGGAGGGTTGTGCGCGTAAATCGAGGGCTGCAGTTTTTGTTTTTAAACGGAGTACTCGGCAGAGAAGCAGCTTCCCCCCCCCCCCAATTGTTTATTGAAGGTTTCAAAAAGGAAAACACAACAGTGTAAGAGACTTACAGCATTCCCCACATGCTGGAGTCCATCGTTATTACAGTTTCATATATACAATGGTGAGGGAGAGCAGAAGAATAAGAGTGATGGGGGAAACAAGTGGGGGGGGGGGGGGGATGGGATACAAAAGAACCAAGAAGCCAGGAGCAGGAAAGTGGTGGTGGTGATGGGGCAGGGAGAGGGGTAGTGGGAGAAAGAGGGAGATGTACGTGACCCTGCAAGAGAGGTAGACATTGTTCATAGCATACATAGCATATGATGATGGGGATGGTTGAACGGTATGAAATCTGAATAATGTGGCTTGTGGTTGAGAATAGACTAGGTTGAGGTGTTGAATACCGGTACGGGCGGGGTGGAGGGATCTTTGTCATTCTGTGGGAGGCGTTCAGCAGGTAGAGGAGACAATCGTTCTGTACAGATGGCATGCGGTGGGGTGAGTGCAAACGGGTATCCCTATGGCTAGGCAAGAGTAGAAGCATGGTATGCGTTACTACCGGTATCCGGTAACCCCCTGATAGGTCAGGTCCCAATGGTGGTTAATCAGGACGGGTCTCTGGGGGCAAGGTGAGATGAAACATAATGAGTAGGGGGTGTGTGGGGGTGACCAGCGTCATTGAGCATAGGGATGGGGTAGAATGGTAAAAAGGCGGCCTCCTGGCCTGGAGGGGCGGTTGGGGGGGAGGCAGGGGTTAGTGGGGAGAGAAAGGGGGAGAGGGGGATGGGGATGGTGTGGGTGATAGGGGACGAGGGGCAACAACAGATATGTTTCAGGGGGAGTCTTTTGGAGGAAGGGGGTCCATGTTTGCAGGAATACCTCCTCCTGATCTTGCAGTCCATATATAACACGTTCCTGTGACAACGTTTGTACCATTGCCACCATCCAGTCCTCCTGCAAGGGAGGGGTAGACGACCGCCATTGCCACAAGATGCAGATTTTGGCTGTAGCGAGCGCTGTGTGAATTAGGCATCATTGTGGGCATGTTGGGTCGGGGGGGGTCATTTATATCGTTGAGTAATATGGTGAGTGGGGTGAGGGGGGATGCGAAACTCTCAGAATATCACCTATATAGGACCAGCAACGCTGTATAGAAGGACGGTCACATAAGATGTGGAGGAGATCGCAGTTCACTCCCGGGCACCTCCAGCAGCTGGAATGCGGTAGCAGCACTGCCTTTTGTAGCTTTAGGGGTGTCCAGTACCAATCATGTAAAGTTTTGAACAGGCAGAATTTCAATTGGGTTTCCCTGGTACTTTTGTCAATTGCTTCTAGTATGTCCCACCAATCCTCTTCTTCTATGATGACATGTGAGCGCATCTGCCATTTCTCACAGAGATTACTAAGGAGAGGTTGAGAGTGTAAGTGGTTAGTCAGTGTGCCATATAGTCCAGACATCACTCCTTTATAACGACCCCATGTCAGTAGGAATTCCAGTATTGGCGAAGGTTCTAGCAACTAAGAGTGAGGGCCGAGGCATCTCCTCAGGCAGTGTTGTAATTGAAAGTATTGGCAGGCTTGTTGCGGGGGGAGTTCAAATTCGTCTCTGAGCTGGGCAAAGGGTTTTAACTCACCGTTCAGGAGGATTTGACCCAGTGTCTGAATCCCTCCCACCTTCCTGCTAGGCCAGTGAAGCGCTCGCCCGTTGATAAGAATACTGTAATTTCCCCAAAGTTGGGTTTTAGAGTGCAATCAGTGGCTTACTCTCAAGAGGCGATGTGCGCTTTACCATGTCTTATATGTGATGTGCAACACCGGGTTTGAGGTGGGGGAGATGCAGGGGGTGTGGGCTTTGTATCGAAAATCAAGATTGTCCCCCCAATCAAGGAGCGAGCATTCCGGTATGGCCCACTGGGGAGAAGGTGGTCTGGTGTGCCATGGAGTAGATACTTCTGTGGATTTGGGGGTCTTTTAGGGCACCACCCAAAGGTGCAGGGTCCACCCTTCGTCCACGGGTCCGGGATACAAACTGAGACCAACACTGGAGCGCCGAGAGAAAGGATATTTATTACAATCTCATGAGATGGAGAGAGAGCATCGTCAACAGACACCCGCAGCTTGTCTGAGGAGGCAATCTCCTGAGTACTTTGCTTCTACACCTTATATACCCTTCATCCCCACCCTGTGCGTGCTAGGTGAACAATTACAAACACCAATAATTTACAGACAAGCAATGGTCAGTTATGATACAATCAGCAGGTGGTGGCTGTTTGGCTCCTGCAGGGCATAGCTGAAAAAGGCATGATTATATGTCAAACAAAGGTTAATCTGATAAGTCCACAGATGGTAGCGGTGAGGCCCCTGCAGGGTGTAGGCGAAAAGCATGTTTATACGACAAGTAAAGTTCGATCAGATAAGTCCGCAGATGGTAGTTGTTGGACCCCTGCAGGGCACAGGCGAGAGGAATGATTACACAGCAAGCAGAGGTCAATCTGATAGGCCTGCAGATGGTAGCTGTTCGACGCCTGCAGGGCATAGTGTGCAGGGTGAGGATGATAAACATCTGGGAAACTCCCTGTCCGACTGGTTGAGCATGGGCTGGTCAGTTTGTGGCAGGTCGAAGCACGAACAGGGTGTGAGCGTCTGTGCAGGAATGTGGGAGGTCAAAAGTGGAGCTCCAGAGTGATCGTGAAAGAGAGAGAAGGTCAGTCATGAAGGGTATAGCACAAAATGGCAAGATAACAGACCTAGTTTTCCACAGTCCCTCCTTTTGCCATAAGCGAAACCATTTTTTTTTTTAGTCAATTACAATGTTCAATTGTTCATCAATAGCTGTGTCTCACGTTCAGTCCTTATTTTATCGTTCTTGACCTGTGCATTTACGGGGACTGACTTGATAGCATTTGCGCAGAGGCTGCAGAGTGGAGGACCACATTGAAGGCAAAGACAACAAAAGAGAACCAGGGCAAGAGGTATCAGGATGATCATTAGAACCTTCCATCCCCATGTCAGCAGAAGTTGCCATATCCAAGAACCAAGGGACCATGGGTCTGTATCTTGATGGAGGTCAGAGGCTATTCGATGGAGTGCAGAAATAGCCTCGTAGACAGATTAATGATCCGGAACATACACGCAACAGCTGGTGCCGATGATGCGACATGCTTCTCCGCGGTCAGCTAGGATGACATCTAGGACCATGCGATTTTGTAGAGTGACGAGGCATACCGCTTGGAGCTCCACAGTGTTGTTGGCCAAAATACCAGCTGTGATGTTGACGGTGGCTTCCATGACTCAGGTGAGGTGGCAAATGGCTCTGCTGTTTGCCATTGGTCCCCAGAAGGGAAGGATGCCCTTCATGGCATCCAGGAATTGTTGAGAGGTTGTGTCTGTTTGTTCACCCACATCGTTGCTTCGGCGGGCGCGATGATGAAGAGGAGAAGCAATGTAGACAGGGGGAAGGAGGAAAGCTATGTAACATGGGCATCCCCAGTTCTCGTGAAGCCAAGTGTAGGCCTTTGTTCCACACATGAAGTAGGTGTTTGGGGAGGCAACAAGGGGCGGTGGAGATGTTGTATTCAGAGTTGTTGTCACGACACAAGAGCTGTCCCCAATGTACTCAATACCTAAGCCTCTGATACACATTAGTCCAGGAATGCGAACAACAGCTAGCGGTGGGGTCCGCTTGGCGGGTGTCCTTGCTTTGAAGCTGGAGAAGCGTATTCTACTGGTAGAGTCGAATACCAGCATTTCCTCCTTCTCATCCTCAGACATGCGTGTAGAATTGTTCTTTGGACAAACAGCATTGCCCGTTTTGTTCTGCCAGAACTCATCTTGCAATTGTTGGAGAGTGATGTCGGCAAGGCCGCTGGACCGATGGGTGCCCATGATGAGCGACATCCAGGCAGCACAAGAGGCGTGTATAGAGTAAGGGAGGAAGGGAATGTTATTCTCCGTGGAGTGAGGCAGGAAACCACAGACCCAACAGTTCGTTTTATTCAATACCTCATTATGTTGATTCAACATTTGGATGAAGGTGTTGTTCCAAAACTCTTGTCACCTATTTTGGAGATAAGGGGACAAGGAGACATGGGAATGTTCAGGAGGCGTGGCATCAGTGGGCAATATGGTATCCTTGGCTGGTGCCCCTTCCTCTAGGATCCAGAAGAGGATGCCAAAGATAATAGTGAGGAGGAGAACTGTCGTCAAAGCTATTGACCTGTTATTATGCAGTTTGTTACATAGTGCTATCTTCTTGTTGGAAAGTTCCATGGTTTCTTTGTTTGTCATAATCAGTCTTCTTTTGGGCTGTACAGCTGTTGGAGAGAAAAGGTGAAACCTACGCGTCGCCGGTAGCTGGTGGTTGCTTCTCCTGGCTAGGTTTCTCAGTAACCAGTTACCTGGAGTATCAATCCACCCTTCCAGATAATACTACCGCCCTGCGACTTTTGGCTCACCTCCCCTGTCCGGTCGCTGGAGCTCCAGAGGTCGTGCGTGGGCGTAGGTTGTATTTTTCTTTAGTTGGCACGGTGTTATCTTTGAATAATTCCAGTTCTGGTTCTGGGAGACCACACACAGGGGGGTCGCAAGTTAGAACTTCCTTGTAGGTGGACAAGGTAGGATCAGTTTGAGTGATGCTGGGAATCTTCCGGCAGTGCACAGCATGGATCCAGGATTTCTTGCCTTCCACTCGCAGGGCCGTTCTAGTGGTCAGAAGGACTAGCAGGGGCCCTTTCCACCGGGGTTCCAGCGTCTTCTTTCGAGCAAAGTTTTTTACCATAACGAAGTGGCCCGGTCGGATGGCATGTCCCGGCCCGGTGGATCGATCAGGCAATGCTTCCTGGACTTGCTGATGAATGGAAGACAAAGTTCGTGTAAGTACGGACAAATAATCACTCAACAATTCATAAGGTGAATCAGACAATGTGGTAGCAGGGGATGCGCCCCAGATGTTCATTGGGCGTCCAAAGACCACCTCATACGGAGTCAATGAGGTGCGGGAATGCGGGACAGATCTTATTGATAGAAGGGTCAGTGGTAGCGCATCTGACCATTTTAGCCCTGTAGTTTCTACTATTTTGGCTAGTTTGGATTTGATCGTGGCATTGTATCTTTCCACTAGGCCTGCTTATTGGGGGTGTAAGACTGCATGAAATTTTTTTTGAACCCCTAATCCTGATAGTATATGCTTAACTATTTCTCCAATGAAATGACTCCCACTGTCACTCCATAGGACTCGGCAAAGGCCGTAGCGGGGAAAGAATTCCTTCAGAAATATCTTGGCAGTGGTTAGGGCAGTGTTGTCTCTAACCGGGCAAGCCTCCACCCATTTGCTGAACGCGCAAACAACCACCAAAACATATTTAAGGTTGTTGCATCGTTCCATTTGGATATAATCCATTTGCAGCACTTCAAAAGGTGATGTGGGGATGGCATATCCTTCCCGAGGTACCCGAGTCCCTTTACCTACATTGTAGCGGAGACAAACCAAACACTGTTGGACCAGCCTGGAGGCGGTAGACCGGAGTTGGTGGTTATCCCACACTTCCTGTAATATTTTAGTCATGGTGGCAGCATTGGTGTGTGCTGGCAAGTGAGTCATGTTCAACAATGGGAGGAGATAAGCATTTGGCAATTTCCAAAGTTTTGCATCTTTGGATCGCCAACAATTTTCTTCATCAAGCATGCCCTCCTTCTCCCAATTTTGAAGTTCTTCAGAGGTGGCAGTGGACTGGATGTCCCGGATCTGTTGTCTAACATCATGCCACTTCTCTGCTTGGGATTTTACTATGTACATAGGGGTGTGTATTCTTTCCTGTGCTGTAGCCCGGGCTGTCTCATCAGCAAAGGCATTTCCTAATCCTATTTCATCTGTGACCATCTTGTGTGCGTTGCATTTAACAATAGCTAATGTTCTGGGTAGTGTCAATGCTTGGAGCAATGCAGTGAATAAGTCACCATGCTGAATGGGCGTACCATGTGACGTTAAGAACCCTCTCTCCTTCCAAAGGATACCAAAACTGTGGGCCACTCCAAAGGCGTACTGGCTGTCGGTATAGATGGTGACAGTGAGATCCTGGCTAAGGATACAAGCGCGGGTGAGAGCTATAAGTTCTGCGGCTTGGGCCGATTTCTGAGGTATGCGTGCAGTCTCAACAATGGTATTGGTAGTGGTGACGGCATAGGCAGCAAATTTGGTACCGTTTGATAGTTTAATACAAGATCCGTCAACCCACAATTGCCCATCCTGTTCCATGAGAGTGGTGTCTTTTAAGTCCACCCGTCCCTTAGTCTGTTCTTCTGTTCGAAAGAGGCAGTCATGTGGAATGTCTGCGATGTCAGGATCTGGTGTGGGTAGGAGTGTGGCAGGATTCAAGGTCGCACATCTCTTTAGCGTGATATGGGGTGCTAACAGCGTAGTTCGTATCCTGTTAGTCGTGCACTAGTGAGGTGTTGTGTCTTTGTCTGATTCAGTAATATGTCGACTGCATGTGGAACTAATACCGTCAAACTAGTTCCCAACACAATCCCTTCACTTTGTCGGATAGAGACGGCCGCTGCTGCAACCGCTCTAAGGCAAGAGGGCAGACCTCGGGCTACAGGGTCTAGGGTGGCCGAAAAGTAAGCGCATGGGCGTTGTTTGGTGCCGTGAATTTGGGTCAGGACTGAGAGAGCACATCCTGAGCGCTCATGGGTGTAGAGGCAGAAGGGTTTAGAGTAATCAGGTGTGCCCAATACTGGTGCAGAGCAAAGAGCGTGGCGTAAGTCTTGAAAGGCTTGGTCGTGTTCATGTGTCCAAGGAAGAGGTGTGGGTGTGTCTTTTGTAAGCAAAGCAAGGAGTGGCTTAACTATGAGGGAAAAATTCGGTATCCATTGGCGACAAAAGGAAGTGAGACCAATTAGTGCACGAACATCTCTTTGGGTGGTGGGAGAGGAAAGGTGTAGTATTGTTTGGATGCGGTCAGGTGTGAGAGTACGTCCCTCCTTAGACAGCAGATGGCCGAGGTAGGTCACCTGCTGTCTACAATACTGTAGCTTATTCTTGGATACCTTATGGCCCTGTGATGCCAAAAAGCGCAGTGTAGTAAGAGAGGCAGTGCGAGCCAGGGCCGGAGTGTCTGCAGCCAACAGAATGTCATCGACATATTGGATGAGAACAGCGCCGGGTGGTAACTGTATTTGGTCGAGCTGTTGTTTAAGGGCCTGGCTGTCTCATGCAAATTCATTGTCGGGGAAGTGGTCACCAGAAAAATCGTGTGCAAAAGCCTGTCTATTGTTATCGAAGACATTGGGGCGTTGTCCGTTGGAGGGTGGGACTCTTCCTCTACCTCTACTCAGTCCCCTTCCCCGACCCATTGTATTTCGCTGTAAAAGAGGACAATCTGTGCGCCAGTGGCCTGTTTCCTTACAATATGCGCATTGGTCCTGGGACAGTTGACGTGGGGGTGGGTATATAATTATACTGTGGACCTCTACCGTTTCCTCCCCCGCTGATGCTTATTTGGGAAAGCATTACTTTTTCTTTAAGTTCTTTTCTTTTCTTATCTTTTTCCTCCTCTATCTTATTCTGCAGATGTTCATAATATTGGGCCATAGTCAAGATCTGTGTGGGTGTTGCAGCAGGCCACATGCTTTCGCTACTCTGTAACTTTGTGGAGATGGGTGGCGACAATCCTTTAACAAAAGTCTGAAATAGTGAGTGTCGACCTGTCTCAATCGTCGAGTCCTGTCCACTATAGTCAATAAACACCTGGCTGAGGCGGGAGAAGTAGTCAGATGTAGTTTCCTCAGATTTTTGTTTACAAGCAGTGATGGCTGTCAGATCTACTTTCCTAGCTGGAATTGTGGCCTTCAATTGTTTTACTATGTTACCTGGCAGCTCTGAAATAGCTTCTGCAGGCCTTTCCCCTGGTTTTCTGTCCCTATCCATTGTCGTCAAAGCCCCCCACTTATGTTTGAACAAGGCCTCATCGTCAACTTTCCTTATGGGTCTCCAAATATCTGGGGGCAGAATTAACCCAAAGAACTGATCTATGTCAGTCAGTGTCATCGTATAAGTGGTAATAACCTTGTGCAGCCCTTCGTAGAATCCCGTATGATTCTGCCGGGGGTCAGGCAAGTCCTTTTTGAAAGCTAAGATGTCAGCTCCAAGCCACGGAGTGTACACCCAATTATATAACGTCCTACTTTTGGCATCTGGACTATCCAGTCCCTCAGCAGTACCTGCCCCTCGAGCGGGGACAAAGACTGGAGCTGCTTCCCTTATTGGTGCCATACGACCTCCAGTCGCACCCTCAATTACTAGTGGCTTTTCCTCTTCCTCCTGGTCTCTCCGTAGACCCTCCATTATTTGTAGCGTGAGTGCTAACAAACTGTTGCTTTCCTCAGCACTTCCTCCCCCCTCTGTCAACTTACGATACAATCCTCTAACATGGTCTGCTGGTGTCACTTCGTGGCGTTTCTCATAAAGAGAGAATACTTCATAAGCAAATTGTTGTAGGAAGTAGCCCTTTTGAGGTGGTGCATAGGCCTCATAGATAGCACGGACTTGGCTAGAGGTGAAAAGATCCTCCAGGCAGGTGCGAACTAGACCATCCAAGGCCTGTTTCTTTGCGGATGTAATGCGGGGTGTGTGGGATCGAGCAGAAGATGTGGTCTCAGGGTCAGATTGAGTGGGAGGGGCAGTGGGATCGGGAGGTAGGGGTTGTGCATTTTCAGAGTGTACATTTCCATCGGCCGGCCATGGGATAGGATGGGGAGGGACATGGTACGGTGGTGGCAATGGATGGAGGAGAAGCTCCTCTTCATGGGGTCTGCTTGCGCTAGTGGTGTATGACGCACAGGATACTGACCAGACACATTCAACCTGTGTTCTTTGTCTGTGCACGCAAGATTGGATGCAACTTTTTCCTGCTGTAATTCTATTAATGTCTGTTTATCGCTCTTTCGAACCTCTTTCTGTAGCCTCGCCTGAGCCCTTCTCTCTCTTTCAGCTCCCTCCTTTTTCCATTGGCCCAGTGCGTCAAACAGAGCTTGTCGCGACCTTCGTCTAAAGAGCTGTATTTCTACAGCCTCAATTTTGTGAGATTCAAAATAACCATATATGGGCCACTGAGTCTCTTTATCCTTGGACGTGTATTTATGCCATAATGAATTATACATTATGGGAGAAATACCGTATTTTATGTACATATCCTTACTTGAGGTACCTTCCGGGGGAGCCGGCTGACTATCTACCAACACCCTCGATCGAGATATACAACAACCAAACCATCGTGCAAATTTACTAAACACAGGCATGTTTTTCTATGTTAAAAAACGTCTCTACAAATTTCTAGTTCGGACAAAAAGTCCACATTACCCGCCCAGTATCACTCTTTGCAAAGAGTGACTTCTTACCGAAGAAAATCAGCTAACCAAACAAATAACAAAAAGGTGTCGCAAACCAGCGACCCTACCAGAATCCTTTGTCTCGTTCTCCAGGCGGTCTCTTTACTGCAAAGATCGTCCAAGTCTATCGGGGGCCCGAGTCAGGACCGGAGCCACTTGCGGGGGTCTTTTTGGATGTAGTGAAGGTCGGGTGGTGGCTACGAGGACGAGGGTCTTTTTCGCGTAGGCATGCCCCACCACCGTCCGTTCAACTTCCTCGTCGGGACCCCTCGACCGGGCAACCGCATCGCTGATCGGGCCTCACGTTTGGGTGCCAATTGTGGATTTGGGGGCCTTTTGGGGGACCACCCAAAGGTACAGGGTCCACCCTTCGTCCACGGGTCCGGGATACAAACTGAGACCAACACTGGAGCGCCGAGAGAAAGGATATTTATTACAATCTCATGAGATGGAGAAAGAGCATCTGCAACAGACACCCGCAGCTTGTCTGAGGAGGCAATCTCCTGAGTGCTTTGCTTCTGCACCTTATATACCCTTCATCCCCACCCTGTGCGTGCTAGGTGAACAATTACAAACACCAATAATTTACAGACAAGCAATGGTCAGTTATGATACAATCAGCAGGTGGTGGCTGTTTGGCCCCTGCAGGGCATAGGTGAAAAAGGCATGATTATATGTCAAACAAAGGTTAATCTGATACGTCCACAGATGGTAGCGGTGAGGCCGCTGCAGGGTGTAGGCGAAAAGCATGTTTATACGACAAGTAAAGTTCGATCAGATAAGTCCGCAGATGGTAGTTGTTGGACCCCTGCAGGGCACAAGCGAGAGGAATGATTACACAGCAAGCAGAGGTCAATCTGATAGGCCTGCAGATGGTAGCTGTTGGATGCCTGCAGGGCATAGTGTGCAGGGTGAGGACGATAAACATCTGGGAAACTCCGTGTCCGACTGGTTGAGCTTGGGCTGGTCAGTTTGTGGCAGGTCAAAGCACAAACAGGGTGTGAGCGTCCGTGCAGGAATGTGGGAGGTCAAAAGTGGAGCTCCAGAGTGATCGTGAAATAGAGAGAAGGTCAGTCATGAAGGGTATAGCACAAAATGGCGGAGTGAATGGCAAGATAACAGACATACTTTTCCACACTTCAACTGTGAAAGGTGTAGGGCCAGGGATTAGTGCTCTAGGGTTGGTAAACCCAGGCCTCCATGGGAGCGGCGGGCTATAAGTTTGGTTGCAGCAAGACGGGGGCGGGTGGAGCCCCAGCCGAAGGCAAGGATACAGGTGTCTATGAGGTGTAGAGTGGCTAGGGGTGTCAACATTGGCAGCATTCCCAGGGTGTATGTGTGGCTTTTGTTTTAAAGTTAATGGGTGGAGTAACCGATGATCTGGGTTATTTTGTCATTCCACAGATTGCGCTGACATTGTAGGAAGGCTTCATACGCCACATGCTGAAGGAAATCTCGAACTTCGCACACCATGCGTTGTCAAGCCAGCTCGAGCTGAAGACAATGTCGAGCCTCGCATGCCACATGCCACCATTACTCCAGAAGCCACGCACCATCATCGTTTCTGACCATGCTGCTGTTTGTTAGAGATACAGCTGCCAGACACACTTTTGACTCCCGCTGCTGTTTCGGTTGACTATACGTGTGCGAGCAAAAGCTCAGATATATAACTAGAGCAAGAGTCCCTACCTCCATGTGAATGTGACCAGAGCTCTAATCCACCGGCAGGGAAATAGAAGAAGGACTCCAGTTGATGAACTTGACAGTGTGAACATCGACAAGGGACCAGTGCACTAATTTATCTACCATAAGAGTAGAAAAAGGACTTTGCTTGGTTTTTAGAGAGGAAGACAAAAAAAGAGAAAGAAAATATATATGTTTTAGATTATATTAGCTAATTATTTTACTTTATTGTATTCATTAATTATTTTAATTAATTACTTTGGTTTATTGTGTCACCTTACTTTACAGAATGGCTGAACAGAGTATGGTGGCACTGCCTGCTTTTTTGTCCAAACCTGGAGAACCTACAATTCCATGGAAAAGATGGAAAAAATTGCTTTCTATGTAATTGTTAGCTATAGGCAGGGATACGTATCGACCAATAAGAAGACAAACAATCCTCTTACATCATTTAGGAACTGAAGGAAGAAGGATATATGATGATTTGCCAGACGGTTCGTTAGAACTCTGTGATGGCCAGGCATCAAACGTGTATGATATGTCATTATCAATGCTTGACAAAAGATTTATTCCTAAAATAAATTTGTTTTTTGAAAGGCATACATTATTTTCTTGTGTTCAAAGAGAAGAAGAAGATATTTTGAGTTATGTAGCAGCATTGAGAGGATTGGCAATTACATGCCAGCTTTAGGAGCTCACTGATAGTTTAATAAGAGATCAAATTGTGCATTGCACAAATAACAAATGAGTTAAAGAGAAATTATTAGCTAAGGATTTGAGTTTGGAAGAAACCATCCAGATTGTGATAAGCATGGAAAACACTGCAATGTGGCTGAAGGGAATGGATGCATGGAGTGGAACGGTTAGGGAAGTTTAGGAGGAAAGTGTGGTTGAAGTAAAGGAAATGGAAAGGAAGAAGCAGGGTAAGGCTTCTGGAACTGGGAGTGGGGCTAGTAGTGGAATGTATGGAGGTGTTGGAAATGTGGCTACTAGCAATATAGGAAGTGAAAGGAGTGAACAAAAGACTTTTGTGTGTTACAGGTGTGGAAGTCCTGGGCTTATATGTTTGAGTGCCAGATGTGGAGCCACAAATATTATTTGTAGGAGTTGTGGCAGGAGGGGCCATCTAGCTGAGGTGTAAAAAAACAAAGAGTAAGCTCCAAAGTGTTAAAATGGCAGAAGATGTATGTGAGGACGTGGAGGAGATTATATTGTATATCAATCAGATTATTGATCCTGTGCAAGAGGAGGATCGTGGTCAGTGTGCAGATAATGGAGGATAAATAAAAATGTAAAGTGATGGCAAATTGGAGAAACTGCAGTGTGAGGTGACTTTGAATGGAGTGAGGGTTCTAATCTTGGTAGATGCGGAAACCTTATTCACTCTAGTTGGAATGAATACTTATGAGGAGAAATTCAAAGGGGATGTCACTGAGGTACAGTTGTCTGAAATGAAGGGAACAGGATATGGGGGAAAGAGGATTGAAATAATGGGTATGAGATGGTTGGATATCACATTCAAACACAATAGAGGCAAGGTGTATATAACCACAAAAGGCTCAGATCTTTTGGTATGGCGACATCAGAAGGACATGAACATTATTTTGGATCCAAATGCGGATGAGCCGGTTATGATCATAGACTCGGTTACTGCAGAGGTGGAGGAAAAGAGTGCGCAGGAAAATTTGGTGCTTAAATTTCCTCGTGTTTTTTCAGAGAAACTGGGATTATTGAATGGCTTTACTCATAAAATAATTCTAAAGAAGAAAGATGTGCCTGTGATACACAAAGTTAGATCAGTGCCATATATGATGAAGGAGCCTCTACAGAAAGAACATGGAAAAATTGTTGGCAGAAAAAAACATAGAACCAATTGAATCATCGGAATGGTTGTATCCAATAGTTGTGGCTCCTAAAGATGGTGGAAAGATCGCTTATGCATGGATGTGTGTGAGTTTAACAAGAACATATGCGTGGATAGGCAGCCATTGTCAAAAACCTCTGAGATGTTGGGTATGCTGGGTGGAGGAAAATGGTTTAGTGAGCTTGACATGTTTTCAGTATATAACCAAGTAAATTCGAACGAGGAATCTAGATCGTTGCCTTCATTTGTTACACCACTGGGTGCTTTCAGAGACTGCAGGATGCCTTTTGGACTTGCATCTGTTTCGGCTGTTTTTCAGCATATAATGCAGAGCATTTTTCAGGGTATGGGAAAAGTCTTGTGTTTCCAGGATGACATTTTGGTGATAGGTGGATCGGAGGAAGAGCATGATGATGTACTGAAGGAAAGTTTGGCAAGAATTGAACAACGAGGACTGACTATCAAGAAAGTGACATGTCAATTAAAGAAAAACAAGGTAGATTATTTTACAATTAAATCTCAGCAATGGGGATTGAGCCTAAGAGGAGTATTGTTAGCTGTATCCAATATACCAAGGTCTCACAATATGGAACAGTCGAATTCATTTCTTGGACTCGCAGAATATTGTTCTAAATATATACATAATTTCACTGCAAAGGTGGAGCCCATGCGAGTGTTGTTGAAGAATAAGTGTATATTTGAGTGGGGTACGAAATGTGAAATAACAAACAGTGTATTGTGGAGAAACCATCACTATGCCGTTTTAATGTGAACAACAAAACAATGCTTACTACAGATGTCAGTAATGTTTAATTGGGGGCGGTCTTATCCCACAGGGTAGATGGACAGGAAAGGGTGATTGGATTTGCATCTGGAAGGTTGCAGGGAGTGGAACGGTCTTATTCCACCATCGAGAAAGAACATTAGCATGCTGTACTTTAAGTATTATCTATGGGGTTTGCCTTTTATTGTCTGTATGGATCATAAACCGTTGCTGCATATATTTAAATGTGAGAAAGAATTGGAAGGTGGTGTCACGCCCAGAATAACGAGGCAGTTATCTGTGATGGACTTCAATTTTGTGGTGGATTTTGTCAAGAGAAAAAAAAATATTGTGGCGGATTGTTTGTTTCGAATACCGTTGGATGATAGTTTATATGTTAATGAAGAGAACAAAGAAGATATTGTTTAGATTTGTGATGTGGGTGAGTTTGCATTGACTGAACAGGACTGGCGGCAAGCTGTAGCAGAAGATGAGGTGTATGGTGAGTTGAAACATTTCAAAAGTGACGGTTGGAGTCGAGAAGCTGAAGAGAGTAAAAGAATGAAACCTTATAGTGTGGTTAAAGACGAGCTGAGTATTTGTGGCGTCAAGATATTGAGATGTAGTTGAGTTATTCCTCCAGGAAGTTTGAGGGGGAGATTGAGTGACATGGTACATGAAGGGCATTTGGGAAGAAGTTCAATGAAAAGAAGTTTGAGACGCTTTATTTGGTGGCCAGGGATGGAGAGAGAAGTTTAGGAGAAGGTGAAAGATTGTAATGCATGCAGCAACAGTGATAGGAACATTATATGTAGGGAACCACCCTTGAGTTGTAGGGAGTTGCCTAAGAAAGTGTGGGAGCATTTGGCTATGGATTTTATTGGTTCAGTAGAGAGAATGGGAAGACAGAATAGATTTCTGCCTGTGATTGTTGATTATCATAGTAAATGGTTTGTTGTAAAAAGCATGGAACATATAAACATGCAGTGTGCGGTGGACTTTTTAAAGGAGGTCTTCATGTAAGAGGGAATTCCTAGGGTGTTGACGACGGATAATGGAGTGCAATTTGCTTTGTTGGCAATAAAGGATTTCTTGTGCAAAATAGGTGCTACACATGAGAAGGTGGCATTGTTTAGGCCACAAGAAAATGGTTTTGTTTAGAGGGTGAATCGTATTATAATGAAAAATATACAGTTGTTGATTGCCCATGGTTTACCTTGGAGAGAGGAGTTGGACAAAATGATGTGGTCTCATAGGATTACTCCTCATTCTATGACAGGTGTGTCTGCATTCTTTGCTCTAAAAGGGAGAGAACCGGCTACCAAGGAGTCACCCATGTGGCTGCAGGATAAAAAAACTGGTGTGGGTCGAGCAGGAGGCCATGAAAGTGAAATTAAAACAAAGGATGAATAAATGGAGTTATGATGACAGGAAAAATGCAAGGGAAATGTGTTTCTAAAGTGGTGATTGGGTGGTGACGAAAATAACAGGAATGGTTAAGAAGGGGGAGAGTAAATATTCTCAACCCCAGAGGGTGGTTGATGAAAGGAAAAATGTTGTGGTGTTAGAAGATGGAAAGTAATGGCATTTTGAGAGTCTGAGTAAGGTGGATAGGCCTAATGTGTAATATGAAATCATGATTCTGCCTTTATTAGCTATACTGCAATGTATCTACTTTTTTATTTATTGATTTGTCAGCAACTTGTTTTTAAACTATTTTCATGGAAGAGATTTTATTGTTTTCTTGGGAAAAATGCATCTGTTTGATTGTATTAATTAGTTTGTAAGGGAAAAAATGTTTGCTGCCTGGTTGTGATGTAATATGGAATGGGGGGAGTGAAAATTCCAGGAACTGAAAGTTGGAGAAGCTGGATCTGCTGGAGATGACAGGATTTGCATTAAATAAAAGAAGATTGGAATTTACTTTTAGATTCATGTGAAATGACTACACACTTTTCTATTTTGTGTACCAGAACAACATGGAACCCACTGGCCCATGGCATTCTGGTTCACTCAGACACTCATGCAACGTATATCTCACTTCACTACAATACATGCACATATTCATGTGTAGAGGATCTCGGTGCTAGGATTCTGGGTTCATCGTTAGCAGTGAAACTTAGTGTGAATTGACCACTTGCAGGGCTTTAAGTGGCCTGGGTCCTGCCAGAGCTCAGCATCGGCAGTTCTAACAAGCAGGAGCTTAGACGGATCAATGTTTGCCCTCACCCTCCGGGTTCTTAAAAGCTGACAGTGCCTGTCTGAAGGTCTGCTCGCTGCCTCCCGGTATCAACAAGAAAACAGAGAGCAGATGCGCTCCAAAATACGTCTTGATGTAGTGACAAGAGGTTTATTTCAGCTGCAACAACCAGGAATTCATCTGTGTAAATTGTGAAATGACTGAGGAATAAATAAAAATGTAGAACGTGTTTGCATATTTATACACATTTCAATGACATAAAATGAAGTTTTTACAAAGAGGCAGGCAACATGGTTACTTCAACTAAAAAAAAAAGCACTACAAAATCGTTTTTACCCTTGGAAATAATGAAATTAATATTGTACGTGGTTAGAGAAGGGAACAAGGCAACGCGCGTGCGTGGGATAGTTAAAAATAATAATGAATAATAACAGACTGAGAAATATATGTGAATATTTGTGACCATCAATACGGAATAATAGAATTGACACATATGAAAATGTATGAAAATTATAATGTCAATTTTGTTTAGGTAAGACAACATACATTGTGTTCATGATGATTTCAAAAAGAAGTTGTGGTATGCAGCATGCTACAGCATGTAGCAGGTTCTTCAGCTGATGTCATATGTCAGTGCAGCTAGGGGTTCTGTACTCGCTCCTGGTCTCCCAGGTGATGGAATGTAATGTTTTGAAATGACCGGGACTGTTGCCTTGACTGGATGTGGAGCTGTGGATGGGTTCTTCTTTCAGAGAAATAAACCTTGGATTTCTCTTGTAAACCTGCCTCCTTGCGTGATCCTTTCACCATATCAGGATCTTACAGAAGAATATAGGCAAATAATATTACATCACAAGGCAACCTTTCATGGCGAGTCTCCAAGCTGGACTTCGGGTACAATCTCCTGATGCACTATGGCAGGGTTGATATTCATTTATTTTTTACATTTAAAAGATGCTGAGTTTTTATTTTTGGGCAATTAAAAGACGCAGAGATTTTATTTTGGGCAATTAAAAGGCGCAGAGCTTGTTGCCGGGTGGCCACTCTAGAGAGTTAGCATTTCATTGTTACTTGTTGTGCTGGAGCAGAGTTTTCTGTTTGAAAATTCATTGGGTTTTGAAGCTCTGGTTTGTCTATTTGTCATATTAATTTATTAATTATTAATTATTAATCATTTGTTTTGTGTAAGTGTTTTATACTGATCAACCTGTATGTTTTAACAAGAGAGAATTACACGTGGGAATGCATAAGTGTGCTGATTAACAATAACGTGCATGTTTATATGTTTAAACGTTGCTGAGTGCTGTTTATTTTAAGCACGAAACGCTTTCGAATTAATGCTTTTCTATGTTGCAGAGGCTAGATAATTACACACACATAAGGGTATTAGTGGGGTTAACACTGTTTAATCACTATGCTATGGTAACGTTGTTTTTGTCTCTTTCAATTAAGATGGTCTATTGTGGCCTATTGTGGCCTACTAAAAGATGGCTGACTTTTGAAGCCTGGTTGCGAGTCAGAGTTTATGATGGAAAAGGCCTTGCTGAATATGGATGCGAGTCATCTGTCCACAGTCCTTGCCTGGTTAAAACTTTCCGTGAGGACAGCAGCAGTTCTGGGCATGTCTCCAGATGCTTTGGGACGACAGCCTTGGCAGCCTTGGAAAACAAAGGAGCATTAAAGAAAGACTCTGAGCTCTGAGCTCATCGGAGGAAATGTGTGGATACTTTTTGAACATTAGTTCCTGTTCTGTCTTTTTATTTTTGTGATTTTTCTGAGCGGAGATTTTTCCAAATGTAACGAAGCTACATCCTTTCCTTCTCGCTTTGCTCGGAGACTCAGCGGATGCAATGAACATTTTTGTATCTTTCCTTTGTTAAAATCACTATAAAAATTGTTAGCCTAGAGAGGGTCTTTGCCACTTGCCACTTGCCATTTTGCCGCCTGCCATCGAATCTGCGTTGGTGAGGATCGTTGCTGAGAGGACTACGTCTTGAGAGACTTTACCGAGAGACTTGTCCTGACCCATTCTGACTTTTAGCTAGAACAGGTAATTATGAGAATGATGATTTATTCTGATTTACTTTCTTTGACTAATTTTAGATAAAGTACCATAACTTTGAAAACGGTGTTGGTTATTATTTCTTGTCAATTATTGAGTACTCTATTCTGATTATTATGGTGTAGATTGTTTAGGTTATGTTTCAGGACAGTCACAATAATCAGGTCTTATCGACCTCGATATAGATGCAGGGTGTTTAGGAGTTTGTTTAGGAGTATTTCTTTCCACAGGTTCAGTGATGGTAGAGTATTTGAGCGTATGTTAGTGAAATGGGCCCTAGTGTATGATGAGTGTATGTGCGTGTAACTGTGAAACTACTCTATCCGTGGAAGTAAGGATATTATATACACCCTGATCTCTATCAATTTCCTGGTAGCAGAGGATGGTTATTGATGATTGTCTTGATCTGATTAGATTGCTTGTACATTCGCTTATTGATTATTGATTATTGATTGATGTTGGTATATGTACTAATACTATATGTTGGAGTCGTCATGTTGAGTTATATGTAGTGCTTCTGGAATTTGGGAGCTAGTAGCAGTTCCGTAGTAGGGCAGAGGGAAGTATATGCTGCTCTCGGGAAAGACGGGATTGTAGGAAAAACGTGTGACAATTGAAGTTGCGCGTCACATTGTCTGAGTTCGGAATCAGTGACATTGTCGTATGTTACTATTAGATATATTTCTGGTATATTAGGAGTGTGTATGGTAGTGAAGGTTATCTGTGAAACTCTGGTCTTAAGTCCCAGGGATCCGTAAGGTTTACCGTTAAAGCTTATCGCGGGAGGAGTAATAGGTATTCTCTGAGCTTGTTTGAGGAACTGGGCAGAGGTAAGCTGCTTAGTTGATGTGTGTTATAATTCTGTAGTGGGACAGATTGTTCGCTGTTCTCGGGAAAAGCAGGATTCTGTGTGCATGTACTATATTTTCTTGTATGAATGTGCGTGAATGTATATACATTTAGTTGATTGTAAAACTCTTTGGACAAGTCCTAGAGGAAACAGTTAAGGAATGTATGAAAGTCCGTTGTTCTTGTGAAATAGATTTTTCTTTACTATTCTATGGTTAGCGAAGCAGACAATGGAGATGTTTATATGTTGTAACTAATAGATTTTGTAGAAATTTTGACACAAAGTCTACTGAAGAGATTTTGTAAAGGAGGGGTAGACGAGTGACAAGAGACAGGAGACAGAGACTGCAGCGGCTGCTGACGTCATAGAGACCGCGCTCTGATTGGATAGTGGATCAGAATAGTGCTCGCGCTAGGATTGGTGTGTTGGTGTGAGCCGCGCAAGGATTGGATGAGCTATTCTAGTGACGTAGACGCTCCAGGATTGGTGCGTTAGTGTGAGTCGCGCTGTTATTGGCTTAAAATTCGCATTGTATATTTATAATACGGAAGGGATTAGAAGGTTTTGGTAAACGCTAAAATGTATTACCAAGAAGAGAAAAAGAAGAAAACATTCTTTGGAAGAATTAAAAGGTGGTTTGATAAGGATAAAGATGTTAAGACGAGAGAGGGTGAATTGTTACCTCCAGCGAAAACACCTGCATCCTTCATGGCTGCAAAATATGGGTATCATACCTGTATATGGTTGGAGAACTGGGTTAGGTATACCAAAGAGGATGGTGTTCTAGCATTTCCAGAACATGGTTCATTTAATCTGGCCGTGTTGAGAAATTTACGGGAAAAGATGTTATGTCTTGACCCAAAACCAAGGCCGACACAGTTTGAGGCTTTAGTGGAATGGGAAGAGGAAGTACATGAGCGAGAAAAGCAGAGGTCTGGAGGACATTACAGGTATATGTTCGGGAGGAGACATGATCGTGAAACTCATCATGATCGAATGAAAAGATGGCGAGATGCTAGTATGTCAGAAGGATTATATCCGATGAGAACAGTTGAAGGGGGAGCAGAAAGGGTTCCTGAGTCAGAAGTGAGAAGATATGGAGTTAATGAGTATGAGGATGTGGTCTTGAATGACATGATTTACAAGAGACCACCTCCATATAGACCAGAACCAGAAGAGAGTACACCAATTGTTTCTCCGATAAGAGATACAGTGTGTATCACTGAGACAGAAAATGTGACACCTGAGTTAAGAAGTGGTAATCCTTTCAGGGAGAGAGAGAATCGATGTGGTAACGGGAATACAAGAGAATTAGCCAGAACTACATCAGAATTAACTGAAAAGATTAGGGAATTAACAAAGAATCTGGAAGCTGTTACGGTACCTGTAACCATAGGTCCGATTATGCCTGTGTTTGATAACCAAAGAACAGGTGAAAATGGTTTGGTGATTCCATATGTTGGGAATAAGTTAACAAGTTCAGCTGGTCCCTCAGGAGATTCAGGAAGAAGGACAGAGAGTAGTGATCTGAGACAATCCAGACATGACACATGTGATGAAGGACTGGATGCTAGTGAAGCTAGTTGTTCAGGGATGCCGATTTTAGAGGTACAAAAGAAGGTGGTTCCAGT
Source organism: Triturus cristatus (assembly GCF_964204655.1). Lineage (NCBI taxonomy): Eukaryota > Metazoa > Chordata > Amphibia > Caudata > Salamandridae > Triturus > Triturus cristatus. The sequence goes on from NC_140588.1 coordinate 1,043,870,031, forward strand.
GAGAAAAACTACTGAAATTACAGCTGAAGATTTGAATGAATGGATGAAAGTTCTTCAGAAAAAGGATAAAGATTCACAAGTGGTTGATGTGGCTAGGTTACGTGTGGAATTAGAAGAGCTTGTAGTAGGGACAGTTCCAACAGAGATTCTTAAAAATCGTCCTGAAGATGAGTTGTTGTTCATGTGTAAGAATATTACCTGGAGAGCAAGAAATACACATGACAGGTTAAGAGCAATAGCAAATGAACAGGGAGTTGACATTGATAAAGTGAAAGCTTTGCAGAAAACTTACAGGATGGACTTCACAGACAAGGATATAGAGAATCTGAATGGTACTGGTAGAACAGGACAGATTAAGGAGATGGTCGCATTATTGCGAAGATGGGGAGATGTAGAAAAGTGGAAGGATAGGTGGTATAAGAAAAGGGAAGAATCTGGAGATAGGACTTATTCAGCATTTCCAGTGAGAGAAAAGGAGAAACCAGTGGATAATTATCCAATGGGAGAAATACCTGGAGGAGGATATGTACATGTTCCATGGACCAGACAGGATATTTTATCATTTACGAATGATTTCCCTCGATTGAGAGAAAAGCCCGTCGAGTGGTATAGGCAGGTAGACAGGTTTGTGAAATTGTCAAAAGTGCTGTGGATTGACCTGAATAGTCTGTTTGATATAATTGTTCCAGCAGACTTGTGGACTGAGTGTAAAATAGTTGTGAGTTGGCCTACTGAGGAATATCCAAGAGATCCGAGAACAGGAGCACCAGATCCAGAGGTAATGAGAAAGTATGATCAGGTGATGGTATACCTGAAGAGTAAGGTACCTCCAAAAGAAACAGACTGGGTTAAGATAGATCGAACACAACAGGAAGCAAAAGAATCAGTTCATGCTTTTTACGAGAGGCTGATACTGGCTTTTAAACAATTCAGTGGAGATGAACACCTGGGTGACAAAGATTTGAGTCATTTTGTATACAGGTTTGTATATGGCCTGAGACCTGAGATTAGTGAGAGAATTCGTGAACACACAGTGGATTGGCAGAGTAAGAAAATAGATGAGATTCTGAGACATGCAAAATACTTCAGTGATGAAATTGAAGCAAAGCAGAGAAAGCTGAAAGAGAAAGCAATGTGGGCACAAGTGAAGGTTGCGGAAAGACAAGAAGCACAGTTGGTGGAACAGGCGAATAGTGCAGGAAATAATGCAGGGAATAGACCTAGATATGCAGGAAAAGGAAAGGGAAATCTTGAAGAAGCTAAAAAAAAGTTCCCATGTCACAACTGTGGCCAACTGGGACATTGGAGATCGGAATGTACTAATCCACCATTAGTGAATAATGAGGGTAACTCCTTGAATCAACAGGTGCAGAACGAGGGAAAAAATCAACAGCAGCAACAACAGAAAGTTGTGAGACAGCAGAGTCAAGAGCCAAAACCGCCCTTGCCGCAGAATAGAGGGTTACTAAAGTATAATCAGGATTCAGGATTCTAAAATGATGAACAGGTAAACAAACCAAGGCGTTCTAACCAGGTACAGCAGTACTTCTTAAAGAATGAAGGGAGTGAGTCTGAGGGTGATTATTGACGGTGCCGAAGAGAGGAGGAAGAGTGCATACTTGGTGCAACTCTAGAAATAGACCAGGCAGGACCATTTGTAGATGGAAAAATAAATGAAGAAAGTGTTACTTTTTTGGTAGACACAGGTGCGACAAGATCAACTGTCAGGTCAACAGATATTAGAAATCTTCCTCTCTCGGATGAAGCAATCCAAGTAGTTGGTGTAGCCAATACACAAATCAGAACCCGTCTTACTGAACCAGTAAGAGTACAAATAGGGAAATTTTCAGACATGCACAGATTTATCGTCTGTGACACTAGTCCAGTGAACCTGTTAGGTAGGGATCTGTTGTGCAAAATGAACTGCACAATTTTCTGTACACCGGATGGAATAGCCTTTGAGACACCAGATGAGGATGTTTTGTACCGAATGACTCTAGGAAATAGAGAGAGTAAAATGGTTGGTGCATTTGCTGTGTTTAATCCAGAGGATTTACCTCAAGAGCTGAGAGACACAGTGAAGAGAACAGTTTGGGATTTTACTGGAGAGGATGTGGGATTGATGAATAATGTAGATCCTGTGAAAATTGCAGTAAAAGAGGGAATTACGTATACTAACATTCCTCAGTATAAAATGACACCAGAAATAATTGAAGGAATAACTCCTATAATTGAGAAAATGATTCAGCAGGGAGTTCTGAGAGAACTACTGAGTAGCCCGTGTAATTCACCAATAATGGGGCTAAAGAAGCCTAATGGAAAGTTTAGGATTGTGCAGGATTTGAGAAAAATTAATCAAATTGTGGTGGCATGTTGTCCTATTGTGCCAAATCCGTCAGTGATTCTGTATCAGATTCCACATGATGCTGAGTGGTATACAGTGATTGATTTGTGTCATGCTTTCTTTTCAATTCCACTGCATCATGACAGCCAGCCGATTTTTGCATTTAGATTTGGCCAGCGTATTTTAGCATGGTGTCGTATCCCACAGGGGTATACAGAGAGTCCTTCGATATTCAATCAGTTATTGAAAAAGTCGTTGGAGAGCTTAATCATGCCTGAAAACTCAGTACTAGTGCAGTATATTGATGACCTACTTGTGGCATCAAAGACGCGTGAAGCTTGTGAAGTAGATACCATAGCTTTACTGAATCATCTGGCAGATGGAGGGTTAAAGGTATCTCCAGCCAAATTGCAATTCTGTAAGAAAGAGGTGCATTATCTTGGACATAATATTGAAAAGGGTCTGAGAAAGGTGACTGATGACAGGATCAAAATCATGAGGGGAATGAAAGCTCCAAAGACCCAGAGGGAAGTGAGAATGTTCCTGGGTATGGTGGGTTATTGTCGTCAGTGGATAATTAATTTTTCTCTGATAGCAAAGCCACTGATTAAGTTGACGAAAAGTGAAATGACAGACCCGTTGGAACTAGATGGGGAACAAATGGCAGCATTCGAAGAGCTGAAAAGCAGAATGTGTGAAGCCCCAGCTTTGGGTATGCCAGACTACGAAAAGGAGTTTGAGTTGTACTGCAGTGAAAGAAATGGATGTGCACTTTCAGTGTTAATTCAGAAGCATGGACAACTGAGGAGGCCTATTGCGTACTTCTCATCGACACTTGACCCTGTAGCTGTAGGTTTACCAAGTTGTTTGAAATCTGTGGCTGCAACATGCAGAAGCCTGGAACAGAGTGAGGGGATCATAATGGGATATCCTGTAAGGGTATTCGTACCTCATAATGTGGCAATTCTTTTGACGAGAAGCAGAACCCAGTACATGTCACATAGTCGGCTGACTAAATATGAAAAGGTGATTCTGGGAGCATCAAATGTGACTCTTGAAAGATGTGTGAATGTGAATCCAGCGACATTGTTGCCGGATATTGAAAATGTGGGTGTGAAAACAGAGGATGATCATAATTGTTTGGATGTGCTTGAATACTGTACAAAACCGAGACCAGACATAAGGGATCTTCCCTTGCATGAGAGTGATCATGTGTTGTTTGTGGATGGATCATGCCTGAGGAATGATGAGGGTGTGCTGTGTGCAGCATATGCAGTGTGCAAGGTTTCAGAGGTTATGGAAGCATCACCATTGAAAGGAGTGAAATCTGCACAAGTTGCGGAATTAGTGGCATTGACAAAAGCTTGTGAAATTGGGAAAGATTTGAGGACGACTGTGATGACTGATAGTCAGTATGGATTTGGAGTTGTGCATGACTTTGGCCAACTTTGGCTACAAAGAGGTTTCTTGACGTCGAGTGGGACTCCAATAAAGAATGCTGAAATGATTGGGAAATTACTTGAAGCGATACAGTTGCCTAAAGAATTAGCAGTTGTGAAGTGTGCTGCGCATGGACAAGGGAATGATTTCGTGACAGTTGGAAATCGATATGCCAATGACATTGCGCAGTATTGCGCGAAAAACAACCAATCTATTAATCGGGAACGAGAAGGTGAAATGTCTTTTTGTTCTGTGATGTTTACTAATGTCTTAGAGACGTGGGATGAAGTGAAACAGTTGCAGGATGAGGCAGGAAAGGAAGAGAAGAAAGACTGGATTAAGGCAGGTTGTGCCCCAAGAGAAACAGACAATGTTTGGCTCTATAGAGATGGCAGACCAGTAATGCCGAACTCCATGTTGTCGTCAATGGCAAGAATGTATCATGGCCAGGGACATTTGGGGAGGGATGCGATGATCAGGTCATTTAAGCAGACCTGGTACAATGCAAAGTTCAGGACAATTGCAGAGAGCATCTGTCAGAGATGTTTGATTTGCCAGCAATTTAACACTGGGAAAAAGACAGTGGTGAGTCTGGGAACAATAGGCAGAGAAGGAGGTCCTTTTACAAGAATGCAGATTGATTTCATTGAAATGCCCCAAGTGAACAGACTGAGGTATGTTCTAGTGGTAGTCTGCTTGTTTTCAAGATGGGTGGAGGCCTATCCGACTAGGAGGAATGATGGAATAACAGTGGCAAAGTTACTGTTAAGAGAGTTGATTCCTAGGTACGGGTTTCCAGTAACGATTGAGTCTGATAGAGGTGGACACTTCTATAATGAACTCATGAGTTTGATTTGTGAAGCATTAAGCATACAGCAGAAGCTACATTGTGCATACAGGCCCGAGGCTTCTGGTGTTGTTGAGCAGATTAATGGCACAATCAAGAACAGGATTGGTAAAATGTGTTTAGCCACTGGCATGAAATGGCCCGATGTTTTGCCTCTAGTGCTGATGACTATCAGATCTACTCCAGATAGAACTACTGGTTTAAGTCCGCATGAAATCATAATGGGACGTGCAATGCGACATGCATACGTTCCTGCAAATAAGTTGATGACAATAACTGATTACATGATTTTGGATTACTGTAAAGGCCTGGCTGACGCAGTTCATTCTGTGTTTCACCAGGTTGGAGAAGAAGCTACCACACTTGAGAAGAAGCAAGCTCATGATCTGAGTCCAGGGGACTGGGTGAGGATTAAGGTGCACAGAAGAAGAAATTGCTTGGTTCCAAGGTGGGGAAGACCAAGACAAGTCATTCTGACTACAACAACTGCAGTAAAGTGTGCTGGAGTGAAAAACTGGGTACATGCGAGTCATACTCTGAGAGTTCCAAACCCAAAAGACGGAACTGGTAAGGAGTATTTCGAAGAATCAGATTCCAGTGATGATGAAGAAACAGAACCAGTAAAAGAGTCAGAGAAGACTTCAAAGGAACCATTGAAAATCTTGGGAAAAAGATCAGATTCTGTGAAAGAGCCTGAAGTTCTGAAAAGCAGTGAAGAAAAAAAAAAAGAAAAGAGCAATTCCACAGAGACTACTCCTGAATCAGAAGAGGAGGAGATTGAAGAACCACTTGAGATTATACCTGAAGAAGCAGGGTCAGAAAAAGATAGAGAGGGAAAGATTGCGGAAGACCCCCGAGGAGGTGTAGGGAACATTCTTGACAAGCTAGGTAAAGGGACAAGTAGACAGCAAGATGATTGCGTGTCGGAGACCCGAGGAGGGACAGAAATAGGGAAGTCTCAAACAGTGGTGGAAAAGACTGTGGAGCGAAAGAGAACTGCTGAAAAACAAGAGGCATTTGAGACAGAATTGGATGAAAGTGAGAATGAGAAATCAGAGGGTCGAGTTCTGAGAAAGAGAACTTGGATTGGAGAGAGAAATAATACAGAAACAAGACCGAAAAAGGTTGTGAGAGGAGATCTTTGGCCTAACAACAGAATAAAGAGGCTGAGATACAGACTGATAAGAGCGAATACTTCGAAAGCTGAACAAGTGAATGAAGTATCGAGTCAGAATCCAGTAAAAGGTGAAAAGAGGAAAGAGTCAAAAGAACAAGAACCAGAAGGGATCAAGAGAATAAGAAAACCTAACCAGAAGTATAGGTCGCCGGAATGGACATACGTGGCACTGTCTGAAGGTGAAGAGGCAGAAAGTCAAGGAAATCCAAAGGAGACCGTACGAGAAGTGGTTGAGGAAGATACTGGCGAAATCCTGAAAGTAATCTTGACTGAAATTGATGAAAAGTCGGATACTGAGGATAATATTGTTGGAGATCTAATACAATTTGATGTTGAAGAAGTTGGAGTGAAAAATGATGAATATCCAAACTGAGTGAACAAAAGAAATCACTTGGAGAAAGTGAAAAGAAGAGGAAACTGAATTGATTGTTTGAAGTAATCCAGAATTTTAGAGTCTCAAGTAGTGGAGTAGAAGAGGCTAAGTCAAAAGACACGGTCAAAGTAGTAAAATGGCTAACACAGAGAATAATCAAAATAGATGTGCCTTCTTAAAAAGATGGTGTAGAATGTGCTGCTGCTGTATTGGATTATTAATGCTATTATGGGGTGTTTAAGTTTTATTAGTTACTTTTGGTACATTTGAGATGCATACAGAGAATGTGACAAATGCAGAGAAGAGTTCACAAAATAGAATTAGTAATACTTACGTACATAAAGATAGGTCAATTAATAATTTTTCTAGTAATGTTTTTTCGAAGCTGTTATACGAATATGTGAAGACAATGGAAGTTAGGGATTGCTATGTCTGTATGCAGTTGCCTGCATCAGTTTCAGAGGGTGTTACTTATCACCATTTACCAGCTACGTATGGAATTTCCTGTAGTGTTTTAAGTAGTGTTTTTTATTTGTTAGGGAAAATAGATTATAGGATGTCTAACAGAGATAGTATTTTTGGGCACTTGCCAATGAACAAAGAGCTGAATCCAGCCAAAGAAGCTAACATGTTTGGTGAGATTTTTATTGAGAAAGAAGGATTAACATTAGATTACATTTTTAAGAATAATTTGACTTGCAGTCTGAAAGAAGAGGAGAAAGCTTTCCTAGATATGGTAGAGGAAAGGAGATTGAGCATGCATGAAAAAGCAGGGAAATATAAAGTGAGTGAGACAATTTGGGACATTGAGATGGGAAAAGAATTGAGAAATGGGGCTAGTCCAACTTTAGCTCTAGATGCACCACAGAAGGGTAAGCTGTGCATTACAAGAAAGAAGTCTCAATATGATACATACTTTGTTGGGACTAGTGAATGTCATGATACATACTTCATTGCAACAGGATGGGGTTTCAGAGGTGGAGAAGATACAGTTTTTCCAGGAGTGTACTATGTTTGTGGGAACAAGGCTTATTACAAGTTGCCTGACCATTGGTATGGCACATGTTATGTGGGCCTGGTCTTTCCAAAGATCTTTCATATAGATAGAATAGAAGATGTAGAACATATTAATTTACTAATGCGTTTCAAGAGGGAAACTTGGTCTGAAATTGTGGGTGACATTTTTGGGGCTCTAATTCCAGCAGTGGGAATTTTCTTTAAATGCTTATGGAATTCGGAAACTGTCAACAGTGGTGGATCGCTTGTCGACAAATACCGCTGGAGGGTTTGTTTTGGTGAATACGGAGTTGGTTGCCGTACGTGCCATGTCTATGCAAAATCGACTTGCCCTTGATATTCTATTGGCCAAGGAGGGTGGGGTTTGTGGAATGCTGAAATTTCAACATTGTTGCACTTACATTCCTGACGAAAGCAAAGACCTGAAGGTCTATATCAAAAATATTACTGATTTGCATGAAGAATTAGTACCACTTGAAGCTGAAAGTATCTGGACTAAAATAGCTAATAAGGTGATAGCTGTTAAGAGTTTTATTGCAAAAATAGGTAGTACTATTAAAGGTAAGATATTGTTTCCTTTAACTTGTATAATTGTTGCTTTATTGATACTTAGATTAGTGTGTTTGTGTTGTAAAAACAGGGGAGGGAAAAGGAGATTAATTAAAAGAAATAATGAAAAGAGAAACAAAAGGTTGAAAAGAGAACCACAAGAAATTGAATTAGAAGAATTGAGGGAGAGTGTCTACTTAGAAACAAAGAGGGATGATGAAAGAGTGACTGGTGTGTAGTGTTGTGTAGGGAGAAAAAGACATTTCCGATTTCTCCTAAAATGGGACTAAAATTGTACTAATTTCTTTGTTGTTTTTTTTTTGGGTTATTTGGTGATAAAATCACCAAAGGGGGGATTGCTGGAGCAGAGTTTTCTGTTTGAAAATTCATTGGGTTTTGAAGCTCTGGTTTGTCTATTTATTAATTATTAATTATTAATCATTTGTTTTGTGTAAGTGTTTTATACTGATCAACCTGTATGTTTTAACAAGAGAGAATTACACGTGGGAATGCATAAGTGTGCTGATTAACAATAACGTGCATGTTTATATGTTTAAACGTTGCTGAGTGCTGTTTATTTTAAGCACGAAACGCTTTCGAATTAATGCTTTTCTATGTTGCAGAGGCTAGATAATTACACACACATAAGGGTATTAGTGGGGTTAACACTGTTTAATCACTATGCTATGGTAACGTTGTTTTTGTCTCTTTCAATTAAGATGGTCTATTGTGGCCTATTGTGGCCTACTAAAAGATGGCTGACTTTTGAAGCCTGGTTGCGAGTGAGAGTTTATGATGGAAAAGGCCTTGCTGAATATGGATGCGAGTCATCTGTCCACAGTCCTTGCCTGGTTAAAACTTTCCGTGAGGACAGCAGCAGTTCTGGGCATGTCTCCAGATGCTTTGGGACGACAGCCTTGGCAGCCTTGGAAAACAAAGGAGCATTAAAGAAAGACTCTGAGCTCTGAGCTCATCGGAGGAAATGTGTGGATACTTTTTGAACATTAGTTCCTGTTCTGTCTTTTTATTTTTGTGATTTTTCTGAGCGGAGATTTTTCCAAATGTAACGAAGCTACATCCTTTCCTTCTCGCTTTGCTCGGAGACTCAGCGGATGCAATGAACATTTTTGTATCTTTCCTTTGTTAAAATCACTATAAAAATTGTTAGCCTAGAGAGGGTCTTTGCCACTTGCCACTTGCCATTTTGCCGCCTGCCATCGAATCTGCGTTGGTGAGGATCGTTGCTGAGAGGACTACGTCTTGAGAGACTTTACCGAGAGACTTGTCCTGACCCATTCTGACTTTTAGCTAGAATAGGTCATTATGAGAATGATGATTTATTCTGATTTACTTTCTTTGACTAATTTTAGATAAAGTACCATAACTTTGAAAACGGTGTTGGTTATTATTTCTTGTCAATTATTGAGTACTCTATTCTGATTATTATGGTGTAGATTGTTTAGGTTATGTTTCAGGACAGTCACAATAATCAGGTCTTATCGACCTCGATATAGATGCAAGGTGTTTAGGAGTTTGTTTAGGAGTATTTCTTTCCACAGGTTCAGTGATGGTAGAGTATTTGAGCGTATGTTAGTGAAATGGGCCCTAGTGTATGATGAGTGTATGTGCGTGTAACTGTGAAACTACTCTATCCGTGGAAGTAAGGATATTATATACACCCTGATCTCTATCAGTTGTACTATATATTTGGGTGCAATGGCAGCGGCAGCAAAATGCCATTCGGGCGGCACACTATGCTAAGCACAGATTTTTAGCTTATGTGGTTTTAAGCCACGCCCTTAATTACATTGGCCACACCCCTTTGAGAGACCCCCAGTTTTTTCATCCCACTTAAAGCACTGACCGGTGGATTCCCATTTACCCAACACACGTAAAAAGGTGTTTGAAAACCCCATGTTTGCACCTCAACTCGTGCCCTAACTTCTCCTCCATCTCCGGCCTCGCCCACAATTGGCCACTGTAGATGCTGTACAGTGCCTAGCCATTGCCCACATCTCCCCCTTGTATCTAGAGTCCCATATGAAGTCACGCCGTCACACCAAAAATCAGGACAACCCCAGCGGCAATCATGGACTATTGAGATGTTTTCGCCCGGATCCCCAGATTTAGAGATACCTTTGAAGACGGCCTCTAGCTTTAGATTCCGGCTCTTATTTGTCTTTCTAACATACTCTGTCTCAGAGGTTTCTGGGATGTGCTGTTGTAGTCGTTCTATGATAGGAGGTGCAGCCAACATAAGTATGGTGATCAGCTGACAGCATCACCTTCAGCTAAACCACCGAGCTCCAGTGGACCGACCACCGATGTGTCCACTTCACCTTCACCAAACCCACCATACACCACCAAGCCCACCACCACTGTTGTAGAAGCTGGAACAAAGTCACAGAAGATCAGCTCACCACGCCCTCAGTGAAACCCCTCCACCGACATCCACAGACGCCAACACCACAGCATGCAAACTCCGATGATGGATGGCCAACTGCGCCAACACCCTGGCCACCCTGAAGAAAGCCCCAAGCAAGCGACATTCCAAGAAAGCCAGCTGGTTCTTTCCCGCCCTTCATGAGTCCAGATGCACCTGTAGACAGTTCAGGAAGCGATGGTGGAGCAGCAAGGCCCCAGGAGATCACTCAGCCTTCAAGACCGCTATCAACGCACACCACCACCTCATCAGAACAAAGAAGAAAGTGACCCTACAAGAAAGGAAAAAGGCCAGCACACTCAACAGCAAGGAACTTTTCGCCATGGTCAAAGTATTTGCCAGACCCAGCACAGACAGCAAACATCCCCCTCTCAAGACCTCCGCAGAAACCTCTGCAACCACTTCCACCGCAAGATTAGGGAGCTATACAACAGCTTTGACAGCCTTGATGCCCAAGACACTTCCACCCTTTGACCACACCGGACCCCAACAGACCCTACTCAGCCGTACCCCTCACAGAGGACGGCACCCTCAAGATCATGAAGAACATCCACTCAGGAGCACCCTCGGACCCCTGCCTGCACCACATCTTCAACAGAGCAGGCATCACCATCACCCCCGAACTCTGCTGCAAAATCAACTGCTACTTCAACTCCGCCAATTTGCCGGAAGACTGGAAACACGCAGAGATCATCCCCCTGCTAAAAAAAACCCTCTGCCGACCTTACGGACCTCAAGAACTTCAGATCCATTTTGCTTCTCCCCTTTCCAGCCTGGGTCATTGAGAACGCAATCAATGCCCAACTCTCCGAGTTCATCGAAGCAAACCACATCCTGAACCTCTCCCAGTCTGGCATCCAAAGGAACGACTGCACTGAGACCGCCCTCCTCGCTGTCACAGATGACAATCACACACTCCTCGACCAAGGAGAAACTGCAGCCCTCATCCTCCTGGATCTCTCGCCAGCCTTCAATACGGTCTCTCACCACACCCTATGCATAAGACTCCATGACGCCGGCATCCATGACAAAGCCCTGGAAGGATCCGCTCCTTCCTCATCGGCCGAACAAAGAGAGTCAGACTGCCTCTGTTCCTCTCAGAACCCACAGGGATCAGCTGCAGAGTGCCTCAGGGGTCCTCCCTGAGCGCCATGCTTTTCAACATCTACATGGCCCCGCTCGCAGCCATTGTCGGGAATCACAGAGTCAACATTGTCTCCTACGCCGACAACACCCAACTGATTCTCTCCTTCACCAATGACCAACATTTGCCAAGAACAACTTTCACGATGGGATGAAGGCTGTTGCCACATGGATGAAGAATCGCTGCCTCAAGCTCAACTCAGAGAAGACCGAAGTCCTCATTATGGGCTCCATCCCCACAGCCTGGGACGTTTCCTGGTGGCCCGCAACGCTTGGAAACTCCTCCACACCCACAGGCCACACACAGAACCTCAGAATCATCCTGGACTCCTCGCTTACTGAGAGGCACCAGATCAATGCCTTCTTATCATCCTGCTTCCAGATGCTACGCCTGCTCCGAAAGATCTTCAAATGGATCTCCACGGAATACAGATAGATGGTCACCCATGCACTCGTCAGCAGCAGAATTGACTACTGCAACACACTCTATGCCAGCATTGTGAGAAGTTGGCCTGGTATATGCTGTCCACTAATTAAAGTGGGCACCTTGCACCAGTCCAAACGACCCTTATGATGTATGAGGTCAAAGATAACCTTTAGAAAGCTATCCCTGTGGTAGCTGTGGAGGGCAGCCTTCAGGCTTAATCTTGAAGGAATGTAAAGCAGCTTGTTTTACCAGAATATCACTTCCTGAATCAATTAAGTCAAGGAGAACCACAAATTAGTTATATAAAAATATGTATTTGTAAATATAACACATATAAACATGCAGTGTGCTGTGGAATGTTTAAAGGATGTCTTCATGGAAGAGGGAATTCCTAAGGTGTTGACGACGGATAATGTGGTGTAATTTACTTTGTTGGCAATGAAGGTTTTCTTGAGCAAATTGGGTGTTAAACATGAGGAGGTGGCATTGTTTAGGCCGCAAGTAGATGGTTTAGTTGAAAGGATGAATTGTATTATAATGAAAAGTATACAGTTTTTGATTGCCAATGGTTAACTTTGGAGAGAGGAGTTGGACCAAATGATGTGGGCTCATAGTATTACTCCTCATTCTATGACAGGTGTCTCCATTCATTGCTCTCAAACGGAGAGAGCTGACTACCAAGGAGTCTCCCATGTGGCTGCAGGATAAGAAACTGGTGTGGGTCGATTGGAAGGCCATGAAAGTGAAAGTGGAATTAAAATAAAGGATGAATAAATGGAGATATGATGACAGGAAAATTGCAAGGGAAATGTGTTTGACAAGTGGTGATTGGGTGATGATCAAAATAACAGGAATGGTGAGGAAGGGGGACAGTAAACTTTCCCAATACCAGAGGTTGGTTGATGTAATGAAACATGTTGTGGTGCTGGAAGATGGAAAATAATGGAGTTTTGAGAGTCTGAGTAAAGTGGATAGGCCTAATGTGTAATATGAAATCATGATTCTGCCTAATGTATATGGGCTGGTCACTATCTTTTTTGGTTATACTGCATTGTATCTACTTATTTATTTATTGATTTATTAGCAACTTGTTTTTAAACTATTTTCATGGAAGAGATTTTGTTTTCTTGGGAAATATTGATCTGTTTGATTGTATTAATTAATATGTAAGGGGGAATGTTTGCTGCCTGCCTGTGATGTAATATGGAATGGGGGGAGTAGAAATTCCAGGAACTGAAAGTTGGAGAAGCTGGATCTGCTGGAGATGACAGGATTTGCATTAAATAAAAGAAGATTGGAATTTACATTTACATTCATGTGAAATTACTACACCCACCTCCATCTTGTGTACAGGAATAAAGTGGAACCCACAGGCCCGTGCCATTCTGGTTCATTCAGACACTCATGCAATGTATATCTCACTTTACTACAATACATGCACATATTCATGTGTAGAGGATCTTGGCGCTAGGATTCTGGGTTCATCGTTAGCAGATGAACTTTGTGTGAATTTACCAGTAGTAGGGCTTTAAGTGGCCTGGGTCCTGGCTGTGCTCAGCATCGGCAGTTTTAAAAAGCCGGTGTTCAGATAGGTCCCCGACAGTACCTGGTGTCAATGAGAAAATAGAGAACAGGCGCGCTCCAAAATACCTGTTGATATAGTGACAAGAGTGTTGTAACTTGTGTTGTATTCATATAGTACAGGATTGGGAGCATCTGTGCACGGCTTTGTTAGATAAATTCCCAGCAATTCCAGCAGGCAAAGCTTTGTACGGATCCAGAAAAGAACCATGGTATAATATACAGTTGAGAGACCAGAAGAGGAATATTTTAAAGGAGGCAAAAGTAACGGCCTCAGCAGCCAGAATGGGAAAAGTAATAGATAACAGCAAGATCACAATAATGAGAAAGGTATATAAGAAAATGTGCAGAGAGGCAAAAAGGGCACATACTGAAAAACTCTGGGAGAAAATGCTGTGGGCAAGCAAACTACCGAACAGCAGCGAATTTTGGGGATTAATAAATAAACTAACTGGAATTACTAGAGATTGATGAAGCCTGGAATAGCAAGTTGGAAAGGACAAAATTTAATAGAGCATGTAACACCATGGCTAAGAAATTATCACTCATGGAAGATAAAAGAAGATTGACCAAACAACGTCCTGCCTGGGCTGTAATAAACTCATATACCAAGCTAAAACCGCAACCCTACTTAGTGGCACACTTTCGACTATCATTAAAAAAAGAGGTTTATGTGGTACAGATTAGGCGATCATAATTCGAAGGATTTGGTCCCTACCTGGAAAAGCAAACAACAAGTTGAAAATTGCCACCTGTGCGGATATCGTAAAGAATCCATATGCCACCTGATGTTCGTTTGTGACTCCTTAAAAACAGAAAGAGGGAAGATGCTAAAAGCATCTCTTAATGACTTACAGATTCGCACTTGCAGACAGGCGGTAATAGGCTGGATGGGGGGCTCTTCAAACATTTTAATTTGTCGTGGTGTAAAATTCATGGCCCTAGTGGACAACCTCTTATTGAAAGCGGATAAAGAGCAAATGCTTGGGGTTGGAACAACCCTGGGAATTTTATAGAAATTGTAAATATTCAAACGTTTTATTGATAATATGACATTTTTTAAAATTTCAATTGTTATATATTTTTATTGTGTGCTTTATGGTTGTGATAAACCAAATAAAGTTGTTTTTGATTGATTGATTGTATTCATTTGGTTACTTACTCTCTAGCTGCTCAGCCAGTGTGAATGTGATGCACAGAATGTTGGTGTGAGAGTCTTGAATGGAATGTTTGGGTACCTGGATGCTTGAGTGTGTCAGTTGGAGTATGGGCTGAGCAGCAGGCAGACTGCTCCTTTCATATGGCACGATTCTTTCAACAGACAGCCCAAACCTGATTGTACTTCACGGGGTAAAACCATTGGGAATTCCTGCTTCTATGACAGCTAGTGTGATCCTCAGCACGTTTTTTGGTGTGGTCAAGTAGGGCAATGGCAGGAAACTCGAGTACATCACTAGCCCCATCTTTCTGCCAGTTTTTGGTTCGTGTGTCCACAGACAACCCATTTGGAGTATTATACATGCAGTTTGGACAAGAACAAGTGTGCACAAGAAAGGTTTTTGCTCAACGCTTTGCACACGTAGTGTCTACATTTGGCTTTATTGGTATGGGAAATGTGGCATCTGACCCTCTTTGCTGTATGCAGTGGCGTGTTTGCCAGCTACTAGCAATGACACAATGTCTTTTTTGTGTCAAATTAGACACGGTACCGGAGGCATGTAAAGTGGGTCAACAACAGCAGTTTAACTGCTGCAGTGTATTTTCAAACAGCGGCAAAAGTTTATTGCACGCGCCCACTTACTTTCAGTTTTGAGGTCATGCGAAGTTTCTTCAGCGACATCCTCAGGGTCCTGGAATTTTCATTTGTGACGTTCTCCCCTTTCTCCGCGTCAGTACCTCTGTGTGGCAATGTTTTGCGCACGCATGCGCCTGGAGCCACCCACCGCACATAATGCTTGTGTGCCGCCATCTTGTGGTTGGATGCAGTGCACAACCCACGGTGTATCCGGGAGTCTCCAGGCAGTCTTTGCTCACATTCGAGGACAGATCCTGGTGCGCTGCTACTCCTCTCTGTGTTTTGGAAAAGGAACCATTCGATAACGTCCTGCTTTACCCAGCTTCCATCATATTGCGCCTGACCATTTGCTTGTGTACCTGCATAATAGAACTTGAATTTGATGAAGATTGGGAACGTTGCAGTTTCCAAGTGTACGGCTGTTCTGCTCAAGAAATGGAACTAGTTGGTAAAGCACCTGTGTCTGGGGTCACCGTTTCCTAAGTTTGACTGTGGTTTAGTTTATGAAACTTTACTACATAGTTACATGCTTCTCAGTCAAATGTATCAATATGCTTCAAGTAATTTCTGTGGGGTCCTCTATCATTTTCATTCAAGATCGATGTAATGGTTTTGGACATTAGTTTGACTGTAAATCTGGTGTTAATTTTCAGAAGTCTTTACTTTAACACTAATGTATTTAGACCATGTTTTCTTGCATCTTTCTTTTAATGTATTATGGCCTTTTTTTTATTACAGGTTTGTTGGGGCCAACAAGACTAGAGTGTTGTCATGGTTGTACTACTTTTGTTGAGAGGTCACTCACCGGCGAAGGGTCAGTTTAATGGAATAAAATATGCAAGAGACGGGGGGCGTGGCCAGGCAAGATGGCCGGGCAGGCATAGATTGTCTTGGCTCCCGGTCCACGCCACTGTCCTGAGCTCATAACGGCGGTTAAACAGCATTCCCGCCATCGCGGTGGCCACCGCTGATACCCTGACGGTACGGGGCATGCTGTTAGCACCTGAAATCTTTGTCAGCATCTCCCGGTGATCAGAATCGGAGTCCTGCCAGCAGCGGAGGGGCGCGCACCAACATGGCAGCCCTCCACCCTGTGACTGCAGCGGGCCTTTGACTAAGGAGGTAGCGATCGCGGAGCCGGCGCGGTAACAGCTTCACAGCACCCACCGCTGATATCCTGAAGGTGCGGGGCATATTTTGAACTTTGAACATCAATGCTTGCCTAACACTGTACCCGGAATGGAAGACTGGCCAGGGACGGCCCGGAGCACACCAAAATGGTGGCCTCCACCTGATGACCGATGCGGATCCTTGACCACTGGGGGAAGCGACCACGGACCTGGTGCTGTAGAGGTACAACCTTTACCCACAGCAAGAGATACCACCCAGTGCCTGCAGGAACGCCAGAGCATTAGAACGGGGGTTCATATGCTGCAGATCGGCGCATATAAATTCTCCCTGCTTCCACGGACAGAGTAAATCTACAGTCACACACACAATCACTCATCATACGCTAGGGCCCATAACACTAAATTCACGCTATTACTCTATCCACACTGAATATAGGAGAGAAAACCTAAACCAAATTGCATCTACAATGAGGTCAATGCGACCTTAATGACATTGCCTTGAGTCATGATTTTGAACATACGAAATACATTTGAAACTCAATAAATGACAAGAAATAAACACCCGACACTGATATTCAAACAAATGCTTGTTTATCTAAATAAATTCAAATGGAAAGTCAATCATTAGCAAAATCGTTATTCTCATAGTTACCTATTCTAGCTAAATGGGTCAGGACTGGTCTCTCGGTAAAGTCTCTCGAGCTGCCGTCCTCAGCATGAAGTCCAAAACGCGATGACCGCAAGGAACGCGATGAATGTAAAGAGTGCAATGAACATGGACCCTCTCTAGTCTAACATTTTTATAGGAAAAATAACAAATAAAAGTTACAAACAAATGTTAGATATCCGTTGAACCACTGAGCAGAGCGAGCAGGAAAGGAAGTCTCCTGGTTACATTTAGAAAACCTCCGCTCAGGAAAAATCACAAAAATAAAAAGACGGAAGAAGGAAACTCGAGTTTGCAAATGTTTCTTTCGTAAATGCTCTTCCTTGATATCTTAGCAGAGACACCGCAGACTGGTTATTGTTCATTGTGACTTTATCCTTGTCCAAGGACAGTTGGATTCGTTCCCAGAGCTGCTGTCCTCACGGAAAACTTTCTAACCAGGCAAAGGCTGTGGTCAGGTGACTCTCGACCATGTTCAGCAAGGCCTCTCGTCAAAATTCGATCACTCGAGTGCAGGCTGTAAATGGCAGCCATCTTGTTTTAGGCCAAAACGGACCATCTTAATTAAAAGAGACACAACAACGTTACCACATCATAATGATTGTACAGTGTTAAACCCCACTAATACCCTTATGTGTATGTACTTATCTAGCCTTGTGCAACGCAATAAAGCATTAGCACACGTTATTTAAAACGCACAAACACAAAACAAATAGCACTTGTGAATAAAACCGCACATTATTATTAAGCAACATATATGCATCCCACGTGTAGTTTCTCTCATTAGTAATGTTGGTTAATCCGGACAAAACAAACAAACTATTAATTAGTCGTTTCAAATTAGTGTTTTTAAATCAAAACATATAGACGAAACTGGAGCTTAAAACTCGATAAATTTTCAACTGAAAACTCTGCTCCAGCAATCCCCCCTTTGGTGATATCTTATCACCACAAAAACCACCCAAAAAGAAAATTTAGTCCCAATTTTTAGGAGAAATTGAAAATGTCTTTATGACACAACATTAAACACCAGATTCTCTCACATCATCCCTCCTTGATTCCAAGTACACACTCTCCCTCAATTCCTCTAATTCTATTTCTTGTGGGTCTCTCCTTGAACTCTTTTGTTTCTTTTCAGCATTGCTTCTAATTATTCTCTTTTACCCTCCCCTGTTTTTACAACACAAACACCCCAATCTTAATATCAATAAAGCAACAATTATGCATGTCAAAGGAAACATTATTTTACCAATAATGGTACTACCTATCTTAGCAATAAAACTCTTAACAGCAACCATTTTATTAGCTATTTTAGTCCAGACACTTTCAGCTTCAAGTGGTACTAATTCTTCATGTAAATCAGTAATATTTTTAATATAGACCTTTAGGTCTCTGCTTTCGTCAGGAATGTAAGTGCAACAATGTTGAACTTTCAGCATTCCGCAGACTCCACCCTCCTTGGCTAACAGAATATCAAGGGCAAGTCGATTTTGCATAGACATGGCACGTACGGCAATCATCTCCGTATTTACCAAAAGAAACCCTCCAGCGGTACTTGTCGATAAGCGATCCACCACTGTTGACAGTTTCCGAATCCCATATGCATTCAAAGAAATTCCCACTGCTGGAATTAAAGCACCAAAAATGTCACCCACTATCTCTGACCAGGTTTCCCTTCTAAAACGTGTTAGTAAATTAATGTGTTCTACATCTTCTATCCTATCTATATGAAAAATTTTTGGAAAGACCAGGCCAACATAACACCAATGGTCAGGCAACTTGTAATAAGCCTTGCTCCCACAAACATAATACACTCCTGGGAAAACTGGATCTTCACCACCTTTAAAACCCCATCCTGTTGCAATGAAGTATGTATCATGACACTCACTAGTCCCAACAAAATATGTATCATATTGGGATTTCTTCCTGGTAATGCATAGTTTACCCTTCTGTGGTGCATCTAAAGCCAAAGTCGGACTGGCCCCATTCTTCAACTCCTTTCCCATCTCAATGTCCCAAATTGTCTCACTCACTTTATATTTCCCTGCCTTCTCATGCATGCTCATTCTCCTTTCCTCTACCATATTTAGGAAAGCCTTCTCCTCTTCTTTCAGACTGCAAGTTAAATTATTTCTAAAAATGTAATCTAAGGTTAATTCTTCTTTTTCAATAAAAATCTCACCAAAAATGTTAGCTTCTTTAGCCGGATTCAGCTTTTTATCCATAGGCAATTGCCCAAAAATGTTATCTTTGTTAGACATCTCATAATCTATTTTCTCTAACAAATAAAAAACACTACTTAGCACACTACATGAAATTCCATACGTAGCTGGTAAATGGTGATAAGTAACACCCTCTGAAACGGATGCAAGTAATTGCATACAAACGTAGCAATCCCTAACTTCCATTGTCTTTACGTATTCGTACAACAACTTTGAAAAAACATTGCTAGAAAAATCATTAATTGACCTATCTTTATGCACGTAAGTGTTACTAATTCTAGTTGGAACTACTTTTTGTGAATTCTTTCCTACATTAGTCACATTCTCAGTATGTATTCCTAAAACGTCTATTGTAACTCTAAAGGTAACTAATAAAGCTAAAACACCCCATAATAGCATTAATAACCCAGTACAGCAGCAGCACATTTTACACCATCTTTTCAAAAAGGCACATCTACTTTGATTATTCTCTGTGTTAGCCATTTTACTACTTTGACGGTGTCTTTTGACTTAGCCTCTTCTACTCCACTACTGGAACACTAGAACACTAGATTATTTCACACAGGTAATTTCAGATTTTCTCTTTTCACTTTTCTCCAAGTGACTCTTTCAATTCACTCAGTTTGGATTTTCATCACTTTTCACTTCTTCTTCAGCAACATCAAACTGTATGAGATCATCAACAACATCCTGTGTATCCGACTCTTCTCCAATGTCAGTCAAGATAACTTTTAGGATTCCAACAGTTTTCTCCTCAACCACTTCTCGTACGGCCCCCTCTGGATTTCCTTGACTTTCTGCCTCTTCACCTTCAGACAGTGCCACATACGTCCATTCCGGTGACCTATACTTCTGGTTAGGTTTTCTGATTCTTTTGATCTCCTCTAGTTCTTTTGTAACCTTTTGTTTTTCACCCTTTGTTTGATTCTGACTGGACACCTCGTTCACCTGTTCAGCTTTTGATGAATTTGCTCGTGTCAATCTGTATCTCAGTCTCTTTATCCTGTTGGGCCAAAGATCTCCTCTTACAACCCTTTTTGGTCTCACTTCTTTATTATTTCTTTCTCCGATCCAAGTTCTCTTTCTCAGAACTCGACCCTCTGATTTTTCATTGTCACTCTCATCTGATTCTGTCTCATTTGCCTCTCGTTCTTCAACAATTTTCTTTCGTTCCACAGTCGTTTCCACCACCGATTGAGATTTCCCTAATTCTGTCCCTCCTCGGATCTCCGACACGCAATCTTCTTGCTGTCTACTTGTCCCTTCACCTAGCTTATCAGGAATGTTCCCTACACCTCCTCGGGGGTCTTCCGCAATCTGTCCCTCTCTAAGTTCTTCTGACCCTACTTCTTCAGGTATAATCTCAAGTGGATTTTCAACCTCCTCATCTGATTCAGGTGTAGTCTCTGTGGAATTGCTCCTTTCTCTTCTATCGCTTGTTGGAACTTCAGGCACTCTTACAGAATCCGATCTCTCCTCTGAGACTCTCAATGTTTCTCTTGAAGCCTCTCTTGGAAAAAGAAAAGAATCACTCAACTCTCTTTCTCCTTCACCTCTTTCAGGATTTTTCCCCCTTCTCACTGGTTCAGTTTCTGCATCATCACTGGAATCTGACTCTTCAAAATACTCCTTACCAGTCCCATCTTTTGGATTTGGAACTCTCAGAGTATGACTCGCATGCACCCAGTTTTTCACACCGGCACACTTTACTGCAGTTGTCGTAGTCAGAATGACTTGTCTTGGCCTTCCCCACCTTGGAACCAAGCAATTTCTTCTCCTGTGCACCTTAATCCTCACCCAGTCCCCTGGTCTCAGATCATGGGCTTGCTTCTTCTCAAGTGTAGTAGCGTCCTCTCCAACCTGGTGAAACACAGAATGAACTGCGTCAGCCAGGCCTTTACAGTAATCCAAAATCATGTCATCAGTTATTGTCATCAACTTGTTGACAGGCACAAATGCATGTCTCATCGCACGTCCCATTAAGATTTCGTGCGGACTCAAACCTGTGGTTCTATCTGGAGTAGACCTAATAGTCATCAGCACTAGAGGCAAGACATCAGGCCATTTCATTCCAGTGGCTAAACACATCTTACCAATTCGGTTTTTTATTGTGCCATTCATCTGCTCCACGACTCCAGAAGCCTCTGGTCTGTATGCACAATGTAGCTTCTGCTGTATGCTCAATGCTTCACAAATTAAACCCATGAGCTCATTATAGAAGTGTCCACCTCTATCAGACTCAATCGTCACTGGGAACCCGTACCTAGGAATCAATTCTCTTAACAGTAACTTCGCAACTGTTATTCCATCATTTCTCCTAGTCGGATAGGCCTCCACCCATCTTGAGAACAAACAGACTACCACTAGAACATACCTCAATTTATTCACTTGGGGCATTTCAATGAAATCTATTTGCATTCTGGTAAAAGGACCTCCTTCTCTGCCTATTGTTCCTAGGCTCACCACTGTCTTTTTCCCAGTATTGAACTGCTGACAAATCAAACATCTCTGACAGATGCTCTCTGCAATTAACCTGAACTTTGCATTGTACCAGGTTTGTTTAAAAGACCTAATCATTGCGTCCCTCCCCAAATGTCCTTGGCCATGATACATTCTTGCCATTGTCGACAGCATTGAGTTAGGCATGACTGGTCTACCATCTCTGTAGATCCAAACATGATCTGTTTCTCTTGGGGCACAACCTGCCTTGATCCAATCTCTCATTTCCTCATCTCCTGCCTCATCCTGCAACTGTTTCACTTCATCCCACGTTTCCAGGACATTAGTAAACATCACAGAACAAAAAGACATTTCCCTCTCTCGTGCCCTATTAATCGAATGATTGTTCTTAGCACAATATTGTGCTATGTCGTTGGCAAATCTATTACTAAGAGTAACAAAATCATCTCCTTGTCCATGAGCAGCACAATTCACAACTGCTAACTCCTTAGGCAGCTGTATCGCCTCAAGCAATTTTCCAATCACTTCAGCATTCTTTATTGGAGTCCCACTCGACGTCAAGAAACCTCTCTGTAGCCAAAGCTGGCCAAAATCATGAACGACTCCAAATCCGTACTGACTATCAGTCATCACAGTCAATCTCAAGTTCTTCCCAATCTTGCAAGCTTTTGTCAATGCTACCAATTCAGCCACTTGAGCAGATCTCACTCCTTTCAAAGGCGAAGCTTCCATAACTTCTGAAACCTTACACACCGCATATGCTGCACTCAGCACACCATCATCAGTTCTCAGACATGATCCATCCACAAACAACACATGATCACTCTCAGGCAACGGTAAATCTCTTATGTCTGGTATTGGTTTCGTGCAGTAATCAAGCACATCCAAACAATCATGATCAACATCATCTCCCACATTCACATTGTCAGCATCTGGTAACAACGTTGCTGGATTCACATTCACACATCTCTCAAGAGTCACATTTGATGCTCCCAGAATGATTTTCTCATATTTAGTCAGCCGACTATGTGACATGTACTGAGTCCTGCTTCTTGTCAAAAGAATTGCCACATCATGAGGTATGAATACCCGTACAGGATATCCCATTATTATGCCCTCACTCTGTTCCAAGCTTCTGCATGTAGCAGCTACCGCTTTCAGGCAACCTGGCAAACCCACAGCTACTTGGTCAAGTGTCGATGAGAAAAACGCAATCGGCCTTCTCAGTTGTCCATGCTTCTGAATTAACACTGAAAGTGCACATCCATTTCTCTCACTGCAGTACAACTCAAACTCTTTCTCATAGTCTGGCATTCCCAAAGCAGGGGCTTCACACATTCTGCTCTTTAACTCTTCAAATGCCACCATTGGTTCTCCATCCAGCTCCAATGGGTCTCTCACCTCACTTTTAGTCAGCTTAATCAGTGGCTTTGCTATCAGGGAGAAATTACTTATCCACTGACGACAATAACCCACCATCCCCAGAAACATCCTCACTTCTCTCTGGGTCATCGGGGCTCTCATTCCTCTGATAATTTTGATCCTGTCATCAGTCACCTTTCTCAGACCCTTTTCAATATTGTGTCCAAGATAATGCACTTCTTTCTTGCAAAATTGCAATTTGGCTGGAGATACCTTTAACCCTCCATCTGCCAGATGATTCAGTAAAGCTATGGTATCTACTTCACAAGCTTCACGTGTCTTTGATGCCACAAGTAAGTCATCGATATACTGCACCAGCACTGAGCTTTCAGGCATGATCAAACTCTCCAATGACTTTTTCAACAACTGATTGAATATCGAAGGACTCTCTGTATACCCCTGTGGGATACGACACCATGCTAAAATACGCTGGCCAAACCGAAATGCAAAAATCGGCTGGCTGTCATGATGCAATGGAATTGAAAAGAAAGCATGACACAAATCAATCACTGTGTACCACTCAGCATCATGAGGAATCTGATACAAAATCCCTGACGGATTTGGCACAATGGGACAACACGCCACCACAATTTTGTTAACTTTTCTCAAATCTTGCACAATCCTGAACTTTCCATTAGGTTTCTTTAGCCCCATTATCGGTGAATTACACGGGCTACTCAGTAACTCTCTCAAAACACCCTGTTGAATCATCTTGTCAATTATAGGGGTTATTCCCTCAATTATTTCTGGTGTCAGTCTGTACTGTGGGATATTAGGGTAAGTGATTCCCTCTTTCACTGAAATCTTCACTGGATCTACATTATTCATCAATCCCACATCTTCTCCAGTAAAATCCCAAACTGCTGTTTTCACTGTGTGTCTCAACTCCTGTGGCAAATCATCTGGATTAAACACAGCATATGTACCAACAATCTCACTCTCTCTATTATCTAGAGTCATCCGGTACAAAACATCCTCATCTGGTGTTTCAAAAGCTATTCCATCCGGAGTACAAACAATTGTACAATTCATCTTGCACAATAGGTCCCTACCTAACAAGTTCACTGGACTGGTGTCACAGACTACAAATCTGTGCATGTCTGAAAATTTCCCTATTCTTACCTTTACTGGTTCGGTAAGACGAGTCTTAATCTGTGTATTGGCTACACCAACTACTTGGATTGCTTCGTCCGAGAGAGGAAGATTTCTAATATCTGCTGACCTGACAGTTGATCTCGTCGCACCTGTGTCTACCAAAAAAGTAACACTCTCCCCATTTATTTTCCCATCTACAAATGGTCCTGCCTGGTCTATTTCTAGAGTTGCACCAAGTATGCACTCTTCCTCCTCTCTTCGGCACCGTCAATAGTCCCCTTCAGACTCACTCCCCTCATTCTTTAACCAGTACTGCTGTACCAGCTTAGAACGTCTCGGTTTGTTTACCTGCTCATCATTGTAGAATCCTGAGTCCTGGTTATACTTTTGGGACCCTCTATTCTGCGGCAAGGGCGGTTTTGGCTCTTGACTCTGCTGTCTGACAACCTTCTGCTGTTGCTGCTGTTGATTTCACCCCTCGTTCTGCACCTGTTGATTTAAGGTTTTATTCTCATTACTCACTAATGGTGGATTGGTACACTCGGATCTCCAATGCCCCAATTGTCCACAGTTGTGACAAGGGAACTTCTTCTTTGCTTCCTCTAAATTCCCTTTTCCTTTTCCTGCAAATCTAGGTCTAATTCCTGGATTATTTGCCTGTTCCATCAACTGTGCTTCTTGTCTCTCAGCAACTTTCACCTGTGCCCACATTGCTTTCTCTTTCAGCTTTCTCTGTTTTGCCTCAATCTCATCACTGAAGTTCTTTGCATGTCTCAGGATTTCATCAATCTTTTTACTCTGCCAATCAACCGTATGCTCACGTATTCTTTCACTGATTTCAGGTCTCAGGCCATATACAAATCTGTATACAAAATGACTCAAATCCTTGTCACCCAGGTGTTCGTCTCCACTGAACTGTTTAAAAGCCAGTATCAGCCTTTCGTAAAAAGCATGAACTGATTCTTTTGCTTGCTGATGTGTTCGATCTATCTTAACCCAATCTGTTTCTTTCGGGGGTACCTTATTTTTCAGGAACACAATTACCTGCTCATATTTTTTCATAACCTCTGGATCTGGTGCTCCTGTTTTCGGATCTCTTGGATACTCCTTAGCAGGCCAATCTACAACTATTTTACACTCAGCCCACAAGTCTGCTGGAACAATTATATCAAACAGACTATTCAGGTCAATCCACAGTACTTTTGACAATTTCACAAACCTGTCTACCTGCCTATACCACTCAACGGGCTTTTCTCTCAGTCGAGGGAAATCATTCGTAAATGATAAAATATCCTGTCTAGTCCATTGGACATGTACATATCCTCCTCCAGGAATCTCCCTCATAGGATAAGCATCCACTGTTTTCTCCTTTTCTCTCACAGGGAAAGCTGAGTAAGTCCTGTCCACTGAATCTTCCCTTTTCCAGTACCATCTATCCTTCCACTTTTCTACATCACCCCATTTTCGCAGTAAGGCAATCATTTCCTTAATCTGTCCTGTTCTGCCAGCACCATTTAGATTTTCAATATCTTTGTCTGTAAAATCCACCCTGTAAGGCTTCTGCAAAGCTTTCACCTTATCCATGTCAACTCCCTGTTCATTCGCTATTGCTTTTAACCTGTCATGTGTACTCTTAGCCCTCCAAGTAATGCTTTTACACATGAATAACAACTCTCCATCATGATGGTTTTTGAGTATATCTGTAGGAATTGTCCCTGCAATAAGCTCCTCCAATTCTATGCGCAACCTGGCTACATCAATTGCCTGTGAATCTTTATCCCTCTTTTGAAGAACTTTCAACCAATCATTCAGATCTTCAGCTGTTATTTCAGTAGACTTTTTCACTGCACCCACTTGTTCTGTCATCCTCTGTGGTTCCAAAATTGTTCCTCCCAAACAACCAGTATTCAATCCTGAATTAGGCTGCACATCTAATCCTCCACTACATGTGTCATGTCTCAACTGCCTCGAATCATTTCCTCCTGTTCTCATTCTTGATTCTTCCAAAGTACAAGTACCAACCAAACCATTTCCAACATAAGGAACTGTCAAATTATTTTCACCCATTCTTTGTTTATCACAAATAGGCACAACCGGACCAATAGTTACAGGCACTGTAACTGCTTCAAGATTTTTCGTCAGCTCACGGATTTTCTCAGTCAGCTCAGATGTTGTTCTGGCTAATTCCCTTGTTTTCTCTTCACTGACTCGATTCTCTCTCTCTCGCTCTCTCTCCCTTTCCATGAAAGAGCTACCACTTTTCAGATCAGGTGTCACAACCTCAGTTTTAATAATTCGCAAAGTATCTCTTACAGGAGTAGAAACTGGCGTACTCTCTTCTGGTTCTGGTCTATACGGAGGTGGTCTCTTGTAAATCATGTCATCCAAGACCTCGTCCTCGTAATCATTAGCCTCATACCTTCTCACTTCCGTATCAGGCACCTTTCCTGCACCTTTCCTCCCTTCCACTTCTTCAACAGTCCTCATTGGATATAATCCCTCTGACATACTAGCATCTCGCCATCTCCTCATTCGATCATGATGAGGCTCACGATCATATTTCCTCCCAAAAAAGGACCTATAATTGCCTCCACTCCTCTGCTTTTCTCGCTCATGCACCTCATCTTCCCATTCCACCAACGCCTCGAACTGTGTCGGCCTTGGTCTAGGCTCTAGACACATCATCTTTTCCCGTAAATTTCTCAACACGGCCAGATTAAATGAACCATGTTCCGGGAATGCTAAGACACCATCATCCTTAGTATACTTAGCCCAGTTATCCAACCATATACAGGTATGATACCCATATTTCGCAACCATGAAGGATGCAGGAGTTCTCGTCGGAGGTAGCAATTCATCCTCTCTAGTTATCACATTTTTATCTTTGTCGAACCACCTTTTTATTTTACCGAACAAAGATTTTTTCTTCTTTTCCTCCGGTTGGTAATAGATTTTAACGTTTACCAATATTCTCTAGTCCCTTCCGCAACTGTGCAAATTTTTGTCCAATAACAGCGCGACTCACACCAACGCACCAATCCTGGAGCGTCTTCGTCACTCTGTACTCCTTCCAATCCCTGCGCGACTCACACCAACGCACCAATCCTAGCGCGAACACTGTTCTGAGCCACTATCCAATCACAGCGCGGTCTGAATGACGTCAGCAGTCGCTGCAGTCGCTTCTGCTCTTGTCTCCTGTCACTCGTCTACCCCTCCTTTACAAAGCCTCCTCAGTAGACTTCGTTTCAGATTCTACAAAATCTATTAGTTACAACATATAAACATCTCCATTGTCTGCTTCGCTAACCACAGAATAGTAAATAAAATCTTTCTCACAAGAATCCCGCTTCTCTCTAGAACAGCGCTTACCTCTGCTCCAACACGGAATAATCACTTTCGTTGACACAGTAGTACATCCCTCTACTCTGCCCTTCTAACATGCATCCATTAACTGTTTCCTCTAGGACTGCTCCAAAGAGTCTTACAATCAATTAAATGCTCATACATTCACGCACTTTCACACCCGAAAATATAGCACATACACACAGAATCCTGCCTTTCCCGAGAACAGCAACCAATCTGTCCCACTACAGAATTATAACACACATTAACCAAGCAGCTTACCTCTGCCCAGTCCTTCAGACAAGCTTAGAGAATACCTATTACTACTCCAGAGATAAGATTTAACGGCGAACCTTACGGATCCCTGGGACTTAAGACCAGAGTTTCACAGATAACCTTCGCTACCATACGCACTCCTTTTATACCGAAAATATATTCCTAATAGTAACACACGACGATGTCACTGATTCCGAACCCAGACAATGTGACGCGCAACTTCAATTGTCACACGTTTTTCCCCGCATACGTACAGGGCCAACAATCCCGTTTTTCCCGAGAGCAGCACTTACTTCCCTCTGCCCTACTATGGAACCGTCACCAGCTCCCAAGTTCCAGAAGCCGTACACACTACATAGAACTTAATACGATGACCTCAACATATAGTATTAGTACATATACCAACATCAATCAATAATCAATAAATCAAAAGCCTTTGTACAAGCAATCTAATCAGATCAAGACAATAATCAAACCATCATACTGCTACCAGGAAACTGCTGCAGATCGGCGCATATAAATTCTCCCTGCTTCCACGGACAGAGTAAATCTACAGTCACACACACAATCACTCATCATACGCTAGGGCCCATAACACTAAATTCACGCTATTAATCTATCCACACTGAATATAGGAGAGAAAACCTAAACCAATCTGCATCTACAATGAGGTCAATGCGACCTTAATGACATTGCCTTGAGTCATGATTTTGAACATAAGAAATACATTTGAAACTCAATAAATGACAAGGAATAAACACCCGACACTGATATTCAAACAAATGCTTGTTTATCTAAATAAATTCAAATGGAAAGTCAATCATTAGCAAAATCGTTATTCTCATAGTTACCTATTCTAGCTAAATGGGTCAGGACTGGTCTCTCGGTAAAGTCTCTCGAGCTGCCGTCCTCAGCATGAAGTCCAAAACGCGATGACCGCAAGGAACGCGATGAATGTAAAGAGCGCAATGAACATGGACCCTCTCTAGTCTAACATTTTTATAGGAAAAATAACAAATAAAAGTTACAAACAAATGTTAGATATCCGTTGAACCACTGAGCAGAGCGAGCAGGAAAGGAAGTCTCCTGGTTACACTTAGAAAACCTCCGCTCAGGAAAAATCACAAAAATAAAAAGACGGAAGAAGGAAACTCGAGTTTGCAAATGTTTCTTTCGTAAATGCTCTTCCTTGATATCTTAGCAGAGCCACCGCAGACTGGTTATTGTTCATTGTGGCTTTATCCTTGTCCAAGGACAGTTGGATTCGTTCCCAGAGCTGCTGTCCTCACGGAGAACTTTCTAACCAGGCAAAGGCTGTGGTCAGGTGACTCTCGACCATGTTCAGCAAGGCCTCTCGTCAAAATTCGATCACTCGAGTGCAGGCTGTAAATGGCAGCCATCTTGTTTTAGGCCAAAACGGACCATCTTAATTAAAAGAGACACAAACAACGTTACCACATCATAATGATTGTACAGTGTTAAACCCCACTAATACCCTTATGTGTATGTACTTATCTAGCCTTCTGCAACGCAATAAAGCATTAGCACACGTTATTTAAAACGCACAAACACAAAACAAATAGCACTTGTGAATAAAACCGCACATTATTATTAAGCAACATATATGCATCCCACGTGTAGTTTCTCTCATTAGTAATGTTGGTTAATCCGGACAAAACAAACAAACTATTAATTAGTCGTTTCAAATTAGTGTTTTTAAATCAAAACATATAGACGAAACTGGAGCTTAAAACTCGATAAATTTTCAACAGAAAACTCTGCTCCAGCACATATACTCCGTGGAGGACGTCGCTACAACCCCGATGTACCGCACTGTTATGCTAGACCCCTCAGGTGTGTGGGTAGTATAGTGGGGAACCGGGTATAACCTAGCAGCCGATCGGCAAAAGTGACACCCCGGGAAGCACGGATCTGGCACCTACGGGCTGAGCGACTGTGTGGTGGCAGGACCTTTGCGCTATGCCTGACCCTAAAATGACAGCCCAACGGTAAACGTGAACGCCTGCAAGCGGCTCTCCCTGACTCTGGCACCTCGGGCCCAGTCACTACAGGCAAGTCAGACCCTCAGCAAGTGGCGCAAGGGCTAATCCACTCCTCACTTCAGAGACACACCATTTGTGACGTCCCACAGCCACATTAAACGCGCACAGAGGCAGCTTGGGACCAGGCAGGAGATGCAGAGCCTGCAACAGGGAATGGGACAACCACCAGGTCACCTCTCGAGCTAGGCGAGCTATGACAATAGCCACAAAAGCAGCACCGTCACAGAAATGCACTCCCCGCCCGCTGCCCTGCAGATCACCCTCTTTCTAAGACACC
The DNA here is from genome assembly GCF_964204655.1 of Triturus cristatus. Lineage (NCBI taxonomy): Eukaryota > Metazoa > Chordata > Amphibia > Caudata > Salamandridae > Triturus > Triturus cristatus. The sequence continues at coordinate 1,043,900,121 of NC_140588.1, forward strand.
CTGTATCAGCCTCATCAGGATAAAGCAACATATGCCACCATAGGGGGATATATACCAGAATTGGTGCTCATACGTCCAATACCCAGTCTGACCACGACGCCCACTCCACGCCCACCCAACAAGAGGCAAGCAGCCGCTGTCGTCCAGCACCAGCGCCACACCAACAGCGAGGAGGGAATCCCACTCCAACGGACGCCGCAGTCACCCACTCCGCTTGCCATAGCAACAGGGGTCCACCCGGGCCTGCCTCTATGCCACCGAAGAAGGCGACGAGCAAAGCAACAAATAGGGTGTGCGACTTTTTTACGACTACGGACAAACGCCCGCCACCTGCACAGGACGTGGGAGCAGGCACGATGGCCCTTACAAAAGACGACCTTCTGGCTACGCTGCGAGACTTTAAAATGGAACTCCGGAATGAACTGGGTTAAGATCTCAAGGCCTCGATCGATCAACTGAAATCCGACCTCACAGGTCGATTAGCCTCCCTTCAACAGGATGTGGACTCAGTGGGCACGAAAGTAGTGGACCTGACGGCACAAACTCAAGAAATTGATAAACACACCGCCACCATGCGGGACGATGTCCGCGCTCTCAAGGACCAATTACACCAAACACATCTAAAGGCGGAAGATCTCGAAAACAGAGTACGAAGAGAGAGCCTACGCATCCGGGACCTGGAAGAGAGGGCAGAAGGATCAGATCTCGAAGCGTTCCTGGAGGGACTGTTCGCAGAAATCCTCAGCCCACAGACACTTAAGTTAAAAGTAGAAAGAGTGCACCGAGTTGGGAACCTGGCGAGCGGAGAGCGGAAACGGCCGCAATACGTGCTCGCTAAATTCCACTCCTACAAGCAGCCAGGAAAAAAGGAACAGTCTCCTTCCAAGACCACACGTGCACTACCTTCCAAGACCTGGCACCAGCCACCCTGGCTAGGAGACATCTATTCCAAACTATCACATCGAAACTGCACAACGATTATATTAGGTACCGATGGACATATCCGTTTGGCCTCACTTTTGAATACAACAATAAACAGCGCCACCTCACAGATTTTGAAGGAAGGGATGTAACTCCTGGGTCTCTCTTCAGACAACCCCAACCCAACCTGTGGCACAACACAAGAAACGACGAAGAGAGGCCCACCTGGGCATCAGTGGTCCACTGGCTCCCGGAGGAATCGTACATGAGGTCCACCCGAGAGAAGTTTTGCTATCATCAGAGACACGGTAAGGACACTTGCAACAATTTTCAATCATACTAGACCACGCTCGGGCGGAGATCATTCAATGGAACAGGGGGAGGACATATGGGCCGATATGCCACCGCTGACCATGAGCCCACTTCCTCAATATTATACTGGCCCCCTGCTTAGCGGGTGCACCACGCAGCAGACCGATATTGGGGGTAATGCCATCTGAGGCTCGGAAATGGGCGAGCCACACTTTAAGATGGGTCGAACCTCCTGACTCCACCCCAGAGACCTCTGAGATAAGACTGTCCCTACACTAGCTTTGGGGTCAACTCACCCGGAACTTGCCTCATCGTCATGTGGCTAAACACCACTGCTTCTCCAACATGCAGTGGAAACACTTGAATCAACCCTGAGGCCTCATCACGAATTACAACCCTGCGGACCTTTCCCTAGGACCTGATCAGAACAAAAGGGCTCCGTTCTGGTATTTCCGATGACTGATATGTTACCAGATTGAACTTGAGGCCTGACCGGCGAGTATTGGCACCACCAGAGAGCGAACACTACATGGCCGCTCAACGCTTTAGAAACTACTCAGGACAGGCGCGGACGGGGCCCTCGGTCCTACCGTTCCCCCCAACACTTTTGTTAGGATTTCCCAAACCCTTGTTGGGAAGTCATTACCGACACACCACTGTTGATATTGGTTATGTTGGTTTTCAGTTTATTTCGTTCAAGGGGAGGGGGTAGGTACGGGGGATGGTAGCGGCTTTTTACAGACACTTTATGTTGGCTTATTTCGCTCAGAAGAGTTTCCAAATCACAGAAATACAGGGGATCGCTACAACCTGCGATCGGTCTGATTCGACGGGGTGAGGCACTACATGGACACATGAGGGAGAAGGGGGGAGCCCATTCTAGATAGATGGTACTAGCGATCGGCTCTTGGAATGTTAAGGGGCTTAATTCTCCCCAAAAATGTCAGAAGGTCTGGAAATATCTCATTGACCATTATCTTGATATAGTAGCGCTCCAGGAGACACATCTCTCTAGGGCCGAGGACACTCGCTTTCGCCATAAACAATACCCCTTGATATACCGATCCTCCGCTCCTACTAAACACAGGGGTATTGCACTTCTTTTTCACACCTCAACAAAATTCTAACCCACGGCTATACAGACAAAGATGGTTGACTGGGCATGGTGAAGGGCACTTTGAAGGGTAAACTTTGTACACTCATTGTCACATACGCCCCCAACACAGGCCAGGCAGCATTTCTCAATACATTGATGGGGAGGATTCAGGACTTCGCGGAGGGACCCACTATCCTTCTGGGTGATTTTAATCTAACATGACTGGCAGGCCTAGATAGCACCCACCCTCACCGATCGGACACAAGTTCCTTCTCCACAGAAGCTAAACAACAGATACAGGATTTAGGCCTCAGGGATGCATGGTGCACCCTTTATCCTCAGACACGCGACTATACCTTTTACTCGCATGTACACCGCACATACTCTAGACTTGACTACATTTTTGTGAGTCAGAACCTCATGGGAGCTCTCCGAGAGGCTAAGATTTTTCCTCTTTCAGTGTCGGATCATTGCCTTGTGACAATCTGCTTAGAAAGGGGTAACGCTGCCTCTACCACCCATAAATGGTACTTTCTAGCTGCTCTCATGACGAATAGGGTACTATGCACTGAATTAAGGGACACAATCGCAGACTTTTTTAAACTAAATAACCCCGACGGCACCTCAGTATAAACAAACTGGGACGCATTTAAGGCAGTCTTTAGGGGGAAATGCATTGCCCTCAACTCCACCATAAATAAACAACGGACCAAAGAGAGGAAAGACCCTGAGGCTGAATTGACCATAACCGAAACAGCCCATAAAATTAATCCCACTAGAGAATCCCATCGCTCCCTTACCGCCTTACAGAGGAAACTTAGAGCGAATTCCAACAATAGGCCGGAATTTACCCTTCTAAAACTTCGCCACCTTTCGTACTCACAGGGCAACAAGATAGGCAAACACCTCGCTCGACAACTAAAGGAAAGACGGGAGAGGGAATATATAGGAGGCATACGGCGGGAGGATGGAGAGCTGATTCATAAGGATGAGGACCAGTCCGGTATCTTCAGCTCCTTCTATAGGTCCCTCTACACTGGGGAACAGCGGGACACGAGCATGCAACTTAATTACCTCCAGACACTACAATTTCCCCAGGTTTCCCAGGAGTGGAACGATAAACTCACAGCCCCAATCTCCCCGGAAGAAGTGGGTACTGCCATAAAAACATTAAAACTACACAAAACCCTGGGACCCTACGGGTTCACATCCCAATTCTATAAAGATTTTGCCCCAGACCTCATCCCACACTTAACGCAGCTTTTTAACGCTATGGCGGAGGACGGAGAGATCACCTGCTCAATGGCTGAGGCTATGGTCACGATTATCCCCAAACAGGGGAAAGATCCACAACTGTGCCCCTCATATCGCCCCATCGCTCTTCTCAATTTAGATGCAAAACTCTATTCTGCCATCTTAGCGACTCGACTAAACAACCTCATGCCCGACTTAATCCACCCTGATCAATCGGGGTTTATCAAGGGCCGACAGACACATGACAACACGTGGCGCACCATACATTTGATCGAGAAAGCTACTAAACGGCGTATTCCTGCGGTGCTCGTTGGATTAGACGCAGAGAAGGCCTTTGACAGGGAGGATTGGTCCTTACTTTTTAGCACACTCGCACAATTCGGATTTGCCCCTAGATTTATCAATATGATCCGGGCCAACTACGTCGAACCGTGCTCCCGGGTGCAGGTAAATGGGGTGATGTCAGCTCCCTTCCTCCATACAAGAGGCACCCGACGGAGATGCCCGCTCTCGCCCCTTTTATTTGCGCTCAGCATTGAACCGCTCGCGATGGCTATAAGAGCAAATCCGGATATACGGGGACTCCCCTTTAGTGGCGATACTCATAAAATATCCCTCTTTGCCGATGATGTGCTCCTGTCCCTTGCCGATCCGGCACACTCCCTCCCACCACTCCAAACCGAGCTCGCCAGATTCGAGGAGGTAGCAGGGTTTAAGGTTAACTTAAGTAAATCATACATACTTAATCTCACTCTCCCAGAGGCTGAGGTCCGGGAACTGCAGGGGCATACCTCGCTCCAATGGACCTCTAGCTCGCTCCAATACCTGGGGGCACACTTGACAACACGAGTAAAGGGCTCTACCGAGCCAACTTATCCACCTCCAAACTGACCGTACGAGATGGAAGCCGCTCTTTATATCCTGGCTTGGTCGCATACATGCAGTTAAGATGACCATACTCCCTAAGCTCCTGAACCTCTTTCAAGCCCTACCCATAGAACTTGAGAAAGATTTCCTCCCCAAAGTCAAGACCATGATTTTACAATTCATATGGCAGGGTGGACAAGCACGCTTCTCCTTTTCAATATTACACAGACCGCGGAGGGAGGGTGGAGTGGGCATACCTGACTTTGGCCTGTACTATAAGGCAACACAATTGCAGGTAGTGACGGAATGGTCCAAACGTGAATCAGAGAAACACTGGCTCCATATGGACCGCTCCATAGCAGGTAGCACAATTTGGGACCTCATATGGTGGCCAAAGAAGGAACGATCCAAAAATGCATACATTAGCACCTCCACACGCACTACTTTGAAGGTATGGGACTCCATATCAGGAAACGAACAATGGACCACATTCCCCTTGCCCTACACACCGCTCCATCTTCATCCGGCCTTCCCAGCTCTTCACAAAGGACCATTTGACACTAGAGTGAAGGGCGTTGTTTGGCACTGACACACCTCTTCCATAATTTTTAACCCCTTAGCTTTGATAGCTGCAAAAGGGACTACGGCCTAGAGACTTCTGAACACTTCCACTATATCCAGTTGAAACATTAGACCATTACACCACACATACGTGAAGCTGCCACATGGCGGCTTACGAAATTCGAAACCTTTGTTCAAAACGTAGACTCCATGAAAGGGGTGATTTTGTTTCTATACAATTATCGACTTACAACTGCACAGTCTCCACGGCCTCGTTATATGCATATGTGGGAGGAGATTGTTCAACTTGATATGTTGGATAAGAAATGGTTTGGGCTGTGGTCCGACATCACGAAATTCAACCACTCCACAGAGCTCCAGGAGGCTCATCTTGATGGACTGTTATTTGCACCCAGCTAAACTTAAGAGGATCTTTCTAACCACCTCTGATAGATGCTGGACAGGCTGCAGCATTTTGGGTGACTTTCAACACTGCCCTTTCTGGGACGAGATCCTGGCACACATCAAGGATATGCTGGGTTACCCCATCCCAACCTCCATGGCTGAGATTCTTTTAGGCCTCCGCGATCCATCCCTTGAACACCAAACTAAAGCAGACAAAGCCATCATGTGGATGTGTATAGGGGCAGCAAAATTGGCCATTGCGGCTGCTTGGAAGAAGAGTTCGGCTCTGGCGGTCTCCCTTTGGCACGCCCGACTATGGAAATTGCTCAGCCTCGAAAGAATGTCCAATATCTTTCGAGATGACTATACAAATTTTGAGTACAAGTGGGGAACGCTGGTTACCTTTCTCACACGGGGATTACCTTTGGCCGTCTGTCCGCCCTCCATTAGGGACATGCACCTCTTTCAATTCTGAGCCACCCGTCTCTGAACAGCCTTGAGCGTATCTAGATAATTCATGCCGCCACCATCATTTAGTGGGTGGGGGGAGGGCAGGGACTGTGTTTCTTATTTTATTTGGGGTTCTTGTTCGGGGGGTTTCTTTTTCTTAGGTAATTCCTTCCCAGTTGGAAGGCATGGCTTGCCACCGTTCCAAAAGAAAGACAGGTTAGGCCTGCACTTTCCTTTTCATTTTTCAGGAAGACATGTTCTGAACCTACGTGTATTAGAAACTGTACTTTTCACATTGGCAATCCTTTATGGGACGTATGTTGGGATATGCAACTTGTGTTACACATCTGCTCAGACCTGTTCTTACTGCATTATTGTAAACACTCCTCAGGATGACGGTCTTGATGTAATGTATTACAGTTTTGAACAAAATGCCAATAAAGACACGTTTGACAAAAATATACAAGAGACATGGACAGTTAGTCATTACCCTTACAAGAGGGGTGTTTTAAGGGGTGTCTCTCCCTTTTCAAAGTTGATGGGTTTTAGTCTCTTTCAACGCTGTGTTAACAGTTCATGGGTTTAGTCACCTTTTGCTTCACACTTTGTTTTTGTAGTGGGTTTCAGTCCCATCTACGCAGGCTGTAGTGGGTTTTAGTCCCATCTACTTAGTTCTAATGGGTACATGTCCCATTGTTTTTGTAGTGGGTGTTAATCCAATCTACACAGTCTGTAGTGGGTTTTAGTCCAATCTACATAGTTCCAATGGGTACAAGTCCCATGTTCTCCCCCATTGTTTTTGTAGTGGGTGTTAGTCCCTTCTACGCAGTCTGTACTGTGTTTTATTCCCATCTACGTAGTTCTAATGGGTACAAGCCCCATGTGTTCTTTTGTTCAGTGCTTCACATCTCTAGCCTCCACACACGGGTTCCAATGGGTACTAGTCCCATGTATTCTATTTGTTTTGTGCATGTTACTAACGTCCACATTGGGGTTCTAGTGGGTACGAGTCCCATGTGTATAATTAATGCAATTTGTCTATTCACACTACTCCTACTTCAGGGTGTCCAATGGGTTTGTGTCCCATTTTTGTGAATTACCTTTACATACCCTTCCTTGAGGGATATTTTGTTGTGTAGTGTGTTGTTACCATGTGCCACATGCGCTTTTGTCTGCCCCTTGGTCAGAGTGGCTTTATGGACAGCAGTCTACTTTCTTTTCCTTCTTTCTCCTAACTATTTTCTTCGGTTGTTGTTGGGTGTTTATGTTCCATTTTTGTGGTCTCTTTATTCACCTGTATTTTGGGTAAACTCTGTTTTTGGTGTCTGTCACCCATTTCTAATGTTTTAAAAAAACCAAATTATGGGAAGGTTAATGGGTGGGTGATATATATATATATTATGTATATTTGTCTATGCATCTCCTCTACATTGTTTATTCTTTCTTTCCATTTCTCATGTACTTCGGTCTTAACCTGTTATTTCATTTTCTCTTTCTCTTGTACTTACTCTTGTGTATCTCCGTTGTATTTTCTTCTTTTCTCACGCTTGATTTTTCTTGGTTTCTTTGCTATGATCCTTTCACGCTCTGGGTTCTCTTTCTTCTCACTTTTTCCCTACTTTTCCATTTTTCTATTTCTTGGGGTTCTCCTTGTTTGAACCTTTTTTCTTCTTTGTGGTTGCTATTTTTGTTTTGAAGAAGAAGGGAAGGTATGTTGTAACCTGTGTTGTATTCATCTGGTTACTTACTCTCTAGCTGCTCAGCCAGTGTGAATGTGATGCATGGAATGTTGGTGTGAGAGTCTTGAATGGAATGTTTGGGTGCCTGGATGCTTGAGTGTGTCAGTTGGAGTATTGGCCGAGCAGCAGGCACACTGCTCCTGGTGGGGCAGTATCTTTACAACCTAACTACTTGTAACTGGTCTAAATAAATCCACATTAAACTACGTCCTGGCTGCAGACCTCGGTACTAGAAAGAGGTTTATTACAGCTGCAACAACCAGGAACTCATCTGTGTAAATCGTGAAATGACTGAGGAATAAATACAAATGTAGAACGCGTTTGCATAATTATACACATTTCAATGACGTAAAAAATTATGTTTTTACAAAGATGCAACATGGTTACTTCAACTAGAACAAATATGCCCTGCGAAATCGTTTTTGCGTGTGGAAATACTGAAACTAACAGTGAACGTAGTTAGAGAAGAGAAGAGAGCAAGGCTGCGCACGTGTGTAGTATAGTAAAAAATAACAATGACTAACAGTCTGAGAAATATATGTGAATTTTCGTGACCATCAACTGACGTAAATGAAGATGTATGAAAATGATAATGTCCATTTTGTTTAGGTAAGACAACATACACCGTGGTCATGATGATTAAAAAAGAAGTATATAGGCAAATAATATTACATCACAAGGCAGCCTTTCATGGCGCATCTCCAAGCTGTATTTCGGGTACAATTTCCGGATGCACTATGGCATGGCATTCATTTATTTTGGGCATTTAAAAGACGCAGAGCTTTTATTTTGGGCATTTAAAAGACGCAGAGCTTTTATTTTGGGCATTTAAAAAGCGCAGAGCTTTTATTTTGGGCATTTAAAAAGCGCAGAGCTTTTATTTTGGGCATTTAAAAGGCGCAGAGCTTGTTGCCGGGTGGCCACTCTAGAGAGTTAGCATTTCATTGTTACTTGTTGTTCTATACATTTGGGTGCAATGGCAGCAAAATGCCATTCTGACAGCACAGTATGCTAAGCACAGATTTTTAGCTTATGTGTTTTTAAACCACAGCCTTAATAACATTGGCCACGCCCCTTTGAGAGACCCCCAGTTTTTTCATCCCACTTGAAGCACTGACCGGTGGATTCCCATCTACCTAACACACGTACAAAGGCGTGGTCAAACTCAAATCACTACAAAACACCATACTCTGCCACTGCATGCTGCTTGGATGGTAATCCTCCCACTATTGAGGGCTCGCCCCTTCAGGTCATGGGGATCAAGAGAAATCTGCCTCGTGTACTGAAATCCTGGCAAATATCACATGATCTGTAAATAAATGCCATCACTTCAGCATAAGAGATTTCTCCAGCAGGTTTGTGCTAGAAAAATAATTGCAATTTTTTTCATTTGTTGAAGATCTTGCAACATTTTTGGACACTCTGATAAACAAGCATTTGGAATGCAATAGGTCTCGCAATAGCAAGATTTTAAGCCATTACATTGTAAATGATAATGCCTTTTGTTTATGTGTTTTTCAAAGCAATCATATATAAAAGGAATTGTAATGGCAACGCCATGTTAATGTGTTGCTTTGTTACTTTGTTGGCTCACCCAACTCTACCTCGTGTCAACAAAGAATTCCTGGATAGCCTTCAGCCTTGATCTTATTTGCTGTTTTGTTAAAGCTATGCAGTCAAGGGTCCTGCCTCCTGCACGCAGAGGAGCCCACCCACACCCCTTTCCACCCTCACTCTGTAAACACTGCTCAGAGACTCAAGTCCTAGGCATGTCAAGTGTTGTCTGACAGTCAATGGGCACTAGTGGCATTCAGGGGTGGCTGGCAGCAAAGCCCATGGCATCGGTGCAGCGCCGGGATCAGTGCCTCGACAGAGCACCAACCTGTCTGAGGAGCTAGCCTGCTCCATCTGCCTGGAGTTCTTCAGAGACCCGGTAAACCTGGGCCGCGGACACAACTTCTGCAGCTGATGCATTGACAGGGTCTGGGACCACCCTAGCGCTCTTATCTCATGTCCAAAGTGCCAGGTGTTCCCGGAGCACCGCTGCACCGCCAACCAGGTGATGAGCCACCTGCTGCAGCGCAGCCTGGTGGGTGACATCTGGGGGGGCCGAGGGCGGAGCGCAGGACCGATGCCCGAGCACAGCGTGACACGGCACCTGTTCGGCCGGGACGACGGGCGCCGGGGCTGCCGGTGTGCCGTGATGCTGCCCACCACCATGGACACTGTTTGGGAAGAGGTGTGGCGCAGCGGCCAGGGTTCGATGCCCGGTGCCGGCGGCAGGTTAGCCCAGCACCATGTGACTCTGGGCAATAGCTCGCTTTATCTTCCCGACTGCCCCCAGCGCCGGGACACCTCTTCGGAGGTAGCTGTGCTTTACAAAATGCTGGTATTTCATTTCATTTATGCCCATCCAGGAGGCAGTGAGAGTCTACAAGGTAGGGAGAGCTCAAAAGGTTTTTACCCTACCCCTGCCAAGGAGATGTGCCAAGCTAGCAGGGCAGTCATATTATACAGTAAAACGGGTAGCTCAGTGGGTAGCTACAGCTGCTGCTGAGATCTGTCAGATACCTACATTTCATAGGTCCCAATCAAAATAAAAGTTAATGGGGTAAATGCGCTCACCTTCTGCAGAAAGAGATCTGTATGCAACACATAGGTGACACGTGTGATATCAAGTTTAATATATTATGGGCTTATCACATCTGCAGAATCTAAATGCATATAACCTGATTGTATGTATCTCTAAAATTTAGCTCAGAAGGTTAAAAGGTAGCAATTTTTGTATATATATATAACTCTAACCACTAGTTTATGTAGTAGACCATTGTACTTACTACCACTCCTGTGTGATTTTAGAGTTTATCTGTTTGTATGTCTTCCTTGACTGACTTTACAACTTGTACACTTGCAATGTTTTTCTGTTTATATCTCTTATGTAACTCTTGTAATCCAAAGTCCTTATGTAATGCAACTGGTTCTTTTGTAAAGCGCTCTAACACCTTCGGGTAATGTTCACACTATATACAATTGCATTAAATAAATAAATACATTTATGCATCTGTGTCCCAGAAAAATTGCTCTGGATGGTTAGTACAAACACACATGCATTCAGCACACCATATCTTAGATTCCAGATGGTGTACCGCAGTGGGTTCATGCATCTGCTGCAGACATTGAAGAGCATCATTCAGGTGTGCGGCTTTCGGTAAAACTTATCTTGTTAGGAGACACCTTATTGGGCAAATACGGCTGCTGAAGCCTGTGTGTAAACTGCGGCCTCGGGATATAATCACAGCGAATTGCCTCAATAAGCAAGCTGTCTTGATGCTGTGGTCTGTGTGCAACATGCAGGTCACATCACAGGAGCTCAGTCGATCTGTGTGCCTGCTGCAGAGATCTTGCCGTTCAATCTGCGTCCTGTAAAAGTGTGTAACTGACCCACAAGTGCCTGATTCGAATCCCATCACAATATAGATGAGGTGGTTGCTGCACCTGCTGCGGAGGTCTGTGTTGAACTTGCAGGTTCCATGGTCCTAATTCGATAAGCAGGTAGCGCAAGCCTCAGCAATAAATGTCACCTTGCCCCCGTACCCACCCAAATAGGCTGAACTGCAGATCTATGCTTAAGCTCAGTATTGGTGTTTTAGGTCTGGATTAATTTAATTTAATTTAATTTTAATCCTAAAGTGATGGAGCTTTCCGCGAGATTGCTCAGAAGTGGCGCAGATCTTTTTGCTAAATCACCTGAGTATAACTAGGGCTCCCGGTTTTATGGTATTTATTTTTTTAACATTTCCGTCTGTATTTATCCATCTTTATTTTTTACCCATCTTATTGGTATTTATCCATATTAATTTTGTGTTTTGCGAATATATAGCATCATAAAAAGGTATATTTCCACATTTATTTAACTGATAAACATGCACTCATACTTTGCTGCCTGTCGCGTTCTATCAAATTAAGCAGTCAAATATAGCAAAACACTACACCTTCAGGTAAATATGAGCATTATAATACAAATATATGTTACCATACACCTGCATTTAGGGAAATCTCAACTTATTTTTACCTTCTCTTGCGGCCCATCTGCTCATCTGTTGTCTTAGAAATCACGAAAAACAGCATGGAGAGTCACCCATTTTAAAATAAATACAGATAGGAAACACTTTGTTTTCTGTCTGTAACTATATGTACAAATCCGCAAAAACGGAAAACCGGGAGCCACAGTCATAACCAATGCCTCAGCATGTTAATCCACCGACATAGAAAGAGGCCTGCAATACACATCCCGTCACAGAGAAGCGGCCATCTTTGAGCGGGATGCTCTCCTTTTGTTTAGTCCAACGTTTGACTTTTGACAAGTACATTTTTGTAGAAAACGTTTCACTTTAGGAATCGTTCCATTGAAAATAAAAGTGGCAGCACACTAATGCCAACGGAACACCGGCACCCACTTTGATGCTTCACCAGTAAGGGTTGAGACCCATTATATCTATTGGCGAGAGGATGTGACATAACAGCAAGGGCATTCGACCTTGTAGCTGGGAAATCGGGTTCGAGTCTCTGCAGGGATGCTCAACATCCAGTGATTCTGGACAAATCACTTCTCACTTCATCTCCCCATGCCGAACACAAAAAAATATTTGCAATGCCATAGGTCTCTCATTTAAATGCGAGACCTGTGACATTGCAAACAAGCCGCCGCCATTGTCCTGGCTGCTTCGAAAGTGAAAGCTTGCATGGAGCGCTAAAGGTAAGCAAAGCACTTCGTGCTTGAAGTAGGAGAAACTCATAAAGAAAATAGTGCTTACAAGACTAAATGACAGTACTGTGTAACAACCGAAGTAAAGGGGCCAGTAACCATGGGAGGTTACAAATGAAGGCAAGGTGGTATCAAGGAGGGGCTAACAAGCCTATTAAGGAATCTGAAGCCTGCATTTAAGAAGGACAAAGACACAAGCCAATGAAAAATATGGGCGGAGTGTGGGCAGGGCTTCTCTTTCATACTCCACTACAGCAGTCTTGCAGAGCAGTGCATGCGCGCTGACTCAGTCTCGAACCAAAAAGGTGCAGCATTGTCTATTTAAAAAAAATATGGGTCCCATTTTAGTTTGTCAGTAGGAAATACCTTTACAAGTTTGTGTAACCTAAAACTATATCTACAAGATGGATCAGTGAGTTTGGGCTGATTGGTAACATTTCACTTGACAAGCTAAATACAAGTTTAATTTGTGGCAGGCAAACTCAACCTTTCTTCTACCAACGTTGAAGAACAGCATATTTTATTTAACTAGGTAAAAAAAAAACTTTCCTTTCCAGAACTTAGAAAAAAGAATTAAGTGTGATTTTACTATTATGTATAATTTTATATCAGCTGTACACTCGACAGACTCGTGGTTTATACATTTCAGAAGTTTTGATAGTGCCAGCACAACCTTTAATAGTCTAGGGTGACCAGATGCCGCGTTTTCCCAGATAGTTCCGGTTTCCCATGGTCTGTCCAGGTGCTCCAACACTTTCATTTAAAATTAATATATCAGTAGCGTACCGAAACTTGAGGGGGGCCCCCTGCAAAGTACATTGAGGAGGCCCCCAAAGCTTCGGACCCAGTCAGGACCTCTCAGGCCCACGTGTGCACAGTGCCAGAGGGAGCCCCCTGAAGGTTTTGGGCACCCCGCACTGCGGGGTCTGCGGGGACTATTGTTACACCACTGGAATATATGTGCCGGTTTTGGGGAGAGGATCCAGTGAGCATGCAAATGAAATTTAAAATAGAGGCCAGGCTCACATTTTCTCTGGTCCTCTCCTGCTGTATTACCCTAGGGCCAGAAGTTCATTATATAACACTTGTTTAAAAGGCTCCCCCGCTGCAGTTTAGTCAATCAATCAATCATTATTTATATCGCACAGCAAATCAACCATGAGGGTCTCAATGTGTTGGGGTTGTTAGCTGATCTGTTCCTTCAAACAACCACGTCTTGAGTTTGCTACTGCAAGCAGCACAGCAGGATGTAAACAGTGGCAGATCCGCGTTCTCTGAGACCCTCAGTCTCCCGAGCCCTCAACTTATCTTCAGCACAGCAGGATGTAAACAGTGGCAGATCCGCGTTCTCTGAGACCCTCAGTCTCCCGAGCCCTCAACTTATCTTCAGCACAGCAGGATGTAAACAGCCGCAGATCAGCATCTTCTGAGGCACTCAGCTGATGCCCAGTCTCCTGAGCCCTCCCCTTGTCTTCAGCACAGCAGGATGTGGAGAGGGGCAGATCAGCGTCTTCTGAGACCCTCAGCTGATGCGCATTCTCCCGAGCCCTCCCCTTACTTTCAGCACAGCAGGATGTAAAGAGGGGCAGTAAACATGGGCATATCAGCGTCTTTTGAGACCCTCAGCTGATGCCCGGTCTCATGAGCCCTCTCCTTAGTGTCAGCACAGCATGCGGGAGAGGACAGAGGTCATTGGACAGCTTGAGAACTCTGCAATGCCTTCAGTAGGCTAACCTCTCTGAAATGAGCACAGGGTGCAATCCCTAAAACAATCCTATTTGTCTTTCATTTTTTAAAATTTCTATTTATTGTGCATTTAAATTCCACAAAACAATACAGTTGATCAAAAACCTCATGTTTACACCTCAACTCGTGCCCCAACTTCTCCTCCCTCTCCGGCCCGCCACAACTGGCCACTGTAGATGCTGTACACTGCCTAGCCATTTCCCCCTTCTCCCCCATGTATCTAGAGTCCCATATGATGTCATGTTATAATGCCCAAAATCAGGTCAACCCCAGTGGCAATTATGGACTATTGAGTTACCTTCGAGGATGGCCTTTGGCTTTAGATTCTGCCTGTTATTTGTCTTTCTAACATACTCTGTCTCAGAGGTTTCCGGGATGTGCTGTTGTAGTCGTTCTATGATAGGAGGTGCAGCCAACATAAGTATGGTGATCAGCTGACAGCATCACCTTCAGCCACACCACCGAGCTCCAGTGGACCGACCACCGCTGCGTCCACTCCGCTTTCGCCAAACCCACCGTACACCACCATGCCCACTGCTACCATCGTAGAAGCTGGAACAAAGTCACCGAAGATTAGCTCACCACCGCCCTCAGCGAAAACCCTCCACCAACATCCACAGATGCCAACACAGCAGCATGAAAACTCCACCGATGGATCTCCAACTACGCTGGCCCCACTGAAGAAAGCTCCAAGCAACCAACCTTCCAAGAAAGCCAGTGGTTCTCTCCTGCCCTTCATGAGTCCAGATGCACCTGTAGACAGTTTAAGAAGAGGTGGAGGAGCAGCAAGGCCCCAGGAGACCACTCAGCCTTCAAGACCACTATCACCGCACACCACCACCTCATCAGAACAATGAAGAAAGTGACCCTATAAGAAAGGAAAAATACCAACAGACTCAACGGCAAGGAACTTTTTGCCATGGTCAAAGAATTTGCCAGGCCCAGCACAGAGACAGCAGACATCCCCCCTCCCAAGACCTCTGCACCCACTTCCACTGCAAGATCACAAGCTTTGACAGCCTCGATGCCCAAGACCGTTCCACCCCACCCGCATTCACCACACCGGATCCCAACAGGCCCTAGTCAGCTGGATCCCCTCACAGAGGATGACACCCTCAAGATCATTAAGAGCATCCACTCCGGAGCACCCTCCGATCCCTGCCCGCACCACATCTTCAACAGAGCAGGCACCCCCATCGCCCCGAACTCTGCCGCACCATCAACTGCTCCTTCAACTCCGCCATCTTTCCGGAAGACTGGAAACACACAGAGATCAACCCCCTGCTGAAGAAACCCTCTGCCGACCTGACAGACCTCAAGAACTTCAGACCCATTTTGCTTCTCCCCTTTCCAACCAAGGTCATCGAGAAGGCCATCAACGCCCAACTCTTAGAGTTCTTCAAAGCAAACAACATCCTGAACCTCTCCCAGTCCAGCATCCAGAGCAACCACAGCACCAAGACCGCCCTCCTCGCTGTCACAGATGACGTTCACACCCTCCTCGAAGGAGGAGAAACTGCAGCCCTCATCTTCCTGTATCTCCTGCCAACCTTCGCTACCGTTTCTCACCACACCCTCTGCATAAGACTCCACAACGCCAGCATCCATGACAAAGCCCTGGAAGTATCCGCTCCTTCCTCAGCGGCCGAACAAAGAGAGTCAGACTGCCTCCGTTCCTCTCGGAACCCACAGAGATCTGCTGCAGAGTGGCTCAGAGTTCCTCCTTGAGCCCCATGCTTTTCAACATCTACATGACCCCACTCGCAACCATCGTCGGGAATCACGGAGTCAACGTTGTCTCCTACGCCGTCCCAGCTGATTCTCTTCTTCACCAATAAACCATCAGTCGCCAAGAACAACTTTCATGATGGGATGAAGGCTGTTGCCATATGGATGAAGAATAGCTGCCTCAAGCTCAACTCAGAGAAGACTGAAGTCCTCATCATGTGCTCCACCTGCTGCGCCTGGGACGACTCCTGGTGGCCCGGAGCACTTAGAACCTCCTCCACATCCACAGGCCACGCACAGAATCTCAGCAGCATCCTGGACTCCTTGCTCACTATGAGGCGCCAGATCAACGTCTTCTCATCATCCTGCTTCCACATGCTACGCCTGCTCAGAAAGATCTTGAAATGGATCTCCACCGAATACAGAAAGACCGCCACCCACACGCTCATCAGCAGCAGAATTGACTACGTCAACACACTCAACGCCAGTATCACCCAGAAACTCCTCAAGAAACTGCAAAATATCCAGAACGCTGCCACCAGACTCATCCTCAACATCCCCTGCCGCACCCACATCACCAGCCATTTAAGAGACCCCCACTGGTTCCAAATCAACAAAGGAATCACCTTCAAGCTCCTCACATACACCTACAAAGCCCTTCACGACGTGGTCCTGCATACCTCAACCACCGCTTTGCATTCCACGTACCCACCAGAGACCTCCGCTCCTCCCAACTGGACCTGGCTACCATCCAACGCATCCGCAAGACCACAGCCGAAGGAAGATCCTTCTCCTACCTCGCAGCAAAGACCTGGAACACCCTGCCTCTCCACCTCAGGCTATCCCAGTCACTGACCCAATTCAAGAAGGACCTCAAGGCCTGGCTTTTTGGATGCACCACAACGCCTCGACAGACCTGCAGCCCCCCCCCCCCCGCCCCCCAGCGCCTTGAATTTACTACTGCTAAACTGAGATAAAATCCTAAACTTACTACTTTTGGTATTCACAGAAGGAATTTAGTAGTAATAAAGTTAGGACTCCTATCTTTACTACTACTAAATGCCTTTTGTGAATACGGAAAGTCGTAAAGTTAGGATTTTGTCTCAGTTTAGCAGTAGTAAAGTTAGGATTCCTAACTTTACTGCTACTAAATGCCTTCTGTGAATACCAAAAGTAGTACATTTAGGATTTTATCTCAGATTAGTTCTGTGAATCGGCCCCCCTGAGAGAGTATTTATTGAGAGACTAAACTGCCTTATGGACCTAGCAGAGAGATTTGAATATGGTTGTTAGAGCTGGCATCTTTGGTGTAGTTTTCCCCTAACATATTGCCTTCAGATCTCCTGCATTTGCTGGCTTCGTTTTTGCTTGCTACATTTTATTTTTAGGGAAACACCATCTGATGCATTAAAATGATTAAAGTCAATTACAGGCAAGAGCCTCAGCACACTGTAGAGTACATGGCCAACGAGAAAAATACAATATTATTTTGTCTTGCAGCATTTTTATGTAGCAACTTATTGCTGAAAGATTAAGTGATTTGTGCAGAATCACAGGATGTTGCGCTGCCGAGAATCGTACTGGGATCCTCAGCTCTCGAGTCAGCAACCTCGTCCGCTACGCTACTTCCTCTCCACTCCAGTGATACTTCTAAGGGAGCTCTTTCCTTCGTCCCAAACGGTGATTGATAAAAACACTTTATTTTTCATCACATAAGTGAAACCGTTTCATTACCAATGCTTGTCTATACATATTAGTAACCCCTAGGGTAGGCCCTGTACAGTCCAAAGGGCAGGGTTCAAAGTACTTAAAAAGCAGGACATGTCATTTTACGTCGTCTATAGGATAACATTGGAGTTGCCTCATTCCATTTTATAAGTGTCATTTCCAAATGGGAACAGGTAATCCCTTCATGTTGATGTCTCCTAACATGGTGAAATCAGATTTTAAATTTCCAATTTGGAAAATTCCACTTTTAGAAAGTTGGGTTTTCTTAGCCATCTAGTGTCTGCAGTGTAGTTTGCAAATGAATTTTGTGTGTTCCTCCTAGACAGCCACACACAATTGGAAGCTTAGCTCCAACTGGATGGCCCATCACTGACAGGATGTAAGGGAGGAGCTGGACCCTGCCCCACTTACACTTGAATAAGCTGAGCCCTACCTTCACACAAAAAGCTGCATATCCAATATAATTCGTCTGGAGCCAGGGCCAGGAAGACAGGACATCTGTGCACTTCAAAAGCAAGCCCATAGAAGCTTCCCCCCACTTCAAAGGCTTAATTGTATTTAAATACTGGACCGTACTGTCATGATCTGGGGGCCGACGGAGCTGTTCCGAGGAGAGGACTCCAACTCCCAGCGGCCCCTGCGGCCTCCCGACGGAAGAGACGTCACGGCACCCCGGTCAAGCATAAAAGACGCGGCAACCCGAGGGGCGGGGCCAATGATTCCCGTCCGCCCTTGCGGATCCTAACGGCCCCGAACTTGCTCCCGCTTCGTCCAGCCTTCTGCCTTCCGTCCAGCCTGCGCCTCGGCGTGTGTTTTCCCGCAACTGATAGCGCGACGACTCTGAGGAGGTAAGCAGGCGGCGTCTCCTCGATTCACAGCCACAATCAGCGGGACCCTCCCTGGCCCTTACTGATCCCTGTGTTCAGAGCCGGCACAGGAGACCAGTTCTTCCGGTGCGCCACTGCCATTACCTCAGGCGCCAACGGCACCTCTTGACTTCCCGGCGCTCCTCCGCCTCACAGATTCCCAGGCGGGAGTGGCAGCGCTACCCTCTTCACAGACCTCCGGGCGTTCCTCCGCCTCAAGGATTCCCAGGCGTGAGTGGCAGTGCCGTCTACTTCACAGACCTCCGGGCGCTCCTCCGCCTCAAGGATTCCCAGGCGTGAGTGGCAGCGCCGTCTACTTCCACAGACCTCCGGGCGCTCCTCCGCCTCAAGGATTCCTAGGCGGGAGGGGCAGCGCCCCCAGCACCTTCCACGTCAAAACAAACAGCGAAGGCTCCGGCGCTCCTCCGGCGCTCCTCAGCCCCCGGAGTTCCAGGGCGTGAGTAGTAGCGCCTGAGTCTGCGGAACGCCTTGAGCCTGTCCCTTCGCCTCCCCGTGAAGGAACGGGGAGCGCGTCCCGTCCGTGAGGCAACGGATAGGGACCCGAAGAGAGCTGCCACATTGGACTCCGTACACTCCCAAGAAACCCCTCCAGAGTCCCCGAGGGGACCCTAGCCCATCGTCCGCTGTGGGAAG
Source organism: Triturus cristatus (assembly GCF_964204655.1). Taxonomy (NCBI): domain Eukaryota; kingdom Metazoa; phylum Chordata; class Amphibia; order Caudata; family Salamandridae; genus Triturus; species Triturus cristatus. The sequence goes on from NC_140588.1 coordinate 1,043,919,213, forward strand.
GAAGGAACCCCAGGTAGGGGAAGAAGCTAGTAGGGAGGGTGAAAAGGGGTGTAGAAGAGAGGGGCCGGTGTCTAAGTCCGTCTTCTTGTTTCTTTCAGGTTCTCCCTCCGCTGTTCCTTCCCGACCTTCCCTCGCCCACCTCTCTCCTCGTCCGAGGGTATAATACGTACACCGGGCAGGGGTCGGATGGGCGGGGGGCCCATACATAGCACCGACGTAATCCTGAGGAGAGGCATCACTGGGACTACGACAGAATCATTGGCCCACGGATATATCTCCTCCTGATTTCGTTGGCGCAAAAACATGGCCTCACTGGACGGTGTCATGGCCGTCTTGGCCCAGATCCAGCTAGAACTAGCGGCGTCCAGAGCTGACTCGGTCGCCCTGCATAGCCGTTTGGATCGCCTGCAGCGTAATCCCTTCGACGCAGGGACGCCATCTCCAGCTGCCTCTCCGCAGGTGGTTGTGGAGATGCCAGCTCACGTCCCCCTGGCCCCACCAGAGAGATACCACGGGGACATCCAGAAAGTGCAGGTCTTCCTCACGCAAGTACAACTCCATTTCCATTGCAAGCCGAAGCTGTTTCTCACGAACCAGGCCCGAGTCGCATTCTTGATCTCCTACTTAACAGGGGAAGCAGCACAATGGGCGGTCCCCTTAGTATGGCGAGACGACGCCCTGCTATATGACTGGGACACCTTTCGGCAGGAGTTCGAGCGGACTTTCGACCGAAGAGCAGACACCTTCTCAGCCGACCATGATCTTCTAAACCTACGACAGGCCCCCTCCGATTTCCTAGGGTACGTCAACAGCTTTCGCCGCCTGGTGGCCGAAACCGAGTGGCCGGAGGCGAAGCAAACGGCTATCTTCTACAGAGGGCTCACGGAGGAACTGAAGGACGTGATCGCCCAGATCGACCCCCAGCCGCTCACGTGCCCGGCCATGATCGAACTAGCGTCCAGGCTCGAATATCGCCTTCGGGCACGAAAAGGCGAACAGAGACGAAAGGACAAGCCGTCCCCGCCGGGCGAGCAACCCCGCTTGTCGGACGCGACGGTATCTGGGCCCGTCCCTATGGAGATAGGGACGGTGAGGGCTTCCCTGACCCTTTCGGAGCGAGACCACCGACGAAAACAGGGCCTCTGCCTATACTGCGGGAAGAAGGGGCATTTCCTGCGTGAATGCCCGGTACGCCCGAAGACCGGGAGGTCCCGAACAGGTCTAACAACGGCCAGCCTCGTTGAGGGACCGGCGGAAAACCCCCGCGCTTGAAGGAAAGGGGAGGGACGCCTTCAAGCTGTCAGTACATCCCTTCATTGGAATCCGACGTCACCCGGGAACCCGACCATGTGTTTATCACCGCACAAGTGACGGTGAACAACTGTCCTCTGGAAGTTCGAGCCATGATCGACTCAGGGGCCACGGGGTGCTTCATGGACATCGAGGAAGCAGAGAGACTGCGAATCCCCCTCCGTTCCAAAGACGTTCCCGAGATGGTGTACGCTGTCGATGGCAAGGAGTTGGAATCCGGTCCTATTCGACAAGTCACTCCGTCCTTGTGGGTGACGATAGGGAAAGAACACGGAGAGTGGCTCACCCTGAATATAATACAAGCCCCTCGGTGCAGGATCATCCTGGGATTACCTTGGTTGCGGCGGCATGAACCTCATATACGTTGGGCGACGAACACGGTCACGTTCAATTCACCGTTCTGTCAAACCCGTTGCCGACTCACGAAGGAACCACCGGGGAAGGGAGATGGGACCCCGCACCACGTGGCCACTGCAGCAGAGAAGGAGATGGTTCTCCCCGACTGCTATGCGCCATATGCCGGGGTCTTTGACAAGCAACAAGCCGAAGAACTACCACCCCATCGTGACTTCGACTGCCGCATTGACCTCGTCCCAGGAGCCAGCGTTCCGTGCAGCCGGGTGTATGCTCTCACCGGTCCGGAAACCGATCATCTGAAGGAATACCTGGAGAAGTACCTGAAACTGGGATTCATCCGCCCTTCCAGCTCTCCGGCGGCGTCCCCCCTATTCTTCATCCCGAAGGCCAACGGTGAGCTACGCTGTTGCATTGACTACCGCTCCCTCAACGCGATGACCATCAGGAACCAGTACCCCTTGCCACTCATCCCCGTCCTCTTAGAACAAGTCCGAGGAGCACGGATCTACACTAAGTTGGACCTTCGGGGGGCGTACCACTTGGTTCGGGTACGCGCAGGGGATGAGTGGAAAACAGCGTTCAAGACCCGATTCGGCTTATTCGAATACCTAGTTATGCCGTTCGGTCTTTGAAACGCCCCGGCCGCTTTCCAATACTTCCTCAATGAGGTACTGAGGGACTATCTGGACAAACACGTCGTGGTCTACATCGACGACATTTTGATCTTTTCATCTGACCCCAAGGACCACGAAGAACACGTACGATCCGTGTTGGGAGCCCTGGAGCGACATCGACTATTCTGCAAACTCACAAAATGTGAGTTCCACGTGACCACCGTTGAGTTCCTGGGCGTCCTACTCACCCCTGAAGGACAGATCATGACAGACAGGAAGGTAAAAGCGGTGGCCTCTTGGCCACAACCGTCCTCGGTAAAGGAAGTCCAGAGCTTCCTGGGCTTCGCGAACTTTTACCGGAGGTTCATCCACCAGTTCTCCCGAACAGTGACACCTCTAACCAAGCTAACCCGCAAGGGGACCCCCTTCCTGTGGTCGCTAGAAGCCCAGACCGCGTTCGAGCAGCTCAAGGAAGCGTTCACCTCCGCTCCCGTCCTACGCCATGCCCAACCGGAGTTACCGTTCCTGGTGGAAGCCGACGCGTCCGACGAAGCGGTGGGGGCTGTTCTTTCCCAACGACAGCAGGATACAGGGCTGCTCCATCCGGTGGCCTTTATGTCCAAGAAACTGAGCCCGGCCGAACTCAACTATACCATCTCGGAGAAAGAACTGCTCGCCATACGTGAAGCCTTCGTGGAATGGCGGCACTGGTTGATGGGGGCTCGTCATCAGGTGACCGTATACACGGACCATCGCAATCTACAATTCCTACGGTCCGCCCGTCACCTGTCACCAAGGCAAAAGAGATGCATGCTCTTCTTTGCGGAGTACAATTTCGTGGTGACTTATCGTCCCGGGGCTTTGAACAAAAAAGCCGACGCCCTCTCTCGCCAAAGTCCTCCGTGTTTCCCTCCGGTGACTCCCGAGCAATCCATTCTCGCTCCGAATCAGGTCATCGGCAGTCTGAAAACCGAATCCTTTCTACAGGGGGTAAAGAAAGGGATCCAAACCTTCGCCTGGTCCTCATGGTTACGAAGCCACAAGGAATGGCGGCTTCACCAGGGTATTCCATTGTGGGGGTCCCGGGTATTAGTCCCCACCCTGTGGCTCCGAAAGCTCGTCTTCTCATGGTGCCACGACATACCCAGCGCAGGGCACATGGGAGGGACCAAAACCCTGGAGAGGGTGTTGAGACAGTTCTGGTGGCCTACCGTTCGTCCTGACATACTGGTATGGGTGAAGAAATGTACGGTATGCGCACAGACGAAATCTGACCATCAACGACAGCAAGGTCTGCTGATGCCGCTTCCTACCCCGATGAATCCCTGGGAAAGGATCTCCATAGACTTCGTGGTGGGGCTGCCGAAGGACCAGGGATGTACAGCCATCATTGTCGTCGTTGATTATCTCACGAAGATGGGCCACTTTATCGCCTGTAAACAGGTCCCCTCGGCAGGGGTGTTGGCGTCACTCCTGTTGAGACACGTGGTGCGGCTTCATGGACTCCCGGTGGGGATCGTCTCGGATCGGGGATCGCAGTTCACCGCCCGGTTCTGGAGAGTGTGGTGCGAACAGCTTGGCATCCATTCCTCCCTGTCCACAAGCTTCCACCCCCAGACGGATGGGCAAACAGAGCGACTCAACCAGACCCTTAAACAATATTTGCGTTGCTACGCCGATAAAGCGGCGGACTCATGGGTTGATTTGCTCTGGGTGGCTGAGGTGGCTTATAACAACGCACAACATACCTCAACACACCACACTCCTTTCTTTCTTGCTTCAGGGTTTCACCCCTGGTTTGTACCCTTCCTTCTCCCCAGGGAGGCAGTGTCCCTTCCTGATTTACAGACAAGACTCAGCACCATACACGCCGCTCTCAAACAGGCCAGGGCCAGCTTGCTGATAGCGAAGGCACGCTATAAAGCACAAGCAGACAAACGGAGGAGACCCGCACCGATTTACCGCAAGGGGGAGAGAGTGTGGTTGTCCACAAAAAACATCCGCTTCCGCTATCCCAGCGTTTTTCACCCGAAGTACATAGGTCCATACCCAGTGGTGCGACATGTGAACCCGGTGGCGGTGCTGCTGCGGTTGCCGCAGCATCTGCGCATCCATCCGGTGTTCCACGTGTCACTGCTCAAACCCTCGCTGTGCCCGGTGAAGAAACCCCCCGCACCCGTGTGGGTGCACCACGAACAGGAGTACATCGTTCGCCGCATCTTGGATTCCAAGCTGGTAAGGGGCAAGCTGTGGTACCTTTTGGCCTGGAAAGGCTACGGTCCCGAGGAGAACTCATGGGAGCCGGCGACGGCGGTACACGCGGCCCGACTGGTGGCGGCCTTCCACCGGCGTTCACCCTCCAAGCCTGGGGGCTCCGGCGGTCCGGTTGCCGGGGTGAAGAGGGGTGTGCTGTCATGATCTGGGGGCCGACGGAGCTGTTCCGAGGAGAGGACTCCAACTCCCAGCGGCCCCTGCGGCCTCCCGACGGAAGAGACGTCACGGCACCCCGGTCAAGCATAAAAGACGCGGCAACCCGAGGGGCGGGGCCAATGATTCCCGTCCGCCCTTGCGGATCCTAACGGCCCCGAACTTGCTCCCGCTTCGTCCAGCCTTCTGCCTTCCGTCCAGCCTGCGCCTCGGCGTGTGTTTTCCCGCAACTGATAGCGCGACGACTCTGAGGAGGTAAGCAGGCGGCGTCTCCTCGATTCACAGCCACAATCAGCGGGACCCTCCCTGGCCCTTACTGATCCCTGTGTTCAGAGCCGGCACAGGAGACCAGTTCTTCCGGTGCGCCACTGCCATTACCTCAGGCGCCAACGGCACCTCTTGACTTCCCGGCGCTCCTCCGCCTCACGGATTCCCAGGCGGGAGTGGCAGCGCTACCCTCTTCACAGACCTCCGGGCGCTCCTCCGCCTCAAGGATTCCCAGGCGTGAGTGGCAGCGCCGTCTACTTCACAGACCTCCGGGCGCTCCTCCGCCTCAAGGATTCCCAGGCGTGAGTGGCAGCGCCGTCTACTTCCACAGACCTCCGGGCGCTCCTCCGCCTCAAGGATTCCTAGGCGGGAGGGGCAGCGCCCCCAGCACCTTCCACGTCAAAACAAACAGCGAAGGCTCCGGCGCTCCTCCGGCGCTCCTCAGCCCCCGGAGTTCCAGGGCGTGAGTAGTAGCGCCTGAGTCTGCGGAACGCCTTGAGCCTGTCCCTTCGCCTCCCCGTGAAGGAACGGGGAGCGCGTCCCGTCCGTGAGGCAACGGATAGGGACCCGAAGAGAGCTGCCACATTGGACTCCGTACACTCCCAAGAAACCCCTCCAGAGTCCCCGAGGGGACCCTAGCCCATCGTCCGCTGTGGGAAGGAAGGAACCCCAGGTAGGGGAAGAAGCTAGTAGGGAGGGTGAAAAGGGGTGTAGAAGAGAGGGGCCGGTGTCTAAGTCCGTCTTCTTGTTTCTTTCAGGTTCTCCCTCCGCTGTTCCTTCCCGACCTTCCCTCGCCCACCTCTCTCCTCGTCCGAGGGTATAATACGTACACCGGGCAGGGGTCGGATGGGCGGGGGGCCCATACATAGCACCGACGTAATCCTGAGGAGAGGCATCACTGGGACTACGACACGTACACATCAACTCTTCCATACACTTATGGACCTGTGGATACTTTGCCGGGAAGAAGGACTGTTGTGCTGCTGAAAGGACTGCCACTCTTCAGGACTGCTGCTCTGAAGGAACGACAGGCATGACTACTGCCCTCTTGCCTGGGGAGGAATAACAGGAGCTGCAACCTCATCTTGAACCCAGGACCCCAGAGTGACTCCAAGGGCTAGTCTGCTGGCCTCCTGATCTGAGCATCAGTGACGTAAAAGGCACCCCAACATCCTGAACCAGCCCCTGGACCCAGCTTCTAGAAGTTCCTGGCCCCCAAGTGGTGCCCTTCAGGTCCAGGGCCCTTGGTGTGGATCACAGGAGCTGAATTCAAGTTTTTGGGCTCTTCCCAACCACAAACTGGCCCGTTCTCACCGAGACTTCACCGCTCGCACTGCAATTCAGTGCTCAGCTCCGGCAGCCCATCTTTTTGCACTGCAAGCATTGACCACCGTGGGGACCGCCAATGTGAAGCTACAGCAACATCAGCCCATGACTGCACCGGCAGCCTCCTGTGACTTTCTCTCTGCACCTCGTGGCTCCCTTTAATGTGAGCATCACTCTTGGGACACACTTTGAGAAGGTACACTTCCACAGATCTAACCTGGTAACTATAGCCGACTCGCGCTTCATTACAGTCAACCTGAAAGTTTGACCTTGATCTGGTACAGCACGACCAGATATATCCCGGTTGGCGTTCTTTGCTTTTAGGTGCTATTTTCCCTTAACATCTTTAAAAATTCATAACTCCAGTTCTACTGATTGGGATTTTGTTGTTTTGGTCTTGTTTTATTTATTAAATTTTGCTGTTTTTTATTCATTGGTGTGGGTTTCATTTTGTTTGGTGTTTTCACTATGTTACTGTTTGAAGTGTTGCACAAATACTTTACACATTGCCTCTAGTTTAAGCCTGACTGCTCTGGGCCAAGCTACCAGAGGGTTGAATACAGGTTAATTTGAGGTTTGCGTGTGCCTTACCCTGTGGTTGCTGCTTGATTAGGGCTCACATCCCAGTTAATCAACATCCTTAATTTCTCACAATGCTTCTCTCCTTTATTGGTAGCCAATGCAGTTCAGCCAAGTTGGGAGAAATGTGAGAGCTGTGCTGGACACCACAAAGTTCTGAAAAACTGCAACTTTCTCATAAGCCCAGGGTATTTAAATTACACCAACGTAATTCTTCTAATTCAGGGAATTTCACATTATGCTTGTTGTGTGAAATTATTGAAATTCCGCAATTATGCCACTTCACATAAGTCTGCACCACCCATTGTAAAAATGTAACACGAAACATGGCATTTGTGATTAAATGTACCATGAACACACGTGAACAACAGAACAAATGCGCCTGTTGTTGGCTCTGATTTATTTAAATGTGTCATAATGCCACATATTGACGGGAGGATTCACTCCACGGCAAAATATGGCACGAAATGACGCTTTGCATTTCACATCATTTTGAATACTTTCTCTAAAATTGTATGTGATTATGCAAAAACAAATTACATGAATTTCACACACCTCTACTTTCTCTTACTGCAGGGGAGCCAAGATAAATGGCACTTCAGTTATCTAAAAGAAAACAACTGAATTAATTTCAGAATTGAAACCTTTTGAGCAGGAGAACATATTTTAAAAAGTGTAGTTGGTACAGACTGGATTCAACTACAGAAGACACTTTGTTGAACAAAGACAAGGAGTATAGTGCTTGGCGGTGTGACAGGAGAGGGGTAAGTGAGAGATAGAGGTGCTCCATCTATGATTATTTTTATATGGCTGTTATTATTTTATTTTCTGCAGGTACCATATTAGGGTTTTGGTCATTACAGAAAACCTTTTTTTCTAATTTTCTTCATAGCCCATGTAGGATCTGTTTATGGAGTGCAGCAGTTGCTCTACCTGCTCTGGAAGTCTTCTCAGCATGATAGGAGAAGAGTCTGTACACAGCAAAGGGTGATAGCTGGTGTGCACTCTGAATATTGAAGTAGAATATGGCGGAAGGCAAATATCAAGGACAAACTATAGAATCTAAAATATTGAAAGCTAAGTATACATTTTCTAAACCTAACTCCACAGATATGTACCGAGACAAAATATATGTATATATATATATTTATCCACAACGATCCTCTCAGATCATGAAACCACACTCACAGCAAATAACTTTCCCAAGTAGTTTATTTTGCAAGGTCTCCAGATTGAAGGAACAACCTTCAATCTGCCATTGATAAAGGCAGTCAGTGCCGAAACGCGTCTGAGCATCCTGCAGGGGCAATAAAGTTTTGTCCTGTACCCCTCGCGAGTGCTAGAATTCTTTCGAAGCTGTGAGATTATATACCATGCTGTTCAAACGTGGACCATGCACCCGCCCGCGAGTGCGGAACCAAGGGAACACTGGAAGCTGTGTGTGTGTGTGTGTGTGTATATATATATATATTCACTGAAAAAACCATAGGTTTCACACACGTTATAGTTAGGAATTAGCATTTAAAAAACCTTGCAAATTCACTGAAAAAACCATAGGTTTCACACATGTTATAGTTAGCTGGACATTTTACTGATAAAAAACCTATGAAATTCCCCCGTTATAGTTAGTGCAGGCAACTATAACTCACGCGACCGCAATCCTCTGCTGATGCTAATACTGTATTTAGACACTTATTTGCCCATGTCTTCTTCCATTAAATTTTAGCTATACATATATTACAAATATTTTTTTTTCATAAAGACACATATGTCATCAGCAGAGGATTGCGGTCGCGTGAGTTATAGTTGCCTGCACTAACTATAACGGGGGAATTTCATAGGTTTTTTATCAGTAAAATGTCCAGCTAACTATAACATGTGTGAAACCTATGGTTTTTTCAGTGAATTTGCAAGGTTTTTTAAATGCTAATTCCTAACTATAACGTGTGTGAAACCTATGGTTTTTTCAGTGAATTTGTACGGTTTTTTTAAATGCTAAGTTACTTTACGCCATTCGTGGCGTGCGCGCCCACTTAACGCAGTTCGTTCCGTGCGCGCACGGTGCACTTCGCGCACCGTGCACGCACAGTGAGCACGCGGTGCGCTTCGCGCACTGTGCGCCCACTTTACGCAGTTAGTGCGTTACGCTGGATGGGCCATGTACGCACGATGCGCTTCGCGCACCGTGCGCACATGGAGGGCATATTATGCGCTTCGTTGTGCAATGTAAACTTATACATTTTTGTTTTTTTAAAATGCCATGCACAAATGGTGCCCTTTGTGCACCATTTGTACACGGGGTGGGGAGAGTATGGTTATTTTTATTTTATTTTTTATTTTTTACCGTACGCGTACGGTAAGCGTAATCGGCGATTTTTCCCCCAAATTTTTTTTGAATTTTGGCCCTTGGGGGTTCTTTGGGGACACCTTCATCAAGGCTAGGTGGTTAGGAGCTGTCTAAACAGCCCCTTTACATGTTTTTCCCCTTTGTTTTTCCTCCCCCCCTCAGAGTGCGAGAGAGAAAATGGCGGCCGCCGCTTCCTGGTTTCGACCGATTCGAATGTTTACTAAGATCTAACAGCCAATCAGAATCGCGCTCGCGCACGTCACCGTACGCGTACGGTAAGCTTACCGTAAGCGCACGGTAAGCGCACCGTAAGCTGCCACAGATATATATATTGATTTAAATGCTATTTTCTCAGGAACTACTGAACAGATTTACACCAGACCTACAAAAGGCACTTCCTTGACCTGAGGACTACCTCTCTGCCAAATTTCAAGTAACTCTGTTCAGCCGTTCGGGCTGTAGCTGTGTCTAAAGGTCCTATGGAAAAATGCATGGGAAAAACGTGTTTTGGGACCCCCCTTTTTTCCCAGCCCCCGCTTGACGAATCCCCCCGAGACTTTCAGGGTAGGAGCGGAGCGTAGCGCCCCACCTATTTTGAAAATTTCGCGAGGATTCGTCGACCGGCGCCAAAGTTATTCCAAATAGAATGTTGCGGATTTCCTATGGAAACAGGGTCCTAACTATAACTACCTACTGGCGACCGCCAGTAGGTAATATATATATATATATATATATATATATATATATTCACTTAAAAAACCATAGGTTTCACACATGTTATAGTTAGCTGGGCATTTTCCTCTTGAAAAACCAATGAAATTCCCCCGTTATAGTTAGTGCAGGCAACTATAACTCACGCGACCGTAATCCGCTGCTGATGACGTCAGATATTACATCACTGTATTTACACATTTATATACCCATGTCTTCTTCCTTTTTTTTTTAGCTATACATATATTTATTTATTTTTCTTCAGAAAGACACATATGTCATCAGTGATGTAATATCTGACGTCATCAGCAGCGGATTACGGTCGCGTGAGTTATAGTTGCCTGCACTAACTATAACGGGGGAATTTCATTGGTTTTTCACGAGGAAAATGCCCAGCTAACTATAACATGTGTGAAACCTATGGTTTTTTAAGTGAATTTGCAAGGTTTTTTAAATGCTAATTCCTAACTATAACGTGTGTGAAACCTATGGTTTTTTCAGTGAATTTGTACGGTTTTTTAAATGCTAAGTTACTTTACGCCGTTCGTGCTGTGCGCGCACGGTGCGCTTCGCGCACGGTGCGTGCCCGGTGGGCACGCGGTGCGCTTTGCGCACCGCGCGCCCACTTCACGCAGTTCGTTCCGTGCGCGCACGGTGAGCACGCGCTGCGCTTTGTGCACCGCGCGCCCACTTTACGCAGTTAGTGCCGTGCACGCATGGTGCACTTTGCGCACCGTGCACGCACGGTAGGAACGCAGTGCGCTACGCGCACCGCGCGCCCACGTTACGCTTAATGGGCCATGTACGCACGGTGCGCTTCGCGCACCGTCCGCACAAGGAGGACACATGATACGCTTTGTTGTTAAGGGTTTTGGCATAAATTGTTATTAGGTTATAAGCCATGCACGTACAGTGCGCAACGCGCAGCGTGCGCACACGGGGGGACTGACATTGCAAGTTAATTTTTAAGCATTTACACCGTGCGCGCACGGTGCGCGAACCTCGCGGAATTTTTTTCATTTCTATAGTGCGCGCTCGCTTCACGCACTCAGCGCATTACCGAAAAAAATTAAAGTTTTTTTAATTGCCCTTGGGGGACCTCTTGGGACCCCTTGACCACTGCTAGGGGGTCAGGAACTGTCCAGCGTGCCCCCTTTACATGTTTTTCTCCTTTGAGTTTCACCCCCCTCTCAGTGCGAGAGACAAAATGGCGGCCGACACTTCCTGGTTTCGACCGATTCGAATGTTTACTAAGATGTAACAACCAATCAGAAGTGCGCTCGCGGACGGCCGAGTGCGCGCACCCTGCGCGCACGCTGCGCGCGTATAGATATATATATTGATTTAAATGCTATTTTCTCAGAAAATACAGAACAGATTTACACCAAACCTGCAAAAGGCACCAAACGGACGTTAGGCCTACCTCTCTGCCAAATTTCACGTAATTCTGTTCAGCCGTTCGGGCTGTAGCTGCGACTAAAGTCCCTATGGAAAAATCCATGGGGAAAACGTGTTTTGGGACCCCCCTTTTTCTCGGCCCCCACTTGACTAATCACCCCGAGACTTTCAGGGTAGGAGCGGAGCGGAGCGCCCCATTAGTTTTGAAAATTTCACGAAGATTCGTCAATCGGCGCCAAAGTTATTCAAAATAGAATTTTGAGATTTCCTATGGAAACTCGGTCCTAACTATAACTATCTACTGGCGACCGCCAGTAGATAATATATATATATATATATATATATATATATATATATATATATATATATATATATATATATATATATATATATATATATATATATATATATATAGTTGAAGGGAGCTGAAACACGTCAATCTGTCCACCGCTGTTGCTAAAATAAATATGGGGCATCGTATTATGTCCCTCGAGTGCCAGCTTTTTCTTGTTTATGAAACAGGAAATTTGGACATTTTTATGTGGGCATGGCGGCCCCATCAACAGCCAGGTACCGAAAGCATTTATTATTAAGGAGGAATATATAACAGAGCACCCATGGGGATGGAATGCAGACGCGAAACTTCATGTCCATCTATAAGATTTCTTGTGTCAAAGGAAAGAAGAAATGCAATCTCATGAGACTCTCTTATGTTCCTATTGATGACATGAACATAAAATAACTGTACAAAGCTTTCAAAGAAAAATCAGGAAAAGGGATAAACAAAAGAAAAACTATTTGTCTCAACAATGTCGCTCTCCCATGCCTAATTGAAGATTGTTGTTTAGAACTTTATTTTACGGCAAATGGGTTTGGGAGAAGTAGTCCCCTGGGGGTTCTGGGTAAGAAAATGTTGGGGGATCCACATGAGCCACACTTCCCTGGACTCCCCTAGTTGTCTAGTTTTCAAAATGTCTGGGTTTGGTCTGTTTCCCAAGATGGCCGTCGAGCCCGAGACCAAAAACGCAGGTGACCCCCTTGCAAAACCAGGTTGTTCTGTGATCGATAATTTTGATGTATGTTTTGGTCCCTTCCCTGTCACGGGAACTTGGCCCACCCACAGAAGTGAGGTAGCATTTTTATCAGGAGACCTGGGGGAACGCTGTGTGGTAGAAAATTTGTGCTGACCCGGTGATCCCACAACATTCCCACACAGAAATGTGAGGAAAATTTGATTTTATTTAGCTAAATATGAGGTTTGCAGGAAATTCTGGGTAAGAAACTGTTGGGGAATCCACACAATCCACATCTCCTAGGTGTCTAGTTTACAGAAGTGTCTGGTTTTGGTTGGTTAACCCAGATGACACACTTGCAAAACCAGGTTGTTTTGTGATCGTCAATTTTGATGCCTTCACAATATGTTTTGGGCCCTTTCCTGTCACTCGGCACTTAGCCCACCCCCACAAGTGAGGTAGCATCTTTATCTGGAGATCTGGGGCAACACTGGGTGGTATGAAATATGTGTGGGCCCAGTGATCTCACAACTTCCCCACACAGAAATGTGAGGAAAATGTGATTCATTTTGCTAAATTGTGAGGTTTGCAGGGGTTCTTCAGCAGCAGTTTTCCCCATTTTTCCCAAAAACCCAAATTTAGCTGTATTTTGGTAAATTTCTCGGTCATCTCCAGGGAAATCCACAAACTCTAGGTACCTTTAGAATCCTCAGGATGTTGGAAAAAAAGAATGCAAATTTGGCATAGATACCTATGTGGCCAAAAAGTTATGGGGGCCTAAGTGCGAACTTCCCCAAATAGCCAAAAAAAGGCTCTGTCTGGGAGTGGAATGAGAGGCCTGGCAGCAAAGGGGTTAAGCATTTAGCATGTACACTTTATCATGTATATGTTGAACTTTACAAACATCTTAGCATGAGCCCTTTTCAACCTTGCACTTTATGAGGCACGATGCACTTTATGAGGTAATAGATTATGAAAATTGGTACACCATAACACCTGAGAAATATCTTATGCAGATCATGTGGGATCAAAAGAGCAGCAAGATGAGCATCATATGGTGACCATGATACTGTAATTGTAAATTCCATTTCCATAGTGGGCTCAAACCCAACCTAGTACCCCATCACTCAAACAGTTTCTTGGCTCCAAAATGATTCAGTTTCTCCAATAAGCAAGTGGACCAGTCTCCCGCTCGTAATTTCCATCTCCATGTGCATCAAAGGATAGTCCTGTATTAAAAGTTGAAGCCAAGATAGTGGTGAAAAAAGTAAAAAAGTGCAAAGTGACAGAAGAGAGAAGCAAAGATTGCATATAATTCAGAAATTGCATAGAGAAGGAGATGGCAACAAAGAACAATCTGTTAAAAATTATGAAAAGTATGAAAATACTGTACAAATTCAGCAAGACACAAGAAAATTGGTAAACAGGACATCAAAGCAAGAATAAAACAAATTGTTTAACCTAAGTAACCATTCATCTCTTCGTCTGTGTTGAGCCCCATAGGTAACTTGGTATTGAGTTCTGCAATGTACCTTGACTCAAGGCTTCTTAAGGCATTCTCCCTGTCACCTCCTTGTATGTTCAATTCTATCAGTGGCAAAAAAGCTGAGCAATGGCACAGTGGTTTGTTGCGGAATCCATTGTTTTTTATTTTTCAAAGTACAGCAGTTCGAAAAGTGACCCAATGCGTTTTGGCCGTAGCCTTCAAATGGTTCAAAGAGTTTATGTATAGAGTGTCCAAGGAAAGTGACCTGCCCATCTAACACCACCATTGAAATAACAGCTAGACTTCTCAAATGTCATTTTCTTGAGTCCCACAGTGTTCCCCATTGCAATCTTCTCTGAATACTCAGATGCTACAATTCACCCACTGCAGGACAAATATCAAGATTTGCGGATTAATTATGTACAAATACATTGCCAGGGTAAAGTACCAGTGTAGGCATACTCGTATATGTCTCTCACAGACTCCATATCAACTACGAGTTGAACGGGTTATCCCTAACATCATCTGTTGGTTAAATTATTCACGTGCAAAATACATTCTGCAAAATTCAATGTGAAAAAATACATAAGTGCTGGTCAGTTACAATTCTGGAGTACCCCAACGGTTCCTCTGGCATGTCTGCACTCTTTTGAATGTACAATAATATTTGTTTTACTCACACACAATATCCACGCAAAATCCAATGTGCACATTTGAATAAGTGCTGGTCAGATTCAATCCTGGAGTACCCCTACGTTTTCTCTGGTATCTCGGTATTCTTTTACATCTGCATTAAGATTCATTATATCCAAACAAGCCCATATAGATTTTCATAAAACATCGAGCAACCATCATGCGGGTACCAATGCTGACTCCAGTACCTGGAAAGTGCATCGTGTCTCTTGAATGCAACTTCATTCATGGAGCACCTTACCCAAATTTGTCATGAATACTCATTAATATTGAGGTATCTAATGTTCATGTTCTGTTACTTCAAAAAGTGCTTTGTGCCTCATGAAATTAAATACTTTCAACAAGAAGCATCATTCCCATATGGTGCACACCTTGCTCCTCTATCGATCCCACATGATCTGCCTAAGACATTTCACAACTGTCATTGCGCCACAAAGTGCAATTTTCGTCTTCACTGTAAGTGGAGCTGAAGACTGAAAAGGCTTTGGAAGGAAACTTTTCCCATCCTTTAAAGCACGCTCTCACAGGTGAAAATGCACGCAAACTAGACTTTACACACCTACTAAAGGAATTTATAAATGTTGCAACCAACAAGGGGAGCAAGCCTACAAAAGGTATGATTATACTCACCTCGTATCGGACTATAATTCCCAGCATGCAGCTGGTTGTCTGAAGAAGTGCCACGCCCACTGTGGGCGGTCTTTCTCTCAATAAAAGGATGGAAAGTGACGAGTGGTGAGTTATTGCCTCCTTCTATGCACAGTCCATAATTAAGGGGCGGAGCAGCCTTGAAACGCGTCGGACATGGTGGAAATCAAGTGACAGTCAGCTTGCGTGCTTCAGCAAGGCGTGAAACCGGATGGTGGGTGAGAGCGTTGAGTGACCTGGCAGAGCTCGAGGGCCTTTGTTTGATGGATATATATATATATATATATGTATATACACCCACACCTTCTCCTTTGTTCTTGGCAAAAAGTACACTGGCGCAGGCTGTGTGTACAAACAGGTTTATTCCATGAAACAGCTCAGCAAGCCTTGGTCACGGGAAAAGTCTCTCTATTTTGAAAATGCCCACGTGGTATTTAAAGGCAGGCCATATTTCCTCTTGAGAGCAGGCATGGGAAAAGTAACTTCAGGTGAGTAGCGTTATTCAAAATAATTCACGCACCCACCTTCGCTCATGGCGTCAGCCTCGTGGCGGTGTAAGCTGCGCAGACCTGGCAGACACGTTCGCCATTCTGGAAGAGAACCACACCCAGAGAAACGGGTCTTTTATTCATACCCCTACGCTAGCCTTGCGTATGCCGAGCCAGCCCACTACGCTAAAGATTTTGGGGGGGAGGGGGCACGTACGCGCTATGTTTTCGTAATCTTCCCTACTGATTGTACTATCATGGTTGCGTCCACTGTCCACTTCACTCAATAGACCATCAGTGTATGTTGACATGTACATCTCTGTGCTCTGCATACGCAAGTCTCTCCGGCAAATCTCCTCAACACTTTGCATTGTATACTTTTATAATCGAGAATCACTTGCCACCTTCGCACATACTTGGCTCCCATCTCTCCCTGCAATCTGCATTGTGGCAGAGGTGCCATGCCATATTTGGTTTGTGTACATGGCTAGCCACCATTCCCACAGCACATAGTGTTGTTGTGTCTGCTAAGTGTACATGTTGTTTGTCATGTTGTATGTGATTATATGAGGGAGCGCGTTTATTCACGAGCAGTGGTTTCTTCCATTTACATATCGCTGTCCTAAAGAGGATACAGAAGTTTTCTCACAGGTGAAAAGTGCGACCACAATGGCAGTCATTCATTACTATGCAAGAATGTCCAACTGCACGACGCTTCTAAGCTTACAACCCCCAATCTTGCGTGCTTTCTTAAAAGCACGCCAACTCCCACAGTCAGACCAACATTCACACAGCTTTCTAACGGCAGTTATCTGGTTCTTAATAACATGGACTGTGTTCTGGAATGTGAGCTGGCATACCGTATGTCCTTACTGTTTCAAACCGAGAAACTTCCTGTGGCAATCTCTATTCCCACCCACACAAAGTAACTCCCAAAGTTTAACTTGGCCTTCAATACCTACTTTGAAAACAGATTTCATTAAACTGAGCAAACTGAAAGCGCTTTTGTTTCAAACAGAAGTGTCCCTCACTTCTGCAAAAGAAATGGATCGACTGCAGATATCACAAACTTCAAGTAAAATACAGTCCCTTTTAAATACGAATCTCCCATTACACTTTGTGAATTGTTACACAATTTTCAACACATCTGACATTCAAGGTCTGGCACACTTTTTTAACACTGTCTCCTCCGGCCTTGTCAAAGGCTGTCAAACTGTTTTTGGAATAATACCAGACTTCATTCATTCGATCATCTCTGGAATAACAGGAACAGTGCCCTAATTCTCGCTCTGTTTGCGGCCATTCTACTACTATTTTTGCTTGTAAAAAATGGCTGTGCTCCCTGTGGTAACAATCATGTCCGACAGAATACGCCTCTAGGCGAAGCTACATCAATACCGTGAAAAAATGGAACAACTTTTCGGCTGCCTGCCTCTATCTATTATCGGAGCCAGCTACAACATGACATTTATTTACACATATGCAATCTGCGTGCAACCATCTTTTTATTGCAAAACTTGCCCATTCGACTGGCGAATGGATCTATGCCTTGCCAACATCCCAACAATCGCTCCCAATATCCAGCAGGTAATGGAGTATCTTGAAAACCACGAACTTGATTGTTCGGGCAGTGGAGCAATGGCCGATGCAACGCAAAAAGGTATCCTGGCGGAATGGGATTCCTGCGCAGCCGCGAAAGATCTCCTGCAACGTGCGACCTTTGACAACATCGCAGATTGCCTGGCAATTCAAATTGCCGCTCCAACATTCGAGGAACATTACTGTCCCTTCGAGGATATGAATTGGATCGCTTCGCTTTTATCACACGATGGCAACAATCGCCTCTTGGAACATTACGCATCTCAACTGCTGAAGAACTTCCGGAGTGCAATCTCCAAGACTTGTAAGAAATTCACGTTATCCTTGGATTGATTTTTTCCAACTTTTTTGACTTTTTCCTATAATTTTTTTTAATACACTTCAATTGAACTATTTTCATATAATAACTTTCTAAGTATGCTCAGGCATTTGAACTCTGTTTTCATTATTGCCCCTTACGTCTCCAGCCTAACCAGGGATGGGTGATGTATGGCCTATGCAAATACGCTATTTAATTGCTAAATTAGCCTAAATCCGACATCCATTTTGAAACCATGTCTATTCTTTCTGCACACGTCTCTCTGCCTGCCTGTTATCCACAAAGCCCTTTCACACAAATTAGCTCATCCTCAGCGTCTGCTAATGAGCCGGCGATCAAAATAAAAAAACACGACATTGTTTAGGAACTGGTTCGCAGAGTGGGGTAATCGTATCCTACCTTTATTTTCATTATAGAATTTACTCATTCATGTCTAATAGTTATTGTTTATGTCACATGGAACTGTAACATGTAATGTGCAATTCCCTGATGCAGGAGTTTAGGTTTGAATACATCAGAAGTGGTTGGAGTTTGCCTCAGCTTGGTGCCTTAGCTCTTGCACAAGAATGTTTTTTTGAAAGGGCTGAAGACAATAATGTATGGTTTAACGAGAAGGGTACTGAATGTGCTTCTGAGAAGCGCAATGTTTGTGTTCCTCCTCAAAGTTCCGATGTGAGTAGAACTATTACCAATTCTGACACGCACCAGATTGAATCTACTGTAGAAGATGTTGCTGACTGTTCTGCTGTTGATAATTTTGTGTTACAAAAAGGAGTACCAGGGTACCTAAGAAGTTGGATGACTACATTTTGGAATATCTTTTTGTTTTTTGTTTTCTTAAAGGATACATGTGGTAATCGTATACTACCTTTATTTTCATTATAGAATTTAGAGTCATTCATGTCTAATAGGTATTGTTTATGTCACATGGAACTGTAACATGTAATGTGGAATTCACTGATTCAGGCGCTTAGGTTTGAATACAGCAGGAGCGGTTGGAGTTTGCCTCAGCTGGATGCCTTAGCTCTTGCACCAGTGGGTCCATTTATGGCACTTAAATAAAGACACTTTTTATATAACTTGCAGACTCCATCGCTTTATTACACACAGCCACTTTCTTAGACACACCTGATTTCACCATTTGTCTTCTGTGGCATTGCAACATTCTGCATTATATTCTTCACGATTATTCCTGCTTGCTAAAACGCTGCATTCGAGTCTTCAGACCAGTAGGTGTGAGTAGTTCGCTTACCACTCCCTGTATAGTATAAACGCATACAAACACTACTTACACAGGTATGCTACAGCGGCCAGTATCCTACAGTGCCCACAGCACATCACTTTACAGCAATCAGCTCACGGCTTACGCTCACGGTTTGATCCCGAGTCTTCAGACCAGTAGAAGTGAGTAGTTAGCTTCCCACTCCTGCTATAGTCTAAACGCATACTAACACCACTTGCACAGCTATGCAACAGCGGCCAGTATGCTACAGCGCCCAAAGCACACCAGTTTACAGCAATCAGCTCACGGTTTAGGCGCACGGTTTCATCCCCAAGTGTACCGGCACCTCACCTCAGCACCATCTCACTCTGGGCAAAACAGCGCTTTCACACCGGTAGGGGTGTATACTTCACTTCACACTCCCTGTATAGCACACCCTAACCACCCCACAGAGCTCACAGCGCTCCTACCCTCCTGTTTCCTACTTTTTTTGCCCTTTTTTCGCCTTACTCGCTTCAACGGAATCACAAAATGGATGCCAAAACTTCCTAGTTGCAACCGTTCGCAGCCAATAACCAGCAACCTCATGCTCCTAACGCCTCAGCCAATCAGATGGCAGAATTCCCAAATATCGATATCTGTAAATTTCAATATTTCTCCAAAACTACTGAACAGATTTACACCAAATAAACAAAAGCGTGCTTTCTAGACCAAGACCCTTCTCCCTGCCATATTTGGGGTAATTCCGTTCACCCGTTCGACCTGTAGCCTTGTCTAAAGTTTCCTATGGAAATTGCATGGAGAAAACATGTTTTGGGACCCCCCTTTTTTCTCGGCCCCCCCTTGACGAATCACCCCCAATCATTCAACATAGGAGCTGATATGAACAAAGAATTAGTTTGGAAAATATCATAAAGATTCATCAAAGTTATAAGCAAAACAAAAAATGCTCTTCCTATGGGAACTTGGTCCTAACTATAACTACCTACTGGCGACCGCCAGTAGGTAATATATATATATATATATATTCACTGAAAAAACCATAGGTTTCACACATGTTATAGTTAGCTGGACATTTTTCTCATACAAAACCAATGAAATTCCCCCGTTATAGTTAGTTCAGTGATGTCATCAGTGATGTCATTTGAGATGTCATCAGTGATGTCATGAGTGATGTCACTGACCATGTCATGAGTGATGTAATATGTGACGTCATCAGCAGTGCATTGCGGGGGCGTGAGTTATAGTTAGCTGAACTAACTATAACGGGGGAATTTCATTGGTTTTGTATGAGAGAAATGTCCAGCTAACTATAACATGTGTGAAACCTATGGTTTTTTCAGTGAATTTGCAAGGTTTTTTAAATGCTAATTCCTAACTATAACGTGTGTGAAACCTTTGGTTTTTTTCAGTGAATTTGTACGGTTTTTTAAATGCTAATTTTTGAATAATTTAATTTAAAAAAAAATGTTTATATTAAAAATAAAATTCCTATGTATTCATTTATATATTATCTGTATCCTTTTATTTGTTTTTGCTTTTTTTTTAAAATTTCAATTAGGATAAAGTTGAACAGTTTTTTTTAATTTTTGCAATTAATTTTTCTCCACTTTTTTTTAATATAAATTTTTGGGGTGCGCGCTCTGAGCGCGCTCCTAGTACAATTTCGTAAGTTTTTTATGAATACCGTCGTACGTTATTTACGTACGCATATATACGTCATAGTGCGCGCTGGGAGCGCGCGCCCAGTACATATGCGTACGTACATACGCATGCGTGCGTGCGTCCCACGCGCTCCACGCGGTTTACTTCCGCATACGCTTAAATTACGCGCAATAACGTTCGCGTATACGTGCGTTCAACGTATGCGCGCTACGTACGCGCATATGACGTATGCACATGCGCTCCTACGCGTTCGCGCATGCGAAATCACGAGGTGCGCGCTCGGAGCTTGCGCAGTGCGCGCACCTCGGGTTATATGCTTAATAAAACAACACTTCTTATTGGTTATCATTACTTTCAGTTTCTGATTGTTTCAACACCACACCCAATCCCCTCATGGCAAGTCATGTGATCAAGAATCATCACTTTTGATTGGTTTGAAGTACTTTCAGTTCCAGATTCTTCCCAAACCACACCTACTCCCCTCATTATTAGTTCTGATTCCTTTGGAGAAGGAGCTATTCTGTTGTTGAGAGACAATGGCTGAACAGCAACCATCTTCAGACAGTGACCAGGACACTCTTGAGAGGCAGAGGAGCAGGAAGCAGAAAGACAGCTTTATATGGCAGTTTTTCACTTTTCCAGAGGGACAAAAAAAGGTAAATGCACCTAAAGTTACATGTGTACTTTGTCAAAAAGTCTTGTCACGTGGGAATCCTAACAAGAAGTATTCTTTTAGCATTCACACTATGTTGAGGCATGTTGACAAAATGCATCCAGTGACTTTTCGTCGAGCTTCTGGAGCAAACCCTCCACCTGCTCAACCGACGACATCTGCAGCAGCTCAGCCGAGCACATCTTCGGCAGCTCAGCCGAGCACTTCTTCTGCAGTGGTGCCTTTGCCTTCTTCCACACCTCGTTTTGGACCACCTTGTTTTGCGAGGATGTCCACACGCTGCACTGATTGCGGTAAACTTATTTCTGTGTGTGAGACCAGTCTTGATCTCATTCAGAGAAAATTTGATGCGCATGAGTGCAGTAGGCCATAGATGTTTTTTCTTTTTTTTCGTTTTTCTCTTCCTGTTTCCCTCCATTAACTCAAGGGCTCTTTTAAGAGCCACTTAAAAACTAAACCCCAAAAATTTTTGGGGGGGATTTATTTGTATTTTTTTTTTGAAATTTTTTTTTCAAAGTATTTTGCAAGGGAACCGAATTTTTTTTTTTTTCTTTCCAGTTCTGCAGAAAAAGAAAAAAAGTATTAATATTCAATCATACATTACAAAAAGCATTACATGTTTTTACATATTTTACAGAACAACAACTTCACAAATTAAATCTCAGCCAACAATTCCTATATGCACACAGACTCATGCTGTGTTGGTAGGCACAAAACACAGGCTGCCCCTTTCCTGAGACTGAAATTCTTACATAACTAATGCTAATTTCAAATGTGCTACCATTTTCCTCTCTTTTCTTTCAAAGTGATTTCTGCTAAATCCTAACCATCACAATTAAAAAGAAGCTGTCCTTTTCTTTCAACTGCAAGTCTTACTTTTCAACAGCAACACAAATTAAATCTCTGTCAACAATTCTTCTCTGCACACAGACTCATGGTTTGATGGTAGGCACAAAACAGTATTCCTCATTGTTACCAGTACATATTAACTTATGGTGAAAACAAACTCCTTAATATCTTACAAGTTCAAGACAGTTAAATATCTCCCAAACCTCAAAATGTAAAACATAACTTTTGAAGAAGATTCACAATTCTAATATTTTTCTCAAAAATCACCACATACTTCCCCTCTCAAACTCATAACTCACCTTTAAAATTAGTTACTTGTGAAAGAAATGTGCCACTCAAACAGCAGACTATCAGAGTCAGAATATCAGAGCTCTACACCTCTCTCCTCTCTGCAGAACCAGTAAATGGCAATGTTTCCCTCTCTTTTTTCACACATATACATGTTAATTTCAAATCTCAGTGCTTCCCACTTTTTTTCAAATGAAATCACACATTTCTATTGGTTGAAAACTTCAACCCCTTTCCAAATGTACCCTTCCCCCAACTTGTCTCCTGCCTGCTACCATAGCAACAGGTCATGGAACACTGCTGTGAGGAGAGAGGTCAGAAGTTCAGCAGACAATGTTTCATATCCAAAGAGCAAGAGTGCTTGACTTTTCAAACCTAACAGCCAATCCATAGTAATGTTCTTTGGTAACACATTTTTCTGTACCAATACAAAACATGCTTTTTAAAATTTAAACATACAGCCTAGTTTTTAGTGTAGAATGGTTTCAAACAGCCAATGAGTTCTTTTTATAAAAAAACTATGTGTGCCCCCATTTTTCATCTGTCTTTCATTTCATTTTGCCTTTCTACTGAAAGACACCTCCTGAGTGCATCCAGAGCTCCTTGGAAGATGTTCACAGTGTGGATTGTAGGTCACAGCTATGTCTTCTGGAGTGAAAAATTTGCAGAAAAAAGAGGTATGGTGAGAGACCTTGCTTTGCCAAATGTAGACATTAAATGGATTGGTCAGAGAGGGTTAAAGTGGCACCAATTAATGCCTTTGGTGAAAACCTTTCTACATCTCCCACAGCCTAACCTTATTATTGTGCACTGTGGTGGTAATGACCTAGGCACTTTAACTGGGGTAGGTCTGGAAATGCTTATTAAGGACACCTTTGTGCAATTGATGTCGCTTTTTCCACAAACTGCCTTTGTATATTCTAACATATGCCAAAGGCAAAAGTGGAACTGGTCCAACCAATTTTGTCCGCAGATTGACAAAGCAAGGAAGCACGTCAACAAATCTATTTCTGCTTTCCTCAGAGACTATGGTATGGGTTCATTATACCACAACAACTTGCGTTACAACATGCAAGACATTTATAGAGGAGATGGTGTACACTTCACTGATGAAGGCAACAGAGTCTTCCTCTTGAACTTTAGACTCTGCATCGGTACTTACTTGTAGGTACCAAAAAACACACAATAAACACAAGGGCTCTTTTTAGAGCCACCTTATATCTTTTTACTTAATTGCGAATTTTTTTTAATTTTTTTGTTTTTAAAATTTTTTCAGGTGCGCGCTGGGTGCGCGCACTTGGCGATATTTTTTTTCAAAATATAAATGGTTTTTTTTGCCCTACAAGGTCCTACTGTGACCCCCTGTGGGTCAATATCTCCCCACTCTGCCCCCTTTTCAAGTTCTCCCCCTTTGTTTCTCATCCCCTCTTTATGCGAGAGACAAAATGGCGGCCGCCGCTTCCTGATTTCCACCGATTCGAATGTTTACTGACATCTACCAGCCAATCAGAAGTGCGCTCGCGCTCGGCAAGGTGCGCGCACAGGACTTGCTCAGTGCGCGCACGCTGCGCGCTTACAGATATATATATTGATTTAAATGCTAATTTCTCAGGAAATACTGAACAGATTTACACCAAACCTGCAAAAGGCACTTCATGGACCTTATGGCTACCTCTCTGCCAAATTTCACATAATTCTGTTCAGCCGTTCGGGCTGTAGCTGCGACTAAAGTCCCTATGGAAAAATGCATGGGGAAAACGCGTTTTGGGACCCCCCTTTTTTCTAGGCCCCCGCTTGACGAATCACCCCGAAACTTTCAGGGTAGGAACTGAGCGGAGCGCCCCATTAGTTTTGAAAATTTCGCGAAGATGCGTCAACCGGCGCCAAAGTTATTCAAAATAGAATTTTGAGATTTCCTATGGAAACACGATCCTAACTATAACTATCTACTGGCGACCGCCAGTAGGTAATATATATATATATATATATATATATATATATATATATATATATATATATATATATAGCGTGAACTCAACCCGCAGAGATTGAAACGCTTTCCATAAACACCAGTTAGATTGCAGATGGTCGCATTCATTTTAGTTTTTTTAGGCATGGGTAGATTAAGTGATGTGCCTAGAATCACAAGAGTGTTCAGCCAATGCCGAGACTAGAACCTGGTTCCCCAGTTCCCCAGTCTGCAGCTCTGGCCGGAATGCCACATCCACTCCCAAATATTCTCCCCTTTGATGAATCTGCTCTCTCTACGGCTCTGTATGCACGGAATATTCACAGTGGGCCCTGGTGATGGGGGATGTGTTTCCAGTACTAAGTGCAGGTCAGGCGGCTAATTAGGCACCTCCCGATTCTCCATCTCTCATTTCCGATCCTCCGATAGGGGGGAGTAGGAAGGGGGAGACAGCAGCCCGCAGGCTGCACTGCACCTAGGCCCAGCATTAAAACAAGCATTGGCAAAGCCAATAAGTCTTGCCTATCGCGATCTATTGGCTTTCTTATTGTTTTAAGCCATGATGCAGCTGCGTACAGATTCCAGCATGTCCTTGATTTTCTCATCCCCAGACGCGGTTGTGCAGGAGACAGAGGAGCCGGCAGACTCAGGCCGCAGGAGCTTAATGAGGCCTGATACCTTCCCAACCCATTCTTCGGAAGTCAACGGGCTCAGTGCTTCCTGGCAGGTAGGGAGCACTGCACTGAGAGAGTTATACCCCTTACAGGTGCGCTATCACCGCTACCCATGACAAGCTTAGCATGACTGCAGGGCAGGAGACCCATGCCACCCATTACGGTCTTTGCATCACAGCACTGCAAGAGGTCCATGCCACCCATGACGGGCTTTGCATCACAGCAGGGAAGGAGGTCCATGCCACCCATGATGGGCTTTGCATCACAGCATGGCAAGAGGTCCATGACAGGCTTTGCATCACAGCATGGCAGGAGGTTCATGCCACCCATGACGGGCTTTGCATCACAGCATGGCATGGGGTCCATGCTGTTAGACCTGCCAGCCCTTTGGCTGTCACCTCCTCATTTTTCTTCCTTTACCCTCTAATTTTTCTGTCCACCAGTTTTTTTGGTGTTGACTATGAGGCTCTGGGCGCAGAATTATCACTAATTGATGGTGTGGCGCAAGGTGCTTCCCTAAAATGGAGGGAGAGAAAGAGCTCCTCCACAAAATGGTGGCCTAAACTGTCACCTCAGATCCTGGGTCATAGGCTGGCATGAGTGGTTCCAGAACCTTCTGGGCCACTCTAGACAGTCAAGGCCCAGGCTATGTATAGAGGTGAGGTGCGACGGCCATTTTGTGTGAAGTGAGGTAGTCAGGAGCAAGGCACCTGAGTGGGGAGGTAGGTGCGCTGGAGGGGGGAACTGACTGTTCTTAGGGCCTGCTTATCCCCCCCCCCGGTTGACACTACCCCCTACCTAGTGACCTAGCCCTGCCGTCAGCCTCTGACCCTGGGATCACGTCAACCTTTTGTGCTCCCCGCCTAGCCAGGACCTCTGAAGAGAACCGGGAAGAGAGTTACCATCTCCGACTTTATCCTCTACATCCCTGCTGTTGCCCGGGGCCCCGCCGCTGCCGTCGCAGCCTCCGCAACGTGGCCCTCTGTGAGGAGAGGGCCGCTGAAATTCCAAGTAGGCCGTGCTAGGCGGCGCGTAGGCCTGAAGCCAAGGACTCTGATCACCTCACGGGGGCGGACTGCCGAACGCCGCCCCCGCTGTTGCGCCATTGGTCGATTGGGCCGCACCCTGCAGACCGCACTGCCATTGGCGGCTGCGGGCACGGGCCTCTGCAGCCGCAGGGAGATCCCTGGAAGCGTCGGAAAAACCCTGCGGAGCTCCCCGGCCACGTCTGGCCCGACCGGGAGCCCCGCGCCATCCCCCTCGACCCGGAGGTCGTCGGGAGGGGATCCGGAGTTCACCCGTCCCCTGGCCCGAGTGACGGAGCCGACTGCACTGACCCGCGAGGGTCGAAGAGCCAGGTAACCCCCGGGGGAGGCGGGCGGAAGGCCGGAGAGAGGCCCAGAGTTCGCCCCTCCCCTGGGGAAATTACTCGCCAGGCCCAGCACGCCCCGACTCTGATCCGTGACCCAGGTCCCCAGACCTCTTGCCCTCTGAAGGGCTCCAGGAAAGTACATTGGCCCCGAGGACCCCGCCCAATACGGAGTGGCCCGTGAAGGCCTCGTGCACTTGCCAAAGGGGGCGCTCCGATTAGAGGCCATATTTGGAGACACTATTGCGGGGCTAGGCACTATGCTCAGGTGCCAGTTTCAAAGCGCTAGTGAATTCCCCATTTGAAGCGCCATTGAGGTACTGAGGACACCGCTATGTTCAGATGTCCCATTTGAAGCACTATATGCCTGCACCCTGTTTAAAAGACTCTATTTGAAGCACTATGAAATGGCTATGTGCAGCGCTATGTTGAAAGGCTCTATTTAAAGTGATATGGAATTGCTATGTACAGCGTTATGTTAAATGCCAGGTTTTAAAAGCGCTATTGAATTTGCTGTGCTGTGTTTGACGCTCCCCAGGATCACCAGGTGGCGCGCTTGATTCCATGCCAGGTTTATGGTATTTAAGTACTGCCAATCTAGTCACAATGAAGTGCTGTTGATCTTAATGTGATTTAGATAAAACTGATTGGTTTCATTTGAAAAAGAAGAAAAACGTGATAAAAGGAAAGATAATTTCTTGGTGTAGCGTCGTTTTTAGTGATGGTACACTGGAGTGCTGAGCTGAGTGTGACGCAAGCACGACATGTTACTCTGGAACGAGGCCTTTCCACCTGAGCCAAGCTACCGTAGGTCTCTAGGTCCAACAAGTTGGTGTTCAGCGGTGGGATCCTGAGCTTGTGCTGGCGTCCACTCATCAGCAATTCAATGTGCGCCACGCACCCTACACCTGATTTTAGTTTTTTATTGGAGTTTTCTCCAGGTTGTCTCCCTGATTGGATTTTTTTTGGATTTTCCGAAATTATCCCTGTCCTGTGGTGTGGCTTTCTTTTTAAAGAAAGTTCTTCTTACCTTGTGAGTTCTTTTCCGCATTGTTTAGGGCCCCACCTGGCAGGATGGAGTTTGAGCTGGGTAGTCTAGAAGAGTATACTGTAACCCAGCTAAAGGAATTTTGCCAGGAGAGGGGGGTATTTTTCAAGTGGGGAGCAAAGAGAGAGGAGCTCCAGACTAGCTTGAGAGCCTGGGTGATGGCCCACCCTAGCGGGGAACGGGAAGAGGAGGGACCGGAACCGGACACCACGGAAGGGGCAGAGTCACTTCTCCCCCCTGAGAGCAGCAATATGGTTGCAGGACCCAGGGCGCCTTCAAGCGCCGGTAGTAGCGCTTCAGCGGGAAGCTTGTCTTCGGCTGACTTAACCGATAGGAGGGAGGAGAGGCAATTCAGGATGGAATTAGCCCGCTTGGAGAAGGAGAGGGAAGAGCGGAGGTTCCTTCATGAGCTCCATTTGAAAGAATTGGATCTCAAGGCCCTTCAGTTAGGGACCCCCAGTAGTCCTGTTGGTGGCAGCGTACAGAAAGAAGTTCCCAGGGAGCATAGACCCCACTTACCAAAGGACGTAGTTGCTAGCTACGGTGTTGGGGACGACATCGCCAAGTGGTTGGCTGCCTAAGAGGTCTCCTTGCGAGCCCATGGGATCCCGGAAACTCAGTGGGGGGGGTGGTCTGTACAGGTACATGCCTCCGGTGGGGAGGGATGCCCTTTTAGCCGTAGAACAACGGGAGCAGACCAACTACCCCACCATGAGGGTCGCCTTGATTAGGAAGTTTGGGCTGACCCCTGAGAAGTACAGGCAGAGATTCCGGGGTAGCCAAAAGCTGTCCACCCAGAACTGGGTGGACTTCCTGGACTACGCCAAAAAGGCTTTGGAGGGCTGGGTGCAGGGCAGTGAGGTGAAAGACTACGAGGGGTTGTATAACCTGTTTTTGAGGGAGCACCTCCTCGAGAAAAGTTTTCCAGAGCTGCGTCAACACCTGGTGGACAGCAAGCTGACTAATCCTAGGAAGCTTGCGGAGGAGGCAGATATCTGGGCTAGTACCCGGGTGTCTTCAAAAGGAACTGGGGGGGATTCCCAAAGGACTGGACAGGGCGCTCCCCAGAAGAAAGAGGGAGGAGACAAAAAGAAGGAGTTCCCTAAAGGCCCCCAAAAGAGTTCGCAGGGAAAGGGATCAGGATTCCCTCCTAAGGTTGGCCCCCACAAACCCCCTTATCCTGACCGTGGTCAGCAGCCTAGGGTTGTCCGTTGCTATGAGTGTGGTGAGATTGGGCACTACAAGGGGGATACCAAGTGTCCCAAGAGACCACACCCTCCCACTGGAGGAAAGACCCCTGGGGTGGCGAGTGCAGTGCTCGGGGAGGAGTTGCCCCTAGATAAGGGAGGTGAGTGGGCAGGGCTAACATTAGTGTCCCTGGGAGACTGTGAGATGGTTCCTAAGACCCATGTGCCCTCGAATACTACCAAGTACCGGCAATGGGTCACCATCAATGCCCAGAGGGTGGAGGCTCTGAGGGACACAGGAGCCAGCATGACTATGGTAAGGAGTCAGCTGGTGTCCCCAGAGCAGGTGGTTCCCAACGTAGTCCACCCGGTTGTGATGGCTGACAACCGAGAGGGTCACTATCCGGTGGCTCAGATTCCCTTTGAGTGGGGAGGGGTTGCGGGTCCTCTTCGAGTTGCAGTAAGCCCTGCCATGCCGGTCGACTGTCTGTTGGGAAATGACCTTGAACATACGGCTTGGAAGGAGGTCGAGTTCAAGGCTCATATGGAGATGTTGGAGTCGCCTGAGTGGACTTGTGCCAACACGCGGTCCGTGACTGCCCGGAGGGGGAGTTCACAGAGGTTGGAGCCTGAGACAAAGGCCCAACCAGCTGCCAAAAAGGGTAAACGGGGACAGGGGAAGCCTGCCCCGGCATCTGCACCTCGTAAGATGGATGGGGCAACTGATGTGGTCCCGGAGTCCACAGAGGGGGATGTGACTTCCCTGGAGGGCTTACCTACCCCTGCAGAATGGCAGGTGGAGGGAGGACCTACCAGGGAGGAGTTTTGTCGGGCCCAGAAGGAGTGCCGCACCCTTGAGGGCTTACGGCGGCAGGACGAAGCCCAGGCAGTGGGTAACGTCTCGGGGAACTTCCACATATATTGGGAAGATGGTCTCTTCTATAGCGAACCCAAGGCTCCGGTGCATGGATCATCCTGGGCCTTGGTGGTTCCCCAGCATTACCGAGCCTTCCTTTTGGAATTGGCTCATGAGATACCCTTGGCAGGACACTTGGGACAGGACAAGACCTTTGCTCGGCTTGTCCCTCACTTCTACTGGCCTCAGATGAGGATTACATCCAACACTTTTTGTAGGACGTGTGTCACCTGCCAAGCTAGTGGGAGAACAGGGGTGAAGCTGAAGGCTCCCCTGGAACCACTGCCTGCAATGTCGATGCCCACCCTTTGAGAGGGTGGGCATCGACATTGTTGGGCCATTGGATCCCCCAACGTCTGCCGGTCACAGGTTTATCCTGGTTCTGGTGGATCATGCCACCCGGTACCCAGAGGCAATTCCTCTGAGGACCATTACCGCACCTGCGGTGGCACGGGCCCTGATGGGGATTTTCACCCGGATGGGTTTCCCCAAGGAAGTTGTGTCCGACAGAGGTGCCAACTTCATGTCGGCATATATGCGGGCTATGTGGAAGGAGTGTGGAGTCACCTACCGGTTCTCCACCCCTTATCACCCTCAGACCAATGGTCTGGTGGAGTGGTTTAATAAAACCTTGAAGGGCATGATCAGGAGTCTGCCCGAGAGCCTGCGGAGGAAATGGGACGTCCTCCTGCCTTGTTTGCTGTTCTCCTACAGGGAGGTACCGCAGAAGGGAGTGGGCTTCAGCCCCTTCGAGCTGTTGTATGGGCACCCTGTTCGTGGGCCCCTCAGCCTGGTGAAGAATGGATGGGAAAAGACTCCCAGAAAACTTCCCCCGGATGTGGTGAGCTACATGCTGGCCTTTCATAGCCAAATGGCTAGGTTGTGGAAGCAAGCTTCCGAAAACCTAGAAGCCAGCCAGACGGTCATGAAGGAGTGGTATGACCAAAATGCTCACCCGGTGGAGCTGGAGCCTGGCCAGAAGGTGTGGGTCATGGAGCCTGGAGAGCTTAGCGCCCTCCAGGATCGCTGGTCAGGCCCCTTTGAGGTGATTGAGAAGAAGGGCAAGATCACCTATGTGGTGGATCTTAAGACCCCTAGGCAGCCCCATCGGGTGCTCCATGTCAACCGCCTCAAGCCCCACCAAGAGAGATCAGAGGTCACTTTGATGATGGTGACTGATGGGTCAGAGGAAGAGGAAAGTGAACCTCTCCCTGATCTTTTCGCTTCCCAAGAAAAGGATGGGTCGGTAGAGGGAGTGATCCTCTCACCATCTCTAACTCCCGAACAGCGGAGAGACTGCCGCCAGGTTCTGGAGCAGTACGCTCCACTGTTCTCACTTATCCTGGGAAGGACTCATCTGTGTACCCATGATGTGGTCACAGGGGACAGCCCACCTGTGAAGTCCAAGTCCTACCGCTTGTCGGATAAGGTGAAGGCTAGCATCCATGGTGAAGTCACTAAGATGCTGGAGCTGGGAGTAATTGAACCTTCAAGCAGTCCCTGGTCCAGTCCGGTGATACTGGTACCTAAAGCTGCCCCGCCGGGCACCACCCCTCAGGTTCTGTGTGGATTACAGGGGACTGAACTCTGTGACGAAGACCGATGCTCATCCTATCCCGAGGGCGGATGAGCTCATTGACCGGTTGGGAGCTGCCCATTATCTGAGTACCTTTGACCTTACATCCGGGTACTGGCAGAACTCCCTGACAGATGGAGCAAAGGAAAGGTCAGCCTTCTCCACACCTGAGGGTCACTACCAGTTCTGCGTGATGCCCTTTGGGCTCAAGAACGCCCCTGCCACTTTTCAGCGGCTGGTGAACCAGGTCCTCTATGGGATGGAGGCTTTCTCGGCTGCTTACCTGGATGACATCGCTGTCTTCAGCAGCAGCTAGGAGGACCATTTGTGTCACCTTCAGGCTGTCCGTCAGGCCCTGCAGCAGGCGGGTCTGACGATCAAGGCAAGCAAGTGCCAGATCGGGCAGGGGTCGGTAGTGTACCTCGGTCACTTGGTGGGTCGGGGCAAGGTGCAACCCCTCCAGGCCAATATTGAAACCATCATGGCCTGGGAATCCCCCAAGACTCAGACGGAGGTCCGAGCCTTTCTGGGCCTCACCGGTTACTACCGATGCTTCGTCATGGGGTATGGTACTATCGTGGCTCCCTTGACTGAGCTTACATCAAAGAAGCACCCTCGATGGGTAATATGGACCGAGGTGTGTCAACGAGCCTTTGACACCTTGAAACAAGCAATGTGTGCGGCGCCTGTCCTCAGGGCCCCCGACTTCTCCAAAGAGTTCATCGTCCAAACGGATGCGTCGGAGCATGACATCGGGGCAGTGCTGTCGCAGCTCAATGAAGAGGGTCTGGACCAACCTGTGGTTTTCTTATCCAGGAGACTACTCCCCCGGGAACAGAGGTGGAGTGCGATCGAGCGGGAGGCTTTTGCGGTGGTGTGGGCTCTGAAGAAGTTGCGACCATACCTGTTTGGCTCGCACTTCCTGGTTCAGACCGACCACCGGCGCCTCAGGTGGCTGATGCAAACGAGGGGCGAGAATCCTAAGTTGTTGAGGTAGTCCATCTCCCTACAGGGAATGGACTTTAGGGTGGAACATCGCCCTGGAGTGGACCACGCAATGCTGACGGTCTCTCCAGGTATTTCCGCCTTAGTGAAGAGAACACCCAAGGGATTGGGTAGCTCTCCCCGCTTTCAGCTGGGGGGACGCGTGTTAGACCTGCCAGCCCTTTGGCTGTCCCCTCCTCATTTTTCTTCCTTTACCCTCTAATTTTTCTGTCCACTAGGTTTTTTTGGTGTTGACTTAGAGGCTCTGGGTGCCCCATTATCACTAATTGATGGTGTGGCGCAAGGTGCTTCCCTAAAATGGAGGAAGAGAAAGAGCTCCTCCACAAAATGGTGGCCTAAACTGTCACCTCAGATCCTGGGCCATAGGCTGGCATGAGTGGTTCCAGAACCTTCTGGGCCACTCTAGACAGTCAAGGCCCAGGCTAAATATAGAGGTGAGGTGCGACGGCCATTTTGTGTGAAGTGAGGTAGTCAGGAGCAAGGCACCTGAGTGGGGAGGTAGGTGCGCTGGAGGGGGAACTGACTGTTCTTAGGGCCTGCTTTCCCCCCCCCCCCTCGGTTGACACTACCCCCTACCTAGTGACCTAGCCCTGCCGTCAGCCTCTGACCCTGGGATCACGTCAACCTTTTGTACTCCCCGCCTAGCCAGGACCTCTGAAGAGAACCGGGAAGAGAGTTACCATCTCCGACTTTATCCTCTACATCCCTGCTGTTGCCCGGGGCCCCGCCGCTGCCGTCGCAGCCTCCGCAACGCGGCCCTCGGTGAGGAGAGGGCCGCTGAAATTCCAAGTAGGCCGTGCTAGGCCGCGCGTAGGCCTGAAGCCAAGGACTCTGATCACCTCACGGGGGCGGACTGCCGAACGCCGCCCCCGCTGTTGCGCCATTTGTCGATTGGGCCGCGCCCTGCAGACCGCACTGCCATTGGCGGCTGCGGGCACGGGCCTCTGCAGCCGCAGGGAGATCCCTGGAAGCGTCGGAAAAACCCTGCGGAGCTCCCCGGCCACGTCTGGCCCGACCGGGAGCCCCGCGCCATCCCCCTCGACCCGGAGGTCACCAGGAGGGGATCCGGAGTGCATGCGTGCCCTGGCCCGAGTGACGGAGCCGACTGCACTGACCCGCGAGGGTCGAAGAGCCAGGTAACCCCTGGGGGAGGCGGGCGGAAAGCCGGAGAGAGGCCCAGAATTCGCCCCTCCCCTGGGGAAATTACTCGCCAGGCCCAGCACGCCCCGACTCTGATCCGGGACCCTGGTCCCCAGACCTCTCGCCCTCTGAAGGGCTCCAGGAAAGTACATTGGCCCCGAGGACCCCGCCCCATACGGAGTGGCCCGTGAAGGCCTCGTGCACTTGCCAGAGGGGGCGCTCCGATTAGAGGCCATATTTGGAGACACCATTGCGGGGCTAGGCGCTATGCTCAGGTGCCAGTTTCAAAGCGCTAGTGAATTCCCCATTTGAAGCGCCATTGAGGTACTGAGGACACCGCTATGTTCAGATGTCCCATTTGAAGCACTATATGCCTGCACCCTGTTTAAAAGACTCTATTTGAAGCGCTATGAAATGGCTATGTGCAGCGCTATGTTGAAAGGCTCTATTTAAAGTGATATGGAATTGCTATGTACAGCGTTATGTTAAATGCCAGGTTTTAAAAGCGCTATTGAATTTGCTGTGCTGTGTTTGACGCTCCCCAGGATCACCAGGTGGCGCGCTTGATTCCATGCCAGGTTTATGGTATTTATGTACTGCCAATCTAGTCACAATGAAGTGCTGTTGATCTTAATGTGATTTAGATAAAACTGATTGGTTTCATTTGAAAAAGTAGAAAAACGTGATAAAAGAAAAGATAAAGCTTTTCTAACTTTTCTAATTTCTTGGTGTAGCGTCGTATTTAGTGATGGTACGCTGGAGTGCTGAGGTGAGTGTGACGCAAGCACGACATGTTACTCTGGAACGAGGCTTTCCACCTGAGCCAAGCTACCGTAGGTCTCTAGGTCCAACACATGCCACAAATGACGGACTTTGCATGACGGTAGGGCAAGAGGTCCATGCCATCCATGACAGGCTTTGCATCACAGCATGGTAAGGGGTCCATACCACCCATGACAGGCTTTGCATGATGGCAGGGCAGGAGGTCTATTCCACCCATGACAGGCTTTGCATCACAGCACGGCAAGAGGTCTATGCCACCCATGACGGGCTTTGCATCACAGCATGGCAGGAGGCCCATGCCACCTATGACGGGCTTTGCATCACAGCATGGCAAGAGGTCCATGCCACCCATGACGGGCTTTGCATCACAGCAGGGCAGGAGGTCCATGCCACCCATGACGGGGTTTGCATCACAGCATGGCACGAAGTCCATGCCACCCATGACGGGCTTTGCCTCACCGCATGGCAGGAGGTCCATGCCACCCATGACGGGCTTTGCATCACAGAATATCAAGGGGTCCATGCCACCCATGACGGGCTTTGCATGGCAGCAGGGCAGGAGGTCCATGCCACCCATGACAGGTTTTACATCACAGCAGGGCAGGAGGTCCATGCCATCCATGACAAGCTTTGCATCACAGCAGGGCAAGAGGTCCATGCCACCCATGACGGGCTTTGCAAGACAGCAGGGCAGGAGGTCCATGCCACTCATGATGGGCTTTGCATGATGGCAGGGCAGGAGGTCCATGCCACCCATGATAGGCTTTGCATCACAGCATGGCAGGAGGTCCATGCCACCCATGATGGGCTTTGCATGACAGCAGGACAGGAGATCCATGCCACCCATGATGGGCTTTGCATGACAACAGGACAGGAGGTCCATGCCACCCATGAGGGGGTTTGCATCACAGCTGGGAAAGATGTCCCTGCCACCCATGATGGGTTTTGCATGATGGCAGGGCAAGAGGTCCATGTCACCCATAACGGGCTTTGGATGACAGGTCGGCAAGAGGTCCATGCCACCCATGTCGGGGTTTGCATCACAGCACAGCATGAGGTCCACGCCACCCATGATGGGCTTTGCATAGTCTTGTATAGACCCCCAGGGCAGGCAGGGGCTTTTTTGAAGTCCATTGGCGATGTTATTGCTCCAGTGGCCTCCAGATTTAAACATTTCCTCATCTTGAGGGATTTTAACATACACATGGATCAACAGGACACCATGGATACGATTTCTCTGCTAGAATCCATCGATGCACTCAGTATTGTACCATGCGTATTTGCCCCCACGCATGTGAAAGGTCATACCCTTGGTCAGGTATCTGCGAATTGCCAAATTCAGACAGAGACTCCTTTACCCCTACTCTGGTCAGACCACTATCTGGTCAGTTTCAAGCTACCTAAATTGACAAAGCACTTATTGACTCAGGTTAAGCAGCCATCTTCTACCTCCAGACCTTTTCACAAGATCACCCTGGCTGCTCTCAAATACGAACTAGACCTACTTCCTCCTACACTTACTGGTGAGATAGAGCTGGATGCAGAGGCTCTAGTAAAGTGGATTGCACATGGCATTCTGGCGCTTTCCCCTCTTACCCCGTGCCCTATCAGAATAATCAGATGCTCAGCCCCCTGGTTTAACGATACCCTGCGTCAGTGCAGAAAGGACTGCAAACGCCAGGAAAGTGCTTGGAGGAAGGATTTTAAGGCAGAAAATAAAAGGAATTATAAAGAGGCCTTAAGAGACGATCACAAAAAGATGCAGGTAGCTAAGAAGAGTTTCTTCGCTTCTACAATTGAATCTGCAAGAAACAAAAGCAGAGACATTTTTGACATCGTCAAAAGCTTCTCCTCACCTAGGGCTGCGATGAGGCTCTCTCCCCCCTCTGACGAGTGGATTGGTAATCTAGCTAACTTTTTCTATACGAAGATCATAACTATACAATCCTCATTTGATTGCCCGGGTGTGAAAGATGTGCTGGCCACCCTACGGACTGCCCCCCAGTGTCAGGAAGATAGGGCCTCTATCTCCATCTTCCCGCCCATGCCCTTAGTGATATCCCTGGCAATAATGAAGGGTTTGAAATCTGGCTCGCCTGTGTACACATGCCCGGCCAAATTCTTGGCTTCTATGGCAGAGATTTTGAATCCCATTGTAAACAGTGTTTTGAACACGTCTCTCCTTAACGGCCAGGTCCCAGTGAGCTGGAAGAGCGCTAAAATAATTCCTCTATTAAAAAACCAACGGCTGATCCTATGGTCTTAACTAACTACAGACCCATCTCTCTTCTGCCCTTCTTTGCAAAAACAGTTGAGAAATACGTTCATACAGTGATCAGCGATTTCGCAGAGGCTAACAACCTGTTTTATCCAAGTCAGTCTGGCTTCAGGCAGAATCTTAGTACAGAGACGGCATTGTTGGAAGTCTCTGAATCCATCAGAGAGACCCTGGATGCAGGCGGCAAAGTGGTCCTGGTCCTCTTAGACCTCGCTGCAGCTTTTGACACCGTGCCCCACGGCCACCTCCTGCAGAGGCTGAGGGAGTGCGGGTTCGAGGGCACTGTGTTGAAGTGGTTCGTCTCCTTTTTAGAGGGTAGAAATCAGGAGGTCTGGTCACCTCCATTCTCGGCCAGTATGCCACCCTTGAGTGTGGGTATGCCACCGGGCTCTATCTTGAGCCCTGTACTTTTCAATCTGTACATGGCCCCCCTGGCTACCCTGGCTGAAGAGAATGAGGTCACAATAATATCGTACGCCGACGAAACTCAACTGCTGTTCACCTGTAGGAAGGGAGAGGAGTTCAATGGGGAGAAGATCAACAAGGGCCTGAAAGAAACTTTTACCTGGTTCAAACATAATCATCTGAAATGTAACACAGACAAGTCCGAAATCATCTTCTTCAGCTCCCCCCGTTGGACGCCTGCATACAATGGTGGCCCCAAGACATGTCTACTCCCCAAGCTGCAGTCAGGACTGTAAAGAACATGGGAGTAAAAATGGGCGACACCCTCTCTATGGTACCTCAGGTTCAGTCGGCAGCTGGGACTTGCTTTGGTCTATTGAAGATGCTCCAGAGGTTTTTATTTTTACTACAGACCCCGCACAGAAGAACAGTCGGTCAGGCCCTCATCATCTCCAGATTGGACTATGCTAACGTCCTTATTCTGGGCCTCCCGGAGTCTTTTACTCAGCAGACTTCAGGTGGTGCAGAACGCGGCAGCCAGGGCTGTTTTAAGTCTCGGTCGCAGAGACTGGACTTCCCACCATCTAAAGAATCTGCACTAGCTGCCTGTCCGTAGCAGAATACGCTTCAAAGCTCTGGTCCTGGCTTTCAAGGCTCTGCACGGCATGGGAGCGAAGTACATCCGCAAAAGAGTCTCATTTTATGTACCTGGCAGATCTCTTAGATCTGCACGTCATCATCTTATGGTCACCCCAAAGTATCTCACAGCCCGCAAAGGCGGCTGCTCTTTCCAAGTACAAGTGGCTGGACTTTGGAACAAGCTGCCTCTTCCGCTTAGGCAAGTCGCTAACCTGCTTGCGTTCAGGAAACAATTGAAAAACTGGTGGTTCCAACAAGCAATATAACCGTTTCACCTTTTTTGGGTTTTGCTCACTTTCCCCCCTTGCATCTGTTTTTTTTCTGTCTCAGCGCAGGGATACTCTATTGAGTAGCTGTGCGCTCTATAAATCTATTTTAACATAACATAACATAACGGTCTTTGCAAGACAGCAGGGCAGGAGGTCCATGCCATCCATGACGGGCTTTGCATGATGGCAGGGCAAGAGGTCCATGCCACCCATGATGGGCTTTGCATCACAGCACGGCAGGAGGTCCATGTCACTCATGATGGGCTTTGCATCACAGCAGGACAGGAGATCGATGCTACCCATGACGGGCTTTGCATGACGTCAGGGCAGGAGGTCCATGCCACCCATGACGGGCTTTGTAGCAGAGCATAGCAGGAGGTCCATGCCACCCATGACGGGCTTTACATCATAGCAGGGGACAAGAGGTTCATGCCACCCATCACAGGCTTTACAACACATCAGGGCTGGAGGTCCATGCCACCCATGGCAGGCTTTGCATTACAGCAGGGCAAGAGGTCCATGCCACGAATGATGGGCTTTGATTGACAGCAGGGCAAGAGGTCCATGCCACCCATAATGGGCTTTGCATGACAGCAGGGCAGGAGGTCCATGCCACCCATGAAGGAATCTGCTTCACAGCACGGCAGGAGGTCCATGCCACCCATGACAGGCTTTGTATGACAGCAGAGCAGGAGGTCCATGCCACCCATGACGGGCTTTGCTTCACAGCATGGCAAGAGGTCCATTGTTTGCATGACAGGGGGGGCAAGAGGTCCATGCCATCCTTAACGGACTTTGCATGACAGGGGGGCAAGAGGTCCATGACACCCATGACGGGCTTTGCATCACATCCGGGCAGGAGGTCCATGCCACCCATGACAGACTTTGCATGACTGCACGACAGGAGGTCCATGCCACCCATGATGGTCTTTGCATCACAGCGGGACAGGATGTTCATGCCACCCATGACAGACTTTGCATGACAGCAGGCCAGGAGGTCCATGGCCCCCTATGATGGGCTTTCCATCGCAGCATGGCAGGAGGTCCATGACACCCATGACGGGCTTTGCATCACAGCACGGCATGAGCTCCATGCCACCCATGGCGGCTTTTGCATGACAGCAGGCCAGGAGGTCCATTCCACCCATGACAGACTTTGCATGACAGCAGGCCAGGAGGTCTATGTCCCCCATGATGGGCTTTACATCACAGCATAGCAGGAGGTCCATGCCACCCATGACGGGCTTTGCATCACAGCACGGCATGAGCTCCATGCCACCCATGACGGTCTTTGCATGACAGCAGGCCAGGAGGTCCATGCCACCCATGACGGGCTTTGCATGACAGGGGGGCAAGAGGTCCCTGCCACCCTTGATGGACTTTGCTTGACAGCAGGGCAGGAGGTCCATGCCACCCATGACAGGCTTTGCATGAAGACAGGGCAAGAGGTTCATGGCACCCATGACGGTATTTGCATCACAGCACGGCAAGAGGTTCATGCCACCCATGACGGGCTTTGCATCACAGCACGGCAAGAGGTCCATGCCACCCATGACGGGCTTTGCATGACAGAGGGGCAAGAGGTCCATGCTACCCATGACGAACTTTGCATCACAGCAGGGCAAGAGGTCCATGCCACCCATGACGGGTTTTGCATGTCGGCAGGGCAGGAGGTCCATGCCACCCATGACAGGCTTTGCATGAAAAAAGGGCAAGAGATCCATGCCATCCATGATGGGCTTTGCATGACGGCAGGACAGGAGGTCCATGCCAGCCCTGAAGGACTTTGCATCACAGCAGGGCAAGAGGTCCATGCCACCCATGATGGGCTTTGCTTGACAGCAGGGCAGGAGGTCCACGCCACCCATGATGAGCTTTGCATGACGGCAGGGCAGGAGGTCATGCTACCCATGATGGGCTATGCATGATGGCAGGGCAGGTGGTCCATGCCACCCATGACGGGCTTTGCATTACAGCAGGGCAAGAGATCCATGCCACCCATGATGGGCTTTGCATGATGGCAGGAAGTCCATGCCACCCATGACGGGCTTTGCATCAAAGCAGGACAAGCGGTCCATGCCACTTATGCATGACAGCAGGGCTGGAGGTCCATGCCACTCAAGATGGTCTTTGGATCTCAGCAGGGCAAGAGGTCCATGCCACCCAAGTTGGGCTTTGCATGTTGGCAGGGAAGGAGGTCTATGCCACCCATGAGAGGCTTTGCATC
Organism: Triturus cristatus; assembly: GCF_964204655.1. NCBI lineage: Eukaryota > Metazoa > Chordata > Amphibia > Caudata > Salamandridae > Triturus > Triturus cristatus. The sequence goes on from NC_140588.1 coordinate 1,043,958,978, forward strand.
ACAGCAGGGCAGGAAGTCCATGCCGCCCATGATGGGCTTTGCATCACAGCAGGTCAGGAGGTCCATGCCACCCATGATGGGCTTTGCATGATGTCAGGGTAGGAGGTCCATGCCACCCATGATGGGCTTTGCATCACAGCTGGGCAAGAGGTCCATGCCACTCATGATGGGCTTTGCTCAACAGCAGGGCAGGAGGTCCATGCCACCCATGAAGGGCTTTGCATCAGAGCAGGAGGTCCACGCCACCCATGATGGGCTTCGCATGATGGCAGTGCAAGAGATCCATGCCACCCATGACGGTCTTTGCATCACAGCACGGCACGAGATTCATGCAACCCATGACGGGCTTTGCATCACAGCAGGACAGGATGTCCATTCCACCCATGACAGGCTTTGCATGACAGTGGCCAGGCGGTCAATGCCACCCATGACTGGCTTTGCATCACAGCAGGCCAGGAGGTCTATGCCACTCATGATGGGCTTTGCAGGACAGCGGGGCAGGAGGTCCATGCCACTCATGATGATCTTTGCATGACAGCAGGGCAGGAGGTCCATGCCACCCATGATGGGCTTTGCATCACAGCATGGCAAGAGGTCCATTCCACCCATGGCAGGCTTTGCATGACAGCAGGGCAGGAGGTCCATGCCACCCATGACACGCTTTGAATCACAGCAGGGCAAGAGGTCAATGCAGCCGCGGTCCGTGCAGGTAACAGCGAAGGGGGGATTTCGAGGGACGATGCAGAGGGAAAATAAAGAATTAATTTTCCCGGTGCATCGCCCCTCAAAATTCCCCCTTACCCATCCCCACTGCCCTACCGTTGTTACCTGCACATACCGCGGCTGGGTCCATGCCACCCATGATGGGGTTTGCATAATAGGGGAGAAAGAGGTCCTTGCCACCCATGAGGGCTTTGCATGATAGCTGCACAGGAGGGCCATGTTACCCCTAATGGGCTTTGCATGACAACAGCACAGGAGGGTCATGCTACCCATGACTGGCTGTGTATGACAGCAAGACAGAAGGTCCAGATTACCTCTTATGTGCTTTGCATGGGGGCAGGAAGTACATGGTAGGAAGTACATGTTACCCTGATGGACTTTGCATGACAGCAGCACAGGAGGCACGTGCCACCCATGACAGGCTTTGCATGACAGCGGCACAGGAGGGCCATGCCAGGCATGACAGGCTTTGCATGACAGCGAGGCAGGGAGTCCATGCTACCCAGGTCAGTATTTGGTTGTATGATAGAAGCACAAATGGTTTTACCACGCGTGCATGTGATACGCAGCCTCCTTACCATGAATGCGTCTTAAGAACGCATTCCTTTACCACGCATGCCTTTACTATGAAATTTCATGGTGTATCACATGGTGGTGCTAGGGCGTCCCTGTGCATCTATCGATGTATTTTGACGCAGAACCATATTTACAAAGACTTGTAGATATAGGTTTGCCTCAAACTGTTGAGTTTACCTGAGGCTGGCGTAGCAAGAAGAAATAGATCCATTTCTCTTTGTTATTTTCTCTTTTCATTCTGCAGCATACATGCGGAAATAGCCTCATTGAATAGTTTTTGCATTGCTTTGGGGGGAAAAAAACACGTAAGCTTTTTCTTAGGGTCCTATTGCTGAATTCCAAGGTTGCAATAACCTTTTTCATTCACTACCCTAAAATTGCTTATTCTTGCAGGTTCATTTTTCAGCACCTTTTATGCAGTCATCATTGTTTTCTTATCTCTCTCCTATCTTCCCTTTCTGTCTTTCTCTCCTACTTTAGGTCATGGTTTCTTGGTGAAAAATGAGCCCAAATCTCCTAAAATGAGTGCAGGTGTGTAAGGCTGAGTAAGAATACTTTGCATAGGAGAGGGGTCTCACTTCTGGAGAGCGCAGGCAGCAAGAGCAATCACATCTACATGGAAATGTGCTGCATATGGAATATTATGCCTGGTTGAGTAGGCTGGCTGTGGCGTCAGTTTGTTCAATCCTTGGGTAAAGGAAGCTTGACGCTGACAAAAGGCAACATTGTTTTATGTGTAGCTTATAAAAGAATTAATCTCCTTCCGTAATTAGGAGGTTTTGCATGATAATTGCCCTCAAATATACTCATGATAGACCAGATAAAGATGTGTGTGACAGCTTAAGATCTGATGTCACTTCTTCTGATGCCAATTCCAGTGAAGTTATGGCTTGTGATACCGCTTCCTATGATGTAAATTCCTGTGATGCCATGTGTGATATCATGCGCCATGATGTTGTGTGCCATGATAACGTATGCCGTGTTGTCGTGCGCCGTGATATCGCGCGCCGTGATGTTGCGTGCCGTGATGTGACGTGCCGTGATGTCGTCACTGGCATACTGCCTAACTAGGTTAGTCTCCCCACTTCTTTTTTTAGGACCTGTGCCCTGGTCGTATAGCAAGAGCCGTAGAGTGCAGTGATAGCCAGAGGGGCGGTGGGGTGCTGTTTATTTACACCACCGTAGCACGATGACATCACACACACTGAACCAGACCCTGGCAAGAGAGAGGGCTCCGCGAGCAGCAAAGACACCGCCTGGAGATGCTTGTTTGTGCCAAAGCAGCCGAATAACAATCAATCCAGTAGCTCCGTTGGGAGATGAGCAGATAGTGCGCAGCGCATCCTTTTAAAGGCACAAACGTAACGCGGCTGCTCCCGAGCCAGGGCGGGGCCAACACTGAGCCCTCGCGATGCTCGTGAGGGCGAGGAGCATGCTAGGCTGACCCCTGCACCGGCCCGGGGAGCTGAGGACCGAGGGTAGGAGACTCCACTGCCCGAGAAGAAAGGGCAGGCCTCTGCCGCCTCAGGTCAAGGCATCTGTCCGCCCCTCCTCCCCCCTCCAACCCACCCAATCTGCATTCAAGTACAAACCTTTATTTTAGAAACCACAGACAAATGCGGTGTCTGGAACGGGTTCTACTTCCCTGCCCTCCTTACATCTTCTTCTAGGATTTCTTACCTTTATTTTGATGAGAAAGCATATTTCAGGGGAAAGCAAATTGCACAAAAGGTAACAATGTCGAGCAGCATCGACCTTCCTTTCGCCCCGAACAAAAGGTGTTTCATCCGGACAGCTGTGATAACTGCTTCTGTCCAAGGTGCCATTTCTGTGCTCAGTAAAGAAAGGTGTGAGCTTCGATCTGCCCCCGCTCCCACTTTGGATGAAATATAGGTCTCAGACATGCTGCTTTTCTGCAGCTTCACGCCACTCCTAAGACAAAAACACCTTGATGTTCACACAGTTCTTCAGGCCACACTTCTGTAACTCATAATCACCGGGGCAAGTCTTTAAAGAGGCCGCAGAACCACAAACCACCTGCAAAGGGATGTCTTGTTATTACATTCGTGTAGCACACGTCCGCCTCTAGTATTGCTTCGCGGCGCTCTTGATTAATCCAGAGTGCGCACTTTGCATTGTTCTAAGCTCTAAAACCGATCACAGTTAAGGCTGTCTTTTATATTAATATGTTTAGTCTGTACATAGCTTGTGAAGTGTTTGTTAATCGAGTGTCTTTCTGTGTTGATTCTATATATTCTGTGAAGTGCTTGTTAGTCGGGTGTCTTTACGACTAGCCGTTGTATTTTCTATGATGTGCTTGTTAGTCAGGTGTCTGTATGGGTTGTCTGTGTATGTTCTGTGAAGTGCTTGTTAGTTAGGTCTCTTTATGCCTTGTCTGTATATGTTCTGTGATGCTTTTGTTAGTTTGGTGTCTGTATGGGTTGTCTGTGTATGTTCTGTGAAGTGCTTGTTAGTCAGGTGTCCTTATGCCTAGACTTTGTATTTTCTGTGATGTGCTTGTTAATTGGGTGTCTGTATGGCTTGTCTGTGTATGTTCTGTGAAGTGCTTGTTAATCAGGTGTCTTTATGCCTAGACTTTGTATTTTCTGTGATGTGCTTGTTAGTTGGGTGTCTGTATGGCTTGTCTGTATATGTTCTGTGAAGTGCTTGTTAGAAAGGTGTGTGAAGAATGTGGGTTGGTATATGCTGTCCACTAGTTAAAGTGGGCAACTTGTACCAGGCCACACGACCCTTATGATGTCTGAGGTCGAAGATAACCTTATTGAAAGCTATCCTAGTGGCAGCTATGGAGAGCAGCCTTAAGGCTTAATCGTGAAGGAATGTAAGTAGCTTGTTTTACCAGAATATCAACTCCTAAATGATTAAATGAAAGGAGAATCACACAGTGTTTATATAAAAATATGTATTTATTGATATAACACACTCTACTAGTATGCGAGACTAGGGCACAAAGCACACACTACTTTATCAGTAGAACATTCGTAAATAGCGAAATACACAGCGGGCTCCAGGGGGAGACCGAACCATATACTAAAAAAATGGTATAACAACAAAGACTTCAATAGACACAGTGCCTAGAGCACGTAGAATTGCTGGGACCCCAAGGAACCACCCAGAGGAGTGACACAGGGAGCCCACGGAGGACGGGTGCAGTGAGGAAACACAGACGCGTGCTCCGTAGAACTCTATGGGAAAGTCGCGGTTGGAAATTTAGAAGTTAACACACTTCTAAGAGGACTTTGAGCAAACCCTTTGGAACTTAGGAGGTTCTAAGGCCAACCCCCCAGTGAGTACTGAAGTACCCGTGTTACCTATCCCAGAAGAGCCGAGTGCATCGGGGTCAAGTGGTGTCGGAAAACTTCGGTGAAGAATGTCAGGTGGAATCCAAGCCTGGATTCTAGGTGAGAAGAACCTGAAAGCAGAGGTGACAGAGTCTGGGTCACTGCAGGTGACTAGGGGCTCGGTGGTGGAATGCCCACCGATGTCGAGTGCTGAAGGGTTGCTTGACTCTGCAGCCACGGGGACCAAGAGATGTCAAGGATGACCAAAGTCTGGAGGTGAGCTGTCCCACGAAGGATGTCTAGAGCTGAGGGGTCGATGTCCGGCTGGAGCACCAGCAAGCCTTGGCAAATGCAACCCACGGGGTCAGAGGAAACAGGTTATAGTGTGGACCAGCAAGGTCCAGGGGACTCTCCAAGCAATGGAGAGTCAGGGCATGTCTGGAGCAACCAGGTAAGCCCAAGAATTAACAAGGTGACCCTCGCCAGGACCCACAGGCCAACGGACCAGGGATCATGAGGAGACCTCAAGCAAGTCTGCAAAGCACCAGCCCACAGGACACTCGTGGAGTGGAGGCCAGAAATCTTTATTGCAAATACTGCATGGGGTCAGGACTACACAGAGTCCAAAGCACAGACTCCGGAATCATCTCTAAGCACATGCACTGGCAAAAGTATGCGGTGCACAGGGTTTACGGTTGCACGGTCCCCATGAGGGATACTGGTCTCAGAATCGCTGAGAGGGCAGATCGACCTCAGGGACCTTCGGGAACCTACCTCCTGTGTTGCTGAAATCTTCAGGGTCCTCAGGAGCTTGGGAGAAGCAAACTGGTCAGTTGCATTTAGGTGCCTGCTTTTGCAAGGGAGCAACTCCTTTACTCCACAGGAGATTCTTCAGTCGACCAGCGTCGTGCAGGCAGTCGAAGTACATGGGGGCATATTATCAAGATAGGCGATAAAATTATCGCCGCTTTAGCGGCAGAAAACTGCCGCTAAAGCGGCGATAATGGGCTTGATAATATACTCTATGGAATTCCAATTGAAGCCCATGTTAGATGTGAAGGACATCTAACATGGGCTTCAATTGGAATTCCAAAGAGCATATTATCAAGCCCATTATCTCCGTTTTAGCAGCAGTTTTCTGCCGCTAAAGCGGCAATAATTTTATCGCATTGCTTGATAATATGTCCCTTGGTTTCTTCTTAGCAGAATCTTGTCCAGGTAAAATCTAAAGTCCTGTAGCCAGGTTACCCACTTTATACCCATGGGAAGGGGTTGGAAAGATTCAGTGGACCCTTCTAGGGGAGGGGCAGGACAGAGGGGTGGCTACACCCATGTCCTTTGTCCAGTTTCGCACCAGAGCTTGAGCAAATAGCTCCTGGAATGGGTTTGAGCTGGACTATGCACAGGGATACCAAATGTGCCCCCAGTTCAGACTTTCTGACACTCCAAGAGTGCACCCACCCAGCCCCACTACACTAAATCCTGTCTGGAAGGTTGTTTTACACCTCTCTGTGACAGGATGCCTATTGTCATGCCTTCCTCTGTGCGAGCTTGGCTCAGCAGCAGGAGAGCAGAATCTTATCTGTGGCTGGCATTTTGTGCTGCCCAGGTCGAAAAAGCTATACCGGTGACCCACATATGTCCCTTCAGAAGGGTGGAATCATACCTTCCCAGTTACTGGTGGTGAGGTATGATTCCAATGTGTTTGACACCAAACACGACATGTTTCTAAGCAGCCATTCTAAAGTTAGCATTTACATCGAGGTTATAATGCACTTAAACATATATGTCTGGCTGCATCACAGACAACCCCGAAGAATGGTCTACGAAGGCTGCAGAGAGGCTCTGCTCATGCAGGGGCACCCTCTCACGTAAAGCCCAGCACCCTGCCTTCAGGATTGTTAAGGTCTGCCGTAGGGGTGACTGATAGGTGTTTAAGTGTAGTGATTTGGATAGAGATAGTGAACCTATATATTAAGTAAGTGGTGCAAGCACCAGCTTACACAGTCTGCTGTAGCAAGCTTGTCGTGTCAATTTGGATGGCCTCTCAGGGGTGGCACAATACATGAATCAGCCCATGGGAGGCCTCTGGGGTACTCATGCCCTGGGTACATGGTGTGCCATATACTAGGGACTGATAATGGTACCCCAGACTCCAATCTGGAGCATACCTAAAGTACATGCATAACAATTTACAGGAGAAAGCAGATAGACTGGGGTCCTGGATAGCAGGATCCCAGTCAGACTAGGCCAAAAACAGAGTGACATCAGCAAAAAGTGGGAGTAACCATAAGAAGCAGATACTACTTTCCTACACAACCCCCCAAATGTAAGGACATTAAACTAACCTTGACCAGTTGAGTCTTCATGTTCTAAGTGGAAATATCTAGAGAGTCCATCTGCATTGGCATGGTTACTCCCAGGTCTATGCTCCACTATATAGTCCATCCCCTGTAGGGAAATGGACCACATCAAAGGTTTGGGGTTTTCACCTTTCATCTGTTTTAGCCATAAGAGGGGCTTATGGTCTGTCTGAACAACGAAGTGAGTGCCAAACAAGTATGGCCTCAACTTCTTCAGAGCCCAAATCACAGCAAAGGCTTCCCTCTCAATAGCTGACTAATGTTTCTCTCTGGGGGTCAGCCTTCTGCTAATAAAAGCTACTGTCTGATCCTGACCCTCTTCATTCAGTTGTGATAACACAGCCCCTACCCCCAACTCAGATGCATCAGTTTGAATAATGAATTGTTTGGAATAGTCAGGACTTTTCACAATGGGAGCAGTGCACATGATTTGATTCTGGGAATACTATCCATGAATAGAATACCTCTGTCTGGTGAGATTCATGTGCCTCTATCACGAAAACTGCTCTACCACCTCTTGGTGTTAGGCCATGTTTTATAAGTTTTAGAGGGATGGCTCTCCTTAAATTTGGATGGATGTTTATAACACCCTCATCGGTTTCATTTAAACCTGTAAGACTAAAAGCTGTTACTACTTGGTCATTCGCAGCCTCACCGGTCACGGTATTATTATCCCCGTTTTGGGACATTGTTTTTGAAAAATGTAGAACAAGTTTCAAGGAAACAAAGATAAGGTGCACAATATTTTGGAACACTGTATCCTTCAACTTTGAACAAACCAAACAGCTAATACACAGGATTTTCATGCTACTCAGCTATGGCAGATATTACCCCTACCCACTCCAAACGTCTTATGGAGTATTATGAGTAGGGGTCTCTGAGAAAAGCACGACTGAGCTACTTCAGTATCTGGCGTTAAATTACTGCCTTACCAAACACGTTGGGCACCATGTAGAGTAGTTCCTATTTCCCTTATAGGCTCTGCGCATTGGAATAATATACACTATAGGTGTGGCATAGAACTGAGGTCAGTATGCCTCTATCGAGTACATTAAACTTAATTACTTTGTGTGCCAGCTAACTCAGAGGCTACTAGAAACTCCTTGAATAAAAAAGAAGGGAGTAGTTTCTGGCAACCGCATAAACATGACAACTTTGTTTCCCTTTGGAATCGGAACATGTCTCAGAATCGTGAAAACAACAGATAACAATTTCACTCAGTCAATCGTGCATGCTCAGTTTCTTCAGAGTTATACAGAAATAGATAGACGGGCGTTTCAATAGAAAGGATTTATTGAACAGTCTTGTTTCTCATGTAAGAGATATCAGCTGTTACAATCACAAGACAGTATGCGAGATATAATACATACAGCGTAAGCAGTAAGAAGAAATAATACTGCACTAGCATTGTCTTCTAGCTATGACATATATTCATATACACATACATAAATAACATAGGCTAAAAAGTGGATACTCGTCTGATGCTTCTGAATAGTTCTACCCCAGTGTACCTAACCTAAGTGTAGTACAAAATAAGAAGTAGGTGCTGTATTCTATAGTAAGGTAAGCTATAGTTTTGCATATGTCAAGAGTCCCTCTAGGTTCTAGTCAGCTCCATACCTTAGAATGAGAGAGGTGGGAATCTCTTTCCGGGTCTCAAACTCTAACATCCTGCGAAGGGAGTCAGAACACTGGAAGCAGGATTCTCTGCGAGCAGGAATGACAGCGTCTGGTAAGTGAGTCAGGCGGGGACTCGAATTCCTTCCGAACTTGCCGTGGCAAGCCGTATCGAGCTGTGCAGCCGAGCCGTGGTTTGCCATGGTAAGGGAAGGTATATTTATACCTGGAAAGTGCTTAGGAATGTTAGCATTGACGTAACATCGGGCAGAGGAAGACGTCATGAATGAACCCCTAAGGAATAGTAGTTCATGCATAATAGATGAGTTCTTGGAGAAATCAATAATCCTAGCTAGGGAAAGTCCCAAAGGCTTAAGGGTCTGGTCGTTGTGACGTTGGGATAGACGGCTGTAGGTGACCATGCCTGTATTTGGATAGCATGGCTAATGTCTAAATAAGGACTGGGATTCTATGCCTAAATACGAATTGTGTCTTATAAGGACATGATTTAGGAAAACCTACATACGGACATCTAAATCGAAACACAACACCCACTACACTAACGAATGATCGATAGTACAAAATGCTAAACATTAACATGCTAAACATACAAAATTGAGTACCACATGTTGCTAAAAACATTTGTAAAAGCATACTAAAAACTTTTGCTGGATATGAAACGCAAAGGTGCTGTACATAATAAGCAATGTTTCATACTAAGCATATATTTACAGTGGAAGTTAAATGAAGGAACAGAAACATATACACATATGATGAAATGGTTCATAATTACAGAAAAAAAGATCAAAGCCATTTCATGTCATATTACATAAATGAAATTGTTGTGAAGAAAAGGTGATAATGTGTCCCTGGAAGTGTTCGAAGAAGTCTGTTCTCTATGAATAGTTCTACTTTAAGCATATTACTTTGCCATAAAAAGAACAAATTTCAAATTTAGAGAAAAAAAACTGTATGAAAAAAGTTCCAAGTTTTGTCTTTGTTTTCAAAAATAAAGGCCAAATTCATAGCTTTCCCGGTACACTGTGAGCCGAATCAAAAGTCAGTGGAAGGGGCTGGTGAAAACATGAAATCCTCTATTCCTGTAGACAAAAGATCGTCTTCCGATGTCGGTGATAGTTGGAATACCTCGTTTAGAAGATTAACTGCACATAGATGTGAAGCATCGCCAGTAGCAATGTTCCTTTCCGATGTTGCCTGTGTGCCCGTTGATCCATCTCGTACCTCAACAGTAGCATGTTGCGTCTGTGGGATCTCAACGAATGCCGTCATCAGGATTGGTAGCCTCTGGGGACAACACAGAGCATGGGCTGTTATCGGGTCCAGCAGAGTATCGATATCCATTGGCATAACTGATGGGAGTGTTGGACAGACGACTAGCATGCATTCTTCACCGCATAGCAGGCAGCGTAGAACAGGTAAAATGCAATCTTGCCAGATTGGTCTGAATGACAAAAACCATGTGGTATTTAATTCTCGTAGACGAGGTAAGCCCAAAAGTTGAACTATGCGCTCACGACACTTCCTTTCCAGGAGAGCTTTCTCCAAGGTGCTGGGAGTGACGCTGGTGGATTGGCTTGCCATAGCGTAGTAGTAGGAATAAAAACAGGATTCCTGCAACGAGTGCTAGAATTAGCAGCAGACCACCAAACACCGAGTGCACAAAGTTTGGAATGATTCCGAGGACTGCTTGAAAAGGTGTTAACAGTCCTGAACATAAGGTCTTAAAAACATGCACAATATCGCTCGTATCAGACATGTTTAAGATACGTCCCAACATTTCTGTGAAATGTGTAGGGCAGTTTGTACGTAACAGAGCCTGTATCTCAGCCGAAGTCCTTGCAATTTGTAGATCATAGGTTTCTTTGGCCGAGGTCAAAGGCACGGTTTGTTGTAAAAGAATGGCTTTCATTCTGCTTAAAGTATCAATTCGTATAGGAGAGATGTTCAGTGAAGGCCATAAAGGCGACTTCCTGACTGTGTCTATTTGGGGGAACAAAACTTGCATACAGCAAGTGACCCTAGAGCCAACCATTACCAGATATGGGATGCCTGGCAAAATGCCACAACAGCTCTGATCATTCAACATGAGGTAACTCCCATTTGAAAGTTGGCCAAACGTTGGGTTAATCACAGCGGCTGGTGAACCTTGCAGGTGGCAGGATAAATTTGCAGTAGAACCGCTACAGGCCCGTGTAAACTAATATCCCGACATATGAGTGAACCACTCAGTGCATTTTCACAGTGTGTACTGCTAAGAAACACTTCACGCCCCCACTCCAACATCTGTGTGTGTAAGGTAAATCCCAGGATGTCTTGATATATTCTTTACCCAACCTTTCATATTTTCCTGCTTGCATTTGTTTGAGGCAATACTGAAAATGAAAAGTTGTAACAGGCAGAGTAATTTTACCATGAATGATCCATTCTGTAGCTAGTTTTTCTGCTACCGTAAATGGCAATTTTTCCAGTTTTTCAATGCTCAGCACTGTATACTTTGCTCCCCTTTGTGCCAGTTTGATCTGTTTATCCGTGAGATTATATTCTGAAAACAGAGATGACGTGCTGATGAAACGCAAAGGCACATAGCCTGCACGCAAGTTTTGTAGCGTCCAGCCTAATAACAGAATAGAACGTAATTGAGACTGGCCTTGTCGCAGCAGGACCAAATCTTGTTCCACAATGGCAATAGCAGAGGATACAATGTTGCCCAGTGAATATATCCTAGATGATAGAGTTGTTAACCCATTGTCGACCACAGCGAGAGATTTCTCTAAATTAATACGATCAATTTCTCGTATTCTTTCTCCGGCGTCTGTGTCACCTTCCATATTTCATTACAAGCAGCATAAATGCTGGCATATATGAAACGTTTTTGAAGGGGTTTTCTTGGACCTATTAAGAAATCCCTAAGGTCTGCGTATTCTTTAAGTAAAGATAAGTGTTGTTTCACATCCTCTAGTGTAGATTTCTGTAGTCAATCAAGGCATAATTTTCCTACACTGTATGTTGTTATTACCCCTGGATGCTGTCTTTGAACATAACGTGGGTCTGGCCTACTGATTGTAAAACCCTGTATTCTGTTCAGGAATGTTTCTTGACAGATGTTTGTGTCTGTGGGCCAGAGCAACCATTTTTCCCATTCAGGATCTGATCTGTTGTTTTGTAAAATAGTATGTACATCGACCTCCCCCTGTGTAGTGCTATTACTTTCAGGTGTAGGTATGGACGGTGTGTTCATGTCTTTGATCTTGGCTAACCCAAAGCAAGCCTTTTTTGGACAGTGTCATTCAAAAACATTATTTGCTGTGGGATGATGCAGGCTCTAACCAAAGCTTCTATCCCCCACACTTGCCAATCTTTTGTACCCCAGACAGATTTTGTGTCAATTGTGTCTTTCCAAAAGTCGAAATCCTGTCTAGACAGTTGGGCAATAAAGGCTGCAGAATAAATCTGTTTTGTATTAGTTAACATAATTTTCGTTCCTGTTCTGTTCATATTTTTAAAGAAATATGTTTCCGGATTGGATGTATTGTACCCTGAAAAAATATGGAAACTTCATTGCAAACGTTTTTGAGCTACCCCTTGGTGGTGTAGGACAATGTTCCCATTGGTTATACATAAATACATTTCTAGGTGTTGCATATCTATGCAAGAAATAATGACCATAGTGGTTGTAACAATAAAGCTGTTCATAGTCTGTTGAACCCTCTAAGTATTCATGGTTAGAGAATGCAGCAGACCTTTCTAGATCAGACATCATGTTATTAACAGTCTCAAAGTCCCAATCATCAGAATAGGTACTGGAGGTAATAAAGTAACTTAATGAAATTTTAAATAAGTGTGGTATCTTCAAAAGTTCAGACGGGCCGAATATATCATAATCCGTTTTGTCCCAAACTATACCAGCTTGTATAGGAACGGCTGTGATGTTCACTGCTGACAAGTCTCTTGCTTCACGATGGGATGACTTGTGTGGTTTCAAAAGTAAGTTCACATTTTTACTTTCTGTGTCCAAGTGAATATATCTTCCATTTATCAGCATGCTCAGAGTCATTACTAAAGCTAGCCAAAGCGGAAATAAAAGTATTCCGGAAATTATCCATAGTTCAATCCATGGTGAAACCAGATAAGTCTTTTTTAGGAGATGAAAAAAGTCTTGTGCTCGTTCTTTGAAAGTTCTTTTGGCTGGCGTCGTTTACGGTTTGCTTGGATCCTCAGAAAACTTATCCAAGTTAATGGAATAGCCAGAGGCAGTTCTGTCAATGGTTGAAATTGCATCAGGATTCATTGAAATCGCTGGTACCAGTTGATCACGTGTTATGTTGGTGTAAGCAGGTGTATCAGGATGAACTGTTATTTGGGTTTCAAGAGGAGTGAGTTCCATAGCATTGTTGCTTAGTCCTTCATTTCTTACTGCTGAATTCTCGATGGTGATGAGTCTTTCAGTTTGAACCTCTTGGATAGTAGCTAGAGGAGTGCGTCTGCTACTTGATCGGAGTACACAATGCCTACTGCTTAGTATTGGCCACATACTGTGGTTTGATGAGGTCGATTGACACAAATCTTTTCTCCTTTTTTCCAGCAAGGGGCGGCAGAAGTACTGTTCTTGTTCCTTGGATGGCTAGGACAGGTACTGGTTGTCTGTAAGAAAGCCCAAATTCCTTCTTGTCCATGATCTTCACTCTGACTAGATCCCCAAGCTTTGGGATCCAGACAGGCCTTGCTGGGACGGCTGGAATTTCCCTAGTGGTGGTTGGCTTCAGGAACACGTTGCTTTGTTTCGATCTTAGTTCATTTAAGTCCTGTAAAACAGCCAAACAATCTTTGATATGAAATGGTTTATTTTCCACCACTGTGCCTTCACATTCGAGATCTGGAATCCACATTCTTATCCCAAATAGGATTTCATATGGAGTGACCCCCCAGAGAACTTCTTGGCAAATTATTTAATGAGCGTTTGACCCCATAAAGATGTTTGACCCACCCATCACCAGAACCTAATACCCTAGCTGTTATAGACTGCTTTATGTCCTGTTTTTTCCTTTCCACAACAGAACAGAGAGGAGTACCGCAATGCAACGCCCAAACTGGCCATGGCTTCTTTGTAAGCTCGAGAGCTAAACACAAGGCCCTGGTCAGAATGTAGCATGCCAATTGCGTTTGTGCCGATAAAGACTCGCAAATCTTTTATAACAGTTTGAGCGACAGCTGAGCGCTGAGGCCACATCCATTGGAACCTTGACTTAGTGTTTGTGGGATTGCATTTGTCCAAAAGGACACCTGCGCTTAGATAGTCTAATGCTGCCTAACAGTGGTGTCTGTACTGGGCAGGCTACTTCGTAGTCTGGTGGCGTTCTGCACTGCGATCTCTATTGCAGTCTATGCAGTTATTGATGAAGATGTGAATCAGTGTATTCATTCCAGGCCACCAGTACATCTCTTTTAATGTTAATATTGTTTTAGAGATCCCCTGAGGTGACAGACCCTCTACCAGATGTGCTTCATAAATCAAAGCTACTCTACATTCGATGTTTGGAATTACCCTATCCCCCACTCCAGGGATTCGAGCAAACGGAACGTTGTTCGCATACATTATATACAAGTATTTTAGTGGAAATTTTCAGGTGACGCTGCACCACTGCCTTTGCTTGATGCATTGACAGCCAACAATATCTCACTGTCTATTCTCGTTTTTGAACGAGTGATCGCAGCTACAGAAGCCGTTTGCACAGCCCCCTTCGCGTATTCGTCAGCAAATGAATTCCCTGCAACGTGAACGCCATCACGATGATGACTCAGCGTGCGTATCACGTGAGTGTTTTGAAGTCCGTTTCGCAACTGAACTACTTGTTCCCAAAGCGTTTTATGCTTGATTGTGCCACCTTTTGCATCTTTGAAACCATTTTGAAGCCAACTTCTGTAAATATTCATTGTATGATTAAACACAGCAAAAAGAATCGCACACTATAAGTGTGGGGGAATTCGCGATCCGTATTTTCAAGTGCCAATTTAAATGCTTGCAGCTCAGCTCGCTGAGCTGTACAATCTCCTAGAGATTGTGTTTAAGTGACCATTGGTCGGAATTTACCATCGCGCATGCGACCTTTAACGATTGCGCACGCTGCACTGTAAGCTTGCTTACTCCCTGTAGCGGGTTGTGCTGATCCGTCAGTATAAATTATACATTTGTACTGATCAAGAGGGAGAATCTCAATAGGCAGAGTACATTCATGTTCATATTGCAGGAATGCTTGTGTTTTTAAATAAGCATCAAAAACGTAGTCAACATCCATTGCAGCAAGAGAATTAATCCATTGTATCCATCTTGCATTTGGAATGCTCGCTTTTGTAACTGCCTCTAAGGCTGGTACCGGAGTTACGACAATAATGCGTTTCCCCTGAGCTAGAGCTCTTTCTTTTGCTACAGCGGTTTTAACTGCTGTCAATTTTTTCTGTCGAAGTGAAGCGCATTTCCGCTTGTGTATACAAATGTGATTTGTATGCAATTGGTACTTTTTCACCATCATTGAAAGTTAAGTAGGTGAATCCGCATTGACCCGAAATTATTCGTATCACTAAATAGCGTGTATTTCCGCGTGTTTTTAAGTGATTTGTTGCTAACATGTCAGCTTGAAGTGATCACAGGATATCTGTGTGTTCCTGTGTCCAATTTTTGATTTTGAAATCAGGTTTGTTTAATTCGTAGAGCGGTTTAACCCTTTCTGCATAATTTAGAATGTAAATTCTTCCAAAATTCAGGAAACCTAGAATCAACTGTAAGTTTTTCAGGTTTTTGGAGGTTGGAGCAGCGCACATTTTTCTAAAACGTTAGCTGCCAGGCTTTTGCCTTCATATCCTAGGAAAAGGACATTGAGATGGGCAATTCTGGATTTTTTAAAGTTGAATTTATAGCCCTCAGAGGCGAAGCCCAGTATAATGGTGTTCAAGTGCCTATCCAGGTCATCGTCTGTCAGAAAGATGTCATCGACATATGACAATGCCTCGTCATCATAAATTTGTAGTAACTCTGTTACTCTTGCTGAGAATAACCCCGGGCCGTTCTTTAACCCTTGTGGGAGTCGATAAAAGTGACCCTGGGTCCCCATTATTGAGAAAGCTGTCAAGTACCTACTTTAAGGTGCTATGTTTTGACAAAAGAAACCATTTGAAATGTCTAATGTGGTTTTATATTTTTACGCACAATGTTCTTCATTAATGCTGTACTGTGTGCATTTTGCACTGCAAATGTCATAGAACAAGTGTTCAGGTGTCTGTAATCCAAAACTAGACGAAATGTATTGTCTGGTTTGGATACAGGAAATAAAGGATTGTTCATTGATGAGGTGCATGTTTCAATCACCCCTTGGTATTCAAGTTGATCTAAGATCTCCCTGAACCGTTTTTTAGCTTCTTGCTTAATTGGGTACTGCCTTTGTGCATTAGGTTGATTTTTTAACTGTATCTTGTGGTGAGGCGAGTCCTCATCCCATCCTACATGATTTTTGTATAATGTTGGGGCCTGGGCAACTGCCAATTTCCTGGCGTATGTATATTTTAGGTGTATTGGAACATGGTTGGAGAAGGCTGACATAATGATGTCTTCACCATGTGGGCACTCCCTGACAAATTCTGGTGGCCAGTCCTGTTCTGCTAGAAGTATATCATAACCCCTTGAAAGTTTCTCCCAAAAGAGTGCTCTCTCTTTTCTTAGTATGTCTCCCTCCATCCGGATTGTTATTTCATATAACCTTTGCGGAGTACTAACCCTGGTGTCTACAGTCTCAACTGTGATGTACTCATTCAAGTCCACTATATCCAGAAGTTCCTTCAGGTTCTGGCGAGCTATTGTTACTTCTGCTGCACTGTCCAGCATTGTCTGAGCCCATTCTCCGTTCTTCAGTTGTGTTCTCAGAATTCTCGGCATTTCTGATCTTCAGACCTGCTACCTTCTTCTTAGTGAATTGAGGTTTTGGTTTGTTTTTCTGAACGTGTTGATCGTCTTTGTACTTTACGCGTTCTTCTTTGTGATCTGGCCGCCCTCTTCTTTCGGATGTCTGTGACAATATCTGAAAGGTACGAGAGGAGCGTGTATCAGTATCCTGATATCTGTCAGGTTTTCTCAAATTATCCCTATTCCTGAGGTTATACCTCCTTTCAGAGGGCTCCTTTTGAGGAGACCTACCTCGGGATTGAGAACGTTTCTCTTTTGAATGTTGTTTGTTATTTTCCCACTTCTTTTTAGAAGATGTAGGATTGTGTTTGATAGAGTCCTTCGCAGGACCTTCAGATAGTTGTGGTTTAACTGGATTTCCACCCAAACTATCTCTGCCTAATTCTTCATAGGATTTTTCTATTATTCGGGGTAGTTCTTGTTGATGTTCTGTTACATGAAATTCTCTTGAGCGTTGACGGATCACCACTGATGCTGCCTCCCCTTTAATATTAGATAATATTATTGTTGAGACCTGGTCGAAGTTTTTTAGTAATTTCATACCTAAATTCAGAGCAGGTTCTGCCCCGTATTCATTTTGAATTTGTTTCAGGACATCAGGTATTACCGCAAAAGACGGAACACCATGTGTTTTAGTATAGATGGCAGCAAAGACTGTGCCCCAAGTGGTGCAGTCTTCTAGATGTGGTGTGATCCCCATTGGTAAACAGATTGTTAGGATTCTGTGTTTCTCATAAGGGCTAGTATTAGGAAATAGTGCTTCGATTTGTGCAATTTTTTGAGCTATCCAGAATGGAATTTGTTCACGTTTTGTGGGCATTTTACCCATGACTGCGTGTAAAGTCTGTGGAGTAATTTTTAGTGTATTCCCCTGGCGAGGGGTTTGATTTGGAATGGTTAATGGTGGTTGGACTGTGAAAGTCTGCATGACACATTGGACTAAATGTCTGTAAATTTTTATTAACTCTTTGAGTTGAGTGAGTAATTCATCGTCTGACATCTCTTCTATATCAGGATGAGGTGTGTAGCCGGCTAAAATCGGCCATGTTGCTCCTGGTCTACCTAGTGGGCTGAGCCTGGTAATGTTATTGTAATGTTTTAGGGTGCCTTTAAACCAGAGATTATGCTCCTGGTATGTGAGTGGAACTTTAACATCCTCGAAGGGAATATATTCCTCAGGTGGTTCATCTTCTTTATAAAAGTGAAACACTTTTGTTACTGGATTTGATTCTGGGAATACTATCCATGAATAGAATACCTCTGAAAAGATTCATGTGCCTCTATCACGAAAACTGCTCTACCACCTCTTGGTGTTAGGCCATGTTTTATAAGTTTTAGAGTGATGGCTCGCCTTAAATTTGGATGGATGTTTATAACACCCTCATCGGTTTCATTTAAACCTGTAAGATTAAAAGCTGTTACTACTTGGTGATTCGCAGCCTCACCGGTCACGGTATTATTATCCCCGTTATGGGAGATTGTTTTTGAAAACTGTAGAACAAGTTTCAAGGAAACAAAGAGAAGGTGCAAAATATTTTGGAACACTGTATCCATCAACGTTGAACAAACCAAACAGCTAATACATAGGATTTTCGTCCTACTCAACTATGGCGGATATTAACCCTACCCACTCCAGATGTTTTATGGAGTATTATGAGTAGGGGTCTCTGAGAAAAGCACGACTGAGTTACTTCAGTATCTGGCGTTAAATTACTGCCTTACCAAATACGTTGGGCGCCATGTAGTGTAGTTCCTATTTCCCTTATAGGCTCTGTGCATTGGAATAATATACACTATAGGTGTGGCATAGGACTGAGGTCAGTATGCCTCTATCGAGTACATTAAACTTAATTACTTTGTGTGCCAGCTAACTCAGAGGCCACTAGAAACTCCTTGAATAAACAAGAAGGGAGTAGTTTCTGACAACTGCATTAACATGACAACTTTGTTTCCATTTGGAATCGGAACATGTCCCAGAATCGTGGAAACAACTGATAACAGTTTCACTCAGTCAATCGTGCATGCTTAGTTTCTTCAGAGTTACACAGAAATAGATTGACGGGCGTTTCAATAAAAAGGATTTATTGAACAGTCTTGTTTCTCATGTAAGAGATATCAGCTGTTACAATCGCAAGACAGTATGCGAGATATAATACATACAGCGTAAGCAGTAAGAAGAAATAATACTGCACTAGCATTGTCTTCTAGCTATGACATATATTCATATACACATACATAAATAACATAGGCTAAAAAGTGGATACTCGTCTGATGCTTCTAAATAGTTCTACCCCAGTGTACCTAACCTAAGTGTAGTACAAGATAAGAAGTAGGTGCTGTATTCTATAGTAAGGTAAGCTATAGTTTTGCATATGCCAAGAGTCCCTCTAGGTTCTAGTCAGCTCCATACCTTAGAATGAGAGAGGTGGGAATCTCTTTCCAGGTTTCAAACTCTAACACCCCGCAAAGGGAGTCAGAACATTGGAAGCTGGATTCTCTGCGAGCATAGATGATAGCGTCAAGTCAGTGCGTCAGACAGGGACTGTAATTCCTTCCGAACTTGCCATGGTGAGCCGTATCAAGCTGTGCAGCCGAGCCATGGTTTTTCATGGTAAGGGAAGGTATATTTCTACCTGGAAAGAGCTTAGGAATGTTAGCATTGATGTAAAGTCGGGCAGAGGAAGACATCATGAATGAACCCCTAAGGAATAGTACTTCATGCATAATAGATGAGTTCTTGGAGAAATCAATAATCCTACCTAGGGAAAGTCCCAAAGGCTTAAGGGTCTGGTCGCTGTGATGTTGGGATGGACGGCTGTATGTGACCATGCCTGTATTTGGATAGCATGGCTAATATCTAAATAAGGACTGGGATTCAATGCCTAAATAAGGGCAATGCGAATTGTGCCTATATAAGGACATGATTTAGGAAAACCTATATACGGACATCTAAATCGAAACACATCAGTAGGGCCTCCAAAACATTTCTCAGGTGGACCAGGTGATCCTCCCAGGTGGAGCTAAAGACGGCAATATCATCTAGATAAGCTGCACTATAGGCTTCCAGACCTGTGAGAACTTTATTCACCAGCCTTTGAAATGTGCCAGGTGCATTCTTCAAGCCAAAAGGCATCACCACAAATTGGTAGTGCTCACTAGGGGTTGAAAATGCTGCTTTTGGTTTTGCATCCTCAGCTAATCTGATTTGCCAGTAACCAGCTGTCAGGTCAAATGTACTTAAGAACTTGGCTAAGGCCAAAGTGTCAATCAGTTCATCTGCCCTACGGATTGGATGAGCATTAGTCTTAGTGACTGCATTGAGTCCCCTGTAGTCAACACAGAATCCCATCTCTCTCTTACCACCCTGGGTGTGAGTTTTTTTTACCAATACTACTACTACTACCAATACTACCAGGAGCTATCTGAGGGCTCAATCACTCCCAGTCCAAACATTTTCTGGACTTCAGTCCTGATACAGTCCCTGACATGATCAGGTTGCCTGTAAATCTTATTTTTAACAGGCAGACTGTCCCCTGTGTCCACTTCATGAGTGCACCAGGTAGTCTGACTTGGAGTGAAAACATATGTATGTACTGATTGAGGACTTTCCAAACAATCAGTTTGTCGCGGTTCAGTGAGGCTGCCTGTCAAGGCTACTCATCAACTAAACCATCATCAGGGTTCGGTGAGAGGAGATCAGGGAGTGGATCACTCTCTTCCTCCTGTCCCTCATCAGTAGCCATGAGCAAGCCCATGTCTGCCCTGTCAACATATGGCTTGAGCCTGTTCACATGGAGCACCCTGTGGGGGCTCCTGGGAGTTCCAAGGTCCACCAAGTAGGTAACCTCTCTCTTTCACTCAAGTATGGTATGGGGCCCACTCCACTTGTCTTGGAGAGCTAATGGGGCCACAGGGTCCAACACCCATACCTTCTGTCCTGGCTACTATACAGTCAAAGCAGCCTTTTGGTCATGCCAGGCCTTTTGCAATTCCAGGCTAGCCTCAATGTTTTTAGATGCCTTCTTCATGTACTCAGCCATCCGGGAGCGGAGACCAAATACATAGTCCACTATGTCCTGTTTAGGTGGTTTGAGAGTTAAACTCCCATCCTTAAAAAGACATAAGGGACCCATAACTGTATGTCCAAACAGAATTTCAAAAGGGCTGTAACCAACCCCCTCCTGAGGAACCTCTCTGTAGGCAAAGAGAAGGCAGGGCAAAAGGATCTCCGCCTAAGCTTTTCAGGGAGACCTTTTATCATGCCCTTTAGGGTTTTGTTGAATCTCTCAACTAACCCATTGCATTGTGGGTGATAGGGTGTGGTGAATTTGTAATTCACCCCACACTCCTTCCACATAGCAGTCAGGTAACCAGACATAAAGTTTTCATCTCTGTCTGATACTACCTCCTTTGGGAAACCCACAGTGGAAAACACTCCCAGGAGAGCTCTAGCCGTAGCAGGTGCTGTAGTAGTCCTAAGGGGAATTGCCTCTGGATACCTAGTGGCATGGTACACCACCACTAGTATGAATCTGTGCCCAGATGCAGTTGGAGGATCCATGGGACCAACAATGTCAATCTCAACCCTCTTAAAGGGAATCCCCACCACAGGTACTGGTATCAGGGGGGCCTTTGTAGTACGACCTGCCTTAAACTGGCTTGGCAAGTGATACAGGAGTGACAAAACTCTTTGTGTCTTCTGACATGTGAGGCCAGTGAAAATGAGGGACAAGCCTGTCCCAGGTCTTACATTGGCCTAAGTGTCCTGCTAATGGGATGTCATGTGCCAGTGTTAATAGGAAGCCTCTAAACTTCAGAGGTATAACCAGCCTCCTGGTGGCACCAGGTTTGGGGTCTGTACCCTCTGAATACAGAAGTCCATCCTCCCAGTAGATCCTGTGGGATCCACTGGCACTCCCAGCAGCCTCAGCAGCAGCTTGCTGTCTGAGGGTTTCAAGAGAGGGGTAGCTCAGCTGCTCCTGGCTCAGATCTGCCCTGGAAGGGCCCCCTGTCCCCAATAACTCAACCTGATCAGGTTCAAGTTCCTCTGAGATAGTTCCTTCACAGGGACTGAGATCATCTCCCTCAAGAGACTGATCTTCACTCTGAGGCAGGAGGGAAGACACTGCCTTGCCCCTTCTGCTCCTTCTCTTGGAAGGCACCTGGTCCATCTTTTCAGGATCCAGGGCCTGTTCAGTGGAAGACATTTTTGCCTGTGACCTAGTCATGGCAAAAACATCTGCAGGGATGCCCATCATTTCTGCATGTGTCCTGAGTTCCACTTCAGCCCAAGCTGAAGTTTCAAAATCATTGCACAATAAGCATTTAACAGGGAGGTCTGAGGTAACCACAACTTTCTTAGGGTCAGTTACTCCTCCCCAGGTGAAATTCACAACTGCCAAGGAATGGTCTGTCCTGACATTGCTTGCAGTGGTCACTTGGTACATCACACCAAGTATGATCTTTCAAGGGGCCACAAGATCTTTTGTCACCATTGTGACACTTGCACCTGTGTCCCTGTATGCCATGGCCTCCTTACCATTGATCAAAGGCTTTTGTCTGTACTTGCCTAGATTACTGGGACTCACAAATAAGGAGGCAAGAGCCATGTCTCCATCACAGACTAACACAGACTGTTTTGGAATTCTGACTAGGTCAGAATTCATCTCAGATCCCAGGGTTAACCCTACTATACCCTTGTTCTGAACACCACCACTTGGAACTGAGCTAGGGGGAACAGTTGCCCTAGGGGCAGTGGTGGCTGGAGTAGATTCTTTGGCCATTGGACAACTGGCATCTTTTGTCCAATGTGTCTTCTCTCTACAGATGTGACACCAAGGTTTCTTTTTGCCTTTTCCTTTAGTATACTGTGACCCCACCCACCCACCCACTCCCAGATGCAGGTTTCTGGGGCGCTTATGAAGACTTCTGGTCTTTACCCTTCTCCCCACCCTTATTTGAGGTTTTAGCATCTTGCTTCTTTTGGTCACCACCTTGATTCTGAGTTTTCTGCTTCACCCTGGTTCTGACCCATTTGTCCGCTTCCTTCTTTTCCAATTGTTGGGGAGAGGTCAGATCAGAATCAACCAAGTACTGATGCAACAACTGATTTGGCAATAATTAAGGATCTGCTCCCTCATAATTAAATTGTATAACCTTTTAAAATCAGACAACTTATTGCTAAGTAACTAGCCTTCCAGAGCCTTAGTAGCACAATCTGCAAAGTCAACCCAGTCCTGAGTCTGTCCCTTCTGGGTGTCGCTGAACTTAATCCTGTACTCTTCAGTGGTTAAGCCAAACCCATCAATAGGAGCACTCTTCAAGACTGAGGCATTGTCAGCATCCTCTTCTCTAACAGCGAGGAGCTTATCTCTACCTTTGTCAGCAAAGGAGAGCCACAAGATAGCTCCCCACTGCTCTTGAGGGACCCTCTGTACCTTACAGGCCCTCTCTAGTGCAGTTATCCATTTGTGGATTTATCCCACATAAGAGAGTCTAGAAGAAGAACAATGCTACCTGACAGAAAAAGATCCACCTGTGGAACTATTCTATACTATATAGCTTCTAATATCAATCTCACACAAGTATATAGGGTAGCAAATAAAAGATACAAAACGAAATATAGTGGTAGAAAATAGCAAGCACAACCTAGTTGTGGACGAAAACCCTCACTCACCCGAGGGTGACATGCTTCATCATTGGGTTCCTCCAGCACACAGGGACCGCAAGGTACCCCATGTGGGCTACAACTTTACCCAAGGGGGAAGGAGCGGGAGTGCAAAGCACGTAGATGTTCTACCAACTCTTATAGGTGAGGAGGGGCAGAGTGCAACAAAAGGACGAAAGAAAACTGTGCAAATAGTGTGTTTAAAAACTATCCGCTTAGGGGTAATCCCTTTATTCCTCCTTCCTAAGTGGGAGTAGTTAAAATGCTAGTGAAAGAAGGGTTAATGTATATACCCTATTATCTGATCAACATGTTTCTGCCTTGGTGACTTAGATGTTCATGGCATTCATCAGGATCAAAATAACAGTCACTCTGCAGTGTCAAGTGAAAAAATAAATAATAATTCAGTGATACTCAAGCCTCTCTTCCATGACCATCAAGCCTTTTCTTAGATCACTACGATCGGTCTGGGGGCTCTGTAAAACAGTAAAAATATATAAATAATAAATTCACCCAACTATCAGACCATAAATCTAGGTTTGGGTATACCACTCAATAATTATGTCTTGTACCACCAAAATTAAGCTTACCTAAAAATAATCTGGTATGTACCCGCTCAACCAGGCACCGGGTTTCTGACCATATACGTTTTCGTAATGGAAATTTAAAAAGGTAAGCCATATCAACTAGTGGCAATAAAGCCAGCCTATAGCAGACACCAAAACATCTTAATAGCAGAGTACTTAATAATAATGTATCACAGTATGTATAATAACATCAAAAAGAAAATACTAATACTAATGTAATCACATCACTTGGCGATAATCCCTGCAGTTAGTTAGCTGCACGAGTTGTCATACTATCTGACAAAACATTAAGTGACTCGTCTATTGCTTAAACACAGCCGCTTCTTAATTCAAGGAGATGTCACTGAAAACAACCTTGAATCAACAAACATCCGTATCTGTACTCGATCCCGTTTGAGCCTTATTAGTAAAATGAAAAGGCTTGCAAAAGTGCCGATAACGGAGATCTGGACTCACCAACAATTAAAACGCTGAGACCTCTGTGAATACCGTGGGTGGGAGCAGCGCCAGAGCGGCTCCGAGGCAGCTAAATACTCGGAACCGGAACCTTCCGTATAGGACGTCACATAATGAGATCACTTCCGTCTACGGACCGTAACCTAGGAAACCAGTCCAAACAACAACAACCATCCGGCATTGCTAGTATAGAAGACGGTCCTTACATAAAAGGTAGCCATCAAACTAGAGTATCTATCCGAATGCTACAAAGCCTGTGAGCCATTATAACAAAGTTAGGTCTCAGAATGTATTACATCAATCGTATAGGGTATTTCACTATTATCAATGAATCAAATACACCGAAACCAATAAAAACAAAATATGTCCTTTTGTAAAAAATACAATAGAACTCGATCGAAAGTTCTATTCGAAGTGTGTACATGGGACATGATTAGTTATTTATATGTCATGTTCATATGGCTCATAAGTGTTTGGTCAAAAGACAACAAGATACCAGGAGGCAGAACACTCTCATAACAGTGTAGGATGTTAAGATAACGCTATGAGGTGGTGTGAAAGGAATAAATGCTAGAAGGAGGTGTAAGGTCGACGCCCTGCCGTCAGACAAAAACCTTGGTCAGGTATATCAATGAGACCCCACAGCACACCATGGTATGTCATCATTAAGACCATGCAGATGGCTTCCCAATCTAAAAAACCATCTCTGTTCTCTACAGAACAAAACGATTTCTATGGGTCCCGTATCTCTATGATAGTAGGGTTTGTCTAGTACTACCCAGCTCATATCTCTCTCAGTGTGGCCCTCATTAAGAAAATGTCTAGTGAGTTTAGTATTTGATTTTTTCCGTTTAATTGAGCTCTTGTGTTCAATTATCCTAGTTTTGTCTTTCCGAGTAGTCACCCCAATGTAATACAGTTTGCAGGGGCATTGTATTAAATAAATCACTGCTTCTGAATTACAATTGGTGTGACTCGTCAATATCCATGGAGTTTTGAGACCCAAATCAAGTTGTGTAGTACGTGTAGTCAAAGCACAGACCACACACTGGCCACAAGGGTAATGACCCTGTACCGGTGCATTGGTGTCAATAGTCCGTAGAGGATTGATAGTTTGTATAACTCTCGGCCGAGAGTGAACCAGTATATTTCCAAGGTCCTTGCTGCGTTTAAAGGCAAATAGGGGCCTCTCATTTATTCTGTTGCCTTTATTCAAAATATGCCAATTAAGATTGATGGCCTTCTTCACTGTAGTGCTGAGATGGCAGAAAGTACTCACACACACCAAACGATTGGGAGATGGTTTAATAAATGTCTCTAAGAGTTGCTCACGATTATTATTCTTTGCTCTCTTCTTCGCATTGTGTATCAGTGATGTAGGGTATTGTCGGACTTGAAAATGAGTACTCAAGATCTTTGCATGTTTGTGATAATTGCTGAGTTCGGTACAATTTCTCCTCAAACGTAGGAATTGTCCTACGGGGAGATTATCACGAAGGGCACGAGGATGGAAGCTAGTATAGTTAAGTAATGCATTACATGCCATTGGTTTCTGATATAGTTCAGTGAATATCAGTCCGTCCTTAGGGTATAATCTTAGATCCAGGAAGGGTAAGGTCTCATTGCTGGTCTCATAGGTAAAATTAAGATGTATGTTGAGAGTATTAAGCCACCTAGAAAAGTCTTGCAGTGAATCAAGATCACCTTCCCAGATGACTAAGATGTCGTCGATATAATGCTTCCACAGTACCAATTGACTGTGGAAGGGATTGTCAACTGGGTAGATGTAGGTATCTTCAAACCAATGCATAAAGAGATTAGCCATACTGGGAGCACTGGTACTGCCCATGGAAGTGCCCATGACTTGCCAATAAAGTTGATCTTCAAAACAAAAGAAATTCTCCGTCATGACTAGGTTGGCGCACTTCATCACAAAGGACGTCAGAGTCTAGTCACCCCGAGGATTTTCTTCCAACAATAATTGTATGGTCCGGAGTGTTTCGTCTTGGGGAATATTAGTATATAGTGCTTTCACATCAAATGAGGCAATAAGATGTTTCTCTGGATCAAAATGAATAGAGGTCAAGTAGGACAATATGTGTTTGGTGTCCTGCAAATAAAATGGCATCTTAGCCACCAGAGGTCGAAGGAACCAGTCGACGAATTGGGATAATGGTTCCAATAAAGAACCAATCCCAGAAACAATCGGGCGGCCAGGAGGAGGCATTAGGTTTTTGTGTATCTTCGGCAAAATATAAAAAGCTGGAATCTTAGGATGTGTGGGAGTCAAAAATTCTGCTTCATTGTTGGTGATCCAACCAGACTCGTGTGCTTCTTTCACAAGGGTCCAAATGGTGTTACACAGACGTGTCGTAGGATCTCTCGTAATAGGTCTGTAATAGTTGGTGTTCGGCAGTTGACGTAGGCATTCGGTCCGATATGCTAGAGTATCCAAGACCACGGTTGCACCACCCTTGTCAGCTTGCTTGATGACAATGGACGGATCTGCGCCTAATTCATATGCACAATGTAGCTCTTCTTTCTTCAAATTGAAGAACGGTTTTGTAGCTTTCTTTTCACAGCATCAAATGTTTGTATAACTGCTTTTTCAAAAGTAGCTACTTCAGAGGGTACCTGTTGCAAGGTAGGCAGGAATGTAGACTTGTTGCGCAGCCCAGTGTTG
The DNA here is from genome assembly GCF_964204655.1 of Triturus cristatus. Classification (NCBI taxonomy): domain Eukaryota; kingdom Metazoa; phylum Chordata; class Amphibia; order Caudata; family Salamandridae; genus Triturus; species Triturus cristatus. Next base: position 1,043,985,924 of record NC_140588.1, read on the forward strand.
TTGTATGTTTCAGGTCTAGTATCCAATTTGTCATCAAAAAAGAAAGCCAAACGAATTTTGCGAAAAAAAGAAAACAGTTCTTGGTAGGTTATAAAGTCATCTCCCATAAAAATAGGGACAAAACCTAGTCCTTTGTTAAGTATCACTGTTTCTAAGGGACTCAGGGTTTTGTGACTTAAATTAACTATCAAGTTGTTGGTACACTGGTTGATGCACCTGACATGCTCCGCGTGATTCGTTGTTCCAGTGACGGGTCCCACTGTACTTGGGGTCTCTGTTGTTTGGATCGAGGTATTGAGCGTTGGTTTCGGTTGTACCTTCTTCTTCCTCTGCGTCCCCTGTCCTGTCCTGAAAAAGGCCCATGGAAGCCAGGTCCCTGCAAGGGAAAAGGTTGGAACGTAGATGGTTGAAATGGAGGCGGCTGGAAAGGCCAAACCTGTGGTGGCCACCAGGATTGAGTCGGAGGTCTTTGTGCGTAATTACCTCGTCCTCTCATATGTCCTCTCGTCCACAACTAGGTTGTGCTTGCTATTTTCTACCACTACATTTGGTTTTGTATCTTTTATTTGCTACCCTATATACTTGTGTGAGATTGATCCATTTGTGGATGTCATCCCCACTTTGATAGGGAGGGATTATCTTGTTCAGGTTCCTATGATCATGAGAATACTCTCTAGTTCTAGGGACACTGTTGCTGCCACCCGGTGACTCGAGTCCCAATCTTCTTATAGCTCGTTGGAGCTCTAGGGATTTCCTGCCTAGGGCCAATTTCTCTTTCCTGAGCCTGAGCTTGACTCTCTCAAGCTCCAGAAATTGGCACTGCTTATCATAAGAGGATTCCCTCTTGTTGATATGGAAGTCCCTACAGAAGTACCTGAGTGAATGGACTCCACAGAGGGAGTTCTGGATCTCCTAGGTAAACTCAGTACCCTTCCTGGTGGAGTAAAGAGAGGGCCACGGGGGCCTTCTCCCCCACCTAAACGAAGACCTAAGTTGTTCAGGTAGAATCATTTTGATTCTCCTGGTCAGGGTTTGATTCTAGGTCAAAACACTTTCTGGCCTGTCCTCATTCCCTGCCCCACCCACTCTGTCTACCTCATGAGACCCTGGGGTCTTTCTAAGGTCATCTAGAAGCAACATCTCAATGAGGCGTTGGGTGGTTGCTGTTCTCCCTGTCCTCAACTTCCTAGTGCACACATGGCCCTCAATTCTGGAAAAGAGATGCCATTGAATCTAGTTGGCAGAGAGCCACTGGCTTCTTCTCTAGAAGACATACTAGTGTTATGTGGTGTGGGCACCTACCTTACTTGCCCAACTCCAAGTTCAGTAGAACTTACTTATTTTAATCTTGATTGTATTATATGTACTTAATACTTTAGTGGTTTTCAGTTAATCATTCAATGAGATTTATCTGGTAAAACAATAGCAAGCTTGAATCCCAACCGCTGCACACCAATGTGAGAAGGTGGGTTGGTATATACTGTCCACTAGTTAAAGTGGGCGCCTTTTACCAACCCACACAACCCTTATGATGTCTGAGGTCGAAGTTAACCTTATTGAAAGCTATCCTAGTGGCAGCTATGGAGAGCAGCCTTCAGTCTTAATCTTGAAGGAATGTAAAGCAGCTTGTTTTACCAGAATATCACCTCCTAAATCATTAAATGAAAGAAGAACCACACAGTGTTTATATAAAAGTATGTATTTATTAATATACCAATATCTATTAGTCTCTAAGTGAGACTAGGGTACAAAGCACGCAATACTTACTCAGTAGAACATTCGTAAATAGTGAAATACACAGTGGGCTCCAGGGGGAGACCGAACCATATAGTAAGAAAATGGAATAACAACAACGACTTCAATATACACAGTGCCTAGAGCATGTAGAATCGCTGGGACCCCAAGGAACCACCCAGAGGAGTGACACAGAGAGCACACGGAGGACGGGTGCAGTGAGGAAACACAGACGCGTGCTCCGTACAACTCTATAGGAAAGTTGCGGTTGGAAATGTACAATTTAAGGACACTTCTAAGAGGACTTCGAGCAAACCCTTTGGAACTTAGGAGGTTCTAATGCTACCCCCCCATTGAGTACTGAAGTACCCGTGTTATCTATCCCAGAGGAGCCGGGTGCATAGAGGTCAAGTGGTGTCAGAAACCTTCGTCGTTTTCAATGGAGAGCAGCAAAAAAGTCCTGCTGCCAGGAGGGTGATGAATGTCCGGTGGAATCCAAGCCTGCATTCGAGGTGAGAAGAACCTGAAAGCAGAGGGGACAGAGTCTGGGTCACTTGAGGCAACCAGGGGCTCGGTAGTCGAATGCCCACCAATGTCGAGTGCTTCAGGGATGAAGAAGAGTTGCTTCACTCTGCAGCCACGGGGACCAGGAGATGTTGAGGATGACCAAAGTCCAGAGGTGAGCTGTTCCACAAACAAAGTCGAGAGCTGAGGGGTCGATGTCTGGCTGGAGCACCAACAAGCCTCGGCAACTGCAGCCCATGCGGTCAGAGGAAACAGGTTACGGTGTGGACCAGCAAGGTCCAGGGGACTCTTCAAGAAATGGAGAGTCAGGGCACATCTGGAGCAACCAGGTAAGCCCAAGAATTAACAAGGTGACCCTCGCCAGGACCCACAGGCCAACGGACCAGGGATCGCGAGGAGACCTCAAGCAAGTCTGCAAAGCACCAGCCCACAAAACACTCGTGGAGTGGAGGCCGGAAATCTTTGGTGCAAATACTGCTCGGGGTCAGGACTACACGGAGTCCAAAGCACAGGCTCAGGAATTGTCACTAAGCACATGCACTTGCAAAAGTATGTGGTGCACAGGGGTTCGGGTTGCACGGTTCCCACGAGGGATACTGGTCTCAAAATCGCTGAGAGTGCAGATCGACCTCATTGACCTTTGGGAACCCACATGCTGTGTTGCTGAAATCTTCGGGGTCCTCAGGAGCTTGGGAAAAGCAAACCAGTCAGTTGCGTTTTGGTGCCTGCTTTTGCAGGGGAGTATCTCCTTTACTCCAAGGGAGATTCTTCAGTCATCCAGCGTCGTGCAGGCAGTCGGAGTACTTGGTTTCTTCTTAGCAGAATCTTGTCCAGGTAAAATATAAATCCTGTAGCCAGGTTACCCACTTTATACCCATGGCCAGGGGTTGGAAAGATTCTGTGGACCCTCCTAGGGGAGGGGCAGGATAGAGGGGTGGCTACACCCATGTCCTTTGTCCAGTTTCATGCCAGAGCAGGAGCAAATGACTCCTGGAACTGGTTTGAGCTGGACTATGCACAGGGACACCAAATGTGCCCCCAGTGCAGACGTTCTGGCACTCTAAGAGTGCACCCACCCAGCCCCAATACACTAAATCCTGTCTGGGAGGTGGTTATAACTCCCTGTGACAGGATGCCTATTGTCATGCTTTCCTCTGCGCGAACTTGGCTCAGCAGCAGGAGAGCAGAATCGTGTCTGTGGTTGGCAGCATCCATTTTGTGCTGCCCGGGTCGAGAATGCTGGTACCGGGTATACCGGTGACCCACATATGTCCCTTCAGAAGGGTTGAATCAAGCCTCCCCAGTTACTGGTGGCGAGGTATGATTCCAAGGTGTTTGACACCAAACACCAAATGCAGCCGTTTTAAAGTTAGCATTTATCGCGAGGTTATAATGCCGCTAAACATATATGTGTGCCTGCATCACAGACAACCCCGGAGAATCGTCTCCGAAGGCTGCAGAGGGGCTCTGGTCATGCAGGGGCACCCACTCACATAAAACCAAGCACCCAGCCTTCAGGATTGTTAAGACCTGCCATAGGGGTGACTGATAGGTTTTTAAGTGTAGTGATTTCAATAGATATAGTGAACCTATATCTTAAGTAAGTGGTACAAGCACCAGCTTACACAGTCTGCTGAAGCAGGTTGGTCGTGTCAATTTGGATGGCCTCTCAGGGGTGGCACAATACATGCTTCAGCCCATGGGAGGCCTCTGGGGTACCTATGCCCTGGGTACATGGTGTACAAGGGTACCCCAGAATCCAATCTGGATCGTACCTAAAGTACATGCATGAAAAGTTACAGGAGAAAGCAGATAAACTGGGGTCCTGGATAGCAGGATCCCAGTCAGACTAGGCCAAAAACAGTGTGACATCAGCAAAAAGTGGGGGTAACCATAAGAAGCAGATACTACTTTCCTACAAGGTGTCTTTATGCCTTGTCTGTATATGTTCTGTGAAGTGCTTGATAGTCAGGTGTCTTTATGCCTTGTCTGTATATGCTATGTGCAGTGCCTGTTAGTCAGGTGTCTATATGCCTTGTCTGTGTATGTTCTGTGAAGTGCTTGTTACTCAGGTGTCCTTATGCCTAGCCTTTGTATTTTCTGTGAAGTGCTTGTTAGTCAGGTGTCTGTACGGCTTGTCTGTGTATGTTCTGTGAAGTGCTCGTTAGTCAGGTCTCTTTATGCCTTGTCTGTATATGTTCTGTGATGCTTTTGTTAGTTTGGTGTCTGTATGGGTTGTCTGTGTATGTTCTGTGAAGTGCTTGTTAGTCAGGTGTCCTTATGCCTAGCATTTGTATTTTCTGTGAAGTGCTTGTTAGTCAGGTGTCTGTATGGCTTGTCTGTGTATGTTCTGTGAAGTGCTTGTTAGTCAGGTGTCTGTATGGCTTGTCTGTGTATGTTCTTTGCAGTTCTTGTTAGTCAGGTGTCCTTATGCCTTTTCTGTGAAGTGCTTGTTAGTCAGGTGTCTTTAAGCCTTGTCTGTATATGTTCTGTAAAGTGCTTGCTAGTCAGGTGTCTTTATGGCTTGACTGTGTATGTTCTGTGAAGTGCTTGTTACTCAGGAGTCCTTATGCCTAGCCTTTGTATTTTCTGTGAAGTGCTTGTTAGTCAGGTGTCTGTATGGCTTGTCTGTGTATGTTCTGTGAAGTGCTTGTTAGTCAGGTGTCTTTATGCCTTGTCTGTATATGTTATGTGATGCTTTTGTTAGTTTGGTGTCTGTATGGGTTGTCTGTGTATGTTCTGTGAAGTGCTTGTTAGTCGGGTGTCCTTATGCCTAGCATTTGTATTTTCTGTGGAGTGCTTGTTAGTTGGGTGTCTGTATGGCTTGTCTGTGTATGTTCTGTGAAGTGCTTGTTAGTCAGGTGTCCTTATGCCTAGACTTTGCATTTTCTGTGATGTGCTTGTTAGTAGGGTGTCTGCATGGCTTGTCTGTGTATGTTCTGTGAAGTGCTTGTTAGTCAGGTGTCCTTATGCCTAGACCTTGTATTTTCTGTGATGTGCTTGTTAGTCAGGTGTCTGTATGGCTTGTCTGTGTATGTTCTGTGATGCCCATGTTACTCAGGTGTCTTTATGCCTTGTCTGTATATGTTCTTTGAGGTGCTTGTTAGCTAAATGTCTTCATGTCTAGTCTGTATATGTTCTGTGATGCGTTTGTTAGTAAGGTGTTGTTATGCCTAATCTCTATATGTTCTGTGATATGCTTTTTATTCAAGTGTCTTTTTGCCTTGTCTGTATATGTTCTGTGAAGTGCTATTTAGTCGGGCGCCTTTTTGCCTTGTCTGTGTATGTTCTGTGATGCGCTTGTTACTCAGGTGTCTTTATGCCCAGTCTGTGTTTTTTCTGTGAAGTGCTTGTTAGTCAGGTGTCTTTATGCCTTGTCTGTATATGTTCTGTGAAGTGCTTGTTAGCTAAGTGCCTTTATGTCTTGTGTGTATATGATCTGCGATGTGCTTGTTAGTCGGGTGTCTTTATACCTAGCCTGTGTATGTTCTCTGAAGGGCTTGTTAGCTAACTGTCTTTATACCTTGTCTGTATATGTTCTGCGATGTGCTTGTTAGTCGGTGTCTTTATGCCTAGCTTGTGTATGTTCTCTGAAGTGCTTGTTAGCTGAGTTTCTTCATGTCTAATCAGTATATCTTCTATGATGCGCTTGTTAGTCAGGTGTCTTTATGCATGGTCTGTAAATGTTCTGTGATGTGCTTGTTAGTCAGGTGTCTTTATGCCTAATCTGTATATGTTCGGTGATATACGTTTTAGTCGAGTGTTGCTTTGATTAGTCTGTATATGTTCTGTGAAGTGCTTGTTAGCTAAGTGCCTTTATGTCTTGTGTGTATATGATACGTGAAGTGCTTATTAGCTAAGTGTCTTTATACCTTGTCTATATATGTTCTGCGATGTGCTTGTTAGTCAGGTGTCCTTATGCCTAGTCTTTGTATTTTCTGTGAAATGCTTGTTAGTTGGGTGTCTGTATGGCTTGTCTGTGTATGTTCTGTGAAGTGCTTGTTAGTCAGGTGTCTTTATGCCTTTCCTGTATATGTTCTGTGAAGTGCTTGTTAGTCAGGTGTCTTTAAGCCTTGTCTGTATATGTTCTGTAAAGTGCTTGCTAGTCAGGTGTCTTTATGGCTTGACTGTGTATGTTCTGTGAAGTGCTTGTTACTCAGGAGTCCTTATGCCTAGCCTTTGCGAGAAAAGTGCATGCGCAGGCGTCCGCGCATGCGCATTTGTGTGAAGAAGTTACCGGCAAGCAAGAAGAGGGAGCCCCGGGACGCCGCACTGCAGGTAAGGTCATTTTATTTACTTTTTACATTCTTTAAGGTATTTTAAAATGAGGGCGGGCGGGAGGCGGGCAGCGCGTAGTGGGGCTACGCGGAGCGCGCGAGTGTGCGTAGATTTTGTCACACTTCGTGCTGCTCCACGTAGCCCCACTACGCCCACTACGCCCAGGGTTAATTATGACTATGGGAGGAATGCCACTTTTAGGAGTTAGCATTTCTGTGTGCTATGTGTCTGCTGCCTGATGGGAATTGCATGTCTGGCTTGTGAGTGACAGGGGCTGGGAGGTGTGTGTGGCTCCAGGAGGAGCAGGGTGAGTCAGCACTAGGCTGAATGGGACATCTGTCCTGGGAGTAGTGGGAGGAGTAATCCCCTGACTCTGAATAGGACTGTGCCCAGCCTGTACAATGCTGGCTCTTCCCCCTGTGGTGTGTCTGATCACCTAGCCCCCAGCTGACAAAGGGGAAGAGGAGCTTGGAAAAAAAAGTGCTCCAATTCCCCCCTGAACCAGTTTCATGCTTATTTCATGTTGGCGGGTGCCCACCCCGCATTATGGTGCCTTTGATGGCAGGTGCCCACCCCGCATTGTTTATTTTTAGGCGGGTGCCCACCCCGCGTCCTGCTGCCGAAAATCACCGCCGCGGCCCGGGGAAGAGGAGCCCCAAAGAAGGAAGTCAGGCAACCTTGCCTGGACTTGGGCGGGTCCTGCCATGGAGACAGGAAGTCATCTCAGGCCCCGGCAGGGCTCCCTTGAGCTGGTGGGAGCCCCAAGTGAAGAGCGAGGAAGGTGGTGTGGTGAGCAGGCCTCCTGTGATCGGCAGGGCGCCGCGCTTGATGCAGAGTCCTCGAGGAGCGGGGGCTCCCCGATGCCGCCGAGCCTGCCCCCGCCGCACTTGAGAAGAGCCGGCGAGAGAGAGCAGATGGAGCCTGGTCCAAGCCCCGGTGAGTGGGGCCGAGGCCGTTCTCTTTTTCCTTGGGTTATTGGTGCTCGAGGCACCCGAGCAGCTGCACCGATGGGGGCCAGTTGTTTTACCAAGTAACCTGGTTGGGACTTGGGTGCAGTTCGAGGCACATTGTCGGTGCCTGAGGGTTCCTGCAAAGAGCGGGCCGCTCCAACAAGGGGGCATCTTTGTTTTTAGAGCCCGTGGGGGTCCAGAGGGCACAGAGGTGCCGGGCCCCCTTTATGGATAGTGTCACAGCTGAGCCGCCATATCGGGCAGCTGCAACGTGGCGCATGGTTGGGTAGAGAGCCCTAGAGCAGGGCCTCTTGGTCCTTTCTCAGTTACGCCGCCATAGCGGGCAACTGCAATGTTTTGCCCATGTGTGTTAGAAGTCCCCGAGTGGGACAAGAGAGGCACAGTGGTGCCAGGTCTTTTGGGGTTTTTTCCCAGCTGCAGCGCACCAGCGTGCGCAGCTGCGATGATGGCGCATATTGTTCAGGAGAGTCCCAGCGGGGACCCACCCAGAGGGCACTGTGAGTGCCCAGGCCTACAATCCATCACAGCTGCAGGGCAATTAGCGGCAGCTGCAACGTTTAGGCCATCATTTCTTTGGGGGCAGTGAGGATGAGACAGGAGTGAGATACACTCCTATGCCCACCGCAATGGCACACTTTGGATTCTGCTGCATTGGCAGCCGCCTGGCATTTGGGACATTGGGCATTTGAGCCCTCTGAGAAGGCCAGTTGTCCAGGGGGACTGTGAGGTTTGTAGGGCGCCAGGCCCTAATGTGATTTATGTGGTGCTAGGAAATGTGATTTACGCACTGTGATTTATGCCTCTAGTATTTATGTTTAGGAGGTTATTCCCTAATCTAAGAGTTCTGCTTATGAGGTTACTGCATAATGTATTTATGCTTGTGAGGTTATTGTCTAATGCGTTTAGACTTATGAGGTGATTGCATAATGTATTTATGCTTGTGAGGTTATTGTCTAATGCGTTTAGACTTATGGGGTGATTGCATAATGTATTTATGCTGGTGAGGTTATGGCATAATGTGTTTATGCTTATGAAGTTGGCGCAGAATGTATTTCACTCCTAATGTGATGCTGCTTGCATAATATGATTTATGTTGCAGGAGATGATGCCGAGTACAGTATTTTGCCAGTAGTTACTGGTTGTGTTCTACATGTATTATTGGTGCTACATTTATTATGTGTACTTGTGATGGTGCTGACAGTGGCCCAATTGGCCCTGTCAGGTGTATATAATCCCCTGTAGAAATTGCCCAGTGCCAGTTGGCACAGTGTAAAGGTGTGATTACAATTCTATGTGTTTATGATAATACAAAGGCTATTATTGATATAACCTTGTGTGGAGTTCCTTTTGTGGTGTGCCTAGTGGGTTGCTGTTGTGTGTGTGTGGTGCGCAAACGCTTTACACATTGCCTCTGGGATAAGCCTGATTGCTCGTGCCAAGCTACCAAGGGGGTGTGCAGGGGTTATCTTCAGCATGTAACTCCCTTGCCCTGACTAGAGTGGTGGTCTCTGCCTGGCTATGGCGTAAGCCCTAGCCAACCAGAGATCCCATTTCTAACATATATCTATTCTAAATCACTGCACATATAAACCTATCTGTCACCCCTATGGTAGACCTTATCAATCCTGAAGGCAGGCTGCTGGGTTTTATGTGAGAGGGTGCCCCTGCATGAGCAGAGCCTCTCTGCAGCCTTCGGAACCTATTTTCCGGGGTTGTTTGTGATGCAGCCAACCATATATATTTAAGTGCATTATAACCTCGCGGTAAAGGCTAACTTTAAAATGGCTGATTAGAAACATGTTCTGTTTGGTGTCAAACACCTTGGAATCATACCTCCCCACCAATTACTGGTGGGGAGGTATGATTCCACTCTTCTAGAGGACCTATGTCAAACACCTGTACACCCGGTACCAGCTTTCTCGACCTTGGCATCACAAAATGGATGCTGCCAGCCACAGACACGAGTCTGCCCTCCTGCTCCTGAGCTGAGCTCGAGCAGGGGAAGGCTTGACAATAGGTTTCCTGTCACAGGGAGGTGTGACCACCTCCCAGACAGGATTTTGTGTATTGGGGCTGGGCGGGTGAACTCTGAGAGTGCCTGAAAATCTGCACTGGGTACATTTGGTGTCCCTGTGCATAGTCCAGATCAAACCGGTTGCAGGAGCCATTTTCTCATGCTCTGGCATGAAACTGGACAAAGGACATGGGTGTAGCCACCACTCTGTCCTGACCCTCACATAGGTGGGTCGACAGAGTTTGTCCAACCCCTTCCTTGGGTATAAAGTAGGAACCCTGACTACAGGACTTTAGATTTTACCTGGACTAAACTCTGCAAGAAGAAACCAAGTACTTCAATGATCTGCACTTCGCAGGACGACAGAAGAATCTCCCTTTGAGCAAAGGAGTTACTCCCCTGCAGCAGCAGGCACCTTAATGCATCTGACCGGTTTGCATCTCCCGAGCTCCTGAGGACTCTGGAGATTTTTGCAACACAGGAGGTGGGTTCCCGAGAATCCTTGAGGTTGATCTGACCTCTCAGCAATTCTGAGACCAGTATCCCTGGTGGGGACCGTGCAACCTGAATCCCTGTGTACCGGGTACTTTTGCAGCAGCATATGCTTTTTAGCAATCCCTGAGGCTGTGCTTTGGGCTACGTGCAGTCCTGACCACGACCAGTATTTCCACTGAAGATTTCCAGGCTACACTCCACAAGTGTTCTGTGGACTGGTATTTTGTGATTCAGCTTGAGGTCTCTTCGCGATCCCTGGTCCATTGGCCTGTGGGTCCCTGTGAAGGTAACTTTGACTTTCCTTGGGCTTCCCTGGTTGCTCCAGATGTGCCCTGACTCTCCATTGCTTGGAGAGTACCCAGGAGCTTGCTGGACCTCACCATAACTTGTTTCCTCTGCCGGCGTGGGTTGCAGTTGCCAAGGCTTGTTGGTGTTCAATCCGGACACTGACCCCCAGCACTCGACAACCTTCATGGGACAGCTCACCTCCGTACTTTGGTTATCATCGACGTCTCCTGGTCCCTGTGGCTGCAGAGTCAAGCATCCTATCTTCTCACCTGAAGCACCCGACATAGGTGGGCATTAGTCTACCAAGCCCCTGGTCACCCTGAAGTGACCCAGACTCTGGCCCCTCTGCTTTCAGGTTCTTCTCACCTCAGATGCAGGCGTGGATTCCACCGGACACTTTTCAACTTCCCGGCAGCAGCACTTTCTCACATCACGCCATTGAAAATGACGAAGGTTTCTGACACCACTTGACCCATATGTACCCGGCTCCCCTGGGATTGGTAACACAGGTACCTCACTGCTCACAAGAGTGCTGGCTTTAGAACCTTCTATGTTCCAAAGGGTTTGCTTGAAGTCATCTCCGAAGTGTCCTTAAACTGTAATTTTGAACCGCGACTTTCCCATAGAGTTGTACGGAGCTCGCGTCTGTGTTCTCACACTGCACCCTTCCTCCGTGGGTCCCCTGTGTCACTACTTTGGGTGGTTTCTTGGGGTCGCAGCAATTCTACATGCTCTAGGCACTGTGTCTAGTGAAGCCGTTGTTGTTATACAATTATTTTAGTATATGGTTCGGTCTCCCCCTGGAGCCCGCTGTGTATTGTGCTATTTACTATCGTTCTATTGATTTAGTATTGTGTAACTTGTGCTCTAATCTCATAAAGAGGTTAGTAGAGAGTGTTTAGTAATAAATGCATATATTATATATAACACCTGTGTGGTTCTCCTTTCATTTGGTCATTCAGGAGGTTCTGATCTGGTAAAACAAGCTCCTTTATATTCCTTCGAGACTTAGCCTGAAGACTGCTCTCCACAGCTACCACTAGGATAGCTTTCTATAAAGGTTGTCTTTAACCTAATCATCAATAAGGGTTGTTTGGACTGGTACAAGGTGCCCATTTTAATTAATGGACAGCATATACCAGGCCAACTTCTCACATTGGTGTGCAGCGGTTGGGATTCAAGCTTGCTATTGTTTTACCAGATAAATCTCATTAAGTGATCAACTGAAAACCACTAAAGGTATTAGGTACATATAATAAATCAAGACTAGAATATGCAAGTTCTACTGAACTTGGGGTTGGGTAGTTAAGGGTCTAGCACACCCTTTCTCCAACTCAAGAAAGTTTAGTTCCCACTAGGTTAGGTAGGTGCCTACTCCACATAACACTAGTATGTCTTCTAAAGGAGAAGCCAGTGGCTCTTTGCCAACTAGATATGATCATCTCTCATTTCAGGAATTTAGAAATATGTGTACATCTAGGAAGCTGAGGACAGGGAGAAGTGCAAGCACCCAACGTCTCATAGAGATGTTCCTCTTAGATGACCTCAGAAAGACCCCAGGGTCTGATGAAGTAGAAAGAGTGCGTGGGACAAGAGGTGAGGACAGACCAGGAAGTGAACACTTCTTTGACATGGACTCTAACCCTGGCCAGGAGGATCAAAATGATTCCAACCTGGAAAATCCAACTCTTCCTTTAGGTGGAGGAGAAGGCCCCAGTGGCCCTCTCTTCACTCCATCAGGAAGAGTACACAGTTTACCTAGAAGATCAAGATCTCCTTCTGAGGAATCTAATCACTCAGGAACTTATGTAGGGACATCTGCTTCTCATAAAAGAGACTCCTCTTATGAGAAGAAGTGCCAATTACTTGAGTATGAGAGAACCAAACTCAGGATCAAGAGGGAACAATTGGCCTTAGACAGGGCCTTCTAGAGCTCCAGAGAGCTTCTAGAAGGTTGGGGCTACAGCCCCATGGTGGCAGCAATAGTGTCCCTAGAACTAGAGAGTATACTCATGATCATAGGAACCTGAACAAGATAGTCCCTCTCTATCAGAGTGGGGATGACATCCACAAATGGATAACTTGGATAACTGCACTAGAGAGGGCCTGTAAAGTACAGAGGGTCCTTCAAGAGCAGTGGGCCGCTATCTTGTGGCTCTCATTTGCTGACAAAGGTAGAGATAAGCTCCTCACTGTAAAAGAAGAGGATGCTGATAATTACACAGTCTTGAAGAGTGCTCTGATTGATGGGGTTGGCTTAACCACTGAGCAATACAGGATTAAGTTCAGAGACATCCAGAAGACACAGACTCAGGACTGGGTTGACTTTGTAGATTGTGCTACTAAGGCCCTGTAAGGCTGGTTATTTGGCAGGAAAGTGTGTGATTTTAAAGGATTGTACAATTTAATTATGAGGGAGCAGATCCTTAATAATTGGCAAAATCAGTTGTTGCAGCAGTACCTGGTGGACTCTGATCTGACCTCTCCCCAAGAATTGGGAAAGAAAACAGACAAATGGGTCAGAACCAGGGTGAAGCAGAAAGCCCAGAACCAAGGTGGTGACTCTAAAAAGCAAAATTCTAAAACCTCAGATAAGGGTGGGGAGAAGGGTAAAGACCAGAAGTCTTCTCAAGGGCCTCAAAAGTCTTCATTTGGGGGGTAGTCACAATCGAACAAGGGTAAAGGCAAAAAGAAGCCTTGGTGTCATATCTGTAAACAGAAGACCCACTGGACAAATGATTGTTCAAAAGTCAAGGAATCTAATCCAGCCACCACTGCCCCTAAGGCAACTGTTCCCCCTAGTTCAGCTCAAAGTGGTGGTACACAGAATAAGGGTATAGTAGGGTTAACCCTGGCATCTGAGATGGACTCTGGCCTAATCAGAGTTCCAACTCAGGCTGTGTTAGTCTGTGATGGAGGCATGGTTATTGCCTCCTTATTTGTCTGTCCCAGTAATCTGGGCAAATACAGACAGCAGCCTTAGATCAATGGTAAGGAGGCCTTGGCATTCAGGGGCACAGGTGTAAGTGTCACAATGGTGACAAAAGATCTTGTGGCCCCTGAACAAACCATACTTGGTGAGATGTACCTAGTGACCAATGTAAGCAATGTCAGTACAGGCCTTTCCTTGGCAGTTGTTAATTTCACCTGAGGAGTGGTAACTGGCCCTAAGAAGGTTGTGGTAAGCGCAGACCTCCCTGTTGAATGCTTATTGGGCAATGATTGGGAAACTTCAGCTTAGGCTGAAGTGGAACTCAGGACACATGCAGAAATGCTGGGCATCCCTGCAGATGTGTTTGCCATGACTAGGTCACAGGCAAAAATGTCTTCCACTGAACAGGCCCTGGATCCTGGAATAATGGACCAGGTGCCTTCCAAGAGAAGGAGCAGTAGGGGTAAGGCAGTGTATTCCCCCCTGCATCCGAGTACAGATCAGTCTCTTGAGGGAGATGATCTTAGTCCTGAAGAAGGAACTGTCTCAGAGGAACTTGAACCTGATCAGGTGTAGCTCTTGGGCACAGGGGGCCCTTCCAGGGCAGATCTGAGCCAGAAGCAGCTGAGCTGCCCCTCTCTTGAACCCCTCAGACAGCAAGCTGTTGCTGAGGCTGCTGGGAGTGCCAGTGGGTCCAACAGGATCTACTGGGATGATGGACTCTTATACTCAGAGGGTAGAGACCCCAAACCTGGTGCCACCAGGAGGTTGGTTATACCTCTGACATTTAGGGGCTTCCTATTGACACTGGCACATGATATCCCATTAGGTACACTTAGGCCAAAACAAGACCTGGGACATACTTGTTCCTCACTTTCATTGGCCTCACATGTCAGAGGACACAAAGGAGTTTTGTAGCTCCTATATCACTTGTCAAGCCAGTGGTAAGGCAAGTGGTACTACAAAGGATCCCCTGATACCACTACCTGTGGTGGGGGTTCCCTTTGAGAGGGTAGGGATTGACATTGTTGGTCCCATGGATCCTCAAACTGCATCTGGGCACAAATTCATACTAGTGGTGGTGGACCATGCCACTAGGTATCCAGAAGCAATTCCACTTAGGACTACCATAGCTCCTGTTGTGGCTAGAGCCCATCTGGGAATATTTTCCAGAGTGGGTTTTCCTAAGGAGGTAGTATCAGACAGAGATGTAAACTTTATGTCTGGTTACTTGACTGCTATGTGGAAGGAGTGTGGAGAAAAATTACACATTTACCATCTCTTATCATCAACAATGCAATGGCTTAGTTGAGAGATTCAACAAAACCCTCAAGGGCATGATTAAAGGTCTCCCTAAAAAGCTCAGGCGTAGATGGGACATACTTTTGACCTGCCTTCTCTTTGCCTACAGAGAAGTTCCCCAGAAGGGGGTTGGTTACAGCCCTTTTGAACTTCTGTTTTGACATCCAGTTAGGGGTCCTTTATGTCTAGTGAAGGAGGGATGGGAGTTACCTCTCAAACCCCCTAAACAGGACTATGTACTTGGTCTCCGCTCCAGGATGGCTGAGTACATGAAGAAGGCGTCCAAAAATCTTGAGGCTAGCCAGGAATTACAAAAGGCCTGGCATGACCAAAAGGCTGTGTTGACTATTTATCAGCCAGGACAGAAAATATGGGTGTTGTAGCCTGTGGCCCCTGCTGCCCTCCAAGACAAGTGGAGTGGCCCTCATAAAATCATTGAGCAAAAGGGAGAGGTCACCTACCTGGTGGACCTTGGAACCCCCAGGAGCCCCCATAGGGTGCTCCATGTGAACAGGCTCAAACCATATGTTGACAGGGCATACATGGGCTTGCTCATGACTACTGATGAGGGACAGGAGGAAGAGAGTGATCCCCATCGTTCTATTGTTTCAGTATTGTGTAACTTGTGCTCTAATCTCATAAAGAGGTTAGTAGAGAGTGTTTCGTAATAAATACATATATTTTATATAACACTTGTGTGGCTCTCCTTTCATTTGGTCATTCAGGAGGTTCTGATCTGGTAAAACAAGCTGCTTTACATTCCTTCGAGACTTAGCCTGAAGGCTGCTCTCCACAGCTACCACTGGGATAGCTTTCTATAAAGGTTGTCTTTAACCTAATCCTCAATAAGGGTTGTTTGGACTGGTACGAGGTGCCCACTTTAATTAGTGGACAGCATATACCAGGCCAACTTATCACAGTTCTGTGAAGTGCCTGTTAGTCAGGTGTCTTTATGCCTTGTCTGTATATGTTCTGTAAAGTACTTGTTAGTCGGGTGTCTTTATGCCTTGTCTATATATGTTCTGTGAAGTGCTTGTTAGTCAGGTGTCTTCATGCCTAGTCTGTATATGTTCTGTGAAGTGCTTGTTAGTCAGGTGTCTTTATGCCTAGTCTGTGTATGTTCTGTGATGCTTTTGTTAGTTGGGTGTCTTTATGCCTTGTCTGTATATGTTCTGGGAAGTGCTTGTTACTCAGGTACCTTTATGCCTAGTCTGTGTATGTTCTGTGATGCACTTGTTAGTCAGGGGTACTTATGCCTAGCCTGGGAGTTTTCTGTGATGTGATTGATAGTTGGGTGTCTGTATGGCTTGTGTGTGTATGTTCTGTGAAGTGCTTGTTAGTCAGGTGTCTTTATGCCTAGTCTGTGTATGTTCTGTGATGCGCTTGTTAGTCAGGTGTCTTAATGCCTAGTCTGTGTATGTTCTGTGAAGTGCTTGTTAGTCAGGTGTCCTTATGCCTAGACTTCGTATTTCCTGTGATATTCTTGTTTGTTGGGTGCCTGCATGGCTTGTCTGTGTATGTTCTGTTTAGTGCTTATTAGTTGGGTGTCTTTATGCCTTGTCTGTATATATTCTGTGATGTGCTTGTTAGTTGGATGTCTGTATGGCTTGTCTGTGTATGTTATGTGAAGCGCTTGTTAGTCAGGTGTCTTTATGCCTTGTCTGTGTATGTTCTGGGAAGTGCTTGTTAGTCAGGTGTCTTTATGCCTAGTCTGTGTATGTTCTGTCATGCGCTTGTTAGTCGGGTGTCTTCTTTTTTTCTGTTTTTTTTTTTGTCTTCATTTATGCAATCCTGTTAATTAAGCAATAGGGTCTCCTCTCAAGTGAGCCACCATCGGGACAGAGATAGAAACCATGACTTAAGTCCAACCAATCCAAGGTCTAGTGTGAGACTGTCATCGCCCCTCTAGACACAAGAGTTGTATTGGATCGTGATGTTTAAATCATTGGACTAACCTCCCTTACCTACCGACTATACTGATTCCATAATTCCCAATATTTTGTACGTTTACAATCCCCTCTAGCCTTATCCAAGTTCCTGACTTTTTCAACTGAACGAACCCAATCATCAATCAAAGGAGGAGAAGGAAGAATCCAGTTTATACAGATCTCGCGTCTGGCTAAGAGCATGAATGTACATAAAAGGTATTTCTGTTTTTTAGATAGGTTAATATAAGTAGAATTATTATCAAGAATACCAAAAATAATAATAAAAGGTCTTACCTTAATAAGCGGATTTAAACTTTTATCGATAATCTTACCGATTTCGTTCCAAAATAAATCAAGCTGGTGACAAGAATAAAACATGTGGATATCATTTGCGTCTTTCTCCCCACATTTTTTCGTCGCCTGGGTGTTCATTTTTGAAAGCCTTTCTGGGGTCCAGTAAGATCTGTGCAGAGTAAACAAATTATTCTTTCTAAGAGGTGCAGAAATTATAATATGCCATAAATAAGTACAGGATACTTGCCAAACTTGTTGCAAGTCTTCAGCCGGAAAAGTCTTCTTCCATTTGCGGTCTGGAATATCGTAATTTGCATCCATTTTCTCCACAAGACGCCAGTACCACCTCGCTACTTCTTTCTTTCCGACCTTTTTATGAAGTTCGCCTTCCAAGTCCATAAAATCATCCATCGGCCAGTTAGTCGGGTGTCTTCATGCGTAATCTGTGTAGTTCTGTGAAGTGCCTGTTAGTCAGGTGTCCTTATGCCTAGACTTTGTATTTCCTGTGATGTGCTTGTTAGTTGGGTGTCTGTATGGCTTGTCTGTGTATGTTCTGTGAAGTGCTTGTTAGTCGGGTGTCTGCATGGCTTGTCTGTGTATGTTATGTGATGCGCTTGTTACTCAGGTGTCTTTATGCCTTGTTTGTATATGTTCTTTGAGGTGCTTGTTAGCTTAGTGCCTTCATGTCTTGTAAGTATATGTTCTCTGAAGTGCTTGTTTGCTAAGTGTCTTCATGTCTAATCTCTATATTTTCTGTGATATGCTTTTTAGTCAAGTGTCTTTTTGCCTTGTCTCTATATGGTCTGTGAAGTGCTATTTAGTCAGGCGTCTTTTTACCTTGTCTGTGTATGTTCTGTGATGTGCTTGTTACTCAGGTGTCTTTATGCCCAGTCTGTATTTGTTCTGTGAAGTGCTTGTTAGTCAGGTGTCTGTATGCTTAGTCTGTATAGGTTCTGTGAAGTGCTTGTTAGTCAGGTGTCGTTATGTCCAGTCTGTATTTGTTCTGTGAAGTGCTTGTTAGTCAGCTGTCCTTATGCCTAGTCTGCATAGGTTCTGTGAAGTGCTTGTTAGTCAGGTGTCGTTAGGTCCAGTTTGTATACATTCTGTGGCGTGCTTGTTAGTCGGGTGTCTTTATGCCTTGTCTGTATATGCCCTGTGAGGTGCTTGTTAGTCAGGTGCCTTTATGTCTAACCTGTATATGTTCAGGGACATGCTTTTTAGTCAGGTGCCTTCATGCTTTGTCTGTATTTATTCTGTGAAGTGTTTGTTAGTCGGATGTCTTTAGGCTTAGTGTGTATATGGTCTGTAAAGTGCTTGTTAGCTAACTGTCTTTCTGTCTAACCTCTATATGTTCTGTGAAGTGCTTGTTAGATGTCTTTTTGCCTTGTCTGTATACGTTCTGTGAAGTGCTTGTTAGTCTGTTGTCTTTATGTCTAGTCTGCTTATGTTTTTTGAAATGCTTGCCAGTCAGTTGTATTTATGTCTTGCCTGTAAATATTTTGTGAAGCTTGTTAGTTCTAGGTCTCTTCAGTATATGTTCTGTGTAGTGCTTGTTCGGTGTATTTATGGCTAGTCTTTACATATACACCCTGAAGTGCTTGTTAGTCACGTTGTTAATGTTTAGTTTGTATGTATTCTGTGAAGTAGTTATTTAAGTGTCTTTTTGTCTTGTCTGTATATGATCTGTGAAGTGCTTGTTAGGTTTATTTATCTCTAGTCTTTATTTCTACACACCGTGAAGTGCTTGTTAGTGACTTCTCCTCTCTAGTCTGCATATATTCTCTGAAGTGTTTTATTTTCAGGTATCTTTATGTACTTGTTAGCTAGGTGTTATTATGTGTAAACCAGGCTTCTACAACGAGTAGCCCGTGTTCCACTGGTAACGCTGTGTGCAGTTCAACCTAATAACTGAGAAATCTTTACTCGCTGATTTAATGCATATGTACCAAAATTCAAAAGAGTGTATTCAAGATGAAAACATGTTTAATTTCAAATCTCAGAAGCAGATGCTTAGCAAAAAATGGTTGGATTTCTAAAATACCTTGAAATCTGATATTGCACTTTCATACCCTGAGTTTTAATTTCCACTTTGCTAACTCAGTTTTGAGATCCTGGATCATTAAAAAATTCAGG
The DNA here is from genome assembly GCF_964204655.1 of Triturus cristatus. Taxonomy (NCBI): domain Eukaryota; kingdom Metazoa; phylum Chordata; class Amphibia; order Caudata; family Salamandridae; genus Triturus; species Triturus cristatus. Next base: position 1,044,004,818 of record NC_140588.1, read on the forward strand.
TCTACCCAGACCCTTACAAAAAGCCCTGGTATGGCTAATCCATGGGGTTTGGGCAGCTGAGTACCAAGATGTACAGTCCATAATTAACTTTCTGTTCAGGAGTTCTTCTGTTTGTGTCCATATCCTATTCCATAATACAACAGGGCCGGAGCCTAAGGAGGTCTTGTAAAAAAGGCATTGCCAACACCTTATGACATACAAAAGTGGAGCAGCTCTGGGGGGCTGAATGAAGTTTTCTTAGACAGGCATTTTCTGCCATCTGCAAATCCTTGAAATTGGCTCATCTCCAGACACCTGCCCAGAATGTAGCCATAAAGACAGATATTGCGTATTAAAATACACCCATCTCTTTCAGAGGTTTCATCCCCAATAGTAGACAAATCAAAAATTGCAGTTACAGATTTTTCAAGCTGTAGTTGTCTCGGTGTGACCAAGTACCCCGGGCGTAGGATAATACTAACCCAGGTAGGAAAATGACGTAGTCTGAGATAATTTGACACCCCCTACTTTAAATTGAGAAGGTTTTTTGCATCACTAGGTCTTATTTCATAAGGAACGTTTTACCCAGGTTGACCCTTAAATCCAGGTCAGCAAAAATCCACAAACACATTAATTACTGATTTAAGTCGTATAGGAGTCCAGGCCATGAGAACTGCATCGTCAGCATACAGGAGAGTGGGAACTGGGTGATGACCAATCTGAGGCTGGCCCCTGCACCAAACATCCAACACCCTGCACAAATTGTTAATGTAGAGTGTAAACGGCACAAGGACACCACCTTGCCTCACCCCCATGCCAACCCCACAATCTGGGGCACAATACCAATTAACAACATAACTCACCATAGCATTGGCCCCTGAATACATTTCTCTGAGGAAGTTTACTATTGGGATTTCTGCCCCAACTCGCTCATCAAGCACCGTAGTTTGCCAGGACTAACGAAGTTGAAGGAGTTTGACAAGTTCATAGTTGCCATATACAGGGCTACTGGATTTATGCAGCAGGACAGGTCCAAATCATGGAGCTGCGTTGACTAAATCATGCAGCAAGAAAAAGCAAATTATGTGGCATAATGCGCCACAATTTGTGATCATATTATTTCATTATATTGTCATTTTTACACTTATTGATACTCTGTGGGCTTAAATTGCACCTCATTAGTGCCAGTTTAATACCTAAATATAGCAACAAGCAAAAGAAAACCTTTACAAAGGGCATCCCACTGCACGGCAGCGCATGACACTGCTTTTTTTGTAACTTTTGAACTGTTTGAGCTAGAAGCAACATTTATTTTTGTTAAAATCTGCAGATTATGCATCAGATGATGTATTATGTATGTATTATGTGGAAAATGCGGTAAATTAATAATTATGGAGAAAAATCCACAGCCGCACAATCCTTTAATTCCAGTTGCCCTGGCCATATAAATGGGTACATTCTTCGGCAGCGTTTCAACATTTTCCAATAAGGAGATTTAAGCTGAGACATTGTTCAACTGGATTGTATGACATTACAATGCATGCCTTTACCGTGCATCCTTTAGCATGCAATGCCTTTACCATGAAATGCCTTTGCCATGCATGTCTTTACTACATATATTATCACACAGAGTATGTCAAGCTATATGTGAGAGAAAGGAAGAAAAAAAGAAGAAATAGATGCAGGAGTCGTGGTATGTTAGAAAGGACAATCAGGAGGAGAAATTTCCGTTAGGTGACATGCTTCATCATATGAATTCCCTCCTCACACCGAGGTGTGGTCTACAACTCCCCGAGGGGAGGAGCTGAGGTGTTTTCTCAAGATGCTTTTTAACTGTGTCCCCGAGGCCACCCAATAAAGATTTAGTGGAGCTGGAGAAACACTTTTAATCACTCACACACTCTTTTGCACTCTGCCTCTCTGTCACCACGATCCATACGCTCATCTTGAGAAGAGGTTGAGAACCTGGTAAGAATGCAAGATCTTCTTCATGTCTCAAGGGGGTTTGGTGATTCCAACAAGCTCTTGAATAGTGCCACTCTCACACATTGTCCGGGCATTTAGGTTACAAGAAAACCATTAAACTTCTCAAAAGGTCCTTTTGATGGCACACTTTAGTTCAGGATACCAACCAGTATATCCAACAATGTGATGCCTGTGCTCAGAGTAAAAGATCTCACCAAGTCCCTGCTAGGTTATTGACTCCCACGCCTACACCTCTTACCTCATGGTGTTCCATTTCTATGGACTTTATTGTAGAGTTACCACAAACCATTCAAGGGTACACCGTCATTTTGGTAGTTGTTGACATGTTGACTAAGATGTCACACTTTGTTCCTTTGAAAAACTTGCCTACGTCTAAAGAGCTAGCTACAATATTTCTTCGACACATAGTACAATTACATGGCCTCCCATCTGTTATTGTATCAGACTGGGGTTCCCAATTTGCATCTAGATTCTGGAAGTGTTTGGGGTCCTTATTGCACATTGTGGTACGTCTTCCGTCTGCACATCATCCTTAGACAGACGGTCAGACAGAATGAGCGAACCAATGCCTAGAACAATGCTTGAGGTGTCAATGGCTTTTTTCCTCGGCTGATTGAGATAGATTTTTAAGGGCTGCTGAGTTTGCTTTCAATAATGAGAAGCATTCTTCTATTGGTTTTGTAACTATGGGTTCAACCCTTGTTATCTACTTCTATCCCCTCCTATTGCCACACCTACTCCCTTAGAATTTGTAGACCTCATTCAAGAGACACAAAAGACGGCCCAAATGAACCTAAACAAAACTAAGAGCATGTACAAGGAGAGAGTGGATCTCCATCGCTGGCCATCCTTGTCTATGCACTCGGACACAGAGTGTAGTTGTTCAAGCATAACATTGCAGTGAAGGGAACAAGAACGTTCAAACCTTGTTTCATTGGTCCGTATACCACTGTGAAAGTAATTAATCCTGTATCCATGAAAATGGACATCCTTTTCTCTCTCAAAGTCCACCCAGGTTTTCATGTTTCTTTTTTAAAACCAGTGGTACCCATAGCTGCCAATGTTTCAGATTGTTTATGTGTGACATTTTCATAATTTCAGTGTAATTATGGGTGACATTCAACTACTATGAGTGACAGTTTTTCGTGAGCAGAGTCAAGCAAGGAAGACATGGGAAACATAGAAATATCAGAAATTACATCCATTTAAGCAACAAGAAACTCTAAGAAGATCTTAAAACTGCTGTCAAGCACCAGAAATGGAAGGGCACTGTGGGACCTGACTGTTCTAAACAGCACCCAGCACTGATGATCTCAGTTGCCTGCTAAAAAATTATCATAATTACTCAGAGTCACTATAGTCAGTTGACTGCAGACTTCAAGCGCTTTTTATTGTGAAAAGCATATGTTAAAAATGACTAGGGATATAATCAAAGCCACTGGAATTATGCGGCAGGAGAGGTCCAAATTATGTGACAGGGTGGAGTAAATTGTGTTGCAAGAAAAGGCAAATTATGTGGCTTAATGTGGAACAGTTTGTAATTGTATTACTTCTAGGCATCATTTTTAAACATGGTAAATGTATGGGCATTGATTGCTCCTCATTAGTACCAATTTAACACCCAAATATAGCAATAACCAGCAGAAAAGTGACCAGTCCAGCTTTGCTAAGGGCCTTCCACTGTGCAGCAACATGTGACCCTGCATTTTTAGTAATTTTTTAACCGTTTGAGCTAGAAATTTGGTTAAAATTTGCAGATAATGTGGTAGATGATGGATTATGTGGCAAATGTGGCAAATCTATAATTATGCAAAAATTGTATCACAGGAGTGATTTGGGTGGTTATTCTATAAGGCCCTTGCCAGGATGCCAAGAGTTTATTTTCCAACGAGGGGGGTAGCACCAGGGTTTTTCTCCCACCTGAAATTCCAAAACTTCACTAGTTCTATTATAAGCTGTCTTTTGTTTTGTCCTGTGCTCTTTCTAGGTTGTTCCGCACCTCTTCCCACAGATTATGGACTTTCTCTTTGAGGGTTGTAGCATATTCTGTAAATCATAATCCCTCATTCTCTTCTTCCTCCCACTGTTCAGCCGCCATAACAAGCAGGGTGCGGGGCTGTCACCCAAATACTAGGCCAAAGGGACTGTACCCAATTGATGGCTGTGCATGAATAAGGATAGCACATAACACTAGGGGACATTTCTGGTCCGCATCCCTCCCTGTTTCTGATACCTATTTCTTTAGAATAGATTTAATGGTCCAGTTATACCGTTCCACAAGGCCTTCAGTATGGTAATAGTAAAGAGGTCTGTATCGGGTTATACCTAATATGGTACAAACCTGCTTCATCAATTTGGACATAAAAGGAGTCCCCTGGTCAATAAGCAACTCCTTGAGGAAACCCACTCTTGAGAAGAATAAAATCATTGCATGGGCTATAAGACCTGCTGCCGGTAGGAAAGAGGCACCACCAACTGACTTGTGATATTTTCCCCTTTCTTTACTTTCCTATGCAACAGCCCCTTGGAGATATAGAAATATGGGCCTACCCGACCACTAAGGTCAGATACAGCTTGGTCCCAGGCCTGAGTGAGGTTTGGGTCTTCCTTCTGGGCAGCTCTGAAACCAGGCACTGTTCCAACTGTGGAAGAAGAAGCGGGGGAGACGTTGGAATCACCTCCCACTACACGTAATCAGTTATGCAGGTGTTTCTCTTGGTGTATGAGCTTCTTGAGACTCTTACCCACTTCTATCTCCTCCTCATGGAAAGGAGCCTCCCTCCATCATGCTGACTTACTCTCTTGTCCTTCATTGGAATTTAACAATGTTGTAAAGTTGGGATAATTAAGGTTAGATAACATAACCCCCTGCAACAAAAGTAGATTCCTACGGCAGGGCAATACACAATTGAGAGGAACAATCCCTAGGCAACGTACGGTCTATAAAGGTTTACAGACCATCTAAACCAGGAACATGATTAAGGACTCAGAGTACGTTCAAAATCATTTAAAAGTTCATTTCAATTAATACAAATTTTATTTAAAAACATTATGAAACACATTTTATCTGCCTGTTGGATACCTATATGTGTCGATACGATATCTTAATGTCATTTCCCAGTGATATACATTAAAGGAAACAGACATAAATAGTCGGTGAGACACAGTTACAGATAATGTATGTGAAGACAAAAGTATGTGAGCAGGTAGCTTTGAGTAGCTATTTGGCTGACCTTCCAGAAAATGTATATAAAGACAAAAATACATCAAAAGTATGTGAGCAGGTAGCTCTGAGTGGCTATTCGGTTGATCCTCTACACGTACAAAACGCCTTCATCAGGAAAGCCACAAAACTTCCAAACACAATGGTCAAGTCCGGTCAAAATAGAGTAATTTAGTAAAAATCGAATACGCCCAGGATGAACAGATCATGGGCTGAAAGATGCAATGTCTATGCCCAAACGTTGATTGTCATGACAATAGGATCCAACGAATGCAAAATTGTTAAATCTGAGTATTAACTATTTACGAAATTGTGTTTCAGAATGTTTTGAAATGAATTATGTATTGAAAGAAATGAACTTTTAAATTATTTTAAACGTACTCTGAGTCCTATGTCATGACGTGGTTTAGATGGTCTGTTAACCTTTATAGACCGTGAGTTGCCTAGGGATTTTTCCTCTCAATTGTGTAAAGTTTGGATAGTCAGTCCCTATTATAATCTCTTCCACCATCTGTTAGACAACACTCACATTTAGGTCTTACTGCCAACCTCTCCAATTAATGGTGGCAGTAGCTACAGCGTAGGGTTTGCTTTCCCAGTGGACATATGTAATGATGATGGTTTCTCCATGTAACCACTGTTCGGGTTTCACCTTCTCCTTACTTATGACTGAATGCCGACATACTGAATCCACCAACACCGTTGTCATCACCTCATGCACTACTAAGGGTTTCCGATATCTACTGGGTCTATTGCCTGCCCAAAGAACGCGTCCTCTTGCATACCCGATTTCCATGGTTCTGCCGGTGGTATCTTCAGACAACAGTTGCGTGTTATATGCCCCCATTCCGCACAGTGAAAGCACTGGGGTCCCTCAGGGAGAGATCTGGGATTGGAACTCCTTCAATTGGGGTTTGTAGGGGATGCTATTCATGGCTGGGTGAACCTAAAGTTGGGAGACCTGTCAAAGCACGTGCTAGGTCTATATTCATAGTGACAGTCACATTTGGATGTTGTTTTATCTAGATTCTGGTGTTTCCTGGAAAGGTTTCAAGGAACTGTTCCAACAATACTTTGTCCATGACATCATCAAGGGTGGCCCCCTCTGGTTTGAGCCAACGTATTCCCAAACCCTGAATATGATAGAAAAGGGACCAGGGGTTGTCTTGGGGATTCCATTTCTCTTTGCAGAATTTGGTCCTATAATATTCAGTGTCAAAATCTACTTGTTCAAGAATAGCCCTTTTTACTTCAGGATAGGGCATGGTCCCAGATAGGTTAGCTGCCTGGTAAGCTGTCTCTAGCTCTCCTGATAACAGAGGTGCCACATACCGACTTCACCGTTCTGGTGGCCAGTTAGGAGAAGTGGCCACCCTCTCAAAATTTGTGAAAATGAAATCTGGGTCCTCCACTGGTTGATATTTTTTGCAGCACTGAACTGGTAACATTAGGGTGCACCTTAGTACTTGCAATAGTATTGGCCAAACATTGAATCGCGGTATCCTGAACTAGTTGATTATTGGCTATGACAGTGGCTTGGGTCTTAAGGGCTGTACGCAGTTCTACTCTTTCCTGTTGGGCAGCTTGGGTCTGTTGTTCCACAAACAATTGAAGGTGGCGTTGTCCCTCAGTCAATTGTTTTACCATGTCCTCCATAGTGATGGGCTGGGTAGTATCTATCTCCTGTTGGGACGGTTTGCGAATCCCACTTCTGACACCACTGTAACATGGAAATGGATTGGACTCGACTACAGGGATGGTATGAGTGTGATAACTTTTATTTGAAAACTGTTTTTTTCTCTCCAGTAGGGTCAAACCACCAGCCGTCAGGGCTCCCTTCTAGCTCCACCAGTGGTATTTCTTGGTCTTTGTTCCTTAGTTGTGGGCGTGTTGTAGCGCTGGGGAGAAAAGGACATAGAGCTTAGTAATACGGGCTCTCAGGGTCAGTACAAGTCCAAACACCACACCGCAATGTGACTGGTTCATGCCTTTTAAACTGAGGGAATACTTCTTCCCAATTTTATAGTGCTCCGTACACTGTCTGAAAACGTACCAGTTCCCCAGGTGCAGAACAACCAAATTACAAGAGAGGAGTTTTTCTTCTTGGCCAGGTGTGTTTAGTGGTTATTAGAGACCAAAGAGAAATTCCTGTGCTACCTCCCACCACCTCATATTCCCCTACCCCCTGCCAAGAACTTGCATGTAGCCATGGCTCTGATCCAGAGCCGTGGCAGCCACATCCCAAGCCCCTCTCCCTGGGGAAAACTGTCTCTGTCTCTTCCCGGTCTGCTGCCAGTGTCTTCTCCATACTCTAATCAGGCTTCCACCAGGTACATCCTTCGGTGTCCCCTCAGGCTCTGTATGCCTCCAGGAGATGTGCTTCGTCTCTGCAGTCGTCCTTCAGGGCTTTCTGCCCTCGTTCTACTTACACTGTTTCCTCAATATGCCACGTTACTTCTCCATGTCCTTCTCTCTCGCCTTCGTCCTTCAGGTCTGTGCCACCATCACTTCAGTGCCCACCCACTTTAACATGTTTGGCCACAAAAGTGTCAACCACTATTATGCTAACCTGCCGGCTCTCATTACCCCGGGGGTCCTGGTGGTCACGCTTTATATACTGTCATACAGGAATCCCGTTACAGTTATGTTATAAAGATTTCTAACAACGGTCCCTGTGGACAATGTATGTAAAATAGTATTTAGCTCAATAGCAGTGTACATGGGCAACAAGATGTCAGAGAGAGAAAAATATACCACATACAACAAGACAATTTATGAAGATTAGTTGTTTATGGGGGTGAAACTACGAAACCGGTCCTGGGGTACTTGTTTCCAGTCCGAGGAGGACCTGGCCTGGCAGTTAGGGCTGGAATGTTCCCATTGGGCACAGGGTCAAAACTGATTTGCATATGGCTGGGTTCAATCTGGAAGTGCATGGGGAGCAAAATAATGGATTTAGGCCCAGATCTCTGTACTCAGGTGAATGCAAAACATTGTTCTGGATTCTGCCCATCAATTGTTATTTTTGCATTTGTCACCCTGAGTGGGACGGGTATGCCCAAACATGGGTCCCGTGCTCTCCATGTCACTGGAGTCAAGCTATCCTGGCTGATGAGGGGTGAAACCACCAAACCGGTCCTAGGATGCTTGTTTCCAGTTCAAGGAAGACCTGGCCTGGCAGCTGGGGCTGGACTGTACCCATTGGGCACAGGGTCAAGACTGATTTGCATATGGATGGGTTCAAACTGGAAAGGCATGGGGAGCAAAAAATACGATTAATTTAGGCACAGATCTCTGTACTGGGGTGAATGCAAGACGTTGTTCTGCATTCTGTCCATCAACTGTTCTTTTTGCACTTTTAGAAAAGTTGGCATTTTCTTGTCCCAACCATTTGTTGCATGCAGCCTGTAACCTGGGGCACATGACTAAGTGTAGTTGAAGTTTAGGCTTTGTGCATTGCTCTGAGACAGTGAGACAAAGGGGAATAGTAGCTCGCAGGATGGGCCATCTCTGACTTGATGATTGGGAGGAACTATCACCTACCACATTTGCACATCACAAAGGCTCTTCCCAGCACACTCACAAGGAGTTTTGACACTAGTCAGACAAGTTGGTGCCAGGGCAGGGAGACAGAAAATTCAAAGCAACTCTGGGGTGGAAACCTCCAGAATCTCCTCCTACCTCAAGATTGGCACTAGGTGTAAATATTTGACACTCAAACCCAACTCTTTAGTACACCACTGGACCTGTGGGAGACTCAGTATGACTGCTCTGCTGCTCTGAAAGAAGGGGATTTTTCTGTTCCCCTGCTGTCGAGCTGCCTGAGTAAGAAGGAATGGACCTGCGTCTTGATCACAGGACCACCAGAGTGACTCCAAGGGCTAATTGTCTGGCCTCCTGATCAGAGCCTCAGGGAAAGAAAAGGGTAAAACCCTCCTGAAACCTGCACCTGGAATCTATCTGCTGTGAGTCTTGCCCTCCAACTGGTTCCACCCCAATCCTAGGTCCTTGGAAGTGGGCCTGAAAGTGATCTGCCAGCCTAGCTGTAGCCCTGTGAGCAGAACCAATGCAGCATGGCGCATCCCTCTCAGGCGCTTCGGAACTGCCTCTGTGCAATGCTTCCCCAATGCAGGACCTCGAATTGCAGCCTGCAGCTTCCTCTGAACTACCATTGGACAACGCATCCTCAACTTAGGTTGTTGTATTGCGAGCCCCTCACTGACTGCTTCCTTGACAATGATGCTGGACTCTGGATCGCAACCCTGCAGCTTTTTTTCGTAATTGCCAGTGCACAACGCATCTTTAACGCAGGACTTCGCTTCACAAGCTCCTCAATGACGGCATCCTCAATGATGACTCAAGACTCCACACAGCAGCCTCGCAGCTTCCTCTGAACATGCGCTATGCAGTGCACCCTTGACGCAAGATCTCACAAAGCTCCGCAAACCAGAGTTTAAGGTACTTTGTTTATCGGGTCTAACTTTGTACCTGTATACGACCTACAATTCATTGTGGTCTGCCTGAACATGTGGCTTTGTCCCTGTCCGGTGCGACCAGATAACCACTGTTGTGGCTTTGTGCTTCCAGGTGATATTTTTACTTAAATCATAAAAATTGCATAGGTTCGGGCCTACTGGTTGGATTTTTGTTATTTTGATCTCAAATAATTTATTACATTTTACTCTATTTTTTCTAAATTAGTGTGGGATTTTTCTTGTGGTATTTGTTCACTTTATTACTGCTTAAAGTGCTGCATAAATATTGTACGCATTGCCTCTAAATTAAGCCTGACTGCTTTGTGCCAAGTTACCATATGGTTAAGCACAGGTTGATTTGGGGTTTGTTGTGACTTCACCCTGACAGAAATTGTGGTTGGTGCTTGAGTGGGGTTTCAACCCCTTAATCAGTAACCCAATTTCCAACAGGCACATAGAGCCTTGGCTGCAAGGTCACCTTCAGCGGCTCCACCTAGCCCCATCATTTCACGTCTTCTCAATTTCAGGGATAACATAACTCTATGACTGGTGAGAGAGAAACACAATTTAGCGTATATGGGCAGTTACATATTATTGTTTCCTGACTTTACGCTACCTGTCCAGGGGACTGACGTAATTTTCTCCTGGTGAAGAAACCACTCATGAAGACAGATTCAGTATGCTATGTTGTACCCCGCTTGTCTAAAGATCACCTGTTGAGGAAAGCCACAGATATTCCAGTCACCACATCAAGCCTCACAGTTTCTGAAAAAGTTGCAATGTGGGGAAGCATGGGAGCAGATGTCATCACCTACAAGCTATGCAAATACTGACTAAGGCGCAAATATGACCAATTGGTACATATCTGTGTGATGACCACACTGCGGATGGCAACACTACCACCCTATTTGGAAAGTGTATGGTGTGGCTGGACTGGTGCTACATGGGTGCAATATGAGAGTCTTATCACAGGTCTGGACTGTTCCCATGAGGCACAGGGTCAGACTGATTTGCATATGGCAATGTCTGAACTGGGGTGGCAGAGTGGGCTAAAGAACGGTGATGGTTCAAACCCAGATCTGTTGACTGGGTGTGAGTGTTTGATTGGTTCTGATGCTCCGTCCATCACCACCCCCTTTTGTACCGGGTGGTACGAGACCAACAAATGCAATGGCAGGCAATCCCGGGCACATGCACAACCCCATTCATGTGGCACTGTACTGTATGAGAGAAGGATCTACTTCACATGGGTACCCCCACTTTTTGCTGGTGTTTCACTGTTTTTCGATCTTAGTCTGGCTGTGGCTCTGCTAATAAGGACCCCTGCCTAGCTGCTTCCTCTCTAAAATGGTTTCCATGTACATTAGGTACATCTCTAATTGGATTCTGGAGTGCCTTATAAGTCCCTAGTATATGGTATTCTATGTACCCAGGGCATAGGTACCTCAGAGGCCTACCAGGGGCTGAAGAATGTATTATGCTACCCCTGGGAAGCACTCCAAAATGACACCACAGGCTGCTACTGCAGCCTGGGTAAGGTGGTGCATGCACCCCTTACTGAGATATAGGTTCACTATATCTCACCATATACTGCATATACAAACCTATCAGTCACCCCTATGGCAGGCCTTATCAATCCTGAAGGCAGAGTGCTTGGTTTTTATGTGAGAGGGTGTCCCTGCATGAGCAGAGCCCCTCTGCAGCGTCCAGAGTACCTCCTCTGATGCTGTTTGTGGTACAGCCTGACCATATACTCTTAAGTGCATTATAACCTCGCGGTAAATGCTAACTTTGGACTGGCTGCACGGAAACATGTTGTGTTTGGTGTCAAACACTTTGGAATACTTCCCCCCCTTTTATCTCATGATGGGTGATATTTTGAGGTAAGAATTTCTTCTTTTTGCCCTATTTCTTGTATTTTCGTCCAAGTCCTACATGAAAAAGGTCTATGGTATTTCCTGGTGGTAGTTGAGGAGTTAAGGTTGACTTAAGTTGGATTGCATTGCTCGGGGTATAGTTATTGTCAAATCTCAACGCTTGTGCCAGAGTCAGTAAGGTTGTGTCTTCTTCTTCTACAATTTCTGACAATGTTTTGACAAGATGTATATCCTTTAGATCTTGTACTGTGAGGGTACTAAGTGTGATTTGATGTTTTGGTGTTGTTTGTTTTGGTATGTTACTAAAGAAAGAGAGCAATTTATGTCGGCACTTGTATTTGGAGAGGTCCACCTTAGTTTTAATAGGATGCCAGAAGGCAGTTGGGCAGAAGGAAATGTCCTGATTTATAATCTGTGGCTGTTGTTGAGTAGGTGTGCAGTACAGTTTGATCATTTGTTGGTGTTTTTTTTCTTTCTAGTTCTTTCCTCCTGACTCTTGCTGTGACCCCCAACGTTGTTGGGTTTTCTCCCTAGAAGTGGGCAACACCACAATCAGATACTAGCAAATGATTTTCAAACATGTCTCTTGCCTTTATTTACCCCATTTTCTCTACCACCCTTCCATCCCCTGTTCTCTTCCTCCTGATAAATATTGACCACTCTTACAAAAGTATTGTGAAGGTCACTTTGCTATTAAACAAGCATGAATACGTTCTACCTGAAGATACAATTAGGGCCACAATGACAGGCAAGTCCTTGTCACCTAAAAAGCCGCATTAAATCCAGATAAACTTTAAAGGCACATAAATAACATGAACTTGCTAAACATTTTCTTAAAATGTTGAATCTTTCAGACTAATAAGGCTTTTTTACAATCCATATTAAGTAAATCAGTGATTCTATTGACAATGCTGTTTGTAAACCTTTTGAGCAACTTCTGAGACTCCCCTCCAAACCAGAGTAACCATGTCTGAACGTTGCTGACCTAAAAAACGAATTCTGTCACTTAAACAATGAGCACTAAGACACAGAATAGGATACTTTGCTACCTTTTTAATAAAAAATGTTCCACAAAAAGCATTGAGTGGTTTGTAAGTATGAATAGTAGCACATGAAACATGGATGCAAATGCATATATTATTTCTTAATACACATTTATAATTATGTTTGTTTCTCTCTTTTTTGTCTCTCTTTTCTCTTGTATGTAATTATGTAATGTTCATTGATTGTTTGCTTCTTCTTTTATTTTTTGTAAATGAGGCATTTATTTATATATAAATATTATACGTGTTGACTCATCCAGAGCGGTCCAATCAGGACCCACGATAACGCTAATAAGGACGTTGCAGCCCATCATGCCCTCTTTGACCGCAAGCTGCCTCTGAAGAAGAGTTATCTCGAAATGTGTCAGGCGGCGTGTGAGAAGTTGGCCTGGTATATGCTGTCCACTAGTTATAGTGGGCACCCTGTATCAGTCCACACAACCCCTTATTGGTTATAGGTTAAAGACAACCTTTATTGAAAGCTATCCTAGTGGTAGCTATGGAGAGCAGCCATCAGGCTAAGTCTTGAAGGAATGTAAAGCAGCTTGTTTTATGAGTCTATAATCTCTTGAGTCACTAAATGAAAGATATCCACACCAGGTATATTTATAAAATATATGTATTTATTACTAAACACACCCTCCTAGTCTCTTTATGAGACTAGAGGTCAAAACACATAAGTTACACTTCAATAATCAGTAAAATAGCACAAATACACGTCAGGCTCTAGGGGCGAGCCAAACCATATACTAAAATAGTGGTATAGGCTCTACACAAGGCCTAGAGCCTGTAGAATCGCTGGGACCCCAAGGAACCACCCAAGGTAGTGACACAGGGGACCCACGGGGGCCGTGTGCAGTGTGTGAACACAGCCGCGAGCTCCCGTTAGCTTCTATGGGGAAAGTCGCGGTTAGATTTTTAAAGATTAGGGACACTTAGAAATGAGTCAAGACCAAACCCTTTTGGACTTAGGAAGTTCTAGGGCTAGCACCCACGTGAACACCAGAGTACTCATTTTACCTCACCCAGGGAAGCCGGGTGCATAGGTGTCTTTTGGTGTCGGATCGCGTCGTCGATTTCAATGGGAGCTGGCGAAGAAGTACTGCCGTGAAGATGCGAAGTGTCCAAAGAGATCCAAGCCTGGATCGAAGATGAGAAGAACCTGAAAGCAGAGGGGACAGAGTCTGAGTCACTTGCCAGTAACCAGGAAGGCGATGAGCAGATGCCCATCGATGTCGGGTGATTTCAGGTGAAAGAGGTGAAGCTTGACTCTTCAGCCACGAGGTCCAGGAGGTGTCGAGGACAGAAGTGAATGGTGAAACTGAGTCTCATTAACAAAGCCCTAATGGGGGAAGGAATCCCTTTTCAGGACGAATGCCCTCACTCACCATAGGTGACATGCTTCATCATTTGGGCTTTCTCCTCTCAGTGGGATAACCTAGTCCCACTGAGGGCTACAACCACCTCACTAAGAGGTGGGAGCTCAGGGATGTTTTAAATTGTGCCTAGAGTATGGATACTAAAATCCCAAAGACGAGCAATGTAGTGATGCAAGGGTGCAGCGCAATAAGTGAGTGAAAAAGTGTAAAACTAAAACTGCCTCGTGCAGATGAAAAAAACTTTATTAACTCATCTGTACTGGCAGGATTAAAACGCAGTGCAAAGCAGGAACTATTGAAAACTGCTAGATTTAGAAAAAGGTCGACATGTTTCAGCCATAAACAATCTAACAAGTATGTCTGGCTTTCTTCAGCACTGCGTTTTAATCCTGCCAGTACAGATGAGTTAATAAAGTTTTTTTCATCTGCACAAGGCATCTTCGGTGGATTTAGTGCTCGAGGTGGGAGCTACAAGCCAGCCCAAGCATGACTTCAAGAGACGTTGCAGAAATGCACGGTGACCAGGAGTTCCGGTTCCACACTACTCACGAGGGCTGCGGGTCTCAGCTTTGCTAGGGACTCTAGTCGGCCTCTGAGATGTCTGTAAATACTCTTCCTGGGCTACAAATACTTCGGAGTTACTTATACTAAGGTAGGGGGTTGGACATACTCTGGGGACACACCTAAGGGAGGGTCTGGAAAGAGGGGTGGCTACACCCATTTCCTTTGTCCAGTCTCGCGCCAGAGTAGGGGCTGGAAGCCCCTGAACCGGTTTAAGCTGGACTATGCACAGGGACAACAAATGTGCCCCCAGTGCAGGACTTCAAAGCACTCAGAGAGTGCTCCCACCCAGCCCCAATACACATATGCCTATCTGGGAGGTGGTTAAACCTCCCTGTGACAGGAAACCTATTGTCCAGGCCTCCCCTGCCAGAGTTTCAGTCAGCAGCAGGAGGCCAGACCCGTGTCTGTGGCTGCAGCATCCATTTTGTGATGCCAGGGCTCTATTAAGTTTCTATCGGGTATACCTGTACTGTCATGTCTCTCCCTCTAGAAGGGTGGGATCATGCTCCCACACCAGTTACTGGTGTGGGGGTATAATTCCAAGGTGTTTGACACCAAACACGACATGTTTCCGTGTAGCCAGTCCAAAGTTAGCATTTACCGTTTGATTATAATGCACTTAAGAGTATATGGTCAGCCTGCACTACAAACAGCATCAGAGAAGGGTCTCCGAATGCTGCAGAGGGGCTCTGCTCATACAGGGGCACCCTCTCACATAAGAACTGAGCACTCTACCTTCAGGATTCTTTTTTTTTTTTTGGTCCTCATTTTTCACCCTTGGTTACCATATGGAGGCACAAGAAGAGAGACGTACTGTCGCAGAGAAACTGGTAGAGTCGCAAACCTGTTTATAGGATATCGCGTCTCAGTATTGTCTCATTACTTCCATAGCACCTCCCCAAGACAACCAATGAGAAAGAAGGGGTTATATTGCTGCAGTCAAATACCCATTGCTATTATCGAGACCGCCCTGATGGATTTACAGCACATAGAGTTCCCCAAGCAGCTTAATCATTGGACCATGGGGGAAAAAAAAAATGTGCCCCCAGTGCAGGACTTCAAAGCACTCAGAGAGTGCTCCCACCCAGCCCCAATACACATATGCCTGTCTGGGAGGTGGTTACACCTCCCTGTGACAGGAAACCTATTGTCCAGGCCTCCCCTGCCAGAGTTTCAGTCAGCAGCAGGAGGCCAGACCCGTGTCTGTGGCTGCAGCATCCATTTTGTGATGCCAGGGCTCTATTAAGTTTCTATCTGGTATACCAGTGCTGTCATGTCTCTCCCTCTAGAAGGGTGGCATCATGCTCCCACACCAGTTACTGGTGTGGGGGTATGATTCCAAGGTGTTTGACACCAAACACGACATGTTTCCGTGCAGCCAGTCCAAAGTTAGCATTTACCGCGAGGTTATAATGCACTTAAGAGTATATGGTCAGGCTGTACCACAAACAGCATCAGAGGAGGTACTCTGAATGCTGCAGAGGGGCTCTGCTCATGCAGGGACCCCCTCTCACATAAAAACCAAGCACTCTGCCTTCAGGATTGATAAGGCCTGCCATAGGAGTGACTTATAGGTTGATATGTGCGTATATGTATATATATATTGATATAGATAACCTATATCACAGTAAGGGGTGCATGCACCACCTTACCCAGGCTGCAGTAGCAGACCTGTGGTGTCATTTTTGGTGGCTTTCCAGGGGTGGCATAATACATGCTTCAGCCGCTGGTAGGTCTCTGGGGTACCTATGCCCTGGGTACATAGTATACCATATACTAGGGACTTATAAGGGCACCTCAGTTCCAATCTGAACTGTACCTAAAGTACATGGAATCATGTTAGAGAGGAAGCCGCTAGGCTGGGGCTCTGATTAGAAGGGTCCCAGCCAGACTAAAGTCGACAAACAGTGAAACACCAGCAAAAAGTGGGGGTAAACATGTGAAGCAGATCTTCCTCTCCTACACTCACCCACCCATACAGCCCTTCCCAGATGTACTCTTGAACCCATACACCCAGTGAATCACCCACTCACACATCTATGCAGAGTCACACACCCCCACCCACCCACACAGACACTCAGACAACCAATCAATAACCCATATACACAATAATGTATCTACTCATCAACCCATGCAGCCGCTTACACACCAACTGACAGACTGATACAGACATTCATACAGTTTAGTCACTAACCCATGCATTCAGTAAGACACGTTTAATCACTCACTTATACAGTCAGTCACGCACCTACTAAATCATTCATTTAGACACTTATACACCCACTCATTCTTCCATACACCTATATATATATATTACCTACTGGCGGTCGCCAGTAGGTAGTTATAGTTAGGACCACGTTTCCATAGGAAAACCTCAACATTCTATTTTGAATAACTTTGGCACCGGTCGACGAATCCTCGCGAATTTCTCAAAATAGGTGGGGCGCTACGCTCCGCTCCTACCCTGAAAGTCTCGGGGGGATTCGTCAAGCGGGGGCTGAGATAAAAGGGGGGTCCCAAAACGCGTTTTTCCCATGCATTTTTCCATAGGACCTTTAGAACGAGCTACAGCCCGAACGGCTGAACAGAATTACTAGAAATTTGGCAGAGAGGTAGTCCCTAGGTCAAGGAAGTGCCTTTTGTAGGTTTGGTGTAAATCTGTTCAGTAGATTCTGAGAAAATAGCCTTTAAATCAATATATATATCTGAGCCCGCTTACGGTACGCTTACCGTACGCTTACCGTACGCTTACCGTAAGCTTACGGTGGCGTGCGCGAGCGCGATTCTGATTGGCTCTTAGATCTTAGTAAACATTCGAATCGGCCGAAACCAGGAAGCGGCGTCCGCCATTTTGTCTCTCGCACTGAGTGTTGTTTATCAAACATGATGGCCAAAAACATGTTACGGGGCTGTTTTGACAACTCCCTCCCACATAGTCATGTTGAGGGAGTCCCCAAACATCCCCCAAGAGCAAAAACAGTTTTATTTTTTTTTCGGCAATTTCGCGGGGTACGCTTACCGTACGCTTACCGTACGCTTACCGTAAGCTTACCGTACGCTTACGGTAAAAAAATAAAAATAAAAAAAACACTATCCACACTTACCCCACCCCCTGTGCTTTTGGTGGCCGCAGGCCACCAAATGTGCAGTGCTTATTAATAGAGAAAAAAAACGTAATTTTGGCAACATGAAAAAATAAAATCGAAATAAAAAAAACACTATCCACATTGACCTCACCCCCTGTGCTTTTGGTGGCCGAAGGCCACCAAATGTACAGGGCTTATTAAAGTTGATAAAAACCGTGCACGGAACGAACTGCGTTAAGTGGGCGCGCACGCCACAAATGGCGTAAAGTAACTTAGCATTTAAAAAACCGTACAAATTCACTGAAAAAACCATAGGTTTCACACACGTTATAGTTAGGAAATAGCATTTAAAAAACCTTGCTAATTCACTGAAAAAACCATAGGTTTCACACATGTTATAGTTAGCTGGACATTTTACTGATAAAAAACCAATGAAATTCCCCCGTTATAGTTACTGTAGGCAACTATAACTCACGCGACCGTAATCCTCTGCTGATGACATATGTGTCTTTATGAAAAAAAAATATTTGTAATATATGTATAGCTAAAATTTAATGGAAGAAGATATGGGCAAATAAGTGTCTAAATACAGTATTAGCATCAGCAGAGGATTGCGGTCGCGTGAGTTATAGTTGCCTACAGTAACTATAACGGGGGAATTTCATTGGTTTTTTATCAGTAAAATGTCCAGCTAACTATAACATGTGTGAAACCTATGGTTTTTTCAGTGAATATAAATATATATATATATATATGTGTATATATAAACATATTTAAACTTTACAGAAACACACAGTCACTGGATGATGTCATCAGTGATGTCATTTGAGATGTCATCAGTGATGTCACTGACCATGTCATGAATGATGTACTATGTGACGTCATCAGGAGTGCATTGCGGGGGCGCGAGTTATAGTTAGCTCAACTAACTATAACAGCTGAATTTCTCTGGTTTTGTACGAGTGAAATGTCCAACTAACCATAATTTCCCTGAAACCTGTGTTTTTTTCAGTGAATTTCTAAGGTTTTTAAAATGCTAATTTCTAACTATAACCTCCCAGAAACCTATAGTTTTTTCAGTAAATGTAGAAGTATTTTTTAAATGCTAATTTCTAACTATAACATCCCGGAAACCTATGGTTTTTTCAGTGTGTGTATATATATATATATTCACTTAAAAAACCAAAGGTTTCACACATGTTATAGTTAGGTGGATATTTCACTCGTAAAAAACCAATGAAATTCCCCCGTTATAGTTAGTTCAGATAACTATAACTCGCGCGCCCGCAACCCACTGCTCATGACGTCACATATTACATCACTCATGACATGGTCAGTGGCATCACTCATGACATCACTGATGACATCATCCTTGTGATAGAGTGGCGGTCGCGCGAGTTATAGTTATCTGAACTAACTATAACGGGGGAATTTCATTGGTTTTTTACGAGTGAAATATCCACCTAACTATAACATGTGTGAAACCTATGGTTTTTTAAGTGAATTTTCAAGGTTTTTTAAATGCTAATTCCTAACTATAACGTGTGTGAAACCTATGGTATTCTCAGTGAATTTGTACGGTTTTTTAAATGCTAATTTATTTATGTATTATTTTTTTTATGTATTTATTTTACAATAAACTACGTATTAAATTATTATTATTATTTTTTTTTGGTTTTTCACCGTGCGCGCACGGTGTGCGCACCCCCGCGATTTAAAAAAAAAAAAAAAATTGTAATTTTTTTCTGCCTTCGGGGTCCTTCAGGGACCCCCTGACAAAGGCTAGGGGGTCAGGAACTCTCTACCCTGCCCCCTTTTCACGTTCGCCACCTTCCTTTTTTACTCTCGCACTGAAAACAAACAAAATGGCGGCCAACACTTCCTGATTTCGACCGATTCGAACGTTGACTAACATGTAACCACCAATCAGAATTACGCTCGCGCACGTTAGGGTGCTCGCACGGTGCGCGCACGGTGCGCGTACGGTGAGCGCTTATCGATATTTATATGCTTTTAAATGCTATTTTCTCAGGAACTACTGAACAGATTGACACCAGACTTCCCTGACCTGAGGACTACCTCTCTGCCAAATTTCAAGTAATTCTGTTCAGCCGTTCGGGCTGTACCTTCGACTAAAGGTCCTATGGAAAAATGCATGGGGAAAACGCGTTTTGGGACCCCCCTTTTTTCTCGGCCCCCGCTTGATGAATCACCCCGAGACTTTCAGGGTAGGAGCTGAACGGAGCGCCCCATTAGTTTTAAAACTTTCGCGAGGATTCGTCAACCGGCGCCAAAGTTATTCAAAATAGAATTTTCAGAGTTCCTATGGAAACTCGGTCCTAACTATAACTATCTACTGGCGACCGCCAGTATATAATATATATATATATATATATATATATATATATATATATATATATATATATATATATATATATACATACACTGGAAAAAAAAATAGGTTTCAGGGATGTTATAGTTAGAAATTAGTGAATTTGGAAGGTTTTGTAAATGCTACTTTCTAACTACAACGTCCCTGAAACCTGTGTATATATACACTGAAAAAACCATAGGTTTCAGGGACGTTATAGTTAGAAATTAGGAGTGTCTTTTGCTTTCAACCCCTAAGTGCGCCGGGTAGGCCCAGACGTGGGTCCTGGGTTCACTGTGCCACTGGATTCAAGCTAACCTGGCTGATGAGGGGTGAAACCCTGAAACTGGTCCTAGGATTCTTGTTTCCAGTCCTGGGAGGACCTGGCTTGGCAGTTCGGGCTGAACTGTTCCCATGAGGCACAGGGTTAAGACTTATTTGCATATGGGCAGGTCTAATCTGAGCGAGTTTAAAAACAGTGAGGGATGTCTTCAAGATTACAAAGGTCCTGAAAGATAAGGGGCTTTAGAGGAGTATCAGAGGGTGAGACCCCTTGACGAAAGTGTGACAATAGGGTCCACCCCCTTGGAGCCACCATGTTTTAAAGAAAGACTGCACAACAGAAACTGTCTCAAGAGGTGATTCATCATGTGTAAGTACGAATACAAGCTTGTAGCGCATGTCTTAGGGTTCACTGCATCACTGTTTTTGGTCCTGGCAAAAGCCATATTGACACTTATGGGCACTTAGTGTTAAAGGTCTCTAACATGTTGACCATATGAAAAGGGGATGCACAGGACCACTGTAGTCTTGTGTCTTGGCTGCTGTTGTGCAGAGAACTATCAGAGAGGGTGAGCTTGTCTTCAAGATAAACACCAATGCTTGTTGAAATGTTCTCGTGAATGATGCAGCTGGTTTTGAAGGTGCAGGCCGGCAAAATAAGCTAATGGAGTTCATAGTCATGATGTGATCATATTTTGGCCAAATCACTTAATCTTGCTGGGCCTAAAAAAATAAATGTATCCATGTGTAACGCAACTGGTGCTCATTTAAAGTGCTCTGATACTTTTGGGTCAAGTTCGTGCTAAATAAACCCCCCCCCCCCAAAAAAATAAAACTGGTATCCAGGATGAATCTAAGTGAGTTGGCCTTAGATGAAAGTTAGGGTTTGAAGTCGTCAAGGTTCCTGTTATTGAGCCAGGTTTGTAATTTTGCTCCTGACAAATACCAGAAATTCTGTCTTTGTTGTCTTCAGCTTCACATGGACATCCGGGTCTGGATGATGTGCAAGCAATGTTTGAAGCGTTGAATGTCCGATGTCCAAAACAGAGCAGACTTTCAAGATGAGTTGTGTATGATCAGCATATTAGTGAATCTTCATCCTGTTATCTGGAGGAGAGCATCAGGCAGCTCCTTGCAAACATTGAAAATGACAGTAGGGAACCCAAGGGGACTCAGCATTTGAAATAGATCTTTTCGGACCTGGTGGTGGCCATGTATTCAAAATAGTGTTGAGTGGAAAGGTAAGAAGAGAACCAGTGAAGGAATTTGATCCCATTTGAGACACAAAGGTGCTTAGGAGGGTGGGATTGTTGACTGTTGAAGGCAAATAAAAGATTCAGCCGTATCAGGAAGTAGGGGTCATCTTCATCTGTGGTCGATAGGGTATCATCTACAATGTGTTAGGTGTCAATCTCGGTACTGCAGCATGAGCTGAAGCCAGACGGGTCGCCATGCAGGAGATGGATCACATTGTTGTAATTTTGGCATTGGACATTGACTGCTTTTTCAATTATCTTGTCGATAAATGGTAGGTGAGTGATGAACCGGCAGATGTGAGGTCATTAGGGTCTTGTTTAGATTTCTTTAGGAGTGGAGGATCTGGCTTGTATGGCGAGCTCTTTGAAAGATGACTTGAGGGAGGAAGTCCTTGACAATGTTAAGTGGGGTAGGAGAACGTCCCCAAAAGAGAGCTTTAATGAAGGACACTAGTAAGACATCATCAAAGTGGCGACTGGCAATATAAAAATACAAGGGGGTGAAATGCACCCAACTCACCACAATGATGCTCCCACCCAGTGCGGCACTCCTGGCAATGGTGATGTTATCTCAACGAGCAGAAAAAGGGAGAACTCTCCTTCCTGCCTGGTGAAATGCAAATCCTGACCAATCCTGGAGCTGCTCTCAGCATGAGAGCAGCTCCGGGATTGGAGGGAGCAGGCTCATTTTGAGGCTGTGGGCCTGTGTCAGCAATCCCCCAGCTGTCTGCTGGGTGTACAGTGCACATGTTGGGCTGCCCGTAGGTAGCCACCCGGCCAACCCAACATGGGCACTGAAAGGGGCAGCAGTAATCCTGCTATAGCAGGATTCAGCCCCGGCCCCTGTCTCGCGCTGTACACAGAGCGAGCTGGTGGCAAAATGAAATGGCAATTTTATTTATTAATGTTTGCCTATTGCTCTCACAGCAGGCAGGGCGACGCTCCTCTGCCATTTAGGAGGAGCTGCTCCTGCATCATCTTCATAAGAAGTGGGTTTGTATTTAAATTCTTGCATTTGTACTTTACATTCTTTCTTACTATTATCCCTATAAGTGTCTGTGATATTATGCTATTCCCACCCTTCCTGAGTCTCATGGTGCAGCATTTACATATTGATATTTATGTAGCATGAATCTAGCTGTCAAGCACTGAAGTACTGTACATTACCTGGGGTTTGCAAAATGATCTACAAGATTGTTTACATGAAGTTGAAATTATTCAAACCCATTTTACACACATCACATTTCTAATTTTAGGCATAGTGAGGTTAAGTGATTTGCAAAGAATCACACAATATTGAGTCTGGCGCCAAGGCTGGGATTAGAACCGGGGTACCCAGGTACAAAAGCTGGCAGCTGGAGCAGCTAGGACACATCTCCCCCCGGTGTACTATTATTTTAAAGTTATGGCACTTTACTCTATGATGAAGAATAAGCTACAAAATGCACCATTTTTCCCCATTTTTTTCTCAGAAGTGTCTTGGAGGTTTACCCCAGAATAGTTGGACTTGCTCCTCTTGATCACTTCAAGCATGGTGGGGTCTGATAATCCCAAACTTGCCAGGGCTGCTTTCTGTTTCCAGACTTATCCTTGGGGACACTGTCAGATAGAGCCAGAATTGCTTGCAAAGTACTTGGTGGCCATGACGCGACATACGCGAGAATGAAGCTGTTCTCCATTGTGGAAGTGGAGTGAACTGTGCTGTGGAAAAGCCACACAAATGCTTTTCATAAGGGAAAGGCAAAAGTAAACACTAACTGCAGCGATTTGATGGCAGAGTGTTTTCAAAGTGGCAGCTTGGAGCAATAAAGTTTGCAACAATTCAAATAGAAAAGGTGGCCCAGCCCCCTAGTAATACTCATCGGTGAGTTCAATTAGCATGCACAAGCGTTGTGGTGGGCCTGGACACAGGATAAGGTTGCCTTCTTACCAACTTACTCCTCTCTTTGTGTTGTTTTTTAGTTGATGGTCCCAAGGGAAGAAGCGTGCATAAGCAGAAGACAAAGCGTACAATGCCACGTATGAGGGTGTGCAGGAAGTGTATGAAAGTACTCAGATCTACGCATAACTCTGGGCAATGAGGTGGAGAACACTGAATCTTTCATGGGTTGGAGGTATTTAGTGGTGATTTGGCAGGGTGCATTGATTTTCTGAATAGCAGCCTTCGCCGTATGCCCGCCAAACATCTCAATGTTTAATGATAGACCCAAGTTTCGAGCATTTATCTCATTTTCTTTGATGCTGTTTATCACTAATTAACATTTATGGCTGAATTGGCAGAATGATCCCCAGGAGAATGTATACAAGCACTATGTCTCAATAATCCGTCAACTGATCACATATAGAACTGTCCTCTGGTCTTTTTCAGGAGGTCACTACATTGGAGGATGTAGTGTTCACTGTTCAGTAGTTATAACCCAGGCGTAAGGGAGCTGGTGAAGGGCCAGTCATTTTCTGACTGAGGGAGCACAGTTTATATCAGAGGAGAGGGGGAACCAGCAAAAAATGGCAAAGTTGAAGAATCTTGGTTACATCTTGTACTCTGGACACTCTCTGTATGACTTCCCATGGCCTTTACTTGCTTGACAAATATGTCGAGATGCACTGGGGTACTTACGGCGACAGTTTAATTATAGTTGCCAAACACTACTGGCTAATAGCCTGCAGCTTACTGGACCTTGGGGAAACACCACTGAAGCTGTTGAGACTGAACTGTTGAAATGTTCATCTGCAAATGCACACAAATTGTTGGAATTAGCATTAAAGAACTATCACGCAAAGGTACCTCTAGATTTGGAAGGAATATCGATGAGGTCTGTAACAAAAAGAAGGAGATCTTCAAAATTGTGAAATAGTTTCTTAGACCTGATGTTATTTTTAAAGATTGTCAACCGTCAGCTGATTGGTGTGAGGAGCTGGAATTATTTTTTCATGATAAAATCCCTACTATTAAGTTTGATCTCCTTGGACAATCTGACTCTGTCCTCTCTGACTGTACGGATGCTCCTATCCCTATAACGGGAAGCCCCACTCTGGCCAGTTTCTGCCCTATGTCCATGGAGATGTCCGAGCCAGCTATCAAGAGTCTGAAGTCAGGCTCTCCGTCTGACCCATGCTCTATAGATATGCTGAATAAGGCTGCTGAGGTCATCAATCCTATAATAAATAAAATACTAAATACCTCTTTAACATCTGGCAAGGTCGCAGCACACTGGAAAAGGGCAAAAGTGCTACCTCTGTTAAAAAAAACACAGCTAATCCGGAACAGCAGGCAAGCTACAGACCCATCTCCCTCCTCCCTGCTTTTTCAAAAATATTGGAAAAATCGTTTAGTAGACAACTGTCCCAATTCCTTCAGGAGAACAAATTGTTAAACTCTAGCAAATTAGGCTTCAGGCCACACTTCAGCACGGAAACATGTTAGAGGCACCCTTGACATGGGAGGCAAGGCCATCATGATTATGCTGGATTTATTAACGGCCTTTGATACTGATCCTCATCAAAGGCTGCTCAAACGTCTACAGGCAAAGGGGATTAGGAACATTGATCTGAACTGGCTTTCCTCTTCTTTGGACAATAGAAGCCAAGAAATTTGGATGCCTACTTTCTCGTCTAAAGCTCGCACTCTGACGGTGGGTGTTCCTAAGGGATACACGTTGAGCCCTACTCTTTTTAATATATATCTTGCACCTCTGGCAGCACTGGCAGAGTCGATGGCCGTGAAAGTAATTTCATATGCAGATGACACCAAACTTCTCTTCTACTGTGGAAAGGGAGGGGAGCTAGATGGGGAGACCATCACAAACTGCCCCTCCAAGGTATTTCAGTAGTTGGCTTTGCACCAACTAAAATGCAACCCGGACAAGACCGAGATCATGATCTTTAGGGCTTTTTCTCCCTAACCTTTGGAGATCTTGCTGACCGCAGTAGGCCCGCAGCCGGGCCCTCAAAAGAGTTGGGTAAGGAATTTAGGCATTACATTTGATAGTGACCTCTCCTTTCAACCTCAGATTCAGGCCCTGACAAGCTTCTTCCTTAGTCTACTTCTGATGTTGAAAACATTCCTGCCTCTTCTGTCCGAGTCTGCTAGGAAAAAGGTAATCCAAGCATTCATAACCTCGCGGCTGGACTATAGTAATTCCCTTTACCTTGGTCTGCCAGAATACCTTCTGCGCAGACTTCAGGTGGTACAAAATTCGGCAGCCAGGCTCCTACTCAAACTTCCCTCTAGATCTCATATGACCGCTCATCTGGAGGCTCTTCACTGGCTCCCAATGAGAAAAAGGATAACATTTAACGCCAGGGTCTTAATATATAAAGCCTTCTATGGTTCAGGAGTCGGCTACCTGAGAGACAGGATTCACGACTACATCCCCGCTTGAACTTTGTGCTCCTCTTTGGTACATCTGGCTATAGTTCCTCGTATCTGCCGGCTTTGCAGTTCAGGCTGGACTGTTCGCATGAGGTGCAGGGTCAAGACTGATTTCCATATGGCTGGTTTCAAACTGGAATGGCATGGTGAGCAAAAAATGATGGATTTAGGCCCAGATCTTTGTACTGGGGTGAATGTATGACATTGTTCTGCATTCTGTCCATCAACTGTTGTTTTTGCATTCGTCACCCCGAGTGGGACGGGTATGACCAGACGTGGTTCCCATGCTCTCCATGCTACTGGGATCAAGCTATCCTGGCTGAAGAGGGGTGAAACCCCGAAACCCGTCCAAAAAATGCTTGCTTCCAGTCCAGGGAGGACCTGGCTTGGCAGTTCGGGCTGGACTGTTACCATGAGGCACAGGGTCAGGACTGATTTGCATATGGCTGGCTTCAAACTGGAATGGCATGGTGAGCAAAAAAACGATGGACTTAGGCCCAGATCTCTGTACTGGGGTGAATGTATGACATTGTTCTGCATTCTGTCCATCAAGTGTTGTTTTTGCATTTGTCACCCCGAATGGGACCGGTATGACCAGACGTGGTTCCTGTGCTCTCCAGACATGGTTCCCGTGCTCTCCATGCCACTGGAATCAAGCTATCCTGGCTGAAGAGGGGTGAAACCCCGAAACTGGTCATAGGATGCTTGTTTCCAGTCCAGGGAGGACCTGGCTTGGCAGTTCAGGCTGGACTGTTCCCATGAGGCACAGGGTCAAGACTGATTAGCATATGGCTGGGTTCAAACTAGAATGGCATGGTGAGCAAAAAAACGATAGATTTAGACCCAGATCTCTGTACTGGGGTGAATTTATGACATTGTTCTGCGTTCTGTCCATCAATTGTTATTTTTGCATTTGTCACCGCGAGTGGGACGGGTATGACCAGACGTGGCTCCCGTGCTCTCCATGTCACTGGAATCAAGCTATCCTGGCTGAAGAGGGGTGAAACTCTGAAACCGGTCCTAGGATGCTTCATTCCAGTCCAGGGAGGACCTGGCTTGGCAGTTCGGGCTGGACTGTTCCTATGAGGCACAGGGTCAAGACTGATTTGCATATGGCTGTGTTCAAACTGGAACGGCATGGTGAGCAAAAAAAGATGGATTTATGCCCAGATCTCTGTACTGGGGTGAATGTATGACATTGTTCTGCATTCTGCCCATCAACTGTTGTTTTTGCATTTGTCACCCAGAGTGGGACGGGTATGACCAGACGTGGTTCCCATGCTCTCCATGCCACTGGAATCAAGCCATCCTGGCTGAAGAGGGGTGAAACCCTGAAAACGGTCCTGGAATGCGTGTTTCCAGTCCAGGAAGGACCTGGTTTGGCAGTTTGGGCTGGACTGTTCCCATGAGGCACAGGGTCAAGACTGATTTGCATATGGCTGGGTTCAAACTAGAATGGCAAGGTGAGCAAAAAAACAAGGGATTTAGACCCAGATCTCTGTACTGGGGTGAATGTATGACATTGTTCTGCATTCTGTCCATCAACTGTTATTTTTGCATTTGTCACCCCGAGTGGGACGGGTATGACCAGACATGGTTCCCGTGCTCTCCATGCCACTGGAAACAAGCTATCCTGGCTGAAGAGGGGTGAAACCCCGAAACAGCTCCTGGGATGCTTGTTTCCAGTCCAGGGAGGACCTGGCTTGGCAGTTCGGCTGGACTGTTCCAAAGAGGCACAGGGTCAAGACTGATTTGCATATGGCTGGGTTCAAAGTGGAATGGCATGGTGAGCAAAAAAACGATGGACTTAGACCCAGATCTCTGTACTGGGGTGAATGTATGACATTTTTCTGCATTCTGTCCATCAACTGTTAATTTTGTATTTGTCACCCCGAGTGGGACGGGTATGACCAGACGTGGTTCACATGCTCTCCATGCCACTGGGATCAAGCTATCCTGGCTGAAGAGGGGTGAAACCCCGAAACCCGTCCAAAAAATGCTTGCTTCCAGTCCAGGGAGGACCTGGCTTGGCAGTTCGGGCTGGACTGTTACCATGAGGCACAGGGTCAGGACTGATTTGCATATGGCTGGGTTCAAACTGGAATGGCATGGTGAGCAAAAAAACGATAGATTTAGACCCAGATCTCTGTACTGGGGTGAATTTATGACATTGTTCTGCATTCTGTCCATCAATTGTTATTTTTGCATTTGTCATCCCGAGTGGGACGGGTATGACCAGACGTGGCTCCCGTGCTCTCCATGACACTGGAATCAAGCTATCCTGGCTGAAGTGGGGTGAAACTCTGAAACCGGTCCTAGGATTCTTCTTTCCAGTCCAGGGAGGACCTGGCTTGGCAGTTCGGGCTGGACTGTTCCCATGAGGCACAGGGTCAAGACTGATTTGCATATGGCTGGGTTCAAACTGGAACGGCATGGTGAACAAAGAAACGATGGATTTAGACCCAGATCTCTGTACTGGGGTGAATGTATGACATTTTTCTGCATTCTGTCCATCAACTGTTAATTTTGTATTTGTCACCCCGAGTGGGACGGGTTTGACCAGACGTGGTTCCCATGCTCTCCATGCCACTGGGATCAAGCTATCCTGGCTGAGGAGGGGTGAAACCCCGAAACCCGTCCAAAAAATGCTTGCTTCCAGTCCAGGGAGGACCTGGCTTGGCAGTTCGGGCTGGACTGTTACCATGAGGAACAGGGTCAGGACTGATTTGCATATGGCTGGGTTCAAACTGGAATGGCATGGTGAGCAAAAAAACAATGGACTTAGGCCCCGATCTCTGTACTGGGGTGAATGTATGACATTGTTCTGCATTCTGTCCATCAACTGTTGTTTTTGCATTTGTCACCCCGAATGGGACCGGTATGACCAGACGTGGTTCCCGTGCTCTCCAGACATGGTTCCCGTGCTCTCCATGCCACTGCAATCAAGCTATCCTGGCTGAAGAGGGGTGAAACCCCGAAACTGGTCATAGGATGCTTGTTTCCAGTCCAGGGAGGACATGGCTTGGCAGTTCGGGCTGGACTGTTCCCATGAGGCACAGGGTCAAGACTGATTTGCCTATGGCTGGTTTCAAACTGGAATGGCATGGTGAGCAAAAAAAGATGGATTTATGCCCAGATCTCTGTACTGGGGTGAATGTATGACATTTTTCTGCATTCTGTCCATCAACTGTTAATTTTGCATTTGTCACCCCGAGTGGGACAGATATGACCAGACATGGTTCCATTGCTCTCCATGCCACTGGAATCAAGCTATCCTGGCCGAAGTGGGGCAAAACCCCCGAAACATGTCCTAGGATGCTTGATTGCAGTCCAGGGAGGGCCTTGCTTGGCAGTACGGGCTGGACTGTTCCCATGAGGTACAGGGTCAAGACTAAATTGCATGTGGCTGGGTTCAAACTAGAATGGCATGGTGAGCAAAAAAACGATGGATTTAGGCCCAGATCTCTGTACTGGGGTGGATGTATGACATTGTTCTGCATTCTGTCCATCAACTGTTGTTTTGACTTAGAGTTGGCGGCAGATCTTTCTTCTATTTAGGGCTTCACAATTGGAACAAAATCCAGAGGGAGCTGTGCCTAATACACGACTTTCCCATTTTTAAAAAGGAACAGAAAACTTGACTTTTCACATAATCTGCATAGGTTCACCAGTTGTTGCCATTCGTCTCTTGCGCCGGGACACTCCTGGGAGTAGCTTTGTGCTGTATCGATTTTCATAAAATAAAATAAAAATGTAATTGTGTCTTTTCATTAGTTACTTGGTCACCAAGCGTGTTAAGACTTGCACGGCTTAACTTGGTGACTTGATAGTATGTTGTAGCTATTTGAGCTGTTCTGTTCTTCCTAAGTTTACACTTTCCATTTTTTTTAAACTAAATGCACACAAAATTCTCATGTCAATACACATGGATCATATGACTTTCATAGTTAATAATGTATTTTGGTAAAGACCAATTCCCACCACTGTTTTGTTTTGTGACAATGACAAGCCATACCCACTAAGGTTCCTAAACACTGGCCTCCCCAAAAGGCTTATCTCCCTGTTTCCGCTCAATGCCCAGCCCTCATTATTCTTACATTTAATAAACTCCTATTTTTCAAACATAATCTTAAAACAACTTCCTTTCCAACCTGCCTACACCAGGCTGACCCACTTTTTAGGTCAAAGGCTACCAGACAGTGTAGCTGTCTGGTTTCCTAAAGGCAACTTGGGGACATTCAGAAAGCTTCCCTGAAAATGCATTCCACCAGTTGTTTACTATTGGCCTTGTGGTTTGTAACTCACACTTTCTGTCTTTCTATTTGCAGGCTCATTTGTTTGAGGCTGGCAAGTGTGAGTTCA
Organism: Triturus cristatus; assembly: GCF_964204655.1. NCBI lineage: Eukaryota > Metazoa > Chordata > Amphibia > Caudata > Salamandridae > Triturus > Triturus cristatus. The sequence goes on from NC_140588.1 coordinate 1,044,035,073, forward strand.
TCCCTCCTAAGGTGTAATACCTCTTCACACTACATCTTCTTGTATTCTTCCATGAGTGTTCCTTCCTGTACACAGGTCTGTAAATCTTGTTCTTATCTTGTCGCATCTGCTTTGCATTTATCGACAGAGGTCAAATGTCAGGCTCTTTCTTCAGAGGGAGGTTAGTGTTTACTTTTCTTTCTCTGACTTCAAAGTGAATGTATTTATGTGACAATCTTGCTCTATACTGGAGGTAGGAAAGGGTGTTTTCCTAGCAGACATAAACATTTAAATGAATGGTACAAGTATTTCAGAATATATCAGAATTAGAAAAGCATAGACTTGGCGGCTAGGTAGGAGAATGTACAACCTCCGCATCGGCCCTGAGAGATGCAGGGGATACGTGCCAAGGTGATGGAGGCGGAGCTGAGCTCCCAGGTAGGTCGGTGGAGTGTCAGGCAGTGGTTGATGTAGGTAGGTCCAGAGTTGTGGAAGGCTTTGTAGGCGTGTGTCAGGAGTTTGAAGAGGCATATTTTCTGGATGGGGAGCTGGTGCAAGCTTTTGAAGTGGGGGTGGCGCTGGTTCTTCTGGGGAGGTTGAGGATGAGTCTTTTTGCGGTGTTATGGACAGTCTGGAAGAGTTGTGGAGCTGTTTGGTGGCTCAGGCGTAGAGTGTGTTGCCATAGTCAAGGCGGCTGGATATGAGGGCAGAGAGTGGGCTTGTTCCTGGAGATGAGCACTTCCGTTTTGTCCGAGTTGAGCTTTAGGCAGTCGAACCCCCTCCAGGTGGCTACATCAGACATGGTGTTTCAGAAGTTGGCTCTGGTGGTGTTGGGGTCTTCTGTGAGGGATAGGATGAGCTGCATATTGTCGGCGTATGAAATGATGTTGAGTCCATGGGTGCGGACGATGTCCCGCTAGCGGTGTCATGTAGGTATTAAAGAGGATGGGGCTGAGGGAAGAGCTCTGGGGTTTGCTGCAGATTATGTTTTTGTGTACAGAGTAGAAGGGAGGTAGATAGATGAATCCTCTTTAGTTTGACCGGTGAAGAAGGAGGAGATCCAGTTGAGGGCATTGCCTTGGATGTCGATGTGGTGGAGTCTGGAGATGAGGGTGTGGTGTGAACCAGTGTTGAAGGCCGCCAAGAGGTCGAGGAGTATGAGTGCTGCTGTTTCACCTTGGTCGAGGAAGTGTCTCATATCATCTGTTGCTGCATTCAGGGAGGTCTCAGGACTGTGGTTAGATTAGAAACTGGATTGGGAGGAGTCGAGCAGGTTGTTTTCTTGAAGGTACTCTGTGAGTTGGTGGTTGATGACTTTCTCCAGGACCTTGGTGGGCAAAGGGAGTAGTGAAATGAGGCGGTAATTCTTGAGCTCACCAGGGTCGGCAGAGGGTTTCTTCAGGAGTGGCTTGACCTCCGTGTTCTTCCATGTGTAATGGTAATTTTAATTGAAAATATGTTGCCTGTAATGGCAGTGTGCTACCTCACCATGCATATACCACTCCACACCACTGCACTCTACTATGCACCACTGTACTTTCCACCACTGCCCTACACTCCACTGTGCACAACTATGTGCCAATTCACTCTACGCCTCTCTACTCTGCAACCCTTAACCCTATGCCAGTTTGCTCAAAGCCCACTACTCTACACCATTCCAGCCTAGGCCACTCCACTCTCCTCTGCACAACTCCACTCAGGGGCACTCTGCAACATTGCACTCTGTGCCAATACACTCTACGCTGTACCACTCCACTCTATGCAAATCGACTCCATGCCACTGTAATCTACTCTGCAGAACTGCACGCTACACCACTTTACTCTCTGCCATTACATCCTACACCACTGCATTCTACCCTGCACCACTCCACTCTACGCCACTTCACTCTACTCTAAAACAATCTGCTCTATGCACTGCACTCAACACCACTACACTCTTCTCTGCACCACTGCACTGTACACCCCTGCACTCTGACACTTTACTGTACAAAACTGCACACTCCACCACTGAACTCTACGCCACTCTACTCTATACCACTGTACTTTACAACACTCTATGCCAATGCACTCTACACCAGTCCCCTTAACTGTATATAATTCCACTGTATGCCACTCTATGCAACTCTTCTCTATGCCACTCCAATACAGGACACTCGATGCCTCTCCAATCTATGACACCCTACTCCACTCTTTGCTATTCCACTCTAAGACACTCCACACCACTCTTTTCTATGCCACTAACCGTTAGCCATGCTGAACAGCAGCCATGCTGGTATACAACATGCTAAAACACATTGCCAATGCCAATAGCTCTTGCATAGGTGCGACCTATTGGCTTTTCCAATGCTTGTTTCCTTGTTGGTGTACTTTTTCCCTATTTCTTATTTCACCTATTTCTTATTCACCACCAGAAAAAAACTAAATAGAGGTGTTCTTTCTGTCTCCCACTCTCACCATTCAGGCCCTCTACCCGTACCAACTCTCCCATACCTCCATCAACTTCACTGGGTAAGTCCTGTTCCCCAGGAGGGAAACCAGCACAACACACTGGCTGAAAAATATTGGCCACTTTTACTGAGAGTCCTCATGATGCATTACTCCCACGTTTCTACAGTTATAGAAACCAGATATCTGTCTGTTAAATTCTTTGTGCACCCTACTTTTGGCTGCACCTTGCAAGCCCCTCTCCAACCCCACCTTGAAAGCAACAGGGTCCAAAACATGTCTGTGCACTCCTAGCTACCCTGTAGCACTTGCATGTCCCTGTTCATCATCTTCAGCAGTTCTACCATGGCAGCTGCACCAAATCATTCTTACCCAAGTGAATCAGTATTATATTCGCCCAGGAGCCTTTATCGATTTATCGCTTTGTAGCTGACATCACCTTGTGTCCTCATATCATGTCAAACCACTAACACCTTCTCATCATCTTGACTCAGTTACTAGCCATATGATGTCTGTTTTGTGTGCTCACTTGTCCATTCAATATGGAGTGGCCACAAACCCAGATCACCTTCTTCTGCTGCTCCTTGACCTGCCAAAACCATAACTCAATTAGCAAGTCCTTCTCTGAACTAATTCCAGGACAGACCTACCCCCATACCATACCATAGCTGACTTTCACCTGCCAGCTCTTCAGTCTGGCTTCACTCCATCCTAGACCATGCCCAAAATCATTGCCCCTCCCTTGAATGAGAGTGTCCCATATTGTTTAGGTGGTCATCACTTTTCCCTTTCAGCATTTCTTTAAGACCTGCAGCACTCACCTGCCTATCACCATCCTGCTGTCAACTTGCCTAGACACCATCCCTTTCTTCATGTCTCTCATTCCTGTGTACTCCATGTCCACCACAACTGGGCCAAACTCTCTCTTGCCTGACTTCCCCTTCTGGTTTGTCTTGATCCTGTGCACTGTAATGTAGAGGCCACTCTTGTGTGCACGGTGTCCATGTATCTCATATCTTTACAGTCACTTGACCCCCAGCACTTCGGACATTCTCAAGGCCCCAAAACACAAGATAGCAAAGAGGGCGCGGTATAGCTTAGTTTCCCAAGTGGGTTCACATGCAGTTCTCGCCTGTTCTATAACGACCTCCAAATGTCCACTGTTATGGCTTTTCTTCTATTTTTCATCCTACTCTTTTCCCTAGCCCACCAATCAGCAATTCATCTTACAAATTCACCAACATTTGATTTATAGCCCTAAAAGCTTTAGATGAGATTTCCATAAAAATTCTATCCCTGTCAATTTTCTTTATATGGTCAGTAGCGGCAGCCATTTTGCAACCATTTCCATTACAAAGTTCACCACATCGCTCTCATCATTGTCTCTCGTCTGCTGATACACCTCACTAATGCTTGTTGATGAGTGTCTTGTGGGCTTGACCGGTGATCTCTCTGCTAATTGTAATGTCCTCACCAACCTAGGTGCCACATATATTTCAGTACTTACCCCCTTGTCTGTCCAAGAAGGTGCCAGCCCACAGACTCTTGGCAACTGGAATATCTAGTGCTGGTATGTGCTGAGTGTGGAACACACTGTTCCATTACAAGCAGGCCTCTGAGCAGTCGCAGGACCAAACATTACGTAGCTGATTGGTTGTTGATCACACTCACAACTGCCCCATTTATTGATGAAAGTCACCTTCTGGGTTCACTAGTTTCTTGCCACTCAAACTCATTGCCAAGAAGATCAGGAAGAATTCCAACAAGCATTGGCATAGCTAATTGGTCTCGGCTTTGGGACTTTATAAGTGTTTAGTTATCCAGCACAACATCCTTAGTGCAACAAAATCAAGTGTTGCACGGCTAAACACTTATAAGGTCCCAAAGGCGAGACCTATTGGCTTATTTTGGGAACCTGGCTGCAAACTTCGAAGGTTGGGGTGAAGGGGGGGGGGGTAGGGGGGGAGTACGTCTGTGTGCCGAGTGTTGCTGATGCAAGCTAAACCCGTTGCAGAGTTCGGAGGGCCAGCTCCTTAACCAGCGTTTTTAAAATATGATGTGCACATTTTATAAGAATACCGTTCTGAACACTTCTGGTCGCCTGCTTCCACCTCATACCCCTATTAACTATCTATGCCTACATTTGTATGGAGTACCCTTCTCCCAATGTGGAGCACAGAAGCGCACATTGGGTGCAAGTTTCATATATTGGAGCGCAGTTTCACTCAGATGTTTCAAACCACAGTCATCATTTGATGAAAGCCTGACACTTTGCAAGCACTGCCAAACACAGACATTCGAGCAACTTAGAATAAGCTTCACGTGTTTTACTTAGGACACCTAGTTTCATGAGAAAATTGTGAAATAAATAACAACGAGGAAAATGTTGTCAATATGAGGAAATACAAGGGGGGTCTGACATAGCTGTCAAATAGCGTGGAAATTATGAAGAGAATCAGGGGCGCAAATGAAAAGAAGACCCTTTTGACCACAATTAGAATATCGATAACGACGACCTCATCTATTCTTCAAGCAAGCTCGTTCTAAATAATTACAACTTTTACATAGATTCCCCGCTGACATGTTTAAGCAGTCTGATTCGGTTCCACACAACGTAGATCTTTCTACTCTACTTGGCACGTAGTTTTAACCTGAGGTCTTACCTACGGATGTAGACTAGCTGTCAAACCCACTAGGTCGCATTGCTAGGGTGAGAGCTTCAAACCTTTGAGCACAGTCACGATCTCAAGTACTTTAAGTCCGGCTCAGAGTCTGTGTGTCTAATATCTTAAAGCACAGTTTCAGTCTTAGCTAACTTCTGGCTTAAAACACTCAAATTCTACTGAAGAACTATCTGGGATCTCTGCATTGGACAAAGTCCTGCTGTGTATTCTGGTACTCACCCAGTCTCTAGCTCGATCTCAGCTTTCTCCCTTTCTGCGTAGTGACTACTCACGATGTGCCTCCTACAAGCGTGTCAACTCGAGTAGGGCAGTCCAGGATTGCATCAGAGGCATGGGGGAGGGAGCGGGGTTCACATTGTGTTGTGCAGCAATAACCACTCAATCTGGCGTTAGGGGAGGGGTGGGGGGGGGTCACATTCAGCGATGCGCATTTGCGATATCCTAGCAATGCGGCTCCCACCTCCCGGTGTTGGAAAACCAATACACTAGCAACAAAAATACATTACATTTTGTATAGAATGTCGAAAGCACTGGAAAGCAAAAGAATAGTGTACATACACATTTTCAAGAAGGAAGAAACAATTTAAGTCATGCTAAAATATTATGCATGAATTCAAAATAAATACAGGGATGCGTTCGGGCTAGCATATATTAGATCTGAATCGTTGATCTCTAATATATCAAATAAACTAAAAACAATCTGAAATGCCAGCTTATACACAGGTCTACACTTTCAGTGTTATGTGAGTGTAATTCCCATCAGTGAGAGGGATGTAGTTGGACATCAGCTCCTATGGTCTCATGGAAATATCGCATCCTCCGACAGGGAGAGATGGTCCCATTGTTGGAAGGCAAAACAACACTGAAACTGAAATAAATAACTCCACTGTCGGAAAATAAAGTCTTAAAGAGCAAAAAACACTGGAGGTCAAATTAAATGGGCACTATTATCTCTCACTTCAAAACAATCATTTACTGAACATGTCCACGTTTGAGGTGGCTTGGTGGTGGTAGGTCACTGCCGACCGCCACAGAAATAACACCTTTCAATATAATTGACAAAAAGTGCTCAAAAACCGAATATCCAAATAGTTTTATAACATTTTCCAGATTAGAACTTAAGAGACCCGATAAACGGGTGAATAAATGCACGGCATTTTCGGATATTGTGTTTTAACTATATCATTGTTTATAACACCATCTGAGCTAATTTATATAACTACCTATCTGCCATTACTAGTTTAAAACATCCTGCGCTTCGGACGGGTACCATGCAGCATTGGCTACGGCATATTAATCAACAAAACGCCAACGGCAGTCTAGAGGAAACGGTTGCTTCGCCTGTAATATTCTAGCTTCTTCTGTAAAGGTGATGGATTTTGGTCCTTCTTCTGTTTCTCTACCCCTCGAGCATGTGCTCTTGTTGTTCAAGGGGGTGTGGGGGGCATCGAGGGCTTCGCTCGGTGGTCTATATTTCAGGACAGCAGACATAAAAGAAAGCCTGTATGTTTGCTTTTCCAACGGCTTTTGTGTGATCCGCGCAGGTGAAACAGTATCTGAAACGCAAGAGCCTTCGAAGCATTAAGAACCGAGCAACAGTTTTAACGTGTACGAAGAGCACTTGCAGTGTAAAGCAACAACAGTATGGTGTATGTTATATTATGAGAGGATTATGGTATTTATTTACACAACACCCCCTGGGCCAACTACATTTTGCAGTGCTTGAAAACTTCTTATCTGTATAATAACAAGTGATCTGTCCATCCGATGACCCGCCTTCCCTCCCGCACAGGCGCCTGCAGAGCCCCCACTGCTCCCCAGTCCGCTTTCACTTTTGTCCTTTACGAAAGCTTTCTTGTCTTTATGGGGCCATATGTTTGAAACACATGGCCCCATAAAGAAAAGATAAGCTTTTACCACAGACGTAAAGGAACCGAGCCAGTCCAACTGGGACGGCTCTAAAAGAGAAAAGTGTACGTCACTAATGCTCTTTTCCAATGGCTGGCCACCGTTTAGCATAAACGGTGACGCCAGCCAATGGAAAAGAGGGGCGGGCTTTAAGCCCACTAGAGAAATCTCCTCTAACTCATTAAATCTCGCCAGCGAGACTGCGCATGTCTGTGCAGTCTACGCCAGGCGAGACCTAAAAAGCAATGCAGTGATTGCACTTCTTCAAATCTTCCAGCCAACTCTCCGCTCTGGTATTGTTGAAGCTCACCCATCCTGATGCGTCAGAGACGATCTTCACCTCCAAGTCAGCAGGTCAGTCTGCAGCCTCATAGCCATTCTGTTGTAGCTGTCCAGAAACCTGATCCATATCAACAGGACCTTTAGCCATGTGGTTTTGGAAGCCCTTTTAAGGCAAATGCCATGTGCCTGCAAAATGCACAGCCCGGAGTTATCATCTTACATGCAAAGTTTTGATGGCCTCAATTTGTACATTTCTCTCCTCTGCTATTTCTGTCAGCAGGTTTCTCAATGTTTTCAGCTGGTCTTTCAGCAGGTGAGGCACCATGGCAAACAAATCAAGTTCAAGGCCCTTATCCTCATTGATGGCCTTTCCATTTCCCTAGAGACTTGTGGCACCCAATCTTTCCAGCAGCCTTTTCTAACATCTTCATCACATGTTTGCTTTCTCTGTACTCCCCCATCCTATCTGCCAGCAAGGACATATCTAGGAAGCCTGACCACATCTGCACTGTCACTGTTCATTCTGGAAAGGTGCTGAAAGTTTTGAAAACTGTGCATGTGACAGAACAGCCTATCAGCATCGTCTTGTCAACAAATAACCGGCCCTAAATGGAATCCTTAACAGTGGAAAATCCTCCAGGTGAACCAGCAGTAACAGAAAACAATTTCACATCTACCTTATCTATCTCAACACCCCCCCCCCCGACACACTTTTTTCCTGAGGTGCTCACCTCATCAATGGTGGAGTGAGACATTGAGTATGGATTCTGCTTCTGGCCAATGGAGGTTTAACCTTCTTGTTGACCTTTCAATTGTGATATTACACGGTCTCACATCGGAATCTCTTGAAATGGCCCTACCATGTGTCCCACTTGAACTTCCTTCATTAATTTGGTCTGTACTATTTCTGGCCTGTCTTTTGCTGATCACAATTTCTCACTCCAACAGCTGCACCGTGACCAAATGTATGATATCCTAAATCCAGCTGTAACATTCTTCCTTTCATTTCTGTGCTGCCTCTCTGTCTGGGTATTGCCGCAGCTAGTGTCTTAACACCTTCAGGTTAAGTGGAGTATTGAACAGTCCATCTCAACTTCAAACCCCCCCCCCCCCTGCCACGTGACCCCTAAAGCATTGGAAGAAAGGGTTTTTTCTGCTATATCTCGAGTATTTGTGCTAGAACACTGTGATCAAAAATACACCCCCTGGTTGAAGTTTCAACAAGTCCCCAATGTCCCACCTCTGGCCTGTCTGCTCACCACATGCCTCCCCAGGGTGGAAAGGGGGTGTGAGGCAGCAGCACTCAACTTGCAGATAAAGCACTGCTATGTGCCTCGCCGGGGGTCATCCAGTCGAGCCGATGGCGCTGGACCTGTTCCTGTTCTGAACTCTTCACTGTATTTCAACCATGCCAACCTTCCAAAGCTAATGCTGGCTTTCCTGAAGATATCCAGACGAGTGAAGAGTCCTACACTGCACTCTGGCTATTTTTCACAGAAAATGCTGGTATGAATGGTAAACTCCACCGTCTATGTATCTTTGGCCTTCAACTCTTCTTTGCTACCTACCTCATAATGCAAATGGTTAAATATGTCTATGTACTCATTAGACCACAATGTTTGGTGCTCACTAAGAGATGTTCCACCAGCAGTTCCACTATGTCCATCTAGGGAAACTTTAACTTTGTGGTGGATGGGACTGCAGCTGGTTTCCTTTTCTGCTGCCCCCTCTTTCGCCTGACCTGGCTGCTGTTCTATCTCATTTCCTCTGCTTTATTGGACATCCCTCTCTCAGATCACTGTCCTTAATGGCATTTCGGAAGAATACAGTAAACAGAAATATCGTGGACCAAAATATTGTGTGAAGAATACAAATATTGTGACGTTTACTCCCTCCCGCTGCACCCTGATCCGTGATCACCACAACACTCCCTTCCATCCTTGTTCTTCGAGCCTTGCTTCTAAAAAAAGAAGTGCTGTTTGTGTCTGTTCTTGGACTAATTGCCTCCTGTGTTTTCCTGTCTGCATCATCATTTGTTCACTTCCCACCAGGGGCGGCTCCTCCACAATGGCGGAGGAGCTTTGCCCCACTGGCTCAGAGCCAGCAAGTGAAAAATTAAACAATATTTTACGATCGTTAAATTTTTCAGTGGCCGGCTCAGAGCCAGCTTGTGTAGGGAGGTGCGGGCATGGGAGGGGTGAGGAGGAGTGCTATTTGCACTTCTAAGTGCATATGTGTGTTTGGCCCGCGGTCTCAGGCCGGCCAAAGACACGCATGTGCGTGCACTTATGTTTCTCCAACCCGCTGGGGATACCCACAGAGTTCCTGACCTGAGCGGAGCATCCTCTCAGGCCAATCCCCACTGGTCTTAAGCATGAGAGCAGAGCGGGCATTGGATGGGAGTCTGTGATACTGCCCCAGTGCCCGCTGTGACAAGGAAGTTCACCGAGGCGCGACGCTTTAGGTGGCCGGTAGGTTAAGGAATGTGCTATTTTTCTTTTTTAATTTTTACCCCCCCCCCCTGCATGTTTCCCCTCCTGTGCTCCCCTGCGGCCCCTTCACCTGCCTAACCACCTCTTAATTGTGTCGGCCGCCACTGCTCACCACTGTATTCAGATAGTGCTACTTTGTTGCCTGACTGGGGGCCTGTCCCCAGGGCCCTCCCTGCTATTGCTTTCTCAGCTGCTGTGAGTGCCCCTTTCAAGGCCTGTGGTCCTTTCTCAATGGTTCCCCGCCTGCTTCCCTCGGTGTCTGCCATGCACCATCTGGTCCTTTCTGTGACTGCCTTGGCTCTTCTTGTGCCAGTCCATCCCAATATCTACCAGATGGATCACTGTCATCTCCCTGGCGACCCGTCCACTCCTTCCACTCGCTTGGGGGAACCACAGTCCAGAAATGCTGCTGAGCCCCCTGGGGACTCTGCCCTTTTTGACCCACCTCATTCTGCTGCGGGGGCCTTTCCCACTGCCAGTGGAAGCCTCCTGCTGCCCCCTAGCAGGGCAATGGAGGCCTCCACACATCTTGCAGACAGAGCTCGTCCTGCTGTCCTTCCTCTCTTTCATTTTTCACACACGAGTGATTGAATAACCCCTGATGATCGTGTTAAAGTTGGGAGGTGCCGCCAATGTCAGATCCCTTTCAAGCTTCTCGAATGTTCCCCATGTGGCGAGAGGGTACTCCCACCCCCACACCATGCGCTGCCCATCTTATAATATCCTCTTTAGCCAGTTCACTTATGGTTGGAGGACAATGAGAGGTGGGGTAGTTTTGCATTTTTCATTTAGGGCAACCACGGTAATCTTTGATTTGTGTGGTATGGCGTCTGGGTGGGCTTTAACTTCAAATGATTAAGAGATAAATGTATGAATAAATGCAACGCCTCCAGTGGAGACAGTGCAGGAGCGATGAAGAAGAACAGATTGTAAGTGTCACATCAAAATAAACAAACAGTGGCTGACTTTAATTTCAATAACAAAGTTACAAGTATGGCGCCTAATGAGAAACCACCCACAGAGAAGGATGAGAAGGGTGAAAAACAGCGAGGCCGAGGATTGAACCAGGCTTTCAAGGAAACTGAGATGTATCATTATTTCCCGCAGCACAGCAAGCCGCCTCGTACTGCGTAACGGGGAGAGGGCAGGATGCGCCACATTTCATACTGCGCATTCCTTGCGCTGGTGCGCAATGGGCTGCCTTGTGCAAGGGTGCCTGCATTGTAGGCAGGATTTCCATTTGTGAAGGAAGGAGTGAAGTCCTGCACAAAAACAATCCTCAGAGGCAGTTTCCTCTTTCTAAGTGTGCTACAGGATGCAGCAAACATAGAAAGAGGAAACAACAAGAAGAAATAAAGAGAGTTCTCCTTGTTAGGCCTCCCTTGGGAACGCGTAGCATTTTGACACATTCCCAGTTCTCTATGCAAAACAGAAAGGGAAGAGAGGCAACATTTATAAACAGTCAAATGACCAAACGAGTATTCTCTGAGTCTTCAATGATGTACACAGTTCTTCTTTAATAAATTCTGTCAAATACACATGCAGCCAGCATAGCATTTTGAAACATTCCCAGTTCTACAAGTGTTGCTAACTCTGGGAATGTGCTGTCATCCATGGGTGGATGCATGGGAACACCCAGGATGCAGCCATGGCACACCCCCCTGGGGCAGAATAATTCAAGGCAGCAATCTGAGCTGCCTTGTATTACTCCAAATGTATCAAGCCACTCAGGGCCATACAAGGTGGCCTTGCATGGCTTGATAAATCTCACTTAGGTTTCGCATCGCCCTTGCAGCCCCTTGCATGGCACGAGGGCGATGTAAAACCCAGGATCGGATACTGAGCGCACAGACAGAAGTCACCAATCTTCCAATGGGGCACCTGACTTAAACAGTAATTGTAGGGTTTGTTTGAAAAAGCTAAAGCCGATGTATGGAGAAGAATTTGTTTCCAGGCAAAAATGAGAAAACAAAACTTTTGTGCTAGAATTAAATTCTCAGGGAACAGGTAAAGCACAATACAATTGCAGTCAGGAAGAATGAGAAATATTCCTTCCTGTACAGCATCACACTGGAAGAGGGAACATTATTTTAACACTACTCAGAATCTCCTTTAAATGCTATTGGCGTGTGTATGCCAGAAGTTAATATTTGACATAGGAATACAATTAAGGCTATTCTGTTGGGTGCAGCAGCTAGAATCTTAAATGCAAAGATGTGTTGACTGCAAGTTAAAGAAAAATGCAACGACTTTGCAAAAACAGTATCATGTAAATTATAAATAAGAATTTCATGTAAGGGAATACCCAGAAAATGATAATCGGCCCCACTGGGAACTAAAGGCTGATGCTATCAAGCAAGCAAAGCAAGAGAGCTCAAACCTCCTTAGAACAGCTTCCTTGTCCCTTTCATCCATGCATCTATCCATTCCTTCTTTCACTCTTCCATCCACCTTCAGATATCCTCTATTTCAACTTTACATTCTGTCATTCATTCATACATCATTCAATCTTCATCCATCCATCCAGTCTGCCATCCAACTGTCTATCCATTATGCCATTCATCCACATTCCCATCCATCCATCCACTCTGGCATCCATCCATCCAGCCTATTCTGCCATCTAACCACTTTGCCATCCATCGATGAATCCATCCATCCATCCACCAGTCTACCTTTCCATCTGCCATCACATGCACTCTGAAATCCATCCATTTAGAAACTCTGCAATCCCTCCCTCCCTACGCTCTGCCTTTCATCCATCCACTCTGCCATCTTACATCCATCCATGCATCCACATCCATCCACTCGGCCATCCATCTACTGGGCCATGGACCCACCCGTTCACTCTACCATCCCCCAACCCATCCATCAATCCATGCATCCATCCATCCATCCATCCATCCATCCATCCATCCATTCATCTATCATCGATCCCTCCCTCCACCCTATCATGTATCCATCAGTCCATCAACTCTGCCATTGATCCATAAATTCACCCTGCCATCCATAAATTCACCCTGCCATCCATCCATCCACTTATCGACTCTGCCACCCATTCACTTATCCACTGTGTCATTCATCCTCTCCGCCATCCATCCACTCCACCTTCCATCTACTCTTCCATGTATTCATTCATTCATGCACTCTACTATCCATCTACTCTGCCATTCATCCATCAATCCATCCAATCAACTGGGGTTTGTATAGGGTGGCTAATAACCCGCAAGGGTATCCAGGCACTGGGCTTCAGCTGCTGAAGGTGGGATCAATCAAACAGCCAGGTCTTTGATTGTTCCAGGCCTTGGCGGCGAGGTAGGAGAAAGAGAGTCCTCCACTGTTGCTAGGCAGATGCAGGGAATGTGCACAAGGGTGGCAGAGTGGAGGTGTCTGGAGGGTTGGTAGAAATGCAGGAGGTGGTTGATATAGGCTGGTCCTTGGTCATGGAGGGCGGACAGCTTTGTAGGCATGTTTCAGCATCCTCAATTGCCATCTTTTCTGGATGGGAAGCCAGTGGAGCTTCCTGAGGTGGGGGCAATGTGGGTCCATATAGGGAGGTCGAGAATTCGTCTGGCAGCTGCTTTCTGTATTGTGTGGAGTCTCTTCAGGAGTTGGGTGGTGATTCCTGAGTAGAGTGCATTGCCACAGTCCAGCCGGCTGGTGACTAGGGCCTGAGTGAAGGGTTTCCTGGTGTTAATGGGAAGTCATTTGAAGATCTTAACCAAGCATGTTAAGAGAGTGGAACTAAGTGGACGAGACTGTCATCAATCCATCCTGTCTTGCATCCATCATCCACTCCGCCTTCCATTTATCCACTCATCTTTTCACCCACTCTTCCATCCTTCCCTTTAGTCTGACATCCTTTCACCTGTCCAACCACCTATCCACTCACTTCCTCACTCCTCCATCCACCCATCCCTTTACTTTGCCATCTTTTCACCTGCTCATCCGCCTATCATTCACTCATTCTTTCACCCACTCATTCATCCTCCACCCACTCATCCATACTTTCTTCTTTTCGCCCTTCCTTCCAATATTCCTTCTTTCTTGCCTTGTTCTGTTTACCTAGCTGTTGTTTTTCCTTGCTCTTGCCGTTCTGCTATTGACACTGTATTACAAGAAGAGGCCCATAAATAACCCCACCCACCCAGTAGCTGCTAATGTGGGGGTTCAGTACGCCCCCGCTTTCAAATAGTTTCAGAATTCTGCAAGGAAAAATGAAAACACTTGAGTTTAGAATGAGCAAAAAACTATCCTGGAACAAAACAGTCGAGTGACCTACTGTGGAAATAGGATATTGTAAAAAAAAAATCAAAACTGTAAATTTGAATGTGTAAAATAGGAAGCTTGGAGGAGCAGTCGCTTTATATAATGTGCAACTGTATAATGTCAGTTGAAAAGTATTTCTGAAAATGAGTCGTAAATGATGATTTAATAATGCTGCACCTGAGATGAGTGTACTGAGTTGCTTTGAAATGTAATTGATACTGTGAAGTAGTTATGCCACATTTTCATTTCAGATGCCATTTATTGTAATATGGGCGCCATTTTGAGTGCTCTGTCCATCTCGCTCCTGCTCATTCTCCCTGCCAATCAGGGTCCTGCTGCAAATCATCCCTCCTCTTGTTTCCGCGGAGCATCAAGTCAGTGACGTCAAAGACTCAACATGGACTATTGTGCTACGAAGTGTGCATTGTGAATGAAACTTCCATCGTGTCCCCTAAGTTTCATAATCAAGGATTGCGCTGGAAGTTCCGGTGAAAGCGTGTTAATTCTATGAGTCATTGAGAAATGTTTTATTTTCTGCTGAACATCTCCGGAGTGTAGCTGATGTGAGAGGGGGTGGAAGACTTCTCTTACCTTCAGAAATGGGTTAGTGCTAAAGATTTAAAATATTGGAATTTCTGATTTGCCAATGTGACCCTAACCATGATCATACCGTGCTAAATTTCCACAATCTACTAATAAAATGTGTGATCTGTGTATAAAAACTCTTGGGCTTCAGTGCTCATGGGCTCATTCTTTTCCACTTTTTGCAGGGGTTAATTTCCCTTTTTTTCTATCAGCTGCTGCTGGGATGCCACTTTATTTTCCTTATGAGACTTTATCCATTTTGCTTTAGATTTTTCTTATGGAGATGCTGTCAGTGCTTTTTAGGAGTATAACTTTTGGGATTTTGCGTAAGCTTGATTAGTTAGGACTAAGTTTTATGATTTTGTATTTCTGCAATCGAGCCTTCATGGCATTCTTATGTATTCCTTTCTCTGCCACATTTACTAAGAACTATGTAATAAATCTTCTATTTTTGTCTTATTTTTGATCTAGAGCGCAGTAATTAGTGTTTCCTCATATTTTCTATATTCTGAAATATGTGTTTTACCGTAAGGAGTGTAGTCTCTAACCGCTAGATCTATCGGAAATTCTGGAGCTAAATTAATTTGGTAAGAATGGGGGTGTTCAGACTATTGGGGTTCAGATGTTTATTGGGGTTCGACTATCACATAGCTATACTTATTAGGGTTGGTCTCGAGTTACCAGTGGCCAGAGATAATTATAAAGTGCACAGGACGTACAAATAGGAAAGTACAACTCAACCAAGAGTGATGTAGGTCATTAGCTCAGACCCCACCAAACCTAAGAAAGTTCCAGTTAAACCTGCAACACAGTAATTCCAACATACCCTGACACAACATGAACGTTTCGACACAGACGAAGGCACCAAACAAGACATAACAACACTTTTGTGTAGCAAAGGCTTAAGGTGTTGATTTTCATAAAGGGAATGCACGCTCTATCGATAAGTACATGCTGTGACACAAATATTTAGTGCAAGGTTAGTTCTATATGATTTGGGGAAGAAGGAGCTGAATACAAGGATGGAAACATAGGAGAGGAGGAATAGTATCAGAGGAAGGAATAATATAAAGAAAGAGAAGTCAAGACCTTGGAGTAAGTGGCCTGAGAAAGGTAGGCTTGAGGTCCCACTGGTATAGTGAGTGAACGGTGTAAGTGAAGCGAGAGTGGCTGGAACGGGATGGAAGGCGCAGGTGTTAGATTGGTCATAGAAGCAATTGGTTCCTACTTTGTTCCCACCATCGTTGTCCAATAGAGGGGAACAAGTACCTGCTCCCAAGGGAGATGCACTTACATTCTGAGTAGAAAGTATGTTAAAAGAGCTCAAAGAAATTAACTACAATGCATACTCAAAAGATATTCTTCAGTGTTATAACTCTGGATACAAATGTGTGCACTCTTTGGTGCTGTACTACAACATGCTTAGGTAAAAAAAAGAGAGAGGGACCCCTTCTGCAAAACCCAGGGATTAGGGTACTGTTGAACAGTAGAAAGAATTATCCCTTGGTAGAAAATTCTATAAGTTCATTAAAAAAGAGCTTGGATACACCATAGACGTTTCTATCGTGTCACCTTCGCATTACACTCTCTTATCACACTTAATCAAGCCCATATGATAGAGCATGACTGCTATATATAAACAACAAACAGCATAAATCACAAATAAAATTGCATTTATTAGTTCATTCACTTAAAAACATCCCATATATCACTGAATCATAAAACCACCATACACACAATAGTGATACAAGGACAAAATTTGTCATATACAAATAACATTCATTACACTAACACCAATAGTAGAGAGAAACACCCAGACAATATACTTTGTCATAAAAGAGCATATCCGATAGGAACACTTTTCTATCTACTCCTGGATGCACTGTATTCTCATTTATCTGCAGGATATACTTGTTCCACAGATTATGCAACTGAAGCCTCAACGCGTTTCGATGGCTCAATTATTTTCCCATCTCTTTCAACATGTGACTCTCTTAGTGGTACTGTAGGGTTACCATAAAATCAATTCCTTATTTCATTTCATTCTAATAGAAACGCCTTCTGTCTCAGGCTGCAGAGCATAACATCAACCTGCAGTTACCACTTCTGATTAAAATCGGAAAATATGCTGGTCACACAATGATTCCTTATTCTCGTGTGTTTCCTTTTCTATAACAAAACTGAGAAAAATCCTAATTTTAAGACTTTCGGTATTCACAGAAGGCATTTAGGAGTCCTAAAGTTAGGAGTCCTATCTTTACTACTCCTAAACTGAGAAAAATCCTAATTTTAAGACTTTCGGTAGTCACAGAAGGCATTTAGGAGTCCTAAAGTTAGGACTCCTAACTTCTGTGAATACCGAAATGAGTAAGTGCCTTCTGTGAATACCAAAATGAGTAAGTGCCTTCTGTGAATACCAAAATGGTAGTAAGTTTAGGATTTTGTCTTAAGTTAGTTCTGTGAATCGGGCCCAGTGAGTCCATTAGATAGTTGGTTTGAGATCTTGCATGGCCATCTATCCACATGGTGAGGTTGGCTAAAACCTTCTAGTTTGCGGGGTGTAAGGTGAAATAAACTCAGATAATAAGCGGCAACGTTTATCACAAGGCCTGGAGGTCAGTAAATCAGAGCACTAGATAGTGATGTGGTGCAACTGGAGTCATCCCTAATTAGTAATTTTTCAGCTAAAGGTAACAGGTCCAAAGATGGGAACGGGATAGGCATTGTTCAAACGATATGATAGCTGCCCCTGTCCTGGCTGTTAAGACCTTCCATAACGAATAATCTTATAGTCTGGTGCAGTGCTTCCCAAACATTTTTGAACCATGACCCAATTTTGAGAACAACAAACATTTGCGACCCATGTAGTTTTAATGATCATGAGGCGGACAGTATTTTAATGTAACTAACGCATTGTGTGGAAACGCACTGTCATTTACAGACAGCACATTTTCCGTTGAAATGGCCACTAAAGTTGCACAGACATTAATTTTTACAGATAAAAATCTATTGCACACAAATGATAATGTATAGAAAACGGGTTTCAGTGAATATTTATCATTTGTGCATCACCAAGTAGTGTCTTGATTTGTTCTGATCCTATTGAAATCTTTGTTCCATCACGCTTCAAAATTTCAGGGAAACTGTGCTTCCTTCTTGCTTTCCTAACTGCTAAATGCCATGCGGTGAACAGTCCTAGAATCATGTTCTCGTTGGGTCCACCATACCTAGAGTTCCTTCTGCAGCAGCATTTGTTTCCTAAAGAGGCTCTTGTTTCGATGGTTGGAGCTGATTAGTTAAAAACATTGGGGCCTATTTGGTGTGGCGGTCCCACACCTGCGATTAGGATGCCACCGCCACCGTGGCATCCTCTATTCCCAGCATTGTGGCGGGCGGTGCTTACAGCACTGCCCGCCACAATGCTGAGAATGCACTGTGTGCATTGTCATGCACAAGGTGACAGGCACCGCACGGTGCCTGCCATGTTGTCCATGACAATGTAGGGGGGTACCATAGGTACACCCCATGTGCGCCCCCCACCCCCTCAATACCCTGGGGGCCCGCAACGGGGCCCCGAAAGCAGACTCCACGTGGCTTTCCATGGCAGGGTCTCCGCCATGGAAAGCTATGAACCACCGCCCATGCTAATATGGATGGCCGTGTCTAGCAGACACCGCAACCATATCTAGCCCTTTTTCCGCCCGGTCGACTGGTCGACCGACGGAAAACCGTCAGACTGTCTTTCTGTCCGCCAGAGTCCCCCCCGCCATACTAATATGGCGGGGGGAAATGGGTGGCGGGCGGAGCATGATGTAGGGCAGATCGCCACCGCCATGCAGGCAGTGGCGATCCGCCCTACATCCTAATAGACCTCATAATGTTGAAAAATCCACCATGCACACCATGGAGGAGTGGTGGAATTGTTGGCTCTTTTGTGATTTCAGAAGATGGAGTCCCAAAACAAGGTGTGTTTGGAAAAACAAAAGTAATGAACCACATGTGCTGGCAGAGTCCTTCCAGGGCCTGGGGGATATATGTACACTTTTCCAGTCCGGTACTACCATGAACCACATTGTCGACCGTGACTGGAAAACATCTGTCAGTCTTCAAGGAAAGGGAAAATGTCTACATTTATCAGATGTCTCATTTCAGCTAAACGAGGCATTTATTCTATATTTAATTTTACAGACAAAGGCAAATTTACAGCAGTGCATGCCAATTCATGTCCTGATCAAAAGAATGCCCAAACCCTTCTCATACTTATGTTTATTTTATTTTTTTGCAAATTCTGCTCTCTGAAATTTTCCCATCTTCTTCCTGGAAACAAAAGTCTGTAGCCAGTTTTAAATGACTGGATTTATACACTTTTCTAGGCTACCCATGGCTCCATTTCATGAGGGACCCATTGGTCCTTTCTTCAACAAATCACTGTTTCCGCGTGAAACAGACCAACGCAGCCATAGAACACAAGCCCCAGAGTGCACTAATGTGCAGAGGTAGCCTGACACTAGAGAGAAAGTGTCCCCATGACACGAGGTCCAACAAGGTTTTCCAGCTCCTTCTTCCAGTGTATTTCTGGTGGGCGGTCCTGATGTCAAGCAAGTCCATGGAGGTGCTGATGATGCACAGAGGGATAATGTGGCAATTCAGTCAAGTGTTTGAATACAAATGGTTTGTGCACATGAGCTTGCAAGGAAACTGCAGTTTAAACACAGGAAACAGTCATAAATCAGTTCATCAACAACGTCTGCATTGATCAGCACGAATCCCTATCGGAATATCGATCCATCATGAATCAGGGTTGTGCGGAGTCCTTCTCCCCGCTCCCTTCACCGCCTCCATCTTTACTTGGAGCCCATCATCTGCATCTCCGCGTCTCTTCCTCCACCAGAGCATCCTATCCTCATCGGGCAATGATGGAGCAATCAATATTTAAACACTGCGGATAGTGACATGCATTTTTAACAGGTCGGCAGGGACACAGAGCGTCACTTTCATGAATACAAAGTGTATGCATTACAATGATTGAGAAAACCTTCACTCAAATAGTCTTAGGGAATTGGGACCGTGGATTCGCTCCTTTCCAGTAATGAATTTGCAATGGATTGAAATGAAAAAAGACAAAGATGCCATTTATGATTTAACTAAGGATGGCTCCTTCTGCAAAAATGAGAAGACCTACGACTTTTCAAAGTTTGTTTCCCGGTTTGTCAGGTCACCAGGACACTGTTTCCAGTTCTGATTTTTTTGTAGATCATTTTTGTATCTGGTGCTACAGTCCATTTGGTTCAATTTATGCAAATGAACAAAATCGCCCCAGAATGCACTAGTTTGTTAAATGAAAACTCGGACCTTCACACGTTGATATGAAGTAAGCTGCATGCCGGACAACAAGGTGACTAGGGCCTTCTGGATGGCATGGATTTTGAACACAGTGGACAGACTGTCATTAGGACCTTCTTGGTGATATGGACCAGTGGTTGGGTTCAGATGCAGGTAGATGCTGAACACCAATCCCTGAATAATGAGATACAATCACTGAGGCAGCCTTGAGCTCTGGAAATGTAGAAGTGTAGAAAGTGTGACGCTAGCATACTTCCAGAAGAATTTTGTAAACTATAACACTATTATAACTTTGCACATTTAGCAGGTCAGGAAGCTTTTTAAGAAGGGTGAAAAATCCTGCATACATTTGGTTTCATTCAGGGAAACACTTAGCAGCATATACATTGTGCAGGAGAAGTTATACAAGAAAGAATTCTCTGTTGTTTGTGAAGTTGTCGACTTCACACAGCTCTGTCCAGCACCAGGGCTCGAGTCGTGGTACCACGCGAGTGGACGGCGTCCCCCCACTTATTTTACCGGGAGCTCGATAACTGGAGCCACACATTCACTCTTTGGCCTCTCTGGGGCGAGATCGGAGCTCATTCAGAACGCTGCTCACGCGCTGGCGTCTCTGATGCAATCGCATCTAAGGGGTGAGCGAGGGGAGGCAATGAGTCTGATGGTGCAAGCCACCTTTCGTGACGTCACTTCTTGTCGTGGCGTCAGCGTCCCCCCCACTTCTTTTTTTAGGACTTGTGCCCTGCGCAGAACTATAATGCTAATGGTAGTAAACACACTACTGGTAGTCGTTACAAATAAAATGAGGGTAACCTCTCATGTTGGTGCATAGTACACTGAAATACTTCTAAGGAGGAGCACAGGAGGCAGCCTAGACTTGTGCATCCTGGATCAACCCAATAAGAATCGACTGCTATTTGAGGTCTGTACCCCCAGTCTCCCATAACCATGCCCTATATATAGTGTTCTATATCTAAAATATCAAAAGAATGCCAGTTTTACAAGCAGAGGTAAAAATGAAAGCTGCTCAGTTGCAGCCATATATTGTTTCAATTCTGTAAATCTTTCACTGTTATACTTGAAATATGTTCCCCAATCCTCACCAAATCACTCAAATTAAAAATAAGATTCTGCTTCTAAAGAAAAGAAATACATAAGCATACACACTTCAGGGGAGCACAGGGGGCTACTTGAGTGAGAGCTGACTGGCCTATAGGTTTTGGGAAAAAGGTGATACTAATAGGGCGCCAGAGCATCAACACAGCCATGCAGGATATGGTTGGACTGCTTTAGTCATAGAGACAGAAGCTTAGATGTATTCCACAGTGCTACACAGAGCGCACACCTCTGGGGTCCAATACAGCTGTGACGGTGGTTCAGGAGGGGGCTTACACTGCTAGCGTGCTACACCAGTAAAGGCAGCGCAGGAGGAAGATCTCATGGTTAGGGTTGTGTAGAAAATGCAGGTTACTATGGAGAAAAACCTCTCTGCATACTAAACAATCTTTTTTTTCAGTTTTGATATAACACGCGCTTGGCCCAGCACTTTACATGAACATCTGATTATATTGCAGTTTTCTTTGTTTTAGGCAGAAACAAGTTAGGTGATTTGCCCAGAATTACAGGATATTAAGACATGCCAGGTATTGACCCGGTTCCCCAGCTCCAAAATGGGAAGCACTGGCCTTTAGGCCACATACGCAGATTGCATGCTATTCTATGTTCCTGAGACCCTTCATGAGTATTTACCATGTCTTAAAACGTACAAAATCGCCGCTCTGTTCTTCTTTGAATGACCTACTCCTTCCTTTCCATCCTCTGCAAGTCTTCTCTCTGAGTACAGTTTACCATAAATCACGTGCAGTTTGCCTTAATTTGTGTGATGTCTCTGCAAATTCGCCACACATGTAAAAGATCAGATCCTGTTTGGTCAGACCTTGCAACCTAACCAGGTTGTATCTCCTCTAGTTCATCTACTAATCATATGACCCTCCCCTCTTTCAGCCACACTGATGATAAAATCTAACTCCTATTAATTAAATCCTCGAGAAAGATACTGAAGAAAATGCACGGAGTGGTCTTCTGGAGAGCACAAGACTAATCCCAGTAATCAGTGGATTAACAACTAACCTTGGGTTTTGGAGCAGGATATTAAGCGCTATATAAATGAAATTACACTACGATACAATATGTCTTGGCTGTGAAACCTATTGACTTTGTTGTAGCTTGTTGTTATCCTAGATAAACACAATAAAGACATACACATCCAGAGTGACCATCTAGAAATGGCATTTTGCTAAAATATAACAAAATGAATAAAAAGATGGCCACCACAGATGTGCAGGCATCCACTGAGGTATCTTAAATTGTTTTTTATTTTGTTTAATAGTACAAAGATGATCGCTCAAGCCATTATTGAATGGGATTTGTTTAAATAAAATAGACACATTTGGAGATGCCTCCCATACTTGCATGTTGCTATGCAAACAAATGATGGACGGAATGCTGAGTAAATCATACATTCACCCCCAGTCAAGAGATCTGGGTCAAATCTAGCCTTATTTTGCTCACCATGCCACCCCAGTTTAGATCGAGACATATGCAAATCAGTCTTGACCCTGTGCCTCATGGGAACAGCCCAGACTGGACTGCCAAGCCAGGTCCTCCCTGGACTGTAAACAAGCATCCTGGGACCGGTTTCTGGGTATTACCCTTCATCAGTCAGGCAAGCTTGAATCCAGTGGCACAGTGAACAAGGGACCCACGTCTGGGTATACCCTTCCCACTTAGGGTGAAAAGTGCTAAGCAAACAAATGATGGACGGAATGCTGAGTAAATCATACATTCACCCCCAGTCAAAAGATCTGGGTTAAATCCATCGTTCTTTTGCTCACCATGCCACCCCAGTTTAGACCCAGCCATGTGCAACTCAGTCTTGATCCTGTGCCTCATGGGAACAGTCCAGACCGAACTGCCTAGCCAGGTCACTCCTGGACTGGAAACAAGCATCCTGGTACAGGTTTCTGGGTATAACCCTTCATCAGCCAGGCTAGCTTGAATCCAGTGGCACAGTGAGCAAGGAACCCACAACTGGGCATACCCATCCCACATAGGGTGAAAAGTGCTACGCAAACAAATGTTGGACGGAATGCTGAGTAAATCATATATTCACCCCCAGTCAAGAGATTGGGGTTAAATCCTTGTTCTTTTGCTCACCATGCCACCCCAGTTTAGACCCAGCCACGTGCAAATCCGTCTTGACCCTGTGCCTCATGGGAACAGTCCAGACCGACTGCCAAGCCAGGTCCTCCATGGACGGGAAACAAGCATCCTGGGACCGTTTTCTGGGTATTACCCTTTATCAGCCAGGCTAGCTTGAATCCAGTGTCACAGTGAGCAAGGGACCCACGTCTGGGCATACCCATCCCACATAGGGTTAAAAGTGCTACGCAAACAAATGATGGACAGAATGCTGAGTAAATCATACATTCACCCCAAGACAAGAGTGGAACGGGTATGCCCAGACATGGGTCCCGTGCTCTCCATGCCACTGGAGTCAAGCTATCCTGGCTGATGAGGTTCTAGGATGTGTGTTTCCAGTCCAGGGAGGACTTGGCCTGGCAGTTCGGGCTGGACTGTTCCCATTGGGTGCAGAGTCAAGACTGATTTGCATATGGCTGTGTCCAAACTGGAATGGCATGATGAGCAAAAAAAACGATGAATTTAGGCCCAGATCTCTGTACTGGGGTGAATGTATGACATTGTTCTGCATTCTGTCCATCAATTGTTCTTTTTGCATTTGTCACCCCAAGTGGGATGGGTATGCCTAGACATGGGTCCCATTTTCTCCATGCCACTGAAGTCAAGCTATCCTGGCTGATGAGGGCTAAAAGCCCGAAACCAGTCCTAAGATGCTTGTTTCCAGTCTAGGGAGGACCTGGCCTGGCAGTTCGGGCTGGACTATTCCCATTGGGCGCAGGGTCAATACTGATTTGCATATTGCTGGGTCCAAACTGAAATGGCATGGTGAGCAAAAAAACTATAGATTTAGGCCCAGATCACTGTACTGTGGTGAATGTATGACATTGTTCTGCATTCTGTTTATCAATAGTTATTTTTGCATTTGTCTCCCATACTTACATGAACATGCTTGGGTGGCCATTTATAAATTGTCATAAAACCATTTTAAGATGGCTGCCTGCCAATAAAATCTGGGTGGATGGGGAAGTAGGGGGAAGCAAAGGAGGAGGGAGCGGGGGGGAGGAACAGAAAATAATCTGTACAATGCACTGCAAAGCAAGGTCTGACATCAGCAGAGGAAGGGTAACTGATCCAATCAGAGTACTGAGAGACCTAAATTATCCTGTGTGAGACAAACATAAGAACAGTCAGGTGGGCCCTTGAATCAGGAGTAGAGAAGTGAGGCAATTAGTGGTGGGCAAGAGGCTAAATATATGTAATATATGAAAATCAATAGGTCTAGCCAAGAAACAACTAAAGCTGTCTGTAGCTAAGACCAAAACATTATGCTGTTCAAGGACTAAATAGGTTAAACACTTTGCCTAGTTGATGGACTGAGGCAAATGTCTTTGTGTACAGCAGAAAACAAAAGCCTTACATAACTGAATTAGGTATGATGTAAATTAGTACTCCAGGAGCCATTTAAAACATAGTGTAAAGAATTCCACAAAAAGGGATGTAGCTGGAGCAGGCAACTCACTAAAAAACAAGAGAATTCGTTAGTAAAAAAAAATTTTTATAGTAAGATCTGCAGAAATATTTTTGCAGGACACATCGTAACATAAAATGAGAAGTTTACTCCTCTGCACGGCTTCACAAGTGTGAATTTAATTTTGCACACCACTAAATTAAATGCGTCTTAAAGAAAGTTGGAACAATATTTCTTCTTTCTCCTAAAAGTATTTTTGCCGATTGATGCAAATTCATGATACATTTCAGTATTATCCACAAAGCAGCTAATTGATGTGTTGTCATCCTAACTTTAGAAGAATCCCTAATTTGCAGGTTTTTACACATGTTGTATTGGGCCCTAAAGCGACTTCTAATGAAATATATAAATAATGTGTTTATAACTTACTGTTCTGAAGGACACTTCTGGCTCCAGTATGAGTTGGTGAAGAGACTCTGAGCGGCCTTTAGAGCACATGTCGGGTTGGCCAGAGAGAGGCAGCAGTCCAACCCGACAAGCGCACTTGGGCCCCAGGTGGTGGCTACTAACTCTGATGCTGTCTGTCAATAATATTTTTAAGCCCCGCCCCTCAAACCCACACAGACTGCTCCAAGACCCACCTCAACCCCAGGCCTCTCTATATATACTGCAACAGGCCCGGCCGCGGCAAAATGCAAACACTTATGATGGGGCCGGTTTCCACGTTCTAGATTTACTCTGGAACCCCTGGTCGACAGTGTAGAGGAGAGAAACACATTTGTCAAATATATTTCACAATCCCAATGAACAATGATTCTGAAGAATCACCGACTCCAGGTTCTAAGTTGGGTTAATTTATTCCAAAGCCAAGAACAATTGGACATATAAACACCTCAAGATAAGGGTGTAAAAATACATTGGAACTAATACAAAGCCAAACCTACGGGCAAAATTAAGCCGGTGAAGCATACAAAGGATGACCAATTCTAGAATCAGGACATGAAATATGACTGAGCCTACATCAAGATTATTCTTTATTGGGGGTTCGTAAGTAAAGAGCATTAGTCTGTCCCTACACTATCACTAACGTGACATCCCTCCTTAGCATTTTCCCCAGGCAAGTTCAGGGAAAGGTGTCAGCGCGTGAAGACTTCGGGAGAAGTGCACTCACGATGAATGCGTCAAGCAGCATAAAGCTTGTTTTAAGATGCTCCTTCTTCTCTCTCAAACTAATCTCATCCCCTAACTCCCCTCCAGGAGCACTGTCCCTAACCCCAAAACCAAAATCTTAAGACACACCCATCATCACATCACATGATCGTCTCATCCAGCTAGACACATCCTCGTAGGTAACTCTCCAGGCGATATCGATGCTCCCAGCCTCTGGCTCGATGACCTTTATTCCCAGGCCTTCTCCAGTGAGAAAGAACACCTTCCCACATTATCAGCACCGCTCGTTCAAATTTATCCTCTTCTCCCTAAGCCTAACTCCTGAAAAAGCGTTATTCTAAATAACAAAGATTAATTTCTCCAACTGCAACAGAAACGTGAGAAAGAAAGGATTCTGCAGACACATGAGCATTTCGTACAACTCGTTTTTAGAGAGCCAGGGAAAAATACATGAGGCCTACAGAAAATCGGCTAGCATAACAATCACCATGGAACTTCATTAAACACACATATACATGAACATTATTATTGTGCGCGTTTAAATCAATGCATTACACAGTCAGTGAATTATTTTCTTATTAGTCACTTGTAAAACAAACGTTAAGATTTCATCACGATTACAATTTTTTATTTATTTATTTAAAGTTTTGTATAGCACGAACATGACCAAGGTGGGTATCAGAGTGATTTACAAAGGTTTAGGTAGACAAAGGAAAACAGCTAGGTGAGAGAAATCATGGAAACAGTGGGACAATATACAACAGGGGCAAGATGAAATTGGGGTGTGCAAAGGAAGCAGGATGGGTGAGAGCGACAAGTAGGGAAATATACATCAAGAGCAAACTAGACAAAATACAATTGCTTGGTGGTAATAGGAGCACAGCATCAAGTTCAGCGCAATGTTCATTAGAAGAGTTTGTTCAGTAGTAGAGTTTTGGCTTCCGTTTTGAAGGCAAGAGTAGAGGGAATCAGTCTTGTTTCCACTGGAAGGGAGTTCCAGACTCTAAGGGCGATGGCAGAGAATGTGCGATTGTAAGTTTGACGCTTATTAAATTTGGGCTTGAGCAGCAGTGTGCCGGTGCTACTTGTGGACCTGGAGCCGCCCGAAAGTTCCAGCTTGTTTGTCAGGTAGAGTGGGGGGTTGAAGTGTAGAGCTCTATGTGTCATACATGCAATCTTTAGTTGTATCCTAGCTTCAAAGGAAAGCCAATTGAGCGATTTCAGGTCCGGTGAAATGTGATAGGTCTTCTTAGAACCCGTGATGAGTCTAGTGGCAGCATTTAGAGATGCTCTGATAAGTGCTAAACTGTGTTTCGGCACAACGCAAAGAGTCACACTGCCGTATTCTAGTCTGGAAATGACAAGTGATTGCACCGCTGATTTAAAGTCATCTTGGGGAAGGTAGGATTTAAGTTTTCTTAGGATGCAGAGCTGAAAGTTCGCTCCTTTGGTCGATGATCTGATGTGATCTTGCATGTTTAGGTTTTTGTCTAGCACAACTCCCTGTGATTTAGTGGAGTCAACGATGTGAGGTGTGCAGTTGAGGGCAGTGAGGTTACAGAGAAATTGCAACACAGTGGGGGTTTGCCTAGCGGGTGCAATGAGGAGGAATTCCGTCTTGAGGGTGTTTAATTTGAGATGGTTGGAGGTTAGCCAGTTCAGGGTTTTAAGAAGGGTTCCATTGAGAGATTTGATGTCCTCGCGGGAGGAGATTTTTATGTAGAGTTGGGTGTCGTCCGTATACATGTGATATTGGATGTTGGAGGCTTTAAGAATTACAGTCCGTGGTTCCAGTAAAAGGTTGAAGAGAGTGGGGGAGAGTGAGGAACCTTGGGATACACCAAGTGTATAATGACTCCATGAGGCATTGTTTTTGAGTGAGAAACCCTGAGGCGAGGCAGGGGTGTGGAGACAGAGGAGTCAGGAGAGGGCGAGAGTGTGAGTGCAGTAGACCTTGGGTCTGATTCTATTTTATTCGTCTTTTCGAGGAAGAATTCAGCTACCGCATCGCTGTTTGGTTGCGGGCTAGCGGGGTGCTGAGATTGGGTAGAGGTGTTGTTGGATTGGGATTTAATGAGTTCAAAAAGTCGTTTCGGGCGATTTTTGGCTATGTCAAGTTGGTGTTTGAAAAAGTTGGCTTTCACCGTTCTAATGTGTTTGTTGTATCTACTTTTTTGGGATCTTTGAGATTTTAGAAGCTCAGGTTGCAGAGAGACTGGTTGGATTTGACTCTTTGTGTTCTGTTGTTGAGGAAAGAGGCAAACCATTTAAGGACTGTGCCTGAGAGCCCCATTCTGCATTCCAAGAGGAAGAGTAGATTGTCATGCTTGATAGTGTCAAATGCCGATGAGAGATTGAGCAGAATTAAAAGGCAGGTTTCATTTTGGTCAAGTAAAGTGAGAGCATCGTCCACAATGTGAGTGGTGGCCATTTTGGTGATGTGGCCACTGCGGAAACCCGATTGGAATAGGTCGAGAAGCTGGAATTGCTCAGTGTGTTTACGAAGTTGTTCATGAACACACTTTTATCCAAAAGTTTTGCCAGGGTCGGTATGTTTGTGATTGGGTGGTAGTTGTTCGTCTCAAAAAGGTCAGCCGAGGGTTTTTTGAGAATAGAGTGCACTAGGCCCGCCTTCAAGCAGTCGGGATCTCATCTTGAAGAAGTGAGGCGTTGATGATTTTGGACCAGAGTGGTGCTAGTGAACCTATCATTTCTTTAAAGAAGTTAGGGGGGAGGGGGTCATTGAAGTGATTTGAGGGTTTAAGGGTAGAGAGAATGTTGAGGATGGTAATGTCATTGAGGGGAGTAAAATGACTCCATGAGGCATTGATTTTGAGTGAGAAACCCTGAGGCGAGGGCAGGGGTGTGGAGACAGAGGAGTCAGGAGAGGGCGAGAGAGTGAGTGCAGCAGACCTTGGGTCTGATTCTTTTTTATTCGTCTTTTCGAGGAAGAATTCAGCTACCGCATCGCTGTTTGGTTGCGGGCTAGCGGGGTGCTGAGATTGGGTAGAGGTGTTGTTGGATTGGGATTTAATGAGTTCAAAAAGTCGTTTCGGGCGATTTTTGGCTATGTCAAGTTGGTGTTTGAAAAAGTTGGCTTTCACCGTTCTAATGTGTTTGTTGTATCTACTTTTTTGGGATCTTTGAGATTTTAGAAGCTCAGTGGAGGGAGAGGATCTCTACTTGCATTCAGCTAGTCTAAGACTGCGTCTGTCCGCATTTAGTCTGTCATTGAACCGCGATTTGGAGTCTTTTATGGGAATTCTTTTTAGTTGAAGGGGGGACGTATCATTGAAGGCGGATAACATGGTGTTGTTATAGTGGTCGGTGAGGTCGTGAATGTCAATCATGTTAACAGGCAGCGGAAGGGAGAGATTGCAGCGTTCTATGAGCTCATTAACGCTTGTGTTATGGAGCGGTCTTTTCCAGTGTTTTAGTTTTAGTGGTTGAGCAGATTTGTGATTCCAGCTTTCAGGTATCAGGAAGTTGATAAAATGATGGTCAGACCAGTCACAGGGGAGAATGGATTCGAGAGGAATAGAGTTGGGGTTAGAGATGATGAGATCCAGTGTCAAGCCTAAATTGTGAGTGGAGCTGTTGTAGAATTTGGTGAAAGGCAGGTCGGTGAGGAAGTTTCTGAGGATTGTGACAGTCTGATCGTGGGGGTCATTCCAGTGGAGATTGAAGTCACCAAGGAAGATCTGGGGGCAGTGTTAGCCCAGGTTGGAGGAGATGGTTTCCATAACTTGTACGATTAGATGGAGGTTATCACCTGGGGGGTGGTAGAAGATGTGAAGGCTGCATAAGGGTCTGTGAGAGCTAGTGATATCAAAGCAAAGGTATTCACAGGGGGAGAGATTAGCGGAAGGGGACTGTTTTGCTGTGAGAGAGTTGCAGAAGATATAGGCAATGCCACCTCCCAATTTCTTAACTTGGTCGAGTCTGATAATGTTGTTACTAGGAGGGACTAATAGGTCAAGGAGAGGGCCAGAGGAGTCATTGAGCCACGTTTCTGTAAGGATAAGGAGGTTCAGTTCTTGGGCTAGGATGAGATCAGCAAGGTCTTTGGCATGTTTCACCGCTGATCTACAGTTAAGTAACATGCTTTTTAGGTGTGATTTGTGCAGGGTGTCTGAGGGCGCGGGTTGTGTAGTGGGGATCTGCAAGAGGTTATTGATGTTTATGGAATTGGCGTTGAGTCTTGGGCGCTCTATGGGGGTTGGGCCTGATCCGCATTACCATTTTTAGGGAGTGCCGAGTTATGTGCAATAAGTGCGGTTGTTAGAGAGCATATAGCAGGTCGTGAGATGGTCGAAGGAGGAGAGGCGTACTCAAGGAGGTGGGAGAGAATATCAGCTTCTGAGTATGGAGAGGTGTACTCAAGGAGGAGGGAGAGAATATCAGGTTCTGGATATGGATTTAAGGATCTGGCAGGCCTAGACGGGGCATTAGGGTAGGGGGTGGTGTTCGAATTTTGAGCAGAGGGTTACGGGAGGATCATATGTGGGATCTCAAGTGTTGGCATGGTGGAAGAGAGATGGAGGATCTCAAATGTGGACATGTTGGGAGAGAGAGCAAGGGCTAGCTCTTTGGTGGCCTTAATGAGTTTAAGGATGGTAGTTTTTAGAGTTAGCAGTTCATGGTTTATAGTCTTGGGTTTAGAAGCAGGATCAGAGTGTGGATTATGGGTCACGCGGAGGGGAGGAGGAGTGTTGGTCAATGGGGAGGGCGGAGGGGAGATCAGGGCAGGTGGATGGGAGGGGCGGGATTAGTCCACTAAGGGAGAGTTCCCTCTCCGAGGTACTGGCGCGCGAGGCGGGTGGGCGGTGTACGGGAGGTTAGGGGAAGGGAGGTTGATTGAGTTCCTGTTGGAAAGTGGGCAAGCCTGCTGTCTAGTGAGGGAGTTATGTAGGCAAGGGCTAGTGGGAGAGGGGGTGGGTAAGTGTCAGAGAGGTGGTCGGAGAAAGGGAGAACAAGTGCACTGTGATTATTGGTCAAAGTCCGGTCAGGTCGTGGCATGATGTGTGAGTTTGGGGAGCCTGGTGTCGGAGGAGCTATGGTCCAGTGGGTGTTGGTCGGGGTAGGTGAGGCAGTCATCGGGCTGTGGTTCATTAAAGAGGGATCAGGGACCTCCTAAGATGGGGAAAGGGAAGGTTTGTACATTGATTGAGTAGAGGAGTCGATAGGGACCAGAGATCTTTTAAAGAGTGCAAACCTGTCATCAAAGATGTCCAGGCTGCGATCGGTGGTTTGAATAAGAATAGTCCCATTGTTGTAGATGGATATAGTGGCATTTGCTCTAAAAGTGGGAGACTTCGTGACCAAAAGTCGCAGACCGTACTGGAATTTTTTGGTTGACGTGATTCTGAGTAGGATGTGGAATGTAGATCTCCACTGAGCTCTTCTTTTAGTGTAGAAGATCAGGTCGCTCGTAATAGTACCTTTTTTTGGGCAGAGGTAGGGGTCAGAGATGAGAGTTTCTGGATTGGCTTTGAGGAGTCTGTGTTTCAGAGTTTTGGTCGCATTTTTGGAGAAGTTGTCCGGATAGTTAATTGTGTAGCTGTTTGATCCAGATTTTTCAAGTCCGGAGTCCATGTTGTAATGTGTAAGAGTGGTCGTGGAGGAGAGAGTTTAGTATACGTGGTTAGGCAGTGGGGTAGGAGTACGCAGGAGCTTAGTATACGTGGTTAGGCAGTGGGGTAGGAGTGCGCAGGAGCTTAGTATACGTGGCTAGGCAGTGGGGTAGGAGTGCACAGGAGCTTAGTATACGTGGTTAGGCAGTGGGGTAGGAGTGCGCAGGAGCTTAGTATACGTGGTTAGGCAGTGGGGTAGGAGTGCCCAGGAGCTTAGTATACGTGGTTAGGCAGTGGGGTAGGAGTGCGCAGGAGCTTAGTATACGTGGTTAGGCAGTGGGGTAGGAGTGCGCAGGAGCTTAGTATACGTGGTTAGGCAGTGGGGTAGGAGTGCGCAGGAGCTTAGTATACGTGGTTAGGCAGTGGGGTAGGAGTGCCCAGGAGCTTAGTATACGTGGTTAGGCAGTGGGGTAGGAGTGCCCAGGAGCTTAGTATACGGGGTTAGGCAGTGGGGTAGGAGTGCGCAGGAGATTAGTATACGTGGTTAGGCAGTTTGGTAGGAGTGCGCAGGAGCTTAGTATACGTGGTTAGGCAGTGGGGTAGGAGTGCGCAGGAGCTTAGTATACGTGGTTAGGCAGTGGGGTAGGAGTGCGCAGGAGCTTTGTATACGTGGTTAGGCAGTGGGGTAGGAGTGCGCAGGAGCTTAGTATACGTGGTTAGGCAGTGGGGTAGGAGTGCGCAGGAGCTTAGTATACGTGGTTAGGCAGTGGGGTAGGAGTGCGCAGGAGCTTAGTATACGTGGTTAGGCAGTGGGGTAGGAGTGCGCAGGAGCTTAGTATACGTGGTTAGGCAGTGGGGTAGGAGTGAGCAGGAGGCATGCTCAGCACTGCGTTGAAGTTCCTACAAAGGCACTCAATGTGTTGAACACATGGCATTTATAGAAAATACACTATCAGAAAACTGCCTGCAAGCAAACCTGCAAAAGTATGCGTTGACTTTTCCTGTTTTCTTTAGCACCCTTTTTGTTCATACAATGTTAATTTCTCCACGTTGTACAAAATACCTCTGACACTTCACTTTACACATTATCACATCACAGTCTAATACCCAAATGTTAACAAAACAAAGGATTATATATGTCGGTGCCTACTGCTCACGATCATAATGCACCCCTACAAATGGAAGAGCACGGTCGCGCTCTATCAGTCACAATGTTTTACTTTACCCACATTTAATTTGGTGGCCAAAATATGAGGGGGGCAATGCCCCAACGCCCTAAGGGAGGCACCGCCCCTGCATGACAGGGCCTTTTCTTGCTAGAAAGAGCCATTCCGAGGCCCTACAATGTGAACACAGAATAATCTTGAAACTGAGCAACAAAATTCAGTTTTTGGGACATAGCTAATGTGCTCAGAATAGAAACACACCTTTATTACAATAGCAATAATTGAAACGTTGGAAATTATGCCAGTTCTTAGTATTAATCAAAAATGTTTGTTTTTAGCTGAAAATGAATCGAAGGTTAGTAAAATATTGCACATACCCTTCAGTACAGATCTGCTTGCTTTGTCAGTGATAACCAGGCTCTTTCCACCGGTTCATTGTCTCATTTAAAAGATGAGAAGTTTGCCCCGAAAGAGTTAATATCGAGATTGAAAATATGGGAAGATGTGAAAGCAAGCCTCCTACATATTTAAATGTAATTCAACACAGTGAAATAACTCATACATTTTCTATCACGAATGTGTGTTTGTCTATTCATGAAAATTCATTATTGACATGCGGTGTTCTCAAAGCGCCCGCCACTTTCAAGGGTTTTTAAGTGTTTAGGAGAATCGACAGCAGTGTGGGCGCCTTTTAAGGTGCAATGTTGTGAACCCTAGAGGGAAATGATACACGTATAGAGTAAGTGTGTGCTGTATGACACTGTTTCTTTTTGGCTCTTTTCTATGCCTTACAAAATGAACAAAGAATAAACCTGAAACGTACTTTCAGAAGACGGGTTCTTAAACATAGCTATAATAATGATACTAACATATGTTACTTTGTATTTAATATGGCATTTGTTGCTATTTCTAGGCTCTGTGAGTAACATGGGAAACATCCATTACAACGCAGTCATTACAACGACCTACCTTTACAACGCAACTGTTAGAACGCAACTGCCTTTACATCGCATGCCATTACAATGCATGCCATTATAGCGCATGTGACTACAACGCATGCAATTACAACGCAGACCATTACAACGAATGCCATTTACCTCTACACTATCCAACACTTACCCTACTGTTGCCCTAAAAGTATTATGCATTGTAATGGTATGTGTTGTAATGGTATGCGTTGTAATGGAATGCGTTGTAATGATAGTTTTAAAAAATGCGTTGTAATGGCCTGCATTGTAAAATAATGCGATGTAAAGACTGTGTTTCTAAAAGCATGTATTGTAATTGCATGCATTGTAACGTCATATATTCGAGTAACATGCCTATTACTCAATGTAACAGCATTCAGTATATAACAAACATTGGTAAATGCATTGGGTTTCGCCTTTGTAATTAATAATAATTTTTATTATGTTTTACCTTGTTGAGCAGCTATGCAATATAGTTTAAAGAAAATATCAGATTATAGAATTGAGGAGGCGGATATAAATTTAGGTTGACGAGTCAAGAGACGCAGTCTATGTTAGTCTTAAAAATATATACTTTTTCTGTAAATTACCCTTGACTGTCTAGGCAGTACAATCATAGCCCAGGGGCAGATAGGCAGTAGAAATGGGCAGAACATTCGACCGAGTAGAAGAGTGAACAACGAAAAGGAAGGGCGGGGAAGGACACAGAAGGCAAAGGTGTGCAGGTGAAGAGAGGGGGGAAAAGGTGCATGAATGAACACAAGTGAGAGATAAGGAGCCAGAGGAGACAGAATAGGAGGAGGAGGAGAGAAGAATTGAAGGGAGGAAGAGTCGGGGGCCCTGAAGATGGAGAGACAGTGGTGACTGCTGGCACTGTGCCAAGCAGCTGTATCTGC
The DNA here is from genome assembly GCF_964204655.1 of Triturus cristatus. Taxonomy (NCBI): domain Eukaryota; kingdom Metazoa; phylum Chordata; class Amphibia; order Caudata; family Salamandridae; genus Triturus; species Triturus cristatus. The sequence goes on from NC_140588.1 coordinate 1,044,069,499, forward strand.
CATTCTACTATGTACAGCAGAAGTACAAGTGCGCGTGGTGTGCTGGGGTCAAGAGGGTGTCACGGGTTAGCGGTGGCATTACATAGGGCCCCGCAGCCCACGCGGAGCGGGCCCAAGCTCCGGGGGTGCCCCCTCAGCACAGTATCTTGACCTGAGTGTTCCTGATTAAGTCCAGAGGGGTGCCCTCCATGTACCTTGCAGGGGGGCCCTTAAGTTTCTTTATGCCACTGCAGGTTAGGACAGGTTCTGTTGTGGGGTGCGGGGGAATATGGTATGCGCACCCAAATCCCCGGGTGCGGAAGAAGAACCTTTTCTTCCTATGTTTAATATTATATGAACTTTCTCACTATGGACCACCCTGCTTGGGGATTCCAGCCAATGCGGTATTGGCACAATCAATAGGGGCAAATCAATCAAACAGAACCTAAAATACAAGTAATAAATATAGTCTTATTTTCACTGTTTTATTTTTCCAAGTTTAATGGTTCATCTAGGAACCGCCGTTTTTAAATAAAAAAGCACATTGAAATGCTACAAAATGTATAAATTCCAACGTTTTTAAAAAAAAAGATGTTTGTTGCTGTGTCATTTTTTTGCAAAACTCAATTCCGTTTCTGACATTGTAAAAAAGGCCTCATAAATAATTCACGTGTCTTACTCCGAATGCCCCACACACCACAGTGCTTTGTAAGTGAATAAAACTCCATTGTATTAGTGCCACTACTGAAGTCAGCAGGGTTTAGGTAAACAGTGTTTCGGACGCTCGCATGCATCTGGTAGGCTTGCGGCTCATACAGAAACATTAAAGATGAAACTCATTAGAACACTGATGCAAGAGAATGTCTTCATTCTGAAACCTTCAGTGCTCTGTCTTCCAGTGCATCTGTTCCTGCAGCTACAGCTGAGTTATCCCACATTTTTCAGAAAGTCTGCTGGTTGCAGGCGAGGTAAGGAGTCCACGGTCACAGATACTAGCAGCTGCAGCGTCTCTGAGCAGTCCTGGACCAGAGCATCAGCAGCATAACCACTGATGCTCAGATCTAGTGGCCTCTCCTGGGGCACCATCTTGTCCCAGTGGCCCAGGCAGCAAATGGCAAGCAGGGATGGAGGGGAAGCGTTGAAGGCGTAATCGACCAGGCTCAGCTCTGCCACCCCAGTAGGAAAGGATGTGGCGTTAAGTGCCTAGACGTTGTCCTTGCAGATCCACTGTCGGCCAGTCGCATGAGGGCAGCAGCTCGACAGGTTAACGTGGTTGAGCGCGGGAAGTCGACAGACGATGGAATAGGTATAATTTGTGCCGGCTGCCAGTGCCGCTGCATGTGGATATAGTGTACCAGGCAGTGGTCGAAGTGGCTAAAAAAAAGTAGGGGAACTGTGGGCGGAGAATCAGAGGGCGGGAATAACCCGATAATTGGGTCAGTGGGCGGAGTTAGAGGTGTGGCCAGGATTGGCAAAACATCCCAATCTTTAGTATTTGTTTGGCATTTCACTGACCAGTTACAGCTTATTATGTTATGTAATTCAACCAATGGATACACATGATTATTTAACGATTAATATGTGTTATTGACATTAAAATAAATTCACAAAGAGGGATATGTTTCTAATCACAGAATGTCCCAAATATGCTTAAAAATGGAAGCACAAGTCATTTGTTTCCGAGCCATGAAGTTTCTGTCGTCAGCGATATACACAGCGACAATCAATTTTACGTGTGTAAATCACTGTATAGGAAATGTTACATAAGACAAAGGACTACAAGATGTAGGAGTCACATGACAACCATATTAGTAGGCAGTATAGTTTACTAGTGATTGATCTGGAGAAACACAAACTCAGAATTTAAAACTTAATACAATGATTGGGGGTTCTCTTTAATAATCATTATTGATTTCTATCCAAATTAGCACTTTTTGCAACATTAGGATAATCAAAGGCTTAGGGAAAAAACCATAAAGCTCTAGTTTATACCTTGCAGTTTGTATGCAGCTCTTAGAGGAAAGTTAATAGCTCACTGTTCTTTGTTAGGATTTTAACTTATAAACTGCAAGTAACAAAAGGATCTTACTGACAAAAGCAGTAACCCACTGACCTATTTACAATATGTGCACTTTGTGATGGGCATGGTACATTTTCTTTGCAGCAGGCACATTAACCCTCTGCGCTATCTTTCCCTGAGTCAAAACTTCCACTAGACAAAACTTCGATCTCTCTCTAGGAAGAAGTTTATACACCGGAGTTATCATGACATTTTTATTATTGCAGAAAATTGCTGTAGGCCAGGAAGGAGGCAGCAAGTGCTTTTAAAACCATAATATACAACGCCCCCACTCAAAGTCAGCACCTGTTGCGGTCACACAAGTCGCACCGCCCTAGAGCCAGCTCTTCTGAGGGGTCCTGTGACCTCAGTGACAGTCACTGTTGCTCTAGGGTCTGCTACTTCGTAGGCCTTCCCGCAAGACTGGAGGTGAACTTCAGTATGGATTGTGGTGGGCAAGCCTTCAAGGTGAACCCACACTTGCCACTGCTAGGGTCCACCTGCTGGTGCTAAGACACTAGGGCTTTTCCGGTTTTAAGGGCCTTCTAAGGTCTAGCATGGCAATGTGCTCCCTCAGGAGAGTGGTCTGGGGGACTGTTCATGAAGGCTGAACCTGGTTCCCTAGTTCTAAATTCGGCAGCTCGGCCCCCAGTGCTACATCCACTCCCTCACTGAACACCATTCTGCCCCATTGAGAGAAATTCACACTGCCTTCAACTACAATCCAATTTGACCTGCTATAAACAACTGGATGCGACTCAATTCAAATTGCGCACTCGGCAAGAGCAATATGCTGCCTAAAGGAAAAAGTAACAACATCTTGGAAAAAGCAAACACTCATAGGGAATGAAAGATTAAATAAAGCATGTGAAATGTAAGCAGGAACAACATGGTGAACTTAACGCTTTTACAGTCATTATGCAGAAATCAACGAGTATTTTTGCCTGAACACTACAGGGCCCAGAAAGGACCCATTTCAATGTCCACTGCTTATATGCTTACAAGACGTAAGCAGTATGGTTTAAAAAGACCATGGGGCATATTATCAAGGACGGCGTTAAAAATTATCGCCGGTTTAGCGGCAGAAAAGTGCGGCTAAAGCTGCAATAATGGGCTTGATAATATGCCCTTGAGAATTCCAATAGAAGCCCATGTTCTGGTGTGAACCTGGGCTTCTATTGGAGTTCTCTAGGGCAAGCCCATTCAAGCCCATTATCACCGCTTTAGCGGCAGTTTTCTGCCACTAAACCAGCGATAATTTTAATGTCGTCTTTGATAATATGCCCCCCAATTCGTGAACACAAAGCCACTGTACACATTTTGTTTTCCAATACACCCATCAACCAGGTATTGCAGTACCTCCAGGTTTGGCGCACTTCGCCACCGCGGGAAAGCAGCGCTTCACTGGCAAACTCAGTAAAGTGACGCTAATGTTTGTGGGGTTTGAATAAAACCAATCTGGCCACTTTAAGAACACTCCGTCTTGTTTTTTTATTGATTTTTCATATTATGAACCTTTTATTTCCGAGGCTGCACTTTGGAATAGAAAAATGTAAAAATGGCATTTCCAGCAAAAGTTTTCCTTTTTGCATCCATTCCACAGGCGAACAAATGAACGACAGAAAGAAAGAGGGTGAGAACCATTTCTTGAGCCATGGTTTTCAGTAAGTGAGGAGGAGTTAGACAGACAGAGAGGGAGTAGGAGTAAGAAAGAGGGTCGGAGGGGGGGGGGGCAGCTGCCAGCGGCAGAGCAGAAGTGGAGACCTTCCTTGTCTCGTCTGGGCAGGAAGCAAGAGACGGAGACCTTTTCCTTCCCTGCTCCCCGCCCGCTCCCGAACAGCCACTAATGCCAAGCCTTCTCTAAGGCCGTGGATATTTCTGACGTCCCGGGACGCATGTTCCAAATAAAAAAGTAGGGGAACGGAAGCTATAGAATTAAAGAAGTAGGGGCACGCCGTGCCCTGCCGTTCCCGTCCACTTCGACCACTGGTTCCAGGAAGTAGTGCAACATGCGGCCGCCCAGGTGGAAGTGCAGCTTGAGGGCGATGATGCACTCCAGATTGCACAGATGTTTGTGCGAGAAGGCACCACAGCAGAGGGCCAGCAGCTGCTTTACCTGTGGAGGGGGCACTTCGATTTGAGGAGAGCAATGACAGCGTTAAGTGTCGAGGGTTCTGAGAAAACCACAAGAACCGCTCCTAGGACTCGCACTCCCATTAACTACGGTGCAGCTACTATAAATATTTAGAAACCACAACATGTGAGAAGAGTGCTGCAAAAACATAATTAACAAGCATTGGTAATGCCAATGAGATAAATAATAAGCTGTTTTCTTTTTATTATTTACCGTGCGGGTGAAAGCAAAGAGCTCCATTAAAAGTCTCACGGGAGTGGAGAGGATGTGGCGCCATGGCCAGAACTGCTGACCCAAGAGCTGGGGAGCCCGGTTCGAGTCTCGGGGGTGCAACATCTGGGCAAATCAGTTAATCTCTCTGGGAGAGAAGTTGCAGTATATAAATCTGCTGCAAGAGGAAAAAGCAGAAACATGCAAAACTTTATGAAAGAATAGTTCCACCAAAGCGGATGTTAACAGTATTTCAGTGACGGAAAATAATAAGAGAAGTAGACAATGAACAAGCATTGGTAAATTCAGGAAAATATGCTATAGCCAATAGAAATGGAAGAAAAATAAGTAGCAAGCATAGGAACCTAGAGGGGGTGGGATCTAATCCCCTTTTAAGTTTATATTAAAAACAATAGATTTCACAAGCACAGCGCATGCTTTTTAGGCGAAACCTAAAACTCAGTAGGATAAACCACTGATCGGACATTGCGGGATTCAAACTTCTGGCCTGCAGATCACACCAAATGTCATCAGCCTGTGCTTACCTCGTTCAGCCATCTTTCTGCATGTTTGTGTACAAATACAAAGTAATTGGAGAATACTTTAATTAACACCAGCCACAGTGAATTACCCTGAGTTGTATTGCTGTTTTTTGCTCATCGTGCCACTGCGGACAAGGAGCAGCCTTATGCAAATTAGTCATGATTCTGCACTAATAGGATCAGTCCAGCCCGAACTGCCAGTTACAGCACCTCTGAATGGGAGCGCAAGCAACATTAGGCCCATTTTAGCCTGATTAGCAAGGTGCAGTGCGCATGGGCCAATGTCTGAGTTCCACAACAACAAAGACGTGATGGGGAAGTGCTTGAATTATTCCCACCGACAGGTTATTGCCAAAGACCACATTACACTTCTTCATTGTATTTGATGATCGTGCCACTAAAGCACTGCCTAACTGTGCAAATCCGTCCATGTCCCCCATCCATGGGAACATTCCAGCCTGAACCATCCGTCCACATCTCCTCTGATGGGGGCACAGGCAACATGGGACTGGTTTTGGGCTTGTTGAGCCTCATCAGTGCTGTGCAGCTGGAGCTCAGCGGCATAGCTTCAAGGGTGTGTTTGGGGTGTTAAACCCCCCTAATAAATGCATTTTCAGATAAATAGTTAGTTATAGGTGTTTTCATTCGGGTATTGGATGCCAGCAGTAATTTTTACATACACACAGACAAAAACGAACACACACTCTGTTTTGAAAATCCTCACAAATATTGGTTATTTATAACATTGTGTGTTTTCTCTCTTAGTACTGCTACTGTAGGAAGGTGGAATCTGACTAATGGTTGCCCCCAACTTTTTGCCTAGTATTTGAGTGGTTTTTGACTAGTCTGGCTGGGATCCTGCTATCCAGGACCCCAGCCAATCTGTTTTCTCCCTAAAACTAATGTGAAGTACCCTAGGTACAAACCAATTGGATGCTGAGGATGCCCTGACAGTCCCTTGTAGATGGTACCCTAGGTACCCAGGGCATGGGTCCCTCAGTAGGCCTACCAGGGCTGCAGCACTTATTGTGCCACCCTGGGACAGCCATACAAACTGACACCACCAGACCACTACTGCAGTCTGGGTAAGGTGGTGCTAGCACCCCTTACAGGGATATAGGTACCCTATATTCCACCCCATTACAACACATGTACTCTCATAGGTCACCCCTATAGCAGGCCTTGCTAATCCTACAAGGCAGGGGGCTGAGGTATGTGTGAGGGGGGACCCCTACCTGATTAGGGCCCCTCTGCAACCTTTGTAAAATCATTGCTGGGTTGTTTGTAGTGTAGCCATACCATATACTCTTAACCGCATTATAAGTCTATCGCGATAACGCGATAACTTGAGAATGGCTACACAGAACCATATCGTGTTTGGTGTCAAACATGTAGGAATCATACCCCCAGTCCAGCCATGGGCATGAGGGTACGATTCCCCCCTGCTAGAGGGGCGATATGGGAAAAGCGGCAGAATTTAGACACCAATTTAAAAGTGCACACGTAGTACAAAATGGCTACTACCCGCCACCCACACGACTCTGGCTGGCTGTTGCTGGGGAAAACCTCAGCCTCGCCAGCTGTACAATAGGGCTCCTGTGGCAGGGAGGTGCTAGCATCTCCCCAGACAGGATAATGTGGATTGGAACAGGGTAGGTGCACCAAATGTCCTTTCAGAGTTGCACGCAGGCAGCTACAGCGCCTGCATTCTGCATACACCGCTTGGAACCGGTTCAGGGGCATCCTGCCCCTCGCCCAGGCGGGAAACACACAAAGGGGAGAGGGTGTAGCCACCCTTTCCCACCTCACCACTCATTGGTGGACACTACTCTGGACACTCCCCTAATCTTGGGGATAAAGGTGAATAACGTGGCCCCAGAGCCTCAGATTAATCTTGAACTTTACAGTCTTGACCTTCGACTTGCTGCTGCCCAGCTGACGGAAGAAATCTCCCTTGGGGTAAAGGAGTTACCCCCCTGCTTGGCAGGCACCTGAAACACTGCACGTGACCCAGTTGGAACCTTGCTGCTCCTATGGACTTCGACGACTTCCAGCACCCTTGAGGTGAGTTTCCTAAGCATCCCAGAGGCTAGTGAGTGTGCACAGCGAACCTGAGCACCGTGGACCACGTGGGTGCCGAGATTTCCAATACCACAAGACACCAGCCACCTCTTGCATAGCACACGACCCTGTCCAGTGGGGAAGTTGTGCTTTGGCTCATTATTGAGCCAACCACCAAGCAGCATTTGTGCCAAGGATCAGCACCATAGCCCCCTCCGGTGGCCCGTGGGCTCTCTTTTACGCACTCCATTTTGCTGCCTTTCACGGTCCCTTGTCTCTCGACTTGTGGGCCCGAGCGGAGGACAATCTCAGCATCTAAGAGTTACCCTGGTTGCTCCAGGACTGCTCTATAGTCTCTTCAAAGGAGACCTCTCACAGACCTCGTGGGTCTGCATCAGTAGCTGATTTGTTCATCTTGCGTGGGTTGCGGTTGCCAAGGCTTAGTGGATCCAATCTGGACACTAACACCGCAGCGACCCTCATCCAACGTGGGACAGTTGCCCTCCAGAAGCTGGCCTTCCTTGAATCCTCCCGGAGCCCGTGGCTGCAGATCCAAGCTACACCTCTTTCCACTTGAAGCACCTGACATTGAAGGGCTCTTTCCTTTGAGCTCCCTGGTCACTGTGCCGTGACCCAGACTCTGTCCCCTCTGCTTTTAGGTTCTTCTCTACAACTTCTACAACTTCAATCTTCACGGCATCATCGACGCTTTTGGCTAGCAGCACTTTTGAACATTTTCCCATTGAAAATCAGCCCGCGACCCGACATCGAAAACGACCTATGCACCGGCTTCCTTGGGGCAGGTAACAGTGGTACCTCTGTACTCTCGTGGTAGTGGGCTCCTCAAAAGCTTAACTCTAAAGTTTTAACTTTGAACTCCTGCTAGAAGTGTCTTTAATCTGTGTAAATCAAACCGCGACATTCTCCATAGGCTTTAATAGAGATCCCGATAGCAGCTATTTCCACTGCACGCGCCTCCCGTGGGTCCCCTCCCTAATAACCTGGAGTGGATTCTTAAGGGGCCAGCGATCCTAAATGCCCTAGGCATTGTCTGTAGAATTGTCGTGGTTCTTATACCACTTTTTTAATATATGGTTTGGTCCCCCCTGGGGCCCCGTGATTCCAGTGCTATTTATTGTGTTTATAAATGCTTGTTTGAATTGTAACTTTGCCACTAGCCTCATAAAGAGACTGTGGGATTCTGTCTAGAATAAATACATATATTTTATATATATACCTGTGTGGGCTACTCTTTCATTTGGTCATTCAAGAGGTTATTATGGTAAAACAATAAGCTTAACACTCCTTCAAGACTTAGCCTGAAGGCTGCTCTTCACAGCTACCACTAGGATAGCTTTCTTTAAAGGTTGTCTTAAACCTATCATCAATAAGAGTCGAATTGGACTGGTGCAAGGTGTCCCCTATAACTAGGAGACAGCATATGTCAGGCCAACTTCTCACAGCTACAAATCTGCATTCCTCTCCCTTTCCACTGCCCCTTAGAACCCTCTCATGCACCTTGTTTGTCCTTTAATGTTTTAAACTGTTTGCCACCCTGATTGTCGGAAAATCTGAAGCTCACCCCCCCAATAGCCACCATCCCCCGCATCCGAAGAGTGACCGCCAGCGGCAGGTCATTCTCCCACCTCGCCGCCAAGACGTGGAACACCCTCCCCATCCACCTATGGCAGACCGAAGACCTTCTATCCTTCAGGAGACCTGGCTCTTCGAACAGTAGCAGCATCCTCCCCCCAAGCGCCTTGAGACCCTCAAGGGTATGTAGTGCGCTTTACAAATGCTATGAGTGATTGATTAAATCTTGCTGACCAATCCTATAGTAGACTGACCACAGAGGATTGGGGCCTGTATCTGGGCCATCCTGTGCTACTTAGAGCAGTTCATTAAATGTAACAGAAAAACACAATGGACTGAGCTTCAGACTGAAGTCATTACAAGTGTCTGGTTTTAATTCACTCACTCTCCCCATCACTGTTTTGTCTTCTGATTTGTTATCATTCTGTGCATGTAGGATTCTTTTCTGATGAGTGCAACACTTTTCATATTTTCCACAAACTATTTTAATGAGGAAGATAGAAAGTTAAGTGTTACTATTACAGCAGCCCTGTACTTCTACTGAAGAGAAAATCATTAATTGCTGGTAATTAACTTTTAGAACAGGAAGAACAATGCCATGTGTGCAAAGCCAAACATGTTTTTTCTATAAGTGAGAACTTGGCATTCCGGGAAAAGAAAAAGCTTTTTTCATGAACCTGGCAAGTTTTTTGGGGCGAATTGAGTTTATACAAATTGAAAAGGCTTAATTTTATAGCGAATTGAATTGATTGTATTGGGTCAAAGTAATTGCTTTCTTCAAATATATTCTAAGCTGGCGAATGAACAATGATTCACATTGAATTCGGAAAAAGTATTCTTGATGCTGCTTACCACTATTGTTTTTTACTTCATGGCTCATAGAGAGGCATTTTTTATCTATATTCTCTTTAAGTGACAATTGTGATATACACAAAACACTATGTTGCCTGGGATTTAAAAATGTTAAATGTGGAGCACCCACATGCACGATCCCGGAGTAATGTGGGCTGGCTTGTTCAAGCAGGGCAAGTCAGCATGGACAATTATGGCCCCCCACTTTCAAAATTGACAAGGTATCACTGTGTAGGATTCAACATCAGGACCAAGGAGGGACTCTCACAGAGAGGTGGCCAGATCTGGTTCAGACATACATGGAAATGTATTCTGTTAACACCCCACTGTGTAACAAATACTTTCCAGGAAATAGACAGCAAGGAACTTAATACAGTATTATATGTGCCTAAACCTAATGGCAATTATAATCTGACAAAGGAACAACAAAGAGCATTGACTAACTTGAAAGCGGACATGAGTCGAGTGATCAAACCCCCGACATGGGTGGTGATATCTTTATCATGACAAGGGGGCATCATGAACATGAGGCCCTGAAACAACTGTAGATAGAAGATGTTATAAACCAATTCAGAAATGTGAATATATTAATACCACCAGCAAATTTCAAATTTCATAATGGAAGAGATTTTGGACTATGAAGAATTTATGTGTTTGAACTGTCAGCTTCCACAAGTACACACCTTCTACCATATTCCCAAAATACACAAACATGCCATCTCTCCCCGTGACGTCCAATAATCTCCTCCAAAAGAAGCCTATTGGAAAATGCATCTAGTTATGCTGAACATTATCTGTTCCCGTTTGTTAGGGTACTGAAGCTCATATGTGAGGCTCACTAGGGCCTTTTAAAAACAATTTAGGGCATTAGATGGGAGGTGAACGTTATCATGATAACTCTTGACATAACATGTCTGTACACTAGTATATCACATGCTGATGGCATTGAAACCATTAAGTGCTGTTTGAAAGGAAGGCCCATACAATACTATCAGCACATATGAGTCTAGATCTGACTGAAATCTGCCAGCCTGAAAAAACATCTTCCTGTTCATTGGGCACTACTATAGACAGAAACAGGGGACCCCCAGGGGTATATGCAAATTTATTTGTGGACTGGTGGGAGAAACCTGAGGTCTGGGCGAATCATCTCAATGGATGGAACACCTTATTTGATGGGTGTGTTACATTGATGACCTTTTTATTTTCTGGAAGGGAGGATGGAAAAAAGCAGAAGATTACACCTCCACCCTGAAGGTCTATTTCCTTGATTTGACATTAACAATTTGTAATCACAACATCAGAAGCGCCCTATAGAGGGAACCCACAGTGGGAAATAGCATCCAACGTGGGAACAGCAATCATCTGCGAAATCTGAAGTGCAGCATCCCCTATGGGGAGTTGCTCCAGGCTAAGTGCAATTGTAGCGACAGTGATGATTTAGATAGAATTCCGGACGAGATGACCCAAAGGTTTAGAGCTAGATGGCATCCTATCTCGGTGCTTAAGGCAGCCAAGAAGAGAGTAAAACAATATTGACACTAGGGCCTATTAATAGACAAAGTTAAACAGAGAGAGGAGTCAAAGGTCAGATTTAGCAAAAAGAGCTGTGATTTGTAAAATACTCTGCAGAAATTGGCATAAATTGAGATCAGACAATACAGTAGGACTTACACTCAGTACACACCCAGGAAGAGAACTTTTCTGCAGGACCATTTAGTACACAGTCATTTTCACCGTAGGCTAACCCCCAATTTCATGTTTCTGACACAGATTTCTACCCAAGCATAGTAGTATAGTACCAGGCAGAACAAAGCAGGTCAGGATAACAAAATTTCTTAATTGTAATTCAGACTATACAGTGTATTGTCATGTAGGCCCCTGATAGAAACAATACATTAGGAGCACGATACACCACCAAGAAGCATATCCTAGGACACATGAAAGCCTTAACAAATGGAGATCCATCATACCCAGTAACTTGGCATTTCCAAGCGGTTCGTGCCAGTCATTGTATCCTTCCGAGATGTTATTGCCTGTATAGAGCAGTTTCCAATGAAAGAGGAGGGAACATTGCTTTGGTACTATGAAGACCTGAATAGAAACGTATCAACAACTTGCAGACAGCAGATATACTATAGCCCCCCCCCACCCCCCCAAGCCTTGAGAACCTTACGTGTGAGTAGTCACTAGTGACAAAGAACTTGCTGTACATTTTAGGCTAGCAAACAAGCAGTTTTATCTCCAGTAAGGAGACAGGCATCACAAGGAAAGGAAGCGATTACAAAAGTAAAGGTTGGTGCAGCTCGCCCATTAGGGTTTATTTTGCAGAAGTTATCCAATCTGTATATATGTGTATCTAATGGTTGTTTGGGAGGTGAAATGAATTATCAACCATCTCCTGTTCGTTTGGTGGTTGATCTTGAAAATCTTTTGTTTGAATTTATCAGCAAAAGGGTTGGATTTGTTTTCTGAGATTGAATGATCGGTTGTGCGTTGATGTATACCATTTGGGCCGACTACAATAATTCAGTTAATACACACAATAGGTGTTATGACTATTGGCTATATTTATGGTTCCTCAAAAAATTGATCATTTTCTATGTTATTATATTTTGTGAAATTGTTTTCACTTTATGTAATCATGTAATTCAGTAGAAGCACATATTATTTTGACTAGGCCAAAATGGCTGAAATGTAAGGGGGTATCTTTACCCTGTAGTAATCTAAATAGTAATCCAAAGGGCCACACTTACCAGTGGCCTGCAATATCAAGTCAATAATAAGCAGTTGGCAACGTAGAAGGTTCAAGCGTTTATGGGCCACGATAGAACTCTACATAGAGGAGCCTCATCGATCCTCACCCATCAGGTGCGCCGAGGAAGACTGCTGGCCCCTTGACAGAATCACACTTATATACATAACAGATTCAGCATACAAAGCATTGCAAGTGGAAAAACACCAGTTAGCCCTAGAGCTCCTAAATGAGCTCATACCATCGGCACACATAAGGTTACTATCTTCTGCAGAGAAGGTCGGCGGGGTGACTCCCTTTCGTCTCGGGCCCAGAGGAATTTCTCTTGATACTCCCTACTGCAGATGTGACCTTGGGCCTTAGTCGTAAATACAATTCACCCTGTCTCTAGGCTGGTACGAGCTAAATCACACAGACGGTGTTCAGAGAGAACCACGTGATCTGAGGCACAACTGGTCATAATCTAAGATGGCCGCAGTATGGCTTTTCGGCCCTTTCTATCATGCAAGACACGGAGAATGAGTGGGCCATCTTATAAAACAGTTCTCGTTGTTTATGGAGTAGGAATACAGACCAAGATACGTTATGCTAACTTCACATACTGACTTGAATCCCACAGAACGGCCCTTTTTAGCATAATGTAGCTATTTATCAAAACTACTCTTCGAAAATACCCTCGTCTATCTGCATTATGTCATGTATCTCTTTCTGCACTAGTTGAGCGTTCACCCTAGCAGGGTTAGCCTCAGGCCTAGGTAAAGCAAGGCGAACTTGGGTCGCACAGTAGGAACAACAGGCGGGCCCACATTGGATGCAAACACAACAGGTGAAAAGGAAACCCCCTATTCCCAGGAGGACCATGAATATTTTCCAACTCCAGGTGGTAAGGAGACCCCAAAACCACCCCGAAATAGACCAGGTACCGGTCTCCGTGTGTATCGCAGATGCTAATCGATGCAACTTCTGAATGGCCAGATGAACGGAGGGGGCGGAGCTGCCGATCACTCTACACGCTCCTCCGCGATCATCGAGTATAACATCTAAAACAAGCCGATTTTGGAGGGTCACAAGTCTGGTCGCTTGAAGCTCAACTGTTATATTAGTCAATATCCCTGCGGTGGTGTTTACCACACCCTCTACTACCCTGGACAATCTTCTAATTTCTTTACTGGTTAAAATAGGTCCCCATATAGGCAGGACTCCTTTTATAATATCGACAAAATGTTGGGCAGGGGTATCGGTCTGATCTGTAGCATCTCTATCAGCGTTTCCTGATTCTAAACTCCGTCGGTTCAGTGAGTGGGATCTATGATAATCGGAAGGGGCTATATAAACGGGAGGGTATAGGAAGGATAAGTAGCATTTACCTGACCACCCTCTAGGGAGCCAGGTGTAAGCGTTTTCTCCGCACACAAAATATACATTTGGAGGAGTAAGTATAGGTGGGCTGCTAAAGGTTTGTAATCTATAGGTATAGTTACATCTACTAAATCCAACAGATAGATGGCCAGTACCATATATGCAAAAGGAGGACGAGGTATTCAACACAGGGACCGGAATGATCCTATCATTCGACACATTTCGTTCCTGGAAATATCTGAAATACTCAGTAAAATTGAAGGACACAAAATCTAACACTTCATCTCTCAACCAGGTGTCATTTTCATGTTTCGTACATACATTCATGCAGGCGGTAGGATCCAGAGTACCGTCCGTACCTTCAGCATTTGGGGTGAATCCCTGATGCCTTTCTATATAGGCCAGAATCAATTCGTAAACTTTCTCTGAAAATCGGTGCTCATCAACATTATAATGTTCATACATCATTGACAATAATCTGAACCAAGCTTCACAACTGCCTAAATATGACAAAGGCACTGAAATGAATAGGTCATGCTTGTGCATTACGGAAGGAAGAAGGCCACATACCCAGCAATTCGTGGCATTCGTTGAACTATGGGTTTGGTGTAACATTTCGATAAAAGCATTATTCACATAAGTCTGACGATGCCTCTCTTTATGTGGGGCAAAGGTCTGAAAACGGTGCTCCTCAGGAGCAGGAGTGGTAGCTATCAGGGTGTGTACAGGATGGCGGAATTCTAGATAGATAAACATTCCCAAACATAACATTAATGAAACTACTATTATGACAATGAAAACAACTTTGGCCCGCAAACTCCATGTAGAAAACATTGGCAGATGTGAATACAAAGGACGGGGTACTATGGGACGCTCCTCTTCAGGGACAAAACGAGCAAAAGGGTACATTCTCAATAAAAGTCCAGGTATAATCTCGGGAAAAGGGGATCTACAAGCAGTCCAACCTGCCGGAGGGTGCTTCTTTCCTGTGTCCGTATTAGAGCCTCACAGGCAGACTCCTATTGTTCCATGCAACACAAAGAGGAAGAAGGGCACAAAAACTTCTCGCGTCGGAGTTGCACTTGACACAACTCTTGCTGACAGGAAACTCTACCTGGGCCCCCACCAACTAATCAATGTCTCTATCGTCTTTCTGAACAGAGCGTTATCAAAAGTTCCAAGCTCTCAACGAGTTCAGTCCAGTCTTTTTACCTTTACCAGGGTTTTACTCAGACCTTCATTCTCATTCTCTAGGCTGAACCTGGGATCTTTGCTTACTGTCGGGGCCGCAGGTTATAGCGAACGTGACCCGGTATTTTGGGATTAATGAAAAGAACAGGCACAGTGGGGTCAGGTGAAGGACTGGGTGTGTGACTTTCCTTGTCACGTATTGCATCCCCAGGTGTCAGATTACCTGCTGCAGATGTCGCCGAACTCACAACACCCTCCACTCGCCCATCCGTTTCTCCTTGGGCTTCTGGGGAAGGTGGCTTTAAGGTAGGTTTATCACTTTCGTGCCTTAATACCTCGCTCTGGTCCTGTTGATCATCCGGCAAAGGAAGTGGAACCCTTTTCAGATGTGATACGTGGATCCAATGCTGTTTCCCTTCAACCTTTACAGCCGTCCTCGTAGCCAGAAGTACTTGGAAGGGCTTGGTCCAACGTGGGTTTAGACTCAATTTCCGTTTGTAGTTCCGAACCAGGACCCACTGTCCAGGCTCCAGGCTGTGTCCAGGACCCTCCGGCAGAAGCTGCAGTACTGCTGCTATCTGTTGGTGAATGGAACGAAGATCTTTAGTTAGTGCATAAAGGTAGTCTGCCAACATAGGGTACTCAATGTCTCTAAGGGATTTTGGCACACCCCATACATTAGCGGGCCTACCAAATATCTCCTCATACGGCGATATCCCATTGCGGGAGTGGGGAGTGGTTCTTACAGACAGTAAAGCCAGGGGTAGGAGATCAGGCCATTTTAGACCTGTTGTATCCTGTAGCTTTGCTAATTTCAATTTTAAGATCCCATTATATTTTTCCACCAGCCCTGCTGATTGGGGGTGACGGGCCGCATGGAACTTCTGCTGTATTGACAGGCCCTTGCAAACATGTTCAGCAAGGTCAGCATTGAAATGTTTCCCATTGTCACTCCAGATCACCCGGGGTAACCCATAACGGGGAAAGAACTCTTTTACTAGGGGCTTTGCGGTGGCTAGGGCAGCATTTTCCTTGGAAGGGTACGCCTCCACCCACTTGCTGAAAGTACAAACCACCACCAAGACGTATTTGAGATTGTTAATCCGCTCAAACTGAATGAAATCCATTTGTAATACCTCAAAAGGTAGGGTGGGGGGCGCGAAGCTACCAGTCAGAACAGGGATGCTACCTCCTGGATTATGCTGTAGACAAACCATGCAATTCTGGACTAGTTGCTTTGCAGTCCTATGGATGTTGGTATTCTACCATACGGGATCTAGTATTGCGCAAATACCTTGAATCCCCACATGTGCGGGACCGTGTGCCATGGACACTACCGCATTCACAAATGCATTCGGTAGAAGCCATCTACATCTTTCTGATAGGTCAATCCAACATCCATTGTCATCCAGCTTCCCTATCTGTTCTTGCCAGTACTTTAGTTCTTCAGGGGTTGCTTCTGATTGTAATTCTTTCACACTATTTATAGTGTTGTTGAATGTCTCCGTTTCTACCATCCCTCTATGTAGACTCGTTACTAACATGGAGGTGGTATTGGATTGGGCAGTTTCTTTAGCGATTCTATCCGCAAAGGAAATTTCCCTACCTACATCATCAACTACTGCTTTATGAGCACTACATTTGACAACAGCTATGGCTTGGGGCAAGGTCAGGGCGTCCAACAATCTCAAAACCAACTGACCATTCTTTATTTTCTGACCATGGGATGTAAGGAAACCCCTCTCTGCCCACAACCTCCCAAAGCTATGAGCTACGCCAAAAGCATACTGGCTATCGGTGTAGACATTTATCCTTAACCCTTCACCCAAATCACAAGCCCTTAGTAGTGCTACTAACTCGGCAGCCTGGGCCGATCGATAAGGGACCTTGGCCGTCTCAACTACTGTTTGCAATGTGGTGATCGCATAAGCAGCGGTCGTGGTGCCGTTAGGTAACCTAAAACATGAGCCATCGACATACAATTCCCCTTGAGGGTCAGATAAAGGAATGTCTGTCAAATCTATCCGCCCCTTTGTTTCTTCTTCTGTACTAAATATGCAATCATGTATATCTTGACTGTGATCTTCCAGAGGGAGAGGTAGTAATGTAGCAGGGTTCAGGGTGACACATCGTTTGATGGTGATGTGTGGTGCAAACAGGGTCAATTCGTACCCTGTAAGACGCGCACTAGTTAAGTGCTGAGTCTGTGTCCTGTTCAATAATACGTCCACAGCGTGGGGCACCATCACTGTCAGCTCCGTATTCAGGACGAGCCCTCCGATTGTCGGATCGCCACCGCAGCCGTGGCTCTCAGACAACTGGGAAGTGCCCTGGCGACGTTATCCAATACCACCGAAAAGTACGCACAAGGTCTTTGCTTACCACCAAAGCCTTGTGTTAACACTGAAAGCGAGCAACCGTCCACCTCATGCACATAGAATACAAAAGGCTTCCGGTAATCAGGGGTGCCAAGCACGGGAGCAGAACAAAGAGCAGATTTCAAAGAAACAAAAGCGTTCTGACATTCAGCTGTCCAAGGTAAAGGTTCATGCACATCTTTAGTCGTTAGATGCAAGAAAGGTTTAGTCAGTAGGGAATAGTTAGGGATCCATTGGCGACAGTAAGAAGTTATGCCAAGCAAAGCGCGGACATCACGTTGTGTGCAAGGAACAGGCATGTTAGATATAGTTATGATACGATCAGGAGTCAGTCGTCTTCCCTCCTTCGACAGGAGATGACCTAGATATGTCACCTCCGGTCGACAATATTGAAATTTAGACAACGAGACTTTATTACCATGGTCTGCCAAGTGCTGTAACAACGCAGTCGTCGCCGCTCGGCAACCGTGCTCGGTATCAGAGGCCACCAGGAGATCGTCCACATACTGCACCAGAACGTTACCGGTTGGCAAGGTTAATGTATCCAATAACGTTTTAAGCGCTTGGCTGTAAATACTCGGGCTTTCGGTATAGCCCTGCGGGGCGCGACAAAATCTGAAGCACCGGCCTCCTAATGAGAAGCCAAAAAGATAACGGCTATCTTGATGAATGGGAATACTAAAGAAAGCATTTTTTAAATCAATGACAGAGAAAAATCTAGCAGTCGGAGGAATCATCGTCAAAATAGTAGTGATGTCAGGCATATTGGGATACTACAATCTTGTTAATTTCACGCAGGTCAATCACAAAACGATATGTGTCAGCATAATCAGGGCTTTGATCTATCGGGGCTCGTTTAAGAATAGGAAGAATAGGGCTATTGCACGGATTTGAAACTGTCTCCTCCACTACACCGGTGCGAATCAAATCATGAACAATAGACAATAATGCCCGCTCACCCGCGGGAGCAATCTTATACTGCGGGATTCTAGGTAACCGGGCATTTTGTTTCAGGGTGATCGAAATGGGTGGTATGTGCAACAAACCCACATCAGTATCTCCGGTAGCCCACAGACTCTGTGGAATCTTTGCAAGCTCAGGGGGCAGAGTGTCCGTTTTGGAAAAACATTGTGCTGAAGGAGGAAAGGGTCTCCTAATAGTCAAATAAACACCGTCTGGAGAGCAATAGATGCGGGCATATAGCCTCTTCAGTATATCCATCCCCAAGAGGTTCTCGCCACACTGTGAAGTTAGAAGGAAAGGTGAATCTATTGAAATCGGTCCCAAAGTAAGAGAGAGAGGTTGTGAAATGGGGCTTACCACCGGAGTTCCAGAGAAACCTACAGACACATTATTCTGGCCAGACAGAGCAGCCCCAGGGACAAGGGCATGTGAAACAGAACTATTCATAGCCCCTGTGTCAACTAGAAACTTACCTGATGTATCCATTAAACGCAAAAACAACAATTGATGGACAGAATGCAGAACAATGTCATACATTCACCCCAGTACAGAGATCTGGGCCTAAATCCATCGTTTTTTTGCTCACCATGCCTTTCCAGTTTGAACCCAGCCATATGCAAATCAGTCTTGACCCTGTGCCTCATGGGAACAGTCCAGCCCGAACTGCCAAGCCAGGTCCTCCCTGGACTGGAAACAAGCATCCTACGACCGGTTTCGGGGTTTCACCCCTCTTCAGCCAGGATAGCTTGATTCCAGTGGCATGGAGGGCACGGGACCCACGTCTGGGCATACCCTTCCCACTCGGGTGACAAATGCAAAAACAACAATTGATGGACAGAATGCAGAACAATGTCATACATTCACCCCAGTACAGAGATCTGGGCCTAAATCTATCGTTTTTTTGCTCACCATGCCTTTCCAGTTTGGAAGCTTGTTTCCGGTCCAGGGAAGGCATGGCTTGGCAGTTCGGGCTGGACTGTTCCCATGAGGCACAGGGTCAGACTGATTTGCATATGGCCATGTCTGAACTGGGGTGGCAGAGTGGGCTAAAAAACGTTGATGGATCAAACCCAGATCTGTTGACTGGGTGTGAGTGTTTGATTGGTTCTGATGCTCCGTCCATCACCCCTCTTTTTGTACCGCTTTTTTCGCCATAAGTTAGCAGGGTATGCTCAGACGTGAGTCCCTTGCTCACTTTGCCACTGGATTCAAGCAAGCCTGGCTGAAGACGGCTGAAATGCCAGAAACCGGTCCTAGGAAGCTTGTTTCCGGTCCAGGGAAGGCATGGCTTGGCAGTTCGGGCTGGACTGTTCCCATGAGGCACAGGGTCAGACTGATTTGCATATGGCCATGTCTGAACTGGGGTGGCAGAGTGGGCTAAAAAGCGGTGATAAATCAAACCCAGATCTGTTGACTGGGTGTGAGTGTTTGATTGGTTCTGATGCTCTGTCCATCACCACCCCTTTTTGTGCCGCTTTGTATCCATTAAACGGGCATGCACATAAGGTCCGTTTTGATCTACTGGAATTGACACACGTCCCCCACTCTGTCCTCGGCTCTCCTATGCCTCAGAATAGCCTGCTGAGTCATTACTCACACATCCTTCATTGTAATATTGCTTCCCCTGACCATGGTCAAAATAATTCTGACTATTCTCACCTTGCCCCACACCTTCCTGTCTCGTATGCCCACCTCGATGACCGCCAGCACGGCCTCTCCTTTGGCCCCTCGGAACGCTGTTTTGCACCTGCAACAATGGACACTGAGCTCGCCAATGCCCCTCCTGCTTACAGAATGCGCACTGATTTATTCCCAAATCTGTTCGTCCTACACCCTGACCGGGACCCGCCCCTCGTGGGGCGAAGTTCTGTGTTCTCCGACCCCTCCCTCGGCCTCTTTCAACTTGCTGTAACAAGACCCTGGTCTTCAAATCCTTCGATCTCTTTTCAGTGTTCTCCTTACTTTCGTTCTCTCGATGCTCATAGTATTGAGCCATACTTAAGATAGTTGAAGGGGTAGATGTAGTCCAGGTACTCTCCGCAGCCTGAAGTCGGGCTGATATCTCGGTAATAGGTTAGTTACAAACCTATTAACAAACAAGCGTATGCCACTCTCCTTGGACAGATCTTGCCCGCTAAAGTCAATAAAGACCCCTTCGAACCTTGTAAAGAAATCGGACACACTCTCATCCTTCTTTTGTTTGCACGCGGTCAATTTATCCCAATCTACTTTCCTGGGAGGAATTAGTGAATGCATGTAAGTTATTATTTTTTCCGGCAAAGTCAATATTTCAGTTCTAGGCTTATCTCCTGGCTTACGATCCCTATCCCAGTCCCTCAATTGCTCCCAGGTTCCCCCAAACTCCGTCACATGGTCCTGATCATGCACCTGCCGCCATATGTCCACCGGCACCAATAGAGCAAAAAATAGCTCGATATCAGCCAGTGTCATTACCGCCGAGGAGGCGGCTTCCGTGAGTTCCTTATAGTATGCGGTAGGATGCTTTCTGGGGTCAGGCAACTGAGTTTTCAATGAAAGTACCTCACTACGTTTCCACGGGGTGTATACCCATTGCTCCTGAAAACGGGCGTCTGCTCTCGGGCGGGAAATCGTCCCATGTGCGTCTACTATCTCCGTTACTTCTGGGTGGTAAATGGGGTGCACCTCACGCATGGGGAACTGCTGTACCCCAGCAGGACTAGCTGCTTGTAGGCGCGTCCTGTAACTGTAGTCAAAAAGAAAGATCTCCCTTGGATCTATGGATAACAAACGTCATTCAAACATGCAGATTTCACACAAACAGGATGAGATACGGTATCAACGAAGCAAACCAATTACTTAGTTGCAAATTTATTTCAAATTAATCAAGGTTGTCACATCAAACCAAATGTTGTACATACACCTAAAAGGTAAACAATTTACCAAATGTTAAAACAAGAGTTAAAAACTTTCTTAAAAATCATACACAGGAGATGAATGAAATAAATCACAGTCACAATACATGTAAAACAGAAAATTGGGAAATGAGAACAGGATAAATAATCCCACTCAGACACAGGAAATCGTTCGCTCACAAATAAATCAGTTCTAACCACAATACATTTCAACCAAAGTATGTTTGGCACAGAACCATTATCAATACAGATTTCAAAGCGATTTCCTTATATTAGAGCATCGACGTGTTTCGGCAGGCCACAGTATACAGCCAACACCTTCCTCAGGATTAGTTGTAGATCCCAATTTTAATAAATTTAAAATCTGAAAAAAATGTACAACGAAAAAGTATAAGTGACTCCCCTGGTACATTGCCACAAACAGTATTTGATATACTTCGATGACCCTAACTCATCACCTTTTTTTGGACACATAGAACACACACATTCTCTCACACCGTCACCTGTAAATGCTAATGCTATTTAACAGAGTAAGATTTAAAAAAATTCTCACAAAGTACTAAGAAACGCTCAGATAGAGCAGTTCATTTATATTCTTTTGAGATAAAGATACTCTAACAAGCTATCCTCATTACACTAGTCATTTAAACCAGTCCAAGTTTATTTTAATTATCAAACTCACAGTTATAGAGAAAAATCAGTGAATTCCGATCCCTCTTGTCCAAACTGAGTCCACTACTCAGCGCTTTGATTTCATCATGGATCTGTTTGAGTAAGAAATTTTTTTCTGAAGGCTAGTATCTTCAAGCATTCGTAACATTACATTCTTACTTTATGGGCAAATTTAAGAATTTTACCTTATATCTTCTTTAAGTATGTTTGTCGTAGTTGTTTTTGTATATTTTCTTAGGTGTCCAAATAGGCTTGAAAATTATACAAGGACCCTACCTAATATAGATTACAAAGATATGTTATTCATACTTTCTTATGTAAAGCTAGAATTCCTAACAAGTTGGTCAAAGTGAAGAAAACTTCATATTTACCAAATTCTTCAATTTAGTATATGCGGGTCCTCTATCTTTTTTTCTTTATTTCTTGCTGTGTGTGTCTCAGTTCTGAGAGCTACCATTTATTCTCCCGGATGACCTCTAAAATAAAGCAAATGCTTATTTAAGCAATATCAACCCAAGCTAATCAGACCTCCTATGTTCAGCTTCTATTACTGTTGATATTGAGGCACCTAACATTCATTTTTGAAAACATTGCCCTTCACCCGCTTTCTAATCCGTGTTCATAACTTTTCCACATTGCGTTTTAACCAGGCTATTTAGGCATGAGTATACACTGATATTCCCCAGATAAACAGTGTACTCAATTAAACGCGCAACTTGCACAATATCTAAAAAACTCTGTATAATCTTATAGCAGCGCACACGAGCCTAGATGGTGCTAGTACACGCGTTCTTATATCTGTCGTAGTGCACAGTACGTAGGTTACTAGTCTCCTCAAAAAACTAGGTAAATCACTATTTACCTTAGACAGGTTTCCTTTATGTGGCTAGAGGTCGGTAGGGGTAAAATCGTCCCAAATCTGGGATCTAGTAACTCCCTGCAAAAAAGAGATTGCAAACATCAATATGATGGCGCATCTCGTTAGAATCGGCCAATGAATTCCTAAGTAGGCTCCCCGTTCACTTATCTTACTCGGGTCCGGTCAGCTCCGCACAGTGGATTCCTTCAATTCTAATGAACACGGAACCCACGAATCCCCTCAGTTTAAATACCGGCCCGTGTCTTAAAAACCGGAAGTGAAAAAGTACTTCCGGGTTACAAAGATAGCCCTAGGTACGACTACATAGATTCAACTGGCGAATGATCCGCCATCTTAGAGAAGTTTTTTTTAAAACGAAAAGTCTATGAAGTGCACACCAAGCCTCTTGATTATCTATATTATGTTAGTGTCAAACCTCGGCACCCTTTCCCATATAGCCGATAGAGTTCCTGTTTAAGATGTACCATAATGGCATAGCAAGTCATACAGTGTGTTCGTCATCAAAGCGATATTTTAATATTGATTAACCGAGACACGCTGTACTACTAGAGCATCTAATCCTCAACACTTCTTTCTATATTTCGGCGATAAATATGTAAGTTTTCGATGTCAAAATATATTGACACTAACAAATGACCTAGACTGCCATTATAACAATAGCGTCAAACCCTATTGAGGACAGTACTTTGATAGAATAAAGTCCTTTAATGTTCATGTTTCAGCTTTCTTCATAGCACAGCATTGATTTAACCTAGAATAGTGGCATACATAGGACCTGGTGCTGGGGTCACCATATTTCACAGAGCATGGATCTTACTAAAAAAGGGGGACACCGGAATAATCACAGAAATAGATACCAGCTATCCTCCATGGTCATTCCGTCCTTCAAAACAACCAGAAGGAACCCATTTTTATGAGATATATAGTCAGACAACCAGAAAGCGTTCCCATTCTTCTCTTGAGTTGAGGCCTTTCCTTATTGAGTTCAAACGAGAGATGTACCATTGTTCACATGCCTTACGCTTGCTAGTAATATTGCCACCTCTCTTATCAAGCTTAACTTTTTCCAAAATGAACCAGGCAAAATCATTTTCGCCATGCCCAAATTCAAGATAGTGGGGTACCAAAGGTGATGTCAATTTTTTTGTTTTGATGGCCTATCTATGTTCTTGAAGTCTGACTCGAATCTCTCTCCCTGTTTCTCCTACGTATCCCAGGTTACACGGGCAACGTAGAAAATAGATAACATTTTTGCTTCTACAGTTATTCAGCGTTCTAGAATGGATGGTGCAACCATTGTAGGTGATTTCTTTGGTTTGTATGCATTGCGGACACACATTGCATGTGCCACATCTAACATTGCCTAATGCTGGGCTGTTGGTGATCGTCCTTTGTGTCAGATTGTTATCCTCATAGTACGTATGCACCAACATGTCCCTCAGATTGCTGTTCTTTTTGAATGCATACAGTGGTCTTTCTAGTTTCACCTCTTCTTCATAGTTGATAATGTGCCAATTCTTGTTCACAACGTTTTTTATCTGGTTGCTTAAGTTGGAGAATTTGCTGACAAAAACTACTTTGTTAGGGAGTTCTTTCTTAGCTGCAGGTTTATTAACTAGTGCATTGCGGTCATAAAACCTAGCACGTTTTAGAGAGTGTGTCAAGAGTTTTTTAGGGTAGCCTCTATCCCTAAATTTGCGTTTCAAGTCCTCCGCATGTCTGTAAAAATCCTGTAAATCAGAACAATTCCTTCGAAGACGAAGGAATTGGCTGAAGGGAATACTTTCCCGTTGGGATTTAGGATGAAAGCTGGAAAAATGAAGGAGAGTGTTTTTAGCCATGGGTTTCGTAAACAACTCAACCTCCAAACAGCTATTAGAGTTTTTGATGGAAATATCTAGAAAGTCTACCCTGGCTTTGCTATAGTGGAATGTGAACCTCAAATTTGGGTCACCCAGATTAAGCCAGGCCAGGAATTCTTTGAGTTTGTCAGTGTCACCCTCCCATATGAGGAAAATGTCATCAATGTAGCGGTACCAGCCCGCTACATTTTCGAAGAAAGGGGCCACCTCATTGTAAATGTGCTTATTTTCAAACTGGCCTACATACAAGCAGGCCAGACTAGGAGCACAGGTAGCCCCCATGCTCGTACCTTTCAACTGTTTAAAGTATTCCTCCTTAAACAGAAATACATTGTTCTTCAGGATGAGGCTAACACAGCTGACAATGAAGTCAGCATTGGCTCCACCAAGATCCTGATCCCTAAGTAGCTCTCGAATCACCTCTACCGTATCATTTTGAGGGATGTTGGTGTAGAGAGACTCAATGTCCAGTGTAACTAGACATTGAGTCTCTCCACAGAAAGGTCTGCCTTCCACCAGAGAGATAATATGGGCCGAATCCCTCACATATGATCGTAAATTGGAGACAATAGGACGTAAGAAATGGTCCACGTATTTACTAACCGGTTCCAAGAGAGAATTAATACTACTCACTATTGGTCTCTTAGGTGGATCAGTAGCATGTTTGTGGATTTTTGGTAGACCGTATATAGCAGGAGTTCTGGGCTCCAAGTTATTAAGAAATTTAAACTCATCGTCACAGATCCAGGAATTCTCTTTTGCTTCTCTCAAAAGATCGAGACACTCTCTGGCCACAGCTGCTAAGCTGTGCACATTTGTTCGTTTATAGTGTTCCCCGACATTGAGCAATTCATACATTCTAAGCTCATAGTCTCTGGTGTTAAAAACAACAACACCACCTCCCTTATCTGCAGGCTTTATCGTTATACTCCTGTCTGTTTTAAGGGAATTTAAAGCCTGTCTCTCATTTCTATTGATGTTCTGTCCAAGATCCGTTCTATTCTGTCTACTAAGAATGTTGGCAATATCACTCTCAACTGCTTTCTCAAAGACTTCAATGTTTCTCCCTACCATAGCCAATGTTGGGGTAAATGATGACTTAGGTTTAAGACCCGACACATTGACCCGTTCCAAACTTTCCCGATTTTCAAAAAATCGCCTTAGTCTGATTTTTCTGAAGAATGAGCGTAAATCTTTCTCTAATTGGAATCTATCTATAGTGGTGGACGGAACAAAGCTAAAACCTTTACTAAGGATACTAATCTCCATATCACTTAGGGATTTGTCTGACAGGTTAATTACTGGTGCTCGGTCTGTCGCCAGTACCGTTGACTCCTCGTGCGCATGTATTCCTGTTGCTGTGGAGGGCCCCTGTTCATTTGACCCCTCCCCGAGTTCCCATTGAAGCGCTGTGCTCTCCTCGGGCGCGAGTCTAAAAAAGGTATATAGTCTCTTGTATTAACCCTATTTGTGGGCCCAGGAAAAGATTTATCCCTTTCTGAGAGAGAACTATTTTCAACTCAGAAATGAGAGCAACTGGGAAAGACCCCCACAGAGACAAGTGTACAATAGAGGTGGGAGAAAACAAGTCACTTTCTCAGAGACCTCAGGATCTAGTAGTGAGGATGATAATGGAATGAGAGAGGAGCCCACAAATAGGGTTAATACAAGAGACTATATACCTTTTTTAGACTCGCGCCCGAGGAGAGCACAGCGCTTCAATGGGAACTCGGGGAGGGGTCAAATGAACAGGGGCCCTCCACAGCAACAGGAATACATGCGCACGAGGAGTCAATGGTACTGGCGACAGACCGAGCACCAGTAATTAACCTGTCAGACAAATCCCTAAGTGATATGGAGATTAGTATCCTTAGTAAAGGTTTTAGCTTTGTTCCGTCCACCACTATAGATAGATTCCAATTAGAGAAAGATTTACGCTCATTCTTCAGAAAAATCAGACTAAGGCGATTTTTTGAAAATCGGGAAAGTTTGGAACGGGTCAATGTGTCGGGTCTTAAACCTAAGTCATCATTTACCCCAACATTGGCTATGGTAGGGAGAAACATTGAAGTCTTTGAGAAAGCAGTTGAGAGTGATATTGCCAACATTCTTAGTAGACAGAATAGAACGGATCTTGGACAGAACATCAATAGAAATGAGAGACAGGCTTTAAATTCCCTTAAAACAGACAGGAGTATAACGATAAAGCCTGCAGATAAGGGAGGTGGTGTTGTTGTTTTTAACACCAGAGACTATGAGCTTAGAATGTATGAATTGCTCAATGTCGGGGAACACTATAAACGAACAAATGTGCACAGCTTAGCAGCTGTGGCCAGAGAGTGTCTCGATCTTTTGAGAGAAGCAAAAGAGAATTCCTGGATCTGTGACGATGAGTTTAAATTTCTTAATAACTTGGAGCCCAGAACTCCTGCTATATACGGTCTACCAAAAATCCACAAACATGCTACTGATCCACCTATGAGACCAATAGTGAGTAGTATTAATTCTCTCTTGGAACCGGTTAGTAAATACGTGGACCATTTCTTACGTCCTATTGTCTCCAATTTACGATCATATGTGAGGGATTCGGCCCATATTATCTCTCTGGTGGAAGGCAGACCTTTCTGTGGAGAGACTCAATGTCTAGTTACACTGGACATTGAGTCTCTCTACACCAACATCCCTCAAAATGATACGGTAGAGGTGATTCGAGAGCTACTTAGGGATCAGGATCTTGGTGGAGCCAATGCTGACTTCATTGTCAGCTGTGTTAGCCTCATCCTGAAGAACAATGTATTTCTGTTTAAGGATGAATACTTTAAACAGTTGAAAGGTACGAGCATGGGGGCTACCTGTGCTCCTAGTCTGGCCTGCTTGTATGTAGGCCAGTTTGAAAATAAGCACATTTACAATGAGGTGGCCCCTTTCTTCGAAAATGTAGCGGGCTGGTACCGCTACATTGATGACATTTTCCTCATATGGGAGGGTGACACTGACAAACTCAAAGAATTCCTGGCCTGGCTTAATCTGGGTGACCCAAATTTGAGGTTCACATTCCACTATAGCAAAGCCAGGGTAGACTTTCTAGATATTTCCATCAAAAACTCTAATAGCTGTTTGGAGGTTGAGTTGTTTACGAAACCCATGGCTAAAAACACTCTCCTTCATTTTTCCAGCTTTCATCCTAAATCCCAACGGGAAAGTATTCCCTTCATCCAATTCCTTCGTCTTCGAAGGAATTGTTCTGATTTACAGGATTTTTACAGACATGCGGAGGACTTGAAACGCAAATTTAGGGATAGAGGCTACCCTAAAAAACTCTTGACACACTCTCTAAAACGTGCTAGGTTTTATGACCGCAATGCACTAGTTAATAAACCTGCAGCTAAGAAAGAACTCCCTAACAAAGTAGTTTTTGTCAGCAAATTCTCCAACTTAAGCAACCAGATAAAAAACGTTGTGAACAATAATTGGCACATTATCAACTATGAAGAAGAGGTGAAACTAGAAAGACCACTGTATGCATTCAAAAAGAACAGCAATCTGAGGGACATGTTGGTGCATACGTACTATGAGGATAACAATCTGACACAAAGGACGATCACCAACAGCCCAGCATTAGGCAATGTTAGATGTGGCACATGCAATGTGTGTCCGCAATGCATACAAACCAAAGAAATCACCTACAATGGTTGCACCATCCATTCTAGAACGCTGAATAACTGTAGAAGCAAAAATGTTATCTATTTTCTACGTTGCCCGTGTAACCTGGGATACGTAGGAGAAACAGGGAGAGAGATTCGAGTCAGACTTCAAGAACATAGATCGGCCATCAAAACAAAAAAATTGACATCACCGTTGGTACCCCACTATCTTGAATTTGGGCATGGCGAAAATGATTTCGCCTGGTTCATTTTGGAAAAAGTTAAGCTTGATAAGAGAGGTGGCAATATTACTAGCAAGCGTAAGGCACGTGAACAATGGTACATCTCTCGTTTGAACTCAATAAGGAAAGGCCTCAACTCAAGAGAAGAATGGGAACGCTTTCTGGTTGTCTGACTATATATCTCATAAAAATGGGTTCCTTCTGGTAGTTTTGAAGGACGGAATGACCATGGAGGATAGCTGGTATCTATTTCTGTGATTATTCCGGTGTCCCCCTTTTTTAGTAAGATCCATGCTCTGTGAAATATGGTGACCCCAGCACCAGGTCCTATGTATGCCACTATTCTAGGTTAAATCAATGCTGTGCTATGAAGAAAGCTGAAACATGAACATTAAAGGACTTTATTCTATCAAAGTACTGTCCTCAATAGGGTTTGACGCTATTGTTATAATGGCAGTCTAGGTCATTTGTTAGTGTCAATATATTTTGACATCGAAAACTTACATATTTATCGCCGAAATATAGAAAGAAGTGTTGAGGATTAGATGCTCTAGTAGTACAGCGTGTCTCGGTTAATCAATATTAAAATATCGCTTTGATGACGAACACACTGTATGACTTGCTATGCCATTATGGTACATCTTAAACAGGAACTCTATCGGCTATATGGGAAAGGGTGCCGAGGTTTGACACTAACATAATATAGATAATCAAGAGGCTTGGTGTGCACTTCATAGACTTTTCGTTTTAAAAAAAACTTCTCTAAGATGGCGGATCATTCGCCAGTTGAATCTATGTAGTCGTACCTAGGGCTATCTTTGTAACCCGGAAGTACTTTTTCACTTCCGGTTTTTAAGACACGGGCCGGGGATTCGTGGGTTCCGTGTTCATTAGAATTGAAGGAATCCACTGTGCGGAGCTGACCGGACCCGAGTAAGGTAAGTGAACGGGGAGCCTACTTAGGAATTCATTGGCCGATTCTAACGAGATGCGCCATCATATTGATGTTTGCGATCTCTTTTTTGCAGGGAGTTACTAGATCCCAGATTTGGGACGATTTTACCCCTACCGACCTCTAGCCACATAAAGGAAACCTGTCTAAGGTAAATAGTGATTTACCTAGTTTTTTGAGGAGACTAGTAACCTACGTACTGTGCACTACGACAGATATAAGAACGCGTGTACTAGCACCATCTAGGCTCGTGTGCGCTGCTATAAGATTATACAGAGTTTTTTAGATATTGTGCAAGTTGCGCGTTTAATTGAGTACACTGTTTATCTGGGGAATATCAGTGTATACTCATGCCTAAATAGCCTGGTTAAAACGCAATGTGGAAAAGTTATGAACACGGATTAGAAAGCGGGTGAAGGGCAATGTTTTCAAAAATGAATGTTAGGTGCCTCAATATCAACAGTAATAGAAGCTGAACATAGGAGATCTGATTAGCTTGGGTTTATATTGCTTAAATAAGCATTTGCTTTATTTTAGAGGTCATCCGGGAGAATAAATGGTAGTTCTCAGAACTGAGACACACACAGCAAGAAATAAAGAAAAAAAGATAGAGGACCCGCATATACTAAATTGAAGAATTTGGTAAATATGAAGTTTTCTTCACTTTGACCAACTTGTTAGGAATTCTAGGTTTACATAAGAAAGTATGAATAACATATCTTTGTAATCTATATTAGGTAGGGTCCTTGTATAATTTTCAAGCCTATTTGGACACCTAAGAAAATATACAAAAACAACTACGACAAACATACTTAAAGAAGATATAAGGTAAAATTCTTAAATTTGCCCATAAAGTAAGAATGTAATGTTACGAATGCTTGAAGATACTAGCCTTCAGAAAAAAATTTCTTACTCAAACAGATTCATGATGAAATCAAAGCGCTGAGTAGTGGACTCAGTTTGGACAAGAGGGATCGGAATTCACTGATTTTTCTCTATAACTGTGAGTTTGATAATTAAAATAAACTTGGACTGGTTTAAATGACTAGTGTAATGAGGATAGCTTGTTAGAGTATCTTTATCTCAAAAGAATATAAATGAACTGCTCTTTCTGAGCGTTTCTTAGTACTTTGTGAGAATTTTTTTAAATCTTACTCTGTTAAATAGCATTAGCATTTACAGGTGACGGTGTGAGAGAATGTGTGTGTTCTATGTGTCCAAAAAAAAGTGATGAGTTAGGGTCATCGAAGTATATCAAATACTGTTTGTGGCAATGTACCAGGGGAGTCACTTATACTTTTTCGTTGTACATTTTTTTCAGATTTTAAATTTATTAAAATTGGGATCTACAACTAATCCTGAGGAAGGTGTTGGCTGTATACTGTGGCCTGCCGAAACGCGTCGATGCTCTAATATAAGGAAATCGCTTTGAAATCTGTATTGATAATGGTTCTGTGCCAAACATACTTTGGTTGAAATGTATTGTGGTTAGAACTGATTTATTTGTGAGCGAACGATTTCCTGTGTCTGAGTGGGATTATTTATCCTGTTCTCTTTTCCCAATTTTCTGTTTTACATGTATTGTGACTGTGATTTATTTCATTCATCTCCTGTGTATGATTTTTAAGAAAGTTTTTAACTCTTGTTTTAACATTTGGTAAATTGTTTACCTTTTAGGTGTATGTACAACATTTGGTTTGATGTGACAACCTTGATTAATTTGAAATAAATTTGCAACTAAGTAATTGGTTTGCTTTGTTGATACCGTATCTCATCCTGTTTGTGTGAAATCTGCATGTTTGAATGACGTTTGTTATCCATAGATCCAAGGGAGATCTTTCTTTTTGACTACGGTCCTGCTTGGCACCCCTCTCTCTTGGTTTGGGGTCCCTCTCTCTGTTTTTTAAAACTTTGAGCACAGCTCTTGTAGCTGGAGAGTCCTTTCTGTATATACATTTAGTCCGAACTAGAGCTTTCTGCCTGTTCATGGACCAATTTAGAACGTTTGGTTTTAGTGAAGACCAACTAAACAGAATTATCAACACTAAAAATGGCAATAAGATCACTGTTTTATCTAGTAAAGGTGAAAATTGGGGTAAACTACTAAATCTCAAAAAGAAGCTTATACGAACAGAAGCTCATGCCGAATTCCTGATCGAATATGTAAAATCGGGCACAATCCCAATTGGGTTACAAGTTCGTAATGAACCAGGCCTTTTCATAGAAAATAAAAAATTCCTTGAAACATGGGCCATGATTTCCAATAGATGCAGCCGTGATTGGATGCTCCTCATTATTGAGACTGCCCAAGAGTTGATTATTATAGAAAAAGAGGCAATAGACAAATTGGAAATAGAACTCAAAAATTGTCCCGCTCTTGAGGAAGCAAAGAAAAAACTAGATGATATAAATAGAGATGTAGATGTATATAGAGACTATCTGCTTAACAAAAAGACTAATAAATTAAGAAAAGATATGGATCGCTTCGCCCAGGAAAAGATTTATCCCTTTCTGAGAGAGAACTATTTTCAACTCAGAAATGAGAGCAACTGGGAAAGACCCCCACAGAGACAAGTGTACAATAGAGGTGGGAGAAAACAAGTCACTTTCTCAGAGACCTCAGGATCTAGTAGTGAGGATGATACTGGAATGAGAGAGGAGCCCACAAATAGGGTTAATACAAGAGACTATATACCTTTTTTAGACTCGCGCCCGAGGAGAGCACAGCGCTTCAATGGGAACTCGGGGAGGGGTCAAATGAACAGGGGCCCTCCACAGCAACAGGAATACATGCGCACGAGGAGTCAACGGTACTGGCGACAGACCGAGCACCAGTAATTAACCTGTCAGACAAATCCCTAAGTGATATGGAGATTAGTATCCTTAGTAAAGGTTTTAGCTTTGTTCCGTCCACCACTATAGATAGATTCCAATTAGAGAAAGATTTACGCTCATTCTTCAGAAAAATCAGACTAAGGCGATTTTTTGAAAATCGGGAAAGTTTGGAACGGGTCAATGTGTCGGGTCTTAAACCTAAGTCATCATTTACCCCAACATTGGCTATGGTAGGGAGAAACATTGAAGTCTTTGAGAAAGCAGTTGAGAGTGATATTGCCAACATTCTTAGTAGACAGAATAGAACGGATCTTGGACAGAACATCAATAGAAATGAGAGACAGGCTTTAAATTCCCTTAAAACAGACAGGAGTATAACGATAAAGCCTGCAGATAAGGGAGGTGGTGTTGTTGTTTTTAACACCAGAGACTATGAGCGTAGAATGTATGAATTGCTCAATGTCGGGGAACACTATAAACGAACAAATGTGCACAGCTTAGCAGCTGTGGCCAGAGAGTGTCTCGATCTTTTGAGAGAAGCAAAAGAGAATTCCTGGATCTGTGACGATGAGTTTAAATTTCTTAATAACTTGGAGCCCAGAACTCCTGCTATATACGGTCTACCAAAAATCCACAAACATGCTACTGATCCACCTATGAGACCAATAGTGAGTAGTATTAATTCTCTCTTGGAACCGGTTAGTAAATACGTGGACCATTTCTTACGTCCTATTGTCTCCAATTTACGATCATATGTGAGGGATTCGGCCCATATTATCTCTCTGGTGGAAGGCAGACCTTTCTGTGGAGAGACTCAATGTCTAGTTACACTGGACATTGAGTCTCTCTACACCAACATCCCTCAAAATGATACGGTAGAGGTGATTCGAGAGCTACTTAGGGATCAGGATCTTGGTGGAGCCAATGCTGACTTCATTGTCAGCTGTGTTAGCCTCATCCTGAAGAACAATGTATTTCTGTTTAAGGAGGAATACTTTAAACAGTTGAAAGGTACGAGCATGGGGGCTACCTGTGCTCCTAGTCTGGCCTGCTTGTATGTAGGCCAGTTTGAAAATAAGCACATTTACAATGAGGTGGCCCCTTTCTTCGAAAATGTAGCGGGCTGGTACCGCTACATTGATGACATTTTCCTCATATGGGAGGGTGACACTGACAAACTCAAAGAATTCCTGGCCTGGCTTAATCTGGGTGACCCAAATTTGAGGTTCACATTCCACTATAGCAAAGCCAGGGTAGACTTTCTAGATATTTCCATCAAAAACTCTAATAGCTGTTTGGAGGTTGAGTTGTTTACGAAACCCATGGCTAAAAACACTCTCCTTCATTTTTCCAGCTTTCATCCTAAATCCCAACGGGAAAGTATTCCCTTCAGCCAATTCCTTCGTCTTCGAAGGAATTGTTCTGATTTACAGGATTTTTACAGACATGCGGAGGACTTGAAACGCAAATTTAGGGATAGAGGCTACCCTAAAAAACTCTTGACACACTCTCTAAAACGTGCTAGGTTTTATGACCGCAATGCACTAGTTAATAAACCTGCAGCTAAGAAAGAACTCCCTAACAAAGTAGTTTTTGTCAGCAAATTCTCCAACTTAAGCAACCAGATAAAAAACGTTGTGAACAAGAATTGGCACATTATCAACTATGAAGAAGAGGTGAAACTAGAAAGACCACTATATGCATTCAAAAAGAACAGCAATCTGAGGGACATGTTGGTGCATACGTACTATGAGGATAACAATCTGACACAAAGGACGATCACCAACAGCCCAGCATTAGGCAATGTTAGATGTGGCACATGCAATGTGTGTCCGCAATGCATACAAACCAAAGAAATCACCTACAATGGTTGCACCATCCATTCTAGAACGCTGAATAACTGTAGAAGCAAAAATGTTATCTATTTTCTACGTTGCCCGTGTAACCTGGGATACGTAGGAGAAACAGGGAGAGAGATTCGAGTCAGACTTCAAGAACATAGATCGGCCATCAAAACAAAAAAATTGACATCACCGTTGGTACCCCACTATCTTGAATTTGGGCATGGCGAAAATGATTTCGCCTGGTTCATTTTGGAAAAAGTTAAGCTTGATAAGAGAGGTGGCAATATTACTAGCAAGCGTAAGGCACGTGAACAATGGTACATCTCTCGTTTGAACTCAATAAGGAAAGGCCTCAACTCAAGAGAAGAATGGGAACGCTTTCTGGTTGTCTGACTATATATCTCATAAAAATGGGTTCCTTCTGGTTGTTTTGAAGGACGGAATGACCATGGAGGATAGCTGGTATCTATTTCTGTGATTATTCCGGTGTCCCCCTTTTTTAGTAAGATCCATGCTCTGTGAAATATGGTGACCCCAGCACCAGGTCCTATGTATGCCACTATTCTAGGTTAAATCAATGCTGTGCTATGAAGAAAGCTGAAACATGAACATTAAAGGACTTTATTCTATCAAAGTACTGTCCTCAATAGGGTTTGACGCTATTGTTATAATGGCAGTCTAGGTCATTTGTTAGTGTCAATATATTTTGACATCGAAAACTTACATATTTATCGCCGAAATATAGAAAGAAGTGTTGAGGATTAGATGCTCTAGTAGTACAGCGTGTCTCGGTTAATCAATATTAAAATATCGCTTTGATGACGAACACACTGTATGACTTGCTATGCCATTATGGTACATCTTAAACAGGAACTCTATCGGCTATATGGGAAAGGGTGCCGAGGTTTGACACTAACATAATATAGATAATCAAGAGGCTTGGTGTGCACTTCATAGACTTTTCGTTTTAAAAAAAACTTCTCTAAGATGGCGGATCATTCGCCAGTTGAATCTATGTAGTCGTACCTAGGGCTATCTTTGTAACCCGGAAGTACTTTTTCACTTCCGGTTTTTAAGACACGGGCCGGTATTTAAACTGAGGGGATTCGTGGGTTCCGTGTTCATTAGAATTGAAGGAATCCACTGTGCGGAGCTGACCGGACCCGAGTAAGGTAAGTGAACGGGGAGCCTACTTAGGAATTCATTGGCCGATTCTAACGAGATGCGCCATCATATTGATGTTTGCGATCTCTTTTTTGCAGGGAGTTACTAGATCCCAGATTTGGGACGATTTTACCCCTACCGACCTCTAGCCACATAAAGGAAACCTGTCTAAGGTAAATAGTGATTTACCTAGTTTTTTGAGGAGACTAGTAACCTACGTACTGTGCACTACGACAGATATAAGAACGCGTGTACTAGCACCATCTAGGCTCGTGTGCGCTGCTATAAGATTATACAGAGTTTTTTAGATATTGTGCAAGTTGCGCGTTTAATTGAGTACACTGTTTATCTGGGGAATATCAGTGTATACTCATGCCTAAATAGCCTGGTTAAAACGCAATGTGGAAAAGTTATGAACACGGATTAGAAAGCGGGTGAAGGGCAATGTTTTCAAAAATGAATGTTAGGTGCCTCAATATTAACAGTAATAGAAGCTGAACATAGGAGATCTGATTAGCTTGGGTTGATATTGCTTAAATAAGCATTTGCTTTATTTTAGAGGTCATCCGGGAGAATAAATGGTAGCTCTCAGAACTGAGACACACACAGCAAGAAATAAAGAAAAAGAGATAGAGGACCCGCATATACTAAATTGAAGAATTTGGTAAATATGAAGTTTTCTTCACTTTGACCAACTTGTTAGGAATTCTAGCTTTACATAAGAAAGTATGAATAACATATCTTTGTAATCTATATTAGGTAGGGTCCTTGTATAATTTTCAAGCCTATTTGGACACCTAAGAAAATATACAAAAACAACTACGACAAACATACTTAAAGAAGATATAAGGTAAAATTCTTAAATTTGCCCATAAAGTAAGAATGTAATGTTACGAATGCTTGAAGATACTAGCCTTCAGAAAAAAATTTCTTACTCAAACAGATCCATGATGAAATCAAAGCGCTGAGTAGTGGACTCAGTTTGGACAAGAGGGATCGGAATTCACTGATTTTTCTCTATAACTGTGAGTTTGATAATTAAAATAAACTTGGACTGGTTTAAATGACTAGTGTAATGAGGATAGCTTGTTAGAGTATCTTTATCTCAAAAGAATATAAATGAACTGCTCTATCTGAGCGTTTCTTAGTACTTTGTGAGAATTTTTTTAAATCTTACTCTGTTAAATAGCATTAGCATTTACAGGTGACGGTGTGAGAGAATGTGTGTGTTCTATGTGTCCAAAAAAAAGTGATGAGTTAGGGTCATCGAAGTATATCAAATACTGTTTGTGGCAATGTACCAGGGGAGTCACTTATACTTTTTCGTTGTACATTTTTTTCAGATTTTAAATTTATTAAAATTGGGATCTACAACTAATCCTGAGGAAGGTGTTGGCTGTATACTGTGGCCTGCCGAAACGCGTCGATGCTCTAATATAAGGAAATCGCTTTGAAATCTGTATTGTTTATGGTTCTGTGCCAAACATACTTTGGTTGAAATGTATTGTGGTTAGAACTGATTTATTTGTGAGCGAACGATTTCCTGTGTCTGAGTGGGATTATTTATCCTGTTCTCTTTTCCCAATTTTCTGTTTTACATGTATTGTGACTGTGATTTATTTCATTCATCTCCTGTGTATGATTTTTAAGAAAGTTTTTAACTCTTGTTTTAACATTTGGTAAATTGTTTACCTTTTAGGTGTATGTACAACATTTGGTTTGATGTGACAACCTTGATTAATTTGAAATAAATTTGCAACTAAGTAATTGGTTTGCTTCGTTGATACCGTATCTCATCCTGTTTGTGTGAAATCTGCATGTTTGAATGACGTTTGTTATCCATAGATCCAAGGGAGATCTTTCTTTTTGACTACGGTCCTGCTTGGCACCCCTCTCTCTTGGTTTGGGGTCCCTCTCTCTGTTTTTTAAAGCGTCCTGTAACTGACCAGAGTTTTCACATTCCCATATACCGCTTCTGGACTTAACTGAGACTTATGTGCCTCGGTATGAATATCATATAGTATAGTCAGAGCTCTTTCCCTGTTATAGACTTGCTCCCACAATGAGATGAGGCGTCCAGCCATGTGTGCTAACGCATGCTGCTGCATCACCGGTTCATAATCTTTCATGGTGCTCCATATGTCAGACAGGGTATAAATGGGTTGCCGCATCCATTGGGATGCCTGTACTGCAATGGTCTCCTTTTCCTCGGTTCCTAGGGCTGATCGAGTGAACAGCTTCTTGCCATCTAATGAACCGGCCGGATGTACTGGGGTTGAGACAGCTGCAAAAGGAGTTGCACTCGCAGAAGAGAGGTCAAGGCAGAGGGAGACTGTATGGCCCCTGGTGACACTTCGTAGCATAGGCGTACTCGCCGTCGCTACTACATCGCCCACAGTTCCATGGGGCAACTTGCTGGTATGACGAGCAGTGTGCGGCCATTTATACCTAATTCATTACGGCTCTCCTGAGCTACCGGACTGACGAGTCTTTGACCGGCACCTGCGCGCCTTGAAAGGTACTTTACCTATTTTTAATTGCAGGCAGTCTACACGGCACCCCTCCACACTTACCTACTCCCTGCTGACGAGAGGCAACTACCTCGAAACACGTGTCCAGGGATGGCTAATGCGACACATACTTATTCTTACACTTCGTAGCATAGGCGTACTCGCCGTCGCTACTACATCGCCCACAGTTCCATGGGGCAACTTGCTGGTATGACGAGCAGTGTGCGGCCATTTATACCTAATGAATATCATATAGTATAGTCAGAGCTCTTTCCCTGTTATAGACTTGCTCCCACAATGAGATGAGGCGTCCAGCCATGTGTGCTAACGCATGCTGCTGCATCACCGGTTCATAATCTTTCATGGTGCTCCATATGTCAGACAGGGTATAAATGGGTTGCCGCATCCATTGGGATGCCTGTACTGCAATGGTCTCCTTTTCCTCGGTTCCTAGGGCTGATCGAGTGAACAGCTTCTTGCCATCTAATGAACCGGCCGGATGTACTGGGGTTGAGACAGCTGCAAAAGGAGTTGCACTCGCAGAAGAGAGGTCAAGGCAGAGGGAGACTGTATGGCCCCTGGTGACAACTGGGGAGCTTCAGCTGCTGCGGTCGACAACAAATTGGGCAATAAAGCCATAACTTCCGAGACAGAGGAAGACAGCCGAGAGAGATCGGTGACAGGCGCGAGGGAGGGAGGCTGAGGCGCCGATGCAACCGGCGTTGCTGTGGAGGCAACTAGAGCCGGCGTAGGGGCGACTGTCCCTGCCCCAGCCGATACAATAGCTGCTGATACCTCCGGATATAAACGTTGCGGGACATATGGGGGCGGTGGCCGCATGTCCAATAAGTCTTCTATTTCATCCTCTGCATTCGGTCGGGCCACATAACTTTTATCGACCTTCAATCTAAACTCCCGATTCATACAATCGATTCCTTTCTCTACCCTCGCTCTGTCATAGGCTACAGCTTTCTGAGTTATGGTCTGCCCAGCCTTAGCTCTCGCTAGTTTCTCCCCCCTCATCCGTCTCTGTTTGGCTTCTTTCTGCCAGGCGTTTAAGGCATCAAATATAGATTGCCTACTGTGCCTAGAAAATAGTTGTTCCTGTAAAAAGGCAATTTTCTTTTCATCAAATGAACCAGTCTTTGGCCACTGCAACTCTTCATTACCTTTAGTATACTTATGCCACAAGGTGTTGAACAATATGGGGGCAATTCCATGCTTCACATACATGAAATGGCTAGGGCTGCCCTCTGGAGGGGCGGGCTGACTCTCAGCCAAACGAGAGTCGCTGGTCCGGCAACAACAACCAAAACAATTCAATTTGCTGAAACACAACATATTGGTTAGTGGACAGGCACAAATAACATACAACAGACTTTACATCACAGATAACATGTATGTCGACATTATTCTCTGCAGTTCAACCTATCCAAACTTGATGCATCCAAACAAACGAACCGAGCCCGTCGACTCCCGTTCGTGGAGAATTATTCAAAAGGGACCAACAGAATCACAACAAGCAGCCTCCCAACAGACTGGCAAGAGGCTGTCAGACAGGGGTAACCACGAACTGAACTACGGACCATCGCATGACCTCCCTGGTTCACCACTGAGACTGTTCTGATGAAGTCCAAGCCGTACTTCAGATATGTCTCATGGCTTCCCAGTTACAGCCACAGGCTTTTCCGAGTGCAATCCGGCTGTGCATTACTCACAGGTAACAACTAGGCATCTGATCAGTATCTCAAAATCACAACAAGATCCGCGGAGTCTCTACAGTCAGTCCCTACCGGACCACCCTGCAAGACCTCCGTAATTCTCCTAGGGTACCCACGACCCCTCAAATCAAATACAGTTAACTGTTCCAAATGCACCGCTTTAATAGCGCGTGCTTCAAACACATGCACCGCTCAACAGCGCATGCTTCAAACAAACAAATTACTCACCGGTTGCACCCAGGTACGAATGTTCGTTCTCCGCTGCCAACTTCTTACGACCAACACGGTCAGTTCCTGGGTTTCAGCCCGTAGGACCCCGGTGAAGGGCGACTAGCAGCAGAGGGCACCCCGATCGGGCGCACGGAGTGGACGTGAACTCCCCTCCGCCCACCCGGCCAAGACGCCCTCGATCCTGCCACCCGAATACGGGGGAGGAAAGACCCTATCACGAGGTCCCTTCGTGGTCGCCAACTGTAGTAATCTAAATAGTAATCCAAAGGGCCACACTTACCAGTGGCCCGCAATATCAAGTCAATAATAAGCAGTTGGCAACGTAGAAGGTTCAAGCGTTTATTGGCCACGATAGAACTCTACATAGAGGAGCCTCATCGATCCTCACCCATCAGGTGCGCCGAGGAAGACTGCTGGCCCCTTGACAGAATCATACTTATATACATAACAGATTCAGCATACAAAGCATTGCAAGTGGAAAAACACCAGTTAGCCCTAGAGCTCCTAAATGAGCTCATACCATCGGCACACATAAGGTTACTATCTTCTGCAGAGAA
The DNA here is from genome assembly GCF_964204655.1 of Triturus cristatus. Taxonomy (NCBI): domain Eukaryota; kingdom Metazoa; phylum Chordata; class Amphibia; order Caudata; family Salamandridae; genus Triturus; species Triturus cristatus. Next base: position 1,044,109,583 of record NC_140588.1, read on the forward strand.
GGTCGGCGGGGTGACTCCCTTTCGTCTCGGGCCCAGAGGAATTTCTCTTGATACTCCCTACTGCAGATGAGACCTTGGGCCTTAGTCGTAAATACAATTCACCCTGTCTCTAGGCTGGTACGAGCTAAATCACACAGACGGTGTTCAGAGAGAACCACGTGATCTGAGGCACAACTGGTCATAATCTAAGATGGCCGCAGTATGGCTTTTCGACCCTTTCTATCATGCAAGACACGGAGAATGAGTGGGCCATCTTATAAAACAGTTCTCGTTGTTTATGGAGTAGGAATACAGACCAAGATACGTTATGCTAACTTCACATACTGACTTGAATCCCACAACCCCACCATAGCCTTTGTTATTTTTATGATTTTAATTGATGTGCAATTAAGGAGGAGTGAGACTTAACACCAACACAGTGACAAGGGCTTTTTAAGGTGAACATGTTTTAATGGAGTGCTTAAAAATATTTTGGAAACTAGATTCACTTAGGAAATTGATTTTTCAAATATATATATACATACATATATCTATCATATAGATAGATAGATAGATAGATAGCTAGATAGATAGATGATAGATAGATAGAAGATAGATAGATAGATAGATAGATAGATAGATAGATAGATAGATAGATAGATAGATAGATAGATAGATAGATAGATAGATAGATAGATAGATAGATAGATAGATAGATAGATAGATAGATAGATAGATAGATAGATGTTTGGAGCAACACTTAATTATTTAGACATTTTAAAAAATAAAATAATAAGATAAGGACTTAATAGTAAAACAAATAACAACAGAACAACAAAAATGGAATCTGAAATAATTGTAAATAACCCTATTAGTCCTGCACGAGGTGTGGTGTGAGCCTTGCCACCTTTCTGCATCTGACCTGGACATGCAATACGATAGAAACATTTTGGACTGATTTGGTGGAGTCAATTAGGGGGGTGCCAGCGCTGTAGCTGAAGGTGACTATTAAACAATGCTTCTTGGGGTTGATTCCCAGGCTAAAATAAGGTTGCAAAATATGGAATAGATTTGAGTCTTTGGGGCTACTCCTAGCTATCGCCATACATTGGCTTTCTCCATTTGCCCCCAGGTTCCAATCCTGGACAGTGATCTTGTATGAGTGGGCAGTGACGGAGAAGCATAGAGTGCATCAGGTAAGAGTGGATAAGCATGTGGAGTGGGATCTCGGGTTATGGTCAGTCGGCTAGTGGACCCTTCAATGTTCCAGAATATACGGGAGGCTACCCAAAAAAACCCAGTTAATTCAATCAGTCAGTACTTGTAGAGTGCGGCATATCACCAACGAGAGTATCCATAACTGAAAGATTAGGAAATTATCTGAGTGAGGCGCGCAATGCCCCTTGGGTTCAAAGGGCTTCAGCCCCACGCCCCCCCATCATGTGTGGCAGCCCCGGCTGAGACAGCTTCCCATGCGCACAATGCTGCACACAAGTACTTCACAGGTCTTCAAAAGACCATTTACTTGCTAACGAGGCTTTGTTGTTTTTTCACCCCTTGTTAGAGCCCCTACATCTCCACTCTGCCTATTGCTTGAAGAATTAGGCCCCGCCCCACGAAATTTACCCCCCCCCCCAAATTTGGCTCTAGTTGAGTCTCTGATCTGAGTAGTCTAAGAGGAGGTGGGGATGGGAGAGAGTGTATGGGGGTTACAAGAAGAACGAGGATGACATGTACTAAAGCATTGCTTGGAATGGAAATGGAAAGATGTGAGAAAACTGAATGTAATATCGCTTCCACTGACTATATATTGTGCGTTTACTGATCTATGAGATCCTTTCGAAGTTGAGTACTTCCGAAAGTTACGTGCTATGCTTTATATTAATTTTGGACGATAAAATAACAAATAACGATTTTTTTTTAAACCTTGTAGCCCAAACTAAATGCAATCCTCACTAAACAATACGAAGTAATAATTTAGAGCACGGGTACTCCTTTCTTGGTGGCCCGCCTTCCTTGGTGGCCCGCGGACCTTGCAGACATCGTACCTGTGTTTTAAAAAAAAAAATTAATGAGTGTTCCCAAACACTGCCGGTTGCACCAGCGAGACTCTGCTCTGTGGGGGCCGGGCGGTTCCAGGGATAGTCAGAGTGGAGCTGCGGGGCTTAAGAAGAGGTGAAATACAACAAAGCCTCATTAACATGCAAATGGCCTTTTAAAGACCTGTGAAGTGCTCGGTGTGGCTGTTAGTTTGCCCCGGAAGCTGTCTCAGCCCCGGCTGACACACACGCAGGGTGAGATGACAGAGTGAGGGAGACAGAGTGAGGGAGAGGGAGGAGACAGAGAGAGAGACGGAGACAGAGAGAGAGAGGGAGTGAGACAGTCAGAGTGAGGGAGACAGAGGGAGACAGGGAGAGAGGGAGGGAGAGAGAGGGAGACAGAGAGAGGGAGGGAGACAGAGAGAGATATATGTGTATATGCCGGGTCTGGTGGCTCAGTGGACGAAGGCGTCCGCTGCAGGGACCTGTGTTTAACCTCATGGTCACAGTTTTTTTGTGGCTCTAGCCCCGCCCCCCTTCCCCACTGAACCCTCCCTCACCAGTGCGGCCCTCGGCCACACACCACACTGTAAATTTGCCCCCCTCCCCCCACCTGAGAGAAAGTTTGTGAGTAACCATGGTTTAGAGCGTAAATGCCTGGGAATTAGTGACGTTCAACCGTGTGACCCTGCCCAAAGTAAACCAGGTTTGTTCCTAAACTCATTTTTAACCATAAATCGAGTGATAATTATTTAACAGCACTTCAAAGCAGCAGAAGTGTGATTTGAGGCGCTTTGTAAAACCACATTATTGGTGTTGTTTCCATTAATAGTATTCTTTTACTGTTCTTTGCTTTTACTTTCAAGGAATCTGTGGAGGGGCATTGTCTGCGCCCCCTCAGAGGGCGATGAAAGGGAAACACGAGCCTGGTTGCTGGAGATAGCGCGCGCGGGCCTGGCAGCGCGCGGCGGCTTATGCGCGCGCACTCTATCAGAGATGGCCGCCCGGGCATGCTTCAGAGCTGTCGGGTCCAAGCCCTCCCATAAATAACGCGTTGTGTTTGGTTCCAGGCGGCCCTCCCGGCTGCCATCCACTGTCAGCATTCCTCTCAGGCATGGTCTGTGTCACGCTCACACGCCCCCACCAGCTGCCAGCAGAGATAAGGACACGGAAACCATTAGCATATATCTTAGCTGTGGTTGAGAGATCCAGAGCGGTTCACCCCCCCCCCCCCCCCCGGATCGTGGCCTGTATCGGTGGCCAGTCAGCCTTCCGTGGCCCTAAGATGTCACAAGTTTAAGGTTCTCGCCCTGGTAAATTCACGTGCTTACTGTCTCCTCCCCAACCACGTTCTGGCTGACAGATTGATTCGTGCACAACTGAACTCCTTCCGACTGTCCCCAAACATTTGCACCTCTCAACCTGACAATTTGGTGATCGTCTGCTCTTCAGAAAAGCTGTTAGAATGCGCCTCCCTCTTAAAGGCAGTCCTGGCCCAGTGCCAAGCCTTCTGCCTTACCACCGAGTAATCCTTGGCTGAACACTCGCTTTACAAATTCTCACTCATTCCTTCATGTATTCATTCATTCACTCACTAATAATGCCCCTTCCGTAACTAAAGTTTGCTTAAAGAGTCAGAATTTGTTTCTGCAACACATACGTCACAGACTCCACTGGGCTGGTGTACTGAGATGAAGTGCGCACCCCCTTGAAAATTGGCCTTTTGTGCGGTCCTGATGTAGACACCTGTCTCAGACAGCATTATGTACAGTATTATTTGGTCAGCCGCATACTCGTGATAGGATGGTTTGTCTATTCCAATGCTACTCCCAATTCAATACTTTCCTGTTTTTGTTCCACCCCTGGAGCATACAGGTTTCACCTTCCTTTTTGACTGGTTCATTGTAATTTTCCACTGCTGACATCAGGGAACCTGTTTTCTTCTTTTATGTTTTTTACATCAATTATGATTTGGCACCGCATGGGGAGTGAATGGCCCACTCCTTTCTCTCTCTTTTTGTCACAATACTAGAGCACAGACCTGTTTTTCTTTTCTCCTGTGGAAACTGCATGGATTCAGAGTGTGGAACTTCTCCCAGATTCAGCTCCAAGGTGATGAATGAATGCTTGCATGAATAAACATAGTTCTAGTTAGGTGAGAATTTCAGTGACAACGTAATGTTTTAAACGCACACAACCACTTAAATGCCCCATGGATGGTTAGCTCTGGTTTCTATAACTCGTGCCTGAGGCCGGCTTTAGCATTGGTGGTGCCTGGTGCGACACTGTTTGTTGCGCCTCTCCGCTACCACTCTCCAGTGGTCACTTCATAGCCATTTTCACATTAATTTAATTTCTTTTATGGTGTCACTCATCCCAAGTAGGGGGTCCGAGCACTTTACATACAAGTACACGTATTACGCTGAGACAATGGTTCATACAAATGTGTAAATCAATATATAGGAAATGTCGCACGAGACAACGGGGGATACAAGGATTTGGAGTCACATGTAATCTGTACTGGTAGCCATTATATGTTACAAATCCTTAATGTGGGAAATCATACGCTCAGGATTGAAAACATAACATAGTGGTTTGATTTGTGTATCACTACAGAAAGAAGCATTGTTTACCAACCTTAAAATGAGGAAATATTGAGGAAAAAAATTACCTTCTAAACTCTCGCTTTTCAGTCTGCATGCAGCTCTTTGATGCCTGTTGGTAACTCACTGTGTTATATTCAAAGGTTTGTAACTTCTAAACTGCAAGTAACAAAAAGATCTCTGTGACAAAACCCACTGAACTATCCACAAATAAGTATAAATCTGTGATAGGCATGTTACAAGTTGTACTTTGCAACAGGCACATTAACACACTATGCTACTTTGTGATGAGTGAAAACTGTGACTAGACAAAACACAGGACTCTTCAGCAAGTACATTAACCACCAGAGTTATCTTGCCATAAGTACTACAAACACATTGCATAAAAAGTGCTCTTCCAGGGCTCACTCATGGCTGGGACGCACCACAGCGTGTTCGTGCAAATACTTGCCGGTGACAGGTCACAGGTGGTGGCCACTGCAGTCACTAGTGGAATTGGATGACAGCCTTTTTTGTGGGAGGGATCTATACTGTGACCCAGTATCTCAATCCTTCATCCTTCAAATGTTAAAAACACAAAGACTGCTGTTAATAAGTGCCCCAAAGCTGTATCTAACTCTGAGATGCAGCTTTGCAGTGTCAGCTATAAACCTGTTAATTCTGATATTCAAATGATATTAATATAATATTAGCAGCTGACAGCTTAGTTATCTCCAACTTCTAGGACCTTGAGGGCATGAAATCTCTCACATTCCACACTGAAATGCTAGAATTTAAAAAATCCGTAAAGCAGAAAATTGATGAAGCCAGGATTAATTATGGAGCAAAACCCCAGGAGTGGACTGGAGGGGCTCATGTGATGGCCAGGATCACTGTACGCCGAGCCTCTTCAAAATATCTCAATAGCTCTTTTTATTTAAGTAAAATGCTCATACTGCAACTGTCGTGCAAGTTTATGTAAACGTTTCACATATGCAAAACAAGGAGGGCCAGACGTACGACCCTTTCATTTAGCGCCTCGCAATTTGCGACTCATTGCGAGTCGCAATTTGCGAGGCTCTAAATCAAATGTACAACAGTGTTATTACACTGTTTTGCGATTCCCAATGGGGTCGCAAATTGCGAGGCTCATTCATATTAATGAGAGCCTCTTGCAATTTGTAAGGCCATTGGGAATGCCAGCCCTCCCAGGGATGGTGGTCTGCTGGGCTCAGCACACCACCATGTCTGGGACTGCTTTTCAATAAAGCAGCTTTTTTTTTTAAATGCAGCCCATTTTCCTCAAAGGAAAACGGGATGCATTTAAAAAAAAAAAATGAAACTTTTTGTTTCATTTTTTTAAGGGCAAGCAGTGGTCTCTGGGACCCCTGCCTGCTCTTAAAAATCATTTTCCAACATACTCCCAATGGGAAAGTGGTACTTTGGGGACCCCCTCCCCTTTGCGAGTGGTTTACCACCTACTTGAGCAGCTCCATCATGGCGGAGGAGCATCGCCCCACTGCCCCAAGCCAGCAGTTGAAAAATAAAATGATAATAAAACAATTCTAATATCATTTTATTTTTGAAGTGACTGGCTGAGCCATGCATGTGTAGGGAGGGGTGCCGCGGGGCCATGACAGGGAGGCGGAGTAATGGGCACTGTAAATGCACACGCCGGTTTGGGTGTCTGTCGTCGAACGGGCAAACCGACGTGCACACTTAGGTTTCTCCAACCAGTGGTCGAAGTGGGCGGGAACGGAGGGGCATGGCGTGCCCCTACTTATTTAATTTAGCAAAGTCCGTTCCCCTACTTCTTCATTTCAAAAATGCGTCCCGGGACGGCAGGAATGCTCTGAGCTTAAAAAAAAAAAACTACAGGATCATCCAGGCCGGTGCTGCATAGCGAGAAAGGCCTCTGCAGCTGCCAGGACCCCCTCCCTATTCCCCACTGTATCTGTGGGCAGAGGCCTGCCCAGCAGCACTGTAGGAGCCGAGGTGCAATGGAGGAGCAATCAATCAGCACAAAAACCTGGTTACCTCTGATGGGCCCGGTGATTTACACCTCATTTAGTGAGGAGGCCACCCACCTGCCCTCACTGTGACCAATACAATGGACACATTAGGACGCATTGGCGGCCCCGCCCTTGACCTCATCTGCCCTTTATTTTCCAGCTCACCCAGACTGACGATGCCACACGGAAAGGAAGAGGACTTCATGTGGAATTCTGTGGCAGACTGTGCTCAAACATTGGCGCTTTTTAAAACAAGCATTTGCAATGCAATAGGTCTCGCATTTACATGGGTCTGAGCTATTGACATAGCAAATAACAATGCCTTTTATTTTTGTTTTAGTTTTTAAAACATAAATAAAAGGCAATCATTTACAATGCCGATAGCTTAAACTCGCGTAAACGGGAGACCTATTGCATTGCAAATGCTTGTTCTTTATTATTACGTAACAGAACACTTTTAAATACTTACGTTTTAGATGTGTGCTGTAAAAGCATCTCATATGTTTGATTTAATGGACTATAAAACTATTCCGCGGAGCCTATTACATTTTGCCACAAATGCAAGTCACTGCAGAGATGCAGCTGCACGTCTTACGGTTAATGAGCGAGGCGCTATAAGACTGCACTCGCCCTCTGTGGTCTGAACATGTCTTGGGTGGTCTGTTACATATTAGCAACAGCCGCACGTGCTGCCTCTGTGAGCCTTTAGGAAGTGTCGATAGCCATGTTTGTTCCCTTTTGTCTCCTCATCACCGTGCAGTGAATTCACTCGTGAGTGCACGGCACTAATGGATGCCGTGCAGTGAATTCACCCATGAGTGCACCGCTCTGATGGATTCTGTGCAGTGAATTTACCTGTGAGTGCATGGCTCTGGTCTATTCCATGCAGTGAATTCACTTATGAGTGCACGGCTCTGGTGGTTTCTGTGCAGTGAATTCACCTGTGAGTGCACACTCTGGTGGATTCTATACAGTAAATTCACCCATGAGAGAATGGCTCTGGTTTATTCCATGCAGTGAATTCACCTGTGAGTGCACGGCTCTGGTGGATTTCCCGCAGTGAATTCACCTGTAAGTGCACCGCTCTGATGGATTCCGTGCAGTAAATTCACCCCTGAGTGCACGGCTCTGATCAATGTCGTGCAGTGAATTCAGCCGTGAGTGTACTGCTCTGGTCTATTTCATGCAGTGAATTCACCTGTGAGTGCACGACTCTGGTGGATTCCCCGCAGTGAATGCACCCGTGAGTGCACCGCTCCGATGGATTCCGTGCAGTGAATTCACCTGTGAGTGCACTGCTCTGGTATATTTTGTGCACTGAATTCACCTGCGAGTGCACGCTCTGGTGGATTCTGTGCAGTAAATTCACCCATGAGTGCACGGCTCTGATCGATGCTGTGCAGTGAATTCACCCGTGAGTGTACTGCTCTGGTCTATTCCATGCACTGAATTCCCTGTGAGTGAACGGCTCCAGTGGATTCCGTGCAGTGAATTAACCCATGAGTGCACCGCTCTGATGGATTCCGTGCAGTTAATTCACCCGTGAGTGCACGGCTCTGATGGATTCCGTGCAGTGAATTTACTTGTGAGTGCACAGCTCTGGTCTATTCCATGCAGTGAATTCACTCATGAGTGCATGGCTCTGGTGGATTCCGTGCAGTGAATTCACCTGTGAGTGCACGCTCCGGTGGATTCTGTGCAGTAAATTCACCTGTGAGTGCGCGCCTCTGGTCTATTCCATGCAGTGAATTCACCTGTGAGTGCACGACTCTGGTGGTTCCCCCGTAGTGAATTCACCTGTGAGTGCACCGCTCTGATGGATGCAACTGTAAGAGTATTGAACAGCAGCCTATGAAAACAAATACAGATTCGGACTGTTGAGATCTAGTTACATTGATATGCCCATCATGGAGTGTATGCTGAACCCCTAGCTGGAGGAAAGGTTAGTTTGTCACAGCTCTCACGTTCTGCTTATCTACCAGAACAGCAGTGACTTTGTCACTGAGGTCACAGGACCCTTGAGGCCAGTCCGCCTCACACATTGGTGCCTCCATTGGCCTTGTTCCAGTGGTATTAATGCAACTCACCAGGGATTGGCAATGCAGGATTTGCATGCACACCAGGCTAAGGGGCATGTTTACAAGGGCCTTGCGTCATGCTTGCACCATGGAATGTGGTAAATGCACGTCACAAATCTGCAAATCATATTTATGAAGCCACTTTGCATGGCTTTGAATGGTTTCATAAATATGGAGTAAATCAACACAGCGCAAATTGCTGCTTTGACTTACTCTGCACAAGGGAGGCGTTGCAGTGGGTGTTCCCACTCAACTCTCCCGTTTTTTATGCATTCCCAGATTTACAAGGACTTGTAAACCTGGGACTGATTCCAAATCCGACGCCTCCCCAAGGGAGGCACAACAAGGAGAAAAATCTTTATTTCTCCCTGTTTTCCTCTTTCTATGTGTGCAGCACTCATACAAAGAAGAAAAAGCCTCTCAGGTTTGCTTTTGTGCACAAAAACAAGGCTGCATGCAATGGAGGTACCCTTGCACCATGGTGCAAGGGTGCCTGCGTTGGCGCTAGGCTGACGAAACGGCACCAGCACACTTGGAAAGGGCAGGAATGCACCGTATTGGATAAAGACGGTGCATTTCTGCCCTTTCCCTGTGACCCAGGGCAGCACAGCAAAGTAACTTGATGCGTTGCACCACCATTCCCGTAAATATGTCCCTAAATTCTCAAACTTCACGGTGTCTCTTTGCTTCAAGCAGCAAGCACTTTTATCATGTGCTGCCTGCTTTTGGGCCGCTGCAATTACGCAGCAATGGAGGGCAAAATTATGTTGCAGTGTTGACTAAATTATGCAGCAAAGAAAGACTGCAGCTTAATGTGGTACATTTTCTGATACTTTGTTATTTTGAAATTTTTACACATACTAACAGTCTCTGTAAAGCTTTCGCCTCATTAATAGCAGCCCTGAGAACGTGACCAGTCAACCTTTGTAAAGGGCCCTCCACTTCACAGCAACACAAGTCACGTTGTTTTGATCCATTTGAGATGCAAACACATTTTTAGGTACAACCATCAGCTTATGAAGCAGATGGTGCTTTATGTGGCAAACACGGCAGAGTTATAATTATGTGGAAAACATTTGCAAACTAGGATATTTTGCCATTCATGTTTGAACTTCTCTCATGCAGTCTCTGGTGGGTGGTATTCCTATACACCTACAGTGCTCATGGAGAGACAAAGCAGGAAGGTGCCTAATAGTGATTGCAGAGGGTAGTAGCCTGTAGGGGAGAAAATAACTGATTGAAATAATCTGAGGACCACTACCTATTTTTGACTCTACCAATGTTTGAGTCTCATAATTTCAGAATTGATGCATTTGCAATTCTGATAGCTATCTAACTTGAGTGGTAATTACACAAACTACTCATAAAATAGTTGTATCTCATTCATCTGATACTGCTAAAAGCATCTGCAAAACCAACAGGTCTGGGTTGTTTTAGAGTGGTAGGTCTAGATACAATAACAGGAAACTAAGAGGCATCTAATGCTGGCTTAATGACAGGTTGCGTGAAGCATGTAAGAACACATGAATACAATTTTGCATTGACTGTGGGGCACAGAATGATGTCATCAACAGTGCTCCCCAACACGTGGGGCTTCCTGTCATCGAATCTAAAGCCAAATGTTATGTTCAGAAATGGTTAGAAAAAGGGAGGAGAAGTGCTAATGAAAGAAACTGCATGACTCGGAAACAAATGGCTTATGATTCCATATATATGCGTATTTGGGACATTCTGTGATTGAATACGTATCCCACATTGTAAATGAATTTTAATGTCAAAAACTCATCTATTAAACCTCAAATAAACGTTTATCTATTGGTTGCATTAAATAACATCATAAGCTGTAACTCGTCAGTGAAATGCCAAACATACTAAAAAATTGGGATGTTTTGCTCTTTTTTTTAGCCACACTTCTGACTCCGCCCACTGACCCAATCCTCGGAATATTCCCGCCCCCTGATGCCACGCCCACAGTTCCCCTACTTTTTTTTTCCCACTTCGACCACTGTCTCCAACCATGGAGAAACAGAGCAGACTCTCTGTGCCCTATCGATTATCAAAGCAGCCTGCTCAGGCCAATCCTCATAGCATGAGAGCAGCGTCTTGATTGGATGGGAGGGGTCTGCTATGGTGTCCCATGGACTGCCGGGGGTAGCAGTGGAGCACAAGGCGGCCGATAGCATCAAGCAAGTCATTTTTTTTAAATTTCATATAACCCCCCACCCCCCTTGCTCCCCCGCCCTGCCACTGTGTAGTTGCAGCAGCCACGCCTGCCAGCATGCCTGCAGGAGAGCTGTGTGCATAGCCTGCAGCCCACCGATCTGAGTACAACAGCTCAGGGTGTTAACACACTTGCTGCAGAGCTTAGCTGTGCAACTTCTAGCTCATAGGTGCCAATCCCATTAAAATAGCTCTAAGGGTTAATGCTCCTTGCTGACAGTTTCCAGGTCCACTAAGTGTACTGGACATGTTAAAACCCTACTGACAAAGGGGCCATGTTAAAGAGTTGACTCAGCAATAAATTGAGAAATCATTGCTGCTCCTACTACAAGCGCCAAGAAACCATAGCGTTTGCAGGATATGTTATAGGAGCAGGAGAGCTCGCCCTCAGCGAGGAGGGCCGCGAGGATGCAGGTGATGGGGGCCCCATGGTGTCACAATGCCGACGGAGAGCTGGTGGATGCTTCGGGTGCAAACAGAGGGTGGTTTGGATTTCTGGGTACCACGGCACGGGCGGCCATGATGCAATTTGTTCCTGATGCCAGATGCAGCGGTGCCACAGCACTCCTCTGTTATCGAGTCCAGAGGAGGGGGTTATAGACAAGGGAGCGGGCCGCACTGACTGGAGAAGGGATGGCTTTCTTTTGGAAAATGAAAGAAACTCCGGTTTGAAAACTGAAAAGGATCTTGAAAAAATACAGTCACATCAAGGGATTTTTTGAAAATATTTAGAAATCCCATGTAAAGTCAAAAAACTTCGGGGCATATTAACAAGGGCTTTATCTCCGCGTTTTTTGGCTTTAAAAGCCAAAGAAGCGGAGATAACAATATCGCCCTATCAACAACAGGGTGCTAACATGCAAAATCGCATGTTAGCACCCTTTTTCACTATGCTTCCCTTTGCATCTCTAATGAGATGCAAAGTGGGCGTTCCAGAGTAAAATAATAGGAAAAATGTCGCTAAGCGACATTTCTCCTATTATCAAGCTTCACGCTAACCCTGTTAGAGACAAAAAAAGCAGCGCTAACCACAGTTAACGCTGCTTTTTTACGTCTGCTAATTTTCAGACTTAGCCATGTAATCCAATGGGAGGTGGATTACATGGCTAAATCCACCATTGGCTATCAACAAGGATATCCCCATCCTTGTAGTTTTATCGCTGCATTACCAGCGATAACCTCCCAAAATGCCGCTATCGCTGGATTTTTTATCGCCTAGGCGGTTGGCGTTGTTAATAACGCGATAACCAGGCGATATTATCCAGCGATAGCGGGCGTTAAAAAAATTAACGCTAAGCGCCCTTAGCGTTAATTTTCCCTGTTCCTTGTTAATATGCCCCTTCGGTTTTTCAAACAGTAACTGGTAAAATTGCAAAACTGAATGCAGCTATCCCACCCCTCTCTGTGGGCACCGCTTTTGTGCTGCACCGGAGATGATACACTGGCTTCACAACCCCTGACTAGAAAGTAAATTGTCTAAATTGATTTTGGAATGTTAGCAGTCATTATTTACTAATAGAAGTGCGCTTTTTTTAAAATCAAGAAATGAAGAAGTCAAGCTGAGCAGGCCATGTGGAATGCGCATCGTGTCCGCGTGAGCAGCGTTGTTTGTCTTTCATTTCCATTCCGTTATGGAAATGAAATATGGCAATGAGGCTCGGTTCGGTCAGAGTGCAAATGGCGCTCCCCAAACTTGGCACCTGGTGCAAGGGCACCGGTCGTCCCGCCCTTAAGCCGGTACTGCTTGCGCCCTAAGGTAACTATAGCTTGTGCCAACGCCATGCACAGGTTTCTTAGCAAAAATTGAATGGCACATGTTGCAGTGCTGTTATCCATGATGTCATGAGTGATGTAATATGTGGGGCATTTAGCAGTTCATGGTGAGGGCATGAGTTATAGTTACCAGAGCTAAATATAACTCGGGAATTTCAGTGATCTTGTATGCTTAAAACCAGTGCTTAATTTGAGCCGGGGCTTTCCAATGCTGAGCACCCGCACTTAATTGGTTTCCAGTACTCGCACCTAATTGTCAACACCATACTTGGAACAGTCCACCACATGGTGGCGCTGCTTATTTAATTTAGGGATGAGCAGAACAACGGTAGTTTAGGAATACAAAATACATTAAAATTGCGAATACCTGCCTCCCCAGCCATTCCTTTAACTTTGGGGACCTGGAATAATCTGAACTGTCGCGTCTACATGCGAGAGAGATGGTTAGTAGTTGTTTTAGCAATGATGACAAGGGCGATGGGTGGTGCAAGCTGCAGTGACCTCCTGGCCAGAGCCCTGGCACTTAATATTTTACAAATTAAGCACTGCTTAAAACGTTAAGTTGTCACTGAAATGGCGCAGGCCCAGCTCTTCTGTGCCGCTGCCTCGCTCTCTCCTGCTTCTGCCGCAGTTTACTGCTTCCTTCTTCCTTTTTCCCCGTTTCTCTAAGTGCCCTCTGCTGCTCCTGTCTCACCAGCCCCAGGTCTGACCTCTGGCTCTTCCACCCACTAAGGTACACCGCCTCTGACCTCTGAGCCCTGGACCCCGGACGTACCAACAACCCTGATGAACATCCATACAGCAGCAAACAACTCCAGCACCTCGAAAGCCTCCTGGGTGATGTGGTACGCTTTACAAATGTTTGATTGAAATTTTCACCTAACTATAACGGTATTTTAACCTTTGTTTTTCTCAGTGAATTTCTATTTGATTTTAATGTAAAGTAATATTTTGTTACCGTACATAAAGTCAATATATTTACTCCCACCTGATGCTCTTCTGTATCCTGTTATCTTTGAACAACTCTATTTTTCTATTGACTTGGCAGACATACACCAGAATAAACAAGAGTATTGTATTAATGCTTAGTGATTCAGTCTACCAGGAATTTTTGTACTCTTGCATTACATGGGAAATTTCTAAGCTTTGGAAATACAAAACACTCTGGGGGTCTCTCATTCTTTTTCTGTATTGATCTGATAACCAATTCAGCTCTGCCACAAATGCTGCAAAAAAAATAATCAAATAAGCCATAATCTAAACAATATGCAAGGTGCTCTTTTGCAGTGAAAATGAACTGTGCCTTCCAAATTTATCAAAACAAATTCTGCCATCAAATGCTCTGCTGGAAACCTGCAGTCATAATTATTCATTTAAATTCTCTGGAGCTTTTTTCAATTAAAGTTTATAAAAAAATTTTTTATCTTAAAAGCCTCTTATTTATTTTTAGTAGAGTTTTATATAGCGCAAAGTCAACCAGAAGGTATCAGAGCACTTTACATGAGTACCAGTTGCATTACAGATGGACACATATATTTTTGTTAGGCACAGGAAAATTAAGTGATTTTCCCAGAATCACAGGACATTGAGCGTCCCTGCTGAGACTCAAACCTGGTTCCCTAGCTTCAAGGTCGACTGCTCTAGCCTTTAGGCCACATCTTCTCCTCTTTTGAATGCCAACGTTTTTCTTTCTTACTCCAAGTGTTGCCACAGCAATCCAGTAGTTAATGCTTTGCTTCGTATTCACAGTCAGCATGTATCGCAGTTAAAAAAAAAGAAAATAAACGTCTTTTGAAGAAAAATCCTAAATAGCTTTTTAAGCATTAACACGCTTATTTGAAAAGGTTTTCAGAAACCCCTTATGCTCTGCTACAATGGAAAACAAACGTGGCTCCACCGCGTTATTTCTGTAACATGCTTAATACAAAGCAAAATCAGAAATAAGACAAATTCTTCCTTTTAGGTTTATTACGGTCGGGGTCACCAGGGGCGTATCTTAGTCAGTGCGATTCACAGGGGGGGGTGGGGGGGGGGGGGAAGGGGAGGGGTGGAAGGGGGAATCTCACATTTCCCTCCTTAAAAGCAGTGGTCTGCAGGGTGCAGGGAAGAGATGACCAGGGTTCGGGATGGACTGTTTCCATGAGGAACAGGGTCAGTACTGATTGCATTAGGTGGGCTTCTGTCTAGAATGGCACAGGGGGCAAAAAACGATGGGTGATTCCCAATAGTTAGACTATTTACAAGCATTCATCCCATCACCTTTTGGGTGTTTGATTGCCAGTAGTGTGCCTGGAAACCTGAGACAGACAGAGCCTTCTAAGCCTATTACTGCCAATGTTTGTGCATTCCAACAAGTAGCAAATTGGCACTCATTCAACGATTACTTCAGTGGGTGCAAAGATACTATTTTTCTGATAAACAGGTCACTATATTCTCTCTCTCTCTCTCTCTCTCTCTCTCTCTCTCTCTCTCTCTCTCTCTCTCTCTCTCTCTCTCTCTCTCTCTCTCTCTCTCTTTCTCTCTCTCTCTCCCCCCCCCAAAAAATGATCAAGGTAAAACCGCTTAGTGAAATGAAAGTGGAGAGAAAAGCAACAACATAGGCATAGCAGACCGGACTTAAGGTCCCCAGACATAACTAACATACTAAGAATGGATTTGAGGGGTGTCACACCCCAATCACCACTGTTGAAGCTATGTCCCTGCATTTCCCACCTCGGCCTGGTTGTTGTCCCGTGGAACTCATGACTACAGTCACGTACAACAAAACAGCCTAGAGACTCTGCTCTGGGATGGCTTACTTTAAATGTATTTTCCCTGCACACATTCTTCTGAATCTCTGCTTCAAGAAGGCTTGATGGTAGGTAGGGTTGTCAGATCGGTGTATCTGGGAAGAGCTCTACGGGGCTCATTTATGAGTTCTTGCGTCACTTTTGCGCCGCCGGTGCATCACTTTTTGTGATGCATCAGCGGTGTAAAAACTGGACCTTGTTGCACCATATTTACAAAGTGACGTATCTAGGTAGATGCGTCACTTTGTAAACCCCTGCGCTATATTATACCTGCGTCAGGTATAATGTATGCAGTGTGGGTGTTCCCACGTAAGTAAGCATCGTAGAAGTAACGCAGTGAAATCTACGAGATTTCACTGCGCCACTTCTAGGGTGCAAATGCGTCAATATCTTGCGCCTGTCTCACAGCAGGCGTAAGACTGACGCAGGCCCTTTCACATGGGGCTTGCCCCATGTGAAAGGATACATTGCTGGAGTTGCGTCACTTTTGTGACACACTCCAGCAATGCGTCACTTTTGCATCTACAGATACGTCAGAAATACTGACGTATCTGTGACTCCTTGCGACATGATGCGTCATACTGTAAATATGACGCATCATTGGAGTCGCAGGGAGGGCGCAGTGAAAAGTGACGCATCACTGTTTTCACGCAGTGATTCGTCACTTTTCATAAATGAGGCCCTATGTTTCTAGTGCTCGCCTTTTACAATCATTTTACAAAGTGACTGACTGCTCCATGTCATAAGCCTGATTTGCAAATGGAAGAGGGCATGCAAGCACATTAATAGAGCGAGCCAGAGTCAAGCCATGGGTCTAACTAGGCTCCAAGGGTCCGTGCATGACCTGAAAACGTTTGTCATTTATATCCTGCAACACACATAATAGAAACATATGATAGAATCTCTTCAAAATACAAAAAACTGTATTTCTATAACATGTGGAATTGTTTGGTTTCACCTCAGCACATCAGATTATATCACTGCATAGACAGACATTTATTAAAAGCAACGGTTTTCAAAACATTCATGGTTCGCACACCAATGACAATGCCATTGGTGAACTAAGAGGCAAGTCAATAGTCATGTAAACCCTAAATCTGTCCTAAATTCTTATTTTAGACGGTACAACATTACAGTCTATTAAATCAAATATAAGAGGTGTTGTATAGTGCCATCTTTAACTCAAGTATAAAAAAGTGCACTCATTTGATAATAAAGAAAAAGTGAGCTCTGTTAAATAAAATATTTGCCTAGGATCACACAGTTTGGATAATCAGCGAAGCTGGGATTGGTGATCTGGTTTCACATTTAGAAATTTAGCCACCACATGGGTTTCTCTGTCTTTTTCTCTCTTTCTCCCATAGTACCCAACTCAGGGTCCCCAGGACCACCTACCAAGCCAAGAATGCAAGCTTTTTGTGGATGTCATACCCCAAACACCCCCACTAAAGCTACACTCCTTAGGGTCAGACTGGCCTAGGAGCCAATCTGGCAGTGCCCAAAGGGTTGGTCTGATAGGCCAGTGTGTGGGTTGGGTTTTTGCCTATTTGAGGGCCTGGTTTATGGTTTGGTGGGCAGTTTTTTAGGTCTCGCCTGAGCCAGCGCTTTAGCGCTGCTCTGGCGAGAGCTATAGAAAACGGGGATTTGGAAGTGCAAACGAGTGCTTTTCAGGCCCCCAACTACAGTGCATGTGCGCCGGGCGCGCGCACCATTTGGCAGCCTGCGTGTACATTTCGCGGGCGCTTTGATGTTCTCAGTGAGCCGCGCGGCCACTGAGAACATCAAAGAGCCCGCGAAAGTGTTCACCATATGCCAGCCTTCCCTGTGTTGCTTTAGCACTCACCGCCCCTCCCCCCCTTCCATGTTCTTTTGTGTCTGCAGTTACTTTTGAAGCTCATTGATTATTTTGCCGTCCGCTTCTGTCACCCCTCCTGCCATGTTTATTTTGAACTGCCTCACACCTTGTCACGTGACAAGTGCCATAACGGCTTCAGTAAACACTACTTTGTTGAGCTTGTTTCCGGTGCCGTGCTTCTTTCATAATTGCCGCAGATCCTGTTCCGTTTTTTGCTACCCTCGTCCCGGCCGCCACGATAAATCTTTCATAGTTGCGGCGCACCTCCTGCTCTGTTGCTTGTTTTAAATAGGGTTGTTATAATGAAAACAAGACCACTTTTACGAAAGTGTATTCATACTCACTATTTATAGCATATCTGCTTGGTGTCAATAACATCATTAGAGCTGCATTAATCGTACATAGCCTAATTTATACAAGCTGATGGTGAGTCTTGAATCAGAATAGGACACAAATATAACCGAGTGTAATGGTTAAAATAGCTAGTGTCATTTTATGTTGGGTCTTTCATAAGCCGAACAAATCAATTCTCATCACAGAGCTTAGATGAACAGGGGGTTCTTGCCCTAGCTATGCAGCCTTGTGACAACGATCCCGAGTGTTGTTTAATACTATGTTAACATAAAAATGCACGTTTAACAGTTTGCAGAAAATGAAGGGGTTTCTTAAAGGAATTAGTTTGAACAAAGACGTTAAAAAAATCCCTCCACGCCCCAACTTTGTACTGCACCTGTAGTACAGGTGGCAGCTCTTTTTATGTCAAATTTCAGAGACCGAAGCATTGTTTTTTTTAACCATTTAATCGAGTACCAAAATGTCGGATACCAGGAACATACGTGTCTTCCTTCGAAGCAGTGATGTTTTTAATTAAAGCAAAGCTCATAAATATTTTACAGCTATCTTATTACGCTTTGGATGGCTCTGCTTGTCCATGGGAGACATTTTTTAAAGATAAATTAAAACAAAGCTGAAAGGAAAAAAATCACAATATAAAATCAAGTAAAACAAGCATTGGGATAGACAATAGGTCTCGCCTTTGGGACCTTTTAAGTGTTTAGCCATGCAACAGTTGATGTTGTTGCACCAAGGATATTGTGCTGCATAACTAAATACTTATAAGCCTCAAAAGCGAGACCTATTGGCTATGCCAATGCTTGTTTTACTCTTATTCTATAAATATCTGATTCGCTAAGGGGGGGGGGGGGGGCACTTTTATTTTGGGGTCTGGGCCTATTTTCTGTCTGAGCCTGGCCTTAGATCTGGGTCTGAAGCTCTGGCCTGCGAGTGTGCGGAATCAAAACATAGCGCACGGAACATACATAGGTTTTAAGAAAACAGGCTTAGCATCAGACATGGAGCTCACGCAGGTAACTCTATGGCTTGCAGTGCGTACCTTAAGCAAAGCAATCGAGCGAGATGACAACGACCGCACAGGTTGCTGGGAAACAAAACAAATAAAAAAGACTCAACCCTTTTTGGCGTCTGGTGTGAGTCGGTAAGAGGTCTTTCGGTCTAAACACTTACTGCATAAACACAACAATCTTGGCTAAAACAGTAAGGTACCTTGGCACGTTTCTCTCTCCTCTCTTCCCTAGCTCTCCTTTGCACACTCCTTCGCTTTTTTTGCCTCAGGACCCACTCTTCTCTTTTACTTCCCAACTCCCTGTTTTGGTATGACACACTCCCTCTCCTTTCAACTCTAAAACTCCCTCCCCTGAGACCCCCATACCTCCTTTAGCACACCCAGTTGCTACTCTCAGCTCACTTCAAATGGTTTTCCCAATGCTTCTAAAATTGATCCAGCATCAGCAAAACAATTGTCAGCGGCCAGTCATCTTGGAATTCTATTTTCTTAGCTTCCAAGATGGCTGCCACATTGTGTGCAGCCGCAAAATGACAGATATTAAAACAATTTTTTTTATAGTTGTGTCTAAAATAGTGCCAAACATTCGTAAAATAAAACTATTTAGCTTTGCCAATGCTTTTAATTTAAACGACAGGTTGCCAAATTCCAAACTCATTTTGCATAGTTTTGGAATTGTTTTGCATTGTAGTAATCATTGTCCTGAATTTATAATCAGAAAAGTATTGTTACAAGTATTAGAACAAGCATTATACAATGAGATACGCACAGAAATCTACTTTGTGTTACCAGATAACTTTATTTTCCAGTCCTAGACTTTCTTTCTCAAATCACTGCTTTCAGATGTGTTAGCCAAATGCTTTGGACTGACTAACAAGTATAAATCCCAGAATCTAATCATTTGCTAATTAAAGGCCCAGGGTCGCCCAGACAGGAAACAAGGGGCAGATTTGCAAGGAACAGACGCATCTGCATAGATGCGTCAGTTTCCTTGCATCAGAGTTAAATGTCCTTGCGCCACCATGGATGCGCTGTATTTACACTACAGTGCTCCATGACGCAAAGATTAACAGATGTGTCAGAATTCTGACGCATCTGTTGGCCCAAAAGTGACGCATTGTTGGAGTTGTGTCACAAGCACGACGCAACTCCAGCAATGTATTTTGAGGCCTATACTTACTGTACTGCGTCACTCCTTACGCCTGCTTTGGGCAGGCGTAAGGTTTTGGCACAGTGACGTCCTAAAAGTGGCACAGTGAAATCGTGTAGATTTCATTGCGTCACTTTTATGAGTCGTTCCTGCGTGAGAACGCCCACCCTGCA
Source organism: Triturus cristatus (assembly GCF_964204655.1). Lineage (NCBI taxonomy): Eukaryota > Metazoa > Chordata > Amphibia > Caudata > Salamandridae > Triturus > Triturus cristatus. The sequence continues at coordinate 1,044,129,596 of NC_140588.1, forward strand.
TACATTATACCTGACGCAGGTATAATGTGACGCAGGGCTTTACAACGTGACGCATCTCCCTAGATGCGTCACATTGTAAATGGGCCGCAACATTTATGCCGCAGCTGCGTCACAAAAATGACGCAATGGTGGCGCAAAAGACACGCAAGGGGCTTGTAAATCTGCCCCAAAGTGTAGCAGTGACATGGAGTTAGCCAGTAACTCCACACTGTAAATGGCGAAATAACATTTTGCCAGCAATTCCCCTCGAATTTGATCCACATTTGTGATGTGGGAAGGAACCTAGGGGCTTATTTACAAGCCCCTTGCCCCACTTTTGCATCACTTTTAACATGGGAAAAGTGACGCAAAAGTGGCGCAAGGGGCTTGTAAATAAGCCCGCTAGTGTGGATTTCCTAATGGCGCTCTCCTTGGCGACCTAGTACTGTCCACAGAAGAACCAGCGTTGACCTATAGTCCGCGACACTGAGTCGCCTCTGCCTCCAAGTTACGGCTCAGTAAATTCGATCGCTAAACATTTGTGAATGGCCAGTTGTGGATTGCTGTGCCCTAACTTTGGATTTCAAGAGTAGAATCAAATTACAAAATGAGTATCACATTTAATAAAGGCATAAATTCAAGGGCAGTAAAAGATTATTACAGAGAATGGCGCACACTTTTTCATTCGATCTGAGTTGAAAAATGAATCACATTGATTTTTGAGCTTTCTCAGAATTTTCTTCTTTTTTTAAAGAAAAGAACGAGAACGTGTAACAGAAACCAAAATGAGAACAAATTGCTTTCCTATTTCAGATTTTCTCTATAATTAATCATGAACATCTCTGTGCAATCCATCGTGAAGAGCGCGGCATTGAATATGAATGAAAGGATCGAAGAAGCGCCTTTAGACAGCATAAATGTAATATTAGAGATGCATTATTTAATCCCTGTTCTGATCCATCATGAATGCGATCGATGAAGATGTCTTTGATAGGGGTTCAATGAGTTAATACTTGCAATGTGTGATTCACCCAACAACAGTGAGCGGGATATGGCTGGCAGGGGACACCGGGATGCAAGGCGGGACTGCCAATGGCAGTGGTCCTATCTCACGGAAAGGTCTGACCATGCCTGGCCCACTCTGCCCCACTTTGATCAGCTCCACACCAAGAAAATTCAGCATCTGGAAGAAGCTTGTGGACTATGGGATCAGAAGTTGTTTATCCTGTATCCGCGAGACACCGAAAGGCCGGCTTCGGAGTGGATTCTCTCACCACGTAGCCTAATGAACTAGGCGTAGACGTTTTTATATTCATTTTTGCCTTACACCATTAATGCAAGAGATCTCGAATTTGCTGCATTATAGCCTTAGACCTTAGAGGTGCTTAACCTCTTACAATACGTGTATGTACTTTACTCATTCACCTACACCCAATACATTTATCCATGCTTTCTTTCATCTCTGCCTGACCCCATTAAACCAGGTACTTCCTGTGTTTACGTTCTTACTCCCCTTTGATTTTGTTAGTGTTTGGTGCCTAAATTAGATTTCACATTTTGACCCTCCCCTCCCCATAAAGATGGCTGGCAGGTGCACTATAGACACTTCAGTCTTAAACTCACATCTGTGTATGTATGTTGGGGTAACCTGGACCTGCAGGGCACACAAGAGACCCAACAGGTTTCCATGGATCCCTCATACAGGTTCACCTAGAAGACTATCTCTGTGATCCTTGAGCATTGACCTCCAAACCATTGCATATGCACAGTTTGGGTTTTTCCCCTCACTCGTGAGTCGGGACCACGCTACACTTCAGGACGCTTAGATAAAATTTGGTAGAGCATCAACTGATTGGGTCCTAATGGCGCACCCTTGGGAAATTCCCCAATGCAAGGCAACAGAACTCTTGAATGAAGCAGAGGAACATCTTGGTCATATGAAGAAGCTTTAATGCCCACAGTGCACCTTCGTAATCCTAGCACTGGATTCACATATGAGCTTCCACTGTCCTTTGTGTACAAACATACCTTAAAATGTGGAAAGTGAACCACATAAAGTCGGTGGCCTTTCATACTTAGGAATGGAATATCTGACCCATTCATGGCGGATCTGAAAGAGGACATGTTGACGGTGGACGCACATATATTTGCGTCTTCAAAACTGGAACTGGAGGGAACATACATGTACTTATAGCATGCACATGGAGCCGTTGGGGTCTACGATAGGGGACATAACTGATCACAAAATTCATATTTCCTCAGGTGGGTGCCACTCAATACTGGAATAACTTACCTCTTGAGCTACGCTTGATTTAATCAGACCTGGAGTTCCGTAAGTCCCTTAAAACCTGGCTTTTTAGTCGCTCCACCTAGCTTTGCTGCCCATTTGCTCTGCCCCTGTCTGCTATAGCGCCGGGACACCCCGTTGGGGGAGCTGTGCGCTTAATAAAATTCTTTATTATTGTCTTATTATGCTTTCAGCTCCTATCTCCCATCCAATCAGAATCCACAAAGAAATGTAACTCCAGCACCGCTAACCCCTGCTGGACTTTAGAAACACATTCTATGCTCTGTGATACCACTCTGACACCCCTGAATGCTAATCAGTTAATGCACACACCCCGCCCCGATGGCGGAGCGGTAGTCAGTCAATCGCAAACACACACCCTGCTCCCAAAGTTGAACAGTGGTCCGTCAACCGTACACACACATACTCACTGTAGTATACTCCATTACATCACAGTACAAACTAAGCAAGCTTTATTGATTAAAGGAAACAAACAAAGCACAGCTTACCACACTCACACACACGCTGTCCTCACAGTGGAACAGTGGTTGGTCGGTCAGTCACACACAACACAGACACACTGTCCCAACCCCCACCACACCTTTGCACACTTATCGGTAGGAAAAAAACACCTATACATTTGATCTTACAGAAAATAGAATACACTTCCTTATGCCCCTGGCCAAATATGGGGCAAGTGGAACTCTGCCCTGAGGTCTAGGACTAAAGCTTGAAAACCAACAAAAGTTCTTCATTGCACTGGGAGAAAATCCACAGTTAATAGAAATAACAGAATAATACTTGTCCACCTCAGACATAGCTACAAAGAAAATGCCGTTCAGACATGGGAGTGCCTGTGAGCCTTTAAAGTATTGGCAGCACTTGTAATCCCATGAATCAAAAACGATTGAACAGAATCGAAGCAAATTAAAATTGCATGAAAGTAAGATAAAGAGAAAGAAGCAAAGAAAAGGACAGACAAAGACAAAGACAGAAAGAATGGAGAGAGAAAAGCAAAAATAGTAAAAGAAGATACATGGCGACAGGAAAGGCATGAGGTGGAATAAATCAGAATTTGCATTCAGATGAAGCTGTGCTCAGCTGTGCCTTTCCCACCTGTCCAAGCACTAATTCCCCCCACTGAGAAGCACCGCGGGTTTATGTTGTGTGCTTTCCTCTGTGTTCTAGGAAGGAACGTTCCCTCCAGTTGATGAATGGATTTGGAAGTGCCATTTAACAAATTAGAGAAAATAACAATTCATCATTTTATTAAAAATGTACAAGAAAAATAGCTTTCTTTTACATATATTCTAAACATAAACAACAGGGTGTCAGGTATAAAATGAAATAAATTATGTTATGTTAATAAATTTTGTAGAGCGTGAAATATCAGAAATAAAAGTCTTGGAGCTGGTTCTGTACAGTGTCTGAAGGAGAAAGGCAACAGGAACCTAATTATCAGCCGGGGGAATAGCCAAGGTTTTAATTGTTTTCTAAAACTTATGAGATTAGGCTGTGCCCTAAAATGGTCAGGCAGTGCACTCCACCATTTGCAGGTGGTATGAAGAAAACTTCTTCCTCTCCAGTGGGCCTTTCGGATTCTGGGGACCGCTACCTTGTTAGCAGTGGAAGAACGAGAGTGTGAGTAAGTGAATACCACTTGCAGGTCTTTTAAAGAGAAAGAGGGCCACCCTTGTGAAGGGCATTATAGGCCCAGCACAGGGACTTGAATTGAATCTGCTCCCTAATTAGGAACCAGTGCAGATCTGGGATGCTCTGTGAGATGGAGCTAAATCTAGGGACATTCATCAGCACTCACACTGCAGTATTTCGGAGTGTTTGCAACTTACTAACGATGCGCTACTGGAGAGCCTACATAAAGAGCATTACCATAGTCAAGCCTCAAAATGACCAAGGCAGAGATTACAGTTTTCTTCAGCTCTAAAAGAAGAAAGGGGAGAATTTTCTTTAGAATTTCAATGTGAAGAAACAGGAAGAAGAAACCTGATGAGCATGGTCAGCAAGCACCAGCTTGGTGTCTAAAATGACCCCTAAATTCCTAGTTGTTTGACTGGTGATGGAAGAGAACCTAAATAAGGGGGACACCAAGATGTATTCCAAAAGGAGGCATTGTTACCAAAAAGCATCACCTCGGTTTTCTCTGAGTTAAGTTTCTAGCTGTTTTTCTGAATCCATTCAACAATATTAGTCATGGAGGTTTAAATTGCTTGGTAATTGTTTCAGGGTTTGAGGAGACCAACACAACTGTCGAGGTGTCATCTCCATAAGAGAGCACTGAGAAGCCAACTGATCTAAGAAGCTCAATGAAGGGGGTAATATGCATATTAAAAAGAGTAAGACTCAGCTAGGTCCCCTGAGGGACGTGGGGAGAGTAGAGACCTAGTTTTCCCCGAGGTAGTGATGCACATGTTATGTGGAGGGTGTGGGGTAGCGGTACCGGTGGCCTAGTCCTAGTGAGAGAGGAATATGTTGGATAGAAACATTTTTACTTCTTTTCGGAAGAGGGATGTGGATGGGTTCATCTGATCTCTGTGGGTAGAGAGCTCCAAATGTTTGGGGTCATTCCAGAGAAAGGACGGTTGTAGGTTTTCCTTTTCTTGAATTTTTATGGCTTGAGAAGTAGGGAGCTTGTGCTTCTGGAGGATCTGTTTCCTCCTGATAGGGTCAGTTCCTGGGACAGGTAGAAGGGGGCATTGTGGTGCAGTGCTTTGTGGGCTACGCTGACGAATTTTGAAATGCATCCTGGCCTCGAAGGGAAGCCAATTCAATGCATGAAGTTCAGGGGTGATGTATCACTTATTTATGAACCTTTGATGAGCCTTGCTGCAGCATTGAGAGTAGCCTTCCGAGGTGCAAGTGAGGTTTTCAAGAGGCCCACAAGGGTAGTGCTACCGTTGTCACGTTTTGAGAGCACAAATGTATGAGTTGCAGTTGTGAGGCTGGCCGCCGGGAGTAAAGGTTTTTGTTTTCTAAGGATATGTAGCTGATGGTTAGCTCCTCCAGTGATGGCGCTGATGTGTTTTTGCATGGAGAGGTCCTTCTCTAGTGTTATACCTGGGGATTTGGTGGAGTTGACATTGTGTGGAGTGCAATTTAAGACAGAGAGAAGGGGGAGCCAGTCATTGACGTTAGGAGTGGTAGTGGGTGGAGCAATCAGTAAGAATTTGGTTTTAAGAGCATTGAGCCTGAAGTGGTTACAAGTTTTTGTTAGGGTGACATTGAGAGTGTGGATGTCCTCAATGGAGGTTATTCTCATATAAAGTTGAGTGTTGTCAGCATACATATGGTAGGAGACGTGGGAGAGTTTGAGGAGTTCAGTAAAGGGCTCCATATAGAGGTTAAACAGTGTTGGGGAGAGGATAGAACATTGAGGGACACCCAGCAATAGCAGAGACCACTCGGAAAGAGTGTGATTGATTAGCAAGCGCTGCAATCAGTTGTGTAAACAGGAGGGGAACCATTATAGCACGGTGCCAGAGAGGCCCATCCTATGTTCTAGAAGGTCAAGTAGGGTAGCATGGTTGATGGTGTCAAAGGCTGCAGACAGATCCAGCAGGATCAGGAGGCAAGATTAATTTTGGTTGAGTGAGCGCAGGGCATTTTCGACAATGTGGACCATGGCATTTTCCGTGCTATGACCCGAACGGAAACAGGATTGACAGTGGTCAAGGAGTAGGAATCGTTCTATGTGATTGTGGAGCTGCAAGTGTACACCATTACTACACGCAAGTGTATGACCAATTGTATCATATCAATGTTCAACAGGGTCTCCATGAGATATTCTGTGTCTCATGGACATAGGTCCATGAGATACAAATACATCTCCACTAGGCATCATTTAGCATAGTCGATACAACAGCCAATTATGGTTATAGTTGAATCTCCAGCCTACTAATACTCAAGAGTATTTCTTCTATAAATGTATCCTTATATCTAATGCGTTTTCTTACTGTAACATTAGTGAAAACATATTGTAAATTTTTGTTTTACATTCATTACTCTAATTATGTTTGAAAATAGGCTTTCTCCCAAACCGCGGTCCCTCAATTTTATGAAAAGTGGGCTCAGGCCTTAAACCCTCTGTTTTATAGAATTGGCTTACAGTACTAAAGCAACTGTATGTGTTGGGGGGAATCTGGGGGGGGGGGGGCGGAGAGCTTGGGCTCCCCTGCATGACAGAGGTTGCAGAAGTTTGCCTCACACCCCTAAAAATGCACTGATGATGAAAAACATGTTGTACCGCTAGGGGAAAGTAACATACTCCCATATTCAGAAACATTCTGTTTACAAAAATAGGACCCTGAGACGAAAAGTCACTCGCTGAGCTCTTCGGAGAGGGAGGACATTTTGACGGCGTCATGAAGCACACGGATGTCAGAATTTAGCGCTATCAATGAAATGTCAGCTCCTAAGCCAAAAATATTTGAGGGATGAAAATTAGTGTAGGTCATTGCATGTACTTGGTGTACACATTTTACACATTCAGGCGAGTAGGCCCAGAATTCTGTCATCAAGCCTTTTCCTGCCTTCTGCCTCTGAAAGCTCCAGTCTGAGCCTGCATCTGTATCCATGAACTTTGTCCTACTCCCTGCGCGGCTAACGGTGCCTGATCCAGCCTGTTGCCTGCCAAAAACTGTATTTCACCTTCAAGATTATCTGCTTCGCTCCTCATCCGATGCATTCCTGTCTAGTAGTTTAGGTAAACATTCCTCCAGCTACCGTGCAAAGGGTCAGGCCTCACTGTCCTCATGCAAGTAATTCATAGCCCCGTTACCATGGAATATTCCTACCCCCACGCATCTCATGTAGACACTTAGACGCTTGTACACGCACTAACAGTCAGTATAGAATAGATTCTATCCTAGAAACCTCTCCTTTTGGATAACACAGTTCTTTAAACATAGGATATTAGATATGATTTGGGATTAGGTTGACATGACCCCCAGACTTCTGTCTCCACATGTAGAGCTAAATGTCAAGTCCCCTTCACCCTCTAGTTGCACGTCAATCACACGTCATGCGGCTGCGCGCGCATCTCTGCCAAATATTTCTGCTGACATTGCAGGATTCTCTTATGGATCCACCCACTTGTGACATCATGTATGATGACGTTTATTAAATTACACCCATATGTCCGCCTCTTTAGTTACGTATGCACATTTTATCTGTATAATCAGCTGTTACGCCTCTTGCATCTGTTTCACTGTAGTGTATTTTCTATAAAACTGATTATCTGTCAATAATGTATGCCCTTCCTTCCTGAACTTTCGTGGTGATGGAATAGAAGCCTGCAATTCGAATTGTATTCCTTTGTATAGGAATAAAGCCTTTTAGAACCTCTAATACCACGGATTCTGCCTCTTATCTGCCTCTTATATTTACTGAGTTATTCTTACTAGACTTTACCGCATAAAAAATAGTACCGGTAATGAAATATTTACCACAGAAATTGGCGCCCGAACAGGGACACTTTCTCATCTCACGCGCCGGCGGTGCGTTGCAGGCCCGGTCTCCTGCCACAGCTGAACGGACAAAAATGTGTACCTGCAGGATTTCCTGTATCTCCCTCCGGCCAAGCGGAGGCGACTGAGGCTGCGATCAACACCCAGACGAGGCGGTGAGAAGTGCGAAGTATCCCGACCAGAGCCTAGCTGAGAGAGCAAGATCCGAGGTATACAGAGGCCCGCCAGGTTCCGAAGTTCCGAGTCCAGTCGAGTCGAGTCCAGTCCGGTCCAGTTTCAGTTCCGTTCCGAGGCCTTCCGTTCCGGGCTACCCGGTGAGTACCATTACCGGGGAGGCATTTAACGTGCACATAGTCTGTGCCGGTCAAGACGGGTTTGGGTACACAAATCCGGTCTGCACTGTTTCAGCAGTGTATCTGTACTGTTTAGCAGTATATATAGTATGTCTTGCATATAAATAAGTATTATCTAGTGTCAGTATTATGTCATTAACTAGCTTTTCATTAGTTATCATCGTTCGTTAAAAACTGTTAAGTGTTAAATGTTTTAATACGTTCTATATATTGTGGTGTGAATGATTGTTCATTATTGTGTTTACTGTATAAAGTGTGTTCTAGCAACCATCTAAAAATGCCGCTCTTTTCGAAATTAAGACAGATCAAAACTAGAAAAGGGGTACTCGAAGAAGCTGTTCCCATCCCACCTAGGGACACTCCAGGATATTTTATGTATCATAAACATGGCCTAGATGCCGTATTATTTCTTGATTTATGGGTGGACTACACCAAGGATTTACCAGAAAGTCAGAGATGGCCCTCAGCGGGGACCTGGGATGCAGATTGCATCATGAGAGTAGAAGAAGAATTATGGAAAAAGAAAGCCAGACAGTCACAGAAAGATGCCATTGAATTATGGCGTAAAGAATCATATAGACGAACAGAAAAAGCGCTCAGACAGGAAGAGAAAGGTAGAGAGAATTCGAATAAAACACGAGAAAATCTATTACTTGAGGAAGGTACCCGAGTAAAATCAGAACAGGTAGAAAGACAAAGAAACACTCTTATGAATGGTATGTATCCTCTTCTGGCCGAAGGGTTACCTAAGGCTACCCCGGAAATACCAAAAGACTTAACTCCTCCATTGCTCCCGATAAAAGCACATCCCAAAACACATCCCAAAACAGCAAAGGACGTTTTCCTTTCCTCCTATTTAGATGACGTAGCTCCCGAGTATGCTAATGCCATACCACCCACACCGCTTGCCGATGGTGCTCAACACCAAGAGCATCCGTCTGTACCCCCGCAACAACAAACTCCTACGCAAGTCCCAACAGGTCGGTCCGTTTCTACAGTTTTTCCCGCATCTACAATTTCTATCCTACGTCCAACGAATCCTTTCTTGCCCAGCACCTCAGATGGTGCTACAGGAGGTACGACAGACAGGTTTGCCACACCGCCGCGAAATAAACAGACCCTTAGAGATTTAGCACTCCAACGTACACCCCAACTAGCAACATCCGACATGTTTAAAGAACAGCTTGTGGATTGTAGATACGACCCAGTACCAGGTAGACAGGACAAATTGCTCATATCATCACTACGTATACGACGAGCTACATTATATTTAACGACGATACCAGGAATGGTTGAACACCTAGACAATATATATCGCTTTGTCCAAACAGGGCGAGGTCCAGAAAGTATTAACGAAGCTATGGAATACCAGAAAGTGGATGTCCAAAGACAACTACTACGTATTTTCATAAATTGCGTAATTAGGAATCAAGACAGGCCTGGGGCAGATCACGATACCATGCAAAGACTTGCCAAATGGGGTCAGAACATATCAGAAGAGAAACATGATAGACAGGCGTGTATAATCGCCATGTGTCGAAAGATCCGCAAGGAAGTAGAACGAATACATAAAGAAAGACGAGAAACAGACAGAGTAGAATCAGAAGAAGACGAGGAGCAAGAATCAGAACAATTAGAAACGATAGCTTATGTAGGTAGAGGAAGACCCCATAATAATACTAGAGGCTTTAATGATCCGATACGTCCGATACGTCCAGAATATAATAGACATTTTCAAACCCCTATGTTAAATACAAGATCCCCTGAACACCTATTCCAAGCCGCTGATAAATTACTCCGAGACCGAAGGGGGTACCACATGCTCGATTCCATGGACGAACAAGAATTAGCCAGGTCAGCAGTACAATGGGCTGACAGTCCCAGCGAATACAATGATGATGTACTTGCACACACGTTTCTGAATCTTGACCCATACGAACAGCGTTTAGCTAGTATATACATGATTCAACACCTCCTTATATTATATAAAAGCCAACACTCCGATCCAGGACCCTTACCTGACATATTGACAGAACTACTCACGAATAAATGGAGAGGGTCAGGTACTGATTTGATTAAAGAAATTCTAGAATTTCGAAACCAATATTTAACTTTCGTATGCCCAGAACACGTTCCAGTTCCCATCATGGGAAGAAAAATGTATCACATAGATAGACAGAACCCGTTACGTGAAGTACACCCAATCAGAGGTGACGGTAATAACTTTACACGCGTGTTTGTGTACACACCTATAACTAAATTGGAATTATTAGAAATGAAGAAAGTAGTACCCAGCCATGACAAGGATCCAGCAGGTTTCCACCGTGAAATAAAAGACATGTTACTCATGGGAGAGTATACCTACCCCGACATTATGAAAATATTGAAAGTCCTATTACCCGCCGGTGTTTATGAGAAACTCAAAGAAAAAGAATGGGAGGTGGGAGACCAAAAGATAGATTGGATAGCATTAGAAAACGAAGAAAGGGCCCGAGCTGCAGGAGCAGGGCTTGGAGAAAAGACTACAGCACTACCAGGATTACTAGTGCAGGTACTGCCACGTTTATTAACTACGAAAAAGGAAGACTGGGGTGCAATATCAGCCTGTAAACAAAAGCCAGATGAAGACACTAGTGATTTCTATTCCCGATTTGAAAAATGTTTTAGTATAAATAGTGGCATAAAAGCCAGTAGTGAGTCATATCCACATCTGTTTGTGACAAAATTAGTTGAAAATTCTCTGCTGCAAGTCAAGAATAGAGTATTGAAATTCGAAAGTACCTGGCAAGGTAATACCCCATCACAGATGTTACAGATGTTACAATATCACCACAATAGAATTAGAGAAGAACAAGAACATGAACAAAGACGTATGAAAGATACAAAAATGAAAATGCTTGTTGCACAGTCAGTTCCAGCTGATGGTCATCAAAAGGGTGATTCCGCAGGTCCAACGAAAGGGACATGCAACTATTGTAAACAACATGGTCATTATATACACGATTGTCCAGTCTTGAAACATAATATTGCCACAGGTAGAACCCAGGAGAGACCACGACCACCTAGACAGGATCAGAATCAACAACAAATCCCACAGCATGCACAACCTAGGTTAGCTCCGCAACAATTAGCTCCGCAACAGGCAGCTCCACAACAGATCGTAGCACCACCACAAGCGCAGCCTATTGCTGCAACACAAGCAACGACACAACAGATGTATCAGTATGCACAAGCAGATTATCCCGATTACCAGCGATACACATGAAATAGCCTAGAGAGGGAAGTTGGCTTACCCCTTATAGAGGTTCCTGTAGACCAAGAGGGACCTTATGTACATAGTGAACTATTAGGGGAAGACAGAAAGTTTTTACTTGATACAGGGGCAAGCAGAACAACTATAAAACGCAGTGAAGTTCCAGGGGCACCCCTCTCAGGCTCACAAAATATTTCCCTTGGATTCTCAGGAAAACCTATAATCAATGACGTAACACAACCTCTTCCACTTACGGTCGGTCCATTGACACGTACTACAGATTTATTGCTTACTAAATCATGTCCAGAAAACTTGTTAGGTATAAAAACATTGAAAGCTCTAGGAGCCATAATATGTTGTTCTCCGGAAGGAGTACGACTATTTTTACGTGACTTTAAAGGTCACTACGTGTCCAGAGACATGGATCACCGACTGCAGAATTTACCTACACATTTATGGGCACAAGGCCCCACTGATGTTGGTTGCATGAATATTACACCATATCGTCTCACACTAAAAACAGGAGTAGTACTACCACGAATGCGACAATACAAGTTACCACCAGATGCTGTCGTGGCTTTGCTGCAAATCATTGACGAGCTCATTGCACAAGGAGTGGTTGTCGAAACCGACTCCAATGTATGTAATTCCCCGATAATTCCGATTCTTAAAAGAACGGATCCAAAAGCACCACCGGTATATCGATTAGTTATTGATCTGCGCGAATTAAATAAATGCATTGTACCACAATACCCTGTGGTCCCAGATATCTCTTCATTACTCACCGCTATTGACTCAGAAGCAACGTTTTTCACTGTAATTGATCTTAAGAATGCTTTCTTTAGCGTCCCAATCGATCCGGAGAGTCAATATCTGTTCGGATTCAGTTTAAACGGACGAAGTTTTAAATTCACACGCGCACCTCAAGGATTTACAGAAAGCCCCAGCATCTATAGCCAAGCACTGAAACGAGAACTTGACAGTATCCACATGCCAGTTAACACTGCCTTGCTTCAATATGTCGATGATCTGCTGATCACCGCCCGAAGCGAACCTGAATGTGAAACAGCGTCACTGACGGTTTTAAAATTTCTGGCCGACAAGGGGCACAAGGTGTCCCCTTCTAAGCTGCAATTCTGTGTCCAGCGAGTTGTTTACCTTGGGCACTCGCTGTCCAAGGAGGGGAGGCAGCTTACACCCGACCGCATCCAGTTAATTGCTAACATGTCACCACCCAAGACACAAAAGGAGGTGCGGGCTTTTATAGGCCTCATTTCATACTGTAGGCAGTGGATCCCTCAATATGCATTTCTAGCAAAACCACTCATCCAGTTGACAACACAGGGGGCAGCCACATCCACTGTCCTCCCTTGGACTCAAGAACATACACACGCCTTTGAAAGCTTAAAGAAAGCTTTATGCCAAGCACCCGTTTTAGCAACACCATGTTACAGTAAACAGTTTACACTCTTTGTTACAGAACGCGACGGTACTGCCTTGTCAGTACTCACTCAGGAACAAGCAGGATCACACAAACCATGTGCTTATTTTTCTAGTACATTAGATCCCGTAGCTCAGGCTCTTCCTGCGTGCCTGAAATCAGTCGCAGCAACAGCTTTAGCAATCAGACAAAGCGATGCCATAGTGTTAGGACATCAATTGACAGTACAAGTACCACACGCAGTAGAGGTTCTCTTGAACCGCACACAGACACAACACTTGACTATAGCGAGACTCACGGGTTACGAATTAACATTGTTTCAGCCACACATAGAAATCAGACGTTGTAATACGTTAAATCCTGCCACACTGTTACCAGTGGGCGGAACAGATCCATTGGCACATGATTGTGTCGAAGTCATTAATATCACGACGAAACCCAGACAAGACTTGACAGATATCCCTTTGTCAGATCCAGACTTGACATTGTATGTAGATGGGTCATGTATGAGAACAAGTACAGGAGAGTTAGTGGCCGCTTATGCAGTCACAACAGACACTGAAGTCATTGAAACAAATTGTATTAACACTTTGTCAGCCCAAGCAGCAGAGCTCATCGCTCTGACACAAGCCTGTATTCAAGCCAAAAACAAGAAAGTCAACATATACACAGATTCACGTTATGCATTCGGAGTCGTCCATGACTTCGGCGTACTGTGGAGAGAGAGAGGTTATTTAACTTCTCACGGTGCCCACATCCAACACGGACCCCTCATTCAAGCCCTATTAGACGCGATTCATCTACCTACTGCAATATCGATTATGAAATGCAAAGCCCATACAAAGGTTACCGATATCATTTCTCAGGGTAATGACCTAGCTGACAGAACAGCTAAACAGACTGCTCAGAATCAGACTCATACAACTGACGCGACAAAGACAATAGTTCTGACACCAACACATTGCATGACAGTTAAGGATCCCGCCCTTGATGTAATTGACATACAGACACATGCTACACCAGAAGAAATAAAGAAATGGACTGAATTAGGAGGGATCCAAACAGATCAAGGATGGATGACGCTGGAAAAATCTATATGGTTTCTTCCCGACTCCATGGTTCAAGTCATCATTAACACTATACATAGTCCAGCGCACCTAGGAGAAAAAGCTATGCTAGACAGCATTCAACACATCTGGTTTAACAAACATTTACGAGCCGCAGCTAAACAGAAAGTACGTACCTGTATGATATGTTGTCAGTTTAATCCAGGTAAAAGCATCCCCGTAGAGCAGGGTGGATTTCAAACTCCCGATCATGCTTTTGAAGTCCTCCAGATGGATTATATCCAGATGGAACGATGTCGAGGATTCAAATATGTCCTCGTAGTTGTCTGTGCTCTTTCCCGTTGGACAGAAGCCTACCCGGTTTCAGATTACACTGCCCCGACTACTGCCAAACAGTTAGTTCGAGAATTCTTCCCACGGTACGGTTTACCACGTGTTGTCTACTCAGATAATGGCCAGCCGTTCTCATCCGAATTAATGAAACACGTTTCCCTTTTGTTAGGCTACCAATGGAAATTCCACTGTGTCCGACATCCCGAGGCAGCAGGTCTCGTGGAACGCCATAATCAAACTCTGAAAATTAGATTGTCCAAAATATGTAGGGAAAAAGGTGTCGATTGGATAGTAGCCTTACCAGTTGCGCTCTTTTACATGAGAATGGTAGCACATTCTCGAACAGGGCTATCCCCGTACGAGGTGATCTTCGGTAGACCACCAAATATGTGGGGGACGCCTATACCTCGCAAAATCACTGATGTTGACTGTAATATGCTGACAGATTACCTGGCTTCCTTGATGTCTGCACTACAATCTTGTCGTTCACAGGTAGCCGCAGCTTTTCCCGATAATACTAAGGTGAAGCCCCATGACGTGGTTCCTGGCGACCTGGTTCTGGTCAGGAATTTTGACCGAAAGACCCAACTGGAGCCTAGATGGACATCGCCAAAATTGGTTCTACTAACTACGAGGACAGCCGTGAAGATTGAGGGACGTAAAGGGTGGTTGCACTCGAGTCATATCAAGAAATTTTATGGACTACCATCTAGTGTGAACGCTCAGCCCTGCATTCCCTCACAGACAGACTCAAAGCTCCCCTTGGCTGAATTAACAAACTCTGAACTTTATAAACTGAAGTTAAGGTCTAGCAAGTCAGACAATTTGATTGTTTAAGTCCTCTCCAAGGTGAATCGGTTGAATTTGTCTCTGACATGTATCCTCTAGACCGGAATAGAGAAAGAAATCAACAGATGCAGCTTAAAAGGCATGCGTATTGTAAATCACTTCGTAGTCACTGCATAGTAACATTATTAATTTTGTTTTTTCTAAGTCTTCTGATCATTATTTCCAGCATACTATTGCACATGTATTACCCTATCCTTAAACGTGCTTACAATGTAACTGCAGAACATTCTTTTAGCGAATTACCTCCGCATGAGTTGTCCTATAGATTTGCGCTGCGCAATAACACATTCATTAGTATGTTACATCATTCCCATCAGACCAGCAATGCCACAAATTGTTGGATATGTGGCCGACTCCCTCCCTATCAGAACTATAAGGGAGTTTTGCCCCTCTTTCCCTATCCGTTCACACACAATGGCTCCTGTGGAGCATGGTTTAGTTTGATTAATTCCCTAGATTCAAATTCCGCAGTTTATCAAGACAACTGGGTATGGGGAAACCTGAACCTAGTTTTGCTTAAAGTCTGCTACCCTAACAAGGAGGGACTTCCCAAGAGAACAGGAACTGATCTAGAAAATGAAGTATATGGATTAGGTAATTTTACACTTAACCTCATGATCCTGAACGTTGAATCTGAAGCTACACCAATCTTGCCCACCATGTCGGTATTCCCAGTAAAAGGGGAATTATGTGTAAGAAAGAATGGTTCCATACACCTGGGCCATAGTAAATGCACCATGTAATAACATTCAGTGATCAAGGCAAGTCTACATTTAGAGCTTCCCGTCATTCCTACTTCATATGTGGCCAGACCGCATATATACGTCTACCTCTAGACTGGGATGGTACCTGTTACATAGCATTCCTTCTGCCACCTGTTTTCCTAGCTCCTCCTGATTATCATAGAAATACCCATTTAGTACACAATAGACAGCAGAGAGATCTCCCCATTGTCGATTACACTGAAACAGCATGGGAGCAATACACAGATTTCAATAAAGGTTTCTTTCCCTATATAGGTACAGTTACTAATAGTAAGCTGATACGTAGATTAACCAGAACCCTTGAAGCAGTAGTGAACGAGACTACTTCCGCCTTAGGCAATTTAACAGAAGAGCAGTCTGCTATGCGGATTGTTGTGCTTCAAAATCGTCTTGTCCTTGACGTCATCCTGGCCGATAGGGGCGGAGCTTGTAGGGTCATCGGATCAAGTTGCTGCGTTTTCATACCAGAAAATTCGCCGTCAGTATATAAAGCCATAACTCGCCTTCATAAGATTGTAAGCCAGATACACCAGAGTCCAGGCACCTGGACTTGGTCCGGTTGGTTTTGGAGCGTGCTGTCAGCCTGGGGATGGAGAATCCTATCCTTCCTAGGTATTGGCTTCCTCATACTATTCAGTTGCTGCTTATGTCTACAATGTGGGCCAGCGATTTGTGGTCTGTGTGCCACATCGTGTATCCCACATCCAAGTTTTCGTTCGAGATCCCGGAAGAAGAAAGAAGAACAAATGATGCTATATGAACAGATCGATGGATTGATGAAGATCGATATCTCCTGAGGGTCCGTAGGGGACAAGGAGGGAATGAGGAAATATGAATTTTGTGATCAGTTATGTCCCCTATCGTAGACCCCAACGGCTCCATGTGCATGCTATAAGTACATGTATGTTCCCTCCAGTTCCAGTTTTGAAGACGCAAATATATGTGCGTCCACCGTCAACATGTCCTCTTTCAGATCCGCCATGAATGGGTCAGATATTCCATTCCTAAGTATGAAAGGCCACCGACTTTATGTGGTTCACTTTCCACATTTTACAGATTCAGGCGAGTAGGCCCAGAATTCTGTCATCAAGCCTTTTCCTGCCTTCTGCCTCTGAAAGCTCCAGTCTGAGCCTGCATCTGTATCCATGAACTTTGTCCTACTCCCTGCGCGGCTAACGGTGCCTGATCCAGCCTGTTGCCTGCCAAAAACTGTATTTCACCTTCAAGATTATCTGCTTCGCTCCTCATCCGATGCATTCCTGTCTAGTAGTTTAGGTAAACATTCCTCCAGCTACCGTGCAAAGGGCCAGGCCTCGCTGTCCTCATGCAAGTAATTCATAGCCCCGTTACCATGGAATATTCCTACCCCCTCGCATCTCATGTAGACACTTAGACGCTTGTACACGCACTAACAGTCAGTATAGAATAGATTCTATCCTAGAAACCTCTCCTTTTGGATAACACAGTTCTTTAAACATAGGATATTAGATATGATTTGGGATTAGGTTGACATGACCCCCAGACTTCTGTCTCCACATGTAGAGCTAAATGTCAAGTCCCCTTCACCCTCTAGTTGCACGTCAATCACACGTCATGCGGCTGCGCGCGCATCTCTGCCAAATATTTCTGCTGACATTGCAGGATTCTCTTATGGATCCACCCACTTGTGACATCATGTATGATGACGTTTATTAAATTACACCCATATGTCCGCCTCTTTAGTTACGTATGCACATTTTATCTGTATAATCAGCTGTTACGCCTCTTGCATCTGTTTCACTGTAGTGTATTTTCTATAAAACTGATTATCTGTCAATAATGTATGCCCTTCCTTCCTGAACGTTCGTGGTGATGGAATAGAAGCCTGCAATTCGAATTGTATTCCTTTGTATAGGAATAAAGCCTTTTAGAACCTCTAATACCACGGATTCTGCCTCTTATATTTACTGAGTTATTCTTACTAGACTTTACCGCATAAAAAATAGTACCGGTAATGAAATATTTACCACACACCTCAAAAGATTTACCTCCCATTCACAAGAATGTTTTAATGATAGTGAGAGAGTCACCAGGAGCTACTGAATAGACCAGTGGTGCCATGCCCTGCAGTCTTGAATGGGGCACCCGGGAATCTTTTGGGAAGGAGCCTAGAACGGAGAAAAATACTCAAAGCTGCACAGGAACCCTAGGTTTGGAGAGGCTACAGATGTGCAGAGTCTACCAAGATCCTTGTGCCATTACCAGGTCTGCTGTTTGACTATCATTGCTGGAGGTGGTCTGAAGTTGCAGTGACTCACAATCCAAGCAGGACACTGTTTGATTCACGCAGAGTAATTCACCACAATAGGGCTACTGATCCTTGAGGCTGTGGTGAGAGCTGTCAGGGACCATACTCTCACACCTAGGGCCCATCTCTACCTCCCACACAGTTCACAGAAATGTCAGAATAAGTACGGGCAGAGATCTCCATTTCCACCAGAATATACCTTCGAGGTCGAGCCTAGGCAGCACATGCACTGTCTCTTCGAGACATGCTGAATTCACTCTGTGGGCTTACAGCCCAGCCCGCCCACTGCCTTTTTATTTGTAACTTAGATTGTCGTTTTGAAATGCTTGCTTGCTATTGGCTAATCCTTCCTCTTTGTCCCTACTTTTTCTGTTTTGTTTCCTCCCACAGAGCTCCACGCAATTACTGTTAACATTACTCGTCTAAGTTTATGTGTTTGATTAGGGGACTATTTTTTTCTATGATTCCTGCTCGTGTCACTGTTTTCCCATCTTCAGAGGTTCAGCTTCGGCGCCAGTCACTTAATCTCCCCGTCTCGTTCAAATAAAGAGATGAAATGTCAGATGCTGTTTTCTGAATCATCTCTTTTCTCTGCCTTCGAACTACGAGGATTTCCCACAAACCCGCCCTGCTTCACTGGCTCTTGCTTTACCAAGCCTCGGTCACTGGGCCTACAGCGGCCTAACAGTGCAGTACAGTTAAGGGCAAGGATTGGGCAATTCCCATCGCATATTCTCTGTTGCTTGTTTATATAATGTGACCTCAAGCGACCTGAAGGTGTTGGAGCACTTTACATGAGCAATAGTTACATCACACAAAGCCAGATGCATTTTTGGGGGCATCTTTATAGAGCGCAAACTCAACTGCCCCAAAGGTATTGAAGCGCTTTACAAAAGTGGCAGTTACATTACACAAGGTCAGGGATTTAAAAAACATTTTTTTTAGGAGCAAGGAGATTAATTGATGCCGACTTGACCCCTGTTCAATCATTTTTTCCCCTCTACCTGACAAATGGTAGCAGCATTTGTACCTCCCACCTCCTACCATGTTGATGCGTGCTCACCCGCTGCCTATTCCTGTCATCCTCCTACTCTCAGAGTACTAATTTCAAACCACATTCACGGCAGCTACCCAGGGACTGTGGAGCGTTTCTTATTATTTAATGTGACCTTGAGCGACCCAAAGGTGTTGGAGCGCTTTACAAAAGTGCCAGTTACATTACACAAGGTCAGGTAAATGTTATGTTTTTAGGTGCATGGAGATGAAGTGATGCCGACGCCATCCCTGTTTATCCATTAGTTCCCCTCTACCTGACAAATGGGGGCATTTTGTTGTTACAATGTCCAGTGTTCCTATCACCAGGGCGGGGCCGGTGGTTTGCTGGTATACGGATGGTGCGAGCAGTGTTTTCAATGGAAAACTCTGGAGAAGGGTGCCTGGTGAATAGAGGCCTAGAGGAGGAGGGATGTGACATCCCTGCCATTGAAAGTACTTCCACTGCTTTGTAGGTCTCGTGCAGTGAGAGACCTCTTGTAAGGGGTTTGAAAATGGACCTAGGAATTGCGCACACACTCGTGCATGTGCTTTTCCTTTTGGACCACGCTATTGGCCTTTGCATGCGTCTTTTGATCAAAGATAGCACTCAATTGGCCAAAGGCGGGCGCATTGCTCCGCCCATGGCCTATTGCTGTCTATTATGTGCACTGCTGCCATGTGATTGATTGATTGATGGGGAACTTATATAGCGCAACTATCGCCCTACGGGCATCCTGGCGCTTAGACTGAGGAACGACAACAGAGATAACAGAAAGGAGTCATGACCGCTAGCCTGGTTTAAGCTTTGGGATATAACCAGGTCTTGAGTCCCTTACGGAATTCAAGAAGGGAATTGCACTGCCGCAAGTTCACCGGAAGCTTGTTCCACATGCCGGAGGCTACTGTGCTGAAGGCTCTTCCACCCACCCTAACACGCTTATACCTCGGAACCACCAATAGGCCAGCAGTAGAGGAGCGCAATTGCCTACTTGGTAGGTAGTGGGCGAACTTATCCTGTAGGGGGGCTGGGCCCAGTCCATGCACTGCTCGAAAGGAGATGCACATGGACTTAAAAAGGACCCTTTCCCTTACAGGAAGCCAGTGTAGATCCTTCAGTGCTCTGGTGGACGAGGCACAGCATCGCCTCTCAAGTACCAATTTAGCTGCGGCAGACTGTATCCTCTGCAATCCTTGAAGAATGTACTGCGGAGCCCCCAAGTAAAGGGAGTTGCAGTAATCGAGTCTGCTTAATACCGTGCTGCGCACCACTGTAGCTCGCGACTCCCTAGGGAGCAGAGGTAGAATACTACGAAGCAGCCGCAGCAAGGCAAAGCAGACATTAGCACTCTTGCTTGCCTGGGATACCATCTGAAGGTCGTCGTCAATGATCACCCCAAGATTACGGACCTTCCTAACTGGTGTGAGGGGTCCTTCCTCCGGTGTAAGACAGAATTCGGAGGGGAGATGTTTAGGGATCCTAAATGGTGAACAAAAGACCACCTCTGTTTTGCCGCTGTTAAATTGGAGCGAGTTCTTTCTCAGCCAGTCCTTAGTCTGGTTCATGCATTGATGGAAATGATCCATAGACAGGGCGTCTTCACCCTCAAGAGAGAAGGCCAGCTGCGTATCGTCAGCATAGTTCACCAAGCTGACTCCGAAAGATTTTATTAACGGGAATAAGGGCCGCAGGTAAATATTAAAGAGGATGGGACTAATTGCGGATCCCTGCGGCACCCCATACGCAACTGGAGACCTGCTAGAAGAGAACGGTGCCAAGGTAACTACCTGCTGCCTGTCTTCTAGATAGGATTGAAGCCATTGCAGCGCTCTACCCTTTACACCTATCTGCCTCAGCCTCTCCAGCAGGACAGGGTGGCTAACCGTGTCAAAAGCTGCTGACATATCAAGGAGCACCAAAATCATGGCATTCCCTTTGTCCGCCTGCATTCGAAGGTGATCCAGCATGGTGGTTAAAGCTGTTTCGGTTCCGTGGCCGGGACGGAAACCGAATTGGTCCCTATGCAACAGAAGGTTCTCTTCCAGAAACTGAGATAAGATCTTGCTTACGGATTTCTCCAATAATTTCACCGGATAAGGTAGAAGAGAAATAGGCCTGAAATTGGCTAGCACCAAAGGGTCCAGATTCGGCTTCTTTATCAGTGGAGTTACCACTGCTAGTTTCCAGCAGTCTGGAACGGATCCATCTGTTAAAGATTGATTACAGATCATCCTTAGCCAAGGGAAGGTATGATGTCCGTACAGCTTCCAGATCTTGTGGGGTATAGGATCTAGAGGTGAGCCCGACGACACGCTTTCTGTCAGGTTATCAAAAGTTTCCTGAGAGAAAAGTTGGAAGCTGTCTAAGAAGGCGGTCGTTTTAGGATCTCTGTTATTCAGGCTGGTTGCTTCCTCAGAGCCATGCTGTTGGATGTGAACCTGTAAATTATTTACAATATTAAGGATCTTCTCCTGGAAAAAAGAGGCGATTTCATTGCATAGAGTTTGCGAGGGGGCGACTCTATTGCTCGTACAGTCTGGGTTAGTGAGGTCTCGGACGATCTTAAAGAGAGCTTTAGACCCATTAGATGCCTGTGTGATGGAATTGGCATAGAAATCTGCCTTAGATCTCAGGATAAGAGTTTTATATTGTAATTGTACCTGTCTTAGATCCTTTTTGTCTGCCTCGGAGTAGCTTCTCCTCCATTTCCTCTCTGCCTGTCTACGAGAGAGTCGGAGAAGGCGCAGCTTCTCATTGTACCAGGGCGCTGATCGCTTCCTTGCCTTCTTTAGTGGCTTTATAGGAATACAATGATCTAAAACCTTAGTTATGTGGTCAGTGAATAACTTATAGTTATCCTCCACAGACTTATTGGGATGGAAAAGATTGACATCGAGAGAGGTGATCAAAGAGTCAACCTTAGCCAATTTGGCCCATTCTCTGTCCATCCTAAAAAAGCCCTGCTGTCTGGGCAAGTTCTTCTGGTGCGGCATCTCCAGACTCAAGCAAATAAGAAAGTGATCAGTCCAATTCAAAGGTGTTATATTGATCACTTTCATTATATCTGGACTTGAGAAGACCAGATCCAAAATACGGCCCTTCTGATGGGTAGGGCTACACACCAGTTGATGGAGATTCAAGGTGGAGCATGTAAATAGAAGGTCTCTCAGTTGACTGCTAAGGCCCCCGTCCTCGCTGAGGTTAAAATCACCTAAAATGACCATGTTGGTGTGGGCAAGTTTTAGATTGGTGATGGTTTCCGCGAGAAGATGGAATTGGGTATTCGCGCCCGGTGGCCTATAGCAGAGCATCCCCGTAAGTAGGCTTCCGCCAGGGGACTGAAGAGAGAAGCCTAAGATTTCTATCCCCTCAACAGCATCGATTTGACATAGTCTGAAGTCTAGGGTGTCCCTAAAGATCAGACCCACTCCTCCCCCCCTGCCCACGCTACGAGGCTTGTGGATAATTTTGTACCCACTGGGGCAGGCCCCGCTCAAAGCAGTGATAGATTCTGTGTTAGCCCAGGTTTCTGTCATGAAAAGTACGTCTAATTCCATGTCTTCCAGGAGGCTATACACTTCCGTGAAGTGTTTAACAAGTGAGCGGCTATTAATTAGCCCGCAGGCAAGATCAACACATGCTGGTTTGTTGCCCTTTGAAGGATTTAACTGTAGCAATTGTGATCTGCTATAGCTTACGCGTTTTAGCTCGCAGTTTAACCGTGTAGGGTTACTGGCGCTGGCGACGTCCGAGGCGCGGACGGGCGCAGACGGGCTTGACTCTGGCGCGCCTCCGGTGCACCATCGGTGCGCCCGCTGCGCGCGCGCGCTGCGCGCTTGCATGGGGTGATTTAAATAGGGTCTCAGCAGGAATGCCCCCAACCACCATGTGGTTTCAATTATCGTGCCTAGACACTGGCGCGATAATTGAAACCACATGTCTCGCTGTGGCACGCGTGCGCGCACTACTCGCGGGATTGTTCTTTTTTGGATCCATTTCACAGGGAAGCAACTAAATAAGGAAAGAGAGGCTGTCTTCCTATTTTGTTCGCGATGCACCTATAAATATGGAGCTGCGGGCATGGCAGAGATGTGGTATGTAATAACAGTCCGCTGCTGTCCTTAGTGTAGGTGACTGCTGTGGGGGAGAGGGAGTGATTGACAGAACAAACACAGTTTTGGTATGTAAGGGGCCAGGCTATGCATTGAAGCCCTGTGCAGAGTCTCGTAGTTAGAGTGCTTGGTGAACCTAGTATCATCCGGAATGCCAGCGATCGTCTTCCTCCGCAGAGGATATTTTTGGGTAGATGGTATACCATCACTGCTTGAACCTGTAAGGTTTCCATCACCTGTGTGAAGGCGCTGCTATCCAACCCTATGAGGTCTGGTTAGCTGTATTATTCTACCTAAGACCGCAGAATGTGCCTTACTGTATTTATCAACTCTACCCATTGCAGGAGTGCACTGCAGTTGTGGGTTAGAGTGCAGTACACGGGAGGAGTTCAGAGCAGGGGTGGGGTGTGATGCCGAGGTGGAGGGCAGGAGTGCAGTGCAGTAGAAGCATGGAGTGCAGGTCAGTGATAGAGTGCAGTTCAGGGTTTAAGTGCAGCGTGTTATGAAAACACACATGGCTTACACACATCTTTAGCACGCGCACATCTGTGGACATTCCCATCTGTGCCATGGCATAGCTCCATCACGCTATGGCACCGACAGCTCTGTGCGAGCGGCACTTCTGTACCATGACCTGCCTTTACCAGGGCACCCATTGCACCCCTGTGCCGATGTCGCATCTGCACCCTGGGTACAACCTGGTCCCGCGCATGACCACCCTTATACCATGAACATAACGTTGCCTATTACAGGCGACACTGCTGCACTTTAAGCATACCTTCCCACTGCACACCTCTGTGCCACATGTCAACACCAGGGACACATCCCGCCCCTGGCATACTTTTACCAGGACTCATCTCCACGACGGGCACCCTGGGGCACACTCGGGGCACATGAGATGCGCTCAAACAATCGAAGTGGAAACCTGTTGACACCTCTCTGTTGCTGCAATTAAGTTTCTGCCAATCGATGTGATTAGCGGAAGCGGTGTTCAGTGCCTGGTTATGCTTGCGCTCTGCATGAGGGGGCAGCGCTCTACGCTCTGAACAAGCGGCCGCCAGCAGCGCTTCGAACCAGGGGCCAGCGGCACGCTCTGAATGAGGGGCCACCGGCAGCGCTCTATCCTCTGCATGAGGGGACACTGGCAGCGCACTGCGCTCTGAACGAGGGGCCAGCGACACGCTCTGAATGAGGGACCACCGGCAGCGCTCTATCCTCTGCATGAGGGGACACCGGCAGTGCACTGCGCTCTGAACGAGGGGCCAGTGGTACGCTCTACGCTGGGAAAGAGGGGCCAATGGCAGCGCTCTGAATGAGGGCCCCCCGGCAGCGCTGTACCCTCCGCATGAGGGGACACCGGCAGCAGTCTGCGGTCTGAACGAGGGGCCACCAGCGTGCTCTGTGCTGGGAAAGAGGTGCCACCGGCAGCACTCTGAATGAGGGCCCCCCGGCAGCGCTGTACCATCTGCATAAG
Source organism: Triturus cristatus (assembly GCF_964204655.1). Classification (NCBI taxonomy): domain Eukaryota; kingdom Metazoa; phylum Chordata; class Amphibia; order Caudata; family Salamandridae; genus Triturus; species Triturus cristatus. The sequence goes on from NC_140588.1 coordinate 1,044,154,311, forward strand.
GGGACACCGCAGGTGCTCTACGTTCGGAAAGAGGGACCACCGGCTTAGCTCTACGCTCTGTACCAGTGGCCACCGGCAGTGTGTATAGCTCTTCAATCCCTGCCGGCACAGCACCCAGCATAATGTGCTACACTTATAAGGTCCAAAAGACGAGACCTATTGGCTATGCCAATGCTTGTTCTTCTTTTGCAATACACGCATTTCCAGAATTATGGCCTGGATCCCCTGTTAAAATGCACTTCAAAAAAATTGGCTACAGCTAAAATATTTTCCCTAGTGATGAAATGAATTGCGCCACACCCACCGCTATCCTGGGTATGTCTTATTCCTCTATCCACAGTGGAGAGGAAGTGATACCAACTCTGCACTGGAGTGAATTTCAACCTTTTCCACGTTGGAACAGGGATGGGTTAGAGTTTGGGAATGCCTTCAAACTTCCGAGTTTGTGAGTGTTCTTAAACTCGTGTGGAAAACGACGCGTGGAAACACGCACTCTCCTCACCCTGAAATCGTATTTACGGCGGCTGAGCTCTCCATATGGGGGATATTTCTGCATCCATAAACGGGGTTGGCTTGACAGCAATCCATTTATAATTTTTGTAGTCATAAAAATGGTAAATTCAGTCATTAAATGTTGTTTACGACCAAATTTACAAGCATAATAGAGTATAGACTTTCCCTGATATTGGTGTCTAAAGAAGGTTTGTAAGAAAAGATGATTATATCCAGATCACCGGATCACTGCGCCGCAATCATCTGTTGCTGGGCTGCTGAAGCGCGAGGGATACTCGATCAAAGGCTCGGTCGTCTGAACTTGGGAGCATATTAACAACCCCCTTGTGCTACCGGAGATTCGCTTTTTTTGGGGTCGCAAAATGCTGGCCCGTGTTTACGTGGCCCCCATACACGCATTACTCTGCATGTTCCATGGGTGTTGATGTGGGTGTTCTCAAGCACCACCCATGGATTCTGATGCATTCCCAGATGTACAAGGTTTCGTAAACCTGGGAAAGCGTCAGATACTAACGCCTCCCCAGGGAAGGCGTAAAAGCGGCGCAACGAGGGAAATACCTTTATTTTGCCTAATTGTTCCCTCTTTCTGTGTGCGCTGCATTCTGCAGCACACATAGAAGGAGGGAAATGCCATCAATTATTGTTTGTGCAGGAAGTTGTCTCTTCCTGCACAAAAACAATCATTTTTGGTGCAAGGATACCTGCGTTGGTGCTTGGCAGCCTATTGTCCGCAAGTGAAGAGGAAAGCACAGGGATGCGTTGTGTTGTTTTAAAAACGACGCATCCCTGCATTTTCCTGATGACACGGCTCGGCAGAGCAAGATGGCTTGCAGCGTCGCACTGCATTATTATCTTGTGAATTTGCCCCTTAGTTTAGCGTTAAAGACTGACCTCATTTGCCAAATTCTTTTTTATTTTTTTTTAATTTTTTTTATTGAGCAGCTTGAAAGTAATACAATAATTCATAAAATATTAATACATCATAGGTGTCATTAAGTATGGTTAAAAATTGGAAATTATACATATCACAAAGCACAGCTAGCTACTTTGTGGAAAAAAAATGAACAGTGGCAGAGAAAAAGAAAAAAAAGAAAAAAAGAAGGAAAAAGGGGAAAGACAAAAAAAGAAAAAAAAAGAGAAAAGAGAGAAAGAAAGAATGCAATTACCCAGTGACGGGACTGAATATTTCCATCAACTATTCATCCATTGCATTACAGGTGCCCAGATTCTTACCCCCCTTTCATGTCTCCTCCTACCACCCCTCATAAACACAGCTAATTCTAGATTATGGAGAGCTAGCATCCTAGCTCTCCAATTCAAAAAGGTAGGAGGAGTAGGACTAACCCATTTCGATGTAATACACAATCGTGTGACAGACATAGCAATAAATATTAGAGCTGTCATTTGACTCGCTCTTAGTACCAAAGAATCTGTCTCACATCCTAATATTACTAGTTTGGGAGATAGCTCCACTGGAATTTTAAGGCTTGTATTCATAAATAACTGAACATCTTGAAGAAATGGAACCAATTTTGAGCAAGTAAAAAACATATGTACATCGTTAGCTGCCGCTAAACCACATCTTGGGCAACTATGCAGGCCCCTACCACCCCCTTTAGATATTTTAGCTGGGGTGTAATAAAGGTCGAATAGGGCCATGTAGCTTTGGGAGCGTAAGCTCCCTGAAATTAAAACCGTACTAGACAGCTCTAATGAATGAGTAATAACTATACTAGCCTTACCTAACTTAGCTCCCCATTTAGTATTATAGAGGAAGAGATCATCGGGGAGGCCTAGCAATAAATTTTGATAGAGCTGCCCTATCCGCGAGTTCTTCAAGATCATGTCCATAAGGTTATGCTTCACAAACAAAGTAGGGGTGTTATTCGAAAGTTTAACTAAATAAGTCCGAAGCTCAATGTATTCAGTGTGGAGGAAGATACGGCGTAGATGGTCTATCGCTAATGTTAATTATTTCACCCCCCCTGTCGTCGGCTAGACTGCTACCCTCTATCTTCCAAGATCAAATTACATTTCGGTGGAGGCAGCTTGTCATTTGCCAAATTCTAGTGGAGAATACGTTCCAGGGTGACTACGAAGATGAGTGTGAATTCCCGTTTAACTATATTCAACTGGCAATAGTGGGTTCCACCGGTGGCATCGAGGCAGCTCTTCAGATTTTCATCACTTGTTTACTAAACTACAGTTTCTTGTTTTCTCTTGGGCTCAGCCCTTGTGTTAGTCTAATAACTTGAAAAGAAGTGTGGCTTTGGTGTTCCTGTAGGCAGCTTCTTTAATAAGTAATAAGGTACAGATGTCCCACTGGGTGTTCGGTGATGATTGCTCAGTCGCCACCTTCCACAGAGCTAGCCGTCCAAAATGTAAAGGTTTTTGCTTTCAGACATTGGCACATCAGTCTTACAAAGTCAGAAGATACAATCTTAGCTAGCAGGCAGCCATGAAAGAAAATTGACTTGTAGCCTGTGAAATTTCCTTTCTCCAAGGAAGTATTATACAATATATTTTGTTAATGTTTTTCTCTGTTTAGCTTTGAACTCACTACACCTCTCTCTCTCTCTCTCTCGTTCTCTCTCTCTGAGGTATAACTGTGAATTATTTCCTGTAATTCACAGTGGTGAATTATATGCAGTTTATCTTGTGTCACATAGCAACATTTAGCATTAAATACAGTATTTTGTCTTGGTTTCAGTGCTGATAAAAAAACTCATTTGCAACAGCAGTGCTCTTAAACCATTAATGAGCGCACCTGACAAGCTCACCCCATCTGTCAATGAAACTCCCAGTGTATGTATAAATAAACATTGTAAATAGAGAACCGTGTCAGCAAAACATAACGTAAACATTGCTCATTGGTGGTTGCCGCTGTGTTTTCTGTTTCACTAATAACATTGGCGCCATTTGATAAATCTTCAAAAAACTTTCCCCCAAAAAGTTCATCCACGGTAGCTCTTTTCTGGAAAGTCTTCTGGTAATCTGTAAAATGGGGGAACAGAAAAAGATAGGTTCCAAAACATTGATTTTCATGTTAATTATTTAAAAAATTTGGGAAAGCGATACACTGAAACGGCTCAACGGAATTACCTTTGGGAGAGGAGTTGGCCTAAAGGAAAGGGCGGTCGACCTCCAATCTGGGGAACCAGGTTCGAGTCTCAGCCAGGACGCGCAACATCATGTGATTCTGGGCAAATCACTTAATCTCCCTGTGCCAAACAAATTTTGAATGTGTCATGGTGCCCATGTAAAGTGCTCTGATACCCAATACCTTTGGGTCAAGTTTGCGCAATATAAAAACATATTTTAAAATTAAAACTAATTTGGCATTAGGTTAGAGTTTTACCCAGAAAGAGTCCTTTTCATAATTTGGTGTGAATTCGTTCAGCCAATTTCAAGAAATTCGCATTTAAAGATGTCCTCTGGGTGGCCGGGAAGTGGTTAAAATGTTAATGATATTTAGATGGTTGGTCCCAAGGGAGTCCTGTGGTACTGCAAATTTATAAAATAAAGGCATGGTACCATAAATTTAAAGACACAAGGGCTTCTGATTGGCTTAGAAATCTTTTTTCTCCCATCTGCCTTTTTGGTCCAGAGGGACAGGTACCGTTCCCATGGCACAGAAAAATCTGATTGGCAGGCCATGTCCTGAACTGTACAAAACATATGAGGGGGCATGGTATAGACACCCTAACCGCTTGTCACTCATGATGGGGTATCAGAGGAACCCCACAGGGCCGAAGAAGTAAAAGAAAAAATTCTTATACCCGTGGTACTACCATGGGACCCAGCCTGGCCCTCCTGTGAGATATCGCCGTACTCCTGCACAATCCGTACCACTGGAAAATGCACGCTTCCATAGATAAAGCATGCACTATCCAGCAGTACCATGGAGGTAAAGCTTGGACAGCAGTACCATGGGAGTACCGCAAAACAGCGAAATTGTCCATTCGTGTAGTGTGTTAAATTACTTCAATTCCACAAATCCTACGGGACAGCGTCACTATGATTAAATGATGCCATCAATGATGTCATGTGTGATGTAATGTGTGAAGTCATAAGCAGTGCATGGTGGTGTTTTTTTCTGTTTTTAAATGTTCGTTTTTGTATGCAACACAACTATACCTTTACTGTAACCTTTGATTTTTTCATTGAATTTCTATACATTGGCTTGTTAATCCTATTGCAGAGTGTCGCCACTGTATAGTTATAGTTCAGCCACATTTTCTATTGAAAGGGTATTTTTTGATTTACCTAGAACTCAGTAAATGGGAAGAAAAGTTAAAGAGGGCATCAAAAAAGGATGGGGCATATTTTCTAGAAAGTGACGCAGCGCGGCGCTTCAAGCCAACTTGCTGCACCGAGCTGCATCATTAGGAAAGTGCAGATATACATCGTATTTACAGCAATACAGCATATCCCTATGCTTTCCTCTTCGTTGGCGCACAATTGGCTGCCTAGCGCCAATGCAGGCACCCTTGCACCATGGAGCAAAGGTGCCTGCGTTGCAGGGATGATTGTTTGTGTGCAGGAATGGATACCTTCCTGCACAAAAACAATCATTAATGGCGTTTTCCTCCAGAATGCAGCACACATAGAAAGAGTAAAAGATGAGGAGAAATAAAGGTGTTTCTCCTCGTTGCTCCACTTTACCACCTCGCCAGGGGAGGTGTTAGAATCTAATGCATGATCAGGTTTATGAAACCTTGTAAATCTGAGAATGCGTCAGAATTCATGGGTGTTGCTTGGGGAAACCCACAGCAACACCCATGGAACATTCTTTTCACGAAGAGCAATACTTGAAAAGGAGGCCATATTTACAAGGGCATGAAAAGCCACGCAGGCCTCAGCATTGTGCGCCACCAGAGCATCAAAAAAAGTGACACTCCGGTGGCGCAAGGGGCTTGTAAATATGCTTGATGTGTTTTGAATATGCTACAGCAAAAACTGCTGAACTTCACATTCAATTAGAACATTACTCAGCATGCACACCTTTTGTAGTTTGATGTAAATCCTTTCAGTAGTTTTGATATATTACAGTTTGAAAAAGGTGCCAGTTGGGTTTGAAAGATTTAAAACTCTTGTCTATATTGTCAGTTGAAAACCCTTTTATTGATTTCATTATAACTGTTGCACTGTTTGACAAATATGCATGAAATCTGGAAGACACTTAGGGGGTGATTTAGAGTTTGGCAGACAGGGTACTCTGACGCAAATGTTAACAAGCATGTGCAATGCAATAGGTCTCGCATTTACGTGAGTTTAAGCAATTGCCATTGTAAATAACAATGCCTTTTATTTATGTTTTAAAAAACAAAAATAGTAGGCATTGTCATTTACAATGCCAATACCTTAAACTTGCTTAAATGCGAGACCTATTGCATTGCAAACGCTTTTTTTTAAATTAGACATGTTTTATTATAGCGCTCAGATAGGTGGTATCCAAGCACTGTCTGGTACCAGCAACTTGTGAGATCGCTCACTGGGTTTATGCGCCTGCTACAGAACATTTACAGCGCAATACATTGACATTAATCTGAACATGTTTTTTTTTTTAACTTAGCGCTTCTTACAGCTCTTTTATCGATTCTAGAAGCTGGAAATAACAGATATTGAACTTTCACATGTGTAGCGTGCTGAGAGCGCTGTGTGGGTTCCTGCCATTTACCTCGGTGCCTGAAGGTCTATCTGCACATCAAGCAATGCATAACCCACTTTCCATTCCCGGAGGCAACAGAAGCCACCCCTCTTCCCCCCAGCCCCTCCTGCACTTGAAAGCTCACACTCACTATCACTATGTGTGGGGAGACCGGCGCTGCTGCCTGCTTTGTAACGCACCCTGCACGTCTTACCACAGTTAGATTCCTCCTGCACTCACTAATGATCAAATACGCCCCTTCTGCCTTTCACCAGCCCCAGGTTGTTCAACGTGCCCACAAACTTTCCAAAGTGCCTCGAGACTTAGGAGTGGCTCTCATGCTCTGCACTACTGCATTGTTCAGGCGTGCTCGTATTTTGTGCTCGTGTTTTAAGTGCGTGTCCCTTAAGTGTGTGTGAGTTATGGAACTGTTGAAATCAGAGTGACGATTTCCAGTGGAAAAGAGCGCACACTGTTAATGATAATTTGTATTATAGCAAGTGGTCTACGACCACCCAAACGTTCCACATCACTGCCTATTAAGGGGCTATTCAGGAATGTTAGCACTGCCACCCGGCAGTGGCCCACCTATATCAGCTGATGCAGGCACACCAGAATTCAGACGCGCTCACCTGCTCACATATAAACTACCCGGCACTGCCTCTGTTCCGCGTGCCATGACCGGAAAAGGGACAGAGTGCTAGCCAGCTAAGAAAAGCATGTTTCAGAGGAAAAGCTACTTAAACAATGCGCGTGAAAGCCCACTTTTGTGTCTGTTGCTGTGAGGGGCGAGGATGTGGCCTTACGACCACAGCTGCAGACTTTCGAGCTACAGAACCGGTTCGATCCTCGGCGTCGGCTCACCATCCGGTGATTCTGGGCAAATCTCCTAATCTCCCCAAATAATTAATGTTTGTTGGTAATTTAAATAGTGTTATGTAAAGCGCTCTAATGCCTTCAGTTCACACTATATAGAACTACAAACAAAAAGCACTGCAAAGGCAACAATTCTCATGTGACAAGAGGACATCCAATAGGAGCGCGAGGAGGAGAGGCCATCACACCCTGTACCCTGTGATGGATAAACAGTGACATCGCCAGCGAGGGAGATAAGCCCACAAAGGAGGGACATTTAAGCAACTGCACCAATAACAAGTCAGCAATTGTAAATTACCCAGATAAGAGCCAATGGCAACCGGTGGGTGTGCCAAACCCCACAGATTAGATATAACAGGTCGATCAAGTTCAACCTAAAAAGGTAATAACTGGTGGTAATGGACAGAAAAAAGCAACTAATGACCCTCACAACCAGAGAAAAAATACTCCCTGGGTATTGCGTCATTAGTTTTTATCTTTTTCATCTCCTACTTTGGAAGTTTGTTTTTGAAAAACAAAAACTTTGTTCAATTGTGGAGGATGGCTGTCGAAACATAGGGTAGCCATCTGCCAAGATTGTTGTGCCTTGACAGGAACCGCCATGATGGTGTTTCCTTTTATGGTGCAGAGATCACCTTTGGGCCAGGGGGTGATTGTAAATTTGACAGACGGTAGTCCTTCAGGATGGCAGACGTAATACCCCCTGCAGCCTGAAGTACACATTAAATCATGTTCATTCGCTAATAGCTTTGGCACTGTGGGACTAATGTGCATAGATTTGGCAGAACCTTGAAAGGTTCAGTTTTCTATTGGTGTGTCATGTTTTGTGCTAATCCATCAAAGGGACACGAAAGGACGGGGATGAACATGAACATATTCAGCGGCTTATAATTTTGGCCCCGGTGGATGCATCTGCATGAAATGTGGCAGCAGTTAGCAAGTCACAGCCAGTGCATGTATTTGAGGGATTGTGCAGATGCAACGCAGTGGAGGAAATGTATTGATGGAGGTCAATCTATTATTGATGTATTGATTTATTAATATCATGTGATGGATCTGCACAAAATCTAGTAGTGAGTTAGCACATTTACCTACCCTTGCAGATCCATGAAGAGCCGTGGGGAGTAAAACATTTTTTTTGTTAATCACATTGTGTAATAAATCTGTACAGCATTTGGCAAAAGCTTTGCATGACTGGTTTTCTACTGGTACGCCAATTTTTGTGCCAATCCATGAAGACGGGTTGAAGCTGAGGGGGGAGGGGCAATACAATTTACATTTTTTTGTCTAACTTTAGCACTGTTTGATGAATCTGCATCAAAAGCAGTTAGCAGGTGACACTCAGGTCAGGTACTTCAGGTTCCATGCACATCCAATGGAGGGAGGGGAAGTTAAATGGGGCTGGCCAAAATGATTTGATTTCTAATAATTTTGGAACGCCTTAATGGATCAGCACCAAATGGAGCAGAGATTTAGGATGTTTATCCCACTCCTGGCTTTCTTAGTTTCATGCAGGTCCATCAAAGGGAGGTGGATTTAAAGGGAAGGGTCAAGAAAGTGTTTAAATGGTCATACATTTGGCACCATTGAGGTAACCACTTGAAATCTGGCAGGCAATTAGCAGGTTTAGCTTTCTGTTGGTTATATCAATTTATGAGCAGAGTCATCAAGGCTGGGGCACAGATAAATGGGGGCAATAAAAGTTTAAGTCACAAAAATCTTTTGGCTTGGTTTTCATGAATGTTTATTAAATGAGGCAGTTAGCAAATATTTCCCAGAGCATGACCAGTCAGAAAATGTGACCAATCCACATTGTGAAATTAATGAAATTCGCAAAAAAAACACAGTTGAAGGTAACTTATGGTTCAGAAAAACAAAGCAGAAAAAGCCCTGAAATTCTCCAGTTACAGTGTGCAAAGCAAAGTGCATACAATAATAACATGCCCCTCCGTCCAACAGGATCAGTGCATCCATTAGCCGATGCCATGTAGCAAAAAGGTGTATAAAAAGCAAAACGTGGCAGTGTACTGCTCGATTTTCCCGGCCTTTCTTGTGTTAAAGAGGGACCAATATGACTTCAGTCTCTTTCCATTCAAGTTTAAGGGTTAGAGTAGTGTATAGAGCCTATTTACTAGGCACTTCGACATGATCCTGTGTTCTTCCCCATAGATCAGGGCTTGCACACATAGCCTAGGGGATAGATTCGTTAGTATTAGGGGTAACCTGTCCTGTAGTGAGGGTATTTCATGGAGCCGTGCTGAATTCAGGCCTGGTAGGCCTCAATCAGGAGAGACTCCATCTTTCTTTCTGCTCCGGCAGCTTGGGATGTTTTTAGGTCGAGGGTGATGTTTTAGTTATGAGGTGTTATTCGCTTGGAGAGAACCGGTTCAGGCCGGCCCTTATCGAAGGATTGTATTTTTCTTCATGCCGAAGACACTACATCAGGCCGGCCGGCTGGGAACGTGTCCTTGGCACGGGGAGGTACAAGAATTTGGTGGGCGGCAGGTTACGGGCTGGAATTTTCCATGAGGAAATGCACATCTATATTAGTAAAAGTTTGAGGCAGATACTGGCACTTGCTTTTAGTCCATAGGCGGCACCTGGCCGTTAGCAGTAAAGCTACTACTTATTCCAGGGAAGACAGATGACAAACTTGAAGGTGGAGAAAAACCGAGAAATAGATATTCCAAAGAGAAGAGAGTAGCCGATGAGGAAGAGGTCCCAGTGACTCGGAGAGGGAGACGGGAGTAAATCCGTGATTGCGGAGGTGTGACTTCCAGGCGAAGCCGAGGCGTAGACGAGAAGGGAACCTAGATGACCATTGAGTGCAGGCTACATACGACCAAGGTGATGTCAACCCCTTACTATTAGAGTGTACAACTTAATCTTTCACTTTTCTTTGCAGGTTATGTGATATGTATTATGTTCCGTGAGTGTGCATGTAATAACTAAATAAAGTATTCAGTTTGTAGTAAAGCAATATGTGCTACGTGTTCTTGTGTAAGAGGGTAACCTATTCTTCTAGTCAGCTGTGACTTGACATGAACAGATGTTAATCCTGATCAGGTAGGTGGTAACTGAATAGGGGAGAAAGGAGCCCCTCGAACTGGGGAACAGGTTGTGCTCAACTAGCCGTCTTTGTGTGATCTGATACATAGTAACACTGATTAATTCCCTTGTTGTATGTCGTGGTAATGATAGGATGAACTCGTGATAGGCTAAGGCTGCCGTCTGGGCAGGAAGTCCTGGGTCCGTTTGGGACCGCGAGGCTGTGGCTGCCGTCTGGGCAGGAAGTCCTGGGTCCATTTGGGACCGCGAGGCTGTGGCTGCCGTCTGGGCAGGAAGTCCTGGGTCCGTTTGGGACCGCGAGGCTGTGGCTGCCGTCTGGGCAGGAAGTCCTGGGTCCGTTTGGGACCGCGAGGCTGTGGCTGCCGTCTGGGCAGGAAGTCCTGGGTCCGTTTGGGACCGCGAGGCTGTAAGGTCTTGGTATATATGTATGTAATAGGAATTCCCTGTCCTTAGGTGGTATATATATGTGGTTATTTAGGTGTAAATAGGCCCTAGGGAGGGGGTAACGTTCTGGTTTGGGTTAGAGAGGCTCTGTTGAGCGGGTTCCGAAAACCCAAGCAGAACATTTGGCGTCACGAACCGTTTACGAAACCTGTGTGCGTTGTGTTCTATTGTGTTTGCTTTCGGCGCGTGCGTGGTTTTGTTTGCATTTTATTTTTGTATAATTGTGTGTGTAGTTTTTTTTCTTCTTCCTTTTTTTTTTCTCTTCTTCTTTTCTTCTTTTTCCTTTTTCACGATGTTTTCTAGAAGGTCTAAATCTACTTTTAAGTTGCCCGTTGATATTCCCGGATGGGATTCAACGCCTTATGAAGCCTTGGCCCGTGAGTGGGCTGATTCTACTGGTTTGAGTGAGAATTGGAATTCTTCTTTGGAGCTGGCAGAGCCGGCTAATGTGATTGCTTGTTTGCAGAAGGCACCCGTATCGAAGGGTGAGGAGATTCCCATTTTGGGGCGCAGAGGTTGGATTGTTTTGTCTGCGTACAGGATTCTACATGAGAGATTGTTGAAGTTACAGACATCTCTTAAAGATGTGGAAGCGCACTTTGTTGAGATTCAGAATTCTCATACTTTGTTGCGGTGTCAAAATAGGTTGCTTGCTGATAAACTTGAGACTTACCAAACTATTGCCGAACGGGCGGCTGTGCGAATTGCTCGTTATAAATACAAGAACAGGCGCGGTCGGGTTTCGACGCGAAAGGTGCGTCTGGTCGTGGCGACAGCCGGGCTGGATTGGAATCCTGATGAATGGGATGGTAATATCTGGAACTCGACTGATTCTTGTTCCTCGGGTGAGGAGTCTGCCAAGCGCGAGTCTTCTCGCTCCCGCCATGATTGTAAGTCTGCTTCTTGCACCTCTGATGGTGCACCCCGTGATTACGCTCGTTCTTCGAGTGGGATCAATGCCTCTTACACTGATTGTCCCTCTACGAGTACTGATCGGGCTCCTTGTGATGCTCGTCCCGCGGTTTCTGCGCATCCAGTTTTCCGTCGGAAGTTGCAGCAGTCTCCCAATGCTCCGCAGGGTATTTCTTTGGACTGTTTAGAAGACTTTACTCAACAGGAAATTAGTGATATTTTGCAGCGATTTCGGCAGCGAGCTGGTGAGTCCTTGCTCACATGGATGGTGCGCCTTTATGAACTGGGCGCTGCTGGTATTATGTTGGATACTGGCGATTGTTTAAAGTTCTGTTCCTTGAGTTTGGATTCTACTGTGCAGGATCATTTTCGTAACTATAATGGTGGTGGTCAGATTTCTTTACTCCAATTGGCGACTGAGGGTTGTAATCAAAAATATCCTACTGAATCTGACTGGCCTGTGAATGACAAGCCGTGGTATACTTTGCGTGATGCTGCTCAACGTCTCAAAGAGGAGGTGATGAAAACGGCAATTTTTCTGGGTACTGCTGACAGATTGCTTGATGGTTTGTTGACATCTTCTGTGCGGAACCGTATCATTCGATCTTCCCCTGTTGCCTATAAGCAGGTCATGATGACTTTATTGATTAATCAGACTGGTAACGTGTTATCTACGGTTTTGGAATCGGTGCGCCAACTCGGTGAGTTGGGTGAGTGGTTTAAACCTGAACGTCAGTCCCGGCCTGACACTCGTACTCCTGGTGAAAATAAACTTACTAGACGTGATATTTTTTCTGGTCTTCTGGCTGATGGTGTGCGGAGGGAGGACATTGATGGTGAGACTACCGCTCGTTTGTGGGAGTTGTTTCGCAAACGTGGCTTGGATCGAAAGGAGGGTGCCCGGCGTGTTCGGACCACTGAGTGTGATCGTGGTGGTTCTGACGGTAGCGGTGATGACGACCGCCGTGGGCGCTCTGTTCGTCGTGATGATCGACGTTCTGTACGTGATGTGTCCCCCCGTCGAGAGAGAGACAGGGAGAGAGAGGGGGAAAGAGAAAGGGGGAGAACTGACTATGTTTACAGCAGACGTAGAGATGATAGGGATCAATCCCCTGAGTTGAGGAGGAGAGAGGATCGTCACAGTTTGGTCGATCGTAACCCGCAGTACAATGCAGAAGATACGAATCCGTTCCGTACTGGGAATGGATATGAACAGGAGGTACCGATACCTAAGAAGCGTGAGAGTCTTTATCCTGATTTATCCTGGTATACAGAATGCAGTAAGAATGATTAGGAAATAGGTCAAGCTCCGGTACACAGATGGGCTCACAGAGATAATAGACCCTATGTAGATATTGAAATTTATTGGAGACATCGTAATATCCAAAGGGCCCGAGCATTGGTAGATACAGGAGCGGAGGCCACTCTTATTCATGGAAAATCGAAGAAGTTTACAGGTCAGCCTTTTACTATTACCGGATTAGGTGGAAAAGAAACCCCTGCAGTTCAAACTTTGCTTGAAATGAGAATAGGTAGAATTCCTAGAAAAGAGTATTCTGTACTAGTAGTGCCACTCCTAGAATTCATAATTGGGATTGATATTTTGAAAGGAATGACTTTGCATCTAGATGACGGATGTTACCAATTTGGAACAACGCATTATATATCGTCCAGACCTATACGGGTTGGTCGTTTAAGAATGCCCCCCATACAAGTTCCCCAGGCGACAAAAGTGGTTTGTCAGAAGCAGTATCGTATTCCAGGTGGTCATGAGGAGATTAGTACCACTATTCAGGAGTTGGTGGATGCAGGAGTCATAACCCCAGTTACTTCTGCTTGGAATAATCCTGTTTGGCCGGTGCGTAAGAGTGATGACTCTTGGCGCATGACCGTTGATTATCGAGAATTGAACAGTCACACACCCTCTTTGACTGTTGCAGTACCGGATGTTATTACACTAATTGAGAGAATCCAAAAGCATCCAGGTACATGGTATGCGTTCATTGATATTGCTAATGCTTTCTTTTCGATTCCGATTGCCCCAGAGTGTCAGGAACAATTCAGTTTTACGTGGAACGGGCGTCAGATGACGTTTAGAAGTCTTCCCCAGGGCTATGTGCATAGTCCTACGATATGTCACCGGCTGGTGGCAGAGCATTTGGCTGAGGTACCGGTTCATCCCCAAATTCAGATATGTCATTATATTGATGATGTTTTGATCCAGGGCGAAACACAAGAGGAAGTTCAGACCCAATTAGACAGAGTCATTGAGTGCCTGCGTGAGAAAGGTTGGGAAATCAACCCAGATAAATTGCAAGGTCCGTCCCAGGCTGTAAAATTTTTGGGTATTAATTGGCATGAAGGGCACCGTGAAGTGATCCCTCAGGTTAAACAGAAGATTCTTGATTTTGCAGTTCCTAGAAATAGGAAAGAAGCCCAGAGCTTCATTGGTCTGTTTGGCTTTTGGCGCCAGCATATTCCTCATTTGAGTCAAATATTGGCCCCCTTGTACCGGGTCACGCGTAAAAAGAATGCATTTGAATGGGATAAACCACAGCAAGATGCGTTTAGTCTGGCAAAAGAGGCAATTCAACATGCTCTGGATTTATGGCCTGTACGTGATGGTGACGTGGATTTGAATGTGTCTGTACAGGGCCTTTATGCAAATTGGAGTTTGTGGCAGAAACAAGGCAGGAGTAAAGTACCGTTAGGTTTTTGGACCAAAAAGTTACCTGATGCTGGTGAGCGTTACACACCCTTTGAGAAACAGTTACTTGCTTGTTATTGGGCTCTGGTGGATACCGAGCAATTGACTTTGGAACATGATATAGTTCTGCGTCCGGAAATTCCTATCATGCAGTGGGTTCTGAGTTCGCCGAAAACTCACCGAATTGGACACGCTCAAGAGGCGAGTGTGATTAAATGGAAATGGTACATACAAGACAGGGCACGTGTGGGCCCGAAAGGAGTTGCTTCTTTACATGAGCATGTGGCGCGAGCGCCATCGACTGAGACTGAGAGTGAATGTTCCGTACCTTTAGCACAGGAGTCTCCTGTCAAGTGGGGTAAGCCTTTTGATGATTTGTCCGCAGCGGAAAGAAACCATGTTTGGTTCACTGATGGTTCAGCGAGGTTTATAGGGATGACACGGCACTGGAAGGCGGTGTCCTATAATCCGATTACACAGAAATTGTTGAGCACAACTGGTGAGGGTAAAAGCAGCCAATTTGCCGAGCTTTACGCTGTTTACCAAGTTTTGAAACAAGAGTTACCTGGTACATGTCATATTTTCACCGATTCTTGGTCTACTGCCAATGGACTGGCTGTTTGGTTGCCAACTTGGCATTCCCATAATTGGAAGTTACACTCCAAAGAATTATGGGGAAAAGAGTTATGGCAAGAGATTTGGGAGATGCTCCCACAGAGTACTGTTACAATCTTCCATGTGGATGCTCACACCCCGATAGATTCTCTTGACAAATTTTTTCATAACATTGCAGATGAGAAGTCTAAAATTGCTGAGGCAGTGGTGGACAGGCAAGATTCTGATATTGCGGGATTGGCGAAATGGGCACACCAGAAGGCAGGACATTTTGGAGAGAAGGCCACTAGCAGGTGGGCTGCTGATCGAGGAATTTATATTCCCCTAGATCTAATTAAAAATGTTATTTTACAAAGCCCCGTTTGTCAGCATATCAGACAGCGTAAGGTGCCCCAAATTGTTAAAGGTCATTTACATCGCGGAAAACTGCCCGCTCAAATTTGGCAGATTGATTACATTGGTCCACTTCCCATGAGTAGGAATTGTCAATATGTTTGCACTATTGTTGATACATACAGTGGCCTGCTGGTAGCCCTTCCCTGTAAGCAAGCTACCCAATTGAATACCATTAAAACATTAGAATTGATTATGATGTACTATGGTGTGCCATTCCAAATTCAATCTGATAATGCATCCCATTTTCGTGGAAGATTGGTACAGGAATTCTGTGCGGAAAATAATATTGAATGGATATTCCATATACCCTACTACCCACAGGCCTCGGGCCTGGTGGAGAGATTGAATGGCCTGCTAAAGGACCAGCTGCGTAAGTTAACAGATGACAAGTATAAAAATTGGCGAGACTTTTTGCCCCAAGCACTATTGATTTTGAATAATCGTCCTTTTTTAAATGCTGAATCTCCACTTATGCGTTTGTTTCCCCCGAATGTTGAGGCTATGCCTAATGAAATCAGAGAAACTGTGATGTATTGGGAAATTACTCCCGGAGCTTTGGCTCCATGTAGAGCGACCCCAGGGTCGGCAGGTTTAGACTTGCATGCTATGGATGACATTGTTATAAAAAGTAGAGATCAAGTCATCATAGAGACAGGTGTTGGTGTTCAGATACCACCTGGAAATTTCGGATTGATCGCCCCTAGATCGGGGCTGGCTGTAAAAGGCATTCAGGTGCTTGGAGGAATTATCGACAGTGATTATCAGGGAGAGATTAAGGTGCTCCTGCTGAATAGCAGTGAGGTTGACTTACTGATACATCGCACTGACCGAGTGGCTCAATTACTCATAATGCCTGTTTTCAGTGGTGCATTAATGAAAGGCACTGCTCCAACGTTGCTAACTGTACGAGGCCAGAAAGGTTTTGGCTCCACGGATAATCCTGGGGCCAGAGTTTGGGTGCAGTCGCCTAAGAATCCCCCTGAACAAGCAGAGGTCATTGCCACCGGTCAGGACAATACCATTTTGGTTATGAGACCAGGGAAAGATAGCTGGGAAGCGGTCCCGGCTGATAAATGTTATTTACGAGAATGATTAATGCCTGTATTTGGTTCTCTTTCAGATCATTCTTTGGATTGTTGCTGCAGGATGTGTCGGAGCCGGACTGTTTTCGGACTGGTACGACGAGAAAGGAGGGATCCTATCAACCTGGGATGAACTGGGAACCCGAGTGTTGCGTTCCTTCGCTGCGTGGGATTCATCATCGAACTTTTGGACAGCTCTAGCCAAGAGGGTGACTGACGCCCCTCACTTCTGTTTGACACCGATGAGATCTGTACATGACATTCTGGCGACCTGTCTGGTTGCTGTCCCCGCCTCATTGGAAACTTTAATTCATATTTTTAATGTTTCGAAGGCCCGTCCCAATATTCTCCTGGGTGATTTTGCTACCCATGTATATTGCCCCCTATGTATTGAACTGCCGAACGAGCAAACCCCCATCCAGTCCCAAATACTTACTTATAATATCACACAAGGTGATTTGTGCTTCTTTCTTACGTGTAATCCTAGTGCGATCTCTGAATGTCTGCGCCTAAAACTAAAAGGCGCCACTTCATTTACAGCTCATGAACGGACTTTGTGCTTTCAAAGGACACCGACCACATGTGTTTCAGTTCAGAACAATATGACTTGTAATAGTTTGGTAGTTACCCCCAGTCACTATCGCACGATGTTACTACCTGCCGGATGGCTTTTCTCATGTGGTAATACTTCCTGGCCATATGTCCCTGCAAACATCTCCGGAGGCCCTTGTGCCATTACGAGACTCAGTTTGCTGATGTTCGCATCACATCCGAATGCCAACTCTCGTGTGCTTCGAGATACTGTAATGTTACAGGAGGATTGTGACCCATCTTTGCATTTATATTCCAAGTCTGAATACCTTAGCTTAGCTGTTTCAATTATTGGTGTTCCTGCTTTGGCGGTTTATAATGCCAAATCTATTGGGAAAATGGCTTGCTGGATGGTGAAATCTATTAATCATACTTCTACAATCTTGTCTGACATGCTATTAGACGCCCAGGGTGAACGTAGGGCCATTTTGCAAAATAGAGCAGCCATTGATTATCTTTTGCTTAAACATGGACATGATTGCTCCGACTTCGAAGGTCTCTGTTGTTTTAACTTGTCTGACCATACACAATCCATTCGTGCTCACATCGACAAGTTGCGTGACTTAACAGAAGAAGTTAAAAACACATTGACCAGGGCTGGTTTGACTGGCTCTTTAATTGGTTACCCGATATACACATGCTACGCCAAACATTAGGTGGTATTTTGATTGCTGTTGCTGTTTTGATTTCTATCTGTTGCTTTATTCAGTGTATTCCTTCACTACTTCAATTCTGCACACTTGGTACTAGACATAGATCAGTTAGCTTTGTTTCATATTATTCTTCCACAGATGTTAGCTCCATTTAATGAATGTATAATAGACTGAAGTCAAGGGTGAAATGTACTGCTCGATTTTCCCGGCCTTTCTTGTGTTAAAGAGGGACCAATATGACTTCAGTCTCTTTCCATTCAAGTTTAAGGGTTAGAGTAGTGTATAGAGCCTATTTACTAGGCACTTCGACATGATCCTGTGTTCTTCCCCATAGATCAGGGCTTGCACACATAGCCTAGGGGATAGATTCGTTAGTATTAGGGGTAACCTGTCCTGTAGTGAGGGTATTTCATGGAGCCGTGCTGAATTCAGGCCTGGTAGGCCTCAATCAGGAGAGACTCCATCTTTCTTTCTGCTCCGGCAGCTTGGGATGTTTTTGGTCGAGGGTGATGTTTTAGTTATGAGGTGTTATTCGCTTGGAGAGAACCGGTTCAGGCCGGCCCTTATCGAAGGATTGTATTTTTCTTCATGCCGAAGACACTACATCAGGCCGGCCGGCTGGGAACGTGTCCTTGGCACGGGGGGGTACAAGAATTTGGTGGGCGGCAGGTTACGGGCTGGAATTTTCCATGAGGAAATGCACATCTATATTAGTAAAAGTTTGAGGCAGATACTGGCACTTGCTTTTAGTCCATAGGCGGCACCTGGCCGTTAGCAGTAAAGCTACTACTTATTCCAGGGAAGACAGATGACAAACTTGAAGGTGGAGAAAAACCGAGAAATAGATATTCCAAAGAGAAGAGAGTAGCCGATGAGGAAGAGGTCCCAGTGACTCGGAGAGGGAGACGGGAGTAAATCCGTGATTGCGGAGGTGTGACTTCCAGGCGAAGCCGAGGCGTAGACGAGAAGTGAACCTAGATGACCATTGAGTGCAGGCTACATACGACCAAGGTGATGTCAACCCCTTACTATTAGAGTGTACAACTTAATCTTTCACTTTTCTTTGCAGGTTATGTGATATGTATTATGTTCCGTGAGTGTGCATGTAATAACTAAATAAAGTATTCAGTTTGTAGTAAAGCAATATGTGCTACGTGTTCTTGTGTAAGAGGGTAACCTATTCTTCTAGTCAGCTGTGACTTGACATGAACAGATGTTAATCCTGATCAGGTAGGTGGTAACTGAATAAGGGAGAAAGGAGCCCCTCGAACTGGGGAACAGGTTGTGCTCAACTAGCCGTCTTTGTGTGATCTGATACATAGTAACACTGATTAATTCCCTTGTTGTATGTCGTGGTAATGATAGGATGAACTCGTGATAGGCTAAGGCTGCCGTCTGGGCAGGAAGTCCTGGGTCCGTTTGGGACCGCGAGGCTGTGGCTGCCGTCTGGGCAGGAAGTCCTGGGTCCGTTTGGGACCGCGAGGCTGTGGCTGCCGTCTGGGCAGGAAGTCCTGGGTCCGTTTGGGACCGCGAGGCTGTGGCTGCCGTCTGGGCAGGAAGTCCTGGGTCCGTTTGGGACCGCGAGGCTGTGGCTGCCGTCTGGGCAGGAAGTCCTGGGTCCGTTTGGGACCGCGAGGCTGTAAGGTCTTGGTATATATGTATGTAATAGGAATTCCCTGTCCTTAGGTGGTATATATATGTGGTTATTTAGGTGTAAATAGGCCCTAGGGAGGGGGTAACGTTCTGGTTTGGGTTAGAGAGGCTCTGTTGAGCGGGTTCCGAAAACCCAAGCAGAACAGGCAGGTTTCTGAGTAATGGTGTGCACTGCACAAAGAACAAGGTGATGGAAGGAATGGTTTATGCAGATCAATCTTTGTCCTGCTCCAAAAAGAATGGCCCATCCCAAACAGCCAGGGAGGGTCTCCTTCATAAGGGAACACAAACAATCCCAGACCAGTTTCGAGGTTCTTCAGTCTTTTCAGTGTACTGCAGCTTGAGTCCTGGGGCACAGTAAACATGAAGCCCATGTCTGGACCTACGCATCAGTTACCAAGAATGGCCATTGTTGGTTACCACGCAATTGTTTGGATTATGGTGACAGAAGATTCATTCTACACGTAGATGAACACATTTTCCCTTGCTTTATGTGAGTTAACCCTTTAATTGGGCCCATACTTGGCCATTCGATGGACCGTGACGACACTTCACCAGGGGGGGGCACATTTTTCGTGCCTTTATTCTGGCCAAGAATGGATGTAGGTGCTGGATTTGTTTTTTTCTCCCTAGCCACACAACCTGCTCCCTAATTCTACTCTCAAGGGCTATCACAAGTCCCCTACATTTAAAATGTTTCTCCTGTTATATGACTTTTGCCCCCCGTATGACATCGATGAGGAACTCCTTCCTGCCCTGCTCTCATGAGAGCTCTTAAATTGATCAGAAGTCCGGAAGATGACCTTCAAATTTATGCAGAGGTCAAAATGATGTAGGCTAATATACAATTATACTCAAATGACCACATGTATCTATGAACCTTCCCGAGACTAGATTAATTTGTTTTATTTGCATGTGATGGGGCCGGATTCTTGCCTACCTGGTTATCTCCAAGAATCCTCTTAGGTCGCCAGGATCTTTTTATCTGCTAAATAGTGTGGAGGGGAGGAAATACAATTATCAAAACATAATTACCAAAATTAGACTTCATTTGGGAAGGACCACTAACTCCGAATCTAAAATGTATAAGATTTTATTACAACCAGAAATAACTGAACATATAGACACCTCAATACGAGATGTAAAAGGTAAATGGGCACTAATACAAATGCAAGCCTACGAAGGATTCTCATCCGACTCAGAACGAAAAGAATTACTGACTCCAAAATCATCAAAAAGACTATAGTTAATCCGATTTCTAAATTAGGAATCATTAGTCAAAGGACAAAACATTAATCTATCCCTACTCTATCTCTAGAGTGACATCCCTACTTAGCATTTCCCTTTCCCAGGCAAGAGTATCAAAAAGGTGTCAGAGTGAAGACTTTCTAAGAAGTACATTCACTTAGTCAGAGCTCGATCTAAGATGCTCTCTCTAGCTTCCCGTCTAAACCTCAACTGCTCAACCCACGGGGCACTGTCCCTAATACAAAACCCTAAAATCATAGAACACGCCCTTCGGCACACCTATTCAGCCAGGTCTTCTCCCAGTAGTTTTCCATCAGGTTTGACCGGCATCCAACGACGGTTAGCTTGACCTTGGGTCCCAGGCACCTTCTCCGCTGAAAGTATCATCCTCGCATTCCAGTGTACTCCCCTGTTGGCTTCTCGCAGCATCCTAACTCCTAAAACAAAGACCTAGTCTCCCTAACGAGCTAAATGTCCTTGCACCTGCAACAGAAACATGGGAACGGAAAGAATTTCAAGTCTCCAAGATTTGGCATCTCCCTGCAACCCAAAGCCTCTACAAGGGAAATCATTATTGGCCTACAACGTTTAGCTAACATAAGAAATGAACAGGCCTTTCTCTCTACGTATATGCGATTCAGGCCTTTACTCTTAAACACACAGTTAAATCACACTCTAAGCATTAATTGATTCTCATATAAGTGAGTAAGCAACTTATACTTATAATTTTAACATGGTACGCGTTCAACCTAATACTTTGCATTACATAAACATAATCACTATGCGTTTGCTGATATATTCACGTTAGCTTACAGCGTTACTCTTCACAAAAGCATTATTACATTTCTAATCACCTCTATGTTAAACGATTACAGCGTTACATTTCTATGACGCTTCTTAACACACATCGAATAATATGCGGGTGATGACTAACTAATATGATGCACCCCTACAGATTTCAGGATCACATGACGCTCTATCAGTTCCCCCCTTTGATGACAAAAGTCATCACACCATCTCACAATCACTTCCCTTGGAGAAAGAACCGACCTAAACAGTGCGTGTCGCCATTCTCCCCTTTCGGAACCCTTCCATCCTCTTGAGGTTCTGATATTGACTGTCCTGCAGTCTAGCCATTCGCCTCTCACTCGCTCTGAGAGCGCTTTCAATTCTGTTTCTCCTGTACCACTTATAGGCTCTGATAAGACCCCACAAGCAGATCACACAAACCACAACAATAATGAGAGGCTTAAGAACGAATCCAAGGAACCCTTTTCCCAAGCTTGCAAACCAACTTCCCACTCGACCAAATCCCTTACCAATCTTTTCCCACACACCCTCCTCAGTCAGATCCGCAATCTCTTGATGAATCGTAGTAATGTTGTCTATATATTTCTCCAGATCCTTGCTATTATCTGGAATATACGTGCAACATTCCTGAACTTTTAATAGTTAACAGACTCCACCCTCTTTTGCCAATAATACGTCTAAAGCAAGACGATTCTGCAAAACCATCATCCTTATCGACAACATCTCTCCATCCAGTAGCAACAGGGATCTTGCAGTATTCATTGACAATTCATCAACCACAGTCGCCAACCTTCTGATCTTCACATCATTCAGAATCACACCCAGACTCTGTATCATCGCTCCAAAGATATCACCAATCACTGCTCCTGCACTTGCAGCCCTCCGTACCTTTGAATGATGTCCAGTCTCCAGAAGATTTAAATCCTCTGCATGATAGATTTTAAGAAAAATAATAGCCAAGTAACATGTACCATACCAATTTGCAGGTAACCCTACATAAGCATTCCTTCCACACACATAATACACAGTTGGAATCACTTGCACTGGACCTTGCAAAAAGTTCTTAGCAGAGTCCTCCATGGTAAAGATATGATCACACGTACTTTGTCTTACCGAAACCTTTTCATAATAGGTCTGAGGACGTCTCACACACAACTTCCCCTTTTGCACCTGATCTAATGCTATGGGTCCATAACTTCCCTTGGACCTGTGCAATCTCTCCTCATTTGTCCAATCTACTGGACTATCTCCTGTATTTCGTGTCTGTGTTAGTTTTCTATATCTATCTTCTACTTGACCTATAAACTTCTTCTCAGTATCTGACAATGAACATGTCAAATTATGTTGATGAGCATAAGCTATATCCAGTTCCAAAGATGGTATGAAATACTTCCGAAGCCTGTCCTCCGACTTGTAATAATCGCATTTATTCAAATGCTTATAAGCTGGAAGTACTGCATCGTAATTGGAAAAGAAATACTCAAATTGTTTTCTCTCATAGAAAATACTAAGCAACAAACTACAAGAAATTCCATAAGTTAATGGAAGATGATGGTATCTAATACCCTCATCTACAGAAGAAGGTAGCTGCATGCACACATAGCAATCTTTCGCATCCATTGCATCCACATATTCATACAACAGTTTTACATAAGCATTAAGCTTAAAATCACTTCTAGACAGATCTATATGAAATCTACGACTCTCTTCTAGCAGCAAAGCTCTTTGAGCTCCTTTAGTATCCTCTGTCTGGCTAGAGGTGGTAGGTGTAGGTGTCCCCTGTACCTCCCCCTCCTGCTCATGTGAAATGACATATGAAGCTACAACTATCGCAATTATAGCAACTATCACTAGCCCCAAAAGTGTACCTATTACTAATTTAGCTCTACGGTGGTTACTCCCAGCATCTGCCATGTTGCAAAGTTCTCAAAGTTCATGGCTCGACCACAACAACTAAGAGTCTCTTTCTCCTCTGTATATTGCTTGTCAACCAGTTCAAACAACGCCTCAAGCTGGAAATCCCCTTGCAATTTTCAGTTCTCTATTTACACACTCCACAAAAGACTTCCCTAGCCCTCTTTCGTCGTCTCAACGGAAAGTCCCTAACTTTATTCTTCTTCCACTCAGGCCTAGGTTATCTTCTCTTTTGGACTTTTATGTACAGCAAAGTCTTTGTCTTCAATCCAGAATAAGATCAGCTCCCAAAATTTCTAAGACACCTTGCAGAATTCCAAGACGAAGTATCACTAACTCCTGGTGTGGTGGTACAATACCAAAAGTCGGAAAAACCAGCGTCTCCAATATCAGCTCACGGACCTTACTCAGAAGTGGTGGATTCGGAATATTGAGGGTCAGTATTCCTTCGATTTCCACCCCTGGAACCAGTAACAACACATCTATTTTTAGGTTCGGAGAATTGCTGATCAGCGTCAAAGACCTCAGCCTCCCCGTGCTCAATACGCCTGGCATCAGTCACAGCGTAAGTCCACTCAGGTGAGGCGTACCTTTGACATGGCACTCTTGCTCTCCACGACCTTCTCAGGTTGGCTCGAGCTTGCTCCTCGTCACTTTGTTCGGATTCAGACGTTTCAGAAACTGGGACAAGGTCTCTTTCAGGTGCCAATCTCAAGTTCAGCCACCTCTGACTCACGGGCCAAACTCTTTCTGCTTCTGTGGCACTTCTGCTCTCCCTTCGAATACCCTGTGCACTACTTCCTTCTTCAACAGAATTTGACTCTACTCCAACCACAGCAACACTTTCTCCGTCTGAGTCAAATTTGGGGCTTCGATTTGCACAACCCCTTTCTGTTCAATCTAGTGCACAACCAACTGCATCAGCAACCCTCACAGCTTGACTTGCCCTCTCAGATGGCTCTGCCACCTCAGCTGGATTTTCATTTACGAGAGGGGCTGTATCTTCCAAGGGTGCTGGAACTCTGCGGGTATGGGAGACATGCACCCAGTTCGGCAGTCCCCTACACTTCACTGCCGTGTTTGTGACCAGTATTACCTGGTACGGACCACGCCAACGAACATCCAGACAACTCTTCCTCACGTGTTTACGCACGAGCACCCAATCTACCGGGCACAAGTCGTGGCACAGGTCACCTGCGGCTGGAACAGTTGCTGCTTGCACCTGCTGGGACACAGAACGGACTACGTCAGCCAGTCCTTTACAGTAGTCGAGAATCAAGTCATCAGTGATGTTAATCAAAGCATTGGCAGGTATCGCTGGTACTCGCATTGCCCTCCCCATTATGATTTCATGAGGTGACAACCCAGTCCTCCTATCAGGAACACTACGAAGGCTCATGAGGACCAAGGGCAGTGCGTCAGGCCATTTCAGGGATGTCGAAGAACACACTTTTGCCATCCGTGCTTTCAAAGTCCCATTAACTTGTTCCACTATCCCAGAAGCCTCTGGTCGGTAACTACAATGTAGTCTTTGATCCACATTCAAGGCAGCACAGAGCAACTTCATGATCTCAAAATGGAAATGTGTCCCTCTATCCGACTCCAAAGAGGTCGGGAAACCGAACCTCGGGATAAGCTCTCTCAGCAACAGTTTAGCTACAGCGAGTGTGTCGCATCTACGTGTTGGGTAAGCCTCCACCCACCTTGAAAAGACACATACCACAACTAAGATGTACCTCAACCCATTGCACTTCGGCATCTCAATGAAGTCCAACTGCATCCTATTGAAAGGCCCTCCTGACCTCCCAATGTGGCTCAACGTCACAGCAGTTCTCTTTCCTGCATTCATCTGCTGGCATGTAACACACCTTTGACACACAGCCTCAGCTACTGCGCGGAACTTCGGATTATACCATGTCTGTCGGAACACTCGCGCCATCGCATCTCTACCAAGATGTACTGCACCATGTAACAATCTTGCCATCGGACTCAATAGACATTCTGGTAGCACTGCTCGTCCATCACACATCCACATCTCCTTTCTCACATCCCAATCTTATACAGCCATCCCTTTCTTGATCAGAAACCTCATCCTGCAGTCATTTTAGCTCCTCCCATGTATCAGCCATGGCTAGCATCATGCTGAGATCAGTTCTTTCTTGGCTTTCTCCTGTATACCCTCCAGTAAAGATACATCCTTGTTCTGCACAAAACCGGGCAACTTCGTCAGCGTAGTTATTTCCCATTGATACAAAGTTGTTTCCCTTGGAATGAGCTGAACATTTGACGACAGCAATCTCACATATTCCCCATTTCTGATGGGTGAACCCGAAGATGTCATGAACCCCCTCTGTGACCATAACTGTCCGAAGTTGTGAACGACACCAAACCCGTACTGACTATCGGTATAAATCGTTTTCCGAATCTGATCAGCAGCCAAACAGGCACGGGTCAAGGCAATGATTTCAGCTACCTGTGCGGAGTGTACTCCCTGTAGGCAAGCAGCTTCAACCACCCCGGTGATGGTACATACAGCAAATGCTGCTCTCAATCGACCGACATGGAAGCATGAACCGTCCACAAAGAAGATTTCGGCAGGATCAAGGAGCGGTTCATCGACAATGTCTGGTCTTGGTTTGGTGCACAGTTCAGTCACATCGAGACAGTCGTGATCATCACAATCTTCGTCATCTACATTTGGAATAGGCATCAAGGTCGCAGGATTTAAAACAGAACACCTCTTTAAAGTCACATTCTCTGCAGCAAGTATAACTTGCTTATAATGTGTCAACCTGTTGTTCGTGAGGTGCTGTGTTTTAGTCCTTGTCATCAACAGTTCAACAGAGTGTGGCACATAAACTGTAAGTGGATGTCCCATTACAATACTCTCACATCTTTCAATACTGACACCTGTTGCAGCAACGGAATTAAGACATCCGGGCAACGCAGAAGCTACTGGATCTAAAGTAGCTGAAAAGTAGGCAACTGGTCTACTGATACCTCCATGATTCTGAGTCAGAACTGCCAATGCACAACCTTCTCTCTCGCAACAGAACAACGTGAATGCCTTATTGTAATCAGGGATCCCCAAAGCTGGAGCGCAACACAGGGCTTCTCTCAGCCTCAAAAATGATCTCAAACAGTCTTCGTCCCATGGTACCGGATCACTCACATCCTTGTGCGTCAGCCGTTGTAAGGGCTTTGCTTCAAAGAAGAAATTGGGAATCCACTGGCGACAGTAGCCAACCATTCCCAAAAACATTCGAACTTCTCTCTGAGTGGTAGGCACAGGCATATTCATAATAGCGTCAATACGATCTGGTAACACCTTTCTCTTGCCTTTTTCAATTCGGTGACTCAAATACTGCACTTCGCTCAGACAGTACTACGATTTACTCGGAGACATTTTGTGTCCGTTCTCTGCCAAATAATTTAACAAGGCAACAGTATCTATCCTACAAGTGTCTTCGGTTTCTGATGCTATGAGCAAGTCATCAATGTATTGCACCAGAACGGAGTTCTGCGGCAACACAAGACCTTCAAGATTCTTCTTCAGAATCTGATTAAAAATCGATGGACTCTCTGTGTACCCCTGTGGGATACGACACCATGTTAACACACGGTTCTCCAACCGAAACGCAAAAAGAAATTGGCTCTCCTCATGGAGTGGGATCGAAAAGAATGCTTGACACAAGTCAATCACTGTGAACCACTCAGCTTCACATGGAATCTGAAACAGGATTACAGATGGATTCGGTACCACCGGACAACATGGAACAACTATCTCATTGATTTTCCTCAGGTCTTGCACGATCATGAATTTCCCACTCGGTTTCTGTAGTCCCATAATAGGTGAATTATGTGGACTACCCATGATCTCTTTCAGAATTCCCTGCTTGATCATAGACTCAATTACAGGCTTGATCCCTGCAATTGTCTCAGGCGACAGATTGTACTGGGGCGTCCTAGGGAACTCTACATTCGGCTTGACCTGGATCTTCACTGCGTCCACGCCTGTGACCAACCCGATCTCTTCACCACTGAGGTCCCACATGTCAATTGACACAGGATCCCTCAGATCAAATGAAAGCTCTTCCACTGTTAACGTTGGATACATTTCTATACACACCCGCTAATTTGCAACCTTAAAGGTCGCATTGTGATCCTTTGTCTGTACTTCCACTCCCTGTGGTGTGCAATAGATGGTGCAATTCAGTTTGCACAGCAGATCTCTACCCAACAAGCATACTGGGCTTGAGTCACATACCACAAACTGGTGTCGGTCCTTGAAGGTTCCTATTCTCACTGGAATTGGCTCTGTCAATGGGCTAGTCAGCTTCTTATTTGCTACACCAACGATTTGGATCGATTGTCCCGAGAGGGGTAGGTTAGGGACTTCTGCTGATCTCACAGTAGACCGGGTAGCACCAGTGTCAACCAAAAAGGTGGTAGGGTGACCATCAATGTCAGCCTCCACAAATGGTCCTCTCTGATCTACCTCTAAGACTGCTCCAATTGTGCAATCTTCCTCCCCTCTCAGGCACCGTCATGCCAATGGATCTGGACCACACTTGTCACTTACCTCGATCATGGGCATCTGCATGTAAGTTCGAACTCCTTGTTGCACGTTCTGAACTCTAGGTGGTTGAGGGACTTGGACTTGCGGGCTATTAGTCCCCCCTTTGACCATCCTAGGTCTAGTCACAGTGGGAACCATTTCAGATACAGGTCCCTGAATTATCTCTCCTTCCTGCTGCACTTGAATCAACAGGTTCAAATGACACTCGCGTTTCCAATGTCCGACCTGGTGACAAAGATGACACGCAGTGGTCTTCTTCAATGTCGCCACAGCCATCCCTGTCTTAGGATCAATGGACTTCGGTCTTCCCTGGCCTTGGACATTCTGATTTCCTCCCTGATTATTTCCCTGCTTTCTTCCTAACGTTCCTCCGTGAGGCTGTCCCTGAGCCGTCTGCATCTGGACAAGCATCAACTTATCCTTCAACTTCCTGTGCTTTGATTCTATCTCATCACTACAGTACCTGGCATACCGTAAGATCTCATCTACCGGCTTGTTCTGCCAACAAATCAAATGCTGTTGTATCATGAGAGTAACCTCTGGCCTCAATCCCAACACAAACTTCGAAACAAACTGCCCCAAGTCTTTAGTATCTAACACATCTAGTCCACTGTACTGTTTAAAAGCCTGCAAAAGTCTTTCATAGAACTTGTGTACCATCTCTTTTGGCTCCTGCACTGTCCGATCTATCTTCACCCAGTCAATGTCTTGAGGCGAGATTTTCGACTTCAACCATGTGATCACCTGATCGAACTTTATCATGACCATAGGTGACGGACCATTTGAGACTGGATCCCTATCGGGCTCTGCAGTTGGCCACTCAACAGTGATTTTGCATGCCGACCATAGGTCACTCAGAACCACAATGTCAAGCAATGTATTCAAGTTGACCCACAACACCTTCGAAATCTTAACAAACCGATCGACCTGCTTGTACCACTCCACAGGCTTCTCCCTGAGATGGGGAAAATGATTCATAAATGCAGCCAAATCACCCCTACTCCAAGGCACATGCACATAGCCTCCATTCTGTACCTCTCGTAAAGGGAAATTTCCTACCTCCGTCATCCCTCCACCTGGAGGTGGTGTCTCTCCTATCGTTCTCCTAGTACTCTTCTTGGACCACATTTCTTCCCACTTATCAAGCATGATCCATGCACGCATCGCTATAATCAAATCCTTGATATGAATTCTCAATCCCATAACCTGCTTCTCTTCCAACTCCTGATCGCTATACTGCAACCTATGGCTTCCCTGCAATGCTTTAGTTTTAGACAGGTCCACATCATACTTCTTGGCTAAGTCTGACAACTTCTCATGTGCAGTTCTTGCCTTGCGAGTCACATCTTTGGCCACAAAAAGTAGTTCATCTTGTTCATACACGTACGTTCGCTCAAGAGGCAAATTTCCATTTATTATCTCATCTACTTCTGCTTTCAACCTTACGACATCTAACAATTTCCCTTTCAAGGCTCCCTTCAACATTTCTCGACAAGCTGCTCCATCCCGTTCATCATAATCACATTCCCGTTCCTGAGTCCTACTTTCTTCTGACATGCTCATAGGAACAGAACGATTTACTATCGTGCCTCGTTCACTTTCCCCAGTTCTTTCACTCTGATTCAGATTTCTCACTGGTGGTGCCCACATTCGCAAA
Source organism: Triturus cristatus (assembly GCF_964204655.1). Classification (NCBI taxonomy): domain Eukaryota; kingdom Metazoa; phylum Chordata; class Amphibia; order Caudata; family Salamandridae; genus Triturus; species Triturus cristatus. The sequence goes on from NC_140588.1 coordinate 1,044,183,680, forward strand.
TCTGATCTTGACTCGGCCAAAGACCTCGGCCTCACTGGTCTCACCTCTGCCTGTCCCCTAGAGGAATCTGCTGTAGCTGGCAATGGCGTACTCCATTCTATGGGCTTTGGAGTCTGCTCCATTCCACTCACCGATCCATTCCCCTCAACCACACTCCTTGCTCCTACAGCTGACTGCACTGAACTCCCAACCCTCCCTTGGTCTGGGTCATACACAGAAACAATGGGTCCAATGGTAACCGGTACCTTTAAAGCATCCGGTAACCTCACACCTCTCCCACCTTCTGTGCTGACTACCAATTGATTTTTCATGCCCTCAGTTCCTGTCGAGATCTTCCCTTCTACTCTAACCTCTGACTGGGTCGGTAACCTGCTAGTCCCTTCTACTTGAACCGACTTCCCTTCCTGGGAGTCTGGATTGTATGGAGGTGGTCTCTCGGACAACAACCTCTCGAGCAGGCTGTCATCTGTATTACTGTCATCATCATCCACACTCTTTACCTTCGAACCATCAGTCCTCACCAGTAGTGGGTACAGCCTATCTCCCTCTACCGTTTGAACTCTCCACCTTTTCTCTACTGCATCCCACCTCGCATCCTGAAATGCCTTAATGGACTTTTTCACCCTTTCCTGACTCCTATCTCTTTTCCTGTCATGCGCTGCTCTAATCCACGCATGCAACGCCTCAAACTGAGTAAGACTCGGTAAAGGTCGTAAAGCCGCCATCACAGATTTCAACTGATACAACACTTCTAACCTGAAAGAACCGAACCTTGGAAAAGCCAATTCACCCTCACCCTGGGTCACTTTATGCCAATTTTCAAGCAAAATTATGGTATGCAATCCCACATTTCTTGCCATATAATGCGCCGGAGTATCCTCGGGAGGGACTTCTTCTCCCTCATGAGTAACCACATGTTTGTCACCTCTACATAATTCTCGGAAAACTTTAAAGTATTTCATGATGAACAATTTTCAGTCGCACTCAATGTTTTCGTTTACTTCCTGATGTCAAACCCACCAATAGCAGCGCAATTCACACCAACCAACCTATCGCAGCGCGGCACCTTCTGACGTCACTCGTCCTCCGCTCGCAGCAGTTCCCCTCCTTCACAACTCAAGTCTCACCCTTGCATTCGTCCCATTCATACGCTGAAATAACCATGTGTCGCAAACAAGTTATTTCTCTGACTGTCCGTCCACAGTCTCTCGAAATTGTCGACCTCGGCTGGCAACTGTCTGTCCGACCAGACAATCACCTCTGATAGGTTACAAATACTCAATTCCACGTACAACGACCCATGACCAGCGTCGGTTCCGCACGCACTCACACATTCGCTCCCACTATCTCGGTCTGGGTAATCGATGACATCTCACGATCCCCTTTCGGTGGTCAACAAAATCTACCTCGGGTGTCTTCTACACCACAATCGCTTAAGCTACTCGTCGAGCCTAAGACTTTCCCGGGCTGCGCGCGCTCACAGCCTGATCTCACAATCACTCAACACTCACTCCAACTCCGCAAGATATCACACAACAAATCAACACCGCAATCTACAAACATCTCACCTGATTCATACTCACTCCTCCACGAACTGCTGCTTTCCGCCGCACTGCTATTCTCCATCAACCTCCATCGACCGCCGTCGTCCGCTGCTCGCCATCCGATGAATCACCATCACTTGACTACTCTGGGCATCAAAATCTCTTACGCTGATCTACATCTCCCCTCACTATCAGAGATAACCATCCTAATCTGCTACCAACTGATGGGGCTGGATTCTTGCCTACCTGGTTATCTCCAAGAATCCTCTTAGGTCGCCAGGATCTTTTTATCTGCTAAATAGTGTGGAGGGGAGGAAATACAATTATCAAAACATAATTACCAAAATTAGACTTCATTTGGGAAGGACCACTGACTCTGAATTTAAAATTTATAAGATTTTATTACAACCAGCAATAACTGAACATACAGACACCTCAATACGAGATGTAAAAGGTAAACGGGCACTAATACAAATGCAAGCCTACGAAGGATTCTCATCCGACTCAGAACGAAAAGAATTACTGACTCCAAAATCATCAAAAAGGCTATAGTTAATCCGATGTCTTAATTAGGAATCATTAGTCAAAGGACAAAACATTAATCTATCCCTACTCTATCTCTAGAGTGACATCCCTACTTAGCATTAGCCTTTCCCAGGCAAGAGTATCAAAAAGGTGTCAGAGTGAAGACTTCCTAAGAAGTACATTCACTTAGTCAGAGCTCGATCTAAGATGCTCTCTCTAGCTTCCCGTCTAAACCTCAACTGCTCAACCCACGGGGCACTGTCCCTAATACAAAACCCCAAAATCATAGAACACGCCCTTCCGCACACCTCTTCAGCCAGGTCTTCTCCCAGTAGTTTTCCATCAGGTTTGACCGGCATCCAACGACGGTTAGCTTGACCTTGGGTCCTAAGCACCTTCTCCGCTGAAAGTATCATCCTCACATTCCAGTGTACTCCCCTGTTGGCTTCTCGCAGCATCCTAACTCCTAAAACAAAGACCTAGTCTCACTAACGAGCTAAATGTCCTTGCACCTGCAACAGAAACATGGGAACGGAAAGAATTTCACGTCTCCAAGATTTGGGATCTCCCTGCAACCCAAAGCCTCTACCAAGGGAAATCATTATTGGCCTACAACGTTTAGCTAACATAAGAAATGAACAGGCCTTTCTCTCTACGTATATGCGATTCAGGCCTTTACTCTTAAACACACAGTTAAATCACACTCTAAGCATTAATTGATTCTCATATAAGTGAGTAAGCAACTTGTACTTATAATTTTAACATGGTACGCGTTCAACCTAATACTTTGCATTACATAAACATAATCACTATGCGTTTGCTGATATATTCACGTTAGCTTACAGCGTTACTCTTCACAAAAGCATTATTACATTTCTAATCACCTCTATGTTAAACGATTACAGCATTCCATTTCTATGACGCTTCTTAACACACATCGAATAATATGTGGGTGCGGACTAACGGTGAATATGATGCACCCCTACAGATTTCAGGATCACATGACGATCTATCACATGCACACGTCACCTTATCACATTTGTTGCACTATGTGATCATTCTTTCTTAAGTGATGAATGAATGTATAAACACTCTGTACAAATCTATTACTCTAAATGTACGTAAGATACAAGTGCTGAATAGGAGTGCTCTGCATATGACAATTAGGACATTCATGGATTAGTTAGACATCCACCACATTTATTATCGTTTCTCTAAAATATGTCCACAGTAAACCACTGTTGCTCATGCCTTGGCCAGCCAACCAGAGTGCAGCAGATTTGCATCATAAAAACAGAAAATAACTCTGAATGGATTTACAACAAACTTAGCTCAAGGAAGTTCCTTTGCTTAGATTAGTGTACATCTATTCAGTACGTTTTGAGAAAGCAGTGTAATAAAATGTGTGGTATGGTTCATAGGATTGAAAAACTAGAGATACCTGGACTTTACGTTAGAGATCTGTTTGCAAGCCTGAGTTCAAAGACAGTTTGTGCACCAAAAAATAAATAATAAACACATTGGGCCAGGATGGAGGAGTGGAGAGAAAGGTTAGTCTGCTCTCCACTGGGGCCAACAAAGAAATCAAAGCAATCTCAATCCAGTCTCCTACCAGGACACTGGAAAAGGATGCAGCAAGCCCCTAATGTCCATCTATCTGCTCACTGAACACTGCTCTGCCATCACAGAGGTCATGATATCCAAAGCTGATTGTTAGCGATGATCAGGATGGGGCAAGATGGCAGCACTAAGGGTGGGGACGTTGAGGCCCAAGCTGGTTAGCAACGTGCAACTATGGGAGAGACCCCTCACTGCAAACCCTGCGAGAGGGGCACTGCACAGAAAACAGGGCAACAGTAAGGGGAGGAGTGCTGAACTCTTGCCAATAGATAGGTGAAGTGAGGCGGCAGCGTGGGAGATCTCCACAGCTATCAGGGCAGCAGAGAAGACAGTGGGAGGTGGGAATCTAGGGGTTACATTTACAAATGCCTGAAGAGTCATTGTGGGGCCAACAGTGCATGTGACAAAAGCAGAGCTAGCAAGTGTTCCATCTATCCGTTGTATATAGGCACCCTGTTCCGGAAAAAACAGAAGTGCCTAAAGCAAACCAAAAAGGCGATGAACTGGCATGAGAGGGTCTAGAGACTGCAACTGACTCCAGACAAAGGATGCACTGAGTGCTCTTGAAGCCTGAGCAAGAAACACCAGGGAATTTGTACACAGAAAATTGCCAATAATATCACAAATCAACTAAGGTGCTTGAAGATCACTTCCATTCAACCACACCAGCATTTCGGCACACCAAAACCCTCCCTTTAAATATACAGAAGGACTGAGATACGTAGCACAAAACAGAGGGGAGAGCCTCAAGATGTGACATCCACAAACCCAATCTTTGACAAATGCAAGAATAGCTGTTACAAGGAACAAACAAGACAAATCAGCCAAAGAACCTTTAAGTGTACCGACACCAGTTAAAGCAGATGCCCAATGAACTGCCAAACATGACAACTAACAGCCTGAAGCACAATCCTCAACTCAATTCCCAAGCAATGAACAGCTGATCACCAAACAATTCATGGAATATGCAATTTACACTGATGGGCAGTGAAGTATCCTCTGCGCATGGTTCTTGTGATTGAGTATTTGGGATAGAAAAATTATAACAAAAACAACTGCATCAGAAGGGAACTAAAATAACGACCACCCCACATTGTTAGTTAACACTTGCAGCTTGCAAGAGTTAGATTATCATAGAAAAACAGACTGGAACCCTGAGCAAAACAAAGTATTCCTAATATATGATCAAATTTCAAATCATTAGTCCATATACAGATATCAGATGTTAATCCTCGGTCTTTATTTTCATCTCATATATGTTCAAGAAGACTTGTTTGTACATAGTTCAATTCTTTGATGGCACAACCAACAGCCAACACGTGTTTCGTCTATAGAGTATTGCCCAAAGACTTCCTCAGGGCCTAGACTGTCCTTGCTGTATTATGAACCACAAATAATTCTTCCCTTGACAAAATTGACCAAATTAAATTCAAAAATCCATTTATGTAGTAAGAGTTAATATATGTGATCGTCCATCAATAATAAAGATCCATCAACTTCTGAGGTTCATAAACAATATTCCCCGGATATTTGTATCCACAAAAACTCCAAGTACAGTTATCATAAGATTTTATGTTCACTTAGTCGTTGATCAATAGTAGAATTGGCTAAATCCACACCGGCATTACTCGCTGAGATCCTTGGAGTCTCGGATATGTTTTAATGTGGAATTCTACTATTGATCAACGACTAACTGAACATAAAATCTTATGATAACTGTACTTGGAGTTGAGTGATGCTGTGGTGGTGCTGAGTGATGCTGTGGTAGTGCTTAGTGATGCTGTGGTGGTGCTGAGTGATGCTGTGGTGGCCCTGAGTGATGCTGTGGTGGCCCTGAGTGATGCTGTGGTGGCCATGAGTGATGCTGTGGTGATGCTGAGTGATGCTGTGGTGACGCTGAGTGATGCTGTGGTGGCGCTGAGTGATGCTGTGGTGGTGCTGAGTGATGCTGTGGTGGTGCTGAGTGATGCTGTGGTGGCCCTGAGTGATGCTGTGGTGGGCCTGAGTGATGCTGTGGTGGTGCTGAGTGATGCTGTGGTGACACTGTGTGATGCTGTGGTGGCGCAGAGTGCTGCTTTGGTGGCGCAGAGTGATGCTGTGGTAGTGCTGAGTGATGCTGTGGTGGCGCTGAGTGATGCTGTGGTGGCGCTGAGTGATGATGTGGTGGTGCTGAGTGATATTGCTGTGGTGCTGAGTGATGCTGTGGTGGCGCTTAGTGATGCTGTTGTGGCCCTGAGTGAGGCTGTGGTGGTGCTGAGTGATGCTGTGGTGGCCCTGAGTGATGCTGTGGTGGCGCTGAGTGATGCTGTGGTGGTGCTGAGTGATGCTGTGGTGGTGCTGAGTGATGCTGTGGTGGCCCTGAGTGATGCTGTGGTGGGCCTGAGTGATGCTGTGGTGGTGCTGAGTGATGCTGTGGTGACACTGTGTGATGCTGTGGTGGCGCAGAGTGCTGCTTTGGTGGCGCAGAGTGATGCTGTGGTGGTGGTGAGTGATGCTGTGGTGGCGCTGAGTGATGCTGTAGTGGCGCTGAATGATGCTGTGGTGATGCTGAGTGTTGCTGTGGTGGTGCTGAGTGATATTGCTGTGGCGCTGAGTGATGCTGTGGTGGCGCTGAGTGATGCTGTGGTGGCCCTGAGTGATGCTGTGGTGGTGCTGAGTGATGCTGTGGTGGCCCTGAGTGATGCTGTGATGGCGCTAAGTGATGCTGTGGTGGTGCTGAGTGATGCTGTGGTGGTGCTGAGTGATGCTGCTTTTGCGCTGAGTGATGCTGTGGTGGCGCAGAGTGATGCTGTGGTGGCACTGAGTGATGCTGTGGTGGCCCTAAGTGATGCTGTGGTGGCCCTGAGTGATGCTGTGGTGATGCTGAGTGATGCCGTGGTGGTGCTGAGTGATGCTGTGTTGGTGCTAAGTGATGCTGTGGTGGTGCAGAGTGATGCTGTGGTGGCGCTGAATTATGCTGTGGTGGCCCTGAGTGATGCTGTGGTGGTGCTGAGTGATGCTGTGGTGATGCTGAGTGATGCTGTGGTGGTGCTGAGTGATGCTGTGGTGGTGCTGAGTGATGCTGTGGTGGTCCTGAGTGATGCTGTGGTGGTGCTGAGTGATGCTGTGGTGGCCCTGAGTGATGCTGTGGTGGTGCTGAGTGATGCTGTGGTGACACTGAGTGATGCTGTGGTGGCGCAGAGTGATGCTGTGGTGGTGCTGAGTGATGCTGTGGTGGTGCTGAGTGATGCTGTGGTGGCGCTGAGTGATGCTGGGGTGATGCTGAGTGATGCTGTGGTGGTGCTGAGTGATGCTGTGGTTGTGCTGAGTGATGCTGTGGTGCTGCTGAGTGATGCTGTTGTGGCCCTGAGTGATGCTGTGGTGGCCCTGAGTGATGCTGTGGTGGTGCAAAGTGATGCTGTGGTGATACTGAGTGATGCTGTGGTGGTCCTAAGTGATGCTGAGGTGGCCCTGACCGATGCTGTGGTGGCCCTGACTGATGCTGTTGTGGTGCTGATTGATGCTGTGGTGGTGCTGAGTGATGCTGTGGTGGCGCTGAGTGATGCTGTGGTGACGCTGAGTGATGCTGTTGTGGCGCTGAGTGATGCTGTGGTGGCACTGAGTGATGCTTTGGTGGCATTGTTATTGATGTCAAAAACATGAACACACAAAAATCTTTAGGAATAGGAACCTCATTTTGATGTAGGTTCCTTGACCAGCCTACCAGGATTAGCTAAAACCACAACCATGTGCTATGTTCTGTGGGATGAGCAGAATTAGCAAGCATGTTTTGTTGTATTTCCAATCAATGTTTTACAAAGAAACTGAGTGCCGTAAACAAATTAGCCAAAGGATAATTCTGGGGCTGCATTGTTTATCTGCAGATGAAGGCCAAAAGCTTTTATTCACATGCATACATAATTGACATTTCTATACCCTTTGTTCTCCATGATAACTTCATGGGCACATTCTTGTACTGGGATGGTTGATCATTGCCAGTTCACAGTTAAAGCACTCCTAATTTACAGACTTTTGTTCACAGATATACATTCTAGTTCTCAGCTGATTGAAAGTTTCTGTTGCCTTAACAGATGGCTATATCAAGCGTCTCAGTCATAGGCTCTGCTTCCTGAGCTAAGCTCCAAAAAATATGCATCTGAGTACCTCAGACATGTAAATCACTCTTCCTGAAAACTCACCAGATCCCCACACAGACACCAAAACCACATTTGTTTTTGAATTTGTTGTAGTTTGTGCAGGTATCGCCATTCCCACTGCCCAAGCTTTACCCCTTGGTACTGCAGTACCATGCAAGCTTCCCTGAGGAAGCAATACCTTGCTGCTGTGACACTGCTATCAACCAAACACTGGTTATTATGATCACACATGTGAGTAGTCTATTTCCACAGCTCACAGCTAGTTATTCTGAACAGAGACGTGTTCAGGGTATATGTAAGCAAATGCCCCTCTGCAACAAAAAACACGTAAAAATATACTTCTATTTTTACACATTGTTACATCTGATTTTTTTGGTGAGGTAAGTCTTGTTTGTTAGAGGGCCAACGATTTGTGCAGTGAAAGGTCGTTGGCTTTTCATTGAGATTTCAGGAAACTGCTGCCATCTATTTTTGCTTCTAACATGTTCATAGGTTTGCTCATGCAGTATTATTTATGTCTTCAAGAGATTGTTCTTTTTTCCGCAGTTTCTGCTGTCATGAAGTCATCTTCTATTAGCGCGTGCACCGCTATGTTGCTATCTGCCCAGTGAATAAAGATTGGTGCAGGCAGCCGCTAAGTGCTATCGATTGTTACAAAAGCATCTCTGGGAAAGAGCGGAGCCAACCTGTTATTTCATGGGAAAGGCTTTCATTAGTGTGTTTTTTGTGTTTATCGTTCTTTTCGTGGATAAAAGGAAGACCTTGTCATACCGCCACACGACTCACGTAAAAGGAGTAACGGGTGTTTCAGCAGCATTGTTGATAGGTGTGATCACACCAGGGTTGCAGGAAAAAACAAGTGGGTGGGGTGGGGGCAGTGCGCGTGCTAAGCAGCAGCTGTTCACTCTTTATTTCCAGAGAGGAATGCCAGATGGCGCCTTTGCTCATAACTGTGCGCGTAACCGCACGCTTTAGGCCACACAAAAATCTGTGGTCGGCTTTTTGAAACCCACTCCCTTAATGTCTCACCAGAGCAGCGCATGCGCTGGCTCAGGCGAGACCTAAAAAGGGCCTCTAATAAACACCCCTCGGCATGTGAAGGAAGAGTAAGTCTCCCAGCATCACTCCCAGTCATCAGTGTGTGAGGTGGAATCCTCAACTCTTTTACAGGCACATTTTTTGCATACCCAAACCCATGTTTGTTTTTCTCCCCCTCACACAGATAATCCAGCAAACATTATCGCTAGATGAAGGAGTGCAGAAGGTGGGCGAGAAAATATAGGGGGACCAGTTAGCAAAGTTAAACTTAGGCTTTGGTCTACATTTACTTCTTTGGGTATTCACAAAAGTAAGTTTATGAGTAACATAACACTTGTATTTGTAAAGTGCACTTATCACCCAGGGGTCTCAAGGCACTGAATAACAAATGTTTATTGTTACCCAACTCAATGGTACTCATTTTATCAACCTCAAATGGATGAAAGGCTGAGTGGACCTGCCGGGATTTGAATCTGTGACCATGAGGTCAAACACAGGTCCCTGCAGTGGATGCATTAGTCCACTAAGCCACCAGAACCGGAGTAGTAATGTTACGGGGGCAGAGTGGCCACACTCTGGTGTGTGTGGAGCCCATTCGTCTCTGCACTCAGGTGGGTGGAGACCTCACCTCAGGTGTGGCGAAACACGCCCCTAGTATGGAGACCCCGCTCTGTAAAGTTACTACTCGGAACTTTACCTTTGTAAATACCCAAAAGGAGTAAACTTAGACCAAAGTCTAAGTTTACATTTGTGAATTGGGCCCAGGATCTCTATTTGGATTCTCAAGGAGTGGATACATGCTGAGCCAGAAAGACAGCAAGATGAAAGATATGGATACCATCAGGAACCTGAGAATCCACACTTATTGTCTGCTTTTTCTGTACCGATGATAGACTTTCTCCTTTTAATGCAAAAAAAAAAACCTTACAGGGCATCCTTGAAGCTATAGTAGCAAATAACAACGACACATACAAATACAGTCCTCTTTTTTAAAAGTATAGCTCATTATTTTGGTTCAATATATACCGCTAAGCCTCAGCTAGTAAGACCAGAGGTTAATCAAACGGAAGAGGAAATAGAACCAGAATTGTGAGAGGATGAGAAATCGTGGCAGTGCCCTGAGTATACATCGCCAAGGTCCCAAAGCTGATAAAAAGAACAGGTCACCTGAAGGAACGGGTTTAAGGCACCACATGGGAGGGAGGTTAAATCAGAAGCGAAAGTGGAGAGGAGGGAACGCGAATTCGGAGAAATTAGAATAAAGGAAGACTAGGCCGAAATCCCAGAACTAAGCTCCGGGCCCCCCAAATTAGAAAGAGGGAAAATCGGTCTCACCATCTAAGAGAATGGTAATGAGGAAGGGTGAGGTGTGATTTCGAAATGTTTCAAGGACCAAGACAATAAAAGGGAAGAAATCTTACACAAAGAACAATAGAAGGGCTCCTGCATGTAGTGAAACTCTAAAAAATAAGGTTACCTAAAAAACACAAGAACGGAAGAGTCAGGGGTAATACAGCCCAATTCAAATGAGGAAGGTAGGTTTTGATGCCTCCAAAAAATGGAAACCATTGAAGAGGTCACATCTCCTCCAAGACTTTAACAGCTGGCCTTCCCTACAAGCAATAGTATCCTCAGATATAAAGCAAGTCATGTTCAGCAAGAATAATTAGGGTAGAGAGGTCTCCAAGGTCAGTTTGCATTCACTTACAGTAAAAATAAACCCAGTAGTAAGAGCAGAGGAAAAGCAAATCAACAAGGGGTAAGGATAGTCCTTCAAGAAGAATTAGAACCACCTGTACCAAAAATCCTCCTATGAAATCATGCAGGTTTGACCAGCAATCAGATTAACTTGTTAATGGCAGAAGGGCAATAGGAGGCCAAAAAAAGATGTGTGGGTTATAGTCAGGGTAACATAAACATAACAATCCTTTAATAATGTAGGGACTCACATAGGCAGACCTTATGGAGAAACAATAGGTATTCATGTCGAAATGAACCTCACATAGAGGAATATTTGCATATAGGCTCATAAGATTATGGAAAGGCGTCAACGGCTAATGTTGGGATTTTCTCCAGGATAGTGCTTGGACTACAAAAGCTCATAAGTTTGGACATTTTCAAAAATGTTTTATGTAAGAACATAATAATCTGTTTTCAGGAAACATGGCTCGCTGGAGAAGCTCCAGTATTTGGTTCATACAAATCTCAAAGGTTGCATCCCAAACCTTGCCAGGACGCCGCCACTTGCCCCAGATGGTTTTTCGGCTTTTGTCTCAACAAAATTGGTAAAAGTGTAGAGCAGATTGGAACCAGTTGTGGTTGGTTACAGGCTTGTGCTCTTCAGCTGTTTACATATTCTGCACAAATTGATATTTTGATAATACTAAATGTATATGTTGGAGTGTATTGGAGCCCGCCTACTGAACAACAGATACTCTCATTAAATGCAGATATAAATAACGTAGGTGCCACGTATAAAAACGTCCCTGTATTAATAATGGGAAATCTTAATTTACGACTGAATCCTGGCTGTTTTTCTTAAATGTACTGTACAAAAGCAGGGAAAAAAAGTACAAAGTTTGGTAGCAGAAGGAGGTCTTATCTGCCTCAATGGGCGCAAGGGTGTTGATATTCTGGCAAGCAATACATTCACCCAAGGCATCAGGGGAGGACCAATTGGTTCCATATTTATACAGCTTTGGCATTTCAAACTGTGTAAAGACTTCTAGGTTTTAAGTCTATATGGGAGTGGCCATCAGCCCCTGGTAAACTAATATGAGAGCAGATCATTTCCATCCACCTTCGATTCAATGTGAAGGACTTTGTGTTGAGATGAGAGGCCTTTAGTGCTCTTATGGAATCTACAGACCAGAGAGAGGCTATATTATGGGGACATGGCCCATGGTTATATCCAGGTTCACTATGCATCATTGATTGATAAAGTTGTACACTGAATGGCCGTCATATTGAATAACCACCATAGGGAAGATCAGCAGCAAATGGCATCTCATTAAAATATCCCCCACCCCCTATGATGCCAAGCGTAGGCCCTTAAAAAGGGAATTTAGAAGACTGATCAAAAGAAAGGAAAAAGATTATTACTTTTAGGTATACACCAAATGCGAGTGCAAGTTACAATTTAAAAACCAAGCATTTGCAATGCAATTGGTCTTGGATTTTCGTGATTTAGACCTACTGATGCTGTAAATGACAACGCCTTTTACCTATAAATCAATCAATCAGGGGTTTATATAGCGTGCTACTCACCCATGAGGGTCTCAAGGCGCTAGGAGAGAGGGAAAAATGTGGCTCCGGATCAGTCGAAGAGCCAGGCCTTGAGGTCCTTCCTGAACGTGTGCAGGGTCGAGGAGCGTCTGATGTTCACAGGGAGCTCGTTCCAGGTCTTGGCTGCGATGTAGGAGAAAGCTCTCCCACCGGTTCTGCTTCTGCGGATGCATGGGATCTCTGCCAGGGTGAGGTCGGCAGAGCGGAGGTTCCTCTTGGGTACGTGGAAGGATACTCTCTTGTTGAGGTATTTGTGTACGATGTTGTTGAGGGATTTGTAGGCGTGGGTGAGGAGTTTGAAAGTGATCTATGTGTTTTGGTTTGGAGTGTAGTGCATCTATGTGGTGTGGAGTGGAATTATGTGGGTTATATTGGAATTGTTAGTTGTGTAATTGTGTGGTGTAGAGTGAATTTGTGTTGTGGAATTATGTCGCATGGTGAATAGAAAGAGGTGAGAGCTGCTCAAAATAGATAGAAAGGAAGATAGAGAGGGATAGGCAGTTTGTGCAGGAAGTGGTGAATGAACTCAACACAGAGGAGCAGAAAGAGTGTGTGAGAAAGAGAGGAAGAAGGGAGAGCAGGCCACTGACACATAAAGAAGATCTGTGTACGCAGAAGACACCCTAAGAAGAGGAGGAGAGTGTGGGTTTGAGAAATGGAAACATTGAAAAGGCACGGGAAAGAAACTGTGTGAGCAAGCAGTATAGAGAGGAGATAGGGAGTGTGAGGGAGGGATGAGAGAGGGTAATGAGTGTGGGGGAGAGTTAACAGGATTCTTGGAAGTGCAAGGAAGAGATGTGCTCAAAATGGCGACCATGTGTTTGCTACTGCTGCTTATTATTGGGCTTTCACTTATAATCAAATTCCCTCAGTGATGGATTTATAGGGTAAAGCTTCGCTCACTTCTTGAATGCATTTTCACTTACGTTTTGGGGTCTGTCCAAAGGGCTAGACCCTGTGCCTATTATATAAGCATGGAGCTCTGTTGGAAATGGCCCTTTTTGCAGGGTTATCCCCAAACTTTTTTGCTTCTTCCTCCTTTATTTTTTCTGACCCGTGGTTGTTGGCAATAGGACTCTGGGCACTTTACCACTGCTGATCAGTGCTAAAGTGCATCTGCTCTCTGTATAAATTGTTATATTGATTGGTTATCCATGATTGGTATATTCGTTTCACCTGTCAGCCCCTAGTAAAGTGCACTGAATGTGCCAGGGCTGGTGATTCAAATGCTACTAGTGGGCCTGCAGCACTGATTGTGCCACCCACATGAGTAGCCCTAAAATGATGTCTTAGGCCTGCTTGCAGTGCCTATGTGCAGTCCAGGACTGCCATGTCGACCTGGCCAGTGCAACCACTGACCAGGCCTTATCCTTCCCTTTCTGTACATGTCAGGCATCCCTATGGTGGCCCTAGGTACCCCCCTGGGCTGGGTGCAGTGTATCTGAAAGGTAGGGCATGTACTGAGGTGTGTAACATGCCCTGGTAGTGAATTACTGCCATTTTCGTTTTTCACTGCTGAGAGGCTATCTTGCCCATAGGATAGAATGGGGGAGGCTGTTTACATGCCTAACTTCCCCTAAAGGCAAGATAGAAGATCCAAGTTTGGTATCTTTGTGTTCAGAATTTAATTATACATCTTTTTAGCAAGATGGTTTTTAAATTCACTGTGTGAGAATAGCACTTTTTAGAAAGTAGCTATTCTCCTGTTTAACCTTCCTGTGTGCCTGTGTGCAGATTGGCTGACTGGTGTCATGTGATGGGCTAGGTGGCTCCAGGAGTCTGGATGAGTCAGCAGCAGGGTGAATAGGGAGATCTGCTCTAAATAGGTGGGAGGAGTAGCCCCTGGGTTTGAGTAGGGCTGCCTCTGCCAGCACAATGCCGGCTCCACCCCTTGCTGGCCAGGCTGAGGACTCTGCCAGCACAAAGAAGGCTCCATCTCCTGCTGAGCGTCTAACGACCCTGCCCCTCACTCTGAAAGGAACCAGGTGCTCCAGGGCAGAGCACACCCAGGAACCGGTTTGAGCAGGGGAATCCCCCCACTGAAACAAAGAGAGAGAAAGACTTGGAGGGGTATAAGAAGAGGACCCCCAGACACCTAAACTTTAGATCACTGTGGAACTAAGAAGGAACCTCTGCCAAGGAGAAAGCTGGAAGGAACTGAAGAGGAGAAGACTGCCTGCTTGCTGTTTTGCTTTGCTGCCAAGGAGAGGGGAAGGACTTTGCTGTGTCCCCTTCTTTTGATTCTGATCTCCAAGGGCCTGAGGAGAGCTGGCTCCCTGTTAAGAAGTCCCAGGAACAAAAGGACTTCACCACCAGCTCCCCTGGAACTCTGCTGAGGGAGTTCTGACCTGCCTTGGAGTGCTTGCCTAGTCTTGGGGCCTCAGGAGGTCGTTTTGCTGTGTTTGGGAGCTGGAAAGCAGAAGCGTGAACAAGAGTAACTGGTACCCATCGCATCATCCATTTGAGGGACGCATCATCCGGTTGCGAGTCGCAAGAGCGAGAGTGCGAGGAGAATTTCCTCGCGGCGTCATCGCAACACCCGGAGTCCCCGCATCGCCGAGTGCATCGAGCATCGTCCTGGTGCGTGAAGATTCCTGACACTGCGAGGGTCGTCGCAGAACCAGTTTGCGGGCCACACCACTGCCGGTGCGTGAAAGTATCCAGTCGCTGCGTGTGTCGACGCAGAGTCCCGTCCCGTGACGCATCGAGGGTTGCGGCGCCAGAAGTCAGCGCTGCGCCGTGCATCGTGCCGCATCGAAGATCGTCGCATCATACCTGTGCGTGAAGCTTCCCCCTAAGAAACCTACGCAACGAAAGCCAAAGTCATCGCATCCTCCCCCTACAGATCGGAGCCGGCGCATCCACCTCTGCTGCGTGAAGCAGGGCTGCTGCAAAGCCTCCCCAAGATCTCAGGAGTATCGCATCGCCTTTGCCATCTTCCTTGTTATAGCTTTTGGGAACCTTATTGCAACTACAGGTACTGTTGGGCACGAGAGTGTCACATTTTGTGCATTGAGAGTCGCATTGTGCAGGACACTGATTTTTACATCCTGGAGTACTTTCTGCAAACTCTGCAAAGTAACCTTTTTAATTGTATGTTGGTTTTTCTGTAGTATTTGGTCTTGTGAAGTTTTTAGTAAAGATACCTTATTTTTCTAAAACTGGTGTGGAGTAAATCTGTGGTGTTTTCACTGTGTTACTGTGAGTGTTGGTACACATACTTTACACATTGCCTTTGATAGCCTATACTGCTCAGGCCAAGCTACCTAGAGGGTGAGCAGGGGTTATCTTAACAGTGTATCCCCCTTTCCCTGACTAGAAGCAAGGCTCCCTACTTGGACAGTGGTACCTACCCTGCCAACTAGAGACCCCCAGATCTAACATTGGTGGTTAGCGGTGAGGATTGAACTTGTATTTGTACTTGACCCACAGTAATTGGTGTACATCACTAGTTTAAGTGCAGACCAATACGCAACCACATACTGTATTTTTGATTCTATTTTTGAGTAACTCTTCAAGAGCATCATGTCTCAGGTGGCAACAAGTGAGAGGGCAGAATTGGAGTTTTCCATTGAGGATCTGTATTCATACAAAGTTGAGGATCTCAAGCAATTCTGCAAAGACCTTGGTTGCCCTGTGAAAAGCAGATCTCGAAAGGATGTGCTACAAAGAGTCTTGAAGGCCTGGTGGGAGGCCCAAGAGGAAGATGATGCAGATGGAGAGAATGGTTTTATTCCCCAAGATCTGCCCGTGGTCGGACCAGTCTCAAAGGCTGGCAGCTCCCATTCCAGTAGGAGTCTCACTCCAGAGGAGATGGAGGAGAATCAAAGGGTTAGAGATCATGAGTTAGAAGTCATGAGGCTTGAGTTGAAGCTGATGGAAATGGAAACCCAGAACAAAGTAGAAGAGAGCAAGAAGATATATGCCTTGGAAGAATTTAAATTGACCTTGGCACATGAACTAAGGATGAGGGAGCTTGATTTGGAGCTCGAGAGGCTTGAGGCCATGAGTGTCTCAGCTGAAGAAGAAAAATGGGTAGCTCAAGAAGTGAGCTTTGCTGAGTTGGAGGTGGAGTCCAGCTCAGATGGTGGCAGCAAGATTGTAGTTTCTAGTGCTGAGAGAAAGGTACAAACACCCAGAGATGTGGCACCTGACTTGAAGGAGGGGGTTGACATACACCAGGGGGTTCAGGTTTATGATGTAGTTCCAGTGGGGTGCAGTGTCCCTGAAGTAGATTGGGGAACTGACACAGGGGACCATATTCCTAGTGGTGGGAGGGACACTCTACTGACCCTAGATGAGAGGTACAGGGAGAGGGGTTCCCCCATGGTAGAAACCTTGGTGTGTGAGTGTGAAGACCGCCCAGAAGAGTGTGAGTTGTGTGACAGAGACAGTCAGATACTGTCTTGCCAATCTCAGGAGAGTGGTGTGGGGTACTTGTGTGAGGCACTGGAGGGTGAGGCAAAAGGTAGCTTGGTTAACAACTGTGGGGGGGCTGTGTGATTCATTTGTTGGAGAGCATATTTTAAGTCCCTGTTTTCCAGAGCTATGCCAACACCCGGTGGAGTGTGAGTTCTCTGGTACCAGAGAGCTTGCGTTGGAGGCAGACCTTTGGTTGGATGCCAGAAGGTCTGGAGAGGCATTGGGGAGTGATCCCAAAAGGAGTGGCACATATATCTTCCAGACCTGTGTGGTGGAAGAGGTTCAGTGTAGCCCAGTTAGGTCCCAGTGTAGTGGGAGGGGTGTAGGGGCTCACGTCCTGTCTCAGTGGAGAAGGCGTGAGTGTGGGACTGTGGGTCCCCAGGTGCCCGAAACCCAGTCTCAGGGCCTGGAGGGTTCCTTAAGGGAACACCAGGTTGGGGGCCTAGACAGTGCTAGTAGGCCATTTGAGGAGGATCTCCTAGTGTCAGGAGAACCTGGAGCCTCTGTAAACAGAGCTCCAGTGGTTCTGGTGTCTGGCGGTACCGCTCCAGTTGGGAGGGTGCAGAAGTTAAGACTGAGGGGTGAGAGGGGGATTTGTTCCCCAGTGGGAGAACCAGTGGGTCAGGGACCAGCCAGAAGGGCTGAGTCCCCTAGGAGTGACCATGGTGACACCACTTCTGTCCTGGGGGATCTTCGCGCACTGTCAGGTGGACAGGGGCCGGGAGATCTGCGCCAGGCAGACTGTCACGAAACACATGAGTCATGTGTCACCATCGGGGAGATACTGTGTGAGTCCCCAGAAGTCCTGGCATGCCAGGCAGGTGTGCAACCGCAGGGTTTAGTCCCTGGGTTGGGAGGCCAGGTTCAGGATCTGCCTGACCTGGAGGGAAGGACATCTGTAAGCTGTGTCCTGACCGGTTTGGCTTCCAGGGGTACCACTCCAGTGGGAAGGGTGCAGCACTCTGGAAGGGGGTGCAGAGGGAGAGATTCCTCGCCTCTGACCCCGGTGCAACCTGAGGGTTTAGACCCTAGGTTGGGAGACCAGTCGCTGGAGAGAGGTCCTGAACTGGTGGGTGAGTTGTGTTCTGAGGGTGACCCTCCGGGGAGGAGAGGTCAGGACCCCAGAAGGAGAGGTAGGGGGAGGAGAGCCTCGCCTGTGACCTCTGGTTAGCCTGAGGGTACAGACCCAGGGCTGGCGGGCCAGTGTCAGGATGCCCTAACTGACTTTGCAGGAGGGAGAGTGGAGGAAAGGTGCCAGGCACCTGGGGCTACTGCCCCCCACTTTCTGATGCCACAGAGGTTAGAGAGGCCTGACAGGCATGAGGCCTGGCTCTCATCACTTGCAGTTGTCAGTGGCCCCTGTGGCTGGTTGTCCTGGTGGACAGGGTTGCCCCTGGAGGGGGGGCAGGAGTCACACCCTGGGGGTGGACTGGGCCACACCGTTGTGTTGGCCATGTGGGTACTGTCTACCAGTATGGACACATCTGTGATGAAAGTCCTGGTGCGCCAGGCAAGTGTTCAACCGCAGGGGTTGGTCCCTGGGTTGGGAAGCCAGGTGCAGGTGTTGCCTGACCTGGAGGGAGGGACATCTGTAAGCAGTGTCTCTACCAGTTTGTCTTTGAGGTGTATCACTCCGAGTGGGAGGGTGCAGACTTCTGAAAGGGGGTGCAGAGGGAGGGAGTCCTCGCCTCGGACCCCGGTTCACCTGGGGGGTGTAGACCCTAGGTTGGAGGGCCAGGTCCGGGATGTCCCCCCTGACCTGGAATCCCAGTTGCAGGATAGAACCCCTGAACTGGTGGGCGAATGGTGCAGGACACCTGCCACAGGTGCCCTGACTATTCTAGAAGGGGGTACCGCTCCAGGTGGGAGGGTACAGAGGCCCAAGGAAGAAGAGGAACGGGTATGGAACGGCCCACCCCAGCCTCCTGTCCAGCCACCGGATACAGGCCCGGGGCTGGTGGGTCAGTGCCAGGTTGCCAGACCCGACCTGACAGGAAAGGGAGTGGACAAAGGGTGCCAAGCACCTGGGGCTACTGCCCCCCACCCTCTGACGCCACAGGGGTTTGAGGGCCCTGAGAGGCATAAGGCCTGGGTCTCATCCCTGACCACTGTCAGTGGTCACTGTGGCTTGCTGTCTGTCTGTTGGGACACACCTGTGAGCAAGTTAAGGCTAGGTGCTGCACAGGTGGTGTCCACAGGTGAGGAGAAGGGGTCCACATGGGTTGGCTTGGTGGACCCTGAGAGTATGGATGGAGGGATCCAACCGGGTTCAGGAAGGCGTAGAACAGGAATAGTGCCCTGCTGTTTGGGCCAGTTTCCGTGTTCTATCGCCCTAAGTAGGGAATCCCATCGAGGTATCGCTTGGTCTACCCTGGCTTTAGGCTGGAAGGGGGTTGTGTTGGAAATGGCCCTTTTTGCAGGGTTATCCCCAAACCTTTTTGCTTCTTCCTCCTTTATTTTTTTTGACCCGTGGTTGTTGGCAATAGGACTCTGGGCACTTTACCACTGCTGATCAGTACTAAAGTGCATATGCTCTCTGTATAAATTGTTATGTTGATTGGTTATCCATGATTGGTATATTTGTTTCACCTATCAGCCCCTAGTAAAGTGCACTGAATGTGCCAGGGCTGGTGATTCAAATGCTACTAGTGGGCCTGCAGCACTGATTGTGCCACCCACATGAGTAGCCCTAAAATGATGTCTTAGGCCTGCTTGCAGTGCCTATGTGCAGTCCAGGACTGCCATGTCGACCTGGCCAGTGCAACCACTGACCAGGCCTTATCCTTCCCTTTCTGTACATGTCAGGCATCCCTATGGTGGCCCTAGGTACCCCCTGGGCTGGGTGCAGTGTATCTGAAAGGGAGGGCATGTACTGAGGTGTGTAACATGCCCTGGTAGTGAATTACAGCCATTTTCGTTTTTCACTGCTGAGAGGCTATCTTGCCCATAGGATAGAATGGGGGAGGCTGTTTACATGCCTAACTTCCCTTAAAGGCAAGATAGAAAATCCAAGTTTGGTATCTTTGTGTTCAGAATTTAATTATACATCTTTTTAGCAAGATGGTTTTTAAATTCACTGTGTGAGAATAGCACTTTTTAGAAAGTAGCTATTCTCCTGTTTAACCTTCCTGTGTGCCTGTGTGCAGATTGGCTGACTGGTGTCATGTGATGGGCTAGGTGGCTCCAGGAGTCTGGATGAGTCAGCAGCAGGGTGAATAGGGAGATCTGCTCTAAATGGGTGGGAGGAGTAGCCCCTGGGTGTGAATAGGGCTGCCTCTGCCAGCACAATGCCGGCTCCACCCCTTGCTGGCCAGGCTGAGGACTCTGCCTCTGCCAGCACAAAGAAGGCTCCACCTCCTGCTGAGCGTCTAACGACCCTGCCCCTCACTCTGAAAGGAACCGGGTGCTCCAGGGCAGAGCACACCCAGGAACCGGTTTGAGCAGGGGAATCCCCCCACTGAAACAAAGAGAGAGAAAGACTTGGAGGGGTATAAGAAGAGGACCCCCAGACACCTAAACTTTAGATCACTGTGGAACTAAGAAGGAACCTCTGCCAAGGAGAAAGCTGGAAGGAACTGAAGAGGAGAAGACTGCCTGCTTGCTGTTTTGCTTTACTGCCAAGGAGAGGGGAAGGACTTTGCTGTGTCCCCTTCTTTTGATTCTGATCTCCAAGGGCCTGAGGAGAGCTGGCTCCCTGTTAAGAAGTCCCAGGAACAAAAGGACTTCACCACCAGCTCCCCTGGAACTCTGCTGAGGGAGTTCTGACCTGCCTTGGAGTGCTTGCCTAGTCTTGGGGCCTCAGGAGGTCGTTTTGCTGTGTTTGGGAGCTGGAAAGCAGAAGCGTGAACAAGAGTAACTGGTACCCATCGCATCATCCATTTGAGGGACGCATCATCCGGTTGCGAGTCGCAAGAGCGAGAGTGCGAGGAGAATTTCATTGCGGCGTCATCACAGCACCCGGAGTCCCCGCATCGCCGAGTGCGTCGAGCATCGTCCTGGTGCGTGAAGATTCCTGACGCTGCGAGGGTCGTCGCAGAACCAGTTTGCGGGCCACACCACTGCCGGTGCGTGAAAGTATCCAGTCGCTGCGTGTGTCGACGCAGAGTCCCGTCCCGTGACGCATCGAGGGTTGCGGCGCCAGAAGTCAGCGCTGCGCCGTGCATCGTGCCGCATCGAAGATCGTCGCATCGTACCTGTGCGTGAAGCTTCCCTCTAAGAAACCTACGCAACAAAAGCCAAAGTCATCGCATCCTCCCCCTACAAATCGGAGCCGGCGCATCCACCTCTGCTGCGTGAAGCAGGGCTGCTGCAAAGCCACCCCAAGATCTCAGGAGTATCGCATCGCCTTTGCCATCTTCCTTGTTATAGCTTTTGGGAACCTTATCGCAACTACAGGTACTGTTGGGCACGAGAGTGTCACATTTTGTGCATTGAGAGTCGCATTGTGCAGGACACTGATTTTTACATCCTGGAGTACTTTCTGCAAACTCTTGAACTATCTTTAAAGTAACCTTTTTAATTGTATGTTGCTTTTTCTGTAGTATTTGGTCTTGTGAAGTTTTTAGTAAAGATACCTTATTTTTCTAAAACTGGTGTGGAGTAAATCTGTGGTGTTTTCACTGTGTTACTGTGAGTGTTGGTACAAATACTTTACACATTGCCTTTGATAGCCTATACTGCTCAGGCCAAGCTACCTAGAGGGTGAGCAGGGGTTATCTTAACAGTGTATCCCCCTTTCCCTGACTAGAAGCAAGGGTCCCTACTTGGACAGTGGTACCTACCCTGCCAACTAGAGACCCCCAGATCTAACAAGCTCTTACTCTGAGTCTGTTTGTGTGAGTAGTGGTCTTTCAATTAACCTAGGCACCACTTAGTACAAACTCCTGAAGTTATATAGCCCTGCTTGTTACATATTTTATAATCCCAACTCTTCACAAAAACCTGAGGCTGGTTTCGGTCTATTTTGGCATCTTCAGTCAGTTGCAGCTTGGTTCCAGTTGGTTCTGCAACGAAATAAAGATAAATAAAACCACTTACCTTGCGCTTGCAACATCGCCGACTCGGCGAACACAAGGTAAGTGGTTTTATTTATTTTTTTATTTTACTTTCCCTATCCCGTCGTCTGTCGACTCCCCCCCCCCACCCTGCCTCGCCTCTGCCACCACTGCTACCTGTGCCGACCGCGCCTGTTCTGCAATACTTGAAAAGGGCTGTTTGTTTCATCCTGGCCTTGGCTATATAATGGCAATACACACCCCCTCTGCAGAGCATCGATGTGTTCTGCATCAAGACTCAAGAAGCAGCCAGACACCTGGACCAGAAGGAGGAATTTACAAGAACAGCAGAGACCCATTATTTGCGGACTGCTGCATTGCTATTTCCCTCGTCGCTCAGCTGCCCTAACATATATGGGCACTGCACGGGCATATAGCGTGGCTGCGCACCAAGGCACAGTGAAGCATTTAGAGTTGCCACCATCCTGTTCTATACACAATTATTATTATTATTATTTTTAAACTGTAGGTTGAGTGCGTGGCATTTTTTCTGAGGCATAAAGTGGCATTTTGGAAGAAACAGAGGCCATTCCACACTACCCCTATTTGTGCCATTTGAGGCTGATAGCAAGTCCAAATAGTGATTTTTCGGTGCCACGAAATGGTGCTGTGAGAAAGAAAGTATTCATCTTACTTAAGCCTACTGTGCCCATTACCGGTTCTAAATTCAACTACAGCAACATGTTTAAAGGTCTCCTTGAGTGACATCCCCTTCCCAGCCAACAGAACTCTCAGAACTGACAACTAAAGTTCTTTAGATGTTTGAGGACTATAATTTAGGGAACGTACATCTGACTTGGGGAGCATTACTAAGGATTTTTGAAAGTCATAGGTAAAAATAAAATAACCACCAGCTACCATGGCAACAATGGAACAAAACATCCTGCTAATGATTACATCCCTGGGGCCTTATCAACCCGCTGAGTTAAGCACATCCATTCCTCGAGCAAAACACATGAACCCACTGGCAGGGAAATGCCACCAGAATCGTATGTTCTTCAGCCTGCATGACAAGAGCAAATATTAGCCAAAACATGATAAGGGCAGCAGCAATTCACAATCGCACTCAAACTAAAACAACAAGCATTGGCAAAGTCACCAGGTCTCACTTAGCTGCTATGCATGTAAATAACGGAAATACTAAAGGCGAGTATAGGTGCATATTGAACAACCACGCATGCAACATGTCACAGCACATGCACACACACATTTGTATGGCCCACATGCATCCAGACGGTATGCATTCATGCACCGCAAAGGCAGCACATGCATGTGCTCTTGCCTGGGTGTATGTTCTCTGTGCACACACAGGTGCTCACTGCATGCACTGTCAGAAAGTCTGGATGGTTTGCCAATCCCTGAAGTTTAGTGGCAAACTCCTAAGCGCTGTAATTAGCAGGTGTTACAATTAATGCATGTGTAGTCACAGTAAATCTGAATTCACACTTCCTTTTCAGTTCTTGGACATGCCTTGAAGGCACCACACAGGGCTAAACACAGTAAACCGACTTCAAATAAAACACCAGGGTTGACTTTAAAGTGGTGCCACATAAAAAGGCACACTCAATTGAAAAGTGCCTGTTTCTAGTCACCTGGCATAATGACAAATCCGACTACGCCGAGGTGAAGCCACCAGAGTTGTAATAAGAGAAACAAAGGTAATGAGAGCTGCTTGATCCCTCCATGAAGTGTCCACTGTTTAAATAGCCAAAGATAAACCCGGCGGGTAAGTGGCATTACTGAGGAGAGAGGGCGAGTTATCCTACTAAACTAGCCACTTGTATTTATGTTTGAAGGAAAGATCCGTGAGAAACATTTGATCTTATGAAAACAACTCTTAATGCTCTGTGGCTATGAGTATTTGAGGTTGTGAGTACGCTGATAGTACCAGTGGGTGCAAACAGTTATAGTTTGGGTGAAAGCTTGGAGATAGGTGGAGAGAAAAGAGGAAAGGGTGTTGCACACAAAGGAACAGGATACAGGTCGATTCAAAAGACGCAATGCTAACAGAAAATGGATATAAAAGGGCAGGTAGGTTTAGAAAATAAAAGACAAAATGAGTTAATGGAGGTCAAGTGTGAAAATAGGATGCCTGGTCGGAGATGGGTGCAGATGGTGATGGAAAGCACGAGAATAAGCAGAATTACAATGTAGCTTACATCAAAGGAAGACTTGTGAGGGGGAAGGAGGGGGTAGATTGCAGTTCAGTAATGCAGAGAAAAACAAGCATTTGCAATGCAATAGGTCTCGCATTTACGCAAGTTTGAGCTATAGGCATTGTAAATGACAATGCCTTTTATTTAAGTTTTGGTTTTTACAACATACATAAAAGGCATTGTCATTTACAATGCCAATAACTTAAACTCGCGTGAATGCGAGACCTATTGCATTACAAATGCTTGTTTAATTTATGGAACCGCTATAGCCTCCAGAGCGCATTGTTTCACTCTAGAAAAACTGCCCGCATCTGGGCTGATTATCAAAACCTCTGCACAGGCTAGGGGCAAAAATAAAAAAAAATTAATAGCAAAAAACATCAGTTAAATACCCATAGATGTTTAAAAGAAAGAATGACCATGGCCTATGTGAAAACAATACAGCATATTCTACTAGTACAACCCTCCAGCACACAACCAAATTCCAGGCAAATAATACGTAGGAGGCCGGAAGAAGGCATCCGTGCAGAGGGTGGAGAGCACTGACAGGAGGAGGAGGCCTGCCTGTCTGTGATGTGCACAGGGCGGGGGGCATGGAGCAGGCTGCGCCTGGGAGTTGTGCATAGCATTTCTTAGGCTGGCATCCCCCGTAATGCCCTCTGGGCATCGCACTATTAAAGCTGAACTCTAGGGTGGAACAATGTGGTACTACACTGTTGATAATCCAGGGAGGGAGCTGCCATGCACAGCGCCCACATGTCCAACACTAAATTCAAAGTGAATGTTTTTATCGGTATGTGCGTAGGCATAAATGGTACCACACTGAGCAAGGGGAAAAGCAGAGGAAGCGCGGCGATGCTTCAAGGACACCAAGCTCGGTTTCTTTTTTTTTTTACTTTAACACTGAGCACGGTGTCCTTGAAGCGGCTGCTGCACTTGGTGTTGAAGTTAAAAAATATATGAAGAAACCGAGCGCGGTGTCCTTGAAGAGGCACCGCGCTCAGTTTTAAAGTTAAAAAAAACAAAAATACAAACAGAGCGCGGTGTCCCTGAAGTGGACGCCGTGCTCAACATAAATGGAAAATATAAATAAATAAAGTGAGCGCGGTGTCCCTAGCGACGCTGGGCTCATTAAAGTAATAAAAAAATATATATAATTTAGCGCGCATAGCGCTGCAGCCGCCATTGTCCCCATCAGTGTCCATGGTAAAAATAGTGCTCACACACCAGATAAAACCCACCAGATAAAGCCCATCATGTAACGCTGCAAGTAAATGATCGAGGCTGGATGGGCCGTCCAAAAAGGAGACAGGGCTACCGCCAAAGAAGCCTCATTTTGAATCACAAGCCAGCTTTTACCATAAACGATGACGCCAGCCAATAGAAATGATGGGCGGGGCTTCAACTCCACTTCTGAAATCTCCTCTAAGACAATATGCCTCCCAGAGCGAGCAACGCATGCGCGCTGCAATGCTAGGCAAGACCTAAAGAAGTCTACAGCAAGACGGGACACAGAGAAATTCAAGTGCGATATAGTGGCGAGTAAAATGTATAGCACCAACCACAAATTATATGACATAATTTTAAGTCCAACACTAATCTTTTAAACAAGGACATAAAAGACTTGTATGTCATGACCTATAGTTCTAATGTTGCAGGGGAAAAACAGAAAGGAGAGAAATCCAAACTCAGATTTGTTAAAACCTTCAGAGAACCAGCCCTGTGAGTAAGGTGGGAGGGGCAGCCACTCGTCAGGAGACCAGATGAGAAGAGGCACAGCTTAACACTGAATAATGACTCTAGGGTGATATTAAAAAGCATGGGCAGAGCAAGGTGAGATGATTACCAGGGTATTTTCAGCTGACTTCTCTATGATCTTAGACCATAGAGTCAGCTGGATGACGAGGAACGGCAAACACAGAGACTAGAATGTTGGAATGTTTAGTGTGCAGCGGAGAATGCGAGGTACCCAGAAATCACATATGACCAGAGCCTAGAAGCTTCCAGGTACTAGCACTATATAAATATCATAAAAGAGTACTAGCAGTAGGAAACCCTCACAAGACAAACTGATGATTGGCAGGTAAACAGTTTTGGAAAAATAATTGTGCGACAAAAAAGCTATAATTCCGAGAAGGCAGTACTGTAACTCTGACTACTTCTCTTTTCCTGTAAAACAGCAACATGAAATGACTAGCAGCGATTTTGGAAGGGTGTTGGGGCAGGCAAGCAATGTTGTGGGAGGGGGTGAGGAAGATGGCAGAGGAAGATGCGGAAAGACACATTTTGTTTTTACCAATACTGCAGTGCAAGCAAAGACGTTGTAGTGGGTGCAAGGAACATCAAAGAATATATTTGCGTGTTTTTTTTTTTAAATATATTCTTTTGATGGAATGTAACCACATTGTTCCTTGCACCCACTACCACATTTTGCTAGCAATGGTATGTCAACAAAGGGAGGCTCAAACATGGATCACAGAGAGAGAGGATGTGGCGCAGCAGTCAGAGCTGCTGACTCGGGAGTTGGGGACCATGTTTGAGTCTCGGTGTTGGCTCAAGATCCTGTGATTCTGGGCAAATCACTAAATTTCCCTTGTGCCCCTGGAGAGCTCCATGATAGCCGTGCCATATAGCGTCTGGATAGCTGCACTACATAAATCTAACTTAAATTAAGCATAAGAAAATAAAACAAGCAGCGATCTCAGAGGGGTGATGGTGCGGGCATGCAGTGTTGTGAGAAGGGGGGAGATGGTACCTGGAGATTAAATAGAAATAACGGCATTCCAAATGAAGCTGAATTTAAATTACACAAAAGAAAAATGAGCAGCGACTTCAGGGGGTGGCGGGGTGGGCAAGCAGTGTTGTGGGAGGGGTGGAGCGTGGGAGAGAGAGGCACAGGGAGATTAACTCATAGCACAGCAAATGAAGCAGATCAAAGTTTCATAAACAAAACATGACACAATGAGCAGAGGCAGACCGACAAAAAAAGAGTGCTCTTGAAGTATAAATGACCTGAAGAGTATAAGCACATGTAAGAGGGACAGTCCTTGTGGGAGGATACAAAAGTCCAAAAGGGAAGACTACTAAGTGTATTCACCAATCAAAAGCCGGCATTTACAAAGGACTGTAAAAGGAACCAATGAATAAGATGTGTGGTTCTTGATGCTCATATTCTAGATACAGCATGTCTCGAAGACACAGCGCATGCGCTGCCTAGGAGAGACCAAAACAGTAGTTAGTCTAGGGTAACACATGGTCAAAACACAAATAAAAGCAATCGGATCTAGTGTTCAATTGAACTAAATTATTTTAAATGGTGAAAATATATAAATAAATACAATTTAATTCAAGAAAATACATAAAAATAGCACATATTTAATATTCAAATACAACATATTTTAGTACCCTATTTTGAATTTGTAAAATGAATATAACAATATTTATGTGGTCTAGTACTGGACTCATTTTTTTAGAGTTTGATATAGCGCGAACTAGACCAGAGACATCGGGTATCAGAACGCTTTACATGAGCACCAGTTTCGTTACAGAAGGACACATTCATTTGTGTTAGGCACAGGGAGATTAAGTGATTTGCCCCGAAGCAGGCTGCTCATCGTCGTTGCCGAGACTCGAACCTAGTTCCCCAACTCTGAGGTCGACCGCTCTAGCCGTAAGGCTACATCCTCTCCCTCATGCTCTACTGAAACTAATTAAGTCAACTGCAAACAAAAACCAGAACATGAACATGGTTCCTACAGCAGAACAAAGACACAATCAGTGCTGGGGAGGGAGGCTCAAGGAGGTGAAAGTATTGTTCATTTTCTGAAAAGCAATAACAAATTATTGAAACTTAATAATAAATACATTTAGTTGCATGAGCAATTGTTCATTTTGGGTCCATGAACTCTAAGCCAGGTAAATGGACACAAAGGCTCTGATTGGCTGGCTGCAAGAGAAAAGTTTCTCTTTTATCTGCCATTTCATGGTCTCTGCATCATGAAAATAAAATGAAGGGCCATATAATGACCACAGTGGCCACACTCTAACACCAACACCTGGTTGGGTGACATCCGAATTTAAAAATGTAAACAAAGGTTTGAGAACCACGGCAGGCACAGTCCTCCACAACCACATTCTGAAGTTTGTGAACCCGGTACAGTAACTATTACAATTGTGGCCCTGTGTTAGATACTCTGCTGTAGTTTGTGGACACTGTGCAGGCTTCGTGAACTGTGGAACCTTTAGACCCATGCTAGGTTGCCTGGCATAGTTTGCGGACTGTGTATTAGGTTCACAGTCTATGAAACTCATGGACACATATTCGGTGCCTTCATGGATGTAAATTCACCAAAATGCCAGGGGTAGCTGAAATGATAGAGCACACCATTTGACCTTTACTCTGACTCACACACACATGCTTACATATACTAACACATTCACACACTCTTTTACACATAAACACACTCTCACCCGCAAGCATGCATACCAAATACATTTGAAAGCATATTTTGCTTATCTCAGCTTCCAAATAGAGTCATAATCCAGCTAAAGTACTCCGTTTTTTGTTACACTAATAGTGAATAATATTATTCACTATTTGTTGTATAATAAAAACATTGACAGAAACCAGGCAAGTGGACCTCCAACCAGTGTCTATTAAGAAGAGCTGTTTATGGATCCCGGTCACCTTTTTTAAGATGCTTCGGACTTTGCTGACAGGATTTATATGGGGAAGGGGGAGGCGGCGGGTGGCCCTGTCCACTTTGATGAGGCAGAGGGAGGAGGGGGGACTGGCGGTCCCGGACTTCGAATGGTACTATCTGGCGGCGCAGCTGCAGTGGCTGACGCAGGCCGTGGCGCGCGAGTTTCGGGGCCCAGAGGGCCCACAGGGTAGGGTCATTCCGCGGCATGTGCTGTCCTTTATTGTGCTTCGGCATAGTCTCCGGCTGGATCAGCTTACCCTCGAGGAGCGTACACTCCGCTTGTGCTGGATTCAGAGTCAGAAGCGAGCAGGCTTCGTAGTCCCGTATGCCCCGAAGATTCCGCTGGGCATGTGTACGGCCCTCCCTCTTAGTGGGGATTGGTCGTCGTTGGCTGGTTGGGAGGAGCGGGGGGTTCACATGATGGGAGCTTTATATAGGGATGGCGTATTGTTGCCGTTTCAGGAATTGCACGAGGCGTATGATTTACCGAGGGGGGATTATCTTCTGGACACTGCATTGGTGGCGGCGATCCAGCGACAGTGGAAGATGGGGCTTTCGGAGCCCCCGATTTCTTCGGGGTGTCAGTATGTCACGATGGCGGCGGGTACGTTCAAGGCTATCACTTGTTTATACAAGTGGCTGTCCACAGAGAGGGTACCACCTCTGGATGCCCTGAGGGGTAAATGGGAAGGGGATCTAGGTAGGCCTATTCCCGAGACGACGTGGGCGGAGCTAGTGCGGCGGGCCTGGAAGGGCACGCGCAATGCCAGATTCCAACTGGTCCAATTTTATACCTTACACAGGGCTTACTTAACTCCGGTCAAACTCCTGCAGTACTTCGGAGGCTCCCAATCGCCGTGCCCTCGGTGCTGAGTGGAGGGTGCTGATTTTGGTCATATGTTTTGGTCTTGGTCTTGGACTGGGCTCTTATTGGGCGGATGTGGTGACGTGCCTGAACCAAGTGACGGAGCGAGAGCTGGAGGCGGAGATGGGGACTTGCCTGTTGTTGTGGTTTCCGCACACCTCCAAGACCAAGATTACCAGCAAGTTTTATGATCTAGGATTGATAATGGTGAAGAGGGAGCTCACTATGCATTGGAAAGCTAGATCTGGGCCGAGCTTTCGGAGATGGCAGGCGAGCTTCTTGTCCTGGGCGGGAAGTGAGGGGACGCTGCGCGTGCAGATAGCCAGACACGCGGCTAATGACAAAGCGCTGGAGGCGGCAAGGGCGTGGGGGGCTCTGGTGGAAGGGCTTAGATCCTTGGAGGAGCTGAGTACGGAGGATAGGGATCCTGTGGACGGGGATAGGAGTGTGGAACCCGGGGTGGGGCCCCCTGGGCCGACTGGAGAGTCCGCACTGACTAGAGACACTTAGGTACATTTGTGGAGGACTCAGCGTTCGCACAAAGTACTAGTACTTGCCGAATAGTCGTGGTGGGCGTCTGGGGTCTGGATGGGTGGCGCGGGGGGGGGGTCACTGGTGTCCTGAGAACAGTGGACATGCTCTTTGGATTGCCTTGGGCTTGGATTCCCCGGACCCCGGGCCACTCCCAGCAGAAGTGAAGAAGGGGTTGATGCGGGCACACTGACGGGGGGGGTGGGGGTAGAGAGGGTGGAGGGTTGGGGGCAGCGGGGGGCAGCGGGGGACGCACGGATTTCTCCTGATATGTGCATTGAGGATTGAGTCCTCTTCTCTGTAGTTGGTTTCACTGCGCTGATGGAAAACTTTAATAAAAATATTTAAAAAAAAAAAAATATTAAGAAGAGCTGCCCTGTGTTCCAGGCGCTGACTGAGGCCAGAGGCTGCAAAAACAGTTCCAGGGTTAGCAAGGGGCAAGCCAGCGGTTGCAGCTGCGACCCATGGTGACTCCTAAATGACTTCCATGGGTGCCCGTCTAGAGTATGCAAACTCATTATTTAGTTTGAGGACTTTAGGTGCTACTTTGGGAGTGGCAAGTCTGCAGACCTATATTTAAGTCCATTAATAACACGTTTAGGCGCCATTTAAAATTAAAAAACTGAAATATATTCTCAGAAAATTGTTGGTTTAAGAGGGGGGATTGATACATTTCTTGTGGAGGATAATCATATTGAAAATCAGTGGGTCTGGTGATTCACATCCATGTTTGAGGACTTTTTAAAATTTTTAAAGGCATTCTGAGGTTTTCATTTGTAGAAACTTAAGGTAGCCTTTTACCACATCCAATCGCCCCTGTCATATAGCCACAGGAGGCCCATTCACCATATTTTGAAGAGCAGGACACCAACAGAATTGATGGTTTGAGAGGCTACTGTTTTCAAGCTGTAGGACATTGCAAAGACACCACAACAAGAGGTTCCAGGACCATCATCACCTGCTCCTGAGAAAGAAAAGGCAATCTGCACTAGGAAAAGTGAAGAAGTGGAGAAGCGTGGTCTCGAAGTTATTCACTTATCTGCCAGGAGAGAAAAAACTAAAAGTAAGGAAGGTCACCTGCAAGCAATACCACCTGAAGCTAATCAGGGGGCAGAGAAGGTTCTACTCCTTCAGTCCTTCGCCCATGAAAACTACCTTCAGTCAAAACAGGAGAATGAGTATGTCAAGTTCCTGGAACACTAACATAAGAAAAAACAAACTCCAGGAGGTCAACAATCTGAGAGACCCCAGAATGGTCTGGAAGAGTAGACACTGAGTAATTAATAAATTATCTTTGCACGCCACAGTTGCAGGAAAAAACACAAAATTAAAAACATATTTCTTGAGAACCACCAAAAATATAAATAAAATATCTTTTCTCCATTAACTAGGCTCTGTAAGGATAAATTTGGTGAGTCTGTTGCTTGCAGTCTGTTTTCCATGTTGGCGCCTATGGTAGGTTGGGTGCAGGGTTGGGACAAAGACTGCGCACAGTGGGGGATGGAGAGCCAGAGGGTTTGGGTGAAGTGTCGGGCCAAAGGCTGAGCACAGCGGGGGATGGATAGCCAGAGGTCTTGGGCACAGGGCCCGGTTGAAGGCTGTTCACCGAGTGAGATGGAAAGCCAGAGGTGTTGGGCGCAGGGCCTGGTTGAAGGCCAAGCCCTTTGGCCATCCATTGAAGTGCACAGCTAAAGACTGTGCGCAGTGGGGAAGGGAATACTTTCATAGAAGTTGGATGTAGTATAGCATCATTAAAATCACAGACATTCGCTGAAAAAAACACAATTAAAGTGAGGTTATGGCTATGATTCATTGTAACAACTTAAAGTATGTTTGAAAAATACCTTTGAAAAACCACAGCTATACTTAAGAATTAAACTTCAAAAAGCTCAGAAATGTTCCAGGTTTGTTCGCTCTGCAATCCACAACTTTCAACAGACCCATGCAGACAATATCTAGTGCATTGCATGCAATGATTATTATATAGTAATATTCATAGAATAAGTAACACCCGGAAGCACAATCTTACTAAAGAAGAACACGTTCTGAAACTAATAAATATTATTGATATATTAATATTTGTCTCATTCGTAGTGTAAGTGGCCATGCCAGATGACCTATAACATGGTTTTCTCTCACCATCTTTCTTTTGTGTCTCTCATTCTCTTTCTCAACTCTCTTTGCTCACTAAGGGATATATTTACAAGAACTGCCGCTAACTAGCGTTAGCGTTAGTTAGAAGCAGTTTTCTTAACGCGGCCTATCACCAAAAACTATTGTCCTGTTAGCAATGTATTTACAATACGTTGCTACATGTCGATAGTAATGGCTAGCCGAGGTGAAAATTGGCACTAACACTAGCGTCAAGGCGATAAAAAATGTGATGTTAGCAAGAGAAAAGTGACAAAAGGTCCAAAAAAACTCCCGTTAATCAGCCCAACGTGACTTTTGTGGCCTCTAGAGACAAAAATATAAGTCCACCTCCAATGAAAAATCTGAACTAAAAACCAATGGAATGCGGAATGGAGCAGCCAGGGACAAGTGCAGCACAGATCAACAACACCCCCAAAACCCCTCAATAGCCAGGATGGCCAGCCAGAGACCCAGGGAAATGCAGATTCAGGGCTACAGTTATGAAACAAAGTGCTTTGTTGGGAAAACCCAGTGATGCATCCCTTTTCATAGCAACCTCCTTGCAACACCATGGCAGCCAAAACTGTGAAAGTGGGGGCAGTCCCCTGGGCCTGGAGGCCTCTCTGGGCCTGCGTCTGTGGCCAGGAGTGGGATGCGGAGGAGCTGTGGAGTCGATGAGCTGTGGCGGTAGACATTGAGGCATCGGCATTCGCCCTTACCTGGTGGTGAAATATGGCCGGTCGCATGGAGACACATTGCTGACCTGTGTTTGAAGACCACCTGGCGCTCCTTAGAGCTGTGATTGGAAGAGGAGCTCCTGCATACCAACGTAGGGAGGTCTGCATTGAAGACCAGGTGCCACCACTACACCGGAGTGCATGGAGGAGATTACCAATGGTGGGCCGTGCCTTACTGCATCACAGGCAGGAGGATGTTGCGCTGGCCGGAAACTGTGGGAGATGAGGCCCCATAGCACCGCCAAACTTTTGTGGTGGGAGCGCTGAAACTTCACGCCTAAGGGCGCCCCGTTGCATCACCTGCATCAGGAGTTTCCCCAGCAGACTTTGCGGTGACTGCTGTACCCAGGCTTGTGAAATCCCACCTGGCTGAGGCTCCTGATGGCTGAGTCTCAGATTTGAAGAGAGAGCAGCACATTGAGCCCCGGTGTCAATGTCCAGGTGAGGAGAAGGTGGGATGTGCAGTGTAGGAGGCCTGGGGGAGAGTCAGGCCCAGGCCTAGAACCTGTCGGTGACTCACACCATGCCTTGAGCAATCCCTGCGCTGCGGCTGACCTACATCACTGAAGGCACTGCACAAGTCTGTTGGGGGACTCCACTAACTGGCTCAAGTCGCTGAGATCGGCCATTGGTGGAAGTAGGTGCCAGGGGCACGGGGCTAATTCTGGCACAGGCCTTTGGGTCTGCAGCTTGAGCTGTCGTTACTCGCCTGGGAACTGGGGAACACGGAATCTGGTTGCCACTGTTAGATCTGAAGAGGCAACCGGGTGGTGCTGCCTTTCTTTGCCCCCTGTTAGTTTGCTCTTGAGTGTAGGGGGATTAACCCTTAGTGGACTTCCTCTTCCCATAGCGCTACGCCATCTGGTTGCTGCTGCTGCTGTCCCCATCTGCTGCTGCTGGTTCCTCTGACCCAGAGGTCAGGCGCTCGAGTCCCTCCTCCACCAGCAGGCTCTTGTCTGCACCTCATCTCTGGTGGCCCAGTGGTACAGCGTCACTGCTCTGCAGCTTGACTCCCCTTCTGTCCCTCTATTCTGCTGTTCCTGTTCTTCTTTCTGCTCTTCTTTGCTTTTCTACCTTTTTTTATCTTTGCTTTGTTGGGCATTGTTTTACCTGTGCTTTTTTGCAGTTCCTTTTTCCCTATCCTCGCCCTAGTTGCGGCTGCGATCCCCTGTATCACCGCCCCCTCCGGTGTCCTTTTCCATGTTTCCCACCTCCCAGCTGTCCAGCCCCTCTCAGCACTAATTAATGGCGGACGCTGTGTGGCCATGCGCAGTGGGTGTGCCACTGGTGCGCCGAAGGCAAGCCCATCTGCGTCTGTCCCCCCTGTACTGCACCCAACACCAGGGACCCAGCCTCTCGGACACTCCACCGCTACGACGCCGGCAAACTCCTCACCCTCAACTCTGGATGCCATACCGCCGGCCATCTAGCATCACCGAAGAATACCCTTACACCCTGCACCTGCCAAAACTGAAAACGCGCCTCCTGTAACATCAGCACACCAGCGGCTTTTGCTGCCCAGCCGACCAACAGCGCACCCGACCGGCTCAACTGCATCCTCCTCAACGTGCGGTCCCTCTACTAATGCACCACAGAACTCAGGGACATCCTCAACACCACCTCTTCAGACATCGCCTTCTTCACGGAAACCTGGACCAACCTATTCTCTGGACCGGATGTAGGAGAGTAGGATCTGCTTCACATGGGTACCCCCACTTTTTGCTGGTGTTTCACTGTTTTTCGACCTTAGTCTGGCTGTGGCTCTGCTAATCAGGACCACAGCCTAGCTGCTGCCTCTTTAAAATGGTTTGCATGTACATTAGGTACATATCTAATTGGATTCTGGAGTGCCTTATACGCCCCTAGTATATGGTATACTATGTACCTAGGCCATAGGTACCTCAGAGACCTACCAGGGGCTGAAGCATGTATTATGCCACCCCTAGGAAGCACTCCAAAATGGCACCACAGATCTGCTACTGCAGCCTGGGTAAGGGTGTGCTTGCACCCCTTACAGTGGTATAGGTTACCTATATCCACACATATATACTGACACATATAAACCTATAAGTCACTCCTATGGCAGGCCTTGACAATCCTGAAGGCAGAGTGCTTGGTTTTGTGTGAGAGGGTGCCCAAGCATGAGCTGAGCCCCTCTGCAGCTTTCGGAAATACTTCCTTATGGCTGTTCTGTGATACAGCCATACCATATACTCTTAAGTGCATTATAGCCTTGCGGTAAATGCTAACTTTGGAATGGCTGCATCAAAACATGTCGTGTTTGGTGTCAAACATCTTGGAATACTACCCCCCCCGCCAATTCTGGTGGTGGGGGTAGCATTCCACCCTTCTAGAGGGAGAGACATGTTCCTACTGGTCAAACCCGCTAGGACTTTTCTGAGCCCTGGCATCACAAAATGGATGCCTCTGCCACAGACACGGGTCTGGCCTCCTGCTGCTGACCGAAACTCCGGCAGGGGAGGCCTGGACAATAGGTTTCCTGTCGAAGGGGGGTGTAACCACCTCCCCAGACAGGCAGATGTGTATTGGGGCTGGGCGGGAGCACTCTCTGGTGCTTTGAAGTCCTGCACGGGGGGCACATTTGGTGTCCCTGTGCATAGGCCAGTTCAAACCGGCCCCTGCTCTGGCGCAAAACTGGACAAAGGAACTGGATGTAACCACCCCTCTTTCCAAGCCCACCCATAGGTGGGGCCTTACAGTTAGTCCATGTCCTAAACTTACTATAAGTATAGGAATCCAGTCCCTAGAACTTTAGATTACCCTGGATGAAACTCAGCAACATATATCCCGGACTTTCGATGTTCTACTTTAACTAGAAGACTGAAGAAATCTCCCTTGGGGTCAAGGAGTGACTCCCCTGCTTGGCAGGCACCAAAGAAGCAACTGACCGGTCTGCATCGCTGAAGCTCCGGCCGGACGCCGAAGTCTTTGCATCACCAGAGGTAGATTTCTAGACTTCGCCGAGGCTACCCTGAGTCCACACCAAAGCTGAGGCTCGTGGCTATCGTGGGTGACGTGGAACCGTGACCCTTGGACACGGTGAACTTTTGCAGCAACTCAAGGCCCACGGGTCACTCGTGGAGTGGGCCTCCACTCCACGAGTGACCCGTGGTCCCGTTTCAAGTGCGACCGCTCGAGGCTCCTTCGCGATCACTAGCCCGTTGGCTAGCAGGTCCCCACGAAGGCAGCTCCTCTTTTTCTTAGGCTTTCCTGGTTGCTCCAGACGTGTCCTGACTTACGCTCGCTGGGTGAGTCCCTCAGACCTTGCTGGTCTGCACCGCAGTCCTTTCTCTGAATTCCAGTGACTTGTCGTTGCCAAGGCTTGTTGGGTTCATCCTGGTTGCTGACACAACAGCACTCGACTTTGTGGGACAGCTCGAATCCTGCTCATGGACTTCGTCGACGCCCCCTGGACCTTGTGGCTGAAGAGTCAAGACACACATCAACTCACCTGAAGCACCCAACATCTGTGGGCATCGGTCCATCTTGCTCTCAGTTACTGGCAAGTGACCCAGACTCTGTCCCCTCTGCTTTCAGGTTTCTTACATCCTAGATCCAGGCTTGGATGTCTTCGGACACTTCTCCTCTTCACAGCAGCAGCAGTTCTTTGCAGGCTCCCATTGAAATCGACAACGCGACCCGACACCAAAAGACACCTCTGCACCCGGCTTCCCTGGGTGATGTAACTCGAGTACTCCGGTGCTCCCGTGGGTGCTAGCCCTAGAACTTCTTAAGTCCAAAAGGGTTTGGTCCTGACTCAATTAGAAGTGTCCCTAATCTTTAAATTTCCAACCCCGACATTGCCCATAGAAGCTAACGGGAACCCACGGTTGTGTTCACACACTGCATACAGTCCCCGTGGGTCCCCTGTGTCACTACCTTGGGTGGTTCCTTGGGGTCCGAGGGATTCTACAGGCTCTAGGCCTTGTATCTAGTTCAGTCGTGGTTCTTATACCACTTTTTTGGTATATAGTTTGGTATGCCCCTAGGGCCCAAATGTGTATTTGTGCTATTGCTGATGCTTGCTCACTTGTAAACAAAGTACTTCGAACTCCAGTCTCATAAAGAGACTAGAAGGGTGTGTTTTATCTTAAATACATATATTTTGAATATATACCCGGTGTGGTTGTCCTTTCATTTGATCAT
Source organism: Triturus cristatus (assembly GCF_964204655.1). Taxonomy (NCBI): domain Eukaryota; kingdom Metazoa; phylum Chordata; class Amphibia; order Caudata; family Salamandridae; genus Triturus; species Triturus cristatus. The sequence goes on from NC_140588.1 coordinate 1,044,220,596, forward strand.
TCAAGAGATTATAGACTGTTAAAACAAGCTGCTTTACATTCCTTCAAGACTTAGCCTGAAGGCTGCTCTCCATAGCTACCTCTAGGATAGCTTTCAATAAAGGTTGTCTTTAACCATTCACCATAAGGGGTTGTTTGGACTGATACAAGGTGCCCACTAGAACTAGTGGACAGCATATATCAGGCCACCTTCTCACACCGGACATCGCCATCCCCATCCCCATCCCCGACAGCTACAAGATCACCTGCAAGGACCACCCCGACCGTCCAGGAGGAGGTATTGTCATCGTCTACAAAAGCACACTCCGACGTACCACGCACTCTAATGACCCAAAGGCGACCATGGAACACCTCCACTTCCAGATCCGGACCAACCGCAACACCACCCTCCACGGCACCCTTGTCTACAGGCCCCCTGGGCCATAAACACCCATTCACCGATGCCATTGTAGGCCTCATCGCACCCCAGGCTCTCCCATCCACTGACTACATCCTACTCGGAGATCTCAAGTTCCACCTGGACAACTCCAATGACCAGAACACCACCCCCCTTCTGGGGAACCTCACATAGGACTCAAGCAGCTAGTCACCGCACCTACCCACATAGCTGGCTACACGCTCAAGCCCATCTTTTTCGCCAGCGAGAACTTCATCTACAGCCACACCACAGAACTCTCCTGGACCAACCATCATTGTATACATTGCGCCTTCACCACGCCCACCATACACCACCACCATCGCCCCCAATCGCAGATGGATCAAGGCCACTGAAGAACTTCTTGTCAACTCCCTTAGCACCACCACTCCACAAACGCTTACAGATGCCAACACCGCAGAGCGCAACCTCCACCGATGGATCTTTAACTGCACTGACACCCGGCACCCCTCAAGAAAAGACCAGGCAAACAAAAGTCCAAGAAGGCCAACTAGTTCACTGTTGCCTTCCACTAGTCCAGACGCATCTGCAGATGTCTCGAGTAGAGATGGTGCCACAACATCAATCAACTCCGCAACACAGTCATCCCTGCACCATGGCGCAATGGTACCTGCGTTGGCGCATGGCAGCCATTGTGCACCATCATATGTAAAAAGACAGGGGGTCTTAATCCTGAGGCCCTTCTGGCAGTTTAATGCCACCGTGAGTCATTTTCTTGACAAACTTGCAGTGTGAATCTAGCACCACGTTGTACCGTATTTACAAAGTGACGCATCTAGGCGTATGCATGACCTTTTGAAGCCCTGTGACACATTATACCTGCCTCAGGTATGATGTATGCAGGGTGGGCGTTCCCACGCAACAAAGCCTTGTAGTATTGGCGCAGTGAAGTCTCTCAAATTTCACTGTGACAATTCTAGGACGCCACTGCGTCAAAACCTTATGCATGCCTCATGGCAGGCGTAAGGGTGAAGCAGTGCCATAGGGATAGGCTGGCCCCATGCATTGCTGGAGTTGCGTCATGCTTGCAACTCAACTGTAGCAATGCGTGACTTTAGCGCTACCAGATACGTCAGGATTCCAGACGTATCTGTCATTGATTGTGACATGGAGCGCTGTACATTGAATGCTACGCATCCGTTGTGCCACAAGGAGCGGGCAGTGAAAATTGTTGCAACACTGTTTTGTCGCAGCGATGCAACACTTTTCACGAATGGGGCTCAGGAATGCACCCTATCTTATTGATAGAGCCCACCCCTGTCCATCTGTTTTGGCACAGGGCAACGCAGCAATGTTCCTTGCAGCGATGTCCAGCACCCAAACATCTAATATGTGGACCCAAGTGTTTGCACCTATTTTAAGACCAGCTATTTTCTGGTCTTAAAAAACTGCCTCTAACTGAACTTATCGTCAGTTTTAGGGGGTTATCGTCATATGGGAATTTCATTGTAAGTTTTGCAAAGTGGGGTTAGCGGGAGTTTTTGCACGGGAATGCCCACCTTGCATCTCATTTTTATAAAGTCCCGCTAACAGAAGTGATGATCTTAAAAATTCATGTTTATGCCAGAAAAGTGCCATTAAGTGCAGTTAGCGGCAATTCGTTCATACGGCGATAAAAAAAAGCCGCCGTAACATAAAAAAATGGAATCTACGTCAGCGTTAAGTTCTTGTACATATGCCCACTGTCTCTCACACCTATCTCTCATGCTCTCTTTGTATTTCTTTCCCCTTTCCTCCCTCTCTCTTACTATGTCGATTTCTGCTTCTCTTGTACAAACCATGGGGCATATTATCAAGACAGGCGAGAAAATTATCGCCGCTTTAGCGGCAGAAAACTGCCGCTAAAACGGCGATAATGGGCTTGATAATATGCTCTATGGAATTCCAATTGAAGCTCAGGTTAGATGTCCTTCACATCTAACATGGGCTTCAATTGAAAGTCCGTAGAGCATATTATCAAGCCCATTATCGCCGTTTTAGCGGCAGTTTTCTGCCGCTAAAGCGGCGATAATTTTATCGGCTGTCTTGATAATATGCCCCCTTATTTCTTCCTTTTGTTATCCCTAGCCCTTTCCCTTTCAGTCACCTCCATTACTTTCCATCTCTCTCACTTTCTCTCTCTTTTTTTCTCTTCTTCTCTCCCTGACCACCTTTTTCTATTTCTCTCTCTTTCTGTTCCCTCCCTTCTTCTCTCCCTATAATTCAGGAATGAAAATAATTAAAGATAATACACATTACAACCGAGCCTGCGGTTTGGTACAATAGCTAATAAAACTACATTATAGAATACTAGGGAATCCTGATTTCACGATCAGAATAAACTTTCCCATCTGCCCACATTTTGTTAACCAATATACACTTTCAAACCTCCTCAGATTCATGTATGTCTTGACTGCCTTATCCCCAGTTCAGTTTTCCGGCAGACCTTAATAAATCTTCCACAACTTGTAGCGTTAATGATAACCAGCAGACTGATGACTTTGTAGCAAGTGCTTGTTTACGTGCACAATTCAGCCTGCTTGACAGCTATCTTGGCGCACTGTCTGCAGCATGTCTTCTTCCCACAGGCATCTGCTTTCTATCTGCAGCTCGCAGTGTTAAAGAATGTGGCGAGCTACTATTTGTTTTAAACATGGAAACAGATTAAAAGGCTAATCCCTTTTTAATGCTTTTGGAGGCAATCTGGTATTTCCTGATCTGTTGTTTTTATTTCAGACTCTCAAAATAAATGACCCTAAATGTGCTGATAGTTCGATGTGTATGAGGCACTAAACATGATAACCTATCCTGAGTGAGTGAGGCTTCCCTCCTGTGTGTGCAGTTACTGTAAAGAAAGAGATCAGCTCCATTGAACAGGACATGTAAAGCATGAATCTATACTCCCAAATATTAAATATATAGGAGATCTTCAAGCCTCATCCTGTTCGAAATGCTGGTTACCGCTGTCACTTTGATGCACAAATGCTATTGTAGTTTATTTGTTTGTGCACCTCTTATATACTGAAGGCTGCTTCAAAGGAAAAGATACTGAAGGCAGCTTCAAAGGGCATGATGGAGTTTGATGTTGCAGAAGGCATGCAAGGCAGCACAGCCTTCTCAAAGGAAATAATAATAATAGGATTTCTAAAGCGCTTGGTTGCTCCAAATGGAGGTTCCCAGCGCTAGTGAATGTCCCGAATGAGCTTCACCATAGAACCTGACAAAAGAAGGAACAGATGAAATGAAAGTCACAACCTCTGGCTGGAGAGCAGACATCGGTCAATGGCCTTCCAGATCATAGTGACCGAAACAGCCAAGTTTTCAACTTTTTACAAAAGGTTGTTCCAAAAGACTCAGACCTAAGATGAAATGGTGACAGGATCCATAATTACGAGGCTTGAAACCTAAAGGAACAGACACCTATCCGGTTTCTTCTCAACATGTCACCGGTCGAACCAAGGCGCCGGCCAGGCTGGTGCAGTTTCACCAAAGAAGACATATAGTGGGAGTTGAGGGGGGGGCATGCCATTAAACATTTTGTGGCTGAAGCACAGAGCTTGCAAGGAGCTTATTTAGAGAGCCAATGCGGCTTGGCTGAAAGGTGCGCGTCTAGGAAGATATAGCAATAACCGCGCTGCTGCGTTTTGGCCTCTCCGCAGCTTTAGCAGTAGGCTCAAGGAAGCCCGGCGTAGAGTATGTCACAATAGTCCAATGACATATCTGAATAGTACTTGGGGCAGTCTTCAGCAACCTGTGGAATGGTTTTGTGGAGAGTGCCCTTCCGCAGAGCCCTTATTGGTTTCACTTCAGCCTTCCAGCTCATAACTAAGGAAACAAGTATGTATGCTGCGGAAATGGTTCCACCTGGTGGTGTTGCCGCATTAACTACCTCAGGAAGGAACACATCTGCTTCTGCTTTTTGCATGCAGATAGACTTTATAACAGGCCCATGTCTTCAGATTTATTGTGTACCCAAGGTCTGCAGAAGAGCATGTGTCTGGGGAGTTCTCCTCAATCTCAGAAAGGCTATGTAGGGTAGGTACATGAAGTTCTAGAGGAAGGATCTTACAAAGGGTTCTGCTGCCAAAAAGTTTGTAGCTTGCCTGGTGGGCCAATGAACTGCTTTGGAAAGATGTTCTAGGGCTTTTGATCAGCCAAGAGGAAGTCATCATCTTGGAGGGCGCTCGTCCGAGGAGAACCTGTGCACACAGCATGATGTTTTGAATTAAATACTTAGGGCCGTCTTTTGAATTTGACGGAGTGGATATTCCATCACAAACATGGCTAATATCCTTCCTGTTGTATTATATATGTATTATAGCATATGGAAATGGATGGGGTTGTGATATGGGATATCTTTCATATTTTCAGAGAGTATCTTGTCCGTCAAACTCTAAATGAGGACCCTGTCTGCTTGTGAGTGATGCAGAGACCACAGGGCAGCTGGAATGTGGCCTCTGCACTTCTGGCCGAAGATGAGATGGGCACCATGGGTTTGCACTTTCTGTAGCTTCCCAGGTGTCAAATAAGACAGGCCTCATATACTGAGTTAAATTAAATCACTTCATCAGAAAGATACGAATATGCTCCCATTCAACGATGTCACCGCCTCATGCTTCCCTACGCTGTAAAGGCTGAGGAAGATTTTCAAAGGCTTCTCAGTCAGCACCCAGAAAACCATCACACACGTCCTGGTCACAAACAAGCTTCACCATGGGCACACTCTTTCTGCTGGGATCAACAAAAAGTCACCGGAAAACCATTCAGAACTTGGCAGCTAATACCACCCTCAATCTCCCACACTGCTCTCACATTACACCACAAATGATTGGCGCTCCACTGGCTAACCCTACCCAAACGAGCACAATTTCAAGGCACAACATAACACTGACCCAGCATGCTTTACCAATTGCATCTGCTTTCACAAACCTCCCATGCGCCTCTGCTTGTCCAGCCTCCTGCTTGCACAAATTGACAGCACACAGAAAACCAGATCGGCATGAAGCCATCTCCTACATCACTCCTGACCCGTGGAGTGACTTGCAGCTACACATAAAAGTCTCCTCCTCACTTCTTGAATTCCCCCCAAAATGGAAAAAAGCTGACTTTTCGAGTAGTCACACTAGGCCCTAGGCTTGGCTAGACTCACACCTTCTCAACGCCAGAACACCCTCCCAGGCATGCTCTACAAATCTGCATAGCATAAGATAACATACCATAGCAATGCCCCTTCAAACTTTTAGGATGATTAATAATTATTTGGATTTTAATGTTTTGCACATTAAATTTGCAAAACCATCTATTGGAGGCCCTCCTAGTCTGTTCAAAAACAGTCCTCCCTCAATATTGGGAGCCATGTCCTGTCTGTTCTAACCTTCAAGGTACTCTTTTCTACCTTCTCTATTATGCATTAAGAACACTTACCCTACATCATTAATCACTGCCACTCCCAGATCCCTTTCTGTGCAAGTTTCACTCTGAAGTTAATTCTTCTGAGGTTATTTGGTTCCCAATGAGTTGTCAGTTCAGCCTCTCAATTAACTAATATTATTAATTAATACATTTTATCGATATAATTGCTCTATACTCTCACCTTCAGAACTGATTCTCTGGCGTTCCATATAAATATCCACTCAAAAATATTATCTGATTCTAATCTCATAGTTAAACTCTTGTGACTACCAAAATATTGTTGGTGGAAACTCAGCAAAGTGAACAACAGACACAGCCAACAATAGTCTTTCCTCCTGAAGTAGGGGCACTTCAGGAGGTTGAGTTTCATGCTGAGGAAGTAGAAGAAGCCACTCTTTCAGAATATCTATTGTCTTCCAGATCTCCAGCAAAAAAAGGAGCTGTAGGGGTACTCCACCATTATTTTCTCCAACAACCCCCATCTGATGATCAAGACTCCACTAGGATGCGCATCAGTCTAAGACACACCAGGCGAGGCTAGTGAAATGGAAGGTTTCTGAAAGCTTTAGAGTTATGGAAGAAAAAGAAGAGGATGATGACAAACTTTCATCAGCAGCGTTCAACACCATCTCTCACCCCATCCTCTTAGCTCGTCTACACTCAGTGGGAATTAGAGGGCCGGTCTGGCAGTGGCTTGCCTCTTTTTTGGAAGATAGAGGACAAGAGGTTTGGTGTAACCCTTTTGCCACCACCTGCTGTAAGCTAAGGGTAACAGTGCCACAGGGTCAGCTTTGAGTCAGAAACTATTTAATATCTATCTCACTCCCTTAGCCTCCTCAGTAGAATTTTGGGGTGCAAAAATAATGTCATTTGAAGATGACACCCAACTCCTCTTTTCCTGGGTTATGGGTGAGGCTTTCACAGGGGAGAAAATGAGATGGTTATCCAATAACCAACTTTTATGTAATGCCGGGACGACCGAGCTCCTCTTCTTTGGCTCAGAGGCTGAGACATCATGGGAAACTTTCTGGCCTAAGGATGCCCCCACCATATTAAAAAGTCAGGTGGTAAAAAACCTGGGCGTCCAATTTGATGAACAACTGTCATTTCGCTCCCAAATCAACTCTCTGGGGGACCTTGGTTTTGCCCTCCTTCGTGTACTCAGGAAATTCTTCTATCTTCAATCCTTTCAGGCTAGAAAACAATTGTTGCAGGCCTTCATAATCTCTCTGTTGGATTATGGGTAAGGGGTGTGGTCTCTTAGCAATCCCACTGTGTGGGACATACTGGAGGTAACAGAAGGGGTAGTTGGCCCCCAAGGACGTCCTCGAGAGCCAACTAACCCTCCTATTACCTCCAGTAAGTCCCACACAGCGGGATTGCTACGTTCTGATAGCAGACCATGCCCCCTTTCTCCAGTACTCTGCAAACTCGCTTCCTGGCCCACTTTTGTTTCGGGGTGAAGTCCCCTTCGCTGCTAGGGGTCCTTAGGGGCCAACTAGCCTACCTGTTACCCCCGTAAGCCCTACACAGTGGGATTCAGTAGCGGTTCCTCTGTATTGGCGTTGGAGCATCTCCCCACTGATTATTTTGCCCCAGGCACCGCAGCACTTATAATAAAACAAATTTCAGCCCACGGCGGCACACTGGCACGGCAGCAGTCTGTCAGCTGAGCTGTCTCTGACTCTGCCATAGCAGGCATGCCACGTGACTTCACTGGGGGGGAGGTGTTAGAGCAACTGAACGAAGTAAAGTTGCGTCATTCCCCGCCTGGGCCAGTTCAGCAAAATACGCATGTCGGGTTGGCCGGGTGCCTTTTCCTGGGCAGCCTGACATGCACAGTCTTTAAGGTCTCTAACTCTCGCCTGTGCAAATTGAGGAGGGGGCGTGGGTAGAAGCCGCAGCCCCACTGCCTCCTAAGGAGCAGCAAGGTCTCCTGCCCCAGGCCAAACCAAGCGCTGCCTTAGTAGCACATGGATTGGCTCCTTTAGTCTTTAGGCAGTTGCAGTCACCAGAATGGGGCAGAGCCTGTGTGACTCACTGGGCTGGGCATGTCCAGGAGCATGGGGGCATCTTGACCAATCACTGCATGGCTTTATTGTAAAGCCGTGCAGTGATTTGCTGCCCAGCCCAGCCCTGCCTCTTCAAGCTCAACCACGCCACTCTCTGCTCCGGGTGTGCTCCCCCTCCCCCCCCGTGCCGGGTGCGTGCCACTTGCACACACTGGAGAAGGGAGTGGCCGAGTGACAGAGAGAGAGAGTCAGAACTCAAGAGCACTCGAGCTCTGCCTGATCTCCTCGTTGCTCTGGGACTCAGAGGCCTAGTACTTTCAGCAGAGCAGCCCAGGCCACTAGGCCAGTGCAAACCCTGCTGCATGTGAGCTCGCTGAGCGGCCAGTGCCATCGAAGTCGGTCTAACTCATGGAAAAAGGATTGATCGATTTGACACGACACACAGTGAGTACTGCTACTGAGTGACGTGACCAGTAAGACCACTACTACTACACTAATAATAGCTGTGCCGAGCCTGCCGCCTGCGCAGTACGTGTACCACCAGTTCATCGATCTCCCATGTGTGCAAAAAATCAAAATGGTCAAAGTGGTGCGCTGCATATTTACTTTAGTTTTAGTGCATGCAACTGAATCACTATGTATACTATATATCTGTGTGGCCAGAGAAGAGCAGAGCAGTGAGCAGCTGCTGCTGACTTTAGTTTAGAGACGCGAGACTGCTGAGTCATGCCACTGCGCTGGTTGAGGGCCAGGCCCTGGCCTGGGCCTGCATAATGGAGACGTGATACTGCTGCTTCCGTTACTGGGTTGAGGGACTTGGCCTACATTCGTCGACAGCACGGCTGAGACCTGAGTGAGTCAGTCGTCCAATTTAACTAAGTGAAAGTACCCAATTAGTCCAAGTCGGCACTAGGCAGTCTGTGTTCTGCACTTCTGTTCTGCTCTGTAACGCAGCACCACAGTCATGGCCGTAATAAAGGCCGGAGGCCAGGGCAGATTTACAAAGTCAACAACAACCTGCCTGTGAGAGCCACTGCTAGAGGCTTTATCACCTATACAACTTTCCTGCTTTCCACTGCACTTCAATCTTATTGTCGGTGATTTTTAATAATGATTGCATCCTAGTTAGTTAATTATTTGAGGGCCCTGCCTCCAATGAGAAATAGTAGTTATATCTAGCATCGTCGGTCAAACGCAGGCGAGTGCTGAGGATCGGAGCGCACTGGCAGTAAGCGCTAAGCGCTATACTTTTAATGAAACAAAGGCACCCATTTGCTTTCTGCAACTGTCCTGGCTTCAATTGTTCTAATTGCCTCCTCTGACTGTCAGAGGCAATTGAAACAATTAAAGGACAGTCACACAAAGCAAATGTGTGCCTTCGCTTCATCAAAAGCAGTTCTTCAAGTTCTGAATTGCCTTCTCGGGTCGCGTTCCCACTCTATATAAACACTAAGTCTAACACTCTTTGAAGTGCAGTCTAGAGTGACTCAATCTGCACTTCAAAGAGTGTTAGTGTTTATAGAGCCAGAACGCAGACTGGTGCAGTCCAGTTCTCATCATTGTATCTTGAAGTCTGTTATGAAGTTCTGTGGTTATACTGAATAAGCAGCATCATGTTGTTGTTATATGACATCCCTTTATTAATGTAATAACTGCACTTTCACAATTGCTTTATTAACCTTGCTTCTCAAATTAGCTTGAAAATGCACCATTTACCCACTCTTTTTAAAAAAAATTCTCGGGGCGAGAACCCCCCCGAATCCCCCTTTAATTGTTCGGGCTCGCACGCTGCGCTCGCTCTCCATGGTGCTCTGCCACAAAGTTTACGCCTTACCACATTCAAATTTCACCAGCCACCACTGGTGGGATTGCTGGGAGGTGGTCGCAGGCCACCCCCCCCCTCTCTCCACCACTCTGCAAACGTGCCTCCTGGCGTCCTCTTGGTAGGGGGATGAAGTCCCCTTGCCTCTTGAGGGTCCCTGGCAGCCAACTAGGCCTCCTATTACCTCCTATTACCTCCAGTAAGCCCCAAACAGCTGGATTGCTGAGAGGTGGTCCCAATCCACACACCCTTTTTCCACCACTCTGCAAATGTGCCTCCTGGCGCACTGCTGATTGAAGTCCACTTTAGTCCTGAGATCCTCAGGACACAAGGGGACTTCATCCCCCCACCAACAATGCGCCAAAAGGTGCGTTTGCAGAGTGTTGTTAAAAGGGGCATGGCCTCAGACCACCTCTCAGCAATCCCACAGTGTGGGGCTTACTAGAGGTACCTGGCAGGCTACATGGCCCCTAAGGACCCTAAAGAGTGCGCCAGGAGGCGCGTTTGCCGAGTAGTGGTGAAAAGGGGCGGTCCTTCTGTGGTAAATAATTTAATTACCGGGACTTAATTTGATACAGAAACATAATAAAATAGCTCAGTAAATAAGAGGCAGAATCCGTGGTATTAGAGGTTCGGAATGGGCTTTATTCCAATGGTCGATTATAATCGGTTGCTCCAGGTTCCATCACCACGAAGGTTCAGGAAGTGAAGTACATACGTTATTGACAATCAATTACTTTTATACAATAGGCATTACAGTGAGGCCAATACAAGAGGCGTAACAATTGATAGTGGTGATAATATATTCATACGTAGCAAAAATAGGCGTAACTGGGAGTGATTAAAAAAACGTCATCAGATGTGATGTCATAAGAGGGTGGTTACATGAAAGAATTTCGCAATGTCAGCAGAAATACTTGGCAGATATGCGCGCGCAGCAGCATGACGTGTAATTGACGTGCAACTAGGGGGTGAAGGGGACTTGACATTTAGCTCTACATGTGGCGACAGAAGTCTGGAGGGTCAAGTCAACCTAATCCCAAATCATATCTAACATCCTATGTTTAAAGAACTATGTTATCCAAAAGAGAGGTCTCTTAGAGTAGAATCTTATTCTATACTGACTATACTGACTGTTAGTGCGTGTACAAGCGTCTAAGTGTCTACACTAGATGCGAGGGCGGAATCTTCCATAGTAACAGGGCTATGAATTACTTGCATGAAGACAGAGAAGTCGGGCCTTTGCTTGGTAGCTGGAAGAATGTTTACTTAAGCTACTAGACAGGAATGCATTGGGCAGGGAGCGGAGCAGATAATTTTCGAAGGTGAAATACAGTTCTTGGCAGGCAGCAAGCTGATGTCAGGCTTCGTGAGCCGCGCAGAGAATGAGACAAAGTTCATGGTCACAGATGCAGGCTCGGACTGGAGCTTCAGAGACAGAAAGCAAGGAAAGTTCGATGACAGAATCAGGGCCTACTTGCCTGGACTGTAAAAATGGCATAAGTGAACCATATAAAGGCGGTGGCCTTTCGTACTTAGGAATGGAATATCCGGCCCATTCACGGCGGATCAACAGAGGACATGTTAACGGTGGACGCACATGCATTTGCGTCTTCATAACTGGAACTGGAGGGAACATACATGTACTTGTAACATGCACATAGAACCGTTGGGGTCCAAGATAGGGGACATAACTGACCAGAAAAATCCATATTTCCACATTCCCTCCTTGTCCCCTACTTGCCCGTCAAGAGATATCAATCTTCATTAATCCATTGATCTGTTCATATAGCATCATTTTTTCTTCTTTCTTCTTCCGGGATCTTGAATGAAAATCTTGATGTGGAATGCACGAGGTGGCACACAGACCACAAATCGCTGGTCCACATTGTAGACATAGACAGCAACTGAATAGTATGAGAAGGCCAATACCTAGGAAAGATAGGACTCTCCATCCCCAGGCTGATAACACGCTCCAAAACCAACCGGACCAAGTCCAGGTGCCTGGATTCTGGTGTATCTGGTTTACAATCTTATGAAGGCGGGTTATGGCCTTATATACAGATGGCGAATTTTCTGGTATGAATATGCAACAGCTTGATCCTATGACCCTACAAGCTCCGCCCCTATCGGCCAGGATGACGTCAAGGACAAGACGATTTTGAAGCACAACAATCCGCATAGCATACTGCTCTTCTGTTAAATTGCCTAAGGCGGAAATAGTTTCGTTCACTACTGCTTCAAGGGTTCTAGTTAATCTACGTATCAGCTTACTATTAGTAACGGTACCTATATAGGGAAAGAGACCTTTATTGAAATCTGTGTATTTTTCCCATGCTGTTTCAGTGTAGTCGACTATTGGGAGATCTCTCCTTTCTCTATTGTGTACTAAATGAGTATTTCTGTGATAATCAGGAGGAGCTAGAAAAACAGGTGGCAAAAGGAATCCAATGTAGCAGGTACCATCCCAATCTAGAGGCAAACGTACATATGCCGTCTGACCACATATAAAATAGGAATGGCGGGAAGCTCTAAATGTAGACTTGCCTTGATCACTAAATTCTACTACAGTGGTGCATCTACTATGGCCCATATGTATGGAACCATTCTTTCTTACACATAATTCACCTTTTACTGGAAATATTGACATAGCGGGCAAAATTGGAGTAGCTTCGGATTCGACATTTAGGATCATAAGATTAAGCGTAAAATTACCTAATCCATATACTTCATTTTCTAGATCAGTTCCTGTTCTTTTGGGAAATCCCTCCTTGTTAGGATAGCAGACCTTAAGTAAGACTAAATTCAAATTTCCCCATACCCAGTTATCTTGATAAACTGCAGAATTCGAATCCAGAGAATTAATTAAGCTAAACCATGCTCCACAGGAGCCGTTGTGTGTGAACGGGTATGGAAAAAGAGGTAGAATTCCTTTATAGTTCTGATAGGGAGGGAGTCGGCCACATATCCAACAATTTGTAGCATTGCTAACCTGATGGGAATGATGTAACATACTAATAAAAGTGTTATTGCGCAGCGCAAATCTGTATGACAATTCAAGCGGAGGTAATTCACTAAAAGAATGTTCAGCAGTAACATTGTAAACATGTCTAGAAATAGGATAATATATGTGCAACAATATACTTGCAGTAATTATTAAAAGACTTGAGAAAAACAAAATTAATAACGTCACTATACAATGACTACGCAGAGATTTACAGTACGCCTGTCGTTTCAACATTTTTCGGGTGCTTTCTCTATTCAGGTCCAAGGGTTACATGTCAGAGACAATTCAACCGCTTCACCTTGGAGAGGACTTAAACAATCAAATTGCTCGACTGATTGGGCCTGAGCTTTAATTTATAAAGTTCGGAGTCACTTTTTTCCACAAAAGGAAGTTTTGAGTCAATGGGTGAAGACACACAAGGTGTGGTATTCACATCTGATTTTAGTCCATGAAATTTCTTGATATGACTTGAATGAATCCATCCTTTTCTGCCTTCGATCTTCACGGCTGTTCTTGTTGTGAGCAACACCAGCTGAGGTGACCTCCACCTGGGTTCCAGCTGCGTCTTTCGATCAAAGTTCCTCACGAGGACTAAGTCTCCCGGAACCACGTCATGGGGTTTCACCTCAGTGTTGTCAGGAAAAGCGGCAGCTACCTGTGAACGACAAGATTGTAGTGCAGCCATCAAGGAAGCCAAATAATCTGTCAGCATGTTACAGTCAATATCAGTTATTTTGCGTGGTATAGGCGTCCCCCACATATTTGGTGGTCTGCCGAAGATCACTTCATACGGGGATAGCCCTGTTCGAGAGTGTGCTACCATTCTTGTGTAAAAGAGTGCAACTGGTAATGCTACTACCCAGTCGACACCTTTCTCTCTGCATATTTTGGATAATCTTATTTTCAGAGTCTGATTATGTCTTTCTACGAGACCTGCTGCTTCGGGGTGTCGGACACAGTGGAATTTCCACTGATAGCCTAACAAAAGTGAAACGTGTTTCATTAATTCGGATGAGAACGGCTGGCCGTTATCTGAGTGAACAACACGTGGTAAACCGTATCGTGGGAAGAATTCTCGAACCAACTGTTTGGCAGTAGTCGGGGCAGTGTAATCTGAAACCGGGTATGCCTCCGTCCAACGGGAAAGAGCACACACAACTACGAGAACATATTTAAATCCTCTACATCGTTCCATCTGGATATAATCCATCTGGAGGACTTCAAAAGGATGATCAGGAGGATGAAATCCACCTTGTTCTACGGGAACGCTTTTTCCTGGGTTGAACTGACAACAGATCATACAGGTACGAACTTTTTGTTTCGCTGCTGCTCGTAAATGCTTGTTGAACCAAATATGTTGAATGCTGTCTAGCATAGCTTTCTCTCCTAGATGCGCTGGACTATGGATAGTGTTAATAATGACTTGGACCATTGAATCAGGAAGGAACCACACAGACTTTTCCTTCATCAACCATCCTTGATCCGTTTGGATCCCTCCTAATTCCGTCCATTTCTTTATTTCTTCTGGTGTAGCATGTGTCTGTATATCAATTACATCAAGAGTAGGATCTTTAACCGTCATACAATGTGTTGGCGTCGGGACTATTGTCTTTGTCATGTCGGATGTTTGAGTTTGGGCAGTCTGTTTAGCTGTTCTGTCAGCTAAATCATTGCCTTGAGAAATGATATCAGTAACTTTCGTATGTGCTTTGCATTTCATAATCGATATTGCAATGGGTAAATGTATTGCATCTAATAAGGCGTGAATGAGGGGTCCGTGCTGAATGTGGGCACCGTGAGAAGTTAAATAACCTCTCTCTCGCCACAGCACGCCGAAGTCATGTACGACTCCGAATGCATAACGTGAATCAGTGTATATGTTGACTTTTTTATTTGTGGCTTGAATACAGGCTTGTGTCAGAGCGACGAGCTCTGCTGCTTGAGCGGACAAGGTATTTATGCAATTTGTTTCAATGATTTCAGTATCTGTTGTGACTGCGTAAGCGGCCACTAACTCTCCTGTACTTGTTCTCATACATGAACCATCTACATACAACGTCAGGTCTGGGTCTGACAATGGGACATCTGTCAAGTCTTGTCTGGGTTTCGTTGTGATTGTAATAACATCAATACAGTCATGGGCTAGTGGGTCTGTTCCATTTACAGGTAAAAGTGTGGCAGGATTCAATGTGTTACAACGTCTGATTTCTATATGTGGCTGAAACAATGTTAGTTCATACCCTGTAAGTCTTGCTATAGTCAAATGTTGTGTTTGCGTTCGATTCACAAGAACCTCCACTGCATGTGGTACTTGTACTGTCAATGGATGTCCTAACACTATGGCATCGCTTTGTCTGATTGCTAAAGCTGTCGCTGCCACTGATTTTAGGCACGCAGGCAGAGCCTGAGCTACGGGATCTAATGTACTAGAAAAATAAGCACATGGTTTGTGTGCTCCTGCTTGTTCTTGTGTGAGTACTGACAAGGCAGTACCTTCGCGTTCTGTAATAAAGAGTGTAAACTGTTTACTGTAACATGGTGTTGCTAAAACAGGTGCTTGACATAAAGCTTTCTTTAAGCTTTCAAAAGCTTGTGTATGTTCCTGATTCCAAGGGAGAACAGTCGATGTGGCTGCCTCCTGTGTTGTCAACTGAATGAGTGGTTTTGCTAGAAATGCATACTGAGGGATCCACTGCCTACAATATGAAGTGAGGCCTATGAAAGCCCGTACCTCCTTTTGTGTCTTGGGTATTGGCATGTTAGCTATTAACTGAATGCGATCTGGTGTAAGCTGCCTTCCCTCCTTGGACAGCGAGTGTCCAAGATAAACAACTCGCTGGACACAGAATTGCAGCTTAGAAGGGGACACCTTGTGCCCCTTTTCGGCTAGAAATTGTAAAACTGTCAGTGATGCGTTCTCACATTCGGGTTCGCTTCTAGCGGTGATCAGCAGATCATCGACATATTGAAGCAAGGCAGTGTTAACTGGCATGTGAATACTGTCGAGTTCTCGTTTCAGTGCTTGGCTATAGATGCTGGGGCTTTCTGTAAATCCTTGAGGTGCGCGTGAGAATTTGAAGCTACGTCCATTTAAACTAAATCCGAACAAATATTGGCTTTCCAGATCTATTGGGACGCTGAAAAAGGCATTTTTGAGATCAATTACAGTAAAGAATGTTGCTTCGGAATCAATAGCTGTCAGTAATGATGAGATATCGGGGACCACAGGGAATTGTGGCACAATACACTTATTTAATTCGCGCAGATCAACAACCAATCGATATACTGGCGGGGCCTTCGGATCTGTTCGTTTGAGAATCGGAATTATCGGTGAATTACATATATTGGAGTCGGTTTCTACAACCACTCCTTGGGCAATGAGTTCGTCAATGATTTGCAGTAAAGCCACTACAGCATCTGGTGGTAACTTGTATTGTCGCATTCGTGGTAGTACCACTCCTGCCTTTAGTGTGACTCGATATGGTGTAATATTCATACAACCAACATCAGTAGGGCCTTGTGCCCATAAATGTGTAGGTAAAGTCTGCAATCGGGGATCCATGTCTCTAGACACATAATGACCTTTAAAATCACGCAAAAACAATCTTACTCCTTCAGGAGAACAACATATTATAGCTCCTAGAGCCTTCAGTGTTTTTATTCCTAACAGGTTTTCTGGACATGATTTAGTAAGCAATAAATCTGTAGTTCGGGTCAAAGGTCCTATCGTAAGTGGAAGAGGTTGTGACACTTCATTAACAATAGGTTTTCCTGAAAAACCAAGGGAAATATTCTGTGAGCCTGAGAGGGGTGCCCCTGGAACTTCATTACGTTTTATGGTTGTTCGACTTGCCCCTGTATCGAGTAAAAATTTTCTGTCTTGGCCTAATAATTCACTATGTACATAAGGTCCTTCTTGATCTACAGGGATCTCGATAAGAGGTAAGTCAACTTCCCTCTCTAGGCTGGTTCATGCATATCGTTGATAATCAGGATAGTCATACTGTGCGGTCTGGTACAGTTGTCGTGTCGTGGTTTGCGTGGCAGCAACAGGCAACGCTGGTGCAGCTGGCACAAACTGTATAGTCTGTTGTGGAGCTGGCATGGACTGTGCATGCTGCAAGGCTCCTTGTTCATTCTGCTCCTGTCTAAGTGGCCGTGGTCTTTCTTTTGTGATACCTGTGGCGATATTACGCTTCAGGACTGGACAATCGTGTACATGATGACCTAGTTGTTTACAATAGTTGCATGTCCCTTTTACAGGTCCTGCTAAATCGCCAGAATGTGTCGTACCCTTTTTATGTCCTTCAGCTGGAACTGTTTGGGAGACTAGCATTTTCATTTTCGTGTCTTTCAGGCGTCTTTGTTCATGATCTTGTTCCTCTCTAATTCTATTGTGATGATACTGTAACATTTGTAACATTTGTGATGGAGTGTTACCTTGCCAGGTACTCTCGAATTTTAATACTCTATTCTTCACTTGGGGCAAGGAATTTTCAACTAATTTTGTCACAAACAGATGTGGGTAGGACTCGCTACTTGCTTTTATACCACTATTTATACCAAAACATTTTTCGAATCGGGCATAGAAATCACTAGTGTCTTCATCTTGCTTTTGTTTACAGGCTGAAATTGCACCCCAGTCTTCCTTTTTCGTAGTTAATAAACGTGGCAGTACCTGGACTAATAAACCTGGCAGTGCTTTAGTTTTGTCCCCAAGCCCCGAACCTGGACCTCGGGCCTTTTCTTCATTTTCTAATGCTGTCCAATCTATCTTTTGGTCTCCTACCTCCCACTCTTTTTCCTTGAGTTTTTCATAAATGCCAGCAGGCATTAATACCTTTAATATTGTCATAATGTCGGGATAGGTATACTCTCCCATGAGTAACATGTCTTTAATTTCTCGGTGGAAACCCGCTGGGTCTTTGTCATGACTGGGTACCACTTTCTTCATTTCCAACAATTCTATTTTCGATATGGGCGTATATACATATACACGTTTAAACTCATTGTCCTCGCCCTTTATTGGGTGCACTTCTCGTAAGGGATTCTGTCTGTCCATGCAATACGTGGTTCTTTCCTTGATGGGCAGTGAGACATGTTCTGGGCATATAAAAAGAATGTACTGCTTTCTTGATTCTAGTATTTCTTTAATTAGCTTAGTACCTGAACCTCTCCATCTATTCGTGAGTAATTCGGTCAATATATCAGGTAAGGGACCAGGATCTGAATGTTGGCTTTTATATAGTATAAGAAGTTGTTGAATCATATAAATCCCAGCTAAACGCTGTTCATCTGGGGTGAGATTCAAAAATGTGTGTGCTACTGTGTCATCACTATACTTCCCGGGACTGTCAACCCAATGGACAGCTGACCTGGCTAATTCTTGTTCATCCATAGAATCGAGAAAATGATAACCCCTTCGTTCTCGGAGTAATTTATCTGCTGCTTGGAATGAATGCTCGTTAGACCTTATATTTATTATTGGTGTTTGAAATTTCCTGTTATTTTCTAGACACATCGGACGTATCGGATCAGTAAGACATCTAGTACTATTACAAGATCTTCTTCTACCTACATAGGCTATAGTTTCTGACTGTCCTGTGGGCAGTCCTGATGCTTCTTCCTCGCTTTGTTCGAACTGGTCTACCGCTAATCTTTCTTCGTGTAGGCGTTCTATTTCTTTACGGATCTTTCGGCACATGGCTATTATACAGTTTTGTTTATCATGTCTCCCTTCTGATATATTCTGGCTCCATCTGGTAAGAATCTGCATTGCTTCCGGGTCTACCCCCGGTCGGTCTTGATTTCTGATCACACAATTTATGAGGAAACGTAACAGTTCCCCCTGTATCTCCACTTTCTGGTATTCCATAGCTCTGTTAATACATTCAGAATCTTGCCCTGTTTGGACAAAATGATATATATTATCTAGATGTGCAGTCATTCCTGGTAATTTCCCTAAATACACTGCGGCTCGTCTGATACGTAATGATGCTAGGGTCATTTCGTCCTCTTTTCCGGGCACAGGAGCATATCTACAATCTATAAGAAGTTCCTTAAGCGTACGGGCATTTATGAGTTTGGGGGTACGTGAATGTGCTGACTCTTGAAAAGTAAGTTTATTTATTCTAGGTGGCGTAGAAAAGATATTGGTAGCACCTCCGGTAGCCCCGTCTAGAGTATCGGGTGTGAAAGGATTCGTTGAACGTGATACAGCAACTATAGGTGTGGATACAGCTATAGAAGTAGCTGTAGGAACAGATGCAGAAACAGATGTGCTTGCCGGAACTTGTGTCAGAACCTGTTGCTGTAGGGATACAGGTACTGGATCTTGGCGTTGAACCTCCCTGGCAAGCGGTCTATGTGGGGCGGGATTAGCATACTCGGGAGCTGCGTCATCTAAATATGAGGAAAGAAAAACATCTTCTGCTGTTCTAGGATGCCCCTTAGGATGTACCTTTATTGGAAATAATGGGGGTGGCAAGTCTTTTGGTATCCCCGCAGTAGCCTTAGGTAATCCCTCGGCCAGAAGGGGATACATACCCTTCATAAGGGCATGTCTTTGTCTGTCTACTTGTTCTGATTTTACTCGTGTACCTTCTTCAATTAATAGATTTTCTTGAACTTTATTTGAATTCTCTTTACTCTTCTCTTCCTGTCTACGTGCTTTTTCTGTGCGTCTATACGATTCTTTACGCCATAATTCAATGGCGTCTTTCTGTGATTGTCTAGCTTTCTTTTTCCATAACTCTTCCTCTACTTTCACGATGCACTCTGCATCCCAGGTCCCAGCTGCGGGCCACCTCTGACTTTCTGGTAATTCCTTAGTGTAGTCTACCCATAAATCAAGAAATAATATAGCGTCTAAGCCATGTTTATGATACATGAAGTACCCTGGAGTGTCCCTAGGAGGAATAGGAACAGCTTCTTCGAGTACCCCTTTTCTTGTTGTGATCTGTCTTAATTTCGAAAAGAGCGGCATATTGAAAACTGATCTGATACTTGATCTTGAACAAACTTAATACAGTAATCACAATAATGAACAGTCATTCATACCACAATATGCAGAACGTACTAAAAACATTTAACATTTAACATTTAACTGAGCAACAATAATGATGACGATCTAAAGAAAACTTAATCACTAAACATAATACTCGACTTGAACTGAATTATTCCGAATTTATATACTTGATATACTAGATATACTGCTAAACAGTACAGATACACTGCTGAAACAGTGCAGACCGGGTTTGTGTACCCAAACCCGTCTGGACCGGCACAACTTATGTGCACGCCAGAACGCCTCCCCAGTAATGGTACTCACCGGGTAGCTCGGAACGGAAGGCCTCGGAGACTGAACTGAACTTGAACCGGACTGGACTCGACTCGAACACTTCGGACACTGGACTCGACTTCGGACTTCGGAAAACTGGTGGGCCTCTGTATACCTCGGATCTTGCTCTCTCAGCTAGGCTCTGGTCGGGATACTTCGCACTTCTCACCGCCTCGTCTGGGTGTTGATCGCAGCCTCAGTCGCCCCCGCTTGACCGGAGGGAGATACAGGAAATCCTGCTGGTACGCGTTGTTGTCCGTCCAGCTGTGGCAGGAGACCAGGCCTGCGACGCACCACCGGCGCGTGAGATGAGAAAGTGTCCCTCTTCGGGCGCCATTCATGTGGTAAATAATTTAATTACCGGGACTTAATTTGATACAGAAACATAATAAAATAGCTCAGTAAATAAGAGGCAGAATCCGTGGTATTAGAGGTTCGGAATGGGCTTTATTCCAATGGTCGATTATAATCGGTTGCTCCAGGTTCCATCACCACGAAGGTTCAGGAAGTGAAGTACATACGTTATTGACAATCAATTACTTTTATACAATAGGCATTACAGTGAGGCCAATACAAGAGGCGTAACAATTGATAGTGGTTATAATATATTCATACGTAGCAAAAATAGGCGTAACTGGGAGTGATTAAAAAAACGTCATCAGATGTGATGTCATAAGAGGGTGGTTACATGAAAGAATTTCGCAATGTCAGCAGAAATACTTGGCAGATATGCACGCGCAGCAGCATGACGTGTAATTGACGTGCAACTAGGGGGTGAAGGGGACTTGACATTTAGCTCTACATGTGGCGACAGAAGTCTGGAGGGTCAAGTCAACCTAATCCCAAATCATATCTAACATCCTATGTTTAAAGAACTATGTTATCCAAAAGAGAGGTCTCTTAGAGTAGAATCTTATTCTATACTGACTATACTGACTGTTAGTGCGTGTACAAGCGTCTAAGTGTCTACACTAGATGCGAGGGCGGAATCTTCCATAGTAACAGGGCTATGAATTACTTGCATGAAGACAGAGAAGTCGGGCCTTTGCTTGGTAGCTGGAAGAATGTTTACTTAAGCTACTAGACAGGAATGCATTGGGCAGGGAGCGGAGCAGATAATTTTCGAAGGTGAAATACAGTTCTTGGCAGGCAGCAAGCTGATGTCAGGCTTCGTGAGCCGCGCAGAGAATGAGACAAAGTTCATGGTCACAGATGCAGGCTCGGACTGGAGCTTCAGAGACAGAAAGCAAGGAAAGTTCGATGACAGAATCAGGGCCTACTTGCCTGGACTGTAAAAATGGCATAAGTGAACCATATAAAGGCGGTGGCCTTTCGTACTTAGGAATGGAATATCCGGCCCATTCATGGCGGATCAACAGAGGACATGTTAACGGTGGACGCACATGCATTTGCGTCTTCATAACTGGAACTGGAGGGAACATACATGTACTTGTAACATGCACATAGAACCGTTGGGGTCCAAGATAGGGGACATAACTGACCAGAAAAATCCATATTTCCACACTTCCAGTGAGTTGCCGGTTCGTCTATTTTTTTTTTATTAAAGGAAAAGGGGCTATGTGACCCCCCTGCCCTTAGTGGTTTTAGGCCCCAGGGACCCCATCCCCAGGGCCCAACCTATTTTTTATTTTTTACATTTATTTATTTATTATTAAATACAAAGGGAACTAAGCCATATGGCTTCCCTTCTGAGGCCGATATATGCCCCGGGACCCCATCCCACATGGCTGGGCCTTTTTTTCCTTTGTTTTTTTAAAGGGGAGAGCAGTTGTGCGGTTCACCCTCCCTAGGCCAATTTTGGCCCTTGGCACCCCCTCCCCTGAAGCCTGGCCTTTTTTGTTTACATTCTTTTGTTTAAGGGAGGGGGAACGAGTGGCCCTCCTCTCAGTCCACATTCGGCCCCATAAACCCCATTACCCGGGGCATGGCCACATCGTTAGGGATCCCGGGGGGAGCCCCAGGGCCCCTGCCTGCGTTACTGACGGATCACCCGCCTCCTACGGGAGCCGGCATTGCTTTTGGACAAAGGGAGCTGCTAACATGCTGGTCCATTTGCCCAAAAAAAAATTCTGCTTCGCTTCATTGAAGCAAGAGCATCTTTTCTGCTCTCGCTTCCATGAAGCAAAGCAGTGTTTGCTATAGCATGGCGTTTAAAAACAAAATCACAGGATTCGCGGACTCAACACGACTCCCGCCAAAATTTGCATTTTATGTTTTTGGAGGTCCCTGTGGGGCCCCCTGAGCAGGCCTAGGGTGTCAGGGTGTTTCTACATTGCCCCCTTTTCTTGTTTTTAATCCTTTTTTAACCTTATTTCTTGTGACTCGGTTCAACCGAGTCACAGGATAGCTGCCAACACTTCCTGGTTGGAACTATTGACAGGCAAACAGATTCCAGGCTCAAGATCGGGAGGGTTTGCGGATCCTCCTTGGCCATATTTGTATGTCTGAGAAATCTTTACATTTCTCAGGAACTTCTGAATGGATTTGCACCATAGAGTGCTTTCTGAACCAAGAGCTACCTTTTTGCCAAATTTGGTGTAATTACGTCCTGCAGTTCGGGCTGTAGACGTGTTTAAAGCTTCCTATAAAAATTGACATGGAAAAAACGTGTTTTGGGACCCCCACCTTTTTCTTGGCCCCCGGTTGACGGATCTCCTGGAAACTTTCAACACAGGAACTGCCTGACTGCCCCATTAGTTTTATAAATTTCGCAAAGATTCGTCAAACACCTCCAAGTATATTAGCATAAGAAAAAACGCTTTTTGAATAGAAACAAGGTCCTAACTATAACTAATTACTGTAGACCACTAGTAGGCAATATATATATATATATTTGAAATGATGTAACTATTTATTTTAAGTTACAGTAATGTTTGTTTTGGCTTCAAGAGACGTAAAAGAAAATAATCAAATGTTTCTTTAAATTATGCTCAAAAGAGATTAAGGCAGGAGAGTAGGAAACCTATATGCAATTCAGTGTAGAAGAAAATAGACGCTGGCAAGCCAGGTAATCAGAGGTAGAGCCAAGCCAGGAGCCTGGCTTTGTTCTAAGAACCAAAACAGACGCCGAGCTGTGGAAATACTCCGCATACGTTAGAACTTTTCACCACCTCCAATGCCCTGGCAGCTCTGCATGACTGAACCAAGGGATGTCACCTTACCTCGTGCACCTTTCTATGTGTTCAGTGTTGTTAATTATATGTGGAGCAGCATTCTATTATATGGGGGGCAATAGTCTATTAAACCTCATGAAGCACATATCATACACTGAAATTCTTTAATGTGAGCCCAGATTTGAAATGAGTTCTAGGGAAGTAAAATGATTTGCATAGGAGCACACAATTTGGTCACGTGGGGAAGTTGGGATTTGAAGCCAGATTTACCGGTTGCACTTTGCGCTAATCAGCCACTGGAAGGTTTTCTCCTGTCTCTTTACACCAAAGGACAATGTTTTGTGTTCAGTTGTGTCCTGACCTATATTATGCAAAATGCAAATTGCATGTTAATGAAATCTGCCTCGTTATATGTCGGATATGTGAAATTGTCTTTTTTTAACAGTGCTAGTCCTAAGGGTAGGCGGGAGGGTATTTCATGTTAATTACACTGCTTTGTCCTGATTTAACTAAGTGTACAGAGGGAGAGGGTCAGCGTCTCGATGACGTCATGTACACTGATTAGCAAAGGGGTGGGGGCGGGGGCTCTTAACTACCAGCAAATCTCCAGAGGGATCCATGTGAGCTGCAGAGACACAGAGCAGAAAAGCACCTATTTAGAGTCTGTATACTCAGATGTCGTGCATTTAGAAAATTGTTGGGCATATTTACTAGAAACTGGTGGAGCGCCGTGTTACGCCAAAATTGGTAACACCGCGCTTCACCAGTTTTAAAACGCAGGGATGCGCCTTATATACAAGATTGCGTGGCACCCCTGCGTTTCCCCTAGTGCGAACATTAAAAAAGCTGCCTAGCTCCAGCGCAGGCACCCTTGCACCATGTTTCAAGGGTGCCTGCACTGATCGGGTGATTGTTTATGTGCAGGAAGGCATGCCTTCCTGCACATAAACAATCTTTATAGGCTATTTGCTGTTTCTATGTAATGCAGCACAAATGGAAAGAGCGAAATACAAGGAGAAATTAAGCGTTTCTCCTCGTATTGCCTGCTTAAGGCCAGGTATTCCCTGGCAATATTTTTGGTGCTGCCCCATACCTTGAAAATATGGGTCAGAGTCAAAAAGCAATGGGTGTTGTGGCAGAAGACCCACTGCTACACCCATTGCATGCCCCTTTCATGCTAAGTGCTGCGTTAATAGGGGCAATATTTACAAGGCGGAGTTCAGCCACTTTAAGTGGCTTAACACTGCCTTGTAAGTAAGGAAAAGGACCAAACACCACCAGAACGTTGGAAAAGTGACGTTCTGGTGGCTTAACTCCATGTAAATATGCCCCTATATCTTTTAATACTGCAATAAAGTGGGATACAATTTAGCCCCTTGGATGCTTGGCTCTTCTCTATTTTGGCTCTCCACTCGCCACGCGACAAGAGCCGAGCCAGAGCCAGTCGTTTAGCCTTCGCTTGCCTATTTCTAGAAGAAAACAGAATTATGGACTGTCAAGAAATAGGAATGCAACACTGTGAGCTGTTTGGAAAGTAATGTATAACAATGTGTATTCACTGTAAAACAGAGGATAACAGATAGTCAATATAATTTAAAGAATACAGACCTGATTGGAGAATGGGGATGTACCACTTATGGATAGGGAGTGCAATCAAAGAAATCGGGAATAGCTATTCTCCCTACCTTAATGGACCCTACCTCAGGTCATCATCACCTCTCTGTATTTGCCATGCACATCATCGCTGTTAGGTGACCCGAAAGGTTGCAGGTAGTGCCTTTCAAAACTCAACTAAATAAATAAATAAATGTAGTGTGTAAAAAGTTGAATGGAACAAACTCCTTCCATAGATATGGACTAAGTAATTCCAACACTAGCATGCTTAGGTTTCTTAATCTCTTAAGCCCAGATGATACTGACTCCCTGGCATCTCTGGAAGTTGAGAATTTAGCAGGACACACTCCTGCTAGTATCCACTGCTCTCAGTTGGAAGTCAGTATTTTCTCACCATAAGAAGGTTCCAGTCACACATATCCATTAGATTAGCCACGGAGAACCGAAGGGTGATAACTCCTGTTGGAACTTTAAAGGGCCAGCAATTTTTCTTCATACTGCTTGCCACTTTTTGTGTAAGTTTTTAGCTCTTGGAGACTAAAGGCTCAATTTGCAAATAAATATGTCATAAATCCGCAACTGCAGAGTAGCAACTTTTTCCTCTTCACAAAAATTTCCAAAGCTATGTCTGGAAAGCTGTGCCAATTGCAGCTTCCTAGAGTAGTGGCTTTTAACCAGTGGTCCAAGGACCCCTGTGGGTCCGCAAAGTCTACTCTGGGTGTCTGTGACTGCTTAAAACACTAACTAACATTAACAGATTAATAAAGTGCAGATAAAGAAGTAAAATGTACAACTGAAAACTTTAAATCATTCCGTAAACCTAAATTGGACACTAAAAATTAAGTTATTGTCTTCAGATTGATTTATGGGAGCAGTACAAATGCATCAAACAGAATGCATTATGGACAATGAGTGGCCTGAATTAAATTTACAAAAGCTTCAACCTTCCAATTAAAATTAAAATGTAGGATTGTTTTATTTTTTGCTTGTGAAGTAAATAAAATACTTCCTCGTGTGTTTGATGACTGCTAGTTTCTGTATTTTTATGTATTGTTTTGCAGTTCAAATTATCCAAAATACTAAGGCTGGGGTCCTTGGGTTCCATTAATTACTCAGTGGAGGGTACCCGGGTTCCAGTAATAACTAAGTGGGAGCCCACAGAAGTCCAAGCGTTATGATCCACTGTCTTAGAGGTACTCTTTTAAAATTGTATGAAATTATTTTCTGCATAGGTGCTGATGTTTCATCAATGTGTAATTGTACACAGTGTATAGTGTGCACCTTCAGATATCAGCATCTTTCTGCACTATTACATTCGGGTATCACTGCCATCCCACACTGGAAAGGGATTTACTACTGTCCTGGTCAAGAGCAAAACTCCAATCTTTTCCAGTGTGGGAAAGAATCGGTGAAAAGTTTGGGATTGCTCCCAAATTCACATGAGTTCTGTTTCAGAATACTATAGACAAAAACATTGTGGGTCCAAAATATCTGCACACAGAGGGAGGTGAATGTGTGGAAATAAAATCATCATTAAAAAAAATATTGAATTCACAGTTTGGCTCAAACATTACAAACCACTGAAATATTTGCGTTATGGTTACTAAATCACTTAACACACTATATACTTTGTGCCAACTACTGTGCTAAAAACATCAATTTGCAAACTGTACAGAAAAAAAGAAAAGAGCGAATAAGTTTGGCAGATGGCAAAACTTATGTTGGGTGTTCTGTGCGTTGGTTACCATTTCAGTGGGAAAGCAAAAGCACCGAAGCACACACACTATTCTGTATTAACAAACATTCCTTGATAAGCAAATGAATGTCACCAACGGATGAATAAGTCCAATTCTTCTGTTTATTCAATGCAATGAATGTCACCAACGGTTAAATGAGTCCAATTCTTCTGTTTATTCAGTGCAAAAGTCAGTGTATAATATAAATATTTTCGCCAAAAAAAGAAGCCAAGCTGGGCTATATGCTTGTATATAACCTACTGGAAGTCGTTTGTAGGCAGTTATAGTTAGGATCTAATTCCCATAGACAAATCCTTAATTGTTTTGCTGATAACTTTCATGCCGTTAGTTGAATCTTCACCAAATTTTCAAAAGTAGTGTCCTGATCACTTCATCTGCTGTCTGGAAAGTTCTGGGTTGATCTATGAATTAGGGGCCGAGAAAAAGGGGGGATCCCAAAACACGTTTTCCCCATGCAATTTCCGAAATTTAGCAGAAAGCTAGCTCTTCGTCCTGAAAGAACCTTTTTGTGGTTTTGTGTAAATCTATTCCGTAGTTTTGGAGTTAAAAAAGATTAATGGTTATCCAGGGATGTGAACGCTCCGCGGATCTGACAGATCTAATACTGAGATCTGAATGGCTGCCAACACTTCAACCAGGAAGTGCTGGCAGCCGTCTTGGGACTTGGACTCACTTGAGTCCCTATTAAAAAGTTGTTTTTTAAAACATAAGGGGGCAGACTAGTAACACCCTGACCCCCTAGACCATAAAAAACTGTTTCTAAGTTTGCTGCGATTCTGCTGTAAAATTTAAGAAAAAAAAAAACAGGTGCAGGTTTTTGGGATATGCACCTTCCACCCCCGCCCCCCCCCGGTAGGCCAGGTCCGGGGAGTGGAATAATTATGACAAATGGGGGGGCACATGTGTCCCCCCTCCCCAGGCCAATTTCAGCCTCATAGACCATCAAGCCCCGGCCATACACAAATGAGGGAGAAGGTTATTGGGCCCACATCCCTAGACTGCTTTCAGACCCTGGATACAACCTCCAGGGAATCAAAAGAGGGGGGGTCACACAGCAACCCTCCCAGAGCCATTAATGGTCCTGAGAACCCCATCCCCCATGGCCAGGATCAGCCATGCCCTGGGGTGTCCTCCCCCGGGGACATAGCACTTTGCCTTCCCACACTAGTGTGGGTAGGGAAACCTCTGTTTGCTCTCACTTGGCAGGAGCAATTTAAAGCTCCCACCAAGCAAGAGCAAACAGTAAGTACGCTCCCAATGGCGGGAGCAGCAAAAATGCTCCCACCCACTGGCAATGGACTTTTCATCTGCTTCCCTGCCAGCAGTCAAGTGGGCAGGGAAAAAGATAAAAGAATTGTTCCCGCACGCAAGAAACTGTACTTTTTGTGGCTCCCTGTGTGAGGGAGCAATGCCAGATCCCGCCTGAGGCGGGAAACCGGCAGGGACCACAGAGGCATTGGGGCTCCCCAAGCAGCCTATTTGTAGTCTTGTCGTTTTGTCTAAGTGAGGATTCATGTTATGACAGATTTATGGAAGAAGATGCTCGAGAAACAACCTCATTGCCGAAATTAAACTGAAACAATGTCACTGGAGACATTTCCTCATAGTCATTACACTGCTGTAGTGTAGAATATGCACTAGACATTTACCCAGCGAGGTAGCACTTGCTAATTAACTATTAGAAAGTACTCCAGGTGGGTAGACATTTTGTGCAAAACTGTGGATAAACGGGCAGGTGAGGTTCCATTCGGGCCCTGGCACTCATTTCACAAAAATAAGCATTTACAAATATGAACATATCATGGGCCCCAGATGAAGCTCCACTTCTGTAAAGGACAAACAATCCTAACTTCTTGGGCTTGGCAGTAATTCCACCTTGAAAAAAGTCATGAAATCCTTGCTTCAGGTGAATCCATCATTGATGTGTCAGAGCGCAATCTCTCCTGTAGTGACTGTGACTAGTGGGTTATTTTTTGTCGTGTCCTTGTGAGAGCAAGGTTCTCCCTTTAAAAAAATATGGGGCAGATTTATGTTTCCTGGCGCATCCCTGCAAATCAGCAAGGATGCGCCAGGAATGATGCGTCACGCAAGTTTACCCTTGCGCCACACATGATGCGCCGCATTTACAATGCGGCGCATCATGGCGCAGGAATAAACAGATGCGTGACGCATCCGATGGTGTAAGGTTGGCGCAGTGCTTCAGTTGCGTCGCAAGCGCGACGCAACTCCAGCACTGTTCCAACCTACCCTATCCCTAACATGGTGCGTCAAGCCTTATGCTTGCTTCAAGCAGGCGCAGGGTTTTGGCGCATCAGCGTTGGGAAAGTGACTCAGTCAAATCTTATAGATTTGACTGAGTCACTTTTCAGGGGCGTTCCTGCGACGGAACGCCCCCCCCTCTGTCGACACGCCCACGTGAAACCTGACGCAGGTTTTACGTGGCGCAGGGCTTTACATCGTGACGCATCTCCATAGATGCGTCACGATGTAAATATGGCACAACGTGGCGCAGTGTTTACACCGCCGCTGCATCACAAAAGTGACGCAACGGCGGCGTAAAAGTGGCGCATCTCCAATATAGATCTGCCCCTATGAGTATGCAAATACACAAAATCACTTCCAAGCTCCATCCATTTGGCCCTGCACTGTCCACCTTAGTAGTAGGCAAAGATCTTCCCACCTTTTCCCATGTTGATTGACAACTTACCAAAAGGCTCCCTGAGCGTCTTTGCTGCTGATCTTGATGACTTGTTCTCGATGCAGAGGAATATGAGGACAACTACGCCAAACAAAGAAGCACTTCATATAGTTAGGAGGAAGTACCCTTTTTTGGTGGAGATTCCCCTCTTTGCAGTCTTGTTGTCTTCGCTATATGAGAATTCATGTTATCAGATTGCTGGAAGAAGACGTTCAAGGAGCAATCACATTGCCGAAATTAAATGCACACAATGTTACTGGAAACGTTTCCTCAAGGTCAATTGTGAAGCTGTAGTGTAGAATATGCACTAAACATGTACCCAACAAGGTAGAACTTACTAATTAACCCGTAGAAAGTACTCCATTTGGGCGAAAAGTTTGTGCAAAACTGTGGACTCTTGTTGGATAACAGGGCAGGTGAGGTTCCATTCTGGCCCAGTACTCACACTGCTACTGGCACACCCATACAGCCACTCAAACATCCACTCATACATCCATACAGCCACTCTCACATCCACTCACAGACCCACACAGCCATTCACACAGCCACTCACACACTTATACAGTCAATCACATACCCACCAAAAGGCCACAAAACCAACCACACACACACCCACTCATACACCCACATAACCACTCACAAACCCACTCACACACCCACACAGTCACTCATACAGCCACTCATTGTTAGACTTGGCACCATTGGCATGAGTCTCCCTTCCACTTTTTGCTGTTGCCTCATTTGTTCTTGTTGGTCTAGATGCTTTGGGCACTTTGCCACTGCTGATCAGTGCCAAAGTGCAAACGCTCCCTCTTGTAAAATTATGTAATGGATTAGTGATTCCATGATTGGTTATTTGATTTACTTGTCAGACCCTAGTACAGTGCACCATGTGTGCCCAAGCCTGTAAATCAAATGCTGCTGGGGGGCTTACCACAGAAGCAACTTGTAAAATATGGCTCAGGCCTGCCATTGAAGAGTCTGTGTGCAGTCTGGGACTACCATGTCAACTTGGCAAGTGCACCCACTTGCCAGTCCCTAAACCTTCCAATTTCTACATATTAGTCACCCTTAAGGTAGGCCCCAGGGGCAGGGTGCATTGTATGTAAGAGGTAGGACATGCCCTGATGTGTGTGGCATGTCCTGATAGTGAATTTCATTTTCACTCTTGCAAGGCTACCTGTTCTCATAGGCCAGAATGGGCAGTTTGATTATAACATCTTATAATCCTAACTGACCCAAGGAACAAGGTGGAAATTCGAGTTGAGAATGCCTGACCTCAAAATGTTAAAATACACATTTTAGTGAGGGTGATTTTTACATTCTGTGTTTGAAAATACCACTTTTAGAAAATAGGTATTTTCTTGCCTAACCATCCAGCATACTTCTGCTAGGTTTGTGTATTCCATGTCTGGGTTGTGAGTGACAGAGGGCTGGAGAGGGCCTTGGCTCAAGCAGTCTGATGGGTCAGGGCTGGGCTGAATTGGGCCTGCATTGGATAGGGAGTGGGGGACGGAGATTTCCTTTCACTGACCTGAGCCCTCATAGAATGGAGAGTAGAGGGAGGAGATTTCCTTTCAGCTACCTGGGCCAGGTCTGCTCTCAAACAATGCTGTCTCCACCTCCTGCCAGGAAGCTGCACCCAAAAGGACAGAACTGGTTTGGACAAGGTATAGACACTCTCTGCCTTCAGAGAAAAAGGATTTGTGTGTATAAAAAGGGGGACCAAGACTACAGTACATTAGATCACTTCTAGTAAATCAAGTAGAGGAAACCGGAGAAGCTGAAGGAGGATTACTGCCCCTGTGCTGTTTGCCGTCTGGGGTTGGCCTGACGTGGTTACTTGTTGCCAAGGAAAGGAGAAAAGGACTTTACTGTTTGCTTTGTCATCTTGAGGAAGATCTCCAAGGGCTTGAACTGAGCTTGCCTCTTGCCTGAAGTCTCAGGGACACTAAGACTTTACCACCCGCTCCCCCTGAATTTCCTTGCAGGGAATTCTAACCTACAGAGAGGTGCCTGCAGCTGTTTAGGACCTATATAGACTGTTTATCGCTGGAAGCGCGACGCAAGGAGGAGAAGCGTGTCGCTGCCGCAGCAGTTGCCGTTGCATCGCCGAAGAAGCGTGCCACCACCACAGCTGTTTGCCGTGGCATCGCAGACGAAGCGTGTCGCCTCACCGGAGAAGCGCGCCACTGCCGCAAAAGGTTGCCGTTGCATCACCAGAGAAGCGTGTCGCAGGGCCTGTCACGGCTTCAAAGATCATCGATTTTGCTGCACGGCCGTCGGGCGTGCAGCATCGCATCCATGTTGTTGCATCGCATCAAAGACGCCATTTTGTCACATCGCACCGGATCATCGCATCACATCGAGGCGCCATCTTGTCGCATCGCACCAGATCACAGCAAGAAACTGACGCATCACCTCCTCTCTGGTAAGGAACTGACGCATCACCTCACCCGAAGCAAGGAACCAACGGGTCACCTTCCCTGCGACCCTTTTGTTTGTATTGCGTTACGCATCCAAGGTATTTTGAGAGTAAAGTGTTGCATTTACCTTCTACATTGAACTTAGCTATTTCTACCAATTTAAAGTCATATTTTTATTACAGTATTGTGGATTTTTGTTGTTTGGTCGTGAGTTAAGTCTTGTAAAGATTACTTATTTTTCTAAACTGGTGTGGTGTCCATTTGTAGTGTTTTCACTGTATTACTGTATGTGTTCACAAATGCTTTAAACACTGCCTCTGAGATAAGCCTGTCTGCTCGTGCCAAGCTACCAAGGGGGTGAGCAGGGGTTATTCAGAAGTGTATCCCCCTTTCCTTGACTAGAAGCAAGGGTCCCTATTTAGACAAAGGTGTATGCCATTGCCAACTAGAGACCCCCATTTCTAACACTCATTGACCCACAAAACCACTCACACACTCACTCACTCACCTTCTAAACTACTCACTCACCCACCCATTTACTCACTCACACACCCACTCACAGACCATATAGCCACTCATACACCCAGTCACCGACCCATATAGCTACTCACACACTGACTCTGAAAAATTACAGGTTACCATTAGGAAATACATTTTAAAAAACCTTCAAAATTCACTAAAAAAACAAAGGTTAGGGGGATGTTATAGTTAGGAAATAAAATAAAAAACTATAGAAATTCACTGAAAAAAACAAGGTTTACAGGGACATTATGGTTAGGAAATAGCATTAAAAACAGCTTTAGAAATTCCCTGAAAAAAACAAAGATTAAAGGGACGTTAAATTTATAGTAACTCTGCAGTAATAGTTACCTGAGCTAACTATAACTTACACCCCCGCAATACACTGCTTATGACCTCACATATTACGTCACTCACGGCATGGTCAGTTACATGACTGATGACATCACTGATGACATCTCAAATTACATCACTGGTGGCATTAACTATGACAACATTCAGCAAAGTAAACTTTAAAATACAATTTCAATTTTTTTTAAAGTAAGAAGACACAGCTGTGAGACATACATCACTGACCTCACTGTTACCTTAATATCTACTACATTCACTTATCACTTATGAGGCAGTTCTCAGGGTATAGTCCTGTCTCCTCTGAACCACTACTCTAAACACCAATGACCAAAGTAATACATCTAACCGTAGAGGCTAGTCTATTGAAAACCACAACAACACCATTCATGAGCTTGGAAAGAAGTTTCACTGTGATTGTCAGATTCACACAAACCACTTCAACATACAACCAGTAGAGAGGTCTTAGCGAACAGGCCACTGTTTCACAACCCACTAGTCAAATTATTCTTCATCCTGGACAAAGGTGTGAATTGAGTTGTGAATGTCTACTACACTGAGCCATCACCCTAGAGAAAGGTCTTACTGAACAGATTAATCTAGTTAAGAGATCAAATACACATCTATTTTGTTTTACATTACACTTATATTTGATTAAACTTTGTCCTGAAGAAGGTGGGGTTAACCAACTCAATACTACTGAAACGCTATGTCGACAACTTGTGATGATATTATTTTTTTCCTTGCATATTATCGTATTTGTTAGCTCCATGATTGTATAGGTCGGAGGACTTTGATTTTATAATAAACTGGATTACTGTACTAGGGAAGTAGTTTATAGTAATGTGATGTTGCACAAGATATGTATATTGATTTATAAAATCTTTAGAATTGATACAATATTGTATTACATCAAGGCAATACTGAATACAGTATTTTTAATTTTGATAATAATTGTGCATCCATAAAGGATTGATTATATTGAATAAATGAAACATCTTTACATTAAACAGAGGTCCGTGCCAAGATAGATGAGCTGATGGAATTAAAGTTGGATTTCCCTTTGGTGAAGTATATAAAGATATAGTGATGATAGTAAGAGTGTGAAATACAAAAGCGACCCTTCTTTGTTTTATTGATGTTTGACCCTGTCCCTTTTTGTCAGAAGTGTATCGCTCTCGTATTTGTGGAGTGACTCACTGAATGATGTCATCAGTGATGTCACTTAAGATGTCATCAGTGATGTCACTGACCACGCCATGAGTGATGTAATATGTGAGGTCATAAGCAGTGCATTGCGGGGGCGTAAGTGAATGTTAGCTCAGGTAATTATAACTGCTGAATTTCTGTGGAAGAGCATTTTTTGTTTCACCAATAACTTTGGTGGTGTTTGAAAAATCTTCATGAAACTTTAAAAAAAATGTTCAACCACTGTAGCTCCTTCCTGGAAAGTTCTGGGATGATCTGTCTAGCAGAGGCAAGAAAAAGTGGGGGTTTCAAAATGTTGATTTCCCATAGGAAATTGTAGGGACTCATGCAGAAAAAAACCAGCTGATCAGAATTACACCAAATCTGTCAAAAAGTTAGAAATTTACTCTGAAATCGCCCTTGTTGTGATTTGGTGAAAAAATATTGACCCCTTTTTAATAACTTTACATTTAAAGAGGTGCTCGGCTGGTCATGAAGGGGTTAACAAAATAGGTATACCTGGACTGTTGGAGTCGAGATATTCTCTGATCAGTGACTTTAAAGGGGACCAATCAATCGTGATTGGCCGGTCACAACCTTAACAATATGTTGTGGCAGCCATTACAGGACTCATGGTTCCTGCATCCTAAAAAGTAATTAAAAAATATCTAAGAGGGCAGGATGAGAACACCCTGAGCCCAAGGGAAATACGGGGAGGGATCTCTAAGTGACTCCTTCTTGATTAACTGGCCACAACATGGACATCATGTTGTGGCAGCCATTATAGGATTCGGGGACAAGGTCCCCACTGAAATGCATTTTAGAGGGGTCAGTAAAAGGAGCACATATAAAAGATGATGATCAACTTTAGTCACAATATATAAATCATTTATTGGTAGCACCACACTAATGTTTACAAATTGTGGTGTGTTCTAAGGTGATTTTACCCAGTGAAAAATGTGAGTCATCTGCTGAGATGTGTTAAACAAAACGGTTTTCTCTGATGATTTAGATTATGGAAGATGCTCAAATAGCTAAAATGAGGGAATATTTTCTGTAACTTCATAGTAGCTTCCTCAGCCATGTGGAAAGAATTCAAATGTTCTGAGTAAAACAGGTACTTCATACAGAAACAGCAGCCTGTCAGTGGATTCCCCAGTGTTCTATTGCAGCCTCACACAGTGTTCTAATGAACAACTAGACCGCTAACATTCTGTGTTCATGACAAAACTGTGGCACACCTTAAGCCACCTTGAAGCATTTCCTTTAGAAATCAACAAAACGAGGAGGTTGGTTTTATCATACATGAATGAGGACATATTTTCTATGTGTTCTCAAATATCTTTCTTATTCATTTCAGTGAAACATACTAGCATACAGCCTGCCAGTCAACTCCCTGGTGATCAATTAGAGCTTTACCACAAAATTCTAATTATCACTTTCAAGTAACCCACAATGTTGCAGGAAATGCTATTCAAAGCTCAAATAAATAATTAAAGAATGTCAAAAGTTGAATGGACAAAATCCTCCCATAAGTCAGGACTAAATACTTCCAACAGTGGTAGGCTTTGATTGCTTCATCTTGTTGAAAAGCTCAGGTGATACTAAGTTCCTGGCATCTCTGGTAATTGAGAACTTAGTGGAATATACTCCTGCGAGGATACACAATTGTCAGTTGGAAGTTGGTGTTTTCCCACCATAAGCATGTACCAGACACATCTAAACACTAGATTAGCCAGGGACAACTGAACAGAAATAACTCCTGTTGAGGCAAGAGTACTTACATCCTGTATTTGTGACAAACGTTTGGCACACCTGAAAGCCATCTTGATGGAATCAAAGCTGTAAAACTGAAAGCATTTCCTACAGAGTATACAGCAGTAAAGTACAAATTAGGGTTTCAGTTTGTTATAGAATTTAGGGTTACTGCTCTAGAAAGTTAAAATGAGGTTGCATTTGCTATGAGTTCTCAAATGTCTTCCGCATCCATTTTAATAAAACATTCTGACATGCAGAGTCAAACATGTACTTCCAACACAACAGCAGTCTGTTGTTTACATCCATAGAAAACTGCGGGGTCACCCCAGAGTTCTAATGAACAACTAAAGCATTAACATTTTGTATTGAAGACAAATGTACGTCACTCCTGAACGTCATTTGTTAGAATAGGAACAATTGAATTTAAAGCCTTTCCTGTAGAGCAGGCTGAAGCAAATGAGCACGGAGGTGTTAATGCAGGCATGAAGCCAAAGCGTTGAGGGGAAGTTGTGGGCTTTTAGTAATTTGAAGTATAATTTATTTTTAAAGGGGCTTAAAAAAGTTAAAGAGAGATCTCTGCATAAGTAGAGCGTCATCTTTCCACATCTGTTTCCAATCTTTGTAGTGGCTTAAGAGATCCCTAATTTCAACATACTAAAATTTTGGTAGGCAAATAAATATATGGGTGTGACATTATAATTATGTATGCTAATAAGATATGTGCTTACTGTAACAAAAAACCTAGAAATTCACTGAAAAAACAAAGATTAAAATGGCATCATATTAGGTGCTGAAATAAGATTAAAGCTAAGGTTTGATGCAAAGGAACCTCTGAAATTAACCTGTTATAGTTTACTGGCCTAACTATAACTTGCACCCCACCATGCACTGCTTATAACTTCACATATTAGATAACTCATGACATGTTAAATGACATCATTTATGGCATTTCAAATCATATCATTGATGCCATCACTGACAACATCATTGATAACTCCATAGTAATATACACCATAGTCAAATTCAGCATAGAGTGTACAAGTTTGTATCGGCAGCAATAGGGTATGCCCTGGAGGCAAGTGTAATTGTGCATTTTAAAAGTTATATGGTACACCATTTAAAAATCAGTGAAGTTTAGGGTGGAAAAGTATTCCATGTTAGAGGCTGAGAGTACTTGATGTATATTGCAGAGGTATGTTTGGAAGTAAGTTGTGGCTTAAAGCAAAGCAAGTTCTAATATTTATGAGAAAGGCCAAAGCTGCTCGTGACAACACAGCACCCACCTGTGGATATCTAGGCATGTGTTCATGTTAAATAATTGTAATACAGTGGTATGGAAAATTGTTACAAGCAGTGCATGTTGCTGTACAGGATTTTACTAAAGATCTTCTGGCATTGCAGGTTATTGAATAATGTAGAAGGGAGGGGAATCCACTTAGAGGTGGTTTATCTCATACCTGTGTTGTGCCATTAAACTCATCCCAGGAATGCGTGTAGTATATTTTACTCAACTACAATACATTGTCCATTGGACCTAACAGAAGCTGTCTTTACAGTGACAAATGTATACCTGTCAACCTCTTGACTTAATATCGCTATAGTTTCCACCAATATGCATGGTGTAGCATGATCCTGGAGTCATGCAAGTGCTACCTCAACATAGATTTAAAACCTGGACCATATTTAGTATTTACCTGGCCCATAATTTGTATTTACATTTTTTTTCCAACTTCCGATCATTCCAATCATTGCAATAACTTTTTCAGTGATAGTATCAACTGTTTTCAGCCCAATTATCAGAGTGTTCTTGGAGTTGCCAGCAGAACGCTTTATTTCGGTGGTACCATGTGATTTATGATTGCTTCTTTGAGGTGTTATATATCAGTCAACAGTCTACCCTTGTTAGTGACAATCTGTACTGCCACCTCAGTTGAGCTGCTGCAAACAAAACAATGTGTATTCCCTGCAAATCTCCTGCTTTAACAGATCCATAGGGTATATTGTCTGCTTTGCACCCCTATATCTACCGTCAGTGCCACCCTTCCAAGACTCTCTTTCATTAATTCTGGATTCCCTATAACAAGAATGAAGAACCCTTTCCATTATGGTAGCCAACCACCCCCTCTCCAACTTAAGGCTGTTAATGATCTCTGTGACAGTAGGTTAGTAGTTTGCTATATGGTCCAGTTGTTCTTTAGTCATGATGAAGACACTCATTTAGTGATGTTTTTGGAAAGAGTAAAGACCGCCATAAAAGGGGCATATCTTCAACTGTTAATTCAGCCAGCATCCCTCCTGTCGAGCCAATATTAAAGCTAAGGTGATCCAAGACAGAAATCGTTTTTATGTGCCCTGAGAAGTCCTGGAATAAAACTATCAACATGAGAGGTGGTATTTGTTATGTTAGTACTGGAAATTGTCTATCTTGAAGACTAACATATGTGACAAGACATTGCTATTCCAAAGTGGCATGACAGACCTGCTCTCGCAATCTCTTTTTTTCCCTAACAGCTCATGCTATGCTTGCAAGAGCCATGTTGGGTGGAAACAATTCTACTTCTGCAGAGGCCATGTTTAACTTGGCAGCTCACCTCCCAGTGTGGCTGAGGACTACTTGCGCCACAATGGATGTTATGTGTCTGGGCTGCCAAACCTGAATGACCGTGAAACGTTTGTGCGGGTGCATTGTATTAGACTTTCAATGTAGACTGCTGTGATCTTTTGCGATTTTATCATCAGATCCAATGGATAGTGAGTTCCTATTTGTAGACCATAAAAATGAACTTAATTTTACCCCTTTTTAACATTTGTGAATTTTTTAGAGAAAAAAAGTCAAAGTTCTCCCACTGTTTAAAACATGGGTACTCACAAATATTTCCCACGGGCCAAAACATATGGTCTGTGGTGTGACCAAAGGCTGCATTGATACCCTTGGTGGTAGCAGTTTGATGGTGGAGGTTGGGTGGGGCATGAGAGAAATGTAGGAGGCATGTAGGAGGAAAAATAGAACGTACATGGTGTGGCACATGAGTCATGGAGTTATTTTGAGGGTTTCTGTCCATACTATTCTCTAATTTAAGCCCTCGGTCTCTAGAAGACACACAAAGATTTGACAATTGTGAGTGATGCTGTATCTGGGTTGGTATCCCTCTACCACACCCTGGAGTAAGCCTTCTCTACGTGACATTACTCCTTTTGGTGATTCAAGTGTGCACTGTAAATAACTTGATTATTGAATCTTCAGCCTCACAATCTTCTTATGCCTTTAGTCTCTTTCCTATAAACATTAGTAATGGTTAGAAACAGGCTTATTTAAGGTAGAGAGTGCTATAAAAGATCCTTCAGAAAGACCCCCCCAACAAGGTGTGTATTTCACTGAGATAGGCAGACATCTTCATCACCAGAGATGGTACAGTGGGAACGTTTTAGCCATGGCACTACGAAATCTAGTGTTTAATCCCGGCTTTACCACTTTGCTATAATTTGCTAGTTGTAAATTGTGTATTAAATATTTGGGCAGGTTCCACAGCACAGCGGCATTTCTTTGGTGAGTATAATCTCTCAGTCTAACCATCAGAACCACTCACACCTCAGTTACTGGGCAACGAGTAAAATGGAAATTATGAAAGCAGAAGACTTTTTTTTTGTTAATCCTGGCCTGCCTTTTTGACAAACAGTTTGCTTTTCGGCAATGATGTTTAGAAGATGGTTCTCTGTTGCTTTCCTTTTTAGAGTGTTAGGAAGAACTTAAATCAAGTTAACACTGGTAAAAAGTATGGCAAATGAATACAGGACTATAACCCAACAATCATTTGATTTTGCCCATGAGAGAAAGCACTCAGCTTAATAGTCCACTTGTTAAAATGAGGTGGAGTGAGATAGTTGTGGACCTTGAAACAAGGGTCCTGCACTGTGGTGTTGGTACTCCTGCTTTCACAAATTGTTTGATCATGGACAGATCATGTCCTTCCTAAGTTTTAGTCCCCTCCAGTGCTATAATGTGATGGAAGCGTGAAAGCCACAGTCTGGTTCTGGCTTAGCTCAGGTCCTCTTGGATCCTGCAGCCTGAAATGAGATGACCCCTCATGTGGATTCAGTCTGCCACCCATGCTCGAACCTCAGGTATCAATATTTAAAGAGAAAGCATCTACTTGTGCTGTAAAACGAGAAAGAGATACCCATCTATTAAATAGCACTGTGTGAAACCAGAAAATCTGGGATCAATCCCGCATCCTCACTTGACCAACATGCGTGATGGAAGAGGTGTAGAGCAACTACCAGAGTGGCTGAATGTGGAGCGCGGGGTCCATGGTGTGATCCCCCAGTGCCCCGAAACCGTTCCCAGGATGCTTGTTTCCCGTCCAGGAAAGACTTGGCTTGGCAGTTTCAGCTGGACTGTTCTCATGAGGCACAGGGTCAAGACTGATTTGCATATGGCTGAGTCCAAACTGGGGTGGTGTGGGGAGCAAAAGAACGATGGATTAAACCCAGATCTTTGTGACTGGGGGTGAATGTTTGCATTGTTCAGCATTCCGTCCATCATTTGTTCTTTTCGCAGTGATTCCCAGAGCTGGCAGCAGTCTAGCTCAGCATCATGTGACTCTGGGCAATATCTCACTTAATCCCCCCGACAGCCCCCAGCGCCTTGAAACCCTTAAGGGGGTGATATGTTCGCACCTTACAAATAAGAATTATCCTAAGCAATCGTTTTATTTTGTCGTGACTCCTTTGTCTTCATTACCACATATGAGAGCATCTTAAAATACTTGAGGTCAGGATGCGAGCTGTACTAAAATGCCTGTGATTCATTGTATAGACAATAATGTTGTTCCATTTATAATAACGGACCAGGCCTCATTAAAGGGTGCACATGACAACTGACTTGCCTATTGGTTCACTAATGGCATTGTCATCAGAGATGGGGGAGGGCATGAATGTTTCTAAGGGGCATATCAACAAAGGCTTTATCTCTGCTTTTTTGGCTTTAAAAGCCAAAAAAGCAGTAGTAATAGTAATATCATCGTAATAGTGGAATATCATCGCCTAATGATGCAATTCCTCTTCATACACGTGATTCCTCCGGTTGAGGTATGTTCATGGAGGGGGCAGTATTGGTATGTGAAAATGCCGGTAACTATTGCCACGAGCGGCGTTCCCGAACGTAAAGGTGCCAGTAAAGGACCTACCCACGTCCGAACGCCATGGATGGTGTCAGTATACTGCCTGTCATTTCAATAAAAACCCTATCCCTACCGTTCTAGCGCTCCTCAAGCCTATTAAGGCACTGCAGCAGCAGGGAGGGATGCACAGGTTGCACAGCAGGAGACAATAGAGGGCAGTTGGAAGGGAGCAGCATGGGAATTAACAGGCCTCCTGTGCTCCAGTCCAAGAGAAAACAAACGACGGGCCTGCAGCAGAAAGTAGCCAGAACAGGCTAAATGCCAGCGAGACGCAAGTGCGAACAGAGGCATGCCAGTATATCAAATCTGCCTCGTACGTCACAGAAAGGACTTTATAAACAAGAAATGGCAATATAATAGGACTCCCATTTATGCAAGACCTATTGCATTGGAAGTGGAAGTGCGGGTGGGAAAGAAGGCATGAACGGGAGTGTGGGAGGGGGTGAGAAGTTACGACTGCGGGAGGAGGGGTGGTGGTAGGGGAAGAAAATAGTGTTGGTAGTAAAGGGGCCAGTAGCCATGGAAGGAAACAACTGTTATTTTTGCATTTGTCACCCCGAGTGGGACGGGTATCCCCAGACGAGGGTCGCGTGCTCTCCATACCACTGGAATCAGGCTATCCTGGCTGAAGAGGGGTGAAACCTCGAAACCGGTCGTAGGATGCTTGTTTCCAGTCCAGGGAGGTCCTGGCTTGGCAGTTCGGGCTGGACTGTTCCCATGAGGCACAGGGTCAAGACTGATTTGGCTGGGTTCAAACTGGAATGGCACCCATTTTCAGATGTATAACAAAAGGAGGAAAAACTGTGGCCGCTCTGGGGACCAAAGCCTGGAACGCACTACCAATCAATTTAAGATTTCAGAAAACAGAAACTCAATTCAGGAAGGCTTTGAAGACATGGATATATAGCACCTCAGATGCGTTCTGTCTTGCACTGATTTAGCATGTCTAGGATCTAGCACGTTTAGGACCTCCTCTCACCTCCAATCTACCAGCGCCAGGGTACTCCTTCTGGAGTGACAGTTAGCGCTCTACAAATTCCAATTTACATTACATTACATGGTGAGCAAAAAAACGATGGATTTAGGCCCAGATCTCTTTACTGGGATGAATGTATGAAATTGTGCTGCATTCTGTCCATCAACTGTTGTTTTTACAGGATACAAATGACAACATGGCCGTCATGAGGAGGGACTAACAAGCCTCAAACCAATCGGAAGGCAGCATTCAAGACAAAAGCCAATGAAAAAGATGGGCGGAGAGTGGGCGGAGCTTCCACAGATCTTCCATGCCATACTGAATATGGCATGCCTCGCAAAGCGGGTAGCGCATGCACTGCAACGCTAGGCTGGACCTAAAAAGACCTACTGTCCTGGAAGTATTTTGCCACCTTTCTTGCACAATGCAAAGGTAAGAGTAAATTCTCCTTTCAGTTTCAGGGTAAGGTTCTGTTACGCTGAATCCATTCTATGCCCAATGGCACAAAGGGAGTTTTTTTTCATAAGCAGGTAAACAATAAACAGACTGTATAGGGGGATGAGTGTATACTTTCCTCACCTTGTGTAAGATTAAGCTTCTTTACTCTGACTTGACAGCACAGTTGTTTGCAAGACGGATTGTTATCAAGTGTTACACAAAATACGAAGTGGGCTCTGGCACCACCTAAAGGAGTACTACCGTCCCACTTGATGTTATTGGCTATTTGTTGTATCATTCCACCCTCCAGAAAGAGCTTTCATTGGAATGTATGATGGATGAACCATTTTACAGCTGAAAAGTACACTCAGTCATTACGCTGTTGTCATATTCATCTCTTTATCTCTCATACGCATTGTATACATAAAGCAATCCATTTTAGCCACATCTTTTCAAGCACTGGAAAAGTCAAAAGAACAAGCTTTAATGTGATAAACAACATTTGATTATGCAACACATCTAAACCGCATTTTGGAATGCCTATGTTTACATGTGTTAGCACAATGAACCCAAACCTATAGGTTTCCAGGAATGAGGGCAGCAATTTCCAGTTCACTGATTGCATTGCTTCTAAATAGGCCTGAATGAAATTATAATTTTGGCTGGGTAATTTGCTTAATTTTAGGACTTTCGCATTACACTTATTGCACAATATTCCCGAAACTACACCATTATGCCACATTGTGTAATTGTGCACCATTCGCAGTTACATTTTACAGCAAGCGCGCAAGAACAACATGAATGGCTAGAATGTGAGCATCTGTTGCTCACTGCACTTGTATTTTTCATACTATTTTTTTGGGTGATTGGCACAAAGATACATTTTGCACTAATGTATAGCACTAAATGACAGATTTGCATTTTACGTAATTACACATAATTTCCCATAATTTTCCAGAAATTATACCTAATTACACAAAAGCAAATTACACAAATTTTTCACACCCATACCACAGCCATACTTCTCAATAGAACCAAAATGTGCAGGACATGTTTGGATCGTTTATACAGAAGCAGAAGGGCAGTACATTCACATATGATTCCAACTCACTTTGAATTGTTGAACGTGTATCGTCCCATCAGAGTAGCCATTCTGTCCTCAAAAGTGTGAAACCATGACATAACTGCAAAGGGAAACAAGCAATGGCAAAGCTAATAGGCATTGTTATATTTTTAGGTCTCGCCTACACAGCGTGCATGCACTGCATAGGAAAAAGACCTTTAGAAATCGATTCAGTTTTGCAGTGAAAAACGTGCACACATTGCATTGCTTTGAATGGCAAGGCGTGCACTTTTGGCGATTCCCTTGCGGCAGCGAGCTTTCAAACCATCCATTTGTAATTAACAGATGGTTCCTGCTCGCTCCCACAAGGGAAACAGGTGCAGGCCCCCTCCTCTCTCCCCTTCCCCTGCTGCCTCTCGTCAAACTTGTTTTGAGCGCGAGGCGCATGCTTGTTTTTATAGACACATCTTTCCACATTTGGCCACTCAGCATGAACCCTCCTGCTCACTCCTTCACTGAGCCAGCAGGGTAGCTCAGTGGGCTAACGACGTTTCTGCAGAGGTTTGATGTTCGGTTTGGAATCCCAGTGGGCCAGACAAGGCCCTCTGGGTTTCTGCGTGTGGCTGGTGTGTTGTACAAGATTAAGACACGTTGTTCTAGCGTTGCGAGCTGCCACCCGTGGCACCAAGCGCTACCTACAA
This sequence comes from Triturus cristatus, assembly GCF_964204655.1. NCBI lineage: Eukaryota > Metazoa > Chordata > Amphibia > Caudata > Salamandridae > Triturus > Triturus cristatus. The sequence continues at coordinate 1,044,264,402 of NC_140588.1, forward strand.
AACCTAATTTGTTATTGCCGTAAAGTGTGGTTTGCAAGTTGGGCACGTTGCCATGGCTCTGACAAAGAGAATGGCTGTAGCTCTTCCGGGGGGCCCTGTCTTGCCATCCCCTTGCATTAGAGTCCACTCACTCCATAGTGGTCCAGACACTTTCCCCCTTAGATCGGGGCGGGAGTTTCTGCAGACTGCTGCCACTGGCACTTACACCCCACTGGCCAGCTCTACAATGTGCATGGGTGGCACCTTTGTTAAAGTTTCCTTGAACTCAACCGTCTAGCACCTAGACGCCGTCAGCAAGGATGAGTGGCGAGGAGGAGCTGCAAAATCGCAAATGCGCCATAGGTATCTTCGGTACAAGGTGAAGGATGACTTGCCGACCCCCACCTCGTGCACTAGGAGCCCTGTAAGATGCTGATCGGAGTGAGAAGTGCACCCATAGTTCACGAATGGGTGAGCTACGGTGTCCTCTTCCAGGCGCTACAAAATAAGAACACATTAAAATAAAACAATAGCCAGAGAGTGCCGATGGCAGAGGTCGTCTGGGGCGGCAGTTGGTGGTAGCTCGTCAAGGGACTGCATGTTTACGCTATGTGCCAAGAATCCTGCAGGATGCATGCAAGGCGCGCTCCACCCTAGGAGCGCGGGCCTGAAGCCCACATGCACCTGCGTGCTTCTACTAGTGAAACGCGAAGTATGCATGAAGAGATGGGGGGGTCATGCCTGAGCTACGCCTTGCCGTGTGCTTGCGTGGAATACAGTAAGAGGACGGGGCTACGGGCAGTGGCATCTCTCGGGGCACACAAGGGGCCAAGGATACATCTGGAGGGGACACCTACAACAGGTGGCGTTTTAACTCTTTTCTCCTCATATCTTTCTGAAACAGGCTGTCTGCATGTCTCACACCTTATCCTACTTCTTCAGCACCAGTGCTTAAGTTGAAAAAAACATAAGTGCCATGGCCCTAGTATGGAGGCCATTGCTGCTTGCAGCACACATAGCCCCTGCCAGCGCTGCCAACAATAGTAAAAACACAACTACTAACCATCACACTCCTACAAGTGTGACAATTCGGACTATTGCAGGTCCCCAAAGCCTTAAGAATGGCTTGGGCCGCAGGTAATAGTCATTTTTTAATATAAATTGGTTTAATAATAAACTGATGTTGTGGTGATCTGTAAAATAGCCAGAAAGCACCACCTCGTGATAAACTATTACACACACCAGTGTTCACAATTAATTGCCGGTGCCAAGCGTCGGAAACCACCGGCTCAAATTAAGCACTGTAAATCAGCACCCTCTATTCACTCTCTCCTTCACGCACTTCCGTAAGCCTCCTTCACTTCAAACCCCCCCCACACACACAACGCTCCCACTCTCCTGTATGCCCTGCATTTTCTTTAACTTTCGCCCTGTTAATATTTTGACACCTGTGTACCTCTTTCACACGCTTTTGCACATAATCACAATTACAATTGGCACACTTGAGTATTGCTCTGTAGAGAGGCCATGGATTGGAGGAGCACGTATTCCAAACACCTCCATGACACACTGACAGGCCTGGCAAGAAATTTGCACTAGGTTTGGCCTGAACTCCGCAGCTCCTAGTCACGGTCCACCCAAAACTTGACCTCACACCACTACATACGAGCAACTCTTTTCACACTACGCACTATATATGAGTAATATTTTCTAAGAAAAACTACAGAAACACACTGTTGTAACCTGTCTCTGCCCATTTAACTCTTAAGTACCATATAGAGTCTTGCAGACATCACGTGGACCTTAGGGGTGTCCTGGACAAACAGAGATCAGCTGGTTGGAGGCTTGTCCAGTAGTGGCTGTGATATGTATTGATGGATGTAATAAAGAGAACAGAAACTACTTTCCTGCATTGAATTTCTTAGCACGCACCATCCTGGAAAAAGCATATACTCTTAGAGAATGCAAGAGCACGTAAACGTAAAATGGAAATAGGAACACCATCGCTCTTCCCAGGCTGAGAAGGCTTTGTCTGTTCTTGCTGGCTGCGGCTGTCGCCAGTGGTGGGTGCACAAAGGGTGGGGTGGGGGGTCCAGGACATTTACAAGTAGGGCACTAGCCCCACCAGACCATCATTCCATGAAGCCACTAGTTGCATGAGCTGATGTCACACTTGTAACTTCATGCAGTGCCAGTGGCGGCCACCCCAACAAGCATTTGCAATGCAATAGAGTTTGAGCTATTGGCATTATAAATGATAATCCCTTTTATTTATGTTTTAAAAAACGAAAACAAACAAAAAAAGGCATTGTTATTTACAATGTTAATAGCTCAAAATAGCGTAAATGCATAGTCAATAGGTCTCGCCTTTGGGCCCTTATACGTGTTTAGCCATGCAACAGTTGATGTTGTTGCACAAAGGATATTGTGCTGCATAACTAAACACTTATAAGGTCCCAAAGGCGAGACCTATTGGCCATGCCAATGCTTGTTTAAATAAGCAACGGCCTTCACATTTTCATTCATATATTCATTGTCTTCAAAAGCTGCAATCAGCATTTTCCCACGCAGGCTACAGCGCCTCAGCCCATTCCGTGAGTTGGATGGACGTGTATTAATTGTAGCCATTACTAGACGTCACATAGACATAACTTGCTCCTCTTTTTGCAAATGGTCAAGTTATACTCACTTAATACACAAACGGGTTCACTCACTGAGAGAACAAATCGAAGTCAGAAGAGGGAAAGCATAAGTCACCCCCCCACTCAGAGGTGGGAAGAGGAAAATCATCTTTTTTTATTTACAACCCTCACCCACTCTAGACGCACTACAGAGGTGGAGTTAGGATAGGTGTGGTAAGTTAGGGAAGGTAGGTAGACAGGTATGCTAGGTTAGGTGTGATAGGTATGGTGTGAAAGAAAGGTATATTAGGTAGGTGAGTAAAGATGGTAGGTGAAACATGGCAGGTAAGTCATGGTAGGTAAGGTGCTGTAGGTAAGTAGGCAGGCATAGTTATAGGTTAATATGTATAGGAGGTGGGTATGTTAGGTAAGTAGGTATGACAGGTAGCTACGTATGGTTGATAGCTTTGGTAGATATTTTAGGTAGATATGATACCTCGAGTATCTTAGAGGTTTAGAAGGTAGTTTAGGTATACTAGGTTAGATATATTTGGCAGGTATGGTCGGTTAGTTATCATAGCTTAGGAAAAGTGGGTTAGGGATGATAGATATGGGTTGTAGGAATGGTAGGTGGGTCAGGTGGGTAGGTATTGTAGGTAGGGACTAAGGTATGATGTGTACGGGATGATAGCTAGGTATGGTAGGTAATATCAGTTGATGATGTGCAGAAAGGATTTAATTCCATCCCAGATGAGAGCCCTGTAATGTAATGTAATAAAGGTGGATTTGTAGAGCGCTGCTTGTCCCCCGGGAGGGTATCCAGGCGCTGTTCATTCTGATAGTTCCCAATTTAATACCTTTCGAGTAAATCCACAAACAGATCGCTATTTAATGTAAATGTAGGATTTTTGAAATCTCATAATGGTTCTCTGAGGCCCCCCGCAAGCACGTAACCAGGTATGTTAGGGAGATTGGGTATGATAGGTACGTATGACGGGTTGCTATGCTAAGTTATATATGGTAGGTAGATATATATGGTAGGTAGATATGGTAAGTGCGGTAGGTTAGATGTGGCAGGATATTTTAGGCATAGCAAGACATGAAATGTACTGTTCGATAATAAAGTGCTTTCACTCTTCAGCACTTTCTAGAGTTTTTGCTTACAAATACTAGTCCTCCTAATGAGAAGCACAAGCATGCATTCTTACTGATAAAACACACTCTTGTCTTACAATTGAGTGGTTTATTATATTTGAGGCTGTAAATTGCTTATTCTTGTTGCTTACACTTCACAGAATAAATATGCAATATAGAATCTTGCAGGAAAGAGAAAGAATGCCTTCTTAATACAAATACTTGCAGTTCTTTTCCTTATTACTTATAATAATAATAAAAATAATAACACATTAATATTGCTATTATTCTTGTTGTTTTCATTATTATTATTACAACAATAATGCTATTATTTCATTGTTATTGTTATTGATATATACCCTCTCCCTTTGCTGCACAGACTTCATTACCACAATGAAGCTCTTCGCTCTTATGGACTTCAGACTGAAGGTGACGTTTGCACTGAAAGTGCTGAGATTAAAAGGCTTACACTGGAAAAAACTCCTTACTAAGTACTTTTCCGAAAGGACAGCACTTTTATTGAATATTTAAGAAAGCCTGTCTAATGATCTATACTTCCTGAACAAAAAAGCTATAAATCCAACATGCTACCATGACAGCAAAGTAAAACAAAACACACAGATGAATGATGAAGAGCGTTTAGTGATTTGCACTGCCTTTGTATGATGACAGGCTTCAGCACCCAGGCAGCAGGCAGTAAAGCCATTAATCAGCAATTAAATGTTGTGGCAACAAAGTAATTATATCAATGAACACACACATAGCGGCCGATTACGATGTCAGTCGGAAATCCTCCGTCGACTACTCGGAAGCATTCCGACCGCGGTCGGAGGCTTTCTCAACGTCACGGTCAGTTTGCGGTCCGACCGCCCGATTACGATGTCGGCGGTCGGAACGTAAACTGGCTGGTCATTCCAACGTGGTTCCGACAGGCTCTCTGAGTCTTCCGGCCCATCAGAGCCACACCGTAATTCCCTATGGACGGCGTTTCCGTCGTCAGGATTACGATGTCGGTTTCCCACAGCCTATCCATGCTAGCCTTTCTGACAGGGAAAGGCTATCGGAAAGCGACTTTGGGGGGACCTAGCAGGGTCCCCTTGCCTCCGCCGTCTATTCTTGGTGGTCGAGGGGGTACTTAGAGTACCCCCTGTAAAACCCTACACTGTGTAGCAGGCACCGTGTGGTGCCTGCCACAGGGTGCAGGGTTTTACACACACAGCCATTTCTCTATAGGGGCCTGTATTATACCGGTTTATGACCATAACACAAGCTCCTCTAGAGAAAAGTGATTATGCGACCGAACAGTGTTCGGTCACATCATAATAAGGCTGTCGGAACCGCCGACCAGATGTTGGTCAGTCTCGAGTCCGAGAGCGGTCGGTGTCGGTCGGAGGTGACGCCGACTGACATCATAATAAGCCCAGTGGGAGAAAAGGGCTGACTCAAAGTCCCCTCTCTCCTCTATACATCTTTCTACTTCTTTGTGGTGTATTGGTTACATGAACACTCTCAACTGTAGCAATACCTAAAAAGGTGCCCAAGGGTTGTTGTCCACTGGCTAAACTGATGACCACCGGAGGGGACTAAAGTTCTAATCTTTATGTCCCTTTTTGACATATTATTTGGTGATGGATGTATTGCCATGTCTGTCAGAAATTGAAATTCTTCAAAACATTCATAATGCATGTGTGAATCAATTTATAAATGACTGAATATTGAGGCCAGTTAATGTCATAGGGTGCCCTTAATGTTCCCATGCTGGAAAGTTCAAACAGACCTAGTTTCAAAGCCAGGAGACACCCAATATACCAAACCTCAAATACATGTGGTTTTGAGGCAGACCAGGAGGTGCAGCAACATTGATGTGATGTGCAGCCAGAGACCTAAGTGAATGGGGATAACACCAGTCTCTTTGTATCTCTGGATCCACGGATGTTGGATCACCGAAACAACATGTTGCAGCCATGTACAGTATGTTGGTTCCTCTACAAACAGTGGGGCTTGTGTGCGCAGCAGCAGTTCTTGGGGGCTAGCACTGCTACAATGTGCATGGCCACAGACAGACATAGCTGTTTTCAGGAGCCAGACATGTATGGTCTGTAACAAAGTTTTCATGGTGGATCCCCGCAGTGATGTGCCTTAGGAAAGGAGTGCAAAAAGAACAATTGATGGACAGAATGTTGAACAATGTCAAACATTCACCCCAGTACAGAGATATGGGCCTAAATCCATTGTTTTTTTGTTCCCCATGCCATTCAATTTTAAACCCAGCCATATGCAAGTCAGTCTCGGTCCTGCTCCCTACGGGAACTGTCCAGCCCGAACGGCCAGGCCAATCCTCCCTATACCAGAAAGAAGCATCCTGGGACAGTTTTGGGGTTCAACCCTTATCAGCCAGGCTAGCTTGACTCCAGTGGCGAAGTGAGCGCAGGACCCACGTCTGGGCATACCCGTCGAACTCAGGGTGACAAATGCAAAAAGAACAATTGATGGACAGAATGTTGAACAATGTCAAACATTCACCCCAGTACAGAGATATGGGCCTAAATCCATTGTTTTTTTGCTCCCCATGCCATTCAATTTTAAACCCAGCCATATGCAAGTCAGTCTCGGTCCTGCTCCCTACGGGAACTGTCCAGCCCGAACGGCCAGGCCAGGTCCTCCCTGGACCAGAAAGAAGCATCCTGGGACAGTTTTGGGGTTCAACCCTTATCAGCCAGGCTAGCTTGACTCCAGTGGCGAAGTGAGCGCAGGACCCACGTCTGGACATACCCGTCGAACTCAGGGTGACAAATGCAAAAAGAACAATTGCTGGACAGAATGCAGAACAATGTCAAACATTCACCCCAGTACAGAGATCTGGGCCTAAATCCATAGTTTTTTTGCTCCCCATGCCATTCCAGTTTGAACCCAGCCATATGCAAATCAGTCTTCACCCGGCCCCCCCTTATGGGAACAGTCCAGCCCGAACTGCCAGACCAGGTCCAGGGAGGACCAGAAACAAGCATTCTGGGATCAGTTTCGGGGTTTCACCCCTCATCAGCCAGGCTAGCTTGACTCCAGTGGCATGGAAAGCACGGGACCCAAATCTGGGCATGCCCATCGCACTCGGGATGACAAATACAAAAAGAACAATTGATGGCTAGAATGTAGAACAATGTCAAATATTCACCCCAGTACAGAGTTCTGGGACTATATCCATAAATGGTTTGCTCCCCATGCCATTCCAGTTTAAACCCAGCCATTTACAAATCGGTCTTCACCCTGGTCCCTATGGGAACAGTCCAGCCCGAACTGCTAGGCCAGGTCCTTCCTGGACCGGAAACAAGCATCCTGGGACTGGCTTCGGGGTTTCACCCCTCATCAGTCAGGCTTGCTTGACTCCAGTGACATGGACAGCACGGGACCCACTTCTGTGCATATCTGCCCCTCTCAGGGTTACAAATGCAAAAAGAACAATTGATGGACGGTGAGCGATTGAAAGGTTTCAGCACTCCATCCATCATCTTGTTGTGTTTGCTTAGGAAAGGAGTGGATAAGGAGGGGTGCACCTAGTGTAGCTTGGACCATCATTAGAACTCAGGTGCATTCACTCCATCCATTCCCCAGAATATAAAAGCTGCCACGTTTCTGGAACCAGCACTTCCCCGTCCTGTTGCTGCCACAAACTGAGCTGTCTCCTGAGTTCTGCTGCTGCCTTCTGCCACACTCTTCAGGATTGTTCTGATGGTTAGTTTTTTCTGGTCACAAGGCTATGTTAGAGGCTTGTCTATGTTAAAATCATGGTGCTATCAAAATTATGAGCCCGATTAAGAGTTTGGTGGAGACAGTACTCCGCTACAAACTTGGTGGAGTACCATATCCATCAAACCCATAGTCTTGCCACTCGGTTATAATTTGGACAGACCATCAGGTTTCCAACAGTTGTTCCCCCGATGACTGTGCCATAGAAAATCTACACCAGCGCCAGACGATATTGGGGCTGTCAGAGTAAGAACATAAGACTACCCCCCCTGGTTAGAACTGGTAGTTGAATGATCTTTTTTTTCTGTTCAGGACAACCAGGAAAAACAAGGGCAACCTCGAACAGAAAAAAGTTATTACTCACCGCCAGCCCCCCCACACTGAGAGCAAACTCCCACGGTCATGAGTTATTTGTATTTCAGAAACAAACTCCCACACTCTCAGTGTCTTCTAGGATCCTGTCTAGCAGTGGCTCCTGTGAATGTACAGAAGTCATGCTGAACTGGCAGTGATCTCCAGATATGACGGGTGGTAGTCCATCAGGGTGGCAGACTTAATGTCCTCCATGGACGGTGGGCCACCCGTCAATCTTTAGATCAGACCCTATGTTAGTATGTAGAGGGTCCTGAGACTGTTAAGTTTGTTTTTCAGTCTATACATGGTTAGGGTTTAGGGGCACCATGGGTCTATGTTAGGGTCATGGGAGTAAGGTCATCAGACAATATCAAGATTTTTGGATTCTATAGAGAGTTTTGGGGTTTAGGGTGTCAAAAGGCTGTCTCTGTGTTTCAGGTGCTACCAAACTTTCACCTGTCCCTGGTCTGGTCTATCCATTGTCTACGTATGTATATTTTTGAGAGCACTTTTCTTCCATGAGTATTGGGCCTCCGGGACAGGTGCAAAGCTGGGCTATCACACCACAGCATGCCTCCCATTTCAAGTGTTGACTGCATTATTTTATCCATTACCAGTGACTAATGCTCCCCTCTTGTTTCTTTCAAAGCTGTGCATGTTGTTGGGTATTCTTGCCATGAGTTGGTGTACATTATAGACAGAGGCAGTAAATACACAGTGCTTGAACTGATGTCTTTCACTCAATTCATAAACACTTCATGGATCCCATTGAGGGAATCGCGTTGGTAAACACTGATTTCTCTGGTAGCTCCCCATTCGAAGATGGTAGTATAACACAGTCATTTTTCATTCTGGCACCACCAATACCTAAGGTATCGGTAATTTCACGTACAGTTCCGGAGGCAAATAAAAGTGTAAAGAAGAAAAACCAAGGCTACAGGCCTTCTCCATCTACGCACCCAGGATCTGGAACAATATCCCTGCACCCATCAGAAACGCCCCCGCCCTGCTCCAATCCGGACAAGAGCTGAAGGTTCAACTCTAAAGAATATTAGCTCACAAGGCATTAACAGTCTTCTTTCGGCTGCCTCTTTGCTGCCTCTTTCATCATGTGTCGAATGTAACTTAGCCAAAAAGCAGTGTAGCACTGTATAGGGTCAAAGGCAAAGTTTGCGCTATACGAATATCACAATCATACACACGTGCGAAATTACCGGGAATGTCACAGTACACAGAATAATGGCATTATTTGAGAATGTTACACTTTTTGTACAAATGTACTGTCTTTGTAAGGAAAGAAATTCTATGTGTTCTGCCTGCAAGGGTTCAATTTCAAGTGGGCCAGTAATGTTGCTATTTCTGAAAACTCCTGTTTTCAACTGAAACTGAATTTTAAGTGTCCCAGTATAACCTAGAATATACCCACCTGCAAAAAAGCAGTTGGAAATGAACCGAGATAAAACTTGCCACATTAAGAAAACCTGTAATAATTAGGCGTGGGCAAAGTTGAAATTTGTCTCGCATAATTCGGGAAATTTTGGAAATGTTGTGCTATGCGTGTTCCATGAAATTCCTGAAATCATAGCATTGCACCACTTGACATAGTTACATGCCAGTCACAGTAAAAGGTTAGAGCGAAACACACAATTATCAATAAAAAATTTACTGCAAACAGCACAACTCAAAGGCGTTTTCTCTCTGTGATTTTGTTAAATGTGTCCTTGAGCTAATAATCGACGCTAAAACCTAGTGCAAAAGTACGGGTTTGCATTTCGCGTAATTATGCACAATTCCGCCCCAAAAAACAATTCATAATTCAAAAGCAAATTGCATGAATTTCGCGCACACCATGCCACTTCACACATGTTATTTCTAGGCCCAGGCGACATTTAAATTATGCAGGTGTAATTTTAAACGTTTCACGTTGTGCTCGAAGTTCCCAAAATAACCCCATTACACCACCCTGCGTAATTGCGTTACTTTTGCAGCAAGATTTTACTGTGAGCATTTGGGAAAAACGTAAATAGCCAGAGCGTGGGCGGCTGTTACTCGCGCCATCTGTGTTTTCGTAGAATTTCTTTACTGTGAAGTACATCCTCGTTTCAAAAGCTGACATGAGAACCCATTTTGTGTTAAATTATAGCGTAAATGATGGATTTGCATTCCATGTAATTACGTGTAATTTTCTCCAAATTTCACAAATAATACGTATTTCGCACACCCCTAGTTATTTCTAATTACAGATGTGAAAACTCATTAGCTCCTGTTGAAGGCAGAGTAATTCCACCAGCGATTGGTGATACCTTGTGTGATATTAACGCATCTTATTACTGGCCCATTTGCAAACAGTCAAATTGGAAAAACTGCCAAGGAATTCATTTAGCCTAGTGTACCTTGCCGATATTTAGATTTTTATTGAAGATTCTAAATGCATGTCTAATAATTCACTTTTATCTTCATTTATGGTTGCATTTTAATTTATTATTTAAATTTGTTATCTACTCAGCATCGGTAGGGAAGAACTTTTTGACTTCAGTTTTCATTATTGACTTTAATTTGTGCAATCAAATGGCAACAAAAACATAGATGTAACATAAACGTAGACGACTTTAATAGCTTGGGTAAAATATCTTCTCATATTTATATGATCGTAATAGAAATAAGGACTGCATGAAATTAAATATTAAGGTTTCCAGTAAATTGACGATTGACCATTTCATATGGGATGTTTTCGCTTAAGGCGCTATTCCCAAACATCTCATTATTTTTTGTGCTTAAAAAGTTTGCCTTGTTTTAGTTATTGAATATTTTTATCTTCAAAAATCTATCCATCCATCCATCCATCCATCTATCTATCTATCTATCTATCTATCTATCTATCTATCTATCTATCTATCTATCTATCTATCTATCTATCTATCTATCTATCTATCTATCTATCTATCTATCTATCTATCTATCTGTCTGTCTGTCTGTCTGTGCCCTGGCCATGCACAGTGTTGTCATCAATGATGTCATTTCAGATGTTGCAGTCATGTTACCAATGATTTCATAGAACATGTAATGAGTTCTGTAATATGTGAGGTAATTAGCAGTGCATGGTGAATGCGCGAGTTATAGTTACTTTAGGGCACAAGTTATAGTTACTTGAGATAACTATAACCGGTGAATTACAGTGGTTTTGTTTGTTTAAAACAGTATGTTTTCACTGACATTTTGACCTGACTAAACCAGCCCTTTAAGTTTTGTTTTTTTTAAGTGAATTTCTATGTTTTTTTAATTTAAAGTAAGATAATATTACAATTCCTAACTATAATGTCACTTTAACCCTTGTTTCTTTCAGTGAATTTCTATGTTTTTTTAACCATCGCCATGCGGGGCATGGAGTTGGGCCCAGGACATGACCTATGTGAGAAAAAAAGAGCAAAAAAGAGAAGAAAAACAAATTGCCAATAAAGAAGAATTGTTTGCACCAAATGCTAAGGACTGTCTTCTGACCTCTCAAGGACTTGGAGCAGAGACATAATTGTGAATCCTGCATGGTAGATACTGAGAGCCCTCTCTTGAATCCACTTCTCTCCCATGGAGAAACCTTCTCTCTCGTTCCTTCCAGAGAAGGATGGGAGGGAGGGGAGGAGTGCTTTTGAAGAAAGCTCCAAATTATGCAGATTATATAAATTGCTTGACCCCTTTTGTTAACTTCCACCTCCCACTTGTGGGACTGCCAAAGAAACAAAGAAATGGGAAAATAACAGTCCTGCTGCATGAGCAGAATGGGGTTTAATTGGCGCTTTCAGGCAGCAGAGACTCGGCATCTGTTCCCGTCCAGCCTATTTTATGTCGTCATTGTGAATTAATGCTCTTCTTGCATACACAAAGCATGTAATGATGGTGTACTGTCTTCCTGTTCAATACAATGGGGATAATTTCACCGAAAGTGGTGAACCTTCACCCTCTTACATGTGCGTCTAGAGCTTGAGATGTTTTGCACAGTTTATCTTTGCTTATTTTGCATGCTACAATCTTGTTGGTACCAGTCAAAGTAATGCCTCTGTTACTTACCGGTAATCCTCATGACTTTGCTCATCACAGTCACAATCAAATACGAACAATCAGAAAGAAGGCAGATGGATCCTGGGTTTCTGGATCCGCAGTGTTTTTCACCTATAAGCCCCCATGTTTGTAGGGGGTCCTGCTTTGGTCAGTTTGAGTGCACATTTCCCATGTGCATGAAGTTCTGCTTCATTTTCTGTATGTAGGTGGGCTTATAAAACATGACCCCCACTGCAAATTAGATATGTATGTTGTAGAAGGTGTGGTACATCAAGGCAGGTGGCCATCAATGAGGAGGGCAAGTCAAAATAAGGAAGGAAAAGAGGGTTACAGGTAGGATGGACTACAGGTTGATGGTAGTAGGCCTAAGGGGGGCTGGCAGACTGAGGATTGGTAGAGGATGGGCCAGGGTTGGTCGTTTGATCCTCAGCTATCTTTAGTTCCTGTAGACTGTTGTCGTAACATTTCATAAATCCCCTATAATGTCTACTCTCCTTCACCCTAGTATACTTTACAAAACAGGCAGCAAGGCTTACACTGGAGTGTCTGATAGACTGAGCTGTTCCAGCTTCATTTGATTTGGCACTCTGTCATTTAGACTTTTGCTCACAAAAAATTAAAACATAATTCTGAGGGATACTATCCCTGGATATGGAGACTATGAGGTGCGAATATGTGACTATACTGGGAAGAGGCCCCCCCCCCCCCCTTGACCTGCTACCATTTTTGTTATGGTTCGGAACATCTGTCTTTGGCCAGGCATTGTTCAATTTTTCTCTTAATATGGCCTGTTTGTTGGTCACTTCATTATGGTTCAAAGTTGTGTGCCTGGTATGAGATAACAGGGTGGAGACAAAATGTGCAGCGCTGCAGCCAGTGTTTGCTGAAGGGCTTGAGTTGGTCACCCCTTCCACTTATCTCCTGTGGTTTACAAAATGCGGTGATGGAGAGCTGTCCGCAAGGTGGTATCCTCTAATGGATCTGTTGTGTTTGGTGCCTGACAGAGATTCTGGCTCAAGTGTTGGGGTCTCCTCCTCCGCGTTGTGATCAGTGAGTGTGGTGAGTAGGTTTTTCCTGTTGCTCATCTGTTGACATCTTGGTGGTTTTTGTGGTTTGACCTGTGTTTGCACTCTTCCAGCAAGTGGAGTTGAGGTAGGTGGCTTGCGTTGGAGATGGAATGGATTTCTTAGCATGTCTTTTCCGCTGTGTTACGCGAGTGCCCTTGATCTTGTCTGGTAAATCTTTTCCTTCTCTTACAGCATTTCTGGGCTCTGAGCTTTTACCTCTCCATCATACCAAATTATGTTTTTTTGTGTTGCCCGAAGGAGGGTGTTGGGTCCTTTCTGATAGAGGCACTCATGACCGCTTCTATGACCCCCTTTCTCTGTTTACTCCCTCTAGTCCACCCAAGCTAGGCTCACTCTCAGAATTCAGGGTAGGGAGATCTGGGAGAAGTTTATCTACCATGATGCACAGATTGGAAGTTGCAGTGGTTACGGATAGTTGTCCCAATGTGGCAGAAGGAGACTCTGTGACAAGCCCTGGTAGACACCAATGATGCTACCTTGTAAGTGTGGGGTGAGTATGGTGTGAGCACGTATGTGGGTACGAATATAGGAAATACAGCAAATTTGGAACACCTGCCTGCTAACTGCAGATCCTTTGTCTACTCACTTCCTGGGTTTGAGGTGATTTTCAGATCATTGGAGGGTAGAGCCCTATATAAAACCTATGAGGGCTCATGCACCTTGCCTGGCAACAAATCATTAGCTGTATTGTCTCTTCACTTACGCTTAGTTTGCAGCCATGCTTAGTTCCTTCGCGTATGTTGCTTTCCTCCTGTTCGGTTCCCCAGCGCAACTAGCTTCTGCCTCTTGTTACTCCATAGTTCTGTTGTGATGTGCTTCGCTTCTCATAATTTACTCCTGACTGTTAGACAGCAGTGTTCTGGGGCAGTCAGCTAGTTTTCAGGTTCGCTCATGCTCCTTAAAGCCACACCCAATGTTGAGACCGGTAAGCCTAGTGTTTGTACAAGTGTTTACGCGTCGTTCATAGATATTGCATTACATTTACCAATCCCTTCCTCTTGTACAGCTGTGTCAACTCTGCTAACTCCATCTGTCTATGACGTACCACACCCAGAGAGAATCACCGAGGTTCAGAGAGAGAGACCAGTCCTATGTTTACAGCTCTCTCTTTTCACTTCCCTGTTTTCCACACATTCTACTGTAGACAGCAAGTACTGTTTTGCTGTTTGCACAGAGACTCTGGGTGGCGAGTCTGGTTTCTTTGGTGCATCCACTAATTTGGAGCCTTACATTGTTTAAAGTTGGCTGTGAGCTGCAGGTGTTTACAGTCGGCTGTGAGCTGCAGGTGTTTACAGTCGGCTGTGAGGTGCATGTGTTTACAGTCGGCTGTGAGGTGCAGGTTTTTACAGTCAGCTGTAAGCTGAGGGGGTTTACAGTCAGCTGTGAGCTGCAGGTGTTTATAGTCAGCTGTGAGCTGCAGGTATTCACATTCGGTTGTGACCTGCCGGTGTTTAAAGTGACTGTGAGCTGCAGATGTTTACAGTTGGCTGTACGCTGCAGATGTTTACAGTGGCTGTGAGCTGCAGGAGTTTACAGTCAGCTGTGAGCTCCAGATGTTCACAGTCGGCTGTGAGCCCTAGGTGTTTACAGTCCACTGTGACCCGCAGGTGTTTACAGTCCGCTGTGAGCCGCAGGTGTTTACAGTCTGCTGTGAGACGCAGGTGTTTACAGTTGGCTGTGAGCTGCATGTGTTTACAGTTAGCTGTGAACTGCAGGTGTTTATAGTCCGCTGTGAGCCGCAGGGGTTTACAGTCCACTATGAGCCGCAGATGTTTACAGTCGGCTGTGAGCTGCAGGTGTTTACAGTTGGCTGTGAGCTGCATGTGTTTACAGTCACTTGGGAGCCGCAGGTGTTTACTTCAGCTGTATCTGTTTGAGGTGAAAGGAGGGCTCATGTATTGGTCTTCTTGAGCATGCTGATGATATTTAGCCTTTTTTACCTATATGGAATATACAGCATATAAATGTGTAGGTATGGGAATGTGCAGATGTGGGGCCTGAGGGCAAGGCAGGAGAAAGCAGGGGTGATCTAGGAAAACTGCCACATGCCTTGTTGACCAGTGGCTGTTCTTTCCAGTAGTGGAGAGGCCAGACATTAGTGTAGTCAGGGTCTGGGCTAGATACTACCAACAGGTTGGACCTCATAGGGGCTTCTGGAGATGCTGTGGAAGCTCTTGTGAGCTCTGCCGCCTATCTTCCCCCAGACCCCATTGTTGCAGGCCTCACGGGAGTCAGGCAGTTGGGCACACAGACTGTTGGTCACTGACAGATGTATGAAAAACTAGACAGGAACCAGGTGGAAGCCAGATGGGAACCAGGCAAGGATCAAGTGGTGTTACGGAGCAGCAACAGGCAGTACACTGGTGGCTGGCTTAGCCTGCAAGGCTCTGGCAACCTCGTAGCAGCCTAACACAGCCCAGGCTATAGTGAACATGCTCAATTCATCGAGATTGGTGGTCCAAGGTTGACCCCCTTCTACCTTCCTGTGGGGGCCAACCAACCTCCAGAGGATATGTGGAGTGAAAAAGAAGGCATGAAGTGGTATAATGACCATCCTTGGACCATGAGACCATAGGTCCACTGGGCCTGATTACCACAGGTCCACTGGGCCTGATTACCACTGGTCCATTGGGCCTGATTACCACAGGTCCACTGGGCCTGATTGTGACAGGTCCACTGGGCCTGATTACAACAGGTCCACTGGGCCTGATTACCACAGGTCCACTGGGCCTGATTGCAACATGTCCACTGCGCCTGATTACCACAGGTCCACTGTGCATGATTACCACATGTCCACTGGGCCTGATTACCACAGGTCCACTGGGCCTGATTACCACAGGTCCACTGGGCCTGATTGCAACAGGTCCACTGGGCCTGATTACCACAGCTCCACTGGGCCTGATTACCACTGGTCCATTGGTCCTGATTACCACAGGTCTACTGGGCCTGATTACCACAGGTCCACTGGGCCTGATTGCGACAGGTCCACTGGGCCTGATTACCACAAGTCCACTGGGCCTAATTACCACATGTCCACTGGGCCTGATTACCACAGGACACTGCAGAAAACTGGACGCCGACTCGACAGCTGCTGCCAGCAAGCCACACAGTCTATCCATAGTTTCCCCATTGAGCCCAAGACCGATAAACATCTGTGTCATGTGGGGGACTCAGGAGGCCCTCATCCCATTTGGCAAGGGGACCCCATCATTTTGCATTATGCCACTGTTTGCACTCCAGAGACAGTCAGCCAGATGTCCAAACTAAATTCAACAAAGCAGCACCACATGAGACCATCAATCTGTAGTTCTTGTCGCCTTAACACGTGCAGGAACGTTTGTGTTTACAACTTTACCATGACTCAATATTTTCAATGCCAACCGCACACCTGCACGAGCTCCCAGGGGAAAGTCTACCAAGCATTCAATATGCTTTGCATTAAGTAACTTTCTTTAAATCGGTTTGTTCAACAAGAATAATGAAATAGTTCCATACATTTGTAATGCGCCAGGCAGTCTTATCTTTACAGGGGTGATGTAAAATCACAATTTTCCCTGAATTCTAAGGATATTCTAGAAAAATAGAGGCAAAACAATTCATTTTGTAGCACAATTTACCCAAGAATCAGCGAACGAAGCTGTAGCTATGACAGCTACTTATAAATTATGGGTAGGCAATTTCATTTTTCAAATCATAAATAGAAACTTTTCTGACTTCTACATTCCATTGTATTTCTTCCTTTTTCTGTCTTGCCCCTTCCAAGCAAGTTGTGAGTATATTAGAACTCCCTGTTTGTGGTGTTTATTTTTCAGACATTTCTGTCTGTATTTATCTATATTTATCGTCTGCCAGTTTTATGTGCATATACTCATATTTATTTTGGTATTTGTGAGAAATAAAGCTGCAACTAATACGTTTGCACATTTAGTTAAGCACTAAAGATACAATTGCCGCACTAGGAAGCCTGAAGTTTTTACTTCTTTCAGAAACCATATATAATGCATCACTCCTATGCAGGGCCACTAGAACTATGTGGCAGGAGAGGGCCAAATTATGCAGCAGGGTTGAGTAGATTAAGCAGCAAGAAAAGGCCAATTATGCAGCATAATGTGGCACATTTTGTATTACTTCATTATTTAATTTTTTTAAATTTTACTTGCCAATACTTTCTGACCATTGGTTGCACATCATTAGTACATTGTGTAACATTCAAATATAGCAATAAACAACATAAAGGTGGCCAGTCCAGCTTTGCACAGACCCTTCCACTGCACAGCGACAGGTGTTATTGCATTTTTAGTAACTTTCAAACTGCTTGAGATAGAAACAAACATTAGAACCTGCAGATTATGTAGCAGATGATGGATTATGTGGCAAATACTGCAAATATGTAACTATGCGTAAAGCGCCACTGCTGTACAATCGCATATTTCCAGTGGCCCTGCTCATATGCCATACATTGATGTTAGCATTGCAGTGCAAACATATGCACATTCATCGCTGTTCAAAACTTCATTAGGAAAGTTCAGTTAACTACCCTTCCTGCCAGGCTGTGCAGCTATTGAACAGGGAAGTCATGCATGACAGTCACTCAAATGATGACCTGTTTTCCTTTTTTCCCACATTTAATAATAAATATAGACAGATAAATATATTGTTTTCTGTTTGTATATATCTGTAAAAATCTGTATGAATAGAAAACTGAGGACATTAGTTAGGACTTAGAATCTACTTGGAAGGGCAGGCAGAATAGTCAATCATTCGCAGGTTGTGTCATGTCTTTTAGGATAGCCCCATCATGTACACCCCGTTTTACATACATTATCCCATCCACACAACTATAACAATTCTAAACAGGTGACCTTTTATCTAATAGCTTGCTCCTGTCTCTTCCACACCAGGTTCTTAGGGCTCCATGCATCAACCTAAAAACCGATCACAAACGGCCAGATTTGCAGAATCTGCCCCTTTGCGACTTGTATTTTTGCATTTGGAATGCATTATCCCAAATGCAAAAATCGCAATTTAAGGAATCGCTAAATTTGCAATTAATTAAATTGCGATTGCATTTGCAATGCATTAAACAAAAAAAATTGTGATTTCGCTAATATGAATCGCAATTTATCATCAATCTAAAGTTGATGGTAATTTTTGATTTCTTTTTGAGTTCCTGTAAAACAGCTAAATGATCATTCAATTCAAATGGTTTTACATCTGCCACTATGCTGGCACAATCGAGGTTAGGTACCCACATTTATGTCCCAACCTTGATTTCATAGAGGGTACGTCCTCCAAAAGATTTTCTTGCCATACTATTTAATGCCCTCTGGACCCCATATAGGTGATTGACCCAACCACCTCCCGCACCTAATACCCTTGCTGTTAATGATTGCTTTAGGTCCCGGTTTTTCCTCTCCACCACTGAATTTCCCTCGGGATGGTAGGGGCAGGAGTACCGCAAGGCCACACCCATACCTCCCATATCTTCCTTGTAAGCCCGAGAGCTAAAAGCAGGGCCACGGTTGGAATGTAACGTGACAATTGCGTATGCCCTGATGAAGCCTCGCAAATCCTTTATAATAGTTTGAGCATCAGCCGAGCACTGAGGCCAAACCCATACAAATTTAGAGCATGAATCCACTGCCACCAAGATGTACTTGTAAACTCCGTCTGAATTTAAGGGGCCCCAGTGATCCAAATAGACAAATGCTAGGAGGTATGTCTGAAATGAGTAATGGTGTTTGTTGTGGCCGTGCTACAGTGGAACCTTTCATCTGCTGACAGATGTCACACTCCAAGACATAAACCTTTGGTTTTTTAGACAAACTCGGCCACCAGAATCGGCGCTTCAGTAACAAAAGTGTAGCAGTGACTCCTGCATGTGCAAAGCCCAGACCCTCGTATGCCGCTAGAATTAAACCTAATCTGCGAGCAGTGTTTGGTAGAACTCTATCCTTCACTCCTGGAATTTGAGCATACGGTGTGTTTTGCGCATCTAATTTTCAGGAATATTTGAGTAGAAAGCCCTTAGGAACAGCAGAGCCATTTTTTGAGGGGTTGACAGCTATCGGTATGTCTCCGTCTATCCTCCTGCTAGAATGAGTGGTTGCAGCAACAGCAGCAGTTCGTCTTGGCGTCTTCATCAGCCAGTGAATTCCCTTCAATGAAGTAACTCAAAGTGTGAATAACTTGAGCCCTTGGCAGGCATGCTTTCAGCTTTGCCACTTGTTCCCATAACAATTTATGTTTAATTGTGCAACCTTGGAATCTCTAAACCCATTTTGGCCCAGTAATAAAGATATTAATTGTCAGACTGCAAACAGTAAAACGAATCGCACAATATCAGTGTGGGGAATTCCCAATCTGTGTACTGTAGTGCCAATATCAGGGCTTTCAGCTCTGCCAACTTCACTGTACAATCACCTAATAATAATAATAATAATACTGAATTTTATATAGAGCAAACAGCTACCTCAAAGACAGAGGTGTCCCGGCGCTCTAGCAGCAAATACCGCATGCAGGGTAGTTTCGGGCGCTGGGGCCAGACCTAATTATTGCTAAAAAGCCATGTCTTCAGTGCTTTCCTGAAACAGTTCTCTGTGTTTGCATGGCGGAGGAACCCGGGCAAGGCATTCCACATTTTAGCTGTTCTTGCGGAGAATGCCCTACCACCCAGACGGGCTTTCGCAAAGCGGGGACCACAGAGCAAATTCTGAGAGTTCAACCGCAGAGAACGATTCTACTTATAGCAGCAGAGTCTTAGTTTAAGATAGCTGGGACATTTTCCCTTAAGTGCACGATAGACCAGAGTCAGTTCCTTGAATTCTATTCTTTTTGCTACTGGGAGTCAGTGTAGCTCCTGAAGGTGCGGGGAGACATGATGCCAAAAGGGAATGTGTTTAATCGAATATTTAGGCAGGCCGAGATATAAGCCGTTCGCGTAGTCCAGCCTGGATGTTACAGTGGCATGGACTATGGATTTGCGGCAGTCTACTGGCAGAAAATGTAAGAATTTACGGAGGTTTGTCAATTTGCTAAAACACCAGCAGATACCTGTTGAATTTGGGCCGAGAAGGAGAGGTCGGCCTCCCATCTCACCCCCAGATTTTTGATACTGGAGCTGGGAGAGGGCGAAGGGCCCATTTCTGAAGGCCACCACAGATCTGGAGCAGGCATTGGTCCCTTTCCAAAAAACAGCGCCTCTGTTTTTCCCGCATTGAGTTTTAGTTTATTTATGTTCATCCAGAGGGCTATGTCGCGCAAACAACCTTTAAAATTCTTAAAAGTCTCTGCCGTCTGCTCTTTATAAGAGAAAACCAGCTGGGTGTCGTCAGCGTAAGAAATTGCCTTCACACCCCAGTTGGCAATCAAAGAGAAGAGTGAAGACAAGTACACATTGAAAAGTAAAGGGCTCAGCGCAGAGCCCTGAGGGACGCCACACCAAAGAGGTTTCGGTTTTGATGCAAATGGTCGTAGGGCGACTCTTTGATTACGACCGCTGAGGTAAGATTTCAACCAGGTCAACACCATCCCCCCCAAAGCCTGTATCTTTTAATCTCTGAACCAGCCGAACATGGTCAGCGGTATCGAATGCTGCAGACAGATCCAGGAGCACCAGCAACGCTGAAGCCCCTGAATCTAACGCCCATCTCACTGATTCTCCCACCTCAAGGAGGGCAGTCTCCATGCTAAAGCCCGTCTGGAAGCCAGATTGTGTCTCATGCAAAGCGGCATTACACTCAATGAAGTTGGTCAGTTGACGCTGGACCAACTTCTCAAGCATTTTCCCTGGAGTGGGCAGTAGCGAGATTGGCCTGAGATTGTTGAGGTCTCCTGAGTCACTGGTAGGGAGAAGGGTAGCATGCTTCCACTTGTCAGGAAAGATGCCAGTATCAAGTGATATGTTCCAGACATGAGATAGCATATCAGTAAGAGAATGAGATAGTATTTTCCAGAGTTTAGGGGGGCATGGTTCATCTGGGGCACCTGATCTACATTTTTGAATCTCCGCCATTGCATCCTGATGCGAGATTGGTAGACATTTTGTACACTGAGGACCTCCACACCTCTCAAAGTTGAGTCCGGTTTCTCTGTTGCCTTGGGTGCTGAAAAGGAGTCATAGACCTTAAGGATTTTAGTATCAAAAAAACTAGAAATGTCTTCACACAGAGCTGGAGAAGGTTATACTTTAGTCTCTATTGCTTTTGGCTTGAAGAAGGTCTGAGATTGTGTAGTCGTATTGCTGGGTTGTAACCTACCGTCCCACATGCGACCCTTCACTATAGCAAAAGCAGCGCTATACTGTTGTTTACTTGCTATGGCAAGCTGTGCAGATCCATCTGTATAAATGATGTATTCATATTTCTCCAGAGGCAAGATTTCATTAGGAAAAGGGTATTCTAGTTCGTACCCCAGGAATGCTTGCGTTTTAAATGTAGAATCAGATCTATAATCCACATCTGTTGCAGTGAGAGAATTAGCCCATTGTATCCATCACAGATGTACTGCTTTTGTGTTTGGAATGTTTGCTTTGGTAACAGCTTCTAAAGTTGGTACCAGGTTACAACAATTATGCGTTTACTCTGTGCTAGTGCTCTTTCTCTCACTACAGCAGTTCGTACTGCGGTCAATATTTTTTCAGTTGCCCCAAATTGCATTTCAGCATTTGTGTATACGAGTGATTTGTATGCAATTGGAACTGTCTCACCTTCATTGAACGTGAGGTAATTATATCCTGATAATCCAGGAGCAACCCGGATCACCAAGTTTGTAGAATTTACACATGTGTTTAAGTGTCTAGATGCTATCATGTCAGCCTGAACTGAACGGAGAATATCTGTGTGTTGCTGTGTCCACTGATGTGGTGTGAAATCAGGTCTTATTAAGTCATTGAAAGGTTTTCCTCTTTCTGCATAATATAGAATGTATGTTCTTCTAAAATATAGAAATCCTAAAATGGATTGCAAACCTTTAAGAGTCTTAGGAGGTTGGAGCAGCGCACATTTTTCTAAAAAGTTGGCTGCCAGGCTCTTCCCTTCAATTGATAGCTCATATCCCCAAAACAGGACATTGAGATGGGCAATTTTTGATTTCTTGAAATTAAATTTGTAGCCCAATTTGGCGAATCCCACAATTATGTTGTTCACCTTTCTCAAGTGTTCAAGTAATTCATCGTCCATCAGATAGATGTCATCTACATAGGACACAGCCTCCTCATCACATGTTTGTAATAATTCTGACACTCTTGCTGAGAATAGCCCCAGGCTGTTCTTATACCCTTGAGGCAAACAACAAAAATTTTGATGAGTGCTAAGCGCAGAAAATGCTGTCAAATATCTGCTTTCTGGAGCTATATTTTGGCAGAAGAATCCATTCGAGGTATGTAATGTTGTTTTATATTTCTTACGCACAATGTTATTAATCAATGCGGCACTATGTGCATTTTGAACTGCTAATGTTCGTGTGCATGTGTCGGTAATCTAAAACTAGATGATATGTGTTGTCATGTTTAATTATTGGAAACAAAGGATTATTCATCGGGGAGGTGCAAGTCTCAATTACACCTTGATATTCGAGTTGGTCTAAGATTTCTTTGACCTGTGTTTTTGCATCATTTTTTATAGGGTATTGTCTCTGTGGATTTGGAGTAGATTTTAATGGGATTTCATGTTGGGTAAATTCCACGTCCCACCCTACATGGATGCAGTATAATGCTGGCGCTAGTGCTAGCATCGTCTCCTGTGCGTATGAATGTTTTAATGATTGGAACGAAGTCGGAAAAAGCAGGCAAAATTACACTTTCCCCATTTGGGCAATCCATCACAAACTCAGGCGTCCAATCTCTTTCTGCTAGCAATATGTTGTTTCCAAATGTTAAGTTCTCCAAAAAGAGACCTTTAACCTCTCTTGAGATGTTCCCCTCTATTTGGAGCGTAATTTCATACAATCTATGCGGGACACTAACTCTGGTATCAGGTGTTGCCAGCCTGATGTGCTCATTCAATGCTGCTGTCACCAGAAAATCCTTCACGTTCTGGTGAGCCATTGTTACTTCTGCCGCTCTGTCTAGCATCATCAGAGCCCATTCCCCGTTCAGAAGCTGATTCCTCAGTAACCTGGGTGTTTCCAGTTTTTTAAGCCAGCTACTTTCTTCTTTTTGAATTGAGGTTTTGGTTTATGTTTCTCTTCCTGTTTGATAATGTAATCTGAAGTGCGATGTCTTTTCCTTTTTGTCTTTGGTCAATCTTCTTGCTTGGCTGATCGACCGTCCCGCTCTGAATTTTTTGATGAACCCTGGAAGGAACGAAAGGAAAGTGTATCAGTGTCCTGATACCTATCAGGTTTTTTAATGTTATCACAATTCCTAAGTTTGTGCCTCTTTTCAGAGGACTCCTGTTGGGGAGACCCACCCCTTGATCATAAATTCTTTACCAATGTATTATTTTTTTTAAATGTTGTTTTCCCATTTCTTTTTAGAAGAAGTGGGTGCTTGCTTTGAGTTGTCTTTGTCGGTACTACCCACCATTTGCGGCTTCCCTGTTTTTGTTCCCAAATTATCTCTACCTAATTCAGCATAGGTTTCTTCGATAATTTTTGGTAAGTCTTGCTCCCTATTTCTAGGTGCTATTTGCCTTGGCGGCTGTGCATGGCCACTGCTGCTGCCTTCCCTTTATGTTGCTCAGCATTATTGCCAAGACTTGGGCAAAATCACCCAACAATTTCATTACCAAGTCCAGGGCAGGTCCTGCCCAGTACTCATTCTGTATTTGTTTCAATACTTCTGGAACTACTGCTAAGGAAGGAGTACCATGTATTCAGACATAAACGGCAGCAAAGATTGTTCCCCAAGTTGTACAATCCTCAATCGAGGGAACCATCCCCATTGGCAAGCAAATGGTCAGCATTCTATGTTTTTCCTGCAGACCCGTATGGGGAAATACTGCTTCCAGGTGTGCAATGTTTTGTGCTATCTAGAATGGAATTTGCTCCCGTTTGGAAGGAATTGTCCCTATTACTGATTTCAGTGTCTGTGGGTTAATTGTAGGTGTGGTCTGATGTGGACCAGCTGGAGCATTTCTCACAGGTAGGACTGTTAATGTTTGCATGATGAACTGCACAATGTGTCTGTATAGCCTGACTATGTCTTCGTATATTTTACATACTTCATCCACTGGTAGTGTATCTATCTTGGGATGTGGAGTGTATGTCGCTAAGACTGACCAGGTCACTCCTTCTATGCTGAGCGGACCGAGTTTCACAATGGATGCTGTATGTGGGAGGGCGCCTTTAAACCAGCCTTTATGGTAAGTTAATGGAAATTCAATATTTTCATATGGAATGAATTCTTCCAGTGGTTCTGCTACAATGTATGTGTGGAACAATTTAGTCACCGGATCTGCATGTGGAAACTGAACCCAAGAATAGTACTCTACCATGGTGTATATAGTTTCTAGTAACCACTGAACATGACAAACCTGATTCCTCAGGGATCGTGGAAAACAATACAGTACGTTTCGCTCAGACACTCATGCTTGCTTTCTCTCAGAAAATATACATGATGGCGATTAGGACATTTCAATAAGAATTTATTGGTTCAGCGACAATCTTGTGTGAAGCATATGTGCTGCGACAATCAGAAAACAGAAGCATACAAAAGAGTTTGCTAGTACCAATATAGTGAATAGTAGATTCATTTCTACCATAGTGCTAATAAGATGAACAGAAACAGTTCAGATAAAAACAGTAGCGCTTGCATATTCCTAAAATGCACGCCCTAAGTAATTTGCTAAAATGTACCTAGCCTAACCTGGATGTGTCGGTGTATGTGCATATAGATATGTGTATCTGTAGCCAAGAAACCCATAGGGATGAACCAGCCCCTCACCTGATGGTTTAGAACAAAGGACCCCATCTCTGCGTTGAGTATGGCAACCCGCAAGGGATGTAAGACCGCTGTATGTCTAAGATTCGGCATGCAGGACCCCGTCTCAGCTTGGAAGGAATTCTCCTCTAATTTGTAGGGCAGAGTGAGGGTCTTTTATACTAAAGTGGTCACTCTAGGGTTTTTTCTAGAATCAACATGTTTTTAAAACAATCATGGATGTTTTGCAAACAATCATAAATGTTTTGAAAACAATCACCAATGCTTCTCTATACAAGTGTGATCATGCACAGCTGGCAGTTGGCCAAGGATGAAAAATAAGTGGTGACTCTTATACAGAATAAATCTGCTGTGCCTGGGGACATGTTTGTGTACGTCAGGTACAGGGATTCTGATAGAAGACCAAGGGGCACATGCATCAACATAGACAACAGCGATGAATTAATTGCGATTATTAAGGAATCGCAATTAAAGAATCGCTATTGCCTATGCATGTAGGAATCACATAAAATTTTGCGATTCCTACAAATTCCTTAATTACGACTGGCAAATTGCGAGTCTCAATTAAGGAATTGATTCCCATTCATTCCTATGGGCCCCAAGCAATTTCAAGGATGCAAGGGTTCCAAAAGGATACCCTGTTGCACCCCTGAAATTACAATTTAACCACATGTTGCAAACACACATGCCCCAAGGGCATGTGTGTGTGTAACATGTGACTTTGAAAAATGCTCTTTAGTGCATTTACAGGAACTCAATGAATTCCGGGCATTACAATGCAACGTCCAAGTAAAACGCACCACCACTGGGGAAGTGAAACTGATTCTGGTAAGACCTGTCTGGGTCCCAAAGGTTGGGGTCCTGGTCTGAGAAAAGACTGGGGACAAGAAGGAGTTTGGACCATCCTACAGAACACCTGTACCTATCCTGGTGGTTCAAGGAACAAGAACAGTACTTCTTCCACCTCTTCCCGGCCGAAAAGAAAAAGATTTGTCTCCATTGATCTGATCAAACCACACTATGTGGCCGATTCTCAACAGCAGGCCACGTGGAATCCTGAGTAGTCGCAGATCTCCTCTCGCTCTAAACAGGAAGTTCAGATGGAAAGACTAATAACAATGAAGACTCCTCTGTGCAAGATGCCGGAGTCGCTAATAACAGAGTTTGAATTACTCATGTTGAAACTGAACAACACCAAAGTCAATCAATCAATCAGGGGGATTGTATAGCACGGGTTACTCACCCAGAATGGGTCTCAAGGCGCTGAGGTAGATGGGGTGGGGGAGGGGTTCCGCAGATTCTGCAGGTTCACTGAGTACCATTGAAGAGCCAGGTCTTGAGGTCCTTTAGGAACTTGGGGAGCGATGCAGTCTGTCGGAGGTGGAGAGGGAGGGAGTTCCATGCCTTGGCCACGAGGCGGGAAAAGGAGCGCCCTCCTGTTCTGCTTTTCTTGATCTGAGGTACAGTTGCGAGGGAGAGCTGGGCTGAGCAGAGAGAGCGCTGGGTGCGTGGAACACAAGGCGGTGGTTCAGTTTGGTGTGTCCGGCATTGTGGAGGGCCTTGTGTGCATGGATGAGGAGCTTGAAGGTGATGCTCTTCTCAACGGGGAACCAGTGTAGGGGTTGGCTGATGTGGCAGTGGTGTGGTAGGTTGAGGACTAGTCTGGTGTTGGCATTCTGGACATTCTGGGGTTTGAGGGTGAGGTTCTTGTAGATCCCAGCGTAGAGCACGTTGTGGTAGTCTAGTCTGCTGCTGATGAGGGCATGTGTGACCGGTTTCCTGTGTTTGGGGGATCCACTTGAAGGTCTTGCGGAGTAGGTGGAGGGTGTGGTAGCAGAAGGAGGTAATGACATTGACCTGGCAGTCCATTTTGAGTTCGGAGACCAGGATGATCCAGAGGTTGCGTCCATGGTCCGTGGGGGCGGGAGGCCACCAGGTGTTGTTCCAGGCATCGGGATGTGGGCCCATGATGAGTATCTCTGTTTTGTCCATGTTGAGTTGAAGGCAGCTGCTCTTCATTCATCTGGTGACAGCTTCCATTCTGTCTTGAAAGTTGTTTTTGGTGATGTTGGGTTCTTTGGATAGGGAGAGGATGAGTTGGATGTCGTCTGCGTATGATGTGATGTTGAGTCTGTGTGCTCTAACAATGGCTGCGAGCGGGGCCATGTAGATGTTGAACAGGGTTGGGATGATGGAGGATCCCTGTGGGACTCCGTAGGTGGTTGGAGTCGGTTCTGATAGGAATAGACGGAGTCTGATTCATGGAGTTCTGCCGGAGAGGAAAGAGAGGATCCAGTCAAGGGCCTTGTTTCGGATTCCCACATCGTGAAGTCTGCAGGCTAGGGTGAGGTGAGAGACAGTGTCGACGGCCAGGGAGAGGTCAAGGAGGATGAGGGCCACAGTGTCTCTTCTGCCGAGGAGGGCGTGGATGTTGTCTGTTGCTAAAAGGAGTGTGGTTTCGGTGCTGTGGTTTTTCCTGAAGCCAGATTGGGAGGGGTCGAGGATGTTGTTCTCTTCGATGAAAGTGGCGAGTTGGCTGTTGACAGCTTTTTCCATGACTTTGGCCAGATAAGGGAGTAGGAAGATCGGACTGAAATTCTTGAGGTAGGTGGGGTCTGCTAAAGGTTTTTCAGGAGAGTGTTGATCTTGACATGTTTCCAGCCATCGAGGGAGGAGGCAGTCTTGAAGGAGCAGTTGATGATGCGTTGAATTTTAAGGGCAATAATATCTGCGACTTTGCGGTAGATGTGGTGGGGGCAGGAGTCCGTGTGGGCCCCAGAGTGGGTGGTCTTTATCCCCAGTGTCTTCGATGCTGAGGGTGGTCAATCAATCAATCAATCAATCGCATTTATAAAGCGCGCTACTCACCCATCAAGGGTCTCAAGGCGCTGGGAGGGGGGGGGGGGGTCAGTGCTCGAAGAGCCAGGTCTTGAGCTGCCTTCTGAAGGAGAGGTGGTCAGGTATGGCACGAAGGTGGCTGGGCAGAGAGTTCCAGGTCTTCGCTGCTAGAAAAGAGAAGGATCTTCCTCCGGCGGTGGCTTTGCGGATGCGGGGTACGGCTGCCAGGGCCTGTCCGGTGGAGCGCAGAGTGCGCGGGGGAGTGTAGAAGGAGACGCGGTTGTTGATGAGTTTGGGTCCGAGGTTGTGAAGGGCTTTGTGTGCGTGGGTGAGTAGTCGGAAGGTGATCCGCTTGTTGACGGGTAGCCAATGGAGTTTTTTCAGGTGTCCGGAGATGTGGTGGTGGCGAGGGATGTCCAGGATGAGTCTTGCGGCAGCGTTCTGGATCCGTTGGAGTTTCCTCTGCAGCTTGGTGGTGATGCCGGCGTACAGGGTGTTCCCGTAGTCCAAGCGGCTGGTGACGAGGGCGTGGGTGACGGTCTTCCTGGTGTCGGTGGGGATCCAGCGGAAGATCTTGCGGAGCATGCAGAGGGTGTTGAAACATGCCGAGGTCACCGAGTTCACCTGTCTGGTCATGGTGAGGGAAGAGTCCAGGATGAAGCCGAGGTTGCGCGCGTGGTCGGTGGGTTGGGGAGTGCTGCCTAGGGCGGGGGGCCACCAGGAGTCATCCCATGCGGTGGGAGTGGGGCCGAGGATGAGGACCTCCGTTTTGTCTGTGTTCAGTTTCAGACGGCTGTCTGTCATCCAGTTCGCCACTTCCTTCATTCCTTCATGTAGTCTGGTCCTAGCTGATGTGGGGTTGTTAGTGAGGGATAAGATGAGCTGGGTGTCGTCGGCGTATGATATAAGGTTGAGTCCGTGTTTGCGTGCGATGTTCGCCAGGGGGGTCATGTAGACGTTGAAGAGAGTGGGGCTGAGGGAGGATCCTTGAGGTACGCTGCAGATGATCTCCGTGGCTGTGGATCTGAAGGGGGGAAGGCGGACTCTCTGAGTCCTTCCGGAGAGGAAGGAGACGATCCATTCCAGGGCCTTGCTTCTGATGCCGGCGTTGCTGAGGCGGCGTATCAGGGTGCGGTGGCAGACCGTGTCGAAGGCTGCAGAGAGGTCCAGGAGTATGAGGGCCACGGTCTCTCCCTTGTCGGTCAGGGCTCTGATGTCGTCCGTTGCTGCGATCAGGGCGGTTTCGGTGCTGTGGTTGGCCCTGAAACCGAACGGTGTGGGGTCGAGGGAGTCGTTGGTTTCCAGGGCGTTGGTGAGTTGAGCGTTGACGATTTTCTCAATCACTTTGGCGGGGAACGGCAGGAGAGAGATGGGCCGGAAGTTTTTGAGTTCGGTGGGGTCTGCTGTAGGTTTCTTTAAGAGGGCGTTGAGCTCTGCGTGTTTCCAGCTCTCCGGCAAGGTGGCGGCGGTGAGGGAGGCGTTGATGACGTCTCGGAGGTGCGGTGCGATGATGTCGTCGGCCTTGTTGTAGATGTGGTGCGGGCAGGGGTCCGATGGGGATCCGGAGTGGATCGAGTTCATTATGCGGGTGGTCTCCTCGGTGGTGGTAGGGTTCCAGGTGAGGATGGTGGTGGTGTCGGTGGCGGGTTCCGGAGGGGGGCTCGTGTCGGCGGTCGGGAAGCTGTTGTATATGTCGGTGATCTTGTGGTGGAAGAAGGTTGCGAGGGAGTCGCAGAGGTCCTGTGAGGGAGGGATGGAGTTGTTTTCTGCTTCCGGGTTGGAGAGCTCTTTGACGATGCCAAATAGTTCCTTGCTGTTGTGGGCGTTGTTGTCAAGTCTGTTCCGGTAGGCTGTTTTTGGTGCGGCGCGGAGGTGTTGGTGGTGTTGGCGGGTGGCGTCCTTGAGAGCTGACATGTTCTCTTCGGTCGGGTTAAGGCGCCACGTCTTCTCGCGGGCGCGGCATTCTTTCTTGGAGTTCTTGAGGTCGGGGGTGAACCAGGAGTTTTTCTTGTGGTTGTTGGTGCTGGCTTGAGTCTTCAGGGGGGCCAGGAGGTTGGCGCAGTAGAAGATCCAGTTTGTGAGGTTGTTGGCGGCTACGTTGGGGTCGGTGGTGCTGGTGGGTTGGTTCTGGGGGAGGGTTGATGCGAGCTGTTCCGTGGTGATACGATTCCAGTGTCTTCTTGGTGGTTGCTGGGTGTGGTGGGGCACGGTGGTCTTCTTGAAGATGAAGTGGACGCAGCTGTGGTCCGACCAGGTGAGTTCGGTGGTGTGGCTGAAGGTGATGTGTTTGCTGGAGGAGAAGATGGGGTCGAGCGTGTGTCCGGCGTTGTGGGTGGGGGTGTTGACTAGCTGATTCAGTCCCAGGTTGGCGAGGTTGTCCAGTAAGGCGGTGGTGTTGTTGTCGGTGAGGTTCTCCAGGTGAAAGTTGAGGTCTCCTAGGAGGATGTAGTCGGTGGATGAGAGTGCGTGAGGGTTGACGAAGTCTGCGATGTCTTCGCTGAACTTGGTGCGAGGTCCTGGTGGTCTGTACATGAGGGTGCCTCTGAGGGTGGTTTTGGGGTCGCTGTGGATCATGAAGTGGAGGTGTTCGGCGTCGGGGAGTGAGTTGTCGGTGTCGGTCGAGATGCGGATGGAGTTTTTGTGTGCGATGGCGATGCCTCCTCCGATGCGGTTGGTGCGGTCTTTCCGGATGATTTTGTAGCCGTCGGGGATGGCTATGGCGATGTCGGGTGCCGAGGAGGGGTTCATCCAGGTCTCGGTGAGGAAGGCGATGTCCGGGTTCGTAGAGTTGATGAGGTTCCACAGTTCGATGGCGTGCCTGTGGATGGATCGGGTGTTGACCAGGATGCAGTGGAGGTTGTTTCCGGGGGAGTAGTTCTTGGCGGGAGCGGAGTGGGTTCGGAGGCAGGTGAAGCGGCAGTTGCTGCAGGTGAAGGGTCCGTGGGTACGTTTCGGGGTGGCGCAGTAGCAGCCCGGCGTGCGGCCGCGGTTGAGGTTGGCGAGGAAGGCGGAGTCGTAGGTCAGGCGGGGGGCGCGGGGGCCAGAGGTTCGGGTGCTGGGCGCGGACGGGCGCAGACGGGCTTGCTTTAGGCGCGCCTTTGGCGCGCCAGCGGCGCGCCCGCTGCGCGCGTCCGCTGCGCGGCCTCGCAGCGGCCGCCATATAAGGGGTAGCCGGGGAGGCGGGGACAGCTGGGAGGCGGGAGGAGGGCGGGTACGGGGGAAAAAGAGCGGGAAAAGCGGCGAAGGGCCTCGGGGAGGCGAGGAGGCCCGAAAAAGCGGAAAAGTACCTAGAAGGGGTACAAAAGCCAGAAAAGCGAGAAAAAAAACGACAAAAAGCGGCGGAAGGACGGAGGGGGACGGCGGGGGCACGAGGGGCAGCAGGCACTCAGGGATACAAAAAGCAAGGGGAGCGCGATCACAACGGGGAAAGCAGGCACTCAGGGATACAGAAGGCAAGGGGAGCGCGATCACACGGGGAAAGCAGGCACTCTGGGATACAAAAAAGCAAAAGGGGACGCGATCATACACAGGGGAAAAAGGCAGACACTCTGGGGGACAGTCGGCACAACAACAGAGCAGAAGGCAGGCACAGAGGATCTGGTGGCGCCGCGAGGGCAGGGGAGCGACCTACCCTGGTCCAGCTGTTAAGTGTCAGTTGTGTGCTGATGGGAGCGGTGGGAGGGGGTTCCTCGTGGGGGTTGTTGACGTCGAAGTTCTCATAGATGGTCTTTATTTTGTGATGGAAGAAAGCGCTGCATCTGTCGCATAGGTCCTGGGAGGGAGTGTTGTCTGTGGACTCGCTGTTGGGTTGGGCAAATTCTTTGATGATGCCGAAGAGTTCTTTGCTGTTGTGCGTGTTGGTGGAGATTCTGTCCTGAAGTGCTTCCTTCCTGGAGAGTCTGATGAATACTGCTAAGACGCAAATTGCAATTCGGCCCAACAATGAACTTTACATCAATGTGCCTTCACAAGATACAACTGCCAGTTCTACTAATACTGCTGAGCTTCCAAGGATAGAATGAACTGCATCTGGCTACTTCATCAACTTCGATGACTTTTCTTCAGATCCAAGTGAACCTGAGCAAACGCCACCCATTTCCAAGAAAGAACAATTTCGACAATTCTATCTCTGGCTGAAAAAGACTTACTTAGTGTACCCTTGGTTGCATCTTTGGTTTGTATTAAGGATCCTGTTCCTATTCATTTGGATTGGCATAGTTGCTGTCTTTTTCCCATTACTAAATGGACACTACCTCCCACAACGCTATGCAGTCCAACCTGTGAACTTGGTCTTGAAACCATATACATCATCACACCGTAAACAAAGAGACTTGTTCCTAGTTAACATTTCAGCAGTTCTGAATGGTATAGTTTGACATAGTGTTTCCTATGATGCATTTAGTCCTAATGAAAATTTGAAAATTCCACACGTGTTTACAATTTCAATGAGTGATTTCATTACCCTGAGTACACTCTCTGATGATTGGGACGTTGAAACTGTAAATACTATGCTTTCAGATTTAGAACCATCTGCTGCATTTTCTTACAGGGAATTGTATGAATACACACTGTACTACGATAGTATGTTTTGTTGCCAGCACTATGGTCATCACTTTTACATAGAACTAGTGTTCCACGCATTGTAACTCTTACCACCAATGGGAACATTGCCTGACACCACCGAAAGGTAGTTCTGCCACATTCGCACCGACATTTTCATACTTTTCAGGGTTCAATACATCGGACCCGATGTCATACTACTATAAGTTAGTATAGACAAATGCAATTGCGAGGAAAATTATGCTGACTAACACAAAGCTCATATATTCAGCAACTTTCATCTCAAAACTGTCTACACAAGGTTTCGACTATTAGAGGGACAAGATAGACACAAAATCCATCTGGGGGATGAAAGATTGGCAGGTTCAGGGAACAGAGGCTTTATTTAGAGCTTGCCTCATACCATTACAAATAATATTCCTGAACAGAACAGTGCAACAAACTACCTGCTACGGGTTTGCAAAAATTATAAACCTGAAAACACCATGCATCCCCTTACCCGTACCTATTTCAGGCATATAAAATGACACACTGATAAGTTAGGAAATGCTGAGTACAATGATACAGAATGGTGCATACAATTCTTCAACTCCCAATTGGAAGGGATGGTTTGTATTGGCCTGTCGACACAAATAGGTGTCAAGCAAGATTCAAGGGCACCACCAGAGGGTTTAGTATCCATAGACCTGACCTATGCTATGTACACACAGATGACCCAGGGGTAGTGACTTTTTATAGTGTTCGGAATTTTTGCCTAGAATGGCTAAAAACCTCAACACTACAACCAGTGAAACAACACTTGTCCCTTCAATCAGAAAACATGGATCTTTGGGATTTCTTGTTAGGTCCCAAGAAACTGTGTAAAAAGCGCCTCTTGTATGCCATCTACAATGAACTATGGAAAGTTTCCCAACAAGATGCTGCTTAGAGATTACGTGAAATTGATAGGATTAACTTAGAAAAGGCCCTGGCTGTGGTAGACAATGGTATGACCACACGTTCTTCATGTATTTATTCACTGAGCAACATTGTGTCCTCAGCAATTGACATAATGGAACAAGATTTGTCTATTCTACAGCATGGGCAATCTCAATTCCGCTCCATTATGCTTTTAAGCTGGATGCTCCAATCACTACGTTCAGGCCACATGCCATGGCAATACATTAACAGCACAAACGTATACTTGGCTTACAATCTGACCGACAGACCGTTGGCTATGGCACGCAGAGATGCAACATACACCATGTTGCTCATTGAAAAAGTTATCTTTCGCTGGAGCAGAGTCAAAATCTACTGAATGGTTAATTCATGGCTATATCACACTGCCAATCATGACATTTCAGTTCCAATCCTGCCTTAAATACATCCAGGCAGGCAGGTATGAAGCGTTTAGTGAAGGGTACATACAGGAAACCTGGGAGTTACCATATACATATAGGTGCAGAAATAAGGACACTGAAATTTTCTTAAGTGGTAAAGACTGCAGGAAGGCTTTAAGTGGGTCTTTAGTGTGCAAAAGAGTGTTGCTTCCATCGGTTGCGCCACCGGATATAGAAGCACTCCTGGCGCCTTTTCAGGCCCACGCGTGCAGTTTTTCACAGCGTATTCCCATGTTGATGACAGCATTTCTAGATCCTCCAAGGGATGCTTCCACTCCTGTATGAAGGGATATCGGCTCAACTACAGAAATACAGGCATCAGCATCAGGCATGCAGGCATCTAACTCTTCCCCGGCGGCTGCCGTGAGAACCAGAGATGACCACCTTTGCTCATTGGATATGATACTAGAAGTTCTAGAGGGGCTGCCATCTGCAGATACAATATTCAGCGATGTTGAGTCTTCAGCACAGGATTCTTAAAACATTCTGGACACTCTTGCGCTGGGAACCGTTTGGCAACTTTTTAAACATTTACTAAAATTGAAGGTCGAATCTGACTTTGTTTTACTTTTCTTCTCGGCTCTTACTGAGCTTCATGGCTTTCAAGGTGCTCAGTGCAAAAATCACAGTATATCCAAGTTTGGAGGGCCTTTCAAACGCTTTTTTAGGGAAAAATTACTTTTACAAATTTTAAGGCTGTTTAAGATGTTTTTTAGTTTGTCTATTATAAGTGATTGTTATGCCTTTTTATAATGCTAAATTTTATGCGATTCCTACATGCATAGGCAATGGCGATACTTTAATTACGATTCCTTAATAATCGCAATTAAAGAATTGCTATTGTCTATGTTCTTGCATGTGCCCCTTGGGCTTCTATCAGAATCCCTGTACCTGACGTACATAAACATGTCCCCAGGAACACCAGATTTATTCTGTATAAGGGTCACC
This sequence comes from Triturus cristatus, assembly GCF_964204655.1. Lineage (NCBI taxonomy): Eukaryota > Metazoa > Chordata > Amphibia > Caudata > Salamandridae > Triturus > Triturus cristatus. The sequence goes on from NC_140588.1 coordinate 1,044,298,981, forward strand.
ACTTTTTTTTCATCCTTGGCCAACTGCCAGCTGTGCATGATCGCACTTGTTTAGAGAAGCATTGGTGATTGTTTTCAAAACATTTATGATTGTTTGCAAAACATCCATGATAGTTTTAAAAACATATTTATTCTAGAAAAAGCTTTTTAGTGACCACTTTATTATAAAAGACCCTCACTCCCCCCTACAAATTAGAGGAGAATTCCTTGTAAGCTGAAATGGGGACCTGCATGGCGAATCTTCGACACACAGCAGTCTGACATCCCTTGCGGGTTGTCATCCGCATTGCAGGGGCCGGTCCTTCGCTCTAAAACATTAGGTGAAGGGCTGGTTCATCCCTAGGGGTTTGTTGGCTACAGATACACATATCTATATGCACGTACACCATCACATCCAGGTTAGGCTAGGTACATTTTAGCAAATTAGTTAGGGCGCACATTTTATAAAAATATGAAATTGCTACTGTTTTTCTCTGAACTGTTTCTGTTCATCTTATTAGCACTATGGTAGAAATGTATTTACTATTTACTATATTGGTACTAGCAATCTCTTTCATATGCTTCTGTCTCCTGATTGTCGCTGCACATATTTTTTGCACAAGGTTGCCGCTGGACCAAAAAATACTTATTGAAACGTCCTAATCGCCATCCTGTGTATTTTCTGAGAGAAAGCAAGCATGAGTGTCTGAGCAAAATGTACTGTACTGTTTTCCATGATCCCTGAGGAATCAGGGTTGTCATGTTCAATGGTTGCCAGAGACTATATACACCACGGTAGAGCACAGGGGGTGATAGTGGCACTGTAGAGCTAGCTGGTCTAAAGACTGACATATCCTGTGGGCGTGTACGGAAGCGGTTTCGGACACCAAGCCCTCAGTTTAAGTCATACAAACACGCAAGTCCTGGGGGACATTTGAAGTAAGCAGGACCATAGAAAGCTTGCAAACTCATACAGCAGGACTATCTCTTTTTAACAGATACCTTTCACAGTCAGAAAGCATGCATACTATGTATTGTAAATTACATACCATGTAATTAAAATAAAAGGTACCGTACACAATTGAAAATCATATGTTACCATACCATAACAACGTTATCTGTATACCTGGGGCGTGTTTGCAAATGAAAAAGGTCTTTAGGAATCCTTGGTTTAAGTAAAAAAAAAATTGTAAAACATACATAAAACACAGGCTACACACAAGATGAGGGATGACACAGGAGAGGAACCTCAGAGTGAACAATGAATGTAGGCATTTACTGAACATGCTATGGGAGTAACACAAACGTGCCGGGACACAGTTCCGAAAAACAAAGTGAAGTTATAGAAAGGCAGGTGGTAAGCATAGTGCTTAATTTGTAACATAATCAGTGCAGGGGCACTGCACAAAGCCCCAACTGGTGCTTTTAAATACCAGCCAGACGAATGCCAAGGCTGTGCACAGTGGTGTAATGAAACTTGAGGGGGTCCACCTGCTCTAATTTATCTAGTTGCCTTTTCCTTCCTAGCATTACGGAATTGTTCTAAACTGTGTTAGCACTAGCCTGCTCAGGGGCCCCCTCCCATTTTTTATGGATTACATTAAGCAAGGGGATAAGCGGCCACGAGTAGGTTGCCCTTACAGTCTTTCATTTAAAATGACCGGATCTACTTAGCAAGATGTAGATATTTCCTTGCCGAAGGGTAGGCCTTTAAGTGTTCTATAGGGAGTTAGGCCACACCCTGTGGCTTGGTGCATATGAATACATCTAGAGGGTCCTACCTATGGGATTAAACCACCGCTAGACACCAGGGTGAGACTGTGCACTCCATCAGGTTCTCTGCCATTTATGCTCCTTGATTCATGCCTACCCTAGTTTCATGAATTAGGAATACTGCTATAAGACTAAGGTTAGAACATGCTGTGTGAATGACGCATGCACCGATATTGATTTGCTTTCCAGAGCAGTACCCCCATCCTGAGCTGTCACCAGGTCGAGGTGGATCCCTTACCCAGCAGTAGCGGGTAAGAGCTTTTTTCTTTACTTTCCCACTCTTACATATTGAATATAATTATTAAAGCCACCAGTTATACCACTCTCCTACAGGTTTTTAAAATCTGATTGAAAGGTTCTGTTTCCATTCACCTTCCGAAGCAGACGAACCATGAACATTTCTGGTTCACATATCCTTTTTTTGTTTATTCACTTGAGCACTTAAAGCAGCCGCATCTGTATAGGTCCTGACGAAAGCCTTGCCTGACTGAGGGGCATTTCGGCTGAAACATGTTGACCACCACCTTCCACCATACAAATGCGGTTAGAATCCACACCGCTGGTGCACTGTTTTTAATCCTGGCAGTGGGAGCACCTGAATAAATCTTACATTCTGCGCTCGCTAGCCAGTTTTATTCTCACATTCCTCACAGTATACATTTTCTTTGCGCTGCGCCCTCGCTCACACTATTTTGTTCATCACATGTGGATTTAGAATATCCTGATAGAGTAGATATTAAAAACATCCCTGAGCTCCTCCCTCTCAGAGAGTGGGTTGTAGCCCTCAAAGGAACTAGGTTCTTCCTTTGAGAGGAGAATGCCATATGATGAAGCATGTCACCTTTGGTGAGTGAGGGATTTCGTCCTAATAAGGGAACTTCCCACAGGTAGGTCTTTGTGTTATAGTTTATGGCTTTTCTGTAGTTCTTCACCATACAATATCTTTTCTTTAACTTTCCATTCAAAATAGACCCAAGGATTCTACATTTGTTTTTGTAAGACGTATTGTCACCACTGCTCACCACACAACACACACAAACGTATAATATGTACATAGTTGACTGGTCTATTGTCAGCCCTCTTCAACCATTATAATTACCAAACTGATTTCTAATGCATCTCTAATATATTTTGCCTTTACAGCTCAACTTTTTGGTTCTCATCTCATGCTGCCTTTCATTTGTTAAATTTTAAAGATGTTCAGATTTCTTGACCTGTAATATTGCATCAGCTGTGGGTGTAGGGTTGCGACATAGCTCTTAGTGATGTCTTTGCTGTAGCAGCCTGCACGATGGCAACCTGATTAATAGTGTCAGACTTTGGGGACTTCTTGTCACTGCTTAATTTGAGCCAGTGGTTTCCGGTGCTCGACAGCAGCACTTAATTGTCAACACCGGCACTTATGACAGTGTGCCACATGGTGGCGCTGTCAGTCTACTTTAGAGATGAGCACAACAACAATTTATTATTCATGTAATATACATAAGAAATGACTAACACCAGCCGCCCAGGCCATTCTAATAGATTTGGGGGCCTGGAATAGTCTGAATAGTCACACTTGTAGGAGTGTGATGGTAAGTAGTTGTATAGATGTTGTCATTGTCATTGCTGGCAGGGGCACTAGGTGGTGCAAGCTGCAGTCGCCTCCTGATGAGGGCCCTGGCTCTTATTTTTTTGCAAATTAACCACTGCGTAATGGTCCAAGGGAAGGTGCAGATTCCAGAACTATTGCCTTTGCCAAAGCTTGTTAATATTGGTACAGAGATGCTTGACCGCAATTGTTGCTACTACAAGAGTGTATATTCAGGCAAGAATTTAGTAACTATTTCACAGTTCTGCGTGATGCAGCACAACACCACTTTCTGTCATCGTGGCACAGTGGTAGTTCTTCCATCCACGTGCCGTCCAGAAATTTGATTGGAATAAAAGGAACTCAATCCAGCAGAATGTAAGGAAAATATAGACCAGATGAGTTACTCATGCATGGAATTAAGAAACTTGGAGGACTGTAAAATAAATAAAACTCCCCTTCCTCATCCCTATTTTCACTGACATCTCATTTGCCTTCCAAACAGGGCATTTTCTGAGCATAAGAGGAATGCTCCTTACCTGTAATTCTCACCATAAACCACTGGTTCCCAACCTGTTGTCCGGGGACCCCTGGGAGACAGCAAAGCCTCCTCAGGGGGTCTTCAACTACTTGGAATATTAGATATTATTAATAGAATAATAAAGTGTATATAAATGCTAAATGTACAATGGAACATTTTTAAACATACTGTAAGTGTGAAGGAATTCGAAATTGGAGGCAAAACATGTATTTAGTGTCTTTAGCTTGATTTGTGGGAGCAGGGCAGGTGCATCAAACAGAATATAGTATGGACCATGAGTGGACGCAATTGAATTAAGAACAGCGTCAACCTTTCTATTGAAATTAAAAGTTTTATTTTCGTTTTCCCTATATGCGTTTGCAAATTAAATATAATGTGTCATCATTTGTGTAATTGTTTGATGGATACTTTTTTCTGCATTTTTGTGTATTGTTTTGCGGTTTAAATCATCGACAATACTTAGGCCAGAGTCCACAGATTCCAGTAATGACTCAATGGGGGTGATGGGTCCTCGGATTCCAAAAATGATTCAATAGGAGTCCCTGGGTTCCAGTATTGTTTATGTGGGGGGTCCACGGAAGTTAAAAGTGTGGGAACCACTGCTATAAACCTTTCTTAAACCTTAGCGAACTAACGCACTTTATATAGCGCTTCGTGCTAGACTTCTTACCACTTTTAAGTCTTGTAAATAACAAGTCTTACAATTACCTAATTTAACTAGGCTAATTTATCGCCCTCAGACCAATGAATGCTGAGTTGGTCTCCCCAGTTTTCAATGATGGCAATTAACTAATCTTGTCAACTGTGTGTCATATCGGTTCCCCACGCACACGTGTGCCATCCACACCCCACCAGCACACACATCATCATGTTCCCCTTCCTCCACCATTTCACCGCATCTTACCCTTTAAAACCCCCCAACAAAATAGATTTTCACCATACAAAAGCCCAGCCTATTGGTTTTGCCAAAAGTACCTTCATCAAGTTTAGTTAGGGTGCATGTTATGCATAAATATATACTGTCAGCAGAAATGGACCGCAGACCCATCTAGAGTGCCCAGTATTTTTCCTGCTTGGCCTAATGGCTAGGGCGGTCGACCTCGAATCTGGGGAACCGGGTTCGAGTCTCAGCAAGGACGCGTAACATCCTGTGATTCTGGGCAAATCACGTAATCTTCCCGTGACTAACAAAATTGAATGTGTCCTCATGTAACACAACTGGTGCTTGTGTAAAGCGCTCTGATACCTGATACCTTTGGGCAAGTTCGCGCTATATAAAACTCTGTAAAAAAACAAAAAAACTCAACACTTGTGACTATGCAGTCTCTAGCTCCACCTTTCATCACGATCACGGTTACTCATCAGTATTTGTCCCTTGTTGTTTTGGTCTGGCTAGAGACAGCTTTAGCTAGGCAACCTGTCTTCCACATTTACTTTGGCGCACACAACAGCATGCAGCTGAAGAAACGGGTCAGTCCACTTTTGCAACTGGCTCTCCTTCACTCTGACTGACAATATTTGACTGATCACATGTTCACATCCACCGGAAAAGAAGTGCACTTTCAGTGAGGGGCTGGTGGGCCCACACTTTTCTTTGCAAGTGACTTTTTTCTTACAAATCTATATCATTTTTCTTTTTGTTTTTATGACATCCATGCTTGTGTAAATTATGTCTTGAAGTTCTAGTAATTCAAGGCTAATAGCAAACTTTAGGGCCCGTATGAACCAATGCTTAAAGTACACAAGTCTGCTAGAAAGCACACAAGCCATCCAATTAAAATTAAAATGTGACATTTACTTTTTTTTTAATTCAGCATTTATTTTGCAAGCCTACGGCCGCCACGTATAGACGATGACGTACTTTCTTTTCTTCTTCTTTTTATTTTTTTCCTTATGTTTGCAGTAAAAGACTTTAAAAATGTAATTGCACAAGCTTCACAAGTTTGCGATGGCAAGATCTATTAACTTAGCCAATGCTTGTTTTCAATGAGCACCTTTTTTGTGAAAATCATCTCAATGCATTCCTTAGTTCCCCGCCTCCTGAATCAAGTGACCCTTGTTCTAAGCCCACCCTTGCCCCGCCCATTCACGTGGAGCACCGTCTCACATCCTTTACCAGATGCCACAGTGAGCAGGGGTCGCAGCTCTTTGGGAGTGAGCTCCGCCCTGCATTCACTCCCGCTTCTACACACGGAGCTGGCGGGGCCTTTCCAGCAGCCGCTGGCAGGCAGTCAGTTTCTGCCCGTGTATTTATTTTATTTTATTGCTGTGCAGAATGTTTGTAAACTGCATTCCAAGCTGACAACCAGATGACTCTTCAGGCCCTGCTATGGAGGAGTAAAGTGGCAGATTTATTGAATTTACTTTAAAAATTCCCTTAAACAGCTCAAATTAACCATCTTCAGCCCCATCAATGGCCGCCGATGGGGCAGCTGCAGAAACACGAACGTCAGATGCAAAATGGTAAAGACACAAATCAATTTTAGTTCAAGATTCAAGAACTTGGAGTCAGAGAATGGAGCCTGCATGGGAAACGGATCAACTCCACGCCAAAATCAGGACACTCACAGACCGAATGACTGACACACTCAGCTTCAATCGTATAATCCATTTATAGAGCGTTTTTTTATTGCTTAAAACAAATCTGCAAAAAACCTGTCCTCACCATTGAACAAGTTCATCTAAATCTGATCTGGGGACATTTCGGAAAGGACAGAGGATCAAGAGATCTCAACTCATTGTAACTGCTGTGGTCTTACAGTGGTTCTCTGCTGTTGTGTACTAGTTGAAACTGATTTACACTAGTTTTAATTGGTTATTTGAGGTTTCAACTGGTTCATATTGGTATAGCCTTGCACATTTCACATTACAGTTTCTTCTTCTAGTTTAAACTGGGTTTTACTGTTATAAACTAATCTGTTTACCAGAATGCTCTGTTTGTGGTATTAACTGATTCCTGCTGGTTTGAACTGGTTGACACTGGTTGTTAGTGCTGTAGTCTTGGGTCATATAATTCTAAAACTGAGTAATCATATAAATGCCCGTAATAGCTTTTACTGGTCAGATTAGTGTGACATTTTTCTGGTTCTGTCCTAATTCCTACAGTTTTAACTAATTCATAGTGGGTTTTTACACTAGTTATTACCAGCGTTTACTGATGTGGCCTAATACCAGTGGTATACTCGTTCACCCCGGTTTAAACCAGTTTCAACTTGTTTTAAGTATCGCGTAATGTTTTAATCAGTTCCTAGAGAAATTCATTGATATTGATACCTACTGCTTTTTCTTGTTTTTACTGTATGGAGATTTAGTGGTTCCTATTGGTTTTAGCTGCTATCACTTGTTGCGGCATGCCTGCACATTGGTCATACATGTATATCCCCATGGTAAGCCCGTATTTTGGCTGCAAGGGACAAAGCCTTTAGCCGTGAACTTCACATTCTACACAGGGACATTGGCCATATAAGGCAAGGAGTGTCCCTCTCCTGTTTGTTTCATCTACAGGACATAGTCTATTTCCATGACGTATACGCAACACACTTGTAGATATTGGACACATAGCCGTCTGTGACTACGTTATTGGTGATGTCATCCATAATATAATTTCTGAGGCTTTGTGTTGTCATGAGTAGTTCATTGGTGAAGGTATGGGTGCAGAGATAGCTATAACTGGCTATTTTCAGGTGTTTTAGGTTTTACTTTATAAAAAAACATCCTTACATCCTTTCAACTAAAGTTTTTAAAGGGAGCTATAGCAATTACGTCCAGTGCGCACGGCAGGAGCAAACACGTTTGGCCATTTCCATCCTCTCTGTAATGTCACAGGCTTTCCTTCACCATTGTAGTGACCTGGGGACAGGGCACTAGGACCCTGCAGCTGAACACTGGGGGACGAGAGGGAACCGGACACCACATCCGGTCAAGGGTGTGGGGAGGGACAGAAAGGGGACGAGAGGGAACGAGGGTGGACGTAGATGTAAGGAGCTCGTGCACAGAGAGTAATAAAGAAAGAAGACAACCCATACCTGTGTCCTTCGTCATTCCTGGGGGACACGACAACTGGCGACGACAGGTGGGATCCACAGAATTAAAAAATCGTCGTCCTCCCGAACGAAGCTGGCGTGACGAACCAGGAGCCCACCCTGGTCCGCCGGACGATTGAAGAAGAAGCGCGCCGATCGCCGATCATCGCGATCATCGCGCCGATCGCCGATCAGAGAAGCCAGGAGCCCACCCTGGTCTGAGGAAGCAGTGGAGCAGAAAGCGGCGCGGGAGCCCACCCCGGCCGCGGAAAAAGTAATGCGGTGAGAAGCGCAATTTAAATAATTAAAGCGCCCGCCTGTGGAGTGAGAAGCGCCAGCACCATAGCGTTTAACGAGAAGACTGAATGGGAGAGCGCGCGCTATTTGAATGAACTCTCGCGAGAGCGGCGGCCATCTTTAAGTCAGGCAAAACGGGCCAATCAGAGCGAAAAACAGCACAGCGGCCATTTTGAGGTCAGGCAGCCACTGGAATCAAAAGAAAAAGTGAAAAAGAGAGGAAAAAGACGCAAAAGAAAGGAAAAAACAGTGAAACAAAGCAGAATACGGCAGAAATAAAAAGACAAATAAAGGAAAGAAATAAAAATATACAAATAAATAAATACAGAACAAGGTAGAAGGAAAATGAGCGACAATGAGGAGAAGACGATCACGCAAGCCATATTCCGCAGGCCTCTACCGTTCAGCCTGTCGGAGACACAGGCGGGCATCCGGTGGGAGAGATGGATAAGGAAATTTGAGCGCTACATGAGCACCACGGATGTCCCGGATAGCAAGCAGCTGCACCTGCTTCTGAATCTTGCAGGGGATGAAATAGAGGATCTATTGTTAACATTTCCCGCTGATCAAACGGCGGACTACAAAGGAATGATAAAGTGCCTCACTCAAAAGTTTGACCCTCAACGAAATGTTGATTTCGAGAGATACACATTCAACGCTGCGTGCCAACAAGGAGAAGAGAGTCTAGATGATTTTGCAACGAGATTAAGAAAATTGGTCACATACTGCGAGTTCGACAAATTTGACAATGAGCAAGCAATAAGACTGCGCATCATCGAAGGCTGTAAATCGATGGAGTTCAGAGCACGCGTCTTGAAGGAACCAACGACGCTGGAGAAAATATTGACCTTGGCTCGCACGGAAGCAAGGGCCACAGAGCACGCCAAGCAGATGGAGTTAGGAAATGAGAAGAAAGTAGCGGTGGCACATCGCATCACTGGGAACTTCAAAAAGAAAGAATTCCAGGCGCAGACTGTACCAAAGAAGGGCGAACAGACATGCTACCGGTGCGGCCTCAAATTTCCACACGTCGGTGCCTGCCCTGGGTCAAAAGTGCAGGAAGTGCAACAGGGACAATCACTTTTCAAGCACGTGCATGACAAGACAATTCAGGAGTGAAAGAGGCAGAACAATGAGACCGAGGATGACAAGTAACAGGTACGCACGACACATGGAAACAGCAAATCGCAGCTCCTCCGAAGAAGCAGAAGAAAGAGAAGCTCCGGTGTCAGAAGCAAGATTATATCTCATGTCAGATGCACCAAGAGAAGGGAAAGAGACAGAACACATTCATCTTGTGGAGAAAAAAGAAATAAAGAAGACAGCAACGGTGGACATCGGCGTAGGAAGCCACCAAGCTAAGTTTGTACTTGACAGTGGATAGTCAAGTTTGGGGTGTTTAGACAGGGGAGGCTTAAAACATGGAGGATGTTCCTACGGTGGAAGCAATCTTTTATCCACCAGATGCTGTGATTTGATTTTGTTTTATAAAGCTTGCAAACACCCACAAGGGTGTTCTGACACTGTCAAGGGAAGAGAAGGCACCTGACGTATAACTGAAGGAGATGAGTTTTCAATAACCTGCGAAAATGTAGGAGATTAGATTCGGCAGGGTACGCCGAGGGAAGATTGTCCCATGTCTGAACAGAAAAGCACACACGCCAGTATGCGCTATGCTGAATTTTGGGTTGATTGCAAGATGTAAGAAGCTGGAATGCAATAATATGGTAGAGAAATATCAAAAGAATACAAATGTCATGGAACTGCTGGGAACAGAGCTATGTACAGCTTAATGGAAGAAACAGAACTTTACAGGGTGTCAATGAAGTGTAAAAAGATGAGAAGGAATCGGATGCGGCTGGCACAGGTAAGAGCGGTGGGGCAGCGGGGCCGAGGCAGCGCAATGGGAGGGAGTAAGTCGACAGGCGACGGGACTCGGTGATGTGGCAAGTGCAAGGTAAGGGCTTTTATTTATTTTTTTATTTAATTTTACCTATTCCGTTGTCTGTCGATTTACCTCCCCATGACTGCCCCCCCCCCCTCCCCCCCCGCTGGCCCCCCACCCTGCCCCACCACTCTTAACTGTGCCGGTTGCGCCTGGAAGAAATCCTAACATATTTATGAAGACCTAAAATGAGCCGGGCCCCCTACATTCTGTATAATTTGTAAGCTATGAGAAAGGAGAGTCGGAAGCCCAACAAACAGAGGGGCTTATTTAAAAAACCCTTGCGCCGTCTGTACATAATTTTTCCCATATTAAAAGTGATGCACCGGCGGAGCAAGGGGCTTTTAAATAAACCCCAGAGAGTTGAAGTAATTTAACATGTTGGTAATGAGGGACTGAAAGAACTGGACAAACAAGGCATCATTTCCCTCAAGACCTTTATCATAAAAAAGCAAATGGAGAGGGGTACTTTAAAGTTTTTATGTGTATGAGATGGAAAAGGGGCAGGAGATTGTCAAATGATGCGCTTCATGAAATAATGACCGTAACAGGGAAGAAAGCACTCAAAGTAATGGAATTATTAGTAAGTTATCTGTGCATTACAGCAGTTCAGAATCATTTCCGGGTCTTTGTACTTGTGTGGTTGTGCATGTTTCCAGTTCTATTCAGATGCTGGCACATGATGATGATGGTGAAAAGTTATGCACATTTGTAGAGCCCACTATCACCCTGGAGGGCATCAGTTCTCATCACTGAAGAAGGGCAGCAGAAGAAGGCGTGGCTACCTCAGCCGAACCCCAGTTCCTGCATTCATCACTGCAACCAGAAGTGCCTTTTAAAATCATGCTCTTGGCCCTTCACCTGCTGGACTCTTCCAAACTTTATACCACAGGAGTCCTATGCGGGTCACCTCAGATGCGTGAAGGTGACGAATCCACAAAAGGGAAATTGGAAGAGTTTTAGACTAAAATCCTTGGTGCACAACGGAGAAAGTTAATGGGACTATAATGATGATGAATATATTCATGCAGCATCGGTCACAATGAATAACAAGTAGGTAAGGTGAAAAGCTAGAAGTTTATTCCAAGTAATGATGCCCCGCGCTGGTCATCGCACCCACTGCCTGCCAGATCGTCAACCGTCTCTCATTCCGTCCACCCTCGACGCTCGACTTCCACTTTCCACGATCATGAGAAGACGCATGTGAGAGCCAGGCAGAGATGCTAACTAACCAATATGACACAAAAGAGGGCCAGAGGAGATTTAAAGACCAGCAGGGGGTGACCACCCTTTTCAGAAAGAGAAACCCCAAGAAGGCCCCTGGATCTAGAAGATGTGGGGGCATATGTATCAAGCTAATTTTTACTCGCAAACGCTGCGAATCGCAAAATACAGCGTTTGCGAGTAAAAATTCGCAAAACGGGATGTATTAGGCAAAATCCCATCGCAAAATTAAGGAATTGCTAATTTAGCGATTTCTTAATTTTGCCTAACCATTTAAGAAATCGCACATTGCGATTTCTTAAATGATATGTAAAAAGCACCCAAGTTGTGCGAATTATCCTTAAGAAATCGCAAATTACCACCAACTTCCAGTTGGTGGTAATTTGCGATTTCCTTTCAAAATGCACTATTTTTAATTTTGCAAAGTGCCACGTGACGCTCATACATGCCCTTAGGGCATGTATGTGCGCCATATGCACACACATGCTCATTTCAGGGGTGCATCAGGGTGTCATCATGACACCCTTGCACCTTTGAAATTATTCTCAAATAGCGATTAGCAAATTGCGAATTCGCTATTTGAGAATTACTTCCCATTCATTCCTATGGGTCTCCTGGCCCATAGAAATGAATGGGCAGGTATTCCTTAATTGCGATTTCGCAATTTGCTAATCGCAATTAAGGAATTTTAAGAAATCGCAAAAAGTTTGCGAATTTTTAAATACATCCCGTTTTGCAATTCTCAAATAGCGATTCCTTAACAATCGCTATTTGAGAATCGCAAATGGTGATGTTGATACATATGCCCCGTGGTGGAGTGCTAAGGGGGTGTCCTTCACCCACCCGAAGGTGGCATGCTTCATCCTAGGGAACCTCCTCGCATTATGAACCTGGTCATAATGCGGCCTATGACCTCCTCTCTGAGAGGGAGCTCAGTGTTAGAAAGAGATATCCTAAAACCTCTAGATGAGCAGGGTGTGTTGAGGAGTGAAAAAGAAGGAAAGTGTGTGGGAAGTAAAACTAACTCCCAAGATATGCCGGTCAGGGATCCACTGGTGGATGTTTACCAGCAAAAGATGAGTTCTTTCAGAATAACATGCATATCATTTAAACATTGCACTTGTGCATACGGATTGAAGCATTGCCCTTCCTGAGCGGGTGACTTAGGTGATGGTAGGCAGGTGCTTCATGGTGGCTTCCCCCTATGCGGATGTCTACTTTCTTGAACTACGATGCCAGATGCCCTACAAGATTAAATAACATTCAACACTGAGAGTTGGATGATGGAGCAACATGTCTGACGGTTGGAGGGGAGTGGGTAGACTTAGAGGTGGGGAGGGAGGAGAGGGGGTATTTTGTTAATCCATTGCCTGTTGGGATGGATATGAGTGAGGACTAGCACAGATGCTTATGAAATTGACTCCCAAGATAGAGATATAGATCACAATTCTCCTGGGACTGATGTTAAGATAGATGAATACAGGAGCACTTTACGAAGCGGAGAAGTTAGACGAGACGATGTTTATTGGAATGTATAATCGTTAATGTAAATGTCGCTAATTAATTCAACCATGAGTGGGCACTGTTTCATCCTTGGTATAACACCTGATTGATGAGCTGTAACTGAATAAAGTTTGTTTACAAAAAAAATATATCATTTAAACATTGCACTCACTCCAAAGGTTCGCCATAAAGCATAGGGAACCTAAAGAATTAAAATATTCATCCGCTTGGCCCGATCGAGCAGACTGCCACTGAGCCTTACGGTTTGCCTGTCGGCTCGTTTACTTACTCTACCTTCATGGGACATTGGAAAGACCAGGGTTTAAATGAGGGTGACATTTCACCAAAGGTGTTTGGTGGTTTTAAAATCAAAACACTGGGGTGGTTTGAAGACAGAGCGTCATTCAAGGGAAGAAATATAGCCACTAATATGTAAATAGCTGTTGAGGAAAAGGATGTATTTGGGTGGGTAGATCAAGCAAGATTCGGTGTCATTATTAAACCTTGTTCGTCAGCTCCAGTTTAGTTGGATATAGAACGCGTAGAGGAAGACTCACAATTTATGAATGTGATCGGCAGAAATCTGTCGTTAATGTAGATCGATGATGTTGGTGTTGAAAACATTGATTTGCTGTTGAAGGATTACTCCTCAGTATTTTAAGACACAATTGGGTGTGGATAAAATGGCGGATAATCATATGCAATGTTTGTCAAGAATGATTATTATGTTATAAGAGTTGTCATTTAACAAACCCCATTAATTAATGTGGAAGTGCCTAAGCAACCGTGGGACAAAATGGCAATTGACTTCCTATGACTATTTAATTGATCAGAAGTATTTTATTGTCCTTATTGATTATTTTCCCAAATAGATTTATTTTAAATAAGTACGGGAGATTACAACTGAGTCAATAATCAAGTTCTTATAGAAAGTGTTCTTGTTGGAAGGTGTTCCAAAGATTTTGGTCTGAGATAATGGAACCCAGTTGGAGTAATTGAAAATGAGTAAATTTCTAAAGGAAAAGGGCATCAATCACTACAGAGTTGCTCTATACTCACCACATTCTAATAGGCTAGCATTTGAGAGCAGGAGAGTGGTAATATTCCCTAAATGTGTGTGTGAACAACACTGATAGCAATAATTTGCTGTACGTTTTTCTATTTCTCCTTCTTTATCTTTCTTATCATCCACACGTATAGCTACTTCATTTGCTTCATGCCTGTTGCTAGTACGAGACAAAATGATGGATCTCTCACCCTTGGCAATATCAATCAGCTCACACAAAGAGGGATAACATCTACATAACTGTCTTTCCTGTATTTATTTCCTAATGCAACCTAAACCTAATTGATCAGGTAGGTATGTGTCTATATTGCTATCAAAATCACCGGTTGCTGCTAAAATCTATCAAATGTTACTTCACTGCCTTGTTTACATGAAAAAGAAAATGAATCTCTCAATGACTACATTGGGTTCTTCACAAAATTGTTTCTCCAGTTGCATAACAGCTTCACTATGATCATCCCAAGGACCATCCTCAGGAAGTGCAATGTCTGGTAGATGTTCAAACATTTCTTGAGCAGCAGCGCCCAAGCAGGTTAATAAAGGTGTTTTTTCTTTCTTTCAGGATGAAACTTATTGGCATCAGTTGCCAAGTGGTAATTTCCAAAGTTTCTATACCGAGTACTCCATTAACCTTACTTCAGTCCTCAGTCGATGACAGCTGCAGTTTGCAAACTTAAAATAGTATGGCAGAGTATGTATGTCATCAAAGGATAGAACTTCTGAAAATAGATGCCAAAGTGGTGTTTGATGTGTTACAAATGGAACTAGTATCGTTGATGGGCAACAAAATGTCCGTCACAAAATGGCCTTCATAATACAATTAGTGCTATTTCCATGAAGAGTAGAGCTTGCACTGACAGCCTGAATGATAAATTTAGCCTTAAAATGTCCACCGTGTAAAGTCCACGCTTCATTAATATAAAAAGAGGTTTATTGATCACAGCACAGTACAAATAGGACTGCATAAAACCAAGTCCACTGGTAACTGTCCCAACCTGGATTCTAGAAACCACAAGACAAACTAGCCTTTCTACACTTGAAGGTAAACATTTCACCTACAAAGGCAATGTATAGTGAAACATTTTAACTTTGTGCAATACATATTTATAAATTCACTGAAAAAAACAAATATTACAGGAATGTTATATTAAGGAAATAAAATAAGAAAAACTTAGAAATTCACTGAAAAAAACAAAGGTTACAGGGACGTTGTAGTTAGGGTCAGATTTCACCCGTACAAAACCAGAAAAATTCAGCCGTTATAGTTCAGGAACTAACTATAACTCGCTCCCCCGCAATGCACTGCTCATGACCTCACATATTACGTCCCTCATAACATGGTCAGTGACATCACTCATAACATCACTGATGAGATCTCAAATGAAATCACTGATGACATCAATTAATTCTTTTTTTAAAAGGAAGGTGTGTTGCATGGCCCCCCTTCCCTGGTCCATTTTTGTACCTAGGGACCCATCCCCCCGGGGCCCAGCCTTTTCTTTTTAAAAAAGAATATTTATTTAAAGGGAGGAGGGCCATCTGGCCATTCTTCTGGCCTATTTTCAGTGGAGGGGACCCATCCCCAGGGCCTGACCCATTTAAAAAAATATTTTGGTGAAACCAAACATAGGAGTGGGGTAGCGTGGCCCCCCTCTTGGGCTGATTTGGGTCTGGGGACCCCATCCCCCGGGGCCCAGCCTTTTATTTATTTTTTGTATATTTATTTAAAGGGAGGGGACCATGCGGCCCCCTTAACAGGCCATCTTCAGCCCCAGAGACCCCGTCCCCTGGGGCCCGAACTGTAGGGTGGGTGTCCTGATCCCAACCTAGGGCACCCACATTTTCGATGTCGGGGTAGCCTCAAGGCCCCCGCAGTCCCTGCTGGTTTCCCGCCTCCTTCAGGAACCGGCATTGATTTCACACCCAGGGAGCTGATAACATGCAGCTCCTTCAGTGTTGAAGAAATGTGTCTCTTTCCCTGCTCGCTTCACACCGGGAAGGGAAACATACACTACTTTGCTTTCAGCAAGTGAGAGCACCCACCAAGCCATAGCAAACTGCAATGTCATAGGGGTGGGCACACCCGGGACATTGCTGGAGCCGGTCCTGAGGGGTGGCGGTCCCCAGGGCCTTCTAGGGCTCGTGGAGAGGGGCTGCACGGCAGGGGCGTAACAAAGGCCCGCGCATTGCAGGGGGACCCCCCACTCCAGGGGCCCCCTCAGCGAGCCAGCAAGCACTACCAGCCATCAGGTATTTGTAATTGAAAGGTTACGCGCATCGCCGTCGTTCGTTGCACCAGCTACTTTCGGAGCTGCCTGCACCCAGGTATACGCGTGTATGCTCAGGCATGTTGGAGCTTCTGACACCATGCTTGGCACTAGCCGAGATGGTAGGAGGAGATGCGTTCCATTCAATAAAACAGCGCGAGCCTGCTGCGCGGAGTTATTGTTTTTTTCTGACATTTTAACAATGTCATAATCATTTTGTGGCTACGGCTGGTTTTATCTTTTTTTCCAGGCTCTCTGATGGAAAATGTTGACAGCCACTTGTGCTTGTTCTCAAAAGCAGTTTACGGCAGCACGTCCAATGAGGCGTCTTCCAGTCTGCGACAATTTCCTTTCTCTTATGGTGCTTTATTACTAACTTCAGTGTATGTCTTTAACCAGCAAATGTTAAAGTTTGTGCGAGTACATCTGCAGTTGAAAGAATTACTTAAATAGTGCTCTTCACAACAGGAACCAAACGCCAACTACAACTATGAACACTCTTTTTCTTATCACGGTGCTGGGCGCAGGCACAGAGAGAGTGGGGGGGTGGCGTCCTGTAGTCGATAGGGGGCTCAGTGTCAGTGCATTATGCGTATGCTGCTGACCAGCATTTACAGTGCTGTCAGCGCACGACTTACAGAGATGCTAAAATGCATGTTTTTAATTTTACCAGCCTTGCTGCCCTTTGCCCCCAAGAAGGCATTGCTGGGGCTCAGCGGGCTCTCATGAAACAGCACGCAGAGTGCCATGTAATGAGTAAAAACTGCGAAGACCCAGGGCGAGGAACTCCAGAAGAGAACAGACTATGGCTCTCCCCATGCTCCGATACATTTACATTGCAGCTGTAGCCGTTTACTCTCCTCCCTGCCTGAGGCAGCAAGACACAAAGCTAGCCGGCTAGGCTCTCAGCTTTGAGACGCACTCCCAGGCACTGTGGAAATGTAGCTCTCAGGTGAGTCACCTTAGAATTGATACCTTTCGAAGAGAGACATTACTGCTCATTAATTGTTGTTAAGAAAATGTCTGCAAAGGCCTAGAGCGGATGCCTAACAGAACTGGGAACAAAATGTTATTTATTGATTTGAAACGTGCCATTTCTGTATATGTTTACTTTGAGTATTATTCATGGATCACCTCTGGAATACCCTTTAAAAGTGCTTAAGTGGTCAGAGATAAAAGTAGATATGTGGCGCGCTCTCTTTGGAGAACTTCCGGTAATACCCCCCGCCACATCACTGCCCACCTGAGAGACCTGCACTGACTCCCCGTCAACAAGACGATCACCTTCAAGCTCCTCACCCATGCTCACAAAGCACTCCACAATGCTGGACCAACATACCTCAACAAACAACTCACCTTCTACACCCCGAACCGCCAGCTTCGCTCCGCTGACCTCGCCCTCGCCACCATTCCACACATCCACTGAACGACCACCAGCGGCAGATCATTCTCCCACCTCACTGCCAAGACATGGAACACTCTCTCCATCCACTTGTGGCAGACCAAGGACCTGCTTACCTTAAGGAGACTTCTCAAGACCTGGCTGTTTGAGCAGTAGCAGCACCCCCCCCCCCCTTAGCGCCTTGAGACCCTCATGGGTGAGTAGTGCGCTCTACAAATGATTGATTGATTGTTTATGTGGTGGGGGGAATGTTAATCGCGGATTTGCACACTTTGTATTGATTTTAAATTGTGACTGCGCTTTTATTAGAATTATTTGCACTAACCTGTCTGGCATTCAAAACTACCTGTAAATTAAAATTACGCCACTAAACTTTTAGACTGACCTCGCGGTGTTCCTTTCTGAGGTCAGCAGTCTAGTCTTTCTCTCGACCTGCCCTACTTAAGCGGCACGCTGGCGTGGCCTCGCGCCAAAGCTACATGATTGTTTATGTGGTGGGGAGAATGTTAATCGCGGATTTGCACACTTTGTATTGATTTTAAATTGTGACTGCGCTTTTATTAGAATTATTTGCACTAACCTGTCTGGCATTCAAAACTACCTGGAAATTAAAATTACGCCACTAAACTTTTAGACTGACCTCGCGCTGTTCCTTTCTGAGGTCAGCAGTCTAGTCTTTCTCTCGACCTGCCCTACTTAAGCGGCACGCTGGCGTGACCGCGCAGCGGACGTGCGCAGCAGGCGCGCCGCTGGCACGCCTAAAGCAAGCCCGTCTGCGCCCGTCCGCGCACCGGCCTCGCACAGCGCCAGCCATACTGCTCAAATTAATGAAGGAGGTGATCGCCGTAAGGACATTAGCTATTCCAGTGAGGCGCTAAAACAGATTGGTAAGTTAGCGAGTGATAGGACTGGCACACCCCATTTGGAGGGCACAGCTAGTATCAAGGCTGACTTTGTTAGGAAAGATGTCATAATGGGAGGGTTGCTCAACGTTAGATCTCTACCAAAGCACCAGGTGGAGATCCAACTGTTGCTCGAATTTCACTGTCTAGATGCCCTTTTTATGACTGAGACCTGGACACGTTTGGGTCTGGAGGTGGAATTAGGCCTGGCTTGTGCTCCGGGCTATAAAATTCTACATAAACCCCGAAGTGGAGGACGAGGAGGTGGTGTGGGGATTATTTTTAGGGAAGCCCTGGACTTCATTCAACTGGAGATTGATGAAGTAGAGGGCTTCGAACTTTTTGGTTTTTCACTTAAAGATCCTAAAGGCTGTGTACTGGCGGGTATTGTCTGTTATAGACCGCCAGGAACGGTGAGTTTATCTCACCTGCAGGGATTAATAGACGTCATCTGCAATATGGCCCTTACCCATTCTAATCTGTTTATATTGGGCGATTTTAATTTATGGTGCAATGGAACTTTGGACTCTGGACATAGTAATCTTATCCAGGCCTGTGAGAGTTTGCAATTGCGCCAGTGGATTAGTGAGGCTACCCACAAGGGGGGAAACATATTAGATTTAATCTTCTCTAAGGAACAAGCCTTGGGAGCAGTAGAGATCCTCCCGGTTGGCTGGTCCGATCATCACTTGGTCAAGTTTCAGCTACTTGACCTGAGAGGAGTACGGCCCACCACCAGAGAGGCTAGGGTGTTCAGGAGTAGAGATTGGAAGGGACTCCTCAAAAGGAAGACCAGCTCCTCCTCTGTATTTTCCCTTGGGAACGTTTTTAATAATGAAAGAACAGTGGAAGATAATTATACGAATTTCTGTGACCAGATTGAAAGCCAACTTGCCCAAATCGCCCCCATAAAAAACCGTAAGAAGATAAGCAGGCCGTCTGCCTGTTGGTACAATGATCATCTTAAATCCTTGAAATTGATCTGCGGCAGGCAGAAAGAAAATGGAGGAAGACTTATTCGGATGACGATAAGTCTTCCTGGAAGGCTATACTAGTGGAATACAGGAAGGAAATCGCTGTGGCCCAATCTGAATATTTTGCTAAAATTATTTTAAACTCTAAAAATAACTCTCGAACAATTTTTAAAATAGTGAAAGATATGACTGTCCCTGAGTGCACACAGTCTAAAATCATGCCAACCCAGTCCCTGTGTGATAGTCTAGCAACTTTTTTTATGGATAAAATAAGCAACATCATTGATGGATTAAAGATGAATGATCCTCCTAGGAAAGATGGCTCTACTGTCAAAATTAATGAAATGAGGGAGCCGGGAAGGGTAAAAAGGACAGAGATAGGCCTAACTATCTTGAACCACTTTGAGCCATTCTCGGAGGAGATTTGTAATAGAACTGCTGCAAATGTGTCTTCGGGATCCCCTTTGGATCCTTTTCCACATAAAATCTGAAAGGAGTTGGGTTCTGAACACTTTCCTATATTGCGTCAGATTTGTAACAGCTCTTTAGCCTCTGGATTAGTTCCAGTGGGTTGGAAAGGACAGTGGTTACCCCACTTTTGAAAAAAACGACTTTGGATCCGACCTGCGCCGCTAATTATAGACCAATCTCTCTTCTACCATACCCGATTAAAATCATTGAATGACTGGTCAGCAAAAGTTTGTCTCAGTTCCTGGAATCCAACTTCAGGCTAGATAATGTTCAGTTTGGCTTTCGACCTGGCCATGGAACTGAGACTGCTCTAGTGACCGTATTAGATGATCTCCGAATGAGAGCAGACAGGGGGCAATCAGGCATTCTCATTTTGCTTGACCTGTCTGCCGCTTTCGACACGGTCAACCATGATATTTTGCTGACCAGGTTGGAAGAAGTTGGGGTGTCAGGGATGGCTCTAGAGTGGTTTCGCTCCTATCTTTCTGATAGGTGTCAGGCGGTCTCTCTCCCGCCATATCAATCTAAGTTCTCCAATGTTCACCATGGCGTCCCACAGGGATCGGCAATAAGCCCTATTCTTTTCAATGTTTACATGCGACCCCTGATTGAAATTATAAAGGCGCATGGTGTGAAGTTGGTGAACTATGCCGACGACACCCAAATCTTTTTTTCCCTAGAGGGAAATCAGTCGATTCCTTTGACAGCCTTCCATGATTGCATGCAGAATACTGCATGTTGGCTAAGAGCTAACTCACTTCAATTTAACTCAGATAAGACTGAAGTTTTATACTGTACTACAGGGAGGGTTCCTCCCCCTTTTCCTGGAAATCTTTGGCCCCCTTCATCCACGTCTACTGTGGTTCCGGTCACAGCTGTACGTAATTTGGGAGTTATGCTTGATGCTACCTTAACTTTGGAAACGCATGTAAACAAGGTGGTAGGGAACTGTTTTTCTGTGATCAGAGCTCTGAGGAAGATTCTCCCGGTACTACCAGCGACGGCCAGAGCGCTGGTCGTTGGTAGTATCATCCTCAGTAGATTAGACTACTGTAACGCCCTACTGAAGGAGGCCCCTAAATTTTTGATTGGCGGCTAAACTGGCTCTGATGAAACCACGATGTTCATAGGGCTCGTTGGCCCTTGCAGAGCTTCATTGGTTGCCTTTAATGCAGAGGGTCCAGTTTAAATCCTTATGCTTGGTTTTTAAGGCCTTGCATGGCCTTGGACCCATACCACTTCAAGAGACCTATACATGGTATGCACCAACAAGGTGTATCCGCTCTGCCACTGCTTGTTTGGTGAAAGCTCCGAAGATTCGGAGAGTCAGGTCAGGGGGCAGGGCCTTCAGCTTTGCTGCAGCTAAGCTCTGGAACAGCCTTCCTCTGGAATTTAGACAGCCTCATGATCTTATGCAGTTTAGAAAGAAGATTAAAACTTGGCTGTTCCCTAGAGCTTGACGGTCTTGGAACTATCCCACTTGACCTATTTTCGTTTTTCCCCCTACCGTTTGATGATGAGTCATGTACTATAGCGCCAAGTTACCCGTCGGGTGATAGTCGCGCTCTATAAAAACCGTATACAATACAATACAATTGGTAATACAAACAGATTTCTAGTGTCCTGGGATTGCGTCACAGTGCAGCCCTTTCTGCCAGAGGGTTGACCCTACAGTTACAGACACCCATCCCTCAAAGGTGATCAGATGCACGTGCCCTTAGTCCAGGTACTGCCATGTTTGGGTGTCTGCTTGGTTCCCCAGCCGTTGCCCACAACACTTGAGTGCTATCGAGGTAGCTGAATACCAGCCTGTCACCCCGCTTTTGGTGAAACTGGCTCAGAGGTTGAACAGTGGACCACCACTGAAAAACATAATTGTGCTGAAATTATAAAAATGTCGCACATAGCAATTGGAAACCTTGGCAGCTGTGTGGATGCCTTACAGCCCCGGTGCAGGATTCTAGTTGTTTTTGTTTTCGTTAAGGTCTGAACCACAGGGAAATCAGGTGAACGCATGGCTCTCATGCTCCTGTCCCCACCTCCCCCCCAACAACATAATGACTGTCAGTGATGCTGCTGACCACCCTTCTGTCATGTTGTGCACACCCAGGGAGCCGAGAGGCCCCATGTACATTATACCGCTTACAAAATAAAACTGAAACTTCGCCCGCCCACTGTACCACGTTGTCAGCAGCCAAAGAGAGCCTTTCTTTAGCTCTGGGAACAGCAGCCATTCTGGGACCGCAATAATGAAGAGGTCAGTAAAAATGAATCATATCCCAAAGAGCAGCACTAAGCTAAATGCATGCTGCAAAGATCAGTTGCTTTGCACCAGTTTCAAGAGCTCCTTGTTCTTCAAATGGGTGAAATTTCTGGTATTTATGTTTCCCTCACCGTCATTGCTTGATTTTGCTCGAGAGAAAGTGTCACTCAAAGTCATTGAAATGTCACTCATAATTACACTGAAATTATGAAAATGTCCCACAAAGCAATCTGAATTTTGGCAGCTATGCGTCGCTGGACTTAGTATTCTTTTTAACCGATCCGACCAACACAAATAAACACCAGCAAAAACCAGCAGGATGAGGGGGGGTAAGTGGGTTAAAGGAGAGGGGCGAGCGCAACTGCTTGTTTTAGTTGTGTTGGCATTTCACGTTGCCCACAGTAATATAATCGAATGTTTTAACTTCTGAGCAGCAGTTTCTTCGCAAGTGTGCCCTACACGTATCTTTTGACATCAGAACTCTGCCAGCAGCAGAATGAGGGAGAAGGGTTCCCATTGGGAACCCTCCTGTTACTTTATTAAGATCTAATGTTGAAGGTCTCAGCATTGACAACATCATTTCTATTCTTTCACTTCTTTCGGAATCTAAAGAGCATGCGCTTATGAAGTAGTGTTGTTCAAAAGAGTAGTTTGTGCCCCAGAAACTGAAAGGTTTTATGACAATACACATCTCTTTTTGTGGGTAAATGTACAATTATTGAGGATGTTCCTGCTGGGGACGTAATGCAATGTGGGGCTGGGGCATGGAACAGATGATTCCATACAATTGCACTCCCCCCTGCCTATACTCAACAAGTCGGCCCTCATTACGAGATTGACGGTAACAAGTGAGTCCCACAATAACCAGGTCATGACATTTTCTGCACTCATCTTAATGTATTTTTCCAACACATATACATTCCTTTTCCAAGTAAAACGTGTAATCGTTGCAGGTGATAATTTTTACATCAACAAATGCAGAATGACTGCTCCTTAGCACTCGTAATAGGGACATGATATGCTTTTAGAAATATGTGTTATGTTATTCCAAGTGGCATGTGCCTGTTATTGGTATGACCCTATCCGCTCTGGGTTGGCTTGTTCATGACTTCTAATGTGGACATGGTTTATTATCCTGAATAATTATACATTGAGCGCAATACATGTCTCAGAGGTCATTGATGTTACATTTCAGAGTTGAGAGGATAAGTTGGCAATATGAAATTTAAATGCTAAAATGTGCCACATGCATAAACAACAGTTGATGGACAGAATGCAGAACAATGTCATACATTCACCCAGTACAGAGATCTGGGCCTAAATCCACCGTTTTCTTGCTCACCATGCCATTCCAGTTTGAACCCAGCCATATACAAATCAGTCTTGACCCTGTGCCTCATGGGGACAGTCCAGCCCGAACTGCCAAGCCAGGTCCTCTCTGGACTGGAATGAAGCATCCTAGGACCGGTTTCGGAGTTTCACACTTCATCATCCAGGATAGCTTGATTCCAGTGGCATGGAGAGCACGGGACCTACATCTGGGCATACCCGTACCACTCGGGGTGACAAATGCAAAAACAACAGGCCACCTCAAGGGGGTCAAAGACATCGATGCCCCAAAGCTAAAAAACGATCAGGTGGTGGCATTAATGTTTGCTGACGATACCCTCTTATTGTCAAAATCGCCAATGGGAATCCAACGTGCCCTGGACAGCTTTGTCAATTTTTGTTACAAAAGGGGGTTGGAGATTAACACACAAAAGACTAAGTTTATGGTCTGTAATCCACCAAAGACCAGATGTGCCAATCCCTCCCTGAACGGCATAGCTTTGGACAGGGTAACTGTATTTGAATACCTGGGTATCACGCTCACCGAGAGAATGGATTGGGGCCCACAACTGGCTAAGGGTAAACTCAGACTTGCGCAAACCGCAGGTGGTATTTTAAAACTCCACAGGGTATCCACCTCTAAGCCAGTTGCTTCTATTATAGAAACAGATAAAGCACAAGCACGGGGAGCAATTTTATATGGGGCGGAATTGTGGGGACATTCTACGGTGACAGGCATTAGTAAGACTGAAAATCTATTCCTAAGATCACTGTTGGCTCTTCTATCTAGTACCCCTCTTATTCCCATGAGAATGGACATGGGTATTAGACCTATAGAAGAAGAAGTGGCTCTACGGCCCCTAACCTATTGGCGCAACCTTTGGGTTACCCCTGAGCTGACGCACTTTAGAGCTGAAACTGAAGAGCTATTGGGCCTTCCTGGGACTAAGAAATTGCCCTGGGTTGCTTTTATAAAAAAAGAAAGTATGAGACTGGGTTTATCAGGTCTTTGGTCCAATCCTGCAGTAGCCTGTGCTGAGTTATCGCGCGCTGATTTGGTCTATCTGTATCGTATGAATAGAATCACGAATACCCTTAGCAATTCTGGCTTGGGCTCACTTACCCTCCACTTTTTCAATATAAAAGACGAATCTAGAGTGGAGCCGTTCCTAGATGAGATTATACCCAGTGCAGCGAGAAAACTTTATCTGCAATTTAGATATGGTACACTCCCGCTTAGGGTTTTCTCCTATAAATGGTCGGCTAACAAGACAGTACAATGTCCGGCCTGTGGGGCTAAGGAAGAGACTGAGTCCCATGTTCTCTTCTTTTGCACAAAGTATAAATCGATAAGGGGGCGGAGTTTGCCGCGCTAGGAAATGGCCGCGCTCTAAGCGAGCTCTCCCGATCACGCTGCAATCCTGAACTTAGCGGTACAAAAGGGGGTGGTGATGGACGGAGCATCAGAACCAATCAAACACTCACATCCAGTCAACAGATCTGGGTGTGATCCATCACCGTTCTTTAGCCCACTCTGCCACCCCAGTTCAGACATGGCCATATGCAAATCAGTCTGACCCTGTGCCTCATGGGAACTGCCAAGCCATGCCTTCCCTGGACCGGAAACAAGCTTCCTAGGACCGGTTTCTGGCATTTCAGCCGTCTTCAGCCAGGCTTGCTTGAATCAAGTGGCAAAGTGAGCAAGGGACTCACGTCTGAGCATACCCTGCCAACTTATGGCGAACAAAGCGGTGCAAAAGGGGGTGGTGATGGACGGAGCATCAGAACCAATCAAACACTCACACCCAGTCAACAGATCTGGGTTTGATCCATCACCGTTCTTTAGCCCACTCTGCCACCCCAGTTCAGACATGGCCATAGGCAAATCAGTCTGACCCTGTGCCTCATGGGAACAGTCCAGCCCGAACTGCCAAGCCATGCCTTCCCTGGACCGGAAACAAGCTTCCTAGGACCGGTTTCTGGCATTTCAGCCGTCTTCAGCCAGGCTTGCTTGAATCCAGTGGCAAAGTGAGCAAGGGACTCACGTCTGAGCATACCCAGCCAACTTATGGCGAACAAAGCGGTACAAAAGGGGGTGGTGATGGACGGAGCATCAGAACCAATCAAACACTCACACCCAGTCAACAGATCTGGGTTTGATCCATCACCGTTCTTTAGCCCACTCTGCCACCCCAGTTCAGACATGGCCATATGCAAATCAGTCTGACCCTGTGCCTCATGGGAACAGTCCAGCCCGAACTGACAAGCCATGCCTTCCCTGGACCGGAAACAAGCTTCCTAGGACCGGTTTCTGGCATTTCAGCCGTCTTCAGCCAGGCTTGCTTGAATCCAGTGGCAAAGTGAGCAAGGGACTCACGTCTGAGCATACCCTGCCAACTTATGGCGAACAAAGCGGTACAAAAGGGGATGGTGATGGACGGAGCATCAGAACCAATCAAACACTCACACCCAGTCAACAGATCTGGGTTTGATCCATCACCGTTCTTTAGCCCACTCTGCCACCCCAGTTCAGACATGGCCATATGCAAATCAGTCTGACCCTGTGCCTCATGGGAACAGTCCAGCCCGAACTGCCAAGCCATGCCTTCCCTGGACCGGAAACAAGCTTCCTAGGACCGGTTTCTGGCATTTCAGCCGTCTTCAGCCAGGCTTGCTTGAATCCAGTGGCAAAGTGAGCAAGGGACTCACGTCTGAGCATACCCTGCCAACTTATGGCGAACAAAGCGGTACAAAAGGGGGTGGTGATGGACGGAGCATCAGAACCAATCAAACACTCACACCCAGTCAACAGATCTGGGTTTGATCCATCACCGTTCTTTAGCCCACTCTGCCACCCCAGTTCAGACATCCTGAACACCGAGCCGAGTAAATCCTCAAAAAAAGGAGGAGTCATGCCACTGACATACCTGCAGTGAGATACGGGCGAGCTAACCTCTTTCACGACGCGCTGAGCCGGAGTGGACTGGGCTGTGGCCTCGGCTGGATGGTGACACTGACCCTGACGCTGCCTCCGACGGGACGCGACCTGTACGAGAGCCCGGGGACCTGCAGGCTGGAGAAGGCCTTCTGACGCGGTCGGTGCGGGAGTCGGCGTGAGTCTAGAGGATAATACGGAGGCACTGCTGGCGGAGAACGGCGGATTGCCGATTTATCCTGCAGCGCGGACCCTGCGACGCTCGACCGGGAGTAAGCACCGAGCTGCAGTAACAGACTGCGGCCCCGGTGCGAAATCGGAGGCATGCGGATCCTGGGGAGACACGGCGCTGTGGCACGGTGAGGAACCCCCCACCGGGGCGCTGGCTTACGGCACACATCTTGGCCCTGAAACGCCCTGTCCAGGCCACCCAGAGAGAGAGGGGAAAATTCTCCGGTGCAGGCTGCAGCGTGAGTGGACTACTACAAGCCTCTTTGCCCTGAAGCGCCCTGTATATGTCGCCCAGAGAGAAAGGGGAGTGATACCGGGTGACGGCAGCAGTGTGAGTGGCTGCCCCGGGGCATTTGGTAAATCTACATCAGCCTGACGGCATATTCCCCTACAGGAGAGGCCCAAATGGGCGGTGCTGGCGGGAAGACGCTACCAAAGCGGTGCGATCATTAGCGGCAATATAGAGGAAGTGCTGGGTGCCGCAGCTGACTCAAAGGAGTGGAGCTAGATGCTTTTGTTGTCACCAGAGATGGCACAGAGGCGCAAAACACCCCGCTGGTGAGAGAGGAATCTGCTCAGTGACCGCGACACGGGCTCTATATCGAGCGCGGGTCTACAGGGATTGCTGCACGTGGTCCCGCACTTCTTTTAAACTGTACATAATACCATACACCCTGCATGTTGCTCCACCCGAGAGATCACCCTGCGCACTCAGGGGTAAAACCTACCTTAGCAAATGTAAAAATACCCTCTCTGACGAGGTCGTGCTTGCGCCGGATCTGCAGAGAGGCTGTCTACGGTAAAACGGGCCAAGCTCTGAACCCACCTCGTATATTCGCCATTGAATCGGGGGGGTGCAGAGTTTCTGGATTGGAGACGATACATCCCTGGGCTTGCGCTGGAGAGAGACCTCTGGTCTGTGCGTAGTGACTTGATCTTTGGTGTCAGCAGATGTCCTGGGCCCATAGCGCTACAACCAAGCCACTCCCTTGATACGCTGCACAGACTGTGAGGCCGTGATGGGGAAACAGCATAGAAATCAGCCTAAGCTGCACTTTGAACAACGCTGGAAGACTGGGGATGTGGGTAACGAGCCACCAGATTCGGATCCCGCAAACACTACAGCAGCAGGATCCGACTCCACAGTAGATTTTCAGGCAACGTTCACCACAATACAGGCAACCCTGTCCAACATTGACGGGAAAATAGACTCCTTAACATATCGGGTTGACCGGATGTCAGAAAGGCTGGACAAACACACAGAGCAAATAGAAGCGACAGAGCGCCGCATATCTGAGGCAGAAGATTCGCAAAATCAAATTGAGCAGAGACAAACCAAAGCTGACAAAGCAATACAGTCGCTCCTGATGAAGACCGAGGACTTTTGAGGCCCGCTCGCGCCGATGTAATCTGCGTATAATGGGACTGGCGGAATCGACACGCACAGGAAACATGGAGAGGTACATTGAAACACTCCTAACCCCTCTATTGGGCAGAGAGGTCTTCTCTGAAGTTTTCATGATAGAAAGAGCTCATAGATCCCTTGCACCTCCTCCGGTACCTGGAGCACGACCTCGTCCTATAATAGCAAAGATACTAAATTATAGAGACAGAGATGCGGCCCTTCATAAAGCGCGAGAGATAGGAACATTGAACTATGAGGCAATGAACATCTCCATATACCCGGACTTTACTCCGCAGGTACAAGAAGCGAGCAAGAAATTCATGGAGGTAAAGAAAAAATTGAGAGACATGAACATTCCCTATGCTATGCTGTACCCAGCGCGTATGAAAATCACGGAAGATGGCAAAAGTGTACTTTGTAATGACCCTAAGGAAGTACTAAGATACCTGCTGCTCAAACACCCTCAGGCCCAGCGTCGTAAATCTTCGAGGGGTGCGAGCGGTGAACAAGATCACGCGTCGGATGTAGAATGACAGCATTAGCCAAACTAACATGGTGCTCACTGCCTGGAGGTGAATATAACGGACTTATAGACCTTATAGCTATTTTGTAAGTCGAACTGAGCCCCTCTGTATACCGAAGGATATGAAAGTGTGGTTCTTTGATTTCTTATGTAATTTCTCAATATTGTATAATGCTGAATTGCGTAATCTGAGAAATGTTTACTTAATTTTCAGATCTCGGTTGTTCTATGATATCCCATGATGTTTAAATGATTATGGGGTTGTGGCGTGGTCCCCCACCCGTTCATTGGGTGGGGTAGTTAGCCGGCGGCGACCGTTCCCCTGTGTATAACACAACCTTTCTTTTTGAATGTGTTTGAATTGGGGAGAGAACTGTAGGGTGGGATTTATAGTAGCAGTTATGGGGACAAGTCTTTGCCATGATTGGGATGGTGAAGTGGGTGGGGGGGGTACTGGAAGGGAATTTGTTATGTTGTAGGTCGTAAACATACTAGGACACCATACTCACACGCACAACTGTCTAGTACAGGCCAAGATGATACACACAGGCGCATATTGCTTAAGAACAAAGCACACGCAGTCAGCTCCATGAGGACAAATGGCAATGTCCAGCACAAACACGAAGGCTAAACCTTTGCAAATCATAACGTGGAACGTGAGGGGCCTAAATAATCCTAAGATTAGACAAGTGTTTGCCTATCTTGACAGACACCATGTTGACCTTACTCTGCTTCAAGAAACACATCTACTTAAACGTAAGGCAGATACGCTAGGTAATAGATGGGCAGAAGTAGTGATATCTGCAACTTATTCTTCCTACGCTAGGGGGGTTACTACAATTATACGTAAAGGGACACAATTTCTTCTGCACCAATCAATAGTTGACCCAAATGGCAGATACGTCATAGTCATAGGAGTCCTGAGAGGGACCAAATTTGGCATCATTAATGAATATGGTCCGAACACTGATGACCCTGCCTTTTACACGCACCTCTGGGCGCGGATTCGTGCCTTGCCGGATATGGAATTGATATGGGGTGGGGACATGAATGTTGCGCTGGATGCTAAGTTGGACAGATCCCAGAACACTACGGAGCGGCACATAAGGGCTGCCTCCACTATTCTGAAAGGCATGGAGGAATTCTGTATGCGGGATATATGGCGGGCCCGCAACCCGACAACTCAATATAGCACCCACTCCTCTACAGCAAATAATAGTTGGTCGAGACTGGATTACTGGCTACTCACGAGTCATGCTTCCACGTGGGCTATAGATATAACACATCTCCCAAAAACACTCTCTGACCACAAGCCTGTCCTACTGGCATTACAAATCCCGACTTACATACCTCCTCCATTTATATGGCGATTTAATGCGACTGCACTCCTTGACCCCATGTATAAAGACACAATACAAAAGGCGATAAAAGATTACTTCGCTGACAGTACAAAATCAGTAGACAGCGCAGGTACCCTATGGGAGGCCTTTAAGCCACACTGAGAGGAATTTTCATCAGTACGAATGCCGGTATCCTGAGGGATATAAGAACACAACTGAAGATAAGTGAGGACCGCATAAGGAATCTAGAAGCAGAATACGACACGTCTCACAGTACTATCACCCTCCGTGACATCCGGGAAGAACTAAATAGATACAATGCGCCGGCGGAGGACGAAATAAAATACATTTCTTGGCGCCAGGTAGCACGCAGATTGGGGGAGGGTGGCAGGCCAGGCAGGGTGCTAGCCCATAGGGTCATCCAGATAGAGGATGACAGCGGGCAGATGCATTATGACACTCAGGGTATACTTCACACGTTCGTAGAAACATACAGGGATTTTTATAGGTCACAGACCCCGGCACAAACGGTCGATGTTTTAGAATATATTGAAGATATCGCCCTGGTGTGGCTTTCTGACACGCATCGGGAATACCTTGCTAAACCTATATCGGAGGAGGACGTATTGTTGGCAATCAAATCGCTCCCTAACGGTAAATCGCCTGGTCCTGATGGGTACACTGCGGAATTCTACAAAGCATTTCCAGACCTACTAATTCCACCGTTACTGGAGATGTATGATGAAGCCTATCACAGCAAACTTCTCCCCCCACCTTGTGTGAAGAGCTCATTGTAGCCCTACTAAAACCAGATAAAAGCCAGCACAAGGCGGAATCGTACAGACCTCTATCACTGATAAACACAGATGCAAAGATACTGGCAACAATTCTTGCCACGAGAATGCAGCCACTCATGCCTACAATAGTTTTGCCTGACCAATCCGGCTTTATACCAGCGCGTTCCACAGCACATAACCTACGCACTATATTTGCCCTACTACATCAGCTGAATCCGGAGCTGCAAGCGGTGGTGGTACTCCTGGATGCAGCCAAGGCCTTCGACTCTGTTGAGTGGCATTATCTGATTGCAATATTACGAGCGATAGGCTTACCACCCAGACTCATTGATTGGATCGCCCTACTATATAACAAACCGACTGCCCGGGTCAAGGTAAATAGGTATATATCGGACACACTGGAAATACAACGTGGTACCAGACAGGGCTGCCCGTTATCCCCCATACTTTTCTCCATTGCATTGGAACCTATAGCTTGTAAAATATGTCAGAAATATGCACATGCGGCATTGCGATTCAGACAGAGACCCATTATCATATCATTATACACAGATGACATGGTGCTACACCTGCGTAACCCAGAAGAAAATCTATCACCAATATTGCTGGAGTATATAAAATATGGTCGCATCTCGGGTCTACTAATTAACTGGAGTAAGTCGGCCGTAATGCCACTAACAGCAAACACTAAAGCGCCGCAAATGGAGTTTCCCCTTGTCTGGCATGACGACCCGATCAAATATCTAGGGATCTGGGTGCACCGCGATGCGGAATTAGTGCTGAGATACAATTATGGAGCCACAATAGACCGCATAGAAACACAAATAACAAGATGGATCGCATTGCCTTTATCACTAGCTGATAGAATATCATTAATAAAGATGATACTGTTACCCAAACTTCTATATCTTTTCATTAATATACCAATAAAACCACCCACCCCAATCTTTAAACGGATACGATCTAATTTCAGCAGGTTGATATGGGCCGGGAAGCGGGCCCGCATCGGTCTTAGCACCATGTCTCTTCCATATGAATCGGGAGGTTTCGAGGTCCCGGATGTCCATATATACTATCTATGTGCACAAGCACAATACGCACATTATTGGTATCACCCGGTGAGATATTTACCGCACTTGGCGGTGGAAGAAGGTGATGCAGAACCAATACCACTATCTAACATAGTCACGCACACTCGACAACACCTATCATTGCGAGAAATAAACACAGTGCGGACGACATCGGAAGCTTGGCACAGCATTAGCCAAAAGGCAGGCAAAACCCC
This sequence comes from Triturus cristatus, assembly GCF_964204655.1. Classification (NCBI taxonomy): domain Eukaryota; kingdom Metazoa; phylum Chordata; class Amphibia; order Caudata; family Salamandridae; genus Triturus; species Triturus cristatus. The sequence continues at coordinate 1,044,331,024 of NC_140588.1, forward strand.
GATATATACCCCAAATATGCCACTGGCTCATCACCTTGCACTATCAGTCACACAGGAAAAAAATAGCATGAAGATCCTAGAAGAAATAGGGATAACAAGGATGGGTGATCTGTACCAAGACGGCCTTTTCATCTCTCTAGATGACTTGTCTTATATCAGCAATCAGACTTTGCTATTCAGATTCATTTATCACAGACTGAGGGCAGCCATAAAGGAGCTATACCCTACATTTCCAGTGGAGCCCCCAGCGCTGAAGCCGTTGCAGACGTTAATAGCCACGCCCACACATACTAACATTATCTCAAGACTATACAAGCTAGTTCAAACTGAAATTGGGACACAAACACATAAGGCCCGGGATAACTGGAACAAACTTTTAGACTCCCCCCTAACAGATGCGGATTGGGCGTCATGCTGTACCCTAATCACGCTCCTTACACCTAACGGTAATCTCCGCATTATTCACTACAAATATATTCATCAAGCCTACTACACTCCAGCCAAATTACATAAATATGGGCTGGGGGATGATGCGCGATGTAAGAGGTGTGGTGCGGACCAGGCGGACTTCGCACACCTAGCATGGAATTGTGATAAGATAAAAACATATTGGGAGCTTGTGACTCATCATTTGGGTATGTTGTCCTCCTGTACATTGGTATGCACACCGCAGTTATGTTTATTGGGGTTGAATATACCGGTGAAATAGAAGAAAAATAAGTTAACTGCTATACTGCTGCTCCTGGCAAAACGTAGGGTGGCTATGAACTGGGACAGTAAACTAACCCCCACTTTGGCGAATTGGATACAAGATGCTACATACTGCAGAGACAATTTTATATTAAATGCTGATGAACTGCCGATTATGTCGAAGCCATAAGATATTTGGGAGCCTTTTACGGTATACCTGCGTGATCACCCTAACTTATTTCAAGAGAACAGCTGACTTGGCTCTTGCATTGTATGTATGATATTTGTGTGCCACTGACCGCTCCACTGTGCGTTACTGGGTAAAGTGTTCTATAGACCCTTATAATGTACAATTTCTGTAAAAATGTCCTGGATGTGACGACTGTAATGTAAGTTTCTCAGAAAATTCAATAAAAAATAAAAAAAAGTATAAATCGATACGGCAACGGTGGCTTGTTCAACTTTGTAGAAATCTGGGGTTTAGTCATTACAAAGAGGCCCTCAGAATACTTAAATGTAACACTTCTACTCCTCTTGTATTCTCTGTTTCGCGTTTCATCGATGCTATGTGGCGCAGGAGAAGATCCTTCTTATAAACAAAAAAATCTCTTTTTATATATATTCACCTTCAGAAATCAATTAAGAATTGTAAACCTTTGCCCTTTCTAATGTTTTTATATTTTTTAAACTTTTAACAATTTTTATATATCGAATGATAATTGTTCTGTGTCTTTATTTTTAAGCGTTGTAAATACCGGTAATGATATTGTCTGTAAGTATGTATCTTTTAGGGTCTATGACCGAAATAAAGATTATTTGACTGACTGACTAAAAAACAACAGTTGATGGACAGAATGCAGAACAATGTCATACATTCACCCCAGTACAGAAATCTGGGCCTAAATCCATTGTTTTTTTTGCTCACCATGCCATTCCAGTTTGAACCCAGCCATGTGCAATTCAGTCTTGACCCTGTGCCTCATGGGAACAGTCCAGCCCGAATTGCCAATGCCAGGTCCTCCCTGGACTGGAAACAAACATCCTAGGACCGGTTCCGGGGTTTCCCCCTCATCAGCCAGGATAGCTTGATTCCAGTGGCATGGAGAGCACGGGACCCACGTCTGGGCATACCCGTCCCACTCAGGGTGACAAATGCAAAAATAACAGTTGATGGAAACAATGTCATTCATTCACCCCAGTACAGAGATCTGGGCCTAAATCCATTGTTTAGCAAGCAGTAGGAGTCTTAATGTTGTGGTGTTTGTGAGAAAATGTGTTGTAGGTGTATCTAAGATTTACTTTTGTGTTGTCATCTGGAACTATTTCTTACCGTGTCAGTCGTTCCTATACTTTGGTTGTCTCTTTGGATTGTTGACCGGCTAATAGGAATATATATAGCTAATACATAGCCAAAGAGAAAATAAAGAGTTTTCTGTTTACACCCAAAAAAGTGTCAAAACAATAGACACAGCAATCAACAAACAAAACCTATGATGATGTTCTGATGTTTGACCTGATTCACCGAAGCAATAGGCTTACAAGAGGTAGCTCTACATATTCGCTTAGTTTTTTGGAAAAGGCCTTCTCAATGATTTTTCTTTTTCTCGCTCTGAAAAAACAGAACGTGTAGGACTGGGATATGTTATGTGTACTTTCTTACACTTCCGCGACCACTTGTGCCTAATACATGCCTTTGGTGCCTCGGTGGGCTCTGCGATTGCAATAGCAATTAAAATGTCGTACTTAATCGTAAAAACATGGCAGCAATGCTGCATGTACGTGCGCACAATATTTCAAGCGCTTGTTGGCAAATGCAGCCGGCTTTCTGGCAGCCGTGCTTGCTTTGTATCTTGGGGGTAATAATTTAAAATAGGTGGATCTCGTCTGACAGTCATACAAGCTGCTGGTTTCGCCGTGAGATTACTGCACAGCTCCTGCCTTAGCCTGAGGCTAATGCAGTATGGTGCCTGTCCGTGCGCTAGTCAGTGTCACACATAGGCAGCTAAGATGGATCCGTGTGTTGTTACTATTCATGTTGGGGCTGCCTCACATCCTGTTGGGTTGGGTCCCACGTGGACATAGAGGCCATGGAGTCTTGGTGCTCTCCTGTTTGATTGCTGGCAGGGAGGGGACTCAGTGTGGGCAAAGGCTGGCAATCTTAGGGGCGCCTCTGCAGCACACAGCAATCTTGTATTTCATAAAAGCACATGGGAGTGTGCAGATTAAGTATCAGGAGGTGTTTTAAATATTCCTTTTACCCCCACATACAGCATGGGGGTTTCCATACTGGTCATGATGTGTACCATAAGCCATTTCATGTGCTTAAACTGTGTTTCCAACTGCCCTGTGTTATAAAACACTCCTAACAGCTTTTGAAAAAACACACTTCCAACCCATAGGTTGGCAAAAACCTTTTGTTTCCGTTTCCCGGCATGAGGTTTAGGTATGTGTTTTTTAATGATGCTTGGCCCCGGGTGTTAGTTTGTATCAAGGTGGTTCTACGTTGCCAGCACTGCGCCCTGTGTATTGCGGTGCAGTTTCTATGCCCTGCAGGTGTGCATCTTCAAGGATGGCGCAGCTTGGAAATGGCCCATGGTCTCTGTGGAAGGGAAGGACACGCACAGTACATGACCATCTACTATACAATGAGAGGCCATATCGTGCCATTCCATGACTGAGTGCCCTTCCATTTCTGGGGCTTTGCACCATTTCTGGTGTTTTCAGATCTTCAAGTTTCTTCTTGCTCAAATTGGTCTAATTTCTGATATTTATATGTTTTGATTGTCTTCATTGCATATTTTTGCTCACAAGAAAGTGCCACTCATAGTCGTTGAAATGTCATTCATAATTACACTGAAATTATGAAAATGTCACACATGGCAATCTGAAACCTTGGCAGCTATGCCCGCAGCAGCCACGGTGTTCCAGCCTCCAGGGGCCCCATCAGCGCTGTAGCACACACAGGCAGCACTACACTCTCTCGCCGGCGTTGGTTGCACCAGTGAGATGCCTCATAACAGTCCTGCCTCATAAAATAAATGGTGCGTGCCATGTGCATAGGGTGCAGGTGACCTGAGCTTCCAGGCCCAGCAGCAAGGGGGTTGAAGGCAACTGCCTTCAGGCCAGAGACCATTTGCATATTTACATACCTTTGTAAACTGGTTACCAAGGCTTAGCTTTTTTCTGGTTCCACTACCCCCTTGACCCCCACTCTGCCTATTCCTTACATTTGAAATTTACATTTACTGCTGTAGTGTGAGAATGCATTTCATTAAAAAGAATACAAAGTAAGGTTGCCAAAAGAAAAATGCCAGCAATGTGTTAATTAAAGAGCCTGGAAATATCTCGTCTTGACACTAAATAGGGTTATAAATAAAGTATGTATTGTTTTGTAATGTGATTTTCTGTCTTTGTTCACTTTAATTATCAGACACAGATCATTCAGGCAGCCCTAGAACACAATTAAAAGTGCTTTCTTTTTATATTTGTTGTTCGAAGTATGCACAGATAAGTGCTGAAAATACAGCTTTAGGAGACTGCTTATTTTTGTCCTGTCTGGGACATCAAAATAATGAGCTGGCAACCCTAATCATAAGACTGGGAGTTTGTTGCAGCATCAGCACATTATTTTTTTCCTCCACCCTCGATCCCTAATTAACGCCATAATAGCAATAGTTTAACTTATATCTGAAAATCCTACGCCGCAGTCAATAACATGCTGAGTTACTTCAAGTGTCTGGGAATGCACCCTGTATTCAGACATCTCACTCCTCATTCTCGCCCTTCACTTTTATGCTCACCCTGCACTCACAGCAATCACAATGCACTCACACTGATCACCATGTACTCCCACCATTCACCCGCTTACCCTGCACTCACAGTGATCACTCTGCACTCACAATGCACTTGCACTGTTCACCCTGTACCTCACCCTGTAGTCACACGAGCACACTACTCACCCTGCACTCATATCACACTTCACTCACCTGTCCCCTTCACTGCTCAATCTGCAATCTCACTTAAACAAGCCCTTCACTAACCATGCATTCTTTCTTCCCCCTCTACACTTACATCCGCACCCAAATTCATATGGTCACCTCACTCACCCTGTAGTCACTCCTCTTACCCTACTCTCATACTGTTGCATCACTCACTGTGCACTAATATGGGCACTCCTACCACCCACATAGCGCAGAGGGTTAATGTACCTGTGTTGGACTTGGACGTTTTTGCAGGGTCATCCCTGAAATTTTTGCCTTCCTCCTGTATTTTTTCTGACCTGTTGTTGGCTGTTTTAAGACTCTGGACACTTTACCACTGCTGATCAGTGCTAAAGTGCATATGCTCTCCCTATTGTAAATTGATGTATGAATTGGTGATTCCATAATTGACTGATTTGGTTTACTTGTCAGACCCTAGTACAGTGCACTGAGTGTGCCCAGGGCGTGTAAATCCAAATGCTGCTGGTGGGCTTGCAGCACTGATTGTGCCACCCACAGAAGCAGCCTTGTAAAATGTGTCTAAGGTCTGCCTTTGCAGAGCCTGTCTGCAGTCTGAGACTGTCGTGCTGACTGGGCAAGTGCACCCACTTGCCAGTCCCTAAAACCTTCCCTTTTCTTCATATCAGACACCCCTATGGTAGGCCCAAGGGCAGGGTGCATTGTATGTATAAGGTAGGACATGCCCTGATGTGTGTGGCATGTCCTGATAGTGAATTACAGCCATTTTCGTTTTTCACTATTGCAAGGCTACCTGTTCTCCATAGGCCAGAATGGGCTGTTAGATTATTACATGTTTATAATCTTAACTGACTCAGAGAACATGGTAGAAATTCGAGTTTAGTATGCTTGAACTTAGAATGATAAAATACATCTTTTAGCGAAGGTGGTTTTAACATTCTGTGTTTGAAAATACCACTTTTAGAACATAGGTATTTTCTTGTCTAACCATTCAAACCTGCCTCTGCTAGGATGTGTGTTCCTTGTCTAGAGTTTGAGTGACAGGGGCTGGGGAATTCCAGGGGGCTGGGAAATTCCCGGAGACAGGGTGAGTCCGCCCAGTGGTGAATGGAGAGATCTGCATCAGATGGGAGGGAGGAGTTGCACCTGGGACCTGAATAGGACAGTGCCTGCCCCTCACAGTGCTGGCTCCACCCCCTGTGGTGCGTCTGATGTCTCTGCCCTGCACTGTGAAAGGAGAGAAGGAATCATGTCAACAAAGTGCTCCAGGGCTGTGTTTTCCCTCCAAAATGCTGGCTCCACCCCCTGTGGGGCGTCTGATGTTTCTGCCCTGCACTGTGAAAGAAAAGAAGGAGTCATGTAAACAGAGTGCTCAAGAACTGGTTTGGACTAGGCAAAGGCCCCTCTCCCCTCAGAGAACAAAGGATTTTGGGGTATAAGTAGTGGGACCCTGATCCCAAGAATTTAGATCACTTTTGGAACAAGAAGAAACCTTTACTGAGGAGCGGAACCTGAAGAACCTGAGGAGAGACTATCCCTAAGCTGGAGTGCTGCTTGGGGGATTGGCCTGCAGTGGTTTGCCTGACTGACAAATGAAGGAGAAGAGACTATGGGGCATATCAACAAGGGCTTTATCTCTGCTTTTTAGGCTTTAAAAGCCAAAAAAGCAGAGATAAAACTAGCGCCCTATCAACAACAGGGTGCTAACACGCAAATTTGCATGTTAGCACCCTTTTACTCTACGCTTCCCCTTGCATCTCTAATGAGATGCAAAGGGGGCGTTCCAGAGTAAAATAATAGGAGAAATGTCGCTAAGCGACATTTCTCCTATTATCAAGAATGTCGCTAACCCTGTTAGAGACAAAAAAAGCAGCGCTAACCGCGGTTAACGCTGCTTTTTTACGTCTGCTAATTTTCAGACTTAGCCATGATATCCTATGGAAGGAGGATATCATGGCTAAGTTTGCCTGTCCCTATCAACAAGGTAACGTGTGATTATCGCTGGGTTTCCAGCGATAATCTCACGTTAGCCTGTTAGCGTGTAGATTTTTATCGCTATTGAGATAAGCGTTGCTAATAGCACGCTATCTCAGCGATAAAAATTCACGCTAGCCGGCGATAATTATCCTCACGCTAAGAGCGCTGAGCGATAATTATCGCCGGTTGTTGTTGATATGCCCCTGTGTGTGCTTATTTCAACTTGTAAGGATCTCCAAGGGCTTGGAACAGAGCTTGCCTCCTGCTGAGGTCTCAGGGACAACAGACTTCAACCCCCAGCTCCCCAGAGTTCTTTGCAAGTGCCTCCTGCTGTTTTGGGCTTTCTGAGGGACTGCGTGTCGCAAGGAGCTGGAAGTGCGACTCAACGAAGCCGAAGCGTGTCGCCGTCGCTGCTGCCGTCGCACTTCTGAACAAGGGTGTCGCCGCTGGAGTTGTCGCACTGCACCACATCGAGAGAAGCGTCTCGCAACGAAGAGGAAGCGTGTCGCCGTCGCTGCTGCCTGCCGTCGCACTTCTGAACAAGGGTGTCACCGCTGGAGTTGTCGCACTGCACCGCATCGAGAGAAGGGTCTTGCAACAAGGGAAGAAGCGCGTCGCCGTCGCTGTTGCTCCCGTCGCACTTCTGAACAAGGGTGTCGCCGCTGGAACTGTCGCATTGCACCGCATCGAGGAAAGCGCCTCGCATCCCAAGGGAAGCGCACCGCCGTCGGAGCTGCTGCCGTCGCATTTCTGAACAAGGATGTCGCCGCTGTAGTTGTTGCATTGTGCGGAAGCTTCACGCAAACTGGGAGAAGAGTGTCGCAGCTGAAGCTGTTGCCGTCGCACTTCTGAACAAGGGTGTCGCCGCTGCGGTCCACGAATCAAACCGAGAACTTTTCGCATCCCCGGAGAAGCATGCCGCATCTGGAAGATCTTCACGTCTTTATTTATGCTAAACTTCTGTTTATTTGCATGGCAGTGGCAAGATCATTGCTACTTCAGAATTGGCGATCAACTCAGACACCATCCTTTTATGAATGGTTGCGTAAAATGCAAAGAGTTAAGATCAGTGAGCGTAACTATGCAGCGAGGATTGGAGGGGGGAGAAAATTCGATAAAATTTGGGAAAACTTTTTTTGACTCTCTTTTCATTCAGGTCATTTTCAAAATTGCTTTTGTTATTTTATAAAGATCTTGGTTCATTGTATCTGAGATGGTTTGGTTTTTGTAATGCTATACTTTCTGTATTAACTTGAATGTTGTATGACACCTTCAGTTTCAACAATAAAAAAAACAAAAAAAAAAAAAAACGTCTTTATTTCTTTGCACCAGAACTTTGCCGCATTTCCATTGCTGCGACATTGCTTGTCGTGGAAGCGCAATGCTTCGTAAGGTACATTGACGCAAAGTGTCGCATCTTAAGAACTGAACTGAACTAAGCTAAAACTACCATCTTAAAGTAATAGTATTGTGTATTTTTGTCGTTTATGGTCTTGTGGTAAATCTATATAAAGAATACTTATTTTTGATATAAAACCTTGTGTGGTGTCCATCTGTAGTGTTGTCACTTAGTTACTGTATGTGGTCACAAATGCTTTACACACTGCCTCTGAGATAAGCCTGTCTGCTTGTGCCAAGCTACCAAGGGGGTGAGCAGCGGTTATTGTAGGAGTGTACCCCCTTACCCTGACTAGAGGCAAGAGTCTCTATTTGTCACAAGTACCTACCTGTGCCAACTAGAGACCCCAAGTCTAATAAAATGCTACAATGAATGTGTACCATGCAGATGACAGAACTGAGTGTGAGTAAACTAAGAGTAGCACTTTAAAAACATTAAATGTTTGTCAGAAAGGTGGTATAGAGAGATGAGGTGCATTGTTGGTGAATGGTAGTGAAGGAATTCATGGAAAAGGAGGAAATGAGGGAGGGCACGTCAAAAAAGACTGCCAGATGCTATCCAGAGATGTTTTGAGGCATGGGCAAAGTGGGCTCCAGCCCAGGGCCCCAGACTTTCAGGGGGCTCCCTGATAAAACCAGCTCTGTTCTGTAGAGTCTTGCTCTGATGGCATTAAATGATTCTTGAACAGATTGTTTTAACTGCAACTTTCCTTTGCTTTTTAGGTCTCGCCTAGCGTTGCAGCGTGCATGCGCTGCCCGCGTAGTGAGATTTATTGGGGTAAAAGTATTTTTGGAGAAGGACTTCTGATACCGCCCATGCTTCAATTGGACAATGTCCATATTTATTTAAAGCGCTGCATTTCGATTGCTCTGTAGGCTTTTTGGTTACCGCCCTGTGGCTTTTCTGTGCACGCTCTTAGGACACCGAGTCTACGGCTTCCTTCAGTTTTATGGCTTTTCTCTTATCTGATGGGGGCGTGTTAAGGTAAGGTTCAGGGAGAGTTCAGCAAGCTGAAGCTCTGTCATGCTGCCTTCATGCCTGCAGCACGCACCACTCCGGCTCTCTGGGCCTGTAGTGACGGATCATGCACCTGGAATAGCTCACAGAGAGGGGAATGGGCGACACAGAGAGAAATTCAACGAAAGGACGCGAAGAGATAACCCAGGCTTTTGATAGAGGGGGCAAAGCTAAAACAATGCGCCTATTGCCTGTCTGTGTGAGATGCGCTGTCTATGGTTTCTGTCTGTGTGAGAAGCGTCCTCTGTTCCTGTCTGTGTGAGATGCACCCTCTGTTATTCCTGTCTGTCTGTGTGAGAAGCGCCCTCTGTTGTACCTGTATGTGAGAAGCGCCCTCTGTTGTTCCTGTCTGTGTGAAAAGTGCCCTCTGTTGGTCCTGTCTGTGTGAGAAGCCCCCTCTGTTCTACCTGTCTGAGTGAGAAGCACCCTCTGTTGTTCCTGTCTGTGTGAGAAGCGCCCTCTGTTGTTCCTGTCTGTGTGAGATGCGCCCTCTGTTGTTCCTGTCTGTCTGTGTGAGAAGCGACCTCTGTTGTACCTGTATGTGAGAAGCGCCCTTTGTTGTTCCTGTCTGTGTGAGAAGCACCCTCTGTTGGTCCTGTCTGTGTGAGAAGTGTCCTCTGTTGGTCCTGTCTGTGTGAAAAGCGTCCTCTGTTCCTGTCTGTCTGATGTGCTCCCCCTGTTCCTGTCTGTGTGACATGCACCCTCTGTTGTTCCTGTCTCTCTGTGTGAGAAGTGCCCTCTGTTGTACCTGTATGTGAGAAGCGCACTCTGTTGGTCCTGTCTGTGTGAGAAGTGTCCTCTTTTGGTCCTGTCTGTGTGAAAAGCATCCTCTGTTCCTGTCTGTGTGATATGCGCCCCCCTGTTCCTGTCTGTGTGACATGCACCCTCTGTTGTTCCTGTCTGTCTGTGTGAGAAGCGCCCTCTGTTGTACCTGTATGTGAGAAGCACCCTCTGTTGGTCAAGTCTGTGTGAGAAGCGCCCTCTGTTGGTCCTGGCTGTGTGAGAAGCGTGTGAGAAGCTCCCTCTGTTGGTCCTGTCTGTGTGAGAAGCGCCCTCTGTTGGTCCTGTCTGTGTGAGATGCGCACCCTGTTCCAGTCTATGTGAGATGTGCCCTCTTTTGTTCCTGTCTGTCTGTGTGAGAAGTGCCCTCTGTTGTACCTGTATGTGAGAAGCACCCTCTGTTGTTCCTCTCTGTGTGAAAGTACCCTATGTTGGTCCTGTCTGTGTGAGAAGCCCCCTCTGTTCTATCTGTCTGTGTGAGAAGAACCCTCTGTTGTTCCTGTCTGCTGGAGAAGCGCCCTCTGTTGTTCCTGTCTGTGTGAGATGTGCCCCCTGTTGTTCCTGTCTGTGTGAGAAGCGTCCTCTGTTCCTGTCTGTGTGAGATGCGCCCCCTGTTCCTGTCTGTGTGAGAAGCGCCCTCTGTTGTACCTGTATGTGAGAAGCACCCTCTGTTTTTCCTCTCTGTGTGAGAAGCACCATCTGTCGGTCCTGTCCGTGTGAGAAGTGTCCTCTGTTGGGCCTGTCTGTGTGAGAAGCGTCCTCTGTTCCTGTCTGTGTGAGATGCCCCCCTGTTCCTGTCTGTGTGACATGCGCCCTCTGTTGTTCCTGTCTGTCTGAGTGAGAAGCGCCATCAGTTGTACCAGTATGTGAGAAGCGCCCTCTGTTGGTCCTGTCTGTGTGAGAAGCGCCCTCTGTTCGTCCTGTCTCTGTGAGATGCGCACCCTGTTCCAGTCTGTGTGAGATGCGCCCTCTTTTGTTCCTGTCTGTCTGTGTGAGAAGTGCCCTCTATTGTACCTGTATGTGAGAAGCGCCCTCTGTTGGTCCTGTCTGTCTGAGAAGCGCCCTCTGTTGTTCCTGTCTGTGTGAGATGCGCCCTCTGTTGTTTTTGTCTGTCTGTGTGAGAAGCGCCCTCTGTTGTACCTGTATATGAGAAACTCCCTCTGTTGTTCCTGTCTGTGTGAGATGCACCTTCTGTTGTTCCTGTCTGTCTGTGTGAGAAGCTCCCTCTGTTGTTCCTGTGTGAGAAGCGCCCTCTGTTGTTCCTGTCTGTGTGAGATGCACCCTCTGTTGTTCCTGGCTGTCTGTGTAAGAAGCTCCCTCTGTTGGTCCTGTCTGTGAGAAGCGCCCTCTGTTGATCCTGTCTGTGTGAGAAGCGCCCTCTGTTGGTCAGTGGCGTAGCTAGGGGGGGGGGGCGGTCCGCCCCAGTCGGCACTATTTTGGGGGCGGAAAAAGGCATTCAGATAAGGCTTGGCTTGCTTTCGTGGACGGTCGGGGACGGGCAGAGAAGGAATAGGAATCGAGCAATGTCCTCTTCTTTTTTGTGCTGGCAGCTGTCCCCCCTCTCTTCCTATTATTTCCTCTCTTTCTGTCTTGCTCCTCACTTACTGAAAACCGTAACTTGAAGAAACGGTTCACAACCGTTCATTTAGTTGCTTCCCTGTGAAATGGATCCAAAAAAGAAAAATACTCTTGCGGGAAATGCCCTTTTTCTGACATTTTTCTATTCCAAAGTGCAGCGGGATGGAGAGAAATAGAAGGTTTTAAATATGAAAAATAAATACATAACTAAATAAAGCAAGACAGAGTGGTTGCAAAGTGGCCAGATTGGTTTTATTCACATCCAAACACATCAGCCTCACTTTTCAGACTTTGCAGTGAAGCGCTACTTTTGTTTTCTCGTCTTTCTTTGAACAGCATTGTTGTCCACAGGTGGGGAAGTGCACCATTCCTGGAGGTACTGCAATACCTGGTTGATGGATGGATTGGAAAACAAAATGTGTACCATGGCTCTGTTTATGGATGTGATCTTTTTAAACCATACTGCTTACGTTTATTAAGGATATAAGCAATGGACATTGAAACGGTTCCCTTCAGGGCCCTGTAGTCATGTCCTTAACTTTTCAGGTAAAACCACTCGCTGATTTCTGAATAGTGAGTGAGACATCGTTAAGGTAACCATGTTGTTTCTGCTTACATTTCACATGCTTTACTTAATCTTGTATTCCCTATGAGCGTTTGCTATTACTTATTTTTTTAGGCAGCATATTACTCTTATCAAGTGCATAATTTGAATTGAGCCACATCCAAGTGTTTTTATCACGCACAATTAGGTTGTAGCTGAAGGCAGTGAGAGTTTCTCTCAGTGGGGCAGTATGGGGTTCAGTGGGGGAGAGGATGTGGCACTATGGCCAGAGCTGTCGAATTTCGAACTGGGGAACTGGGTTCAGCCTTAATGACCAGTCCACCAGACCACTCTACTGAGGGAGCATATTCCCATGCTAGACCTTACAAGGCCCCACTAGACCTTAGAATGCTTGATGTCTTAGCACAAGCAGGTGTACCCTAGTGGTGTGAATTGTGAGTTAACCTTGAAGGCCTGTCCACCACAATCCATACTGAAGTTCATCTCCAGTCTTGCGGGCAGGCCTACGAAGCAGCACACCCCAGAGCAACAGTGATCCAGTCACTGTGACTCTGTCACTGAGGTCACATGAACCTTGAGCAGGTTAGGGCAGTGCGAACGGTGTGACCGCACTGGGTACCTATTTCGGGTGGGTGCGTAGTGTTTGCAAGTATATTATGGTTTAAAAAAAACTTGCTGCTGCCTTCCTGGCCTCCAGCAATTTTGAGAAACAATAAAAATGGCATGATAACTTCGGTGATTAATGTTCTTCCTAGAGAGAGATCCGAGTTTTGTCTAGTGGAAGGGTTGACTCCTGGAAAGGTAGCACAGAGGGTTAATGTGCCTGCTGCAAAGTGCATGTACCATGCAGATCACAAAGTGCACTGCTTTAATGGGGGGCCCATGATGAATGGTCATTTAATGTCAGCTGTAGATGATGGATCCCTGAACAGTGTCATGTATGTGCATGTTTGCATTGTGGTGAGGGGATTACCAGGTAATTGTTCACGCAGCTCTCTGAAGGATTTTCCGCTTTGTTTGAAGGCTGTCGGCGCGTCTAGATACGAGGACTCGGCGTCCTACTGGGCCAGTCATGAAGTAACATCTATTGCTCAGGATATTCACCAATCGTAGTGAACGTTTGTGAGTGTCATACAACGCTTAAATTACACTAACGTGAATTGTGGACTTAACTGCTGTACATCTACCTCAAAATTGGGATTAGTTGAAGAATTCCTTCTCTTGTACATACTGGAAATTAAAGACGAGTTTTCGTATGATTGTTAAGCAAATCAAGCTGTGATCGTTTTATATCAGTGACTGACCCAAGATTGGACTAGTTTTGAATTTTGCCCTGAGGAAGCCCGTTGTCGGGCGAAACGCGTTGGCTGTCTTGCTGCTGCTATATACGATCATCTTGCAACATTAAAGAAAACATTTTGTATTAATGAACAACTTGGACTTAAGTGTCTATTGTACAGTTTTTGTATTTTGGAGTTTTGCCTCTCTATGTGTTATCTATATGTGCTCTGATGGATGTCACATGCGGTTTTTCTGAGTCCCCAGATAGATCATGCAGTCTGTGTGTTCTCTTTTGTACTGCCAGTCACTGCCAGTCACCGGTGTATTCAACTGTGTAGCCTTGGACCGTGTCATGTATGTGCATGTAACCTGCATGATGGAGGTAATTATTAGCGGCGATACTACGTGTCTCTCGGTCCTCTTTCAAGTGCTTGCCATCCTTTTTCCCCAGCAACCCCCCCCCCCCCCAGGGGCGGCAATCTGAGGGATCGCCCCGGGCGCCACAAGCTCTAGCTACGCCTCTGCTGTTGATCCTGTCAGTGTGAGATGCGCCCCCTGTTCCCGTCTGTGTGAGATGTGCCGTCTGATGTTCCTGTCTGTGTGAGAAGCCCCCTCTGTTGGTCCTGTCTGTGTGAGAAGCACCCTCTGTTCCTGTCTGTGTGAAAAGCGTCCTCTGTTGTACCTGTATGTGAGAAGCGCCCTCTGTTGGTCCTGTCTGTGTGAGAAGCGCCCTCTGCTGTACCTGTATGTGAGAAGCGCCCTCTGTTGGTCCTGTCTGTGTGAGAAGCGCCCTCTGTTGTGCCTGTCTGTGTGAGAAGTGTTTCATTGATGAAAGTAAAGTAAATAGTCTGATTTAACCACTGTAGGAGAGTAGGATCTGCACTTATGTTGCCCCCACTTTTTTTCTGATGTATACACTGGTTTCTGACTATAGTCTGGCTGGGTCCCTGCTAATCAGGGCCCCAGTCTCACAGATCTCTCTAAACAACTTGGTGTGCATATTAGATGCACTAGTGATTGGATACTGTGGTACCTTATGAGCCCCTAGTATATGGTACCTTAGGTACCTAGACCATTGGTACTCCACAGGCCTACCAGCGGCTGCAGCATGTATTATGCCACCCCTGGGAAGCAGTCACAATCTGCCACCACAGGCCTGCTACTGCAGCCTGTGTGAGGTAGAGTTAGTTCCTATATCTCACCATACACACACATATAAACCTATCAGCCACCCCTATTGCAGGCCCTAACAATCCTGAGGGCAGGTTGCTTGGTTTACTATGTGAGGGGGTGCTTCTGCATGAGCAGGACCCCTCTGCAGCTGGCAGAGTCTATTCTCTGCTGCTGTTTGTGGATGCAGTTAAACCATATACTCTTAAGTGCATTATAACCTCGCGGTAAATGCTAACTTTGGAATGACTGCATCAAAACATGTCGTGTTTGGTGTCAAACAACTTGGAATCATACCCCCACACCAGTAACTGGTGTGGGAGTATGATCCCACCCTTCTAGAGGGGATGACATGTACCCACTGTACTAAACGGTAGAAATCTTCTAGAGCCCTGGCATCACAAAATGGATGCCACCAGCACAGACACTGGGCTGCCCTCCTGCTGCTGACCGAAACTCGCAGTGGAGGGAGCTCAACAAAAGGTATCCTGTCACAGGGAGGTGTCACCACCTCCCAGACAGGATTTAGTGTATTGGAGCTGGGTGGGTGCACTCTTAGAGTGCTTTGAAGTCCTGCACTGGGGGAGCAGTAGGCTCCTCTGTGCATATGCCAGCTCAAACCGGTTCAGGGGCTACCTGCCCCTGCTCTGGCGCGAAACTGGACAAAGGGAAGTGGGTGTAACCACCCACTACCCTGACCCTCCTAGAGGAGTGGTCATAGAGCTAGTCCCTCCCCTATCTTCACTATAAGATACCAAGCATTGCCAATGCAATCCAGATTACCCCGACGACGCTCTACAAAGAAGAATCCTGGCCCTTCGGCGTTCCACTATCTCTGGAAGACTGAAGAATCTCCCTTGGAGTCAAGGAGTGACTCCCCAGCTTGGCAGGCACCTGTAACTTCAATCGACGGTTGCAAACTTCACCGCTCCCGCCGGAGTCCGAAGTCCCTGCGTCCCCTGAAGCAGATTTCCTGACCTCTCAACGGCCATTTTGAGTCCCCAGCGAAGCTGTGGCATCTGGACCCCACGAGGGACGAGGAACAGCAATACCAGGGAACCGTGCACTGATTTCGAGTGCAAACCCTAAGCAACGTTCTACGAACTTGTGCTTTGGACCATCTGTAGTCCAAGTCCCTAGCAGGTCTGGTTCCAAACATCAGCGGCCTACCCCGTCACGAGTGACCGTGGGCTCCTGTGAAACTTTTCCTGCAAAGGCATCTTTGTGGTTACTTGCACATTAGCTAGTGACTCACCCGAAGACTTTCTCATCAACTTTAAGGGCTCTCCTGGTTGCTCCGGGCTTGCCCTCACTTACCCTTGCTGGGTAAGTCCATCAGGCTGCATCACCGACTATCTTCAGTCCACACGAGACTTGCAGTTTCCAAGGCTTGTTGGCTCCAATCCGGTTGCCTATACTGTCATCAGCTGCAGACGTCACGGGGCACTCTGAATCCAGCTGCTGGTCATCGTCGATCCCTCCTGGACCTCGTGAGTGAAGAGACAAATCACCATCGACGACCTGAAACGACACGACATCAGTGGTCATCCATCCTGCTGGCCACCGGTCACTGGCAAGTGACTTTGAACACTGTCCCCTCAATTTTCAGGTCCTCTTCATCTTCAATCCACCTTCGGATTCCAGCGGACACCTCTTCAGTCGTCTCAAGCAGCAAGTCTTCACTGGTCTCCATTGAAAACAGCATCGCGACCCGACACCAAAAGACACCTAAGCACCCGGCTTCCCTGGGTGAGGTAACTCGTGCACTCCGGTGCCCAAGTATGTGTTGGCCCTCGAAATACTTACCCTGTAAGTGGCTTGCTTGTTGACTTCTTCAAAGTGCCCTAAAACTTTAAAATACAAACCGCGACTTGCTCCATTGTAACCTATAGGAAACCCGCGGCTGTGTTTAGACACTGCACGCATTGAATGCTAACACTGCAGTAGTGAAGCCCCAGCGATTCCCAAGGCCCTAGGCTTTGTCATTTTGCAAGTCGACTTTGTTAAACCATTTTCTTAGTATATGGTCTGGTACGCCCCTAGGGCTACAGCCATATTTGTGCTTAATTTATTGAGAACTGTTGACATTTGAATGTGTATCTGGGTTCTAATCTCATAAAGAGATTAGTAGAGTGTATCTAGAAATAAATACATATATATTTGATATATATACCTGTGTGGTGTCCTTTTCATTTGGTAATTCAAGAGATTATAAGGTAAAACAAGCTGCTTTACATTCCTCAGAGACTTAGCCTGAAGGCTGCTCTCCACAGCTACCACTAGGATAGATTTCTTTAAAAGGTTGTCTTAAACCTATCTACCATAAGGGTCGAATTGGACTGGTGCAAGGTGGCCACTACAACTAGTGACCAGCATATGCCAGGCCAACTTCTCACAACCACACGCAGGAAGTGTGTGATGGGGGGCCTGGCACCTAGGGGTCGTGGGGAAAGCAGGCCTTCCCTTCCGTAGAGGCCCCCGGAGTCCGCAGAGAGCCCCCACAACACCCACCATAGCGCCAAGAGGGCCCAGTATACTCCCAACCATCAGTGGAAAGGGCTCCTCGAAAGACTACAAACGTTATTCATCCGATCTGACACCTTCAACCCAGCCTCCAACACAGTGAGACCTGAGGAGTCAGGGGTGGGAGCCTCGGAGCAGCCACCGCCCCGAGGCGCACCCACCGCAGTGCCAGCTGCTACTAGGCACCTCGCACGCAGGACTGAAGGGCTGGGGATGCAAGAGTGTGAGGAAGCAGGCAGCCCAAAAGAGGTGCCACCCCGGAGAACATTCACCGAAAGAGCAAGGCAGGAGCAGTGCCTCAAAAAATGTACACAGAGAATGCAAAAGAGGGGGCAAAGCTAAAACAATGCCAAAAAGAATTTTCAGGCACATCATACGGAGCAAATTAAGAACCCAAAGACAGACGCACACATTTGGGAACCCTGAATATTCTTAAATACTGCCATGTAAAATGCAGCTCTGCGTGTCAGCGCCTATTGCCTAGGTTTAATGGCGAAAGGACAAGTCTGCCAATTACCTGTTACTGTTTGTGTGAGAAGCGCCCTCTGGTCCTGTGTGAGATGCGCCCCCTGTTGTTCCTGTCTGTGTGAGAAGCACACGCTGTTCCAGTCTGTGTGAGATGCGCCCCCTGTTCTACCTGTCTGTGTGAGAAGCCCCCTCTGTTCTACCTGTCTGTGTGAGAAGCACCCTCTGTTCTACCTGTCTGTGTGAGAAGCACCCTCTGTTGTTCTTGTCTGTGTGAGATGCGCCCCCTGGTCCTGTCTGTGTAAGATGCGCCCCCTGCTGTTCCTGTCTGTGTGAGAAGCGCCCTCTGTTCTACCTGTCTGAGTGAGAAGCGTCCTCTGTTGTTCCTGTCTGGGTGAGAAGCACCTTCTGTTGTTCCTGTCTGGGTGAGATACGCCCCCTGTTCTACCTGTCTGTGTGAGAAGCACATGCTGTTCCAGTCTGTGTGAGATGCGCCCCCTGTTCTACCTGTCTGTGTGAGAAGCGTCCTCTGTTGTTCCTGTCTGTGTGAGATGCACACGCTGTTCCAGTCTGTGTGAGATGCGCCCCCTGTTCTACCTGTCTGTGTGAGAAGCGTCCTCTGTTGTTCCTGTCTGTGTGATATGCGCACCCTGTTCCAGTCTGTGTGAGATGCGCCCTCTGTTGTACCTGTCTGTGTGAGATGCGCACCCTGTTGTTCCTGTCTGTCTGTGTGAGAAGCACCCTCTGTTGTACCTGTCTGTGTGGGATGCGCCCCCTGTTTTTCCTGTCTGCATGAGATGCGCCCCCTGGTCCTGTCTGTGTGAGATGCGCCCCCCTGTTGTTCCTGTCTGTGTGAGAAGCGCCCTCTGTTGTACCTGTCTGTGTGAGATGCGCCCCCTGTTTTTCCTGTCTGCGTGAGAAGCGCCCTCTGGTGTTCCTGTCTGTGTGAGAAGCATCCTCTGTTGTTCCTGTCTGTGTGAGATGCGCACCCTGTTCCAGTCTGTATGAGATGCGCCCTCTGTTGTTCCTGTCTGTCTGTGTGAGAAGCACCCTCTGTTTTTCCTGTCTGTGTGAGATGCGCCCCCTGTTCCTGTCTGTGTGAGATGCGCCCTCTGGTGTTTCTGTCTGTCTGTGTGAGAAGCACCCTCTGTTGTACCTGTCTGTGAGAAGCGCCCTCTGTTGTTCCTGTCTGTGTGAGATGCGACCCCTGATCCTGTCTGTGTGAGATGCGCCGTCTGTTGTTCCTGTCTGTGTGAGAAGCGCCCTCTGTTGTTCCTGTCTGTGTGAGATGCGCCCCCTGTTCCTGTCTGTGTGAGATGCGCCCTCTGTTGTTCCTGTCTGTGTGAGGAGCGCCCTCTGTTGTTCTTGTCTGTGTGAGAAGCGCCCTCAGTTGTTCCTGTCTGAGCAGTGGTGCAGTGTCCGGAGTCTCAGCTCCACGTGCAGCACGGTGTGCTCTCAGGCACCGGACTCCAAAGTCCTTTTATAAGAGTGAAATTTTAACCATCGCCCGGTGATTGCTTTATTATGCACTTTGAAAGTAGTTGCACTTTTCTTTTGCTTTACCAAATACACTTTGTATAGATTTTCATTAGGTACTTGCTGATATGGTTTGTTTTTATTCTACATGCGGTGTTATTTATGGTGTTGCTTGCACTTGTCTGTAATATGTGTGCCTGCCTGTTTTGTAATGCTTCCTAATAAAGACATGATGGTAGAAATTGAAATTGCTTCCTCAGTTCACATTATTATCATACACAACCCTTGACAGTCGCTAGTGTGTGGCATGCAGATAATTCACCTTGCCATTCGCAGGATACTGAGTTATATCTTGTGTACTTCTCATGTATATTGTCAGTCGAGTTTTTATGGAATTGCAGGTTTGGGTTTGTCTTTCAAAGTTTCACGTTATTGTCCATTGATGTCAATTCTATTTCAGACCCTTCATAGTTATTCTTCAGCCATGTTCCTGAGACAATAGGATCGCTCCTTGGCATTGTTCTGATTGCTGCCCCAGTTAAATAGTCTGCTTTTGACATTATTGTTGCAAATGGCGTAACTTATGTTTTAAGAGGGTTTCTCACTTTCTCATTAGAACTTTGAGAAAGGCAATATAGAGGCATTTCATTTAAATGTTGGAGTTTTCAAATCAAAATATGCCAGATTTTTGGGTGGTGAGGCAAAGTGGTAGGTGATGGGTGGCCCCCTCCATGTGTTTTGCAAGGGGGCCCCCCTCAAGTTTTGTTACGTCACTGCTGCATGGCCCTCTTTCTCTGTGAATTAAGCCCAGGGGAGGGGGTGGTCCCCGGGGGGCCACAACAGACCTCCTTAATTACTGTATTTGTGCCCCAGGGAGGTGGCGGTCGAGGCCTTAGGCCCTCCCCCGCATTTTGTATTCATGAAAGCAGTGTGCCCTGGGGAGGTGGTGGTTCCTGGGGCTGCTCCTCCACACATTATTATATAACTTAGACCCGGGGAGGTGTCGGTCCTCAGGGCTGCGGGGAGGTCGCTTGGCCCCCACATTTCTCTTGTCTTCAGGCGGTCTAGGTGGCGGTCTCCAGGGCTGCAGCGGGCTCACGCGGTACTTCCCATCATTATTTCTGAATGACCCCGAGACCTGGCCCACGTTGGGACCTAAATTAAAGTAATCGCAGGAGCCCACCCTTTATTATTATTATTTTTTCTTTTGAAAAAATGTGTATTTTAAGGAACAGAAACGTGTGGTGCACTTACTTGATGGTGGGCCTTTGTACAAAGATGAAGGGTTTTCCTACATGTGTCACACACATCATCTAATTTCCTGTGAGATGAGTACACTGCCCCACTGTGCATACATCCGAAGCCCTTATTGCAGCTCACGACTTTGCAACGTCATGAAGAATGTGGAATTTCACTGGAAGCCAACGGCCTAATTTGTGCATCAAGCACCTACTTGTCACATGTACCTGGTGCACTGGAATGCACATACGTTGCATTACAGTACACAATAAAAATGTCAGAGTTACTTGTGGGTGCATTTTAAGAACATAACTCTGCAGTCATAGCTTTTTTACAGACTCTTTTATGGCAAAGAAGAAACAAGCACGTTTGTGTACTTTGTGTTGGTGAATTGGATCAGTGTGTTATCAACATAACATTACATATTATAGCATCATGGTTTAGGATAGGACAGAAGAGCACAAAAACTATTTGAAGAGTGAGTATATGGCAGTCTTTTATACAAGCGAATAGCAAAATTGCTAAAACTTAAAAGGAGGGAGAACAAGAGTTCTGTGGTGTAAATACATAAAGTAACAATTGTGTGTGTAAATTTGCACAGTTGCTCGACTCTCAATGCAAAAAGAACAACTAATGGACAGAATGCAGAACAATGTCATACTTTCACCCCAGTACAGAGGACAGGGCCTACATCCATCGCTTTTTTGCTCACCATGCCATTCCAATTTGAACCCAGCCATATGCCAATCAATCTTGACCCTGTGCCTCATGAGAATAGTCCAGCCCAAACTGCCAGGCCAGTTCCTCCCTGAATTGGAAACAAGCAACCTAGGACCGGTTTCGGGGTTTCAACCATCATCAGCCAGGATAGCTTGACTCCAATGGCATGAAGAGCACGGAACCCACGTCTGGGCATACCCGTCCCACTCGAGGTGCCAAATGCTAAAACAAGAATTGATGGACAGAATGCAGAACAATGTCATACATTCACCCCAGTACAGGGATCTGGGCCTAAATGCATAATTTTTTTGCTCACCATGCCATTCCAGTTTGAACCCAGCCATATCCAAATCAGTCTTGACCCAGTGCCTCATGGCAACAGTCCAGCCCAAACTGCCAGGTCAGGTCCTCCCTGGACTGGAATCAAGCATTCTAGGACCTGTTTCGGGGTCTCACCCCTCATCAGCCAGGATAGCTTGACTCCAGTGGCATGGAGAGCACGGGACCCACGTCTGGGCATACCCGTCCCACTCGGGGTGACAAATGCAAAAAGAACACATGATGGACAGAATACAGAACAATCAAGCTTGGGCTGATATGCCCATAGATAGAATTATAAATTGGCACAGCCATTTAGGCCTAATTCAGGGGGCTGTGGACACACTACCTCTCACCTTTAGTCACCACATGTAAAGGAGGCTGAGTCACCTGCTCTGAAGTAGACAGACATTCATTAGATGAAACTTTAAGGACAGAGGAGGTGTAGGCTGAGCTCTGTTGTCAGTCAGATCACTTCATTTCTGCCCCCTGTACAGAAGCCAGCGTTGTAGCAAAGTTAGAACTCAGACTGATGGAGAGCTTCGGGTAACAGTATCTTGTCATCAGACAGCGGCATTGAAAACAGAAGATGGCAACACCATGAACTTGAGAAGGTCACGGGGGAGGGTCTGACAGGCATTGCCTTGATTCAATCAGCTGGCCGCTTTATCCTTGGTGGACTCCAGAGAGTCTGGCTCCTGTATCTATGGATGGGCAAGCAAGGGTGAGCAGAGATTCTAACTGTGCATGTTCCCTAGAAGTAGATGCCGAATTGTCGCTGTTTGCATTTCTCAAGGGAGCATCACTGGGAGATCTGGAGAAGGTTACCGTGACTACCTCCTGGAACAGAACTCCCAGGCAAGGCGCCAAAAACACAGGACCCTTGACTGACCACGTCACCCTGTGATGAGAAACGTCTTGTAGTGTCCTAAGTGAGGTCATTTCCTTGTCCATGTCCCAAATTATTTTCCATGCAGATCATTCACGTGGACTTCCCCACAGTGGTGTGATGAAAATTGAGAGGGAGGGGTCGGGACTGCAAAGTATATGGAGGCCCCCCCAACATTACGTACCAAACCAGAAGTTCTCAATCAGAGGACTGCCGCCCGTGCAACGTGCCGAAGGGGCACGTTTAACTCGTAGATAAAGAAGCAGCATTAATTCACTGTACGTGCCCATTTTATGCTGTTGATGAAAATATAACAAGTATTTAAATCTGCCCTGAATCAATACACCTGTAGATGGTGATGCACAGAGCGACAAAGAAATAATTCAATTTATGGTAATCAATGTCTTTACTATATGGCTTAAAGTTGTAGTTCACAGAACCACATATCAATCAATCAGAGTACTTGTAAAGCGCGCTACTTACCCGTGAGGGTCTCAAGGCGCTGAGGGGGTGGGGGGGTGCTGCTACTGTTCGAAGAGCCAGGCCTTGAGGAGTCTTCTGATGGTGAGTAGGTCTTGGGTTTGCTGTATGTGGGTAGGGAGGGTGTCGTCGGCGTAGGAGATGATGGTGAGGTCATGATGGCGGCCCACTCGTGCGAGGGGGGCCATGTAGACGTTGAACAGCGTCGGGCTGAGGGATGAGCCCTGGGGGATGCCGCAGATGATGTCGGTGGCTTCAGATCGGAAGGGTGGGAGGTGGACTCTCTGGGTTCTGCCTGAGAGGAAGGACGTGGTCCAGTCAAGAGCCTTCTCTTGGATTCCGGCTTCTAGGAGGCATTTCTAGTGCGATGGCATACTGCATCGAAGGCGGCTGACAGGTCCAAGAGGATGAGGGCTGTAGTTTCGCCGTTGTCTAGTTGGCACCTGATGTCGTCTGTGGCAACGATGAGTGCTGTCTCGGTGCTGTGCTTGTGTCTGAATCCGGACTGGGATGCGTCTAAGATGTTGTTGTCTTCCAGGTGTCGGGCCAGTTGTATGTTGATGATTTTCTCGATGACCTTAGCCGAGAACGGGAGCAGGGAGATGGGCCGGAAGTTCTTGAGGTCCTTGGGGTCCGCTTTGGGCTTCTTGAGGAGGACGTTGATTACGGCGTGATTCCAGCTTTCCGGGAATGCCGCTGTTTCAAAGGAGATGTTGATGACCTCCCGTAGTTGGGGTGCGATGGCTGCATCTGCTTTGTTGAATATGTGGTGTGGGCATGGGTCTGACGGAGATCCTGAATGGATGGAGTTCATGACCTTGCGTGTCTCGTTGTCCTTGACGTTGGACCAGGAGGTCAGGCGGTTGGCGCTGGTGGTGTTCACAGGGGAGGTGGCGTCTGGCGTGGTGGGGCGGTCGAGGTGTTGAAGCTGTCGTGGATGTCAGCGATCTTGCGGTGGAAGAAGATGGCTAGTGAGTCGCACAGTTCTTGTGAGGGCGGGATGTCGTTGGTGTTGGCGCTGGGGTTGGAGAGTTCCTTTACGATGCTGAAGAGCTCTTTGCTGTCGTGTGCGTTGTTGTCCAAGCGGTTTTTGAAGGAGGATCTCTTGGCTAATCTGATGAGGTGGTGATGTCTGTGGGTGGCGTCCTTGTGGGCTGCATGGTTGTCCGGTGTGCGTTCGTGGAGCCATGCGCGTTTGGAGGTCTGGAGCTCGTCGGTGAACCAGGTGGCTCTCTTGCTGGCGTGGCTGTTGGAGGGTTTCTTGAGCGGGGAGAGGGTGTTGGTGCAGTCGCCGATCCACTGTCTGAGGTTGCGGGCTGCGGCATCTGGGTTGGTGGGGTCGGTGGGTGGGTTCTGGGTGAGGGTGGTGATCAGCTGGTCATTAGTGACTTTGCTCCAGCAGCGGCGAGGTAGCTGTTGGGTGCGGTGGTGTGTAGTTGGTTTCTTGAAGGTGTAATGGATGCAGCGGTGGTTGGTCCAGTGGAGTTCGGTGGTGTGGTTGAAGGTGACGTGGGAGCCTGTGGAGAAGATGTGGTCCAGCTTGTGGCCTGCGGCGTGGGTGGGTGTGGTGACGAGTTGTCTGAGGCCGAGGTTGGCAAGGTTGTCGATCAGGGTGGCGGAGTTGGCGTTGTTGTTCTCGAGGTGGAAGTTCAGGTCCCCGAGGAGGATGTAGTCTGGGGGAGGCGAGTGCGTGGGTGCTGGTGAGGTCGGCGATGGAGTCGCTGAATTGAGCCCGGGGTAAGGGGGGTCTGTAGATGAGTATGCCTCTGAGGGTGGTGTTGGGGTCGGTGTGGATCCGGAAGTGCAGGTGTTCGGCGGTGTTGAGGGTGTCGTCTGGGTGGGTGGCGACCTTGAGGGTGGACTTGTGGACGATGGCTATTCCTCCTCCGGCCCCAATTGGTGCGATCCCTGCGGTTGATCTTGTAGCCGTCTGGGATGGCTATGGCGATGTCGGGCGCCGAGGAGTCGTTCCACCAGGTCTCGGTCAGGAAGGCCACGTCTGGGGTGGAGGTGTCGAGCAGGTCCCAGAGCTCGACGGCGTGTTTGCGTGCGGAGTGGGTGTTGAGGAGTATGCAGTGAAGGTGGTTGGGTCCGGACCTTGGAAGTTTGGTGGTTCTGTCGCGGGTGAAGTTGCAGGTGTGGCAGGAGAAGGGTCCGTGGGTGTGTTTTGGGGTGGCCTGGAAGCAGCAGTGGTTTCGGCCGGTGTTGAGAGCGTGGAGGGTGCTGGCATCGTAGCGGAGTCTGGTGTCGTGGAGGTTGCGGGGTCCAGGGAATCTGGTGCTGGGCGCGGTCCAGCCGCTGACGGGCGCAGACGGGCTTGCCTCTAGCGCACCCGCTGCGCGCGGCTGCGCAGTGGCCGCCATTTAAGGCTGTGAGGGAGTGAGGAGCAGCTTGGAGGCGGGAGTGGGGCGGCGAGGGAGCGGGGCCGCAGGAGAGCAGCGGCAGGAACATTAAATGGCCGAGGGTACCGAAAAAAAGGGGGGGAGAGGGGGAGGGAATGCACAGGGAGCAGTAAACAAATCACAACACACTGACACTTACCCACAGATTAGGAGGAGCACAGCGGGATCGAACTCCCAATCGGCAGCAGCAGCGAAGGAGGCAGTGGCGCACTGGTGGAGCTGTGCGGCAGCAGGGGAGCGACCCGGCCTTCAGCAAGTTCAGGGGTCACTCCTACTGCCGCGCAGCGGCCGCCATTTAAGGCTGTGAGGGAGGGAGGAGCAGCTGGGAGGCGGGAGCGGGGCGGCGAGGGAGTGGGGCCGCAGGAGAGCAGTGGCGGGAAAATTAAATGACTGAGGATACAGAAAAAAAGGGGGGAGAGGGAGGGAACGCACAGGGAGCAATAAACAAATCACAACACACTGACACTTACCCACAGATTAGGAGGAACACACAATACAAACAGTGGAGGCAAAAGTAAAATCTGCAACAGTCAACAGCTCGGGGGCACAGCGGGATCGAACTCCCGATCGGCAGCGGCAGTGAAGGAGGCAGTGGCGCACTGGGGGAGCTGTGCGGCAGCAGGGAGCGACCCGGCCTTCAGCAAGGTTAGGGGAGAGGTTTTTTGTGTAGCCTACATTTTATGAAGTAAATCCCTTCTGCTCTCCATATCCCAACAAACTGAGCACAGAGAGGTAGAATGTCTTGACAAGAGTGACTGTTATGTGTGCAGGCCTCAGGTAAGGCCGTAAATTAATCAGACCACACACCAGTATGCTTGTTATGCAATTGCCTCAAGGCGCTGGCTCCTGGGCTATTTATTAGGTTCCCGTTACGTCAGGGCCATTCCATCATGGCCCGATGTAAAGGGGTGTTGTTTCATACCACCCCTTGCTTGGGAGGCTGCATGGAACGGTCCATGCAACCTCCAGAAATATAACATTCCTCCTTAACCCACACAAACACAAATCAAATGAAAAACACGATAACTTAGAACATAAGATTCTAAATCAGCCAAAGGATGTGATGCTTATTTAGGCCTCAACATGTGCTGCAGTTCTGTTACACTATATAAAGAACACCAATGAAAGAATGACACGTCCACCCACCAAAATGTGTCACCTTATGACAGAAAAACATTCTCTTAGGTCAGAATGAAATCTTTCAATCTTGTGGCCACAGCAGGGCGAGCCCTCGAATTATATCTGGCTATGCCTTGCAGACAATATCCAGGGCCCACACCCTCCATCATATCTGCTCTCATGAATACCACTCTTTTCATGAGTCCTTTGGACTCTGATGGTTCCGCAATAGGAGGCGGAGCCTCAACCACAGTTGACTGAACTTGCATTGCTTCACAGCCACCTCCTTGTGACATGTACATGCTACCATCCTCGCCTTTAAGATCAGGTCCCAAAAGGATCTCACAATTACCTGGCTGTTGATATCTCTTGAAGAATGACACATTCCTTGTGATAATTTCACGACCTTTCCGGGCACTGAGCATAGTTCTTTTCACAGCAATCACCCTCCAGGGGTCTATCTTAAAAGACAATAGGAACTTACTCCCAGGACGCAGATTTTTTACAAGTATCCTGTCACCAACTTGAAAAAGCCTCTGTTTAGCATGTCTTTTCCCCACATTTTGTCATTTTGACTATCCCCTGATGAGTTACATGAGCGAGATCTACTACATGCTGTTGCAATCTCTCTGGAATCACTAGATGAGAACCTCTCAGCAAGCACCCTTTGGGTGACACAACCAGTACATGGTGTACATTATGCAGAGATACCAACATAGCTCGCCGCCTCCTCTGTATGATGAGAAACACTCCGGGTAAGAATGTGGCAATTTCCTAAGGTTACTGCAGAGACCACCAGTTGCAGACATACATCTGCTCATGTAGCTGTAATAACTTCCTCTAGGGAGGTGGGAAAGGTCTTGAGCACTCCACCACCAACCTGACGTACTCCTCTATGTCTTCGGTGTCTGACATCTCACTAGCTGTGGCAAGTCTTGCATGTCTAGAGAGATAATCCTCAGGATTTTGAGATCCTGGTCAGTACATTAGAGAAAAACAATATTCTTGCAGTTGGAGGTTCCACTTTTTAATTCTGGGTGGTGGTGTTGATGAGGATCCTGTGAACAAAGGTATTAAATGTTTGTGGTCAGTGTGAATCACTAATTACTGATATAGATGAAAGTGGCGACACCCCCAATGAACAGCAATCGCTTCTTTTTCAATGTGGGAATACCTCTGTTCAGTTTCAGTTAAAGTTCTGCTCGCATAAGATACGGGAGCCCAACCTCCATCATCCTGTCTCTGAGACAAAACAGCTCCAAGTCCAGTGGGGCTAGAATCCCCCGACAACTTTGAGTCATGGCGAGGATCAAAGTATGCCAAAGTGGTGTGTGCGGACAATGCTTGTTTGGTTGCCGCAAATGCTTTTTCCTGGGAGGTAATCCACTCCTATACAGCACTAAACGTAGTTAATTCTCTCAGGGGAGCCGTCAGAGCAGTGAGGTTTTGAATTAATCAACCACAGTAGTTGACCATCCCAAGGAAACTGCGAACACCACTAACGGTCGTCGGGGCAGAGGTTGATTAAATGTCCTGTACCTTTGCAGGACCCGGCAAAACCCTGTGTTCCGAGAAGCGGTTGCCGAAAAATGACACTTCTGATTGGAGGAATGTGCTCTTCTCACAATGAACAGTGAGTCCATTTTCTTGCATCCTTCGAAACATTGCCCATAGCCGATCTAGATGTTCCTCGATGGAACGGACATGCACCAGAATGTTGTCACTGACATTAATGATCCCAACCAATGAGGCCAAAACGCCTCTTATTGTGTCCTGAAAAGCTTTAGAGGCACTTGAAATGGTGAAACTCAGGCGTTTGTATCTCCTGAAACCCACATGAGTGGAGAAGTTAGTAATTGCTTGTGACTCCGGACTCAGCATAACCTGATGATACACTGCCCGCAGGTCCATTGTGAAAACCATTTCGATCCGCTCACTTCTGCTACAATGTCATCAACAGTGGGCATCAAATGGCGTTCTCTCCGTATTGTCATATTGGGCAATCTCATGTCCAAACAAATTCTTACTTTGCCAGGCTGTTTGGGTTTACGAGCCATGCCGATCGGTGACACCCATGGGGTAGGACCATCCACCTTTTCAATGATGTCAGCCAATTTGAGCTTCCTTAGCCCCTCTTCCACTTTCGGGTGCAGATGAAAAGATACCCGGTGTTGTTTCAACGACACAGGTTGAATGGAGTCATCAATGTGGAGATGTATCAGGCGATCTTTGAGACACTCAGTGCCCATAAACAGGTGCGCATACTCAGCCACCAACTCGTCCACATTCCTAAGATGGATACTGAAGGCAAATGACACTAGCTGAGGACGTTCCGCTGTCCTGCAGCTCAGCAGCATTCCAGAGCCTGTTTTGGTAACATACACTTTCGCCCTGGTGGAACGGGACTCATGATATATGGCTGTGGTGAAAACTCCTGCTAGTAGGAGAGGATTGGTAGATCCATAAGCAAAGACTTGAGTGATGGTGGGGCATAGACAAGGCCACAGAGGGAGAGTTTGTAACACTGACTGAGCAATGTTAATTGACGCTCCCATATCATTCAAAGCCAGGATTTCATGTCCCGAGAGAAGAATGGATGCGCTGGAATTTTTGCTCAACCAACTGCATGGCATGAATGATGTGTACCGCTCTTTCCACATCATCATCATCATCATCATTGTCCATGTCCTCTTCCTCGTTAGGAGCTTCAGGTGTGTGTAAGACATTCACTGAATTTGGTTTGGAGCCCTTGGGAATGGTTAAAGATCAACATACTTTTGAAAAATTGTTCAATTTGTTACATGCTAAACACCTTTTTTCCTTGGGCAGCGCAGGACCCTTGATGAGGATATGGACCTCCACATGTGTAGCATGCCTTAGGAGCCGTCGCGTACATGGAACAGATTTCTTATTTTCCGCCCTCATCGTCACCACCGCGTTGAACGGTCCTTACTTGTTGTTGTAGTGTCACCTCCATGTGGGCAGCACGCACCTTAGACAGATATTTCGAGCATCCCATAGTGATCATGTCAGCCATGGACATTCCAGGGTCCTGCAGGATGTTCTCCCTCAGCTTCACTGAGGTGCACCCTTGTATGAATTGGGTTCGAATTTCGTCAGCAGTGTCCGGAAGCGTACATGTGCTTGTAGATCTCATAAGAGAGATTAAAACGTATCAACAGATTCCTCTGGTGATTGTCTGGGCTGGCGTAGCAGGAATCGTTCATAGTGAGGATTTGCTAACGGCTCAAAATGTGGCCTGATGGTCTCCTTCAGAGTAGTGTAGGTGACGGTGGTCCATACTCCACCACAGATTTGCTAAGCTTGTGGATAGTGGCACTCCCCAAATACAACAACCTAGGGCGTCTTCTGTCCAGGTCTAATGCCACTGCAGCAAAGTAGGTCTCAAGCTGCTCCAACGAGTCTTTCCAGGGTGCCGCTTGCGCAGACAGGGGGCCATCCACCACAAACCGTTCCAATGCTGGTACTGAAGCCATGGCAGTCAGAATTGCAAAAAAACATGCAAACTTAATGCAGTAGAGACGCCTCCATGTCGACCAAGGTGTACAAAAATTGCAGCAGGCTATTTCAGGACAAACAGCAGAGGACCCTTTGTGCCCGAACCATGCACAGTCTAATGTAGGCCACTACCATGAGTGACAAGCAGAAAGTAGGTGCACATATGTACCCTCCTGGGAAGCCAAACAGGTACTGATCTAGTTCATGCCCTGGCAATACACCATTAAATGGCAAGGTAAATCCCCTCATTTCACAACTTCTGTAGGGGGGAAAGCAGCACAGCACCATGTTAACTCACCCAGCCAAACGCAGGTGAGGCACAGAACGCTCCTGCTTCCTTCCAGAATCACGTGGGGGCGGGGTGAGCCAAAACCGCAGGACGTGCACCCCTCCAGGGACTGGCAGCATTACAGCCGTCACAGCCTTCACAGCTGCAGTTGCACAGCCCGCCAAAGCGACACGAGCAGCTGCGTCCTTGCTGCAGGAAAACAAGCAGGTAGGGGCAGGCACCGCACAGCGAGTCCGTGGAAGGAACAGGGACAACTGCACACCATCGGACACAGTGAGTGCTGCAGAGCAACAGAGCAGTGCATGAGTGGGAGACCCTCACCCTCGTCGCTTATTGTGTTATGTGCGCAAGTCTTAGGTAAGGACGTAAATGAATCAGACCACACACCAGTATGCTTGTTACGCAATTGCCTCGAGGCGCGGGCTCCCGGGCTATTTCTTAGGTTCGCATTACATCAGGACCCTTACATTATGGTCCGACGTAACTGGGTGTGGTTTGATACCACCCATTGCTTGGGAGGCTGCGCTGAACGGTCCATACAACCTCCGGAAACATAACAGTGACATCAGTTTGTCAAGTAGGGGTGGCTAGTCTTTCTTCAGTTACCCTGGCTGCAAAGCATGTAATCTGAAACCACCACGTTGTCTCCACCTTCCAATGTTTTTACACATGCGCACAATATTTTATGAGCTTATGAGTTCATGCCTCACTAGAAGCCAAGCCACAGCGAGGAGCAGGCCCTAGGGATCGTGGTGGTATATGGGCCCTTGTTGAATGTGGCGTGGCTTGACGCGATGAAGAAGATGGCGGCATCTCTTTAAGCTCCGTTGAGCCTGCATCATTTCGGCTGGCCCAGACGACTCCTGAAGCCACATAAAACATTTCTCATGCGGCGCAACGTATTCGGATCATAAAGCGACGACTCTGGAGACCTTATCTCAGCGAGGTGTGCTCCCTGGAACGATCTTTCCCGCAGCCTGTCGCACTCAAGATGGTGGCTTTATGAGCCTGGCCCGGGTTGGCTTCGAGGAGCGGGCCTTGCGCTGCGGTGGGTCAGGGTGGGGGGCCCGGGGGTCCGGCGTGGACAGAGCAGATCCCATCACTCATCACCCCCTCCCCTACCTCTTCCCTCCCTCACTCTTTCTACCTCCCTTATTCCTTTCCGCGCTCCCCTGAATGTCTCTCCCCTTACCTGATTTTTTCCCTATGCCTGAGCCATGCTTCTGTAACTCATAAATATATATATGTAAATATGTAATATATAATTGTCCAAGCCTAATCACTGTTAAAATGTAATCATGAGTGAACTTAATATTTGAATATATAGAACTCTAACTACTAGTGTATGTAGTAGACCTTTGTACTTACTACCATTCCTATGTGATTTTAAACTTTTCCGTTTGTATCTCTTCCTTGAGTGACTTTACAACTTGTACATATGCAATTTTTTCTTGTTTATATCTCCTCCTTGAGTGACTTTACAACTTGTACATTTGCAATTTTTTTTGTTTGTATCTCGTATGTAACTCATGTAATCCAAAGTCCTTATGTAACGCAACTGGTTCTTTTGTAAAGCGCTCTGACACCTTCGGGTAATGTTCGCGCTATATAAAATCGCATTAAATAAATAAAATAAATAAATAAATAAACTATAGAAATGGTCTATATTTGAAAACGATATTAACCTCTCATGTATCTTTGAGAGGTCGGTTGCACCGCAGCATGCCAATCTGTTGCGCATTATGTAAAATGACGATTGTGGAAAAACTTTAAATAAATACATTTACATATCAGAAATCATCAAAACATTTTTTAGAAATATGTTAGTATTTAAAACAATTATTTTAAACTATTAAATACATATTTTTTTAAATAAACAATATATCCCTCGACCCCGACCATAAAACATACTAACCTTAAAGAAAAGTGAGATAATCCGTTATAATTATTCAATATAAAGCACGTAACAAAAAAATAATTTTCAGCGTTTACATTTTACATATTTTACTTTCTAATTATTTATAATTTATCACTTTTGAAAAGAACACTACTCACACATTCTCTCAACATACCCTACATCCAACCCACAATAGAAATTAAATTTTTGTTTTAAATTAAATAAATCACTGCTTGATTCAATAGGTTTAAAAGATTACACAATTTTATTTAAAATTTTCAGTAAAAAATAAATGAATGACTAGATTAATCACTTAATATACAATATTACATATTTTCAATAAAAGACAAGCCACCCTTCCCCCCCCAAAAACGGGTATCACAAAATGAAAAATAAATAAATAATTGTACAATTATACAACATGCAATTAACGATGTAAAATAAGACATATTAAACAATTAACAATAATTAATACTCACTGTAAAATTAACACCCAAACCCTTATACACATCACAACTCATAAAATAAACGTTTTTACTCTGCATGTCTCCCTTATGTTTCATTAGTTTTAAATGTAATCCTGCTTATTCCTGTACCCTCACATGGCAATGGGAATACAAATTCCCAGTTTGTTGGTGGGCTCGTGGTTCTCTAAGATACTTATTATTAAGAGTTTTTATTTTGGGTGGTTGACAAAGAAGTAAAGTGTAAAAGGAAGTCACTGACCTAGAAGCAAAGTTAGAGGGAGGCAGGAACATGGGGGAGCCAGGGAGACTTTAAATCGGCTGATGCCTTTGCTCTTCTCCGCTTTGCTCGACTATACTTTGCTATTCCAAAAAACAACTCTTTTCCATCTGTTTTGCACCTTAACAGTCCCACTGTCCCTAAATCCCACTCTCCAGAGTGATATCATGTTCTTTCCTTTATTTCAACTATCAGAAGGGCCCTCCTTAGTGACATCTCATTTGTAGCCACCCTGACCACATTTGAGAAAGCATCTTTTCCACCACGAAGAAGACATTCCTTTAAGACCTTCTCCAGAGAGAGCGCGCGGCGCGACGATCCAAGATGGCCGCCGGATGAGGAGCTCCACTCGAACAAAGCCGACTCGAGCGTGAAGGCACCTCTTTACTGCAACGGAGCTTCGCTTCGACCATGGATTTGGTTATGGGACACTGCAGAGACTGTTTTGGCAAGTTTTTTTGACCGAAATGCGGTCTTTTTGTTACTTTAATTGCGCATTTTCTGCTCCCCTCAGATGGCGGCCGCCATTTTGTTTTTTCTACAGCGTTTTTTTTCTATTTTTTTGCTGCCACTGACTCTTTTTGCCAATTCCCTGTTGTTTTTTGGTGGCACTACGGCGGTGGCTGCGTTAGTTCACCTTA
The DNA here is from genome assembly GCF_964204655.1 of Triturus cristatus. Taxonomy (NCBI): domain Eukaryota; kingdom Metazoa; phylum Chordata; class Amphibia; order Caudata; family Salamandridae; genus Triturus; species Triturus cristatus. Next base: position 1,044,364,161 of record NC_140588.1, read on the forward strand.
TGCCATCTTTTTGCGCAATTATTTGTTAGTGGTTGGTCTCTTTAGCTGCTTTTGTGGATTCCTCGGACTGTATCTCCTAGCAATTTTTTTAGAGGGAGCCAGTTGTGTTTCCAGCGTCCCAGTACCCTTCGCTGTGTTGTATCTTGGCACTTTCATCGTTTGCTACGCCTCCTCTTGTTGCTGACTAAGCAATATCACTGCTGTCCTGCCTGCATTCCGCCATTGGTTATTTCTGTCATAATTGGTTGCGGTACCATCAGTATGGAGGGCGTACATTCAACTAAACCTCATGGTGGTTCCACTGGGGGAAGGAAGGATTCAACCAACCCTTCTGTCAAGCGCACCAAAAAAGACCCGCCTTCCCCAAACAAGTCTCCGCTGCCTCTCACTCTTGAGGATATTATGGAAGAGTTGCGCCTTATTCGTCCTTTTATTACAGACACTGTTGCCACGCTTCAGAGGTTAGATGATAAATGGTCTAGTTTGGATACGAGATTGTCTGAGGTGGAACAGAGGATCAGTGATGCACAGGACGTTGTTACTAAAGTTGACACTCTCACCAAAGAGGTCGGCCAGCTCAAGAAGGTAGCGGAGGATTTGGAAAACCGCAATAGGCGCAACAACCTGCGCATTTATGGTATTCCGGAAGGTTCGGAGGGGTCGGATATGATCCAATTCCTAAAATCTCAAGTTCTTCAAATTGTCGGCCTCCCGAAATCCTCAGACTTTAACATACAACGTGCTTATCGTCTGGGGCCAAGGAATGCATCTTCTGCATCTAAACCTCGTGGAATCATAGCATATTTCCTACTCTACTCTGATCGTATGACGATTCTCCAGGCCGCCAAGCAACATAAGCAAATGATCTGGTCTGGGCACAAGGTCTTTTTCACTCAGGACGTTTCCAAGCCTACGGCTTCCCGTCGAAAGGAATTTTTGGACCTCAGACCTGCTTTGAGATCTATGAATGCACGCTATGGTTTAATACACCCTTGTTTTTTTAAAGTGACCTATAAGGAAAGGACTTTTAGTTTTGAGGATCCTGCTGACCTGCGGAAGTTCATTCATACTCACAAGGGAGAACTTATGGAACTGAGCAAACCCTAGTTGGTTTTCGTTTTTTTTAGTATATGACTACTTTGTTCTGCTAAAATATTCTGTTATAAGTTGGATAGTTCCTGTACTTCTTTTGCTCATTCCTTGTTTTTCCTTTTGTTTTGCAGGACTCCCCTATGTGGTGTTCTTGTCAAGGTCACCCTTTGTCCCATCCTGCTGTTTACAGTGTTTACCCCTTCTGTTGCTGTTTCTTTCCCTAGATGTTTGGTAAGTTCCTTCACTTGTCCTATTTGATTTATATATTGTTCTAGTTTTCCAATTTATAGTCTTTCGTCTTTCAGTTTTTTTTCTATCTCTGTGGTAGTCTGTTCTCCTATATGCTCCTTTTAGTGCGGCTGTTTTGTTCTTCGTCGCCCCCCTCTCACAGTAATGTTTTTTGTTCAATTGCTTTCTGTGGCTAAAGTCTACTGGCTTTTCGTCACCCTCCTTTGGATGCCTTTTGGGGGTTTCTGTACCCCTATACCTTTCCCTCTATTTTTCCCCTTTTCCTTTTCGCTTCTTCCCCCTTTTTGCTGTTTGTCCTCTCTTTCTTCATCCCTTTTTATCCCTGTCATTTCTACTCTTTTGGCAACTTCTTCATTATCTGGTACACACCACACTTCCTTTTTTTCTTTCTCTGACCATGGTACTTCTTTGTTTTTCTTCTCTTTTATATCTTTACCACCGTATTTGCGGTTGTTGCCTGCTTTAATTTTTCTGTTTCTTACTATTTATTCAGGCACATATTCATTTAATTTCTATTTTCAGTTTACTTCTCATTCTTTACCCTGTCTTAAATTCCATATTCCTTTCTGCTTATCTTTACTTTATTTACAGAAATGAATGGTCTTCGTGTTATTTCTTGGAATGTTAAAGGAGTTCGCAACCCTGTTAAAAAACAACGTGTCTTATGTCATTTAGCAAGGTTGAAATGTCATGTTGCACTGTTACAAGAAACCCACCTTAACTCTCAAGATTTGTCTTCGCTGCGTAGACAATGGGTTGGAGAGGCATTCTGTTCTCCAGCTGTAAATAGTAAAAATGGTGTTCTTATTTTGTTTCATAAGTCATTATCTGTTCAGTTGCACAATGTATTCCACGATACTTGTGGTAGATGGCTATTTTTAGATGTTACTGTTAATAATACACAATTTTCCTTCTGTAATGTTTATGGCCCTAACGGTGTAGATTTATCCTTTTGGAGGGATTTCTCTAAGCTTCTTTCCTCTCATGCAAGTGATAATTTGATTGTGGGTGGTGACTGTAACCAACTAATGGACCCATTTTTAGATCGTAAATCACATACCAGATATGTCCCCAATAAAATGCAAAAGTCCTTTTTTAATGCTATCTCCTCTAGAGGTCTTATTGACTCATGGAGACTTTCTCATCCCGATACTTTAGAATTTTCCTTTTTTTCTCCAGTGCACTCTTCACATTCCCGTATAGATTATATTTTTCTCACACAGCATTCATTCCAATTTATGACTAATTCAGAAATAGGCTCAATTCTTATATTTGACCATGCTCCGGTTATTACTGACCTGGACTTTCCCTCACCTACTCCCATCTCTAGGCGGTGGCGCTTTAATAATTCGCTCCTCCTAGATTCACAGTTTGTTGAGCAATTTACATTTTTTGCACAGGATTTTTTTATAAATAATCTTCATTCTACTTCTCACTTTCACTCTATTTGGGATTCCTTCAAGGCTGCTGCTAGAGGTTTTATTATTGCTTTTGTCTCACGGAAAAAGAAAACAGCTCTTTCAAAGTCGGCCCAAATTCTTAAACAAATCAAAGACCTAGAGCAGTGGTTCCCAAACGTTTGACTCCTGAGGACCCCCATTGAGTCACCACTGGAAGCCGGGGACCCCCAACCAATTTGCAGGCTTTAAATTTCAAACATTAAAACAGTAATTCGAAAAAAATAAACAAACGTGTGCACACAAAACAAATACTCAAATTACTAACGATTTTAGGGGCATATTTACAAGTCCCTATCGCCATGGGAACGTCACTTTTTGCAATGTTCCTGTGGCAATAGGGGCTTTGCCTTATTTACAAGGCAGTGTTAAGCCCCTTATTGTGGCGTAACGCTGCCTTGTAAATAAGGACCCCTTTCACGCAATGCTTAGCGTGAAAAAGGTGGGCGGTGGGAGTTGCAATGGGCGTTTCACTCCAACACCCATTGATTTTGACACTGCCCTCTATTTACAAGGTCAGCTTAAATAGGAGAACCAGAATTAAGACCATGAAAAACCTGGTCTTAACTTGGCAAAATGAAGAGAAATGCCTTATTTCTCCTCGTTTTTGCTTTTTCCGTTGGAAAAAGCAAAACACCTTTGATTGTTTAAGTTCAGGATGGTGACCCTTCCTGCACATAAACAATCTTTAATAAAAATGACGTTTTGTAACTTCCATTTGTGCTGCATTAGGCAGCACACATAGAGTGACAAAAAGGCATTACAAAATTGTTCATGTGCAGGAAGTGGGAACATAGCAGCATCAGGATAATGATAGACTGGGAATAAACATATGTTGCTAACTTTTACTGTGCAGTTTGCAGGCAGCTCTTTGACAGTTTATAGGGCACTGTGCTAGATTACGATTGTCCCTTATGAATTGCACAGTGTCAAAAGAATCTCTGTGACAAAATCAGTAGCTAACTGACCTATGCACATAAAATACTGTTTTTTAAAATGCATTGTACACGTTCTTTGCAGTAGGCATATTAACCCTCTGTGCTACATTAGATAAGTCAAAGCTGCCACTAAACAAATCTCTCATCTCTCTCCAGCAGGTACATTAATCACTGGTATTTTCTTGACACGTTTGTAGTTGCTCGAAAACTGCTAATTTTACAAGGAACTTTGCAGTGCTTTTAAAACTGCTGCCTGCGGACCCCCTGGGAATGTGCCACGGACCCCTGGGGGTCCTCGGACACCAGTTTGGGAAACACTGACCTAGAGCATCACTACTTCACCACTAATTCCTCAGAATCGCTCTCTTCCCTCATCAAAGCAAAAATGCAATTTAACAAGCACTCTTGGGACTCTGCGAGTAATACTCTTTTCAATTTTCATTCCAAAATGTATAGGGGACGCAATAAGGCTGGTAAGTCTCTCGCTACTTATCTAAAAATTAAAAAACAGAAATCTAAAATAATAACTATCACTGACTCGCATGGGGATCCTCAGCATACTGATGATAAAATTCTCGATTGTTTTGTTCAATATTATTCCACACTTTATACGCCCGAATCTGTTCCCTCGCCTTCTCAAATTGACTCCTTCTTTCAGTCTCTCCCTAGGTGCTCGGATAGTTCTGTAGATCTCTCATCATTGGACGTTCCTCTTTCAGAGAAAGAGCTACTTAATGCTATTACTCTCCTTCCCAAAGATAAAACTCCGGGCCCAGATGGTTTCACGGTTCGTTTTTATCTTCACTTTAAAGATATCCTGTTACCACATTTATTTTCTTTGATTAACTCCTTTGTTGCTCAAGGGAGGTCCCAAGGTTCTTTCACTCAGGCTATGTTATGCTTAATCCCTAAAAAAGATAAAGATCCCTCCCTTTGCAAGAATTATCGACCCATTTCTTTAATTAATACGGACTGTAAAATTTACGCTAAAATTTTGGCCTCTCGTATTAACAAAGTTATTCCTGATCTTACCAACATTTATCAATCCGGGTTTGTTAAAGGTAGATCCATTACTGATAACTCGAGAACCTTCCTTAACATTATTCACCTGGCCTCAAAGATGGACTCACCAATCGCTGCCATTACCTTAGATGCTGAGAAAGCGTTTGACAGAGTTTGTTGGGATTTTATGTTTGGTGCTTTGCGGTGGCATGGCTTTAGTCCTCCCTTCATTCATTATGTTAAATTGTTATATTCTGCTCCCTCCACTTCTATTTGGGTTAACGGGTCTCAGTCCTCTTATTTTTCTTTGCATAGAGGCACAAGACAAGGTTGTCCTCTCTCTCCTCTTCTTTTTATTCTTGCGTTAGAACCCTTTTTGGAAAAATTCGACGTTCATCATCGTATACTGGCTTCATATTTCGAAACATTGATATTAAGTTTACGGCCTATGCGGATGATATTTTGCTTTATATTTCTAACCCGTCCACTTCTTTGCCCACACTCTTTTCCTTGCTACAAGAATATTCTCTGGTTTCTGGGTATAAACTTAATATAGATAAATCTGAGGTTCTACCACTTAACAAATTTTGCCTTCCTCATATGTTTCAGGGTTCGGGTTTTGAATGGAACTCAGGTAATATTAAATGTTTAGGTATTTTGTATGCTAGCACTATTAGGGATACGATTAAGCTTAATCAGAAGGATATAGTTAAAAAGCTCTCTTCCCTTATAGAACGTTGGTCCCCCCTTTTCTTATCCTGGTGGGGGAGGCTCGCCACTATTAAAATGATGCTTCTTCCTATAGTCAATTTTTACCTTTCAATGCTTCCAATCTCCCTTCCACTCTATTTTTTTAAAACTATAAACCGTATTTTTACCTCCTTTTTATGGAACAAACGTAAGGCGAGGATTTCTCTCTCCCGTCTTCAGCAACCTAAAGATTTGGGTGGAGTTAATTTCCCCAACATTGTTCGATTTCACTCGGCTTTTACTTTGAAACAGATTTGGCCTTTTCTATCTGATTCGTCTGACCCCCCTCTAACAGCCTGGAGTGCTATAGAACTTGCGCAGCTCTCGCCTTTCTCATTTGTTACGGCTGCCCGGCTATCTCATCCTCCGCAACGTTTTCTTACTCCTATCTTTAGACACTCCAAGGCACTTGCCCTTTCTGTCTTTCGCTCTTCCCTCTCGCAGTTGGAGTTTCATTCCTCAATCCCAATTTGGTATAACAAATCCGTTAAGATTAATCACAGAGCACTTTTTTGGAAAGAATGGATAGATAAAGGCATCATTACTTTCGATTCCTTACTTAGCAATAATTCCCTGCGCGATTTCTCCGACATTCGCGACTCCTTTCACCTCTCTAATGCCCACTCCTCCCAATATCCCTTGCTCAAAAACTCTTTAGATCTCTTTATTTCTCAGGGCTCCTCACTCTCTACTATTGACTCAACCATTTTCCCTCTGCCGGACTTCTCTATTCCCCTTAAAGCTGCTGCTATTTATAAGCTACTTTCCTGTTCCCCTGTAGTAAGAGCCAAGTCCAAACTTGAACTCTCCTGGGAAATGGATCTAGCCCAAGAGTTTCCCCTTCAAGTTTGGAATTCCTTGTGGTTAAAGTTGCACACTGCCTCACGTTCTGCTAGCACCACACAGACTCTGTATTTTTTTTACAACAAACTTTTTTTTACTCCTTCTGATTTATATAGTTTCATATTAATTGACTCTAAAAAATGTTGGTCTTGCCCCTCTGAGAATAGTGACTTTTTGCATATGTTTTTTCACTGCCCGTTGGTTAAATCCCTTTGGTCCCGTATTTGGTCTAAACTGAACGATATCTTAGCTACTGACCATACTTTTGAGATTGTCCATATTTTTTTGGGTGGTATGGCTCCTATATGGAATGTTTCTGCCAATGTACGTAAATTTATAGACTTGTATATAGCCATTTCTCTACAGATAATTACGACCAATTGGAAAGATACCTCCAAGATCTCATATAATGCATGGTGGAATCTACTATGCCATCACCACCGACTGGATCGTGCTTTTGCCACCACTGTACCTCTTTTGATCAAAAAAGATCTGTTATGGTTGCCATTAACTAATTTTCTCTCTCAAACTGTCCCTTAAATAGCTGTTTTTATTTCTTTTTCTTTTTGTTCATGTTATACATACAGCTTCATCTAGTGTATTTATTCATTTACTAGCTTACGGTATTTATATGATGCTTATCCTGTATAATGGTTGCATTTCCCCCTCCCTTCCCCTTCTTCTCTTCTCCTCTCTTCTCTACCCTCCCTGCCCATTAATCAAAACCTTAAAATGCTTTTTACCTAAGTATATTCTCTACCTTTCTATTGGCACTTCTTTCAGACTGTATGATTTCGTTTTTTTTTCTATTGTTCTATTACATTGCCTTTGTTTTTTTTTCTGTACTGATGTTTTACTTGGATTATGATATTTAATAAAGCTTTCTAAACTTAAAAAAAAGACCTTCTCCAGGATGCCACTGACAGCCTCAGCTCTCTCCATCACTATTTCATGCACTATAACATGTACTTGCATTTACGTTATTTAGGATTTTCTACATCAATATTTATGTTTTTATTCCAACCTGCACTTATATTGACTCCTAAATATTGACTACCAAAGTATTGTCAAAAAACAAAAGCAAACTTCACTGGTCTCTAAGAGACATAGGAAAGGGACTCACTCAAAGAGAATTGCCCATTATTTGGGAGCCTTTTTTATCCATAATGTCTCCTGATATATGTAGAACCAATTGGATCCACAATAAATTGAAAGGCATGGTCTCACATGGCAACCTGGGTGTCATGCTTCATCAGTTGCCTCATTTACCAAGGAACAAACTAGTGGTAAATGGGCTCCCCGTTGTTATGAAGAGTGTTTTTGAGGGACGGTGTCTGTGGAACCAGAATCTAGTAAACATAAAAAATCATACTCCCAAACCCAAGAATTTTAATTTATTAAGGTTGGACCTAAGGCATGATTAAAAACTAGGGCCATGCATAGGACTGCCTATTATACCTGCTTCAGAGTTGGTCAACATGTTTCAGCCTCTATAACGGTCCTGCAATGGGTCTTAGGCTTTCTTGAGGTCTCAGATCTCTATTTTCCTATCTTCTTTCTAAAATCGCGTTCGTTCATCCTTGATCAGATACACTATACCTGTTGGACAGTGTTTACTAAGTTTGCTGAATTTGTATAGTCCCTAACTCAATCTAATTAATGCCCCATGGAAAAGTTCGCAAGGAAACCATTGAAGTCACACTTTCATCAAGGAGTTTTCTCTCCGGATTACCAACGCATTTGCAGCGCACACTCCGAATGGCCCTAACTAGTTTGAGTTAATGCCTTTAATTTGGCTCGCTCCCTTGCCATGCACAGACTTGTCATAAACAATGTTATTTCAGATGTTACAGTCATTTATTCATGATGTCATAGAGCATGTTGTGTCATGTATTATGTGAGGTCATTAGCAGTGCATGGCAAGGGTGTGAATTATAGCTACTTTAGGGCTCGAGTTATAGTTACTTGAGGCAACCATAACTTATAAATGTCAATGGTTTGGCTTTGGTTGTTTAAAATGGTATGTTTTACCTGACATTTTCACCTAATTATAACGTTCCTTTAACCTTTGTGTTTTTCTGTGAATGTCTAAGTTTGTTTTAGCATAAAGTAAGATATTACCATGCATAATGCCAATCTCATCCCTGCAGCCAAGCCCTGCCTAACCCTTCACAGGGAACCAACCCCACAACATTATAAAAAGTGGCGCCCTGCCCCATCTATGAACATCACAAGTTTTCAAAAACATATTTAAAGAGCCATTGCAGTGCGTTATGGGGCTCTCCTTCAAGGACCAGTGAATAATAACTGGCCAGCTCCCGCTGCTCATTTATTATTCAAATTTGTGGGTGTATTTTTTATTTTGGGGGTCCCGGTGCCCACCTGGACCCACGGATCCACTGACTCCCCTGCCACCATCATCATGGGTGCTGGCAGGAGCTGGCAATTCTTTATTTAAGTAATAGGGGGTTAACTCCCACTTCCTGAGCCTTTTCTGACCCGGGGGACCTCCTCCCCCAGAATTGTATTTTATTTTTAAGAAAAGTTGAAATTTAAGAAAGGTTTTTGACCCCACGGTGGTGCCTCTGTCACCAGCCCAGGGGGGCAGGGTATACCTACCCTGCTCCCTTGCATTGTTTTTTTACTGTTTTTTTCTAGGACTCTGAACTGAGTCCAGAGACCTAAGATGGCTACCAACACTTTGTTGTTGATGTAGTGGCAGCCAATCAGATCTTCTCTTTATATCTTCTGGCTCCGCTGATCATATGCAGTATGAAATATACAAAGTTTCTGAGCCTTTATAGCTACAAAACTACTGAGCAGATTTACACCACATTAGACAAACACAGTTTCTGGACTAAGATCTTACTTTCTGCCAAGTTTGGTGTAAATCCGTGCAGCCATTTGGGCTGTAGCAGTGTTTAAATTTCCTATGGAAAAATGAATGGGAAAAGCACATTTTGTGACCTCCCCTTTTCTCAGCCCTTGCTTGACGACTTTTCCTGAAACTTTTTAGAAAGGAGCTGAGGTGGAAGTGATTCGCTTTGGAAAGTTTTGCGAAGATTTGTAAAATGGGGCCAAAGTCATAAGCATCCCAAAAAATGCTTTTCCTATGGAAACGTAGTTCTAGCTATAACTACCCAGTGCCAACTGCCTAATATTCCATTCCTTGGAACACTCCTGCACACCACTACTTTGTAGCCAAAACTTGTCATCACAGACACATGAAATAAATATTTTTCACTGCAGTGAGTAAATTAACTAAATTAAGGCAATAGTGTGCTGGCATTTTTAAAATGTTGTTCTACATTAAAAAAATATATAAAAAATGTACAATATTATTTCAAGTTAAATATTTTAAAATATGTTAGTAAATTTATTATAACGTTTAATAAACTTTAAAATGTTCCCTAACCTTTGCCATAAGGAGATCTCCACCTCAAGACTGTGGAGCCTCAGGGTATGTTATATAGGTACCCTAATATAGGCCCGGGTAATATCATACACCTGAACCTACATTACCTCCCTTATACTACATAGTAACGAGCCTTTAGGATTGAACCATTACCTAGTTTTAGTCCTGGGCGCAGAAGGAGGGTTTCCCTGAAAAATAACGTCCTATAACTTCATCAATAGACTCACACAGTATGAATGAAGATTCATAAAGGTTCTTGAAAACCATGCAGGGGCTACAAAACCTACATAATATCTATGTACAAGGTTCATCCCATACGTCATCCTCAAATCCAACAATGGCTAATACAAGAAACAAGGTACAAAGGAGCCCTACACACTTTCTGCATAAATACAACATATCTTACTAGTATTAGCTAGAGGGAACAGAGACTTCCAGGCCGACACACTGACCAGAGACACTGTGGCTCCTGCATGCAGACGCTCCAGCTGACAGTGGTCTAATACATCCCTCACAGGGTGTCCAACTTGAGACCAGGACAGGGTCCCACACTCTCTCACTTCAGGCAATGGGGTTCGACTAAATTCTGGAGGGATTCTTGGCTTCACACCTACTAACATGCTAGGTACACTTAGGTACATCTAGATAGGCATCGTAGGAGTATGCACACTTTTAGCATGCATTTAATACTCATGTATGTATTGATGATTATTGCAAGACGGTAGAATTGTACTATCCTGTTATTTTCACTATACTACTAATCATATATATCTGCTACTGTCTAACGGTTGTTGCAGTACTATATATAGTAAATCTATTTTACACTAGAAGAACTGTGCAATACATTTTTATTGTAACACGCCTGACTGTTTCTTCTTTGTAACTCTCTGAGACAGAATAAGTGAGCACGAGTGACTGAGCAAAAAGTAGTACATTGTTTCCACGATCCTGGGGGATCAGGGTTGTCATGTTCTGAGAATGCCAGAAACTATTCTCTCCCCGATAAGAGGAGATTTTAGTGGCACTGTGAGGTAGCTAAAACAGAAAGGCTAACATTCTCGGTGAGGTGCTCAGAGCCAGTCTGCCACCAAACCCACAGTTTATGTAATCCGGAACGCGCTGATCCTGTATGGGTAATATAGGAACTACACAACAGGTGGGAAAGTATAGGGAAAAGTGAAGAAAAGAGTTTAGGTAAAAAAAGAAAAGTAAAAATAATTTTATGTTACATATTAATGTAAATTAATTGGATATATTTATTTTGAATTGAGAATAAAACTAAAACAACTGCTACAGTACTATTAATCTGATTTTGAATGAAATCTTAAAATAATTAAAATGTATTATATAAAATAAAAAACTTTTTTCTGAAGTTAAAATTATAAAATACATTCCCACCTAACGTAAAAAAATAAATTTTTTAAGATGCCCCAATAATTATTCAAAGTGATGTAACGTATTATTAAATTGTAATTTAATTATAGTTTAATAAAAATTTAATGTGAGATTAATTTGTAAATTCACAAAAGGCTGCTAAAATATTTTATCATTAAATACTTAGGGGCCTATTAGAATTTCCGGCCGCTACCCTAGCGGTGCTGGAACCTGGCTACCAGTGATGTGGCGGTCCCGCACCGGCAATTAGGATGCCACTGCCACCGTGGCGGTGGCACCCTCTATTCCCAGCATTACACCGCCCGCCACAATGCTGTGGCTGCACTGTGTGCATCTGCATGCACAACGCAGGGGGGTACCATAGGTACCCCCCATGTGCGCCCCCCAATGCCCCCAACATCCAGGGGGCCCGCAACGGGCCCCCAACTCAGGAATCCGCATGCCTTTCTGTCGCCATGGAAAGGCTGCTTCCCGCTGGCATCCTAATATGGCTGGCGGTGTCTAGCAGACACCGCCACCATATGCAACCCTTTTCCAACCGGTTGACCGGGCGGAGAAGCAGCGAACAGTCTTGCAGTACGCCGCGGTCCCCCCCGCCATCATATTATGGCGGGGGAAATGGGAGGCGGGCGGGGTATGATGTAGGGCGGATCGCCACCGCCATGCAGGCGGTGGCAATCCGCCCTACATCATAACAGACCCCTAAATGTTTTATTTTTAGATTTTGTTAAACTTTTTATTATATTTATTTATATTTTTAACTATTTTAAATAATTTTATTTAATTTAACACTATCTCACATGGGGGTTTATTCTAGGACCCTACTGCCATTATTTTCAGTGCAGTGCAAGTGGTTGGCCATGTGTAGTGCTGGAATTACTTCAGCACTGACCTGGAGTAACTTACCACTGTTCTGGGTCCCTTTTTGACTGTATTAACTTTAGAAGTGCAGTTTGCGAATAACACTCGGCTTAGTCTTTTGTAGGTGAGTGTATGTCCCTTCCTAAACCCCCTCCCTAACTGTACCCAACTCCTTCCTAAACCCTCCCATTTAGAAGTAACTGCCTTTTTCCAGCCACTGCCCCTGGTCTCTCCTAAGTTTGCTACTAAGTAGTAAACTTACATGTGTGAGCATCGTCTCATAGTAAAGACAGGAGAGGCAAAGGTGGAGATTTACACTTGTGGGTGGGTGAATTGCATTTTATAGTACTTTAACAGTCCTGTTGTAGTACTACTTGATGTAAATAAGAGTTTCCATTGGCCTTCTGTATTTGAAGGCCCTTTCACTCTCCAGAATAATAGCCTATGCTCTCTAAGCTAAAATATTCTGTTGTTCCCAGGGAAGCACATAGGATAAACAATGTTACTTCCAGCTGAACAAGCCAGGAATTGCCATAGCCTTTTTGGTTAGACAACGTGGAAATCATTAGGACTTGCATCCTGAACAGGGTGGTCTAGTGCTGAGCGGAGTCCAGGATGAATGGAACCATGACAGTCTTTCAAATCTAAATACTAGAACTTGTTAAGTTAGCCCTTGGCAATCCAGAAGATATGACATGCTCTGATTACTTGAATAAATGTTGGTCACCCCTGGTCTAGCCCAACAATACATTGGGGCACCAACAGAAAAGTCAAATAGGTGAGGACTTTTTAAAACAGAAATAAAAGGTCACTCTTCAACTCTGCTTATTGGAAACCTTGGCAATTATGCTTATAAATGTACTTCCTCTGCTCTGGTGAGAAGAGCTATGTTTCCAACAGTGGAGACTATGCTAGCTCTGTTGGTGGAAACGTTTAACTAACAATCTGTCTGACATTTGACCATTGGTCAATGCACCTCAGACCATTGTCCCTATTTAGTGGGGTTGTTCGATGTGCCGTTTATCTTTTCTAGTCCTGACCAGAAAACCTAGAAAATGACCCCCATGCACAGAGAAAAAATTTGCAGCATTTTAGGGTCAATTCTTTTTTTTTAAGCATATTTTACAAACAATTAAAAATAAATACTTTGCTGAGCACTAGCTTTAAGCACTCAGCAAAGCTTCAGATCCTGCAGAGAAAAAGCCATCACAATGGTAACTTTGTGTTGCGCCGTTCGGAGGGTGGGGAATCCGTCTGCAGTCATTCCTACCTTGAGGCTACAACCCCTAGGGACATTCTTGTGCTGCTCAGAGATTACTCTCTTGACCCAGTTGTGTTGTGCCCCAGCAACTCTAAGGCCAGTCAAACACTGGTGACTTGTAAGACTTGTATTTAAATAGCAAAGGGTATTTATGATGTGTGCAGAACTATTCTTGACTCCTTCCAGAGGGTTCCAGAACCTTCTTTAAACTTCCAGAAGGTTCGAGAACTTTCCTTTCATATCAGTCCAAGGTGAAGGAACGTCCTCTTGCACACTTCCTGTTTCAGCTCTTTATAAAGAGCTTCACAACTGCTTCTTCTTGTGTCGCAATACACTTGAAGTCCCGGGCTCACCTTGCTCCAGAGTTCTGCTGGGAAGGTGTTCTCCGGCTTGTTGTCTTCTTCAGTCCATTTTGAACTGGCTTTGTGACAATCACCAGTAGTGCCTGACTCTTTCCGTCCAAGCTCCATCTGCCTAGTCCAGGTTTTTTTTTGCTTCTGGTGTACTATTTTAAGTCCCTAATATATGGTACTAAGGTATCCAGGGCATAGGTACACCCATGGTCTCCATGGGCTGCAGCATGTGTTGTGACACCCATGGGAGTCCACTTAGACTGTGATTACAGGCCTGCCATTGTAGCCTGTGTGCGTTGATGCTTGCATCTCTCCCAACAGATATATGTTTCCTTATACCTGAGGTCACTGCACTTAAAACCTTTAAGTCACCCCTATGGCATACTCTTCAATCCTGAGGGCAGGGTGCTAAGTGTTAGGGTGCCCCTGCTTGAGCAGGGCACCCCTACCAACCCTGAAGTCGATTCTCCAGGCTTTGTAAGTGCGGTCTACAATTTTAAAACATATGGGGCCGATTCCGATCCTGGAAAAAGTTTCCCCGTACGAATCGTATCCGGATTTTTTTCCGTCCGAATCGTACAAGTACCGTACAAACTGGCAAGTACGATTCGCATCTGAAAAAATACATACGAATCGCATTGGGAAAATTCCCCCACACGTCCTCGGGTCGGAAAAAGTGTCCGACTGTCCCCGGACGATTTTACGTACGAATCGGAAAACTGAAGTCCGAGCGCACAAGTACGATCCATCCCGTCCGTCTGATTGTACAACCGTATGGAAAAAACACCGCACGGAGCGTACTTCATTAGCAACCATGGAGACATGTGCCCGCATACGCGCCGTTCCCCCCCCAGCCCCCGTATGTACGTGCCGTCCCCCCAGCCCCCCGTATGTACGTGCCGTCCCCCCAGCCCCCCCGCGGATGGACGCGCCGTCCCCCCAGCCCCCCCGCGGATGGACGTGCCGTACACCTAGCCCCCCCCGCGGATGGACGTGCCGTACCCCTAGCCCCCCCGCGGATGGACGCGCCGTACCCCCAGCCCCCCCCGCGGATGGACGCGCCATACCCCCAGCCCCCCGTGTATGTATGGAGCGTACCCCCACCCCCGTGTATGTACGGAGCGTACCCCCACCCCACCCGTGTATGTACGGAGCGTACCCCCACCCCACCCCCCGTATGTACGGTGCGGACCCCCACCCCACCCCCCGTATGTACGGTGCGGACCCCCACCCCCCGTATGTACGGTGCGGACCCCCACCCCACCCCCCGTATGTATTGCGCTGGGGGTCCGCACCGTACATACGGGGGGTGGGGTGGGGTCCGCACCGTACATACGGGGGTGGGAGTACGCTCCGTATATACACGGGTGGGCTGGGGGTACGCTCCGTACATACACGGGTGGGGTGGGGGTACGCTCCGTACATACACGGGGGGCTGGGGTACGCTCCGTACATACACGGGTGGGGTGGGGGTATGCTCCGTACATACGGGGGGTGGGGTGGGGGTACGCTCCGTACATACACGGGGGGGCTGGGGGTACGCTCCGTACATACACGGGTGGGGTGGGGGTATGCTCCGTACATACACGGGGGGTTGGGGGTATGCTCCGTACATACACGGGTGGGGTGGGGGTACGCTCCGTACATACGGGGGTGGGGTGGGGGTACGCTCCGTACATACACGGGGGGGCTCGGGGTATGGCGCGTCCATCCGCGGGGGGGGGCTAGGGGTACGGCGCGTCCATCCGCGGCCTGGGGGGGTGTTTGGCACGTACATACAGGGGTCTGGGGGGTTGTTCGGCGCGTACATACGGGGGGCTGGGGGGTGTTCGGCGCGTACATACGGGGGGCTGGGGTATGGCGCGTACCGGGCCCCCAATTCCGCTCACATCGCGGCGTACTTCGCTTTTCCGGCACTTTTTGGGTGATGTAAAAATATTGCCGTCCGGACTGCTGTCGGTTCGAATCGTACTTCCTGGTTCGTGAAACGCAGCCTGAATGCGTCCCGACGTCACGTCGGCGCTGTCCCGGATCACATTGGTATGTATTTTTTCGTCGGTCGGTGTTTTTTACGATTCGTACGGAAATGGTGTTTCCGTGCGAATCGTACTTGCATGTTTGTAATGTTTTTTTCCCGGGTACGAGTCGGACGGAGAAAATGCTCCGACCGACGGTTCGTACCCGGTTTTTCCAGGATCGGAATCGGCCCCATGGTGTAAATCAGCCAATACGAGATGTCTAACTATATAGTGGCTGCAACGAAACCAGTCATGTTTGGTATCAAACATGTTGAATCATACCCCAATACCGATTCCAGTTTTGGAAGTATATTCCCATGTGGTACCCCTCTGTACTCCTAGTAACAGCCTTTCAGGGTCTGACAGGGTCTGACAGCAAGCTAGTTCTGCTGCCGACCACAGACACGATTCTGCCCTCCTGCTGCTGAGCCAAGCTCGAGCAAGGGTAGGTCGAACAATAGGTTCAGACTGCTTTCAAAGGCATATTTAATGTCAGCAAGTAATGAGAATGTATGAGTCATAGTACTCACTAGACATTCATATATTCTGTTTAATCTTACCTGGGGTACTTGCATTAGTAAACAAAAGCTCCTTGGGTGTACCTTAAGGTAGTTGTATAATTCTCGATACCTTCTTTTAGCCAGCATTACTTTAATAATAACTCCCTCAATGAGGAAGTTGAGTCTGCTCTGGCAGTACTATCTTACTGGGACGGGGTAAGGTTACCTATGATGAAGCATGCCACAGCAGAGTGGGTGATGGCTCCTTGCCCAGAAAGGCCTGGTTCCATTGGAACACAAAGAGTCTGTTGCTGATATTTGTTGTCACGCTGATTGTGAGATATTAACATTTACACCAGAAAAGTTCAAGGCAATGTTTTGTTCGGTTGGATGCCAAGAGCCATATGTAACCCACGATTATGCACACACTACTGTGTTTTGTTGTGATGGGGTATGGTTTAGAATTGTATGGAATAGTTTGACACTGCATCATATGGTATTGTATGGTATGGTGTAGCATGGCATAGTATGGTATGATAGGGTATAATATCTTACAGGCATCTTACAGGTATGGCGTGTGGTATGTTGTGGCATGGCATGACACTGTATATTATGTTATGTATGGTAGGGTATAGTATTGTAGAGTATAGAAGATAAGGGCATAGCATGGTATGGTATGGAATGGTATGGAATGGCATGACATATAGCATGGCATGTTATGGTATGATCCATCTGCTCAGTTGTGCTTTTTTTCCCTTTTTCAAGGACAAAAGTTAATTACGTTTTTTTCCATCTGAATAATCAGATGTTGTGGCCATGCATCACCAACATGTCCAGCTCTGTCATTTTCCCCATCAATTTGATATCTTTAGAGATTTCCGAGCTGGATGCCACACCTGTGTAGACGACGCTCAGCTTGTCCTTGTAGTAAACATATTTAAAAGCTAAAATTATATTAGAATACCTCTTTGAATCATCAGTAGTGCTGTTAAGCACTATGAGAACACAGAAAATAAATATAAAATGACAAGTACCAAACATTTGTAATCTTTTTTTAATGAGGCGTGCAACAGAAAAAAAATCTCTAAAATATATGTAATTCTGTCTCGACTTTATTGTAGTAAATCATTCTTCTCTGGTTTAAGAAAAGTTCCTCTGCAGGGCAGGGCAGCCTGGCAGGCAGCGGCTCTTTCTTTCGGGAATCAACAAATGCAACCGTATCCTTAGAACACACGAGAATTCTCCTGCGTTACCAACGGTACCTTGGTTGCCATGGCAGCCAGAGCACAGGTAGGATGCTGCGCATCACCCATAAAGTTCTGCACAGGAAATCGCCCACTTGCCTGGCTCAGAAGCTGTAAAGCTCTGAAGGCTGACGCTGCTGGCACAGCACAGAATCCCGTCACCTCCAGCCTCGGTCTTTAATCAAAGGATAATGGCCCAGTCATTATCAGGGGTGAGACTAGACACTGTAGCTCACGCCCGCCTGCCCTGCTTGCCACAATCTCTCTTGCCACATTTAAGGAGGAGTTAAGCTCCTCATTTTCAAAAAACACTGGGGCATATTATCAAGTACGCCGTTAAAATTATCGATGCTTTAGCGGCAGAAAACTGCTGTTAAAGCGGCGATAATGTTCTTGATAATATGCCGCAGAGAATTCCCATAGAAGGCCATGTTGACACCAGAACATGGGCTTCTATGGGAATTCTCATGGGCATATTATCAAGCCCATTATCGCCGCTTTGGCGGCAGTTTTCTGGTGCTAAAGCTGCGATAATTTTAACGCCGTTTCTTGATAATATGCCCCTCTTTTATTTTGGCCTCAAATACTCTCATCTTTTGCAATCCACTATGTTTCTTCCATCACACGTTCTTTGACCTTCGATTTTACTCGCACACACATGCTTACGCATACACACATTCACACATACACTCTCACGTAAACACACACTCACCCGCATGCACACAACATACATTTAAAAGTATTTTTTTAATTATCTCAGCTGCCAGAGGAGGCCATATTCCACCCAATTGTGCTCCATTTTTTATTGCACTCGTAGGGAATAACGAAACATTATTCACTATGAGTGTAATACAATAATTGAAAGAAAGCAAAGAGTGGTGACCCAACTGACGTCGCGACGGACAAACTGCCACTGTGATCCTGGCACTGATTGTTCCATCTCTGAGGCCAGGGTCGCGAGGACAGTACTAGGGATCGCAAGCCAGGGGTTGCTGTGGCAACCCCTGAATGACGTCCATGATAAATAAATGGCGATTCCTTAACATTACCTATTAGCGATTAGCAAATTGTGAATCGCTATTAGTAATGATACTCCATTCATTCCTACGGGCCTACAGGCTAACAGGAATGAATGGCAATGCATTCGCAAATTGCGATTACCAAATTGGTAATCGCAAATTGCGAATGCAATTCCAAGAGTGCCAGGGGGCCTTAGGTCCCCATGATGCACCCCCCCAAAAAGTCAAGTGTTCACATGTGGCACACACACATGCCCATAGTGGCATGTGTGTGTGCCACATGTCACTTTGAAAAATGCACAAAAGTGCATTTTTCAAAGAATGCACAAATTACCATTAACTTGAAGTTGATAGTATTTAGCGTTTCCTAAATGCACTGTTTGCGCTCGTCGCATCACTGAGTCGGCGAAGCAGCTAGAGCAAGGTAAGTGGTTTTCTTTTTTTAACATTTTTTGTTCCCTTGTCATCGTCTGTCAACTCCACTCCACCCCGACCACCCGCACCACCACTTTTACCTGCACCAGCCGCAGCTGGACGCACAGTCTTGTAGGAGATATACATCAGAACCTTCTTGTTTCAGAGGGTAGTGTCCCAACATGCCAGGGCCCTGCTCACCAGTAACATCAAATAAGTTAGTCTAGGGACATTCGGTCATGCCTTATTCCCACTCAGGCCACCTTTTTACCTGTTTCCTCCCTACAGCCCTTCCCTTAGATTCCCACTATCCTGTAGCATCAAAGGAGACAGTCAGGGTGCATCCAGTTAGGTCCTCTGGCTCTCGGACACAGCCAAGGGCCAGACCTAGGGCCAACCCCTTCTCCACACAGCCGAAGATGCCCAAGTGTAACAGGGTGGAGCACCCCTCAGCGGGGTGGGGTGCAGAACAAGACCTTCGGGGTGGGCTGTGCAGCAGGGGTTGGCTGCTCGCAGAGGGTTGGGAACAGAGGGTGGACATGTGCTCAACTTACAATGTGATTAAAAAAACACCAGAAATCACTGGAAAAAACAAAGGCTTTTTCTTTATTAAACGTTATATCATTTCAACACCTAACTATAACATCACTTTAACCTTTGATTTGTATGTGAATTTCAGTTTTTTTAATTTGAGCTAAGATCTTATTGCCATACTTAACTATAAAGTATTAATTAACCTTTGTTTTTTTCAGGGAATATAAAGTACATATACATACAAAGCCAATTAAAATTTTTTAAGCAAAACTGCTTTGAAGTGAAAGGTAGTTTAACAAATCAATGTGTGTGGCAAGGTCCAGTGTCTGTTTTTTGTGTGTGGCCTCCAGCCACATTCAACAACTGTGATGGTGAGCACGGGGTGGGGGGGGCAGTACAAATAGACCTGGAGGTGGGCTCCCTCTAAACATTCCAGTGTCCCTACATGACCTTGGCCTCTTGTCATTCTCTGGCTAAGCAGCTGTGCTGGCTCAAGCTGAGTAGGACTGGAGGAAATAATGAGGCTGGTAGGTCCTTTCAGTGCGTCATCGTTCTGAGGTCGATAAAAGTAGGACCATTGAGTTGGAAAACAATAGACATCTGTTATCTGTCAATAACACCATGAGACCTCCATGCAAGGTACAAGTCTAGGGTACTCGTGGGTAGTCGGAGTCTACTTTTTCACAGGGTGGACGCCGTCTACCCAGCCAAGGTATTGGGCCCCACAGAAATATGCTAAACACGTCCCGGTGTAATTTCCAGACCCCATACAAATTCAGCAGCGCCTGCCCGTTATTCTGCTTTCATTCGGAGCAGAAACATGCAGGCGGGTATGGGGCTCATCAAACTCCAGCTGGGCCCATGACAAAGGCCGGCGTTAAGGGGCCATTGGGCCTCCTTTTGTTGCAATATAGTGGCTGGGAGCTATCGAGAGCGTCACACCTAACTGCAATAGAGGGAAACAAAGGTACACACCTTATTACGTCACACAATAGAGGCATGCTTTTGACTTTGTTCAGTCCCTGTAAATAAGAGATATGCATGCACCCTAGGAATGTCAGATGTGTTGGTCTGTCCCAGTATTTTATACAAATAACAATTTGAATAACACTATTTCGTTTTATTTCTTTTATAGCTCTACTCATTCCAGTGCAGGGTTTCAGAGCGCTTTACATACACATTATACATTGTCACTTGTGTAAATCAATGTGCATGATGTGTTACATAAGAGAGTGACAATTTATGAACTGCAAGTAATAAAAGGATCTCTGTGTTTTAAAAAGGCTGTAACTCACTTCGCACAATTACATAAAATACCGGTCTGTCAAATGTGTGTTACATAATGAGCATTGCAGGAGACATGTTAACCCTCTATGCGACTTTGATTCAAAACTGGGACCAGCAAAACACAGATCTCTCCAGCAAATACGTCATCCTCCAGAGTTGTCTCACCATTGTTATTATTCCCTGGGATTTATTTGGCACACAAAGATCTCAGCAGTAGGTGCCTTTGGTGCAGTTCAGAACACAAAATCTCCACCTGCTTCCACGGACGGAATGATTCCACAGTCATACGCACATACACACATCATACGCTGGTGGGGCCCATAACACCAACATTCATTCTCATCAATCTTATCCGTGCCTACAGAGGGATCTTCAAAATCCCAAACTACAGTTCTTTAATTGGATAGAGGAAACCCATCTACTGAATTTACCCTAACAATTCCTCCATCCGGAGGTCAATCGGATCATTTAGTTGTTCTAGAAATTTGATGAAAACACTTCAATTTATATATTAATCAATAAACATTTCAAGAAAATAACCACCCGACACAGTTCTTCAAACAATAATTTTTCTATATCTAATTAAATTTCAGGTTAAAGTCCTAACAAATGCAATAGTATCTTTTGTCATAAGTACCTATTCTGGCTAATTTGTCGTTTTCTAAGTCAGAAACTGGTCCTCAGGAATTCATCAGAGAGTCTACCGTCCCGTCCTCTGCTGTCAGCGTGAAGAGTCGCATAGAGTAGCATCGATCAGGGTGCGTCTCGAGCTCATTGGGTGGTAACCTAATTTCCCTCTCTAGACTACTAATATTTATACCAGATTTTACATATACATGTTGCATTTACTTTATTTCCAGGCAGCTCATTGGTTGAATTCAGCCCCGTCCAAACTTTTAAGAAACAATTTTAAAAGTTCTCATACGGATGATGTATAAACTAGGCGCAAGGGAAAATCGTTCTCAGGTCAGGAAAGTATCAGTCTATTGTGAATAGGTGGCTTTTGGTTCCCAGTTTGCAACATTTCTTCCGTGTTCAGGGACATTGGCATCTCGCTCAGAGTAGTCTTCATGGACCTGGTTCAGCGGTTCAAGGAGAGGACACTACGTATTCAGTGCAGATGCCTTCTTCCATTGCTATTTGTATGAAGTCATGTCCTTTAGTGAGGATTCAGTCGGCAGCCATCTTTTAGTAGGCCGAAATAGTCAACTTTAGGTAAAAGAAACACAAAACGTAATTAATACATTGATATGACTAAACAATGTTATTCCCTCACTAATACTCTTATGTGTATGCATTTATCTAGCCATATGCGACATTTAAAGCCGTTAATGCTGATTTATTTAAGCGCAAAACACATTAACATTGCTTAAGCTAAACATATAAATTTAATATGCGTACAAACTTAATTCACTTATTATTTTAGCCATGAAAATGCGTTCCCACATATATTCTCTTGGTTAATAAGGTTGATTAATTCAATTCAAGGAGAAAAAGGGGGGGGCGAACAGGGCTTTGGAAAGAAGGTCCAGCTAGGTGAGCCCTACAATATACAACCAAATGAAATACCAAAGCTGTTCCTTAATCGAATGAGACGGACCGAGTGGTGTGCATATAAACAGTGTGAATGCCACAAGGTCGGATATGGGAGCCCTCACACAACCATCAGGGTGTTGTGCCTCACGCACCCATCAGGATGTAATGCATCATCATCGGGCTGCTCCTACGTCGAGATCGGCTGGTGCAATACCCGACGGGCTCTTTTAGGGAGCGCTCTTATGGAGATCTTTTTATCCAGACAGCCGTTAGGTGAGGTGGGAGTAGAGGGCTCTATTGTAATGTAGATGAAGATGAATAGTGGGGAAATATAAAATAGGTAAGGGAGTGCTGTCTCAATCAATTTATTATGAAGCCTCCTTACCTAGTTAAAAATTATGTGAGGTGAAGTGTAGATGCCTAGAATTATGTGCTAGGTTATCAACACTGCCTCGTCTGGGGTCAACATGTTTCTCGCTCTAACTGAGAATTACTCTAGCGATTCTTCAGGACCTAGTATATTCTATATACATATAAGCTGTACATCTAATTTATAGTCAGCATTCTTATAGATTTTTACCTGCAGCTCGGTCTACCTGTGGAGGAAGGAAGGAAGACCAGGGTGATTAAAGAATGCATGAACACAATATGTTGTGTTTACAAGGTGCGTCTCGTGAGCTAGATTTGTGCAACTGTAGTGACGGTGCACACTAAACGTGGTGGTAAAAACAAAAACACACAAGCCATGTGATGTGATCACTCCACAATGTGTCGTATGGTTCAAAACAGTCTTTAAAAACACATAACAAAAACGTGCTGTGTGCACTTACCCTATCAGATTCATAGGATAGCGCACTGCAGTTCCTGGTAGGCAACGCAAGGGGTTCCTTGTGTTCTGTAATAGTATATTAGAAGGGAGCTGATAGAATGGCATAATCAACAATAAAACTCCAGGGTAGTATAGACCCCTGCTCTTATATTCTGGCACATACAATATAACATATCAGCGTTTCCTTTCTACAGGTTATCGTGGAAAAATAAAGCCTCAGTGTAGAACCTTGTCATGGCGATATATAAACCCCTTCTCTTGTTTTTGCCACATGAGAAATAACGCTTCCGTATAGCTACTCTACAAAATGTCATTGCAACAAAGCCTTTCAATGTGGTTCTTCTATAAGATAACCCTTAGCCATGGGAATATAAAAAGCATTGGTGTACTTACTGACACGCCGAGTTCGTGTCTCCGGTCGACCTACCCCGCTCTACCAGGACTGGGAGGTGGAGTGTCGCGTATCGCGGGGATTCAAATAGGATGTTGTCCTGTGTCGGGCGGAAGTTGGGGCCCGGGCCATTAAGCAGTGATTGGTTTAGCGCTGACGGCTCGCAATGGTTGCCATCTTGGGTGAGGTTTTTATTAGTGATAGCGCAATACAGCAAGTGTCAGTGCCTGACCGGTTTTAAGTGTTTTGATGAGTCAGTCAACACTCAAGGCTTTGCCTTACTGGGGACTGTTGCAACGTAAACGATAGAGGTTGACGCTGCAGCTCATTTACCCATTTATTTAATTTGTTAATCAAATAATCTGAGTATAGGAAAACTCATGTTCAGGGGGGGGAAAGAGTGCGTTATCCCTAAGCCCAAATCAATAGTTCTCGATGAGAGAGCATTATATATATATATGAGGGGGAGAAAGGCACATGGCGTGGTCTTAGGGGTAGCAAGTCTAACACGGTCGCGTTGAGGTGTGATATATCAATATTGGTCACTGTAGCGATGTGGGAGTGACTCAGGGTGGTTTTAGGGAGGACCATGGGATGGCTTCGTTAAGACCTGTGGTGTGGGACCCCAATCTGTACACCCACCTTTGTTCTTTCACCAATAAGGCATCTTTGGTAATGTTGGAAAAAGATTCCAAAATTAACCATGTAAATGAGTCTGGTGTGTGTCCCATTTCTTGGAAATGCATGCACATTCTGGTATTGGTTCTTTTGCAGCGAAAGTTGCTGCGGTGTTCCGTAATGCGTGTTTTTACTGGGCGGGTAGTCATACCAATATATTGCAATCTGCAAGGGCATACAATAAGATACACGCAGTTGGATGTATTACAGTTGGTATGGCGACGTAATTCCCACTTGAAGCTATTGTTAAGTTGGACTGACTTGTGTGTTGTAGTTAGGGGGCACACTGAGCAGGATCCACATGGGTGATGTCCACTGACAGGAGGTAGGTCCCATAATTGTCTTTGGATTTTTTTGAATTCAAAGGCCAAATTTACAAACAAACACAAGGCACTTGTATGGGCAGTACATTTGCGCCGAGTCTGGCATGTCTTTACATGTCTGATTTTGAGACTCGCAATATTTTCCATAACTCAAATCCATTCTTTGCCGATATATATCTTTGGAAGAGGTTCATTGACGACATCCTGATACTATGGAAAGGAGAGATGTCAGCCTGTATTGAATTCGACCGGAGACACGGACTCGGCGTGTCAGTAAGTACACCAATGCTTTTTATATTCCCATGGCTAAGGGTTATCTTATAGAAGAACCACATTGAAAGGCTTTGTTGCAATGACATTTTGTAGAGTAGCTATACGGAAGCGTTATTTCTCATGTGGCAAAAACAAGAGAAGGGGTTTATATATCGCCATGACAAGGTTCTACACTGAGGCTTTATTTTTCCACGATAACCTGTAGAAAGGAAACGCTGATATGTTATATTGTATGTGCCAGAATATAAGAGAAGGGGTCTATACTACCCTGGAGTTTTATTGTTGATTATGCCATTCTATCAGCTCCCTTCTAATATACTATTACAGAACACAAGGAACCCCTTGCGTTGCCTACCAGGAACTGCAGTGCGCTATCCTATGAATCTGATAGGGTAAGTGCGCACAGCACGTTTTTGTTACGTGTTTTTAAAGACTGTTTTGAACCATACGACACATTGTGGAGTGATCACATCACATGGCTTGTGTGTTTTTGTTTTTACCACCACGTTTAGTGTGCACCGTCACTACAGTTGCACAAATCTAGCTCACGAGACGCACCTTGTAAACACAACAGTTCATGCATTCTTTAATCACCCTGGTCTTCCTTCCTCCACAGGTAGACCGAGCTGCAGGTAAAAATCTATAAGAATGCTGACTATAAATTAGATGTACAGCTTATATGTATATAGAATATACTAGGTCCTGAAGAATCGCTAGAGTAATTCTCAGTTAGAGCGAGAAACATGTTGACCCCAGACGAGGCAGTGTTAATAACCTAGCACATAATTCTAGGCATCTACACTTCACCTCACATAATTTTTAACTAGGTAAGGAGGCTTCATAATAAATTGATTGAGACAGCACTCCCTTACCTATTTTATATTTCCCCACTATTCATCTTCATCTACATTACAATAGAGCCCTCTACTCCCACCTCACCTAACGGCTGTCTGGATAAAAAGATCTCCATAAGAGCGCTCCCTAAAAGAGCCCGTCGGGTATTGCACCAGCCGATCTCGACGTAGGAGCAGCCCGATGATGATGCATTACATCCTGATGGGTGCGTGAGGCACAACACCCTGATGGTTGTGTGAGGGCTCCCATATCCGACCTTGTGGCATTCACACTGTTTATATGCACACCACTTGGTCCGTCTCATTCGATTAAGGAACAGCTTTGGTATTTCTTTTGGTTGTGATTAATTCAATTACCACACATTATTATTCATTAGAATTAGTTCTTTAGTTGTTTTAATAAACTTATATAAATGGATTGGGTATACCAAAATATTTTATTTTACCCGCTCCATCACCTTAACCCCATAAGATATTTTAAAATGCAGACTTTGCTAACAAGATTTACTGCCATGTTTCTCCTCCTTGCTAATTTCTTAGCTGCAAGGTTTAAAAAACGTAAATGTATAAGTTGTGACTCAGATTTGCGTCAGGATGTTTCACTTTTTTGGCACCATCCCGGCGCAAAATCTCATTTGTTAAATATTGTAATGCACTCAAACGCACTTAAGATAGACCTGCTAAACATAAGGTCTTAGGATCTGATGTCACTTCCTGCAATGTCACTTGCTGTGAGATCATGGGTTGTGATGCCACTTCCTATGATACCACTTGTGTTTTTATGCACCTTGAGGTCACGCACTGTGCTGTCACACACTGTGATGTCATGCACCATGATGTCACTTGCATACTGCCTCGCATGGTTATTCCCCCTCTTCTTGTGAATGCTGCATTCTAGAAATGTTCCTGTTATGTTATGAAACATCGGAAGATATGTACTACAGTGATGGACTTTCCCAATGTGCAGCTTAGGCACATGGGTTCTGATCCCAGCTTCCGCAACTTGGCCACATTGTGTAATCCTCGTCAAACTACTCCTTCTTCCTGTGTTTCATTTCACATATGTGACAACATTACCGTGGTTAGAAGAGGGGGAGACGCTGGTGTGAAACTTTCTAGAATTCCTATAATATGCCTGAACAGACTTCCATACTGCAATTGGAATAATTCGGATGTTTCATGTTTCTGCCGAAGGATGTCAGTTTCATAAAAATGGCACTGCGAGTTGTCATGCAGAGCTGGTCTTTACTTTATCTGAAGCTGACATGTATTGAAATAAGCCGCCTCCTGCACACAATGCAATGTAACCAAGAATCAAATTTTGCCTGATTTCTCGGTTGCAATGTGAGAAAAAAGGCTTCCTCAGAACTTTCTTCTTCAAAAGATGAGCAGAGATGCCAGGAATAAATGTGTAAATGAGTCTCCGAATGCAGCAGGCCTCTGCCAGAGATAGCCTTATATAGGCCACCATTGAGGCGCTGTGACAAGTCCTGGGCGCGCGGCTTCAAAGCGCGCTGTCGCCGTTTTTATCTTGTGTGGATGTCTCTGTGATGGAACCAGGCCTCATCTGGAGGCTCCCATTCAAGTCCCTGCTTCTCACAGATACCTCTGCGACAGCAGACGGGCATTGACAGTCTAATCCAGTGTTGGGCGATTGCATGAGAATTGCTTGGGGAAGCTGTGAGTTCTTTGTCATCACTTCTTAAGTCCTTCCAAAATGTTTCTAAACTAGAAAAAAAAGGCAATAAACACCCCAAAATTGTGAGTTGGACTGCCACAGTATACATTGTGTTTAAAATATCACTTCCAGATTTGGAACCTCTGAAGTAGTCTTAAGCTGGCAGGCTCCTGGTCTTACTCTGCCCTCTCCCTCAGCTCAGGGAAGGACCCTTACAAATCCCATTGGCTGTGCTCGCAGAGTGACCTGCCAAATAAATAGTAATTGGGAAGGTCGCTGTTTGTGACCCCCTGTAAGGGGCTACAAGCACAGACATGGTAGCCTGTAAGGGACAGCAGACCATCATCCGTCTTTGCATTCTCTTGAGGTCAGCTGACATTATTCCCAGAGTGGAAAATGTCCCAAGAAGACAACTTTCCCCTTTGTGATTCAGGGACCACCTCCTTTGAGGTGCTGGTGAATGACCAATGGTTTGCAAACACAACTGCGGCTGCAAACTATTGATACATGCAATAAGGGGGGAAGGCTGCTGACAAACCGAGGTGGGGGAACAAAAACAAATATATATATACACTTACCTATCCTGCTGGCCGCAGCGATCTTCTGCTCCTGCGACGCGCTGCTCCTCTGCTCTCGCCCCGGCACTCAGTTTCCATGGACACAGGCTCCCAGACCCCACCCAATCAAAGCGCTTCTCCCAGCATGAGAGAAGTGCTGGGTTTAGGCGGAGCGCAACGGTTTTTCTCTCCAGCAGGTTCTGGGATCCTAGGCCCCTGAGCACTCGGATATCTCCAAGGAATAGCCTGGCGATATCCGAGTGCGCATGTCGGTTTGGCCGGCTGTGGACACCTGTCCAAACTGATATGCTCACCACTCCCCCCTGGTGCTGAAACTGCGGCCTGGCCCTGTCCCGACCCTAACTCAGCAGGCTAGAAGTAAATATAGAATGACAATAAAATAGTTTTATTGTCATTTTGTTTTCTTCTGACTGCTGCATTTCAGCAGTGGGGCGACGCTCCATCATAGCGGAGGAGCCGCCCCGCATGCCATACAGAATTGCGATTGAGGGGGGAGTGCCTTTCACAGGCCTTCCTAATTACGATTTGGTATTGGCCGCTAACCCATTTCACAAATCAGCAAGGCTTTTCTAACTCACAAAACAGCCGTGGCCCGTGCAGGTAAGAGCGATGGGGCTTGGTGGGGGGGATTCGACAGACGACGAAGAGGGAATATTATTTATTTATTTAATTTTACCTCATGGTCGTCTGTCGAGTCCCCCCCAAACCCAGCCCCACCGCTCTTACCTGCACAAGCCGCGGCTGCTAAAATCCATTTTGCTGCTGCAAACCCTGTGATTTTGTGAATCACAAAATGCATTTGTACATTTGGCCCTTTGTCCCTATTCTAAGCTTTGGAGGGTCTGAATGGCAAAAAACACACAGTTTCACCCTGGGGTGAAAACAAAATTGTATGTTATTCGCTGTTTCTGACACATGAACTGTGGAGGTAAAGTCACTCTGGGCTACTACTTAGGAGTTAGGAATGAGTCCCTTAAAGGCACCATCTGGTGAATGATGTCACAGTATTTGTCGAAACCGGAGCTGACATAATCAAACAATGGAACTTTCCAGAAATCCTATTTTCGGTGACTGTTAGCAATGCAGAGCTGGTTAGAGAGAACTGTCTTTTTTCTTTACACTGGATGGCCCCTTCAATATTGTCTTTCATTTTTTCAAGATTTAAGCATGAATGTAATTAAACATAAAAAAAGTGCAAAAATAGTAAAGCATTCTATAATTCCTCTAAAAAATAATCAAAACCCCTTCCTGTTTTCACTCTTTTCCCAATTGCTTTCCCCAGATTTTTAGGTTTAGCTTGCACAGGCGTAACAAAACATGAAGGGGCCCCCCTGTAAAATAAGCTGAAGGGTTTCCTCACACTCACATTAGTAGGGGATGAGGGGCTGCCCTCCAGCAGGGCAGGATTGGGATTAAAATTTTCCCCCGGCACTCTAAAAAAAAGAGACCCACATTCCCTGCTCATCCCTTTCATGGATCACCATCTGGAGAGTCTCACTGGAATCTGGCTGGCTACTTTTTGTTATAATTTTGTATAGTGTGAACTCAGCCCATAGTCATTGGAGCTTGTACACGAGCACCAGTTACATTTCACAGGATCAAATTCATTTTCGGTAGAGAGATTAAAGGCCATATGTATGAAGCTGTTTTGCGATCACAAACACTGCGAATCGCAATAAATGGTGTTTGGGATCGGAAAACATGGAATCCCTATGTATGAGAGCCATCGTGAGTGATTAGCTATTTTGCGAGGCATTGATTCTGTGAATATATTTGCGGACTTGCATTCTGCGACACGCCAATTGCGAAAATCGCAATTAGGGAGTTCTCAAATTGCGAATTCGCAAATTGAAATGCATGAAATAATCGCAAATTGCGAATTCTCGAAATTCGCAATTTTGCTAATTGCAATTACCACCAAGTCTGAGCAGGCGGTAACCAGGTGCAACCTATTTAAAGAGGCCCACAATGTCACAGGCCTTTTCCACAATGGCTGGGCTGTATGTGATAGCCAGGAGGCTGCGAATCAGAGCTGCTGCACAGAGAAGGAGACGCTAGGAAAGGATATTCAGAGCCTGCATTACCCTGTTCCAGCGGACTGTGGAGGAGATCCATGTGAACTACAGCCTGAATGAGGACAGCATCCTGGACCTAATAGCGGAGCTCAAACCCATACTTGAACACCCCACACGCAGGACACACACCATCTCCACCCATGTACAGGTCTTGTGCTCACTGCACTTACTGGCATCAGGGAGTTTTCAGGGGGTGGCAGCCACAGCCAGCAGGGTCTCTCAGAGTGCACTGTCGCGCTTCTTCCACACGTTCCTTGATGCAATGGTACAGAGGCTGCATCGCCACATCCAATTCCCCAGCACACAACAGGTACTAGACCAGACCAAGCAGATAGCACAATTCCCCCACGTAATTGGCTGCATAGATGGGACCCATGTCGCTATTTCCCCCCTCACAGAATGAGTATGTGTTCAGGAATCGCAAGTCCTACCATTCCCTGAACATACAGGTAGTGTGCAATGCCAAACATATCACTGACATAGTTGCGAAATACCCAGGCAGCACCCATGACTCATTCATCTTTCGCCACAGTGGTATTCACCGATGACTCACAAATGGGGAGTTTGTTGAGGGCGACCTACTAGGTAAATTCATTGGTCACAAGGACACACCAGTAAAGCACAGCAGTGGCAGGACAGTGTTTAGCCTGATTTTCTCACACTGCAGTTAACAGTGCGTATGCTGTCCGTGACTTCATCCTGACTTCGTACCTGAATCCAGCCACCGCTGGGGAGCGGATGTACAACAGTGCCCACAGAGCCACCCGCTGTTCCATTGAGAGGACATTTGGAACACTCAAGAGCAGTTTCCACTGCCTACATAATAGTGGAGGAGCACTACAGTACAGCCCAAGACCTTTTGCAAAATCGTGGTCGTGTGTGCCATGCTACACAACATTGCCACCAGGAAAGGCACCCCGGTGGAGCTCACAGATTCAGACTCATCAGATGAGGAGGGGCCAGCTCCAAGATGTAGGCCAGCCGGTGGTATTGGTGCGGCTGCCGGGCGCCAGAGGCGAGATGAGATCACACAGAACAATTTCTAGGTGAGTAATGATGACACAATGCTACAGATTGGTGCAAAACTATGTTTTTATTTCCTTAAGTGCAGGAAAGTTACCATCACACAGCCTGACGTGCACACTATGTTAGTCTAAATTTGTCGCACGTTAAACAGACAGTGCAAGACTTCTTCACAAACATGAGTCAGTGTGCAATGGGTTAACTCACCCATTGCCATGTGCCACTCAGGGCTCTTCACCATCTGCATGCACGGCTCGTTGCCCCCCGCTCAGGGTGCCCACTGCCCTCTCCTGAAGCATCGGTAGCTCTACCCTGACGCCCACTGCGACGCCTGTCCTGTGGGATGGGTGGAGTGATTCTGCTCCTGCTCAATTGCCCATCATCCTCCAGTGAACTGAGGGGTCCTGTGCCACAAGTGGCTGCTGCCCGCTGCTGGTCCACCGCAAATGTGACTTGCACTAGTCCCCTGGCTACATCCTTGCAGCAGTGTGCCAACTCATGCTGCATGCTGACACAGTGACGTGCCAGCACTGATGTGGCAGAGGACAGCCGGTTTACAGCCCTTGTATACATGTCCAGGCGAGTGCGGAGGCGCTGTCTCTCCCTGCGCCTGGCTGCACGGTCTTCCCGCATCTCAGTGTACAGTGCCTCCAGGGCACCCGTCAGGTCCATGAAGCCCGCCCTCATTTGGGGCTGCATTGATTTCATTGTCTTTGCCTGCAGGCGCTGTACCTCCAGCATGTCGCCCTCAAGCCCTCCAAAGACCGTGTCCTCGCCTGCGTCAGCTGAACTTGTGGACGGCCGTGCCCTGCGCCTGGATGACATTCCTGGAGTGGGACGTGCAGGGGACTGTGCTGTGTGGAGTGAGGCACACTGGCCCTGGACTTGCTGCTCCTTCACACCTGTGTCCAGTGGATCTACCTCCAGTGGTGGCAGTGGTGGTACTGCGAGGCGCCGTCTGCGTTTAACTGGGATCACTGGGCTGCCTTTCTCCTCCTCCTCTTGCCCTGACTGTTCCGCGCTGTGGGATGCATCCTCCCCTCCTGCCATAGATTCCTGTGTTTCTGGTGGTGCTGTGAATGTAAATGCACACATAAATTTGGTGTCCTGCCTCGCATTGGTCATGTAATAAATGTAACAGTTTGGAGTTACATGGGTCCTATCTGTCTGTATTTTGCCTTTCCTGATGCATACATACTGATTGTACCTTGCTGGGTGTCACTGCTCCACTGTTTGGTGCATGTGACTACATCTCACATAATGCATTGCGGTGTGTGCTTGTGTGCATGCACTGGAGTTTCATTCCTGTTTGGTGCCTGGGTCTTTCCTGGGTGTGTGGGTGATGTGGTGATATATCAGGGGTGTGATGGCATGCTTCCTACATTGTCTGGAGTTTTGGGGTTCGGAGCTGTCAAGGTCAGCCACGCCACTCACACTCTCCGGCAGCAGGCTGCCCTCAACCAACTCCTCCAAAGGCGTGGAATCAGTGGCAGTGGACGTCCCACCACCGGTCTTTCTTGCCTCAGCCAGCCTTGCAGCCACCTTTTCTTTAGACCTCTGGTGCATGTCGTACCAGCGTTTTCTGATGTCTTCAACGCTGAGGTGGGTAACGCCAATGGCGTTGACCTTCTCCCGGAAGTCTGCCCAGATTTTCCGTTTGCGTGCCTCGGGACACGCAGGGATTGTTTGCCAAAGAGAAGTTCATGGCTCACCACCATCTCTTGTATGAGCACCTCCTGCTGCCTTTCACTGAACTTTTGTTTTCGCTTCCTGGCATTCTCCACCTGCTTCTTGTCCTGTGTGTCCATGTCTCCTCACTCAGTAGCAGTGCCTCAGCTCTCCTCCCAGCCTCTCACTCTGCTTCTGGGAATCAGGTGCAGCATGGGCAGTCACACTTCCTGGTTGTGATGTCATCAAGCTGCACCTGAATTTCCGATTAGCAGATTTGCGATTCCTTATTTGCGAATTCGCAATTAAGGAATCACAATTTAGGTATTCGCATCAATGTTCTGCGAATATTTGAGAATCGCGAACTATTAGCGAACTTTTATTTACATCGGGTTTTGCGATTCTCAAATTGTGATTCTCAAAAAATCGCTATTTGAGAATCACAAATTCCGAGTTTGATACATATGGCCCTAAGTGATTTGCCCAGAATTACAGGATGTTGAGCTGACGCTGGGACTCGAACCTAGTTTCAGTGTCTGCAGCTCTGACCATAGCACAATTTTATGCCACTCTCTCCTCTCCCCCAACAAGTCCTAATAGACACTGGGGATGAGGTGACATACCTGGCTGCTACGGAGGCCACTTCTCTTACCTACCCCCTCCCCAGCCCATTATAGTCATTTACCTGGCAAGGAAGGTGTCAAAAAGCACATTACTGCTGCTCAAAGGGGGTGATTACGCCAACTTGCACCCCTATAATGCCAACTAGGTTGGCGCCGATGATCTTTTATTCACTTACTAAAAGTGATTGAGGGGAGCAAAACAATTCAGGATTATACCTTCAATATCTACATGCCTTAAAGGACCACAGACTCCAAACTTCAGTTTTGTTGATTTATTATAAGGCCACAAACAATTGGATGTAGACACAGCGTAGAATCAAAGTATTGTTGTGTGTAGATTTAGATTACGTATATAGGTTTCCCGATTTATGCCCTTATATAGGTACAATTCATATTGCCCTTATTTAGGCATAGAAAATCCAGCCCTTATTTAGGCATTGTCTATGTTAACCAAATACAAGCATGGTCTCCTACATCCGTCAATCCACGTCACAACGAGTTCTTGGAAAACCAGACTCTTAAGCCTTTAGGAATTTCCCTTGCTTGGATATTGATTTTTCCAAGAACTCATTTAGTATGCATGAACATCTATTCCTTAGGGGTTCATTCATGACGTTCCGATGCTCACATTTTTTCGTCAATATAGGCATTCCTAAACACCTTCAAGGTATAAATATATGCCTGCACTTGCCTTGGCAAACCACGGTTCCGGTACGGTCCAGTTCGACTGCCTACTTCCGGTTCGCCACAGCAAGTTCGGAAGGAGATCGAGTTCCCGCCTGACGCACTGACCAGACACTGTCATCCTCCTCGCAGAGAATCCAGCTCCAGTGTTTCTGACTCCCCTTGCGGGGTGTTGGATATCGAGTCCCAGAAAGAGATTCCAACCTCACACATTCTAAGGTATGGAGCAGACTAGAACTTAGAGAAACGTTTGGCAATTCTTGGCAAAACTAAAAACTATAGGTAGCTATACTTTAGAAAACAGCACCTACTTCTTACCTCGTACTACACTTAGGTTAGGTACACTGGGGTAGAACTATTTAGAAGCATCAGATGAGTATCCACATTTTAGCCTGTGTTATTTATGTATGTATTTTATGAATATATGTCATAGCTACAAACCATGCTATTGCAGTATTATTTTATCTTACTGCTAACTCTGTACGATTTGTACTTCGCATCCTATCTTACGATTGTAGCAGTTCATATCTCTTGCATGAGAAATAAGACTGTTCGATAAACCCCTTTTTATTGAAACGCCCGTCTCTCTATTTCTGTGCAACTCTGTAGAAACGAAGCATGCACGATTGACTGAGTGAAACTGTTATCTATTGTTTCCACGGTTCTGAGATTGTTCCGACTCTAAGGGAAACAAAGTTGTCATGTTTATGCGGTTGTCAGAAACTAATCCCTTCTTGTATATTCGAGAAGTTTCTAGTGACCTCTGAGTTAGCTGGCACAAACAAGTAATTAAGTTTAATGTACTCGATAGAGACATACTGACCTCAGTCCTATGTCAAAACTGTTGTGTATATTATTATTCCAATGCGCAGAGCCTATCAGGGATATAGGAACTACACTACAGTATATAGATACAAAAAGATCAATACAGAGCCGAGTCTACGAATATAGGTTATTCGACACAAAAGGCATAGAATGACGAACCCCAAAATCAGAATGCAACAAAGAATAGATGCGAAGTCATTAAGAAGAAACAAAAGCTTTTCCTAAACTGCTCTAAACGGAGATCCTATCTAATTCCCTTCCATCATTTCCCAAAGGTGTCAGCACATGTTGACTTCCTAAAAAGTGCTCACGTCAAATAGATTGATTAGCTTAAGGCTTTGGAGCTCGCTCTAAGATGCTCCTTCTCCTCCGAAAGCTAGCAGAAGTCTGGTTTCACTGTCCCTGTGCATCATACAAAAAATGGGGTTCGATTCGCACTATGTCAGCACAAACTATCCATTGCAACTTCGTATGGGTGGTGATTTTCCAGGAGCTTCTATAATTAACTTTCTTTGTCCGAATGCCCTTGGTCCTCAGATAGGCCAGACACGAAAGGCGTCCTCCCTTCTCTCTTCTCAGCCGTCTTCAAAGACATTCCGAGCATCTTCTTCTTGCAGTAGGATGAGAACACTCTGTTTTTCTAACACAACATGCATTTCATTATTTATTTCTCGAGAGGCCAAGGAGATGTGAACTAAAAACAATTTGTGATTTCTGGGCCTAGACTCGGGCAACTTAAACTAAACACCATTATATTATTTGAATATAATGCCATCCTGTACCTTACACATTCAGGATTTTACAATGCATATTCTACTTAAATGCATTCACTACGATGAATGTATGAATGGTTCAACTAAATGCATTTGAATATTCATAAAACACTGCAAACAATAAAATACCCATGCATGCGTCTTAATCATCAATCAATTAATCAATCAAACATTTGTAAAGCGCACTACATACCCGCGAGGGTCTCAAGGCGCTTGGGGGGGGGGGGGAGGCTGCTACTGATCGAAGAGCCAGGTCTTGAGTGTTCTCCTGAAGGACAGCAGGTCTTGGGTCTGTCGTGGGTTCAGAGGTAGGGTGTTACATTTTTTGGCGGCGAGGTGGAAAAAGAATCTCCCGCCGGGGGTAGTTCTTCGGATGCGCGGAACGGTGGCAAGTGCGAGGTCGGCGGATCGTAGCTGTCGGTTGGGGATGTAGAAGGAGAGTCAACTGTTGAGGTAGGCAGGGCCGGTCTTGTGGAGTGCCTTGTGTGTGTGGATGAGGAGCTTGAAGGATATCCTCTTGTTGACGGGGAGCAAGAACTGGTTTCTCAGGTGGGGGGTGATGTGGCTGTGGCGTGGTATGTCGAGGATCAGTCATGCTGAGGCGTTTTGGATGCGTTGTTGTTGTTTAATGAGTTTGGTCGGGGCTCCCGCATAGAGGGTGTTTCCGTAGTCGAGTCTGTTGCTGACGAGGGCTTGGGTGACTGTCTTTCTTGTGTCCGTTGGGATCCATTTGTAGATTTTGCGGAGCATGCGGAGGGTGTTGAAGCAGGAGGAGGAGACGGCGTTGACTTGCTTGGTCATTGTGAGTGTTGAGTCGAGGATGATTCCCAGGTTGCGTGTGTGGTCTGTGGGTGTCAGGGCTGTCCCTAGTTCTGTCGGCCACCAGGAGTCGTCCCAGGCTGAAGGGTTGGAGCCGAGGATGAGGACCTCCGTCTTGTCTGAGTTCAGCTTCAGGCGGCTGGCCCTCATCCAGTCGGCAACAGCCCTCATTCCTTTGTGGAGGTTAGCTTTGGCGGTGGTGGGGTCCTTGGTGAGGGAGAGGATCAGCTGGGTGTCGTCGGCGTAGGAGATTATGTTGAGGTCATGCTGTCGGGCGACGTGTGCAAGCGGGGCCATGTAGATGTTGAACAGTGTCGGGCTGGGGGAGGAGCCCTGGGGTACGCCGCAGATGATCTTGGAGGCTTCGGATCGGAATGGGGGGAGGTGGACGCTGTGGGTTCTGCCTGAGAAGAAGGCTGTGGTCCATTCCAGAGCCTTGTCTCGGATCCCTGCGGCGTGGAGTCGTGCGCGTAGTGTGCGGTGGCAGACGGTGTCGAAGGCGGCAGAGAGGTCTAGGAGGATGAGTGCTGCGGTCTCACCGTTGTCCAGCAGGGTCCTGATGTCTTCGGTGGCGGCGATGAGAGCGATCTCGGTGCTGTGGTTGCTGCGGAACCCTGACTGAGAAGGTTCCAGGATTCTGTTTTCTTCGAGGTATTGGGTTAGCTGTTTGTTGATGATCTTCTCGATGACCTTGGCCAGGAACGGGAGCAGAGAGATGGGCTGGAAGTTCTTGAGGTCTCTTGGGTCTGCCTTGATTTTTTTGAGAAGAGCGTTCATCTCGGCGTGTTTCCAGCTTTCTGGGAAGGTCGCGGTCTCGAGGGAGAGGTTGATGACGTTGCGCAGGTGGGTTGCGATGGAGCTGCTTTCTTTGTTGAAGACGTGGTGCGGGAATGGGTCTGACGGAGAGCCGGCGTGGATTGTGCTCATGGTCTTGATGGTGTCATCGATGCTCACGCTTGCCCAGGCTAGCAGGGGTCATAGTCGATGATGTGAGGAGAGTCTGTTGTGTTGCTGTAGGTTGGGGCGGTCTGGATGTTGAAGCTGTCGTGGATGTCTGCTATCTTTCGGTGGAAGAAAGTGGCGAGGGAGTCGCACAGGGCTTGTGACGGCGGGATGTCGTTGGTGTTGGAGAGTTCCTTCACGATGTTGAAAAGCTCCTTGCTGTCGTGTGCGTTGTTGTCGAGGCGATCTTTGAAGGAGGTCCTCTTGGCAGCCTTGATGAGGTGGTGGTGGTTGCGGATGGCGTCCTTGTGTGCTGCGAGGCTGTCCGGGGTCTGTTCGCTGTGCTGTTTCTTCTCTAGCTTCCGGCAGGCTTGCTTGGAGGCTAGGAGTTCTGGGGTGAACCAGATGGCCCTCTTGCTGGTGTTTCTGTGAAGGGGTTTCTTCAGCGGGCGAGGATGTTGGTGCAGTCCTCGATCCAGCATCTGAGGCTGAGGGCAGCGTCGTCGGCGTTGGAGGATTCGGTGGGTGGGCTGACAGTGAGGTTTGCATGAAGTTGATCTTCGGTGATTTTGCTCCAGCAGCGGCGGGGGATCTGTCGGGTGCGGTGGTGTGTGGTGGGTTTCTGGAAGGTGAAGTGGATGCAGCGGTGGTCGGTCCAGGGGAGTTTGGTGGTGTGGTTGAAGGAGACGTGCGGGCTTGAGGAGAAGATGGGGTCGAGCGTGTGGCTGGCAGAGTGGGTGGGCGTGGTGACGAGTTGCCTCAGTCCGAGGTATGCGAGGTTATCGATCAGGGTTGTGGTGTTGCTGTCGTTGTTGTTCTCAAGGTGAAAATTCAGGTCTCCGAGGAGGATGTAGTCAGTGGAGACCAGGGCGTGCGTGTTGAGGAAGTCGCTGATGGAGTCGCTGAACTGGGGGCGTGGTCCGGGCGGTCGTTAGACGAGGGTGCCTCTGAGGGTGGAGTTGGGGTCTGTGTGGATCTGGAAATTCATGTGTTCGGCGGTGCTGAGAGTGTCGTCGGTGCTAGTCGAGACCCTGATGCTGTTCTTGTGGATGATGGCGATTCCTCCTCCGACTCCGTTGGTGCGGTCTCTGTGGGTGATCTTGTAGCCGTCTGGGATGGCTATGGCGATGTCGGGTGCGGAGGAGTCGTTCATCCACATCTCTGTCAGGAAGGCGACGTCCGGGGATGTTGTGTTGAGTAGGTTCCAGAGCTCGACGGCGTGTTTGCGTGCGGAGCGAGTGTTCAGTAGGATGCATCGGAGGTGGTTGGGGTCTTGTGTGGCCGGTGGTTCGTTGGTTCTGAGGCTGGTGTAGCTGCAGTTCCGGCAGGTGAAGGGGTGTGTGCGTTTCGGGGCGGCCTTGAAGCAGGAGTGGGTCCGTCCGGGGTTGAGAGCATGCAGAGTGCTGGCATCGGAGTGGCGGCGTTCCGTGTGGCGGGTGCGGCTACCAGGGGTTCTGGCGCTGGGCACGGTCCAGGCGCAGACGGGATTGCCTTAGGTGCGCCTTCGGCACGCCAGCGGCGCGGCTGCTTAGCGGCCGGTATATATGGGAAGGTGGGAGGGAGGAGCAGCTGGGAGGTGGGAGGTAGGGCAGCGAATGG
Source organism: Triturus cristatus (assembly GCF_964204655.1). Lineage (NCBI taxonomy): Eukaryota > Metazoa > Chordata > Amphibia > Caudata > Salamandridae > Triturus > Triturus cristatus. The sequence goes on from NC_140588.1 coordinate 1,044,402,964, forward strand.
GCAGTCAGGGGGGTGGGGCCGCAGGGGAGGCAGCGGCGGGAGCAGAACGGGATGATGAAGGGTACAGAAGGCAAGGGTGAGGGGGTCAATGAAGCTACAGAAGGCAAGGCAAGGCAGATATGGAGGTACGGGGCAGCGAGGGGAACAGAGGCGAGATCGGGCACAGAAACGCGGGGCAGCGAGGGGAACAGAGACGAGAGCGGGCACAGAAACGCGGGGCAGCGGGGGGAACAGAGGTGAGAGCGGGCACAGAAATGCGGGGCAGCGGGGGGAACAGAGGCAAAAAACAGGCACAGAGCAAGTACAGGCGGCGGGGGAGGACGGAGAAAAAGCAGTTACGGGCACAACAAAGATCAAGCAGTAGAGACAATGCAGTGAACAACTTACTCAGCAGCAGCAGCGGCAGACACACAGGCGGTGCTGTGCGGCGGGGGAGCAAACTACCAGGTAAGGTCAAGGGTCGCTCTCCTCACCGCGCAGCGGCTGGCATATATGGGGAGGTGGGAGAGAGGAGTAGCTGGGAGGTGGAGCAGCGAATGGGCAGTCAGGGGGGGCCGGGCCGCAGGGGAGGCAGCGGCGGGAGCGGAGCGGGATGATGAAGGGTACAGAAGGCAAGAGGCACAGGTGAGTGGGTCAACGAAGCTACAGAAGGCAAGGCAAGGCAGATATGGAGGTACGGGGCAGCAAGGGGAACAGAGGCGAGAACGAGCACAGAAACGCGGGGCAGCGAGGGGAACAGAGGTGACAGCGGGCACAGAAATGCGGGGCAGCGGGGGGAACAGAGGCGAGAGCGGGCACAGAAACGCGGGGCAGCGGGGGGAATAGAGGCGAAAAACAGGCACAGAGGAAGTACAGGCGGCGGGGGAGGACAGAGAAAAAGCAGTTACGGGCACAACAAGGATCAAGCAGTACAGACAATGCAGTAAACAACTTACTCAACAGCAGCAGCAGTGGCAGACACTCAGGCGGCGCTGTGCGGTGGGGGAGCGACCTACCAGGTAATCATGAGTATAGTGGACCCATACAATATAGAGTGCTGAAAGCGCTCTATCAGTTCCCCCCTCTTATGACTTGTGTCATAACACCATTCTTTATTCTCTCATAATTTTTCTTTTCTCCTTGTAGAAAAGACCGACCTAAACAGAAGCTGTAGCTTGCCGTCCCTGTCTAAATCTTTCTAAGCCCTTCAGGTGCTGATAATGACTGTCCTGCAGTCGCTTCAGTTGCTGTTCTCGCTTTTTCAACATATTCTCCTGGTGTCGTGCCCTTTGCCATTTGTACGCTTTGATGATTCCCAGTAGGAACATTACAACAAATGACAGCTATTATGATAGGTTTCATAATGTATCCCATTATTCCTTGCCCCAAATTTCCAAACCAGCTCCCAATCTTTCCAAATCCCCTACCAATTTGGTCCCAGAGTCCTTCAGCAGCCAAATTACGTAACTCTTGATGTATATCTGAAATATTATTAATATATTTCCTTATATCCCGACTGTTGTCAGGTATATAAGTGCAGCACTGTTGAACTCTCAGTAATTTACAGACTCCTCCGGCTTTTCTTAATAATACGTCTAAAGCAAGACGATTTTGAAGAACCATAGCCCTTATCGAGACCATCTCCCCATCCACTAACAATAGAATTTGGGCTGTATTCACAGAGAGTTTATCTACTAACGTTGCTAACTTTCTGATTTTCACATCACTCAAAATCACACCCATACTGGGCATCATAGCTCCAAACACATCACCAATGATTTCTCTTGCACTCACACCATGTTTTCTTCGGTGAGGACCTTTCCCTTCCAAGGGCCACAAATCATCCACATTGAAAATTTGGGGAAATACTGCCGCTAAATAACACATACCATACCAATTCTTGGGCAACTTCACGTAGGCATTCTTTCCACACACGAAATACACATTGGGCACTATGGTTAACTTATCCAATAACGCTTTTCTAATTGATTCTTCAATCAGAAAAATGTGTTCACAATCACTCTCACCTACGAAGATTTTGTCATAATATGTGGACAGGGGTCTAATGCACAGCTTTCCTCTCTGCTGGAAGTCTAAAGCTATTTGTCCAGAACTCCCTTTTGCCTAATGATCGAATTCTTCTTTGATCCATGGAATAACTTTATGCTTAGGATCTGGTCTAAATAAAGTCTGCCTATGCCGGACTTCTATCTGATCTACAAATTTCTTCTTAATATCTGTTAACATGCACGTCAAATTATTCCTGTGGGCGTAAAATGTATCTAATGTTATGGTAGGCAAAATATATGTAGACATTCTCTCTACCTGCTTATAATAATCATATTTGTTCATATACTTAAGAACTGGGACCTCGTAGAGTACCACCTCATTATTTGAGAAATAGTACTCAAAGTGTGCCTTGCTATAAAACATACTCAACAACACACTACATGTAATCCCATAAGTCAAAGGCAAATGATGGTATTGAATATCTTCTTCCACTGACGCTGGTAGTTGCATACACACATAACAATCTTTCGCTTCCATGGTGTCTACATACTCGTACAATAAACAAGCATATGCATTCAGCTTGAAATCACCCTTTGACAAATCTACATGTAATCTGCGCCTAGTTTCTTTGATCATCTCTTTATCCTTTATGGATGGACCCTTTTCTAAATGTGAGACATGTGTGGTAACTGTAATCTGTTCTCCATTCTTGTCGGCATCTTGAGATTCAACTATAGAGGTAACAATTACCATAGTTATGACAATGAGCACTACTACAATAAGGGTACCAATTATGCATTTTTGCTGGCGTCATGAATTTTCGGAAGCCATGTTTCCACTGTTCGGTTGTGAAGCGCAAAGTGAAGTATAAAAGTCTCTTTTTCACTTTCCTTCGATTATCCTATCGTTTATAATGTCTCTTTCAGTTGCTCTTTGGTTCGATTCTTGCAATATTCAGTCTATTAATACTAAACCTATTGAAGAGATGTAGTCATTCCTAGCCCTCCGTTATTCTTTCTACATGACTACATGAAAGTCCCTAATTTTAAATTTTCTTCCACTTGGAGCTAGGTTATCTTCTTTCTAAAGCCTAATGCGTTATTCGGTCACAGTTCAAGCTTCATCTGTAATGATATTTGAGCCAAGTATAGTAAGGACAAGTTGCAAGATCTCTGCACGGATTTCTCCTAATTGTTGTGCAGTGAGCTGTCAACCAAATGAAGGAAAAACAACCTGATTAAGGATCAGGAATCTCAAACCACTCAGCCTAGGTGGATTAGGGACTGTCAGGGTTAAAGTTCCAAAGGCTTGTACTCCGGGGACAAGTAACTGAATATCAAACGAGAGGGTGTCCCGCCCGTAGCTCACTGTTTCAGTCCCCAATCTCCCGGAGTTCTTCGGACTCTGAATCTGCAGCCAGATACGTCCACTCAGGAGATGCGTACTTTTGAGACGGTATCCTCTTTCTTCTGGATCGTCTTAAACCATCTGATCCTTCTTCTGTTTCAGATTCAGACGTTTCAGGAATTGGAGCGAGATTTTTCTCAGATGCAAGCCTTATATTCAGCCTTTCCTTTCTTGCTGGCCACTTCTCTGCTCTGGCATCTGTTCTTCTCACTTCCTCTTGATCTGTTCCTTCGGCACCAGGCCGTTCATTCAGATCTGATTCAAAGTGCACAGCCGCAATCTCATCAATATCAGATTCTGTACTCAACTCTGAGGCAGTGTGCTCTTTTATTTCCAGCTCGGTTGCCTGTTCAGCTGCATCAGCACCATTCACGACTTGATCCGTTCCTTTACTTTGTGTTGGATTTTCAGTTATTCCTTATGGAACAGGGGAAGTTGTTTCTTCCATGGGCTCTGGCACTCGGCAAGTATGTGAAGCATGGATCCAATTTGGTAATCCCCCACATTTTACAGTGGTACTTGTGACCAATATCACCTGATATGGACCTCTTCAACGAGCATCAAGGCAGCTCTTCATTACGTGCTTTTGAACCAGCACCCAGTCACCAGAGTTAAGGTCATGCAGCAAATCTGTTGAGGTGGATGCAGTCGTAGCATCGACCTGGTGAGATACAGAATTAACCACATCAGCCAGTCCTCTACAATAATCCAACACCATATCATCTGTGATATTTATTAAAGCCGTAGCTGGCACCATAGGCAAACGCATAACTCTTCCAGTCAATATCTCATGGGGGAAGAGCCCTGCTCTCCTGTCAGGAGTGCTACACAGACTCATTAAGACTAATGGCAACGCGTCTCGCCATTTCAATGCAGTCGATGAGCAAACCTTCGCCACTCTCATTTTGATTGTGCCATTTACCTGCTCCACAAAACCAGATGCTTTAGGCCTGTAGCTACAATGCAACCTCTGATCAGTATTCAAGGCAGCACACAACAACTTCATGAGTTCGCTATGGAAGTGTGTTCCTCTATCTGTCTCCACAGAGGTCGGAAATCCATACCTCGGTATCAGTTCTCTTAAGAGTAGTTTTGCCACTGTGAGGCTATCACATCGCCTAGTTGGATAAGCTTCCACCCAACGCGAAAAGATACATATCACTACCAAAACATATCTCAACTTGTTACATCTCGGCATTTCAATAAAGTCCAACTGTATCCTATTGAAAGGGCCTCCTGATTTTCCAATGTGACTCATCACAACCAGTTTTCTTTCCAACATTAATTTGCTGGCACGTAACACATCTGTGACACACTTCTTCAGCAGTCACACGAAATCGTGAATGAAACCACGTTTGCCTGAACACTCGCACCATGGCATCTCTTCCCAGATGAACTGCTCTGTGAGTCTGTCTTGCATTTGGGCTCAATAGACAATTTGGTAGTACTGCTCTGTCATCAGTTGACACCCAAATGCCATCTTCTCTCTTTTCGCAGCCTGCTCTAACCCATGAAGTAGCTTCTTCCTCTGAAACCTCATCCTGCAACCGCTTCACCTTATCCCAAGTATCAGCAACAGCCAACTTCATGCTGAGCTCGGTCTCTTCTGTGCACTCTCCTATATATTCCCCATTGAAAACACAAGCATGTATAGCACAAAAACGAGCTACTTCGTCTGCAAAGTTGTTTCCCTTTGTAACAAAGTCCTCTACCCTCCCATGAGCTGCATATTTAACAACTGCAATCTCTTTGGGTTTTTGCAAGGCGTCCAATAGTTGGCGCACATATTCACCATTACGGATTGGGGACCCCGAGGAAGTTAAAAATCCCCTCTGTGACAATAACTGGCCAAAGTCATGAACCACTCCAAACCCATATTGGCTGTCCATATAGATCATCACTCGGACTCCATTCGAGATGGCACAGGCACGTATCAGGGCAATAATTTCAGCTGCCTGAGCAGAGTATACTCTGTTCAAACAGGCAGCTTCTACCACTCCCATGATGGTGCACACAGCAAACGCTGCTCTCAAGTACCCTTCATTGTCTCTTAAGCATGAACTGTCAACAAAGAGGATCAAATCAAATTCGGGCAAAGGTTCATCAACAATGTCAGGTCTGGGTTTGGTAGATAGTTCTGTAACATCAAGGCAGTCATGCTCTTCACAATCTTTGTCATCTTCCTCTTGCGGAATGGGTAGCAATGTCGCGGGGTTCAACGTGGTACAATGTTTTAAAGTGACATTTTCAGAAGCCAAAATAACCTGCTCATACTTAAGTCAGTCTGTTATTTGTCAGATACTGTGTCTTCGTTCTTGTCATCAACAGTTCTACTGAATGTGGCACATAAACAATTAATGGATGACCCATCACGATGCTTTCGCATCTCTCAATGCTGACACCTGTTGCAGCAACGGATTTAAGACATCCGGGCAACGAAGAAGCTACCGGATCTAATATAGCTGAAAAGTAAGCCACTGGTCTACGGGCACCCCCATGTGTCTGTACAAGGACTGCCAATGCACATCCCTCCTTCTCAGAGCAGAAGAGCGAAAACGCTTTGTTATAGTCTGGCATAACAAGAGCTGGAGCACGACATATGCTTTCTCGCAACTCATGGAAGGCTCTCAGGCATTCTTCATCCCATGGTACCGGATCACCAATATACTTTTGAGTCAATCTCAACAGTGGCTTTGCTTGTAAGGAAAAGTTTGGGATCCACTGTCGACACTAGCCGACCATTCCCAAAAACATGCGGACTTCTTTTTGTGTTTTCGGAGTTCCCATTTGCAGGATCGCCTCTATGCGGTCAGGTGACACCCTTCGTTTTCCTTTCTCAATCCGGTGACCTAGATACTGTACTTCAGGCAAACAATACTGGAGTTTGTTTGGAGACACTTTGTGTCCATTCTCTGCTAAATGATTCAACAAAACCACAGTGTCAATCCTGCACGCATCTTCGGTTTCTGAAGCGACTAGGAGGTCATCAATGTATTGGACCAAGACTGACCTCTGAGGCATCACTAGCCCTTCAAGATTCTTTTTCAAACACTGACTAAAGATGGAGGGGCTTTCTGTATACCCCTGAGGGATTCTACACCATGTTAAGACACGGTCGCCCATCCGAAATGCAAATAAATATTGGCTCTCTTCATGCAATGGTATGGAGAGAAATGCCTGACATAGATCTATGACTGTAAACCATTCTGCTTCACATAGTATCTGGAACAGAATAACAGCTGGATTCGGTACCACAGGACAACATGGGATCACAATTTCATTAATCCTACATTGGTCTTCACTATTCTGTACTTTCCCCTAGGTTTCTGCAGTCCCATGATAGGTGAGCTACAGGGACTTCCTTGAATCTTCATAAGAATGCCTTGTGCAATCATGGACTCAATGACTGGTTTTATTAGGGCCACAGTTTCGGGAGACAATTTATACTGCGGCGTTCGTGGAAATTCAGCATTCGGTTTGACCTGTATCTTAACAGGTTCAACCCCTCGGATCAGACCAATCTCTTCACCTGTGAAATCCCACACTTTTGGGGAAACAAGTCTCTCAAATCATGCGGTAATTACCCTGCTCCATGGCACATGTACGTACCCTCCATTCTGTACTTCTCTCAGAGGGACGATTCCTGCAGCTCCTGTCTCTCTACCCGGTGGCGGAGTATTTCCTGTCCCGTTCCTGGCACCTTTCTTTTTAGCCCAACTCTCTTCCCATTTATCTAGTTCTTTCCATGCTCGCATTCTAATCACCCGTTCTCTAATTTGTGCTTTCAGTCCAATCGTTCGTTTCTCCTCCAAATCCTCATCTGTATAATTTAGTCTGCAAGCTCCCTGCATCATCTTGGTCTTTGTCAAGTTCACCTCATATCTCCGTGCCAATTGCAGCAGTGCATCATAAGCTCGTTTTGCCTTTCTCGTAATATCCTTAGCTACAAATAGCAGTTCACTTGGGTCATATGTCTCAATTCTCTCTAATGGTGGATTCCCTTCAACCACCTCATCTAATTCTACCTCTAATCTCACTACATCTAACATTGGTGCTTTCATTGCAACTTGTAACACCTTTTGACTTCTCTCATTACCTGAGTCTTCTCTATCACAACTTTGTATTCTCCTGGGAACTAGCCCTTCTTCCATTCTTGGACCTGGGCGACTTTTTCTGTCCCAGCTTCGACTTCTCCAATGATTACCTGCACAAACATCTTGTGGCCAAACAATACTCTAGGTGCTTCTAGTCTCATCCCCATTTCCTCTCTCGATATCATAGACTCTCTTACTGGTGGAACCCACATTCTGATGTCTGACCTGGAATTTGGTAAGGAGGTTTCAAAGCGTACATCACCCCCCTCAGTGTGAAATGACACATAGCAAGGGAAAGCCAATTCTCCCTCTTTCTCTGTGATTTTATGCCATACTATAGTATGAAGTCCTACATTCGTTGTCATGTAATGTGCTGGTGTGTCCTCTGGCGGAGCTTCTTCTCCAACCCGAGTCACCACCCCTGTGTCACCTCTACATAAATCTCGCAACACCTTGAAACATCGCATTATGAAAATCGATCAATTGACAACCCACAATCCAATATTCGGCTTCAGACGAACTTCAACCAATCCCAGCACAGCGTTACACCAACCGACCAATTCCAGCACAGCGCGCACTGATGTCACTGCTCGCTCCTTGCAGCGGCTCAGCCACCTTTACACTTTCACCACGGACACTGGCTTGCACATTCACACTACAAGTAACTGTATAACCATAACTGTTCCTAACACAATCACAATAACTTACAGATCTTAAAGATCGATAGAACACCCATACAAGAACATTCATCTGCTATGACCCCCGACCTGCGATGGTCACTCAATCGCCATAGTTCACCCCCTGTATCTGGGGATTCCTACCGAGATGTATTCCCACACTCACACAAAGTTCCCTGTCACAAGTGGTTCATCAATAGCACTTCACGACTCCAACAATTCTGATCAGACAATTACAATACAAAACTATCCGGAATCTTGGACTTCTCTTAAGTCCGTTCACCAAACTTCCTCATCCGCATGTGTTCGGACCAGTACCAATAACCACAATCACTCAACATACATCCAAACTCCGCAAGACATCACACAATTAATACATCACCGCAAGCTAACACACAACACGCTTTTCCTTTCATACTCACACTACCACTGTTTCCAGCGCACCGTCAACGTTCACCAGTCTCTGCCAGTCTTCGCCGTTGTTCACTCCACATCGGAAGCCTCTATTTTTCTTCGCCTACATCTAAATTCTTTCTTCTTCCCTCACCTATAGAGGTAAACCATCCTCTGCTACCATTTGATTACGCCAACTGCACCCCTAAAATTCCAACTAGGTTGGCGCCAATGATCTTTTATTTACCTACTAAAAGTGATTGAGGGGAGCAAAACAATTCAGGATTATATCTTCAATATCTACATGCCTTAAAGGACCACAGACTCCAAACTGCAGTTTTGTTGATTTATTATAAGTCCAAAAAGAATTGGATGTAGACACAGCGGAGAATCACAGTATATAGATACAAAAAGATCACTACAGAGCCGAGTTTATGAATATAGGTTATTCGACACAAAAAGCATAGAATGACAAACTCCAAAATCAGAATGCAACAAAGATTAGATGCGGAGTCCCGATCTTTTTTCATTAGGAAGAAACAAAAGATTTGCCTACACTGCTCTAAATGGAGATCCTACCTAATTCCCTTCCATCATTTCCCAAAGGTGTCAGCACGTGTTGACTTCCTAAAAAGTGCTCACGTCAAATGGATTGATTAGCTTAAGGCTTTGGAGCTCGCTCTAAGATGCTCCTTCTCCTCCGAAAGCTAGCAGAAGTCTGGTTTCACTGTCCCTGCGCACCGTACAAAAAATGGGGTTCGATTCGCACTACGTCAGCACAAACTTTCCATTGCAACTTTGTATGTGTGGTGATTTTCCAGGAGCTTCTCTAATTAACTTTCTTTGTCCGAATGGCTTTGGTCCTCAGATAGGCCAGACACGAAAGGCGCCCCCCCCCCTTCTCGCTTCTCAGCCGTCTTCAAAGACATTCCGAGTATCTTCTTCACTCTGAAAATAACGAGTTTGCATTCCTGCACCTGCAGTAGGTTGAGAACACTCTGTTTTTCGAACACAACATGCATTTCATTATTTATTTCTCGAGAGGCCAATGAGATATGAACTAAAAACAATTTGTGATATCTGGGCCTAGACTCGGGCAACTTAAACTAAACACCATTATATTATGTGAATATAATGTCATCCTGTACCTTATACATTCAGGATTTTACAATGCATATCCTACTTAAATGTATTCACTACGATTAATGTATGAATGGTTCAACTACATATATTTGAATATTCATAAAACACTGCAACGAATAAAATACACGTGAGTGCGTCTTAATCATGAGTATAGTGCACCCATACAATATAGAGTGCTGAAAGTACTCTATCAGGGGGGGTTGGGGGTTAGGTGAGAATGGCCAAATAAAACCTGCCTTCCTTCGATGCCCCTGCATACCAGCCAACCTCCCTGCACCCACCATGCCCTAAAAGTGATGGCCCGGCAGGGGGATAGCACTGCTTCTGGTAGGGCACACAAGGCAGGGCGCCAAGGTGAGAATGCCCCAAAGGCTAAAGCAACACTTGGCCCACAGTCTCAATTTATAGCAGGAGAGTGACCAAGATACTGGCGCAATATTAAAGTGGCCTGGTAGGGATTGGGGAAGAAAGCCAATCTCTTGGGCGTATTTACAGAGGCCCTAAAAAACCAACCCAAAGATGACACTGAGGCAACGGCCCATCGGCCAATGCCCGATTGTCCGCCTGCCCAATCCGAGCCTGCCCTCCAGTATGGGTAAGCCTGGGGACTCCCCCACACCGTGAGGACCGAGGGGGACACCTTTACACCCCTGTTCAAGAGCACAGCTGACTCCAGAGTTTATGTGTTCAATAATAAAGAAGCTTTAAGAAAGACCTCAAGAGTGGGAATTTGGCTCCTCCCTCATGTTGCTTACCTTGTTTGCTGAAGCTAAGAGTGCTTGTTGAACTCCTATTATCTCCGAAGGAATGCTTCTCACCTAACATGGCAGCACCGGTAAGGAAGAACAACGTGGCAGAGTGCAAGGGGACACCCTTCCACCATGCTACAATAATATTGGCTTAGAGTATTGATCCGCGAGGCAGCAGCAGTATGACTGGCATAAGCGCCATGACCTGCTCACTGTCCGCATTAACAAGAGCACAGATTATTTTGGTTGTTAGGCTGATGCTATTGGTGAATAGAAATTCCCGATAAGCAGGGGTGCAGCTTGGTCAGTAAGATTGGAGGGGTGGGAGTTTCAGATTTTCCAACATTTATACTGACACATAATATTAAAATACAAAATACGACAAGCAGGGTGTATGAGAGGGGTTAAAGGGGCAGTGGAAAGGGAGACAAATGCTGATTGGTACGGATACAAAGTGGGAGTGAACACAATATTGTGTAAAATATCCAGTATTTTTGAAGACTTTTAGTACAGAAAGGGAGAGATTGTGTGTGCCTTTTTTATCTGTGTGTGTGGAACAATTCCTGGTGAAATCCGACCGACATCTCACCATGTCTGACTGAAAGCACCAGGACTCAACTATTTACCAGAAAATACATTTACTAGCGAGGTGTAGCCCCCAAACTCCCCTGGACCTACGCCCCTGTCGATAAAGGTGTTCTCGTCATCCAACATGGCCGCCACGTCCAGTATGATGATATGGGAGTGATAGACCCCATGTATTTATGCACCACTTACGTTTGTGCCAGACAGAATAAGCAGTTCATTCTGCCCACACACTGACGGGCACACTGGTCTCTGCACCCCCAGCCTTCTTTTCCTGCTCTGCCCCTCATGCAGTCCATGCCTGTGTTCCCTTCTGTCCCACAGCCCCACTTTATCCAGTGAGCCCCCACTGCCCCTTTCCTGTCCACCTATTTCCCCAAGCACAGGTTCAGATTTCTCTCCCACACTTCATCGACCCCCATAGGGACAGCTCCCCTCTTACACACCAGTCCCCACGTCCTCAGCCGTCACACAGAGCTGGCACCATTCAGGCTAAGGGGGGCCCACATGCTAGTCTACACTAAGCCTTCGCCAGCAGTGAGTAGCCCCCGCCCTGGCTGCAGCAGTGGCTGCTATGTGGTCCAACGGTGTCCAGATGAAAGATCAAAAGGTACCTCTGGAGCCAGTGCCCACCTTCGCCACCCACACTGCACCACCCCCTTTGCCTTCACCCCTTACTTTATTCACACATCCGCCCACAGCCTCAGTCTCATCACTTCACCTCGGTCTGATGTATCTGCTCCCCCGTCACCTCCTGTACCACATCATCCCTTCCTTCCAGTTCATACCCAAAGCCTGAGGTCAATCCACCCTCTGTCACTCGCCCCCACAGAATTGATCTGATCTCTCGTCCCACACCAGCCCACAGCTTCAGTCCACCCTCTGTCACTAGCCCCCACAGTATTGATCTGATCTCTCGTCCCACACCACCCCGCCGCTTCAGTCCACCCTCTGTCACTAGCCCCCACAGTACTGATCTGATCTCTCGTCCCACACTACCCCGCCGCTTCAGTCCACCCTCTGTCACTAGCCCCCACAGTATTGATCTGATCTCTCGTCCCACACCACCCCACAGCTTCTGTCCACCCTCTGTCACTAGCCCCCCAGTATTGATCTGATCTCTCGTCCCACACCACCCCACAGCTTCAGTCCACCCTCTGTCACTAGCCCCCCCCAGTATTGATCTGATCTCTTGTCCCACACCACCCCACAGCTTCAGTCCACCCTCTGTCACTAGCCCCCACAGCATTGATCTGATCTCTCGTCCCACCCCACCCCACGGCTTCAGTCCACCCTCTGTCACTAGCCCCCCCAGTATAGATCTGCTCTCTCGTCCCACCCCACCCCACGGCTTCAGCCCACCCTCTGTCACTGGCCCCCACAGTATTGATCTGCTCTCTCATCCCACACCACCCTGCGGCTTCAGTCCACCCTCTGTCACTAGCCCCCACAGTTTTGATCTGCTCTCTCGTCCCACCCCACCCCACGGCTTCAGTCAACCCTCTGTCACTGGCCCTCACAGTATTGATCTGATCTCTCGTCCCACACCACCCCACAGCTTCAGTCCACCCTCTGTCACTAGCCCCCACAGTATTGATCTGATCTCTCGTCCCACACCACCCCACGGCTTCAGTCCACCCTCTGTCACTAGCCCCCACAGTATTGATCTGATCTCTCGTCCCACACCACCCCACAGCTTCAGTCCACCCTCTGTCACTAGCCCCCACAGCATTGATCTGATCTCTCGTCCCACACCACCCCACAGCTTCAGTCCACCGTCTGTCACTAGTCCCCCCAGTATTGATCTGATCTCTCGTCCCACACCACCCCACAGCTTCAGTCCACCCTCTGTCACTAGCCCCCACAGTATTGATCTGATCTCTCGTCCCACACCACCCCACAGCTTCAGTCCACCCTCTGTCACTAGTCCACCCTCACATTCTGCACTGGCTCAGTAGTTGCAGATAGACTGGATAGGCATCTACTGCTATAAGTGGAGCAGGTGTGCCCTTTGTATGTTCACTTGTGTTGGGTAATTTAGTGTGTGCAGTTTTAGCGGTGTGCCTGCGTAACTGCTGGGTGAGTGGTGTGAGTGCAGGTTGAGCGATGTGCCCAGTAGAGTGTAGGGTGAGCGGTGTGAGCACCAGTCACTGTGACCCTGTGAGTGCAGACTGAGGGGTGTGCCAATGTGGGTGCGGGGAGAGTGGTCACACTGCAGGGTGAACTGTGTAAGGGACAGGTGAGCGGTGAACCAATGTGAGTGTGGTGCAGATCAGAGCTTCCGAATCCCCTCTACTTCCACGGACGGAGGGATCTCACAGTCACACACACACATCACACGCTGGTGGGGCCCATTACACCAACTTTCATCCTACCACTCTTATCCATGGCATGTATAAGGGGAAACACTTTCAGCTGCCTATCCAATCTGCCTGTACGTTGAGGTCAATGGCATCTGCTTAGTTGCTTATAAATCTAGTGAAATACATTTCAAAGAATACATAATAAATTCAATAAACATGACCAGAAATAATCACCCGACACAGAAATTCAAACAGAATTATTTGTTTATCTAAAATTGTAAGAAAAAACAATTAAATGCGAATTCATTTCTCTCATATTTACCTATTCTGTCTAAATGTCAGATCCTAAGTCAGAACCGGTCCTCTGTAGAAGAATTAGAGTTTCCTGCCGTCATGTAGAGTCATCGTCCTCTCTGTCAGCATAGGGACCCCGGATCATCAGCTCGGGAAGAAGTGGCGCTAGACCTCTCTAGCCTACTATTATTTATACTAAAATTTACATTCTATAAAGTAACAATTCTTTGTTCAGAACGGATGAATGGTGTCATCTTGGTACATTTTCGACATTGTGCGAGATTTTCTCACACATAGATTGTCCCAAATAATGAATAGAAAAATTGAATGTCCATGACTAATATCGATACATCTACGGATGTCTCTACTGGGTAAATTTGTATCAAATGGTGGGATCATTATAAGTTCATGAAGTCAATATTTCAAAATTGCAACATCTCCATCTTCCAGGGGCACTTGGCAGATTTCCTGGACTTGTCATCATGCTCATGGCTTTTCAGTTCATCGGAGGTGCAAGGTCACAGGCAGTGCGAAGTCTTTTTGTAAAATTTCCATCTACTCGAATGCAGGCTGCGGGTGGTAGCCATCTTGTGATAGGCCACATTTGACAACTTAAGTGAAAATAAACATAAAACAGAATTACTGCACGGAAATGATTATACAGTGTTATTCCCCTGCTAATACCCTTATGTGTGTGTATTTATCTAGCCATTTGCGACATCAAAAGCCATTAATGCATATTAATTATAAGCGCAAACACAATAACATCACATAAGCAACATCGATTTCTGTCAGTTTGCTCACCAAGTTAGTTCACTTATTATTTTAAAGAATTAATCAAAGAGAGGGAGTGAAGAGGTACTGGGATAGAACCTACCTCCTATATGATATGTAATAAACAAAAGTGATTCTATCCTATCAAGAAATACTAATATTTAATTTTTAATTTTAAGTGATGATAAGTAAGGTGAATTGGAGTGATCCATGAAATATCACGGAAAGCACTATGTGTTTTTAAAATACCCCTCACACACTATGAATCCCATAGTGTCATGCTTCATCATGGGGGTCTTCCCGTCCCTCTACGGGGCGGGGCGTGCTACTACCTACGAATACGTGGGAGCACTGTTGTTATGATAATTAGGCTATGTGTGGTGAAGGGATGTGAGTGTTAGGATTATGTGTGAGATATAAAGATTAAAAGGACCCTGGCTAGTAGAAAAAACAATTTTATTCTGTTCTCTAGCTGGGAGCGTTAAAACTGGGGAAGAATGTAGGAGATGTCACAAGTTAGTGGCTGCCTACTGGGTCAACATGTTTCGTAAGCAGTCCCCACTGCTTTACTCATCAGGACCAATAAATAATCCCTTTAACACTAAATGGAATTAGTAATGGGGTTTATATGCCTATTATTCTGATTTGCCAGACCTTTATAAAAGTTTTTTAAGATCTGCGACCAAGGGTACAATGACCCCAGTGAAAATAAGACCAATTTGGTATCTGTAAACAAAGAAGAAAACAACAATAATACAAGGGTGTTTCATCGCTGTTGGATATAACCACATCACCATACTTCAAGTTCATCTGGATTAGGATTCAATTAGTTTTGTTTTCGTGATATATTTTTCTAAATATATATTTTTCATTCTATATCAGAGTGGGTAGGGTAAATTTTTACTCATCACCCAAATTTATAGAAAAAAGAAAAAAAGTAGGTAGACACAGAGGACAGACTATACATTACATCGCGACAAACAAAAACATATAGGTATTATGCTGTATGGATTCACTGGCTGTATATATATATATAATAGGCGTGATGGCCCACAGTCATTCGCTATATGTAAATATCGTAATGTACATACTTTAGTTAGGCGTAATGTTCAGGCTTCATGAGCACACACTGGAGGGGAGGGCGCCCGGTTTAAGTCACTGCAGGACGGTAAACATCGTGTTAGTTAAAGAAAGAGGCGGCCGCCGGAGAAAGGCGAGCCTTCAGGCACCCTGACCTAGTTTAAAGACTTGGCCGAGTCTCAACTTACAGTAAGTAGGATCATTCCTCGCTTCCGTATGCCTCCGTGCTGCCCCGTCGATGTAAACACTGGAGTATGCATCGGTGCTTTTATTGGCAGGGAGCGAGCGAGAAAAGAGACGCGCAACTAGAGCGTGAAAGGCTTTAAAATGGCCGCCTGAAATGGGCTCGTCGAGAAATCAATAGTTTACTTCCTGGTTGTGGAATGTGTAGAAATAGAAGTATTGAAAACATCATGAAGCGGATCATATATTTAGTACATATGAAAAATCAATGAAAACGAAAATAAATATACAAAAAAGGATGAAAAATGAATTTGCACCATGTTGTGGGTTTGGTACACCGATTGTCGCCACTACAACGTAAAAAACACAAAAGTGTCCGCCAATATCGGAATCGAAAAAATAGTTCATGTGTCACTTCCTAATATGAAGGATTATGTATTGTAGTTTTAAGGCAGTGCAGGTTCAAAGATGGCTGTTCATTTGGTCTTTGCGCTGGGTTAATTCTTGAAAAAGAGAGAGAGAGGCAATTATTGACACATCGTAGTCGTTATGACATCAGGCCATAGAGAGCAACCTGATCGTGGACGAGTCGTGAATCCATAGACCAAGGCATCAGATGCTTGAAATGCAGAATATTTGGTCTATGTAAGAATGTATATTTTCTCATTGCTTTGTTGTCATCATAAATGGCTAGAGGAATCCGGTTAATGGGATTGATAAATCAGTAATTAAATAGTTCAAGAGTCCCCCAGATATTATCTTTCTTGATTGTTCATGAACGATAAACCACTTATATATCTGCAAAAAATCACTTATATATCTGCAAAAAAATCATATAAGGGTAGCCAAAAAATGATTTAAAAAGAGGCTGAGAAAATACAAAAGAGGCTGAAAAAATACAAAAGGAAATACAAAAATAAAATAAAATTCAGTCGTTGGAAATTCTGGATACTCCAAATTAAAGGAAGTGTTCATGGAAAAGTTCTCTAATTGTAGTTACAACTGACTCCATGGAATATCGTCATTGAGGCCTATGATATGGGTCTTAAGGCGGTGTACCCATCTTTGCTCTTTTTCAAAAAGATACTTGTCATTGGGTACTTGTTCCTTGACTGTCCATGATATTTCCTATGGTGTGTGAGGAAAGTCAATAAAGTGTGCTACCATTTTCGTTGCTCCTCTTTTGCACTTAATGTTGCTTTTATGTTCGCCAATTCTTATTTTTACACATCATGTGGTCATCCCTATATATTCTAGTTGACATGGACATTTGATCAGATACACAACGTTGTTGCTGTTACAAGTGGTGAATTTTCTCTGCTCCCATTTGGTGCCGTCAAGAAAGGTAATACTTGTACTCTTGCTGGTAAGAGTGCAGACTTTGCATCTTCCACATGGATGGTGTCCTTGGATTTTTGCCATAGATGTCGATAGGCCTGTAGATTCATTATTGCTTGGTCTTGTGTGGACCAGCATGTCACGAATACTTTTTCCTCTTCTGTGTGCAAAAATGGGTTTTGGGAGGTTGAGTCCTCCACTGTTCAGGATACGCCAATGTTTGTTCACAATTTTGGTGATTTTATTGGAATTGGTGTTATATGTAGTAATGCAGAACGGCCGTTCTTCATTGGGTTTTGGTGTAGTAGGTTCCAGAAGGCTTTCTCTGCAGTTATTGCGCGCTCTTTTATATGCTTTCTCAATAATTCGTTTAGGGTACTGTCTTTTAGCTAGTTTAGCTTTAAGGTCTCCTGATTGGGTTTTGAAATCTTCAACTTCAGTGCAATTGCGTCGTAGGCGCAAAAATTGTCCATAGGGAAGGTTATCTCGCAAGTGTTTGGGATGGAAACTCTGATATAATAAAAGACCGTTTTTTGCTGTGGATTTAAAGTGAGTAGTAGTCAAGAGTCTCCCATCTTTCGGTGATATGTTCAGATCAAGAAAGGTCAACTCCTTGTTAGATATTGTACTGGTGAAGTTCAGAAATTCGTCTTGGTAGTTGAGCCAGGTCATAAATCGATGGTGTTTCTCTTGGTTCTTTGTCTTTAAAAAAGACGAACCACTAACAGCTGCACAGGTCTCAGTCCTGGAAAAAGGACTAGGTTTTGTGCCCACAGCAAATATGGATAGTTTCTTGCTATGTAAGGAAATACAAGAATTCATGAGGAGACTGAAACTACAAGTCTTTTTTAAAGACAAAGAACCAAGAGAAACACCACAGGGAGACACCGGTTTGAAACCTAAATCCACCTTCATCCCACCGGATATCACCCTTCCCATAGAGCTGCTTACTTTTGAGAAGGCTGTGATGAATGATTTGGAGAACCTCCATCCAACCACCAATCATGTTTTTCAGAATATAACGAAAAATGAAAAACAAGCAATACGAGAACACAATGGCAATCGGAACCTGGTGATAAAACCTGCCGACAAAGGAGGGGCCATAGTCATACAATCAAAAGAACAGTATGACAATGAATGCAAACGTCTACTCCAAGATCCTAGAAATTACAAAATCCTGGATAAAGATCCAACAGAAAAGGTGAAAATAAAGATTATGAGCATGGTAGAAGAAGCACTTGCACATGGATGGATAACGAAAAAAGGAGACTTCCTTATCCAAGACTCACCTAGAACACCTTATCTATACACCCTCCCAAAAATACACAAAAAACTAAAAGACCCTCCAGGTCGTCCTATCGTATCTGGTATAGGTTCTATTTTAGAACCAGTCTCGAAATTCGCAGATGCATATCTGAGACCTATGGTTCAAAAAACATCAACGTACCTGCGAGACACCAAAGACGTCCTTGTACTATTAGAAGACCTTCCTTTTGACCCAAAACATCAACTGTATACCAGTTTACCACATACAGAGACTCTAAACATCATTGAGGAAGTTCTCTTCGATACTGATTGGGTGTATCAAACACCTAGAAACATCATCATGGAATGCTGTAATCTAGCATTGAGAGAGAATTTCTTTAAATACGAAGATACCATCTACCTTCAGAAGCACGGGACCAGCATGGGGAGCACCTTCGCTCCTAGTATAGCTGGTCTCTATGTGCATCACCTAGAAACAACGAGGATTTTACATCTCAATAATCCCTTCCATGGCCACGTCAGTATCTGGAAAAGATACATTGATGACATATTGATTATCTGGGACGGCGATGAGATCACGGCTAATCGATTTATGACCTGGCTCAACTACTAAGACGAATTTCTGAACTTCACCAGTACAATATCTAACAAGGAGTTGACCTTTCTTGATCTGAACATATCACCGAAAGATGTGAGACTCTTGACTACTACTCACTTTAAATCCACAGCAAAAAACGGTCTTTTATTATATCAGAGTTTCCATCCCAAACACTTGCGAGATAACCTTCCCTATGGACAATTTTTGCGCCTACGACGCAATTGCACTGAAGTTGAAGATTTCAAAACCCAATCAGGAGACCTTAAAGCTAAACTAGCTAAAAGACAGTACCCTAAACGAATTATTGAGAAAGCATATAAAAGAGCGCGCAATAACTGCAGAGAAAGCCTTCTGGAACCTACTACACCAAAACCCAATGAAGAACGGCCGTTCTGCATTACTACATATAACACCAATTCCAATAAAATCACCAAAATTGTGAACAAACATTGGCGTATCCTGAACAGTGGAGGACTCAACCTCCCAAAACCCATTTTTGCACACAGAAGAGGAAAAAGTATTCGTGACATGCTGGTCCACACAAGACCAAGCAATAATGAATCTACAGGCCTATCGACATCTATGGCAAAAATCCAAGGACACCATCCATGTGGAAGATGCAAAGTCTGCACTCTTACCAGCAAGAGTACAAGTATTACCTTTCTTGACGGCACCAAATGGGAGCAGAGAAAATTCACCACTTGTAACAGCAACAACGTTGTGTATCTGATCAAATGTCCATGTCAACTAGAATATATAGGGATGACCACACGATGTGTAAAAATAAGAATTGGCGAACATAAAAGCAACATTAAGTGCAAAAGAGGAGCAACGAAAATGGCAGCACACTTTATTGACTTTGCTCACACACCAGAGGAAATATCATGGACAGTCATTGAACAAGTACCAAATGACAAGTATCTTTTTGAAAAAGAGCAAAGATGGGTACACCGCCTTAAGACCAATATCATAGGCCTCAATGACGATATTCCATGGAGTCAGTTGTAACTACAATTAGAGAACTTTTCCATGAACACTTCCTTTAATTTGGAGTATCCAGAATTTCCAACGACTGAATTTTATTTTATTTTTGTATTTCCTTTTGTATTTTTTCAGCCTCTTTTGTATTTTCTCAGCCTCTTTTTAAATCATTTTTTGGCTACCCTTACATGATTTTTTTGCAGATATATAAGTGATTTTTTGCAGATATATAAGTGGTTTATCGTTCATGAACAATCAAGAAAGATAATATCTGGGGGACTCTTGAACTATTTAATTACTGATTTATCGATCCCATTAACCGGATTCCTCTAGCCATTTATGATGACAACAAAGCAATGAGAAAATATACATTCTTACATAGACCAAATATTCCGCATTTCAAGCATCTGATGCCTTGGTCTATGGATTCACGACTCGTCCACGATCAGGTTGCTCTCTATGGCCTGATGTCATAACGACTACGATGTGTCAATAATTGCCTCTCTCTCTCTTTTTCAAGAATTAACCCAGCGCAAAGACCAAATGAACAGCCATCTTTGAACCTGCACTGCCTTAAAACTACAATACATAATCCTTCATATTAGGAAGTGACACATGAACTATTTTTTCGATTCCGATATTGGCGGACACTTTTGTGTTTTTTACGTTGTAGTGGCGACAATCGGTGTACCAAACCCACAACATGGTGCAAATTCATTTTTCATCCTTTTTTGTATATTTATTTTCGTTTTCATTGATTTTTCATATGTACTAAATATATGATCCGCTTCATGATGTTTTCAATACTTCTATTTCTACACATTCCACAACCAGGAAGTAAACTATTGATTTCTCGACGAGCCCATTTCAGGCGCCATTTTAAAGCCTTTCACGCTCTAGTTGCGCGTCTCTTTTCTCGCTCGCTCCCTGCCAATAAAAGCACCGATGTATACTCCAGTGTTTACATCGACGGAGCAGCACGGAGGCATACGGAAGCGAGGAATGATCCTACTTACTGTAAGTTGAGACTCGGCCAAGTCTTTAAACTAGGTCAGGGTGCCTGAAGGCTCGCCTTTCTCCGGCGGCCGCCTCTTTCTTTAACTAACACGATGTTTACCGTCCTGCAGTGACTTAAACCGGGCGCCCTCCCCTCCAGTGTGTGCTCATGAAGCCTGAACATTACGCCTAACTAAAGTATGTACATTACGATATTTACATATAGCGAATGACTGTGGGCCATCACGCCTATTATATATATATATACAGCCAGTGAATCCATACAGCATAATACCTAGATGTTTTTGTTTGTCGCGATGTAATGTATAGTCTGTCCTCTGTGTCTAACTACTTTTTTCCTTTCTTCTTTTTTCTATAAATTTGGGTGATGAGTAAAAATTTACCCTACCCACTCTGATATAGAATGAAAAATATATATTTAGAAAAATATATCACGAAAACAAAACTAATTGAATCCTAATCCAGATGAACTTGAAGTATGGTGATGTGGTTATATCCAACAGCGATGAAACACCCTTGTATTATTGTTGTTTTCTTCTTTTTTTACAGATACCAAATTGGTCTTATTTTCACTGGGGTCATTGTACCCTTGGTCGCAGATCTTAAAAAACTTTTATAAAGGTCTGGCAAATCAGAATAATAGGCATATAAACCCCATTACTAATTCCATTTAGTGTTAAAGGGATTATTTATTGGTCCTGATGAGTAAAGCAGTGGGGACTGCTTACGAAACATGTTGACCCAGTAGGCAGCCACTAACTTGTGACATCTCCTACATTCTTCCCCAGTTTTAACGCTCCCAGCTAGAGAACAGAAAAAAATTGTTTATTCTACTAGCCAGGGTCCTTTTAATCTTTATATCTCACACATAATCCTAACACTCACATCCCTTCACCACACATAGCCTAATTATCATAACAACAGTGCTCCCACGTATTCGTAGGTAGTAGCACGCCCCGCCCCGTAGAGGGACGGGAAGACCCCCATGATGAAGCATGACACTATGGGATTCATAGTGTGTGAGGGGTATTTTAAAAACACATAGTGCTTTCCGTGATATTTGATGGATCACTCCAATTCACCTTACTTATCATCACTTAAAATTAAAAATTAAATATTAGTATTTCTTGATAGGATAGAATCACTTTTGTTTATTACACTTATTATTTTAGCCTTGCAATAGCATTCCCACGTGTAATTCTTCTGTTAATAAGGTTGGTTAGACAACATTTGACAAACTTTTAACAATTAATAATTAATCAGTGGTACTTTTAGTTATAACATGCGAAAATGAAACAGGTATTCGGTTTTAAAGTAAAAACCCTGCTCCATCAATCCCCCCTTTGGGGATAACTAATCACCACAAAAATCAAAAGCCCCAAAAATCAATTTAGTTTCCCCTTTTGGAAGAATTCAAAATATCTTCTTGTTCATGTTTTAAACCCTTGTTTCCATCTCATCTTTCTTTTTAGTTTCTATATACATTCTTTCTCTTAGCTCTTCTAATTCTATTTCTTGTGGATCTCTTTCTGGTTTCTTTTGTCTCCTTTTAACATTTTCCTTTGTTATTTTCTTTTTATTTCTTCTATATCTACAACACATACATCCTAATCTAAGGATCAATAATGCAACAAATACACATGTTAATGGAAATAATATCTTACCAAAAATGGTACTACCTATTTTAGCTACAAAATACTTAATAGCAATCATCTTATTAGCCATTCTAGTCCAGATACTTTCAGCTTCCAGTGGTACTAATTCTTCATGCAAATCAGTAATATTTTTTATATAAACCTTTAGATCTTCACTTTCGTCAGGAATGTAAGTGCAACAATGTTGAACTTTCAGCATTCCACAGACTCCACCCTCTTTTGCCAAAAGAATGTCTAGGGCAAGTCGATTTTTCATCGCCATAGCACGCAAAGCAACCATTTCTGTATTAACCAAAAGAAAGCCTCCAGCGGTGCTTTTTGACAAGCGATCCACCACTGTTGACAGCTTCCGAATGCCAAATGCATTTAAAGAAATTCCCACTGCTGGAATTAAAGCTCCAAAAATATCTCCTACAATTTCCGTCCATGTTTCTCTTCTATAATTTGTTAGAATGTTCAGCATCATCTACTCTATCCATGTGAAAAATCTTTGGAAAGACCAGGCCAACATAACATGTACCAAACCAATGGTCAGGCAAACGGTAATAAGCCTTGTTCCCACAAATATAATACACTCCCGGGAAAACTGGATCTTCTCCTCCTCTAAATCCCCATCCTGTTGCAATAAAGTATGTATCATGGCACTCACTAGTCCCTATGAAATAATAATCATACTGGGATCTCTTCCTGGTAATGCACAGTTTGCCTTTGTGTGGGGCATCTATAGCCATAGTTGGACTGGCTCCATTTTTCAACTCCTTTTCTTTCTCAATATCCCACATTGTGTCACTCATTTTATGCCCTTCTGCTTTCTTGTGCATGTTCAATCATCTTCTTTCAACCATGTCTAGAAAATTCTTCTCTTCTCCCTTCAAACTGCAAGTTAAATTATTTCTAAAAACATATTCTAAGGTTAATTCTTTTGTTTCTAAAACAATCTCTCCTAAAGTGTTAGCTTCTTTTGCAGGATTCAGTGCTTTATTCATAGGCAACTGCCCAAGAATATTATCTACATTAGACATATTATAATCTAATTTCCCTAACTGATAAAATATACTAATCAACACACTACAGGAAATTCCATACGTAGCCGGAAGATGATGATAAGTCACTCCTTCCGAAACAGAGGCAGGTAATTGCATGCAGACGCAGCAATCCCTTACTTCCATTGTCTTTACGTACTCATACAACAATTTAGAAAAGACATTGCTAGAAAAATCATTAATTGACCTATCCTTATGTATATGTATATTGCTAGTTCTAGTCGATACTATTTTCTGTGAACTTTTTCCTATATTAGTTTTGTTCTCAGTATGACCTTCTAAATTGTCTATAGTGACTCTAAATGAAATCAGTAGAGCAAGCACGCTCCAAAGCAGCATTAATAAACCTGTACAGCAGCAGCACATCTTGCACCATCTCTTCAGAAAGGTACATCTACTTTTATTCTCAGTGTTAGCCATTTTGTTAATTTGACCGTGTCTTTTGACTTCGCCTCTTCTACTCCTCTACTGAACTTTTAAGGGCAGCAAGTACCCAACGTATTATTACAATCTACTAATTTTAGTATTTCTTTTTCTTCTCTTCTCCAAGTGATTTTCCTTGGATTTACTCAATTTGGATTTTCATCACTTTTCACTTTCTCTTCATCATCATCAAACTGTATCAGGTCCTGAACATCCGTCTCTTCTCCAATGTCGGACAAGATAACTCTCACGATTCCCAAATCTTCTTCTTCAGCAACCTCCTTCAGCAAAGCCTCCTCTGGACTTCCTTGGCTGTCCGCCTCTTCTCCTTGTTCAGGCAGTGCCACATACGTCCATTCCGGTGACTTGTACCTCTGGTTTGGTTTCCTTATTCTTTTAGTTCTCTCAGGTATCTTTGTTTCTTCTTCTTTGGTTGGATTTTGACTCGACACTTCGTTCACTTGTTCAGCTTTTGAAGAGTTAACTCGTGTCAGTCTATACCTCAGTCTCTTTATCTTATTCGGCCGAAGATCTCCTTTAGCATTTCTCTTTTGTTTTCCTTCTTTATTGTTTCTTTCTCCAAGCCAAGTTCTCTTTCTCAGAACTCGCCCTCCCTGTATCTCATTGTCACTTTCATCAGACTCTGTCTCTGTTGCCTCTTGTCCATCAACAGCTTTCTTTTCTCCAACAACTTCCTTTTCTCCAACAGTCTCTTTTTCCACCAATTGAGATTTCCCTACTTCTGTCCCTCCTCGGGTCTCCGACACGCAATCTTCTTGCTGTCTACTTGTCCCTTCACCTAGCTTGTTGTGAATGTTCCCTACACCTCCTCTGGGTTTTTCGGCAATCTGTCCCTCACTGTCTTTGTCTGTCCCTTTTTCTTCAATATTTATCTCAGGTGGAACTTGTCCAATTTCCTCATGTTATTCAGGTGTCTCTTCTGTTGGAATGTTCTTTTCTTTTCTTTCTTTCTTTTTGTGTTGGTCACTGTCAATTGGAACCTCAGGTAATTGTTCTTAGTCTGAACTTGCTTCTGCAGTTTGCACTGTTCTCTTCAGAACCTCTTCTGGTGGGATGAAAATTTCCCTTGACTCACTTTCCCCACTTTCAGGATTCTTTTTCCTTCTTACTGCCTCACTGTCTGCATCATCACTGGAATATGATTCTTCAAAGTTTTCTTTTCCAGTACCATCTCTTGGATTTGGAACTCTCAGTGTGTGACTTGCATGTATCCAATTTTTCACTCCAGCACACTTCACAGCAGTCGTTGTGGTCAAGATGACTTGTCTTGGCCTTCCCCACCTTGGAACCAGGCAATTCCTTCTTCTGTGGACTTTTATCCTTACCCAGTCCCCTGGGCTCAGATCATGGGCTTGTTTCTTTTCAAGTGTGGTGGCGTCTTCTCCAACCTGGTGAAACACAGAATGAACTGCGTCAGCCAGGCCTTTACAGTAATCCAAAATCATGTCATCAGTTATTGTCATCAACTTGTTGACTGGTACATATGCATGCCTCATTGCACGTCCCATGATAATTTCATGTGGACTCAAACCTGTTGTTCTGTCTGGAGTAGACCTAATGGTCATCAGGACTAGAAGCAAGACATCGGGCCATTTCATTCCTGTTGCTCAGCACATTTTGCCAATTCTGTTTTTGATGGTACCATTCATTTGTTCAACCACCCCAGAAGCCTCTGGTCGGTAAGCACAATGTAACTTCTGCTGTACACTCAATGCTTCACAAATTAGACTCATGATTTCATTATAAAAATGTCCTCCTCTGTCTGATTCAATTGTTACTGGGAACCCGTACCTTGGGATGAACTCTCTTAACAGTAACACTGTTATCCCATCATTTCTTCTTGTTTGATATGCCTCCACCCACCTGGAGAACAAACAGACCACCAGCAGGACATACCTCAATCTGTTGACTGGGGGCATTTCAATGAAGTCTAACTGCATTCTTGTGAAGGGTCCTCCCTCCCTGCCTATTGTTCCTAGGCTCACCACTGTTTTCTTTCCAGGATTGAATTGCTGACATATCAGACATCTCTGGCAGAGACTTTCTGCTATCAGTCGAAATTTTGGACTGTATCATGTTTGCTTAAAGGCTCTTATCATAGCATCCCTCCCCAGATGCCCTTGGCCATGATACATCCTTGCCATTGTTGATAGCATGCTATTTGGCATGACTGGTCTTCCATCCCTATAGACCCACACATGATCTTTTTCTCTAGGTGCACAACCTGCTTTCACCCAATCTCTAATTTCTTCATCTTCTGCCTCATCCTGCAGCTGTTTTACTTCCTCCCATGTTCCCACCTCATTAGTAAACATTAAGGAACAAGAAGACATTTCTCGCTCTTTACTCCTGTTAATCGAATGATTGTTTCTTGCACAGTATTGTGCTATGTCATTGGCAAACTTGTTTCCCACAGTTACAAAATCATCACCATGACCATGAGCAGCACATTTTACAACTGCTAGTTCTTTAGGCAGCTGTATCGCCTCAAGCAGTTTTCCAACCACCTCAGCATTCTTTATGGGAGTTCCACTTGAGGTCAGGAAACCTCTTTGTAGCCATAGCTGGCCAAAATCATGGACAACTCCGAAGCCATACTGGCTGTCAGTCATCACAGTCACTCTCACACTCCTCCCAATCTTGCATGCTTTTGTCAGTGCCACCAATTCTGCCACCTGAGCGGATTTAACTCCTTTTAAGGGTGATGCTTCCACAACTTCCGAGACTTTGCACACAGCATATGCAGCACTCAACACTCCTTCATCTGTTCTCAGACAAGATCCATCCACAAACAACACATGATCACTTTCAGGCAGTGGCAGATCTCTTATGTCTGGCCTTGGCTTTGTACAATAATCAAGTACATCCAGGCAATCATGATCAACATCATTTCTCACTCCCACACATTCAGCATCAGGCAACAATGTCGCTGGATTCACATTCACACATCTCTCCATGCTTACATTGGTTGCACCAAGAATGACTTTCTCATATTTAGTCAGCCGACTATGAGACATGAACTGTGTCCGGCTCCTTGTCAAAATGATTGCTACATCATGAGGTACAAATACCCGTACATGGTATCCCATTATGATTCCCTCCCTTTGTTCCAGACTTTTGCAGGTAGCAGCTACTGCTTTCAGGCAACCTGGTAAACCCACAGCTACTGGGTCAAGAGTTGCTGAGAAATAGGCAATTGACCTCCTCAGACGTCCATGTTTCTGGATTAACACTGAAAGTGCACATCCATTTCTCTCACTACAATACAGCTCAAATTCCTTTTCATAGTCAGGCATTCCTAGGGCAGGAGCTTCACATAGTCTGTCTTTTAACTCTCTGAATGCAGCCATTTCTCCTGGGTTTAGTTCTAATGGGTCTTTCACCTCACTTTTGGTCAATTTAATCAATGGTTTGGCAATCAGGGAAAAGTTACTTATCCACTGACGACAGTAACCCACCATTCCCAGGAACATTCTCACCTCTCTTTGTGTCATTGGGGCTCTCATTCCCCTAATCATTTTGATCCTGTCAATGGTCACTTTTCTCAGGCCTTTCTCAATATTATGTCCCAGATACTGGACTTCTTTCTTACAGAACTGCAATTTGGCTGGAGATACCTTTAATCCTCCATCCGCCAAGTGATTCAGTAGTGCAATGGTGTCTACTTCACAAGCTTCACGTGTTTCTGATGCCACAAGTAGGTCATCAATATACTGGACCAAGACCGAATTTTCAGGCATTGTCAGACTTTCCAGAGATTTCTTTAGCAATTGATTAAATATTGAAGGGCTCTCTGTATACCCCTGTGGAATTCGGCACCATGCCAAAATCCGTTCTCCAAATCTAAAAGAAAATATTGGCTGGCTGTCATGATGCAATGGGATTGAAAAGAAAGCATGACACAAATCAATTACCGTATACCATTCTGCATCATAGGGAATCTGATACAAAATCACTGATGGATTTGGCACAATAGGACAACATGGCACAACAATCTTGTTAATTTTTCTCAAATCCTGTACTATTCTGAACTTTCCATTAGGTTTCTTCAGTCCCATTATCGGTAAATTACATGGGCTGCTCAATATTTCTCTTAACCCCCTTGCTGGATCATCTTTTCAATTATGGGGGTTATTCCTTCAATTATTTAAGGTGTTAATCTGTATTGCGGTATGTTTGGGTAAACCACTCCCTCTTTTACAGTAATCTTTACCGGATCTACATTTCTCATCAGACCCACATCTTCTCCAGTAAAATCCCAAACTGCTGCTTTCACTGTCTGTTTTAATTCTGGGGGCAATGCATCTGGATTAAATATTGCATATGTTCCCAATGCCTCACATTCGCTGTTATCCATGGTCATTCTGTATAGAACATCCTCAAAAGTTATTCCACCTGGAGTACAGAAAATAGTACAATTCAACTTGCATAGCAGATCCCTGCCTAGCAAGTTCACAGGACTTGTGTCACACACCACGAATCGGTGCATGTCTGAAAGTTTCCCTATTCTAACCCTTACTGGCTCAGTAAGTAGAGTTTTAATCTGTGTGTTGGACACACCAACTACTTGGATAGCCTCATCCGAGAGAGGAAGATTCTTTATATCAGCTGACCTGACAGTTGATCTCGTGGCCCCTGTGTCAACTAGAAAAGTGACACTTTCACCATTAATTTTCCCATCTACAAAAGGCCCTGCCTGGTCTATTTCTAGAGTTGCGCCAAGTACGCACTCCTCTTCCTCTCTTCGGCAACGTCAGAAGTCCCCCTCGGAGTCACTTCCCTCATTTTTCAGCCAGTACTGAGAAACTGCGCTTGCGCGTTTTGGTTTGATTACCTGCTCTTCATCGTAGAATCCCGACTCTTGGCTGTACTTCTGAGATCCTCTTCTCTGTGGCAAGGGTGGTTTTGGCACCTGATTCTGCTGCTTATCAGCCTTCTGCTGTTGCCGATGCTGACCACACCCCTCACTCTGCACCTGTGAATTCAATGATGGATTATCATCATTAGTAGACGGTGGATTCTTACACTCGGATTTCCAGTGCCCTAATTTTCCACAGTTGTAGCATGGAAACTTTTTCTTGGCTTCCTCGATGTTCCCCTTTCCTTTTCCTGGACCAAACCTGGGTTTATTTCCTGGGTTATTTGCCTGTTCAACCAACTGAGCTTCCTGTCTTTCTGCAACTTTCACCTGTGCCCACATTGCCTTTTCTTTTAGCTTCCTCTGTTTTGCCTCAATCTCATCACTGAAGTATTTTGCATGTCTCAGAATCTCATCAATTTTCTTACTCTGCCAGTCTACGGTGTGCTGCCGTATCATTTCATTGATTTCCGGTCGCAAACCATACACAAATCTATACACAAAATGACTCAGATCCTTGTCACCCAGGTGTTCATCTCCACTGAACTGCTTAAAAGCTAGTATCAGTCTTTCATAGTAAGCATGGACTGATTCTTTCAATTCCTGGTGTGTTCGATCTATTTTAACCCAGTCTGTTTCCTTGGGAGGTACCTTATTTTTCAAGAAGGCCATAACCTGCTCATACTTCTTCATTACCTCCGGGTCTGGAGCTCCTGTTTTTGGATCTCTCGGGTATTCCTTAGTGGGCCAGTCTATGACTATTTTACATTCTGCCCACAGGTCTGCTGGTACAATTATATCAAACAGACTATTCAGATCAATCCACAGTACTTTTGACAGCTTTACAAATCTGTCGACCTGTCTGTACCACTCAACGGGCTTTTCCCTTAGTCGAGGGAAATCATTCGTAAATGACAAAATATCCTGTCTGGTCCATGGGACATGTACGTACCCACCTCCTGGAATCTCTCTCATGGGGTAAGCTGTCACTGCCTTCTCTTTTTCTTTCAGGGGGAATGCTGAGTAAGTTCTATCTGCCCCATCCTCTCGCTTTCGGTACCATCTGTCTTTCCATCTTTCTACATCTCGCCATTTCTTCAGCAAGGCAATCATTTCCTTAATCTGTCCTGTTCGACCTGCATTGTTCAGATTCTCAATGCCCTTATCTGAAAAATCCACTCGGTAAGGCTTTTGTAAAGCTTTTACCTTGTCCATGTCAATTCCCAATTCACTGGCTATTCCTTTCAACCTGTTATGTATGTTCTTTGCTCTCCATGTGATACTCTTGCAAAGGAAGAGGATCTCCCCCTCCTGATAATTCTTCAGTGTTTCTGTAGGGATTGTTCCTACTATCATTTCTTCCATCTCCATACGTAGCCTAGCTACATCAATTCCCTGGGACTCTTTTTCTTTTCTTTGTAAAGTTTTCAGCCAATCATTCAAATCTTCAGCAGTTATCACAGATTTTTCTGCACCCCCTGGTTCTGTCACTCTTTGCGGTTCTAAAATTGATCCTCTGTTCCCTTCCACACATCCAGAATTCAAACTTGAGTTAGTCTGCACACTCAATTCTCCTCCACATATGGTATGTCTCCACTGATTTTCTCCTGTTCTCCACTGTGTTTCTCCTGCTCTCATTTCTGCCTGCTCCGGAGGAACAATCAATCTATTGCCCACATATGGTACCGTTAAACCACTCTCGCCCGTCCTCTGCTTGTCAAAAATTGGCATAACCAGGCCTATTGTCACAGGCACTGTAACGGCCTCAAGATTTTTAGTCAGTTCTCTGATTTTCTCTGTCAGTTCAAAAGTAGTTTTTGCTAGTTCTCTGGTCTTTTCATCCTCAAGTTCATTCTCTCTTTCTATCTCTCTCTCTCTCTCTCTCTCTCTCTCTCTCTCTCTCTCTTTCTCTCTCTCTCTCTCTCTCCTTCTCTCTCTCTATCCTTCTCTCTCTCTATCCTTCTCTCTCTCTCTATCTCTCTCTCTTTCTCTTTCCGCCAGAGAACAACTGCTTTTCAACCCAGGGGTGGTACCCTCTGTTTTAATAATCCGCAGGGTGTCTCTCATCGGGGTCACTGCTGTTCCTACCTCTGGTTCTCGTCTATATGGGGGTGGTCTTTTATAGAGCATGTCCTCTAAGACATCATCATCAGACTCATTTGCCCCATATCTCCTGGGTTCTACATTATGTTCTTTCCCTGTACACTTTCTCCCTCCTGATTCCTCTGCCGTTCTTACAGGATATAATCCCTCGGTCATACTGGCATCACGCCACCTTCTCATCCGGTCATGATGGGTTTCGCGATCATACTTTCGCCCAAACATGTATCTGTAGCTACCCCCACCCCTCTGCTTTTCTCGTTCATGCATTTCATCTTCCCATTCAGTCAATGCCTCAAACTGCGTTGGCCTAGGCCGAGGCTCTAGATTCATCATCTGCTCCCGTAAGTTCCTCAGTATGGCCAGATTAAATGAACCATGTTCCGGGAACGCTAACACTCCATCATCGTTTGTATATTTCACCCAGTTATCTAACCAAATACAGGTATGATACCCATACTTCGCAACCATGAAGGATGCCGGGGTTCTTATCGGGGGCAATAACTGTCCTTCCCTAGTCACTATATCTTTATCCTTGTCGAACCAGTACTTTACTTTACTAAGCAAGGATTTCTTCTTCTTTTCCTCAGCCTGGTAGTACATTTTTCTTATTTTTCCCAAGCTGTTTGCTCTTTCTACAACTGTACGATCTCTTGTCCAATTGCAGCGCGACTCACACTAACGCACCAATCCTGGAGCGTCTACGTCACTGACTCAGTCCGCGAATTCCAGCGCGACTCACACTAACGCACCAATCCTGGAGCGTCTACGTCACCCTGTATGTCTCCCAATCCTAGCGCGGCGTACACTAGCACACCAATCACCGTGCTTCCACTGTTCTAACCCACTGTCCAATCACAGCACGGTCTCCCTGACGTCAGCAGTCGCTGCAGTCACTTCTGCTCCTGTCTCCTGTCCTTCTCGTCTACCCCTCCTTTACAAGACTACTCGGTAGACTTTGTTTCAACTTCTACGAGTCTGTTAGTTACAACATACAAACATCTCCAAGGTCTGCTTCGCTAGCCACAGAACAGCAAAAGACCTTTCCCACGAGAATTCTGCCTTTCCCGAGAGCAGCGCTTACCTCTGCCCTACTACAGAATCGTTACTTCCGTTGATAAAGTAGCACATCCCTCTACTTTACCCTTCTAACAAGCACCAATTAACTGTTTTTCTCCAGAATGCTCCTAAGAGTTTCACAATTAAATAAAATGCCTTCTCATTCACGCACTTTCACACCAGAAAATGTAGTACATTCACACAGAATTCTGTCTTTCCCGAGAACAGCGAACAGTCTGTCCTACTACAGAATTATATCACACGTTAACAAAGCAGCGCTTACCTCTGCCCTGTCCTTCTAACAAGCTCCGAGAATACCTATTACCTCTCCGGTGGTAAGCTTTAACGGAATGCCATACGGATCCCTGAGACCTAAGACCAGAGTTTCACAGATAACCTTCGCTATCATACACACTTCTCTCACACAGAAAATACGTTTCTAATGGCAACACACAGCGATGCTACCTCGTCGAACCCAGACAATGCGACGTGCAACTTCAATTGTCACACGTTTTCCCCTGTCTGCATACAGGGCCAACAATCCTGCCTTTTTCCGAGAGCAACACTCCCTCTGCTCTACTACGGAACTGTCACCGACTCCCTACATCCCAGAAGCCGTTCACAATACATAAAACTCAACACCACTTCAACATATAGTGTTAGTACAAATATCAATCAATAATCAACAAGCCTATAAACACGCAATTTCGCCAGACCAAGACAATAGCAAACCATCATTCTGCTACCAAGAAACTGGTGCAGATCAGAGCTTCTGAATCCCTTCTACTTCCACGGACGGAGTGATCTCACAGTCACACACGCACACACACATCACACGCTGGTGGGGCCCATTACACCAACTTTCATCCTACCACTCTTATCCATGCCATGTATAAGGGGAAACACTTTCAGCTGCCTATCCAATCTGCCTGTACGTTGAGGTCAATGGCATCTGCTTAGTTGCTTATAAATCTAGTGAAATACATTTCAAAGAATACATAATAAATTCAATAAACATGACCAGAAATAATCACCCGACACAGAAATTCAAACAGAATTATTTGTTTATCTAAAATTGTAAGAAAAGCCAATTAAATGCGAATTCATTTCTCTCATATTTACCTATTCTGTCTAAATGTCAGATCCTAAGTCAGAACCGGTCCTCTGTAGAAGAATTAGAGTTTCCTGCCGTCATGTAGAGTCATCGTCCTCTCCGTCAGCATAGGGACCCCGGATCATCAGCTCGGGAAGAAGTGGCGCTAGACCTCTCTAGCCTACTATTATTTATACTAAAATTTACATTCTATAAAGTAACAATTCTTTGTTCAGAACGGATGAATGGCGGAAATAATGTCATCTTGGTACATTTTCGACATTGTGCGAGATTTTCTCACACATAGATTGTCCCAAATAATGAATAGAAAAATTGAATGTCCATGGCTAATTTCGATACATCTACGGATGTCTCTACTGGGTAAATTTGTATCAAATGGTGGGATCATTATAAGTTTATGAAGTCAATATTTCAAAATTGCAACATCTCCATCTTCCAGGGGCACTTGGCAGATTTCCTGGACTTGTCATCATGCTCATGGCTTTTCAGTTCATCGGAGGTGCAAGGTCACAGGCAGTGCGAAGTCTTTTTGTAAAATTTCCATCTACTCGAATGCAGGCTGCGGGTGGTAGCCATCTTGTGATAGGCCACATTTGACAACTTAAGTGAAAATAAACATAAAACAGAATTACTGCACGGAAATGATTATACAGTGTTATTCCCCTGCTAATACCCTTATGTGTGTGTATTTATCTAGCCATTTGCGACATCAAAAGTCATTAATGCATATTAATTATAAGCGCAAACACAATAACATCACATAAGCAACATCGATTTCTGTCAGTTTGCTCACCAACTTAGTTCACTTATTATTTTAGCCTTGCAATAGCATTCCCACGTGTAATTCTTTTGTTAATAAGGTTGGTTAGACAACATTTGACAAACTTTTAACAATTAATAATTAATCAGTAGTACTTTTAGTTATAACATGCGAAAATGAAACAGGTATTCGGTTTTAAAGTAAAAACCCTGCTCCATCAAGTGCAGGTTGAGCGATGTGCCAAGTAGAGTGTAGGGTGAGCGGTGTGAGCGCCAGTCAGTGTGACCCTGTGAGTGCAGACTGAGGGGTGTGCCAATGTGGGTGCGGGGAGAGTAGTCACACTGCAGGGTGAACTGTGTAAGGGACAGGTGAGCGGTGAACCAATGTGAGTGCAGGGTGAGCGATGTGACATGGCGCAGTTACCTTTTATGCCCAATATCTGCCCCAGGTTATTGAGACATTTAAGGACCTATAACCCGAATCATGGGGACAACCCAAGTTAATCAGCAGGTCGTCTGCATAAAGGGAGATCTGGTCTTCAGTCTCAGCTCCCCAGCGAAATGACCATATAGTCTGATCCACCCTTTGGTTTAGCTATTGAGAGCCTGGCAAGGGGCGCTCAATGGCCAAAGCAAACACCAGGGAAGAGAGAAGACATTCCTGCCGGCTCCCTCTCCCAATTGAGGAGGGTTCAGACAGAGCCCAGCTCAGTCAAACTATAGCGACCTGATGCTTATCTATGCTAGGAATTTTATATTAAGTAGTCCCTCTAGGCAGAATGTTAAAGTGATTGCGTTTTGTACTCTACCAGTGTTATGATGGGTAGATCAATTAGAATAATGCAGCTTTAATCACTATGGATCAGTGAATGAACATGAGGCAGAAAGTGGTTAGCAAGCATCTTTGTACGTTTTTTAGTTTCAGCATTGATCAATGATATAGGCCTATATGATGTGCATTGCTCTGGGAGTTTATTAGGTTTCAACAGACAGTGGTGATGGCTTTACAAAGGCCTGGAGGTAGTTCTCAGGTTTCTAAAGCCTTTCAAAATAAGTCAGGGATGTCCCAGTTTCGAGGAGAGACATTTGATGAATTAAACCAGAAACCTGCCAGTCCTGGGATCTCCCCTGTGGCAAGTCGGCAAATGGTCCCTGCCACATCTTCCTATGTAATTTCGAGGTTCAGATCATCTGTGTTCATAGATGCAAGCTGTACTACCAGTACCACAGCCAAAGCTGGGTATTGTTGCCCAAGGGTTGTCTTGCTTCTCTGCAATAGAGAAGTGATAGTATGAAGCAAATGCATTGGAAATATATTTTCCATCGTCACCACCTCCTTCAGTACTTGGTGGTTCTACCTCTCCCATAGGATTACATTTAATAAGTGATAACTTTTGTTTGGGAAAATGTGCAAATGTCATGTTTACACTCAAATTAATTGTA
This sequence comes from Triturus cristatus, assembly GCF_964204655.1. Taxonomy (NCBI): domain Eukaryota; kingdom Metazoa; phylum Chordata; class Amphibia; order Caudata; family Salamandridae; genus Triturus; species Triturus cristatus. Next base: position 1,044,438,310 of record NC_140588.1, read on the forward strand.
ATTTAAAACCCTCCTTGATGGTAAAGTCAGATTTTAAGTCACAATTCTGAAAGTGCCTCTTTTAGGAAGTTGGTATGTTCTTGTCCTAACCACTGGTTGCCTGAAGACTGTGTCCTGGGTCACGTGACTAGGTGACTAGGAGTTGTTAGTGTCTGGCCTTTGTGAATTCCTCTCAGACTGTGACCCGAAGAAGAACTCGGGTGTTGGCAGGATAGTCCATCTTAACAGGATGGGAAGGGCGGAGCTGTGCACAGCCTGACTTACCTTCCAAAGCAGCTGCCTCAGCACACTCACAAAGGACTTCACCCTTGCTTTTTGTCAGCCCAGACATCCAGGGACCAGGGCAGGTAGGAAGGAAATTCCAGAACCATCTGTGGGGAGAAAACTCCAGAGGTTTCTTCCACTTAAAAGCAGGTAACAGGTAAACAAATAGGAACCTCAGACCAACTCTTGAGTACCATCCTATACCTGTGTATACTACTGACAGACTGCCCTGCTGCCAGGGGACTGCCCTGCTGCTTGAGGCCTGCTCTACTCTCTGAAGGAAGACTGGCCTGCTCCCTTCATCTCAGGTAGCAGAGCATCTCCAAGGGTCAGGTGGCTCGGAAACAACCAGTGCCATCTTAAGGCATGGGCATGCTGAGCAGTTGCCCGGGGGCCCCACGAGCATAGGGGCCCCATGCAGACAAGAACTTAACACCAATATTCAGTTAAACATTTTTATTCATGTGAGTGGTTGTTGTAGTGCTAGAGGCACTCTTGTGGTCTGACACCCGGTGATAACCTTTGACTACCATTATTTTAACTGACTTTAGTGTGTTATTTTATCCTAGCCTGGATGTACGACGGTCCTCCATATGCCTTGCTTCTCTTACAAGTGTCTTTCTTGTAATCTTGCTGTCTTTCATTGGGAGCTGTCACGGAGTAGGATAGCCTTGCCAAGAATAGAGTGGGATGTGCATTTCAAAGCGTGAAAGGGAGAGAGAGTGGTGGAATGTACTTTTTGGTCTCGAAGTGCAGTGATGTGGGCAGTGATGCACACATGTGCTCGGTGTTGTACATTGAGAGATGAATTATATGAATCTATAAGCAGTTGTGCACAATTGTGCATTGTATTGTACATTGATGTGAGTTATAAAGTTCTTACTATTGGCTTTGACATGGCCTCATGTCATCCTTTTTCCTGACTTTGCCTTGCTTCAGCTTTTCTGTGTGCACAGCAGTGCTTGTAAGTTGTTTGGGTTATTCACGTTCAAGGATTGTTTTTTTTTTTTAAATAACTGTTTATTAACATTAAAATCTGCAGCAGTTACAGCATTCGTGATCATTAGGCAATATGCAATTTTACAGAGTACATTTAAAGGCATCATGAGCGATCATCAGCACAGCAAGGGTAAATTCGTTCAGCGACAAACTCAATCCAAAGCTCATAGCAGCTGATTAGGGGTCTACCAGAGATCCGGACATATTCCCGGGGCCCAATGTGTCCAGTAACTCCTGTCTCTCCCGCCGGAGCTCAACCGTGGGGGATATACAAATGTCTCCCCTATACCTGTTCCACCGTCCCCATTTGTGGTCCCATTTTTTGGGGCACCCACGCCCTTTATAGACTGTCTTCTCAGCCACCATTGCTAGATCCATGTCTTTGGCCCAGGCGCTCAAGGACGGCAAAGTGGCCACCCCCCATTTCTGGGCAACATTTCTTTTAGCCAGGGCCCACCCCAGCGCCGCCCATTCCTGTTCTACTGGAGTAAGGTCCGTGTCCTCCCACACATTCAGGAGACATAACTGAGGGGAGGGGACCACCGACTTCCCGGTGGCCCGTGCCATCTGGCGGGTGACTTCTGTCCAATAGTGTTGTATGGGGGGCACGCCCATAGAATATGCGTGAACGTGCCTACCTGAGAGCACTGCCGGATACAACGCTCATCTGGGCGCCGACCCAAACTGCACAATAGCACCGCATCAAAATAAACCCGGTGTAGGACTTTGAGTTGAACCAGGCGGAGGCGCATTGATATTGCCACCTCCCGAGGGGAGGCCAGCGCATCTCTCCACCCCTCGTCAGACAGCTCGCCCACATCTGACTCCCATCTGGCCCGCAGTTTCCGCATTGGGTCCTCTCGATTATTGATTAGTTTCTTATACGTGAGGGAAGTCGCCCTGCGGTCCATAGGGTCAAGCAACAATCTGTCCTCCAAGGGTGAGGAGGCTGGAAGCGGGGCCTCAGCGGGCAGGGCGCCGTCAATTGCATGGCTAATTTGTAAGTATCAGACCTGCCTTGAAGGGGCCAATTGGTATTTAATCTGCAGCTCTGCGAACGTCGCCCTTCTACCTTTAACCCACATGTCTCCTACTATGGAGATGCCAATGAGGTCCCACTTATCGAACCCCACACATGTGCTCAGCCGTCCCAAGCAATCCGGTTCCCACAGTGGAGTGGCCTTAGTCAGCCGCCCATACCACCCCATTCGCTTCTGGAGTAGGTGCCAAATCTCCACCGTTCTGGCCGTGGGTCCAGTAAGACCCAGTTTCTTCGGGTTTGAGTACAGTGCTCGGTTATATCCACCTTTCCCCATGAGCCAGCGGTCGGTGCGGAAGCTAGGGTCATCATGCGCCCCGAACACCCACTGGTTGATCGCAATAAGCTGTGTGGCCTGATAATAAAGACGGAGGTCCGGCAGACCAATCCCCCCATCATACCAGCCCATAGTTAGTTTCTGCATTGCAATACGCGGCGTTCCGCTATCCCACAACAATCCCCGCAGTGTCGCGTCAACCTGTACGAAATAGGCTTCCGGGACCGGGATAGGCGTATTCTGCAGGGCATAGAGGAAACGGGGGAGCGCTAGCATCTTGAAGAGGGCTGCACGGCCAAGGAGCGTGAGGGGCAGCGTTTTCCAGTGGAGCACGTCAGATTTGAACCTCTGCAAAGGGCCTTCAAGGTTGCGCACATAAAATAATGCTGCATCTAATGTTATGAAAACTCCTAGATATTGAAAGCCCTGCACTGCAACCGGTATGGTATAACCCCTAGGGCTAAGCGGCGGATCGCCCCGTTGTGAATACATCTGGGATTTGGACCAGTTGATCTGGTATCCTGAGTGGGCCCCAAAAATATGAAAAATATGCAGTACCCGGCTAAGCGAGCGAGCGAGGGAGGCCAAGTATATCAAGATATCATCGGCGTATAGCGAAATGCGATCCTCGTGATCCGCTGTCCATTTAAGGCCCCGAATTTCAGGGGTCATTACGGATCCAGACCACTAGGGGCTCCAGCGCCAGGGCAAACAAGAGCGGCGACAGGGGGCAGTCCTGTCTCGTGCCGCGACCCAGGGAGAAGGAGGTCGAGCGATGGTTATTAACCGATACACAGGCCGTAGGCCGGGTGTACAATAGTCGGATCCATCCAAGCAACCGAGGGCCCAGTCCCACCCGGGTCAAAACCGCGAATAGATAATCCCAGGCCACCGTATCGAATGCCATCTTGGCATCTAGCGCCAACAACAGCGCATCTTCCCGGAGCGTCGCCGCATGGCCCAGGGCGCCATGGACGCGCCGCAGATTTCGTGCGGTGTTACAGCCCGGCAGGAAACCCGACTGATCTGGGTGAATCAAATCCGCGAGGAAGGGGAGCAGTCGGTTGGCCAGCAGCTTAGCTAGGATCTTGGCCTCCACTGCGATCAAGGAAATGGGCCTGTATGAAGCACATTCGTCCGCGGGTTTGCCGGGTTTGCGGATTACCACTATCGTGGCTGTACGGATGTCGATTGGAAGGGCGCCGGTCTCATAGCACTCCTTATAGAGGTTCAGCAGGTGGGGTGCCACCTTCAAAGCCATATTTTTCAGGAGTTCGATCGGCATTCCGTTGGGACCCATGGCCTTTACCGAGTTTACATCGCGGATGGCTGTCAGAACCTCCTCCTGCGAAATGTCTGACTCAAGCGTCTCTCGATCTTGCTGGGAGATACATTTCATCTCGATGGTTGCGAGGAGGTCTGTTGCCCAGCCGGCCTGGGAGTCTAGTGGCGGGGTATAAATGTGCTCATAATACTTAGCAAACACTTCGGCTATATGTTGAGGGTCGGTGACCAGTGTTGCGTCCGGCCCTTTGATCGCCCCCACCCATCGCGTCGCCAGGTCCCTCCGTTCCAACCACGCCAGCAGTTTACCCGTGCGCTCTCCCAGCTCGTATATCCTGTGTCGAGCGGCTAGGGATCGGCGGCTGACCTCCTCATAGAGCAGCTCCTTATAATCTCGTCGCTTTACCTCAAGCAAATGCGGGGCGTCATGGCTCATGGGCCGAGGTGAGAGCATTCCCCCGTTCAAGGTGAAGTATCTCCGCCTCGAGCTCGCTAACCCGTCGACGTCGTTCCGTTTTGTGTCCCACCATGAGTGATAACGCTCTCCCTTTAATAACTGCCCCATAGGCCCCCCATAGCGTCACAGCCGAGGCCACTGACCCCTCATTTTCTGCAAAATAGCAATCAGTGTCGTGACGCAGAGAGTCTCGAATGTGTGGGACTTTCAGCAACCAGGGCTGAATGCGGATGGGGCCCGTCTGTCGGATGCTGCTGGCCCCAAAGGAGGCCACAACCGGGGAGTGATCGGAAATCCCCTTGCCAGCGCCGAGGCATCCGTGAATTTATGAATATCCTGCGCGAGCGTGAACAGGTAGTCAAGCCGAGATTGACTGCCATGCACTCCGGATTGAAAAGTATAAAGCGTTTCTCGGGGGTGTGACCACCTCCAAACGTCCACCATACCGAATGCGTCCGCGAAGTTGCCCAGTGGCGTGCCCCTCGAGGCGGTCCCTCTGGGTGGGGTACGGTCTATGGTATCATCCATTGTTAAATTAAAGTCGCCGCCCACTATCACGGCGCCCTCCGGCAGGGTCAGAAGGATCTTCCCAACGTCCGCCAGGGTCTGGCGCTGAAGGCCCGGTGGGGCATAGACCGAGATCACGGTAAGGGCCTTCCCTTCCCATTGTCCCGAACAGACAACATAGCGACCTTGAGGTTCAGTGTGAGTGCTGTGTACCACATATGGGCAGCCCTTACGCAGGAGAATTCCCACCCCACGAGAACCCGAGGTAAAACCGGAGTGGGCCACCATACGGTATCCCTTCCGGTCTAGGGCGCGACAGGAGTTACCTATGAGGTGCGTCTCTTGGAGCAGCACCACATCCGGACGATGGCGGTGTAGGTAGTTCTGAACTATGCCCCGCTTAATTTTATCGCCCAGTCCGTTGACGTTCCAGGTCATCAAACTAAGTGTCTGAGCCATTTCTAGTGGACCTCAGTAGCATCTGTCCCGAACGGTCCGAGTGAACCCCGCTTATTGCGACCGAACCAGGCCCCCTCCATGACGCCACCCGCACGCCCCCACCCCCATGGAGTGTGACTGAGAGAAGCATGGACATTCCTAGGTGAACAATTGGTACTCCATTCTGAATACTGATAGCATGCATACCTACTGCAGAGGAACAATGCAAAACAACCCCCCCATTAAATTCAATCCCACAACATACCCATCCCTCCCTGCTACCCTGCAGAACGGGGCTAAAACCCCCCGCCCCCCCCAACACGCAGAGTGCCTGTCGCCCCCCAGAAACAATTCGAGGAAACGTGTGCTACCCCACTCCCAATTGGGCAGTCTACGTCTTACAGAACCCCTTCACGTGGCCCCAAACCCTATTATCGCCAAACCAAATACGAGCCCGTGGAAGGTTGCCAGGTCAGCCCGGACCCCGCTCCACCCTGTATCTACCCTTTGATGCCAGACCCCTCTCGACTCCTAACAAGAACCACTATACCATCAGGAAACGTAGAGTTGAGGGGAGTCTACTGTGAGTTCTGGAGGAGCGGTTCACCCCCCTCGGTGGGTGACCAGTGGCAAGGCGTCCAGTCCATGGAGCAGTTCCATCCACAACTATTTATCACCTTCTATCGGGCCGCCCGCCACCCCCAGAACAGCAGTGCCCTCTTAAATAGCCCAGGTAGGAGCTCCGAGCTGGCCTAGTGAGTCCCAAGCTGCCCTTACCATCGTCCACACTCAGGGCTCCTCCGCAGGGCCCAAGGCCCCAGAGTCAGAGCGCGAAGGGGAGCGTCTCTGTTGGCGCCAGTCCGTAGCCGAATCTGCCGCCGAGGGCTGCCTCTTCCTCCGACTGCCCGTGGTGCGCCTCCCTTCCAACCAGTCCTAAGCATCCTCCGGGCGCATGAAGAACCAGGACTTGCCCTCCACCTCCACCCGAAGCTTGGTCGGGAACAACATAGCGTTTTTGACGTCGTTCTCACGAAGTGCCTTTTTGACAGCTAGGAAGCTCCGTCTTTGTTTCTGCACTCGCAATGTAAAGTCCGGAAAGAACGTGATGGTGCTATTCTCCAGGGTGACCGGCGGCGCCGCCCTCGCCGTTTGAAGGATTACATCTCGGTCACGGAAGTTAAACACACGGGCCAAGATTGGTCTGGGAGGGGCTCCCGGCCGCGGGCGACCCCCCGGCACCCGATGGGCTCGTTCAATAGTGAAACACTTGGATAGGCCCCTAGGTTGCAGGTGTTTGAGGATCAGGTCTTCCACAAAGAGGTCCGGTGCTTGTCCCTCACCCCGTTCCGGAACACCTATTATGCGTACATTGTTGCGACGCATTCTACCTTCGTAGTCGTCCAGTTGGCGGGCTAGCACCTCGTGGGAGGTGTGCAGTTCACTGACCTCTTGTTTAAGGCGGCCGGTGTCGTTGGACAATTCGTTGGTAATTTGTTCGACTGCCCCCACCCGGTCAGCGATTTTTCGCACATCTTCTCTTATCAGACCCACCTCAGTGGCCACAGTGTCGATGCGCTGCTCGAGGGACGCCTTGACAGCCGTTATGGCGTCCAGTAGGTCTTTGTTTGATGGGTCCGGCTTACCGTCCGAGGCAGGCATCTCCACCCGGTCGCCGCTCTGTTGTTGGTGCCAAGTAAACTTATCAAGTTTAGACTGCGTCGTCTGCTTGCTGCTTCGCCCGGTTGGCATGTTGGCCCCTACTTGAGCACTCCCTCGCCAGAGGGCCCAGCCGCTAATCCCCGCCGCCTGCGATGGAAACCTCCACCCGGCCTGTCAGTTTTCGCGGACTGTGCCCCCCCTGCAAGTGCACTCTACCCGGGGTCACTGCGGGCGGAAGAGCGCGCCTCCGTCAAGGGCCCTTTCCACTGTGAGACCGGCGCCCCCGCTCAACAGAGAGTCCCAAGATCCAGCCGCTCTGTTGGATGGTGCTCCAGCCTGCATAGCGCGGTCTTCGTTCGAGTCCAGGAGAAGGCCCAGACCCTCTCCGGCGCAGCCGTGGGGGAGCGGAGGCCCCCCGGGGCGTTCCGTCGCACACTCTCCGGTAGCTCCACAGAGGCGGCTGGTGTGCCTGCCAAGCGTTGCTTCCTTCAGGCGATCGGGCGATGTGCCCTACAGGCTATGGACTCCGGGGGGGGGGGGGAGGGGGATTCAGCTCAGCAGGCCCAGCCACGGCAACAGTGCTATTAAGGTCTAGGAACCAGTTCAGGGCCCACGTCGTGGTAGCGCCAGCGCTGGTGGCGGACCTCCAGCACGGCTCACTCGCTACACCCTGCAGTCCACCAGCTCCAGATTCCTCGACTGCAAGCGCCACTTCCCCATCTGCCACCACACTCCCGTGCCCGCCAGCATCCAAGTCTCACCCGTATCGACAGCGTGGTTGTCCGTCGGTCTCGCTGGGATCTGCCGCTTCCGTCTCCAACAAAGATCGCCGATCACGTGATTGCAGCGCCGGGGAGTTGGCTCGGGCCCAGCGATGAAAGACAGCGGGGCAGGGCCGCGCCCAACGTAGATCAATCACCGGCGCTCCCGGCCTAAAGTGGCCCGCCTCGCACTCGGGCCGCCCTCCTCCGCCGGCGATGTCCCTGATGTGCGGGGGGCCCGCTGTCAGTGAGCCCGCAAACACTGTCTCTCCCCACTGCCCGCAGAAACCGTGGCTCCGCTTTCCCGGCCAGTTCAGCCCGGTATAGTGTTCATCTCGGCCACTCCACCTGGCTCGCTGCTCCGCCGGCGTCCGTCGGTCCAGGCCGGCCCGAAGACCCCACTGCCACCGGGGCACACTCGACAGCAGGCCAGCCGGAGGGTATGATGAGACCAGCCTCCAGGTCATTAAGGGTGGCGCGCCCCCGTGCGCCGCGCCCTCCGCACTCCCAGGCCGCAGCCGCGACCTATCGCGTCCGGCGTATCCGGGCAGGGGCGGCGCGAGGATCCGCGCGGCAGCGCTCCAGCTCCCGGAGAACGGAGCTCGGAGTCAGCACCACCTCCGATCACCTCCAAACTCTGCCCGCCTGTCCGCGGGGGCCTCAGGACCACCAGCACCTTCTTGTTGCGCGGGTTGGGGCCCCGGATTAAACGGATATTTCGGGAGTGGCGCTGCAGAGCTTTGCTACAGCGCGGCCATTCCCGACGGCAGCAAGCCACGCCCCCAAGGATTGTTTTTTGTTTAATGTACTCTGAAAGGCTTTGTGAGCTTCGTCAAGATAAAGGCTGGAACATGCGAGATTTGGAGAAGGGGACGTGAGAACTCCTTCCTTCCGTGGGAATGCTTGCTTGGAACCTGGCCAGTTCTGGTAAGATTCCTCTGGCCCGGGAGGAGGTCTTTCCCGAACCTTCTAGCGTGTTTAAAGCTGAGGGTTGCTGACTCAGAAACCAGGATTTTGGAATCCGAACAAGGACGGACGGGTCTATTTCGGGACAACCTGGTTACTGAGCATTGAACCTCAGCTGTGAATCCCCCGGTCAGAAGTGGGCTAAGATGCAGATGCAGTGTTTGCACCAGGTGATGTATTGAGTTTTCGTTATTGCCATTGTGATGTTTGGCCAGTGGCTTTGATCATTTGATGTATTTTCTTTGTGATGTGTGAGTTAAGGTGCACCTCCAAAGTAATCTTTTGATGTATATATATATCTTTCTGATCTCTTGCAGGACGTCTAGTATATTTGCTTGAGTCTCATTTCACATTATTTGCTGCTTGTTTATTCATCAGTATTATTCGTGCATTATATTTACCAAGTGTGTTATTATTGCTTGCATATATAAATCTCTTTGTGTATTTGAATCTTGTGCATTTGGCATCTGGGAAAGCCTTTCTGTTAGAGAGTATTGTGCAAAATAAAACCCCAAGCCTTATTCTAAGAGAGAGAGTCCTAGCGTTTTGTAAAATAAAACCCCTTTTCTAAAGGTGTTGTTTGTTTTGTGTTAAAGTCTTTTGCTGAGCCGGGTGTTGAGCCATCGTGTGGGAGCTGTATAATCTGATGGGCGCAAGCAAGACAGCTGTGTAGGCAGGGCCCAGTGCACTTCTTTTCCCAGGGGCCAATAATGCTGTTAAAACAGCCCTGGATACAACAAGCTCCAGGGGCCTTACTACAAGTGCCCAGCTAAGCTGCTGCCCTGGACCTGCCTGAGCCCTGCTGGCCTCTGCTGTAGTGAGTTTCTAATCCCCAGCATGTGTCTCCCCAGGTCTTGGTCCCTAGGCTGGCATCAGCCGAGCTCCTCCTGTAAAAAAACAGAGTGATCTTGAAGATTTGGGCTCTTTGCAATTTCCACCCACAATGACTGCCAATGCAAAACTCAGGTGGACCCGACTCAGGCCGCTAGAGCAACTGTGAGCAATTACCCGTAATGCAAGATCTGCACTCTGTGCTACAACATTGACAGCCTACAGTCACCATAACACGAAGCTCCATAAACGACAGTCCACAATACCCAAAAGGAGGATGTATGCCAGAACCACACAGGCATTTTTTCCTCAGACCATGACAAAGTGGTCCAACCCTCAAACAGGTTCCATTACTATGCAAGTCGTTACAGCGACTTGCCTTAGAGAAAGCGTTGGAGGGAAGCATTATAATTTACTATTCAAACTCCAGCAGGTGTAACAGTAGGGAAAGTTTTTGACTTAAAGTGTAACATTTCAACACCGCTTCCCTCAAGGCAAGTTGTTGTCACAACTGGTGGGGTAAATTAATGCATTCTAAAAATGCATTTGTGGTGCCAACCGCATTGTAAAGGTACAACAAGGTTCGAGCCACGGAGTACAGGCTGTTTCCCCCAAAAGGATCTTCGTACAACAGCAAAGACTGTCTGCCGCTCCCAATGTGCCCTTACTGCTACCGCGATGACAATCCATGACACTCTCCATGTTTGTTACGGCCTCCTGTACCATTAAATGGACACTTCATGCTGTGTGGCGGCCTGAACTTGTAACTTTTTCCCATTCTAGCATTAACAGATAATCGTGAGTGGATTTTTTTTTGCTTTTAGGTACCATACTTGCCTAAATCTTTGGTTCTACTGATTGGATTATTGTCGGTTTGGTCTCAAATTATTTATTAAATGTTATTCTATATTTCTAAATTGGTGAGGGATGTTTCTTGTGTGGTGTTTTCACTTTATTACTGTTTCTGTGCTCCATAAATGCTTTACACATTGCCTTTCAGTTAAGCCTGCCTGCTGTTGGACCAAGCTACCAGAGTGTTAAGCACAGGTTAATTTAGTTACTTTTGTTGGTCATCCTGACAGAGATTGTGGTTGCTGCTTGAAAAGGGTTTCACTCCCCTCCCCCCCCAAAAAAACAATTTCTTTACACTGTGCAACATAACAAACTTACTGATGGATAATCGGTATGCAGCTGGCTCACTAGCCTACAGTGTGGCCTGTCTCACTGGGCTGTGGCTCCACGCCTCACTAGGCTGTGGCGTACTACTTCACTAGGCTGCTGCAGCCTCTCTCACTGGGCTGTGGCCCCCTTTCCCACTAAGCTGTGGCGTTCTGTCTCACTAGGCTGCTGTGGCCTGTCTCACTAGGCTGTGGCGTCCTGTCTCACTAGGCTGCTGGAGCCTGTCTCACTAGGCTGTGGCGTCCTGTCTCACTAGGCTGTTGGGGCCTGTCTCACTAGGCTGTGACGAACTGTTTAACTAGGCTGCTGTGGCTGTTTTAGTAGACTGTGGCATCCTGTCTCACTAGGCTGCTGCGGCCTGTCTCATTAGGCTTTATTCACCTGTCTCACTGAGCGGAGGTGGCCTGTCTCACAGGCTGTGGCGTCCTGTCTCACTAGGCAGCTGGGGCCTGTCTCACTAGGCTGTGGCGTCCTGTCTCACTAGGCTGCTGGGGCCTGTCTCACTAGGCTGTGGCGTCCTGTCTCACTAGGCTGCTGGGGCCTGTCTCACTAGGCTGTGACTTCCTGTTTCACTAGGCTGCTGTGGCCTGTTTTAGTAGACTGTGGCATCCTGTCTCACTAGGCTGCTGCGGCCTGTCTCATTAGGCTTTATTCACCTGTCTCACTGAGCGGAGGTGGCCTGTCTCAGTAGGCTGTGGCGTCCTATCTCACTAGGCAGCTGGGGCCTGTCTCACTAGGCTGTGGCATCCTGTCTCACTAGGCTACTGGGGCCTGTCTCACTAGGCTGTGGCGTCCTGTCTCACTAGGCTGCTGCAGCCTGTCTTACTTGGCTGTGGCATCCTGTCTTACTAGGCTGCTGTGGCCTGTCTCACTAGGCTGTGGCATCCTGTCTCACTAGGTTGCTGCGGCCTGTCTCACTAGGCTGTGGCGTCCTGTCTCACTAGACTGCTGCGGCCTATCTTACTAGGCTGTGGCATCCTGTCTTACTAGGCTGCTGCGGCCTGTCTCACTAGGCTGCTGCGGCCTGTCTCACTAGGCTGTGGCGTCCTGTCTCACTAGGCTGTGGCGTCCTGTCTCACTAGGCTGCTGCGGCCTATCTTACTAGGCTGTGGCATCCTGTCTTACTAGGCTGCTGCGGCTTGTCTCACTAGGCTGCTGCGGCCTGTCTCACTAGGCTGTGGCGTCCTGTCTCACTAGGCTGCTGCGGCCTATCTTACTAGGCTGTGGCATCCTGTCTCACTAGGCTGCTGCGGCCTGTCTCACTAGGCTGTGGCGTCCTGTCTCACTAGGCTGCTGCGGCCTGTCTTACTAGGCTGTGGCATCCTGTCTTACTAGGCTGCTGCGGCCTGGCTCATTAGGTTTTGGTGACCTGTCTCACTGAGCGGCGGTGGCCTGTCTCACTAGGCTGTGGTGGCCTGTCTCACTGAGCTGCGGTGGCCTGTCTCACTAGGCTGTGGTGACCTGTCTCACTGAGCTGCGGTGGCCTGTCTCACTAGGCTGTGGTGACATGTCTCACTGAGCTGCGGTGGTCTGTCTCGCTAGACTGGGGTGGCCTATCTCAGTGAGCTGGGGCAGCCTGGTCTGCACTTGCCCTAGCAGCGGGCATGGCTTTCGAATGGCTTAAGGGTTCACAGGGTAGCTAAGGGCTCATCCAACAGTTGAGCCCCCCCCCTACCGAAGAAAAAAGCCCTACAGAGTCAAGAACCTACTGTGTGCCCACTGGCACACATCGCTTCACGCATCCTGTTTCTCAAAGGGTTAACATTAGCTGTGTCTTCTTTTGCAGGCTTGTGGTGTGAAATGGCACAGCGCCCTGCTTGTGTCTTTGTGTACCTCTGACGTCTGTGCTTTTTAACAAGCTCTTATCATTCCTCCAGCCATGGCCAGCCCCGCAGCGAGCTCTTTATAGGCCGTGTAAAAGATAATAATTTGCATTTTTCCTTTAGTATCTGGGAGTCGGTCCACAGGCCTGGGTGGCATCGTCTCCTTTACTGCCCCCTTCAGTGCCAGACGCCCCTCGCATCCTCAGAGGAGCCGCATCCAAGGGCTGCCCATGGCACCCAGCTGCTGACATTCACACAATGCTGGCATCTCCTGCCTGTCCAGAGGCCCTCTGTTGTGTCAGTCACTCTGCCTGCGATAGGAGGAAAGGGATGGATGCGGCAGGAGCACGAGCGGCAGTGAGGAACAGGTCTATCGTGACGTATATGGGAAGCGGTGCCACCCCCAGGGCACGGCCGGGGCTCCTGGCTTTCCTCGCTGTGTCCGCCTGGATATTCCACCAGACAGCTGCCTGCTCCGTGTCAGCGACAGAGGAGGATTTCAGTATCTCAACGTCCCCATTTAAGGGCCTCAAAAGCTGGAAATGGCCCTTTTTGAACATTATTCCATGGCCTTACCGTAAAACACATTATTTTATGCAATTTAAGAATTCCAAATAAAACTCGAAGAAACTCGATTCTAAAGCAGGAAATGATGTACCAGTTCTCTTTGCTCTTCTTCCCTTGTTTGGGTAATGGAAGGGAAACGATCACCACCCCCCTAACCCCCCCCCCCTCCCGCACAAGCTCACTGCACACAGCATCACCTTGTTACCGCCCCTGGAAGTGTCAGAACTGCTGTTGATGGCCTCACGCCCTGGACCCGGGCAGCAGCGGCCCTCGCATCAATGCGCCCAGCATCCCTGGATCCACCAGGACCGCCCCAGCGAGGCTCTAACTTAGGAAACAGTTAAAGATGCGGCTCTTTGAAGAGCACCACAGCACAATGCATTACCCAGCCACGGAGCAGCTGCCTCTCCGATCACGCATTGACTCTATGCTGCGCTATGCGATGCGCAGAACAGGGATGAACATTGACCCAAAGCTCATGCATTGGACCAGATTTAGAATTATATGAAGTATTGGGAAGGCAAGACTGAATCTGCAGGGCAGTAGGTGCCAAGGTGCGTCAGGTAAAGGTTCAGTGCCATAGGGGCGATGCTTCTTTGCATAGGGTAGTCTGTTATTTGCATAGGGCAGTAGCATACCAGCAGAATCTCATTAGTGCATGTTTCCCAGCAGAAACGGTGCATGAGTGGGGATGCAGTACAGTCTGAAGCACCAATGAAAGCAGCTCGGGGGGGGGGGGGGGGTTGTAAAGACCCAGGCCCCCCCGATCATAAGCTGAGGGTCCCTGTCACAAACCTCGGTAGCACAAGAACTGGTCCGCTTCTTTCTGCTCCGGTGATAATCATGCAGCAAGGTCTTTAAAGAGTCGAAGCAGAGAATGTGGTGGAAGATGACCTAGAGACAGAAGGATGTCCACCCACATGGGTGTCACTGAATCTTGTAGGAGATGTCATTTGGCAACCAATGGTAAGTATCAAAAACTTCAGGAGGGAGGAAAACTGCAATCGGGCTTTTCCGCTTGGAATCTTTCCTGCTCCAGGCATAGTACTCAGAGAGGCATCTGTACAGCCCTGAGGATCAGCCCCTCGGGTTCTTTCATACGAGCACACAGCTCTGGTGTTAGTAAAACTGAAAACGGTGACACCATTTAGTGCATATTATTCTGCCTGGGGCCATATTGTTCACAAGGTGCATTTTTCCTGCTTGCACCATAGCATACCTTTCAAACGGTGGACCAGGCCCAAAGACCAACCGGCACCCTATTATGGGGGATGCGCTGCCCTCAAAGCTGCTGTGAAAACACGCTACCGTGGGGGCAGCGCATTCAGGTGAAATTCAGAGCTCTGTGTATAAACTACTCCATGTTTCACTGTACAGGTTGCAACCTACCTGTACATTCAAGAGGAGAGAGAGATCCCCTTGCAGGCGGCTGTAGCGAGTGACTGCTCTTGCATGCAAGGGGGGGTGCCCTGGGCCCGCCTTTCCCCCCCTCCTGAGGGTTGAAATCTGGGGGCTCACTAACAGTGTGCCTCCTGGCTGCTTCTTTGCCTTTGTGCAAGTGTCCATAATGTGGCAGAGGCAAAGAGATGACCTCATTTGCATGGGACACACCCCCATGCTAATGAGCGAGCTCCCTCTCAGGATTGCCCTGGTGCATTTGGGCATACTAAAATCCAGTCATCTTTCCTTCAAACTCTTCTACTTTCCCAGATCTTTTAGGCTATCGACTGTAGCACACTGTGGGGATCCCCAATAATCCGGGCCACTGGAATTATGCATCAGGGGAGGACTAAATTATACTCTCCTTCACCAGACTTTTTACTGTTTCGCTGACTACATACATTGACTGGGATATACTCCTGAAACCATACTAGAGATATTTGTTTCGGTTTTAAACATCACTATTGCTGAATCATGACTGAATTATTTTTGCTATCTGTGACGACGAGCTTTTGTACCACAAGCTATTAAGCAAATTATACATCTTTTATGCCCTGAGGAAGTCGTTTGGGCTACTTGCCCTTAGACGAAACACGTGTTGGCTGCAAACATCCTTGGTCTGTTTGTGATATATGATGCAAATCCTATGAAGGGAGATCCTAACAACCAAGATAATAAAGAAGAACATCTCTATATCCATGGATTGGACTCTATTTTCACTTAATTGTTATTCTCATTTTGGACACTGAATTTCTCTTGCTCGGGAAGGATCTTTTGTTCTTACATTTGAAAGGGGGTTGCTCAAAAGATCTCGGAAGGCCTTATAAAAAGACACTGGGAATGTGTCGTGGCCTGTGGATTTATTATTTAAAAGTTAGTTGCTGCCATTCTCACCTCTGCTGGTGTTATTGGAGCTTCTGTCTCTACAGTATTTGAGGGTTAAGATGGAATGTAATTCCGCGAGGTATGCTTCTTGGGTAGAATTATTCAAATATTAGGTCGGAATTCAACCTTGTAGCAATTATGAAAAGTTCTCAGGGTGTCCGTAGTGTGTTTTTTCTGATGTGGAATTTTATTTCTCTGATATGATTGATAGTTTGTTTTGCTTACATTTACAAGCCAGGATCTTATCTACTTTGTTCCCTTTCTCATATATTTTTGATTGATCTCTGATTATAGAATTTGGCAGCATCTTTCACATATAACTGTTTGAGCCCCCCGCTCTGATATGTCTCATTTTTCTATATACTCTTTGGGGCCCTGTGTTAGTATGTTGTGTTGCGAGACTAAGGGCCTAATTTTTATCATGGGAGAGAGGGAGCTCCCTCCCCGCCAAGACTACTCCGCTGTGGTCCTTCCCGCCAAGACTACTCCACTGTGGTCCTCCCTGCCAAGACTACGCCAAGACTACTCCTCTGTGGTCCTTCCCGCCAAGACTACTCCACTGTGGTCCTCCCCGCCAAGACTACTCCGTTGTGGTCCTTCCCGCCAAGACTACTCCGCTGTGGTCCTCCCCGCCAAGACTACTCCGCTGTGGTCCTCCCCGCCAAGACTACTCCGCTGCGGTCCTCCCCGCCAAGACTACTCCGCTGCGGTCCTTCCTCCCCGCCAAGACTACTCCGCTGCGGTCCTCGCCGCCAAGACTACTCCGCTGTGGTCCTCGCCGCCAAGACTACTCCGCTGTGGTCCTTCCCGCCAAGACTACTTCGCTGTGGTCCTCGCCGCCAAGACTACTCCGCTGTGGTCCTTCCCACCAAGACTACTCCACTGTGGTCCTCCCCGCCAAGACTACTCCGCTGTGGTCCTCCCCGCCAAGACTACTCCGCTGTGGTCCTCCCCGCCAAGACTACTGCGCTGTGGTCAAACTCCTTCGATGGAGCAACGGCCATGGAAGATTTGGCTTTATGTACGGCATGCCTACCTAATTTAGATGGGTGGACATATTTCTGTTTTTCAATGCCCAACACCACCAGGAGAAATCTGGCAGTAAGGGGGCATTGTTTCTTTATTTTTAGAAAGAAAATCCAGCTTTGGGATGTTCTTTTTGAAAATACAAAAAAATCTAGCTTTGATGTACAGCTATGCCATGTTTGACAGAGCCATCCGACAAAGTTACAATGCATTGGTTTCTGTCAATGTATGAAATGCTCGCTGGGCACCCCAACATTTAGCCCAATATCACTAACCCAAGACCACAATGGAGGAAAATGGACAGAATAGGTGGCTGCTTTTGACTGCAGAGGTAGCCAGGAGGGGGGCGAAGCGCTAACCTTGAGATGGCTAGAATGCTATAGGGTATTGGGGTGCATGATGCTTTCTGAACTCTTAAGAAGGGACCAAGGGGTCAGTGTTCTTATTTCAAAAAACGGTCAGAGACATTTCTCTTCATTCTGTGTTTGTTTTTGTTGGGAGACGGAAGAGGTTGCAATTAACAATGGGGACCTAATATTTTAATGTGATAAAGCCAGGCTCACCCACCTAACCTGGAGATATGCAAGTAAAGTGAACTTAAAGAGAAAATGCAAGAGGGAGAGAAGGACAAGGAATTATCCACTTTCTTTTTTTGTGAATATGTATTTTCCACTAATACTCATCATATAATCCTTTTGGGGTCTCTGGGGAAGACGTGCTCTGCCGGCCGACACTTCTTCCCAATGCTGTAGAAAGGAAGAAGAAATGAAATCATTAACCAAAGGGGCTCCAAGAATGTCACCCACAGCTTAATTCTGAATTCTAAAACAAATCAAGAGACAGATAAGTAGTTACAACCTACTTAAGGAGTCAATAAATGACATGTCCCATGTGACTTCCCATTGTTATTCTCCCTGAAATAACGTTCCAGGGATGTCTTTAACCCCTTCAGTGCCACGCCCTTTCCCCGCCCTGTGCCGGCCATTACATTAGCGGGCGGGGTTTATGACGAGCAAGACTCGTCATGGGCACAGCGCAACCGCGGCCCATGACGAGTCCAGCTCGTCATGGGCACTGAAGAGGTTAAGGAACCTCGAAAGGCAGGGTCTCGAAATGCCATTTCAGCGACATACCACACAAGGATTTAGCAGTCTCCCAGTTGTTATAAGATCTAAAGTTAAAGTTTGAGCCCATATTGTGGCTTCTACTGTTACTTCTCAGCCCTTAAATACCTGACTCCCGTTCGCCCTTGTCTATATATTTGCTATCCAACGTGAAGGTTAAATCTTAGCGTATCAAGATTGCTGACCCTCCTTGCTTTATTTTGGTGTGTGGATTGAAACTGGTGTGGACACCAATAATTACATAATCTAGCTATATCTGTCCATAAAAGACGAGTTTCCTGCATTGTAATGGCTTCCATTGGGGAACTGAGGCCCTTGGCATTGAGGGAAACCATACTTACTGAACTCATGGCAGGTATATTGCGGTAACTCATTCACCAACTAGTATCAGTGCTAGTGGCCCGTCCCTTATCTCAATAGGCAGGATCTTTTTATCTCCTTTTGATAGCGGGTTGATGAACGCTGTATATGATTGAGGATCTGTGTTGCGGCCTCTTGCTATCTTATGCATTCTTCCCACAGTCTTGATGTTCCCTGCTGCTCAGCCAGTGAGTGAGGTCATTGGATGGTTGGGATGTTGAGAGGTATGGTGCTTGGATGAGTGGACAGCTGCATCGAGAAGGGCTGAGCAGCAGGATGCAGCTCCTGGTGGGGCTTTACATGATTTACCTGTAACTTGGTCTAAACCTAATAAACAGCGGCGGCTGCTCCGCTATGGCAGATATGGCAGAGGAGCGTCGCCCCTCCCTGCCAGCTGCCTCAAAACGTCAGGAAAGGAAAAATGAAACAATAATAAGCAATCTTTTATTAGCGTTTTAATTTTCCTTTCCTGTCGAGTCTTTAGGGGCAGAGCCAATGGGGGAGGCTGGGGGGATGTGACAGGCTGCAGGAGTGGTGGGCAGTGTTGTCAGTGCGGATGGCAGTTTGGCCGGCTGTCTCAGGCCGGGCAAACCGTCATGCGCACTGAAGCTACGTACTGCCAATCCTGATGCTGCTATCATGAAATGAGAGCAGTGTCAGCATTTGCCGCAGGGGAGTCTGTGAGCCTGTGCCCGCGGAGGAGAGGAGGAGCAGAGCACGACGTGGTATACAACCTTTACAACGCAACTTTTACAACGCACTACACTTACAACGCATTTTTTACAACGCAACATCCACTACAACGCATTCCATTACATCGCAGGACACTACAACGCATTTTTAAAAACTACCTTTACAACGCATTCCATTACAACACATACTACCTTTACAACACATACCATTACAACGCATATTATTACATTAAAACCCCTACACTATCCAACACTTACCCTACTGTTGCACCCCCTGGAGTTAGAATAGTCATTTTTACCCCTATACTATCCAACACTTACCCTACTGTTGCACCCCCTGGAGTTAGAATAGTAATTTTTACCCCTATACTATCCAACACTTACCCTACTGTTGCACCCCCTGGAGTTAGAATAGTAATTTTTACCCCTACACTATCCAACACTTACCCTACTGTTGCACCCCCTGGAGTTAGAATAGTAATTTTTACCCCTATACTATCCAACACTTGCCCTACTGTTGCACCCCCTGGAGTTAGAATAGTAATTTTTACCCCTATACTATCCAACAGTTACCCTACTGTTGCACCCCCTGGAGTAAGAATAGTATTTTTTACCCCTATACTAACCAACACTTACCCTACTGTTGCACCCCCTGGAGTAAGAATAGTAATTTTTACCCCTATAGTATCCAATACTTACCTTAAATGCAATGTAATATAATGCGTTGTAATGGTATGCGTTGTAAAGGTAGTATGCGTTGTAATGGAATGCGTTGTAAAGGTAGTTTTTAAAAATGTGTTGTAGTGTCCTGCGATGTAATGGAATGCGTTGTAGTGGATGTTGCGTTGTAAAAAATGTGTTGTAAGTGCATGCGTTGTAAAAGTGTGCGTTGCAACGACGTACATCCGCACGACGTGGCTAGCTGCAGCTAAGTTTTTGTTTTTCTATTTCATTGGCCCCCAACCCCTTTCCCCCGCTGCACCACTCTTCCACAGCACCAGCCGCTACTGCTAATAAGCCTACTCCTTTTGTAATCTACAAGACTACTAAGATATTATCAAGACAGGCGATAAAATTATCGCCGCTTTAGCGGCTTAACGGCGATAATGGACTTGATAATATGCCGTAGAGAATTCCAATTGAAGCCCATGTTAGATGTCCTTCACATCTAACATGGGCTTCTATGGGAATTCTCAAGGGCATATTATCAAGCCCATTATCGCTGCTTTAGCGGCAGTTTTCTGCCGCTAAAGCGGCTATAAATTTATCGCCTGTCTTGATAATATGCCCCTACATCTTTGGGTGTAACAGTTTCCCTGCAGTGTTAATAATCTTGCCCTTCCAGGTAAGACCCTGTTTTCCCAAAGATAAGCAGCTGAAACGTGTAGAGCAGTGCCTTAGCAACACAAACTGTGTCTAAGAATGCAAAGCAGGAAACAGCTGCTAATGAAACACCTCTAAAGAGCAGCACCCCAGCCAGGCCCCTAACTCTCCCCACCTTCTTACCATGCAGTGTGCTTCATCTTCACAGAGTGGTTTCAAATGTCTCTAGTGGGCGCCGCTCCTTCAGAAGCCAGCATGACCCATGTTGGCCTGTCCACTGATGAAAGCTTATCGATTTTGGAATTTTAAATCATGCAATAGTCGTCTCCAGATGTTGCATTAGTCTTTTCTTGTTTCCATGGCTGTGTAATACCAGTGGCAGCTTCTTGGCCTCTGTTGATTTCATTCACATTTTGGGGCATATTATCAAGACGGGCGATAAAATTATCGCCGCTTTAGCGGCAGAGAACTGCCGCTAAAACGGCGATAATGGGCTTGATAATATGCTCTATGGAATTCCAATAGAAGCCCAGGTTAGATGTCCTTCACATCTAACATGGGCTTCAATTGGAATTTCATAGACTATATTATCAAGCCCATTATCGCCACTTTAGCGGCAGTTTTCTGCCGCTAAAGCGGCGATAATTTTATCGCCGATTTTAAGAATATGCCCCTTATTTCTTTCCAAATGCCTCTATTTCTGATGTTGTTTCGACAATTTTTTCCATCTTCTCCATTTCTAAACTTTAATAGCTTGCACTCGACTCTTCAGTTCATCAAATTCTTGTGGTCATGGCTCGAGTCGGGGTACCACGCGGGTGGAAGGCGTCCCCCCACTTATTTTACCGGGAGCTCGATAACTGGAGGAAATGGAGCCACACATTCACTCTTTGGCCTCTCTGGGGCGAGATCGGAGCTCATTCAGAACGCTGCTCACGCGCTGGCTTCTCTGATGCAATCGCATCTAAGGAGTGAGTGAGGGGAGGCAAAGAGTCTGATGGTGCAAGCCACCTTTCGTGACGTCACTTCCTGTCGTGACGTCAGCGTCCCCCCACTTTTTTTTTAGGACTTGTGCCCTGCTTGTGTTGCCAGGCTAAATTCCACCAAAATCAGAAAGAATCGCCAATCCTGATAATGCGTAGAACATTTACTTCACTAGTGCATAGAAAAAAATCTGTAACACCATCAAGCCTTATTTTGCTTATTTTAAATTTATTATAGCAATTTTTTCATTTTTCAATTCAAAATTAATACTTGCGTCTATTTTTTTGCCAAACAATCTGTGGTTAATCTTGGTGGCTGTTTTGTGCACTGTAAATTGTATTTAGATCTCAAAAAAGGTTATGTTATTTGTAGAAACGATAATTAGTGGGAAATTCCACACGTAGCCTTGAAGTATATTTTAAGTAGAGGTTAATTATTTGGTTACTTGATGGTACAAGGTAGTTCAGTAGATGACAAGATTAGTCCAGATGATGGCCCCACCAGGAGCAGCATGGTTGCTGCTCAGCCCACTCTCTCCAACTGTCACTCTCACCACTAAGCAGGCACACAAACATTCCACTCTCTCTCTCATCCAGCATTCCAACATTCCACGCAGTGATCACATTCATTCTGGCTGAGCAGCTAAGAAGGGAATGCACTTGAGGGAATTAAGGTACAACACATCCCTTTCCCTTGGCAACAATAAACAACAAAACGACATTGAAGCAAAAATAAGAATGAGCACGCATGTAACATCGCGCACAATCAATATAAAGAGAAAATATGAAAATACAGTGAGAGAGAAGTAAGGGATGAGTAAATAGCAAAAAGCACCTCGAATGATAGAAGAGTGGTAGTTAGCAAGGATTCAAATTCAAAAGATACAAATAGCACTTCCCCTTCCCTTGGGAAAAACAATAGAAAAGGTTAGAACATTGTATGTAAAACATTCAAGTGTGATAAAAGTAAAGAGAGGAAAAACAGAATATAAGGAGATAATAGCAGAGGTTAGAGAAGGCAGGACAAAGAAAATCGGTAAAAGGTGCAGGTCGGTAGCGTAACTGACAGCTGAGGAAAAGGGAGATCAAAAGATCAGACACCCCAACTACATTTCTACACACCGCACAATGGAGGAAATAGTGCAGGACTAGAAGAGTGAAGAACCCCGGGAGATGTTTTGCACGCCTCATATACTAATATGCTAAATAAGAACCCCGGGAGATGTAAATACCTATGCACTCATCCTCTTTTGCACGCCTCATGTACTAATATACTAAAGCACCACTGAGCATAACAAGCTAAAGAGTGGGTACACTGCCCATTGCGCATTAGAAATAAAGATGGGAACACTGCCCATTGCGCATTGGAAATAAAGATGGGAACACTGCCCATTGCGCATTTTGACTAAAGATGGATACACTGCTCATTGCGCGTTTTAACTAAACTAAAGATGGGTACACTGCCCATTGCGCGTTTTAACTAAACTAATGATGGGTACACTGCCCGTTACGTAATACTAATAAAATGGGGACACTGCCCATTGCGCATTTTAACTAAAGATGGGTACACAGCCCACTGCGCAAGTAACCACTGATAGATAACAATCTAAAGGGGAATGTAAGCGTAACACTACTGCTAGGCACCAAAGACTGTGTAGGGTGAAATCAGTGTGAAGGGTGTGCGCACTACCCCCACTGAAGAATGAAAACTAGTGTAAGAAGACCAGCTCCTAAACAACAAATACCCTGAAGAAAATGCCAGATACCCTGAAAGTATCTAAGTCAGGAAAAACAAATAAGGCAAAGCGTAACTCTCTATGAAGTGTCAACGGCAATCATAATGTACATATTATGAAGAGTGAACAACTCACTACTGTGAGATGTCACTAACATTGTAATATAACTAATAAAGGATACATTTCATATATAGAAAGCATAAAAACATAGGAAGTAACTACAGTGCAAAACACATGTCAAAAAACGCTGTCCATTATAACACAATAAACTAAAACAAATAAGTTGTCACCGTAGATCCATTTTTAAGGATACTTCTCTGCAATTGTTGCAAGATAGTCCCAAAGGTTTTTGCTCCAGTGCGTCAGTTCATTAAGCTGCACTACTCGATTACCACAGAGCATCTGAGCAGGCAGGCATTTGAAGAATTAGCAGAATACGATGTCCTGGTGTATTTCGGGAAAAAAACTTTATTGTCCTCCAAAAGGAAAACAAACATGGCTGGCAGAAGGAGCACCGCTGAATGAACACGGAAGACAGCATGGCTTAGGTGCATGGCTCTGGTGAAAGCGCAATATGGCGGCACGCTTCATGACGCCAAGCCGGATGGCTCACAGTACGTCTGTGCACACAGGCGTCAAGGAGCAGCTCTGACAGGCATGGAAGCAGAGGCGCCTCACCGGGAATACAGGTGAGCTCGAGCGCGCTGAGGAAGCCACGCGCAACATTTTCAAATAGTAAACAGCAACGCGCACTGCTAACGACTCCACCCTTAACAAGGCTCAAAGTTCAAAAACCAACACGGACAAAAACTCACCCATGACATAGGTATAGCTCCATACTTGCCCATGACTCAAAACACGCAACACTTGTCCAGTAGCTGCCAATCTGGTGGAAAGCAAATGTTGTCAAATTAGTTGAAATACACAAGCAGCCATAGTAGACGGAGTCCGTCATGACAGTCAGGGAGCACGCGTCTCCAAACACCGTAGACAAGTTATCCAATGCCACACCAACATCCATGGTGATAGCCGCAGCTCCGCTAGAATAAAGATAAACGGTGTCTTCCGACATCAGGTGAAAGACAACAAGTTTCCGAGTGGATGGTGCTCTCTACACACCAAAAAAAAAAAATACAGTGTGCCGTCACCGTTTCTGAAGATTGCAAATAAGGGCATCTCCAAATGTTTGAACACACTTCTAGACTCTGATGAAGACAGTAGTTTAAAGATCGTGAAACATTTTCTTTATCTTTTCAAGTTCACGTTTCGGTAGGCAGGATTTTGAAAGTAAGCCGGTCTTAAACGCATATAGATTAACGCTGTATTCATTTACCTTTGAAGTAAGAAGTATGAAGTATAAGGAATGTGAAGCGCCCTGGGTAGGCTGTCCAGATGGTGAAGGACACTGGTGGGACCTGCGAGGGTGTTCTTTTCCTTGCTTTTAAAAGTTGCTTAGCTTTGAGTAGTTTCTTGTACAAATAAAGTTCTGGATAAATGTAAGTATCTTCACCTTCAGTAGTCTTGTCACGCAGGGTTTCTTCCAGATCGTCGCCAATGTTGAAACGATAATTAGTGGGAAATTCCACACGTAGCCTTGAAGTATATTTTAAGTAGAGGTTTATTATTTGGTTACTTGATGGTACAAGATAGTTCAGTAGATGACAAGATTAGTCCAGATGATGGCCCCACCAGGAGCAGCATGGTTGCTGCTCAGCCCACTCTCTCCAACTGTCACTCTCACCACTAAGCAGGCACACAAACATTCCACTCTCTCTCTCATCCAGCATTCCAACATTCCACGCAGTCATCACATTCATTCTGGCTGAGCAGCTAAGAAGGGAATGCACTTGAGGGAATTAAGGTACAACATTATTTCTTTGATAGTGCACTGGAAAGGACTACTGAATTAAAGAAGTACCTGGTGTTTGGTTATTATCCCAGGCATTTAAAATTGATGCAATTAGGTCTGGTTGGCCAGCTTGAGGCTTTATGTATGATTGTTGTTTAGTGCAGGTTATAAACGTTTGGTGAATGGAGTATGTGAGCAGAAAGTAGGACCAATGGAATGAGTGTGGTCTTTTGGTATTTAATAATGGTATGGCTGGGTATATTAAAATGTCTATTTGTGCCTCTTTTTGATAAAGTTTTGTGGTATATCTAATAAAAAGTATTAATTTTGAATTGAAAAATGAAAAAATTGCTATAATAAATTTAAAATAAGCAAAATAAGGCTTGATGGTGTTACAGATTTTTTTCTATGCACTAGTGAAGTAAATGTTCTACGCATTATCAGTATTGGCGATTCTTTGTGATTTTAGTATAGTTGTGGCTCAGCCTTACTGATTGGAGCCAGGACCCTTTGGTTGTTTTTTGAGGCTATATTCCACATCATCTATTCCGGTTTCCGCTTTTTACAGTCTGGCCTCCATTGGGAGTGCCTTTGTGATGTCCGATCGCAAGGCTGACCTCTTTTTAACACGCTTGCAGCAAGAATCGTAGGTCCAGATGTACCACTATTTCATTTTGTGAGTTACTAACTGCTTTTTTTTGTGAGTCGCAATTAGAGACTCGCAAAATGAAATGTACTAATGTGTTTCAGAGACATTTAGCGACTCCAAAGGGGTCACAAATGACCTGCCTCATCAATATTCATGAGACAGGTCGCAATTTCTGACCATTGGGAATGAATGGCCTGCACTCACAGGGATGGAGGCCTGCTGGGGTCAGCAAACCACCATGTCTGTGAATGCTTTTTAAATAAAGCCATTTTTTATTAAATACAGCTGATTTTCCTTAATGGAAAACAAGATGCATTAAAAAAGAAAAATGAAAAGTTTTCTTTAAATTTTTTAAGAGTAAGCTCTTAAAAATGTTGGTTTCCACATTCACAAAGGAGAAGGGGTTCCTTGGAGACCCCTTCCCATTTGCGAATGGGTTACCACCTCCTTCACGGAGTCAGTAAAGTATGAATATTTTGCGAATGCATTCCAGTCGCAAAACATTCCTACACACCAGTGCGACTCACTATTAGGAATGGATGCCCTTGGCACGCCCCTTCCTAATAGCAACTAGCAAACCCTATTTTGCAAGCCAGTAATAGGTTACGAACTTACAAAATAGGGTTAATACATGCCAGAAGCCATTTTAGCTGTCGCAAACGGCCTAGTTGTGGATTTGGGACTGTTAATAACAGTCTACATCTGGCCCTGTAGGTGACAGTGGCTGCATGTCTGCAAAGCATTTAGTGAGTTGACTTACTGCTATTTTTGTGTTGGAAGCCTTTACTTTATATGCATGGCTTGGCACTAGAAGATCTTTAACCTCTTGAGCACTATGAAAGTGACCTCCACCTACATAGCTCTTTCAACCAGGTACTATGGACTTAGAGCTCACTCCCAGGTGCAGGGAGTTGCTCTGGGACTAGCACCAGAGTATTCCCTTTTTTTCAGGTTGGTCTGCTGGAGAGGAGCTTCCCAGCAGCCTGGCTCTGTCTTTTTTTTCTTCGTAATGACTATCATAGCGTATGGCACCCTAATGTCATTACTTTAAAAAAAAAAAAATGTAAATGAGCCAATCAGCTCGTTTTACTTTCACTACACCGGTGCTCGGTGGTATATCACAGCCCCATGAGTACTGATTTAGGGGCATTTTCTAAAGGAGTTATCGGCATCTTATTGCAGCCAAAGTCGCGATAAATGTATCGCCCCATTCACAAGCTGGTGTTAACAGCCGATATCACCAGTTTTCAGGCGATAGCATCCTCAAAAAACATTGCCACGGATGACCCCGGCAACTATCGCTAATGAGATGCAGTAGCTGCTGGCTGTGCTGCACCTGTTGGCCTCTGGGACCTTCCAACCAACAACTGCCAAAAGTCAAAGGAGTCTCACAGCCAGCACAATCCAAGTTCATGACAACTGTCTCGGATGCCATCATCAGCTTGGTACCCCAGTACCCATACTCCCGCACGTGTCAGGGGCCAATTGACTGCACACATTTCCTACTTGTGCCCCCTGGTGACACTGCACACAATAACCGCAACCTAAAGCACACGTATTCCATCAATGTGCAGGCAACAGTGGACTACCTGGGAATCGCCACTAATGTTGTCGCCAGCTACCCAGGCAGTGTGCATAATTCCTACCCCTACCCACAGTCCATCATCAACCAGGACGGCACCCATGGAAATGCACTGCTCGTTGGCAAGTTCCAAATAAACACACATGTTGTATCTTGCTCTTCCTTCCTCCTTGTCCTTTCTTAGTGTCTTGTACTCTGCTGCCCCGCCAGTCTCTGTGAGGTCATCCACTGTTCTATTTGTGTATGTTTAAGTGTACTGTCAGTTATTCCTGATGCTGAGCAGCAGGGCAGCTGCTCCCGGTGGGGCCTTTACTGAAACCTTTACTCGAACCTATCATCTATATTACATGCTGTACCTGTCCACCTTGTAATTTCATTTAATAAATAAATCTACCCCTTGGACAGAGCAACAAAGGAGTCATCTTTATTTTATTGGATTTTACACTGGCGACGATTGGAGAAACGGATCTAAGAGTGACAAAACTACAGAAAAGGAACTACTTAAGAAACTAAGAGGAACTGAATTGCACCCATTGCCAACGCTTTCAATGCCCCACCGGTGTCTATAACATCAGAGAGCCTACAGTAGTAAGTTGAGTGTTGGTATGTGGCTTGGGATATGTTAAAAGCCTCCCTACACGTTGGATGATGCACAAGCGTGAAGTCCGTACAGCCTACTGAAGTGTCTCTTTTCAATTGCCACTTCTTCCTAAGAATAGCTTGATTTTGATTGGTAGATTACATATTTCGACACTTAAGTATTCTATATTGCGAGCTGGATGTCAGTCCAACCTACTAAAGTGTTTTGATGCTTTTATCTTACTTGAGAGTAAGATCGCTTATTTGGATTGGAAAGTGCTATTTTCACATGTGCTAATTGACAATGCGACTGAGTGGACCCGGAGAGTTCAGGAACCCTGCTGTGAACCTACATCTTTGCAAGTGTTCCTTTCTTACCACTACGTGCAGCTGGTTGGCATCAAGAAGATCAGTGACTAAGATGGCATATGTGAGGAGTTCGAACACAGAGGGAACAAAGAGGGTGCACTTTCATCTTTGTGGTGCGTGTAGGAGAGTAGGATCTGCACTTATGTTGCCCCCACTTTTTTTCTGATGTATACACTGGTTTCTGGCTATAGTCTGGCTGGGTCCCTGCTAATCAGGGCCCCAGTCTCTCTGTTCTCTCTAACCGACTTGGTGTGCATATTAGATGCACTAGTGATTGGATACTGTACCTTAGGTACCTAGGGCATATGCATTTCACAGGCCTACCAGGGGCTGAAGCATGTATCATGCCAACCCTGGGAGGCAGACTAAATCTGACACCACAGGCCTGCTACTGCAGCCTGGGTGAGGTAGTGTTAGCACTCCTCACTGAGGTATAGGTTGTTATATCTCACCATACACACACATATAAACCTATCAGCCACCCCTATGGCAGACCCTATCAATCCTGAGGGCAGGGTGCTTAGTTTACAATGTGAGGGGGTGCCTCTGCATGAGCAGGACCCCTCTGCAGCTGGCAGGGTCTATTCCTTGTGGCTGTTTGTGGATGCGGTTAAACCATATACTCTTAAGTGCATTATAACCTACCGGTAAATGCTACCTTTGAAATGACTGCATCAAAACATGTCGTGTTTGGTGTCAAACAACTTGGAATCATACCCCCACACCAGTAACTGGTGTGGGAGTATGATCCCACCCTTCTAGAGGGGACAACATGTACCTACTGTGGTAACACGGTAGAAATCTGAAAGAGCCCTGGCATCACAAAATGGATGCCACCAGCACAGACACTGTGCTACCCTCCTGCTGCTGACTGAAACTCACAGTGGAGGAGGCCCAACAAAAGGTATCCTGTCACAGGGAGGTGTCACTACCTTCCAGACAGGATTTAGTGTATTGGGGCTGGGTGGGTGCACTCCTAGAGTGCTTTGAAGTCCTGCACTGGGGGAGCAGTAGGCTCCTCTGTGCATATGCCAGCTGAAACCGGTTCAGGGGCTACCTGTCCCTGCTCTGGCGTGAAACTGGACAAAGGGAAGTGGGTGTAGCCACCCCCTACCCTGACCCTCCCAGAGGAGTGGTCCTAGAGCTAGTCCCTCCCCTATCTTCAGTATAAGATAGGAAACCTTGCCATTGCAAAGTAGATAACCCTGGACGACGCTCTACAAAGAATAATCCTGGCTCTTCGACGTTCCACTACCTTTGGAAGACAGAAGAATCTCCCTTGGAGTCAAGGAGTGACTCCCCTGCTTGGCAGGCACCAAAAACTCTAATCAACGGTCGCAAACTTTCCCGCTCCCACCAGAGTCCGAAGTCCCTGCATCCCCAGAAGTAGATTTCCTGACTTCTCGATGGCCATTGTGAGTTCCCAGCAGAGCTGAGGCGAGTGGATTCCACGAGTGACTAGGAACTGCAATACCTGGGAACCGTGCACTATTGTTGAGTGCAACCCCTTCACGATGGTCTACGAACTTGTGCTTTAAACCACTTATGGCCCAAGCCTCCAGCAGGATTTGCAGCGAAAATCAGAGGCCTTCCCCATCCCGAGTGACCGTGGGCTCCTGTGAAGCATTTCCTCAAGAGGCGTCTTTGCGATCCCTTGCCCGTTGGCTTGTGGGTCCCCCGAAGGCTTTCTTATCAACTCAAAGGGCTCTCCTGGTTGCTCCAGTACTGCCCTCACTCACCCTTGCTGGGTGAGTACCTCAGACCTTGCTGGTCTGCACCATTGACTAAATTCACTTTCCACAAGACTTGCTGTTGCCAAGGCTTGTTGGCTCCAATCCAGTTGCCGACACCGCAGTCAGCTGCAAACGTCATGACACACTCTGAATCCAGCTGCTGGTTACCGTCGATCTCTCCTGGACCTCGTGAGTGAAGAGTCAAAACACCATTGATCACCTGAAATCACCCGACATCTGTGGGCATCCATCTTCCTGGCCCTGGGTCACTGGCAAGTGACTGTGAACACTGTCCCTTCAATTTTCAGGTCATCTGCATCTTGAATCCAGCCTTGGATTCCACCGGACAATTCTTCGGTCTTCGCAAGCAGCAAATCTTCTTTGGTCTCCATAGGAAACAGCGACGCGACGCGACACCAAAAGACACCTATGCACCCGGCTTCCCTGGGTGAGGTAACTCGTGCACTCCGGTGCCCTAGTGTGTGTTGGCCCTCGAATTACTTACCTTGTAAGTGGCTTGCTTGTAGACTTCCTCAAAGTACCCTAAAACTTTAAAAATCAAACCGCGACTTGCTCCATTGTAATCAATAGGGAACCCGCAGCTGTGTTCTCACACTGCATGCGTCTCCCGTGGGTCTGTTACTTACCTGCTTTTACTGCATTAGTGAAGCCCCAGCGATTCTACAGGCCCTAGGCCTTGTCATTCTGCAAGTCGACTTTCCTAAACCTCGTTTTTAGTATATGGTCTGGTACGCCCCTAGGGCCCCAGCCATATTTGTGCTTAACTTATTATGAAACGTTGATATTTGAATGTGTTCCTGGCTTCTAATCTCATAAAGAGATTAGTAGAGTGTGTCTAGAAATAAATACCTGTGTGGTGTCCTTTCATTTGGTAATTCAAGAGATTATAAGGTAAAACAAGCTGCTTTACATTCCTCTGAGACTTAGCCTGAAGGCTGCTCTCCACAGCTACCACTAGGATAGCTTTCTTTAAAAGGTTGTTTTAAACCTATCTACCATAAGAGTCGAATTGGAATGGTGCAAGGTGGCCACTATAACTAGTGACCAGCATATGCCAGGCCAACTTCTCACAGTGCGTGAAGGGAGAAGTCTTACTTAACCATGAGTTCGGGTTTTATCTTTCATTGAGGGGCTACGCTGAGACTTCTTGTCTGTATTCAACTTACACTGTCGCATTTGAACACAAACGAACTGTCGCATTTGAACACAAATGAAGCCCGTGAGAAGTACTGCACGCGCTTACCTGTGCGGGCTTTATCGTGTGCAGTCTCTTCCATGTTGTGCCCCACGTCATTGTGATGAACCTTTTCCCTCATCTACGACATGCTTTTGCCGTTCGGGGGCACGCTGTTGCCGTGAGCCATCCGACGCGGCGTAGCACAATGCGCCACCATTTTGAAGTTGACTTTGAGGGCTGTTACTCGTTTGTTCTCAGCTTCAACTTGCCAACCACGCTCTCCGCACTTATACGGATGATGCACATGCGGCCTGAGAGAGCATCCCTGTTAGAGAACGTGGTTACTGACTCCTGATCTTCCCACATTTTAATTTATATTCAGATGCTACTTCGACTTTGTTTTGTGATAGAGTAGTTTTGCACCAGTGCATCTAAAAAGCAGGATCCGGAATTAATCAGGGAGGAAGTTCCTTCCAAGGACTGACTACAGTGACTACTTTTATTGTTTTAATTTCTTATGTTTAAAATGTTATCACTTACATCTTGCATGTTGACTAATTTATTAAGTGTGCTATTGGTCTGATGATTAATTTCCTGTTATATGATGCTTTATGCAGGCCAGTTCATGCATGTCGGTACTATGCTTCCTTTGAAGTTCAGGATGGCTCAGAGCTGACCATCCTAACCTTTTTGTGGGGAGCCATTTTTGTGCTCAATATAAATAGATTGAGGTGCTGTACCCCGTTTGTTTTGCAATTGTTTAGTTTACTGGTCCTGGACCACTTTAGAGCTCTATGTGTATGAGCTGTTTAATGACATTTATTATTACAGGTAATGAGCAATTGAGACGCTCAATTCTTTCTATGTTTACTTGTACTGTAATGAACCTTTAGATGCTCAATGTATTTGAGGTGTTCATTTCCATTTGTATTTTCTGCTGATGTGTTTTTGAGGCATTTGAATTTGTTAATGCGTACTTGTGCGGAGCCATTTTCATGCTCTATTTCCATTGAGGTGCTCAATTATATTTATTTTGGGGATTATTTATAGGTATTCTAATCACTTTCATGCTCAATTTCCGTTAAGGTGCTCAATTATATTTATTCTGGTGATTAGTTGTCGGGATTTTAATTCTGCTACGCTTGTTGGAGCCATTTATTTGCTCAGTATCTATTGATGTGCTCCATTCTGGTGATGCTTGCTGTTGATGGGCCTTAGAGTTGCTCAGTATTGTGAGGAGCCGTAGATGTGCTCAGTTTTATTTATGCTTGCATGTTGTGAACCACTTAGGTGCTCTATTTCGCTAGAGGTGTACCATTCTTATTGAGATACTCAGTTCTATTTATATTTACTGGTGAGGAGCCTGGGGCTCAATTCTGTTAGTGCCTATGTATGTTGAACCACTTCGGTGCTCTATATTGTTAAAGGTGTTCAATTTTGTGTTTATGATTGACGGTACTGAACCTTTATTGCTCAATTTCCATTGAGGTGTTCAGTTCCATTTGTCCGGTGAAGAATGGGTTGTTCTCTCATTCTCATTTTCATGGATTTTGTCAAGTGGTGTACCTTAACCACTTTTAGTCATTCTTGCATTGTTTTGTTAGCTCATGCTGTTGGTACAACCTTGGTACCCTCGCCCTTACCTCTTCTCTCCGCCATTGTGAAGAGGGTGTTTATTTTTTGTGCGTTTTTTGTTTTCTCTTTCTTCTGCTCTTCTTCTCTCTGTTTTATCTTCTTCATCTCTTTGGTTAAAGGGGGAAGGTGTGTTGTATCTTGCTCTTCCTTCTTCCTTGTCCTTTCTTAGTGTCTTGTACTCTGCTGCCCCGCCGGTCTCTGTGAGGTCATCCACTGTTCTATTTGTGTATGTTTAAGTGTACTGTCAGTTATTCCTGAGGCTGAGCAGCAGGGCAGCTGCTCCAGGTGGGGACTTTACTGAAACCTCTACTAGAACTTACCATATGTTATGTTATGTTATAGTATTTCTAAAGCGCAAACTGTTACCCGAAGATGTCCTGGCGCTGTCTACAAAGAACCTCCCAAAGAACTCACAAAAAAGAGGCCACAGATTAAACACTAAACAGCCAAGTTTTTAAGGCTTTCCTGAAAGCCAAAAGATCCATACTATTTCGAAGCTGAAATGGGAGGGCGTTCCAAGCTTTGGCTGCCCCCACCCAAAAACTCCTACCTCCCCAGCCGGCTTTTCTAAATATAGGACTGCTACCAATTTATCTCCTAGAGAGCGGAGTGGTCTATTGGGAACATACCACTGAAACTGCTGCTTCAGATGCTCTGGACCGGTCTCGTGAAGAGCCTTAAAAACAGTATAGAGTGATTTAAACTGCACCCGTTTCTTAATGGGTAACCAGTGAAGTCTTCTGATGTCACCAGAGACAGAGGCGAATTTAGCCGTCCCTGTAAGCAGTCTAGCGGCCGAATTCTGTAGAAGTTGAAGTCTATGCAACAGTCATTCCTGAATGTTAAGGTAGAGGCTGTTACAATAATCCAGCCTCGTCATAGTTAATGCGGTCAATACTGTACATTGATTTTCCATTGGTAGATACTGTAAAATTTTCTTGCATGTTCTCAGAGCAAATGTGGTAGACGAAACAACTGAATTAACTTGGTCTTCGCGCTGAAGCTTATCGTCGATCAGAACTCCCAAGTTTTTTACTTTCCTGGTGGGAATTGGAAGTACACCCAGCGAAGCTGGCCACCAACTTGGGGTCCAAAACTTGGGAGCATTGCCAAACAGAATAACCTCAGTCTTACCCGAGTTAAGTTTTAAGCAGTTTTGGGATATATATTACATGCTGTACCTGTCCACCTTGTAATTTCATGTAATCAATAAATCAACCCCTTGGACACAGCAACGAAGGAGTCATCTTTTTTTTATTGGATTTTACAACACCACACCCCCCAGCTCCACAATCATGCAAATCAAAACTATTGGAATGCACATGTCACAGACTCACATTCAACATGCCAAACAACATGCCCACCCACCAGAAATGACAGCACAACTTACTGTGGCATCCTGGGCTAGCCATGTACATGAGTCATCAACGGCATGGCACCTCAGCCACACAATAGCGGAATGTGGGGAGAGGTGGGAACCAGGTATGTGCGACGGAGGCAAGTGACCCATGAATGAGAAGGTACACAATGCCAAGTGTGGCGGAGATGTGCTGGACAGACTGCAGTATGCAGACCACAGACATATCCATGTCTACATGCACTGTTGGTGTATGGAGTTTAGTGGACAGTGGACGCAACCATGTCACCGCTGGCAGCGGGAAGACCTTGGACATGTAGCTTTGTCATCAGCCATTCAATGCGTAAGAGGAGTGGACTGGGCCGTCATACGGAGGTCCAGCTTGGGGGTGCGAATGATGATTCCGTGTCTCTGGGCGTGGTTCATTGCAGGAAAAGTGCACATGCATGTGTATCTGTCGTGGTGTGGGTCTCCTTTGTGGGGTGTAGGTGGTCCCTGATGTGACTTCAACACCCACGTATATGATCTACTTCAGCTTCTATGAGCTCTGACCCCACCCGCACCTTTTCGGCCACCTCCTTTTGGCATTCTGACACCTGGCATTGGAATGCAATGTGTGCCTAGGTGAAGTGTTGGGAGCCAGCCGCGGTGGCGGTTGCTTCCTGCTGTGTGGTCTGTGAAGGGGCTGAGGTATCCTCTGTGTGGCTTGGCTGCCCTGCTCCTGGGGGTGGGTTGCCTAAGATGTTCATGGGCTGTTGTAGGGCGACGGTGTCGAAGGTGTGGTGGTCCTCTCCAGCATCACTAATGAGTGGTCTGGTCTGGTCTGCTGGAGGTGTTGTTTGTCCATCTGCAATGTGAAGGTGGATGCATGTTGACATTGTGTTGAAATGTATGTTGGCACATTGTTCTAGTTTACATGCAGACTGTATGACTGTGTACATTGTGACTGGGAGGTGCTGTATATTTGATGCGGGACAGTGGACATTTGGACTACATGATGGATGTGTGGTTGTACACGTGCACTTCTCACAGTTTCCTGTGTGTTAGATGTGATTGGCCTGTTTCTGCGCATAAGCGGACCCAGTTGTGTCCTCTGTTCTGCAGTGTCAGTGTTGCACTTTGTGCCACATTGTCCTCGGATGTGCTGTTATTGCTATGTGTGTGTGCTGCAGTGTGCCACGGGGATCAGGGACATGATCCAGGGTCATTGTGGGTGTGCAGTGTGCTACACATCTTTCTGTATGTGTGACATTGTGCCCATCTCCACCTGTCCCCCCAGGCCCTGGTCATTACTCACCCTGTTGATGTTGTGTCATTTCCTATTGAGCTGTCTCCAGACTCCCAACTCCTTGCGCCGTCTCCACCCTGATGACTGTGGCCTCCGTTTCATCCAGCTCCTCATGTGCCGCAGGACTCCCACCTCCTGTTGACCGTTGCTGCCAGCGGGTTTGTGCTTGGTTTGGCTTTTCACATCATGCCAGCGCCTCTTGTCCTCCTCCATAGACCTCCTCGACACTCCACCTGCATTCACGTTTGTCATCTTGATGTTCAGTGGGTGGTAGTGTTCTGTCACCTCCGTGACGCTGATCTGGTTTTCCTGCGGACTGCACCCCGTCTGCCTCTTCCTCTTCTCCTTGGCCTTCCCCGACCATGAGGTTCCTTGCGGGTGGTCTGTGGGGCTTGTGGGGTTCGCATTGGCCTCTGCACTCGGTCGGGTGCGTCCATGGTGCTACGCAGTTTCTTTTTTCTCCCTTTTTTTTCTCTGCTTTTATAGTGTATTTTCCCACATGACGTGTGGGAATTGCAGACCTGTCGCTGGTTTTTGCTGATTTTTGCGTCGTGCTTGGCCTCATCGCAACATTTTTTGCGTTCGTGTTTTGCTTTTTTGCAGCGTCGCATTGACTTTATCGCGGACATTTGACTCGTGATCCTATCGCATGGTACCGCCGACTTGTGAATACCACGTTACCACGGTGTTAATTTCCCACGACAGACTGCGATGTGTAAATTGCGTTAAGCTAATTTTGCAATGGATATCACACGTTCTTGAGAATATCCCCCTTAGTTGGGCAAGGTATCATAGGCAAGGGGAGAATCTCTCTCTAGTAGATTCCTACTTGGATATCTCTGCCGGAGGACGATCCTAATGTAGGGATCCACCCACTAGACACCTTGATCAGTTTTGAGTGGGGACAAGCCCACACCTTGCAGTGGGCTAGTGTTTCTTCTTCCCCCAGGCACATCAGTCTCCACCACCCTCCCCCAGGGAGCAGATAGGGAGTCTTTATTTCCAAACTGCCCCCCAGGGGGCAGAACGCTCATTAGACCCAGGGAGTTTTTTCTAAAAAATAGAAAAGGATGCAAACGGCCCATCCTGGCATAGGGTCATACCCTCAACCCCAAATTTGCAATTCGGTTTTTAAACTCTCCTGGAAAGCAGCTACTTGTGTGTATGGGCCTAGCATCTGCGACGGGAAAGAAGCCAAAACGCAATGTAGAGACATAACAGAAAACCTGATTTGCAAATGGAGGTGGCTGCAGTAATTGGGCCCGGGTTTGGCCGCCACCTAGAGAAGCCTACCAAACACAGACATTTCTGAAAAAGTAGACACCCAGGGGATTACAGAGTGCTGTGCCTCGCATGGAGACCACAACATTTTCTTACACACAATGCATACCTTGGCTAGGCCTAGTGCCATTTACACTGGTTCCTGTCATGGGCACTACGCCCTGCCACACAAGTGAAGTAGCGTTTTTGCAGTGCATTATGATTAAGAAAATGACAGGAGATTTGTGTGATGCACACCACCCTGGACTCCCCAAGGTGTTTAGTTTCCAGAAATATCTAGGTAGCGAACGAGGTTGCCTTTTGGAGCCTTTCTGTTGCAGGAGCTAGGCCAAACCACATAAGTGAGGTACTATTTTTATCAGTAGACATGTGGCAATGCTGGGTGGTAGGAAATGTGTCAACCCCACCGATTCTAGGACTTTCCTCGTAAATCTGGAAATGTGTCTTGTTCCATGGGTGTTGCGTGGGAACACCCACAGCAACACCCATGGAATGCCACTTTCACGCAAAGTTCTGTGTGTAAAGGGGCCATATTTACAAGGACAGGAAAAGCCATGCAGGGAGAGGGAGGCACTGTTAGGCAACCAGGGTGCATACTATGTGGGTAACACCTAGACATGAATGAGGTACATCCCCTAGATAAACTTAAGGAACCTAGGCTGTATTTCATTCGGACCCCCTAACCTTCTAAACAGTGCCCTAGAGGCTCTGTCAAGCAGCTAACCCGTATGACACGTGCGGACCATGGAGATGTGAAGAAATCATAACTTTAGTTGTGTATGTTCCTAGGAAAATGACACTAGCAAATGTTAAATGGCTGTTCTGTGAAAGGGAATAGTTCTTATGTTTAAGAAATGATGAGGCAGTGCTCAAAGATAATCACAGACATCTTAGTAATGGTGTATGGGTTTGACCAGAAGCAGTGAAAGGTACAACCAAATGATGATCACACACGGCCCGTTATTGGTGTATAGGTGTAGCTGGAAGTGGTGAAAGGCACAGCCCAAGGATGATCCGAACACCATAGTAACATATCTATGTGTCCCCTCTCTGAAGGGGTGAAAGACATCACCCTAGGACAATCGCAGTCTCCACAGTAACACTTACGCAGAAACAGTGATAAGGTAGCATACAGGAGTGGTGTGGTTGGAAACCACAGTGAGTAGGCACCAACTTGGTAAACCTATGGAAGAGGTACTTGGATTGTAAGGATAAAGTACTGTGTCAGGGAAGTACAAAGGAGATATGAGAGTTAGCGACAGGATTTACGGCCCAACCTTGATGCAACATGTCTAGATAACAGAGACGCCACAGGAAGATGCCTTTGATCGCTCCTCCCTTCAGCTGGATGCCCATTATGCACACGCTGGAAGCAGGCTTTAAATAAGTAATGACATGAGCATAAAGGATGGTAGACAAGTGCGTGAGTGAAAAAACAAAGGTAGCACTGGATCAAAAACCATTGATGGATTAACATAAGAGAAGCAAAAGGTGATCATAATGAAGTCAACTGTGAACCATAGATCTCCTTTCATCATTTGACCAGTGAATCCTGGGGATGTTTTTTCAGTTCAGCTGGGGCTATCATCAGTGACAAAAAGAGCAGCTATTCAACTAAAGATGTTGAGAGATCAATTATTCTGTGAATATATAGGCATTCCGTACGTAAGGAATAGGATGAGCTGGAGTAGATACCAAAGTGTGTTGACTTCACTTCAGAACCTGCAGAATCTGTCGTAGACGTTTAGCGTCACGGAAGAGCCTGGACTCAAGAATGTATGCCTCTGAGCATGAAGCAAAGGTAGAGGCTGAGGAGTTGACAGCAGGAAGTTTTGGAGTGCAGGATAATGATCTGCTTGGTAAATTCCACAGAACGCCATTCATTTTGGCTAACGAGCTGAGAGTTGACGCAGTACAAAATGTGGACAATACTCAGAGGGCCGAATAGCAGACTTATGTAAGCATGGCTCTAAAATAAGTGGGCCAGTCTTTTGTAGAATCATGAATGCTGCAATATGTTGTGGGGGATCCCTGAGTCAAGGACACAGGTCCTGCGTGTCCCAGCATATCTATGTGGCCAGAGAGAAGAGCCTGCTCACTGTCATTCACTCTCTCAACTGGATCCGCAGCCAAAAATGTGTGAACATTCTGCAAGATTGCTTACATGATTGGCTGAAGTAAGGCCAGTTGATAACAAGGGGATTCTGTATGTGTGGGGTGGGGGTTAGTTAGTATACAGCGGTTTAGTTTGCTGGAATTGCTGATGGAGAAGTACTCTTATAGTAGGGAAGATATTCTAATTATAATCAAGGTGCAAAGGAGAAGGCGGCATAGGATCAGACGCTGTTTTGCTTTTGCCCATCCAAGCCAGTTACGCTATTTAATATGACGATTGCATATTATGGGAAGAAAAGAGAGTTAAAGGATGGATATCTTCCCAGTGTAGAAAGGGTAACACACTGGTAAGTCTATGCTACTCACCTTGTAAATCAACACAAAAGTGTGTGTCTGCAGAAATGTGATGCTGATATCTCAGTGCTGAATGCTGAGTGCTGAGTGTTGGGTGTCCTTGATGTTTGCAGATGATGCATGGTGAGGACATGATGGGTGTTAACACTGTTGACTAAAAGAGCCCATACATCTTCTGTGCATCAATATATCTTTGCATTACTTTTGCAATATCAAATGGAAGTGATGGTCCACAGGGTACTCCCCAGAGCTCTATGATCAGAAATTCTGGTCTTGCTTTGAAAATATCTGCCCATCAAGAGTAAAGCAATTCTTACGCAGTCATTATGTGAGAGGCACAGATTTAAATTGGGATACAGAAGCTATTGTTGTATGTGCCAGAGCTTTTCTGATGACACTTGTGTGTTACATACAAATCAAGCTTATTGGTGAAAACACAAATGCAGTAGCTCTTTAGATGGTTTAGTTGCAGGGCTTAGGGCCTAGAAAACTAATGCTTTCAATGGTGTAAATAGCTAACACAGTATACAAGATCGCCATCTTTTTTGAGAAGCAGGTTGGTATTAGTCAGGCTAACAAAAAGTAGCAAAGAGGAAACTCCCATTCTGCACTCCATGGAGCTACATGTAGTGAGCAACTTTACAAGGCCATCTTGCTCAGCACAGAGCACATGTGGAAGGAACCTGTTCAAAACATTTGCTTGCCTTTTGGATGTATGTCTGAGGTGTTGTTTGTGCTGTGATGCAAATACAAGAGACAGCACAACACCTCCAACTTCCCACTCTATACACAATCAATGAAGAAAAAGGTGTAAGGGAACCCAAAAATGTGGGCGAGGCAGAGAGCAAAGACTGGTTGTTTGCAGAAAAAGTGTCCAGCTGCATAGCTGGAATCTTTTTATGGTATGTGGGGATAGTACATTGCTTGGCATAAGGGAGTTAGGGATAATAATAATTATTCAGCCTATAAAATTAGGCTGAATATATTATAGATATAGGCATTCAGAAGAGTTTAGGCTAAATCATTAAAAATAGTAGGGATGTCCTGCATAAAATGCTTTGTGGTGTTCCCACGCTCATCTTATTATAGATTATAACTGCTGAGATTATGATTATAGTTCCCATCATTTTGATAAGTAGGTATGTGTGTTAATTGTATATAATAAATAACCTGTTATAAAACTGCACCAGCTGTGTGTGTCTACTGTCTTCTGGGGCCAGGGTGAGGGTGAGGGTCCAGGTTTCTAGAAATAACCTCTGCTGATAGGAGTATCTCTGAAGGGGTTGTCTGACTCAAGACATTTTGTATCTGGATGAGTCTAACTGGTCATGAAGAAGAGTGAGAGCCACCTGTTTGTTTTCCCTTTTCTGAAGGGGGTTCGTGTCTTCAGAGCACCTGTGCAAGACTTCAAAATACCTGAGCACAACGTGACACTCTTCAAAATAGGACTCTACACACTTTAGAATACCGTAAATAACATGAACAAAGCTCAACACTCATTTACAAAGTAAAGAGGAATATTTATTGCAGCAAGTTCCGACATATCAAATGGCAATAATAAACATGTAAAATAAGTGCATGTAGTGACATCATCAGATATCATCAGTATATCATCTTGGTCCCCCAAAGAAGGTCGAAACGCATTGGCTTATATGTATAGGAGGACTAGAGCAACCAAGAAAAAGAATACGCTAAATAATATGCATTTTGAGCTTGACTGAATAAGCTCTAGAATAGAGTTTGAAAATAAGACTCTGACCTCGTTAGCACCCATGAAATAGACAGTATTGAGTATACAAAATAAAAAGATCCCGATACCGAACATAAATCAGTAGGATAATAAGTTTTAATGGAAATATTATCTTTTGATAAATTGGAAGTATATGTATAACAATGTTTGATGTCGTTTTTATGTGTGTAAAATATTATTTGTGGTTAGTGACAAAATATATGTACGTGATCTAAATATTGTTTTTTTGACAACCTTCTTGAAATTTTGTATAAAAAACGCAGAGGTGTATATGCTAATGTACTATGTGAAAAGAACCTTCGCTGAAAATAATCAAAAAAAGAATTGAATTG
The DNA here is from genome assembly GCF_964204655.1 of Triturus cristatus. NCBI lineage: Eukaryota > Metazoa > Chordata > Amphibia > Caudata > Salamandridae > Triturus > Triturus cristatus. The sequence goes on from NC_140588.1 coordinate 1,044,479,001, forward strand.
GGTTAATAAAAAGGACTACTGTGGCACAAATAACGTTTCATTTATGGTTTCAGAGGTACTCTTGTTTAATTATTATTCAAGTGATTCCAGCCTCTGGACCTCTTAACCGAATCACCCACCTATTTATGTACGCGCAGACCCACTGGTAGCATTTAGCTTATAGGCCCGGGGTATATGGTATACCACTTTACTAGGGACTTATAAGCAAATTTAACATTCCAATCAGGTGTAAGCTAATTTCACCATGTTTAGGAAGTGAACACAATTACTTTAGCACTGGTTAGCAGTGTTAAACTGCACAGAGTCGTAAATCAAACAAAAACGAATTCTGGAAAAATAGAAGGGGTGAAGGCAAAATTTTGGGGTGAGACCACACTAATCAATCAATCAATCAATCAATCGGAGGTTTTAAGCGCACTGCTCACCGTGAGGGTCTCAAGGCACTGGGGGAGGAGGGGAGCAGCTCTGGTCAGTCGAAGAGCCAGGTCTTGAGGGTCTTCCTGAAGATGTGCAAGGTGAGGGCGCATCTGATGTTGATCGGGAGCTCGTTCCAGGTCCTGGCCGCAATGTAGGAGAAGGTTCGTCCACCTGTTCTATCTCTGCTGATGTGCAGGGTTTCGGTGAGGGCGAGGTCAGGGGATCGGAGGTTTCTCTTCGGCTACGTGGAAGGAGATTCTGTCGTTGAGGTATTGGGGACCCCTATGGTGATGCATTTGTAGGCGTGGGTGAGTATCTTGAAAGTTACTCTTTTCTCGACGGGGAGCCATTGGAGGTTACGCAGGTGCTGTGTGATGTGTTCATGTCGAGGGATGCCGAGAACCAGTCTGGCTGCAGTGTTCTGTATGGTCTGGAGTTTGTGTGGCAGAGATTTATTGATTCCCGAATAGAGGGCGTTTCCGTAGACCAGTCTGCTGGTAAGGCTGACAGGTATAACAATTCATTCAAGGGATACATCAAAGAAAGAGTAGACGGGTTAGCCTTAAAAAGTCATTGGAGCAGGTGTGGCCCCACCTACTAGTTTAATCTATGTCAACCTGCCAGCTACGAGCCCACCTTACAGAATGTCAACGTGCCAGGGTGAGGAGCAGTCTCTATGATGAACCATGCTACCTCTGTGGGTGAGGTCCTCGTCTCTTAATTTAGACCAGTTCATAGACGGTCAAACAGTCCTCCCTTCCAACTACGTGACCATACTTAAGGAGTTTCATCTTCGTGCCTATGAACCAAGGGGCAATAACAAAAGAGAAAAGGGTGTCATTTCCATTGCAGCCTCTTGTTCGGCATCTAGTTGCAGACAGGTGTTAATCATCTACAAAAATACACCTATGTTCCAGTGCAAAGGTAACTTAATACGGGGGGTGTTGGCACTTGTTAACACAGAGTGGGTCGCACGGTTACACGTGTCATGTATGATATTTAACTGATGAAAGGGCATACGTTATTCATAAATTCAGGCTGTCTCCATATTCTGTGTATATGCCCTTTTTGATTGTTATGTCATCTATTGTTATGTGTGCTTGCAGGACATAGTGGTTGGCAATTCTTTGCACCTCTGGTGCTCGAAATGCGGCCTATTAACCTGCAAACTCTAACATTATAAACATGGCCCAAGGTGCTCTCCTTTGACCAGTTACCGAGGACTCAACCCAGTGAGTTACTATTCAGAAAATACATGGCTCTTTCTCTGCTGAGGCAAGAATTTCACGTCTAATAAACAGAAAATAAAATTTAGTGAACAGATCCTACGAGAAGTAGATTGCCAATTTGTCCTGGGACTTAGGGCCACTGGAATTATGTTACTGTGCGGCCGCATCGATTTTTGCATAGGTAAATATTTGCCATATAATCCATCATCTGCTTCATAATCTGCAGATTTTAACCGAAAATAATTTGTTTCCAGCTCAAACGGTTCACAAGTTACTAAAAACACAGCAACACGTGTTACGGCGCAGTGGAAGACCCTTTGCAAACTTGGACTGGGCACCTTTCTGTCGCTTATTGCTATATTTGGGTGCTAGACTGGTACTAAAGAGGTGAAACTAATCCCCAGACAGTGTCAACAATTACAAATTGACAAAATAATGAAGTAATACTATCAGAAAATATTCGGCCTAATTTCCTTTCCTTGCTGCATAATTTACTCAACCCTGCCGCATTATTTGTCCCTCCACTGCCGCATAATTCCAGTGGCCCTGGCCTGAGTACACAGAAGAATCAGCCCTCCCTTGGTTGCTGTCTGTATTATAAACTACAGCTATAATCGGGGCCCCCTGCTGCCCTCCTGGAAGCTACGCCCCTGCCTACAAGAGGTGCCTCCTGGGGCGTAACACCGCGAGACAAGAGCCTTGCACGCCTAGAAAGTCACCGCCCATGATTGAAGGCACCTTTCTGCGCGTTCTGACAGCGCCTCCTGCTGACGGAACACTGTCACTACCTAGAAGCCCTGCTGGAGCAGTTTTCGAGGAGGGTCCCTTTCCACAAAGGGTAAAATCACACTGTAGTATCATGCAGTCATAGAGTGACGTGGGGGCGCTGTGCGCGATGCCGAAATAAATAAAAACATATAGGAAACGACAAGGTCACCTGTTGATCTTGGGTTTTTCGGCTCTTTGTACTTTTGTGTAATGTAAGAGATTGTTGCAGTGAGCACATTTAGCGAGTCAAAGCCCTCCTAATGAATATTCACGACTTCCAATTTAAGGTAAGTGCCTTTTCCCAAGAGAAGCATGGATTTAACTATCTGGTCCTGTCATCTGGGGTAGAAAGAGACAAAAGGACACTCAAGCGTTGCTGGGTTTAACACTTTTAATTTCTAAATATATTCCACGAGATTGCTGCATTATGCAGTTTATTGCTAAAGGTATCAATCATGTCTGATTGTACGACGCAGAAGGCAGCACCTCCCTTTAACAGGACAGCTGGGGGCGCGAATTCTCAATGTTTATGTAATGCCATATTTGTCAATGGAAACCCAGGAAGGGAGCCCTCTGCAGATATTAAAGACAGATGCTCTGGGTTTCGGGGGGTGATTCTGATACTTCTGCTAAAAATGTGCGGGCTTTGCACTGTTGATGCGAGACTGCGCTGCGTGAGTGCTTCAATAAACAGCACGAGGCGACCCAGCCGCGTGACCCGGAAGTACGAACTCTTCGCCCTTGGTCCCGGAAGTCTGACCTTCAGGAGCAGCTGTGGAGAACCTTTCTTGTTGGCTGCTTGTTCTCCATTTTACAGTCTGGTCGTGGCCTTTCCATCTAAAAATCAGGTAAGGGGCCCAGAGTGGTGATGATGTGAACATGTTGAAGCTGTACTACCGCCACATTCGCAAAGATGCTGAGGGCACACCTTCTCGGCGGGTGGCAAACTGGAATATCTTCCCAATGATCTAGGCAGGCTTGCAGGCAGAGATGCCCATAAAGGCCCTATTCCAGCTGCCCTGGTTTTAACGTCCAGGCATGACCCGCAGTCTGGGGGAATCCGCTGTACTGTGTATTTGTGGCCTTCTGTACTTTCATAGGGCAACACTTTTTGGCCAAATTGGTGGGCTGGTGTCTTCCACATTGGCTAATACATGTGTCATTAATGGGGCATTAATCATGCATCAATATCCCTGGGCTGTCATATTTTCAGAAGCTATCTGTAGCAGGTATCGCATTAGCCAGGGAGGTATGCCCCCCCTCACACTTTACCATAGACATCTGTGAGGGATTGGGCAGGTTTCCACCTGAGTTGGAAGAGATCCTATTTTGCTGCACCCATTAGCCTTGAAGTGAATCTGGGCACATCCGAGATTATGTGGCATTGGCCAAGGCAACAACTAGTTTCTTGGCTCCAGAATCATTGTTGAGTGTCACCCAGTGCATAAGCCCACACTCCACCAAGGTGCACCACACACTGTCTTACATCAGACGCATAAAGAGAGAACCAGATATGGAGCTAACTTGCTGTTAGTCATCCATTGCTACATGCCTTCACTGGCTGCTTGACAAACACTGCGAGACGCAAGGCACTGGGAACACTTACAGAAGGAGAAGAAACATAAACACCCTACTAGAGTCCACTGACCTCAACCTTCAAACTGCCCACTGAGACTGGCAGACACCCAGCAGAGGAACCTTTCAATCACTGCATGCCTACACAGACCAAACCAGACCTCACTCCCACCATTCAACCACTTGTGAAGTCACCAACACACCACTGAAAGCGCTGTGATGCCATATTATTAGCAGATAGAGCACTATATTAACGCCAAATAACAATTTATATTATCTAATCACGTGATAGGTCTGTTGTGGCCACTCTCAGAAGTGAGAAACTATTAGAGGTCAAGAAGGTGGCCCAGGCACATAAGATGAGTTCACATACATGGACCGCGAGATGGGAAGTAGACAGTGCTTAATTTGTAAAAAAATAAATAAATAAAGAAGTGCCAGGGCCCTCCGCAGAAGGCCACTGCAGCTTGCACCTCCCATTGCCCCTGCCAGTGCTACCAATGACAGTAGCAACACATCTACTAACCATCAAACTCCTACAGGAGTGACAATTGAGACTATTCCAGGCCCCCAAAGCTATAGGAATGGCTTGGGCAGCAGGGATTAGTCTATTTAAAAGTTTATTCAATTAAAAAACAACTCTTGTGTGCACATGTTTAATTTAGACAAACAGCGCCATCACGTGGCAGACTGTCATAAGTACCGGTGCTGGCAAATAAGGTCCGGTGCTAAACACCGGAAACCACCAGCTCAAATTAAGCACAGGGAGTAGGTTCCACTGGTGAGAGTGGGCCCGCGGCATCTACAGTGTCACAGTTATGGCTACCACTATAACGTAAACATAAAGCACAGCAAGTTGTTAAGGTGTCACTAGGTACATCCTGGGACAGGATGGTCCCCTGCAAGGTTTTGCGAGCCTGCACCCCTATCTTGAGTTACACAACTGAAAAACAAGATATTTCGGTTATTAATGTTCAGCCTACAAGACAACCCTGTGTGTGTGCTGGAGCATTGTATTTGTACAGGTGCTAAAGACCCAGAGTGGTGCTGTTCCATATGGAGGGAAACTCCAACCAGGCTTGGCTTTTCACATGAGACTGTTGTCATAGTGCCAATATCGGCACACTCCCCAGCCCTCCCACAGCAGTAATTGTAATAAATTAGACACAACACATTTTGGTGGAGAAAAATGCTGCAGGTTTATTAACATAACAATACGTCAACATGGTGGGTTAACTTGCGGGCGATCCCAGGGCAGGCAGCCCCTCGCCGCCTGCCCACCTGATGAGCCATAAAACCCGGTGGCCGTAACCAACCGGTGTTTGTCCTTTTGGGGGAGGGGATAGCCCCTCCCTCCGGTGGACCGCCAGTCCGTCCCTTACTCACGCCCCTCCCAGCTAAAGGGGGGCAGAGCGTTGCAGGCAACCCCCAGTTGCTCGGGTGCACAACTGCCCGTAGGACTAACGGGGCGCTGTCACTCCTCCAGGATCCCACGCGAGGACCTCCCTGGGGATAATTGGCTTTAGCACCCTTACTGTGCTCCTGTAGAGGGTACCCTTCTGTACCTTACAGCCTTTGGATCGCCCTGTAACTCTGCCAGAGCCTTGGTGTGGCCCTCGCCACCCCAGGGCCCCCCACCATTTAGCTCTACTCACTTACACCCCGCTGTTTCCAAGGCCTCCCCCAGATCCAGCAAGAATAAGTCCATACCCAGGTGTATTACTAATACGTCAGGCGGAGAGTCGCCCCCCCCCAGTCTCTGAAAGACCCTCTTCATCACGCTATTCCATCGCATGTCTGGTGTCCCAAGCCACATTATCCTCGTGGCTGTAAACCTGTGCCTCCATTTTCTGTAATCCGCCCACTGAGATACCCTCTGGACTCCAGAATGACCCATCACCCAGACCGTCTTTCCTGGCAAATAGAGATGTGGAGGTTTGAAAATCGATTTATTACACAAAACACAGCAACCACAATTACACTTGCACACAATTACACCAAAGTAATACACCGACATTTATGTCGCAACCCTATTTTTCAAAACTACCACACTTCCTTGATCCGTGTTTGCATGGGGTCCCTTATGGTCGTATGTATTTTTTATAACAGTTGGACTCCCAACGCCCCACCAGCTTGATGCGTTCCGCCGGCAAGCCCGCCTGGAAAGCCGTGGTCGCTGCCCCTATTCTGAAAGAGTGGCTGCAGAACCGTGTGCCATGGATCTTTTTGCCTGACAGCTCTAAACACATCTCCATTATACGCTGTACCTGATACTTGGTCAAGGGTGTACAATCAGCGTGCATAAGCAGGTTGCCTACTGTCGCGGGGCGCAGCGCCAGATAAGACGTGACTAGGCGCACTGGACAATACTTGGCGATCTCTAATTTGTTAAGCACGATCACCCTCCCTTCCCCCGCCTGGTCCGTTTTTGATCTACGTAGCCTTACGGTGAGGGCCCCGCCTCCCAACACAGCATCTTGCTTGTTCAACATCACCCCGACGTGTCCTGTCTTGACCTGGCTACCAGTTCCCCCATTCTAAAAGCCCCAAAGAAGGCCTGGCTAAAGGTAGCCACGAAGAGGGCCTCCTCGAAAGCAGAGTGGGTAGCCCTGCCCACCCAGTCCAGCATCCCTTGTAGCGTTTGAAATCTATGGCTTACCTGTTGTCAGGTGCTCGTAGTTCGCTCCTGGCCCAGCCTTTGAGCGCCGCCCGGATCAAGAAAGACTTGGTGGGATCTTATTGCCCCCTTAATCTAGCCTGGTGGCTGATCGCCGACAGGTGTCCCCCAATCCACGGTTGGCTCTTACCCTGGTCCTTGGCCCACGAAATGAAGTCCTGAGTCCTGCTCTCCAGGGATGACCTCCCTTCTTCCCATGCGCCGGTTACAGTACAGAATTTTCCCACACACGCCCTGTACCGCTTGACGTCCTAGGTACTAAGGACAGCTCGCCCATCCCCCTCAAGCGCCTTTCAGATTCAGTAGGAACTAAAGGTGTGCTGGAAAAGGGGTCATCTCCTCCCTCGCTCTCGGCCACGTCTCCCGGAACCTGTGCCACTGAAAACGAGAGAGAGCATCAGCCGTTATGTTCTGCACCCACTGGATATGTTGCGCCCTACACTCGATGTTAACCAGGCACACCCTCACCAGTTCCCTCAGTAAACACAAGACAAGCGGGCAGGATGCAGACTGAGAATTGATGGCCTGGACCACCGCCAGGTTGTTGGACCAGAAAAGGACCCTACGTGCAGACAGAACAGAGGGCCATAGGTGGAAGGCCACCACTATTGGGAACAATTCCAGTACCGTAATGTTGGCCGTGATCTTCTTCCTGCGCCACACATTGGGCCATCTCTGCGCGCACCACTCTGTGTCCAGGATGACCCCAAAGCCCACCCTGCCAGACGCATCCGTGAACAAAGCGGGTTCCGGAGATCCCGCCCAAGGTGCCCTCCATAAGACTACGCCATTGAAGCTTTCGAGGAAGCTTGTCCACATGCTCAGATCTTCCTTCATCCCCTTGCTTAGCCTGACTAGGTGATGCTTCCTTTTGACCTTCGCAGTTGCCCTTGCGATCCTCCGTGCAAAAACCCTCCCCGCTGGAATTATCCTGGCGGCGAAGTTGAGCTTGCCCAGAAGGCTCTGCAAAAAACCCAAAGTGACCTTCTCCTCCCCTATGGCTGACTGGATATGCCGTGCAAGGTCCTGGACCGTGTCTGCTGGGAGCCTGGATTCCCCTGCTAAGGTGTCAAGTTCGATCCCTAAAAAGGTTAAAACTTGCGCCGGACCTTCCGTCTTCCCTGGCGCAAGAGGGACCCCCAAATGACTGGCCAGCCGCTCGAAATCCCTAAGGGCATTGCTGCAGTCCTGAGACCCATCTCTCCCAATGAATAGGAAATCGTCCAGGTAGTGAGTCACCCCTACGACCCCATAGCCTGTCTGAAGAGCCCACAGAAGGAAGCTACTGAAAGCTTCGAAGCAAGCACAAGAGACTGCGCAACCCATGGGCATGCACCGATCGTAAAAGTACCTGCCTTCTAGCTTGAAGCCTAGCAGGTGTTGGCTGCTTGGATGCACTGGTAGTAAGCGAAACGCCGATTCGATGTCCGCTTTGGCTAACCAGGCGCCCTTGCCAGCCCTCCTGACTAGGTCCAAAGCCACGTCCAGTGTACAATACATGACAGAACAAGCGCCTTCCTCCAGCCCATGGTTGACCGAGCCCCCTTCCGGGTGAGAGAGGTGGTGGATTAGGCAGAAAGCCCCAGGCTCCTTCTTGGGCACCACCCCCAGAGGGGAAACCACAAAATTCTCTAGGGGCGGTTGCAGGAAAGGGCCCGCCACTCTCCCAAGTGCTCTCTCTTTCTCTACTTTTGCCCAAACAACTTCTGGCAGTTCTTTGGCTGACCTGAGGTTATCGGCCTCCCTTGCCCCTTCGGGTCCCACAAAAGGAATTATGAAACCCTCGCAAAATCCTGTTAGGAGCAACTGACTGTCCTGTGTGAGGGGGTACTGTCTGAGGAGAGGTAAAAGGTTTGACAAACAGACTGGCGAAGGGCCCTTAATAGGGCCCTCATCTACCTGGTGCTGGCCTCCTGTGGGAAGTGAGGGGGATTGGGTAGCAAAATCTGTGTGGACCAAGAACTTACTACCTCGGGGGAGGGGTGGAGGAAGGACCCGGGGGCGGGAAAGGTTTAAATACCTTTCCCCCCGCACCCCCTCCTACCGGAAGTGACGCCACGCCAGGGGACCCACCCGGGTCCCCTCAACACTGAAATGCTGGTGAATGTGCCATCCTGTGGCACTAAGGCTGGCCGCCCTCTTAGGAGGGCACCCTTCGTGGGCCCGGGGCAGCCTGGCAATCTTCCAGGTCACTAGATAGTTTTTTTCTTTCCCTGGTGGCACTCGTAAAGTCTACCATCCTAGCTCTCTAAAGGTCCACTAAAGTGCCATGAGCAGGCGCTTTGCTGGCATCCTGAGTGTATGGCGTGTGTGCAAGGAGTAGGAGGTGGCTGTAAAATGAATCTGTGTAGCATGCAAATGTGAGTGGTTATTAGACCAGCGGAATCCATGTTGGATTTTCCCTGGGAAGGTGTGGCACAAGATGGGCGCTGGATAACCACCTACCAGGTGTGCAAAGTGAATTGCTGACATTCCTGAAGCTTTTGACATTGAGAGATGAGAGGATGGAGACTGGGCTCATATGGAAATGCAGCAGTGACATTTCAGCAGTGGATCAATAGAGGGTGTGTGGAGGTGGAGACAGCTGTCTCCTTTGTAGTGCAGGAGGCACCATTCTGTCAGGGCCGGCCTAGAGGTGCTACTTGAAAATACTGGTGGCTGTCAAGAGAATGGACTTCTCCCTTTGTTGTCTCTTGTTTTCAGCACTTTCCTTAAAGATCTCCCTCATGACTCCCTGCTGTGGGACTATCACCTTAAGACTAAGACTCTGTCTTCTCTGGAGATGAGTGAAACACACATCGAGGGAACCACCAAAAATCAGTTCAAAACAGTGAACGTGGAATTAACATTTCCTGTCTGGAGAAGGATTGAAAGAAAGAACTTGAAACCTTCTCAAGATGCTTCCAGGATTTCTCCCTGCCTAAGAGTTGACACTTCACAGAGTGTCAGGGAGGCTCTCGAGATCCTGGGCTGGGGTCGCTGACAGCCACTTTTCCAGGTGTGAGGCGACCTCATCCTAAAAAGAGTCTACTTAGCTGGCTGAGAGAGGGCAGTGTAGGGCAGTACTTCAGGAGGAAGTCTGCCGTTTTGAGAAGCTGATCTGCAAGGTCTTGGAAAAGGGACCTGTCCAGAATAGTAGACTGACTTGACAAGCATTGCAGGAGCTGCCTGAGAGCTGGAGTGGGTCTCGCTGCATGCCCCATATGTGCCTGATGCTCTGCGTTTAATATTCTAAGCATGACTATGTAGTATTTTCCCTTTGGGGCCCACTTTGGTTCTCCCTTGGTTACTTGTATTAGCAGCTTTCAGCTGCTTTTACTTTGCACAGCCACACATTACATATTTGTTTTTTATGGCATAATATTGTTTTAGAAATACGGTGTGCATATTTTTTGTTATTTAGTGGCTGTTAGACCTGTCTGCTTCTGAGAGTCCCCTCACACCATGATTTATTTTGTTCCCCCGTGCCTCCTAAAATTTGTCGCTTTTTATTTGTCTACCAGGACCTTTTTGTGTGTTGTCCCATGGGGTTAGATGCTCCTTGACGCTCAGTTGCTCACCAAGTTCCTGGCACCTATGTACAAGGCGCCTGACGGAACCGGTGGCATTACACACTGAGGTTGTCAACCCTAAAATGGTGGACACCATTGTCCCCTATGAGAGTGACTCCCATTGGAGTCCTTCTGACCTCTGCCCCTTTGGAGGTTTTGGCGCACTTTGTGTAACCTGCAAACCTGACAGGAATCCCCTCAGAAGTTACAAGTACACAAAATGGCTGCCTTAGGAAGCCCAGTATGGTGGCTCCTAATGACCAAAAAGACACCTTGGAAGGGCCATGTCATTGACACAGCCAGGGAAGGTTCTAGAACCTTCTGGCTCGTGCTGGCACCCCAGGGCACTGGCTATACAAGGCCCAGTCCCTGGCGGCCATGATGAGAAAAAAGTGGAGAAGAGAAGAAACATAGAAGAGGACTTGACACCAGATTGACACCTGCCCTGTTCCCCCCCCTGAGGCAGCTGATAGCGCAGGCAGAAGTGCAGCCGAGGTTGTTGGCATGGACCCTGACTGGCGTTCCAGTCAGAAGCGCGAGCAGTGACCTCTCGCCTTCAGCGCCTGGCCAGCGAGTGCCCAATTGCCCCTCAGAGACTTTGGCCATAGTTAGAGCCTCCCCCAGTGGTGAGATCGCGACTGCGACCCTTGACAGGGCCCCTTTAACTTAAGTGCCTCCTGGCGGGCGTTCGGACGTCTCCGAACCCACTGCCGTCGCAGCGCTGATCGTGGACAGAAGGTGAGGTGCTGCGCTGGGGCGGGGAAAGGCTGGCCTTCATTTGGGCGAGAGTACCGTCTCTGCCCTGCCCGAGTGACTTGGGGACTGTTGTTGTGGGCGGGAGCCCCCCCCGTGAGTGAGATCGGAGGGAGGATCGCGGAGCCCCTGGGACCCCCCTTCGCCCTTGGGAGAAGGGCCATATCGACTGGAGCGCTTACCGGCGCAGCTAAAGTGAGGTGGGACCGTCTCTTCCCCTGAAGTTGCCGCATTGTTCCGGGACTGAGGTGCAGGTCCAATTTTGAACTGTGCGCGCAGGTAGTTTGACCCCTCCGGCAGCCCGTTCAACGGTCTGAGGACTCGTGAACTGAAGCCGCCTTCGGAGACCCCTCCTGCGTTGACAGAAGCGCACAGACTCCTCCGGCCGCAGTAGTATTAAACCGGCTGGCCGCGGAGTGTAATTGCCGTAGTCATTGTATGTCTTTATCTTCCAGATACACGCGCAATATGCTTAAGTGCAACTAAAGGATTATCACGAGTATCTTGCGCCCAGAGAGCCCGAACCCGTGAACACTTCAAAAACTGTAAGAGCGGAGGAGCCTAGCGCGCAACCAAGATGGCCGCGTAGGTGCGAGGCTCCCGAGGACCTCCGCGACCTCCTACGTTTATCCTGTCTTCATCCTGAATCGGTTGAGGGGACTGTGTCGGTGAACCTGAGCCGAGGTGGTACCCGTTTTCCGTTTTTGAATCGGACCCCGTGTGCCGTGATGAGCATCGACTGAAGTTTGCGGCCTGCTCCTCTCCTGACCCCGGACTTGAGTTGGGGGGTGATCCAGTGGAGAAGTGAATAACAACGGCGGGACGAGCCTGGCGAGTCGCGTACCCCACACTTTCACTTTCACTTTTGAGTCCCCTTGCCACCATCGCGAGTGGGATCACGGCGCTTCTTTGTGTGGTGGTTGCCTCACTGGGGGATCCTGCCTGCCTGCGGGGACCTGCTCCGCCTTCCTGAGGTGACCTCTGGGGTCCTCGGCCTCGATTGCTCGTTCTCCGCTGCATGACTCGTGGGGGTACGAGATACAGGACGATGGCCACGAAGCAGGATGGAGATCGGCTGAAGGCCAAATCGACCCGGCGTGGCGCCGCACTTCAAGTCAACATTATGGATCGCTACACCCTACCGAAAGGTTCTCCCGGCGGGTCGTATAAGTCTCCTGAGTGCCCCGCGGATGCCCCGGATTTGCCGACGGGTCTGACTTTGCAGGACGTCATGGGCGCCATAGCTGAGATGAAGACCTCGGTGGGTCAACAATTTGACACCCTGGCGCACAAACTCGACGCGGTTCTCATCGATGTCAACCTTGTTAGAGCAGATCTCTCCAAGACAAATGACCGGGTTGACTCTTTGGCCCATACCGCGTCGGGCCTCACGACTGAGGTGGCGGCCCTCCAGACGGAGGTACGTCGGCTCCGGCAGGCCAGTGCGCTCACGGATCGGCGACTGGAGGACTCCGAGAGCAGGGCCCGGAGGAATAACATTCGCATTATCGGGGTGCCTGAGGGACTGGAGGATTCGGCGGCGGATCTCTTTGTGGAGGATCTGATCTCTAATCATCTCCAGCCTCGAGGACTGAGTAAATTCTTTGCGGTGGAGAGGACCCATAGAGTTCCTGGCGGCAAGCCGAAGGTCGGAGCTCCCCCGCGGCCTCTTATTGCCCGTATCTTCAACTTTCGGGACAGGGATGCGATTTTACAAGCTTCTAGACTGCGGGGGCCCCTTAAGCTGGAGAACATGGAGGTGAACTTTTATCCTGATTTCACGCAGGCGGTCCAGAAGCAGAGACTGGGTTTCATGGGCGTCAAGCGGCGGCTTCGAGATATGAACTTGAAATACGCCATGCTTTTCCCGGCCAGGCTGCGTGTGGAGTCTGAAGGTCGCACTCACTTCTTTGACCGTCCAGAGACGGCCGGGGACTGGTTGGACACTTTGCCTAGGGGACATGATCGGGAGGGGATGGGGGCAGCGGGAGGTGAGTGCCCACCGGACCGGGTCTGAGGTATTGACACTGGGGCTAATTCCTGATGATGCCACTTTTCGGCCATGCTCAGGGTTTCTTGACTGTCGTGTCTTGTTCCCCCTCCATTGGAGGTTGTGGTGTGTCTCGAGGGGGTTCTCTTTCCTCCTCTAGGGGGTCTTTGTAGTTTAGTTCATGCAGGGGCGACAGGCACACTGCAAGTTGGGGGGGCTGTTTGGGCTCATGCAGGGGTGCAGGGAGGGGGGAGTTTTGTTTGGGATGTTGGGTTGGGGTTGGGTATTATTTGTTTGTACCACAAGGCAGAAGTATTGTTGTGCTATATCTAAAGTGCTCTCTGGGGGGAGACTGATCGGTTTTGGCTGTGATGGGGGTAGGGGATTGAGACTTCTTTCCTGGAATGTTAATGGACTGGGGGACAGGATAAAACGGGGGGTGGTCCTGCAGTTTTTAAAACGGATTTCACCTGATATTGTATTCTTGCAGGAAACACACCTTATTGGTAATTCCTTCCGTGCTATGAACAGGCGGGGCTATCGCCTTGTAGCTCATTCGGGCTTCACCTCTGGTTCGAGGGGTGTGGGCATTATGGTTAAAACCTCGCTCCCGTTGGAGGTTGATGAGGTGCTCCATGATGATAGGGGACGGTATACGGCTCTGGTGGGTAGATGGGAGGGTAAAGTGATTGTTTTGGTTTCTGTTTATGTCCCGCCGGGGTTGCAGACGACTGCTTTTGCTGATTTGGGGCGCCTTCTTCTTGGGCTGCCGGAGGGGACTCTAGTGGTTGGGGGGGATTTTAACGCTGTAATTTCCGGAACTGAGGATCGTCACCCACCCAGGGATCTCCCCCGCGCCCAAACTTGGTTGTCTGGCCTCTTGGATACCCTGGGACTGGTGGATTGTTGGCGGCTGAAACACCCTGCGCAGGTACAATACACCTTTCATTCCGGGGCTCATGGTAGTCTTTCGAGGCTTGATTATGTTCTGATGCCAGCGGCACAGGCGGGGAGGGTCGGGGAGGTGCGACATCTTGCTCGGGGTATTTCAGACCACTCCCCGCTCTTGTTACAGTTCGATATTGTCCCGAGGGGGGAGGGAAGGGTGGTCCCGATCAACCCCTGGTACCTGCGTAACCCCGCAATTCGCGCAGATTTGATTAAATCCCTTGAGCAATATTTTGGAGATAATGTGGGATCTGTGTCGTCTGCTGTTTCTCTGTGGGAGGCGTTCAAGACGGTAATCCGGGGGGAGGCCCTGTCCCTCATTTCCCATTCCAAGAGGCGCGAGCGGGAGGAGGTGACCCGTATCGAATCTGAGATAATTGAGTTGGAGGGTGATCTGGATTGTGGTGTCACGGACGACAAACTGCATGCTCTCAGACTCAAACAAGCGGACTACAAGGCTCTAGTCACCGAGGCGGCCAGGGGCCTGAGTAGGGAGCAACAGGGGCGACTGTGTAATGTGGGTGATAAGGCTGGAAAATTGATTGCGTGGCTGGATAAAAAGGAGAGAGCGAGTCGAGTTGTCCCGTCGGTTGAGAGACTGGATGGTGTGTGTGTCACTGAGCCGGAGGAAATTGTTGATTGCTTCGCAGATTATTTCCGCGGGGTGTAATCCCCGGTATCTTCTCGCTCGGAAGAGGATTCCCACGACCTGCTTAAAGATATTGCGTTGCCTTCCCTTTCGGAGGAGGATAAATTGTTGATGGACGCGGCTCCGACATCTGAGGAGATTGCCCTCGCCATACGTTCAGTCGCCTCTGGCAAGGCCATGGGTCCTAATGGCCTTCCCATCGAATTGTACAAATTGCGGCCGGATACACTGGCTCCGCATCTCCGTGATATGTTCCTCGCGGCCCCTTCGGCGGGTTCCCTCCCGCTGGACCAGCGTCTAGCCACTATTGTGGTTATTCACAAGGAGGGGAGGCCGCGGGATCGGGTCACGTCTTACAGGCCCATTTCGCTGTTGAATGCGGAGCCGAAAATTCTGGCCAAGGTACTGGCTAATCGGCTGGTCAGCGTGGAGTGCGATCTGATCCATCAGGACCAGTCCGGCTTTATCCCTCATCGCAACACCGCGCTTAACTTGCGGCGTCTGCATGGGGTGCTCTCGAGGGTCCCGTTCATACGTGAGCCAGCCATTTTGGCGTCCTTGGACGCCACTATGGCGTTCGACACGCTCGAGTGGCCATATATCTGGGCGACGCTGGCGAAGTTTGGGTTTGGCCCGGGATTCATTGGCTGGGTGAAATTGTTGTATTCCGGACCGCTGGCGCAGGTGGTGGTGAATGGTAGAGTATCGGCTCCTTTTGAATTGGGCAGGGGCACGCGGCAGGGTTGCCCGCTGTCGCCGCTCCTCTTTGCGCTCGCCTTGGAGCCCCTAGCGGAGTGGCTGCGGTGGCACCCTTCGATTCGTGGTCTCCGATGGACTCCTGAGTATGAGGATCGCGTCTCCCTTTACGCGGACGATATTCTTTTGTATCTTGCTTCCCCGCGTGAATCGTTGATTGTGTTAGTGGATGTACTGTGTTCATTTGGCCGTAACTCCGGCCTAGTCATCAACTGGGCTAAATCCTGTGTATATGTCCTCTCAGGGGAGGCTCCTATCCTCCCGCGGGGTTGTCCTATCCAGGTTGCTCCACAGGGATTTAAGTATCTGGGTATCTTTATTACCCTGGACTCTGCGGCCCGATATAAACAGAATCTACTCCCCCCCTCCAGCGTCTGAAGGAGGATGTGGCGCGTTGGAGGCGTTTGCCGCTCTCGCCGCTCGGCCGGGCGGCGCTGTTTAAGATGATGTCGTTGCCACGGTTCTTATACGCTTTACAAAACACGATGGACGTCGTCCCGGCTCGCTACTTTCGGGAGGTGGAGGGTCTGCAGCGCCAACTGTTTTGGGATGGGAGGCCGCGTATCGCCCTCGCGAAGCTGACGCTCCCGTGGTATGACGGGGGGGTCGCCCTCCCAGACATCAAACGTTATTACTGGGCCTCCCAGCTGGCTGCGATAAACCACGGGCTTTATGGGCCCGCCCTTAACCCGGCTTTTGAAATGGACAAATTGTTGTTGCCGGGAGGCGACTACAATCGTGCGCTCTACTCTAGATCGCTCGACGCACGTTTGACGGGTCCTACACGGGTCGCGGTACGGGTGTGGCACGCGCCAAACTTGGCGATGGGGTGGAAGGATCGGTTGACCCGGGCGACGCCATTGTATGTATCTGAGCGACTGGGTTGCTTGTGGACTACGAAAGGCTTCGAGAAGTGGGACACGATTGGCATCAGCAGGGTGGGCGATCTTTGGACGAGGGGGGGATTTAAAATGTTTGATGTGCTGCAAACGGAATTCCAGTTGCAGGACAGGGAGTACTTCCGGTATATACAGGTTCGTCACGCGCTGTGTTCCGTATTCCCGGATGTTGCGTCCATCCCGGAGTGCTCCCCTTTGGAAGATAGAGTGCTAGACGGGCATGTACCGGATGGCACTATCTCACTGATTTATAAAAAGCTCATCAACGATCGATCGGGACTGCTGGCTGGCCTTCGTGAGGCATGGGTTGCCGACGGATTGGAGCTGGATGACGAGGATTGGGTATTTGCGGTGGCCTCCCCGAAAGAGGTGGCCATACCGGCCCGCCTTCGTTTCGTCCAGCTCAAAATACTCCACAGGGTCTACGTTACGGGACCGGGTCTGATGCATATGGGATATGCCGTGGATGGGATGTGTAAGCGTGGGTGTGGTTTGTTAGGGACCTTCTTCCATATTTTGTGGGAATGTCCGGAGGTGGCTCGATTCTGGCGTGGTGTGCATGCGGTGTTGCAAGCGGTCACGCATGTGACGCTATTCCCCGAGGCTAGGAGATGTTTGTTGAACGTGTGGGAGCCGACTGATTACACGGTGACGCAAACGTGGTGGGTGACACTGGGATATATGGTGGCCAAGCGTGACATAGCACAATTGTGGGGCTCCCAGAGGTCACCAACGATTTCGGTATGGAAGGACAACATGGATTGGTGTATGTTTTGGGAAAAGGTGGTGTATGTGGCGAGAGGTAAGCCTGGGAAATGGGTGAAAGTGTGGGGCCCCTGGAACTCCTATCGTGGCGGGATTTGTACCCCGCCACTGACGCCTGACTTGGCGGCGGCCCAGTCTCCCTAGTCTGCTCGTTCCCTTGACTCTGTATCATCGTGCCCACTTTGTCTCTGTCCCTGCCCGTCCCCCCTCCTATTCCTGTAGGTCGGTAGGGTCCTCCCGAGGGGAGCACGTAATGTTGCTTAGACTTTTGCCGCCTTGTGGGTTTGTTTGTAGTTTTTCATTTAAAATGGAACCGCCATTTGGGAGGTTTGGGCAGTGTGGCCGCAAACGCTTCCTTTGATTTATGGGACCTTTACCACTTGCCGCTTGTGTTTTATAACTATGTTTTATGACCTCACTGTTTGCTAGCGGCCGGCCTGAAGGTTGTAGGCCCATACTTGTATATCTATTGCATTTTGTAATAAAGGTTTCACAAAAAAAAAAAACTGTAAGAGCGCGCATTCCGCATTAAATGGCAATCTAAATGTGTTTACCCTGAAAGTGATTAATTGGTGGCAGCGATACCAGTATGACCCTGAGATATTTATGTGAAACGATCGGTATCTAACTTGCAATGCAACTGTGATGTTTTGCTGATATTTATTCCAGTCATTGCTGATATTTATTCCAAATGTATTGAATCCTGATATTTATCCAGTATATTTATTTATTAGAGTCCAACCATTTATTCCTACGCAACCAGTACACAGCTAATCAAACCCATGTAAGAAAGGTGAATGTGATTAACTAATTGAACTTCTTCCAACCCAGAGAACTTTTACATAAACGAAACGTATTTATCTATAACAGTGGTGTGGTGTCCTTCTTTTTATGTGGTGTGCAGGGAGTTATTATTTGGTCATAGCCGGCTTAACACAACAGCCTTCTACTGCCTTGTCACTCGAGCCAAGCTACCCCCCTTTGTGCTGGGCTTGCCCATCGCAGGTCCAACATAAAATTGGTGGCAGCGGTTGGGATTACGAGCCGTGCTGTTGTGAACCTCATAATAATTCAGTGTGCATCACAGGTACACACCCGGAGTATTCTCCCAGCGGCCTTCTAATTCTGTGATTTTGTTTTTTTTAAATTCTTTCCTGGAGGTGGGTGGAGGTGATCCTCAGAGAAAGTTCCTATCTTCGTAACCTACTTCGGGGTGGTGGTCCACACTTTCAACTGACAAAAATGGAATTCAAAATGTCAGAGCTGGAGACCTATACTGTGGCACAGCTCAGGGAGTTCTGTCAGGAAAGGGGAGTGTTCGTTAGGCGAGGAGCCAAGAGAGAGGAGCTCCGTACTAGTCTGCGAGCCTGGGTGGAAGCACACACGGAGGGAACGGTAGAGGAGGAGGAATCAGACAGGGAAACTGTCCTGGAGATGATTACAGAATGTCCCCTGGGGGTGGGTGTGATATCTATCAGCCCCAAGGTAGCCTCACGGGAGGGCAGTAGTGTGTCATCAAGAGGGTTATCAGAAACCGAGTTAGCCGACAGGAGAGAGGAAAGACAGTTAAGGTGGGAGTTTGCCAAGCTGGAGATGGAAGGGAGGAGGATGGAACATGAGTTCAAGTTACGAGAACTCGACCTCAAGACCATTAATAATACTCCGGGGGGTGTCGAGTCCAAGGAAATTGCCATGGAGCCCAGGCCCCATTTACCAAAGGACGTAGTCGCCAGTTATTCCGCTGGGGACGACATAGCCAAGTGGCTGGCAGCCTATGAGGTCTCCTTAAGAGCCCATGGGATCCATGAGAAGCACTGGGGTGGTGGATTATACCGGTACATGCCTCCGACAGGAAGGGATGCCCTATTGGCCCTAGACCGGGAGGAACAGGTAGACTACCCCGCCATGAAGGTGGCGCTCATTAGGAAGTTTGGGTTGACCCCGGAGAAATACCGGCAAAGGTTTAGGGGTAGCCACAAGCAGAGCTCACAAAATTGGGTTGACTTCCTGGATTTTGCCAAGAAAGCCCTGGAAGGGTGGGTCCAAGGTAGTGAGGTGGAGGACTATCAAGGGTTGTATGACTTAATCCTCAAGGAGCATCTACTCGAGAAATGCCTTCCCGAGCTGAGGCAACACCTGGTAGACAGCAAACTTACTTGCCCCCGTAAGCTTGCTGAGGAGGCGGACATTTGGGCAAGTACCCGAGTGTCCACGAAGGGGACTGGAGGAGATTCTCAGAAGTCCGGACAGGGCGCTCCCCCAAGGAAAGAGGGGGGAGATAACAAGAAACAGGAGTTCTCCAAAGGCCCCCAAAATAACTTTAAAAGGAAAAACACCTTTTCCAACTCTAAGGCTAACCCGCAGAAGAACCCTAACCCTGGCCAGAGTCAGCAGCCAAGGGTTGTCCATTGCTTTGAGTGCGGTGGTATTGGACATTACAAAGGAGACCCGAAATGCCCAAAGAGACCACCCCCTCCCGCTGGAGGAAAGGCCCCGGGAGTCGCTAGTGTAGCGCTCGGGGAGGAGATGCCCTTAAGTGAGGGAAGGGAGTGGGCGGGAGTCACCTTAGTGTCCCTGGGTGATCGGGAGATGGTTCCAAAGATCCAGGTGCCCTCGAATACTACCAAGTATGGGCAGTGGGTCACCATCAATGGCCATAGAGGGGAAGCTCTGAGAGATACAGGAGCCAGTATGACTATGGTAAGGGGTCATCTGGTGTCCTCGGAGCAGGTGGTTCCGGGCGTACTTCATCCAGCCGCACTGGCTGACGGCAGAATGGGCCACTATCCTGTGGCCGAGGTTCCCTTTGAGTGGGGAGGGGTTGCAGGTCCACTTCGAGTCGCCGTAAGCCCCGCCGTGCCAGTCGATTGTTTGCTGGGCAATGATATGGAGCACAATGCTTGGAAGGAGGTGGAATACCGGACTCATTCGGAGATGCTGGGTACACCTGATTGGGCCTGTGTGAGTACCAGGTCGGCGACTGCTCGGGAGGAGAAGTCGCAGGGGTCAGAGTCTGGAACAATGGCCCACCCCGTAGCTGCTGATGAGGGAGCATGCCAAGGACAGGAGGAGCCTGCCTCGACGTCTGTGCCCCGTGAGACGGATAGGCCACCTACGGAGTTGGACCCGGAGTCCACGGAGGAGGACATGGTTCCGTTGGAGAACTTACCTATCCCCGCTGATTGGAGAGTGGAGGGAGGTCCGTCCAGGGAGGAACTGAGCAGGGGACAAAGGGAATGTCCCACCCTCAAGGGTCTGAGGCAACAGGCTGAAGCCCAAGCAGCGGGTAACGAGTCTGGGAACTATTGTATTTACTGGGAGGATGGCCTCCTCTACAGTGAACCCAGGGCGCCAGTGCACGGATTGTCACGGGCCCTGGTAGTCCCACAGTGTTACCGAGCCTTCCTGTTAGAGTTGGCTCATGAGATTCCCTTGGCAGGACTCTTGGGTCAGGACAAGACCTTTGCCAGGCTTGTCCCCCACTTTTATTGGCCTCGAATGAGGGTGGCGTCCGACGCATATTGTCGGTCGTGTGTGTCATGCCAAGCCAGTGGGAAAACAGGGACGAAGCTGAAGGCTCCCCTGGAACCACTTCCCGTCGTTGGCACCCCCTTTGAAAGGGTGGGCATCGACATTGCTGGGCCCTTAGATCCACCGACAACATCCGGTCACAGGTTTATCCTGGTACTGGTGGATCATGCCACAAGGTATCCAGAGGCAATTCCTCTGAGAACCATCACTGCACCGGTGGTGGCAAAGGCCCTGATGGGGATCTTTACCCGAGTGGGTTTCCCCAAGGAAGTTGTGACTGATAGGGGGACCAACTTCATGTCAGCATACATGCGGGCAATGTGGAAGGAGTGTGGAGTGACCTACCGGTTCACCACTCCTTATCACCCACAGGCCAATGGCCTTGTGGAAAGGTTCAACAAGACGTTGAAGGGTATGATCAGAAGTCTACCCGAAAGCCTGCGGAGGAAATGGGACGTCCTCCTACCCTGCTTACTTTTTTCCTACAGGGAAGTGCCACAGAAGGGAGTGGGCTTTAGCCCCTTCGAGCTTCTGTATGGGCACCCTGTACGTGGACCTCTCAGCCTGGTGAGGGACTCATGGGAAAAGTCTCCCCGGAAAGTTCCCCAGGACGTGGTGAGCTATATGCTGGCCTTCCGGAGCCAAATGGCTAAGTTGTGGAAGCAAGCTTCTGACAACTTGGAAGCCAGCCACGCAGTGATGAAAGCGTGGTATGACCACAACGCTCACCCAGTGGAGCTGGAGCCTGGACAGAAGGTGTGGGTGATGGAACCGGGAGAGCTAAGCGCTCTTCAGGACCGTTGGACAGGCCCATATGAGGTATTGGAAAAGATGGGCAAGTCTACCTACCTGGTGGACGTCAAGACCCCACGGCATCCACGTCGGGTGCTGCATGCCAATCGCCTCAAGCCCCACTATGAGAGGCCCGAAGTCATGTTGATCCTGGTGACTGATGGATCGGAGGAAGAGGACACTGAGTCTCTCCCCGACCTGTTGGCGTCTCAAAAAAAGGATGGGTCATTGGAGGGAGTGAAACTCTCACCATCCCTAACTCTGGAGCAGCAGGAGGAATGCCGCCAGGTCCTGGGGTCATTCTCTCCTCTGTTCTCCCTTGTCCCATGTAAGACCCATCTGTGTGTTCATGACGTGGACACCGGCGACAGCCCACCTGTGAAGTCTAAGTCTTACCGGCTGTCGGACAAGGTGAAGGCCAGCATCCGAAGTGAAGTAGCTAAGATGCTGGAGCTCGGAGTTATTGAACCTTCAAATAGCCCTTGGTCTAGCCCAGTGGTTTTAGTTCCTAAAGCTGCACCACCTGGCACCACGCCAGAATTGCGATTCTGCGTGGACTATCGAGGACTTAATTCGGTCACGAAGACCGATGCTCATCCGATCTCTCGGGCGGATGAACTAATTGACCGGTTGGGAGCTGCCCAATATCTGAGTACCATTGACCTCACAGCAGGGTACTGGCAGATTCCTATGACTGGTGGAGCGAGGGAAAGGTCAGCCTTCTCCACACCTGATGGACACTACCAGTTCTGTGTGATGCCCTTTGGGCTCAAGAACGCTCCTGCAACCTTCCAGCGGCTGGTGAACATGATCCTCACTGGGAAGGAATCCTTCTCTGCTGCTTACCTTGACGACATTGCTGTCTTCAGTAGCAGTTGGGAGGATCACTTGCAGCACCTGCAAGACGTTCTCCAGGCCCTGGAACAAGCTGGTCTGACGATCAAGGCCAGCAAGTGTCAGATTGGGCAGGGGTCGGTGGTGTACTTAGGTCACTTGGTGGGCCGGGGTACGGTGCAACCCCTTCAGGCAAAGATTGAGGCAATCGTGGCCTGGGAACCCCCCAAGACCCAGACTGAGGTCCGAGCCTTCCTGGGCCTCACAGGTTACTACAGACGGTTCGTGAAGGGTTATGGCACTATCGTGGCTCCCCTTACTGAACTCACGGCCAAGAAGCAACCCAGGAGAGTCATCTGGACCAAGGCTTGCCAACGAGCCTTCGACACTCTGAAACAGGCATTGTGCAACGCTCCAGTTTTGAAGGCTCCAGACTTCTCGAAGGAATTCATTGTCCAGACAGACGCATCCGACATTGGCATTGGGGCGGTGCTATCGCAACTCAATGAAGAGGGTCTGGATCAGCCCGTGATCTTCCTGTCACGGAGACTACTTCCCCGGGAACAGAGATGGAGTACCATTGAGCGGGAAGCCTTTGCGGTGGTCTGGGCACTGAAGAAGCTGCGACCATACCTGTTTGGTTCGCACTTCCTGGTTCAGACAGACCACCGACCCCTTCGTTGGCTCATGCAGATGAAGGGGGAAAACCCAAAACTGTTGAGGTGGTCTATCTCCCTACAGGGAATGGACTTTCGGGTGGAACATCGGCCCGGAGCTGACCACGCCAATGCAGACGGTCTCTCCAGGTATTTCCGCCTTAGTGTTGAGGACTCCCAAGGGGTTGGGTAGCTCTCCCCACTTTCAGCTGGGGGGGACGCGTGTTAGACCTGTCTGCTTCTGAGAGTCCCCTCACACCATGATTTATTTTGTTCCCCCGTGCCTCCTAAAATTTGTCGCTTTTTATTTGTCTACCAGGACCTTTTTGTTTGTTGTCCCATGGGGTTAGATGCTCCTTGACGCTCAGTTGCTCACCAAGTTCCTGGCACCTATGTACAAGGCGCCTGACGGAACCGGTGGCATTACACACTGAGGTTGTCAACCCTAAAATGGTGGACACCATTGTCCCCTATGAGAGTGACTCCCATTGGAGTCCTTCTGACCTCTGACCCTTTGGAGGTTTTGGCGCACTTTGTGTAACCTGCAAACCTGACAGGAATCCCCTCAGAAGTTACAAGTACTCAAAATGGCTGCCTTAGGAAGCCCAGTATGGTGGCTCCTAATGACCAAAAAGAAACCTTGGAAGGGCCATGTCATTGACACAGCCAGGGAAGGTTCTAGAACCTTCTGGCTCGTGCTGGCACCCCAGGGCACTGGCTATACAAGGCCCAGTCCCTGGCGGCCATGATGAGAAAAAAGTGGAGAAGAGAAGAAACATAGAAGAGGACTTGACACCAGATTGACACCTGCCCTGTTCCCCCCCTGAGGCAGCTGATAGCGCAGGCAGAAGTGCAGCCGAGGTTGTTGGCGTGGACCCTGACTGGCGTTCCAGTCAGAAGCGCGAGCAGTGACCTCTCGCCTTCAGCGCCTGGCCAGCGAGTGCCCAATTGCCCCTCAGAGACTTTGGCCATAGTTAGAGCCTCCCCGCCTCCCCCAGTGGTGAGAGCGCGACTGCGACCCTTGACAGGGCCCCTTCAACTTAAGTGCCTCCTGGCGGGCGTTCGGACGTCTCCGAACCCACCGCCGTCGAAGCGCTGATCGTGGACAGAAGGTGAGGTGCTGCGCTGGGGCGGGGAAAGGCTGGCCTTCATTTGGGCGAGAGTACCGTCTCTGCCCTGCCCGAGTGACTTGGGGACTGTTGTTGTGGGCGGGAGCCCCCCCCGTGAGTGAGATCGGAGGGAGGATCGCGGAGCCCCTGGGACCCCCCTTCGCCCTTGGGAGAAGGGCCATACCGACTGGAGCGCTTACCGGCGCAGCTAAAGTGAGGTGGGACCGTCTCTTCCCCTGAAGTTGCCGCATTGTTCCGGGACTGAGGTGCGGCTCCAATTTTGAACTGTGCGCGCAAGTAGTTTGACCCCTCCGGCAGCGGTTCAACGGTCTGAGGACTCGTGAACTGAAGCCGCCTTCGGAGACCCCGCCTGCGTTGACAGAAGCGCACAGACTCCTCCGGCCGCAGTAGTATTAAACCGGCTGGCCGCGGAGTGTAATTGCCGTAGTCATTGTATGTCTTTATCTTCCAGATACACGCGCAATATGCTTAAGTGCAACTAAAGGATTATCACGAGTATCTTGCGCCCAGAGAGCCCGAACCCGTGAACACTTCAAAAACTATAAGAGCGCGCATTCCGCATTAAAGGGCAATCTAAATGTGTTTACCCTGAAAGTGATTAATTGGTGGCAGCGATACCAGTATGACCCTGAGATATTTATGTGAAACGATCGGTATCTAACTTGCTATGCAACTGTGATGTTTTGCTGATATTTATTCCAGTCATTGCTAATATTTATTCCAAATGTATTGAATCCTGATATTTATCCAGTATATTTATTTATTAGAGTCCAACCATTTATTCCTACGCAACCAGTACACAGCTAATCAAATCCATGTAAGAAAGGTGAATGTGATTAACTAATTGAACTTCTTCCAACCCAGAGAACTTTTACATAAACGAAACGTATTTATCTATAACAGTGGTGTGGTGTCCTTTTTATTTGGTGTGCAGGGAGTTATTATTTGGTCATAGCCGGCTTAACACAACAGCCTTCTACTGCCTTGTCACTCGAGCCAAGCTACCCCCTTTGGGCTGGGCTTGCCCATCGCAGGTCCAACAGTGGCTCTTCTTGAGATTCAGTCTGAACATTACGTACAAGGTTGAACAACATGGTGCACTGTTTCCTTGTGCCCGGTCAGCAACATCTCCTAACGTTTTTAGACATAACACGGTAGTGCAGCTGCAGTTATCTAACACAGTAGTTCCTATCATCTAAACTGTGCCTCGCCCCTCGGGGGCAGAGAGGAGAACTCCAGCAGAGAGACAAGTTGTGGAACGGAGGCAGCAGTATAGCGTTAACTGAGTTTACGCCTGTAATGCGGACCACCTAAACACATATACCATGTACGGTGTTCGGCGGTTATCACAGAGATCACCTCACATTGTGAGGGTAGGCTTAGATAGATATATTACTTGCCATGGTTGGGTTGTTAATTGTCTATAGCCTTTTAGTAATGTTAATTGCTTTTCTTTCTTGTATATGTCTACTATTGCAGAAAACCTGCTTCAAACTAGACTACAATAGTTTCAATAAATATATTGTAAACTTCTTCATATCTTTCTTTTTTATACTATGGGCATGCATGAGTGTGAACAAAAGGTGATGCCCTGTTTCCAAGGCTGCCTTTGTGAGAAAATAAAAATTAAAAGATCACATTAACCGGTTCTGTCCCCTCGCACACTTTCCTTTCTCTGCTGCTCCAAAACAATTCTATACAGCATGCATTTTAGATACAGCATCCATTTTAGAATTCACTTCAGCTTGCCCAGGATCAGCCAGTTCACGTATCTCCTCAGGTTGCACAAGTTCTTGGTCAGTTACACCCACACATTTTTGCGGTTAAGCCGATTCTGAAAAAGGGCCCACCAGCCTTCTCTTTTCAGAGAAAAAAGGCTTATCTAGTATCTCTTCGAAGCCAGCTGGCCTAACATTCCCTGAGGCCCGCAGATTGTCACATATTTCAGCTCCCTCCAAGGTTGTCTGCTCATAACCTACGCACCACTACCTTATCTCTCAGGCACACCAGCTCCCCCACCCTCTGATAAACAAAAACCCAAGCTTTTTCCTTGAAAAGTACGTGTCTATCTGTGTTTTGCTTATGTGCCTTGAGCAATGCTAATTTGCAACATCTTTCTGCTACGAACTAGGAGGGCTCTTCCCAATATATTGTGAAATGTATAAAAACTGTATTCAGTGAATAAAGTGTCAGACCACTCCTGAACCTGCTGAGGTGAAGGAGCTCTCCCTTAACTCGAGTTAATGAATAAAGGCCCATTTAACTCTTACACCACGGACTCCTCAGTTCATTATTTCATTTATATTGATAATTTATAGAAATTCAGACCTGGTAATTAATTTATTTACCACATTAACTGGCGCCCGAACAGGGACGCTCCCCCTTCCCCACGCGCCGGAGATCTAGGTCCGGTCCTTGTCCCTTCCAGACCCCCCCCCGACGGACTCTCAAGTGCACAAGAAGCGGGGGTATTCCTGCTGACTCCCTCGCGGCGAGGAGGAGACAGACTGAGACTGAACATCCACACGAGGCGGTGAGGAAGATTGGCGGAGCGTTCCAACCCAGAGCCCGACCAGTGAACTTGTCGAGTCCGAGGTTTCCAGAGTCCCGTTGTTCCTCAGTCCCCTGCGCAGCGCTCCAGTCCGATGACCAGGTCTTCAAGTTCTGCTTCTCGGTGAGTACTACTGGGAATGTATAAAGACGGGTTCTGTGACAGAACACGGTAAAGTTGCACTGGCTCCCCAGTGTATAAAGATATCAAGTATATTGTTTTCATAATTCTCATCTTTATAAGGCCTAGTTAAAACACCGTAAAATGCCTTTATTTTCCAAATTACGAGGATTAAGTACCAAGAAAAGTTTATTAGAACAGGCCGTTCCGGTCCCACCTAGAGATACACCTGGACATTTCATGTATACTAAACATGGTATAGAAGGGGTAATGTTTTTGGAACTGTGGTCAGATTATACAAAGGATCTAGAACTCAGACTCAGGTGGCCCCCTACAGGTACGTGGGACATGGAGTGTTTTATGGCAGTAGAAGAACAGTTGTGGAAAAAGAAAGTAAGGCCTATACAAGAAAAGGCAATTGAATTATGGCGCAAGGAAGCGCATAGGAGATATCAGAAAGAACAAACGAAATTTGAAAAAGGTAGGAAAATGTCAGAACAGGCTAAAGAAAAGAAATTACAGGAAGAGGACGAGAGAGTTATTACTGAACAGCGAGAAAGAGAAACAAGTGCACTTGTTGAAGGGATTTATCCCGTTCTGCCTACAGAGACTACTAGTGAGGAGATGTGCATCCAAGACAATATGAAAAAGGTAACAATAACTCCTTCAGAGGATTTCGTGTCCTCTTACTTAATAGAAAGTCCCCCGCCTTATGCGGTTCAACGACAAGCCCCGCAACAAATACCACCAGTACCGGTGGGTGACCAAATGGCCACCGCTCCTCCCCCAGAAGATGTTAAAGTTGGGACAGAGAATAAAATTGATATCCCGCTTTTGGAATGTCCCTATGATGAATGCCCCGGGGAGGGTAGAATGGCCACAATATCTTATAGATTGAGACAGGCTCTAGACGCACTCCAGATAATTCCCAACAGTAAATCCCAATTGGACGCAGTTTACGATTTCGTTCGGACTGGCCAAAATGAACAGGCCCTGTTAACAATGATACAAAATAGAAAAGTAGTGACCAAACAGACCATGTTACAATTTGCGGTGACCTGTTTTTTGAGGATATTGGACTACAGTAATCACAAGGCGCCCAACCATTTGTTGGACCTAAGTGACTTACTTGAACAGTCCAAGTTCACCAAACGCAAACGGCTAGATGAGTTGGTAGTACGATTGATAACGGGCATCCATACCATCCATCAAGATTGGGAAAGACAGGAGAACGTCTCGGAAGAGACGAGTGGTGAGGAAGAAGAGGGAGGGAGAACTACTGTCGTGGGACTGGCCCGTAGCCATCGTCGTCCCCCTCCCCCTCATATCTCAACTGAATACAAAAATACTAGAACGGATACCGTTTCCGCTAAACTGTTCCAGTGCACTGTCCAGTCATTGGAGCACTGGCTCGAGGACGACCCGCCTTTCACCCCACATGAAAAAGAAATAGCACGATCAGCCACTGATTGGATTGCCCAGCACCAACTTTATGACCCTGATATAATAGGACAGATCTTCCTCTCCCTCTCCCTGTCTGACCAAAGAATAGCGGGTATGTTCATGCTACAGCATTTGGCAACATTATATGAAAAAAGATGTCCCCCACCTAAGGCAGTATATCACTTATTACGTGACTGTGCAGATGGTTTTTGGTCCACATGGGATGAAGAATTCATTACTAAAGTTTTGGATTTGAGACAAAGTTATGTACAGTTCGAAATTGAAATGTCCGGTATAAGCACTTGTGACAAGGGACAATATCCTCTACGAGAAGTACACCCGAGGGCAGGCCCAGATGGCGTTTTTGAGCGGGTATGCTGGAGCAGGGTTTTCTGTTGAAAATTTATCGAGTTTTAAGCTCCGGTTTTGTCTATAAGTCATAACTAAAATTATTAATCTATAATCGATAATTATTGGTTTTGTGAGAAACTTTGACTAATCAATATTATTAACAAGAGAAAACTACACGTGGGAATGCATATATGTTGCTTAATAATATGTGCAGTTATTTAATATAAGTGTGCTATTTGTTTTGTGTTAATGCTTTTAAATAATAACGTGTGATAATGCTTATTTATGTCGCAGATGGCTAGTTAATTACATACACATAAGGGTATTAGTGGGAATTAACACTGTTTAATCATTGCGATGATGTAGTAACGTTGTTTGTGTTTCTTTCAATTAAGATGGTTCGTTTTGGCCTAAACAAGATGGCTGCCGTTTACAGCCTGCACTCGAGTGAATGTGAATATGTCAGAAGGCCTTGCTGAACATGGTTGAAAGTCACCTGACCATGGCTTCTGCTGGAAGTTTTGAAAGTTTCCGTGATGACAGCAACTTTAGGCAAGCTTCCAACTGTCCTTGGAGGAAAAGAAAGCCACAATGAACTTTGTGATTACAGCGGTGGCTTCGCTATGGTTCCGAGGAAATGTATTCATGAAAGTATCTTTTGCAAAACTCGAGTTTCCTTCTTCCGTCTTTTTATTTTTGTGATTTTTCCGAGCGGAGGTTTTTACAAATGTTGCAACACAACATCCTTTCCTGCTCGTTTCGCTTGGTGATTCAATGAACATTTAGAATTTTTTATGTTGCTTTATTTTGCAAGTTCTATTATAAATATTGTTAGACTAGAGAGGGTCTAAGGCCACTTCTTCCCAAACCTGCGTTGGTGAGGATCGATGCTGTGAGGACGGCGACTTGGGAGACTTTACTGAGAGACCTGTCCTGACCCATTTATGACATTTAGCTAGAATAGGTAACTATGAGAATAATGATTTTGCTATTGATTGACTTTCATTTAAACTAATTTTAGATAAAAAAACATCATTTGAATTACAGTGTTGGTGGTTATTTCTTGTCGTTTATTGAATACTCTAATGTGATTATTGATGTTTAAATCATGACTCAGGACAGTATCAATCTGATCGCATTGACCTTACTGTAGATACAGGGTGTTTCAGGAGTTTCTCTCATAACCAGTGCTAATAGAGTAATTGAGTGTATGTTAGTGAAATGGGCCCAAGCGTATGATGAGTGCATGTGCGTGTATCTGTGAAATTACTCTATCCGTGGAAGTAGGGAGAATTTGTATGCCCTGATCTGCAGCAATTTCCTGGTAGCAGAGTAATGGTTTTGATTATTGTCTTGATCTGATTAGATTGCTTGTACATTGGCTTTTTGATTCATTGATTATTGATTGATGTTGGTATATGTACTAATACTATATGTTAGGTCATCGTTTTGAGTTTTATGTAGTGCTTCTGGAATTTGGGAGCTGGTGGCAGTTCCGTAGTAGGGCAGAGGGAAGTGTATGCTGCTCTCGGGAAAGACGGGATTGTTGGTCCTGTACGTATGCAGGAAAAACGTGTGACAATTGAAGTTGCACGTCACATTGTCTGGGTTCGGAATCAGTGACATCGTCGTGTGTTACTATTAGGGATATATTTCTGGTATAAAAGGAGTGTGTATGGTAGCGAAGGTTATCTGTGAAACTCTGGTCTTAAGTCCCAGGGATCCGTAAGGTTTGCCGTTAAAGCTTACCGCTGGAGAAGTAATAGGTATTCTCTGAGCTTGTTTGAAGGACTGAGCAGAGGTGAACACTGCTTGGTTAATGTGTGTTATAATTCTGTAGTGGGGCAGATTGTATGCTGTTCTCGGAAAAAGCAGGATTCTGTGTGTATGTACTACATTTTCTTGTATGAAAGTGCGTGAATGTATGAGCATTTAGTTGATTGTAAGACTCTTTGGAGCAGTCCTAGAGGAAACAGTTAATGAATGCATGTTAGAAGGGCAGAGTAGAGGGATGTGCTACTGTGTCAACGAGAGTATTAATTCCGTAGTGGAGCAGAGATAAGCGCTGTTCTAAAGAGAAGCGGGATTCTTGTGAGGAAGATTTCTTTACTATTCTGTGGTTAGCGAAGCAGGCAATGGAGATGTTTATATGTTGTAACTAATAGATTTTGTAGAATTTGAAACGAAGTCTACTGAGAAGATTTTGTAAAGGAGGGGTAGACGAGTGACAGGAGACAGAGCAGAAGCTGCAGTCAGCGGCTGCTGACGTCATACAGACCGCGCTCTGATTGGGTAGTGGATCAGAACAGTGCTCGCGCTGGGATTGGTGCGTTGGTGTGAGCCGCGCAGGGATTGGAAGGAATACAGAGTGACGTAGACGCTCCAGGATTGGTGCGTTGGTGTAAGTCGCGCTGTTATTGGACAAAATATCGTATTGTACAGTTGTGTTACGGAAGGGATTAGAAAGTTTTGGTAAACGCCAAAATGTATTACCAAGAGGAGAAAAAGAAGAAATCCTTGTTCGGTAAAATAAAAAGATGGTTCGACAAGGATAAAGACATTAAAACAAGAGAGGGTGAATTGTTACCTCCAACGAAAACGCCTGCATCCTTCATGGTTGCGAGATATGGGTATCATACTTGTATATGGTTGGAGAACTGGGCTAGGTATACTAAGGAAGATGGTGTCTTAGCATTCCCGGAACATGGTTCATTTAATATGGCCGTGTTGAGAAATTTACGGGAGAAGATGTTGTGTCTTGATCCAAGACCAAGGCCGACACAGTTTGAGGCGTTGGTGGAATGGGAGGATGAAGTACATGAGCGAGAAAAACAGAGGTCTGGAGGCAACTATAGGCATATGTTTGGGAGGAAATATGATCGTGAAACTCATCATGATCGAATGAGGAGATGGCGAGATGCTAGTATGACAGAAGGATTATATCCTATGAGGGCAGTTGACGAGAAGGAAGAAAGGAAGGGTACAGAAAGAGTTCCTGAAGCAGAAGTGAAAAGGTATGGAGTTAATGATTATGAGGATGAGGTCTTGGATGACATGATTTACAAGAGACCACCTCCATATAGACCAGAACCAGAAGAGAGCACACCAGTTGCTACTCCAATAAGAGATACTTTGCGTATCATTAAGACAGAAGTTGTGACACCTGATTTAAAAAATGGTAGCTCTTTCAGAGAAAGGGAGAGAGAGAATCGATGTGGTGACGAGAATACAAGAGAATTAGCCAGAACTACATCTGAGCTGACTGAAAAGATTAGAGAGCTGACGAAGAATTTAGAAGCTGTTACGGTGCCTGTAACCATAGGTCCGGTTATGCCTATTTTTGATAAGCAAAGGACGGGTGAGAATGGTTTGATGGTTCCATATATAGGGAATAAATTAACAAGTTTGGCTGGTCCTTCAGGAGAGTCAGGAATAAGGACAGAAGGAGGTGATTTGAGACAGTCAAGACATGACACATGTGGTGAAGGATTAGAGGTGCAGTCTAATTCAAGATTGGATACTAGTGATACTAGTTGTTCAAGGATGCCGATTTTGGAACCACAAAGGATGCCAGAGAAAGTGGTTGCAGTGAAAAAGTCTACAGAAATAACAGCTGAAGATTTGAATGATTGGTTGAAAGTTCTGCAAAAGAAAGAGAAAGATTCTCAAGCAGTTGATATAGCCAGGTTGCGCATAGAATTGGAGGAGCTTATTGCAGGAACAATTCCTACAGATATACTGAAAAACCATCATGATGGAGAGTTGTTATTTATGTGCAAGAGTATCACCTGGAGGGCTAAAAGTACACATGACAGATTAAGAGCAAGAGCGATTGAACAAGGAGTTGACATGGATAAGGTGAAAGCTTTGCAGAAGCCTTACAGGGTGGATTTCTCTGACAAGGATATTGAGAATCTAAATGGTGCTGGCAGAACAGGGCAGATTAAGGAAATGATTGCCTTATTGCGAAAATGGGGTGATGTGGAAAAATGGAAGGATAGGTGG
Organism: Triturus cristatus; assembly: GCF_964204655.1. NCBI lineage: Eukaryota > Metazoa > Chordata > Amphibia > Caudata > Salamandridae > Triturus > Triturus cristatus. The sequence goes on from NC_140588.1 coordinate 1,044,511,391, forward strand.
TACAAGAAAAGGGAAGAATCAGTGGACAGGACTTATTCAGCATTTCCTGTGAGAGAAAAAGAGAAAACAGTGGATGCTTATCCTATGAGAGAAATACCTGGAGGAGGATATGTACATGTTCCATGGACCAGACAGGATATTTTATCATTTACAAATGATTTCCCTCGATTGAGAGAAAAGCCCGTCGAGTGGTATAGGCAGGTAGACAGGTTTGTAAAATTGTCAAAAGTGCTGTGGATTGACCTGAATAGTCTGTTTGATATAATTGTTCCAGCAGACTTGTGGGCTGAGTGTAAAATAGTTGTAAGTTGGCCTGCTAAGGAATATCCAAGAGATCCAAAAACAGGAGCACCAGATCCAGAGGTAATGAATAAATACGATCAGGTAATTGTATTCCTGGAAAATAAAGTACCTCCAAAAGAGACAGACTGGGTTAAAATAGATCGAACACATCAGGAAGCAAAAGAATCTGTTCATGCTTTTTACGAAAGGCTGATACTGGCTTTCAAACAGTTCAGTGGAGATGAACACCTGGGTGACAAGGATTTGAGTCATTTTGTATACAGATTTGTATATGGCCTGAGACCTGAGATTAGTGAAAGAATTCGTGAGCATACAGTGGACTGGCAGAGTAAGAAAATAGATGAGATCCTGAGACATGCAAAGTACTTCAGTGATGAAATTGAGGCAAAACAGAGAAAGCTAAAAGAAAAGGCAATGTGGGCACAGGTGAAAGTTGCGGAGAGACAAGAAGCACAGTTGGTGGAACAGGCAAATAATCCAGGGAATAGGCCCAGATATGTAGGGAAAGGAAAGGGAAATTTAGAAGAGGCGAAAAAGAAATTCCCGTGCCACAACTGTGGTCAACTGGGACATTGGAGATCCGAGTGTACCAATCCACCATTAGTGAGTAATGAAAATAAATCATTAAATCAACAGGTGCAGACTGAGGGGTGTAATCATCAGCAGCAACAGCAGAAGGGTGTTAAACAGCAGAGTCAAGAGCCAAGACCGCCCTTGCCGCAGAATAGAGGGTCCCAAAAGTACAATCAGGATTCGGGATTCTACAATGATGAGCAGGTAAACAAACAGAGGTGTTCTAACCCGGTACAACAGTATTGGTTAAAGAATGAAGGGAGTGAGTCCGAAGGTGATTATTGATGGTGCCGAAGAGAGGAGGAAGAGTGCATACTTGGTGCAACTCTAGAAATAGACCAGGCAGGACCATTTGTAGATGGGAAAATAAATGAAGAAAGTGTTACTTTTTTAGTAGACACAGGAGCGACGAGATCAACTGTCAGGTCAGCCGATATTAGAAACCTTCCTCTCTCGGATGAAGCAATCCAAGTAGTTGGTGTAGCTAATACACAAATCAAGACACGTCTTACTGAACCAGTAAGAGTAAGAATAGGGAAATTTTCAGACATGCACAGGTTTATAGTTTGTGACACTAGTCCAGTGAACTTGTTAGGTAGAGACCTGTTGTGCAAGATGAATTGTACAATTTTCTGTACTCCGGATGGAATAGCTTTTGAAACACCAGATGAGGATGTTTTGTACCGAATGACTCTAGATAATAGAGAGAGTGAGATGGTTGGTACATATGCTGTGTTCAACCCAGAGGATTTGCCTCAAGAGCTGAGGGACACAGTGAAAACGACAGTTTGGGATTTTACTGGAGAAGATGTGGGATTGATGAATAATGTAGATCCTGTGAAAATCTCAGTGAAAGAGGGAATTACTTATCCTAATATTCCTCAGTACAAAATGACACCAGAAATAATTGAAGGAATAACTCCTATTATTGAGAAAATGATTCAGCAAGGAGTTTTGAGAGAATTACTGAGTAGCCCGTGTAATTCACCGATAATGGGGCTAAAGAAACCTAATGGGAAGTTCAGGATTGTACAAAATTTGAGAAAGGTTAACAAAATTGTAGTGGCATGTTGTCCCATTGTGCCAAATCCTTCAGTGATTTTGTATCAGATTCCTCATGATGCTGAGTGGTACACGGTGATTGATTTGTGTCATGCTTTCTTTTCAATTTCATTGCATCATGACAGCCAGCCGATTTTTGCATTCCGGTTTGGCCAGCGTATTTTAGCATGGTGTCGTATCCCACAGGGGTATACAGAGAGTCCTTCGATATTCAATCAGTTATTGAAAAGGTCATTGGAAAGTTTGATCATGCCTGAAAGCTCAGTGCTAGTGCAGTATATCGATGACCTACTTGTGGCATCGAAGACACGTGAAGCTTGTGAAGTAGATACCATAGCTTTACTGAATCATCTGGCAGATGGAGGATTAAAGGTATTTCCAGCCAAATTGCAATTTTGCAAGAAAGAGGTGCATTATCTTGGACACAATATTGAAAAGGGTCTGAGAAAGGTGACCGATGACAGGATCAAAATTATCAGAGGAATGAGAGCCCCAATGACCCAGAGAGAAGTGAGGATGTTTCTGGGGATGGTGGGTTATTGTCGTCAGTGGATTAGTAATTTCTCCCTGATAGCAAAGCCACTGATTAAGTTGACAAAGAATGAGGTGAAAGACCCATTGGAACTAGATGGGGAACAAATGGCAGCATTTGAGGAGTTGAAGAGCAGAATGTGTGAAGCACCTGCTTTGGGAATGCCAGATTATGAAAAAGAGTTTGAGTTGTACTGCAGTGAGAGAAATGGATGTGCACTTTCAGTGTTGATCCAGAAGCATGGACAACTGAGAAGGCCGATTGCGTACTTCTCATCGACACTTGACCCTGTAGCTGTGGGTTTACCAGGTTGTCTGAAATCAGTAGCTGCTACATGCAGAAGCTTGGAACAGAGTGAGGGTATAATAATGGGATATCCTGTAAGGGTATTCGTACCTCATAATGTGGCAATTCTTTTGACAAGAAGCAGAACTCAATATATGTCACATAGTCGGCTGACTAAATATGAGAAAATCATTCTGGGAGCATCAAATGTGACTCTTGAGAGATGTGTGAATGTGAATCCAGCAACATTATTGCCTGATACTGAAAATGTGGGTGTAAAGGATGAAGTTGATCATAATTGTTTGGATGTGCTGGATTACTGTACAAAACCGAGACCAGACATAAGAGATCTTCCATTGCCTGAGAGTGATCATGTGCTGTTTGTGGATGGATCATGTCTGAGGAATGATGATGGTGTGCTATGTGCAGCATATGCAGTGTGCAAAGTTTCAGGAGTTATGGAGGCTTCGTCATTGAAAGGAGTGAAGTCTGCTCAAGTTGCTGAATTGGTGGCATTGACGAAAGCTTGCAAAATTGGGAAGAATCTGAGAGTGACTGTGATGACTGATAGTTAGTACGGATTTGGAGTTGTGCATGATTTTGGCCAGCTTTGGCTACAGAGAGGTTTTTTGACGTCGAGTGGGACTCCAATAAAGAATGCTGAAGTGATTGGGAAATTGCTTGAGGCGATACAGCTGCCTAAAGAATTAGCAGTTGTAAAATGTGCTGCTCATGGACAAGGAGATGATTTTGTTACACTTGGTAATCGTTTTGCCAATGACATTGCACAATATTGTGCTAAAAACAATCAATCGATCAATAAGGCACGAGAAAAGGAAATGTCTTTGTGTTCTGTGATGTTTACTAATGTCCTAGAAACATGGGATGAAGTGAAGCAGTTGCAGGATGAGGCAGGAAATGAAGAAAAGAAAGATTGGATTAAGGCAGGTTGTGCCCCAAGAGAGACAGATCATGTCTGGATCTATAGAGATGGTAGACCAGTCATGCCCAACTCGATGTTGTCGACAATGGCAAGAATGTATCATGGCCAGGGACATTTGGGAAGGGATGCGATGATCAGGTCTTTTAAGCAGATTTGGTATAATGCAAAGTTCAGGTTGATTGCAGAAAGCATCTGTCAAAGATGTTTGATTTGCCAGCAATTTAACACTGGGAAAAAGACAGTGGTGAGTCTGGGAACGATAGGCAGAGAAGGTGGTCCTTTTACAAGAATGCAGATTGATTTCATTGAAATGCCCCAAGTGAACAGATTGAGGTATGTTCTAGTGGTAGTCTGCTTGTTCTCGAGATGGGTGGAGGCCTATCCGACTAGGAGGAATGATGGAATAACAGTGGCAAAGTTACTGTTAAGAGAATTGATTCCTAGGTACGGGTTTCCAGTAACGATTGAGTCTGATAGAGGTGGACACTTCTATAATGAGCTCATGAGTTTAATTTGTGAAGCATTGAGCATACAGCAGAAGCTACATTGTGCTTACAGACCAGAGGCTTCTGGTGTTGTAGAGCAGATGAATGGCACAATCAAAAACCGAATTGGTAAGATGTGTTTAGCCACTGGAATGAAATGGCCTGATGTCTTGCCTCTAGTGCTAATGACTATTAGATCTTCTCCAGATAGAACTACTGGTTTGAGTCCACATGAGATCTTGATGGGACGTGCAATGCGACATGCATTTGTGCCTGTCAATAAGTTGATGACAATAACTGATGACATGATTTTGGATTACTGTAAAGGCCTGGCTGACGCAGTTCATTCTGTGTTTCACCAGGTTGGAGGAGACGCTACCACACTTGAGAAGAAGCAAGCCCATGATCTGAGTCCAGGGGACTGGGTGAGGATTAAGGTGCACAGAAGAAGAAATTGCTTGGTTCCAAGGTGGGGAAGGCCAAGACAAGTTATTTTGACTACGACAACTGCAGTTAAGTGTGCCGGTGTGAAAAACTGGGTGCATGCGAGTCATACTCTGAGAGTTCCAAATCCAAAGGAAGGGACTGGTAAGGAGTATTTTGAAGAGTCAGATTCCAGTGATGATGCAGAGACTGAGCCAGTGAGAAGGAATCGGAATTCTGGAAGAGGTGAAGGAGAAAGAGAGTCAGGTGATTCTTTCTTTCCAGGAGAGGCTTCAAGAGAAACATTGAGAGTTTCAGAGGAGAGATCGGATTCTGTAAGAGTGCCTGAAGTTCTAACGAGCAGTGGAGTAAACAAAAAGGAAAGAAGCAATTCCACAGTGATTACATCTGAATCAGAAGAAGAACTTGAAAATCCACTTGAGATTACACCTGAAGAAGCAGGGTCAGAAGAAGTTAGAGAGGGACAGATTGCGGAAGACCCCCGAGGAGGTGTAGGGAACATTCCTGATAAGTTAGGTGAAGGGACAAGTAGACAGCAAGAAGATTGCGTGTCGGAGATCCGAGGAGGGACAGAATTAGGGAAATTTCAATCAGTGGTGGTAAAGACTGTGGAGCAAAAGGAAACTGCTAAAGAACAAGAGGCAAATGAGACAGAATCAGATGAAAGTGAGAATGAGAAATCAGAGGGTCGAGTTCTGAGAAAGAGAACTTGGATTGGAGAGAGAAATAATAAAGAAGTGAGACCAAAGAGAGTTGTAAAAGGAGATCTTTGGCCTAACAACAGGATAAAGAGGCTGAGATATAGACTGACACGAGCAAATACATCGAAAGCTGAACAGGTGAACGAAGTGTCGAGTCAAAATCCAGCAAAAGGTGAAAAGCGAAACGAGTCGAAAGAACCAGAGGAGATCAAAAGAATTAGAAAACCTAACCAGAAGTATAGGTCGCCGGAATGGACGTACGTGGCACTGTCTGAAGGTGAAGAGGCAGAAAGTCAGGGAAATCCAGAGGAGACCATACGTGAAGTGGTTGAGGAAGATACAGGTGAAATCCTGAAAGTTATCTTGACTGACATTGGAGAAAAGTCGGATACTGAGGATGTTGTTGGAGATCTAATACAATTTGATGTTGAAGAAGTTGAAGTGAAGAGTGATGAATATCCAAATTGAGTGAACTGAAGGAGTCACTTGGAGAAAAGTGAAAAAAAAAGAAAGTCTGAAATTTAGCTGTTTGAAGTAATCCAAAGTTCTAGAAGTTCCAGTAGTGGAGTAGTAGAGGCTGAGTCAAAAGACACGGTCAAAGTAGTATAATGGCTAACACAGAAAATAATCAAAGTAGATGTGCCTTCTTGAAAAGATGGTGTAGAATGTGCTGCTGCTGTACTGGATTATTAATACTATTATGGGGTGTACTAGCTTTATTAGTTACTTTTAGGGTTACAATAGACACTTTTGGAATGCATACTGAAAATGTGACTAATGTGGAGAAGAGTTCGCAGAAAATAGTTCCAACTAGAATTAGTAATACTTACATACATAAAGATAGGTCAATTAATGATTTTTCTAGCAATGTTTTTTCAAAACTGTTATATGAATATGTGAAGACAATGGAAGTAAGGGATTGCTACGTCTGTGTGCAATTGCCTGCATCCGTTTCAGAGGGTGTTACTTATCATCATTTACCAGCTACGTATGGAATTTCATGTAGTGTGTTGAGTAGTGTTTTTTATTTGTTAGGGAAAATAGATTATGAGATGTCTAACAAAGATAATATTTTTGGGCAATTGCCTATGAACAAAAAGCTGAATCCAGCTAAAGAAGCTAACATTTTTGGTGAGATTTTTATTGAGAAAGAAGAATTAACATTAGATTACATTTTTAAGAACAATTTAACTTGCAGTTTGAAAGAAGAGGAGAAGGCTTTCCTAAACATGGTAGAGGAAAGGAGAATGAGCATGCATGAAAAGGAAGGGAAATATAAAGTGAGTGAGACAATTTGGGACATTGAGATGGGGAAAGAGTTGAGGAGTGGGGCTAGTCCAACTTTAGCTTTAGATGCACCACAGAAGGGTAAACTATGCATTACTAGAAAGAAATCCCAATATGATACATATTTTGTTGGGACTAGTGAGTGTCATGATACATACTTCATTGCAACAGTATGGGGTTTCAAGGGAGGAGAAGATCCAGTTTTCCCAGGAGTGTATTATGTTTGTGGGAACAAGGCTTATTACAGGTTGCCTGACCATTGGTATGGCACGTGTTATGTGGGCCTGGTCTTTCCAAAGATCTTTCATATAGATAAGATAGAAGATGTAGAACATATTAATTTACTAACACGTTTTAGGAGAGAAACTTGGTCAGAAATAGTTGGTGATATATTTGGAGCTTTAATTCCAGCAGTGGGAATTTCTTTAAATGCATATGGGATTCGGAAACTGTCAACAGTGGTAGATCGCTTATCGACAAGTACCGCTGGAGGGTTTCTTTTGGTGAATACGGAAATGATTGCCGTACGTGCCATGTCTATGCAAAATCGACTTGCCCTTGATATTCTATTGGCCAAGGAGGGTGGAGTCTGTGGAATGCTGAAAGTTCAACATTGTTGCACTTACATTCCTGACGAAAGCAAAGACCTGAAGGTCTATATCAAAAATATTACTGATTTGCATGAAGAATTAGTACCACTGGAAGCTGAAAGTATCTGGACCAAAATAGCTAATAAGATAGTTGCTGTTAAGAGTTTTATTGCTAAGATAGGTAGTACTATTATAGGTAAGATATTGTTTCCTTTGACCTGTGTAATTGTTGCTTTATTGATACTAAGATTGGTGTGTTTGTGTTGTAAAAACAGGGGAGGGAAAAGGAAATTAATCAAAAGAAATATTGAAAAGAAACAAAAGAGGTCAAAAAGAGACCCACAAGAGATAGAATTAGAGGAATTAAGGGAGAGTGTTTATTTGGAGGCGAAGAGGGATGATGAAAGGGAGTCTGGTTTTTTTTTTTAGTGTTGAAAAAAAAAAAAAAGACATTTCCAATTTCTCCTAAAATGGGACTAAATTTTTTTTTTGGGTTGTTTTATTTGGTGATGATATCACCAAAGGGGGGATTGGTGGAGCAGGGTTATGTCTATAAGTCATAACTAAAATTGTTAATCTATAATCGATAATTATTGGTTTTGTGAGAAACTTTGACTAATCAATATTATTAACAAGAGAAAACTACACGTGGGAATGCATATATGTTGCTTAATAATATGTGCAGTTATTTAATATAAGTGTGCTATTTGTTTTGTGTTAATGCTTTTAAATAAGAACGTGTGATAATGCTTATTTATGTCGCAGATGGCTAGTTAATTACATACACATAAGGGTATTAGTGGGAATTAACACTGTTTAATCATTGCGATGATGTAGTAACGTTGTTTGTGTTTCTTTCAATTAAGATGGTTTGTTTTGGCCTAAACAAGATGGCTGCCGTTTACAGCCTGCACTCAGGTGAATGTGAATATGTCAGAAGGCCTTGCTGAACATGGTTGAAAGTCACCTGACCATGGCTTCTGCTGGAAGTTTTGAAAGTTTCCGTGATGACAGCGACTTTAGGCAAGCTTCCAACTGTCCTTGGAGGAAAAGACAGCCACAATGAACTTTGTGATTACAGCGGTGGCTTCGCTATGGTTCCGAGGAAATGTATTCATGAAAGTATCTTTTGCAAAACTCGAGTTTCCTTCTTCCGTCTTTTTATTTTTGTGATTTTTCCGAGCGGAGGTTTTTACAAATGTTGCAACGCAACATCCTTTCCTGCTCGTTTCGCTTGGTGATTCAATGAGCATTTCGAATTTTTTATGTTGCTTTATTTTGCAAGTTCTATTATAAATATTGTTAGACTAGAGAGGGTCTAAGGCCACTTCTTCCCAAACCTGCGTTGGTGAGGATCGATGCTGTGAGGACGGCGACTCGGGAGACTTTACTGAGAGACCTGTCCTGACCCATTTATGACATTTAGCTAGAATAGGTAACTATGAGAATAATGATTTTGCTATTGATTGACTTTCATTTAAACTAATTTTAGAAAAAAAAACATCATTTGAATTACAGTGTTGGTGGTTATTTCTTGTCGTTTATTGAATACTCTAATGTGATTATTGATGTTTAAATCATGACTCAGGACAGTATCAATCTGATCGCATTGACCTTACTGTAGATACAGGGTGTTTCAGGAGTTTCTCTCATAACCAGTGCTAATAGAGTAATTGAGTGTATGTTAGTGAAATGGGCCCAAGCGTATGATGAGTGCATGTGTGTGTATCTGTGAAATTACTCTATCCGTGGAAGTAGGGAGAATTTGTATGCCCTGATCTGCAGCAGGTACACGTGTACACCCCTCTTGCGAAGTTAGAGATATTGGCAATGAAGAAAATAGTACCACCGCACGAAAGGGATCCTGCAGGGTTTCATAAAGAAATAAGAGATATCCTTAGTTTAGGAAACTATACCTTTCCGGACATAAAAATATTACTCAAAGTGCTCCTTCCCGAGGGAATTTATGAAAAATTAATGGAAAAAGATTGGAACTTGGACGGGGGAACAGTTATAAATTGGATAGCATTAGGGAATGAAGACCAAGACCGCCTACCCGGGGGGGGATTAGAGCCCCTAATATGAGCATTCCCCGATCTCCTTATGCAAGTATTAGCCAAATTATTGACAACGAAAAAGGAGGATTGGGATGCAATTTCAGCATGTAAGCAAAAGCCAGAAGAAGATACTGGAGACTATTTTGTAAGACTACAGAAATGTTTTGCCATTAATAGTGGCCTCTCGTCAGGCAGTGAAGGGTATCAACGTCTTTTTGTTGCAAAGTTAGTGGAAAATGCCCTTCCCCCAATAAAGAACCGGGTCCAAAAGGTTGAGAGTACGTGGCAAGCGAACACTTCTCAACAAATGTTACAAATGTTACAATATCACCACAATAGGATTAAAGAGGAAGAGGAACAAGATAGAAGGCGTGTCAAGGATACTAAAATGAAAGCCCTGGTAGCACAGACAATGACCGTACCGGGAAAAATACAAAATCAACTGACAAGGGGTCATGTAATTATTGTAAGAAACCTGGCCATTTTGTCAGGGAATGTCCTGTATTGAAACACAATATAGCAACAGGAAAAAAGCAAGCCCGTCCCTATGTCCCTCGAAACAATGAGGCCCCAGCTCCTACGGCCCAGGCCCGAACCCCTACTAACGCCCCCACACAAACTCAAATGTACCAGCGCAATGATGAAATATACCCCAAATATCCTGAATATTCATGAAAGGGCCTAGAGAGAGAAAAAGACTTGCCCCTGATTCCTGTCACGGTGGACCAACGTGGCCCCTATGTACAAGTACACATTCTGGGGCAGGACAGAAATTCCTCCTTGACACAGGGGCCAGTAGGACAACGATAAACCATGATGAGGTCCCAGGGATACCTCTCTCCGGCTCACATAGTATTTCCTTGGGTTTTTTGGGAAAAAGAGTAATAAATAAGGTCTCCCAAAATGTTTCCACAGGAGTGGGTCCACTAACACGTACTACAGATCTAGTGTTAACAAAGACCTTTCCCGAAAATGTATTAGGTATTAAAACACTGAAAGAACTGGGTGCCGTGATATGTTGCTCCGCAGAAGGTGTCAGGTTATTCCTACGAGATTTCAAAGGACATTTCCTGGAAAAGGAACTGGATGCCAGACTCAAAGTGATCCCGCAGACATTATGGGCAACTAGTCCTACAGACGTAGGCTGTATGAACATCACACCTCACAAGATTACACTGCAAATAATAAATGACCTGATTGAACACAAGGTAGTAGTAGAGACAGATTCCAATACTTGCAACTCACCTGTTCTTCCAGTTCTTAAAAGAACGGACCCAACTGCTGAACCTGTATATCGTTTGGTAGTGGACCTGCGAGAGTTAAACAAATGTGTAGTGCCACAATACCCTGTGGTACCCGACATAACATCGCTTTTGACAGCAATTGACGCAAAGGCTACCTTCTTCACTGTCATAGGTCTGAAAAACGCTTTCTTCAGCATTCCTATTCATGAGGATAGCCTATATCTTTTTGGGTTCTCATTAAATGGCAGAAGCTTCAGATTTACGAGAGCTCCTCAGGGCTATACAGAAAATCCCAGTATCTACAGTCAAGCCCTGAAGAGGCAGTTGGACAGCATCCAGATGCCTATAAACACAACGCTCATACAATATGTAGACGATATCCTCATAACAGGCCAGTCAGAAACAGAGTGCGAAAAAGCTTCCCTCCAGGTTTTACTATTTCTTGCAGACAAAGGACACAAAGGTGCCGATCACGATCCGGTAAAAACCGGGTACGAACCGTCGGACGGAGCATAATCTCCGCCCGACGCGTACCCGGTCGTCAATTTTTACAAACAAGGAATTACGATTCGCACGGGTACACCATTACCGTACGAATCGTAAAAAAGCCCGACCGAACAAAAAAAACCTACCAATGCGATCCGGGAAAGCGCCGACCTGACGTCGGGACGCTCGCAGCCAGCCATTCACGACCCAGGAATTACGATTCGCACCGACGTCACCCCGCACGGTGAATATTTTCCGGCAGCCAAAAACTGCCGGGAAATCAGGACGACGCGAACAAGGACCACCAGTACGCGACGGACAGACGACGACGCGAACAAGGAGGACCAGTACGCGACAGGACGACGCGAACAAGGAGGACCAGTACGCGACGGACAGACAGGACGACGCGAATAAGGAGGACCAGTACGCGACAGGACGTCGCGATCAAGGAGTACCAGTACGCGACGGACAGACATGGACCCGAACCTACGAGTCATCCCTGCCCTCATAGCAGTCCACCTCCTCTACAGGTTACGACGCAGACGCCGCAGAAGGTCAGAATAACTAAGGGAGGGGGGAAAGTGGGGTGGGGTGGGGGTGGCACGCCCAGGGCAGGCCACAAAACAACCACATAAGTCACACACCACACATGGCCTGGACATACCTGACTCCCATGCCCTGGTCACCACGAGGGGGTGGGGGCGTGTCCTGATAAGCCAGCGACCGCCACTACGGAAGTCCGTCACCACGCGAACCGGCAACACAACCAGACAGGTACGTCCCGTACCCACGCCTGAAGAGCGTGGGTACGAGTCGTACCACGCCCACACACACGTCACCCCAACAATGGCGGGACGGAACGTACCCACGTGGCAAAGGCCTGGGTACGGCCCGCACAAGCATCACATAGCGTGGGGACGGATATGTACGGACCCTACCCCCACCCCGTATGCATGGAGCGTACTCCCACCCCAACAGTGTAAGTACGACCCGTACCCCCACCCGCGTAAGCAAGGAGCGTACCCCCCATGCCACCAGTGTAAGTACGACCCGTAGCCCCACCCGCGTAAGCAAGGAGCGTACCCCCCACCCCAACAGTGTAAGTACGACCCGTACCCCCACCCGCGTAAGCAAGGAGCGTACCCCCCACCCCAACAGTGTAAGTACGACCCGTACCCCCACCCGCGTATGCAAGGAGCGTACCCCCCACCCCAACAGTGTAAGTACGACCCGTACCCCCACCCGCATATGCAAGGAGCGTACCCCCCCACCCCAACAGTGTAAGTACGACCCGTACCCCCACCCGCGTAAGCAAGGAGCGTACCCCCACCCCAACAGTGTAAGTATGACCCGTACCCCCACCCGCGGACTCACGGACCGTACCCCCACCCCAACAGTGTAAGTACGACCCGTACCCCCACCCGCGTATGCAAGGAGCGTACCCCCCACCCCAACAGTGTAAGTACGACCCGTACCCCCACCTGCGTATGCAAGGAGCGTACCCCCACCCCAACAGTGTAAGTACGACCCGTACCCCCACCCGCGTATGCAAGGAGCGTACCCCCCACCCCAACAGTGTAAGTACGACCCGTACCCCCACCCGCGTAAGCAAGGAGCGTACCCCCCATGCCACCAGTGTAAGTACGACCCGTAGCCCCACCCGCGTAAGCAAGGAGCGTACCCCCCACCCCAACAGTGTAAGTACGACCCGTACCCCCACCCGCGTATGCAAGGAGCGTACCCCCCACCCCAACAGTGTAAGTACGACCCGTACCCCCACCCGCGTAAGCAAGGAGCATACCCCCACGCCACCAGTGTAAGTACGACCCGTAGCCCCACCCGCGTAAGCAAGGAGCGTACCCCCCACCCCAACAGTGTAAGTACGACCCGTACCCCCACCCGCTTATGCAAGGAGCGTACCCCCCACCCCAACAGTGTAAGTACGACCCGTACCCCCACCCGCGTATGCAAGGAGCGTACCCCCCACCCCAACAGTGTAAGTACGACCCGTACCCCCACCCGCGTATGCAAGGAGCGTACCCCCCACCCCAACAGTGTAAGTACGACCCGTAGCCCCACCCGCGGACTCACGGACCGTACCCCCACCACACCAGTGTAACTAGACTCGTACCCTCACCTCGAATGCATGGAGCGCACCCACACCGTGTATGTTCCAAGCGTACATATCCAGAAATAGGAGGTGTGTGTGCAGAGTCCTCCCAGCAGTGCCCAGAGACAGGAGGGGTGTGTGCAGAGTCCTCCCAGCAGTGCCCTGAGACAGGAGTGGTGTGTGCAGAGTCCTCCCAGCAGTGCCCAGAGACAGGAGGTGTGTGTGCAGAGTCCTCCCAGCAGTGCCCAGACACAGGAGGGGTGGGTGTGGAGTCCTCCCAGCAGTGCCCAGGCACAGGAGGGGTGGGTGCAGAGTCCTCCCAGCAGTGCCCAGAGTCAGGAGGGGTGGGTGTGGAGTCCTCCCAGCAGTGCCCAGAGTCAGGAGGGGTGGGTGTGGAGTCCTCCCAGCAGTGCCCAGAGTCAGGAGGGGTGGGTGTGGAGTCCTCCCAGCAGTGCCCTGAGACAGGAGGGGTGTAACACATGTGTGTGATGCCGGAATTACCCACATGCATACTGCCTACAAGGGAACATGTCCCCATGAACTCATGTCAACAGACTCCATACACAAGTACAGTGATCACCCAGGATGCCACGATTGTTGCAGGTGGAGACATGGCCATGCATGCATGGCCAAAGTAGAAGGGCTCCGTCACACACACAGCTCATGTAGACACTGCTCTGCGCTAAACATTGTGAACACCCTGCAGGGAAGAAATCTGGGTACACAGAGGAAGGAATACACCCTGGGACAATTGCACAATGCAGTAACTGCTTACATGAACAAAGAAAGTTAGCCAACACCTTGTGATGGCACACAGATCCCAGGGTCCCCCCAATGAGCAGCACACTACTACATATCCCACACACCCAAACCCTTAAACACCACCCAAAACCATGTAGCAGCCCCACCAACACCAATACCAGCATAGCAGTAGTGTGATAATGAAAACAAAATTAAGCTTTATTCAGCATGAGCACAATGTCCGTGGATCGCAGGCAGTTCACTATTCACAAAGCCCATAGGGCAGTCAATGATTCGCAGCTGGATGGGGGACACAGTGGGATGCGTGTCCCCTACCTTGCCTGCACAGTCAAATGGCATCGTCTTCCATACTGGTGAGGGCATCAGGGGGGGGGGGAAGCACCAGGCACCGCAGGGACATCAGGGCAAAGGGGCGGCGTTGTGGGTGCAGGGATGGAGGACTCCACCACAGGGGGTGTGTCATGGCCAAAGGCGGAGGCCAGGATGGCACTACACACCTTAGCAAGGTCCTCCAGGGACTCCCCTGCACCCGAAGGGACCTCAGGCCCCAAGGAGGGGGGGGGGGGGTCAGAGGGATGGGTCGCAGCGCCACCGGGGGAGGGTGGAGACAGGGGGGGAGACTCAACCACCCTGACCGAGGACTTCCTTGACCGCTTGCGTGGTGGTGTAACTGTGGGGCTCAGGGACAGAGCGGCCATGAAGGAGTCCTTGGGGGAGATGTGGCCAGGAGAGCTGAGGGGAGAGGATTTGGAGGGAGTGGACTGGGTGGAATGCGGACTCCCACTATGGCTGCGTGTCACACGTTTGCCCCCCGACCCAGTGGGTGTGCCTACCTCACCCTGTGTGTGCGTGTCAGGAGGAGTGCGGTGGACCTTCCCTGCTGGTGTGGTGCCTGTGTCTGTTGATGTGGGTGCATGCCGACGTCTGGGTGTACGTGGGACAGGCATGGGAGTGGGAAGTGTGGATGGGGCAGGGGTAGGTGGGGGGAGGTCGCGCTGCAGGAGACCCACTGCTGCAGTCAGTGTGGAGTCTATGGACCTCAGCAAGTTGCGTTGGTCAGCCTGCGATGAATGAATGCCCTCCAAGTATGCCTCGATGTTGGTGAGGGTTTTGCCGTGGGCATGGAGGACATTAAGGATCGCAGCCTGACCAACCTGCAGTTGCCGCTGGATGTCCACAGACTCAGCATTGGCGGCAGCAGTGGAGACAGGGGCAGGGGGTGCGGTGCCTGGCCGGAAGGAGACATGCGGTGACCGGGCACGCTGGGAAGGGACACGAGCAAGTGGGAGGCGGCTGATGGGTACTGAGGGGGCGGTGCGAGGTGTTGTTCCGCTGTCAGCTGCTGGTGCAGCCACCGCCCACTCGGAGACCTCCTCCTCGGACCTGTCAGCTTCGTATTCTGACGTGCCAGTCGACAGGTCCTCGGCCGCACTATCCTCCACCTCTGTCCCACTCGATGTGCCAGCCCCGATGTCACGGCTGGCACTGGTGCTCGGTCCCTCCGCCTTGCCTGTGTCCATGTCTCCCTCTGTGTCCCCCGACGATGCTGTGGGCAGGGTGGAGAGACAGAAATTAATCAGACAGCTGTACACATCAGTCACATGAGTCCAATCCACATAGGTAACACTGCATAGCCTGAAAAAGAAGATCCCTAACATCTACTAAACAAGGTACCGATGTAGGGCATTAAACACACAGTTGGTTGAGCCACCATGCCACTGAAACACCATGGAGAGCATGAGACAATAGCTAAAGACAGGAAACGTAGTCTGACATAGCACCAAGGCCCTGGGGACAATCCAGCACTGCATCTGCACCACACAGCGTCGGTGAAAATACCGATGACCAGGGACCATATCCATGAACTTGAGACACATGCTGCATAGGTAATGCTGAAAACATGCCCAACATGACTCGGTCACTGCACCTTGCGTGTGTGTCCAGACAAACATCACACACTGCCCAGACCCAGCAAGTCGAAATCAGGATATGACATATAGGCATTGCCCACCCCAACAAACCCCTACACGAGGCAAATTGTTGAGACACAGGTGGCACCAACATCTCATAGTCTGGGTGATAAACACAGGGGCAGGCAAAATGCAAGATTGGACGCCAAACAGCCAAGGTGCGCCTGTACAAATAATGAGGTACCAGTGCCCATCCTCAGATGAGTATAACAAGACACACAGGCACTGGCAACTGTGAGTATGAAGAAGGACAATCAGGTCATGCTGCACAGTGGACACCTGTACAAAATAGCACGTCTATATACATGGTGACAGGGGACAATGGCACAGAGCACAACCTACGCTGTAGACACTGAGAGTGTCCACGTTTATGATGACACATACAACACTGAGAAAAAGCTGCCCCAGGGGACAGTAGTGGGCACGCAACTACATGCTACTGAATGGTAATGACTGCAACACACGCCACCATCCCTGCACTATGCGTATCGCACACTCATGCACATCATGTCACAGACCACTACATAGGACATGCGCGCTGTAAGGCATGACACATGAGAGACCAACTCCCATGTCTGGAGTCAGCATCAGTGCCAACTGACCTGGAACCCACATGCAGTGAACTTGACAGGGCACAGGCAAGGTCCCACAACCTGTTACACACCACCCCCACACATGATGCTACAGTCATTGTTCTCGTGGACAAAGCGCCAGCCTACATTACCTTGTGAAGGAGTGACTACACACAGACCAGGGAACACATTGCAAGGAGGGGAAGGGTGGCAGGGGCGCAGCGCTATACTGGGGCAAACAGGATCTGCACAGCACCTTTAAACCCTGGCAGTGAATTCATGCTACTGTGCCCTTACAAATGCCGGTGACACACAACAAACACACATGTACCTACCCCCTTCCGGCTGCTGCATCGCCTGTAAGCGCCTCTCCAGGTCTGGAAAGACCACCGGCAGCACACGCCTGTGGAGGTGGCTCAGACGGCGGCGGCCGCGGTTCTTGTTGCTCTCAGGTGAGTCCCCCAGCAGGAGCCGTGCAATCCTCCGCGTCCAGCACCGGATATCCTGCCAGCGTTTCCTCACCTGGGACAGGCTCCGCCTCCGACCATCCACACCCCTCACGGCACTGACGGCGGTCAGCCAGATCTGCTCCTTGGCAGTGGCGCCTACCTGTGAGGAAGAACAAGTGACACCACATCAATACACCAGCCACATGTCACAGAGAGACATATGAGTACAAATTAGCTGGTTACAACAAGGCAGGTCATGCAGCCAACGCATTGCACCTTTGTCATAGGGACATCATCCCCTGGTGAGGGTAAAAGCAGTACGTGCCATAGTGGGTACACAGGTGGAATGATGGCAATGTCACAATCAATGATCAAGGCTCACACTGTGCAGCACACCCACCCCTCCTGTCTCCGGGCACTGCTGTTAGTGATAGGCACACACCCCTCCTGTCTCAGGGCACTGCTGTTAGTGATAGGCCCCCACCCCTCCTGTCTCAGGGCACTGCTGTTAGTGATAGGCCCCCACCCCTCCTGTCTCAGGGCACTGCTGTTAGTGATAGGCCCCCACCCCTCCTGTCTCAGGGCACTGCTGTTAGTGATAGGCCCCCACCCCTCCTGTCTCAGGGCACTGCTGTTAGTGATAGGCCCACACCCCTCCTGTCTCAGGGCACTGCTGGGAGGACTCTGCATCCACCCCTCCTGTCTCAGGGCACTGCTGTTAATGATAGGCCCCCACCCCTCCTGTCTCAGGGCACTGCTGTTAGTGATAGGCCCCCACCCCTCCTGTCTCAGGGCACTGCTGTTAGTGATAGGCCCCCACCCCTCCTGTCTCAGGGCACTGCTGTTAGTGATAGGCCCCCACCCCTCCTGTCTCAGGGCACTGCTGTTAGTGATAGGCCCCCACCCCTCCTGTCTCCGGGCACTGCTGTTAGTGATAGGCCCCCACCCCTCCTGTCTCCGGGCACTGCTGTTAGTGATAGGCCCCCACCCCTCCTGTCTCAGGGCACTGCTGTTAGTGATAGGCCCCCACCCCTCCTGTCTCAGGGCACTGCTGTTAGTGATAGGCCCCCACCCCTCCTGTCTCAGGGCACTGCTGTTAGTGATAGGCCCACACCCCTCCTGTCTCAGGGCACTGCTGGGAGGACTCTGCATCCACCCCTCCTGTCTCTGGGCACTGCTGGGAGGACTCTGCACCCACCCCTCCTGTCTCAGGGCACTGCTGGGAGACATCAGGCATCCCCCCCTGGGACCCCCCCTACAGTACATGGCATGTGTGTCACACCAGGACACAATGCCAGAAGTCACAGTTACAACATAGGGACAGTCCGTGCCAGTGGCCTATGCACTCACCTGATACCCTGGTCGCCCATACAGCATGGAGTACTGTGGGAGGATCACATCCAGCAGAGCCATGTTCTCCTCCAGGGTGAATGGCTGTGTCCTCTCCACAGCCCTTGACATTGTTCCAGGGAATCAGTAGCAGCAGCTGGGTCGACGAATGCAAAGATGTGCAGGCAAGTACTCCCTCATGGGACCTGGCTGCCTTATATGTGCCCTTCTGCCCAGTCTCATGCACAGGAGTACAGAGTGATTGGTCACTCACATTTGCATCCTATGTTTCCACCAATCCCTTCAAACCTAGCAGTCTGTGGGTCCTCTATCGGTTTCATTCTCCTGCATGATGTCAGCCCCACAAACACATTGCAACAAAGTAGAAGAATTCCAACTGACTTCTGCTGTGCACCTTCCAGAACAATTTCGAAATTTGAACTTGGTCTCCATGACAACCAGCATGCATGTAGGCCTTAATACTTGTCCCCTATGTAATTTGGAGCATCACACACAGGTACGGTGCGTTTCGGGGCCCTAGGGCACCCCAAATGCATTGCAACGGCCCGTACATGCATGCCTACGTTCACTATCACTATGGGTCTGCACGCGTATGCGTACTCGTAGTGGTACGGGCCGTACACTCGCATGTACGCTCAATATCACTATGGGTCTGCACGCGTATGCGTACTCGTAGTGGTACGGGCCGTACACTCGCATGTACGCTCAATATCACTATGGGTCTGCACGCGTATGCGTACTCGTAGTGGTACGGGCCGTACACTCGCATGTACGCTCACTATCACTATGGGTCTGCACGCGTATGCGTACTCGTAGTGGTACGGGCCGTACACTCGCATGTACGCTCACTATCACTATGGGTCTGCACGCGTATGCGTACTCGTAGTGGTACGGGCCGTACACTCGCATGTACGCTCACTATCACTATGGGTCTGCACGCGTATGCGTACTCGTAGTGGTACGGGCCGTACACTCGCATGTACGCTCACTATCACTACGAGTACGCATACGCGTGCAGACCCATAGTGATAGTGAGCGTAGATGCGTGTGTACGGCCCGTACCACTACGAGTACGCATACACGTGCAGACCCATAGTGATAGTGAGCGTACATGCGAGTGTACGGCCCGTACCACTACGAGTACGCATACGCGTGCAGACCCATAGTGATAGTGAGCGTACATGCGAGTGTACGGCCCGTACCACTACGAGTACGCATACGCGTGCAGACCCATAGTGATAGTGAGCGTACATGCGAGTGTACGGTCCGTACCACTACGAGTACGCATACGCGTGCAGACCCATACTGATATTGAGCGTAGATGGGTGTGTACGGCCCTATCACGATGGGTCTGCACGCGTATGCGTACTCGTAGTGGTACGGACCGTACAAATGCCTGTACGCTCGCCATCACGATGGGTACACATACGGCAGCACTCCCACAGTGATTTGGGAACATACACAGGCCCTCTTTGTCAGCAGTATGGCGGTTTTCACACATCACAGTGGTGATAGGCGTAACACAGGTAGGAATAGGGCGGACATACTTGTCCATGGATGGACATACTTGTCCATGGATGGACATACTTGTCCAGGAATGGACATCAAGGCATCGTCGGTGCATTACTACATGTGTGGGGCACAGGTGTGACAGGCTGTGATGTGGAACATGACTCCTGAGTGGAGAAGGCACCAGATGTATGATGAGATGTGTATAGGTGTAATGTGTGACGGTGCAATGTGTGCCAGGCATGCCCTTGACTCCTTTGACATGTGTGCATGTCGTACTGCGCACTTGTGGTGAGCGTCACTGGCATGGCACGGACACCAACACACGGAAGTGTCCCATGAGGCCCGGTACAGGGGTTATGACACATGACTTGTCACTACCCACAGTGCACAATGTGACTATGTCATTTATGTGTGCGGGATTTCCATCTGGTTGATGTTGTAGCACCCTCAGAAGCTGCAGCCGTTGCAGCAACCAACATGTGTCTGTGTGTAGATTGTCATTGCACACAGTTCCGCACACCATGCCACATGTGTTATCGGATGTGAGGTGCACATGTATGCATGGGACACGGAGTAGCGTGACAAGGCCATGTCAGCATCCTCACAAGGAATGTGTGGTGAGTCATGACATGTGCACCTTCATGGCAAGGTGTGTGGGCAGGCCTAGTGTAATGTCATGTGACCTGTGGCTCCAGTGTTCCGCTACCAGTCTCTGCAATCGGCATCCTACTTCTGCTGATGTGTGGGTGTATGTCACTCCTGTGTTGCGTCTGGCTGTTCACTTGCACTGGGACACAGCTATTCCCATGGCGTGGCATGGGGAGGTTATCAATCTCCGTGTGTAGCTGGCTCTTGGTAGGAGTGTCACCTTGCATCCATACGTGTCCTGGGCATGTAGCACATACCTGACTCACTATGTAGCATGTGTGTATTGCCAGATTTACATGTGCTCAGTAGACATGAGTTGTTGTCGTAGTGCACTCACTCTTCCTTGTCACTCCCAAATTACTGCAGAGCTCCGCCTCTTGCCCGAACAATTCCAGACTTGGCTGCCATGCAGGAGAATGACAGGATCCGGCTCTACCGCTTCACCCAACCGTTGATTCTGGAGCTGACGGCGAGACTGGCACCACACCTGCAACCGCAGCACAGGTATCCTACGGCACTGACACCCCAGCTGAAGGTAATGGCTGCCCTACATTTTCTTGCCACGGGTACCTTCCAAAATACCATAGCTCATGTTGGTGGCATGTCCCAGAGCATGTTCAGCGGTGTGCTGCATGATTTCTTGGAGGCCATGTTGATTCACCTGGATGACTTCATCAAGTTCCCAAGCCCTGAACAGATGACTGAGGTCAAGCGTGGATTCTATGCCCTGGGAGGGATGCCCCATGTCATTGGGTCCATAGATGGGACACATGTAGCTTTGGTACCACCACACGCACGGGAGGTGGCGTACCGCAATCGGAAGCACTACCACTCCATCAATGCCCTTGTGGTGTGTCTCTCCAACATGGTGATTTCACATGTCTGTGCTCGTTTTCCAGGATCAGCACACGATGCCTACATCATGAGGCGTAGCGGGATGCCTGATATGATGATGCAGCTGCGCAACGAACGGGCATGTGTTGTAGGTGGGTACAGTCTGTCTGTCCTGTATTCTGTATAGCCTACCAGCACGACCGCTTCACCACTTCTAACGATGACCATGTGCTTCCCATGTAGGGGACGCTGGCTATCCCAACATGCCATGGCTGATCACACCTCTCCGCAACCCCATCACGCCGGCACAGCTCCGCTACAACACCGCCCATGGCCGGACAAGGCGAGTGATAGAGAGGACGTTTGGCATGCTGAAGAGCCGATTCCGGTGCCTCCACAAGACCGGCGGTGCACTCCCTTATGCCCCGGCAAAGGTCTGCAAGATCTTCATGGTCTGCTGCATGCTGCACAACATGGCAGTTGAAAGAGCTGTGCCACTCATCCTAAATCAACATGATGAGGACCATCCACCTGTGGAGGACGAAGGGCTTGGCAATGGGGCTAGTGATGTGGAGGATGTGGAGCCGCAAGAGGACATCCGGACTCGGCTCATACGCGACTTCTTTGCTTAGTGGTGAGTACCAGTGTCTGAGTGTGCACGCATTGGTCCCCGTGTGGCATGCGTTGTGATGTGTGTCTCCACCTGCATGTATGGCACATGAGTCAGAGGTGTGTGTGGGTGTGTCACTGGAGTGATGGTGCCAGTGATGGTAGTATTTCCCCAGTCATTATAATGACCTAGCATGTTGTCATCCATACATGTGTCGAGTAAATGCACATGCAAGTGGCTGTGCTTTTTGTGGCTGACTTCTTGTGTGTCTCTCTTCCCCAGGTACCTGCACATGCCGTCTGCTGCTTGCATTGTTGTGGCACTGCTATTCATCATGGACATGACATCGTGGGCTGACTCAGCGTTACAGGCACGGACACGTTTGGAAGTCTCCATGGGGTAAGGGATGCATCAGGGGTGTATTGGGTGTGGCAGTTGTTCACGATGTATGCACACTGCCCCTGTCGATGTGTTGTTCCTCTGCAGCCATGTCGCATCCCCATGGGACACGACATGCAGCTGTGTACACCTGAATAGATGGTCTGCCTGGTTGACAGGCATCAGTGATGGGATAGGGGATTGTGATGATGGCATCAATGTGTGTGACACTGCCCTCGGCCACATACGGTTAGCATTGGCTGGACATGGTGTGGGACTTCGACATAAGCGGATCTATGGTGTATGGCAGGCTCTCCGTGTGCAGCTGTGGGTATAGAGCTGTTAGCCGACGCTTGTGTGCCAGTTCCATGGCAAACACGCATGTGTGCTGCAGAAGGGGGGTGCCAGTGTTGGACCCACATGTTACTCCACATGATGTGTTCATGTGTACTTCGAGTGGCCTCTGCAATCCCGAATACATGTCTAATAAAGGTGTCCCTATACCTCCAAGGTGCCTCTTCTCAGTCAATGCTGGTGTGTTGCCACGGTGCATCCTGCATGTCTGGCATGGTATTCCCTGATTGTGGCTATGTGTCAATGTGTCGAGTTGCAAGATGCAAGCTGTGTGTGTGGGCTGAGACTGTGTATTGGGCATGATGTCCATGACTGTGTTGGTATTGTGACATGTGCCATCCCCATGCATCCAACGTTGGCCAGGCCCCCATTCTCTGCATCCACCGGACTCCGGCTTGCAGGACATGGTTCTGCCACCTGTCTACACATACCTGGGTGCCCCCCAGGACACTGGACTGGATCCCTGACCACTGCGCATGACAGTTGCTGTACTCAATGTGTGTGTCAGCAAGGTTGTTCGGCAACCCCCTCAGCTGTTCGGGCCCATCACGGGTGTGTATGGTGCTCCATGTCTGTCTTGCCTAATACACTGTGACCCATGTGTCCTGTGCCAGACTCAGGCCCCAGGGTGTGGGTGGTTGAAGACAAAAGATGACTCAGGCATGTTTAGACTTTACAAGACACATGTTAGTTAATAATGCTACCAGCAGGCATCTACTCATCATAGTGTGATTTATTAGTGGGGGGGCGGGGGGGGGGGCAGAGTAAGGGTCTTTCCGGGATGTTTGAATCCAAAGTTCAGTAGGGGAGTTGGGGTCCTTGCCATTGGAAATCCTCAGAGTCCATGCCACAGTCTTAGTCAACATTGGTCAGCCAGTGACCAGCAGGGCCATGTGGCAGAGAATGTCTCTTGATGCTGTGATGCTGTTGCTCCAGTGGGCCAGGTGCCAGGCCAGGTGTCCTGGGAGATGGTAATGTAGCAGCCACCCTCACGGTCCTTTCCGTGGACGACCCGGCCTCCTGCGGGGAACCTCACCAGCAGGCCGTGACGACGTCTGGGATGCTCCGTCGGATGTTTCCTCCTCCTTCTCCTGATCCCTCCCTGTGGGTGGTGATGTTCTCCGCCTTCTGGCACAGGGAGGGTCGGCCATGGTGTCGGCCATCCGACGGAGTGTAGCGTGAATCCCCTGGAACGCCGTCACTTGCTCAGCCTGTCTGTCCTCCATCCTCCGTTGGTGTACCAGTAGACAGGCATGTAGCTCCGCATGTTGCTGGGCCTGCTGGGTCTTAATCTCATCGAGGCTCCCCTTGATCTCAGTGAGGGTGGACACAACCTGGGCCATGCCCGTGGTGTCCTGCCAGTATGAGTCCAGGATGTTACGGACATGGGAAAATACCGGATCCCCAGCCAACTGGTCAGGCTCGCGCCTCCGCCGTCCTCCACTCCCACCACCCCTGCCCACTTGCACCTGGCCTGCACTTGTGGGCACATCGAGTCTCCGGGACCCCTGAGGGGTGGCATTGGCGTTGTCGCCTGCCTCCTCCTGGGTGCCCGGGACACCGTGTCCCTCCTGGCCAGCCTGGCTGCATTGTGGTGTTGGGGCAGGGATCCTGGGTGTCTCCTGGGATGTGGCAGGAGTGGGGGTGGTGGTTGGCACAGTTGTACCTGACGCAGGTGCTGCAGGTGGTTGGACACCAGAGGGGCCAGGTTGGTCGGGGTCATCCGCAGAGTGGTGAGAGTGGTCGCTGCCGGTGGGATCGGGCTCCTGCAGATCCAGGTCCTGTGTGTGTTCCCCCCCAGTGTTGGGGGGTGCACCACGACGTTGACCTGTGTGTGAGAGAGACAATGTTAATTTTGGTCCATGCAACATCCATGTTTCATCAGTTTCACAGTTGGCACATTTCCTCTTGGAATTAGGATCTGTCTTGCATTCCACTCACAGTGCACTTGTGCATGGGTGTGTCCCTTGGGCACCACTTTGGCCCCTTTAACTATGTGTGGCACAGTCTTACTTGCTGCGTCAAGTGTGACTGCAGTCAGCAGTGGAGTGGGCAGGTGTGGCGAGCCATGCATTGGCGCCTTCCGTGTAGCACTGTACATGTGCACATGGAGTGGATCCACACACTTATATGATCCAGGTAGCTGTCCATGTGCCCGTGAACAGGTTGTGACATGGCCATGTGTTTTGCCATGGTGAAGAGGGGGGGTTCTGGCACTGGCCACCCTTGTCTACATGCACGCAGTGTACCTGCTGACGAGCAGACATTCACACCCGCAACACGGCTGATTAGCTCTCCCTGTGTCTCGCTCCCTCTGTGTCCCCCTCTCCCTCCCTCCGTGTGTCAGCCTCCTCCCTCTGTCCGTCTCCCTCCATCTCTGTCCCCCTCTCCCTCCATCTCTGTCCCCCTCTCCCTCCCTCTCTGTCCCCCTCTCCCTCCCTCTCTGTCCCCCTCTCCCTCCCTCCGTGTGTCAGCCTCCTCCCTCTGTCCGTCTCCCTCCCTCTCTGTCCCCCTCTCCCTCCATCTCTGTCCCCCTCTCCCTCCATCTCTGTCCCCCTCTCCCTCCCTCTCTGTCCCCCTCTCCCTCCCTCTCTGTCCCCCTCTCCCTCCCTCCGTGTGTCAGCCTCCTCCCTCTGTCCGTCTCCCTCCCTCTCTGTCCCCCTCTCCCTCCCTCTGTCCCCCTCTCCCTCCCTCTCTGTCCCCCTCTCCCTCCCTCCGTGTGTCACCCTCTGTCACCTCGGCCCAGCTTCCTGGGCACACACTGTTAGCAGATCTTTGAGTGGCCCTTGGCTTGTTGATGTGAGTTTGTTTCTGATCTCCAGGCACCCATTGGGTGTGATGTGTGTCTGTGCGCTGCTGCTGTGGTGGTGTGTGCTGCCACTCTTTCACAATGTTGGCTGTTCATTAGCTGCTGTCATGTGCAAAACAGTGCCTTCACCCCCATGTGTTGATGCAAGGCGTCCGCCATTTGCTGGCAAGTCATTCCTGTGTTGGGACACACTGTTTGTCTGGCTGTGACCTAGGCCATATGGGTAGAGTGAATTGTTGTCTGCTTCTGAGTTGCACTATGTGCTTTTTTGGGCCCAGCCTCCCGCCATCCGGGTTACCGTGTCATGTGTTGTTGTCTTCTGTGGCCTGTGACTTGACATTGTCCAGCTGGGTGCATGGGGCATGGTGGCAGCAGTGGCATGTGCGTGCTCATGGAGTGTGGTTGAGTCATGCAATGGCTTGTGGTGGTTGCGTGCCTGTTGGTGATTTTGGTTGTGGATGCCGTTCCCCCCTTGTGAGGTGCGTTGTTTGTGTACTCACCCGGGTCTCGGAGTCCTTCTAATCCTTCGACTGCCTCCACCGGCAGTATGGCCATCACCCTCTCCTCCCAGGGATGGTAGTGTACGGGTCTGCGGGAGGGCCCTCCTCCGGTGGCGTTGGCCTGGTCGTGTTCATCCTGCCTCTTGGCTCGGACCCTCCTCCGCAGATCGTACCACCTGTTCTGGCATTCCTGCTTGGTCCGTCTGGTGTCCGCAACAGCATTCACAGCATCGACGATGGTCTGCCACATGGCAGTTTTTGCTGCCAGGCTGGTGCTTCTGACCAATGTTCCAAAGATCTGTGGCTCGACTCTGAGGATTTGATCAACAAGGACCTCCAATTCTCGGTTACTGAACTTTGGATTCTTGGTGGTGGGCATGGTGAGGGGTGTGGGTGGGGATGGTGGGGGGGGGTGTGGATGTTGGGGGGTGTGTGGATGGTTGTGTGTGTGTGTGTGTGAATGTGATGAGGGGGTGTTTGTGAGGGTGGTTGTGTGAAGGTGTGCAAGTGTAAGGTGTGGTGTAGCTTGTAGTGTGGTTCTGTGGTGTCTGGCAGCAGTGAGTCTGTTGCAAAGGCTCATGGTTTGTGTGTGTGGGCCCTTTTTATTGGTCCATTGGTGGGTGTGGCTGTGTTTGAATCTTGGGTGGGTTGGTTATAAGGAGTGGTGGTGTATTTGGCCTCTGTTTGTTTTTGGCAGTTGCAGGTCAGTGAATGTGTTGTTTTAGTGGTTGTTGGCCATGTTTAGTGGCTTTGTGCCATTCGAATGGTGTATTCTTGTGTTGTTTTGTTTTGTCCTGGTTGTGTACGTGCGTTTTGAGCGTGTGTGCGGTGTGTACATGGGCCATTAGGTTGTACGGTGCTGTCCTTGTGTGTGGGTTGGTACGACTCGTACATGCGGTGGTGATGTTGGGGCCTGGGGTGCGCTCCGTACTTGGGAGGTTGTGTTGGGGGTACGACTAGAACGTGCTGGGGTGTACATAGACGGTGGGACGACACGAACTGGGGTGGGGGTACGACTGGAATGTACTGGGGTGTACATAGACGGTGGTACGCCACGTACTGGGGTGGGGGTACGACTGGAACGTGCTGGGGTGTACATAGACGGAGGTACGCCACGTACTGGGGTGGGGGTACGACTGGAACGTGCTGGGGTGTACATAGACGGTGGTACGACACGTACTGGGGTGGGGGTACGACTGGAACGTACTGGGGTGTACATAGACGGAGGTACGCCACGTACTGGGGTGGGGGTACGACTGGAACGTGCTGGGGTGTACATAGACGGTGGTACGACACGTACTGGGGTGGGGGTACGACTGGAACGTACTGGGGTGTACATAGACGGAGGTACGCCACGTACTGGGGTGGGGGGTACGACTGGAAGGTGCTGGGGTGTACATAGACGGTGGGACGACACGTACTGGGGTGTGGGTACACGGGGGTATGACACGTACTGGGGTGGGGGTACGACTGGAACGTGCTGGGGTGTACATAGACGGTGGTACGACACGTACTGGGGTGGGGGTACGACTGGAACGTACTGGGGTGTACATAGACGGTGGTAGCCACGTACTGGGGTGGGGGTACGACTGGAACGTACTGGGGTGTACATAGACGGAGGTACGCCACGTACTGGGGTGGGGGTACGACTGGAACGTACTGGGGTGTACATAGACGGTGGTACGACACGTACTGGGGTGGGGGTACGACTGGAACGTACTGGGGTGTACATAGACGGAGGTACGCCACGTACTGGGGTGGGGGTACGACTGGAACGTGCTGGGGTGTACATAGACGGTGGTACGACACGTACTGGGGTGGGGGTACGACTGGAACGTACTGGGGTGTACATAGACGGAGGTACGCCACGTACTGGGGTGGGGGTACGACTGGAACGTGCTGAGGTGTACATAGACGGTGGGACGACACGTACTGGGGTGTGGGTACACGGGGGTATGACACGTACTGGGGTGGGGGTACGGCTGGAACGTGCTGGGGTGTACATAGACGGTGGTACGACACGTACTGGGGTGGGGGTACGACTGGAACGTACTGGGGTGTACATAGACGGAGGTACGCCACGTACTGGGGTGGGGGTACGACTGGAACGTGCTGGGGTGTACATAGACGGTGGGACGACACGTACTGGGGTGTGGGTACACGGGGGTATGACACGTACTGGGGTGGGGGTACGACTGGAACGTGCTGGGGTGTACATAGACGGTGGTACGACACGTACTGGGGTGGGGGTACGACTGGAACGTACTGGGGTGTACATAGACGGAGGTACGCCACGTACTGGGGTGGGGGTACGACTGGAACGTGCTGGGGTGTACATAGACGGAGGTACGCCACGTACTGGGGTGGGGGTACGACTGGAACGTACTGGGGTGTACATAGACGGTGGGACGACACGTACTGGGGTGGGGGTACGACTGGAACGTACTGGGGTGTACCTAGACGGGTGGGGGTGTACATACACGGGGGGTACGTGTCGGACGTACGGGGGCTGGGGGGAGTGTTGGGCGCGTATGCGGGCACATGTCTCCATGGTTGCTGTAGGAGTTCGGTGCGGACGGTGTTTTTTCCATACGGTTGTGACCTCGGACGCACGGGATGGATCGTGATTCCTCGGTCGGACTTGACTTTTCACGTTTGTAAGGTAAATCGTCCGAGGACGTGTCGGACACATTTTCCGACCCGAGGACGTGTGGGGAAATATTCCCAATGCGGTTCGTAAGGACTTTTTACCATGCGAATCGTGATTGCCAGTTCGTACGGCACTTGTACGATTCGTACGGTAAAGAGACCGGATACGAGTCGCACGGGGGAATTTTTTACCGGATCGTGATCGGCACCAAAGTCTCCCCCTCTAAATTACAGTTCTGTGCACAGCAAGTGGCCTACCTTGGGCACTTGCTGTCCAAGGAGGGTAGACAACTCACACAGGAACGAATACAGTTAATCGCCATTATTCCACGTCCAACAACACAGAAAGAAGTACGTGCCTTCATTGGCTTAACATCATATTGTAGACAATGGATTCCTCAGTATGCCCATTTGGCCAAACCATTGATTCAACTGACCACTGTGGAGGCCGGTTTATCGGCATCTTTGCCATGGACAACTGAGCATACAGAGGCCTTTGAGGAACTAAAACAAGCACTTTGTCAGGCCCCAGTCCTGGCTACTCCAGATTACACCAAATCCTTCACACTATTTGTAACAGAACGAGGCGGTACAGCACTCTCAGTCCTCACGCAGGACCAAGCAGGAAGAAACAGGCCCTGTGCCTACTTTTCCAGTACATTAGACCCAGTCGCACAAGCCCTACCTGCCTGCCTAAAATCTGTAGCTGCCACAGCTTTAGCCATCAGACAAAGCGATGCCATTGTCCTAGGACACCCCCTGACAGTACTTGTACCACACGCGGTAGAACTCCTACTCAACAGAACACAAACACAACACCTTACAGTTGCACGATTAACGGGATATGAGCTGACATTGTTCCAGCCACACATAGAGATAAGGAGGTGTAACACATTAAATCCTGCTACCTTGCTACCCAATGCCACAAATGATGAAGATACACACGACTGTATTAAAATGATAGAGATTGTCACCAAACCCAGACAAGACTTGGCTGATGTCCCGCTATCAAATGTAGATGTTACGCTCTTTGTGGATGGGTCATGCATGCGGACAAGTACAGGAGAGTTAACGGCAGCTTATGCCATAACCACTGACAGTAGAGTCATAGAAACAAACAGAATAGACACCCTTTCAGCCCAAGCTGCAGAATTAATAGCCCTCACACAGGCATGTAAGTGGGTGAAACATTTAAAAGTAAACATTTACACAGATTCGCAGTATGCCTTTGGGGTGGTTCACACTTTCGGGACTCTATGGAAGGAAAGAGGTTTTCTGACCTCCCATGGAGCAAAGATACAACATGGACCTTTAATACAGGACCTGTTGGACGCCATACACCTACCGACGGCAGTAGCAATTATGAAATGCAAAGCCCACACCAAAGTTACAGACGATGTTTCCAAAGGAAATGATCTTGCAGATCAAACTGCCAAACACACAGCCCAGACAGCAGCCATTTCCCATAAAATTCAACAGGATACCGTTGTGGTAGTAAGAGACACTTCCAAAGACGTCATAGACATACAGGCCCACGCCACCCCAGAGGAAAAGAAAAAATGGACTGAAGCAGGAGGGACAGAGACTGAACAGGGGTGGGTGACAAAAGACAAAACAGTGTGGTTCCTACCCGATTCAATGGTACCCATAATCATAGAAACTACACATAGTCCAGCACACCTAGGTGAGAAAGGAATGTTAGATAGCTTACGACCATTATGGCACAACAAAAACTTGCGAGCTGCCGCAAAACACAAAGTCAGAACATGTATGATATGTTGTCAGTTCAACCCGGGAAAAGGGGTGTCTGTAGAACAAGGTGGATTTCACCCTCCTGAACATGCTTTTGAGGTCCTACAGATGGATTACATACAAATGGATAGATGTAGGGGACAGAAATACGTACTAGTGGTTGTATGTGCATTGACTAGATGGACAGAAGCCTATCCAGTACCAGATTACACAGCCGAAACAACAGCTAGACAATTGGTTAGGGAATTCTTTCCCCGATATGGACTGCCACGAGTTATCTATTCTGACAATGGTCAACCTTTTTCCTCTAAACTAATGGAACAGGTATCATTGTTGTTAGGGTACACCAGGAAGTTCCACTGTGTCAGACACCCACAGGCAGCAGGTCTAGTCGAAAGACACAACCAGACACTGAAGACAAAAATAGCAAAAATATGCGCAGAAAAGGGTGTAGATTGGGTCACAGCCATGCCGGTAGCCCTCTTTTACATGAGAATGGTAGCACATTCAAGGACCGGACTATCTCCTTATGAGGTAGTTTATGGAAGACCTCCTAACATGTGGGGCACACCTAGACCTAAGTCTATCACGGATACTGACAGTAATATGTTGACAGATTATCTTGCCACCATGATGTCTGCACTACGCTCTTGTCGTTCACAGGTGGCGGCTGCCTTTCCAGATCACACCAGTCTCGAAGAGCATGCGATAAGATCCAGGGGACTGGGTTCTCATCCGAAACTTTAATAGAACATCGCCCTTGGAGCCCAGGTGGAAGCAGCCAAAGTAGGTACTTTTAACTACGCGGACAGCAGTAAAGGTTGAAAGAAGGAAAGGATGGCTTCATGCCAGCCATTGTAAAAAGTACTTTGGGGATCCTGAGAACATTGTTCAAAAGAAAGATAACACAAACTATTTGCCCCCTCTCTTGGATCCGACCCCCCAACAAACTTACAGTTCAAAATTACGATCTGCCAAAGTAGCTCAAGTTTGATCAATTGAGTCCAAATATTGAACATCAGGTCTAATAAGAATAATGGCCTCCCTCTATATTGGTAACACCTACTAAAGGCCATCTGTGTATCAGAAAGAATGGATCTCTGAAATTAGGGCACAGTGATTGCTCCACGATACTAGATTTTGTGGATTGGGGTAAGTCTTCATTTGTAGCCTCCCGCCACACCTATTTTGTTTGCGGCTCCACGGCCTATTTTCAATTACCTCAAGGGTGGGGCGGCACGTGCTACATAGCATTTCTCCTCCCACCAGTTTTTATAGCACCCGCTTCCTATCATAAGGATCTCCGGCTATATCAGCACAAGCGAAGGAAAAGAGCAATTGATACCTCAGGGGTTCTTCTTTTTCATAGGCCCTGTACAAAATAGTAAATTAATACGTAGACTTACCAGGACTCTGGAGGCCGTCATCAATCTGACCATATCTGCCCTTGGAAACTTGACCGAGGAACAGACGGCCATAAGGATGGTAACACTCCAAAACCGCCTTGTTCTTGACGTCATAGTGGCTGACCGGGGTGGAGCATGCACATTGATCGGTTCTAGCTGCTGTGTGTATATTCCTGATAACTCTCCATCAGTCTATGCGGCAATTTCCAAATTGCATAAAATAGCTGCAGACATACACCAAGAGCCCGGCTCCTGGACACTAATGGGATGGTTATGGGGTATGTTGTCAGCATGGGGCTGGAAGGTACTTTCAGGACTAGGCCTCGTGTTGATGATGGTATTGTCCTGCTGTCTCTGTGTCCAGTGCGGCCCCGCTTTGTGCGGTCTCTGTGCTACATGCCTAGTCCCAAAGCCAATTAATAGAGCAAAAGAAAATGAGAAAATTATGTTGCAAGCCCATGTGGACGGCCTCATGGCCATGGAAGTGATCTAAAAGAAATAAAATAAGTTGCGCTTGGGGACAAGGAGGGAATGAGAAAATAAAAATTAAAAGATCACATTAACCGGTTCTGTCCCCTCGCACACACTTTCCTTTCTCTGCTGCTCCAAAACAATTCTATACAGCGTCCATTTTAGATACAGCATCCATTTTAAAATTCACTTCAGCTTGCCCAGGATCAGCCAGTTCACGTATCTCCTCAGGTTGCACAAGTTCTTGGTCAGTTACACCCACACATTTTTGTGGTTAAGCCGATTCTGAAAAAGGGCCCACCAGCCTTCTCTTTTCAGAGAAAAAAGGCTTATCTAGTATCTCTTCAAAGCCAGCTGGCCTAACATTCACTGAGGCCCGCAGATTGTCACATATTTCAGCTCCCTCCAAGGTTGTCTGTTCATAACCTACGCACCACTCCCTTATCTCTCAGGCACACCAGCTTCCCCACCCTCTGATAAACAAAAACCCAAGCTGTTTCCTTAAAAAGTACGTGTCTATCTGTGTTTTGCTTATGTGCCTTGAGCAATGCTAATTTGCAACATCTTTCTGCTACGAACTAGGAGGGCTCTTCCCAATATATTGTGAAATGTATAAAAACTGTATTCAGTGAATAAAGTGTCAGACCACTCCTGAACCTGCTGAGGTGAAGGAGCTCTCCCTTAAATCCAGTTAATGAATAAAGGCCCATTTAACTCTTACACCACGGACTCCTCAGTTCATTATTTCATTTATATTGATAATTTATAGAAATTCAGACCTGGTAATTCATTTATTTACCAAATTTGGACTAGAGGTTTGTGTTTTATGTTTTACAAAATCACCTCTTACTCTGGAAAGTTTAGGAGTGCAGATGAGGCACTGTGAGCTAGTCAGATCTGGGCCTGCAGGTACTGATGTGGTAGAGACTCAGTCCCTACATTCTGAAGTCCAGCTCTCCCGAGGCACAGTTCTGTTTCCAAACAGAATCCCTGCAAAAAACTACTGCCTGAGGTCACACCTGCCCAGAATGGATGTCGCAGAAGTCAACCCAGGTGCCAGAGTGGGTCACCCTGCATCCCCTCATGAGAGATGGGCACTCTGGCATGAGGAATCCAAGTATAAAAAGTTGCCTGTGGTCACATCTGACTAGAAGGGACATTGCAGATGCTAACCTGAGTGCTGGACTGGGTCAGGGGCTTACCTGGGGTCAGGACTTACCCGGGTTTCTTGGGGCTCCAGGGTTGAGAGTTAGTTTTAGTCTGCTTCTCCATTTTCAATAGATGTTGTTAGGGGGCTCGGCTTGACAGTTTTTGACATATATGGTAGCAATGGAGATTGTTTCCTCATTGCATTCTCTGCCTTGTGCATGGTTAGTGTTTTTTTCAGTTTCAAAATAACCACCCCCATTTTATGACATCTGTTTCCTTAATGGCTGAATTTCCAATGCAATATGGCCATAATTGACTTCCAGTCTGTTGATCATTCACATGCAGGTTAAAAGGGCTTCTGATACTATTAAGCCAGCAATGCATTCTAGCCTATGTCTGAAGACATCTGTGGCTGATGGGGTCTCTTTCAGCCAACGACTCACCTGATGATCGCTAACCTGGCCCACTTTTTTCATTGCACCTTTTTTTGTGTTTTCTGTATCCCATTCAGATTCTTCTATAACTGCTTGCTACTTAACTCTCTCCAGTTATTCGTGCCGCCTTACCAGCAGGAGCAATTCACTAGGTTGAGGGGCGGTTCCTCCACCAAGGTTGAGGGGCAGTTCCTCCGCCAAGGAGGAGGAGCGTCACCCCACAATAAAAATTAAATGATAATAACTATGTTATTATCATTTTATTTTTCACTATTCTCTGGCGCTGTAAAGCTGCGGGCGGGGCTGTGCTAGCCACAGAGGGAGGAGTGGTTTACACACTCTAAAGTAGCAATGACTGTCTTGGCCCGGCCAAACAGTCATGCGTACTTTGTATGTTCCCCACCAGACTGCATTACCCAGTCTGGTGGGGAGCATGCCCAGGCTCCCGTTCCCCGTCTGAGCGCCAAACCATGGTGCTTAGACCAATAACAATGCTGCTGTAAGGAAGCATTGTGATTGGCTTGGGGAGCCTGGATGCTTCCTGTTCCTGTGCGGCTCATGTATGGAGAGGACGTAGGATTGCCGGCCGCTGGGAAGGTAAGTGCATTTTTCTTTATTCCCCCCTTTTCTTTTTTTTTTAACACGCCTCCCTCCCCACCCCACCACAACTCCTCTGTAGCAGCCACTACTGACTAGATTTCACCATGTCCAAGTTGCCCACAGGA
Source organism: Triturus cristatus (assembly GCF_964204655.1). Lineage (NCBI taxonomy): Eukaryota > Metazoa > Chordata > Amphibia > Caudata > Salamandridae > Triturus > Triturus cristatus. The sequence goes on from NC_140588.1 coordinate 1,044,545,827, forward strand.
TTGATGGTGGTAAGTGTATCTGCTTTTGGGTTATGTTATGTTATGTAGATTTGTATGACATAGCTTATCACCCTTGAGAGTATCGAGGAGCGTAGGTCCAGCAGTGCTCCTAGTTTAACAGCCAGGTCTTCAACTTCTTGTGGAAGTTGAGGAGTAGAGTGTTGATGTGTCTAGGGAGTCTGTTACAGTTTTTGGCCGCGATGAAGGAGAATGTGTATTCTCGTGTCTTGCTTTTTGGGGGTGGGGGAGTTTTATATAGCGCAAACTAGACCAGAAGGAATCAGAGCACTTTACATGAGCACTAGTTGCGTTACAGACGGACACATTTTTCTATTTGGGTTAGGCACTTGGAGAGTAAGGGCCTAATTACAATGTCTGTCGGAAAGCCTCCGACTGCTGGTCGGAGGCTTTCCGACTGAGATTGTAAGTTTAAACTCCAAGTCCCATATTACAATGACGGTGGTCAGAGTTTAAACCGGCTGGGGAATCCGACTGGGTTCCGATGATGCTAAAAGAACCCGTTGGCCAGACGAAAATGCCTCATAATCTCTTAAGAACGGCGTTTCTGCCACATGGATTATGATGGCAGTTTCCGACAGCAGTTCCATGTCGGCCTGTCCAACATGGAACTGCGGCTGGAAAGGGTATTTGGGGGCCCATAGCAAGGCCTCCTAGCCCTCTGGCCCTCCGCATGTGGCCCTGGGGGACACCTCTGGTGCCTGTCTTTACATTCCTGCACTCTGTGGCAGGCACTGTTAGGTGTCTGCCACACGGTGCAGGGATGTTTGCAAACTTAAATTTTTCAATAGGAGCTTGTGCTGCAGGCAGTTTTGAAAAAATTGAGAAATTTAAGTTTGCGACTGCACCATGTGCGGTCGCATCCAAATTGCTGTGTCGGAACCACCGAACTGAGGAAGGCGGTTCCACATCCGCAGTGATGTCTCGAACCACATCATAATAAGAGCCTAAGTGATCTGCCCAGAATCACAGGATGTTGAGCGTCCCTGCCAAGACTCGAATCCGGTTCCCCAGCTCCGAGGTCGAACACTCTAACGTAAAGCCACATCCTCTGACATCCTGCTTCTGTGGATGCGGAGGATTCATGCGAGGGAGAGAGCGATAGAGCATAGCTGTCTGGAGGGTTCGTATAGTTGGAGTCGGTCATTGAGGTAGGCTGGTCCTGCATTGTAGAGGGATTTCTAGGCGTGGATGAGAAGCTTGAATTTGAATTATTTTTGGATGACTAGCCAGTGGTCTCAGTTACAGAATATCGACCTTCAAAATATCCCCATACCAAAATATCGCTACCAAAATATTGATGTAAAAAATATTGTCATCCTATACTTGTAATAGTAGGTACAAAATATTGAAAAACAAAGATCGGTGTAATAAATATTGTTGTATTAAATGTTGTTTTTTAAATATATATACACATTAAAATATTACATATTAAATATATTAAATGGTAACATGAATATAAAGCAATTGATTTAATATATATTTTAATAAATATAACAAATAAAACTAATTAAAAAAAGTTAAAACCCACATATATAATAATTAATATATATATATTTACATATATCTACTTACAAAACAATTGTTAAGCTAATATGTTTAAATTATACTATAATTTAGAAAATGTTAACTAATATAAAAATATTACACATGAATATATATATATATATATATTTACTGTATGGCGCTCCATGTTGCAAGCAGTGAGAGATGCGTCAGGTATCCTGACGTATCTGTTGGCGCAAAACTGACGCATTGCTGGAGTTGTGTCGAAAGCATGACGCAACTCCAGCATGCATGGGGGAGGCCTATACTCATTGCACTGCGTCACCCTTACGCCTGCTATGAGGTAGGTGTAAGGTTTTGACGTAGTGGCATCCTAGAAGTGGTGCAGTGAAATCTGATTTCAGTGCGCCACTTCAATGAGGCTTTCTTGCGGGGGAACGCCAGCCCTGCATACATTATACCTGACGCAGGTATGTGGTGCAAGGGTTTACAAGGTGATGCATCTGCCTAGATGCGTCACTTTGTAAATATGGTGCAAAGTGGCACATTTTTTATGCCACCACTGCATCACGAAAAGTGATGCAGTGGTGGTGCAAAAGTGTCGCAAGGGGCTCATAAATAAACCCCAAAATCTTTAAAATACAAACTATTCTAAATAAATAAAAAAGTGAACAACTTAAAATTTTATACAAATATTTTCACATTAAAAACATTAATAATTAAAAATATTATAATTTTAGATAAATAAAAACATACAAATATAAATAACAATATGAAATATATTATAAAATATAAAATGTAATACATATAATAGTCCCACTACAATTTATACAAATCTAAGCAAACTATTATGATAAATATATAAAAAATGTACTTCTCCAACATCACACAACCCCCAAAAAATATAACTGGGTAAAATGAACAAATCTCCCTCCTGTGAATGCAACAGTAGTGTAAATTTTGGATTTCGGATATGTAAAATGTACTATTCCCACTCCAGCCAGTATAATGTAAGGAAACTGTTGGAGTGCAGAGGGTTCAAATTTACTATTCACACTCTAGTCAGTACAACAGTAGGGAAAGTGTTGGATAACAGAGAGGTAAAGTTTACTATTCCCACTCCAGTCAGTACAAAAATAGGGAAAGTGTTGGATTGTGGAGGGGTAACATTTACTATTCACACTCCAATGATTGCAACAATAGACAGAGGGGCCGATTCCAATCCGGGTCGGAAGGGCACCGAACGCGATCCGGCCGGAAAAACTATGAGCCGTACGCGTGTTTTCGACCCGACTCGTACAGCTGTACGAGCGAGCAAGTACGATGCAAGCTACGTGAAATTCACCGACCGAGTCGTTCCTGGGTCCGAACCGCTCCGTACGTCTCGGCCGTAAGCTAACCGTGGCGTGCAATGGATGCGATTTACAACCGAGCCAGTACGATGCACGCGTCGGACAGCCTGTGCGAGCCGGAGTGTCCGGCTCACAAAATGTCCGGGAAGTTGCTTTTAGGGGTCCGCGTCGGACCCCCTGTAACCCGCCGCCCTACGACTCGGACACAGGGGGAGACCCAAGGCTCACCCCAACACATTCATGTACGGTGCGGATGGAACCGAGGCATGCCCACTGTAGGGGGCACACTTGTGTGAGACGTACCCATTCAGTAAATTGGAGCCCATGTACGTGTCGTACGATCGGCTCCCATTGACTTCTATGGGAGTCCGACCGAACCGAGTCTGGCAGCATAAGATCGCATCGTACTCGCTCGGTCGGACTGCAGGACTCCGGCTCAGTCGAAAACACTCCGGATCCGGCTCGGTCGGAGAGCTTTCCGACCCGGATCGGATCGGCCCCAGAGTGTTGGATTGTGGAGGGGTAACATTTATTATTCCCACTCCAGTCAGTACAACAGTATGGAAAGTGTTGGATTGTGGAGGGGTAAAATGTATTTTTCCCACTCCAGTCAGTATAACAGTATGGAAAGTGTTGGATTGTGTAGGGGTAAAATTTACTATTCCCAGCCCCGTCAGTACAACAGTAAGGAAAGTGATTTATTGCGAAGGGGTAAAATCTACTATTCCCACTCAAGCCAGTACAACAGTAGGGAAAGTGTTGGATTGCGGAGAAGTAAAATATACTATTCCCACTCCAGTCAGAACAACAATAGGGAACGTGTTGGATTGGTGAGGGGTAAAATGTACTTTTCCCACTCCCGTAAGTGCAACAATAGAGAAGGTGTTAGACTGCGGAAGGGTAACATTTACTATTCCCACTCCAATGAGTGCAACGGTAGGAAAAGTGTTAGATAGCGTAGGGGTAAAATATACTATTCTCACTCCAGTCAGCACAACAGTAGGGAACGTGATTAATTGCAGAGGAGTAAAATGTACTATTTCCACTCCAGTCAGTACCACAATAGGGGAAGTGTTGGATTGCGGACAAGTAAAATTTACTATTCCCACTCAAGTCAGTACAACAATAGGGAAAGTGTTGGATTGCGGAGGGGTAAAATATACTTTTCCCATTCCAATGAGTGTAACAATAGAGAAAGTGTTGGATTGCTGAGGGGTAAAATTTACTATTCCCACTCCAGTCAGTATAACAGAAGGGAAAAAAATAAAATATCTTGGAAAAAAAATTATTAAAAAAAACAAAGCAAATAAAGAAATATATATATATATGTACAACTATTTAAAAAAAATAAAAACATATTGCAATGTTAAGTTCATTTCACAAATAACTACAAATATTATTATAAATAAAATACAAAATAATTATCATACAAATACATATTTTTATTTAGAAATTATTTATTAACAAAAAATATTTATAACATAAATTTAATTTTGATACTTCCCACCCTATCACCCCACAAAACTTACAACCTGCACCTAAGACTTAACTTTAAAAAGCTAAATATTTATCTATCAACATGAATATTTTCAAACTAATTATTAATTAATTTTATTTAATTTACTTCCCATAATATGCCTCCAAAAAACTACAACACACTCATAAAATGTAACAGAAAATATTTACACAATTAAAATAATTTATTATCAATTTAACAATTAATATTAATTCGCAAAATTAATTATTCAGTACCTACAATTAATTTACTCCCCACCCCATAGCCCTACAAAACCTACAACCCACATCTTCAATTTTAAAATAAATTGCACAATTAACATAATTATCAATTAAACAAATATTATTAATTCAAAACTAAATATGAATTCATTTAAATTAATTTACTCCCCACTCTTTACACCTAATAATTCTACAACCTGCACCTAAAAACAAAAAATTATTACACAATTAACATAATTAATGATCAATTAGTTAATAATAATTAACTAAGTATTTATTAATTAGAAATAAATTACTTTCACCCTTTACCCATATAAAGCCCACAAACCTAAATAAGACACTATTAACATAAATAATAATCAATTAAATAATATTAATTAACAATAAATTATGTATTCATTGAAAATGCATTACGACCCACCCTCTAACCCTATAAACCCCACAACCCACACATAACATATCAAAAAATAGCACCATCAAATATCAAATATCAATAAATATATATTATTAAATAAAAAATAATCATGAATGTATTATAATTAAATTACTTCCCACCCTGTACCCCTCTACACTCACAACACACCACGCAACTAAAAATCACATCAATTAATTAAATTAAATTTAATAAGTACTAAACATGTAACAAATATATTAAAACACATAAACAATAATTATACAAAACATTTACATCATATACATTTAAAATCTATCCCTTTTTTTATTTTATTTAGCCATAGTATAGTTCATTACATCACAAACAAATACACAATTAATTATGATTAGCACAATCCAACATAAATTTAAAGAAGCACAACGGACAAAAGCTTAAAATGCACAAACAGTCAAAATTAAGCATGAAATTAAATTTGTTAAGATAAGCACAAGCATTAATCCCATTGAATACAAGACCACACTCGTTCAAATTTAGGCAAGAACATGGGCCTCTAGCTTTGGCAAGTGCCATCTCCGTTTCATATATGTCTCTCAGCAAGACCCAAAAATCCTCAATACTAGGGCTGTTAGTTTCAATCCAGGCTCGAGCAATACACAAACGAGCACAAATAATTATAATTGAAACCAATAGCCTAGTTAGACAGCCCTGTTCTTCAATTGTCCCCCAAATTATATCCCTTTCAGTCATCTGAATATCATGACCGACTAACGAAGACAAGACATAGTTAATACCAAACCAAAAAGTACTCAGCCTTGAACAACTAATGAACATGTGTCTTAAGTCGGCAGCGTACTCCTGACATTTCGGACAGTATGACTTAGGTCATTTAGCAATAATTTAGAAATAATTTCCGGAGTGTAACATAGCATAAAAATGACCCGATGCTGTCTCCAGTGATTCCTGTATATCTTCTTTAATTATGACTGTATTGAACACATCCGATTTAACTTCAGCGCAATTTGCAGCCCATCGTCACCTACATTAGCAAGCAGTGCCTGATATATTATACCTATTTGCCCTTGTCCTGTAGTCTGTAAAAATGCAGTCATGACCTCAGATGAAAAGGGCATCTGTAGTAAATCAAGACCCTGAATAAAATAGTCCCTTATTTGCAAGTACTTGTAAATTGTATTGTCCGCAATTCCAAACTCTTCTTTTAAGGCAATAAATGCCCAAAATCCTTGCCCATCATACAACTGCCCAAGCAGCGTTAACCCCTTACTTTTCCACCTTTTCCCAACAACGTCGTGAAATATATCTGATAGTATGGGATTACCCCAAAGCCTAGTTAATACATGTAATTTAGGAATATAATATGCCCTAGCAACGTACTGCCAAATCCTAACAATGTCCCTGACCACCTTAAAACGAACCCTCTTATAATAGTTAGGGTCAGCTGTTTTATATAGCAAAAATCCCGTATCGGGGCCACAGGCTACCTGATACGAAAACCAAGTTACCCCAAAATCAGGTCCTTGAAGTAGGCTTTGGATTCGACCTACAAATGCAGCCCAAAAATATATTTTAAAATCTGGCAGTTTAAAACCACCCTGCTGATATGACAACTTAGGTGCCGATTCCGATCCGGTAAAAAGGCCCTACGAATCGTCGTACGGAGCGTTTTCTCCGTACGACTCGTACCCGGTAAACTGTCCGTACAACCTAGGAAGTACGATTCGTACAAAAAGCCCATTTCCGTAGAAATCGTACAAAAGACCGTACGGGTAAAAGAACCCTACGAATCAGATCCGGAACAGCCTGTACGCGCCGTCCGAACGGATGTAAGCAGCGTTTTACGGCCCAGCAAGTACGATCCCTCCCTATGGCACTCCGTACGGCTCTTTTTTTACGGGAGCCAAAAACAGCCGTAAAAGCTGATTCCCCAGGGGTACGAGTCGTACAGGCCCCCCCACCGCCCCCCATATGTACACACCGTACCCCCACCACCCCCCGTATGTATGCCCCGTACCCCCACCTACGCGCTGGGGGTACGGTGCGTACATACGGGGGTGGTGGGGGTACGGTGCGTACATACGGGGGTGGTGGGGGTACGGTGCGTACATACGGGGGATGGTGGGGGTACGGTGCGTACATACGGGGGTGGTGGGGGTACGGTGCGTACATACGGGGGGCTGGGGGGCCTGTATGACTCGTACCCCGGGAACAACTATTCCCGGGCTACGAGTCGTACAAACTTCGCCTCGTAGCGGGTAGAGTCATTCCCCGTGTACGGGCCGTTTTCAGAACGATTCGTAAATCGGATAGCCGGTCCGGATCGTACTTGCACGCTCGGACTGTCATTTTACGAATCGTACGGAAAAGTATCCGGGTACGTCTCGTACAACTTTTCCCGCTACGATTCGTACGGAGCGGGCCGATCCGTACGTACTTTTTCCCATACGAATCGTACTTCACGGGTCGGACGTGACTTGTACGATTCGTACGGAAAAAAATACGGATTCGAGTCGTACGGAAATATTTTTTAACGGATCGGAATCGGCACCTATATGTACCGTAGTGCTCTCCGTCCACACCGATAACTCCAAATAAAACTACCTACTGTGCTGTCCAGACATTTGAAAAATGCCATTGGGACCTTCAGCAGGATTGCCCGAAATAAATACAAACATTTGGGGAGGATGTTCATTTTAATTGCATTACACCTACCAATTATACTAAGGGGTAGACGATGCCAGCTACGCAAATTAGTAACCACTTTCTTGAGCAGCGGTTCATAATTAAGTTTAATCACTTCCTCTACATGGCTGCTAATACATACTCCTAAGTAAGTTGCTGTCGGTGTAATGCCTAATGGAACTGGAGCCGAGTCAGTATGGTAGTTCAAAATTGTCTGGGTTTTATTTAAGTTTAGTTTATAACCTGAAAAGAGCCCAAACCATTGGGCTTCGAGTGTAATCTCATTGATCGCATCTTCAGGCGTAGAAGTGTAGACCGCTATGTCGTCTGCATATGCGTTTAATTTCAGATTAAGCCCATTAAATGAAACTGGAGAAATCCTATTATATTGCATCAGATGTTGAATAAACGGCTCAATGCATAGGGCAAACAATAACGGGGAAAGAGGACAACCTTAACACGTCCCCCTTTGAACCGAAAAATATGATGACGAGAGGCCATTAAGCTTAACAGAGGCTGTGGGATTAATATAAAGTTTTTGTACCGCTGAAGTAAACTTCTGACCTAAACCATATACTGTCATTTTTGACCATAAACACCCCCAGACCACGAGATCAAAAGCCTTCTCGGCATCTAACATCAGCATTCCAACCCGGGATTTTATCTGCCTAGCAACATCAAAGATAGCAATAGCTGTGTTAATGTGGGCAGCCGTGTCTCTCCCAGGGACAAAACCATGCTGCTGTTTTGAAACTAAAACATGTATGACCCGGAGCCAGCCGAGATGCTAACATTTTCGAAAAGATTTTAGCATCTGAGTTGATCAATGATATTGGCCTATATGGGGTCATCTCTTCTACAGATTTCCCCTTTTTTGAAAACACAATAAAATTGGTATTATTCCAGGAAGGACGGGGCGTTTTCCCCACCCATAATTGGATTACATAACTCCAAACAAATCGGTACTAAAATATCCTTAAACGTCTTATAAAATTCCAAAGGAATTGTATCCTCTCCTACCGCTTTACCAGTAGGCATTGTACTAATTGCTTCCTCGATGTCCTCCATTTCAACATCTCTTTGCAGTGGCTCAGAGAGAAATGGATTTAGACTAGGCATTGCACTTTCCTGAATATACTCCATTGCCATTTGCTGATTAAAACAAGTAGAGTCACCATATAAACTAGCATAATATTGTTTAAATTGTTTGACTATATCTTTGGATCTAATATAGTCAGATCCATCTATCCCCTTGATTAACTTAATATTAGATCAAGCTCTTGAATTGGCTATCTGATAGCCAATAACCGTCCAACCTTTTCCCCATACTCATACTGTTTAGACTTGAACTTGTGATAAGTGTTTGCAACTTTGTCCCTCATATTTCTTTTAGGTTTGGCTCTTGCTTCATTAACCAACTGATATACCTGCTGTTCGCCCGGATCTTTTGTAGAAATAGCAGTAGCATGTTTTTGTTCCAAATCTAAATGCAGCCTATACTCCTGTTCCCGTTGGAATAACCCCAGCCGATTCAGCTTTATAATGTATTGCAAGATAACCCCCTAACAAAAGTCTTCATGCTGTCCCAAACTATGGCTATGGATGCCGTGCCTAAGTTCATTTAAACATATTCACCCAGTATTCCTTGCATTTGTCTCACATATTCTGAATTACCCAACAAGTGCCTAGGGAATGTAAATCCTCACTCTACACCTTTGTTCCCAGATTGAGCCCGTATTGTCAGCATCACTGGATTGTGATTGGATGTTATTTTGGGACATATCTCAATATATGCATTTTCAAGAGCCCTACTGTTTATAAAAATCATATCTATTCTAATGTATGTTTTGTGCGGGTGGGATTAAAATGTATAACCCGGCACCGTGGGGTTTAAATCCCTCCAGGCATCTTCCAATTGGTTAATACGCAGAAGATCCATAATAGCGGCCCTAGCCCTGCCCATTCTACTACAAGATAGAAGGCAGAGATAATTTCTCACTATTAGCCCAAAAAGAATAATGAAAAGAAAGCATGTTTATGTTGTTTTTTTTGGTTATATACTTCTTATTAATGTCTTCATTCTACAGGCCCATTCAGTCCCCTCTTGGCCGCAGCTTGCCATTCTGATAGAGCTTGCTGAGCCTTGTTCTCCGCTGGGAAGTAATGCAGTCGTCCATCTTTTAGAATCTTTAACCGCGCAGCCTCTTGTAAAACAATTAGTGAACACACTTCCTTAAACGGGTCCATCAATAGGCGTAACTGCCATCGTTTATCCATAGTTTGTTTACATAAATCAGATCTCACAAATATTGACATCATGTCCACCTTTACAGGAGCAGATGGACGCACCTTTAAGTATATTGCACCAAAAAATTACCCCAAAAAAACAAAATCGGCTGTGCAAAATTGGACCTGTTTTGATTCACCTGAGATATGAACAATGGTAGCCTGTGTGCTCGCTGAACCAAAGTGTCCATGTCCCAGTCAACCAAGTCGGGAAAAGCTCTCTGAAAAAGACTCACAATAAACGCCCGAGGGTCTGATCCTTCAGTCCCTTCCGGGATTCCAAAAACCCTAAGATTTTGTCGCCATTAGCGATTTTCCAAATCTTCAAGCTTAGCTTGTGTGATCCTCATTTGAGAGTCCTGTGATTTTGCAATATTAACTGTAAATGTATTAGCCTCCTCGACTGCAGCGACTCGCCCCTGTATCTCCGTGACCTCAGTAGAGAGCTGAGTAACCCGAGATGTGACGTCTCGCAGTGTTTGCTTTTTTTCTTGAAGGTCCACTTGGGCCTGTTGATAAAACTCTTGAGCTTCCGCTCGCTGAACCACCAAAGTTTGCATTATTTTAGCCAGTGTTGGTTCCTCGCTCTCGAACAGTTATTTCTTTGTCTGAGATTCCGTATGTCAAAGATGACGAGCTCATAGCCATTGGTGTAGATATCAAAAAACAGGAGGATTGACTTTCCACTGCTTGCACCGAATGAGCCAAATGAACTGTTTCATCTGTTGATTTCGCCAACGACACTGGCAAGCTTTATAGGCTATTATTCAGACCACTACGTAACCCATCCTGAACATTAAAGTCATCGTGCTGGATTACTACTGCCCCCACAGTTGTTGCCAGTGATGGTTCATCTATGTTAAACTCAGTTACTTCTCCATCCGTCACTGCAGCTACCATCGTACCGCCAGTAGTTCCAGAATTAGACAACCTTGAGACGATTGCCTTTACATCACCTTTTGTAGCTACCCATTTACGTAGGGGACTGGCTCCAAGAGCCAGTTTCATAGTGTTAGCATCTGCCTCCTTCAGCCGTCCCATTGTGCTAGCTACTTGGATCTTAACACCACCACCTCGGCCTTTACCTCCTTTGCCTGTCCTTATAACCTTTGGACCCTTTGATCTCGCTCCTTTTACCACTGGTGGGCTAGCCTTCGGGCTGCTTGGGGCACCTGTATCATTGATACGACTTCTTAGAGTATAGTTTGCCAAATTTGACTGTTTAACTGGTTCCTTTACAGGATTAGATTGACCTAGCCCTAAATCTTGAGCAGCATTCAATGGTTCTTTATCCATAAGAGAGCTACCATTTGCCACAGGAATACAGTCAGCAACCGAAGAGCTGCAGCTTGAATACTCAGACAACTCAGTTTCTCCATTGTTAACATTACTAGCATTATTCTCGTTATCTTTCTGCAATTTTTCAGGCGTTTTAGCAGACCCTGCCTGATTTTCAAAAGTGTCTATAGGTTCTTATGATACCTCACCTCCATTACTCTCCAGCAATACTGCGCTTAGAAATTCAACCATTGCAGATCCTGAATTAGGATTTTCAGAGTCACAGGACCGTAATACGTCTGTTGCTTTACTAGATTGAAAAAGCTTCAGCATCGGCTTTCCCAGCCTTGGACGCAAGTTTAACTCATCATCTCCACTAGAATCGTCAACTATTGCTCCGTCCTCCAGCAGCTCTTCATCTGCATTCACTCATGTTCTCGCGTCTCGGCCCCCACAGCTGCACCAGCAGCACCAGCCTCTGCTGACAATTCCGTGCTGCTTCGCCCCTTAGCGGTGCGCGGTGGGGCCATCCTTTCGCCTGCAGCTACCTCCACAAATGCCGGCTTCTGACTGCCACCTGAGCCGCCTGTAATTATCCCAGAGTCAGGTGAAAGAGGTTGAAGCTGTTCCAGCGAGAACCACAGCGCTTCTCGAACGGCGTACACCACTTCCCGAAGCAACGTAATCCGGCACATTGGAAGTAGGTTAATTTTCCCTTTTTGTTTTAAATACCCCTTCGCCATCTGTAAAGTTTGCACGGGTGCTGTGTTTCTATTTCAGCATAACTGGAGTTCTTCTGTATCCATTACTCTCCAATATGAAAAGCACAATCGAGCGCCTGAGGTGGCTACCGCGAGTTCGCAACAGGTCGCGGGAGAGGAGCGCTCTAGAACGCGGAGTCAATCCACCATCTATCCTAAAATACAAAACAATAATTTAAAAATTATGTTTTAAACAACTATAGTTTTTGCAAACGATATTAATGACTTTGATATAAAAATCGATATTACTTACCTTAAAATCGATATTCTCAACGATATTCTTGCTGACGATATTTCCATATCACAATATTTTTGTCTGAATATCTAGCCAGTGAAGTTCCGTGCTGTAGGCAGTGATGTACGTGCTTCTTGGGACGTCTAGGATGAGTTTGGCTGCAGTATTCTGGATGGTTTGGAATCTTTTCGTAAGCTGGTTTGAGATACCGACAAAGTGCGTTGCTGAAGTCGAGGCTGCTGGTGATGAGGGCCTGGGTGATTTGCAAAGCAATTTGAGCATGAGGCAAGAGGATGCGATTACGGTGTTGACCTGTTTGTTTATGAGAGCTTGTCATCAAGGATGATGTTGAAGTTTCTGGAGCGGTCTGTGGGGGTGAGCATGTGACCCAGGTCAAGTGGCCACCAGAAGCTGTCGCGGGACAGTTTTAATTTCTGAAGATCAGGATCTCTGTGTTGTCCGTGTTGAGTTAGAGGCAGTTCTTTCGCATCCAATTGGCCATGTTGGACATGCACGCAATGAAGTTGTTCCTGGTGGTGCTTTTTGTGTTGGTGAGGGAGAGGATAAGCTGAGTGTCATCAGCGTAGGATAGGCTGTTGATGTTGTGGGTTGTCATGATGCGGGCAATAGGTGCCATGTAAACTTTGAACTGGGTTGGACTGAGGGAGGAGCCCTGGGGGACTCCGCAGACGAGCTTCTTATGCTTGGAGGTGAAAGTGGAGAGTCTGACTCGCTGTGTCTGTTGGGAGAACAAAGAGGGGATCCAACTTAGGATGGGGCCTTGAATTCCTAATTCCTGAAGTCTGGTGATGATGGTGCTGTGGGAGACGGTGTTTAACACCCCTGAGAAGTACAGCAGATTCTCCTCTGTCCATGCTTAATCAGATGTTGTCTGCTGCTGTCAGCAGGGCAGTTTCTGTGCTGTGGTTGCTGCAGAACCTTGACTGGGTGGAGTCCAGGAGGTGGTGCTGTTCAGGATGCGTGGAGAGCTGCTTGCTGATCTCTTTCTCTAAGATTTTGGTTGGAAATGGTAGGAGCGAGAGGGGCCCGTAGTTGTTGAGATCTTTCGGATTTGCTAAAGGTTTCTTCAGCAGAGCAGTGACCTCCGTGTGTTTTCAGCCTTCCGGGAAGTTTCTGCTGAGGATGGAGGAGTTGATGCATGGTGGTAAGGTTGGTGCTTCCCAGGTTGTTCATGTGGGGAGAGCAAGGGTCTGAGAGAGACCCTGAGTGAATGATCTGCATGATTCTGGCAGTGTCATCTGTGGTGAAGGGGCTCCAGTTCATTAGGAGGTGGGTGCTCCTGATGGTGGTGGGGGGTTGCGTGAAGATGTCTTGTATAGTGGGTTGCAAAGTTGGAGTAGAGCTTGAGAAGTTTGTTGTGGAAAAGTCCAAAAGTCTAAAAGGTTATCGCAGAGGATCTGTGAGGGTGTTGGCTGCAGCCATCGGGTTGGTGAATTCTTTGACAATGTTGAAGAGTTCTTTTCCAGAGTTGGTGCAGGATTCGAGTCTCATCTTGAGGTCTGCTTTCCTTGCTTCTTGATCTGTGTGTGGTACTCTCTGAGCTCAGATTTGTGAGTGTCTCTAGAGGTGTTGCCTTGACTGGTCCTCCATCTTCTTTGCAGTTGCTTGCAATAGCGCTTGGAGTCTTGTATGTCCGCCGTGTAACAACATATTTGAGCCCGAGTTCTGATATGTCTGGTCTTTTTCATTGGGCCAAGTTGTTGGTGCAGTCTGAGATCCAATTGTTGAAGGCTGATAGGTCATTCTGCAGGTCACCTGTGAAGCTCGGTTGATTGGATCTGAGGGTGTGGGTCCAGTCTGCGTCTGTTATGTTGTTGCAGCTGGGGTTGATGGTTGGTTTAGGTTTGTTGAGGTGGGGTGCGCTGATGTAGAAGTGTGCGATGAAGTAGGCTGTCCATGAGAGCAGGGAGATGTGACTGAACGTGATCTTTTTGCTGGCTTTGAAATATAATATAAATCCCATAGGATATAATGGGATTTATATTTCAGCACACAGGGTATCTGTCACTATAGTGATGGAGCAACCCGTCCTAAATCAGGCCCTAATGCAAAAAAAAAGGGCAGAAAAGTCAAGACAAAAGGACTGGGTGGACACAACAATAGGCACAGAAAGGCCAGCACAGGGACAGACAGGCACAACAAGCTACACACAAGCCAGAGCACAAGTTGAAGCAAGGGTGTGAGAGAGTGAAGCAGATGGAGAGGAGAATCATGGCGAGGCAGAGATATCTTGTAAGGAATCCACATGCCTCTCATTCACTTCCCCTTCCCTCAGTCATGCTTTGGATATCCTCCTTTTTCCATATCTTTCTGACCCTGCACAGCTCCGGCACCTATGCCTTTTTTCTGTATCGTGGTTAAAATATTATAAATACTTTAAAAAAAGAAATAAAAGAACATTGCGCAGACATTTATGGGGCCAAGAACTCAGACTATGGATCTAATTTCTAATAACTAAGGGCCTGATTATGCACCTGTCCCTGGCAGACCGGGCAGGGATGTTTGTAAACATGGCATTTGCCTTTTGGCCTGTGCTGCGGCCCTTTTCCTGGCTGCACCACAAGCCGCAATGGCAAAAGGCATGTTTCCAGCAGCCTACACGGCGGTCGGATTGTAATTTGGTGGGCAGGAACACTGACTACCTGTCGGCCGGTCCTGTTTCCGCAAGGAAGGCGGTCAGCAGCTCGTACGACCCCCATCGTTATCAGCCCCTAAAAAACCAAGTACAATGGAGAGACTGACTAGACACAGTAGGTGGCTCTGACTTAGCACTGTAAGGCTGTGCCGGTCCTTTGCCTGTATACTGATCATACCTGAGCACCACATTAGAAGTCTGTGTTCACTTGCATATCTGTAATAAAGTGCTTGTCTTTTTCCATAAAGAAAAAGCACTACTCGGGACAGTTATTACTGAGGTGAATGTGTGATTGGTAAGTTCCAGGTTTCTACACCATCTCTCTGAGAACCCTAGGACTTTACACCTCGCTGCTCTTAAAGTAAAGTGCTCAGTTTTCAGAACCAGAGTAGGTCAGTCGGGAACATTCCTTGTGGCAAAGTGGAGCGAACGAAGCTCATTCTGTCTCTTTCTGTGAGAGTGATGGGACCACTGAAATGACAATCAACATTTTCAACCAGGACTAGAGCATTGGCACTATCTGCTTACATGCTCTGCAGAAGCATCACCTCTGAAACTTCTGAAGAGAGATAACCCTGAAATATCTGGTGGGGGTTCAGTGGATGATGGCAGGTCTTTGATATTTTTGGACTGCTCTACTCATCATATGTCGTGCATGACCTGCTCACATGGTGGGCAGTCTCATGGCTTCATTGAAGTGCTCCATACTAACTAATATGGACAATCACCATGAAACAATTACCATTAAATGTAAATATGTTAGACCTGGCCTCTTTTGGTGTGGTTTCTCCTATCTTTTTGCTTCTGACCTCCTGTTTTTGACTGTGTGCTGTACTTTATTTCCAAACTGGTGTGGAGTATTTGTGTGATGTTTATGTGTGTGTGTGTGTGTGTGTGTGTGTGTGTGTGTGTGTGTGTGTGTTTGTGTGTGTAAATACTTTACACATTGCCTCTTTAGTTTCGTCTGACTGTTCTGTGCCAAGCTACCAGAGGGTGAGCACAGGTAAACTTTTAGTGTGTACTACATTTAGCGTGACTAGAATTGTGGTTCCTGCTTGGACAGGGTGCATACCTCTGCCAACCAGAAACCCAATTTCTAACTATATGTAAAAGAAACCAAAGATGACCTAGGTATCTGCCTCCACTTGATTTATTCATTCCAAACTGTCATGTGTGCTGTGCCAGACAACATGTGCATCCTAATCCTGGCTGAATGTACACAGTACTCGTAAGCACACATAATGGTAGCAATGTTTCCTGTTACAATGTCTGACAACAGTCACCATTTCCAATAGGACACCATCTGACATCGTGCAGCTCTTAGTGGAAGCATCTACATCCAATTGTGAGTTCATGGAATTTATGTTGAAATATATTGCAATATATATTGTCATGTTTTTAAACTGGAGTCATTAGCGGGCCTACGTCAAACCAAGCTGCTTGGGCTCTGTCACCTATGACGTGCTCGGGCCTCACTTTAATCCCAAGCATGACCAAGCAAGAATTCCCAATTCTCACAGCTTAGCATCTGACACCAATGTTGTATCTTTCCGCAGGGTCTTTATGCACTGTGCTCATGAGAAGCCACACATCTGGTAACACTAGTATCTCAGCTTTCAGTGGTTGTCACATGCACTAGGCCTGGGCAAAATTTCCGTTCCGCTCGCGGAAATTGCGAAAATTTGACATTTTCGCATTCCGCGGAGAGCGCGAAAATGTCAAAATTTCCGCATTCCGCAGCTTAGCGATAATTTGTTTCTTGCTCGCGCTGTAAAATAATACATTCTCGCGCGCGCGCGATCGCCTTACCTGAATCCCCGCGTTCACCGACAAGTTTTCCCGATCCGGTCGCGTTCTCCACGAGATGTTGGATTGTTGGTAGCCATTTGCGCTGTCTCGCGACAGTTCGCGCCCGCAGTAATGTCATTGGTCGCGTGATCACACGAAGGCCCGGAGCTACTCCGCTCGCTGTTGACCCCCTACACTCCCAAACGGAATCTCAGGTCCATGGGGCAACACCTAGCAATGGTACCCTACACTAAGTTTTGCCGCATCGGAGGGCGCTCCTTCAAACTGCTGGGGGCCAAATTATGGAACTCCCTTCCCCTCAATATTCGATGCATGGACAACATCCTAGCTTTCCGCAGAACTATTAAAACCTATCTCTTTCCCCCCTGTTAGGTCCCTCCCTTTCCCCTGTTTCAGTTGGTTGTGTTACGGTTCTAGCGCCGGGACGCCCCGTTGCGGGGGCAGCTGTTTGCGCTTTACAAAACTGATAACATAACATAACATAACATCACGTCTTTCTTCTCGCGATCATGCACCGCGAGAAGAGTGAAAACAAGATGGCCGCGCCGCGAGCAACCGCATGGGTAAGTTGGCGAGCCGCGACCACGCAGAAAATACCGCGAACGGGCGGGAAAAAAACTTCCGCATCTTCGCGATATTTCCGCATGTTTGCGGAGATTTTTAACATTTTCGCGATAATTTGCGAAAGTCACTTTCACAAATTCCGCCCACCCCTAACATGCACCTTCCTTCAACGTGAATGCAATGCATCAATGTTATGGGAATTTGGGGAGGAGCCAGCATTATATGTTCACTGCTTTGTAGGGTGAAGCTCTGTCTCTTTCCTACTATATCACCATATTTGCTGTTTTTTCCCATAATAAATGTGTTTCAAACTTAAGGGATGCTTAAGGCTATTTCTCTTCCACACTGTACAAGAGGAAGATGGGAAAGAGAAACGCTGACTATCTATGCTTGGAACATATGTGTGGGACACACAAAGTGAAGCAGGACTATTCATGAATTGTGATGGGACCTTATGGACCACAGTGTAGGAGGAATGGCTGCTTAATGCAAATCAAACACATACTACAGGAGTTGTTGAACATACAGTACTATTAAACATACACAGAACTCAGGTTCAGAAGGCAACATGCCAGGATGCTCCATAAACAGGCATAAACCAGGAGTCATGAGGCAGTGGAAAGGGATGAACATATGCATCATTGACATGGTCTACAACCCTAAAGGGAAAGTCTAGCAGTGTTGGCAGTGATGCAAGATGACACGTCATCAGCATGTCTGCAGAATGGCATAAGAGTCACACAACACTTATATCTTATTGTTGGAAAGTTCCTCTCCTGGACAATAAGGTGCTAGGCAAACTTGCCCAGCTATTTGTCACACAGTCCAGTCTCTTGACCACAACTGCATCATATCTAAGATGAGGGCAACTACGACCCAAGACCTGGATAGGGCACACTGGTGGTCAGCTGAGACAGCAGACAATTGAAGGGGCACTTTGTTTAGGCGAGATGTCACCAATGTACTTAGTTCTCAGCAGAACCTGGAGGAGGGTTCACTTCTGAGAAGCTTCGGAAGACCTGCCAGGCAGAAGAACCAGGCTTCGCAATGCACGGCCGGTAGCGTCTGTCCCAGGAAGACTTGCTGGCAACTCCTGCCTGGGGCAGACTTCTAAAGATCCGTATGATGGATGTCCTCTGTGAGGACAGGGAAGTCTATGTACACCGCATGATGCTGTATGGAGGACACCTAAAGGTGACAATGATTTGGAACGATAGGAACTGAGGTCGCACTTCACAGAAGAATTAGGCAAGTTTCCTACTGTGAGCTGCCCTGAGACCAGGAACAACAGGAGGCCGATAGCTACTTAACTTGAGTGGCCCTCCACATACCATCCTGCGCCCTTCAGCATGGAAGACAGTGCACAAAGGGAACCAAAAATAGGACAGTGCCTAGAAGAGGGGGCTGGACTGCTCATTGTAGTGAACGACAAAGAAGACGTACATTTCGGTGATCCACTATGTAATGGCACAGACAATCTAAAGAGCTATGAAATTCAACCGTAACCAGAGGAACCTCGAGCAGTGGCTTTGGAGACCTCCCAAGCTTCGCTGGTAGCAAAGATCACTTGAACATTTGAGGATTGTGATTGGTTGGTCAGGACACACAGGCCAGGGGATGAAGTGTAGGGCCATGCTGTGTTCTCTGGACTGATGCTGAGCTTCAGCTGGTGCTGTTTAACCTGTGACACTACTCGCTTCCATCTGTGAGTTACACACTCAAAGGAGTGCGCCTTGGTCTCCACAGTATTTTACCCATCCTGAGGCTGAATCTTTTTTTGTTTGGATATGAAGCAGGTAAAACATACCATATAGCTCTGTGTCAGGCTACTAAAAGCAATGCATAAGTCCAACCTGGATTAAAGTTCAATGTCATTTCCTGCCATCTGTCTTCACACTCTCACTCACCCATTCATCCTCGGACTCTCAAACGCTCATTAGTTCACCCTCACACTGACTATGTAATCTCTTCCTTGATCCAGACCCAGAGTAATTAATGTATCTATCCTCACTCTTTCATTTGTTCATCTATCCAGTCCCACGTTCTCATCCATTTATCCTCGCTGTCTCATTCATTCATTGAGTAATTCATCCATGGATCCATGATCACTGTCCTGAATGTTCCCATCCGTCTATTCTGATCCTTTCATCCTTCCTCCCTTTATCGTTTCTTCTCCCATCCCTCCAAACCCCCTTCCAATTGTATTCACTCGTCACCCATCCTGACACTCACTCCTTCACCCATTAGAGCATATCTACGCGTATTCATCCATCCATCCTCAAAGACTAACCCAAACGCGCAAATACACAAAGATTAATTAAGCATCGTCCACACCCTCGGCATTTATAATTCATCTATGCAACATATGTCATTGTTTTTGGTCTGTGCTTCTTTGACAACAAAAGAAAAATTGAAAAAACGTGTTATCGCAAGATCGGCTGCGCATTTTAACCATACGCCTTCTGTTTTTGTACAGCATTTTCAGAGACTTCAATTATACGCTACAGAATAAATACATGAATTAATTACTTTACTTATTGATTTTCATTAAGTTTGTTTCCATCCTCTGAGCTTTCTCACGTTCGATAATGAGATTTTATATTCATGTGTGAACATGCTCATTGGAAAACAAGTCATATCAAGATCATTGTGAAGAAAACATGGCTGCTCAAATAGCGACGGTGTAATTTACGGTGAAATGGACTCTCCTCGATCGCCTTCCTCAAACGCTTAACCATCGATTTTTAAGAAAATACTGTTCAGAGCTTTCTAAGAGATGAGACCGCATGACCAGCCCATTCCTCCCCTTTACACAGGTTAACTCTACTAATGGGCTAATGCGTCAGACCTCGTGCTTTTATTATCTGATTTTATGAGTGCGCCCCAACACCAGATTTAATGAGTACCTTCCAGCAGAAATAAGTGACATAAAAAGCTGAGAATGAGGGAACCCGTCGAAAATCCGCTCTTGGTGGCTTCACCAAGAAAATCAATATCTTTAATATTCCTTTTTATTATTATGTGTACAAGACTGAGCTTTCAATAGTAACCATTTAGTGTTGTTTTAGTCAATGCGGTTCATGAATGATTCTTGAGGGTGATTAGATTTTTGATCACCTCTTTCCATAGTGTGGTGACAAAAGGTGGGTATTACTACACGTGCCTCTTTTGAGCGCCCTTGGGTTTGTATGGGGGTGATTTACCTTCTGTGGTTTCTTGTGGTCATCACCTTCATCACCGCCAGGTTCATCCATCTGCGCCTCTACCCAGTATAAGGGAACCCCGCCTCCCTCCAGGACCAAGAGACCTGTCATGAGGGACATCCTTTCATGACCCTACCTTGAGCTGCAGACCTGGAGGGTGATGAGTGGGCAGGATAAGACCTCCCTATGATTGTAGGGGAACCGTTGACACTGCATCGCCTTCAACTGAGTATCCTGCAGACCCTCGCCTTCCCTGCTACGCTCTACTGCCCCATGCAGCCACCCGTATCCTGCTGCAGAGCATCCAGAGACTGTTAAACTTGTCCACTCTGCGTCTTCTTTGGCCAAGAGGGGCCATGATGGATCCCATGTCATCCTTGCACCCAGAAGGACAGGTCATTGTGTGGGACCCACAGTGTCTGCTGTGCTACTGCACTTGCTATAGAGCATTATTTCTGGCCTTTTCTCCCTACATTCTTGCCACCTTCAAGGATCCATCCAGGAGTACCCTTCTGCCAATGTATCTATCCCTGGCCACTGATGCCACCATCTCTTGCACTAATGGGACAAAAGATGCTATACCATCATTGGCCACCACTACACAGCGTTCAATCCACCTCACCTTCTGCTGCTACAGGGACCTCAAACCCTACCACCTTCCTATGATGCCCCTTAGACAACTAGGACAGCGGTACTTCTTACCAATAGCCCCTCTTCTGCAGCCCTTAGTCTCCGGCCAATAGACTCAGTAGACTGGGCGTGTCGTCACTCCTCAGCAGCACTAGGACTGATGGGTCCTGTGTGACACTGTCTGTAAATATTATAGCCTTATCGCCCGTTGCAGAATGCTACACCAGTTGTTAAAGGCCCAGAACTTGAGTTATTGCGAGGGGGAGGGTCTTTAGGAACAGGTTTAATCTGAGGCATAAGGGCTGTAGGGCTAGTAGAACATTCCACTCACTGAGGGTAGAATGTTGTGCATTAAAAAGGGATAAACAGAAAGACTAACATTGGAATGCTGATGCTCCAGGCTTCTACCAGCCATTATAAGCCCTGAGCCACTCCATTGCCTTCAATAGAGTGCTCAACATTCCATGGTGCTGATATGTTTTGGCTTGCTCTAACCTTTTTACCCCTGAGGAAAGTGAATGAATAATTACTTAGACCGAGTCTGTGATTTATCATGTTCATGGAATTGTGCATTGCCAGGAGTGTGCCCATCTCACTTACTGCAGGTGCCCTGTCAGGTGCATACAACATCCTCTTGCCACACAGAGGTGCTGAGCCCAGAGATAAGACACACTCACCCAGCACACATACCCAGCACCAAGGCCGTGATCCCAGTACTGTCTGTCCTGGAGGCATTCGTTATAAATTCCTATTGCCAATCGCATGCATACCTCAGGCTGTCAGACCAGTCACCCCAAGGACCATAATCAGGAACATCCGCTTACATGGGCACTTCCTGTGAAGAGTCAAGTCCCTGCTACACACAATGCATACAATATCTTTGTAGACTTTTTATAAGTAAAGGTCAGAATTTCCATTGTGTGAAAGCCACCTGCAAGGCCAGCGTACATGCGGTAAGCACCAATGTAATATCTTGAGCTTCTTGTGTGACTGCATTCATTTGGGGTGCTTCGAAGTTCAGTCTCACGAACCAGAAGTCTGTCAATGACGGAACCTACGGGTGTCAGTGAGCGGCGACTCATGAGCAGAGGATAGCAGAACAGCAAGTGAGCATGGGGCAAGGCAGCATGCAAGGGAGAGGAACAAAGGATGGGGCGACTGATGCACTGCCAAATGTGTGTGAGCCTTACTCCTTGAAAGACACTCACACTGATTGTTCCTTGTCTCAGTCCTTATGACACACCCTTACTCTATCACTGCGAGTTTCATACTTTGGAACAGTCTCTGTCGTTAGCTGTGAGTGTCATGCCCTGGACCACACTCTCACTCATTGTGTGTGAGTCTCACTCCTTGAAAGACACTCACACTGATAGGACCCGGGCCGGGGAAGGCAAAGCCGGACCCGATCGAGGCCCGGGTAAAACGCCGGCCGGCGGCGGGACCCCCCCACGCCACGCCCCCCGCAATTAAAAGACCCGGCTAGGCCGGGGAGGGCAGGGATAGGCCCGAAAACAACGGAAGCTCCCCCCCCCCAATCAGGGGGCGAGAAGGATAGGCACTTCCTTGTCTCAGTCCTTATGACACACCCTTACTCTATCACTGCGAGTTTCATACTTTGGAACAGTCTCTGTCGTTAGCTGCGAGTGTCATGCCCTGGACCACACTCTCACTCATTGTGTGTGAGGGTCACACTTTGAAACACAGTCACACTGATTGTTCCTTGTCTCAGTCCTTATAGCACACCCTTACTCTATCACTGCGAGTTTCATACTTTGGAACAGTCTCTGTCGTTAGCTGAGAGTGTCATGCCCTGGACCACACTCTCACTCATTGTGTGTGAGTCTCACACCTTGAAACACACTCACACTGATTGTTCCTTGTCTCAGTCCTTATGACACACCCTTACTCTATCACTGTGAGTTTCATACTTTGGAACAGTCTCTGTCGTTAGCTGCGAGTGTCATGCCCTGGACCACACTCTCACTCATTGTGTGTGAGTCTCACACCTTGAAACACACTCACACTGATTGTTCCTTGTCTCAGTCCTTATAACACACCCTTACTCTATCACTGTGAGTTTCATACTTTGGAACAGTCTCTGTCGTTAGCTGCGAGTGTCATGCCCTGAAACACACTTTTCACTATTGTGAGTCTCACACTGTAAAACACAGTCGCACCGATTGGTTCTAATTTGTTAGGGTGACGCCCGCTCATTAGGTGCGAGTTTCATCCCTCGAACACACTCACTCATTCATTCGTTGAGCATACATAAGCCGTCTCGGAAAACACTTTCACTCGTGGATAAATCTGTTTTCTGAGTGCACAGTCACACTCCATCTTGGGGCACAGCCTCTCACAGTTTGTGTTACTCCCACACCGTGGAGCAGTTTATCCCATTCAGTGTGACACACACTGTGCCGCACAGTCGCTCTCCGTATAAGTGAATCACATGTCTTGGGGCAGAGTTTCACTCCTTTTGAGTCTGTTTAATTTTCGGAGCCCATTGTGTCTCACTGAGAGTGACTCTTGTAACTTGAAGCACAGTCCCACTCATTAGGTAGGAGAATCACAACTTAGTCTCACATCTCAGAGAACAGTCTTATGCAGTGGTGTGGCTTTCAGTTCCTGGACTATAATGGTAAACACTGAGCATGAGTTGCATGTCATGTATGACAGTTTTACTAATTTGGTGTTGGTCGCATGTTGTGGTTTCTCTCATTTGGAGTTGATCAACACATGAGGCGCTGTGGTCACACCTTCACACATTACTTGCCTCTTCAAAAACAATGCAATGCCCCTGACAGATCTCTGCTAATATCCACAGGCATTCTTCTGCTGCCAGCCTCATGGACTCTCCATGGTACCCATCCAGGAGCGCCTATTGCATGATCAGGTTGTCGTGTATTCTCTTTGTCACTGTAATGATATGTGGGGCTTGGGTACCTCTCAATAGTCATCAACATCTGCCTACAGAGGCTATTACAAACCATGCAATCCCAAAGTGTCTCAATAATTGCCGACCTTCGTCTTTTGCATCAATCGTATCAGTTCGCTCAGGTTGTCTTAACCCCCTCAGCGCGGCGCAGATTTTCGCGCTGTGCTGAAGGTTCTGTGCGCGGGCGGGTCCATGACGGAGCGGTTTGGTCATGCGCACAGCGCAACCGACGCTCATGACGGAACCGCTCCATCATGAGCGTCGAAGGGGTTAAGACAATCTGGATTTCTTGGCCACTGAATGTCCTGTGCTAAGAGCACCATTAAGGACTGATACAACTTTCTCAGATCACTGAACAGCCGCTCAACTTTCCTTTCCTACCTTCCCCACTACCAGGAAGTCATTGCGATAATCCAGGACTTTCTCTGGTCCATTCTTTCTTGTTTCCATCCATTCTTTCCACAGAACAGCTATGGGCATAAACATGTCTATGTATCAAAGTATATTTATTTCAGTTCATAAAAACCATAATATTTTACATAGGTGGATCATTAAAATTACAAATTCGTTAGATATGCAGGAGCTCTGATTTCTAACATTAAATAGCATTTTAGACAATTTCATTTTAAGCAAAGCTAAATTGCATATAAAATTACTAAAACTAGCAGGTTAAAATGTTAATGTTCATCTGATCTTATATAGGCGTTTTATTGATTCTGAAAAACAAAGCTTTCCTGCCTTGGACATAATAAAGTGCAATCAAATTCGTGCAACGTCTGCTTTAGTCTTAAGAGAAATAAAATGAAACGATACACATCCTGTTCCTTCTCTTTAAAGTGCATAAGGAATTTAGATGAAGTCACTCCATATTAATACCAACTTGCCAACTTAACTCTATCTACAGCCAGTGCCAGCTATGATGCTAAAATTCCTCACAGCAGGGTATTTCAGAAGATGCTGACATTACATAGTGGTCATCAATCCCTTTGCAGTCAATAACCGATCCGCCTTAAGGTAACATTTTATACAGGCTGCTGTAATTTTCAGAGTCTCCCCTTTCATACAAAAGAGTAAGGCATGCCGACATGATCTAATATCATGCGAGTTAAAAATTCTTTTCAGTCAACCTATTTCTCTGCTCAATGCAGAGGTTACAATTTTAGCCAAGGCTTTAGAGTTGAGATTGCTCCCAATAATGACCAAACTAGGACATCCGGATCAGTCTGGATTCATGCCTGGTCGAAACACTGCTCTCAGTTTGAGGCGGCTGAATAGTGTGTCGGGGCGAATTGACACCATTCAAGAGGACGAAGCAATACTGTCGCTAGACGCCTGCATGGCTTTTGACACCGTTGAATGGCCATATATGTTCACTGTTCTGGATCGCATGGGATTGGGCAAAAACGTTCTCACCTGTATTCAACTGCTATATACAGAGCCGCTTGCTCATGTGGTAGTGAACGGACGGATGTCAAATACTTTCACTCTAAACTAGGGCACACAACAGGGATGTCCACAGTCACTAATTTTATTCACTTTGATCCTTGATCCCTTACCGAGTTGGATACGGGGAGATCCAATGATCCGGGGGCTGCGATGGACGGCTAGGTGGGAAGACAGAATTCCACTCCTTGCTGATGACATACTGTTGTATGTGGCACTGGCAGGGTGTTTCAGATTTGTTCCAACTTTGGGAAGTACTCTGGATATACTATTAATTGGTCCAAGTGGGTGGCTTACCCTCTATGGGGACCAGCCGCATGAACTGTAAAGCAAAGATCGTGATGGAGGGATTCCCCTATTTAGGAATTGACGCCATGACCTGCACGTAACTCTTTTATGAACGTAATCTCCTTGTTCCACTGACCCTTTTATGGGGAGATGTGCAACATTGGTGAGCTCTGCCACTCTCC
Source organism: Triturus cristatus (assembly GCF_964204655.1). NCBI lineage: Eukaryota > Metazoa > Chordata > Amphibia > Caudata > Salamandridae > Triturus > Triturus cristatus. The sequence continues at coordinate 1,044,571,801 of NC_140588.1, forward strand.
CTGCTGGGAAGAGCAGTGTTATTAAAAAAAAATGGCTCTACCATGATTCCTTTACGCTCTGCAAAACACGCCCTACAGAGTCCCTGAAGCATATTTTCAATCAATAGACGGAGAGGTTAGGAACCTATTGTGGGATGGTAGACCACCCCGCATTGCAACCCAAAAATTTACTAGGGGATGGTAGGATAGGGGAATCGCTCTACCTAACATCCGAGCATACTACTGGGCAGCCCAATTAGTGGTATAAATAAGTGGATACATCATCCACAGGACGACCTATCCGGTAGTATGGATAAGTAGTTGATGGGATCGGGGGGGGGACAGAGAAGCAATATATTCAAACCCAAAAAGGCAGCAATTCTCGGGCCTACGGCCCAAATGGTCACCCTCTGGCACAGAGTTACAAAACAACTTGGTTGGAATAACAGAGTGACACTTGCCACGCCCCTTTTACAAGCAGAGCTCCTGGCGAAATTAAGCCGTTATCAAGACTTCGATAAATGGGATACTATCTGCATTTTAAAGTGGGCAAGTTATGGGCAAGGGGGAAAATAATCCCATTTGTCGACCTACAGAAGGAATACAAGCTGTCTGAAGGAGAAACGTTTCAGATATTTACAAATCCGGAACGCTCTAAGGGGTGCAGTCCTAGCTGGGGAGAAAATACCAGAGACATCACCACTGGAGGACAGGCTCCAGACCGATTATATGGACCATAGGGCCATTTCCTTGACCTACAGAAAAATTATACATAACTTGCCTGACCCACTTTTGAGTCTTAGTGAGCACTGGCAGGCTGATATGGGGAATCTAGAGGAAGAGGATTGGCGGGATGTGCTTGCTTTGCCATGAAAAGTTGCAATATCATCGCGGCTGAAACCATTTCAACGAAAGATACTCCACAGATCGTACATTTCATGCACGACACTGGTAAAAATGGTGGGAGTGAGGAGGCAGGGTGCAGAAGGTTATGAGGGGGGATCGCCACTTTTTATCATACTATATGGGAATGCTTGGCGATCAGGGTATATTGGGAAGCAATACTCACATGTATGAAAACACCAGTGGTGGGGTTATTCCATCATCCCCTAAGCTGTGCCTACTCAATATATGGGAGGAAACTGATATGAACCATGTGGTGCAGCTTTGGACCACCATGGGACTCAATCGCAAAATGTAATATAGCCCGGAGCTGCGGTGCAGCGGAGTCACCAACCCTAGTGGTGTGGGAGAGAGACATGAATTGGTGCATGATTGGAAGTCTACAAAAACAGAGGATGCCCCCGAAGTGGAACGGGGTCTAGGGTAAATGGAACACACGTAGGGGAACTATATGTATCCCCCTTGCCCGTGGGATCAGACCAGGTGGGGAAGGTAATATCCTGGAGGTCAACGACGATGATATCTGATGGGGGATTTTTAAAGACTAAGATTAATTGGGGCCTCAAGAGTGAGAATCAATTGACCTGTTTTAATCTGTGTTGGTCGTACATGTCAGGATTGCCGTCGCTACGGAACAGGAAGATAGCGGTGACCTGCGCATGCGCAGACAAGTCAGGCAACCTTAAAAGCCTGGCTTCCCCCGGAATAGACGCTTTGCGTTCCGGATCTTGAATTCCCAGAGTCCCGAAGCCTGTTCCTCGTACGAACTCTTTTGGAAGGTGCCAACATTTTCCCGGCACTCAGTTGATACGAGTCCCGTCTCCTTTGTGGTACACAGTCGGTGCCATTATCGTAGCATATTCTGTCCTGTCTGACTCTTAAAGGAGTCCAACTTTGGTCCGTAAGTAGCCTGGGTGTAATATTGAGAGGAGGGTCCCGGCCGGAGCGTTTCCGCCCTGAGGTTGTGTGCGAGGTTCCTGGTTCCGCCCGCGGGCCGAATTAGTGTCCGACGCGTGGGTCGGAATAGGGGCTTGCCGCTTGACTCGGTGTTGGACGCTCCGCCCCGTGGTCCCGGCTCCCGTTCTCAACATCCCTGCTACTGTCTTCGGATTCTCGTTACCTACCCATTATCGGTAGACCCAACCCCGCTCCTAGTTCCTGCCTGCTGGCTGAGCAGGAGAATTGAGGCTCTGCTGCACACAGCCTCTCCGGTGTGAACTACTTGGACTTCCATCCACGAAGCAAGGAGTAGAAGAGTACACCGGTAACAGCGGAAGTTCCGCTGCTTCATTACTTTCTGTTCTCTATATTTTTGTATATACCTTACCATTTCTTTGAAGACAACTGTATCTGGCGATACATACGTGAGCGCACTTGCCTGATGTCAAGGTGGGCCTGCGCCTATCTATCCTGGGTTAACCACTTGAGAGTACTAGACATTTCCACCACGGCAGCGAGTATCCAACGGGGTGAGCTAAGGGGATACAGGGGATCTGTTTAGCTATATGACACATTACTTGGTAAAGTGATTCTGTTTCTGTTTCCCTTGTCGATATAGTCTCGCCATTGCATTTCCTTGCCTGAGAGTATTAAGGAATCCCAGATGGGAAGAGGGAATTTATAAGGTATGAGTTAACAAGAGTTCATAATAAATAACAGACAGATAAGGGGATTGTTCTCTGTTCTAACTCCTCCTCTTTATTTTAGTTACTTTGAGGACACACTCTGGAAGCGGCGACCACCTGAGGACGTCCTTCCCCTTTTCATCCTTTCCTTGTTTTGTCTCCCCTCTTCCCCGGGATGCCCTTGGCGCATAGAGTTTGATATGCGTGGGTGGTAATCAGGGGACGTGGCGGACTTGTCTTCAGTTCCAGGGCGTCTCTGCAGAAACACAGGTGAGCAGTTGTTTGCCTGTCCGAACCTGACAGAACGCAAAGCCTAAAACAATATAGATGCATATTCTGCCCGGACGCCATGGAACTGAGTCAGGTGACGTTGGCTGATTTGGCCAACATGATAGGGAACCTACAAGTAGAAACCCAGTCTTTGGCTACTAGGGTGGATGCTCTCCAAAGGAGTAGGAGAGTGGACGGCGACCCGACTCAACCTGGTCCCGGTTCCTCTCCTTCGGTGATTCATGTGTCTACCCCTCAGGCGATACCTTTAGCCCCACCTGAGCGCTTTTTAGGTGATTCAGCTAAATTCTCTGTTTTCATTAGTCAATGCCAATTGCATTTCATGTGCAAGTCAACCTGCTTTCCTACTGACCAGGCCAAGGTGGCCTTTGTGATTTCTTACCTAGGGGGGTAGCAGCAAATTGGGCCATCCCGCTCATAGAGGGAGATGATCCATTATTATATGATTATAATGCTTTTCGCAGGGAACTTAGGAAGCTATTTGACAAGCATACCTTTACCCATTCCGCTGACACTGAGCTTTTGACACTCAGACAAGGGACCAAAGATCTAGCCAGTTACATCACCTCCTTCCAGAGATTAATAGCCGAAGCAGGATGGCCAGAGGAGAAACGTAGCGCCCTTTTTTATAAAGGTTTGAGAGAAGAGTTGAAGGATGCACTAGCCCAAGTAGTCGATCCCCCTGACTCGTGTCCAGCCTTAATCGATCTGGTGGGGAAATTGGATCATCGTCTTACTGAGAGAAGGAGGGAGAAAGGCAGGGGTGACAGTAGATGGGTAGCATTTCGAGACAAAAAACCTGAATCAGAGAAGGGAAGTGAGGACCCTGAACCCATGCAGATAGGTATAGTAAAAGGGCCTATCTCAAATGAGGAGAGACAAAGACGGAGAGAGAATAAATTATGTCTCTACTGTGGTAAACCTGACCACTTTCTTCGAGAGTGTCCTGTTAGGCCGAAACAGAAGAAACCGTCGGAAAACTAACCAACCCGAGGCTTAAAGAGACGAAGCCCTCGGGTTCCTCTGGATTGATTGTCTCCCTCTCAGACGTTTCGGTGGGTCCTTCCCATCATTTCTTTGTCTCAGCCTGTCTCTGCTGGGATCATCAGAAAGTAGAAGTACAGGTGATGATAGATTCCGGAGCCGCCGGCACTTTTATAGATCTCATTTGGGCAAAGACAAACAGGATCAAGCAAGTATCCAAAGAGGTGTGGGAGGACGTAATCATCATAGATGGTAGCACTTTATCCTCCGGTCTTGTTACCCACAACACGATTCTTCTTAGACTAGACATAGAGGAGAACACATACGGAAGAACTGAGTTTTGACCTGATCGACGCGCCACAATTTCCGGTCATTCTGGGTTTACCCTGGTTACGTCACCATAATCCGCTAATTGATTGGGCAAACTTAACCCTGGATTTCAGATCAGACACATGCAAGACTCACGTGCCCGTAAATCCCAAGACAGAACATATCCTAGTTGCCTCCTCAACACTCAAAGAAGGATTCCTACCCCCAGTATACCAAGACCTGCGTTCTATTTTTGATGAAAAGGAAGCCACTAGTCTTCCTCCACACAGAATATACGATTGTCGTATTGACCTACAGGCAGGGGCACGTATACCATGTAGCAGAGTGTATGCCCTCACTGAAAAGGAAAACATCTATCTCCGAGAATATCTGGACAAGATGCTACAAAGGGGGTTTATTCGTTCCTCTCGCTCCCCTGCCTCTTCCTCTCTGTTTTTTATACCTAAACGCGAGGGAGGTCTACGTTGTTGTATAGATTACAGAGCGCTCAACAACGTCACGATCAAGAATAGGTACCCTTTGCCCCTGATCTCCGAACTTCTTGATTGTGTACAGAACGCGAAAGTGTTCACAAAATTGGATTTGCGGGGCGCCTACCATCTGGTGCGCGTTATGGAGGGGGATGAGTGGAAGACGGCCTTCTGTACTAAATACGTCTTGTACGAATATTTAGTCATGCCGTTTGGGCTGTGTAACGCCCCTTCCGCGTTCCAGTTTTTTATAAATGAAACCCTCAAGGACATGATTGAGGAATATGTCATCGTCTACATAGACGATCTATTGATTTTTTCGTCCTCCTTGGCTGATCATGAACAGCATGTGAGGAATGTGTTAAGGAGACTCTTAGAAAACAAACTTTATTGTAAATTGGAGAAATGCATATTTCATGTACAGGAAGTGGCTTTTCTCGGGTACATTGTTACCCCACAGGGTCTGAAGATGGATCCAATGAAGGTGTCCGCCATACATCGTTGGCCAACCCCGTAGACAGTAAAAGAAGTGCAAAGCTTCCTCGGCTTTGCCAACTTCTACAGAAGGTTTATTCGTAACTTTTCCCATATGGTCTCTCCCATTTCGCGGTTGTTGAAAAAAGGAGCCAAGTTCAAATGGACTTCAGATGCAGAAGAGGCTTTCCAACACTTGAAAACTGCCTTCACTCAGGCCCCGGTCTTACGGCACCCAAAACCTGCCCAGGCCTTTGTGGTGGAATCAGACGCCTCTTTGGTGGCAGTGGGGGGGGGGGGGTCCTTTCTCAACCAGACCCCCAGTCAGGAATATTACACCCCGTAGCTTTCTTTTCACGTAAGCTCACCCCTGCAGAAATCAATTACGTCATAGGAGATAAGGAACTCCTAGCCATTAAGAAAGCCTTCGAGGAATGGAGACAGTACTTATTGGGTGCCAACCAAACAGTGACAGTTCTAACAGACCATCGTAACTTGCAATTCCTCAAATCAGCGAGAGCCCTATCCATGAGACAATTGCGCTGGACTCAGTTTTTCAATGAATATGATTTTATAATACATTACCAAGCAGGAAGAAAACATGGGAAGGCCGATGCCTTATCCTGTTTGGGTTACGAGTATGAGGAACCACCCTCTGAACCACCATGCATCATAGCCAAGAACAAGATTGTGGGAGGTATCAGCTCCGAAGATGACTTCTATGAGAGAGTGCAGCAAGCACAAGCCTCTGCAGACTTAGAGAAGCTGACAGGGTCCCAAGCAGTCGAGGGAGAGTCAGAAAGTCGTCATGTAGAAGGGGGTTTAATCTTTCCAACGAAAGAGTTACAGCAGCAAGCTTTAGAGTGGAGCCACACACATCCCCTTGCAGGGCATCCTGGATTTGTGAAGACACTAGAGTTCATGCGAGGTCGTTTTTGGTGGCCTGACATGAATAAAGACACTAAATTGTACATTAAACAGTGTCACGTATGTGACCAAGGTAAAGCATCCCACCAAAAACCAGTAGGTCTGTTACAACCGTTACCTACACCCCAACGTCCGTGGCACACGGTTTCTCTTGATTTTATAGTTGAGTTACCGCATACAGTCAGAGGGAACACCACTTTGTTGGTAGTTGTAGATGCTTTCTCAAAGCTAGCACATTTCGTCCCTTTAACACGACTCCCCACCTCGCAAACATTGGCTAAAGTATTTTTGCAACACATAGTCCGCTTACATGGGCTCCCGTCAGTGTTGATTTCAGACCGAGGGGCTCAATTTCTATCCAAGTTTTGTAAGGGACTATGTGCTCTATTACAAGTAGATGTCCATTTGTCGTCCAGTCATCATCCTCAAACCAATGGGCAAAAAGAAAGGGTCAATCAGTGCTTCGAGCAATACATTAGGTGTCAGAGTTTGCAAACCCCGGGAGAATGGGATGAGGTGGTATGGTTGGCAGAAATAGCCTATAATAACAGTTACCATTCTTCCATTAAAACCACTCCATATAGATGTACATATGGTTACCACCCAAGAACCCTGTGTAACCCCAGTTACACCCCCTGTTCCACACCCACAGTCGTAGAAGTCATACAAGATTTGCAGGTAATACATCAAGCAGCAATGGCAAATTTAGAGCAGGCCAAGGCGGACTATAAAAGAGGGGCAGATGCACGCAGAAGACAAGAACCAGAGTATAAACAGGGGGACAAGGTGTGGCTATCTACAAGGAATCTGGCTTTGAAGGGCTCCTGTAAATTCAAACCCAAGTATGTAGGACCATATGCCATAGTAAAGGTAGTGAATCCTGTAGCTATGAAATTGGAACTCCCTGCCTCCCTAAAGGTTCATCCTGTCTTTCATGTCTCTCTCTTAAAACCTTTGGAACCAGGGACTCGTCTCCCCCCTTGCTCCTGCACCTGTGTTCATTGAGGGAGAACCCGAATACGAAGTAGAGAGAATCATTGATTCTAGGAGAGTCAGACGTAAATTACAGTACCTAGTTCACTGGAAGGGGTATGGCATAGAAGACCGTACTTGGGAACCTGCTAGTAATGTCCATGCACCCCGCCTACTACGTTCCTTCCATAGACAACATCCAGAGAAACCCAAGCCGGTAGGAGGGTCGTTGGGAGGGGTGTACTGTCAGGATTGCCGTCGCTACGGAACAGGAAGATAGCAGTGACCTGTGCATGCGCAGACAAGTCAGGCAACCTTAAAAGCCTGGCTTCCCCCGGAATAGACGCTTTGCGTTCCGGGTCTTGAATTCCCAGCGTCCCGAAGCCTGTTCCTCGTACGAACTCTTTTGGAAGGTGCCAACATTTTCCCGGCACTCAGTTGATAGGAGTCCCGTCTCCTTTGTGGTACACAGTCGGTGCCATCAGCGTAGCATATTCTGTCCTGTCTGACTCTTAAAGGAGTCCAACTTTGGTCCGTAAGTAGCCTGGGTGTAATATTGAGAGGAGGGTCCCGGCCGGAGCGTTTCCGCCCTGAGGTTGTGTGCGAGGTTCCTGGTTCCGCCCGCGGGCCGAATTAGTGTCCGACGCGTGGGTCGGAATAGGGGCTTGCCGCTTGACTCGGTGTTGGACGCTCCGCCCCGTGGTCCCGGCTCCCGTTCTCAACATCCCTGCTACTGTCTTCGGATTCTCGTTACCTACCCATTATCGGTAGACCCAACCCCGCTCCTAGTTCCTGCCTGCTGGCTGAGTAGGAGAATTGAGGCTCTGCTGCACACAGCCTCTCCGGTGTGAACTACTTGGACTTCCATCCACGAAGCAAGGAGTAGAAGAGTACACCGGTAACAGCGGAAGTTCCGCTGCTTCATTACTTTCTGTTCTCTATATTTTTGTATATACCTTACCATTTCTTTGAAGACAACTGTATCTGGTGATACATACGTGAGCACACTTGCCTGATGTCAAGGTGGGCCTGCGCCTATCTATCCTGGGTTAACCACTTGAGAGTACTAGACATTTCCACCACGGCAGCGAGTATCCAACGGGGTGAGCTAAGGGGATACAGGGGTTCTGTTTAGCTATATGACACATTACTTGCTAAAGTGATTCTGTTTCTGTTTCTCTTGTCGATATAGTCTCGCCATTGCATTTCCTTGCTTGAGAGTATTAAGGGATCCCAGATGGGAAGAGGGAATTTATAAGGTATGAGTTAACAAGAGTTCATAAGAAATAACAGACAGATAAGGGGATTGTTCTCTGTTCTAACTCCTCCTCTTTATTTTAGTTACTTTGAGGACACACTCTGGAAGCGGCGACGACCTGAGGACGTCCTTCCCCTTTTCTTCCTTTCCTTGTTTTGTCTCCCCTCTTCCCCGGGTTGCCCTTGGCGCATAGAGTTTGATATGCGTGGGTGGTAATCAGGGGACGTGGCGGACTTGTCTTCAGTTCCAGGGCGTCTCTGCAGACACACAGGTGAGCCGTTGTTTGCCTGTCCGAACCTGACAGTACATATCTCCTGTATATCTGTGTAAATTAATAAAAAGATTTTAAAAAAATATTTTTTCAGTAAGATTTTTCATTCAAATAATAAAAACAGGCAGACCGATAAAATGTGTGTCAGAGTTTCTTCGGGTATTTGGCATCATCTGCACTTGTATTCTGTGGTTTTGGTGGCCATTTGGGAATGTATTCTAGTGTTGGACATAAACCAAATCATAGATGAAATAACTTGGGGGCATATTAGCAAGGGCTGGCGATATAATTATCGCCGCTTTAGCGTCCGTTTTTGGGTGAAAGGCGGCGAAAATTATATCGCAATATCATCAAGGACACACTAGCACGTTTTTCCTTGACGTTTTTTCACAGCCACTCCTCGCATCGCTAATGAGATTCAAAGAAGGCGTGGCTGTGAAAACAACACATGTTAATATCGTGCAGGCAGCTTCGCGATATTAACAAGGAGATGCAGCGATAAAAAAAGTCTGTTAAATTCCTGACTAAGGCATACTTTTAATTGGAGATGGATTATGCTGATACGACCACAGGGTCGTATCAGCAATGTTATAGCTGTTTTCAATGGACCATCGCTGGAAAACCAGCAATGTTCCATTGAAAACGCCGCTATCGCTGAAATTTTATCGCCATAGTGCTATGCGTTGTAAATATAGCATTATCATGGTGATAATATTCAGCGATAGCCGGCGATAATATTTCTATCGCTATGTACGGCCAGAGATAATTATCGCTGGCCGTTGATAATATGCCACTTGTTTTTATAAAATGATAGAGTTGTAAAATATTTCTGTGGGCGGATGTTTCTTGTAAGACTCGATCGTTGTCCAGGCGTGACTTCTTTTACTAAACTCCTCTTTATCTTGGAGCCATGACAACTTCCTGATTTGTTTATTGATTACGTTTACGGGGTTGTGAGGAAGCGCCAGATCCCGTAGATCTTTTGTTTTCAGATTTTTTAATGCTACTTCGAAAGTTTGGGTCTAACTGTTCGGATTTTGATGTGTTTTGTATTGCATTTCTTCCCATATCAGGGAGCACAGTGTTAATCCACAAGAAGATCTTATTAATGACATATATTCGATCAATGCTTCTATTTGTGTTCTTTTTTGATTTGACAAACCAAATTCCAGCCAGATCTGGGAGGAGATGCACTTTGAGGAAGCTGGAATAAAAGTCTAAAACCCTTATTTTGTACGGAGAAAAGTCTTGAATTTGCCAGAGAATGCTATAGTACCATAACAAAAAGTTTGAATGAACTTGGCTTGTTTTGCAGCGAGTAATGGCTGAAAGGTTGGACTTTGCAATTTCCGATGTATTCTCTGGAATGCTGAGATTAGGAAGGCAATTCTTTGTTTCAGTGTATTCAGATAAAATTGATGTGATTGCCGGTCTTGTAGCCAAATGCCGAGATTTTTGTATGACGAACGTCAGAGAATTGACTTCACACCCAGCAACCAGCTGCCCTTCATATTTATTTTCCTGACAAAGATCACAACCATTGTTTTTATAATGGTAATAGCCATTTCATGTGTATTATATCCTCAACCTAGACCAAAGAAAAGTCTTCCATATGGGCTGGCAGCTGACCACATGTCACCTTTATGTTACATTTTGCCCTACTTTCCCCTTCCGCATTCCCTGATTATTCCAGCTGCCTTCTCTGGCTCTGTAACAGTTCCAAAGCACTATAATCAGCCTATACAATCATTTAGACATTGTACCTATTTCCAAGGCAACAGATGGAACATCCTGACTCCCAACTTTGTTTTCTCTAAAACGCTACCCAGTTGGGAAATAATAACATCTGTCATAGGCATCTCTTTGAAAGGGCCCACCATCCTACATTTTTCCATATCTTTCCGTTACTTTTCTCTCAGTACCGCCTTTTGTTCTTTGAAGGATCTTAAATTCCATTCCACCCGGGTCCATTCAGTCCCCAATAAAGAATTAATGTTTCCTTCATCAAACCCTTTCTCACCATTTCTGACATAGGCTCTCTAGTAGTCGTCCACAAACTCATCAACGACCATGAAACGGAGGCATGGGTCAGGGTGGAGGACAAGGGGCAACAGGCCAGCTCACTTCAGTCATGTTGTCCTGTTCTCAACTCAGGCATTTGTCCAGTTCTGCATCACTGGCATGGTTTTGCTTGAGAAGGAGGAACTGAGCAGCCGATGGCACCACTGCTGTAATGAATGCAATTGAGACTGTGACTGCGGGGCAGCTGTCAGATGTCCTTTTGTCATTTGGAGTGTACAGAAAAGTGATGGATGGAATGCTTGAGTTAATCTCAGCCACTGGCAAGTAATTGGGCCGCATCCCAGTCCATCGTTTCTTTGAACACCGTGCCACCTGTTTGGATCCCACCATACGTAAATCAGTCTTGACCCTGCTCCAATAGGAACAGCTCAGTCCGAACTGCCAGGCCAGGTCCTCTCTGAACCGGACCACGTGCAGCCCAACACCGGTTTTGCCCTGATTGGGGCTCATCAGTTGGGTGGCAATTGATTCCAGTGGTATAGTGAGCATAGTACCCACATCAAGGCATACCAGTTGCACTTAGAGCATCACAGTAAAGTAAACAAAGTGTTGGATGGAATTCATCACAGCCACTGACATTTACTTTGGCCGCATCCCAGTCCATTTCAGGGAGAGCCTGGCCTGCTAGTTCGGGCTGGGCTGGGCTGCTCCTATTGGAGCTGGATCACAACTGATTTGCCTATGGTTTGTGTGAATTGGTGCACAAAATAACGACGGACTCGGATGCAGCTCTGAGTAGTTACCGGTGTTATACATATGCTTTGTTAAATATGCATGTGCATGGTAACCAATTAATTTTTTTAAATTAAGTTACCGTTCAAAGATGGAGATTATCATCTAGGAGCAGTAAATTAAAAAAGTAAAGAAGGTGTGCACAAGCATTTTTTGAAAGGACTGTCCCATTAGCAAGTTGCAGTTGCAGGGTACTCCAAAATCCTTTAAAAACAAATAAAACGAGATGCGGTGAGAGGAAAAATGGTGATATGGGTGCAATTGCTGATGAGAAGTGGGAGCGGGGAGGAATGGAGGAACTGGGTGGGGAGTGTAAATAATAAAAAAAAGACAAAATGTGTAGGGCTGCGGAAACAACTGACAAGCTGGCAAGGGGGAGCTATGTGGAGAGTGAGGGAGAGTAGGTATTTCAGTGCAGCACATGAGGGACTGAACACAAAACACATGCACCTACATGGAGAGCTGAGGGGATAAATAATAGTTCACAGAATATAAATAGTGGAAAGTGTCATCCAATCCAAAGGATGGTAAAAAGCTGTGCTCAAATGAAGTGACAAACAGAGAACGAGAAAGGCAAGCAATCAAATAAGGAGTAAGTAATGATATTGACGAGAAAGCAAACCAATGCCGTGGCCTGACCTAAAGGCCACTTTAAATATTGGTATTGACTACAATGGGTCTCAGAAAACATTCAGCTAAATTATGTTTGTGATCAAGACCTAAAAAGCATACATTTCCTCCTCCTTGTTGGTCCACAAATGTATGTTTTTCCTCCACTCCATGTATGTACCACAGGCAGGAGTTAAAAGCGGCTGCATAATTGCTCAACTAAGTCTATCGAATCACAGAGGCACTGCGCATTTAGTGGCAACAGCGAACCACAGTTCTGGTGTATCAGTCCCTTTAATGCACACAGTGCTGGAATAAAGGGGTAACCAGTGGTATCCCCGAACCAGCAGCTATTATTGTGCCGGCTAATGGAGCATGAGCCAGGACCCCAAAGTTTAGGCCATTAGTACCCCTCGGGGGATGGGTTCTAACATGATTTATTTGCAAGGTATGGATGCCCAGGGATGGAAAATATGTGATAGCAAGTCATCACTCTTTGTCTTATGTCTGATATTATTGGATGAGCAACCATAGTGGAAAAAAAATATTTTTTTCACATTTTCGATAAATAGCATACAAATTCATCATATTATGTGGAAAAATAAATCTAATTCCACAAGAGTTTTTAAAAATAATTATGGTTATTAATTGTAAGAATAACAATATAGTCCTAAAAATAATAACAATAAAACTTCATTGTATTCCTCAAATATTGATACAGATTATATGCATAATTTTCACTTACAATTTCAAATAATATTAGTTGTTACATCGTACATATGTAATGTATGTCATGAGGGAACAAAAACACAATTTTATCATTTACATTCATCATCATCATTCACTGCGTCTGTTTGATTTTCATTGAGAGGAAGTCTGCACATGTCAGTGCACTTGAGGTCATTTAGACAGCAGACACATGTTGAAAGTTTCCCGTTACTAAAGCATTTGCAAGCCAGTAGATCTAACACAGGCTGAGGTGCTGGCTGCCCCTCTATCCAGTCCAATACCAGTTGCTCTGCTCCCTCATGTTTTTCCAACTTCCACCCTCTCCCAATTGGACTAGGTGTTTGTAGATCATTGAGAAGACATCTCTTGCTTATAGTGGCTTGGTAAACCGCATGTTCAGCATGTTTCTCTAGACAGTCCCTGCAAGGTGGAAGTGGATGATCTCACACGTCTTTGCCCAGAATAGGAGATATCTCAAGTCATTCACATGATGAAACGAAGGTTTTAGTGCATACAGCAAGCACGAGAATTTCTCCAGTTTGTCCATTAGTACTTCAGAGAGATCCCATTCGTCTCCGAGCTGTGAAAATGTTTCCTGTGCATGTCTGTTGGCAGACATGATTCTGAATGCACTTACTTTTCCTTTTCCCACTGTGACACATCTGGTAAATGTATGGAGACTTATCATAGCTCGACAAACATTTTCATCAAGAGTTGAAGCTATTTTCCCAATGTCAAGTTCTCGCATGCGTATTTTAGTACCACTTTTCAGAAACAATTTAGCCATGATTCTGTCATGGACTTCCAAACACATAATAAAAACATCGGTGTCATCTGAGCTTCTCATTACTGCCTCATAACCCTCATTAGCAGAGTGTGCAGCACGCAGCAACAAAGGACCTTCTGCTTCTTCATGTGTACTGTTGAGATCGGAAACTTTGTGGCTCTCTCTCGAGATGTGATTTGTAGCATTTATCTTCACAGTTCGTGAACAATGTTTTGTTCTCAAGTTTTACAAAATACTCTGGTTTCTTCCATTCGTTAACAAGAAATGCGATGAGAATTATTTTATTCCTTACGTGGCTTAGGAATTTCCTCCACTGTCTGAAAATCTGGGAAGGTGAGATGCTCTGTAACTGGTGCCTGAGTTGCTCTCCTATGATTGTCATTTCGCTGTTCTTAATAGTTTGTTTTAATCATGGTTCTCATGTGCGATGATGTTTGAACAATGATCTTGTTCACATCTGTTGCCTTAACCTTTAAAACTGATAATTCTCTTTTCAAACTCTGGTTTTCTCTTATAACGTACTGTGGAATGACATTATGAGGTAGGGCCAATCATTTTCCATGGTTGTCTGGGAATATGTGGGGGCTGTCACCAAAGTTGGAGTCCAATTTTGTTTTAATATGCTTCTTGAATGAATTGTCTATTTCCTGTTTTCCTCTGCATGTCATGAGGGTTTCAAGCCTTTCAGTGAAAACCGTCACACGTATTACCTCTTTGTTAGGAATAATTTGAGTTCTCATGCATTACAATAGTTCATCCTATGCTTCATCTCTCTTATTTTTGTAGTTATCGGTTTGAATGCTAGATGCATGATCGTCCTCCTTTGCTTTAACCCTTGTATAGTTCCTATAACAAGAGGCATGATAATGGGCTTCTGCAGTCACTATGTCCCTACTACAAACTGCCTTTGATTCAGAATTAATGGTTGCACATTGCCTATTGTCATCTCTAAGCTAAATGGCCTTGATTAATTTCTCACACATTGATTTTCCCTTATAGCATGTTAACTTTCCACAAAATACACATTCTTCAGCACACACTTTGAATTTATTGATGTTCTTCTGTTTAAGCATTTACTCGTGCACTCACTCGTTCCAGCATCATCACTGACCCTTGCACCAGATTTTCGCTTAATAGTCTGTAAATCTCTCCTAATAGTAAAGAGGCTCCTGCACTTCCTCTGGTAAAATACTTGGGGAACTGTGTTGCGTTCCACATTTCTCACAATGTGTAACAGTGCACTTGAGCTGCCTCTAACAAAGTTTTTCATGATGACTAGTCCTGCAGGCTTGTCAGCATAATTCCATGTTGAACATTTGACCATAAATTAATTTTACACTGGATATCAGAGGGGCAGGATGAGCTTGTTTCAGTCTTCTCCATGATGTGCTGCAGAGTCATTCACCACCAGCTCTGGAAAAAGAAATTTAATAAAACATTTATACATTTTACTTGGTGTACTCAATATAATCATAATTACTATTATAATTAATATCAATTTATATAACCACATTTACTGTAATTGTAATTTTTATTACTACAACATTCGAGCTTCATAAATCCAGCATTGTTATGATTGTCCTGCACTATATCCCCACTGCGCAATCAGTCAAATGTATTATGTTGGAAGCCTCATTAGAGCCCTTTAATTGGGATGAATAAAGGGGTGGGAGGTTATTAAAAAGGAGTGTGGCCTATGTCATTAAATGCAATGGCTTAAAACACCTAAATCCAAACCCTGTGCCACCTAACCCATATTGTGATGCCTCTCTGTGAGCCTTCTATTATTGCATCCAAACATGTCAAACAGTAATCTGTTTACCTGAAAGATAAATGAGTAAGAATGATTTTGTTGTGCTGGCTGAGAATGTTTCATTTCAGAAAATATGAGACTAAATTAAACATTACTAAAGTCTGTGAACAGGCTAGTGCCCTTCGTAATCTCAATCACTCATATTCTTTCATTCAGAAGACTCTATGTTATAAACATTTGCCTTATTTCTACCCAACATATTTCTGAAATCCTACATCTGTATATCTTACACTCCATCTTTTTCCTCTTTAGGGCCTTATTTTCTCTCTTTCCTACATGCACTTTCTTGCACCATCTTCTCTTCACCATACCCTGTGCAGACAGTCACTCATGTGTAAGCACGGACTTTTCTTTTACTTAACACTCTGGCAATATTTCTACAGCAGTGTACCTCCTTCACATACTTCCACATAGAATCACAATTACAATTGGCACTCATGACCAATACTCTGTGTCCCCTACAAAGAGGCCAAGGATTAGATGAGTACGTATTCTCAAACTGAAGACCCAATGGCAGGCACTGTGAGAAACTAGCACTGCCTTCAGCCTCAGCTACAGAGCTTTTGATCATGCCCATCATAAACACTCAGTGTAAATGCAACAATATCTCAGCAGGATATATTGAAATTATTTAAACTGGTATGTACAAGACATTACAAACAACAAAAGAGAGGAGGCTTAAAGTTGTTTTTTTCAAAGCGCCAATCGGCGTCATGTATTCAGAAGATCAATGAATATAAACAGTGGTGGTTAGAGCACAACAGGGTATGAATACTCAGGCAACCCTAGTGTAGAAAGTGTACAAAGTGCTCGTGCTTGTGAAACAACGGCGCAAGTGACAACGTGAAAAATACCACAGCAGGTGGCGCAGTAGAATATGCAATATGTACAATTAAAAGGTTCATACAACAATTTACTCAATAGTATAATTGGTACTTTTCATTATTTCAATGAACCAAGTGGGCATGCGCCTACGGCGTTTGAGCTGGTGGATAGTGGTCGACGGCGTTTCGATCCTCTCAATTTAGGATCATCTTCAGGACCTGGGTCGCCTATTTGTGGAGTGCTCTTGCGCACACAGTTGAGACGCTGGCGTGAAAAGGGGGGTATTGTTGGCAGCGAATTGCACAGTGAAGGGCGATCGATGGAAAGGAGGGGATTCCCCTTGAATTCGATGTATAAATGAATACACAGTCGTCGCAGGAAAGGCAGTAAGTGCAGGGGTCCGGGGGGTCCGAGGATAGCACACGTCTGTGGCTTCTCTCGCTCCCATTCATTCCTGATTCCGGATTCATTCCAGATTCGCCGCCGCTTGAATTTTCTGACTCCGGCTGCATTCCAGACTCTCGCTCTTCAAATTATCGGGCGTTATACTGTCCCCCCGGATCCCCGCACTTACTGCATTTCCTGCGACGACTGTGTATTCATTAATACATCGAATTCAAGGGGAATCCCCCCCTTTCCATCGATCGCCCTTCACTGCGCAATTCGCTGCCAGCAATACCCCCCTTTTCACATCTGAGCAACAACAGCTTGTAGAGAATTTACAGAAGCGCAAAACATGAAATGACCACATGTCCCGAACTTGTAGAGTCAAGCATTGTTCAATTTAAGGGGGTGAGCTGGTGCTGGTCAAAAAAAGACATTCCCGAGGAAAGTTCACATTACAGTTTGAACCTCACCCCTGGAGGGTGCAAACAGTGAGAGGCACAATGATTACTGCTCAGAGAGCTGGAGAGACTATAACAAGGAATGTCTTGGTCTTCAGAGGTTTTCCAGCCCCTGCAAGTGGATCTGGAGAATTAGTAGATATTTTGGACCGTGTGTCAATGCCCATGGATAAACAGCCAGTTCCTGGTGAGCTTTCTGTTCACAAAAATCATCCGAGGAGGTATCCTTGCTGTCCGAAGCTGACAGAGGTTGTCTGGCAACTATGCCATCGGATCGCGGCCCGTTGCCAACTGCTGTCGTCCAAGATGAGCAAGGGAGAAATGCCTGTCGGTGAGGAACGGAGAGATATCATCTTCGACCCCATCCGGCAAGGTCATCTCATTTGAAGAACTTTTTTAGTGCACTGAATTATGGGTGTTAGTTCTGGTCTCTCTCTCTCTCTCTCTCTCTCTCTCTCTCTTTCTCTCTCTCTCCCACTTTTTCTCTCTTTTGAGCTCTCTGGTGATCACTACTGCTGAGGTTGTTTTTCTTTCATTTTCTTTCATTTGTGGGTAAAGGAGGAATGTTATGCTTATGCTTTTGGTGGGTTTAAACACCATGTTAACCTGTAGAGGGGTGTTTGGACTTGGTCCCTCCCTGTCCAGTCAGAATAGTTGAGACCGTGATGTAGGGACCGAGGTAAATAAATAGCCTTGGGGTCATGACCCAAGGCAGTGAAACACAAGCACCATGTCATGTAGTTATTTGCAATAGCGCGCTACATGCCCATGAGCGTTTGAGCAATCAAACACTCACCCCAGTCAACTGATCTGGGTTTGATCCATCATCATTCTTTAGCTCACTCCACCACCCCAGTTCAGACATGGCCATATGCAAATCAGTCTGCCCTGTGCCTAATGGGAACAGTCCAGCCCGAACTGCCAAGCCATGTCTTCCCTGGACCGGAAACAAGCATCCTGGGACCGGTTTCAGGTTCATAACCCTCATCAGCCAGGCTATCTTGTATCCAGTGGCAACGTGAGCAAGGGACCCACGCCTGGGCATACCCTGCCAACTTAGGGCAAACAAAGCGATACCAAAGGGGATGACGGACGGAGCATTTGAGCAAATCAAACACTCACCCCCAGTCAACTGATCTGGGTTTAATCCATCATCATTCTTTAGTTCACTCCACCACCCCAGTTCAGACATGGCCATATGCAAATCTGTTTGACCCTGTGCCTCATGGGAACAGTCCAGCCCAAACTGCCAAACCATGTCTTCCCTGGACCAGAAACAAGAATCCTGGGACCGGTTTCGGGTTCATAACCCTCATCAGCCAGGCTATCTTCAATCCAGTGGCAAAGTGAGCAAGGGACACACGTCTGGCATACCCTGCCAACTTAGGGCAAACAAAGCGATACCAAAGGGGATGATGGACGGAGCGTTTGAGCAAATCAAACACTCACCCCCAGTCAACTGATCTGGGTTTAATCCATTATCATTCTTTAGCTCACTCCACCACCCCAGTTCATACATGGCCATATGCAAATGAGTCTGACCCTGTGCCTCATGGGAACAGTCCAGCCCGAACTGCCAAGCCATGTCTTCCCTGGACCGGAAACAAGCATCCTGGGACCGGTTTTGGGTTCATAACCCTCATCAGCCAGGCTACCTTGAATCCAGTGGCAAAGTGAGCAAGGGACCTACGTCTGGGCATACCCTGCCAACTTAGTGCAAACAAAGTGATACCAAAGGGGATGATGGACCGAGCGTATGAGCAAATCAAACACTCACCCCCGGGCAACTGATCTGGGTTTAATCCATCATCATTCTTTAGCTCACTCCACCACCCCAGTTCAGACATGGCCATATGCAAATCAGTCTGACCCTGTGCCTCATGGGAATAGTCGAGCTCGAACTGCCAAGCCATGTCTTCCCTTGACCGGGAACAAGCATCCTGGGAACGGTTTCGGGTTAATAACCCTCATCAGCCAGGCTATCTTGAATCAGTGGCAAAGTGAGCAAGAGACCCACGTCTGGGCATACCCTGCCAACTTAGGGCAAACAAAGCGATACCAAAGGGGATGATGGATGGAGCATTTGAGCAAATCAAACACTCACCCCCAGTCAACTGATCTGGGTTTAATCCATCATCATTCTTTAGCTCACTCCACCACCCCAGTTCAGACATGGCCATATGCAAATCAGTCTGACCCTGTGCCTCATGGGAACAGTCCAGCCCGAACTGCCAAGCCATGTCTTCCCTGAACCGGAAACAAGCATCCTGGGACTGGTTTCGGGTTCATAACCCTCATCAGCCAGGCTATCTTGAATCAGTGGCAAAGTGAGCAAGAGACCCACGTCTGGGCATACCCTGCCAACTTAGGGCAAACAAAGCGATACCAAAGGGGATGATGGACGTTCAAACGAAGCAATACCAAAGGGGATGATGGATGGCAAACGTCCATCATCCCCTTTGGTATCGCTTTGTTTGCCCTAAGTTGGCAGGGTATGCCCAGACGTGGGTCCCTTGCTCACTTTGCCACTGGATTCAAGGTAGCCTGGCTGATGAGGGTTATGAACCCGAAACCGGTCCGTGGATGCTGGTTTCCGGTCCAGGGAAGACATGGCTTGGCAGTTCGGGCTGGACTGTTCCCATGAGGCACAGGGTCAGACTGATTTGCATATGGCCATGTCTGAACTCGGGTGGTGGAGTGAGCTAAAGAATGATGATGGATTAATCCCAGATCAGTTGACTGGGGGTGAGTGTTTGATTTGCTCAAACGCTCCATCCATCTTCCCCTTTGGTATCCATTTGCATCCACGGGCCGCATTACTTCATGGTGGCACGCAACACCGCCCACTTAAAGCCCTATCAGCGCCAATCCATTACTTGCTGCAAGTTTGTCTGCAGCTTCTGGGCTTTTAAAGGCTCTTTGCCTTAAGCTGTCAAGTTGTAAACTGCAAAACTGTCAGAGTGCTTTGTAAACTCTTAGGTGATTAAACTAATTGGTTGCACAAGAGTTCTTCTGAATTTAGATGAATGTCTCAGAGATGCTGGCTGCGTGTCCTGCGTTTAGATGTAAAGGAGGAAGATGAGAAAGTGAGGTGTCGTTTAGACATAGAGGCATATCAACAAGTGGCAGCAATATTTATCGCTGACCGCTTTTAGCGTGACAAATCCTAACGCCGTCTATCGCAAGATTCTATCGCCCGGTCAGTGCACAATTAACAAGCCGCATCGCCGAGGCGATAGAAATCCGGCCAATAGCGGCGATAAGCGACAATATCACTGGAATTCCAGCAATAGGGAACAGCGTTAGGGAAAAATATTGTAAATAGGGAGATGTGGACTCAGGATAATAATCCACCTCCCATGATAGATATGGCATAGTAGGAAAAAAAAACCTGGTTAACGCTAATTTTAAAGTCGCTAGTCTGGTTAGCGATACCCTTGTAAATACGGAGAAGCTGTGTTAGCGATGATTTTCGCAGTATTTCAGATGGGCAAGCCTACCTCGCTTCTCATTAGAGATGCGAGGCACAAAGGAAATGGGCAAAGAAGCATGGATTCACGCGTTAGCGTGTCCTTGCTAATAGGGCGTTAAAATCATCGCCGCTTTTCGTCCGAAGCGGCGATAATTTTAACTCCGGGCCTTGTTGATATGCCCCTTAGTTCTTAAACGTTCTTTGCTTATAATTGCTCCCCCGCTGCCTCTTTGCTTTTTATCAATGGATAGGATGAAATATGTCGACTTTCAGCTTTGATCCCAACCAGATCTTTCTCAAAAACACTTCATGAGAGGCGTGACATGAGGGTCTTGTGTGTGACTGCTGCTTTACAGTTTACAAGCAGGGCTTTGGCCGTGTGGCACCCAGTGCCCACTATGATTGGTTGCTGTTTTATTTAAAAGTGGCGGTCTATGTTGTTTTGCATTTTTCATGTTGTTGCAAATCCCATTCCAAAAGAACATCTATTTTCAGTTAAGTAATTTGATCCTAATTTTGAAATGCTGACAGATTTTCTGCCTGAGACTGGAAGTCTTGGCTGAAAGTATCTTAGGGAAGCCACCATTTTAGATGTTTCCTTCTTTGTTTCAGCTAGGGCTATAATTCACCTGTTAGTCTCTGATTCTCCGAAACTCCTACATGGTGAACATTCTGATTTACTCCCTTCAAGGCACTGATCTTCTAGGGTGTGCGCTTTTCACGTGCCCTTACTTAGGATAGTATTCTTGCCTAGCCGGCGTCAACAATCTGATGTGCTCCCCTGGAGGCTTTCGACTTCTCGGATGGGCACTTCTCATATGCCTTTGCTTAGGCTGGTATTCTTGCCTAGCCAGTGTCAACATTCTGATGTGCTCCCCTGGAGGCATTGGTCTTCTAGGGTGCACACTTCTCTTGTGCCCCTTCTTAGGCTAGTATCCTTGCTTAGCCAGCGCAGACATTCTGATATGCTCCCCTGGAGGCATTGGTCTTCTAGGGTGCAAGCTTCTAATGTGCCCTTGCTTAGGCTAGTATTCTTGCCTAGCCTGTGTGGACATTCTGATGTGCTCCTCTGGAGGCATTAGTCTTCTGTGGTAAATATTTCTCGTTTACCTGGACTGAATTTGATACAGGAACATAATAAAATAGCTCAGTAAAATGAGAGGCAGAATCCGTGGTATTAGAGGTTCGGAATGGGCTTTATTCCATTAACTCGATTATAATCGGTTGCTCAAATGTTCCGTCACCACGAAGGTTCAGGAAGTGAAGCACATACATTATTGACATGAAATGGCTTTTATAGTACAAACATTACAATGAAGCAAATGCAATAGGCGTAACAATTGATAAGGAAAATGACGATTTGTCTACGTAACCGAAAATGGGTGTAATAAGGAGTAAAAAGGAACATAATTGGTTATGAGATCATATATAGGTGGATCTATAAGATAATATTTGGCATAGATGCGCGCGCAGCAGCATGACGTGTGATTGACGTGTAACTAGGGGGTGAAGGGGACTTGACATTTAGCTTTACATGTGGAGACGAAAAGTCTGGGGTTATGTCAACCTAATCCCAAATCATATCTAACATCCTATGTTTAAAGAACTATGTTATCCACAAAGGAAGGACTCTCGGACAGAATCTATTCTATACTGACTGTGTGTGCGTGTACAAGCGTCTAAGTGTCTACACTAAATGCGAGGGCAGGAATCTTCCATAGTAACAGGGCTATGAATTACTTGTATTAAGACAGAAAAGCCGGGCTTTTTGCTTGGTAGCTGGAAGAATGTTTACTTAAACTACTAGGCAGGAATGCATCGGCTGAGGGGGAAGCAGATAATTCGAAGGTGAAATACAGTTCTTGGCAGAGAATAGGCTGATGTCAGGCTTCGTGAGCCGCGCAGAGAATGAGACAAAGTTCATGGTCACAGATGCAGGCTCAGACTGGAGCTTTCAGAGGCAGAAGGCAAGAAGAGTTTTGATGACAGAATCAGGGCCTACTTGCCTGGACTGTAACATGGCATAAGTGAACCATATAAAGCCGGTGGCCTTTCATACTTAGGAATGGAATATCCGGCCTATTCATGGCGGATCTGACAGAGGACATGTTGACGGTGGACGCACATGTATTTGCGTCTTCATAACTGGAACTGGAGGGAACATACATGTACTTGTAACATGCATATAGAACCGTTGGGGTCCAAGATAGGGGACATAACTGACCAGAAAAATCCATATTTCCACATTCCCTCCTTGTCCCCTACTTGCCCGTTAAGAGATATCAATCTTCATTAATCCATTGATCTGTTCATATAGCATCATTTGTTCTTCTTTCTTCTTCCGGGATCTTGAATGAAATCTTGGTGGTGGAATACACGATGTGGCACACAGACCACAAATCGCTGGTCCACATTGTAGACATAGACAGCAACTGAATAGTATGAGAAGGCCAATACCTAGGAAGGATAGAACTCTCCATCCCCAGGCTGATATCACACTCCAAAACCAACTGGACCAAGTCCAGGTGCCTGGATTCTGGTGTATCTGGCTTACAATCTTGTGAAGGCGAGTTATAGCTTTATATACAGATGGCGAATTTTCTGGTATGAATACGCAGCAGCTTGATCCGATGACCCTACAAGCTCCGCCTCTATCAGCCAGGATGACGTCAAGGACAAGACGATTTTGAAGCACAACAATCCGCATAGCAGACTGCTCTTCTGTTAAATTGCCTAAGGCGGAAATAGTTTCATTCACTACTGCTTCGAGGGTTCTAGTTAATCTACGTATCAGCTTACTATTAGTAACAGTACCTATATAGGGAAAGATGCCTTTATTGAAATCTACATACTTGTCCCATGCCGTCTCAGTATAATCGACAATTGGGAGATCTCTCCGCTCTCTATTGTGTACTAAATGAATATTTCTATAATAATCAGGAGGAGCTAGGAAAACAGGTGGCAAAAGGAATGCAATGTAGCAGGTACCATCCCAATCTAGAGGTAGACGCATATATGCAGTCTGACCACATATAAAATAGGAGTGGCGATAAGCTCTAAATGAAGATTTGCCTTGATCACTGAATTCTACTGTAGTAGTGCATTTACTATGGCCCATATGTATGGAACCAACCTTTCTTACACACAATTCACCTTTTGCTGGGAATACTGACATGGTGGGTAAGACTAGTTCAACTTCGGATACGACATTTAGAATCATGAGATTAGGTGTAAAATTACCTAATCCATATACTTCATTTTCTAGTTCAGTTCCTGTTCTTTTGGGGCGACCCTCCTTGTCAGGGTAGCAGACCTTGAGTAAAACTAGGTTTAGGTTTCCCCATACCCACTGATCTTGGTAAACTGCTGTGTCTGAGTCTATGGAATTGATTAAACTAAACCATGCTCCACAGGAGCCATTATGTGTAAATGGATGTGGAAAGAAAGGCAAGACTCCTTCATAATTCTGATAGGGAGGGAGTCGGCCACACACCCAACAATTAGTTGCATTACTAGTCTGATGGGAATGATGTAACATACTAATGAAAGTGTTATTGCGCAGCGCAAGTCTATAGGACAATTCATGCGGAGGTAAGTCACTAAAAGAATGTTCTGCAATATCATTGTGAACATTTCTGGCAATAGGGTAATATATGTGCAACAACATACTGGTAATAATTATTAAAAGACTTAAGGAAAACAAAATTAATAATGTCCCTATACAATGGCTACGCAGTGATTTACAATACGCCTGTCGTTTCATCATTTTTCGCGACTGTCCATGATTCAGGTCTAGAGGATACATGTCAGAGACAGATTCAACCGCTTCACCTAGGAGAGGACTTAAACAATCAAATCGTCTGACGTCCTAGGCCTCAACTTAACTTTATAGAGTTGGCTTTCAGTCTTTTCAACCAAAGGAAGTTTTGAATCAGTCTGTGAGGGAGTGCAGGGCACAGTGTCTATATCCGAGGATTGTCCATGAAATTTCTTGATATGACTTGAATGAATCCAGCCCTTGCGGCCCTCGATCTTCACGGCTGTTCTTGTGGTCAGCAGAACCAACTTGGGTGTCTTCCACCTGGGCTCCAGCTGAGTCTTTCGGTCGAAATTTCTCACAAATACGATATCCCCCGGAACTACATCATGGGGTTTTACCTCAGTGTTGTCGGGAAAGGCTGCAGCTACCTGTGAACGACAAGATTGTAGTGCAGACATCAAGGAGGCCAAGTAATCTGTCAGCATATTACAGTCAATATCAGTTATTTTGCGTGGTACAGGCGTCCCCCACATATTTGGTGGTCTGCCGAAGATCACCTCATACGGGGATAGCCCTGTTCTAGAGTGCGCTACCATTCTCATGTAAAAAAGTGCAACTGGTAACGCTACTATCCAGTCGACACCTTTTTCTCGGCATATTTTGGACAATCTAATTTTCAGGATCTGGTTATGTCTTTCTACGAGACCTGCTGCCTCGGGGTGTCGGACACAGTGGAATTTCCACTGATATCCTAACAGAAGTGAAACATGTTTCATTAATTCGGATGAGAACGGCTGGCCGTTATCTGAGTAAACAACACGTGGTAAACCGTAGCGTGGGAAGAATTCTCGAACTAACTGTTTGGCAGTAGTCGGGGCAGTGTAATCTGAAACCGGGTATGCCTCCGTCCAACGGGACAGAGCGCAGACAACTACGAGAACATATTTGAATCCTCGACATCGTTCCATCTGGATATAATCCATCTGGAGGACTTCAAAAGGGTGATCAGGAGGATGAAATCCACCCTGTTCTACGGGAACGCTTTTTCCTGGGTTGAACTGGCAACAGATCATACAGGTACGGACCTTTTGTTTGGCTGCTGCTCGTAAATGTTTATTGAACCAAATGCGTTGAATGCTGTCTAGCATAGCTTTTTCTCCTAGATGGGCTGGGCTATGGATAGTGTTAATAATGACTTGGACCATCGAATCAGGGAGGAACCACACAGATTTTTCCTTCGTCATCCATCCCTGGTCCGTTTGGATCCCTCCTAATTCAGTCCATCTCTTTATTTCATCTGGTGTAGCATGTGTCTGTATGTCAATTACGTCAAGGGTAGGATCTTTAACTGTCATACAATGTGTCGGCATCGGGACTATTGTCTTTGTCATGTCGGATGTTTGGGTTTGAGCAGTCTGTTTAGCTGTTCTGTCGGCTAGATCATTGCCTTGAGAAATGATATCAATAACTTTCGTATGAGCTTTACATTTCATAATTGATATTGCAGTAGGTAGATGTATTGCATCTAATAAGGCATGAATGAGGGGTCCGTGCTGAATGTGGGCACCATGGGAAGTTAAATAACCTCTCTCTCGCCACAGCACGCCGAAGTCATGTACAACTCCGAATGCATAACGTGAATCAGTGTATATGTTGACTTTTTTACTTGTGGCTTGAATACAGGCTTGTGTCAGAGCGATGAGCTCTGCGGCTTGAGCTGATAAAGTATTTATACGATTAGTTTCAATGACTTCAGTATCTGTTGTGACTGCATAAGCAGCCACCAACTCTCCTGTACTTGTTCTCATACATGAACCATCTACATACAACGTTAGGTCTGGATCTGACAATGGAACATCTGTCAAGTCTTGTCTAGGTTTCGTCGTTATAGTAATAACTTCAATACAGTCATGGGCTAGTGGGTCTGTTCCGGTTACTGGCAAAAGTGTGGCAGGATTCAATGTGTTACAGCGTCTGATTTCTATGTGTGGCTGAAACAATGTAAGCTCGTATCCTGTAAGTCGTGCTATAGTCAAGTGTTGTGTTTGCGTTCTGTTTACAAGAACCTCTACTGCATGTGGTACTTGAACTGTCAATGGATGTCCTAACACTATGGCATCGCTTTGTCTAATTGCTAAAGCTGTCGCTGCTACTGATTTTAGGCATGCAGGCAAAGCCTGAGCTACGGGATCTAGTGTACTAGAAAAATAAGCACATGGTTTGTGTGCTCCTGCTTGTTCCTGTGTGAGTACTGACAAAGCAGTACCTTCGCGTTCTGTAACAAAGAGTGTAAACTGTTTTCTGTAACATGGTGTTGCTAAAACGGGTGCTTGACATAAAGTTTTCTTTAGGCTTTCAAAAGCTTGCGTATGTTCCTGGGTCCAAGGGAGAACAGTCGATGTGGCTGCCTCCTGTGTTGTCAACTGAATGAGTGGTTTTGCTAGGAATGCATATTGCGGGATCCACTGTCTACAGTATGAAGTGAGGCCTATGAAAGCCCGCACCTCCTTTTGTGTCTTGGGTATTGGCATGTTAGCTATTAACTGAATGCGGTCTGGTGTAAGCTGCCTTCCCTCCTTGGACAGCGAGTGTCCAAGATAAATAACTCGCTGGACACAGAATTGCAGCTTAGAAGGGGACACCTTGTGCCCCTTTTCGGCTAGAAATTGTAAAACTGTCAGTGATGCTTTTTCACATTCAGGTTCGCTTCGGGCGGTGATCAGCAGATCATCGACGTATTGAAGCAGAGCCGTGTTAACTGGCATGTGGATACTGTCAAGTTCTCGTTTCAGTGCTTGGCTATAGATGCTGGGGCTTTCTGTAAATCCTTGAGGTGCGCGTGTGAATTTAAAGCTACGTCCATTTAAACTAAATCCGAATAAATATTGGCTTTCCGGATCTATTGGGACGCTGAAAAAGGCATTCTTGAGATCGATTACAGTAAAGAATGTTGCTTCGGAATCAATGGCTGTCAGTAATGACGAGATATCGGGAACCACAGGAAATTGTGGCACAATGCATTTGTTTAACTCGCGCAGATCAATAACCAATCGATATACTGGCGAGGCCTTTGGATCTGTTCGTTTAAGAATCGGAATTATTGGTGAATTACATATATTGGAGTCGGTTTCTACAACCACTCCTTGGGCAATGAGTTCGTCAATGATTTGCAGTAAAGCCATTACAGCATCTGGGGGTAACTTGTATTGTCGCATTCGTGGTAGCACCACTCCTGCCTTTAGTGTGACTCGATATGGTGTAATATTCATGCATCCAACATCGGTAGGGCCTTGTGCCCATAGATGTGTGGGTAAAGTCTGTAATCGGGGATCCATGTCTCTAGACACATAATGACCTTTAAAATCACGTAAAAACAATCTTACTCCTTCCGGAGAACAACATATTATGGCTCCTAGAGCTTTTAACGTTTTTATTCCTAATAGATTTTCTGGACATGATTTAGTAAGCAATAAATCTGTAGTTCGGGTCAAAGGTCCTATCGTAAGTGGAAGAGGCTGTGACACTTCATTAACAATAGGCTTTCCTGAAAAACCAAGGGAAATATTCTGTGAGCCTGAGAGGGGTGCCCCTGGAACTTCACTACGTTTTATTGTTGTTCGACTTGCCCCTGTATCGAGTAAAAATTTTCTGTCTTGGCCTAATAGTTCACTATGTACATAAGGTCCTTCTTGATCTACAGGGATCTCAATAAGGGGTAAGTCAATTTCCCTCTCTAGGCTTTTTCATGCGTAACGCTGGTACTCAGGATATTCATACTGTGCGGTCTGATACATTTGTCGTGTGGTTGTTTGTGTGGCAGCAACAGGCAACGGTGGTGCAGCTGGCACAAACTGTATTGGCTGTTGTGCGGCTGGCATGGCCTGGGCATGCTGCATAGCCCCTTGTTCATTCTGATCTTGTCTGAGTGGCCGTGATCTTTCTTGTGTTTTACCTATGGCGATATTATGTTTTAAAACTGGACAATCGTGTACATAATGACCTGGCTTCTTGCAATAATTGCATGTCCCTTTTACAGGTCCGGCTGAATCACCGGAATGTGTCATACCCTTCTTATGTCCTTCAGCTGGAACTGTCTGGGAAACTAACATTTTCATTTTCGTGTCTTTCATGCGTCTGTGTTCATGTTCTTGTTCCTCTCTAATTCTATTGTGATGGTATTGTAACATTTGTAACATTTGTGATGGAGTGTTACCTTGCCAGGTACTCTCGAATTTTAATACTCTATTCTTTACTGGGGGCAGGGCATTTTCTACTAATTTTGTTACAAACAGATGTGGATATGATTCGCTACTTGCTTTTATGCCACTATTTATACCAAAACATTTTTCAAATCGGGCATAGTAATCACTAGTGTCCTCATCTTGCTTCTGTTTACAGGCGGAAATTGTACCCCAGTCTTCCTTTTTCGTAGTTAATAAACGCGGCAGTACCTGTACTAGTAATCCTGGTAATGCCTTAGTTTTGTCCCCAAGCCCTGCTCCTGCAGTTCGGGCCTTTTCTTCTGCTTCTAATACTGACCATTCTATCTTTTGGTCTCCTACCTCCCACTCTTTTTCCTTGAGTTTCTCATAAATGCCAGCAGGCATCAATACCTTTAATATTGTCATAATGTCGGGGTAGGTATACTCTCCCATGAGTAACATGTCTTTAATTTCTCGGTGAAAACCCGCTGGGTCTTTGTCATGACTGGGTACCACTTTCTTCATTTGTAACAATTCTATTTTCGATATGGGCGTATATACAAATACGCGTTTAAACTGATTGTCCTCGCCCTTTATTGGGTGCACTTCTCGTAAGGGATTCTGTCTATCTATGTGATACGTAGTTCTTTCCTTGACGGGCAATGGAACATGTTCTGAACATACAAAAAGAATATATTGCTGTCTTGATTCTAGGATTTCTTTAATTAATTTAGTACCTGGACCTCTCCATCTATTCGTGAGTAATTCAGTCAATATGTCGGGTAAGGGACCAGGATCTGAATGTTGACTCCGATATAGTATAATGAGTTGTTGAATCATATAAATCCCAGCTAACCTCTGTTCATCTGGGGTGAGATTCAAAAATGTGCGTACTACTGTATCATCACCATATTTTCCGGGACTGTCCACCCAATGGACAGCTGCCCTGGCTAAATCTTGTTCATCCATAGAATCGAGGAAATGATAACCCCTACGTTCTCGGAGTAACTTGTCAGCTGTTTGGAACGAATGCTCGTTAGACCTTATATGGACTATGGGTGTTGGGAAACCCCTGTTATTGTCTGGACATATCAGGCGTGTCGGGTCAATAAGACATCTCGTATTATTACAAGATCTTCTTTTACCTACATAGGCTATAGTTTCTGACTGTCCTGTGGGCAGTCCTGACCCTTCTTCCTCGCTTTGTTCGAACTGGTCTACCTCTAATCTCTCTTCGTGTAGGCGTTCTATTTCTCTACGGATCTTTCGGCACATGGCTATTATACAATTTTGCTTATCATGTCTCCCTTCTGATATATTCTGGCTCCATCGGGTAAGAATTTGCATTGCTTCCGGGTCTACCCCCGGTCGGTCTTCATTTCTGATCACACAATTTATGAGGAAACGCAACAGTTCCCCCTGTATCTCCACTTTCTGGTATTCCATAGCTCTGTTAATACATTCTGGATCTCGTCCTGTTTGGACAAAATGGTATATTTTATCTAGATGTGCAGTCATTCCTGGTAACTTCCCTAAATACACTGCGGCTCGTCTGATACGTAATGATGCTAGGGTCATTTCGTCCTCTTTTCCAGGCACAGGGTCATATCTACAATCTATAAGAAGTTCCTTAAGCGCACGGGCACTAATGAGTTTGGGTGTACGTGAATGTCCTGACTCTTGAAATGTAAGTTTGTTTATTCTGGGTGGCGTAGAAAAAATATTGGTAGCACCTCCCGTAGCCCCGTCTGGGGTGTCGGGTGTGAAAGGATTCGTTGAACGTGATACAGCAACTATAGGTGTGGACACAGCTATAGAAGCAGCTGTGGGAACAGATGTAGAAACAGATGTGCTTGCCAGAACTTGTGACTGTAGAGATACGGGTGCCGGATCTTGGCGTTGAACCTCCCTGACAGGCGGTCTATGTGGGGCGGAATTAGCATACTCGGGAGCTGCGTCATCTAAATATGAGGAAAGAAAAACATCTTCTGCGGTTCGAGGACGCCCCTTTGGATGTACCTTTACTGGGAACAATGGGGGTGGCAAGTCTTTCGGTATTTCTGGAGTAGCCTTAGGTAATCCTTCGGCCAGAAGGGGATACATACCATTCATAAGGGCATTTCTTTGTCTGTCTACTTGTTCTGATTTCACTCGGATACCTTCCTCAATTAATAGATTTTCTTGAACTTTATTGGAATTCTCTTTACTCTTCTCTTCCTGTCTACGTGCTTTTTCTGTTCGTCTATGTGATTCTTTACGCCATAATTCAATGGCATCTTTCTGTGACTGTCTGACTTTCCTTTTCCATAACTCTTCTTCTACTTTCATGATGCACTCTGCATCCCAGGTTCCCGCTGTGGGCCACCTCTGACTTTCTGGTAATTCCTTGGTGTAGTCTACCCATAAATCAAGAAATAATATGGCATCTAAGCCATGTTTATGATACATGAAGTACCCTGGGGTGTCCCTAGGAGGAATAGGAACGGCTTCTTCGAGTACCCCTTTTCTTGTAGTGATCTGTCTTAGTTTCGAAAAGAACGGCATATTGAGAACTGACTTTATACTTGATTTTGACCAACTGACCTGATACTTGATTTTGAACAGACTTAATACAATAAACACGATAGTGAACAGTCATTCATACCACAATATACAGAACGTATTTAAACACATTAAACAGTAAACATTAAACCTTTAACTGAAACAACAATGATGATCGTCTGCATAACTAATCACCAAGCTTAATTCTCGACAATAACTAGACACTTCGGAATACTTGATATACTGCTAAACAGTACAGATACACTGCTAAACAGTGCAGACCGGATTTGTGTACCCAAACCCGTCTTGACCGGCACAACCTATGTGCACGTCAGAAATGCCTCCCCGGCAATGGTACTCACCGGGTAGCTTCGGAAACGGAAGGCCTCGGTAACTTGAACTTGAATCGGACTGGACTCGACTCGACTCGTCGGACACTGGGCTTGACTTCGGACTGGTGGGTCTCTGTGTACCTCGGATCTTGCTCTCTCAGCTAGGCTCTGGTCGGGATACTTCGCACTTCTCACCGCCTCGTCTGGGTGTTGATCGCAGTCTCAGTCGCCCCCGCTTGACCGGAGGGAACTACAGGAAATCCTGCTGGTACGCGTTATTGTCCGTCCAGCTGTGGCAGGAGACCGGGCCTGCAACTCACCGCCGGCGCGTGAGATGAGAAAGTGTCCCTGTTCGGGCGCCATTCATGTGGTAAATATTTCTCGTTTACCTGGACTGAATTTGATACAGGAACATAATAAAATAGCTCAGTAAAATGAGAGGCAGAATCCGTGGTATTAGAGGTTCGGAATGGGCTTTATTCCATTAACTCGATTATAATCGGTTGCTCAAATGTTCCGTCACCACGAAGGTTCAGGAAGTGAAGCACATACATTATTGACATGAAATGGCTTTTATAGTACAAACATTACAATGAAGCAAATGCAATAGGCGTAACAATTGATAAGGAAAATGACGATTTGTCTACGTAACCGAAAATGGGTGTAATAAGGAGTAAAAAGGAACATAATTGGTTATGAGATCATATATAGGTGGATCTATAAGATAATATTTGGAATAGATGCGCGCGCAGCAGCATGACGTGTGATTGACGTGTAACTAGGGGGTGAAGGGGACTTGACATTTAGCTTTACATGTGGAGACGAAAAGTCTGGGGTTATGTCAACCTAATCCCAAATCATATCTAACATCCTATGTTTAAAGAACTATGTTATCCACAAAGGAAGGACTCTCGGACAGAATCTATTCTATACTGACTGTGTGTGCGTGTACAAGCGTCTAAGTGTCTACACTAAATGCGAGGGCAGGAATCTTCCATAGTAACAGGGCTATGAATTACTTGTATTAAGACAGAAAAGCCGGGCTTTTTGCTTGGTAGCTGGAAGAATGTTTACTTAAACTACTAGGCAGGAATGCATCGGCTGAGGGGGAAGCAGATAATTCGAAGGTGAAATACAGTTCTTGGCAGAGAATAGGCTGATGTCAGGCTTCGTGAGCCGCGCAGAGAATGAGACAAAGTTCATGGTCACAGATGCAGGCTCAGACTGGAGCTTTCAGAGGCAGAAGGCAAGAAGAGTTTTGATGACAAAATCAGGGCCTACTTGCCTGGACTGTAACATGGCATAAGTGAACCATATAAAGCCGGTGGCCTTTCATACTTAGGAATGGAATATCCGGCCTATTCATGGCGGATCTGACAGAGGACATGTTGACGGTGGACGCACATGTATTTGCGTCTTCATAACTGGAACTGGAGGGAACATACATGTACTTGTAACATGCATATAGAACCGTTGGGGTCCAAGATAGGGGACATAACTGACCAGAAAAATCCATATTTCCACACTTCTAAGGAGCAAGCTTCTCACGTTACAGTGCTTAGGCTAGTATTTTGCCTAGCCATTATGGACATTTTGGTGTGATCCCCTAAAGGCATAAGTTTTGTAGGAGCACATTTCTCATGTGTAAGCCTGGGAGGTGTTTTGCTGTGTGGAAGTCCGCGAAGTGACTAAAAAACTCCGCCACACTACGCAGAGTTCTGCAAGCAGCAGAGTGCGCTTGGTCATGCCTATTCACGTTGATTTTCAGCGCCGGGTGTTTGTCCTGCACTTGAAAATCAATGGAAATGGAACCATGCGCAGCTCAAGAGGGCGCTGCTTCTTTCCTGCCGCTTGAGTAGATTTTCTACTGAAGCGGCAACTTTCCCAACACAATGAGAAGCTTTCCCAATGCGAGCAATTATGACCAATTGCGACAGCCCGCATTGAGAAATCCAACCGCCAGCATTGAGAAATCTTGCCAGGAGGTGGATTTTTCTTGTTCGCCAACTTGACGTTGGAGAACACCAGCGGGGGAAAATCTCGCCAGGAGGGGGATTTTTCTCACTCGCCATCTTGATGTTGGGGAGCGCAGAAAACTCTGCAAACTCCACAAATGGAGTGGAGTTCACTGCAAAGGCTTACTAATGTGACCTTGATTAGTCTGGTATCATTGCCTAGCCAGTCCGGGCATTCTCATGTGCTCCCCTGAAGGCATTTGTCTTCTAGTGAGCACAGTTGTCCTGTGCCTTTGCTTAGGCTGGTATTCTTGACTAGCACGTGTGGACACCTAAAAGCAGCAGTCTTCTAGGGTGCATGCTTCTCTGGTGCCTGTTCTTAGTCTAGCATCCTCGCTAGCCAGCACGGACATTCTTGTGTGCTTCCCCGGAGGCATTGGTCTTCTGGGGAGCACACTTCTCAAATGCCCTTGCTTAGGCAAGTATTCTTGCCCAGCCAGCATGGACATTCTGGTGTGCTCCCCTGAAGGCAGTGGTCTTGTAGGAGCATATTTCTCACTTGCCCTTGTTTAGACTGGTATACTTGCCTAGCTAGTGCGGACATTCTTCCGTGCTCCCCTGGTGGCATTGGTCTTGTAGGAGCACATTTCTCAAGTGCCCTTGTTTAGGCTAGTGTCCTTGTCTAGACAGTGCGGATGTTCTGGTGTGCTCCCCTAGAGGCATTTGTCTTCTAGTGAGCACATTTGTCATGTGCTCACTGCTTAGGCTGGTATTCTTGCCCAGCAAGCATGGAAATTCTGTTGTATTCCTCTGGAAGCATTGGTCTTTTAGTGAGCAAAGTTTTCATGTGCCAATTCTTAAGCTACCATCTTGCCTAGCCAGCGCGGACATTCTGTTGTGCCCCCCTTGAAGCATTGGTCTCCTAGAGAGCTTTTGCTTAGGCTAGTATCTATGCCTAGGAGATAATCTGGTTGATGACATCTTTACTTTGCATTGAGGGTACAGTACGTACCATTGCACTCATCGGTTGTGTTTTCCAGTCCCCCACAGTCCAAACACTATACTGGCCTTGATGAGTGCAGGATGTATGTTAATGTTTTCACATGGTGCCGAGAGAGAGAGAGAGAGAGAGAGAGAGAGAGAGAGAGGTGTGTGTGTGTCTGTGGGGGGGGTTGTGTATGTGCGTGTGTGCGGGGGGGTGTGTGTGTGCATGTGCGTGTATGTATAACCCACACTATGGGGACTGGTCCGGTCCTCATAGCGTGGATAAACCATGAAAAAACCTGACAAACACTATCTTTGTGAGGACCGGTGCATTATGAGGACCGGTCCCCGTAGTGTGTTTAGGTACTTTCGAGCGAGTGTATCAAAAAACTAAAAGTGCAGTTAGGTTTGCTTCGGTCCGCTTTATAACCTACCCTACTATCAAAGCGTGCGTGGAGTTAGAATAGTAATTCCACACTTCATTACAGTCCGTGTTTGTGTGTGTGCGCGTGTGTGCATGTGTGTGTGCCAGTAATCTACTTACTGATATGAAGTCTGGTCATGCTCTAAAAGGGCCTTAAGAACCCCCTTTTGAATACACCCACCCCAAGAAAAGGCCTGCCTGAATAAAGAGTTAATGTTCTATGTGAAAAAGTGGTCCAATCTAGTTTGCTGGGAAGATCTAAAAATGATGCACTTAAACTCAAAGGTCAGGACTATTTGAATTCCTACTTGGATGGTATGATTTTAGATGTGGTGATTACTTTTTTATGTGACTTGTCTAATGTAAGCAGAGCAGAATGAGCAGGTGACACAGACATTAAAAGGCAAAAGATTCTCTTTTAAGAGATTTTGTTTTAATTTTCTACAAAGCTGAAGTCACACCCAGCCCAGGTTGTAATGAAGGCAAGAGTGAATATTAATAGGCGGGGCAGGTACAGCATATCAATTCCAGGCTATCTGCTACAGGCTGCAAGCATCTTCTGCAATGGTCCAAGAGATTGTTAATGCGATTTAAAAGAAAACCAGACGCCAGTGTAGTAGAAGAGCAGAGCGTTTTAATGGCAGTAATCTACTCTCCACAAACCAGATAATCGTCACCTTCAACGTGCTAAGGTGAGCTTCAGAGGGAACGGTCCAAAAGGCAGGAGGGGGATGAAAGGGTCACACCAAAGAAAGGTTACACGGTTAAAAGAAAGATCGGGTGGTAAGAGAATGATTACAACACATTTCCCAACGATATATAATAAAACAAGAAGTTTATCTGGTTCACATCAACTTTAAAGATATTGCCACCTCTCCATACCTGACCATTGTCAATTTGAACTACATTTTTGTTGATTCTGTTCAACTGGTGTGCGGGGTAAAATTTGCTGTGACCCGTTTTACCTCTTGTTGGTATTTTGACTAGCATAGAATCACCAATTTCCCATTTGCGTTCCTTGACACCATGTTTCTTGCCATAGCAATTCTTGTACTGGAGCTGGTGTTGTTGTACCCTTCCACTAGTTTCATGTGTGTTGGTTGCAACCGATTTTTCCCCACCCAACCATTGAGGGTTTATTTTTGTTCTAGGCTCCCTCCCTCTGATACAAACGAAAGGAGACACCCCAGTCACAAGGATAGGTGAAATGTGATACGACCAAATGCAGTCTTGTACGGATTTGTCCACGTCATGTCCATTAACCATGGCCAGTTGAATGTGTTCTTTAATTACTCGATTTGTCTTTTCAACTGAGCCATTAGCTTTTGGGCAATACAGAAGTGTTTTCTCTTGTTTGATGCCCAATTCTTGAAGGAATTATTTCATTTCCAAAGATGTAAACTGGACTCCGTTGTCTGTAACCAACGTTCCAGGAACTCCTTCATCGCTGAATATATCCTTCAAGAATTCTATGAGAATATGAGTGGTTGTGCATGGTACAAATTTAAACTTTATCCGATGGGCTGTGTAATCATAAATGCAAGGATGTAGCTGAAGAACTCAAGGGGTTTTGGGAGGTAAGGCATGAGTTATCTATCCTCACCTGGTAGATATTATATTTTGCAACAATAACCTTCCAATCCTCCTACCCATTGGGATATGTGGGGGGAACCACAGTGCATTTTCTTGACAGAGAACATGTAAGTGTGAGATTTATGGTCTGTACAAATGGTGAACTTTATGCCCCAAAGATAAAACTTGAAATGATGGACAGCCCAGAAACAGGCAAGGGCCTCACTCTCAATTACTGAATACTTAAGTTTGGCTTTGTTTAACAGCGTGAAGCAAATGCTATGAAAGTCTCGCCATACTCCCCTCTATATGATAAAGTGGCACCCAAACCACTGTTAGAAGCGTGTCATGAGGTGCCCCTACGACTTGACGAAACGGTTAAAGAAGGAGAGGAAAACGAACCATTACCTCCTTTCGTTTCTCCCTTGCAGCCCATGAGTCCTCTGCCATACGCTGACACCAACTCGGATTGCGACCCACAGGGCAAGACCGCCCTGCCGTGGACCAAGACAAATGACGTCAACCCTCCATCGGAGCCTATCGGAGAGAATACAGGCCCTTTAAGAAGAGACCTGGAAGTAGAAACGTCGCCGCGTAACCTGGTTGTCAGAAGAGGTCCCGAGTCAATAAGCCAAGAGGAGGAGAAGAAGGAGCCGGCAACTGACGCTCAACCAGTGGGAGACCACCAGCTGCAGCGAGCCCCGGAGCGAGAACCCGTCGAGACGAGGACAAAAGAGAGAGCAGCAACCCACCACGCCCCAGGAGGGACATGGCTATCGCAGGTGCGTGGCTGGTTACGTTCTTATCTGAATTAAGGGCCAAGTGAAAAGGCGGGTCTGGCAGGGAGGCGGGAGATCGGCAGAGCAAAAGAACTGCTACGGGCAGAGTGAGAGAACTGCTTCTTCATACTTCTTCACTTTAAACAAGTTTTATGAGCACTGGTGGCAGTCAGGTGTAAACACTGTTCAACTCCTCTCACTCCCAGAGAAAAGAGGGTAGTATACTCATCATAATTTCATCTTCTTTCGAGGGGTACCACCAGGAAGCCGGTCTGGTGAAGGAGAACCTGAAGACCTGAAAAGAAAAGACAAGAGAAGCAAGATTATTCATCCTTGCATCACCTAGACATGTAAAAGAAGGAATAATAAAAGTAATGGTGAAAATAAACTAAGGCGTTCATTACCCACCTAGTCAAAGTCACATTATCACAAAGCGTCAGTAGTAAGAATAGTTTTTTTCTTGGGGTCAAATGAACCAAGTGCTGGTGAATGTATGATTTCCTCTTTTAACTTGTTTACAATATCACAATGCTCTGTCTACCAAACAAACTCCCTTTTCTTAGTCAGAAGGTAATGAAGACATTCACACTTTTAAGAGAAATGTTTAACATATTTGGCCATGTGTTCAATCAAACCTAAAAAAAGATTTAAGCTCTTCTTTGTTCTTTGGGTAAGGAGCATCCCTACTGCTATTAAGCTATAGTTCAGCCTGAATCTTGCACTTGTTTAATTTAACAGTCAAAACAGATTCCATCAATGTTTTGGAAACTAGTCTCAAAATACGATCATGATCCACTTCAGATGACCCGTAAACTAAAATATCATCTTGGAAGCAAAAGGTATTGTCGATGCCATTCAACATTTGATGCGTTATGTTTTTTTTAAACTGCTGCAGCAGAAGTGAGGCCAAAAGGTATCCTCTGGAGCATGTATGCCCCAAAGGGAGTGGTAAACGCCCTGAGTGGTCTAGACTCAGGATGGAGTTCAACCTGATGGTATGCCATCGACAAGTTGATTACAGGAAAAACATTTGCAGCACCCATAGTACTTAACATCTCATTTATATTTGGAAGGGGAAATCGCTCTACCCATATGTTAACGTTTAGGTTGCGTAAATCCACACACAAACGGACACCCTCCCCAATAGCCTTTGCAGCTAAGACGATGGGGGCCAACCATTCAGACGCGTCTGTTGGTTGTATAACACCCAAATCAAACAATTTGCTCAATTCTTTTTGTAAAGGCTCCCTCAACATAAGGGGAACTGGGCGAGGTTTGTGTACAGTAGGTTTAGCATCATGTCTTACTTTTATCTTATGTTGAAAAGTCTTCAACAATCCAATCTTTTCGGAGAACAAACTTGGGTATTCTACGCAAAAAACACTTGCCCCATTTACACAATCAAGAAGAGGGACTTGTTCTTTATTATTGGGGTCTAGTATAATGCCTAGTTCCTTCTTATGATGCCAACTTATTACGTTTCTTCCCTTTTCCACAACATACACCTTACCAACAGTGGATGTTCCCATGAAATCTATAAGCATTCTTACCATTCCTACCAAAGATATAGCTTCCCTGGTATATCTCTCTGGAGAGATATCAGGCTTCAACAGATCAAGATTCCAAACACCAAAAATGTTCACAAAATCTTCTTGGTTAATTAGAGTGAACGGGGAACAAGAATCAGCAAAGATGACTACAGGCTTATTGTTAAGGTAGACTGTACATTTAGGATATATATAAATGAACTCACACTCTTTGTCCTTCAATTGGAATACATATTTAGGTAATTGTTCACACTCGTTACAAATAACTTCTACTTGACAATTATCTCCATCTGTGCAAACCCTAGCAACGTGCCCTCTTCTGTTGCATTTCTTACATGTTACATTACGAGCAGTGCAATGAACGTTGTTGACTAGATGATTACTACTGCCACACCTGAAACATTTCAAATTACTACTATCCTAAGTGGTCTTAGCAACTCTTATGTCTCTGGACTTAACTTTGAGCACTTCATTCTCTGTTAAATTTCCCTGTGCACCAATTGGGTCCTGGATGCTGGCAGCTACCTCATTGGACGATTCCATTTCCTTCATGCATTTAGCTGTGTGCTCAATAGACTGTGCCATGTTAATTGCTTCCCTAATGTAGGATTTTTTGCTAATAGTTTCTCTTGGATGCGACTACTATTTGTGCATCTGACCAATTTATTCCTCACCAAGGAATCATAGAGGTCCCCAAAATCACACAATTTAGTTAAACCCCTTAAAACCGCCACATAGTTTGTGACTGAGTCTTGTTTACCTTGAATACGACTAAAAAACCTATGTTGTTCCAAAACTACGTTTACTTTGTCTCCAAAATGCATTTCCAATTTCAACAGGGTAACACTGAAAACATCTTGTTCCTCGTCATCTTCCAACTCTGGCTCTGGCAATGTCTCGTAAATTTTTCTGCCTTGAACACCTATATTGTGTAGTAATATCTGCTGTTTACGCATAGCAGAAAATGTTTCTCCATCTATGGTAATCAGATATGTCTCAAACTATTTTATCCAGCCCTTTCAATGGATTTCTGGATCCCAAATCTCATTTAAGAAAGAAGGTGGTTGGGGAGGAGCCAAGATGGCGACCGGAGCAGACGCTTGAGCGCCCGGCTCCGTCGGCCCTTGGCCTCGGACTATCATCCTGATTCCTATCCTCGCCGATTCCCGAGGTGAAACGTGTGCGACGACGCGCTGTTCACGCCGCCGCTTCCCCGAAGTCTCAGCCCGTCCGGATGCCGGAGTTCTTGGTGCTTTTGTTCTCCGCCCTGGATCCCTGCTCCATTGTTGCCTTTGCCGGCCCCCTGGAAGCTCCGCAGTCACCGGACCCGCTAGCGCAAACCCGAGCCGCGCGGTCCCGACCCCACCTCACACCACGGACTGTCGCCAGCTGAGCCTGGGGAGGGACGGCCAGACACCTCCTGCACCCTGCGCCTGAAGGGCTGGGGCGGTAAGGTAAGCCCCGGTGCGGCGGGTCTCCTGCCCCGATCTGTGGACCGCGCTGTGGGAGGCTGCCTACCCCCTTCTTCTATTGCTTAGTCGGCTGCACAGAGAACCCGAGGGAAGGGAGGCGACTGTTGGCTTTCCCTGTTACGGCGCAGACCTGAGGGGAACTGACTCCTTGCTACGACCCCCCCCCCTGGCCATTGTACCGTCCGGCGGTAAAACATGGTGTTGTTTGCCTGCTCACGGCTGGGGGGTGATACTCCGGTCTTGCCCGCTGCCCGCTTCGCCCTCCCTCCACCAGACACCAGCTCCACAGTGCCGTCCCGGATTGCTGCCGATGTGGGGGTGCAGCTTCCGCTGACATGCGGCTCCGTTCTGGCTGTCCTGCGGGACTTTCGTCTACAAATGTGTGCTGGCTTGCAGGCGCTGAGTGAGCAGTTTGACTCCATCCTGTCGGCTGCGGGTCGTGAGCGCTCCGTTTGTCATCAACGCGGCGTGGGTCTGCCAGTGCTTATGTCCTCTTGCGGGGACGCAACGGCTGTGTGTGATCGTGCTACACTGGTGCCTGCAACTGGCTTTCCCGGCACCCAGGATCAATTGCTCTCCAGCTCAACAGCGGATACTTTGTTTCCCCGTTCATTGCTGCCTGCTTCATTGTTGCCTGCCTCACCGCGTCTGCAAGAGTATCCAGCTGAGCAACACCTAACATCCTCTAGGAATCGTTCACTGGGGCCTACTGCTTCTTTTCTGTGGAACTCCTGTACTTTACATGCCATGTCTGGACTTTATGTGGTGCACAAAGGGACCTCTACAGATGGTCGGCGGCCATTTTGTGACTCTACTTCACCATCTTCTCCCAAGCGGCCATATTGTCTTTGTCTGCACGGGATGCGGGGCCTTCATGTAGGGGCTGGCTTAATCTCAAGCCCGCGATCGGGCCAGGGCTAGACTGATTAATATCGCCATGGTTTCACGGATGGGCTGGACTGGGACTGGAACTGTATGTATATGTTGTGCGCACTCGTCGCGACCTGTCTTCCTTCATTCAAATTGTTGTGACAATTCATTTTCACACGACCGCTTTTGGTGTAGTGGGTTCTCAGTGTGTGGAAGCCATGGGTGGCCGATGGTTCAGGGCGCTCTGATGATACGTAGGCTCCTCCCCACTTTCTTCTTTTTGGGAGTTTAGATTAGAATGGTTCTATTCTTTTCTCACCCCCTTTATCATAGGTGTAATGTTTTCTTATCTTTCTTTACTCTATTCTTACTCTCTTTCTTATCTATATTTCGGGTTTCTTGGGCGACAGGCACTATGCTGGGGGGGGGCAGGCCGTAGCCTCCGCATTGGTGTAGGGTGGGGGGGTAATTTACTGTTTCTAATTAGTTCTATGGGCCTTTTCTCTTTCTATGTTTCTGCGCTATATTTGTCTCGATTCTGGGTCCGGGTGTGGGGTTGACTGAGTGGGGGCGGCATAATTGCTCATGTGACTATCCTGTTATGTAACTGCATTGCCTCACTGCCTGAGATTTTACTTCCATTGCTGTTTTAATGATGCTGCTGCTCTCCCGTGTGGTGAAGATATCGTGCGGACTTGAATCTCCTTTGTTCTTACTTTTCACTGACTTTTTCCCTGATAAAATTATTTTGAAAAACTTTAAAATTAACCTTCAATTCTCCTCCCCCTGGTGTCAAGGATCTCTCCAGTGTATAATTTATAGATCGTTGCTAATCTTGACCGTTGAAGCACAGGGGCCGTAATGTTTGTATCAGTGCTTAACCGTATCGTGGCCGGCCTGAAGGTTGTAGGCCCGTATTTGTTCTTTTAATATGCACGAATAAAGGTTTTAAAAAAAAAAAAAAAGAAAAAAAAAAAAAGAAAGAAGGTGGTTAACTCAGAGCAGGTACAGCCATAGCGATAAGGTGAACAACGCAGTTCCAGTAAAGTGTAAGTAATAATAATCGATGGAAAATAAATTACATTTGTAAACCTCATTCACAATGCGCTATAAAGAAAACATTTCTAATTATTGAGCGGAGTTGCGCAGGACTGATGAGATTAATAAGGTATGTATAATTCTTTTCATTTTTTAAATTAATTGGAACATCAGAGACCAAGAATATTGTCCCGCTTTGCTGATCTCTTTAGATGTCGAAATGTAAGTGTCCTCCGGCGGAACAAACTTCAACGCCGGATCGAAGATGACGCTAAGTAGTAACCATCCTTCGAAGGAGATAGCACTAAAAGGGGAGATGACTGCTTGGCCCCCCGCACCAAATCATCACCAGTGATGTAATTTAAAAGAAAACCAGACACCAGAGTAGTAGAGGAGCAGAGCCTCTTTAATGGCAGTCATCCACTCTCCACAAACAAGATAACTATCACCTTCAACATTCTAAGGTGAGCTTCAGAGGGAACGTTCCAAAAGGCAGGAGGGGGATGAAAGGGCTATACCAAAGAAAGGTTACATCGTTGAAAGAAAGATCCGGGTGGTAAGAGAAAGAATGCTACAGGCTGCAAGCATCTTCTGCAATGGACCAAGAGATTGTCTAATTTGTGAATACTGGCCGTGACGACCCTCAATTCTGCTTAAGCACAAATTGGATGTTGGAGGTGAGACAAGTGCTACGAAATTGTTTGGCGGTATATGGAAATTAGCAGCACCTGCTTCAAACTTGAAGTTACTGGTTGTGCAGGTGAAACAGCAGTCGGGTGGCAACCCCATTCACACCTAAGACACAACTTCCAGTGGCGGCTGCCTAGGAACGGGGTGTTGGGGCAGAGGGGTGAGCATAAAATAAAACGAACGTACCCGTGGCTTTTGGCGCCTCCGCCTCTCCTCCATCTTCGGCAGTGCACTGGCAGAATGGAACCACCCAGGCTCTCAGACTCTCCCTGCCAATCACGATGCTGCTTTACAGCAGCGTTGTGATTGGTCAATCAATCAAGCATTTGTAAAGCGCACTACTTACCCGTGAGGGTCTCAAGGCGCTGAGGGGTGGGGGAGTGCTGCTACTGTTCGAAAAGCCAGGTTTTGAGGAGTCTTCTGAAGGTCAGTAGGTCTTGGGTCTGCCGTAGGCGGATGGGGAGGGTGTTCCATGTCTTGGCGGCAAGGTGATAGAATGATCTGCGGCCAGCGGTCACTCTTCGGATACGGGGGACAGTGGCGAGGGCGTGGTCGGCGGAGCGAAGCTGGCGGGTGGAGGTGTAGAAGCTGAGTCGGCTGTTGAGGTACGCTGGTCCGGTGTTGTGGAGTACTTTGTGTGCGTGGGTGAGGAGCTTGAAGGTTATCCTCTTGTTGACGGGGAGCCAGTGCAGGTCTCCCAGGTGGGGTGTGATGTGGCTGCGGCGAGGGATGTCGAGGATCAGGCATGCGGAGGCGTTCTGGATGCGTTGGAGCCGTTTCAGGAGTTTGGCCGAGGCACCTGCGTAGAGGGCGTTTCCGTAGTCCAATCTGCTGCTGACGAGGGCCTGGGTGACCGTCCTTCTTGTTTCGGTGGGGATCCACTTGTAGATCCTGCGGAGCATGCGGAGGATGTTGAAGCAGGAGGAAGAGACGGCGTTGATCTGCTTCGTCATGGAGAGGGTCGCGTCGAGGATGACCCCTAGTTTGCGTGCGTGCTTGGTCGGTGGGCATTGGAGCTGTTCCTAGTGCGGTCGGCCACCAGGAGTCGTCCCAGACCGAGGGCATGGATCCGAGGATGAGGAACTCCGTCTTTTCCGAGTTCAGGTTCAGTCAGCTGTTTCTCATCCATTCGGCGACGGCCTTCATTCCTTCGTGGAGGTTGGTTTTGACAGTGAGGCAAAGTGAGCAAGGGACACACGTCTGGGCATACCCTTCCAACTTAGGGCAAACAAAGCGATACCAAAGGGGATGATGGACGGAGCGTTTGAGCAAATCAAACACTCACCCCCAGTCAACTGATCTGGGTTTAATCCATCATCATTCTTTAGCTCACTCCACCACCCCAGTTCATACATGGCCATATGCAAATGAGTCTGACCCTGTGCCTCATGGGAACAGTCCAGCCCGAACTGCCAAGCCATGTCTTCCCTGGACCGGAATCAAGCATCCTGGGACCGGTTTTGGGTTCATAACCCTCATCAGCCAGGCTACCTTGAATCCAGTGGCAAAGTGAGCAAGGGACCTACGTCTGGGCATACCCTACCAACTTAGTGCAAAGAAAGCGATACCAAAGGGGATGATGGACCGAGCGTATGAGCAAATCAAACACTCACCCCCAGTCAACTGATCTGGGTTTAATCCATCATCATTCTTTAGCTCACTCCACCACCCCAGTTCAGACATGGCCTTATGCAAATCAGTCTGACCCTGTGCCTCATGGGAATAGTCGAGCCCGAACTGCCAAGCCATGTCTTCCCTTGACCGGGAACAAGCATCCTGGGAACGGTTTCAGGTTAATAACCCTCATCAGCCAGGCTATCTTGAATCAGTGGCAAAGTGAGCAAGAGACCCACGT
This sequence comes from Triturus cristatus, assembly GCF_964204655.1. Lineage (NCBI taxonomy): Eukaryota > Metazoa > Chordata > Amphibia > Caudata > Salamandridae > Triturus > Triturus cristatus. The sequence goes on from NC_140588.1 coordinate 1,044,616,200, forward strand.
CTGGGCATACCCTGCCAACTTAGGGCAAACAAAGCGATACCAAAGGGGATGATGGGTGGAGCGTTTGAGCAAATCAAACACTCTCCCCCAGTCAACTGATCTGGGTTTAATCCATCATCATTCTTTAGCTCACTCCACCACCCCAGTTCAGACATAGCCATATGCAAATCAGTCTGACCCTGTGCCTCATGGGAACAGTCCAGCCCGAACTGCCAAGCCATGTCTTCCCTGGACCGGAAACAAGCATCCTGGGACTGGTTTCGGGTTCATGACCCTCATCAGCCAGGCTATCTTGAATCCAGTAGCCAAGTGAGCAAGGGACCCACGTCTTGGCATACCCTGCCAACTTAGGGCAAACAAAGCGATACCAAAGGGGATGATGGACGTTCAGACGAAGCAATACCAAAGGGGATGATGGACGGCAAACGTCCATCATCCCCTTTGGTATCGCTTTGTTTGCCCTAAGTTGGCAGGGTATGCCCAGACGTGGGTCCCTTGCTCACTTTGCCACTGGATTCAAGGTAGCCTGGCTGATGAGGGTTATGAACCCAAAACCGGTCCGTGGATGCTTGTTTCCGGTCCAGGGAAGACATGGCTTGGCAGTTCGGGCTGGACTGTTCCCATGAGGCACAGGGTCAGACTGATTTGCATATGGCCATGTCTGAACTCGGGTGGTGGAGTGAGCTAAAGAATGATGATGGATTAATCCCAGATCAGTTGACTGGGGGTGAGTGTTTGATTTGCTCAAACGCTCCATCCATCTTCCCCTTTGGTATCCATTTGCATCCACGGGCCGCATTACTTCATGGTGGCACGCAACACCGCCCACTTAAAGCCCTATCAGCGCCAATCCATTACTTGCTGCAAGTTTGTCTGCAGCTTCTGGGCTTTTAAAGGCTCTTTGCCTTAAGCTGTCAAGTTGTAACCTGCAAAACTGTCAGAGTGCTTTGTAAACTCTTGGGTGATTAAACTAATTGGTTGCACAAGAGTTCTTCTGAATTTAGATGAATGTCTCAGAGATGCTGGCTGCGTGTCCTGCGTTTAGATGTAAAGGAGGAAGATGAGAAAGTGAGGTGTCGTTGAGACATAGAGGCATATCAACAAGTGGCAGCAATATTTATCGCTGACCGCTTTTAGCGTGACAAATCCTAACGCCGTCTATCGCAAGATTCTATCGCCCAGTCAGTGCAAAATTAACAAGGCGCATCGCCGAGGCGATAGAAATTCGGCCAATAGCGGTGATAAGCGACAATATCACTGGAATTCCAGCAATAGGGAACAGCGTTAGGGAAAAATATTGTAAATAGGGAGATGTGGACTCAGGATAATAATCCACCTCCCATGATAGATATGGCATAGTAGGAAAAAAAACACTGGTTAACGCTAATTTTAAAGTCGCTAGTCTGGTTAGCGATACCCTTGTAAATACGGAGAAGCTGTGTTAGCGATGATTTTCGCAGTATTTCAGATGGGCAAGCTTCTCATTAGAGATGCGAGGCACCAAGGAAATGGGCAAAGAAGCATGGATTCACGCGTTAGCGTGTCCTTGCTAATAGGGCGTTAAAATCATCGCCGCTTTTCGACCGAAGCGGCGATAATTTTAACTTCGGGCCTTGTTGATATGCCCCTTAGTTCTTAAACGTTCTTTGCTTATAATTGCTCCCCCGCTGCCTCTTTGCTTTTTATCAATGGATAGGATGAAATATGTCGACTTTCAGCTTTGATCCCAACCAGATCTTTCTCAAAAACATTTCATGAGAGGCGTGCCATGAGGGTCTTGTGTGTGACTGCTGCTTTACAGTTTACAAGCAGGGCTTTGGCCGTGAGGCACCCAGTGCCCACTATGATTGGTTGCTGTTTTATTTAAAAGTGGCGGTCTATGTTGTTTTGCATTTTTCATGTTGTTGCAAATCCCATTCCAAAAGAACATCTATTTTCAGTTAAGTAATTTGATCCTAATTTTGAAATTGTGACAGATCTTCTGCCTGAGACTGGAAGTCTTGGCTGAAAGTATCTTAGGGAAGCCACCATTTTAGATGTTTCCTTCTTTGTTTCAGCTAGTGCTATAATTCACCTGTCAGTCTCTGATTCTCCGAAACTCCTACATGGTGAACATTTTGATTTACTCCCTTCAAGGCACTGATCTTCTAGGGTGTGCGCTTTTCACGTGCCCTTACTTAGGCTAGTATTCTTGCCTAGCCGGCGTCAACAATCTGATGTGCTCCCCTGGAGGCTTTCGACTTATCGGATGGGCACTTCTCATATGCCTTTGCTTAGACTGGTATTCTTGCCTAACCAGTGTGGACATTCTGATATGCTCCCCTGGAGGCATTGGTCTTCTAGGGTGCAAGCTTATAACATGCCCTTGCTTAGGCTAGTATTATTGCTTAGCCAGGGAGGGCATTCTGATGTGCTCCTCTGGAGGCATTAGTCTTCTAAGGAGCAAGCTTCTCACGTTACAGTGCTTAGGCTAGTATTCTTGCCTAGCCATTATGGACATTTTGGTGTGATCCCCCAAAGGCATATGTTTTGTAGGAGCACATTTCTCATGTGTAAGCCTGGGTGGGGTTTTGCTATGTGGAAGTCCGCGAAGTGACCAAAAAACTCCGCCACACTACGCGAAGTTCCGCAAGCAGCAGAGTGCGCTTGGTCATGCCTATTCACGTTGATTTTCAGCGCCGGGTGTTTGTCCTGCACTTGAAAATCAATGGAAATGGAACCATGCGCAGCTCAAGAGGGCACTGCTTATTTCCTGCCGCTTGAGTAGATTTTCTACTGAAGCGGCAACTTTCCCAACACAATGAGAAGCTTTCCCAGTGCGAGCAATTATGACCAATTGCGACAGCCCACATTGAGAAATCCAACCACCAGCGTTGAGAAATCTTGCCAGGAGGTGGATTTTTCTTGTTCGCCAACTTGACGTTGGAGCGCACCAGCGGGGGAAAATCTCGCCAGGAGGGGGATTTTTCTCACTTGCCATCTTGATGTTGGGGAGCGCAGAAAACTCTGCAAACTCCACAAATGGAGTGGAGTTCACTGCAAAGGCTTACTCATGTGACCTTGATTAGTCTGGTATCATTGGCTAGCCAGTCCGGGCATTCTCATGCTCCCCTGAAGGCATTTGTCTTCTAGTGAGCACAGTTGTCCTGTGCCTTTGCTTAGGCTGGTATTCTTGCCTAGCACGCGTGGACAACTAAAAGCAGCAGTCTTCTAGGGTGCATGCTTCTCTGGTGCCTGTTCTTAGTCTAGTATCCTTGCTAGCCAGCACGGACATTCTTGTGTGCTTCCCCAGAGGCATTGGTCTTCTGGGGAGCACGCTTCTCAAATGCCCTTGCTTAGGCAAGTATTCTTGCCCAGCCAGCATGGACATTCTGGTGTGCTCCCCTGAAGGCAGTGGTCTTGTAGGAGCACATTTCTCACTTGCCCTTGTTTAGACTGGTATACTTGCCTAGCTAGTGCGGACATTCTTGCGTGCTCCCCTGCTGGCATTGGTCTTGTAGGAGCACATTTCTCAAGTGCCCTTGTTTAGGCTAGTGTCCTTGTCTAGCCAGTGCGGATATTCTGGTGTGCTCCCCTAGAGGCATTTGTCTTCCAGTGAGCACAGTTGTCATGTGCCCTTGCTTAGGCTGGTATTCTTGCCCAGCAAGCATGGAAATTCTGTTGTGTTCCTCTGGAAGCATTGGTCTTTTAGTGAGCAAAGTTTTCATGTGCCAATTCTTAAGCTACCATCTTGCCTAGCCAGCGCGGACATTCTGTTGTGCCCCCCTTGAAGCATTGGTCTCCTAGAGAGCTTTTGCTTAGGCTAGTATCTATGCCTAGGAGATAATCTGGTTGAGGACATCTTTACTTTGCATTGAGGGTACAGTATGTACCATTGCACCCATCGGTTGTGTTTTCCATTCCCCCACAGTCCAAACACTATACTGGCCTTGATGAGTGCAGGATGTATGTTAATGTTTTCACATGGTGCCGAGAGAGAGAGAGAGAGAGAGAGAGAGAGGTGTGTGTGGGGGGGGGGGGGGGGTTTGTGTGTGTGTGTGTGTGTGTGTGTGTGCGTGTGCGTGTATGTATAACCCACACTATGGGGACTGGTCCGGTCCTCATAGCGTGGATAAACCATGAAAAAACCTGACAAACACTATCTTTGTGAGGACCGGTGCATTAAGAAGACCGGTCCCCGTAGTGTGTTTAGGTACTTTCGAGCGAGTGTATCAAAAAACTAAAAGTGCAGTTAGGTTTGCTTCGGTCCGCTTTATAACCTACCCTACTATCAAAGCGTGTGTGGAGTTAGAATAGTAATTACACACTTCATTACAGTCTGTGTGTGTGTGTGTGCGTGCGTGTGTGTGTGTGTGTGTGCCAGTAATCTACTTACCGATATGAAGTCTGGTCATGCTCTAAAAGGGCCTTAAGCACCCCCTTCTGGATACACCCACCCCAAGAAGAAAAGGCCTGCCTCAATAAAGAGTTAATGTTCTATGTGAAGAAGTGGTCCAATCTAGTTTGCTGGGAAGATCTGAAACTGATGCACTTAAACTCAAAGGTCAGGACTATTTGAATTCCTACTGGATGGTATGATTTTAGATGTGGTGATTACTTTTTTATGTGACTTGTCTAATGTAAGCAGAGCAGAATGAGCAGGTGACACAGACATTAAAAGGCAAAAGATTCTCTTAGGAGATTTTGTTTTAATTTTCTACAAAGCTGAAGTCACACCCAGCCCAGGTTGTAATGAAGGCAAGAGTGAATATTAATAGGCGGGGCAGGCACAGGATATCAATTCCAGGCTATCTGCTACAGGCTGCAAGCATCTTCTGCAATGGTCCAAGAGATTGTTAATGTGATTTAAAAGAAAACCAGACGCCAGTGTAGTAGAAGAGCAGAGCGTTTTAATGTCAGTAATCTACTCTCCACAAACACGATAACCGTCACCTTCAACATTCTAAGTGAGCTTCAGAGGGAACGGTCCAAAAGGCAGGAGGGGGATGAAAGGGCCACACCAAAGAAAGGTTACACGGTTAAAAGAAAGATCGGGCGGTAAGAGAAAGATTACAATACATCTCCCAACAATATATAATAAAACAAGAAGGTTATCTGGTTCACATCAACTTTAAAGATATTGCCACCTCTCCATACCTGACCAATGTCAATTTGAACTACATTTTTGTTGATTCTGTTCAACTGGTGTGCCGGGTAAAATTTGCTGTGACCTGTTTTACCTCTTGTCGGTATTTTGACTAGCACAGAATCACCAATTTCCCATTTGCGTTCCTTGACACCATATTTCTTGCCATACCAATTCTTGTACTGGAGCTGGTGTTGTTGTACCCTTCTACTAATTTCATGTGTGTTGGTTGTAACCAATTTTTCCCCACCCACCCATTGAGGGTTTATTTTTGTTCTAGGCTCCCTCCCTCTGATACAAACGAAAGGAGACACCCCTTTCACAAGGATAGGTGAAGTCTGGTACGACCAAATGCAGTCTTGTAAGGATTTGTCCACGTCATGTCCATTAACCATGGCCAGTTGAATGTGTTCTTTAATTATTCCATTTGTCCTTTCAACTAAGCAATTAGCTTTTGGGCAATACAGAAGTGTTTTCTCTTGTTTGATGCCCAATTCTTGAAGGAATTCTTTCATTTCCAAAGATGTAAACTGGACTCCGTTGGGCTGAGGGATGAGCCCTGGGGTATGCCGCAGATGATCTCGGTGGCTTCGGAGCAGAAGGGGGGGATGTGGACGCTCTGTGTTCTGCCGGAGAGGAAGGAGGTTGTCCAGTCCAGGGCCTTCTCTTGGATCCCGGCGTCGTGGAGGCGTGTTCGTAGTGTGCGGTGGCAGACCGTGTCGCAGGCGGCTGACAGGTCCAAGAGGATGAGGGCCGCTGTTTCTCCGTTGTCTAGCAGGGTCCTGATGTCGTCGGTGGCGGCGATGAGGGATGTTTCGGTGCTGCGGTTGCTGAGGAACCCGGACTGGGACGGGTGCAGGATGCTGTTTTCCTCGAGGACTCTGGTCAGTTGTTTGTTGACGGCCTTCTCGATGACCTTCGCCGGGAACTGGAGCAGGGAGGTGGGTCGGAAGTTCTTGAGGTCCTTGGGGTCCGCCTTGGGTTTCTTGAGTAAGGCGTTGATCTCGGCGTGCTTCCAGCTCTCCGGGAAGGTTGCTGTCTCAAAGGAGATGTTGATGGCTTTCCGGAGATGGGGTGCGATGGTGGTGCTGGCTTTGTTGAAGATGTGGTGTGGGCATGGGTCTGACGGGGATCCGGAGTGGACGGAGTTCATGATCTTGATGGTGTCGTCGTCGTTAATGTTGGTCCAGGTGATCAGGCAGTTGGTGCGGGTGTTGGTTGTGGGGGCGGGGGTCTCGGTGGTTGCCGGGGCCGTCACGGCCTTGAAGCTGTCGTGGATGTCTGCGATCTTGCGGTGGAAGAAGGTGGCCAGCGAGTCGCACAGGTCTTGCGAAGGTGGGATGTCGTTGGTGTTGGAGCTGGGGTTGGAGAGTTCCTTCACGATGTTGAAGAGCTCTTTGCTGTTGTGTGCGTTGTTGTCTAGGCGGTCTTTGAAGGAGGCCCGTTTGGCGGATCTGATGAGGTGGTGGTATCTGCGGGTGGCCTTCTTGTGGGCTGCATGGCTTTCCGGTGTTCGTTCACAGATCCAGTTCTTCTCTAGCTTTCGGCAGGTTTGCTTGGAGGCCTGGAGGTCTTCAGACAACCAGCTCGCTTTCTTTCTGGTGTGGCTGTTGGAGGGTTTCTTGAGCGGGTCAAGGGTGTTGGCGCAGCTGTCGATCCACTGTCTGAGGTTGGGGCGGCAGCGTCGGGGTCGGTCGGGTCTGCGGGTGGGCTCCGGGCAAGGGTGGTGGTTAGCTGGTCTTTGGTGACTTTGCTCCAGCAGCGGCGGGGGATTTGTTGAGTGCGGTGGTGCGTGGTGGGTTTCCAGAAGGTGAAGTGGATGCAGCGATGGTCGGTCCAATGGAGCTCGGTGGTGTGGTTGAAGGAGACGTGGAGGCTTGCGGTGAAGATGGGGTCAAGCGTGTGGCCGGTGGAGTGGGTGGGTGTTGTGACGAGTTGTCTGAGTCCGAGTTTGGTGAGGGTGTCGATCAGGGTGGAAGAGTTGGAGTCGTTGTTGTTCTCGAGGTGGAAGCTCAGGTCCCCGAGGAGGATGTAGTCCATGGAGGTGAGGGCGTGTGTGCTGACGAAGTCAGCGATGGAGTCGCTGAACTGTGGTCGGGGTCCGGGGAGTCTGTAGACGGGGTTCCTCTGAGGGTGGTGTTGGGGTTGCAAAGTGCCCATGGTGTTCCGTCATGTGCACTTAGGGAGTGCAAACCAATCCTTCCCCTGGTCTGGCAAGCCCGTCCACCCTAACCAGGCTCCGAGTCGGCAGTGAAAAATAAAATGATAATAACGTCATGCTATTATCATTTTATTTTCATTTTTTGCACTGCTCAAAGAGAAGTGGGAGGACGCTACTCCGCCTTAGCAGAGGAGCCGCCACTGACAACTTCTCACAGACAAGGATTTCTGATTGCAACCACGAACACTGTGTTGGAATTTTCAGGTCCCAAACCTTTTGCATTATTTACTGGTTTGCTACATTATTTTTCACGGCTCATGAAGGAATGAAGCAGTGTTGAAAGTATTTTTATGCAGTTTCCACGTGAGTGCCTGCTTTCAGTTGAACATTCCTGCACACTCGGTATGTTTTCTGGTGCAGGAGACCACGTGTCACTAGTCTCCTGACCAGTGCTCTGCATGACTATGGGATGTTACTTGCCAACAGAGTGCGCAGATTTGGCAGGGTGTTTTAGGTCCACTCATAGTGGTACTCGCTATAACATGGATGACTACTACCCCTACCGCAGGGCATGACTGGCTCTTTCTGGGGAGTCCTCTCACTTCACTTGACTGCATGTGGACTATGTGTGAGCATGTTGGAATACACGCAAGTAACAGACCCCATGTTGGTCTCCCCTTCAGAGTGCATGTAGCTCCTAAAGCTGAAGAATACTGTTCACTAGCCGGTAATAATGAAAAATCAGGTATGCTTCAGGTGTTTTTTAGATACATTACAGTGAAGAAAGGAGCAAAACTGAGAGCGAGCCAATGCAAAACAGGCTCAATTGTTAACCCCTCTACATTCTCTCCCTCCCACTCACCATTTCACTTACGCCCATCAACCCACATACACCAGCAAAAGGGAGATTTGGTGATCTGACCCCCAACATCACCATGCCTAGGGAAAACAATATTACATATGGTAAACTCGTTCCCGGCAGGCAACCAAAAGTTTAGGACCACTATCCCCATGTTTTAGAAAAAAAAGAGAACCGTGTCTAATTGATCTGTATGCCTAACGCTTTACTTCCCCCTTTAAAAGTGTTTGACTATAGGATGACTTTACGCCCCAGACACGTATGACCCCGAATAAGGCTAAGCAGAGTGTGTGCATGATTAGCCTTATCTACACTTAATCACAAAGTATGATAAACTGCGTTGTTATGAAATATAAAATTGTTCTTTAAACCCTTCCAGATTCACCCACTGATCGAGCCAACAATAGAAGCTTACTGTTATGGTATGACACCAACACTTAGCACCTCATCATTATTTTGCACAAAGTTAAAATTAGAGAGTGTTTCCATCGTTAATTTCCCAATATTAATATGTACAAGGGGATTGCTATATGTTCCCACAGTATTCAAACTGGGACAAAAGATTGTACAGAAGTATGACATATAATACTTTTTGGATCCTTTTAAATTCGCTGACATACTTTTTGTCTCTTAGGCACCTCACAAGAATAGAAGACCGAAAAAGGCAAGAGCCTTAGGCCTCATGTATGTGCATGATATGCATGCGAAGCAAGACAGGAGTACTTTAGCTAGCCCTGACAAAGGCCCCAGACCCCATAGGATCTCAGTGTGGCCGAAACATGTTGACACTTAAAAACTAGGGTCAATTAAAAAAAACTCTATTTAATAGAGAACCTAAACTAACTTTTTATTTTTACCCGAGTATCCTACAAATAAAGAAATTCTTTAGATATTCCTGTAGGTATTTTTAACTCATTTCTTCCTTTCTGGATCCCTACTTATCCAGACAGATTTTATCTAAGAACTTCAAACTCCCACTTGTGGGACACCCCCGCGCCGCACGGCCACCAGCTGCTGCGTGTGCTCCTCTGCCCTGCCTAGCTGCCTCGCTGCCTGTCGCGCTGCCGCTGACCACGCCCCCTCCTCCGAGAGGCGCGGTCCGTGCCTGCCTGCCGGCTGATCGTTTTTGGTGCTAATTGTATTCCCTTGACTGTGTGACCTTGTGCTTCTCCTTTCAGTGTAACCGTGCCCGTGTTTTTGTTTATTTTTCTGGTAACTGTGCCCGTGTCTCGCTGTCTCCTCCCTGTCTGCCCGCCTACCTCGCCGATCCTCGCTCACCCTCCCCGCTTCCCGCCACCGCCGCTTAGCCCCGCCCCTTTTTCCTTCCCTATCCCTCCCCGCTTCCCGCCACCGCCTCTTAGCCCCGCCCCTTTTTCCTTCTGTATCCCTTGACTGTGTGACCTTGTGCTTCTCCTTTCAGTGTAACCGTGCCCGTGTTTTTGTTTATTTTTCTGGTAACTGTGCCCGTGTCTCGCTGTCTCCTCCCTGTCTGCCCGCCTACCTCGCCGATCCTCGCTCACCCTCCCCGCTTCCCGCCACCGCCGCTTAGCCCCGCCCCTTTTTCCTTCTGTATCCCTCCCCGCCTCCCGCCACCGCCGCTTAGCCCCGCCCCTTTTTCCTTCTGTATCCCTCCCCGCTCCCGCCTCCCAGCTGCCCCGCCCACCCGCGCACTTGGCCTTATATGGCGACCGTGCGAACGTGCAGCGGTCACGCGCAGCGGGCGCGCCGATTGTGCGCCGAAGGCGCGCCAAAGGTAAGCCCGTCTGTGCCCGCCCGCGACCGGATCGCGACCAGCGCCAGGACCCCTGGCCCACGAAGACCCCGACCTACCCGCCTGACGTACTCCGCCGCCACCCTCATCGCACTCAACACCGGCCGACTCCCAGACTGCCACCAAGCCACACCACGACTCACCCACGGACCTTTCAGCTGCCACGCCTGCAAGTTCTCCTGCATCCGGACCTGCCCCGCACCAGCAGCCGCCAAGCCAAACACCAGCAGCACCCACCTCAAGTGCATCCTGCTCAACACCCGCTCCGTCCACAGACACGCCGTGGAACTCTGGAACCTCCTAGACGCCACAGCCCCTGACGTTGCCTTCCTCACGGAGACCTGGATGAACGCCTCTTCAGCTCCCGACATCGCCATCGCCATCCCGGAGGGCTACAAGATCGTCCGGAGGGACCGCAACGCCAACCAGATGGGAGGAGGCATCGCCATCATCCACAGGAACACCATCCGTCTCACGACCAGCACCGACAACTCCCTGACCACCGCCGAACACCTGCACTTCCAGATCCACACCGACCCAAACACCACCCTCAGAGGCACCCTGATCTACCGACCCCCGGGACCACGCACACAATTCAGCGAGGACATCGCCGACTTCGTCAGCCCGCATGCCCTCCCCTCCGCCGACTACATCCTCCTGGGGGACCTTAACTTCCACCTGGAGAACAACAACGACTGCAACACCAGCACCCTGCTCGACAACCTCGCCAATCTTGGACTCAAGCAGCTGGTATCCACCCCCACCCACCTCGCCGGACACACACTCGACGCCGTCTTCTCATCCTGCAAAGACATCGTCTTCAGCCACGCCACAGAGCTCCAATGGACGGACCACAGCTGCGTCCACTTCACCTTCAAGAGAACGACGACCCACCACCACCAGCAACAGGCCGCCCGCAGAAGCTGGAACAAGATCACAGCAGACCAGCTCGCCACCTCCCTGAGCCAGCACCCCCCTGCCAGCTCAGCGAACCCCAGCCAGGCCGCCAACAACCTCACACAGTGGATCAGCAACTGCGCGGACGAACTCGCCCCGCTGAGGACCCCGCCCAGCAGACCCGGCAGCAAGAAAGCCCCGTGGTTCACCGACGAACTCAAGAGCTCCAAGAAGAACTGCCGAGCCCTCGAGAAAGTCTGGAGAAGGGATCCCACACCGGACAACAGGACCACCTTCAAGCTGGCCACCCGGAAACACCACCAGCTGATCCGCGCCGCCAAGAAAACTGCTTTCAAGGACCGGCTGGACAACAACGCACACAACTGCAAGGAACTCTTCAACATCGTGAAAGAGCTCTCCAACCCCAGCGCAGAAAACAACGACATCACCCCATCGCAAGACCTCTGCAACTCCCTCGCCTCATACTTCCACAACAAGATCGCGGACATACACAACAGCTTCAGCAACCAACCAACGCACACGAAGACCGAACAACCACCCCTCACCACCACCCTCCAAGCCTGGACTCCGATCAGCACTGAAGACACCATCCGCACGATGAACTCCATCCACTCGGGATCACCGACCGACCCCTGCCCTCATCACGTCTTCAACAAGGCTGACGCTGTCATCGCACCCCACCTGCGAGACATCATCAACACATCCTTCGACACCGCCACCTTCCCTGAGAGCTGGAAGCACGCCGAACTCAGCGCGCTACTCAAGAAACCCACAGCGGACCCCACCGAACTCAAGAACTACCGCCCCATCTCGCTCCTCCTGTTTCCAGCCAAAGTCATCGAGAAGACCGTCAACAAGCAGATGGCCGCCTTCCTCGAAACGAATGGATCCCTCGACCCCTCACAGTCTGGCTTCCGAGCCAATCACAGCACCGAGACCGCCCTCATCGCCGCCACCGATGACATCTGAGCCCTGATGGACAACGGAGAAACAGCGGCCCTCATCCTCCTAGACCTCTCCGCAGCATTCGACACTGTCTGCCACCGCACCCTAGTACAGCGCCTCAGCAACGTCGGAATCCAGGACAAGGCGCTGGAATGGATCATCTCCTTCCTCGACGGAAGAACACAGAAAGTCCGTCTACCACCGTACAAGTCAGAGGTCACCGATGTCATCTGCGGCGTCCCTCAAGGATCCTCGCTGAGCCCCACCCTCTTCAACGTCTACATGAGCCCCCTCGCGGCCATCGCACGGCAACACCACCTCAACATAATCTCCTACGCCGACGACACCCAGCTGATCCTCTCCCTGACCAACGACCCCGCCGCCGCCAGAGCCAACCTACACGAAGGGATGAAGGACGTAGCCGAGTGGATGACGACCAGCCGCCTGAAGCTGAACTCGGACAAGACGGAGGTCCTCATCCTGGGCTCCTCAACCTCCGCCTGGGACGACTCCTGGTGGCCTCCCGCCCTGGGCACCGCACTCAAACCGACAGACCATGCACGCAACCTGGGCTTCATCCTGGACTCCTCCCTCTCCATGACCAGGCAAGTCAACGCCGTCTCCTCGGCGTGCTTCAACATCCTACGCATGCTACGGAAGATCTTCTGGTGGATCCCCACCGAGACCAGGAGGACCGTCACCCAGGCCCTCGTCACCAGCCGACTGGATTACGGCAACGCCCTCTACGCCGGTACCACCGCCAAGCTCCAGAAGAGACTCCAGCGGATCCAGAACGCCTCAGCCAGACTCATCCTCGACATCCCACGAACCAGCCACATCTCCGGACATCTGAGAGACCTTCACTGGCTCCCCGTCAACAAAAGAATCACCTTCCGCCTCCTCACCCACGCACACAAAGCGCTACACGACCAAGGCCCGAGCTACCTCAACAGCCGAGTCAACTTCTACGCTCCCAAACACCACCTCCGATCAGCCAACCTCGCCCTCGCCGCCGTCCCCCGCATCCGAAGAGCGACCACAGGAGGAAGGTCCTTCTCCTACCTGGCCGCCAAGACCTGGAACTCCCTCCCAACCGACCTGCGCCTGACCCAAGACCACCTCTCCTTCAGGAAGAAGCTGAAGACATGGCTGTTCGAGCAGTAGCGGCACCCCCCCACCCCCAGCGCCTTGAGACCCTACGGGTATGTAGTGCGCTCTATAAATGTCACTGATTGATTGATTGATTGATTGATTTTTGGGTTGAGTTTGCCATGGTAATACCATCCTACCAGGGTGTGCATAGGTGATGATGATGAAGCATGTGACGACAAAGTGAATGAGGTGTCTACTCCAATATCTGTGGATACCCAAGGCCTCTAGGAAATGGTATCTTCCTAGAAGAGGATCTGTACTTTTCTTCCAAATAAGTTTCTATCATAACCTGGATTTAACTCATTGACCAATGGGTTGTGGTCTGTTCCAATAACAAGTTTTACCCCACATACATAATTTCTATAACATTCTGCTGCCCAGGTAGCTGCCAAAAGTGTATGTTTAATCACGTTTCATTCAGCCGGTCTGAGAGTACGTGCTGCGTATGATACCAACCACACATTATTTCCTTTTCCCGGAGATAACATAACATCTACTGCAAATATACACTCTGCCCCATGACAGACTGGTGCATTCATGGTCTCATTTTAATCAAAGTAAAACTGTAACTCTGTTTGAGGAAACCTGCCCCACCCCAATACTTACCATGTGTTTATCCTCGAGTCTCGACTGCCATCTTCAGGAATGGCCATAACACTTGTAGTGAAAATAGAGAAAGCATTAGACCAAGGGAAATCCTAACCACACGAATTAAGAGCTATTGTGTCGAGGACACCGCCGGCCTGGAAGAGCCTCCCGAATCCTGGTGGAAAGAGTGGTGGACACCCGCAGAGGACGCTAGAGAACCTTCACAACTCTGCTGGCTGCCCGGGGTCCATGCAGGAGACCCACTAAGAGGGCAGCCGCCTTAGTGCCACAAGAAGGCACAGGAAGCAACCGCCCAATCTTTGGGACCCTCTAGGGTCTAGTAAGTGTTGTGTCACTTTCGGGGAGAGAGGGCGGGGGGTGAGGTATTTATACCTTCCCATGCCCACTGGATGCCTTCTTTGCCACGACCCTGATGCCGTTTGGACTACCGCTGCTGTGCTGCTGCTGGACACGAGGTTGGGCGCGGGTGTTTGCTGTGAAATGATTTTGAGGGAAGAGGGGTGCGGTGGGGTCGCAGCACGGGGGCTTGATGTGCGGGACCAGGGGAGGCTGCGCTTCGGGGAATGCATGGGGGGTGCGGAGTTAGTCGGGGGCTCGTCGCCCGGAGCAAATGTAGAGGTGGGGAACAGGGCTCCGGCCCCTGCCTGAGTGCTCCTCGCACTTACTGCGAGGGGTCTTGCTTCGGAGCCCGAGGCAGCTGGTCCCGGGGTCGGGTGTGCGTCATCCTGTTTTCACGTGTATGCATGCAGTACTAGCTTGTAGCCCTCGATGTGAATCGCTGGGTATCCCTGCAGTTCTAGCTTGTAGCCCTCATTGTGAATCGCCGCAAGGGGAGGTCCCGCGGGGATGTCGGACTTGCTCCGGACGACTCGTGAGGCAGGGCGCATGTGGGGGATGGGGCAGGGAGGCGCGACGATGCAGCGCAGGTCACTGGTCATGTGCGCGCATCGTGCATGGTGGATCCCCAGTGCCGCGGCAGGCGCCCGACCGGGTCTGCCATGTCCTGTGCCGAGTTTTCTGGCCCTGGATGAGTGTGGGGATTGGGGGGCGGGTTGGGCCTTGGGCGCGAAGGGTCCGCTGCAGCCCACCCTCCCCTTTTCTTCCCCCCCCCCCCGGAAGGGAGCGCTGCACCCTGCCCATCGTCGACCGTTCACCGTCAACGGGTCACATGTGCCTGCGGGCAGCCAGTGCTTGCGGGCCTCAGTGGTTGATTGAGGCCCACATACCTGCTCGTGCTTTCACGCCTCACCTGTGCAGGACTGCGGGAAGCGCCTCATCGGTGGCTTCGGGTGCTGGTTTGTTGTTGGGGCTCCCAGGAGGGCATGGGCGTCAGCGCCTCAGCGGGGGTTTCGCTCACTGATTGAGGCAGCCCTGCATGTCCGTGTTACGCGGCGGCGTGCGCTCACTTCATTAACGCATTAAGTGTTTGTAGTGAGTGAATCAGGAAGGAAGACAAATTTAATTTGGTAATAGTAAAATGTTCCTGTTGTGACCTTGTGAGTACCATGTTAATGAACCAGGTCATACTAGTTAGGCAACGACGCGCTTTAAAAGCACAGGCGCGCAATATTTTCAATTTCTCTTGTATCGACAACTGGCAGTAACCCTGTTTGAATCGCCTTGTTTGACACATGTTATGCGTTTTTTGTAGCGCGGACTTTACCCTAAGGTGTCAGAGCGCTCACAATAGGAACAGCACTGATCAGTGAGGAGAAAATTACATGTGAGCCTGTTACAAAAGCAAACGTTCGTTACATGAGGCAATAGTTACAATTGTGCATGTATCAAGAGCAAACATAATACAAGAGGTAGCAAACGTTACATTACGAGAGGTAAAAGTGACATGTGTGCATGTTACAAAAGCGTACAAAGTACAAGTAGAGGTATAATTCTGCAATATATGGCAGACACTCAAAACACTAAACAAACGTTACGTTACATGAGGCAATGAGCAAGGCAGGTCACACGCAGCGCCACATAGGACATCCGGCAAAGGGCAGCAGGGGGCAAGAATAGAAGGTCACATTGGGATGTACTATAATTACAAAAAAAAAAAAAAAAAACTTTATACTCGTATGCATAGACTGGGATTTATGGGTACAGCCATTTTCAAGTGCGGAATGGGAAAGTGCCAAGGAAAAGGCTAACTAATAGGTATTGGGGGAGATGTTAATTCCTGTTGGTTTGCATTTCAGCACTTTCACGAGAGTGACAAGCACGACGCCAAACGTCACGGCCTGGGCAGGCCAAGGATCAGGAACTGGGACAATGGGTTCCAAGTGAAATTCGGATAGGGTCGCAAGGAGCCGGATACAATACTGCAGAGAGTGTTTTAATGTATTATTTATAATTTCAGATCTGGCCGGAGTGAGAGACAGTCACCACGCAGGGAAGCGTTGACAGAGATCAAGGACAGGTATGGATAGGGTGACACTGAAGGGGGAGACAGGCAGGCAGACTTGTCAATGTAGTTGGTTCGACTACTGGAAGGGGACAGGTCACTTGGGGGGGTATGACTCCGGTTTTAACCCGGGGGCGTATTTTAACTTGCTTCTCTTCATCTCCACACACAGAGCGCACACGGAATCTGGATAGGGGCACACGGATTAAGGTCCACCAGACTATTTGAAACATGTGAGTATTAGGAGGGGAAGGAACATGAACGGCAGGCGGTTCAGGCCTTGAAGGTCCAACGGAGAACAAGGGGAATGCAGTGGTGGTTTTGCTGACTCCTATTTTGTCTCCTCAGATTGTTGTGCCGGTCGGGCCAGCGAGGCGGCATGGAAGGTCAGGGTTCTCCCCCCCTATTTTCGCAGACGTCCCAGGTCGAAGACTCCCTGCCCGAATCGTCCCAGGAGGTTCAGTGGGCAGTATTTATCTTGATGGCCAAGACCAAAGGTTTGGCAAGGGCCACGGCTCTCTTGAATGCAAGGGACCCGGAAGATTCAGGGATTGTCGTTGACGCCCCTATCCCTGAGCAGGAGCACATTTTGGAGTCTGGTTCATCTAGGCCCAAGCGGGCACGCAAGCCTACGACTAAGGACTTCCCGGCGGATCCGCCACTCCCCAAGACCAGGGCTCTGCCTGCAACTAGAGACACCAGTTCGCAGCCGATCGTTTCCCCGCCCGTGGGTTTGTCTATCTCCCCGGACAGCGTGCCGGCCGCAGCGAAATACGCCACACAGGATGACCTGGGTAAGATCTTGGACATGATGAGGGACTTTATGGCAGAGGTCAGAGCAGGTCAACGTGGGCCCAGCTCACCCCAGGTGGGGGGCAAGCCAGGCTTGGATACAGGAGGGGCGCGGGTGGCTGCGGCGGCCTGGGGTAATCAGGGTTGCGGCCTCCAAGCACCTCAAGCGGTCCCTGCTATTGCGCCCCTGGTTTTAACAGGGGAGACAAACCAAGTTACTTCTAATCTAGCTAGGGCATTGGGGGGGAGAAGTAAGTGCACCCACTACAGTCAGCCAGCCTATCATGAAGACAGCTAGCACAGGCATGAACACCCCGGCTGCGGGGGGTGCCGCTACCGTCCATCATCGCTGCTAGAGTTACTCCCCTTTCTGGAACTAGCGACCTCGCTGCAGGGTATCTTCCTAGTCCCGTGCCCACATTGGTAACTCCACAGCAGTTGTGCAAGCCTCCCGCCCCCACACAGTTAGTTACAGCAGCGCCACTGCTCGCTGGCCGTTGCTCTCTGGCATGGCAGGTGCCCCAGGCGGCCAAGGAAGCCATTTGGAGGCGCGAACTGATAGACATTTTCTCCCTGTTATTACTTGCCAGGGACTATGGTCTGGGTGAATGTACATTCAGGTGTGTTGCAATTGGCACGGTGGGTTGAAAGCAGGAAATGGAGACACGGTCTCACGGCCACAGACATTGTCTGGCTAGGATACCCAGGCATGCGCTGGACCTGCTTACTGGAGAAGCTGCAACAGAGACTGGGGGGGATTCCCCCTCCTAATGTATCAGTGATACACCTGTGAGGGAACGACCTGGCATCTGTGGGTAGGAGGGCACTACTCCATGAAATGACTGTCACCATGTGCAAGTTGAGCAGTCAGCTGGGGACCTGTGAGATATGGTGGTCTGAGATAACACCCCGGCTGGTGTGGCAGGGGGCGCGATCAAGAGAAGCCATGGAGGTCTCTCGCAGGAAGGTCAACAGCGCCATGAGGAGATTCACCGGGCAAAGGGGGTTTGGCTTCATTCGTCATGGGTTACTGCACACTAAGGCCACAGGGTGTTGGGAGGATGATGGGGTACACTTGTCCAGAGTAGGCATGGACCTGTTCTTACTTGACCTGGAGGCGGCCTTAGGAACAGCAGGGTGTAAGTAAGGGATATGGTGGGGGCCTCTGGGGTGACGGTGGCCACACCCAGATCTGTGGCGGAGTTACAGATCTGGGTGTAATTGCTCTAAAATGGAATTCGGTATTATTTTAGTGGGTAATTATAAGTAAAATCAATATGATGTTAATTTTATCTGGCATGACATTAGACACAGGTTAGGTTTATCTGGCATGACATCAGGCACAAGTTTGGTTTATCCATTATTTTTAATGGCTTGATCCCAAGGGATCTCTAGGTTCAACCCTGATATTGCTGTATTAAGGATAAAAATCCAGTAGACTTCTCTCATTTTTCTGGTTTTATCCGTCAATAAACCTGCTCGAGGCCAAATCTTTTCCAGAATATACCACCGAATCTCATCAGGCGTATGTCCTAGGTTCACAAAATGCTGTACCATAGGTGCTGATGTTTTCTGCGTTCTAATTGCAGATCTGTGCTCTGTTAGCCTGACATTAAAAGCTCTCCCCGTTTCTCCTACATACCCCATGTTGCATGGACATATGATCAAATAAATGACATTTGTCGATTTGCAGTTGTTAAGTGTATTGGGAGAGATATTGACGCCATTGAATGTAAATGTCGATGCTTCAATGGCCATTGAGCAAGATTTGCACGAAGTGCATCTGAAATTGCCCACCACTTTTTTGGAGCCTTCCAGATTGGTTTGAAGGAAGGTAGTCTCATTTTTCATCCTTGAGTGTACTATGTGATCTTTCAAACTTTTATTGCGCCTATACGCAAATAGTGGTTTGGATATGATATCACCTTCTTTGGATTTGTCCACATTTAGTATGTGCCAACTAGAGCAGACCGCTTGGCGAATTCTGGCATTCAGCATAGAATGCCGTGTTACAAAAACCAAAGATGGGTTTGTTTTGGTTTTTGTATTTGTTAATAAATGCTGCCTATCATAGTGACGTGCCCTTTTATAGGCATCCCTTACGATTTTATTGGGATAGCCTCTGGCTTGAAAATTTTTCTTCATAGTATTAGATTTCTCGTCAAAATCACTGATACTCGTACAGTTTCGCCTGAGGCGCAAAAATTCGCCAAACGGTATGTTGTCCTTTTGGCTCTTGGGGTGAAAACTATCGTAATGCAGCAGTGTGTTTCTAGCGGTGGATTTAGTAAACAATACGACTGCTAAAACTCCCATCTGATGTTTAATGAGGATATCCAAATATTCTACTTGCTCAGAGCTGATATTATGAGTAAAGCTAATGTTGTTTTCACATAAATTGATCCACTCAATAAATTCAAGCAATTTCTCATATGTGTCTGACCAAATGAAAAAAACATCATCAATGAATCGTGACCATTTGGTCACAGATTCATAAAATGGTGCTATTTCGTTGTAGATGTATTTCTTTTCAAAAGAGGTCATATAAATATTCGCCACAGTGGGGGCACAAGACGCCCCCATGCTTACGCCTTGGTTCTGTTTATATAGTTGTTGGTTAAATTCAAACACGTTGTCTTCTAGCACTATCTTGAGGCATTCCAACACAAAAACTGATGGGCATTTAATGTTGTAGGCATTGATAAACCAATGCACAGCTGCTAGAGCTCCACCAATAGGAATATTGCTGTATAAGGCCTCTATGTCCATAGTGATCATATACTGGGTATCAGTACAGAAAGGTGTATTTTCCAATAGGTTAATGACATGTCTGGTATCCTGTACAAAAGCTGGAGTTTTGGAAATGTGTTTGCAATAGAATTGCATCTACGTATTTAGCTAATGGCTCCGTCGCTGATCCGATAGTGGTTACTATCGGTCTCAGCGGCGGGTCCTCAGCATTCTTATGTACTTTTGGTATACCGTAGATGCTAGCCATTCTGGGTTTTTCTCTATTAAGGAAGGTCCACTCCTTGATACAGATGTCTCCATTTTGCAGAGCCTTGTTTGTTATTTTGCGTATGTAAGAGGGAGGACGGCTCAACCCAGCGGAAGTCGGGAAACACGAACGGAGCCATGGAGGAAACGCCGGAAACTGACCGCGTTCTAGTCGCCCTGGAAACGCGTGACGTCAGGACGCATCCGCCAATGGAGAACAAGAAGGGCGGAACCAGGAACAAGGGAGAGAAGAGCAGCGCGGAAATCGAGTGTATCGGAGGAGAGTGGACAGTAGAGCAACGAGTACCAGGAGAGGAGGAAGCAGAGACACGCGAGAGGAGGGGACGACAGGAGAAGGTCGGAGACCCAGGCGCAGCAGTCACGGAGGGAGCGACGACCACGGAAAAGGAGTATACTGCGTTCAAGCCCGGCGGCTCAAGAGAAGGAGAGGACGCCCCGGGTCCGGCTGCCACGGCCCTGTTCACGGGTCGTGGCCTCAGGCAAGTACCACTCAGAGGGTCTTTTTGGTGGGGTAGCTGGGACGCCCACGAGGAGGGTAAACACAGCTGCACACTACCTGAGTCCGTATAACCCTCTCACAGCCCTTAAAGGTCCCTCCCTAACTCCCCATATTCCCTTCCCTCACGTCGTTATGGTGGAGGTGGCACAACCACGGAATAAGAAAAGATAAAGCCTAACCCGAGTGTTTTCTGTTCTTTTCTTTTGGCTGCCCTGACTTGGAGATCCCCGGAGAGAGCAAAACCAGACCCAGAAGAGGGAGGACCAAGACAACCGGGAATAGAGAAAGGAGTGGTAGCGGGACTAAAACCTTTCAAAACCCAGACGTTTTGGAGGCTGCTATTGTTTGACCCTTCCAATTGTTTTTCTAAATACAGACTGACTGCCTCCTACTGTGGCGAATAAACAGTGTCCCCACATTAACGTACAGCCCGACTGGTTTCTTATATACCACCCTCTCGAGCATCCTTACAAAGTGGTGTCAGAAGTGGGATTGTTAAGTCCCTGTGTGTCGACGTCATGACACAACCCGTGCCTATAGAAGATATGCTCACGCAGTTGGCCGAGGGACAAAGACACTTACAGTTAGTGTTTGAGCAACAATTACAGGCTGCTAGACTGGAGAGAGAAGCGTTACAGGGAGCCCTTAAGGATCAGGCAACGGTGGTTGCCTCGAATCAACAGGTACAGGACACGGCTATCCTACGACTCACTGACGCTATAGTACACACCCGAGTCCATCCCACTGTACCAGGAACGGTCCCACAAAAGTATAAGGAAGGGGAAGACCCTGACTATTTCTTCCTGAATTTTGAGCGAGTGGCATCCACAGCAGCCTGGCCACAAGAGAGGTGGGGCCAATACATCGCCCCGCTCCTCTCCGGAGAGTTACAAGCAGCATACCAAGCCGCCAATCCCGATGGGACTACTGCTTATGTAGACGTAAAGAAGGCGATCTTAGAGAGACTAGGGTTCGATCAAGAACATTATCGGAATAAATTCAGGAAAGAGAAATGGACGACTGGGGACAATCCTCGGGCTTTGTTTTATCGAATAAGGGACTTAGGTAATAGATGGCTGACCCCCCCACATATCCACTATGGAAGAAGTAGTCGAAAAGGTGTTCCTGGAACAATTTCTGGATGCCCTACCACCCACCACGAAGTCATGGGTGAAACATCACCCGCATCTCACCTTCGCCTCAGCAGTGGAAATAGCTTGTGCCTTCCATAGGGCCCCAGATTTCAGAGCAGGCACTACACGACCCCAGAGTCCGGTTCCCATCTCACGGCCCCAGTTACATACCTCCTTTAGACCTCCCCTAAAACCCGAACTAAAGCCGTTACCACCCCTTCGCGTTAGTCCAAAACCTTCCCCTGCGTCTGCGGGTGCTAGCGGACAAGGTCCTCAATGTTTCAGCTGCGCTGAGTGGGGCCATATAGCCAGACAATGCCCTCACCGAGTACCATCCGCCGAACCCATGGAAGTGGGGTATACCAGGGGCAGGATTATGTTAACCAGGGAGGGATCTCAACGCTACAGAACGGAAGTATATTTAAATGGCAGGAAGCGACAGGCCCTGTTAGACACCGAGTGCCACGTCACCGTGGTAGACGGATCCCTGGTTGGGGAACACCAGTTGCGAACCACCGAGCAAGTGAAGGTGACTTGCGTCCATGGAGATACGAAGTCGTACCCCACGGCGGAAGCCGTCTTGGAAGTTGATAACGACCCCCACCTTAAAAGGGTGGGGGTGATTCCCTCTTTACCAGAACCCGTTATCATAGGGACCGACCACCCAAAATTCGAAGCCTATATAGAAGGAACAAAGAGAAATACCCACACATGGCTAGACGAAGCCCCTTTTTGTACTGCCGAAATCGAAGCCCTAGATACCCGAGAGAAGAAAAGCAGAAGGGAAAGGCGAAATGATTAAAAAGAGTTTTACTGTTCGCAACTATCACAGACTGCCTTTCCCCTTTCCCTTGCAGATACCGATGGAACAACTCCTTATAGTTTCCGGGCAGCCCAACGGGATGACCAAACGCTCGTACACGCCTGGGAACAGGTCCAGGAAGAGCCACCAAACCAGGAAGGACCTTATTTTCTTGTAAAAAGGGGATTGTTATATAGAGCTGAAAAAAGAGACTCAGTAGAAAAAACCCAACTGCTTGTTCCCCTATCCTTCCGGGAACACTTGCTCCAGTTAGCCCATAATAAAATGGGGGGTGGGCACTATGGCAAGGAAAATACCCTGAAATATCTTTTAGAGAAGTTCTACTGGCCAGGGGTTTATAGGGACGTTGCCAAACACTGCGCTGCCTGCGTGCGATGCCAATACACGAGTTCAGGGCCCATTACCAAGGCAACCCTACAACCTCTCCCCATCATAGACATCCCCTTTAAACGAGTGGGAATGGATTTAGTCGGGCCTTTAACCCCCTCGTCCCGGGGGCACCGGTACATACTCGTCATAGTCGATTATGCCAGTCGATACCCCGAGGCCTTCCCATTGTCGCGCATGACTACCCCCGCTGTGGCACTATTTTCACGAGTCGGTTTTCCCTCTGAGATCTTGACCTACCATGGTACCCCGTTTGTGTCACGAATGATGGGCCAGAAATGTACCCTACTCGGGATAAAGAAAATAAGAACATCAGTTTATCACCCACAGACAGACGGCCTTGTGGAAAGGTATAACAAAACGATCAAAAACCTGCTCCGCAAGGTCGTCTCTGACACGGGGAGAGACTGGGACCTTAAGCTTCCCCTGGTTCTTTTCGCCTTACGGACGCACGAGCAGCGATCCACTGGGTTTTCCCCGTTTGAGCTGCTGTTTGGGAGAAAGCCCAGAACCTTATTAGATATGGCTAGTGAACAGTGGGAAGGGGAAGAGGAGGAAGGGAAACCCCTATTGAAGTATGTTACAGACCTGAAGACGTCCTTAAACCACATATGGGGTCTTGTACATGAGAACCTGCAGGAAGCACAGGGGACACAGAAGAGATATTATGACCGTAACAGTCGGCTTAGGGTGTTTCAACCTGGGGATAAGGTCCTTTTACTACTCCCGTCCACAGAAGATAAGTTACTAATGAAGTGGCAAGGGCCGTATGTGGTTGAAAAACGGATCACCCCTGTTACCTACAGTATACTACTGCCCCACAGAACAGGGGGTAAACAAATATACCACATAAACCTCCTAAAAAAGTGGGAGGACTCCCAGCCACCTGGAGGACCCAATTCCGCCTTGATGGCATGCAGCTCCCCGAAGTTAGATATCCCGCTCCTGTCGGTCAGCGACCTCTCGAGCCACTCTGTTCCCTTCGGAGAAGTATTAACCACTGAACAACAAGCGGAGCTAGGCGCCTTGATAACCAGTTTCCCAGACTTGTTTTCCACAAACCCCGGTTTAACATCCCTGGCCCAACATGAAATAGTACCTCTGAACCCGAAAGTCATAAAACAGAAGCCGTACCGTATTCCAGAAGCCCGTAGGGAGGCAGTGGAAAGGGAAGTGGAGGACATGCTCCAGGCAGGGATCATAGAACCGTCCCAGAGCAATTGGTGTTCTCCAATTGTACTCGTACCAAAGCCAGACGGCAGTCTGCGCTTTTGTATTGATTTCAGACAGGTGAATGCCATCACAAAGTTCGACACCTATCCAATGCCCCGGATAGACGAGATGGTAGAACGCCTGGGACAAGCGAGGTACATGTCAACCCTTGACCTAACGAAAGGGTATTGGCAAATCCCGTTAGAACTCACCTCCAAAGAAATAACTGCGTTTTCCACACCTTCAGGTCTATACCATTTCAAGGTACTCCCGTTCGGGTTACATGGGGCCCCAGCCACATTTCAGAGGCTAATGGACAGGGTACTAAAACCACACCAGAAGTATGCAGCAGCGGATCTTGACGATATCGTGGTTTTCAGCCACACCTGGGAGGAACACCTGGTACACCTCAAATCCATATTTCTAGCATTACAGGTCGCAGGCCTTACAATCAACCCAAAGAAATCCCTCTTAGGGACTAATAAAATACAATATTTGGGATATTCCATACAAGAAGGACACATCAGGCCCCAAGTTGATAAGATTGAAGCCATCCGCACCATATCCAGACCACAAACCAAGAAGGACATTCGTTCCTTCTTGGGTTTTATAGGATATTACAGGCGGTTTATTCCTCATTTTTCATCCATAGCCTGTCCGCTCACCGAACTCCTGTCCAAGACACATCCCACACGCATTCAGACATGGAACACAGCACAGGAAGTCAGCTTTGAGGCCCTCAAACAAGCTATTTGTACCACCCCCGTCTTACGATGCCCTGACTTTGAACGCACCTTTGTCCTTCAAACTGACGCCTCGGACCAGGGGTTGGGGGCGGTCTTGTCTCAACCAGACTCATGTGAAGAACTGCGACCCCTGTTGTACATCAGCAGAAAACTGTTCCCCAGGGAGACGAACTATTCAACAGTAGAGAAGGAGTGTTTAGCGATAAAGTGGGCTATAGAATCTTTACAATACTATCTCTTAGGTAGACACTTCCTGGTCCTTACCGATCACGCTCCCTTGACATGGCTCACACGGAATAAAGATACCAATTCCCGCATACTACGATGGTTTCTCGCTTTGCAACCCTTCTCATTTCAGACCCTCCACATGCCGGGGATGAAGCAGCTGAGTGCGGATTATTTGTCCCGGCATCCATGTTGTGAATGGCCCCAACGTCCATTCCTAAGGGGGGACGACTGTAAGAGGGAGGACGGCTCAACCCAGCGGAAGTCGGGAAACACGAACGGAGCCATGGAGGAAACGCCGGAAACTGACCGCGTTCTAGTCGCGCTGGGAACGCGTGACGTCAGGACGCATCCGCCAATGGAGAACAAGAAGGGCGGAACCAGGAACAAGGGAGAGAAGAGCAGCGCGGAAATCGAGTGTATCGGAGGAGAGTGGACAGTAGAGCAACGAGTACCAGGAGAGTAGGAAGCAGAGACACGCGAGAGGAGGGGACGACAGGAGAAGGTCGGAGACCCAGGCGCAGCAGTCACGGAGGGAGCGACGACCACGGAAAAGGAGTATACTGCGTTCAAGCCCGGCGGCTCAAGAGAAGGAGAGGACGCCCCGGGTCCGGCTGCCACGTCCCTGTTCACGGGTCGTGGCCTCAGGCATGTACCACTCAGAGGGTCTTTTTGGTGGGTTGGCTGGGACGCCCACGAGGAGGGTAAACACAGCTGCACACTACCTGAGTCCGTATAACCCTCTGACAGCCCTTAAAGGTCCCTCCCTGACTCCCCATATTCCCTTCCCTCACGTCGTTATGGTGGAGGTGGCACAACCACGGAATAAGAAAAGATAAAGCCTAACCCGAGTGTTTTCTGTTCTTTTCTTTTGGCTGCCCTGACTTGGAGATCCCCGGAGAGATCAAAACCAGACCCAGAAGAGGGAGGACCAAGACAACCGGGAATAGAGAAAGGAGTGGTAGCGGGACTAAAACCTTTCAAAACCCAGACGTTTCGGAGGCTGCTATTGTTTGACCCTTCCAATTGTTTTTCTAAATACAGACTGACTGCCTCCTACTGTGGCGAATAAACAGTATCCCCACATTAACGTACAGCCCGACTGGTTTCTTATATACCACCCTCTCGAGCATCCTTACAGCGTATTTGATTGATAATTTGAGACGTGGGGTCTCTGGTAATGGAACAATAGTATTGTGTGTCTCCCAACATTTGATTCATTTTTAAGATGTATGTGGGGGTATCATACACAACAATGCCACCTCCTTTATCACACGCTTTGATCGTCACTCTAGGTGTCTGTTTAAGGGTTTGCATAGCTGTGTATTCTACTTTATTCAGATTAAACGGTGTTACGGGTACATGCTTTGTGATGTTCAAAATTTTATTATAGACCACTTTTTCAAATATCGCCAATTCTGGCGGAAGTTGATCTAATGTGGGTGTAAATAAAGATTGTGGTGCAAGGCCAGATACATTTAAGGTACCCTCTTGTTGATCTGTGCCAGCAAAAAATACCTTCAATCTTATTTTTCTGAAGAAAGCTACTAGATCCCTAAATAACTCAAATTTGTTAAGGCCTGAATGTGGGGCAAACGTCAATCCTTTTGATAATAGAGCAATAGTTGAATCAGACAAAGGCATGTTACTAAGATTAAATACAGGTAGATCATTTAATCCCTCCAGTATTGTGCATTCCGGGTGACCAGATATTGGTTGTAATCCATCGCTGGATTGCCCTGGAAGCGAGGTTGGAATTGTGGGGTGGGGAAGCGTGATTGATATTGAGGTCTCCAATTGTTGCGTCTGGTAAAGCGCCTCCCTAAAAAAGAAGACTGTCTGCCTCGTGGTCTACTTGAGTTAAATCCATTATCTCTAAACTCATGATTTCCTGCTTGTTCTTCCAGGTCAGAGTCCGATGTATCAGAGAATGTGGTAACTTTCTTACCTATATATGATGGTCTATTCATTGCTGATTCATATTGCATACCTCCAACTTGGTTGTAAAATTGCTCAGCCAGATATGGATATGTGCCTTCCCTACTGAAGTACCTTATATCTTTTCTTAATTTCTCCACTTTACGTTTTGTAAGATATTCTGTGTAGGAGTGCAGGTCTTTGTCTATTTCCTCCAATTTCTTTTTTGCTATCTCTACTACACAAGAGGCTTTAATTTTATTTTTCAGATCTAGAATTTCAGCGGTTAGTTGTTCTATTACTACTTTTGCTGTTTCCACAATCAGCATCATGTAGTCGCGGGAGCAACGGTTGGAAATCATTGCCCACCATTCGAGAAATTGTTTAACTTGAACAAACAGCCCTGGTATGTTTCTGACTCTAGGTATTACTCCTGCCTTCAAATACTCCAACATATATTGACCATGGAGTTCGATACGTTTGATCTTTTTCCTGAGAGCTAAGAGCGATATGGCATCATCATTTTTATATGTGGCTAAAGACGTTTGATGTCCAAAATTACTTGAGCTGCCTACCATATTGGCAAACTGCTCATCTGTAAATCCAAACGTTTGGAGATTGGCCATGTTTTATTAGATTTATGATCCACAAGCAATGGTCAATATGAAAGTGTATTGCTCAGTCTAAGCTAAGAGACCACTGGACCATGATCCTAAATTCATTCAAATTGATTGACCTAAACCATGAACTAATGATATTCAAATAACCCCTCACAGACAAGCTGCGAGATAATATGTTTGGTAAATCAACGGGGCCCCTGCTAACCTGATATAGAGCCCAGGCAGGGAATAAACTAATATGGAAAAAGACGAACACCGGGCACTGTGTAGATAGCACAACAGTTGCAAATTGACTCCCAGTTTGATAAAAATACCTCAAATTAAATTAACAATTAACATGCATGCCTGACAAACATTTGTCTCCATATAGTGAAACAAACAAACTAATATCTTTATAGTAATTCTTTTTAATTAGTACAAAATATAAATATTTTTTTCGGTTTAGTTTTCTGATTTTTCAATGACTTATTTTCTCTGTATAAACATGTACATCCGTGGGCAACAATATATCATCATAATACTTATATACATACAGATTGATTCCTATGCAATGTATATAGAATCTGACTCAAACATAATTAGTTATTCATGATAAATTTGCAGTGCATACTTGTTATACCACAATTATTTCTCACTTGTTATACCACAATTGTTTCTCCACAAATATCTAATAAACAATAACAAATTTCAAAAAGCAGTGCAGAGGTTTCTTTTTCAGATTTTTACTCTATGAACGATAGATGGACCCATAGGCGGTAGGTTGACACAACGCGTTTCGGCTAGGCCTTCGTCAGGAACCCGCTCTGATTTATACACTACATATAAGAAATAATAACAAAAAAACCAACATATACTAATTAAAAACCAGTCGAAAATTAGGGAGTCAATATAGCAATCATGATTCATTTACAAGAATTAAGATATATATTAAAATAATAAGAATTGTCAGATCTGATCCGAGGTCTCAAAACTCGACTAAGATTAACACCCATATGATGGAAATTGGGACTTAACAGCATAATTGTCTTTTAGATGTTTAGAGGACACTTTCAATCTAGTTAATCTTTTCACCAGAGAACCCATAGGTTCATGTCCATAGATCATAATTACCACAAAGATTGCATACCTGTTTTATTGATGGAAAAACTAAGTACTCTTCTGCTACGTGGGTTGTATATGTATAACGATCATCTGTACCTAATTAAGAAAAATATGCGTCATCAATATTCTAACATGATGCTGTCTGTACCAGTTGATCTATTGAAACAATTTCATACTAACCCTCTTTCATGTGGCTGTTCAGATTCTTAACTTCGGTTAGTTAGTTGAACCCAAAGTATCTTCTTCTTTAAGTTGATACTCTACGATATTACTAATTTAGAGACAAGAAAGACATATATACGAATCAAAAACGAGAGGCAGATAGGTGTGAAGTCCACATCTATTGCTATTTATATGCGTTTATGTTATGAATGATACTCATTCTTCCAAGCGAATTTCTATACTTGGATGTCTAGAGTACTCACTTGCTAAAAGGTAGAACTTTGGATATCAGTGTGGCATCCAATAATAATTGGCAGAAGGTTACAACTTCTATCCTGTCTTCAAGGGAGGAATCGGATCTGGGGTTTTAGATATATAAACAAATATATTATACGAACCAACCGGTAGTAAAAAAACTTACAAAAACGTTTAGTATTTTTTAGGCTAATCCCGGTGACTTTCAAGCTCATTTGGTTTATGTTCGATTAATATCAGGTTTGACAGGTTATATATTTTAAACTATTACAGAGTATTTCATTTACTTAATATATATCATGCATCTACAGCTTGCTAGTTCGTCATGCTTGTACTTAACGATAATTCCTGTAACTCCGGATACTAGTGATCGATTGCGTCAAGTTAACGTACGTCCACACGACATACGTAAATAGACCAAAATGGCCACAAGTCGGGTAACCGCCGAACTAAACGAAGACGCGGAGTACCTGAGAGAGGAGGTATGTTTAGTTTAGGTCCTCAATGAACAGCTCCTGGATAAGAAGATATGGCAATATATGTGATAGAAAGGTTTAAATTGGATATAAGACTACAGTTGATTCAGGGAGAATTTTAAGTTGTGGATGTTTGTGATATGCTTCGCGCCATTAGATTTTGAGAAGTCTATAATTTAAAGTGTTACTAGCCCCAACAAAGATCGTATTTCGATTATTTAAAGATAGGATGGGCGCTCAATTCAGTGTCCTTACATTTTAACTACAGGGAGCATGTACAATCAGACGCTTAATCTAGTGATGCCACATTTGAATTAATAGGAGTATATACAATCAGATGCTAATGCAAGCCTTCTCCGCATGAATCAACAAAAAGTAAAATCTGGTAGAATAGTATGTTCCTCAGAGTCAGGTTCAAAAGAGAAATAAATGTAGAAGACAGAAAATAAAAGATTCATGAATTGATACATATATATTTGTGTTATTAACTAGGCGGACAGATTAGACTGCTAGACACGGAAGAAACGATATCGTCGGAAAAGACGAAAAAAAGAAAAAGATCTATCATGTCTAGAACAATAAGATAAAATGGATTAAGGTATGTGTATTTAAATATACGGGTGAATTACGGTAACTACGGGTTGGAATTATCGTTAAGTACAAGCATGACGAACTAGCAAGCTGTAGATGCATGATATATATTAGGTAAATGAAATACTCTGTAATAGTTTAAAATATATAACCTGTCAAACCTGATATTAATCGAACATAAATCAAATGAGCTTGAAAGTCACCGGGATTAGCCTAAAAAATACTAAACGTTTTTGTAAGTTTTTTTACTACTGGTTGGTTCGTATAATATATTCGTTTATATATCTAAAACCCCCAGATCCGATTCCTCCCTTGAAGACAGGATAGAAGTTGTAACCTTCTGCCAATTATTATTGGATGCCACACTGATATCCGAAGTTCTACCTTTTAGCAAGTGAGTACTCTAGACATCCAAGTATAGAAATTCGTATGGAAGAATGAGTATCATTCATAACATAAACGCATATAAATAGCAATAGATGTGGACTTCACACCTATCTGCCTCTCGTTTTTGATTCGTATATATATCTTTCTTGTCTCTAAATTAGTAATATCGTAGAGTATCAACTTAAAGAAGAATATACTTTGGGTTCAACTAACTAACCGAAGTTAAGAATCTGAACAGCCACATGAAAGAGGGTTAGTATGAAATTGTTTCAATAGATCAACTGGTACAGACAGCATCATGTTAGAATATTGATGACGCATATTTTTCTTAATTAGGTACAGATGATCGTTATACATATACAACCCACGTAGCAGAAGAGTACTTAGTTTTTCCATCAATAAAACAGGTATGCAATCTTTGTGGTAATTATGATCTATGGACATGAACCTATGGGTTCTCTGGTGAAAAGATTAACTAGATTGAAAGTGTCCTCTAAACATCTAAAAGACAATTATGCTGTTAAGTCTCAATTTCCATCATATGGGTGTTAATCTTAGTCGAGTTTTGAGACCTCGGATCAGATCTGACAATTCTTATTATTTTAATATATATCTCAATTCTTGTAAATGAATCATGATTGCTATATTGACTCCCTAATTTTCGACTGGTTTTTAATTAGTATATGTTTGTTTTTTTTGTTATTATTTCTTATATGTAGTGTATAAATCAGAGCGGGTTCCTGACGAAGGCCTAGCCAAAACACGTTGTGTCAACCTACTGCCTGTGGGTCCATCTATCGTTCATAGAGTAAAAATCTGAAAAAGAAACCTCTGCACTGCTGTTTATTAGATATTTGTGGAGAAACAATTGTGGTATAACAAGTGAGAAATAATTGTGGTATAACAAGTATGCACTGCAAATTTATCATGAATAACTAATTATGTTTGAGTCAGATTCTATATACATTGCATAGGAATCAATCTGTATGTATATAAGTATTATGATGATATATTGTTGCCCACGGATGTACATGTTTATACAGAGAAAATAAGTCATTGAAAAATCAGAAAACTAAACCGAAAGAAATATTTATATTTTGTACTAATTAAAAAGAATTACTATAAACATATTAGTTTGTTTGTTTCACTATATGGAGACAAATGTTTGTCAGGCATGCATGTTAATTGTTAATTTAATTTGAGGTATTTTTATCCAACTCTGAGTCAATTTGCAACTATTGTGCTATCTACACCGTGCCCGGTGCTCGTCTTTTTCCATAGGAGTTACAGGGCGATCCAGAGGCTGTAAGGGACTTATGAGTACCCTATGCAGGAGCACAACAAGGGTGCAAAGGCCAAATATCCACAGGGAGGTCCTCCGGTTGGACCCTGGAGGAGCGACGGCGCCCCGTTAGTCCCACGGGTGGTTGTTGACCTGAGCAACCGGGGGTTGCCTGGCAGGCTCCACCTCTCCAGGGGGCGTGAGAAAATTGGGTGGGCAGTTGGCCCACTGGTGGGAGGTGTCTTCCCTCCCCCAAATATGGCAAACACCGTTGGGCAAGGCCCCAGTGTAATTTGGCTCATCAGGTGGCAGGCGGCGAGGGGCTGCCTGCCTTGGGATCGCCCGTAAACTAACCCACCAATCTTGGCATAGTTGTAATGCTAATGAACCTGCAGCAATATTTCTTTCCACAAAAAAGGTGTCTTGTCTGGTTATTTCTCTGAGATTGCTGTGGAAGGGGGGGTGCTGAGTGTTGCCGATATTGGCACTAAGGAAGTTGCGGCATAGTGGGTGAGTTACTGAGGGAAGGGTGGGGTGGTTATCGGGGTTGGCAGGGTGGAAGGATGGGTCATGGCAAGGGGAGTGCACTAGGGGAATGAGCACTATTATGTTCTTAAAAGTACAATAAGTGAGATTTTGGCAGCAAGGACTCTGGTTACCAAGCTAATTTCCCTAACCTAAGCTACGTAGGGCTAAAAACTAAAGTTGCCTTTGATAAAAGCCCCACTGATTCTTGGGGAGGAGACAGAGGCTACGAAATCCCGTACCCTAAAACCAGGTGAGGTTAACCTGGTGAAGGATCCCTACTCTGTTAGAGGGGGGAAGAAATAATGTCTGCTTGAATAGGGCTGAGAAGAAAATAGAGGCATTTACCCACAAAGGGCATGCTGTGGTTCTCCCTAGACACACAACACACCCACAAATAAAAAAAAACTTTTTTGCCCAGTCTTAAAGATTCACTTAAGGGTATGGTGACAGATGAGGAAAGAAGCATTTCCTAAAGTATAATTACTGCAGTTGTTTCCCATTTTCCTTTTGGAACTCCGGGTGGCACCATTCCGAGGGGAGGAACCTCTGAAAGATATAACAAATCAAGACAGATTACTTGAAGGTCGGTATATCCTGATTCCTGATTACATCCAATCTTTATTCTTTATATCAAGTTACAATAAACACCAAAATTAAGAAATACATTCAGCCTCCATGTTTATATATCCGCCCGGCCCTCTCACACTCTGCTCCTGGGTCCATGTAAATTTCAAGTTTTTCTTCAATAATGATCTTAGAGGCTCCACCTTGCTGGCATAATTATTCACAAAACTTAAATAGAATTCAACAAGTCCTAAAACTGACATTAATTGATCCTTAGATTCAGATTCTGATGCATTCAATGCAGCATTCACATGACCAACCTTGGGTTGAGTACCTTGACATGAAATCTTATGGCCCAAATATTTAACTTCTTATTGTTTTGGTAAATTTTATGGTCAATCCGCTCTTTCTGAAGACATTGGTATGATCCTCAAAACTTTGTCATGTTCTATTCTATCTTTACCAGATACTAAACTGTCTCTTTGAAAGACACTTGCACTATGAAACCCCTCTTTCTCTTTGGTCGTCACTCTTTGAAAAACTGCAGATGTGCTTGCAAGACCACATGGCGTTCTTTTATATTGTAATGGTCTTCCAGTTGTTATGAATGCTGTGGAATTCTAGATTCTTCATTCGATTCTATCTGAACATATGTGTTGGGCAAATCAATCGAAGTGGACTTAGGTGACGCCGATTTCAGAGGTTAATGTTGTGTGAGTGCAGAGGTTGTGCAGGAGGAGATACTTGTCTTCATCTTCTACACTAGAGGGCATCAGGTAGTTTATAGAGGTAAGTATAGATTTAATATAGTTAACTTGACATATAGGTACCTTCACAATATCTGTATCTTCAAGGCATTTTTGCTTGAATGGTTTTGTGATCTAACATGGGGAGTTGTGTTGTGTTGCATGTGTGGTGCTGGCTTCCGCATGTGTATTAGTTGGTTGTGTTGACTGTGTGTTGGTGGAGTTGTAAAGGGGCCCCCTTGGCCATGCAGAATTATATGTGATGGGTAATGAGCAGTGTTACCACGACTTCCACGGTTCACCATCAGCGGGGGACAGGTGCTGGGTGGGAACGGCCATGGGTGGCCTTGTAGCATCACTTTGTGCAATATACAGGAAGTCAAGGTGCTGTGTGTCCACGTCATCCTTTCCGCCATGCTTGGGCATAACAATTGGGTAATCCTCTGCTGTGTTTTCTACACAAGCGTAGCACACAAAACTAGATTCGCACAAAGAAGGTTGTAGCAAAAGCCTGTGGTAAAACAAGAATAATCAGTAGCACAGCCAGGGTGTCATGGAGGCCCTGGCTGCTAAATGAAGCAATAATCAGGGTTCAGTGGGCCACAATCTGGGACCTGGTGCCACTGCACCTGCTGCACCAATAGAAGCTACCCCCTCAGGAAGTAATTGTATTGTACGAACAAGTCAAAGCTGGACACCGCTTGAAAGGCAGGAAGGGCCATGATCTGCTGTCCATATCCAAGGCATGAGCACTGCTTCCACATAAGGGCAGATGTCTGAAGCCCCCTGTGGCTGCGATGCTCAGCTGCGCTGTTAGAACTAGATTCATGCGGTCTCTTCATGGTGTCAAATCTCCAAGTGCTGTTTTCTTTTAAAAGAGTTTCTTACCTGCAAAGTGTGGACAGCCAGATGGAAACAAATCTTTTCGGCATTAGTTACAGTGCTGTAAAGTGATTAATGTCAGAGCTGCAGGGAAGAAAATACATTTTCACCCTTTATAAGAGGCGCGCTGTTCATTTTATTGCAGAGCTGATAAAAGCGAAATTTGACATTTCAGAGAGCGAGGAAATCCCGGTGCTCCACTGTGGGCTGAACACTGCTCTGCAGCGCTTGCATGGAGTGACGGATGTACCACTTCGAAGATTCTGGAACAAGGCTCTTGTCAAGAGGTGACTATCACTTTATTGAAAGATAATTCTGTTCTTGTGCATGTTTTATTTCACCGCCCACTTAAAGTGTGATAAAAATGGAGCAACACTTATTTTCTCAAACCAAAGATCAGTTCTCTACTTTTTTTGGAGTTTCTCCTTTCCCCATTTTGGCTAGTGTTTGTAAGTCCCCCTCGTTGTCTTTGCTAAAGAAGTCTGTAAGTAATGTGTCAAAACACTAGGAGAAGGTTCCAGGGTTGCAAAAGGTACAACAACGTCCTTTGGCCAACCAATGTCGTCCATTGACCACGACTGGATACAAGCCGGTGGCTGCAACTAGGCAGGAACCACATGGACCTCATTAAGGGTCTGATCTGCCAAGAGTTTGCTGTGTAGAGAAGTCTTACCCTGAAGTGGATTCTCCTCAATTTACTGCCAAGGGCTTCTGTGAAGAGCTGTGACTTACAACTGGTCTAGGTGAGGCTTCCTGGAGCATCTCCAGGAGTAAGACATACGTACAGATAATCCTTAGTGAAGCAGAGCCGTGAGTAGGAATGTTTCACTCAGGTAAATTCATGGACGGTGTGAGCTCAAAATCTGCTTTTGTACCCAAGCCATCAGAAATTCGCAAGCACCCAAAACTTAAAATCTATTACCACTGTAATGGGTTTAGTGAAGTACTATTAGAAGTGTGTTGACCATTTAGCGGATAGCACCTTCAGGGACAGTGTCAAGGGAGGGTGCCATATTGATGCCTGGCATTCAGATCTCAATCCTTTGGTGTGTGCTTTGGACCAATATTTAGACCAATTGGCAGCAAAATTCCAAAGTCATCCGTTAAAGATGGAGTATGTTACAGGAGTGGAAAAAGGCTTCCCTGCTCGCAGTTTTACCCGAGGGAAAAATAAATTAGCCCTCACTGTTGTAAAATAACAGACACTGATAACCACAGATTTCAGTAAACTTCAATGCTGCTGAGCATTCCTCCACAGCAAGACAATTAAGGATGAATTTGAAGCAAACTACAATATACAACAGTGTAACGGCGCTCAGACCAATCACAACACTGCATTGCAGCATTGTGATTGGTCAAGGGAGCCTGGATGTGCTTCCTGTTCCTGGGGTCACTGGAGAGCAGGAGCAGAGAGGCGGGACCTGGCAGCAAGACACCCACGAGGCATGCCGGCCGCTGTTTATTAAAAATCACGGCAGATTCTAAAAACTTGTAGTTTTGCATTACCGGAGGCTGAAATATTCCTATATGGAAAAGTACTGTCGGCTGAAAAGCCAGCACAGATATGGAATCACCAAGCAGCAAGAGTTTAAAAAGGTGTGGATGTATTGACCCTATTGGATGAATAGCAGATCCCAGCCCAAGAGCCTCAGTTGTGATAGGGCGAAGTCGACTGCCGCCTTTTATAATGCCATGTGTGCCTTTCCAAGACCACCAGTGTGGTCTTCTGATTCCACGCCAGTGGCTACCGGCCCGGCTCGTGGGTGGAAGCTGCAAGGAAGTGTTAACGGCCAGGGTCAGTGTTTTAAGTGGAATGAAAAAGATAGGGGTCTCTAAAAGGGTCATGGTCTATGTAATTAAGGGTGTGGCTTTAACATGTAAACTATTTCTGTAATTCTCATTGCCTACCACTCAACTGGCATTTTGGTGCCTCTCTGAGCTTCCTGTTCTTGCATCCGGGTGTACAGCACAACAACTGACACATAAATCTCTGTTCTGGATTTGGTGCAATTTGTATAACGCTGTTTCTGTTTTTTACAGCTTACATTCTCGTATTGTTAGCTAACTCTGAAAGCCATCTCCTGCTATACTCCTAAATCTTGCATGAATATTGACCACAACTTACTCCTGCTTGATTTCTCTCCTTTCTTCAGAGTGGCCCTCTTCTTATCTTTCATTCTCTGTTTACCTTCTATTTCTGAGTATCGCCTCCTCAAAGTCTCATGCCTGTCTTAATCCTTCGTATTGCAAATGCTGCATTTGCATGACACCTCATTTCATAAACCACAACCTCTCCTCTTTTATGACTGTAATCTAACATTGAATAATCTCCATCATCCTATCTATCTCACCAACCATTCACCTGAACCCACATAGCCCCACTAATTATCACACCTAAACTGGTATGTTATGTTATGTTATCTCATCTTCTATAGCGCACAGCTGCCCCAGCAAAGGGGCGTCCCAGCGCTTTGACTGGCAGAAGGAATATACATACAAAACAGAGGAAAACCAGAAAAAGGTAGCAACGGGCAGTGTATTAAGGTCCATGCAGTATATTAAGGTCCAGGGGGGAAAAGATAGGTTTTAATAGCCCTCCTGAACGTAAGCAAATCATCTAGGGCGCGAATGTGAGCTGGTAATAAGTTCGAAAGCCTAGCCGCTAGATAGCGGAAGGAACGCCCTCCCGCTCTGCAGCGTTTGAACCGTGGAACTGTAGCCAGATTTTGACCCAATGACCTCAAAGAACGAGAAGGGACATAGGGGGTGAGAAGATGCTCTAGGATCAGGGGAGAGGACAGTTTAAGAATCTTGTAGGAAAGACATAGAGTCTTAAACTCAATCCTTTGAGCCATGGGCAGCCAGTGGAGTTTCCGGATGATTTCCTTCGCAGAGCAGAACCTAGGTAGCCCCACCAGGGCTCTGGCCGCCGCATTCTGTACGCGCTGCATCCGGATAACTTCCGCCTAATTGGCCCCCAACAGGAGTGAGCTCGCATAATCAAGCCGCGAGAGTATGGTGGCCTGAATTATCAACTGTCTAGTGGGTGCGTCAAAAAATTTCAGGATTGTCCTGAGCCCACGCAAAATACCAAAACAAGTAGCAGCCACTTTTTTAGTGTGTCCGCAGAAACTGAGGGCGGGGTCTAACCAGACACCCAAGTTTTTAACCTCGGGTACCGGGATGGGAGCTGAACCCAGCTCTGGAGGCCACCACTGAGCACCCCAGAGGTTACTATGCTTACCAACAATAAGGACCTCCGTTTTCTTGGCATTGAGCTGTAAGCAGTTAGCAGTCATCCAGCCAGCCACTGCTGTCAAACCCTCCCTGAACCTAGGGGCCTCGGAGTCGGAGTCCCCACTGAGTGCAACCGCCAGCTGCGTATCGTCAGCATAAGAAACCATAGTCAGGCCCCACTGCTTGGCGACCGCAGCCAGCGGCTACACATACAGATTGAACAACGTGGGGCTAAGTGCCAACCCCTGAGGCACTCCATGCTCGATGAAATAGGGTTTAGACTCAAATGGAGGTGTAGCGACCCGAAATGAGCGACCTGCTAGAAATGACCAAAACCATTCAAGTGCTAAATCAGAGACACCTGCTTCTCCCAGACGCTACAGCAGTATCGCGTGTGAAACCGTGTCAAACGCGGCACTGAGGTCGAGTAATCACCAGCGCCGCAGTTTGACCGGAGTCGAGCACGGAGCGCAGATGTTCCGTCATAGCAAGGAGAGCAGTCTCTGTGCTATGACCTGCCCGAAATCCATTCTGGGAGGAATCCAGGGTATTTTGGCAGTTTGAAGGTGTTTAGTCAGGATTCCATTGGCTTGAGCCTCCGCAACCTTCGCAGCCCATGGGAGAAGAGAAATCGGACGATAATTCTCCAGTTTGAGAGGGTCCAAGGCGGGTTTCTTCAAGATAGGAGTGACATAGGCTAGTTTCCACTTAGTTGGTACTGTCCCTGAAGAGAACGAAAGATTGATGAGTTGGCGCACGGGGGGAAGACATAGAGCAGCCGACTCTCTGAGCTGCACGGGTCTGAGTGGGTCGGCTGGAGACCCGGATTTTACTTTGGCCGCCAGCCTATCGAACTCTACCTCTGAAATTCCAGGAAATGTGGATAGAACCACATTAGTAGTAGAATTAGGCCTCTGGTCCTCACTCTGAGGGATGATACTAGGGAAGGAGCGATAGATAGTATACACCTTTTCCAGAAAAAAGGTAGCGAGCTCTTCACAGTGGGACACTGAGCATATCTCAGCTGCTGGGGCTCTTTTAGCAGTCAGGTCTTTGAGAACTTTAAAGATCAGCTTCGTAGGATTAGGACTGCGTTTGAACTCCTGGGAATAGTAGGCCGCATGAGCCCTACATATGGCTCTATGGTAAATTTTGGTTTTAGCTAGGTACTGCGTTTTTTTCTCGGCATCATAGGTTTTACGCCAATCTCTTTCCGCTTGTTTGCATGATTTTTTCAGGAGCAATAAGGCGCTATCATACCATGGACTGGGTTCTAAAGAACGACATTTACTCCACGTAGCAGGGATCAGAGAGTCAAGTGCCCGGGAGACCCATTCACAAAAGAGATCATAACCAGATATTAGTATATCACAAAGAACATGGAGTGAATACATGCAATTTTTCATGAGAGCACATAATTAATCGTAATAACTAACAATAACCACAAGATTAACCACTAACGCTGGGTTTCAGAGTAGTGTACTACTCATCGTAAAGCGCTTCAACGCCTCATCAGGGGTAGTAAGTGCTCTGTAAATACAAATACAATTACAATACAAACCATGATGATGATTTGTTACAGGCTATCGTTTTTGGTAGATAGGTGAGTAAGGTGTGAAGAGTTGTAAGAAGCACTAATGTCAGCAAAACTTGACATCTGATCTGGCAGCGAAGCACAGTGGCTCATAACACACGTGGATGCTGCTGGTACCAGCCCTGTGCATTACAGGCATAGTCTGACCTACCCTTTGACCTCTCCTTATGACAAAAAAATACCAGCCCAGGCTCAAAGTGTCACACCTGGTACCAGGCTCTAGACAACTCTCATTAGTGTTGTATGTTCTCATAATAATCCCACAATACAACTGAATTTAAATTAATCTGAGCCTGGTCTGTTTGCAAAATGATATATTGAACATATTGATGAATTGTTCACTCAGTGTATTTAAGCTTGAGCAGAATCCCAGAGTTTCAGTGTGATTTTAATAAACAGGACGAAAAAATAGATCTTCTTGGCACTCGCTGTTTCATGGATATAACATCATGGCTTACAATTAATTTTAGTTAAAGTATACCACTTGGTCACTGATCACCCCTGAACTCATTTTGAGAAATCAAGGAGCCTCTTTCTTCTTAATAATGTCATTTGTTAAAGATATTTCTATGCAATTCGTATTTAAATCAATCAATTTATCAGCAAACTTGTAAAGCACGGCTAATCACCAGTGAGGGAATTCACTGAGGAGTAATACTGTCTCAGAAGAGGTTTGATTATAAGATAAATTGAATTTTTCAATGCATTTATATGGATTCACCTGAATAGAAGGGATGTAAATGAGAATTGATGCTGCATTAACCCGGCTCCAATGGATTGTTCACACGGATACAGATAGAATCACATGTATTTGCAATGGCAATTGGTTTGGCTTTTCTAGGAAGCAGAGTGTTACACATAAATGAAGGAGAATCAGAGCCATGCCAGTTTTTCACCCTGAACATGTAATTAAGTTCTATTTGCATTTTTGTATGCAAATATATGTTATGTTGATACCCTGAAAGCTTTCATGACTTCCTCCTGGAACTGGGCTACATGTTCATGAAGTAGTCTTGGGTTTCTGGAGTCAGTAGTGCACGCTTCCCTCTAAAGCTAAGCATCACATCATGAAAGCAGTTTCTTTGCATGCGCATAAAAAGGAGAGGCCTAAGTTGTTCCTAAAGCTCATGCACTGACAAACCTCGATACTAATTATTATG
Organism: Triturus cristatus; assembly: GCF_964204655.1. Classification (NCBI taxonomy): domain Eukaryota; kingdom Metazoa; phylum Chordata; class Amphibia; order Caudata; family Salamandridae; genus Triturus; species Triturus cristatus. Next base: position 1,044,656,478 of record NC_140588.1, read on the forward strand.
ATGCAATTAAGGTATTAATTGCATGGCGGCCTAAAATTACACTCACAGGCACTGCAGTGGCAGGCCTGAGACATGTTTGCAGGGCTACTCATGTGGGTGGTACAATCAGTGCTGCAGGCCCACTAGTAGCATTTGAATTACAGGCCTTGAGCACACACAGTGCACTTTACTAGGATCTTAACAGAAAATTGCGATTCTCCTATTAGCATGACCAGAGAATCCTGGATTTCATTAAAGACACGGAGGCTATCATTATGCATTAATCTTTTAATGCAGATCACAAGCAGCCACACTACATCACAAAGAAAACAATTCTAGAATGCAGTGAACAAATGGTATAAAAGGCATGAGAAGCAAACAGACTGCCTCTTTTAAATGAATCGAAGCAACAAAAGTTCAACGAAAGGTGAGATCCAACTTGATCTTGAGAGTGAAGAAAACAGATTCCGAAGGGAGGAAACGAAGTGAGGAGGATCCAAGGGTGATGAGAATAAGACATCAGGTGGAGTTATCTGAAAAGAATGAGGAAAAGGTTAAAAAGGTCATAAACTAGCGGTAAAGGCAATATAATCATATGCATACAGTAATAAACAATGCAAAGAGTACTCTGTCCAAGGGAGGGATGGGTGGGATAATGATAGCCTCCGTGTCTTTAATGAAATCCAGATTCTCTGGTCATGCTAATAGGAGAATCGCAATTTCATTACAAGACCGGAGGCTACATTATGCATGTTGGTAGCCTTGAAGGACAACATCAGACATATGCTCAATAGGTTTACAATAGTGATGAGCAAAAGTGGAAGCATTGGACCAATCGGCCGATTTTAGGATATCATCCAACTTACCACCAGACCAGAAATATTTGCTGGCCATAGCACCTCTGAGAGAGTGGGCTTGGAATTTAGAAAGGTCAATACCAGCAAGGCTCATTGCTGACTTGACCCATCTAGCTATGGAGGAACAAGCAACTGGTTTAAAGGGTTTAACAAATGAGATAAGGAGTTGGTTAGCATCTTGAGGGTGAACATCTTTCATTCTCGAGTCATATTTTTTAATACAGTCTACGACACATAGTCTTTTGCAGAGATCAAAACGAGGATAAAAAATAGAGTCTGACATAGTTTTAGTCCTTCTAATGATTTCAAACTCAACACCACACATATCATATGATCTATTCAAAATATCAAGACATTTAACATCGGAAACTCTACGACAAGAAATTAGACATAAGAGGGTAGCAAGTTTAATGGAAAGACATTTTCTATTAAGTGATCCGTTATCAGGCCAAGAAGAAAAAAGGTCTAAAATAGCTTTAACGTCCCACAAGGATTGGTATTTAGGTATAGGAGGTCTTTTCAGTCTAATGCTTTTCAGAACTCTACAAATAATAACGTGTTTACCTACCGTATTACCATTGGCAAGGGAGTGGCCAGCAGAGATGGATGACCTATAGCAATTAATAGATCTATAAGAAAGGCCCTTGTCAAATTGTTCGACAAGAAAATTAACTATATTGACGATAGGATCCTCCACGGGATCCAAGTTCCTCTCCATGCACCAACAAAACCATTTTCTCCAAATGTTATTGTATCTATAGTGTGTTCTTAGTGCCCATGATTCTCAGAGGAGAGTGAGAGCTGATGACGAAAGTCCAGACAATTCGTTGGATTGCCTGACACTTTCCAAGCAACAAGGTTCAAATTCCCTGAAAGAATTAAGTGGTGATCTTCTCCATCTGCGTTTGAAACCAGACCCTTGACCGCTGGAATCAGGAAGGGGATGTCGCAGGACAATTCCAGGGTTGTCAGGAACCATGCCTGAGAAGGCCAAAAGGGGGTTATCAGTACCAAGGAGCATTGGTCTTGTCTGACCTTCTGTAGGACCCTTTGAATCATAGCAAAGGGAGGGAAGGCGTAAGCCTGAAGATGAGACCAGCATTGGAGAAAGGCGTTCACCGCTAGAGCACCCGGGTCCGGCATCCAGCTGAAGTATTTCGGCAATTGGAAGGTCAATCTGCTGGAAAATAAGTCCACATCCAGTGGACCCCAAAAGTGAAAGAGAGCATTGAAAAAGTTCACATTGAGTTTCCAGTTGGTGAAGTCTGAGAGAAATCTGGAATTCCAATCCACAGAAAAATTTGACTTTCCAGGGAGGTATTCTGCTTTCAGGGAAATCTTGTGTTTTAAGCAAAACATCCAAAGTTTCTTGGCTAAATCGGAGAGGTCTGCTGATCTTGTCCCGCCAAGGCGGTTGATATATGAGACTGCGGAGATGTTGTCCATCTTCGGAACAACGGATCTGCCCTGAAGTGAGTGTTTGAAGCTCATTAGGGCGTATAAGCCTGCTGTAAGTTCTAAGAAGTTTATATGAAGGGAGGATTCCGCAAGGGACCATGCACCACCGGTGTTTTGGTGGAGGAAGCGAGCACCCCAACCGTGAAGGCTCACGTCTGATTCCAGGACAAATTCCAGGGCAGAATCGAAGATTGCTTTTCCATTCCAGGCATCCAAATTCTCCAGCCACCAAGAGAGTTCTGACCTGGCTTCCTGATCTAGGGTCACAAGATCTCCGTACCAAAGACCAGACCTGAGGGCCTTTCCGTTTAATCTCTGAAGGGCACGGTAATTCAGAGGTCCCGGAAAGATAGCTTGGATGGAGGAGGAAAGGAGGCCTAGAAGTCTGGCTAATTCCCGTAGGGTTAGAGATTCTTGTTTTATAACAGACCTGATCTCTTTGCGAATTTTGGCGATTTTCTTGGTGGGAAGAAGGAGAAGGCAGCTCGAGGTATCTACAGTGAAGCCGAGGAACTCCAGGGACTTGGAGGGGGTAAGGATAGATTTTTCCCTGTTTATAATGAAGCTGAGACTTTCTATAAGGTCCATGGTAGTATTGAGGTCTTTCACGAGTTGTGAATAGAGTTGGGACATGATGAGGATGTCGTCCAGATAAATGATGAGGCGAATACCCCTCTCTCTCAGAAGAGAGACGATAGTCCTCATAATCTTGGTAAAGCACCAAGGGGCAGAGGAAAGTCCGAAGGGGAGAGCTTGAAATTGGAAAAGACGCTTCTTCCAGATGAATTGGAGGAAGGGTTGGTGTTCTTGGGCCATAGGGATGGTAAAGTAAGCGTCCTTTAAGTCCAGCTTGACCAACCAATCTCCTTTCAGAAGGAGGTCCCTCAGGAGGTGAATACCCTCCATTTTGAAGTGTCTGTAAACTAGGTACTTGTTTACTTCCCGAGGATTTATGACTGGTCTCCAACCCGTTTCCTTTCTTTGAACGAGTGCTGACAAATCTTTTTGGAGACCATGAGACTTCTACAATAGCGCCTTTTTGAAGCATCGAAGAAATTTCTTCTTCGACAATCTTCTGATGGTCTTCTGAAAGGATCAAAGGTTTGGGGGTCTGTGATTGAAAGGGGAGATCTATGAAGTCTATTTTGAAACCCTGAACGGTCTCGAGAACCCAGGGGTCTTGAGTTAGAGATTCCCATATATGGTAAAAGTATTTTAGCCTGCCCCCTACCTTTGGGGGGGGAAGAAGAAGAAGGAAGAGGAAGACTTACTTTGAAGATTGGTGTTGTTGGGATTTCCACGGGATCTGTAACCTCTGTTTCGTGATCCTCTCCCTCATTGAGGATAGAATTGCAGGTTGGATGGGTAGAAACCTCTACCTGTTTCTCTGAAGGTTGAGAAGGGCCGTTGGTTGCCACGGCCGGAAGAGCGGCCCCTTCTTCCAGCCTGTCCAAAAAGGTTGGTGTTGAAGACGCGTTTCATATTTGCTTGCGCCCTGTCAAGGGCAGTAAAGATAGCGACATACTTTCCTATTGATTTGATCATGTCTTCTCCAAAGAGGAGGCCCTTAGGGTTATCAGAGGGCTCCTTTTCGGCTAGATCACCCAGCTTTGGGTTGATCTTCGTAAGGATGGTTCTCCTACTTTCAATGTTGAGGCTTGAATTTGCGTTGCCGAGAATGACGATGGCTCTTTGGCTCCAACCCCGAATGAGGTTGACGTCGAGAGGGGTGCTAGAGATGTGAGATTCTTTGGCTACGTATAAAATCCTGGTGAGGGGCCCAAGGATGTCAAGTAGGTGACCCTGGCAGCCCTTAAGGGCTTTCTCTAGACCTTTCCTTGGGTCTTTGCCCAATTTAAATAGAAATGTTATCAAGTCAGGGTCGAGGTTAGGGGTTTGAGAAACCTTGTCTTGTATGGAGGGTCTTGGGCACTTGGATTTAAGGGTGTTCCTAGTCTCTCTTTCAAGAGAATTTCTGAGCCATCTTGTAATAAATTTTGAAACATGTTCCTGAGGGAACCATTTAGAGCTATTGGGGTGGGAGATGTTGAGAGGGGAGAACATTTTTTCTCCTAGGGGGTTGAGGATAGCATTTTTAGAGGAGGAGGACGAGTCGATATCGACTGGGTTATTAAAATCAAGGTCTTCGTCGTCCAAATCCAGGACAAATTCGTCGTAGGGGTTCTTGAAACTTTCTTCCTCCTCTGAGTTAGTGTCTGCATCATTCTGAGCACTATTATAATTTGTGCCGCAAGGGACACCCATCAAATTTGTGCCGCAAGGGACACCCATCAAATCTGTGCCGCGAGGGACACCAGTAACATTTGAGGCGCAAGGGCCTCCCATCAAGTTTGAGGTGCTAGGACCTCCCAAATCAATTGAGGTGCCAAGACCTCCCATAGTGCAATCAGAAGGAGGCTCGAAGTGTTTGGACTTTTTTGTCCTTTTGTCACGAGAAGCGACGTTATCGGCGAGATCATCATGATCAAAGGTAAGGGATCTCTTAGAGGACATCACCTCTTTAAGGGTATTTAGCATGCAAGATCTCACCTCTCTTGGCAGGAAGTTTTTTAAAGATTTGTTGGCGTGATTAGGGGAGCTAGCAGTAGCGTCATCTGAGTCAAGTTCAGACATAGTAATACTTGATTATTGATAAGCTATGCTTATAATCTCCCTTGTTATGTTGGCAACAGAAAGGTTAAAAAATAAGGTGCCTTGTCTTATTTGGCAGGAGTGTGGGTTTCTTTTCACTTAAATAAATGGCCAAATAAAGTTCCCCCTTTATTCAAATTTTTTTTATGGATATGGCGTTTGGGATTAGATATGGGAAGTATAGATAGCGATCTCCGGCAGCAGCTGACGAGAGCGATGTAACTGAATCGATCGTTCGAGCTCAGCTGCTGCCAGAGAGTGTAATTAGAAGAAAGGACTTTGGCAAGCGGAGGACGCGACGGCACCATTGCTAAGGTGCATTCCTCAGCAGTGGAGACGCGCTTGCGAGGACGGAGCGAGCGCGTATCAAAAATTGCCCAAAATGAAGATTATCTCAAGGTAATTACACAAGAAAATAATTCAACAAGAATGCCGCGACATTGAGACAATGAGGGGAAAGGAGTTAATTCAAAACTCCGCGCCTCGGTGAAGCGAGTGCGGGCCCGCCGGAGAAAGAGGCACTTCGGTGAGGAAGGAAAAAGGGAAGGGTGGGGAAGACTCGACGACCATAGATTGGAAGTCGAGGGGGGGGGTGAAGGGATGGGGGAGAAAACCCAGGTTCACCTGCAAGGATTAAAGTATAAAAAACATGAAAGAAAACAGTAAAGAGTATAAAGAGTACATTTTAAAAATCTATAAACGATTAGTTTTTTTTCAAAAAGCATAATACATGTTAAAGGCAATGAAATAACAAGAGAAGGTAACTTATCTGCTTGCGAGCCGCATTTAAAAGAGGCAGTCTGTTTGCTCCTCATGCCTTTTATACCATTTGTTCACTGCGTTCTAGAATTGTTTTCTTTGTGATGTAGTGCGGCTGCTTGTGATCTGTATTAAAAGATTAATGCATCATGATAGCCTCCGGTCTTGTAATGAAATTAAATATACAATCATGGATAACCAATCATAACCACAATTTACAGCGGGACCACTTGCACTTTATCACTGATCAGCACTGGTAAAGTGCCCAGAGTTCTAAGCCCAGCTAAAATGAAATGTAGCACACAGTCCAAAACAGGAAAAACACGCCATAGATGCCAGGTCTAACAATATCCCTGCATCAAGGGTAATTATTAGTTATGAGTAGGGCCCCGGTTTTATGATACTCATTTCTAGACATTCCCTTCAGAACTTATTCATATTTATCTTTTCCTCATTTTATTGGTATTTATCCATATTTATGTTTTTTGGTCAGAGAAAGAATAAAGTTGCAACTAGAATATTTCCACATTCAGCTAATAGATAAATATCCACCCACACTTCAGTGTCTGTAGCGTTAAAGTGTGCCAAGGAGCCATATACAATACAATACACTGCATCAAAAACATTGCTTTGATGTTCTAGGACATGTGCACTTCTGCAGCTATTTAACTGCATGTAGGGCTCTTGTTGTTTTTATTATTTGAACTCATTATGCTGTCAGGGTGCACAGCTCTCTTTCTGCTGGTCATGAGTATGGACAGCACCGAAAAAGAGCATACATTTACTCAGTGCTTAATTTGAGCAGGTGCTTTCTGGTGCTCAGCACCGGCACCTTAATCCTCAGCACCGGTGCTTATAGCACCAGATAAGGACACACTCATTTGGAAGGCATGTGATTTTCCATAGAATCAGAGGATGTTGAATCACCCAGAGACTCGAACCCTGTTCCCCAGCTCCGAAATCGGCAGCTCTGGCAATTAGGCAAAGTCCTCTCCTGAATCATAAGTGCCGGGGCTCTAGTCAGGAGGCAGTTACACCAGCACATTTCACGTGTTAGCGCTGCCTCCTGAAGAGAGCCCAGGCACTTCTTATTTTACAAATTAACCACTGCATTTACTGTACGGTCTTGTCTTTAAAAAGTGAATACAGGCAGAGGAAAGTACTGTTTTCCATCTGTATCTGTGTATCAAAATGATGAAAAATGGAAATCTAGGACCCCTACATTTGTATTGCTATTATCAATACCGTAAACAGCGGAAAAAAGCACATACGACAAAGCGCTTTAGACAAATGTGTCTGTAGAACAAGAGACTAAAACTGTCACAGCTTGTCATCAGTGGGAATATTATTTGTGCACCATAAAGAATGCTTTACCTGTGCTTTAGGTTATCTATTTATCCATCATTATGATTTGTCTGCCCTTAAACTGCTTCAGTGGGGGCACAACAGAACCAAAGCTCAACAACCATTTATTTGAAAGCTATAGAATAATGATACTATTCTAAAACACTTTTAAAACCTTTAATATAGATATGCATATGTCTTATTGCTGAACTATTGATGTGATTATGCAATGATATTAAGATATGCACACATTTTGCCATGAGATAGACAGGCTGTTCTATTTATCCTCCACTATGGTTCATCCAAGGGAGCAAAGAACCCTGGCGAACACCTTTCCTCAATTGGAAGGCTCAGTGAGTTGTCCTCCATGGACTATCTTGCAGTTCATTTCCTCGTAAGGGTTCCTGGTGATCTTTACGAGTTTATCTGGCACACCATAGTGGCAAAGGAGTTTCTAAAATGTCTCTCTGTCCATACTGTCAAATGCCTTCTCATAGTTGATGAAGTTCACATAAAACTGTGAAACAAAAAACACAACGGCACAGAAGTGGAAATATTTTGAGCAAAAGGGGTTTAATTCCTGAGGTACTGTCAAAGTTTTGAAATTATCTTACTACTACAGACACCGACAATGCCTTTCAGTAGCATTCCAATCAACACGAGTGTGTTCATATGGGCACCACCAGGTCCCAGAGGATCCCCATCACCTGCAGAGCTGCAAGTGCTGCACTCAGAGATAACAGCATCAAGATTCACCAGTATGCTGAAGTAACACATCTCTACCTGAAAGTCTCCCCGCTCCAGACATCCAATACCTCAAACACTGCCTTCACCTCACTCAGAACTGGAGGACCAGCTCCAACCTGAAGCTCAACCTGACTAATAAAGACTTCCTGGTATTTGCCAAGAACAAGCAAAAAATAATATGCCTGCCGCAATGACATGATCCTTGATAGCTACGAACTCCAGCTTCCAGGGAATGTCAAGTCCCTTGGATTCACCTTGGACACCAACCTCATCCTCCTTTGCCAAAAAACAAAGACAGCCTGATATCAGATCTCTTGCAAAGAAAGTGAAACGGTTGCTTCCGTAAAGGGATTTCAAAACTGCGGTTCAAGTCCTTGTGCTCTCTCATTTGGATGGTGGTGGTGCCCTGCTCCATGGCCTTCTAGGCTCCACACTGACACCTGTTAAGGGAATAGAACATGCCACAGCAATTTTTACCCATAGTTGGAAGAAATATAACATAATACACCTTCCTGATGGAAGTCCATTTGTTAGCATTGCTGGCACACACCATATTCAAAACCAGCTGCATCATTTACAAAGCTATCATGACACCATCTCTGGTGGCTCTCGGCGCATCCGCAGCCAAGCCACCATCAGACTGAACACTAAGGGCCCAATTATGAATCTTGTGGATGCGCAACGGTGGTGGTCACCCCACTGCCCTAATACGAGATGGGCGGTGGGACCACCACAGCCCCGTCGCAGCCGCCAGGGAATTGTAATCTGGCAGGCAGCCTCACCACAGGTTTGGCAGTGCAGCAGCAGGATGGACGCGGTGCTGTACCGTCAAGCTCGTAATCGGGCCCTAAGAAGTATAGAAAAGAGATTTGGCAGCAGACCATCTCTTTCTATGTACCCAGGATCTGGAACAACACCTCTGTATCAATAAGGACCACCCCAACACTGCTGGAATTAGCAAAGAATTAAAGACACCCCGTTTAAGAACAATATATCACACTGCAGTAAGAGTTCAATACCCTTTTTCCTCTCCTATCACTCGTCGACTGTTTACTTGCCTTTGACCCTCTACAGAGCTCTGCCACCTTTTTGTCTAGGTTTGCTCGACACAAATAGCACATACATACATACATTTATCTTGTATCAACACTGCCAGATGTTAAGTACTGTCCAGTCACGAGCTTTGCTTCCCACCTGGCACTATTGTAGTTCTAGAAATAAATAAAAAAGGTTCACCTACTGAGAACAATATCAAACATAAATAGCAACAGTCCCCGCTCTCTGTGGTCTTGTTAGTTGCTTTTCAAGCCTATTGAATAATGGTGGATTATAAACAATGAGAGTCAATTTAATATATTTGTGAGTTTTAAAATAGATTTTATTTATATCTACTCGCCAAGATGGTCGAAATTAGGGTTGTCAATTACCAAGTTGTGCTATCTTTGGATGCTGCCAACAGCACTGAAGTAAGAGCGTGTGCGCAAAGTAGTGTTTTGTGCAGTTCCTTGGATCTGTGTTCTAGGGTGGCTGTATGGTTTCCCCTGGAAGCAATGATTTTGGATGTGGTTTGTACCTCATTACTCCAGGGTATCAGGATGAGTTTAGAGTCACAGTTTTAATGAGCTCTGGGTCTGTGTTGCCTTTCATAGATGAAGTGTTTCCCAGGTTCATCATTGTGATGAGCCTCATCGAGAGGCCAGATTGCTCTGCGACAAAGTCAGCAAGGGTTGTGGTTCATTGTAGAGTCTGTAGTTTTCAGGAGGTGCTGCTCCATCATCTCATCACACAAGTCTCTGTGGAGATCTGCTGCTCTTCTGATCAAGGAGGACCTGTCAATGTTGGTAGACTTTTGCTTTGCACTTGGCAGAGTAACTGCTAGTGGGGATATCAGTAACCCTGGAGGGGAAGTTACATGTTATTACATGTGGGACTTTGAGGATTCCCTTCGAAATGGGAATTACTATGGGGATTGGAAACATTGCACCTGATTCCCAAAGTTATTCCTCATTCCTCGCTCGTAGTTCACAAGGAGAGTTTGGCTGCTTTCAACAGTAGAAATCGCTGAGTGTAAAGCACCGGACCTGCAGTGTTTTGATGAGACTCATAACTTCAATTGTGCCAGTAAATTCCTCGTTCAGCCATAGTACAATTAAAAACCCACTTGTAATGAGTGTATTTATGGGGCTATTTTCAGTGCAATGCTTATAAACCACTCAACATTCAGGAGACTTAATCCATGAAGATCTGGGAATCGCATTGAGGATACTGTAGACAGCAGCATAATGCAGAATTACGCGAGGAGCGTATCCTAGCGGAATGGACCAGAGGATGCATTTTGCAGTAATAAAATAGGGCTAAACGCAACAGAACACTAACAACCATAGCCAGCAACCACTCATACGTGCTAAATTCAATTTTCTTATGCCCCTGGGGGCATAATCGCATAATTTTCAGTAATTTTGTTTCAAAAGGGTAACATAAAAATCACTCCTGTGTAATTAAAATTTCTCCAAGGCCTTCTATTATCCTTATTTAGAGTTTGGCAGACACGATTGTTTGCCAAACTCTTGGTTTGCCACTTCTATTTAGAGTCACTGCGAACCGTCATGCCTTCGCTGGCTCCACTGGTGAAACTCTTTAACTGGCTGCCTGAATGATATCAGGCAATTAGTAAAAATACCTCAGTCCGCCCCTCCTATTCAGAGGGAATGTTCTAATATATCTGAGCAATGAAGATTTCAGTATAATATGAGCACTACGTAGCCTGCTGACGGTTCAGTGGCAATGTGAAATATTTTGCTTAAATAAAGTTCTATGCAACTTGGTTGGCAGTTCCCTTAGGCCACAATATTATGGTTTGTTATGTTAAGTGTACTTGAAAAGTGTGCATCTCACTTGGGAGGGTTTTCTGCTGCCAATGATGGACAGGGGTTGTTGCTTGATTGAGTTGTTTCTATGTGAAGATCCTCGTTTTCTGTTTTTGCCTGAATTCTAGGGTTGAGCTGGTGGCTCTAATGTCTGGCTCTGCGGATGTGTAGACAGTGGTGAACTGGAGGTTAGCTGAGCGGAGGTGTCTGGTGGGTGGGTGGAAGTTGGTGTGCCTGTTGAGGTAGGTTGGCCCTAAGTTGTATAGTGCTTTGTATGTCTCTTGTGTATGAGGAGCCAATGGACGTCTGTGAGGTGGGTGGACATGTGGTTGCATGGAGGGAGGTTGAGTGTGAGTGTGGCTGTAGTATTCTGGGTGATTTGGGTGGAGATTGCAATATAGAGTGCATTTGCCTAGTTTTGCTTGCTGGTGATAAGTGCTTGTATGATTGGCCTGCTTGTGTCAAGGAGAAACCATTTGAAGATTTTCATGAGGGTCTTGCGGGTGTGGAGGCAGGAGTTCACCTGGTGGACATTGAAAGTTTGTTGTTGAATAAGAATCCCCGATTCCTGACTTGGCTGGTAGGGGCGGGTCTGGGTCCAAGTTTGGTTGGCCAGCTGGCCAAGGAGCAGAGAACAAAGTGCTTAAAAAAAAAACTACTTCCGTCTTATCCGAAGTTGGGTTAAGGCAGTTTGATTTTATCCAGAGGGTTACTTATGACATGAACTTGATGAACTTTTTTTAGGTCCTGGGGTGTCCTTGGAAAGAGAGAGGATGAGCTGTGTGCCATCAAAGTATGAGTATATGTGGATTCCAAAGGTTTGCGTGATGTTGGCCAATGGGGCCATGTAGTGAATGAAGAGAGTGGAGATGAGTGAAAATCTCCGAGGGACTCTGCAGATCAGTTGGTTGGTTCACAGATGTAAGTCATAGGCTGACTTTCTGTGTGCATCCTGTGAGGAAGGAGCTGTTCCACTGAAGAGCTGTACCCCAGATTCCTGATTTGTGGAGGCATTGGATGAGGATTGGGTGGGAGACAGAGCCAAAAGCCGCAGGGAAGTCAAGGTAGAAGAGGGCTGCAGTTTCGCCTGCTTCCATGATGTTCTGAATATTGTCAGTGGAGGAGATGAGAACTATTTAGGTCCTGTGATTTGGTCTCAAGCCTGATTGGGATGGGTTTTGGAAGTGAAGTTCGTCTAGGTGGTTTGCAAGTTAATGCATTATTTGTTACCAGGTTTTTCCATGTCTTTTGCTGGGTAGGGTAGCAACGAGATGGGTCTGTAGTTAGCTGGTGAGGATGGATCTGCTGTGGGTTTCTTTAGAAGTGGCAGAATGGGTGGATACTGAAGTGTTTACAGCGGGGATCTGGGGAGATGGCCGTGGTAAAGGAGTCATTGAGAATCGGGGTTAGGGCAGTGAAGATGGGCTTGAGGCCACTTGAGAAGCAGAAGTGTGCCCACGGGTCTGTAGGGGATCCTGAGTGGATTGATTGCATGGCAGTGGCGCTTTCCGTGAGCGTGATGGTGGGCCTGCAGGTCAGAATGGTTCAAAGGGTGCTGCTGTTGTCTTCAAGCAGTGCTGCCATAGTGTCAGGGATTGGTTGTGATGCAAAATTGTTGTAGATAGTGCTTATCACGTATCAGAAGAAAAGTGTAAGCTGGAAGCAGAGATCCTCAGAGTGGGGTGGTGGTGGAGCTGGAGAAAGGCATGGTGAATTCCTCTCCAATGGAGAAGTTTCTTTGAACTGTTGCCGCTGTGTTATATTTATTCTGTGAGAGATATGCGCTTGGTGGCTTTCAATTGTTGTTCGTATTGTAGGAGGACTAATTTGAAGGTTTGCTTGTCAAAGTCCTGTGGGAGATTGTCCATCTGTACTCAAGCTGCTTGCATAGATGTTACACCAGTGCCTTTAAGGTCTGTTTTTTTTGTGAAGGTGAGTGTGAGAAAGTGCCATCTTTATTGCATGGTATGCCCTCACTTTTTGCCGAATTACTGATGTACTTTGACTGAGTGTGCCCTGGGCTCCTGCCAATCAGGTGCCCAGGGCCTGTGTTCCTTCCCTAAAACTGCATTGAAGCCTAAACCCAATTGGCATCTCTGGCCACATGTCAGCCCCTGGTAAATGGTACCACAGGTGCCCAGGGCACTGTGACCATAGAAGGCCCCTAAGGGATGCAGCACTTATTGTGCCACCCTTAGGGTCCCTGTACCCTGACACACACACTGCCTTTGCAGGCTGAGTGTCTTGGTGCAGAACAAAACAGAGAGTCGACATGGCACACATCCCTGTGTGCCCTGCCCACAAACACACTGCCCTGGCATACCTCAGTGACCCCTCTAGCTGGGTGCACTATGCCAGTGGTGAGGGTACAGGTGCATGAGCCCTGTACCCCTACTGTACCCAGGTCCATTCCTGGGCACTATAAGTGCGGTGCTGCCATTAAGAGTATATGGTGCTGGGAGGTCGTCATCACAAACTTAGCTACACTGAAGACTGAGAAGTTTGGTATCAAACTTCTCAGCACATCAAACCCACACTGATGCTAGTGTGGGATTTAATGCAAGATGCACAACAGAGGGCATCTTAGAGATGCCCCCTGAACCTAACCAACAACCAGCATCCTGCCTGAGAGGCTGCCTAGGCTGCCACCCAGCAGACATGTTGCTGGGCCCCTGGGTAGAGAGCCATACGCTCTCGTGGGTCTGCAACAATGCACATCCTGGGCGAGGTGCTAGGTCTCCTCCCCCAGGATGGGCAGGGGAAGCTTCAAAGGCATGCTGCCTTTGGGAGCTTCTCCAGGCCACTTGCTGTACCCAGCAACTGGCCCCCACCGGTTCTGACCCCCACTCTGGCGGGAAGATCGGCGGGAAAACCTAAGTGAGGAAAGGGGGTGTGCCAGCCTCTGCCAACCCTACCCCTCAGGTGGGGGAGGCGAGGTGAAGCACAAATCCGGGCTCTCGCCATCTTGAGGATGGGGAGCCCTACCCAATCAGGACTAGGCTCCTGCCCCCCTCCCACTGGAGAGTGGCAGGCTTGGGGGTGTAGGGGTGTACCCACCCCAGGGAAGGGACCCATTGGTCCCTGACCTCTACCTACCTGTAACACCCCAAAATTTAGTATGTAGGGGCACCCTGAACCTTCCTTCCTCAGATCCTGAATCCGAAACAAGAAAGAAGAACAAGAAGAAAGAAGACCTGCCGTGCAGCTACTAACAAGAGGACGACACCAACTGACTTGGCCCCAGCCCTATAGGCCTGTCGACCCTCAAACCTGCTCCTGCTAAATCCCGGTGTCTCCAGTGGTCAGCAACCTCGAAAACCCTGGAGGACCTGACTGCCTTGCTCCTCTACCAAGACTGGGACTCCCACAAGCAGTGGTCCTGCTCAAAAACAAGCAACAACCCCTGGTGCCAGCCAGGAACCGCGAATCCAGCACACTCTGCACCTGCTGAGCCCGGCCTGTGCCTGAGTGAACAAAGACCCCGAGGACGTCCCCCTGGCGACTGTGACCAAGAATCCAGCACCCAAGGACGCTCCTCGATGCTCCTGATGACGCCTGCAGCCTCAGAACCAGAGACCCCTCCAACCGCGACCAGCAGAGGGTAAGATTTCCCAAGGCGAAAAGACACCCCTGCACCCGGCGCCCTGCAGCCCCCTGTGCCCAGCTCCTGGGTGCCTACCTAACCTACAGCTTCCCAACTTGCCTTTCGAAATGGTGGTCGCACCTGAAGAATCTCCGTCCCCGAGCTTGCAGCCTTTGTTCATCTTGCAGCTTCTCTATTGAAATACATTGAGCGCCCGACGACTCAAAAGCACCCTGCACGCAGCCGCCTGAGTCCCCCTGGAAGTGCAACATCTATACTATCTTACTTCCCCACTTGCCCTGTGTGAGTGACCAGGAGCCCAGCTCCCACAGCCGCATGTCCTGCCTGCTAGCAGCCACCAACCAAGGTCCCCTGCCCGCCATAGGCTAACATTGGGCCTCTCTCTGCACCTGGCTGCCCCTGTGCTGCTGAGGGTGTAACAACTGTACCTACCTGACCCTGGGAGACCCCTGAGTCTATGCCCAGGACCTTAACTCTGCCAGTCGAGTACTTACCTGAAAGCCGATAACCTACATTTTTTCCATAGGGTAACATTGACTGGTTTCACATGGAAATTCTTCTAAGTGTTGAGTTTTGAAACTTTAAAATATTCACTAAAAATCAGCCGATCAACGAAAACGAATTTACTCACCTGTTATCAGGAGAGATCCCAGTGCTGGATCTTGGTGCCCAGCACTGACCCTGAAAAGTAATTATAACTGTACTTACCGATAACTTGATTTTCCTCCATAGGATAACATTGCCTGGTTTTTGCCAGAAATTCTTCTCTGTGTCAATTTTTGAAACACAAATATTCCTTAAAAATCGCCTGTGTAACAAAAACGATTTCAGTGTTTACAGGAAATGCACAAGGGCTGAATCCAGGACCGAACCCTGAGTAAGTAAATCATACGCAAAGTAATTGAAATTGCATTTACTTAAAACTTCCCATTGAGCTCAATGTTAAAATTGTGTTTAACTTGTGTTGCCTCTTGCAACAACTGTAACTATTGCATTTAAAAGTCTATTGCTTATTGAAAGTATTTATCTAAAGCATCTCATTCTGAGAAAGTATTTTGATACCTACTTGTGGTTCTAAAATAAAACAACTATATCTTTTGATGCAAAACAATTGGCCTAGAGTTCAGTTCTTGAGTGTGTGAGACCATTTGCTGACTGAGTGTGCGCAACAAATGCTTTACACTGTCCTCTGATACTGCCTTACTGCTCGACCAAGCTACCACTTTAGAGCGTAAGGTTATATCTAACTTTAGCCTCTGCCAAACCTCTGGGGACTGTGGACTCTGTGCACACTGAACCTTACGTTGGTGCAGTATATACAGAGCCACTTTCTTACAGTGAGGGATTGGGGGAGTGAAAAGAAAGAGGAAAAAGCAGCAGAAAGAGCTAAAAAAAAAGGAGAGACATCAAAAGTGTTTGCGAGAGAAGGGTGGAAGTAAAGGGAAAAAAAGAAGAGTGGCAAGAGAAGAAAGAGAGTGAGTGAAAAAAAGTGGTCCCAGTAAGGCTGGGACTCAGGAGCAGCGGAACAGCAAAGAGGTGTCCGAAAGGACTGTGCCTGGATGGCGACCAGGTAAGGAAGTCACAGGGGACCAAGCAACTCCTTCATAGCTCCAATCAGCTGGCGCTCAGTGGCACTGGCATCTCTGTTGCCATTCCTGTTAAACATGGCATTGAAATGACATGGTGCCCTCCGCAGGCAGTGCTTTCAGATGAGCACATATGGCGCCCATTAGCTGTCCTATATTTATCTGAGCGGTATGTTTTATCACGCATTAAGAACCTTTCACACTATCTACAGTGATTAACATACACACGCCTTCTAAAGGAACCTTGATAGGGGTCACGCCGCACCTTGTCTTCAAACAAAGGCATCGGCTTGTAAAAGAAATTCTCAAACAATAAAGAATGCCCAGAAGCAGAAGCAACAATCATTACGAGGAAATATCAGTGCGGGTCACTTTAGGACCGCCAATTATTCTGTATGCGCAGCACAGCAACACGCGCTGCACCACCACGGGTCTCTATTCTTCCCTGCGTGTCCTTTGTTCTGCTTTTAGTCACAAACAAACAGGGTCCGCCTGAGCCCTCCATTAAACATAAATAGCCCCGGGCGCAGCTTCCGCAATCCCTGCGCGCGCCTCCCTTGCTTTCGATCGTGACGATCACTTTGAATAATGGCGGGTTATAAGCAATCACACACAATGCCACCCATGCATGCATTAGTTTTAATTGTTGTGCTTACATCTTCCGGCATATCGGGTCCAAAATACCATGTTCGGTTGAACCCCATTAAATGCTGATGGATCAATGGCACAGGAGTGGGGGAAGGGGGGGGGGGGGGAGGGAGGGTGCGCACCAAGCAGTGGTTCGCCCGGATCACGTGCTCCGCATTCTAGATTTCCTCTCACAATGGTAATTTTGGAGGTTGGACTTCAATTTGAGTTTTGATTCCTACTTTATTTATTTCTTGGCCTGGGTTATGTTGTCAGTTGCTTCAATTCAATTAAGATCAAGGAGAAGACCAATTTTTAAAATAGTTATTAATTCAGTAAATGTATTTATTTAGTTTATTTAGGAGTTTTACAATAGGGGGAATAATGCTTTGAATTAGGTTCGGAGCGGCTGTTCTGCAATCCCAGCCCCTTCAAGTCTGGAAGGCAGCTCCGTGTTCTTTAGTTTCCTGAAACATTTGTCATTTGGTTCCAGTGGCGGGCGGTCATTTTAACAGGGAGTGGGGCAGACGTGCCACACATATAAAATATCTCACACCCATGCATTCACAAATGTGCACAGACACACTCATTCACAGCACACACTCACAAATTCACACATGTCCTGCAGTTCTGGGAGAGGAATGCCTCGGAGGTCTCAGTAGGGCTGGGACTGCTGCCTTCCCTCATTGGCTTTAGTCCCACACTCATCGCAGAGAGGGATGGATTCAGTGACAGTTGCTGACCCCACCCCACCCCACCCCACTCTGTGATGAGGTGACATTGATTGACACTCAGCCCTGGCCAATTCTTGGCTTAAAACTGAAGCACCCAGGTCCAAGGCACTCGATGGCGCTCCCCCTCATCATGAGGGGGAGGACCTCGAGGCACTTTTCCCAGGCTGAGAAGGTCAGGCTGTGAAATCCTAAGCCTAGCAAAGTTCATTTCAGGTAGCCAGGAGCCTGCGCATTGAGCACATGTCTGGCTGCCTCACCCAAACAAGAAGAGTGTCTGTCAGGCTGACCTTTGCTCAGCCTGACAGACACTTCCTCTGTGGAAAAAGGCGAGGGGCCATGTTCCCTTCACCCGTGTGACTGTTTGGTTCTCTTCTCAAGGAGGGCATTCCAGAGTCTTGGGCCTTATGCTTCGAGGGATCGGCCTCTGTCTGTCAAGAGCTTGAACAGTTACTGCATTAGGTTAGCTGCTGATGAGCGGTGGTTTTTGGCTGGTGTGGTGGAGCATGGAGCTAGCTTTTGCAAGCATTTGAGCCTTTTTTTCCATGATTTGTTCATGGTACAAAGGACCTTGAATCGCATCCTGGATTCAATGTCAGCAATGTGAGAGTTTTCAGGTCACGCTTGATTTGTTCCTACGTACCTAGCTTACGGCGCATTCTGACTGCATGGCTTTGTCGTTGTTGTAGCATTACAATAAGCAATTAAGGCAAGCCAGTGTAAATGATGTTACAACTGTACAGATGGGACATGGGGGTTTGGTGAGTTCTACCTAAAGATGGTTTGACATAATGAGCATTTTGGGTAGTATGGATCCAGCAAGTATTCAAAATTTCTAGCTTGAGAGATGGTGTAGTGCAATGAGCTCACATTCCCCATTATGATGATTTCAGTCTTCGTTCTGTTCATACAAAGAAAACTCTTTCCAGTGTGGGATTTAGTCCAAACATGAGGTATTGGTATAAGAATTGTTTCAGTTGTTGTTTAATCAGAAGCAAATTTGGGTGTTGTCTGCGTGCATTCGGGAATGTACATGGTATTATTGAGGAGCTCTGTCAAGGAGCATATACAGGTCTTAAACAAAAGGCATGGAATGTAAGAACTCTAGAAATGTCACTATGTACCAGGAGAGTTACAAATTCATCTCTTCCAAATCTGATATTTTTTGACTGGTGTTTGGATGAAATGACTGGACCCAAAATATGGCAGTGATTACTAGTCTGACTCTCTTCTGGACCTACCTAAAAGAATCTTGTGGTCTACGGTACTGTGTACCACAGACATGTCAAGGAGTTTTAGAGTTATTTTCTTGTCTTCATCCATATAGGGGCCGATTCCGGTTGGAGGGGCTCCGACCGACGGTCGGAGCCCTTCCAACCGATTCGGATCATGTCGGCCGGGTTCCTTTCCGACCGAGCCATTCTGATGAGCTCGGTCGGGAAGGAATCCGACATGGATTTCCGGATTGCGGACGACAGGCTCGGAGAGCCCGTCCGCCGTCCGGAAATCTCCCAGTACTCCCCCGGCCACCTCTTTGCGACTGAGGGAGTACGATGGCAGTTTTTCACTGCCTTTTCGTTCCGGTTTTTCCAGCACGAAAAGGCAGTGGGAAACTGTCTTTGGGGGCCCCAAGTAGAGCCCCCATGGGTGCGAGGCTGCCGTATGCCGTCCTGGGGGCACCTATGGCGCCCCTCTGTGGATCCCTGCACCCGGTGGCAGGCACCTTGGGGTGCCGCCCACAGGGTGCAGGGATGAACTGCACCCCTGCTTTCCACGATGCAGGCATGCATTCCACTCGGAATGCATGCTTGCATTGTGTTGGATACGAGTGTGACCGAAACCTGTTCGGTCGCGTCGTACTAGCAGGGCCGTAACCGACGACAGCAGGTCGGTTGGTTACTGCTCTTGCCCGATGTCAGACGGACCTTAGTCCGTCCGACATCGGAATCGGCCCCTGAGAAGAGAAGCTCCTCCTTTATGTCAGCTATGGCTGCTTTAGTACCTCCTCTTGATCTAAACCAGCCTAGTAATCGTGGATAAGTTATCCCAATTATATGTGCTCTTGGAGCTGTCACATGAAAATCCTTTTCCAATATAGCAGAGGAAAGCAAGAATGAACATAGTCTACAGTTAGCCAAGCTCTTGGAACCTGCTTGTTGTTTTTTTTCAAAGCAGCATGATAATGGTGTGTTTAGATGGCTGAATATAAATGTTGATCAAAAGGAGTCATTAATCAATTTTGTAATGTCCAATGCTAAAGCAAGCAGGAGTTGTTTAAGGCTGTCGCCTGGGCATAGATCTGTGTGCAAGTAAGACACTTATGTTTTGGTAATAGTCTCAAAGAGCTCTATAACGGAGGGAAGGTGGAAGGGTGTGGAGTACTGGGAAAGGACCTCTGTGTTTTGTACATCAAGCACTGCTCTTCGCGTGCATTTAATCCTCAACTTCTAGTCTTGTCCTTTTGTGTCACATTAGACTAATAAGGGTAGTGGTTAAATTGGTTGCCGATGCTGTCAGCAAATGCCCTGAACTGTAAGTGTTCTAACCAAATATCAGGGAAAGAATACAGTGGGACACAAATAGCCTGTCTTAAATATTGTAATGTCAACAATATTGTGGTTCAGAATGTTGTACGTAAGGTTATACTTTAAAAAAATATTTTTAAAAATATTGTTATGAGCTATCATCATAATTTTAAGTGTATTTTCTTCGTTTTTGTTTTAATTTAATTTATTTGTTTTAAAATTGCTTTTTTAAAAATAATAATTTGGAGCAGGATATTGGGTTCAAAGGGAAGAGGGTGGGTAGTAATGTAAAACTTGCATTTTTATTAAGGTTTGTTATGTTTTACATTTGTGTTTTGTTCATTTATTATATTTCTAGATATTATTCTAATAAAACATTTTTAAAAGTTGATATAAATATATATACATCTTTGTTTTTGTTTTTTATTATGTAACATTTCAATTTTACATTTAATACTGTTAAAAAATGAGTTATTAGATTGTGATATTTTTCAAATCATTTTAAATTTTGATTATATTTTAATCTAAAGTTTTTGGTTTCTTTTTCATTTATATTAGTTTAAATGATAGTGATTTAATTATTTTAAATACATACATTAATTGGTTTTATATTAAGGTTTTTGTAATTATTTTACACAGGAAATTTCTAATTAATGTTATAATTTAAAAATTGTTATAGTGTTTTTAAATATATTTTTTGATTACATATTTATAGTAAATAATGTATATGTTCCTAATTTTATGGTAGTTATCTCAATTTTTTAAATTTTGTTATAAAATGTAGGTGGGGTAATTAAAATGGATATCTGTAATGGGATTTCCTTGTGTAAAATACAGATCATAAATTGGTGGTATTCATTAATTTTTAAAATTTTAAGTACAGCATTTTCCTTAATATTTTAAGCAGGGAGTGAGAATAGTATATTTGAACCCTCCAAAGCTCAACATTTCCCTAACGTGGTTATGTTTGGATTGGGCATATTAAATTTGCAACTTCAAAGTCTAACTCTTTCCCCAATGTGGTCAAACCTTGAGTGGGAATAAAGAATCTGACCCTTCTGAAATGTAACAGTCCACTTTCTTCAATGTGGTCAAGTTTGGAGTAGAAATTGTAAAAGTGACCAAAGTCCAACACTTTCCTCCATGAGGTTAAATTTGGAAGAGGAAAAGTAAATTTGATCCCTTCAAAGTCCAATTCTTCTTTAATGTAACCACACTTGGCGTGAGAATAGTAACCCTGAACTTCCTCAAAGTCCAACACTTTCTCCAATGTGGTTTAGTTTGGAGTGGGAATAAAAAATTAGAAGCACCCATAGCCCAACACGTTCCCCAAGGTGGTTATGTCTGGAATGAATCGCACATTTGAAACACTCAAGGTCCAACACGTTTTCCAATGTGGTTCAGTTGGAAGTATATATATATATATATATATATATATATATATATATATATATATATATATATATATATATATATATATATATATATAATCTACTGGCGATCGCCAGTAGATAGTTATAGTTAGGATCGTGTTTCCATAGGAAATCTCAAAATTATATTTTGAATAACTTTGGCGCCGGTTGACGAATCCTCGCGAAATTTTCAAAACTAATGGGGCGCTCCGCTCAGCTCCTACCCTGAAAGTCTCGGGGTGATTCGTCAAGCGGGGGCCAAGAAAAAGGGGGGTCCCAAAACGCGTTTTCCCCATGCATTTTTCCATAGGACCTTTAGTCGCAGCTACAGCCCGAACGGCTGAACAGAATTACGTGAAATTTGGCAGAGAGGTAGCCATAAGGTCAAGGAAGTGCCTTTTGCAGGTCTGGTGTAAATCTGTTCAGTATTTCCTGTGAAATTAGCATTTAAAAGCATATCAATATCTATACGCGCACCGTGCGCGCACTGTGCACGCACCCTGCCGTGCGCGAGCGCAATTCTGATTGGTTGTTAGATGTCGGTAAACATTCGAATCAATCAAAACCAGGAAGTGTCGGCCGCCATTTTGTCTCTCGCAGTCTGAGGGGGTGAAAAAAAAGGTGGAGAACGTGAAAAGGGGGCAGAGTGGACAGTTCCTGACCCCCTAGCCTTGGTCAGGGGGTCACAGAAGGACCCCCAAGGGTATGTGACGTCATCAGAAGTGCATTGCGGGGGCGCGAGTTATAGTTAGCTGAACTAACGATAACGGGGGAATTGCTAGGGTTTTGTATGAGGGAAATGTCCAGCTAACTATAACGCCCCTGAAACCTATGTTTTTTTTAGTGAATATATATATATATATATATATATACACACATATATATATATATATATATGTATATATATATATATATATATATATATATATATATATAAACATATATATATATATATACATATATATATATATATATATATATATATACAACTTTACAAGCACACAGCACACTACATGGTCCAGCATGCCTGTAATTCTGCCGAACGAGGCACCCACCAGGGGGCAATAACTTTATAAATTGGCAATTATCGGCGCAGTATGCTGTTTGTTTCAAAACGCTACGGCTTCCCTCAGATGAAGGTCAAAGATGACCGAAATGCATAAGGAAATGCCATGGAAATAAATGCTTATAATCACCGGAAGGAGTGCGGCTCATTTCTTTCTGTTGCAGAGAGGCTTGCTTGATGTATTCACGGCGTGGTCCAGCCCAGAGCAACGCACCGCCTTCAAAGAGCGCCAAACACTACTCGAAAATGGACCGTATTTGTGGACGTGGAAAACACATAGAGTAGTTGGTGCCGCCAAGGACTGGACTTTGGTTTGGACCCCAACATCGCAAAAAAATAAATGTATGGGGATTCCGGTGCAGGTAAAGGCAGAATGAATTTCCTACAACATCGCCCATTGCAAGGCAACAACTTTGCAAGCACACAGCGCACTACATGGTCCAGCATGCCTGTAATTCTGCCGAACGAGGCACCCACCAGGGGGCAATAACTTTATAAATTGGCAATTATCGGCGCAGTACGCTGTTTGTTTCAAAACGCTACGGCTTCCCTCAGATGAAGGTCAAAGATGACCGAAATGCATAAGGAAATGCCATGGAAATAAATGCTTATAATCACCGGAAGGAGTGCGGCTCATTTCTTTCTGTTGCAGAGAGGCTTGCTTGATATATAAATATATATATATATATATTTCCTAAACATCTCCTTGAATATATATTTTTATTGTGCATTATTTTTAAATAATCACAACTGTTTTTTGGATTTTTCTATTTCTAAGAAAGTACTTTTTCATTTTTGACTAATTCTAATTTCACATATGCGATAGTAGTTGGGTGCATACATTTTTACTTGCAGTTATACTATTTATTAACATGTTGTATAGTAAATGTTAATAAACATGTAATTCTTAATATTACTTACGTTTATTAATCATTGTTACATATAAAAAGTACTGAATTTTTATTTATTTATTAGTGATTGTTTATATTTTTAAATATAAAACAATTGCACTCTTTTTTTAAAATAGGAGTTTTTTTACCATTATTAACAAGGTATTTATTATTGTATAAAGATTTGTAAATTAAACACACAACCTGTCCAGAGGAGCGGCTAGGTTTCGATCATAGAAGAGTTGGGGGTCCAGAGTTATGAAGACTCCAAGGTACCGAAAGCCCTCAAGGGCCACCTCTACTTTGCAGCCCGGGGTAGCCGGGGAACCAGGCCCCAAAGGACAAATAGTACCGACTTGCTCCAGTTGATCGCATACCCAGAGTATTTCCCAAAGTTTGTGAATATATTTAAAACACTGTGTATGGACTTATATGGGGAGGCTAGATGTAACAGGATATCATCGGCATATAATGATATTCGGTCATCATGTCCTTCCGCTCATTTCTACCCTCTCAGCATTAAATCACTTCTCACCCAGGAAGCCAGTGGTTCCAACATCAGGTAGAAGATTAAGGGGGAGAGGGAACAACCCTGTCTAGTGCCTCTTTTTAGTGAAAATATTCGTGACGTATGGTTATTTACCCACACTTGGCCCCGTAGACCCGTGTACAACAGCTTTACCCAGCCCAGAAATTTCAGGCCGAAGCCCAGACTTTTCAGGACTTCAAACAGATATGGCTATTCGATAAAGTCGAACGCCATTGAGGCATCGAGGGTTAGTACCACTGCGTCTTCCTCTATATACTTGCGGCGCGCAAGAACGTTGTGAAGGTGTTGGATATTTAACGCAGTATTCCTCCCTGGCATAAAGCCAGATTGGTCGGGATGGACCAATGATGGAATTACCGAGAGCGGGCATGAGGCCAGCAATTTCGCAAGGATTTTCGCTTCGGCGTTGATTAAAGGAATCGGCCGGTAAGAGCAGCAGTCTTCGGCGGGTTTCCCTGGCTTGTGCATAACTGCTATCGATGCCAGTCTCTGGTCTTCTGGCAGAATACCTTTCTCATAACTTTCGTCATACATGGCCCGCAGGTGAGGCGCGGCTTGGGAGACAACCGCTTTCAGAAATTCTATAGGTATCCCATTTGACCCCATCGCTTTCCCTGACTGGATACTGTTAATGGCCTTTCGAATTTCGTCATCAGTGAGCTCCACGTCTAGAGAGTCTCTGTCAGTATCTGAGAGTGTAGGTAAATAAATATCTGCTAACCGTTGGCGGAAGTCTTCTGCCATGTATGTGGTTGAGGGGGTGTAGATTTGTTCTAAGTGATCAGCAAATGAGTCCGCTATGTCTTGCGGGTTTGAGATCTGTGTCTCGTCCTTGAGGGTCAGCCTGGGTACCCATCTCTCCCCCTGTTCCCTCTTCTCCAACCAGGCCAGTAGTTTGCCCGCCCTATCCCCCAATTCATATAACTTGTGTTGAGTGTGTAGGAGTTTGGTCCTCATATGTTCCCTCACTGAAATCCTGTATTCTGACTGTTTGAGCATTAGGCAATATGTAACCGCTTCTGAGGGAGCATTGATACTTTCCTCCTCCAGCTTTTGGAATTCACTTTCCAATTGTGTGAGCTGTTGCCGTCTTTTTTTTGCTATATCCCACTTTTAGTACCAGTGCCTGTCCTTTCAGTACCGCCTCCCACATGGTCTGCGCTGAGTCTACTGACCCAACCTTTTCTTTAAAGTAGTTACCGGTCTGTGTGAGTAGCTCCTCTTTGATAGCTGGGATTTTAAGCAGCCATGGACTGAGAAGTATGGTGGCCCATGGACGGTGGCTAAAGTATGTATGATCAACCCACACCGGGGAGTGGTCCGAGATACCCCTCGGTAGAGTGTGAGGATATCGAAAGTGGGCAATTGCTGCAGAGTGTGTTAAAAATATTTAATGCGGGATGAGCATGTGAGTAGTAGGTGTATTGGGTTCCGTCTGGCTGTAACGATCGCCATACATCAGTTAACCCAATAGCTGTTGTAAACTCCTGCATGCGTGTATGGGGTCATGTCGATGGTCGTTGTGGATTTCTATCCTTTTGGTCATCCATTGTCATATTGACGTCACCCCCCCAAGATCAGGGTGCCCATGGGGGGGGTCTGCTATTATCTTCCCCAGGTCTACCAGCGCTTCTTTACCTAGTGCCAGCGGGAGGTATACCGAAACCACATTGAGTGCTTTCCCCTCCCATTGCGCCTCTAGAACCGCAAATCTGCCCCATGGATCCGCCCAGGTGCGCGTCAGTGTGAGTGCTAGATTTTTTAAAACTAGGATACCTGCCCCCCGGGATCCTGAAGTGTATTCTGCATGTATCAGGAGCTTGTATCCCCACCGTGTGAGGGCTTTGCATTTGTTGCCTACTAAGTGTGTCTCCTGCAGCAATACTAGGTCAGGGGCCTGTCTTTTAAGATAGTGTTGCACTATGCCCCGTTTAATTTTGTCCCCCATCCCATTCAGGTTTCAGGTTAGCACGGAGAGTGATGTTTCTATCCTAGCCTCTGTCATATTTGAAGTGGGTAAAAAGACAGGAGCACTCAAAGTTAACCCACGGCTCATCTCTTGTGTCACTCTGTCTTGGTCTCCCATACATGCATTTGCCCAGACAGTTTGTCGTACAAACAACAGCAAGATCCGCGACTTTCCTCCCTTTGAAGCTAGTAGCGATGGCCGAAATTAGGTATGACTTTTTACACTTTGTGACTTGTGAACACATATAAACCTGCATCCCCAATCCCCCCTCCCACAACGCCTGAGCTTCACCCCTCCCTTCCCCCCTGCCAGTGGATTTCGAACTACCCACACCCCAACTAGGGAGAGTGCCTATTTCCCCCCCCCCCCAAAATACTAGTAGGGGCTGGCAGTCAGCCCACCCTCCACCGCCCTAACCTAACATTACATAGCGTTTCATTGCATCTGAGGGTTTGCATCCGGCCCCCCCTTAAATCCGAGCTCGTCCCTTTATTTCACAACCATGCTTGGGCAGACGGCAGAGACCCCAAATCACTGAATGCCCAAACCCTTTAGTTAAGAGGATGGTCCAGTGAGTCCCTCTTTAATCCCCCCCTGCCCGCCCGCCATCTCGTAGTCACTTATCTGCGACCAGTTCGTCTCTGTCCCAGTTCTGGAAGCCTTCTTTTCAACTGCATGTTGTCTCTCCCATCCCCGGCTGGGATGTATCTTCGCCCAACTCAGTCCCCTGGGTGGATCTGTTTGATCTGTGTCCGCCATTGCATTCTTTGCGTGGTTTTTCAACTCTGCGCCATCCCTCCAGCCATTCCCAAGCGTCCTCCGGTGAGGAGAAGAACAACGTCTTACCCCCAGATTCTATGCGGAGTTTTGCTGGGAAGAGAATGGAGTATTTCACTTTCCTGTCCCGCAGCTCCCTTTTCACTGCTAGAAAAGCTGCAACGCTGGGCTTCAACTTTGGTGGTAAAGTCAGGGAAGAACGTGACCACACTGTTTTCCAATTTGAGCAGAGGATTGGCCCGTGCCTTTTGAAGTATCATGTCTCGGTCTCTTTAGTTAAAGACACGGGCGATGAGTGGTCGTGGGGGAGCCCCTGGTTTCGGTCTCCCTCCCGGGACACAATGGGCCCTCTTAATGGAGAAGTAGCTCGAGAGCCTTTTAGGCTGTAGGTGCTTCAGGATCAAATCCTCTACAAAAAGGTCCGCTGCTGGCCCTTCCGCTCGCTCCGTCACACCAAGGATAAGTATATTGTTCCTACATGCTCTGCCTTCATACTCATCCAGTTGTCTTTCCGTCGTGGTGTGTTGTTCTAGAAGTGTGCACACTTGTTGTTGGAGCTGGGAAGTGTCTTTCTGCAGTTCAGTTTTTGTATCTTCCAGGTCTTTCACATTAGTGTCCATTTTACGAAGATCCACTCGGATGAGGGATGCTTCTATGTTCACCGAGTCAATGCGGGCCTCCAGGGAGGTACGCACCACGGTGATTGCTTCCATTATGTGATGGAGCGTGAGATCTTGCTGCGGTTGTTTTGTTTATCTGGGGCTTCCAATTGTGCCGTGTCCTGCCCCTCCCCTGCTTTATTCCAGGCGAATTTGGCCAGTTTGTTTTGGGCTGTTGTTTTGGGCCCCCTTCCACTTGCCGTTTTCTGCCTTTGCTGTGGCGATTCGCGGATGTCCTCCGAGACCAGCCCCGGTAGTCCCCGCCGCCTGCCCGGGGGGGGTGTGATTGGATTTTTGATATGGACCATCTATTGTGTATGCTTGACTAAATAGCGGAGGGCACAATTAAAAACTGCCATCCATCATCTGTGTTATCTTGAGTTAGGATTAGTAAATTGCTATTGGGAGTAAAAATAATAATTGTGTTATTGTTATTGCGGCTTACATATAGTAAAAAGGTGCATTTTTAATTGCGATTAGTAAGTGTTGGGGTGTATCTATATTGTCATATATATTGGGTCCTACCAGTGTTTCCTACATTATAGGCTCTACTTGTATTTCTCTGTCTGTTCTCTGTGTTCTGCCAATTACTCTTTTTAGGGTTGGTATGTCATTGAATTGGCATTTTGCTTTGTCTGGAATGTTTCGTATGTTATATTTTTTATATAAACTTTTAGTTTTTGCAATTCATACCAACATTACAGTAATGACACCTCTCATATTAGAGAAGTAGTAATCCCTTTCGAATGTACATTCAGTATGCTTACCTTGGTTCTCTTCACTCTATTCCATATATACATAGGGGTCCTCAGCATGTATTGCTGCTTTTTTTTGCGCATATACGTTAGATATTGCTCCCAAAAATCATGTGGGTAAGCCTTCTGGTGTGCCAGTTCGGAACATTTATCGATCATTGTGCTGCAGTACACCATGTCCTTGAGCCAGACCTCAACTACAGGGGCCCCGGGAGCCATCCAATGAACTCCATAGAACTGAGGCTGCAGATAGCCCTAGGAATGCCTGTAGTGAGACCCAGCAGACACATTTCAGGGGTTGGCTTAACATGAACTCTCAGCATACCGGATAACACTTCGAATACCATTTCCAGTAAAAGCCCACATTAGGACATAGTCATGCACTATGTAAAAAGAAAACATTAATAGCTTTACATTCCTTACATTGAACCATACAGTAAGGTGTAAAATGGGATATATGTCCCAGGGTATGAGATAGATGAAGTAGCATCTTAAATTGCAACAATTTGTGTCTATATGATTTGGCACTTCCCTGACCTGTGCACAACAGTTTGCCCAATGTTTGTTTGTCGGAGCTTGACCTAGTTCTACTTTCTAGCCATTTATTCTTGAGCACATTTGGATTTACCTATATCACCATAATCTTCTTACTCCTGTGACCTATCTGTATCAGTTTGGTTAGCGCGTCTAGTATTCTTGGGGGCTGAGGAAAACCCATGAACTTTGTGCACACTTCTTCCCTGAGCTAATGGTAGAACAGAATCACTAGGGCTCCAGTCCTCCTCTATTCCTAAACTCCTGTAGGCTAAGGGCTTGGCCCCTCGAATATAGGTCACCTACCACAGTAATCCCACTTCGGTCCAATGTTGATACCGCCTCACATTCAAGAAGGAGGACAGCAAAGGATCTATATCCCACATCAAACAATCAATCAGCATTTTTATAGCGCAACACTGTCACCCCTAGGTGTATCTGGCGCTGTTGATGCGACAACTTCGTAGAACAGCCAGGTGAGAAATAGAAGGCAGAAGTGGGCAGACAAAAGGCAGAAAAACTAGCAGAAAGCGAGCAGAAACAAGACAGAACATGAGCAGAAAACAAGCAGGGGAAGCACAACCGCAGCAGAGGGTAGCGGACTGCGGACAGGCTGGACAGGAAAACTGTCCTAGGGGAAGCAAGCATGAGGACCTGCTCAATGGGGTCTCACTGTGGCCTACATTAAGTAGGGTCTGGGTGGGGAGGGGCTCGGTGGCAGGAGGAGGGAAATGGTGGGAAAAGAGAAGAAACAAACAGAAAGAGGCAAAATAAAGGTCAGAAACAAGCACAAAGAGGTAAAATAATGGCCAGAAACGAGCAGGAAGAGACAGAATAAGGGTCAGAAGTGAGCAGAAAATGAGCAGAAAAGAAGACAGAAAAGTGAGCAGAAAACGAGCAGAGAAGGCACAAACCGAAGGCAGCAGAGGGTAGTGGACTGAGGGCAAGTTGGACAGGAAAACTGTCACAGGTGGATCTGGCACGAGGGCTAGAGGGGTCTAGAGGGGAATATGGGATGTCCACTTTAATTAATGTAGCTATCTCCCACATTCCCAGCTTGTGTCAGTCAACACACTCATTGTATCGCGTCAAGGTACTGTTTCTTTCAGAATAACTATCAGCAGGCATTATAGCCTGGCCAGCGTTTGTTCCTTTTACATGTGCTAACTTCTTTGATTCATGAACCTGTACTTGGCATGATGTGGTTGTGCCACTAGATAACAGAGAAAAAGGTCCAGCATCCCCAGCACACCTCTCAACACCTCTGTGTGAGAACTGGCCAATTTAATGTGAGGTTGCTCACCTCCTCATATCAGTCTCGTCAAAAACCATTGAAGCTGCTGGAAAAAGGTCTTCAAAATATGTATTGCAACATTAACAAACAGATACAGCAACATAGGCAATAACACCGTTTTATTAAGGACATACGTCCCAGCATTGACATAGGAAGTTTGATCCTTCTCTCAATACGCACTTTCATTCCTTCTAAAGCTACTCCAAAATGCTTCCTCATCAGTCCTGTTATGTCCCTGGTGATATACACGTGAAAATACTTCACCCCTTCCAGACTCCACTTAAGTGCTTATTCTCTCTCATTTTCTTGGCTGTGTCTGATCAGTCAGTGCAAACACCTCTGATTTATCCCAATTAATCTGTAATCCAGAGTATCTACCAATCTTGACAGTGTCTCTGAATATAAGAGCTACATTTGTGGTCAGGGATTGTATATATAAAATAATGTTATCAGCGTATAAAAATGCAACGACACTTCCCGGAGTGATATATATATTCCCGTACACTAATGTTTCTCCCTCCGCCAGCAGGCCAATGGATCAGTGGATATGGCAAAGATCAGGGCAACAACAGGCATCAGTCACATGCTCCAACTGATTGGGAACACATCCGACAGCATTCCATTCACCCTCACGTTAATACATGGGTTTGCATAGGGTAACTTTAATAGAGTTATGAAAATATTTGTCCAACCCCTTTTTGGAGGACCTCGTTCCTGTATGGCCACTTCAAAGCATCAAACACTTTTTATGTGTCCAGATGCAGCTCCACGTCTCTTAAAAGCTCAGAATCAACCCTATGTAGTGCAGCCATCAATGTATGGAGATTAAGGGCCATATGTAGGTGGCATACAATTTACCGATTCTTAAATACCGAATTTTACCGATTCGGTATTTAAGAATTGGTAAATTGTATGTAGGTAATAATTCAGTAAATGTTACCGAATCGGAGAAATTCGGTAATTACCGAATCGGTATTTACCGATTCGGTAATGAGGCATACCTTCCCATTCATTCCTAAGGGCCTGGAGGCCCATAGGAATCAATGGGAAGGTATGCCTCATTACCGAATCGATAAATACCGATTCGGTAATGGGGGGAGCACATTCAAGGGTGGCAGGGTGTCACATTGACACCCTGTTGCACCCCTGATTCCTGCATGTGTGCACATGTGGCGGACATACATGCCCTAAGGGCATGTATGTCTGCCACATGGCACTCTTATTTCAGCAAAATATTGCTTTTTGCAATGTATTCGGTATTTATCACCAACCTATATTTGGTGGTAAATACCAAATTCTAATTCCTACACAACACTCATTAGAGTGTTTCCTACATCTCATTTCAGGATTCGGTATTTACCGAACCGGTAATTTTACCGATTCGGTAATTTTACCGATTCGGTAAATTACCGAATCCTGAAATGATCCTCCTACATCTCAAATAGCTAAATACCGGTCGGTAACGGGATATTTACCGAATTTCGCCCGTTACCGACCGGTATTTAGCTACCTACATGAGGCCCTAAATGCTGTTGATTTCTGGGGTATGCAGACAGATTACCCCAGAGCACAAGCCTCTGCATCAGCATTTGGAGTTGCTGTGCTAATATTTTTGCAAAACGTTATTGTCCACCAGTGGAGGGTGCTAGGGGCCAGAAACGGTGGGGTAGCTGGGAGGGAGGAGGAGGAAGGTTTTAAAAAGAAAAAAAGACAAGATCACTTTCCTGTGTTTGGCCGCTGCCTTTCCTCCTTCCTCTTCTGCTCCTGACTCCTGACGGAACACAGGCTTTCGTGCTTGTTCAGGTTCTCAAGGAGGGCGATGAAGCTGGCATTGTTGGGGTCCTCGATGTGGAAGTTGAGGTGCAGGGTTGGACGTAGTGGTGAGAGTCGATTGCTAGGGGGGCGAAGAGGTTAGGGATGGTGTTGCAGACAGTTGCTCGGGGTCACGGGGTCTGTAGGCAAGGGTGCCTTGTAAGAAACTAGCTCTATATATACTGTACCAAAATGAGGTTCAGTGTGTATAAAGTCCAAGAGTCCCCAGAGGTAGGCAGAGGTTAAAGCTAGATAGAACCTTACTCTCTAAAGTGGTAGCTTGGTCGAGCAGTAAGGCAGTATCAGAGGACAGTGTTAAGCAGTTGATGTACACATTCAGTCAGCAAATGAATTCACACACTCAAGAACTGGACAGTTGTTTTATTTCTAGAACCAAGCAAGCCTGGTACAGGTAAGCAGAAAAATTATTTGCAGTAATAAATTACTTGTGTGAACACAGTTCAAAATTGCTGTAGAAATTATACTGGTTTTGGTTTACAGTTAAGGAAGCAGTTTGCAACACTTAGCAGGTATAGTTCATACAAATGAATGGGCTTTTTCAATAATTGTAAGTAAGTAACTTTTACAATACTTTTTCTAACTCAGTGCTGGATGCCTAGAATCAGAACTGGGACATTTCCTGAAAACAGTTGTGAAAATGCGTTAAGATTATTGTTACGATTTTTAAAGAATATTTCAAGTTTTCAAAACTCCACAAAATCGTTTTTTGAATGAAAATTGTCAAAGTTATTCTATGGAAGACAAACAGGTTATCGGTTTGCAGGTAAGTAAATGACTGTGGAAGTTAAGGTTCTGGGGTTAGACTCAGGTGTCCCCCAAGAACAGTGATGCACTGTTGTTGCACCCTCAGCGGCACTAGGACGGCCGGGTGCAGAGTGTTGAGGCCCAATGTTATCCTATGGAGGATATGGGGTCTCCAGTTGGTGGCTGCTGGCTTCTGGCTAGCAGGCCACACGGCTGTGGGATCAAAGCTCCTAGGGTTTAGGTCAGGGCAAAGGGGGAAACAAGAAGGCACCAAAAGTGCACCCTCAGCGGCACTGGGGCGGCCGGGTGCAGAATGCTGTTTTGATATCGGGTGCCCTGTGGTTTTCTATGGAGATCCTCCGGTTTGAAGAAAGACTGCAAGCTCTGGATGAAGACATTTTGGGTGCGACCTTTTGGGATGTCGTGGGTTGGCTAGGCATCGCTGGTTTGGGCACACAAGGCCGTGGGGCATCGGGTCCAGGGGTGCCTTTTTGCGTCACATTTTCTTACCCGCTCTTGTCGCGGTAGGGGGGGGACTTCTGGTTTGAGGCTGCAGGCATCGTCTGGAGGCTTGAGGCAGATCAGGGGTCACCGGATCTCGGGCCAGGATCGCTGGGGGGACCTCCTCATGGTGTTGGTTCACTCGAGCTCGGGCCGGGGTCGTCGGGTGCAGAGTATGCTGGATTCGCGGTTCCTGGCTGGCACCAGAAGCTGCAGTTTAAACATGTCCGGTGTTCTCGGGAGATAGAGTCCTTGAAGCGAAGGCAGGCAGGTCCTCCGGGGTTTGTGAGGTTGCTGGCTGCAGGACATGCCGGGATTTCACTGGAGCAGGTTTGAGGGGAGACAGGCCTGTAGGGCTGGGGCCAAGTCAGTGGGCGTCGTCCTCTTGTTAGCTCTGCACGGCTCTTCAGTCCTTCTTCTTATCTTCTTTTCTTGTGGTTTCTAATCTGAATTCTAAATTTAGGGGCGTTACAGGTAGGTAAAGGGAAGGGACCAATGGGTCCTTTCCCTGGGGTGGGTACACCCCCTATTCTGCCAGTCTCCTGTGGGTGAGGGGCAGGAGCCTGTCCCTGGTTGGCTGGGTTTCCCCATCCTCAAGATGGCGGGGACTCAAGGTTGTGCTTCACCTCGCCTCCCCCACCTGACGGGTGGAGCTGGCAGAGGTGGGCACACCTCCCTTCCTCACTTGTTTTTCCCTCCGTTTTTCCCGACCAAATTGGGGGGGGGAAACCAGTGGGTACCAGTTGTTGAAAGCAGCAAATGGTCTAGAGAGGCTCACAAAGGCGGCATGCCTTTGAAGCCTCTCCTTTGTGAACCCTGCCCATCCTGAAGCAGGCTCTCGACTCAAGGGTCCAGGAACATGTCTGGTGGTGGCAGCCTACGCAGCCACTCAGTCAGGTCACTAGTAGTTGGTTGAATTTCAAGGGGCATCTCTAAGATGCCCTCTGTCGTGCAGTTTACATTAAATCCCACACTGGCATCAGTATGGGTGTAATGTGCTGAGAAGTTTGATACCAAACTTCTCAGTCTTCAGTGTAGCCACTATGGTGTTGTGGAGTTTGTAATGACAAACTCCCAGCACCATATACTCTTAATGGCAAAACTGCACTTACAGGGCCCAGGAATGGACTTGGGCACTGTAGGGGTACAGGGCTTATGCACATGTACCCTCACCACTGGCATAGGGCACCCAGCTAGAGGGGTAACTGATGTATGCCAGGGCAGTGGTTTGTGGGCATGGCACACAGGGGTGTGTGCCATGTCGACTCTTTGTTTTGTTCTGCACCAAGACACGCAGCCTGCAAAGGCAGTGTGTGAGTGTCAGGGTACAGGACCTCCAAGGGTGGCACAATAAGTGCTGCATCCCTTAGAGGCCTTCTCTGGTCACAGTGCCCTGCGTACCTGTGGTACCATTTACCAGGGGCTGACCTGTGGCCAGAGATGCCAATTGGGTTTAGGCTTCAATGCAGGTTTAGGGAAGGAACACAGGCCCTGGGTACCTGATTGTCAGGAGCCCAGGGCACACTCAGTCAAAGTACATCAGCAATTCAGCAAAAAGTGGGGGCATACCATGCAAGAAAGAGGGCACTTTCTCACAGCCTCTTATCGTGGTCTTCGCGTCAGCTTGTAGTAGGAAGTTGTAGTAGGAAGTTGAGGTGTTCCATGAGAGGCGTGGTTTCGTCATTGTTAGATATATCAAAAACAGGCCAACTTGTCATTTATACTGCCAATCACTATTCATTTCCACTGCATGCAGGCTTCTGTCTCCTGCCAAAACAAGCAGAGCTGGTATTGCTATGTTCTGAAACATCTATCTCCATAGTTAAACAGCTGGGCAATTATTGGTCTGGGACTCTGCCCATGATGTGGTTTTGCAGCTAAGGACCTATGTGCCCTTTCAACTATAAATATGGGGAAAAGGCCTCCCACCTAAACAATGTCTCCAGTAATGTCATAACATAATTATTCGTATTGGCCATTTGCTCTGATTTGGGCACCCCTATAATCGGAACCACTGCTTGGGTGTTAGTGGAGGCACAGGTGTTGTCATTTATCTCTGATGCTAGTGTTGCCACCTCAGTCGGCTTACTGTCTTGGTTATCAGTCGCTCTTTGAAGAGGTCCATTCTCAGGGTCACATGGTCAGTTTTAAAGTCCAAAGTGTATACGCTCTATTTCATCTCCTTAAGTATCCCAGCAACAACGGAAGAGAGTTAAACAGAATGGGAAGGAGTTTGGCTCCCTGTTTTTTTAAATCAAATTGTAGTTTAGATTGCTTTTGCCCATCTTGCTCCAGGTGGTGCAGGTAAGGTGTCTGCAGTGGTACACCAGTAAACACAGGAGACCACTCAGCTGTTTCAGGTCACCAGGCCTACTCTATTACCGGTCTGTGTCTTCCCTTGTCCCTGAGCACACACAACATCACCAGAGAGCGGACGCATCAGGTCCCCTTTGAACATTCCAAAAAGGGTTGCAGATGTTTTCCTGAGCACACACATGTATGACCACAGGCCCCAGATCTTTAATGTCTGGTCAATTACACAATCACCCTGCTTTGTCAAGGGCCAATGCAAACCGTGCAGCAGCTGCAATGAATGTATACGTACTTCAGTCAACTACTGAGATATATCAGCTGAATAAAGGTGCAGCTGCCACTCTCGTTGCCACAGAGCTCAAATTAGTGCCATCAAGAATTGCTTGAATCAAGAGGCGCATCAGTAGTATTAATGTCTTAATGTATCCAATGCCCACCATCACCTGCGTCAGCCCTGGAATCTCCACCCCAACAAAGCACAATGCCTCTGACCCACAATGCCCTATTACATTCAACTACCTGGGCCCCTAATTTTTCTCCAACAGAGCAATATCCCGGTGTCTGCCCTCAGCACAGGCTCACATGTCCAGCCCACTCCTTTTGTGTCTCCTCACCATTCCACTTATCTTCACTCTAACATGGTGACCAATTTTCAACGATGCCCTCATCAATTTGAGGTCACAGGGCTGGCAAAACTTCGAGCCAACCATGCCTACGTCCAGTATTGCGCTTCTTGCGCTTCATGCCTCCTGTTTTAGCGTGGGTACCATAATTTGTCACAGCTGGTCCGGGCATGCTACTCAATCAATCAATCAATCAGGGTACTTGGAAAGCGCGCTACTTACCCGTGAGGGTCTCAAGGCGCTGAGGGGTGGGGGGGGGGGTAGGTGCCGCTACTGCTCGAAGAGCCAGGTCTTGAGGAGTCTTCTGAAGACGAGTAGGTCTTGGGTCTGTCGTAGGTGGGTTGGGAGTGTGTTCCAGGTTTTGGCGGCGAGGTAAGAGAAGGATCTGCCGCCGGCTGTCGTACGTTGGATGCGGGGGACATCTGCGAGGGCGAGGTTGGCGGAGCGGAGCTGGCGGGTGGGGGTGTAGAAGCAGCTCACCATGATGGAGCTGCTCACACAATCACAACTGCGTTAACAGTTCTGCAAAGCCACTGGTCTCATATGGTGCCTCGGTCACACATTCACTCAGGCCTCCACCTACACAACCACTCTGCTCCAGCACCACTTTCACTGCTCGTGCCTTATTAGAATGCAACGACGTAGGGCTATGGAAGGCTACATGATTCAACACCCTTGAGCTGTCGATAGCACAAAGAGTCTCTGGTTCTCACAGCATTTTGCCGGGCCAGGAGAGGTCACCTAACAGGTCACATCTTCAACTGTGGCCTCTTGCGCTCCCTGATATAATTTTTATTATTATTCTCTTTTGAGCTCATACTGGCTCTTTAAGGTACTGAAAAATA
Source organism: Triturus cristatus (assembly GCF_964204655.1). Classification (NCBI taxonomy): domain Eukaryota; kingdom Metazoa; phylum Chordata; class Amphibia; order Caudata; family Salamandridae; genus Triturus; species Triturus cristatus. Next base: position 1,044,692,979 of record NC_140588.1, read on the forward strand.
TTTCTGATTTCTTATTTCATCAATATTTTGGGGATTGTTATGTTCCCTAATGCTTTCAACTATTTTATTTTTATTGGGAGCTCTGCCATAGCATGCAATGAATAATATTTAGTGCACGTCTGGTGTGTTTTCTCTCTGGTGGTGCTCTCCTTAGTATGTGTAATGCTGTTTCTGTCATTTTATCTGTGAGTAAAGAAACTATGCACTAATTGTATTTTAAAATAATACATGACATGATATTAATTTTTACACTGCAGGTACTCATTTTACCTTACATGCTGGATGTTGTCTTTACTAACGTAGAGTTTTGTTTTGCAGGTATGTTTGGTGTTGTTGTTATTATTGATTTTTTGCTACAGTCTTCCTAGAGGAAAATGGATTATTTGTGCCTTTTTTAATGCAAATTTTAGTTAGGGAGCTATTTGTTTTATTTTATGTTTTAAATATGTTAAAGCTGATTTTTAGTTTAAAGTGTTTAAAAAAAAAAAAATAAGCACCTTGGTGTATGTATCTCTATTTTCTTTCCCTTTTTTAGGTCTCGCCTACGCAGCGGGGATGAGCTGCATAGGCAAAAAGACCTTTTGCGATCGATTTGGCTTTTCAGCCAAAAACGTGCACGCATTCCATTGCCTTCAATGGCAACGTGTGCACGTCCGGAGATTCACTTGCGGGAGCGCGCGGCGCCATATGGTAGCAATTATCGCTTCAGCCCACAAACAAACAAAAACACAACCCATGGCTGTAAGGTGACATCTGGGTGGAGGGCTGCTGTGCGCATTAACTGACCAGTGTTCATTCTCAGAGTGGAAGGTGGCCCCCACTCGTCTCTTTCGAGCCGCAAAGCATTGATGCATTTCTCTGCAATGCACAAGGAACGGACGGGAGCACCGCTTTCAGGCCCCACCTTCCTTGCAAATCACGAGGGGTTACAATGCGGAGATTGAGACTCTGTGTCCCTTTGTTACACCAGATTCTATCTTTGTGCTCATCAAACTAGTTCTTTTTGCACACTATAGGATTTGCGAGCGTAAAAAGCAGCAGCACATTGGACCTTTAATCCCCCTCCCATTTAGAAATCAGTCATTTTGCTACTGTCCAAACCTAAGATAACAGCGATCCGTTTTCACGTAGCGCTTACTAGGAGGGACCTGGGTTTCTTAACACTGCAATTAGCTGTTTTTACTAATCGGCATTTGAGGCTGTCTCTGCACAAATATCTGCAGCAGGTGCGGTGACCCACGAGGCTACCAGTACAGTGAGAGGGCGGCCTCTACACTGTGCATTACGGCAGCCAAGGAGGATAGCTGGTGCCAGGAATAAGAGATATTTCAAATAGACCTTGTATTCAATTCACTTTCACCGGAGGCAGATAGCTTTGGGAGATACTGGGGATGAATATTTTGAGAAGAGACTATATTGGACTCTTGGCAGTTCTGTCGCAAGGAAATATATCTTCATCATTTCGATAAGTCAGCGCTTCAACTAGACAGTGGCCTAGAGCTCAGCTATCATACTGAGATGTGTTTTAGAAAGTAACTTGTAAGATCGACCAGCAGTAAATAATCCCACTCCCCAGAGTAACCTACAGAAAAGTGTATATTTCTACTGTACATTGCAGTGCGCCCCTTGTTATATTGTGCGCTTTAATGAAATAATGTTAATGTTTAAGGCAGAAATGTGGGAGTGTTTTTTGTTGCTTTGTATCACTTGTGTGCACCATCTTACAAGAGGTAACTGAATATGAAACAGCATTATTAAAAATCGGACTCGGGCAGTGTGTCGAAGGGAGATGCGCCTGGTCTGGGAGGAGGGTTCAAAGCCTCGACGGGCATTCGTCCAGGCACAGGATAGTGCCGCTGGCGAGGTCGGACACACAACAGCAGGACGCCTCACTGGAAAAGTGCCGGGAATTTCTTCTATTTCATACTGCATGTCACAGCGGTGCTATAAATGTGTAAAAGTACATTAACTGCACCCCAAGACAGCGTAATAACACTTTTATTTCCCTGCTCAGGAATGGCCTGTATATAGTTATGAAGCATCGCCTTTATTTACAAAACAGGAAAATAAATTATTCGAGAATATTATAGATAGTGGTAGCAATAATAATTTCTGGACATAGTAATAAATTGTATGTACATACTCGTAGGTAAGAGACAGACTGTGCTACCCTCTGCAAATTGCGACTTGCCCAGTCGTTATACGCTATAGAAAACAAGCATTTGTAATGCAATAGGTCTCGCATTTACGCGAGTTTAAGCTATTGGCACTGTAAATGACAATGCCTTTTATTTTTGTATTTTTAAACATAAATAAAAGGCATTGTCATTTACAATGCTAATAGCTTAAACTTGGGTAAATGCAGGACCTATTGCATTGCAAATGCTTGTTCATTTTTAGGTCAAGCCTAGCTCTAGAAGATGACCTTTAGAAATCGGTCTGCAGTTTTCAAACGCTCGTGCTTGTGGTGGCATCCACTTTGCGGGAGCGAGCATTGGCACGCAGGGGACCATCTGTTTCCAATTAGAGTGGCCACTCCCGCTTTACTCTCGCTCCCCTGCCTGTGCGCCTTTCATCGCTAATTTGCACACGTCCTTGGCGTTCAGAGAGAGGCTCTTGACACACACGCCCAGTTTCTTCAGCTAGGAGTCGCGCGCACTTTACTCTCGCTCCCCTGTCTGTGCGCCTTCCATCGTGCCGTCTATATACAAACACGCATATTCCGTGTCCTCGTGACTAAATGCATCTGGTGAGCGTACTTGTCTCACGTGCACTGTACAATGGTTTTATTGTTTACGTAAAACTGTATGTATTTTTTTTTTGTTCACTGTAGTTGAAACTTAATTTCTTTACTTTTATATTCCCAATTTTAATTAGGTTTGTAGTTGGTTTTGTACATGAAGAGCTTACGAAAGGAAGCATAGTTTATTATATCGATAATGAGCCACTTCCTCAGTGATTGTGTATATAATTCATAAATTTGCATAGTATCATTTTTACAGACTCTGGGTTTATGTATTATTGCAGCATGTTTCACAGAAGATCAGAGCAAAAGAAGGCATAGCCCGGACTAGCGCCTTTTAACGGCTCGGAATGTACCGTGCGCTATAAGAGACTTAAAAAGACACATAATGTAACATTCTTGTCTGTGTGTGAAAGGCAGTGCGAGAGTGGGTGCTTAACCCCAAACTATCAGGTTTGAATTTACGCTTATATTTTTAAATAATCATTTTTTTTTTTTTTGTGATTTCAAAAGCGACTCGGTGCTATTGGTTGCTTTGTCGGTTTTGTGCAAAAAGGACTTCAGAATGGAAATGTAGCTTAATATATAAATGATCGACCACTTCCTTAGTGATTGTGTACATCATTTCTAAATTTGCACGGTGTCAATCTGACGGCTGCTGTGTTTTATTTATTATTGCGGTACGTTTATAAGGGGATTTTTTGTTGCAAAAGTATTATTACATTTTGCAGGATACTTACTTACTTTTGCTTCATGAGCGCCGCAAGACTTGACTAATATATAAATGCTGCAATATAGTGTAACTGTTCCGCAACAGGGCATCAATTCTCAGTATGTACAATATGAAAAAAAATATTTAATAATAAACCTTTCACTGTACCCTGTTTTTAGTTACGACCTAGCCCATACCGGGTGATTATACTAAGATAGCGCTGGTCCCTGGAGCATAGGCTGGCGTCATATGTGTAAGCTTGAGGGATAGCTCTGCTGTTTATATTATGATACGCAAAGGGTGAATCCATAGCCTCATGGCAGCTGTCCTCTGTACGGAGCCGGGACTGTGTTCAGCTGTATGACCAGCCGGTCAGCAATATGTCGTCTGTGCAATTTCAAAGCATATCCGGAATTTTGCTGTCTCTAAAGTGACTGTAAAAAATCTGGGGATAGCTCTGCTGTCTCATGAATCCAGGGCATAATCCAGCTCTTCTGTGGAGCCAGATTGCGCAATCTATGTTTATTTGATGATCATCTTTGTCAGCCAGGTTATCAAAAGTGTAATTCATACACATGTATTGGATAGCTCTGCTGTCTCCTGAATCAAACCTCACCAAGCTGTCCACATTTGCAGTGATAGCTTAATTGTATAAAAACATCTGACTTCACAATATGTGAACATTTAGAGGCTAGTTCTGCCGGGTAATGTGTCAACGTTAACAATCTGCAATAGTTGGTGGGGAAAGCGCTATCTGGGGCATGGGCCTTTACATTTGTGCACGTATTTGGATAGCTCGGTTGCCTGGGGAATCAGCATGCACATAATGTACACATATAGGGATAAGCTCTGCTGCTTGGTGTATCAGCCTGTACATTGCTTGCACATGTAGGAGATACTTCCGCTGTCTAAGTTATGAGCCTGTACATTGTGTCCACGTGTCGGTGATAGTCAGTGCTTAATTTGAGCCGGAGCTTTCCGGTGCTGAGCACTGGCACTTAATTGCTTTCCGGTGCTCGGCACTGGCACATAGTTGTCAACACCACACTTAGGGCAGTCTGTCACAAGGTGGCGCTGAGCATGTAATTTAGAGATGAGCAGTATAGAGTGTTTAGGAAAACAATATACATTAGAACAATTACCAATACCTGCCTCCTCAGCCATTCCTTTAGCTTTGGGGACCTGGAATAATCTGAACTGTCGCACTTGCAGGCGGGAGAGATGGTTAGCAGTTGTTTTGGCAGCAATGACAGGGGCCATGGGTTGTGCAAGCTGCAGTGGCCTCCTGGTTAGAGCCCTGGCACTTAATATTTTACAAATTAAGCACTGGTGATAGCTCTGCTGCCTGTGGCAATAGTATGTACCCTGTGTGTATATGCAGGGGGATAACTCTGCGGTCTAATGACTAAGCCTGTCCATTCTGTGCACACATACAGGGTAGCTCTGCTGTCTAATGTATTAGCCTGTCCATTGTGTGCACACGTAGAGGATAGCTGTGCTGTCTAAGGTTTGAGCCTGTCCATTCTGGGCACGCTACTTTTCGTCCCTTTCATTCCTGGCTGAGACTGCAATCCAACATGTAACAACCTAAACATCACTCATCACCAGCACATCTCCACTTTAGCACCATTGGAACACCACTGCAGCATCAGCACAGCACCGCCTAGGCACCAGTGCATCAGTGCAACACCACCTCTGCAACAACTTGGAATGACAGCAGCACCACTTCAGTGCGGTACAAAAGGGGGTGGTGATGGACGGAGCATCAGAACCACTCACATCCAGTCAACAGATCTGGGTTTGATCCATCACCGTTCTTTAGCCCACTCTGCCACCCCAGTTCAGACATGGCCATATGCAAATCAGTCTGACCCTGTGCCTCATGGAAACAGTCCAGCCCGAACTGCCAAGCCATGCCTTCCCTGGACCGGAAACAAACTTCCTAGGACCGGTTTCTGGCATTTCAGCCGTCTTCAGCCAGGCTTGCTTGAATCCAGTGGCAAAGTGAGCAAGGGACTCACGTCTGAGCATACCCTGCCAACTGATGGCGAACAAAGCGGTACAAAAGGGGGTGGTGATGGACGGAGCATCAGAACCAATCAAACACTCACACCCAGTCACCACTTCAGTACCAGTCAGTGTCATTCAGCATCACTTCTGCATCACTCAGCAGCACAAATACAGCACAACATAAGCATCACTCAGCCGCACCTGAGCACCATCTCAGCCCCAGTGCAGCACCAGCTCAGCACCAGTACTGCACCTTCTGAGCACCAGAACAGCACCACCTCCGCATCAGTGCAGCACCACCCCAGTACCAGTACTGTTTATGTCCCCTTCCAATAACAAAAAAAAACTTTAGCTAACAAGCATTAGAACAGGCAGGAAGATTCGGCCAGCATTGCAAGGACAAAAAAAACTAGAAGACATTTTTTATGATAATTCTCCTTGTGATATGGTCGTTCAGCTGTACATAATATCTTTTTGGTTATAAATAAGGTAACAAAAATGCTTATAAAACTGCTCTACAACGTAGCTTAAAGACATTGGCTAAGTCAATAACTCTTGCTAAACACTTATAAGGTCCCAAAGGCAAGACTTATTGGCTATGCCAATGCTTGTTTCTTGTAATTGAGGATGCACCTGAAATATGGTGAAAAAAACACGTTATTATTGTTTTAATTATTTGTTATGTTATTATAACTGTAGTTATTTATTAATTTTTCTAGCTTTCATTAATTGTCAAACTTACTTTACTTGAAGCTGCAGTCGTTTTTTAGGTCTCGCGCCTAGCGTTGCAGTGCGCAGCCCTGCTCGCGCAGTGAGAGACCTCTTGTACGGTGTTTCAAAATCGCACTAGAAATCGCACACCCTCGTGCGTGTGCTTTTCCTTTTGGGCCACGCTATTGGCCTTTGCGTGCGTCTTTTTATTAAAGACAGCACGCAATTGGCCAAAGGTGGGCACATTGCTCCGCCCATGGCCTATTGGTGTCTATTACGCGCACCATGTGGTTTCCATTATCGTGCCCAGACACGGGTGCGATAAATGAAACCACATGTTTCGCTGTGGCGCGCGAGCACCACTCACGGGCGTGTTTGTTTTACAATAGCGATCGCTTTGATAGTTGGGCTTTTGTAGATAAGGGTCAGTTCACCATGCTTTCAGAGCATGAACACAGTAGCCTAACGCAAAACAAAGGGCCCCCGTGCAGAATGTGATGAGGGGCCCCTAAGACTCCCATAGCTCACAGATATTCAATGACTTTAGGGCTGAAAGGGTCCCCCTTGAAGGGTCTGCCCGCTTACCGCCTCCACCCCCCCTCGAAAAGCTGGGAACCTCCCTTCGCTGCAGATCAAAGTTTGCATTACGCCCCTGCATGGCCAGCTGCATTCAGTTCAGTGAGCGCGGGATGTCATGCTTGTCAACACCGTTAATTTTAAATTCACTTTTAGAATGTTGCTTATTCAGAATTTGTAGCAATGTTTGCCGCCCCGTGATCTGACAGACCAACGGGCTTATGTGGGAGATACCGGGCTCTTCCGCGTAGTGTTCGGCCCTGATCTTGTCAGATATGTTCGCCCCTGATCTTGTCAGATATGTTTGGCCCTGAGCTTGTCAGATATGTTTACCTCTCTTCCTGTCAGTCAGCATGCGTATGTGTGCGGTGCGGGAAATCCATCTTCCGTTCCATGGCGCTGACCTCTCGCTGCTGCCCATGACTGGCTTGTAGTACATACCTATTAAAACCATCTTAAAACATATACTTTATCAACACGCACGTTATATTTTTAGTATACGGTTTTGGGAGTATTTATAATATTTTGGTACATTCAGCAAGCCGCATTGTTTCAAACTTGCTCATAGCCTTATTAGACGTTAATTATGTTGTCGATGTGCGCATAAGACGCATCTTAAAATTACTCAACATATCCGCACCTGTGGGAGCAAGGTCAGAAAGGGGGCGGGGATGCAGTTAAAAACAACTGTAATCGTAAGGTTGAGCACAAGCCCCTTCTGCGGATGCATTAGCCCATTTAGCTACCAAACTATCTGTCTGTGTGTCTTTATCTGTATGTCTGTGTATCTCTGTGTGTCACAGTCTGTGTGTGTGTCTCAGTCTCTATGTGTGCGTGTCTGTCTCTGTGTGTGCGTCTCTCTTTATGTTTACGCCTCTGTCTCTGTGTGTGCGTTTCTGTGTGCATGTCTCTGTCTTGTGTGCATATCTCTGTCTGCGTGTGATTTTTGCTGTGTGCGCATTTCTGTATCTGTGTCTCTGTGTGCATCTCTATGTGCATGTTTCTGTCTCTCGGTGCACATCTCTGTCTCTGAGTGCGTGTCTCTATCTCCGTGTATTTTTCTGTGTGTGTGTCTCTATCTCTGTGTGTGTCTCTGTCTCTGTGTGTGTGTCTCTATGTGTGCATTTGTCTCTGTAAGTACGTCTGTCTGTGGGTCTCTTCTCTGTGTGTGCATCTTAGTTTCTATGTGTGTCTCTGTCTCTATGTGTGCATGTCTGTCTGTGCGTCCCTGTGTGAATGTTTCAATGTGCGTGTCTGTGTCTCTGTGTGCGTTTGTGTGTGTTTGTCTCTATGTGTGTATCAGTGCATGTGTCTCTCTGTATGTTTGTCTCTGTGTATATGACTACTGTTAACCTCACTGTCAATTTAAACATGGAATGGGAATGCTGTAATACACATACTTACTCCACTGCCATTCCCTAACAAATACAGTACACAAACCAGCAAACATATCGAGCTAAATATAAACAATGCCAAATTCTCTAACTCTAACTAATGCGAGACCTGTTGCATTGCAAATGCTTGTTGTATGTGGCCGCCTTCTTTTGTATGTTTGTAATCCGGCAGAGTGACAATTCTTTTTAATAAAGCGTTCTGTTGTACATTTCTATTTGTTAACTGTTTTTAAGTTTAATTTGATTGGCTGGGTAGAAATAAGTCAGATTTTTTTAACCATTTGTTGTAAACACGAATTAGTGTTTTCATTATTTATTTAATGCTTATAATTTTTCTTTTGATATAATGTTATACGCGCATATATGCTCTTAATGTAATATTGTGTTTTATTTAAAACTATGTCTATTTTCCTGTGGTAAATAATTTTTTTGTGGTTATGTTTCCCTAGTTATATTGTGTAGGCAATATTTGATATTTCTTTATTTTTGTGAACAATATTGTTGTATTTTAGATGTTATCTCCATGATATTGTCATCAATATGTTATTTTTTTTCTTATGTATGGGAGTGCAGTATTTATTTTATCAATACTTTTTTGGCAATATTTGTATATGTTCATATTGTTTTTCTTGATATAGTATTATACATTTGAATGGTGAGTATACATCATGATCCAGCGCTTATAACTTATTATTGAGTTTCAGAAGGTATTTATGCTACACCTTGACACTTTGCTCTCTGTGGAGATCTGTTATCCTGGTAAAACAATGGACATATGCTGTTACCCTTAGGCCTAGGTGCAGGAATGTTTGGACAGGTTTTCTGTTCTATAATTGGAAACCACCCCACACTGGTGAGACATATGCCGCGAAGGTCCGACAATCACCTCTATGACATTGATTCTGCTATCCTTTGGCACTGAATACGTTTTTGGAAGTGGGGCAGTGCCAACTTGGTGCATACTTTCTGATGGGTCTTCTGAAAGAAGTTTCTCTTGCTGAATGTAGAGTTTAGTGCTACACTTTGAAAGAAGGTAAGGTTTTACCACTTGATGACGTACCAATCGAAATGGATCCGGGTGCTTTCTATGATGTTTTTCATGGGGCTTAGCGTTACCATATTCATGTTTGTGTTGCAGCAGTCTGCCAATAACTGTGTCAGCCACAGAACCTGTCAAAGGATGTGTGAAGGTTCTAAGCAACCTCTCTTTTGCCAGTCTCTTTTCCAATGATCTCTGGGGAATCAATTGTGAAGATCTTGAATATAAACCGAGGTGGAAGCCCTGTACTACCCATGCTAGGGTGGGACAGCATGCCGAACATTCCAGTTACACAGCTACATCAAAGGGGTACAGCTGGCTTATCGGATACTTTGTAAATTTGAAGCTAATCATTTTGTATAATAGTTTGTAATGCCACACTCAGATGAAGGGTTAGGGCTGCATCGAAGCAGATTATTCCAATTGATTTGCTAAGATTTAAGTGTTGGGTTGTTGTGTCCAACTCTATTCATAAGCAATGATTGGTCCAAAGATCTTTCGAGACACCGAAATGCATCTGAGAGAAAGTGCTAGAGGTCCAGTCGCTAGAGGAAGGGAGAAAATGACTTATCCTGGGAGCTTTTAAAATTTAGAGAGCAGGTTTATAGGACGCGAGGTTGTGAGACCTTGGTGGGTTTCCAGGTTTAGGAACATCTGTGACTTTTGAGGTTATATTTGGTGCCAGCAGGAACCTCGGTCTGTCATAGTCTTCTCCACTGGTTCACGTCCAGCACAAAGCTTGCAGAACTAACGGCAGCAATGGGCGGGCCAGAACACCCACAAAAACCTGGAATAGAAAATGAGAGAGGTAATTACTTACTTACCTGAAATTGGAACTTACTAGAAAATGAACAAGAATTACATATAGTCCTGCAGCTTAAGAGATACTATTCAGGCCGCTGACCTCTACTAGCCAGAGTGCTGGCTACTGAGAGGAGGTTATTGGAATTATTGGCCATGAGGGTAGATGTGGTACAAGAGGAATCACAAGAAATGACTGTACACATCCCAAAATAGAAGCTGATTTAGGAGTACCAGGCAATAGTTCACTGCTGTGCAGTCTAGATGCCAGGCCTTGGTGAGTTTGTATACCTTTTGAAGAAGGATACATTCAAGGTGTGTGACAAAATAGCCATTCACTGAGGTATCAATGGGTATCAATGGGTTGTGAATAATGACACACTCCTGGTCTGTGACATATAGCCATTCACTGGAGCGATTAATATAGATTGAGGTTTCTATGCAGGCATTGGTGCAACATATTGCTAAAACAAATTAGGGACACCCTCATTTAGATGTTTGAAAATGTGCAATAATGGGTGAAAACTATTTTTGGGCCCATTTTACATCTGCACTTATTACAAGTTGATCAAGAACTTTCTCGTGTGTACATCATGATTTACCATCATCTATAAAATGGGGTTAAAAGTGTCAAATTAAAGAAATAGAAGGTGCAAAAATTATTTAAGTCTCTTTTTCCAATTATTAATATTATGCAATGTTCATAAGATACAAACTTGCACAAGCCCAGCATTATACAAAACTGCTTCAGTGCTTCTGGCATCTGAGGGAATTCTATGGCACCCGCCTCGAAACGTTTGCAATTATACAAGCCAGGAGCAAGGAAACACAGATGCAGGAGGGAGGAAGCGCAAATTAAAATGTATTGAAATGTTATTTTAACTGAATGAACCTTCTCTTTGGTAAGTCTTTCCTAACTGTGTAGGAGTCACAGAAAAAAAGGAGGAACTGGGTCAAGGCAACTTGACAGAAGTGCCACATCTGTGACCCTTTTTAGGTCTCGCCTGACCCAGCGCATGCGCTGGTCTGGCGAGACTTTTTGAGAGGGCTCCAAAAAGTGCTACCAGGCCAGCCTAGAGCTACAGTGCATGTGCGCGGGCGCGCGCGCGGCGATTGACGCGATTACTTTCACTTTTGCGGCTGCACGGCCGCTTTGACGTTTGATCGCGATCAGGTTCACTTTGGCGGCCGCACGGCCGCTTGTTTACTTTGTGTGCTACTTTTCTCATGTGCTTCTCCCTTACTTGCCACGCCATGTGCTTCATGTTGTTCTTTCCCTCGTGTGCCTCTCCCCTCGTACCATGCTGCTCTTTCCTCATGTCTATCTCCCTCAGCACTCTGTGTTGCTCTCTCGTGTGCTGCTTTTCCCCGCCTTCCCCAAATCCAGGTTTGTTTGTTTGATTCCCCCACCTGCTCCTCTTTTGAACCTCCCATCCACAATACCCGTGAACGTATTTTTGAAAATATATTTTTAAGGGGGTGTACGGCAGGAAATTGCTGGTTGCCCCTTTTCTTTAAAAATATGCGCTTTCATACTACTTCAGTTTCATTGTTTTCATTTACCCATCCTTCACTCTTTTAACGTTGTCTCCACATCTGATGTTTACATTGATCAAGTCATGATAGAAAGCATCTTTGACCAAGCGTGTAGTGTCAAAAATCTCTTTCCACCATTGGGTTTCAGACTTCTGAGGAAGGAGTGCTGAGACGTAGGAATAGGACTAAGTTACTTACAGCAGAAAACGTTGTTTCCCATGTGGGTGCCAGGTACAGGAAGTGCTGTGAATACATCCTGGCTCATGGGCGATGCAAGCCTACTATCCTATGCGAAATCACATTGCCATTGGACTAAGGGTCCAAAAGAAGCTGTCACAGTATGATGACATCGTTGCTCATGATTTGGGCGTCTTATCGAAAAGTGGGCCAGCCAGCAGGTCACCTACGTTTTAGAAGAAACTACCTTCCGGTATGTGAATTATCTTTAAAAAATGATTGGCGCAAAAAGCTGGCTTTGGTCCACACAAGTAGAATTCAAAGGCAATAATGACTTGCTGTGAATAGAATATAACGTGATTGGGTTTTTTTTGTGTGTGTTTTTTTTAATGAAAATCAAACAAAGTGCACATTTTTTACAGACTTATTTTAAAAGTCTTGTAGTGTACACCTTAGCTGTGTTTAACTATTTCTCATGTAATAATCATTGTTTGGGCAGGAATTTTCAAAAGCTTTTTTATAGGACCTCGTTTTTTCAGTGAAAGTGTGCAGCATTATTTTACTACATCCGCCTGGAATTAGAGTCACCGAAATTGAAGGGGACAGCAGCAATTGCATCGTCACGCTCCATTGGACCACATGTACTTCCGGTAACGTCTCACTTCCTTCAGGTTGCTGCTCGGGAGTTGGGGGTAGGGCAGAAAAAAGCTTTAAAGTACACAAAGTATTCTATGCTCAGTATTTTTAGGTCGAGCCTGCAAGAGGATGCGCTAGCACATGCGCTCCTGCTTGTCTTCTTTCATTTCTGGAGGAGGAATCTGCTCGACACATTCTTAGGCCCGGCGCTGAGCTGCTTGTGAGGTGCGTGACCCGTGCAAGGCAACGGGCAAACATTAGCCCGGGCTTCTCTGCTCCACCTCAGCATTAATCAGACATTTTGCCGTGGTCCCAAGACGTCGTATCCTAAAGTTATCTGTTTCCCGGATAAACACCTATTTAAATAATCCCAGAACTAATTCTAGCCTATGTAGAAGTAAGCTACACCATAGTTCTGCTGGCATCTCCAACTGCAACACCACATCAGACTTCTCTTACTCAGTAGCAGCCCTCCCTCCACAAGCTCATAGATGGAGGGAACCGTCACTCAGGTTCACCTACATCTCAGTAGCCATTCACATAATTGATCATAATTGTCTTCACATCTATCTGACAAAAGGTGCATTGTTCGAACAACAGTAAACATACTCTGGCTCGGAACTTCAAGTGGGCCGGGTCCTGCCGGTGCTCAGCACCGGCAGTTCTTAAAAGCAGCCGTTGAGACGGGTCCTTATCGGGCTCTCTATATTTTCCCTTCCCAGTCAGGGTGGAAAAAAAAATCTTTACTCGGCAGCGGTTCAACCCTTCCCTGCCTTTGATGTAACTTCAAACAGACTCGTTATAGTTCTTTCACAGCCTCACCATTTCAGAACTAAAGCATTTTGAATATTTTATGCAGGGAAGCCATAGGTGTTGCTTATTTATCTTATGCAGTTAACATACATTGGCAAAGCCAATAGTCCTGGCTTGTTGTTGGTGTAATGTTACCTGTTGTCAGGGCTTTAAGTGGGACGGGTCTCACCGGTGCTGAGTACCTGCAGTTTTTTAAAAGGGGCCTCGAAACGGGGCTCTATTGGGCTCTGTTTCGTGCCCTGGCACAGGCGGTCCGTTTTTTTCCGGACTGCAGTGACAGCAGGCACATTGATGTGCGCGTCTGCTCACTTCTCACTAGCGGACAAGTTACGGCATTACGTCACGCCAGGTGAGCTTGGTAGGGGAAGGGAAATCCTTTAAAGGGTACATTTTTTTCTATGGTTTTTCCTTCTCTTTTTGAAACTCAGGAGCAGCAACATTGTTGTGGTGTCACTACGGCTTTAAGTGGAAGCTTTTTCAATATTATATACAAGCCATAGTTGCTGCTTATTTATCTTACGCAGCCAACAACCGTTGACAAAGCCAATAGTTCTGGCTTGTTGTACGTATGATGCTACTTGTTGTACTTGTTGCAATAACAGAAACAGGCAAATACAAGTGGGGCAGCACACTATGCTATGCACAGAGTTATAGCTTACATGTTTTAAGCCATGGCCTTGATTACATTGGCCACGCCCCTTTACGAGACACCCCAGTTTTTTCATCCTACTTAATGAGTCGCTTGTCGTGTTAAATATTCAGGATGAAATGACAGAAGCAGCAAAATACTCGTCAGGCGGCAGGCACACTATGCTAAGCATGTTTTTAGCTTACATGTTCTTAAGCCACGCCCCTTTGAGATCTGAGCAACATGATGTAAATGAATGAGGTTTGATCAGCCTTCCCTCCACTAACTTCGTATCCCTTAGCAACTCCATCAGCAGCTGCGAAACATGCATTTCACAACACCGTACGTCATTTACAGGGTTGCTGTTAATTCTTTCCCTACTTGGCCATCTGGAATGTACCTATTCTCAGGTATTAGCCACATCTTCTCCAAAATAGAAGGATGACTCTGTACGCTATGCCATGGCCAAAAACACAGCCTGCTGTATAAAAAAGTTGTGCTGACAATCATGAAGAAATTACGACTACATGGCATAACCCAGTCCCCCCTCTTTAATCTTCCTTTATTTCTTTCAAAAGATGATGTCGAAATTATGTCTCAAATTCAAATACATTTTGGGGTATTAAGCATTACACAAAGTTGCAATGCAGTACTTATAATTTACTGGTCTCGCTAATGGCAGAGTAGGATTGTATTGCATAGTGGTCCACCACTCTTGTAAGGGGAATTTTGCTTAAGAAAAAGGCAAGACCATTTAAAATGTGGGTGCATGTTTATTCGGCAACTGCCCTCGAACAGGACAGTACACACATTGTGGGTCCCATCTCCCCGCTTCACTGCAGTTCCTGCTTCCACTGCCTGGGCCTGCCACACATCCGTCAGCCTCGTGCACCACCTCACCCTGCCAAAGCAATATAGTTGCTTTCTACCACATGCACAGAGCTTTGCTTGGAAATTTGGGTTTGCTTTGATTAAAGATGGCGTAGTACACTAAGGGGGATGACTGAGGGCCCAATGCCACCACACTTTTTTCCCCTTCTTCCCCGTGTGGTCTCACTGGTCATTCAGGCAAGTTGACCTGGCTTCGACTTCACTTCTGCAAGCCACGCCGGAGCTCCTTATTTCATTTTTGTGGCCCACACGTTAGTGGCATAAAGGCTGTCACAGTGTGGTGCGGGCTCTTATGTATGCTGGTGGGTTACTCTCACCTTGGGCAGACATGTCTTCATGGTCAACCTGAGTGTGAAAGAGTTTGCCCAGGCAATGCGAGCACCGTTTATGGTGGACCTCTAAGACATATGGCAAGAGTGGGTGAAATACTATTGTTTGTGGGTGACTAGGGGACGGGAGAGGAATGGTGAGTTGAGGAATATGTACTGTGGTCATCTTTTTCTGTCTTCCTTATTTCTATCCACTCTATTATTCACCTTCGGCCTGTCCTTTGCAAATGTCAGGTATAGTTGTAGTTTTTTTTCCCACTGTTGTGATCTCCTGTCTTGACTACTGCAATGATGGATTAAACCCAGATCCTTGTGACTGGGGGTGAATGTTTGCATTGTCCAGCATTCCGCCCATCAATTGTCTCTCTTGCATTTGACTACTGCAATAGCTTGTATATTGTCCTGTCCATTAAATCAGTCACCAAATTCCACTGGTTTCAAAACAACGTTGACATGCTCTTATTCGGAACAAATTGCTGCAATCATATGCCCGCTCTAACACTCAAAGCCCTCTGCTCTGCCGCCCCTCCCCCCCCATCCCCTATAGGAGACAGAGCAATTTTCAGAACACTGACTTGTCCATAAGGTTCTACAGGGCAGGTCCCTTAAGTACTTGTGGACGCTGTTTCTTCCAGATCTTCTAGCTAGAATCTTTCGATCTAGGAACCATAGCTTGCTCTCAATTCAGTCATACCACCTCAAGAAGTTTGGTGGCAGGACCCTACACATAAACACCAGGATCATCCCATGGGAGCTCACTCCCAGTGCATCTTTGACTGGAAAATTACTTACTGAAACTCATAAAAACCCAGTTTTTTTGTGAAACCCATTGTTCACTTCCATGCAGGTGGCCATTTGTGTTTACTAAGGCTTGGATTGTTTGGATGCCTAAAAACCAGCAACTACACTCGTGGCGCTTCCGATTCTCAAGAATTTTACAACTTCACTATCGTCTATTTATTATATTTGCTGATGTCATCTGTTAGTAGTGCTCTGAGGCTACATTAGGTAGGGTGTAGTGCTGTATCCCCCCCCCCCCCCCCCAAAAAAAAGAACTATTAGGATGATAGATAAACTTACTTTGCTGTGAAAGGGGGACACAAAGACCTGTTTGACATTTCCATACTACCCTAAGAATTCCCCAACGGATGAATCACCCTAAAAATTGCACCTGTACCAATGCCTAGAAATGTTTATGTGAAAAACAAGCATACAGTAATCATAAACGTTTTGCTTTTTCCTTGTAACTTTAATGATGAATTTGATGTCAACTTGCAGTCATTGAGACATTTGATTAATGCTTTTCTTATATATTGCCGCCCCCACAATGGCCCAACTTTTCTGGGGTTTCCATCTTTCAATTTCTCACGATTTCCTGTTTTGGCTCCAATCCCCAGAATGACATTATAACTTGTGAGTACATCTCGTTCAAGTTCGGTGAAGCCCTGTGCATCTTTTTTTATGTTGGTTGTCTGTGAAGTGTGTCTTGTCCTGTTGTGTTTTTTTTGTGTGTGTTATGTCTGATTTAGGGCCTTACCTACTACTCAGAGCGGCCAGTTGTCATTGTCTCCCGTAAGTTTCTTGAGTATATAATTGCATCCTGTTATGTAACTCGCTCCTACTTCTATTCTGTGCTTTCTGCTTCTGCCCACTCAAGTAGTTTGCCCTTCTAACAGGCAATCCTAGTTGCACCGGCTGTTCTCCAAGACATGGCTAATCTATTTTGTCAAGTATCAAAAAGGGTGGGACCAGGTAGTTTGCACAGGAGTCTTTTTGAAAAATACATTTTGGTTCCCTGAACAGCTACTTTCGGGCAATAGCTTGTTCCCCACTGATATACTAGTAACTGGTAGCATCATCATTGGGTCTTCCCTCTACCACGAGGGCATTTCTCAAAGCAAAACGACAGTAGGGTATTCGTAACAAGTAGGTAGTGATCTAAAATTACCTCCTGTCGCAGTGCAACAGGAATTTCTTAAAACATAGGCAGGGATAAGGTTTAAAAAGAGAGGAGATGTCTAGGCAAATATAAGGTGTCTCACATCAACATACTTATAAGGTCAACATGTTTCAGCCTACCTGCGCCCATACAGGTCGATGGCTTTCATCTGGACCATTAGATTGGATGGGTCCCTTTTCTGAGCCAGTCGGGACACTATCCCCTGGCTTGGAATTTATCAGGTATGTTCACTCTGCGAGTGTTGGAGAAAACACTGTTCTCCTCTAGAAAGAGAACAAGCATTGGCATAGCCAATAGGTCTTACCTTTGGGACCTTATAAGTGCTTAGCCATGCAACATTTGATGTTGTTGCACAAAGGATATTGTGCTGCATAACTAAATACTTATAAGGTCCCAAAAGCGAGACCTATTGGCTATGCCAATGCTTGTTGATCTAGATATCAGTAGGCTTAAAGTTGGAAACTGAACTAAATCAAGTGATAATCAAGGATTGTTTTTAAGTTAATACTGGAGTCTAAAATATATTGAGACCTCTTTTAAATAGAGTGACGCCTCTTTTAAAGAGCTGGGGCGATCTGTTATATTCGAAAGACCTGATATAAGTTAAAGCTGATCTGCCTTGGACCAAACATACTTTTTGCTCGACAAGCCAAGAGAGACTCAATAGAATTAATTAAATAAATTGTTAGAGCTGATGTAATTTTCAAAACGACTTCTTTTATAGAACTGTAATTCAAATTTGTAATAACAAAGAATCATTGATTTCTGCCAACCTGGCTTGAGATGAATTTGATTCACTGCTGATTTGTGCTCTCCATGGGTTGGTCCAAGGTTTCCAACCTTGTATCTGTGATTCAGGTTCTAAACAGGATACTATGCATTTTATTATGTTTTGCTCATTTCATAAACAACTGTAGAAGGATTTCATAATTCTCCTACTTGAGGGAAACATTTTACTCAGGCAAGAACCTGCACTAATGTATCTACAATTATTGCCTGATCTTGTTTGTATGTTACATGTTTTTAGCAGGGGCTGTTAAAAAACAAGGATGTTGTCTGATTGGTAATTGTTGCATTGTTTTTAATATTTTTGATTCTTTTAGGGTTTTCGTTGTAAAAACTGAATAAAGATTTATATGATGATGACATTGATGTCAGTAGTGAATCAATGCCTACTACTGCAACATTACACCCACATGAAATGGCCCACCCATGAGTAGCTCCTTCATCAGGCACTGTTGGAGAGCCTGAAGAACACACAAGGGGAAGAACACAGAATCAAGCATCCTTACCAGTGAAGCCAAGCCAGTTTAGATGAAGGATCATTCCTAGGAGTCGAACACCAGGACACACAGATGGGTGTAGAGGGTCGTGGCTTGACTGCGATGCAGACGGTGGTGCTCTTGGCTCGCTCTACTGTGACCCGGCAATTATTCTGGCTAAAATGGACCCCTGAATCCCATCTTTGGGGGCTGCAAATGATTGATGCGCCCCCTGGAGCCCTTCTGGCAGGCTGGGATCTGTTCAATAATGATTGACAAACGTATCACAGCCTTTATGGAACTTTTGGCACCATGCAACAAGATTCAAGATGGTGACCGCAGGCTTCTTGCTGCGTACCTGAGACAGACCAGAATGAGCTGGCATTACCCAGGAATTGAGAGGACCATGATTGCTCTGCCTAGAACTTGTAAATATGGCGGGGAGTCAGGGGTTATTACAGCCTGTGCCGGCATGAGGATCCGGGTCCTTGCATGGGGGCCTTATGGCTGGGCAAACACTATACAGTGGTAAGGCTCCTTGGAGTCTGAGGGATTTCTGGAGTTTCCTAGCCCTGCCTGAGCGTCCCCCCCTTGCTCTGCCAAAAAGATAGATAGAGAGACCCATTGCATGCAATTTTTATTGAATCATTTCGAAATTAATTATAACCTGTGTCGCTGATTAAGTTAGTGCTGTCTAGGCCATCCTGATTGGGCGTATACTGTGACAAGTTACTGTGTCCTTATAAGGATTTAATTGATTTGTGCAGTGTGCATTACGTGATGACCATCGTAAATGTTACGCTTTTCATTACTCCTGCATGACACAGCGACCAATCAACACAGGACTACCTGAAAGTATTAACTTCATATCATATCATTGCCTGTGTGTGAATTATAGGGGTAGAGCACACTTTTAGTTCTATTGTCATAGTTTAGCCTTGACCTCCAGGAAGAGACTCCTCAACTTATGTGTTCTAGAGGTAACAGATACATTTGATCGCCTTCCACTGTCCAAGGGCCATGCTGCCAGACCACGTCCAGGATTCAATCCTTGCCTCTGCAGTTGAGAAGCCTGCTCACCACAGGGCGTGGAGGAGCACCAGGGACAGGCTGGTGACCAGGAACTCTAAGTGCCATTCCAGTCACAAAGGATGGAAGAGGATGCCATCAAAGACATTTTCAAGGATACAATTGTACATAACTTTTTACATCCAGACCTTGTTGTTGACGTTCCACATCCTCTGCATGTTCCTGCAAGTGTTCTACACTCCCAGACATCTCCCTTTCCTATGACTTGCAGCTCTTGAACTGATGGCTCTAGCGAAGACCTAGTAGATTCAGTGTCAGTCTCTCTCTCAACCAGCCTATATGGTCTTCGAAAGATGGCCAATGTCCACCTCTATTTCATCAATCATGGTCTTCAGTGAACCTTTTAAATCCTAAATGACCTTAAGTATTTTTCCAAACTGATCAGTATGCCCTTGAAGTACAGTTTCTACTTTTGACTGCATGGGGTCTTCCTCCTGGTTACCAGCTTGGGAGGCATCTGCTGGGGGTTCTGCTGCAGCAACTCTTTTGATACCTGCGTTCCCCATCTAGGAGCACTAAGTTATCTCCCACCATTCACACACTTGCAATGAAGGGATCTCGCAATGGTCTTAGCACAACACAAGATTGCACCGCGTTGGAAGGCTGTGACCGCCCTGAGTCTGACGCCAAAGTCGTAGGACTTGTATTATAACTGGTCGGAAGCTGAAACAGCCATGATGTGGCTGCAACACAAATCACTGTGTGGGCCTCTGCCACATGATGTGTGAGTCATGATATTGTCTAAGCTAGAAGCTAGGTCGGATAAGATGCCACCTTTAATGTATGGTTTTGTAAGTGTTGACACGTGTTGTACGATAAAATACTTCTCTTATCCAGCTTGGACAAATATGTAAAATGTCCAGGTAAAGAGATATTTGAGCCGGTAATCTGTGGCAATGTTATGTCCCTCTCTAATCATATTGTCTTTTACATGTCACATGAGAGCATATCATATAGACATAAACAAAACACTCCATGCACTAACTTGAGTCTATATCTTGAGCTCTTTCTCTTGAAAACAACACGGCACCCAACAAGTTTGGAATTGTTTAACACAAATAGCTCTGTACTGCATACTGTTTCTCTGTTACTTCGTTGTTTCTTCTTTTTACATGTAGTAAAGCAGTTGAGTTGTATTGTTAACTCCAAGCTGTGTCTAGTGGAAAATAACTTTCTTGTATAATGAAGCATGATACACGCATATACGAGCAAGAATTGATTTCCTACTGTATGGTTTTATAACTCCAACAGGATACAATATTCTTCTTTTAATGTATGCAGTTATGATATGTTTAAAACCAATAAAGAAATATTTAAACAAAAAAAACTCAAAGGGTCCATCAAAATGCTAATATTAGTAATGATTAATTTCCAACAGCTGAAAGTATCCGTGCCTTTTAGAAATCTATGATAAATGTGCAAAACCTTCAACTTAGGACAATGAAAGGCATTAGTAGACTATTAGAGGGTATAGACAAATCTTTTCAGTTAATGTCTCAAAAACTAGATGAGGGAAATGCATCAATTGGTAAAAACAGAAATAATGACAGAGGCTGTAAGCATTCACTGTGGTGTATTACAAGGAATCGATGATATAGGGGAGTAGGCATCATATGTACGTATCACACTTAAAGTTCCATAACAGGTCTGTGAATCGCCTTGCACATGCCACTGCCACTTTATAGAAGCGTACTGTAAATCTTCAGGTGAATATGGCCCACTATGATAGTAAAGCTTCCCATAGCCTACTACAAGTCAACACCGCCCTACACAATTTACCAACGCAAACCTGGCTACTGGGGGCCACATGGGACCAATAGCGCTCAAAGAGGCTTCAATCCTTCGCACTATTTCAGAGCAGGAGTAGGTAAACCTACAGCGCAGTAGGAGACGTGTAACAGGTGGTGATGGTTCTCAGTCTGCTGCTGGCCATCATTTGAAAGTGCCAGTGTAGGCCAATGAAGGAGAAAGCACTAAGTAATCTCCTTTGCTCTTTATGATGTTTTTAATATTAGATTTTACTTTAAAAATGACGACAATACGTCAATAGTGCAAGATGCATTCCTATGCCACATAACAAAATGTGGTTTCTCTCATACATGTTAAAAGCTTGAGATTGTTTTGTGTAAACAGTTAACATTTAAAACAAATGTAAACATTTATTACAAACGTATGTTCTGTTTCTTTATACTATATAGTACAAATACAACCTCTTGCAGGTATTGTCATTTTATTACATTTGTTGTTATCATTATTTTTCCTCATTTCACTGTAGTATCATTAAAAAGACAGGACTGGCATATGTTATGTATAATTATGTTAACCAAGCAAATAATATTTTTGTTGAAAACATTAAACAGACTTGATTTCCTTTTTTCAATTCTGGTAGGTATGTACCTACAATATTTGACCTATAATGATGATTAACGATGGCCATTATGTTATAACATTTGTATTAATGAATAGCTATTGCGATTCCATAATACATATGTATTAAGGTAAGCAATATTATATTGGTAATTCGGCGAGACTTGCAATTCAACCTCACTTATAAATATATATGAGGCAGGATGTAATTTGTGACTCCTTCCAACTGTCTCCAAGGAAAAGGCCATGTCCTGTAAGAGACAGCAAACCACAATCCATGTACTTGCTTTTTTTTTAAAGCAGCTCTGGTTCTTTAAATGAACATGGGTCTAGACCACCGGTTGCTCCCACCCGATAAAAAAAAACACATTCACAAAGGGAAATGAGTCTTATGTTGACCTCTTCGCATTTGTCATTCAGTTTCCACCTCTTCTTTTGGGGTGGTAAAGGTACAATGGCTTGTAATCGCAATGGTGACGCGAAAACAATAATACATAAGCTAATAGTCAATAATTGTGAGTGAAATCTCTTTCATGTCCCTTCCTATTTGTCAATCATTACCAGTCGCAGAATCATTAACTTATTTTTAATTGTTATTCAATTTGGTAAATGTTTTTGTTCATTTATCAATGGTATTTAGCTGTCACAATCTGTGAATCGCATTGTTTGTGGCTGTTAAATATTTTTTTAAATCAGACCAAATGTATGTCCATTTGACCCTTAATAATACTGGCCTAGTTATTTTTTTGGTGAGGAGTGGGTTTAATTCATAAAAATAGCATTTGTGAGGCACTGGGGTGCACATTGTGTTTTTTAGCACAAATGTTCTTGCCGTTTTCTTCGAGTATTGTATGTTCTTGTCATTTTCTTAAAGACATACATATCGTCGTTCGTTTTTTAGTACGTGTCCATAAACAAAAATAGTTTACACATTAACACAGGCTTGTTAAAGAAAACAAAAACTTTCGCATCCTGGGAGCATTTCAGTATTTTGCACATGATTACTACCTGCTTAAACTTGGTGGTAAATTCAGATTTTCCACAGCTAGGATGGGTAGAAAATCATGATTTTATTAAAGACACGGAGGCTGATATTATGCATGTCTCTTTAATTGCTAACCCACAGCAGCAGCAACTACAAAACAATTAAAAATAACTTAGAATAGTAAAACTTAACATTCTAAAGTCTATTTCATCCTGTGTTAGGCAGCCATCCTCCTTCTTTTTTGCTGCAAATTTTCTGCCACACCGAACCGTGAATATAAACTGATAAATAAAAGAATCCATAAATGTTCAAAACAAATAAAGTCCAATTCCATTTCTTCCAATTACTTCTTGAAGTCTCCCCTGAAAAGAATCACAAACAAATTCTCTCACGCGGCTCCCTGCAGGATTGTCCTTTGTCCCCTTTATTAATCATCCTAGCTAGGGACCCCTTAATCCGTCATTTTCAGGAAAGGCATCTTCAGAGAGGCCTACAGTTCAACACCGGCCCTCTCCTGGTCTCGCTCGACGCAGAGGACACCATCCTATACGTCAGAGAGCCCCAGGTAAATTTGGAGCCTCTCATCCGAGAGATCATCCGGTTCGGTCTACACTCTGGCCTGGAAATCAACTGGCGTAAGTCGGTTATCTTTCCCTTAACATCCAACACTACTTCCTGGGACTGTGAATTCCCCCTCGAGTGGTGTACTGACTCTGTCAAGTATTTGGGCATACATATCCATCTGGAGACCGCTCAGATTCTCCGCCTTAATTACGGGCGGGCAATCAGCGGCCTCGAGGCCCAAGTGGACAGATGACTGCGGCTTTCATTGTCTATTGCCGGCAGGGTGGCAATCATTAAAATGGTTGTGCTCCCTAAATTTCTATATCTTTTTAACAATATTCCCATACCCCTCCGGAACAGTTTCTTTTCAATGTTACGGTCCCACCTTATCAGATTAGTCTGGGGGGGGGCAAGCATGCCCGCGTGCGCTGGCAGGTGCTCACTCTACCATATGAAAGGGAAGGGTTTGGCGTTTCGGATTTCCACTTGTACTATTTGGTAGCCCAATGCAGCCATGCCTTTGCGTGGTACCACCCTGACGCCAGGATTCCCTTTCTCCGCCCAGAGGTTGATTTCGTCCTGCCCAAACAGTTAGCCACTGTGTTACCTAAGGGCATACCCAGAGACCCTAACGATATTCAGACCGTCTCCACCACCAGCTGGGCCTGGGATAGGCTGCGACGCGTCCTTGGTGCCTCCACGCTGTATTCCATGGTTCTCCCTTTCCCTAATGCCCGTTGGTTGCCAATCACCAGAGAAAAACTGGTGCAGCGCACTCTGGCCAAATTCGGCATCTGTAAACTGGGTGATTTATACCCGAATGGCCATATCTTCTCGGCAACAGAGGATGTCACATTTATGGACAGCTTTGTGCTAGGCCGGATTCGTTCAGCGCTTCGCGGCACTCTTCCTGGTTTCCCGATTGAACCAGACTCATTCGCACCGCTCTCACTCATCATTTAAAATGAGAGTGGGGCTCACCATATATCTAAATTATATAAGACATGCTCTACAATGATCCCGATTAATGACGACAAGATCCGCAAACTTCGGGAGGAAGATTTAGGCCGCCCCATCACTGACGACCAGTGGGCTAGATGCTGTGAGGTGGCGAAGGAAGTGTCACTCAACAGCAGCATAAACTACTACACTTCAAGTTCCTACGCAGAATATACATCACCCCTGCCAAGACCCACAGACTGGACCCGTCCAGACCCCACACTTGCCGTAAATGCGATGCCCCTCATGCGGATTTTGCACACCTCGCTTAGATCTGCCCACAACTACAGTCATACTGGGAGGGGGTGCATAGCACACTGGGCGTCATGACCGAGCTGTCCCTCGTCCCCACACCTGAAGTGGCACTACTGGGGTATGTGGTTAATTTTCCTAAAAAAATCCAGAGGTTTGCATCTCTCTGCCTCTTGCTCGCCAAGCGGGAAATAGCTATTCACTGGGGCTGTCGGTCCACTCCCACTTTACAAGGCTGGCTGAACAGTCTGGCCTATTGCGACAGCAACAGCAAAATATATTCAAGCACGCTAGCCGGCTCCTCCCGTCCCAAAGACATCTGGAGTCCCTACAGGACCTATGTGGAAAAAGCTAGACGGGCCACTGATTCTCAACTGGAACAGGGCATCGTCCCTACAGGGGTTGGGTAACTTAACTTTACTCTTCCGACTCATTGATTTCCTTTCCTTCATGCCACCTCGATCGGTTTCTTGTTTGTTTTTTGGATTATAGTACCTGATTCTAGGAGGCTGGGAATGAGCTAGCATGTGGGCTTGCTGAGGTGGGGCGGGGGGAAATTGCTCTTAAAGTGGTGGGATGGGCCCTCGGGATTGTATGCCTTTTATGCTTTGCTTGTATGTGTACATCTCTAGTCGCTACTTATGATGGTCATTGTGATACCGTATGATGCTCCATGTCATTTATTGCAATTGTAATTTAATGACAGATACCTCTCATGACTATTTCCCATCAATGTACTAAAATGATAAATAAAGTGTAAAAAAAAAGAAAAAATAATTAATGGGCGGGAATTAAACAGGGAGGGATAATATCAGCCTCCGTGTCTTTAATAAAATCATGATTTTCTACCCATCCTAGCTGTGGAAAATCTGAATTTTATGGCAAGGCACGGAGGCCAAAAATATGCATGTTTAAAGCTTTGCCATAATCTTCCTAACAGCAGAGTCCACAGTCTTAAAATAGAAATTCTTAAATACGGAATCTGATGACCAATCGGCCGCGGCTAAGATGCCATGCAAACCACCCCCCAAAAGGAGGGCTTTTGAAATCATAGCCCCTCTAGCGGAATGCGCTCCATATTTTGATAAATCTATCCCTGCTCTTCTCATGACCTCCCTGACCCAACGTGCCAAGGTAGACGCAGACACTGCCTTATACAGGGTTCTGTAAGAAATTATCAACTGTGAACCTGCACTGCACCTCAAACATTTCGTTCTTCTCTCATACTCACGCAAACTTCTTACCACGCACAGCTTCCTGCACTCATCCAAATAAGGATAAAAAATAGTTAGAGACAAAATTTTGGTCCTTTTAGAGATATAGAAACAAACCCCTTCTGGTACAAAGCTACGTCCTGAAATCTCCAGGGCTCTAACATCAGAAACTCTTCTAAAAGAAACCAAACATAACAACATAACCAACTTCTGAGAAAGATCCTTCAAGTTTAAAAACGAATTTTCGCTCCAAGACAACAACTCCTTAAGGACTTGATCAACATCCCAAAAGTGATGAATATTTCGCCCCTGACGGCGCCTTTAATCGTATACTTCTTAACAATCTCTTGACCACATCATGTTGACCGACAAGCAAACTGTCTATTAAATTATGTCCTGCCGAGATGGCAGACTCAGCAACGTTAACTGCACTGTAAGATTTTCCTTCAAGCAAAAATTCTGTCAAATAGTTCACTACCTTCACCAAAGGTGCTGAAACTGTGTCCAGACCCCTCGCAGAACTCCAACAAAACCATATTTTACAGGCCATCCTGTATGCTTTTGAAGTCCCAGGTGCCCAAGACTCTTTAATGAGTTGCAAAGCTTCCAATGATAAGCTTCTCTTGTCTAAAGCAACAAACATTTCCCTGTTCAACCTCCAATCACTGAAATCCATTAACTGTCTCAAATTTGAGTCTGCAACTGAATTGTCTACCCCCGGAAGATATTGAGCTAGAATCATGATGTTCCTGCTCAGGCAATAATGCCAAAACTCCTTCGTCAAATCTGCTAGAGCCTTTGAACGAGGTCCCCCTAGTTTGTTTACATATCTCACAGCGGAAATGTTGTCCATCTTTAAGAGAACGCAACATTTCGTCTGATCTTTGACAAAACTCTTTATCGCAAAGTAACCTGCCATCAATTCCAAATAAGTGATATGCATTTCCTTATCCTGACCTGTCCGTTTCCCACCAGTTGCCAGAGAGCCACATCTCGCTCCCCAAACCTTCAAACTGGCATCTGATTCTATTACTACGTCCGGTCTCTGTACCCTCTGAGAATATCTCACCCCTTTGAGTTTTTAGCCTTTGGATCGCACGATAATGCAAGGGACCCGGGAAGATAGCTTGAATGGTAGCTGAAAGAAGACCCAGAACTCTTGCTATCTGCCTCAATGTTACCCACTCCCTTGCTATTATTCTCTTTAACTCCTTGCAAATTTTCTTCCCCTTCTCCATCGGTAACCTCAACCCACAGTCCAACGTCCAAATCTGAAAACCCAAGAAAACAGTCTCCTGACTCGGCTTCAAACAGGACTTCTTTCGGTTTACTACAAAACCCAAGTCTTCTATCACACGAACTGCCAAAGTAGTGTGCTTGTGAGCTAACTCTTTGCTATGTGCCATAATCAGGATATCGTCTAAATAGATGAGAAGCCTGATCCCCCTCATTCGCAGCCAAGCCGTTATTGGTTTAATTATATTTGTAAAGTACCAAGTGCTGATGTTAAACCAAAGGGGGGTCTTTTGAATCTCCACATGGTTCCTTTACATTGAAACTTCAAAAGATCCCTCTGATCTTCGCAAACTGGGAAGGTCAAATATGCATACTTTAGGTCCAAGCGGGTCAACCAGTCTCCGTTTCTTAAAAATTCCCTCAACATATGAATTCCTTCCATTTTGAAGTGGTTGTATTCCACCCACTCGTTCAAGTCTTTCAGGTTTATGACCGGTCTCATACCCTTGTCCTTTCTTTCTACTAGAAATATATTGCTTACAAAGCCTAGAGTTGAATCTGAAGCTATTTTTATGGCACCTTTTTTCTCCAATTCCATAACCTCCTGATCTACCAATTTTTCTTCCTTTTTTGAAAACCTTATGGGGGAGGACGTTTCACCTCCACAAAATCTATTTGATAACCACTTACCGTTTATAACACCCAAGGATGAGAAGTAATCTCCCTCCATCTGCCTATAAAATGGGCGAGTCTGCCACCCAATTTTACCTGAATAGACAAAAGGTCATTTTGCAAACATACCTTGGTTTCTTGTCCTTCTTTCTCCTCTAAATTGACCTATTTCCCTCTGCCTTTGAGGGTAGAACCCAGGAGTATAGCTTCCTGCTTAATATGATCCGGGTCTGTACCCATGGGAGAAGGAGCTCTGTGAGATTCCAATGCCTCCGGGAAGGGAATCGACCCCGCATTCTACCGGCCGAACCAAAAACCTTTCTAATGTCCTTCTGGACCTTCTATATCGAGTTAAAGGTCCAGGCATAGCGAACCATTTCGCTAACAAATTCCTCACCAAATTGCAAACCGTTTGCCTCCATGCCTGACTCTTTCCCAGCTAACTCAGCCAATTTCGGGTCGATTTTCATGAGTAGGCTTTTCCTACGCTCAATACATAGAGACGCGTTAGCGTTCCCCAATAAACAGACCGATTTCTGTATCCACTGTTTTAACTCAAGGTTGTCAATAGCAGTCTCCTGAAGATAAGCATCTTCACAGAGGTCAAAGATCTTGGTCAAAGGTCCAAACACATCAAGAAGGCGATCTTGACACCCCTTCAGCCCCTTATCCAGACCCCTTCTCGGGTCCCTTCCAAATTTATTTAGGAAGGTAAGCATTTTGCCATCTAGTTCGGGTATATGCGCCACCTTATTAGAGAGGGAGGGTCTTGGACACTCCAAACTGTGTCTTGTCCTAACATCTTTTGGTATTTCTCTCTTTATCCAATATTCCACGTACTGAGCTACGTGTTTAGACGGGACACACTGTGGAGAGAGAGCGTGTTTTATAGTACTGGGGTCAAACATAAGGTCACCCAAAAGATCCAAGACCTGATCCAAACCTTGTTTGTCACTCCTCTCTTTATTAACCCTCTTATACTTAGTCTCATCCTCTGATGATTCAAAATCTGAGGAACAAGAAATTATTATATCTCCACTACTGGAGGATTCATCGCAGACAATAGCCCTGCGCTCCCTTTTTGTGGGCTTTACAGCCTTTTCATTGTACTCCTTATGAGTTGTCCTTCCAAAGCCTTTCTGGTTAAAGGCCTCCTTTGCTTTAGAAACTCTCTCTTTCTCGATGTTTTCTCTTCTGTGTGACCTTTCTAGCACTTCCAGTAGACGAGGTATTACCAACGACCTCTTCAACAGACCAGAATTGTTCCTCATTATGCTTTTCAGCAAACCTCCCTTCCAACTGTTTCATACAATCCTCCAGTTTTTTACCCAAATGGGATGCTAATGCAGAAACTGCTCTATCTACGCATTCTTTAACTTTAACCTCTATACTTGTGTCAGTCAAACTACCATCCTCTATATAACAAATATTCCAGTGGAATACGTCAAAACTAACCAAGAAGACAAATAAACCAGCACACCAAAATGACTATGGGCCCGATGTAGGTGGCCAAATAGCAATCGGTAACGCTGAAATTAGCAGAATTCCAGCGTTACCGATCGCTATTTGGCTGCGAGCAATGTACGTGAGTTTAAACCTACTAGCAAAATAAGGAATCGCAAAATTGCGATTCCTTATTTTGCTCTTGCATTTAAGGAATCGGGAATTGCGATTCCTTAAATGCAATGTAAGTAGCACAAAAGTAAGCGCACTTTAGCCTTAAGGAATCGCTAATTACCACCATCTTCAGGTTGGTGGTAATTAGCGATTTCCTTTAAAAAAGCACTTTTTTGCTTTTATGAAAGTGCCATGTGGCACACATTCATGCCCTTAGGGCATGTATGTACGCCACATGTGCACACATGCACATTTCAGGGGTGCAACAGGGTGTCCTTTTGACACCCTGGCACCCTTGAAATAGGGATGTATGTCGTTACAACGCACACTTTTACAACGCATGCACTTACAACGCATTTTTTACAACGCAAAATCCATTACAACGCATTCCATTACATAGCATGACACTACAACGCATTTTTAAAAACTACCTTTACAACGCATTCCATTACAACGCATACTACCTTTACAACGCATACCATTACAACGCATAATATTAAATTGCATTTAAGGTAAGTATTAGATAGTATAGGGGTAAAAATTACTTTTCTAACTCCAGGGGGTGCAACAGTAGGGTAAGTGTTGGATAGTATAGGGGTAAAAATTACTATTCTAACTCCAGGGGGTGCAACAGTAGGGAAAGTGTTGGATAGTATAGGGGTAAAAATTACTATTCTAACTCCAGGGGGTGCAACAGTAGGGAAAGTGTTGGATAGTATAGGGGTAAAAATTACTATTCTAACTCCAGGGGGTGCAACAGTAGGGAAAGTGTTGGATAGTATAGGGGTAAAAATTACTATTCTAACTCCAGGGGGTGCAACAGTAGGGTAAGTGTTGGATAGTATAGGGGTAAAAATTACTATTCTAACTCCAGGGGGTGCAACAGTAGGGAAAGTGTTGGATAGTATAGGGGTAAAAATTACTATTCTAACTCCAGGGGATGCAACAGTAGGGAAAGTGTTGGATAATATAGGGGTAAAAATTACTATTCTAACTCCAGGGGGTGCAACAGTAGGGAAAGTGTTGGATAGTATAGGGGTAAAAATTACTATTCTAACTCCAGGGGGTGCAACAGTAGGGAAAGTGTTGGATAGTATAGGGGTAAAAATTACTATTCTAACTCCAGGGGGTGCAACAGTAGGGTAAGTGTTGGATAGTATAGGAATAAAAATTACTATTCTAACTCCAGGGGGTGCAACAGTAGGGTAAGTGTTGGATAGTATAGGGGTAAAAATTACTATTCTAACTCCAGGGGGTGCAACAGTAGGGAAAGTGTTGGATAGTATAGGGGTAAAATTTACTATTCTAACTCCAGGGGGTGCAACAGTAGGGTAAGTGTTGGATAGTGTAGGGGTTTTAATGTAATATTATGCGTTGTAATGGTATGTGTTGTAAAGGTAGTATGCGTTGTAATGGAATGCGTTGTAAAGGTAGTTTTTAAAAATGCGTTGTAGTGTCCTGCGTTGTAATGGAATGCGTTGTAGTGGATGTTGCGTTGTAAAAAATGCGTTGTAAGTGTAGTGCGTTGTAAAAGTTGCGTTGTAAAGGTTGTTCCCCTTGAAATAGCGCCCGCTATTTGCCATTCTTTAATAGGGAATCGCTAATAGTGAATATCTTCCCATTCATTCCTATGGGCCTCCTAGCCCATAGGAATGAATGGGTAGGTATTCCTTATTAGCTAATCTCAATTTGGGATTCGTTATTAAGGAATGTTAAGGAATCGCTAATATTTTAGCGATTCCTACCTACATTCAATTTTGCGAGTCCTTAATAGCGAATCGATAAAATTCGCTATTAAGGACTCGGTATTTCGGTTTTACCTACATCGGGCCCTATATCTCTAATACAAAGTCAGTTTTCCCAAAAAGACTTGAAAAGCTCAAAACAAAACCACTACAGACCTTATCAAAGCCAATTTTTCAAATAAATCCAAACACTGATGCAGCAACAGACAGGGGATCATAAGATCAACTCTTGACCCTGACAGGAGAATCTATGTAGAAAAAACGGTAACTCGAGCTCTCTCGAGTCCCAAAAGATGTCCGCTCTATTTTAACATAAATGAATATGAAAAGACCAATCAAAGATGGCCGCGGCATCATGTGACGTCGGTACGGTGGCGAAAAAGGATCAGTCTCTGCTGAAAAGCAGGCATGAATAACTCCTGTTGAATTTTTTGCCAATATTAGATAATCATGTATAATGTAACTTAAATGTTTTAGTTGCGAGCACTCCGCTTGCACTCGCACCCTAAATTGAAACCTCTACCGATTACAATGAAGATTTGGAGAATGAGTGCAACGCTCGCGCTCTCAAAACCCTCTCGCGCTTACACAGAAGAGTTGGAGTGCGAGTAAAACGCTTGCACTCTCAACTCGTTGAAATTCAAAATACCTATAATGTTCGAGCGCAAAGGAGAAAATTCTCTCAAGCACGCCATGCCATTGAAGGGGCTGAGCCCACGTGCTCCCCTCTGATCCAGCGGGTTATCAACCTCAGGTACTCAACTACCATATACTCACCTGGGCCCATATACACACACACATTCACATAGGCTAGTAAGTCCCACTGGGGTAAATTTTTGTGATTACTCTAGATTAGTTACCTGCTAATTTAACTAATCTTTCACTGATCAAAAAGTTCTTTCCTCTGGTCAATGGACCTTTTAGTTGGAACTAGTTGATGGTGAAATGACATAAATCTAATTTCTTTCTCTTTTGAAATAATCACAGACTCGAGAAAGTTTTAAATGGTTATCTGGTTAATTTCATGAGAGCAAATCCATATACAGTAAGAACTTCGTTTCTCCAAGGAAGAAAGACAATTTAATCAATTAGGTCAACCATCTATTTAAACAATAGCACCAACAATGACAGTACCTGGAGAGTAGAGAAGAAAGAGAGCAGAACAATGATATACTACACAGAAATATAGTAACCTAGAATATTGTGGAAACCAACCCCTTGGCCAAGGAGCTGGGAAGGTCCCCTGGGACGGATCAGGTGACAAAGCTTCAGGACAGGTTACAGGACAGGATAGGTGACCTCTTCTTGATCCGACGCCTGCGTCGTACCCCTCTCTGACAATATCTTCCTCCTCGATTCTTCCGCAATCTTCTTCTAATTCTTTGCCTAATTTCCCTCCTCGATTATTCTGCGATCTTCTTCTAATTCTGATTAAGTTTAGGATCTAAGTTCTGCAATTCGATTCTTCTTCAGCATTTATTCAGCTCTCGGACAGCATCCCGGTCACTCAGCATCTCAGCAACACGAGCATAACTAACTAACTAAACTACCTCAATTATACTTTTCTAATGGCATGTACCACCCCTTAATGTTTCGACTTAATGAAACTCCTAATTCTGATTGGACAGGCAAGGAGGGATGATCATCACACCATGCAAAGTTTTAATAATTTTCTTTAGTTCTTTGTTTAATATTCCTGCCCATTAATTTATTTTCCCAAGCTTTATTTCCCACCCGTATTCACATTTTTATTAACAACAATGTATACATTTAGCGTTCACTTCCATCCAGCACTGAGGATGTCTGGCAGGTTCCCAGGACATGTTACAACTTGGATTTGGACAGGTTTCAATGACAGCATCATGGCTTCTGGTTGGTGGTTACTGAGCTTGCGCGAAAGTCACATGCAGTATGGACTTCAGTTACCCTCGGAGGCCCAAATACGAACTAGTAGAGAGGTCAGAAAGAAACATATTACATTCAAAATAAAATAATTTCACTGTATACCACCTTTCTCTACTCTAATCCCATTTACTTATAAGAGCTCTCCCCACATTAGCATTTAGTAAATAGCATGTTTTAGTTTCAGCAAGGCAGGTGCTTAGCATGTGAGCTTCCAAGCGGCCATTTTGGATGCAATTGTGCAGCTGCAGAAAATTTCCCTCCAAGCAAAGATCGTCATACTACGTAGATGTAGTTGACGCATGCGCAGTGCAGTTTCCCGCATTAGCAGCTATCTTAAGCTTCACTTGAGTTACTTGTTAGTAAAACACATTTGCAAGCGTCATTCTATGAAAAAATGGAATGTGGTGAACGTTAGTTTGCACAAAACATAATTAATACAGTGTTACAAGTTATATAAGAGGATCGCATCCAAGCAAGTCTCTTTTACACGAGTCCTTGCTCCATCACCTCCAACGAACCCGCAGGCTCGAGCACAAAAAAACTGAGCCGAATGCGACAACAAATTAAACTAAGCCCGCATAAATTACAAAGCGAAGGGGCACACTTTAAAAGATATAATCAAGTGAATAAACATCCAGCCAGCAACAACTCGCAATAAAAAATAGTATTATCTAAAAAAACAAATAATTAATTACTAATTTAGCAAATAAATACAACAAAAGACAAGCAAATATCACAGACAAATGCAGCATTCATTCCAAATCCATCCATCCTATATAAAACCTCGCACCTGCCACAAAGACAGAAATATGTAAGCACACAAATCAAAATGAACTTATCTTGGCTGTGAGCAGCAACAAAGAAGGTGAAAAATGCCCATTTGGCAACTGTTCACAAATTTTAAATCCTATGTTCAAGCGCATCCCAGAGCTCATTAGCTCAACAACTCAACAATTAGACTATGTTATGTTATGTTATGTTAACTGGTCTTCTATAGCGCACAGCTGCCCCAGCAAAGGGGCGTCCCGGCGCTCTGACTGGCAGAAGGAAAATACATAAAACAGAGAAAAAACCAGAGAGAAGAAGCAGCCGGGCAGGGTAAGGAGGTCCTATGCAGTATATTAAGATCCAGGGGGGAAAAGATATGTTTTAATAACCCTCCTGAAGGTAAGCAAATCATCCAGGGCGCGAATGTGGGCTGGTAATGAGTTCCAAAGCCTAGCCGCCAGATAGCGGAAGGAACGCCCTCCCGCTCTGCAGCGTTTGAACCGTGGAACTACTGCTAGATTTTGACCCAATGACCTCAGAGAGCGAGAGGGGACATAGGGGGTGAGAAGATGCTCTAAAATCAGGGGAGAGGACAGCTTAAGAATCTTGAAGGAAAGACATAGAGTCTTAAACTCAATCCTTTGAGCCATGGGCAGCCAATGGAGTTTCCGGATAGTTTCCTTCGCAGAGCAGAACCTAGGTAAACCCACCAAGGCTCTATCACAAAAGGGGGGAGGGAGCGCACTGCCTGGCTCACCAGCACACAATCTGCTCAGATGCTCTGGTATGCACCTGCGATCTGGAAGTGGTACAGAAATCTGAGATGATTGTGAGCGGCACTGCCAGCACCCCAAAATTTAACATGTTACTTCCTACTGAAGAAGGACAAATATCCTGAATGCATGTTTAGGGATACACAATACTGGCTGCACCAACAATGGTGAAAACTAAAGAGTTTAAATGCAAGCGAGTGTTATCGTGCACTGCGTTTACCACAATGCATCTGGGTGAATTGTGTGTTGTATTCCAAGCTGTGTTCTCCTTCTGCCTTCCAGGCCAAGTTGACAGGACTTTCTGAGAACCTGTCAGAGCCGCGCTGCTATCTGCTTTGACTGAAAGCAGACAGCACTGCTGCAGGAGGGGGTAGGAAGGCAGGAAAGGTTGTGGGGGCTAGTTAAGGATGGCAGGTAAAGTATTTTTTTACATTCAGATCAGGGAGGAGAGACGATTACTCCTCTGCCCCTGCATAACAGTTGAAATCAGGGGCAGATGATTTTGGTACCCATACATGATATAAAATAATAGATGGACAAAAAGTGAATTAAAGGGATATTTTTCATCTGACCTCTTTGTCTATTTAATGTCACTCAGAGCCTCTCAGGTCACCATAGAAAGAGGCTCGGAAGGCTGATGATTCGGGGTTTACTGGGCCACCCCTATTCTTGACCACCATGCCCTACGTCTGACTGACTCACCTGCCTTTCAGCGGTTTCCATGTTTGCATGTTAGCTTTGCAATTAATCCTGTTTGCAGGGAGCGGATGGGATGCCTAGGAGGGTGTGGCCTAACTATAATCTACAAACCTCCTTGCACGACCCCCGGACTCACACTGAAGTGTACTTTCATGTTTCCTGTTTTCAGAGTCTATTTTTTCCGGTGGTTCCTTTCACTGCTTTCCAATGTTTTCCAATATGGTAAAAATCTGTGGATTTCAGTATTTAATCACTTTTTGCTCTATAAAAAAGACTAGCCTAGTGTTTTTCCAGTGCTTATAAGAATTTTTTTTTCCATCTCTCATTCAATGCTTCCTACCCTCCCTCTATCCTGCTCCTAACTTTCTTCTTTCTATCTTTCTTTGAATTTGCTCTTTCTGTTAACATTTCATTATTACTCTCATCTCCATGCCTGCCTTAATTCCCACCACTCAAACTTCTCTTTCCATCAATCTAGCCCCACCCCACGTGAAGGAAGGGCAGGGTTAGAGACATGTTTCCACCTCATTAGGAATTGATAATAGCAGATAAAAGGTTAATGGTTGGGCATTTATCATACTGCCCTGCTACTTGATTCTTGACAAACCATAGTTATCAACTGAATTAAGATTTTCTCCTAAGGGCACAAAATATATATTGTGGGATGTTCCATGCCCTATTATTCCAGGCCAATGTCACAATGTATTTCTCTTTGTCTCAAGATACCAGGAAGGGATTGGACTAATAAATGTATTATCACTGTCTCATCTGGGCATTTACCTACTCTGCCGGGTCACAGGGGAGATGCCTGCTAAGGAATGAATATGCATGCTGTTAGTTATAGGTCCTTTGGTGAGAGCGAACTGAACTGCTCTTTGAAGCCGCAGCTTCTCAAAGGCACATCATGACCGTTGGCATGCCTTGTTTTGTTTGCCTGTGCACTTCACACTGTGAATGAAGTCTATTTTTGGTCTGTACCCTACAGGGGTTTAGTGTTTATCTAAA
This sequence comes from Triturus cristatus, assembly GCF_964204655.1. Lineage (NCBI taxonomy): Eukaryota > Metazoa > Chordata > Amphibia > Caudata > Salamandridae > Triturus > Triturus cristatus. The sequence continues at coordinate 1,044,729,087 of NC_140588.1, forward strand.
AGTCAGCACAAGGACAGCTAGGCATTGATTCTCACCAGACGTGTGGGCCTTTACTTCTTTGAAATCAGTGCAGGGACTATTTCCTGGGAGGCAGATAGGAGGGGGGCTCAAGGCGCTTTATCGTTTGTTATGTGCAGTAAGCACTTTTCTAAGAAAGAGAACGCCTAACCCAATATTTTCCATAAACAGTGGTCATAGAAGTTTGTAAGGGGGGTGTTCCCAAGTGACAAGCGCGACAAGCCTTATTTCAGCACGATAAGTTCCACGCTTCATTTTGACTTTGAGGTAGCGGGAATGAGTGTTGAACTTCCTGGGGCTGTATCGGGAATTCTGCGCTCGTGCACAGGCTCACAATGGGCCAAGCACCGGTTTACCCTGAAGATGGCCTGTCTGAAAACAGGGCAGTGGCTACCTGTGCACATTTATACACTGAACAGTGGTGAGCCCCTACACAAAACTGTAGATTTTGGGAGTTAATCTGGGCAACATGGGCAGTGCAGTTTCAGCCAAACCAACCCATGGACCCCTTGTGGGCCTGTGCAGGTGGGCTCAATATGTTCAAAAGTCCTCTGATCCTTTTCTCTGAGAGAAAGTGGCACCTGCAGGCATGCTGTTCAAACCATTACAATGTAAAAAACTAAGTACGGCCTGTTAGGTGCAGTTTTATATGGGAGGAACATTTTTCTGGGGGCTTCATAGATGTTCAGTTCAGTAAATCTTTATTTCGCTGATTAAAAATCAACATAAAAAGTACAAAATACAAATACAATATACAGTGTACAGTATATTTCCATTAGATCTGAACCGACGGACATTAAAAACAAGTTAAAAACAAAACTTTAAAAAGGCACTTTACAAAGGGCACATTGCATTATTAATTCATCATTATTCAATCACGAGTATTCCTCAATTTTACCGACACTCTCAAGAAATTTACAATCGAGCACAAAGTGTGGGTGTCCACGGCCATTTGTAAGAAATTCAGGGCACTCTTGGCTTCACGTATTTTAGCCTCCTTTAGGATATAAACAAGAAATTTGCGACGGGGATTTGATAAAAAGAACACAGAAGTACAAAATGAAGGGTGTCCTGCGGAGACCTATTGTCGCAGCCGCAGGCACCCTTCTGCTCAACCGTTACTGTGAAACCTGGAGGATAAGCTAAAATGTGGTGTAACAGGTTGAGCCTAAAACGGCACATTAAAAATCTGTCCTGGTGATTACGCATTAGATATAAATAGGGCTCCATTCCTGCTCCATTACTCACTCGGTGGTGTGCTATAACTGATTTCTTTAAGGAGTCAGTGCTTGCTCTTTGTGCTTCAATTTTATCCAGTAGCTCTCTTTTAATCTGGTGTCTACATGTGGGGGTAATGGAGGTAGGATCACTGAAAAGAGATAGGTGGTCGATTGAATCCAATGTCTCTTTTATGTACCTCAGCCATGGGATACGTAGGTGGTTGTCCATTTGCAAGCAGTCCCGAGCTATTTGCCTGCTTAGTTCCGCTGCGGGATTCACCCATAACCTGAGCCATAGCATAATGGGTCTCACCTTTACCAAGTCGGTGATATAAGGTAACCCCAGTTCTGTGTGTGTTATTCCTGCTGGGGTACCCTGTGGTAGCTTCAATATCCTCCTAAAAAATGTATCTTCCTCCAGTTGCAGGGACCTTACATCTCTAAATCCCCAGACCTCCGCTCCGTAAATGGCTTTTGCAGTGCTGACGCCACATACAGATTCATCACCTGTTCCGGCGACCACCTCCCCAGTCTACGAGCAAAGTTATGAATAGCCCCATTTGCCGATACCAGCTTCCTGCATCTATCCTCCATTAACAGATCAAACTTTGTATCCCCGTCAAACAGTAGACCCAGATAAGAAAAAGAGCTCACTGTTTCCAATTTGTGCGACCCTATTTTAAAAGCAAATTCCCTGCTTGGTTTCTTGCCAGCTATCATGACATACGATTTGCTCAAATTTACGGACAAATCTAATTCGTCCATAAACTCCACAAATCCATTGACCAATTGTTGTAGGCTCACGGCCGTCCTGGCAAGCAGGACGGCATCGTCAGCATACAGTAGAACCGGTATGTGACGATTTCCAGCTTTGGGACAATCCACGTTTAAGGCAACCAACCTTCTCTCCAAATCGTTAATGTAGAGAGAGAACAAAAATGAAGCAAGGATACACCCCTGCCTCACTCCGCTCGTGCAGGGGAAGGGATCCGTGCACCCCCCCCCGTTGTGCAGCGGACCCTGGCAGTGGTGTTCCAGTGCAATTCTTTTAAGATGTCAATGAGTCCAGGCTCAATTCCCAGGTTGGTCATCAAATACCAAAGTTTGCTCCTGTTCACATTATCGAAGGCTGCCGCCAGGTCCATGAAGCCCATGAATAGTGTGCCTTTACCAGCCTTTGTGTATTTAGTTATTAATAGGTACAAATTCAAGCATTGGTCACTGGTAGACTTGCCTGGCCTAAAGCCGTATTGAGTGTCTGCTATAATGTTGTGTTCTTCTGTCCATGACATCAAGCGACTCAAAATTGCCCTGCCCAGTAGTTTGGCCGATACGTCTATCAACGATATTGGTCTGTAGCACTGTGGATTGTCCCTACACCCCTTCTTAAAAATAGGGACAATCAGTGCCGTAGACCAAGACCGTGGCAGACCCATGGCAATTGCTGCATTTAGGACCCTCATCATAATGGGAGCCCAGAGATCAGGGTTACTCAGGCAAAGGTCAGGTGGCGTCCCATCAGGCCCGGGTGCTTTGTTGCGAGTTAGCCCTCTGATTGCTTGGGTAATTTCTTGGAGTGAGAATTCTACCTTGCTCGATCGGCATTCCTCCCATCCCGCTGTAGTCACAGTATCACTTTCATGATTATACAGACTCTTAAAATGTGCCACCCACTGGTCAGGAAGAATGTTGTTACTGATCCCCGGGGAGTTTTTCTCTTGGAAGCAGGGCCCATTGATAATCCTCCAAAATTCGCTGAAGTCTCTATGTTCCCCCGCTTCCCTCAGGTCCGCCCACACTTCTGCTTGGAGCGTAATCTTCCTCTGCTTGACCTTTGTCTTATATGCCTTTCTACATAGGGCTACTGCCTGTTTGTCCCTAGGGTAGATTTTGAGACATAGTTTCAATTCCCTAAGTGCTCTCGCGCATTCAGGATTAAACCAGCGTGGCTGTGTTACAATTTTTACTGGGCCCTTTGCTTTCAGGAGTTCCCCTATCATGGTGGTTAGTACCTCAAAGGCAGAAACCAAACACCCACCTTCTACTAGGGGATCAAGACAGTCTTCAATTTGGTGTTTGCCTTTTATCACCAGGGATTTATAGAACTCCTCTGCATTAATCTTAGCCCATCTTAGTCGCCTCCCCTGGTCTGTTGGGATCAGTGTAGAGGCGGCCTGTTGAGTTCTACTGCGTCCGTCGCTGTATTCTAGCACCATTATCAGCGGGTTATGGTCGCTAAAGGGGTTCCAGTCTATTCTCACTTCCTTCACCCTGTCCTTTAGGGCAGAGGATATCATCATAAAATCTATAATTGAATAACAACCTCTGCCCTTAAATGTTGGAGTGAGGAAGCCATTCCTCCCTGGGGTTATCAGATCTATAGTGTGGGTCATGGCAAAGGTGTCCAGAGTTTTCATGAGGCTGTTTCCCTCCCTGTTATGCTCGAAGTGAGGCCCACTTTCTACCGGACAGGAGGACCAGTCTGCATTTGCGGGAATCAGTTTGGGGCAAAGGTGGCAGTTAAAGTCACCCATGATCAAAACTGCTGGTTCCCCGCCCCTTCTCTGCTGTTTGGTCTCATGCTTTAACCTATTTTCTAGTTCCTGAGTTACTGATTCATTTCCTTCCCCTGAGACTGAGTTGTAGATGTTAAATATCAGTAACCTTAGTCCCTGCCCCTGAAATTCGACTACCTGGATTAGGTGTGACGACCATGAGGGTTCTGACCATGTGCCTTCCAGCTCTAGATTAACATACAGGGCTAGCCCACCCTTCGCTCTGCCCGATCTCCCGCCCCTTGCAGGGACAGAAAAACATTTAAAGCCTTCTAGTTGGTAGGCGGATGGGTCTAGTGCCCATGTCTCCTGCAAGGCTATGACATGGTACCCCTGGAGATTACTTATCCAGTCCACATTGTCAAATTTCCCCGCCAAACCAGCAATATTCCAGGACAGTATTTTTAGGCCTTCCCTTGGTAGTTCACTCTCCCCTTCTTCACCCTGTGTTGATGTTATGGGATCTGCTGCCCTACTCTTGGTCCCTCCCTGACCCCCTTTGCCTGTATGTGTTTGGGTGATAACTGTCCCCTTCTCTGGGATGCTATCTAGAACCCTCCCTTCCCCATACTCCTTTACCACCCATTTAGAGGCCCTTTCCTGGGGTGATTGGGATAGTCAGTCTAGTTCTTCTAAGGATTGCAAAGGACTGAATCTGTTTGCCCACTGTGTGTAATCCTGCCCTCTCTGTCCCTCCTCTCTTGGCCAATTTCTAGCCGCTATGTTTCTTGGTCTATCCTGGACATGGTGTAGGGGATTTGGGGCACATCTCCTGGGGTAAAAGTGTCTTAATGGTAGGGGGCATATTGTGCTGGTGTGATTTCTATTGTAGCCTCCTAGTATATATTTTACTAACTCCGTGTCCCTAAAGTTTGCCACGATGCAGTCTCTTGCAGCATCTTTCCTCCTGCTGCCTACCCAGTTTGTTCTTCTTACTAACAGGATCTCCCCACATTCTCCTCCTCTCAGGGGCCTGTGTATATTTAACCACTTAATTATTTTCATTTTTAACTCTGCATGTGACTCTCTCTCCCCTGCCCTAAGACCAGGTACTCCCGTAAAAACCACCACATAAGCGGCAGCTTCAGGTGGTAAATTGATACATGTTGGTACATAGTCAGTGGGGATATCTGGGGGACTGCACCCAGTTTGAGTTTTCTCTACGCAGCACTGACTTTTTACAGTCCCTTCTTGTGGGAGTGTAGGAATTGTGCTCTGTGGGGTATTTTCGCGTACGGTTACCCCCCCTAAGTTAGGGTTACCCCTGTCTCCTTGAGCCATTGCCGAGGGTGCGTCATGTAGTAGCACTATGCCACAGTCCTCGTTACTCACACAGTTGTTTCTACCTCGTGCATGTTCCCCTGTCCTGATTCCTACTGCGGGGTGATTTACTATTTGATTGGTGTCAGATGTTCCCTTACTTTTCCCCTGCTTTGCTATTTCGTTTATTGCTTTGTCTAGCCTGCTTATAATTGGTTTTAGTTGGTTCACTATAAATGTTTCCATACGTTTTTGGAAATCGCCCATCACTTCTTCCAACCAACCTGGTGGGAGTTGCTGCCCTGCTATTGTACCTCTAAACTCTTCAATCACTGTCTCCCCCCTACTTTTTGTCCCCTCTATTCCCCTGCTTTGCTTCTTTTTGTTAGCTCTGCTCTTCCTGCTAGCCCCTGGTTTGGGTTTCCTCTTATTTTCCATCACTATTTCGTTTACCACTTGGGCGCAAGGGATTATGTCTGTAGAATTTTCCAATGACTAATTTCCCGAAATTTCTAGAATTTCCGGTGCAATGGGTTGTATCGGTGTGTTTGGGGTGGACAAGCTTCTCTCGGTTCGTTCCCTGTTTACTTTTTGCAGCATCAAATCAATTGCAGTGGGTTGTAACACCCCATTTAGTGCCGCACCTGGGGGATTATCAGACCGAGATGACTGGGTTTTTCTTGTGGCAGATCGTGTTTTAGTTTTGTTAGACATACCCAAAATTTCAACAAAGTCAGTTTAAAAGGAACTATAGCACCATAAACTCCCTACTGCCCTGGTTGTTCCAGCAATTGGTCAGATGGCCTACTTTTTATCCCTACCGTGTGTGTGAATGGGTGGCTTCCCCCCAACTCAGTGTATTCAGTAGTCCTTACCAACAGGCTATTATTGGTGTTTGGAAGGAGCAATCCACTCCCTGGGGGAAGAATGTCCATACAGTTCACAGTTTGTGTCTCTTTTCTCGAATACCTTTATCGTAGACGCAAGGGGGTGATCCAGCCCAGCCTCTTCAGTCACTGATGGGCACGGATGGACCCGCCCTTGTCCCAGGCTTCTCCCGGTGCTCCCGCGTACTCCCTCAAGCCGAGGATCCTGGGTAGTGTAGTTTCTGCCCCTCCACTGCGGCCGCACTCGAGGATGCTGCGGCGGCGAGGGGGACCAAGGCAAGCTTCAAGGGACACCGCACACCAGCAGGTCAGCTGTACCTTACAGCGCTATGCCCCCAAAGTTTTAGCAAGGCTAACTTCCTGCGGGACACTAGGGCGTGTCTCGCAGGATATTACAGGCTTAAACAAGTTCGTATCTGAAGAGGGGAGTCACAGCAGGTAGAGCACTGCTCAGCTTTTGCCAAAATAAAACATGCACCGACTCACTCTATGGATGGAGTATCTCTCTCCCTGTCACAGCCGTCGTCTCCCCGGCGTCTCAACTCACGCTTCGTAGAACGAACGCACCAAGGACCAGTCGGGCGCCTCCAGCTCAAGGTAAGTCCTGGAATAAGTTCCAGCAGCTGCAGTGTAAACACTCCTCAGGCTCACCTCGCCTCGCCTCAATTTCAAGTGTAGCAACGATATATTTGGCCTCAGAGGTGCCTCCAGATACAAACAAACAGCATCCCAGGGGGGGAATTCACGCTCTTTGTCCCTCTCTCGCCTCCGCTATCAGCCGTTTTTAGATTCGGCAGATAGAAATCTGAGAAATCCGCAAGGTAAAAGCTGCAATGGGAGCCGCAGAACGCCAACCAAGCTCCACCATCATCAACCTCGAGGGGGGAGGAGCCTTGACCCTGTGCCTCATGGGAACAGGCTTCACAGATGTTTTTTGCCCAAGTCCTGATAACTTAGCTTTCAGAAAGAAAATCTCTATCCCTTTCTTGGTGAAGGAGGATGACATCATGGCGGTGGCACTTACCCTAAAATGAAACCTTACTCATCTGCGAACGTGCTCTATACCTCTGCCTCTATACGGCAATGTGCAGTGAACAGGGAGTCATAGCATTATGAAGTGGGCCGGGATTCCAAAATGAGATTAGGATATGAGGGCCCATGGACCTTGCTAATGTTCACAAGGGCTTACCATGGCTGGAGTGGGACATGGCGGGAGCATCAATCACAGAACAATGTGTAAAAGTAGGCTGTGCACCAGTTCTACTTTGACACCATTGGGCACCATTGGGCACAAGAATATCCAGTTTAATCCTGCTAAAAAGCAAATATTCCCTTCAGTGGTGCTTTGTCAATTATAATCAGTTTCAACTGCAAACTTGAAACCAAATGCACTAGTCTCTGAGCTTGACAATGTCCTAATCCTTTTTCCTCCTACAAGAGTGATGCACACTCTTGTAGGAGGAAATGTTATGCATCATACACCTTTGGTCCTTTCGAGCCCCTATGATGTCACTTCTAGGTCCTCCAGTTCCACATTACTTACTTGCCTTCCCAAGGTGTTGCCTCCCCCACAAAATTCTCCCTACCCTTTAAGCTATCTCACTTCCCTAAATTCGAGCCCCCACCTATTATTAATACTCCCATTGCAGACAAGACAAACCCCATTCAGGCCACACCTTATATTAGTTGGAATATAGCAAACTGTTAAAATATTTGGTGTTTAAAGTTAACTTGTTAGTTAAGCTGTAGTTTGGATCCCTCATGAACTGGGATCATCACATGGCTTGAGACAGAGCACAGATCAGAACACAGCTGCCTGACAGCACCCCGCATCACTACTGGCATACTCCATGCCCAGTGCCCCTCCTCCTGCCAGTCATCACAGAGGACCTGCGCCCAGTACAACTAGATAATGGCCTTTCGCCCCCACCCCTTGGTGTCACATATACTTTTACTCCCCATACCCCACCTGACCTATGGTCCCTTACCTATCAATCGTCAATCACACCTCCTTACCACTTGATCTCAATACTGACATGAGGCTGCACAGTGAATGCCAAATTAATTGTAGGTGATCACATCAACGGTATGACTCACTACATTATGTGCAAGAAAATGTTACCCAATCTTCAGAGAAATGCAAGGATACAAGTGGTGAAAATTACAACTCTGCCCTGATGTAATTATGTTTCTGACATGCTCCCTGTACCTATATGTCCCTCAGGCTTGGCCTGGATTAAGTTGTTGGTTTGGGGATGTACTCACCCCGAACTGAACTCTCATAAACTGCATGCACACACCACGGACAGAGACCTGAAAAAGCCTCATACGCACACACAGTCACAAGTGATTTATGTCCTGCCACATAAGGACCCCCCCCACCACTTTAGGGATTGTTGGCTGATGTATGTGAATTGATGGAAATACGAAAACTGAGAAACTACATTGGAGGAAACCAGATCATGGATAACCAATTTTATTGAAAGACAACTTTAAGGATATATAAACACATAGAAAATGTAAGGAAACATTTTAAAGGAAAGATCATTTTAAGAAACATCCAAAATCACAGCCTTAGGTGAAGATTATGGATCATGGGGTGCTTTTGGTTTCAGGGATAGGTGATGTTTGGGGGTGATGAGAGTCTTTTAGAGTTTTAGGGTTAGGGATGACTGTAGTTTTGGCGTGGTGAGGGTTTTTTTAGGGATTAGTCATGGATAGAGTAGAGGGTGATGATGAGTTTATAGGGGTCAGGGATGGATGGCGTGTAGGGGTGTTGAGGTTTTTTAGGTTTTACAGATTAGGGATGGTGAGTGTTTTGGTTCAGTGATGGGTAGAGTTTTGGGGTGGTGAATGTTTTTTAGTAATGAGGAATGGGTGAATTTAGGGTGGTGTGGTGTTTTGAAGGTTCCAGGATAGGTGAAGTTGATATATGAAAGAAAGTGTTTTAGGTTTCAGGGATGTGGGATTTTAGGGTGATGACGGTTTTTGGGGCTGTGGATGGGAGGTTTTCAGGGGGTGGTGAGGATTTTTTTAGGCTTCAGGGACGGGTGGAGTTTATGGGTGGTGTGGAATTTTAAGTGATCTGGGATGGGAAGAGTTTAGACATCGAAAGGGGTTTTTAGGATTCGGGAATGTGTGGAGTTTAATGGTAGAGAGGAGTTTTAGATTAAGAAATAGGCAGAGTTTCGGAGTAGAAATAGCTTTAAGGTTTAGGGATTGGTGGAATTCAGAGGTCAGAGATGGGTGTAGTGTATGTGTTGGCGGTATTTTTAGAGGTAGAGATGGATGGTGTTTAAGGGTGGGGAGGGTTCAGCGAATTAAAAACATCCAAAGTAATTACTTTACAATGTAAAAGATATAAATCCAAAGCAATGCCCCGTAATGTAAGGATTGAAATAAATTCCTTTGGCAAAAATCTTTCTGAAAGTAAGACCTGCAATGAATGAATGAATCAATCAATCAATCAATCAATCAAGTAATTCTTTATTCGCATAGAAAAAATATCCATAAAAGTACAAAATAAAACCAGCACAGTGCATACGTAGTTAGGAGGTTAAAAATCAATAAGTGCAATAGACATATTACTGTGAATACACAAAATTATATACATAGTGCAAGGGTCAATTCGGTAAATCAGTCATAGGCCTACAATTAATTTAATGATTAAGAGGTAATAAAAATATAGTATTTAAAATGTAACAGCATAAAATGTTAAAAATGCGGACACTTTGACACATGATAAAAACAATAAAATTATGCGGCCCACATATAAATTGAGTCAAATGCTGGGCATACTACCAAAACTGTCTCTACTGTATTCATAGAGGCACGGGAGCGAACAGCCAGTCTCAAGAAGGTACTAACACGAAGAGTTAAAATTTCCCCATTGAGTGTAACAATCTCCCTGTATGCTTCCCTAAAATCAGTAATTTTGTGAGCCTTAAAGAAAGGGATCAGCAGCTTCTTGCTATATATTTGATAAAAATCACAGAAAAATAAGAAGTGTAACATAGATTGGCTGCCGCGATTTCCACAGGGGCAGTGCATTTGCTCAAGATTAGTATTGAAGCCTAAGGGAAAACAAAGTAAATATTTTAGGGTACCAGCCCTAAGGCAGGCTTCGTTCCCAGCGATTAGTCACCTTTAAGAGATAACTATCTGGGAGTTTTGTGGGGGGGCCATCTGCACCTACCATAGTTATATACGAGGCAACTGAGGGTTTCGGAATGTCTTGCTCACGTCTCAAGTTGCCATAGTAAGCGTACAAGGTCCCCTGGATTATCTTTTTGTTAGTGCCTGCCATATTTCCTGGGTCTGTAAAAATGTTTGGCAGATTTACAATGCTCAGGCTAGCCTTAACAGCCGCCAACCATGGTATATCACCACCCTTATCGCAATTAATGTCTCTGGTTAACGTGGCTGCTGGGTTTTGCCATACTTTCATCCAGATGATCACTGGAGGGTCTTAATGTAATCCTCGAAAAATGGAAATTTTAACTCATGATGGCAGGAAAAGGAGGAAGAACTGATCGGTGCCCCCAAAACGGGGAACAACCTTTACAACGCAACTTTTACAACGCACTACACTTACAACGCATTTTTTACAACGCACAATCCATTACAACGCATGACATTACAACGCATGGCACTACAACGCATTTTTAAAAACTACCTTTACAACGCATTCCATTACAACGCATACTACCATTACAACGCATACCATTACAACGCATAATATAGTAATTTTTACCCCTATACCATCCAACACTTACCCTACTGTTGCACCCCCTGGAGTTAGAATAGTAATTTTTACCCCTATACTATCCAACACTTACCCTACTGTTGCACCCCCTGGAGTTAGAATAGTAATTTTTACCCCTATACTATCCAACCCTTTCCCTACTGTTGCACCCCCTGGAGTTAGAATAGTAATTTTTACCCCTATACTATCCAACATTTATCCTACTGTTGCACCCCCTGGAGTTAGAATAGTAATTTTTAACCCTATACTATCCAACACTTACCCTACTGTTGCACCCCCTCGAGTTAGAATAGTAATTTTTACCCCTATACTATCTAATACTTACCTTAAATGCAATTTAATATTATGCGTTGTAATGGTATGCGTTGTAAAGGTAGTATGCGTTGTAATGGAAATGCGTTGTAAAGGTAGTTTTTAAAAATGCGTTGTAGTGTCCTGCGTTGTAATGTCATGCGTTGTAATGGATTGTGCGTTGTAAAAAATGCGTTGTAAGTGCATGCGTTGTAAAAGTGTGCGTTGTAACGACATACATCCCCCCAAAACTCTCCAACAAAATCTGTTTTCTTCTACCTGAATGTTGTTACAATTTGCAGAACCCCAGATTTCCGCTCCGTATGTTGCGGTAGGTAGGCACTGAGTTTTATATATTTTCAACAGAGCTAGCACTAGCTCAGTTCTTCTCGGTTGAGGGAGGCACAAAATCGAGTTGATAGCTTTTAGAATTGTACTCCTGCTATGGGCCAAATGGGCAACCCAGGAGCCATTGTCTGAGAATACCAAGCCCAAATATGGGAAAGTGCGTGTGCATAACAATTTTTCAGAGCCAGAATTAATTACATTTACAGAATATTTTTTGGGGCCGCAACTCATTAAAAATTATTTTTTAAATTTGTGCAAAGGTCCAGCTTATTCCAAAAATCCACAAAACCCCCAACTAAAGTGCGCAGTGCATTGGGTGTGCGGCCCATTAGGACCGCATCGTCTGCGTACAGTAAGGCGGGTAGCATTTTGCCATTAATCATTGGGACGTCCTTGGTCAATTTGGACAGATCATTATTCAGCTCGTTAATATATAAAATGAAAAGCAGAGGGGCCAGTACACATCCTTGCCTGACCCCTCTGCCAATCACGATATTCCCTGATACTGCCCGTCCCTGCTAATTCCTCACTCTAGCTCCCAGATCCCTATGTAAATAGGCCAAGAAATGTACTAGAGCCTCGTCCAGCCCATAATTTAAAAGACATTGCCAAAGACGCGATCTATTTACAAAATCGAATGCTGAGGTAACATCCATAAAGGCCAGGGGACAGACAAGCTATTTACCGATTATCAGGTTTAGTTCCCAATCTACTTCTGAAACCCAACTGACATTTATCTAAAATGCATTCTTCCTCAGCCCAACGCCTGATTTTTTTAAAATAAAACCCGCCCAAGTATCTTCAATGTGTTGTCGATCAGAGAGATCGGTCTGTAACAACTAGGGTTGGACCTATCTCCCTTTTTAAAAATTGGGACTATAATGCTAGATGACCATGTGCTGGGGGTATGGGAGTTTGTTAAATTGTTAAAAACATTAAGCAAAAGCGGTGCCCAAAATTCTGGTTTATGCTTAATAAGATCGATATAGAGCCCATCTGGACCAGGGGCCTTATTACCTAAACTTTGGTCAATGGCATCCTCGACTTCAGTTATAGATATCTGGACTTGTGTGGCAGCGTGAAGATCTATATGAAACTCATTCTGAACAGGGGCTGTGTAAATTTAGGCAAAATGAGCTACCCAGGCTTCACTTGTTATATTACAGCTCCAGCTCAGAGGAGTTAAATTATGACCCATGGATCTCATGTTTTTAACAGATTGCCAAAACCCATTTGTATTATTTAGATTCGCAGCACTGGCCAAATTATCCCATTGATCTTTTAAGATCTCATCTTTCCATGTTTAACCACTTTATTATATTGTTTCCTCAGTGATCTAACAAGACTTGCATCCCTTGATGTTGATGACAAGGCAGCACAAAGCTCTCTGTTGGCCCTTGAGCAATCACTGTTGAACCACTTGATATTGTGGTTATTGATAGTCATGGGTTTTGAGATAATTTGTTTAATGCCTGTGCATAGATGGGCAAAAGCTGCTACTACCTCAAGATTAACGTCCATTGGCGACAAACAGGTATCGGCAAGTGATAGATAGGATGTTACCATGTTCAAGAACACAATACTATTGTCGATACCTTTCCAAATGATTCTTAAGTTGTCGGTCGAGGGTGTTAAATTACTTGCTCCTGGTTCTACAATAGGATTGGCTCTAGGGATGATCCTAAACATAACCGAAGTTGGGTTGTGTTCCCCAAATACGGTGGGTATAACCTCCCCTCTAACTAAAATATCTTCCAGCGTGGCTGATATGAAGACATAGTCAATTATTGAAGCACAGCCACGACCTCTGAACATTGGTATTTGGTGGCTGTCATTTTGGTTTATGGCTGCAATGTCCATCGCATTTAGTAACTCATAATTTAACAAATAGTCAACGAATTCCGTCCCCCTTTTACACAGATTTACATCTGGTGCATGAACAGTGTCTGATATATTCGCCCCTGAAATCTTAACATTAAAATCTCCTACCAGACAATTTCCAGCTAGATTGGGGTCCCTGATGGAATTTGTATGCCTGACACAAAATTAAAGAGGTTGGCAACAATCGTGTTTGATACACTTAAGAAATCATTATTACAAAAATTAATAAAACAAATGGAAACCCCCGTGTATATATCAGAGCTTGGAAGTTGGGACTATTCGTAGAAATATTTTTGATACTTCCGCCAGCCAAAGTATTGACCCAAATAGAAAGGCCACTTGAGGGTCGCCTATATGTAGGAACTGATGCACAAACATTAAAACATTGAAAACCCTCATGGTATAGATCCCCTGTAGCCCAGGTCCATTAGAATGTCGAATTTGTTTACCAGATTAACCCAATCCTCGTTGTTTACTTTGGAGGCTAAGCCGGCGACATTCCAGCTTAGCACCTGCAGGTTGTGATTTGGGGGCTCAGAAAAATAGCTTACCAAGGGGACCGATATTGATGTAGTGAGGGCCAATTCAATGGGCAAAAGTATAGGAGGCAGTCAATCCAGTGTATCTAGGTCAGAGAGGGGAGTAAACCTATTTTGTGACAAGAATGGGGAGATGGCTGGTGTGTTGTCAAAATTATTGGGTTTATAAAAATAGCCAAGAGGCAATGACCAAATGTCAGTAGGTGAGGGGTTATTATGCTCTCTTAAACTTAGTATGGATTTTACCAGAGCCGGCCGACGAAAATTAACAACAACACAGTCTCATTCTATGGTCTTATTAGAAGGGACAACCCAGCCAACCCTACGCACCATCAGAATATCGTTGATGTTATGCGTGCTAAACCCCTTATGTTTTGCCAGCCAATTAACAGTCTTGTTACGTAGTTGATCCCAAGACTCTGGCTGATTTTTCCTTATAGGGGGCACCCCTGCTAAAACCAGAACATAAGGGCAGGCCTCAGGTGGTAAACTTAGGACATCTTTTCTTGGGTCAACGTGCCCGCCACCATTTTTTCCGGGGGCAGTATCCATACTCTGGGACTTTTGTACTTTGCTGGTATTATTTACAGGGGCTGTACTGGGAATAAGGACAGCTCGTCGGCTAGACGGCTGTGGTATGTTGGAGGTACCTGGGTGTAAGTTATTCCCCTGATGGATGGAAGACTCAGGAAGACTGCATTGTTTGACTTTACGACAAATCTAACCAGACCCAATTAACATAGGCTGCACAGCAGTTAAAATTGGTTGTGATGTGCTAGAAATACTAGGAGTAAATCCCTTCTGAGCCTGTGATTTGTCAGACAGATTGGGTGCATTAATATACAAACTAGACTTGTTAACAAGTGATTCTAAGCGAGCCAGGCGCTTCCAAAGTAAGGCAAAAATCCTGTCGACAAGTTCCTTAACACTCTCAGACACAGCATCTACAATAATGTCAATAGCAGTGTCTCCCAACGTAAAATTGTTAAAGAGTGCTGGTGTGGACTCCATCTGAGTTTGGGTGTGAGTTGGGTAATTAGACGTAACAGTCGACTTTAAAACAACAGGGGCACCAACAGTTACTGTATCAGTCACTATATCAGCTGTGGCCGCTGGACCTTGAATCCATGTACTTAAAGCAGTGCACTGTGGTTTTAGACGGGGTGGTTGTTTTCTCTTAGGGCAGACAGGCTTTACTGTTTTCCTTTTCCTTTTTGCCCCAGAAATTTCTAGATTTGGGGAAACAGTTGCGTTTTCACCTGTGTCCTTATGGCTATTGTGTAACAGACTATTTGCAGTAGTTGCAGTCACCCTATGGTCCCCGATTGATTTGTGATCCTTAAGGCTCAGACTGCTTCCCGGATCTGGTGAGTGCAAGAGCATATTATGCATACTATAGTTCTTTGGTGAATTCAACATCATAGGGGAACTGGTATGATCATCATCCACAGGTAAAGGGGTACGTTGAGGGATTGTAGATCCCAAGGACATACGCCTCTCAGTTAGTTCCATTTCAGTGCTAACAATATTGACAACCCTCTCCAGCATACTGTCTATGGAGACTGAGGCAGAGGCACGCATGCTAGGTATAGCTTTAGCCATTACAATAGGTCCACAAGGGCAAGCCTTACTTCACTCACCGGAGGATGTCACAGATGACGGCGAATATCAGAGGGGAGGCCTAGCCCGGACTACTCCAGGCCCCGACGGGCGCAGACCGGCCCGCCCTTGGCCTGGGCTTCGCCCGGGCATGGCCCGGGCACGCCCACGCTCATCCCGTGCTGCGAGAGGCCTGTCCCCCGTTTGTGCGTCTCCCGGCGCTTTCTCCATTCGTGAGCGGCGTGCGCACCGCTAAGAGTGCTGGGAGCTGTAGTCTCTGATCCACGAGACCAGCTCCACTCCCAAGATGACTCCGGCGGCGGTGGCGGCGTGGGCAGGCAGCAACTGATGGTAGGTAGATTCAAAGTGCAATCATTTCACCCACATCTTGAAAATAAGTATGCAGAAGCCAATTTGGAAAAAAAGACTTTCTATGAATTGTTTTAATGAAATGGTAATTGTCATTCAACTTGAAAATTTCCATTAAACGGTTTAGCTGAATTGGTTTCTCAGTAATGGTGTTCCGTTAAATTATTTTTCTATGAAATCACATGCAACCATTGCTGGAAAGTGCAGTCTTCAATGGTGCACAGGGCCTCACTCCTCCATATGCCCATAAGTCACCATCCAGGACACTCTCCAACGAATGTATGACGATACTTATCATGCCATTACTACGCATGCATTAGTGCGATTTTTTTACATCGCAAACGGCATTAGTACGCATAATATTACTACGCTTACCTTAACTTCGTAAAAGCATGAATAATACTTCGCATTCCACTACTATGTGTACATGCCCCTACACTACACATACATGACGACACTACACAGAAACCTTTAACTACACACCACTACTCTTCCCTAAACCCTAAATCACTACCCCCAGCACAACTTCCTACACTACAAAAACACAACACTACCCTGAACCCTAATACGCCACTCCCAGCACGACCCCCTACACTACATATACACCAAAACACTACCCTAAACCATACCACCTACACTACCCTTAACCCTAAAACACTAACCTAAACTAAACATACACCACAACACTACCCTGAACCCTAAAACACTACCCCAGCACGACCCCCTACTCTACACATACACCACAACACTACCCTAAACCCTACACTCAAACCTTAAACACTACACATACCCCTTAACACTATCCTCAACCCTTAAACTGTACCCCCAGCACGACCCCCTACTCTACAAAAACACACTACATCCCCCTTACCTCACTCTCCTCGTGGTTCCTCTCTCCTCCTGGGACCTTCCTCACGTCGTCTCCGAGGGGCGGTGCACGTCGTTGTGAGGAAACAGCCTCAGTTTCCTTACAACGACATGGATCGATTTCTTTTCAAGCATACCATTACAACGCATGCATAGTAACAACGCTTGCGATGTTACAACTTGCGTACTAATGGTACGCGTTGTAACATCGCAAGCGTAGTAACGCTTGCGAAGTAATGGTATGCGCAGTAGCAGCCGCGCACTAAAGGCTGTTTCCCCTCTCCAACCCTTCACATAAGAATAATGGACTAAGAGGCAGATTTATATATTAATGGTAAGCATACTCCATTGCAACAGCGGCGGAGTATCCTTACTGCAAATATAATGGTGGTTACACGAAAGATCCTCCAACATTTAAATCAGGCATGTGCCCCTCTGATTGCCGGACAGAGTAAAGGGCCGTCGGAGGTTGACCTCAATGCCCGTCAGCCTAACTTAGATGGGTGGACATACAGGTCAGTTTTCACTCCCCTTCACAACCAGGAAAAGCGTGGCGGTAAGGGACAGTGAAAACTGTTTCATGCCCCCCTCGCCATTGGGGATATCTCACATGTCGAGGGTTGCATTTTTTTTCATACTAAATATCCCACTTCGGGATCTTCTTTTTGAATGTGAAAAAAATACATTTGACAGATGGCTTTGTTTGCGTCAAACTTTTTAAAAAGCAGTGACAGGAGCTGCTGTGATGGCGGTTCCTGCCAATGCTGCAGAGATGGCTGCCGGCTTGGCGGTCATTTCTAAATTTGCCAGGTGGGGACTTTGTCAGGTTCAACGGTGCAATTTATTCCGTCACCCTGATGGTCTTTCCCCTCTACTGGCCAATATATAAATCGGGCTGTAAGTCCTCTAGGACATTCATTGGCACCTATGATCCACAATAACAGAATGGCTCACAGAACTGGCTTGGATTGATGCTTGTGAACAGGTGATGTAGAAACTCCAGGACCAGCTAGATTTATTCACCAGCATATGGGGGCACTTTCTGACTGACATTAACAGTCCTACTACACATTAACATCTTCATCTCTGACTCCACACCTCCACGGTTATACATCAGAGTAATGAAAGGCCCTTTCTCCCCTTCCCCTATGTCTCTCTAGCCACAAGGCATCATGAACTCATATTTATGTAGCCCCCCCTTAGGTGATATGGTGATGTCTAGTATCACATACCTCCGTTGGATGATCCTTCCCCCTTTATGGACACTCTACACCATAATCTGTTTGACCGTGTAGTAGGGACCACACCTCTACAACACTTACATGACCACTTCCTGGACTGATGGACATTCATGATTGTAGTGCCAATAGGCACTGCAATGGGCCCTCTTGGACTAAAGGATACAAAAAAATTGATGGATGGAATACTTGAATCAATCTCAGCCATCAGTAATCACTCAGGGCCACATCCCAGTCCATCATTATTCTGCACACCATGCCACCTAAGCTTGCACCCAACCTAATGCAAATCAGTCTTGACCCAGTTCCAACTGAAGTGTTCCAGCCTGAACTGCTAGGCCAGGTCATCCCTGAACCGGATCACAAGCAACCCAAGACCACTTTCACCCTTAGGGATCATCAGTCAAGTATAGCTTGGTTCCAGTGGCACAGTGTCACAAGACCCAGGCCTTGGCATACCCGTCCCACTAAGGGCATGCCACTGAAGTATACAAAAGAGTGATGGATGGAATACTTGAATTAATGTCAGCCACTGTAGTCACTCGGGATGCATCCCGGTTTATTGTCATTCTGCACACCATATAGAGAGGAGATAAGAAAATTGTAGCGATTGAAGCTCCACAGCGGGCTACTCCTACCCAGGGTTGTACACAACAGTAGGAGGTAAGCGCATAAACATAGTTGATGAGCTCAGTGTGATATGGAATTCTTGAAGTGAGGTTTACTCAGTTTGAAACCAACGTCGTGCTGACATCTTTTGCTCTCTTTCTGACACGATAGGGTTCCTGGTTTTGGCACCTAATCAGCCAAAGAGGTACAATCTTTAATATGATTACAGTCGCATGTGTGCTGTGCACAGGTGGATTATTTTTCTTTAATACAAGGGTGCACTTTTTTTTAAATAAGAGGAAGTGATATGTCACCAAAACATACTCACTGACATATAAAAGGGTCGGTAGGCTGGAGAGGCAATGTTAAACAAATACTTATTGGAAGAAATAATGAATTAATTTGTTAACTGGATACATTATTCGTAAAAGCTTGGAGTTTAGCTTTAAAAGAGGTGACTTTATTTATATGAAATATTTTATTGTAACATATATGAGGTGGTGGTTGAGGATGTCACAATGAAGTATTTACATATTATTCTTTTTGTTCTTTGTCTTTGCACTGGGTGCTCTGAAGAATAAGTATGGACCTTGAGTCCTGATGTAGAAATGACAACACTGTTATTTTTGTGATATTTTATAGCCCTGAGGAAGTCGTACGGGATACTTTCCCACTGCGACGAAACGCGTTGGCGCAAGGCTATAAAGAAATAAAGAGAAAAGAGAGAAGACCAAGACATTTCTGCATCGTTGTGTGATTTAAAGACAATTGATATTCATAATGGGAATTGTATAATGTGTGTGCCTTGAACTGTGTTAATTGTTGTTTCAATCTTCTGGATTGATTGTTGGGAGGAGCGGGGTGTACCTCCCCCTAAAGAGCACCACACAAATTTTAAGTATCGGATATTAAGTGGTGTAATCCATGCACAGCGCCGGAAGAATGCCAGAATCCTACATGAGTGAAATGCAAGCTTCTCTCCTGCTTGCAGCTTTGTAATTGTCCATGTTCCTTGGAAATAGAACTGTATGTGAGAACATAACAGTGAAAACATATGAGCCCATATTTGATACAAACATTTTGGAATACATAAAAACCCACTGACAAGGACTTGTCCCTAAATATGCTAGTACTGGTGTTTCAAAGTTTTTTAGGACTCATGTACAGACAAAAGCTCTCTGTAGATGGAGACCCATTGACTAAGCAATACACAAAGTGGGCTTCGTCTCAGCGCCTTGCTCACCAATGAATGTTCTTCTGTCCGTCTGAGTTCTCTGCTCCTCATTCAATGGCTTTCCTCTCTATTTTTATGTTTGTGTCACCGTTCTTTACATCAGTTCTGCTTGGCAGACATGTCTTCTTCAACTGATGACCTGAAGGGTCTATTTTGTTGTTAATTGTGTTTGCACGCTCCATGGGAGAGCATTGCTTTTCTCTCTCTCTCTCCTGCTCACTAGCACTCCATGTGAGGGGACACAACCATTTCAATGCGGCTGTTTCCACGCATAGCCTTTACAACGCATGCATTACAACGCATGCACTGGTACTACGCATAGCCTTTACCACGCATGCCTTTACAACATAATTCATTGTAAAGCTATGTATGGTAAAAGTATATGTGTGGTAAGGGTGGTGAAGGCTATCGGCATCGTTAAAGGTAACGTAGACATCCTTTCGCTTCCTCTGTAGGATGTGCGCCGCACCTGAGACGAGCTGGAGGGGAGGTAGTATCGTAGAGAAGTAAGGGGGATTGGGCCTGGGGATGGGCTATGGATTTATGGTTTTGGACGGGGGTTGATTAATATTCATTTTTTAGGCGGGAAAGTCATGCAGGGTTCCACTTTTAAGGCTCAAGGAAGTGGCAGTTTTTCAAAGGGCTGGGGATCCGGGGGGGGGGGGGGGCGGCAAACAGGAGTCCACTACTAGGGCTCGGGGAGAGGAGGGGTATTTTTTTAAAGTGCTGGGGCGGGTGGTGAATCGGGTGGCTGCAAGCGACTGGTTTTAGGACTCAGGGCAGGGGTCAGGAAAAACTTTTACCATGAATATGTCTTTAACATTCATGCTTTAACAACGAAATTCGTTGTAAAGCTATGCGTAGTAAAGGCATATTCGTGGTAAAGGTTATGCGTGGTAATGGCATTTGCGTTGTAATGCACGCGTTGCAACAAAATGCGTTGTAAAGTCATGCAACTTATGTGAGTGTTCACTTTTTTTTACATTTTATTATAATTATAAAGTTTGTGTTCCCATTAAGTTTTGGTCATGGGGCAATGTAGTTCTTGCCGCTGTTACAGGCTGAGAAAATGTTACAGTCCTGGCGCCCCCTTATCTGATGCTTTTTCGTCGTTGCCTCCCTCCCCTCCAAGACGACTCACTCCTGTACCTCCCCTGAGTTTTTTCATGGGGCGCTGCTTTTTAGGTCTCGGCTAGCGAAGGCTGCGCTTGCGCAGTCTCGCTCGCGAGACATAATGACTTGGAGAAGAGGGGCTTGAACCCGCCCCTCTTCTCTCCTCTTCTCCATTGGCTGGCCTCTTAAATGCTGGCCAGCCATTGGAGAAGAGGCTTGTCTCGCAAAACAAGCCCCGTCCTTTTCGGATTCGGGGGCGTGTTTTTTCGTTGCTTTTTGCTGGGCGTGTTTTAAACGCCCCCGAATCCGAAAACACGCCCCTGAATCCAAAAACGCCGCTGCCTTTCTCCGAGGCATTTCTGCTTCACCTCGGAGAAAGGCAGTGGTGTGCTTGTTTTTTCCTGTGTGCAAACGAGGGAAAAACGCCCGAATCCTACAGAACTGCTGTCATAAACATTGGTGAAAATGACAGAAGAGAAATCGTAACCGAAGGGAACGTACATGGCCCTGAAAACAACGAAAGACCCATGGAGAGGAAAAAAACATTTTTTTTTCTTCAGCTCCGACCGTTGCACCAAAAGTGGGTGCGTGTGATGGTGTGGTGTATCAGGTACAGCCCCCCCCCCGTTCCCGGAAAGCATGTCAGGTTTGCACGTTCCGTGGTCAGTGGGGTGGGCGGCGATAGCAGATGAATGAGTGTGAGCGCCCCCACGCTTTCGGCGGGGGGGGAGGGTTCAAGAGTCTCACCGAGTGCTCACAGCCTAACCACATGGGGAACTGCAGCCATTTCCTGCTCGCAGTAGTGAAGCCTTGCCGGCTGGGCCCCGAGTACCGAAATGGCTGCAGGGAGCAGCCACGTCTGAGTTGCGTTCCTTGTTCGCTAATTAAATTTCTTTCTTTGCTGATCACTTCTAATAGGCTCGGACGGGAATAATTATGCGGAGACATTTCATGGCCTGCCGGATCAGGAATTCCCAGGGAGTTAGTGACAGGCCTTTCAGTCTCTGGCAGCCTTCCCCCCGGCGCCGAACAAGGCCCGAGCCGCGGCCCTGGGGGGAGCCGGGAGCCCAGCCTGCTCCCATTGTCACTCACACCCCGGCCTCCTCCTCCTCGGCGCCCCCACCCCTCCAATTCCCTCCACTCCACTCCTCTTCACACCCACTCACTCCCCTCGCCCCTCCTCCGAATTCCGCCGCCACCCCCTCCTCCACACAGCCGATTCTACCCCCTCCCGCCCCCTGCTCCCTTTCTTGCCGCTGGTAGCCGCTGCGGGGGACCTCCAGCCTGGCCTCCACACTCACAGAATGAGCTTCTCTTGAAGGGCAGCTCTCGACGCCCCTTGATCTCTGATCCCCGAACAAGTGACTTTTTTTTTTTACAATCCCAGTACTTTGGTATGACCTATTTTGACTGTATCCCCATCGACTTTCACATTAGGTCGCCTCCGCATTTTATCCTTCCTGACCCACCACTGACCGCACTCCTGCCAGGTTAGTCCCGCCCTTTCGTCCGTGTCTGGTCTCGCGCGGCACTCTCTCATGTTAATGAATGTTTTATCACACTAGGTGTACTTCTCAATGGAGGTCAGCGATTGTTTAAATTGTCATGTAAGCCCCTTTCATGTGAGCCTGTAGCAATCACAGAGTACGGACAGCGGCGGGGGGCCAGGTTCCTGCCCAGAGCAGCCCTCTCATCGGAGCATGCACACCCCCTGGAGTCCCCACTCCCAGTAAATACATCGGGTGTCTACTCTCTGTCGACACGATGTGTATGCAGGCCGTTGGGGCCTGCTGCCTTCTGGGACCCCACTGCATATATACAAGGGTGCCCCCCTCCTGTGAATACTCTACATTTACAGGTGTCATGCGCGGGGGCACGGTGGGTGGCAGGACTGCTGTTCTCATCCACATTATAATATCCGCCGCCTCCTCCAGGCCCCAGTATAAACAAGGGGTGTTTGCCTCCTGAGAACAGACACCATTAAGAGGAGTCATGTTGGGGGGGAGAGGGGTGGCTCGGTGAAGGGAGAGTGGCAACACTCCTACCCTGGCACTATTCTAACCCTCATTATAATATCACCCCCTCTCAACCCCCTGTAAACAAGGGTGCCCCCCCCTCTGCATTTACAGGTGTGGTGTGCAGGGCACGGTGCAGGGAGGGTTGCAGACTGATGCCCTGGCAGTATTCTCACTGCATTATTATACCACACATCCCCCCCGAGGACCCATATAAACTCCTGGGACAGGCACCATTAACAGAATAGGGGCAGAGAGAGGAAAGGAGAGCTGTGACAATGCTCCCCCCAGCATCTCATCTCACCCCTGAACCCCTCCCTGCCCCCCTCCAGGTTCTCCACACCTCACAGTGAAAGCTCTCGCTCGTTTTGCCACCTTGATGTTTTCAGGGGTGTTCGACGTGTTTCGGTTCACCCACGTCTTTACTTCAAGCAGTGACTCCTAGGGGCCAAGACAGAGCATTGGTGCGTTCACCAGGTAACAGCAGAACAAGTGCAGCGGGCAGAGCAGGTCTGCGAGATTACTGCACGCCGGGCTGTCTGTGGCTAACGCACCTATCTTGACACTGTATGCTACTTGTTCAGCGTGTGTGCTGAGCAGATAAATAAATACATACAGTATGCACCACAAACACCTGTCTTATCACAGGATTCCTTGTGGATGGAAGGTGCGCTTAAACATAGGTTGAAATACATAAAAAACTGCAGTCAACATACAAAGCACCCAGGTGAGGCATACACTAATCGGAGGTGCACACGCACATGTGTCTCAGCGCTTGGACGCGTGTGTTTCACAAGGCGACATAAATTCGACATTATCTCGCGGAGGGAGAATGGCATTTTGCGCCGACGTAGCGGTCCATTTTTGACTACGTCTTTGCCAAAATAGGAAAGAGCCGCGTTAGCGCCATTTCATTAATGCATTCACACTCCATGCTCAGGTGCATCGCGGTCTGTCGCGACCAGACCCATGCCGCCCACGGACCCGATAGGCCATCCTTACAAGCGTCTGTTCTCCAGACTTCAATGGAACCCCCCTACCGTAAGCACGAGCTCTTGTGCGAGGGGGAGAAACATGCGCACGGTTACTCGCACACAAACATAACAGGTGTATTTACAGGGCGCACGTCCCCCTCACCCCCGCACACGTTTTGCGCTAGTAACTGATAACTGGTGCTTCTTTCACAAACACACGCGCTTTCACCAGCACCCTGTCCCGCGATACGCTGGTGAACACAGAAACACAAACCGATGCAATACACGAATTCACATGCTGTCACACAGATGCACCCAGAGATTTACCACACATACACAACATCCTTTCTTTCACCAGCACCCTGTCCCGCGATACGCTGGTGAACACAGAAACACAAACCGATGCAATACACAAATTCTCACGCTGTCACTCTCACAGACAGATGCACACACAGAGCTGTACTCACACATACAAAACACACATGCTTTCGCCAGCACCCTCTCCCCCCACACACAGGTGTACTCACTCACATATTGATGCGATGCACACATGCACACACTATTCCTCTCACAGACAGATGCATGAGGAGACACACAGGGTTGTACTCACACACACACACAGACACATACAGAACACACAATTGCACTCACACTCCCCCGTACTGTGTACTTTTCCTGTACTTTGTCCAGGTTTAAATAATTTGTTTCACTTTTTGTGCTCTGGTTGATGTTCAATCAAATAAACTCTTTTTTTTTTAAAAAACATATAAGTCCAGTAAAGCAATACATGTGTTTACAACTTTCTCCCATAGACATCATAAAATATTGCAGATATGCAAGATAAATATAAAACGTGGGGCATACATACATAAGTAGTAGTAGTGTGTAGGGTTTTGCTTCATCTACTGTTAAAAAACTGTTTCATTTTGAACCAACCTTACTCTGTCTGTGTGTGGGTAACTCTGTGTGTGTGTAGGTGGCTCTGTGTGGGTGGCTCTATTTGTGTGTGGGTTGCTCTATGTGAATAGCTCTGTGTAGGTGGCTCTGTGTGGGTTGCTCTGTGTGTGTGGGTGTCTTTGTGTGTGTGGCTCTGTGTGTGGGTGCAAATGCAATAGGTCTCGCATTTGAGAGAGATTAAGCTATTGACATTGTAAATAACAATGCCGTTTTTTTCAATGTTTTAAAAACAAAAACATAAACAAAAATAATGTCATGAGCAATGCCAATAGCTCTAACTTTAACAATGCCGAGACCATTGCATTGTAAATGCTTGTTATGAAGAATGACCGGTTCAAGTGACATCCTGTGGTTGACAACAACGCCAAGGCGTCACTCCTCTAATGGTTTTTAGTTTCCATTAGAGGAGTGGCCATTTGACATCCCCAGCAACCACATAAAAGATTCACTTTTTGGGTTACATGTGGATCAGTCCACAGGACTATTGAAGGGGATTACCCCTCCCCCCCCTTGTCAATCCTCGTTCAAGGCCCGCCTTTCTCCACATGCCAGCCGTGCAGCATCAGCCTGTTTCTCGACTGTCGGCTCAAGTCCCTCCTCCTCTGCTCGCATTTTACTAGTGCAGTACTTGGCTTCTGAGGGTTGGGGTACAAGTCCCAGACCAGTCAACTCACATGGTGCTGCCGTGTGTCACATGATTTTGGCTCCCTTCACACGGTCACCTGGTGAGGAGCCGAAATCACATGGTGATGGTGACAGGAAAAAGGAACTGAAAACTAGGCCTGGGCTAAATTTCCGTTCCGCTCGCGGAAATTGCGATAATTTGACATTTTCGCATTCTGCGGGGAGCGCGAAAATGTCAAAATTTCCGCATTCCGCAGTTTAGCGATAATTTGGTTCTTGCTCGCGCTGTAAAATAATACATTCTCGCGCGCGCGCGATCGCCTTACCTGAATCCCCGCGTTCGCCAACAAGTTTTCCCGATCCGGTCGCGTTCTTCACGAGATGTTGGATTGTTGGTAGCCATTTGCGCTGTCTCGCGACAGTTCGCGCCCGCAGTAACGTCATGCGTCGCGCGATCACGTCTTTCTTCTCACGATCATGCACCGCGAGAAGAGTGAAAACAAGATGGCCGCGCCCGCAAGCAACCGCATGGGTAAGTTGGCGAGCCGCGAACACGCAGAAAATACTGCGAACGGGCGGGAAAAAAACTTCCGCATCTTCGCGATATTTCCGCATGTTTGCGGAGATTTGTAACATTTTCGCGATAATTTGCGAAAGTCGCTTTCGCAAATTCCGCCCACCCCTACTGAAAACCACGGTATACAGCGGATTTTCAGCTCGTTTTCTGAGGCAGTAAGCAGCCGATGTCCATTAGGAGGTGTGTAAACACCCTAGGACATCGGCATCAATGACCCTTTGTTTCTATTTTTGGGGGGCTTGGTGAGAGGCAGAGTGCCTCTTGGGTAGCTCTCGGCATGAAGCCCTGTCCCTTCCTCACATGGTGGCATTCATTTGTAAGTTGGCAGGTATGAAGTCCCGTTTCCCTCTACATTCCTCTTTGTGGCACTGATGAGGCAGCAGGGAGCTGTGGTCAACCTAAACTCCAGAGATACCGCGCTGTGCATCAGTAAGAGCCAGTTCCACATCTGGAACTAATGCATTAGGCTTCTGGGGTAAGCACCCCACCCCCTCTTTAAAAACATCTCAATGCATAAACAAATGTTTGTCTTGTGCAGCAGCGCATCTCAGGACCACAGACTGACTCGTGGTGATGCCCAGAGCTGACTGCAGCACATAGTCTGTGCTGTGCTTACTGACTGAAGAGGGGATCCTCAAATAAAAGCCAAAGGCTGAGGACTCTTAATCACTTTTAGTTTTGATTTAATACTGGGCACATCTGTGCCAGGATATATCTGAATTCTGTTTATTATTGATTTCTAGGTGGAATAGTTTACTGGCGCAACAAGGATTTCATATGAAGATGTGATTAGGCAAATAAATTGGGGCATTCTTGCTCATGTCCAGATGGCTTTCTTCTCTATCTAGTTCTCTGTTCCTTATTCAAAGGCTTTCTTCTCTTCTTGGGTTTGTACTCCCTGGAACAGTTCTTCTTCACATGGTTACAGAGTGGATGACTCGTGTCAATTCCAGTGCTGATGTCAAGGGGCATTTAAATCTTTTCCTTTTAGGACTTCTTGAAAGTACTTGGCTCTTTTCACTCTCTTCTACCTTCAATATGTTCCCCGGCACAGCCCAGATCCCTGTTCTTGTTTCTCCACCCTGCTGTCCACTTTATTTATTTTTAATTATTACATTGTTTTTGTGAGGGCCTGACATTCTTACGCTGCTATTGTGGTAGTATAGTAGCCTCTTTCTGTTTGTGCAGCTGATGGAGCGGGTAAAATGTTTTCTTTTTATATACCCAATCCATTTATATATGTTTGTATTAAAATGACTAATGATTAATCATAATAATTAATAGAGTGTTGTTTTCAAAACTAATCAACCTTAGTAACCGAGAGAATATACGTGGGATTGCTTTGCATGGCTAAAAATAATAGGTAAACTAAGTCTCTATGCATATTAACAGGATAAACGTTGCTTATGTTATGTTATCGTGAATTCTGCTTAAATAAACAAGTAATAATGGCTTTGGATGTGGCATATGGCTAGATAAATGCACACACATATGGGTATTAGCAAGGGAAATAACACTGTTTAATCATTTCAATGTATTAATGACGTTTTTATGTTTCTTTGCTTAAGTTGACCATTTGGACCTGCTATAAAATGGCCGCCGACTGAATCAGACCTTACGAAGTAAAATCAACGAAGGGAAAGGAGAAACGCGCCTGCGCAAACCTCAGCAGCTGCGACCTGCCGGTGAACTGTCATCGCTGTGCCCATCAAGGCTGCACCAGGCGGAAAGCAAACCCTTCAATACAAATTGTTGCAACCTAAACTATGAATTGCCAACGTTCCCATACATTCGTTTTGGAACTTTTAGCCTGTGGGAACGACATCGAATGTTTCCTGATGAATTAAGATGTACTTTGATTGACCAATGAAAAGCTCTGAAAAAGAAGATTGTAACTTCTTAAATGTAAATTTTAGTATAAATATTAGTAGACTAGAGAGGGTCGCACGGAACGCACTCCACCATATCCAGTATCCTGATGTTATGCTGACGGAGAGGACGGTGACTCTGCATGATAGAACAGAACTTTGACGATTTGACTGAGGACCTGATTCTGACTTAGAAAACGACAAATAGCCAGAATAGGTAAATATGACAAAAGATTAAATTTACTAATTAGGTTTAACCTGCATTTAATTTAGATAAAGGAAGATTAAATTGCATTTATGTGTTGCGTTGTTCTTTCATTGAAATTTATTATTGATTAATTCAGAGAATTAAGAAGTCATTAAACTAATTCCAACTAAATGATTCATCAGCAAAGTTAGCTGTTTTCCTTGATGGGAGGAGGAGGAGAAAGAGATTTCTGTTAGGTGATGTTAGCGAGTTTCCCATCAAGGGGAAAGCAGTGTAGTTCGGAACTAAATGTTTTATCCCCTTTTCTGAATAAAATGGTACGGATAGATTGATTAGAATGAATGTTGGTGTTATGGGCCCCACCAGTGTGTGATGTGTATGTGGGTGTGTGACTGCGAAATCACTCTGTCCGTGGTAGTAAGGGGAAATTGAGGAACCCGAACTGCACCAGTTTTTCTGGTAGCTAGAGATGGTTTTTATTGTTTTGGTTTAATGATTTGGCATGTATATAGCTTATCGATTATTGATATATGTACTAACATTATATGTTAAAAGTCGTATTGAGTTTTATGTTGTCTGTACGGCTTCTGGAATGTAGGAAGTCGGGAATTGGTAACAGTTCCGTAGCAGAGCAGAGGTAAACGCTGCACTCGGGAAAGACGGGATTGTGGTTGCCCGTAGGTACACGGGAAAAACGTGTGACAATTGAAGTTGCACGGCGCATTGTCTGGGTTCGATTCGGTAGCATCGCTGAGTGTTACCATTAGTGATATTTTCTGTGTGAGAGAAGTGTGACTGATAGTGAAGGGTACCTGTGAAAATTTGGTCTTTAAGTACCAGGAAACCAATTGGCATACCGATAACGCTTATCACTGAAAAGGCAGCAGGTGTTCTCTGAGCTTGGGTGAAGGACAAAGTAGAGGTAAGCTCTGCTTTGTTAACGTGTGACATAATTCTGTAGTAGGACAGACTGTTCGCTGTTCTCGGAAAAGACGGGATTCTGTGTGAATGAACTACATTTCTTGTGTGAAAGTGCGTGAATGAAATAGCATTCAGGTTAATTGTGAAACTCTGGTCTTATTTCTCATGAGCATTGCGTTTCTAACCATGTGTTTTAAATCTGGAGAAACAGTTAATTGATGCTTGGTAGAAGGGTGAAGTAGAGGGATGTGCTACTTTATCAACGGAAGTAACGATTCTGTGGTAGGGCAGGGGTAAGCGCTGCTCTCGGGAAAAACAGGATTCTCATGGGAAAGGTCTATTGCTATTCTGTGGTTAGCGGAGCAGACAATGGAGATGTTTATATGTTGTAACTAACAGTATTGTAAAATTGAAACAAAGTCTACTGAGTAGTTTTGTAAAGGAGGGGTAGACTGAAGACAGGAGTCAGAAGCAGGAGCTGCTGCAGCGACTGCTGACGTCAGGAAGACCGCGCTGGGATTGGACAGCTAGTCAGAGGTGTAAAACGCTCTGGATTGGTACGTCTGTGTAAAACCGCGCTAGGATTGGAAAAGTACAGGGTGACGTAGACGCTCCAGGATTGGTGTGTTAGTGTGAGTCGCGCAGGGATTTGAGATTGTGACAGTGACCTAGACGCGCCAGGATTGGTGCGTGAGTGAGAGTCACGTTGCTATTGGACTAAAGATCGTACAGTTGAAGAAAAGACTAAAGGGTTCACAAGAGAAAGGAAGATGTATTATCATTCACCCGAGAAAAAGAAAAAATCCTTTTTTAGTAAAATAAAAGGATGGTTTGTGAAAGACAAAGAGATTGTGCTTAGGGAAGGACAGTTACTTCCTCCGACAAAAACACCCGCATCCTTCATGGTTGCGAAATATGGATACCATACTTGCATTTGGTTAGACAATTGGGCAAAGTATACAAAGGAAGACGGAGTTTTAGCGTTTCCAGAAAATGGTTCATTTAATTTGGCAATTTTAAGAAACTTGCGGGAGAGAATGATGGGCTTAGATCCGCGGCCTAGACCAACACAGTTCGAGGCTTTGACTGAGTGGGAAGACGAAATGCATGAGCGAGAAAAACAGAGAAATGGCAGTAGATATAGATATATGTTCAGACTGCCAAATGATCGCGAAACTCATTGTGATCGAATGAGAAGGTGGCGAGACGCAAGTATGACTGAAGGACTGTTTCCCGTAAGAACTGCAGGGGAAAGTGAAGGAAGGAAATGTATAGAGAAAAGGCATAATGTAGAACCTAGAAGGTATGGAGCAAATGAGATAGAGGATGATGTCCTAGATGATATGTTTTACAAAAGCCCACCTCCGTACAGACAGGAATCAGAGACGCTGACCTCAGGTACTCCAGTAAGGGAAACCCTGCGAATCATCAAGACAGAGGTTATGACGCCAGAGGTGAAAAGAAGAAATTCCCTTAGGGAAAGAGAGATGGAAAATAAGACTGAAAGTGAAAATTCGAGGGAATTAGCAAAAACCACGTTAGAACTGACAGAGAAAATAAGAGAATTGACTAAAAATCTAGAAGCAGTTACAGTCCCTGTAACCATAGGTCCAGTTATGCCCATTTTTGAGAAGCAGAAAGAAAGTGAGCATGGTCTAACAGTTCCGTATGTGAGCAATAGACAAGCGGAACAACCCCTAATGAGAGCAAAGGAGAATCCTTGGAGACACACCAGCAGTGAAGGTGAACTACATGTGTCAAATAACCCATTTTATAATCCTGATACTGTAGAAAGAAGCAGAATGGTAGGGGGACCAATATTAGACAATCACCTGTACCTGCTTGCTGTCGCGCAGTGGATTTAGCGCTGCCGCGGCCCCCAGAACCACCAACTTCTCCCTACCGCCATCTCGGCGAGGACGGAGGCCACGCCCCTTTCTGAGGCCACGCCCCCGACGCCACCCTACAAATAGCGCTGATTATAAGCGCCGCGCATTGAGATAGACTCGAGCTCTTGAGGCGGAAGTCGAGAGCGTCCTTAGCCAATTTTAAAAATTTTACTCTTGTAATTACTGTCACTTTACTCTGTTGCACTCGACAATCACCTGTACCTGCTTGCTGTCGCGCAGTGGATTTAGCGCTGGCGCCGCCCCCAGAACCACCAACTTCTCCCTACCGCCATCTCGGCGAGGATGGCGGCCACGTCCCTTTCTGAGGCCACGCCCCCTGATGCCGCCCTACAAATAGCGCTGATTACAAGCGCCGCGCATTGAGATAGACTCGAGCTCTAGAGGCGGAAGCCAAGAGCGTCCTTAGCCAATTTTAAAAATTTTACTCTTGTAATTACTGTCACTTTACTCTGTTGCACTCGACAATCACCTGTACCTGCTTGCTGTCCCCCAGAACCACCAACTTCTCCCTACCGCCATCTCGGCGAGGACGGAGGCCACGCCCCTTTCTGAGGCCACGCCCCCAACGCCGCCCCTCCTCACCTGTAAATAATGTGCATCTTTCGGACGCGCAGCGGACGAGCGCAGCGGGCACGCCGTCTGCACGCCGAAGGCGCGCCAAAGGTAAGCCCGTCTGCGCCCGTCCGCGCCAGGCCGGGCACTAAGGCACGCCACGCTGGCCATCTCATCTCATACTCGTCTCAATCTCTCAAAGCGCTACAGCACCTTGCCCCCCCGCTGTCTCCTAACACCAACCGCCGTATACACACAGCCGGCCTTACGCGCCCCGCTCTACACCCTCCATGCGGATGCGCACCTCCAGTCAACCCGTCCAGGAACGCTACCTCCATCAGGTTGTCATATTTGAACACCCGCTCTCTGGTAAAGCACTATGAAGATATTTTCATCCTGTTGACTGACAACAGCCCCGACATACTCCTGCTCACGGAAACATGGTTAACGTCAGAGTCCCTCCCAGATATCTTGGCGGCCCTCCCCCCTGACTACTACATTCTCCATGCCGACCCGGAGGTGGGGTGGCAGCCATCATATCCAAGCGCCTGAACTCTATCTCCTCTCTTTCCCTCCCACTTCCAGAGGTGGATAATTTACTTATTAGCGTGGAAACTGGCACCGGTGCCCTCACCTTCCTCCTTTTATACCGGCCTCCACATCCTATGCCATCCTTTTCTACCATCTTGAGCGAACAACTGTCCAATTTACTAACGCAGCACTCCAGTTTCGCCCTCTTCGGCGACCTAAACTATTGGTTCAATGACACTAACGCCGGTCCCCATGCTATAGAGCTCTTTGAGACTCTTAGTAGTCTGAACCTCAACCAACAGGTCACCCAACCCACCCACACTAAGGATTCTAAGGTTTTTCCTTTCATTTTAGAGAGCTTTATTGAACCAAGAAGCTGAGGGGGTGTGTCTTTTCCTTTTGCATTGGAGTGGAGCGACATTGTCGATTTCAACTGCTAGGACTGAGAGGCACTGAGTGGTGAGAGCGTTGACATCCACGTTAGGGTCAAGTCTAGGAAGTGACCGCATAGCAGAGTCACAAAAAGTGTCAAAATCAATGTTTTTAGTGTTGCGGAACCAGGTAGTAGCTCTTTTAGGTTGGCCGAGAGGTATAACGCGAAAGATGAAAATGGAAGGGAACGAGGAAGTGGTCAGACCAGTCTACATGGATGGGGGGAGCAGTAGTCAGCAGGTCTGCTTTGGATATAACAAGATCCAGAATTGAGCCCTTGGAATGAGTGGTTTCAGAGCAATGTTGGAAGAGATCGTTGGCTGAGAGAAAGGTGGCAAGCTTGTTGGCAGCCGAGTCTTCCAAAGAGCCCCAATGGAGATTAAAGTCACCCAGGAAGATCTGTCTTGTTCATCCTTTTGTCTCCAATTACTCTACACAGGGGCAACCAGAACTTAGCAGTGATTCCTCAAGCCAATTTGGCTAGACAAAGAGTTCGTTCTGTCACACATCTGGGCTCCAAACTTTAGAACTCTCTCTGCCTCCCTCTCTGAGGCTATGCACCTCCTCTGAGAGGTTTCATGAGCGGCTCAAAACCTGGCCTTCTAATTTCTGTCAGTGTGTCGCGATCTGTTCTGTTAGCGCCTAGAAGTCCTTTGGGGCAGCCATGCGCTTTATAAATCATAATAACATGACAATAACAGTAAACAGAACACACGCTAATGCATGATTTTACAATTTTTTTTAAACGGTTGTCGTATTCTGACTTTTTTTCCAAGCTCCCTCTACAATATCCAACATATGATAAATAACAATTTGCAAAGCCAACAAGTCTTGGTTTTTTAAACAAGCATTGCCAAAACCAGTTGGTGTAGCTTGTAATTCAAAACGGAGGCCAGATCTAGCTGCTTTGGCAACGCTTCTTCATAGAGTATTTTCAGTCTCACTAATGATTCTGTTTTCGCGCTCTGCCCCTACCGAGGACACAAAATAGTTCTCTGCCAAAATGCACTCATGTATGCTGTTGTAGTTTTGAAAGTCAGCTCTTTCCTGGAGCAGGCTGTATTTCTAGAGTTCATGAGTTCTAGAATTTCTAGAACGCCTGAAATGAACAAGGTTAAACCTAAAAAAGACACAAAAATCGAACTGGAACATGGGGTGGTTAGAATAATCAAACACCTCAAGTCCAGATGGCCTGAGACGATGGCTCTGCATCCTCACGCCCACGCTTGCTTTGGTGGCGCTCCTTTCTTCCCTTGTGCCCTTGTGGACCTTCAGCATGGACCTTCAGCATGGCAACCAAGGGACTTGCCATGGTTTGCCTTCTCAAGTGTGTTCGGAGCCTAGACCCCGGGCCTTATACATCTGTCCTTGGATCCCATGTGGAACCCTGGCCGTGGCCCTCAAACTCTTCTGGCCTGACCTGGGACCATCCTCCACTCTTCTTGAAATGACTGCTCTGCCAGGACGCTCAGGCCTTCTAATTGAAGATAGCCCGCCTATTCCCCTGGGCTTACAAGCCACTGCCATGCACATAAGGACATGAATATGATGTATCAATTAACTGTCTATCATAAATACACTCTTTATTTACAATACAAAGCCTCTGCATGGTCATGTGTTCTGTTCCCTTCACACCTTCGTCTGATTTCTCGGAACACCATGTGAAGCACCTCGACCACTGAGCAGGGTTGACTCTTCTGCACTTCACTTTGATCATTTCTAGAAAGGCTTTGCCACTGCAGACCCCCTATGGATGGCTGTAATATCAGACTGATTCGTCATTTTAATTGCTTTAACCTTTTCGGTCCTTCTCTAATGTTAATGAATCCATATTCAAAGGGAACCACTGTTACTAGAAGTTAGTCAAGTCACAGGCAGGTCTTGCTATAGCAGGCTGCAGTACCTGATGCTGTTACCAGGGTCTCTAGAGTCAGAAACATATGCTTTCTACGAGCAGGCTGTAGTGCCTTAGGCACTTCCATGAATTGCCACAAACAAGTTACAAGTCTCTGCTGTAAACATTCTGCAGAACTTTGAGCAGTTACTAGAGGGCCTACAGGGATCAACCACTGTCCCCTCTGTTACTAGAGGGCCTACAGGGACCCACCACTGTCTCCTCTGTTACTAGAGGGCCTACAGCCCCCCACCACTGGCTCCTCTGTTACTAGAGGGCCTACAGAGATCAACCACTGTCTCCTCTGTTACTAGAGGGCCTACAGGGATCAACCACTGTCTCATATGTTACTAGAGGTCCTACAGGGATCAACCACTGTCTCATCAATTACTGGATGTCCTACTGGCCTCCACCACTGTCTCCCTAGTTACTAGAGGACCGACAGGGATCAACCACTGTCTCATCAATTACTGGATGTCCTACAGGCAACCACCACTGTCTCCCTAGTTACTAGAGGACCGACAGGGATCAACCACTGTCTCATCAATTACTGGATGTCCTAAAGGCATCCACCACTGTCTCCCTAGTTACTAGAGGACCGACAGGGATCAACCACTGTCTCATCAATTACTGGATCTCCTACAGGCAACCACCACTGTCTCCCGAGTTACTAGAGGACCGACAGGGATCAACCACTGTCTCATCAATTACTGGATGTCCTACAGGCGTCCACCACTGTCTCCCTAGTTACTAGAGGGTCTACAGGGATCAACCACTGTCTCATCTGTTACTAGACGGCCTACAGGCATCCACCACTGTCTCCTCTGTTACTAAAGGGCCTACAGGGATCAACCACTGTCTCATCTGTTACTAGAGGGCCTACAGGCATCCACCACTGTCTCAACAGTTACTGGATGTCCTACAGGCATCCACCACTGTCTCCTCTGTTACTAGAGGGCCTACAGGGATCAACCACTGTCTCATATGTTACTAGAGGTCCTACAGGGATCAACCGCTGTCTCATCAATTACTGGATGTCCTACAGGCATCCACCACTGTCTCCCTAGTTACTAGAGGGCCTACAGGGATCAACCACTGCCTCATCACTTAATGGATATCCTAAAGGCATCCACCACTATCTCCCTTGTTACTAGAGGGCCTACAGGGATCAACCACTGTCTCATCAGTTACTGGATGTCCTACAGGGATCAACCACTGTCTCCTCTGTTACTAGAGGGCCTACAGGGATTATCCACGGTCTCATCAATTACTGGATGTCCTACAGCCATCCACCACTGTCTCCTCTGTTACTAGAGGGCCTACAGGGATCAACCACTGCCTCATCAATTACTGGATGTCCGACAGGCAACCACCACTGTCTCCCTAGTTACTAGAGGGCCTACAGGGATCAACCACTGTCTCATCAGTTACTGGATGTTCACAGGCATCCACCACTGTCTCCTCTGTTACTAGAGGACCTACAGGTATCAACCACTGTCTCATCAATTACTGGATGTCCTACAGGCATCCACCACGGTCTCCCTAGTTACTAGCGGGTCTACAGGGATCAACCACTGTCTCATCGGTTACTGCATGTCCTAGAGGCATCCACCACTGCATCTCTGTTACTACAGGGCCTACAGGGATCAACCACTGTCTCATCTGTTACTAGAGGGCCTACAGGCATCCACCACTGTCTCCTCTGTTACTAAAGGGCCTACAGGGATCAACCACTGTCTTATCAATTACTGGATGTCCTACAGGCAACCACCACTGTCTCCCTAGTTACTAGAGGACCGACAGGGATCAACCACTGTCTCATCAATTACTGCATGTCCTACAGGCATCCACCACTGTCTCCCTAGTTACTAGAGGGTCTACAGGGATCAACCACTGTCTCATCTGTTACTAGAGGGCCTACAGGCATCCACCACTGTCTCCTCTGTTACTAAAGGGCCTACAGGGATTAACCACTGTCTCATCTGTTACTAGAGGGCCTACAGGCATCCACCACTGTCTCAACAGTCACTGGATGTCCTACAGGCATCCACCACTGTCTCCTCTGTTACTAGAGGGCCTACAGGGATCAACCACTGTCTCGTATGTTACTAGAGGTCCTACAGGGATCAACCGCTGTCTCGTCAATTACTGGATGTCCTACAGGCATCCACCACTGTCTCCCTAGTTACTAGAGGGCCTACAGGGATCAACCACTGCCTCATCACTTAATGGATGTCCTAAAGGCATCCACCACTGTCTCCCTAGTTACCAGAGGGCCTACAGGGATCAACCACTGTCTCATCAGTTACTGGATGTCCTACAGGCATCCACCACTGTCTCCTCGGTTACTAGAGGGCCTACAGGGATTATCCACTGTCTCATCAATTACTGGATGTCCTACAGGCAACCACCACTGTCTCCCTAGTTACTAGAGGGCCTACAGGGATCAGCCACTGTCTCATCAATTACTGGATGTCCTACAGGCAACCACCACTGTTTCCCTAGTTACTAGAGGGCCTACAGGGATCAGCAACTGTCTCATCAATAACTGGATGTCCTACAGGCATCCGCCACTGTCTCCTCTGTTACTAGAGGGCCTACAGGGATCAACCACTGTCTCATCAATTACTGGATGTCCTACAGGCAACCACCACTGTCTCCCTAGTTACTAGAGGGCCTACAGGGATCAGCCACTGTCTCATCAATTACTGGATGTCCTACAGGCATTCACCAAGATTTGGAAAAAGTAGGTTGTACCAAGGCATAAAGCGGCTTGATACGCTGGGCATAATCCGGGATGTGAGTTCGACCGAAATTCAGAAAACCCAGCAGGGATTGTAATTTCTTCAGTAAAGTAGGAGCACGGAGTCATGCGCACTTCTCTAGAAAGTGCGGAGCCAATCCTCGACCTTCATTGTTGAGTTCGTACCCCAAGGACAACACTGTATATTCGGCAATATGTGACTTCGCAAAATTGAATTTGTAACCGAAGTCTGCAAACAAAACAATAATGCGATCAACGCGACGGAGATGCGGGTCTAACTCGTCATCCGTGAGATAAATGTCATCCACGTACGAGTACGCATCTGGGTCTATACCCTCCAAGAGGGAGACCACGCGAGCGGCAAAGACTCCTGGGCTGTTCTTATAGCCCATTGGTAGGCTGACGAGAGGCAACTACCTCGAAACACGTGTCCAGGGATGGCTAACGCGACACTCATTTTCATTTTAAACTTTTGGCATAGGCGTACCCGCCGACGCTACTTCATGGACCACAATTCTTTGGGGCAACACGCTGATAGGACTAGCAGAGTGCGGCCAATCGGATTTTTGTTTATATTGAGGCTCCCTTGAGCCGGTGGGGCTGACGAGCCCATGGCTACGCACCTGCGCACCTTGAGTGGTACTTTACCTGAGAATATTTTTTGGCAGCCTACGCAGCAACCCCACACACATACCTACTCCCTGCTGACGAGAGGCAACTACCTCGAAACACGTGTCCAGGGATGGCTAACGCAACACTCATTTTCATTTTAAACTTTTGGCATAGGCGTACCCGCCGACGCTACTTCATGGACCACAATTCTTTGGGGCAACACGCTGATAGGACTAGCTGAGTGCGGCCAATCGGATTTTTCTTATAGCCCATTGGTAGTCTTTTGAATTGTTTTTGTTTGCCACCAGAGGTGAACGCCGTCCACTCACTACTAAGAGAGGACAGGTTATGGCTATAAAAGCCATTGGAAATGTCAAGTGTGGTTTTAAACCTTTTTCTCACAAGACTATCGACGAGAGCCGAACTGTGGGTGTTCTGTACTGCACAGGTCCGGCAATGAGAATTAAGGTGCCGGTAATCCAAAACTAGGCGGTACGACCCGTCAGGCTTCGTCACAGTAAACAAGGGATTATTCCTAGGTGACACACATGTTTCGATTACTCCCTGATATTCCAATTGTTCAAGGATTGACGCAACGTGAGGTCTAGCTTCACGACGCATGGGGTATTGAGGTTGAGGTTGGGGCGTAGTCCGCAACGGAATCTCATGGCTGGGAGACAATTTATCCCAGCCAACCTGATTTCGATATAACGCAGGCACTTGCACCTGAGCCCATTCCCCTGCGTACTTTTTAGCTAGGACCTTAGGCACTGTGTGCGCAAAGGACGGGAGGATTACTTCCTCCCCTCTAGGAGCATCTAAAACGGAAGCCGGGGCCAATCTGCCTCCGCCAACAGAATATCATAGGTAGTGGTCAGATTATCCCAAAAAAAACCTTGAATTGTACGTTGTATGTCACCTTCAATTTGAATGAGTATATTATACAGTCTATCAGGGGGAGACACCCGAGTGTCAGCAGTTTCAATATTCACAAATATATCAGTTGCTGTCGCCACCAGATATCAACGCAGTGCTTGTCGCACTACTGTAACTTCCGCCACGCTGTCTAGCAGCGTTAGCGCCCATGTCAGGTTCTGAATAGGGGTGGGCGGAATTTGCGGAATTAACCTTCGCAAATTATCGCGAGAATGTTTAAAATTATCGCAAACAAGCAGAAATATCGCGAAGATGCGGAAGTTTTTTTCCGGCATGTTCGCGAGATTTTCTGCATGGTTGCGGGTCGCCAACTTACCCATGTGGTTGCTTGCGGGCGCGGCCATCTTGTTTTGAGTTGTTCTCGCGGTGCATGATCGCGAGAAGAAAGACGTGATCGCGCGACGCATGACGTCACTGCGGGCGCGAACTGTCGCGAGACAGCGCAAATGGCTAAAAACAATACAACATCTCATGGAGAACGCGACCGGATCAAGAAAACTTGTCGGCGAACGCAGGGATTCAGGTAAGGCGATCGCGCGCGCGCGAGAATGTATCATTTTACAGCGCGAGCAAGAAACAAATTATCGCCAAGCTGCGGAAACCGGAATTTTTGACATTTTCGCGCTCTCCGCGGAACGCAAAAATGTAAAATTATCGCAATTTCCGCGAACGGAACGACATTTTTGCCCAGGCCTAGTTCTGAAGCTGCGTCCGTACCATCTGAGGCATACCTCGCTGTCAGTGCAGCAACTTTCTTCTTCTGAAACGGGGGTCGTTGACGTGCAGAGTCGTCTTGCTTGCCTTTGCCGTCAGTCTGTCGGGACTGCTCACGTGCTTGTGGGGCACCCCGACTTTTGCCACCGCCTCCGCCACCGGACTGTGATGCCGATGTTTCCTGTGAAGAACGAGGAGAACGTTTTCAGAAACCTGAAATCGATCATGTGACTGAATAGTAGCACGATCACGCAGATCATAAGTGCGTTCACTACTTGACTGTACTGGAGAGGCAGGACGAGACCCCTGTTTCTGTTGCTGCTTCTCCTGTTTTTTCACCCTCCAACTTTGTTTTGGAAAATTAGGGCGTTCGTCCTTACCAGACGAGTTTGCCTTCGTTTGCTGTATCAAATCAGGATTCTTCACAGTTGGTTTAACACCTAAGGCGCTACGACCAACTTGTCTATAGGCGTTCGCGATAATTTTCGCGAATTCCCTCGGCTTGTCGTCTGCGTTCACTGACTCTAATTTATTAAGCACTTGGAATTGCATAGCATCCCCTTTGAGGTTGCCCATTATCACGGTAGCAACCACATCGAACACACCGACAAGCCGCATTCCAAATTCAATAGCAGCCTCCGCACCATGATTCTCTTGAACACGTTTAATCACGGAGGGCAGTACCGACAGAGACGGAGTGCCAAAGCACTTCGAGTATGTTGCTGCAAAGACCTTACCCCAGTTTTCCCAATCGGCCATATCTGGGACTAAGTCTTTAGGCAAAGCGATGGTAAGGATCCTGTGTCTCTCCACAGGAGTCGTACGCGGATAAACCGCTTCTATCTGATCACATTTCTCAGCAAGCCAATAAGGGAAATCATCCCTATTTTGGGGTCGCTTGCCTACAACCGAATTGACCATAACAGGACTAATAACCACTGCGTGGTGGTCCGTCGGTTGTCGCGCAACAGCAGTAGCGACCACCTGCATGTTGCGTGACACGTACTGCACTAAAGCCCTATGTACTGTAATAAGGGCGGTGTGCAGTACACGCAATTCAGCCACCGTCACCTGTAGGTAGCGGGGATGAGGCGTATATCCGGCTAATACCGGCCATGTGGCCCCTGCAATCGACAAAGGGCCCATTCTCGCCGGTATAACCGCATGGGGAAGGGCGCCATTAAACCAAATGCTATGCTGTCAGGCAGAAATAGGAATTTCCTGAGTCCTATATGGCGTATAGTTGGCTGGTAGCTGCGTGGCAGTATAGGTGTGGAACCTATCGTCTTCACTCACTACCGGCAAAGTAACCCAAGAGTAGAACAACTCAAACGGAAACAACGCATCGGCACTTACCACAAAAATCACAGCCATACCATCGTCCGGCACCCCATACTGCGCCAAATGACGTTTCAGGGGTGCCCGGCTATGAGCCGGAATATCGACCGCCATTAGGAAACCAACAGTAAATCTACAATATATTAGTAGCACTAGGGTTCAGATTAAATAACCTTTTTAATGATCAAGCTTGAAGGAAGCTATTTAGTCGAAACACAGGTAGGTTAAACCGTCACTCCCGTTATCCGGAAACTAGAGTGAGGGTGTTGTGGACTAATACAAGCACTACTAAGGCGTCTCAAATCAATAGACCAAACGTTAGGTGCGCCATGTTGCAGGGATTCTGCTTATGCGCAGAACTATGCGCAGGAACCCAGGCCCTCAGTGAATTGCGGTGTACCAAAAACTCACCTCAGAACCCAGAACCCCTCATCCGGCCAGCATCAGTGTCCCATTCGTTATCCGAGGTTTAACTCGGCAGTCCCAATGTATAGACCACCCAGAACAAGCGACTTAGTATATTTCTCAGGAATGTTGGGAATCAGAAACACCTTTTCGTAATTATTCTCGTACCAGTCCACAACAGAGTAAACAAAGACACGGGAAAAGTTTAAAGAGTTTATTTTATAAACCTCGTGTCCTAAGATGCAGCAGTTTGGCTAACATTAGCAGACAAACGATTAAAATCAAAACCATCAGCATAGTTACAATACCATAGAAAATGAAAGGAGTAATCATACTAAAATACAGTGGCTCTAGGCCACCTTCCTTTCTCTAACACACTAATAGTATTATTAGACTAATAAAAGGTCTCTAGGCTTGAATGGGGAACCCCATACCGTAAAGATCAGCTCAGAGAGTTCACATCACAGGATCAGCTATGCTCTGCTCCTAGGAACGCTCTTCTTCCGAATGTAATGAAAAACATGTAACACTGCAATATTAAAAGCACTCGACTTTCAGGTATTTGCAGCTGTGTGCGTGTTATGGCTAAACTAGTGGGCCGATCAACCTGAACTCAACAACATGCACCGTCTAGCGACCCAGACTGTTTCTTTTACACTGTGTACAGACCAAGGTCGCTGCTCACTGTTTGGGATGTTAACAACAGACAGTTCTCATGTGAAGCAAAGTCGAGTAAGCATTTCTCAATTTAATAACATGTGACTACAGTGTCGTGTGCAAAAGCAGCAAAAGCGGCAAGATGGCTTTCTAACATTTAACGCGGTTATGCTAACTTAGCGTTGTACATAGGTAGATAACGATCTTCACTACAAGCCCTTTGGGGCAGCCATGCGCTTTACAAATCATAATAACATGATAACAGTATACAGGAACACACGTTAATGCATGATTTTACAATTTTTTTTAAACGGTTGTCGTATTTTGACTTTTTTCCAAGCTCCATCTACAATGTCAAACATATGATAAATAACAATTTGCAAAGCCAACAAGTCTTGGTTTTTTAAACAAGCATTGCCAAAACCAGTTGGTGTAGCTTGTAATTCAAAACGGAGGCCAGATCTAGCTGCTTTGGCAACGCTTCTTCATAGAGTATTTTCAGTCTCACTAATGATTCTGTTTTCGCGCTCTGCCCCTATCAAGGACACAAAATAGTTCTCTGCCAAAATGCACTCATGTATGCTGTTGTAGTTTTGAAAGCCAGCTCTTTCCTGGTGCAGACTGTATTTCTAGAGTTCATGAGTTCTAGAATTTCTAGAACTCCTGAAATGAACAAGGTTGAACCTAAAATACATGCAAAAATCGACCTGGAACATGGGGTGGTTAGAACGATCCCTGTAGGCCCTTGTGGGCCTTCAGCATGGCAACCAAGGGACTTGCCATGGTTTGCCTTCTCCAGTGTGTTCGCAGCCTAGACCCCGGGCCTTATACATCTGTCCTTGGATCCCATGTGGAACCCTGGCCGTGGCCCTCAAACTCTTCTGGCCTGACCAGGGACCATCCTCCACTCTTCTTGAAATGACTGCTCTGCCAGGACGCTCAGGCCTTCTAATTGAAGATAGCGCGCCTATTCCCCTGGGCTTACAAGCCACTGCCATGTACATAAGGACATGAATATGATGTATCTATTAACTGTCTATCATAAATACACTATTTATTTACAATACAAAGCCTCTGCATGGTCATGTGTTCTGTTCCCTTCACACCTTCGTCTGATTTCTCAGAACACCATGTGAAGCACCTCGACCACTGAGCAGGGTTGACTCTTCTGCACTTCTCTTGGATCATTTCTAGAAAGGCTTTGCCACTGCAGACCCCTATGGACGGCTGTGATATCACACTGATTCGTCATTTTAATTGCTTTAACCTTTTCGGTCCTTCTCTAATGTTTATGAATCCATATTCAAAGGGAACCACTGTTACTAGAAGTTAGTCAAGTCAGAGGCAGGTCTTGCTAGAGCAGGCTGCAGTACCTGATGCTGTTACCAGGGTCTCTAGAGTCAGAAACATATGCTTTCTACGAGCAGGCTGTAGTGCCTTAGGCTGTCCCATGAATTGCCACAAACAAGTTACAAGTCTCTGCTGTAAACAGTCTGCAGAACTTTGAGCAGTTACTAGAGGGCCTACAGGGATCAACCACTGGCTCCTCTGTTACTAGAGGGCCTACAGGGATCAACCACTGTCTCCTCTGTTACTAGAGGGCCTACAGGGATCAACCACTGTCTCCTCTGTTACTAGAGGGCCTGCAGGGATCAACCACTGTCTCCTCTGTTACTAGAGGGCCTACAGGGATCAACCACTGTCTCCTCTGTTACTAGAGGGCCTACAGGGACCCACCACTGTCTCCTCTGTTACTAGAGGGCCTACAACCCTCCACCACTGGCTCCTCTGTTACTAGAGGGCCTACAGGGATCAACCACTGTCTCCTCTGTTACTAGAGGTCCTACAGGGATCAACCACTGTCTCCTCTGTTACTAGAGGGCCTACAGGGATCAACCACTGTCTCCTCTGTTACTAGAGGGCCTGCAGCCCTCCACCACTGGCTCCTCTGTTACTAGAGGACCTACAGGGATCAACCACTGTCTCCTCTGTTATTAGAGGGC
Source organism: Triturus cristatus (assembly GCF_964204655.1). Classification (NCBI taxonomy): domain Eukaryota; kingdom Metazoa; phylum Chordata; class Amphibia; order Caudata; family Salamandridae; genus Triturus; species Triturus cristatus. Next base: position 1,044,772,772 of record NC_140588.1, read on the forward strand.
CTACAGGCATCCACCACTGTCTCCTCTGTTACTAGAGGGCCTACAGGGATCAACCACTGTCTCCTCTGTTACTAGAGGGCCTACAGGGATCAACCACTGTCTCCTCTGTTACTAGAGGGCCTACAGGGATCAACCACTGTCTCCTCTGTTACTAGAGGGCCTACAGGGATCAACCACTGTCTCCTCTGTTACTAGAGGGCCTGCAGCCCTCCACCACTGGCTCCTCTGTTACTAGAGGGCCTACAGGGATCAACCACTGTCTCCTCTGTTACTGGATGTCCTACAGGCATCCACCATTGTCTCCTCTATTACTAGAGGGCCTACAGGCATCCACCACTGTCTCCTTTGTTACTAGAGGTCCTACAGGCATCCATCACCGTCTCGCTAACACTAGAGGTCCTACAGGCACCCACCACTGTCTCCTCTGTTACTAGCGGTCCTACAGGCATCCATCACTGTCTCGCTAACACTAGCATGCCGATCACGATCCTGTAAAAACCGGGTACGAACCGTCGGACGGAGCATATTCTCCGTCCGACGCGTACCCGGTCGTCAAAATCTACCAACATGGAATTACGATTCGCACGGGAACACCATTTCCGTACGAATCGTAAAAAACCCCGACCGAACAAAATAAACATACAAATGCGATCCGGGAAAGCGCCGACCTGACGTCGGGACGCTCGCTGCCTGCCATTCACGAACCAGGAATTACGATTCGCACCGACGTCATCCCGCACGGTGAATATTTTCCGGCTGCCAAAAACTGCCGGGAAATCAGGACGACGCGAACAAGGACCACCAGTACGCGACGGACACACAGGACGACGCGAACAAGGAGGACCAGTACGCGACAGGACGACGCGAACAAGGAGGACCAGTACGCGACAGGACGACGCGAACAAGGAGGACCAGTACGCGACGGACATACATGGACCCGAACCTACGAGTCATCCCGGCCCTCATAGCAATCGACCTCCTCTACAGGTTTGGACGCAGACGCCGCAGAAGGTCAGACCAACTAAGGGAGGGGGGAAAGTGGGGTGGGGTGGGGGTGGCAGGACAAGGGCAGGCCACAAACCCCCCACCAAAGTCACACAGCACACATGCCCTGGACATACCTGACTCCCATGCCCTGGTCACTACGAGGGGGTGGGGGCGTGTCCAGATAAGCCAGCGACCGCCACAACGGAAGTCCGTCACGACGCGAACAGGCAACACAACCAGACAGGTACGTCCCGTACCCACGCCTGAAGAGCGTGGGTACGAGTCGAACCACACCCACACCCACGTCACCCCAACAATGGCGGGACGGCTCGTACCCACGTGGCAAAGGCCTGGGTACGGCCCGCACAAGCATCACACAGCGTGGGGACGGATATGTACGGACCCTACCCCCACCCCGTATGCATGGAGCGTACCCCCACCCCAACAGTGTAAGTACGACCCGTACCCACCCGCGTACGTATGGAGCGTACCCCCACCCCAACAGTGTAAGTACGACTCGTACCCCCCACCCGCGTACGTATGGAGCGCACCCCCACCCCAACAGTGTAAGTACGACCCGTACCCACCCGCATATGTATGGAGCGTACCCCCACCCCAACAGAGTAAGTACGACCCGTACCCACCTGCGTACGTATGGAGCGTACCCCCACCCCAACAGTGTAAGTACGACTCGTACCCCCCACCCGCGTACGTATGGAGCGTACCCCCACCCCAACAGTGTAAGTATGACTCGTACCCCCCACCCGCGTACGTATGGAGCGTACCCCCACCCCAACAGTGTAAGTACGACTCGTACCCCCCACCCGCGTACGTATGGAGCGTACCCCCACCCCAACAGTGTAAGTACGACCCGTACCCACCCGCGTACGTATGGAGCGTACCCCCACCCCAACAGTGTAAGTACGACCCGTACCCACCCGCGTACGTATGGAGCGTACCCCCACCCCAACAGTGTAAGTACGACTCGTACCCCCCACCCGCGTACGTATGGAGTGCACCCCCACCCCAACAGTGTAAGTACGACCCGTACCCACCCGCGTACGTATGGAGCATACCCCCACCCCAACAGTGTAAGTACGACCCGTACCCACCCGCTTACGTATGGAGCGTACCCCCACCCCAACAGTGTAAGTACGACCCGTACCCACCCGCGTACGTATGGAGCGTACCCCCACCCCAACAGTGTAAGTAAGACACGTACCCTCACCTCGAATGCATGGAGCGTATCCACATCCGTGTATGTCATGAGCGTACATATTGTGAAATCGGAGAGGTGGGTGCAGAGTCCTCCCAGCAGTGCCCTGAGACAGGAGGGGTGGGTGCAGAGTCCTCCCAGCAGTGCCCAGACACAGGAGGGGTGTGTGCCTATCACTCCCAGCAGTGCCCTGAGACAGGAGGGGTGGGTGCCTATCACTCCCAGCAGTGCCCTGAGACAGGAGGGGTGTGTGCAGAGACCTCCCAGCAGTGCCCAGACACAGGAGAGGTGGGTGCAGAGTCCTCCCAGCAGTGCCCTGAGACAGGAGAGGTGGGTGCAGAGTCCTCCTAGCAGTGCCCTGAGACAGGAGGGGTGGGTGCAGAGTCCTCCCAGCAGTGCCCAGACACAGGAGGGGTGGGGGCCTATCACTCCCAGCAGTGCCCTGAGACAGGAGGGGTGTGTGCAGAGACCTCCCAGCAGTGCCCAGACACAGGAGGGGTGTGTGCAGAGTCCTCCCAGCAGGGCCCTGAGACAGGAGGGGTGGGGGCCTATCACTCCCAGCAGTGCCCTGAGACAGGAGGGGTGTGTGCAGAGTCCTCCCAGCAGTGCCCAGACACAGGAGGGGTGTGTGCAGAGTACTCCCAGCAGGGCCCTGAGACAGGAGGGGTGGGGGCCTATCACTCCCAGCAGTGCCCTGAGACAGGAGGGGTGGGTGCCTATCACTCCCAGCAGTGCCCTGAGACAGGAGGGGTGGTTGCAGAGTCCTCCCAGCAGTGCCCAGACACAGGAGGGATGGGTGCCTATCACTCCCAGCAGTGCCCTGAGACAGGAGGGATGGGTGCCTATCACTCCCAGCAGTGCCCTGAGACAGGAGGGGTGGGTGCCTATCACTCCCAGCAGTGCCCTGAGACAGGAGGGGTGTGTGCAGAGACCTCCCAGCAGTGCCCAGACACAGGAGAGGTGGGTGCAGAGTCCTCCCAGCAGTGCCCTGAGACAGGAGAGGTGGGTGCAGAGTCCTCCCAGCAGTGCCCTGAGACAGGAGGGGTGGGTGCAGAGTCCTCCCAGCAGTGCCCAGACACAGGACGGGTGGGGGCCTATCACTCCCACTAGTGCCCTGAGACAGGAGGGGTGGGTGCAGGGTCCTCCCAGCAGTGCCCAGACACAGGAGGGATGGGTGCCTATCACTCCCAGCAGTGCCCTGAGACAGGAGGGGTGGGGGCCCATCACTCCCAGCAGTGCCCATGAAACGCAAAGGGTGGAGTAGTCACAGATACCATGCCCACAAATGTCAGTCAGGTGCACAAAGACCCTGCAGTACATGTACCACATGTGTGCGAGGATGGAAGTATACGCATGCATAGGGCCAAAAACAAAACATTTACACATGAAGTCATGTCAATTGTCCACATACACAAGTACAATGACTACCAAGGATGCCACGAATGATGCAGCTGGAGAATGGCTCAGCATGCATGTGCCAAGGTGAAGGAGTCCGTCACACACCCAGTTAATGTACTCACAGCTCTGCACTAAATATTGGGAACACCCTGCAGGGAAGAAGTCAGGGTACACAGAGGAAGGAAAACACCTTGGGACAATTGCAACATGCAGCAACTGCTTACATGAATGGAGAAAGGTAGCTAACACCGTGTGAGGCACACTGATCCCAGGGTCCCCCCTATGAGCAGCACACCACTACATTTCCCACACACCCAACACATGACCAACACCCACAACCATGTAGCAGCCCCACCAACAGCAATGCAGGAGTGTTCCAAGGGCAAAAAATAAACAGCTTTATTCAGCATGAGCAAAAAACTAGTATGACGTAAGTCCCATCATAACAAAGGCCATAGGGCAGTCCAGGAGTCCGAGCTGGATGGGGGACACAGTGGGATGCGTGTCCCCTAGCTTGCCTGCACAGTTACGAGTCCTCGTCTTCCACAGGGGTGAGGGCATCATGGGTGGGGAAGGAACAGGCACCGCAGGGACAGGAGGGCAAAGGGTAGGCGAATTGGGTGCAGGGATGGAGGCCTCCACCACAGGGGGTGGGGCAGGGCCAAAGGTGGATTCTAGGATCTCACTGCACACCTTGGCAAGTTCCTCCAGGGACTCCCCTGCACCCGAAGGAACCACAGGCCCCAAGGAGGGGGGGGGGTCAGAGGGATGGGTCGCAGCGCCACTGGGGGAGGATGTGGACAGGGGGGGGGGACTCAAGCACCCTGACCGAGGACTTCCTTGACCGCTTGCGTGGTGGCGTCACTGTGGGGCTCAGGGACAGAGCGGCCATGAAGGAGTCTTTGGGGGAGATGTGGCCAGGAGAGCTGAGGGGAGGGGATTTGGAGGGAGTGGATTGGGTGGAATGCGGACTCCCACTCTGGCTGCGTGTCACACGTTTGCCCCCCGACCCAGTGGGTGTGCCTACTGCACCCTGTGTGTGCGTGTCAGGAGGTGTGCGGCGGACCTTCCCTGCTGGTGTGGTGCCTGTGTCTGTTGTGGTGGGTGCATGCTTACGTCTGGGTGTATGTGGGACAGGCATGGGAGTGGGAAGTGTGGAAGGGGCAGGGGTAGGGGGTGGGACGTAGCGCTGCAGGAGACCCACTGCTGCAGTCAGTGTGGAGTCTATGGACCTCAGCAAGTTGCGTTGGTCAGCCTGCGATGAATGAATGCCCTCCAAGTATGCCTCCATGTTGTTGAGGACCTGGCTGTGGCCATGGAGGACATTAAGGATCGCAGTCTGACCAATCTGCAACTGCCGCTGGATGTCCACAGACTCAGCATTGGCGGCAGCAGTGGAGACAGGGGCAGGGGGTGCGGTGCCTGGCAGGAAGGAGACATGTGGGGACCGGGCACGCTGGGAAGGGACACGAGCACGTGGGAGGCGGCTGATGGCAATGGGGGGGGCGGTGCCAGATGTAGGGCTGCTGTCAGATGGTGGTGCAGCCACCGCCCACTCGGAGTGATCCTCCTCGGACCCGTCGGCTTCATACTCTGTTGTACCAGTCGACAGGTCCCCGGGTTCACTCTCCACCGCCTCAGTCCCACTCGAAGTGCCAGCCCCGATGTCACCGCTGGCACTGGTGCTCCGTCCCTCCGCGCCGTCTGTGTCCATGTCTCCCTCCATGTCCCCCGACGATGCTGTGGGCAGGGTGAAGAGACAGAAAGTTATCATACACCTGTATACATATGTCACATGAGTCAAATCTACGTAGGTTACAGTGCATAGCCTGATACAAAGGAAGAGTTACATCTACAAAACAAGGTACATATGTAGGGCATGCAAGACACAGTTCCTCTACCCACCATGCCATGGAATAACTATGGAGAGCATGACACACTAGCAAATGAGATGAAATGGAATTTTGACTGAGGAGCAAGGCCCTGGGGACAATCCAGCACTGCATCAGCACCACACAGCGTGGCAGCAAATAGGGATGAGCAGGGACCATAGGCAGGAACAAGAGGCACATGCAGCATAGGTAATACTGATAACATGCCCACCCTGACTGGCACACTGCACCTTGAGTGTATGTCCAGGCAAACATCACACACTGGCCAGTCCTAGCAAGGAGATGACAGGTCTTGACATGTAGGCCATGCCCGCACCACCCACCCCCTACATGAGACAAATCTATGGAGACACATGAAGCACGTACATCTCTTAGTCTGGGTGAAATACACATGGGATGCAACTAATCAAGGTTGCACACCAAATACCCAAGGTGCGCCTGTCCAAAGAATCATGTAAATATGGGCATCATCAGATGATTGCTACAAGACACACAGGCATTGGCCACCGTGAGTATGTACTTGGAAAATCAGGTCAGGCTGTACAGTGGACACTTGTAATACATCGCACGTCGATATACATGGTGCCAGGGGACAATAGCACAGAGCACAACCTATGCTGTAGACACAGAGATTGTCAACATATTCGGATTACACACATGATACCTAGGAAAAAATGCCCATGGGGACAGTAGTGGCCACACAACTCCATGCTCGTGAATGGGAATGGCTGCAACACACGCTAACATCCCTGCACTATGCGTAACGCACACTCATGCACATCATGTCACAGGCCACCACATAGGACATGCGTACTGTAAGGCCTCACACTTGAGAGACTAACTCCCATGTCTGGACTCAGCATTAGTGCCAACTGACATGGAACCCACAAGTCCAGAACTGTACAGGGCACAGGTAAGGTCCCAAATCCTGTTACACACCACCCCCACACATTATGCTGCAGGCATTGTACACTTGTAGAAGGTGTCAGGCTACATGACCTTGTGATGGAGCGACTACACACAGACCAGGGAACACATTGCAAGGAGGGGAAGGGAGGCAGGAGAGCACAGCAAGTCTGTGGGGGATAGGATCAGCACAGCACCATAAACCCTGGAAGTGTATCCATGGAACATTGCACTTACAAATGCTGGTGAAACACAACAAACACACACATGTACCTACCCCCTTCCGGCTGCTGCATCTCCTGTAGACGCCTGTCCAAGTCAGGAAAGACCACCTCCAGCACACGTTTCTGGATGTGGGAGAGACGGCGGCGCCCGCGGTTCTTGTGGCTCTCAGGTGAGTCCCCCAGCAGGACCCGTGCGATCCTCCGCGTCCAGCACCGGATATCCTGCCAGCGTTTCCTCACCTGGGTCAGGCGCCGCTTCCGACCTTCCGCCCTCCTCACGGCGCTGACGGCGTCCAGCCATATCTGCTCCTTGGCAGAGGCGTCTACCTGTGAGGATGGACAAGTGACACTACATCAATACACCTGGCACATGTCACAGGGACACAGATTAGAACACATTCGCTGTTTACAACAAGGCCTAGTATGCATCCAACGCATTGCACCTTTGTCATAGGGACATGATCCTCTGGGGAAGGGCAAAAGCAGTACGTGCCATTGAAAGGACACAGGTGGAATGAGGGCAACGACACAATCAAAGATCCAGCCTCACACTGTGCATCACACCCACCCCTCCTGTCTCAGGGCACTGCTGGGAGGACCCTGCACCCACCCCTCCTGTCTCAGGGCACTGCTGGGAGTGATAGGCCCCCACCCCTCTTGTCTCAGGGCACTGCTGGGAGGGCTCTGCACCCACCCCTCCTGTCTCAGGGCACTGCTGGGAGGACTCTGCACACACCCCTCCTGTCTCACGGCACTGCTGGGAGTGATAGGCCCCCACCCCTCCTGTCTCAGGGTACTGCTGGGAGTGATAGGCCCCCACCCCTCCTGTCTCAGGGCACTGCTGGGAGGACTCTGCACCCACCCCTCCTGTTACAGGGCACTGCTGGGAGTGATAGGCCCCCACCCCTCCTGTCTCAGGGCACTGCTGGGAGTGATAGGCCCCCACCCCTCCTGTCTCAGGGCACTGCTGGGAGTGATAGGCCCCCACCCCTCCTGTCTCAGGGCACTGCTGGGAGACATCAGGCATTCCCACCCCTGGGACCCCCCTACAGTACATAGCATGTGGGTCACACCTGGACACAATGCCAGAAGTCACAGTCACGAAAAAGGGGCACAGTCTGTGCCAGTGGACACTGCACTCACCTGATAACCTGGTCGCCCATACAGCATGGGGTACTGTGGGAGGATCACATCCACCAAAGCCATGTTCTCCTCCAGGGTGAATGGCTGTGACCTCTCCACAGCCCTTGACATGGTTCCAGGGAATCAGTAGCAGCAGCTGGGTCGTGGAATACAGAGATGTGCAGGCAAGTGCTCCCTCATGGGACCTGGCTGCCTTATATCTGCCTTGCTGGCCCATCTCATGCACAGGGGTACAGTGTGATTGGTCACTGACATTTGCATCCTATGTTTCCTCCAATCCCTTCAAACCTAGCAGTCTGTGGGTTCTCTATCGGTTTCATTCTCCTGCATGATGTCAGCCCCACAAACACATTGCAACAAAGTAGAAGAATTCCAACTGACTTCTGCTGTGCACCTTCCAGAACAATTTCGAAATTTGAACTTGGTCTCCATGACAACCAGCATGCATGTAGGCCTTAATACTTGTCCCCTATGTAATTTTCAGCGTCACACACAGGTACGGTGCGTTTCGGGGCCCAATGGCACCCCAAATGCATTGCAACGGCCCCTACACGCGTGCCTACGTTCACTATCATTATGGGTCTCCTCGCGTATTCGTACTCGTCGTGGTACGGGCCGTACACACGCCTGTACGCTCACTATCACTACGAGTACGCATACGCGAGGCCACCCATAGTGATAGTCAGCGTACAGGCGTGAGTACGGCCCTATCACTATGGGTGTCCTCGCGTATGCGTACTCGTAGTGATAGTGAGCGTACAGGCGTGTGTACGGCCCGTACCACGACGAGTACGCATACGCGAGGCCACCCATAGTGATAGTGAGCGTACAGGCGTGAGTACGGCCCCATCACTATGGGTGTCCTCGCGTATGCGTACTCGTCGTGGTACGGGCCGTACACACGCCTGTACGCTCACTATCACTACGAGTACGCATACGCGAGGATACCCATAGTTATGGGGCCGTACTCACGCCTGTACGCTCACTATCACTATGGGTGGCCTCGCGTATGCGTACTCGTAGTGATAGTGAGCGTACAGGCGTGTGTACGGCCCGTACCACGAAGAGTACGCATACGCGAGGCCACCCATAGTGATAGTCAGCGTACAGGCGTGAGTACGGCCCTATCACTATGGGTGGCCTCGCGTATGCGTACTCGTAGTGATAGTGAGAGTACAGGCGTGTGTACGGCCCGTACCACGACGAGTACGCATACGCGAGGCCACCCATAGTGATAGTCAGCGTACAGGCGTGAGTACGGCCCTATCACTATGGGTGGCCTCGCGTATGCGTACTCGTAGTGATAGTGAGCGTACAGGCGTGTGTACGGCCCGTACCACGACGAGTACGCATACGCGAGGACACCCATAGTGATGGGGAGCGTACAGGCGTGTGTACGGCCCGTACCACGACGAGTACGCATACGCGAGGACACCCATAGTGATGGGGAGCGTACAGGCATGTGTACGGCCCGTAACACGACGAGTACGCATACGCGAGGCCACCCATAGTGATAGTCAGCGTACAGGCGTGAGTACGGCCCTATCACTATGGGTGGCCTCGCGTATGCGTAGTCGTAGTGGTACGGGCCGTACACATGCCTGTACGCTCGGCATCACGATGGGTACACATACGGCAGCACTCCCATAGTGATATGGGAACATACATAGGCCCTCTTCGCAGCAGTACAGCGGTTTTCACACATCACAGTGGTGACAGGCGGCACACAGGTAGGGATAGGGCGGACATACTTGTCCATGGATGGACATACTTGTCCATTAATTGACATCAAGGCATCATCTGTGCATTACTACATGTGTGGGGCACAGGTGTGACGGCCTGTGATGTGGCACATGACTCCTGAGTGGAGAAGGCACCAGATGTATGATGAGATGTGTACAGATGTACCGTGTGATGGTGCAATGTGTGCCAGGCATGGCCTTGACTCCTTTGACATGTGTGCATGTCGTACTGCACACTTGGGGTTAGCGTCACTGGCATGGCACGGACACCAACACACGGAAGTGTCCCCTGATGCCCGGTACAGGGTTTATCACACCTGACTTGTCACTACCCACGGTGCACAATGTGACTATGTCATGTATGTGTGGGGGCTTCCCATCAGGTTGATGTTGGAGCACCCTCAAAAGCTGCAGCCGTTGCAGCAACCAACATGTGTCTGTGTGTAGATTGTCATTGCACACTGTTCCGCACACCATGCCACATGTGGTATCGGAAGTGAGGTGCACATGTATGCATGGGACACGGAGTAGCGTAACAAGGACATGTCAGCATCCTCACAAGGAATGTGTGGTGAGTCATGACATGTGCACCTTCATGGCAAGGTGTGTGGGCTGTCCTAGTGGAATGTCATGTGACCTGTGGATCCAGTGTTCCGCTACCAGTCTCTGCAATCGGCATCCTACTGCTGCTGATGTGTGGGCGTATGTCACTCCTGTCTTGCGTCTGGCTGTTCACTTGCACTGGGACACAGCTAATCCCATGCCATGGCATGTGGAGGTTCACAATCTCCGTGTGTAGCTGGGTCTTGGTAGGAGTGTCACCTGGCAGCCATACGTGTCCTGGGCATGTAGCACATACCTGACTCCCTATGTAGCATATGTGTATTGACAGATTAACATATGCTCAGTACATATGAATTGTTGTCGTAGTGCACTCACTCTTCCTTGTCATTTCCTAATTACTGCAGAGTGCCGCCTCTTGCCCGACCTATTCCGGACTTGGCTGCCATGCAGGAGAATGACAGCATCCGGCTCTACCGCTTCACCCAACCGTTGATTGTGGAGTTGACGGCAAGACTGGCACCACACCTGCAACCGCAGCACAGGTATCCTACGGCACTGACACCCCAGCTGAAGGTAATGGCTGCCCTACATTTTCTTGCCACGGGTACCTTTCAAAATACCATAGCTCATGTTGGTGGCATGTCCCAGAGCATGTTCTGCCGTGTGCTGCATGATTTCTTAGAGGCCATGTTGATTCACCTGGATGACTTCATCAAGTTCCCAACCCCTGAACAGATGACTGAGGTCAAGCGTGGATTCTATGCCCTGGGAGGGATGCCCCATGTCATTGGGTCCATAGATGGAACACATGTAGCTTTGGTACCACCACACGCACGGGAGGTGGCGTACCGCAATCAAAAGCACTACCACTCCATTAATGCCCTTGTGGTGTGTCAGGCCAACATGGTGATTTCACATGTCTGTGCTCGTTTTCCAGGATCAGCACACGATGCCTACATCATGAGGCGTAGCAGGATGCCTGAAATGATGATGCAGCTGCGCAACGAACGGGCATGTGTTGTTGGTGGGTACAGTCTGTCTGTCCTGTATTTTGCATAACCTACCAGCACGACCGCTTCACCACTTCTAACGATGTCCATGTGCTTCCCATGTAGGGGACGCTGGCTATCCCAACATGCCTTGGCTGCTCACACCTCTCCGCAACCCCATCACGCCGGCCCAGCTCCGCTACAACACCGCCCATGGCCGGACAAGGCGAGTGATCGAGAGGACGTTTGGCCTGCTGAAGAGCCGATTCAGGTGCCTACACAAGACCGGCGGCGCACTCCCATATGCCCCGGCGAAGGTCTGCAAGATCTTCATGGTCTGCTGCATGCTGCACAACATGGCAGTTGAAAGAGTTGTGCCACTCATCCTGAATCAACATGACGAGGACCATCCACCCGTGGAGGACGAAGGGCTTGGCAATGTGGCTAGTGATGTGGAGGATGTGGAGCCGCAAGAGGACATCCGGACTCGGCTCATACGCAACTTCTTTGCTTAGTGGTGAGTACCAGTGTCTGAGTGTGCACGCATTGGTCCCCGTGTGCCATGTGTTGTGATGTGTGTGTCCACCTGCATGTATGGCACGTGAGTCAGAGGTGTGTGTGGGTGTGTCACTGGAGTGATGGTGGCCGTGATGGTAGTATTTCCCCAGTCATAATTGTGACCTAGCATGTTGTCATCCATACATGTGTCGAGTCAATGCACATGCAAGTGGCTGTGCTTTTTGTGGCTGACTTCTTGTGTGTCTCTCTTCCCCAGGTACTTGCGCATGCCGTCTGCTGCTTGCATTGTTGTGGCACTGCTATTCCTCCTGGACACGACATCGTGGGCTGACTCAGCGTTACAGGCACGGACACGTTTGGAAGTCTCCATAGGGTAAGGGATGCATCAGGGGTGTATTGGGTGTGGCAGGTGTTCACGATGTATGCACACTGGCCCTGTCGATGTTTGGTTCCTCTGCAGCCATGTGGCATCAGCATGGGACAAGACATGCAGCTGTGTACACCTGAATAGATGGTCTGCCTGGTAGACAGTCATCAGTGATGGGATAGGGGATTGTGATGATGGCATCAATGTGTGTGACACTGCCCTCGGACACATACGGTTAGCATTGGCTTGACATGGTGTGGGACTTCCACATCAGTGGATCAATGGTGTATGGCAGTCTCTCCGTGAGCAGCTGTGGGTGTTGAGCTGTTAGCCGAGGCTTGTGTGCCAGTTCCATGGCGAACACACATTTGTGCTGCAGAAGGGGGGTTCCAGTGTTGGACCCACATGTTACTCCACATGATGTGTTCATGTGTACTTCAAGTAGCCTCTGCACTCCCGAAAACATGACTAATAAAGGTGTCCCTATGCCTCCAAGGTGCCTCTTCTCAGTCAATGCTGGTGTGTTGCCACGGTGCATCCAGCATGTGTGGCATGGAATTCCCTGATTGTGGCTATGTGTCAATGTGTCGAGTAGCAAGATGCAAGCTGTGTGTGTGTGCTGAGACTGTGTATTGGGCATGATGTCCATGACTGTGTGGGTATTGTGACATGTGCCATCCCCATGCATCCAACGTTGTCCATGACCCCATTCTCTGCATCCACCGGAATCAAGCTTGCAGGACATGGTTCTGCCACCTGTCTACACATACCTGGGTGCCCCCCAGGACACTGGACTGGATCCCTGACCTCTGCACATGACTGTTGCTGTACTCAATGTGTCTGTCAGCACGGTTGTTCGCCCACCCCCTCAGCTGGTTGGGCCCATCACGGGTGTGTATGGTGCTCCATGTCTGTCTTGCCTAATACACTGTGACCCATGTGTCCTGTGCCAGACTCAGGCCCCAGGGTGTGGATGGTTGAAGACAATAGATGACTCAGGCATGTTTAGACTTTACAAGACACATGTTAGGTAATTATGCAACCAGCAGGCATCTACTCTTCATAATGTGATTTATTATGGGGGGGGGGGACAAAGTGAGGGGCTTTCCGGGAGTTTGGAATCCAAAGTTCAGTAGGGGAGTTGGTGTCCTTGCCATTTGAAATCCTCAGAGTCCATGCCACAGTCTTTGTCAACATTGGTCAGCCAGTGACCAGCAGGGCCATGTGGCAGAGAATGTCTCTTGATGCTGTGATGCTGTTGGTCCAGTGGCCCAGGTGCCAGGCCAGGTGTCCTGGGAGATGGTGATGTAGCGCCGACCCTCACGGTCCTTTCCGTGGACGACCCGGCCTCCTGCGGGGACCCTCAGCAGCAGGCCGTGACGACGTCTGGGATGCTCCATCGGATGTTTCCTCCTCCTCCTCCTGATCCCTCCCTGTGGGTGGTGATGTTCTCCGCCTTCTGGCACAGGGAGGGTCGGCCATGTTGTCGGCCATCCGACGGAGTGTATCGTGAATCCCCTGGAACGCCGTCACTTGCTCAGCCTGTCTGTCCTCCATCCTCCGTTGGTGTCGCAGTAGACAGGCATGTTGCTCGGCATGTTGCTGGGCCTGCTGGGTCTTTATCTCATCGAGGGTCCCCTTGATCTCATTGAGGGTGGACACAACCTGGGCCATGCCCGTGGTGTCCTGCCGGTATGTGTCCATGATGTCACGGACATGGGCAAATACCGGTTCCCCAGCCAACTGGTCAGGCTCGCGCCTCCGCCGTCCTCCACTCCCACCACCCCTGCCCACTTGCACCTGGCCTGCACTTGTGGGTACATCGGGTCTCCGGGACCCCTGAGGGGTGGCATTGGCGTTGTCGCCTGCCTCCTCCTGGGTGCCCGGGACACCGTGTCCCTCCTGGCCAGCCTGGCTGCATTGTGGTGTTGGGGCAGGGATCCTGGGTGTCTCCTGGGATGTGGCAGGAGTGGGGGTGGTGGTTGGCACAGTTGTACCTGATGCAGGTGCTGCAGGTGGTTGGACACCAGAGGTGCCAGGTCGGTCGGGGTCGTCCACAGAGTGGTGAGAGTGGTCGCTGCCGGTGGGATCGGGCTCCCGCTGATCCGGGTCCTGTGAGTCTTCCTCCCCAGTGTTGGGGGGTGAACCACGACGTTGACCTGTGTGTGAGAGAGACAATGTTAATTTTGGTCCATGCAACATCCATGTTTCATCTGTTTCAAAGTTGGGACATTTCCTCTTGGAATTGGGATCTGTCTTGCATTCCACTCACAGTGCACTTGTGCATGGGTGTGTCCCTTGGGAACCACTTTGGCCCCTTTAACTATGTGTGGCACAGTCTTACTTGCTGCGTCAAGTGTGACTGCAGTCAGCAGTGGAGTGGGCAGGTGTGGCGAGCCATGCATTGGCGCCTTCCGTGTAGCACTGTACATGTGCACATGGAGTGGATCCACACACTTATGTGATCCAGGTAGCTGTCGTTGTGCTCGTGAACAGGTTGTGACATAGCCCTGTGTTTTGCCATGGGGAAGAGGGGGGGTTCTGGGACTGGCCACCCTTGTCTACATGCACGCAGTCTACCTGCTGACGAGCAGACATTCGCACACGCCACACGGCTGATTTGCTCTCCCTGTGTCTCGCTCCCTCTCTGTCTCCCTCTCCCTCCCTCCGTGTGTCACCCTCCTCCCTCTGTCCGTCTTCCTGTGTCTCCCTCCCTCTCTGTCCCCCTCTCCCTCCCTCTCTGTCCCCCTCTCCCTCCCTCCGTGTGTCAGCCTCCTCCCTCTGTCCGTGTCCCTGTGTCTCCCTCCCTCTCTGACCCCCTCTCCCTCCCTCTCTGTCCCCCTCTCCCTCCCTCTGTGTGTCACCCTCTGTCACCTCAGGCCAGCTTCCTGGGCACACACTGTTAGCAGATCTTTGAATGGGCCTTGGCTTGTTGAAGTGAGTTTGTTTCTGATCTCCAGGCACCCATTGGGTGTAGTGTCTGTGTGTGCGCTGCTGCTGTGGTGGTGTGTGCTGCCACTCTTTCACAATGTTGGCTGTTCATTAGCTGCTGTAATGTGCGAAACAGTGCCTTCACCCCCATGTGTTGATGCAAGGCGTCCACCATTTGCTGGCAAGTCATTCCTGTGTTGGGACACACTGTTTGTCTGGCTGTGACCTAGGCCATATGGGCAGTGGGCATTGTTGTCTGCTTCTGAGTTGCACTATGTGATTTTTGGTGCCCAGCCTCCCGCCATCCGGGTTACCGTGTCATGTGTTGGTGTCTTCTGTGGCCTGTGACTTGACATTGTCCAGCTGGGTGCATGGGGCATGGTGGCGCCAGTGGCATGTGCGTGTTCATGGAGTGTGGTTGAGTCATGCGATGGCTTGGGGTGGTTGCGTGCCTGTTAGTGATTTTGGTTGTGGATGCCGTTCCCCCCATGTGAGGTGCGTTGTTTGTGTACTCACCCGGGTCTCGGAGTCCTTCTAATCCTTCGACTGCCTCCACCGGCAGTATGGCCATCACCCTCTCCTCCCAGGGCTGGTACTGTACGGGTCTGCGGGAGAGCCCTCCTCCGGTGGCGTTGGCCTGGTCGTGTTCCTCCTGCCTCTTGGCTCTGACCCTCCTCCGCAGATCGTACCACCTGTTCTGGCATTCCTGCCTGGTCCTTCTGGTGTCCCCTACTGCATTCACAGCATCAATGATGGTCTGCCACATGGCTGTTTTTGCTACCATGCTGGTGTTTCTGACCAATGTTCCAAAGAGCTGTGGCTCGACTCTGAGGATTTCATCAACAAGAACCTCCAACTCTCGGTTACTGAACTTTGGATTCTTGGTAGTGGGCATGGTGAGGGGTGTGGGTGTGGATGGTGGGGGGGGGTGTGGATGGTGGGGGGTGTGTGTGGATGGTTGTGGGTGTGTGGGTGTGGTTGTGCAGGTGTGTGTGTGTGTGAATGTGATGAGGGTGTGTTTGTGAAGGTGGTTGTGTGGAGATGTGCACGTGTAAGGTGTGGTGAAGCTTGTAGTAAGGTGCTGTTAGTTGTCTGTGGTGTCTAGCAGCAGTGAGTCTGTTGCAAAGGCTCATGGTTTGTGTGTGTGGGCCCTTTTTATTGGTCCATTGGTGGGTGTGGCTGTGTTTGAAGTTTGGGTGGGTGTGTTATAAGGAGTGGTGGTGTTTAGTGCCTCTGTTTGTTTTTGGCAGTTGCAGGTCAGTGTATGTGTTTTTTCAGTGTTTGTTGGCCATGTTTAGTGGCTTTGTGCCATTCGAATAGTGTATTCTTGTGTTGTTTTGGTTTTTCCTGGTTGTGTACGTGCGTTTTGAGCGTGTGTACGGTGTGTACATGGGCCATTTGGTTGTACGGTGCTGGCCTTGTGTGTGGCTTGGTACGACTCGTACATGCGGTTGTGATGTTGGGGCCTGGGGTGCGCTCCGTACTTAGGAGGTTGTGTTGGGGGTGCGACTCTAACGTACTGGGGTGTGGGTACACGGTGGTACGACACGTACAGGGGTGGGGGTAGGACTCGAACGTACTGGGGTGTGGGTAGACGGTGGTACGACACATACAGGGGTGTGGGTAGGACTCGAACGTACTGGGGTGTACATACACGGGTGGGGGTTCGACACATACAGGGGTGGGGGTAGGACTCTAACGTACTGGGGTGTGGGTACACGGTGGTACGACACGTACAGGGGTGTGGGTAGGACTCGAACGTACTGGGGTGTACATACACGGGTGGGGGTTCAACACGTACAGGGGTGGGGGTAGGACTCTAACGTACTGGGGTGTGGGTACACGGTGGTACGACACGTACAGGGGTGGGGGTAGGACTCGAACGTACTGGGGTGTGGGTACACGGTGGTACGACACATACAGGGGTGGGGGTAGGACTCGAACGTACTGGGGTGTGGGTACACGGTGGTACGACACGTACAGGGGTGTGGGTACAACTCGAACGTACTGGGGTGTACATACACGGGTGGGGGTTCGACACGTACAGGGGTGGGGGTAGGACTCGAACGTACTGGGGTGTGGGTACACGGTGGTACGACACGTACAGGGGTGGGGGTAGGACTGGAACGTACTGGGGTGTGGGTACACGGTGGTACGACACGTACAGGGGTGGGGGTAGGACTCGAACGTACTGGGGTGTGGGTACACGGTGGTACGACACGTACAGGGGTGTGGGTAGGACTCGAATGTACTGGGGTGTACATACACGGGTGGGGGTTCGACACGTACAGGGGTGGGGGTAGGACTCGAACGTACTGGGGTGTGGGTACACGGTGGTACGACACGTACATGGGTGGGGGTAGGACTCGAACGTACTGGGGTGTGGGTACACGGTGGTACGACACGTACAGGAGTGTGGGTACGACTCGAACGTACTGGGGTGTACATACACGAGTGGGGGTTCGACACGTACAGGGGTGGGGGTAGGACTCGAACGTACTGGGGTGTGGGTACACGGTGGTACGACACGTACAGGGGTGGGGGTAGGACTGGAACGTACTGGGGTGTGGGTACACGGTGGTACGACACGTACAGGGGTGGGGGTAGGACTCGAACGTACTGGGGTGTGGGTACACGGTGGTACGACACGTACAGGGGTGTGGGTAGGACTCGAACGTACTGGGGTGTACATACACGGGTGGGGGTTCGACACGTACAGGGGTGGGGGTAGGACTCGAACGTACTGGGGTGTGGGTACACGGTGGTACGACACGTACAGGGGTGTGGGTACGACTCTAACGTACTGGGGTGCACATACACGGGTGGGGGTTCGACATGTACAGGGGTGGGGGTAGGACTCGAACGTACTGGGGTGTGGGTACACGGTGGTACGACACGTACAGGGGTGGGGGTAGGACTCGAACGTACTGGGGTGTACATACACGGGTGGGGGTTCGACACGTACAGGGGTGGGGGTAGGACTCAAACGTACTGGGGTGTGGGTACACGGTGGTACGACACGTACAGGGGTGTGGGTACGACTCTAACGTACTGGGGTGTACATACACGGGTGGGGGTTCGACACGTACAGGGGTGGGGGTAGGACTCGAACGTACTGGGGTGTGGGTACACGGTGGTACGACACGTACAGGGGTGGGGGTAGGACTCTAACGTACTGGGGTGTACATACACGGGTGGGGGTTCGACACGTACAGGGGTGGGGGTAGGACTCGAACGTACTGGGGTGTGGGTACACGGTGGTACGACACGTACAGGGGTGTGGGTACGACTCGAACGTACTGGGGTGTACATACACGGGTGGGGGTTCGACACGTACACGGGTGTACATGCAGGGGGGGGTGTACATTAACGGGGAGTACGACTCGAACGTATGGATGCTGGGGGGTGTGTTTGGCGCGTATGCGGGCACATATCTCCATGGTTGCAATGGGAGTTTGGTGTGGACGGTGTTTTTACCATACGGTTGTGAGTTCGGACGCACGGGTGGGATCGTGATTCCTCGGTCGGACTTGACTTTTCACGTTTGTACGGTAAATCGTCCGAGGACGTGTCGGACACATTTTCCGACCCGAGGACGTGTGGGGAATGATTCCCAATGCGGTTCGTATGGACTTTTTACCATGCGAATCGTGATTG
The DNA here is from genome assembly GCF_964204655.1 of Triturus cristatus. Lineage (NCBI taxonomy): Eukaryota > Metazoa > Chordata > Amphibia > Caudata > Salamandridae > Triturus > Triturus cristatus. The sequence continues at coordinate 1,044,791,307 of NC_140588.1, forward strand.
CCAGTTCGTACGGGACTTGTACGATTCGTACGGTAAAAAGACCGGATACGAGTCACACGGGGTTTTTTTTTTCCGGATCGTAATTGGCACCAGGTCCTACAGGCACCCGCCACTGTCTCCTTTGTTTCTAGAGGTCCTACAGGCATCCACCACTGCCTCCTTTGTTACTAGAGGTCCTACAGGCATCCACCACTGTCTCCTTTGTTTCTAGAGGTCCTACAGGTATCCACCACTGTCTCCTTTGTTTCTAGAGGTCCTACAGGTATCCACCACTGTATCCTTTGTTTCTAGAGGTCCTAAAGGTATCCATCACTGTCTCGCTAACACTAAAGGTCCTACAGGCACCCACTACTGTCTCCTCTGGTGAGCAGTCTATATATCGACTTTTTAATATCGAGGGACATAAATATCGAGTCAAAAATATCTAAAGTACAAAATATCGAAATAGATAATATCGATGTGAAAAATATCGTTTTTTTTTTTAATTATATGTCGATGTAAGTAATATTGTTAGTAATAATATCGACATGTTAAAATATCGTTATTGTATGTTTAGTAAATATTTTGAAGTTGTTTGTATAAATAGTTAAAATGTATATAATATGAGAAATATTTATATTGTTTTAGGGGCGGGATGTTGGGTTATAGGGGATAAGGGTGGGGAGTGTTTTAAAAAAGTTAATATATTTTTTAATATATTGTAAAATTTAATTAGTAAATTTGATTTCAAATTTGAAATGTATATTTAATTTTAGGAGCGGGATGTTGGGTTACAGGGGATAAGGGTGGGAAGTGTTTTAAAAATTTTATATATTTTTGAATTTTTACAAAAATTTATTTAGACATTTTTAAATAAATTTAGAATTATAAAATTATTTTTAGGAGCGGGATGTTGGGTTATAGGGGATAAGGGTGGGAAGTGTTTTAAAAATGTTTATATATTTTTGAATTTAAAAAAAAAATTATTTAGAACTTTTAAATTAAATTTAGAATTTTAAAATTAATTTTAGGAGCAGGATGTTGGGTTATAGGGGATAAGGGTGGGAAGTGTTTTAAAATTTTTATATATTTTTTAATTTTTAAAAATAATTAGTTAGAAATTTTAAATTAAATTTAGAATTTTACAAATAATTTTAGGAGTGGGATGTTGGGTTATAGGGGATAAGGGTGGGAAGTGTTTTAAAAAAGTTTATATATTTTTGAATTTAAAAAAAAAATTATTTAGAAAATTTAAATATAATTTAGAATTTTACAAATAATTGTAGGAGCGGGATGTTGGGTTATAGGGGATAAGGGTGGGAAGTGTTTTAAAAATGTTTATATATTTTAGAATGTTTAAAAAAATTAATGTAGAAATTTTAAATTTAATTTAGAAATTTAAAATTAATTTTAGGAGCGGGATGTTGGGTTATAGGGGATAAGGGTGGGAAGTGTTTTAAAAATGTTTATATATTTTTGAATGTTTTTTAAAAAAAACTAATAATTTTAAATGTAATTTAAAATTTTATTTTAAATTTTCGGAGTGGGATGTTGAGTTACAGGGGATAAGGGTGGGAAGTGTTGTTAAAATTTTTTTATAATTTGGAATATTAAATTAATTTAATTTGAAATTTGGAATAAAAATATATTTTTTATATTATGTTTTAGGAGTGGGATGTTGGGTTATAGGGGATGAGGGTGGGGAGTTTTGTAAAAATTTTGATTTATGTAGGAATAATTTGTATACAAAATTTAGAATATTAGAATAAAATTTCGAATGTTATATTTAATTTTAGGAGTGGGATGTTGTGTTATGGGGATAAGGGTGTGGAGTTTGATAAAAATTTGTAAAATGTTGGTAATATTGTATAAAAAGTATGTATAAATTTTGATTTTGATTGTACAATTTAAAATTTTTTGGGAGATTGGGATGTTGGCTTATAGGGGATAGGGGTGGGGAGTGTTAAAAAAAATTATTTTACATTAGTAATATTGAGTAATATATATTTAAAAAAAATATATTATAATATAATATTTTGGGATAAATTTTAGATTGGGGAGTTGGATTTGTAGAGGATAAGTGTGGGTATTGTTTTATGTAAAATTTTTAATAATGATTAAAACATATTTTTTTTTATATATTTATATTTATATATTTGTATTGCAATTACTGTAATTAAATACATATTGGAGTGGGACCATAACATTAATTAAGATCAGTATACATGATCTAGTGTAATTAAATATATTTATGAGTGGGATTACTAAATTAATGAAGTTTAGTGTTTTGCACCTACCATAATTAAAGATAGATTTGAGTGAGAATAGTAAATTAATTAAGTTCAGTGTCCAGCACTTATCTTAATTAAATATAGACTGGAGTAGGAATAGTAAATTAATTAAGTTCATTGTCCAGCACCTACTGTAATTTAATATAGGTTGGAGTGAGGATATTAAATTAATTTAAGTTCAGTGTCCAGCACTTATCTTAATTAAATATAGACTGGAGTGGGAATAGTAAATTAATTCAGTTCAGTGTCCAGCACATACTATAATTAAATATAGGTTGGAGTGAGAATAGTAAATTTATTAAGTTCAGTGTCCAGCACTTATCTTAATTTAATATAGACTGGAGTGGGAAGAGTAAATTAATTTAGTTCAGTGTCCAGCACCTACCCTAATTTAATATAGGTTGGAGTGAGAATAGTAAATTTATTAAGTTCAGTGTCCAGCAGTTATCTTAATTAAATATAGACTGGAGTGGGAATAGTAAATTTATTAAGTTCAGTGTCCAGCACCTACTCTAATTTAATATAGGTTGGAGTGAGAATAGTCAATTAATTAAGTTCAGTGTCCAGCACTTATCTTAATTAAATATAGACTGGAGTGGGAATTGTAAATTAATTCAGTTCAGTGTCTAGCACCTACCCTAATTAAATATATTTTGGAGTGAGAATAGTAAATTAATTACGTTCAGTCTGTAGTGGGAGTAGTATGTTAATTAAGTTTGGTAAATAGCAATTATTATAATTAAATATAGAGTTGAATAGGAACAGTTAAATTAATTTGTTTTAATTTACTATAAATCTGTAGATTTTAGTTTTGGTTGGATAAAAGATAGAAGTTATATCAGAATGCAAATTCTAAATTTTTGTATAAAATAGTAGAAAGGAAAATAAGATTTGTTTTATAGTTGTTGGAATGTATATTAATTACAGAGAAAATATTGTTTATTATCACGCATATTATAATAATTAAATCATTGAAATAAACATGTAATAAAATAATTAATATTTAACATTTGTATTATTGTGATAATTTTTTTATAATGGATATATATTTGTTTAATGTATATTTTGGACATTAATATATGAACAGACAAAATTATAAAAAAAAAAAATTCTGATTTTTATAGCTGTTTAATATTTTTACATTTATATTGTGTACTCTCAATATTTTTAGACTTTATTTGAATTTATAAGAAATTGTATGTTTTGAAATATATGATAAATATATTTTAATTATTAATATTTATATTAGATAATTAATATTGAAAATGCTTACATTTTAGAATATTTCTTTTTCTTTTTAGTTTTGGTATGTTGTAGATACAATATATCAATGATATCATGTTCATACATTTTTTTTGGTAATAGTTTTGTTATTATATTAGTAAATATATTTTTTTTATTATATTTATTTTTATAAGTTAAATATTTTTCACATATATAAAAAAAATAGGTATTCTTTTTGAGTATTTTTTTGTAATGTTTTACTAATTTTAAAAGGAATGTGTAATGTTAAAAAAATAGTTAGGGCATTTATTGGTATTTTTTTAGCTGTTATGTTTGTTTGGGTCTTTTATTTTGTAACCGCTCGCTGTTGTTTTGGGTTATTTTGGTAGAATCCAGGTCGCGGCCGGGAGCTGTTTCGCGTTTGAGAAGGTAAGAGTTATTTTCTTTATTATTAAATAGTTTTAAGTGTTTTGTGGAAGTAGTAATGTTGTAATAAGTGTGTATGGATTGATGTTTTAGAATTAGGGTGTTAGTAATAGTTTGTATACGGTTTTAAAATTTACGTTGTGTTCCGTGTTTGTGGCTTTGTTAGTGTTTTGTTATTTAGGTGTATTAAAGTTTTATAGTGTTTGAATAATGTTTGTAGTGATGTTTTTAGGTGCATTGGTGCCGATTACGATCCTGGAAAAACCGGGTACGAACCGTCGGTCGGAGCGTTTTCTCCGTCCGACTCGTACCCGGTCGTAAAACTTTACAAACATGGAATTACGATTCGCACGGAAACACCATTACCGTACAAATCGTAAAAAACACCGACCGACGAAAATATACATACGAATGTGATCCGGGAATGCTGCGACGTGACGTCGGGACGCTTTCAGGCTGCGTTTCACGACCCAGGAAGTACGATTTGAACCGACAGCAGTCCGGCGGCAATATTTTCACGGCACCCAAAAAGTGCCGGAAAAGCGAAGTACGGCGCGAAACGACCAGAGTAGGTGGCCCGGAACGCGCCGTACCCCCCCCCAGCCCCCGTATGTACGCGCCGACCCCCCCCAGCCCCCGTACGTTCGAGTCGTACCCCCCCAGCCCCCGTACGTTCAAGTCGTACCCCCCCGTGTATGTACACCCGTGTACGTGTCGTACCCCCCGTGTATGTACACCCGTGTACGTGTCGTACCCCCCGTGTATGTACACCCATGTACGTTCGAGTCGTACCCCCACCCGTGTATGTACGGTGCGTCCCCCAACCGCTACACGCTGGGGGTACACGGGTGTACATACACGGGGGGGTTCGACACGTACACGGGTGTACATACACGGGGGGTACGACACGTACACGGGTGTACATACACGGGTGGGGGTACGACTCGAACGTACACGGGTGTACATACACGGGGGGTACGACACGTACACGGGTGTACATAAACGGGGGGTACGACACGTACACGGGTGTACATACACGGGGGTACGACACGTACATGGGTGTACATACAAGGGTGGGGGTACGACTCGAACGTACACGGGTGTACATACACGGGGGGTACGACTCGAACGTACGGGGGCTGGGGGGGGGTCGGCGCGTATGCGGGCACATGTCTCCATGGTTGCTATGGGAGTTCGGTGCGGACGGTGTTTTTACCATACGGTTGTAACATCGGACGCACGGGATGGATCGTGATTCCGCGGTCGGACTTCACTTTTCACATTTGTACGGTAAATCGTCCGTGGACGTGTCGGACACATTTTCCGACCCGAGGACGTGTGGGGAATAATTCCCAATGCGATTCGTATGGACTTTTTCGATTACGATCCTGGAAAAACCGGGTACGAACCGTCGGTCGGAGCGTTTTCTCCGTCCGACTCGTACCCGGTCGTAAAACTTTACAAACATGGAATTACGATTCGCACGGAAACACCATTACCGTACGAATCGTAAAAAACACCGACCGACGAAAATATACATATGAATGTGATCCGGGAATGCTGCGACGTGACGTCGGGACGCTTTCAGGCTGCGTTTCACGACCCAGGAAGTACGATTTGAACCGACAGCAGTCCGGACGGCAATATTTTCACGGCACCCAAAAAGTGCCGGAAAAGCGAAGTACGGCACGAAACGACCAGAGTAGGTGGACCGGAACGCGCCGTACCCCCCCCCCAGCCCCCGTACGTTCGAGTCGTACCCCCCCAGCCCCGTACGTTCAAGTCGTACCCCCCCGTGTATGTACACCCGTGTACGTGTCGTACCCCCCGTGTATGTACACCCGTGTATGTGTCGTACCCCCCCGTGTATGTACACCCGTGTACGTTCAAGTCGTACCCCCACCCGTGTATGTACGGTGCGTATCCCCCAGCGCTACGCGCTGGGGGTACACGGGTGTACATACACGGGGGGGTTCGACACGTACACGGGTGTACATACACGGGGGGGGTACGACACGTACACGGGTGTACATACACGGGTGGGGGTACGACTCGAACGTACACGGGTGTACATACACGGGGGTACGACACATACACGGGTGTACATAAACGGGGGTACGACACGTACATGGGTGTACATACACGGGGGTACGACACGTACACGGGTGTACATACACGCGTGGGGGTACGACTCGAACGTACACGGATGTACATACACGGGGGGTACGACTCGAACGTACGGGGGCTGGGGGGGGGGTCGGCGCGTATGCGGGCACATGTCTCCATGGTTGCTATGGGAGTTCGGTGCGGACGGTGTTTTTACCATACGGTTGTAACATCGGACGCACGGGATGGATCGTGATTCCGCGGTCGGACTTCACTTTTCACATTTGTACGGTAAATCGTCCGTGGACGTGTCGGACACATTTTCCGACCCGAGGACGTGTGGGGAATAATTCCCAATGCGATTCGTATGGACTTTTTCCCATGCGAATCGTAATTGGCAGTTTGTACGGCACTTGTACGATTCGTACGGTAAAAAGACCGGATATGAGTCGTATGGGGAATTTTTTTACCGGATCGTAATCGGCACCATGATGTGTGTTCGTGTGTGGGTGGGAATGTTTGTTTCTCTTTTGTAGGTTTTACGGAGAAGATATTTTCATCTCTTTCAAACACCTTTTTTTTTTTTAAAGGAAGTGTGTATTAGTTGTGTTTACTAATATTTATTTTACACTTCCTTTATTGTTCGGGTTTCCAGGAGCGGTTATTTACCTTTTTTATATTTTTCGGGATTTTTATGGTTAATGGATTGTCGTTTTTTGGCGTAGACGTTTTTTTTCGAAAAACAGTTGTATTTTTCCATTTTATTTGGATTCATTTTTGATACCTATGGATTTTGAACTACCTGGATTTATTTGGAAGGAATGTTATTATCCCATTGGAGCAACTACACAGGTAAGTTCATTTAAATATTTTAATTGTGGGTGGGCAAATCTTATATCTTTAATATTGTTGTTGTGTACTTGGTTTGTTTAATTATGTTGTCTAAATATATGTAGCTATAAATTATTTATATATTTTAGACCACATAATTAAATATGTGATATAATAAAGTGGTTTCTTTATGTTGTGATAGTTGTTTTAGTAGGATTGTGGGTTAATATTTTGGAAAGGGTTTAGAAGAGAGTTTGAGCTATTATATTTAAGTACTCAAGTCCTCTTGTGGATGGGTATAGCTGTACCTGTTGTTGTAGGTAATTATACATTTGAGTAGTTTGTCTAGATTGTTTTGGTTTTAATTGTAGGACAGATTGTTGCATTCTTAATTCTTGGAAACTTTGTTCCTTTTGTATGGCAATTAGTAGTTTTTGTAGTGTTGGAGTTGTTCTCCCAGTAGAAGTTAGGAATGCATTATGCCAGCCCTCGACGGCGTTGTTAGTTTTGGCTTGTTGGTTGAGTGTACTTACATATACATTCCACCAAGGTATTTGGAACTTGGGCTGACGTCTATGGCCTGATCTGTGTAGTCTCCCCACCCAGGTATCCTCAAAATAATCTAAGAGGGGAGATAACTTTACTTCATTTTGTTTGTAGAATGGACTTTCTAAAAAAAGATTGTAATGTTCTGCAACATCTGTGGTTGGTACATAAGCTAGGGCTGTTAGAAGTTTTATTTGATGTGCAAAAGTAATGTTTGTGGCATATTCTACACATAGGTGCCAATTACGATCCGGTAAAAAAATTCCCCGTACGACTCGTATCCGGTCTTTTTACCGTACGAATCGTACAAGTGCCGTACAAACTGGCAATCACGATTCGCATGGTAAAAAGTCCATACGAACCGCCTTGGGAATTATTCCCCACACGTCCTCGGGTCGGAAAATGTGTCCGACACGTCCTCGGACGATTTACCGTACAAATGTGAAAAGTCAAGTCCGACCGAGGAATCACGATCCATCCCGTGCGTCCGATGTCACAACCGTATGGAAAAAACACCGTCCGCACCGAACTCCCATAGCAACCATGGAGACATATGCCCGCATACGCGCCCAACACTCCCCCCAGCCCCCGTATGTCCGAGACGTACCCCCCGTGTATGTACACCCCCACCCGTGTATGTACACCCCTGTACGTGTCGTACCCCCGTGTATGTACACCCCTGTACGTTCGAGTCGTACCCCCACCCCTGTACGTGTCCAACCCCCGTGTATGTACACCCCAGTACGTGTCGTACCCCCGTGTATGTACACCCCTGTACTTTCGAGTCGTACCCCCACCCGTGTACGTGTCCTACCCCCGTGTATGTACACCCCTGTACGTTCGAGTCCTACCCCGACCCCTGTACGTGTCGTACCCCCGTGTATGTACACCCCTGTACGTTCGAGTCATACCCCCACCCCTGTACGTGTCCAACCCCCGTGTATGTACACCCCTGTACGTGTCCTACCCCCGTGTATGTACACCCCTGTACGTTCGAGTCGTACCCCCACCCGTGTACGTGTCCAACCCCCGTGTATGTACACCCCTGTACGTTCGAGTCGTACCCCCACCCCTGTACGTGTCGTACCACCGTGTATGTATACCCCTGTACGTTCGAGTCGTACCCCCACCCCTGTACGTGTCCAACCCCCGTGTATGTACACCCCTGTATGTTCGAGTCGTACCCCCACCCCTGTACGTGTCCAACCCCCATGTATGTACACCCCTGTACATGTCGTACCCCCGTGTATGTATACCCCTGTACGTTCGAGTCGTACCCCCACCCCTGTACGTGTCGTACCCCTGTGTATGTACACCCCTGTACGTTCGAGTCGTACCCCCACCCGTGTACGTGTCCTACCCCCGTGTATGTACACCCCTGTACGTGTCGTACCCCCGTGTATGTACACCCCTGTACGTGTCGTACCCCCGTGTATGTACACCCCTGTACGTTCGAGTCGTATCCCCACCCCTGTACGTGTCCAACCCCCGTGTATGTACACCCCTGTACGTGTGGTCCCCCCGTGTATGTACACCCCTGTACGTTCGAGTCGTACCCCCACCCCTGTACGTGTCCAACACTCGTGTATGTACACCCCTGTACGTTCGAGTCATACCCCCACCCCTGTACGTGTCGTACCACCGTGTATGTACACCCCTGTACGTTCGAGTCGTACCCCCACCCCTGTACGTGTCGTACCCCCGTGTATGTACACCCCTGTACGTTCGAGTCGTACCCCCACCCCTGTACGTGTCCAACCCTCGTGTATGTACACCCCTGTACGTTCGAGTCGTACCCCCACCCCTGTACGTGTCATACCCCCGTGTATGTACACCCCTGTACGTTCGAGTCGTACCCCCACCCGTGTACGTGTCCTACCCCCGTGTATGTACACCCCTGTACGTGTCGTACCCCCGTGTATGTACACCCCTGTACGTGTCGTACCCCCGTGTATGTACACCCCTGTACGTTCGAGTCGTACCCCCACCCCTGTACGTGTCGTACCCCCGTGTATGTACACCCCTGTACGTTCGAGTCGTACCCCCACCCCTGTATGTGTCCAACCCCCGTGTATGTACAGCCCTGTACGTTCGAGTCGTACCCCCACCCCTGTACGTGTCCAACCCCCGTGTATGTACACCCCTGTACGTGTCATACCCCCGTGTATGTACACCCCTGTACGTTCGAGTCGTACCCCCACCCCTGTACGTGTCCAACCCCCGTGTATGTACACCCCTGTACGTGTCATACCCCCCTGTATGTACACCCGTGTACGTCAGAGTCGCACCCCCACCACAACCTCCTAAGTACGGAGCGCACCCCAGGCCCCAACATCACAACCGCATGTACGAGTCGTACCAAGCTACACACAAGGACAGCATTGTACAACCAAATGGCCCATGTACACACCGTACACACGCTAAAAACGCACGTACACAACAAGGACAAAGCAAAACAACACAAGAATACACCATTCGAATGGCACAAAGCCACAAAACATGTCCAACAAGCACAAAAACAACACATTCACTGACCTGCAACTGCCAAAATCCCAAACAGAGGCCCAAAACACAACCACTCCTTATAACACACCTACCCAAACTTCAAACACAGCCACACCCACCAATGGACCAATAAAAAGGGCCCACACACACAAACCATGAGCCTTTGCAACAGACTCACTGCTGCCAGACCCCACAGACAACCTACAGCACCATACTTGAACCATTACTACACCTTACACTTGCACACCTTCACACACACACCTTCACAAACACACCCTCATCACATTCACACACACACACACCTGCACAACCACACCCACACACCCACAACCATCCACACACACCCCCCACCATCCACACCCACACCCCTCACCATGCCCACTAACAAGAATCCAAAGTTCAGTAACCGAGAGTTGGAGGTCCTTGTCGATGAAATCCTCAGAGTCGAGCCACACCTCTTTGGAACATTGGTCAGACAGACCAGCATTGCAGAAAAAACAGCCATGTGGCAGACCATCGTCGATGCTGTGAATGCTGTTGCGGACACCAGAAGGAACAAGCAGGAATGCCAAGCCAGGTGGTACGATCTGCGGAGGAGGGTCCGAGCCAAGATGACGGACGAACACAACCAGGCCAACGTCACTGGAGGAGGGCCGTCCCGCAGACCCGTACACTACCATCCCTGGGAGGAGAGGGTGATGGCCATACTGCCGGTGGAGGCAGTCGAAGGATTAGGAGGACTCCGAGACCCGGGTGAGTACACAAACAACGCACCTCACATGGGGGGAACGTCATCCACAACCAAACCCACAAACAGGCACGCAACCACCCCAAGCTATCGCATGACTCAACCACACTCCATGAACACGCACATGCCACTGGCGCCACCATGCCCCATGCACCCAGCTGGACAATGTCAAGTCACAGGCCACAGAAGACACCAACACATGACACGATAAGCCAGATGGCGGGAGGGTGGGACCCAAAAATCACATAGTGCAACTCTGAAGCAGACAACAATGCCCTCTGCCCATATGGCCTAGGTCACAGCCAGACTAACACTGTGTCCCCACACAGGAAAGACTCGCCAGCAAATGGCAGATGCCTTGCATTAACACATGGGGGTGAAGGCACGTTTTTGCACATTACAGCAGCTAATGAACAGCCAACACTGTGAAAGAGTGGCAGCACACACCACCACAGCAGCAGCGCAGACACACACACTACACCCAATGGGTGCCTGGAGATCACAAACAAACTCACAGCAACAAGCCAAGGGGCATTCAAAGAACTGCTCACAGTGTGTGCCCAGGAAGCTGGGCTGAGGTGACAGAGGGTGACACACAGAGGGAGGGAGAGGGGGACAGAGAGGGAGGGAGACACAGGGAGTCAGACAGAGGGAGGAGGTTGACAGAGGGAGGGAGAAAGGGAGACAGAGGGAGACGGACAGAGGGAGGAGGTTGACAGAGGGAGGGAGAAAGGGAGACAGAGGGAGACGGACAGAGGGAGGAGGTTGACAGAGGGAGGGAGAAAGGGAGACAGAGGGAGACGGACAGAGGGAGGAGGCTGACACACGGAGGGAGGGAGAGGGGGACAGAGAGGGAGGGAGACACAGGGAGACGGACAGAGGGAGGAGGCTGACACACGGAGGGAGGGAGAGGGGGACAGAGAGGGAGGGAGACACAGGGAGACGGACAGAGGGAGGAGGCTGACACACGGAGGGAGGGAGAGGGGGACAGAGAGGGAGGGACACACAGGGAGAAGGACAGAGGGAGGAGGCTGACATACAGAGGGAGGGAGAGGGGGACAGAGAGGGAGGGACACACAGGGAGACGGACAGAGGGAGGAGGCTGACACACAGAGGGAGGGAGAGGGGGACAGAGAGGGAGGGACACACAGGGAGAGCAAATCAGCCTTGTGGTGTGTGGGAATGTCTGCTCGTCAGCAGGTGGACTGCGTGCGTGTAGACAAGGGTGGCCAGTGCCAGCACCCCCCCTCTCCTCCATGGCAAAACACAGGGCCATGTCATAACCTGTGCACGAGCACAACGACAGCTACCTGCATCATTGAAGTGTGTGGAACAACTTCATGTGCCCACGTACAGTGCAACACGGAAGGCGCCAATGCACGGCTCGCCACACCTGCCCACTCCACTGCTGACTGCAGTCACACTTGACGCAGCAAGTAAGACTGTGCCACACATAGTTAAAGGCGCCAAAGTGGTGCCCAAGGGACACACCCATGCACAAGTGCACTGTGAGTGGAATGCAAGACAGATCCTAATTCCAAGAGGAAATGTGCCAACTTTGAAACTGATGAAACATGGATGTTGCATGGAACAAAATTAACATTGTCTCTCTCACACACAGGTCAACCTCGTGGTTCACCCCCCAACACTGGGGGGGAAGACTCACAGGACCCGGCTCTGCGGGAGGCCGATCCCACCGGCAGCGACGACTCTCACCACTCTGTGGACGACCACGACCAACCTGGCCCCTCTGGTGTCCAACGACCTGCAGCACCTGCGTCAGGTACAACGGGGCCAACCACAACCCCCTCTCCTGCCACATCCCAGGAGACACCCAGGATCCCTGCCCCACCACCACAAAGCAGCCAGGCTGGCCAGGAGGGACACGGTGTCCCGGGCACCCAGGAGGAGGCAGGCGACAACGCCAATGCCACCCCTCAGGGGTCCCGGAGACCCGATGTGCCTACAAGGGCAGGCCAGGTGCAAGTGGGCAGGGGTGGTGGGAGTGGAGGACGGCGGAGGCGCCAGCCTGACCAGTTGGCAGCGGAACCGGTATACCGGTATATTCCCATGTCCGAAACATCCTGGACACATACCGGCAGGACACCACGGGCCTGGCCCAGGTTGTGTCCGTCCTCGAGGGGATCAAGACCCAGCAGGCCCAGCAACATGCGGAGCTACATGCCTGTCTACTGCAACACCAACGGAGGATGGAGGACGGACAGGCTGAGCTCGTGACGGCGTACACGGGAATTCACGATACACTCCGTCGGATGGCCGACAACATGGCCAACCCTCCCTGTGCCAGAAGGCGTAGAACATCACCACCCACAGGGAGGGATCAGGAGGAGGAGGAGGATACATCCGATGGAGCATCCCAGACGTCGTCACGGCCTGCTTCTGAGGGTCCCCGCAGGAGGGCGGGTCGTCCACGGAAAAGACCGTGAGGGTCGGCGCTACATCACCATCTCCCAGGACACCTGGCCTGGCACCTGGCCCACTGGAGCAACAGCATCACAGCATCAAGAGACATTCTCTGCCACATGGCCTTGCTGGTCACTGTCTGACCAATGTTGACAAAGACTGTGGCATGGACTCTGAGGACTTCCAATGGCAAGGACACCAACTCCCCTACTGAACTTTGGATTCGAAACTCCCGAAAAGCCCCTCACGTCATACCCCCCCCCCCCCAAAAATAAAAATTCACACCATGAAGAGAAGATGCCTGCTGGTTGCATTATTACCTTACATGTGTCTTGTAAAGTCTAAACATGCCTGACTTCTCTTTTGACTTCAACCATCCAGACCCTGGGGCCTGAGTCTGGCACAGGACACACGGGTCACAGTGTATTAGGCAAGACAGACATGGAGCACCATACACACCCGTGATGGGCCCAACCAGCTGAGGGGGTGGCCGCACAACCGTGCTGACAGACACATTGAGTACAGCAACAGTCATGCGCAGAGGTCAGGGATCCAGTCCAGTGTCCTGGGGGGCACACAGGTATGTGTAGACAGGTGGCAGAACCATGTCCTGCAAGCTTGAGTCCGGTGGATGCAGAGAATGGGGGCCTGGCCAACCTTGGATGCATGGGGATGGCACATGTCACAATACCCACACACTCATGGACATCATGCACAATACACAGTCTCAGCCCACACACACAGCTTGCATCTTGCTACTCGACACATAGACACATAGCCACTATCAGGGAAAACCATGCCAGACATGCTGGATGCACCGTGGCAACACACCAGCATTGACTGAGAAGAGGCACCTTGGAGGCATAGGGACACCTTTATTAGTCATGTTTTCGGGATTGCAGAGGCAACTTGAAGTACACATGAACACTTCATGTGGAGTAACATGTGGGTCCAACACTGGCACCCCCCTTCTGCAGCACTAATGCGTGATAGCCATGGAACTGGCACACAATTGTCGGCTAACAGCTAAACACCCACAGCTGCTCATGGAGAGACTGCCATACACCATTGATCCGCTGATGTAGAAGTCCTACACCATGTCAAGCCAATGCAAACCGCAAGTGTCCGAGGGCAGTGTTACACACATTGATGCCATCATCACAATCCACTATCCCATCACTGATGACTGTCAACCAGTCAGACCATCTATTCAGGTGTACACAGCTGCATGTCGTGTCCCATGGTGATGCTACATGGCTGCAGAGGAACCAAACATCGACAGGGGCAGTGTGCATACATCGTGAACAACTGCCACACCCAATACACCCCTGATGCATCCCTTACCCTAAGGAGACTTCCAAACTTGTCCGTGCGTGTAACGCTGAGTCAGCACACGATGACGTGTCCATGAGGAATAGCAGTGCCACAACAATGCAACCAGCAGACGACATGCGCAAGTACCTGGGGATGAGCGACACACAAGAAGTCAGCCACAAAAAGCACAGCCACTTGCATGTGCATGTACTCGACACATGTATGGATGACAACATGCTAGGTCACAATGATGACTGGGGAAATACAACCATCACTGCCACCATCACTCCAGTGACACACCCACACACACCTCGTGCCATACATGCAGGTGGAGACACACATCACAACACATGCCACACGTGGAGCAATGTGTGCACACTCAGACACTGGTACTCACCACTAAGCAAAGAAGTCGCGTATGAGCCGAGTCCGGATGTCCTCTTGCGGCTCAACATCCTCCACATCACTAGCCCCATTGCCAAGCCCTTCGTCCTCCACGGGTGGATGGTCCTGGTCATCTTGATCCAGGATGAGTGGCACAGCTTTCTCAACTGCCATGTTGTGCAGCATGCAGCAGACCATGAAGATTTTGCAGACCTTCGCAGGGGCATATGGGAGCGCGCCGCCGGTCTTGTGTAGGCACCTGAATCGGCTCTTCAGCAGGCCAAACGTCCTCTCTATCACTCGCCTTGTCCGGCCATGGGCGGTGTTGTAGCGGAGCTGGGCCGGCGTGATGGGGTTGCGGAGAGGTGTGATCAGCCATGGCATGTTGGGATAGCCAGCGTCCCCTACATGGGAAGCACATGGACATCGTTAGAACTGGTGAAGCGGTTGTGCCGGTAGACTATGCAAAATACAGGACAGACAGACTGTACCCACCAACAACACATGCTCATTCGTTGCGCAGCTGCGTCATCATTTCAGGCACCCTGCTACGCCTCATGATGTAGGCATCGTGTGCTGATCCTGGAAAACGAGCACAGACATGTGAAATCACCATGTTGGACAGACACACCACAAGGGCATTGATGGAGTGGTAGTGCTTCCGATTGCGGTACGCTACCTCCTGTGCGTGTGGTGGTACCAAAGCAACATGTGTCCCATCTATGGACCCAATGACATGGGGCATCCCTCCCAGGGCATAGAATCCACGCTTGACCCCAGTCAACTGTTCAGGGGTTGGGAACTTGATGAAGTCATCCAGGTGAATCAACATGGCCTCTAAGAAATCATGCAGCACACGGCAGAACATGCTCTGGGACATGCCACCAACATGAGCTATGGTATTTTGAAAGGTACCCGTGGCTAGAAAATGTAGGGCTGCCATTACCTTCAGCTTGGGTGTCAGTGCCGTAGGATACCTGTGCAGCGGTTGCAGGTGTGGTGCCAGTCTCGCCGTCAACTCCAGAATCAACCGTTGTGGGAAGCGGTAGCACCGGATACGATCATTCTCCCGCATGGCAGCCAAGTCCGGCATTGCTCGGGGAAGAGGCGGCGCTCTGCAGTAATTTGGAAGTGACAAGGAAGAGTGAGTGCACCACAACAACAAATAATTTGTACTGAGCACATGTTAATCTGTCTATACACATATGCTACATACGGAGTGAGGTATGTGCCACATGCCCTGGACACGTATGGCTGCCAGGTGACAGTCCTACCAAGACCCAGCTACACACGGAGATTGAGAACACCCACACATCAGCAGAAGTAGGATGCCGATTGCAGAGACTGGTAGCGGAACACTAGAGCCACAGGTCACATGACATTACACTAGGACAGCCCACACACCTTGCCATGAAGGTGCACATGTCATGACTCACCACACATTCATTGAGAGGATGCAGACATGTCCTTGTCACGCTACTCTGTGTCCCATGCATACATGCGCACCTCACATCCGATACCACATGTGGCATGGTGTGCGGAACAGTGTGCAATGTCAATCTACACACAGACACATGTTGGTTGCTGCAACAGCTGCAGCTTTTGAGGGTGCTCCAACATCAACCTAATGGGAAGCCCCCACACATACATGACATAGTCACATCGTGCACCGTGGGTAGTGACAAGTCAGGTGTGGTAACCCCTGTACCGGGCATCAGGGGACACTTCCGTGTGTTGGTGTCCGTGCCATGCCAGTGTCGGTCATCCCAAGTGTGCAGTACGACATGCACACATGTCCAAGGAGTCAAGGGCATGCCTGGCACACATTGCACCGTCACACATTACATCTGTACACATCTCATCATACATCTGGTGCCTTCTCGACTCAGGAGTAATGTTCCACATCACAGCCTGTCACACCTGTGCCCCACACATGTAGTAATGCACAGACAATGCCTTGATGCCCATCCATGGACAAGTATGTCCGCCCTATTCCTTCCTGTGTGCTGCCTGTCACCACTGTGATGTGTGAAAACCGCCGTACTGCTGCTAAGAGGGTCTGTGTACGTTCCCATATCACTATGGGAGTGCTGCCGTATGTGTACCCATCGTGATGGTGAGCGTACAGGCATGTGTACGGTCCGTACCACTACGAGTACGCATATGCAAGAACACCCATAGTGGTAGGGCCGTACACGCGCCTGTACGCTCCCTATCAGTATGGGTGTCCTCGCGTATGCGTACACGTAGTGGTATGGGCCGTACACGCGCCTGTACGCTCCCTATCAGTATGGGTGTCCTCGCGTATGCGTACACGTAGTGGTACGGGCCGTACACGCGCCTGTACGCTCCCTATCAGTATGGGTGTCCTCGCGTATGCGTACACATAGTGGTACGGGCCGTACACGCGCCTGTACGCTCCCTATCAGTATGGGTGTCCTCGCGTATGCGTACACGTAGTGGTACGGGCCGTACACGCGCCTGTACACTCCCTATCACTACGTGTACGCATACGCGAGAACACCCATACTGATAGGGAGCGTACAGGCGTGTGTACGGCCCGTACCACTACGAGTACGCATACGCGAGGACACCCATAGTGATAGTGAACGTAGGCACGCGTGTACGGGCCGTTGCTATGCATTTGGGGTGCCCTAGGGCCCCGGAACGCACCGTACCTGTGTGTGAAGCTCCAAATTACATAGGGGACACATGAGGGACAAGTATTAAGGCCTACATGCATGCTGGTTGTCATGGAGACCAAGTTCAAATTTTGAATTTGTTCAGGAAGGTGCACAGCAGAAGTCAGTTGGAATGAATCTACTTTGTTGCAATGTGTTTGTGGGGCTGACATCATGCAGGAGAAAAAACAGATTGAGAACCCACAGACTGCTAGGTTTGAAGGGATTGGAGGAAACATAGGATGCAAATGTGAGTGACCAATCACTCTGTACTCCTGTGCATGAGATGGGCCAGCAAAGCAGATATAAGGCAGCCAGGTCCCATGAGGGAGCACTTGCCTGCACATCTCTGTATTCCACGACCCAGCTGCTGCTACTGATTCCCTGGAACCATGTCAAGGGCTGTGGAGAGGTCACAGCCATTCACCCTGGAGGAGAACATGGCTTTGGTGGATGTGATCCTCCCACAGTACCCCATGCTGTATGGGCGACCAGGTTATCAGGTGAGTGCAGTGTCCACTGGCACAGACTGTGCCCCTTTTTCGTGACTGTGACTTCTGGCATTGTGTCCAGGTGTGACCCACATGCTATGTACTGTAGGGGGGTCCCAGGGGTGGGAATGCCTGATGTCTCCCAGCAGTGCCCTGAGACAGGAGGGGTGGGGGCCTATCACTCCCAGCAGTGCCCTGAGACAGGAGGGGTGGGTGCCTATCACTCCCAGCAGTGCCCAGAGACAGGAGGGGTGGGTGCCTATCACTCCCAGCAGTGCCCTGAGACAGGAGGGGTGGGTGCCTATCACTCCCAGCAGTGCCCAGAGACAGGAGGGGTGGGTGTGATGCACAGTGTCAGCCTGGCTCATTGATTGTGTAGTTGCCCTCATTCCACCTGTGTCCTTTCAATGGCACGTACTGCTTTTGGCCTTCCCCCAGAGGATCATGTCCCTATGACAAAGGTGCAATGCGTTGGATGCATACTATGCCTTGTTGTAAACAGCAAATGTGTTCTAATCTGTGTCCCTGTGACATGTGCCAGGTGTATTGATGTAGTGTCACTTGTTCATCCTCACAGGTAGACGCCTCTGCCAAGGAGCAGATATGGCTGGATGCCGTCAGCGCCGTGAGGAGTGCGGATGGTCGGAGGCGGCACCTGTCCCAGGTGAGGAAACGCTGGCAGGATATCCGGTGCTGGACGCGGAGGATCGCACGGGTCCTGCTGGGGGACTCACCTGAGAGCCATAAGAACCACGGGCGCCGCCGTCTCTCCCACATCCAGAAACGTGTGCTGGCGGTGGTCTTTCCAGACTTGGACAGGCGCCTACAGGAGATGCAGCAGCCGGAAGGGGGTAGGTACATGTGTGTGTTTGTTGTGTTTCACCAGCATTTGTAAGTGCACTGTTCCATGGATACACTTCCAGGGTTTATGGTGCTGTGCAGATCCTGTTACCCACAGTATTGCAGTGCTCTCCTGCCTCCCTTCCCCTCCTTGCAATGTGTTCCCTGGTCTGTGTGTAGTCACTCCATCACAAGGTTATGTAGCCTGACACCTTCTCCAAGTGTACAATGCCTGCAGCATCATGTGTGGGGGTGGTGTGTAACAGGTTTTGTGACCTTGCCTGTGCCCTGTCCAGTTCTGGACTTGTGGGTTCCATGTCAGTTGGCACTAATGCTGATTCCAGACATGGGAGTTAATCTCTCGAGTGCGAGGCCTTCCAGCAGGCATGTCCCATGTGGTGGCCTGTGACATGATGTGCATGAGTGTGCGTTACGCATAGTGCAGGGATGTTAGCGTGTGTTGCAGTCATTCCCATTCAGGAGCATGGAGTTGTGTGGCCACTACTGTCCCCAGGGGCATCTTTTCCTAGGTATCATGTGTGTAATCCGAGAATGTCGACAATCTCTGTGTCTACAGCATAGGTCGTGCTCTGTGCCATTGTCCCCTGGCACCATGTATATTGACGTGAGATGTATTACAAGTGTCCACTGTCCAGCCTGACCTGATTTTCCAAGTACATACTCACGGTGGCCATTGCCTGTGTGTCTTGTTGCAATCATCTGATGATGCCCATTTGTACATGATTATTTGGACAGGCGCACCTTGGGTATTTTGTGTGCAATATTGAATTATTGCATCCCATGTGTATTTCACCCAGACTAAGAGATGTAAGTGCTTCCTGTGTCTCCACAGATTTGTCTCATGTAGGGGGTGGGTGGTGCGGGCATGGCCTACATGTCAAGGCCTGTAATCTCCTTGCTAGGACTGGCCAGTGTGTGATGTTTGTCTGGACATACACTCAAGGTGCAGTGTGCCAGTCAGGGTGGGCATGTTATCAGTATTACCTATGCTGCATGTGCCTCTAGTTCCTGGATGTGGTCCCTGCTCATCCCTATTGCCTGCCACGCTGTGTGGTGCAGATGCAGTGCTGGATTGTCCCCAGGGCCTTGCTCCTCAGTCAAAATTCCATGTCATCTCATTTGCTATTGTGTCATGCTCTCCATAGTTTTTCCATGGCATGGTGGGTCACACAACTGTGTCTTGCAGGGCCTACATATGTACCTTGTTTTGTAGTTGTAACTCTTTCTTTGTTTCAGGCTATGCACTGTAACCTAAGTAGATTTGACTCATGTGACATATGTATACAGGTGTATGATTAATTTCTGTCTCTTCACCCTGCCCACAGCATCGTCGGGGGACACGGAGGGAGACATGGACACAGACGGCGCGGAGGGACCGAGCACCAGTGCCAGCGGTGACATCGTGCCTGGCACTTCGAGTGGGACTGAGGCGGAGGAGAGTGAACCCGGGGACCTGTCGACTGGCACAACAGAGTATGAAGCTGACGGGTCCGAGGATGATCTCTCCGAGTGGGCGGTGGCTGCACCACCATCTGACAGCAGCCCTACATCTCGCACCGCCCCCTTCATTGGCATCAGCCGCCTCCCACGTGCTCGTGTCCCTTCCCAACGTGCCCGGTCACCACATGTCTCCTTCCTGCCAGGCACCGCACCCCCTGCTCCTGTCTCCACTGCTGCCGCCAATGCTGAGTCTGTGGACATCCAGCGGCAGTTGCAGATTGGTCAGACTGCGATCCTTAATGTCCTCCATGCCCACAGCCAGGTCCTCAACAACATGGAGGCATACTTGGAGGGCATTCATTCATCGCAGGCTGACCAACGCAACTTGCTGAGGTCCATAGACTCCACACTGACTGCAGCAGTGGGTCTCCTGCAGCGCTACGTCCCACCCCCTACCCCTGCCCCTTCCACACTTCCCACTCCCATGCCTGTCCCACATACACCCAGACGTAAGCATGCACCCACCACAACAGACACAGGCACCACACCAGCAGGGAAGGTCCGCCGCACACCTCCTGACACGCACACACAGGGTGAAGTAGGCACACCCACTGGGTCGGGGGGCAAACGTGTGACACGCAGCCAGAGTGGGAGTCCGCATTCCACCCAATCCACTCCCTCCAAATCCCCTCCCCTCAGCTCTGCTGGCCACTTCTCCCCCAAAGACTCCTTCATGGCCGCTCTGTCCCTGAGCCCCACAGTGACACCACCCCGCAAGCGGTCAAGGAAGTCCACGGTCAGGGTGCTTGAGTCCCCCCCCCTGTCCACACCCTCCCCCAGTGGCGCTGCGACCCAACCCTCTGACCCCCCCCCCACTCCTTGGGGCCTGTGGTTCCTTCGGGTGCAGAGGAGTCCCTGGAGGACCTTGCCGAGGTGTGCAGCGCGCTCCTAGAATCCACCTTTGGCCCTGCCCCACCCCCTGTGGTGGAGTCCTCCATCCCTGCACCCACGTCGCCTACCCTTCGCCCTCCTGTCCCTGCGGTGCCTGTTCCTTCCCCCCCACATGATGCCCTCACCCCTGTGGAAGACAACGGCTTGTAACTGTGCAGGCAAGCTAGGGGACACGCATCCCACTGTGTCCCCCATCCAGCTGTGACTCCTGGACTGCCCTATGGGCTTTGTAAATATTGAACTTACTACATACCAGTTTTTGGATCATGCTGAATAAAGCTATTTATTTTTTGCCCTTGGAACACTCCTGCTTTGCTGGCATTGCTGTTGGTGGGGCTGCTACATGGTTGTGGGTGGTGTTCATGTGTTGGGTGTGTGGGAAATGTAGTAGTGTGCTGCTCATAGGGGGGACCCTGGGATCTGTGTGCCATCACACGGTGTTAGCTAGCTTTCTCCATTCATGTAAGCAGTTGCTGCATGTTGCAATTGTCCCAAGGCGTATTCCTTCCTCTGTGTACCCTGACTTCTTCCCTGCAGGGTGTCCCCTGACTTTAGCGCAGAGCTGTGTGTACATTAGCTGGGTGTGTGACGTAGTCCTTCAACTTTGCACATGCATGCTGAGCCATTCTCCACCTGCATCATTTGTGGCATCCTTGGTAGTCATTGTACTTGTGTATGTGGACTATTGACATGACTTCATGTGGACATGTTTTCTTTTTGGCCCTATGCATGCGTATACTCCCAGCCTCGCACACATGTGGTACATGTACTGCAGGGTCTTTGTGCACCTGACTGACATTTGTGGGCATGGTATCTGTGGCTACTCCACCCTTTGCGTTCCATGGGCACTGCTGGGAGTGTTAGGCACCCACCCCTCCTGTCTCAGGGCACTGCTGGGAGTGATAGGCACCCACCCCTCCTGTCTCAGGGCACTGCTGGGAGTGATAGGCACCCTCCCCTCCTGTCTCAGGGCACTGCTGGGAGTGATAGGCACCCACCCCTCCTGTCTCAGGGCACTGCTGGGAGTGATAGGCACCCACCCCTCCTGTCTCAGGGCACTGCTGGGAGTGATAGGCACCCACCCCTCCTGTGTCTGGGCACTGCTGGGAGTGTTAGGCACCCACCCCTCCTGTGACTGGGCACTGCTGGGAGGACTCTGCACCCACCCCTCCTGTGTCTGGGCACTGCTGGGAGTGATAGGCACCCACCCCTCCTGTGTCTGGGCACGGCTGGGAGGACTCTGCACCCACCCCTCCTGTCTCTGGGCACTGCTGGGAGGACTCTGCACACACCCCTCCTGTGTCTGGGCACTGCTGGGAGTGATAGGCACCCACCCCTCCTGTGTCTGGGCACTGCTGGGAGGACTCTGCACCCACCCCTCCTGTGTCTGGGCACTGCTGGGAGGACTCTGCACACACCCCTCCTGTGTCTGGGCACTGCTGGGAGTGATAGGCACCCACCCCTCCTGTGTCTGGGCACTGCTGGGAGGACTCTGCACCCACCCTTCCTGTCTCTGGGCACTGCTGGGAGGACTCTGCACACACCCCTCCTGTGTCTGGGCACTGCTGGGAGTGATAGGCACCCACCCCTCCTGTGTCTGGGCACTGCTGGGAGGACTCTGCACCCACCCCTCTCATGTCTGGGCACTGCTGGGAGTGTTAGGCACCCACACCTCCTGTGACTGGGCACTGCTGGGAGGACTCTGCACCCACCCCTCCTGTCTCAGGGCACTGCTGGGAGTGATAGGCACCCACCCCTCCTGTCTCTGGGCACTGCTGGGAGTGATAGGCACCCACCCCTCCTGTCTCAGGGCACTGCTGGGAGTGATAGGCACCCACCCCTCCTGTCTCAGGGCACTGCTGGGAGTGATAGGCACCCACCCCTCCTGTCTCAGGGCACTGCTGGGAGTGTTAGGCACCCACCCCTCCTGTGTCTGGGCACTGCTGGGAGGACTCTGCACCCACCCCTCTCATGTCTGGGCACTGCTGGGAGTGTGAGGCACCCACACCTCCTGTGACTGGGCACTGCTGGGAGGACTCTGCACCCACCCCTCCTGTCTCATGGCACTGCTGGGAGTGATAGGCACCCACCCCTCCTGTCTCTGGGCACTGCTGGGAGTGATAGGCACCCACCCCTCCTGTCTCAGGGCACTGCTGGGAGTGTTAGGCACCCACCCCTCCTGTGACTGGGCACTGCTGGGAGGACTCTGCACCCACCCCTCCTGTCTCTGGGCACTGCTGGGAGGACTCTGCACACACCCCTCCTGTGTCTGGGCACTGCTGGGAGTGATAGGCACCCACCCCTCCTGTGTCTGGGCACTGCTGGGAGGACTCTGCACCCACCCCTCTCATGTCTGGGCACTGCTGGGAGTGTTAGGCACCCACACCTCCTGTGACTGGGCACTGCTGGGAGGACTCTGCACACACCTCTCCTATTTCACAATATGTACGCTCATAACATACACGGATGTGGGTACGCTCCATGCATTCGAGGTGGGGGTACGTGTCGTACTTACACTGTTGGGGTGGGGGGTGCGCTCCATACGTCCGCGGGTGAGGGTACGGGTCGTACTTACACTGTTGGGGTGGGGGTACGCTCCATACGTCCGCGGGTGAGGGTACGGGTCGTACTTACACTGTTGGGGTGGGGGGTACGCTCCATACGTACGCGGGTGAGGGTACGGGTCGTACTTACACTGTTGGGGTGGGGGTACACTCCATACGTACGCAGGTGAGGGTACGTGTCGTACTTACACTGTTGGGGTGGGGGTATGCTCCATACGTCCGTGGGTGAGGGTACGGGTCGTACTTACACTGTTGGGGTGGGGGGTACGCTCCATGCATTCGAGGTGAGGGTACGTGTCGTACTTACACTGTTGGGGTGGGGGGTACGCTCCATACGTACGTGGGTGAGGGTACGGGTCGTACTTACACTGTTGGGGTGGGGGTACGCTCCATACGTCCGCGGGTGAGGGTACGGGTCGTACTTACACTGTTGGGGTGGGGGGTACGCTCCATACGTACGCGGGTGAGGGTACGGGTCATACTTACACTGTTGGGGTGGGGGTACACTCCATACGTACGCGGGTGAGGGTACGTGTCGTACTTACACTGTTGGGGTGGGGGTACGCTCCATTCGTCCGCGGGTGAGGGTACGGGTCGTACTTACGCTGTTGGGGTGGGGGTACGCTCCATACGTCCGCGGGTGAGGGTACGTGTCGTACTTACACTGTTGGGCTGGGGGGTACGCTCCATACATCCGCAGGTGGGGGTACGTGTCGTACTTGCACTGTTGGGGTTGGGGGTCCGCTCCATGCATACGGGGTGGGGGTACGGTCCGTACATATCCGTCCCCACGCTATGTGATGCTTGTGCGGCCCGTACCCAGGCCTTTGCCACGTGGGTACGAGCTGTCCCGCCATTGTTGGGGTGACGTAGGTGTGGGCGTGGTACGACTCGTACCCACGCTCTTAAGGCGTGGGTACGGGTTGTGTTGCAGGTTCGCGTCGTCAAGAACTTCCGTTGTGGCGGTCGCTGGCTTAGCTGGACACGGCCCCACCCCCTCGTAGTGACCAGGGCCTGGGAGTCAGGTATGTCCAGGGCATGTGTGCTGTGTGACTTTGGTGGGGGTTTTGTGGCCTGCCCCTGGTCCTGACACCCCCCCCCTTTCCCCCCTCCCTTTGTTGTTCTGACCTTCTGCGGCGTCTGCGTCGTAACCTGTAGAGGAGGTCGACTGCTATGAGGGCCGGGATGACACGTAGGTTCGGGTCCATGTCTGTCCGTCGCGTATGGGTACTCCTTGTTCGCGTCGTCCTGTCTGTCCGTCGCGTACTGGTACTCCTTGTTCGCGTCGTCCTGATTTCTCGGCAGTTTTTGGCTGCCGGAAAATATTCACCGTGCGGGATGACGTCGGTGCGAATCGTAATTCCTGGTTCGTGAATGGCAGGCTGCGTGCGTCCCGACGTCAGGTCGGCGCTTTCCCGGATCGCATTTGTATGTTTATTTTCGTCGGTCGGGGTTTTGTACGATTCGTACGGAAATGGTGTTTCCGTGCGAATCGTAATTACATGTTGGTATATTTTGACGACCGGGTACGCGTCGGACGGAGAATATGCTCCGTCCGACGGTTCTTACCCGGTTTTTACAGGATTGTGATCGGCACCTTAGTGAAGATTTTTGTAAATGTCTCCATATACATTGGTTTAGATGGAAGTAACATCCTGGGATATCTGTATGGGGGTACAATTTTAGAATGCAATTTATCATGGCTTGCTCAAAGTCTATGATAATTCTTTGAGGGTAAAAATCATTTGATTCTTGTTTTAGTTTTCCTAGCATTTCATTATATGTTGTGTTTTGTTTGTTAGGTAATAGTGCATAAATTAAAGGTATGGAAGTGTTGTGATATTGACCGTGTATTGTGTAAAGCTGGTAGAATGGTTTTGGGCATATTGTAAAGGTGCCATCCATCATCCATGTTTGGCATTGTTGGAGTTTAGTTATATTGTTTGCAGTAGCAAACATTGTGATTCTTTTTTCTGTACTTTTGTTATAAAAAAAAATAAAAGGTTCATTATTGTGGGTGATAGTTAATTCTGGTGGAATGATGATATCTTGAAAAGTTTTAGGGGATGGTATAGTTGTCGTGGTTGATTTTTTGGTCCTAGCAATTGTTCTTTTTATAGAAGCAATTGATGGTAATTGGCCTCTTGCTTCTTTGGGCACTCTAGGTAATAGTTCTTTTAGGATTACACTTGTAGCAGTTTGTGAACCAGTGCTTAATTCTTTTATATTTTCAAGGGTTGATCTGACTTCTATTTCAGAGAGATTGGGTGGATGGTTATGCTCTCTTGTATATAGTACAGTTGTTTCTCTTGTTGTTGCTCGTTCGTAGCATTTGTTAGAATAATATTTAGAACACTTCCAGTTCACTTTTCGGTCCGTCTGCTTTTCTTGGGTGTATGTGTAACCCATGTAACACAATAGGAATTTTCCTTTCTGCGATGTTATAAATTGGGCTTCTTCTGTCATCGTGATGTGTTAGAAAGCTGGAAAAAATGTATATGAAAATATATGCAATAGTACTTTATATATTTCTATGAAAATAGGAAACAAAAAACGTTTTTATATATACTTACCAAGTGTTTTTGGTTGTATTTGAATGAAGATGTTCTTTGTAGAGAAAATGCTGTTTAGTTGATGTAGTCTCTGAAAGTTAAAGAACATATATTGTTTTGGTTGGTTTAGTTTTTTTAAGTGGGGTGGTATTGCTGTTTGGTATAGACTATATTTTTTTTGTTGAAACGTTTTTTATTGTTTTCCAAATCAACAACTCAACAAACATCCCCCCGCCTTCACCCGTACAGGAAGTACCACACATTTATTATCAAGACCAATTATTCAGGAGAAGGAACAACCTTCCCACCCAGTCCTCTACCCCCCCCCCCTCCCCCACCCCATGTTAGTGTACCCCCGTCCCCTACCCGTCTTCCGATGTGCCCCTCCTCCCTAATAAATAAGATACAGGAGCCCAACCTCTCCCTAAGCAAACGGAGCCTTCCCTCATGCTGAGTGGTATAGACAATAGGTGTTAATTTATACAGGTTTTTAAAAACTTAAAAAAGAGAACATGGATTTGTTTAGGGGTTTAGGATGTTTTGGGGTTTGAGTAGGATTTAATTAATATTTTAGAAAGTATTTTGATAGTATACTTACTTTTTTAGTGAGTCCTTTCTGGCAATGTTCAATATTTTCTTTAGCTGTTTTGAGTAATATCTGTAGTGGAAACATAAAGAGATGGAATATATAAGTTATTTATTTATTTGAGTAAAGATAAATTAGTGTTTTAGTTAAATTTGGCAGTTTAGTTGGAAAAGATAATTTACTTACGTTTTTAGAATAGTAGTAGGATGTAGGTTTCTTCTGTTTAGCAGAGTTTCTTCTTCGTTCAATGCTTTGGTTTAAGGCACAGTAGAAGACTTGTTTTAATTGGTTTATATAGTGGTTTTAAATTGTTTCTTGAATGTTATTGGTTGTTTTCTGTATGTGGCCTTTCTATTGGATGTTTTGAATTTTTTTTAGTTAATTGGTTTCCTTTTATGGAAAATGTTAAGTAAGAGTATATTTAGTTTTAAAGGAGGAGAGTTTTAAATAATTATATAGAAAAAGATTGTTTATAATGTGTTTTAATTTTTTTAAATGTGTTCGAAATGCCTATGTGATAATTATTTCAGTGTGTTTTTTATTATGTTGTTAAATATTTTTATCGTTATAAATGTTATGTTTATGTTTAAGTAGAATATAATTGGAAAATGTATGTTTTCGGAAAATATTGTATTTATGTTGTTTAAAGTATTGGTTTTATTAGTATTAGAATTGTCGATATATTTAAAAAAAACGATATTATTGATGTCTATATTGTGGTTATCGATATTTGTTACATGTGTTATATTTATTTATTTATGTCGATATTTAGTATTGCGATATTGATGTGTGCGATTTTTGTGTGATCGATATAATTGTATTACGATATTGTAGTGTCGATATTAGTGTAGTTTTTTAATTAAGTATACAATGTCGATAATTTTGATGTCGATATTTTTGAAGCGATTTTTGTGTAGTTCGATAATGTGTCTTTCGATAATATGTCAGAGATCCGTCTCCTCTGTTACTAGATGTCCTACAGGCATCCATCACTGTCTCACTAACACTAGAGGTCCTACGGGCACCCACCACCGTCTCCTCTGTTACTAGAGGTCCTACAGAGGAAACAACCTTTACAACGCAGTCATTACATCGCACTACTTTTACAACGCAGTCATTACAACGCAACATCCTTTACATGCCATTACAATGCAATATAAGGTAAGTAATGGGGGAATAGTAATTTTTACCCCTCCCCTATCCAACACTTACCCTACTGTTGCACTCACTGGAGTGGGAATAGTAATTTTTACCCCTACACTATCCAACACTTACCCTACTGTTGCACTTACTGGAGAGGGAATAGTAATTCTTACCCCTACACTATCCAACACCTACCCTACTCTTTCCCTAAAAGTAATATGCGTTGTAAAGGTATGCACTGTAATGGTATGCACTGTAATGGAATGCATTGTAAATGTAGTTTCTAAAAATGGGTTGTGATGGCATGCGATGTAAAATCATGTGTTGTAATGAATGTTGCGATGTACAAACTGCGTTGTAAAGGCATGCGTTTTAAATGTTTGTGTTGTATCGTCATACACCTGTCCTACAGGCATCCACCACTGTCTCCTTTGTTACAAGAGGTCCTACAGGCATCCTTCACTGTTTCCTTTGATCCTAGAGGCACTACAGGCATCCACCAACCACTCTCTCCTTTGTTACTAGATGTCCTACAGATATCCATCACGGTCTCCTCTGTTACTAGAGGTACTACAGAGATCCACCACTTTCTCCTCTGTTTCTAGAGGTCCTACAGGCATCCCTCACTGTTTCCTATGTTACTAGAGGTCCAACAGGCATCCATCACAGTCTCGCTGACACTACAGGTCCTACAGACATCCACCACTGTTTCCTCTGTTTCTAGAGGAACTACAGGCATCCATCGCTGTATCCTCTGTTGTGTGGAAATATGGATTTTTCTGGTCAGTTATGTCCCCTATCTTGGACCCCAACGGTTCCATGTGCATGTCACAAGTACATGTATGTTCCCTCCAGTTCCAGTTATGAAGACGCAAATACATGTGCGTCCACCGTCAACATGTCCTTTGACAGATCCGCCATGTATAGGCCGGATATCCCATTCCTAAATATGAAAGGCCATCGGCTTTATATGGTTCACTTATGCCACTTTACAGTCCAGGCAAGTAGGCCCTGATTCTGTCATCAAAACTCCTCTTGCCTTCTGCCTCTGAAAGCTCCAGTCCGAGCCTGCATCTGTGACCATGAACTTTGTCTCATTCTCTGCGCGGCTCACGAAGCCTGACATCAGCCTACTCTCTGCCAAGAACTGTATTTCACCTTCGAATTATCTGCCTCCCCCTCAGCCGATGCATTCCTGCCTAGTAGTTTAAGTAAACATTCTTCCAGTTACCAAGCAAAAAGGCCCATCTTCTCTGTCCTCATGCAAGTAATTCATAGCCCTGTTACCATGGAATATTCCTACCCCCTCGCATTCAGTGTAGACACTTAGACGCTTGTACACGCACGCACAGTCAGTATAGAATAGATTCTGTCCGAGAGTCCCTCTTTTATGGATAACATAGTTCTTTAAACATAGGATGTTAGATATGATTTGGGATTAGGTTGACTTGACCCCCCAGACTTCTCGTCTCCACATATAGAGCTAAATGTCAAGTCCCCGTCACCCCCTAGTTACACGTCAATTACACGTCATACTGCTGCGCGCGCATCTATGCCAAGTATTATCTTATAGATCCACCTATGTATTACATCATAACCAATCATGTTCCTTTTTACTCATTATTACACCCATTTTCGGTTACGCAGACCAAACGTCAATGTCCTTATCAATTGTTACGCCTACTGTATTCATTTCATTATAATGTATGTACTATAAAAGTTACTTCTTGTCAATAAAGTATGTACTTCACTTCCTGAACCCCCGTGGTGATGGAACTTGAAGCATCCGATTATAATCGATTATTGGAATAAAGCCGATTCCGAAACTCTAATATCACGGATTCTGCCTCTCATTTTACTGAGCTATTTTATAATGTTTCTGTATCAAATTCAGTCCCGGTAAAGGAATTTTTATTTACCACATGATGGCGCCCGAACAGGGACACTTTCTCATCTCACGCGCCGGCGGTGCGTTGCAGGCCCGGTCTCCTGCCACAGCTGGACGGACAATAACGCGTACCAGCAGGATTTCCTGTATCTCCCTCCGGTCAAGCGGGGGCGACTGAGACTGCGATCAACACCCAGACGAGGCGGTGAGAAGTGCGAAGTATCCCGACCAGAGCCTAGCTGAGAGAGCAAGATCCGAGGTATACAGAGACCCACCAGTCCGAAGTCAAGCCCAGTGTCCGACGAGTCGAGTCGAGTCGAGTCCAGTCCGGTTCAAGTTCAAGTTACTGAGGCCTTCCGTTTCCGAAGCTACCCGGTGAGTACCATTGCTGGGGAGGCATTTCTGACGTGCACATAGGTTGTGCCGGTCAAGACGGGTTTGGGTACACAAATCCGGTCTGCACTGTTTTAGCAGTGTATCTGTACTGTTTAGCAGTATATCAAGTATTCCGAAGTATTCCGAAGTATCTAGTTATTGTCTAGTTATTGTCGAGAATTAAGCTTGGTGATTAGTTATGCAGACGATCATCATTGTTGTTTCAGTTAAAGGTTTAATGTTAAATGTTTAAAGTGTTTAAGTATGTTCTGTATATCGTGGTATGAATGACTGTTCATTATCGTGTTTATTGTATTAAGTCTGTTCAAATTCAAGTATCAGGTCAAAATCAAGTATAAGGTCAGTTCTCAATATGCCGCTCTTTTCGAAATTAAGACAGATCACTACCAGAAAAGGGGTTCTCGAAGAAGCCGTCCCTATTCCTCCTAGGGACACTCCAGGGCACTTTATGTATCACAAACATGGCTTAGACGCTATATTATTTCTTGATTTATGGGTAGACTATACCAAGGGATTACCAGAAAGTCAGAGGTGGCCCACAGCGGGGACCTGGGATGCAGAGTGCATCATGAAAGTCGAGGAAGAGTTATGGAAAAGAAAAGTCAGACAGTCACAGAAAGACGCCGTTGAATTATGGCGTAAAGAATCACATAGACGAACAGAAAAAGCACGTAGACAGGAAGAGAAAAGTAAAGAGAATTCCAATAAAGTTCGAGAGAATCTATTAATTGAGGAAGGTATCCGAGTGAAATCAGAACAATTAGACAGACAAAGAAATGCCCTTATGAATGGTATGTATCCCCTTCTGGCCAAAGGATTACCTAAGGCTACTCCAGAGATACCGAAAGACTTGCCACCCCCATTATTCCCAATCAAGGTACATCCTAAGGGGCATCCTAGAACCGCAGAAGATGTTTTTCTTTCCTCATATTTAGATGACGCAGCTCCCGAGTATGCTAATTCCGCCCCACGTAGACCGCATACCAGGGAGGTCCAACGCCAAGATCCAGCACCCGTATCCCTACAGCAACAAATCGAGTCACAAGTTCCGGCAAGCACATCTGTTTCTGCATCTGTTCCTACAGGTACTTCTATAGCTGAGTCCACACCTATAGTTGCTGTGTCACGTTCGACGAATCCTTTCACACCCGACGCCCCAGACGGGGCCACGGGAGGTGCTACCAATATTTTTTCTACGCCACCTAGAATAAATAAACTTATTTTCCAAGAGTCAGCGCATTCACGTACACCCAAATTCGTAAGTGATCGTACGCTTAAGGAACTTCTTATAGATTGTAGATATGACCCGGTGCTCGGTAAAGAGGACGAAATGATCCTGGCATCATTACGTATCAGACGAGCCGCAGGGTATTTAGCGAAGCTACCAGGAATGACTGCGCATCTAGATAAAATATATCATTTTGTTCAAACAGGGCGAGATCCAGAATGTATTAACAGAGCTATGGAATACCAGAAAGTAGAGATACAGGGGGAACTGTTGCGTTTTCTCATAAACTGTGTGATCAGAAATCAAGACCGACCGGGGGTAGATCCGGAAGCAATGAAAATTCTTACAAAATGGAGCCAGAATATATCAGAAGGGAGACACGATAAGCAAAATTGTATAATAGCCATGTGCCGAAAGATCCGTAAAGAAATAGAACGCCTACACGAAGAGAGATTAGAGACAGACGAGTTCGAGCAAAGCGAGGAAGAAGGGTCAGGACTGCCCGCCGGACAGTCAGACACCATAGCTTATGTAGGTAGAGGAAGATCTTGTAATAGGAATCAGACTAGATGTCATACTGACCCAATACGTCCAATATGTCCAGATAATGACAGGAATTTCCAAATACCTATAATTAACATAAGGTCTAACGAGCATTCGTTCCAAACCGCCGACAAACTACTCCGAGAACGAAGGGGTTATCATTTTCTCGATTCTATGGATGAACAAGATTTAGCAAGGGCAGCTGTTCATTGGGTGGACAGTCCCGGAAAATATAGTGATGAGACAGTAGTACGCACATTTTTGAATCTCACCCCAGATGAGCAGAGGTTAGCTGGGATTTATATGATTCAACAACTCATTATACTATATCAGAGTCAGCATTCGGACCCTGGTCCCTTACCTGACATATTGACTGAATTGCTTATGAATAAATGGAGAGGTCCAGGTACCAAATTAATTAAAGAAATTCTAGTATCTAGAAAGCAGTATATTCTTTTTGTATGCTCAGAGCATGTCTCATTGCCTGTCAAGGAAAGAACGACGTATCACCTGGATAGACAGAATCCCTTACGAGAAGTACACCCAATAAAAGGCGAGGACAATCAGTTTAAACGTGTATTTGTATATACGCCTATATCGAAAATAGAATTGTTAGAAATGAAGAAAGTAGTACCCAGTCATGACAAGGACCCAGCGGGTTTTCACCGAGAAATTAAAGACATGTTACTCATGGGAGAGTATACCTACCCCGACATTATGACAATATTAAAGGTGTTGATGCCTGCTGGCATTTATGAGAAACTCAAGGAAAAAGAGTGGGAGGTAGGTGATCAAAAGATAGAATGGTCAGCATTAGAAGCAGAAGAAAGGGCCCGAGGTCCAGGTTCGGGGCTTGGGGACAAAACTAAAGCACTACCAGGTCTACTAGTACAGGTACTGCCACGTTTATTAACTACGAAAAAGGAAGATTGGGGTACAATTTCAGCCTGTAAACAGAAGCAAGATGAAGACACTAGCGATTACTATGCCCGATTCGAGAAATGTTTTGGTATAAATAGTGGCATAAAAGCAAGTAGCGAATCATACCCGCATCTGTTTGTAACAAAATTAGTGGAAAATGCCCTGCCCCCAGTAAAGAATAGAGTATTAAAATTCGAGAGTACCTGGCAAGGTAACACTCCAACACAAATATTACAAATGTTACAGTACCACCACAATAGAATTAAAGAGGAACAAGAACATGAACACAGACGCATGAAAGACACGAAAATGAAAATGCTAGTTTCCCAGACAGTTCCAGCTGAAGGACATAAAAAGGGTATGACACATTCCGATTCAGCAGGACCTGTAAAAGGGACATGCAATTATTGTAAAAAGCCAGGTCATTACGTACACGATTGTCCAGTGCTAAAACATAATATCGCCATAGGTAAAACACAAGAAAGATCACGGCCACTAAGACAAGATCAGAATGAACAAGGAGCTACGCAGCATGCCCAGGCCATGCCAGCCGCACAACAGCCAATACAGTTTGTGCCAGCTGCACCACCGTTGCCTGTTGCTGCCACACAGACAACAACACGACAAATGTATCAGACTGCACAGTATGAATATCCGGAGTATCAACGTTACGCATGAACTAGCCTAGAGAGGGAAGTTGACTTACCCCTTATCGAGATTCCTGTAGATCAAGAAGGACCTTATGTACATAGTGAATTATTAGGTCAAGATAGAAAATTTTTACTCGATACAGGGGCAAGTCGAACAACTATAAAACGAAGTGAAGTCCCAGGGGCACCCCTCTCAGGCTCACAGAATATTTCCCTTGGTTTTTCAGGAAAACCTATTGTTAATGAAGTGTCACAGCCTCTTCCACTTACGATAGGACCTCTGACCCGAACTACAGATTTATTGCTTACTAAATCATGTCCAGAAAACTTGTTAGGAATAAAAACGTTGAAAGCCCTAGGAGCCATAATATGTTGTTCTCCGGAAGGAGTAAGGTTGTTTTTACGTGATTTTAAAGGTCACTATGTATCTAGAGACATGGATCCCCGACTGCAGACTTTACCTACACATCTATGGGCACAAGGCCCTACTGATGTTGGTTGCATGAATATTACACCATATCGAGTCACACTAAAGGCAGGAGTGGTGCTACCACGAATGCGACAATACAAGTTACCACCAGATGCTGTAACGGCTTTACTACAAATCATTGACGAGCTTATTGCCCAAGGAGTAGTTGTAGAAACAGACTCCAATGTATGTAATTCACCGATAATTCCGATTCTTAAACGAACAGATCCTACAGCTCCGCCCGTATATCGATTGGTTATTGATCTGCGCGAGTTAAACAAATGTATTGTGCCACAATTTCCTGTGGTCCCAGATATCTCGTCATTATTGACAGCTATTGATTCCGAAGCAACATTCTTTACTGTAATTGATCTCAAAAATGCTTTTTTCAGCGTCCCAATAGATCCGGAAAGCCAATATTTGTTCGGATTTAGTTTAAATGGGCGTAGCTTTAAATTCACCCGCGCACCTCAAGGATTTACAGAAAGCCCCAGCATCTATAGCCAAGCACTGAAACGAGAACTTGACAGTATCCACATGCCGGTTAACACTGCCCTGCTTCAATATGTCGATGATCTGCTGATCACCGCTAGAAGCGAACCCGAATGTGAGAAAGCATCACTGACAGTTTTACAATTTCTAGCCGAAAAGGGGCACAAGGTGTCCCCTTCTAAGCTGCAATTCTGTGTCCAGCGAGTTGTTTATCTTGGTCACTCGCTGTCCAAGGAGGGAAGGCAGCTTACACCCGACCGCATTCAGTTAATTGCTAACATGTCAATACCCAAGACACAAAAGGAGGTGCGGGCTTTCATAGGCCTCACTTCATATTGTAGACAGTGGATCCCTCAGTATGCATTTCTAGCAAAACCACTCATTCAATTGACAACACGGGAGGCAGCCACACCGACTGTTCTCCCTTGGACTCAGGAACACACACAAGCTTTTGAAAGCTTAAAGAAAGCTTTATGTCAAGCACCCGTTTTAGCAACGCCATGTTACAGAAAACAGTTTACACTCTTTGTTACAGAACGCGAAGGTACGGCCTTGTCAGTACTCACACAGGAACAAGCAGGAGCACACAAACCATGTGCTTATTTTTCTAGTACATTAGATCCCGTAGCTCAGGCTTTGCCTGCATGCCTAAAATCAGTAGCAGCAACAGCTTTAGCAATCAGACAAAGCGATGCCATAGTGTTAGGACATCCATTGACAGTTCAAGTACCACATGCAGTAGAGGTTCTTGTAAATAGAACGCAAACACAACACTTGACTGTAGCGCGACTTACAGGATACGAGCTTACATTGTTTCAGCCACATATAGAAATCAGACGCTGTAACACATTGAATCCTGCCACACTTTTACCAGTAGTCGGAACAGACCCACTAGCCCATGACTGTATTGAAGTTATTACAATAACAACAAAACCCAGACAAGACTTAACCGATGTCCCATTGTCAGATCCAGACCTGACCTTGTATGTAGATGGTTCATGCATGAGAACAAGTACAGGAGAGTTAGTAGCCGCCTACGCAGTCACAACAGATACTGAGGTCATTGAAACTAATCGTATAACTACTTTGTCAGCTCAAGCCGCAGAACTTATCGCTCTGACACAAGCCTGTATTCAAGCCATGAATAAAAAAGTCAACATATACACTGACTCACGTTATGCATTCGGAGTTGTACATGACTTCGGCGTGCTGTGGCGAGAGAGAGGTTATTTAACTTCCCACGGTGCCCACATTCAGCACGGACCCCTCATTCATGCATTATTAGATGCAATACATCTACCCACTGAAATATCAATTATGAAATGTAAGGCCCATACAAAGGTTACTGATATCATTTCCCAAGGCAATGATCTAGCCGACAGAACAGCTAAACTGATTGCTCAAACTCAAACCCCCGATATGACAAAGACAATAGTCCCGACACCGACACATTGTATGACAGTTAAAGATCCTACTCTTGACGTAATTGACATACAGACACATGCTACACCAGACGAAATAAAGAAATGGACTGAATTAGGAGGGATCCAAACGGACCAAGGATGGATGATGAAGGAAAGGTCTGTATGGTTCCTTCCTGATTCAATGGTCCAAGTCATAATTAACACTATACATAGTCCAGCACATTTAGGAGAAAAAGCTATGCTAGACAGCATTCAACACATTTGGTTCAATAAACATATACGAGCAGCAGCAAAACAAAAGGTCCGTACCTGTATGATCTGTTGTCAGTTCAACCCAGGAAAAAGCGTTCCCGTAGAACAGGGTGGATTTCATACCCCTAATCATCCTTTTGAAGTACTCCAGATGGATTATATCCAGATGGAACGATGCAGAGGATTCAAATATGTTCTCGTAGTTGTCTGCGCTCTGTCCCGTTGGACGGAGGCATACCCGGTTTCAGATTACACTGCCCCGACTACTGCCAAACAGTTGGTTCGAGAATTCTTCCCACGATACGGTTTACCACGTGCTGTTTACTCAGATAACGGCCAGCCGTTCTCATCCGAATTAATAAAACACGTTTCACTTCTGTTAGGATATCAGTGGAAATTCCACTGTGTCCGACATCCCGAGGCAGCAGGTCTCGTAGAAAGACATAACCAGATACTGAAAATTAGAATGTCCAAAATATGCAGAGAGAAAGGTGTCGACTGGGTAGTAGCGTTACCAGTTGCACTCTTTTACATGAGAATGGTAGCACACTCTCGAACAGGGCTATCCCCGTATGAGGTGATCTTCGGTAGACCACCGAATATGTGGGGGACGCCTATACCACGCAAAATAACTGATATTGACTGTAATATGCTGACAGATTACTTGGCTTCCTTGATGTCTGCACTACAATCTTCTCGTTCACAGGTAGCTGCAGCCTTTCCCGACAACACTGAGGTGAAACCCCATGACGTTGTTCCGGGTAATCTTGTCTTTGTGAGGA
Source organism: Triturus cristatus (assembly GCF_964204655.1). Lineage (NCBI taxonomy): Eukaryota > Metazoa > Chordata > Amphibia > Caudata > Salamandridae > Triturus > Triturus cristatus. The sequence goes on from NC_140588.1 coordinate 1,044,828,399, forward strand.
ATTTCGACCGAAAGACTCAGCTGGAGCCCAGGTGGAAAGCACCCAAGTTGGTCCTGTTGACCACAAGAACAGCCGTGAAGATCGAGGGCCGCAAGGGCTGGATTCATTCAAGCCACATCAAGAAATTTCATGGACTATCTTCGGATATAGACATTGTGCCCTGCACTCCCTCACAGACTGATACAAAACTCCCTTTTGTTGAACCTAACAAATCTGAAAATTACAAACTAAAGCTTAGGCCCAACCAGTCGAGCAATTTGATTGTTTAAGTCCTCTCCAAGGTGAAGCGGTTGAATTGTCTCTGACATGTATCCCTTGGACCTGAGTAGAGAAAATACCCGAAAAATGTTGAAACGACAGGCGTATTGTAAATCACTGCGTAGCCACTGCATAGTGACATTATTAATTTTGTTTTTATTGAGTCTTTTAATGATTATTACAAGTATGTTGTTGCACATATATTACCCTATTTCTAGACATGTTTATAATGTTGCTGCTGAACATTCTTTTAGTGACTTACCTCCGCATGAATTGTCTTATAGACTTGCGCTGCGCAATAACACTTTCATTAGTATGTTACATCATTCCCATCAGACTAGTAATGCCACCAATTGTTGGGTGTGTGGCCGACTCCCTCCCTATCAGAATTATGAAGGAGTCCTGCTTTTCTTTCCACATCCATTTACACATAATGGCTCCTGTGGAGCATGGTTTAGCTTAATTAATTCCATAGACTCAGACACAGCAGTTTACCAAGATCATTGGGTATGGGGAAATCTGAACCTAGCTTTACTCAAGGTCTGTTACCCTGACAGGGAGGGTCGCCCCAAAAGAACAGGAACTGATCTAGAAAATGAAGTATATGGATTAGGTAATTTTACACCTAATCTCATGATTCTGAATGTCGTATCTGAAATTGAACTAGTCTTACCCACCATGTCAGTATTCCCAGCGAGGGGTGAATTATGTGTAAGAAAGGTTGGTTCCATACATATGGGCCATAGTAAATGCACTATTATAGTAGAATTCAGTGATCAAGGAAAATCTTCATTTAGAGCTTCTCGCCACTCCTACTTTATATGTGGTCAGACTGCATATATGCGTCTACCTCTAGATTGGGATGGTACCTGCTACATTGCATTCCTTTTGCCACCTGTTTTCCTAGCTCCTCCTGATTATTACAGAAATATTCATTTAGTACACAACAGAGAACGGAGAGATCTCCCCATTGTCGATTACACTGAGACGGCATGGGACAAGTATGTAGATTTTAATAAAGGCATCTTTCCCTATATAGGTACTGTTACTAATAGTAAGCTGATACGTAGATTAACTAGAACCCTTGAAGCAGTAGTGAATGAGACTATTTCCGCCTTAGGCAATTTAACGGAAGAGCAGTCTGCTATGCGGATTGTTGTGCTTCAAAATCGTCTTGTCCTTGACGTCATCCTGGCTGATAGGGGCGGAGCTTGTAGGGTCATCGGATCAAGCTGCTGCGTATTCATACCAGAAAATTCGCCATCTGTATATAAAGCCATCACTCGCCTTCATAAGATTGTAAGCCAGATACACCAGAACCCAGGCACTTGGACTTGGTCCAGTTGGTTTTGGAATGCGGTATCAGCCTGGGGATGGAGAGTTTTATCCTTCCTAGGTATTGGCCTTCTCATACTATTCAGTTGCTGTCTATGTCTACAATGTGGACCAGCAATTTGTGGTCTGTGTGCCACATCGTGCATTCCACATCAAGATTTTCATTCAAGATCCCGGAAGAAGAAAGAAGAACAAATGATGCTATATGAACAGATCAATGGATTGATGAAGATTGATATCTCTTGAAGGGCAAGTAGGGGACAAGGAGGGAATGTGGAAATATGGATTTTTCTGGTCAGTTATGTCCCCTATCTTGGACCCCAACGGTTCCATGTGCATGTCACAAGTACATGTATGTTCCCTCCAGTTCCAGTTATGAAGACGCAAATACATGTGCGTCCACCGTCAACATGTCCTTTGACAGATCCGCCATGTATAGGCCGGATATCCCATTCCTAAATATGAAAGGCCATCGGCTTTATATGGTTCACTTATGCCACTTTACAGTCCAGGCAAGTAGGCCCTGATTCTGTCATCAAAACTCCTCTTGCCTTCTGCCTCTGAAAGCTCCAGTCCGAGCCTGCATCTGTGACCATGAACTTTGTCTCATTCTCTGCGCGGCTCACGAAGCCTGACATCAGCCTACTCTCTGCCAAGAACTGTATTTCACCTTCGAATTATCTGCCTCCCCCTCAGCCGATGCATTCCTGCCTAGTAGTTTAAGTAAACATTCTTCCAGTTACCAAGCAAAAAGGCCCATCTTCTCTGTCCTCATGCAAGTAATTCATAGCCCTGTTACCATGGAATATTCCTACCCCCTCGCATTCAGTGTAGACACTTAGACGCTTGTACACGCACGCACAGTCAGTATAGAATAGATTCTGTCCGAGAGTCCCTCTTTTATGGATAACATAGTTCTTTAAACATAGGATGTTAGATATGATTTGGGATTAGGTTGACTTGACCCCCCAGACTTCTCGTCTCCACATATAGAGCTAAATGTCAAGTCCCCGTCACCCCCTAGTTACACGTCAATTACACGTCATACTGCTGCGCGCGCATCTATGCCAAGTATTATCTTATAGATCCACCTATGTATTACATCATAACCAATCATGTTCCTTTTTACTCATTATTACACCCATTTTCGGTTACGCAGACCAAACGTCAATGTCCTTATCAATTGTTACGCCTACTGTATTCATTTCATTATAATGTATGTACTATAAAAGTTACTTCTTGTCAATAAAGTATGTACTTCACTTCCTGAACCCCCGTGGTGATGGAACTTGAAGCATCCGATTATAATCGATTATTGGAATAAAGCCGATTCCGAAACTCTAATATCACGGATTCTGCCTCTCATTTTACTGAGCTATTTTATAATGTTTCTGTATCAAATTCAGTCCCGGTAAAGGAATTTTTATTTACCACAGTTGCCAGAGGTCCTACAGGCATCCACCACTGTCTTCTCTGTTACTAGAGGTCATACAGGCATCAACCACTGTCTCCTCTGCTATGAGAGGTCCTACAGGCACCCATCACTGTGGTGCTACAGGCATCCACCAACCACTGTTTCCTCTGTTACTAGAGGTCCTACAGGCATCCACCACAGTCTTCTCTGTTACTAGAGGTCCTACAGGCATACACCACTGCCTCCTCTGTTTCTAGAGGTCCTACAGGCACCCACCACATTCTCCTCTGTTACTAGAGGTCCTAAAGGCATTGTCATGTTCACGGCGCCTGCCGTTTTCCCCGCTTCCCCGCTAACACACACAGAAACGGCCGAGAGACTCACTTCCGGCTGGAAGATGAGTTACGGTCTAGTCTTTGGACAGGCATAGCAGTTCACGGAAGCACTTCCGGGGGAAACGCTTAAACACCGCGTTTCCCGCCGGCTCCGTGCTTCGGATTTCGCTAGATGTGCTGAACGACACAAGACGCTGTTCCTGCTGCACGGAAGACTTCGGAAGCGGGCTGTGCCTTCCGGACTGGAGCCCCGCTGTTGGTCTTCGTAATCCCTCTGGGAAACAGTTAAGGTACATTCGTTCTATTCCTGTGGAGTCACCGTAACGCGGCTGCGTTATGGGTGATCAGGAGTAAGATCCGCGCAGGAGCGCTTAGAGTTTATTGATTTTGACCGCGCAGGAGCGCTTTATGATGATTTTGTTAGATCCGCGCAGGAGCGCTTAGAGTTTATTGATTTTGACTGCGCAGGAGCGCTTTCTGGTTCATTTTGCATTTTGTCCGCGCTGAAGCGCTTTATGATGATTTTGGTAAATCCGCGCAGGAGCGCTTAGGGTTATTTTGTTCTTATTCGTTCTCCTTGGGTTTCCACCATTTGCTTTCCAGGGATGCCAGTATTTTGTTAGGTCCAGACACGTGAAACTGACGCGCAGGAGCGCTATTCCTTGAGTTCTTTGAGAGCCTAACGCTGCCACCTCGTCTCAACTGAACCTGCCTTGAAGCTGTATTCAGGGTTCAATAGTTTGCAGCCACTGGTGAGTTCCAGGTTGGGAACAGGGCTTTTCTGTGTGTGTTTGGCGTATCTTGCAACGCTGGAGTTTGGGTCCTTCACTGATCTGGGTCTCTTTGTCTTCCAGTTGGCTCCGAGACACCCTTCACCTCAACCCCCTGCTTTCGTTCTGGCTCCCTTCCCTGCGTCCATCTCATCCCTGCTGGGTTCTACTGTCCACACGGGTCAGGTGGGTACAGGGGCGGGCGCTCCTGTCGTCTCTGAGGACTTGCTCCACAGGCAGAGGTAAGCATTGTGGGGCACCTGACAGAATCCGAAGCCCACGTTTATCAGTCCACCTAGACGACATGGGCGACCCGGAGGTTACCTTACAAAACATCGCTTGTACGTGAAACTGGAAAAGAGCGTTTTTCACGTTACCTCGGTGGAGTTTCTGGGTCACATCATCACTCCAGCAGGCATACAAATGGACAGCAAGAAGGTGGACGCCATTCTGTCCTGGCCTCCTCCGGAGTCCGTAAAAGGGGTCCAACGGTTCCTGGGGTTTGCCAACTACTACCGTAGATTCATCACCGGATTCTCCGAGATGGTAGCTCCTATCACCCGCTTGTTGCGCAAAGGAGTACGGTTTGAGTGGAATCAGACAGCAGACGACGCTTTTCAGGAACTGAAGAGGCGTTTTACCATAGCCCCGGTCCTGGTGCACCCAGACACAGAGCAGCCCTTCATTGTAGAGGCAGACGCATCAGAACACGCCATTGGAGGGGTGTTATCTCAAAGGAGTACTAGCACAGGACAGCTGCATCCGGTGGCCTTCTACTCCAAGAAACTGCAACCAGCGGAACGCAACTACACCGTGTCTGACAGAGAACTCCTCGCTATCAAGACCGCATTCGAGGAATGGCGCCACTTCCTGAAAGACGCTAAGCACACGGTTACCATCTACACGGACCACAGGAATCTCCAATTCCTGAGGTCAGCCCGTGCCCTTACCGCCCGACAGCTTAGATGGACTCTATTCTTTAATGAATACAATTTCGTGATCACATTTCGGCCTGGGAAGGACAACGCCAAGGCCGATGCCCTATCACGGCTAGGAGAATCCGACGAGGAGGCAGAAAACACCGAGCCTGTCCCCATCATCGCTGAGACACGCTTCCAGGGCGTTGTAGCATCCTCAGACTTCATGCTTCAGGTACAAAAGGACACGAAGCAGTCCGACCTGGAGGGTCTGGCGGACGGACAAGGAGGGGTAACGTGCGTAGATGGGTTGCTGTTCCATGGACAACAATTGTACCTACCTGGGTTGACCAGTCAGCAAAAGGCAGTCTGCCTGTGCCATGATCATGTTCTATCCGGCCATCCGGGGTACCACAAAACGCTTGAGCTCGTACAAAGACATTTTTGGTGGCCATCGCTGGTGACGGATACCAAGAACCATGTGGCTAGCTGCACCATCTGTCTCTTAGGTAAGAACAAATCAGAGCCTCCTAGGGGTCTTCTACGTCCCATCCCGGTGCCACCGTATCCGTGGCACACCATTTCCATGGACTTCGTGGTGGAACTCCCTCTCACCAAGACGGGGCACACCACCATTCTCACCATAGTGGATCACCTCTCCAAGATGGCTCATTTCGTGCCTTTGGTGAAACTACCCACGGCTGCGGAACTGGCTTTGATCTTTGTACACGAGGTGGTTCGCCTCCATGGAGTTCCATCGGTGGTGATCACGGACCGGGGATCGCAATTCATCTCCCGCTTCTGGAAGGAAGTATGCAGGATCCTCGAAATGGATGTGCGCCTGTCCTCGGCGTACCACCCTCAGACCGACGGTCAGGCCGAAAGAACCAACCACACCATGGAGCAGTTCCTCCGTTGTTTACTGCTTATGGTTGAAAAGGAATGGTCCGAGGTGTTATGGATGGCGGAATACGCCTATAACAACAGTAAACATTCGGCCATCGGAATATCTCCTTTCTTTTGTCTTCATGGCCGTCATCCCCGCACCTCCGCATGGGAAGGTCCCCGGGACAGCAGGTTACCCACAGTCCGGTCATATCACGAGTCCTTGCGCCGCATCTGGCAACAAGCCCGTTTTGAGTTGGCCAAAGCTAAGGACACCTACAAAGCACAGGCCGATGCACACAGACAGAAGGAGCCCAGGTACGGTGTGGGTGATCGGGTGTGGCTGTCCATTCGGCACCTCAATGTGCACGGTCCCAAGAAACTGTTGCCCCGTTTTGTGGGCCCGTTTGAGGTCGAGCGGGTGGTTAACCCCATGGCTGTGAAACTCTCACTCCCTCCACACATGAAGATTCACCCGGTCTTCCATGTCTCGCTTCTGCAACCGGTCCGTTCTGGTGACTCTCTTCCCTCTCCTCCTTCTCCGGTGGTGGTGGAGGACCATGTCGAGTATGAGGTCAAGGCCAGTTTGGGTTCTCGTCGTACTAAGGGTAAACTCTTCTACCTGGTTGACTGGAAGGGGTACGGGCCGGACGAGCGTTCTTGGGAGCCGTTGTCCCATGTTCGCCATGCTCCCATTCTGGTTCGTGCTTTTCATCTGAGCCATCCGCTCAGTCCTCGTCCTGCATCCCCCATTTGAGGTTCTGGCGGGGTTGAGGGGGGACCTGTTTTGGGGGGGGGTACTGTCATGTTCACGGCGCCTGCTGTTTTCCCCGCTTCCCCGCTAACACACACAGAAACGGCCGAGAGACTCACTTCCGGCTGGAAGATGAGTTACGGTCTAGTCTTTGGACAGGCATAGCAGTTCACGGAAGCACTTCCGGGGGAAACGCTTAAACACCGCGTTTCCCGCCGGCTCCGTGCTTCGGATTTCGCTAGATGTGCTGAACGACACAAGACGCTGTTCCTGCTGCACGGAAGACTTCGGAAGCGGGCTGTGCCTTCCGGACTGGAGCCCCGCTGTTGGTCTTCGTAATCCCTCTGGGAAACAGTTAAGGTACATTCGTTCTATTCCTGTGGAGTCACCGTAACGCGGCTGCGTTATGGGTGATCAGGAGTAAGATCCGCGCAGGAGCGCTTAGAGTTTATTGATTTTGACCGCGCAGGAGCGCTTTATGATGATTTTGTTAGATCCGCGCAGGAGCGCTTAGAGTTTATTGATTTTGACTGCGCAGGAGCGCTTTCTGGTTCATTTTGCATTTTGTCCGCGCTGAAGCGCTTTATGATGATTTTGGTAAATCCGCGCAGGAGCACTTAGGGTTATTTTGTTCTTGTTCGTTCTCCTTGGGTTTCCACCATTTGCTTTCCAGGGATGCCAGTATTTTGTTAGGTCCAGACACGTGAAACTGACGCGCAGGAGCGCTATTCCTTGAGTTCTTTGAGAGCCTAACGCTGCCACCTCGTCTCAGCTGAACCTGCCTTGAAGCTGTATTCAGGGTTCAATAGTTTGCAGCCACTGGTGAGTTCCAGGTTGGGAACAGGGCTTTTCTGTGTGTGTTTGGCGTATCTTGCAACGCTGGAGTTTGGGTCCTTCACTGATCTGGGTCTCTTTGTCTTCCAGTTGGCTCCGAGACACCCTTCACCTCAACCCCCTGCTTTCGTTCTGGCTCCCTTCCCTGCGTCCATCTCATCCCTGCTGGGTTCTACTGTCCACACGGGTCAGGTGGGTACAGGGGCGGGCGCTCCTGTCGTCTCTGCGGACTTGCTCCACAGGCAGAGGTAAGCATTGTGGGGCACCTGACAGGCATCCACCACTGTCTCCTCTGTTACTAGAGCTCCTACAGGCATCCATCACTGTGATACTATAGGCATTCACCAACCCCTGTCTCCTTTGTTACAAGATGTCCCACTGGCATCCACAACTTTTCCTCTGTAACTAGAGGTCCGTCAAGCATGCAAAACTATATCCTCTGTTACTAGAGGTCCTACAGGAATCCACCACTGTCGCCTCCGTTACTAGAAGTCCCAAAAACATCCACCACTGTCACCTCTGTTACTAGAGGTCTTACAGGCATCCATTGCTGTATCCTCTGTTACTAGCGGTCTTACAGGCATCCATTGCTGTATCCTCTGTTACTAGAGGTCCTACAGGTATCAACCACTGTCTCATCAGTTACTAGAGGTCCTACAGGCATCCATCACTGTATCCTCTGTTACTAGAGGACCTACAGGCATCCTCCATTGTCTCTTCTGCTACTAGAGGTCCTACAGGCATCCTTCACTGTGGTACTACAGGCATCCACAAACCACTGTCTCCTTTGCTAATAGAAGTCCTACAGGCATCCACCACAGTCTCCTCTGTTGCTGGAGGTCCTACAGGCATCCACCACTGTCTCCTCTGTTGCTGGAGGTCCTACAGGCATCCACCACAGTCTCGCACTAGAGGTCCTACAGGCACCCACCACTGTCTCCTCTGTTACTAGAGGTCCTACAGGCATCCACTTCTGTTTCCTCTGTTACTAGAGGTCCTACAGGCATCCTCACTGTATCCTCTGTTAGTAGAGATCTTACAGGCATCCGCCACTGTCTCCTTTGTTACTAGAGGTCCTACAGGCATCCACCACTGTCTCATCAGTTACTAGAGGTCCTACAGGCATCCACTACTGTCTCCTCTGCTACTAGAGGTCCTACAGGCATCCATCACTGTGGTACTACAGGCATCCACCAACCACTGTCTCCTTTGTTACTAGAGGTCCTACAGGCATCAACCACAGTCTCCTCTCTTACTAGAGGTCCTACAGGCACCCACCACAGTCTCCTCTGTTACTAGATTCTGCACTCTTCACAGACGAGCTTCCAGACAAATCATGGAACATAAACGGCCCTGTTAGAAGTAGTGGAGGAATCACGAAAAATCCTAGACCAGGGAGGCACAGTGGCAATCATCCTGCTTGACCTGAGCTCTGCTTTCGATACGGTTAACTATAGCATTCCTTTCAACAGATTAAGAATGATCGGAGTATCAGGAAAAGTTCTCACCTGGATCAAATCCTTTCGAAAAGACAGGTCCTACCAGGTATTTGAGGACAACCATACCTCAAGAAGAGTGCCACTTACATGCGTAGTCCCACAGGGCTCCTTTCTGAGTACCACCCTATTTAATATATATCTAAGGCCGCTTGCAGAGTTAGTCCTGCCATATGGAATCCATATTATAACTTACGCAGATGAAACCCAATTAGTGGTGGCATTAAGCCACCCAAAGAAGGTGCGAGCTAATCTAGAATCTTGCTTGGGAACGGTGGCCACGTGGCTGGACCAGTCGTGTCTCAAACTTAATGGAGATAAAACGGAGCTAATGATCCTGGGTAACTACTATAGCGCCACAGAAGGCCTGAATTGACCAAATTGTCTTGGCCCGGCGTCAAAGCCCTAAGAAAAGATTAAAAGCGTGGGTGTTTTGCTGGACAGGTCACTCAATTTTAAGCACCAAGCTGTACAATTAGCAGCTTCATGTTACGGCATCATTAGGCAGATGCGAAAAATTCTTCCACTTCGCCCTGAATCTGCAAGTAGGATCATGGTTCAGGCACTAGTGTTATCCCAGCTGGATTATTGAAATTCCCTCTACTTGGGTACTCCAAAGTCCACAATAAGGAAACTGCAAGTGGTCCAGAATTGCGCAGCCAGGTTGCTGCGCAACATCCCTAAAGCACACTCGGCCAAGCCAGCATTAAAAGAACTACACTGGCTACCAATCAAGGAACACATAATCTTCAAGTCATTATGCATAGCACACAAAACACTCTGGGGCATGGGCCCTAAAATCAACCTCTCACTTATAGCTTTCCATCGCCCCTCAAGAAGTCTACATTCAGCGAGTCTGTTTCTGGCGACAGTACGGAATATGAAGAGAGCATGTTCTGGAGGTCGAATGTCGGCCTATAACGCTGCAAAACTATGGAATATGCTTCCCATGGATCTCCGTTCAACGATCCGCCATTTATCATTTTGGAAACAACTAAAAACATTGCTGTTCCAGACATGAGCGCGAACTGTATCTGTTTGCCTACTGTCGTAAGCGCTGGGATAGCTAAGGGTAGCCATGCGCTCTATCAAATGTTAGTTAATAATAGAGGTCCTACAGGCATCCACCACTGTCTCCTCTGTAACTAGAGGTCCTTCAGGTTTGCACCAATGTATCCTCTGTTACTAGAAGTCCTATCGGAATCCACCACTGTCTTATCAGTTACTAGAGGTCCTACAGGCATCCGCCACTGTCTCATCATTTACTAGAGGTCATACAGGCATCCACCACTGTCTCCTCTGCTACTAGAGGCCCTACAGGCATCCACAAACCACTGTCTCCTTTGTTACTAGAGGTCCTACAGGCATCCACCACAGCCTCCTCTGTTACCAGAGGTCCTACAGGCATCCGCCACTGTCTCATCTGTTTCCAGAGGTCCTACAGGCATCCGCCTCTGCTTCCTCTGTTATTAGAGGTCCTACAGGCATCCATCACTGTCTCCTCTGCTACTAGAGGTCCTTCAGGCATCCATTACTGTCTCCTCTGCTACTAGAGGTCCTTCAGGCAGCCATCACTGTCTCCTCTGCTACTAGAGGTCCTTCAGGCATCCATCACTGTGATCCTACAGGCATTCACCAACCACTGTTTCCTTTGTTACAAGACGTCCTACTGGCATCGACAACTTTTCCTCTGTAACTAGAGGTCCTTCAGGTTTGCACCACTGTATCCTCTGTTACTAGAGATCCTACCGGAATCCACCACTGTCTCCTCCGTTACTAGAAGTCCTACAAGCATCCACCACTGTCACCTCTGTTACTGGAGGTCCTACAGGCATCCACCACTGTATCCTCTTTTACTAGAGGTCCTACAGGCATCCACCACTGTCTCCTCGGTTACTAGAGGTCCTACAGACATCCGCCACTGCCTCATCATTTACTAGAGGTCATACAGACATCCACCACGGTCTCATCAGTAACTAGAGGTCCTACAAGCATCCGCCACTGTCTCATCATTTACTAGAGGTCATACAGGCATCCACCACTGTCTCCTCTGCTACTAGAGGCCCTACAGGCATCCACAAACCACTGTCTCCTTTGTTACTAGAGGTCCTACAGGCATCCACCACAGCCTCCTCTGTTACCAGAGGTCCTACAGGCATCCGCCACTGTCTCATCTGTTTCCAGAGGTCCTACAGGCATCCGCCTCTGCTTCCTCTGTTATTAGAGGTCCTACAGGCCTCCATCACTGTCTCCTCTGCTACTAGAGGTCCTTCAGGCATCCATCACTGTCTCCTCTGGTACTAGAGGTCCTTCAGGCAGCCATCACTGTCTCCTCTGCTACTAGAGGTCCTTCAGGCATCCATCACTGTGATCCTACAGGCATTCACCAACCACTGTTTCCTTTGTTACAAGACGTCCTACTGGCATCCACAACTTTTCCTCTGTAACTAGAGGTCCTTCAGGTTTGCACCACTGTATCCTCTGTTACTAGAGATCCTACCGGAATCCACCACTGTCTCCTCCGTTACTAGAAGTCCTACAAGCATCCACCACTGTCACCTCTGTTACTGGAGGTCCTACAGGCATCCACCACTGTATCCTCTTTTACTAGAGGTCCTACAGGCATCCACCACTGTCTCCTCGGTTACTAGAGGTCCTACAGACATCCGCCACTGTCTCATCATTTACTAGAGGTCATACAGACATCCACCACGGTCACCTTTGTTACTGGAGGTCATACAGGCATCCACCAACCACTGTCTCCTTTTTTTACTAGAAGTCTTACTGGCATCCACAACTTTTCCTCTGTAACTAGAGGTCCTTCAGGCATGCACCACTGTATCCTCTGTTACTAGAGGTCCTACAGACATCCACCACTGTCTCATTAGTTACTAGAGGTCCTACAGGCATCCGCCACTGTTTCATCATTTACTAGAGGTCATACAGGCATGCACCACTGTCTCCTCTGCTACTAGAGGCCCTACAGGCATCCACGAATCACTGTCTCCTTTGTTACTAGAGGTCCTACAGGCATCCACCACAGTCTCCTCTGTTACTAGAGGTCCTACAGGCATCCACCACTGTCTTCTCTGTTTCCAGAGGTCCTACAGGCATCCACTACTGCTTCCTCTGTTATGAGAGGTCCCACAGGCATCCATCACTGTCTCCTCTGCTACTAGAGGTCCTACAGGCATCCATCATTGTGATACTACAGGCATCCACCAACCACTGTCTCCTTTTTTACTAGAAGTCCTACTGGCATCTGCAACTTTTCCTCTGTAACTAGAAGTCCTTCAGGCATGCAAAACGATATCGTCTGTTACTAGAGGTCCTACAGACATCCACCACTGTCGCCTCCGTTACTAGAAGTCCTACAAACATCCACCACTGTCACCTCTGTTACTAGAGGTCCTACAGGCATCCACCACTGTATCCTCTGTTACTAAAAGTCCTACAAAAATCCACCACTGTCACCTCTGTTACTAGAGGTCCTACAGGCATCCACCACTGTCTCCTATGTTACTAGAGGTCCTACAGGCATCCACTACTGTCTCCTCTGTTACTAGAGGTCCTACAGGCATTCACCACTGTGGCAGTACAGGTATCCACCACTATGGCAGTACATGCACCCACCACTGTCTTCTCTGTTACTAGAGGTTCCACAGGCATCCACCACTGTGGTACTACATGCCTTCAACATTGTATCCTCTGTTACTAGAGGTCCTACATGCATCCACCACTGTCTCCTCTGTCACTAGAGGTACTGCAGGCATCCAACACTGTGCTACTGCAGGAATCCATCACTGCACCCCATGTCACTAGAGGTCCTACAAGATCCACCACTGTCTCCTCTGTTACTAGAGGGGCTACAGGCATGCACCACTGTATCCTCTGCTACTAGAGGTCCTTCAGGCATCCATCACTGTGATCCTACAGGCATCCACCAACCACTGTTTCCTTTGTTACAAGACGTCCTACTGGCATCCACAACTTTTCCTCTGTAACTAGAGGTCCTTCAGGTTTGCACCACTGTATCCTCTGTTACTAGAGATCCTACCGGAATCCACCACTGTCTCCTCCGTTACTAGAAGTCCTACAAGCATCCACCACTGTCACCTCTGTTACTGGAGGTCCTACAGGCATCCACCACTGTATCCTCTTTTACTAGAGGTCCTACAGGCATCCACCACTGTCTCCTCGGTTACTAGAGGTCCTACAGACATCCGCCACTGTCTCATCATTTACTAGAGGTCATACAGACATCCACCACGGTCACCTTTGTTACTGGAGGTCATACAGGCATCCACCAACCACTGTCTCCTTTTTTTACTAGAAGTCCTACTGGCATCCACAACTTTTCCTCTGTAACTAGAGGTCCTTCAGGCATGCACCACTGTATCCTCTGTTACTAGAGGTCCTACAGACATCCACCACTGTCTCATTAGTTACTAGAGGTCCTACAGGCATCCGCCACTGTTTCATCATTTACTAGAGGTCATACAGGCATGCACCACTGTCTCCTCTGCTACTAGAGGCCCTACAGGCATCCACGAATCACTGTCTCCTTTGTTACTAGAGGTCCTACAGGCATCCACCACAGTCTCCTCTGTTACTAGAGGTCCTACAGGCATCCACCACTGTCTTCTCTGTTTCCAGAGGTCCTACAGGCATCCACTACTGCTTCCTCTGTTATGAGAGGTCCCACAGGCATCCATCACTGTCTCCTCTGCTACTAGAGGTCCTACAGGCATCCATCATTGTGATACTACAGGCATCCACCACCCACTGTCTCCTTTTTTACTAGAAGTCCTACTGGCATCTGCAACTTTTCCTCTGTAACTAGAAGTCCTTCAGGCATGCAAAACGATATCGTCTGTTACTAGAGGTCCTACAGACATCCACCACTGTCGCCTCCGTTACTAGAAGTCCTACAAACATCCACCACTGTCACCTCTGTTACTAGAGGTCCTACAGGCATCCACCACTGTATCCTCTGTTACTAAAAGTCCTACAGGCATCCACTACTGTCTCCTCTGTTACTAGAGGTCCTACAGGCATTCACCACTGTGGCAGTACAGGTATCCACCACTATGGCAGTACATGCACCCACCACTGTCTTCTCTGTTACTAGAGGTTCCACAGGCATCCACCACTGTGGTACTACATGCCTTCAACATTGTATCCTCTGTTACTAGAGGTCCTACATGCATCCACCACTGTCTCCTCTGTCACTAGAGGTACTGCAGGCATCCAACACTGTGCTACTGCAGGAATCCATCACTGCACCCCATGTCACTAGAGGTCCTACAGGATCCACCACTGTCTCCTCTGTTACTAGAGGGGCTACAGGCATGCACCACTGTATCCTCTGCTACTAGAGGTCCTTCAGGCATCCATCACTGTGATCCTACAGGCATCCACCAACCACTGTTTCCTTTGTTACAAGACGTCCTACTGGCATCCACAACTTTTCCTCTGTAACTAGAGGTCCTTCAGGTTTGCACCACTGTATCCTCTGTTACTAGAGATCCTACCGGAATCCACCACTGTCTCCTCCGTTACTAGAAGTCCTACAAGCATCCACCACTGTCACCTCTGTTACTGGAGGTCCTACAGGCATCCACCACTGTATCCTCTTTTACTAGAGGTCCTACAGGCATCCACCACTGTCTCCTCGGTTACTAGAGGTCCTACAGACATCCGCCACTGTCTCATCATTTACTAGAGGTCATACAGACATCCACCACGGTCACCTTTGTTACTGGAGGTCCTACAGGCATCCACCACTGTATCCTCTTTTACTAGAGGTCCTACAGGCATCCACCACTGTCTCATCAGTAACTAGAGGTCCTACAGGCGTCCGCCACTGTCTCATCATTTACTAGAGGTCATACAGGCATCCACCAACCACTGTCTCCTTTTTTTACTAGAAGTCCTACTGGCATCCACAACTTTTCCTCTGTAACTAGAGGTCCTTCAGGCATGCACCACTGTATCCTCTGTTACTAGAGGTCCTACAGACATCCACCACTGTCTCATCAGTTACTAGAGGTCCTACAGGCATCCGCCACTGTTTCATCATTTACTAGAGGTCATACAGGCATGCACCACTGTCTCCTCTGCTACTAGAGGCCCTACAGGCATCCACGAATCACTGTCTCCTTTGTTACTAGAGGTCCTACAGGCATCCACCACAGTCTCCTCTGTTACTAGAGGTCCTACAGGCATCCGCCACTGTCTTCTCTGTTTCCAGAGGTCCTACAGGCATCCACTACTGCTTCCTCTGTTATGAGAGGTCCCACAGGCATCCATCACTGTCTCCTCTGCTACTAGAGGTCCTACAGGCATCCATCATTGTGATACTACAGGCATCCACCAACCACTGTCTCCTTTTTTACTAGAAGTCCTACTTGCATCTGCAACTTTTCCTCTGTAACTAGAAGTCCTTCAGGCATGCAAAACGATATCGTCTGTTACTAGAGGTCCTACAGACATCCACCACTGTCGCCTCCGTTACTAGAAGTCCTACAAACACCCACCACTGTCACCTCTGTTACTAGAGGTCCTACAGGCATCCACCACTGTATCCTCTGTTACTAGAAGTCCTACAAAAATCCACCACTGTCACCTCTGTTACTAGAGGTCCTACAGGCATCCACCACTGTCTCCAATGTTACTAGAGGTCCTACAGGCATCCACTACTGTCTCCTCTGTTACTAGAGGTCCTACAGGCATTCACCACTGTGGCAGTACAGGTATCCACCACTATGGCAGTACATGCACCCACCACTGTCTTCTCTGTTACTAGAGGTTCCACAGGCATCCACCACTGTGGTACTACATGCCTTCAACATTGTATCCTCTGTTACTAGAGGTCCTACATGCATCCACCACTGTCTCCTCTGTCACTAGAGGTACTGCAGGCATCCAACACTGTGCTACTGCAGGAATCCATCACTGCACCCCATGTCACTAGAGGTCCTACAGGATCCACCACTGTCTCCTCTGTTACTAGAGGTGCTACAGGCATCCACCACTGTATCCTCTGTTACTAGGTGTTCTTCAGGCATCCACCGCTGTGGTACTACAGGCATCCACCACTATCACCTCTGTTACTAGAGGTCCTACAGGCATCCACCACTGTCTCCTCTGTAACTAGAGGTCCTTCAGGTTTGCACCAATGTATCCTCTGTTACTAGAGGTCCTACCGGAATCCACCACTGTCTCCTCCGTTACTAGAAGTCCTACAAGCATCCACCACTGTCACCTCTGTTACTGGAGGTCCTACAGGCATCCACCACTGTATCCTCTTTTACTAGAGGTCCTACAGGCATCCACCACTGTCTCCTCGGTTACTAGAGGTCCTACAGACATCCACCACTGTGTCATCAGTTACTAGAGGTCCTACAAGCATCCGCCACTGTCTCATCATTTACTAGAGGTCATACAGGCATCCACCACTGTCTCCTCTGCTACTAGAGGCCCTACAGGCATCCACAAACCACTGTCTCCTTTGTTACTAGAGGTCCTACAGGCATCCACCACAGCCTCCTCTGTTACTAGAGGTCCTACAGGCATCCACCACTGTCTCATCTGTTTCCAGAGGTCCTACAGGCATCCGCCTCTGCTTCCTCTGTTATTAGAGGTCCTACAGGCATCCACCACGGTCTCCTCTGCTACTAGAGGTCCTTCAGGCATCCATCACTGTCTCCTCTGCTACTAGAGGTCCTTCAGGCAGCCATCACTGTCTCCTCTGCTACTAGAGGTCCTTCAGGCATCCATCACTGTGATCCTACAGGCATCCACCAACCACTGTTTCTTTTGTTACAAGACGTCCTACTGGCATCCACAACTTTTCCTCTGTAACTAGAGGTCCTTCAGGTTTGCACCAGTGTATCCTCTGTTACTAGAGGTCCTACCGGAATCTACCACTGTCTCCTCCGTTACTAGAAGTCCTACAAGCATTCACCACTGTCACCTCTGTTACTGGAGGTCCTACAGGCATCCACCACTGTATCCTCTTTTACTAGAGGTCCTACAGGCATCCACCACTGTCTCCTCGGTTACTAGAGGTCCTACAGACATCCGCCATTGTCTCATCATTTACTAGAGGTCATACAGGCATCCACCACTGTCACCTTTGTTACTGGAGGTCCTACAGGCATACACCACTGTATCCTCTTTTACTAGAGGTCCTACAGACATCCACCACTGTCTCATCAGTTACTAGAGGTCCTACAGGCATCCGCCACTGTTTCATCATTTACTAGAGGTCATACAGGCATGCACCACTGTCTCCTCTGCTACTAGAGGTCCTACAGGCATCCGCCACTGTCTCATCATTTACTAGAGGTCATACAGGCATCCACCACTGTCTCCTCTGCTACTAGAGGCCCTACAGGCATCCACAAACCACTGTCTCCTTTGTTACTGGAGGTCCTACAGGCATCCACCACTGTATCCTCTTTTACTAGAGGTCCTACAGGCATCCACCACTGTCTCCTCGGTTACTAGAGGTCCTACAGACATCCGCCATTGTCTCATCATTTACTAGAGGTCATACAGGCATCCACCACTGTCACCTTTGTTACTAGAGGTCCTACAGGCATACACCACTGTATCCTCTTTTACTAGAGGTCCTACAGACATCCACCACTGTCTCATCAGTTACTAGAGGTCCTACAGGCATCCGCCACTGTTTCATCATTTACTAGAGGTCATACAGGCATTCACCACTGTCTCCTCTGCTACTAGAGGCCCTACAGGCATCCACGAATCAGTGTCTCCTTTGTTACTAGAGGTCCTACAGGCATCCACCACAGTTTCCTCTGTTACTAGAGGTCCTACAGGCATCCGCCACTGTCTTCTCTGTTTCCAGAGGTCCTACAGGCATCCACTACTGCTTCCTCTGTTATGAGAGGTCCCACAGGCATCCATCACTGTCTCCTCTGCTACTAGAGGTCCTACAGGCATCTATCATTGTGATACTACAGGCATCCACCAACCACTGTCTCCTTTTTTACTAGAAGTCCTACTGGCATCCGCAACTTTTCCTCTGTAACTAGAAGTCCTTCAGGCATGCAAAACGATATCCTCTGTTACTAGAGGTCCTACAGACATCCACCACTGTCACCTCCGTTACTAGAAGTCCTACAAACATCCACCACTGTCACCTCTGTTACTAGAGGTCCTACAGGCATCCACCACTGTATCCTCTGTTACTAGAAGTCCTACAAAAATCCACCACTGTCACCTCTGTTACTAGAGGTCCTACAGGCATCCACCACTGTCTCCTCAGTTACTAGAGGTCCTACAGGCATCCACTAATGTCTCCTCTGTTACTAGAGGTCCTACAGGCATTCACCACTGTGGCAGTACAGGTATCCAACACTATGGCAGTACATGCACCCACCACTGTCTTCTCTGTTACTAGAGGTTCCACAGGCATCCACCACTGTGGTACTACATGCCTTCAACATTGTATCCTCTGTTACTAGAGGTCCTACATGCATCCACCACTGTCTCCTCTGTCACTAGAGGTACTGCAGGCATCCAACACTGTGCTACTGCAGGAATCCATCACTGCACCCCATGTCACTAGAGGTCCTACAGGATCCACCACTGTCTCCTCTGTTACTAGAGGTGCTACAGGCATCCACCACTGTATCCTCTGTTACTAGGTGTTCTTCAGGCATCCACCACTGTTTCATCATTTACTAGAGGTCATACAGGCATTCACCACTGTCTCCTCTGCTACTAGAGGCCCTACAGGCATCCACGAATCACTGTCTCCTTTGTTACTAGAGGTCCTACAGGCATCCACCACAGTCTCCTCTGTTACTAGAGGTCCTACAGGCATCCGCCACTGTCTTCTCTGTTTCCAGAGGTCCTACAGGCATCCACTACTGCTTCCTCTGTTATGAGAGGTCCCACAGGCATCCATCACTGTCTCCTCTGCTACTAGAGGTCCTACAGGCATCTATCATTGTGATACTACAGGCATCCACCAACCACTGTCTCCTTTTTTACTAGAAGTCCTACTGGCATCCGCAACTTTTCCTCTGTAACTAGAAGTCCTTCAGGCATGCAAAACGATATCCTCTGTTACTAGAGGTCCTACAGACATCCACCACTGTCACCTCCGTTACTAGAGGTCCTACAGGCATTCATCACTGTGGCAGTACAGGTATCCAACACTATGGCCGACATCTCCTGAGGCTTGAGCCGGGAGATCGAGGCTGCGGCGCTGTGCGAGGTTGCTGAGTGCTGTCACTTTTATCTGTGGCTTTTACCTTCGTTTTTACTGTGTATTTTTAAAAGTGCTTTCCCCCTGATTGGTTTTAACAATCCCGACATTCTGATATCTTTTTAAAATAAATCTTTTGACTTACGAAGGCTGACTTTGCTGCTTGCGCTTCCTGCACTGTGTTCTACGATCCTTGCCCGCCCGCCCGCCATCTTGGAGGTAACGTGGGGAGCAGTCTAGCGTCTGCCTCCCACACGCTACTTAGAGGGCCATGGCGCAAGCGCGCAGCGGGCGCGCCAGCGGTGCGCCGAAGGCGCGCCAAAGGCAAGCCCGTCTGCGCCCGTCCGCGCCAGGACACCGCCAGGCGCCAGGGACTATGCAGGCTTCACTCCCTCTTCTTGTAAGTCTAAACTCTCTTACAGTGAGGCTGCTCTTAGGCTTATACGAACTAAAAGCCCCTTGGCTAGCCTGTTATGCCCCATTGTGGGTCTACACTCCTTGGAAGGGCCTATATCCTGTATACTATGTAGATTTCATAGTCTCTTGGAAGCTGAAAACTCACAAAATTCTGATACTGTGCACTCCATCTCTTCAGATACTAAAACCATCAGTCATAGCCCAAGTCCTAAAACTAAGACTACCCAGTGTAGTTCCTGGAAGGGTTTTTTAGGTAACGTGAGATCTCTCCCTAAACATGCCTTGGAGATTTGGGACCTACTAAATACTGACTTACCTGATGTGGGTTTTTTAACTGAGACCTGGTTGAAGCCCTCTAGCGGCCCTGATATCAAGATCGCTATTCCTAATGGTTATAAGATCCTGCGACTTGATAGACAGTTGAAAACAGGTGGGGGAGTTGCCATAATCCATAATGAGCGTGCCAAAATTACCATCTTAGACCAACGGGCTAACGCCCAAATTGAAATTTTGATTTTTAAAATGGAAATGGCCACTCTTGACTCATGGAAAGGGGCATTGGTCTATCGTCCCCCTGGCCCTGTAAAGGACTTTTCCTTACAACTAATGGAAATAATAGCCCCTCACGCGATTGCCTCCAAGAATTTCCTTTTACTGGGAGATTTTAACATACATAGCGAAAACCCTTCACTCCCTTCACTCCCAGAAATATCAGCCTTTATCTCTGATCTATCTACATTGCACCTTACTAAAAAGAATGATGGCCCTACACACTCGGCAGGACATACCATTGACATAATTTTTTCCAACACTGATCGGCTTATCTGTAAGGCTCCCCGCCCTATGTGTTGGACAGATCATGCATTTATTGACTTTTATGTGCAATGCCCGCCCAAGTCCACCTTATCGGTAGCACACACCCAATTTTCCTATAGACAATGGTACAAAATACATCCTGAATCCTTCTCAACTGCTTTCATGCCCCCGAGGTACCCCCAGGCAAATAATATGGAAGACAACCTTACCCTTTTTAACACTTCTGTTTTAGCGACCATTAATTCTATTGCCCCAGTTAAGATTTGTATTAAAGCTCCTAGGAGCTATTTGGCTGCCTGGTTTACTCCCGAATTACGTACAACTAAAAGCCGCTGCAAGAACTTGGAAAGAAGGTGGCGTCGCTCGCATCTTGACACTGATAAACTGAACTATAGAGCTGCCTGCACCCGCTACCATAATGAAATAAAACAAGCCCGCAAATCATATATAGCCTCTCAGCTAAGTCAGGCAGGCAATGCCCCAAAAATTCTTCACCAAATTCTGCAAGATTTTATTTGCCCTAAAGCTTGTGATTTGGATAATAACTACTCCCAGCCTCTTTGCAATAAAATCAGTTCCTTTTTTATTCAAAAAATCAACAATATTTATGATAAATTTTCCAAAACCCCCCTCACTATACGGCCTGATGACACTGGCGATTCCCCCGCTGCCAAATATACAACTCTGTTGGCCTTTCCACCCCTCTCACGGGACGAGACCATCGCACTACTGTGCAATGTTAAATCCGGCTCCCCTCTAGATGCTATGCCCGCAAAAATCTCGGCATCTGTCGCACTCGTACTTGCAGACCCCGTCAGCTCACTTCTTAACGCCTCCTTAAGTAAGGGGCAGGTTCCCCTTGCTTGGAAAGCAACACAGGTCATCCCTTTGCGAAAAAATAATAAACTCCCCATGGACGACCTCTCCAATCTGCGCCCTATCTCCCTCCTCCCTTATCTGAGCAAGGTCTTAGAGAAACACGTGAATAAACATCTTTCTAACCATATCGAGACAACTGGTTACCTGGACCCGTCTCTTTTTTTTTTTTTTTTTTTTTTAAATTTTATTGAGCAGATTCAAGAAATACAAAAAAGCAATAATGATCGAGACTTTGGGGTGGCAGGACGAATAAATAATAAATACTAGGCAGCTAAATAACGCAGTCGACATAAATAGGAATCCAATTACATTTCTGAAAGCGAGAAAAGCAGAGAAAGAAAAGAAAGCCATTTTTAAGGATAAAATTAACATTGAAGCGAAGTTCTCCTAAAATACAATAGGGCATTTAAAGTGAACAAAACCTTCAAATATACGTATATACTTATGTTTTAACAGGAGAATCAAATTAGTCCCTCAGTGGCTCATACCAATTAGCTATTGGTAACCAAACTTGTTCCCCGTAAAGTCGAGACTTTTTCCCTCTGGCTCCATAGATAGCTATTTCCTGCTTATATATTGCCAATAGTCTATTTAGCCATCCCTGGAAAGTTGGTGCTTCGGGGTCTTTCCATCTTGTTGATAAAATTATTCTATAGACCGCAGTACCTATGTAAATAGCAGGAATTTCTAGGTTGGTGAGACCGAGAGAATCATCATATCCTAACAAAAACAAAGTGGTTGATGTTTTTATCTCGTGCCCAAAAATTTCGGCCCAATACTTAATGATGGCATTTTTAAGCTGTTCTAGTTTAGGGCAATCCGAAAACATGTGTATAAGGTCAGCAGGACCTAGAGTACATCTGGGACACTTATCATGTTCTGTCTTACCCCAGGAGAACAGTTTGAAGGGGGTATAATATAAATAAAATGTAGTTTTATAAACTTGGGCCTTTAAATTAGAGGCGAGTAGGACTTTAGAAGACAGGTAAAGAGTCATATCTATATCTACATTAACATTGTTCAATTTATTAGCCCAGCTGTTTTCTATATATTCAAGGTCGTCGGGGTGATTTCTTATGAAGATGTCATATAGATAACTTATTCTGGTACGGTGTTTTCCTAAAAGGTCTAGAAGTGGTATGGGTTTCAGTTCTATGTCGGATTTAATTTGTCTAAGACTTGTATAAATTTGAATAAATTTTAAATAGTCTGTGGGTTGAATATGATATTTCACATATAATTCATCAAATGTTGTTTTGCCCTCACTGTCCAAGAAATCCCCAATAGTTATGATGCCCAGCTTCGCCCACCGCCTTGTTATATTATCATTGAGGAATTGCGGTATGACTGCACTATCCCATAACGGTGTATATGTAGTGAATTTTGAAATTGAGAGCATTTTAGTAATTCTATTCCAAATTTTCCGGGCATCTATAAAGGTCTTAAATTTGATTTTTTTAAAGTAAGAAGGTTCTACTTGTCTCAGTAGCAGACCTCTTGCTTTACTGCCCAGCATCAACTCATAGATTGATGGTATATATTGATCATGATTGTTGTTGTTACTGTTAGTGCCTGGTATAAGCAGAACCATCATCTGTTGTAGGAAAGCGGCCCATAAATAATAAGTTACATTTGGAATGGCTAAGCCACCTCTGGAAGATGATAATGTTAGTTTTGCTAGGGCTCGCCTTGTCTTCCCATAGCTCCAGATAAAAGATGATATCGCACGATCTAGTGTTTTGATTGTGTCAATACTGGCAAGAAGGGGAATTGCTCTAAATAAATATAAAATCTTTGGGAATACCACCATTTTAACGTAGTTACCTCTAC
Organism: Triturus cristatus; assembly: GCF_964204655.1. Taxonomy (NCBI): domain Eukaryota; kingdom Metazoa; phylum Chordata; class Amphibia; order Caudata; family Salamandridae; genus Triturus; species Triturus cristatus. Next base: position 1,044,851,585 of record NC_140588.1, read on the forward strand.
CAATTATAGAAAGATGAAGGTTATTTATTCTAAGTAAGTCTGTTTTTATTTTTTTAATTAGGGGGTCATAATTTATTGCATTAATTTCACTGATTTTTGGCGAAATATTCACTCCAAGATATTTTGCCGTATTAACTCTATAGGGGCTTATAAAGGGAGTATTGGCAGTAGATAGCACCATTGTTTTATCTTGGTTCAATGAGTATCCAGAACATAGACCAAAAGTACGGGTGATTTCTTCAATATTAGTTATGGCCTCGGTGGGATTAGTTGTTACAACCGCAACGTCATCGGCGTAGGCAAGAACTTTAGTGTCATATATGCCAGCATTGATGGGTCTGATCAATGGTGATGTTAATAATTTGAGAATTAAGGGATTGATATATAAGGCGAACAATAATGGAGAGCACGGGCAGCCTTGTCGTGTACCCCTTTGGATATTAATAATTGCAGACTCACATCCGCCCGTCATTACTTTTGCCTTGGGATCTGCATAAAGGGCTTTAATAGATTTTATAAAGACCGGGCCGAAGTTGTTAATGGCTAATATTTCCCAAAGAAACTGCCAAGAGACCCGGTCAAAGGCTTTCTCAGCATCAAGCAAGATCAACGACATCTGGACCCGTCTCAATCAGGGTTCCGTGCTAACTATAGTACCGAGACCGCTCTGGTAGCAGTTTCCGATTGCATCAGACGGGCTCTTGATCAGGGACAATCTGCCATCTTAGTCTTGTTAGATCTCTCTGCCGCTTTCGATACGGTGGACCATCTGACCTTGCTCGGAAGATTAAAAGCAACTGGACTAGGGGGAATGGCGATGAGCTGGGTAACTAGCTTCCTCTCTGAACGCACACAAACTCTCAACCTAGGTCCTTTCCGCTCCACCACCGAAAGTTTGAACAAGGGTGTGCCACAGGGCTCCTGTTTGAGCCCAACGTTATTTAATATCTACGTGGCCCCCCTTGCCTCTCTTCTAAGATCTCTTGGGTTCATCCCCGTGTCCTATGCAGATGATACCCAATTGATCTTCCCTTTTGACAAATCCTCTCCGACAGCTCAATCCACCTTCTCTCTGGGTATGCTAGCTATTTCGAAGTGGATGAGCGGTAACTATCTTCAGCTGAATGCCACCAAAACAGAGATTATTCTCTATGGAGATGCCCTCACTATGTGGTCTCCCTCCTGGTGGCCAACTGATTTGGGCCCAGCACCCCAACCCAAATTAACAGTAAAGAACCTCGGTGTTCGTTTTGATCAGGCCATGACTATGACTGATCATGTATCTCATACAGTCAGTGCTTGCTTTTACACTCTGAGCCTCTTGAGGAAAGCCCTTCCTTTCCTCCCGGATTCTTTTCGCAAGACGCTTGTCCAAGCTCTTGTGTTGAATAAAATGGACTACTGCAATGCTCTTTTGGTCGCTACTAATGAATCTGCCCTCAGTCGCTTGCAGGTGGTGCAAAACACTGCTGCACGACTGGTTACCAACGCTCCGTTCAGATCAGCCTCTCTTCCGCTGCTCCATCGCTTGCATTGGTTGCCGGTGAGGAAACGTGTCTTGTTTAAGCTCTGTTGCTTGACACATAAAGCTTTGTGGGGCCCCGGACCGATATATCTTGCTGAAAGGCTCCACCGATACACCCCTAACCGTGAACTGAGATCATGCTCCAAATCTCTGCTACTTATTCCCAGGATAAAGAAAGCACGGATGGGAGGTAGATCTTTTTCCTATCAAGCCCCGCTGGTTTGGAATCAGCTCCCCCTCGTGCTCAGACAATGCTCTAACTACCTCAGGTTTAGGAAGATTCTGAAAACCACCATGTTTACGGAGTGACATCTCTTTTATATTCTCGCACAGTTCTGCAAGCGCTGAGAGACCCCTACGGGGGTGATTCACGCGCTCTACAAACTATTTAACATAACATAACATAACATGCACCCACCACTGTCTTCTCTGTTACTAGAGGTTCCACAGGCATCCACCACTGTCTCCTCTGCTACTAGAGGCCCTAGAGGCATCCACAAACCACTGTCTCCTTTGTTACTAGAGGTCCTACAGGCATCCACCACAGCCTCCTCTGTTACTAGAGGTCCTACAGGCATCCACCACTGTCTCATCTGTTTCCAGAGGTCCTACAGGCATCCGCCTCTGCTTCCTCTGTTATTAGAGGTCCTACAGGCATCCATCACTGTCTCCTCTGCTACTAGAGGTCCTTCAGGCATCCATCACTGTCTCCTCTGCTACTAGAGGTCCTTCGGGCAGCCATCACTGTCTCCTCTGCTACTAGAGGTCCTTCAGGCATCCATCACTGTGATCCTACAGGCATCCACCAACCACTGTTTCCTTTGTTACAAGACGTCCTACTGGCATCCACAACTTTTCCTCTGTAACTAGAGGTCCTTCAGGTTTGCACCACTGTATCCTCTGTTACTAGAGGTCCTACCGGAATCTACCACTGTCTCCTCCGTTACTAGAAGTCCTACAAGCATCCACCACTGTCACCTCTGTTACTGGAGGTCCTACAGGCATCCACCACTGTATCCTCTTTTACTAAAGGTCCTACAGGCATCCACCACTGTCTCCTCGGTTACTAGAGGTCCTACAGACATCCGCCATTGTCTCATCATTTACTAGAGGTCATACAGGCATCCACCACTGTCACCTTTGTTACTGGAGGTCCTACAGGCATACACCACGGTATCCTCTTTTACTAGAGGTCCTACAGACATCCACCACTGTCTCATCAGTTACTAGAGGTCCTACAGGCATCCGCCACTGTTTCATCATTTACTAGAGGTCATACAGGCATTCACCACTGTCTCCTCTGCTACTAGAGGCCCTACAGGCATCCACGAATCACTGTCTCCTTTGTTACTAGAGGTCCTACAGGCATCCACCACAGTCTCCTCTGTTACTAGAGGTCCTACAGGCATCCGCCACTGTCTTCTCTGTTTCCAGAGGTCCTACAGGCATCCACTACTGCTTCCTCTGTTATGAGAGGTCCCACAGGCATCCATCACTGTCTCCTCTGCTACTAGAGGTCCTACAGGCATCTATCATTGTGATACTACAGGCATCCACCAACCACTGTCTCCTTTTTTACTAGAAGTCCTACTGGCATCCGCAACTTTTCCTCTGTAACTAGAAGTCCTTCAGGCATGCAAAACGATATCCTCTGTTACTAGAGGTCCTACAGACATCCACCACTGTCACCTCCGTTACTAGAGGTCCTACAGGCATCCACCACTGTATCCTCTGTTACTAGAAGTCCTACAAAAATCCACCACTGTCACCTCTGTTACTAGAGGTCCTACAGGCATCCACCACTGTCTCCTCTGTTACTAGAGGTCCTACAGGCATCCACTACTGTCTCCTCTGTTACTAGAGGTCCTACAGGCATTCACCACTGTGGCAGTACAGGTATCCAACACTATGGCGGTACATGCACCCACCACTGTCTTCTCTGTTACTAGAGGTTCCACAGGCATCCACCACTGTGGTACTACATGCCTTCAACATTGTATCCTCTGTTACTAGAGGTCCTACATGCATCCACCACTGTCTCCTCTGTCACTAGAGGTACTGCAGGCATCCAACACTGTGCTACTGCAGGAATCCATCACTGCACCCCATGTCACTAGAGGTCCTACAGGATCCACCACTGTCTCCTCTGTTACTAGAGGTGCTACAGGCATCCACCACTGTATCCTCTGTTACTAGGTGTTCTTCAGGCATCCACCACTGTTTCATCATTTACTAGAGGTCATACAGGCATTCACCACTGTCTCCTCTGCTACTAGAGGCCCTACAGGCATCCACGAATCACTGTCTCCTTTGTTACTAGAGGTCCTACAGGCATCCACCACAGTCTCCTCTGTTACTAGAGGTCCTACAGGCATCCGCCACTGTCTTCTCTGTTTCCAGAGGTCCTACAGGCATCCACTACTGCTTCCTCTGTTATGAGAGGTCCCACAGGCATCCATCACTGTCTCCTCTGCTACTAGAGGTCCTACAGGCATCTATCATTGTGATACTACAGGCATCCACCAACCACTGTCTCCTTTTTTACTAAAAGTCCTACTGGCATCCGCAACTTTTCCTCTGTAACTAGAAGTCCTTCAGGCATGCAAAACGATATCCTCTGTTACTAGAGGTCCTACAGACATCCACCACTGTCACCTCCGTTACTAGAGGTCCTACAGGCATTCACCACTGTGGCAGTACAGGTATCCAACACTATGGCAGTACATGCACCCACCACTGTCTTCTCTGTTACTAGAGGTTCCAAAGGCATCCACCACTGTCTCCTTTGTTACTAGAGGTCCTACAGGCATCCACCACAGCCTCCTCTGTTACTAGAGGTCCTACAGGCATCCACCACTGTCTCATCTGTTTCCAGAGGTCCTACAGGCATCCGCCTCTGCTTCCTCTGTTATTAGAGGTCCTACAGGCATCCATCACTGTCTCCTCTGCTACTAGAGGTCCTTCAGGCATCCATCACTGTCTCCTCTGCTACTAGAGGTCCTTCAGGCAGCCATCACTGTCTCCTCTGCTACTAGAGGTCCTTCAGGCATCCATCACTGTGATACTACAGGCATCCACCAACCACTGTTTCCTTTGTTACAAGACGTCCTACTGGCATCCACAACTTTTCCTCTGTAACTAGAGGTCCTTCAGGTTTGCACCACTGTATCCTCTGTTACTAGAGGTCCTACCGGAATCTACCACTGTCTCCTCCGTTACTAGAAGTCCTACAAGCATCCACCACTGTCACCTCTGTTACTGGAGGTCCTCCAGGCATCCACCACTGTATCCTCTTTTACTAGAGGTCCTACATGCATCCACCACTGTCTCCTCGGTTACTAGAGGTCCTACAGACATCCGCCATTGTCTCATCATTTACTAGAGGTCATACAGGCATCCACCACTGTCACCTTTGTTACTGGTGGTCCTACAGGCATACACCACTGTATCCTCTTTTACTAGAGGTCCTACAGGCATCCACCACTGTCTCATCAGTTACTAGAGGTCCTACAGGCATCCGCCACTGTCTCATCATTTACTAGAGGTCATACAGGCATCCACCACTGTCTCCTCTGCTACTAGAGGCCCTACAGGCATCCACAAACCACTGTCTCCTCTGCTACTAGAGGCCCTACAGGCATCCACGAATCACTGTCTCCTTTGTTACTAGAGGTCCTACAGGCATCCACCACAGTCTCCTCTGTTACTAGAGGTCCTACAGGCATCCGCCACTGTCTTCTCTGTTTCCAGAGGTCCTACAGGCATCCACTACTGCTTCCTCTGTTATGAGAGGTCCCACAGGCATCCATCACTGTCTCCTCTGCTACTAGAGGTCCTACAGGCATCTATCATTGTGATACTACAGGCATCCACCAACCACTGTCTCCTTTTTTACTAGAAGTCCTACTGGCATCCGCAACTTTTCCTCTGTAACTAGAAGTCCTTCAGGCATGCAAAACGATATCCTCTGTTACTAGAGGTCCTACAGACATCCACCACTGTCACCTCCGTTACTAGAGGTCCTACAGGCATCCACCACTGTATCCTCTGTTACTAGAAGTCCTACAAAAATCCACCACTGTCACCTCTGTTACTAGAGGTCCTACAGGCATCCACCACTGTCTCCTCTGTTACTAGAGGTCCTACAGGCATCCACTACTGTCTCCTCTGTTACTAGAGGTCCTACAGGCATTCACCACTGTGGCAGTACAGGTATCCAACACTATGGCGGTACATGCACCCACCACTGTCTTCTCTGTTACTAGAGGTTCCACAGGCATCCACCACTGTGGTACTACATGCCTTCAACATTGTATCCTCTGTTACTAGAGGTCCTACATGCATCCACCACTGTCTCCTCTGTCACTAGAGGTACTGCAGGCATCCAACACTGTGCTACTGCAGGAATCCATCACTGCACCCCATGTCACTAGAGGTCCTACAGGATCCACCACTGTCTCCTCTGTTACTAGAGGTGCTACAGGCATCCACCACTGTATCCTCTGTTACTAGGTGTTCTTCAGGCATCCACCACTGTTTCATCATTTACTAGAGGTCATACAGGCATTCACCACTGTCTCCTCTGCTACTAGAGGCCCTACAGGCATCCACGAATCACTGTCTCCTTTGTTACTAGAGGTCCTACAGGCATCCACCACAGTCTCCTCTGTTACTAGAGGTCCTACAGGCATCCGCCACTGTCTTCTCTGTTTCCAGAGGTCCTACAGGCATCCACTACTGCTTCCTCTGTTATGAGAGGTCCCACAGGCATCCATCACTGTCTCCTCTGCTACTAGAGGTCCTACAGGCATCTATCATTGTGATACTACAGGCATCCACCAACCACTGTCTCCTTTTTTACTAGAAGTCCTACTGGCATCCGCAACTTTTCCTCTGTAACTAGAAGTCCTTCAGGCATGCAAAACGATATCCTCTGTTACTAGAGGTCCTACAGACATCCACCACTGTCACCTCCGTTACTAGAGGTCCTACAGGCATTCACCACTGTGGCAGTACAGGTATCCAACACTATGGCAGTACATGCACCCACCACTGTCTTCTCTGTTACTAGAGGTTCCAAAGGCATCCACCACTGTCTCCTTTGTTACTAGAGGTCCTAGAGGCATCCACCACAGCCTCCTCTGTTACTAGAGGTCCTACAGGCATCCACCACTGTCTCATCTGTTTCCAGAGGTCCTACAGGCATCCGCCTCTGCTTCCTCTGTTATTAGAGGTCCTACAGGCATCCATCACTGTCTCCTCTGCTACTAGAGGTCCTTCAGGCATCCATCACTGTCTCCTCTGCTACTAGAGGTCCTTCAGGCAGCCATCACTGTCTCCTCTGCTACTAGAGGTCCTTCAGGCATCCATCACTGTGATACTACAGGCATCCACCAACCACTGTTTCCTTTGTTACAAGACGTCCTACTGGCATCCACAACTTTTCCTCTGTAACTAGAGGTCCTTCAGGTTTGCACCACTGTATCCTCTGTTACTAGAGGTCCTACTGGAATCTACCACTGTCTCCTCCGTTACTAGAAGTCCTACAAGCATCCACCACTGTCACCTCTGTTACTGGAGGTCCTACAGGCATCCACCACTGTATCCTCTTTTACTAGAGGTCCTACATGCATCCACCACTGTCTCCTCGGTTACTAGAGGTCCTACAGACATCCGCCATTGTCTCATCATTTACTAGAGGTCATACAGGCATCCACCACTGTCACCTTTGTTACTGGTGGTCCTACAGGCATACACCACTGTATCCTCTTTTACTAGAGGTCCTACAGGCATCCACCACTGTCTCATCAGTTACTAGAGGTCCTACAGGCATCCGCCACTGTCTCATCATTTACTAGAGGTCATACAGGCATCCACCACTGTCTCCTCTGCTACTAGAGGCCCTACAGGCATCCACAAACCACTGTCTCCTTTGTTACTAGAGGTCCCACAGGCATTCACCACTGTCTCATCATTTACTAGAGGTCATACAGCCATCCACCACTGTTTCCTCTGCTACTAGAGGCCCTACAGGCATCCACAAACCACTGTCTCCTTTGTTACTAGAGGTCCTACAGGCATCCACCACAGCCTCCTCTGTTACTAGAGGTCCTGAAGGCATCCACCACTGTCTCCTCTGTTTCCAGAGGTCCTACAGGCATCCACTTCTGCTTCCTCTGTTATTAGAGGTCCTACAGGCATCCATCACTGTCTCCTCTGCTACTAGAGGTCCTACAGGCATCCATCATTGTGATACTACAGGCATCCACCAACCACTGTCTCCTTTTTTTACTAGAAGTCCTACTGGCATCCACAACTTTTCCTCTGTAACTAGAGGTCCTTCAGGCATGCACCACTGTATCCTCTGCTACTAGAGGTCCTTCAGGCATCCATCACTGTGATCCTACAGGCATCCACCAACCACTGTTTCCTTTGTTACAAGACGTCCTACTGGCATCCACAACTTTTCCTCTGTAACTAGAGGTCCTTCAAGTTTGCACCACTGTATCCTCTGTTACTAGAGGTCCTACCGGAATCTACCACTGTCTCCTCCGTTACTAGAAGTCCTACAAGCATCCACCACTGTCACCTCTGTTACTGGAGGTCCTACAGGCATCCACCACTGTATCCTCTTTTACTAGAGGTCCTACATGCATCCACCACTGTCTCCTCGGTTACTAGAGGTCCTACAGACATCCGCCATTGTCTCATCATTTACTAGAGGTCATACAGGCATCCACCACTGTCACCTTTGTTACTGGTGGTCCTACAGGCATACACCACTGTATCCTCTTTTACTAGAGGTCCTACAGGCATCCACCACTGTCTCATCAGTTACTAGAGGTCCTACAGGCATCCGCCACTGTCTCATCATTTACTAGAGGTCATACAGGCATCCACCACTGTCTCCTCTGCTACTAGAGGCCCTACAGGCATCCACAAACCACTGTCTCCTTTGTTACTAGAGGTCCCACAGGCATCCACCACTGTCTCATCGTTTACTAGAGGTCATACAGCCATCCACCACTGTTTCCTCTGCTACTAGAGGCCCTACAGGCATCCACAAACCACTGTCTCCTTTGTTACTAGAGGTCCTACAGGCATCCACCACAGCCTCCTCTGTTACTAGAGGTCCTAAAGGCATCCACCACTGTCTCCTCTGCTACTAGAGGTCCTTCAGGCATCCATCACTGTGATACTACAGGCATCCACCAACCACTGTTTCCTTTGTTACAAGACGTCCTACTGGCATCCACAACTTTTCCTCTGTAACTAGAGGTCCTTCAGGTTTGCACCACTGTATCCTCTGTTACTAGAGGTCCTACCGGAATCTACCACTGTCTCCTCCGTTACTAGAAGTCCTACAAGCATCCACCACTGTCACCTCTGTTACTGGAGGTCCTACAGGCATCCACCACTGTATCCTCTTTTACTAGAGGTCCTACATGCATCCACCACTGTCTCCTCGGTTACTAGAGGTCCTACAGACATCCGCCATTGTCTCATCATTTACTAGAGGTCATACAGGCATCCACCACTGTCACCTTTGTTACTGGTGGTCCTACAGGCATACACCACTGTATCCTCTTTTACTAGAGGTCCTACAGGCATCCACCACTGTCTCATCAGTTACTAGAGGTCCTACAGGCATCCGCCACTGTCTCATCATTTACTAGAGGTCATACAGGCATCCACCACTGTCTCCTCTGCTACTAGAGGCCCTACAGGCATCCACAAACCACTGTCTCCTTTGTTACTAGAGGTCCCACAGGCATCCACCACTGTCTCATCATTTACTAGAGGTCATACAGCCATCCACCACTGTTTCCTCTGCTACTAGAGGCCCTACAGGCATCCACAAACCACTGTCTCCTTTGTTACTAGAGGTCCTACAGGCATCCACCACAGCCTCCTCTGTTACTAGAGGTCCTGAAGGCATCCACCACTGTCTCCTCTGTTTCCAGAGGTCCTACAGGCATCCACCTCTGCTTCCTCTGTTATTAGAGGTCCTACAGGCATCCATCACTGTCTCCTCTGCTACTAGAGGTCCTACAGGCATCCATCATTGTGATACTACAGGCATCCACCAACCACTGCCTCCTTTTTTTACTAGAAGTCCTACTGGCATCCACAACTTTTCCTCTGTAACTAGAGGTCCTTCAGGCATGCACCACTGTATCCTCTGCTACTAGAGGTCCTTCAGGCATCCATCACTGTGATCCTACAGGCATCCACCAACCACTGTTTCCTTTGTTACAAGACGTCCTACTGGCATCCACAACTTTTCCTCTGTAACTAGAGGTCCTTCAAGTTTGCACCACTGTATCCTCTGTTACTAGAGGTCCTACCGGAATCTACCACTGTCTCCTCCGTTACTAGAAGTCCTACAAGCATCCACCACTGTCACCTCTGTTACTGGAGGTCCTACAGGCATCCACCACTGTATCCTCTTTTACTAGAGGTCCTACATGCATCCACCACTGTCTCCTCGGTTACTAGAGGTCCTACAGACATCCGCCATTGTCTCATCATTTACTAGAGGTCATACAGGCATCCACCACTGTCACCTTTGTTACTGGTGGTCCTACAGGCATACACCACTGTATCCTCTTTTACTAGAGGTCCTACAGGCATCCACCACTGTCTCATCAGTTACTAGAGGTCCTACAGGCATCCGCCACTGTCTCATCATTTACTAGAGGCCATACAGGCATCCACCACTGTCTCCTCTGCTACTAGAGGCCCTACAGGCATCCACAAACCACTGTCTCCTTTGTTACTAGAGGTCCCACAGGCATCCACCACTGTCTCATCATTTACTAGAGGTCATACAGCCATCCACCACTGTTTCCTCTGCTACTAGAGGCCCTACAGGCATCCACAAACCACTGTCTCCTTTGTTACTAGAGGTCCTACAGGCATCCACCACGGCGTCCTCTGTTACTAGAGGTCCTAAAGGCATCCACCACTGTCTCCTCTGTTTCCAGAGGTCCTACAGGCACCCACCTCTGCTTCCTCTGTTATTAGAGGTCCTACAGGCATCCATCACTGTCTCCTCTGCTACTAGAGGTCCTACAGGCATCCATCATTGTGATACTACAGGCATCCACCAACCACTGTCTCCTTTTTTTACTAGAAGTCCTACTGGCATCCACAACTTTTCCTCTGTAACTAGAGGTCCTTCAGGCATGCACCACTGTATCCTCTGTTACTAGAGGTCCTACAGACATCCACCACTGTCTCATCAGTTGCTAGAGGTCCTACAGGCATCCGCCACTGTTTCATCATTTACTAGAGGTCATTCAGGCATCCACCACTGTCTCCTCTGCTACTAGAGGCCCTACAGGCATCCACGAATCACTGTCTCCTTTGTTACTAGAGGTCCTACAGGCATCCACCACAGTCTCCTCTGTTACTAGAGGTCCTACAGGCATCAGCCACTGTCTTCTCTGTTTCCAGAGGTCCTACAGGCATCCACTACTGCTTCCTCTGTTATGAGAGGTCCTACAGGCATCCATCACTGTCGCCTCTGCTACTAGAGGTCCTACAGGCATCCATCATTGTGATACTACAGGCATCCACCAACCACTGTCTCCTTTTCTTACTAGAAGTCCTACTGGCATCCACAACTTTTCCTCTGTAACTAGAGGTCCTTCAGGCATGCACCACTGTATCCTCTGTTACTAGAGGTCCTACAGACATCCACCACTATCTCATCAGTTACTAGAGGTCCTACAGGCATCCGCCACTGTTTCATCATTTACTAGAGGTCATACAGGCATCCACCACTGTCTCCTCTGCTACTAGAGGCCCTACATGCATCCACAAATCACTGTCTCCTTTGTTACTAGAGGTCCTACAGGCATCCACCACAGTCTCCTATGTTACTAGAGGTCCTACAGGCATCCACCACTGTCTTCTCTGTTTCCAGAGGTCCTACAGGCATCCACTACTGCTTCCTCTGTTATGAGAGGTCCTACAGGCATCCATCACTGTCTCCTCTGCTACTAGAGGTCCTACAGGCATCCATCATTGTGATACTACAGGCATCCACCAACCACTGTCTCCTTTTTTACTAGAAGTCCTACTGGCATCCGCAACTTTTCCTCTGTAACTAGAAGTCCTTCAGGCATGCAAAACGATATCCACTACTGCTTCCTCTGTTATGAGAGGTCCTACAAACATCCACCACTGTCACCTCTGTTACTAGAGGTCCTACAGGCATCCACCACTGTATCCTCTGTTACTAGAAGTCCTACAAAAATCCACCACTGTCACCTCTGTTACTAGAGGTCCTACAGGCATCCACCACTATCTCCTCTGTTACTAGAGGTCCTACAGGCATCCACTACTGTCTCCTCTGTTACTAGAGGTCTTACAGGCATTCACCACTGTGGCAGTACAGGTATCCACCACTATGGCAGTACATGGACCCACCACTGTCTTCTCTGTTACTAGAGGTTCCACAGGCATCCACCACTGTGGTACTACATGCCTTCAACATTGTATCCTCTGTTACTAGAGGTCCTACATGCATCCACCACTGTCTCCTCTGTCACTAGAGGTACTGCAGGCATCCAACGCTGTGCTACTGCAGGAATCCATCACTGTACCCCATGTCACTAGAGGTCCTACAGGATCCACCACTGTCTCCTCTGTTACTAGAGGTGCTACAGGCATCCACCACTGTATCCTCTGTTACTAGGTGTTCTTCAGGCATCCACCGCTGTGGTACTACAGGCATCCACCACTATCACCTCTGTTACTAGAGGTCCTACAGGCATCCACCACTGTCACCTCTGTTACTAGAGGTCCTACATGCATCCACCTCTGTCTCCTATGTTACTAGAGGTACTACAGACATCCACCACCGTGGTACTACAGGTATCCACCAGTGTGTCTGTTACTATAATAATTCATATTTATGTGACTAGAGTTACTACTGGCATCCACCACTGTTTCTGCAATCCCAGAATACTAGGGAATTATGAACAGAGCAGCAGCCCCTGAATGTCTCCATTTTTTTAAAAGTGGAAAGAGACTTTGACTGCTGCATAATCACATTCACATGTTTCATGTCTTTGCTTGTTTTATACATCATCAATAAACATGCCAACGCTGGGTTAGGATGGTGAATAGTCATTTTCAAGGATCTTGTGCAAATACTTTATCTTGTGACAGAAGCTACATTAATATTTATACGTTTTACCGCTCAATTTCAAGGAGAAAAAACTATCTCTAGACAACAGAACTGTTCTTTACTTTTTCTCTGTAAGGTAGTTTGTGCAAGGTGCATGAAAAGCATAGTGACCAGTGTGCCCTGCCACAAAGGGAAAATAAGTAAAGATGGCAGGCAGTGGTTAGGGGGGAGAGGGAATCTGATGTGGACAGGGACTAATGGAGATGAGGTGTGTTGCAATGGGACAATGTAACCGTACATAATATTCCAAGGCCTTAATGATCAGCCCGACCTAGCAATGGCCTGTGGCAAAGTTGAAGAGATGTGGCGCAGTGGCCAGGGCGCCTGACTCCGAAACACAGGGGTACGCGGTTCGATCCCGGGTGCCAGCGGCAGGTTAGTCCAGCACCATGTGACTCTGGGCAATAGCTCGCTTAATCTTACCGACGGCCCCCAGTGCTTTACAAATACTGGATTTCATTTTATTTTTGCAAACCATGAAAAACATATGCAAGCCAATGATGGCAGTGAGCTAACTCAAAACTCCTGCCTCTCTCAATCTATTTTTATAATTTTTATAGAATGCATAATATGAAGTCTCCATGCAAGTACATTTTTGTATAGCAGGACCTACAAATGGTGTAAATGCCACCTCAATATCATTTATGAACAAACGTTATGACATAGGGTATGCAGCTTTTGACACAGTACATTATAAAATCCTAAATCTTAAAGGAACTGGCATAGTTGGCAGCATTCGTACTTGGATTTATTCCTACCAGCAGGATTTACCTGATCCACATACTCCCTTTCTCACCAAATACTTACAACTTAAAAAATGGTTTTCCACAAGGGTATATCAACTCACCCCTCCTTTTTAACATTTACATGAAATTACTACCAGACCTAATCAACAGTTTTGCTCTAACCTGCTAAAACTCTGCAGATAATTCTCTAATGGGAAAACTTTAAAGACATAAGAGAATCATACACCAATGTCTCCCTCGAAGCTGTAGATCAATGGCTGACATGATTTCACCTCAAAGTAAATGCCTCAAAAATCTAATACTCACTAGAGGTGGGCAGAGCTGGCATAGTGCCTCTATGCGTAGCTCCATGGAGTTTGAAAAAACTCAGCAGAGCTTCTCATCGCTCTGCTCCGCTCCCTTCCCGCTTCCTCCCCCCCTCCCAAATGCTTTAAAATGCATGCGCATGCGCACAAGCAAGACGTACAAAGTAGTGTTTTTTTAAATATATTAGGACGCACGAGGAGCAGGAAGGATAGTGGCCAGGCAGGGGAGGTGGCAGAAACACAGGTAAGTGCCTTATTTTTATAATTTTAAAGCATTTGGGAAGGGGGGGGGGGAGCGGCTAACTCTGCTCCGCCACGGTTGCCTACCTCAGCATTCGCCACAGAGCGCGGAGGTAGGCAAATCTCCGCAAACTCCGCTGGCTGAGCGGAGTTACCCGCCCAGGGTTAATACTGACCTGTGGTGAATGGATAAATCATGATCCTCTAACTCAGTGGTTTTTAACCTTTTGACTTCTGCGAACCCCACTTAATCATTACTGGAACCCGGGAACCTCCACTGAACCACTGAATAATCCGGAATCCAGGGAGCACCATTGATTCATTACTGGAAGCCGGGTAGTCCAGCCTAAGAATGTTCGATGATTTGTATGGCAACACAATACACAAAAAACAGGCATGCATAAAAAAATACACAAAAGATGGTATATTTTATTTAATTCACAAGCAAATATAAAAAAATGAAAATTGCAATTTTAATTGTGAGGTTGGAGATTGCCGAAATTCAATTGAGGTCACTCATTGTCCATACTGTATTCTGTTTGACGCACTTGCACTGCTCCCACAAATCAATCTGATGATACTAACTACATTTTTCAGGCACCAATTTCAAATTTTTTAATATTTACAGAACGTTTCAAAGTTTTTAGTTTTACATTTTTCTTTTTGATTAATATGCACTTTATCAAACTACTAATATTATTTCATCTTCTAAGCAGTCGCGGATCCCCTGAGTAGACTTCACTCAAGCTGCCAAAGTTATGGAATTGCCTACTCTAAGGATTAAAGTCACCCAGAATCACTTGGAATTCAGAAGAATAGCTAAGGATTGTTTATTATCAATCTGATTAATCTGCCTGCACTAATCATCTAAGAACAAAAGAGAATCAGATGAACCCTATTGCATGCGAAATGTATTGTCCCAGTCTTTGCATCAAATAGGACCATAAAAGAAAGATCCATGCAAATTCTAGAGATGATCCAATCCTCTAAATTCCCTTCACTAGACATACAGCATAAGCTGATACCTCGCATTACAAAGAGTAGGAAGTTGTGGTGTATGAGATTAATGTTGCTTCATTATCTATCAAAGAGCAAAGCTCATCACCCACAATCAAACTGACTACCTAAGATGTTACAGCATACAGCATCTTCCTGCATATAAGGCCATCAATCCTTCCTGTACGCCTGCGTGGAAATTACCTTGACATCAATGTATGAAATGTTTCTCCTGTAGCTATCCAACTTTCTTACCTGCCCTCCCCCTATTAAGTACTCAATGCTAAATCAAATTCAATATGCCTTTCTATCCCTATATACAATCTTCTCCTAGAACATAAAACTTCCTAATCGCTTCCTAATGATTGGCTAATTTCACTATTCATTTGCATGTTCACACAAAAGTTATACTTGCTTTGTTTTTTTCAACTCGTCTAATGTAATTATTTAATCAACAACATTTTAATTTCCTCCCTAACCAATCTTAATAAATGTATTGAATCTCTCTGATGAATGCATGCACGGCTCATCTTATTAACAGAAGCCTATAACAAATTATTCTCAACCACAAGAATTCCAGGGCTGGACCTATGTGGAATGACATGCCCATGCTTTTTGTTAAAAAATAACTGTCTCTGAACGGTTAATGCGACCTGCAGATGCCTCTGGCTGAAAGCAACAGGAGGCCTGTTCTACAGTGCTGTTACGCCAATAGGAGGGGAAGAGAGCTAAAGATGAAACAAGCCTTCTCATCAGGGTGCCTGCTATCTGATAGAAATGTAAATGTGCGCAAGTGGTTATTCAGAAAATGTAAAGGCTGCTCTGTAGGCAGTATTGGCTTTAATTAATGGAGTCACTTGAAGCTTCATGGTGACAAAAAGGTATTCTTTTTGATAGGTAATGTAAAGGTGTTTCCAGCAGAGGTCTGGTGTGTGTCATTTTTATGACTACATAAAACATGTTTGCACTAGCTACAGACTAAATGCTTATTATTAAAGTATATATACTGACATCACTTGTTTTATCTTAAACACTAGGGGCAAGATATACGACCCGCTAATTAGCGAGTTGCAAATAGCGTCGCATTTGCGACTCGCAAATTGCGACTCGCTAATTGGAATGCACAACAGTGTCTCAGGCACTGTTAGTGATTCCTAATGGGGTCACAAATTGCATGCCTTATTAATATTAATGAGGCAGGCGCAATTTGCGACCCCTTTAGGAATGGCTAACATTCACAGGGATGGTGGCCTGCTGGGGTCAGCAAACCACCATGTCTGTGACTGCTTTTTTTTAATAAAGCAGTTTTTTTAAATGCAGCCCGTTTTCCTTAAAGAAAAATGAGATGTGTTTAAAAAATAAAAATGAAACTTTTCAGTTTCAGTTTTTTTAACGGCAGGCAGTGGTCTCTGGGACCACTGCCTGCTCTGAAAAAATATTTTCCCACATACTCACAAAGGGGAAGGGGTCCCCTGGAGACCCCTTCCCTTTGAGTGGTTTACCACCTACTTAAAGTAGGTGGTAAACTGCGAGTGTTTTGCAGCCGCAAAACATCAGTACATAGCATTGTTGACTCGCTATTAGGAAGGTAAACCCCTTCCTAATAGCGAGCGTCGCAAATGCCATTTTGCGAGTGAGTGACTCGCAAAATAGCATTTGTACATGCTATCACCCTTTTTTGTGGCCGCAAACGGGAGGATCTCCTGTTTGCGGCCGCAAAAAAGGGTTGTACATCTGGCCCTAAGGGTCTAATTACAAGGTGCTATTTATTGCACTTGCTAAATAACAATAACTAGCTCCTATTACAATTTAGTGAAGAATAACATGCAATAAATAGCTCCTATTACGATTTAGTGAAGAATAACATGCACATTTTTGTGTTTAACGCAACCAAATCTGCATGGTACAGAAAGTACTGTTCATATTTCCCCTGCTAAATTCTGGCAAGTTTGACCTGCTGAAATCTAACAAGGCTTCCTGTATTTAATGCATCTGCTAATTATTGGATGCGTTAAATACCTTCTAACTTGTAATTCCAACCCATGCGTAAACAGGGGTTTATACATGGGTAGGAATATAACGAGTATGTCCTAATCAGGCCCAATATCTTTTTGCACATTTTGTGGCAGCTCATATTATATTGTCTGCACTATAATTTAAAATAATAACTTACATATACAAAGTGCTTTCTGCCACAGGCTGGGACTTCGTAGCACTATAAATACACAAGTCCTTATTCACCACTGTGCCAACCAAAATTTAGTTCTGTGACACTGGCACACAGAGACAACAACAGTAATTGCATTAGTTGAACATGCATTTGGTTTCATTTAATACCTGTGCATTCATTTAAATGCAGTTACCTGAATGTGAAGGATCAACAAAAAAGTAATAGAATATTTTGTTCATGTTAGCTCATCTTTGACTCTGTTTCCATACACACAGACCCCACCCCATTGCACTCAGTTCCTATACTTTTTTTATGCACTTCAGCTAACGCTGAGTTTCCCGTATTAGCGTGCTACTTGTCAAAAAAGTGATTTATTACCTCATAAATAAAAATACCAGAAAATTTGTCTTGCATTGCCCCACATTTGAGACACTATGAGGCACATTACGATGGCGGGCGGACTATCGCAAGGGAGCCAGGGACCGACCGCCGAAGGTGCGGCAGTCCCGCCAGTGGCATTAGGATGTGCCCGCCACACTGGCGGGCGAATCCCGCATTTTTTACATTGTGGCCGGCGGTGCTGCAAGCAGCACTTGCCGCAAGGTACAAAATGCATGTTGTGCATTTGAATGCACAACATGACAGGCACCGCGCGGTGCCTGCCACCTTATGCATGCAAATGTAGGGTGGTACCATGGGTACCCCCCGAGTGCACCCCTCACACCCCGGGGGCGCGCAACGGGCCCCCAATACAGAAGACCGCATGCCTTTCCACGGCGGCATCCGGCGGGCGGCAGAAAGCCCACTAGGCGCCAGCAATTACACTGGCTTTTTTATACTTGGGAGTGAGGATTACCCAGAA
This sequence comes from Triturus cristatus, assembly GCF_964204655.1. Classification (NCBI taxonomy): domain Eukaryota; kingdom Metazoa; phylum Chordata; class Amphibia; order Caudata; family Salamandridae; genus Triturus; species Triturus cristatus. The sequence goes on from NC_140588.1 coordinate 1,044,869,629, forward strand.
GGGCCATACCAATCCTCCCAACCCACAAAAAATATAGCCACAGTATTTTTGCCCCAGTTGGGGGCATATCAGGGCTTAGTTTAAAAAAAAACAAATTTTCCTCACATTTCTCTGATGGAAAATTATGGAATCTGCGTGGATCCACAAAATTCCACCCACCCCGCATTCCCGAAAGTCTTCCAATAAAAATGGTTCCTCGCTCGAGGGGGCGGGCAAAATATCCGCGACAGGCAAAGGCCCAAAATGTATTGTGGAGACATAAAAATTTCCTATCACAAAACAACCTGGTTTTGCAAGGGGGGTCACCTTGGTTTTTGCCCCCGAGATCGGTGGCCATCAAGGGAAATCTATCAAACCCAACTAGACACCCGGGAGAGTCCAGGGAGGTATGGCTTGGGTGGACCCCCCCAACGTTTGTATACCCAGAATCCCCAGAAATCTCAAATTTAGCTGCAAAAATCAAATTTTTCTCAAATTTCTGTGTGGGAAAGATGTGGGATTACTGGGCTGACACAAATTTCCTACCACCCAGCCTTCCCCCAGGTCTCCTGATAAAAATAGTGGCTCACTCGTGTGTGGGTGGGCCAAGTGCCCGCGACAGGCAAGGACCCAAAACGTACTGTGGAGACATCAAAATGACCTATTACAAAACGACCTTGTTTTGCCAGGGGGGTGTAGAAGTAGACCTCAGCGAGGCCTACCGGTGCTAGGGGTTCGCCCTTCTTTGCGCACTAGTCCTCAGACCAATAAGTAGAGATTGACACAGAAGCTGGAATAGCAAGAAAATAGTTTATTAAACTTCATGAGGTGGAACTACATCCATACAAAGCCCTCAGGCAGTGTATGAGGTAGTACAAGGAGTAGAAGAACTGTGGGTCTTTTATACCCACACAGGAGCTCAAAAGGAGGCGGTACAAGTACACACAACAATAGCTATTCACTTACATGGACATACAGAAAATGCTCAGTCAACAAAGTAGGAGGAGAAATGAGTTGCTGACATCAGTTCAAACAGCCTGACATTTACAAACTAAGACAGGTGCATTCTAGAAGCTGGGTCTTTCTGAGCATGTGCAGTGCTCTGGCTCAATACTGAAGGAGTTAATTATAGTTCCTGACTCAAGTGAAATACAAGAGCAGTCAACAGTGAAGAGGGAGAAAGCTCATGGCGAGCACATAGTCAACTAAAATGGCTGCCACAAACAAGATGGATTCAGCTTATGCTAACAGCGATCTCTGCTAAATTCCCACAGATGACCCTTTTAGCATTAGCTGAAGACATCTATAATTTAGAAGAGTCCAAATATACATCACATATATCTATCTGCATCATTTCATTAACTTCTCTGTCTAATACATATTGTGCATTTATCTTCTTGATATTGCGTCTAGCTGGTGTACAAGCAGTGATACAGAGGGAGCAACACATCGGTCCACATTGTATACATAGGCAGCATGTCATCAAAATTGCAAACAATATACATAATATCGTTAACAGTTTCCAGCCCCAGGTAGTAAACAGTGTCCATAGCCAACCGGCTAAAGTCCATGTTCCAGTATCAGGGTGAATCTCAGCAGTGATTCTATGCAATTTTGAGATCACATCTGTTGGAAAACGAGGCAGCATCTGTGAGGCCTGCACAAATAACATGACTACATTTGTCCTTCACTGGGAACCAAACACCCAATTGTAGCGCCTGACTCTCAGAGGGTAGCGTTGCAGAGCAGTCTGAGGCTTACTCAGGGGAGGTGGTGTGGGCTAGTAATCGCCATTTGCAGTTGCACAGAAATAACACTCAATAATTGATTGTCCAGTCTGTACTTTGCTTTATAAAAGTAAGAGTACATTTATTAAACACACACACTACTCAATACTATGCACCAATTTACAAATATACATAACCTGTTGGAATTACTTTGTGACATTTCATAACATCTCCACCCCTCCCGCATGGGGGTGGGGTCTAGTACCACCACTCCCATGTATGCACATCAACTTGCCCCCAATGCAGTTAGTTGAACATAACCTGGAGTGAGGGCCATGCGCACTGGCACCATCCCAGTGGCGACCCACCCCATTACCTCAACAAGCATTAAAAAGGGGTAAACCTGCCTTGGTGACACATGACCCTCACTGAGCATCTCCTACTGACCATCAAGTAAGCACCTCTATATCTTAAGGGCTAGCAGTCTGGGGTCTTCACCTAAGCGCAGCAGCAAGAATCCATGTTTACGCATACTTTAGAATGACAGTACTCATCACCTTAGTTGATCATTTGAATGCATTGCAATTACAGCCTCTAAAGGTTTCACATATGAAATCACAGGATTATGCATATACAGCCAGACACCCTAGCAGGACTGTCTGGCAACATAACCCTACTTGGCTTATGACATCACCTTACACCAGCACATCACATTAAACAAATGAATTTCAGTCCCTCTGAAAGAAATAACCATTAGTAAATGCATTTTGGTGCAGTTACACCACTTCACCTCCAGGGGAAGACCTTCTCCAAACATCCCCAACTCAGCCTTTCACTCCATGATGCACTTCGTAGTACACCCTCAGCTGTAGAACATAAGTTCCAGCCCAGAAGATGATAAATGCTGACTGAGCCCTTGAGGGGTTAATCTTTCAGATGCCCCATGAAACTTATGGGGGGACTGTTCTCCTTTATGCTGGGGGAGGCTGCGGTGCTCCGGCAGCCCCCCCTGCGCTTCTTTCCACACATGAGGGTGACCCCCTCCTCTGGGGGCCACCAGGCGCCAAAAGCGATGTTCTCCCCATGCCTTGCAAGGCATTATGGGGCACTTCGAGCCCCATAATGCCTTGCCTCGCTGTGCTGGGGAGAGCCTCGCTGGTGGTGCTGGCTGCTTCGCCGCTTCTTCTCCCTCCGGTGGGGGGCCCAGTCCCACCCGGACCCCCAGGTGATGTTCGGCGGCTCGGGGAGCCCACCCCGGCCGCTCCTTCTGGTTTCTGGGGTCCGGTCCCACCCGGGCCCCTCGCACCTTCTGCCTTCCTGTTCGGGGTCCTGGTTCCCCCCGGGACCCCCGCCTGCCTCCGTGATGGAGGGCAGCCCGGGGAGCCCACCCCCGGCTGCCCCCGCCGGCTTCCCGCTCAGCCAGCACCCTCGCGTCTCTTCTCGTCTGCCCGCTCCAGCGGGCAGACACGCAGCCTCCTCCATGGAGCGGTTCTTCGGGGGGAGTGCGACGGCATTTCCCCCAACCTTCTCCCAACTAGGGGGCCCGGGGATAGGGTCCCGGGCCCCCAAACATCTTCGGGGGGGGCGCGACGGCGCTCCCCCTCGCTCCACATCGGTGGGGGCCAGGGTGGGCTCCTGGCCCCCTGCCTAGGGTCACCTTCACGGGGAGCGCGACGGCGCTCCCCATCCTCATTTTTCGGCGGGGGCCAGGGTGGGCTCCTGGCACCCCACGGGGGTACATTCACGGGGTGCACGACGGCGCATCCTGACTTTCCTTCCTTGGGGGGCAGCTCCCAGGACCTGACCCACCCCGGGGGCAGTTTCCAGACCGGCGGCGGAGCCCCACGTGCTTCGTTGTCGGTCCCATCAAAGGTCAAAGGTCGTGTACCTTCTGGGTGGCATATCTCAGCCCCCAGGGGTCAAATCTCCTCCATTTTCGCGTCCTCTTGCTCCTGGTGGCGCCCCCAGCCACTGGGAGCACTCTCCCTCGCCCTCCGGGTCTCCAAGAGGGTGCCTTCTGCAGGTAACGGTCTTCATTGGCTCCCTGTGCCAGCCTTTCGCCTGGCTCTTCTTCTGGGCCTCTCTTCTCCCTGCGCAGAGGCCACTGCTCCTGCGCACCGGTCCTGAACTCTTCTTCTGGTGCTGTTAGGGTCCTGAGGGCAGTCAGGGGGTCTCTCCTTCCAACTGCCCATTGTGCCAGGCTCCAGCACCTTCAGCCTCAGCAGACCACACCCCAGAGAGCTTCTCTTCCTGTGCAAGCACTTTTTAAAAGTGGAGTAGGGGGCTGGCAGGAAGTCTCTGTTGGTCCTATCAAACAGCGACACATCACGTCCCTGCCCCTGCTCCCTCCTTCTTGTCCAGCCTCTGGGCTTGTTCAAAATGGCGTCGTCCAGGGTTTCTGGCCACATGTCTCTGAAGCCTCTTCCCCCACGCTGCCTTCCCTCCTTGGTGCAGCCTGGTGCCTGGCACCCAGCGACAGCGGTTGATGGATTGGCCTGTAGCCCCACCCATCTTCTCTTTGTGGAGGCCCTAGCTTGTGGAAGAAAGGTTATCAATCCATCCAGCTGAGGTCAGCCCTCAGCCTGGGTCTGGTCATGGCTGGCTCAGAGAAATATGGCAGTTCTGGATGACCCAAAAGCAGTACAAATATGACTTTGGACTCTGCAGAATACTTATTTTCACATTCGCTACATTGGACTTAAGTGCGTGTCTGGAATCTGTAGGCCTAACGGAAGTTAATCTAGCCATGGGCCCCACATCCCCATAGGGGAATAATGAAGTGAAAACACAGTAAAACACACTGACTTTCCCTGGCATGTTTCTTTTCAGTCTATAAAGCCTATTCCATGTCACCACCCAATACTGCAAAAGTCCTGCCACACCATTCACTTTGTAGCTGCTCCTGGACTGCGCACGCTAGGAATCTCCCCTGCGCAGCCCGTACACGTGTGCACACGCATGTACACATGTGTCTGCATGTAACCAGCCCGGTGTCCCTTACTCCAGCTGCTGCGCAGTGGCCTGGTCAAGCCAGGGGAACACCAGTAAAATCCCCATGCAGTCTCTTACATCCTGAGTTCACTGTGGGTGAGTCCCAACTTATGAGGCTCCCCTACAGTAAAAGCTCAACAATTAGGTGCTCAAAAAGCGAAAAATCCGGGCGGCCCATAGTGTCAGAACCACCTTCTAACAACATTAAAAACTGAAGGGGCCTAATCAGGGATGAAGACACAACAACTACCCCCGATGATGTGACATGCACCACCTCGATCAGCTAGAACGACATCCAGGACCTTTCGATTTTGGAGCGCCACAATCCTCACAATCTGTAGTTCTTCAGTGATGTTCCCAAGTGCCATAGCTGTCTGATTAGTTACAGCATCTACGACACGTGTCAAACGTCTAATCTTTCGGCTATTCAAAGCAGCCCCAACAAAGAAAAGCAGCCCCAAATTGAAATCAACATATTGCTGCAGCGTAGTATCAGTCTGATCCACTTCATCATGATTTATTGTCCTCTTAAATCTATTTTTGGAAATGTCATTGAACAGTTTGAAATCTCTATGATATGATGCAGGTGCTAAGAACACAGGTGGTAATAGAAAGGACACAAAACATGTTCCTGACCAGCCAAAAACTGCTGTTATTTACTCCAGAAATATTTAAAACCAAAGTACAATCACTTTTCACTACAGGAATTCTGCCAACACTGTTCACACACAAATCTGCACGGGCTCTAGTCACAGCTATAACAAATGGTCCATTGCCCTTAGAAGTTCGAATGTGCGGAAAAACATAGTGTGTAGAAGAGTTTCCTTTACGATACTCGTCCATCTCCCATATAGTTCCTTTAGCCTGCGGATCACCTTCATCATCAGGATAGCACACTTTATTCAGCTGATAGTTCAATCTTCCCACACCATAATCAATGAAATTAGCAACCTGGGTGGCCCAGAGTAGTGCAAACCAGGCCCTACAAGAACCATTGTGTGAGAATAGCAAAGGAATAAAAGGTGTTCCTCCTTTTTTCTGATGAGCTGGCATCATTCCACTCACCCAACAGTTGGTAATGTTCATAGCATTATGTGTGTGGTGTAACATCTGGATAAACGTGTTGTTCAGAGAGGACTGTCGATGCTTCTGCTCATGATAAGGGAGAGTAAAGTAGTGGTGCTCAATAGGTGCTGGAGTAGTGGCAGTCAAAATTCGTCGAGCAGGAGCCACTTCCTCTACAACCCAAGCAATTACTGCCATAAGGATCACACTGATAGTAAACCCAACAATGCACATAGTCTTCTTGTCGCAGATTCTCGCAGCAGTCAATGTCTCTTTCATAGACATGTTTATCTTGACGTTGAAATAACAAAGCAGATGGAACTCTAAAGTCCTGGGCAGCCGTTGGTTTCTTCTCTGAGTTTGAGACGGGTGTCACTAATAGATTCCCTCCCCCCTTTGCAGCTCAGTTTTTCACTAACCCAGGACGGTTGCTCAACCAGTCTCTTTCAGCAATGCAGTTTCTCTCCGGGGCCGTAGCTGATATCGAGATGTACCAGGGATCGTGTGGTCCGGGAAGACTTCCTCAGATTCCTCAGGTGATATGGCTTGGCCTCTCTCTGTGTCTAGGATGTCTCGATGGTCGGCAAGTGCAGCAGGTTCCACCAGGGCAGATGGCACCTTTTTACAGTGCGTGGAGTGAACCCAGTTCTTCCGATTGGTCACTCGGACTGCAGTTCTTGTTGCCAAGAGCACCTGCTCAGGACCGCGCCATCTGCTCTCCAAGCTATTTGACCTCTGGAAGACTTTGACCATTACATGGTCTCCAGGTCGCAATCCATGGCCTTCACCTTCCGATCTGTCGGGAACAGCTTTGCGAACCTGTTGATGAATGGAAAGCAGGCTATCAGTCAACTGTGATAGATAGTCACTCATCAAAATACAAGGTACATCATGTATGGGGCATGGCTTAGGAATCCCCCAAATATTCATAGGCCTCCCAAATACCACCTCATACGGTGTAAGGCTAGATCGTGTATGCGGTACTGATCTAATGGACAGCAATGCCAAGGGTAGTGCATCTGGCCATTTCAGAGATGTGGAAGCCTGAATCTTAGCTAATTTAAGCTTAAGGGTAGCATATCGTTCCACTGGTCCTGCTGATTGTGGGTGGAAGGCAGCATGAAACTTCTGCTTAATCCCCAATCCTTTCAAGACATACTCAACAACTTGCCCAATAAAATGGGGTCCGTTATCACTCCACAAATGTTTGCAAACACCAAATCTAGGGAAGAATTCCTTTAGAAGCACCTTCACTGTAGTAAGAGCTGTATTATCTTTCAAAGGGTATGCTTCTATCCACTTACTAAAGGCACATACCACTACTAGAACATACTTTAAATTATTACAGCGTTCAAGCTGGATGTAATCCATCTGAAGAACCTCAAATGGTGCAGTTGGTGTAGCAAACCCTCCTGTTGGAGTTCGTGTCCCTTTTCCAGGATTGTACTGGAGACAAATCAAGCAGGGCTGCACTATCTTTTTAGCCGTGCCAGCAATTTCTGAATGATCCCAATCTTGCGCAAGCAACTTCGTTATTGAGGATGCTCCAACATTTGCTGGCCCATGTGCCATATGAATCATAGGATGTAAATAGGCTGTGGGTAGTCTCCACTTAGTCATGTCTTTATTTCTCCAACAGCCCTCATCATCTAATGTTCCCTCCGTGGACCATTGTTCAAGCTCTTCTGTAGAGGCAGATCGCTGCATACCTAGCACTTCTTGCCTAGCATCATGCCAACGTTCAGCCTGTGACTTCACCACGTACATAGATGTGGTGCTTCACTGCAGTGCAGTTTCGCGGGCTATGCGTTCTGCGAAAGCATTGCCTCACCCTATTTTATCAGTCACTTTCTTGTGTGCGCTACACTTAACAATCGCCATCTTCTTCTGATATGTCAAGGCAGTCAGGAGATTATGCACTAATTCTCCATGCACTATTTGCGCCCCATGTGATGTAAGAAAGCCTCTTTCCTCCAGAGTAACCCAAAATCATGAGCCACTCCAAAAGCATAGCGGCTATCTGTATAGATGTTAACAGACAAGTCAGTACTAAGCTCACACGCTCTTGTTAGTGCTATGACTCAGCTGCCTGAGCTGACTTCTGTGGAATGCGAGCTGTCTCAACTACCGTCTGAAGCGTTGTGATTGCATATGCAGCTGATGTTGTGCCATATGGTAGTCGCAAACAAGACCCATTAACCCATAATTCTCCATCAACATTTGAAAGGGGCGTATCTTGTAGGTCAACATGACCCTTTGTCTGTTCCTCAGTAAGGAATATGCAATCATGAAGCTCTTGTGACTGGGATTGAGCTGCAGGATACGGCAACAAAGTGGCAGGATTAAGAGGTAACCTGCTGTCTACAATATTGCAATTTCTTCCAAGAAACCTTGTGATGGTGTGATGCAAGAAATTAAAGCAATGACAGTGTTCCTTCTTCACACTGTTCAGAGGTATCAGCTGCCAACAAGATATCATCGACGTATTGTATGAGAGCCCAGGGAAAGCATCAAGCTGTCGTTTTAACGCTTGGCTGTAAATAGTGGGACTCTCTGTATACCCCTGTGGAGCTCTACAAAATCTGAAGTATCGATTATTCAAAGTGAAACCGAACAAATATCGGCTATCAGGATGAATAGGGATCGAAAAGAAAGCATTCTTCAAATCAATCACAGAAAATGTAGTCACAGTCGGAGGAACCATGGTAAGGAGTGTCGCGATGACAGAGACTACCGGGTATTGGGGCACTATGATCTTATTAACCTCTCGCAAATCAATGATAAACCTGTAGATTTTAGTATCAGTATCTTTCTTCAAAATGGGAAGGATAGGACTATTGCAAATATTGTTAGGGACTTCTTCCACAACTCCTACTTCAATCAGATCTTGAACAATACGTATTAGTGCTTCTTCGCCTTTTCGAGAATTTTTTTATTGAGGTAATCGAGGTAATGAAGCACCTTCCCTCACTTGAATATGAACTGGTGGGATAACCATTTGTCCCACATCAGTATCCGATGTAGCCCATTAAGTACTAGGAAGTGATGCCAAAGCAAAATCTTCTCTAATGAGATAGGACTTCTCAACCATGGGATAGTTATCATTCAAAATAACACGTACGCCTTCTGGTGAACAACGTATCGTAGCCCGGAAATGCTTGAGCATATCAAGACCCACAATATTGTCCAGCGATCGGATAATCAGATATTTGATATTGGTTGCGTCTATCAAAAGTATTGAAATATTCTGAGTATGCTCAACAGCCTCAAACCTAGTGCGACCATCCATACCTCCCTTATATCCTGAATTCCCTGGACGGCTTCTCATTTGTCCTCGACCACGCTGATACTGCTGAGTACACAATTGTGGACAGTCAGCAGCCCAATGTCCAATCTCCTTACAATAAGCGCACTGATCAGAAGACAAAGTAGCTTGGGGGAAAGAGGGTGCGCCAGGGCGATACATTGCACGTCCGTCTCTGCCACCACCTCTATAGGATGGACCATAAACCTGAGCTAACATAACCTTTGTTTTTAAATCCTTAACCTTTTTATCCTCGTTGCCCTTAGATTCCAACTCCTGACGTTCATAATACTGAGCCATAGTCATGAGAGAGACTGGGGAAGACGTAGTCCATGAACTCTCACTGGCCTTTAGGCGACTAGCTATTCCTGGCAACATGTTTGTGACAAATTTATCGACAAACAGATGGCCACTAAAGTTTTGGAATGTCTCCTCAAAACGCGTAAAGAAATCAGAGACCGATTTGTCTGCTGCCTTTTGCTTACAGGACGCTAACATAGGCCAATCTATCTTTTTAGGAGGAATAATAGTTTTCAATTTAACTATTATAGCTCTTGGAAGGTCTAAAATGTCTTGCTGCGGTTTCTGTGCTGGTTCCCTCTCTGCATCTATCCTCTCTAGTGTCTTCCAAATATCTCCAAAAGCTGCATGATCATCTACTTTACGAATAGACCTCCACATATCAGGGGGTAGGATAAGCCCAAAAAACGTATCAATATCAGACAAAGTCATGGTACAAGAACTAATAGCTCCTTCAATTTCTTCATAAAAAGCAGCCGGATTTTTCCGCGGATCAGGCAAAGCAGCTTTAAGAGCCATGACATCCGCTCTACTCCAAGGAGTATAGACCCAATTATAAATAAAATATCCCTTCGCATCAGTTGAATTTGTATCGTCATCCGTTCCTGCACCCTAGGAGGGACATACAAAGGCACAGCTTCACGCATTGGTTTCCCATGAACTACAATATCCTTATCTGTCCCTGGATCGTCATCCTGCGGCACGGAAGTCTGAACTGTTTGCTCAGTTGTAGCAGCTGCCTTTTTCTCATCTCGCAAACTGAATGCATCAGTTCGCAGTTTAACCACACGTCTAATTAAGACAGCCACCTGGGAAGGGAGAAAAAGACAGTCACTCAACTGTTTATGATCATTTTTTATATCAACAGGCTCTAATTCAGTGGAATGTTTCCTGAACCTTTCAATTACTTCTGCAGTGAACAACTCTGTAAAATATAACTGCTCTTTCTCCGGCCATTCCTGAATTTCCTCTAGAAGATCTGGAGCAGAAGTGTCACCACGAGCTGCTTTACGAGCAGCAGATCTAAGAGCGGCTGCACGGTCAGTAGGCAAAATTGAGAGAGTCTGTCGTTTTGCATCTAATGCTGTGCCTTTCTGACCTGAGAGAGATTTGTCATCATCAAAATCAATCTCAGGAGCAGAGGGAAAAGTGTAAGGAGGCGGAGAACGATCTAATAAAAGTGAATCGTCCTGTGGTTTATTAAGTAGAGGATAAAGGGGGCGCCGGACAGGGTATTGGCCATTTACCTGTAAACAACGCTCCCTATCCTCTTTCTCTTTTATTTCCTTCATTTCTTTGTTTTTCATCTCCAGCGCTTTTGCATAGATATTTTTGCGTTGTTCTTTTTCTACTAAAGCTTGCACTCTTCTCACTCGTTCACGCACTTCTTTCGCCCACATTCGTACACAGTCAAACATATCTTGTCTACTTTTGCGCTTAAACATACATTGTTCCCCATACTGAATTGTTCTAAGATTGAATGACCCATTTATTGGCCAGCTCAACTCAGAATCCTTGCTAGTGTATTTGTTCCATAATGCACTATACATTATAGAAGAAATACCATATTTAATGTAAATATCTCTATTTGGTGTCCCCTCGGGGGGAGCCGGCTGATTCTGTTCTAGATCCATATTGGTACCTACAAGAAAGCAACACATTCTACGAAGTTTGCTTGAAACAGGCATGCCAAGAATATTGTAGTATATACAATATTATACGTAAAATAGCACTTAACTCAAAGTGTGCCGTTCAAGTTTTCAAAGTTTTCTCATTACCTGCCAATATAAATTGCAATATATATATATACCCAGACAAATCACGTTTTTGGCCATACAAGCACACAAATGTCGACGACTTTACCAAGCACAAATCTCCAGCCTTCCACTGCCAAGTTCTGAATCGACCAAATGGTCTCTACACGGCGAACACCAGAAGGAATCTCAGTCGAGGACCGGCACCACCTGGAGGGTCAGGTCAGGAAGATCGGAAGGGCACCTTGGCTGCCAAGACACGGGTCCCCTCAAGCAGTGATCATCCGTAGCAAGATTCCAATCCTCCATCAAGACCACTCAGTCGGGCATCCGAGTCGCCGATGAGCCCCACAGGTCCGGCGCCAATTTGTAGAAGTAGACCTCAGCGAGGCCTACCGGTGCTAGAGGTTCGCTCTTCTTTGCGGACTAGTCCTCAGACCAATAAATAGAGATTGGCACAGAAGCTGGAATATCAAGAAAACAGTTTATTAAACCTCATGAGGTGGAACTACATCCAAACAAAACCCTCAGGTAGTGTATGAGGTAGTACAAGGAGTAGAAGAACTGTGGGTCTTTTATACTCACATAGGAGCTCAAAAGGAGGCGGCACAAGTACACACAAGAATAGCTATTCACTTACATGGACATACAGAAAATGCTCAGTCAACAAAGTAGGAGGAGAAATGAGTTGCTGACATCAGTTGAAACAGCCTACCAAACCCACACATTTCGGAAAACTAGAGACCCGGGGGAGTCCAGCGAGGTATGGCTTGCGTGGATCCCTCAAATTTTTCCTGCCCAGAATCCCCTGCAAACCATAAATCTAGCTGAAAAAAACAACTTTTTTCCCAAATTTCTGTGTGGGAAAGTTGTGGGATCACCGGACTGACACAAATTTCCTACCACCCAGGGTTCCCCCAGCTCTCCCGATACAAATGGTACCTCACTTGTGAGGGTGGGCCAAGTACCCACGACATGCAAGGGCTAAAAACGTATTGAGGAGACATCAAAATGACCTATAATAAAGGAACCTGATTTTGAAAGGGGGGTCACCTGGGTTTTTGGCCCCTAGCTTGGCGGCCAGCTAGAGAAACCTACCAAACCTACACATTTCTGAAAACTAGACACCGGGGAAGTCCAGCGCGGTATGGCTTGCGTGGATCCTGCAACGGAAAATGCTGGGTGGGTGGAATTTTGTGGATCCACACAGATTCCAGAACTTTCATCACAGAAATGTTGGGAAAATGTTTTTTTTTACATAGTTTGAGGTTTGCAAGGGAATCTGGGTAACAGAACCTAGTGAGAGCCAGACAAGTCACCCCATCCTGAATTTCCCTGGGTGTCTAGTTTTAAAAAATGTATAGGTTTGCTAGGTTTCCCTAGCTGTCGGCAGAGCTAGGGTTAAAAATCTACAGCTGGGGAGGAGCCAAGATGGCGACCGGAGCAGACGCTTGAGCGCCCGGCTCCGTCGGCCCTTGGCCTCGGACTATCATCCTGACTCCTATCCTCGCCGATTTTCGAGGTGCAACGTGTGCGACGACACGCTGACCGCGCCGCCGCTTTCCCGGAGTCTTAGCCCGCCCGGACGCCGGAGTTCTTGGTGCTTTTGTTCTCCGCACTGGACCCCTGCTCTATTGTGGCCTTGGCCGGCCCCCTGGAAGCTCCGCAGTTACCGGACCCGCTAGCATAAACCTGAGCCCCGAGGTCCCGGTCCCACCTCATACCACGGACTGTCGCCGGATGAGCCGGGGGAGGGACGCCCGGACACCTCCTGCACCCCGCACCTGATGGGCTGGAGCTATAGGGTAAGCCCCGGAGCGGCGGGTCTCCTGCCCCGTTCTGTGGACCGCGCTGTGGGAGGCTGCAGACCCCCTTCTTCTTTTGCCTAGTCGACTGCAAAGAGAACCCGAGGGAAGGGCAGCGACTGTTGGCTTTTCCCTGTTGCGGCGCAGACCTGAGGGGAATTGCCTCCTTGCTACGACCCCCCCCCCTGGCCACTGTACCGTTCTGCGGTAAAACATGGCGTTGATTGCCTGCTCGCGGCTGGGGGATGCTACTCCGGTCTCGCCCGCTGCCCGCTTCGCCCTCCCTCTACCAGACACCAGCTCCACAGTGCCGTCCCGGATTGCTACCGATGTGGGGGCGCAGCCTCCGCTGACATTCGGCTCCGTTCTGGCTGCCCTGCGGGACTTTCGTCTACAAATGTGTCTTGGCCTGCAAGCGCTGAGTGAGCGGTTTGACTCCATACTGTCGGCTGCGGGTCGTGAGCACCCCGTTTGTCATCAACAAGGCGTGGGTCTGCCAGTGCTTTTGTCCTCTTGCGGGGCCGCAATGGCTGTTTATGATCGTGTTACACTGGTGCCTGCATCTGGCTTTACCGGCACCCAGGATCAATCGCTCTCCAGCTCAATTGCGGTTACTTTGTCTCCCTGTTCACTGCTGCCTGCTTCGTTGTTGCCTGCCTCACCGTGCCCGCAAGAGTATCCAGCAGAGCGACACCTGACGTCCTCGAGGAACCGTTCATGGTGGCCTACTGCTTCTTTTCTGTGGAACTCCTGTACTTTACATGCCAGATCTGGACTTTATGTGGTGCACAAGGGGACCTCAATAGATGGTCGGCGGCCATTTTGTGACTCTACTTCACCATCTTCTCCCAAGCGGCCATATTGTCTTTGTCTGCACGGGGTGCGGGGCCTTCATGTAGGGGCTGGTGTAATCTTAAGCCCGCGATCGGGCCAGGGCTGAACTGATTTATATTGCCATGGTTTCACGGATGGGCTGGACTGGAACTGGAACTGTTTGCATATGTTGTGCGCACTCGTCGCGGTTTGTCCGCCTTCATTTAAATTGTTGTGACACGTTATCCTCACACGACCGCTTTTGGCGTAGTGGGTTCTCAGTGTGTGGAGGCCATAGCTGGCCGATGGTTTCGGGCGCTCTGGGGTAGCGTAGGCTCCTCCCCACTTACCTCTCTGTTCTCTTATTTTTCTTTACTCTATTCCTACTTTCTCTCTTGTCTATATTTCGGGTTCATTGGGCGACAGGCACTATGCTGGGGGGGGGGCAGGCCGTAGCCTCCGCATTGGTGTAGGGTGGGGGGGTAATTCACTGTTTCTACTTAGTTCTATGGGCCTTTTTCTTTTATGTTTCTGCGCTATACTTGTTTCGATTCGGGGTCCGGGTGTGGGGTGGATTGAGTGGGGGCGGCTCTGGAGGGGTGCATATTTACTCATGTGACTATCCTTTTATATAACTGCATCGCCTCACTGCCTGAGATTTTTCTTCCATGACCGTTTTAATGATGCTGCTGCTCTCCCGTGTGGTGAAGCTATCTTGCGGACTCGAATCTCCTTGGTTCTTATTCTTTACTGATTTTTTCCCTGATAAAATTATTTTGAAAACCTTAAAATTAACCTTCACTTCTCCTTCCCCTGGTGTCAAGGATCTCTCCAGTGTATACCTCATGACTCGTTGCTAATCTTGACCGTGTATGCGCAGGGGATGTAATGTTGGTACCAGTGCTTAACCGTACCGTTGTGGCCTGACGGTTGTAGGCCCGTATTTGTTCTTTTCATATGCACAAATAAAGGTTTTAAAAAAAAAAAAAAAAAAAATCTACAGCTAGGCACTCTGCAAAAAAGGGTCAGTTTTCACTGTAAAAATGTGGTGTGTCCATGTTGCGTTTTGGGACGTTTCCTGTTGCGGGCACTAGACCTACCCACACAAGTGAGGTACCATTTTTATCAGGAGACTTAGGGACACACAGAATTGTAGAGTAACTGTTATTACCTATTGCATTTCTGCCTTCCAAATGTAAGACAGTGTGTAAAAAAGAAGTCACTGAATAATGTCCTATAATTCACATGCTAGTATGGGTACCCACAATTTCGGAGATGTGCAAATAGCTACTGTTTCTCAACTCTATATTTTGTTCCCATTTCAGAAATACATAGGTGTCTTTCATACCGATTTTTCACTGTTTATATTTTCCCATATGAATTGCTATATACCCGGGACACAATAAAAACCATTGTAAGACGCTGCACAATTATTGGCTCTGGGTTCCTCGGGTTCTTGGTGAACCTACAAGTCATACATATCCCCACAACCAGAAGGGTCTAGCGGATGTAACGGTATATTACTTTAAAAAAACTGTTATACTTAAAAGAAGTTACAGGTGAAAACGTTGGCACAAATGGCTGTTTTTTCCAACTAATTTTCTATTTTTCCTATTTTCTACTGTTAGTTTCTCTAAAAAAAAAAACCTTGGAGGATCTACACAAATGACCCCTTGCTGAATTTACAGTTGTGTCTACATTTCTGAAATGTATAGCTTTCCAGGATCCTTTATTGCTTTCATACCAATTTCTACCACTAACTAAAAGGAGGTTGAAAGCACAAAAATTGCAAAAATAGGCTATGTCCCAGTAAAATGACAAAACTATGCAAAACATTTTGGTTTTCTGACAAAAGTCTGCCAAGCCCTGAAAGCTGGGAAGATGGTGATTTCAGTCCACAAACACTTTGTTAATACCATTTACAGGGAAAAAAACAGACGCTTTCATCTGCAGCAAATTCCCCCCATTTTTCCAAACAAAATGTAGCTGTATTTTGGCTAATTTCTGGGTCCCCTTTAGGGAAATCAACAAACCCTGTGTACCTTTAAAATCCCCATGATGTTGGAAGAAAAGGACGCAAATTTGGCATGGATACCTTATGTGGTCAAGAGTTACAGGCGCCTAAGCGCAAACTACCCCAAATAGACAAAAAAAGGCTTTGCACAGGACGGGGGGGGGGGGTGGGGGGGGGGGGAGGCCTACCAGCGAAAGGGTTAACACATTCAAATGTTACATGATACCCTTATACTCAGAGTGTATGCACTCATTGGTGGATTTAGTTAAGAAATATTTAATATTATGCCCAACAGCTGTTTAAAAAACAAATGTTGGCAGTTTAGCAGGAGACAGAGTAGCAAAAGACAGCGTGCAAGCAGGGAAAAAAAGACTATAATTTCTCATAAAGCACTGACTGGGTTATCTTTTGACGGACTCTGCCACAGTGCATGTGAAAACAACCAAATATCTCCACATGAAGATATTGAAATTAAGCTACTGTACATTTAATATTACTGAGAATATTAAGCAACATGTTCAATGTTTAAAATAAATTATAGGTCCCACTGCCCAGCAAGCTCCCTTCCAGCGGAAACCTTGTTCCATGTGTTCTAACCTATCAATCAATCAATCAGGGATTTGTGAAGCACACTTTTCACCCATGAGGGTCTCAAGGTGCTGAGGGGGGATATCGGGCAGCTCCGAGTCACTCGAAAAGCCAGGTCTTGAGGCTCTTCCTGAATGCTTGCAGTGTGGGGGTTCGTCGGATGCTGAGGGGGAGTTTGTTCCAGGTCTTTGCTGCGATGTAGGAGAAGGATCTTCCTACCATTTTGGCTCTCTTGAAGCGAAGGGTTTCGGCCAGGGCGAGGTCAGCGGAGCAGAGGTTTCTCTTGGGGGCGTGAAAGGAGATTCTTTTGTTGAGGTATTGGGGTCCGGTGTAGTGGAGGGATTTGAAGGCATGAGTCAATCAATCAATCAGTTAATTTGTAAAGCGCACTACTTACCCGTAAGGGTTTCAAGGCGCTGGGGGGGGTGCTGCTGCTACTGGTCGAAAAGCCAGGTCTTGAGTTGTCTCTTAAAGGTCAGCAGGTCTTCGGTTTGTCGTAGGTAGAGGGGGAGGGTGTTCCAGGTCTTGGCGGCGTGGTGGGAGAAGGACCTGCCTCCGGAAGTGGTTCTACGGATGCGCGGGACCATGGCCAGGGCGTGGTCAGCGGAGCGGAGTATCCTGTTGGGTACGTAGAAGGAGAGTCAACTGTTTTGTGGAGTGCCTTGTGTGTGTGGATCAGGAGCTTGGAGGAGATTCTTCTGTCGACGGGGAGCCAATGCAAGTTCCTTAGGTGGGGGGTGATGTGGTTGCGGCGCGGGACGTCGAGGATCAGGCATGCAGAGGCATTCTGGATTCTCTGTAGTCTGTTGATGAGCTAGGACGAGGCTCCGGCGTAGAGGGCGTTTCCGTAGTCGAGTCTGCTGCTGACTAGGGCCTGGGTGACTGTTTTCCTCGTGTTTGTCGGGATCCATCTGTAGATCTTGCAGAGCATGCGGAGGGTGTTGAAGCAGGTGGAGGAGACTGCGTTGACTTGTTTGGTCACTCCTAGGTTGCGTGCGTGGTCGGTAGGGCCCAGGGGGGTCCCCAGTGATGTGGGCCACCATGAGTCGTCCCATGCTGAGGGGTTGGACCCGAGGATGAGGATCTCTGTCTTGTCTGAGTTCAGCTTAAGTCGGCTTTCCTTCATCCAGTCGGCGACGGCCTTCATTCCCTGGTGGAAGTTGGATTTGGCGGTGAGAGGGTCCTTGGTGAGGGAGAGGATCAGCTGTGTGTCGTCGGCGTAGGAGGTTATGTTGAGGTCGTGCTGTTGGGCGATGCGTGCTAGTGGTGCCATGTAGACGTTGAACAGCGTCTGGCTGAGGGAGGATCCCTGTGGGACGCCGCAGATGATCTCGGAGGCCTCGGACCGGAATGGGGGGAGGCGGACTCTCTGAGTTCTGCCGGAGAGGAAGGAGGTGGTCCAGTCCAAGGCCTTCTCCCAGATCCCTGCGTCTTGGAAGCGCGTGCGTAGTGTGTGGTGGCAGACGGTGTCGAAGGCGGCGGAGAGATCCAGGAGGATGAGGGCCGCCGTCTCGCCGTTTGTCTGAGCAGCTTGAAGGTCACTCTCTTTTCGACGGGGAGCCAGTGGAGGTCTCGTAGAAGCTGGGTGATGTGGTCTTGTCGCAGGATGCAGAGAACGAGTCTGGCGCGGCATTCTGGATGGTCTGGAGTTTGTGGAGTAGAGATTTATTGATTCCGGTGAAGGGTACGTTCCTGTAGTCCAATCTGCTGGTAATGAGTGTGTGTTTGTTACGGTCTTTCTGGATTCGGGGGGATCCACTTGAAGGTCTTGCTGAGTATGCGGAGGGTGTTGAACCTATGGCTATTTTGTATCTTAAGTGTTACAACAAGAGCTCTAAGTACCAACAGGACTCTTCGAAAAGAAGTGATTCAGTCTAAAGGAACACGTGCAACAGTACGTATTCAAAGGCATTAAACAGTCCCTCTCTGTTCACTTACTTAGCATACGCCATACATTAAGGAACACTTCTCTGGGTAACCAAAGTAGATTTCTCTCCGCCAAAAAGTGCTTCAACACCTCATAGGGGTAGCAAGCACTATGTAAATGCAAACCCTTCTCTCTTCTATCCCGCCACTATCCTTTTTCAATACAAATAACAAACTTGCATGTCCACCAATCAAAAATAATTTCATATTTCCTATACTTATTTACCTACTAACCCTGTTTGGGTTCCAGAGTAGCATGCTACCTGCCAAAAAAGTGCTTCATCTCCTCATCCGTGGTAGTAAGCACTATATAAATGCAATTACAATTTAAAGTGAGAGCCTATACTGTGTGACACTGGTGGTTAGTCTGGCCATGGTTTGGCCTCACTCTGCCTCAAGTATCTGAACCAGAGGATTCTGAACCACCAAGGTAGCTTTCCATGGGCAAATATAACCCATATTTAGGCAAGTTCCCCTCATCTCTCAGAAAGTTATTAGTATGGTAAAAAGTGGCTATCTTCTTAACCTAACTTTATTGCAAGGACTTAATTACTCTTTTAATTTACAGTTATACAGTTACTCAAATGATTACAGGCAAACTCCTAAAATGTCACAGAGAGGCACACTGTAAATTTCGAAACACCACACATAAACTGGAAACTTGTTTTGCTAAACTGCATTCCCAATTTAGTTAATTCGAGGTATACTGTCCGGTGCAATCAACCATGTATTGAGCAAGAGAAAAACCTTCTTACTTACAATGAGCCAACCCAATGATCTTGCCCGGATTAAATCACACCTAGGATCAGATCATTGCGACACGCTCATTTTTCGAAAAATCAGTCTGCGTGTGGCATCAGTCTCAGAAGCCCCGGACTATAAATCCTCTTCTACTGCGCAAGCGCATCACACCCCCGCACGCCGTCTGACGCGATGACGTCACGATTCGCAGCACAACATGAGTGTAGTGTATGTCGGGCCCTCTTTAAGCCGGTATCGGATGTTTATGTGTAGATAGAGCGGTTCCAGCGGCGCTCTGACGTCACCGAGACGCGCCTAGTTACCGGGACTTCAGGAAGATGCCGAAGGTGGTGTCACGTTCAGTGGTGTGCTCGGACACCCGGGACCGGGAGGAGTACGACGATGGCGAGAAGCCGCTGCACGTCTATTACTGTCTGTGCGGGCAGATGGTGCTGGTTCTGGGTGAGTGTGGACGCCGGGCTGCAGCCTCGGGGTCTCTTGTAGGGATGCCAGGGCACCTTGGTAGGGGAGACACGTTGAAATGTGGGAGGCCAGTGTATAAACGCAGGCTCGGCATCACAGAGGCCACCCACTGACCCCCGGAACACAGAGATGCAGAGTAGATCACGGTTAGACGGTAATGTAGCCCACGTCGTCTGTAATGCTTTCAGCTAGTCCAAAATCTTTAGCCAATATCATTTGTTTACACAATACCTGCTTTAGGCTTCTAACCAGAGACGTGGAGCTAATAGTTGAAGAAAGATTGTGCTTAAAAAGCAAAAAGTGGATAACTTTGGGACGTTTAAACTAGAGTACTTGGCCACCATGCAGTGACCACAGCTTTTATATCTTGTGTTCATCGTACTTGTGTGTGGATGCTGGAGCGGGTAGTCCAAAATTTTGTATACAAAATAATATTGTTTGCATTTAATTTTTATATATATATATGTAAAGTCTCCTGTTTGGTGAAACACGGTTATCAAAAGATCCATCATTTTTCACCCTTTACAGTGGTAAACCAAGGTGATGAGGTTTTGAATAGGGAAATTACCAGGTAATTACCGCTGGATCAGGGGTGCTTTTTGTCACAATGTATGTCTCTGCTCAGCTTCAGAATGGCTTAATCCATGCACTGTTCTCTGGTTGTGTAACGCTATCACTGTATTTGCTACTTAGAACATAGTAGTCCTGTTATCTTGCCTGGGTTTCTGTAGAGCCCTATTGCGATAGTCTTGCAGTACAGTTGAAATTTGTGTCCATTCACGCCACTGGTCAGGGGGGGTGCTCTTGTTACAGCAGTAGACTGCAACTCTCTAACTTTTGCTGAGGGAAGCCTTACACCACTCAGTGTATCATGCCATCAGCACACACCTAAGGGCTCTTCGCCCTTAGCAGCACATGATTATCATGGCATACGGCGATTGTTGGCGTGCTTGTGTGTTCGCCTCAAGCCACAGTCAGTAGCTGCTAGTTTGCTGGTGAGTGGCAAAGGCAGAGGTATTGTTTATGTGCTCATCAGAGCATGTGTGCTTGTCCTTGTCAACCTCTGCGAGTGGTGGATGTATGGTTGTCATTGGGGATTAGATGGGGGTGCATCCCTGGTATTACAACTATGTAATGTGGTTATCTTGACTTACTCTGCGTTCTGGTGACCACCAACCACTGAAATAATGATGTTATTGGCATATAGTGGTAATCAAAGTACTCATTGGCATAATCATGGCCATGTCAATATGCCGTGAAATATTGTCTTTGGCATATTGTGGTCCAAAGTATAATAGCGCCAATGACATTTTTTTAGACTTACTTGACGTATCGTGCTCTCCTTGGCATTATGGTAGGCCATCCTGTCTTAAAGGTGGCCTTGACATATTGTGCCACCTTAGTATTATGGTGGCCATTCATACAGATCCCTTAGCACACAAAATTCATAGCATCACAGTATTCTTAGTGTAATAATTCAATACACAATCTGTGGAGTACTTGAGGCAACCGGCCTGCATTATCAAAATATATACACGTTGTCGATGTATGTTAGAAATATCCACTGCATCATACTCCTATAGAGAGATAATACCCACGCCGGAGAACCACGTGGGTCGGAATTAACACCGCACGATAATATATACTGATAGAAGCCGATTCAGCCTTGAAAAAGTCGCATGTAAAATTTTTGAAGGCGACGAAACACGTGTTGGCATTTGGCATTGGCTTTCCAATTGAATCACAGTTCGTGATATTAAAAGAAGGACCTAGAGGAAAACTAAAGAACAAAGCTTCGCATCATTATTTTGAACAGATTGTATATTGAATTATTACACTAAGAATACTGTGATGCTATGAATTTTGTGTGCTAAGGGATCTGCGTGAATTTGTGTACTGTAGTCTAGGCCACAGAATAATTAGAAGAGTTGGGTGGTTCTCTTCCCCCTTTTAAGCACCATACTAAATACCAATACCTAATAAATAATTTAGTGAATTTTTCCAGGAGCGCTGCCCCTATTAACCAATACCACTACCTTTGCGATTGTCTATTATGGTGGCCATCCTTGCAAAATGATGACATCTCATGAGTAGTATAGTTACTCCTACCATGATGAGGAGTACACCATCTTAAGCTTCTATGGACTAATATTTTAATACACTTCTACTACTCACCACAAACTAATGTGAAATTAACTAATGAATAACACGCACATATTGCAATTTTTCATTATAAAAAAAATAGCCAACATTCCTAAGCCTTCTGTGACAGACTAAGTTTGCTCTTACAGTTTCTATGTCAGTTATGGTTATTAGTATTCGGTGTATACTGTATGTAAAATTAGAAACTTGGTCAGTTTGGTACTGAGATCCAGGATCAATTATTGCTGTTTATCAATCTGGAAAGGGTTCTAAAACAATTTTAAATAATATTAGGTCGATCATTCTACAGAAAGAAAGACAATTTACAAACAGAGGAAGCTCACGGTTGCCAATCTACCCAGGATGGGCGTTCCAGCAAATTCACCCCAATAGCAGATCCTTGAATGCTCATAGGGATCGCAAAGAGCCCCAGAGCTGCATACACTAATCTACAGGCCTATGTCAATGCGATAGTCATGTAAGTATCATTATTCTAGCATTAGAATAAAAAAGTAACAAGAGTACAGCTTTTGTGGAAGAATAGCTATGAGAAAATCAGCTCCATGAAAAAGATAATTGCCTCAAAGCAAAGTTTTATTTTTATTTTTTATAATAGCACCCACACGAAGTCCAAGACATCTGAAACAACGTAGAGAGATAGCATTGCACAATGACATGATTGGTGAAAAACAAACATTGCATATTACCACAAGCATCTCATATCCGCCATCGGGCATGATAGTGAAGGGGTGATGATTTGGGTCACATTTGCAGCTGCAGGAACTGAATGCCTCACAGTCATTAAGTCCATCATGAATTCCTCACTATACCACTACATTCTATAGGAAAATGTGAGACCGTCCTCCAACTGCCAGAGCTCAGTCAAAAGTGCATCATGCCACAGGACAAGGATCCTATATAAACCTGTAAATATATAAGTGCATGTCTGAAAACAAAGGAATACAAATTTTGGAATAACAAAGTCTAGATCTCAGCCCAGTTGTGATTCTGTCCATAAAAAACCACATTCAAAGTTCACTGTGCCAAAGCAGTTTTATAATGAGCAGAGGGTCAGAATTCCTCCAGGTGAAGTGAGTTATTGCTAAGCTCATGCAAAAACATTTTACTTTGTTATTACTGGTTCTGATCCTACGGGTTCTAGCCTGCTGTTTTTCCAAGGCTATCCTGCTCTTTTTCAACTAATTTCTGCTGCTACTTGGATATTGTGTTATTGTGCTGTTCTGGCTAGTGT
Source organism: Triturus cristatus (assembly GCF_964204655.1). NCBI lineage: Eukaryota > Metazoa > Chordata > Amphibia > Caudata > Salamandridae > Triturus > Triturus cristatus. Next base: position 1,044,892,513 of record NC_140588.1, read on the forward strand.
CATTGCTAATGCAGTTTTGCTGTCTACCTGTACTTCTTGAACAACCTCCCGTGCCACAGCACGCCCCTCTCCCTGTCAGCTCTTCCCAGCGCTATTTATGGAGGCTGATGCATGGCCACGCTGCAGACGTGCCAAAGGCAAGTCCATCTGCGCCCAGCCTGCTCCCAGCACCTGAAAGCCTGTGCCTACTTCCGCCCGCCACTAGTACAGAGAGGAGATCCTCGTGCTCAACATCCTCACCTCAAATAGGTCATGTTGCTGCGCCTCACCACGCTCCTCTAAAGGACTTTTCACCTGCCACAACTGACAGTTCTCCTGCAACATCAGTATCTCACCACGATTGAATACCGTTACACTGTCACCCAAGACTGCCCCTACCTGTTTCGCTGTCTCCTACTCAATGTCTGTTCCCTCAGAAAATACGTCACAGAAGTATGAGACACCATTGCCTCCCTCGGCCCAGATATACCCTTCCTTATGGAGACCTGGCTCAACACTTCCTTAGCGCCCCAAGCATAAGATAGACTTCCTACCATCCATGAGGTGCCCATATATCAGAACGACACCCAAAGGAATCCAAAAGCCACCTGGCTTGCTGCGGGGATGTTTCCAAGTCCCTGGTTCGGTGGAAAGAAGACTGTTTACAACATATACTTTTATTTATTTATATACAGCAAACACCGTCCCTGTGTCCTCCTCCGAGTGTGTCTGCACACTGCGCTGCTGGGAGCTACATGCTGCATGTGCTGCCCCCAAACCATATCCAGCAGAACTTGGGCTTTTTATTAATATAGGATCCATGCTTCCTTCTTTACCTTTGTGGCCTTAAATGTCTCCTTAACTTTTAAAACATTACTATAGCGCTGTATTGGTTTTCTTTTGCCTTTCTGTGCCCTTTAGTGACACACACATGCATTATGTTTCAATTAAATGCATTTGCTTTCATTTTCCTGAGTGACAACAGGCCTTCGTGATACTTTAAAACATATACTTTAAATAACAGTAAACACCGTTCCTCTATCCTCCCTCGGTGTGTGTCTGCACACTGCGCTGCTGGGAGATACAGGAGGACACAGCCCCCACCCCTTATCCAGCAGAACTCTTGCTTTTTAGGTCCAGCCTAGCGTAGCACGCAAGCGCTGCTTATTAGGTCGAGCCTAGCGCAGCGCGCAAGCGTTGCTTAGGAGATGACCTCTTGGAATTGGTCTTTACTTTTTAGAAAACTCGCGCATGTACTGCATTGTTTCCAATGAGCACTCCTGCATGTACGCCATCCACCTTTGCGCGAGCGAGCTGCGGCGCCATCTGTTTCCAATTATCGCGTCCGCGCTTGTTGACATTTGCCTGTCTCGCGGTCACGTTAATTGGAAACCGATGTCGGTCGCGTTCACTGATAATTCTCATTGCCTTGCCTGTCGCGTGGTCCTTTTACTTTTGTGCTGTGCAGATTTTCAGGCTCTGAAGGTTTTTGCACCTCGGCTATTTTCTCAGCCAGTCTTGCAAGCCAAATCCTCTTGTGTGGTGCAAACCCCCCTAATTCCACTGGAGGGCGTCTGCCTTGATCGGTATGTAGATTCGCTCACTGCATTTTGGGGCTGAATATAAAATATTTTCCAGTGCTATTTTGCCTTTTGAGTTCGTCACTGCTCCTCGGGACTGGCCTTGTTTCTGGGCGGTTACCCTGAATGCCTGTTGTAAGATGGCGTCCTTCCCTGACTGAACTGCAGTCTGCCACTCTCGCTTTGAAGTTTAAGAATCCCTGCTCACGGACTACTGCTTTAAACATCTTGTCTGGGTTAGCAGTTTCATTGCCTCATTACCAAACTTTTCTGAGAGATTTACAAACCTCTTATAGTACCTGAAACACGGGGGACGTGAAAAAGGCCATGTTGCAATCCCAACAGGAGTTAAAAAAGGCTCTGTGGGCAGACCGTGCCCTGCAGCAGCCTGTCTCCACTCCAAGCCCTAGATGTCAGCAAAATTCTTAACCTAACAGGGCCTGCGTGTGACAAATTTCGTGTTGCGTCCAAAACTGCGTGCACAAATGCAATGTTAAATATGACCGAGACGTACCAGGGAAGAAGCGTTCGCACTAAAGTGTATCATGATGTCAGAGGTGTGTCACATGACTGGCTTCAGCCTCTGCTGTAGCTGTCGGATGACTCCCAGCATCAGCTGAAGAGGAAGAAGCCACTTACACATGTGTGAGATGAGCAATCTTCTCGTTTTGGTAATATTTCGAGGCGAGGTCACTCTCATGCTCCACTAAGTAACAACCACCTCCTGTGTCCTGCTAGAACACACATTTGGTGTAATGTAGTTCAGTAGGCGGATTCAGAAGTCACTAAAACAATTCTGCGCGGTTTCTTCCTTTTCGGTCTCTTCTAAATCAATAGTTGCTATTTCTCACACTCTTTTATTCTCACCTTCCCCTCTCTTTTTTTTCTCATTCCCCCGTCTGTCTCCTCTCTTCCTCGCTCAACCATTCTCTGTCCTCTTCCCCTTTTCTTCCCTCTCTTGCTCCAAGCCTGCCTCGCTCTCTTCTCTTTTCTCTCTTCAATTTCTGTTGCTGTCTTTCCTTTCCCATTTATTCTAAGTCACATATAGGTATCAGTACCTAATTAGAGAGCTGGCGTTTCAAGGCAAGTGACAAATGTATGTCAAACTATTCTGTGTTTTCAGTCCATTTTCTGGTTATGTTTACTACTTTCTCTCAGATTTTATATAGCCTGAACTCAACTGGAAGGATTTGGAGCGCTTTACAAGATCAACACTTCTATTATACAAAGGAACGTTAACTTTGCTTTAGGCACGGGGAGATTAAGTAACTTGCCCAGGATCACCGGGTGTTAAACCAACGTCGGGACTCCAACCCGGTTCCAAAAGTGGCAGCTGTAGCCCTTAAGCCATATCTCATCCCCACCCTTTTACTGTTAAGCTCTCAATCTGCACACTATTCCCCCCCCTTTTCACCTGCACGCTTCACCCATCCCAAAGCACTTAATCGTCAATACCTAAACACTTGTCAGGTCCTAAAGGCGAGACCTATTGGCTATACCAATGCTTGTTATTAATATGGGATCCAAGCTTCCTTCTTTACTTTTATGACCTGAAAAATCCCCTTAACTTCTCAACAATTACTATAGCGCTGTATTGGATTTCTTTGAGGATTTTGTGCCCTTTAGTAACAGGCAAATGTATTCTGTTGCAATTACAGGCATTCGCATTCTGTGTTTCAAATGTGCCAGAATCCCTGCTGAGATCTTATTTATCGTGACAACAGGCCTGCGTGCTTCTAAAAAAACATTTCAAATTATTCTGCATGTTTGTGCAGTTGTTGGCGTTTTTAACATACTTAACAATTATATGCCCATAAGCCACTGTTTCCCACAACTACTGTAATGCCTTCTCCTTTACCTATTCGACCCTCCGGGTCTGTGGGACACTTTATTACTTTATTCAAAATAGATTTCCATCTCTTCTTAACTAATCTCTCAGTACTCAATAAAGCTCCACACACTACCAGCACATTCAGTTTCTCTCTCAAGCTCCTTACTCAAGGTGCCCAACATACAGTGCTTGATTTGTAAACAATTAAGTGCCGTGGCCCTTATAATAAGGTCACCACAGTTTGCACCACTCATTGCCACTGTCGGCACTGCCAATAACACAATGTGCACAATAACTAACCATCACACTGCTACAAGTGTGAGAATTCACACTGTTCAAGGCTCCCTGGCGTTAAGAATGGTTTGGGTGGCAGGTATTACTTAAATTAAACATGTATTAGTTACTGTTTTTTTGATCATTATATTTAAATTGACAGCTGTCCCAACAATTAAGTTCCAGTGTCGATCACCTAAAACCACCAGCTCAAATTAAGCACTGCCTAACAAGCAACTATTAGTAGTATTTCAGCAAAAAAACAGGATTGGAAGTGAGAAAAAATAAAAACAGGGAAAGTAAACAATTTAAACACTACATTTCTTATATTCTCTCAAATCCTATTATTACTAGCTCAACATTTAGTCAAAAATTAAAATACATTCACACATCCTTTGCATTTAAACAATTTACTTACAACTGTCTGTTCGGTGTGAGTCTGCGCGCTGCGCCACTGGGAGATGCAGGCTGCAGTGGGGACGCTTCCCCCGCCCCATATAAAGCACAACTCGTGCTTCTTAATTTAGAATCAGAACATGCTTCTTTACCTTTGTGTCCTGAAAGGTCCCCTTAACTTTTAAAACGTTACTATAGCTCTGTATTGGTTTGCTTTCACTTTTCTGTGCCCGTTAGTGACACGCAAATGCATTATGTTTCAATTAAATGCATTAGTTTTCTTTTTCCGGAGTGACAACAGACATTCCTGATATTTTACAACATATACTTTAAATAACAGTAAACACCGTCCCTCTGTCCTCCTTCGGTGTGTCTGCACACTGCGCTGCTGGGAGATGCAGGTTGCATGGGAACGCTGGCCCCGCCCAATATCCAGCTGAACTTGTGATTTTTATTAATCTAGGATCCAAGCTTCCTTCTTTCCCTTTGTGTCCTGAAAGATCCCCTTAACTTTTAAAGCATTACTATAGCACTGTATTGGTCTGCTTTCACGTTTCTGTGCCCTTTACTGACACACAAATGCATTATGTTTCAATTAAATACATTTGCTTTCTTTTTTCGGAGTGACACCAGACATTCCTGATATTTTACAACATATACTTTTATATACAGTAAACGCCGTCCCTCTGTCCTCCTTCAGTGTGTGTCTGGGGGGAGATACAGGCTGCAGTGGGGACGCTGCCCCCGCCCCATACCCAGGGGAACTTGTGCTTTTTAGGACTCGCCTGAGCCAGCGCTTTAGCGCTGCTCTTGTGAGAGCTTTTGTTAAAGGGGGATTTGGAAGTGCAAACCAGTGCTTTCAGGCTGCCAACTACAGTGCATGTGCGCCGGGCGCGCGCACCATTTGGCAGCCTGCGTGATCATTTCGCGGCCGCTTTGATGTTCTCAGTGAGCCGCGCGGCCACTGAGAACATCAAAGCGGCCGCGAAAGTGCACACCATATGCTCTGCTCGTATCTCCCTCCTCCCTTTTCGTAACTACTCATGAGAATAAACAAACAAAATTCACACCATTTGTGCAGCTCACTTTGAAGCTCCAGCCCGCTTAGAGGTGCCTCAAGGCCAACGAACTATTAGTTGTTTTTGCTTTGAATGCTTGTACTTATGGTTCTGACATTTTAATAGTCTACACACGACTACATGTCCCAGAAAGCAAAGCAAAAACATTAGTTAGATGAGTTACATACACAGCGTCTTTTTGTCCATCCTAAACTCTCCCCTCCTCACATTCCTAGTTCTCCCTCACTCAATGCCCGTCCATTTTAATGACGTGTCAATTCACCTGTGCCTTTCCTTGTCTCGACCCTCTTCTCTCCCAGCCCTCGCCACTCCCTTAGTGATGCGGACGTACATGGGGAGGACTGCACTTGCGTGTGGACACAGCGCTGTCTCAATAAGCAGATTACGAAACCTCCACTGGCGAAGCGCAGCTCTAAACCCCGGTGATCTGATTGTTTTTGTAGTCTGAAAGCGCCGCCTGCAAGGGCAGTGCAGGCCCCGACTCGCCCAAACGTGGGGACGACGCACGGCGAGAGACCCCGACCTGGCTGCTGACATCACACCAGAAAAGACTGGTCGCTGAGAAAGAGGTTGTGTCCGATCCCTGACAATAACAACACATACATCCGAAGAACCCCCTAGCATTACAAGGATCTGCTGTTGGTTATGTACAGGTTTTCAGGATAGGATAGCGTTTGGAAGCTCGTTGGGGTATCAGTGCACTTTACAAAAGACATGAGCATTAGATCCGAAGAACCCCCTAGCATTACACGTTGACCTTGTGTCTTCTCTCCGTGGCAGTATGTCCGGTCATTCAGGACTGCATACTTTGTTTCCTGTCTAACTGGGTGTAGAATCTGTAGACAAGACCAATAAGCCAGAAATACACGAACACACCCTGTAAAACAAGCATTGGTATAGCCAATAGGTCTCGCCTTTGGGACTTTATAAGTGTTTAGTTATCCAGCACAATATCCTTGGTGCAACAACATCAAGTGTTGCATGGCTAAACACTTATAAGGTCTCAAAGGCGAGACCTATTGGCTATGCCAATGCTTGTTATTCTGTGTTCCAATCTTCCTTCTTTACCTTTGTGTCCTGAAAGGTCCCCATAACTTTTTAAACATTACTATAGCACTGTATTGGATTTCTTTGAGGTTTCTGTGCCCTTTAGTAACACAAATATATTAGTTGCAATTGCAGGCATTCGCTTTCTATGTTTAGGGTGTGCCAGAGTCCCCGCTGAGAGATTAGTCATTGTGACAACAGGCCAGCGTGGTTCTAAAGAACAATGCATTTCCCTCTCAAGCTCCTACTCAAGGTGCCCAACATACGGTGCTTAATTGATAAACGATTAAGTGCCAAGACCTTCATAATAAACCCATTCTCCTCCTCAATCACCCTCCTTATACCTCACACTACTCTACTCCTCACTCTCTTTCCTTATCTCACCCTACTCTTCTCCTCACTCTCCTTCCATATACCTCACACTACTCTACTCCTCATTCTCCTTCCTTAAATCTTGCACTACTCTTCCCACCCTCCCTCTCCTTTCTTATACATAATTCTACTCTTCTTATACATAATTCTACTCTTCTACTCATCACTCTACATCATTATACCTCACACTGCTCTTCTCCTCCTCACTCTCCTTTCGTATAACTCATACAACTCTTCTCCTCCTCACAGTACCAGGGATGTGGTATTCCTATGGCCAGACGCCAGGGACATATTGTTTGTGGTCATGGCCAACACGTTTTCATGTGTATTATATCCTTGGGACAAGTAGGCTCAACTCCCTACATCACAAACCCTTTGACTGCCAGTGTACAGTAGCACATTATGGATCAGGGAAAAGCATTGCCAGCTGTTAAAGTAATATTTGTGTCCATGTGTTAATGCTGTTCAAACTTGTATTTATGGTTCATTAATGCAAAACCTTCATTATTAGGGTGAGCAATAGAAGTACATGTTGTAAGCTCAGACTGTACTACTGACAGTGGTTCCAGTATAAAAATGTGTATACACGTTTTCAATGTTTAGCAATATGAGGCTATGTATACTGCTCCCAGAATGCTCTCTGATTAGATGCAAATATATGCAGAAGCTTGAAAGCAAGATTGATGATTCTTTGCTTTTAAAATAAAATGTTCACAAGAAAATGCAAAAAACTTTTTGCTAAACTACTGTAACATTTTAGGTACTGTTTTTTTGCAGCATCATTGGGTAAAATGTGCTGATGTATACTAGTATTTTTCAAAAATATTCGTATTGAAAATCAGTGAAACCAGTTTTAATAAGATTATAGGAAACATACAAATAAACAAGCATTGGTAAAGCCAATAGGTCTGAAATTGTTAGTCAGCCTTTTGGTTTTGTCAATGCATGACTTGTTTTGGCATGGTTTTTGTAAAACATTATTGGTATGGAAGCTGCCGGGCCCTCATCATTATTACAAAAATTGGCATACGCAAAAATTGGTTTGGTCTCAAAAAGCATACATTGCCACAGTAGTTCCTGGCACTGAACAAAACGACTGTGTTGAATATTCTCCTTGTGAAAGAACAGAATGCTGTCACTCCTAGTGAAGCTAGCCGATAGACAGAAAGAGACAGAATTTTAACAAACACAAACGGTCATGGTTAACGCCAGACCTAACTAGGGGCCCAATTATTAAATAAAGTTTAAAAAGTGCACTCATGTCCCTGTGTTAAGTGCCGATACACAACTTTGGTGAATTCACAAGACTTTACAGAAGTAGGCCACGAAATGGTACGCTTAGAAAATATTTGTTAATTGCATTTAAGCATGAGCAAATATGCAGGTTTTGATTTGCTCATGCAAAAATCTGAGATTTTGCAAGTTCGCTTTTCCTCCAACCACTATTTTCCCAACCCTGGAAGAAGTTTTATGTCTGCCATTGTCAGGAGTGAATTTCCAACCTTTCTCAGTATGGGTAAAGATTAGAGAAGAGTTGGTAAAACCCCTTAAAACATGCAAGTTAGTAAGTTTGCACAGACTCAAAAGGGCATTCCAACCCTGGAACTGTTGCTTAACATTACCTTCAGCGCCAGTATGAATCTGCAGAAACGTGGCAACATTAGGGAATTGCTAGTATTCAAACCCTACTATGGAAAGAGCCCTGGCATAATCAGAGACGGTAATTCGGAGCTCTTGTATAAAGAGATTGCTGCCATAATTTTTCACCGCATTACATGGCACAAAACGGACACATGGATTTTGTTACAGGACGAGCAGATTTATGAAGCAACCTACCCAATGGGCAAGTAGATATTTTATTAAATTCCACACCTCTGCACTACTCTTCTCATCACTCTATAACCTTATACAACTCTTGTCCTCCTCACTCCCCTTCCTTATATCTCCCTCTACTCTTCTCTTCACTCTACATCCTTATACCTCATTCTACTCCTCACTCTCCTTCCTTATACCTGCCACTACTCTTCTCCTTGCTTATACCTCATACTAACTACTCTTCTCATCACTCTACATCTTTATACCTCATACCACTCTTCTCCTCACTTTCCTACCTCACACTGCTCTTCTCCCCCTCGCTCTCTTTCCTTATACTTAACACTGCTCTTCTCTTCACTCTACATCCTTATACCTCGCACTACTCTTCTCATCAGTCTCCTTCTTTATACCTCACACTACTCTTCTCCTCAGTCTCCTTCCTTATATATCAGTGACCTAGCTAAATAAAATGTGTCTCTTGATTTTATTCAACTAACTGCGTATATTCCTTAATCAGACTTCATGACCCATTGTATATGACTGTATAGCTATTCGATCCCTGGCGGCACAGCACCTAGGATAGTATACTGCTTTGCTAAACATTTATACATACCCAAAGGCTCTTGCACTGTAAAGGAAAGCACATGGGTAAAGGACATTGTCATTTACACTGCCAATAGCTCTAACTCTCGCAAATGCGCTACCTGTTGCATTGCAAATGCTTGTCTACTATTGCATTCAATTTGTAGAATGCATGCATTAACATAGGCTCTCTTTAATTGGTTTGTCTGTTCTCTTGTTGATACGTGGAAGCCCTGCACCTGCTGTAATAAATTCCCCATTTGTCTGAAGTCTGTATCTTAATCGGTGACATTTGCCTAGGAACTAAACTAACAATTTAATTATAAACAAATATGGTAGAAAGACTGCTGTAGATGAAAGTCCACTCTTTCAGGGCATGTCTGCACCTGATAAGAAACTCTGAATGAGCCTGGAAATGTAATGAGCATTTGGGAGCTCTCTTAACATGGACGGACAACTGTCGTACCTTCTCTCCTTGAGGAGAAAATATAGGGGGTTTGAATGAAGGCATTTGTTCAATAATTTTTAGATTTATCCTTTTAAACGAAACCTGGTTCAAAACATGGCGATACAGGCCTTGTGTAAAATCATAAAAATATTACTAGACCTGCAGGTCTAAAAATTTGAATAATCTACTCTAACTGTAATGTACCTGACTGGTAATCTGGTCTCAAATTCTGTTATCCTAGAAAATATTTTATTTCACTGAGCGCCTTTTTCTTCATTATCTCATATGAGAGCAACTTCAAATATACCTTGTGTAAGAAGTATAGAGTCCCCACATAGGGTACACATACCCCGTGACCTACCTCTTAGTTTACTAATCGTATTGTCATCACTACTTCGGCAAGAATGTTTCTCAGTTCATTTTTAAAAACTCACTTTTAATAAATGTATCACTAAAGCTACCACACAATTGTTTAGAAACAGCACATTTTCGATTGAAATTGCCACAAACTTTCCCACTAACATGCAGTTTTACTGATAAAACTATATATCTCATAAATCATCTGTGGAAACTGGGTTTCAGCAAAAATGCATAGAATTTGCCCATCACCTAGTAAAGTGTTCTGACCTGTTTTCCATCCAATTAAAAACGTATTTTCATCACACGCAATTACAAACAAACATTTGCGATGCAATCGGTCTCGCATTTTTGAACGTTGGAGCTATTGGCGTTGTAAATGACAATGTTTTTACTTTTTGTTTTGCAGTGGAATGAACATTTAGACAATAAGTGCACACTGTACCAAACTAGGTTAACTGCTTTCTGCAGATGATATACAGTTGTTCTTAAGCAAAGCTTTAATGTTTTTCACAGAATAACCTTTTCCAAATATTCTTCCAACAAACCTGCATCATGGCAGCTTCATTGTTAAGCACTGAGAAAAATATGTCTGACACTGGTTACCCCGGCATGTCTTGCATGGTCAAGGTGCACAACACACAGCAAGGGGCAACTTTCCACTAAACAAATCAGATCCACTTGCAGTGCTAGTCGCCTTCAGGAATTATTTCAATATGGTAACCATGAATGAATGGCACACACCAGTAGGTTGGAAAATGCGCTCATTGGCCGACGTTGGGGTCACATGGTGCTGCACACTACATGCCAAATTCCTCACCTTGTGTCCAATCAAAACCAAGTGCCAATCACTACGTTGCTAGAACGTGGAGATGAAATCTATTCCATTGATTCGTGAAGATAGCCAGATTATTAAGTAAATGCACCTTTATTGGCCCTTTTTCAAACACCAGAAAACATAGTATTGTCAGTAGCCTCGGGATATCTTACAATTAAGAGTAGAGGCTTCCATAAACGGCTTTAATGTGACAGGGAAGAATGGGATATCGGCCTTAGACCTAAAATGACAAAATGCTCCTTTGAACATATGTTGCAACAACACAGGTGTTTACATAACATTCACCACAGTACAGAGACCTGGGCCTAAATCCATCGTTTATTTGCTCACCATGCCATTCCAGTTTGAACCCAGTCATATGCAAATCAGTCTTGACCCTGTGCCTCATGGGAACAGTCCAGCCCGAAGTGCCAAGCCAATTCAGTGATGGTACTGAACTGTGTGCGCCTTGTGTAGATGACCATGCCATTAGGTAAGTCGCTAGAGCCGTGTGGGCTCATGCGGACTTTTTATAGGATATTCCTCCCTCTCCTGCAAGACCACCTGTTTGTTTTTTATATTCATTTATGCATCACACTAGCTTTACCCCTACTATGTGTTGGTCAAGATCACCTTTATCACCAAGCCTGATAATCCCAAATTGATTGTGCTTCGTTTCGTCCCATAGCGCTTTTGAACACAGGTGCAAAACTCAATACAAAAATATTGGCCTGTAAAGTAGATCCCTTGCTCCCCAGCCTGGTTGCTACTGATCAGCTGGAATTGTAAGGGTTGTTGAAAATATTGGGCGCCTATCTCATCTAGTTGATTTAAAGTACAAAAAAGGAATATTCCTGCTGTATTCCTTTCGCTGGATGCAGAGAAGGCATTCGACCGAGCGAGCAGTCTTGGAGAAGATCTGTCTATGCCCGAAGCTAAGAGATAAAATGAATGGTGGCCTATTCCACTCTGTCTGCGGTCATTATGGTTAATGGCCTAACCACCAGGCCTATTGCACTTTCACAAGGTACCAGATAGGCTGCCCCACCACCCCACCATCACATTTGCCCTAGTAGTGGAACCACTTGCTATTAAGATCCAACAATCCCAGTTGATCAGTGGGGCTGCCTTTGGAGGTTGATCTCATACGAAAAACCTGTTGGCTGATGGCTTCCTCCTCACCTTGAATAACCCCACAGGATCATTACCGGTAGTAGTGAAGGCCTTAGACGACTTCAAACTCGTCCCTGACTTTAAAATTAACATAATGAAGTCCTGTGTACTTATCTTATGAGTCACACCCCCTTACCCTCTGGACGTCTCTTCTTTGAAGACTTTGGCGCCTTTCCATTGGGCCCCACATACCATTTGTTATCTGGAACTTAACGTATCCCAAAGATTTGATGCTTGGACTAAAGCCAGTTGGCCTGAATACCACAAACAGATATTCAAAGATGTGAGGAGATGGGACCTCTCAATATCTCATTGCTGGGACGAATTAATGTAGTTAAGATACTACCAAAGCTCCTATACCTATTTCAATCACTCCCCACCCCATTCCCCATTTCTGACATCTAGTCGCTCTTGGCCAGAATTCATTCCTTCATATGGGGAGGCATGAAGTTGTGAATCTCTGCTAAACGTCTTGTGCTCCTGAAAGATAAAGGTGATCTGGCATGTCACAACGTGTTAGATTACTACAGGGCCACCAATTTCTCTCAGAATGGGTAGTTGGGGCAAGTGGAAAATCTTGGTTCCATATAGACCAAGCACTGGCGTGCTGCCCCCTGTGGGGTCTTGCCTGGCTCCCCCAACACCAATGCCCCAAAAGCCCATACAGTAAATGGCTATTAGGAAGGCTCTCACCTCCTTTTTCTCACCCAACACCCCTTTCGCTCTGAACCCTGACTTTACACTGGTGATGGCTCAGTCTTCCTTTCCCGAATGGAAACAGGGTCACTTTAGAACACTCTGTGGCCGCTTTAAGCAGGGCACTATCAAATCGTTTAAACCATGTCAAATGGAATGTCACATCTCAGAATCCTCTTTCCTTCAGTATCCCCAGCTATGCCACTGGACGTTACACCCTTCCAACTCTGTTGCCTCCACACAGAACCTCACCCCGTTCAAGAAAATGATATGCTCCTACTGTGGCACAAAAGGCCTTATTTCCAACACATGCTGAGCGCTTCAAGAATGCAAACCACCCACAATCTACCCGTACCAAGCACGCTGGGAGGGTAATCTGGGTACTCTCATTTTGGGCAAATAGTGGGAAGGCTTGTGGAGGGACTGTACTAAAACCTTTTAAAGCATCCCACACATGGAAAAAGCCTATAAAGTTATGTATTAATGGTAACCTACACCTCTCGAGCTTAGCAAAATGTGCCCCAGTGCCTGAGCTCTACTCTATGCTGGCTCTGCAACCAGGCCATGGAGGACTTATACTCATGTGGTGGTCTTGCGTAGTGATTCAAACATCCTGGAGGAAATCCTAGACTATGTAAAAAACACACTTGGTTACACCACCAAGCAGACCCTGCCATGCTGCTACTGGGACTCTAACCTACTCAGTTAGGGCATGGCACGGCAGTCCTAAGCTATATAGCAGGTGTTGCAAAACAACTCGTTGCTTTATTCTGAAAACAAAGAAGAACCCAGCAACGGCGTTGTGGTTTTATAGACAGACACATGCTCGTGATGGAGCACATCTCCCACACATTAATGAAGGTAAATGTTCGGCAACATGGCGCCCTCTCATCAACTACACGTTTAGATTAGAATTCCTATGCTTATTACCACCTCAACAGCAAGATTTACTACTCTTTGAATGATGGCGCGCATTGGATTCTGAGAAGACCCCTCTCTCCTGATGACCACTTCTGTCAAATCTCGGTTGACATTGATGTGACCTAGTCCTCACTGGCACAAATGTTTCCCCTCCCCCACGTACCCTGGGATTTTCTTTGATACAAATTGGTTGGGAGAGCATGGGCGAGTGGGGAGGTGGCTGACTTTCTCTTGATATTTCTAGGTTGTTCTGGATATTTTTTTCCTTTAGAGAACCTCTTGGAATCGCTCTGGACTGACTTCCGGCCTAGGGCTTGCGGTTACGAGCAGCGCTGCTCGCTCCCTGAGCTGTCGCTCTGGACTGACTTCCGGCCTACGTCTAGCGCTTACGAGCGGTGCTGCTCCCTCCCGAGCTCCCTAGGACTGCACTCCTCCCCTCCCACTCCATCAGGCACACATGACACTTCTGCCGTTCTCCACCTCCTCAGCCCCTGCGCCGTCATGTAGCATGGCTATGCCTGTCGTGCTTATTGTAAACATCCCCATCGTTTATTCTGTATATCACAAGTGAGCACGAGTGACTGAGCGAAAAGTACCGTACTCTTTCCACGATCCCTGAGGGGTCATGGTTGTCATGTTCGATAGTTGCCAGAAACTATCTGCTCCTTGGTAAGGTTGTGGGGCTTATAGTGGCACTGTGAGCTAGCTGGTCTACAGACTAACATATCCTCTGGGGGTGTCTGGAATTAGTCTGGACACCAATCCCTTAGTTCATGTTGTCTAAACATGCAGATCCTATATAGATTTGTAGAAACTACACAACAATACATAATAAGGATATTGCGAGTCACTGAGGAGCCTCATAACCATATAGAATGACAAGGCTGAGTTCCTTTATAAGGTTTTGAAACTGAGGTGACTTGCAGTATCCTTATCATGTACGGCAGGGGGTCCTTCGGGCCTATATATAGGATCACACCATCACCTTTTCCACAAAGCACTTAAAACCTTGGTACGAAGCTCTTTCATACGAAAGGGGGAGCATGTTTGCAAACATTAAGAATAAAAATAGAACCTCTAGTGCAAAATGAAACACATCAAAAACCTGCTAATGATATTGGAAATAGTTCAACACAAGTCATTAAAAAACTGCAGTAGCTCAGAAGGTGTAGAAACATGCAGAAAGATTCTAACTTTTCTATAATTATATAAGGAGTGCAAAAGATAAACCTGTTCTTTCTGCTTGTTTGTGGAAGCTAGAGAAATGGAGCAGAAGAAAGTAGAGCAACATTGTATTTTCGTGGCTTTAAACAGCTGCTTCATGACCTTACCTGCCTTTCCCTCAGCCGCTGGCTCTGGCAGTAGGCATTGACTTCAGAACTCGACTGCAGTTATTACAGTTGAATTCTGAGGTCTTTTCTGTTTAAATAGCGGCTAGATGCACCACAAGAGTTCTGTTATAAAGAAATTAAGCGCAAGCTTTTGTACAGGGATTGCAGAATCCCGTGGATTAAACAGAAATTAAAGACTGGTGTATATATAGGGATTATAGAATCCCATGTCTCATCATTTGAATTTTACCTCAAAGTCTCTATTAAAACAAACGTGGTATCTTTATGACTTGTGTCTATCAGAGCACAGAGAGACTTGTATGTTTAGTACATGCAAATATAGATTGCTCTGTATATGCAAACTAGAATGTGACATTCAGAAGGCCAGTGTGTTTATGCAGAAATTATTCTTGGCTCAGCACAATTAAGCCATTAAGTTATTCCAATAGGCCAGAAGTGAGATTTTCCCAAAGATGATGGTCTTGTCTTGTTATTAAAGCAGATAAAATAAATCACAGTATTGATTTTCAACTGAACTACTTTCACACAGATACTACGGGTTTGCAGAAGGTCATGGTGCTTTAGTCCATAGTACCACAAAAAGTCATGCAAGTAAGAAATTGTTGGTTGTTTAACCTTTCGTATGTCAAACAGATCGCACTAGTGCACATATATTTAGGTCTCGCGAGCCAAAGGCTCGAAAGAGACATTTTATATGTGGGAATTTCAAAGTGCTACCCACACTTTTGGCTGGCCTAAACCTTGAGTGCACGAGATCACATGCACGTGCACAGCTGCTCCTCTGCTCATTGCATTTCCCCCCTCCCATCTCACCCAGCCCTTTGATGCTCTGCTGGAGTACTTTCACTTTCGCCGCGTTGACCCTTGCATTCCCCCCTCCCTTCTCACCCAGCCCTTTAATGCTCTGCTCGCATCTCCCTCCTCCCTGGGCGTGAAGGGAGACAGAGCCATCCTGCTTGATTAATGGCATTCTTATGTGTTCCCGTAAGCGCTCGCTTTAGGTCTTTCTCTATAACCTGTAACCCCACCCACTCTTTTCGCCCTCTCCATGTGTCCTGTTCTCCTCATGGGGTCGCGCTCTTTGCTCCCCATGTACCTCCCTTGCACCCTCCTTTTGCCCCTTCTTTGCCCCTTTCTCCCTCTCCTTGCTTCCTGTTCACCTTCCGTACTTTTTCTCCGTTCTCCCACTTCACAAGCTCCTCCCGCTCTCACTCGCACGTACTGCTCCATCAGTGCCAGAAGCTTCCCAAAGGAGTGAGTCACGGCTGCCAGGTGGCCCCGGGCCATGCGTGGCACTTTCAATCCGAGCAGAACTCCCACCCCGCGTGCACACGCCTCGAGGCGCACTACAAACACTGTTCAGTTTTGCGTGTAGTCACAGTTCTACCACAGAAATGTACACATTCTATTGCTTACAGACTTCAAGCCCATTGCACTCTAGCCTGTGGGCCCCGTGAACTGTGGAGAATACAAAGTCGGACTCGCATGTTCAGCACAAACTCCCCCATCCTCCCCCACCCTCCCAAAAAATGGAAAGGCACAAGTTTAAAACTTTAAAGGGCTCCGTTTATTATCGGAATGGCACCAACATCGTATTTCTGGCTATGGCTCCTCACACTGTCTCATTAAGCAAGCCCCCCCCTCAGCCGCTGCCAAACCGATACATTCATGTGAGTGTTTGAGTACAACGCGTACACAGCGCAGTTTCAGTTCTGTGCCGGTGCGGATTACAGCGCGCCATGGGTATACACAGGCACTGCCCAAGGTGGCTATTAACAAACGCTGTATAGGTTTCACGCTGCAAAACCGATCCATTCATGTGAGTGTTTCAGTACAACGCGCACACAGCGCACTTTCAGTTCTGTGCCGGTGCTCATTACAGCGCGCCATGGGTATACACAGGCACTGCCCAAGGTGGCTATTGACAAACGCTGTATAGGTTTCACGCTGCCAAACCGATCCATTCATGTGAGTGTTTTAGTACAACGCGCACACAGCGCACTTTCAGTTCAGTGCCGGTGCTCATTACAGCGCGCCATGGGTATACACAGGCACTGCCCAAGGTGGCTATTAACAAACGCTGTATAGGTTTCACGCTGCCAAACACATCCATTCATGTGAGTGTTTTAGTACAACGCGCACACAGCGCGCTTTCAGATCTGTGCCGGTGCTCATTACAGCGCGCCATGGGTATACACAAGCACTGCCCAAGGTGGCTATTGACAAACGCTGTATAGGTTTCACGCTGCCAAACCGATCCATTCATGTGAGTGTTTTAGTACAACGCGCACACAGCGCACTTTCAGTTCTGTGCCGGTGCTCATTACAGCGCGCCATGGGTATACACAGACGTTGCCCAAGGTGGCTATTGACAAACACTGAATGGGTTTCAAGCTGCTACCCAAAAAACAATACATTGATATACAGAGCACGCGCACAGTTTTGCGTGTAGCCACAGTTCTAACACAGAAAGTACACATTCTATTGCTTACAGACTTACAGCCCATTGCACTCTAGCCTGTGGGCCCCGTGAACTGTGGAGAATACAAAGTCGGACTCGCATGTTCAGCATAAACTCCCCCATCCTCCCCCACCCTCCCAAAAAATGGAAAGGCACAAGTTTAAAACTTTAAAGGGCTCCGTTTATTATCGGAATGGCACCAACATCGTATTTCTGGCTATGGCTCCTCACACTGTCTCATTAAGCAAGCCCCCCCCCCCTCAGCCGCTGCCAAACCGATACATTCATGTGAGTGTTTGAGTACAACGCGTACACAGCGCACTTTCAGTTCTGTGCCAGTGCTGATTACAGCGCGCCATGGGTATACACAGGCACTGCCCAAGGTTGCTATTGACAAACGCTGTATAGGTTTCACGCTGCCAAACCGATCCATTCATGTGAGTGTTTTAGTACAACGCGCACACAGCGCACTTTCAGTTCTGTGCCGGTGCTCATTACAGCGCGCCATGGGTATACACAGGCACTGCCCAAGGTGGCTATTAACAAACGCTGTATAGGTTTCACGCTGCCAAACACATCCATTCATGTGAGTGTTTTAGTACAACGCGCACACAGCGCACTTTCAGATCTGTGCCGGTGCTCATTACAGCGCGCCATGGGTATACACAAGCACTGCCCAAGGTGGCTATTGACAAACGCTGTATAGGTTTCACGCTGCCAAACCGATCCATTCATGTGAGTGTTTTAGTACAACGCGCACACAGCGCACTTTCAGTTCTGTGCCGGTGCTCATAACAGCGCGCCATGGGTATACACAGGCACTGCCCAAGGTGGCTAATAACAAACGCTGTATAGGTTTCACGCTGCCAAACACATCCATTCATAGGAGTGTTTTAGTACAACGCGCACACAGCGCACTTTCAGTTCTGTGCCGGTGCTCATAACAGCGCGCCATGGGTATACACAGGCACTGCCCAAGGTGGCTAATAACAAACGCTGTATAGGTTTCACGCTGCCAAACACATCCATTCATGGGAGTGTTTTAGTACAACGCGCACACAGCGCACTTTCAGTTCTGTGCCGTTGCAAATTACAGCGCGCCATGGGTATACACAGACGTTGCCCAAGGTGGCTATTGACAAACACTGAATGGGTTTCAAGCCGCTACCCAAAAATCAATACATTGATATACAGAGCACGTGCACAGTTTTGCGTGTAGCCACAGTTCTAACACAGAAATGTACACATTCTATTGCTTACAGACTTACAGCCCATTGCACTCTAGCCTGTGGGCCCCGTGAACTGTGGAGAATACAAAGTCGGACTCGCATGTTCAGCACAAACTCCCCCATCCTCCCCCACCCTCCCAAAAAATGGAAAGGCACAAGTTTAAAACTTTAAAGGGCTCCGTTTATTATCGGAATGGCACCAACATCGTATTTCTGGCTATGGCTCCTCACACTGTCTCATTAAGCAAGCCCCCCCCTCAGCCGCTGCCAAACCGATACATTCATGTGAGTGTTTGAGTACAACGCGTACACAGCGCACTTTCAGTTCTGTGCCGGTGCTTATTACAGCGCGCCATAGGTATACATAAGCACTGCCCAAGGTGGCTATTGACAAACGCTGTATAGGTTTCACGCTGCCAAACCGATCCATTCATGTGAGTGTTTTAGTACAACGCGCACACAGCGCACTTTCAGTTCTGTGCCGGTGCTCATTGCAGCGCACCATGGGTATACACAGGCACTGCCCAAGGTGGCTATTAACAAACGCTGTATAGGTTTCACGCTGCCAAACACATCCATTCATGTGAGTGTTTTAGTACAACGCGCACACAGCGCGCTTTCAGATCTCTGCCGGTGCTCATTACAGCGCGCCATGGGTATACACAAGCACTGCCCAAGGTGGCTATTGACAAACGCTGTATAGGTTTCACGCTGCAAAACCGATCCATTCATGTGAGTGTTTCAGTACAACGCGCACACAGCGCACTTTCAGTTCTGTGCCGGTGCTCATTACAGCGCGCCATGGGTATACACAGGCACTGCCCAAGGTGGCTATTGACAAACGCTGTATAGGTTTCATGCTGCCAAACCGATCCATTCATGTGAGTGTTTTAGTACAACGCGCACACAGCGCACTTTCAGTTCTGTGCCGGTGCTCATTACAGCGCGCCATGGGTATACACAGGCACTGCCCAAGGTGGCTATTAACAAACGCTGTATAGGTTTCACGCTGCCAAACACATCCATTCATGTGAGTGTTTTAGTACAACGCGCACACAGCGCGCTTTCAGATCTCTGCCGGTGCTCATTACAGCGCGCCATGGGTATACACAAGCACTGCCCAAGGTGGCTATTGACAAACGCTGTATAGGTTTCACGCTGCAAAACCGATCCATTCATGTGAGTGTTTCAGTACAACGCGCACACAGCGCACTTTCAGTTCTGTGCCGGTGCTCATTACAGCGCGCCATGGGTATACACAGGCACTGCCCAAGGTGGCTATTGACAAACGCTGTATAGGTTTCACGCTGCCAAACCGATCCATTCATGTGAGTGTTTTAGTATAACGCGCACACAGCGCACTTTCAGTTCTGTGCCGGTGCTCATTACAGCGCGCCATGGGTATACACAGGCACTGCCCAAGGTGGCTATTAACAAACGCTGTATAGGTTTCACGCTGCCAAACACATCCATTCATGTGAGTGTTTTAGTACAACGCGCACACAGCGCGCTTTCAGATCTCTGCCGGTGCTCATTACAGCGCGCCATGGGTATACACAAGCACTGCCCAAGGTGGCTATTGACAAACGCTGTATAGGTTTCACGCTGCAAAACCGATCCATTCATGTGAGTGTTTCAGTACAACGCGCACACAGCGCACTTTCAGTTCTGTGCCGGTGCTCATTACAGCGCGCCATGGGTATACACAGGCACTGCCCAAGGTGGCTATTGACAAACGCTGTATAGGTTTCACGCTGCCAAACCGATCCATTCATGTGAGTGTTTTAGTACAACGCGCACACAGCGCACTTTCAGTTCTGTGCCGGTGCTCATTACAGCGCGCCATGGGTATACACAGGCACTGCCCAAGGTGGCTATTAACAAACGCTGTATAGGTTTCACGCTGCCAAACACATCCATTCATGTGAGTGTTTTAGTACAACGCGCACACAGCGCACTTTCAGTTCTGTGCCGGTGCTCATTACAGCGCGCCATGGGTATACACGGGCACTGCCCAAGGTGGCTAATAACAAACGCTGTATAGGTTTCACGCTGCCAAACACATCCATTCATGGGAGTGTTTTAGTACAACGCGCACACAGCGCACTTTCAGTTCTGTGCCGGTGCTGATTACAGCGCGCCATGGGTATACACAGGCACTGCCCAAGGTGGCTATTGACAAACGCTGTATAGGTTTCACGCTGTCAAACCGATCCATTCATGTGAGTGTTTCAGTACAACGCGCACACAGCGCACTTTCAGTTCTGTGCCGGTGCTCATTACAGCGCGCCATGGGTATACACAGGCACTGCCCAAGGTGGCTATTGACAAATGCTGTATAGGTTTCACGCTGCCAAACCGATCCATTCACGTGAGTGTTTTAGTACAACGCGCACACAGCGCACTTTCAGTTCTGTGCCGGTGCTCATTACAGCGCGCCATGGGTATACACAGGCACTGCCCAAGGTGGCTATTAACAAACGCTGTATAGGTTTCACGCTGCCAAACACATCCATTCATGGGAGTGTTTTAGTACAACGCGCACACCGCGCTTTCAGATCTGTGCCGGTGCTTTCAAACCATCTTGCTGTTGCAAAGTGTGTGCTGTGCACATGGCAACACCGTGCCACCGCGCACTGTTGCAAGGAATGCTTTGATCCTCGGAGGCTAACAGACCTCACTCTCTGCATTAGTTAACCCCGTCTTGGCACTGCATGAAAACAGGGTACACACTGTCCACCATGAAGTGAGACATTGTCCTTGGGGCTGGAGATCCTATTTAGCAATCTGCTTTAAACATTGTGATTCATTTAGGCCATTAAACATAAAGGAGCACTGGGAACGCTGATAACATGGATACCATTTTGAGTATTGACTACAACTTTTAAAAAGCACGCAGTACTGAAACAAGCATTTACACTGCAATAGGTCTCGGATTTAAAAACAGGCATTTGCAATGCACTAGATCTCGCATTGACACGAGTTTGAGATATTGGCATTGCACATAACAATGCATTTTTTTGGGGATTACTTTTTGAATACTTAAATAGAAAGGATTTGTTATTTACAATACCATTAGCTCCAACTCCAATAAATGCGAGACCTATTGCATTGCAAATGCTTGTTTTATTTCCTATTGGAGAATAACGTCTGAAAGTGCTCTCAACTTTCCATGGGTGCTCCAAGGATAGCTCAATAGTTTTTTGCGTTAACGCCCATGGATCATTTTGTTCCTTTTGACTCTTTTTTTAAGCCTAGGACCTAAAATAAATGTCTTGAGCTCTGGTGCTGCAGACGCCATTGAAGGAAACCAGTCAAATTAGCATAGGCTCTGAATCTTACTTACGTGGTTGCTTAGTTCCTCTGGGTCCGGCATCATTTCTGATCTCATTAATCTTTGACGTCCAGCTTCTATCTGCTTTAATTCATTAGCAGGGCTTAGAACTCTTTCCCTGGGCTCATGATACTTAAATTCTATTTCATTTAGACAGTTGTTCAGCCAGTGATCTTGCGTTGAGTAACTGAATGAGGTAAAGTATTGGATGAGTATTCATTGGGTTATACGTAATCTGGATAGGAGTGAAGTTCTTATCACCGGCGGTTGTGCCTCCCTTGGATTCGATCATCTGGGCAGCTGAACTAGGTACAACTCCCTCACATGCGGTATGTGTAAATCATCTTGAAGTCCTAGTTGATGCCAAGCTCCAGTCATCTTCAATTATCTCTCCCCTCCTCTTTTCATGTTGAACAGATATGTTGCATCCTCCACTACAAGGGTCGTTTGTTGCTTGTCACATTACTCTGGTCCCAGACTTGCTTTATGTAACTTCATCTATCTGAGCATGAAGTGCTCGCTTCCGCATTGGCTATATGCGCTTCAGAACCATGCTGCTCACTCTTTCAGTTTGCTTATTGTTTCTCTAATGTTAAACTTGTTTCAGGTTTGTTGGCTCTCTTTCCATCCATTCCAATATAACTCTTACATTTGTATGCCTTGCTGTCAAATCCATGCCATTATTTCTCACCAAATGCTTGAGAATATATTCCCTGCTTTACCCACTCTAAAGTAGGAGGCTGCAAACTATGGAATGCCCTTCTTGTGGAACTTTGGACCATGACTTTGCACTTTCTTTTAGGAAAAAAATGAAAATGTATCTTTCTAGTTTTGTGTAACATTTGATTCACTCTGTGTGCTCAGAACCAAGCGGCCTTATGGGTGATAGTGCGCTCTATAAATCTCCACTTACATTCAGGGTATCCATCAGATTTTTTTATTGTTGATATAGAGGTCACTGCAGGAGAACATGTCTGCCTGGGTGAGAGCATTGATCGATTCATGTGTTGTCTCTCACAGTCCTGCAAGAACTTGACAATGGTAGGGCTCCTCCAGCATTCAAATTTAAAAGGCTGCAGGATTGCGGTCAATGCTAGCACTACAAATTTTCCATGAATATTACTTTTTGTAGCAGTGAATGTAGTACCTTTGGTGAGCATATCTTTAACCTGTTATCTTTGTGCTTTGGATTTACTATTGTTTTGCTGGTTTGTCAGCTCCTGTAGATAAGATGTGGTTTAGAAGGAGGTCAAAAAATCTCTAAATGCAGTTATTGCACATTGTCCTCCCATCCCCATGTTGGATTGTTTCTCCTTGCCTACGTCATGCTTTCGATTCATAGACTGCGAGTAGGATGTGGCAATGATGGTTCTGGTGTTTAAGAACAAAATGGCTTGGTTTGCCAGCTGAAGAGTAGGATCTTCAGGTAAACCAGTTTAGAGGGAATTGTATCTACAAAAATACTACTATTTGTCTAGTAGTTAGTTGCTGGAAACTTCTTTCTGTTGTTTTTCCTCATCAAAATGGAATCTACCTAATCTCATATTTGGAGTCTTCTGCTGTTTCTGGTAGGAGATATCAACATTAGACCCAGGGGAAATTTATATTACTCCAGTGTAATTCTGCGATCTTTAATTTACACATTTGCGCGAAAATCCTGAAATTACGCATTTACATCCAGTCACATAGTTACGCTGCCATTTGAGGTAGCAGTTTAGCAGTAGAAAACTACGAATAACCATAACGCAAGTGGCTGTTGTCCACGGCAATTGTGTTTTTCACACTTGTGTTTTATCACAAAATGTTTCCTCTCGTCAACAATGTACAGGATGGTGCATTTTGTGCTAAAATATAGCACTAAATGACAGATTTGCCTTTTGCATAATTTTCCGGAATTACACGACTTTGCACACCCCACATCCTCATTTGCATAATTCGTTTTGTCTGGATCTGTTTGCTGTTCTTTTTTGGGGGGTTTCTTTAATGAAATGTTTCTGTTTAAGGAATGACGTGAAGCTTTGTATTTCTGATGCTTTTGAATGGCCCAGTGTGCTCGCAGCATTTAAATGTTACCGAATGGCTATCTCTGCTCTTGCCTCTCATCTTCTCGCCTTATCAGGGTTTAGTGAAGTTCAGGCAGGCTGTGTGCTTGCTGATAAGCTGCATTTTTGGACTGGATCTGCGAGTGCCAAGGGCAGCTTGCTAGTCCTCAAAGGTGTTCGCAGGCAGACCGCTTCCCTCGATGCTGCTTGTTTACTCTGGCTGCAGAAGTTCACTCTTCACACAAGGAAATGGCAGGTCGTCTGGCTCTGCAGAAGGTACTTTAAGCCTACAGTAGTATAGTAGCTTTTTTTCCTTGGTTTTTTTTCTTCTTATTTTAGATCTAGTTAGCCATGGCTTTAGTTGGTTGCCAGACCTTGTAACTTCAATACACGATTGATAGAGGGTTACTGGAAGGGGGTCATCTTCCCTCTGCCGTTGCTTGTTGCAAGGGTTAATCACTTTTGGATCAGAGCACACAATAGGTGGTTTTAATCACGTGTGCCCCTTTATAACATCCAGCCATTTCATTAGCAATGCCTTAAGTGTACGAGGCCGTTTTTAGAGTGCTTCCACGATGAACTGAATGAAGGTGTAGTAAAACGCACTGCAATGTAAGGCACATTTTTGCTAAAGGCCTTTGCCAGCTTGAAGTGCCAATTGGCTGGTCTCGTAATACAGTAAATCCTCCGCTGCTGTGAGCAGTGCTTCAAGTGACATTACTCATGCACGCGGTGAACAGATGGATGTGGCACAGCTTGCTCGTGCTCCATTTGCTCTCCACTGTATCCCTTTTCTTCTGTCGGGTTTGAGTCTCTCCCTTTACTTCCGCCAGCCTTGCTGCCTCGTTCTGCTTGCTGCACACATTTCCTTCACCCTCATGGCAGGATCCCTATGGGTACCTCCCTAATCCATCGTCTGTCCTTGGAGCAGAGGAAGTATGATATAGCCAGGACCGAGTGATGTGCTGGAAGATGTCCGGAGCCCTGGGACTCTGCTCTGAAATCTGAAAGTCCTCACAGTGCAGTATCCTGGGGCCGCTCTGAGATCTAGGCTTATATTAGAGGCAGGAGTTTAACTCTTGAAGCCATCCGGTCAGCTGTTAGTTACATACACTAACATCTGTTGAATCGGGCTTCTGGGTGTTATTAAATTAAAACATTCAGTATCCATTGTCTGTAATATTCTGCAAAGTGACCAAAAAACTCTGCTGCGCCACGAGAAGTTCCGCAAACAGCATAGTGCGTTTGATCATGCCGTTCACGTTGACTTTCAGTGCGGGGTGTTTGTCCAGTGCTGTAAAATCAGCACAAACGGCACCATGCGCAGCCCATGAGGGCACTGCTTCTCTTCTTGCTGCTGCATTAGATTTTCAACAAGACCTGAAAGTTTCTCAACGTGAGTGGTTGTAGCCATCCACGGCTGCATGTGTTGAGAAATATCGGTAGGTGGATTTTCCAACGTCAACTTGGCGAACGAGGAAAAAACTTCACTACGCGGAGCAGAGTTTTCTTTATTAGAACTCTGCTTTCTCCGCGGAGCATGGAAAACTCCACGAATGGAGCGGAGTTCACTGCCCAGGCCTAGTAATATTACAGACATACCGACTCAGCCTGCCATCCTTCCGAGGACAATGAGTTGCTTTCTGCTGGTAGAAACAGCTGTTATGTACAGTTCTTGAAGTTGGTTGAGACCATAAAGAAGCTTTGTCCGCTTAGAACATTTTGAAAACGTGGGATCAAATCTTGCATTCTAGGTTGTTAAAAAGATACTCCTGAAATAATCCATTGCTCAGGTAGTGTTCCAGGCAAGCGCAATACTTTGCAGGGATGTCACAGGTTCACCTACTACAAGATCTTTTTGAGAATATGGTGGCAAAGTGTTGTGTTTTTGCAGCACTGAGGATCTCTTCGGAAGGTGGAGAAATTGAAAAGAAAACTACACATGTCCCGATCCCTGGTTGTACAACAGAATTGGACAGATTTACAGCTCCAACTCATATTCTAGATACCTTACAGGTTCGTATTACAGATGAGTTATGCTAATCTTATAGATATAAATATGCCTTTGGAAATGTTGTAATTTTGTTCCCCAAACGCAGACCTGTCAATATATGAACGTATGGATATTCTGGTATCTAAAACTAGACTTATGTTTTGGAAAATTGAACTCAAGCTTATTTTTTGGTTATGAAATAATAAGTACTCACGTACTGCTGCCACTTAAAGTCCTATTGTGCCATACACACTCGCCATCATCTTAAACCTTAAATATAGACTCTATGCCAAGAATTTTCATTACTGACAGGCATCATTATGGTAGGCTAGCCGCATTAGGCTGGGAAACCATGGATGCCGCACAACATGTGTGGGGCTATCACTGTTATCTTAGGGAAAGCGTTATATCTCTGGAATGCACGGCCATGCCATGGATGCCCTAAATATACCAAGAACTATCACCATTATGGAAGCACCAGCATTAGACTAATAGTGACTCGTGAGTACCCTCATGCCATGAATTGCTACAGTATGCAAAGTACTAACACTATTAAGCCAGGGAAATTGGCTCAACGGGTTACCCCCTTAATGCAATAGAAGTCTACGGTATGCCAATATTTGCCATCATTGGGTCAGTCTTCACCATTGTCATGGATGCCTCCAGCATATCCAAAAATAACATATTTATGCCAATCCAGCCTTTTACCTGGGAAGGGAATCCTATTGCCATGGATGCTCATAAAATGCCAAGAATATCCAGAAGTATGCCAGGTCCGACAAAAGCTTGTCACATAAACAGTTGCAGACACAGGAATACAAACATACACAGCAACACTATTCAGGATATTGCTTTTATTTATTATCTTTAAATTACTTTGGGGTTCCGCATTGACACTGAAATGTGGTTGTCAGAGATGCCCCCCCCTTCCTCTTGGTTGACGGCAGTTATAATGCCTGTTTTTTAAAAAGGGTTTTAAGATAATTCAGTGTTTCAGGCCCATATCACTCATCAACTCTGTTGTATAGGTTCTGGGGCGGGTGTTATTAGATACAGTCTTGTTGGGAGGAGGAGCACGTCCTATTAGAATCACAATTTGGTTTTAGATCTGGTTAATCTACAGTTGATCAGTGCTTGAATCTTTATATGGTCATTAATAAAAACACTGTAGCCTGCTCTGAGTCAGTCCATCTTTCCTTTATGAACCTTACGTCGGCCTTTGACCGAGTCAATTGCGACAAGTTGTGAAGTATTCTTTTTGTAATGGGGGTGGACTCTTCTAGTCTTAATTTATAATGGGACTTGAATACTAACACAACAGCTTCAGATACATGAGAGAACCCACATATAGTAACAATTTTAAAATGAGGAGATGGGTGCGCCATGGCTGTATACTTGCCCCTTTTTATTTTCCCTTTATATAAATGGGCTTGAGCAGGTGTCCATAGCAGCTAATGTAGATTGTCCTACGTTGCTGTCTTTATCTGGGCAACAAGAATTGGGAGTAGACTGATCGAGGCACTCCGTGAGATTTATCCTAGGACCAGATTCCTTAAATGCTTGTTGTGTTTTCCCCCAAAGCACTTCAAATTTTTGCATGCATGAGGAGTTGGAAGTCAAAAAGCTCAGTGACCAGTCAGCCTTCCGCCCTCTGTTAGGATGGATTAGGGTATGGACCAAGTAGGTACTCTGCCTGAACCGGCAAATACTGAGTGACTACCTGTTACTTGATTGTACCTATAAAATCCAGTGACACAAGTATATTAGGGATTCATTTCAGGGGAAGGGAAGGGTGGAGTTATTTCATACTCCTGAGGGTATACTTAAGACGAATTATAAATCGGTGAAGGACCACTTAGAACGAAACATATTAAGAAGAGTCCGTTTCCACAGGACGTGATGCATTTTTTAAATGTTTTGTAAACTTTATTGTTCCATTACTTAGAGATTGAGTCATTTTACAAGTTCGCTCAGCCCTCCGTTTTTAGGTCAAGACCGTGAATGCTCTGTGTGCAAGACCTGCTGTCATCTATAATACGACTTTTTTTGCGTCTGCTACTTACCACGTACTTACCATTGTTTCACTGCACTGTCCTTCTTCTTTGCTGCCTCCTAACTGGTTTGCTTTGCCGATACGTCACTTCCTTCAAGGCTGTGGGGCACCGGTAAAGTACAGTTTCCCTTCTCTTTGGTTCTTCAACTGTTGTGTGGAAGAACTTTTCTTTTTTTTTTAAATGTTTGCTTTGCACCGTTGCTCACCAGTACTGGTTTTATTCTGTTATTTTATTTGGTTACTTTGCGCCATCTCTTGCTTGTTTTATTCTGTTTTTTTTTTTTTAATGTGTACTTTGTGCTGTCGCTCGTCAGTGCTTGTTTTTTCAAACGGTGTTTAGGACTCGCTGCAGCATAGGGTCACTTGTACTCACAAAGAGAACAAAGTGGGCTGCTGCAGCTTCAACAAGAGGACACGCTGTTCCTTTAATGGAAGGAAAGTAGCAATGCACTACCCTGGGTCTCGGCAGTGCACAAATGGAATGGAGCCCACGTTTCACTGCAAACTAATCATCTATAGTAAGAGCCGGGCAGCACGTGTGTATAAGGTACAATATTTTGTGACACGCGCTCCCCTTTACCCCATTGTCTTGTGCGCTGGTGCACGTTTATTCTGTTTTTCATTTTTTTTTAATGTCTACTTTGTGCCGTCGCTTGCTTGTTTTATTCTGTCTCCCCCTTCCCCCAAATATTTTACTTTGCGCCGTTGCCGCCACTCGTCAGTACTTGTGCGATACTCACCAAAAGGAAATCGCTGAACCGCAGAGATGTTAATTCTAACTCCGATTGAGACACCTACTAACTAAGATAACATGGCAGAGGTACATGTAGGGGACTCGTCGTTGATGCTGTGATTACCCAACGTGTCAACCAACTCACACATAATGCACCATACGTTTAGAAAACTGCTGTGCGACTGCTTACTTTGGGGGATGCATACAACGTAGCACAACACCAGATGCTGCATCCAACATCCCTGGGGTGACAATCGCCCCTGGGGGCGGGCGGACGGTGACTCCTGGGACTTCAACCGCCGCTTTGGCTGGGGCAACCCATACAAGTGGTAAGACATAAAGACGATGTGGCGCACCCCCAGTGACCCTGTAAGTATACATATCTGTAAATTGCATTATTAGCCAATGGTATGCGTCCCCTTGGTGCCCAAATAGACTATAACCCTCAGACTTTGGCATAGACTTATGACAATACACCACTTATGGGCGGACCGAAGCTGGAGCCGCACATATTCGTGAAGGAGAACCTAGTTATGCCTTCTGTATCAGAGTATATACCATTGTCTCAAGAACACCTAGAACCTTGCAGTACGACCTCAGCATGAGGGCAATGTATATGCATTTGTACAGCTACTGGCTGATTTGACTGTCAGAAATGGGGACCTTACTGTAACCAGTTGGCTGCACACATCACCTTGCATGAGATAATGTACTCAAGTTGCATAGATACTACCCGACCACATGTTGATGCGTGCACCCGGCGGCCCCCTTGAGAGGGAGTTCCCCATACAAGCTATTACACTGTTGATGTTGTTACATGGGGTATGTCTTTGGCATAGTTGGGGTACCGAAGTGGGAGGGGATGGGTTGTTTTTGTTCAAACAGGCGTTTTCATATGCAGTACACCACCTCCACTAGCGAATACAATGGTCATCTCTATACAACCACTCAACCGACGCTTACCACACATGATCTCTACATGACAAACAGACAATGCCATGCCATGCTATGAGACTATACCCCATATCTAGTCATAGATAGACTACAACCACCACACATTAAACTATTATCCTGGAATGTTCGGGGCCTCAACAACCCGAAAAAGATACGTCAGGTTTTTGCTTATCTCAACAGACTTGTTGTCGACATAGCCCTATTGCAAGAATCCCACCTCGCTAAAGCAACTCCATGTACCCTGTGGACCAAATGGGCCGAAACAGTGGTAACCTCATCGTACTCCACATACTCTAGAGGGGTGATCATTCTGGTGAAAAAAGGGCTGAACTTCCAGATAGATCACACCATAACCGATGACCTAGGCAGATATATAATTATTAGTGGGCATATCAGAGGTCATCGCTTAGGACTCATTAATACATATGGTCCAAACGTGGATGATCCGGATTTTTTTATATCAGTATGGCGGGCATTGAGCGAACTGCTGGACATGGAGTGGCTTTGGGGTGGTGATTTGAACCTAGCGCTCAACGAAAACTTAGATCCGCTTTAACTACAGAACCACATAAATGGGAGGTGCGAGTGATGCTTGATCATATGGATGAGTCAAAGATGGTAGACCTCTGGAGGTTGCGACATCCACATCAAATGGAGGCCACGCACCATTCCACAATACACAACAGCTGGTCACGCATTGACTATTGGCTAGGGACGGAAGGGATTGCATCTGACAAAGACCCTCTCGGACCATAAACCGGTTTTCTTAACAATTGCGCTCCCACATTACACACCCCCGCCGTATATATGACGATTTAACGCCAAAGCATTACTCGACTCCACATACCATGACACCATTAGACGCGCCTTTATCGAATATTTTCAAATTAATCCGCCTTCCATGCATGACCCGAGTCTACTTTGGGACGCGTTCAAAGCCACTATACGGGGAATTTGTATAAGCACCAATGCTGGAATCCTCAAAGATATCCGTGCTCAGCTTACCCAGCGTGAGGCTAAATTACACGATCTAGAGCACGAATATGAGCGCACACAAAACGCGGCCCTACGGAGCGGCATTCGGCACGTGATGACGGAATATCAGGAATTTGCAGAAGACGAACTCAAATATCTCTCGAAACGACACATTGCACGCAAATATGGTGAGGGAGTCAGACCAGGGCGTGTGTTAGCGCAAAAAATATGCATCGGTCTCAAAACGCACACAGTTCCTAAAATAAAAGACAATACTGATACCCTACATTATGATATTGCGGGCATACTATGGGCGTTTATGGGCACATACGGGGCTCTCTATGCATCGAGAGATAAAGCTCCCCAACCGGAAATTCTCTCGTACCTAGAGGATGTGGCAATAGCTTGGCTGTCAGATGCCCAAAGAGATTATCTCTGACAGCCAGTGACAATAGAGGAAGTCACGGAAGTGGTCTGGACCCTTCCAAACGGCAAAGCCCTGGGCCCTGATGGCTACACTTGCGAATTCTGTAAAACATATCTTGACCTACTAGCACCTCACCTCGTAGAGATGTATGGAGAGGCCCATAATAACCAGATCCTACCCCCCACTCTGCGTGAAGCCATGCTCATCGCCTTATTGAAACCCAATAAAGATTCTGAGAAATGTGAATCCTATAGGCCCCTGCCATTAATAAACACGGACACTAAAATATTGGCCAAACTGCTTGCAAGGAGACTACAGCCACTAATGCCCAATATCGTACTTCCGGGACAAGCGGAATTCATACCGCATCGTTCCACTGCTCATAATATTCGGATGCTGTTTGCGCTATCACATTACCTCCGCGCAGATTACCAGGCAATGGATCAAGGTATTATACTCTACACCAATGGCGCGAATACTGGTGAATAACTGTGTCAGATCCGATAAGCATAGGGAGAGGTACATGGCAAGGATGCTCCCTCTCCCCACTGCTCTTTGCAATTGTGCTAGAGCCGTTAGCATGCAAAATAAGGCAATGTCATAAATATGCAGCCCTGCAGTTTCCACAACGTCCACTGACTATCTCTATATGCAGATGACATGGTCTTGTATATCAGAAAACCTTTCCCCTTTATTGCGCGAATATATTACATTCGGTCGTCACTCGGGTCTCCAAATGAACTGGTCTAAATCTACGATTATCCCCTTAACAGAAATTACGATTCCCTGCACTGTAGAGTTCCCTCTGGAATGGCAATCTGACCCGATTTAAATACTTGGGTATATGGTACCATCGGGACCCTGAAGTCGTTATCCGTACGAACTACGGGACAGCAATCAGCAGACTTGAAGAGAAAGTGGATCGCTGGATACATTTACCACTCTCCCTAGCAGACCGCATGGCTATAGTCAAAATGGTCATCCTTCGCAAATTCCTTTACTTGTTTAATAACATCCCCATCACCCCACGATGGCTGTGTTTCAGAGGCTGACGACCATAACTACCCGTCTCATATGGGCAGGGAAGCAGGCACGTATCGAATTGCGAGCCTTGACACTACCATTCGCTAAGGGCGGCTTTAAGGTGCCAGACTTTCTCCTCTACTATTTGTGTGCCCAAGCCCAATATACGCACTACTGGTATCACCCGGTTCCCTTTCTACCTCATATAGCGATTGAAGATTGTGCGGCTCACCCGGTCCCACTACCCAATATATTACCACACCTATGCACCCAAGCGTGACAAACACATTGCACACCACTAGTGCAGCCTGGCAGCGAATGGGGCAACTGGCGCATAAACTACCCTTATACGCCCCTGCGATGCCCTTACAATTCCATCCAGATTTATCAGTTACCAAGGAAAAGGTTGGAATGTATCTACTGCAACAGGTGGGCATAACCACGCTGGGGGATCTATACATAAATGGTAAATTTATAGAACCTGATGACCTCCAATATATCAGCAATCAGACACTACTTTTCCAGTTTACGTACCATATATTAAAAGGTGCCATTAAAAAACTGTACCCTACCTTTCCAGATGAACCACCGCAAATGAACACATTGCAAATGATTATCACTACCCCCCGCAATACACGCATGGTAACAAAGTTGTATACACGGCTTCAAGACGAAATTGGGGATAATACATGTAAAGCGCGAGACCGCTGGAACGCCATCCTCAATACACATCTCACAGAGGAAGAGTGGTCTACCTGCTGTGCCGTAACCGGCATGCTCACCCCTAATGGCAATTTACGCATCCTGCATTATAAATACTTGCATCAGACCTACCTCACCCCCTCTAAATTACACAAATATGGCCTCCATATGGATGCCAGATGTCAGCGATGCGGGGCGGACAATGCTGACTTTGCTCACCTCGCATGGCATTGTTTGCCGATTAGGGAATATTGGGTAAACATTGTCAACATTTTGAGTGACATATTGGGCACCCCCATTGAATGTACTATGCGGACATGCTTACTAGGATTAGTCCCCAAATTACGATCTACCAAACGTAAACTTTGCCTGATAGCATTACTGCTTGCTAAACGAAGAGTGTCCATGTCCTGGGGGAGCGGGAAAACCCAGCAGGGGATAAAAGACATGGCATATTGCAAAGATACGTTACATATATATGAGGAGGAACTCCCCACCGGGTCCAAACCCAGGGATTACTGGAAGCCTTTGGAGGACTATCTTCGCTCTCATCAGCTTATGTAGAGCTACATAGATGTAGGAGATTCAGAAATGTGGTTGACAATAAGAGCGGAATGTGATAATGTACTATGTTGATAGGCTATACATGCTGCAGCCTGTATGTGTTTTTGTTCAAGCATTGTATAGATTGAATAAAATAATAAACAAATAAAAAATAAATCTATGTTGACTTCAGAGCAGGACACCCCGTTTAGATTTCGCCAGCACAGAGCTTGCGCTGTGCTAGTAAAATTTATTGTATTCATTATACATCTTACAAAGGGCTTGCATCCTGCCCCCTTGCTTTTTATCGGTTTCTGTGCTTGCCAATTACTTTTCCTCTGTTTCTATTGGCTGCGGCATACTATTTCCTGTTTCTCCTATTAGTGTCCCGAGGCCCAACTACTGTTTTCATCCACTTGTGGGACATTATTTTTTGTTGAAAGCTTTTGCTTGTACAGCGCTTTCCTTGGGCTTGTTTTTACTTTCTGTCGAGTGCTTATCTCTCTCAGTCCCTCATGTTGCTCCCCCCTTTTTCCTTTCTCCCATGCACCACTTTAATGCACAGGACGAGTCCAGACACCTTCTCCCAGACAGGGAGGCACCTCCTAGTTACTACAAACAAGCGCACTCCATGCGCTTGTTTGTAGTAACTAGGAGGTGCACGGAGAACTCCTGAGGCGGAAAGCCGGGAGCAACGATCTTTTTAAAACTTGTTTTTTAACAGCGTATCTTGTGTTTTTAATACCTGTTGTGCACTGAATACCCTGGCATTTCAGCGATAGCGCTCAGCAGCAGACAGCTGTTGTTGTTGCCCTAGTCCCGCGTCTTGCCGCCACTTCCTGGTCGAGGGACCCGCCAGACACGCCCACCGCGGCTGGCCACGCCCCCCCCTCCCAGGCTCATATAAAAGCGCGCTAATCGAGCGTCGCCACCCATTACACGGAGAACTCCTGAGGCGGAAAGCCGGGAGCAACGATCTTTTTAAAACTTGTTTTTTTTAACAGCGTATCTTGTGTTTTTAATACCTGTTGTGCACTGAATACCCTGGCATTTCAGCGATAGCGCTCAGCAGCAGACAGCTGTTGTTGTTGCCCTAGTCCCGCGTCTTGCCGCCACTTCCTGGTCGAGGGACCCGCCAGACACGCCCACCGCGGCTGGCCACGCACCCCCCTCTCACGCAGTCACTCGGACGAGCGCAGCGGGCGCGACGAATGCGCGCCGAAGGCGCGCATAAGGCAAGCTCGTCTGCGCTCGTCCGCGCCTCGGCAGCGCCCGGTGCGCCACCCGCGGCTCCGAGCTCCCCGTCCACCATTAGCTCTCCGCACCTGACGCGTGAGGCTCTACTCCTCCTTAGAGACTTCGCTCATGAAGGTCAACTGTCCTTCCAGGACACCGCCTATCCTCTGCACGATTTTGCGCGCAAAGGCTTATTTACAGGTGGCCTGCTGAATGTCAGGTCCCTGCCCAAACACGCTCACGAAATCGCCCAGCTCCTAGATAATCACCATCTTGATGCTTTATTCCTGACGGAAACATGGACCCACTCTGACTGCAATATAGAACTGGATTGGGCCTGCCCACAAGACTTCAAAATCCTGCATCTCCCACGACCTAAGGGGCGGGGCGGTGGAGTCGGTTTAATCTATAGAGCGTCTTGGTCAGTAAAAACTATTGTTATGGACCCAGTGGTCGGGACCGAAATACTTGGCCTCTATATCGACTGTCATCTTGGAACTACGTTTACGGCTGTGATTTGCTACCGCCCGCCGGGAGCTTTCAATTCCACTCAGCAGCAGTCGCTCCTCACCACCCTTACTAATATGGCTACCTCTCACAACAACCTGATTGTCTTGGGCGATTTCAACCTTTGGCCCAACGGCAGCCTAGATTCTGCCCTTAACAATCTCCTACTTTCCTGTGAAGGAATGGGACTTTCCCAGCTAGTGAACAAACCCACACACTCAGCGGGGCACCAGCTCGATTTAATCTTCTCCTCCCCCCAGCTAGCACTTCTGAGCGATATTTTGCCGATGTGCTGGACCGACCATGCACTCATCAAATTTCATATAGCAGGCAGCAGGTCTTGCAGACCGGCACTCCGCCACGGCCCTGAACCCCCGTACAGAGATTGGAAGGCTCTGGACAAACTCAGACTGAATGGCCCAGTATTTGAAGTGGAAGACAGTTTTTCCATTACTCAACCAGTAGAGGCTAACTATCTATCCCTCTGCACAAGGATTTCCAACACCTCGGAACGCCTCGTCCCTCTGAAAAAGGGCAAACCACAGAGACGAGTACCGGCCCCATGGTTCGACGACTCTTTAAGAGCTCTCAAACTAGCATGCAGACAAGCAGAGAGAAAATGGAGGCAAGGTTATTCTGACACTCACAAAACTCTTTGGAAAGAAAACCTCCGGGAGTACAAAACTGCCATCGCCCAAAATAAGGCTAAACATTACTGTTCCATCATCACCAACGCCACCAACAGCTCAAAGAGTATTTTTCAGATACTCAAAAACTTAACCAATCCAGACTGTGTCATCTCTACACAGCCTCCCACCCAAGCCCTCTGCGACAATCTTGCAGTGTTTTTCATTAATAAAATAAACACCATTATTCAAAACCTGAAAACACCTCCCTCTTCGGGAACTTCCAACACGCAGGGACCAGACACCAGCTCTCGAAACTTGTCGTCTCCAGGCTCTGTCCTTTTGGCTAGACTACGGGAATTTCCCCCAATCCCGGCCTCCGAGTTTGAAAGACTGGCGCTTTGTATCACCTCGGGTTCTCCACTCGACCCCCTACCTCCAAAAGTTTGGAAAAATTTTGGAAATGATCTTTTTGGCACCATGCGCCTAATATGTAACCAGTCTTTGCACAGTGGCTTTGTCCCAACCCCGTGGAAACAGGCGCTAATCACCCCTCTCTTGAAGAAACCCTCCCTGAGCCCAGACTGTCTTTCAAACTACCGACCCATCTCCCTGCTGCCTTTCCCAGCGAAGGTCGCCGAACGATGGGTCAGTTCGTGCCTGTCCGCCCACCTAGAACAAAACAACCTTCTTGACGATCACCAGTTCGGGTTCCGTCCTGCCCACGGCACCGAAACAGCAGTCTTAACAGCCATGGAGGATCTTCGCTTGCGTGCAGACAGGGGCCAACCAGTGGCGCTGATACTGCTGGACCTGTCTGCCGCATTCGATACGGTCAACCATGGTATGCTGCTGCAGAGACTTGGTGAAGTGGGAGTGGAAGGCACTGCACTGCTCTGGTTTCACTCCTACCTTCGGGACAGAAGACAGGCTGTCTCCCTTCCCCCATTCCAATCCACCTTTGCACCAGTACCCCAGGGAGTCCCTCAGGGCTCCTCCATCAGCCCCATCCTTTTTAACGTGTACCTCATCCCGCTAATCCAATCCTTTGGGATCAAAACAATAAATTACGCTGATGACACGCAGCTCATCCTCTCTTGGGAAGGTGAAGATGCCATTCCTTTTTCCACCTTCCACGACTGCCTAAGAGAGACGGCTGGATAGCTACACAGAAACTCCCTCCAGTTTAATTCCTCTAAAACGGAGGTCCTGTTTTGTTCAGGCACCATGATACCCCGCCAGTTTCCGAATGAATTCTGGCCCCCAGAGATTAGAGACAAACCTCTGCCAGTTGCCTCGGTTCGCAACCTGGGAGCCATGCTTGACAACAAATTAAGTATGGAAACCCAGGTAACGAAAACTGTGGGGATCTGCACAGCCCTGCTTCGCTCACTGCAGAAAATCATGCCTCTTCTCCCGGCACAAGCCAGGGCGTCGATAGTCAGGTGTACGATACTGAGTCGCCTTGACTATTGTAACGCCCTGCTCCTGGAGTCTCCAGTCACGTTGATGGATCAACTACAGCGAATTCAATCTGCCGCCGCCAAGCTGGCTCTGGGCTGGACGAGGAGGGCTTCGGCCACAGCAGCTCTGGCTGAGCTACACTGGCTACCCTTAAAACAACGTGTGGCCTTCAAGTCCCTCTGCATTGTCTTTAAGGCTCTGCACGGACTTGGACCCAAACCTCTGCAAGCCCTGTTTCGGTGGTACACTCCTGCCAGAGATATACGATCATCCTCGGCCTGTCTGGTAAAGGTACCCAGATTCAATAAAACCAGAACAGGGGGCAGATCCTTCAGGGTTGCAGCGGCCAAGCGGTGGAACAGCTTGCCCACTGACATACGTCAGATTTCACAGCTTCTTCCATTCAGGAGACGTATCAAGACCTGGCTTTTCCCCCAATAAATGTCCGTCTGACTGTTCCCCCGGTTATCCGTCAGCAGAGTACTCTCCAGCGCCAGGAAGCCTGCAAGGTATCAGTCGCGCTTTACAAATTCTTAAAATAAATAATAATAATAATAATGCGGAGCACAGGTACTTGTAAATATATCTTTAGCCTCTGCTTAGTAAGCAAAAATGTGTTTCTGCCCGTAGTGACCTGCTCCGCCCAGCCTGGGTGGCAGTCCTGGCTGGTACATCTTCAGAGCCCTGGCTGCGGCTGTTGGCTTACGCTCAGAGCCTCTTGACCAGCTGCGACTTGTCTGCCTGGCTCCATCCCTGCACCTGACACCCTGGATACTGCCCTCGAAACCTTCCTGCAGCTGCTTGCCTCACCCGTACTATAGGCTGCGTTGGTACCTGCCCTGCCTGCTGCTGAGGCACTGACTCTGACCCAAGATTAGCTTGGCCTTCCACTCCTAAACCTTCATCCCTGCGGAGATCTCGCCTCCCACTCTTGCTGCCTCCTGCGTCCTTTTCACTCCGATGCCAGGGCTCTCCTCTCGCTCCTACACCTTTCTCACTCCATCGATTCCTGTGCTGTCCTCAACTGTGGGGGTTTAATCTCCTATTCCTGCTGTCTTGTCCACCCTTCTCACTGTGGAATATTCCCCTCCCACTTCAGGGTTCTTCTCCGTCCCCTGCATCTTCCTCCTTTTGCCCTGTCCCAGCACCTTCCTCACTCTCCGACACCTTCACTACCCCACCTCCCAATAGGTCTCGTTTTTTGGACCACCCAGCACTATTCTGTGTAAACACCCAATCTACTGTATCGAAGTCTATAGCCACCTCACACTAGTGATTTCACTTTACCACTTAGTACTTTTCTTTTCTCTCACTACATGATTATAATTTAATTCCCGGCTTGCCCCACACTTCCACATTTGCCTGCTCCATTCTCTTTTTACACATTCTCTATGTGCAAAAACATGCATTGAAATGTCTAAGACCTCACTTGATATATATGATCAGCATTTGTCCAACCCGTCAAATGTGCTGAAGAGGTTCCAGTGCATACAAACATAAACAAGGGTCATTCGCTCAGCTGTTAAGGTAGCTCAGCGAGTTGAGCAGCTCCTGATGACCTATATGTGAAACTTGCATAATATAGGCTCAAATTATGTGAGGGATAACTCATGTGCCAAAGGTAATTCTTTATTGTATGATTACTTAAAATCCTTGGCAAAAGCGGAGCAAATAGATACAAGTTAGAAAAGGTAAAATTGATAAAACTCTAAAAGGGGGGGATAAAATGCAGAGATGCTACAATGTACCAGTACCTAAGTAAATCGGTGCAAAAAAAGAAAAAGCTGCATTTAGAATTAAAACATATGGAGGATTTGACATGCAAAGGGTATACAAAGCTACACCACCACGGAGGGCTCAGTCTGTTACTAGTAAAAGTTAGTGTAGACAGTAATAGTATTAAAAGTGCGATGCTGAGAGAATGCGAGTACTGGTAATCCGTGAATCGTAATTTATTTAACTGTCAATTCTCTGGCCGATCGTAAAGTCATTCCAGCAGCCGCATAAAACTTCCCAATACATGCCGGCTCCATCGGGACTATAGTGGTGTGAATGTACCTTAAGGCCTCCTTGCATGTTCTTACGCTGTGCTGAATGAACATGGATATTAAGAACAAACGCCTTGGGGACAGCAAAGCTGGGCAACAGCAGATGACATGTTCCGCGGATTCTGTGTGGTACTGGCACAGACAACATCCAGTCCCACTTGACCAGTTTTTCCAGTGAGCCCTATTGTCTTGTATTGGCAAAGTTAAGAGCCTCACCATCATGACGTTTTATAGGGCTTGCCTTCAGAGTCCTGCTTTTAGGTAGGGCTGGCATGCTGTGGTTTCATATGTGCTAATCAGACCTTCTGCACCCTGAAGGTCTGATCCGTTCAAGGTCTTGTTGCCTCGAGATGTTCTTGCCACACTTTTTTAGCAGGTTCTTCAGACTAAGCTTAGTTAATGGTGTGTTTAAGAGATCAGTTGGTAGTCCCAATGTTTTTTGGGCCATCAGGAAGTACCTCGCCCAGCTACTGTTATTGTCTGTAAAGACCACCTGTAGCGCTGCCCTAATTGTGCCAGGGCATGCATTAAACACATTGTGATTAAATTTGACTAAATCTTTTTTGCATTCAATGTACATTGCTGTGATGTTAAACTCTAGTTGGACCAGTGAACGCCTAGTCGAATTTGGGAGCTTGCAAATTTTTCTGTAAGCCATTGTGTATAGGCCCTCCAATGTTGTGGTCAGCAGACCAGGGAAGGCATGGTGGCCATAGCCGAGTGTAGACATTAGCTTGGCTTGCATTACTCGATGGATCCCCTCCGTCGAGTGGCTTACAAGCTTGTGATGTAATTTGGTTGTCTTCTACATCCACAATGCTTGCCATAGTTGTTTTTTGGTCAACATATAGGTTGGTTGCGTGCACAGCCCATTTTTTGGCAGGTACGGCATTGTGGGTGTGGTGGCCGCCATTTAGACCATTGACATGGCTCCAGAATTCCTTGCTTTTATTGGGTGCTAATAGCGCATAGATATTTCTCAATTTTTCCTCTATGCTAGTTTGTTTCAACTGCCAAGCAATATTTTAATGCAGTTTTCTCGCTGCCTTCAATAGTATTTCCGTCCGAATTGACTTTTCCCTCCTATGCTTTGACTCTGCCAAGCGGCATCTCTTTTTGCTCACAATGAAGATTTTGTCAGTGAAGTTGAGTTGCCCCTGAGCGATATATTTGCTCTTATGAGTAGGCTGCCTTTCTGAAGCCAAGGCATTGGATAACGAAGCCATGATTTCGGACCAGCTGCTCTGTGACGCAGTTATGCATATATTCTGCTTCCATTTATTATACTTTGCCCGGTTTATGGGGCCCCATTTAATATGTTTAATTGAAGCTGTTTCATTATGTGGAGTGAGCATTTTGCCTGCAGTTAGATGTTCCTCATGCATCATGCTGCTGGTATTAACAAGTACAGAGATTGGATGGTGATCACTTCCGGGAGTGTGCAGTACCTTATATTCTTCACATCTCCTCAACAAATTCTTACTCAGAAAGATATAGTCAAGCATAGAGATGGTTTTGAATGTAGGTTGTGGAGTCGTTGTCAGTTGCCCTGCATTATTCGCAGACCCCAGTTTAAATTCATTAATGCAGGCTTCCATGAGATTTCGACCGCAATTCTCTTGATTTTGTTCGGGCCGCATAGGTCTCTTATGTTAAAGTCCCCAGTGAGGATACATTCATGTCCTGGGTTCTCGTGGAGATATTCTCTAATCAACCCAGTAATCCTTTTTTTTTTTTTGGGTGACATAAATGTTAATTACCCCAATTGTGAACGGTGTGCCCTCTGCTTTAAACCCATTTATGGTTATAATCTGGACATCAAGTGCATACGTGGGCCACTCCTCTATTTTGTAATTTCAGATTTAATTTTACAGATATCGAGATCCCGCCGCTCGGTCTTCCGAAGATGTTTTTTGTTGCTGGCCATTGTATGAATCGCCTGGTAGCCTTTGATGTAATTGGCTGTTTCCATCCAAGTTTCCTGCACACATAGAATGTCTCCTGTCTTCAGAGATTCCATGGCTTCTTTATTGGTCAGGATCGAGTTAAACCCTGCCACATTCCAGCTTATTAGCCTGAACTTATTATTTATTGTCCCTGCTTTGGTGCCTCTGTTTGTTTGATTGATTCCTCCCTGGTAGGCCACGTTGTTGTAGTCCGTGTGGAGTTAGGGTGAGGGATAACTCAGCTTTACATCCTTCCAGGGTTTATGCAGTCTTTTTAAAAAAATGCCCTGTTAATCACAGCCTTCTAAAACTGCAAACATATTGTGACATCCGGGTGCAACTTGCTCAGCACAGGCTCAAATCATGAGGGGGCTAAATTCAGCCTTTCATCCTTCTGGGGTGGGACTATATATTGCGTAAAAATTGCTCTGTTAATCACAACGCTCTGAAATTGGAAAACATGCAATAGCAAACACTTATTAAAACAACTCATCTAAATATTAACTCTATGCTTACTACAACAATGAATGATACGCTGGTAAATTCAGAATTGCAAAAGTTTTTCTATATTATGTAATTGTTGTTAGGATGACTAAGCGAAAATATTACAGTGTTAAGTTTTTAAATGTTTATATGATGCCAACACTATCCTTTGCTGTTGATTCACTTCAGAAGAAAAAAAAGTTCAAATAAAAACACACACACACAAGGAAAACATGAACCTATGTAAATAGAAAAAAGAGGTGGGGTTTATAAGAGAGGCATGATGGAAATTCCAAATCACGGAATGGACAGTTTTAGGGCATAAGGGGCTGGGTTCGTATCACGGCTCCGCCCGAATTTCCAGATATTCTGGACAAATCACGCAATCTCTTTCCCCTGAAGCCGCTTTCTTGATACTAATTACCTCCACAGAGGGGTGACTGGCAACGAGCTGACAATGTGTTGCTAATTTTAATACCAAGATTGGTTGGTCAATGAGTCAAACTGCTGCTCCTGAACCACATGTGACCTGCAGTTACAC
The DNA here is from genome assembly GCF_964204655.1 of Triturus cristatus. Lineage (NCBI taxonomy): Eukaryota > Metazoa > Chordata > Amphibia > Caudata > Salamandridae > Triturus > Triturus cristatus. The sequence goes on from NC_140588.1 coordinate 1,044,934,551, forward strand.
CTTCAAATTCAGGCAGGACCATCCCAACATTGTCTATCGATCAATAGTGACCCTTGCTGCCGATAACACTTGTAAAAGGCAAACGGCTCCATTAAACATTAAGGAGACAAGATATATGTGCAATTGGGTTGCTGTAAAAGGGAATGTTTATTGAGGTGGCATTAGGCTTCAAGGTTTTACTAATTCATTTCTCTCACCCCTAATTTCAGCAAGGTAGTTTCTTGTTTGCTCGTGGCTTCGACTTGTTTCCATGTTCTTGGAATTTATGGGCAACTAGTTCTCTCTGCCTCCTTCGGTTATCAATACAGGCGCCATGGGGTCTTCCCTACTTGGTAATAACATCTGTATCAGTATGGGGGTAAGCGCAACACATACGGCAAAAGGAAGTGGTCCAAATATAGGGAGGTGTCCTCCAGGCGGCTCTCATTGGCTGGTGGAATCACGTGGTCTTTGTGTATTTTAGTCATCCTGTGAAAGCATGGCACCACAGGTTTATGTACATTAAAAAACTGATATCCATTCAGACTCGAGCCCTCTTTTCTTCCAGTTGCACTGAAGAGTATGAATATGAGGTCTTCTCATCGCTCCCTGACAAAATAAACTTTTAGCTTCTGCCTAGTATTTATTCTCATGCCAGAATACCACATTGCCCCTTTTATCTGATGGTTTGATAACAATATCTGGATCAATTTTAAGAGTTTTTAAAGCTTGTCTTACTTACATTTTCGGCATCATTTTTCTTACTGTTCTTCCAATTCCTCATTAAGGACAACCTCATGCAAGGTGTAGTCATGTGGCAAAATAGGATTCCATCTTGATTTGGGTTTAACGTGATTCACACTGGCACGGTCTGTCTGCAGATTCCTTCTCGTTGCACTAGGGCAGTCAGCTCTTCTTTATCACCGACCCACAATTCATCATATATACGGTCAACAGAGAGCGCATGTTTGGCACTTGGTCTAAAACGTTTCTTCTCCTCTTGGAAAAAGATCTTCAGCAATTTTGATGGAGTTTCGAGAGAGAATGTACTATATATAGTACAAATGCAATGCAATAGATTTCGCAATTACAACAAAGTGAGCTATTGCCATTTTCAATTACACCATTTGATTAAAGCTTTACGAAGGTAAAAAACAAAACAATAACATTTTCAATGCCAATAGCTCAAAACAATGTCATTGCGAGACTGACTGCATTGTAAATGCTTGTTTTAAATGTACCCTGGGTGGCCTCTTTAAGTGCTGGCACAGTCCCTCAGCAGCAAGGGTCAGCCTTTGTGAAATCCTGGGGCTGTACCGGCCATGCTTGGAAGCCCGTTATCATTCCAAAACTGGGCCTCTGTTCATTGCACTCGTTCGAAGGGGAAAGTGAATTCAGACCCTACAACCCGTACTCTCTACTCACCACAGACTCTGCACAAGTACACACATTCTCACGAGAGTCTCACTTTCCTTCTCTCGTTCTTTGTTTTCTGGCTCTCGCTTTGCCTCCCCTTTTCCTGTCTCCCGCTCTCTCTTCGTGTTTGTGTTTCTTTTTATTCTTCTCGCAGTCACTCGTTTGCACGCACAGAACACACAGTAGCTTTTCGCTATAAAACGTGCTTGTTTTGATTAACTTTCCTCTACTTCAGCTGGCCTTCTTTCTCGCTGTACTGCACATTGACTGTAATTTATGTCTGTTTAGTTTGGGCCTGAATTCAGCACTAAAAAAAAAAGCGTCAAATGAAAGCGATAACGTGAGAGTGAAGACAAACGCAACGGAGTGTAGATACCGAGGGAGAAAACCAAATCAATACTCAGTCGGAGCTGTGCGTAGGGTCTGCTGCATTCGTTTGTCGGCGGCCAGGTCTTCACAGTAACTGTTGTCCGTTCTCACCATTACAACCCGTACCTTTTCTGTCATATGGAGCACGGATTGGCACCCAAGGGCCTCCTGCTTGCGTGCCCAGGGGCCCAGTGAGTCCATGTGTTTACAACAGACCACCCTCCTCTCCATTCACAACAGGAGCATGTCTAGAAGACACGGAAACTCCAGTCAACTTCACATAAAAGAGCAGAAACAGAAATCACCGAGTTTAATAAACCAACTCTGTTTGTTTGGTGAAGATGAAAAATGTCTATGCTTGACTGTGCAGACTAGAATAAAACCCGGGGAGGCCACAAGTCTAGCTTGTGTTTATGCTAAAATAGCGAGCAGCTAACAAAAATAAGAAATGACTTTTATCAATGCAGTAGACCCGAGCATCCGCTGAAAATCTGGTTGGACCTTGTAATGCTATTTTTTTTATTCCATTTAGATTGAATTCAGTTTAGGTTTTTGTACACTTCACTCCCATACAAGTAAATGGTAGCTTGAACATGTTACATCACCTCTCGCTGCCTGGTCCATCCTACTTCTCCATCACTGTTCACTGCCTGGCCCATCCTACCTCTCCGTCACTGGTCACAATCTGGCTCATCCTGCCTCTCCGTTACTGCCTGGCACATCCTGCCTCTCCGTCACTGGCCACTGCCTGGCCCATCCTACCTCTCTGTCACTGGTCATAGTCTGGCCCATCCTGCCTCTCCATTACTGCCTGGCCCATCCTGCCTCTCTGTCACTAGCCACTGCCTGGCCCATCCTACCTCTCTGTCACTGGTTACAGTCTGGCCCCTCCTGCCTCTTTGTCGCTGCCTGGTCCCTCCTGCCTCTTTGTCGCTGCCTGGCCCCTCCTGCCTCTTTTTGTCGCTGCCTGGCCCTTCCTGCCTCTTTTTGGCGCTGCCTGGCCCTTCCTGCCTCTTTTTGGCGCTGCCTGGCCCTTCCTGCCTCTTTTTGGCGCTGCCTGGCCCCTCCTGCCTCTTTTTGGCGCTGCCTGGCCCCTCCTGCCTCTTTTTGGCGCTGCCTGGCCCCTCCTGCCTCTTTTTGGCGCTGCCTGGCCCCTCCTGCCTCTTTTTGGCGCTGCCTGGCCCCTCCTGCCTCTTTTTGGCGCTGCCTGGCCCCTCTTGCCTCTTTTTGGCACTGCCTGCCCCTCCTGCCTCTTTTTGGCGCTGCCTGGCCCCTCTTTTTGGCGCTGCCTGGCCCCTCTTTTTTGGCGCTGCCTGGCCCCTCCGGCCTCTTTTTGTCGCTGCCTGGCCCCTCCGGCCTCTTTTTGTCGCTGCCTGGCCCCTCCGGCCTCTTTTTGTCGCTGCCTGGCCCCTCCGGCCTCTTTTTGGCGCTGCCTGGCCCCTCCGGCCTCTTTTTGGCGCTGCCTGGCCCCTCCGGCCTCTTTTTGGCGCTGCCTGGCCCCTCCTGCCTCTTTTTGGCGCTGCCTGGCCCCTCCTGCCTCTTTTTGGCGCTGCCTGGCCCCTCTTGCCTCTTTTTGGCACTGCCTGCCCCTCCTGCCTCTTTTTGGCGCTGCCTGGCCCCTCTTTTTGGTGCTGCCTGGCCCCTCTTTTTGGCGCTGCCTGGCCCCTCTTTTTGGCGCTGCCTGGCCCCTCCGGCCTCTTTTTGTCGCTGCCTGGCCCCTCCGGCCTCTTTTTGTCGCTGCCTGGCCCCTCCGGCCTCTTTTTGTCGCTGCCTGGCCCCTCCGGCCTCTTTTTGTCGCTGCCTGGCCCCTCCGGCCTCTTTTTGTCGCTGCCTGGCCCCTCCGGCCTCTTTTTGTCGCTGCCTGGCCCCTCCGGCCTCTTCTTGTCGCTGCCTGGCCCCTCCGGCCTCTTTTTGTCGCTGCCTGGCCTCTCCTGCCTCTTCGTCACCAGTCACTGCTTGGCCTTGCCTCTCCTTCACTGCCTGGCCCATCGTGCCTCTCCATTACTGATCTCTTCCTGTCCCGTCCTGCCTTTCCATCACTCCCAAGGTTCAGGCCCCCAGTCCCTGTTCACTGCTCAGTCTTTTTAATAGTTCTTGTGACGACTTCTGCCACTGTCCTCCTTGCTGGTGTTCTCTCTGTGCTGCTTGTAGTGAGGACAGCTAAGAAGGCCTGTGAACTGCTTTAAGGGCCATTCAGTAGATGGTGGCTAGTGAGTCTAAACACCTCATGGAGTTAATGAAGGAGCATGCGCTATGATAGGTTTGATTAGTCCCGTGGAGTGTACAGGGGAGTAGTACACCTCCTGTTGATTTTCCTTTAGCAGACCCTCTGCTAGTCTACCTTAGCAAGGGTGGTCTATTTCTCTTACTACCATCCACAGGGGAGGGGTTAATCTGGGAGGCGTCCATGTCTGAGGCAGTCAGAAGAAACCCGCAAGCAACGCGCTCACCAAGTCAGACAGTCATCCATAACTACACTGCAGAAGGAGAGGGGTGCGAGAGACCACAATGAAGTGTCGAGGAGATGGGGCTAGGTGGCAAAGGACTCCTTGTCACACATCCATCCATATTTCGTTGTTTGTATTTATTAAGTTAACTTCTAAGTGTTTGAGTCTCTATCAAGTCAAGTCGTATAAAACTTTATTTGGCCAGTATTGACCATAAACGCACATTTACACACACCAAGAATAAAACGTATACAATACTTGGTGAAAGGGCAGATACAATAATTCATATACAGTTAACATGTATGGCTATCAAAGCTCGAATATATATTTGCTTTGATAAGATATAAAAGCAGAGGCCGAAGCTATTGCGCTTTGTTAGACCTGGTTAAAGTGCATTCTATATAGTGCTGACAAATAATGTAAAACAATGCCCACTAAAATATGACAAATCTAAGAACACATTTTTTCCTTCACTGTAAGGCTCATGTTAAAAAAAAAAAACTCGCAACCCCGAAAAATATTAAAAGTGAAGACAACATTTAGAGATATATCCGAGCTGGCCTTACTTTTGCAAAATTTCCATGTTTTAAGAGTGGTAGGATGTATTTTATCCAAAGATCATTATAAAATCCACAGAAAAACAAAGTGTAAAAGATCTTGGTCTGATAAATCATCACAAGAGCAGGGCTTTAGGGCCCCTGACATAAAAAAAACTAAAATTCTTGGGGACTGTAATACGCCAATGAATACAGTTGAACCTAAATCTGGTTAAAAGAAAACAGTGGTGTAAATGTTTAATATATGACCATTAAGGTTGTTCTGGTATCCCAGGACTCAAAATTAAGTATTGTCTTATCGTGCGTTTTTTACGTTCACTATTTTCCCTTTCCAACATCCTCTTAGCTAGAAATTGCCTTTTTAATTACTTTCAACTCACCAGGGTGCATCGGTTTGGGATGTGTAAAAAGCTCAGGGCGCCCTATAGTCACTAGCTGCCATGAGATGTAACCCAGCCAAGGAACGTCAGTGGCCCTGTCAATCCTCATGCAATCTTCTAAAACAAATTAGTTCATGGTAAGAGTGGGGCTAGACCATATTTCTAACCACCATATTAAAGGGGCCACTGCTATGCGATCAGAAATATAAACCTTCCCTAGTTCTTCATGCACCATAATAGATGGGATGCTGGGGGGGTACAGATAAAAGATTCCACAGGTATTTATTTTCAGCCACCTGCAAATCATCAGCCTCCTTATAGCCCCATACCTCGCTGCCATACGTGTCCATAGGTATACATTTCTCATTATTAACCTTCAGTAGCTGTAAGGATTTGCTCCCCAGTCTCCTTGCAAAATCCATAGTTGCTCCTACCGATCTAGACAAGGTGTTTTTTTAGTGTTTGCTGAGCTACCCATGACCCATTTTCATAAAAAAAAATAAATGCCCCAATAAGGAAATGTAGCAACATTTGTCAGTTCTCCACCTTTACATACAAGCGTACGCTTGTCCCGCTTTGTGTTACCTGACAACATTATATGGGACTTTGAGAAGTTAATGGAGAGGTCGAGAGAAACCATAAAATCAATAAGTGTTTACAAGTCTTTGTAGCCCCATAGGTGTCCTTGCGAGTAGAACTGCATCATCTGCATATAAGAGCAGGAATGAGTTTGGAACCTGCTCTAGGGATGTCTTTGCTAGCGGATGACAGGGCCATATATTGTTACCCTATTGTTAATATATAGGGTAAACATGACAGGGGCCATGATGCATTCCTGTCTCACCCCATGTTTAACTTCCCACGTTTTTGTGAGGGAACCATTTTCTTTGTATCTGGCTAAGGCAGTCAAATTTAAGTGGGACCAGTGCAGATGAGCCACCAAATTGGGATCTATTCCAATTTGTAGTAGTTGGGGCCTTAATTTGGACCTATTCTTTCAATCGAAAGCAGACGTTAAGTTCATGAAAGCCAAGCACATACGTCCCTTTTTAGCGAGTGTGTATTTGCCGATAATCATAACTAGAATTATGCATTGGTCCACTGTCTGCATACATTTTCTAAAACCATATTGCAGCTCTGAAATTACATTACTTACGTCTAGCCATATTGTTAAGCGATCTAAAATCACCTTCTCCATGGATTTTTACGGCCGAATCTAATAATGAGATTGGGCGATAACATGCAGGGTCATCCTGGCGCCCTTTTTAAAAACGGGAAAAATAACCGCTGTAGATCATGAGGGAGGTTGGCCCACCTATTGTTGCTGCATTAAAGACCCTGGCTAGAATTTTAGCCCATGTCCGAGGGTCAGCCTTATAAAGATCTGCAGGGACCCCATCTGGCCCAGGGGCTTTTTCTCCGGATGTATCCATGATGACTTTCTGGACCTCAGCTACCCCAGAGCTTAACAGACGTGACTCTCTATTGGGTTCCCACGGGGTGAAATTTTTTCTTTTACAAATCCACTCCTCTGTAGATCTGCTCAAAGTGGCTAACCCATATATCAGCAGGGTTGACGCAATCTGTTCTCACGGCGTGTTGATCTAGGAAAAAAAGAACCGTTTACAATTTTCCAGAATGTTGAGCTGCTAGACGGAACACTAGCCTGATCCTAGTCGTGCCATGCCTGTTCCCGCATCTCCTTTTTCCTTTGATTTATCACAAATTTATTGGCTTTCCTACATGCCTTAATCTTTTCTTGATCCTTAGGTTTATGTTATAGAGCACTCCTAAGCGCTTTAGGGGATTTAGAGCAGTCTGCATCGAACCATTTTTCCTCCTTAGGGTCCCCTATCCTTCCTCTCGCAGTTAGATTTTCTGCAATCTGCTTTCCAAGGCTACCAAAAGCCCCTATTACCGCATTGTCCTCAGCATGGTTATCAAGACACATATTAATATCTTCAGCACCCTCCATATATAGCTTATCTAGAAAGGCTTCCGGCATTATCTTCCTCAAACTGATTTTGCAGGCCTGATCTGTTTTAAAATCCCTATTTGATAGGCTCTTTCTCTCAGCCCCATGGAAGACCAGCTCCCCCATTATTTCTAAAATCAACGGATTGTGATCACTAGAACAACTCCATGAGCGGTTTACTTTTAATATTTCGGGGAGCAGAGGAGCAAATACCATGATAAAGTTCATAGTCAAAGAACAACTCCTGACAACAAAAGATGGAACTGACTCGGTCTCACCAGTGTGTTTCAGACAATGTAGATTGTTAATTGCAAGTAAGCTCTCCAACCGACAACCTTGGGGAGAATGTTCTGAAACAGAGCGGACCAGGGTATCCCAAGAACCTCTGCCTAAAGGACAATGTACATTAAAATTCCCCATTAAAATTACCTCAAAGTGAGAGCAACTCTTCTCTCCATAAAGCTAAAAAACACAAACCCTCAAGAGCAGCAATATGCTCTCAATCATTTTCTCCACCGAAAGAATGATAAAAGTTAATAACCAACAGCGTAGGCTGGTTGGAAAAAGTTAGTTCCACTGCTAATGGGGGGGAGGGACAGGACAGCATCTTTATCGTACAAGCTAGTTTAAGTGATATCGGGGTAAGCAGACCTCCCTTAGCACATCCTACAATATTAGAGGAAGCAGCTTTGTAAAAAAGAGTAAAACCATCCAAGACAAAAGAGTCGGAAGTATGCCATGTTTTATGTTGTGTGACGATATGACAAGACCATATTATTACGAGCCACGGCTCCTCATCTTTTTTTAGCCCCAAGTCCTGCAATATTCCGAGATATAAATTTAAGGTTCAACGGACCAGTTTGGTGGGGACAGATTTTGAGGGAATATTTAATTCCTCCATAGATGATGGAGGGCACCCTGTCGTTTTCCCACCCTCTGTTATGGCCAATTGTCTATCAATACTGTCAAAATCCCCCATTGCAGCACATCCATTTACAAGGGGAATAGCTAAGTTCATATTTGAGCATTGTATTGACCTTGCTGGTTAGAGACCAACATTTATACCCTGGATTCTTTGACGCGGTGCCCCTGTAGGATAGAAAAAACACTGAAGTGAGACTATCTTATTCCGGTTTTAGAGGCTTGTCTACAATAACTGTGAATCATGGCTTTTGTGTGTGTGTCGCGTGCGTTAAATTAACCACAATACAGTCACCCTCCCTTTCTTTTCTCCTAGTGGATCCGACCCAACCCGCTTTTCTGGCCATGATAATATGAGGTTATAAATGGCGACCGTTTACTAACAAATTGTCCAGCCAGTGGGCCATTTTATGTATCAGATCTATTGTGGACTCCCAGGTACCCTGCTTAACTGGTGGGACCCCAGTCAGAATGGCCACTAACGGGGTTGATTCTGGAGGCAGTTGTAGAATATCATTTCTCCCTTCTATCCGCTTCTCCTGTGTGAAGCGGCCGTGGTACTTGTTGGAGGGAGGCCCCTCCCTCTCCCTCAGAAAGAAGCAGAGCAGGCTGGGGGACTGAGTCCTACCGCAGCAGGAGGCAACAAAGTGTGCAGAGATGCAGGCTAGCAAGCCTGTATCCCGTTCAGTACTTCTACTATTTATTTACATTCTCATCTACACCTGTGCCTCAATGCTTGCTCTTATCACTAAACGATAATTGGCGCCTGAAAATGTATGTAATCTTTCCTCAGTGAACTCCTGGGTGCTGTAGTTGGTACAGCACCCATGCCCTCTTGGCATTTTATGCAGCTCCTCTTTCACCCATTCGTTTGTTTATAATTAACACCGTGGCTCTCTTTGTCCCCTTCCCTGCCTGCTAGTGTGCTGAATCCTGTCCCCTCCCCATGTGCCTTCTAACCAGTATGATATCCTTGTGCATCAACTGCTCAAAGCTTAAAATGTTTTCCTTGAATGAGTTCTGTTACTTTTCTCACGTTTCTGTAACCAGTGGCAGAAATCGTCCTTCAACAGAAACACACTGCAAGGATAAATGACTGAGCCATAGAATTAAAGCGGTGGTTCTTAACCTTTTCACGGCTGTGGGCCCCCCCTCAACCATGACTGGAATCCGGGGACCCCCACTAAGTCACTACTGGAAGCCCAGCTTAAGCAATGTAGATTTGGAACTTCAAAAACAATGCACAAAATACAGAAACGAGCATTCATCAACCAAGCACATACACAGATGATGAAATAGTTTATTTAATCCGCAAAGCAATATTAAAAAGGAACTTTTTGGTGGGAAGCTTTGGGTTTTAACAAATTCAAGTTAAGCCACCCATCTTCCACAGCGTATTCTATTTGATGTCTTTGCACAGGTCCCGCAAATCAGTCTCAGGACACCAACCTAATTTTTACCCTCCATATTGCCTCACATTTACAACGTTCAGTTTTACATATTGCTTCTTCATTTATGTACCCTTTTTTAATCTATTGATATTTTTTCATTTACGGATTCCTTGAGTAGATGGGTGCAATAAACCCCCAGGGGTCTCCGTGTCACAGGTTTAAGAACCGCTGTATTAAAGCAGCATGCCAGAAAGTTCAGACTTTTTGTCTCTACTTTCTGTTGGCTGAGACACCAGTAAGTGCAGCGATTCGTCTGCTTGAGCGACCTCCGTGAGCTGTGTATCTCAGCTCTCCACCTCCTTCTCTCTCTCTTTTGGCCATCATATTCCATTATTCTCTTCTTCTGTGTTTGAATCCGACTCAGTGAGGGGCTATATTTCATGGTTTGCTTTCATGTACTCCTTATAATTATTTTCCAAAATTGTAATTGACCCCCATCTTTCCTTTTTTTTCAACATCGCAGACACGCGGACTGGAATAAAATATTGAAAAGCTTCCATAACTTAAGAAGCAAAGGCTGATGACATTGAAATACTGGAGCACAATGAGCTACATTGAATTCTTCTTGACACCATAAGCACCAAAATCTGCTTTTTGATGACTGGACAAGAGGCTGCATTTTACATTTGTTGAAAGGGAAGCCTAATATGGAGTCGGCGATAGCAAGTTCTGACTGATTCTGTGGTCGATTTGATAAGATATCCCCCTTTGATAACGGGTAGATGCATAGGAGAGTTGTTAAAGGAAAAGCGAAGCATGGATGTTAAGGTGGGAAAGATAAGACCAATAGATGTGAGGGAGGAGATTATGTGGAATCCAAAATATTCTGCTATCTCAGTTGGATGTTGACAAAAGATCTTCGAGGTCTGTCCAGTTTGTGGGTTGATATTAGGCTAGTTGGATCCATACGGACAATTGTACTCTGAAGATTACTTTTGATTTCACAAGGTTAATTTAAAAGCAGTTGTTCTACATTGAGGTGAATGTGAGGAGAAGTGGGTGTCCACGACGGTTTCAGAAATTAATGACAATGTTTATTAGAATATTGGAATGTTGAGCCTCCATTAAAGACAATCTAATGCTCCTGGCTTCTAATGGCTGGCAGAAGCCCGGAGCATCCACATTCCAATGTTTTCCTTTCTCAGCAACAGCTGTTAACAAAGGCCTCACGGAGCCCGAGGGGATTTAAACCCCCCTCAGGTTCCGTGAGGTCTTTGATTTACAAATTATAACATTCCACCCTCCAGGGGCGGAATGTTCTAATAGCCTTATAGCCCTTTGTAGCGGGCTGTACCGGCCATTAAAAGTCTGCTCCCTTGCTTGGGCCTTTAACGCTGGAGCGGGCCTTTAATTGCTGGTATAGCCGGCACTAAGGGCTATACGGCTAGATTAGAATGTTTAGTGCTCTATTGAAGACAATGAAATGGCTCAGGGCTAATAATGGCTGGTATACGCCTCCAGCTCCAATATTCCAATGTTTCTTTCTGTTTCTGTGGGAGGACTGTTCTAATAACTTTATAGCCCTTCTACCTCTGGCTATACTGGTTGTTAAAGACATTCCCCCCTAGTTATAGCCCCTTGCATGCAGCTCAGATCTATAACTCTGCTTCAGGACCTTTATCATCCAGTGTAGCCTTCGTCACCGGAATAGAGTCTATATAATGTGGTAGAGACATGAATTTGTGGAGATGCCAGGTGATCACTGTAAATGACTTTTGTCTAGATGTGAGGAAAACCTTGAGAGCCCTTTTAAATGCTGGGAAAGCAGTATGTCAGGAGGCTGAACATTCTGATGAGGGACTCTGCACATAGGTGTGCTTTAGGTGTGTTTGGGAGGAGATTTCTTATGTTTATGAAGATGTAATCACGACTCATGGGCCACTGTTAAGGCCAGTCAGAGGTTTAAACAAGGGCCTGTTTTGTACTGAGAGACTACCTGCCTGGTGTTGGTGTTGATAGATGAAGATCGAACAAGGGATGTTGAATATGGTTTCATGTGGTGAAGTGAAGAACTGTCGAGTGACTCATAGTGGTATTGAGAAAGAGTAATGCAAATGATACTTCCCAAGGACTGTGCAGTTATTGCGGTTCACGCTTCATTGGCATGAGGTGTGGCCACATTTTGTGTATAAAGTTGTAAGCATCAGTAGCCTTCTGAGTGTGGATGAAACATTCTATTGTGTATTTGAAAGGTTATCTTCGGGACAGAGGCTGAGGGGGTCTTGCAGGCCAAGAAAGGGCAGAGAAGCGGCTAGCATTTGTTTGTTTTGGTTTGAGGTTAAGTAGAGTCTTTTTGCAGTGCTGCGCATGAGATGATGGATGGCTATGAACCAGTCCTTGATGTTTCATGATGAGAAAGTCCAAGTAGACGAGAATCTGGTTGTGATTTGCAGTTAGGTTATGTCAATGTCTCAAAGCTAGGTGGGGTTAAGTAACAAGGTGACTGTACTGAACACAGGACCTCGCATTTCTCCCACCAGAAAGTGTGTGATAGTTTAAATGGGTGCAAGTAGGAAGAGCAGGAGAGGTGAGTCAGGAGTACAGGGAAAGGCTGTGTTGGCGCTGCCCATGGAGGAAAGCATTAGTAACAGTTTTGCCTTGTTAGTTATGCTAATGGCTGTGGAGTTTTTTTAGGGGACCGAAGATGGAGGAGAAAAGGTTGTGATAACCCATAATGATAAACATTAACAAGTGCAGTCTTGTTAAAAAAGACTATGGAATGTCAATAGGAATGGATCTAGTTTTGCTTCGGTGGAGGGGGGAGTGTGTAAGTAGGCTTAGAACTAGTTGTTGCAGAGTTTATGGGATTTGTGGAAGGGTGAGACTTGATGGTAGTTGGATGGAGTGATTGGGTCTGCCATTGGCATTTTATGCTAGGGTAGATGGGCAACAACCAATGTTTTGAAGATGTTTGCATGTGTGCCAGTGGGGAGTGAATGGTTTGAGTGAATACTGTTGGTCTGGGGGAGGGTCTTTTGAGGTCAGAAAGTGATAATTTGCTTATTGATAAGGGGGTAGTGGTGCTGCTTTATGCTAACTGAAGAGGTGAGTTTATGTTGTGTTTCTCGGTGTGCAATTGCGTGGTTTACAGGGAGGTAGGAATGGGGGAAAGGTGTTGAATGTTGATTATATAGTAATATTAGAGGATTTCAATAATTCTATGGCAGGTGGGCTAGGCATGTCTGATGCAAGTGAGCTATATAAAAGTCTGAATTTTGCTTACTAAGTTTGGTATTAGGCATGCCAGTAGGGGGTACTGTGATGGATAAGTAGACTAGGTCACTGTCCTGCAAAGATGAGCGAATGGGCCCAAAGTTCGAAATAAAGGTTGCAACAACGAAAGCCGATTTATTTTCATTAAGAGAGCGTGGGTTGGTTGGGAGTGTGGGTCAGTTTGGGCACGGCTTAAGAATTATTCAGGGAAATCTTTTCATGTTTGTTAGTGTTGCGGTTGCATTCTTTGGATATTACGGGTGTGAGTGACAAGTGGGAAACCCAGAATCATGTTGAGCTCTTTAAAGAATTTGCAGTTTGAGCCTCGGATACATTAAATATTTTGTGGTGTTAGAGGAAATTGGGTCCATAGCAGTGTGTTTTAAGGTATGCATGAGATTTCCTGGGCATGTGTGCAGGCATGTCTTGATGCATCACTGTTGCGTGGTACTTCCTTGTACACCCAACTCCCAACAGCTATAAAAAGTGGGTATCCGCAAATTATTCCGTTTTTATTTTTTTGGATTGCACGTTCTAATGGCATCTTAATGGGTTCATTACACTGCTATTTGGAAATGTATGCTATGGGGAAAGGACCGCAATCCTTCCCATAGACTCCTTCTCTATATCATTGATATAATACAATATCTTTGAATATCATATTTTAGTAGTGACCAAATCTGTTTAAAAGGCTCGGTTAAGTGGTCATTAGTTCATCTCTGGTGATGTTGCCTTGTCATGCATTGGTTTTGTGTGAATGTTCCAGTACCATTGTTCTCTTGCTTGGATGTATGGTGGACGGGCGATTGGAGAGGCAGCAGATGGATCTGCCTCGTGCCCAGAAACACCAAGGTGGCACACAAAATATCGCCCGAGGTGCTTCCTTTTGCTTCTCCTTACATTATCTTGGGCATAAAATGTGTTTGTTGCTTGTTGGAGCCTAACAGCCAGCCAATGCAAGAAGCCAGCTCAGACTCCAATCTGAGTCTCTAACGGGAGTCCCTGATAGGAAGAACTGGCAAACACAGTAGTTGACAGGCTGCAGGTTGGTCCACAGATTTAATTTGCTGATCTGTCAAGTGTAGTGTTAGAAAAGAAGCAGCTTAGATGTCTGCCACTGAAAGAGAAAGCAAAAGGTGGCAAGAAACCTGTACTATTGATCTGTCATGGGACCCTTGTCAGACCTACCAATGTAGGAGCTTCCATCCTGGAACCATGGCCGCTTTGTTCCTTAGATAGCTTTTCAAAGTTCTTTTCAGCAATACACGTGTTGGCCCACCTCAGTGGTTAGCCAAAGTGTGAGTTCTAGAAACAGTGATGTGGACTCCTGAGCAGGTGAAGCATGAAAATGTTTCAAACATAGTCTTGTTGTGTTTACAGATTGCCAGTTGGAGAAACTCCCCATGAGGCCTCGGGACCGAGCACGTGTGATCGACGCTGCCAAACACGCTCACAAATTTTGCAACACAGAAGAGGAGGAGACCATGTATCTGAGAAGGTAGGTTATCTGCTTCGTGCCAGGGTGTATTCAGTTCCTAGTATATATTTTTTTGAAAACTTTGTTTATTGCATTTTCAAGAATACAAAGATACACGACACCCCCAATGTGGTGGTGGCACCACAGCAAAATAACAAACATGTGATTGTTCAATTTGCTCGTAAATCATAAAATTGGTTATCACATAATATACATTTACATCAATATTTGACTACAAGACATATAAATTAACATCACTCCACCTCATAAATTACATTGTCCGGAGTTTGCGATCTTAGATATTGGCATAGAGGTTCTCAAATGTCTTTGGGTTTAGAAGATGATGGGAGCTCTTCCGCATACAGTTCCAAATTCTCTCTGCAGTACACCAAATCTTTGATCCAATGATCTACACGTGGGGCTAAAGTGCTTTCCCAAGTAAGCACTACACGTTGTTTTGCCATCAGCAGAGCAATATGTACAAGCTTATCAGTGACCCCCTTCAACTGATGTATGTAACTCAATAGGCATATTTGTGGTAAACACTGCAGAGTGAACCCGATCATGGATTGTATATGTTGGATAACAGTATTCCAAAACCTGAGCACCAGGATACACTCCCAGGCCAAGTGCCAGAAGTCAGCATCCTGCTTACCACATCGCCTACACTGACTAGGGTCACGCAGGCCCAACCTGTGCAATTTTAGGGGAGTGTGATCTACTTGGTGGATGTATTTAAAATGAACCATTAGGAGTAAGGGTGCCAGTCAGTTTGTGGGAGTGACTAAAAGTAGTTGCAGAGAGTGCAGAGTGGGAGGTTCTACTGGAAACGTGGGATAACGTGCTTTCACGGCGAGCTTCAGTCTGTGTAGAGTGAATTTGAAAAGCATTTTTGGAGTAGAGATATACTGAAGCTCTTGTGTGATAAAGCTTCCTTTTGGATAGATGTCATGCATGGTATCAATGCCCACCTCTCTTAATGATCGCATCAAGCCCTCTTCCTGCATCACCGAGAGTGCTGCATGATGAGCCAGCGGCAGCGCAGGTGCATAGATGGGAGTTTGGCTGTCAATTTTCCGATAGCCTGCCACGGCAATGGTGGTATCTAGGGTGTTAATTTTGTGTCGTGGTGTGCCTCGTCTCGAATGTGTGAGAATGCCGGGCAAAGGAATAGGGTGCGCATCCCTATCTTGCACCGCCAAATGAGGTTTAAAGGCATGCGGGTTGCACCAGTAATACGCATATTGTGCCTGTGCACACAAATAATATATATAGAAATATGGTGCACAGAACCCCCCTTTATCATAGTCTAATGTCAATGTGCTCCAGCTTACACTAGCCTGTTTGCCTCCCTCAGTTCCTAGTTTATTTGAATTTTCCTTTCTCCACTTACTAATGTGCAATATTAAACTCTCTTTGACTATGCTGTGATGCCCTCCACTTTGTTCTGCGTATCTAAACAGGGATCTTTTATGTTATTTTCTTTTTTATATATGTGTGTATATGTGTATATTAGTACTAACGTTTTATATTTGTGATTTACGTTTAGCTTGTACCTAAAAAGAGCTTAATTTTTGCTTGATGGAGGCTTTTTAAAACATCTTTTCAAAACTGGACAAGTTGAATGGAAAAAAATGCAACTAATTCGCAATAAAAGGTGAAGTTTTCATTTTTTAGGATTACATTGGCAGATGATTGTCTAATCCACCGTGCTGGCACGGCTAGACTACTGTAATGGGTTGTTACTTGGCGTCAACATATCTGTGACCAAAAGACTACAGAGGGCACAGAACGCTGCTGCCTGCACGCTTTTTGCACTACCGAATTACTGCCATGCCTCAGATCTTCTACGCCAGCTCCACTGGCTTCCTATAGAGCAGAGAGTCTAATTTCAGACCTTGTGTACGACACACAAGATCCTGTACGGTCTGGGTCCGCAGATTTTGAGCCAGTTGGTCTCTTTGTATGTCCTGGCGTGAGCTTTGCTCTCTATGGACCTGTACCTGGCCCGTGTCCTGCGGGTGCGCTGGACAAGAGCATGAAGGTGCTCGTTCAGGGCACTTGCTCCAAGCCTTTGGAATTCTATTTCTCTTGCTACTCGCGTCATGCAAGACCATAGGGCCTTCAGGAGATTAAGTAAGACATGGCTTTTCTCCATTCACTAGCTTTCTCGCTCTGCTAGACTTAGCGTTGGGAAGCCTTGTTGCCGGGGCAGCCATGCGCTCTATAAGTGCAATTAACATAACATAACCACTTTTTTCTGGTAATTAAGAATTGTTTGATTTCCAGAAATGGGCCACTTGTATTGCATAATTAATAAAATGTTACACAGAAGTCGACCACTTCAAGGCAACCTAATTACCCTCTTGTGCCTGCCTTATTTTTTCCAATTTTTTTTTTCTTCATAAGGAGGTTTATACTCCTGTTTCTATCTGGTAAACTAAGGAAATTCCCGTGTTTGTGCATGCGCCTCCACCCTAAATTCCAGTGCACACAACTCAGTATATTGGCAACAGTATGCATCAGAAACCTATCCCTGGGTATGGAAAACCCACGCCATTTTATTGACTTTTTTCCATAGTAGCCTTGTTTTGTTCCTATATGGATGGTTATTGGATCGGAACGCTTCAAACACTGCAAACGTAAATTGCCTTTTAAATTCAGGGAAGTGTCTCATTAATCACGTTCCCCTTCCAATACTGCAATACGGTGCTCTCTGTAGTCCATTTCGTGAATATATCCTTTTCCATCTGGTTTACAAGAGACGTTTACTGACAGTCTTGCGTTTACCATACTTGTTACTGTGCATGTGTTATCTTTTGTGGGAAAAATTGACATATCGGGTCTACTTTGAAAGAATTTGATTGAAATTAAAAAGTTTCTTGCTCTCAGTTTCTTACCAGACTAATGCCGCTCGACACAAAGCAGATCTATTCCCGAACCTTGAAATCGCTCACTGACTGCACTTCACAGCTTCTTCCTCACTGCTCATCGTTGCAGTACCCTTCGGACCTTCTCTGGACTTCTTTCCAGAGACCTCCCAACGTAGCCTTCTCATTCACCAGACCTATGGATGCGTCCTGACTTATCCTGAACTTTTACTTGACCCAACACATCTATGAATGGGACATCCCGTATCGATCTACGCCACTGTCATAAAAATAAATGTAACCTGGTCCTGATGATGGAGTAAACATTCCTACAGGCCGAAATGCCGTCGACTCCTACAACGATAATTACGCCGCTATTTCTCCGAGGATACCCATCTTGAATTCCCCGGTATATATTAACATTTGTTTGGGTATTTCTACAATGTAAACTGTCACCTACCATTTTTTGTTGCGCCCCTTCTTACGCTGTGCATACTCCTAATGTGTTGCTTGCGTCATTCACTATTTAACGTACACTTGTGCACAGTAACTCACGGGTTACTTGTCATTTAATGTAACGCAGTGCTGTTTTCATACATGTTCAAATATACTAAGTTTTCTATATAAAATATATATTTTCGAAACTTAATTTACGTTGTCACATTGAATGTTTTGGCTTCCTCTTTTCCTTGTGCTCCTAGCAATTAATTGTGCTACCAAAAATGTGACCATTAACTTAGACCCTTAGAGACATTGGTGTATGTTACACACATTGGCCCTGGGCTCTATAGGGTTTATGGACTACCTCCTGTAGTCTGTTATTGCTTGCTCTCACACAGCGCACTATACACCATTGGCTATTTATGCTGTGATGTGTATTGCCAAACATAGAAGAAACACTACTTGTGTCATTTCAAGCTGCAAGATCTATACACCTATCTCTGTTAATATACATCCCATAAGTATAATTGCAGGTAGACATTCAGAAATATTTTTGTGTGCGCACACACACACACTTGCACTACATTTTTGACCCAGTAAGGATACTTGTGAATCTCAGAAATGGATCATTGTGTTCTTGAGTACTGTTTTATTCAGTGAAGCTTTTACTCTGCAATAAAAACAATTTTAAAGTGATCCATTTCAGGAATGCTAGACCCTTAATATTCAGAAACCAAAAATGACTGTTTTATGGTCAAGGACTCCCTCTGGCACTGTGACCTCTGAGAGGGAACATCAGGAATGAGTATCACCAAAGTCTGACTACAGACCACTGTTTCTAACTTTCTGATGGATACATCTGCCAGTGGATTCCTCACCTTGTGAATATCCCCTGCGCCAGCATTCCACGGAACTTTTCTTCTCTTCCAGGGGATCCTCATCAATAGTCATAAGCACTGAATATTCCCGCCCATGTGCGGGGACCCCGGAAATAATAAAATTATATATGTAAAAAACATACATATATACAGCTCTGTATATGTATAAACATATATCATTTTTTCCAAGCAAATGCAGCTCCCATAAAAGGCTAGGCAATGTAAATATACACATCCAATAACACACATATATATATATATATATATATATATATATATATATATATATATATATATATATATATATATATATATATAGGTATAACAATACACCTGAATCTTTTTTTTTTTTTTTAATGAGGTAAACACTCATGAGAAAGCAAAAAATAAAGAGAACAAACTGTGGAAAAACACAGATGTACAACACATTGCCAGCCTGCAGGCTGCATTGCAATATAATACCATAGAGACTAAAAAGCCCTGTACAGGTAAAAACTGGCACCGTGCCTTTAAGGCAGCCCTGACTTCCATATCCCATCATGCCTCAGGGGTGACAGTTAGGTTAGTTGTTCTTTCCGGCTCCTTCAGTCAGGACCCTGGAATTCAGCTCTCTTCATTTTTGACTCTTTAGTCAAGAATTATTACAACTTTAAGATTTTTTGGACTTCTTCTTATAACATCTGAGAGGAAGTTAGTATCCTGTGTTTTTCTGACTGGTTTTTTTTTTGCTATTTTGTCAGAAAAATGCCTTCTTTATTTGTTCCATGTCCATCTTGTGGAAAAAAGAAGGCTGCTTCAGACACACATGAGGTGTGTATTATCTGTCTGCCGGACTCTCACTCTCCAGCAACATGCCAACATTGTGAAGACCTTTCCAAAAGGACTTTAAAGGAGAGAGAGAGGATTAGGCTGTACGGCCTAGCAGAACGGTCGACGTCGAAGCAGTTGGTCCCTGTTTGCTCCCCATCGACGTCGGGCTCGGCGTCGAAGACTCCAGCGGCGGGATCGTCGCTGAGAGGTGAGGAGTCAAGGGGAAGTCATGCTGCAAAGAGAAAATCATCGTCGACTTTAGATTCAGCGTCGAAGCGGATGCGTTCGACGTCGACGGCGTCTAAAGGCTCGGCGTCGAGGACTCGGCGCCACAGTTCAACGTCGAAAAAGCATCTGTCGACGTCAAGAGAAGATCGATCGACGTCTGCACAGAGATATCGTTCGTCGTCGAAGGAAAGACATCGTTCGACGTCGAGGTCGGCGAGACATCAGTCGACGTCGCAAGAAGTACGTAGGCGATCTCCACCGCAGTCGACGTCGAGACCAAGATCGCCATCAAGATCGCCGTCGAGGAAACATCGTTCGTCGGCGAAGAGGCTTTCGACGTCGTCGGAGCATTCGACGTCGAGACAGAAGTCTCCGTCAAGAACGACGTCGAGGCAGACGCCTCCGTCAAGGCCGACGTCGAGGCAGGAGCCTCCGTCGGAGTCGACGTCGAGGCAAGCGCCTCCGTCAAGACCGACGTCGAGGCAGAGGCCTCCGTCGGAGTCGACGTCGAGGCAGAGGCCTCCGTCGGAGTCGACGTCGAGGCAGGTGCCTCCGTCGGAGTCGACGTCGAGGCAGGTGCCTCCGTCGGAGTCGACGTCGAGGCAGGTGCCTCCGTCGGAGTCGACGTCGAGGCAGGTGCCTCCGTCGGAGTCGACGTCGAGGCAGGTGCCTCCGTCCTCACAGGTCTCCAAGGCTTTGGAGAGGTACATAAAGCCTCCGTCGAAGACAATCTCGACGTCGAGACAAGAAGCTCTGAGCCTCGAGGATTCGAGTCAAAGATCTCCGGTGATAGGCCTATCACCGTCGAGGCAGACCTCTGCTGAGGGTACGCAGGAGGTGTCACATATTCGCCTCACGATTCGACCAGTCTCAAGGCGAAAATCTCCTCATAGACTGATATATACAACTCCTGAGTCACCGCGTCTCATATCGATCTCGCCTTCAGGATCAGAGGGCTCAGGTTCAAGATCCGAATCGCCAGAGCTTGTGCATCAATCTCCAGTACCTGCAAGAGAAAGTTCGCAGGAGGAGGACAATGCGGAACCTCAAAGTCCCGTAAGGGAAATGCCTCAGGACTCTGCTATGCCCAACGCAATAAAGGCATCGCTAACAAGATTAAGGGACATGGAATTCCCAGCGACACCGATCAGACCAAGATCTCGGGGAAGAGAATCCCGAGGTCACTCTCGAGCACCAAGAAGGCGATCCTGGTCTTCCTCCCGCAGAAGACAGTCGACCAGATCAGAGAAAAGGCGTCGTAGAACCCCTTCTACCTCCCCTTCTTCCAGATCATCCAAAAGGGATTATTCACCGACACTCTCGGAGACGCCACCCTCTAGGGTATCTCCGGTAGATGATATTTCTACGTTTCAGGAAGTGTTGTGTAGAGGAGCTACAAAATTAAATATCCCTATGCCGGTTCAGGAAACCACTTCATCCATAATCTTCGAAACTCTTCATGAACGCTCAGTGTCACACCCGTTATTGCCATTAGTCCCTGGTTTGTTGCAACCAGTAATGGATATTTTTCTCACACCAGCAACCACCAAAACTGCGCCGCCGAGAATTCTAAAAAAGTACCGTCCAGCTCAGGAGGATCCTCTATTCCTAAAATCAGATCCTCCACCGGACTCTGTCATCACCGCCGCTGCCAGGAAGACACATGCAGTAGCTGGGTCTTCAACGGTGCCACCAGATAAGGACAGTAAGACACAAGACTCCTGGGGGAGAAAAGTTTGCGGCTCAGCATCCTCAAGCTTAAAGGTGGCCAGTGCCTCGGCGCTTCTGGGGCGCTATGATAGGTCATTATGGGACTCTCTTCAGAGGTTCATTGACAAAGTTCCATCAGAGGACAGACGGGACTTTGAAGAAATCTTGCATGAGGGAAGTCTGGTTTCTAACCAGATCATAAGTGCAGCGGCTGACGGGGCAACACTGGCAGCGCATGAATATGCACACGGAGTCACAGCCAGAAGATCATCCTGGCTTAGATTGACGGCCTTGAAACCGGAAGCGCAGGCAAGAATATTAAATCTGCCTTTCTCCGGTAGTTCTCTTTTTGGGTCCCATGCAGACGAAGAAATGGCCCGTATGAAGGCAGAGCTGGAGACCATGAAAGCTGTCGGGCTTGAAAAGAGAAAAGAGTTTCGACGCCGCAAGGGAAATGACAGGCGCAGTTACCAACAGAGGGTTCAAACCCCTCATTGGCAAAAGAACCAGGACCAGCAAGGTCAAAAGAAGCAATACCAGTCCCGCAAGCCATCCAGGGGACGGGGTAATAACAGGCAGTCTAATGCTGGAAACAAAGCTCCGGGGAAGCAATGAGAAGCCGCTTCCTCCGATGCTGTCCACCGCTCCGGTGGGAGGAAGTGTTGCACATCATCTTCCAGAGTGGCAGTCCATCACAAAGGACAAGTGGGTACTGAATATACTGCGTCATGGGTACTCGCTTCGTTTCAGAAGTCACCCCCCATCGATTCCTCCTGTCAATTCATCCCAGCATCTAAAGCAGCTCAGAGAAGAGGTAGCGACGCTTTTACTCAAATCTGCAATAGAGAAAGTACCCATAAACCAAAGAGGAAAGGGAGTTTACTCCAGATACTTTCTCATTCAAAAGAGGAGTGTGAAGGTAGAGTTTAGACCCATTTTAGACCTACGGATACTGAACAAACACATAAGAAAGGAAAAATTTCGCATGCTGGCGCTCCACCAAATATATCCTCTTCTCCGGAGGGGCGATTGGATGTGTTCACTGGACCTTCAGGATGCATATTTCCATATTCCCATCCTAAGGAATCATCGAAAATTTCTCAGGTTTGTGGTAGGCAACTCTCACTATCAGTTCAAAGTCCTCCCATTTGGCCTGAAGTCAGCTCCTCGAGTATTCACAAAATGCGTGGCAGTAGTAGCGGCTGCTCTGAGGCGCGCAGGAGTCTTCGTCTATCCCTACCTAGACGACTGGCTAATAAAGGGCTCATCACCACAGAATGTGCGGTCACAGCTGTCGCTATGCCTGAGCTTATGTTGCAAGTTGGGTCTCAGAGTAAATGCCAAAAAGTCCAATTTTTCACCAACACAGAGGATCCACTACCTGGGCGCAACTATAGACTCCGTAGTAGGAAAAGTGTTTCCTTCGGAGGAAAGACAGTCATCCATTATGCTAAAAGGCAGGCAGATTATAACCAACAATCTGTCGTCGGCAAGGCAAATCTCTTCTCTGCTAGGGGCCATGGCATCCTGCATCTTCCTAGTGCCCAATGCCAGGCTAAGGATGCGTCCTCTCCAGCAAGATCTCGAGGACAAATGTGATCAAAGGAACTCTCTATGGGAAGAAAAGGTTTGCCTCTCCTCTGCAGCCAAACAGTCAGTCAAGTGGTGGCTGAAGCCAAGGAATCTGCAAGTGGGGATCCCCTTCCATCAAGAGCCCCCAACTCAGACCTTAATCACCGACGCATCCCTTCAGGGATGGGGTGCGCATTTTGGGTCCCTGCAAACTCAGGGACAGTGGTCCAGCAGCGAGCGGTTGTACCACATCAACATGCTGGAGCTCAGGGCAGTCCACCTAGCCCTCAAAGCGTTCCTACCTGCGATAACGACGAGTACCATTCTAGTGCAGACGGACAATACCACCACAATGTACTACCTGAACAAGCAGGGGGGTACTCGATCCAGAACGCTCTCGCTGGAAGCTCAGTCCCTGTGGCACTGGATCCTAGCAAGGAACATCTCATTGAAAGCGGTGCACCTACCAGGAGAACTCAACGTGCAAGCGGACTTGCTCAGTCGGCATTTTCAAGAGCCAGAGGACTGGGTAATCAACGACGAGGTGTTAGAAGACATCTTCGTGGAATGGGGACGTCCGCAAGTGGACCTCTTCGCGGACGAGCAAAACACAAAATGCCGAGGCTTCGCCTCAAGATACCATCGACCAGGATCCCTAGGGAATGCCCTTTTGATCAATTGGTCAATGACCTTTGTGTACGCTTTTCCGCCTCTCCCACTAATCCCCAAGGTGGTGACCAAGTTGCAGAATTCATCTGCCAAGATCATCCTCATAGCACCGGACTGGCCGAGGCAGTGGTGGTACACGGATCTCCTACACATGTCGATCCGCCCCCACAAGCGGCTGCCGTGCAGGCCGGACTTGTTGTCCAAGATGCGGGGGAAGATTTACCATCCCAGCCTTCCCTCGCTGAGCTTAACAGCATGGCTCCTGAAGTCCTCCAGTATGGCCATCTGAACCTTCCCCAGGAGTGTATGTCCATACTGAAGGAAGCCAGGAGGCCTTCGACAAGACACTCCTACTTCTGTAAGTGGAAAAGGTTTTATATATGGTGTGCTCAGCATCATTATGATCCCACTAAATGCCAGGAGGATGTAATTTTGCCCTATCTTCTACATTTAGCGAGGGCAGGGTTGAAATTTTCATCCATAAAGGTTCACCTAGCAGCCATAACAGCATACAGGCGTTCGCCTTCACAGCAGTCATTTTTTAAAGTGCAGGTAGTGAAGGATTTCTTGCAAGGACTCAAAGTCTATCCCCCTGTTAGACCTCCCTCTCCTTCCTGGGAGCTAAACTTGGTTCTGTCGAAGCTCATGGGTTCTCCTTTTGAGCCTATTCATAAGGCTACCCTACAGCACCTCACATGGAAGACAGCATTTTTAATAGCCATCACTTCAGCACGGAGGGTCAGTGAGATACAGGCCCTCTGTTCTAAAGAGCCCTACACTATTTTTCATCTGAATAGGGTGGTGATGAGAACTCATCCTTCGTTCCTACCCAAGGTGGTATCGGAGTTTCATGTAAACCAAACCATCTCCTTACCAACCTTTTTTCCCAACCCCTCCTCTCCAGCAGAGAGGGCGTTGCATTCTCTAGATGTCAAAAGGGTCCTAAAATTCTACCTAGATAGGACTAAGAATGTCAGGAAATCTGATCAATTGTTTGTGAACTATGGGGTTGTCCGTATGGGTTTTGCGGCTTCCAAACGTTCCATTGCTAGGTGGATTGTTTCAAGTATTACATTGGCCTACCAACTGGCTCAGAAACCATTGGGGGCGCGCCCTAAAGCGCATTCGACAAGAGGAAAAGCGGCTACCGCGGCTTTTCTCAATAATGTCCCACTCTCCGAGATCTGCAAGGCAGCCACTTGGAGATCTGTCCACACTTTTACCAGGCACTATTGTCTGGATTCGGACACCAGAGCAGACACTCAAGTAGGACAAGCCTCCTTGAGGAATCTGTTCCATGCATAATCATTTTCATGATTCTCTTTATCCATGGGTGATACAACCTTTGTTTCATTTGCCTGCAGGTGGAAGGGGAGCTTGCTACTCTATTCAGTGCTTATGACTATTGATGAGGATCCCCTGGAAGAGAAGGGTAAGTTACTTACCTGTAATCCTAGTTCTCTTCCAGGGGTATCCTCATCAAAGTCATAAGCAACCCACCCACCTCCCCAGGCAAATGAGAAGAAGTGTATTATTCATTATGGAAAGGATATATCTTTGTGTTTAGGACTACGGTCCCGCAAAGAACAACTGACCTAACTGTCACCCCTGAGGCATGATGGGATATGGAAGTCAGGGCTGCCTTAAAGGCACGGTGCCAGTTTTTACCTGTACAGGGCTTTTTAGTCTCTATGGTATTATATTGCAATGCAGCCTGCAGGCTGGCAATGTGTTGTACATCTGTGTTTTTCCACAGTTTGTTCTCTTTATTTTTTGCATTCTCATGAGTGTTTACCTCATTAAAAAAAAAAAAAAAAGAGATTCAGGTGTATTGTTATACCTTTATATATATATATATATATATATATATATATGTGTTATTGGATGTGTATATTTACATTGCCTAGCCTTTTATGGGAGCTGCATTTGCTTGGAAAAAATGATATATGTTTATACATATACAGAGCTGTATATATGTATGTTTTTTACATATATAATTTTATTATTTCCGGGGTCCCCGCACATGGGCGGGAATATTCAGTGCTTATGACTTTGATGAGGATACCCCTGGAAGAGAACTAGGATTACAGGTAAGTAACTTACCCTTCCCCAGCATTCCACGTCGACGTGGGCGACGTCATAATACACCGGCTCCGCTCGCGATTCCGATCGACGTCACCGGAGCCATAAGAAGCCCACGTCGGCGTGATGACGTCAGTTCCCTTTTTTCCGCGCCTTCGACGCGCAACGGTTTTTCTCCAGTGCTACTTTGTAGTTTGGTCGTGTATCTCTGTTTATTCGACTATGTCTTCGACTAGGAAGTCGGGCTTTAAGCCCTGTAGTGAGTGTGGAGGCCTGATGTCGATAACGGATCCTCACCAGAATTGTTTATGGTGCCTCTCCTCGGAACATGATATGGAGGAGTGCGGATGCTGTAAAAGCATGAACCCGAAGGCACTCGAGGAAAGGAAGACCAAGCTCTTCATGAAGAAGATTGGTGAGAAAAAAAGAGGGAGGAAGAAGGAGAGATCGAAGAGAGAGTCATCGACTTCGAGGTCGTCGAGGTCGAAGAAACACCATAAAAAAAGTAAACATTCTAGACGTCGATCCTCGAAGTCCAAGAAATCGAGGTCGAGGTCGGCTTAGTCTCATCGACGTCGGAGCAAAGGTTTGTCTCCTTCACCTTCAAGGTCTCCGGAAGGTTCTCCTTCGAGGAAGCAGACTCCGAATCAGTCTCCGACGAGGTCTTCGGCTCTGTCTAAGACGTCGACTCCGGTTCGTGTGGAGTCGGATGCTTCTATGCATGAGGAGCAGGAAGAGTCGGTTCCGGTACCTGAAGATTCTGAGGCTCCAGTGGAGGATATTGCGGAGCCGGTGCCGGAGGCCCCACAAGAGGTTCCTTTGCCTCAGTTCCCGGCCCCAGGTACGGATTCGGCAAATTTCTTAAATGCTATGTATGGCATTTTTAATAGGGCGGCCTACCCATCCGGAGCACCAGCTGGTCCCGTGGGTCCGATGGCCTTTACAATGGGGGTGCCACAGCAGTTTGCTCAGGCCCCCTTTATGCCCTTTATGCCGATGGCGCCTTCATGGCAGTTTCCGGTGCCGTCTGGGGATCCGATTCGACCTCGGAAGGTTCGGCAGGCTTCGGAGCCTCCTTCGACTCCGAGACTGGCTCCATCGACGCCGAAGCCGACTCAATCGACGTCGAGGCTGACTCCATCTGCGCCGTGTCTGGCGCCGTCGACGCCGGTTCCTCTGGTTCCTCCGACGTCGCCGACGTCGGTTCCCCGAATCCGGTCGAGGAGGGAAGCCCAGAGGGTGTTGGAGGAAAGAAGATATCGAGAGGTGGAAGAAGGTGAGGTTGATTCTTCTTCGGACGAATTCGAGGGCATTGAGGAAGCCAGTGGGCTGGATACGACCCCAGAGTGGGAACATACATCTGCCAGGTCTTCTACACCTCATGAGTTGGCTCCCTATCACGTGGTGATAAAGAAAGCAGCGGAGCTTCTGGATTTACAGCTGCCTTCTGTAGAGTACAAATCCAACCTGCTCACAGAAGTGTTACATTCTCCGACTTCGACATCAGAGCCCTTGTTGCCTTTCAATGAGGCCATATTGGAGCCGGTATTAGAGGTATGGAAGAAGCCCCTTTCTTCTCCTGCAGTGTGTAGACAGGTGGCAAGAAGGTACAAGGTTGCACCAGGGGATCCTGACTTTTTATCCACTCATCCGTCCCCGGACAGTTTGGTTGTGCAGGCTTCATGCTCCAAGCATGCTTCCGGTGCCTTTCCTCAGTCTCCAGCTGACAGGGAGTCTAAAAAGGCTGATCAGGCAGCCAAAAAGACCTTTTCGACAGGAAGCATGGCGTTAAAATCGACTAATGCTACATGCCTGCTGGGGCGTTACGTGCACGCTCTAATGGATTCCATTAAGTCCTTGGCTCCTAAGTTGCCTGAAGGGGATAAGTCATCCTTCATGGAGGTTGTAGCGGACACTCAGGCGGCTGCCAGGCAAGTTATCCAGTCAGGGTTGGATACTGCGGACTCCGTGGCAAGGATCATGAGGTCTTCTGTTGCTGTGAGAAGGTAGGCTTGGCTCCGTAACTCTGGTTTCTCAGCGGATGTTCAAGCTACGCTGGTCGATCTTCCATTTGATGGTCAGAAGCTGTTTGGGGAGAAAGCGGACTCTGCCCTTCAGCGTTTTAAGGTCAGCCGATTGACTGCAAAATCCTTGGGCCTGCAAGTACCGGCAAAGGGTTCGACCTTTCGAAAATTTAGGGGCTTTGGGCTATCGTCTTTTCGCTCTTACCGGCAGCCCCAGCAGCAGCAGCAGCAGAATCCCCTCTATAAGTCCTATAGAGGGAGGCAAAGGGGTCGGAGAGGTTCTGGACGCAACCCCTCTTCTTCCTCCTCCTCTGTTCCCAATGAGGCCTCAGGGAAGCAGCCCTAGATCCCCCATCCTGGATCATGTAAGGCCTGTGGGGGGTCGGGTGTCCTACTTTCTACGGGGTTGGAAATCGGTTACAACGGACCTTTGGGTTTTGAACCTCGTGGAGACTGGGTACGCCCTTCCCTTTCGGAAGTTTCCTCCCCCTTACCCTCCTTGCCAAGGTTATTGCTCGGAAGGCCATCTGCTTCTCCTGCAGAAAGAAGTTCTAGCCTTGCTTCAAAAGGGTGCGATAGAGGTGGTTCCAGAGCAGGAAAGGGGTCAGGGATGCTACTCCCGTTATTTCCTGATTCCCAAAAAGGACGGCAGATTGCGTCCTATAATGGATCTCAGAATCTTGAACTTTTACCTGAGACAGGAGAAATTCAAGATGCTGACCCTTGCACAGGTTCTTCAAGCGTTGCAGCAAGGAGACTGGATGGTGTCGCTAGACTTGCAGGACGCGTACTTCCATGTCCCAATCCTGAAGTCGCACAGGAAGTATCTCCGTTTTACGGTTGGGTCGCAACATTACCAGTTTGCGGTCCTCCCGTTTGGTCTTACTACCGCACCTCGAGTCTTCACAAAGGTGATGGCAGTGGTGGCTGCTCATCTCAGGAGGTCGGGGATTCCGGTTTTTCCCTACCTGGACGACTGGCTTCTGAAGGCAGAGTCCCCAGAGATGGTGCAGCGTCATCTGCAGGTGACAACTCAGCTGTTGTTCGACTTGGGTTTTTCAATCAATGTGCCCAAATCTCACCTGGTGCCCTCTCAACGCAACCTGTTTATAGGGGCAGTACTGGACACTAAATGCGAGGTGGGTCACACACCGCCCGTCATACTAGCAAATAGCCCCATAGGATTCTGGAGGATGTAGTGACAGCGGCGGGTACACCTATGCCACGAGTAAAAAGTTAAAATGCCATCCCTGGACACGTGTTTCGAGGTAATTGCCTCTCGTCAGCAGGGAGCAGGTAAGTATGCGGGGTGCCACGTAGACTGCCAAAAATTATTATCAGGTATAGTACCTCTCACGGCGCGCGGGTGCGGGATCCGGGCTCGTCAACCCATGGCTCAGGGAGCTTAAATACAAAATGCGAGGTGGGTCGCACACCGCTCGTCATACTAGCAAATAGTACTGGACACTACTGTGTGTCGAGCATTCCCTCCTCCTCAAAGGATTCTCGACATTCAGGAGATGGTCCCTTTATTCCACAATGGAGTGGTTGTTCCAGTTCTGAAGGTCCTTCGTCTGCTCGGTCTGTTCGCTTCCTGCATTCTGTTGGTCAACCATGCACGCTGGCACATGAGGGCGCTCCAGTGGTGCCTCCGCAAGCAGTGGTATCAGCACAACGGGGATCTCAGGGAGTCAGTCAAGATCTCCAGAGAAGCTGCAGCGGATCTGTCTTGGTGGAGTGTAGAGGGCATTCTGTCGCAGGGAAAGCCCTTCCATCTATCTCCATCAGTGGCCACAGTGATAACGGATGCATCCACCTTAGGGTGGGGTGCGCATCTGGGGGACCTGGAGATCAAGGGTCTGTGGTCTCCAGAGGAAAGGTTGCTTCACATCAACCTTCTGGAATTGCGGGCGATTCGTTTGGCACTCAAGGCCTTCCTCCCTTCCCTTCGCGGTCAGTCTGTTCAAGTCCTGACGGACAACACTACCGCGATGTGGTATGTCAACAAGCAGGGAGGAGTGGGGTCTCTTTGTCTATGCATAGAGGCCTTACGTCTATGGTCCTGGGTTCAGGACCATCAGATTTGTCTGATGGCAAATCATCTGGCCGGGGTGCTGAACGTGCGTGCGGACAGTCTTAGTCGGCAGTTCTCCGCCGACCACGAGTGGAGGCTCCATCCGGAGGTGGTTCGTCACGTCTTTCGGACATGGGGGACTCCTCGGGTGGATCTGTTTGCTACTTTCGAGAACGCGCACTGCCCGTCATTCTGCAGTCTCCAGTATCCGATGCAGGGGGCGTTGGGGGACGCGTTTCAGTTGAGTTGGGGCTCACGACTCCTTTACGCGTTTCCTCCCATACCCTTGATTCCTCGGGTTCTGAGGAAGATTCGCCAAGACCGGGCCCAAGTCATATTGGTCGCCCCGGATTGGCCAAGAAGGGTGTGGTATACGGATCTTCTCCACCTCTCCTCGTGCCCTCCGCTCCGTCTCCCTCTGAGGGCAGACCTCCTCTCGCAGTCGGAGGGGCAGGTTCTACACCCTCACCTCCAGAGCTTACACCTTCATGCCTGGAGATTGATCGGGGCAACCTGAGTTTCTTCTCTCTCCCACCTGATGTGGTGGACGTTATTTTATCGGCCAGGCGACACTCCACCAAGTCCGTTTACTCCTACAGGTGGTCTAAATTTGTAAAATGGTGTGGAGAGAGGTCCGTGGACCCTTTAAAAGCCCATCTTTCTGATGTTCTCCAGTTTGCTCTTTCCTTGGCTCAGCAGGGCTGTGCTGTGGCCACGGTCAAGGGCTATCTTTCGGCCTTATCGGCTTTTCTGTGCCTTCCAGATCAACCTTCACTTTTCAAGTCCCCGGTTGTTCTGAGGTTCATCAAGGGCCTTACAAACATGTTTCCTCCCACTCCATTTGTAATGCCTCAGTGGGACCTTAATCTTGTTTTAACCTTTCTAATGGGGTCCCCTTTTGAGCCTCTTCATACTTGTCCTTTGAGGCTGTTATCATTTAAGGTGGTTTTTCTTGTGGCCATAACCTCGGCAAGGAGGGTAAGTGAGCTTCAAGCTCTTAGTTCCAAACCTCCTTTCCTTACTTTGCATGCTGAAAGGATGGTTCTCAGGACCAGGGCTGCTTTCCTGCCAAAGGTAGTCTCTCCGTTTCATTTGGGGCAGTCCATTACTCTCCCTGTTTTCTACCCTCCTCCTCACCCTTCCAAAGAGGAGGAAAGACTCCATCGTTTGGACCCGAAGAGGGCTGTTAGTTTTTATCTGGATAGAACCAGGGACTTTCGCCTTGATGACCAGCTCTTTATTGGCTACATTGGTCGTTCTAAGGGGAAGGCGGTGCACAAGCGCACGCTGTCAAGATGGATAATTCTGACCATCAAGATCTGCTACGCCCTGGCTGGTAAGACTCCTCCTGATGGTATTAGAGCGCATTCGACTAGAGCTAAAGCCTCTACATCTGCTTTGGCCCGGGGTGTTCCTGTGGCAGATATTTGTAAAGCCGCGACTTGGGCCTCCCTCCATACTTTCGCAAAGCATTATTGCTTGGACTCTGAGATGAGGAGGGAGGGCCACTTCGCGCGCTCTGTGTTACAGGACTTTCTGGTATAGGAAGGTGGACACCCTCCTCCGGGAGTGGGGACTGCTGTGGGAATCTATTCACAAGGTGAGGAATCCACTGGCAGATGTATCCATCAGAAGAACAAGTTACTTACCTTTGGTAACGCTTTTTCTGGTGGATACAGTATCTGCCTGTGGATTCCTCACTGACCCACCCGCCTCCCCGTTGTCCACCTTTGTATACCATGAAATAGGTCTTGTTGATATGCTTTTATGCTTTGTTGTGCAATTGTAGGAAATGCTTGTTTATTTAGCATTCTTTTCCTTTGTATGCTATGCATATGTGTTGGTGTATTGTATACTGTGTATACTTTGAGTCTGTCGTTAGTCCACCTGTTCGCCTCGAAGGCACGGGGAAAAAATGGGTGGAACTGACGTCATCACGCCGACGTGGGCTTCTTTTGGCTCCGGTGACGTCGATCGGAGTCGCGAGCGGAGCCGGTGTATTATGACGTCGCCCACGTCGACGTGGAATGCTGGGGAAGAAAAGTTCCGTGGAATGCTGGCGCAGGGGATAATCACAAGGTGAGGAATCCACAGGCAGATACTGTATCCACCAGAAAAAGGGTTACCGAAGGTAAGTAACTTGTTCTTCTGTCCAAAATATGGTTGTTAGAAATTGGCTTTCTGGTTGGCTAGGGCATGCGCCTAAGCCAGGCAGAAATCACCACTCTAGTCAGGGCAAGGGAGTTATACACTGAAGATAACTCCTGCTCATACCCTTGGTAGCTTGGCAGAGCAGTCAGGATTATCCCAGAGGCAATGTATAAAGCGTTTGCGTGACACACTCGCACAGCAGCGAAAAACTAGGCACACCACAAAAGAAACTCCACATAAGCTTATGTAAAAATAGCCTTTCTATTATCCATAAAACACATTAGAACATAATCTCATATATATACAATGTGCCACCTGGCACTTGGCATGACTTTGCAGGGATTGTATACTCCACAGGGCCAATCGGGCCACTGTCACAGCATCACAACTCGCAGTTAGTGAAGACCACCAGTAACTACTGGTAAGGGTACACTTTTCATGAATGCATTAGGCATAAAGCTCATAGTGGTACTCAGCATAGCACATTATGCATACACAGATTTAGTAACAGTGCACCAAAGTATCACACTGGCCAGTTGTACATACTAGGAAAATATTGTGCCCCCCTCAGGCAACTGCCTCAACTCATAGGCACATGACCTGTAACCCGGTCTCCCCTCTGTCCCTTGTGAGGGCACCTGAGACGTACCCAAATACTAGAGCCCAAATGCAGACGGTTGAGGCGGAGAACAAACGCGTACCTCCCTTGCAGCTGATAACAAATGTCCCCGCTGCCCAGTGCCACAAGAAAGGGGGTGGGGGTGCAGCTCACCCGATCTCCTTCACTGGAGAATGCTCCTGGTACTGCGATGATAATGCAGCTGCCCGCGATATTTGCGGCACAGCTGCAACCATTACAGTAATGTAGAGCAATTCTGCTCAGGGGCCTCCGTCGCAGTTTCACCCTGAGCTCCTCTGCACCATTCGACGGGGAGACTCCTCCTCGGTCTCTGACCAGTAACGTCTCGGTGGGGGTGGCCTGCCACTCATAGTGCCGTCCTTGTGCCTCACCTCACTGGCCTGTCATAGGAAGACTCTGGTCGGACCCCGTCGGGTCGGAAAGCCACAAAGCAATGTCTCTACTCTTAATTGAGCCAGAAGGGGCAGGACACGGAGCGGAGTCTCCGTTGGTTCTGCTGGCGCCTTCTCTGGGCAACGCGTTCCCGCTCAGCCCTGCCTACTTCCAACTTAACAACACGCGGGGCTCTCCCTTTCGTCACGGGAGCCCCGCCCACAGCCAGGCTTAGCCTTTGCCTGGCTTCTGGCTGCTGTTCCTGGCTTGTTTCTTCTCGCAACCTGGGGTCCCATCCACAATCGGGCCCGAACGCTGCCTGACTTCCGGCAGCTTCCTGGCCACGGTGCACGTTGCGAGGGAAGTTGGAGCCCTCTTCTCAGGCTCGGGAAATATAATTAAAAGCACCCACCACGCACTTCTGGTGTGCGACACAGCGCTGTAGGGCACAGCCAGGACAAAGCGATCCTCACGCTCTAAGGCGGTATGTAAAGCACAGTGCTCACCAGGCCTTGCAGCGGCACTAGCCCATGCCAGGGGCTCAATACATAAGAACCCTGCAGCGCTCCAGGTCCAGGGCAATCACGATAGAGCACTCAGCCCAGCGCTAACTCTCAAAAATCCCATAGGACAAAGCTGGGCACAGGCAGGCGAGCACGCAGGGCCTCCCAGCAGAAGACAGCAGCTGGGTACCTCATGGCAGTATCTTCTGTTCCAAGTCTGATCAGTTCAACAGACATGGGGGTCATAGCCCCAATATATATATCTACCACCAAGTGTCTTTGTTCTTCCCCCTGGCACAGGGCTCTGTGCCCAGTCCAAACCAGTTCTGAGGGCACTTACACACATCTTTTCAAGTGCACAACACTCCCCATTGTTTGTGTAGGCAATGGCCCCAGACACACCACAGGGAGGCGGAGCCATCATTGTGGAAGGCAGGCACAGCCCTATTCAGGTGCTACTCCTCCCACTACTCCAAATGCAGATCAGGCCTATTCTGCCTAGCACTGACTCATCCAGACTCTGTGGAGCCACTGCACCTCCCCAGCCACTGTCACTCCAAGGCCAGACAGTCCATACACAACACGCAGGCACAAAAACACATAGCACACAGAAATGCTCACTTCTAAAAGTGGCATTTCTAAAATAGTAATAATAAATCCGCGCACACCAATACGCAGCATTTATCGCACTATTCCAAACATACTAAACTTGATCATGCTACCCCTCTCACATCAGGAATTACCACTGAAGCCCATATCGGGGAATCCCCAGTGTATTCCTATGAGAGGGCAGCCTCACAGCAGTAAGAAACCAAGTAGACTGTCACTACCAGGGCATGCCGCACAGTTAAGACACATGTCCTACCTTTTACCTTCACAGCACCCTGCCCATAGGGCTAGCTAGGGTCTACCTTAGGGGTGACTGACATGTAGTAAAAAAGGAAGTCACATATGTGGCAACCACTTTATGTGCCACGTCACAGCGGCAGTAAACTGCGCACGCAGGCCCTGCAATGGCAAAGGCCTGAGACAGGTTTGAAAGGCCACTTTGGTGGGTGGCGCAAGCAGTATGCAAGCCCGCCAGTAGCATTTAATTTACTGGCCATGGGTATATGAGATACCACTGTACAAGGGACTGACGGGTAAATCAAATATGCCAAACCGGTGTAGGCCAATCTTACCGAGCACATGCACTTTAGCACTGAACAGCAGTGATAAAGTGCCCAGAGTCCTAAAACCACCAACAACGGGTCAGAAAAAATACCAGAGGAACGCAAAAGGTTCTGGGATGACCCTGCAAAAGGGCCAAGTTCAACAATGGTCAAATAACACTTACGAGGAATGGAACAGCATGATAATGCAAGTTGGAGACCATATACATCTATATCTTTAGTAGATGACAAACACATAGAAATCAATCAAATGTGTTCTAATACTCTACTGTTAGTGACAAAGGGGAGGAGTACCTGTATTTAGATTTTTGGGTTACAGGTCTCTTTTAAAAAGATCCTGCAGCTACTAGATAGATAGTAGAATGGGAGAGCTGTAATTGGAAGGGTGTTTAGATAAAATGTGTATTTAATTTGAGGTGAAAATATAGCTAGAATACAGTTCTCATATTTAATTGCTTGCCCAGCATTTTTTATATAATAATACGGTTACACTAAGACATTCACAGACATTAAGAAAGCTTGAGTTTGTCAA
Source organism: Triturus cristatus (assembly GCF_964204655.1). NCBI lineage: Eukaryota > Metazoa > Chordata > Amphibia > Caudata > Salamandridae > Triturus > Triturus cristatus. The sequence goes on from NC_140588.1 coordinate 1,044,969,464, forward strand.
ACGAAGTTCTGTTAGAATGCAGTCTCCACAAGCCGACTTTAATCATTTAGATGTCCGTCACTATCCAGTGTTTTTCGCATCTGTTCTTGATCTTCAAACACTTTCTTTTGTGCTCTTTGTAATCCCTTAAGCCCTGAAATGGCAGTTTAAGCCACTTGAAATATTACGTAATATGTTCTGTAATTTTGCTGTGTGTTATAATAAGAACTTGCAGAAGATTTACCTAAGGCGGTAGGCTCCCCATCTAATTGCTTCTGTTCCACTTTAATAATTCAGTGCAGAAATTGTAACTAAAAAAGTAATAGTTGGCTAGCATGTGCTTTTCTTCGGAGAGCTGTCTACTAGGGAAAGCATTGGTCACCGTATATTTTGGATTATTGCCACAATTCATTAATTAACCTGTTCTTTTCATATTGTTTATTGAATTCAGAACTTAAATAAAATGCAGGTTTGTTTGCATACTAGGATCCGATTTCCTTTGCAATATTATTTGATGTGAATTATAGCTATGAAACAGAATTAATCATTTTCAAAAACAGCAATCTTCTTGGGAAGTAATGCCTTCAATTTAGAAAGATCTCGTCTGAAAGTACCCTCTTGTGGCGGTAGGTGGCATTGTTTGGCTTCACATCAGATCCATCCCATCTCAGATGTGATGTTGGGGCCGCTATATCTGCGCAACCTCTGCGCGCTGATATTTTTGCGTGCTTTCCGTTGTGGAACCGAGCTCCATTAAATCCTGTCAGCTTAACAGAATTCCTTTCCCTCAAATAAATTTTCACAGTATGGAAGAGACCTATCCTGACCTAAAACTACATGGTTCAAACCGTGCTGAACTGTCATCACCAGATGACTGACTCTCGTGATGTCTGTCTCTGGTGTCTCCGCTTCATGTTCAACTCTGCGTTATGCGACTGCAGTGTGACGAACCATAGGGCTAGCAGCCATGACTACAAAGCAAAACTTACAGTCACAGAACTCAGAAGGAACTCAAAAAAGACCAAATCCTTGTTGTGGTCAAGGGAGTGGATGTGCTGTCACTCCTGAAGCCAATCTTGCTACAGATAGTCTTCAAAGTCAAAAAGCTCAGGTAAGTCTAGGAAATAGAAAAAACACAAAGTCCAAACATTTGTCTCGCCACTTCCACCGTTTAGAATTGCACAACGCCCCTCGTACCTCCAGGTTAGAGTTAATCCTCCAATCCAGAACAGATTCTGACCCCCAACTTTTCAAGGCCATCAGAAATGCCACAGCAGCTCCATGAGCTATGACTGCCTATCAACAAGATTTTTTTTGTACCTCACGGATACCTCGAGCACCTTTGGGCCGTAAGGATCTGAAGTTCCCTCCAGCCCAGTTAATGCCAGCAGATCTATCCCAAACTGTCACTCGTCCCGAGTCTGGCACTGTCCTCGAGTTAGACTCTGACCCTCCCGTACGAGCCTCAACACTGGCACAGGAATCACCAGACGTGTCGTATATAACCTATACAGGATCTGCGTGTTTGGATAACATAAACTGTGGGATTGGTGGCAGACTGATTCCATGCACCCCCACCGGATAGGTTAGCCGGTCTGTATCCGCTAGCTCACAGTGCCACTAGAATCTCCTCTTATCGGGGAGAGTATAGTTCTTGGCAACCTCAGAACATGACAACCCTGATTCCTTAGAATTGTGACTACCTTTGCTCAATAACTCGTGCTCACTTAGTTTGTCTCAGAGATGCATAGAATAAACATACTGGGCGTTTGTCAATAAGAATTTATTGAACAGTTGTTCTAGTGTAGAATAGATGAGCTGCAACAACCATTAGACAGTAGCAGAGATATATGATTAGAAGTTCTATGAAAGTAAACGGATGGTACAGTTTTACCATCTTGCAGTAGTCACGAATATATACAAGTACATAAAATACATGATAAAAGCTGCGTACTCCTCCGATACAGACCTAGCCATATGTACCTAGCATCTATGTAGGTGTTATGCCAAGAATCCCTCCAGGATCTAGTCAACCCCATTACCTGAGACTGAGAGAATATGGGACCCCTTCCTGGTCTCGAGTTGGGACACCCCGTGAGGGATGTTAGACCACTGCAAGCTGGAGTTTCTGCATGCAGGAACCTCAGCTTCTCTGGTCAGTGTGTCAGCCGGGAAGTCTCGGTCTCCTCTGTCCTTCTAAGCAAGATGTGATGTGTGTATACCCATAGGTTTTCTCACGGGTCCTACCTTGATGTGTTACTGTATCGGCCTAAAGGATGACGACAGGCCTGAACTTTATACAGAGATATTATACAGGAGATGGTAGTCCTGCTGTGCTTCCAAGAAACCTCATGCATAATGTATGAGATTCGAACTAGGGAAAAACCTGTGTTCTGAATGTAGTGTTGTATCTAGGTAAAAGGTCAGTCCCTAAGAACTGTTATGTATGTAATGTAGGGAAGAATATAGGTTAAGTGATGCAATGTTACCTGCACCTATATAGTGTACCTATATGGAATATAACACCTGACTCATAGCTCCGATTTCCCCATGCAACATCCCACTCCAGAAAGCCTAATTGTGCATAATTAGCACAAATGCATTTCCGATTATCCCGCCTGATAGGGTGTCCAAACGCTTGTTTTTGTTTGTTAGCCTTGCTGTTAGGTCAGTCAACAGCAGTTGTCTCCTGGGCATGTACTTGCACGCATTGTGCAATAGAATGGTGGGCATCTTGCCGGCTATCCCAGAGAATATTCACACAACCAAACACTCTTATACGAGATTGCGAGGACTCAAATAATAACTTCATATTCTCAGGCTTGACCAGTAGTGACGGTCTGTGTAGGGCAGTCATGCAGAGAATTCTACTGGGGCTCCATGCATGGATCCACTCCACTGGCTTTTCCAACGATGTCCTCAAGCCTAAATGGATATACCCTTTGATGGCTATAGGCTCTTTGGAGTGGAGGTAGACTGACCCTGTAAAAATGTAAAGAAGAGTACGGCTACTAAACCCTCTCAAAGGGCCTGCTCTGCAGTTTCCCCAACAATTCGCCTCTTTAAAGAATCCTGAAATGGATACTAATGGTTGCAGCAGCAGAACGTACCTCAGAAACAGCAGGCCTCTCAGTCCTTTCAAGATTGAGCATCATCCTGCCAGCATCCAGGCCACCAGGAGCAACGATCTATCAAAACCCCAACCCCCATTTTCGCAGCTGCTGAAAAATCACTTTGTCCTCTTCTGCAGCATACGATCGCCCCGTGGGAGGCCATATTACCTTCTACCCTCATGGGTGGACGAGCATTATATTAGACCAGTGGTTGCTCCAGGTTGTGGAACACAGTTATTCCCTAACCTACTTCATCCCTCAGATATGCCAGCCACTCCGCAACACATTCAGGCTGACCGCTTGTCAATAGTCCGAGAAGAAGTTCATGCTCTCTTGGACAAGGGATCTATTGAGGGTATGCCCGCTTTCGAGAGTGCTGGCATCATAGATTGGAATTGGCTGTTAGTCCCATTATTTTTTGGTGCTGCAGAAGGGCAGTGTCCTTTGTCATATCCTCATTCTTCACCCTCTGATCTTCTTCCTTTAGAAGGCTATCTGTAAAATGATCACCCTGACCAAAGTTCTGTGTGCCCTGATCCAGGAAACTGGATTGTGGCTCTGGACTTACAGGACACCTATTTTCACATCCCACAACCCACAGCCCCACAGGCATTATCTGTGGTCTCAGGTAGTCCAAGAGTGCTTTCAGTTCTCCATGGTCCCTTTTGACCATAGCAGTGCGTCTCGGGTTATGGTACTGGTCGTTGCCCAGCTGTGAAAGTAGGGTATACCATTCTTCCCATACCCCAAAAACTGGCTTCTGAAAGTGGGCTCTCCTCAGGGGGTCTTGAACCACCTCCACGTGACAGCCAACCTGGTGACATAATTTGGCTTTTCCATCAGTGTGGCAAAAGTAACACCCGACTCTCTTACAATGGCTCCCATTGAGCACAGCCATCCTGGATATTGCGTTTCTTCGAAATCTTTCCTCTGCCTCAAGAAATTTGAGCTATGATCCTGATGTTTCAACCCTTGTTATGGGTCTCAGTGAGAGCTGCTCCAAAGCTTTTTTGGCCTCCTGCTTGTGGGCCGTGCCAGGTGACGCATGTGGGCCATGCAGTGGGCTCTGCTCCAAAGGAACCTGTTGGAGTCCTTCCAGGTATCAGAGGAGACTGCAAAAGACCTTCAGTGGTGGCTGTTCGACCACAGTTGGGTTGGCATGAGACTCTTATCCTTATCCCACCCAGAGATGATGGTGCTAACTGATGCAACGTTACTGGGTTTGGAGGTCATCTGGGAGAGATGGAGATCAGAATACTCTTTACTCTGGAGGCGCACCTTCACATCATCTTGCTGGAGTTGAGTGATTTGCTTGGCATTGAAGGTGTTTGTCCTGTCAGTCATGAGTAACCGGTACAGCTATGTTGTACTGCAAAAAACTGGGCGGCATGCAGTTATGGGTCCTAGGTTAGTAGGCTCAATGTCTCGAAGTGGCTGAATACTGCTGGCATAGCCACGATCACTCGGAACCAGGCAGAATCTTTAAATGGCAGCGTGGTCCATCGGTGTTGCCTATCTGATCACAATCTGAAATTTCACTCTCAGGTGGCACAGGACATCTAATAATGGAGAAAACCCTGGCTCGATGTCTGCCACTGCAGAGAATGCGCAGTTTCCATATCTTTACACTTTGGAGTTCCTAAGGCAACTCTCATTTGGAGATGGATGCCTTTCGTCTGTATTTGGGCTCGAGACTCCTGTACTCCTGCCCACCTCTGCCTCTCCTGCCTAAAGTTCTGAAGAAGATATGGAAACACCAGGCTTAAGTCACCCAATGGCTCTGGACTGGGCAAAGAGGGTGTGGTACCCCTAGCTTCATGATCATACTCGAGCCTCAATAACCTACACCTCCCTGTGTGGAGACTGAACAGTGACACTTGAGGGCTTTTGATCTTCCTTGCTAGTGGTTGGTGTTGTCTTGACCGCCAAGCGTCCATCCATGAAAACTCTTTATGCAGGACGCTAGGAGAGGTTTGTTGTCTGTTGTTTATGCCGTGACATCCAATCTGTATGTGCAAAGCTGTCTGACATCTTATTGTTTTTTTTTTTCTTTAGCTCAGCTATGCCTTTTCTGCTTTGTTTGCCTGATCAGCCACTCCTGTTCAGGTCCGCTGTCGTGATGTATTTCTTACAGTGACTGATCCTTTTTACCACTAAAACCTTTTGTGATGCTGCAGCTAGAACCTTAATTTGGTTCTCACATACTTGATGTACACTCAGTTTGAACCAATGCCCAAATGCTGTCTGTCTGGCCATAAAAACAGTGTTCCTCATTGTCATTACCTCTGCCCGGTGAATGAGCAAACTCCAGGATTTGTCCATGCTATTGACGTATACTTTCCTCATTCTTGACCGGTTAGTCCTACAGAAAAAATAGGTATTCCTGCTGAAAGTATCAATGTCCTTTAACATATAACACTTTTTATCACCTTGGCAGCTTTGTTAGCCTTTGTATGGGAGAGGTGTGGCACAGCAGCCAGAGCAGCTGACTCCTGAGTACAGTGATCGCGTGGTTCAGTCCCCGGCGGCAGGTCAGCTCAGCATCCTGTGTCTCTGGTCAATAGTTCACTTAATCTCGCCGACTACCCCCAGCGCCTTGAAACCATGAGGGGTTATATATTTGCGCTTTACAAATATGATTATTATTATGCCTTGCCTCCTCCCTCTAAGGAAGAACGGCTCCATCGTCTTGACCCTAAGAGCGCCCTTCGTTTTTACATTGATTGAACCAGAAGCTATTGGTTGGACACAACCTTTTGTGGGCTTCTCTGGCTCAGCAAGGGCAAAGTAGTGCAAAAAAAATCCATCTCCTAGTGAATTGTTTTATCTATTAAGATCTGCTATAGGCAAGCCAGAAAACAGCTCTACGAAGGCTTGCATGCAAAGACTACCACTGTGCTGGTGCATGGTGTGCCAATCTGCCACATGGGCTTCCCTTCACATGTTCAACAAGCATTTGCAATGCAATAGGTCTCGCATTTATAAGAGTTTGAGCTATTGGCATTGTAAATTACAATGCCTTTTATTTTTTTTTTCGTTATTGAAACAAATAAAAGCCATTGTCATTTACAATGCAAATAGCTTAAACTCGCATAAATGTGAGACCTATTGCATTGCAAATGCTTGTTATTTGCTTGTAAAGGAGACTTTTAGCGAATGTTTGTTAAAGGACAGGACTGGAAATCACAGAAGTATCAAAATTGTTCGATATTGCACTCTTGGATCACCCAGAGGATGAAACTAAACACTAACTCAGGACAACAGGCATGGACAATGCAGACCGTTTTCTATTTCCTTCTTCCTATTCGCCTGATCTCTCCTCTTATGGCCACTCCTTACTACATTACAGTCACTCTGAAGCTGCCGTCAAGTGGTAGTTGGTGCCAAACGAAGCACCAGGAAATAAAATAATCAAATGCATCAGATCCCCAGTGCCCAAAGCTTAATTGGGTCCAAATAACAAATAAATGCATGGAACTACGCCTGGAGAATTTCACTTCCTGGTAAAATGTTATGAATTTCTGACACTGACAAAACTGTACCTATTATGCCTGGAAGCCAACCACAGTTATAACTTTCCATGTATTCTCCAAGAAAAGTTTTTGGATTTTGTTTTCTGCGTTGTCATTGCTTTTTCGACAGTGCACAGATGTAAGAAGGGCACATTTGCACATTCTAAAATGCAAGAACCTTCATGAAAAGGCACCACTTTTTAAAAAAAAAATTTCTACATGAAGAAAATATTTTTCAACATGGAGAACATTTGCACCCATATAACGCTTGAGTGGGTTGTTACCCTTACCACCCGGAAAAAAAGAATTTACTCCATCGTTTGCTGGGAGTAAAATGTGACCATTTCCAGCATTAAAAAGAGTGACAAAGGAAGGCAACAATCTATTGTGACTAAGTGTTCACAAACTTTCAAGGCTAACCATACTTTGAAAGGGCTATTCCCGACCCCTTGCATGGGGCTTTACAGGATGGATGGCTCATGAGAAGGATTTACGACTACAAGGTTAGTTGCTGTTGTTGTAAATGCTTTGCTGTCATACATCTTGTAATTTAGCTCAAATCTGATTTACTGGGGGCAAAGAGCTCTGTGAATCGGGTCGACTTACATTTCTTTTTAAAGGGACAACTCTCACCTACTCAAGTGGGCAACATAGTACTTGTTTTTTTGCTGAAATAATAACTAGACACCAAAAAGCAAACAAAACAAAGAGAAAAGATACATTATTAAAGGTGCGTTCTGGACATCTGAATTTATGACGAGTTTTTCATAAATGCTATTGGGTTCCTTGCAGTTGGTTTCGTTCACCCTTGTTTTGGCAGACAGTCCACCTCTGAATTATTTTGACAGCTTTGCATAGAAAATGAGAAACCTAATAGCTCAAGAGTTAAAATTGATTATCTACAGTTTTAAATGTCATTATTGTTCATATTATGGGAACGTTTAAAAAACCCTTTGTTAGATCGTTTACAAGAAACGCAAGTACAGCTATGCTATAAAAGTTTCCAGTCATAAAACAATATTTTAACAAAACATTGCAAAACGGAGGTCTAGGGATGTGCAAATTTAGGGATTTTCATTGTGCGGAAAGGGGTTTGCTTGGCATATTTTCCATTTTAAGAGAGAAAAAGAAAGGCGGTGGGGACAAACAGATGTGCAGGGATTGCTCGTTATTGACGGGAGAAACGAAGAGAGGCCAGAAGGAGACGAATTATGTAGCACTGGAATCAGCTGCTCGCGGGGGGCGGATCGGAGCAAAAGGAAAGAACGAGGGAATGAGAGCGCGAGGGAGAGAGGAAAAGGAGGCGAGGTGAGGGAGGGGGGAGAGGGTGTCAAGGAGTGGGAGGGTAGGAACGGGCCGGTGGAGGGGGGCTGGGTGAGTAAAGAAAATCAAGAAGTAGATCCCGAGAAAGGGAAATACGCATGGGGGCAGAAAAGAAAGAGTGAGTGAGAAAGAGGGACAGATAAGAAAAGAGAAAGTGCCGAGTGGTGCAGGAAGGAAACCAAAGAGGGGCAGTAAAGACAAGCTGATGGATGAATAGTGGGGAGGAAGGAATGAATTTGAGAAAGAACCGGAGGAGCGAACGAGATGAGGAAGCCAGAGAAAAGAGGCCGGTGGGTGACAGAGAAAGTGGGGCATGATAGGACAAGTTTGTGGAGTGCTTTACTGCAAAACCTTAAGTTTAGCAATGTCTCTCTTTAAATAGACACATCAATAACACCAATGCTAATCAAAATTCAGATGTATGGCAAGAAAAAATATAATGTAATCCGTGTAAAAAAAAAAACAAGTGAGACGAGGGTAAAGAGAATGTCTCCATGAGCCTTGTGCTCAGCTGGCGCCTCGGGCATGTTTACTACGGGAACACATGGGAATGCAAAGCCATTAATCAAGCAGGATGGCTCTGTCTCCACTTCACACCCAGGGAGGAGGGAGATGCGAGCAGAGCATCAAAGGGCTGGGTGAGAAGGGAGGGGGGAATGCAAGGGTCAAAGCGGCGAAAGTGAAAGTAATCGAGCAGAGCATCAAAGGGCTGGGTGAGAAGGGAGGGGGGAATGCAATCAGCAGAGGAGCAGCTGTGCACGTGCATGTGATCGTGCACTCAAGGTTTAGGCCAGCCAAAAGACTGTGGGTAGCACTTTGAAAATCCCACATATAAAATGTCTCTTCGAGCCTTTGGCTCGCGAGACCTAAAAAGCGTTTCTTGGATAGCCAGTTCTGACATGACAGACACTTTGCCCTGTCTGTCCTGCAGACTTTCCTGGTCTGAGCCATTCCACATACCCACTAGCTGGGAAATGTATTGCCTTGGCATCTCTTCACAAGGTGAGGAATCTGCAGTAAGAAGTCTTTATCCAAAGAAAACGTTATTTAGCTTCTGTAATGCCTATTCTGGTAGAAACTCTATCTGACCAAAGATTCCTCACCCGCTTACCCTCCACCTTGTTCTCTGGAATGAGCTCGTACAGTTCATTAATAAGATTCCTATCTAGAGATCTGCACACAAGCATATTTGGATTTTTATGGGCTCCGCATGCAAACAGAGATCAGAAAGAAACCAATATTATCTTGTGGAGGTAGCGCAGATACGGTGGAGTTGAAGTAACAACTGGGGCAGGATGGGTCCGACATGGAGCCACGTGACACCACCATGAGGAAATTTGTATCTAAGATTCTCCACATCCAGTCTGGTGCCTGGGAGTATTCACAGGTGAGGAATCTGTGGTTAGATAGTCTCAACAAGAAAGGGCAATACCAAAGGTAAGTAGGTTGCTCATCCAAATCCCGCAGAGACAGATATGGTAGGAAATGGACAGTAATATGATCGTTAGCATGGAGCTTTTTTTGCAAATGATATTGAAAGCTAGATACTTTTTTTTATTTGGACAAGAGCACATCTTCCAACAGGAACATGGGCTCTGTAAGTTTGATCACATGGTCTAACAATTCCCGGCAAAACCAGTAGATTACACATTAGCACCCAGCTATTTGGCTTTGTAAGTGGTTTATTTTTTATTTTTATGGTTTTTGAAAAGTTATTGTTGGGAAAGCTGCTAGGCCTTTGTTCTGAAAGAAGAAAGAAAAACAAAAACAACAAAAAACACATTGACAAAAAATATATTTTTGGGAACGAAGTATACAAGCGAAGTATACCAGGGAATAATGTCATTGGTCACAGTAAAGTTAGCTAAGGATTTGAAGTATGTTGACCCACTTCCTCATGCTGTAGGGGATGGAAGAAACGTTTGAATGGCGTAGAAAAAGACCAACAGATAAAGAGGATTAGTAGGGAGCCACTATAAGTTAATTTATCTTATGTGTCATTTAGTAAAATCAAAAGATCTTCGCTAACACCAGAGAAAAAGGCAATCAGCTGAGAAGTTCCTGATACCCACAGGAGAGTAGGGAGGTGAACACTCGAGTACATTCTCCTATTTCCGAAATCTTTACACACAAGATACTTGAGTACATAGAACTACAGACCCGCTTATCCTGTGTCAACAAGGGAACTGTTGTACTGGGTCAAACAAAAGCTATTTGAGAGGTAGTCTCGTCTACAACTTATCAAGGCATGGTTTATATGTGGCCTCTCACACTACTATTGGACAGTGCTGCTCCAGCGGACTCAACCATTCAACAAAAACTTGGGACTTCTTTATATATTTTTTTCAGGACCGTTTAATAGGTCCAGTTAAATTCTCAAATATTGCAAGTACCTAGTGGTATACCCAAAAGACCTTCTTTTGTTCAACGGTAACCGTGGTATTCTCCTTTTATTCCCAAAATTGTTTTTATTAAGCACCAAAGCAATATCGAATCATGACAATTTTATATTTAATTTTAAGTGTCACAATTACATTTATAATCCCCTTAATCATCCTTTTTAACACTACTTACCACTTTTGTAACAAGATGAAAAAAAGATCAATAATTTTCGAACATAAGATCACCTTCTCTTTTTCACATTCACACTGGGAAAATAAGCATAAAGTTAATTGAACATTAAACTTAATTGTTCTTTTTTTCTTTTCGATTAACTCTACATAATTTTCCTTTACATCTACATAATCTTTCATGCCTTGTAGGGTATGGAGGGGCTAGTAAAACAAAAGTGTAGACTTCTGTCGTCCGTGGAGTGCAGGATTCACAAATTCTCAGGATCGTCTGTAAGCAGTGATTGATGAATCAAATTTACTCTTTTGATGCTCATCAAGACTTTTAAGGTTTCTATTCTCTAAAGAAATACTTATAAAGTAGAGCTGTCCAACTGGTTGTCGGTGCTAGTTTCAGCTTTAGTCCAGAGCCTTTCTGCTTAAGCCTTATACTGTGTTGCGGAAGCGCGTGCAACACCTACATATTTACCTGTGGCCATCCTGGTTCCTTACCGATCAGGGCCCTTGTCTGTGCTTTGTACAAACTACTCTTGACAGTAGCTGGTGGGTCCATCTCTTCTTGTACTGCTTGTCTGGTCACACTATTTGCATTTATCTTTGGCTAATGCCGCCCATTGCCTTCTTTTTTTTCCAGGCCAGAAGGCATCGAGCGACAGTACAGGAAAAAGTGTGGCAAGTAAGTGGCTACTCACAGGTTAGTGCGGCTTCTGTGCATCTTTAATGTGCAGTGTGTCTTTCGTTGCATTTGAACTCCAGTATACTCTGCGCATGTGTCACACTCGTAATCTTTCCCAGCACATTAGTAAATGCAAGAGCTTTCACATATTTTCAAACATTTCTAGTGCAGATCGATGTTTCTCCATTGTCTGGACAGTTGCTGCATGTGGGGATGCTATTTGTGAATGGTAAAGAAGCTTAATGACCAGCCATGGTGCACCTGGAGCATATTATTTCCTAGCATTGCCTATTGTCTCTGCCTGCTATAAAACATAACATGCTTAAAAGGTTGTAACAGCATAAGAAGGCAGACTGTCTCCTGATCAGGTTAGAAATGCAAGCTTATGCCTTTGTTACTGAGTTCTTTTATTCAAAGACAAATCATTTTCTAGGAAAACACGTTTTGGGGTTTTTTAGTACACATTTATTGGCTGTTTTCTGAATTTCTGTTCCAAAACCATCCTCAGACACTAATCCAGGACTGTGCCATAATTACCCTCTAGGAATCAAAACCTGAGCACAAGTAATTTGCACTTAGTGAGCTAACAGTCGTTTCTGGCTTTCAGTTGGTACTTACCAGAAGGATTGCCCATCCACCTGTCTCCTGGGTCCTTTTGCCAGGAGACTTTCACAGGAATGTCTTTCTTAATTTTAATCATGATTGTAGAATCATGATGGAACATGGAACATTTTGCAGATATCCAATTAAGGCACCTTTGGCTAGTTACTGCTGTCTTTGTTTTCAATCATCTAATGATAGACCAGATTAACCTTCTTCATGAAGACATCAGTGTCTTCACTTTGGTTGAAGTTGTGAATATTTGCTTCTGTTGTGACTTGTCTTTTTGCGAGTTGAACCTTGACTTTCAATCTCGACTCCTTGTGCTAAATTGTAGAAGTTTCTTATGTTTTTCTAATTAATATTCGGGTTTCGTGGCTAAAAGACAACCACATATTGTTCATTACTAGCTGAAGCTAATTAGAAATTAATTTGTTACTAATTTTCGGGTTGCGGTGTTTTTGCATGTAGATGTAGTGGAGTGGAGGAGATAAAAGTTCTTAGATCCTTTTGGAGCTCTCCGTAATGCAGCTGCAAGCCACGGGCAGAGAGAAGATGGCACGGCTGTCTTTTTCTGCAGTGGCATCAATTGGGTATACATACTTTAAGGGGGAAAAAAAGCTTTCTCTACCGTTTTACCCAAAAAGGTTCTTTTCTGTGTTAGAATCTGCTTTGTACTACTAATAGAATGTCATGCAGTCTTTTATAGACGGTTAATATTCTACGGCCATAGGCTACTACAGTTTGCTTAGATGTCAAATTAGACAAGCCTTCTCCAACAAAGACTGGTGTTCTGTCCCTTGTTTCTTTTTTAGGGGTACCTTGTCTAAACCGCTCTTACTATCCAGCAGGATGTGCTGTAACTGGTACATTTGCCTTAACATCTCAGTTTTTCAAGCTTGTGTAACAGGTCACTGCTACTCAATACAATAATACTGTCTTCATTCAAATACTCCTCCATTTTATTTTAAACTACAGATTATGTTGGCTAGGTGTTAAATTGATATGTGAAAAGACATCTACAGGTTCCAGGATTATCCTCCAGCAAACGTGCACAAATTTACAGAAAGGCTGGCTGGCATTAGATGAACCCCCTTTGCCTAGATCGGCATCGACTACCAGGAGGCTGTCTCTGTGTGTTCCTGTCCACAATTTGTCAATTTGTCATGGTTTCATTGCTTGGCCAAAAATATGCAGATGAGATACTTACCCCAATGTAAGTCTCGGGTCTGCACAGTAAATTCCCTCTGTTATCTGGTCTTTCCCAATCCAACATTCTTTTACATGGTTAAGGAAGGGCTGCTGTCTTTTATAAGCTTATGCATCTTCGTTTGTGGCTTATCAGTCACTCGCTCCTTGTCAGTAACCTAAAGTGCTCTGTCAGTTTTTGACGTTTCTCGCTCCAGACATAGTGGGCCACCTCTTCCCCCTTGATTAGAGGCAATTCCTTCATGGGGAACTGAAAGATGGGGAAATATTGTACCTCTTCAGAGAAGACTAGTGGCTTATCAACCTGGATACATCAGTTCTGTCTGTAGGTTGGCTAGAGTTCCGCCCCAGAGGTTACCTTCTCCAGCTGTGTACCTTCATTCACTGGTAACGGAGCTGCTGTTTCAAGTCTAGATGCTTTTTGGGTCTTGAGAGAGGAGCACTGAGGCAGTTCTAGTAGAAAAGTTGTAGGTAGCTCTGCAAGGTTTCAGCACCTACCATTTTAGGTTACTAATTGACCGCCTGATGTCAAGGCTCAACACTAGCAATGAGAGTTTAGTTTCCCAAGTAACCTATACGAATTGGTATGTCCAGCCTCCATAATGAAATATTGACGCTAATGAAACCAAATGTAGAATCTTTCATAACAGAAAGAAATAGTAAGATAAAAGTATGTTATCCTAACAAAGGCAAAGGCCAACAGTTCCATTGCAAATTTGCTATTTCCTAGGGAACTTGCAACACTATGGGACATTGGACTGCAAGAAGCACTACGCTGAGTATCTTGGATGTCTAAGTCTGTTTGCTTCATGTGTCCAAAAGTCATATGCGCTGCTGTTGGGTGACATGCTAGCACTATTGTTTGGTTGTTGTAACGCTTTTCACCCTAAGTGGGATGGGTATTCCCAGACGTGGGACCCGTGCTCACTACGCCACTGAGTCAAGCTATCCTGGCTGATGACGGCTGATAGCCAGAAACCGGTCCTAGGATGCTTGATTCCGGTCCAGGGAAGACATGGCTTGGCAGTTCGGGCTGGACTGTTCCCATGAGGCACAGGGTCAAGACTGATTTGCATATGGCCATGTCTGAACTGGGGTGGCGTAGTGGGCAAAAGAACGATGGATTTAACCCAGATCTCTTGACTGGGGGAGAATGTCTGCATTGTCAGCATTCCGTCCATCATTTGTTTGTTGTAACGCTTTTCGCCCTAAGTGGGATGGGTATTCCCAGACGTGGGACCCGTGCTCACTACGCCACTGGAGTCAAGCTATCCTGGCTGATGACGGCTGATAGCCAGAAACCGGTCCTAGGATGCTTGATTCCGGTCCAGGGAAGACATGGCTTGGCAGTTCGGGCTGGACTGTTCCCATGAGGCACAGGGTCAAGACTGATTTGCATATGGCCATGTCTGAACTGGGGTGGCGTAGTGGGCAAAAGAACGATGGATTTAACCCAGATCTCTTGACTGGGGGAGAATGTCTGCATTGTCAGCATTCCGTCCATCATTTGTTTGTTGTAACGCTTTTCGCCCTAAGTGGGATGGGTATTCCCAGACGTGGGACCCGTGCTCACTACGCCACTGGAGTCAAGCTATCCTGGCTGATGACGGCTGATAGCCAGAAACCGGTCCTAGGGTGCTTGATTCCGGTCCAGGGAAGACATGGCTTGGCAGTTCGGGACGGACTGTTCCCATGAGGCACAGGGTCAAGACTGATTTGCATATGGCCATGTCTGAACTGGGGTGGCGTAGTGGGCAAAAGAACGATGGATTTAACCCAGATCTCTTGACTGGGGGAGAATGTCTGCATTGTCAGCATTCCGTCCATCATTTGTTTGTTGTAACGCTTTTCGCCCTAAGTGGGATGGGTATTCCCAGACGTGGGACCCGTGCTCACTACGCCACTGGAGTCAAGCTATCCTGGCTGATGACGGCTGATAGCCAGAAACCGGTCCTAGGATGCTTGATTCCGGTCCAGGGAAGACATGGCTTGGCAGTTCGGACTGGACTGTTCCCATGAGGCACAGGGTCAAGACTGATTTGCATATGGCCATGTCTGAACTGGGGTGGCGTAGTGGGCAAAAGAACGATGGATTTAACCCAGATCTCTTGACTGGGGGAGAATGTCTGCATTGTCAGCATTCCGTCCATCATTTGTTTGTTGTAACGCTTTTCGCCCTAAGTGGGATGGGTATTCCCAGACGTGGGACCCGTGCTCACTACGCCACTGAGTCAAGCTATCCTGGCTGATGACGGCTGATAGCCAGAAACCGGTCCTAGGATGCTTGATTCCGGTCCAGGGAAGACATGGCTTGGCAGTTCGGGCTGGACTGTTCCCATGAGGCACAGGGTCAAGACTGATTTGCATATGGCCATGTCTGAACTGGGGTGGCGTAGTGGGCAAAAGAACGATGGATTTAACCCAGATCTCTTGACTGGGGGAGAATGTCTGCATTGTCAGCATTCCGTCCATCATTTGTTTGTTGTAACGCTCTTCGCCCTAAGTGGGATGGGTATTCCCAGACGTGGGACCCGTGCTCACTACGCCACTGGAGTCAAGCTATCCTGGCTGATGACGGCTGATAGCCAGAAACCGGTCCTAGGATGCTTGATTCCGGTCCAGGGAAGACATGGCTTGGCAGTTCGGGCTGGACTGTTCCCATGAGGCACAAGACTGATTTGCATATGGCCATGTCTGAACTGGGGTGGCGTAGTGGGCAAAAGAACGATGGATTTAACCCAGATCTCTTGACCTGGGGAGAATGTCTGCATTGTCAGCATTCCGTCCATCATTAAAGCCTACCAGACAGCTGAGCTGTCTTGTTTGCTAACAACTTACTACTTGTGGGCATTCTGAAAGTTTCCTTGGTAATGCATTCCACCCATTGCTTACCATTGGCTTTGTAACTCAGTTGCTTACTTTTTGTTTGCTTTCTTTATTTGTTTTAGTCTGACCAGCTTGAGTTTGTCCCTCCCGTGGAGCATAGCCTATTCACTGTATTCTTCCACTAGCGCTTGCTTTCTGCAAACAGGTCTTTAAATCTTGTTGTTATCATGTTTGCTGTTCATTCAAAGGCAGAGTTCAATTGTCCGGCTCTTTCTTCTGAGGGAGCTTGGTGTTTACTTTTCTCTGCCTTCAAAGTGAACAATTTGTGGCAATCTTGATGTGAAGGAAAAGGCATTTTTCTAGCGCACAACACAATTTAATTGTCTATAAATGAACTCTGCTGACATTTCATAACTAGTACAGAATAAATAAAGCAAATTGGTTTGTAATTCTGATGTGTGGTGGAAACAAATATTTAAATACGATCAAAACGCATCAATACACTTAGTGATGAAATGTCCACACATTATCATTTGTGTGCAATAAAACTGTGTCTGTGCCAGTGGCGGCTGTTGACATTTGAAACTGGTGAGGCATAAAATTAGTTCTGGAGCACACCAAGGCGAGCGAGCAAGCCCGAATGACCTCAGGCGCCCCCTTTCCCCCCCCCCCTCCCCCCTCCCCTCCTTAGAAATTTTTAAAATTGAGTGGGCAAATGGTGCATTTTCAAGCTAATTTGAGAACACATGCACTTTACTCTTCACAGTCAAAAAAGAGGTGAGGGTTGGCCTAAACTAATAATTAGTCTAGACCAACGCTCACCTCCTTTTTGACTGTGAAGAGCAAAGTGCATGTGGTTATGTAGATGCCTAATTAGGGCCACCATGAAACTGTCACCAAAGACACAGTGCTCAGATCATGGGCTTTTATTTACAAACCACAGTAAATCTGGTGTTTCAGTGGCAGTGATGAGATAGAAGACTACACTCCTGAATGTATTCAGTTCTTAAATCAAAACTGTGGTTTACAACACTATCACTGGCGACATGGGGTCTACTTATATTCCTACGACTTGTACATTTTGGTTCAAATTGTTTTCTGCTGCTTATCCAAATAAACTATGCATATAACTGTATACAAACAGTAAATGTAAATATCATAGAATTAATCTTTATTGTAATATGTGCACAATTATATCATTGTGATAATGACTCAATAAGTGGAAAGTATGATACTATTGGAAAGTAGCGTAGATGATGCTATTGGATAGGCGACAAACCTTGACCCCTATCATAATATTCTCAGTTACCAATCTGCACTGGATATGTGGTGGAATAAACAGTGTGCTGAAGGTATACACAAGAGTGAGTTAGTGGAAAAATAACGCAGCTGTCAAGTTGTAGTAAAATAGAGCTCTACTAAGTGCCACGTATCTTGTGTCGGAGTAAAGCACAATAGTACATTTTTTTACAGCACTGCATTAATGGAGGTTAATCGCACAAGTATGCTAAGTTCAGCTTAATGAGTGCATTCAGGGATTTTGCACACTTTGTAACTCAGAGATGGTATGGCCATCATTAACTAAAAGAGGTCCATCAGGATACGGATAAAGACAGCCAGACTTGAGTTCCATTTTGAATGAAGGCCTCTCCTTCATGAAATTCTCTTTTCACCCTGATCTTTCAATCTAGGACTGCACACATGCAGCCAAACCAGTCTGCTTGGACAGCATTTACTTTACTTTTACTCCTAACTGCTCACCTGCCTTTAGACAGACAGCTGAACTCCCAGTCCCCCAAACCATAGATTGGAAGTGTAACAAATACAAGATTGTGCCCCAGAAAAGTCTAGAACTGCAGGGCCAGGCCCAAGAGAGGAAATGCACTGTTTCTAGCGTATTCATCTGTCTGCTGCAGATTGCATCCTGTAAGCAGCGATGCTGTGCCAGTAAGTCCTTTATTAATTTTGATGACAGCCTGTCTGATGGGTGGTGAATGTGAGAAGGCTAATAAAGCATTAATTAACAGTTATAGTAAGTCATTATCACATGAAGCTAATACACTTACTAAATGTCGGGATGTATATGTTCTTCAAAGAAGTGGCTGGAATTATGCTACTTTTTGTTGGGTGTTAAACAAAATATTACAACAAATGTGCACAAAATTTTTTGGGGGTACTTTGCTTGATGAGGCAATGTGCAACTCCTACATAAAACAAATCTACGTTGCATATCAATACTGATAATGAATGACGGTCATGTTTAGGATGTTGCTTACTGTCGATCAGCACTACTGGTTTACAACTGACTTGGTAGGGCCCCTCCCTTCCATGTACTTAAATGCATGTCTTCCCTTTCTGATGGATACATCTGCCTGTGGATTCCTCACCTTATGAATATCCCCTGCGCCAGCATTCCGCGGAAACTTTTTCCTAGCTCTCCACGCCAACGAGGTCGTCACAGTGCTATGGCTCCGCACGTGGCTCCGCGTAAAGTCACTGGAGCCATAAGAGGGCCACGTCTGCGTGATGACGTCAGTTTCCTTTTTTCCGCGCTGTCGACGCTAACAGTTTGTCTACGGACTCTCCAATACTTTCTCCTGGATACTTTGTATTTATCTGGTTTCCTTCTGTGGTTTCGACAGGTCTGCACCAAGAAAGTCGGGTTTCAAGCCCTGTATGGAGTGCGGGGGGCATATGTCGATCATTGACCCCATGAGGACTGCCTGTGGTGTCTATCGTCTGATCAGGACGTCGAGGGCTGTCCTTGCTGTAGGAAAATGAACCCGAAGGCCTTGAAGGAACGAGAAAATGGCTCAAGTAAGAAAAGAAAAAAGGGGTCAAAAACGTTCGAAGTCGAGGTCGTCGACTTCACATGATTCGAGGAGGAAGCACAAGAAGAAGAGGCATGGATCTCGACGCCGTTCGTCGAAGCCTGTGGCTTCGAGGTCGCCTTCTCCGGCTCCTCAACGTCGTGTTAAGGACTTCGTCTCTCCTTCTCCTTCAGTGTCTCCTCCGGTGACTGCGGCCCATTCTCCTTCGTATAAGGGGACTCCGGCGCAGTCTCCGACGCCGAGATTTTCTCTGGCTCCAGATAGTTCATCGAATCTGGCTGATGCTGAGACGCCTTTAGCTACTGTGGCTCCGCCTGTGGCCCCGGTCGTTCTGACTCTGGAGGCTCCTCGATCAGATCTCGAACCGGTGCGGTATCCTTCATTCCCGGTGCCGGGTTCGGATCCCTTGTATCTTTTAAATGCGATGTATGGTGTGTTTACCAGGGCCTTTTACACTTCTGGTGCACCTTCGGGTTCTGTGGGTCCTCTGGCATTTAATTTGGGTTTGCCGCACCATTATCCTCAGGCCCCCTTTGTGCCATTCATGCCGATGATGCCGTCATGGCAAATTCCGGCTCCGAGGATGTCGATGCCGTATGGGCAATCCCTGGTTCCATCCGGCTAACCTTCTTCACGGATTCGTTCGCAGGTTTCTGCTAAGCCTTAGTCGCCGCTCCCGGAGCCATAGACGCCGCGTGTTGCGCCTCCGACGCAACAGAAGATGCGCTCGAGGAGAGAAGCGCAGAGGTTGCTAGAGGAGGAACAGTACCAGGCTGAAGATATGAAGGAAGGTGAAATTTATCAGCCTGAGGATATATTCGAGGGTCTGTGTGAGGCAAGTGGACTTGACACCTCCCTGGAGTGGGACTTTACTTCTCAGAAAGCTTTTCCTTCGAAGGAAGTTGCTCCTTACCATACTGTAATAAGGAAGGCGGCAGAGCTCTTGGATCTGCAGCTCCCTATGGCTGAGTATAAACCTAATTTGCTTACAGAGGTGCTTCATTCTCCGTCCTCTGTGGTTGAACCACTCTTGCCTTTCAATGATGCCCTGATGGAGCCGATCCTTGAGGTTTGGCTCAATTTTCATTCTGTTCCTGCAGCTTCAAGATCTGTGTCCAGAAGGTACAGACCTGCCCCAGGAGATCCTGTGTTTTTCTTCTCATCCTTCGCCTGAGAGTTTGGTGGTGCAGGCTTCAAGTTCAAAGCGGTCTACGGGTGCCTTTCAGCAAGCTCCTGCTGACAGGGATTCCAAGAAGCTTGAACAATCTGCAAAGAAGGTCTTCTCGTCAGCGAGTATGGCTTTGAAATCAACCAACGCTACCAGTTTGTTGGGTAGATACATTCATGCCCGTATGGACTCTGCCAAGCAGCTTCTTCCAAAATTATGTGAGGAAGACCGGTGTAATTTGAGTGAGGTTCTGGCAGACTCTCAGGCTGCTGCTCGCCAAGTCATCCAGTCTGGCCTGGACACGGCAGATTCAGTGGCCAGGGTGATGGACTCATCCATTGCTACTAAAAGACATGCATAGCTGAGGTCTTCTGGGTTCTCACCTGATTTACAGGCTGCCCGTCTAGATCTTCCCTTTGACGGATCTAGGCTTTTTGGGGAAAAAGCTGACTCTGCTTTGCAAAGGTTCAAGGACAGTAAGGTCACAGCGAAATCCTTGGGTCTACAGTCTCAGGCAAGGGGTTATGGCTATAGAAGATACCGTGGCTTTGGGAAATCTTCCTTTCGTGGTTCCCGTCAGCCGCAGCAACGGCAACAAAACCCCTTGTACAAGTCCTACAGGGGTAAGGGCAGAGGTCACCTTCGTGGAGCGGGTCATCAGCCTTCTTCCTCCTCCCCTACCCCTCCTGGTAATGCAGGAAAGCAGCCCTAGATCTGCCATCCTGGACCATGCAGGTCCTGTGGGGGGTCGGCTTACCCATTTTCTACGGGATTGAAAATTGGTCACTTCGCAACAAGAGGACTGGATGGTGTCCATCGACTTTCAGGATGTGTATTTTCACATCCCAATCCTGAAGTCGCACAGGAGTGTCTCCGGTTTACGGTTGGTTCGCAGCATTACCAGTTTGCGGTCCTTCCGTTTGGTCTTACTACTGCACCTTGAGTCTTCACCAAGGTGATGGCGGTGGTGGCTGCCCATCTCAGAAGGTCGGGGATCCCGGTTTTCCCCTACCTGGACGACTCCTTTCTAAAGGCAGAGTCGCCAGAGATGGTGCGTTGTCATCTGCAGGTAACAACTCAGCTATTATTCAGATTGGGTTTTTCGATAAATGTGCCCAAGTCTCACCTGGTGCCCTCTCACCGCAACCTGTTCATAGGGGCAGTACTGGATACCACTGTGTGTCGAGCTTTTCCTCCTTCGCAAAGGATTCTCGACATTCAGGAAATGATCCCTTTATTCCACAATGGAGCGGTTGTTCCAGTTCTGAAGGTCCTACGCCTGCTCGGTCTGTTCACCTCCTGCATTCTGTTGGTCAACCATGCACGCTGGCACATGAGGGCGCTCCAGTGGTGCCTTGCAGGCAGTGGTTTCAGGATCAGGGAACCTGTCAGGATCTCCAGAGAAGCTGCAGCGGATCTGTCTTAGTGGAGTTTGGAGGGCAATCTGTCTCAAGGAAAGCCTTTTCATCTTCCTCCATCTGTGACAACAGTTATAACGGATGCCTCTACCTTAGGGTGGGGTGTTCATCTGGGGGATCTGGAGATCAAGGGTCTTTGGTATCCAGAGGAAAGATTGTCTCCTATCAATCTTCTGGAATTGCGGGCGATACGTTTGGCACTCAAGTCCTTTCTCCCTTCCCTTCGCGGTCAGTCGGTTCAAGTCCTGACGGACAACACTACTGCAATGTGGTATGTCAATAAGCAGGGAGTAGTAGAAGGGTCGTACCGTCTGTGCAGGGAGGTGTTCGGGCTTTGGTCCTGGGCTCAGGACCATCGGATTTGTTGATGGCGAATCATCTTGCCGGGGTGCTAAATTTGCATGCGGACAGTCTCAGTCGGCAGTTGTCCGCCGACCACGAGTGGAGGCTTCATCCGGAGGTAGTTCGACACATCTTCCGGACCTTGGGGGACTCCTCGGGTGGACTTGTTTGCCACTCTCGAACGCACATTGCCTGTCCTTCTGCAGTCTCCAGTTTCCGATGCAGGGGGTGTTGGGGGACGCATTTCAGTTGAGTTGGAGCTCACAACTCCTTTACGCGTTTCCTCCCATATCCTTGATTCCTCGGGTTCTGAGGAAGATTCGCCAAGACCGGGCCCAAGTCATATTGATCGCCCCGGATTGGCCAAGAAGGGTGTGGTACACAGATCTTCTTCACCTCTCATGACACCCTCCGCTCCGTCTCCCTCTCAGGGTAGACCTCTCGCAGGGGCAGGTTCTTCACCCCCACTTCCAGAGCCTGCACCTTCATGCCTGGAGATTGAACGGGGCAACCTGAGTTCCTTCTCTCTCCCTTCCTGACGTGGTAGATGTTATCTTATCGGCCAGGCGACACTCTACTAAGTCCATTTACTCCTTCAGGTGGTCAAGATTTGTTAAATGGTGTGGAGAGAGGTGTATTGATCCCTTAAAGGCTCATCTTTCTGATGTTCTTTGTTTTTCACTGTATTTGGCCCAGCAGGGTTGTGCTGTGGCTACTGTTAAAGGTTACTTATCGGCTTTATTGGCATTTCTTTGTTTACCTGATGAGCTGTCTCTTTTCAAATCTCCGGTTGTTTTAAGGTTTATTAAGGGCCTTATTAATATGTTTCCGCCTACTCCCTTCATTATGCCCCAGTGGGATTTAAATCTAGTTTTAACTTTCTTAATGGGTTTCCCATTCAAACCTATGCATAGTTGTCCCTTGAGATTGCTGTCATTCAAAACGGTCTTCCTTGTGGCTATCACCTCAGCCAGGAGGGTGAGTGAGCTTCAGGCTTTGAGTTCTAAGCCTCCGTTTCTGACTATTCATGCTGAAAGGATGGTTCTCAGGACCAGGGCTGCTTTTCTGCCTAAGGTGGTAACACCCTTCCATCTAGGGCATTCCATTAACCTCCCTACTTTCTATCCTCCCCCTCACCCTTCCAAGGAGGAGGAGAGTCTGCACCGTTTGTATCCTAAAAGGGCGGTTAGTTTCTATCTGGATAGATTGAAGGACGTGCGATCAGCTCTTTGTGGACTATGTTGGACGCATGAACGGCAAGGCGGTGCACAAGCACACTCTATCCAGGTGGATCATCTTGTGCATCAAGATCTGCTACGCTCTGGTTGGTAAGGAGCCTCTTGAAGGCATTAGAGCTCATTCCACCAGGGCTAAATCATCTACTTCTGCCTTGTCCAGAGGTGTTCCTGTGCTGGACTTCTGTAAGGCCGCAACTTGGTCCTCCCTCCACACTTTTGCAAAGCATTACTGCTTAGATTCCAAAGTGAGGAGGGACGGCCATTTTGCGTGCTCTGTTTTACAGGACTTTTTGGTATAGAAGGGTGGACACCCTCCTCCGGCAGTGGGACTGCTGTGGGATTCTATTCATAAGGTGAGGAATCCACAGGCAGATGTATCCATCAGAAGAATAAGTTACTTACCTTTGGTAATGCTTTTTCTGGTGGATACAGTATCTGCCTGTGGATTCCTCACTGACCTACCCGCCTCCCCTTTGTCCACCCTTTTATACCTTAAAAGAGGTATTCGTTAATATGTTGTTTCATATTGTCATTGTGTATTGCCTCTGTTTGCCTTTGTATAGGCTTAAAGGAAATGCTTTCTTTCTTTTGTTTTCCTTTTTCCACTTTACACTGTGTGAATTTGTGTGAATACTGTGTACTATGTATGCATTGTCTATATGGTCGGTCTGCCAGTTTCGCCTCGTTGGCACGGAAAAAATGGGTGGAACTGACGTCCTCACGCCGACGTGGCCCTCATATGGCTCCAGTGACGTCACGCGTAGCCGCTTGCAGAGCCATAGCATTGTGACGACCTCATCGGCGTGGAGAGCTAGGAAAAAGTTTCAGCGGAATGCTGGCTCAGGGGATATTCATAAGGTGAGGAGTCCACAGGCAGATACTGTATCCACCATAAAAAGCATTACTGAAGGAAAGTAACTTGTTTGTTGATGTTCAAGTGCCACAATCCTTATGGCATCCCGTCCACTTATGACTTATCCCACTCCAAGGTAGACATGGGGTTATTTTTATTATAACATCACAAAGGGTTTGAGGAAACATGTTGGTAAACTTGCACGAGCAATTTAATCGAGAAAGTAGTAATGGTTTTATGGTAGTTTCCAGAACATTGTATTACACAGAAGGAGGCAATATGTCTCATCTACCAGTTTGGAGTGCCTCAGGACTTCTTGCTCTCTACACTACATATCACACCTCTGTATGTTCACTGGAACAATCAATCAATCAAGACATTTGTAAAGCACGCTACTTACCCGTGAGGGTCTCAAGGGGGTGGGGGGGTGGGGGGGGGGGGGGGGGGGGGTTGCTGCTACTGCTTGAACAGCCAGGCCTTGAGTAGCCTCCTGAAGGTTAGTAGGTCTTCGCTTTGCCGTAGGAGGATGGGGAGGGTGTTCCAGGACTTGGCGGCGAGGTAGGAGAATGATCTGCCGCCGGTGGTCGCTCTCCTGGTGCGGGGGACGGTGGCGAGGGCGAGGTCGGCGGAACGGAGCTGGCAGTTCGGGTTGTAGAAGCTGATCCGTTTGTTGAGGTATGCTGGTCCGGTGTTGTGGAGAGCTTTGTGTGCATGGGTGAGGAGCTTGAAGGTGATCCTCTTGTTGACGAAGGCCTAGGTGACCGTTCTCCTTGTGTAGATGGGGATCCACTTGTAGATCTTTCGGAGCATGCGGAGGGTGTTGAAGCAGGAGGATGAGACAGCGTTGACTTGCTTGGTCATGGAGAGCGTTGAGTCTAGGACGAACTCCAGGGTGTGTGCGTGGTCAGTGGGCGTTGGTGCTGCTCCCAGGGCGGTCTGCAACCAGGAGTCGTCCCAGGCTGAGGGGTTGGAGCCGAGAATGCGGACCTCCGTCTTGTCTGAGTTCAGCTTCAGACGGCTGTTCTTCATCCATTCGGTGACGGCTTTCATTCCTTTGTGGAGGTTGTTTTTGGCGGTGAGGGGGTCCTTGGCGAGGGAGAGGATCAGCTGTGTGTTGTCGGCGTAGGAGATGATGTTGAGGTCGTGCAGTCTGGCGACGTGGGTGAGCGGGGCCATGTAGATTTTGAACAATGTCGGGCTGAGGGATGATCCTTGAGGTACGCCATAGATGATCTTGGAGGCTTCAGAGCGGAAAGGGGGGAGGCGGACGCTCTGGGTTCTGCCGGAGAGGAAGGAGGTGGTCCGTTCCAGAGCCTTGTCTCGGATCCCTGGTTTGTGGAGGCGTGTGCGTAGGGTACAGTGGCAGACCGTGTCGAAGGCGGCTGATAGCTCCACAAGGATTGAGGGCCGTGGTTTCTCCGTTGTCCATCAGGGCCCTGATGTCATCGGTGGCGGCGATGAGGGCAGTTTCGGTGCTGTGGAACCCGGACTGGGATGGGTCCAGGATGTTGTTCTCCTCGAGGTAGCGGGTCAGCTGTTTGTTGACAGTTTTCTCAATGACCTTCGCCAGGAACGGGAGCAGGGAGATCGGCCGGCCGGAAGTTCTTGAGGTCCCTCGGATCTGCCTTGGGTTTCTTGGGCAAGGCGTTGATCTCTGCGTGCTGCCAGCTCTCCGGGAAGGTCGTGGTCTCAAAGGAGAAGTTGATGGCCTTGCAGAGATGGGGTGTGATGGTGGCACTGGCTTTGTTGAAGATGTGGTGTGGGCAAGGGTCTGACAGGGAGCCGGAGTGAATGGTGTTCATGATTATGATGGTGTCGTCGTCGTTGATGTTAGTTCAGGTGAGCAGGGGGTCGTTGTGGGTGGTGGTCGTGGGGTCTTGGGTGTCGTTGGCTGTCGTGGTGGTCTGGTTGTCGAAGCTGTCGTGGATGTCTGGTATCTTGCGATGTAAGAAGGTGGCCAGGGAGTTGCACAGGTTTTGTGATGGTGGGATGTCGTTGGTGTTGGAGCTAGGGTTGGTGAGTTCCTTCACGATGTTGAGGAGTTCTTTGCTGTTGTGTGCGTTGTTGTCGAGGCGGTCCTTGAAGGTGGTTCTTTTGGCGGATCTGATGAGGTGATGGTGTTGGCGCATGGTGTTCTTATGGGCTGCGTTGTTCTCCGGTGTCTGTTCGCTGTGCCATTTCTTCTCTAGTCTTCGGCAGGTTTGTTTGGAGGTCTGGAGGTCCGCGGAGAACCAGCTGGCATTCTTGTTGGTGCGTCTGTTAGAGGGTTTCTTGATCGGGGCGAGGGTGTTGGCGCAGTCATTGATCCAACACCTGAGGTTGCTGGCGACTGCGTCTGGGTCAGTGGGTGGGCTTCGGGCGAGGGCAGTGTATAGCTGGTCTTCGGTGATTTTGCTCCAGCAGCGGTGGGGATCTGTTGGGTGCGGTGGTGCGTGGTGGGTTTCCGGAAGGTGAAGTGGATGCAGCGATGGTCGGTCCAGTGGAGTTCGGTGGTGTGGCTGAAGGAGATGTGGGAGCTTGCAGAGAAGATGGGATCAAGCGTGTGGCCGGTGGTGTGGGTGGGCGTTGTGACGAGCTATCGGAGTCCGAGGTTGGCAATCAGGGTGGTGAAGTTGGTGTCGTTGTTGTTCTCGAGGTGGAAGTTCAGGTCTCAGAGGAGGATGTAGTCCGTAGAGGCGAGGGTGTGCTAGCTGACGAAGTCGGCGATGGAGTCGCTGAACTGAGACCGGGGTCCGGGGGGGTCTGTAGATCAGAGGTCCTCTGAGGGTGGTGTTGGGATCAGTGTGGATCTGAAAGTGCAGGTGTTCCAGCGGTTCCGAGGGTGTTGTCGGAGTTGGTCGCGACCTTGAGGGTGGACTTGTGGATGATGGCGATTCCATCTTCTACTCCGTTGGTGCGGTCTCTGCGGGTGATCTTGCAGCCGTCCGGGATGGCTATGGCGATGTCTGGTGCCGAGGAGTCGTTCATCCAGGTCTCTGGCAGGAAGGCGACGTCCGGGGAGGATGTGTTGAGCAGGTCCCAGAGCTCGATGGCGTGTTTGCGGGTGGAGCAGGTGTTGAGAAGAATACATCTGAGGTGGTTGCGTTCTTTCACAGTAGGTGGATTGGCGGGTCGGATGCTGGTGAGACTGCAGTTCCGGCAGGAGAAGGGTCCTTGGGTGCGCTTCGGCAGGAAGCAGGTGTGTGATCGTCCGGTGTTGAGTGCGAGAAAGGTGCTGGCATCGTAGCAGAGACTGGCGTTGGAGGGGGCCAGGGGTTCTGGCACTGGGCGCGGTCCGGGCGCAGACGGGCTTGCCTTAGGCGCGGCCGCCATTTAAGGGGAGGGAGGTGGGAGGGAGGAGCAGCTGGGAGGCGGGAGCGGGGCGGCGAATGTGTGTGCAGGGGGCGGGGCCACAGGGGAGGCAACGGCGGGAAAACAAGCGGGAGCTAGCGGGCGAAAACGGAGGCAAGAGGACAGTGAAATAAAGCAAAAACAGAATAATACTGCTAAAAACAGTTAAATCAGAACAAAGAAACCAAATACAAGAGGCACAGAGTACAAAAACGCTGGAAAGGGGGACAGATAACTTACAGCGGCGGCGAACTCAAGCAGCAGTGGGCTGAAGGCACGAACACACAGGTGGTGCTGTGCGGCGTGGGGAGCGGCCTAACCTGCAAGCAGGGTCAAGAAATGCTCCATTCCATGTTTACAAAGATTTGCAGGATATCTACTCTCTACTTGCACTAACGCACTTTGTGCAGCCTAGTGCCAGCACAAACACCTTTGTGGCATAGTACAAGGGTGCCTGGGACAGAGGGAAGATTGTTTTACTACAGGAAGAGACACCTTCCTCTACAAAAGCAATCCTTTGAGGCATTTTCCTCTTTCAGTGTGCGATGCAAAATGCATCACACATAGGAAGAGGAAGTAACAGGAAGAAATATACTTCTCTTCATTACACCGCATTGGGGAAGGTGTAGCATTTTGACACATTTCCAGGTTTACTAGCTTTTTAGTAAATCTGGGAATGCGCCAAAATCCATGGGTGGATGTGTGAGAACGCCCATGGAATGCCTCCCAGCTTAAAATGTAACATAACGCAGGAAAAGCCACTGTAGTGCATTACATTGTTTTACAAAACCACGCAAGTCGGCGCAAATCACCCTTTGCATGGCTTTTCAAATATTAAAGAAGCATTCACGTTGTCCTAATCTGGGCTGGAAGTTGGCAGGGGCAGGTACAACACCCTTCCGAGGTCGCTGCTTTTTCAGACTCATGGCGGGGCTTCTTCAGCTTAGGCGCCCGTTGTGCCGCCCCACCCATCGCTGCTTATAAGACAGTGAAAAACTTACTGCCTAACCCAGCATTTGCATGTCTTTTGTTTTCCCCTTTTCTTCTACATCTAAAGTGATTTCATAAGGGTGCTTAATTTGTAATAAAAATAAATAAAAGTGTGCTGCATGGCAAAATACTTATAAGGTCCCAAAGGCGAGACCTATTGGCTATGCCAATGCTTGTTTTGATTATTACTACTATACTACGTGTTCACTCGTAGGCGGATATACAAACACTCCTCATTGGGAATGAAGCATGATGTTTATCAGTCGTCAGGAATATATTTAATTATTAACTTTGCTATAGTAATATCAAAAAGAACTGTTCTTTTTGGCCATTCGACTAGTCCCAGACCCACATGTTGAGAGTTATAGTTCTGTTCTAAATTGGGAATACTCATTTATAATGCCAGGTATTGTCTCCACAATCTGAAACACCAATAATGCATTACATGACTGTGGCAGAGCTTTTCGTTCATTCACAGATTCCATCTGTCCTTAATTTAGGGTTAAAATTGCAAACGCAGTAATCCTTGAATCAATTTCCATGGCTTCCTGCTTATTCTTCTCCACTGTCACCAGGTGTCAGTTGCTGCTCTTCTACCAGCACCAACAGAAGAATGCCCCCGTTACATTCATAGTCGATGGTGCTCTGGTCAAATTTGGCCAGGGATTTGGAAAAACCAACATTTACACACAGAAACCAG
Source organism: Triturus cristatus (assembly GCF_964204655.1). Taxonomy (NCBI): domain Eukaryota; kingdom Metazoa; phylum Chordata; class Amphibia; order Caudata; family Salamandridae; genus Triturus; species Triturus cristatus. Next base: position 1,044,998,142 of record NC_140588.1, read on the forward strand.
ATCCACCTAAAAAGGTAAGATTGGGCTGAGCCCACGTAGTCTTTTGTTTTTCTCGAAAGAACTGGTTTTCTGTTGGAAAAATCTCTCCGGCTTAGCATCAGTTTTATTTTTCAGATCTTGGTAACTCGCATGATAAAAGAGAAGACTGACATCAGAAATGCTTAGCAATAATGGAGGGCTTGGTTAAGATGTGAAAACGCAAAAGTAAATGGATATTTTATGTTGAGAGATAATGCGCTGACCATCCTGTCTTATACTTCCAAGCCCCTTTCTTAGATAAAACAAACCAATTTTTTTCAGTTTGAATATTCCATGCAATTTGTATATTTCAAGTTGATCATTTATTTTATTTAATAATAGTGGTATGATGTCCTCCATCCAACCCTTGTACCGCCTACATGCTTGTATATGCCCAGAGGTCCATGGTACAGTTTTGCCTTGGTCTGTGTGAGCAGCACACATCTGGCCTACTGAAATAACCCACTTTTGTGAAGTTGACATTTTCACAGATTTTGAACTAGATCTCAACAGCTGCATTTCCCAACCTGTTCATTGTATTCAACAAATTTACAAAATGGAGGACAAAGTTATTTGAACCACAACATCAAATGTTAAAAGGTATAGGGGTACTCTATGGATTGCTGTGATGTCTGCTCAAACAAACATTGTCTGATTGGGCGTTAACCATAGGCAGGCCGTTTTCGATAGTCTTATTTTATTCCTGTCTCACATTGATTACTTCATCATTTGAAAACATCTGTCACATGCTGTCTGCACTTGTAAAGCTCTTAAGCAGCATTGCTATTGCTCCGTTATTGGGGTTTTACTGTTTCTCATGGCCACCGGCCTGTAGATATTAGAAACCAATATCTGTATTCAAATATCAATGAAAAACATGGTCTATAATTTTGACTTTTTGAAGTAGAGTCCATTTATTTTTATTATTCTCACTTATATATATTCATTTTTATTGAACAATTGTTTTTTATTTAATCCTTTCTCCTTCTCCAACTCTTTTGCTGTCTGTAATTTTTGTGCATTTCCACCTTGCCCCTTCCTTATCCACCACAAATTTACAGTGTGTCTGTCTGGTATGGGACCCCGAGTGCTATTTAGCAGAATAAACACAATCTTTAGGGTTTGTTTTTCATGTGTTCTGTTTGTTTCTCTTTCCATCAATGCAGTATCATTAATTTATGGTTCAATTATATTGTTTATTCTTTGTCCTCTACCAGAAACCATATCTTTCTGAAGTTACAGCTTCTCCTTTAAACAAAAAAAAGGTTTAGGATACAGAATAAAGGGAAGGGCACGTGTAGTTTTCACAGCTTGCTCACAGAAGCCTTTGCCACCTGGATAAAATGATTGTGCGTTGTTATTTCTTTTTAGTTTTTTGTGTGGTTCACATGCTACAAATACTAAGTGGTTTTGATGTCGGCCGGTGGAGCCATCTCTCCTTTTCTCTTTTTCTCATAAGTTTCCTTTCAGTGGTTTACATGTCCTAATGCCTGATTTTTTTTTTTATTCTTTATCTCCAAGGTTATGATGACTAAACGGACCAAAGACATGGGCAAGTTCAGCTCCGTTACTGTCTCTACCATTGATGAGGAAGAAGAGGAAATTGAAGCGGTGAGTGAGCTGTATTGCCGCCTCCCTGTATTGGTGCCTCCTTGCACTCTTTTTGCTGGACTTTAAAGTAGTCGTCCACCTTTTACACCTTCAACAACAAAACAATAAGAGTTTGGGATGAGATCACCCTCGTCAATACACTTAATCTCCAATTTTCAGTGAGTATGCTGACCGGTATGCATTAGCCACTGACGTCTCACCATTAGCATGCCCTATGGCAGCCCTCCATAGTTTGGTAAAATACACTACACAGTTTCCTGAGATGAGCACATGACCTGCACCTATAGAGACCTGCTTACAACTACGGTGACTTAAACCATCTCTAAGTGGATCGTCCCTACATTCTACATTATTCAGTGATCTGCAATGCCGCAAATCCTTCAGCAGAGTTCTGGAAATAAACATCCATATCTTGTAAATGTTTTTACAAAGAATTTGTCTGTAGCACAGTATTACAACTATCAAACATGGGCACGTGCCCAGACATCCACTGGTGGATAATATTTTGTGGTGAGGAGCTCTGGCTTTTCTCACAGGTTTTTGTGACAAGCTTCTGCTGTACTCCACAACCTACATTGAAACCTGCCTCTGCAACGTACATCCAGTGCACTCAGCCTTTTACTTTGTTAAACATGATGTACTGCTTGCACCCAAAATGTTACTGGCTCGTAACTGTGCAGCGTGCATCTTTCGCCATGCACTGCCACACTTGCCTCCAGGGCTTATGCTATTTACATTCTTTTCACCCTTGCGTGAACATAATTCTATGCTGTATGACAATTGGCCCAATACTACCAATTTGCTTCTTTAAAATTCTGTAAAAACTTGTGGATATTTTTTTTGGGATGTCATTGATTGCACTTAATGTGTTAAGTGATGTAAAATGTGAGTGCATAATGGGGTTCAAGTTAGTTAGTTCTCTGAATTAGAACTGGCGCAAATTTAAGTGGTATTTGAGTTTGACAAACTTACTTCATATCTGATTTGAACACCTGTCTGTAACGACACTTAAACTTTTTTTTCTTTGAATATCTATATATATGATTATTCACAAAACCTATATGATTATTCACAACACAAATTATTGCTCTTAATATTGTTTCAAAGACAGGTCAAACTTTTAAATTCTCATGTATTCCAAATCCAATTTATCATCTAGAGTGGAGGGTTTCGAAGAAGAGAAACAAAAGGATAAGAAACAAAGACACTATCATAAAATAAAATAGAACTTCAACAAAAATTCTTATTTAGTCTAAAAATAAGAACCATAAATATATGGAATGGATCTCATGTTCATTTGTTTATTTTCCTACTTCAATGCCACTGTTTTTCTTGTGCCATCTTTGTTTAACCCGTGAGCTCTTTAACTTGCTTGTATTTTTTGATGCGTTTGTTTCATGTGGTGCAGCTAAACTAGTCATGGGTCTGGTTTCGGCTTTCTTTTCGTGTAGGAGCATGGTAGCTGACTGACCTACTGCTTTCTGAATTGAGCAGCACACACAGCGGTGCGTGCAAAATGGATTGTTTGCCAAACCTTCATTTGTTTGGGTGTATGTCGATATGAAAAATGTTGTCCATTAAGTTTTCATTTTGTTGGACGTCTTTGAAAGTGCAAGGAGCATTTGATTTTGTTATCTTGAATGCCTGGTCTGATGTTGGTGTGCAAGATTCGCTTTCTTTCTTTGGAAGTGAGGATGATGCATCCTGTTTGGCTGCATAGTTCAAAGCTGCTATAGGTGGCATACGCATTCTCTTTCAGCTGCTCCCAAAGCATTGTGTTTTACATGCCTTCCAAGCCCTAGTTTCCTGAATTTGTCTTTCACACCATATGAGTATCAACTTTCCATTGGGCTGAGTATTGTCTTGAGTTCCGTTTGTTTCCATAAAGAGAGATATGGTCTGAGGAAAAGCAACATCCGATCAAAGCAAGCATTTTTAAGAGACTCTTTCCACCAGCCAAACATGCAGTGTTGGTCATTGCCCCAGTTTTTTCAGGCGATGAAGCCTAGCTGCTGTGAGGTGTCTAAGTACATGTAGATCTTCCTGAATCTTGTCTCGTTATGTGAGCTTTATCTGGAATCCTTGGTGTTGCTACATTTTCCACTGTTCCATGTTAGTATCTGCCCCGTATGCTGATGTCACTGTGTAACCTGCCAATGAACTGCTTGTTGTTGTTGCAGAGGGAGGTCGCGGACTCGTACGCACAGAACGCAAAGGTGATCGAGAAGCAGCTGGAGCGCAAAGGCATGAGCAAGAGAAGGCTACAGGAACTGGTGAGTGAGGTCCCCTTCTGTCCGGCTGGTGGCTCACAGTGGCCTAGCTCTTTTGTTAATCATGCTGTATTCAATCATGCTGTTTAGGTTCACTACGGGCTGACCACATCCTTTCTCGCTCGCCACCACCACCAGCAGTTGTTGAAGTCTAGTATTTAACCCCTTCCATGCTCATGACGGAACGGTTCCGTCATGAGCCACGGTTGAGCTGTGCTCATGACGGAACCGTTCCGTCATGGTCCCGCCCGCGCTCGAACCCTTCAGCACCGCGGCGGAATTCGCCCAGCGCTGAAGGGGTTAAGCATGTCATCTGTGTTGGTAAACATACCTTGGGTGCCTGCAGAGCCAGACGTTAGCTACTTAAGCACAAGCTAATCTCCGACCCCTTAGTGGACATTGCTCAGATCAGAGCCCTCGCTTTAGTAGAGGAGTACTTGCATATCTATCTTAGTATCCAGTCCATCTGCTGTATTGATTGCTTACCGACACACGAGTAACCATTAAAAAGTAATAAGCTTAAACTATTTTCTACTTTGAGTAAATTACCAGAGGAACAGCCTTTCAAGAATAGATTCACCTGCTCACCTCCCTCTCTGGCCCTCTGCGTTTGTTTCTGCCAGGCAAGGTAGATATCATTGTGTCCCTTTCCTTGTGACCCGCGCTGTTATAAAGGCCTGCTGGAGCAATATAGGGTAATTTAGTGCCAGTAACAGATGGGAAGCCGAGATCCCAAGGAACGGGACAAGTGATATTCTGTATTTTCCTTGGCATTGCTCTTCTCTTAGTTTAAAGGTCTTGGGGTAGGAGGTTCCTCTCAGGGATATCTAAGAAAAAAATGGGCGAGAGGTAATATGGCGATACACAAGAAATGAACCGCCACCAAGAACACGAGTCTCCGGTGCCAACATAAGTAGTTTGTGATTTGAGGCATCTTCAGCACACCTTCCTGAAGACTGTCTGATTCTGCATGGGGAAGTAGGCTCACCTTTTGTGTTTTGTTTTAATGTGCTGAATCTCTTGTTCATGGGACTTCAATCATGTGAATTCTCCCTTCCCGCACTGTGCCTGGAAGGTGTCCTAATGGAGTTCCTCTATTACTCCTGGCCTGTACAGTTTCAGAGATACCGCAGACATTCAGTAAGTGCCATATGAACTACCAAACCTCGAAAATCAGAGCACGCACTTTTAGGATCTTTACTGCTGTGCCCAGTGCTCCTTCGCTGTTAAAGGTGAAGTTAATGAAAGAAAGTTACTTCTGTTGCTGCAGTGCAGTGATCGTTGTCTTTGGGATCTGTAGTATGTGGTTCCTCTTATCAGAAGGTTTGTAAATCTGTGGTCCTTCATGATTAATCAGATTCGTTTTTTTCAGCATATCTTCTTTGCTCTTATTTTATAAATAAGTTCCCCGGTCATGTGTATTAGTTTTATTTCACACCCCAATGCAGAAAGTTTTCTTTCAAGTTTATCATATCATTGATTCTGGTAGATGTCCATGCCTTGCCTGATTTTAAATCTTTTCTCCATCTTTCCTTAACTTTGTTTATACCATGCAGGCTGAATTAGAAGCCAAGAAAGCCAAGATGAAGGGCACATTGATTGACAACCAGTTCAAGTAACAGGCGGAGAGTCTGGATAGGAGAGATTAATGACGACGTCTATGACTGCAGCTGCTGTTCCCTCCCCAGCCGGTATTCACGTGGAAGAACATTTAAACCTAGTATGGTGTACACAGTGGATTCGATTTTCTGCCCATGAACCACACCGTTACATAAATAATTGACTGACGCCAGAGTAAATTTTCGGGTTTAGAAGGGAAACTTTCTCCAATCTCCCTCCTCTTGGGTAGAATATAGAGCTGGAGTACATTGGCTTAAACCAACCCAGGGTTTTAGACTTGAAGTGACGCTGCTGCTTTTGAGCACCATGGGCCATCATTGGCTCGAAGACTGTCTGTTTCCACAGCCGCCTTCAGACATCAGCCTTCATTGCACACCCCGAGAGATGCTGGAGGAACCGCCATCAAACACTTCTATTCAGAGGATGTGCACCCTCCCACAGCCTTCTGTTCTTAAAGGGAGATGCTGCAGACCTGGCACAGCTTATTCACAAACTCTTATTTAATTTGTATTTGATGTTCAATACGAATAGCAGAATGGAGGGTTTACACATGGTGAACACCTGGAAGCCATGAATTAGTATTTTTTTTAAATAAAAAGCCATTCATCAAAACCATGACTTTATTTCCCATTATTTTAATTATAAAGGTCTGTTTAAACATGAAGTCTTCTTGACTTGTGAAAAAGCCAGTTGTGGGGGATAGGGGGATGCGTGTGCTCTGCTGCTTAATTATAAACTGTTAAATAAGCCTTCAGACATTGCTGGTTCTAACTTATTTACTTCCACTTAACTGGTCGTTATCCAGTCAACCATTGTCTAACGGAAGCATTGAGCATCAGCTGATCACTTGGAGTATGTTCTCACACATGGAAGCTGTATGTTAGTCCCGGAATCCCTACGGCCGTGCAAATGACACCCATGATGTGGTAATAGCCTGCCCGCCCATCTTTGTATCAACCTTGTGAGCCAAGTGGATGTCTCATCACGATCGACTAACCCGTTCTTTGATGGCTCACTGATGCTTCACCCCACCAAGAGCGCTTCTCAGATTTCAGTATACATCTATATGTATACACTGAAATTTTTGTGCCTAGTTTGTTTGCTCCCTAATAATGCATATACAGTGTTTGTTGATTTTCTTCTGTGCTACAAAATATAACTACACCTCAGAGACGTTGTCACCTATAACTTGGCTATTGCTATGTGAATTAGATTCGAAAAGAACTGTAAAAAGCTTTTTTAATTGGTTATGGGCTTACGCCAACAATTTTTCACTGGTCATAAACATGGTACTCTCCTAAATCTACTGAAATGTGAGCTCCTTATGTTTGAGACTAGCCTTAAAGCAGCTGATATTAACAGTCTCAAAATGATCCAGTATTGGGTAGAAGTAAACTGCTAAGACAGGTTACCTTGTTTTTTTTTTTTTTCTTTTATTTTCGCCACCTATGAAATATATTGTTTCTAAGTACACCATTTTCCCCATAGAACACAAGCAGAATGAAGGGGGGTGGGGGGAAGCTGTTTTTCACTCCTGCTAAGAAGCCTAACCCCAGACATTTTATGACACTAAATGTGGTGCGCAAAACACTGTTGATTTTGTAGGTATCGTGTGAGGACCAGGATAGCAGTTTTCTTGTTTCTGTCGCTGCTAGGCATGAGCCTGAACTGAGAGCACTGAGGGGTGGGGTTCTGAAGCATAAGAGATGTTGTCATGCAGATGGGCATCTATTTTCATGCAATTTGACAAACAGTTTGTAATGCAAGCTGTCATACGTTTGTAGACGTACCACAGGCAAGCACAGTCTTAGAAGGGTAAAATAGCTCTCTTCAGCCAATAACACTGGGCAGTTTTGACAAGTCATCAGTAATTTATTTTCAACAAAATTTAAATCAAACATATACATAGCAAACAGAATTACAGTCTGTAAAAAAAAGAAGTTATTGTACTGTTTAATGCAAGCAATTTAAATTTCTATTCTGGTAGGCTTTAGAAGATTAAGTATAGTAATCATGATGTAAAAATAAGAAAACTTCTAAGGAAGGCATTGCTGGGTCCATCAAGACCATGCCGTTAATTACCATTTCAGTTCTGGAGGACTTGGTGGTAATGTATCAATAGTAGGACAGTAATATACAAGTTCCCAGATGTTCAAGGCATGTGTGCTGTAGGTACATATGCTTTTCATAATCCTGCCATCTAGTGTAGGGTCCGGATATTTGCAAGTTGTTTTTCTTCGAAGAAGTCTTTCCTAGTCACGAGGTAAGGTGACTCCTCCTTTCGGTGATTGTCTGCAATGGTCATGGACTCCATTGTTATTGTTTTTTTCTGCCATTAAGTTCGGACGTGTATTGCGACGCTTCGGTTCAAAACTGTTCTTTGGGTTCCCTTTGACGCGCAATCCTCTCTAGCCAATGGCGGCATGTTGTGCTTTAGCTTTAAACATCTATAGCTAAAGTGCAGCATGCCGCCATTGCCACAGTAGTAAATAAACAGAAAAAAAAGGCAGCCCCACAACTTTTTTTCCTTTCTATTTATTGACCACTTGACTAATTTTTGCCACAATTGTTACAAAAGTCAATAAATAAAATAAAGGCAGACGTACACCGTATTTCTTTTTCCATTTGCAAAGCCAGTAGCTCTGCATTGAACTAATGTGAGACCTATTGCATTGCAAATGCTCATGTACAGTGTCTCTGAATAATGAAATATCTGCAGAAGAACCACCTTTGGTACTCTATGCTCAGATCAAATGCATTGGTGATTATCTGTTTTAGACAATATGCAAGTGTATGTGGAAGTACCACTGTAAAAAAAGGGGGGGAAAGCACATTTTTAGGTCTTGCCTACAGACAGCTTTTTGTCAGTTTGTAGTTGAAGATCTAGCGTGGACAATACTAGTACTTACAGTGGGCTTTCAACCAGCCCATTACTTCCTTTGCTTGGCTTTCTGTCCGTCTCATTTGCTTGCTTGCATATTTAATGGCTTTCCTTCCTCTACTTCTGTTTTCCCTCTGCTGGAGCAAAGCTTCTTTATCATCCCTTTGATTGGATGACTCTAATCTTTCTACTGTTCATGTTCAGGGAACAACTTTTTTTGTTCAGCATCCCTAGGTGAGCATGTTGTTCCTTGCTCTTTTCTTTGTGTGCTGTTACCCTCTCATATACCCGCTCCTCTAATTCGCACTGTTGTGCTCCCTACTTCCCACCTCGTACATTGCTTCTCCCCTCGTCCATTGCTTCTCCCACCCTTCTGCTTTTTCCTGTTTTTTCAGTCCTAATCTCAAATTGCTCTGTTGCTCTCCAATAACAATGCTTTTTCTTTTATTGTTAATTTTTTTTTATGTAATTGTAGCTGCACTTTGCTGTCAGGGTGCTCCCTATGCAATATGACTTTTGCGCATGTTTAAGTTATCTGTGTTTAAAAACAAACAAAAAAAGAAAGTAAAGAAACAAAATGGCTTTGGAATCTTGTTGTATGGATATGTACACATCATCAGACTGTGCAGCCGCAGTGTCGTGACCCATATGCGTTTATGCAGAATGACACATGAAGGTTTTTTTTTTAGACGGTGCACTTGGTGTGTGTTGCCAGCTAAACAGAGAGCTTGTTCAAAAATGTGCTTACAACTGACAAATGGTTCTTAATCCAATCAACAAGCTAAAATCTCATGAACCATTTCCACACAGCAACATCCACTACACGAACAAACATCTCGACATCTATCTTCAAAGGTGGCTTAAAAATGGACATGGTTCAAAATAACTTGCAACTTCAGCCTAATGGGGACTGTCAAATTGTAAAGTTTCAGCAGTAGTAACCCCAGAGCAGACTCTTTGACAGTGGTGCAGTGAAATATTCGGCCACTGGTGCAGTCTGTTAATTACCTGCCAGACACAAACATGAATGCTGGCAGGTTGTACTCAAACCTACTTTTTTTTTTTTTTTAGGTTTATTACATTGATTGCAGTGTTCGAAAGCTAGCAACTCCTATATAAATAAGCAGGGACAAAGCCAGTAGGTCTCTGCTCGACTGATTGGGTATGAAGAAAGCATAGCTTCTCGGGCGAGAAGCAGGAAAAACAGATGAGAAGAAGGAAAAATGTAAAGAGTGTTGCAGTCCCCTCAACTAAGTTGTGAATGGATACAACTCTTCCAATCGGAACACTGAGACCAAAATGCTCATGGGTAGGACAAACGCAAGAATAGGCCACGCCATCTAATATGGAGCACACAACTTAGATGGACAACAAAGCGGTTCAATCAGGTGCAAAGGATGGACCCAAAATCCACTAAGTAGATTGGAAACACTATTTTCATGTATGCATTATTATGTGCTATGCGTATTCGCTATTGTTATTCTGCAGCTGAAAAATCCATCATTTTGGATTTTTTTTGTGCTTTTAAGCGCTGGATTCAACCTTGTAGTCTCACAGCACTTTGATCATATGCATTGAAGAGGAAGCATGGCTAAAGTTCTTGATACGTAAATCACTCGCTTCTTAGACAGACTTCTAGTGGCAGATTCCTCACCTTTTAAATATTTTGCAGGTGTCAGACTGATTCTAGAAACTTTTCAGCAGCATCTGAGCATGATAGTGGGGCGATGTGGCTCCACAGTGACGCTGCTCTACTCTGGAAAAGACGTGCAAACCCTATATTGGCACTTGTTCTGATTCCAAGAATCCAAACTTGCCTGCCCAAGGTAACTCTTACATCAATTCTTTATTTCAGATGGGCTGACGTCAGTTCCATTTTTTCCACACCACCAGACACGGATCTGGAGCTCTCTTGTCTCTCATAGACACTTACCCCAGTATACTTATCCAACTTATTCAGTGTGCAAGTGCTGACACCACCAAAAACCAGGTTTTAATCCCTGTAAGGACTGTCGCAACAAGAATACAAGTGACTGTTACCTATCAGGGGCCTTATTAGGGAAAGAGGTGTGGCTCACTAGTTAGAGGTGGCAGACCCGTAAGCAGAGAATCGGCCAGGGACCAGGGTTCAATTCCCGACGCGGCAGGGTCGTGGACCAGGGTCAAAACGGACTCGATAATTCTCGCCTCGGTACCTACTCTAACCAGGAAAACACTCGGCAACTCTGGGCATTAAGCTTGCCTCATCTCTACAACGGCCCCCCACAGACGCCGAGGATGCCTGGTTTCACCTTGGAGATACCCAGAAAGGGACCATCTCACAGGGATAGCCAGGATGGGTTCCCCAGCGGTCTACAGCGCCGGGACGCCCTGTTGCTGGGGCAGCTGTGCGCTTTACAAGTCTACAACATTTACATTTACATTTACAAAGTCGCACTGTCCCTGTTTGCATCTGGCACACCTTTAAACAGGTGCGCCAGATGCAAATGGAGACAGTGTGCCCATTTATAAAGAATGCCCTGCCCCCAGTGCAGCTGTGAACTTGACACTGCACCTGCCTGCAGGAAGATGTCTGATGGTTCTATGGCACAACTGGTCATCTTTTTTTGGCCCACTGTGAGCACTCCTCGTAAGGGCCTGTTTGCTTTTATGCCTGTATCTATAATATGGCGCATAAGCAAAGAGATTTCCTCATTTGTGTGGGACCATGCGCCTATGCAAATAAGGTAATGTCCTCTAATGATGGCGCTGGCACTGTCAATATTACAGAAGGGGATACACAAGTGTCTGTGGCCCCCTTCTTTAATGCCACTGTGCCCCATGGGGTGCATGAAGCAGACTCACATGCCTGTTGCACCCCTTGGGCGCAATGTATAATGCGGCCCCAGGTGTGCTGGAGTTGAGTCACAACTTCAAGGCTTGCAGTGGCTGCTCTTTGATGAACTTAAAGGCCATCCAAGACCGCAGGCTGAAGCTTTACAATTCCAAGCCATGGTTCGGAGACTCCCTCTGGCGTGCCTTTGGGGCCCCAAGAAGTAGAGAGACCTGCCATCTGGAGTACCGCCAGCAGGTTTTTCTATGGCACGAGTTGGACCCATCCTATCCCATTATGACACCTCCAGTTCCGACCCCCAGACACCATGGTCAACACTGGTCCCTGGACATTTAAAGTTGTATCCATCTATGTCATACGAGATGCCCACAGTACTCTCTGACTCAGAATCATAACTGGTACAATCAAAGCCGAGCACGACACCAATTGAGACGTTGCTTCCCCAACTTGATCTTTCACTTCCACAAGGGAGAACGGACACCCTGTATACTCTTTTTGGGACAGACTCGGACAATGATTGTGACATGTGATGTGTTTGCTCAGTCCTGTTAAGATGACAATCTGCATGATGACTTGACGGAGGCTAGTGGTTTTGATACCTCCCCTGAAACAGACCTTCTCTCACCACATGGTTCTGCCACTGAGAATTCTGCTTCTTATACAATGGTAATGCATGCAGCAGCCGAAGTCGTTGATCTCCAGCTCCCCATCTTGGAGCTCAACACTAATGTATTGAATGAAGTTCTCCATCCCTTTTGCCATTTAATGAGGCACTAACGGTTGCCCCTTTGGGTGTTGGACCAAACCTTGCACTGGCTACCCAGTTAACAGACAAATAGTGTTACACAATTGCCCTGCTCCAGACTGAACTGAGTTCCTCTCTTAGCACCCTTCTCCCGAACTTTTGTTGGTATGGGCATCTGCAAGCAGATCTAATCCCAACACTTTTGTGACTACTCACCCCCCGCCCCCCGATGGGGAGTCCAAACGGGTTAAGACATTTGCTCAGTGGCTCCTGGATAGCTATTTCCACACCCTTTGTGTCTCAGCTCAAGTCCTCTCTAGTTTCATTGAAGATCTCTGCCCGTCCAGGCCCGGGCCATTCAGACAGTTGTGTTGCAGCCAAGTTTACAATTCGTTGTGGCTTGGACACCACCTATTTTATCAGGAAACCACTGGTGCCAATGTCGCCATCCGCATCACCTGGGTTCTCAGGCAATGTCAGTACTCCATTATGAACATGCCCTACAATAGGATTTGCCTGTTACGGAACAAGGCTGATTGAAGGAGAGCAGAGCTACCACAGACTCTGGGCTTATCCCTGCCTCACCAACTGCACCACCCTTACCGCTTCTTTCGTGGATTTGGTGGAGCTGTCCCATACCATCCACCTGTCCAGCCTAGCAAGGAATCCAGTAGTTGCATGGGGAAGGCCGTGGTGCCCTCCGGCCATGGTCCACAGACCATCTAGTCTGCTGACTTCCCTGCAGCCCCCGTAACAAACACCCTTAGCATACTGTTAGGGTCGCACAGCTACCTGGTGAGAGGTAGGATCAGAAGACTGTTGCTGGGTTGGGAAACTGTGACATGTCATGTGGGTCCTGCAGATCTTTCGCAAGGGATATGCCTTACACTCCTCTTCTCTTCACAGCACCTTCCTCTGCTCCCCCACCTCCCCCCCGGGACAGATTGAGGATCATCTCTCCATTTTGCAGCAGGAAGTGAAAGCTATTTTGGTCCAAGGGGCTGTTGAGCGAGTGCCAGAAGTAGGACTTGGTTATAATTCCCACTACTTTTGGTGCCAAAGGTGGACATAGCCCTTTGCCCTATTTTTAACCTACACCCACACAGCGCCTTCCTCCAGAAGAAGAAATTCGGAGTGTTCAACCTTGCACAGGTCTTGTCTGCCCTCGACCCTGGAGACTGAATGGTGGCGTTGGACCTCCAGGACACCTATATTTTATTATATACCTGCCCTGCCAGCCATCCAGGCCACCTGCAGGTTCTAGTGAGATTGGAGCATTTCCAGTACGCGGTCCTTCCCTTTGGTCTCCATACTGCTGCCTAAGGTGTTCACGAAATCGATGTTAGTGGTGGCTGCACTCCTTTGCCAGTCTTCACCCCCCACACCCCTATCTCGACAACTGAATGTTGAAGATAGGGTCGCACAGGCAGTCCTCAACCACCTATGGCAAACCACCTATCATTTTTGGGGTTTACCATCAACGTGCCAAAGTCACACCGGACTCCTTCTCAGCCGCTTCTTCATATGAGCCAGCCTGGACTCGCCTTCATGCCTTTACTTCATTTAAGAGAATCCAGGACATTTAGGCTATTATCCCAATCTTTCCGCCACGGTCCTAGATTTCAGTGAGGGGGCATCTGAGGCTGTTGAAACTGATAACCTCCTGAGCTCTGTAGTAGGATCTGAAGTATCAGTGGGCACAACATCAAGTGGACCTCTCTAACCACATTCCGATTTTCAAAGATTCTGCTCAAGATTTGCAGTGATGGTTACTGAACCTCGATTACACCTATATTGCCTTTTAATGAATACCTCACTGACGTCCACCGGTGCACCTGGTCCAAGCCCAGCACAGGGGCTTCTGTGCGGAGGACGATTGCCTGCCGCCACCGCCCGGCCCAAGCGACCCAGTGTTCCTAATCCAACACCCTTTCCCCCGAGAACTTGGGGGTCCAAGCCTCCTCTTCAAAGGGCGCTTCCCTTCTGCCCATCCAGATAGGGAATTCAAGAAGCTGTACCATCTTGGGAAGCATATTTTCTCTTCCTCCAGTTTGGCACTGCGGTCCGTGAATATCTCGTGCCTCTTTGGCTGATATTCCCATACCATCTGGGATACGGTTGCACAGGTGCTACCTCAGTGCCCGGAGGAGGCCCTGGCTGTTCTCTCCCAGGCAGTGGCAGATGGGAGAGACGCAGCCAAATTCACAATCAGATGTGGATTGGATACCACTGACTCACTGGACAGAACGATTACCACGTCGGTTGCCCTTAGGCGCTATGCCTGGTTGAGGACATCTGGCTTTTCGGGGGATGTCCAGTCAACTTTGATGGACATGCCCTTTGATGGCCATAGTCTTTTTGGCGACAACGCAGACTCGGCACTGGAGCACTTTTAAGATTCTCGGGCTACGGCCAGATCTCTGGGCCTCGCTACACCTTCTTGCCCCCTCCAGTCTGGTTTTCGTCCCTTTTGTGGCTACGGGAGGGGCGCCCAACCACGTCCTCCCCAGTCTACCTACCGGCTCACGCAAGCTGGCCAGCCTCTGTGTGGCCATGGGACCAAGTGACTTTGCTGGTCTGGGAGCCAGCGGGCAGGCCAGTCCACCCTTCGCCCCCCACCCCCCTCCTCAGGGCAGCCTCCAAACTTTCCTTGTCAGACATTTCAGGCCCATCAATGGCCAGTGGGAGGCAGGATTCGCCATCCCCCTCCCCCACTGGCTATCCATCACGGCTGACAGGTGGGTTTTGCAAATCGGCCTTAGGGGATACTCCCTCCCCTTCGAGACAAGACTACCCTTCCCTCCATGCCACCGTCTTTCGATCGCATGTCGGAGGATGATTTGGCGCTACACTGCCAGGAAGTCTCAGCTCTCTTGGCCAACGGATCTATAGACCGGGTACCTGTGCCAGAAGTAGGTCGTGCTTGCTATTTCCGCTACTTTCTGGTGCCCAAAAAAGACAAAGACCTGCGTACTATTCTAGACCTCAGGGCCCGCAACCGCTTCCTCTGGAAAGAGAAGTTCAAAATGTTGATGTTGGCTCAAGTTCTGTCTGCCCTCGATCCCGGAGACTGGATGGTGGCGTTGGACTTGCAGGATGCCTATTTCCATATATCCTTCTTGCCAGTCCCAGGCGTTACCTACAGTTCACGGTGGGCCATGAGCACTTTCAATTCATCGTGCTCCCCTTTGGCCTTACAAGTGCCCCTCGGGTGTTCACAAAAGTGATGACGGTGGTGCAGCTCATCTGCGCAGATCAGGGGTTCCAGTCTTTCCCTATCTCGACGACTGGCTGTTGAAGGCGGGCTCGCCCCAGGCTGTTGTCTCCCACCTACAGACTACAGCAGACCTCCTGCATTCGCTGGGGTTCACTATAAACGGGCCAAAGTCGCACCTGACTCTCTCTGATGCTCCCTTTCATCAGAGCTGTTCTGGACACAGTGCCGTTTCGGGCCTGTCGTCCCGAACAGAGAATCTGGGATATTCGGGCTTTGATACCGATGTTTCAGCCTCTATCTCTGATTTCAGTGAGAGTGACTCTGGCCACTTGCATCCTGCTGGTGGATCATGCCAGATGGCATATGCGGGCACTGCAGTGGGACTTGAAGTTCCAGTGGGCGCAGCATCTGGGGAATCTTTCCAACTACGTTCAGATCTCAGAGGGAGCTGCACAACAATTGTAGTGGTGGCTTGCAAACCAAGCTTATGTCCGAGGCAGAGCCCTCTCTTTTCCCCAACCAGATCCAACAGTGGTGACTGATGCATCACTCCTGAGATGGGGTGGCCATTTGGGAGACCGAGATCGGAGGCATCTGGTCTCCTGCAGAGGCTGGGCTCCAGATCAACCTGCTGGAGCTCCGGGCGATCCGACTGACACTGAAGGCATTCCTTCCCTCTCTCAAAGGGAAAATTGTGCAGACAATAGCACCGTCATGTGGTACTACAACAAACAGGGTGGGGTTGTGGACCCGATGTCAGGAGGCTCTTCACCTCAAGACATGGCTGGAAAAACAGGGTATGACCCTGATGATTCAACACCTGGTGGGTTCTCCGAGTGCCAGGGCGAACATACTTAGTCATCTGTGCTTAGTCGATCATGAATAGCGTCTTTATTCGGAGGTGGTGCAGGGTCTCTTTCAGCGGTGGGGAGTGCCTTGGTTAGATCTGTTAACCACCGAAAACGTGCAATATCAGCAATATTGCAAGTTGGAGTTTCCAAGGCGGCACTCACTCTGCGCCACCTTTTGTCACGAGTGAAACTGTGGCCTCCTGCACGCGTTTTCGCCTGTACCACTTCTGCCCCGAGTACTCAAGAAGATCAAGCGCGACCGGGCCCAAGTTATTCTTGTGGCTCCGGACTGGGCACGAAGAGTCTGGTACCCAGAGCTCCTGAGCGTAGCCATTGATCCTCCGATCAGACTGCCCCTTCTGGAGAATCTTCTGTCGCAGCAGCAGGGGACGGTTCTTCACCCCAACCAGTCCAGTCTCAGCCTCCTTGCGTGGAGATTGAGCGGCAACCGTTGGCAGTATTTGATCTTCTGCCCGAAGTCTGTAATGTCATCCTGGCAGCCAGGAGTCCCTCCACTAAATCGGTATACGCCTATAGATTGAACAAGTTTGTGGCATAGTGCACAGCAAAGGCTGTGGATTCCCTTCTGCCCCCCTTTCAGAGGTTCTCTTTTGCATACTTTCTTTGGCCCAGCAGGGTTCTGCTGTGGGCACCCTCAAAGGCTATCTTGCTTCTATCTCCGCTTTTCTTTGGCTGCCAGATCAGCCATCCTTATTCAAGTTCCCTATTGTAAATAGATTATTTAAGGGTGTTACTTATCTATTTCCTCCATCTCCTTTCATAATGCCCCAGTGGGACTTGAATCTTGTTATAACATATCTTGTGTGCTCCCTTTAAGCCTCTTCATAAATGGCTCCTTACTCTCAAAACTACCTTCCTTGTGGCCATCACCTCTGCTCACAGGGTGAATGAGCTGTAAGCTTTGTCTTCCAAGCCCCCTTTCTTCTTTGTGCATCCAGTCAAAGTGGTGCTTAGAACGAGGCCTTCGTTCCTTCCTAAAATGGTTACACCATTTCATGTAGGACAATCTATCTACTTACCCACTTTATTCTCACCTCTGCACCCTTCCAAGGAGGAGGAGAGACTCCACCGTCTGGACCCTAAATGTGTGCTTTCATTCTACCTTGACCGCACCAAGGATTTCCGAGTGGATGATCAACTCTTTATTAGATATGTAAGTGCCAAGAAAGGCCGGGCTGTTCAAAAACGTACCATCTCTCGATGGGTTGTTCTTTGCATAAAGATCTGCTGCGCTTTAGCAAAGAAGGATCCTCCGGTGGGGCTGTGTGCTCATTCCACTAGGGCTACGGCTGCAACCACTGCATTGGAACATGTAGTCCCACTCCTTGATATCTGCCAAGCGGCAACGTGGGCATCTCCGCACACGTTCACCAGACATTACTGTCTGGATAGCCAAGTCCGGAGGGACAGCTATTTTGCCCGTTCGGTCCTCGAGGACTTCCTAGTCTGACTTGGTTTGCAGACCCTCCTCCGTGGCTGGTGTTGCTGGGGTATCTATTCTAAAGTAAGGAATCTACAACTAACTGTCTCTTTCAGATGAACAAGTTACTTACCTTCGGTAATGATGTATCTGTAAGAGACAGGTTAGTTGTAGATTTCTCACTGCCCCACCCATCCTCCCTGCTCTGTGAACTGACTTCTTGTGATAGGGACTCCCTTATAGGGCCCTAGTTGTGGCGCACCAGTGGTCAGTGTCTTTCATGGCTCTGCGCTTCTGGCGTCAAGTGTTGTGTCAGAACTGACATCGGCGTGCGGATTCGGCGTCTAAGTAAGCACTGCGACGTCATCCCGGTTACCGTGACGACAGACGCGGAGTCAACCGACGCCACCTACCAACGCGCAGGGGTACTGCTAAAGAAAAATCTGCGGATCCAATCTGATGCCTAGGGGAGGTTCTAAGGTAAGAAATCTACAACTAACCTATGTCTCTTACATATACATCATTACCGAAGGTCAGTAATTTGTTCTTTAGTCCTGTCAACCTTCTTACTGTTGCCAGATTAGCCCTCGCTGTTTCAGTCACAAGTTTGAAAGGGCTACAACATATGTTTGCTCTGCTCCTTTGGTGATTCCCCAATGGGACTTTAATCTATTCTTGACTTATCTGATGTGTACTCCATTCAAGCTGATTCACAGCTGTCACTTACAGCTCCTTACCATCCAAACTGTGCTCCTCATCGCCATCACCTCAGCCCAGTGAGCGAACTTCAGGCTCTTTGTGTTAATCCATATTGCACTATATACTTCCTAGACAAACTGGTTCTGCAGGCCCTGACTTCCTTTGTGCTGAAAGTTGTCACGATATTACAAGTCAATTAAACCATCACCCTGCTGAAGAGCTATGCTCCTCCTCACACCTCTCAGAATGAGGAGAGACTCCCATCGCTTGGATCCCAGGACAGCACTAAGCTTTTTCATGGATCGTACAGAAGACCACCAGGAGGACGATCAACTCTTTGTGGTGTTTATTTGAGCGAGGCAAGGCAAAGCAGTGCAGAAGATAACCATTTGCCACTGGATTGTACTCTGCCTAAAGGTCTGCTATGCATTTGTCAAATAGGCAGCCTGCAGAAGGACTGCTTGCTTATTCGACCATGACCAAAGCTGCTACTACTGCATTGCTACGGGGAGTCCCTGTCATAGACATCTGCCAGGCAGCTACATGGGCGTCCCTCCATAATTTCACAAAGCAATATTGTTTACCAGGAGGGGCACTTTGCACACACTGTCCTACAAGCCTTTCAGGTTTGAAACAACCATTCACAGACCCACCTCCAAACAGTACTGGCTTGGTATCTGTTCAAAGAGTGAGGAATATGTGGCTAGATAGATTCTCTTCTAGAAGGAGTTAGTGAAGGTAAGTAGCTTGTTCAATGGTGTTTTAACTGACTTCTTGTTCCAGCCTAGTCTGGTGTAACCCTGTCAGGCTTCCACAGAGCTGTTTCCACTTCCTGTGTCGAGCATTGTGTGAGCGAGGTGGCAAGCAGTGGGAGGAGCCTGGAGCTACAGCCACGTTGCACTGCGACACAAACTCTGATATGAGCCAAAACTGAGGCTGAGACTCCCATGCCTGTGAGCCCTCCGAACCCACGGTCAGCGGCAGAAAGAAGGTGAGGAGACCAAGCATAGAGGGCATAGTGACCTTCCTCATAGAGTGATCCCGCTTGCTCACTCACTTGTTTGCTCGTCTGCTTGCCACTTGCCTCTGCCCTACCCTTATTGGTGGCCCTGTGGTCACAGTGCTGACCCCGCAGTCCCGTTATTAATGTGGTCGGGGCTGCTTCCCTGCTTTCCGGTTCTCCTGTTTTTAACACCACATACCATATGTTCAACACTCTCTAAGTCATATTTTCAGTAGGTAGAACAAGCTGCCTTTTAGTTGCAGATTTTAATTTCCTTTCTTGAGAGAACCCACCACTGGACCGGGAGCGGGACATAAAAGGAAACTAGATCACTCTTGCTCGCCTAAATATTGGGACGTCGTCCATTGCGAGGCAATCTGGGACATTATTTTTACCTGAATCTACTTGAAGGGCATACTAGAGCTGTGAGTGGGGTGCAAACAGGTGGGCCTGCATAACTCCTCCCTGTTTAATGTGCTCCTAGTGAACAGCCATTCTTTTCCCCCCTTTCTGGGCGAACTTCTTTTTTGGAAAATCGCTTTTCGCTGTAGGCTACTTAGTAACCATGGTCATTAAGGGATCCTTATTTCAGCCGATTGGGACACAGAGGTGAACAGTAGAAGGAACATTATTTGTAGCATCTGGAAGAACCTCTCTGGCTTTGCCCGGAACCCACACCATCAAAAAGACTCTCCAAGCCTTACTTAAAGTGCAAAACTCTATGGCTTTTAAAAAACTAAGAAACCGGGCAATTCACATGAAAAGATTTGGCACAGAGCAATCTCTGAGAAAGAGTAGATTGAAATCTGCTCATATAGGAGTTCTCCCTGGGACTCTTGAAATAGCAAATTATTTACCCCCTCTGCCAAGATTGAAATGAAAAATTAAATAAATGAACATATAACAACATTTGAGCAATCCAGAGAAGAAGAAACAATTAAATCGGAGAAAATTGAAGCTGATAGACAAAATCAACAAGAAGTCGAAACCGAAGCTAACAACCCATCTCACCCTACAGTAACAGCTGGGCAGCATGACATTTCTCATCAAGTAGTTCCACCTTATATTCCAGACCTAGATTATACTCTTCCGGACATAAACTACATTCTAGCGCCAATTTTAGTGGTGACCAAAACAAAGAAGGAGACATTACAACTATTTAACAGCACTCTGAGTAATCCAGCAGGTCTAGAAAATAGTCTATCCCATTCCCTAGATTTTCCATTGTTTACACACCCACAGTCCACTAAGAAGCATGAATTAATTTCAGATTCGCTTTTTGCTCTTCAGAAGGTTCTCGAGTCAATATTGACTCACTTGGAGAAATCTACCAACAACTCAGATCAGATACTGGAAATGCAAACTGTGTTGCTTCAATATTTGGTGGATCTTAAGAGCAATAAGCAGCTCAGTAAAATTTCAAATGTAATAGTCAATGAGGAAAACAAGAGAGGAAAAGGAGTTTGTGCATACTGTATTTCAGCCCGAGGTGCCCATACAAACTAGGTCCGCAAAAACACCAGTGCAACACAAACAAACAGGACCAGTAAGAAAGAAGAGACAAAAAAAGGTGCAGAAGCAGACAAAATCTACTCCCTTTGAAAATTATTCACCGCTCCAGCCAGCAATAGCGATCGAAATGGTGACATCCCTGGTTTCCCCATATTCAATCAAAGAGAAGCATCAGATTCTCTAATGCAACCCTTAAACATAGAAAGAACGAAGATAAGTAAGGTACCAACACCTTCAGAAATCATCCGCCTAGGGCCAACAAAAACCTCTAAGAAGAAGAAAAATAAACTCGTCCTACGAAGAATTTCTAAACGAAAAAATCAGAAAATCAAGTTTCCTCAGCAAGTCCTCCCTATAAATGAGTAATTCACGGAATCAAAAAGGGAGCTAACCAAAAACGTACCTATGATAGAGCCCCCTCAAAACAAGGGAATGTATTCATTGTTTCATAGGAAGGAAACCTCTTTGCCATTGAACCCCCTTGCACATAACTTCAAAAGCTCAGATTCATCAAATGACCACCAGTCTATGACCCAGTCTGAAGAAAGAAATAATTCAAATTTAGAAGAAAGTATTTACAGAACCAATAATGAATCTTGGAGAACTGATCTATTTTCTCCAGGAAACAAACCTTTAAACCGACAAAAGATTCTTAACCTCCTTCACAAATTTCACTCAATTCAATCACTTACTTCTGCAGAAATAAAGTTGGTGGCCTTCCTGAATAAATCCAAACTTTCTACGGTAAGAGTAGAAATCTTGGCCAGTGTTATTTTGTCTATAATTTTAAAGGAGAGCGATTTACTTCATATCATTGAGTTTGACATAGTAGGTGTCAACCTAGAAACTTCTCCAGCGTTTCAACAAGGTTAGTGGAGCAAATTGAGATAAAGCAACAACAACCCCAATTCAGTCATAGCATCAACGGTCCGTCATGTGCCCCTGTCGAAAAATTAATCATCTTCATCAATGACGGAGAAAGTCTGATTTGGAATCACAATTTGTCTAAACCTGAAATATCACCAAAAGAAAATAGATGGTCCTGGATCTCTGGTAACCTAAATGACAATAGACATAAAGGGTACATAAACTCCCTTTTAGCAGAAATAGAACTATTGCTACGTGAAATACTGCCGGTATGGAGCCTCAAAAAGTATTGTGTGTATTTGAAAACTCCTCTGCAATAGTGTGTTTCCAAGAGACATGGTCTCAAATTAGTTTCAATCAGAAAAATTACTTTGTCATTGAAATTCCAGCTGTGGGGGTAAGAGGAGACCATGCAAAAGGCAGGCTTGTAATTCTACTAAGGGAATAAATATAGTGGGACTTTGAATACATTGACCTGTCTTGTGGTAACACTCAAGGCATCAAGATAAAGTATCTGAGAGAAAGACCTTTCATAGTTCAATCTTTACTCCTTTAATATCTACATTCTCCCACCCCTGAATTTCATCCACTGTTAGTGAGAATATTTGATATAATAGAAAGTACTCTTGAAACAAGTGGGAAATCACAAGTTCTCCTAACTGGTGATTTTTACTGGGAACTTTTTTTAACTCTCTCCTGAACACCTATTGCAACAAAGATGTGGAAGAAACATGGTCTATACCAGTACCAGAGTTTCCAGGTTTCATAAAAGCAGATAAATGCGGTAAAATACTACCTGAAGTATCTAATGGAATTAATGAAGTGATACTAAATGGAAGATTGGATGGAGATGTCCCGGCTGCATACACGAGAGAGGGAGCTTCCAGCTCTTCTAGCCTAGATTACATAATCTGTAGCCAGGACCTATTTCAAAAAGCTCTGCACCAAAACTCCCACTTTACTCACGCAATACTGTACTTGAAACTTGAATTAACTCCACAGTGTCCTCCTTCATGGGCCTTAACGCACACGAATGGTAATACCTTACTGGCACAGAGAGAAACAGCTGATTAACATGGAGCACCAAAACCATGACTAAAATGAATGCTGCAATTATTTCTTTGCAGTTGCAACAAATTAATGGACAAACAGACCCTATTGCAGATTTTGAAAACACGCTTTCCTCCATAGTAAATATTGCAGAAGCCGTCAACCCCTGGGATCTAATTATTCAAAGACCAAAAAAGAAAGTCTTCAGATCAACTTACAATTAGGCTAAATAAATTAGGCAACATTTCATTGACTTCTCAGAAGCACAATTTTTTTTCCATATTACAGAAAAAACGAAAAAGAAGAAAAGTAGTAAAGAAATAAAAGATAGAAATTGGGTAGATCTACAAATAGCTGCCACGCAAAAAAACAGTAAGTCATTTTGGAGCGTGATCGCTAAAGTAACGGGCACTAAAAAAATCTTTAAAAACCTCTCCAGTATTTCCGTGTGGCTGGGAAAAATTTCTCTTTGATCTTTATAAAGAAAATATAATTTCTGATAGCCTTGGTGAATCATGTAACAACAAGTCCTGGGTTGAAATGGACCAGCATACAACAGCTCCAACTGAACAGCATATCGCTCAATATATGAAGAAAGCTAGATCTTCAACAGCTATGGGGCCAGATAAGATCCTGGTAAAAGTCCTTCAGAGCAATCCAGATGGCAGGAGCAAGTTTCTAGTCCCACTTTTTTTTAATTGTTATTAAACTAGCAAAATTCCAAGATTTTGGCTTGGGAGCATTGTAATACCACTCTTAAAAAAGGCCCAGTAATTATCGCCAAATCGCTCTTTTGCGGCTAGTATCCTGAATCATCTGAAAGACTGGGCCTTCTCGGGAGGAGCGATTCCCATGGTTCAAGCTGTTTTCTGACCAAAACACTCTGTAACGGACAATATCGCAATTTTACAGAGGATTATTGACAAGTATGTAATGCTCAAATCTCAGGTGGTTTACAGTGTGATTGTCGATTTCACAGCAGCTTTCGACAGAGTAGATAGACCTACACTGTGGAGGAAGCTAAAGAAGATCAAAATGCCAGAAATTCTCTTAAGGCTAGTCGTCGCATTACACTCTTTAACTTGGTGCAGAGTGCAAAGGTGTGGGGGGGGGGGGGGGAGGAAGCCGAGACTCGAATGATGTCTACACAGGATGGCCTAAAGCAGGGATGCCTATTAGCACCTTTCTTGTTCTTCCTATTTATATGCGATCTATCCGATTGCTTTCTAAAAAATAAAAAAATTTCCTTCAAAAATAGCATCAAGTAACCTATATATACTAATGTATGCCAATGATCTGGCCATCCATGACCTTACACCGATCCGAATGCAACGAAACATAGATGCACTATTTAGTCACACTGAGGATCTCCAAAACAAAGGTAGTACCGTTCAGGGGTGAAAAGCATTATATACATATTGACTTGACACTAGGGAGGTCCATTTAGGTAGTTAAAGTATATACCTAATTAGGGAGAATCTATTCTCACACACTACAAAATTCTTCCGATCTTCAGCATACAGGCCTTAAGGCAGATGCCCATATCGGAGCCCTGAAGAGACTATGCTCTTCCTCTGTAAAGACACATGTGCGTTCCCTGTTAGAAGTATATTGTGCGAACATTTCTCCTATTTTATCATATGGCCTTGAATAGATCCCGGTACACAAATGGCATAGTATAAATATGAAAGAAGGGAATTTACTTTGAAAAATTGCAAAGGTAAATCAAGCGGTCCCCGTTCAAGAGCTGCGGCTTGAGCTCCCCATAGTAAACTCCCTCTCTAGAGTAGAGCCATCGCAAATTTAATTTAGATTGGCATAAAGCTTTCTGCATGCCACAGTAGGATCCTTGAGGGACCTATTAAAATTAGAAACCTTTAATAGCGTATCAGGGCACTATTTGTTTAATAAGAATCTCATGATGGCATTCGAGCTCCCTCAGACCACAATAGCACTTGTGCGGTCTTGGTCCCCTGCACTTTTGAAGTTATTCCTGAAGAATAGAACACCAAGATTTAGATTTGAGCTCGATCTTAAGCATTGCTCTCAGTTATCACACTATCAATCTTATGCAGATACTTTAGAATATAGGAACCTTCTGAGATATCTGAGATTCCCATTAGTACATAGTGTCTGAGGCTGCATTATGTATTATTAGGGAAGAGGTGTGGCGCAGCGGCCAGAGCGGCTGACTCCGGAATAGAGGGGCTCACGGTTCGATCCCTGGCGCCGGCGGTAGATTAGTCCAGCACCATGTGAATCTGGGCAATAGCTTGCTTAATTTTCCCAGCGCCTTGACACCCTTAGGGGTAATTGTTCACGTTTTACAAATACCAGGTTATATTTTGCTGCGCCTAAGGATATCACATTTAAAGGTTTATTCAAAGTATTGGAGTAACACTGGCAATAAGACCGGTTCATGCGAACTCTGCAGCGGTGGAGTTCAACATATAACTCGTGTACTATGTCTGTCAAAATAAATCATTGATAAAGGCCTGACGTTTTTTAAAACCAGTATGTTTAAGATATAATATATTTACAGTTTGAGATCTAATTGAGCTTTTAAGATCCCCGCCCAATTAATTTGTTTGTTATAACTTGTATACATTTCTTAAAACTTTTTTTAAATTATTCAAAAATATGTACTTTGAACGGGTTTTAGTATGAAAGTTTACACTTTGAAACTGTATACATTTTATTGATCTATGAAGAGGTCTAAAGCAAATAAAAATTTGAAAAAATGTGTTCATCGTATTCTGATCAGAGGTGGTAGAGCCTCGGTGTACAGGCGACTGGCTCTGGAGGGACGGAACGGGGTTAAGGCATCTAACCGACAGGTCCAATGTTCTACAGCAAGAGGAAAGGTGAGCCATAGGTCTGCTTGAAGATGTGTTTCGCATGACAATAATCTTTGTGCTTTACGAATAAAAACCACATCATTAAAACCATAAAAACGCCCACAGGATTCGTAAAATCAATTTAATAAGAGGTTGCCCGCTGGCCCTTATGACACAGTTCCAAAGGAATTTTTAGTCACAAAGGCTACTTCTTGTGCTCTGTTGATTATTTCCAGTTTCCGTAAATTCTATTTGAAAAGCGCTCTTCAACTTGGACATTGATGGGATATTCTCCCTGGTGAACGAGATAGTCACCGCCTCTGTTACAGTAAATCGGGCACAATTGTGTTCATTCACCTTTCCGCCCACAACCGGGCTGGGAAGTCGAAATCTGTGATCGAGGATAAGACCCTCCAAAGAAAAGCTCAGTATGCCAGTTGGGACCTGTTTTTAAATTGACTACTAGAGTTTGCAGTGTGTTATCAGCTGGACACCACCTTGTTGGTGACGTCAAAACCTCAACCCTATAATAGTTGTTTGTGTGGTAACGGAGCCACCCGGCCCGTTCCAGCACGCTGATCACGCACCCACGCACCCGGAGGGCGGGCACGCCCGAAGGTATAAATAAACGGGCTCGTGGTCTTCGGCCCACCACAGTGACCCTGACTGTTGTGTCCTTTGTTCTGCGCTGGTCCCCCATGCCCCTAGGCCTACCCTGTCCCCCCATAAACACTACATTGGCGACGAGGGCGGAGCCTACCCGTGCCTCGCCACTCCGGCGCTCCTGCTGCCTTGCCTGGTGGTTTCCGGCGCTCTCCGCGGAGGCGGATCGAAGCGGACCTCGCCGAGCGCGCCCTCGCGCTGTGGGTCCTGAGCCGGGCGCTCTGAAGGTGAGCTCTGATCGGAGGGGAGGAGTCGGCCCTCGTGAGCCTGGCCGGCGTCTGGGGAATGAAGAGCTCTCGTTGCTCTGCCGGTGAAGGCCCCGAGGGAGTGTGAAGCAGGAGGCGTCCTCAGAGGTGCCTTCAGGGGAAGAGCGTGCCAATAAAGCTGGAAGAGAGAAAAAAAAAAGACCAGGTGGTCTCGCCCACGCGCAGCACCAGCCAGGCGACTTGTCTGCGTCACGGAGCACAGCAGTTGGTCTCGCCTGCGCGCAGCGACAGGCAGGTGGCCTGCATCGGCCCGAAGAGGGGACGGAGTGTAACGGTGGTCTCGCCTGGACGACAGACCGGCAGCCACGGCCTGGGAGGTGAGCAGTGAGGAGCGACGAGCATGTCCACCCCGGCCACCAGCGGAGGTGGCGCAGCGCAGGCGCCACAGCCAGCGGCCGCCGCGCAGCCCGCGGCCGCCGCGCCTGGGCACAGCGCGGTGGCCCCGTTGCCGCCGTTCAGCGAACTGTCGGACCCCTCCACAGCGGCGGTGCGGTGGCGCTCATGGATCGGACGGCTGGAGCATTACTTTGTAGGGGTGCGGGAGACGGACAACACGGTCAAGAGGTCTCGCCTCATGTGCTACGGTGGTGAAGAACTGTACGACCTCTTCGAGACCCTACCGGATAGGGGGAACGCAAACGACTATGCGGGCGCCATAAGGGCCCTGAACCGCCATTTTGACCCCCAAACTAATCCAGACTTTGAGTGGTTTAAGCTCCGCCGGGCGCGACAAGAGGAAACAGAAAGCATCGACGTCTTCTATGCCCGCCTCCGAAAACTCTCGCTGTCCTGCGAGCTACCGGACCAGAGAGCAGAGATTCGGGCTCAGCTCATACAGGGGTGCAGGTCGGTCCCGTTGCGGCGCCTTATCCTACGGCAGCCAGGCATCTCCCTAGATGACATCCTGATCCTGGGCCGGTCTCATGAGCTGTCCAACGCTCGGGCGGACGAGATGGAGGCTGCCCTCAACCGGCCAGCTACGGCCCCGAAACCGCCGGCGGTCAAGGAAGAGAGGGTGGATGTGCTGCAGAAGCGACCGAACCAGCAGCGAGGAGCCGCGAGGGCTCCGCAGGGCGGCGCCTGTGGAAACTGCGGCCTAGGTCACCCGCCTGGAGGCTGGTGCGTCGCAATAGGACAAACGTGTCTGAAGTGCGGACGGGCGACCCACTTCGCGAAGGTCTGCAGAGGCGGCAGAAAGGGGCGCGGAGGTGCTTCCGGCCCGCGTGGAGCTGCGGCGCGCGTGCACCAACTGACGGCGGAGGAATCCGCCGCCCTACGCGAAAACTCCAAGCCAGAGTTCGATGAGGAGGTGGAAGAAGAGGAGGTTTTCTTCGTTTCATTCGTGGGCCGGGAAGGCACGAGGAGAAGACCGCCGCCCATGTGTGACATCACGGTGGCCGGGTCCCCGGTGAGCGCTCTCATCGACACGGGGGCGTCGGTGAACGTCATGGACAGCTGCCAGTATGAGAGGCTGTCGCCACGACCACCCCTGAGGCCCTCCAAAGCCCAAATCTTCACATATGACAGTGACAAGCCACTGTCCCTGCGAGGGGTGATCGACGTTGAGGTCGTCAGTGAGGGCAGGAAGCTGGCCACGACGTTCCACGTGGCGGAAGGCAAGAGGGGCACCCTGCTGAGCTGCCACACCGCCGAAGATCTGGCGCTGGTGTTCTTCGCGAATCAGGTGCATGACCTGCATGCAAGGGAGATGTTGAAGGACTTTCCAATGCTGTTTCGAGGTCTAGGATGCCTACGCGGGAAACAGTTCAAACTGCACGTGGACCCGACCGTCCGGCCCATGGCGCTGCGTCACAGGAGAATACCATTCCTCCTGCGACCACGGGTGGAGGAGGAGTTGAAGAAGTTGGAGGACCTAGGGGTAATCGAGAAGGTATCAGGTCCCACCCCGTGGGTATCCCCCCTAGTTGTGGCGCCCAAACCCAAGCAGCCAGGCGCCATCCGTCTGTGTGTGGATATGCGCCTCCCGAACAAGGCAGTCAAGCGCGAAAGACACCTAACGCCCACCATGGACGATATCGTGGCCGACCTCAATGGCACGCAGTGGTTCACGAAACTGGATCTCAACGCGGGGTACCATCAGCTCGAACTCCACCCAGACAGCCGCAACATCACCACCTTCTCCACCCACGTTGGCCTGCGGAGATACAAGCGGTTGAGTTTCGGAATTTTGTCAGCGGCCGAAGTGTTCCAAAATGCCATAAGGGAGACTCTCTCGGGTCTCCAGGAAGTCATCAATTTGAGTGACGACATCTTGGTGTTCTCAAAGACTCTGGAAGAGCACCATCGGCATCTGCGAGACACGCTGCAGCGGCTAGCGGACAGCGGCCTCACCCTGCACGAGGCCAAGTGCTCCTTCTACCAGGAGTCGGTCGAGTTCTTCGGCTACATCTTCTCGAGGGAAGGCCTGAGAGTGGATCCGAAGAAAGCGGAAGCGATCCGAGCTGCCCCGAGGCCCACCTCAGCCACCGAGGTCAGGAGTTTTCTAGGGATGGCAACCTACTGTGGACGTTTTATTCCCAACCTGGCGTCCCTGTCGGAGCCGCTCCGGCTTCTCACGAAGAGTGGTCAGCCCTGGATCTGGGCGGCGAAGGACGATCTGGCGTTCCAAGCGGTCAAGGACGCGCTAATCGACGACAAGGTCATGGCATACTTCAGACCCCACCGGAGGACAGAGGTGGTGGTGGACGCGAGCCCCGTTGGGCTGGGCGTGGTCCTGATGCAGGAAACGGAGGCAAAGGAATGGGTCCCGACCGCATACGCCAGCAGGGCCTTGACGGCCACGGAGATGCGGTATGCGCAGATTGAGCGGGAGGCGCTGGCCATCAAGTGGGCCTGTCAGCATTTTCATCTCTACCTATACGGTCACGACTTCCGGGTGGTCACCGACCACAAGCCCCTTGTCCCGCTTTTTGCCGGCACGGCGCGGCTAGGGCCCCCGAGGATCGAGAGATGGGCAGTCCAATTGCAAGCTTACCGATTTGAGGTAGTATTCCGACCCGGGGCCAACAACCCGGCGGACTTCCTGTCCCGACACCCGGAGCCGGTGCGCCCTGATCAGGCAGATGAGCGAGGCACGGAAGAGTTCGTCCGATTGGTGTCGCAAGCAGCTTGCCCGGTGGCACTCACGCTGGAAGACATCGGAAAAGCCACAGAGCTGGACGATTGCCTCGTAAAGGTGAAGCGCACGCTGGCAACCCACCACTGGCGGAACTTCCTGGACGGGGTGCAGGCCCTCACTGAAGATGAGAGGGTCTATCGGCAGCAAATGTGGAACGCGCAGAGTGAACTCAGCGAGGGGCCGCATGGCGTGGTTTTGAGAGGTGCGACACTCGTCATTCCGAAGAGTCTCCAAGGAGAGGTGGTTAGGTTGGCTCATCAAGGACATCAAGGCGTCTCCAAGACCAAGGCCAGGCTGCGGAGCAAGGTGTGGTTCCCTCGGATGGATGCATTGGTTGAGGAAGTCATCCGCAACTGTCACTCGTGCAACATCACCGGGGGCGAGCCGGCACCTCATCCGGTGATTACGGAGGACCCATGTCTGGAACCCTGGTCCAAGTTGAGTGTAGACTTTGGATCCTTCCCGGACAGGCGACACACCTTAGTGGTGGTGGATTCACACTCCAAGTTCCCGGTGGTGGAAGTAGTTTCCTCCACAGCATTCAACCAGGTGCGAGCGGCGCTGGACCGCATATTTGCCATGATGGGTCTACCTGAGGAAGTCCGGTCGGACAATGGGCCACCATTCCAGGGACGAGAGTTCCAGGACTACTTAGCAGCTCGAGGGGTCAGGCACAGGAAGATCACCCCGCAGTGGCCCCAGGCGAATGGCGAGGTGGAGCGATTTATGCGCACGATGAACCGGGCTCTGAGGATTGGAGTCGAGCAAGGGGAAGACGCGGATCAATGCCTCTCGCAATTCCTAAGTGCATACCGCCGGACACCTCACTGTACGACTCGGTGTGCGCCAGCGCACCTTCTGTTCAAGAAGGCCCCCAGAGACAATATCCCGGCGAGTCACGTGTGGCAGCCTCGGCCGCTAGACCAGGAGGCGGCTCAAGGGAGAAGGCGGATCTCCAACGAGAAAGCCAGTAGGGCGAGGAGAGCCCAGGCGAGGAGTCTCAAGGTGGGAGACGGGGTCATCCTGAAAGACCGGTACCCGAATTGGAAGTATCGCACCCCGTTTGAACCGGAAGTGTGGGAAGTGACCGGTGTGCAGGGCACCATGGTGTCCGCCAGGAGAGGAACGCGGACTGTGACTCGAAATGCATCTTGGTTCAAACGAACCACATCCGTCTCCCCTGAGACTGACCCGCAGGAGGAAGAGCTCGAGGCCCCGGAAGGGTGCAGCTCACCAGGAGGGCAGGCGAGCACATCGCAGAGCGCACCCCCACTGCCCGGCGCGGGTGATCGAGAGGACGGGCCCTCCGAAGAGGCCGAGGCACCCAGTGGCCGAGGGGCTGGTGGAACCCGCCGAGGAGATGTTCCCAGGAGCCAGCCGTACGGCCTTCGGCCAAACCCAGCCCCAAGTAAGAGACTCAGAGACTTTGCGTGGTGTGCGCAAGAGCAGAACTGTTCCCTGATAAATGATCTCTGTATCTAAAAGATTGGAGGGATGTGGTAACGGAGCCACCCGGCCCGTTCCAGCACGCTGATCACGCACCCACGCACCCGGAGGGCGGGCACGCCCGAAGGTATAAATAAACGGGCGCGAGACCGCTCGTGGTCTTCGGCCCACCACAGTGACCCTGACTGTTGTGTCCTTTGTTCTGCGCTGGTCCCCCATGCCCCTAGGCCTACCCTGTCCCCCCATAAACACTACAGTTTGGACTCTGGTCTCCAGATCGCTGCATGGCACGGTGGACAACACTCCAGAGTGCGCACACACCTTACCCCTTGCATCCCTTGTTTCTTACCCAGTGCAGTTTATACAACCATCGTACTGCGCATGCCTGTGCCGCTGCTGTGTGAGGACTGCTTCTTCACTGAGGTGCACCGGATGTGAGGTGTTTGGTTGAAAGGAAGTGTTCGCCATCAGTCGGAGCCAAAAATGAGTTATGAGGTGGGAAAAAAGTAGCCGGCACACCACAGACATCACCTATGGCTATACCTGAAAGGCAGCAGGGGTGGCAAATCAACCCTAGTGCTGAAACTCGAAAGTATTACTAAGAAAGCTGATGGCCACTGTCGGACGGTTTGGGGAAATTTGTGAGACTTTGGGCTCCATTCCTTACACGTGCTACACAAACTGTTATGAGCCTGCGCTCCATCCACAAACCCCATCAAAGCCTATGACCTCCTCTCAAATTGTTGTCTGTCTGTCTATTCATTCAACTTAATCCTGCTATTATTCTGTGATTGATGCCTGCCACTCTTTTGTCCCTACTAGTTACACTCGGTAATATGAATGTTCTTCGTGTAAGCTGCATCCATGCACCACCGCGTGAGAACTTTACATAAAGGCTTTTTTCTCTTCTTTTTTTACAAGGTTACTCTGGCAGTGTCTTTAACACATCTTCTGTTCTCTTCGTCAACTCCAAGCCTGGACGCAGCTCCGGAAGGGCATGGGGCAGTCTGTGCATAGGATGTCGAACTGTAGGAAGTCTTTCCTTTTCAAAGACATAAGCCTTGGTACTTGTTTGCAGGAGTGGCTTCAGCCAGACGCTGTGGCCAAATAATGTTGTTGATGTTCCTTCATGCCGATTCAACTCCTCACGCCATGCATTGCTATATTTTTCTGAGCTGTCACCCATTTTGTGTATCTCAGTCTCCATAGTGGCCTATGGTTTCTTATTACACAGCCATTGTGTACTCAGATTTGTAATTATCGTCATTGTTAGCTGTTTCCTCCTGGTCATGGTATACTGTAAGTGTTAGCTTGCAGTTCTTGATGACTTCAGTCACCATGTAGTATCTTCATTCATGTGCCCTTTCACTTCTGCAACAAGAACTATACCTACATGAAGACCTATATGTACTCAACATAGGCGAGCTGTATTGCATTGTGTTGTAGCATTTGTATAGCCAGTAGATGCACCCATCAAGCCTGGGAGCGTTTCAAGTGCACAGTACATTCTGTTAGAAATTTTAATTTTATCAGTTTGATGTTTTGATGTACAGATGCAATCATTAAGTTGCATCACTCCATCCAGTTCAGTTAGTTTTCTACAAGTTCTTGTTCCACACCAAAATCACCATCCTTCTTGAGGGTGGCCCCATGTCACAAATGTCAATTCTTGAACTCACTTGTCTTCCTTTTTGCTTTAATTTTCCCTAATTGGGCTGGATAGGTAGTCCTAGAGGCAACGGGCAGAGTTTGCAGCTGTGTGGCCAATTAATAGCTTCTCAAGTTGTCCACTTCCGGCTCTTCTTTTACATGTCCACATATCCCTTCTCACATGCAATTTCTTAACTCTCTGTAGAGAATTTCACTGAGCTGCAAAGTCTTCTCTTTTGATTAATTTGAGTAATTTATTTAGCAACTTAAGCAGTACTGCCATGCTTAGCTATGCCATCGTTGGTTACCCCATTTTAGTAGTCTTCTATTCGAGAGTGACCCCAGAAATATTCTTAGATTGTGTTCCTTAATCATATTAATTGTTAGCTCTACATATCCCACTGGTTCGTGTATCCCTTCAGTAACCAGCAGGCTTGTAGTAGCTTTGCCGTCCTCCTGTTCCCCGTGTTGTCTTGTCATTGTCCAGCTGCCTTCTGTTTAGCAGCCCAATTAAATTCCTGCATTGTAAGACTGGTCTTGGGTTTTTCCCTTTAATTATCTGACCATAAGCTGTATATGATTACACATAGTTCTCTAAAACCGCAAGCTTACCACTCGAATGTCCAACTCCATGTGCTTGTCCGGCCAAGGTTGCCTGTAGTACTGGCTGAAATGCAAATGATCTTGATGACGTCAAGCAACCCCGTTGAGTCCTAAGTTGCATTGGGTTGTAAGGGGCCCACATCTATTACTACCTATAAAAGCTCTTTTTCACAACCCTCAAATCGTCTCAGTCCCTCCTCCCATCCCATATATGACAATACTTTGTAGTAACTTGCAATTAAAGAGGATTGGCACTCTTTCTGTGTTTCACTGTCGCCACCTCTTTGTCAGTGGTGTCGCAGTTGCCGTGGTCTGTTCTCATGCACAGTCCCCTCCAAAAAATTTGAAGCATCTCTAACTTGCACAAACATTTCTGGAATGGTCCAGCGTTGGCACCACACCCTTAAGTCTCTTGATTGCTGTTTTAGCCATAATCTTAGAGCAGTATTTTAACAACTACTGTTAATGGTACAATGTGTAAGTGTCTTGGTTCGGACATTACAATGATCAAAATCTATCTCATGAACTTGATGGGGTATGCCTTCTCAATCTGTTTCTTACACACTGTGTCCAAATGAGGTGTCAGAAGTGTAGCATAAGGCGTTTTAATAGCTTTGTGCCTAGTTTGTCCAGCCCTGGTGTCTTACTTTCAGTCTTACCTGTGACTGCCACCTCAGCCTCCTAAACTTGACTTGCCCTCCCAAGCTACACTAGGACCTCTGGGGGAAGGAGGAGGGTTTTTCTAAGCACATATAGGTCTTTAAAATCGTTCAGGAATTCCCCCAATAGCACATTGAGAGGTGTATTTAATCTCCTCTACATTACTTATATGCTTGGCAGGCCTCTCTCTTCTCAAGCCTGCATGTATTCATTGTTTTTGTTTGGTATAGTTCCCTAGAACGTCCCTCGACCCTACTAAGACCGAATGTTATCAGCCTATTTCCCTGATTCCTTATCTAGGGATAGTTGTGGAAATACATTTCTGCACACTCCTAACAGAGTTTCTTGAAACCAATCACATTCTGGATATGCCCCAAAATGGTTTCAGGTCGAATCACAGTTCTGAATCAGCCTTGAATGAATGAATGAATGAATGAATGAATGAATAAATGAATGAGGGATTTATAAAGCGCTGGACTCACCCCAGCAGGGGTATCTCCTCCAGCAGTGAAAAAAGAAGTGAGGAAGTAGATAGGCAATCATTTTTAAAAGAGTTCTGTTTTAAGTAGTTTTCTGAATTTAAACTGGTCAGGGCAGATACGTAGCGCACTGGGAAGTGAGTTCCAGAGACGTGGGGCTATGTAGGCAAAAGATTTGCCCCCCCCCCCGCACGAAGCTTGTTGAACCGAGGCACTTCTAGCAGAGACTTCCCACTTGAGCGCAGAGATCTGCTGGGATGATAGGGGACAAGACTTTCAGTCATATACTTGTGCCCACTATTGTTGATGGTTTTGTGAATCAAACAGCAAATTTTAAACTTGATTCGGTCTCGAATGGGAAGCAAATGTAGGCTTTTCAGTAACGGCCGGGAGGGAGCCCTAGGTGGTTGATTTAAAGCCAACCGCGCTGCAGTGTTCTACACTACTTGCAACCTGTCTTGCAACCTGTTTAGCACCCTCTCATTTGCCGCTCCCAGAAGTGCATTACAGTAGTCTAAACAGCTAACTACCAGGGCTTGGAGCAGGCTCTTGCGGACCGATAGGGGGAGAAGATCAAACACTCTTTGGAGAAGCTTTAACATACCAAAACAGCTACCATAGACAACCACCACCTGGTCCTTCATAGATAGAGAAAGGTCCAGATATACTCCTATGTTTTTAGCCTTGATAGTGGGTATAGGAGCCGGGCCTATTTCTCCCGGCCACCAGTTGGGGGACCAGAGAGGTTGAGCTTTGCCAAACAGGACAACTTCGTTTTCATTGGCATTCAACTGGAGGAAGTTCTTCGGCATCCAGTTGAAGATTGCACGCATACCCTCTGCAAAAAGCTGTTTCGTTGCATCCGAGTTATTTTCAAACGAAAACAGAAGTTGCGTGTTGTCCGCATATGAAAAAGGGACACAGCTGGGATCTCTAATGATTTTTGCAAGGGGGGCCACGTATATATTAACTAACATGGGACTAAGGCATGAGCCCTGAGGAACCTCCTTATTTAGAGATTTGGCTCCAGAGCGGAAGGTACCGAGATTCAGTTTGGGTGCGCTGTTCCAGAAAGCAGGATCCTACTATGCCAATTTTCGTCAGCCTTTGCAATAGTCTGTGATGCGCTACGGTGTCAAACACTGCGGACAAGTCCAACAGCACTAAATACACTGCCTTATCCTTGTCCAGCGCAAGTTTGATAATGTCTGTAACGCCAAGCAGGGTAGTTTCAGTAGAATGTTTCGGTCTGAAACCAGATTGTGAGGGGCCCAGACCTGACTGAGCTTCCATAAATATTCCATGAGCTGCGAGTTGACATATCCCTCCCGCGTTGATGACAGTAACAGAATCACTTTAAAGAATAGCTGACGAGGGTGGCTCAGCAACCCTTATTCTGTTGGACCAGAGTGCCGCTTTTGACAACATATCGCATAAGGTCCTCCTACAGCGCCTTTGCGATATAGGTATCATTGGCAAAGCTCTTTCTTGGTTTACCTCCTTTTTGAGAAACTGCTCTTTTCAGGTAATTTCTCCTCCTTTCTCTTCCCTGCTGAGACCATTGGAACATAGGTTCCCACATGGCTCTTCGTTGTGCCCTACACTCTTCATCATTTACATTAGGCCATTGGCGGACATTATGATGTCTCTGGGGATCTCTATAGTATCAATACAGATGATACTCAACTTATTGCTTCCTTCTCGACGGATGCCTTTCTAGACATTGCTAAGTTTAAGAAGTGTGTGCTGGCGGTGGCTTCCTGGATGGATGATAATAGTCTCAAACTTAACTCTAATAAAACCAAGATTTAGTTGTTTGGCAAGCACACCCAGAGTTGGGGTGGTCATTAATGACCGGAAGCTTTAGCACCTCCTCCTCCACCCAAATCATCTATCATCTAGGCTTATGGCTTGATGACTCCCTCTCCTTTGAATCTCAAGAACTCTCACAGGTTCCTGCTTCGGGCTCCTCAGGGCCTCAAACCTATCTTATGTTTTTTTCAATTCCATGTTCAATGGGTAATTATTCAATCCCTTCTCCTGTTGCGTCTTGAATATTGCAACATTTTATATTTGGGTTGCAAGAAATCCATTCTGAGTAGGCTGTAATTAGTCCAGAATGCTGCGGGCCGTCTTCTGTTTTGTCTTCCTAAGTTCTATCCCTCATGAGGGCTTCTTCTGAAGCTTCACTGGTTGCCAATTGACAAGCGCATCCAGTTTAAAGTTTTCAGTACAAGTCATAAGATTATGCATTTTTCAGGAGCTTCATTTCTCTCAGAATGTATGCTGTCCTACTTTCCCACCAGAACTCTTCGCTCTGCAAATCTTAACCTGGCAGTGATTCCCCCGATTTATGAGAAACATTGGGTAGATGCTTCTTTCAGGTGCTGGCACCTGTCCTTTGTAACAGCATGCCTCATGATTTGAGGGCTATCCAGAGTCATCTTTGTTTCAGAAAAAAACTTAAACATGGCTATTTTCTTCCCAGGTCTCTCTCTAGCCTTTTGTTCCTCCTGTTATTTTTCCGGTTTTCTGGGTTTAGTGCTGGGAAGCCCCATTGTTAGGGCAGCCATGCACTCTACAAATCATATTAGCATAACATAGTGTATCACATGTAGTCTGGTTGAAATAAGATAATCTACCTAGTCTGATTATAAAATCTCTTTAATATCTACAACAAGGATTTTGTTATTCCTGTATCTTTGGGTATTCCTACCAATCTTCAAAATTCTTTCTACGTGCAAGTGCATCTAAGACTTGTTGCTACAGTCGTCGTCGTTTTAGGATTCGTTCAGTATTGATGTTCACCATTCACCAAATCTGGATGTCTTGATCAGTAAGAGTTTGGGACAGTATAGAGCAGTGGTTCTTAACCTGTGGTCCTGGGATCCCTGGGAGTCTGTGAAGCCTACTCAGATGGTCCGCGACTGCTTCGGAAATTGAATAATATTAGCAGATTATTAAAGTGCATATAAATAAAGAAACAAAATGTAAAATTGAAAAACTTACAATGTTCTGTATATGTGAAGTAATTTGAAATTGGAGGCTAAAAATTATTATCCTCAGAATAATTCATGGAGCCATGCAAGTGCTTCAAATAGAATAGAGGCTGGATGATGAGTTTAATGAATGGATGATGATTAATCGAATTTAGAAAAGTTCCAGCCTTCCCATTAAAATAACATTTTTGATTTTTGTTTTTTATATTTGTTTGTGAATGAAATAAATGTATCATAATTAAGGCTCCCTGTTTTGAGTTTTTACAGATTTTTACAGATAAATACAGACAGAAAACATACATTTTCTTGTCCGTACTTTTTAAATTTTTTATTTGAAATGTGGATAAATATAGAAATTGGGTTGCTTTTTTAGTAATTCTAAATACGGTCTGCGATGACTGCCAGGCACCAGTAGATGTGTGGATTGATAAGGCGGTTAAAAATGAAAGGAATTTTAGTAAAGAGGCTTTAACAGCATTAGATATGCACAAGGTTGATACTGAAATGTGCATATTTCATATAAGTGCACTGATTCATCTTCTATGGGTGTTAACAGCACTGAAACCTGGCAGACATGCAAGCATGAGTGCATATTTATCCGGTAAATAAATGTGGAAATATATTAATTTCAGCTTAATTTTTTCAAAAAAACCCAAAATAAATATGGATGAATACAGATAAAATTAGCAAAAAATAAATATGGATAAATACAGACGGAAATAGCAAATAAAAAAAATACCATAAAACCAGGAGCCCTAATCATAATTTGTATATTTGTCTGCTGAATGCTTGTTTCTGTACTTTTTTTTTTTTTAGGTTTAAACCATCAAAAATGCTTAGGCTAGGGCCCCTGGCTTCTAGTAATGGCTCATTGGAGTTCCCCGGATTCAGATAATGATTGAGTGGGGGTCTCTGGGTTCCAGTAAGTGGGGTCCAGGGAAGTCAAAATGTTAAGAACCATTGGTATAGAGTATACCTGTGTGTTATCCATTTGAGTATTCTGTGGGCACTGCCTCTGGACTCTGCGAGATGCTTGCATTAACTGTAACTCGCGCACCTCCGTGCACTGCAAGTCGCTAGCCACACCACTCTACCATGCTCAGTTTTCTGACAAATTGCCATTTGAAATGTCATAAGTGTTATGAATGCTATGATTTTATATGGTATAAATGATGTAATATATAAAAGGGTGTAAGCAGTGCATAGGAAAGGCGCAAGTTCTAGTTAATGTGTGGCTAGCGATTTGACAACACTGTACTTTGGTGCACGAGTTACAATAATTTGATGGTGGTGCGTGAAGTAGCGTGTCGGACTGGTATGTGGTGCAGTGTCTTAGAGTGGAGGAGTGTAGAATGGAGTAACATAGAGTGAACTATGATGTCGTAGAGTGGAGGGGCGTATGCTGTAACAGCGTAGAGGGGAGTGACATATGTTTATGTTTCGGGGATTTACAGAGCGCATATCTGCCCGGGGGTTTCCCAGCGCTGTCGGTAGGATCTGAAGCATAAGTTAAAGGAGGTTTAGTGGTATTGATTAAAGAGCCAGGTCTTCAGCTTTTTCCGAAACCCTGCTTCTGCTTCCAGGAATCTGAGCTCACGTGGCAGAGCATTCCGTAACTTGGGTGCCAAATGTGTGAAGGATCTGCCACCCCATCTGGCACTTTTAATTCTAGGTGTTTTTAGTAGCCATTCAGTGCCGGAAAGGAGGCTTCTGTTGGGAACATATAGGCTTTCCAGATCATTGATTTTACTGGGGCTTTTGTTATGAATGGCTCTGTGGGTCAGACAGAGTGTCTTGAATTTGACTCTAGCCTAAATTGGTTGCCAATGTAGGGTTTTTGAATGTTTTCCTGCACCTTCCTGTATAGGGGCCTTACACAATAGCCTAACTGCGGTGTTCTGAACAACCTGAAGTCTTTTGATGACATATTTTGGTGCCCCTAGATAGAGGGAATTTCCATAGTCAAGGCATGGATTATTGTCTTTCTGAGCTGCGCCGGGATGCGCTGGAGAATTTTACAGAGCATTTTAAGAAGCCCAAAACAAGTACCTGTGACTTTTATTGCTTGGGTTTTCATCGTTAAATCCCTGTTCAGAAGCCGAGATTTTTGATAGTCGTCTTGGGGACTGGTGGGCAGCCTAATCAGTCGGGTCAGCTGATCACAGTCCCAGGAACCGCACTGTTTCCAAGTCCCATCAGCTTGGTTTTGTCCCCGTTCAGCTTCAGACAGCTGCTTGTCATCCATTCCACAACTCTTTCCAGACATGGCGCTAAGCGATCTACTTTGCCCTTGGTTCTGGGGTCGAGGGAGAACACCAGTTGTGTGTCATCTGCATACGATATCATAGAGATACTGAACTCCTGAACTAGCAGTGCCAACGGCCCTAGATAGACATTAAACAGTGTGGGACTAAGCGAGGAGCCCTGAGGCACCCCACAAGTCAGTGGCCTAGCGTTCGAAAAGAGATTAGCGTCCATGACTTGAAAAGTTCTACCCTCCAAGTAGGAGGACAGACACTCCAGTGCTTTGTCTTGGATCCCGCTTTCCGACAACCTCTTCCGTAGCATAGAGTGGTCCACGGTATCAAATGTTTCACTAAGGTCAACGAGCAGTATAGCGGCTGAGCTACCTTGGTCTAGGGTCATTTTTAGGTCTCGCCTGAGTCAGCGCATGCGCTGCTCTGGTGAGTCTTTTAGTAAGTGGGCATTGAAAAATCCGACCACGTGCTTTTTGTGTGGCCTAGAGCGTGCTGTCACGCGCACAGTTAAGCACAGAGGCGCCATCTGGCTTTCCTCTGTCTTCCTAATTAAGTGCATCGCTCGAGGGCACCCTTACTGCGCGCGCACATCGCACATCAGCATTAGTTAATCACTCCTTCACGGCTTTTATTTTGTGCGTGCTTTACAGCACGCGCAAATGGCAAATTAGCATTATTCACTCCTGCACGGCTTTTATTTTGCATGTGCTTTAAAATATTATTATTAGCTATCTATTGTGACACAATCTATGTTACATGGATGTTTTTTAAAACGATAGCATTTGTTATTCCCTAGTGCACTGTTTTATTTTCAGAAACAAGCAGCTGATACAGGGCAAGGCGACATAAGCAGAGGCATTTAGCAATGTATTAATGTATTAATTTTTTATTGCATCTCCTCTCTCTTATCCCCCCCTTCATTCTCGCTCTCTCTATCTCTCTCTCCCCCTTTCTCCCTCTCTCTCTCCCCTTCATTTACTCTCTCTATCACCTTATTTCTCTCTTTTTCACTCCCCTTCATCACTCTGCACCACCACAGCATCACTCAGGACCACCACAGCATCACTCAACACCACCACAGCATCACTCAACACCACCACAGCATCACTCAACGCCACCACAGCAT
This sequence comes from Triturus cristatus, assembly GCF_964204655.1. Lineage (NCBI taxonomy): Eukaryota > Metazoa > Chordata > Amphibia > Caudata > Salamandridae > Triturus > Triturus cristatus. The sequence goes on from NC_140588.1 coordinate 1,045,038,886, forward strand.
CACTCAACGCCACCACAGCATCACTCAACGCCACCACAGCATCACTCAACGCCACCACAGCATCACTCAACGCCACCACAGCATCACTCAACGCCACCACAGCATCACTCAGCGCCACCACAGCATCACTCAGCGTCACCACAGCATCACTCACCGTCACCACAGCATCACTCAGCGCCACCACAGCATCACTCAGCGCCACCACAGCATCACTCAGCGCCACCACAGCATCACTCAGCGCCACCACAGCATCACTCAGCGCCACCACAGCATCACTCAGCGCCACCACAGCATCACTCAGGGCCACCACAGCATCACTCAGGGACACCACAGCATCACTCAGGGCCACCACAGCATCACTCAGGGCCACCACAGCATCACTTAGGGCCACCACAGCGCCACCACCGCATCACTCGGCGCCACCACAGCATCGCTCGGCGCCACCACAGCATCGCTCAGCGCCACCACAGCATCGCTCGGCGCCACCACAGCATCGCTCGGCGCCACCACAGCATCGCTCGGCGCCACCACAGCATCGCTCGGCGCCACCACAGCATCGCTCGGCGCCACCACAGCATCGCTCGGCGCCACCACAGCATCACTCGGCGCCACCACAGCATCACTCGGCGCCACCACAGCATCACTCGGCGCCACCACAGCATCACTCGGCGCCACCACAGCATCACTCGGCGCCACCACAGCATCACTCGGCGCCACCACAGCATCACTCGGCGCCACCACAGCATCACTCGGCGCCACCACAGCATCACTCGGCGCCACCACAGCATCACTCGGCGCCACCACAGCATCACTCAGGGCCACCACAGCATCACTCAGGGCCACCACAGCATCACTCAGGGCCACCACAGCGCCACCACAGCATCACTCGGCGCCACCACAGCATCGCTCGGCGCCACCACAGCATCAATCCAAGCCCGGGCACAGACTGCACGGGGCAGAGGAGGTGACAGGGGGCGAGGCGGAGAGGGGCATCACAGGACTTGTAGTGCAGTCCACACCAGGCGGCAGCCAATGGGAGATGTGCCTTGTCCACGAGTCCTGGGAGGTGCATGCGCGCTGTGTAGGCGAGACCTAAAAATGACTGAACGGATTTTCATGAAATGGCAAAAAGGATCCATTCCAGACCATAATCTATATTCCTGTTGAATGAAAATCCGTTTTGCCGCTATGTCTGTATAAAAAGTCTATGGAAAATTCATTGGTGGGCAAATGCGTTTTTTAACTCCTCTTCTTCTTTGCATCCCCTTATGAATCTCTGCCAATATAGACAAGCATTGGCAAAGCCAATAGGTCTTGCATATGCAAGACCTATTGGCTTTGTCAATGTTTCTTAGCCATGTTGCAACATGGCTGCAAGTAAAGAAAAAGTGCTCTTGTGAAACACCCATCTTTCACCGCGTCATAGCGCTTTTATTTTTTTACTTTCAGCCATGCTGCACTGAAGCCAGTGATACTGTACAATATGGCTAAAAAAATATTGACAAAGCCAATAGAGCTTGCATCGGTGAGACCTATAGGCTTTGCCAATGCTTATTTAAGAGAAGTTGCAGACTTCCCTGTATTTAGCAGAAAGTGCATATAGTTGATGGTCTGTGGGGTGGGAGGATGGAGGGAGTTGAAGTTGCACCCTCAGAGTGGAAAGTGAAGGAATTCAATCATCGCCTTCTGATAAAGAATGGGAATGTAAAACTCCAGTTGGACCATAAACTATATAGAAACGGGATCATAGTGTCTGTTAGGCACTTCCAGATGTGTCCAGTCGGTATTGTACTCTCGACTAGGACAAGGGCTACTTCTACTTGGCAATGAGGATTGTTAAAAAAATACCGATTGGATAGTTTTGTGGCCTACCTGCTCAAGGTACTCAGTGTTATGTTATGTTATTTGTTATGTTATTTATATTTTTATAGCGCACAGCTGCCCCAGCAAAGGGGCGTCCTGGCGCTTTGACAGACACTATAACATAACACACAATAAAAGAAAAGGAAATTAAACAAACACGGGAAACAGGAAAGTTTTAATCGCCTGCCTGAAGGCGAGCAGGTCTTCAAGAGCTCGGATGTGTACCGGAAGCGAGTTCCATAAACCTGCCGCGAGCACCCTAAAGGAGCGGCCACCCATACTGCTCAATTTAAAGCGTGGACAGACAGCCAGATGAAGCCCCTCCGATCTCAAGGATCTCAAAGGAATATAGGGCGTGAGTAGGTTGGCAAGTGCCAGCGGCGAAGAAGATTTCAAAATTTTAAAGGTCAGGCACAGCGCTTTGAACTGGATTCGCTGTCTGACCGGGAGCCAATGTAAGGCCATGATGGTACCAGACACTGAGCAATGTCTAGGGAGGCCCACTATGGCCCGTGCCGCGGCATTTTGTACCCTTTGGAGCCTAGAGGCCTCCGCTTGATTCACCCCTAACAGCAGTGAACTGCCGTAGTCCAGCCGAGATAGTATAGAGGCCTGGACCACAAGCTGTCTGGTAGGGGGATCAAAGTACTTTAAAACCGGCCTTATTCCCCGCAGAATGCCATAGCACGTGGCAGCCACCTTCTTGGTGTGGTCCCTGAAAGTGAGCGCAGAGTCCAACCAGATGCCTAAATTTCTCACTCCAGAAGCTGGAATGGGAGTGACACCCAACTCTGATGGCCACCACTGGTTACCCCATAGCTCAGCGTGCTTCCCTAGTACCAACACCTCTGTTTTGGTGGCATTCAACTGAAGGCAGTTGGTGCGAAGCCAGCTTGCTACTGCCATCAGACCCGCTCGGAATCTGGGGGCCTCCACCTCAGGGTCTCCACTAAGTGTCACCGCTAGCTGTGTGTCGTCCGCATATGAGGCCATCGTAAGACCCCACTGTTTGACGACACCAGCCAGCGGTTTCACATAGAGGTTGAACATAGTAGGGCTCAACGAGGATCCCTGTGGTACCCCCAGCTCCAGGGGATAAGTGGCGGATTGGCCAGGTGGTATAGCCACTTTAAAGGATCGATCCGATAAAAAAGACCGAAACCACTGGAGAGCGAGATCAGTCACTCCCGCCTCCTGTAAGCGTTGGATCAGTATATGGTGGGACACAGTATCGAAGGCAGCGCTTAGATCTAATAGTGAAAGCGCTGCAGTACGACCTGAGTCCAGTACCTGGCGAAGATGTTCCGTGATGTAGAGTAATGCCGTCTCGGTACTGTGTCCCGACCGGAAGCCGTTCTGACTGGGATCCAATATCTGGTTGCGAGCCAGATGCTCAGACAGAACAGAGTTGACGTGGGCTTCTGTTACTTTGGCAATCCAAGGCAACAGGGATATGGGTCGATAATTTTCTGGCAACCGGGGGTCAGAGTTGGCTTTTTTTAGTATAGGGGTAACCACTGCCTGTTTCCATGCCGTGGGTACCGTTCCGTTGGACAATGACATATTGATAAGATTCAATATGGGGTCACGGCACAGTGGGGAAAGTGTGTTGATAAAGGCTGGCTTTAACGGGTCCGAGGGAGAACCTGACTTGACCCTGAGGCTAAGCCTGTCAAAGGTCTCAATAGTCAGTTCAGGTAGCATAGCAAGGGTCTCATATCCCATCGTATCGGGGACAATAACCTCTCGGTTCTGGTGGAGTGTGTCAAAACCTTGGTAGATTTTTTTCACTTTCTCCACAAAAAAGGAGGCCAGCTTATCACAATGGGAGTCTGTGCAAATCACCTCTGAGGTGGATCTGTTTTTCATAAGGTCCTTCAGTACTTTAAAGATCAGTTTTGATGGGTTGGGGCTGGTAGCAAATTCTTGAGCGTAAAATGCGGCTTGTGTTCTGCAAATAGCTCTATGGTAGAACTTCAGCTCAGTAAAGTACCGAGTTTTCAGAGCAGGGTCATAGGATCTTCTCCATTCCCTCTCTGTTTTTCGGCAAGCTTTTTTCAGTTCTGCGAGTGACTCATTATACCAAGGACTAGGTGTTTTTGTCCGGCCTTTCGACCACCGTAGAGGTATGAGAGAGTCCAGGGCATCGGTGATCCAAGCGCAGAACTGTTGGTAACCTTGTTCCACATTAATAAAGGTGCTCAGAGGTTTCTGTTCCAGTATGCTATAAAACTCTTCAAGCCTAAGCTTGTGCCAAAGCCTTTTTAGAATAGGTCTGTCCACAGCTATAAAAGGCTTATCGTGGACCGGACAAAAGGCTTCTACCAGCAGATGATCAGTCCACCCCATCAGCCTCGGATCTGACAACCTCACCCCATCAAGTGTGGAAAAGAAGGGGTCCAAAATATGGCCCCCTGAGTGGGTTGGAAGGGTGACGAGCTGAGTGAGTTGAAGAGCTTCAAGGTTCGCCAGCAGAGTGCTCACAGTAGTGGATGACCCATTATCAAAATGGATGTTGAGGTCCCCCACGATGTTGAAATTGGCACAACCGAGTGCTATAGGACTGACCATATCGGCCAGTGCGGACCTGAAGACAGAATCATTGCCGGGAGGACGGTAAATGAGCATACCACTGAAAGTGAATTGATGGGGAAAAAGCGACTTTGAAAATAGCACTTTCACATGCAGGTAGTCCCGACGGTTTCCATTCAGCTGGAAAACAGGATTTGACTGCCATAGCAATACCACCTCCTCTTGTGGTCCTATTGGAAGTGAAGACGGTATAGTTCTGAGGGAATGCAAGATTCAATATGGCAGAATCCGAATCCTGAAGCCAGGTTTCTGTCATTAGAAAGACATCGGGGTCCTCTTTCTCAAGCAAATCATAAATGGACAGGTGGTGTTTTACCAGCGATCTAATGTTTAGACACCAAATACGAAGATCTCGAGATGCAACACACGTTCGCGTAACAGGAATAGCATCTTCCAAGGAACGGATTTTAGTAGGGCTCTTAAGTGACCAGCCTTTGCAGGCACAGCTGTAAGGGCCGACTAAAGGGTCCACAGGCTTACAGACACATCCTCTGGACATTTGCCCTATGTCCAGCAGCTCGGACCGTGTGTAAGACAACATACCTGCCAGAAGCGGCGAAGCAACACCGCGACAAAAAACAGAGCCTGCCCCGCCTCGCGCTGCCTCGACGCGGACGAGCGCAGACGGGCAGGACTCTGGCACGACTCCGGCTAAGCGACGGCGTCCTCACCTGCGCGTCCCGCTGCGCGGGAGAGGGGAGCATTAAGTAGGCTCACCAATCCTAGCGCGAGCGCGAGGACGCTCCAAGATGGCGCCCGAAGCTACATTTACAGCCCTACCCAAAATGGCGCCCACAGTGAACCACCCCCGGGATCCAGGCCCGCCAAAACGGCGGTGAGGGAGCCAATTATATGCGGAATGAGGAAGGGGGCAAGACCCTGCTAAAAACAGGGGAGAAGTGCAGCAAAGTAAAATAAAACAAATTCACAAAATCAGGAGTTTTAAAAAGCGAAGCGCCAGCAGCAGCGCCAACAACAGCGAGTGCGCAATAGAATAAGCGTCTGTCAGTGCTGCTCAAAGGGTGTTTTCTAGATAAGAGGAGCCCGTGTCTTGTGTTCTGTGGTATTCTGCCACCACTGACCTGGCACTGTCAGACTGTTCATCCATTGGGACAGGGCTTTAAGTGGGATGAAAAAACTGGCGGGTCTCGCAAAGGGGCGTGGCAGATGTAATTGAGGGCGTGGCTTAAACACATGCAAGCTAAAAATCTGTGCTTAGCATAGTGTGCCGCCCGATTGGTATTTTGCTGCTTCTGTCATTGCATTCAGGTATATAACACAGCAAGTAAGATTACACCTACAATAAGTCAGGACTATTGGCTTTGTTAATGGTAAGGATGAACGTGCGTGTCCTTTTTCAAATAGCTGGTTTCCTCCTTAGTCTTTTCTCTCTCCAGGGGTGCTGGTTTTTTGCACAACTTCTTTTTTAACAATGTTGGTGTTTATCAAAATATGAGTTCCAATACCTCGATTGACAATCGAAGCATTTCTTCCTGCAGAGCAGTTCTCGTATGGTTTTCATATAAAGCGCTTTAGTACCCTTGAGCCAAGTTTGCGCTATATAAGCTGCAACAACAAAAAAACAGCATAACACGACCTTGGTGTGCCCCGGGTGGGGCATTTGTCGTTTTGTGCAGCAGCAGCAGCACATAAGCTTCGTTGTTTCCTAGGATGCATAAGTATACAAGCCATGTAGGACAGAAGCCTTCCCTCGGAGAGGACAACGAGAGTTAATGTCATTTGTAGTGAACACTGTAATAATGTGCTATGCCTTAAAAAGTGCCTTGCTGTTCTGCACAATTTTTTCTTCAAACAGCAGGATCAGAGGAGACATCCCAGCGAAAACAGGAGTCACACAAGGGAGAGGTTTCTGCCTAGGGTGACCAACTGGCATGGGTGCAAATTCAGGACGGTAAGTGTAAAAATTCAGGACAAAGGGTCAAAATTCAGGACAGGAGGTCAAAATTCAGGACAAAACTTCGGGACAAAAGGTACGTTTTATAAATATGTCAGAGGAGGTCGCGCAATAGTATAAAAGTAAGTAAATAGACAGCCACTTAACTACAAGTCAAAATAAGTTTATATTAGGTTGAGACAATCGTGTGCTTCACGGCTTTTCAGTATGCCCGCAGCTTGCCACCTTAGACGATTCAAAACTCGCATCTCGCTCCAGCAGGTATTAGCCACCAGACAATGGTGAACCACACCTGAATACAAGTGGGGCTGCTTTTGTTGTTGATTGAAAACTACTGGATATACCAGGAACTTTGCAGTGCCAGCCCCCAGCAACAACCCCCCCCCCCCCTGCTTCCAGCCTCCCAGGGAAACACCCGATGCCCGGTCCGGCCAGTCCAGCCTTGCTACCACCCTCCAATGATGCCCCTCATCTTCACATAGACCGTCTCTCATGTGTATTTAATTTCTTTTATAGTGCTACTCATCCAAAGTATGTAGGGTAGGGTGTCGGAGTGCGTTACATGACACACACATCATATTGAGACAATGCCTCATATAAAGGTGAAATGCAATATATAGGCAATATTACGGAAGATAATGGGTGCTACAAGGTGTAATCATTCTTTTATCTATCATTCAGTCTTTCAGCATTCATTCTGTCCTTCCATCTGTCTGCCCATCTATATCCAGACATATTCAACCATTTGCAAACCTATCCACCATGTATCCTTCCATTCATCATTTCACTGATCTATCCCTCCATACACTCTTTCACTCATAAATCCATTATTCATCCATTCACCCTTACCCCATCCATCCGTGCACACATCCATCTACTCTTCCACCCATTCATCTATTCACTCATCCATCCAGCCATTTACCCTTTCACCCATCCAGCCATCCTTTCACTTACTTATCCATCCAACCAGTCACTTATCCTTCCACCCATTCACCCTTTCAGTAATTCATCCTCCCTTTCTCTCTCCATACCCCTTTCACTTATACATCCATCCTTCCTTCCACCCACCCACCCATTTACTCATCCATTCATAAATCCATCCATCCTTTCACTCATCCATCCATCTGTTCTCTCATCCATCCACCCTTTCACTTCTTCACTTATCTGTCCATCCTTTTGTACATCACACCCTTTCACTCACTCATCAATCCTTACATCCACCCTTTCACTCATCCATCCATTTACCCTTTAACTTATCAATTCATCAATCTATCTGTCCTTTCACTCATCCATCCACCAATTCACTTGCCCATCATCTACCCTTCCAGTCATCCATCCATCCTTTCACTCACCCATCTACCCTTCCACCCATCCATCTACCCTTCCACCCATACATCCATCTATGTACCTTTTCTCTCATCCATCTTTCCACTCACTCATCCATCCTTTCTTTCATTATCTATCCATTCACCCTTGTATTCCTCCATTCATCCTTTCACTGATTCATCCAGCCATTCACATATTTCTTCACTTATTTACTCACCCACCTTTTCACATTTTTATCTGAGCCTTTGTCTGCAGAATTGCAGACAGAAGAGGCCCATCAAGAACTTCACCTCGCTGTAGTTCCTAAAGCAAGGGGTGGGTGGGAGGAGGGTTCACTATGCCCCTGTACATAGGCAATCCAGAAACTTAGAACTCATGAGTTATACATGATGCACAGTGCCAGGACGTGAGGTGACTGTGACATGGTGTTGTTTCCAGGGCTTTAAGTGGAGTAAAAAATCTGGGGGGTCTCTTCAAAAGGGGTGTTTGATGTAATTAAGGGCGTGGCTTAAAACACCTAGGGTAAAAATCTGTGCTTGGCGTAGTGGTCCGCCCAACTGGTATTATGTTGTTTCTGTCATTGCATCCAGATATATAATACAGCAAGTATCATTACACTAACAACAAGCCAGGACTATTGGCTTTGTCAATGGTTGTTAGTTGCTTAAAATAAAAAAGCAGCAACCATGGCTTTGTTGAATATAATATTGAAAATGCGTCAGTTCTAAAATGATGAGGCAGTGAAAGAACTATAACCCGTTCTGTTTTTACTCGTTTCACAGGCTTCTTTATTTAAACGGTATTCTCTCGTTGCAGCATGGGCATTTTAACTTTTATCCATCTAACAGAATGCCCTGCTGTACACTGAGGCAGGAGGAGGCCACTACACGCTTTAACAGCCCAGACCGCCCTATTGTCATTCTGTATGTGGCAATTAGCCTGCATACAGAATGACAATGGGCAGGGTGGGGCTGCTCTTGTGCTCGAGGAGGCGTGCGAGGCGGGCCCATCAGGGTGCTAAGGGTTCTCGCAGTGGAGCAGTGCTACTCCCTGTAATGGCCATAATTACGGACAAAAGGCGTTCGTAAAAAGGATCCTTATGGACAATGGACGTGAGGTCCAAATTACGGACAGTCCGTGAAATTTACAGACGGTTGGTCACCCTATTTCTGCCAGAGGGTGCGGGCAAAAATGGAGAGCCCGATAGGGACCTGTCTCAGTACTTGCTTTTTAGAACTACCGGTGCTCAGCCCCAGCAGGACCCAGCCCACTTAAAGCCCTGCACTGGGAAGAGCACCTTGGAAATTAACCCCGCTATGCATTGGTCATTCTCTGGTTCTGTCTGAGTCGCAGCGGTTCAAGTAGTAGCCGTCAATTCTGAGGTTTGCCTCCTGTGAAACAGTTGGCTTCTCCAGCCAGGGATGCACTTGACGTGCTACTTACGTGCATATTCATGTATTTATTTATTAGGTACTTTAAGGGTATCGGAGCACTTTAAACATGATTCAGAAAGCATAAGTACATGTTACAGTAGAATCCATGGATAAAAAAAATCCCAAACTAGACTGGTAGAAAAGGATTGTACTCTTCACCTGTATAGTTGTAATTTGTACTAGATTGGATCAAAAAATATTCAGAGATCACATAAACGCAGCTATTTAAAAACTTTTGAAAATCAGAAGATGAAGATGGTGTAAGGAATGTACCTACCTGGAAATTTCTGGTGAACAGGAGACTTCAGAAGCCTTTTTCGAAAGGAGCAATGCATAAGCACTTTGCCACATGGAGGGAATTTTCCAGAGGGGGCAAGTGGGTTAAATTCAGCTTTGATTATGAAAAATATTTATGACCTTTTAATATGAAGGTTTTTCTTTTTTTAAAAGAAAGGATATACACAAAGTACTCCAATAGCATGACTTATATTATGTTTACTTTGTTTTGGAGGTTCCTATGAAGAACAAGCAGGGACGGTTTCGCAGCTGCAACATCCTGCGAATCTGGGTAACTCACTTATCTTTCGGTGCATAAAAGCAAATCTACCATCCACTTGTTATTTGATGTGCTATTTACAGGCTATATTATACCCTCATAAATGGAGCATAGGAGGGGCACCAGGGGCCTCCAAGTAGAGAGTAATCTGCATTCTCCTTTTCTATAAATGCTCTCACTTTAAAATCAGCTGATAACATAACACCGAGCTCTCTGGAACAGGGTCGTAGAAGACACTAAATTTCTGTGGGTGGGGGGGACAAGGATAACCTTTTTGACTTTCCAGTGACCTTGTACAAATCGCCCATTGTCTGAGAGCCGTACTCTCTGTTAAACAAATACAATTGTATTGTTCTGTAGTGAAACATTGATAAAGGCAGGCATGTTGTCACAGTTTGCAAGTATGCTTTAATTGTTATTTACATTCACAAAGTAATTAGACCAAATGTGAAAAAACATGTTTTTGAATCTTACATCGTCATGCACCAAGCAAACAAAGGTGAGACGAAAAAATTGAAGAATCAACTGAATGCTCTTCACGACATTCCTAAACCTCAAAATGCAATTGGACTAATATTGGAGTGTGTTGGAGACAAACAGCAGGCACACAGAGCTGTAAGAGCAGATAAATGTCCACTTTGTAAAAGTGGCATGTCTAAAATAGTAATATGAAATCCAGCCTTACCAGTAAAGAGGATTTATGATTGATGTTCCGAAGATGTTAAACATGACACAGCTATTTCTTTCTAACCAGGAATTACAGCTTAAAAAAATGTATTGATAAATTCCCAACGTTAATCTATGAGAGTAGGCCTCACAGTAGTGAAAAACGAATGTAGGTGTTTTTCAGTACAAGGACATTCAAAACTTAAAAGTACATGTCCTACCTTTTAGTAACATAACACCCTGTCCTATGGGCTACCTAGGGTCTACTTTAGCGGTGACTTATGTTTAACAAGAGAGAAGTTTAAGGGTTGGCAAGGGTTTTTCAAAACCAAGTTGGCATGGCAGTAAAATTGCACACAAAGGCTCTGCAGTGGCAAGCATAAAGGGCTACTTGTGTGATTGGCACAATCGTAGATGCAGACCCACTAGTAGTAATTTAATTTACAGGCCCTGGTATATGGTACACCACTGTACAAAATACTTACAAGACAATTAAATATGCCCGTTGAGTATACACCAATACTACCATGTTTAGGGTAGAAGTGCATGCACTTTAGCACTGGTGAGCAGTGGTAAAGTACCCAGATTCCTAAGGTCAACAAAAAGAATCAGCAAAATGAGGAGGTAAGTAGGCAAAATGTTTGGGGGAAGTCCACCCTAAGCTGGCAGGTCTAATAGTATGGTATAGGATTCTGTGTGTTTGTTTGAGTATTGAAGTCAGTCGGATCTCTTTTGGAAACCCCTGGTTAGGCAGGGCATAAGAAGGAGAGCTAGAATAGTTTCTCAAACACACAAAGTTTATCGCCTGCATTCCCCTTAATGCATCACAAAGTATACAACACAATACATAAACTTTTGTTGTCCAATCTATGAGATACCTGTTTGGTGCTCACTTCATTGTTCAGACAGACAATAAGCCCATCTTATGGCTTAAGCAGATGAAGGGTGAAAACCCCAGACTTTTGAGGTGGTCCATTTCAATAGACCTGGGAGTAACCATGCCAATGCAGATGGACTTTCCGGATATTTCCCCTTAGAAAATGTAGTCTCAACTGGACAATGGTTAGCCTCATGTCCTTACCTTGAGGGGGAGAAGGGTTGTGTAGGAAAGTAGAATCTGCTTTCATGGTAACACCCACTTTTTGCCTGGTGTCAGTGTGTTGTGACTGTAGTCTGCTGGGATCCTCCTAATCAGGACCCAAGCAACTGTGATCCCTCCTCTTAATTGGCTCTGGTAAGTACTTTGGTACATTCACAATTGCCATTGGCAGTAGCATGTATTGTACCACCCATGGGAGTTCACTTAAACGCTGACTACAGGCCTGCCACTGCAGCCTGCATGAGATGGTGCTTGCACCTCTCACGACAGATACAAGTTTTCTTATATCTGAGGTCACTCCACTTAAAACCTATAAGTCACTCCTGTGGTAGGCATGGTGGTTGGTTACAAGTGGGAGGGTGTCCCCGCATGAGCAGGACACCCCTACAAACCACGGAGTCTGTTCGTCAGGCTTTGTAAGTGCGGTCATTCTAAGGTATATACTGGAGACATCGGTCATTATGAGATATCTAACTATATAATGGCTGCACTGAACCTGTTCAGGTTTGGTATCTAACATTTTGGAATCATACCCCAACTTTGATTCCAGTGCTGGAAGTCTGAACCCATGTACTGAGGGGCTCCTTAGCAGACTCCCCTGTACTCCTGGTAACAACCTTTCAGGGTCTGCCAGCAAGCCAGTGCTGCTGCCAACCACAGACACGATTCTGCCCTCCTGCTGCTGAGCTGTGCTTGAGCAGGGGAAGGTAGAACAATGTTTCCTGTAACAGGGAGGTGTGACCACCTCCCAGACAGCACTTAGTGAAGTGGGCTGGGGTGGGGGCACTTTCCAGCAGCACCAGAATGCTTTCAAGGGCAAATTGGGTGCCCTCCTTGCATACTCCAGTTTGAGACCATTCAGAAATCTTTGGTTCCCATTCTGGTGCAAATCCTGACAAAGGAGCATCCTTTCCCTTTGTCCAGCCCCTCCTCTGGGAGGGAACCCCGAGTTTTTCCAACCCTTTCACAAGGGTACCTAAGGGCTCCCGTGTGGGTGGGTCCTCAAATTCGTCGTGGAACAAGACTCCCCTCTGAAACCAAGACACTCTTCGACTGTCTGGACACTTGGACTTTGTCTGACTTCGACTGGAACTGAGATAGCATCGAGGAAGACTGATGCTGCTCCTGGTCTTGCTGTTCTTCAAGTCATCTGTGTCATCTGAGTTTGCTTCATCCAGGTTCTCCAGATGGCCTGTGGGCATCAAGGACATCTGAAGTAATCTCCGTTGGAGAGAAGGAGTCACTCCTCTGCATCTGCAGGCACCGCAGCAAAACTTACCAGTCTGCAGCTCCTGTCGTCCTACGGACTTCCTGAAGCCCAGCAAGTGGTGGTTCTGCAGCTCCCTGGAGGCCTAACCTGTCTTCTCTGCAATTTCACACTATCCCTCATCGAAGACGCTGGGACCAAACCCCTATGCACCGCATTGACTGTTCGTTGCCAAGGCTTGTTGGTTCTGCACTCCAGAGATCTTCAGGCTACTAGAAGCTCCAGCTTCTAGCACCTCATTCCTCAAAGATCAGCATCCTCTGCACCGTGGGTCACCATCTTTAGTGAGCTGCCTGAGGTCCTCTTGCAACTCCTGGGCCTTCGGTCTATGGGTCCTCTGAAGGGTCTTACTTTGCTTAAGTGGGCACCCCTGCTTGCTTGGGGCCTGCTCTGACTCTCCTGCACTTGGTGAGTCCCTTGGACCGTGTTGGTCCCAATTAATGCTTATTTTTGCTTTCCACACCAGTTGCAGCTACCAAGGCTTGTTGGTGCTCCTGCCAGACACCAACCACCTGAAAACCAACACCTGATATGGGATAGCTCATGCAAGGCTCCTGGTCTTTCTCATCATTGCCTGATCCTCACAGCTGCAGCGACAAGGTCACCATCTTCACTCTTGAACCTCCCGGCATCAGTGGGCATTGTGCTTCTGTGCCTCTTGGTCACTTCAGAGTGGCAAAGACTCTGTCCCCTCTGCTTGCAGGTTCTCTTCAACAAGATCCCACTCTTGGATTCCACTGGACTCCTTCACAGGCTTCTCCAGAGGCATCTTCTTCGAAGTTCTCCATTGTTGTTTATAGCAGGTTCTGACGTCACTTCACCCCATGCACCTGGCTTCTCTGGTGCAGGTAACCTGCTACATGGGGCATCCATGTGTGGGGTGGCTCTCCAACCTCCAGTCTTCCAAAGGGTTTCTTCGGGATCCTATGGGAAGGGTCCTTCTTCTTTAAAACTGCAACTGGGACTTCTCCATTGACTTCCATTGGGCACGAAGGCTGTGTTTCCACTCTGCACACAGCCTCCGTGGGGTTCCTAGGTACTTACTTTGGGTGGTTCCTTGTGTCCCCAGCTCCTTTGAGTCTTCTGGTCCAAGTCCCATTCTCCTTTGCAGTTTGTATTCCACTTTCTTAGTATATTGTTTGGTCTCGCCCTGAAGACCGGTGTATGTTTGTGCTACAAGTATTCTTGTGTGTATTGTTGATATCTCCGGGTTAGAGATATACCAAAATGTTAGTAATTGTGTTGCATAATAAATAGACTTATTTTTACAAACACTGTGTGGTTCTTTTTCATCTAATCTACACTATCAATCACGTGGTTAAATAAGCTGCTTTACTCTCCTTCAAGATAAGCCTGAAAGCTGCTCTCCACGGCAACCACTTTGAGAGCTTTCCATGGTTATCCAATACTACTAAAATCACCATAAGGGGTGCCTGGATTAGTGCAAGGTGCATCACTCCTTAGAGTGTGCACCATATACTAAGCCAGCCTCCTACAGCCACCAACACCAGTTTTCCATTATACTTCTCCCACCAGGGCACACATGCTAAAAAAAAAAAAGAAGTGGGGCACTAACCAAGTTAGTCAGTATGTAAATGACATCACAGCACGTAACATCGCACGTGACCTCACAGGAAGTTATATCACAAAAAATGACATCAGATTAAGACCTCACAGATGTTAAGCAGGTCTATCATGAGCACATTTCACCGCATTACAATATTTAACAAATTAGATTTTGCATTGGAGTTGTGCCAAAAAAGTGATGCAACTCCGGCGCAAGATATAGGTCTCCACTCACACATTTATTCATAAAAACTCTGCCAGGAAGAAATTGGCAACAAGGAGAAATGTGCGAGTATATCCATTCTGCTTAATTGGTTGCAGTGTCTGCATTTTAAAATATCTTATGGGGTTAAGGCATCTGCTGCATAGATCTTTATGTACCCAGTGAATCTCAGGAAATAATAATAATGGTGAGATAACTCTGGTAGTTAATGCACTTGCTGGAAAGACAGGTATATTGTCTAGTACCAGTTTTGAATCAAAGTAGCATAGAGCGTTAATATGTCTCACGCATAGCACATCATGTGATACACAGGGGACAGATGTTGATTTTATGTAGATGGGTAAGTGGGTTACTGCATTTAAGACAGAGATCCTTTAGTTACTTGATGTTCATAAATTGTATTCCTTCTAATATAGCACCATGAACTATAATGGAAAGGACATGTGACTCTTACACCTTGTAACACTCACTATCTTATGTATCACATCCTGTAAATTGATCTATACATACGATTTACTGTCAATGTATAATGTGTACGTGTGATGTATAGCGCTCTGACACCCTGAATTGGGTTGAGTAGCGCTATAAAAGAAATAAAACATAATAGTGGTATTTAAATTATTAGTGTAAACTTTAGGACAGACCTACACATCTGACACAATGTACCACGCAAAATGTGTGCTTAGACTATGTCTGAGCTAATTGTTTCCATGTTCAAGGGTGAAGTTCACCTGTTCACAATAAACATTTTAACAAAACATTAGGCTTTGAGTGGCTGAATTGTGCAGTGTGAAACAAATAAGGTAGGGTCAGGGCTCTTAAATAAAGTAAGAGAAATATTTAAAAACTGACCTATGTTGTCTGTGAGAACAAAAACGCAAGAGAAGATTCAGCACCAATATTTTAAAAAATATGTATATTTTCCCAGCACATTTTTGCATCTAAATTTGGATACAGAGATATAGGAAGGCTGAGTGCTGTGTGGAATGTTGTAAAAATATTTTTCTACTTAAATATATATTTTGAAAATTATTAAGATTGATTAATCGCTGTGAAATTATTTTATTGTGAAATACTACGGTAATTAAAGTCTTGAGTAATAGTCACTCGGGCGTATAGGTCGCTTTGGACCAGGACGACATAGTTAGAAATACTATACCGGTAAATGCAGACAGCTGGGCTGTCTGGTAGGCTGCAACCTAAACGAGCATTGAAAATGCAATAGGTCTTGCATTTGTTTGAGTTAGAGCTATTGGCATTGTAAATGGCAATGCCTTTTCCCTGTGTAATGAAGTGTATGTATATGTTGTGTAGTAGAATTATGTGGGTTGTCTTGTATTAGTTGTGTTATTGTGTAGTGTGAAAATGTGTGGTGTGGAGTGGGTTTGTGTAGTGGAATTTTGTAGTATGGTGTGCTGTGGAATTATGTGGATAGTTATGTGGTATTGAGTATTGGAATTATGTGGAGTGGGATTGTGTGTTATGGAGTGTAATTTTGTGGAATGGTATTTTGTTTTGTGGACTGGTATGCAATGAAGGTTCTTTATGTGGTGTGCTGTTGAATTGTGTAGCATGATGTGGAATTTTGTGATATGGATTGGATGTATGTGGTGGGTGGTGTAATTGTTGTGTTGATTTTATTTATGTGCTTTGTTGTTGAATTATGTGATGTGGATTGGAAATGTGTGGATTTGAATTGTGTGGTGTTGAACTGTGTGGATAGCTTTGCATTTTTGGCGATGAAAAAAAACCAAATAGGTAGGAGCTTTGCTTTAGATCTGTTTCTTTCGGTGTTAAAAAGAATGAAAAACTGATGTTTGGACACATAAATGGAGACCTTGTGTGGCTCCATGTTATTATGTTTATGTGCAGAATAGACGAGTGATAGAGGCAAAAAGTGCCACCTACCAGAGGAGATGGTACCCACTGTTTTCCCTTTATTGTGCGCCTGCGTGGTGCAAAACGGCTAGGAGCATGCCATTTTTTTTTTTTGCATACGTATGCAGTTACGTGCATCTTTAATACAAAGCTGTTTGCCTAAGGTTACCGTATATTTCTATGTCATCTGGAAATGAAGTTTCTAGCCTTGTTCTTTAGAAACTGGTGCATTTTGGTAGTTGTAGTTATGGTTGCTTTCACTGAACAACGTACCTAGGAATTAAACATATGAAAAAAAGTTCCCTTTGTGCACACAATTTCACAACATACATTCTTTGCTTTGAAAATAGCTTTAAATTGGTGGTGTTCAAGTTGTCCAGTGTAATGTTAATATATCAACACCAGAAAGATGATAGGCTGTGTTGGCTTTAATAGAATTACATCAGCGATAAACAAAGGCCTCAAGCCCTGATGAACAGCATTGGCCATTAATGGATTTTAAAGCAAACATTTGGAGAATATATGGCTTGATTCTGGTGAATTTGTAATACTATCTGCTTTAGGATTCAATTGAGGCAGCGACGCAAACATCACTATCTCCTCTGCTTAGCATGTTCCTAGCATGACTTCTGAAGCCCTACACGTGTGACAATTCAGATTATTTCAGGCACCCAAAGAATGACTTGGGTTACAGGAAAGAGGCATTTTAATGTATATTAAATTAATAATTAACTGTTGCTTTGGTCATCTCCAAATTGGCCAGACAGCACCACCTTGTGGCAGGCTGTCACAAGAGCCGGTGTTGATAATTAAGTGCTGGAGCCGAGCTCCGGAAACCACAGACTCAAATTAAGCACTGTCCGTAGGTAGTTTTAGGGTTTACATGTATTTAAAAAAACAGAAAGAAACAGATACACATTGCGCAATTACATGAAAACGAAAAAGCTACTACCTAATATGACAACAAAAAGGGCGGCCCTCTCAACTGTCCTTCACCTATAGTCAACAACAAATTCCCCCTTTATACCGCAGACTCCTCAATCACCCTCTTTGTGTTGCAGTTTTATGAGAGAATGAAGAGTTTTATCCAGAATTATAAGATATTACGCTGAGGTAGAGACCAACGTGTGCTGCTGTAGTATTTGAGGTTTAATTAGCCATGTTCATCATTTTATTTGTCAACCTAACCCCAGTCGATGATTCTATTCTACCATATTACCCGCTCACCTTATGGTCGTAGACAAATGCTGCAAGCTGAATGAAGGGAGCGCTAGGATCTGCTTGGGCAGTGAAAGAATGTTTTAATAAAAACAAAAAGTAAACAGACCCACTCCTGCTCTTCTCGTCACCCTGCTACCAGAAGGTCTTCAGCCAGGACTACGCGCAATGTGGGCAGAAAACATTACTGTGGAGAGCTATGCAAAAACCAAGCATTTGAAGGGAGGTGTGTTTACAGGCAGGCTGTGGAAAATGGTTTGCTACAGGAGCACGGCTGACACATTACTGTGATAGAGCCAGCTTCAGCTCGGAGTGTGGCTCGAGACATTACAACACACACAGCTGTGCGCGCATTCAGTGCTTCCCAGTTGCAGAAGTTAGAGTGCACAGGTTAAAGGTTTGCAAAATCGTGGACTAAAATGTTCAGAGGCAGCGGCGTTTGAGAATCCTGCACTGTGCGCGTTCAAAACCCTGACGCAGGCGTATGGTATAGGGAGATCCCGGAAGGGTTTTGTCAAAGATACTTTGCTTGTCTCAGACATAATATATGTCCCTCGGTGACTGTATGCGTACTTCCGTGTCCTCACCTAATGCTGCTGAGTTTTCTTGGTCCATGTTGTTGTGTGCAGTGTTCACCCATTCTTTGCTTTTTAGCCAACAGAAAAAAACAATAAAATGTGGCAGCCCACAACATAAACAAAGTACCCGGGGAACATCGGGTTAAATCCACAGTGCGTACTCCCGCAGATGGCTAGTGTCATTGGCAGCACGGGGAGGTGGAACAGTATCTGGCTCCCCTGCTTGACTGAAGACTGCTAATTGATTATGAGGGAGGAGCAGAGAAAAGACACAATGAAAGCAAATCCAACACGGCACTCGTAAAAGGGGCGCAACGCTGATAAGGTATGTCCACAATTATGAACAAGCAACGTAGCGGGAGCCACAGTGGGGGAGGCAGCAGTAACACAACTGTGGCATTAGGAGGAGCTGGGAGGAAGAATACTTGATCTGAATGTAAGCAGCTAGGGTGATGAAGCTGCACACAGACAAACGGTAGCAAAGTAGGAAACCAAGAAAAAGAAAACCCAAAGAACTGATAAAGAACCCTGGTGGTATGAGACAATATTAAGTCCCTGCTCTGTGGGAGGAACAAAAGAGAGAAATTGGCGACAAATAGGCACTACTGACCACTAGCAATGTGGGATTTTTAAAGGACACTGACCTAGACAAACGAAAAGCAATGCCAAGAAAGGGGATGTACTTGAGGCCTACAGACTGATTACAGCAGGTCTCGAAGAGACAGCTGCACTGTTTAGCTTGACCTGAAAAGGAATAGATCTGCAAAATTTTTGTGGAGATTCGTCAAGTGGAGGCAAAGTTAATAGGAAGCAAAAATCCAATTCCTAACTATAACTGCTGAAGATATATATGCACCACCGAAATAGTTAGGCCAATGTGTTCCTGCCCATCCTAGAAGCCCATAGTGCTCTGGGGCATTCCTCAGAGCAAGGGACTTCTAAATTCTATTTTCCTCGATTCTTAGTGAGGTGGAAAAAAAATTGAGAAATTAATAGGAAAATACTGTTGTGCTCAGGTGAGGCCTAACTGACGTTCAGAATAAGAGCAACCTATTAAAAAATGAGAATTTTCTTAAAGGTTTTATGTTATGCATACAGAAAGCCTTCCCTACTTAAATAGACAGAAAGTAACGTGGGATGCAAGTGACACTACATGGCAAGCCACAGCACTCAAAGCACACATGATAGGTGAATAAACCATGCAAGGTCTACGCACATGTGTCATGCCCAGTAGTGAAAAAAATATATAGTACAATTGTTGTAGACATCACTGTAGTATATCTACTCATTGGCTCTCTTACCCTAGATTATAGGGGATTTCAGCTTCCTAGTCAGACTGGGGGACGGTGTCCTTTGTAGTCACACACTAGTGAGATCCAAGTTAAAAAGGTTACAAAAAATGAGCACACTCTCTTCAGATAGTTCGGGCCCTACTCAACAGGAGTTGAGGTGTATGGTAATAGCCTATCTCTGCTCATAAGACAGACAAAAAGGGGAGAAACATCAAAACTAAGAGGATATGACAGCAGGGGAAGAGTGATAGTTTTTTCTGCCATAGCGACACTCTGTTTGCACCATGGAGTAATGGAGTCACTTGGAATTTTTCGTGGTCACCCACCCGAAAAAGGACAAATATGTAGTAGTGCGTGGGTGGATCAACTACCCGCATGTGTGTACCTTAAGTGATATAAAGGGATATCGCCAAAAAAGGAATAACCAACCAACTTTATTAAAACCAGCAGAAAGGCCAAGGATCCATCCAAAACACACCAGGTGTAACATAAGGTCATCGATGTATTAAAAAAACTCATCAGATTCTCTGGTAGAGGAATGCATAGGAGTTATGCTACTCGCACCCTTAAGTATGTTAATAAAATGCATGACACTGCCTAATTGGGACATGATAATTGGCCACTCGGAAAACAAATAATCTCCATTTTTATAACGACGATTGGCTTTCATTCACGTTGGGCTTCATGTGTTGTACAATCACATTAAAAGTAGCAAGGAAGCCCAAAAAATAAAATAGACTGCATATGTAAGTTTCATAATTACTACATGAACAACTAAAAGACTCGTCTATGGTCACATGATTATATGAACCAATAAACAAATACATAGCAATTGCAATAGAAAAAAAGAAAGAAATCAGATTAAATCTAATTGCCACTCAGTAGTTATAGTTAGTATTCCCAGAGATAGGAATTTTTCAGATTTTAGGTCCATAATAACTTTCCACCGATTTGACGAATCACCACAAAACTTCTTAGACCTATAGCATTTTCTACATTTTGAGATGATGGAAATTTTGTGGTGAATGTTAGCGCGAAAATGGTTGACTGGATTTACATGACATTTGGCAGGATTGCACATTATGGTGAAGAGATTATGCTTTTTGGGTGCTGCACTTGAATAGGGTAAGTATGTTTTTTTAACCTATAAGGTATTTCAACCTAGAGAAATCTGCCACATCAGTACTTTAGCGGAACTTCACAAAATGTAGCTAGTGTTGTCTGGTTAGCAAGTTAGAAAGACTGTGTAACGAGGTGCGCTATTTATAATAATTTGAAGGTGGTGGATAAATTGTAAATGAAAGTTATTAGTATAACTTTAGACTTTTCAAAGTTTGTGTAGTTTAAGCTTGGTTTGTATCCTGAAAAAAAGTTTGCCTTGGTATAACTATGCTTTAACCTTTGTTTTTGTATTGATATAGTGTGTGCACGCCATTGTGCATTGAATTATATTTCCTGTTATTAGCAGATACATTCATATAATGAGAAAATGTATATTACACCACAAGAGACTTGTATATCAGACAACGTCATAGTTGTTGCTTTTATGTACATACAGGTGCATATATAGAAGAGTTTATACCTGGTCCTAAAACTCTGAGAAATTTCATACAAATTGTATACTTCTCCACAAGATAACTGTGCACATCAGACCATGTACATTTGCTCCTTCTGTGCATGTATAGGAATTTATATAGAGGGGTTCTCTGCAGCCAATACAAGCTTACCCATTGTCATGTGCATATGTGTGGGTATCAGTTGATTTTATATCAAAAAAATCTCCTTTCAACCTTTGTCCTATCCCCCTCTACTCTGACTCACCCAAACCTTTCTGACTACTTTGAACCCCCAAACATCCTTCTCAAACTCTCCCCTCCTTTTTAGGTCTCGCCTGGCGTAAGACTGCGCAGACATGCGCAGTCTTGCTGGCGAGATTTAACGTTTTGGTTATATTTCTCTAGTGGGCTTTAAGCCCCGCCCCTCTTTTCCATTGGTTGGCGTCACCGTTTATGCTAAACGGTGGCCAGCCATTGGAAAAGAGCGTCTCGTGACATACACTTTTCGCTTTTAGAGCCGTCCCAGTTGGACTGGCTCGGTTCCTTTACGTCTGTGGTAAAAGGTTTTCTTATCTTTATGGGGCCATGTGTTTCAAACACATGTCCCATAAAGACAAGAAAACCTTTCATGCGTGGCCTGCCGCTGCCAACAACCCTCCCCTGCGAGGCCTGCTTCCCCGCCTTACCCCGTAACCCGACCTTTTGCTGCCTATCCTTACGCCCTCCCCCAGCGCACCTCGGGGCTCCTTTGCCTCAGACCTTGTTTAAACGGCCACTACGTCAGTAAGCGGATAATTTGTCCCATAATATTCACCGTTTACCTCAAGTTGTGGCTGCAGTCCTGCGAGGGCCCCCTACAGTCATGCTACAGGGTGTCGCATGCGCGTGCATGGTTTCTGCAGACCGGAATTTGGTAGCGGCGCGCGGCATCCTCTTCCTGGACGGCTTGAGTAGGGAGAAAATGGCGGCCCCGCTGAGCGTCTCTTTGTCCGCTGCGGAGAGCAGAGTGAAGGAGCCGCAGCTGGGCCCAGAGGTGCCTTACATTAATGAGGTGAGGTGAGGGATGGTGCACAGGCAGTGGATTTGCAGAGAGGGGACCCCAAGACTGGGCGGTTGGAGGGCAGGTAGGCTGCACGGCCGGGGCACGATTTACGTTGTAGAGAGGACTGAGAACAAGGACAGGGTTACCATGTCGGGTTCTCTGCTGCAGGATGAGGTTCGGGTGTGCGACAGGCTGCCCAGTTCAGTGTTTGTGCTGCGGAGGCGCAGGTCTCTGCATTACTTCTATTTGGCATGTCGTTTTCAGTATGGATTCCCCATTGCCTCAAATATTTATCACCCCAGTTACAGCAATGCACTTCGCCCCCTTCGCATGTACAGCTCCATTAATATGCACCGCCCCTTCTCACAAATCTGCAGTATTACCTCACTCATACAGTAGTGCGTGCACTGCACCCCAAACATGGTTGCACTACTTCTTGAATGTACAGGGCCCTCAACCGCAGCGTCCCTTTTTCCCCTTAATAATCAATCCCTTGAAGACGTGCATGATCCCTTTAAGACGTGCACAACCTTGCACTGTGCTTGACATTGCCCTTCCCTCCTGTGTATTTTGCCTGTCAAGTAGGCATGATTCCAGTTTTGGTTGCATCGGCCTCTTTTCGCCGCCTTGGATTATTTTTCATATTTTTTTTATCTGCAGCTTGGATCCAGCACCTGCATGCTAATCTTGCTGAAAATAGTCGGTTCTGATGGGATACTTTTGAGTTTGGGATCGGGAGCCCCCCTCCCCTGAAAAGCTTTTGTTGCAGTACTACCCCAACCTTTGGGACGTATCCCAAGATTTCTGCATGCAATACGTAAAGCTTACTCTGCCACCTTGCCAAATGCGTGTTTCCGGGTAATTCCTTATTGCCGTACTTAACCATTGGAGGACTAATATAGTGCTGCAGACACCATTTTATCTGCCACACAACACTCTCACTATATATTTGATCATCCTTCTTTTTCTGCTTCTGAATGTCCTATGTCTTCCAGACCTTGCTGATAGTTCAGCAGTCCGAGTGTAATGTGTTTAAACTAAGAGACACTATGGTGTATGTTATGTCAATTATTTGCGTATAGCACTCTCTCACCAATGGATTCTTAACACTATTTACTGAGACATAAACAATTCAAGCCTATGAGCGTCAAAGAGAGTATTAAGTGAAATAACAGGCTTGGCTAAGTAGCCATTTTTAGATTTTTTGGGAAGGACTTTTGGTTGATTTAAGTTGTGGATTTTGGCCATTATAGAATTCCAGATGGCACAGGCTAATCTTCCACAGCTGCGTCCACCCTTTCTGGTTTTGTGTGTGAATCTTAAATTGCGTGTTCGTATGTACTTTTCCCTTTTTTCAGAAACAAATTGAGTTGCTCACCCTCCCAAACTTTAAACAAGCATTGGCATAGCCAATAGGTCTCGCCTTTGGGACCTTATAATATTTAGGTATGTAGCACATTATCTTGGGTGCCACAACATCTACTGTTACTTCACATGAGTGCGGTGTAAGCCCAGAGTGAATACAACATGCGCTGCATATGCTCTACCTATAAAAGCATTTGCAATGCAATAGGTCTCGCCTTAATGCGAGATTAAGCTATTGGCATTGTAAATGACAATGCCTTTTATTTATGTTTGAATAATGAAACCAAAATAAAAGGCATTGTTATTTGCAAATTCAATAGCTCAAACTCGCATAAATGCGAGACTTTTATTAAGTTAAAGCCATTTGCTTTGCTAATGGTATTATGTAGCAAAGCAAATGGCTTTAACTTAATAAAAGGCGAGGCCTATTGCATTTTCAATGCTTGTTTGTCACCCATCTCACAGGCACACCTGATCACCTCTTACAAAAACTATTCACTTCTTCCCCTTTCAAACCCATTCCCGTCATTCTATCCCTACTCTGGACACTGCTAAACCCATAAGAAATTAAGAGCTCAAACTTCACACGACTAATACACAAAGAAAAGAAAAACTAGCTAGCAACATCATGAGTCCTGGAGGAGCATGCTACTCACCACAAAGCGCTTCGATGCCTCGACGGGGTAGTAAGCGTTATATAAATATAATTTACAATTGGAATTTGGTCAAGATTTCCACCTTACTGCCACATAGGCAGCCCTCTATAGATCTAAATATACTTGCCTTCCAGCAAAAGGTTTTAATAAACATTTGAAACCTATACTCTGCGTGTCATGGAACTCGTATGCATCAAATAGAGATGGACTTTGCTAACCTCTGTGCCAAGATCTAGTTTGCAGTCACTGGCAATCTTTAACCTAGTTAGCCCCCGTCCCAGAAACTCGCCGTCACTGATGACGGGCCTCTGTTCATCAATCCTCTCCGTTTGTGTTCCTTTCCTCCTTGTCCTTTTCCAAACAGGGATTTCAGCTTCCTGGGCATTCCTTCTACACTTCATTTGAGACAGTCACCCGGACTGTCCCTTCTGAGTACTTTACCTCGTATACTACCGACCCCCGATCACCAAATGAAGGAAGCATGTCTTGTGGTTTGGTCACAGAATCTTACCTTGTAAATCTGTGATATATTTCTGTTACATTTGATCAAACATGTTCAGCTGGCAATTCTTCCACAGCGAAAGGCAGCACGAGATGCTGAGGGGGGTTGGGGGGGGGGCGGGGGGAGGCGGGGGGAGGGGTGTTCTTGCTCTCACCCGTTTCAGATGATGTATTGTATGGTGTGTGTCTGTGGGCCGTCAGCTTGCCATCTCCTGAGTTTGCATCCTGTGATAAATGAAGAGCGATCGGCCGCCAGCAGACTCATTTGCAGATATTGCAAATCTACAGAAAAACACACTCCAGGAACGAGGAGCTGTCACTCCAAGCCCATAACAGCTGCCACCCGATCTGGCTTTATTAAAGCGCCACGACCCCTCCGCCAGGCACCCGACGGCGGCGACAACCTCTGGGGATGCGTCTGTCTCCCCCAATTCCGAGGACGCTTTTTCGGTTGTTTGTCTTCGCGCATCTCTGTCATCTTTCAGCATTGATTTTGTTTAGTCTGGTAATATTTTCATGGTCTGATGTGCACCGTTATCTTGTGGAGCGGTGTGCAAAACCCAGCCTTTTGCTTCTATTTTAATTTATCTGCACGTTGAAGAAAAGTAGATTTCCAAAAGTAAACAGAGGAGTTTACAGATTTTCCTCAGTTGACAGTTTCTCTAATAGGTAAAACTAGTTTGAAAATAAACTCTGAAAACAAGCACCGACAAAACCAATTATTGTGTCTTTTGTTTAGTGAAAGGTTTTTGGTGACTCCTTGGGGTGGGGCTGATGGACGTTGTATGTCCAGCCCTGGGGCTGTTGTAGATATTGGCTTTCATCCTTTCATCAAATTTAGCTCATCCCCTGATAGCAGAAATGCGGACACACCCTTTGTGGCCCACCCTTTCCAACCCATCCTTCCATTACAATGTTTTAAGCTCACTAGATGAATGCGTTTCAGTGCTGTCCAGCTCCCTCCTGAGAGACCTTCCTCTGCACATGTCAGACATTGAAGGCCCTGCCGGCCATTCAGATACCTGAAATCTTCCTCTGCAACATATCGGTCACCCAGGCCCCTGAGCTAGCCATATAGAAGACTTTCAAATGCCCAAGATTGGACTATTTATTACACAGCCCTTCCCCGTCAGGGCTTATCCACTTTGTGGTGTTGACTTCCACCTACTGGATTCACATATGTTGTATGTCATTGGGACGTGCGGGTCCATCCCCCTCATTGGGATGTGCTGGTCCATTCCCCTTAATGGGATGCACTGGGCCATCCCCCTCATTAGGACCCGCTGGTCCATCCCCCTCATTGGGACACGCTGGTCCATCCCCCTCATTGGGACACGTTGGTCTATCCCCCTCATTGGGACGTGCTGGTCCATCCACCTCATTGGGACGTGCTGGTCCATCCACCTCATTGGGACACGCTAGTCCATCGCAGTCATTGGATGTCCATCCCCCTCATTGGGATGCGCTGGTTCATCTCCCTCATTGGGACGCGCTGGTCCATCCCCCTTCATGTGCTCTATGAGGACAGCTGGAGGTGTGAGTGTGTTACAAAAAAACTTAACTAAATAAACAAACATGGCATTTAGGAAGTGAGGGCTCCTGTGGTGTTCGCAAGTCTCCAACCTCCTGCTACACTAACTGGTGCCTTTGATGGACCTGTGACGTGTGGGAGGTGGAATGTTGCTGGGAGGGACTCGCCCCCGAAGAAGGTGAAGAAAAACTGCAGATGAAGGAAGAATATGGAAAAAGGTTACGCCGAGTGGTAAAGAGTGAACTGGAATAAAAGCATCAGCCGAAGGTTGGGTGTGATCATAATAATTTATATGATGCACCTATATCGCCGCCATAGACGACATCAGGATCCTGCTAGACAACGGCGAGACGGCGGCACTCATCCTCCTGGACCTCTCCGCCGCCTTCGACACCGTCTGCCACCGCACACTACGCACGCGCCTCCACGACGCAGGGATCCGAGACAAGGCCCTGGACTGGACCACCTCCTTCCTCTCCAGCAGAACTCAAAGAGTCCGCCTCCCCCCGTTCCGATCCGATGCCTCCGAGATCATCCGCGGCGTCCCTCAAGGATCTTACCTCAGCCCGACGCTGTTCAACGTCTACATGGCACCCCTAGCACGCATCGCCCGACAGTACGACCTCAACATAATCTCCTATGCCGACGACACCCAGCTGATCCTCTCCCTCACCAAGGACCCCCTCACCGCCAAATCCAACCTCCACCAGGGAATGAAGGCCGTCGCACACTGGATGGAGAACAGCTGCCTCAAACTGAACACAGACAAGACGGAAGTCCTCGTCCTCAGGTCCAACCCCTCCGCTTGGGATGACTCTTGTTGGCCCACGTCACTGGGGTCTCCCCCGGCCCCCACTGACCACGCACGCAACCTGAGAGTCATCCTCGACTCGAAACTCTCCATGACCAAACAAGTCAACGCAGTCTCCTCCACCTGTTTCAACACCCTCTGCATACTCCGCAAGATCTACAGATGGATCCCGACAAACACGAGGAAAACAGTCACCCAGGCCCTAGTCAACAACAGACTCGACTACGGAAACGCCCTCTACGCCGGAGCCTCGTCCAAGCTCATCAACAGACTACAGAGAATCCAGAACGCCTCTGCACGCCTGATCCTCGACATCCCACGCTGCGACCACATCACCCCCCACCTGAGTAACCTGCACTGGCTCCCCGTCGACAAAAGAATCTCCTTCAAGCTCCTGATCCACGCACACAAGGCACTCCACAAAACCGGCCCAGCCTATCTCAGCAGTCGACTCTCCTTCTACGTACCCAACCGGAAACTCCGCTCCGCTGACCACGCCCTGGCCACGGTCCCACACATCCGGAGAACTACTTCCGGAGGCAGATCCTTCTCCCATCGCGCCGCCATGACCTGGAACACCCTCCCCCTCTACCTGCGACAAACCGAAGACCTGCTGACCTTCAGGAGACAACTCAAGACCTGGCTCTGCGACCAATAGCAGCAGCACCCCCTCCCTCCCCCCCAGCGCCTCGAAACCCTCACAGGTATGTAATGCGCTTTACAAATGACATGATTGATTGATTGATTAAAAGTCATAAAATAAAAGTTGGTCTTCAAACCGGGGGTTGGGCCTTCCTGGGGAGGCCTTAATTGATCCAAAGAGGGCGGCAGGCTCTGACTAAGGGAAGCATTATGCTGATAAAAGTACTTTTTTTAAGTGGAAGTAATGAGTATTAGTAAGCCACTCTGTAATGGGCCATCGATAACACCGTTTGCCATTTATATACTGTCTGGGAGTAGATGTCAAAAGAGAAGGGAGTCCAAATTTTCCGTAAACCTCCTCTTCCAACCACTACTGATAATCACTCTTCATTAAGAGCTGGCTGACCAGAATAGTATGTTTAGCAATCATGTATTTGATTGCATTTTTAAAAAGAATAACAGAACCTAACTGCATTATTCAAATGTGTTAGATGTATTTAAACATTGCAAATTTATTAGAATACATTTAAGAAATTCTGGGGTGGGGGGGGGGTAATATGGAGGGGCAGGGCTGCTTTAAAACGTTTGAAGACTACTGCCCTAGCCTTCAAACATATTTCTTTTCAGTTATTTGTTTTTTTTAATATGCAAAGTACATGTGATATAAACAAAAATTTTAGGTAATTGTGTACAATAACTACCTTTTTGATAGCAATTTTGTTCCATAACTGTTTCCCCCTGCTTTTTTTCTGCAAACCGAATATGGAATGAGGGGAAAAGAGTGCCCTTCCAGGGAGAGGACATGGGGATGGAAACCTCACCTGAGATCAGAGGAGCAAGGGGTATGGAGTGAATTTATATCATAAAGGCATGAAAGGTGGGCGGTGCTGCGTACCGGCAGGACCCGGCCCACTTAAAGCCCTGCACATAGGCAAAATAGGTGGGCGGTGGTGAAGAACTGAGAGGTTATTATTATTATTATTATTATTATATTTAAGTTTGTAAAGCGCTCAGCTACCCGTAGGTTTCCCGGCGCTAGAAACCAAATGAGAGGGGAAGAGTCAGAAAGGAAGGTTGTTACATATTGAATAACCAGTTTTTTACCTGTCTGCGAAACTTAAGGTAACAAGGTTCAGTTCGCAACTGGAGAGAAAGGGCGTTCCAGAGTGAAGGGGCCAACCAAGCGAAGGAGCGGCCACCCATTCTCGATCTTTTGATTCTAGGAATCGAGAACAAATGCTGAGTAGATGAGCGCAGAGTACAGGGGGACAGTAATGCTGTACCAAGGAGTTAAGGTAGGATGGGGCCAGGCCAGCATTTATTCTGTACATGAAGCAAAGGGCCTTAAATTTTGTCCGGCTTTCAATACGGAGCCAATGCAGAGTGCGTAGAGAGTTGGAGGTAGGGGATGTATTGGGAAGATTACAGAGCAGTCGCGCTGCCATATTCTGGACTGTCTGTAGTTTACGAGTCACCTCTTTGCATGCTCCCAGGAGAAGAATGTTCCCGTAGTCCAGTCTAGAGGTGATTAAGGCCTGGACAACGGTTTTCTGAGTATCCTGGGGGAGCATCCAGATGATCTTACGCAACCACTTAATGATAGTGATGCAAGTGGAAGAAGTCTTAACCACGTGGTTTTTCATAGATAGCTGGTCGTCGAAAATGACGCCGAGGTTGCGTGCTGTTTTAGATGGAATAGGTAACGTGCCCATTTGAGAGGGCCAATGTTTGGGTCCCCATAAGGTGGTCTTATGGCCAAACAGAAGAAGCTCTGTTTTCCCCCCGTTCAGTTTCAGTTTGTTATCATACATCCAAGCTGCGATGTTACTGAGACCTGTACAGAGGGAAGAGGGGGAGGAATGTGAACCCGTAGAAAGAGAATAAATGACCTGGGTATCATCGGCGTACGAGTAAATAGTGAGCCCGGCTTGCTCCGCAATAGTAGCCAGAGGTCTGACATACAAATTAAAGAGCAAGGGGCTCAAGATGGAACCTTGCGGAACACCGTACGCCGATTTATAGATTTGGGAGGCAGATGAGGAAGAGAAGACTTGAAAGGTACGGTTTGATAAAAAACTAACGAACCAGTTGAGGGCTGAGCCGATAATGCCGGATGAGCTAAGGGCATTAATAAGAATGGGGTGGGAAACCGTGTCAAATGCGGCACTCAGATCAAGCAAAATGAGTGCCACGGTTTCCCCCCCATCCACTCGGCATCGTATGTTTTCAGAGACCCCCAATAAAGTAGATTCCGTCGAGAAACCTGACCTAAAGCCGGATTGGGATGG
Source organism: Triturus cristatus (assembly GCF_964204655.1). Classification (NCBI taxonomy): domain Eukaryota; kingdom Metazoa; phylum Chordata; class Amphibia; order Caudata; family Salamandridae; genus Triturus; species Triturus cristatus. The sequence continues at coordinate 1,045,068,750 of NC_140588.1, forward strand.
GTGTAGAATTCCCCTTGATTCGACATGGGAAGAGAGTTGAAAATTTATGTGCTTTTCCATAATTTTTGAAAAAACTGGGAGAAGTGAAATAGGACGGAAGTTGGAGAGAATACTGGGGTCGGCATTGGCCTTTTTTAACAAAGGCACTATCATCGCATGTTTCCATGCAGAGGGTACTGTAGCTTCTCTAAGGGAGGAATTGAGAAGATCCAAAATAAGTTCAAGGGACGAATTGTCCAACATTTTTAATATTTGAGGGGGAAAAGGATCCAATGGGGAACCGGATTTAATTTTACTGATAATATCAGAAAGAGTATTGATGTTAAGAGGATCCCAAGTATCGATCAACTGTGAAGCAGGAGGACAGGTATCTCGTAGGACCCCTGAGTCATAGGAGGTCGTAAGGTTAGATACTGTGGGGGGGGGATCTGCTGAGCAGGGATAGGAGACCTATCCTCTAAAATCACTCGATCAGAAGATGTAGTTAAAGCTGATGAGTGAAATGGAGAAGGAGGGGGGGCAGATTTTTCAAAATCAGAATATATGGTATCAATTTTGGCAATAAAAAATTCAGCCAAGGAATTGCACTGTGCGGTATCGAGACAAGGTGGTTTGGACTGACACAAGGCACCCGAGAGTTTTTGTACTACCTTAAAAAGTGCTTTATGGCGATTTTGTGCCTCAAGGATAGTTAGATTGACATGTTCAGCTTTTGCAGTTTTGCATAGGGAATGGTATTTAGCTAAGGCAGCTTTGTAAATTTGCTTGGAACACAGATCATATTTTATACGCCATTTGCGCTCGAGGTTTTTGCAGATGGTTTTTTCTTTTTTTAGAGCAGCTGTAAACCAGGGCGCAGGCGGGTGGTGAAAGTTGTGTTTTTGCATGCGCTGCGGAATACAAGCGTCGGCAGCATGTGCCAACCAGGCTTGAACAGCATCAGCTGCGTCAATGCTAGTAACTTCCGTAAAAGGTCTAGAATTCTCAAGACAGGAGTTAAGTTTCTTAAAGTCCAAATTATTCCAATTTCTAGATAGTCTAGATTCTGTAAAGTTAGAGAGGATATTCGGTGGACAGCTAATGGTAACAGAGAAGGTCACCATATAGTGGTCAGACCATACAATAGGTAACGGAACCTCGCATGTGATAATGTCTAAATTAGAAAAAATTGGGTCCAGCAGGTTCCCTGCTTTATGAGTAGGACCAGAGTTATGTAAAATAATGTTTAAAGCAGCCAAATCCTGTAAAAGATTGGTGCTGGTGGGGCAAGAAGGGTCATTCAGGTGCAGATTCAGATCACCAATAATTGAAAAGTTTGTCGACTGCTGAATTACAGGTGCTACATACTCAGGAAAGGTGGCGGCCCAGGAACTCGCTGGGCCAGGGGGGTGGTAAATGAGCATCCCTGAAAGAGTAAAGTTGGGAGATAGCGAAAGTTTGAAAAGACCGACTTCACTGTTAGGAAGTTCAAAGTCTTCCCATTTGCAGGAATACAGTCTATTATAGATTATGGCTATTCCTCCACCATCCTTCATTGATCTATTTTTACCAACATAAGTATAATTGTCAGGGAGAGCAGCAGCAATATCCGGGCCAGAGTAGTCTTTTAACCATGTCTCAGTAAGAAATAAGGCTGTGGGTTCCACCGAGACGAGTAGATCAAAGATCTCTCGCTTATGTGTGACTAATGATCTACAATTTAAGCTGATCAGCGTGCGAGTTTGGGGCAGGTCAACAGATGTAGGTTTAGGGCGTGAAGGCGGAAAATCAGATAAGGCTATATTGGTTAGGGAAGGGAAGGATGTAAGGGAGAGAAAGCAAACCGGGCAGGTTAAAGGAGCGCAATGAGGATTCATAGTAGTACAGTGAGAACACTGTGATGGCCTGAAGCTAAGGAGAGCCTCCCTAGAGTAAGTATGAGGTACACCAGGGAGTGTAGTACCAGGGGTTGTAGCCCCTAGTCCCGGCCCGTCGCGCGCAGATGGGCTTGCCTTAGGCGCGCAAACGGCGCGCCCGCTGCGCTTGTCCGCTGCGCTTCCTGGAATTGCACATTTATATATGTGACGGAGGACGGTAGGGGGGGGGGCGTGGCCTCAAAAGGGGCGTGGCCAGTGGCCTCAAAAGGGGCGTGGCCAGTGGCCTCGCTGGTGATGGCGGCGGGGTGTTCCGTGACGCGCAAGGTCCCGTGTCAGCCCTGAATCTGCTGCACAGTGACCCCAAGCAAGTGAGGAGCAATCAGGTAGGTTTTTTTAATTTAAAAACACACACTGGTTTAAAAATAACAAGCGCAGCCTACTCCCGGCTTTCCGCCTCAGGAGAAATGGTAACTAAAGGCGCTCAAATTCAGCGCTAGTTAAATATCATGGGCGGGGGGCGTGGCCTCAAAAGGGGCGTGGCCAGCGGCCTCGCTGGTGATTGCGGCGGAGTGTTCCGTGACGCGCAAGGTCCCGTGTCAGCGCTGCATCTGCTGCACAGTGACCCCAAGCAAGTGAGGAGCAATCAGGTAGGTTCCTCTTCAAAGAGTTGTGTATAGCAAGACCACAGTAAAGGCTGAAGTTTAGTTGCATTCCTTCAAGCGTCATAGAACAAGCATTTACACTGCCAATCTTTGTGGCTTTGTGTAATGAAAAGACAAACAGAACAAATAAGGAATGATCTTGGAGTGCGTAAAACAATACAAAATGGTTTCTTTAAGTGAAAAAAGATTGTTGAATCGAGAAGACAAAATATCGCCAGTAGAGGTGGGGCTCGCTTTACCACTGGATGTATGGCTCTAAGACCTCACCTGGAGTATTGGGTCTTACTTGAGGAGCTAACTTGGGATTGTAATATCCAGGTATGGAACCCTCATCTAGATGGTTGTCCAGTTCAGGATACTTCGGCTGCAGTACTGGTTCTAGTTGTAATGCGATTCTTGAGCCAACCTCTGGTGTGTTGTGTCCAATTCTGGAGGCTCGATCTTGTGAGTCGTCTAGTTCTAAAACACTCATTTGGTCACACTCAGGACAGCACATGCGCTGTCTGTGGTGAGACATATTGTTAGTTTATAGTGGGTTTAAAGCCCGCCCATTGCGTAGGTTTGGTTGGCTTGATTGCCTCTCTAATGTGCTTGATTTCTTTTTTGAGTTACATAAAACTTTGTTGTTTATAGTTATTTAAAACCTTCACCATATAAAATAGCAGGTTATTTAAAACCTTCACAATATAAAACAGCAGGTACAATTAAATATTCTTGCAAGTTACGCAAGGATTTTAAAAAAATGACATATTTTGGATAATGAAAGGCGCATACTACAGTTACCGCTATACTCGACTACTTAGGGGGATCCACTAGTTATATCTGTTATAAAACTACACACAGATTCTTATGGGTTAAACAAAAATCGAGCACTTGTATTTGAAAAAAACAGTATATACGACTATGGTGGAAAGCGCACTTCTTTTTTGTCAGCATCCATGGGCTTTCCTTACTCTTCTGGTATTTGTCCCTGGAGCATGGACCCTTTACATGTATCCTTCCGCTACACCTTTTTAAAGTACTATTTTCTTCTTTTTCGTTAAGCACTCTACAAGAGTACATGTTTTTTCTAGCTTTCTCCCTTGTGTACTTTGTGTGTTTTCCTCCTCGCCCTCCCTCCCTATCTCAGTTGCCATTATCGCTATCCCACGCCTCCATTTTCTGTGCTTCCCCATCCCTGTCTACTGGGCCACCCTCCCTTACCAATATGCTTCCCCTTTCATGCCCAACCTGAGTTCTTTGCGAGTTTCCCCATCATCTTTCCCCCACTCTTCTGCTCGCCCTCCATTGTCTCTGTGCCTCTTGCCCTCCATTGTCCATACTCTTCCCCGCTGTGGTCCATGTGCGTCCACATGCCCCACCCTTTGTTGTCTGTTTGCTTCCCCAATGTTGTCTCTCTTCCCCCAACCTCATTTTGTACCCTCGCCTTTCTTACATTCGTATTACCTTGTTCCCTGTCCCTGCCCCTGCCCCAGACACATGCTCCCATTTTTTAACAATTTTTTAAAAGGTCATTTCACTGTTTTTAGCATAGAAATGTTCAGGAGGCCTCATTTTGAGATTCAAATCCACTTCTTGATTTCTTCATGATATTGGGTCAATTTCTGCAGCAAATCTGGATTTTTAGTTTTAACTGTGGAGGACTCCTCTCTTTTGTGTCCGGTTCTGGAAGCGTTGTGTCCTGTCTTCTGTCTTACACCGGGGGTCTCATTGGGAGGGTGCCTAGTTCTGGACCGCATAGTTGCAGTTCTGTGCCCTGTTCTGGAAGCTGCATCCATCATGTTGTGTCACTTCTGTTGGCCACCTCTGCCATATTGCCCCTCTGCGAGTTGCCTCTGGTATTGAGCCCAGCTCTAGAAGTCACAGTTGAATGGGTGTAAGAAAGATTCTTGGTGTAATAGGCATGGGTGTCTCTTTGAATGGGCAAGTGGATGAGGCTTAAATTTGTGTGAGGATGAATTTAGTAGTGTCTGAGTAAAGGGCTTGATGGACAGGCTGAGAGGTGGACTGAGGAATGTAGATGTGGATGGAAGGGTGGATATACGTATGTATAGATGGGTAGTAGGGTGTCTGGGTGGCAATAGTGTTGGTTGAATTGGGAGGGAAAATTGATGGGTGGGTATATGGCCCATGGAAAGATGACTAGCAGCATATGGCTATAGTAGAGCACGGTTATTACTGGAATGGACTGGTTGATGTGGGAGAACAGGAATGCATGGGTGAGTATGGGGGTGAAAGGACGAATGGATTTGTGGGTAGATAGATGAATAGGTTGGTACAGGGGCAGGTGGATAGGCATAAGGGTGAGTGGATGTGTAAAGGGGTGGTTGGATGGTTAATGATTTGAGATGGATAACTGTCAATGATTGGTGGATGAATGGTTAATGGATCCATGTCACATTACTGGGTAGTGCATGAATGCATGGAGGAATGATGAACTGTGAATAGCAGATGGAGGGTGAATTGTTGATAGAGGGTAAAAAGATGGGGAATGGACTGTAGTGGAGACAGGGTTTTATCTGCACACATTGCTATGTTAACATAAGCGCTTTAGAAGTTAAACGCCATCTTGCCACTTTGCTGCTTTTTGCACACGACACTACAGGTAGCTGTTATTACAAGTAAAACTGCTTGCTTGCTTTTTCTTCACATGAGAACAGTCTGTTGTTCACATCCCTAGACGTGCCCCGCAACCTTAGTCTGAACACTGTGTGCAGAAGCCGTCAAGGTCAAATAACAATGTATGCTGTTGAATTCAGGTTGATCGGCCCACGCTCTAGACACAACAAGCACACAGCTGCAAATAACTGAAACTCTGGTGCCTTTAATATTGCATTTGCATGCATGATTTAGACACTTGGAGAAAAACTTTCCAGACACAGAGAGCAGAGCTGATCCTGTGATGTGATTCACCTAAGCTGATCTTTGACGTATGGGTTCCCCATTCAAACCTAGAGACCTTCTATTAGTTTATGAAACTAGTTTACTAGCCAAGGGAGGGTGGTTCACGAAGTATTATAGGACTTGTTTTCCACTATCATTTTTAATATGATTTCTCCCTTCATTTTCTATGGAATTGTAACAATGCTGATGGTTTTAATGTTAATCATTTGTCTGCTTATGTTAGCCAAAGTACTGCACCTTAGAGCACGTAGTTTAAAAATAAACATTTTAAACTTTTCCGTGTCTCTGATTACTCTTGTTGTGGACTGATATGAGAATAATAACGAAAAGGTGTTTCTGATTCCCACCATTCCTGAGAGTACTCAAAGTCGCTTGTTCTGGATTGTCTAATCATTGGTAGCTTCGAGATGATACGGAGAACGAATGAGACACTGATGCTAGTCGGATAGGGGTTCTGGGTACTGAGGTGAGTATTTTGGTACACCACAATTCCCTGAGGTCCTGGTTTCCTGTGCATTGTTCTGTGCATGAGCAGAATCCCCCCAACATGGCGCACCTAACGTTTTGGTCTTGTGATTGAGACGCCTTAGTAGTGCTTATATTTGTCCATAACACCCTCACTCTTGTTTCCGGTTGACTGGAGTGGCGGTTTAAACCTACCTAAATAGTTAATATATAGGTTCTCTCAAGCTTGACAATTAAAAAGGTTTAATTTTGTCTTATACCCTTTTTGTGCTACGGTTTAAAATAGATTGTTTTTTTTCTCTGTGTCCTAATGGCTGAAGTCGCTATTGCAGCGCATAGTCGCGCACCTCTCTGGCGTCATTTGACGCAGTTTGGGGTGCCTGACGATGGGATGTCTATTATCTTTGTAGTGAGTGCTGATGCATCGTTTCCCTATGAGCTGTTTTCTCTTGGGTTACTTTCCCGGAGGTGAATGCGGATGATAAGACGTTTCACGCATACACTCCTACAGCGGTCGCAGCAAATTACACGCCGTATAGGATGCAGGAAATTCCCATTTCTGCTTGGCAGCACCGTATTTGGTTTAATGGCGCCCTCCCCAACACCATTACACTGGTTCGTTTGGGTCCCTTGTCTATTCCAGGGGCCACTTGGCCAGTCTTGGCCGGGTTTACACCACATCCATGATATTTTCTAGCCCTGCTGGATGACTTACGTCAACTCCACACCGCCTTGATTGCGGTGCATAGGGCTTTAGTGCAATACGTCTCTCGCAATGTCCAGGTGGGGGCACCTGGGGTTGCGACGCAATCAGCTGAAATGGCCGGGATTACTATTAGTCCAGTCATGGTTAATTCGGTAATGGGCAAGCGCCCCCAGAATAAGGACGATATGCCTTATTGGCTTGCTGAGAAATTTGACCAGCTGGAAGTGGTATTTCCAAATTCTACTCCTGTGGAAAAACACAGGATCCTTACCATTAGTTTGCAGAAAGACTTAGTCCCTGAGGTAACTGATTGTGAGAACTGGGGTAAAGTGTTTGCAGCGGTCTACTCTAAGTGCTTCGGCACACCGTCTATGACTGTACTGCCCTCCGTGATCAAGCGTGTTCAGGATCAGTACGGTCCGGAGACGGTGGTCGAGTTAGGAATGAGGCTTGTCAGCGTGTTCGACGTAGTGGCTGATCTCATCCTTGCTAACATCAAGGGAGATGCTGTTAACTTTCAAGTGTCGAATGAGCTGCGCCTCGTCGCCAACGTCGATAAACCCTGGCAGTTACCGAAAATTATTGCGGAGGGTTATAAGACCATTGGCCGCAATAGTTTAGGCATTAAGCCTTTTGCTAAAACAACAGCGCAACTGCAAACTCAGACGGTTACATCTACTAAAGACGACCGTCCAGGTTTTCCTAAACAAAATTGGAAAACTAAGAAACAGGGGAAGCAGCAACAGAAACAGGGGTCTCGGCCCGTGTCAACAGTACAAGTGACTACTGAACGCACATATGAATTGCACGATCGCACTAGAATTAGGTCTCCTGATAGATTTCAGGTTCCTGAACAACATTCTCCTCGTTCTTCACACGAACCATCGGTCTCACAGTCCGGTGGAGGAGAACGTGGCAAAGGTCGGGTGCCCAACAAGGACGTGAGCAGCCCCGCCCGGCTGACGGTAAAGGCAAGCAGGAGGAGTTTGCACATCAACATCCCCCGTTTCTGAAAAAGAAGGTTGCTGCACTAACAGCGAGGTATGCCACAGATAATGAGAACGCAGCTTCGGTACCTGACATGGGAACTAACGCTGCTAGACAGCGCAGTGGAGGTTATAATAGTGCAGCAAGCACTGCATCCATATCTGAAGGCGACAGCAACTGACACATTTATTACTGTAGAAACTGCTGACACTAGAGTGGCTACCCTGACAGACTATATGACATAGTCCTTTTAATAGAAGGTGACACACAACATACCATAAAAGGGATCTTTTTGGAAAATCTGACCTCTACATATGACATTTTGTTAGCAGAGGCCCCCAGCTTTTGTTTTGGCCGCTCCTAGATGGGAGGAGGTAATCTTCCCATCTTTCATGCACACTGTGCCGAAGGAGCAAGCTCAGAACTTTGCAGAAGAGTGGGCACAAGTGCTTGCTCTGTCGTTGTACCGTACTCCGGTTGGGTGGGAGAAATTGTCGCCAAGCCATGAGATTCCATTACGGTCTATGCCCCATCCACAACCCCAATATCCCATGCACCGCGAAGCTAGATCTCATGTTGCAGAAATCCTTGAACAATTGGAATATCAAGGGGTAATTGAAACATGTGTGTCACCCATGAATAATCCTCTTCACTGTAACCAAACCTGATGGGTCTTACCGCCTAGTTTTGGATTATCGGCATTTGAACTCTCATTGTCGAACCTGCGTGGTACAAAATACCCACAGTTCTGCCCTCGTTGATTATCTCGTGAGAAAAAGGTTTAAGACCACACTTGACATCTCCAATGGCATTTACAGCCATAACCTGTCCTCTATTAGTAGTCAATGGACAGCCTTTACGTCTGGCGGCAAACAGAAACAGTTTAAAAGATTAGCCATGGGCTACAAAAACAGTCCTGGAGTCTTTGCAGCATGTGTAGTCTCTCTGTTGGAGAGCATTGACCCGGATGCGTATTTGGATGTTGATGATATCTATCTAATAGACGAATTATGGCCGCATCTGTGTCGCGTTGACCGCATCATTGTTATGTTTGCGGACTTCGGTTACAAATGTAACTTTGCAAAATCACTCATTGCGGAGTTTACAGTGTTGTTTTTGGGCTTTGAACTCAACAACGAAGGTCGAGGTTTAGCACCCCACTTCCAGGAAAAATGCTCATGTTTGCGCGCTCCAACAACTCTGAAAAAACTACAATCTTTACTGTTTTTTTAAAATTTCGGGCGTATTTACATTTCCGATTATGCCCAGCTTATCAAGCCGCTATATGCCTTGGTACAACTTACTTTTTCCAAATCGAGCTGGCTGACAGAACATTCAGCTATCCTGCAATCTTTGCAGGCTGATCTTCTTGCTTCTAAATACTTACTGATGCGTGATAACCACACTAACCTCGTAATAAGAATTGTGCCAGGCGCAGTGGGTTTCACGTACTTAACGTTTAATGAGGGAGACACAGTTCTTATTGCTTACAAGTCACACTTGTACACTTCGGCTGAAATGTGCTTTTCAACTGTCGAAAAAGTTTTGACAGCAGTGCAGATGATGATTCTGAAAGAGAGAGCGCTGTCGCAAGGGAAACGCATGTTGGTTGTCACACCGTATCCTGCCCTAGAGGCAGTGACAGAAGCCAGTGTACCAAATTCTAAAGCTTTGTATCCACGTTGGAAACAATGGGCTACTTCTTTGACGTCTCCGGATGTCTCTTTGATGCCTCATTGCAGACTCAGGAGTATTTGCAGTTTGAATTTGTTCATCCAGCTCCTCTGTCCATTTACACCGACGGTTCGGCGCAACCGGTAACGGAATCTAAACATGCTTATTAAGCGGCCTGCGCAATAGTGGCTGGTACTTTCATAAATGGTGAAGTCAAGTCTGATGTTGTGCACACGCAGACATTGGGTGATTGTACGGCCCAGTTGGCAGAGCTTCGTGCTCCGGTGCTTGCACTGGAGTTTGCTGATCCTCGAGTGACTACTCTTATACTGAGTGACTCTTTTTTACTGTGTTCAGTCTTTCAACGACAATTTATTCTTTTGGTCTCAAAATGAGTATCGTGATTCCAAAGGTAGCAAAATCAAGCATAAAATGCTTTGGGTGTGAGTCGCAGAACTTAAACAACGTCTGCCACTCGTGAATGTAATTCATACTCTTGGGCACCAATATGTAGGTGTCCACCCTGTTGGCAACAGTTTAGCTGACGAAGCAGCGAACACAGCAGTGGCAACATATCTAGAGGCAGCAGTTACAAGATCCAAAAGCAAGATTGATGATGACATCTTGGCAGCAATAGCTACAACAGAGAAGGGTGATAATTACCATTGGGGTTTCCTTTCTAAATACTCTTATCATTTAAGTCCTGATAAAGTTCCCTATGTGAGAATTAACGATGTTGGTGACAGATTGATTCCCAACGCGGACTGCCGACTTTCCTTGATAACAGCCACTCACGAAGGTATGGCTTCTGCCCATGCCGGCGTTTCTGCGACTGTTACTATCTTACAACATCGTTTCTGGTTGCGTGGATTGTATGAACAGACTCGTGCTTATGTCCTTAATTGTGACATTTGCCAGCAGATTAAACCTTCAACTGCTGCGCGTCCGCCTCAAACACAGTTGTGCATATCTAATAAACCACTTGGGTGTGTTTATTTCGATCACTGCGGTCCTTTCTCCTCTGATACTGCGTATAAGTACATCTTAGTTGCAGTGGATTCGTGCACACGTTTTCTATGGGTCTGGCTACAACGGAGTGCTGATGCTCGAACTGTCATCAGGGATTTGCGTGTCTTTGTGGGAAGTTTTGCATGTGTACCCTTCATTCAGACCAGGGTCCAGCGTTCGCCTCTAAGGCGTACAAGGATGCCATGAGATTTTTGGGGGTCCAAATAAAATTTTCGTCTCCATACCGGCCCGAGGGCAATAGCGTTGTGTAACGAATGAACCATGACTTAAAGCAATCCCTGACAGCTAGGGTTTTAGGTACTGGCAGGAACTGGTTGGCCCATTTGTATAGCGTTCAACGTGCACTTAATAATCTCCCTAGAAGGTCACTGGGTGGGCGGACCCCATACGAAATGCTCTTTGGCATAAAGATGTTTGTCCCGGACCTTGATGGTCTAGACATGGGGGCGGCGGCCGCACTCTTTGACGTTATGATCATTCTGCTGTATTACAGAATCTACAAGAGACCCGAGACAGTCTTGCAAAGGAACACTTGCCCTCCACAACTGATGCTGCACTTTAGATTCCGGTAGTTGGCTGGCTACCTCGAGTTGGTGACCTGGTCCGTGAGAAGGTGGGGAACAAGAAGGAGTTCAGCCCCTCTGATTGTGCATCGGTTCCAGTGCTTGGCATGCAGGGTACAAGAATAGTCATTTTACCTCCACTTCCTGGTCGCAAGGATAACGGGTGCATCTCCGTTGACAATGTCAAACTACAACAAGTGGCCGATTCTTCTTAGTATGACTCCAGCGGTCTCTTGTCCAGCAATGCTGAGAAATTCTGTTTTGGCTCCGGCAAATACCAACAGGCCTGACGTTGCCATCGAAATGCATACAGTTACAAATCCTTTATTGCCTCCACCGGCTGGTGGTCCAGTTGAAGATACTGAGTATACTTATCCCACAGATGTGTCGTTGCCTGGTTTACAATCAAGTGCAGTTGACCAGTCACGTTTTTCATTTGACACTAACTCTATAACTTCGAATGCCCCATCGAAAATTTCTATTTTTGCTGTTTGGTTTAAAAGACATTTTTTAATTCCCCCTTGGACTTACATTTGGCTGGTGCTCATATCTATGTTTTTTGTTTATGTCGATTGGATTTGTGGTTGTATATTTTCGTCTAGTAAATGGGCACTATCTCACCGAAAGACCTGCATTTAGATTAATTGATGGAACTTTGGCACCCCACTCCTCGTCACACATCATGAAGCGAGACCAGACTTTTGTTAATATTACTGCTTGGCCTGTGTTAGATGGGATTGTATGGGATGCTGTGAAATTTCAAATTCATGGTCCCACAGAGGTGATTAATGTCCCCAATGTACTTTGTGTTTATTTGGGGGATGTTGTGAAACAAAACATACGCTCTGATGATTGGGATGTTCAAGCCGTAGAGGCTCTTTTTTCTGATTTGAAATATTATGCTGCTTTTGATGCTGAAGATTTATATTTAGACACAGCAAATTATGGAGAGTTGTTTTGCTACCAACACTATGGCAATCATTTCCTGCATAAAGCAAATACATTTATAAATATCGTCAATTATACACCATGGGAACATTGTCCAGCTCCAATTGAGGGCAGCTCCAAAACTCTACTGAAAAAATTTACATATTTTGCTGATTTCAGTGTATCTAATCCTGAAGCCTTTTATTTTAAAATGGCTGCTGAGTCAGCTTCCAAAGTTAGACTGACCCACACTAAATTATTGTATTCAAAGTCCTTTATGGATGAATTAGCTGCAGGAGGCTATGAGCTGTGGAAATATACCATTGATCTCAAATCTGTTTGGGGTTCTAAACCTGGCAGGTACAAGGTTCTGAGGCTCTGCATCGTGCATGCCTTATACCGAACCACATGTTGTTTTTTAATTCTACCGTTTTTCAGACCACCTGCTTTGGATTGGCTACTTCTAAAAAGATTAATTCCCCTACTATTCCTGATCTTGGTGCTTATCCGACCTGGGATAATCTCACAGATCTGTCCCTTGATGAATTGCAGTCATTCATTACCAATACATCCTTCAACATTTCCACCTTGGATCATGAAGGATGGTTAATATGGCAGAAGAGTTCAGATTCTTGTCAGCATCGTTTTCTGGGTCTGCTCCCTGGTTATTCACAGGTTAGGGTGGACCCCTGATTTGAATCTTCCCATTCTGTAACTACCTATTCTGTAGGAAACTTATGTCAAACATGACTGCAACATTCCACCTTGGCGTCAGTTAAACATCATTTATCCAAATTAAATGACAAAGTAGATTTGAATGATTTTGTTAAGGGCCCTGTGGGTGGCAGGTCCAAAAGATGGGTGTATGCGGTTTGAAGCTGCTTCTAGATTAAGGGCTATTGATCAAGCCAATTTAGAAAAAGTGCTTGCTGTCATTGATAATAGCATTAAACTAATGACCCTAACTATTTTAAAAGGGTCAAGTTTAAGACTGCCCGAGAGACAGCTGCGGTATAGAAATCCTTATTAGTTACATGTAAAACCTCTTTTTTTCATTCAAAGCTTTCTTTGTGGGGTAATCCTGGCCTACCAGGAATATTTAATGACGGACATGGGACTGCTTGGGCAAATTCGGGAATTAATTCTTTGGGAGACCTTTACGGCAATCAGGGATTTCTGAACTTTACAACACTTAAACTTCTCTTTAACTTAACCGAAGCTATGCGATTTAAATATATCCAAATTAGAGATTATCTGGTTTGTAAAATGAAAATCAATCAAGTTTCGGACTCAGATTTATGGATATGTTTCTATTCAGATAATCAGAAGTCACTAATTAGTAGGGGTTATAAATGCTTGAATAATTTTAAAGAGGATAACTGTTCCAAAATTGCTTTGAAATGGACATCTAGACTTGGGACCAACATTACCTCTACCAAAATCTCAGCTTCACTTTGCAATATAAATAAAGTGGTTCAATCTTCGAGCCTCAGGATTCAGCTATATAAAACCATCTGTTCTTTATATTATACCCCACTCAGAATTTCCAAATGGTCTCAAAATCTTATATCAAATTCACGATCCAAGTGTCCCAAATGTGATCTTTTTGCGGCTGATATCACTCATATATTTCTTACCTGCCCAGCTTTATCCGAGTTTTGGTCCGGATTTGAAAATATTTTACTGCAAAAACAAATCGTCTTAGGCTCTCTCTCGCCATTGTCTGTTTTATTAGACATACAATCTGTGAACTGCCCACACAAAGACTTATTAACTGTATTATTTTCTTGTGCTCGATTGACAATTGCTAGGGCATGGATTTCCCAGAAACCCCCACACATTCTGGAATGGTGGTTTCTGATCAACGAAATTTACACTATGGAATGTGCTGTCGCCAAAATGAGAGGATTTAAATCTTTGAAAAAATTTGAAAACATTTGGGGAACTTTTTTCTAATCCTTTTTATGTCTCTATTGTTTATCTATTTGTATGGCCTATTCAACATCAAATGTATAGATTTCCACCATCAGCTATTCTCTGTTTTCTTTTGTTTTTCTTTTTGTGTGTTTTACCTGTGTTGTCAATAAAAATATTTTCACAAAAAAAAAAAGATAATAGCATTAACACCCTTTCATCTAGAATTTACACATTAGATAATATTTTTTCATCTGTTGTGGATATTGTACAGGATGATATGTCTGTTTTATACCAGGTCAAAATCAATTGCGTTCTATAATGCAGTTTTCATGGACTTTACAAACATTGAAGGCTGGGAAAGTTCCCTGGGACTACATGAACACATCATCTTTATTCCTGCCATTTAATCTGACTGATAAACAACAGTTCATGTCCATGAAGGATGCGAAATACTCATTATTGCATATTGAAAAGTTGGAACCTTTACCTTTCTCTGTGGCCGAATCGAACTCGGCTGTGTGGCTTATCCATGGATTAATCACTCTACCATTTCCATTGTTTAAGTTCAGTTCATGTATGAAACACTATGCCTTAGGCAGATACAAACCATTGGGTACTTCCACACCTGATCACTCAGTAGTCTGTAGGAACATCCAATTGCATGGTGCATGCAACGTTCACACACCGAATTTAGCTTGCATTCTGAAGGGAAATCCTGTGCCTGCAATTACACCCACTTTCACGTTCTTAGCTAACGGTAGTTATTTGCTTTTAAATAATGAAGCATGCTGCGGGATGCTAGTAGGGATTCCGTACATTGTAACTGTCTCCCAACGAGTAGTCTGTTGTAAGAATGTCCTTTTCCCACCCCCGCATGGGAGACTGGATGTATCCATCTGGCCTTCCATACCAACCTTGAAAGCAGAGTTCAACAAGTTGAGCAGAATAAGGGCTCTATTGTCTCACAAAGAAGTCGCCCTGACTTCCTCCTGTGAAACATTTGTCCTTCACGTAGCAAACACCCGCACCGAGGTGCATGCGCTGTTAGATACTGATCTCCCCCTTCATTTCGGTGCTCTGATTCACACTATATTCAATGCCTCATCAACAACTGGCTTGGTGCATTTTTTCAAAGTTGTGGGCTCCGGCCTTGTGACCTCCTTCCAAACAGTATTTGGTGTGATACCGGAATTTTTTCATTCTATTTTTTTCCAGCGTCCTCGGCGGGCTTTCGTTGATTCTCGCCTTGACTGCTGGTGTGCGGCTGTTGGTTTGCATGCTCCACAATGGCTGCACTATCTGTGCCACACGACAGCCTACTCCGGCTGCTACAACTGCGCAACCGGATGCTTGAATACTATGGAGCACTACCACTGGCCACTTTGAGCATAGCCTATGGATTATCCTTCCGGTTCTCATACTTTACTTGCGTGCAACCTGTTTTCCATTGCCTACATTGTCCATTCGAATGGGTTCTGGATTTGTGCCTGTCGAACACGGCGTCTCCTGCCCCGGATTATGATCGACTAATAAGTCCCTTAGTGGCTCATGAGTTGGACTGTTCTGGTATCGGGATTATCGCCTGTGGAGCGGCGCACGGAGTCCTAGGGAATTGGGATATATATACGGCAGCATATGACTTCCTGGTGCGAAGTTATCTTAAAGAACACGCAAGATGTCCTCTGATGGTGCTAGAGGCTCCGGTTATCGAAGAACATGTATGTTCATTTACTTTACTTGACTGGATGGCTGACTCTTTTACTGAACATTATAATGACTTCCTCTTGGAGGCAGTTGCAACTTATTGTGCCTACACGTTGATGGATTAATTTGGGAGTTATTCATCTTCTGCACGTCCTAATCCAAATTTTTTATGTTTTTTTTTTTTACTCCATCTTGGGCTGTATAGCGCCCCTGAGAGATGTTTTCATTTTTACTTTTTTCCCAGCAAATTTTTTGAACTTTCACTACCAATTATATGGATTGTCAATAGATGAACTTGGTTCTGTCTCACTCGAACTTAAACTCTGCGTTCCTACATTGCTTCCCTATTCTGTTCGTGGTCCGATCAAGGGAGGGTGTAGTGGAGACAGGGTTTTATGTGCACACATTGCTATGTTAGCATAAGTGCTTTAGAAGTTAAACGCCATCTTGCCACTTTGCTGCCTTTTGCACACGACACTACAGGAAGCTGTTATTACAAGTTAAACTGCTTGCTTGCTTTTTCTTCACATGAGAATGGTCTGTTGTTCACATCCCTAGATGTGCCCCGCGACCTTAGTCTGAACACTGTGTGCAGAAGCCATCAAGGTCAAATAACAATGTATGCTGTTAAATTCAGGTTGATCGGCCCACGCTCTAGACACAACAAGCACACAGCTGCAAATAACTGAAACTCGGGTGCCTTTAATATTGCATTTGCATGCACGATTCATACACTTGGAGAAAACCTTTCCAGACACAGAGAGCAGAGCTGATCCTGTGATGTGATCACCTGAGCTGATCTTTGAGGTATGGGGTTCCCCATTCAAGCCTAGAGACCTTCTATTAGTCTATAAAACTAGTTTATTAGCCAAGGGAGGGTGGTTCACGAAGTATTATAGGACTTGTTTTCCACTATCATTTTTAATATGATTTCTCCCTTCATTTTCTATGGAATTGTAACAATGCTGATGGTTTTATTTTTAATCATTTGTCTGCTTATGTTAGCCAAAGTACTGCACCTTAGAGCACGTAGTTAAAAATAAACATTTTAAACTTTTCAGTGTCTCTGATTACTCTTGTTGTGGACTGATATGAGAATAATAACGAAAAGGTGTTTCTGATTCCCACCATTCCTGAGAGTTCTCTAAGTCGCTTGTTCTCGGTTGTCTAATCATTGGTAGCTTCGAGATGATACAGAGAACGAATGAGACACTGATGCTAGTCGGATAGGGGTTCTGGGTACTGAGGCGAGTATTTTGGTACACCACAATTCACTGAGGTCCTTGTTTCCTGTGCATAGTTCTGTGCATGCGCAGAATCCCCGCAACAGGACGGGTAGAGAGTAGTGAGTAATCGATGGAGAAAGACCGATGTTGGAAAACGGTCAGTAGGTGTATGGATGGGGAATGCTGGGTGGTTTAATGGAGGATTGTGAATGGATAGATGGAAAGCAGTGTTTTGGGGATCAATAGGTGGTCAGTGATGAATGGATAGATTAATTGTTGAGGATAGAGAGATGTCTGAAGAGGATGTTACTAGATGGTTGCATGCTACCAAGGACACATTGCTCCAGTTCTGAGATTTTTTTCTTTTTTCTTTTCACAAATCAGTATTTTCAGGTATGCTTTCTCAATGCAGTAAGTTGCAGTGAGCCACAACTACATCTCCCTGAATTCATTAAGGCAGTGGTTCTCTTAACCTTTTGACTTGTATGGACCCCCACTGAATCAGTACTGAAATCTTGAGATTCTCATTGAATCATTACTGGAAACCAGGGACCCGGGCCTAAGCAATTTCTACGATTTGAACCTCTAAACATTACACAAAAGTACATATGCAAGTATACATCAAACAAATTCACAAATTAAATATTTTCTTTAATTCCCAAATACAGAAATTTCGAAATTTTATTTTTATTGGGAGGGTTAGAGGTTTTCCAAATTTGGATTTTAATTCTTAAAGACGAGACAGTATATTGGGCTGTAGCATATCACTGTCTCTTTTTTTGCTCCTGATGTGTGCTGACTATACATATGCTGCTCCCATGTATCTAGTTAAGGACACCAACCTGACTTTTAACCTCCAATTTCAAATTAGTTCACATTGACAGAATTTTTTTTAACTTTTAGTTTTGCATTTTGCTTGCTTCTATATATTTTATTAACCTGACAGCATTATTTTATTTAATTTTCTAAACAGTCACAGACCCTTTGAGTACACGTCTGTAGGTTCGCAGACCACATGTTAAAAAACACTGCATTAAGTAGTTAACCATCCTTGGTGACATGGAGTCCTCAGAAAACCTTAATGAAGTGTCTGTGGGCGGGTGGAGAATAGGTTGCTAGAAAGATTAAGAGCGTGCAGGGGGCTCCTCCGTTGGAGCGGAGGAGTGTCACCCCACTTAAAATCCCCCTAAAACCTTGAAAATAAAATGTTAATATATTACCATTTTATTTTTTATCCCCGTCCCGAACAGAGTGTGAGGACGGGGGCAGGACCACTGCTTAGTTACAGCAGCAGGGAGAAGGGTGGACTGTCTATGCACTTCTTTAAAGTGCACATGGATTTTTGGCAAAGTTGTCTTGTGACAGCCAGCTACACATGTGCACTTTAAACAACTCTAACCCAGCTTTTTTAAGACAGCTGGGTTAGAGCAAGCACAGGCCTTCAGAGTGCTGTGGAGCACTGAGTGAGACCACTCCTTATAATCGGGGTGCTGCACTCATACTGCATGAGAGCAGTGCCATGATTGGTCACGGGAGTTGCTGCATCCAGTTCTGGTGGTGAAAAGAGAACTGGAGCGGAGGACGTCCCATTCAGGTAAGATTTTTAAAAAATGTATTTTATTTTGTGCACACCCCCCCCTTAGATGTCAGCCACCACTGAGAGGGTGTCTTAATTGTGAAAGTGCGTGGGTGAAAGATAGCGGGGGGATGGGCACTGGCTGCTCTTAAGTTTAGACCTCTTTTGCCAGCATGGGGGTGGGGGATAAGGAGTATGGAAAGGAACCCCACCAGTTACCTGTGGTTAATTAATACTGAAGTCGCTATTTCAATGTGGTAAGTTATGGAAGAGGCCAGTGGCGGCTGGTGACTTTTGAAAATGGTGAGGTGTAAACTTTCTGTCAGAGTGCATCATGGCGAGCGAGCGGAGCGAGCTAGCCTGAACATCTTAAGGGGGGGTTCGGGAAAATTTTGAAAAAAGAGTGGGTAAATGGTGCATTTTCAAGGAAATTTGAGAAGCAAGAAGGTTAATAAAGCAATTGTGAAAGTGCAGTTATTACCTTAATAAAGGGACATCATATAACAACATGTAGATAGAAATGTTTCTGAAGCTAGACCCTGCCAGTGCCACGCACCTCTGAGCAATATACATGCTGTGTACCAGCAGGGCCTGGCGTCAGAAACTTTTCTATTTTTATGTTTTTTAAGCTAGGCCCAGTGCTGGCACTCAGTGTGTATGCTTCTCAGAGGTGCATCACGCGTGGCAGGGTCTGTAGCTTCAGAGTATAAATGACTTGGATGCATCGCATATGACAGAAATGCACAATACTTTACTAGAAAGCGCTGTAAATGACTTGGATACAAATGTTATGACAGGGGTGCAGAATCAAAGCGCTGTAAGTATCTTGAATGCATAGCATACGACACGGTTGCAGAATACTTTAAGGGCAAAGAAAGTTTTGTACCTGGTTTGAATGCACAGAATATAACTGGGATGCATAAAACATTACTGCGAATGACTAATGAACATTTAAATCATCAAATGCTGTAACATGCTTTCATTCTATAAATATTTTTATAATTCCTATCAAAAATACACTAGAGAGGAGAAATACATTGTCACTTAAAGGCCTGAGTAAATGACTTACTAATTATCGAGCACGCATCAAGAATCAGCCTCTTGTAATACCAGTCCCTCATTTATTTACCACATCCTCGGTCATAAAGAAAACCTCCAGTTTACATTCCTGCTGCTCAACGGTGTGCCTTTTATGACGGACACACACACAACCAAGTACTTCGATGGTTACACAATACACAACCTACTTTATCCACATGACATGACATGAGGTCTTTGAAACCTTACTTTGAAAATAAAGAATTTCCATGACCATCTATTTGTAGAAGATTAGGGAACAGAAAGAAAATCCAATAACATATTTAAAGTTTTGAGGCACCTATATTCGGTTGATGGTAGTCATTACATTATGAAAAACAGGTTACTGAGAATTTGCAAATACCCTCAATTATGACACACGTTTACGGGTTATTTGCTGATATATGCTGATTCCAATTACTTTGCGCCACTGGTAATTGGAATCCGTGTGCAAACAGGTGTTTGCGAAGGGGCTCCAATCATCTGGCCCACTTGTTATTATGGTTGACAACTGGTAAAGAAGACAAGCCCCATACAACAGTACGAGACAGAAGCCCTCCACCCACAAACTTCACGTATAACGTGGTACGCAATGCAGATCTTCCAATGACATTTCTGTATTTCAAAGATGATGAAAATATGAATTATGTACTCCTCAACCAGTCCAAATGTTGTTGAAAGACTACACTTGCATCCCTGCAACCTATTCTACCAGGCCCAAATGAATACAGTTCTAATAAACAATGTGTGCAAAATGCGAAAGCGTAAATGCTGTGTGCCGCTAGATGTCACCCTCTCCTCTCCATGGGTAATGGACAGCACGCTGCTCCTGCAGGCTGGCATGCCGCATCTGTATCGAGCAGGAGGACCGGGTTTGTAACGGTGTCTGAATGTTAAACACCCACTTTAGGCAGGGAAACAGTACATACGACTAGACACGCCCATAATCACAGCACGTCACACGCACAGTCACAACATTGCACCTTCACTAACACACAAGTACGGCGCTGGCGCTGCACACAATGAAACACAGCACTGCAGTGCAGACACACGGGCAGGCATGCCCCGCACTGCAGAATCACAAATGTGCACAGACTCCGCACGCATTATTTTCCCTTGCCTTTGGATGGAAGCTACGATTCTCACACTCGTGAGCGGGGGCTTGCCTATGTAATGGAAGAGCCCATGACGTGTAGCACGTAAGCCCGCAGTAGGTGGCAGCGGGAAATAGCCCTCAACCTATGCATCCAAAATGCCTTTGCTGCAAGATACCATCCGCCCGTGCCCAGGGCCGCAGCTTCCTTTGGTGCAGCAGGCGCGGGCACCGGGGCCCAGAGGCAGGACCACTGAAACCTCAATATTTATGCATTCTATCTTTCAAACAGCAGCGAGTTCATCTCATTTTCGCGCTCAGTAGGGTTTTGGTGGAGATAGTTAAAATTTCACTTCAGTAGGAAACTGTTTCCGCACAGACAATCGCCACAGAGAATACTGCATATATTGAAGCACCGTGGCACACTGCACACACACAGCCGTGGTACTCCATAAAGAGAACAAAGACACTTCAAACACGTAAGTGTAAACACATCATTACTCACAACCATGGCGCGGTAAACATACAAGCACAGCACTACCCACATACACAATCACAGCACTCAGTCCATACACAAACCACAATTTTAGGAAAAAAAGGCCATAGCACTGTATGCACACCAGGCGCAGCCGGCATGATTGGAGAGGGTAGGGGGTGGGGGGTTAATTTAATCAATAAAAGAACTTACCAGGCATCTTCTCCGGTCCCGCGTCGCATCACGTCTGCTCTGCAACGTGGTGGAAGTAACTTCTCCCCGCTCTTTTCTTTTGCTATTTAGGAGACTGGGGGGCCGGGAGGCTGAACCTTGTTTACTCTCCTGGTATTTGATAGGGCATGGGGCAACTGTGCGCAAAACGCGTCACCGCCCGAGCAGGAGCCTATCTTCAAACTCCTGCTCTACACAGGGCATGCGCAGCAAACCTAATGGTTTGTGAATGTGAGTGAGGGGCTTTGCTCCTCTCTCACATGCGCAGACCATCTTTTGAACTCCTGCTCGTCTCTGCCTGCGTGCGCTGTGCGTGACATGCGCACAGCGCACTTTCACCATGAAGCGCACAGGCGGGCCCGGAAATGTAAACAGACGAATTGTAAGCTGTCAATTCATCTGTTTACATTCCTGTTCACCTGTTGGCCGATTCTTTTGTGGGGCGTTGCCCCAACGCCCCTAATGGACCAGCCGCCACTGGAAGAGGCTGGAAGTCTCTAATAAAAGTGTATGTCAACAAAGCAGAATCGTGCCCATGGAAATGCCAAATCTATAACAGTTGATTGTTACTTTGACCTTTTGTTTCATTTGAGAGGACTAAAGGCTCATAATTACTCTGATATGAAATTGACTACTCAAGAGTTGTGAGCACTTTCCTTTCAGTTTATTGACCACGAGTCTGATGTTGTTTCAGTAGCATTAAAGAAGGGTTGACTCATTCACTCACTCACAAACTGCAGAACTGGTGGCATCTGCCCCCTCAGGGGGACATCATTTATTTTATCAAACTGGAAGTATTTGGTGCAGCAGAAATCCAGAGACAGGTTTGTGCTTCACCAGCCTCGATTGCAGCAGGACCATGCTAAACACGAGGTGTGGTTACATATCAAATCAGGTGCCCAACACCCATTGGGCTCATCGGGCTTCAGCCCCCTCCGTCGTGTGTGTCAGCCCGGCTGAGACAGCTTTGCAGGCTGGAGACCCTCTAATTGTAGCCGCACCCGAGTACTTCACAGGTCTTTAAAATACCATTTACTGGTTAATTAGGCTTTTGTTGTGTTTTCACCGCTTCTTAGAGCCACTCTGCCTATGGCTGGAAGAATTAGCCCCCCCCCCCCGAAATTTGGCTCTAGTTGCCCGCCTGTATCAGATTGTTGTGTGTGCAGCTAGAGTACGTGTGGCAATGAGCAGAGGAGCCAGGATGAGGTCTGGTGGAAACATGCAAATGGGACACCACACTGCACAGGTGTTTTCTAAAATGGTATTGTACACTTTCATACGCTAACGCATAATAGGGATGTGAGCCACCATTTGAGTAAGAAGAAGGGAAAGTGATATGCACAGAATCCGGGTTGGAATGGCCAATAGGGCAGTCAGGCAGTGCCTGATAGGCTGGTCTCACTGATCAGCTGTGGGCTGGTTTTTTAGGTCTCGCCTGGCGTTAGCAGCGCACAGCGCTGTCCTCGCCATGCGAGGGCTTTTTGTAATCGATTCAGGTTCAAAAGCTAGATGTGCACGCGTACGGAGGGACAAATAAAATGCATGCGCATGGACAGACACATGTGCACATGCGTTTGCCTGGACAGCCCGACGCCATCTTTGTTTACTTTAAATAGACTTGCACGCTCTCGTCCACCTTTCTGACGGCCCATGTGGACAGCCCTTGGAACAGCCACCTCTGCTGCTGCTCTTCTACACGGCAGGCTTGAAGCTGTTACTCCCGGCGGCACTGCACAGCTTCTCCCCCAGCTTCGTGGCCGGGTTGGCTGCCTTGACCTTCTTCCGGGGACGTTACTTGTTTACTCTGGCGACAGCCGCCGCTGCTAATGCCCTTCTTCACACCAGGCTTGAAGCTGTTACTCCCGCCGGCACTGCACAGCTTCTCACCCGGCTACGCGGCCGGGTTGGCTGCCTTGACCTTCTTTCCTGGGACGGTACTTGTTTTTTAGGTCTCGCCTTGCTATCGCGTAAGCGATCGCAAAGCGAGACTATAGTAAGGGGCATTTAAAAGTGCTCCGAAAAGCAGATTGCATGGCGAGCACGCGCACAATCACGCGCATCGTGCCGCCATGCAATCCGTTTGGCAATATAACTTCAAAGGGTCTGCTCCCCCACCTGGAATGCGCTCCCCCGCCCCCGCCAAGCGCACGTGCGCGCCACGCTCCGCCAGGCTTGTCTTGTTTTTTTTGTTGCATATTTATATAGCGCCAACTCGACCCGAAGGTATTGGAGCGCTTTACATAGCACCGTATTTACATTACACATTCAGGAGGCGGCAGCGCAGCCGACGGACCACATCCTCTCCCATTCTCTCCCTCCTGCCACGTATTCCATTACATGCATTGCCCTCTTCCTCTCGTTCCACTTTCTGTTTGTTTGTACCATTCGCTCTCCCCTGCCTCGTTATCTGGCCTCTCTATCTCTCGCAGCTTTTTTTTCATATTTCCCTCTATTTCTTTCTCTCTCAATCATTCTGTCTCCATCTCTCTGTTTCTCCCAAACACTGTCTATTAATTCTACTTCTTTTTTTCTTTTACTCATTCTTTCCATTTCCTCCCCAGCTGTCTGTCTGCACATATTTCTTCTTCTGTGTATATTGTTCTTTCTTCTATGTGCTGTCTCTGTCTCGCTGTCCACCTCTCTCTCTCCGTCTTATTTAGCCCCCTCTTCTCCATTGTGTGTTTCCGCTTTCCCTGCACCCCCCGCTCTACCGGCCCCCTCCCTCCATCAGTACAAGGGGGTAGGGGATCAGATAAGCCCCTACAGGCACTAAGGACGCGATAGGTCACCAGAGTCAAAGGGGAGCCAGCCTTTCCAGGGAAGAGAACAAGCGACTAAAATACAGATTCCAGGTTGCCTTCGAGATAGATAGCGCCTTGTTGCATCCTCACCTGGATATTTTCGATATCAGAAAGTATCGGAGCATCAGCAAGGCCCTGCAAGCCTCTTCGCCACTCAATATCACTTTCATATTTAGCCCCAAAGACAACATATAACTTAGTAACGAACAATGTTTAACTCTGCAAAACAACGTTGGCATAGATGTAAACACAACAGCACAACATCTTGCAAACTCTTGAAAAGATAACTTTTTGGTACTTTTGTATAGCGTGAACTTGACCCGGTATCTGGTATCAGAGCGCTGTACATAGCACCAGTTGCATTACATGAGGACACATTCATTTTTGTTTGGCACAGAGAGATTAAGTGATTTGCCCAAAATCACAGGATGTTCAGCGTCATTGCCGAGACTCGAACTCGGTTCCCCGATTCGAGGTCGACCGCCCTAGCCGTTAGGCCAACTCCTCTCCCGTTTTAGAAAGATAAAGCAAGAGTGATACGCTACAATAAAAAACTACTTTGGAAAATGAGGACATATGGTTGGACTATTTCACCTAGAAGCAATATCTGCTTACAGACGAGCTGGTCCGGGTTTTAGACTCACCAGGATGTCTTCTGTTATGGATAAGGGGGTAAATCCATCAGCATCTTTTAGCCCAAAAACACTCCTAGATGTGGCTTGAGTTAGTTGTGAAATACGAAATCTACTTAAAACTCAGAGAAAGCTTAAAGAGTTTGCCTTCATCTTACCACACCTGTCACCCTGGGACCAAATTGTTGCTCTTTTAAAAATACAGAATATTTCTTATTTGATGGCTGTCTGAGAAAAAAGCAAAAACTGTATTTTGTTTCTCATAGAATGGCAAAACACACTGTGCAATGAAGTGAGTGTTTTTTTTCTATAAATGTCATCAACGAAAGTACAATTGCAGGCTAAAAGAGAAAATAACTGTTCACTCTTATGATTGATTTTTTATATCTGGCCTAAAGATAGCTTTGGCTGTCTTGCTGGTCTTTGCTTTTCCCAAAAAATAATGATGCTCCCTCCACACAGTACAAGATATTGGGTCGTCCAGCTCCAGACATTGGATACCTTCAATTTGAGAGACTGCATTTAGCTTTTCACAACACAGCCGCTGAAAAAGAAATCCCCCTTTGTTAAACAACTGCAGGGACTTGTATTCCCCAGTGGCTACTAGTATCTATGTATAGTAGGGTGTCATCACTTTAATAAAATATTTGTTTCTTAAATTGAAGTCAGTGACATCGACTCACTATCTTAAACCAGCTTTGGCATATTTATATTTGATGGAAAACAAGTATAAATTAAGATTTAAAAAAACAAAAACACGTATTGAGCCATGATATGCAGTCTTTTAATTTTGAGACATCCTCAAACTTATCGCCGATCCTTTCTGCCGAACTTGAGTAAGTCTCTTCGCGCCCAACTTGCTCTTCTTTCTGTGGTTTTTATGTACAATTTTTTTATTTGCATAGGCGAGGAGATGTGAGCCGCTTGTCGAGCCTGGGGTTCTGTATTCTTTGTAGTTTTGCCGTGAACGGCATATGGGCATTTTCTTTGTGGCGAGGCGCATGCCTTTGGTTTCAGCTTTACATAGTACCAGAGTGTTTGCGATTTTGTCTGTGTCGCTCTTCGGCAGTGTATACGTTTGTTTCCATCTGCGTTCATTTTTGAGTGGCACATCCCTCCGCTTCAAATTACGGACTGCAGCAGAACCGCGCACGCTAAGATATATGGCTCAGATAAACCACACTGTATTCAGCTAGGCTTGGGTTGGGTTGCATATCACACAAACCACATGTCTTTGTCTCTGCAGACAGCATACGTTATATCCCGGGCGTCCTGCAGCGTCATTTGGTGGAGGCAGAATGTTTAAAATGTGTACAGTAAACGTCACATTTTGTAACACGCATTTGCAATGCAATAGGTCTCGCAATTGCGAGATTTAGAGCTTATTGGCATTGTAAATGACATTGACTTTTATTTATGTTTTAAAAACCAAAACATAAATAAAAGTAATTGTCAATTACAAAGCCAATAGCTCAAACTCGCGTGAATGCGAGACCTATTGCATTGCAAATGCTTGTTTTGTTTGTTTTTAAACATTAAGACTAAGTGCGGCGTAAGTAGACTCCGGCTGCCAGGCAGGTGGATGACAAACGGCCATCTGCAAGAGCGGCCCCTCCGCTATCGCAGCTCGGCAAAGTGTGAGACTTGCCTCCCTCATCAGATAAACGGAGATTAGCAACCTTTGTGGGATTTCCTAATTAAAGCCCAGGGTGCTGGGGGCGGTCAGCTGCAGCCTTGATACATATACGGCAGCGCCGGGCTTCTTCAGTCCCACCACCCCTCCCATTCTCTTTCCGAGTGAGACTGACCTTACCCCCGCCCTAACCCACCCATTTCCACTACATTTGGTTGTTGGTATTTGGGTGTTTGGATTTATACTGATAAGCTGGGATAGAAGCTTCTGTGACTGGCAAGGAGGCCCGTCTTTGCCCGTGTTACGCACGGCACCGGTGCTAGATTAAAGAGACATAAGGTGGAACCAAGACTCCGCCATCTTGGTAGTCACCACCCCCCACTCTCCCCCCCTGATATTTGTAGCACTGACAGGCCGCAGATTTCTAAACAAAACTTTGGGCTCGGCACCTATTGTTTAACAAATTAAACTCTTCTCTACTGCGCAACATCCAGCCAGTCCATGCAGATTATGGGAAATGGGAAACTGGAAGACCCTGAATGTAAATCGATATTAGCTAAAAGGTCAAGGTAGGTGGTTTTCGAAGTAAGACATCCAAAAGGCCTACTGACGGCTGTGATGTGCTGCCTGTTCTACCTGGATCGTATCATGTTATTTTGAGGGGGCGGGAGATGGTCTAAAGGCATCTATTCTTGTCACATATTTTTTTTATCAACCACCGTAGCTACCGACCCACGTATTGTTTTCTGTCTGACACATATAGTTTATATATGCTTACCTACATCTGGATGAAATACATCATTGCAGCTGATCATGGGGATTTTCCACAAAAGACCTCTCTACAGGTGCCCCCAGGCTTCGTATCCCAGAATCGGAATCCCGGCTGCCTTGGACCGGTCTGAATCTCTGCGTGAAAAACAGCCAATGCTGTCCTGGTTTTACTCATTTGAATTGAGAAATTTAGCAACATTCAACAGTATGTAAATACGTGCAAGTTCGGATTTTAAGCAAACACGTAAGCTTGTGATTTGACCCAAATATTGCTTTACAGTGCTTAGTGAAAGGTAGATGGACACTTTCATGTGGGTAGTAAGGCGCATTGTGTGTTTTATTCCATGTTACCTCTCGGTAAATCCTGTAGCTACGGTGGGCGGGACAAATGGAGCTGGGCACGAGCCCTTCCAAATGCTTTCACTGGCTAGGGCGGGACAATGGCATTTATGTATGCGTTTGTTTTATAAAATAGATTAAAAAGGCATTGTCATGAACAATGCCAATAGCTTAAACTTTTGCAAATGCTAGACCTATTGCATTGCAAATGCTTGTTTAGGTATGCTGCTGCCGTAGGCGGCTATGACGAGAAGTGGCGCTATCTGTATTTAATGACCCACCTGCCCCGAAGTCACTTTGAAGCGGACTTTAAAGAGATATTTACACGTGTACTTTATTTGACGAGTTTGTGAACTCACTGTCAGCGCCCAGCTGGAAGGCTCCGTGGCTGCAATTATATCGCATGGCCCTCTTATCTGTTATTAAGTAGACGGATGCCTGGGGGTGACCCACGCTGTTCCGGCTTGGCTAGCTGCCAGCTAGCCCGTGGCAAGTTGCCGCACCAGCATTCCGAGAGATACAGGCGCGTGCCGGCTTTGGAGAGAAAATCAAATCGGGAACATATTGCAGGTTTAATTGCACCGTGGCTCTTTAAACGATAGGGGAGTTGTGAATGTTTTACCAATAAATAATGGTTATGTGCACATGGCCGACAGGGAATGTGTGACATGATTGTAAATACAAATAAACTTAAAGGGTGTTAGCGTGTTCTTTTAATCGCTTTAGAGGATCGATACATGACATTGGGATAGACGGCGGCCGCGCGCACAGGCGCTCAAACACTTGACATGACTGAACAGAGGAAAGCAAACAGGAGCCCAATCATACCTGCTGTGATATTGTGTTTTGCCAAATTGTGTACGTTGCGGTGACGTTTTATTTATATAAACTGTTACTATAACTGATTTCCTCATTTTATGAATTTGATGTTAAGTTCTTGTTATTTGTAATCGATACTTAAGCATAAAAAGAGAGGCTGTGACAAGCCTAGTCCTTATTCTCTGTTTGAGGGGCACGAGGCCAATCGGTCCTATAGCCGGCGCACATGCACTGTATTTGGAGGCCTGAAAAGCACTAGTTTGCACTTCCAAATCCCCCGTTTACTAAAGCTCTCACCAGAGCAGCGCTAAGGCGCTGGCTCAGGCGAGACCTAAAAATGCAATAGGTCTCGCCTTTCATTAAGTTAAAGCCATTTGCTTTGCTGTACAATACAATTAGCAAAGCAAATGGCTTTAACTTAATCAAAGGTGAGACCTATTGCATTTTCAATGCTTGTTAATAGCAGTTTGTGGGCCTGTTTTATGGCCGGTGGACTGGTTTTTAGGTCGAGCGTGAGCCAGTGCTCATGTGCCGCTCTGTCGATCTGCTGTAGTAGTGTATGGAAGAGAAGCCCCGCCCACTCTCCATCCATATTTGTCATTGGTTTCTGTGTTCTGCCTAAATGCAGGCTTCTGATTCAGTAATTAATTTGTTAGTCCCTCCTTAGTACCTACCTCCTTTTCTTCATTTGTAACCTCCCATGCCTAATGGCCCCTTAACTTTGGTTGTTACACTGTACATGTTATTTAGTCTTGTAAGCAGTATTTTCTGCATTGAGTTTCTCTTACTGCAGGCACAACATGCTTTTCAAGCAACCGTGACAATGTATTTTTAGGTCTCGCTGAGCCCCAGCGCTTGCGCTGGCTCGTAGAGACATTTTGTATGTGGGATTTTCAAAGTGCTGCTGGCTGGCCTAACGCTTGCGTTCACGCGATCGTGCACGCGCGCAGCCGGCCGCCAGCAGCACTTTGAAAACTCGTGTGCGTCATCGCGATCACTTTCGCTTTCAGAGCGCTCGCGATGACGCACGCGCACACACAACTCCCGCTTCTCCCCCTCCCCCACCACATTTTGCGTCTCCGGCCGCTCGCGCGCGGCCAACGCTTGTTTTACTTTAGGTCTGATCCGAACTGGTGAGGGTGGGAGAAAAACAACAGGGCACTTGGTCAGCAAACTTCGACCAGCACAGTCGAATACCTTGAGGCGCACCCCGATCTCACCTGCAGTCTGTCAAGGTTTATTGATGCTATGATTTTTCTGCAGCAACTGCAAAAATGATCTTTTTTAATTTTATTTTCCCTCCTTTAGAGTTGCACCTCTGCAGGCCGCAAGCACCGCATTCATGCTGCTTCCTTCTTCCAGCCACGGCAGGGGGAGGCCAGACTCTATCTTACGTCGCGGCTCATCACGTTCACTAAAGACGCCGACAATCGGCCACAGCGGACCATATTAGCCCGCAACACCCGCAATCCTTCTCGCACTGCGCCGCATCAGGTTGCGGAGACCGGGCTCCCCATACGGTTACATCCCTGCAGCCACGCACCGCGCACGTTCCTCGCAGGTTGCTCAGGCCTTGCTGCTGGCACTTTGATCATTTTGAAATCCGCCGCAGTCCAGATCAGGCGCCCTCACCGCACAGCCAGTCTTAATTTCTTGTTTTATTTCTTCGTTTTGTTATGTTTTTATGGGGAAAAATATCAGCAACCGCTCACTTCCGCACTAGGCCCCGGCCGGCAGACCAAGGCTGTGTTGCGCAGGCGTCTCTGGTTTGGCCCCTTCACTGCAGCCTCATGTGCAGTGCCAGCCCAACTCGCCGGCTCCGGCCCGCCGATGCAGAGCCCAGTGAGTGCCAGCGCCTCAGTGTCACAGCTCAGGAGAGCAGGCCGCAAAGTACCAGCTCACTGCTCCGCCTGATCAGAGTCTCCTGGGCTTTGTGCCTCCCACGCCTCACGGTCTCCTAGGCCCGGCGCAGCTCTGTCCAGTTGCTCGCCTCACACTGCTGCACGCCTCACACTGCTGCATGCCTCACACTGCTGCATGCCTCACACTGCTGCACGCCTCACACTGCTGCACGCCTCACATTGCTGCACGCCTCACACTGCTGCACGCTGCACACTGCTGCAAGCCTCACACTGCTGCACGCCGCACACTGCTGCACGCCGCACACTGCTGCATGCCGCACACTGCTGCACGCCTCACACTGCTACACAAAACACTGCTGCACGCCTCACACTGCTGCACGCCGCACACTGCTGCACGCCGCACACTGCTGCACGCCTCACACTGCTGCACGCCTTACACTGCTACACGAAACACTGCTGCATGCCTCACACTGCTGCACGCCGCACACTGCTACACGAAACACTGCTGCACGCCTCACATTGCTGCACGCCGCACACTGCTGCACACCGCACACTGCTGCACTCCACACACTGCTTTTATGCGAGTTTATGCTACTGACATTGTAAATGACAATGCCTTTTATTTGTTTTAAAACCAAAACATAAATAAAAGGCATTGTAATTTTACAATGCCAATAGCTCAAACTCTTATAAATGCGAGATCTATTGCATTGCAAATGCTTGTTTTAACATGGCCCTTGCTTCACTGGCAGCAGCCGCGCACGTTCCGAGCGCAGCGCTTTTTTAGGTCTCGGGACCATCCGGTCTGCCGAAGGCAGAACCGGAAGTCGAGAGATTTAATGTTTTGGAGAAGAGGGGCTTGAACCCGCCCCTCTTCTCCCCTGTTCTTCATTGGCTGGCCTCTTCAATGCTGGCCAGCCATTGGAGAAGAGGTCCCGTCACTCCGATCAGGCCCCGTCCTTTTCGGATCGGGGGCGTGTTTTTTGCAGAAAGTCTAATTATCTCCTCCCGCCAGTGTCTTCCGGTGCCCTCGGCTTGTTTGTGTGGTCATTTAGAGGCAATGTTCCCAGGCAAAAAGAAACGCGGGGAAGAGCAGCAGTGCTTCCTCTTATCTGAGACTGACTAGAAAACATGTCCCTGCTTTCCGAGCCTGCCGTGATAAGGAGCCTCTTTATCGGCAGCCTCGGACCGCACTGAGTAAAATGTAGAGTTGTGTTTACTAGAAAGCTGCATACCAAAAATGACACACGACACCGTAGGCTGGCTGCGTGCATTGAACTTCTTAACGTTGTTTTAAGCCGAGGTCGTTGCTGTTCTTGGTCAAACAGCTCCCCTGTTTTCTAGAACTGCCCCCCGCCCATTGTCAGGCCCCCTTCGCTCGCTGGGCCGTTTCCCTCTCTTGCTATGGGGGCCTCCCTTGAATAGGAGCAGGGAGATGAAAAGGCCAGATTACATTCAGCGGCGATGGTCTGTGGAACGGCAGATCCGCGAACAATGTCATTCAATGCAGCACAGGAAAGGGGGAAAGAAAAGAAAACGCCATGCAAATGAAAGCTGACTTCACAGTTAGGTGCCAGTGAGCACTACCAACATGGCATCATGGGGCATTCACACTGAGACCAACGTTCCAATGTGGTGGGGGAAAGTATACATGGAGGGCGGTGGCTCTGCAAGGCGCCGGGTGTCAATATGGGATCGGTGGGGGTACACAGGGCTAAGGGTAATTATTAAGGGGGGTCTCTGCAGGTCTGCGGGTTCTATGTGTGTGGGTAGTGTTCGGGCGGCAGACTCCTCCTTCCGCCCCCGCAAACTCCTCCCTTTCATCCGCCCCCTCAGGCTTTGTGCCTCTGCTGCTCAGACTGGATGCTGGAACAGGCAGAGTGCGCCTGCCACCACGGTAAAGGAGGAGTAGCGTCTGGGGGCGAGAGGAGCCCCCGCACTCCAGAGAATACTCCCGCACCGCATCCTCGCCGCCATGAGGCCCCACTAGTAGCCCCACTCTCCATCACCTTACAATCGTTAGCTGAAGGCAGCAGCAGCAGATGCGAAAGGACCCCTTAAGGACAAACACCCTCCGACCCTCAGAAATGCTACCTGTCGCTTGCAGCATATAATGTGAAACAACTCGTGTATGTTTCACGGCCCCGCCATCGGTTCCGGCGGCCGCCGAATGAGAGAGCCTGCAATGCGTTATGCTCAGAGAAGTGTGAAAGGGCCTCTGTTACCGGCGCTGGCGCCGCATACAAAGCAAACAGGCCTGTCAAGCCCTCATTGAAAGAGGCACCCTGGAATTAATCTGGGGAAGCAGGCTGTGCTAGGAAGTGGACTTTCCGACTGCGCGCTCTCCAACTCCGGGCCCTCCACTGTGGGCGAGTAAACACTACAGTCGGTGGCTGCGACTATCTGCGCGAGTTGGCGCCACCGCCACCGCCCCCGCCACCCCCATCAGACCAAAGGCTGGTTACAATGTGCGCAGTAAAAAGCGGCTCAGCAGCCACCTGTGATTAGAGGTGACAATAACCCATGTGTCCGCCTCCACTCTCCAAATACGCTGTGAGGCGCACGCTGGACCTCTCAAATAAATGTGCTACAAAAATATAAAATTTGCAGCACATCTCTCTGCACAGTGCACTGGCACTTCAGTCACGCCCACTCAGCCAACGCTAAAATGTGACTGAAAATATTTTCGGTTTGTGACCTCTTTATTTATTCGGCTCAGGTTTATGCTCCAACTCCCAGATATTGTCCATACATGAATTGGCAATCTAATTCACACCAAACAAATCGTAACTCCCAATGTGTCCGGCTACAGGGTCGGTCTCACTACTGGAACGCGTCAGGACAGATCATTGCTTGCTGCACGCCATTTGCGCATGCAATGCAAAGCGATTACATCCTTTCACCACAAATTCTGGTTCGTTGTGGTCGGGGAGTACATTTTCCTATGGCTCTTAAACAATGCTTAATTTGAGCCGGTGGTTGCCGGTGGAGGCCACCAGCACTCATTTTGGGGGAAAGCCCTTATATTAACTTATCAAACTTTGACCCAGAGCAACAAAGAAACAATACAAAAGGGGGGAAAAGGAGGAAGAGAAAGACGTAAAAAAATCAGTGACATAGAGAGAAGACAGGGGAGAACGACAAAATTAGATAAAGGGATAGGGACTGTCTGAAGGTGGATAAAAGACGCATGAGGTGAAATCAAGACTTAGCCGATAGAGACCCGTTCGAGGCCCCCTTAAAACAAGCATTTACAATGCAACGGTCTCGGAATTGTTAAAGTTAGAGCTATTGGCATTGCTCATGACATTATTTTTGTTTATGTTTTTGTTTTTAAAACATGTAAAGAAACGGCATTGTTATTTACAATGTCAATAGCTTAATCAGTGTGTGTGTAGGTGGCTCTGTGTGTGGGTGCAAATGCAATAGGTCTCGCATTTGAGAGTGATTAAGCTATTGACGTTGTAAATAACAATGCCGTTTCTTTAAATGTTTTCAAAACAAAAACATAAACAAAAATAATGTCATGAGCAATGCCAATAGCTCTAACTTTACCAATGCCAAGACCATTGCATTGTAAATGCTTGTTCACCGTTGCTGCTGGACCTAATAAAAATGCTCAAATTTAAATCCGTGTAGCGCCGATTTTACAAGCGCCGCGGCTTAATTTTATTTGCAGCGTCAAAGCTGCATCTGCTCCCCCTACAGCTACCAAGCGAGCTGCCGGCGGCAAAGCCTGCTTCCCAGGGCCGCCCTCCTCTGCTCCTCTGAGACGCTCTACCCATCCATTCATACCACGCGGCAGCTTCCTGAAAGGCCCTGGGGGCGGGGCCATCCACCAAAGAATGGAAACCAAACTTAGATTTGGTGGCGCTTTTAATTCAACAAATGTGTGTACAGATCTATCTGCGTTGAAAGCAAGCGCGCTCGAGCCATTCTTTCTGTGTTTCGAAGATGTCAGTGGGAGACAGGTTTCAGGGAATGTGACTGAAAACTCTATGTTAACTAGTGCTTATTGTTTCCTCAGAAAATAAGTGAACTTTAAGGGGGTGCCACTGCCAGAGTACGTTTGAGAGGAGCAGGTTCAACACTTCTACAGCAGATCGGTGACATTTTGCAACAAAAATTATGATCCGTGATTTACCTGTTATTTAACATTTAAACATCGCAGTGTTGAGGAATTCATTTTAAAAACACGTTTTGCCCAATTCCTTTCCAAAGCTCAATTGTTTTTCAGAGTCTCACGAGTCGTGTCTGACGTGGGCTCCCACAGGCAGTTTATTCAGTTTGAAGTGTTGCATGAATGAAGGAGAGTGCGGCTTAGATGCCTTGCTCATCCAGTTCTTGGCCTCTCAGCAGAGAAGCCTGTGCTTGTGACATTGCAGTCTAGCCTCGTAGCTACCAGCCCCTCAAGGAAAGACCGCAGACCTATTTCCCTGCTATCCAAGCTGACAGATGACGTTTGCTTATTTCTGGTTTGATTCCAGTCTGAAATAAGACGACAATTACTGGGAGGCATTTAGCTGCACATTACAAATATTTAGCAATGTCTTGGTACGTAAATAAAAGATGCTTACCTAGCCTGCTAAAAGGCACTGGTGCTATCAACCTGCAGTTTGTGTTTGTGCTGTATACATCATCCAGGGCACAAGTCCTAAAAAAAGAAGTGGGGGGACGCTGTCACCGGAAGTGACGTCACAACAGGAATCTCATGAAAAGAAGTGGGGGGGACGCTGTCACCGGAAGTGACGTCACAACAGGAATCTCATGAAAAGAAGTGGGGGGACTGTCACCGGAAGTGACGTCACAACAGGAATCTCATGAGTATTCATATGCCTTTAGATGACGGGGCATTTCACAGCACTGCTACCCCTGGTCTGTTCCTCGATGTCCTTTGCAACCCCCCCTCCCCCCCACTCCCCCGAGGGGGTGCCCCAGTTGCACAACGAAGTGCTCAAAAGTGCACAAGATACAGAAGGACACACATTCCAAGCGTTAACCGCCAACGCCTGCTCGCTCCGCCTCCCAATCACTCCAGCCTGCACACACCACCGGTGCCTCTTAAAGTCTCCAATTACAAATATTAGCATATCTTTGGTAATTTACGGGAAACTTCCCTCCCACCCGGGCTCTCTGCTCACACAATGCTGTCCAGCTTTTGGGCAGGGGGGACGGCGTCCACCCGGAAAAACCTGGTAAAATAAGTGGGGGGACGCCGTCCACCCGCGTGGTACCCCGACTCGAGCCCTGACATCATCAGATGTATTACTATCTTCCTCATTATTATTAATATGCTATTAATTGGCACAGATGGTCCAGGAAGCCATGCTGAATGCCTCTTGGATGGCAAAGGTGAATGGAACAGGGGGAGGAGGTTTCAAAGTGGCAAGGGGAGGCGTGGTATGAACGGGGGCACCCACCGTGCCCATGTTCCTGCGGTGTGAAGCACATTTCTTCCCAGGCGAGCATGCTACTGAAGTGAAATGCTGTGCAGTGTCTATCTAGCTTGCCTGCTATATGAGAATGTAGCTTGTGGACACAGCGCCGTTCACTCAATGTCACACTACATTGGGGCAGCAGTATCCATGAATTTAATGAACAAGCATTGGCATAGCCAATAGGTCTCACATTGGGATCTTATAAGTGTTTAGCCGTGCAGCACATTATCCCCACTTACATGCTCACACACTCCACCAAGGCATTCACAATACCCCTGCGTATTCAGGACAAACCAAAGAAAGTTTCTCGGACGCTGGCCCATATTGATGATCCAATTAAATATAGTAAGCGGGTCTCAAATAAATCAAATATACTGATTTGTCAGAATGTCCAGTCCCTTTTGCATTATTTGTGATATCTGTATGATATTAATTCGCCCACACGTCTCTATACGTTACAGTTGACTTATCCGTCTTCTAACTATAGACTTGCCTAGACCTGTCATTCACAAAGTAGGTATAGATACAGGACCTCCTTTATTCTTTCTCTCTACAGGACACACTTTTTTCAACCTCTGTTAGCATGTCTGCTTTCAAATCTTATGGACTAGTCCAATATTCGAATGTTTGTTGCTATTTCTCTCTACTTTATCACATTTTCTTCATTATCTTTAATCTTCTCGGGTCTTACTATTGAATCTCTTGAGTTCACGCTTCATTATATATTCTCATACTCCAACTGGGATTTTGGTTGGCTACTTTCACTGACTTCACGATTCGGGTGTCTATCAGGTTTTGGGTTGCTCCGAGAATTATAAATTTGGTACTGTTTTTAATATTTATATATATTTTCATTATTGTCCACAGATTATATAGGGTCATACACTGTGTTATTTAGGAGCCCCTTCACCTTGCTATATGTATAGATCAAATAAAAAGAAACCTTGGATGGGACATTAGACCACTCGATCATCTCCATCAACTGTGCCCTGACGAAGGAACTACTGGATTTTACGTCCATTCCAAAACGCGCGTAGGCACCTTGTGT
Source organism: Triturus cristatus (assembly GCF_964204655.1). Lineage (NCBI taxonomy): Eukaryota > Metazoa > Chordata > Amphibia > Caudata > Salamandridae > Triturus > Triturus cristatus. The sequence goes on from NC_140588.1 coordinate 1,045,105,165, forward strand.
GTTACACATTAGAAATAGAAGGCTCTATATATTATTTGCAGCCCTATATGTGTTTCTAGTTCTTATTTGTGACATTTGTTATTATTGTTTAATGGATGCATTTTTGCTTCATTGTTTTTCTCTATTTATGTTTTGTTGGTCTTTATGTTATCTTCGTGTGGATTTTTGAATTTGTTATTTCTTGTGTGTAGTTTACACTCCTTACCCTGAAGGGGTTCTCAGATGATATTCACAGGCACAAATATTTAGAATTGTTTAAATCGAATATATATTGTATGTCTTAAGTCTGTTTCAATCTTAATTTTTTTTTTAATTAAATAAATCAAAATCAAAACGAAAATATTTTCTGTGGGACAATGATGTTTTTAAATATTGTGGACATATTGCCTATTAAGAATTAACTTGGGGGAGGTTCCGTTGTGTGTTACTTGTTATTTCCCCTGCCCTCCTCCTCTCCCTTTCATTCTATAGTCAGGGGCCCTCTTAAGTTTAGTTTTCAAACCAAAGAACCCGCCTTTTTAGGCAGCCAAGTCTTGACATGGGGAACTCCAAAGCATTGTAGCCCAGCTACCCCAGGCCCAGCTGACAAGTAGTAAATGCCCAAACAAAAGACCCTCAATGCTGGAACCGAATGAAGCACCCTTACTTATGCCAACAGGCTGCAAATGCCTTGCACACCAAAACCAGGCACTGTCATCATGATTTATGGTGACTCATTACCTATACCACACGAGGGAAATGCAAAATCTGGCTAAATGTAACCCCATCAGCCAACATCAACATTTAGAGCAACTTTAACCCGCTCACACCCCTGGTCTCTCTCTGAAAGTGCTTAGAGGAAATGTAGTAACGCTTTGCGTGTTCTATAAACAAATAAACACAAGTAACTTTGGCTATCGTCCTTGACGGGCAGGTATTATATCCTTCCATTCTGTATAACATGTTAGTATTTAGCATTTTACATTTTTGTTGATTGTTTTTTTCTGGAAACTGTCTGTTTTACATTCTTCTGGATTTGTATTTAAGTGATGTATGTCTTTTCATATAGTCTATTGTAATGTTTTCTTTTTCTAAACATGTTTCCTTTCTTAAACGCTCACAATTGAGGTTAAATTGAAATTGCATTGCCACGTTTTGAATATCTTTACATTATATACAGGTATTTTAAAAAAAAGCTACATTTTTCTGCAACACATTAGCTACAGTATCTACAAAATTAATGTAGTCCTTATGTAACTATATTGTTGCTTCACCTCACGTCTTAGGCAGGTGTGTGTGGAATAGTACTATGCACATGGATAGTTGCTATCCAAGTGTGTAGTCTTTGAATGTTGAATTCATGTGCAGCTATGACATATGGGTGCATATTCCATCCACATGGGAGAGTGTGGTCTGCATTGGGTTCTAGATGGCATAGGCATTTGTATTTGTTTGGCAATTGTTGGAGTAAGGTGTTGAGGTGTTGTGTGTGCAAGGCAAGTGGAGGTGTGTATGCTCTTTGTGCTACAATATGTTGTGCATTGCTTTCTAGACGGATTTCAAGGATGCCAGTGTATGAATGACTTGCACATGTATATTAAGTATGCGGTGTAGGATTCAGCGCGGGGTGCAGTGAGTGTGTGTGTCCCAGTGGGCGATGGATGGTGTTTCAGATGCCAGTCAGAGGGTTCAAGAGAACAGTGGGGATCTTGTTGTCTTGGTTTCACAACGCTAGTTTCTTAGACATCCGATTCGGGTGCTACACAAATGTGTATCTGTTTATTTTGTTAACAAATAGCAGAAATTAGTGCTACTCCGGAGCACTAATTTGTAGAGCTCCTTTGCGGCCATTTCAGACATCTTAATACATGGATACATTTTCAAAAGTAATGAGGCGAGCCTGCATATAATGTGCTTATCCTTTTACAAGCAGTGAAGGCTACACAATGCGCACCGGCCTTCTTTGATGCCACCATCACCCTTCCTTATCAGCCCTGTCAGTGCCCACATGCAGCAGATAGAAGTTTTCAGGGAAATTCTGGCAGCTGAAAACAGAGTACAAATCTAGCATCTGATTGAAATGGCTCCCGTGAAACACCCATGGAAAGGGCTTCAACAACAAAACCTGGGAGAGAGCTTTATCTAATGACCAGACTGGACTTGCATTTATTTTATTTTCAGCTATGAGGCATGAATGTGGCCTAACGGCTAGGGCGCTCGACCTCGAATCTGGGGAACTGGGTTTGAGTCTCTGCAATGACGCTGAACATCCTGTGATTCTGGGCAAATCACTTACTGGCACATGCATCAACGTAGGCTTTTGCGATTCCTTAATTGCGATAATTAAGGAATCGCAATTAAGGAATTGCAAAAGCCTATGCATGTAGGAATCGCTATAAAAATAGCGATTCCTACACATTCCTTAATTGCGACTCGCAAATTGCGAGTCGCAATTAAGGAATGCTGTCCCATTCATTCCTATGGGCCTCCAGGCCCATAGGAATGAATTAGAGATTGCATGAGCAATTTGCGAGTACCAGCAGGTACTCGCAAATTGCTCATGCAATTTCAAGGGTGCAAGGGTGTCAAAATGACACCCTATTGCACCCCTGAAATTGATCTGTGCAAATATGTTGCACACACACATGCCTTAAGGGCATGTGTGTGCGCAACATGAAACTTTGAAAAATGCACAAAAGTGCATTTTTCAAAGTTTTTGCAAATTACCATGAAGTTCAACTTCATGGTAATTTGCTCCCCCTATTAGCGAAATCCCAATTTTTTTTTACTTTAATGCATTGCATTTGGTTTTTTTTAATCACGCTTTTAATCACGCATTGCATTTAAGGAATCTCAATTTGGGATTCCTTAAATGTAATCGCAATTTAAGTAATCGCAATTTAGAGATTCCTTAAATTGCGATTTTCAATCAATCAATCAATCAAGACATTTATAGAGCGCACTACCTACCCGTAGGGTCTCAAGGCGCTGGGGGGGGGGGGGTGCCGCTACTGCTCGAACAGCCAGGTCTTAAGCTTCTTCCTGAAGGAGGGGTGGTCTTGGGTCAGGCGCAGGTCGGCCGGGAGGGAGTTCCAGGTCTTGGCGGCCAGGTAGGAGAAGGACCTTCCTCCTGTAGTGGCTCTGCGGATGCGTGGGACGGCGGCGAGGGCGTGGCTGGCAGAACGGAGGTGGCGTTTGGGAGCGTAGAAGTTGATGCGGTTGTTGAGGTAGCTCGGCCCTTGATCGTGGAGAGCTTTGTGTGCGTGGGTAAGGAGGCGGAAGGTGATTCTCTTGTTGACCGGGAGCCAGTGCAGGTCTCTTAGGTGTCCGGAGATGTGGCTGTGTCGTGGGATGTCGAGGATGAGTCTGGCTGAGGCGTTCTGGATGCGCTGGAGTCTCTTCTGGATCTTGGCAGTGGTTCCGGCGTAGAGTGCGCTGCCGTAGTCCAGTCGGCTGATGACGAGGGCCTGGGTGACGGTCTTCCTGGTCTCTGCGGGGATCCACCAGAAGATCTTCCGAAGCATGCGCAGGATGTTGAAGCACGACGAGGAGACGGCGTTGACTTGCCTGGTCATGGAGAGGGAGGAGTCCAGGATGAAACCCAGGTTGCGTGCGTGGTCCGTCGGTTTGGGTGCGGGGCCTAGGGCGGGGGGCCACCAGGAGTCGTCCCAGGCGGAGGGCGAGGAGCCCAGGATGAGGACCTCTGTCTTATCTGAGTTGAGTTTCAGGCGGCTCGTCGTCATCCACTCGGCTACCTCTCTCATCCCTTCGAGCAGGTTGGCTCTGGCGGCGGCGGGGTCGTTAGTCAGGGAGAGGATCAGCTGGGTGTCGTCGGCGTAGGAGATTATGTTGAGGTTGTGTTGGCGTGCGATGGCCGCGAGGGGGCTCATGTAGACGTTGAAGAGAGTAGGGCTCAGCGAGGATCCTTGAGGGACGCCGCAGATGACTTCGGTGGCCTCTGACTTGTACGGTGGTAGGCGGACTCTTTGTGTTCTTCCGTCGAGGAAGGAGACGATCCATCCCAGTGCCTTCTCCTGGATTCCGACGTTGCTGAGGCGCTGCACTAGGGTGCGGTGGCAGACCGTGTCGAAGGCCGCGGAGAGGTTTAGGAGGATGAGGGCCGCTGTTTCTCCGTTGTCCATCAGGGCTCGGATGTCGTCAGTGGCGGCGATGAGGGCGGTCTCGGTGCTGTGGTTGGCACGGAATCCCGACTGCGATGGGTCGAGGGATCCGTTCGTCTCGAGGAAGGCGGCCAGCTGTTTGTTGACGGTCTTTTCGATGACTTTGGCTGGAAACGGGAGTAGAGAGATGGGGCGGTAATTCTTGAGTTCGGTGGGGTCTGCTGTGGGTTTCTTGAGTAGAGCGCTGAGTTCGGCGTGCTTCCAGCTCTCGGGGAAGGTGGCGGTGTCGAATGAGGTGTTGATGATGTCCCGCAGGTGGGGTGCGATGACAGCGTCGGCTTTGTTGAAGACGTGGTGAGGGCAGGGGTCGGTCGGAGATCCGGAGTGGATGGAGTTCATCATGTGGACGGTGTCTTCGGTGTTGACTGGGGTCCAGGCGCGGAGGGTGGTGGTGGGTGGCGTTGCTGTGGTCGTGGCGTGCGTCGGTTGAGTGCTGAAGCTGTTGTGTATGTCTGCGATTTTGTTGTGGAAGTAGGAGGCGAGGGAGTTGCAGAGGTCTTGCGATGGGGTGATGTCGTTGTTTCCGGCGTTGGGGTTGGAGAGCTCTTTCACGATGTTGAAGAGTTCCTTGCAGTTGTGTGCGTTGTTGTCCAGCCGGTCCTTGAATGCAGTTTTTTTGGCGGTGCGGATCAATTGGTGGTGTTTCCGGGTGGCGAGCTTGAGGGTGGTCCTGTTGTCCGGCGTGGGTTCCTTTCTCCAGGCTTTCTCGAGGGCTCGGCAGTTCTTCTTGGAGCTCTTGAGTTCGTCGGTGCCTGGTCTGCTGGGCGGGATCCTCAGAGGGGCGAGTTCGTCTGCGCATTTGCTGATCCACTTCGAGAGGTTGTCGGCGGCCTGGCTGGGGTTCGCTGAGCTGGCCGGAGGGTGCTGGCTCAGGGAAGCGGCGAGCTGGTCGGCTGTGATCTTGTTCCAGCTTCTTCGGGCAACCTGTTGCTGGTGGTGGTGGATCGTCGTTCTACTGAAGGTGAAGTGGATGCATCTGTGGTCCGTCCAGTGGAGTTCTGTGGCGTGGCTGAAGGCGATGTCTTTGCTGGATGAGAAGATGGCGTCGAGTGTGTGTCCGGCGAGGTGGGTGGGTGTGGATACCAGCTGCTTGAGTCCAAGGTTGGCGAGGTTGTCGAGCAGGGTGCTGGTGTTGCAGTCGTTGTTGTTCTCCAGGTGGAAGTTGAAGTCCCCTAGGAGGATGTAGTCGGCGGAGGGGAGGGCGTGCGGGCTGACGAAGTCGGCGATGTCCTCGCTGAATTGAGTGCGTGGTCCCGGAGGTCGGTAGATCAAGGTGCCTCTGAGGGTGGTCTTCGGGTCGGTGTGAATCTGGAAATGCAGGTGTTCGGCGGAGGGTGGGGTGTTGTCAGTGCTGGTCGTGATGCGGATGGTGTTCTTGTGGATGATGGCGATGCCTCCTCCCACCTGGTTGGCGTTGCGGTCCCTCCGGGTGATCTTGTAGCCTTCTGGGATGGCGATGGCGATGTCGGGTGCTGAGGAGGCGTTCATCCAGGTCTCCGTGATGAAGGCAACGTCAGGGGCTGTGGCGTCTAGGAGGTTCCAGAGTTCGATGGCGTGTCTGTGGATGGAGCGGGTGTTGAGCAGGATACACTTGAGGTGGTTGCTGCTGGTGTTCGGCTTGGCAGGTGCTGGTGCCGGGCAGGTCCGGATACAGGTGAACTTACAGGCGAGGCAGCTGAAGGGCCCGTGGGTGTGCTTCGGGGTAGCTCGATAGCATCCCTGGGTCCTGCCGGTGTTGAGTGCGATGAGGGTGGCGGCGGTGTACGTCAGGCGGGTCGGTCGGGGTCCTCGTGGGCCAGGGGTTCGGGCGCTGGGCGCGGGCCAGGCACGGACGGGGGTATTTTTGCATTTGGGATGATGCATCTCAAATGCAAAAATACCGGTCGCAAAGGGGCAGATTCTGAGAATCTGCCCGTTTGCGACCGGTTTTTCCTTTGATGCATGTGCCTGTATATCTCCCCGTGCCTAACAAAAATTAATGTGTCCTCATGTAACGCAATTGGTGCTATGTAAAGCGCTCTGATTACCGATACCTTTGGGTCAACTTCGCGCTATATAAAGCTCTGTAAAATAAAAAAAATAAAAAAATCTTGCTGCCAAGTCCGATTCCAGGGCCGGGGCGAAGTGCACCCAATTTCTGTGGAAAAGCCGCGCCCCTTTAAATCAGCTGGTCTGTGCTGTGGATTGAGAGAAGAGTTGGATGTGCTGGATGTGCTGAGCAAGGAGTGAGGAGAGAGTGTTTCCATTCCAAGCACCCAGAGAGACAGGGACTGGCCAGAAACAGACCTGTTCCTCAAATTTGAGGTGAGCCTGGAGCTGCCGCGTTAACTGCGAAGAACTCTCGAGCCTTGCACCTGTGGGGGAGGGGAGATGTGGCTTCTTGAGGTTTGTTAAAGGGACACTGTGCCATTTACTGCCAAAAAATAATAATACAATTCAAGTCCTGTAACTAATGCAAGCCCGCTGCGTTTGCTGACCCCAGGGGCCAATTAGTTATGTAAGTCTTGGAGCACGGGCTGCTGGAGGGGGCTTCGGTCTTGGAGGGAGCCCGGTGGATACTCGTAAGCATGGTCAGTGACTCACTCTGCAGCCGGCTTCAGAAAACGGCCAAGGAAGCTGAAAAAGGAGTGCAAGGAAACCTAAGAAAAGAGGCAGAAAAGCAGCAATACAGGTACTAGGGCCAGTTGTCAGACACTATAACCACCCACCAAAAGGCAAGACAAATCTGAAGGTTAGCCACTGAAAGGAAGGGATTTCACAAAAACACGCAAAGGAACCAATGGGAAAGTGAGGGGTGTGGTCAATATCACTGGAGGAGATATCACAAGTCTCGCAGAGCAGCACATGCGCTGCAAGGCTCGACCTAAAAATGGACAGTGTGTGTAGAGCACATTTAGTGCAGTGGCAGACCTGAGCTAAAGGATATTGTGATGTTATTTTTCTGGCGTAGGGGGTGGAGGCCAGAACTAACAGTTTTGCCATCATGTGGACATAAAGAAATATGCACTTCAAATCCTTCACGCCATAGAATAAGAGCACACGTCAGAAGGAATTCTGCTTTTTTGGCTCTTTACACACCTAGGCATTCCTTTAGAACTCTTACTTCTCAGTCTCAATTTCTCTTATGTTGATACATTAGTAATACAGTTTTAGCCGAATAATATATTAATACGATTTCCCATATTACTTCTTTCCAATGTACTCAAATTTTCTATTCTCGTTGAATGGCCCTTTTCAATGCACCCTCGGGTCTCTCAGATAAAACACGTCTCCAGGGCATAGCAAAGAAGTAAATGTGCATTCTGTGCCACGGCTTTGCATTCTGTGCCGCGGCTTTGCATTCTGTGCCATGGCTTTGCATTCTGTGCCACGGCTTTGCATTCTGTGCCGCGGCTTTGCATTCTGTGCCATGGCTTTGCATTCTGTGCCATGGCTTTGCATTCTCTGCCATGGCTTTGCATTCTGTGCCATGGCTTTGCATTCTGTGCCATGGCTTTGCATTCTGTGCCGTGGCTTTGCATTCTGTGCCGTGGCTTTGCATTCTGTGCCACGGCTTTGCATTCTGTGCCACGGATTTGCATTCTGTGCCACGGCTTTGCATTCTGTGCCATGGCTTTGCATTCTGTGCCACGGCTTTGCATTCTGTACCACGGCTTTGCATGTATTGTCTTGCTCTGTAGTAGTTTTGACACGATTATTGTGCACCCCACACTTCCAAACCCCTTTTTGTCTAAAACAATGAAACATATACCGTAACACTCTTTCCATGTTCTCCTGTTCTTTTACTTCATCTTCTGCCTACTTGATGTAATAGTCCATTTACAAAATAATATATTTGTATTGTTCTCCTCATAACTGAATAGTACTAACTGCCGCAAACACAACATTTTCCTAAAATATGCCAAGGCATGCCAAAGGCACCAATGGTGGTCAGAGTTTTGTGACACTTGAGGTGGACCGAACCTTTATATCCTCATCCTGGGCACAGCTCCGCCTCACACCTCCCCCATATATCACCCTCCCACAACTCTCACTCTCCCGTTCTCTCTCACACCACTGTCTCACTCACACACTAATCCAGCATGTATCATATTACTTCACTTCATATCGTTCTGCACACTTTGAATACCATCACTTTTCAAATACTAACAACAAACATACATTCCCCTCTTCTTCTTTCACTATCTTCGACATACACAACCGCAGCCTGTTTATACGCTGATAGCATTCTCTCCCTTTCTACCTCTCTTTCTCGCACTCTGTTTAGACTACTTTATCTACGATTCATCCACCACTTTATACACAAACTACGTATCCCTCTGATTCTTACTTTCGATCTATTTTATATAGCTGTCCCCTCTATCTATTCACCATGCAACATATTTACAATACACAAATACACTACACACCACACAATTCAATCCCACACAATTCCACAGCTATCAAGCCCAATTCAAATCACATCATTCCACTACAAGCAACATACATCCATTGCACTACAAACAACTAAACATAAATGAAAAACAATATCATTTACAATGCCAATAACTCAAACTTTCACAAATGCGAGACAGATTGCATTGCAAATGCTTGTTACTGTATATTTCCATGATATTACCACACGCGTTGCTTGCAGCAAAGACAAAAGCATGCAATCTCCTATACCTTGCAAAATACCCATAAAGAGTGTCTATAAGAGTTCAAAACTGGCCTGCTTTGTGAATGGAGGCTATTTTTGGGGCTATCTGGCTCGCTGATGGGGGCTACTTCTATTGGGGTGCCCGGGCCTATTCTTTCCCCCAGTCCGACCCAGCACAGAATTAAAAGATTCTCTGATCAAATTTTGAATCCGTGGTTGGAACCCCTGTGTACAAGTTCCAAACGCAGTTTCTAAGCCATGGAGGAGCTTTCAGCCATGCATGGAGGAGCTTTCAGCCATGCATGGAGGAGCTTTCAGCCATGGAGAAGCTCTCAGCCATGGAGGAGCTTTCAGCCATGGAGGAGCTTTCAGATATGCATGGAGGAGCTTTCAGCCATGGAGGAGCTTTCAGCCAAGGAGGAGCTTTCAGCCATGGAGGAGCTCTCAGCCATGAAGGAGCTTTCAGCCATGCATGGAGGAGCTTTCAGCCATGGAGGAGCTTTCAGCCATGGAGGAGCTTTCAGACATGGAGGAGCTTTCAGCCATGCATGGAGGAGCTTTCAGCCATGGAGGAGTTTTCTGCCATGGAGGAGCTTTCAGCCAAGGAGGAGCTTTCAGCCATGGAGGAGCTTTCAGCCATGGAGGAGCTTTCAGCCAAGGAGGAGCTTTCAGCCATGGAGGAGCTTTCAGCCATGAAGGAGCTTTCAGCCATGGAGGAGCTTTCAGCCATGGAGGAGCTTCCAGTTTCAGAATGCGCAGATGACATTAACCCCGCATGCTATTGCTATTTTATTGCTGTAAAAAGCACTGATGAGCGGCATTTTGAAGACCGCTCAGGATATTGTGGCAGAATTTGTGATCCCAAACCCCAACATTTGCTGCATTTCTATGGCAGGCAGAGCATGTGCTGGTGACAAAATTGCAGCTCGGTCACTAATGGAGACTCTGACAAGTACCTTTCTGTGACCTGGCAGAGTGTTCAGCAGCAGTGCTCCTCGGAACATCTGGATGCCTCATCCCAGAAAGTGCAGATCTAAATTTGAAAACTCTGATCTCTCTGGCATCAGACAGCTGCTCTTCCAAAGGTGCACAGGACAGCAGGGGGCAAATGAAGTGACTGGTACACTGGAGTGTACCCTCTACTCTACAGTGGAAGGGTAGTGGGGGTGAGGAGAGGGACGGAATGTGCCTGGGGTTGTTGAGGGAAGGATAATTCAACACTAACCCTATTTTGGTTCCGGAACAGCGTGCTACTCGCCTAAAAGCGCTTCAACACCTCATCAGTAGTAGCAAGCGCTATATAAATGCAAACCTTTTCCCTCTTCTCTCCCTCCAATATCCTTCTCAATCCAAATAACAGACTAACACATACACTGCTCAAATTAATTTCATATTTCACTATACTAATTCACCACTAATCCTTTATGAGTTCCGGAGTAGTGTGCTACTCGCCGAAAAATCGCTTTGATGCCTCATCAGGGGTAGTTAGTGCTATATAAATGCAATTTCTATATAATAACAATACAATGTTTACCACGGGAGACAGGTGGCACAAGAGGGGGTGACTGTGTAGAAGTGAGGACATGTGCCATTACGGTCAGAGCTCCCAGCTTCTGAAATGGGCAACCAGGTTTGAATCTCGGCGTTAGCCTTAACATCCTGTGATTGTGGGCAAATTACTCAAATTACCCAGTACCTAAAAAAGCAACTTTGTATAACATAACAGGAGCTCATGTAAAGCAATCCAATATGTGTCAAGTTTGCACTCTATGAAGCCGCAAAAAAGAAATAGAGTCAAGGGGGGCAGCAGGTCCCAGTAACCACAGGGTAGGGGGAGGTTGGCGGCCTGTTATCACAGGAGGCGGGCCCTGTGCATTTTAAAGGTGGGTGACAGAGGAACTAAACAATTCTACTGCCTACTAACCTGTTGCTCACCCTCCCTTTACTGACTCAGCCCAGCGCCGAGCCAACAAAAGGAGGATCAGCCTAATTTATTTAGCATGCCAATTTTTTAGGACACTTTTGTAAAAAAATGACCATTTCAAGATTTGTTTTGCTAATCGTGACGTCCTGGGTGGCGGGTGGGGTCTGAATTTGAGTATATAATTGGCATATTTGACATTACTGTTATCTGGCATACGTACAGCAATTTTCCCACAACAAAGATTTTATTTTCTGTATAAAGACTTTATTTACATTAACATTAAAACAACTCAGTGTACGTATCCATACCAAAGACTGCAAATGATATAGCCATTGACGGTTAACCTAGAGGGGTAACTGGCACAATAAGCCACAGTGGTGCAATATCTACCCAGGGATGCATATCATTGTACCAGTGCACCAATAGTGAACCATGATCACTAGGAGGAACATTGGCCAGCATGATCTAAACTGCATTATTTCAAACATGTGATGCATCTTGGAGACGCTCTTACGATGCGGCAGCAAAGTCAGAATACCCAGCGGCTGTTAAGCAGTACCACAAGGGCATTCGGAGAGCACGAGCGGAGTTTGTGGCCAATAAAATCTTGGTCAGCCATAACCCCGCTAAGACTATCTTCTCCCTGCTTAAAGGCATGAAGAGCGTGGGCGTCACTATAGTTTCTCCCATCGCCTCCAACCCTCAGTGCGATGAGCTGGTGCAGTACTTTGTTAACAAAGTAGAGCAGATCTATCTGGTTTTACGAAAGGCGGCTTTCTCTACGGAGGGCGAGGCGCCAGGAGGGGGGATACTTTGGGGGGGGGGCAATAGCTTGCCATCGTTCCCTCCCTTGATGCCCTTGGAATTTGAGGCCCTGTGTTTAAAAATTAAATCTGGCTCCCCGGCCGACTCTGTGACACCCGCCCATTTTTGCCAGTTTCACTCACTGATTTCTCCTGTGAGCTTAGACCTGGTCAACTTGTCCTTGATGTGAGCCTCTGCACCACGGGCGTGGAAACACGCTAAAGTCATCCCACTGCTAAAAAACCCTTTATGGACCCGGTCGAACCTAGCAACTATTGGCCCATTTCCCAGCTGCCTTTTTCTGGCTAAGCTGGTGGAATCACATGTGAACTCTATTCTGTCTAAATTCATTGAGCAGAACGCCATTCTTGATCCATCACAGCATGGTTTCCGACCTCGGCATAGTACCGAGTCCGCGTTATTGGTAGTGTCGGAAGCCATTAGGGGCAGTTTGGACGTAGGGGACTCCGCGGCCTTGGTCCTTTTGGACTTAAGTGCCACGTTTGAGACCGTGTCCCATAAGATACTTCTCAAACGCCTTCAGGAATTTGGGATCAGGAATTCGGCTTTGGATTGGATCCGGTCTTTTCTAGAGGAGAGGTCCTTCCAGGTTTTAGTACCACCTTTTTACTTTCAGGAATTTGCTTTGCATCAGGGGGTGCCGCAGGGCTCAATACTAAGCCCACTCTTGTTCAACCTATATGTTAGACCCCTGGCGGAGGTGGCAAAGGGCAGGGGGCTGTCCTTGGTGTCGTATGCTGACAACACCCAATTGGTGATTGCTTTTTCGAAGAAATACAATACCAACCTGGATAAGTTTAGGGAGGATCTCCTGGCGGTAAACTGTTTACAGTTAAATGCCAGAAAATCGGAGATTCTGCTGTTTGGGAAGGACCGGGAGTTATGGTCTGAGCAGTGCTGGCCGGATCCCCTTAAACCCGCCCCACTCCCAAAGGAGGCTGTGAAGAACCTGGGCATGTGGTTTGATAACGGCCTGACTTTCGATAAACAAACGAAAGCTGTCGCTGGAGTCTGTTTCGGGCAGCTGCGAGGCCTGAAACCTTTGCTCGGTTTCTTCCCTCGCAAGGTGCGCCAGACCATTGTCCAGGCGTCCGTTCTGTCCAGATTGGATTATGGAAATTCCCTCTACTTGGACGCTAATAAGGTTAGCATCAAGTGCCTGCAGTGGGTTCAGAATGCAGCGGCGCGGATTTTGGTTGCACTGCTTAGATCCTGCTCAGTGGCGCTCCCCAAACTCCACTGGCTGCCTGTCGAAAAGCGTATTCAGTTTAAGGCGTTGTGCATTTTACATAAGATCTTGACATGCCAGGCTCCATCGGGGCTATCCCATTTGCTGGAGCCCTATGTGCCTGGGCGTCCGTTGAGATCTGCTGACCTTGCACTGGTATGCACTCCTAGAGTCTGGAGAGCAAGGGCTGGGGGGGGGGGCGCTCTTTCCGCTGTATTGCGGCGAAACTTTGGAACTCGCTCCTGGCTCATATTAGAGCTACTTCGAACCATCTGGCATTTCGAAAGGCCTTAAAGACATGGCTTTTTCCTACCTTTGCTGTTTAATCACTCTGTTGCTCTCCTAGGCTCTTGTCTTCGGTCTCTGGTTGCGCTGGGACGCCTCGTCGCTGAGGCAGCCATGCGCATTACAAATCCGAAATAAATAAAATAAAATCTTTAAATGAGGGGTACTGCTGAGGTGGACTCCATGTATCCCTGGGGCTGGCGGTAGTGGTGGGTGGGAGATATCCATAAATATCTGCAGGTTCAGGACATTATATTATATCCTTTACATAATCTGCAATCTTCAGACCTGATTTTTGGCCAGAAGAAACACCAGCGCAGTGTATCTTACATCCACCACCTGGAATTAAAGAAATAGTGTAATAATTTGTCTTTCCTCCACCAACTACATTCGTACTAAAAACCCACTGCTGTGTAACAGGACGTCTGCATAACCTTGAAATGAAGGAATCTGTTCCTGCTGTTCTGAGAAACAACTTTGATATCTGAGCAGCAGCAGCTCCTCCACTACGGAGAAGGAGCATCGCCCCACTGTTCTCAGAGCAGTGAAAAAGGGAGAAATAAAATGAAAATAAAACAAAGTTATTCTCTTTTTAGGTCTCGCCTGAGCCAGCGCGCATGCGCTATGAGGCGAGGCATTTAGTAAGGGCTTTTCAACTCGCACCACACGCTCAGGCGTGTGCTTTTTTTTTTCTTCTCACCTATTGGCCTTTGCGTGCGTCTTTCTAAGAAAGACAGCACACAATTGGCTAAAGGCGGGTGCATTCCCTCTGCCTTGGCCTAGGCAGCTCGGGAGGGAGGAGAGCGCCATCTGTTTCCAATTATCTTAATTGGAAACAGATGGTGGTCGCGCTGGCCCTGGTGCAAATTCCTTTTAGCACGCGCACCACTCCCGGACTTGTGTTTCTAATGGCATGAAACCAGTCGGGCAGCTTCTGTGTCTCCAAACTGGCAGCAGTCCTTGTGTGATTGCTTTTTCAGACCTGCCCCCACGGCAAATTCCCCAAGCGCCTCTTGCATACTTTCTAACCTGTCATCTGTGTAAAGGAAATACCTGCCCGCCTCTCCTTACGGAGTTTACTTCCATTAACCGTGATCTGCGAATAAACATCATTGCACCAAAAATGAAACTGAAGGGTTGCTGGCCAGGCGTCACCTTTTGGGCTATCATGTGGAGGATTAAGAGCTGCACCGTGGGGCTGCAGTGATTGCCATGTACCTGGTTCAGTTATCTGTGAAGAGAAGTGCTGAGAAGCACTGAGCATTTTATGAAGTGCTAGGTAACAAACATGGGGGGCTTTTCATCCTTCGCTCGGTATTAACTTACTCCCCCCCTCCATCTGCTCTCACCTCTGCAGCGTGCACGTGTTTGGGAATAACAAGCCTGCCTACACCTTCTTAGCTTTCATACTTTCTCAGTGGATACATTCTTAACCTCTGTCAGCACGATTGATGTAGGCAGAGTCACACTTGGTTTGTGTCAGGTGGATTGAACGTGACGTTTCATTTCTCAGAGCAGAGTTTGCAGGAGTTCATTGCAGAATGAAAGCTGTGACGGCATCAGACGATCTGCTGAAACCCTAAATTAGTTTCACAGAGAGGTGACGCCGGACTATAAAGTAAGGTGTGGGCCACTGATTAGGGCTGGGTCCGAGGGACGCCTGGCTGCCAGACCTGCTCGACGTGTCGGGCGTGGAGCTTATCACACAGTGCTTATGTTTTGGTATCTGTGGGAGTTCCAGGGATCTGTCTGCTCACAAGGGTGGGGACATGTGGACAACAAGAGGCAGAGAGCAGATGGTTTGTTGCGCATCCTCACTTTAAGATGCTGCTGTGTGTTCACGGATCTGCGGCAATGATCTGTGTGCCATGTGCATGCCATGGGTTTAAATCCATGTTGCCTAACGGCCTCAGCTGCTGACTTTCGAACGGAGGAACCAGGTTTGAATCCCAGAGTCAGTTCAACATCTTGTGATTGTGGGCAAATCACTCCCCCCGCCCCCTCGGGGAAGCCAGGGCGGAAGCCAGTCTTGAAAATAATGTAAATATGATAACGAGTCTTTAAAATTCGCTAACGTGAATTTCGTTAACAGTAAGGAACATTTCACCTCAGCAGAATCAGATTATTTATAAAGTCTTTATTAAAACCGAGTGCTTTTAAACACTGTCCCCGCCGACTTAAAAAATGCTGCCAGCGAGCTAACAGGCGAGTCAGTTGTCACGCGTGGCTTAGATGTTGCTTAACTTCTTATTATAGAAGGGGCAGTTTTCTGCTGCTAAAGCGGTGATAATTTTAACGCCGTTTCTTGATAATATGCCCCAGCGTTTCTTCTTTGGCAGTTGCGTACATTAGCGACTCCTGTAATATCCCACTGTGCTGCACTCGTCCTCTTCCTTGCGCAAATTATCGATGCAGCACAGACAACTCCGGGCAGCCAGATACTAGAAATATAGCGGTCAATAGAAAAAAACAGATACAGCGACACCCCTCTCCCTCCTTTCAGCCATGGAGGAGCTTTCAGCCATGGAGGAGCTTCCAGTTTCAGAATGCGCAGATGACATTAACCCCGCATGCTATTGCTATTTTATTGCTGTAAAAAGCACTGATGAGCGGCATTTTGAAGACCGCTCAGGATATTGTGGCAGAATTTGTGATCCCAAACCCCAACATTTGCTGCATTTCTATGGCAGGCAGAGCATGTGCTGGTGACAAAATTGCAGCTCGGTCACTAATGGAGACTCTGACAAGTACCTTTCTGTGACCTGGCAGAGTGTTCAGCAGCAGTGCTCCTCGGAACATCTGGATGCCTCATCCCAGAAAGTGCAGATCTAAATTTGAAAACTCTGATCTCTCTGGCATCAGACAGCTGCTCTTCCAAAGGTGCACAGGACAGCAGGGGGCAAATGAAGTGACTGGTACACTGGAGTGTACCCTCTACTCTACAGTGGAAGGGTAGTGGGGGTGAGGAGAGGGACGGAATGTGCCTGGGGTTGTTGAGGGAAGGATAATTCAACACTAACCCTATTTTGGTTCCGGAACAGCGTGCTACTCGCCTAAAAGCGCTTCAACACCTCATCAGTAGTAGCAAGCGCTATATAAATGCAAACCTTTTCCCTCTTCTCTCCCTCCAATATCCTTCTCAATCCAAATAACAGACTAACACATACACTGCTCAAATTAATTTCATATTTCACTATACTAATTCACCACTAATCCTTTATGAGTTCCGGAGTAGTGTGCTACTCGCCGAAAAATCGCTTTGATGCCTCATCAGGGGTAGTTAGTGCTATATAAATGCAATTTCTATATAATAACAATACAATGTTTACCACGGGAGACAGGTGGCACAAGAGGGGGTGACTGTGTAGAAGTGAGGACATGTGCCATTACGGTCAGAGCTCCCAGCTTCTGAAATGGGCAACCAGGTTTGAATCTCGGCGTTAGCCTTAACATCCTGTGATTGTGGGCAAATTACTCAAATTACCCAGTACCTAAAAAAGCAACTTTGTATAACATAACAGGAGCTCATGTAAAGCAATCCAATATGTGTCAAGTTTGCACTCTATGAAGCCGCAAAAAAGAAATAGAGTCAAGGGGGGCAGCAGGTCCCAGTAACCACAGGGTAGGGGGAGGTTGGCGGCCTGTTATCACAGGAGGCGGGCCCTGTGCATTTTAAAGGTGGGTGACAGAGGAACTAAACAATTCTACTGCCTACTAACCTGTTGCTCACCCTCCCTTTACTGACTCAGCCCAGCGCCGAGCCAACAAAAGGAGGATCAGCCTAATTTATTTAGCATGCCAATTTTTTAGGACACTTTTGTAAAAAAATGACCATTTCAAGATTTGTTTTGCTAATCGTGACGTCCTGGGTGGCGGGTGGGGTCTGAATTTGAGTATATAATTGGCATATTTGACATTACTGTTATCTGGCATACGTACAGCAATTTTCCCACAACAAAGATTTTATTTTCTGTATAAAGACTTTATTTACATTAACATTAAAACAACTCAGTGTACGTATCCATACCAAAGACTGCAAATGATATAGCCATTGACGGTTAACCTAGAGGGGTAACTGGCACAATAAGCCACAGTGGTGCAATATCTACCCAGGGATGCATATCATTGTACCAGTGCACCAATAGTGAACCATGATCACTAGGAGGAACATTGGCCAGCATGATCTAAACTGCATTATTTCAAACATGTGATGCATCTTGGAGACGCTCTTACGATGCGGCAGCAAAGTCAGAATACCCAGCGGCTGTTAAGCAGTACCACAAGGGCATTCGGAGAGCACGAGCGGAGTTTGTGGCCAATAAAATCTTGGTCAGCCATAACCCCGCTAAGACTATCTTCTCCCTGCTTAAAGGCATGAAGAGCGTGGGCGTCACTATAGTTTCTCCCATCGCCTCCAACCCTCAGTGCGATGAGCTGGTGCAGTACTTTGTTAACAAAGTAGAGCAGATCTATCTGGTTTTACGAAAGGCGGCTTTCTCTACGGAGGGCGAGGCGCCAGGAGGGGGGATACTTTGGGGGGGGGGCAATAGCTTGCCATCGTTCCCTCCCTTGATGCCCTTGGAATTTGAGGCCCTGTGTTTAAAAATTAAATCTGGCTCCCCGGCCGACTCTGTGACACCCGCCCATTTTTGCCAGTTTCACTCACTGATTTCTCCTGTGAGCTTAGACCTGGTCAACTTGTCCTTGATGTGAGCCTCTGCACCACGGGCGTGGAAACACGCTAAAGTCATCCCACTGCTAAAAAACCCTTTATGGACCCGGTCGAACCTAGCAACTATTGGCCCATTTCCCAGCTGCCTTTTTCTGGCTAAGCTGGTGGAATCACATGTGAACTCTATTCTGTCTAAATTCATTGAGCAGAACGCCATTCTTGATCCATCACAGCATGGTTTCCGACCTCGGCATAGTACCGAGTCCGCGTTATTGGTAGTGTCGGAAGCCATTAGGGGCAGTTTGGACGTAGGGGACTCCGCGGCCTTGGTCCTTTTGGACTTAAGTGCCACGTTTGAGACCGTGTCCCATAAGATACTTCTCAAACGCCTTCAGGAATTTGGGATCAGGAATTCGGCTTTGGATTGGATCCGGTCTTTTCTAGAGGAGAGGTCCTTCCAGGTTTTAGTACCACCTTTTTACTTTCAGGAATTTGCTTTGCATCAGGGGGTGCCGCAGGGCTCAATACTAAGCCCACTCTTGTTCAACCTATATGTTAGACCCCTGGCGGAGGTGGCAAAGGGCAGGGGGCTGTCCTTGGTGTCGTATGCTGACAACACCCAATTGGTGATTGCTTTTTCGAAGAAATACAATACCAACCTGGATAAGTTTAGGGAGGATCTCCTGGCGGTAAACTGTTTACAGTTAAATGCCAGAAAATCGGAGATTCTGCTGTTTGGGAAGGACCGGGAGTTATGGTCTGAGCAGTGCTGGCCGGATCCCCTTAAACCCGCCCCACTCCCAAAGGAGGCTGTGAAGAACCTGGGCATGTGGTTTGATAACGGCCTGACTTTCGATAAACAAACGAAAGCTGTCGCTGGAGTCTGTTTCGGGCAGCTGCGAGGCCTGAAACCTTTGCTCGGTTTCTTCCCTCGCAAGGTGCGCCAGACCATTGTCCAGGCGTCCGTTCTGTCCAGATTGGATTATGGAAATTCCCTCTACTTGGACGCTAATAAGGTTAGCATCAAGTGCCTGCAGTGGGTTCAGAATGCAGCGGCGCGGATTTTGGTTGCACTGCTTAGATCCTGCTCAGTGGCGCTCCCCAAACTCCACTGGCTGCCTGTCGAAAAGCGTATTCAGTTTAAGGCGTTGTGCATTTTACATAAGATCTTGACATGCCAGGCTCCATCGGGGCTATCCCATTTGCTGGAGCCCTATGTGCCTGGGCGTCCGTTGAGATCTGCTGACCTTGCACTGGTATGCACTCCTAGAGTCTGGAGAGCAAGGGCTGGGGGGGGGGGCGCTCTTTCCGCTGTATTGCGGCGAAACTTTGGAACTCGCTCCTGGCTCATATTAGAGCTACTTCGAACCATCTGGCATTTCGAAAGGCCTTAAAGACATGGCTTTTTCCTACCTTTGCTGTTTAATCACTCTGTTGCTCTCCTAGGCTCTTGTCTTCGGTCTCTGGTTGCGCTGGGACGCCTCGTCGCTGAGGCAGCCATGCGCATTACAAATCCGAAATAAATAAAATAAAATCTTTAAATGAGGGGTACTGCTGAGGTGGACTCCATGTATCCCTGGGGCTGGCGGTAGTGGTGGGTGGGAGATATCCATAAATATCTGCAGGTTCAGGACATTATATTATATCCTTTACATAATCTGCAATCTTCAGACCTGATTTTTGGCCAGAAGAAACACCAGCGCAGTGTATCTTACATCCACCACCTGGAATTAAAGAAATAGTGTAATAATTTGTCTTTCCTCCACCAACTACATTCGTACTAAAAACCCACTGCTGTGTAACAGGACGTCTGCATAACCTTGAAATGAAGGAATCTGTTCCTGCTGTTCTGAGAAACAACTTTGATATCTGAGCAGCAGCAGCTCCTCCACTACGGAGAAGGAGCATCGCCCCACTGTTCTCAGAGCAGTGAAAAAGGGAGAAATAAAATGAAAATAAAACAAAGTTATTCTCTTTTTAGGTCTCGCCTGAGCCAGCGCGCATGCGCTATGAGGCGAGGCATTTAGTAAGGGCTTTTCAACTCGCACCACACGCTCAGGCGTGTGCTTTTTTTTTTCTTCTCACCTATTGGCCTTTGCGTGCGTCTTTCTAAGAAAGACAGCACACAATTGGCTAAAGGCGGGTGCATTCCCTCTGCCTTGGCCTAGGCAGCTCGGGAGGGAGGAGAGCGCCATCTGTTTCCAATTATCTTAATTGGAAACAGATGGTGGTCGCGCTGGCCCTGGTGCAAATTCCTTTTAGCACGCGCACCACTCCCGGACTTGTGTTTCTAATGGCATGAAACCAGTCGGGCAGCTTCTGTGTCTCCAAACTGGCAGCAGTCCTTGTGTGATTGCTTTTTCAGACCTGCCCCCACGGCAAATTCCCCAAGCGCCTCTTGCATACTTTCTAACCTGTCATCTGTGTAAAGGAAATACCTGCCCGCCTCTCCTTACGGAGTTTACTTCCATTAACCGTGATCTGCGAATAAACATCATTGCACCAAAAATGAAACTGAAGGGTTGCTGGCCAGGCGTCACCTTTTGGGCTATCATGTGGAGGATTAAGAGCTGCACCGTGGGGCTGCAGTGATTGCCATGTACCTGGTTCAGTTATCTGTGAAGAGAAGTGCTGAGAAGCACTGAGCATTTTATGAAGTGCTAGGTAACAAACATGGGGGGCTTTTCATCCTTCGCTCGGTATTAACTTACTCCCCCCCTCCATCTGCTCTCACCTCTGCAGCGTGCACGTGTTTGGGAATAACAAGCCTGCCTACACCTTTTTAGCTTTCATACTTTCTCAGTGGATACATTCTTAACCTCTGTCAGCACGATTGATGTAGGCAGAGTCACACTTGGTTTGTGTCAGGTGGATTGAACGTGACGTTTCATTTCTCAGAGCAGAGTTTGCAGGAGTTCATTGCAGAATGAAAGCTGTGACGGCATCAGACGATCTGCTGAAACCCTAAATTAGTTTCACAGAGAGGTGACGCCGGACTATAAAGTAAGGTGTGGGCCACTGATTAGGGCTGGGTCCGAGGGACGCCTGGCTGCCAGACCTGCTCGACGTGTCGGGCGTGGAGCTTATCACACAGTGCTTATGTTTTGGTATCTGTGGGAGTTCCAGGGATCTGTCTGCTCACAAGGGTGGGGACATGTGGACAACAAGAGGCAGAGAGCAGATGGTTTGTTGCGCATCCTCACTTTAAGATGCTGCTGTGTGTTCACGGATCTGCGGCAATGATCTGTGTGCCATGTGCATGCCATGGGTTTAAATCCGTGTTGCCTAACGGCCTCAGCTGCTGACTTTCGAACGGAGGAACCAGGTTTGAATCCCAGAGTCAGTTCAACATCTTGTGATTGTGGGCAAATCACTCCCCCCGCCCCCTCGGGGAAGCCAGGGCGGAAGCCAGTCTTGAAAATAATGTAAAATATGATAACGAGTCTTTAAAATTCGCTAACGTGAATTTCGTTAACAGTAAGGAACATTTCACCTCAGCAGAATCAGATTATTTATAAAGTCTTTATTAAAACCGAGTGCTTTTAAACACTGTCCCCGCCGACTTAAAAAATGCTGCCAGCGAGCTAACAGGCGAGTCAGTTGTCACGCGTGGCTTAGATGTTGCTTAACTTCTTATTATAGAAGGGGCAGTTTTCTGCTGCTAAAGCGGTGATAATTTTAACGCCGTTTCTTGATAATATGCCCCAGCGTTTCTTCTTTGGCAGTTGCGTACATTAGCGACTCCTGTAATATCCCACTGTGCTGCACTCGTCCTCTTCCTTGCGCAAATTATCGATGCAGCACAGACAACTCCGGGCAGCCAGATACTAGAAATATAGCGGTCAATAGAAAAAAACAGATACAGCGACACCCCTCTCCCCCCTCAATAAAAATATGCCCCCCTCGCTGTCCTTTCTGAAGTCGCCCCCCCAATGACCACCTCTGTCACGGATTCCCTCAACACCACCCTTTAAGGAGTATCAGAGTACTTTACATCACACACATTACACAGAGACAATCAATCATACATGTGTAAAACAGTGTATAGGAAACATTACATAAGACAGAGGGCTACAATGTGTTGGAGTCACATGTCATCCATACTGGTAGGCAGTATAGTTTGAGTGCTTGGTCTCGAGAAACTCAGAAATGAAAATGGAACACCATGGTTGGAGGTTCATTTTAACTATAAGAATTGATTTCTACCCAAATTAAACCCATTTTGCAACATTATGATGATGAAAGGCTTGTGGAAAAGCATAACGATTCAGCCTATACCTTGCAGTTTTCATGCAGCTCTTTCATGACAGTTAATCACCAGTTATTCTATTTTTATTGTTGGCTGAAAATTGCTGGAGGCAAAGAATGCAGCAGCAGGTGCTTTTATAACCATGTTGTTAGGCGCCCCCACCGGAAGTCAGCTCCCGTGGCACGATATTAGCTTTTATCACACTGCACACTCCGCATAATACCACTCAGTGTGACATAGTTACATGCCACATAACTACACTCTACTCAATGCAACATAAATACACTCCACATACAACTCAGTACCACATAATTACACACCACATATTTACTCTACTCAATGCAACATAAATACACTCCACATAATACCACTCAGTGCCACATAATTACACGCCACATAATTGCACTCTACTCAATGCAACATAAATACACTCCACATAAATGCACTCTATGCCACATACCACCAATCAACATAAATGCACTCCACAACATGACACAATTTCACTAAGCATAATTTCACTCAACACCACAGTTCCAGGACACAGAATTCAACTCCACACATTTCCAATACACACCACATAATTACACACCAAACATATTTCAACTCCACAACTCCACAATCCACAATGTACCTCGAATCCACACCATATAGTGGCACCACCTGAGCACTAAACATCACTCACCGCCACTATTTTGCATCAGCGCACCACCTAAGCATCACCTAAACATCACCTAAGCATCACGTCAGTCTGCCCTCGGATTCTGGCATCTGTTGATTCTCCCCTAGCTGCTCGTGTTCTAATTAAATTACTGTTTTCCAACCTCCACTCCCCCGTTGTTTATGTCCCACTCCCCAATAGCAAAAAAATTTATAACAAACAAGCAGGAGAACAGGCAGGAAGAAGTTGCCAGCAGAGCAAGTTCAAAAAAACTAGAAGACATTTTTTATGTTAAAATCTTTTTTTAATCAAGTTGTTCAGTTGTATATAATGTCGTCTTGGTTTGTATAAAGGTAACAAAAATGCATAACACTTTTTATTATAACTTTTCATCATGATGCACAGCAGCCACAATGCTCTACAACATAGCCAAAAGTTCTGGCTAAACACATAAATCCCAAAGGCGAGACCTATTGGCTATGCCAATGCTTGTTTATTTTTAGTAGGGCTATGGGGCCAGGTTAGGGTGGGGCAGGGCTGGGGGTCACTGGGAGGTGAAAATATATATACAATATAAGTGCGCATGACAGTTTGGCCAGCTAAACAATCATGACCATTTAGCCTTTCTCCACCTGACTGTGTTGCACAGCTGGGCGGAGAACAGTCCCAAGGCTCCCAGGCACTGTCCGAGTGGCCAAACAGGCTGCTCAGACCAATCATGACACTGCTGTCATGCTGGTGACAGCAGCATTGTGATTGGCTTAAGGGAGCCAGGAAGAGAAGAGGATGGAGGAGAAGCTGTGGCTGTAATCAGGTAAGTGATCTTTTAATTTTTTTATCCTCACCTCTCCCCGCCTCACCACCACAGTTCCCTGGCACCCGCCACTGTTTCTGAGTAATGGTTTTCTTCCAAAGCCAGCTCGCCATCAGAGGTCAGGTTTCTCTTATATAAGAGAGGATGACCAGGATGGCAAGAAGGGATGTGGGGGTATTGGAACTTCCCAATCTAAGATGGCTTTTCTTACAAGGTCAGTTCCTATTTTGGCATATAAAAGGGGTAGTTTGAAAAGGCAAGATAAGTTACAAAGCATTTGTCCATTTTGTCACACTCCTTGCCATCTTGTTATATATGTTTGTCCCTGATTTTGTTTTCTGGAGTTTTGATTCTTCCTCTGGAATTATCATCTTTTGTCTTGCTTACCATCTTTTTCTATTATTTTAGCTCCAGCTGTTGGACCAACTTCCTCTTGACTGTGGATCTGCATCTAGCTCAGCTCTTCTCTCCTTCTGGATATGAGGGGGAGTTGGTGCCTTGCTGATTTCACCAGTGCAGTGGACATATTTAATCACTGCCAAAGGAGATGTTCCTCTTTGTGGGTTTTGCCTCCTAACTGTGACACCAATCCCCTCTCGGGTATAAAATTCTTTGCTGGGGTAGCACCATGGCTATCCGGAGGATTCGCCATTTCATCTGGCAATTTTAAAGGGCACTTGACAGACCTACTTCACGTCCAGTCCTTGCTCGGGCGGAGGAGCTGGCCATAGGAGAGAGGAGAAAAGCTTAGTCAGAGCTCACGTCTGCAAAATGGGGAGCAAATATGAGTTGTGCACTAAGCCCTGTAACACAGGAGTTGTATCATAGTGCTCGAAAGGAAGGGAGGAGATATATGGGAATTCTAATGACATTCTTTTAAGAAGATTTGCCAATCACTGTTGGCCATCCCCTACTCTCAAAGTGGAGGGTTAAAGATGAATGGGCTTTTATATTTTTGTGCACAATTAACAACATGCAGAATGTAGTTTTATCAATATTGTGCTATTGTTTTTGCAATGATTTTCCTATGACAAATAGAAGTGTTTCTCCTGATCCTTGTTAACAAGGCCTCAATTTGGACAACAGGATGTGGGAGCACACCACGGACCTCTCAGGCAAGGTTCGCCCCTGCCATTCTGGGCAATGCAGTCTCTTGTAGATCACTCCGATATTTTCAAGTGCTTCGCCAAGGTTGGCGCAGATAGTGCTGATCTCTAGACACGTGTTTCTGGTTTATTAACCGTCATCAGTAGAGAATACAGTCTTGTATTTTGGGGTTTGCTGATTAGGCTGCCAAACATTTTATCAGGTCCGGTATCTCTCACTGGCGGGCAGGTGCTTCATCCACGACCTCGTCAGCTCAATGACTCACTGGAGTACTTTAACCCCTTCCATTCTCATGACGAGCCCAGCTCGTCATGAGCCACAGTGGAGCTGTGCTCATGACGAGCTGGGCTCGTCATAACAGCCGCGGCCCGCCCATGCGTGATTGATTCCCCGCCTGTGCGGGAGAATTAATTAATGGGTGGGGTTGTGACGAGTCCAGCTCGTCATGAGCACAGCTCCACTGTGACTCATGACGAGTTGGGCTCGTCACGAGCACTGCGGCCCAGCCCCTCCCCCCGCGCCATGGGGGAATTACCCCCGCGGCAAAGGGGTTAAATAGACAACAAGATGTGGGAGCGACAGTGCACTACCCGTTTCTTGCCTGGAGAAGGACTGAAGAGTATGACTCCTGCTTCTTGACCCTTTAGAATTTTTTGCGCAGTAGCTTTGGGGAGCAAGAGAGCTGGTGTATTATTGTTGACCCACTTGGCTAAGCCGGCTCACGTTTTCCAGAAGGAGTTTGCCTGTTGCTGCACTTACTCCTCTGTGGCTGGAAATTGTGGAAGATCCAAGAGATGAAAGGAGCCACCACTGCCTAGAAGAGAACCAGCAAGACTTGTGTAGCTGAACTTTCTATTTCACTCTTTTTTTTGCAAATCTGTTTTTATTGAGTTTGAGTTTAAACATTTGTACAGGAGGAGCATGTACGGCATCATGTTTCCCATTCAGTAAGTCATAAACGTATACAAACTTATAGGACATGCCGACTGGCAGGACGGTGGGGGGGAGGGGGAACAGCCTGGTGTCTGCACGCGCACCCACCACCACCCCCCCGGGAGCCAGCCACCCCACCCTTAACAATTCCGGTGTCCTCTATGCAGGGGGGGCCAGCACCACCACCCACCAGCCATTGAGCCGTACGAGGGCAACTGATCACGCCTACACAACTGAGGCGTCAATAAAGTCGGGAAGGTTACATGTAATACAAAAGGAAGAACCCATAACAATGGCAGCGGTGACAACGATTCGCTTGGTGCGCTCCTACCCCCCTCCCACCCCGACCACTCCCCCCCCCCCCCGAACTCCAGGAACTTTCTATTTCACTCTTGAACGTGTGGGCTGGTGTTTAGGGATCATTCCCTGATCATTTGGGAATTTGTGGACTACCAGGGAGAGAGCTATTAAACATTTGGTGAATTGACTTTTAAAACTGTTTCACTTCTAAAGGACTGGGACAGGGAGGCAAGCCTACCTTGTGCTTACTCCCTCAGCACCTACTTGTTCCCACTTGGAGCTTTTGAGCACAATTTTAAGGTTACCACTGGATCGCAAAAATATAATGGGCAGCCATGTTTGCAACTTCCCGGTATGCCCTACCTGAAGATTTTTGACCTCTGAAAAAGTTTTTAACTTTAGAGGTAAAACAATTGGCTGGGATAAGCTACCAGTATTTGTCTGTCTTCACTTTCTTCCTGGTTGACTCAAAAGGGTGCCTAGGTTTTCTTCAAAACTTGACTTTGTGAATTAGCAACCTCTGCCTGAACTCACTCTATTGCTTATCAGGGGCGGAGCATACTTAGACCCGGTCACCTCGAGCTGTTTGAGTAAAAATTAGTATTTGAAATGAGAAGGAAAAATGAAGTCCAGCGGGGCTCAAGCACTAGTCAGAAGTGGTGGGAAATTCGGTGTGAAGAGAACAGGATAAGGCTAAACTAGACTCCGTCAGGTGAGGGAGACATTGTGAGTGAGCATGGATGGAACAGAATAGGATGCAGACCAGGAAAAGGGAGCAAAGCACCAGTGAGGGACCATCCGCAGCTGCAGTGTGCGAGCGTCTGACGCCTGTGTGCAGCAATGGCACTGTCACTTCCGGTCCAAGAAACTTCCACATTTGCACTAATATGTGCTGGACTTGCGGCCATTGCTAGTTGAAGCCATTTGCATAATGTGAATGATCACGCCTTCCAATGCACCTGATGGATGATTCAATATCCATGCATTCCAAAGGAGCACTCCGGCAATGGAAGGTTATGTGTTGGATGTAAGGAAACTGTGATGAATCCTCCAGCTGCTTCTGTAGAGTAGTCAATGTCCTGCAAGCTACTCTCTAATGGTTTCTGCCTGCACCACCACACCAACCCGTAGAAGGGAAGAGGATATGATGCAAAGCGTGCTAGCACACTACTGCGGCACACTTTATATCCCTTTGAGGAGGAAGAAGAACAAAGAACAAGAGCTGACCCCACTCCCTGTGGATCACAAGTGGTAAAAAGTTTGATATAAGAAGTTGATATTTCTCCGGAAGCTCAAAAAACAACTTCTTGGGACTGTAGCACACTGGGCCGTGCTCTCATTGACTCACAATAAGTTAGGTTTCTCAGCTGAGTGCCAGAGATGAATGCTGCCGCCTGAAAATGAAACCCAATAAAGTAACAGTAATAAACTGCTAAGCTCTGACTGACTCTACCAAGAACTCATCTTTTTCTCAGGCCATGTCCGTGAACCATGAGGCAAGGTGGATCCAAGTTGTGCCTGATATGTCTGTTAGAGCAGCTCTGATTTGAAGCTGAGTGTTCCAGTGCGTGGGTCTCAGAAGCCATACAGATTGCTTCTTTTTAGATTCTGGACTGTTCCCATGAGGCACAGGGTCAGACTGATTTGCATATGGCCATGTCTGAACTGGGGTGGTGGAGTGAGCTAAAGAATGATGTTGGATTAAACCCAGATCAGTTGATTGGGGTGGAGTGTTTGATTTGCTCAAACGCTCCGTCCATCATCCCCTTTGGTATTGAAATGTCTATTAGAGCAGCTCTGATTTGATGCTGAGTGTTCTAGTGCGTGGGTCTCAGAAGCCATACAGATTGCTTCTTTTTAGATTCAAACATGAATGAAGCAAATCAGGACCCAGATGAGTGCTAACGCTGATGTGATTGGCTGAATTAAGGTGTCATTGCAGCCTGAAGGAGGAGTGAAGGTGCTGTTGTCCTGCTCAGTACTAGGGTTGTCACATAATGCATTGTCACCGTGAGGGCCGTGCGAATCTACTACAGGAGTGAAACTCTACAGGTTACCACCGGCAGGTCACAGTCAGATGTTGCTTTCTCCCCCTTCGTATGGACACCGGCGGTCCCCCAGTTTTGATAAAAATCCTCAGAATTCAAAAGGGATATCTCCCCCTGTGTTTTCTTAACACGGAACAGCCTGAGATCAAAGTTTTTTGTTATTTTCTAAAATATGTAGCGCAAATTCATTTTAGAGATAAATGATGCGAGGTAACAAAACTTTGAAAAACACACTGTAGTAGACAGTAATAATCAATATTTAAGAGTTGATCGAAAGGAACCAGACCAAAGGTATAAGGGGAATAGTTTGTTTTTATTTTTAGCAGGGATTTGGTGATAAGAGAATGGGGGATATAAGGGAAGAGAAGGGCGGGTGTGGTGATGCTGAAGCGTCCTTGATGGGATGAAAGTCCTGGGAAGAGGCGAGAAGGTTGGGCGCCAGCAACAGCTTCCTTAGCTGGGTAACTTTGGAGAGTCTGTATGACATTAGAAGCTGTATGAGTGAAGGTGTAGTCAATGACTACAGGGTTAGCTGTTTTTGGCAGATTTAGAAGTGCAGATCTGTAAATGCCCAGGCGGGTCACAAAGGAGTCTAAGACAAAATATGATGAAGATCAGTTGTGGGATGAATGTTGAGAGGAGTGACACCTGGATAAATTGATGTGTGTGCAAGCACACAGGCCTATGGACTTCTACTACCGCAGTGTCCAGAGTCCATGCTGCTTAGAGGTGATCTGTCAAGAACGCTTTCAAGGAGGTGCCAGGTGTGGATAGCACTGTTACTCCCAGGTTACTTGCAGCTACCACTTCAAGATGGCGGGTACGGCAAAGGACGACCCCCTTGTGCTCATAGCATGGTGGGCAGTTTCTTTGCCCTTGCTTGTTGTTATCTGGATTACAAACTCCAAGGGATTGTTTGGCTGGGACATGGAGCTTTCACTGGTGGGACAGAGATCTGTGTAAGATCACCAATGCAGTCGAGATTTTAGGGAGCAACATTTTGCTGATGACGTTTGAGATTCTCTTCCAAAAACAGAAAAGGAAAGTCATGAGGTAACCATGGATTGAATTGAGGTATCACTATTATCACACACCCCACATCTGTCACTGACTAGGAGGCGAGCTTTATAAACTTTTCAGGATGTCAGAAGCCCTTTTTGCTAAGAAGAAAAGAGTTTGTTTGAGAAAGACTGATTTAGAGGACTGGAAGTTTGTCCTTCATAATAAACTTAGCTATGAAGATGTGGAGTCAGAAGTTGTGCTAAAAGATTTGCAGCATTTGTAAGATGGTTGATAAGCATCTCTTAAGACAGAATGGGATCGGGAGACCTTACTAAATAGCTTCTTCTGGTGTGTTGGTGCACTGGAGAACGGTGTGGTTCTAATCCTGCTCTTTGAACCATGTGAAAGGACAGTTTTGTATATTTAATTAGAAAGGATACAATGCAGTTTGAAGTCTTGAAGCTCAGGTCAAAGAAAGTGGAGAGAGGAAGAGGGAGCAATTCCATTCCAAGGAAACATCTAGTCTAATCGAAAAATTCATTTTTTGCTCTCGGTCTTACAATTCGTGTTGTACATGCAGATTTTGATATCTTTCAGATGTTGGCTAAGACATTCCACAAGCAGACTTTAATCTTTCTGCTACAGTTCTTACTGGTTTTTAGGATACCACCCTGGATGCTTACATACTAGCCTCCCCACTCCTGTCGGTACCAACATCCTGTGGGCTGCCTTGTCCTAAAAGTTTGAAAATAAAAACACACGCAGAGCACTGAAGAACATACTTCAACAAAGAAGAGGTAATGGGCAGCACAGTCATGGAGGCAGGCCAAGACCCGGAAGCAAGGGAGTAACTGACCCTTCACCCCACCTTCCACCCATCTGCTCGCCATCCTTTAAGCCTTTCATGCATTCATCTATCTATCTATCTATCATTTCATGCTTCCATTCATCCATTGTTTCACCATTCCAACCATCCTTCCTCTATCATTCTAACAATCCTTTCTTCATTACACCCTTCTATCCATCCTTCCTCTCACACCTCCAGCCATTCATCCGCATCCATACATCATTACCATCGATCATTCCACCCTCCTTCAATCAATTTACCCATTCATCCTTTTACCTCCCATCTAGACTTCCATTCATCCGTCCACTCATTCATCCAGCCTTTCATCATTCCAGCCATTCTCTTCCACTCACCCATGCAAATGTTATTTTACCCCTCCATCCATCAGTCCTTTCACCCTTGCCACCAGCCATTTATCCTTTTGACCCTTAATTTTTGTCACTGCTTCGTCCTTCTTTTTATATGACTTTCCTTTCACTTTTCCTTCCAGCTCTTTCTCTCTCTCTCTCTCTCGCTCTTTCTCT
Source organism: Triturus cristatus (assembly GCF_964204655.1). Taxonomy (NCBI): domain Eukaryota; kingdom Metazoa; phylum Chordata; class Amphibia; order Caudata; family Salamandridae; genus Triturus; species Triturus cristatus. The sequence goes on from NC_140588.1 coordinate 1,045,135,380, forward strand.
CTCTTTTTCTCATAATTTTAGTTTCTGGGCCTCTTTTACTATGCTTGGCTTTGCATAACTGACCTCTATTATGCTTTTCCCTTGCTATGTTTTTAAAGAGCTCTTGTCTGCAGAGCTGCAGACAGAACAGGCTCATGAATAACTGTGTCAACACAACCCCCGCTTAAGCTACAAAAGCGGGGGTTCATGACGCCACCGCCCATAAGCAAAGGTAGATTGGCACCGCATCCTGCATTTGTGTCTGGGCAGACAAGCATCTTTTCCACAGTCAGAATCTTCTAGATCCAACTGTATTTATTTTGGGAGGAGGGGGAATGAGGGACAATGTCCAGTACTTACACTTCTTGTACTGCTCACTGCCTGCATTAGAATTGGCTGCGCTAGCCGCTGGCATTCAACTTTGGAACTCCCCCTGGGCATTGTTGGTGGCAGACTCAACTGTGCATAGACTGCCACAGTAAATTCAATGCATGCCCAAAGGGAGCGGGGGCTCCATATTCAGATCCAGGTCATTAATTTTACAAACCATGGACATTTGATATGGTCATCCAGTTTGTTCAATTGAAGTTATCAAAGACTACAACTCCCATAATGCAATAAATTGGGAAACGAAAGCCCTGAATTGCAACATGGTGTTTCTGTGTACATGGACTCATTTAGTTATAGTGTATTGTCACATTCTTATTGCACTTATACCACTAATAAGGCCACAAAGTGCTCCTGTTTGCAACAGTGCCGGGGCGCATCAAGCATAGTATGTCTTATGTGGGAAATACTACGTAAGGTGCACGAGGGTCAGAGGCATGCTCCAAGCATGGTACAGCGTGCATCGCTTCACTAGAGCCTGATATGTTCCGGAGATTATGAGGAAAGATGCAGTGCACCTATCTCCCTACCATTTCTTTTCTTTTTTTAGATCTCAAACGTTGGATCATTTCATTATCATGATAGAAAGATCCAGGTTTCTGATGCTTTCTGGTATTGGCGATGGTTGTCAATTCTCCTCAATCGAGCAGGCATTAAGTTCCAAAGGTTGGCTGACTGGATGGAGTGGGATGTTCCACCAGTCTTTGACTCTTTGAATTCAAGAAACTGCCAGCAATGGAGCGAACCAAGAGTATGAGGGTCTGGCTGATGCTAAGTGTGGAGTTTTTGTTGGAGCGCTTGCGAAGTTATACAAATCACTTTAAAATGTGATGAGTCTGGCCACCGGGAGCCAGTGGAGGTGTGACATGGGTCCTCATTAGAAGCTTGAGAACCTGCCTGGCTGCTGCATACTAGATTCCTTGCAATTTGAGAAGTACTGGTAGTTTTAATCCAATGCATGGAATTTTTGTGTAGCAACTTGATTTACTTGTGCTATAAGAGATGGATTGGAGTGTTTGACAATCACCCTTATATTCCTAACTTGGGATGAGTATGGAGTCAGAGATCTAACTTCTTTATTTATTTATTTAAAGTTTTGTATAGCGCAAACATGACCCAGGTGAGTATCAGAGCGCGTTACATACGGTTGAGGAAGACACATGAAAACAGCTAGTGGGGAAAAATCAAGGTAACAATAGACAACAGGAGCAGGATAAAATTAAAGTGGACATAGGAAGCAGGTTGGGTGAGAGTGAAAAGTAGGGCAATATACATCAAGAATAAACAAGGCAATATGGCAGGCGACAATGGGTCGCAACAAATGACATGTATAGAGTAAGCTATAGGCAAGAGGAGCAAAGCATCTAGTTCAAGACATTGTTCATTAGTAGAGCTTTAACTTCCCTTTTGAAGGCAAGTGTAGAGGGAATCAGTCTTGTTTCCACTGGAAGGGAGTTCCAGATTCTCGGGGCGATGCAAATTGGAGATGGGTGATGGTTCATCCAGTTGCCATTTGCCAGAATCTGTTAAAGTGATGGGCTTGACGTAGTTGGTAAACATCCAGTGGTCAACTACTTGTAGACCTTTCCCATGTTGCAGAATTCAGGATTAGATGAGCTTTCAAGTTTTAGAGTAATTTGTATGTCATCCCCATAGTAACAGCAGCTGAGATTAAAAGATGGAATGATGCCTACCAGTGAAGAAAGTAGATGTTGAAGAGGAGAGGATCAATGATTGAAACTTGAGATCACCACCTGTGGATCTGAACAGTTCGAAGGAGAAGGGGGAAGTGAAATGGTGAGCATTTTGTCTGTTAAGATATAGTAATATATTTTATCTGGACCCTTGCACCCCAAAGTTGTGAAGTTTCTGTATGAGTGTAGGATTGCGAACCATGTTGAAAGCCAAAAATAAATCAAGTAGGAAGAGAACAGCTACACCATTAGGGTCTATAATTCTTTTGCTATCATCCCATGTTGAAATTAGTGACGTCTCAGTGGAAAGTCAAGGACGGATTCCATTTTGATTGTCTTGGAGCAGGTTGTTATCTTATCTGAATGTCTATATTTGTTTGAATGCAGATCTTTCGATCAGTTGGTCTTAGAAAGGAACAGTGGCTGTTGATCAGTAGTTATTTGAGTCACTGGGATCCAGTCCACACTTTTTCGCTACAGGTTTGATAGATGTCATTTTCAATTTACTTGGGAATTTTCTCATTGCTAAAGAATGAATGATTTTTGCCCTGCCCTGGAAGGCCACAGAGCTTTCGAGCAAGATGTTCTTGAATAAATGGGCTGGTCATGGATCCAATGGTGACATAGATGAACCACACTTAGTTGTCATGTTGGTGAATTCTTGTGTGTCAGAGGACTTGTAAGAAATTGGATTTTAATTTAGGGGGGTAACTACTAGAAATAAGGTGCAATTTGATGCTGACGGCAATGGAGTGTAGGTCAGATACACCAACACGGTTCATCCTGGTCCAAGATTTTACCTGCTGACTTTAGTTCTTTAAGTCCAATCCACCACAGGAGTATTTGATATTTATTAATTTATAAAGCGCCCGAATCACCCCACCAGAGGTATCTCCATGCTATAACTGCTACAGCCAACCAAGAATAGAAGTGAATCAGAACAGTGAGGTTTTTAGTAGCCTTTTGAACTCCAAGTAGTCTGGGCATTGACGCAGGTGGATGGGGAGCTGGTTCCAGTAATAAGGGGCTAGATGGGAGAAAGCTTTACCACCTACGCAAGATTTTTTTGTAGCGTGGAGTGAGAAGAAGAGATTTAGACCCTGATCGGAGGTGCCTAGATGGCAGATATTTGGCAAATTTGTCTGATAAATAACTGGGACTTAGGCCATTTAGAGATTTGTGAACACTGCAGCAGATTTTAAATCTTATCCACTTCCGCACTGGAAGTCAATGCAATTCTTGCAAAAAGGGGAGGGAGGCTGTTCGAAGAGGGGCATTGGAAACCAAACAAGCTGCGGTGTTCTGGACTACCTGCAATCTATTTAAAGAGACTTTATTGGCTGAGATCAGCAGGGCATTGCAGTAATCCAGGCGGCTTAACACTAATGCCTAGATCAAAGTTTTCCGCGTGGTTTAAGGTAGAAAAGGGAATACTCTTCGCAGTAGACTAACTATGTGGAAGCATGCCCCAGCAGTTGTTGTGACATGCTCCCTTAGTTTTAGTTTCTGATCCATATGGACTCCCAAGTTTTTAACCACCTGTTTTGGAATTGGAATTGGAGCAGAACCCAGTCCTCTGGCCACCTTCTTGGGGACCACCTCACCGCTGCATCTCCAAACAGCATGATCTCCGATTTTCCCGCATGAAGCTGGAGGAAGTTATCCCTCATCCAGTCAGCGATGACCATCATACCCTCCGAAAAAGTGGCCTGAACATTGGGATTGTTTTTATCAAAGGAAAGTAGGAGCTGAGTATCATCAGCATAAGAGATTGGAATAAATCCTATATTCCTCAGTAATCCCGCTGAGGGAGTAACATAAATGTTGAATAAAGTAGGGCTTAAACAAGAGCCCTGAGGTACTCCCTTGGTCAGTCTTGTGGACTTAGAGCAGAAAGGGCCCAAATTAATGGTCTGAGTTCTATCCAACAAGAAACTCGAGATCCATTTTAGAGCATTCCCTTGGAGGCCAATGTCCCTAAGTCTCCTGAGCAGAATCTGATGAGAGATGGTGTCGAAGGCTGCAGATAAGTCAAGCAGCACAAGAAGCACGTCTTGACCGTTGTCCAATGACATTCTGAAGTTATCATTAACTGCAACCAAAGCAGACTCTGTTCTGTGTCTGGGTCAAAAGCCCGACTGAGAAGGATCAAGACAGTTTAAGGTTTCGACAAATTCAGACAGATGTTTATTAATATGTTTTTCCAAGAGCTTGTTCTGGAGCGGAAGCAGCGAGATGAGGCGATAGTTGGATAAGTCTTCCATGGGTGCTTTAAGATTTTTTTGGATGGGAATTATTTGCGCCGCCTTCCACTCATGGGGAAGACTGCCTTCCTTCACAGGGCAGTTGAGAATTGAGCAGATTGGGGCAGCGAGTTGCTTGGAGAGCAGCGAGGTGGTCTTAGCGGGAATAATATCTAGTGGAGAACCAGATTTAACTATCTTTAGAAGTGACTCTACCACTTCGGGCGTGAGTGCAGGGAAGTTATCCAATGTCTGAGTATTTGATGTGGTCATTGGATAGTCTATATTAGAGTCTTTCTGGGTACTAACAGCTGCAAACATTTTATTATAAATCAATTCAATTTTCTGAGTGAAATGATTTGCTAAATTGTCACATAAGGTTTGAGATGGGGCCTCTTCATTGTCGCATGCCTTAGGATTAGTACACTTCCGAAGCCCCTAGGTCCTCAGACGAGGCACTTAGAAACTCACATGGTGTTAGGCAGAGGCCAAAAGTAGGATTCATTCCTGGCCAAGTTTCACCTGGTGAGCTAGGCTGTAGCAGGAAAAGGCCTCTTGTAGCAACAAGGCCAGAGACAGAAATCTGGTAGCGCGAAGAAGAGTTTTCCAGCATTCAGATAGTGAATTGTTTTGGCATCTTGTTCTCGCCACTTAAAGTTTGCCAAAAGTGTTGTATTTATAGCCCCAGCAGACCTGGCAAGCAGGATTTGACACTCCAGCCGGCTGCGAGGCACTCGATTTTAGTGCTCGCCTGTCTGCCCATTTTACACTTGGGGTGTCCCTGATCTATCGGCCCCCGGGCCCCTCTGGATCCTTTCTCCTGGCGTGGGGAGATGCTCTTACTTCTAGGGCAGCTAGGTTCTCTCACTATTTGGTGTTAGGTGATTTGAACTTTCATATGGATACGCCGGAAGTCAGGGAGGTTTCTGACTTTCTGGACAATCTTTACACTGCCCAACTTGCCCAGCACGTCGGCCTCCCCACCCATCTGGCTGGCCACATACTGGACCCTATCTGTTCCAATTTTCCCATCCTGGTAAAAGATACTCTCCCAGTGTCGTGGTCTGATCACTTTATATCTCACTTCTCTTGGACCGTCTCTAGGGTTGAGGCTCAGGCATCTGACTTCTTGAAACCGGTTCTGGGGAAAGTTGATCCTCTGGAACTTGCTCAGGCTCTGGACATAGCCGGGCCCCCGATGTTGGGGGGTTTGGAGGATTGTATATCTGGGTTTACAGGCTGGGTGTCTGGAGCAGTGAATTCTATCACTTCTTCTCGACCCATCAGACCGGCTAGAATCACCCCCTCCAAACCCTGGTTTACTCCTGCTCTTAAGGTGCTTAAACAGGAGTGCAAAATCCTGGAGCGGGATTGGCGGAGGAGTAACTATTGCCCTGCGGCTAAAATCCGGCTTAGAGCAACCTAAAATAAAAAATTATGCCGCTATCTTTGTGGCTAAAGGTCTATTTTACGCCACCCGTATTGAGGCTGCTAGGAACAACTCTAAGGAAATGTTCTCTATAGTCCAGAGTTTTACCTCTCCGTTGGCCCAAACAAGTGCGACTCCTTCCTCATTTGACTGGTGCAACATTTTGTCTGGGTCCTTCAGTGATAAAATTACGGCCATTCAGGCCTCCTTCTCTCCTGTTTTGCGTGTTCTGCCAGGGTCGCAGCATGTTCGGCCGGCTCCCTCTACTCTGCTGTCTGCCTTTGTCCCTGTTCACCCTCTGGAAAGTCTTAAAATCCTCAGAGAACTCAAATCGGGGTCCCCAGCAGATGCATGCCTGGCTAGACTGCTGGCAGCTGTAGCAGAAAGCATTTAACTGGAAGTCAACCAGATTATTAATCTCTCCTTACAGTCCAAGGTGGTACCTCGGGTCTGGACGGAGGCTAAGATTCTGCCACTGCTTAAAAAACCATCCTTGGACCCGCTTAATACAGCCAACTATCGTCCCATCTCTCTCCTGCCAGCTATTGCTAAGGTTTGCGAGAAGGTGGTGCATAAACAACTGTCTGATTTTGTGGAGTCAGAGGCTCTCCTTCACCCATCGCAATCAGGGTTTCGGGCGGGCCACTGTACTGAGACGGTCCTTGTCGAAGTTGTGGAGGCCATCCGGACGTGTCTGGATGCTGGGGGTAGGGCCGCTCTGATTCTGTTGGACCTCTCGGCGGCCTTTGATACGGTCCCGCACGATCTTTTGCTGAGCCGCCTTGCTGAGATTGGCGTGTCGGGGGCCGTGTGGGGCTGGCTTAGGTCCTTTTTGGAGGAAAGGGTTGAGCAGATTTGGCTCCCTCCTTTCTACTCCTCCCCCCGCGTGGTCACCACGGGTGTCCCGCAGGATTCCTCCCTTAGTCTTTTGCTCTTTAACATTTATGTTACGCCTTTGATCCATCTGGCCGAAGCTCTCGGTGCTAAGGTGCTGGCCTATGCAGACGATACTCAGCTGCTTTTCATCTGGGATAAGGCCTCCAGCTCGGTCCTTGTGGCCCAACAGTGCCTTCGCTCCATCTTCACTTGGCTGGCAGGCGCTCAGCTCAAGAGTAATGAGCAAAAATCTGAGATCTTGCTTTTTGGCACTTTTCCGTCTGATTTCCGTCAACAGCTGTGGCCACAGGAGCTTCCTCTTCCCTCGTCCGACGGACAGCCCACTAAGAACTTGGGCGTCTGGTTCGAGGAGAATCTGCTGTTTTCCACCCACATCAAGAAAACTGCTGGCTGCTGCTTTGGACTTATTAAAACCCTGAGGACGTTTTTTCCTCTCCTTCCGCGGGCAGCCAGAGTCACAGTCACTTGAGCTTTGATCCTCTCTCGGCTTGACTACGCAAATTCTCTCTATATTGGGTCCCCTGGTTACCTAGTTAAGAAATTGCAGGTAGTCCAGAACACAGTGGCTAGACTGCTACTGGGCCTCTCTTCTAGGATGAGTGTCACCTCTCACCTGTTTTCCCTCCATTGGTTACCAGTTGCGGCCAGAATCAAATACAAATCACTGGTTCTGGCCCATCGTGCTCTCCATGGTCAGGGTCCTCTTTACCTTCAGAGGCGCTTTTCTTTCTATGTCCCGGCGCGGGCCCTGCGCTCGGCTTCACTAGGCTTGGCCTTGATTCCGAAATTTAGACTTCAGAGGATTGGAGGCTGCTCTCTGGTGGTCAGAGCCAGCAGGGCCTGGAATGCCCTCCCCCTCGATCTTCGTCTTACTCAGGAGCTCGTAGTTTTTAAAAGGAAGCTTAAAACATTTCTCTTGTTTGATCGTCTCTGTCTGCCCTCAGGTTTCGCGCCGGGATACTCGTGAGTAGCCGAGCGCGTTACAAGTGGAATATAACATAACATAATGTCAAAAAAAGCCCAACTGTAATTAAAGGCTGCCTGGTTGGGGGCGGGGACCAAATAAGAGTGATGTCCAGGTGTCAGCTAACATTTGTATATGACAGGGGAGGCCTTTTGAAGTGCATGCAAAGATTTTATGTGTAAAACCCCAGCAGACCTGTCAAGCAGGATTTGACCTTCACGCAGAATATGACACTATAATGTCAAAAAGGATGTTTATAGCTTCACCCTGCACATTCTTTCAGGTTTAGAGGTGTTATCTCTGCCCATTCAGAGAGCCAATAAGTTGCTCCTGAGAGACATTTCACACACATTCAGACCAATTTAAATGCTAATTACTGGCTGGATGAAATGTGGGAGAAATGCAAATGGGCCTCTAGAGGCTTTAGGCAGGGCAACACCAACTTTCTAAAAGTACCTTTTTCTTAATATTTTTCGAAAATCCAAAATCACCATTGATTTGGCTTTGTAATTACTATTATAAATAGTTGTTTAATTATTTTTCTAGCTCTTTCCCAATTGAAATTAGCATTATTAAGTGTAAAAATGTAACCTAGTGTTTTCCTATGGAACAGTCAGCCTTGCAAACAGTGAAAATAGCCTTTGGGGGTTTTTCACTATAAGGACATCTTCAAGATTAAATCCCTACATGTTCCACTTTTAAGTACCCTGCAATATAGGCTTTAAGGACTACTTAGAAGCGACATAATTATTTAACAGGATAGTTCTGACCTATCTCATGAGTTATTTTGACAGGTCGATTTTGCAGTTTAAAACTGCAACAGCCAGATTTCAATTAGGCCCGTAGTCATCTTTGCGTTATCACTGTAGTGGATGGAGAAATGGGTGCAGTCCTCTAGTGACATTCAACTTACAGGCCTTGGGTACCATTTGTACTATATACGAGGGACTTACAGGTAAGCTAAACATGCAAATCAGGGGGATGCCAATATCACCATGTTTAAAGGGGGAGTTTATGCACTTCTTCACTGGTTAGTGCACAGAGTTTCAAAGACATTAGATACAGGGCTCAGCAAAAGGTGAAAAATCTGGGGTGACCCTGCAGAAAGGCACCTTTCCTACAGAACTGATGCAAGTAATTGCAATCCATGATTTCTCCTGCAAGCACTTGGGGCTTGTGGACAGTGTGGTTAAACTTCTGGAGGTCATGTGTCATTTTACTTTCGCACCTTGAAAGATTTGTAATGTTTTGTTTCCTGCCTCCCTCCCCGTTTCATTTCTTCTTAAAGGCAGCGTAATTTCAGGCTTGCTAAACACTCTTGTCCTGATGATGATCTATGTATCTAGTTATAGATCGAAACGTCGTCGACTCTTTAAACAGCATGCACGTTAAACTCATTTGTTAAAGCAAGTGCATTACTGTTTACTTCTAAAAAGCTTGCCCCCACTATTTTGCATTGGGGAAAAGCTCTTTTGTTTTTCCTGGAAAAATGTGTGTTTATTTGTGAATGTCTTTATGTTTTGTTCTTGAAGGATACAGGACTGTGTCCCACTTGAATGAATGAATGAAATAAAATTTATAAAGCGCAATAGCTACCCGAAGGCCTCCCAGTGCTGCGGACAAAGAACATGCAGAAAACAAAGGCAAAGGAGAAAGCTAGAACAACCAGGTATTTAAGAGCTTGCGAAAGGATAGAAGATTGGATTCTCTCCGTAATTGAAGCGGAAGGGTATTCCAGCCAATGGCTGAACTTAATTACGTTCTGATTTATCGCAAGCAATCACTTTTGAATTTATTAAATCCAAATGTCCAGCTGGACATCTTAACTCAATATAGTACTGATTCTGGTCTATATTCATTGTTTTTTGACTTATAATTGTTTGAAGGACCAATTGTTTTTCACAACTAGTTGACAACCAGGGTCCTTCCTACCTTTTGGGTTCCCTTGTTTATAACAAACACTCTTAGTTCACTAATGGCATTGTCTTGTCGTTAGGGTGGAGGGGAGCGTAGGTTGGGTGAGGGCAGGAGTGTTTCTAAGTTTATGTCCAAAACTGTTTTAGTAAATACCTCTCTAGGATATGATTTAACCTGGGGCACTCAGTTGGAACGCCTTCATGTGTTAAGTACACTTTTGAAAACATTTATTTAATTTTTTGCTGTAGTTAGCAACAGAATACACGTCGTAAACATTACAACTGTAATATTGATCGCATCCCAAAAAAATGTGTCATCCTCACCATAGCGAATCCCCCATCTCTTTGGGTTGTGCTGATTAGCGTTTACCAACAGTGTTTTGATATGATCATTACACATTCCGTCTTGGGTCTGGGGAACAGAAGTGGTTAGCGACTAGGGTTCTCTCTAAGGGCATCTCCCCTCGGGTCTATGAGCGAAAGCCTCCTGAGACATGTGTATTGTGGATTGTTGCGTCTCATCTCCTAAATCTATCCCAAAGTATCTCCTCCATGGACCCCAGATTCTGTGAAATCTTTGGGGGCACCCTCTGCTATGGTAAGTAGTGTGCTCGGCTGCAATGTATAAGTCCATTCCCCTCATCCATTCCTGAATTGTAGGATTGTCAGCCACCCCCATCTTCTGCCTATGTCCTTTTTGGCCCCCACCAGTCCCAGAGAGGCAAAATTTAGTTGAGTCCTGGTGACGTCCACCTCATTTGGTATCCCCAGCACCACAAATCGCGGTTCCATCGGCAAAGTCACCCCCATAACCGTTCCTTGTGTCTCAATTATCTGATTCCAATATATCTGGAGCTCGGGAAATGCCCAGATTGTATGGAAGAAGTCGCCTTTGACCGTTTTACAGGTGAGGCAATATGGCGACTCTGCGCTTCCCATTTTAAGCAGTCTGACCTTGTCATAATAGATTCTATGTAGTATCTTATATTGAATGAGACAATGTCTTGCTTTAATGGCATCCTCTCTGGGGTGCATTAACGCCGCCCCCCAATCTATATCCTCGAGAGACCCCACGTCTTTCTCCCATCGTGCTCAAAGCCCTCTCAACCCATCCAGAGTATTATTGTTAATAGTTTTGTATGTAAAAGAGACCGCCTTGTTTATTAGTTCTTCTTGCAGGAGTCTGCCTTCCAATGGCTCGTACTCAGGGAGGTCTTAACATTGGATGTTCTCTGCCTGCCATGCATGATGCAATTTCGCATACTTTATGAATTGGGAGTTATTCATGTTGTATCCCTGTTTTAGTTTCGCCGATGTTTTAAGTTCCCTTCTCTCAATGATGTCTCCTATCGTGGAAATCCCCAAAAGATCCTAGGTCTCGAACCCTTTAAGCTTTCATATCTCTTTGAACCAGCTTCCTTCCCAGAGCAGAGTGCTCTTTGTGACTCGACCCTACCACCCCATGGTTTTTGTCACCCTCGCCCATGCCGCCAAGGTAACCTGTGTTGCGGGTAGCAGGTGGGAGCCCCCTTTTCCCCATATAAGTAGTGCAAATGTGTATGTGGCATCATTTCGTCCCGTTCTAGGCGATACGGGGGGTGTTCCCTATTTTGCTGTATCCGTTCATTTATGGGTACCATGTGGGACGTCCAATAATAGGCCTCTATGTCAGGGAGTGCGATCCCTCCGTTATAAGGATTTCGCTGCAGTTTCTTAAGCGCCACCCTGGGGTGTCCCCCTTGCCACAATAATGATCAAATCTTACTGCCTATCTCTGCAAAGGTGTTCCTGGGGAGTGGATGGTATGTATTTTGGAGAGCATATAGCAGTTGGGACAGGGTAATCATTTTAAAAATGGCTGCCCGTCCGAGCAGGGAGAGAGGGAGGTCTCTCCATCTCTCCGCGTCCGATTTAAAGTTGTGTGTGATTTTACCAAGGTTCTTTTCTCTACATGTCTCTGGATGTGGGGTCACAAATATCCCCAGGTACAGGCAGCCCTCTTGTACAATTCGCAGTGCGCTGGGCAAAGACCAATCTATTTGGGTGTTAGGCAGGCAATATTATGTGGATTTGTTCCAGTTAATTTTGTGACCAGAGTTGCTGCTGTATTCTATTATGGTGTCGAAGTAGGGTGAGTAATATATAGTAAGATATCATCGGCATATAGTGAAATCTTTTCCTCCCCACTATCCGTGGGTGTCTTCTGAAATCCTCGAACGTTGGGATTTCCCCTAACTGTGCATGCTAAAGACTCAAGGGTTAGGGCAAAGAGAAGGGGCAAGAGCGGGCAGCCCTGTCGTGTCCCTCTCTCGATAGGGAATGGTGCCAAGCACCTTCCATTGACTCGCACCGTAGCCAGCAGTTGGTTATAGAAGAGCGCCACCCAGCTGCGAAATTTAGGCCCGAATCCGAATTTGGTCAAAGTGGCGTCCAGGAATGACCAGTTTACTGCGTCAAACGCTTTTTCAGCGTCAAGTGATAGGAACACTTGTGAATATGTCCGGTCTTTCACCTTCATTAGCCAATTGTGGGTTCTTCTGAGGTTCAGGCGAGTGGACAGACCAGGCATAAATCCCGACTGGTCTTTGTGAACCAGGTCTGTGACGACCCTCAGAAGGTGGGTCGCCAGGACAGTAGCTAAGATCTTAACTTTTGAGTTTAACAGCTAAATGGGTCTGTAGGGCCCACACTGATCGCGGGGCTTCCCTTCTTTATGGATAACCACTATGATTGCCAACCTCACATCCAGAGGTAAGATACCGTCTTCGTGTGAGTCTGTAAAGAGCCAGGGTAGGTGGGGGCCCAAGAGATCGATATGCCGCTTGTAGAACTCGGCCGGCAGCCCATTGCTGCCCGGGGTTTTCCCCGGGTGGAGTTTCGTTACTGCCTTTTGGATTTCTGCTAAAGACAGATCTACTTCTAACTCTTGGGCTTTCTCCTCCACTAACCTCGGAGTAGGAATTGCTGCCAGATATTCCCCTATTTCTACCTGTGATGTAAGGTTACGAGCTTGATAGAGGTCCCAGTAGTAGTCGGCAAACGCTGTCACATCCCCCTCGTATGTGGAGTGGTCAACCCCCGATGATCAGTGACCCCTCTCACCCATCTGTTCTGCATCTCTTTCTTGGCTGTCCAGGCTAAGAGCTTTCCTGCCTTATCCCCCGCCTCGTAGAGGCAATGCAGTGTGGCTAAGTGTTGTTTTTTGGCATTGTCCATGGCGAGTTCTTTATACTCGTGTCTCGGGGCGGCCAACCTGCGTGGTGTTAAGTACACTTTTAAAGATTTGAAGGGACTTCATCATATTTATACATGCTGTTTGTTGTATTGTTTCAATACCAAATGGTTCAATAGCTCGTCTCTTGTATAGACTCTTAGAGCCAAGCCAGACACTTGGCTCGGCTCTCCATGTTAATATGTTGGATCACCCACCTCTATGTTCTAGAGGTGGGGTCAGGAGGGCCAAGCTCACCAAAAGAGCTCAGGGACCTTCCAAGGCAGATTCAGAAGTCGAAGAGGGTCTATTCGTAGATTTTTAAAATATTTTAGGAAGTGCTTAATTTGAGGTAGTGGTTGCCAGTGTGGGCCACAGGCACCTTTTTAGAGGTACGGGTGTGCAGCTGTAGGGGTCTCACGTAGAGATAGGCGAGACCCTTTGTAGTGAAGCAGGCAAGCCTATCCGATGGTTACACCACAAAATATACCAACGAGGAGAACGATTTTCAGAGAGAGGACAGCTCCTGAGGTTTATGTAATATTTCCTAGAATAAATTCTCCAAATTGCAACGTCAATGTGTTCATGATTCCTCTTTTAATTACGGAAGCAAAAGATCCAAAAATATAGAGAATGAGCAGTCCATGTTAAATAAATAAATAAAACACTTAGGGCCCGATTCACAGAACTAACTTAAGACAAAATCCTAAACTTACTACCATTTTGGTATTCACAGAAGGCACTTACTCATTTTGGTATTCACAGAAGGCACTTACTCATTTCGGTATTCACAGAAGTTACGAGTCCTAACTTTAGGACTCCTAAATGCCTTCTGTGAATACCGAAAGTCTTAAAATTAGGATTTTTCTCAGTTTAGTAGTAGTATAGTTAGGACTCCTAACTTTAGGACTCCTAAATGCCTTCTGTGAATACCGAAATTCTTAAAATTACGATTTTTCTCAATTTAGTAGTCCTAAATTTAGGACTCCTAACTTTAGGACTCCTAAATGCCTTCTGTGACTACCGAAAGCCTTAAAATTAGGATTTTTCTCAGTTTAGTAGTAGTATAGTTAGGACTCCTAACGTTAGGACTCCTAAATGCCTTCTGTGAATACCGAAAGCCTTAAAATTAGGATTTTTCTAAATTTAGTAGTCCTAAGTCTAAACTTAGGACTACTAAATTGAGAAAAATCCTAATTTTAAGACTTTTGGTATTCACAGAAGGCATTTAGGAGTCCTAAAGTTAGGAGTCCTAACTATACTACTACTAAACAGCGAAAAATCCTAATTTTAAGACTTTCGGTATTCACAGAAGGCATTTAGGAGTCCTAAAGTTAGGACTCCTAACTTCTGTGAATACCGAAATGAGTAAGTGCCTTCTGTGAATACCAAAATGAGTAAGTGCCTTCTGTGAATACCAAAATGGTAGTAAGTTTAGGATTTTGTCTTAAGTTAGTTCTGTGAATCGGGCCCTTACCTTCTTACTCCTGATATGCTTGTTTTATTATTTTAAGTGACTCACTCAGTATGCTTTTTTATCCTGTTCTGCTTAGGGTGGCCAACTTTCTATTAACACTTCGCAGGATACTTTGCGCATCTCGAGGCCCTAGTGCAGACGCTTTGCATGTTTCCGAAGATGGTTTTGCAGAGCGAGGGGGGAATATACATTTTTGAGGTTTCATTCTAAATTAATATTCTCTTAATCAGTCCTTCTTAAAAGATATAACTTTGCCATAGGCTGAGCTGGAAACTGTGGTTCCAGAAGGCATGGTGTTTAGTCCTAAAACTCCCATGGCACCAAATTGTGTACTTTTGGGCAATCACATTTTGAACTTATTCCTCTGCTCCTTTTTGGCAAGATTGGAAATATTTAGAATCTGTGTAAAAGCTGCTATTATGTTTGTACCTAAAATGGATTGGCGATATCCTGGGTAAGAGGAGAAGTGCACAGCCTCATGGTATATTCACTAAAATGCAATATCATGGTAAATGTATAGCCTTAGCAACAAGTAGCAACCTGCTGCAGTCTCAGTACTTTAACAAACTGTTTGATCCTGGGCAAATCGCAGTCTTCCTGCGCCTCTGCCCGCCGATCTGACAATAAGCGTACACTTTGTAACAGGCTTAATGGAAGGAATGAACACCAGGGGCATACTTCCAGGACAGGTGCCCAGCACGGTTTTCACTCACACATTCGGTGCAGTATTTGCATCTCTAAAGCTGCTCTTGACGGTGCATTGTTCAGCCTCAATGCAGGGCTGCTGATCCTCTCTCCCAGCCACCGACACTCACCTGAGAGACTGAAAGTTGCTTGTCCTGTGAGAGGGTTAAACAATGGCTGGGAGTTAATGGGACAGTTGGCATCCTGTAGTGCCTCGGTATGCTGCTTTGAGAAATCAGGGCAACATTGTTAGCAGTACTTGATGACGCGATGAAGGAGAAAGTGGTCCTTTTGTTGTGCTAATTGAGGGCACGAAATGCCTGCATTGTAGGTGCTGGGCCTATGCCTGGCCGTGAAGGCATGTTCTTGGGAACAAGGACTCAGTGGTTCCCATCTGAACAGGGCTGCGAGCGGTGAGGGCTACGAGGGGTCCTACATCCTTTAAGCCTCTAGCCGAGCCCGGCTGCAGGGTGCATTTTACATGAACCCATCCATACCATGGAGCCGGTGGCTCAATACATCTCACCCACTTTGGACTATTTCTTGCATCTTTTCCTCTTCTGCTCTTGGCACTTGAGGACAGTGTTGAAGCACATGTTGTCTCCAAGTCTCTGGCAAGTGGGTGGGTTGCAGGTTGTATCAATACCTTGAACCTGATGCTTCCTCATGTCCAGAGTGGGGTGTCAGGTATTCAGGTGGCTGTCCTGAAACCCACTTAGACGTTCCTGCCTGGGCTGCTCTGCTGACTCACTGAGGGTGCCAGTAATGGGCATGTAAACCATCACCCTTCGTGTGATCTTCGAAGAACTTGCAATTTTATGATGCAGTTTGAGGTCACGGTCAGACAAACCATTTAAAGGTGGCTCTAACATGTTGATGATGGTGTTCAGTGTTTTAGAGTAAACCAGGATATCATTAAAGGATTTCTCTCACTGTGCTCTGAAAAATGTCTGCTGCACATGCGATGCTGAAGCTCATCCTCTTATATCTTCTGACCCATACATGGGCTAAGAAGGTAGGGCTATATTGTCTTGCAGGGTCAAGGAGCGGTTGATAGTACCTTGTCTCAAGATTGACTTTGGAAAACCATTGTGCCTCTGTAACTCATAAGATTATGACATCCATAGTCTGAGTGATGTGTGTCTTGTGCTGTATAGCCCAATTGGGGAGCCTCGTGTCTATACACAACTGTACTAAGCAGGGTTGCTTGGGCATGATAACCATCGGGGGCAGTCGGGGCTGGTTAGGACATCTTCTCAATCATGTCCATAGCTTCTAGTCACTCAAGTACCACTTGAGGATGCAGATGAAATGGCATTTACCAGTTACACAGTGCAATTGGTTTGATCGTGGTGTCAATATCTGTCTTGACTGTGTGGCGGCCTTTAAGACACCCCAGCCCGTGAAACAGATGTTTAAGTCTTTGAGAATGATCTGGCAGTCATGGACGTTTTGAGCAAAGAAAAACAATCTGAGATCTTCTGCCATGTGGCAGCTCAGCAGGGTTCTGCCACTTTCAGTGGTGATGTAGAACTTCACTACTTATTTGTCTGCTTTGCACTTTGTCCTCAAAGGAAGAGTTTTCTTAGGCTAGAATTCGTTGAGGATGGTGTGGATGCACTCATTCACTGCCAGGTAATGCTGCAGTGATGGAACCTGCAGGTCAGGTGGACCCTTATGTATAAAAAGTGCAAATCAAACAGCTCTCCAGCAACCCTGCAGGAAGTAGGAGAGTGTGTTGTGCACTTTGTCACTCCCGTTCAGACCCTGGATCACATTTAAAAATGTTGGGCGTTATGCCTAGCAATGAAGGCATAGGCCATGTATTGTCGCATGTCCATTTTTTTAAACCTTTGACCGCACTCGGCTGCAATATACATGTTACGAGATGCCAGCAATACCTTGGAGTCGAGCAGCTCACTGCAGCAGGCACTTTTTAGGTCTCGCGCCTAACGTTGCAGTGCGCAGCACTGCTCGCGCAGTGAGAGACCTCATGTAGGGGGTTCTGAAAGCTGACCACACGCTCGTGCCGGTGCTTTTGTTTTTGTCAGCTGCTATTGGCTTTTGCGTGCGTCTTTGTAAAAAAGGCAGCACGCCATTGGCGAAAGGCGTGTGCATGTCCCAGCTTCTTTAGAAATGTAACCGCCCCCTTCCCAGTGGTGTCTGTTACGCGCAGCAGCGGCATCTGAGACCAAATACTAAACATGTGTTTCTAATTGCTATGTTATGTTAATGGGATTTATAAAGCGCGCTGCTACCGTTAGGTGTCCTGGCGCTAGAGATGCATAACCTGTTGGTTCGGCAGGGGAAATCAAAGCTAAATGCAGAGAGCGAGTCGCGAGTGAGGAGTTATTCCGGAAAGAGCCAGGTCTTGAGGCCCTTCCTGAACTCAAGCAGGCTGGAGGCCTCTCTCAGTTGTAAGGGAAGACAGTTCCAAAGCTTAGCAGCACAATGGAAAAAACTTCTGCCCCCCCAACTGGCTGTTTTAATTCGTTGGACTTGTACCAGTCTTGCTGTGGTTGAGCGAAGTACCCTGGAAGGGGTGTACCAGTGTAAGTAATTTCTCATATAATGTGGCCCACCTCCTTTCAGACTTTTGAAGACAATGCAGAGGGCCTTAAAATCAATCCGCTGTCTTATGGGTAGCCAATGAAGGTCGTAAAGGCCCTTTCTTACAGATACAAACTTGGGGATCCCCAAAAGAAGTCTGGCAGCAGCGTTTTGTGCCGTCTGTAATCTGCTAAATTGCCTCTTATGTATGTTCAAATATAAAGCATTGCAGTAATCTAGGCGGGACATGACCAATGCAGTTACTACTGTTCTAAGACAGTCATCCGAGAGGAAACGTTTAATTTTCCTCATAATTCTGAGGATTAAGAAGCAAGATGATACCACCTTACTTATTTGAGCAGCATAGGACAGTCTAGAGTCAACCACAATTCCCAAATATTTTGCCTTTTCGGTGGGAACTGGGAATGAACTCAGAGATTGAGGCCACCAACTGGGTGACCAGAGATTGGAAGATTTACCAAAAATGATCACTTCAGTTTTTCCAGCATTAAGCTTCAAGCAATTTACGCACGTTTGCTTTGCAGCCGCGCTCCCTCGCCCCCGCTCCTACGAGGTTTGTATATGATTTTAGAACTTGTGTAGCACATCCCAATGCTTCTGGGTTGCCAAGGGTTACTTTCATTCTATAGTTGACTTGTGCAATGAATTGAAATGTAGCTTTTACATAGCGCTTCACACGTCCGAGAGGGATAGATCGAAACCCTTTTGAGTAATTCACGGTTACCTTATTTGTCAGGTTTGTTATACAGTATGCCCGTCCGAAGGGGAGTTTTACGTTCGAACTTCTGAGGGGGCGCCCTGTGCCCCGTTGAGACAGAGTGCCGTGCCACACCCCCTGTGAGATGTGTGTCTGTTGTACTTTGTACAATTTGCGTGGAAGCTGTTCTGTGCTGCTCAGAAGCGCGCAAGTGTGTATAGTGTGTCTATGCATGTGCATTTGTATGTGTGTCCCTGTGTGTTTGTATATGTGTGTCAGTGTGTGTCACACTGTGTCCCACTGGGTGCGCCTTCTGCCACTCTGATGGGTGTGTGCTCAGTTTGAAGAGCCCCATACCGTGGAGTGTTGTGTGCGCGTATGTTGTGCTCCTCTGAGGAGAGTGTGTCGTTATGTCCCTGTGAGGTGTTCGTGGTTATTCTAGTGACACACTTTCACTGGATGTATGTCACGCCTCTCTGGGATTGGCGGATATACTCTGCCCTGAATATGTTAAACTGAGCCCACGTGAGTTTGTGTGTGTGTGTGTGGGGGGGGAGTTATTATATGATGTTGGCGTGGAAGGCCGGTGTATTGTGTGCAGTGTGATCCTTCGATGCTGGGTGAGTTCTGTCATCGCTTCCATCAGTGTAGTGTACACGGTGCCACTCTGAGGTGTGTGTGTGTGTGTTTGGGGGGTGGGGTAGAGAGAGAGAGGTACACATTGGGACTCCTTAAAGCTGAGTGTGTGTGTAATGTGTTACACTTGGGTGACGCATACCACACCGCTCTGAGTTGAATGTTGTAACCCTCAGAGGCCTCGGTGATATCGCATCATGTGTAAGGGTGGGCGTAGTGGGGCTACGTGAAGCAGCACGTAGTGTGCCCAAATCTATGCACACTACGCGCTTCGCGTAGCCCCACTACGTGCCACCCACCTCCCGCCCGCCCTCCTTTTAAATAATATCAGCAATGTAAAATAAATGAAAGTAAAGCGACTTACCGTAAGCGCGGCGTCTCCGGGGCTCCCTCTTCTTCGTTTCTAATTTCTTCTGACAAATGCGCATGCGCGGACGCCCACGCATGCGCATTTCTCGCAAGAAATGCGCATGCGCGGGTGTCCGCGCATGCGCATTTGCCAGAAGAAATTAGAAACGAGAAAGAGGGAGCCCCGGAGACGCCGCGCTTACGGTAAGTCGCTTTACTTTAATTTATTTTTCATTGCTGATATTATTAAAAGGAGGGCAGGCGGGAGGTGGGTGGCGGGTGGCAAGCAGCTACGCTTCGCCCTCGGCGTGTGAGTAGCGCTGCCCTGCTTCGCCTACTTCGGAAAGTGCGAAGCAGGCAGCGCTACGTACACTACGTGGGCGAAGCGTAGTGCTACGCCCGGGGTTAATCATGTGTCCCGCGGGTAAGTTGTACTTTCCTCTGGGCAGTGCACAGCACATTATATAGTGCCTCTGAGGGCGGACTTGTGTTACAATCTGCCTTCTGAATTGCGGAGTGTGTTCTGTTGTACTCTGTGAGCCCGGTAGTAGTGCCCCCTCCCGGATGTGGGAAATGTGTCACATTTTACTCCTCTCCCACCCCACTTCAGATGTCGGGAGTGGGTTATCTTGTGCCTGTGGGGGTGGGGGTGTTGCATTGCGCCCATTTGGCTTGGAGTGTGTTATGTTGTCCCTTCTGAGTTTGGAGGTTGTATTTTGCCCAGAATGAAGCTTAGGAGCGGGGGGGGGGGGGGTAGCGGAGGTGGAATACATGCCTAGCAATCCCCCCATAGGTCGAGCTTCATGTGTAATATTGTGGCCCCAGAGAGGTGTCATTCTGTGTCCAGGGCCTCGCCTGCACCTCCTCTCACGGCTTTACAGGAATAAGCAATGGAAGGTGTCCTCTTTTGTCCCCTAAGCCTTCTACTTTCACTAATGACTTACAAAAACCGGGGACCTGACCAGATTATCCTGGCATTTATCCTGCCTTGTAAATGTTGTCAGATTTGTTAAAGCACAACACTGGACATGTGCTCTGGGACCCCCCCCTCGCACTCCACAATCCCTCTCGCACAGACATCGGCCCTCTGTTGGGGTGGATCTAAAACCACCTGCACAGAAAGCAGTAATGTTGTCATGGTGGACAAAAAGCGCTTCCAAGTAGACCCGAGGAGCTTTAAGTAATTTTTTTTTCAAATGTTATAAAGCTCTTCCTTTCGCCTTCGGGATACTTCAAAGAGGTACTGCAGGGAAGCAATGTCTATGAATGTCACTCCCATCAACGTTTACTGAGTAGGAAAGCGCTACCGGCCCATATAAATGATATCAAGCGCTATACAAGAGGATATAAAACAATCTGTTCATATTTGCCATCCAAAGATGGTGGGTGTACCATTTGCGCCTAAACGAAATTTCGGCAATTAAATCAGTAGACTTATATTGTACTCTAATTAAATAATGTATATGTATTATTATTGTGGGCAACAAAAAACAAGCATTTGCAATGCAATAGGTTTCGCATTTGCCAGAGTTTGAACTATTGGCATTTTAAATGACAATGCTTTTTATTCATGTGTTGTTTTTCAAAATCGATAAATAAAATGGCATTGTTATTTACAATGCCAATCACTTAAACTTGTGCAAATGCGAGACCTGTTGCATTGTAAATGCTTGTTTCAGTGAGACATGGGGCTGCACCCTTTGGTAACACTGCCTTTCCTTGGGTTGCCACTGGTATTTTAATGTCCTGTCCAGTACAAAAATAAACCGGTAATTTTAGCCTTTATCTGTACATACGTCAAACTGCACATATAAATAGAAAGTACTTTTAAATGTGTTCTGGGGCTGCGTTAACGATCCCTGACTAATGTAAACAAAGACACACATTTCTTGCTACAAATGAATCCATGCGATTTTGTTTAGAGTCCTATTTATTAACATGTCCAGACCTTTGAAGACTCTTAAAACACCAACAAATGGGCAGAATTGTCTCTTGGAAAGGTGGCAACCGGAGCATGTACCAATGAAAGAGTGGACGTTGTGACTGCTGATTTCCCTTCCAGATTGGAATCAGTCACCTCCAGGGTGGAAGTTCTCAGGCTGCGCTGCTCCCATCCTCAGGAGGTGGACCTTATGCTGTGCACCGAGTTGCATCTTGTGCTGCATAGCCTGCTAGGACTTTGCTCCATGCTGAGCTGCATCCACAGTGGTTAACAAGCCTTGTTTGTAGGAGTTCTGATTTACAAGCATTTGAATGCTCATGCTTTAGTGAGTGCTCAGAGGGTGTGCCCCATGCTCTGGTGCAGGGGTGTAGCTTCAGGGGAGTTGTTTGAGGTGTTATACCCCCCTAATAAATGTCTTTTCTGATGAATAGTTGGGTACAGGTGCTTTCAGTCGAGTTTGGTGAGGTGTCTGTCGGATTTCACCTGGGATTTTTGCATGCACACACTGACAGAAACACACACTCTCTCTCCCATCCCTGTTTGGAAAGTCCTAAAATGTTGCGATTGTTGTACAAAATATTGTGTGTCTCACTTAGTTGTCATATCAATCCGCAATCCTTTCCCTTTCTACTTCACTTTAAGCCTCTATGATGCACCCTGATTGTTTTATAATGTATTTTAACCTTATCTGCCAGCGTGACTGTCGGGAGATCTGAAGCTCCCTTTCCCTGCACGGTGCGGGTTCTGCTCTGAACTTGTCTGTAAAGTTGGTGATTTGATTTCTTCTTAGGTAGGTCTACTTGGTCAGAGTACCTCCAGTGTGACTTTTTTATGCATATATCCTTCCTTTATGGAATATGTTCCAGGAGTGAGATGTCTTTAATTTTGTGTTTCCTGTATTTCTATTAGAGGGGAGTGTCGGGTGCGTGCGATTGGGAGCGCGTGCGCAAGCGCGCCGCGTTGATTAGCAGTTAGTGTCGGTGTGCTACAGAGGCAGCAGCCGCAGTGCAGCCAGCATCCAGCTGATACTTACTACTAAGCCCATGTGGCACCACTTGGTTTTGCAACTTCATGAAATTCGCACAGCTATCTACAACTGGTCACCTCTAATAGCAATCTTTATCAATCTAGAGTGTATGGCTTTGAAAAGTGATGATGTGTGTGCAGCCAAAATGTGCAGTTCATTTTAATAATAATTTCAAAAAGAGCAGTACGACCGAAGAGAGAAAATGGTAGGTTTGCGGTGGATGGAAGGGCGACACTGAGGCTGATATCCTGTCTTTCAGAGACGAGGAGGATTGGCCTTCATATAATCTTGCAACCAAGGTCAGAATTCCAGACCTCCTGCTGGGCTGTGCCTGATACTCATACTTAGACAGGGATACGTAACCTAGCCTTGACAAAGTCCCCAGACCTGGTTGAGCTCTTGGCATGGGCACAGGCACATGTGGATTAATTGAGACTAAAACTCAATTAAAACCCTGTAACACTTTTTATTCATACCACCGTTAACCTACAAATAAAGAATTAGTTTTAGTACACCTTGAGGTATTTTGAACTTTTCCCCTTTATCTGACTGCCTGCTTATCCAGTAAAACATTATCTAAAAACTCCCATCTTTTTGGTTGAGTCTGCCCTGGTGCTAGGAGCCAACGAGTAAGCATGTCACAATAAAGTGAGTGAAGCATCTATTTCAATATTTGTGGATACCTTGGCAGGCTTAGGAAGCAGCGTCCACTTCAGACTTCGTCCGACTTCTTTTGCTTCCTCCTTGCCCAGTTGCCGACTGAGAATATTGTGCCTGATATTGCCTGAGAGAGTCGGGCTGGAGTACACAGTAGCAGTTTCATCCTTGCAAAGCTCTCTGGTTTCACTGGGGCCTTATTTGTTCCTGAGTAGGAGGTCTCTGGTGTACACATGTCTAGCGTGGATTGTACATGATTCTCAATCTGAATGAATGTGCACTTTTTAGGTATCTGGGATCAGGAATGGCACCTATGGTAGAGAGAAAGCAAAGCACCTGGACTTTACTTTGTCTCAGTGACATAAACACAAACAGTAGCAAGCATTGACAAAGACAATAGGCTTTGCCTATGCAAGATCTATTGGCTTTGTCAGTCTTTTTTTAGACATGTTGCACAGCAGCAAGAGCTGCTGTGCAACATGATTTAAAGTATAGAAAAATCAAGAAAAAAGTGCTATGACACAGTCAGTATTGACTGCATCATAGCGCTAGCACTTTACTTTCAGCCATGTTGCACAACAGCGAGGTCGCTGCTGTGCAGAATGACAAAAAATGTGGAAATAAACTATGTAACGCGGCCATCGCTGGCTGCATCATAGCACCTTTTTTCTGACAGAAGGGGGTAACAAAAAAGGATGCAGGGAAATGGGAGGAATGGGGCAAGCAATGATGAAGTAGGAGGGATGGGGCAAGCAAAAACTAAGTGGTAGTGGGTGGGAAGGACGGGGCAAGCAACAAGTTTGCGAGAGGGAGTGGGATGGACGATGCAAGCAACAATGAAGTGCGAATAGGTGGGAGGGATGGACAAATCAACAAGATTCCAGGAGCTGGTGGGAGGGACAAGGACAAGCAACCAGTTGCAGGAGGGTGTGGGAGGGACGTGGGCAAGCATAAAGAACACCGGAGGGGGTGGAGGAATAGAGGCAAACAACAAGAACACAAGAGGAATTGAAGAGACAGGGAGGGGTAGAGAGGGCCTGCAAACACATGCATTCTATAGTAAAAATAAACAAGCGCTGGTAAATGCATTAGTTTTTGCCTATGTTTTTAATATTAAGCTGTTTTTTTCTGTAAGTTGTAGCTTGGTGAATAGTTATGCAATAAAAGTTACTGAAACTCTGTTCAAGTGTTATGACTTCTTTTTAAAAATGGCAATAATTGTGCTGTTACTGGTGGTATTATAAAGTGGGAAGATATGTTAAATGGGGTCGGACTATGTCTGGTGGCAGAGGGGTGGCAATACATACAATTGCTTTTGGTGCCATATGAATCCAAGCTCCAGTCGTACGGTTAACTTCTAGCCATCAAAAGAGCTCGCTGATCGTGGGCTTTGGCAGAGCGCTCCCTGTACTGGAGTAGTAGGGGTTCAGCAGGTCTGGGTTCAGATGAATTGACAGAGTAACTGCAGCAGGAGGTGCTGCTAGTCTAGATATGGGAACACTGATGGAGGTCTCCTTATTCCCGAATTAAAAATGCAAAGCAAATCTAAACTGAGAAGAGTTGACAGACCCTTTTTATTTTTTTACATAGCTCATATTTGATCCAAATGCATTAAATAAAGTGCTTTACATGAGCATCAGGTTCAATTACTCAAGATCAGACTTTTTGAGGAATGGCAAGATTAAGAAATTTGTCTAGAATCACAGGATGTAGTAGAGTCAACGCCTGGACTCAAAACCAAGCATTGTAGTTCTGAAGATGACAGCTCTGCACATTAGCTCACGTCTCTTTCAGGATGCTGCGTGTCCTGATGCAGGAAGTAAGGGTGTAGTGAGCACTAGCTGAGCTTTGCGCAGTATGGAATACGTGAAGAGGATAGCTAAAAGTATGCAGTGCATAGAATCGTCCACAAGTCATAGGTATTGGGAGGTGCAGTGGGAGGATGTTTTGATAGCTCTGTCCTGAAAATGCAAGCGGTGATCTGAGTGGAAAAAAAAAACATTTAATACAATTTTGCAGCACCAAACAGAAGTAACACAATCAAGAATGGGAGGACGCGAGCATTCAGACGCCTTCCCAATGTGCTGTAAACACTCACTTTTCATCGGCTCTGAAGTGGGCGGTACAATCTCGTTATGGGAGAGTGCAAGCTACCCTGCTGAATTGATGAGAAAGCAGTTTACGCCTAAGTTTAATGTTCAGAATCATTCTGCTCGTGGAGGCTGTGTGAGCGCGATGTTGGAGAGTGTGTAACAGAGAACAGTCTGAACGTGCCTCTTGTTTAAAGAAAGACTAGAGCTCAGTGTAAAAAGGCACATGTATGTGCGCAGCCTTACGTCAGTGAAGGAGAAGAGCGCGATTACTACACTCCAGCAGCTGTACACCACAGTTCCCTATGAGAGGTGGGCCGCACTGAGAGCTCTTGGCCATGTGTGCAAGGGCTATGCAAGCAAAGCATCCAAAAAAGCTCTGCTTCAAAAGTGGATGAAAACAGTACTTTGGCCACAGAAGACTGATAAGAGAAAAACACACATGGAAAAACAGGAAACAGTATAGGGGTGGGTTGTAAGCTCTTTTTAAGATTATTTTTAACAATAGATTTCAGAAGCACCGCACAAGTGCTGTGCAGGCGATACCTAAGAAGTCCCTCTACAAGTATACGGCCTGTGGAAGGCCACTGGCTGTAGATAGGATGCTGTAGTTAGTCCATCCTCCATCGAAGACAGGAAGACACAAAAAGATAGCTGAAGGAAGACATGATGACCAATGAGAATCAACAAAATGAGAGTGACATCAAAGCCAAATAACGGTACGTCAGAGGCAATCTCTAAACTCATTTTAAGCTATTTTTAATATGAGATGTCACAACAACAGTGCATGTGGTGTCTCAGGTGAAACCTAAAAGAGTATAAACATAAAAAAACATTGGCAAAGTCAATAGGTCTAGTGATTGGGACCAATTGGCTTTTCCAATGCTTATAGGCAGGCTGCACAACACCCCTGCAGCATGGTTAAAGAATAAAAAATAAAAAAAAACTTTGCTGCTACCCGTTTTTTTTCTATATAAGTATCGACCTGATTTGGACTGATAATTGAAAAGAAATAAAATCTGTGAAAGCTTTTTTTATGTTTAGGTTAGTGAAGAGGATGCAACATGGGGCTCGGAAGCAATATGGCAGGTGGGCAGAAGCAAAATGGTGTGGTGCGGGGACAGGAGCAAAATGAGGTGCGGAGTGACTTATTGGTTTTGTTGAAGTGTGAGTAACTGCAGAGTGAGTTCTGGGTCCTGTAGAAGTGTGAATAAATGCAGAGTAAGTTCTTGGTTGGCTAGAGGTGTGAGTAAGTGCAGAGAGAGTTTGTGCTTCTGCGATGCGTGATTAAAAGCAGAGTGGGTTTTTACTTGTGTAAAAGTACCATGAAGTGCAGAGCACAGTCCTGATTCGGCTGAAGTGTGAGTGAATACAGAACGAATCTTCAGGTGTACAGAAGTTTTGAAACGCACAGACCAAGTCACTGAGTGTATTTTAGAGCAACATCATACCCAATATCCCTTGTGAAGAGGATTGGATATTCACGAATGTCGGGTGCTTTAATGTTTATGATAGTTGAAACCCATGTGACAGACGTTATCCGCCTCTTCTAGGCACCGAGTGCGTTAACCAAATTCACCACTGGTGGGCCATTGGTGTAAAAGTCCCTGGCCTGATAGGTGTCACTTGTCTTGATACCCATTCTGTGGTGCAGTTTATAGGTATGCTTCACTTGTCACTATTTTTGTCACTTCAGATCTGTAAACGCTTTGCCAATTTGCAATAGACATGAATAGAAATGCCCCTCCTCCTTCGCAGGGTCATCCCATGGACAGTGTTATCGTCTCAGCCCACGTCACACGCATTCTGTTTGACCAAGGACACTTCTAAAGATGTAAAACTGATACAAAGTGAGAAATAGGCTGCAGTTACGGATAATGATGGAGTGCATCATAATCACTGATAGTCCGCACCTGCATATGTACCCTTATGTTGTATTAACAATTGACTATTAGAAGGTGTTCAGTAATAACGTTTCTAAGTAAATGGCAGGAAAAAGTGTTGTGTCATGTAAAGAGACAACATAGCATTCGTGCTATAATGTTGTAATCACTACAATCTGCTTAACGACTTTGCTTACATGTAATGTGATGTGTATGATTTGAACGTGCACCATATTGAAGTTGCGCATAAACGTGACTTAATTGCATTTAACATGTAGACTTTTGTAAGTGGCTTGCAGTTAATATGAATTCGATGTGCTTCTATGATGTAATGAGGTATAGAGGCCCAAATGAAATGTTCACTTATGTGTGTGTTTGAAAGGCCGATGTATTTCACTCTTGTGTTGGCTGATTTCTGTAGGACTGAATTGTATTTTCCCTGAGGGCTCTGAGCAGGACTGTTAGACATCTCATGTGCGTGTTGAATGTGTTCTGTTCTCACGTTTCTGTTGCGGGTGGAGAAAGTCATCTTTGTTAGTTAGAATAACGTCTTTTGTTTAGGAGAGTTAGGCTCCGGAGGATGCAATACATTTTGGTGAAGAGAGCTGATAATTGGGAGCCGGTGTTCCTTCTCACTGAGGGAGGCTTGGGAATCAAGGTCATCGAGCCAGGAGCTGGGAGCACCGACACCGCGTAGGAAATCACCTATGGCAAGTGTCCAGCGAGATGAGGCGACCTGTGGGCGTGTTCTATGTTTTTGTGTTTTGTATTAGGGATAGTGTCCCGAGGTGGAGTCAGGAGAAGGTATGAGGAGATCGAAGGAAAGGGAAGGAGCGTCTTAGGATGAGCCTTGTAGCTTTTGGCTACTTGGCCATACAACGTGAGTGCACTTCTTAGGAAGTCTTCACGCGCTGACATCTGTTTCCTGATCTTACCTGGGAAATGCTAAGTAGGGATATATCACAATAGTGGTAGTGTAGGGACAGACTAATGCTTTTTATTCATTTTCCGCAGATGAAGACCGAACTTGACGTGGCAGTAATTATTGCCTGGGTTCTGCTTCCGGAGATTGTCATTCTGTTTAGGATTCATCGTATAAAGTTAGCCTGTAGGTTTGTATTTGTATTAGTTCCCATGTATTTCTACGACCTCGTAATGAGGTGCTTGTACATCCAGTTGTTTTTGGCTTTGTAATAAACCCAACTAATTTGGACTTTGGAGTCTGTGATTCTTCAGAGTCATAGTTTTATAACTTATGATCTTAATAATATGAATTGGTTCTCCCCTTTACGCTTCTCAGCACGCAATAAAGGTCCTTCGGCCGTGAGTTCCACAGTAATTTTGTAGAGAGGAACTCGGCCCTTTCAATAATAAAGTGAAGTGGGTTCATGCACCTGCTCCAGGAACCTCTATGCTGCCTTTGACACATATAATCACTCACAAACAACCTTGGCGCATCATTTTCTGGAACGCTACTCTCAGATTTAGTTTACCTTCTGCAGATACCTGTGTATGACCTGTAGTAATGACACCCTACACCTGCTTTCGTTGCCTGCTAAGACAGTGCAGTGGGTCAATGCACTCAATAAAGAGGGTGGATGTGGGTGTGTGTGCATGCGTCTTGAACAGTTGCGCCCCGTAGGAAGCCTGTTCCCCCACCCGTGCCGGCTGGCTGGTCTTATAAGATGCTTGGTGAGTTAATGCAACTGCTAGAGAGTACTGCACCGTGTTCCTAAAGACAGAATCAAGCACAACTGATTTGCAAGCCGCTAAACAGCCCCCACCTGCAACCACAGAAAACCTTTTACAAAATTCTCAAATGGTAACTCTTGTATCCTGCTTGTTGTGAAGCGCTCTGATGCCTTTTGGCTATGTCCACCCTATATAAAATTGCAAAAATATGGCAGGAGGGTGTGAGCGATTGAGACAGATTTTGAAATGTGTAGGAAATATGGTTGGCACACCCTGCATGTCGCAGGTGGTGCCATTAATCACGCCATGGGCAGGAGCAAGCTGGAAGGGACCGGTTCTGGTGCCTCTCACGAGGATGGAGTGATGTCATCAGAGGGCACCCCTGACAGGGGGGGCTTTAACAACTGCATAGCATCATGGAACAACTCATCACAGACTAGGTAACCTGCGGCAGGAGACGCATCTCAGAAAGGACACCCACCCTCACCTTGGAAAAGGGCAGAACAGCAGACTTTTTAAGCAAACGAAAAAGGGGGCTACCCAAAACATTGTGCTGGAGTGCTGATTTTGTCCCCTTGACAGGGTATTAATCTTTGGGGACTTGGGGCTGGGAGGAGGGGGGGGACTGACCTGCTGGTGGTCTTAGACCTTTCTGCCCTACCCTGAGTTGCCTGGAGTTGATGATTGAAGGAGACTTTGCTTGGTGACAGGTACCCCGGCAGGGACAGAGTGTAATGCAGTGCACTAGTGTTGTGTATTTAGGATCAAACTGTGGGACATATGTACAAGCCCCTATCGCCACCACAACGTCACTTTTATTGACTTATTTACAAGACAGCGTTAAGCTGCTTAACGCTGTCTAGTACATAAGGCACCCTTTCACGCTATGTTAGCATGAAAGGGGCTTGCAGTGGGTGTTGCAGTGGGCGTTCCATTGCAAAACCCATTGATTTGGACACTGCCCCTGATGTACAAGGGCAGCATACATAGGAGGCAGCACCAAAATTCAGATCAGGAAAAACCTAAAAAGCAAAATGCCATGGATTGTACATAAACAATCTTTAAAAAATAAATGACATTTTGTGACTGTCATGTGTGCTGCATGAACCAGCACACATGAAAGTGACAGAATGGCATTTCAGGATTGTTTATGTGCATGAAGGGACACCTTCCTACACCGGCGTTGGCGCTACACTGCTAAGTGTAGCACCAGCGCAGGGGGAAATGCAAGGCTGATCCCATATCGTTGTAAAATGGTGCAGCCTTGCATTTCAGAAGAGGCGGAGTGAGGCGTTAAACTATGACTGCTAACGCCTCACTCCGCCACTTCCTTGTACATATCCCCTGTGTGTATTTCACATCCCTCTGTGATAAACAGAGCTTGCATTCAATGAATGTCGATGACGTGCTTTCTCAGGTACCCTTGGGAGGGACGTCTGTTGTGGCACCATGTGCTTACCCCTGCGGGGAATGTATATTTGAAAGAATTGCTCTGACATGATTGTCTTGTACAATGTATAATTCAAGAGGCAATTGCTGTACAGCCGGTGCGCTGCTTTGCCGTATCTTCTTTTTTATTCTCATATCTGCAGTTTTCATTACATTTTAGGATTTGTGAATTAAAGAGCTACGTCTTGGTAGAACCACATAATGGTTTTTGTCTCTCTCTCACTGGGGGACCAAGGTAGGGCGGCAGAAGGGGGGTGGAGGATGATGAATTTAATTTGCTGCACAGAGACTTACACGTTGTGAGCACACTAGGGACCTGTGTCTCGCACACTGCCGCTGCCAATGCAGAGATAGTGCCTCGAAGACAGAAACCAGGCGCAGACCGCCTTTTCGAGGATGCCCCCAGGACTAGCAGAGGGACAGTTGGTGGTCTTACAGGCACTACAGCAGCCCTGATGCTGCAAGCATTGGCCTTCCTTCGAGGAAAGATGCTCTGCACCATCATGACAGGCCCGCAGTGCTTGGCTCTGCACCATCATGACAGGCCCGCAGTGCTTGGGCTCTGCACCAGCATGACAGGCCCGCAGTGCTTGGGCTCTACACCAGCATCACAGGCCCGCAGTGCCTGGGCTCTGCACCAACATGACAGGCCTGCAGTGCTTGGGCTCTACACCAGCATGACAGGACCGCAGTGCCAGGGCTCTGCACCAGCATGACAGGCCGCCGTGCCTGGGCTCTACACCAGCATGACAGTCCCGCAATGCCAGGGCTCTGCATCAGCACGACAGGCCTGCAGTGCCTGGGCTCTACACTAGCATGACAGGCCCGCAGTGCCTGGGCTATGCACCAGCATGACAGGCCCACAGTGCCAGGACTCTGCACTAGCATGACAGGCCCACAGTGACTGGGCTCTGTACCAGCATGACAGGCACACAGTGCCTGGGCGCTGCACCATCATGACAGGCTCTGCACCATCATGACAGGCCCGCAGTGCCTGGGCTCTGCACCAGCATGACAGGTCCACAGTGCCTTGGCTCTGCACCATCATGACAGGCCCGCAGTGCCTGGGCTCTGCACCATCATGACAGGCCGGCAGTGAATGGGCTTTGCACCAGCATAACAGGCCCGCAGTGCCTGGGCTCTGCACCATCATGACAGGCCCGCAGTGCCTGGGCTCTGCACCACCATGACAGGCCTGCAGTGCCTGGGCGCTGCACCATCATGACAGGCTCTGCACCATCATGACAGGCCCGCAGTGCCTGGGCTCTGCACCACCATGACAGGCCCGCAGTGCCTGGGCTCTGCACCAGCATGACAGGCCCGCAGTGCCTGGGCTCTGCACCAGCATGACAGGTCCGCAGTGCCTGGGCTCTGCACCATCATGACAGGCTCTCCACCATCATGACAAGCCCGCAGTGCCTGGGCTCTGCATCAGCATGACAGGCCCGCAGTGCATGGGCTCTGCACCAGCATGGCAGGCCTGCAGTGCCTGGGCTCTGCATCATCATGACAGGCCCGTAGTGCCTGGGCTCTGCACCACCATGACTGGCCCGCATTGCCTGGGCTCTCCACCATCATGACAGGCCCGCAGTATCTGGGCTCTACACCATCATGACAGGCCCACAGTCCCTGGGCTCTGCACCAGCACGACAGGCCTGCAGTGCCTGGGCTCTACACTAGCATGACAGGCCCGCAGTGCCTGGGCTATGCACCAGCATGACAGGCCCACAGTGCCTGGACTCTGCACTAGCATGACAGGCCCACAGTGCCTGGGCTCTGTACCAGCATGACAGGCACACAGTGCCTGGGCTCTGCACCATCATGACAGGTTCTGCACCATCATGACAGACCCGCATTGCCTGGGCTCTGCACCAGCATGACAGGTCCGCAGTGCCTGGGCTCTGCACCATCATGACAGGCCGGCATGAATGGGCTTTGCACCAGCATAACAGGCCCGCAGTGCCTGGGCTCTGCACCATCATGACAGGCCCGCAGTGCCTGGGCTCTGCACCACCATGACAGGCCTGCAGTGCCTGGGCGCTGCACCATCATGACAGGCTCTGCACCATCATGACAGGCCCGCAATGCCTGGGCTCTGCACCATCATGACAGCCTCGCAGTGCCTGGGCTCTGCACCACCATGACAGGCCCGCAGTGACTGGGCTCTGCACCAGCACGACAGGCCCGCAGTGCCTGGGCTCTGCACCAGCATGACAGGCCCGCAGTGCCTGGGCTCTGCACCATCATGACAGGCCCGTAGTGCCTGGGCTCTGCACCACCATGACTGGCCCGCATTGCCTGGGCTCTCCACCATCATGACAGGCCCGTAGGGCCTGGGCTCTGCAACAGCATGACAGGCCCGCAGTGCCTGGGCTCTGCACCAGCATGACAGGCCCGCAGTGCCTGGGCTCTGCACCATCATGACAGGCCTGCAGTGCCTGGGCTCTGCACCATCATGACAAGCCCGTAGTGCCTGGGCTCTGCACCACCATGACTGGCCCGCAGTGCCTGGGCTCTGCACCATCATGACAGGCCCACAGTGCCTGGGCTCTACACCATCATGACAGGCCCACAGTGCCTGGGCTTTGCACCACCATGACAGGCCTGCAGTGCCTGGGATCTGCACCAGCATGACAGGCCCGCAGTGCCTGGGCTCTGCACCAGCATGACAGGCCCGCAGTGCCTGGGCCCTGCACCATCATGACAGGCTCTCCACCATCATGACAGGCCCGTAGTGCCTGGGCTCTGCACCAGCATGACAGGCCCGCAGTGCCTGGGCTCTGCACCATCATGACAGGCCTGCAGTGCCTGGGCTCTAAACCATCATGACAGGCCCACAGTGCCTGGGCTTTGCACCAGCACGACAGGCCCGCAGTGCCTGGGCTCTGCACCAGCATGACAGCCCTGTAGTGCCTGGGCTCTGCACCAGCATGACAGGGCCGCAGTGCCTGGGCTCTGCACCAGCATGACAGGCCCGCAGTGCCTGGGCTCTGCACCATCATGACAAGCCTGCAGTGCCTGGGCTCTGCACCATCATGACAGGCATCCTCAGCCCATTTATTGCACACCACAGGGAGTGGATCCCTGCATGTGCCCTAATTCCTCTATACAGCCATTTCGTAAGATGACGCCCCTCCCCCATTAAATAAATTGCATGTACCAGAACATGAGTTGTAGGTTCTACCTCATGATTGGAGCCGAGTGCTTCTTGACATAGTGTTGTATGGCAGCATGAGTTAAATATAGATTACCTGGCACCCCGTGTTCTCTGACAAAGTTCTCATGATCTATTAGGGCTCCATCTCTTAATAACGCCCCCACTGTGGCAACCCCCCCTCCAACCACTCGAGAATTCTCCAGTATGCGAGGGCCGTGCGTAGTAGTGTCTGGGTTCCCGGTGGTGCTGTGGCCCGGGGTAGCAGCAGTGTGTGCATAGTGCCTCAATCAATGCCTCGGACTGTGTAGCCTAGTTCATACAGATTACGTCCCGTAAGCCAATATGACAGCCACTGAAGTTGACTCGCATAGCAGTACGCTCGGAGATCGGGTGCAAGCGGTCCTCCCTTGTCCGTGTCCAGTTTCAGTTTAGCTAGGCTTATCCTTCAGCGCCCATTTCCCCAGATCAGTTCAAATACTAAAGTGTCTAGTGATCTAAAAATAGAGGTAGGGATTGTTACCGGCAGGTTTGTGAAGTAATATAAAAGCCGGGGGAGGGCCAGCATTTTTTAAATGACCACTCGCCCCATCACCGATAGTGGCAGCGATGTCCAGAAGGTTATTTGTGATCTAAGAGCCCGTATTGCTTTGGTGATGTTACCCTCTATTAGGTCTGGTGCGCTCATATATATCTGGATTCCTAAGTACTTGAATGTGTGTGGCGCCACAGACAGGGACATTTGCCCACATCGTATAACTTCTGGGCGGTCTCCAGGGCGGAAGGAAAAGGCCTTGGACTTTGCCTCATTTAAAGCAAAGCCGCACTGATCTATATGGATTAATTTATGTAGATATGGGAGTAGGCGTTTTGCTAGAATTTTGCTCAGTATTTTATACCCGGTAGTAAGGAGCGAGAGGGGTCTGTAGCCCGATATGTCAGTAGCCGAACGACCCGGCTTGGGCAGAGAGACTTCTAAGGCTTGCATTGTAGTGGAGGATAACACCCCAGTATCCATAGCAAATTTGTACAGTTGTTCTAGTTGTGGGATGAGGGCATTGGAGAAGGTATCAAAGAATTATATTGGCAGACCATCGAGGCCTGGGGCCTTATTTCGTGGTAGATCTCGGATTGCTTCCTTTATTTCAGATTTTGTGATAGGGCCAGATAGAGCATCTTGTGCTGCTCGGTTCAGGTGGGGGAATGTTAGATCGCTTAGGAATGTGGTGAAGTAGTCATCCGCTATGTGCGGGGGGATTTATATAATGATTCATAATATGCGCAGAACGCCTCATTGATGTCCAGTTGTGTATGCACCGTATCCCCATCGAGAGTGGTTATTTCATTGTATCGTTATGGGAGGAGGCACATCTCGTATTATACGTGCCAGGAGTGTTCCTGCCTTATCTGGCTCAGTATGCTTTGTTTGGGTAAATGATTTATAGTCTATTTGTCTGAGGGTTTTCCTGCAGTTTAGCGTGCCTAACTCGAGCCTCTTGCAGTGGTGTTGTCTTCATGGGGTCACCTACCGCTTCCTGTTCTAATTTATTAATGTAATTTTCTACGGTTTTGAGATTGTTGTGTATTTCTTGTCTGGCTCCGGCTTTGGTACTTGGCGCTGCCCCTTATCACTGTTTTAAATGTGTGCCACTCTATGTGGCGTGTTGAGGCCGTGCCAACATTTTCTGTAAAATAATTTGGGAAACCCATTGCCAGTGTACTACGAAAAACAGAGTCCTCCAGCATTGGTGGCCATAGTTTCCAGGTAGAGATTGGGGTGGGGATTCTGCCCCAAGTTAGGGTGATCTCTAATGGATTGTGATCTGAGAAGGTCTTACTAAGGTATGTGGTGTGTGTAACCTTTGCAGTGAGAAGGGCCGAGCAGAGCACTCTGTCTATCCCAGTATAGAGCTTGTGTGTTGAGGAGAAGAAAGAATACTCTCTATTGGTCGGGTTTTTTAAGCGCCATACATTCCCAGTGTCCAGTTGCTAGCCCAGTTGCGTAGCACTTCTGTTTGTTTTATAGACCCTGCTCCTTGAAGCGGGGATGGGAGCGATCCATGACAGCGTTGTAATCTCCGCCTAGGATCTACAGGTGATCAGACAACCCCGCTAAATCTGAGTTGAGACCCATAAGGAACCTATCTTGATCGAAATTTGGGGCATAAAGGCTACCCAGTACCACCTGTGTACCATCTAATGTGCCCCACACTAAGATGTACCTCCCAAGTTGGTCCACCCATTGTTCTATTTGTTTAAATGGAACTCCATTCCTGACCTAGATTGTTGCCCCTCTAGCAAATGCTGAATATGATGTGGAGAATACCTGGCCTCTCCATTTTTCTGTTCAAACATGAATTTAGAAACCTTTATGATTCCTACCCTGACAACAATGACAATGGTGAGTTAAGAGGCAAGCCAGTTGTTACAGGCACTCTTTGGATGGCCTGGGTTGGTATTATACATGAACAACATTATAGTTTATTAAATATAACTCAGGAAAAGATTTTGTACAGTGCACATCCTGAATTCATGTATTTCGTGGTCCTCTTATATGTGACAATGAAGAAAAAGGAGGGAAATTGAAATAAAACAATTGCCCAGGATCGCACAATTTGATCAAGCAGGGAAGCTGGGATTCATTCCATGTTTTCTGCTTCCACATTGTGCAATTCAATTCAGCCCCTAGATGTAAATGCTTTGCTTCCTCTACAGCCACCTTAACCCCACCCCACCCAAACCCCCGACCACCACCCTGCCAGGAACAGTGTGGCCCTCTTCACACCACCGACGAAACTTTTTGTTCCCTGAGAAAATGTTTGCGGGTACTCCGGGAACAAGATGGACAAAGGCAAGTAAAGCCAACAACTAAAAAGCAAACACATGTATATGACAAAACACAAAGCCAATAGTAAGCAATGGGTGAAATGCATATCCAGGTTAGCTTTCAGCATGTCCTCAATGTGGTAGTGTATTTGGTTGCTTTGACATAAAAACTAACCAGTCATTCCCTGTTCTTTGTAAAGCCTGGTGACATGAAAAGAAACAGCTGAGTTTCACCTTTCGAAGCCCACTCTAGCCACAATGGTAACATTTTGCGATCCAACAGTGGTGCACATAGAGGGCATGATGTCATGGGTGACGTGGCTGATGGTAGACAGAACTTTAGCGCTTCGGCCCTAGTGAAAATGTGATGCATGACCATGAGGCCCACCTGGCACCATGTGTGGAAGCAGGAGCGGCTCCTCCATTAGGACGGATCCTCCGCCCTGTATCGAGTGTCAGGATGGGGCGGGGTCATTGCTGCTGAGTGGCAGCGGTGAGCTGTGCAGTTCAGTGCGCCTGCCTTCTTGGCCTGCTGTCTTGTGACGGCCAGCCAGACATGCACATTTTAAATTTCTCTAACCCAGCAGTCTTGAGACAGCTGGGTTAGGGAAAGCACAGGCCTCCAGTGCTCTTGAGAGCGCTGAGAGAGGCCATTCCCTCCAATCCTGGTGCTTCTCTCATGCTCGTTACTTGCATAAGAGCAGCACAAGGATTACTTAGGGGAATTTATTGGAGGCTGATGAGACTGGTGTGATGATGACGTCAAACGTCAGAGGCCATGAAGCAAGCAAGGTAAGTGTTTTTTTTCTTTTTATTTACACACACCACTAACCTTGCATGCGCCCACTGACACCGCATATGCCCACCCCGCCCACTCTGCTTGTATGCCAGTAGCCGCTGTGTGAAAGGTGCCAGGAGATACGATGGAAGACCTCTACAATGTACTGTGATATGTGGAGAGTGCGTATCTGACCTCTGATAGTCACACCTGGCAGGAGGGAGGCATGTCACCCCAAGCATAACGAGTGGATTCTGAGCATAAGCTGGCCATGCCTGTAATAAGGTGGACATCCGATGCTTGTCTTTCTATGACCAAGACTGGCATAATTTTGCACTCCATTATTTAACATGGAGAGACTTATTGTGAGCATCTCACCTGTTGCATTAAGAAGACCTATTTTGTTTAATGTGGGCAGGTCTGGTATAGGGTGGGCATGCCTGATATATGATGGTCATCACTGTGTCCAGTAGCTGCCAGTGACATAAGGTGGGGTTGGCTATTCCGCGTTCTGCATCCCATAGCTAAAAGAAGGTGGCCACCCTGGCCAAAGGTTGGGGTCCCATACAAAATATGGGCATTCCCCCCAGGCATAAGGTAGGCATCACTAGTATAAGGTGAGCACCTCATTACTGGTATAAAGTGGATATATTGTATAATGTGAGCCTCCAGTCTTTTTGTCACCCCTGACATTAGGTGGGCCTCCCTTCTATGCTGCTGTGCCCTGAGTTCTTTTGTTTCTAGAAATGCTATGTTCCTCAAAAAACATAAGTTGCTCATCCACCCCATGTCATATGGTAACACTCGAGGCTTAAGGTGGAAAAAGTATTTCTGCAAGCGGTGGCTGACCTGGTATAAAGTACTCACCTCTGGCATCAGAGAGGGTTCCTTTCCATTAGAGTGGCATATCTGAAGTAAATGCATAACGTGAGCACCCTAAACCTAACATCCATCATCCACCTCTTGCATAATATAGGTTGGTTGGTGAACCCATCCCTGACATCTGGTGTCCATCTCCGACATACGAAATAAATAATGATCAGTTATTTATAAAGTACGTTCTCCAAAGAGCTTTTTCTTAAAACAGTTCTATATGCATGTATTATTAGTCACCTCAGAAGGATGAGAAGCTGAGTCAGCTCTGTGAATTGCACCGGTGATCTGCAGATCACCCAGAGATGCCAAGTGCAAATGCTCAACTTGTACAGCTATCTTCCCATTAAGATGGGCACCCTTTGCATAGTGTTTCGGTCCCCGCCCCAATATGGCATCTAGTGGTCACCTTGGGCCAAATAGACTAGTCAATTTGTTGCGGAACATAGAACTAATTGCAATGCAATTTTTGTGAGTGGATTGTTATTGAAATTTTTCCGTAGAAAACGATGGTGAAAAGTCTACCACTCTATCATGACGCGTTAATCCAATATGGCGGATTTTTCAAAATGGCTGCCCATGATTTGAGATATAGGGTATAACTGTTTATATGCCCATGTGAGGTATCATTTTATATGTTTTTAGGGACGGGAAAGTCAAAAATAACATCAAAAATTGTTTCTGATGACCATAATATCAAATAATCGCGGAATATGTCAGATAGACAAAGTTTGTATAATTTTTTCGTTGACTTATATGACAAAGTGTGAAGCAATGTAAATATTACAATTAACTTTTGAAATAAAAAGTTTGCTATTCTTTGTGTTTTGTTTTGTAACTTTGTTGTTATTGTTTGTTTTTGTGTTAATCAAAAATGTTTCATTTATGTGTTACAGGTTCTTGCGAGTGGCTGTGAGATACAGTGAAAATGGACGTAGAAAAGTGTTTCATTTGTGATGTGGTGTTTCAAGAAGATGACAATGTATCTGTACTCACTGAAAGAGGAGTGACTGGAATTTAAAAAAAATGCAAGGAGGGCAAAATATCTAAGTTTCACGTTTGTGTTGGGCAGAAAGTTCACAAGAAATGTAGAGCGCGTTTTGTTAACTTGAAAACTCCGTTCCAGGAGAAAGAATCAGATCCCACAACTTCTCGTGTTCTACGGTCGTGTGAAACCCCGTTTGATTTTAGAAAAAAATTGTTTTTTCTGTGGTACTGAGTTAAGTTTATACTTCAGGGAGAGGGAAAAAAAAGCGTGGTTTAATGCACGAACAGTTGAATTCAAATCATCAGTTTTACAAAAATGCAATGATGAATGGGCAGACAAAGTTAAGAGATGTATCCAAAATGTGTCTGATTTACGTATCCAAAATGTGTCTGATTTACATGCTGTAGATGCATGCTACCACAAACAGTGTTACATCAATTTTTATACTGGAAAATTCATTCCCGGGGAGTTCACTGATAACCCTCCAATATCTTCAGGTCGACCAGAGGACTCAGTTCGCCAGGAAACTTTTCTTCAAGTAGTTAAATACATGGAGGCAAATGATGAAGAACAAACTACTGTTAAAGAACTTGTTAATAAAATGCGAGAATTACTGCCAGAAGATAGCGAACCATACAGTTCGAAGTATATGAAACAAAAACTCAAAGAGCATTTTGAAGATGAAATCTTCATAGGAACAGTTGCAGGGACTGCTGATGTCGTTACTTTTAAAAATACAGCTGCTCATGTATTGCAAGAGTACCACAGTCATAGCCATGAAGATGTTGAAGAGGATCGAAACAATCTCCTTATGGCAGCTGCTGAAATAATAAGGAATTATATTAAAGACATCCCTGCAGAACCAGAAACATATCCACTTATTGAAAACATGAGTAGTGTTGACTTTAATGTGAGCTATATTCCTGATTCGTTAAGGCTCTTATTAACAGTTTTTGTTACTGATAAAACCAACATAGAGAGAAAAGTAGCTTCTATAGGACAGGCAATTATGCAAGCTGTGCGCCCACGAGTCTTAGTTGCACCGTTGCAGTTAGGGCTGGCAGT
The DNA here is from genome assembly GCF_964204655.1 of Triturus cristatus. Lineage (NCBI taxonomy): Eukaryota > Metazoa > Chordata > Amphibia > Caudata > Salamandridae > Triturus > Triturus cristatus. The sequence continues at coordinate 1,045,174,937 of NC_140588.1, forward strand.
TTAATTACATGACAACTCAAGCTCCAGATTTGTAGTTGAAGCAGTAAATCATTTGGGATTCTATTCAGAAGGTGGTTTTTATGATTCTACACCACCGAAACGCGTCGACGCTTAAGTTTTTGGTTTAATTTGTTTTGGGACATAACTTCAGAAACGATGGTGAATTTCTCCCAGTTGTTTTTGTCCACATACGCTACAAATGTACACTGTTGAGACACAATTTTGGTGTCATTTGTTGCTTTTCCTTCTGTATAAATGTCTGATTGTCATTCTTGTATGAGATAAAAAATTCTTTGTTTTTATGATCAAGCTTTGTTTTTGACTTGTCTGTTTGTGTATATTGTGTTTATAACATTATTTTTTCTGTGTGACCCATTGTTATAATGGGATTTTTAATATGCTAATAAACTAAATGTGATGTTTTTTAACGAAGTACAAATCTCCTTATTGGTAATTTTCCAACATTTCATTTGGAGTGATAACATAGAGTGTGATAGTGTGTATTTGGCAGAATGGTATAAGTGGATTATCTAGGGTGCAATTCTTTATTCTAGTCCAAATGTGAAAAATCTTTTTAACTAACAAGTATGGCCAGGCAATAATAGTATTTGACGGATATGGAGATACGTTTTCTACAAAATCAGAAGCCCATCTAAAAAGAAACAGAGGTAATGTAGGACCTTAAGTAAATTTCATAACTTCTACCTCCATCGCCATCCAGAAACAATTATTTCTGAGTAATAATGAAAATAAACAAGCCTTCATTGATCAATTATCGCAAAAGTTACAAGAAGCTGGGTGTAAAACAAAGCAAGCTCATAGTGATGCAAACTTCATGGTTGTTTTGGAGGCTATTGAGTCGGCCAAAAATCATCCTACAGCCATTGTTGGCGAGGACACCGATCTTCTCATACTACTCCTTCATCATTTTCAAGAAAACCAATTTGATATTTTCGTTTACCCAGAACCTAAGAAATCTTCCAAAAACATAACTGTGTATGATATTAGGAAATTAGCAAAAGCTTTAGGTAATGACGTCTGCTCTCACATCTTATTTGCTCACTCCGTATTAGGATGTAATACCACCTCCAAACCATTTGGATTAGGAAAACATGACTCCATAAAGTTGCTAAGAAAATCAGGCAGCTTCAAAGAAAGTGCTGCCGTATTCCAAACTTCACAAAAATCAACAGAAGAAATTGAAAATGCTGGTCTTAATGCTATTATAGAGTTGTATGGAGGAATAACAGGAGACAGCACACTACATGATATGAGACTTCGAACTTTCACTTCAAAGGCAACAAAATCAACAATACATGTGAAACCGGAAGTCTTGCCTCCTACAGAGGATGCCTGCAAATTTCATTCACTCAGAGTATATCATCAGGTGCAGCAGTGGATGGGTATTCATATGGATCCATTACAGTGGGGATTTGAAGTGAAAGATGGAAGATTGGCTCCCATTAGAATGAGTCAAGCACCAGCACCAGTTCATTTATTAAATTTGAGAAATGTGGTTGTAGCAAGAGTCAATGTGCGATTCTGCAAAGTATATGCAAAAGACAGGGAATAGTGTGCACAGATGCGTGCACTGATTGTCGAGGAATAAGCTGTTGCAATTCCATGGTAGTGGACATGGACGTTGATTGAAATCATACTATTCTTATACTGTGGAGTGCTGTTTGAATATACTTTAACAATTTTCATTTGTCAGTGTCATATTGAGAAGTGCTATATTATCTAGTTGAAATTTGTTTATCCTTTTCAAATGATGCTAAAAAAATTTAAATAAAAAATTATGTCAAAACTATGTTTGGCATATTAACATATCATTTTAGTTGTTTATTGTATTAATCCCAATTTGATATTATGGTCATCAGAATCAATTTTTGATGCTATTTTTTACTTTCCCGTCCCTAAAAACATATAAAATGATACTACACATGGGCATATAAACAGTTATACCCTATATCTCAACTAATGGGCAGCCATTTTGAAAAATCCGCCATATTGGATTAACGTGTCATGATAGAGTGGTAGACTTTTCACCTTCGTTTTCTACGGAAAAATTTCAATATCAATCCACTCACAGAAATTGTATTGCAATTAGTTCTAGGTTAGCCCATTTTTTTAACTAATTTGACTAGACTAAAACGCATGGATTTCATGACATAAGTTGATCACCCTTGGCTGGAGGTGGGCGAGCCATTGAAAGCTTGAGCCAGGCTCAAACCAGATGCCTAGCTCTGGCTTAGCTCGGGGTCCTCTTTGGACCCTCGAACTGAAAACAAGCCAGGCTTTCACGAGGCTTCTGCCTGCCACTCAGGCTGTAACCGTATGCACCAAAAATTAAGGACAAAACAGTGGCTTTTGATATAAAACAGGGGTCAGAAAGACATAACAAACTAGTCGCTGAATTGCACAAAGTGAAACAAAATCCCAGCTTCCTGGTTGACCAAATTGTGTGATCCTAGCACATATTTTATTTTATAGAGCCTCCTTATTCTTCATTATCACATATGATAGCGCCTTCAAATATATTTGCCAGGATGTGCCCTGTACAAAAACAGCTTGTGTTTTGGTTAATAGACTTTAATATTGCTTTGTCTGTAATAATAATCAATGCTGTTTATAGGGTGCACATCACAGCTGACTTGTCTCTTAGTTCACTAATGGCATTACGAGGAGGTGGGCAGGAATGGTTTTCTGTTAATGTTTAAAAACGTAATCACTTTTAACAAATTCCCCACAAAGAAGGTATCTAATGTGATGGACTAAGGTGAAGCACTTCCGCATATTTATTTTTTCATTTTTAAGAGACTTTATCGTATTTTCTCATGATGTTTGTTGCATGATTTACATGTGTAGGAGAGTAGGATCTGCACTTATGTTGCCCCCACTTTTTTTCTGATGTTTACACTGGTTTCTGGCTATAGTCTGGCTGGGTCCCTGCTAATCAGGGCCCCAGCCTCTCTGTTCTCTCTAAACAACTTGGAGTGCATATTAGATGCACTAGTGATTGGATACTGTGGTACCTTATGAACCCCTAGTATATGGTACATTAGGTACCAAAGGCATAGGTACTTCACAAGCCTACCAGGGGCTGAAGCATGTATTATGCCACCCCTGGGAAGCAGACTAAATCTGACACCACAGGCCTGCTACTGCAGCCTGGGTGAGGTAGTGTTAGCACTCCTCACTGAGGTATAGGTTCCCTATATCTCACCTTACACACACATATAAACCTATCAGTCACCCCTAAGGCAGGCCCTGTCAATCCTGAGGGCAGGGTGCTTGGTTTTCCATGTGAGGGGGTGCCTCTGCCTGAGCAGGGCCCCTCTGCAGCCCTCAGAGTCTATTCTCTGTGACTGTTTGTGGATGCGGTTAAACCATATACTTTTAAGTGCATTATAACCTAGCGGTAAATGCTAACTTTGGGATGGCTGCATCAAAACATGTCGTGTTTGGTGTCAAATGCCTTGGAATCATACCCCCACACCAGTAATTGGTGTGGGAGTATGATCCCACCCTTCTAGAGGGATAGACATGTACCTACTGTGGAAACACGGTAGAAATCTGAAAGAGCCTGGCATCACAAAATGGATGCCACCAGCACAGACACTGGGCTGCCCTCCTGCTGCTGACTGAAACTCACAGTGGAGGAGGCCCAACAATAGGCATCCTGTCACAGGGAGGTGTCACCACCTTCCAGACAGGATTCAGTGTATTGGGGCTCGGTGGGTACACTCTTGGAGGGCTTTGAAGTCCTGCACTGGGGGAGCAGTAGGCTCCTCTGTGCATATGCCAGCTCAAACCGGTTCAGGGGCTACCAGCCCCTGCTCTGGCGCAAAACTGGACAAAAGGAAGTGGGTGTAACCACCCACACCCCTGACCCTCCAATAGGAGTGGTCATAGAGCTAGTCCCTCCTTTTCCCTTAGTATAAGATAGGGAAACCTTGCCATTACAAACTAGATACCCCTGGACGACGCTCTACAAGAAGAATCCTGGACTTTCGATGTTCCACTACCTTTGGAAGACTGAAGAATCTCCCTTGGAGTCAAGGAGTGACTCCCCTGCTTGGCAGGCACCAAAACTTTGAATCAATGGTCGCAAACTTTCCCGCTCCCTCCGGAGTCCGAAGTTCCTGCAGCCCTGGAAGTAGATTTCCTGACTTCTCGATGGCCATTGTGAGTCCCCAGCAAACCTGAGGCGAGTGGACCCCACGAGTGATGAGGAACAGCAATACCCGGGTACTGTGCACTATTGTCAAGTGCAACCCCTTCACAATGTTCTATGAACTTGTGCATTGGACCACGTGTGGGCCAAGCCTCCAGCAGAATTTCCCTTGAAAATCAGAGGCCTACCTTGTCCCGAGCGACTGTGGGCTCCTGTGAAGTGAATCCTCATGAGGCATCTTTGTAATCCCTTGCTGGTTGGCTTGTGGGTCCCCTGAAGACTTTTTCATCAAACCAAAGAGCTCCCCTGATTGCTCCAGGCCTGCCCTGACTTACCCTTGCTGGGTGAGTCCCTCAAATCTTGCTGGTCTGCACCGCTGACTTTCTTCACATTCCACAAGACTTGCTGTTGCCAAGGCTTGTTAGCTCCAATCTGATCACCGACAACTCAGTAAGCTGCAGATTTTGTGGTACTCTCCGAATCCAGCTCCTAGTCATTGTCGACACCTCCTGGACCTCGTGGCTGAAGAGTCAAGACACCCATGAATCACCTGAAATCACCCGACTACCGTGGGCATCCATCTTCCTGGCCCCGGGTCAAGTGACTGTGAACACTGTCCCTTCTGCTTTCAGGTCTTCCTTCTTCTGAATCCTGCCTTGGATTCCACCGGACACTTCTCCAGTCTTCACAAGCAGCAAATCTTCTTCGGCTTCCATTGAAAACGACGCCGCGACCCGACACCAAAAGACACCAATGCACCCGGCTTCCCTGGGTGAGGTAACTGGTGCACTCCGGTGCTCCTGTGGGTGTTGGCCCTCGAAGTACTTACCTTGTAAGTGGCTTGCTTGTAGACTCTTCCGGAGTACCCTAAAACTTTAAAACTCCAACCGCGACTTGCTCCATTGAAATCAATAGGGAACCCGCGGCTGTGTTCTCACACTGCACACGTCTCCCGTGGGTCCTTTACTTACCTGCCTTGGGTGGATTAGTGAGGCCCCAGCGATTCTAAAGGCCCTAGGCCTTGTCCCCTTGCAAGTCGATATTCCTAAACTTCTTTTTTAGTATATGGTCTGGTACGCCCCTAGGGCCCCAGCCATATAAGTGCTTAATTTGTTGTGAAACATTGATTTGTGCATATGTTCCTGACTTCTAATCTCATAAAGAAATTAGTAGAGTGTGTCTAGAAATAAATACATATATATTTTATATATATACCTGTGTGGTGTCCTTTAATTTGGTAATTCAAGAGATTAAAAGGTAAAGCAAGCTGCTTTACATTCCTCTGAGACTTAGCCTGAAGGCTGCTCTCCACAGCTACCACTAGGATAGCTTTCTTTAAAAGGTTGTCTTAAACCTATCTGCCATAAGAGTCGAATTGGACTGGTGCAAGGTGGCCACTTTAATTAGTGACCATCATATGCCAGGTCAACTTCTCACGTTGGTGGGCAGCATGTGGGATTCCAGCTTGCCATTGTTTTACCAGAAAATCTCTATTTGAATTACTAACTGAAAACCACTAAAGGTACTCAAGGTACATATAAAAGTCAAGCTTAGTATCAACAAGTTCTACTGAACTTAGAGCTGTTTGTGAAGGATAGCACACCCTTGCTACAGCTCAATCTAGGATCAGTAGGCCACAAACGAGTGTAGGTAGTACAACACTGCACAACACTAGAATGTCCTCAAGGGATGGAGCCAGTGGGTCCACCCAGCTTCAGTATATAGGACATGACCTTCTTTGACTTGAAGGCCATGTGTGTTGCAAGGCACCTGAAGCTAGTACAGAGTCCCTCCACACTACACCTGATAGATCTGCTGACAGCAGATGATCTTAGATTAGCTCTAGGAGCTAATGGATCTGGATCAGGGGGTGGGTCAGCTATAGTCTCTGGGTCAGATGATGAAAATCAAGATGACCTGGACTCTGTAATTGAAGGGCCAGACCCACATGGGTCTGAAAAGGACAGAGGAATTCTCCCTAAGAGAACTGACAGAGTGGAGGAGAGGCCTAGATCCCTTTCTATGGAATCTGAGCACTCATATCACTCTGGCAGGGAATCTGTCCAGCAGAGGAACTCACACTTTAATAGAAGAGAGACCTCCTCTGAAAGAATGTACAAACTGCTACAGTATGAGGAAGCAAGAGTTGCCCTTAAGGCCAAGCAGATGGCATTAGACAAAGAAGCCTTTGAGCTCCAGAGAGCTTCTAGAAGAGAGGGTTTAGAAACCCCTGGTGGCAGCAACAGTGTCCCTAGAGTCAGATTTACATTCCAGACCATAGGAACATGTCCAAGGTTGTTCCTCCCTACCAGAGTGGGGATGATATCCACAAGTGGATAACTGCAATAGAGAGGGCCTGTAAAGTTCAACAGGTCCCCCAGAAACAGTGGGCAGCAATATTGTGGCTCTCCTTTTCTGATAAAGGTAGAGACAAGCTCCTCACTGTTAGAGAAGAGGATGCTGATGATTATGAAGTCCTGAAGAGTGCACTAATACATGGGTTTGGCTTAACCACTGAACAGTACAGGCTGAAGTTCAGGGACACCCAGAAAGCACAGACTCAGGACTGGACTGCCTTTGTTGATTGTGCAACCAAGGCTCTGGAGGGTTGGTTGGTTGGTAGTAGAGTTACTGATTTTAAGGGATTGTATAATCTTATGATGAGAGAACAGATCCTTAATAATTGCCAAAAACAGTTGTTGCATCCATACTTGGTGGACTCTGATCTGACATCTCCCCAAGAATTGGGAAAGAAGGCAGACAAATGGGTCAGAACCAGGGTGAGGCAGAAAACCCAGAACCAAGAGGGTGACACTAAGAAGCAGGATCCCAAAGGCTCTGAGAAAGTTGGGGATAAGTCAAAAGACCAGAATTCTTCACAAGGGCCCCAAAAATCTGCATCTGGTGGGGATTCACAGTCTAACAAAGGAAAAGGCCAAAAGAAGTCCTGGTGCAAATTCTGTAAACAGAAAGGGCACTGGACTTCTGACTGTAACAAGTCCAAAGACCAAACCACCACCACTCCTGCCCCTAAGGCAACTGTTCCCCCTAGTACAGCTACTGGTGGAGGTGGTAATCAGAATAAGGGTGTAGTAGGGTTGACCCTGGGTTCTGAAGTGGACTCTGGCCTAGTCAGAGTACCCACTCAGGCATTGCTGATTTGTGATGGAGACATTGATATGTCCTTCCTAGTGAGCCCAGTAACCTGGGCAAATACAAACAGCAGGCTGTAATAAATGGCAAACAGGCTTTGGCATTCAGGGACACAGGTGCTAGTGTCACCATGGTGGCAGAGGATCTTGTGGACCCTGGGCAGATCATCCTGGGTGAAATGTACCAGGTTACCAATGCAAGCAATGTCAGGACCAACCATAGTCTGGCAGTTGTGAATTTCTCCTGGGGAGAGGTAACTGGCCTCAAGAAGGTAGTAGTCAGTGCAGACCTCCCTGTCGAATGTCTATTGGGCAATGATCTAGAGACTTCAGCCTGGTCTGAGTTATGGACTCATGCTGAGATGTTTGGCATACCTGCAGAGGTATTTGCTGTGACCAGGTCACAGGCCAAAATGCATAAAGCTGTACCAGCTCTGGATCCTGAAATAATGGACAAGAAGAGGACCAGTAGGGTTAAGGCAGTGCCTTCCCCTCTGTCTCAGATCACAGATTCCCCTCCTGAGGGAGGAGAAGCAGATCCTGAAGAAGGAACTGCCCTAGAGGGACTTGAGCCTGATCAGGTTGAGTTCTTGGGGGCAGGGGGCCCTTCTAGGGAAGATCTGAGCAAAGAGCAACAGTGCTGCCCCTCTCTTGAACCCCTCAGACAGCAGGCTGCTGCTGAGGCTGCTGGGAGTGCTAGAGGGTCCCATAAAGTTTATTGGGATGAGGGACTCCTATATTCTGAGGCCAGAGATCCTACCCCTGGAGCCACAAGGAGGTTGGTGATACCTCAGAGGTTTAGGGGGTTCCTCTTGACCCTAGCACATGACATCACTTTGGCAGGACACTTGGGCCAAAACAAGACCTGGGACAGACTTGTTCCACATTTTCATTGGCCACATATGTCAGAGGACACCAAGGAGTTTTGTCGCTCCTGTGTCACTTGCCAAGCCATTGGCAAGTCAGGTGGCACAACAAAGGCCCCCCTGATACCACTACCTGTGGTGGGGATACCCTTTGAAAGGGTAGGGATTGACATTGTTGGTCCCCTTGACCCTCCTACAGCATCTGGGCACAGGTTTATCCTGGTGGTAGTGGATCATGCCACCAGGTACCCAGAAGCAATTCCCCTGAGGACCACCACAGCCCCTGTGGTGGCAAGAGCCCTCATTGGAGTTTTCTCCAGAGTGGGTTTCCCTAAGGAGGTTATATCTGACAGAGGTACCAACTTCATGTCAGAGTATCTAAAAGCAATGTGGAAGGAGTGTGGTGTGAATTATAAATTCACTGCTCCCTATCACCCACAATGCAATGGGTTAGTTGAAAGGTTCAACAAAACCCTAAAGGGAATGATTAAAGGCCTCCCAGAAAAGCTTAGGCGAAAATGGGACCTTTTACTTCCCTGCCTTCTGTTTGCATATAGAGAGGTTCCACAGAAGGGGGTTGGCTACAGCCCTTTTGAACTTCTGTTTGGGCATCCTGTAAGAGGTCCATTATGTTTTGTGAAGGAGGGCTGGGAGTTACCTCTCAAACCTCCCAAACAGGATGTGATGGACTATGTACTTGGTCTCCGCTCCAGGATGGCCGAATACATGAAGAAGGCAACTAAAAACCTGGAGGCTAGCCAAGAACTACAAAGAACTTGGCATGACGGCTGTGCTGACTGTATACCAGCCAGGACAGAAAGTGTGGGTGCTGGAGCCTGTGGCCCCAGCAACTCTCCAAGACAAGTGGAGTGGCCCCCAAACAATTGTTGAGAAAAAGGGAGAAGTCACCTATCTGGTGGATCTTGGAACTCCCAGTAGCCCGCTTAGGGTGCTCCATGTAAACTGATTGAAACCATATGTTGACAGGGCTGACATGGGCTTGCTCATGGCAACTGATGCGGAACAGGAGGAGTAGAGTGACCCTCTCCCTGACCTGCTCTCCCAGAACCCTGATGATGGGTCAGTAGATGGTGTTGCTTTGGCAAGCAGCCTCACTGATCATCAGCAAACTGAATACAGGCAAGTTCTGCAACAGTTTAGACATATGTTTAGCCTGACCCCTAGTCAGACTTCCTGGTGCACCCATGAGGTGGACACTGGACACAGGTTGCCTGTCAAGTGTAAAATCTACAGGCAACCTGATCATGTCAGGGACTGTATCAGGACTGAAGTCCAGAAAATGTTGGAACTAGGTGTAATTGAGCCTTCAGATAGCCCTTGGGCTAGTCCAGTAGTCCTTGTGCCCAAACCTCATAACCAGGGTGATAAGAAAGAAATGAGATTTTGTGTAGACTACAGAGGCCTCAATACCGTCACCAGGACTGATGCCTATCCAATTCCCAGGGCAGATGAACTGACTGATACTTTGGCCTCAGCCAAGTATCTGAGCACTTTTGACCTAACAGCTGGCTACTGGCAGATCAGGTTAGCTGAGGATGCCAAGGCCAAAACTACATTCTCAACCCCTGGTGGGCACTACCACTTTCTGGTGATGCCCTTTGGTTTGAAAAATGCACCTGCGACTTTTCAGAGGTTGGTGAACAAAGTTCTGACAGGTATGGAAACTTATTCCTCAGCTTATCTAGATGATATTGCTGTCTTTAGTTCCACTTGGTCCACCTCAGAAATGTTTTGGAGGCCCTGCAAAAAGCAGGCCTCACTATCAAGGCCACTAAGTGCCAGATAGGGCAGAGTAAGGTTGTGTACCTGGGCCACCTTGTAGGTGGAGGCCAGGTTCAACCTTTGCTGAGCAAAATCCAAACCATCATGGAATGGGTTGCTCCAACCACCCAGACACAGGTGAGAGCCTTTTGGGGCCTGACTGGGTACTATAGGAGGTTTGTTAAGGGATATGGATCTATAGTGACCCCCTTAAATGATCTTACCTCAAAGAAAATGCCAAAAAAGGTTCAGTCGACAGCTAGCTGTCTAAAGGCATTTGAAGACCTGAAGCAGGCCATGTGCACTGCCCCCATCTTACAGAGTCCAGACTACACCAAAAAGTTCATTGTCCAAATAGATGCTTCTGAGCTGGGTGTGGGAGCTGTACTGTCTCAACTGAATGATGAAGGTCAAGACCAGCTAGTAGCTTTTATAAGCAGAAGGCTGACCCCTAGAGACAAACGTTGGTCAGCTATAGAGAGGGAGGCCTTTGCTGTGGTGTGGGCCCTGAAGAAGCTGAGGCCATACTTGTTTGGCACCCACTTCATAGTTCAGACTGACCACAAGTCCCTCCTATGGCTTAAACAGATGAAAGGTGAAAACCCAAAACTGCTAAGGTGGTCCATTTCCCTACGGGGGATGGACTAAACAGTGGAACATAGACCTGGGACCCAACATGCCAATGCAGATGGACTCTCAAGGTATTTCCACTTAGAACACGAAGACTCAACTGGTCAAGGTTAGTTTAGTGTCCCTGCGTTGGGGGGGGGGGAGGTTGTGTAGGAGAGTAGGATCTGCACTTATGTTGCCCCCACTTTTTTCTGATGTTTACACTGGTTTCTGGCTATAGTCTGGCTGGGTCCCTGCTAATCAGGGCCCCAGCCTCTCTGTTCTCTCTAAACAACTTGGAGTTCATATTAGATGCACTAGTGATTGGATACTGTGGTACCTTATGAGCCCCTAGTATATGGTACCTTAGGTACCAATGGCATAGGTACTTCACAGGCCTACCAGGGGCTGAAGTATGTATTATGCCACCCCTGGGAAGCAGACTAAATCTGACACCACAGGCCTGCTACTGCAGCCTGGGTGAGGTAGTGTTAGCACTCCTCACTGAGGTATAGGTTCCCTATATCTCACCTTACACACACATATAAACCTATCAGTCACCCCTAAGGCAGGCCCTATCAATCCTGAGGGCAGGGTGCTTGGTTTTCCATGTGAGGGGGTGCCTCTGCCTGAGCAGGGCCCCTCTGCAGTCCTCAGAATATATTCTCTGTGACTGTTTGTGGATGCGGTTAAACCATATACTCTTAAGTGCATTATAACCTAGCGGTAAATGCTAACTTTGGGATGGCTGCATCAAAACATATCGTGTTTGGTGTCAAACGCCTTGGAATCATACCCCCACACCAGTAACTGGTGTGGGAGTATGATCCCACCCTTCTAGAGGGATAGACATGTACCTACTGTGGAAACACGGTAGAAATCTGAAAGAGCCTGGCATCACAAAATGGATGCCACCAGCCCAGACACTGGGCTGCCCTCCTGCTGCTGACTGAAACTCGCAGTGGAGGAGGCCCAACAATAGGCATCCTGTCACAGGGAGGTGTCACCACCTTCCAGGCAGGATTTAGTGTACTGGGGCTGGGTGGGTGCACTGTTAGAGTGCTTTGAAGTCCTGCACTGGGGGAGCAGTAGGCTCCTCTGTGCATATGCCAGCTCAAACCGGTTCAGGGGCTACCAGCCCCTGCTCTGGCTCGAAACTGGACAAAGGGAAGTGGGTGTAACTGCCCACTCCCCTGACCCTCCCATAGGAGTGGTCATAGAGCTAGTCCCTCCCTTTCCTTTAGTATAAGATAGGGAACCCTTGCCATTGCAAACTAGATATCCCTGGACGACGCTCTACAAGCAGAATCCTGGACCTTCGACATTCCAGTACCTTTGGAAGACTGAAGAATCTCCCTTGGAGGCAAGGAGTGACTCCCCTGCTTGGCAGGCACCAAAACTTTGAATCAACGGTCGCAAACTTTCCCGCTCCTGCCAGAGTCCGAAGTCCCTGCAGCCCTGGAAGTAGATTTCCTGACTTCTTGATGGCCATTGTGAGTCCCCAGCAAACCTGAGGCGAGTAGGCCCCACGAGTGACGAGGAACAGCAATACCCGGGTACCATGCACTATTGTCGAGTGCAACCCCTTCACGACGTTCTACGAACTTGTGCATTGGACCACATATGGTCCAAGTCTCCAGCAAGATTTTCCTTGAAAATCAGAGGCCTACCTCGTCCCGAGTGACCGTGGGCTCCTGTGAAGTGAATTCTCATGAGGCGTCTTTGTGATCCCTTGCCGGTTGGCAAGTGGGTCCCCTGAAGACTTTTTCATCAAACCAAAGAGCTCCCCTGATTGCTCCATGTCTGCCCTGACTTACCGTTGCTGGGTGAGTCCCTCAGACCTTGCTGGTCTGCACCGCTGACTTTCTTTACATTCCACGTGCCTTGCTGTTGCCAAGGCTTGTTGGCTCCAATCCGTTTGCCGACACCTCAGTAAGCTGCAGACTTTGTGGAACCCTCCAAAACCAGCTCGTGGTCATCGTCGACACCTCCTGGACCTCGTGGCTGAAGAGTCAAGACACCCATGAATCACCTGAAATCACCCGACTACCGTGGGCATCCATCTTCCTGGCCCCGGGTCAAGTGACTGTGAACACTGTCCCTTCTGCTTTCAGGTCTTCCTTCTTCTGAATCCTGCCTTGGATTCCACCGGACACTTCTCCAGTCTTCACAAGCAGCAAATCTTCTTCGGCTTCCATTGAAAACGACGCCGCGACCCGACACCAAAAGACACCTATGCACCCGGCTTCCCTGGGTGAGGTAACTGGTGCACTCCGGTGCTCCTGTGGGTGTTGGCCCTCGAAGTGCTTACCTTGCAAGTGGCTTGCTTGTAGACTCTTCCGAAGTACCCTAAAACTTTAAAGATACAACCGCGACTTGCTCCATTGAAATCAATAGGGAACCCGCGGCTATGTTCTCACACTGCACGCGTCTCCCGTGGGTCCTTTACTTACCTGCCTTGGGTGGATTAGTGAGGCCCCAGCAATTCTAAAGGCCCTAGGCCTTGTCCCCTTGCAAGTCGACATTCCGACACCTCTTTTTTAGTACATGGTCTGGTACGCCCCTAGGGCCCCAGCCATATAAGTGCTTAATTTGTTGTGAAACATTGATTTGTGCATATGTTCCTGACTTCTAATCTCATAAAGAGATTAGTAGAGTGTGTCTAGAAATTAATCCATATATATTTTATATGTATACCTGTGTGGTGTCCTTTCATTTGGTAATTCAAGAGATTATAAGGTAAAACAAGCTGCTTTACATTCCTCTGAGACGTAGCCTGAAGGCTGCCCTCCACAGCTACCACTAGGATAGCTTTCTTTAAAAGGTTGTCTTAAACCTATCTACCATAAGAGTCGAATTGGACTGACCACTTTAATTAGTGACCAGCATATGCCAGGCCAACTTCTCACAACATGCCTTTTATATTCAGGGTTTGTCTTGTGCAAAGGCTCTTAAGAGTCAAGCTAGACCATTGGCTCGGCTTTCCCTGTTCATTTGTTGGCTTTCCCACCTCTACTCCTGGCATAGGGTATGCCCTCCTGGCTTTTCTGGCTTTTGGCATCTCTCTCAGATCGCTGGCATGTACTGGCATTTGATGCTAATGTATGGTCACGTGGGGTCACAGCAGTGGGCTTAAGAATTAGTTTATTTACCATAAGTGAAAAAATGGCAATTGTGGTCAAAATTAGAATGTTTTTAGAATATGGAAAGCTAATATTTGAGGACTAATGAGCATATTCAACACCCAGAAAACCCCAGTATTTGAGGGTAAAATTAATATCCTTCCAGGAAATTATAATCTCATGATTCTGATGGATCGCTCTAACTGTAGATTCTTTACATTTTGAATTCCCCAAACACCAGGCTGGATCCAGACAACTTTCGGCAATAATTCCCACATACCCTAAGTTGTCCCATCCTTTCTGTGGCGACTTGTTCCACCTCTGGATGTGACAGCTTGGAGTTCAATATAGGCTCTCCCTGCATGCTGAAATCAGTTTCTCTTTTTCTCTTGTTCTTTTTGCAGATCTGAAGCTCCACTCCCAACTTTTCAGATGTTCTACTGACTTTCCCAATATTAGTTTACTGAAAGTGTGTAGGTATGCTTCCCATCTGCCCCCCAAAGAACACAGGGGCAGATTTACAAGCTCCTTGCGCCACTTTTGCGTCATTTTTCCCATGTTAAAAATGACGCAATTGTGGTGCAAGGGCCTTGTAAATCTGCCCACAGTCCTTAAGAAATGCTGCACCTGTTGGAAGCAGGTGTTCATGGACCCACTCAATATCTGTCTTTGTCACATGGCTCCAAGTACTACTCTAAGCCTTGAAGCCAATGCTCCCTGATGTGCTTGAAAGCCATTAGGCAGGGCCCCCACAAAGAAGATGACAAGGAGGGGCTGGGCAATTTACTCCCCTCTTAATATACTGTTGCTGGCTTCTACCTCGATCTAAAGAGTGCCAGTGGCCTAGATACATTGCTGGAAACTGAATTGGGTTTGCACTCTGCCCCCGTACTAAGGAGAGTACATCCTTTGCAGTGATCAAAACATGTCTTGGATTTACACTTGCCCATGGTGTAGACTGAGTGGAACTTATTGAGATTTTGCAACCTGGGTCATCGACTACTCTGCCCTTGCTGCTCTTTAACGAAGCCCTTACCATGGCCCTTATGACAATATGGTCCACAATTTGTTCTGCACCACTTGTGAGCCAGCAATTGCTCAATGGCACAGGCCTGTTCCTGGTGACCCATCCTTCCTGACATAACATCCAACTCTGGAGGGTGTTGTCATACAGCCATCGATGAGCCAGGTTAACTCAAGTGCTTTCCCTTCTGCCCCCAAGATAGGGAGTCCAAAAAGAGTGATGCCCTAGGTAAAATAGTTTTCTCTTCCGCAGGTTTAGCAGTACGGTCATTGAATGATGTATGCCTCTTGGCACTCTGGGAAATGGCAAGTGAGAAAGTAATATCTTGGCCGTCCTACCACCAGAATTTTGGTCTTCCTTTGCCCAAGCCATGCATCACTACCAAGGTGTAGCCAAGAACATTCTGATTGCCATTCTGGACACTGCAGATTGTTGACCATGCCATGGGCATCAGCGTAGTTGTCAGCAGACATGCTTGGACGTGCGCTACCGAGTTCTCCAGGAATGTTCAGGTGGATGGGAGTAGCCGGCACTGTACTGAACTATTTCCACTCATACTTCATCAACTGCTCTGAGCTATTCAAGTTGAACAACTATTTAACTCACTGCTCCATGACAACCCTTGGGGTCCCCCAAGGATTGGGTTTTACACCACCCTCTTCAATCTCTTTATCGAATACTTAACTTCCATTCTCAAGCAATCCAATTTCTCCTACCAAAACTACCTTGATGAGATACAACTCTACTTGAATGCATCCTCGCCTGATGATACACTCCATCAAGACCAACCCTTAACGACATACAGTCCTGGCTATCCTTCGGTCAGCTTAAACTCAACATTGAAGACAAATTCCTCCTCATCTCCACCCTCATAGCTAATCTCTAAGTTCAAATGTGAATGGACTCTTTCAACATGCTGAACTGCAACTTGACAATCATTGACTGCAACAAGTCTCGCGGAATCACACTCTAGAACAGATTGAACTTAAAAGCCCATATAAACACTTTCACCGGAGCTGCCCAATACTTAAACTCCTAAAAACATCAAGCCTTTCATTCCAGAACTAGAGTTCAAAAAGGTAATACAATCAGACAGGACTGCCCCCTATCCCCTCTGCTGTTCGCGCTTGTTCTTGAACCGTTGGCGGCATGGGTGAGGCGGGACGTCACTTTACGAGGTCTAAAATGGGACGAAGACACTGAGGATAGAATATCATTATACGCAGATAATATCCTAATTTATTTAGCTTCCTCATATGCCTCGATCCATAATCTACTCAACATTTTTACTAACTTCGGAAAATACTCCGGTTATGCCATTAATTGGGCAAAATCAATACTCTATGTTCTACACGGCCCCACGCCTAGACTACCTAAAGGGTGCAATGTAGAAGTGACCAGGGATGGCTTTACACATTTAGGGATCTTCATCACCCCTGACCCTAAAACCTTTTACGATAATAATCTAGCCGCCCCTTTGCAGAGATTTAAGGAAGACGTCAGACATTGGATCGTTGCCACTGTCGTTATTGGGTCGTGCGGCCCTATTTAAAATGCTAGCACTACCAAGGTTCCACTGTTCACTCCATAACTGTCCTTATCCTATCCCTGACTCATATTTTGTTAGTGTGGAGGCGGAGGTTCGTACACTGCTGTGGGATCGAGGGATGCCACGTATTGCCTTAATGACACTGACAAAGAGCTGGTACGACGGAGGCATCGCACTCCCAGATTTACGCCTTTATTATTGGGCATCTCAATTTGTGGCAACTAACCACTGGTTGTACAGTCTCCCATCGAACCCGGTGTATCACCTAGAGAGATACCAGAGTGGCCGGGAGGGGTATCTAGGAGCCCTATATACCAAACCCCGCAAGGGGAGATATCTTCGCCCAATGGCTCACACGATGTCCGTCTGGCGGTTAGCTAACAAACGCTTTGGTTGGCAGGGAAGGTTGACGAAGGCCACGCCTCTATGGTCCTCTCAACAACTTGGATTATTATGCTATCAGGTAGGGTTCGACGGGTGGGATACGATAGGGATCTCCATGGTTGGGGACCTTCTACAGAAAGGTAAATTACTCACATTTAAAGAACTACAAGGGAAACACGAACTGGCACCCAAAGAGATTTTCCGTTACCTACAAATCAGACATGCGCTTAATACAGCATTAACAGACCTGACGACCGTCCCGGACTTTTCCCCTCTGGAAGACCAACTTCTCTCTGAGCCTCTCCCTCCTAAGGCCATTTCCCTTACTTATCATAAGCTGTGTAATAATCTACAAGATCCCTTCCTCACTCTTAGAGATAGATGGCAATTAGATCTAGGACAACTTGATGATGAGGACTGGCAGACCGCTCTGATGTCCCCTACGGAAGCTGCGATTAACCAATGCTTAGATTGAGTCAACTGAAGGTCCTACATAGGACATACCTTACCGGGGTGACATTAGCCAAGGTAGGCACTCAACAAGATGTGCTTTGCTTGCGTGGCTGTAATCAAATGGCCACATTTTATCACATATTATGGGATTACCCCTACATACGGCACATCTGGGAGCGAGCTACGAATAAGGTGCAAGACGCACTGGGAAAACCACTCGTGCTGATACCCCCACTGGGAATCCTGAACGTTTGGGAGGCAAATGATCTCACAGATATTGAACAACAATTCACCACCCTGGGATACACCCTGGTTAAGAGAGCCATTGCTATGAAATGGGGGGCTGCTGACAAGCCGTTGCTGATTGGTTGAGTGGTGGAAATGGATAAATGTATGGTTGCCGAAAAAGAAGTCAATAAAACTAGAGGATGTCCTAAGGAGTGAAATTAATATTTGGGGGGCCTGGAATGCCTATCAGGGGGAACTCTGCATTTCGCCAACTGTAGAACTTGAAATGTCGCAAAAGAAAATCACAACAATGTAATGGCTGATTGTATTGTTGCATATTATACAGCATCTTTCTCTTTAAACGATAAACTGTATATTATAAAGATCTGTAAATGACGAATATTATATTATCAATAGAAAAAATAAAAAAATAAAAATAATGTAATACAATCGCTAGTCGTCTCCAGTTGGACAATGGAATCGAACTACTTGCGGTTCCCAAAAACAAAGTTGGATTTCTGCTGCTGAAAGTGAACTCGATGTCAGAACAGGGGCGGCTCCTCTGGTAAGACAGAGGAGAATTGCCCCACTAGTTTTCAGTAATGCAAAAAAGGAAAAAGAAAATGATAACACACTGTTATTATCATTTTATTTTCTGTGCTGAGGCAGTTCAGCGGGATGAGGCTGGGACAGAGTGGTTGGGACACTTTCTAAGTTTGCATGATTGCAAAAACAGTCATGCACACCTTGCAAGTTCTCCACCGGGCTGCAATACACAGCCTGGGTGGAAAACAGGCACAGGCTCCCACTTCCTGTCTGAGTGCTAAACCACGGCACTCAGGCCAAGCACAGTGCTGCTGACAGCAGCATTGTGATTGGATTAGGTGAGCCTGGGAACCTGTGTGCTTTCGGTCCATACAGAAGCAGAGGACGGAGACGACTGAGGGGATGTGGCGGCCTGGTGGGCGGCCTGCTGGTAAATGATCTCTTATTTATTTTTTTAACCCTCCCCACATCACTACGTCTGGCTGGGAGCATTCACCACTGTGTCAGAGCCTGGAGGACTTTTACTGCTGTTGATAATCATGATTCCAGAAGGAAAGAAAAATTTTCCCCACAGAAACTTCTACTGAGAGCATCAAACTTCTTTCCCCCCCCTCTGAAAGCTACACTTATCTCTGCAGTTTGACTGGTATCGGGAACAAGGCATTGGACCACATTGCGCCATCACTCATCTCACTAGACGGCCTCCCTCTTGAAGAAGGAAGCCTCTTTAAATTTGCTTGCATCGTGCACAAAGCCCAGCGCTGTGGAACTCCAAAATATCTGGCACAAAAGTTAGCCAGATCTGGAGGCGCTCGCTCCCTTAGAAGCACTGATTCTTTACTCCTTGAGCCACCAAGATTTAAGAAATACAGAATTTCACCCGGTTTTTCTTGGGTAATGAGCCCAGATTTATGAAATTCTGTTACACTGGAGACCCGTATGGACACCCGCAATAAACTTCTAGAAGAACGGAAAATGTTTACCAGTCACCAGATACCTTTGATGCTGTCCGACACTACCATCCCTCCCTCACCTGACTACCTTGCTGCTTGCCTACCTTCTGAACTATTTGTAATTTCCTGACCCTTAGGGGCCGATTACAATGCTGGATGGACCCGAGTCCATCCGGCATTGCTCTGGAAATTAAACCGAACGACCTCCAGTTGTAGGTTCCAGCCCAGGAATTAGGATTCGGTCGCAATCCTATACTTTGCTATGGGAACATCAATTTCGAATGGAATGCATGCTTTCATAGCAAAGAGCAGAGGTGCAGCTCATCCCTGCACCCGGTGGCTGGCACCTCAAGGTTCCTGCCACCAGGGTGGAGGGATCAACAGGGGGCACCATAGGTACCCTCTAGACCACCATTCAGCAGCCTTGCACCCGTGTGGGCTGTGCTGGGGGTCCCAAAAGACAGTTTCCCTATGCCTTTCTGTATCGGAAATTCCGGCACAGAAAGGTAGTGGGAAACTGCCATTGTAATCCCTCAGACGGACTGAGGGATAATGGCCAAGGGATCGTTGAAGGCCTTCCGAATGGCGGACGGGCTCTCTGAGCCCGTTGACAGCCATTCTGAACCCCTTTTTGTAATAATTTCTGACCGACTCCATCGAAATGGGTCGGTCGAAAATTATTACAAACAGGAGATTATGATGCGGTAAGGATGGCTCCGACTGAGGGTTAGAGCCATTCCTTACCGCATCGTAATAGGGCCCTTCGTATAATCTGTTTTATTTGTGTTACCTATAACCCTCTTGCTTTAATGTATCTCCCTTCCATTCTGCTATACGATATTTAGTACTATGCAAAGCGCTCTAATGCCTTCGGGTCATGTATGTACTATATAAAACTACAACTAAATAAATAAATATTTGAAAGGCATGCCATTTGATGGAGCCAGGATCTTTGGTAAGAAAGCTTTGGGCTCTGGAGTGCTTTTGGGATAGCCATACAACAGATCGCTTCCTGGGGTTACGTTCTTCTGCTCTCCAGTTCAGCCAGAAGTAATGGATATTCTGGGGTTACTTGAGGGGCCTTGACTACAAACAGAGCCAGTCGGCAAAGCTTGTCTAGCCTTTTCATGGCTCTGAAGGGAGAGAGGAGTGGTAGAAGAAGGTTGGGAGGTAAGGTCATTCTTGGATCTCAGGCTTCTCCACACCTTCCTCATGAAAGACAAGTTCAAGGACTTTGGTTCAGGTCCTGGCAGCCTTGGATCCTGGATGGTGTCCTTGGATGTGCAGGGTGCATATTTTCATGCGATGATCCTGCAGTCCCACACGCATTTCTTCCAGTTTGTAGTGGGGTCAGCACACTTTCAGTTCACCATGATACCCTTCGTCCTTACCTTGGCTCTTGGGTATTCATGAAAGTGATATCTGTGGTCACGGCTCATCTTCACAGTTCAGGAATGCATGTTTTCCCGAACCTCTAAGACTGACTATTAAAGGCGATCTCACCTCATTCAGTCTCTGCTCACTTAAAAAATGTAATTCCATTGCTGTCCACCCTGGGGTTCACCCCCAATGTGTTACATTCCTGGTTTGGCCTGTTGAGAGTATTCCCTTTATATGTGTCATTATAGACACAGTGACTTTGAAAGCCTTTCCATCTCCGCAACGAGCCTCGGTCATTCAGGCTATGATCCTGATGTTTTATGCAAGTTCTTCCATTCTAACCCGCATGGTTCTTAGGCTCCTTGGTCTCCTAGCCAGATGGACACTGCTGGTGCCTCAGTGCCTAATGTCTGTGAGGACATGAGGTCTCTGCAGTGGAACTTCCATCTTCATTGGATGCAACACTGAGATGCCTCTCGGCCAACATCCACATATCAGAAGAAGGAGTCCAGGACTTTCTTTGATAGATTGCAGATGCCAACTTGGCATGGGGCATATCATACTGCGTACACATCCAGAGCTCATTTATTGACAGAAACATTGTTTCTGGGATGGGGAGGTCACCTGTCCAAGGTGAAAATCAACGGACTCTGGCCTTCGGTGGAGCAATATCAACAAATCATTTATCTGGAGCTGTGCACCACCCATCTGGACCTCCAGGCTTTTCTGCTTTCCACTAGTGGCAGGTCAGTCCAAGTTCAACATGACCACACTGTGGTACTGTAACATGCAGTGCAATATGGGAGTCCCATGCCCTCTGTCTAGATGCTTTGAGGCTACAGCTGTGGCTGGATCCCCAGAGGATCTCCCAGTTGGTTAGTGGATATCCAGAATGCTAGGGCAGACAAACTCAGCAGGCATCATCTTGCTAATCACGAGTGGCGTCTGCTCTCAGTGGGGTATGCCCTAAATAGATCTGTTTGCTACCACAGAGAATGGTCAGTGTCTGGCCTTTTGCATCCTGGAGTTTACTCCCCAAGACTCTCTGGGAGATGAATTCCACCCCAGAGGAATCCCAGCCTCCTTCATGTGTTCCCAGCTCTGCCACTAATCCCTCAGGGCCTGGAGGTCAGGTTCAGGAGGTATTGTGTCCAGTTTCTTTTGATATCCCCAGAAGGAGCTTGGTGAGTCTTGTGCCGGACCTGCTGGATTTAAACATCTGTCCTCATCTTCAACTGCTTCTTTGAAAGGACTCACTGTCCCCACAGGAGGGCAGAGTTCTGTACCCTATCCACGCAACCTACACCTCCGTGTCGGGAGATGGGGCAGAATCAACTGAGCGACTTTGACCTTCCATCAGTATTGGTGGATGTGATTTTGGCTACTCGCCGTCCATCCACAAAGTGCAACTACTTTGGCTGCTGTTCCTAATTTCTTACCTTGTGTGAGGCTACAGGTCGATCCTCCTTAAGCCCTGTTGTCTGACATTATATTGTTTCATTTCTGGTTAAAAGTTACTTCTCTCTCCTTTCGGTCATTCTTCATTTGCCTGATCAGCTCCCTTTATTCAAGTCACCTGTTGTGATGAATTCCATATAAGGACTTTCATGTCCTTCCCAAGGCTCCTTTGATTATGCCTCAGTAGGACTTTAATTTGATCCTTAGCTTTGTGATGTGTGCACAGTTGGGGCCTATGAACAGTCGCTGCCTCACCCTTGGCTTTCATCACGCGTACTCCGTATCAAGCCAGCGGGCGAATCAAGCCATCTTTTCCTCAAACAAGGATTCAGATTAAAATGATTGAAACGCGGGAAAATAAAAGTGCTATATCAAATGTATCAGATACTAGCCAAGCAAATGATAAACAGAGCAATGAAGGAACGAATCTGTAGCTCCCCATCCAAGACAAAACGTTCCCATAAATCCTGACATCAAAAGTCTCCAGATTTGAAGGTACCTTTACTGAGTAGGAGACTCAGACAACTTAAAGAATTCGGTAATGAGGTGCCATGAATTAATGTAGTGCCAGTAAAATAAAATATGGGCAATACAGTCATGTTTGGTCCAGTACTGAATGGCAGTGTAGAAGGGGACTGGAGACAGTAGAATTCATTCTGATGATATAGCGAGCTTGATATTGGAAACTGCTAGTGAGAGCCTCACACTTCTTTTCCTCAACTTTAAAAAGAGTGAGCAAAGGATACTAGTGGCTTTGGGTGAGAGCAAAACTGAAATTGAGGATAGAAGAACGTCAAGAAGATGAGGCTCTGTGAGAGCCCTTTTCAAACCAACTAGCCTTAGTGGGAACAGAGATAATCTGCTGAGGGGGTTCCAATCAGCTTGTCGAAGAGTTTGTCCATGCAGGACTCGCCCCCTCCATCAAGTCAAACCAGAGATATATGAAGCCAAGCAAGAGTGCCTGCTCTATGGATGATGGGCTCTCGATACGTCTTACGGCTGCTGCCCCTACTGTCACTTTAGCTCCCAACAGACCTTTGTGAAACATTATTAAAAGGATAAATATAGTGTTCCCAGATATAGACAGAAACAGGACTTGGCACGTGTTAGACCTGGCACCATTGGCGTGGCTCTCCCTTCCATTTTTCGCTTTTGTCTCCTCTGTGTTTGCTGTGTTAGATGCTCTGGGCGTTTTGCCACTGCCACTCAGTGCCACAGCACGAATGCTCCCTATTGTAAATTGACTGTATGAATTGGTATAATCCTAATTGACCCAAGGAATATGATAGAAAAGTCGAATTTAGTATGCCTGAGCTCCAAATATTAAAGTCCATCTTTTAGTGACGATTATTTTTATATTCTGTGTTTAAAACTACCACTGTTGGGAAGTAGGTATTTTCTTGCCTAAGCCTTCCCTTTTGCTCTGCTGTTATGTGTATTTGCTGTCTGGTTTTGGAGGGTCAGGGCAGGCTTAGACTGACCTGGATTAAATAGAGAGATCTGCAGTTGGAGTATGGGGAGGGGTGACCCTTTGATCTGAGTAGGGCTGTGCCTGCCAAGGTGAATGATGGCTCCACCTCCCACTGTGCGTCTGATGGCAGAGCCCCTCTCCCTGAAAGCAGGATGTAGCCTTGTAAATAAAGCGCTCCAGGACCACACCGAACTGGTTCTGGCTGGGGTCAGTGACTTGTGACTTTTGAGAACAAAGACTTTCGGGTTATAAATATCTGTGCTAAAGCCCCTACACGGTGTGTTACTTCTCGATGTCAAGACGAGCCTCTCTCCGTGTAACGAGAGGGAAAGGACTTTTAAACTTGTATCCATCTTGCTGAAGCAACTACCCAAGGGCCTGATTTGAGCTTGCCTCCTGCTGAAGTCTCAGGGACATTAGACCTCACCCATCAGCCATCCGGATTCCTATTTGAGAGGGATTCTACTCGCAGGTGAGGCCTCTGTTGAGAATTCCAGAGCCTCTGGTTCTACTGCGGGGAATGCGGGCTGAAAGTCATCACATCGCTATTGTGTGCTGCCGCCGCTGAGGAGCTGTTGCCGCTGGGAGCCCGCATTTGCCTGTGTTACCAAAGTCATCGTGATCGCTATTGTGGGCCGCCTCAGCTGAGGAGCTGTTGCCGCTGAGAGCCCGCATTTGCCTGTGTTACCAAAGTCATCGTGATCGCTATTGTGGGCTGCCTCAGCTGAGGAGCTGTTGCCGCTGAGAGCCCGCATTTCCCTGTGTTACCAAAGTCATCGTGATCGCTATTGTGGGCTGCCACAGCTGAGGAGCTGTTGCCGCTGAGAGCCCGCATTTGCCTGTGTTACCAAAGTCATCGTGATCGCTATTGTGGGCCGCCGCAGCTGAGGAGCTGTTGCCGCTGAGAGCCCGCCTTGGCTGTCCTACGAGAATTATCGCTATCGCTATTGTGGGCCGCTGCAGCTGAGGAGCTGTGCCGCTGAGAGCCTGCCTTGGCCGTCCTACGAGAATCATCGTTATCGCTATTGTGGGCCGCTGCAGCTGAGGAGCTGTGCCGCTGAGTGCCCGCATTTGCCGCCCTACGAGAATCATCGCTATCGCTATTGTGGGCCGCTGAGTGCCTGCATTTGCCGTCCTACGAGAATCGTCGCTATCGCTATTGTGGACCGCTGCAGCTGAGGAGCTGCGCCACTGAGTGCCCGCATTTGCAGTCCTACGAGAATCATCGCTATTGCTATTGTGGGCCGCTGCAGCTGAAGAGCTGTTCCGCTGAGTGCCCGCACTAGTCAGCACTCGAGGATCTTGTTATCACCTGCGAGTGCCGCTGGGTGCCCGCCTTTAAACCCCCTCCCAGGATTATTGTGAGTGCACGCCGCGGACCGCTACAGTGGGGAGCTGTGGCCGCTGCGAGTCTGCCTGTCATCACCGTGGCTTCCTTGTGAGGCTGTGTGCCGTGCCCCTTTAAATCTCAGGTACATTGTGTTTCACCGTGTCGTGTGGACCCCGGCCTCGAACTAAGTTCGTTCCACACGCTTTTTGAGTTCCTCTATTGCTTTGGAAGTGAATCTGTAATCATGTGCATTGTGGTTTCTTGATCGCTTTTGTGCCTTGTGTTAAGCCTATATAAATACACGTATTTTTCTATAGCTACTTGTGTGGTGTCCCTTTGTAGTGTCTTCACTGCGTTGTTGTGTATGGTCATAAATGCTTCACACACTGCCTCTGAGATAGGCCTGTCTGCTTGTGCTATGTTACCACAGGGTTGAGCAGGGGTTATCAAAGGGTGTAGCCCCTTACTCTGACTTAGGAAGAAGGATCCCTATTTGGACATCGGCACCAGCCGCTGCCAACTAGAGATCCCCATTTCTAACAGCACGGCTTAGGGAAAATGTGCTAGCTGGTCTTCTCCACACCTGTGACACTAACAATGCTTTGAGGATTTCTTATCCCGGAATAAGATCCTACGACAGTCTGTATTGTCGCTCGCTGTGGTGGTACGGAATCTTCCTGAAACTCTGCTGAGGAGTGAGGAACTAAGAAGTGCTTCCAATTAGATATCATTCTTTGATCGGCCACACTTTTTCACTTGAGGACTATATGCCACAACAAGTGAACAGTAGAACTGTTATAAAGTCTATTATCCTGTAAGACCACTACATGGCTTTTTCGATATAGAGGCCTGCAGCAATGTAGTGGACTGTAGCACACCACCTTTCTTAATCTTCTCCTTTTAATATGAATGTGCCACTATTACTACAGAAACACCTACCTGGAGAACATTTCCATTGCTAGCTCCTAACTACCCCAATTGGCGTTCCTCTTTATTTCAGTTAAATTCTCAGCGGGTCCTATCCAACCCCACCTCACTATGGCCTTCATATTATAACTTCGACTGTCATGTTTTCATGTTACATATGTCTCATGGTCCGTGACTGGCTACCCTCCCCTCCCAGCTTCCCACACCACCTTGAAGGATTGACATAGGCAAGTTGTCTTTGGAAGGCGGGGGGTCAGGGAACCCCTGGCCGTATTTATTATACAAAACAATAAAGGATGAATATCAACATTACATCAATATGTTAAGAAACGCAAAATTCATGACATTAGATCTACAGTATTGAAGAAAAATATCAAAGGCTAACCTTAACAAAAGTCTAATACAGCGTGTTTCCTATCCGAATCTAACATCCTGCCCGAATTTTGCATTCTAACATTTCTGACCCGACGGCAAGGTCACTAACCGGTGTCAAGTCCTACTAGCCACGCCCTTACCTACAGGTGCGCATGCGCGACAGGGGACCGCCTACCCCGTCGGCATCGTGAACTCCATTTAACCAACAAGGAGGGCCCTTACACTCTGCGTCATTTGCTGACGTCATGATGTATGTGCGGGGTGGCTACCAGCCTAAGGAAAGCGTGACTCCCTCCCCCGCATCTTTAGCAGCTAGAGGATATTCCTGCCCCTGAAGTTCTAGGAGGGACCAGTGGCCCCTCCCCCTGGGCCGCCCCCTCCGTGGATGGTGACGCCCCCCCAGAACCTTAAATTGCTGCTCACCGATCATGACCTTACCGCCTGACCAACCCTAATAAATACGACGATGAACCTAGGGAAAAAAGGGGGAAAAGAACTCGCTAAAGGACAACTACACTAAACTAAAACCAGACCATAGTAATACAAAGCATGCTGTACTAATGGGAGAAAGGCCTAAGTACACACAATATTACACTTTTAATGACAACATAATCACAGCTCTAACGGGAAAAAGGCCTAAGTGCACACAACATTCATATTTGATCACAACCAATCACAGCTAAAAACGGGAAAAAGGCCTACGTTCAGATATGACCAAGGAGAAAAAGGGGGCCTATGTACAACCATACAATCACGTCAACCTCCTACACATGTAACGGGAAAAAGGCCTAAGTCAAACTTACATAGTACCTCCGACTAGCATTGTTTAGTAGCTTGGTTTTAGGGCTGGTGGGTGGGGAAAATTAAACGCCCCGAGCGTGGGGCACACGAGGTATGCGGGGAGCGAGCCAGGGGCAAGAGGGCGCCCAGCTCGCTCCCGGGGCCTTTTATGGTGCTGTGACACCGGGGGGTCGCCGGCCCAGCCGGCCCGCCCCCCGGCCGACCCTCCCCCCTGCCCCAGAAGCTGTACAGCTGCTTCCGGATCAAGGGGGAGGCATCAGCCTATCGGTGGTGGGGGCGCGCCGCGCGCGTCATCGACCCGCGATGCACCCCCACCACCGAGAGGCCAGGGGAGGGGTGGGGCGCCGCACCGCCATGTGGGCAGGAGGGCTGAGCGCCCCCCCCCCCCCTTTACAGTATGTTTTTCTGATGCACCAAAGGTCAAAGGCTAAATAAACTTGAGCTTAAAACTGAAGTGCTGAGTATGTAGGATTGGTGCTACGTAAAGGATATGTCTGCTGTGCAAACCTGTAAGGCCCTTGAGACTTGAAAAGCGATCTGTGCAGCTGTGGCCATAGCTCCGCGGGTTTATGGTTGATGTTATATCATCTCTGCAGCATCATTTTCAAATTCTGCCCCTTATTGAAAACGTGAACAATGAGCCTGTATACATTGTGAAACTGATAGACCATTGACACTTTCATACCAATATGATTTGAACAAACTCTAAAGCCTTTTTTGTGAATATTTGATCGAAACTGCACTTGGGGAAAACCCCCACCTTTTCATACCATTAAAATAATCTCGGAGAGGATCAGCCTTTCATTGCACCCTATGAAAGTATTTTAATATTTCCTGAGTGTCTCTTCAGAACAGTCATAGTAACAATTTGCTATAAAATGTAAAATGTACTCCAGCTATTTCAAAATGATCTTGGGTAAGCCACCTAGAAGAAGGCTTCCATAAGGAAGGTAAGGCTCAGGGGGCCACCAATCGGTGGTGCAAACTTGGTAAGGGCTGAAAAAATCCCTTTTTTGGCCTTAGACTAGGGGGTAAAATTCTCTTTGGCGTAAATCACTAAAATGGCTCCTAAGTTAGTGTCAGCCAGCGCAGAGAGACGTTCACGCTTTAAACGTTTCAGCGCCAGGATAGCCTCCCAGGTGAGACGTGCTCTATACAAATACACAATACATAACTCATGCATAAATACTTGTCATCACGTTTTTTCAAAAACAGAGAAATTAAGATCATTTTTAAAGGAACTTTTCTTCACAATCTGGCTTTGTTAAAAAAATAATTTACTCTTCTAGTGCAAATGCACTAGATGACCCGAGTTATCATGAGTAAATCATGAAAATGGATTTATCCTGCTGGTTCACAAATATTTGCATAAGTTTATCGCCTACTCAAGTGGGTGACGGTTCTGAGCTGCGCTGTCATTTGCAAGCGAGCGGTTCGCCCTCCATGGGGGAGAAAGATTGCGCGTTTCTAACTTGATGGACCCAATGTTTGCCCACCGACATCAGGCCGGAAGCTCTTACAGCCATAAATGTATCTACTGTTTGAGTAGCTCTTATGCATTTCCTAAGAGATGGTACTGTGAGGTTACTATCAGGTAGCTGCGCTTCTCCGTTGCCCTATGACTTAAAAAGAGGTGGCATTATCAACATTATCGACAAACAATTGATTTTTAAAGGAACATGCTCTACAGATGGCCCTCGCCTTCTTCTCCTTCCAACAGGGTGCTGTTTGTTGGGCTTCGGAGAACCATGTTCATGGTCTGAGGAGTCCTGCTCTATGGCTGTCGCTTTTTCAAGCCACGCCAAGCTCAGCCAAGCAGCCTTCACCACAGAGAGGATTTGAATTCAACCAAACACAAGACATGCATTATTTAGAATCCACTTTATTACAAATGTTTCTCACAGATTTCCTTCTATGATTTGAGTAGATTTCTGAATTTCCAGGAAATTCTCCTGTATGTCATGAAAGTCGACACACGTGGAGATTTCTGCTGCTGTGCAACACTTAACTCAACAGGTTGCCTGGGCGCACAGTTTGCAGGAGATATGTCTTAGCATATCAAATTCTTTTCTTTTTTTCTCCACAAAAATGTTTATCTTAGTGGACAAATCTCTTCATCAAACCCAGACGAAATATGGTGGTGTTTCCACCATGCTTTTATATTTATTCTATATTTATTCCAACAATTATCCCAACCATGGTGGGGTGGCCTATCTAAGTATGTAAATGTGTGCAATCCCATGTGGAATGTAACTATGTGGGCAATTATATTTCTGAAGGGAAAGGCTATTTCTACTTCTTTGAAACACCCATGTTCTCACTTCTACCTCAAAGGTGAGTAGCAAGTTGCACATGCAGGTGTAAACTTTACAGGTACCGAGTCAGTCAGGACACTATTCATAGCTGCAGGGGGCTTCTTTAGGGTACCTAAATAGGCTAAATAAATATTACGTTTGTAAAACATGTTGTCAGTTTTACTCTGATATACTTCGCAAGACACATCTCTGTTATTGTTAGGTACAGAAGTAACTTATATGAAATAAAATTGACCATGTATTAGTTTAAGTAAAAATGTGTACTATTTTTGCTCTCTTTTGTTAGTGCATTACTACTGTAAGTGCAAAAACAACAATTGATGGACAGAATGCAGAACAATGTCATACATTCACCCCAGTACAGAGATCTGGGTCTAAATCCATCGTTTTTTTTGCTCAACATGCCGTTCCAGTTTGAACCCAGCCTAATGCAAATCAGCCTTGACCCTGTGCCTCATGGGAACAGTCCAGCCCGAACTGCCAAGCCAGGTCCTCCCTGGACTGGAAACAAGCATCCTAGGACCGGTTTCAGGGTTTCACCCCTCTTCAGCCAGGATAGCTTGATTCTAGTGGCATGGAGAGCACGAGACTCACGTCTGAGCATACCCGTCCCACTCGGGGTGACAAATGCAAAAAGAACTATTGATAGACAGAATGCAGAACAGTGTCATACAATGTTATACCTTCACCCCAGTACAGAGATCTGGGCCTAAATCCATCGTTTTTTTTGCTCAATATGCCATTCCAGTTTGAACCCAGCCATATGCAAATCAGCCTTGACCCTGTGCCCAATGGGAACAGTCCAACCCGAACTGCCAGGCCAGACTGGGGGTGAATGTTGATTTATTCTGCATTCCGTCAATCAATTGTGTATCTTTTGCTTACTACTGTAAGTGTGCATTTTTAAGGAAATGCAAACCATAAAATGGTATAATTTGTACTTGAAACGTGCACGCTGATTGGGTCAGACTCTATGACCTTTGAAATTGCTGCTACATTTGACCTGGTGTGTGATGCGGAAGTGAGGGGTACTGTAAGCTCTGACAGATCCTGACAGATGTGAAGCCGCCCTCGGCTGGCAGCTCAGCAGCTTCACTGCTGCAGTTTTTTAGGTCTCGGGACCATCCGGTCGGCAGACCGGAAGTCCGGAGATTTAATGTCTTTGAGAAGAGGGGCTTGCACCCACCCCTCTTCTCTCCTGTTCTCCATTGGCTGGCCTCTTAAATGCTGGCCAGCCACTGGAGAAGAGGTCCAGTCACTCCGTTGAAGCCCCGTCCTTTTCGGATCGGGGGGCGTGTTTTTTCGTTGCTTTTCGCAGGGCGTGTTTTTCTCTCCTCCAGCCAATGGCAAGAGGAGAGAAAAAGAAACACGCCCCCGAATCCGAAACCGAGGCTGCGTTTCTCCGAGGCAGTTCTTCTCTGCCTCGGAGAAAGGCGGTGGTGTCCCGGCGTTGCTCCCTCACCTTGAATTGATTGACGGGACTTGCAGCCATCTAACTCATTGTACATTACGCCACTTAATCTTGGAGAGAAATGTTCGTAAAAAAACTGCACAGCACACATGGCTTCAAGTTGAGGACGTGCTTTCCGATCAAGCAAGTACGCCACTCCGTCCCTATGCATTTTAAACCCCGTTTTAAGGAATAGACGTGGTTTAGGGATGTTCTGTTTTTTACTACAAACGAATATGGAAAGTTTTCTAAGGCCCCCACGCTCCACCTCCGCGTGCTGCTCAATGGCGAGGTTACCAAGGTTGTCTAGTTTTCATTGCACCTCATTTCCCTTTCTTCCACTCTCGTAGCTCTTTTTCATCTCTTCTTTCTCTATTTGCCACACTTCCCTGGCTTTCTATGACTTCTTTCTGATGGAAGACTGGTGGCTGATACGCTTGCTTGCGGGGCGATGGTCAGACCTGGGACAGCAGCATGAGTGGGTTATTTGTGTAAATCTACCTAGTGAAACCCCTCGGCTGAGATTGACCGCGATTGTGTGAGATCACCCATGCGCACTGGTGCTACGGGAGAGCGCTTCGATCAGGGTGAAGCCCAAACATGGTGTATGGATGGCAGCCGGCCAACAATAGCGACCCAGGGGGTCAGACTGCAGCGGCCCGCAGGCGGGGGGCTTCAGAGCGCTGTCGATTGCTGACTGGAGCAGAGTGGTGTCTAAGCAGCGTCTCACAAGCACTCACCGATGCTGTGTAAGGGTGTGACTCTGCTCAGTTTCTCTGAACTGTGCGAAAAGTTCATACAAGCTGTAGTCATCGTATGGGCATTTGGCACAGCTTATTAAATGTAGGGTAAGCATAAGACGTCGGGTACCATTTAAAAGGAGTGGCGTGAATACGTGACATTAGACATACTTATGACAGTGGGTAAGCTTCAGTGGCCATGTACACATTACCTTGTGAGCGATTAAATCAGACATCATAGAGAGGGTGTCCGTCTGGACCATCAGGGGCCGCTTACAGGAGGCGTCGAGGCATGTGACGTCACACAGAGGGGGTGAACTTAAAACGTTAGGGGTAGGTTACAGGCGATGGCACGTGAACCCGACATCAGACAAAGTTCTCGGAGGGGGTGGGGGGTGTTTACAAGAGGCGCCGAGTGAGAAACACTAGACATCACTTCCTCGAGCCCCTCTGTAAAGGAGGCGCTCGGTCGAGCTGCATGGGCGCCAGCCTACGAGCACTCTGTGA
This sequence comes from Triturus cristatus, assembly GCF_964204655.1. Classification (NCBI taxonomy): domain Eukaryota; kingdom Metazoa; phylum Chordata; class Amphibia; order Caudata; family Salamandridae; genus Triturus; species Triturus cristatus. Next base: position 1,045,206,536 of record NC_140588.1, read on the forward strand.
AGTGCGGAACATCCTCTGCAGCTTATTTCAACTGTAGGAATGCCAATGAAATGGTAAACAGGCTGATGAGAGCAAACAAAAAGAATCGTACACTTTGTATTACTTTTTGGGAACAATATGTGCACGCCGTCCTGCAGGAGTTTGGACTTCCTTTGTTTGCAATAAAGGTTTTATTTTCCCATTCTGGTTTAAAACAACAAGGAGCACACCAGGCTACAGTTGTTGGACCTTCATTTAGCATCCCCCAGCCACGATCTAAGCTGAAATGTTGGGTGCTTTGGAGAGGGTGGGGAGATGACGTTTCTCATGCAAATGGGGGTGCGAGATGAAAAACACAACTGAACTACCTACATCGCCACACCAGAAGGCTGCTCAAGCCCCTCGCCAGTTCCCTGTAGCTTATCTGGGTGTTAATAACTTAAGCGACAACGTCCCACCCACAAAAAGGCTTCTCCCGCGCTTCTTCTCTACCACCAGCTATAAGACACAGATCCGCAAAGTCCATCCTCCCCCTACTGCTTCGGGGAGGACATACACAATGACATCTTCATTCAATTAAAATACGAGCTCTTGCCAGGAAGAGTAAAGAACAAGCATTTACAATGCAACGGTCTCGGCATTGTGAAAGTTAGAGCTATTGGCATTGCTCTTGACATTATTTTTGTTTATGTTTTTGTTTTTACAACATTTAAAGAAACGGCATTGTCATGAGCAATGCCAATAGCTCTAACTTTAACAATGCCGAGACCGTTGCATTGTAAATGCTTGTGTTCTAATGTGATGCTTTAAAAGAGGAGGTTTAATCCCACAGGCACATATCATTGTCAATACCAGATTTACTGCAACCGTTGGGTATCGATAGCTGGGACATTACCATAAATCTCTAATTCATGTCCTGTATTTACCACAAATATTATATTGTTGCAGTACGTGTGGAAGATAACATTTCAGCAGCAGGAAGGTCGCTCTCAGCTGGAAGACGCACCTACAGGTGTTTCACCTCACACTCAAGCAGATTTTGAAAATCGTGAACTATTTGCACTTTTCCCCAATCAATGCCTAGACATAATTTGTATAAAGTAGGTGAAAAAAGTTTGTTTTTCTTCTCACTTATTCTCTCTCACTTGCTCACTCACACTTACTCACAACCTCAGTAGCTCAGTGTAGTGCATTTTTCAAGTTTACTCAATATTCATGCACCAAACCCCACATGTTAACTCAACAAACAAGCTAGCCACTCTGGGGCAGATTTACAAGCCCCTTGCGCCTCTTTTACGCCGCCGTTGCGTCACTTTTGTGACGCAGCGGCGGTGTAAAGCCAGCGCCATGCTGCGGGGTATTTACAACGTGACGCATCTGGGAGATGCGTCACGTTGTAAATCCCCGCACCACATGTAGGCATTCCAGCGCAGGGGGGGCGGCGTTCCGGCGCAGGAACGCCTCCTAAAAGTGGCTGAGTGAAATCTACAAGATTTCACTCAGTCACTTTTAAGGCCATGCTGCGTCAAAACCCTGCGCCTGCTTGAAGCAGGCGTAAGGATTGACGCAGCATGTTAGGGATAGGGCACCCCCGAGCCTTGCTGGAGCTGCGTCGCGTTCACGACGCAACTCCAGCAATGCGCCGCCTTTCCGACGGGGGATGCGTCACGCATCTGCCCATCCGAGCGCCACGGTGCGATGCATTGTAAATGCGGCGCATCAGTGGTGGCGCACGGGTGGGCAGATGCGTCGCAACTCTTCTGGCGCATCTCTGCTGATTAGCAGAGATGCGCCAGAAGTCGTAAATCTGCCCCTCTGTGTCCACGGCCGACTGGCAATTCTGCCATTTCCCTGGTAGGCTACTTTCAGAGGTAGGGGCTGTTCTCAGAGTAGGATCAGCTTCCAGTACCCAACCATGGAAGTAGCCAAGCTTCCTTTCTACTAGCAGCCACCTGCAGTGTGAGGCTAAATTGAAATGTTTTACCGGGGATGATTTTAGTTTCCAGTCCTGGACTTTGAGGGATTAGCCTTCAAATGACCTGTCTTCTGATTGAATCCATTCGTAGTTGTTGAGACGTTTCGCTTGTTAATCATCGCCCATGTTGTCTTCTCTTCCTTAAATCAGGAAGATGTTTGTAGACTCCTGACTGGGAGACCAAAGAAGGTCCCCGAATTTGGGAAGTGATAATAAAAAAGTGCATGGTGTAACCAAAAGATTGAGGTAGGGATAGATCAAAGATAGAAAGTAGAGGTCCATTGGACAGGTGTCCTTTATTAGTGGGATTGTAGAGGACTAATTTTGAAAGAAGAAGGTCAAAGGGAGATGCCAAACAGGGTGTAGAGGAGGAGGAAAGAGAAATTAGGTGTCGGAGCAAAGCTATGCCACAAGCTGCAAGCCTCATAGTGGTGGTCCATCAAAAGATCTTCCATTGGTTGCTTTGTATGCCTTGGTGCTGGCTAAGTCGCCTCTGGGAGTTCATTGAAGGTCTTTTGCGAATGGACCTTAAGGTCCTTTAAAGGGCCTCCTTTCTGTCTCATCTCAACCAGGGAAAGGTTTTCTAGGACATCTCTGGTTGGCCTCCATAGACATTTAGTAGATTCACTACTCTGCAGGAACAATAACGGATGAGAATGTCTCCAAAACTACATGAGCCTACTACATATCTCTTACCGCCACTTCTCACTGACTCCCTTGGTCATCGTACGAGGGTAACTCTTGTTTCATTCATGTCAAACCTCAGTACCTATTCTTCTCACCATAGCTTCTTCTCTTCAGCAGATTTACAGTGGCTCTGAAGTTCTCTAGCTTGGTGGTCAGTCTGGAAGAATTAGCCTCAATTCTCTCCAGTTTGTTTAGAAAATCAGTACATATTACAGTCCCTTGATGAAGCAATTTGTTGTCCTTTCTCGAAATAGTGTAGATTGACCACCACAACAAGCTATGCTGTAGAAGTGACCATAAACAACCTGTTCCTTGTCCTGGTACCGCCATGCACCATCCCATCCTTCCTGTATGACAGAACCCTGTCTGCTTTCTTCCCGTGGCTTTTTGGAAACCAGAGTAATGAATGGTACCAAAGATTTCTCTGCAGCTCCAGTTCAGTTTACCCTCCAAGTACGAGTCCATCCCCTGGACTGGTGTGCAGACAGACTCTGGACAACCCCACAGGATGAGTCAGCCATTAGACCAGCTAGCTCTATGGTGCCACTACCACCCCCCTGTATTCTACAGTGGTGTAGATAGTTTCTTGCAGCCACTGGACATGATAACCCTGAATCTTCAGGTATTGTGGAAAACAATACAGTATCTTTCGCTCAGTCACTCGTGCTTACTTTTTCTCAGAGTACACGTAGAATAATGATTCGAATGGTTTCAATAATTATTTATTGGTCAAGCGTCAGTGTAGTGTGAAACATATTAGCTGCAACAATCAAAAGACAGGAGCCGAAAAATATGATCGCTTGTACCAATATTGTAAATAGCAGATACATTTCTACCATAGTGCTAATAAGATGAATAAAAGCAGATTATATAAAACAATAGAATTGGTGTACTCCTACAATGCATAGCCTACCTAAAAGTACCTAGCCTGGATATGTAGGTGAAGCCTGTGTATGTAAATGTCAGGATAAATCCTAATGGAGCCAATGTTAATGTTAATGTTAGTTATGCTTATAGAGCGCGAACTGATACCCAAGGGTGTCCTGGCGCTATGTGAAGACCTGCTGAGGGCTGGGAGGGGAAGGGCAAGACACCGGATCAGTCGAGATCAGCCATATTTTTTGTGCTTTTCTAAAAGGCAAAAGATTGGGCATATTTCTAAGGGCTAGTGGCAGAGCATTCCATGATTTAGCCGCGTTGACAGTAAAACTTCTGCCGCCCCAGTTAGCTTTTGTTACCCGAGGGACATTTACGCAGTGCTCTCTTTGGTAGGTACCAGTGGAAACAGTGTTTTAAGAATTCTGGTCCCGTTCCATGAAGGGCTTTAAATACCAGACAAAGGGACTTAAATTGAGTCAGTTTACTGACTGTAAGCAAATGAAGTTGTTTTATTTTGGCTGAAATAGACTCGCACTTTGGTTTGGCCGTTAGGAGTCTGGCCGCAGCATTCTGCAAAATCTGTAATTTGTTCATCGACCCTTTATGGATCGTGAGGTACAAACTGTTGCAATAGTCTAATCTGGACATTATATGGGCTATGACTACAGTTTGCTGTGTGTCCATCGGCAGAAGAGGCATTATATTTTTGCAGGATTTGAGGATGTACAATGTAGGAGAGGCAACGTGATTAACCTGGTCCCTAAAGCTCAATTTATCATCAATCAGGACTCCTAAGTTCCTAACCTTCTTGATTGGTGTGGGTAGCGATCCCATCTCCTCTGGCCAACACTTAGAAGTCCAGAATGTAGGGTTATTTCCAAAAAGCATTACCTCCGTTTTGCCGGAGTTAAGCTTCAAACAATTTTGGGCCATCCAAACCCCCACTGCTTTCGTACAGTCCTGTTGCCTTGAAGCAGTTTCGTTTATGTCCCCTGGTAGTAATTTCAACACAATTTGGGTATCATCAGCATAAGATATTAATGTAAACCCAAAGGTCTGAATTAGGGGAGCTAGTGACGACACGTAAACATTGAACAATGTTGGGCTCAGTGATGAACCCTGCGGAACCCCACAGGGTAAGGAGAAAGATTCGGCTTCAAATTCATCCAAGGCCACTGTTTGACTTCTGTCTTCTCCTTAAGTCCTATCTCATCCAATCGGTCCATCAACAAAACGTGATGGACCGTGTCGAAAGCAGCAGACAGGTCTAACATGATCAGTACGGCCTTTTCCCCTTGGTCCAGAATGGTCCTGATTTCTTCTGTGGACTTCAGGAGCACCGTTTCTGTACTGTGGCCCTCTCTAAACCCAATCTGAGTTGGCTTTTGAGTCCTGCAGAAATGTATTGAGTTGGGTGGGTATTCAGATTACTTTCTATAATTTTTGCAGGAAGGGGTAGCCTGGTTATTGGTCTAAAATTGTTAGGATCACTAGCGTCTAGGTTGGGTTTTTTAAGAAGAGGCAAAATGGGGGCATGTTTCCAATCTTTAGGAAAGTAACCTTCTAAGTACATGTTGTTAATGATATAAGTCAGTTGCCGTGCGACAGGCTCAGCTGCCATTTTCTAATATTGAGCTAGGACACGGATCGTAGGGGGAGCCTGACTTCACTTTCTCCAATAATTTGTGGGTGTCAGGCACATTTAGACGGGCAAAGCTATTCAAGGTCGGAGCACCAGGATTGGTTTTCAGCTGATCATATGTAGAATCGGTGCTGGGTTTTGGAGCAGAGTCTGGAAATGTTGAGAAAATGCTATTAAGTTTATCAAAGAAAAATTTAGCAATTTTGTTACAAAGCTCTTGACTAGCAACAATGGGCGGGATGGGCTAAAGAGTTTACTATTTTAAAGAGCTCTTTAGGAGATTTTTTGGCTGATTTGATTTTATTGCTAAAAAAATCTTGTTTTGTGTTTTTAAGTAGCTGTTTATAGAGTGCCAGACCAGCATTTTATTCCTTTTTGTCTTTTTCCTTATATCCCTTCCGCCAATTTCTTTCCAGGTATTTGCAGGCCATCTTTTGGTCCCTCAGCTCCTTCGAATACCATGGTGAGGAGGGCTGCTGTCTAGTATGGCTAAGGCGTTTTGTGAGTGCTAACATGTCTCCTGCAGCTTTTAGCCATTTGGTGTATGGTCTGGTTGCCTCATCCAGATTACTGGGAGTTGAGGTAATAGTATTGGTTAACATATGGTGTAAATCCCCTGCTTTTATCTTGTTACAGGCCCTGTTCTCAGAGTATCTTGTGGATAATTTTGGTACTGTGCAGTCCGGCACTGAGAGCCCAAAAAGATTGCTGAGTGGTCTGACCAAACTAAAGGCAGGACCTTTGTGAAGGAGAGCTGCAGATTGTTAGAGAAAAGGCCATCTAAAGTGTGGCTGGCTTGATGCGTTGCACCCATCACCATTTGTACAAGATTTCCACCTTTCATCAAGTCAAGCAAATTGAAGGTGTCTGGGTCAAGGGGCAATTCAAAATGATAGTTAAAATATCCTAGAATGGTGTAGGAGTTAGTACTAATCCCCCTTTCCAGTATACTGCCTAATTGTAATAGAAAGTGTCCTCTTGGGCCCGGTACTCTATATATGAGAGTGCCTCTAAAGGTGTAATGATGTGAGAGGATGAGACAAAACTCAAGCGCTTCACATTCCTCGATGGCTAGAGGATTAAAGGAAGCCGTAATGGATTTGTGGTAGATGACAGCTAAACCCCCTCCTCGTCTCTGTTGTCTGTTAAGTGTATGACAGAAATAGTCAGGGGGTGTGGCCTTTACGAGATTGGGTCCAGACGCCATGTCCGTACAAGACTCGGTAATAAAATCCGCGTGTAGCTTCTCATCACTAATAAGGGAGACTGTGTTTAACTAAAGACCTAGCATTGAAAAGAACAAATTTCCATGGGAGGGGGAGGCGTCCTTTCTAGTTGAGGCTTTCTTGAGTCTTCTGTCTGCTATAGGCTGGACAACAAACTCTGGTATTTTGGTGTTGCACCCAGGACAATTCGAGTGGCCCGAGGTCGTGCAACATCAAGATGAAAAATGTAACAAATATGATTAGTGGTGATTAGATTAAGCTTTTTCAAATCATCACCGGAGTATCGTATTATTTTGTTCATACCTGAAAGATTTGTTGCCGGGGGGCTGGCACTGAGCGCGTTACGAGTGCGGACGGGCACAGACAGGCTTGCCTTTGGCGCGCCGGCAGCACGTCCGCTGCACGCGTACACTGCACACTCGCGCCAGCGTGTGCTGAAGTAGTGTCAGGGTCATGAGACCTGGCCCGCTGACCTTCCTACCTCCAAGATGGCTGCCTCAGTGTCGGAAGTCTCGGGAAACACCCTGCAGTGGACTTCTAGCTGAGAGCAGAGTTAGTGCAAAGCGCGCAATTATAAAACAGAGAAACCCCCGGGGAAGTACTGACCCCTTACCTGATGGTTCTGAATGAAGTACCCCGTCTCTGTGTCGAGGATGGCACCACGCAAGGGATGTCAGGTCTCTGCTGGTCGAATGATCAGCCTGCAGAGTCTCGGTCCAGCGTGGAAGGAATTCTCCTCTGTTTCTGTAAGGGGGAGTGAGGGTCTTTTATACTACAGTGGTCACTCCAGGGTTTCTTCTAGGATCGATATGTTTTGAAAACATTCGCTAATCCTCTGCTAATACTTTTCTAAACAAACATGATCATGCACAGCTGGCTGTTGGCCATGGATGAAAAAAGAGGTGACTCTTATACAGAACAAATCTGCCGTGCCTGGGGACATGTTTACGTATGTCAGGTACAGGGATTAAGATACAGCATCGAGAGCCTGATGTCGGAGAGACAGAAGTAAGCTACTAGGTAAAAGGTCACCTTTGTAAAACTGTTATGTCATGTGGATGGGACAAAATGTATGTAATTGGTATTTACATGATGGGACTATCCTAAAGGACATGACACTGGTTTCTGCAACATCTTCTTAGGCTTTACCTCCCAATGGTGACTCATACTCTGGGCAACATTTGGGCGCATGATGTTTTACCAGTTGCTGCCGGCTGGGGAATGTCTTGTCCCAGCCAAATACCTGACTGGTATACACCACCTCTCATTCCACTTTAGAAAGTCGCAGCAGCGATCTTGGTCTCTTTTGGCATCATTCACACCACTCCAACAGGGGAGGAGGTAACTGATCCGTGGTACCTTCGGTCCACAATTCCTTGTCTTCCCTCCCTTGGGAGCCACCATTCTGTTTCCCCATTGCCCACGCCATCCTTTATGCTAGAGACATGGGCAGATGGCCGTCATGGCTACAGATATCAGTCACATGATGCTTGCAGAAGATACATCCAGCCATGTTTGATGCCCACCCCACAAATGCAGTCCATTCCTAACAATGATCCTGCCCCTTGTCACACTCTGGTAGGATCCACCTTCCTCCAGTGACCAGCTAACTGTTTTACTATTGAATGGCCAACAGGAGGACATTGGAGAAGGTGTATGGAGCTTGCCTGACACCACACTGATGTAAGACATGGTCAACACACTCATCAATGTCAAAAGATGAATATGAACCAGTATAGGAGATGAATGGGACCTCATTTGTTTTATCATGGGAAAGTTGTGTCAAATGAGACAGCAATACTTTCCAGCAAGTTGGAGCGAACCATGAACATAGGAATTCATGCCTGGTACAATGATGGCATAACCTATGTAAACAAGGTACAGGCTATATAGACAGTTGCCTATTCATGTGTTCAGGCCACTATTAATGCCATTGGCAAAACCATCTGCAAGCTGGTCCCAAACTAATAAGGGATACCACCTGTTCTACAAGTTCTGACTAACATTTGGTACACATCAATAAGTATCAAGCAGAAAAGAAACTAATTTTTGGGAGTATATTTTGCATGTTTTCACATCCAGGTTGATATCCAGGTTCATATTTTATGGTTTCATCAATGTACATACATGTTTACAGGGAATGTAGGGAAAGTAAGTTGCTATTTATCCAGCTGCCAGCCAAATAGGACATAATCTCTACTATTTATCCAGCGGCCTGCAAAATAATTAATAATCTCTGCAATATAGCTAGTGTGCAGCTAAAGAACTGAAACTTCTCTTCCGTGTTTGTTCAGTCACAGGCTAAATAGTGAAGAAGACATACTATTTGACCGGCGACCGAATAAATGATGTGAAGGAGGGCTTATTTAGCTGGGCATAAAGGAAAACAAGCATTCGCATAGCCAATAGGTCTCGCTTTTGGGACCTTATAAGTATTTAGTTATGCAGCACAATATCCTTGCTGCAACAACATTAACTGTTGCATGGTTAACCCCTTCAGTGCCCCGCCCTTTCCCCTCCTGTGCCGGCCGTTACATTAGCGGGCGGGGTTCATGACGAGATAGTCTCGTCATGGGAACAGCGCAACCGTGCTCCATGACGAGACTATCTCGTCATGGGCACAGAAGAGGTTAAACACTTATAAGGTCCCAAAGGCGAGACCTATTGGCTATGCCAATGCTTGTTTTTTTACCAATCCAAGATGGCTGGGGGCCACTTGCATTGGTAAGTCACTTTACTTTTATGAAAAGGCATTTTGATGTCCGGATCGACCAGCAGCAAATGACAGGTGCCAGACTATCCTGATACCTTCAAATTAAATACATTATTTTAAATGAACAGGAGGAGTGGGGGAGCAACAGAGGAGCAAGTGAGGGCTATGAGTATGAGGAAAGCAACAGAGAGTGGGTAGGGGACGAAGGAGCAAACAAGGCACTTGAGTCTGAGAAAGAAAAAACAGTAAAAAGAAAAGCGAGGCAGGGGTAGGGAAACCAATGGGTGAGTCTGGGAGAGGAATGAGGGAGCAACACAAGTGCACATGGGGAAGGGTTATTTGTGGGTTAGAAGCAGCACAATGTGAAAGAGGTAGAAAACAAACACTCATGAAGTGCTGAAAAGAAAGAAAGAAAGTAGTTAACTAAACATTACCATTGGGAGGATAAAAGTTGGCTAATCCAAAGGATGATATAGAGGCTATGCTCCAGAGAAAGTACATCATTAAGGATAATGGGGTAACCCTGTGTCCCTCAGAACCTGGGTTTTGATAATATTATCTACAGTTGGTTCTGTCGGGTGGCAGAGAAAGGATAAGCACAAGAAGAGAAAGGCAATCCATTGAATAAGAAGCAAGCAAATTACAGCAACAATAAAACCAACCAATGGTAAACAATAGCTCGAAGCCCACTGTAATTTTTTGTTATGGTCCGTAAGTGGCATTTTGTGCAACCTGGCTAGACCCAAAAATGATAGCACGTGCTGCATAATTTGCCTTTTCTTGCAAAATAACTTAGTCAACTCTGCTGCATAATTTGGTTCTTCCTTCTGCATAAATCCAGTATTCCCGATTATACCTTGGTGTCTAATTTGCTTTGGAGTCTCCTTGCAGGATTCCCAAATGAATCTTTTGGAAGGAGATTAGAACATCTGTTCATCAGACAACTGGCTGAGTATTTTAAGTGAACCAATGTATATACTGCTGGTGGACCTTTACTGCATCAAATTCTCCCAGTCTTTTAAGCAACCCTGCTTGTGGTACTGCAAAAAATGACTGCCTCACTTTAGTGCTCTGAATCCGCTCCTACACAATACATCTGAAGGTAGGGACTGTGGACCATCTCCATCAGTCTGCGTGGGATCCCTCAGAAAAGTCAGTCATAAACTACTGAAAAGTGCTGTGATGCCTTACTGGTAGCTCATTGGGTGCAATATAAATGACAATTAATAATACATTACCTCTACGTCCCTCGTCCTCGACCCAGGCATAACTAATGAGGTATTACACATGACAGGAAACAAAATAGGAAACGCTTTTAGGCTCCACCCACCCTCCCGTCAGGGGCTATAAGTACATAGCCAACAGAAAGCACATCCTGACATACCAAGCAACAAAGGCCTGAACAGGGAGGGGGGTGGGAAGTATGACTGGGTCGAGGACGAGTAGGACTAAGAGTAATGGCGATTACCGGTAAGTAATCATAGCAATACCAACAGACCATCTTCACATGCTTAGGGCCCGATTCACAGAACTAACTTAAGACAAAATCCTAAACTTACTACCATTTTCGTATTCACAGAAGGCACTTACTCATTTTGGTATTCACAGAAGACACTTACTCACTTCGGTATTCACAGAAGTTAGGAGTCCTAACTTTAGGACTCCTAAATGCCTTCTGTGAATACCGAAAGTCTTAAAATTAGGATTTTTCTATATAAACCGGCTGTTTTGCCATGGGACCTGCGTAAGCGCTGTGCCGGCGAAACCTTACAACACAGATTGACTTGTGCAATAGGATCCTGTAATTTCCCTTTCTTAGAAGGGTTACTCGCAATTGGTGATTATCTGGCAAATGAGCTTCAGCGTTCACTGAAGCACTAAACCTCGAACCTGACTGGTTTGATATGTTTTAGAGAAAACCCGGTAATTCTGGCTCCTTTGAAATGTTATTTCCAGGAAGTACGAAACCCCCGCCAAGAGACCCTTATATGTATTGTGCGTTGAAAAAAGTATAAATCAGTCAAATCATAACAAAACTCCCTCTACAGCCATGCATCATTTCCTGGATAGATGTCATTCTCACGTTTCATTTTGTTTGCATCACGGCCTTTTTGCATATTTTGTCTCCTGCTACTTGTCTAACATTTTATGCATTTAATTTTTTTAATGTTTGAATACTGTTTGCATTGTTCCCCCGGAGCTTTTGGTGTCAACACAACAAGTGTGGCACGCCTGGGCATACACGTCATCAATTCAGTCATTGATTGAAAATGAAATATTAAAGTGCAGGTACTCTGACTCCCAGGATACCTGGTTGTAACGTAGAAGTGCAGATACGCTATCATTAAAAGTTTGCTAGTTAAAAATACGGAACTGTGCCTTTCAAATTAAAAAGTGCAGCTACCTAATAACTGTCCATTGAAAGCATGGATTTTCTTGTTAAGGGGCGGACATTCCTAGTTTAATGAGTCAAAGCCCATTTCGCTCTCGTTTTATTGAAGAAATGCAAATGTCTGTCTGCTAAATCGCTAAAACCTTCACCCGGTCCAAAACTGAGAGGTCTGAATTGAATCATTCTAATATAAGGCGGATTTGGAGCTGTGTGCTTACAGTACTCTACATGCGCATGGTCTGCGGCACGATGACTTGTGAAATGCCTTTGGTTTCTAGGTCATTTCTTTAATTAGAGGCCAGTTCAAAGGATGCTCGACCTCTGTGGTTTGTGGCTGGGTGCGAGGTGTGTGAGCCTGAAGACCACCCTCCAAGAAAGGCTGGCAGCAAGATGAGCAACAGGGCGAGAGGCTTGCAGAACTGAGCCTCACTGTACTGACTGTACAGTATTCTGAGAACCCCTGCTATGAGATCCCCGCCCCTGCACACCTACTGGCTCTACATCCATGAAAATGAATGCGTCCGTCTGTAATGCAACTGGTGCTCATGTAAAGCGCTCCGATACCTTCAGTTCGCGTTGGCGCTTAGTAAAATGACTTTAATAAAAAAAGAAAGAACAGCAGGAGTGGGAGGAGATAGGAAGCACAAGCTGAGGGAAGGGTAAAGCAGCACGAAGGAGCCAGAGGGCATGGAGAGTGTAAGCCAAAAAAACAAGCAGGAAGTGGGATAAGGGAGGGGGTGGCAAATGGTGAGCACTTTTGCGGCCGCTTTGATGTTCTCAGTGGCCGCGCGGCTCACTGAGAACATCAAAGTGGCCGCAAAAGTGATCAGGCAGGCTGACAAATGGTGCACACGCCCGGCACACATGCACTGTATTTGGAGGCCTGAAAAGCACTAGTCTGCACTGCCAAATCCCCGCTTACTAAAGCTCTCGCCAGAGCAGCACTAAAGCGCTGGCTCAGGCGTGACCTAAAAATAAGTAATGAAAAGTGAAAGAGAGCGGTCCATCTGAAGACGTGAAGGAGCAAGCAAAGGAAACCCGCAGAGGGACGGAAGTGTCATGAAAGAGAGGAGTACAAACAGAGACAAGGGAGGCCGTGGGGTAGAGACCTGAAACAGTGAGATCTACAGAGGTGAGAGTAAGGAACGACAGTGAGGGTGATAGAGAGAAAGTGATAAGGTGTAAGAATAAGAGACTGGGGCCTTGAGAATGGTATAGAACCAGGGCACAAGTCCTAAAAAAAGAAGTGGGGGGACTCTCCAAGTTAGGTGGTGTCACAGGAAGTGACATCATGGCAGGAAGTGACATCACAACAGGAAGTGACATCACGCATTGCAACGGTGTGAATTAAAGGATGCAGGGGTTTTAAACAAACCAGATCTGCTCTCCCAGTGTACCATTCATATTTAAGGTCTTAACAGGAAGCAGTAGCCTGTTATGGGTTAAACTCCGATTAAACGTATATGCCCTCAGGTCGGTCACTTATGCCACGTTCTTCTTGTCAATGGTGACAGCCACCACTCGGCAAATGTACATCTTTCACCGGTCACGTGTTCTAAAGCCCAAGCAGTAAAGTAAGGGTGACGTGACCGGTCCACACTGGGAGCATAAGAAGAGGGAGAGAGTCAATGACAGGGAGCTTCTGTGCAATGGACAAACAGACACACACAGCAAAAGATTGCAGCTCCCTACTTCAAAGCAAACAAGTGAGACAGAGTCTCTGCACAGCGCACTGATTATCGGTGTGATCCTCGCTCTAATTGCAGCTCCATATTGAGTGCGCATCATGGGCACGTTGGGGGTACAGTGTGTGACACCCCGGTGATGAGTGACCAATCAGTGGCTGCACACTGCAGCACTAAATTTGCGACGCTCGCCCGGGCCGTGTGGGCACGGAAATGTTGACCGGCGCCATAGAATAGTTTAATCCCCCCCCCTCCCAAGTGCGGGCGGCTCGGCTCGGCTGCAGGTGCGAGCTGCACAGCCTCAGTGCTAGGGAAGCACCTCAGAGCCAGCCTGGGCCGAGCACGGTGCCCATGATTGCCACAGCTGGCACCGCCCCACAAGCGGGCAGTGAGCAACCAGGGTTCTACCGGCCAGTGTCCCAGACAGGAGTTGTCCTCCGCTTCTTACATCACTCCAACGTTCTGGCAGGCAGCAGGACGTGAAGTCATCCCCTCCCCCCCAATTTACTCAGGTAGGTGCAGGGGCGTGGTGACCGGCAGTCTGAGAAATTTCTGGATTCCGCTAAATCACCCGGAAATGCATGGTTGGTGCGCGCTTGTCTTATCACGCTTTTGATGAGCAGGGCAGGGTGGACGGCGTTTTGATGAGTTGGGTGAACGGTGTTTTGATAAGCAGGGTGGATGTCATCCACCTTGTAAAATGAGTGGGGGGACGCCATCCACTCGCGTGGTACCCTGACTCGTGCCCTGTATAGAACAATGGATTCATGGACAAAGATATTGACAGAGAACGAGAGAGAGAGAAAAGGCAGAGCAAGAGTGGTGGAGCTACCTGATGAGGGGTAGAAAGAGGAAGAAAAAAGTCATGAGAAGAAGCAAAATTTGGGAAGATTAAAAAGACAGAGTTGGATTGGGATTAAGAATGGGCCCGGGCACGCTAAAAAAAAGTGGCCCACATTTGCATATTGCCTTTCCGCAAAACACTGCTTTGGCGAAATTTTATTTAAAAAAGGGGGGAGGGGAGATAAAAAAAAATGCACGGATTAGTTTACACTGGTGAAACACACCTGAAAACAAATGAGGCCACTTTTGCTCAGACGCCCTGCTCAATCTGCATATATTAATGGGCTGGCCCAGTGAGAGAAAGGGAGTGACACCGCTGCCCGTTGATAAAAGGAAGGTAATGGATGCCTATCTATCTCCAAAAGGCCACTCAGGCACCCACTGGGCCGAAAAATGCAGAAACGGCCCAAATCGGCCCCCCAGGCTGCTCACAAAAGCAGCCCACAGCTGGAATTGGGATACCGGCACCAAAAAAGATACGTCCAGATAAAGAGTAAAGAAAGAAACGACAGTAAAGGAAAACACTGCATTCTGTTCCGAAGCAGTAATAAAACTTTACATGTGGGTCACTGGTGCGGTTCATCAGAATATACAGAAGCGCTGGTGAACGAAGTAGGTGAGTGAAAGACAACATACACAAACATATAGGCCATGTGAGGGCCGTCTGACTGAAGCTTATACAGACACACAAATAAAGGAATAACATCATAAACATATGTAAAACAATTACTGCTGACGGTGTCTGCTCTACTGCCCTCTTTCACTCTACCTACAACCTTTATTTATACATTCAGGGTGATCGCCTCTACTCCTGAACATCGTTTCATTGCAAGCAGTGCTTTAAATGGGCCGGTACTCACCGGTACTGAGTACATGCACTTCCGAATTTTTTTGCCGTCAGTACCGGCACTTCGCTGTAGCCAGGGAGAGTACACGAAGCTCTGCTTCCGAGGAGCATGTAATTAACCGAGCCCTGAAGTAGCCTTTTACAGAGTTGCGGTGAAGATTCTAGCAGTGCCCATTCGAATGTCCCCAAACCGCAGGGGTTTGAGAGGGCTTGTGTCACGCTGTGATTAACAGAACAGGGTCTCTATACAGACCCTGCACTGTCAATCAGGTGCACAGCGACCATTCTGGTGAAAGTGCCATCATGGCTTTCATATTTGTAATGTAAATCTGTTTTATTTACATAAACGCATTTCTCGTGTGTTTTGATATGTGCTATAACTGGTACAGAAGTCATTATGTATGATCATACCTTGTCCATAGCCCCACCCCTAGCCCCGCCCACTTGCCACACCTCTATTTTAATGAGTACCTGCACTTATTTTTTCCCATTTAAAGCACTGGTTACAAGCACAAGTACTTTCAACTCCTTGCCTCCCTTCTGTTCGATCAGAAAAAAAAATAGTTGTAAAATAGTAATTTAAACGTGCAGTCAGGGTTCGCCCGCACGCCCAACGCAGCACCTCTCATTAATGAGATGGGCTCTGGGCAGTGCTGGACACGTGCTTCTCTTTACATGGCACGCTTTCACCCTGGAGCAAGAGGACACAGGCCAGTTCCAGTGGCCACCAGGTAAACCCTCCTGTGATGCATCTGAGAGGGGCACTTATTGTACGATCTAGGGTGACCAACTGGCATGGGTACAAATTCAGGATGGCGAGTGTGACAATTCAGGACAGAAGGTCAAAATTCAGGACCAAACTTCGGGACAAAAGGTACGTTTTACAGACACATCAGAGGAGGTCACTCAATAGTATTTGAGTATGTAAATAGACAACCAACATAAGTACAAGTCAAAATAACTTTATATTAGGTTGCGACAATCATTGACCGCATTTGTTTGGTATGCATGCAGCTTTGAGTATCTGTGCAGGTATTTTTGTGGTATTTTATATCATCATAATTTATTTATATGTTTACTGCACTGGGTTGTCCCATCTCACAGAAGAGAGCCAAGCAGGGCAACTACTGTCTGTGATTATTGAACATTGTTTTGAGAGTTCACTCTGGCTCACAGTCAGAGATTAACTCCTCTAAAAGATTCTGATTGTTGTGGGGAGAAAATCAAGCACCAAATACTTTTTGCATGCTGTAGTCCACACATGGCATCATGTGAAATTTACTAGTGAAAAGTTGTCATCCTGTCACTGTGCAGAGAGGCCCCTTATCATCCTGTTTGCGATGATTACTAGCCCGACATACTGAATGATAATGGGCCGATAGCAGTCTGTGCCAGGTTGGGGAGGGGCTGCTACAGGCCGCTGAGCGCAGCAGGAGCGCGAGCTGGTCCCTGCAGTGAGAGTTACAAAACTCTCAGGCTGCTTGCAGGGGGCAGCGTGCTCCAATGTCTGAAATTACAGACAAAAGGCATCCATGAAAGAAATCCGTATGGACAACGGACGTGAGGCCCAAATAACGGGCAGTCCATGAAATGTACGGATGGTTGGTCGCCCAACACAGTCCTCCTTGGTGGTCCCTCCAAGCTTGCCGTCCGATTCTTTCTTTAGAAAGTAGTTGGTCATGCACAGCAGTCTCCTCAGGCGCACATCTCCCTCGAGGTGCAGTTGGCTCCCAGTATTTCTGCCCACCACGGGCACAAAGGCTTTGGCGACGCCTGGCGGCAGCAAGCCCCTGCACAGGTCATGGCAGGTGACATACATGCACGACACCCAGAGCAGCAGCACCAGGCAGGAGAGCTTGGACAAGGGGGCGTCACCCTTCCTTAGTACCCATCCCCACATCATTGTGTAGCAAGGGACAGACCCCAGCCAATCCAAACAGTGCTGTTGTGCTGCATATAATACTAAGCAGGCATAAGAGCAGTTCTGGGATTGGCTGGGGTATGGAAGCACAACACTCCATTGAAGACCGATGGGGCTGTATCTTTGCTGACGCAGCTCCATGGTAGCCTTCAATGTGGAAGCCTGGACTGTGCGTGTCAGGTTGGCCAGAGCACAATTCTGGC
This sequence comes from Triturus cristatus, assembly GCF_964204655.1. NCBI lineage: Eukaryota > Metazoa > Chordata > Amphibia > Caudata > Salamandridae > Triturus > Triturus cristatus. Next base: position 1,045,223,528 of record NC_140588.1, read on the forward strand.
TAATCTGACATGCACAGCTCAGTTCCAGCCTCAGCTGCTCATCCCACCCACCCCGCTTTCGTGAGAGCACCAGCCTCGCCCCTTAGGGTAGAAAAAAGAATGAAGGTACAGGAGTATTTAACTGGTAAAAATTAGCCTCGGAGGTAGTGGCTCGTAGCGGTAGGGTGTCAACGCCCCAGGGTCCCAATGAACAAACCCCTGCTGTATTCGTCCCATATCATGAGTGGCCCCTTCCACCACACAGATATTTTACTGATCCGACCAATTTATCATAGGAATGGCAGTTTCTAATTTTTAACATGATAAGCAGTGTCTTAAGTGTGCAGAGTCCTGTCTCTACTGAGCCATCATTTCTGCCCATTGACAGAGCTGTCTGGAAAACAAAAAAAATATACAAAAATCAGAGTGCCCGGCTTGGATGCTGTGCCTGACTAAAATCATGATGGAGTGGGTTTCAGGGAGGATGGAGAGGGACCAATAGGAGGAGGATGATGACCAGTAGAATAATAAGGGCCAGGTGGTGGACTACCAGGAGGACATGGATGACCAGAGGCATGAGGACTAACACAAGAGGAGTCAGGCCCAAGGAGACCTAATAAACAATGACCAGGGCTACCAGTACCAGAGGGAACCAGGAACCAATGGACGAGGAGGAATAGGACTCGGGGTACTGGAACCAGGGTGAGAAGGATCACGAGGGCCAGGAGGATGTGGAACAGGGGATCCGGCCCAAGGGGCCGAATGAACAGAAGGACCAGGAGCTATCACGAACAGAAGGCTCTGTACCATTATTATAAGGAGGGCTAGGAGGGCACGAATACACAGACCAATACCAGAAGCACAAGTCCAGAGCCAGAAGTAGCAGACGCAGGTGGACGGACCAAATAGGACCAGCACGAAGAGATCAATGGAAAGAAGGACCAGACTCAGGAGTACCAAAACCACAGAGATCAGATATAGGAGAAGTACAGAGCCAGTGGGGCCAGTGTCATAAGGTCATTGAGGGTCAGACTCAGGAGAACGTAAAGCAGGGTGACAAGGACTGCATGAACTAGGGTGATCTACATCATGGTAAGTGGGACGTTCAGTGCCACAGGGGTGAGGGAGAGCAGACCCAGGAGGGCCATTCCTAGGAGGACCATGATAGAGGGGACCTGGGTCAGATGGACAGTGCAACAGACAAACCAGGAGGGCTAGTTGTACTAGGGTGGCCCAGGAGGAATGGGTGACTAGGAGGGCGAGGGAAACCAATGCCACTTGGTCCAGCTCCAAAAGACATGATACAGGAGGACCAGATGAAGGAGCACTAGAACTAAGACCAGGACTACATGGACCCGAGGGACCAGGAGTAGAGGATTAGGAGCAGGCAAAGCAGGGGACTAAATAAACCAGGGGAGCAGGACAAGGAGGACTGATGAATTCGAATTAGGGTTAGGAGGATGAAAAGATCCAGGACAGGGAATCTGTGAAGCAGGGCCCTGGGAGCCAGTGGACTAGGGGAATAACAACCAGACAGACCAGGGCGAGGAAGTCCTAAGGTTAACATGAACAGGAGGTCAAGAAATATCAGAACTAGGAAAGGTTAGAATGATGTGTGGTGGGCCAGGGCAAGGTTTTGCAGAACTACTAGGACAAGGAGCAGGAGGACTAAGGCCAGGAGGATCATGACCAGATTGAAGGACTTTCAAGATCAGGACCCAGAGATCAATAACAAGTAGGACCACGGTACTAGGATGAGCGTGACTGGAACTAAGAAGACAAAAGAATCAGTACCAAGGGCACCCAGAAGACCAGAGTAAGGAAGAAGAGGTGAATAAAAGGATGATGACAAGGAGGGCCAGACACATGGCTAAGAGGGCCATGAAGATCAGGATGTAAGGGACCAGGGCTCGGATTCCCAAGTGGGGCAGAGCAATGATCTAGAGTAGCAGGAGCAGGGTGAAGAGGATCAGAATATGTGTCTTAAAATACACAGCACTTGCTCCATCAACCATGGTCACTAGTAAAGATGTTTAGCTATAACAAGTGTTATCATGCACTGCGTTTACCACAATGCATGGCCAAGTTTGTGCTGGTATGTCAGGTAGTGTGGTCCTTCCCCCCTTTTTTGAGGATAATATGTAAGAAGGCCAATTAGAGCCTGGAAGACTTAGGAGACTGGATAACAGTGGCTAGGAGGACCAGCTCCAAAATAACCAGGCACTGGAGGATGCAATCAAGAAGAACCGGGATCAAGAGAGCCAGGACCCGTAGCAGAAGTAACAGTAAGATTAAGAGAACAAAGAACAGATCCAGGAGGACCAGTGCAAACTAAGCCAGGTGGGCAACGACTAAGAGGGTCAGGACATGAGAGGCCCGATGGACCAAGGTAACGCGGTACCAGGGTGCTAGGAGAATCAGGGTAGGAGAACCAGAACAAAGTGGCCAGGATCAAGATGAACAGAAAGGAGCAGGGTCAGGTGAGCCAAGAAAGAATAGGATGGCCAAAAGACAATGTTTATGATTACCGGCACAATAGGGCAAGTAGGACCTGGAGAACCAAGACCAAGGTGGCCAGACTAGGATGGACAGTGGACCATGTCCAGGAGAACTAGGCCCTGGAACACCCACACTCTAAGGACCAAGATCAAGAGCATCAGGGCAATGGGCCCAGAATCTCGAGAAGGACTATAAAAATCAAGAATAGGAAGACCATGGCCTGGAGGACTAAGGAGGTAAGATCAGGGACACAGGCAGCCAGAGCCATTAGTAAAGGTTCTAAGAGGACCAGGAAACAAAGGACCAGGGGGACCACGCAGATCAAGGTAAAGACGATCAAGATATTGAGTACAGGAACAGGAGGCTCAGGCCCAGGAGAACTATGGCAACAGATTTTAGGTGGAGAAAGACTGAGCAGATCTGCAGGATCAGGGTGGGGAGGATGGGTATTGCCACAATCAGGAGGCCCCTGAAGGGCTAATACAACGTAGGGCCAGGGGCAAGGCTGGGAAGACCAGGGTCAGGAAGGACTATGAGCAGAAGAGGGGATAAGAGAGGCTCCAGATAAATGGTCTTAGATGATTGACAGAGCTATTCTGAGTAATAAAGGTCTCTGATTGCCAGCAGTGATAGATTCAGCACCAGATGAGTGGTGTGCAAAACTCTGAAAGCTAGATGAAGGATGGTGGCAGAAGTGTTTGAAGGCCAGCACAGAGGCCCTGAGTGTCAAGTCCGACAGGGTAGTCTGTTTCACTCCCAGTCGTTTGGGTTGCCATTCCATGTACGTGTATAGGAAGTGGATATGTAGCTAGTGTATAGTAGTCAAACTTGGTGTATGGTGAAAGCCTAGGTGCTGAGACCACCAGCAGGTTGCATTTGTAATAAACCCCGGGTTTAGCGTGGGATGTGACGGAGAGTGGCTACAGCTTTCTAAACAGCGGAAGCATATTGACTGAATCTGAATGGCTGGGACATGGAAACCCAGAGCTGAAGTGAGGGAGTATGTAGAAAGGCTACCAACAGAAATTCTGTGAGGCCCTTGTTAGCAAAGGGATGCTGATTTGTTCTTCCTGAGTGGGAACATAGATGGTAGGAGTGAGGGGCAGGTCAGAGGTAACACTTGTTAGAGGTGACAAAAGTTCTAAGTTGGACCTGCCCTTTTGTCAGTTCCTGAGGGCTGCTCTGGTGTTGGAGCTACAGCCTGAAAATTACATTAAAAGACAATCACTCCTCATCAGTTCTGAAACCTTAACAGTGAGTCCATATCCCCTTTCTGGAATAGAATAAGAGTGGAACTGTGAAATGATCGATCCTTTTTGGCAGAAGAACGGAGGTAACAAAACGCCTCTGTTTATCCAGTGGCTTATTTCCTTCAACATTTGTAATAAAGTCAATAAATACAAATATTTGTCAGTTTCTTTTGTTCTGTATTTTTTTGCTGCCTATATTGATTTATCTGTTTTACATGGAATTTTCATTCATATTATAAAGACATTTAGTTCAATTAATTATAATCTCATTCCTTCACTCTTTGGCTTCATCGACGGAATACTTCTACAAGTGGCTCGATGGCGTAGGGGCTCTCTGAGGAAGGAGTTTACACCATGCACCCAATTAAGGGCAAACTTTGCTGTAATGGACAGGAAAAAAAAATAATGACCACCTCACACCATGGAGGAAAACTGCCAGCGTGTGGGGCATTTAGTTTTTTGTATTTCAAAAACAAACTCCCGATTTGGGAGTTTGTATTTGAAAAGAAGAAATCACCTAAAATGTTTGCTAGCCAATCGTCCATCATGTATGACAGTACCATCAGTCAAACCTTTCCTGCGTAGGCAGGAATAGCCAGAGAGCCGGTCATGTTATTGTAAAGATTTGTCTGTAGGGCCAGTGGATAACTCTAAACGTGATGGATGGATGTCCCTCGGGATGATGTAGGTATTGTCCTCTGCTTCCCGATGGAGTTACCTCAGTCACCCAAACTCCAAATCATGCACATTGTGTTCATCCTTCTGTCATTAAATGGGAATGAATCCTCTCAATTATACTGCGTTGGTGACATCATAAGGGCCCAATACAATTGTTTCTATTTTGATAAGATCGCCCTGTGAGAAAGTGCCCTCTTTCTGCATGGTTGCCCCACTTTTTGCTGAACTGCTGATGTGTTTTGACTGAGTGTGCCCTGGGCTTCTGCCAATCAGGTACCCAGGGCCTATGTTCTTTCCCTAAAATTGCATTGGAGACCAAACCCAATTGGCACTCTCTGGCCACAATGGTGAAAGGTAGCACAGGTACACAGGGCACTATGACCAGAGAAGGCCTCTAAGGACTGCAGCACTTATTGTGCCACCCTTAGAGACCCTGTACCTTTACACTCACACACTGCCTTTGCAGGCTGCGTGTCTTGGTGCAGAACAAAGTGAAGAGTTGACATGGCACACAAACCTGTGTGCCATGCCTACAACCCACTGCCCCGCCATAGATCAGCAACTCCTCTAGCTGGGTGCACTATACCAGTGGTGAGGGTACAGGTGCATGAGCCCTGTACCCCTAGAGTGTCTAAGTCAATTCTTAGACATTGTAAGTGCAGTGCTGCCGTTAAGAGTATATGGTGCTGGGAGTTTATCATTACAAACTCAACAGCACCATAATGGCTACACTGAAAACTGAGAAGTTAGGTATCAAACTTTCAGCACAATAAACCCACACTGATGCCAGTGTGGGATTTAATGAAAAATGCACACAGAAGGCATCTTAGAGATGCCCCCTGAAAAACGACCTACCACTAGTGTCCAGGCTGAGGGGCTGCTTTCAGCTGCCACCACCAAACTTGTTTCTGGACCCCTGGGTCGAGAGCCTGCTGCTCTTGGGGACCTGAAACAATGCACATCCTGGGACGAGGTGCCAAGCCTCCTCCCCCAGGATAGACGGGGTCCACGAAGGGGAAGCTTCAAAGGCTTGCCACCTTCGTGAGCTTCCCCAGGCCTTTTGCTGCTTCCAGCAACTAGTCACCATGGGTTCTGACCTCCACTTTGGGTGGCAGAACCAGCGGGAAAACCAAGTGAGTGTGCCCACCTCTGCCAACCCCATCCCTCAGGTGGGGGAGGTGAGGTGAAGCAAAACTCACAGTGCCCGCCATCTTGCAGATGGGGGGACCCAGCCAACCAGGGTGAGGCTTATGCCCCACTCTCACTGGAGGGTGGCATAATATTGGTCCCAACCTTTTATCTTCCTCTAACGCCCCTAAATCTAGTATTAAGGGGCACCACTGAACCTTGCTTCCTCAGGCAAGAAACCAGAAGAAGAAAAGAAGAAGGACCAAACAGCCGTGCCGAAGCTAAGAAGAGGAGGTCACCCACTGACTTGGCCCCAGCCTGCCGGCCTATCCCCACCTCGAACCTGCAGAAGCGAAACTCCAGTTTGTTCTGCAGCCAGCAGCCTCAAGAACCCCCGAGGACCTGCCCTGCCTTCAAAAGAAAAGACTAGGTTTAACGTTTCTCCTGCTAATCTATCCCAAAAATGTGTTACTTTAATAAATTCCCTTTCTAATTTAGTGTTGATACACAACCCTTTTCTCTACTCTGAGGTCTCTCTTCTCTGCTCCACCTTCAACCTTCTCATTCAGCCTCCACATACCTGCATTTTCACACAATCTCTTGATGCTGCCTGGGGTCTGGCCACTCAGGTCATGTGCACCAATCATCATCCTCTTGCAAATTCTCCTTGGCCCTCTTAGGTTGAAGGACCCTGGATGCAAATTCGTACACTCTATAGCTTTACCGGGGCAACTTCTTTACGACTTTTCAACTGCAAACCTTTCTTGATGGTCACTACCGCCCCCCCCCTCCTCCCCCCCCCCACGGAGGAATGAGAGCTGCTGCATTTACAGATGACTGGGGTCTCTGGCACCAGCGATGACAAGTAGATTGGTCTAGAATGTCTGCTTTTCTCCCCTTGAGTGTACTGAAGTAAAAAGGCAGACAACCATTGGCAATTTATTTACTTGTTATAAATTTGTTATTGTCTTGAGACTAAACAAAACTGGTTGCAAAATGGTTTTACATTGCTCATCGACTTTTTGCACCAGTTTTTCAGTTTGCAAACCACTCTACTAGTAGGTCGGTTCCATAAATAAGGAATTGAAGCGGGTCACAGAGCAACCTGTCTAATTAACAATAATTATTCATTAGGCAAGGCACTCTCTGCAACCCTTTGTAAATTACTATAAACACAAGGATAGTGGCCTGCAAGAGATAGCTGACCATCATCCCTGTGAGCGCATTCCTAAATAAAAAAACTTTGAATTTGATATGTGCGGGATGTCTGATATTGACAAGACAATGCAGACGAGCTATGGTCACATGGTTTATAAATACCAACTTCTTGTGCGATGAGGTGTGCCTTGAAAGACGTGTTCCAGGAGGTGAGCAGAGAGAAAGAGCTTGTATTGAAAGGAAGAGAGTTTATGTGCAGATGACCCAGGACGTAAAATTGGCAACATTTTGGTGTCGCACATGGAGATTTAAAAAAAACTTTTAGTTAGGATTTTTTCGCACGTGCAAAGCGCAACATATGATCATGTTACACTGACTGACTGTATGCAGCTGCAACGCAGGACTAATGCCTGCTTGCCCTCCGCAGTAATTAATACCCAAGATACCCCACGCCCTGGTGCCCCGAATTCCTCAATCTCTCTTCCCTAATAAAATTAAAACTAATAAGAGAGGGAAGCTGTTGCTAGAAGAACTTTCAGCGGCGGAGGGGTTAATAGTGAACGGTAGGCTTCCCTCTGATGTCCCTGCAAAATATACTCATAGATCCTCCCAAAGTGAGTCAATTCTGGACTATGCAATCACCGACTATTGTATTTTCTCCTTAGTGAAGGATCTGGTGGTCTCTCCGACATCATTTAGTGACCACAATGTGATTACTATAAGCCTCTCATTACAACCTCCTAATTCCGATTCATGGTCCCTTAACAGTGATGTAGTTAACTTTCATAAGGACTCTGGAAGATGTTTTTGGAACTTTAAAGCCAAGAAGGGCCTGGAGTGTATTCTAGGTAAAACAATTCTAGAACTGAATGATTGGCAGGGTTCTGAAATAATTCACTTTGAGAATTTTATGAAGGAGGTCATCCACGTTGCTAAAAGGTCTAGCTCTTCTGTAAAAAAGATTTATGTTTCTAGACCGATTACCCTCCTAAATAAGGAAATAAATAAATTAGTGCGGGAGCAATTTTTGCGTAGATCTATTGAAATAAATAATAACATATACCTGTTAAAAAGAAGGAGAAGCAGAATTAGGAAAAAACTTAAAAAAGAAAAAGAAGATTCACTCTGGATAAGTCTACGGGAGGCCGCAGTTCATGGCAAAGTTAGACAATTCTGGTCACTCATTGGGGAGGGTTGTGGAGTAAGAGTTAGCCCCCTCCCTATTCCCATTGCTGAATTGTCATGGGTCACTTTCATTTCCAACCTGTGTGCTGGGAACGGCGTAAGGGTGGAATGTAAGGGGACTACTAAAGAAGATGAGTTTTCTATTGACGCCCCTTCGGAGAAAACCATTGAAATGGCCATTAAGGATATGCGTTCCTCTGGAGCAATGGGGCCTGATGAACTTCCCATATCGGTATTGAAGCAGGACCCTGTTTTATGGAGCAAGATTCTTTTCCCATTATTTAGATCTTGCTTCATTAGTAAAACCGTGCCCTCTTCTTGGAAGGGGAGCATATTGGTTCCATTATTCAAGAAGGGCGATAGGGATAAGCCAATGAATTATCGCCAGATAGCCCTTCTCGATGCCATTGGAAAAGTCTTTTCCAAATGTCTCCTATCGCTAATTACTGATTGGGTTGATGCGAATCAGATATTACCCCTTGAACAAACCGGCTTCCGTAAGGGGCATGGTACATTGGATAACCTCACAGCTCTTCAGGTTATTTCGGACAAATATATAAGAGTTCGGGGAGAAGGAGTGTATGCGGCTTTCATTGATTTCTCCACAGCATTCGACAAAGTTAATCGTCCCTTGCTGTGGAGAAAGCTATCTGACTTGGGCATGCCCCCTCTCCTATTAGATCTGGTGCGGTCTTTACACACGGACACTTGGTGCCGAGTGTTACAAGGTGGAGAAAGGGGTTTATCGCGGGTTATTCCCTCCATTAATGGATTAAAACAGGGTTGTCTACTGGCCCCATTACTGTTCTCCCTGTACATTGCTGACCTTCCAGCTTCGCTTTCATCTTGTGTTGGCATAGCCCCGGTAGTGGGGGTTCTTCTATTTCCTGCCTCCTATATGCAGACGACATCCTTATCCTAGATTTAACACCTAAGGGATTAGCTAATCGTCTGCAGGCTTTACATCTTTTTGCAGAGACCCACTACATGAGGATAAATGCCACAAAAAGCTAAATTATGTGCATTACAGGGAAGAAAAAATCTAAATCAGAGAATTTTGGTTGGTCAGTTGGTGGTCAGAAATTGGAGGTGGTTAAGACATATACCTTCTTAGGAAAAATAATTTCTGCCAACCTGAGTGAGAAGCCTCATATTGATAATAATTCCCGTAAAAGCCCTGTCCGAAGGCAAAAGTCTGAGCGCCCTTTATTCCGCCACAGGGAGAAGACACTTTACTTGTTTACTGGAGGTCTATAGGGCAAAAATTCCATCAACCCTCTTGCATGGAATGGAACTGGTTGACTTAAAGCACTGGGGTTTTCTACAGACGGTAGAAGGAAAATTATTAAGGTCCATAACTTCTCTCAACCCCGCCTGTTCTGTGGCTGCCTGTAGACTTGAATTCGGTCTCCGTAGTAGTTGGGTGCAGGGCCTGGCCGCTCTAGTACGATGGGTTGCCAGCCTGGCTAGAGGAGAAACAGGGACTTTGAGATCCCTTCTCAAGGGGGAATTGTTGGGTAGCTTAAGAGAGTACTCCCTAATTGTTAAGAACTTTAGAAAGGCTGCGGCACTTCTTGAATTGGAAGAGAGTACCCTTTTTACTATTTCCCCTTCCCAGCTAAAATCTCTTTTGAAACAGGCTTCTTGGGCTCTTTGCTTCACGTTGGACAAGAAGTCCATGCTAGTAAAGAGGGGAGGTGATCTCCTTGCAAACACATCCTCAATGAAGCTTGCCCAACCCTATGTCACCTGGAATCTACCACATGGTGTTCGGAGATTTTGGTTTCTCCTAAGGCAGGACTTGCTGCCCCTAAATACTCTTTTGGCAAAATGGCATGGGTCCTCTCCCACATGTAACTTTTGTAATATGTCTGCTCAGGATCGTTCTCATGTACTGTTTATATGTCCTGCATTGCGTCCACTTCGTTCGAAGTGGTTAAGATCAATATGCTTGCAATTGGGTATCCTCAATGTGAATTTTTTTTTGCAGGCCTTATATACTCCTCCAAATGAAATGTTTTGCTTCAATATTTTTAACTTTTTTAAAGGTTATTTAGGGATGTATGTCGTTACAACGCACACTTTTACAACGCATGCACTTACAACGCATTTTTTTACAATGCAACATCCACTACAACGCATTCCATTACATCGCAGGACACTACAACGCATTTTTAAAAACTACCTTTACAACGCATTCCATTACATCGCATACTACCTTTACAACGCATACCATTACAACGCATAATATTACATTGCATTTAAGGTAAGTATTGGATAGTATAGGGGTAAAAATTACTATTCTAACTCCAGGGGGTGCAACAGTAGGGCAAGTGTTGGATAGTATAGGGGTAAAAATTACTATTCTAACTCCAGGGGGTGCAACAGTAGTGTAAGTGTTGGATAGTATAGGGGTAAAAATGACTATTCTAACTCCAGGGGGTGCAACAGTAGGGCAAGTGTTGGATAGTATAGGGGTAAAAATTACTATTCTAACTCCAGGGGGTGCAACAGTAGGGTAAGTGTTGGATAGTATAGGGGTAAAAATTACTATTCTAACTCCAGGGGGTGCAACAGTAGGGTAAGTGTTGGATAGTATAGGGGTAAAAATTACTATTCTAACTCCAGGGGGTGCAACAGTAGGGTAAGTGTTGGATAGTATAGGGGTAAAAATTACTATTCTAACTCCAGGGGGTGCAACAGTAGGGTAAGTGTTGGATAGTATAGGGGTAAAAATTACTATTCTAACTCCAGGGGGTGCAACAGTAGGGTAAGTGTTGGATAGTATAGGGGTAAAAATTACTATTCTAACTCCAGGGGGTGCAACAGTAGGGTAAGTGTTGGATAGTATAGGGGTAAAAATTACTATTCTAACTCCAGGGGGTGCAACAGTAGTGTAAGTGTTGGATAGTATAGGGTAAAAATTACTATTCTAACTCCAGGGGGTGCAACAGTAGGGTAAGTGTTGGATAGTATAGGGGTAAAAATTACTATTCTAACTCCAGGGGGTGCAACAGTAGGGTAAGTGTTGGATAGTGTAGGGGTTTTAATGTAATATTATGCGTTGTCATGGTATGCGTTGTAAAAGTAGTATGCGATGTAATGGAATGCGTTGTAAAGGTAGTTTTTAAAAATGCGTTGTAGTGTCCTGCGATGTAATGGAATGCGTTGTAGTGGATGTTGCGTTGTAAAAAATGCGTTGTAAGTGTAGTGCGTTGTAAAAGTTGCGTTGTAAAGGTTGTATACCGTTTTTTAGCTATTTTTTGATGAAATATGGAGGTATGTGTCGCTGATTATCTTGCTCAGAGGAAAATGTTGTAGTTGTCATTTTTACTTTGAGAATGTGAATTTGTATTTGTGTATCTTGTTTTATGTGGACCTCTTCGGAGTGCCAAAACATAATAAAATTGATTGATTGATTGGTGCCCCGAATCCTACTGCCAGGCGACAGCTGATTGAAGCTCACGTAGCCAGGACTCTGTCTGGCCTACCGAGGGCTGTCATTGCCTCTCCCCGTCCTGTCCTGATGAAGACCCAGCGTGACTACCTAATGGAGCACATCACGGGTTGAAACGTCGACAATCATACAAGGCCCAGACTGACCAAGGCTCTGCACACCCAAAGGAGCAGGATCAGCCAACAGAGCCATTAGTTAAACATATTTGTCTGGCCAACCTCCCCCCTTACCCCCCCCCACCTATGTATATAAGTCCTTATCACTCTGTATATATCACACACTTGTTTAGCACTGAGCACATATGTCACATTGTCACCATTATTGGATCGTTTTTTGACAGCCTTGATCTCCTACTGATGTAAATATTGATGGATGATTTAATTCTGTAATAACACAAACAGTAGACACTACTATTGAGTCACGGCTCTCATTATCTGTAAGGATTCTTTATTCAGGTGGTTGAGACTTTGTTGAAAATTACAAATCAACATTTGCGTGTGCCATTAGGTGCGCTGAAAAGAAATTTTTTCAAACCCGACAGAACCACTTCTTGTTTACTAATTTATATCCAGGTTCTGAGGGACACAGGGTCACCCTATTTTTTGTCGAATTTTCATGTTACAAGGCACACAGCGATGTTTAAAAAGCAAAATGTTCAGATTGAAGAGCAAAAAAGAAAAAGTGGGAGATCCTAACTGAGTGTATTCCTCACCCCAACGGATAGTAAATCAAAAAACATTTTAACAAATTGAAATGCAAAACAATCATACCCATCAACCTTATACATCAAATGCCACAGTTTCATCTGTCCTTTCTAAGGAGGACCATACCTGGCCCATTCCCGACGTAGGCAAAACTGCAGGCCTAGGCAATTCATCTTCAGGAGCAAACACAACAAAATGATGAACGGAGTGTTGAAACTTTTCAACCACTCACCCCAGTCAAGAGATCTGGGTTTAATCCATTTTGTGATGTTGCTAATTCATCTTCAGTGCCTGGACGATCTCTTTTCAAAAACGTTTAGGAAGATACCCAGATTTTTCAAATTTATAAATTTTGTCGTTGAACAAGGCCCATAGTCTTTCCTTAGCATAAACGTTCCACCGCAAAGGAGCTAGCGGGATGGCAGGAGGCTTCCATATATGAGGAGCTATGAAGAGATGCGTTAATAATTGCCCCATCAGAATCCTGAGTGGAGACCTGCCACCGTTCCTGAGTTCTCCAAAAAGAAACACCACCAGTTTGAGGGTCAGTTCATTGGCTAAAATCACTCTATTATGTGATAAGACTTTGTTTATTCCGTGTATATACATAACCACCATATGTGAAAAATAGAGCCCGCTTCCCACAACCCTTTCGGCTATCAAACCTCGCCCTCAATCTAACAGGAGTAAGCACCATCTGGTAAGCACTTGGTAAGCAATGACCTTGTACGGGGAGTAGATGGATGGCTTAGCCACCCTTCTCTTAGCGTTAGACTACAAACCACCCAATCGAAAGACAAAAATAGAAACTCCCTTCAGCACTGCCACCCATACGCACTACCAAGATCTTACTAGGTCTAACTCATTTTACTTTCATTCTAACATACCTACATAAACAACTCCCAAATTAAGTATCTAACAAATTCTATACTAAACTCACACAACCTAACACCGACAAACTACATACTACATACAAAGCTCATTGATGATCCACATGGAAGTCCGGCCATGATAATGGTTGTAAGCCCCATACACAGGACAATAATATTCAATGTTCTGCCTTCGCTAGTTAGAGTAGTCTTGGGAGAGTGTAAGCGTAGCTCAGATGTTTACAGCAGCATAGTGTGTGAGATGTATTGATGCATGACCAATGGGTGCCCTATTAGTAGTGTTTGATGTGGGTCTGTAAGATGCCCTGGGGACCCTGAGATGAGCCATACTTGTCTAGTGGGGTTTGTTTGTGAACAGTCTGTATCATTTCCCTTGGTTTCTGTTTGGTTTTCCCTGTATTTGTTGGTGATAATGGACATGGGCTCATGACCCACGAGACTAATGTATACACTAATGCTTTCACTCTATGGATACATTGAGCCATGGTGAGTTGGATACAAGCAGGATTTGTAATCTGACAAAATCACCATGGAAACCCCTGGAGTGAATGTTTGCTCTACAAATACACAGTTAAGCTTCATGTACAAGAGGGGAGGGTTGCTCCTCAGATGGACCGGCAGGTGGACCTCAGAGTGAAGTGCCCGCTCACTAGAAAAGCTTATTTAAGTTCACAAAACTTTGTAGGGCTCTAAACAATGAATACAACCTAAATCGATTAGACCTCGGTGCTTTATTTATTTCGTCTTTTTTATTTACGCAATACAAATTCTACAGTGTTTTTTTTTTTTTTAAATATATTGAGCTATAGTTTGATAGTTCGTTTAGGATTCAAGGAAGGAAGATGAATAAAAACGTGTGTTTTGAGACTTAAACAATTAGGGGCAGATTTACAAGCCCCCTGCACCCCTTTTGAGTCACTTTTAACATGGGAAAAGTGACTCAAAAGTGGCGCAAGGGGCTTGTAAATCTGCCCCTTAATTTGTTGTCTCTTTAGGGATTATATTTTACTTAAACCCTAGTAGAATAGAAACAATAGATGTCCATACATTAGCGCTCCTATGTTATGCGCTGTGGAATTGGGGACAGCTAGTGTGCGTTGACTTGTAGGTCTGCTTTTGTAATGTTGATTATGACAGTTTCTAAATGCCTCAGTGCGGCTGATGAGCTGTTTACGTCAGCCGTACTACCCTCGTGCGACTGACGTCAATGGCTCGGCTGCCCCACTGCTAAAGAAAACTTTTTTAGTGCATGCATTAGAAGGAAATTTGTTTAAAAAAATCAAAGCCAGAACACAAGGGAACATTTTCCAATGCATCCCTAGTTTGTGCTTGTTTGTTTACTGTGACGAGCAGCATGCACAGCATGATTTGTTTTGTTTTGTTTTTGAGTTTTATCTAGCGCGAACTAGACCCGAGAAATCGGGTATCAGAGCGCTTTACATGAGCACCAGTTTCGTTACAGAAGGACACATTGATTTTCTTGTTAGGCACGGGGAGATTAAGGGGCATATCATCAAGGACTGGCGATAATTATCGCTAAGCGCAATTAGCGCTAGGATAATTATCGCCGGGTAACGTGGAATGTTATCGCTGAGATAGCGTGCTATTAGCAACGCTTATCTCAAAAGCGATAAAATTCCAAGTGCTAACTGCCAAACGTGAGATCCAGCGATAATCTCACAAAGTTTGGCGATAGCTTGATGATAGGGCAAGGCATACTTAGCCATGATATCCACCTTCCATTGGATATCATGGCTAAGTCAGTTTCAAAGCAGGCGTAAGGAAAGTAGCGATAACAGAGGTTATCGCTACTTTTCTTGTCGCTATGCTTCTTAGCGTGAGGCTTGATAATAGGATAAATGTCGCTTAGCGACATTTCTCCCGTTATTCTGGGGAGGAAGGCCCACTTTGCATCTCATTAGAGATGCAAACCTGGGCGTTAAGGGAAAGGGCGAAGAAGCATGGATTCACGTGTTAGCGTATCCTTGTTAATAGGGCGTTAAAATTATCGCCGCTTTTTGTCCGAAAACGGACACAAAAGCGAGGATAATTTTTTAACGCCTCGTTGATGATATGACCCTAAGTGATTTGCCCAGGATCACAGGATGTTGAGTGCCATTGCCGAGACTCGAACCCGGTTCACCAGCTTTGAGGTCGACTGCTCCTGCCGCAAGGCTACATACTCTCCCCAATGATGACGTCAAAGTAAATAAAGTGAAAGCAGACAGCGTCATTAGGCGCCATCTGCTTCTTTTTTTGCAGTTTCACATAGCACAAACTCGACCCAAAGGTATCAGAGTGCTTTACATGAGCACCAGTTGCATTACAGACGGACACATTAAATTTTAGGCACGGAGAGATTAAGGGATTTGCCCAGAATCCCAGGATGCTCAGCATCCCTGCAGAGAATTGAAACCGGTTCCCCAGATTTGAGGTTGACCTTTCTAGCCATTAGGCCACATCTGCCCTCGAACACCGATCCTGCATGGGGATTGCCCCAGGATCTCCCTGCGGGGATGAACCCAGTAAGCACCAGGGACATGTTTTTTGGGGGTAGCAGCCCCCATTGGCATGGGCAAGTGCTCTCACCAGGACACAACACTTTCTGCCTGCCTGAGTGGCAGATAGGGGTTGTTTATCCCATACCATGCAGAGGCCTACTAGACACCATGGAATTTTTGAAAAACAAATATGGGTGGGGGTGGTGCTCCCTTGCATCGGGCCATGGCCCAACCCCAAAGAGCCAATACAGAGTTTCTCCTTTAATGGGGGCAGATTAGGTGAGTTTATCATCAATTTGTCCCTCCCCACTAGTAGGGGCAAAAATCCCTTTAGACACCAGGGAAAAATATTCATAAAAACAAGTGGTGGGGTGGTACAACAAGGCACCGGTCCATACCCCCACCACAGAACAGGCCCAATATTTTTTCTGTCCTCCTGGTGGGGCGTCTGACCCCTAAATTTGCCCCCTGAAGGGACAGAAAGTGCACTACACCCTGGCATGTTTTCTTAAATAACAAAACAATGGGGTGGGTACTGGCCTCCTTTGGGCCACACCTAACCCCCTAGCATCCCAACAGCCTCAGATGCAGATGAAATCCCACAGATTTGCAGGGGATATATTTGTCAAAATAATGGGGTGGGGGCCCGCTTCCCCACCTCTAGAGCCCTAACAGACCTTCTGTCCCCCTGGGGCTTAGATCATCCCCATTCCATTGTAAGCAAGAGGGAATTTGGATTCTTTTCAACCTAGGTTTTGATATATGGACTGGTAGAAAGGGGGTAAATTGCAATTTCCTTATACTTGCTAGAGGAAAGACTGCACTGTTCGGACTCTGGGACACCTGGCAACCAGGGAACCCTATGAATTCCTGGTATTTTTAAAACCTAATGACCTATGCAAATCCAGGGTGATGTGGCTTGTGTGGATTTCACTGTGTTTTCTTACCCAAAAGGCCCTGCAAACTTCAAACTGAAACTAAAATCGCCCATTTTCCTCACGTTTCCGTGTGGGAAAGTTCCTGAATCTGTGGAGATTCACTGGATACCTATCACCCAGCGTTCCCACACCTCTCTTAATTAAAAAGGTACCCCATCTCGCGGGCCTACCGTTTGATCCGTCTACAAAAGATTGTATAAAAAAGAGAGCGAAAGAGAGAGTTTGTGTGAGTGCAAGGATGCTCATGGTCATTATTGTGACTGTAGTGCATGAAGGACCGTTCAGAAAAGGCCCTACTGAACAAGTGCACGTCACATGCAACACTCCTCTGAGGAGCTCTAGTGCATTAAAGCGATATGTGCAGAAATGTGTTAACACAGATAACTACATTTACTGCATTGGAGGGAAACATAAGGATCTGTACTACCATATGAATAACTACAATGACCATAATGCAGCAGAACTTGAGTCTTTATGCTGCCAAGTCCAGCACCCGGTGGAACTGCGATGTAGCAGACAAACTGCAGAAGAAATAAGTCCGAAGGTCCACAGTGCAATGCAAGATTTAAAAAAAGCGAGGATGGTGTATTAAGGCCAAGTGCACACCTGAAAGATCTCCTCAGCCACATCGTGCAGCTTCAGCATCCCTTTCTGAACATTGTGATCTGCTTATTGGCATCTCATCACTCTAGGTAATTTCAGCATTTACTGTCCGTGGGTGTGAGTGAAGGGATACATATCCAACAATTTATGGGAGCTCATTTCTGCTCAGGGAAGGGAAATTGCTACCAGGTTTTTTAATAGATGCCCTTCAATGCTGGTTTCCCCGCTGCAATTTTTGTGTGCCCTTAAGGCTGGGCGAGATGGTAATCACAGAGAATCCATTTACACTGCTGGAGTGTCAGAAATGTGCTGAATTTCATAGAGAGTGAAAAGCAATAGCCTTGTGGAATTGTCTCTTCTATAAAGAATTGATCCTGAGATTGGATTCGGCCTTCATGGAAGCGCCTTCTCCGCCGCGCGGCGTGATGTGCGCACACGCGCAGTTCCCTATTAGTGTTCTGTGATTGCAAAGCAGTAAAGGATAAAAGGCTATTTACTGTCAGAGGGAATACAGCTGGCATGCTCCCCTTGGTAGGGTGCACTGGGCAGGTAGGGAGGGCAGTGACAGGAGAACCTTTGAATTAAAACATATTCAGGTTCCTGAGACCTGGCTCAGGTTTCCTCCTTTCGAATTATCTATTCTATAAATTCCTATTCACGAGAAACAAGGAGTCTGATCCTATCCTATACTGTCCTGTCGTGTTCTATCCTATCCTATCCTACCCTGTCCTATCCTACCCTATCATATGTCCTGTCCTGTCCTATCCTATCCTTTGTCCTGTCCTATCCTATCCTGTCCTGTCCTATCCTATCAGATCCTATCATATGTCCTGTCCGATCCTATCCTGTCCTGTTCTATCCTATACTATCATATGTACTATCCTATCCTATCCTATCGTATCGTATCCTATCCTATCCTATCCATTGCTGTCCTATCTTGTCTTGCCCTATACTATCCTAACTCATAATCCTATCCTACAAATCGTAATCCTACCCTCCTATCCTTTCCTATTTAATACTGTCCTAGCCTGTCCTGCCCTTTGCGGTGCTAACCTGTCCTTTTTTATCCTAACTCATAATCCTATTTTACAACTCGTAATCCTAGCCTATCCTATCCTATCCTATCCTTTCCTATTTCATCCTATCCTATCCTGTCCCATCTCACCCTGTCCCGTCCTGTCCTATCCTATCCCATCCTAACTCCTAATCCTATCCTACAACTCGCAGTCCTATCCTATCTTATCCTATCCTGTCCTATCCTATCCTATGCCGTCCAATCCCATCCTATCCTTTCTCGTAATCCTATCCTATTCTTTCGTATCCTATCCTATCCCATCCTATCCTATCCTATCCTATCCTATCCTATCCTATCCTATCCTCCTATCCTATCCTCCTATCCTATCCTATCCTATCCCATCCTACCTCGTACTTCTATCCAACAACTCATAATCCTCTCCTATCCTATCCTTTCCTATTCTATCCTATCCTTTCCGATCCCATCCTGTCCTATTCTATCCTATCATAACTCGTAATCCTATCCTATCCTATCCTATCATAACTCGTAATCCTATCCTGTCCTATCCTATCCTATCCTAACTCGTACTCCTATCCTACAACTCGTAATCCTATCCAGTCCTATCCTATCCTATCCTAACTCGTAATCCTATCCTACAACTCGTAATCCTATCCAGTCCTATCCTATCCCGTCCTGTCCCTTCCTATCCCATGCTATCCCATGCTATGCTATCCTATCCTATCCTGTCCTACCATGCCCAACCCTTTCCTATCATATCCTATCATATAATATCCCTTTCTTTTCGCCTTTGTCCTCCTTACCCTTCATACATAGCTGTTCATGTGTGATATCTGAGCAGTGCATTCCTTATGGCCTATGTAGACGTTTGCTTTGCCTGTGTACCTGGACCAGATCTACTGTTTCATGGATGTTAGTTTTTTCTCCTCTGTCTTTAATGTTCCATTTATCTTTCACTGTCATACATATCAGAGCCGTCTTTGTCTCTCCTTTATATCCCCTAATTACTTCTATCCCTCTCCTCTCTGTCACATTTCTCTCTGTTTCGGACACCAGAGGCAGTTTCTATTTGTCCTTTCTTTTGAATCTGGATCTTTGAGTCATAGTTTCCTGATATAATATAACACACCATCTTTATTTTTGTGTATTGATCTGTTTTGCTTTATTTTTAGTAGACGAAGAAGAACCGGGTGAATTACAGACCCAGACCAGGGTCTGCTAGAAGGCAAAGAAGCCTCTTTGGTTCCTGACTCTCTGGGCCTTGTTGCTGTTAGTTTTGGTATCATTGGAGGATGGGAAAGTCATGCGAGGCCCTGTTCACTCATAATCTTTCACAAATGTTCATTCAAGGAAGCAGTGTGATGTGTGGCTGTGAAAGAGGAGTTCCCCCAGGAGTTGGTGGTTTTGACAGTGTTAATGGGGTAGGATGGAAGGATGAGGGCCGCGTCAGTTGTGGTGAATCGCTGTCATTGGTGTGGTAATGGGGTGGTTGGAAGTAGGCTGTCACCTCGGATTCAGCCTCACATTTTCTTGTTACTTGAGAGGGTGGGGAGAGGAAGGTTGTCAGCCCCTTACAGACTTGTGCTGCCACTATTCTGGGGATTCGTTGCCATTTTACGAGGTGTGTGTGTGTATGTGTGTGCATTGAGCCAAGTTGGCATTTTGTGAACAATGCCATTGTTTGTGCTCTGCGTTTTGACATTCAGGGGCATATTTACAAGCCCCTATCGCCACCAGAATGTCACTTTTCGTGACATTCCTGTGGCGATAGGGGCTTTGCCTTATTTGCAGGGCATTATTAAGCCACTTAATGTGGCTTAACTTAATGTGGCTTAAAGATGCCTTGTAAATGAGCCACCCTTTCACGCTATGGGTGTTGTGGTGGGCGTTCCACCGCTACACCCATTGATTTTGATGCTGCCCCATATTTACAAGGGTGGTGCAAATATGGGGCAGCGCCAACATTAATTTAAAAAAAGTGGGCTACCCAGGCGAAACATGGAGAAATACTTTATTTCTCCACATTTTTGCTATTTCTATGTGTGCTGCATTCTGCATTTATCTATATCAGCTTGCTCATTCTGTCCCATATTTCGAAACCATATTTTCTTCAGTTTGCGGTGTCTTAGCAAGCTTTGCATCTGTCGTAGATGTCTGAGCCATTTTTCTCTGTTTGAGATATTTTTACTCTTTCCTAGAAATCTAGCTTGTTTTCTTCTGACCCAGATATCTGAGGCATTATCTTCTCTCTTCTACATATCTGACCTTTTTTCGACGGTCTGTACTGTAGATCGTATCAATGTTTTCCTCATTCCATGACATCGGGCACATTTTACCTCAAGTCATAGCTACAGGAGCCATACTTTAAAAAAAAAGTATATTACAGCCATATTTCCTGCCCTAGGTATCTAAATCATGTTTTGTTCTGATCTTCATAGAACTACCGTCTCTTTCCAGTGTATTTTTTCATTTATGTTGTGCTCTAATGCTTTTTCACTGTGCCATAGCTCTCAGAGCCATCTTTTCCTCTGTCTGAGATATCAGACCCATCTGTCCCCTGTCCTAGATGCTGGTGCCTTGTTGTCCTCTGTCCTGTACTAGTTACATGTGTCAATATTTCTAAGCCATAGATTTTCAGAGCCATTTTTAATTCTTTATTGACACTTGATAGATTTTATTCTCTGCCCTAAATATCTGAGCCGTATATCACTTGTCTCGGGTGTTTGTTCCAGTCTTTCGTCTGGGAAGGTTAGCTGATCTCTTTCCCTCTCTCTTGGATATTTGGGCCATTATGCTCTCATTCAAAGATCTCTGATCCATGATTTCCAACTTCCTAAAGATTCAAATGATTTTCTCATCAACCCATATATTGGAGTACGATTTCCTCTGGTTTAGATTTCATCTCTAACGAGTATATTAACAGAAAATGTCATCTTTACTAGATATCTGCATCATTAAATCTTCTGTACTAAACAGCAGAGTTATATTGTCCCTCTGTCTTTTTTTTCTCTATCCTAAATAGCTGGACCATTTCTCTTCTGTCCTAGCTGCCATGGTCATTCTTCTCATTTTTGAATAATATTCAGACAAAATATCGGAAACAAACATATCGAAGAGCAGAAATAACGAGTTTCAAATATCACGATGCACAAATATCACGTGCAAAAATATCGGTGACAAGAAAATCGATTTTGGGGTAAGTTAAATTGATGTTCAAAATATCTATGTTGTTAAAATCTAGTAAAAAATATTTATTTTGTTAATATTTACAAAAATATCTTGTTTTTTAATTATTTGTGTGTATTTTAGTTTATCTTTTAATTGTATATGTTATAAATTGTTTGTATGATGATTGTAAATGTTTGTATACTTATTGTATATGTGTTTTATTATAATTTGTTAATTTTAGTTGTTTTTCATTTAAATGAAATAGTTTCTTTATATTATTAGTGCTGTAGCAGTTTGTGGGGTTTTTGGGGTACAGGGTGGGAAGGAAATTAATAATTATTTATTATTAATTATTTAATTGATAATTAATTATGTAAAGTGTGTAATTAATACAATTTTATGAATATTTTGGTGTATGTTTTTTTTGTAGGGGTCAAGGATGTGAAGGAAATTAATTATAATAATTAATGTTAATTATCTTTAGTGATTTAATTGATAATTATGTAGATTGTTTATTAAGAAATGTTTTGGGTTTATAGGGATAAAGGGTGAGAAGGTAATTAAATATAATTTAATTTATTAATAGTTAATTACTAATAATTGTGTAATTGTTAATTAAGTATGTAAAATTTGTAATTATCAGCATTTTAAGATATATTTTAGGTGAGTGTTGTTTACTTTGTAGAGGTGTAGGGTAGGAAGTTGTTTAGGTAATAATAAATGTAAAAATAGTTATTTATTGTGTAAAAAAAGTGCTATTTTTTGTGGTACGTGTTAATTGTGTTATGCTTTTTAATTGTAAATAACATAATATTTGTTGGTTGTTATATTTGGGAAAATATAGTGTTGTATTTTAGTTATAGTACAATTATTTGTTTTATTTAAAATGTTTATTAAACATTGTAATAAATATGTAAATATTTTCACTAAAACATTGTATATATATTTTAAATTTAAATATTTACATTTGTTGCTACTTAAAGCAGTTGTTAAAATATTTTATTTGTTTGAAGTGAACTACTGGAGTGGGAATAGTCAATTTTACCCCTCCGCTATCGAATGCTTTCTCTACTGTTGCACAGACTGGCATGGGAATAGTAGATTTCACCCCTCCTATGTCCAACCCTTTTCTACTGTTGCACAGTCTGAAGTGGGAATAGTACATTTTACCCCTCCACAATCCCACACTTCCCCTACAGTTGCACAGACTGGAGTGGGAATAGTACATTTTACCCCTTCCGGGGTCAACCCTTTCCCTACTGTTGCACTGACAGGAGTGGGAATAGTAAATATTACCCCTCGTGAGTTCAACGCTTTCCCTATTGTTTACCCCTATGCAATCCAACTCTTTCCCTACTATTGCACATAATGGACTGGGAATAGTACATTTTACTCCTCCTGAGTCCAAAACTTTCTCTACTGTTGCACTGACGGGAGTGGGAATGTACATTTTACCCCTCGACAATCCAACACTTTCCCTAGTGTTGCACCGACTGGAGTGGGAATAGTAAATCTTACCCTTCCTGCATTCAACGCTTTCCCTATTGTTGCACAGATTGCAGTGGGAATAGTAAATTTTACCCCTCCATAATCCAACAATTTCCCTACTGTGGCACTCACTGGAGTGGGAATGTACATTTTACTCCTCCACAATCCAACACTTTCCCTACTGTTGCACTGACTGGAGTGAGAATAGTAAATTTTACCATTCCTGCATTCAATGCTTTCCCTACTGTTGAACAGATTTGAGTGGGAATAGTAAATTTTACCCCTCCGTAATCCACTGCTTTCCCTACTGTTGCACAGACTGGAGTGGGATTGTACATTTTGCCTCTCAACAATCCAACACTTTCACAATTGTTGCACCGACTGGAGTGAAAATAGTACATTTTACCCCTCCTGAGTTCAACTCTATCCCTACTGTTGCACAGATTGGAGTGGGAATGCGAAGTTTTACCCCTTCATAATCCAAAACTTTCCCTACTATTGCACAGACTGGAGTGGGAATAGTACATTTTACACCACCTGAGTCCAACTCTTTTCATACTGTTGCACTGACTGGAGAGGGAATAGTAAATTTTTACCCCACCGCAATCCAACGCTTTCCATACTGTTGCACTGACTGGAGTGGGAATAGTAAATATTACCATTCTGCAATCCAACACTTTCCCTACGGCTGAACAAACTGGAGTGGGAATAGTAAATTCTACCCCTACTGAGTCCAAAACTTTCCCTACCGTTGCACAGACTGGAGTGGGAATATACATTTCACCCCTTCACAATCCAACACTTTCCCTACTGTTGCACAGACTGGAGTGGGAATAGTAAATGTTACCCTTCCTGCATTTAATGCTTTCCCTACTGTTGCACAGATTGGAGTGGCTATAGTACATTTTTAAACCTCTGCAATCCAACACTTTCCCTACTCTTGCACTGACTGAAGTGAGAATAGTAAATGTTACCCTTCCTGTGTTCAATGCTTTCCCTACTGTTGCACAGATTGGAGTGGGAATAGTAAATGTTACCCCTCCGTAATCCAATGTTTTCCCTACTGTTGCACAGACTGGAGTGGAATTAGTACATTTTACACCTCCTGAGTCCAACTCTTTTCATACTGTTGCACTGACTGGAGAGGGAATAGTAAATTTTTACCCCACCGCAATCCAACGCTTTCCATACTGTTGCACTGACTGGAGTGGGAATAGTAAATATTACCATTCTGCAATCCAACACTTTCCCTACGGCTGAACAAACTGGAGTGGGAATAGTAAATTCTACCCCTCCTGAGTCCAAAACTTTCCCTACCGTTGCACAGACTGGAGTGGGAATATACATTTCACCCCTTCACAATCCAACACTTTCCCTACTGTTGCACAGACTGGAGTGGGAATAGTAAATGTTACCCTTCCTGCATTTAATGCTTTCCCTACTGTTGCACAGATTGGAGTGACTATAGTACATTTTTAAACCTCTGCAATCCAACACTTTCCCTACTCTTGCACTGACTGGAGTGAGAATAGTAAGTGTTACCCTTCCTGTGTTCAATGCTTTCCCTACTGTTGCACAGATTGGAGTGGGAATAGTAAATTTTACCCCTCCGTAATCCAATGTTTTCCCTACTGTTGCACAGACTGGAGTGGGAATAGTAATTTTTTACCCCTCTGCAATCCAACACTTTCCCTACTCTTGCACTGACTGGAGTGAGAATAGTAAATGTTACCCTTCCTGAGTTCAATGCTTTCCCTACTGTTGCACAGATTGGAGTGGGAATAGTAAATGTTACCACTCCGTAATCCAATGCTTTCCCTACTGTTGCACAGACTGGAGTGGGATTGTACATTTTGCCCCTCCACAATCCAACACTTTCACAATTGTTGCACCGACTGGAGTGAAAATAGTACATTTTACCCCAACTCTTTCCCTACTGTTGCACAGATTGGAGTGGGAATGCGAAGATTTACCCCTCCATAATCTAATACTTTCCCTACGGTTGCACAGACTGGAGTGGGAATAGTACATTTTACACCTCCTGAGTCCAACGCTTTTCATACTGTTGCACTGACTGGAGTGGGAATAGTACATTTTTACCCCGCCGCAATCCAACGCTCTCCCTACTGTTGCACTGACTGGAGTGGGAATATTAAATTCTACCCCTCCGCAATCCAATAATTTCCCTACTTATGCAGCGACTGGACTGGGAATAGTAAATTTTACTCCTCCTAAATCCAAAACATTCGCTACTGTTGCACTGACGGGAGTGGGAATGTACATTTTACCCCTGCACAATCCAACACTTTCCCTAGTATTGCACTGAATGGAGTGGGAATAGTAAATCTTACCCCTCCTGTGTTCAACGCTTTCCCTACTGTTGCACAGATTGCAGTGGGAATAGTAAATTTTACCCCTCCATAATCCAACAATTTCCCTACTGTGGCACTCACTGGAGTGGGAATGTACATTTTACTCCTCCACAATCCAACACTTTCCCTACCATTGGACTGACTGGAGTGAGAATAGTAAATGTTACCCTTCCTGCATTCAATGATTTCCCTACTGTTGCACAGATTGGAGTGGGAATAGTAAATTTTACCCCTCCGTAATCCAATGCTTTCCCTATTTATGCACAGATTGGAGTGGGAATAGTACATTTTTACCCCTCTGCAATCCAACACTTTCCCTACTCTTGCACTGACTGGAGAATAGTAAATGTTACCCTTCCTGAGTTCAATGCTTTCCCTACTGTTGCACAGATTGGAGTGGGAATAGTAAATTTACCCCTCCTGAGTCCAAAACTTTCCCTACCGTTGCACAGACTGGAGTGGGAATATACATTTCACCCCTTCACAATCCAACACTTTCCCTACTGTTGCACAGACTGGAGTGGGAATAGTAAATTCTACCCCTCCGCAATCCAATAATTTCCCTACTTTTGCAGCGACTGGAGTGGGAATAGTAAATTTTGCCCCTCGTGAGTTCAACGCTTTCCCTATTGTTTAGCCCTATGCAATCCAATTATTTCCCTACTATTGCACAGACTGGACTGGGAATAGTAAATTTTACTCCTCCTGAGTCCAAAACTTTCCCTACTGTTGCACTGACGGGAGTGGGAATGTACATTTTACCTCTCCGCAATCCAACACTTTCCCTAGTGTTGCACCGACTGGAGTGGGAATAGTAAATCTTACCCTTCCTGAGTCCAACACTTTCCCTACTGTTGCACAGATTGGAGTGGGAATAGTTCATTTTACACCTCCTGAGTCCAACGCTTTTCATACTGTTGCACTGACTGGAGTGTGAATGGTAAATTTTTACCCCGCCGCAATCCAACGCTTTCCCTACTGTTGCACTGACTGGAGTGGGAATAGTAAATTTTACACCTCCTGAGTCCAACGCTTTCCCTACTGTTGCACTGACTGGAGTTGGAATAGTACATTTTTACCCCGCCGCAATCCAACGCTTTCCCTACTGTTGCACTGACTGGAGTGGGAATAGTAAATTCTACCCCTCCGCAATCCAATAATTTCCCTACTTTTGCAGCGACTGGATTGGGAATAGTAAATTTTACTCCTCCTGAGTCCAAAACATTCGCTACTGTTGCACTGACGGGAGTGGGAATGTACATTTTACCCCTCCACAATCCAACACTTTCCCTAGTGTTGCACCGACTGGAGTGGGAATAGTAAATGTTACCCCTCCTGAGTTCAATGCTTTCCCTACTGTTGCACAGATTGGAGTGGGAATAGTAAATTTTACCCCTCCGTAATCCAATGTTTTCCCTACTGTTGCACAGACTGGAGTGGGAATAGTACATTTTACACCTCCTGAGTCCAACTCTTTTCATACTGTTGCACTGACTGGAGAGGGAATAGTAAATTTTTACCCCACCGCAATCCAACGCTTTCCATACTGTTGCACTGACTGGAGTGGGAATAGTAAATATTACCATTCTGCAATCCAACACTTTCCCTACGGCTGAACAAACTGGAGTGGGAATAGTAAATTCTACCCCTCCTGAGTCCAAAACTTTCCCTACCGTTGCACAGACTGGAGTGGGAATATACATTTCACCCCTTCACAATCCAACACTTTCCCTACTGTTGCACAGACTGGAGTGGGAATAGTAAATGTTACCCTTCCTGCATTTAATGCTTTCCCTACTGTTGCACAGATTGGAGTGGCTATAGTACATTTTTAAACCTCTGCAATCCAACACTTTCCCTACTCTTGCACTGACTGGAGTGAGAATAGTAAATGTTACCCTTCCTGTGTTCAATGCTTTCCCTACTGTTGCACAGATTGGAGTGGGAATAGTAAATTTTACCCCTCCGTAATCCAATGTTTTCCCTACTGTTGCACAGACTGGAGTGGGAATAGTAATTTTTTACCCCTCTGCAATCCAACACTTTCCCTACTCTTGCACTGACTGGAGTGAGAATAGTAAATGTTACCCTTCCTGAGTTCAATGCTTTCCCTACTGTTGCACAGATTGGAGTGGGAATAGTAAATGTTACCACTCCGTAATCCAATGCTTTCCCTACTGTTGCACAGACTGGAGTGGGATTGTACATTTTGCCCCTCCACAATCCAACACTTTCACAATTGTTGCACCGACTGGAGTGAAAATAGTACATTTTACCCCAACTCTTTCCCTACTGTTGCACAGATTGGAGTGGGAATGCGAAGATTTACCCCTCCATAATCTAATACTTTCCCTACGGTTGCACAGACTGGAGTGGGAATAGTACATTTTACACCTCCTGAGTCCAACGCTTTTCATACTGTTGCACTGACTGGAGTGGGAATAGTACATTTTTACCCCGCCGCAATCCAACGCTTTCCCTAATGTTGCTCTGACTGGAGTGGGAATATTAAATTCTACCCCTCCGCAATCCAATAATTTCCCTATTTATGCAGCGACTGGACTGGGAATAGTAAATTTTACTCCTCCTAAATCCAAAACATTCGCTACTGTTGCACTGACGGGAGTGGGAATGTACATTTTACCCCTGCACAATCCAACACTTTCCCTAGTATTGCACTGACTGGAGTGGGAATAGTAAATCTTACCCCTCCTGTGTTCAACGCTTTCCCTACTGTTGCACAGATTGCAGTGGGAATAGTAAATTTTACCCCTCCATAATCCAACAATTTCCCTACTGTGGCACTCACTGGAGTGGGAATGTACATTTTACTCCTCCACAATCCAACACTTTCTCTACCATTGCACTGACTGGAGTGAGATTAGTAAATGTTACCCTTCCTGCATTCAATGATTTCCCTACTGTTGCACAGATTGGAGTGGGAATAGTAAATTTTACCCCTCCGTAATCCAATGCTTTCCCTATTTATGCACAGATTGGAGTGGGAATAGTACATTTTTACCCCTCTGCAATCCAACACTTTCCCTACTCTTGCACTGACTGGAGAATAGTAAATGTTACCCTTCCTGAGTTCAATGCTTTCCCTACTGTTGCACAGATTGGAGTGGGAATAGTAAATTTACCCCTCCTGAGTCCAAAACTTTCCCTACCGTTGCACAGACTGGAGTGGGAATGTACATTTCACCCCTTCACAATCCAACACTTTCCCTACTGTTGCACAGACTGGAGTGGGAATAGTAAATTCTACCCCTCCGCAATCCAATAATTTCCCTACTTTTGCAGCGACTGGAGTGGGAATAGTAAATTTTGCCCCTCGTGAGTTCAACGCTTTCCCTATTGTTTAGCCCTATGCAATCCAATTATTTCCCTACTATTGCACAGACTGGACTGGGAATAGTAAATTTTACTCCTCCTGAGTCCAAAACTTTCCCTACTGTTGCACTGACGGGAGTGGGAATGTACATTTTACCTCTCCACAATCCAACACTTTCCCTAGTGTTGCACCGACTGGAGTGGGAATAGTAAATCTTACCCTTCCTGAGTCCAACACTTTCCCTACTGTTGCACAGATTGGAGTGGGAATAGTTCATTTTACACCTCCTGAGTCCAACGCTTTTCATACTGTTGCACTGACTGGAGTGTGAATAGTAAATTTTTACCCCGCCGCAATCCAACGCTTTCCCTACTGTTGCACTGACTGGAGTGGGAATAGTAAATTTTACACCTCCTGAGTCCAACGCTTTTCATACTGTTGCACTGACTGGAGTTGGAATAGTACATTTGTACCCCGCCGCAATCCAACGCTTTCCCTACTGTTGCACTGACTGGAGTGGGAATAGTAAATTCTACCCCTCCGCAATCCAATAATTTCCCTACTTTTGCAGCGACTGGATTGGGAATAGTAAATTTTACTCCTCCTGAGTCCAAAACATTCGCTACTGTTGCACTGACGGGAGTGGGAATGTACATTTTACCCCTCCACAATCCAACACTTTCCCTAGTGTTGCACCGACTGGAGTGGGAATAGTAAATGTTACCCCTCCTGAGTTCAACGCTTTCCCTACTGTTGCACAGATTGCAGTGGGAATAGTAAATTTTACTCCTCCGTAATCCAACACTTTCCCTACCGTTGCACTGACTTGAGTGAGAATAGTAAATGTTACCCTTCCTGTGTTCAATGCTTTCCCTACGGTTGCACTGATTGGAGTGGGAATAGTAAATTTGCCCCTCTTCAATCCAACACTTTCCCAACTGTTGCAGTGACAGGAGTGGGAATAGAAATTTGTACCTCTTCTAAGTCCAACGCTTTCCCTACTGTTGCACAGACTGTAGTGGGAATAGTATATGTATTAATTTAAAAATGATATTGTTTTGTTTATATTGTTTATATTTATAGTATCATGTTTATGTGTATGTCACATTATATATATTTTTTATTATGTTTGTAATCTGTAATACATTTTTATTAAAATGCATTTTTTATTTTGCCTAATTTTTATATACGTAACTAAATTGGTATGATTTGCAGATTGTTTTCTAGTTTATATATTTGCTATTTATTTTAAAGTTTACAAAAAATGTGTAAATTGTAACATAAATTATAATTATTATTTTAATAATAGTTTTACATTTTATATGTTTAAATATCTATAGCTGTTTTTTTTAATAAGTTGTAAATATAGATACAATTTTAAATTATTTAAATATATTTAATTTATAAGGATAGGACCGCCGTGCAGGTCGTAAAATGCATTTTTCCAGTGTGGCTTGAGTTGTGGCCCAGGAACAGGCCCGCAGCACAAGCTGCACTAGAAAAATTCATTTTGGAGAAATCCATGCACCATGAGCCAGGTTCCACATGGTGCCTGGCACACCTTGCATAGATGTGTGTGTGGGGGGCACTAGATGTGCCCCCTAAGTCCACTAAGCAGTGACCCACCGAGGCCCTGTTTGGGGCTACCAAAGTCCCATTCAGTCTGACTATCCATAGCGATGTGACTGCAAGGAACAGGCAGTCATAAAGTGATATCCTAATCCCAACAGAAGTGTCTGAGCAGGCACCGTCCCATCGTAGGTATTAGACATCCGACCACCGTCCCGAAGTGATCTTTGATCCTGTCGGAGGTGGTGGCCCTAAGCCCAACCTCTGCAGTTTGACCGGCTGCATTGTAATACAGCGGCCGGAATGATGCCCTAGATGGCAGCCTGTTGGTGGCGGTCTGGCTGCCATCGAAATGAGGGCCTGAGATACTGACCTGCGGAAACATGGAACAGCTACCAGCCAATGACCCTCTGGCATCAGGGATCTGGTTCCTTCATGATGACATCAACTGAAGTAAGAAAATTGCAAGTGATAATAGACTTCTGGGGCATTTTACTACTTTTATCCAGAGAATGTCCAGGGCACCCCCACCCCTGCTACTGTTGTGTCTCTGCTACGCTGATGGATGTGGCCTTGAAGCACCACTCTACCTTATGCCAAGACTACAAGGAATACAATAAGCAGCAGGCAGGCAAATACTACACCTATGCTTCGGGCCCACGTTACTCCAGCCGCGTAGTACTAGCTCACCACGGCCAAAAAGTGCCCTCCTTCAAGGCACTCTGCATCCCCGACAGAGCTATCCAGATGCTACCATCTTGTACTCAAGCAAACTTTAGGCAATAGGGACACTCTGAACTGGCACATCCGATGCCCGGCATGGTCTATAAAAAAGATGCACATTGGTGGAACCTCATTCTCTCTCAGCCAGCAAAATGCAGAAGCCCTGTCCTGGCAAAGATAAGAAACATCCAAGGTCAGCTGACACTCAAGAAGGCCTTGAGTTCCTCAACAGATGACAACCTCCTGCAAAGCATTAGTGGACCCTATCCTCTCCATGAAGCAGAATTCGTCACTTACCTCGGTGGTGGTATCATCATATGTAAATGTATCTCTCACTCCTCCGGGCTTCAGTTAATGCTTCATCATAGCTGCACGTGACATGAAACCATACATCCCATCACACACAACACAAACACACTTCACACAGTGGCCAAATTCTACAGTTACTCTCTTCCAACCAAACACATCCAACATAGAAACATCATCACCTTCCTCCGAAATGTGCTTTGGCGGATCTTTAGGGGTTTAAGGCGCTATATCAATAAATTACAATAGAAGAAGAATATTTTATCCTTTGCAAGCATGAATCTGTCAGAGACCTAAAGCTCTTTTGAGCTGGACCTAGTACATGCATGGCTGTAGTTTTCCGGGATGCCTGTCTGTCCTGAAATCGTTCATTTCCAGGCAAAGCTGCTATGTTCGAAGTATATACAGCAGGTCATTCCAAACATGCTCTGCTGAGTCTCTCCTGCTGGGTCTCAGCAGGAACCCTGCTCCTCCATGGCTTATAATTTGAACTTTCTAATCCCTGTGGGATGTGGACGGGACCCCCCATGAAGAAGTGCTCACTCTAATGCACGGGACAGAATTGACAGGATGTGCAGTGACGCCTGAAGGTCACGGACTGCCTCCGGGTGGCCCCGCATTGCTGTCTCGCGCGCTTCAATGCTGCATGGATTGTAACCCTGTGCTTAGTAGGCCTGCAGTGCTCAGATCTCAAGGTGGAGCCACGAATGGAAATCAGGAGGTATTTCCTCTGATCGCACCCAACACAGCTTCAGAAACATCAGAGACCATTCGCCAATAATTAAGATCTGAGGGGCATATTAACAAGGAACAGGGAAAATTAACACTAAGGGCGCTTAGTGCTAATTATTTTAACGCCCGCTATCGCTGGATAATATCGCCTGGTTATCACGTTATTAACAACGCTAAGCGCCTAGGCGATAAAAAATCCAGCGATAGTGGCATTTTGGGAGGTTATCGCTGGTAATGCAGCGATAAAACTACAAGGATAGGGATATCCTTGTTGATAGCCCATGGTGGACTTAGCCACGTAATCCACCTCCCATTGGATTACATGGCTAAGTCTGAAAATTAGCAGACGTAAAAAAGCAGCGTTAACTGTGGTTAGCGCTGCTATTTGTGTCTCTAACAGGGTTAGCGTGAAGCTTGATAATAGGAGAAATGTCGCTCAGCGACATTTCTCCTATTATTTTGCTCTGGAACGCCCACTTTGCATCTCATTACAGATGCAAAGGGAAGCGTAGTGAAAAAGGGTGCCAACATGCGATTTTGCATGTTAGCACCCTGTTGTTGATAGGGCGATATTTTTATCTCCGCTTCTTTGGCTTTTAAATTCAAAAATGCAGAGATAAAGCCCTTGTTAACCCCTTCCCTGCTCATGACGGAACCGTTCCGTCATGAGCCACGGTTGGCGTGTGCTCATGACGGAACGGTTCCGTCATGACACTCCCGTTGGCGGCCGCTCCGCCTACGCGGCGCTGTTTCCCCGCCTGTGCGGGGGGACAACGCAAATGGGCGGAGTCATGACGGAACCGTTCCGTCATGAGCACAGCTCAACTGTGGCTCATGACGGAGCGGCTCTGTCATGAGCACAGGCCCGCCGCGCTGCCCCCCTGCCCCCCCCCCAGCGCTGCAGCGGAATGTCCGCAGCAGCGAAGGGGTTAATATTCCCCTGACTTTGCACATAAATAAATAAATGAACGAACAAACAAACAATCAAATAAATAAAAAAATAAACAAATCAATAAATAAATAGATTTGTAAATATATAGAGCGCAGCTAATCACCCGCCAGGGTATCCCTGAAGCCATTCTATCTTTTAACTAAATACGGTCATTTACTACTTTGTTTTGTACAGGTTGGAATTAGACTCGGGCAAACAGGAACTTTGCGTGTCCTTTGTCCTGCCTCGAGCGGATCACTACCAACGAGACTGTTTGGCCACTGAAGAAAACTCCTGAAAGACTCCAGTCATCATAGGATGCAGCTGCCAGGGTCTGCCTGAGCTGAAGGAAAGCAGATCCCATCAACCTGGCCTGAAAGAGCCCCACTGGCTCTCGGTGCAACACATGATTAGTTTCCATGTGCTGGCATTGGCAATAGGGCCTCAATAAAGACATTTAATCTCAAAATAGTATAGAACATTTGACTCTATTGCCTCTTCTACCCTCACTGTCTTCACAAGATGCTGTGGGCGCTGAACCCAGAGCCTGCTGGAGCTCTGCATCAGAGGAAAGGCGACGAATCCGTGGGGGTCTCCAGCTCCTCATTTCAGAACAAGTCTAATAATAGAAGAGGCTTCTAGCAACAGTGAACAGCTGTTCAATGTCCTGATCTCTGCGACTCTACTGACATATTCCTTAGCTAGGATCCTTGCACAATGCTTTTTATCCCCTTTGAAACTCAGTTGCCACTGTATTTTTCCACTGTATTTTTTTTATTAATACCGTCATCTGAGGAACAGTCAATCTTACCATTATGTCCTCTATTGGGAACTGTAAAACTAGCAGCAAAATATAATTTGTTAATATGGTAAATGGAACTGATGCGCCGTAGATATCGCCGATTTAGCTTTAGCAGTCGGTTGTTGAAAACCTATTGTTTACTATGTGAATCCATACAGCGAGCTTTTGGGTCAGCCTTATTTGTTGTATTTCTTGTAAATCTCATTTGCTTGTTTATTATTTGATATCCTTCCTTCCTCCTCTTCTTGCGTTGGTTTTTCCCCTGGAGCATAACTTCTTTGCCATTCTTTTGAGTGGATGGCTTCCTCTGCGAAAATTCAGGAAACTACATTTTTCTTTTTCTTTCAGCATTCCATGTGAGTGTGTGTGGTTTCATACTCTCTCTGTTTTGTTATGCTCTATCCACAAAACACCCCATGTTCTCTGTGTTGTTACACATTTCCTCCAGCTCATCCTAATGCTTTCCCATCCCTACCCTGTCTGTTTTTTTCTTTTACTTTTCAAAGCACCCCACTCTTCGGTAGCTCCCCCACCCTGTTGTTCCCGCCTCTTCACATCCTACTCTTTTAATAAAAATTGTGCGTATATATATATGTGTGTGTGTGTGTATATATATAGATATATATATATATGTATATATATTTTTTTTTGTTATTTTTTTTTTTTTTGAGAGGACACAGAAGGTGGCATTTGCTGGCAGTCCGCTCCATTCT
This sequence comes from Triturus cristatus, assembly GCF_964204655.1. Taxonomy (NCBI): domain Eukaryota; kingdom Metazoa; phylum Chordata; class Amphibia; order Caudata; family Salamandridae; genus Triturus; species Triturus cristatus. The sequence continues at coordinate 1,045,257,669 of NC_140588.1, forward strand.
CTTTGGTGTGCTTTAGTGCATACTTTTTTTTATGTACTGCTGCCCATCTTTTGTTTTTGCCCATGCAGTTCCACATCATCGATCAAACATTTTTTTAAAAGCAGAAGCAATTGGCAAACACGAAAGGTCGTTCAATGGCAATGAAAGGCGGGATCTCTCGGCTTTAACAATAATTGTTTGTCACCTGGGAATGGAATTCTTCTGAGCATGAACGATTTTATAGCCCCAGTGTAACACAGTGGTCGTTGCCTTATAAAAAGACCCATTAATCCTAACCAAAATGTAACTCTTGAACTGAAAGGGTCTGGTGTACTGCAAGAAGAGACTTTAATATCTTTCCTTTTACTCTACCAAGAAAAAATAGAATGCAGAAAGGAATACCATCCATACCATATCAAAACCAGATGAAAATGTTAACCCAAAACCTGCGCCACTTGCCTGAGGAGTTTTCCCCATTGTACCATTAATACTAAGGAAGGAGGTCGCCGACAATGACATATTTCTTTAGCTACATATAGGCGAGACCAAGGGGCATATGTATCAAACCCTTTTCCCGTTCGCAAACAGGCCTATTCTCAGAATCGGCTCGTTTGCGAACGCGAAAAGGCCTTTTGGGATGGATCATCCCAAAAGGACATCGCAAATTAGAGAATCGCAATATTTGCGATTCTCTATTTTGCGATTGCATTTAAGGAATCGCAAATTGCGATTCCTTAAATGCAATGTATGAAGCCTAGAAAAATTGCAATTTGGCCGTAAGAAATCGCAAATTACCACCAATTTCAAGTTGGTGTTAATTTGCGATTTCATTGAAAAATGCACTTTTTGGCATTTTTCAAAGTGCCATGTGACGCACAGACATGCCCTTAGGGCATGTATGTGCGCCACATGTGCATACATACATATTTCAGGGGTGCAACAGGGTGTCCTTTTGACACCCTAGCACCCTTGAAATTGCATACTCATTTTGCGATTCTCAAATTGCGAATCGCAAAATGAGAATGTCTTCCCATTCATTCCTATGGGCCTCCTAGCCCATAGGAATGAATGGGAAGGTTTTCCTTAATTGCGATTAGCAATTTGCTAATCCCAATTAAGGAATGCCAAGGAATCGCAAAATATTTGCGAATTTTTTATTACATCCCGTTTTGCAATTCTCAAATAGCGATGCCCAAAAAATCGCTATTTGAGAATTGCAAAAACGGAACTTGATACATATGCCCCCAAAGGTTTTAGGATTCACCAACTCACAGATAACAAAGGGCCATTTTTATCAAGGGTTTTATCGCTTTTGCACCACGTTGCATAGTGCAAATGTGACGCAACTCAAGAAAATTGCGATTTCTCAAGCCACACAAGATCCCCTTACGTGGCTTGATAAATCGGAAGAAACACAACGCAGCGGAAATCGATATGTTGAGTTACTCTGCTCCAGGGAGGCATTCCCTGGGCGTTGCATGGGTGTGCCCACGCAGCACCTATGGATTTTAACACATTTGCAGATTTACCATTACTGGTAGTCCTGGCAGTGCGCCAAAATGCAAAACGAGGGTGAAATATCTCAGTTTCTCCTGGTTACTTTCTCTTTCTATTTGTGCTGCATTGTACAGCACACATAGAAAGAGGAAAATGCCTCAGGGGATTGTTTTTGCACAAGAAGATTCCCCTTCCTGCACATAAAGAATCCTGCCTACAACACTGGCACCCTTGCGCCATGGTGCAAGGGTGCCTGCATTGGCACTACGCAGCACATTGTGCGGCAGCGCTGGGAAAAGGCAGAAATGTGCCATTTTGTGCTAAATACGGTGTATTCCTGCCTTTCCCTGTAACACTGTGCAGCAAGGTGACTTCTTGCGCTGCACTGTGTTACTTTTTGATAAATATAACCCAAACTTTTAATGTTTAACGTCCTAAATGATTTTGATGCACAATGAATTTTACATACAGTATTTTATTCTCAGCGGTGTTCACCTTTAGATCTTTGGATTCAGCATATTTTTGGAGAAACTTTAAACTCCACTATTGACGTATTATAGTTATATGGAATATTATATTGTCATCTGCATTTTACAGGGAGCTAATTTAGAAGCCACTTTTGTTTGACGCAGCCATGGAGCAATCAATGCATGACACTGTGTCATATCAGTTCAGTTTAATAAACTTTATTTCGGTCATCAGACCATAAAAGTGCAAAGTGCATTATGTATACAATCTAGTAAAATTTACATGTACAAAAATTCATTATTTTTCACTAAAAAGAATAATTGATCAATTCATATGACTTAATACATAAAAGTACGAACCGTCTAAAAACGGTACCAATAAAAAAAAAATCACATTTAATTAGTGAAATAAAACATCAATCATCACTGGGGACCGAGCATTCAGGCCTATATGGACCACTCTGTTGTCTACTCATCTTAAAGCCATAGATACATTTCCCCACTGGCAATGCCTAGTAAAGAGCATACTATTGGCCTGATGTGAAGGATGATAAATTTGACTTTTGAGCCTTTGTTCTGATTCCCCAGATATGGCCCAAAAACTTTTCAAGTGCACAAACAAATAAGAGTCTTGCATCAGATTTTAAAATACGCAAAGCTACACCATGGTCTCTGGTCCTCGACTGTTCACAAATAGGGAATTAACCAGTTTCTTCTGGGCCCAGAGTATGCTCAGCAACCGAAGAGAACATGGCCAATAGATTCAATTGGAGCAGAGCATGCCTAAAATGCTGAATATGTCACACCAAGGACGGACCACTAGCACTTTATTAAATAAACTCGGAACAGGCCCAAACAATTGAACAACATGCACTATACAACACTGGTCCACGGGCAAGTCCGGCTGGAGCCAAAAAGTAGCGACTGCATTGCACTTTACCTTGCGAACTGACGACTTTCATCATCGCCAGTACTGTCAACTCTGATTTTAAACTGTACAGTATTTTTCTATCTTGGGTTTTAACTGATTTTACTTGAAGATAATATCAATCTTCTAACATAGTTCTCAAAAAAGGTGGCAATGGTTGATGAAATTATACAGAATATTCCTTTTACATATTTTTAAAGCGTGTTTTGCAATGGTTTTTGGTAACTATGCAAAATAAAGTAAACTTGAAACAATAGATTCAATTGGAGCAAAGCAACAGGGACAGCCCTTGTTCTGTGCACCATTGCATAGCCATGATATTTCAAATGAGTTCTAATGGTAGTGAACCGTGCCTAAATTGGATATAAAGATTTATTTCAGCCTGCAGCCGAATAAGGTCGAGGTAGCCTTCCAAAGAACAGAACAGTTTAAAATCCAGAAATTTCTTGGTTAGTCTGCCCAGCTTACCACCCCTGATTTCGTTCTGGGCTACCCAATCCCAGTACATGGCTTTTAGTTGCTTTTTTGTGGGAGGTCTGGATAATTAGTGCTACCACACTGACCCTTTACCTCGATACTATCAAGTAGGTTATCTTCTTAGATATATGTCGGGTGCAAACTTCGTCGAAAGCTGAGGCATATGAGGACAGTTCAGGGGTCAAAACTAATCTCTGCAAGAAAAGAAGCGGGCAGAGTTTTACTAGATCTTTATCAGATTTAACATCCAGATCCAATTTTAAGAGAATAAAGTGGTGTACTTAACAGAAATGACACCCAGTTATCTGCTTAAACTTTAGTTTGCCTTAATTAGATGTTGTTTCCAGGACATACCTTCTGATGATTTAATGCCCAAATATTAAAAACTACTCATCCTCTCTAAGGGCATATTGTTTACAGTTAGACGTCTTTTGAATGATTTATGGGGATTCAGCATCATAAGCTTTGTTTTAGTAGTATTTATTTCTAGGCCTCTCTCGTCGCAGAAAGCCTTGAATATGTTTAAAAACAACTGAAGCCCCCTAGGTGTTTTGAAAACAAGAAGTGTGTCATCTGCAAAAAGAAGTGTTTTTTCATCCCTAGTGATAGCGCATCCAACAACTTGATTAATATAGAGAGAAAATGGCGTTGAGACCAAAACACTGCCTTCTCGGACCCCCCTGCTGATTTTACTGGGATCAGTGACTTAGCGCTGGGCACCCTGGCATGATTATCCACATGAAGGCGAACAACTAATTACAAGATTTCTAAGGGCATCCCCATATCCTTCAATATCAGCCAGAGCTTGTTTCATGGCACAAGGTCAAATGCTGACTTCAAGTCCAATACCACCACATTCCAGTAAAGGAGGTTATGTCGAAAGACCTGTTCAATTGTTCCTGTTCTCTTACGGAATTTTTGCTTGTTGAGGAGACAGTATGTTATCCTCATCCATCCAATCCTGAATCCTCACCAGAAGGGTACGGCAAAATACCTTCTGAATGCAGTCTATAAGGCTAATGGGCCTGTAGTTAATCGGATTGTTCCTATTGTCTTTTTTGAAGACGGGAATAACTTCAGCTCCCTTCCATGAGTCAGGAATTGGGGCACCCTGTGCAATAGCATTGGAAAGTGGCAGTATGTAAGATGACCAATTGTCTTTATTATGGCATAATAAATCTCCTGGGATTCCATAAGGTCCAGGAGCTTTTGCTGGTACACTGGCCTTGATTGAAGTCACTATTTCCTCCTTGGAAAAGAGAACTCTTGCTGTAGTTGAGGTAAATCAAAGGGGGACATCCCTGAGGTAGAGGAGATGGTAATGGAGTATAGGGCATCAAAGTGCTCTTGCCAATCACTGACCGCGATGTTATTGGCTAGCGGAGGTTGATTTTCCCGGTTGCCCCTCCCAACAAGGGCCCAGAGGATCTTTATGAGAATAAGCCTCCCCAATTTGCCTCCACTTCTTCTTGTCCCAGTTCCTCTTACCCTTGGCTGTAGTTAGTTTATAGGACCTCCTTTATTCATGCACCAAGGACATATTCTTAGTTTTAATATCTTTGGTGAGTTGGCGCATTAGTGATCTGCATTCGCATGAGAACCAGAGGATTTCATTTTTATTTCCCCCTGTCTATATTTTTAGCAATGGAAATAATCAACAAAATATGAGGCTAGCTGTTAAAAGTACTTTGCATGCAGCACACTAACTCCCTCCTTACTTCTCATATTATCTGCGTAAGATTGGATCTCGTCCAGGCGGGCCTCTAATTCCTGCTTGATATTAATAGGTTTAGTTTTGTACCCCAGGAGCATAGGCCATTTAAGACGTCATTTGTCATTTGTAGGTAGTATGTCTTTTGTAATCATTTTACTCTTAGGGGCACTATCTAATTCACCCAGGGGGAATGCTAAACCATAGCTTAATGGATTATGGTTACTGTCGCTACTTTACCTGCACCTGAATAGGGCTGTGCCTGCCTTCCACAATGATGTCTACGTCCCCCTGTGGTGTGTCTGGAGCTAGGGCTCACACTGAAAATGGAGGTTGTTGTGCATTTGCAAAGCACCCCAAAAACTGGTTTGGACTAAGCTCAGAGCCCTGGGCCAGGAGAGAACAAATAGATTTACTGTCTAAAAAGAGGGGCACAGACCCCAGACTTTTAGTTACTTCTGGGAATCAAGACGAACCTTTGCCAAGGAGAAGAGCTGAAGAAGCTGAGGAGGAATACTGCCCCTGTGCTGTTTGTTGTCTGGAGTTGGCCTGCAGTGTCTACTTGCTGTCAAGGCAGGGAGAAAGGACTTTGCTGTTTGCTGTGTCCCCTGCTTGAGGAAGATCTCCGGCGGCTTGAAACTGAGCTTACCTCCTGGCCTGAAGTCTCAGGGACACAAAGACGTTACCACCAGCTCCTCTGAACTTCCATGCTGGGAGTTTGTTCTGACCTGCTAAGAGGTGCCTGCTGTTGTTTTGGACCTCTGGAGGCTATTTGCCACTGGGAGTTGGGAAAAGTAACGCAACTTCGAGAAGTGCGACGCATCCACACCTGTTTCCGATGCATCGCTGAAGAAATCGTTGCTGCGCCTGCCCGTGGCTCGAGAAATTGCTGCATGCCGCATCGAGTGCACTGATCTCCGAAGTACGAGATCACTACACCGATTCCGACGCAAGGCCTGCTCTGCGGCCTCAAGAACCCACTCATCGTCCCAGATCATCGCATCACTCCGAGGCACCAAGTCTGTTGCATCGTTGGGGGATACAGTAAGAAACCAACTCATCACCTCCCCATGCAGTAAGAAACAGATTCATCACCTCCTCTCTGGTAAGGAACCGACACATCACCTCCTCTGCGCAGCAGTAAGGAACCAAGGCATCACCTCCCCCAGAGCAAGGAACCAACGCATCACCTTCCCTCAGTGTAAGGAACCAACGCATCACCTTCCCTGCAACCCTTTTTGTTTGTGTGCGTGACACATCCAAGTTACTTTGTGTGAAAAGTATTGCATCTGCAATTTCCTTTGAACTGAACTATTTCTACCATTTGAAAGCCATATTTGTATTACTGCATTGTGGATTTGTGTCGTTTTGGTTTAGATAAAGATTATTTATTTTTCTAAACTGGTGTGGTATCCCTTTGTAGTGTTTTCACTGTATTACTGTATGTGTTCATAAATGCTTTACACTCTGCCTCTGAGATAAGCCTGTCTGCTTGTGCCAAGCTACCAAGGGGGTGAGCAGGGGTTATTTTAGAAGTGTATCCTCCTTACCCTGACTAGAAGCAAGGGTCCCTATTTGGACAAAGGTACCTACCTCTGCCAACCAGAGACCTCTATTTCTAACATTGGTAGCAGAGGTGGGATCCATACTTGCATTTGTGTCTTACATATAGTGATTGGTGTACACTGCTCATATAGTGCAGACCATTACGCAACCACATACTGTTTTCTTTTGTTTTCTGGTGTCCTCCTGGAAGTATTTTGATACTAGGACTCTGGTTAGTTGTTGCACCAGTGAAGTCTTGAGAAAATGGAACTTGACTTCTGGCACATGTATTTCTATATGATGAGGGAGCTACGTGTGTTCTGCAAGGAAAGGGGGCTCCCTGTAAAGAGAAGGTCCAGGGAGGATCTAGAGGCAGCCCTATTTCAGTATAAGCTACCCCGCTGGGGGCCAACACTACCAGTAGAGTCTGAGAGGGCGGACGTCCCTGAAAGTGAGGGAGAAACAGAAAAAGATGGCTGGCTTCTAGCTTGTGAGCAGAGGCTGAGACAGCTTGATGAGGAGCTCAAGAGGGCTGAGACCAAGAGGGTCTTAGCCCAAGAAAAGGAAATGTGGGTAGCTCGGAAAGTCAGCTTGGCTGGGCTGGAGGTGGACTCCAGTTCAGATGGTGGGAGCAAAAAGGTGTTATTTAGTGCTGAGGGAACAGTACACACACCCATAGATGTGGCACCTGACTTGAAGGAGGGGGTTGACATACACCAGGGGGTTCAGGTTTATGAGGTAGCTCCAGTGATGTGCAGTGTCCCTGAAGTGGATTGGGGAACTGGTACAGGGGATCACATTCCTAGTGGTGGGAGGTAAACTCCACTGACTCTAGATGAGAGGTGCAGGGAGAGGGGTTCCCTCATGGTAGAAGTCATTGTCTATGAGTGTGGAGACCACCCAGAAGAGTGTGGGTTGAGTGACAGAGACAGTTAGGCACTGTCTTGCCAATCTCAGGAGAGCGATGTGGGGTACTTGTGCGAGGCACTGGATGGTGAGACAAAGGGTAGCTTGGATAACACCTGTGTGGGGCTGTGTGATTCAATTGGAGAACATTTTAAGTCCCTGTTTTCCAGAGCTACTCCAACACCTGGTGGAGCATGAGGTTCTCTGACTTCAGGCAGCTCACACTGGAAGCAGACCTTTTGGTGGATTTAGGAGGGTCTGAGAAGCATCTGGGAGTGGTCCTGAAGGAGGTGGCTCAGGTTTTTCCCAGCCAGGTGAGGTAGGGGAGGGTCGTGATGGCCCAGATAGGTCCCAGAGTAGTGGGAGGGGTATAGAGTCCCATGTACTGTCTCAGAGGAGAAGGAATGGGAGTGGGCTGTGTGCAGGGGTGCCCGAAACCCAGTCTCAAGGCCTGGTTGGTTTCATGAGGGAACACCAGTAGGGGGGCCTAGTCTGTACCTGGAGGCCATTCCCTGAGCGGGATCCCAAGGTGTCAGTTGAGTTGTGGGAGACTGTTGTAACTAGCATTCCACCAGCTCTGGTGTCTGGCAGCTCCTCTCCATTTGAGGGTGGTGCGTGAGTCCAGAGAGAGGGGTTAGGGGGGATGCAGTCCCCAGTGGAAGGACCAGTGGGTCAGGGATTGCCCACTCTGAGGTCAGAGCCCCCCAGTACTGACCCTGGTGAGGCTACCTATGGCCTGGGGGGTCTTCATGCTCTGTCAGGTGGACAGGAGGTGGGAGACCTGCGCCAGGTAGACTCTTACAAAACTCCAGAGGAGTTTGTTTCCCTTGGGGGCGGGGTTGGTGTATTCCCCCAGAATTCCTGGGTAGCCAGGCACAGATCCAGCCTAAGAGTACAGACCCTGCGTTGGAGGGCCAGGTTCAGGGTGCCCCCCTGACCTGGAGGAAGGGGTAATTGCTAACAGTACCCCAACCGGGTTGTCTTCTGGGGGCACTGCTCCAGGTGGGAGGTTGCAGGGCTCCAGTAAGTGGGATGGGGAGAGGGCAGCCTCAACCCTGACCTCTGCCCAGTCTAAGGGTACAGACCCTAGGCTGGAATCCCATTTGCAGGATAGAACCCCTGAACTGGTGGGCGAATTGTGCAGGACACCTACCACAAAAGCCTCGATAATTCTGGAAGGGGGCACCGCTCCAGGTGGGAGGGTGCATAGCCCCGAGGAGGAAGACCGCATGTGGAAAAGCCCACCCCAGTCTCCTGTCCAGCCACGGGTGCTTATGGGTCAGTGTCAGGATGCCATCCCTGACCTGACAGGAGGGAGAGTGTCCAAAGTGTGCCAGGCACCTGGGGCTACTGCACCCCACTCTCTGATGCCACAGAGGTTCGAGAGCCCTGAGAGGCATAAGACCTGTGTCTCATCATAGACAACTGTCAGTAGCCACTGTGTCTTGCTGTTCTGGTGGACAAAGTGGCCCCTGGGGGGGACAGGAGTCACACCCCAGGGGTGGATTGGGCCACCACTGAGTTGGCCATGTGGGTACTGTCTTCCTGTTGGGACACACCTGTGAGCAAGCTAAGGTTAGGTGCTACACAGATAGTGTCCACAGGTAAGGAGAAGGGTTCCCCATGGGTTAGCTTAGTGGGCCCTGAGAGTATGGACAGAGGGATCCAACTGCGTTCAGAAAGGCTTAGAACAAGAACGTGCCCCCACTGTTGTGGGCCAGGTCTAGGTTCTATCGCCTCACCCAGGGAAGCCCATCAAGGGATTGATTAGTCTACCCTGGCTTTAGGCTGGAAGGGGGTTGTGTTAGACCTGGCTTTTACAGCGGCTTTAGCCCCAGATGTTTTGCTTTGTGGTCTTCTGTTTCTGACCTGTTTTTGTTGGTTTTATGACTCTGGGGACTCTACCACTGCTGATCAGTGCTAAAGGGCATATGCTCTCCCTGTAAATTTTATGTATGGATTGGTGTTGCCATAATTGGCTGATTTGATTTACTAGTCAGTCCCTAATACAGTGCATTTTGTGTGCCCAAGGCCTGTAAATCAAATGCTGCTAGTGGGCCTGCACCACTGATTGTTCCACACACATAAGCAGCCTGCAAATGTAACTTTGGCCTGCCATTGCAGAGCCTGTGTGCAGTCTGGTACTGCCATGTCGAACTGGCAAGTGTACACACTTGCCAGTCCTTAACCTTCCCTTTCTTACATGTTAGTCACCCCTAAGGTAGGCCCAAGGTACTCCTGTGGGCAGGGTGCAGTGTATTTGAAAGGTAGAACATGCCCTGGTGTGTGTGACATGTCCTGATAGTGAAATACTGCCAATATCTTTTTTCACTATTGCAAGGCTACCTATTTCCATAGGATCAAATGGAGAGTTTGCATATAACATCTTATAAACATAACTAGCCCTGGGAACAAGGTAGGAACATAAAGTTTAATATGCCTGAACTCAGAATGTTAAAATGCATCTTTTAGTGAGGGTGATTTTTACATTCTGTGTTTGAAAATATCACTTTTAGAAAGTTCTAGTGTGCCTCTGCTAGGATGTGTAGTGACTGTCTGGCTTTGGAGTGACAGGGGATGTGGATGTGCAGTGGCTCCAGAGATCCTGGAGGAGTCAGCGCAAGGCTGAATAGGCCTGGTCTTCGTTTGGAGTGGTGGGAGGAGTAGCACCTGCACCTGAATAGGGCTGTGCCTGCCTTCAACAATGATGGCTACGCCCCCTGTGGTGTGTCTGGAGCTAGGGCTCACACTGACAATGGAAGTTGTTGTGCACTTGAAAGCGCCCCCAGAACTGGTTTGGACTGGGTTCAGAGCTCTGGGCTAGGAGAAAACAAAGAGATTTACAGTATAAAAAGTTGGGCCCATGCCCCAGACTTTTAGATCACTTCTGGGAATCAAGAGGAACCTTTGCGAAGGAGAAGACCTAGAGAAGCTGAGGAGGAATAGTGCCCCTGTGCTGTTTGTTGTCTGGGGTTGGCCTGCAGTTGCTACTTGCTGCCAAGGAAAGGAGAAAGGACGTTGCTGTTTGCTGTGTACCCTACTTGAGGAAGATCTCCAAGGGATTGAAACTGAGCTTGCCTCCTGTTCTTAAGTCTCAGGGACACAAATACTTCACCAACAGCTCCCCTACACTTCCTTGCTGGGAGTCCTGACCTACTAAGAGGTGCCTGATGTTGTTTTGAACCTCTGGAGGCTGTTTGCAGCTGGAAGCTGGGAAAAGTAGTGCTACTTCGAGAAGCGCGACACATCCACCCCTGTTTCTGATGCATCGCTAAAGAAATCGTCGCAGCGCCTGCCCGCGGCTTGAGAAATCGCCGCACACCGCATCGAGTGTACTGATATTCAAAGTCTGAGATGACCGCACCGATTCCGAGGCAAGGCCTGCTGTGCGACTGTAGGAACCCATGCATCGTCCCAGATCGTTTGAAGGGAGTGACGCCTGGGGGTGTAGATCGGAGAATTAAGGAATTGTATTTTTAACTGTGACCTTGTATATTTTTTAACAAAACTTCCTGCTGCTGCTTGTTATTTCGCGATTTTGCACACATAATTGTGACCTTGCACATTTTTTAAAAAATCATCCTGCTGCTACTTGCTTTCTTGCTCTCTTATACACAAAATTGTATCGCTCATTACCGGAAGTCGCATTCTCGATTCCGACCGGAACTAGCGCTGCCTCGTTAGGAGGTCAGCACTCTAGTCTTTTGCAGTTGGCGCCTACTTAACGTCGCTCTGGAGCGACCGCGCAGCGGACGCGCGCAGCGGACGCGTGCAGCGGGCGCGCCAAAGGCGCGCCAAAGGCGCACCAAAGGCAAGCCCGTCTGCGCCCGTCCGCGCCTCGGTCGCGCCGGTCGCTACCCATAATGTCGCCTCTACTTCTCTGCCAGGTGAGGTGTTGACCACCGCGCGGCTCTGTTACTCACGGACTGAGCTGTTTGAGCTTGACAGGGGCAGCTCACAGCTAAAACTGCCGGAAATAGAGCTCCCACTGAGGAATGTATCCTCATCACATGGGGTAGGATTGCACTGCGGACTCCTTAATGTTAGGTCTCTTCCTAGGCACTCCACAGAAATTCAACTGTTAATCGATGACCACAATTTAGACATTCTGTTCATGACTGAAACTTGGTTGGTGCCTGGGCTTGATTTAGAACTGGGCGCTGCCTGTCCCGCTGGCTTTAAAGCTTTTCATAAGCCTAGATCTAGTGGTAGGGGGGGCAGAATTGGGATCATCTACAAAGATATATGGGATCTCCTGCAATTGGACACTGATGAGATTTTGCAGTTCGAAACGCTGGGCTTCTCTCTAAAAGACAGGTCCGGTCATGTCGTGACTGGGATACTTTGTTACAGACCCCCGGGAACTGTAAGTGAACAATCACAACAGCAATTCTTGGATGTGATTAGCAATCTGGCACTTACTCATCATAGATTGATGATTCTGGGAGACTTCAATCTCTGGCCTAGTGCAATGTTGAAAACAGCCTTTAACAATATTCTACAGTCTTGTGCTAATCTCAATTTACCACAACATGTGTTGCAGCCCACCCATACGGCAGGACATGCACTAGATCTGATATTTGCGGGAGAAAAAGTAGTGACTATAGACAACATCCTACCGATGGATTGGTCTGACCACCATCTGGTCATCTTTCGACTGCTTTCAATCCCTAGAAATAGGTCCCCCTCTATCAAGGATAATTTTGTCCAGACTAGGGACTGGAAAGCTCTTATGAGGATAGCGCAATCTGCACCTCTTTTTGACGCGGCTCCCCTCCCGGACTCAGGGAAGTCGGTTGACGTTAATTATGGGGAGCTTTGTAGCTACATGGCTAATACCATCAAACTGTCTGCCCCTCTGAAACGGCTCAGGAAACGAGGATCTCCCTCTGCACCATGGTTCTCGGAGGAACTCCGGGCCTTCAAGCTTCAGTGCAAACACGCTGAGAGGCAGTGGCGCAGGCAGTATTTAATCAGTGACAAGATTGCCTGGCAAAATCTGTTAGTCAAGTACAAACAAGCCATTGTAACTACTAAGGCGTCGTATTTTGCGGACCTCATTTTGAAAGCCCCGAACAGTGCTAAATGTGTCTTTAACATCCTGAGAAGCCTTAATAACCCAGAATGTCTGGGTAATAAGATCACCCCTTCTCAGGATCTTTGTAATGGACTGGCAGTCTTCTTTCATAACAAAATAAAGGGAATCATTGAGGGTCTGCAATTCGACCCTGTGATTAGTACTAAGGTTGGAGCGGACTTATTGAGAACCGATCCGCCCGGTGACGCAGACCCTATGATAGCGTCAGGGTCCCTGGGAGGACCTTGTCTGGATCATTGGACCTGCCCTTCCATGGAGGAGTTTTCCAACACAGCCAAGAAAGTTTGCTCGGGCTCTCCGTTGGACCCCTTGCCGCAGAAGCTATGGAAGGAAATAGGGTCGGAAACCTTCCCACACCTCTATCAGATTATTAATCAGTCACTAACTTGTGGTGTGGTTCCGGCTTGTTGGAAGGATGCTTTGGTCTCCCCTCTTCTGAAAAAACCTTCGCTGGACCCCGCTTGTTACGGGAATTATCGTCCTATCTCCCTGCTGCCCTTCCCGGTTAAGATAGCCGAGCGCCTGGTCAGCCAGGAGCTTTCGGGCTTCCTGGAGAGCAATTGTAAGCTGGAGGAGAATCAATTCGGTTTCCGCCCAGGGCACGGAACCGAAACTGCACTGATTACCGCCTTGGATGACCTTCGGATGCGTGCGGATAAGGGGCATTCCGCAACTCTGATTCTGCTAGACTTATCCGCCGCATTCGATACGGTTAACCATAACATCCTCCTGCATAGGCTTGCAGAGGTGGGGGTTACGGATTTGGCTCTGAAGTGGCTCTGTTCCTATCTTTCGGACAGACGGCAGGCAGTAACTCTGCCTCCGTACCAATCAGATTTCCTGCCTAATACACACGGTGTCCCTCAGGGCTCTTCAATCAGCCCGATTTTGTTTAACGTATATATGCAACCACTAGTCAAACTTGTCAATTCTAGTAACATCATGGCTGTCAACTATGCTGATGACACGCAGCTGATTGTTTCCCTGGAAGGTGACCAGGTGGACCCTCTAACTTCCTTCCACAACTGCATGCTGGAAATGACGTTGTGGTTGAAGACTAATGCCCTGCACTTTAACAGTGCCAAGACTGAGATTCTACACTGTTCGGTAGGCAAGGTGCCACAAGTCTTACCTTCCAATTTTTGGCCCCTTCCCTTGGACACACCCCTGGTTCCTGTGAAAACGCTGCGTAACTTGGGGGTATGCTTCAATGAGAAGCTGAGTCTAGAGTCGCACGTCAACAAAGTGGCCTCGAATTGCCACATGATTATGAGAGGCCTACGTAGACTCTTACCACTGCTCCCCCCCCATGTTAGAGGAACAGTGGTTCGCTGCACAATTCTCAGCCGTTTGGATTATTGTAACTCCTTGATGCTCGAGTCCCCAGGATATTTGATCCAGCGACTCCAACGTATTCAGTCAGCTGCTGCAAAACTTGCCCTTCTGAGACCTCGCATATCCTCTAGCACTAGGGCACTATCTGATCTCCATTGGCTCCCGGTGCAACAGAGAATTCTGTTTAAATCTCTGTGTATAGCTTTTACAGCTTTTCATGACCTTGGCCCCGGGCCACTGCAGAATCTCTTTAGTTGGTACATTCCCATGCGCAGCCTGCGCTCTTCGGCAGCCAGGCTGGCCAAAACTCCTAAGACAAAGAGATCTACCTTGGGGGGGACGAGCCTTTAGTGCTGCGGCAGCTCGTCTCTGGAATAGTCTCCCTATGGAGCTTAGACAGGTTGAGGAATTGACATCGTTCCGTAGGCAGCTCAAGACCTGGCTCTTTCCTAGAGCATAATCCCCTGTCCTCCTTCCCTTCACTGTGTCGCTAGCGCCAGGATGCCCGTAGGGTTGCAGTGCGCTCTATAAATATATTATACATACATACATCGCATCGAGGCACCAAGTCTGTTGCATCGTTAGGGGACGCAGTAAGATACTGACGCTTCACCTCCTCTCTGGTAAGAAACAGATGCATCACTCCCCGTGCGCAGCAGTAAGGAACGGATGCATCACCTTCCCCGGAGCAAGGAACCGACACATCATCTCCCCTGAGTGTGAGGAACCAACGCATCACCTTCACTGCAACCCTTTTTGTTTGTGTGCGCGACGCATGCAAGGTACTTTGGGCCCGATTCACAGAACTAACTTAAGACAAAATCCTAAACTTACTACCATTTTGGTATTCACAGAAGGCACTTACTCATTTTGGTATTCACAGAAGGCACTTACTCATTTCGGTATTCACAGAAGTTAGGAGTCCTAACTTTAGGACTCCTAAATGCCTTCTGTGAATACCGAAAGTCTTAAAGTTTGTATTTTTCTCAGTTTAGGAGTAGTAAAGTTAGGAGAACCACGCAAAAAAGCCATGTAGAACTAGTGCAGTCACTCTACGACTTCACTGTCTCAAGATCCTTACACCTGCTCAGTCCAGGCACAAGGATTGATGCAGGACTTTTACAATGGGACTCGCCTATGTGTTCTGACGCATTGCTGTAGTTGCTGCAGTTTTACGACCAACTCCAGCAATACATCACATTTATGCCAATAGATGCATCAGAATTTATGACGCATCTCTTAATCCTTGCACCATAGAGCCCTGTAGTGTAAATACAGTGCATAAATGGTGTAAATATGGGCAAGCCCTTTGCGCTGCCGGTGCTTGAAAAATGCACTGCAGGCATGACATACATTTCCTAGCTCCATCGATTGTTTGGGGAAAAATCATAAAAATAAATGGAACAAGCATTTGCAATGCAATAGGTCTCACATTTATGAGAGTTTGAGTTACTGGCATTTTAAATGACAATGCCTTTTATTTATGTGTTGTTTTTAAAACAGAAAATAAAATGCTTTGTTGTTTTTAATGCCAATAGCTTAAACTCTCACAAATGAGAGACCTATTGCATTGCAAATGCATGCTATAAAAATAATAAAAAGCGTTAGGAGAGAGCGTGACAAAGCTATTTGAGAAAATAGTGCTCGGAGGCTGTAATTAAAGTCTACCGAGCAACAACACACGTAACAGGGAGTATCGCCATGGAAGGTTACAAAATTAGATTAGGCGGTACTAAGCCTTTTGAGCAATGAACAACCACAGTTTACAGTGAACAGTGACTGCATCCAATGAAAAATGTGGGAGGAGAGTGGGTGGAACTTGAAGTCCCTGCCTCAATACAGCATGCCTCGCAGACCAGCGCATGCACTGCCCAGGCTCTACCTAAACAAGCATTTGCCATGCAATAGGTCTCGCATTTACGAGCGTTTGAGCTATTGACATTGTATATGACAATGCCTTTATTTATGTGTTGTTTTAAAAACAGATAAATAAAAGGCATTGCCATTAACAATGCCACTAGCTTAAACTCTCGCAAATGCGAGACCCATTGCATTGTGTTTGAAGTTAGGATAGAGAGTGTCCTGCCTGCAAGAGCAGGCAAGACAAAGTTATTTCAGAAAATAGTGCTCGGCGGCTGTAATTAAAGCCTACTGGGCAACAACACACGTAACAGGGGGTGTCCTCGTGGGAGGTTACAAAATGAGATAAGGCGGTACTAAGGAGGGACTACTAAGCCTATTGACCAATGAGAAGCCACAGTTTACAATGGAAAATGACACAAGACAATGAAAAATAAGGGCGGAGAGTGGGCAGGGCTTTAAGGCCGAACTTGAATACAGCACGCCTCGCAAAGCAACGCATGCCCTGCCCAGGCTCGACCTAAAAAGCAGGGCCGCTACATGGCATCTCTCCTGTAGGCTATTTGCAGTAGGAATTCGACCAGTCTAACCTTTATCAGACTTGTTGAATACTTCCTCCCTTGTACGCATATGCAGCACAACAAGAAGTTTTAGGCGATGTGTAGGGATATGGAGGGAAGTTGGTTTAGACCACAGGGTGGCACTAACGTGGTACAGAACTCTATAAATGGAGCATGAAATACACCTTTATAATATGTATTTCTCCAACAAGGCAGTAGTGACTTCAAAACCACCTGAAGTGATGGAATAGTTTCCAAACCAGGACATTTAGCACGAAAACCTGATTTTTCTGGCACTAATTTATTTTCTTCCTCTACCTACAATTGTAAATGCTGTAGTAACATATTGGCAAGGTGTTTCACTATAGCATCTAAGAGCACTATTTGTCTGCGAAATCTCACTGGTAGATATGTGCCATAAAACAATCAATAATAATTCTGTTAATCTGAGCCTGAACCCTTTTTAGCTCTCGACTTGAGAAAACTTTAGGATTGGCAAAACCGAAAGGTCTGGCGTTGGCAAACTTGCCATGTGATTTACCCCACATTGCCCACTCCAGAGAGGCAGGGTAAAACGCCCACTGGACACCAGGAATAGATTTATGTTAAAAAACACAGAATAGCATGGAGCCTGCCTGTTCTGACATCTAGCCGCTTCCCCACCCTTAACGCCCAAACAGTCTTTCTGCCGGCAGATTGGGGATTTGCCCAAGTCTGATCCTAGGGGTAGGGGAGACAGATAGCATGCCAGATGCCAGAGTTAGCACAAATAAAAATAATGGAATGGGGGCTGGCCCATCCTACATTGGGCCACCCTAGGACCCTGAGAAGCAAGATAGCATTTCTACCTCTCTCGGGAGGGGGAATATAGGGCACGTTTAGCCCCAGTTTATCACCCTAGTGGGGCAGAAAGCCTAGTAGATATCAGGAAAAATATATATTTTTTAAATTACATGGGACTGGCACATCCTGGCATCAGGTAGGGCTCCATCCCATGACCAAAGTAGACTTTCTTTTGGGCAAAGTTTTGATGTATGGGCTGGCAGAATGGAATAAAGCCCATTTTCTAGCACCCCTGAGGGCACAAAAACTAGCTGGTGCCTGAGGTAGGACCCAATGCCAAGACAGATCTGTGCCCTTTACAATCCCTTATGTGGATACCAATCTCTGGTGCCTAGTTGACTTTCTGCTGTGTGGGGCAGGACGATTGGAGGTGAACCCTCCAGTCTGCCCACCTACGAGGGCAAAAGGACTGTCTGGTGCCTAGAGGTGGGGGATGTGACCAAGTACCAGATGGCAAGTGCTGCACACTATTCTGTTTCGCACATTTTTCCCCTGGTTGCTCGGTGGGCTTTCAGACCTCCCTAGAATGAGCAGTTTGGGAGTCAATGCCAAAAGCTGGATATCCAAGAGGTCAGAGAGCCCATAAGACAAGCAGGAGAAAATTAATGCAGAAAGATATGGGATGGACAGTTCTCTTCTGGCTTTGGGTGCCTCTGATGCAGCGTGGAACATCAAATTCCCCTTCGTCACAGACCAAATACCTCAACATCAATTCACTCATATACATTCATTGGTGGGGCCCATAACACCAATACATACACTCCGTTGGTCTGCTTCCCTAGGGAAAATAAGCTTCCAAACGCTGACATGAAAGGAATACCTTTACCATACCCTAAACACATTGACTTCAAACCTAAGATATCCCTCTCATAAGGAAATGGATCATTTAGTTGTTATCTATGATTTTAGTGACTAAACTCATCTATCTACACTTTACTTCTTTATCCTAACACTCTTCTTAAAATAATCGACACAACACATTTGTCAATTAATCAAGTATTCTTTATCTAAGAAATATTGCAAGAAACGTTAGAAATCATCATCAGCATTTCAGAGCATCATATTTACCTATTCTGGCTAAAGTCGTCCTCTAAGTCAGTCAGTCAAGGAATAATTTTATTCAGCAAAGTTAGGCCGCAATTCAGTCTCTCAAAGATTCAGGATAACAGCTGTCCAGCAGTGTCACCGTCCTCTCCGCCAGCATAACGTCAGGAAATCGAGTTCGTCAAAGAAGAGCAAGTTTTTTAGTTCAATTTCCTACCTACTTTTATAATGAAAATAATGTCAAAAAGTATCAAGATCGGGGTTTAGAAAGTCCTGATTGGTCGACTTGGGGTTAGGAGGTAAAGTTCTCAGGGTGTCCAAACGATGAACTCATCATACTTGCTGGTTCCGGTTTTTAAATCAAGCATTGTCTTTGGTATTGGCTAGGTTCCCGGAGCGTCCTTGAAGGGTACATGTTCTCCCGGGGTTAGGTCCAGGCCACTTCTGCTAGCGGTGACGCATGCGCACGTTACCCAGAACATCGTGTTGTCAGGGCAGTCACGTTTAACATCTCATTCAGCCATCTTGTTTAGGCCGAAATGTTCAACTTAAGCAAAAGAAACACAAACACGTAATTAAAACATAGAAATGGCTAATAAAATGTTATCCCCTTGCTAATACCCATATGTGTGTGTATTTATCTAGCAGAAGCAACACTCAGAACGGTTTATACTCACTGAATAAAGCACCAATCACAAATACATCACCAAAACGACATATAACATGCAATATTCTAGTTTTCTATATTAATATGCGTACTCAAGTTAGTTTACAATTAATATAGCCATGCAAGGTGCAATTCCCACGTGTAATTATTTTGTTAATATAATTGGTGAGTTATCACTTCAAACGGATTAAAAATATTACAATGAATTGATTATTCGAATTAATATAAATATGCAGAATGGGGGGGTAAACAAAATTTTGTACTACCCGCTCCAGCAATCCCCCCTTTGGTGATTATATCACCACACTAATTAAAAATTTTGTATCCCTTTTACGGAAATTTGAATTGATTTCTTGTTTCGTTCATATTTCAGTTTCCCCTGTTTCTTCTCTTTTTGCTGTTTTATACATGCTATCCTTTAACTCTTCTATTTCTATTTCTTTGAATTCTCTTTCTTGTTTCTTATCCCTTCTCCTTAAGTTTTCTCTTTTTATTCTTTTCTGATGTTTATTCTTTCTACAACAAATACAACCTAGTCTAATTATTAATACTAAAGTAATCACACATGTTAATGGAAATAATATCTTACCAATAAATGTACTACCTAATTTTACTACAAAGTCTTTAATAGCTGATATTTTCTTACCAATCTTCTCCCAGGCACCTTCAACCTCCAGTGGTACAATTTCGTCATGCAATTCTGTAATATTTTTAATATAAATTTTCAAATCTCTACTTTCGTCAGGAATGTAAGTACAACAATGTTGAACTTTCAGCATTCCACAGACTCCACCCTCTTTTGCCAATAATATATCAAGGGCAAGTCGATTTTGCATTACCATAGCACGCATGGCAACCATTTCAGTATTCACCAATAAGAATCCTCCAGCGGTGCTTGCTGACAAGTGATCCACTACTGTTGAAAGTTTTCTAATTTTGTTTGCATTCAGAGATATTCCCACTGCAGGTATCAGTGCTCCAAAAATGTCACCCACAATTTCAGTCCAAGATTCTCTCTTGCTACGTGCTAAATAACTACCTAAACAATGTACACCATCTTCTCCTCTATCCATGTGAAAAATCTTTGGAAAAACCAGGCCAACTTGGTCTGGCAAACGATAATATGCCCTGTTCCCACAAACGAAATACAGTCCTTTAAATCCCCACCCTCCCATGATTTGGTACGTATCATGGCACTCACTATTCCCTAGAAAATAATTGTCATACGCCATCTGATTCCTTCTTATACACAATGTCCCTTTCAGAGGCCAATCTAAAGCCATAGTTGGACTCGTTTCCCCTCTCAAGTGCTTCTCCGTTTCTACATCCCAAACTGTTTTCTCCACTTTCCCTTCTGAAGCCTTTCTTTGATTTTCAATCGTCTTTCTTCAACCATATCTAAAAATGTCTTCTCTTCTTTCTTTAAACTGCAAGTCAAGTTATTTCTAAATAAATATTCTAAAGTTAGTTCATTTGTCTCTAAGAAAAATTCAGCTAATACCTTTGCATGTTTTACCTTGTTTAGTTTGTTAATTGCTGGTACTTGTGAAAATATAGTATCTACATCTGAAAAATAATACTCTAATTTACCTGTTTGATAAAATAAACTAGCTATTACACTACATGTTATTCCATATGTTACAGGAAGGTGATGATAAGTCACTCCTTCAGATACAGATGCAGGTAATTGCATACATACGTAGCAAACCCTTACGTCCATTGTTTTTACATATTCATACAACAACTTTGAAAACACATTGTTAGAAAAATCTGTTATTGACCTGCCTTTATGTAAATAGTTTTTATCTATTCTAGTTGGAACTACATTTTGAACTTTCCCTATATTAGCTATGTTATCACTATGTCCTTCTAATGTATCTACAGTAATTTTAAATGAAATTAGTAGAGCAAGAATACTCCAAAGAGGCATTAATAATCCTGTACAACAACAACACATTTTGCACCATCTTCTAAGGAAGGTACATCTACTTTTGCTACTTTCTATATTTGCCATATTCTAAATGAGCCGTGTCTTTTGACTTAGCCTCTTCTACTTCACAACTAGTTTCTAACCCAAGTCTTCTAAGCATCTACGTGGTTCTAACAGTTTTTGTCTTTTTCAGTATTTTATTGTTTTTCCATCAGTAACTTTCTTGTCTCATTCAGTTTGGCATCTCATCATCTTTCACTTTCCTTTCGTTTTCAGCATACAGGTTGTCCTGAACATCCGCTTCTTCTCCAATATCGGACAAGATAACTCTCAGGATTTCCGATTCTTCGTCTGCCTCAACTACTTCTGGTACAACCACCTCTGGATTTCCTTGGCTATCCGCCTCTTCCTTCACTTCAGGCAGGGCCACATATGTCCATTCCGGTGATTTATACTTCTGGTTAGGTTTTCTTGTTCATTTGTTTTCTTTGACTACTGTCTGTTCTCCTTCTTTCGATTTTTCCTGACTCTTTATTTCATTCACCTGTTCAGCTCTTGGCGAATTTACACGTGTCAGTCGATATCTCACTCTCTTTATTTTGTTTGGCCACACCTCGTCTTTTGCCGTTCTTTTCAGTTTACTCCCTTTATCATTCTTTTCAGTTCTCAAAGCTCTCTTTCTCAGAACTCGGCCTTCTGGTATTTCATCTTCGCTTTCCTCAGACACTGTTTCAACTTGCTTTTTACCTTCAACGAGTTCTTTTTCCACCTCTTTTGTTTTCCCTACTTCTGTCCCTCCTCGAATCTCCGTTACGCAATCTTCCTGCTGACTACTTGTCCCTGCTTCTAACTGGATGTTGGAGTTCCCTACACCTCCTCGGGGGTCTTCCGCGATAATCTTTCCCTCTCTCTCTGTATCTGGCACCTGTACATCTAAAGGTGTTGTCTCAGGTGGAATTTCTCTCAATCTTTCATCTGGCACTTCCTTCTCACGGATTTCTTTTATTGTCTCTCCACTGTCCTTTTCTTTGTTCTTCCTTTGTTCTTTCTTAGACGAATATGCTCTTTGTTCTGTCTCTGATGTAGTGAAGACTGCTATTTATATACGTACAATGCTAAGTTAGCACAACCGCGTTAGATGTTAGAAAGCCATCTTGCCACTTTTGCTGCTTTTGCACACGACACTGTAGTTACATATTATTAATTGAGAAATGCTTGCTCGCCTTTGCTTCACATGAGAACTGTCTGTTGTTCACATCCCCAACAGTGAGCAGCGACCTTGGTCTGAACATTGTGTAAAGAAACAGTCTGGGTCGCTAGACGGTGCATGTTGTTGGGTTCAGGTTGATCGGCCCACTATGTAGCCATAACACGCACGCAGCTGCAAATACCTGAAAGTCGAGTCCTTTTAATATTGCAGGCTGCATGCTTTAGACACATTCGGAAGAAGAGCTTTCCCAGGAGCAGAGTCTAGCTGATCCTGTGATGTGATTCCACTAAGCTGATCTTTACGGTATGGGGTTCCCCATTCAAGCCTAGAGACCTTTTATTAGTAATAATAATAATATTAGTTTACTAGCGAAAGGAAGGTGGCTGTCATCCACTGTCATTTTATTATGATTACTCCTTTCATTTTCTATGGTATTGTAACTATGCTGATGGTTTTGATCTTAATCATTTGTCTGCTTATGTTAGCCAAAGTACTGCATCTTAGGACACGAGGTTTATAAAATAAACTCTTTAAACTTTACCGTGTCTCTGTTTATTCTGTTGTGGACTGATATGAGAATAATTACGAACAGGTATTTCTGATTCCCACCATTCCTGAGAATACCCTAAGTCGCTTGTTCTGGGTTGTCTATACATTGGGACCGCCGAGATATAAGCAGAATCCCTGCAACATGGCGCACCTAACGTTTGGTCGATTGATTTGAAACGCCTTAGTAGTGCTTATATTAGTCCACAACGCCCTCACTCTTGTTTCCGGTTAACGGGAGTGACGGGTTTAACCTACCTGTGTTTCGACTAATAGGTTCTTTCAAGCTTGATCATTAAAAAGGTTTTTTTCTGAACCCCAGTGCTACTGTTGATATCGTTGATACTCTTTAGTGTGTCCTTATGGCGGTTGATATAGCCGCACATAGTCGTGCACCTCTGCACCGTCATTTGACGACGTATGGGGTGCCGGATGATGGGATGGCTGTTATTTTTGTGGTGAGCGCTGATGCGTCTTACCGATATGAGTTGTTTTACTCTTGGGTGACTTTTCCGGCGGTGAATGTGGACGATGATACGTTTCATTCCTATACTCCCACGCAGCTACCTGCGATCTATACGCCGTATAGGACACAAGAAATTCCTATTTCTGCCTGGCAGCATACCATTTGGTTTAATGGCGCCCTTCCCCATGCGGTTGCTCCGGCTAGAATGGGCCCGTTGTTGATTGCAGGGGCCACATGGCCGTTGCTGGCCGGATTTACGCTTCATCCCCGTTATCTCACGGTGGCGGTGGCTGAGTTGCGGGTACTACACACAGCCCTGATTACAGTTCATAGGGCTTTAGTGCAGTACGTGTCACGCAACGTGCAGGTGGGGGCACCTGCTGTTGCGGGACAACCGACGGACCACCACGCGGTGGTTATTAGTCCTGTTATGGTTAATTCGGTAATGGGCAAGCACCCCCAAAATAAGGATGATTTACCTTATTGGCTTGCTGAGAAATTTGACCAACTGGAGGCGGTTTTTCCGCATACCTCTCCTGTGGAGAAACACAGGGTTCTCACCATTAGTTTGCCGAAAGACTTGGTCCCAGATATGGCCGATTGTGCAAACTGGGGCAAGGTCTTTGCCGCGACCTACTCGAAGTGCTTCGGCACTCCGTCCATGTCTGTACTGCCCTCCATCATTAAACGTGTTCAAGAGAATCACGGGGCGGAGGCTGCTGTTGAGTTGGGAATGAGGCTTGTCGGGGTGTTCGATGTGGTTGCTTCCATGGTAATGGGCAACCTCAAAGGCGATGCCATGCAGTTCCAAGTAGCTAATATGCTGGACTGCGTGGACGAACTCGACAGGCCTAAGGAGTTCGCTAAAATAATTGCTGAAGCCTATCGGACCATAGGCCGCAGTGCCTTAGGTGTTAAACCAACTGTGATAATTCCTGATATAGTACAGCAAACTAAGGTGAGCCCGTCTAGTAAAGACGAATGCCCTAATTTTCCTAAACAAAATTGGCGAGCAAAGAAACAGGGGAAGCAGCAACAGAAACAGGGGTCTCGTCCTGCCTCACCCATACAGTCGTCTAGTGAACGCACATATGATCTGCACGATCGATCTAGAATTAAGTCACCTGATAGGTTTCAGGTTTCTGAACAACGTTCTCCTCGTTCTTCACAGGAAACATCGGCTTCACAATCCGGTGGCGGAGACCGTGGGAAAGGACGGGGTGCCCTAAGTCGTGAGCAACCCCGTCAGACTGACGGCAAAGGCAAGCAGGACGAGTCTGCGCATCAATGACCCCCGTTTCAGAAGAAGAAAGTTGCTGCGCTAACAGCGAGGTATGCCACAGATAATGCGGACGCAGCTTCAGAACCTGACATGGGCACTAACGCTGCTCGACAGCGTGGCGAAAGTTACAGTAGTGCGACAAGCACTGCGTCCATATCTGGTGGCGACAGCAACTGATACATTCATAACTGTAGAAACTGCTGACACTAGAGTGGCTCCCCCTGACAGACTGTATAATATAGTCCTCTTAATTGAAGGTGACATACAACGCACGATTCAAGGGATTTTTTGGGATAATCTAACCTCTTCGTATGATATTCTATTGGCAGAGGCTGATTGGCCCCCGGCTTTCATTTTAGATGCTCCTAGAGGGGAGGAGATGATCCTCCCGTCCTTTGCGCACACAGTGCCAAAGGACCAAGCTAAGAAGTTCGCCGAGGAGTGGGCTCTGGTGCTAGCACCGGCTTTGTATCGTAATCAGGTAGGCTGGGATAAATTGTCCCCCAGCCATGAGATTCCGTTGCGGTCCACGCCCCAGCCACAACCCCAATATCCCATGAGTCGCGAAGCGAGACCTCACGTCGCGGCTATCCTTGAACAATTGGAATATCAAGGTGTAATTGAAACATGTGTGTCACCAATGAATAATCCTTTATTCACTGTGACGTACCGCCTGGTTTTGGATTACTGGCATTTAAACTCTCATTGCCGGACATGTGCAGTACAGAATACCCACAGTTAGGCTCTCGTCGATAGTCTCGTGAGAAAACGGTTTAAAACCACACTTGACATTTCCAACGGCTTTTACAGCCATAACCTGTCCTCTCTAAGTAGTGAATGGACAGCATTCACCTCGGGCGGCAAACAAAAACTTTTCAAAAGGTTACCAATGGGCTATAAGAACAGCCCTGGTGTCTTTGCCGCTCGTGTAGTCTCTCTGTTAGAGAGCATAGACCCTGATGCATACTCGTATGTGAATGATATTTATCTCACAGATGACGAGTTGTGGCCGCATCTGTGTTGCGTTGATCGCATTATTGTTTTGTTTGCAGACTTCGGTTACAAATTCAACTTTGCGAAGTCTCACATTGCGGAATATACAGTGTTGCTTTTGGGATACGAACTCAACAATGAAGGTCGAGGATTGGCTCCGCACTTCCTTGAGAAATGCGCATGCCTACGTGCTCCTACGACACTGAAGAAATTACAATCTCTGCTGGGCTTTCTGAATTTCGGTCGAACGTACATTCCTGATTATGCCCAGCGTATCAAGTCGCTTTATGCCTTGGTACAACCTACTTTTTCCAAATCATGCTGGCTGCCGGAGCATTCAGCTATATTGCAATCTTTGCAAGCTGACCTTCTTGCTTCAAAATACTTACTGACGCGTGATAACCACACTAACCTGGTCATAAGAATTGTGCCAGGCGCAGTGGGTTTCACGTACTTAGCGTTCAATGAGGGTGACACCATCCCCATTGCCTACAAATCACACCTGTACACTTCGGCTGAACTGCGATTTTCCACTGTCGAGAAAGTTCTGACGGCAGTGCAGATGGCGATTCTGAAAGAACGAGCGCTATCGCAAGGAAAACGCATGTTGGTGGTAACACCATATCCTGCCCTTGAGGCAGTGACGAAAGCAAGTGTACCAAATTCTAAAGCTTTGCATCCACGGTGGATACAATGGGCCACTTCCTTGACATCGCCCAACGTCACATATATCTTTGACGCGGCTCTACAGACTCAGGAGTTCTTACAGTATGAATTCGTTCATCCAGCTCCTCTGTCCTTGCGCCCATTCGAGGATTACTATTGTGTCACTTACACTGACGGTTCTGCGCAACCGGCTAATGGATCGAAGCATGCCTATTCAGCAGCCTGCGCAATTGTGGTCGGTACTTTCGTGAATGGTGAATTCCAATCCGATGTCGTGCATATGCAGTCATTGGGTGATTGTACCGCACAGTTGGCGGAGCTTCGTGCTCTGGTGCTTGCACTGGAGTTTGCTGATCCTCGAGTCACTACACTTATAGTGAGTGACTCATTCTATTGTGTTCAATCTTACAACGACAATCTACATTTTTGGTCTCAAAATGACTACCGTGATTCCAAAGGTGTGCAAAAGGGGGTGGTGATGGACGGAGCATCAGAACTAATCAAATACTCACACCCAGTCAACAGATCTGGGTTTAATCCATCACCGTTCTTTAGCCCACTCTGCCACCCCAGTTCAGATATGGCCATATGCAAATCAGTCTGACCCTGTGCCTCATGGGAACAGTCCAGCCCGAACTGCCAAGCCATGCCTTCCCTGGACCGGAAACAAGCTTCCGCCAGGCTTGCTTGAATCCAGTGGCAAAGTGAGCAAGGGACTCACGTCTGAGCATACCCTGCCAACTTATGGCGAACAAAGGGGTCCCGTGCTCTCCATGCCACTGGAATCAAGCTATCCTGGCTGAAGAGGGGTGAAACCCCAAAACCGGTCCGAGGATGCTTGTTTCCAGTCCAGGGAGGACCTGGCTTGGCAGTTCGGGCTGGACTGTTCCCATGAGGCACAGGATCAGGACTGATTTGCATATGGCTGGGTTCAAACTGGAATGGCATGGTGAGCAAAAAAACGATGGATTTAGGCCCAGATCTCTGTACTGGGGTGAATGTATGACATTGTTCTGCATTCTGTCCATCAATTGTTGTTTTTGCATTTGTCACCCCGAGTGGGACGGGTATGCTCAGACGTGAGTCCCGTGCTCTCCATGCCACTGGAATCAAGCTATCCTGGCTGAAGAGGGGCGAAACCCCGAAACCGTTCCTAGGATGCTTGTTTCCAGTCCATGGAGGACCTGGCTTGGCAGTTCGGGCTGGACTGTTCCCATGAGGCACAGGGTCAACACTGATTTGCATATGGCTGGGTTCAAACTGGAATGACATGGTGAGCAAAAAAACGATGGATTTAGGCCCAGATCTCTGTACTGGGGTGAATGTATGACATTGTTCTGCATTCTGTCCATTAATTGTTGTTTGTGATTCCAAAGGTAGCAGAATTAAGCATAAAACGCTTTGGGCTCGAGTGGCAGAACTTAAAGAACATCTGCCTCTCGTGAATATTATTCACACTCTTGGTCGCCAACGAGTTGGTGTCCATGCTGTCGGCAACAGCCTAGCTGACGAGGCAGCAAAAACAGCAGTGGCGACATACTTAGTAGCAGCAGTTACAAGATCACAAAGTAAGATCGATGGATGACATCTTGGCAGGTATTGCTGCTACAGAGAAGGGAACAAAATATCTGAGAGGTTTCCCTTCTCGTTACCATTATCGCTTAAGTCCTGCTAACGTCCCGTTAGTGAGGATTAACGACGTTGGTGACAGATTGATTCCCAACGCGGACTGCAGACCATCTTTGATATTAGCAGCTCACGAGGGCATGGCGTCTGCTCATGCCGGCGTTGCAGCTACTGTATCTCTGTTACATCAACGTTACTGGTGGTGCGGTTTATATAAACAAGCTCGCGCTTATGTTCTTAATTGTGACATTTGCCAGTAGATAAAACCTTCAACTGTGGCGCGCCCACCACAAACTCAGATGTACATATCTAATAAACCACTGGGTTGTGTTTATTTAGATCATTGCGGTCCATTCACCTCTGATACTGCGTACAAATACATCTTGGTTGCAGTGGATTCGTGCACACGTTTTCTGTGGGTGTGGCCACAAAGGAGTTCTGATGCCCGTACTGTCATCAAGGATTTGCGTGTCTTTGTTGGAAGTTTTGCATGTGGTACCTTTCATTCTGATCAGGGCCCTGCGTTCGCCTCTAAGGCGTACAAAGAAGCCATGAGAAATTTGGGGGTCCAAGTCAAATTTTCGTCTCCATACCGACCTGAGGGTAATAGTGTGGTGGAGCGAATGAACCGTGACTTAAAGCAATCTTGGACAGCCAGGATTTTAGGTACTGGCCGGAACTGGCTAGCCCCCTTGTATGACGTACAACGTGCACTTAATAATCTCCCTAGAAGGTCTCTGGTTGGGCGGACCCCCTACATAATGCTCTTTGGCATACGAATGTTTGTCCCGGACCTTGATGGTCTAGACATGGCGGCGTCGGCCGCACCCTTTGACGTAGATGATCACTGTGCTGTATTGCAGAATCTACAAGAAGCCAGAGACAGTCTAGCGAAGGAACACGTGCCCTCCACATCTGATGCTGCGCTTCAGATTCCGGTAGTCGGCTGGCTACCTCGAGTTGGTGATCTGGTCCGTGAGAAGGTGGAGAACAAGAAGGAGTTTGGCCCCTCTTATCGTGCACCAGTTCCGGTGCTTGGGGTACAGGGTACATGTACAGTCATTTTACCTCCACTTCCTGGTCGCAAGGATAACAGGTACATCTCTATTGACAATATCAAGCTACAGCGAGTGGCCGATTCTTCTTAGTATGACTCCAGAGGTTTCTTGCCCTTGAAGAACCGAGGCCTTATGGGTCTGGTGGCGCAGGGTACGCCTTAATCTCCTGAGTTCACCTGCTTTGTCGAACAGAGACACGGGACACTCCGTTAGGTGTAGAAGGTTTGGTTTATTAGCTGCAGCTAAGTACAGTTGTCCCAGAAGTACACTCAGTATGTTCTTAGGAGACTGCCACTTTACTTCGTGGCGCACAATCTTTTATAACACGCATATTCACAAAGAACACTCCCAATGCATACAGGGTTGACCAATGAGAAGAATGTGAAAACAAGATATTAAGTAACTCAAATAAGCCTCCCTTCCAACTGTGTTTGTCACCCTTCCCCACAAGTTAATCAGTGGTAGTGTTTATAAGTCGACTTGCAGGTGACAGGACACATTTGTATGCCCCGCAGGACAGTTGCGAAATGAGAGAATACGAGTAAAGAATAGCGAAGGCCAGAGGATAAGATAAAGTCAGGAAAGAATGGTGCGAACCAACCGATAGTCGAGACAGGGATCAGTCAAACCAGACGAGGATTAGTGGAGTCGGCCAGACCCTGACACCAGCTATAAACAGAGGCAGGAGGTTATTTGACACGTTGCAGTAGGATGAGGGAAAACAACACCTCGTTCACCGTGCTGCCTGAGTGAGGGCAACACAAAATGGCGGAAAGACACAAAATGGTGGCTAAATACGAAAACTGAATTACCTCACCCTGCGATGCTGAGAAATTCTGTTGTGGCCCCAGCTTCTACCACCTTGCCTGATGTTGCTGTCGAGATGCATAGCTTGCGTCCTGAAAGGGATCCCGGTGCCAGTTATAACACCGTCTTTTACGCTGCTTGCTAACCGTAGTTATTTGCTATTAAATAATGAAGCTTGCTGTGGGATGTTAGTGGGAATTCCCTACATAGTGACTGTATCACAGAGAGTAGTCTGCTGTAATAACGTCCTTTTCCCACCCCGCATGGACGGCTCGATGTATCCATTTGGCCTTCCATTCCAACCTTGAAAGCAGAGTTCAACAAGATGAGCAGAATAAGGGCTCTATTGTCTCAAAAAGAAGTCGCGTTGACTTCATCCCGGGAAACATTTGTCCTTCACGTAGCAAACACGCGCACAGAGGTGCAAGCGCTTTTCAATACTGATCTCCCACTTCATTTTGGGGCCCTGATTCAGACTATCTTTAATGCCTCGTCAACAAGAGGCCTGGCACATTTTTTTAAAATTGTGGGCTCCGGCCTCGTGACCTCCTTTTAAACTATTTTTGATGTGATCCCGGCATTTTTTCATGCTATTTTTTCCAGCGTCTTCGGAGGTCTCCCTTTGATTCTCGCCCTCGTAGCTGGTGTGCTTTTGTTGATCTGCGTACTACGCTATGGATGCACAACTTGCGTCACACGACAGACTGTCCCGGCTGCTCCATCTTCGTAACTGGATGCTTGAATACTATGGAACTTTACCACTGGCAACTCTAAGCATAGCCTATGGATTGTCCTTCCGGTTTCCATACTTTACTTGCGTGCAGCCTGTCTTTCATTGCCTAGAGTGTCCGTTCCAATGGGCTCTGGATTTGTGCTTGTCGAACTCGGTGTCTCCTGCCCCGGATTATGATCGGCTAATGAGCCCCTTAGTGGGTCATGAGTTGGACTGTTCTGGTGTCAGGATTATGGCCTGTGGAGCAGCACATGGAGTCCTAGAGAATTGGGACATCGGAACGGCTGCAGCTGAATTCTTAGCGAGAAGTTATCTTGAAGAACACGCCAGTTGTCCTCTGATGGTACTAGAGGCTCCGGTTGTCGAGGAACATGTGTGTTCCTTCCCCTTGCTGAATTGGATGGCAGGTAATTTTGCAGAACGTTCCAATGATTTCCTCTTGGAAGCTGTTGCAACTTATTGTGCTTATACCTTGATGGATTAACTTGGAGGTCATCCAGAATTCCTGTGGAATGCCTTTTTGTTTTTTTTTCTCTCCCCCTTCATTTCGTTGAACTTCCATCGATGATATTTTTTTCCCCTTTAAATGTTTTTTTTTTCTCCCTATTTTCTCCTTCGAACTTTTCATTTACCTTATATGGACTCACAATTTATGCCCTTTGTTCCGTTATATCGAACTTGAACTCTGCGTTCTTGAAATTGCGCCCCTACTGGTTAGTGTTCTGATCAAGGGGGGGTGTAGTGAAGACTGCTATTTATATACGTACAATGCTAAGTTAGAACAGCGCTGTTAGATGTTAGAAAGCCATCTTGCCACTTTTGCTGCTTTTGCACACGACACTGTAGCTTCACATGAGAACTGTCTGTTGTTCACATCCCTAACAGTGAGCAGCGACCTTGGTCTGAAAATTGTGTAAAGAAACAGTCTGGGTCGCTAGACGGTGCATGTTGTTGGGTTCAGGTTGATCGGCCCACTATTTAGCCATAACACGCACGCAGCTGCAAATACCTGAAAGTCGAGTCCTTTTAATATTGCAGTCTGCATGCTTTAGACACATTCAGAAGAAGAGCTTTCCCAGGAGCAGAGTCTAGCTGATCCTGTGATGTGATTCCACTAAGCTGATCTTTACGGTATGGGGTTCCCCATTCAAGCCTAGAGACCTTTTATTAGTAATAATAATAATATTAGTTTACTAGCGAAAGGAAGGTGGCTGTCATCCACTGTCATTTTATTATGATTACTCCTTTCATTTTCTATGGTATTGTAACTATGCTGATGGTTTTGATCTTAAGCATTTGTCTGCTTATGTTAGCCAAAGTACTGTATCTTAGGACACGAGGTTTATAAAATAAACTCTTTAAACTTTACCGTGTCGCTGTTTATTCTGTTGTGGACTGATATGAGAATAATTACGAACAGGTATTTCTGATTACCACCATTCCTGAGAATACCCTAAGTCGCTTGTTCTGGGTTGTCTATACATTGGGACCACCGAGATAAAACTCGGATAACGAATGGGACACTGATGCTGGTCGGATAAGGGGTTCTGGGTTCTGAGGTGAGTTTTTGGTACACCACAATTCACTGAGGTCCTGGTTTCCTGTGCATAGTTCTGTGCATAAGCAGAATCCCTGCAACACTGAGTCTGAACTGGATTCAGAAATCTGTAACCTTTTCCTCAGGGAGTTACTTCTGGGGACCAAAGTTAACCTTGTCTCTGTCTCCCCCTTTCAGAGTTTTCTCTTTCTTTATCTTTTGGCTCTCCGTCATCTGACTCAGTACTGGATTCTGATTCATTAAAATACTCCTTTTCTTTACAATCAACTGGATTTGGAATTCTCAAAGTATGACTTGCATGGATCCAGTTCTTCAATCCAGCATACTTCACAGCTGTTGTTGTAGTCAAGATGACTTGCCTTGGTTTTCCCCACCTGGGAACCAAACAGTTTCTTCTTCTGTGTACTTTTATCCTTACCCAGTCCCCTGGGCTCAGATCATGAGCTGGCTTCTTTTCAAGGGTGGTGGCATCCGCTCCAACCTGATGAAACACAAAATGAACTGCGTCAGCCAGGCCTTTACAGTATTCCAACACCATGTCATCAGTTATTGTCATCGGCTTGTTGACTGGTATAAATACATGTCTCATTGCGCGTCCCATGAGGATTACATGTGGACTCAACCCTGTAGTTCTGTCTGGTATTGATCTAATAGTCATGAGTACTAGAGGCAAGACATCACATCGGGCCATTTCATACCTGTGGCTAAACACATTTTCCCTATTCTGTTTTTGTTAGTACCATTCATTTTTTCTACTACACCAGAAGCCTCTGGTCGGTAGGCACAATGCAATTTTTGTCGTACATTAAATGCTTCACAAATCAGTTTTATGATCTCATTATGAAAATGTCCTCCTCTGTCTGATTCAATTGTTATTGGGAACCCAAACCTAGGTATAAATTCCCTCAACAATAATTTTGCCACTGTCATTCCATCATTTCTTCTTGTTGGGAACGCCTCTACCCACCTAGAGACTAGGCATACCATTACCAAAACATACCTCAACCTGTTACAAGGAGGCATCTCAATGAAATCTGCTTGCATTCTGGTGAAAGGCCCTCCCTCTCGACCTATTGTTCCTAGACTCACCACTGTCTTGCTTCCTGGATTGAATTGCTGGCAAATTAAACATCTTTGACAAATACTTTCTGCTACAAGCCTGAACTTGGCATTATACCAAGTTTGTTTAAAGGACCTAATCATGGCGTCTCTCCCTATATGTCCCTGTCCATGATACATCCGTGCCATGGCAGACATCATGCTATCAGGCATAACTGGTCTTCCATCTCGATAGACCCACACATGATCTTTCTCTCTTGGTGCACATCCTGCTTTTACCCACTGTTTTATTTCTTCCTCTCCTGCTTCTTCCTGCAATTGTCTTACCTCTTCCCATGTTCCCACAGTGTTAGTAAACATTGGGAAACAAGAAATCAACTCCTTTTCCTTTGCCCGATTGATTAAATTCTGATTTCGTGCACAATATTGCACCATGTCATTGGCGAATTTATTTCCAGTGGCAATGTAATCGCCACTGCGACTATGAGCAGCACATTTTACCACAGCCAATTGCCTAGGCAGCTGTATTGCCTCAAGCAACTTTCCAACCACTTCAGCATTCTTAATGGGAGTTCCACTTGAGGTTAGGAAACTTCTTTGCAGCCAAATTTGGCCAAAATCATGGACCACCCCGTAGCCATACTGGCTATCAGTTATCACAGTCACTCTCACACGTTTCCCAATCTTACATGCTCTGGTCAGGGCAACAAGTTCAGCTACTTGGGCCGACCTTACTCCTTTCAAATAGGATGCTTCCATCACTGCTGCAACTGTACATACCGCATATGCTGCACTCAGCACTCCTTCATCTGTTCTCAAACAAGATCCATCAACAAACATAACATAATCACTTTCTGGCAAGGGTTCATCTTTTATGTCAGGTCTTGGTTTTGTACAGAAATCAAATACATCCAAACAATCATGATCTGCTTAATCTCTTACCTCCACATGCTCTGCATCTGGCAACAATGTTGAAGGTTTCACATTCACACATCTCACAAGACTCACATTTGTTGCACCTAAAATGACCTTTTCATACTTAGTCAGTCGGCTGTGCGTCATATACTGAGTACGACTCCTTGTTAAAAGAATCGCCACATCATGAGGTACAAACACTTTCACAGGATATCCCATCACATTTCCCTCACTCTGTTCCAAACTTCGACATGTAGCAGCTACTTCTTTCAGACACCCAGGAAGGGCTACAGCTACTGGGTCCAACATGGATGAAAAATATGCAATTGGTTTCCTCAGTTTTCCATGCTTCTGTACTAGAACAGAGAGTGCACATCCATTTCTCTCACTGCAATACAACTCGAACTCCTTAATGCAGGCGCTTCACACAATCCTTCTCTCAATTTCTTGAATGCTGCCAACTCCTCTTTGTTCAAATCAATCGAAAAATTTCCTATCCACTGACGACAATATCCAACCATTCCCAGAAACATTCTCACTTCTCTTTGGGTCATTGGTGGACTCATTCTTTTGATAATCCTGATTCTGTCTTTGGTTATTTTGCTGTGTCCTTTCTCAATGCTGTGTCCCAAATATTGGACTTCTTTCTTACAAAATTGTAATTTCGATGGTGACACTTTTAATCCTCCATCTGCCAAATGATTCAGCAAGGCTACCGTGTCTACCTCACAAGCTTCATGAGTCTTCGATGCCACAAGTAGGTCATCGATATACTGGACTAGTACTGAATTTTCAGGCATTTCTAGACTCTCCAAAGACCTTCTCAATAGCTGATTAAATATTGAGGGGCTTTCTGTATACCCCTGTGGAATTCGGCACCACGCCAAAATACGCTCGCCGAAACGAAATGCAAAAATTTGCTGACTGTCATGGTGCAATGGGATGGAAAAGAAAGCATGGCACAAATCAATCACTGTGTACCATTCTGCATCATGGGGGATCTGATATAAAATCACAGATGGATTCGGTACAATGGGACAACATGGTACAACAATTTTGTTTATCTTTCTCAGATCTTGCACTATCCTGAACTTCCCACTAAGCTTTTTCAGTCCCATTATTGGTGAATTATATGGGCTACTCATTCTTTCTCTCAAAATTCCTTGTTTTATCATTTTCTCAATCACAGGAGTAACTCCTTCAATTATTTCAGGTGTTAATTTATATTGTGGGACATTTGGGTAACATACTCCTTCTTTTACAGTTATTTTTACTGGATCTACATTCCTCATCAATCCTACGTCTTCTCCTGTAAAGTCCCAAACTTCTGCTTTTACTGATTGTTTTAATTCTTTTGGTAATTCGTCAGGGTTAAATACAGCATAGGTTCCTGTAACTTCTTTCTCTCTGTTTGCCATTGTCATTTTATACAATACATCATCATCTGGTGTTTCAAAGGCTATTCCATCTGGAGTACAAAATATAGTGCAATTCATCTTTCACAATAAACCTCTACCTAACAAGTTCACAGGACTGGTGTCGCACACTACGAATCTGTGCATTTAAAAAAAAATCCCTATACTAACTTTCACCGGTTCTGTAAGGTAAGTTTTAATCTGTCTGTTAGACACACCAACTACTTGGATCGTTTCATCCGAGAGAGGAAGATTCTTGACATCAGCTGATCTAACAGTTGATCGAGTAGCACCAGTATCAACTAGGAAAGTAATATTTTCATTATTAACTTTTCCATCTACAAATGGGCCTGTCTGGTCTACCTCTAGAGTTGCGCCAAGTACCCACTCTTCTTCCTCCCTTCAGCACCGTCAATAACCCTCTTCTGAATCGCTTTCATCGCGTTGCAGCCAATACTGCGAAGCAGCGCTAGCGCATTGCGGCTTATTTACCTGTTCTTCGTTGTAGAATCCATTCTCCTTACTATACTTCTGGCATTTTTTGTTCTGTGGAAAAGGTGGTTTTGGCACCTGATTCTGTTGTGTTACACCCTGCTGTTGTAATTGCTGTTGACCACTCACCTCATTCTGCACCTGTGGATTCAAGGATGAATTTTCATCGTTAGTACTTGGTGGATTCTTACACTCAGATTTCCAATGCCCTATCCTACCCCAATTATGACACGGAAATTTCTTCTTAGCTTCCTCAATATTCCCTTTATTTTTCCCAGGATTAAATCTTTGTTTTGACCCAGCTTGTTCTGCTAATTGTGCTTCCTGTCTCTCTGCTACTTTTACTTGTGCCCACATAGCCTTCTCTTTTAGTTTTCGCTGTTTTGCTTCAATTTCATCACTGAAATATTTAGCATGCCTCAATACTTCGTCTATTTTCTTATTTTGCCAATCTACCGTATGCTGTTTTATCATTTCACTGATTTCTGGATGAAGACCATATACTAATCTGTATACAACATGACTCAAATCCTTGTCACTCAAATTTTCATCTCCACTGAATTGTTTAAAGGCTAAAATTAACCTCTCATAATAGGCATGTACGGATTCTTTGCTTTCCTGATGTGTCCTGTCAATTTTCACCCAATCTGTCTCTTTATGGGGTACCTTGTTCTTCAAGAATGCCATAACCTGTTCATATTTCTTCATTACCTCGGGGTCTGGAGCTCCTGTCTTTGGATCCCTTGGGTATTCCTGTGTCGGCCAATCTATTACTATTTTGCATTCTGTCCATAGATCTTCTGGTACTATTATGTCAAACAAGCTATTCAGATCAATCCACAATACTTTGGATAGTTTCACAAATCTGTCCACCTGTCTATACCACTCCACGGGTTTTTCACGCAGTCAAGGGAAGTCATTTGTAAATGACAAAATATCCTGTCTGGTCCATGGGACATGTACATATCCTCCTCCTGGAATCTCTCTCATAGGGCATTCTGTCACAACCTTCTCTTTCTCTCTCACAGGATAAGCTGAATACGTTTTGTCTGAAACTTCGTCTCGTTTACGATATCATCTGCTTTTCCATTTATCCACATATCCCCATTTTCTCAGCAAAATAATTATTTCCTTAATCTGTCCTATTCGTCCTGTGGTATTCATGTTTTCAATATCTTTTTCGGTGAAATCTACTCGATAGGGTTTCTGTAGGGCTTTTACCTTTTCAATATCAATACCCATTTCATTTGCCACTTCTTCTAATCTTTCATGAAGACTCTTCGCCCTCCATGTTACGCTTTGGCATAGAAATAACAACTCCTCATCTTGGTACATTTTTAACTTCTCTGTCGGGATAGTTCCTACTATTAATTCTTCCAGTACCATTCGTAATTTTGCCACATCTATTGACTGAGATTCCTTGTCTTTCTTTTGCAAGCTTCTCAACCATTCACTCAACTCCTCTGTAGATGGTCCTACTGGCTTCTCTACATTTCCTTGTCCAAAATCTTTTTGAGTTTCTGACATTGTTTCTAACATTGTCATACGTTTTTCTGCACAGTTTTGACCTACAAATGGGTTATTTGAAAAATTCGGTTCAATCATACTCATAGTCTGCCTCCATGGATTCTCATTCTGACTCATTCTTGGTTGTTCAACCGGTTTATTACTTTTATAAGGGACTGTCAAACAATGTTCGCTGTCTTTCTGCTTGTCAAAAATAGGCATTACTGGACCTATCGTTACTGGAATAGTTACCGCTTCCAAATTCTTAGTCAATTCTCTTATTTTCTCGGTTAATTCTAGGGTCGTTTTTGCTAATTCTGCTGAATTTCCTCCATCTATTTTTCCTCCAGACTTTTCTACCTCTCTAATGGAATTGTTTCTTCCCAAATCTTGGAACTCTGGTTCCGATTTTATGATTCGTACTGTTTCTTTCATTGGGGCACTTGGAGTTAATATTCCTGTTTCTGGTCGGTATGGTG
Source organism: Triturus cristatus (assembly GCF_964204655.1). Classification (NCBI taxonomy): domain Eukaryota; kingdom Metazoa; phylum Chordata; class Amphibia; order Caudata; family Salamandridae; genus Triturus; species Triturus cristatus. Next base: position 1,045,295,327 of record NC_140588.1, read on the forward strand.
GTGGATTCTTATAGAACATATCATCAAGTACATCATCCTCTGATTCATTCATTCCATACCCTCTCGATTCCACAGTATGCCTCTTTTCCACACACTTTCTCCCTTCATTCTCTCCTATAGTTCTTACGGGAAACAAACACTCAGTCATACTCGCATTCCGCCACCTTCTCATTCGGTCATCATGTGTCTCATGTCCGTATGATCTGCCTAACAGATACCTATATCCTCTACCATTTCTCTGTCTTTCTTGGTCATGCATCTCGTCTTCCCACTCTGTCAAAGCCTCGAATTGAGTCGGTCTAGGTCTCAGTTCTAAATTCATAATTTTCTCTCTCAAATTTCTCAAAACAGCCAAATTAAATGAACCATGCTCTGGAAAAGCCAACACTCCGTCTTTCTCGGTATAATTGACCCAGTTATCTAACCAAATACAGGTGTGATATCCGTATTTCGCAACCATGAAGGATGCAGGGGTTTTCGGTGGAGGAAGTAACTGTCCTTCCCTAGTTATGATCGGTTTGTCCTTCTTAAACCACTTCTTAATTTTACCAAACCAAGACTTTTTCTCCTTTTCTGGTGGATCGTAACACATTTTCCCTTCTTTCGTATCTCACTAGTCTCCTTTACAACTGTACCGCTTTTCTGTCCAATCGTAACGCGACTCACACTAACGCACCAATCCGGAGCGTTTATGTCCCTTTTATAATTCTCCAATCCCAGCGCGACTCTCACTAAAGCACCAATCGGGAGCGTTTACGTCACCCTGTATTTTCTCCACTCCTAGCGCGGCGCACACAAACGCACCAATCCGGCGCGTTTTACGTTTCTGACAGACTGTCCAATCCCAGCGCGGTTGTTCTGACGTCAGCAGCAGCTGCGGCAGCTCCTGCTCCTGTCTACCCCTCCTTTACAAATTTGCTCGGTAAGTTTTTGTTTCAATTTCTACAATACTGTTAGTAACAACATAAAAACGCCACCTTTGTCCGCTTCGCTAACCAAGGAATAGTAATAGACCTTTCTTACAAGAATTCCGTCTTTCCCGAGAGCAGCGCTTACCTCTGCCCTACTACGGAATCGTTACTTCCGTTGATAAAGTAGCACATCCCTCTACTTCACCCTTCTAACAAGCATTAGTCAATCTTTCTCCAGAATTAAGACACATAGGTGCCGATTCCGATCCGTTAAAAATATTCCCCGTGCGAATCGAATCCGGATTTTTTTACGTACGAATCGTACAAATCCCGTACAAACCGGCAAGTACGATTCGTATGTTAAAAAATCCATACGAATCGCATTGGGAAAATTCCCCGACATGTCCGCGGGTCGGAAAAAGTGTCCGACACGTCCCCGGACAGTTTTACGTACGAATCGGGAAACTGAAGTCCGAGCGCGCAAGTACGATCCGTCCCATCCGTCCGAATGCACAACCGTATGGAAAAAACACCATACGGTGTGAACTCCCATAGCAACAATGGAGACGGCAAAACAGTTGCCCGCATACGCGCCGAACACCCCCCCACACAGCCCCCCATGTACGCGCCGTACCCCAGCACTGCCCCATGTCCCGTAGGTACGGAGCGTACCAACACCCCCATAGGTACGAAGCGTACCACCACTCCCGTAGGTACGCTGTGGACCCCCCCACTGTACATACGGGGGTGGGGGTATGCTCCGTTCACAACAGCGGAGCTGGAGATCCTAGTCAACGAAATCATCAGAGTCGAGCCACAGCTATTTGGAACATTGGTCAGACAGACCAGCGTATCAGCTAAATCAGCCAAGTGGCAGAGAAACATCGAGAGGGTGAATGCTGTTGCGCCCATCCGAAGGACCAGGCATGAATGCCAAGCCAGGTGGTACGATCTGCGGAGGACGGTCCGCCGCAAAATGACAGAGGAATACAACCAGGGGAACATCACTGGAGGTGGCCCGCCCCGCAGACCCGTACACTACCATCCCTGGGAGGAGAAGGTGATGCGCACGCTGCCGCCGGTGGGAGTACACGGAGTAGGAGGAGTCGCCGAGCCTGGTGAGTACACAAACAACTCACCCCACATGGGGGGAACTGCATCAACAACCCAACTCACAATAATGCACGCAACCACCCCAAAGCCATCCCCGGACACAACCACACTCCAAACATCACGCACATGCAATTAGTGGCTACATGCCCCATGCACCAAGCAAGGCCATGCCAAGTCACAGGCCACAAAAAACACCAACACAAGACAGGATGTCCGTGATGCCGGGAGGGAGGGGGGGCCTCCAAAATCAAATTGTGCAACTCAGAAGCAGACACCAATGCCCTCAGCCCATATGGCCTAGGGCACAGCTATACAAACTGTACTGTGTCACCTGCAAATGGCGGACATGTCGCAGGATGACATGGGTATGAAGGCCCAATTTGCACATAACAGCAGCTAATGAAGACGCATCACTGTGAAAGAGTGTCAGCACACACCGCCGCTGCAGCGCAGACTCAGAGACACTCTGCCTAATGGGGTCCGGGAGAGTCTAAACAAAGCCACATGAACAAGCCAATGGCCCTTGAAATACCTGCAAACTGTGTGTGCCCAGGAAGCTGGGCTGAGGTGACAGAGGGAGACAGACAGAGGGAGGGAGAGGGAGAGAGAGGGAGAGGGAGGGCCACAGAGGGAGACAGACAGAGGGAGGGAGAGGGAGAGAGAGGGAGGGCCACAGAGTGCGACAGAGGGAGACAGACAGAGGGAGGGAGAAGGAGAGAGAGGGAGAGCCACAGAGTGCGACAGAGGGAGACAGACAGAGGGAGGGAGAGGGAGAGAGAGGGAGGGCCACAGAGGGCGACAGAGGGAGACAGACAGAGGGGGGAGAGTGACAGAAGGAGGGAGAGAGGGAGACAGAGGGAGACAAAATCACCCTTGGGTGGTGTGGGCATGTCCGCTCATCAGCAGGTGGACTGTGTGCATGCTGACAAGGTCTGGCAGTGCGTGAAACACCCCTCATTCCTTCGGAAAGCACTGGGCCATGTGTCAAACTGCACGAGTCGATCCTTGCTGCAGGCACAATCCTAACCTCACACCCAGTATACCCACTCACTGTGTTTGTACGAACCCAGTCACAAATGCATAAGTTACCTACCTGCATTCTCCAATAGACATGACAAAGCACCATTTGGCCACGTACAGTGCAACACGTAAGTCGGTTCTGCAGCGCTCGCTACACAAGCTCGCTACACTGCTCACTGCGTTCAAAACTGATGCAACAACAAAGAGTGTGTCACACATAGGAAAAGTGTTGACAGCCGTGGCCAAGGGACACACCCATGCACCATGCACAATGCACATGGACTTGCCAAGTACCGACAAGGTAGATGACACTTGGCCCTGCTGTAGACAGCACAAGGCAAACTTGTGACTGCTGTACACTCAAACAACAACTCCACATGCCACCTACCTACCACAGGAACTCACATTCACTGTCATGCCAGCAGGCACCATGAGTGGATAGACACATCACCTGGTAAACCCAATGACAAATCACACCACACCCAACAGCATGCCCGGTCACACCCCCCCCCCCTCTCACACAAGCACACACCCCGTGGCAGCTAACGCAAATTGCCACTCCCACAATGGATATGTGACACAACAAGACCAATCCATAGCCAAATGAGCATCCCAATACTCATTACACAGGCCAAATAACCAGGAGTACATATCAATCTGTCCCCCGCAACATACCCATCCACAAGTGCACTGTGAGAGGAATGATAGACATATCCAACTACCCAGGGGAACTGTGCCAACTTGAAAATGTATGAAACATGGATGACGCATGAAACACCATTAACATTGTCTCTCCCTCACACACAGGGCAACGTCGTCAATCTCCCCCCCAACACTGGGGGGGAAGAATCACAGGACCAGGCTCTGCATGAGGAAGATCCCACCGCCAGCGACGACTCTCACCACACCGTGGATGACCCCGACCAACCTGGCCCCTCTGGTGCCCAAGCATCTGCAGCACCTGCGTCAGGTACAACCGTGCCACCCACCACCCCCATTCCTGCCACATCCCAGGATACACACAGGAGCCCTGCTCGCACACAACGCAGCCAGTCTGACCAGGAGGGACAAGGTACCCCGGGCACCCAGGAGGAGGCAGGCGACCCCGCAAATGCCATCCCTCAGGGGTCCCGGAGACCCGATGTGCCCACAACGGCAGGCCAGGCTCAAGTGGGCAGGGGTGGTGGGAGTGGAGGACGGCGGAGGCGCAAACCTGACCAGACAGCTGAGGAACCGGTAATGACACACGTCCGCAACATCCTGGACACATACCGGCATGACACCAGGGGCATCAGCCAGGCCGTGGAGGCCCTCAATCAGATTAAGAACCTGCATGCCGAGCAATATGCCAGTCAACAGCAACACCAAGGACGGATGGAGGCAAGACTGGCTCAGCTCGTGGCGGTGCAAACGGACATGACCCGTGTACTCCGTCGGATTGCCGAAAACATGGGCAACCCTCCCTGTGCCACCAGGCGTAGATCACCACCAGTCACAGGGAGGGATGAGGAGGAGGAGGATTCGTCCGACGGAGCTTCCCAGACATCGTCACGGCCTGCTTCTGAGGGTCCCCGGAGGAAGGTGGGTCGTCCACGCAAAAGACCGTGAGAGTCAGCGGACCATCACCATCTCCCAGGTCACCTGGCCTGGCACCTGGACCTCTGGCGCAGCAGCAGCTACCCATCCATTGACATTCTCTGCCACATGGACTTGCTGGTCACTGTCTGACCAATGTTGACAAAGACTGGCATGGACTCTGATGACTCCCAATGGCAAGGATCCCAACTCCCCCTGTGAACTTTGGATTACAGACACCCGCCGAGCACCACTTTACATCCCCCCAACCACGTACCCCACCACCAATAAAAATCTTAGTAAGCACGAGATCATGCCGTCATTTAGCATTATTCCATTTCATGTGTGTGTTGGAAAGTCAAACCATGCCTGAGTTTTGAAGTAACCCCAACCATGCAAACCCTGTGGTCTGGGTCTGGCACAGGACACACATGGGTCACAATGTATCACCCAATACAGACATGGAGCACCATACTCACCCGTGATGGGCCCAACCAGCTGAGGGGGTGCCTTCACAACTGTGCGGACAGACCATGCGCAGAGGTCAGGGATCATGTGGAGTGTCCTGGGGTGGGAGTCCCAGGTATGTGCAGCCAGGTGGGAGAACTATGTCCTGCAAGCAGGAGTCAGGTGGATATGGAGAATGGTGGCCATCCCAAGGTTGGATGCATGGAGATGGCACAATGGGGTCTTGGATGATAGTGCCACAAGGTTGTGTTGGGGGCGTGGTCGTGGGCTGCAACCTGAGTGTGGTCGTGGATTGTGAAGGTCATCCTGCAGCTGACAGTGATCCATTGCAGCTATCTCTGTTGGACGGTGATGTGGCTGGGTCGCCGGATGTTGAAGCAGAGCTGTGCAGATGCACCCTGGATGCGGACAAGTCTCATGGGAGTCGTAACGTACTTCTCCCTAGAGTGCAGGGTAGGAGTAGACACGGATGTTGAAGTTGACCTGGGGGATGGTCTGTCTTGCCTTGAGGTGGATCGAACTGTGGATCTTGTGCATAATGCAGAGTGCGCTGAAGCCTGAGCTACAGATGCCGGTGATCAGCATAGCACATGTGAGCAAGCAATCCATGATGCACACCAGCTTGTGTGCGTGGACACTGTGTGCCTGTGCAGGGCCCTTGCGGGTGGGCACAAGCAGTTGACCCAGCTGTAAGGGGACAATCTGCAGATGAACACCTCAGTCGTGTACAAGTCCAACATCAGGTGGCCAACGTGCAGCCATCTGCCAATGGATACCATGCATTATTCAATATGAGAACTGGCAAGGACTGCGGCTTTGGGGAGGGTGAGGAGCACCTGCCTGTCAATGGGACACCATATGATGCCGAGATGCAGTGTGCATGTCATGGTGTAGAGGGGGATCCTGGACACTTTGTAGACTGACACGCTGAGACATGATACCTGTGCCATGTGTCCCACAGCGACACCATACTACATGCAGAGGCCTGGAGTACCACTCACATGGCCATGTTGGGGTACAGAGCTGGTGGGGAGTAGGAGGGACATGACCTGGTTGGCGTGACAGGGCCTGGAAGGCGTGCCAGCGCTGTGTAGGCAGTTGGAGTTGCACACTCATTATGCAAAGGTGTTGTGTGGGCGATGAGGTCCTGCCTGAGTGCATGCAACAGATGTATTGGATGGACATTGCTTGGTGGGTGGCCTCAACATCACGGTGTAGCGTGATGTGGCACGTGCAAGGACATGAGGCACGTGCAATGTGCACGTTGCATGTGCAGACGGTCCAGCCTTTCCCACCGCAACTGTGTCACACACAAGCAGATTACACCAAAATGAATGGGTGGAGGGAGGAAGGGGGGTGCGTCTTAGAGGTGTGTGTGTGAGGCCACATATTGAAACTCTGTGTGCCCTTGCTGCAGGGCCTGCAGCAGCAGGCGCCATGTCCTGAAAACCATGCCACAAGTTGCACAATCACACAGGCATGTCAGAAAGGACTACTTCAAAAGGTGTATGAGAAGGGAGGAGTGTCTGGTTCAACATGGCACACACACAGACAATGGATGCACATGCAGCAACGTGGCCGTTGTGGGGACTGAGATGCAAAAATACCCACACAGCCATGTACATCATGCACAATACATATCATGATCCCTGACAAACAGCTTGCAACTTGCTACTCTACACATGGACTCATATGCACAATCTGTGACAACTATGCCAGACATGCCGCATGGCCAGTGGCAAGAGACCTGCATTGACAGAGATGAGGCACCTTGGAGGCTGAGGGACACCTTTATTTGTCATGTTTGCCGGAAGGCAAATGCATCCATATTAACAGATGCACAGGTCATGTGGATGAACATGTGGAACCTACACTGGCCCCCTCCTTTGCACCACAGATGCAGGAAACCCATGGCACTGGCACTCATGCGACGGGTTTGAGGCAAACACCCCATGCTGCTCACGGAGAGGCTGCAATTCACCATTGAGCCACCAATGAGGATATCCCACACCATGTCAACCCGGTGCATCCCGTATGTTTCCAAGGGCAGTGTTACACACATTGATGCCTTCATCACAATCCACAATCACATGACAGATGACTGTCACCAAGTGTGACTATCAATTCAGGTGAATCCAGCTCCATGTCATGTGACCCATGGTGATTCTACATGTATGCTAAGTAACCAAACATAAACAGGAGCAGTGCACACACATTCCAAACAAATAGCACACCCAAAAAGCCATGGTGCATCCCTTACCCTAAGGTGAATATGTCGACATGTCCGTGCATGTTACGCTGATTCAGCACACGTTGCTGTAGTCATGAGGAATGGCAGGAGCACAACAATGCCACCAGCAGACAGCATGCGCAAATACCTGGGGATGAGAGACACACAAGAAGTGAGCCATAAGAAGCACATCCGCATGCATGGGCATGTACTCGACACGTATAAGGTTGTCAACATGCTAGGTGAATATAGTGTCTCAGGTACGACATACTGTTATTACACCATCACTCGAGTGACACATCCAAACACACCTTTGACTCACTTGCCATACATGCAGATGGACCCACACATTGCAACACATGCCACACAAGGCTCAATGCATGCACACTCAGACACTGCAACTCACCACTAAGCAAAGAAGTTGTGTATGAGCCGACTCCGGATGTCCTCTTCCTCCTCCTCCTCAACATCACTTGCCTCGTCACCAAGCCCCTCGTCCTCCACGGGTGGATGTTCCTGCTCATCTGGATCCAGGATGAGTGGCACAGCTTTCTCCACTGCCATGTTGTGCAGCATGCAGCACACGAGGAAGATTTTGCAGACCTTCACCGGGGCATATGGGAGTGCGCCGCCGGTCTTGTGGAGGCACCGGAATCGGCTCTTCAGGTGGCCAAAGGTCCTCTCTATCACTCGCCTGGTCTGCCCATGGGCGGTGTTGTACCGGTGATCGGCAGCCGTCCTGGGGTTGCGGAGAGGCGTGATCAGCCATGGCATGTTGGGATAGCCAGAGTCCCCTACATGGTAACATCATGGACAGAAGTGGGTCAGGAGAAGCAGGAAGACAGAAAGATGACGCTATAGCAGGAGTAACAGAGTATACCCACCAACAAGACATGCTCGTTCGTTGCGCAGCTGCAGCATCATTTCAGGCACCCTGCTACGCCTCATGATGTAGGCATCGTGTGCTGATCCTGGAAGACGAACACAGACATGGGAAATCACCATGTTAGCAAGACACACCACAAGGGCATTAATGGAGTGGTAATGTTTCCTGTTTCTATAGGCTACCTCCTGTGCCTGTGGCGGTACCAAAGCCACATGTGTCCCATCATTAGACCCAATGACATGGGGCAGCCCTCCCAGGGCATAGAACTCACCCTTGACACCTGTCAACTGCTCAGGAGTTGGGAAATGGATGAACTCATCCAGGTGAACCAACATGGCCTCTAAAAAATCATGCAGGACACGGCTGAACATGGTCTGGGACATGCCACCAACATCAGCTATGGTATATTGAAACGTACCCGTGGCAAAGAAATGTAGGGCTGCCATCACCTTCATCATGGGTGTCAGTGCTGTAGGATACCTGTGTAGCGGTTGCAGGTGTGGTGCCAGCCTTGCTGTCAAGTTCTCAATCAACGGTTGGGTGAAGCGGTAGCGGCGTATACAGTCACGTTCCCTCAGGGCAGCCAAGTCTGGCATTGGTCGGGGGAGAGGCGGAGCCCTGCAGTAATTTGGAAGGGACGACGAAGAGTGAGTACAGTACAACAACACTGTCAATGTACTGAGCACACGTTGAACAGCCAATACACATATGCTACATGCAGGGTCAGGTCTGTGCAATATATCCTGGACACGTATGCCAGGCAGATGACACTCCTACCATGAGCCAGCTACAAACGTGGATTTACAAGCTCCAGATGACATGGCATGAAACTAGCTGTGGGCCAGTGTCAGTGAACAGTCAGACGCATTACAGGAGTGACAGACATCCACATGTGTGCAGAAGAAGGATATGTATCATACAGACAGGTTGCGGAACACTAGAGGCACAGGTCACATGTCCCTGACAAAAGGACAGACCACACACCTTGCCATGAAGGGGTACATGTCAAAACTGTGCACTCATACATTGATACTATGCAGATATGACCTTGTCTCGCAAGTCCATGTTCGATGTATACATGCACACGTTACGTCTGATTCCACATGTGTCCTGGTGTGCATGTCAGTGTGCCATGCCCATCCACACACATGCACATGTTGGATGCAGCAACTGCAGATGCATGTGACGGAACACCAACAGCAAGCTTATGGGAACACATGACACACACATGACATACTCACATCGTGCTACGCCGGTAGTCACATGTCAGGTGTCATTATCCGTGTACCTGGCATCAGGGGACAGTAGCGGGTGTTGGCGACTGTGCCATGCCAGTGACGCAGTGGCCAACAAGTCTGTTCGACATGCACACATGTCAAAGCTGTGAAGGGGATGTGTGGCACATAGTGCACCGTGACACATGACATGTGTACACAGCTCATCACACAGCTCATGGGTACAGACATGAGGAGATATGTGCCACATCACAGCCTGACACACCTAGGCCCGAGACATGTAGGACTGCACTGACAATGACTTGATGTCCAGCCTCAGCCAAGTATGACAGCTCAATTCCTTTCTGTGTGCCGCCTGTCACCAGTGTGAGGTGTGAAACGCACCGTACACACGCTCTGAAGGCGTCTGTAGGGTCCGTATCACTATGGCTGTGTCGCCGTAGGCGTACGCCATAGTGATACGGTCCGTACATGCGTCTGTAGGGTCCGTACCACTATGGTTGTGTCGCCGTAGGCGTACGCCATAGTGGTACAGACCCTACACACGCGTGTACGGACCGTATCACTATGGCGTACGCCTATGGCGACACAACCATAGTGGTACGGACCCTACAGACGCCTGTACGGACCGTATCACTATGGCGTACGCCTACGGCGACACAACCATAGTGGTACGGACCCTACAGACGCCTGTGCGGACCGTATCACTATGGCGTACGCCTGCGGCGACACAGCCATAGTGATACGGACCCTACAGACGCCTGTACGGACCATATCACTGGAGTAGTGGTGCCCTAGGGGTGTGGAACGCACCGTACCTGTGTGTGTATAGTGAAATTACATAGGAGACACATGAGGGACAATCATAAGGGCCTAAATGCATGCTGGTTGTCATGGAGACCAAGTTTCAAGTTCAAATTTTTACATCAGGTGGCCAGCAGAAGTCGGTTGGAGACAATATACAAAGTTGCAAAGTGGTTGTTGACTTGACATCATGCTCTTTTTTTCAAACATGCAAAGGCACCCACTGGGGTAGGTTCAAAGGGATTGGAGGAAACGTAGGATGCAAATGAGATTGACCAATCACTCTGTACTCCTGTAAATGAAACTGGCCAGCAAGGCAAATATAAGGCAGCCAGGCCCCATGAGAGGGCACTTGCCTGCACTACCTTTCATTCCACACCACTGCTGTTGCTCGTGATTCCTCTGGCACCATGTCCAGGTCTGTGGAGAGGGCACAACCATTCACCCAGGAGGAGAACCAGGCCCTGCTGGATGTGATCCTCCCACAGTACCCTTGCCTGTATGGGAGACCAGGAGTGCTGACTCCATTAGCTTAGACTGTGCCCCTTTTTTGTGTCTGTCACTTCTGGCATTGTGTCCAGGTGTGACAGACATGCAATGTTGTTTGGAGTGGGTCCCAGGGGGGGGGGGAATGCCTCCTGTCTCCCATGCAGAGCATGCTGTAGTGCATGTCTGCACTCCTCACTTGCATAGTGCTTACTGTGACAATCCCTGCATGGTGCATGCCACATTCAGACTGGCTAATCCTCTTGGGAATGTTGTTTCTACAGTCCTGATGTGTTTCTGTTTCCCCCCAGTGTGACAGGTGACTGTACCCACAGATGTGTGTGAGTTGAGTGTACCTGTGGTGCGAGTGTCCAAATGATGTGTACGTCCCCTGGACATTGGTGTGTGTGTGAGTCCCCTGTCATGTGAGTGAGTGTCCATGTGCAGTGTTGCACCCCAGCTGCATGTGGGATGCATATACCCTACCCATCTGATGTGTGCAGGGAGCAGTGCTGTATGTCTGATGTTCTGAGCCTGCCCCACACCTGTGACACCCCCCAGTCTAGTGGCACATGTGCAAAGTGATGTTTGTACCCGCAGTCGACAATGGCAGGTGATTGTCCTGTGCCTGTGTGTGTCTGTGTACCCTGCTGAGGTTGCGTCAGTGGCCTGGGGCATGTGACTGCTTTGAGGTGCTGTACATAATCGTGGTTTAGCCTGTGATGCACAGTGTGAGCCGGGATCAGTGATTGTGTTGCACCCCTCATTCCACCTGTGTACTTTCAATGCCACGTAGTGCATTTGGCCGTCCCCAGAGGATGATGTCCCCATGAGAAAGGTGCAATGAGTTTGCTGCATACTATGCCCTGTTCAAACCAGCCAAATTGTCCCAATGTGTGTCTCTGTGAGATGGAGCAGGTGTATTGATGTTGTATTACTTTGTCATCCTCACAGGTAGGCGTATATGCCAAGGGGGAGATTTGGAAGCAGGCCGTCAGGGCCGTGAGGTCGGTGGAGGGTCGCAGTCGGCGCCTGGCCCAGGTGAGAAAACGCTGGCAGGATATCCGGTGCTGGACGAGGAGGATCGCATGGGTCCTGCTGGGGGACTCACCAGAGAGCCACAAGAACCGTGGGCGCCGGCGTCTGACCCACCAGATGAAGCGTGTCCTGGTGGTGGTCTTCCCTGACTTGGATAGGCGCTTAGCGGAGAAGCAGCAGCAGGAAGGTGGTAGGTACATGTGTGTTTGTTGTGTGTCACCAGCTTTTGGAAGTGCGCAGTTGCATGGATACACTGCCAGGGTTCATATGTGCAGTACATATCCTGTTCCCCAAAGTCACCCGGCGCTGTTCTTCCTCCCTTCCCCTCCCTGACATGTGTTTCCTGGTCTGTGTGTAGTCACTCTTGCACAAGGTAATCTAGGCTGCCAGTTAATCCAAGTGCCCAATGCTTGCAGCATCATGTGTGGGGGTGGTGTGTAACATGTGTTGGGTCCTTGCCTGTGCCCTGGCCAGTTCAGTCAATGTGGGGTCCATGTTAGTTGGCACTGCTGCTGAGTCCCGACATAGGAGTGTGTCTGAAAAGTGTACTGCCTTACAGCATGCATGACCAATGTTGTGCTCTCAGACATGATGTGCATGAGTGTGAGATATGCAGAGTGCAGGGACGTTTGCTTCTGTTGCAGTCATATCCATCCAGGACCATGGAGGAGTGTGGCCACTACAGTCCCCTGGGGCACCTTTTCCTAGGTATCATGTGTGTCATCCAACAATGTGGACATTCTCTGTGTCTTCAGCATAGGTTGGGCTCTGTGGCATTGTACCCTGGCCTCATTTGTATTTGCGTTAAGTGTGCTACATGTGTCCACTGTACAGGGTGACCCAATTTGGCTTGTGCATACTCACAATGGCCGGTGCCTGTGTGTTGTGGTACAAATATCTGATGTTGGTTGCTTGTCAAGTATATGTGTGGACAGGCGCACGAGGGTTAGTTTGTGTACATTCAGGATTCATTGAAGGGCATTTTAGTGATCCCCGAATAAGAGGTGTAAGTACTTCCTCTGTGTCACTCACATTGTCTCAGGTAGGTGGGGTTTGTGCGGGCGAGGCCTACATGTCCAAACCGTATGTGTCCTTGCCAGGTCTGGCATGTGTGTGATGATTGTCTGAACATACACTCAACATGCAGTGACCCAGTCATGTTGGGCAGGGTTCAATGTAAGTGCTAAGCAGCATGTGCCAAAAGTTAAAAGACATGGTTCCTGCTCATCCCTTTTTTGGCTACGGTGTGTGGTCCAGATGCAGTACTTGACTGTCCCCAGAGGCTAGCTCCTCTGTCTAATTTGATATCAAGTTCTTTGCTGTTGTGTCATGCTCTCCATTGTTTCTCAGTGGCATGGTGGGTCAACCAACTGTGTGGTGCAGGGCCAACATATGTGCGTAGTATTGTAGATGTTACTCATGTTGCTTTTCATGCTATGCACTGTGACCTATGTAGTTTTGACTCATGTGTCATATGTATGCAGGTGTCTGATAATTTCCTGTCTCTTCACCTTGCCCATAGCATCGTCGGGGGAAACCGAGGGAGACACTGGCACGGACCTTGAGGAGGGATCCAGCAGCGGTGCCACCAGTGCTGGCGAGTCTGGCTCAGCGAGTGGCACGGAGGCGGAGGGGAGTGCGGCGGAGGACCTGTCCAGTCCCACCACCGACTATGACGCTGACGGGTCCGAGGCTGAGCTCCCAGAGGGGGCGGACGCTGCTCCCAGACCTGAAAGCAGCACTCCATCTGTCGCCGCCCCCTCCATTCCCATCTCCCGCCTCCCAGTTGCTCGGGTCCCTTCCCTCCGTGCTAGGCGCCAACAGGTCTCCTTCGTGCCAGGCACCGCACCCCCTGCCCCTGTCTCCCCTGCTGCCGTCAATGCCGAGTCTGTGGACATCCTGCGCCAGTTGCAGGTTGGTCAGACATCGATGCTTACTGTCCTCCATGGCCACACCACACTGATGACACAGATGGTGTCGTACTTGGAGGGCATGTCAGCAGCGATGTCTGATCAACGGATGTTGTTGAGGTCCATAGACTCGTCACTGACTACAGCAGTGGATCTCCAGCAGCGCCCCGTCCCCCCCTACCCCTGCACCATCCACACTTCCCACTCCCATGCCTGTCCCATGCACACCCAGACGTCCCCATGCACGCACCCCACCAGACACAGGCAGCACACCACCAGGGAAGGCCAAGCACACTCCTCCAGTAATGCACACACAGGGGGAAGTAGGCACGCCCACTGGGTCTGGGGGCAAATGGCAGGCACGCAGCCACAGTGGGAGTCCGCAGTCCTCAAGACCCACTTCCTCCAGAACCACTCCCCTCAGCTCTCCTGGCCAACTGTCAGCTCAGGAGTCCTCTGTGGCCAGTGTGTCACTCAGCCCCAGTGTGCCACCACCCCGCAAGCGGTGGAGCCAGTGGCCAGCCAGGGTAGTTGAGTCCCCCCCCTGTCCACACCCTCCCCCGGTAGCGCTGCAACCCATCCCTCCGACCCCCCCCCTCCTTGGGGCCTGTGGTTCCTTCGGGTGCAGGGGAGACGCTGGGAGACCATGCCACCGTATGCAGCGCCATCCTGACCACCACCTTTGGCGCTGCCCCACCCCCTGTGGTGGAGTCGTCCGTCCCTGCACCCACGCCACCTACCCTTTCCCCTCCTGTCCCTGCGGTGCCTGGTCCTTCCCCCCCCATGATGCCCCCCCTTCTGTGGATGAAATGGAACAGTGAACTGTGCAGGCAAGCTAGGGGAGACACGTCCCTAAGTGTCCCCCACCAGGACTTTTTGCATTGCCTGGCCTATGGGCCCTCTATGTTATGGACACTCATTTCTCCAATTTTATTTCCTGCTGAATAAAGCATTTTGTTTTTGTTATGCACACTACTGCTTTCCTGGACTTGCTGTTGGTGGTGCTGCTCCATGATTTGGGGTGGTGATAATGTGTTAGGTGTCTGGGCAATGTTGTAGTGTGCTGCTCATGGGGTGGACCCTGGTATCTGTGTGCCATCACAAGGGCTCTGCAAATAATCCTTGGTCATGTGTGCTCTTACTGTATGGTGATTTTGTCCCAAGGTGTGTTCCTACCTCTATGGACCCTGACATCTTCCCTGCAGGCTGTTTCCCAATTGTTGTGGTGAGCTGTGTCTACATGTCCTGGGTGTGTGCCGGATCCCTTCAACTTTGGCCATGCATGCTCCGCAATGTCTCCACCTGCATCATTGTGGCATCCTTGGTGGTCACTGTACTAGTTCATGGAGTATATTGACATGACTTAATGTGGACATGTTACCTTTTACGCCCTATGCATGTGTGTACTCCCAGCCTCGCACACATGTGTTACGTGGTCTGCAGGGTCTTTGGTCACCTGACTGACAAATGTGGGCATAGTATCTGTGGGTACTCCACCCTTTTCCTTCCATGGGAGGCAACAACTTTTTGGCTGCCCCAGCACCTGTGCATTCCTATCAGTCCTGGAATGTGCGTGACAGTGTGTGTTCCCTTTGGGCTCTTACTTTAGTAGGGTGGCACATAAGTATACAGTCTTGTTGCATGCTCTCATTGTGTGTATTGTGCTGGCAGCGCCAGGGGTGGGTATGCATGTGTAATTTGTCATCACACCCACATGTGGTGTGTCATGCAGTGGGGGATGGACGTCCACCCTCATGGGAGTGGGACACTGCTGTCAGTGATGTGTTGGCATGCCCCTCTCACTATTGTCTCACTTTGTGTATGCCTTCATGCACACATGGTGTTTTGATAATTGTAGGATGGTGTACACACCACCATGTCTCTGTCCACTGCTGGGGGGACTCTGCACCCACCCCTCCTGTGTCTGGGCACTGCTGGGAGGACTCTGCACCCACCCCTCCTGTGTCTGGGCACTGCTGGGAGTGATAGGCACCCACCCCTCCTATGTCTGGGCACTGCTGGGAGTGATAGGCACACACCCCTCCTATGTCTGGGCACTGCTGGGAGGACTCTGCACCCACCCCTCCTATGTCTCGGCACTGCTGGGAGTGATAGGCACCCACCCCTCCTATGTCTGGGCACTGCTGGGAGTGATAGGCACACACCCCTCCTATGTCTGGGCACTGCTGGGAGGACTCTGCACCCACCCCTCCTGTGTCTGGGCACTGCTGGGAGGACTCTGCACCCACCCTCCCTGTGTCTGGGCACTGCTGGGGGGACTCTGCACCCACCCCTCCTATGTCTGGGCACTGTTGGGAGGACTCTGCACCCACCCCTCCTGTATCTGGGCACTGCTGGGAGGACTCTGCACCCACCCCTCCTATGTCTGGGCACTGCTGGGAGGACTCTGCACCCACCCCTCCTATGTCTGGGCACTGCTGGGAGTGATAGGCACACACCCCTCCTATGTCTGGGCACTGCTGGGAGGACTCTGCACCCACCCCTCCTGTGTCTGGGCACTGCTGGGAGGACTCTGCACCCACCCCTCCTGTGTCTGGGCACTGCTGGGAGGACTCTGCGCCCACCCCTCCTGTGTCTGGGCACTGCTGGGAGTGATACGCACCCACCCCTCCTATGTCTGGGCACTGCTGGGAGTGATAGGCACACACTCCTCCTATGTCTGGGCACTGCTGGGAGGACTCTGCACCCACCCCTCCTATGTCTGGGCACTGCTGGGAGTGATAGGCACCCACCCCTCCTATGTCTGGGCACTGCTGGGAGTGATAGGCACACACCCCTCCTATGTCTGGGCACTGCTGGGAGTGATAGGCACCCACCTCTCCTATGTCTGGCCAGTGCTGGGGCTGATGGCCACACACCCCTATGTGTCTGTCCACTGGCGTGGTACGAGCCGTACACACGCTCTTAAGGCGTGGGTATGGTCCGTACCACCATTGCAGTGGTGATGTAGGGGTACGCACCGTACCCACGCCTTAGGAGCGTGGGTACGGTCCGTACCACCATTGCAGTGGTGATGTAGGGGTACGCGTGGTACGCACCGTACCCACGCCTTCAGGGCATGGGTACGGTCCGTACCACCATTGCAGTGGTGATGTAGGGGTACGCGTGGTACGCACCGTACCCACGCCTTCAGGGCGTGGGTACGGTCCGTACCACCATTGCAGTGGTGATGTAGGGGTGGGCGTGGTACGAACCGTACCCACACCTTAGGAGCGTGGGTACGGGTCGTACCACGCCCACCCCTACGTCACCCCACCAATGGTGGTACGGGCCATGCCCACGCTCTGGGGGCCTGGGTACGGGCCGTGCCACCATTGTGGCGGTGACGTAGGGGTATGTGTGGTACGGCCCGTACACACGCCTTCAGAGCGTGGGTACGGTCCGTACCACGCGTACCCCTACATCACCACTATAATGGTGGTACGGACCGTACCCACGCCCCCAGAGCGTGGGTACGGTCCGTACCACCATTGCAGTGGTGATGTAGGGGTACGCGTGGTACGGCCCGTACCCACGCCTTATGAGCGTGGGTACGGGTCGTACCACGCCCACCCCTACGTGACCCCAACAATGGCGGTACGGGCCGTACCCATGCCTTAGGGACGTGGGTACGGGCCGTACTGCCATTGGTGGGGTGACGTAGGGGTGGGCGTGGTACAACCTGTACCCACGCTCTTAAGGCGTGGGTACGGTGCGTACCACAATTGTTGTGGTGCCGGTTCGCGTCCATGTTGACTTCCGTTGTGGCGGACGCAGGCCTTGGTGGAGGCGCCCCCACCCCCGAAGTGACCAGGCCCTGGGGGTCAGGTATGTACAGGGCATGTGTGATTTTGGACTTGGGTGGGGGTTGTGTTTCCTGCCCCTGCCCCCCCCTTTGCCCCTGGGTGTTGTTCTGACCTTCTGCGGCATCTGCGTCGGTTCCTGTACACCAGGTGGACTGCTATGAGGGCCGGGATGACACATAGGTTGGGGTCCATGGCTGTCCGTCGCGTACAGGTGCTCCTTCTGCGCGTCATCCTGATTTCCCGGCAAAGTTTGGCTGCCGTAAAATATTGTCCGTGCGGAGTGACGTGGGCACGAATCGTACTTGCTGGTTCGTGAAACGCTGCCTGACTCTGTCTGGACGTCACGTCCGCGGTGTCCCGGATCGGAATTGTGGGTATTTTTTGGTCGGTCGGTGTTTTGGACGATTCGTACGCATATGGTGTTTGCGTACGAATCGTACTTGCATGTTTGTATGGTATTTCTCCCGGGTACGAGTCGGACGGGGAATTCGCTCCGTCCGACGGTTCGTACCCGGGTTTTAACGGATCGGAATCGGCACCTTAGTTGGAGACCCAATGCTCCTGAGAAAGAAAACTAGAGTTTCACAATTAACTCGAATGCCTTTCACCCACACACTTTCACACAAGAAAAAGTAGTACATTCACACAGAAGCCTGTCTTTTCCGGGAACAGCGAACAGTCTGTTCTACTACAGAATTATGACATACGT
The DNA here is from genome assembly GCF_964204655.1 of Triturus cristatus. Classification (NCBI taxonomy): domain Eukaryota; kingdom Metazoa; phylum Chordata; class Amphibia; order Caudata; family Salamandridae; genus Triturus; species Triturus cristatus. The sequence continues at coordinate 1,045,313,518 of NC_140588.1, forward strand.
TAACAAAGCAGCGCTTACCTCTCCTTTGTCCTTCTAACAAGCTCAGAGAGTACCTATTACCTTTCCAGTGATAAGCGTTATCGGAATGCCAATTGGATACCTGGTACCTAAGACCAGAATTTCACAGGTAACCTTCGCTATCATTCACACTTCTCTCACACAGAAAATGTCTCTAATGGCAACACACGGCGATGTCACCGAATCGAACCCAGACAATGCGTCGTGCAACTCCAATCGTCACACGTTTTTCCTGTGTACCTACAGGATAACAACAATTCCATCTTTCCTGAGAACAGCGCTTACCTCTGTTCTACTACGGAACCGTTATAAACTTCCGACTTCCTACATCCCAGAAGCTGTGCAACAACATAAAACTCAACACGACTCAACATAGAGTGTTAGTACATAAACCAATATCAATAACCAATAATCAATAAGCTATTTACAAGCAATAATCACCAACCAAAACAATAAAAACCATAACTCTGCTACCAGAAAAACTGATGCAGCGTGGAACATCAAATTCACCTTCGTCACAGACCAAATACCTCAACATCAATTCACTCATATACATTCATTGATGGGGCCCATAACACCAATACATACACTCCGTTGGTTTGCTTCCCTAGGGAAAATAAGCTTCCAAACGCTGACATGAAAGGAATACCTTTACCATACCCTAAACACATTGACTTCAAACCTAAGATATCCCTCTCATAAGGAGATGGATCATTTAGTTGTTATCTATGATTTTAGTGACTAAACTCATCTATCTACACATTACTTCTTTATCCTAATACTCTTCTTGAAATAATCGACACAACACATTTGTCAATGAATCAAGTATTCTTTATCTAAGAAATATTGCAAGAAACTTTAGAAATCATCATCAGCATTTCAGAGCATCATATTTACCTATTCTGGCTAAAGTCGTCCTCTAAGTCAGTCAGTCAAGGAAGAATTTTATTCAGCAAAGTTAGGCCGCAATTCAGTCTCTCAAAGATTCAGGATAACAGCTGTCCAGCAGTGTCACCGTCCTCTCCGTCAGCATAACGTCAGGAAATCGAGTTCGTCAAAGAAGAGCACGTTTTTTAGTTCAATTTCCTACCTACTTTTATAGTGAAAATAATGTCAAAAAGTATCAAGATCGGGGTTTAGAAAGTCCTGACTGGTCGACTTGGGGTTAGGAGGTAAAGTTCTCAGGGTGTCCAAACGATGAACTCATCATACTTGCTGGTTCCGGTTTTTAAATCAAGCATTGTCTTTGGTATTGGCTAGGTTCCCGGGGCGTCCTTGAAGGGTACATGTTCTCCCGGGGTTAGGTCCAGGCCACTGTGGCTAGCGGTGACGCATGCGCACTTCACCCAGAACCTTGTGTTGTCAGGGCAGTCACGTTTAACATCTCATTCAGCCATCTTGTTTAGGCCGAAATGGTTAACTTAAGCAAAAGAGACACAAAAACGTAATTAAAACATAGAAATGGCTAATAAAATGTTATCCCCTTGCTAATACCCATATGTGCGTGTATTTATCTAGCAGAAGCAACACTCAGAGCGGTTTATACTCACTGAATAAAGCACCAATCACAAATACATCACCAAAGCGACATATAACATGCAACATTCTAGTTTTCTATTATTAATATGTGTACTCAAGTTAGTTTACAATTAATATAGCCATGCAAGGTGCAATTCCGACGTGTAATTCTTTTGTTAATATAATTGGTGAGTTATCACTTCAAACGGATTAATAATATTACAATTAATTGATTATTCGGATTAATATAAACATGCAGAATGGGGGGGTATACAAAATTTTGTACTACCCGTTCCAGCACCCCCGCCCCCAAAAATTCTCTGGGCCAATGACTGATTTCTGTCCACCTTCAAGGGCATATTGGGTCAATATTCACAATGTGACTTCCACAGGGGAGCAAAAAGCCCCCCAGCCCACCAGAGAAGAAAAGTGTGAAAAGTAATGGGAGGTGGTGCTGGGCTTTCTTGGCATTTGGTCTATGGCTGGACTGGCCGTGTATTCCATTGGGCATTTCTTCAGGAGACTTAAGCAATTGGACGCCATTTTTTGAAAGCCCAGGGTTGCTGCTGGTGCTCAATCCTCTCCACAGATCCCTGACATTACTGGCCTTGACTGGCTCCTAGCCTCAGGCATGAGTCCGTAATTCTGCCATCAAGGAAAGGAAGGATGGAGGTTTTACCCTTTGTTTGCATTTGTATGTGTCAAAACTACACTTATACAAATCCCAATTTCCTGTCTCTGCCATGGGGCATGGCTGCAGTATTTGGGCTCTGAGTCGGCCAGCTCTCAGGGAACCCTACTAACCCTGTGTTTTTATGGAAACTTGAGAATCCTGGTTGGTTAGGCTTGCCTCAATCTCAGCATGTTTTCTTATCTTCAATGCCTTATAAATGGTGAACATATGCTGGTAAATAGCCAATTACTTCTCTCTTTCCACATAGACTGGCTGTAGAATTCTGATTCTGGGGTAATTTGGCACCTATAGAAACCTTGCAATCCAGTGCATTGAAAACTGGGGATTCAGAGAAATCTAGGGAGTTAGAGCATACATGGTTTCAAGCACATTTTCTTACCCAGACTATCCTACAAATATCAAAGTATGGATCAAAATATAAAATCTTTCCCAAATTATGTGACAGAAATCTCAGGCACTTCCTGCCAATAGCAACAGTCTTAGCTTTCTACATTCACACATATCTCCTGATAAATATGATACCACACATTTGTGGGTGGACATAACCTGTGTAACAGGAATGTATTAAAACAGGAACGGTGTGAAGGCCACATTGATACCACATTGGCTTCTCACTGTCTAAATTTTGACTGATTACTGTCTTGTGCAAAAGGCCAACCCAATGTGGGGAACCATTTTTATCAAGAGAGTGTGGGAATCTGACCTCGTAAGACTTTTATCAATCACTGCAGATTCCAGAACTTTTCCCCTCAGGAATGTTAAGAAAATCTTCTCATTCTGCTAAAGTTTGATGTTTAAAGGGCATTCTGGGTAAGACAAAATGGTAGGATCCATGTCAACCACATTACCCATGACTCATTTGGATATTTAGTTTTCAGAAATATCTGGGGTTTCCTATGATGCAAGCCTACTCTAGGCTTAAATCTTGCAACGACTCCCATCCTTAGAAAAATTGAAATTTAGGAAAACGTTTTGATGTTTCGATGTTGCATTTTGGGGCCTTTCCTGTCATGGATGATAGGCCCACCCATACACATTCAATGCCGTTCTTATTGTCGAAGGATGGGAACGCTGGATAGTAGGAGTTTTCGAAATCCCTGTGGGGAAAATCTTTTACATCATGTTCCAGGACAGTGTTCGAACATGTGCAGGTTCGGAAGAACAAGTAAAAGATGGTGTTATATTTTGTAGATTTGTAAACGCTCACTTTCACCTGGGAGTGTATCTAGGTGAAAGTCTAGTCAAGCCTAGGGCCTCATGTGATCACTTGAAAAGCCAGGTCTCCAGTTTCTTGCAGTATAAAAGAAGCGAGGGGGAGGCTAGTATGTGTAGTGGCAGGTCAAACTTTGCTTTAGGAGTGATGTAGAAAAAGACATAATCGCTGGATCTGGTTATCCCAATGTGTGGGATGTGTGCAAGTAGGAATCCAGCCGAGCGGTTTGTGACAGCAGATGTGATTGTTGAGGTATGCTGTGCCAGAGTTATGAAGTGCTTTGAAAGTGTGAGTGAGGAGTTTAAATTGTGCTCATTTGTGCATGGGTAGCCTGTGAGCTCCTTGAGGTAAAGTGAGATCTGTGTGCAGCATAGGAGGTTGAGAGGGATTCTGGCCACCGAGTTCTGTGTGGTCTGCAGCCTTCTAGTTTGTTGATCCCAGTGTAGAGGGTGCCCCCGTAGTCCAGCTTGCTGGTGATGAGGGCATAGGTAATGGATTTCTGGGTGTTGGTTGGAGCTGTTTGAGAATCTACCTTAGCATTTTCTTTTTTTTTTTTTTTTTTTTTAAAAAACCTTTATTCGTGCATATTAAAAGAACAAATACGGGCCTACAACCTTCAGGCCGGTCACGATACGGTTAAGCACTGATACAAACATTTCGGCCCCTGTGCTTCAACGGTCAAGATTAGCAAAGATTTATGAATCATACACTGGAGAGATCCTTGACACCAGGGGGAGGAGAAGTGAAGGTTAATTTTAAAGTTTTTCAAAATAATTTTATCAGGGAAAAAATCAGTGAAGAATAAGAACCAAGGAGATTCGAGTCCGCACAATATCTTCACCACACGGGAGAGCAGCAACATCATTAAAACAGCAAAGGAAGTTAAATCTCAGGTAGTGAGGCAATGCAGTTATATAACAGGATAGTCACCTAAGCAATTACGCACCCCTCCAGTGCCGCCCCCACTCAGCCAACCCCACACCCGGACCCAGAATCGAAACAAGTATAGCACAGAAACATAAAAAGAAAAAAGGCCCATAGAACTAATTAGAAACAGTGAATTACCCCCCCACCCTACACCAATGCGGAGGCTACGGCCTGCCCCCCCCCAGCATAGTGCCTGTCGCCCAATAAACCCGAAATATAGACAAGAAAGAGAGTAAGAATAGAGTAAAGAAAGATAAGAAAACGGTACACCTACGATAAAGGGGGTGAGAAAAGAATAGAACCATTCTAATCCAAACTCCCAAAAAGAAGAAAGTGGGGAGGAGCCTACGTATCATCAGAGCGCCCTGAACCATCGGCCATCTATGGCCTCCACACACTGAGAACCCACTACGCCAAAAACGGTCGTATGAAAATGACTTGTCACAACAATTTAAATGAAGGAAGACAGATCGCGACGAGTGCGCACAACATATACATACAGTTCCAGTCCCAGTCCAGCCCATCCGTGAAACCATGGCGATATAAATCAGTCTAGCCCTGGCCCGATCGCGGGCTTGAGATTACGCCAGCCCCTACGTGAAGGCCCCGCACCCCGTGCAGACAAAGACAATATGGCCGCTTGGGAGAAGATGGCGAAGTAGAATCACAAAATGGCCACCGACCATCCAGAGAGGTCCCTTTGTGCACCACATAAAGTCCGGACATGGCATGTAAAGTACAGGAGTTCCACAGAAAAGAAGCAGTAGGCCGCCATGAACGATTCCTCGAGGATGTTAGGTGTTGCTCAGCTGGATATTCTAGCAGACGCGGTGAGGCAGGCAACAATGAAGCAGGCAGCAATGAGCGGGGAAACAAAGTATCCGCTGTTGAGCTGGAGAGCAATTGATCCTGGGTGCCGGGAAAGCCAGATGCAGGCACCAATGTAGCACGATCACACACAGCCGTTGCGTCCCCGCTTGAGGACAAAAGCACTGGCAGACCCACGCCGTGTTGACGACAAACGGAGCGCTCACGACTCGCAGCCGACAGCATGGAGTCAACCTGCTCACTCAGCGCCTGCAAGCGAGCACACATGTGTAGACGAAAGTCCCGCAGGACAGCCAGAACGGAGCCGCATGACAGCGGAAGCTGCGCCCCCACATCGGCAGCAATCCGGGGCGGCACTGTGGAGTTGGTGTCCGGTGGAGGGAGGGCGAAGCGGGCAGCGGGCAAGACCGGAGTATCACCCCCCAGCCGCGAGCAGGCAAACAACGCCATGTTTCACCGCCGGACGGTACAATGGCCAGGGGGGGGGGGTCGTAGCAAGGAGTCAGTTCCCCTCGGGTCTGCACCGCAACACGGAAAGCCAACAGTCGCCTCCCTTCCCTCGGGTTCTCTTTGCAGCCAACTAGGCAATAGAAGAAGGGGGTTGGCAGCCTCCCACAGCGCGGTCCACAGATCGGGGCAGGAGACCCGCCGCACCGGGGCTTACCTTACAGCCCCAGCCCTTCAGGCGCAGGGTGCAGGAGGTGTCTGGCCGTCTCTCCCCCGGCTCATCTGGCGACAGTCCGTGGTGTGAGGTGAGGTCGGGACCGCGGGGCTCGGGTCTGCGCTAGCGGGTCCGGTGACTGCGGAGCTTCCAGGGGGCCGGCAAAGGCCACAATGGAGCAGGGGTCCAGTGCAGAGAACAAAAGCACCAAGAACTCCGGCATCCGGGCGGGCTGAGACTTCGGGGAAACGGCGGCGTGGACAGCGCATCGTCGCACACGTTTCACCTCGAGAATCGGCGAGGATAGGAATCAGGATGATAGTCCGAGGCCAAGGGCCGACGGAGCCGGGCGCTCAAGCGTCTGCTCCGGTCGCCATCTTGGCTCCTCCCCCCTACCTTAGCATTTTCAGGGTGTAAAAGCAGGAAGCATTGGCGGCATTGACTTGGGTGGCCATGCCGAGTTTGCAGTCAATAATGAACCCAAGGTTCTTGCCTTGATCAACTGGTGAATCATAGCAGGATCGGGAGGTATAATATATTATCTTCCATGGTTGAAATAGAAGGAGCATTAGAGCATCAGCAAAGGTCATGAGGGAAGAGAAAGGAAGAGGTACAACTAAAAACACAGACTAAACAGGATGACACATATGCAACTCGATCAGCTTGAAAGGTGTTATTGCTGTCTGTTTTGGTCTATCCAGCCACTGGATGTGCTGCTTCAGAAGTGATGGGACAGGTAGTCCTCTACTTGGCCAACAGCGTTCTTAGTTTGCGTAGAATACATCATGATGTGTTGAATAATCACCACTATGTTTTATATTTTTTGACTCAGATTGTTTACATCTCAGAAGGCTGTCTGGCATCCACATATTTGAATACATGTTTGGGAATCTGGCTTGTCAGTAGAGGTAAATTAGTGGTGAAAAAGATGCAATAAGTTAAAAGAATTGTTGGACCAATTGGTTATTATTGTCCTTGTATCCCATGAGCCTGAAAATGTTTTCGCACTTCCAGATGCGTTTTGGCCATTGAGTTCAATTAGTTTCGCAGAGCACCAATCCTGGGGCAGTGGGAGCACCACAGTCTCGACAGCTGTTCCTAAAGTCTGAATTCGGCAAAAGACCAGAATGATCGAGTCAGCTGATATCTGGACACCCTACTCTGGCATCATATATTGAAAATGTGTGTCGTTCATGTCATTATGATGGCTAAACTGGCCCTACTATCATTATAGAGATGGTAGCAGTGGTTCAACACAGCATCGGTTTGGTCAATGGTTTGTCCAAAGAGTGAATTCTTAGCCTTGAGCTTTAACTCTGATGGTTTGGTTGGTCTCTGGATAGTTCAGCTACTTCATACTATAACTTGTGACTTTCGCCTTTGCAGCCCTCCGTTCGAGATTCTTCCTCCACATCTTAGGTTGCATAAATAGTGTAGAGCAAGATAAAATCACTTGCAGGTTTTCACCACATGGCTACAAATTGGGGTGTCTAGTGGCCTTGCGTGAGGTGCTCTGGGTTTTAAAACCATGTTGCTTTACCTGAAGCCAATGCAGAGCTTTTAGTGTTGGGGGGGGGCAGATCCTGTTTCTTGAGGTTGAAGATAGGTTTAACTGTCTTGACTTTGAACTCTCTGATACTTCTGCATCGTCTTCTTTGTCAGTTCAACCAAGACAGAGCTATAGTTGTCTAAACCTGGGGAGACGTTGACCTAAGAAAGTTGGCCACAGCTTGGTTGAAGAAAAGAGTAGATCTCTCTGAGGATGTTTATTTTATTCACTCACTTCACTCCTGAACTGACTTGAAGGGATAATGGAGAGCTGGTTTAAACAACGATTCTGATGTTCATAGCTCTCTGATTCCATCCATTGGGCATCCATATAGCGTCTCCACAAGTGCCGGGCAAGGCGAATAGTAATGGTTCATTTCGTTTTCTTCTGACCTCTAGCATCGCTGGTTTCAAACCATTAAGGCAAAGTTAAGTTTAGTTTATCCAATAATTGAATGTTCTCAAGGCTCCTTGAAACGCTGGATCAGTTTAAAGTCCTTTCCCCAACAGCAGCTGGATGTGTGTATCATCCTTGCATAGTTGGACCCTCATTTATGGGGAGGTGGCGTAGGCCAGCACAGCATGTCAGCTTGCTGTACTGCCCTATGCCAAAGTGAAAGGACAGGAATGCACCCTATTTATGCAATTCAGTGCATTCCTGTACTTTCCCCATGCACTGGCGCTCTTTCGGCAGTCTAGCACCAATGTAGTCACCCTTGCACCATAGTGCAAGGGTGCCTGTGTTGTCGGCAGGATGGTTTTTGTGCAGCAAGACGCACCTTCCTCTTTCTATCTGTCCTGCAAAATGCTGCACAAGTAGACAGAGGATAAAACGAGGAGAAATAAAGTTATTTCTCTTGTTTACGCCTCACCTTGGGAGGTGTAAGGTTTTGGAACTTCCCGAGGTGCAATTTAAGTCACTATGTATTGCCCATAGAGCTCTACAAGGTCAATTTATTATCCCCTACACCCCAAATAGATCACTTCGGTCTCTAAATCTTTATCTGGCTAACACCTCGGCTATTAAAAGAGCTAGAAGGGGTGGGTGTTCCTTCAGCTTTAATGTAGCTAAACTTTGGAATTCTCTTCCCCTTGCCATTAGATTGAAAGACAATGAGCTACGGATTCGGAAAGCAATCAAGACGTGGCTCCTCAAATAACTCAGTTTAAATGGTGCTCTCCCTGTTCTGATAGGATGTTTCCTCTTTATCTACACTGGGATGTCTTTGGGTCGCCATGTGATTACAAATCATAAAAATAGAAATAGAAATAGGTTAACATGGTCTTGTAAATTTGGGGAAGCATCAAAATCCATGCGTGTTGCATGGGAACACCCACCGCAACGCTCATGAAAAGCCTCCTGAGCACAGAGTAAGGCAACACAGTGATTCGGGCTACCTTGCCTTACTCCATTTATATGAGGCCATTCAAAGCCACTCAAAGTGACTCTGCCTGACCTCATAGATATGATTTTGTAGTTTGTGCCGCCCAAGCATCACTAAAAGTGACGCTCCGGTAGCGCAAGGGGCTCATAAATATGCCCCTTAGAAGCAATGGGAAGCACGTCAATGATCTACACTGGGAGATGCATGCTCACTTCCAGGAGGTATACTGTGCAGTCATTGGCCACCCTACAAGCTGTCAAGCTGGTGCTAATTTTATTGTGATCAAAATTCTGAAAATCAATGGAGAAGGACTAGGGCCCTGTAGGATTGACAGAAGAAACTGGACAGGCATCCCTAATGCTTTATGTCTAGTAGTATTTAAAACCCAAAGTGTGCTCGAAGCCAGAAAATTGATTGAGCTCTGCAATGCACTTTTATATTAGGGGCTTTTAATGTGTGATTCTATGACTGCGTGGATTTTGAATTTGACCATCACCAATCAATTGCAGGCTTATCCTGAAGACCCCTAAAGGCCCATGAAGATGTAGAATTCATAAAGTGTCGGCAATTAAAGTTGTTGACCTTTAAACCTTGTGTACATTAATACAATAGAGTCTTAATGAGCATATTACACATACTGTGGATAATCTCATGTACTGGTACTAGAAAACTTCAGGGCCAAATCAAATTCAAGACCTTTTATCTGACCCAGAATATATGGTTTGGCCGCAGCAATCAATGCACACTGTTATGATCTTCCGGTTACAAGCAAGGTTTAACATTTGATGACAACACTGCATGGCGGGTACGAGTTACGCTTTAGTGACATTTTCCCCTAACAATAATATATATATATATTTATATATGTATATATATCTCTCTATGGTATTTCTGAAATATGGATGGATTAATATTGAGGTGACACTGGCGTACAGGGTTGTCTGATATGATAACTTGAGCATATTACAAAACAATATGTAAAAAATGTATGACTTTTCGATGTAGTATGACTGTGTAAAAGAAAATAATTGCTGACAATGAAGAAAGGATATAAATAGGAATGTTTTATAATTACGTAGTAGAATAATATGAAGTTGTGCTGTTACGAAAATGGTTAAAGTATGCGCATTCCAATATGGCACCCATGATCACATCAGTATGGTAGTCCATTTTTAATGTTCACGTTGCACTTTCAATATTTAAATGAATGGAACATTCCAGTCAGCATTGTGATCAAGGCTGAAAAGTTGAAACATGTTTATGCTCATTTTTGCACCTCTGCACGCTGAATAAAAGATTGAAGCAGGCAGCTGCGGAGTGCTGTTTCCTTAGTTTAGGGAGTGGGAGGAGTGATGGATATCGATCGATCAATAGATAGATAGATAGATAGATAGATAGATAGATAGATAGATAGATAGATAGATAGATAGATAGATAGATAGATAGATAGATAGATAGATAGATAGATAGATAGATATTACAGAGTGGCAGTAGCCACCCAGTAGCTATACTTAGGTTTCCCAGGTATAGGAATTCTTCTGAATTTTGGTTGCTAATAATTTTGTTCCATTTGACGAATCCCAACACAACTTTCCCGATCTATAGCTTTTTCTACACCGGCAGATGACAGAAAGTTTGATGGCGATTGGTCCAGGTGTGTACAGATAAATGGAGGTCCCAAAACACATTTACCCGATACATTTTCTATAGACTTTTGTTTATTGCATAGTGTGAAAAAGGCTGAACTGCTTTACATGAAATTTAGCACGATTAGACATTGTGGTGCGCAGACGACCGTTTTGGTACAACTGGTAAGTAGGGTAAGTGTTTTTCTAAGTTAAAAGGCATTTTAACTTATTGATATCTGTTGTCGCGGTACTTTCACAACATCTCTGTTGCAACAATGGACAGTCATTACGCGATTTACCATTCACTGCCTTTACAAAAGTTAAACACAGCTGTTATTAATTGGGTTACTGGTTAATTGGGGGTTGATCCCTGGTCAAGCAGTAACCACAATTGTAGTCAAGGTAATGCACAAGCAAACCCCATGATAGCTTGGCACAGAGCAGTCAGGATTAACTTGGAGGCAATGTGTAAAGTATTTGTACAATACTTCAGACAAAAAAACGGAGAAAACAGCACACACAATGAGTCCACACCAGGTTAGGGAAATATAGCTTAATTTAATAAATAAAACAGGACCAAAACAAAAAAATCCATTTAGTAGAACTGGAGATACTGAATTTTATGGTTTTTAGAGAAACTAGCACCAAAAGGCATAAATCGCCAACTGTGTATATCTGCTTGCACCGGATCAGAACAAAGTCACAAGCTCAGGCTGATTGTGGAGGTGCACGGGCCAGCTACAGAGACCCAATTAGGTCAACTCAACACAGTACCTTAAATTCTGGTTTGTAGAGCGATGCGCCGATCTGTGCAGAAGATGCGTTGAGGAGCCAAGTCGAGGTCGAGTCGCGGCAAGGCTGCAGTGGAAGGTTCTGTTGCGTCGATGTTAAGGATCCTATCGATGGAGCTTGCAACGCAAAGTCCGGATTTGGGGTGCTTCGTGCAGTTGGGGCAATGCGACGGTTCCAAGGAGCTGAGAGGCTGCAAAGCGGAGTCTGGCATTGTCGTCGAGGCTGCCATCAAAAGAGATGCAAAAGCCTGCGCTGAGGATACATTCCTCATCGGCGGTTCTGAAGGCGACGCTGGCTAGGGCAGTGATGCGAGTCCAATCCACACAGCATCAGAAATGTGTTGGTTCTGTTTGGGGTTGGGCCACACAGCAGAGGAGATGGGTTGGTTCTGCTGGATCCACAGAGGCTGGCAAAGCACCTTAAGCTTACTTCCAAGGGTCCAGGACAAGGGGTGGCACCCCCTGGATGGGTAGACTTATAGATGGCAGAGTCCAGGTGCAGATTCAAGGTTGTTAGAAGCCTGTTATGTCCCTGAGGCTTCAGATAAGGAGGCTGGCCAACTAGCCCTTGGCATGACTCTGGGTCCAAGAGATGTAGGTCCAGTCCTTCTCACCCAGGCAAGAGGGCAGCAGGCAGCAGGTTAGCTCAGGAAAGCAGGAGTCCAGCAGAGTGCAGTCCAGCAGAGTGGCAGTCCTTCAATACATTGCAGCTTTTCCCGATGTCATAGAGTAATGTATTACTTATCAATGTAGAGTAATGTATTACATATCAATGGCTATTTCATCTTCCCAAGTACACACGTTCGGCTCAGATTCAATTAGAGTTTGACCTTTGTAGATAGGAATTAGAATGTAAGTCAGCAACTAGCAAATACTATTATCAAGTGATGAAACAAAAACCTGATACACTAAAAATGGTTGTCCAAGCAATTTATAACTCTGCGATTAATCCATGGTCCACTTATTTATCAGCAGCCTTTTAAGATCGAAATCTCCTTAGGTGCAATCTTTGCGCTATTCCTTTTTCCCCAAGGCTAAAATCCATACTGAAAAAGTGAGCCATGGCACTCTTGAGGGTCCTGATCTAAGAAAACTAAAATCCGCTGCTACATTTGACCTAATTTGCATTCATTTGACACAGTCAGCAATCAGCCACATCTGAAGACGCTTTAAGCATGCAGAGACAATATTCAGCGGGCAAGATTTCTGGTTCTCCCTATTGAAGAGTGCAGATCATCTTGGAGGATCAGACTAAACCTCACTCCTCAAGGCAGATTTTGAGATTACAGGCAGGAATCCTTTTTGAGCCTTCTCCGCTGCTGCCCTGATTTTTTTACATGCACGACATACTTTCCTATAACCGATCTTTAAACTGAGGGGCAGATTTATCAAGCCAAGCAAAGGCACCTTGCGTGATAAATCTAGAGTAACTCAATGCAGCGCAAATCACTGTGTTGTGTTACTCTGCCCCAGGGAGGCATTCGATGAGTGGCGCATGGGTGTTCCCCTTCATCGAGTCATGGATTTTGGCGTATTCCCAGATGCCCAGCTGGGAATGTGTCAAAATGCTACGTCTACCCATGTGAGGCATAACGAGGAGTAATGTTTTTATTTCTCCTCGTTTTTTCCTCTTTCTATGTGTGCTGAATTCTGCAGCCCACATAGAAAGAGAAACATGCCTCAGAGGATAGTTTTTGTGCAGGAAAGTGTTCCTTCCTGTACAAAAACAAACATGTCTGCAATGCAGGCACCCTTGTACCATGGCGCAAAGGTGCCTGCGTTGGCGGTAGGCAGCATATTGAGCACCAGTGCAAAGAATGGCAGGAATGCGCAGTATTATTTTAAATATGCCGTATTCCTGCCCTCTCCCTTGCCCTTAGCACAGGGCAGCAAAGTGGTTTGTTCCGTTGCATGAAATAATAAAAAATCTGCCCCAGAGTTTTTACCTGTAGGGAAGCCTCACTCTAGTGCTTCAACACAATTCTCAGCAGAATGAACTCCCTAAAAACTTCATGTTGATCTTCTTACTGACTGTAATTTTCACGTTTTTTACTCGTTTGTTCCTCTTCATTGCTTTTTATTTGTTCGATTTAAATATAAAGTGCGTTTAATTGTAACAGTATTCATTAACCCAAACCAATAAACATTTACTTACCTTTCGTTACCTCCACCTGTCCATGAACCCTAAAATGCTTGTCACTCTCTAACTCTACCTGTTCCTAAACAGTAACATGTTGCCTTCATTTATCTCTACCGTCCATTACCATCACTTTGGAAAAAAGGGTCTGAATGAGCGTGGAGTACCAGGTCCTGTGTAAAAACAGACATTCGCCATGGTGTGTAAGGAGGAGTGTGGATAGACTTGAATCTATTCCTTGGAGCAGCTACAGAATTTGAATGAATGAGCATATATGGCAAGGAATATGTTGCATTTAAGAAGCAGGACATCTTGTGGTTGTTTCATTAGGATTTTCTAGGACTTGTCTTCCCGCCAAGAAGACATATTCACATGTTGCCAGCTCAAGCTGTGAATATGAGTTACAAAAATGCGGTATTGATGATTAACCAGAGGCATGACAAATGCATGCCATGGACAAATGAGGAGAAAGAATAGGAGAGCGACATTGCAGCCAGCAAATGGGAAGACTATGGGCAGGTTGAAGCCCACAAAGTATACATAACGGGCCCGATTCACAGAACTAACTTAAGACAAAATCCTAAACTTACTACCATTTTGGTATTCACAGAATGCACTTACTGCTTTTGGTATTCACAGAATGCACTTACTACTTTTGGTATTCACAGAATGGATTTACGACTACTAACTTTACGTCCGCACTCGGGCCGGAAATTCCGGCCCGGAGGCGGAGCTTCCGGCCCGGAGGCGGAGCTTCTGGTCCAGAGGTGGAGATTTTGGCCATGGCTAAATCTCCGCCACTGGCCGGAATCCCCACCTCCGGGCCGGAAGCTCCGCCTCCGGGCCGAAATTTCCAGACCGGGTGCGGACGTAAAGTTAGTAGTCGTAAATCCATTCTGTGAATAACAAAAGTAGTAAGTGCATTCTGTGAATACCAAAAGCAGTAAGTGCATTCTGTGAATACCAAAATGGTAGTAAGTTTAGGATTTTGTCTTAAGTTAATTCTGTGTATCGGGCCCAACATGTCTCGAAGAGCGCTGTCTAGCCAAGATCTAAAAATGAAGGAGGAAAAGATGAAAATTAAGTGAGGGGAAACGCAGTTTATGATGCAGTAAGTGATAAGGGCATGAATTATATTTAATCCAAGTGTCAGAAACATTTTAAGAAGTGGGATGGTGAGCTTAAGAATTTTCAACATGTCAAGCTGAAGTAAGGCGTTCAACCTGTCCAAGGGGTGGTGCTAAGAACCTCTTTACGAGTGGCCGAGTAAGGTATGGTAATACCACACTTTTTAAAGTCAATTACAAGTAAAAAGCAGAAATGGGGAACAAAACATGGTAATCGGTGCCCCATCCCTGATTTCCATGTGAAGTTGCTGAATCATTACACCTTTTAACCTTGGTATCATATGTGGCATTTACACATTACTCATAATGCTGATTTGGGCAAATTACAGATTTCACCCAAGTCAGAATTTAGAGGACCCTCAAATTGAGGACATTCCCACAGAACTCAGAACTCTGGTTTAGGTTAATATCTTCCAAGTTAGAATTAAGATGCTTCTCGAAATTAGTGCCTGATTGAATGAAAGGAACTACCAGAATTAGTACATAAATAATTTTAAGTAATGATTATAGAAGTAGTAGAAAGTTAACTGTGGTTAGCCTCTATTGTGGTCGCACATTTGGAGAGTTAGAGCTATTGGCATTGTAAATGACAAATTGATATATTCACAAGAACGTGTGATAACTACCGCAAGAGTAGCATAACGCAACTTTCAATATCGCAGCCCATCGCAGGAAAATAACCCCGTGACAACGTGGGATTCACAACAAGGCGGTAGCATGTGATAGTCTGCCGAAACCACGGACAATGTCTGCGATAAAACCCCCTTGATGGAGATAAAAACACAAACCACAACACCAAAAAACCTGCGATGGGCCAAAGCGCGATGAGGAAATCAGTGATAAGCAGCGCCAGGCCTGCAACACACACCTGGCAGGTGGGAAAAATCTCCATAAAAGCAGAAAAAACACCCACACACAAACTGACCTACACCCAAGTACCATGGAGGCAGCCGGAGCAGGCGCATCGGACGAGCACAACCCCACAAGCACCCCGGTCAAACAGCCTGGGACCACGGGGACAGGGAAGGGCAAGGACAAGAAGACGAGGAAGACGACGTTCAGTCCGCAGGCGAACAGGATCATAGTCACGGAGGTGATGGAACACCATTAACAACTCTTCGTCACCTCCAACATGTCACTGGGCACCAAACTGCAATATGGCGGGACATTGTCGACAAGGTAAATGCTGTCGGAGAGCACAAGCGAACAATGGACGAGGTCAAGAGGCGATGGAATGACATCAAGAGAAAGACCAAGGAGAAACTCTCTGCCAACCAGAAGGCAGCAACGCAGACCGGAAGTGGGGACCCAGTGCAACAGCTGGAGCTGGATGACATGGAGGAGCTGGTGTCGACAGTCATCAGTGTGGAGACTGTGGCCGGAGTTGGGGGACCGGACACTGCTCGACAGGACACAACACAACTGCAACAGGGTGAGTGACCACCAGGTACTGGGGGGATGGGTGGAGATGGCCACGATGGCACACATGCACAATCAAGCAGAGCGCAGTGCACACCCTCAATGACTCTGGGTCATCGCCCAGATCTACAGACTGTCACAAAGTACAATACCATGCTGTCTGAATGTCAACCTGTACCGTGCGTCTACACACATGTGGACACATTGTAATACCCCATCTCCCCTTCACATCGCAGGGGCATCGTCAACACCTTCTACAGTCCCAGCCACTCTTCACGGATGACGAGGAGGACAACACCAGCATCGACACCCAAACCATCCAAGACATCCTTGACCTCATCCGCCACTCACCTCCAGGCTCAGGGCAGCTCAGCTACATCGATGAAACCCCACCCACCACCCAAACCACCCAGCAGGAGGCACCCACAGCCCCGGCACCCTCTCAAGACCTCCAGGAACAACACATGGCCTTCCAACGCCGTGTGCTGGAGTGCCAGATGGAGACGGCTGATCAGGTGCGGGTGGTCTTCGGCATCATGGCTGCCAAACTGGACGCCATCCTTGGGTGTCTATGTCCGCCACATGGTCTCCAATGAGCCATGACTGACATCGCTGGAGTCATGACGCGGAGAGAAGAACAGCTGTCTGCTCAGGGTGGCTCCAGCGATGCCAGCCGTGAGCTGGCACACATACGGGGGCTCATGGAGGACATGTGCGGATGGAGGCGGAAAGGATGGCAGCCACCGCTGCACATCATCGAAATGTAGCTGGGATCTATCATGCCCTACAGACCTCCACCATGGCATTGCCACCACAAGGCGTGGTGCCGATGAATGCTGCTGCCCCCACACCATCCACATCCCCACCCCCTGGTGTGTCAGTGCCTCCCAGTGCGGCAGCCGGATCCATTCAGGACCCTGATGTGTCAGTGGCACACAGTGCGGCAGGTGTATCCGCTCAGGCCCCTGATGTGTCAGTGGCACGCAGTGCGGCAGCCAGTTCTGCAACATCCACAGGTGGGGTAGGGCACACACCCGGGGACGAGGACGTGGATGGAACTGTGGTAAGAAGGACCAGGCACTAGCATTCATTACAGCCACCTGGTCTGCGTCTGCTTGGTCCCGCACATGGCCTCATGACCTTCCACTGACCCACGATACCCTCCACTGCACTCCCCTACACTCCACAGCGACATGGACTGCCACTTACGATTGGTGACTAATCACACGGCGACCAGGCTGCAGACTGTACCCTTCCCTTCAGCAGAACTTGTCATCCCTGGATGGACCCTGGCTGGCCCTCCACAGGCCCATAGTGTGTAGTGTGCTGGGCATTGCCCTGAACTGATCCGGCTGCATAACTGCACTGGATGTGCAATAAACATCCATTGACGCACTGCTGTGTCATGTCCATCATCAGTCATGTATGAATGTGTGGATGAATGTAGGGACAGTGATTTCCCTTGTGTCAATGATGGTCATTCTGTGGGATGCCAGTCAGAGGGTGCTACATTGCATTTTGTGTACCGGGCCCCATGGACACTACAACTGAGACACATGCATCACTCACTTCCTTGTCTGGACATGTACTGAACCATGCCCAGAGCCCATCAATCAATCAAAGCATTTGTAGAGCTCACTACTTACCCGTGAGGGTCTCAAGGCACTGAGGGGCGGGGGAATGCTGCTACTGTTCGAAGAGCCAGGTCTTGAGGAGTCTTTTGAAGGTCAGTAGGTCTTGGGTCTGCCGCAGGTGGATGGGGAGGGTGCTCCATGTCTTGGCGGCGAGGTGGGAGAATGATCTGCCGCCGGCGGTTGCTCTTCGGATGCAGGGGACAGTGGCGAGGGCGTGGTCGGCGGAGTGCAGCTGCCGGATGGGGTGTAGAAGCTGAGTAGGCTGTTGAGGTACGCTGGTCCGGTGTTGTGGTGTGCTTTGTGTGCGTGGGTGAGGAGTTTGAAGGTTATCCTCTTGTTGACGGGGAGCCAGTACAGGTCTCTCAGGTGGGGTGTGATGTGGCTGCGGCAAAGGGATGTCGAGGATCAGGCGTGCGGAGGCGTTCTGGATGCGTTGGAGACGTTTCAGGAGTTTGGCCGAGGCTGCTGCGTAGAGGGCGTTTCCGTAGTCCAGTTTGCTGCTGACGAGGGCCTGGGTGACCATCCTTCTCGTTGTGGTGGGGATCCACTTATAGATCCTGCAGAGCATGCGGAGGGTGTTGAAGCAGGAGGAAGAGACGGCATTGACCTGCTTCGTCATGGAAAGGGTGGAGTCGAGGATGACCCCTAGGTTGGGTGCATGGTCGGTGGGCGTTGGAGCTGTTCCTAGTGTGATCGGCCACCAGGAGTCATCCCAGGCTGAGGGGGTGGATCCGAGGATGAGGACCTCCGTCTTGTCCGAGTTCAGCTTCAGTCGGCTGTTTCTCATCCAGTCGGCGACGGCCTTCATTCCCTCATGGAGGTTGGTTTTGGTGGTGTGGAGGTCTTTGGTGAGGGAGAGGATCAGCTGGGTGTCATCGGCGTAAGAGATGATGTTGAGGTCATGCAGTCTGGCGACGTGGGCGAGTGGTGCCATGTAGATGTTGAACAGCGTTGGGCTGAGGGATGAGCCCTGGGATATGCCGCAGGTGATCTCGGTGGCTTCGGAGCGGAAGGTGGGGAGGCGGATGCTCTGTGTTCTGCCGGAGAGGAAGGAGGAAGTCCAGTGCCTTCTCTTGGATCCCAGCGTCGTGGAGGCGTGTTCGTAGTGTGCGGTGGCAGACCGTGTCAAAGGCGGCTGACAGGTCCAGGAGGATGAGGGCCGCGGTTTCTCCGTTGTCTAGCAGAGTCCTGATGTCGTTGGTGGCGGCGATGAGGGCAGTTTCGGTGCTGTGGTTGCTGCTGAACCCGGACTGGGATGGGTCCAAGATGCTGTTCTCCTCGAGGAATCTAGTCAGTTGTTTGTTGACGGCCTTCTCGATGACCTTTGCCGGGAATGAAAGTAGGGAGATGGGTCGGAAGTTCTTGAGGTCCTTGGGGTCCGCCTTGGGTTTCTTGAGTAGGGCGTTGATCTCGGCGTGCTTCCAGTTCTCTGGGAAGGTTGCTGTCTCAAAGGAGCTGTTGATGACTTTCCGGAGATGGGGTGCGATGGTGGTGCCGGCTTTGTTGAAGATGTGGTGTGGGCATGGGTCTGACGGGGATCCGGAGTGGATGGAGTTCATGATCTTGATGGTGTCATCGTCATTGATGTTGGTCCAGGAGATCAGGCGGTTGGTGCGGGTGGTGGTCGTGGGGGTGGAGGTCTTGGTGGTTGCTGGTGCGGTCGCGGCGTTGAAGCTGTCCTGGATGTCTGCAATCTTGCGGTGGAAGAAGGTGGCCAGCGAGTCGCACAGGTCTTGCGAGGGTGGGATGTCGTTGGTGTTGGAGCTGGGGTTGGAGAGTTCCTTCACGATGTTGAAGAACTCTTTGCTGTTGTGTGCGTTGTTGTCTAGTCGGGCTTTGAAGGACGATCTCTTGGCTGTTCTGATGAGGTGGTGATGTCTGCGGGTGGCATCCTTGTGGGCTATGTGTCTTTCTGGTGCGCGGTCGTGGGGCCATTTCTTCTCCAGCTTCGGACAAGACGGAGGTCCTCATCCTAGGTTCCACCCCCTCTGCTTGGGACGACTCCTGGTGGCCGACCGCACTGGGAGCAGCTCCAACACCCACGAACCACGCACGCAACCTAGGGTTCATCCTCGACTCCTCCCTCTCCATGTCGAAGCAGGTCAACGCCATCTCCTCCTCCTGCTACAACACCCTCCGCATGCTTTGCAGGATCTACAAGTGGATCCCAACCGAAACAAGAAGAACAGTGACCCAAGCCCTCGTCAGCAGCAGACTAGACTACGGCAACGCACTCTACGCAGGAATCCCGGCCAAACACCTGCGACAACTACAACGCATTCAGAACGCCTCAGCCCGACTGATCCTCAACGTCCCCAGCCGCAGCCACATCTCCCCCCACCTCAGAGACCTGCACTGGCTCCCCATCAACAGGAGGATCACCTTCAAACTCCTCACCCATGCACACAAAGCACTCCACAACACCGGACCAGCATACCTGAACGACATACTCAACTTCTACACCCCCGCCCGCCAGCTCCGCTCCACCAGCCTCGCCCTTGCCGCCGTCCCGCGCATACAAAGAAACAACCTCCGGCGGCAGATCCTTCTCCTTCCTCGCTGCAAAAGCCTGGAACACCCTCTCCACCCATCTACGGCAGACACAGGACCTGCTCACCTTCAGAAGGCTCCTCAAGACCTGACTCTTCGAGCAGTAGCAGCACCCCCCCCCCTCAGCGCCTTGAGACCCTCACGGGTAAGTAGCGCGCTTTACAAATTCACTGATTGATTGATTGATTGTCGAGTAGGTCACAGAGTTCAACAGCGTGTTTGCGGGCGGAGCGGGTGTTGAGAAGGATGCATCTGAGGTAGTTGGGTTCTTTGGTAGGTGGGTTGGCAGGCCAGATGCTGGTGAAGCTGCAGTTCCGGCAGGAGAAGGGTCCTTGGGTGCGGTTCGGGGCGGCCAGGCAGCAGGTGCGTGATCGTCCGGCGTTGAGTGTGTGGAGGGTGCTGGAGTCGTAGCGGAGACGGGCGGTGTGGGGTTCGCGGGGGCCAGGGGTTCTGGGGCTGGGCGCTGTCCAGGCACAGATGGGCGCAGACGGGCTTGCCTTAGGCACGCCTTCAGCGCGCCAGAGACGTGCCCGCTGCGCGCGTCCGCTGCCCATGTGTCATTGTGGCAAGCCCTGCACTGGTCCAGCGTATGGCAGGCCAGACCACTCCACTTACGCTCCGAGGGAGGGCCCTCATTGCTCCCCGTTGCAGGCGAACTCGCTTGTGGTGTGCAGGTCACTGGTCTAGTTTTCAGCATGTCACAGCCACTCTCTGAGGGCAGGTTTGCACGCACACCACACCCATCCGGCACAGGCGTCACAGGTCATGTGACTCCGCTAACATAAGGGGGCGACGATGTCACATTCTCCTCTGCCCGTGGTGACCGGATGACGGCCGCCACGGTTCCCAATCATGAAGGGCACATGAGTTTTGTTGTGCACAGGGTTAGTGGCAACCCAGGCCTGCATACGGCATGGGCCGACCACCACGTGGCGCTGACAGGGGTTGCACAGGGTTAGTCACACCCGGCGCTTTGCGGCAGGCACATGCACCCCGCCACGGGACGGTGACTTTGGGTGCACTGAGTCAGTGGCACCTCAAGCTGCTGAGCGGGTGGGTACCCTGCGATGATGCCCTGTCCTGTCGGTCGGGGCAACTCAGGTTTTGTGTGCCCTGCTGGACCGCAGTGTAGGCCAGAGCCAGAGGGCAGCGCCGGCCTACCACCAAGTGGCCTCGCTTCCGGGTCACAGACTTAGTGGCACCTATTGGGCTGATAGGGTGTGCAAAAGACACACAATTGATGTCTGTAATGCTGAACAAATCAAAACTGAGCGGGTGTGCAGCCTGCGATGTTGCCAGATGCACTGGTAAGTCCTCAGCCATGGAGTATTCCAGGCCCAGCACCACATGTGAGACCTGGTGGCCTGCGGAGCGTGGCTGCATGGTGTGGAGGGTGCCATATCCGTGGGTCCCGGGCTTGTGGCTTGCAGCGGCACGTGGTGGGACATCCAGTCTACACGCCGGTGGCGGAAGGTGAGCAGTGAGGCCTGGGTGTGCATAGATGGGCATGCTCCGTGGGCGGCGGGTGCCTTTGTGATGCCTCTGCCTGGGTGTACATGGGCGGGCAGGCGCTGTTGTCTTGGGCGAATGTGTGTACTTTGTCGGTCATGTATCTGGACTCTATTTCAGTTGATGGCTCTGACTCAGATGTGTGACCTAATGGACTGCACTACATGCTGGCAAGTGGGTGGAAACACACCGGTGGTAGCAGGTGAGCAGTGTGGCCTGGGTGCGCAGGGGCGGCTCCCTCTCTTCTTCTCTCTCTCTCTCTCCCCTTCTCTTCTTTTCTCTCTCTCTCTCCCACTCTCTTCTTTTCTCTCTCTCTCGCTCCCCTCTCTTTTTCTCTCTCACTCTCCCCCTCTCTTCTTCTCTCTCTCTCCCCCTCTCTTCTTTGCTCTCTCTCTATCGCCCTCTCTTCTTCGCTCTCTCTCTCCCCTTCTCTACTTCTCCCTCTCTCTCTCCCCCTCTCTTCTCTCTCTCTCTCTCTCTCTCTCACTTTCTCACTTTCTTCCTCTGTTCTTCTCTCTCTCTCTCTCTCTCTCTCTCCCTCTATTCTTCTACTCTTTCTTTCGCCCTCTCTTCCTCTCTCTCTCTCCTTCGCTCTCTCTCTGTCCTTTGATGTGCGCAGGACACACCTTCTCATCATGTTTTTTGTCTTGCAGGCTGTGACCTACGGACTGTTCCGCGGGGAGCCGACATGTGTCTTCATTTGATTTCGGTGTTCATTTTAATAAAGTTTTATTTGTTGCTTCGAAAGTGAATGTGTGATGCTCATTTCTGTGATGACACATGCATTTCAACTGTTGTGATTGTGCGACGTCATGCAGAATATTTTTTACATGTTATTGTGTAGCTGATGTGGCATGTCTTTGTGAGGGGGGGTGCCAGGGAGGGGTGGTCCGGGGGGTTGTGTCGGTGGGTGTTATGGCCCTCTTGTGTGTCCGGGCCGCATGATGTGTGGCTCCATGGCATCTGTTGCCCTTCCAATGTGGTCCTGGGCTGGTCTCTCTTTTGTGGTGCTGGCTGCCGTCCGACTTAACACCAGGTCAGAGCAGGTGTAGATTTCCTGCTGCTAACGCGCCTTATCGCCGGTTTGTGTTCTTATCGCCGATCTGTCTGGTCGTTGAGAATGGTGAGGAGTGGTGTGGTCGCAGCTTTTGGCGCGGGAACGCCCACTCTGCATCTCATTAGCGATAGTTGCGGATCCTCTGTGGCGATGGTTTTTGCGGCTGCTATCGCGGGTGAACTGGTGCTGTGGGCTGTTAACACCTGTTTGTGAATGGGGAGATACATTTATCATGACTTTGGCTGTGATAAAGTGCCGTGAATCGTGATTTTTCTACTCAAATGAGTCCTACTGGTTAAACGTATTGGTCAAAAAACCCAAATAAACCACTGAAATCCATGCATTGCCAAAGGTGTTTGCAAGATAAAAATGCTGTTTTGAAAGCGATGCATTCCCTAAATCTTCCACTCTCTTCACAAGATTTAAAGTTTGCTTTTTACAGTTAATTATTAAAATGGTGAGGCTTTCATTTCTGCTTTGTTTTAGCCTCTCCCTTGTTAAATGTTATCAATAGCCCGCTAATCTGCCACGTCTCATACATAAACATAAACCAATTTCCCATCTCACATCTAACCCAAGGGGAAGGCAATACGTCATGTACAATGCTCACAATTACACACCGTCCCTGAGGAGCCGGCAGAAATTTACATTTTTGTAGTTCACCCACCATTACACGCTTCTACAAACACATTTGCCATGAGGTAAGTAGCTGACATAAAGATTTCTACCTTAGCAAATATTCAAATTAATTCAACAGTATTAAGTACTACATCAAATATTGTGCCCCCAGTAATCACATGCACGGATTTCTTACACACATGCAGTGCTGCACATTAATCACTCATTAATCATATGCATGCAGTATTCTACATCGATACCACTGTGTGTGCTCAGAACTAAAGTGTTTTTTTTAAAGAGATATGCCTGCTGGAAAGTCTATTTAGAAAGAGCCTGCTGCTGGCAGAGAAGGCTGCAGTGTGAGGCAGAAGAGTGCAGACCTACATTTTACACGGCACCCAGCCTCACACTGCTGGCTCGCGAGGCAAGCCACACCTGAATGAAGGCCTCACTCATACTCGCTGACGCGACACCATCTGCCTCATTGCCAGCGCTGGCGAGCTGAACTCAGCTCACAGTATCGCAGTGAGTGTTCTCGATAGGTCACAGCCAGAACTGTAAATAAAAAGAAGTCGATACTATCAGATATACTCTGCATACTTTAGTGTGCACTGAAGCACGTGTAGTTTATTTGTTTACAACATGTGAGTTGCGTCACATACAACACCAGTCACATGCACACTGATCTGTCTTTCTCCTCCCCAGTGGAGATGTATTCAGGCAGACAGCAGCTTAATTTTAAGGCCGCCCTCTGACGCCCTCGCTGATTGACACAAAACCGTGGGCAGCAGAGGGCTTAAGCTGAATGCGCCCACCCTGTGTTCAATTAGCAATGCATGTCTTTAGTCACAGAGGGGTGTGGCCCTACATTGTTAGAGCCCACAGGGGCCCAGGGCTACACAAATGTAGGCCCGGTAAAACCTGCGAAAACGGCACATGCACACTAGCGCATCTGCCAGTGAAACTTGCCTGACTCTCCCTGAAATAGTGTATGATGTTGATAGAGCGTCATGTGATACTGGAATTTGTAGGGGTGCATCATATTCACCGTTAGTCAGCACCCGCATATTATTCGATGTAGGTTAAGAAGTGCCGTAGAAATGTATTGCTGTAATCGTTTAACATAGAGGTGATTCGAAATTTAATAATGCTTTGTGAAGAATAATGCTGCAAATCATGGTGAATGTATTCAGTAAAATGCATAATGATTAGTTTTCGTGCAAAGCAATGTATTAAGTGCCATGTTAAATTTACACGTGCAAGTTGCTTGCTCACTTATATGAAAATAATGAACTAATGCTTAGAGTGTGATTTAGCAATGTGGTTAACAGTGTAAAGGCCGGATCGCATATATGTAGAGAGAAAGGCCTGTTCATTTTCTTATGTTAGCTAAACGTTGTAGGGCGAAAATGATTTCTCTTGGTAAAGGCTTTGGTTGCAGGGAGATGTAAAATCTTGGAGACGTGAAAGGTTTTTCGTTCCCATGTTTATGTTGCAGGTGCAAGGACATTTAGCTCGTTAGTGGGACTAGGTCTTTGTTTTAGGAGTTAGGATGCTGCGAGAAGCCAACAGGTAAGTACGTTGGAATGTGAGGATGATACTTTCAGCAGAGAAGGTGCCTGAGACCCAAGGTCAAGCTAACCGTCGTTGGACGCCAGACAAAGTTGTAGGAAAAGTACTGGAAGAAAACCTGGCTGAAGAGGTGTGCCGAAGTGCGTGTTCTACGTTTTGGGGATTTTGTATTAGGGATAGTGCCCCGTGGGTTGAGCAGTTGAGGTTTAGACGGGAAGCTAGAAAGAGCGTCCTAGATCGAGCTCTGACTAAGTGAATGTGCTTCTTAGGAAGTCTTTACTTCTGACACCTTTGGGAAGGGAATGTTAAGTAGGGATGTCACCTTAGAGTTAGTGTAGGGATAGACAAATGCTTTTCCTTTTTAGACTAATGATTCCTAATGTGGATTTTGGCTTAACCATTGCTTTCTTGATGATCTTAGAATCAGTGATTCTTTTTGTTTTGAGTCGGATGAGAATCCTCCATAGACTTGCTTTTGTATTAGTGCCCATTTATCTTCTACACCTAGTATTGAGGTGTCTGTATGTTCAGCTAGTTTTGGTTGTAATAAAATCTTATACATTTTAGATTCGGAGTCAGTGGTCCTTTCGCAATGAAATCTAACTTTGGTGATTATGTTTTGATAATTGTATTTCCTCCCCTCTACACTATTTAGCAGATAAAAAGATCCTGGCGACCAGAGAGGATTCTTGGAGATAACCAGGTAGGCAAGAATCCGGCCCCATCAATGTAAATAAAATGGAAACAAACTAGAAGATGAGGAATATGGTGTGGGCGGAGCCCCGACACTCATAAAAAAACTGCTCCTGGTGTTCCTGTTCAGGTCAGGCAGAGACTGGTCAGATAGAACGCTGCTTGTTGGTTGTAAATAGTGGCCAGGAACAGGTCAGCCAGATTGATGTTTTTTGCAATATTGAACACTGCAGGCACAGCAACGTTCTTGCCTGTCCCTAAGTTGGCCGCCAATTGTGACTCACTCGCCGTGCATACACAGTCCACTTCAACTGCCCAGAGTTTAGGTTCTGTGCGCAAGAGTGCCGGTTGATGATGTTGGGGTTGCACTGAGGTAAAGGAAACAATCATTGGTCAATGCAAGAAGATATGCTACAGCCAAGAGAACCTGGGGGAAAAGTAAGTGGCCTGCACAGGCACCAATAAAAAGCCAGGAAAGAGAGGGGGAGAGATGTATACCCATTGCAGGCCGTACCTGAAAAACAAGTCCAATCCCACATAAAAGGAAGCCAAAACCAAGCACATATCCACTGGAAACGGCCAAATAATGGAGGAGATTGAAAAGTGCAAAAAGCCAAATAAAAGAAACACAAGCAACAGTGCGATAGCCATGGTGGGGAAGGCAGCAGTTAAAAAAGGGCAGCAGTAACACAACTGTTGCATTAAGAAGAGGTGGGAGGAAGAATGGTATATTTGAATGTAAGCAGCTAGGGCGCTAAAGCTAAACACAGACAAACAGCAACAGAGCAGGACAAAAAAATAGTTCCCCAAAGAACAGAGAAAGAACCATGGCAGAATTAGACAGTACTAAGTCCCTGCTCTGTGGGAGGGACAGAAGAGATAAAGGAGACAAGGAGGCAGGACTGACCACCATCAAGCAAGAATTTTTAAAGGACACTGACATAGAAAAGTGAAAAGCAATGGCAAGAAATTATATGGACTTGAAGCCCACCGACCGATTACAGCAGACCTCGAAGAGACAGCGCACGCGCTTTCTAGCACGACCAAAAAATCAAGTCAATCTCGCCATATGGGTTTATGGTCACCCTTTGCTTGAAATAACCAAGACAATGGGTTGGTTGGGGGCAAGATAACAAAAATAAGAAATAAGGCAAAAGAAATAAACGAGTGCCTGATACTTCCATATTGAATGGTTTTGAATACATGTTTTTGCTCGTAAATAGTGAGGTATGAATTATTGAGTGCCCAGTTCTGACCTTTATCAAGTTCCCAGGAAGATGAAATGCTCCTTGCTGCTCAAGAGAGCTAAAGATGTTGTTTTTGTAGTGATTCTCACTGCCGTTGTGAGAAACTGTGACCATAATTAGTGGGGTAACATGAGAAAAAACTCATGCATATTTTATCATGTTATAGTTAAAGTTCAATTCATTCTATATAAAGGCATATTGTTATATATGAATGAAATACCTAAAGGCACACAGTCGGAACTAAAGATGAATGCAACACATTGCCATAAAATAATAATCTTGAGTGCATACAAATAATCAGCTGCAAATAGGAAAGAACATATTAGACCCTTTAGCCTTTAAAGAATGGTGACCAGGTGCATGACAAGGTGGGCACTTGTGATGCAAATCCCAGGACAGCCTGAGGTTTTAGCCTACATCATTATCAATCCTGGTCTCTTGTGAGACTTTGGGCCTGATTACGAGTTTGGCAGACAGGATATCCGTCACAAATGTGATGGATATCCGGTCCGCCAAATAACAATTGCATTATATCCTATGGTACTTGTAATACGGCGGATGGGATATACGTCTCGTGTGTGACGCAGTATCCCATCCGCCAAGATCTAAATCAGGCTCTACATCTGGAATTGCCCTCGTGGGATGTGCTCAAAACCTGAATGTGCAAATCCCGGAGTAAGATGCGCGGGCAGTAGTCCGTAGCTACGGACTACTGCCAGCGCGTCTTACTCCGGTATTTGCTCACTCCGGAAACCTATTCTTCCAAAACTATCGGGACTCTCGATTCAACCAACGCATCCCCTCCTCCGCTCGGGCCTTCGGTTCCCGATCAGGACCCCTCGGCCAGTACAAGCGTGATTCTTCGGACCACATCTGTGGATTTTACTCACGCAATCCTACGTGCTCGCACTTCATACTGTCCTGATGATCTTGAATTACTAAGATCGAAACGCCGTCGACCACAATTTCAAAGTTCCCTCAAACTGTTTAAATTACCTGGGTTCTTTTGATCTGTTTTTCCATGCGATGTAAAGTTCTTACTGTCACTAAACACTTCACTTCACGCACTATCACTTATGTATGTGTGAGCACTTTATATATTGTATATTCTCTATCTGCAAAAATGACAGAAACGGAAGCTACTCCATTTTATGATGTTAAATAAAATGTGATGCCTTCCTCTAAAACTCTGTGTCCTTGCATACATTTCTGAACTGGATCCGCCTTGGCTTCAGCATATCAATGATTTCAATTGAATTAACTTTAAACTTAATAACTCGTAGCCTTGCTACCGGAGGATCCTTGACCTCACCCAGACCATTGTTCTGTTAAACTACCTACTTACCCCAGGTCACAAACGTGTGGGGTCCCCTTGTTTTTGAAACACAAAACCTGAATCCAGCAGGTTGATGAGGGATGGGTTTGCCTGTCGCAGTGCTGTTCCTGGACCAAAGGCCAGAGTCTGGCTATTCTGTGCAGCTTCTCAATAATGCCAAGCAAACTTAGTCGCATCAGGTTTTATGCGAGCACTTAAAAGCAAGCCAAGGGGCCAGCATTAAAGTTTCCTCCCCTGCGGACAGGCATCAGTTTTGTCCTTCAATCTCTGAGCAGCCCTCCTGGTACTCTCTGTCAAGACAAGAGTGTGTGTTCCAGGAGCCTCTGCTTCTTGTCTGGTTTAGTGCTCCAGGGTAATGGAGACGAAGTGCTTCACAAAGTGGGTTCTGACCAGTGACAGCAGACTATTGATGTGGTGACCTTTGCAGTATCTGTAAAATCAAGAATACATTTGTTTGTACAGGTGCTCCTGCAGAGACCCATCGTGTGAACTTGCTGTTGACACTCAGAACAAAAGTACAAAGTACCGTGAAAATAAAAATAAATTGTGATAAATATGGAAGGGGGTGGCAGCTGGCTTGTTTGTAGGGCATCCTCAGGTATGACCTTTACACATGCTGGAGTCCATTCTAAACATACATTCATTTGGCTCATTTGAAAAATATTTATAGCATTAGCATTCTAAAATGCTATTCTTTCAAGGCATTTTTCATTTTCATTCAGTTTTTACTGACTTTTCTCTTCCGACCGCTTCCCATCATTGTCACTGAGATACAAATACACTCTGCTACAGTATAGGTGTGCCCTAGAAAGAATCATAAATAGTTGTCACTTTCAGTGTTCTCTTGAGGAGACGTGATGCATTTTGTAAGTCAGCCGGGCCACTTTTGGGATGCATCGTGGACAGTGTTATCATAAAGGTCTTGGGCCTGCCCCAATAGGAAAAAGAACACAAAAGAACACGATGGACGGAATGCTGAATGAATCAAACACTCAACCCCAGTCACAAAGATCTGGGTTTGATCCATTGTGTATTTTGCTCAGCACACCCCCCCAGTTTGGACCCAGCCATATGCAAATCAGTCTTGACCCTGCTCCTCATAGGAACAGTCCAGACTGAACTGCCAGGTCAGGTCCTCCCTGGACCGGAAACAGGTATCCTGGGACCGGTTTCAGAGCTTTACTTGAATGATCAAATTATTTTTTACTTGCCAATCTTGAGACACATGTAACACAGCCTTTGGTGTTGGCACAAACAGTTTTTCTGTAAATGCATTAAGTAACAGTTGTGGGTTTCTTCTCAGTGTAGAATTCCTGGATGTCCCGCACCCCTCAGGCGTCCCTTGCCTCAGAGTCAGCCTTTGCCACTATGTGTCCTTGAATATATAATGTGATGTTCACCCCGATTGTGCTCCTTGATATTTTGGGTGGTAGAAAGATATGCTAATCCATCTAGTCCAGTTTATCTGTTGTACATGAGCAAAGCCATGTGCCCTCTTTCTGGTTGCAACATTCAGCTGACGTCATCCTTCCAGAGGCCTTTCCAAATCATTTCACTGCAGGAACATGGCTTCAAAATGCTGATCTTTTGGACATCCATGTGCGGAGATGTTTGACCGCAAAGACTTGCTCCGCTTCACCCTCCCATGTGGAGTGGCTGCGGTCAGCAGGCCGCCTGATGCATACATGGGTGATTCAATGGTCAGGTGCGCCCACAGGATGCATCCAAGTCATCAAGGCAGAGACATTTTCTGAACCTAAGGGCCTCATTTACTTATTTTGGCTTAGGGCAGCACTGCAAGCCTTCCTGTTGCGCTGCCCTACGTCAAAAGAACAGGGCAAGAATGCGCTGTGAGATACTGTGCATTTCTGTCCTCTTTTAATGCGCTGGCACCCAAATGGCTGCCTAGCACCGACGCAAGGGTGCCAGCACTGAATCAGGCTGCTTCATGCAGGAAAGGACACCTTCCTCCACAAAAAGAAATGTTACGCCAACCCTGAGGAGACATACACTTTTGACGCATTACGCGGTTTGCAGCTTGTCGTAAATCTGGGAATGTGTCAAATGGCATGGGTGTTATGTGGGAACAACCATTGTAACACCCATGGCGTGCCTCCCTATCGTAGTATGAGGCAATGCAGGTACTTGAGCTGTGTTGCCACACGCCATATCTGCGGGGCCATGAAAAGCCACGCAGGGTGGCTTTACGTGGCCTCGTAGCTTTGGCTCTGCAGTGTGCGCTGCTGGAGCATCATTAAAAATGACGTTCCAGCGGTGCACGAGGCATGTAAATGACCTTCTAATTCTCTACACCTTTGTACTCACCCATGTTGTCATAGGATAATAGGTTAAGAGGCAGGTCAGGTCTCTGTTCATCTTGCTATTCTCTTCCCTTGGGATGGACTCTATGCCCTCTATGCTTTGTTGCATTTGTATCGCATTGTCTAACGTTTCCTGAAAAGCATTCACTGTTAACTGTTGTTGATTCAGTTGTAGACAGCTTGCAGGGAGTTGCTGGTCTGCTGCCTTACCTGCTTCTTGTGCCCAATTGTTTCCTCTTTCACTTTCTCTTACAAGAGCTGTTGAGTTGCAAAGTATCCCTCCTGTATTAATTACATCCCGTAATACTTTTTTCTCTCTCTCTCTCTTTCCTTTTATGGTTTATGTATTTTATGTAATAGTGCATGCCACTCCGCCTCCTGTATTCCTAGTATATGTCCACATTTTTCAGGCATATTAGGCATAGAGAATATAAATGCAACAGGTGCATGTATATAGCTGAAGTTGAGATATACAAGTGATTGATCTCTTATACCTATAGTGCCACTCTCTGTCCATACATCCAAGGCCTATCCATATTTAATGGCTGTGTCCCTTGTTTGTGTTGTCATTATTGCTTGCCCCTCCCTCTCTGATTGGACTGTAGAGGCAGCTCACACAACATGTATAGCTATTCTCAAATACTGGAAGCTCTTATTCCCTATACAGCAACTGATGTATATACTTCCTTGTGATAACTAAGCACATCCTTTTCATAGAATGGGTCACACCTGCCAGCCTGTGCCATGGCCATGGGTACTAACTCAGCTGCCATTTGAAAGTCTCTGCTGTTGTGAGTGTATGGGGTCAGAAACTCAGAGAGAGGGGTAAAGGTATCTATTACTACCAGTAAATCCGTACAATTCGTGACCCCTTGTACAGCAATGGTGTCTGAACAATTTCTATCCCCTCTGCACTTACATGAGTCTGAGCCAAAGACCAACCCTTTTCTCCCCAATGATGATGGTACCCAGTCATGTTTCTCTCTGCTCAGTTCTACTGGGCTGATGTGAAGGTTGATATACTGATGGACTATGCAAGATATACAGGAAAACACCTTAGTTTGTGATACTTGCATTGTGTGGTGTGTGGCTGGTGTTGTGACGTAATCCTGGGCTGGTTCTGTGGCTGTGCCCTGTTATAGTGATGTGGTTCACTGCTGTCATTGCTGTATGGGGTGCCTGTGCTGATGGCTGATGGGCTATGGGGCCACCTGCCCTTCTCCATTGGTCCTGCAGAGGTAGCTTTGGTAGCCAGATGGATCCTGTGAAAAGAAGAAACTTTGGGAGGTCTGCCCCGCCCATTGCGAGCTTCTCTTCTTTTGCTTTCCTCTGCCTGTTTCATCTGCCTTTCTGCTAACCATTCTCTCTGTCCTGTCTATAAGGTCGAGATACATATTCAGCTTTGCTTGTGATACATAGACCCATTGGTATCCCAGTCCAAGGATGTGTCCCTGATATACTATGGGCAGGGCCTCTTGACTTATGCATCAGGGGAACACCAGGTTTTGCGGCAGGGTTGACTAAATTATGCAGCAAAACGTGGTACATTTTCTGATGGTACTACTTCATTATTTTGTTATTTTTATACATGGTAATACTGTCTGGGCAAATATGTCACCACAAACAACTTTCAAGTAACTGAACGATGACCTGTCAACCTTTGAGAAGGGCCTTCTACTGTGCAAGAGCACGATGCCACATTTTTTGTAACTTTGGATCATTTCAACTACAAACATTTTTTGTTAAAATCAGCAGATTGTGCAGCAGATGATGGATTATGTCACAAATGCAGCAAATATGTGATAATGCAGAAAAAGCTGGGGCCGCGGAATCTCATAATTCCAGTGGCCCTCATTATGGGGGACAATCTGCGATTCTGAGGGGACCCTCCCCGGCAGCCACTGGGAAGAGCAGGTGTGGCTCTTGTCTATGGATAATACATAGGTCTTCTACCTGCACGTAGCCCATATCAGTACTCTTATGAAAGTTTTGCATCATTTGTGTTCGATTACTTTGTTTGGACTGCGCCATCTGTACATGTGTCTCTTCTACCGCTAGCATCAGTTTCTTAACATACTCACTTGAAGCTACCTGAAGCTCCTTTTCTTCAGTGGTTAGAGGGTGGCATATGTCAATAACCCAACCCTAGCATGATTCCTATAAATAATGCCTCATATGCTTCATATAACCCAACCCTAGCATGATTCCTACAAATAATGCCTCATATGCTTCATATAACCCAACCCTAGCATGATTCCTACACATAATGCCTCATATGCTTCATATAACCCAACCCTAGCATGATTCCTACAGCCAATGCTTCCTATGCTTCATATAACCCAACCCTAGCATGATTCCTACAAATAATGCTTCATATGCTTCATATAACCCAACCCTAGCATGATTCCTACACATAATGCTTCATATGCTTCATATAACCCAACCCTAGCATGATTCCTACAGACAATGCTTCCTATGCTTCATATAACCCAACCCTAGCATGATTCCTACAGATAATGCTTCATATGCTTCATATAACCCAACCCTAGCATGATTCCTACACATAATGCTTCATATGCTTCATATAACCCAACCCTAGCATGTTCCTACAAATAATGCTTCACCTGCTTCATATAACCCAACCCTAGCATGATTCCTACAAATAATGCTTCATATGCCGTAACTTGTTGCAGAACATGTACAAGCGCCTTGTGACTCAATCACCCTTTTCATGCCTCGCTTTAGTATGGAATTCAGTCTCTGCTTTCCCTGAACTCTGCAGTCTGTAGGAGGCGTGGAGTTTTTGTTCTGTCCCCAAAATTTGGCACATAATTTAATTCGTGCTGGAGTACAAATGGCATCTGTTGTCTGACCAAACGGAAAGGGTCAATGTAAACCTAAAGAATTCAGCTGCAGATTAAAAAACCCCTTGCAACACTTGTGCCGCCATTGTGTCACTTTTGTAACACAGCGGTGGCATAAAAAATGCGGCCAATTTACAACGTGACGCATCTAGGGAGATGCATTATGTTGTAAAGCCCTGCGTCACATTATACCTGCATCAGGAAAGCCTCGTAAAAGTGACACAGTGAAATCTAAAAGATTTCACTGCATCTCTTCTAGGACGCCGCTGCATCAAAACCTTACTCCTGCTTGAAGTAGGCATAAGGAGTGATGCAGTGTAGTGGTAATAGGCCTCAAAATGCATAGCTGGAGTTGTGTCATGCTTGCGATACGACTCCAGCAATGCGTGATTTTTGCCCCAACAGATGCGTCAAAATTTCTGGCGCATCTGTCAATTCTTGTGCCATGGTGCGCTGTATTGTAAATACGGCGCATCCATGGTGCGCAAGGGTTTCTCAGGGTGGCGCAGGGAAAGTGATGTATCTCTACAGATGCGTCACTTTCTTGTAAATCGCCTCATATTGTTTACCAGAAATTTACATATCATAAGTGCATTGTAGTCAGCCTTAGAGAAAGCTTCTGGCCATCTGGAGAAAGTCTATTATGAAGCAGATGTACCTTTTGCCGATTGTATTTCTGGGTAGAAGGCCTAGGTAATCAATGTATGTGACTTGCCCTGACCCACTAGCCAGTGGTCGCATTTGCAGGATACCTTTCCTCTTGTATGTTTCACTCAGTTGATCCTATTCCCAGAAACTTCACCTCTCAAATCTTTA
This sequence comes from Triturus cristatus, assembly GCF_964204655.1. Lineage (NCBI taxonomy): Eukaryota > Metazoa > Chordata > Amphibia > Caudata > Salamandridae > Triturus > Triturus cristatus. Next base: position 1,045,347,629 of record NC_140588.1, read on the forward strand.
GTGTTCTATCTCGTGGAGTGACTATAGTTACCATGACACATTTGAAAAATCATTTTCTGTGTTTGAATGGGTGTTACCATGTGTGCATTCCTGAGATAATCTGCTTTTGTGAACACACGTTGACTAGGGGTGGGTGTAACTTGCATAATTTGCTGTAGCGTAATTACGCAAAATTACACCAAATTAAGACAGATTATGTGGAGTTATGTAAGAAGCATAACCCATCATTTAGCAGTATTTTCTCAGCACAAAATGCACCTTTGCGTCCAAATCGGACCCGAGGATGCACTTTGCGCTAAAAAACATAGCACTAAATTCAACAAAACACAAACAGCAGCAACCAGCAGCTGCCCACGTTCGCTATGTCTGTTGTTCCTGTGCTCCTGTAGTAGGATTCTTGTCCCAAATTACTCATAATTACAGGAACAGGCGTCACTGCATAATTTTCAGTAATTTCACCTTGAAAGGTTAACACAAGATTACTTCGGTGTAGTTAAAATTTTGTCAAAGCCAAGCATTGACATCTTCTGTGGGGTGCTTGATTATCATAACACCCCGCCGCAAAAGAGACATTTATTCTAAGCAACAATGGTCCCTAGGAAAGGGTGAACAAAACTGATAAATACAGACCCAGTCAGTGCTGTATTAGATAAACGTGTCCAGCCGGACAGAGGTTCAATGTTTAATTTTTCAGCAATTCTTGGAGATAGGTACAAGACAGTATACTGAGAGTGGAACACAAGCCTGCATTCCACTACAGAAAAGTAGAAACATACAAAACATATAGTCTGGGAAACATTTAAGCAAGGCTCAGGCAACGCTCACGGTTTGTTCTCAGGAGAAAAAATTCACAGTTATAGGTAAACAAATCGCAAGGAACACCTCTACATGACAAATAGTAACATCATAGTGTATGTATGAGGTGTTTTAGAGTGTTGACGGCGTTTCGATCCAGGAGACAAATGTGTGGATCATCTTCAGAACATTAAATAAGCATGCCTGAATTATAGGTACCTTAAATTACTATATGAACAAAACAGTTTGGGAGAAAGAAGGGATTATGGGGAGAAAGAAAAGAAGATTGGAATTAGGAGGATATATCTTGACAACGTAACCTAGTTTAGTTTGTATGTCATTCTGGAAAAATAGCACCTCTAGAGACTAACATTCAATTGGAACAACCTGCAAGATTAGGCCAAATAACACGGAGTTCAGCATTGAAAGATGGCGCAAGAAAGTGGCAAAAAAGACTTTTCAACAAGTGCTGCGTCAACAAGTAGGTATTGTGACAACGTGCATATTTACAAAAAACGGCGCAGTGACTTAGTGAAAACAATATTGGTTCAACACTATTATGAGACCTCTGTAGCTTTTTTCAATTACTGGCCCCAAATTTAGAGATTTAAGAGAGAGAAAGAGTGACTTAATAGCAGGAATGGAAAACAAAGTCTGTTGTCGCATGAGTTACGCATGAGAATGAAGGGGACACGGTCAAGAAAGATACGGCAGTAGCGATGAATCATGCCGAAGTCAGGCGATAGGCAATGCGTTAAGAACCTGCAGCTGCATGCGTGCATGCAACGTGAATGTGCGGGAGATTACCGTGGATTTATACGTCGGTGAGTAAGGGTGGTGGGAATGTCCTCAATGGGAGTGGCGGAGGTAGAGGTCGCGATGTAAAGTTAGGAATTTGGCGTGATGCTGAGGCAGGAAGGAAGGGAAATAATTAAATTGAATAAGTGAAGGGACCCGCATGACTAAAAGCACGTGGCAGGAAGCGGAGACTCACCATCAATTGTTGAATCAGAAAAAGAGCCACGGGGAGTGTGCTCTGTGGGCGCGATGGCCAGTGAAAGAAATAAGGGCGTTCAGAAAGGATCGAGAATGGGGGTGAGTTGCTGCGTGCATGAGGTGTCGCGATGCGCTTACCTTTAGCCGTAGGTTACGGCGTGATGTCTCAGGGGATCAATGTCCGTAGATGCGGGGGAAGTAAAAAGTCTATGTCAAAGTCTCATATACAGAGAGAGGTGCCATGATTGGAGGATGTTGTCAGGTGGTCATGAGAAAAAGTGAGAATAGAAGAAGGACTATATGCTGTCAGGTGGTCATGAGGAATAGTGGGAATAGAAGAAGGACTGGATAATGAGAACGGGGGCCATATTGGAGTGGGGTAGGAACTCATAGAGTTGGTTAGAAGAAAGTCAATTCACGTGTGACAAGGCTAAAAACAAGGGTTAAAAACAATAGACTGTGAGGCAATAGCTTATTGATGTTTGGGAACGGTGAATTAAAAGGAATGCATTTCATCAAGAATAATTTTGCAGAAAGGAGTGTGAACATAGCAATCAGATAAGGGTAGTCCAGTCGTCAAGGCGGTTTAACCGAGTATGCAAACTGTTGGTTTTCAATATCCATTTTAGTTCTTCTTTGTTGAGCAGTTTGGCAATGTCGCCTCCCCTTTGTGAGGGTTTGATCACACATATGATAGTCCAGCGTATTTCATCTTCCGAATGTCCAGTCTGTGTGTTAGATCACAGATACTGCAATTCCCACATTTTGCGTGACCCGTGATAGGCGGCAATCCCCATTGATCGTTTAGGCTGACAGATTGTCTTTTGGTGGGCAGTGCTCCACGCACGAGGTGATCTTTAATGTTTTTGCTTTTTTTGAAAGCAAACATGGGGCGTTCAAGGTTGAGAGTTCCTGCGTTAAGAACATTCCAGTTTTTTAGGATAGATTTGCGTACTGTGTTGGAAACTGGGGAGAAAGTGGTAATGCAAACTAAACGATTTTGGCATGGTTTAGTTTTGACATCCAGTAGTACCTCGCGTGGGCAGTCCCAAGCTCTCTTCATGGCAATGCGTACCAGTCTACGCGGGTAGCCTCTATTGGTCAGTTTGTTGCTTAACAACTTGTGCACATCTCCTTTCCTAGGGACCATTGTTGCTTAGAATAATTGATTCCCAAGGTCCCAGGCAGACTTTATTTGGGTCCCCCTTGTTGTTTAAAAAGAAGTTTAGCACAATCGCTGGGTTGCAAGGGCTTTAAACTTATTTCTTCCTTCCCTGAAGTGGGCCACTTCCCTAAACTCTCACTACTCTAGACCACCCCTCTCTCTATCCAACACGTACTTCCAATTGCTATGTCTGAAAACGCACCCTTGTATTCGGACGACTACATTTAAAAAGTCTTAGAAGACCCTTCGCTCTTCAGTAGCACTGATGAAACCCCAAGCAGTACTAATACCACTCTCCCTGAGGAACTAGAAAAACAAAAAAAGAAATTTGTCCGCCTTGAACTCATGATACGCATGCTCACTGAGTATTTGAAAGCAAATATAATTCCCGTGGGCCTACAGGTTGAAAACATCCCCGGTGTGTTCACCGATAATCCCAAGTATGTTACCAACTTCAGCTACGTAGGCACCACTTGCTCTAGACATTGAATGTAGAGAAACAAATAAAGGACAACAATATACCTGATGCCAAGAAACTATTAGAACAAATCCAAAAAACTGTTGACGAATTCCACAGATTGGAACAAAACAAAAAATCCAACAAAGTGAAAAAGGATATAAAATCCTTTTCACAAGAACGAGCCTATCCATATCTTAACAAAGATTTTTACTCAAACAGGGCCTATAACAACTCCCAAAATCTGAGACCTTGGGGCCGTTTTAATAGACGAAATAACCTTGTTGGATTTTCTGGCACCTCAGCAGAGTCCTCTGACAGCTCCGACGCATGTGAAGGCACTAGCACTAACACAAGAAACCCTTGTAACCATTTTTTAGGGCAGGGCCAATCAGAACCACAAAAAAGAGGTCGAGCCAAGCAACAACCCCCGTTGGAACTACCCCCCAGGGGAATGCTAGACATGCAGAAATGTTATCAATGGTAACCCCAATGATGCAAACCAACAATCATAATAACAACCTCACAATTCCAATTTTTTATCTTTCCACACATCAACTGTCAGATCATGAAGTGTCAATATTGAGTAAAGGTCCCTACTACATATCCCAACTTTCTGGAGCTACAAACTGAACTATTGCGTTTTTTCTGCAAAATACGACTACACAGTTATTTCTCACAGAACCCATGTCCGATCAACACATCAATGTGAGATCATCACTTTTGAGAAACTAGTCCTGAAAGAGATCATAGAATTGGAACACTCCCACCAGTACATCCCCGACAACATCACCAAAGCTGAGAAAATTGCCATCTCCAGCCTACGTCACAATGAAAATCTTGTGATTAAACCGGCTGACAAGGGCGGAGGGATAGTACTCCAAGAGATCAACACATATAGAGATGAAATCAACCGCCAACTGGCCAATACAGATCACTATTGCAGATTACCCACAAATCCCACCAAAGAACTCCAGACCTTGATCCTACAGATCACCAATGATGGCCTAGAACAATGTTTTCTCAGTAAACATGAACACCGGTACCTTAACATCAAATCGCCACGGATCCCAGTCATTTACACTTTGCCTAAAGTTCATAAAAACTTGGAAAATCCCCCCGGTCGCCCAATTGTCTCAGGTTGCGGATCTATCTTAGAACCGTTGGGGCAATATGTTGACTTCTTTATAAGAATCTTTGTTCCACTCACTGAATGCTATATACGTGACAGCATGTCAATGATTAGCATGGTTGAAAATTATCCTTTCGACCCCTGAAATCCTCTGTACATTGGACGTAGAGTCCTTATATACAAATATTCCTCAGGAAGACTCTTTACTCGTGATGGAAATTGTGCTGAATAAACGTCCACGACCCCACCCAGTTCCCACAAACTTTATACTTCAACTCTTGGAGATTTGCCTAACAAGGAACTTTTTCCAGTTTGATAGACAATTCTTTCAACAAGTGAAAGGTACTTCAATGGGGGCTATTTTCGCTCTGAACCTGGCCATTTTGTACATGGACTCACTTGAGACCTATCACATTCTGTCCCCCACTAACCCCTTCAACAATGGCATTAGACCAGTAGTTCCCAAACTATGGTCCGCAGACCCCCAGGGGTCCGTGCCACAATCCCAGGGGGTCCACAGGCAGCAGTTGTAAAAGCTCTGCACAGTTCATTGTATAATCAGCAGTTTTATGGCAACAATAAAAGTGCCAAGATAACACTGGTGATTAATGTACTTTCTCAGAGAGATGGGAGTTTTGTCCTGTGGCAGCTTTGAGTCATCTAAGATAGCGCAGAGGGTGAATATGCCTGCTGCAAAGAACATGTAACATGCATTTCAAAAACATTATTTTATGTGCATAGCTCAGTGGTTAACTGCTTTTGTCATTGAGATTCTGTTGGCACTGTGAAGTTAATAAATTACAATCGTAATCTAGCATAGTGTGCTATGAACTGGCATCAAAGAGCTGCATGCAAACTGTATGGTACAAGTTAGCAAGTTATGTTTTTTCCCAGTCTTTCATTATTGTGATGCTGCTAAAAAAAGGTTTGTTTGGGCATAAATACATTCTTATTATTAAAGTCAATGCTAAACACTGTGTTATGTTCTGAATCCTGAGTTTGTGCTTCTCCAGACCAAGCGCTTTTAAGGAAAGCCTGCCAGTATGGGTGACATGTGAATCCTACACCTTGAAGTCCTCTTTATCTTATGTATAGACACGTATGATTCATTGTTTCTTTATGTATGTGGTGAAAAGTGCTATGACACCCTACACTGGTGTGAGAGATGCTAAGAAACAAATGAAATACATTTAATAGAGGGGCTATGAAGAGATAAGAGGCACCGTTGGAGGGTGATAGTGAGGGAATCATTGAAGAGCCCCAACAAAGATTGCCATATCCTGGTGCACAGTCAGTAATACAATTCAATATATAATGACAAATGTGTTGTAGAATGCACCTTTTTTCCCTAATGTTCTTGGGGGGAGAGGCCTCCGAAGCCCCCTTTGTAATGGTCCGGCTCACTCACTGCACTTGGTGTGCACCGTATGGGGACTGGTCTGACAACATTTACCAGGCCCGCTATGGGTTTCCAGTCCGGCCATGGCAGGAGTAGGAGCCTCATACCGCGAAATAAAACCAAACATTGAAAAGTTAGTCGCCAAGATGTAGCATCAACCTTCCCATTAAAAATGTTCGATTTTTGCAAAAACGTTCAATATAAAATAATAACATCTTTAGTAATTCAAGAATTTCTTTGGTGTGCACTTCTTTGTGTATTTTATTGCGAATGACTGTGTAAATGTTTAAAATGTAAATAGTACAACTTGCTTGGGGGTCCCCGGCTTCCAGTAGTGACTCAATGGGGGTCCTCAAGAGTCAAAGGTTTGGAAACCACTGCATTAGACAATGGAAAAGATATATAGACGACATCTTCATGATCTGGCAGGACACTGAACAAACCCTAGAGTCATTTCTTCACTGGCTCAATAATAATTGCGCTGGCCTGAAATGTACCCTCACACATGATAGGGCATCAATCCCATTGCTTGCCATGAAGAGATCTTGGTACTGCCCACGCAAGGTACTACTGGAAGTCAAAACTAAACCATGCCAAAATCATTTAGTTTGCATTACCACTTTGTCCCCAGTTTCAAACACGGCACGCAAATCTATCCTAAAAAACTGGAATGTTCTTAACGCAGGAACTTTCAACCTTGAACACCCCATGTTTGCTTTAAAAAAAAACAAAAACATTAAAGATCACCTCGTGCGTGCAGCACTGCCCACCAAAAGACAATCTGTCACCCTAAACGATCAATGGGGATTACCGCCTATCACGGGTCACGCAAAATGTGGGAATTGCAGTATCTATGATCTAACGATTGAAGGCAAGGTGTTTTGCTTTAATGATATAAGATTTGAACTTAAAACATTCACAAACTGTAACACATGTAATGTTATATATGCTATTTTGTGCCCTTGCAACAAAATATATATTGGACAAACCACACAGAAAATATGAATGCGCACATGTCAACACCGCAGTCGAATAAGATGCAAGACACCCAATGCGCCACTGGTCGAACACTACACACAGACTGGACACTCAGAAGATGAAATACGCTGGAGGCGACATTGCCAAACTGCTCAACAAAGAAGAACTAAAATGGATATTGAAAACCGACGGTTTGCATACTGGGTTAAACCGCCTTGAAGACTGGACTACCCTTATCTGATTGCTATGTTCACACTTCTTTCTGCAAAATTATTCTTGATGAAATGCATTCCTTTTAATTCACCGTTCCTAAACGTCAATAAGCTATTGCCTCACAGTCTATTGTTTTAGCCCTTCTTTTTAGCCTTGTCACACGTGAAATTGACTTTCTTCTAACCAACTCTATGAGTTTCTACCCCACTCCAATATGGCCCCCGTTCTCATTATCCAGTCCTTCTTCTATTCCCACTATTCCTCATGACCACCTGACAACATCCTCCAATCATGGCACGTCTCTCTGTATATGAGACTTTGACATAGACTTTTTACTTCCCCCGCATCTACGGACATTGACCCCTTGAGACATCACGCCGTAACCTACGGCTAAAGGTAAGCGCATCGCGATACCTCATGCACGCAGCAACTCACCCCCATCCTCGATCCTTTCTGAACGCCCTTATTTCTTTCACAGGCCATCGCGCCCACAGAGCACACTCCCGTAGCTCTTTTTCTGATTCAACAATTGATGGTGAGTCTCCGCTTCCTGCTACACACTTTTAGTCATGCGGGTCCCTTCACTTATTCAATTTAATTATTTCCCTTCCTTCCTGCCTCAGCATCACGCCAAATTCCTAACTTTACATCGCGACCTCTACCTCCGCCACTCCCATTGAGGACATTCCCGTTATCCTTACTCACCGACGTATAAATCGACGGTAAGCTCCCGCACATTCACGTTGCATGCACGCATGCAGCTGCAGGTTCTTAACGCGTTGCCTATCGCCTGACTTCGGCATGATTCATCGCTACTGCCGTGTCTTTCTTGACCGTGTCCCCTTCATGCTCATGCGTAACTCATGCGACAACGGACTTTGTTTTCCATTCCTGCTATTAAGTCACTCTTTCTCTCTCTTAAATCTCTAAATTTGGGGCCAGTAATTGAAAAAAGCTACCAAGGTCTCATAATAGTGTTGAACCAATATTGTTTTCAATAAGTCACTGCGCCGTTTTTTGTAAATATGCAGGTTGTCACAATACCTACTTGTTGACGCAGCACTTGCTGAAAAGTCTTTTTTGCCACTTTCTTGCACCATCTTTCAATGCTGAACTCATGTTATTTGGCCTAATCTTGCAGGTTGTTCCAATTGAATGTTAGTCTCTAGTGGTGCTATTTTTCCAGAATGACATACAAACTAAACTAGGTTACGTTGTCAAGATATATCCTCCTAATTCCAATCGTCTTGTTTTTCTCCCCATAATCCCTTCTTTCTCCCAAACTGTTTTGTTCATATAGCAATTTAAGGCACCTATAATTCAGGCATGCTTATTTAATGTCCTGAAGATGATCCACACATTTGTCTCCTGGATCGAAACGCCGTTGACACCCTAAAACAGCTCATACATACACTATGATGTTACTATTTGTCATGTCGAGGTGTTCCTTGCGATTTGCTTACCTATAACTGTGAATGTTTTCTCCTGAGAACAAACCATGAGCGTTGTGCCTGAGCCTTGCTTAAATGTTTCCCAGACTATATGTTTTGTATGTTTCTACTTTTCTGTAGTGGAATGCAGGCTTGTGTCCCACTCTCGGTATATTGTCTTGTAAATGTCTCCAAGAATTGCTGAAAAATTAAACATTGAACCTCTGTCCGGCTGGACACGTTCAACTAATGCAGCACTGACTGGGTCTGTATTTATCAGTTTTGTTCACCCTTTCCTAGAGACCATTGTTGCTTAGAATAATTGATTCCCAAGGACCCAGGCAGACTTTATTTGGGTCCCCCTTGTTGTTTAAAAAGCAGAAGAAACAGTGTCTCCATTATCTGTTCAGGGTGTAAATCTTTTCTCTAGAATGTTTGCAATTCCAGCATCTTTGCTCTGCAGCTCTCGTAAGATTTGTGACTTTTCATTCTTGTTTGCTGTTGAGAGTCAAAGTTTTGCTGGTGTGAGGGCGTCAATCAGTTTTGGGCTGGTGTGAGGGCGCCAATCAGTGGTGGGCTGGTATGAGGGCACCAATCAGAGGTGGGCTAGTGTGACGGAGCAAATCAGAGGTGGGCTGGTGTGAGAGTGCTACTCAGAGGTGAGCTGGTGTGAGGGCTCCAATCTTAGGTGGGCTGGTGTGAGAGCACCAATCAGAAGTGGGCTGGTGTGAGGGCGCCAATCAGCGGTGGGCTGGTGTGAGGGCGCCAGTCAGCGGTGGGCTGGTGTGAGAGTGCTACTCAGATGTGAGCTGGTGTGAGGGCACCAATCAGAGGTGCCACATTAACCCTGTCCAAGTACAAGGCTGTACAACGCGTTATTCTCCAGAGATGTTCATATTTGACTGGCTTCCCACCTAAACTACAGAATCCTCATGTAACCCAGTCCTTGAGGTAAATTATGGAGCTTCGAAAACCAAAGTGAGAATCGATGGCAATATTTATGTGGGTTGCGTCCTCTGGCAGTTGCTTTTTTGCATATGTTAAAGCCATCACCAGGGCTACCAATTCTGCATATTGTGCATGTCTAATTCTTGGCTTTGCTATCAAAACGCCAGTGACTCACCCATTATCATCCTCGTAGCGGTATATTCTATATATCCCTATACCTACAAACATATATGTCTTGTTCTATAAGTGTGAGTGTCCCTCTGTCACTTATATAATGTACGTGGGCTGGACTTTTTTTGTCTCTGGGGCACTGTTTAAAAAGTTAATGAAAACATTAGATCCGTCCGCTGTGCATTTGTGCGGAGTGCCCTGTAGATCGACAGAATACAGGGCAAATCAAACATTCACCCCCAGTCAAGAGATTTGGGTTAATTCCATTGCTCTTTTGCTCACCACGCCTCCCCAGTTTAGACTCAGCCATATGCAAATCAGTCTCGACCCTGTTCCTCATGGGAACAGTCAAACCCGAACTGCCAAGCCAGGTCCTCCCTGGAATGGAGACAGCATCCTGGGACCAGTTTCTGGGCATCACCCCTCATCAGCCAGGCTAGCTTGAATCCAGTGTTACACTGAGCCCAGGACCAAGTCTGGGTATACCCGGCGCACTTAGGGTGTTGGCGTGGGGTGCAAGAAAATTATGGATTTAACCCAAATCTGTGGCTGGGGGTGAATGTTTCATTAATTCAGCATTCCATCCATTACCTGTTAATTTTGCATTTGTCAAATCAAATCAAATCAAATCTTTATTTCGGTTATTGCTAACCATAAAAGACATACATAAAATATACAATTCATCATTACAGAGACACCAACCATTTTAGTGCACGAAGAATATTGCTATCTAAAATATGGACACAGAGCGAGGGGCATGGTTTCACTGGTCCAGGCAGTTTCTCAATCTAATACATAATTTTAAAAATTCCTTCATTTGGAGAACACTGTCACTGTGCAAAAGCTGCAAGTACAAGAGAGCCGGTCTGATTTGTTTAAAATCAAGTTTTTTTAAAAGAGTCACTAAATATAATTTACGAGGAAATTCATAAAATTTGCATAAAAAGATAAAATGCAGCATATCCTGCGGAGACTTTCCGTCGCAGCCGCAGGGCCCTGCCAATTTATTAAAAATGTCACATTTGGGTCGGATAAGCAGATGATGAAATTGGTTAAACCTAAATCTGGTCAGTAAAAATTTCTCATGTGAAGAAAAAGACCCTTCCAAATATGGTTCGATGGCCAAGGTAGTCTTAAGCATAACAAATTTTCTTACACTTGGTTTCTGGAGCTCCACGTCTTCTCTTGTGATCCTCTTATCACACAAAAATAATTGTTTTATGTGCTCCAGATCTCCCCTGTTAATTGATTGTGGATTGGAAAAAAGATCAGGGCGACCAAGATTGTCAAAAGTTGTTTTTAAATAGCTTAACCAAGGAGAACTCAATGCCTTGTCCAGCGACATAAAGTCCTTAATGATTAAGTGTGTTAGGGGTATGTTCTCATTTAGCCAAATTTTAAGCCAAAACATCAAAGGGCGTAAGGAAAGCAAGTCGCATATATATTGGGACCCCAACTCCTCATGGACGGCGAAATTAGCCGTACCAGATGGGACACACAATAAACGCTTCATAAAACGATTTTCAACAATCTGTAATTGCTCTCCATTAACATACCCCCAAAGTTCACTACCATAGGATACAGTCGCCACAGACTTAGCATTGTACAATTTCAGCATTGCACAGATTGGCTTTTTTCCCAATTTGGTTGCAAAATTAAATATTGATGCATTAACCCTCACCATTTCACCTTTTTTCTTTACAAGATGGGGTTCCCAATTTAATTTTGTATCAAAGAGAACTCCTAGGTAGCAAAATGTTTTAGTTGAAGGTATTATTTCTCCGCCAATCCTAAATTGGAAGGGTTTTCTTGGTTGCTGACCAACTTGTAACACAAAGGATTTAGAGTTATTTACCAAGAGGTCTCTATCTCTCATAAATGTATTAAAAGCTGTTAATAATGATTGCAATCCCCTCTCGGTCCTAGATATAAGTACTGCATCATCTGCGTAGAGAAGTATTGGAATTCCTCGCCTGCCAACTCTAGGACAGTCAGCATGAACATCTTGTAGCACCCCATCTAAATCGTTAATGTAAAAGTTAAAAAGAAAGGGGGCCAGGATGCAGCCCTGCCGGACACCCTTTCCAATACTAAAATTATTAGATACACTCAAATCCAGGGAATATCTCACGTTGGCACTGGTATCATGGTGCAGGGCAACCAAGAAATCAACCAAACCGCTATCAACCCCTTTAGACCTCAAGGATTGCCACAGCTTACACCGATTGACACAGTCAAACGCTGAAGACAAATCCATAAAGGCAAGATGAATAGTACCTTTCTGTATTATGGTATATTTACTTAAGATCAGGAAGAGATTAAGGCACTGAGTAATTGTGGATCGGCCTTTACAAAATCCGTACTGCGAAAGAGAAATAATGTTCTTTTCCTCCACCCACTCTATCAATCTTTGCAGTACGATTCTTCCTACAATCTTGACCATGGAATCTAATAGAGAGATCGGGCGATAGCAGTGTGGGCTGCCCTTGTCGCCCTTTTTAAAAACTGGGACGATTGTGGAAACACCCCATGATCGTGGGCATCCTTCTTTTACAGCTGCGTTAAAAACTGATTCTAAAATCGGTGCCCAGAAGCTAGGATCAGATTTGTACAAATCAGGGGGGATCCCGTCCGGGCCAGGAGCTTTTCCCCCTGTGATTCCCTGTATGCCCTCTAAGACCTCAGTTCTATTAAAAACAATCTGCACACCAGTTTTACTACAGTCAGTACTAGTATCCGTGTCCTCTGTACAGCAATATAGTTTTTTAAAGTGCTCTTCCCACTCCTCCTTAGATATATGACTTTCAGTACCATTTCCCGGGTCCTGTGTCAGAAATGGTTTTCTCATTAAAGCCCAGAAAGCTGTACTACTTCCAAGGGTGGCAGGATCTAAGATCGCTAACCACGCCTCTTCCCTTAGAGATTCCTTGTGTCTTGCAATAGTATTTTTATAAATCGTTCTACATTGCTGGACATCAGCTTTTATCCTAGGCTTGGATGACAATGCTCTTCTTAGATTTTTGGCTGCTAGAGTGCAGTCCTTGTTAAACCACTTTGGACCTTTTAGGGAGTCTGAATTTTTTGTAGGAACTGATAGTAGTTGAGATACCTTCATTGCTAACCGGTTGAAGGCATTTAGAACAATGTTTGGGAGTGCATCTACTTGCGTGCATAACGAAATCTCGTCAGCACAGGTAGTTTTTATTTTGGTGTACAGCTGGTCAGGAGTTACCATGGACCATCTCAGACGGCGTCTGCCATCAGTGGTTTTCACCCTACCGATGAGAGATTCCACTCTTTCTTTTGCTATCAGTGGACCCCTCAAAAGAGCAGTGAGAGGATTGTGGTCACTGAATTCACTGACTTCAATAGAGAAGGATCCTACAAAAGACTGCATAGCAGAAGTTAACATAATAAAATCAATAAAAGTTGCCCTGTCATTCCCCTTAAACGTTGGGGTATCAAAACGTTTATTTGGGGCCATCAATGCCATCATAGGGGTTAATTCTAATTCATTAAGCATATCATTCAAAAGTTCCCCCTCAGTTGTGTGCTCAAAATGAAAGTTCTCACAGACCGGACAATTAATTTCTGTGATCAATTTAAAAAGAGGGTCTCCACAGGGATGAACATTAAAATCCCCAACCACCATGAGGTTGTGAAAACAACCCTTCATGGAGCTACTAATAAAAGAATGCAGTGTAGCTATCTGACTAGAATTGGTGCTACAAATAGTGGAATTATAAAAATTAACCAGACCGGCCGTGCAGTTTTCTCCATTTAAAACTAAACCAATAATGCCAGTGTGGTTAGTTGTAATTCTCTGAACCTTACAACATAAAGCTATAGATATAAACACAACCAGGCCCCCCTTAGCTCTGCCCCTATTTGTTGCTACTGCCGGTACGTAGTAGGCCTTAAACCCTTCCAGGAAGTAATTACAATCGATTGACCAAGTTTCCTGTAAACAGATAATTTGGTACTTTTTAATATACTCAATCCAATTGCAATCCTCCATTTTGGAACCAAGACCCGCAATGTTCCAAGATATTATATTATTAGAGGTATTGACAGCCAAATTACGTTCCGAACATTTCATATCCGTTAAGCCATGAATTTCCTGCCCGCCCGATACCTCCTGTCAGTCACATAGCTCTAATCCCGAGAGGGCATCAAATCTATTATGAGTTGCAATGTTGAAATCATTACCTCTCTGTTGCCCCACGTTGTAATCAAACCCATCATTAAGGGGCAGAGACTGTGAGGGTATACGTGTTCTAAATGGGCCAGGGGTTGGTGGATTTCTAATAAAATGGGAATAAAAGAACCCCAGAGGACGTATACAAATACTGTTGGGAGTGTTGGCTAGTGCAGCAGCTCTAAGTAGAACTGTAGCAGCATGCTGAGGATGCCTAAAATTAATAATAATGCAGTCACCATTTGTTGTCTTGCTGGACGATCCAATCCAGCTGACCCTTCTTGTCGTTAATATTTGATCTGCATACTTAACGGGAAACCCACAATTCTTGTTAAGCCAGAAAACTGTCCTATTCTTTAGAGAGTCGTGATTTTCTTCAGACACCTGATGTGCTTGGGGCTGAATGGGAGGGACATTCGTAAGCACAGCCACATAGGGAGCACAATCAGGAGGAAGATTTACATGACGAGTTTTCTTTGAGTGGGTATGGATCAGATTTCCCTCAAGAGATCTCGTATTAATGGTATTCTGCAATGTTATTGTCGTGGGACCTGATAAGACAGGGTCAACAACAACCACTTTATTCTGTGTGTTGTTCTGCCTATTTAATGGAATATTGGATACACTACTTTTTGGTGATCCCGGGACAGCCACGAAAGGATTATTAATGGCTGCATCTAATTTACCAGATACGCCAGCCAGGTGGGATTTTAACAGGCCACCTAATCTATCAACTTCTAAGGCCATAGTATCTAATTTAACTAGCAGTGGTTGCATCAGCTCTACAATTTTTTCCTCTAATTTCCCCTCCAGAGAGTGAAATAGGAGAGTTAATGATTCAGGGGCGATATTAGAGCTCAATCCGCCCATGCCACTACCCTCCCCTAGATTCTTTTGCAGTCCCCCACTCTATTGCCCCTCCCAGTTTTACTCTTGCAATGATTGCCCGTGCGCTTAGCTTGTACCTTCCTGCACAGCCTTATTGGTCTTTGCTTGGGTGAAAGGGGAGATAAGGGTGATGAATCTTCCTCAGTTAATTCTATTAATTCAGATACAACTTCAGGGTCATCTGCAGTCTGATCTATGTGTATTTGCGCTGTAGTAATTACAGCCGCCCCACTTCCCCCATTCAGGCCGTCTATAGGAGCTGTGACTATCAAAGGAGGCGGTAGTTCGGCAACATCATTACCACGCCCTAGGGATGCTCTACGGGTGTTGTTAATTTGGGTCACCTTTTGCACCAGATAATTATCCATAGTGCCAACCCCCTTAGTGGGTTTATTCGTCTTAGCCTTATGCATATTAGCAGTAATCCTTGGAACCAAGCGCTTTGTTCTTTTTTAGCAGGGACTATATAACCCTCAAATTTATCTTACACCCACGTTACACAACAATGAATAGTTACTACACAGAGACTGTCTACAATACATACAATGTCCGTGGCCCAGTCCAGTCTCTTCCGTCCTCTGAGGGCCTCAGAGGGCCCGCCCTTTGCCCGGGCTTAGCCCGGCGCCCGCCCGCGCGCGTCCCGCGACGCGGGGGAAGCGGCGTTCTTTTATGCGCCTCCGGGCGCTACGATGTCGTCAGGGAGCGCCGGGGCACCTGGGAGTTGTAGTTCCGCTCCGGGCAGCACGGTGGAGTGGCTGCCTACACCCAGCGAGGAAGCCCCAACGAAGGACAAACAGAGTCAGCAGCGAACGAGGGATGGAAAGGACAACACCCCCGTCAGGAAGCAAAACAGACTGGTGGGTTTTCAAATTTCGCGCATTTGTCGACCTAAGTGGGAAGGGTATGCCCAGATGTGGGTCTCGTGCTCGCCATGCCACTAGATCCAAGCTAGCCTGGCTGATGAGGGGTGTTACCCCGAAACCGGTCCCATGATGCTTGTTTCTGGTCCAGGGAGGACCTAGCCTGGCAGTTCAGGCTGGATTGTGCCCATGGGGAACAGGGTCAAGACTGATTTTCATATGGCTGGGTCTCAACTGGAATGGCGTGGCGTGCACAAAACAATGGCTTTATCCCAGATCTGTGGCTGGGTGTGATTGTTTGATTAATTCAGCATTCTGTCCATCATCTGCTCTTTTTGCATTTGTCACCTTAAGTGGGAAGGGTATTCCCATATGATGGGTCCCATGCTCGCTGCACCATCTGATTCAAGGTAGCCTGGCTGATGAGGGGTGTTACCCCAAACCCGGTCCCAGAATGCTTGTTTCTGGTTGAGGGAGGACCTTGCCTGGCAGTCAATACTGATTTGCCTATGGATGGGTCTAAACTGGAATGGACATGGCATGCAAAAAAACAATGGATTTAACCCAGATCTATGACTGAAGGTGAATGTTTGATTAATTCAATTAATTGGGGAGAGAATATGGCCTAGCGTCTAGGTCAGTCGACCTCGGAGCTGGGTAACTGGGTTCGAGTCTCGTCAGGGACGCTTAACATTCTGTGATTCTGGGCAAATCACTTAATCTCCCCGTGCCCTTACAAAAATGAATGTGTCCGCAGAGGCGTAGCTAGAGCTTCTGGCACCCGGGGCTATCCCTCAGATTGCCGCCCATGGCATGTAGCGGGGGTTGGGGGGATGTGCTGGGGAAAAAGGTTGGCGAGCACTTGAAAGAGGTCTGAAAAAAACACGTGGCTTCAATCATGCAAGTTACAGGCACATACATGACACTGTCGAAGGCTACACAGTTGAATACACCGGCAGTACAAAGGAGAGCACATAGATTGCACGTGCCGCAAGAAAGTCCATAGCTTCAAGGCATTCCATTTTAGGAAGGAATAATTGTACCCAAAAACCCAACCTGCTTTGCCGATTTTTTCTACAACTTCCCCACTTGGAGCATCTGTCCCCAGGCCGATGACAATGGCGACTGTTTTCATTAGGCATCAGAGCCTAGAGAGGCGAGCCATCTTGTACCAGGAACGTCAGGCCTGACTGGCAGGCATTAAATGACCAAATAAGCACACAAGAGGCCACACGCCTGCTACTGAAAAGCAACAAATCAAGAAGATGTCGGAAAATTAATAAATAGGTCTTTCACCATGATACTCGCACTGCCTAAATTTGCGTGTCCAGAACAGCTCTGCCTAGTATTGTGCGCATTCTTACTCGCACAAGAAACACATCGTCTTATAATACGATAGGAGAGACAACTGGAGTTAAAACTGGAGATGAGAAGAGAACAAAGAGAAAGCAATTAGTGGAGTGAAGGGGTAATAAGGGGACGAGAGGCTGTCTAGAAAGCAACGAATGTGAGAAAATAAAAAGGTGGAAGCAAGAGAAAAATAGGAATGTGATAGAATGCAATTTCTAGTTGCAATTCAGATGGATTATAAAAGTGCTCATAACATAAAATAACACAACTCATACACAGAGAACAGGAGCCTGTGTTGAGACTAAAGGTCATGCTTGGGCTTGGGTGGAAATGCAATGGTCCATTCTGCTGAATTCTTGTACTTTTCACATCAAGTCAGAACTTTTACAGAAAGTTCCGGTGAGTATACGATCTGTTTCCCCTGCGTGCAAAAAGTATCATGTACAAGTACAATGAAGAGCTGTAGACTTGTAGGGTGTTTTATCATGCTTCTAGACGCATCCTTTCCAAGAGCCTGCCGTGATGTTTGAAGATATACTTCCAGACAGGTTCGGCAAATGCATAGGCCAGACCCAGCAGATGGAATGGGGATACAGAGGGTCGCGTTAAATCAAAAGGGACTGATAGAGGCGTAGAATGCATGGCACTTGCAGAGACAGGGCTCATAGCATTGAGACAGACTGAGGCATAGTAACGTGACAGACAGGGGAAGCTTTGTACTGAAACGGAGAGACATGGCCCAGAGACACAGTAGGTACACTATCAGGGAGACATTATATTGAAACAAAAGATTCATAGTACTGAGACCAACAGGGAGACATTATATTGAAACAAAAGATTAATTGTACTGAGAACAACAGGGAGACATTATACTGAAACTGGTAAGTCATGATGCTGAGAAAAACAAAGAGACAGTACTGAGACAGGGGAGTCATAGTACCAAGAACAACAAAGAGCCAAAATACTGAAACTTGGGAGTTACTGTACTGAGAACAAAAGGGAGACAGAGTACAGTGACACAGATGAGTGGGAAAAATAACACTGAGACCAACAGGGAGACATAGTAGAGAGAGACTGGGAAGCCGGAAGACATAGCACTAAAACCAACAGGAAGGTGTATTACAGAGACCAACAGGGAGACAGAACACAGAAACAGGCGAGTCATGGTACAGAGACCAACATGTTGTAAATAGTGCAGATAGGCAGGTGAGAGGTCAGAGACTTTGCACTGATACCAACAGACTGGAGCCCAATGGAGTCAACAGTGTAGCTTGGCTCTATTGCGCCAAAAAACAGAGTCCAGCTGTTTATTGATATATAGAAGTTCATTTCATACAAGGCCTAGTGACTTAGAGAAATCCTACACTGCTTTTGTGCTCTGACATTCTTGGCATGCTTATTTCACACAATAGGTCACTTGTGCTGTGTACAGTTTAGAAACACTTGTCTGGAGTACTGTCTCAGTTTCACTTGTGCTGTGCAAAGTTTGGAATCACTGCCTTCTGCACGGTTTCTACTCTAGAGGTCCCATGTGTGTGCGATTCTGGAATCATTGTCTTCAGTATTGTCTTTGTTCTGAGGTCACTGAAGCTGTGTGCAGTTTGGAATCATTGTCTTCGGTGCTGTCTCTGTTCTGGGATCACTTGTGCTGTGTGCAGTTTGTCTTCAGCACTGACTCTGATTTTGTTAACAGTTTGGAATCATTGCTTGTCAGTCTTGGAGGCCATACTTGTTTCTATGTGCAGTATTATATCGCCCCCACCGCCCCTCCGCCCCAGCTAAGCCACTGTGTGTTCGTCTGTAACGTAACTGGTGCTCATGTAAAGCGCTCTGATACCTTCGGGTCTAGTTCACGCTATATAAAACTCACCCTGCCCCCCCCAAAAAAATCAGCATTCGCTGCATCATCTGTTCTTATTGCATCTGTAGAGAGACAGGACATGACAGCATGATTGGAAGATACTCAGGGGCATATTTACAAGGGAGTGCGGTGTTAGCCTCCTTGGATTAACCCCACGATCTGCCACTTCTGAAACGCATGGATATGCCGTATTTGCAAGAATACGGTGCAGCCTTGCATTCCCCCTTGCGCTGGTGCTAATTTAGCTGCCTAGATGGATGATTGTTTATGTGCAGGAATGTGTCCCTTCCTGAACATAAACAATCTGAAATGGCGCTTTGAAAGTTCTATTTGTGCTGCTTAATGCAGCACATATAGAAGTTGCATAATGTCATTTTTTTAATCATTGTTTATGTGCAGAGATAGATACCTTCCTGTACATCAATAATCAATGGCGTTTTGCTGTTTTTATGTGTGTTTATGTGGAGGAAGGGACACCTTCCTGCACATAAACAATCAATGATGGAGCACACATGGAAACAGAAAAAACGAATATACAAATTTCTCCTTGTTGTGCCAGGGTAAGACCAGCTTTCCCTGGTCTTAATTTTGCCTCTGCCCTATATTTACGCCTCCCTTGTAAATATGGGGCAGCGTCAAAATCAATGGGTGTTGCAGTGATTCGTCCACAGCAACACCCATTGCCCTCCCTTTTCACGCTGAGTATAGCGTGGAAAGGGAGCCTTATTCCCAAGGCGGCGTTAAGCCATGCTAAGTGGCTTAACGCTGCCTTGTGAATAAGGCAAAGTCCCTATCCCCTCCACAACATCAAGAAAAGTGGCGTTGTGATGGCGATAGGAGCTTGTAAATATGACCCTCGATGTCTCTGATCTGAGGAGCAGCTGTCCGTGTGGCTATACTGATGCTGCTGACATTACCTGGAGGTACCTTCCTTGATATTAGGACTTGCAGTTCAGCATGACGGCTCTCAATGAATATTTGTGAGTTTACAGTAATGGAATTTGCCCAGTGCCCAATATATGGTTAAAACACTCCGCTTACAGCGGGTACCGTGATGTTCAATGGGGCATAGTATTTAGGAAGCCAACTTGTTGGCATATTATCACAAAAGATCAGAATTCATAGCTGTACTTACCGAGAGGGGGTCTCTAGTAACCTTTGATAGACTAGGCCTTACTGCACATAATCTGCATGTTTCCCCTAGACACTCAAAAGGATAGTTGATGTCTTATAGGACAAAACCGTTAGGGTGATTGTCCCAAACATAGTGCACATATTTACTCAGGTAGGTTTGCTCCTACTTTTAGAATACACTTTCAACTGTTTTGGACTTCAGAATGGTTTCCAGAATACTCAAATATGACTTACGCTGTTGTAGACGTTCAGCAGGAGAGGAGCTTCTACGGTAGGTAAACTAGGCCCCTAGACTGGAGGAAAAGCCATAGGTGCAAACTACAGTAGGTAAAGTAGGCCCCTAGGCTGGAGAAAGGGCTATAGGTGCAAACTACAGTAGGCAAGCAAGGCCCCTAGACTGGAGGAAGGGCCATAGGTGCAAACTACAGTAGGTAAACTAGGCCCCTAGACTGGAGGAAAGGCCATAGGTGCAAACTACAGGAGGTAAACTAGGCCCCTAGACTGGAGGAAGGGCCTTAGGTGCAAACTACAGGAGGTAAACTAGGCCCCTAGACTGGAGGAAGGGCCATAGGTGCAAACTACAGTAGGCAAACTAGGCCCCTAGACTGGAGGAAGGGCCATAGGTGCAAACTACAAGAGGTAAACTAGGCCCCTAGTCTGGAGGAAGGGCCATAGGTGCAAATTACAGTAGGTAAATTAGGCCCCTAGACTGGAGGAAGGGCCATAGGTGCAAACTACAGGAGGTAAACTAGGGCCCTAGTCTGGAGGAAGGGCCATAGGCACAAACTACAGGAGGTAAACTAGGCCCCTAGACTAGAAGAAGGCCATAGGTGCAAACTACAGGAGGTAAACTATGCCCCTAGACTGGAGGAAGGGCCATAGGTGCAAACTACAGTTGGTAAACTAGGCCCCTAGTCTGGAGGAAGGGCCATAGGTGCAAACTACAGGAGGTAAAGTAGGCCCCCTAGAGTACTGTTTGCTTTCCATTTCTATTGCTGCCATCCTATCTTCTGAGACTATAACACAACTTCCACGTTTTGCAGTCCAGGATTTTGCTTTGGAGTATGCGACTTGCAATCTTGATTTTAAAATCGGATAAACAGGACTAGGGGTCCCATAATGCAAAGGAAAATCATGCATGGACGTGAGAGCTCGGTTAGGGTAGCAAGAGCTGTGCCAGCGGCATTAGCTTCTTTTTGGCTTCCTTTAATTCGCGCTTATGCCAATGACATTTGTTCATATTCCTCTTATTGGTGATACAATGAGTTTAGACCTCCCTTGTGACTCTTCACGTTAATTCTACGCTTGATCAAGTGACACTAGACTGCCTGCTGACCGTGCAGGCGTGTCAAGTGCAGGGGTCGACATTTTATTGAATTGTGCTAAGACCAGAAGGCTCTGTGGACGTCTTGAACTACACATGGCAGAGTTTGCTGACCTTGCAACAGAAACAGATTATTATAGTAAATTGGATGGAAAGAGCTGACCTCTACTGACAGAATGACTTTTTCTTCACATGCCTGCACCTTTGATTACCATCAAGGTAGCTTGTTTTAGGGGGGATTCAGTGAGCAGGACCCTAACACCAGCTTGCAGCACGTGGGAGGGTGCACGTGAGACACCCCTCATGCAGTGCCAAGAGGCACCGGGGTCAAAGCTCATCACCTGCACAATTTGTCGCGCGACTTCAATGGCTCAGCTTTTCCAAGGGCGCATATTGCAATTACCTGGAAAGCTGATCAGAGGTGGAGGGTTCAGCTCGTTCCTGAAGAGGAAGTAAATTGTCCAATCATAGGAGATGCAGCTGGAGGTAGCACTGAGTTTAATGGCTGCCTTGAGCTTGAGTAGAGTGGAATGACCGGGTGGACCTGTGCAAACCATCAAAGACTGGCCAACACCTTCTGCGATATGGGGATAAAGTACCCCATGCTCTAGATTATAAGGCTTCTGCAAGTCACCTTTATCTTTTTAACGAATGGACGAGGGCATTTTATTTCACTTAATGCATGGTCACACTATCACCCTTCCTACATACCTCTTAAATGCTCCTTCATATGAAAGAGACAGTACGGTTGCAGACATGAACATTAAAAGTGGAACCTATAGTGCAAATTTAAACACACCAAAAAGCAGAGAGTACTTTGTTGCAAAAAAGATATTAGAGAATTGCAAAAAAATATAACAGGAAAAGGATTCTGCTGTTCCTATGAAAACTAGGTCCTTACTAGCACTACATACTGGCGACCACTAGAATCAATCAATCAATCATGGAATTTATATCGCGCACTACTCACCCGGAAGGGTCTCAAGGCGCTTGGGGGAGGGGGTCTGCTACTGCTCGAACAGCCAGGTCTTGAGCTGTTTCCTGAAGGCGAAGTGGTCCTGGGTCAGCCGCAGGTGGACGGGCAGGGAGTTCCATGTCTTGGCCGCTAGGTAGGAGAAGGATCTTCCTCCGGCGGTGGCTCTCTGGATGCGAGGGACGACGGCGAGGGCGAGGTTTGCGGATCGTAGCTGTCGGGTGGGCGTTTAGAAAGTCAGGCGGTCGTTGAGGTACCTTGGGCCCAGGTCGTGGAGGGATTTGTGTGCGTGGGTGAGGAGTCTGAACGTGATCCTCTTGTTGACAGGGAGCCAGTGCAGGTCTCTCAGGTGGCTCGAGATGTGGCTGCGTCGGGGGGCGTCCAGGATGAGACGGGCGGAGGCGTTCTGGATACGCTGAAGTCTTTTCAGAAGCTTGGCTGTTGTGCCGGCGTAGAGGGTGTTTCCGTAGTCTAGTCTGCTGGTGACGAGGGCCTGGGTGACAGTCTTCCTGGTCTCGGTCGGGATCCATCTGAAGATCTTGCGGAGCATGCGGAGGTTGTGGAAGCAAGATGAGGAGACAGCGTTGACTTGTCTGGTCATCGATATGGAGGAGTCCAGGATGACGCCCAGGTTGCGTGCGTGGTCCGTTGGCTTGGGTGCGGTGTCCAGGGCCGGGGGCCACCAGGAGTCGTCCCATGCGGAGGGCGACGGTCCCAGGATGAGGGCTTCTGTCTTGTCCGTGTTCAACTTCAGGCGGCTGATGTTCATCCATTCGGCGACATCTTTCATCCCTTCGTGTAGGTCGGCTTTGGCGGTGTCGGGGTCTCTGGTGAGGGAGAGAATCAGCTGGGTGTCATCGGCGTAGGAAATGATGTTGAGGTTGTGTTGGCGTGCGATGGCAGCGAGGGGTTTCATGTAGATGTTGAAGAGAGTGGGGCTGAGCGACGATCCTTGCGGGACGCCGCAGATGACTTCGGTGGCCTCAGAGCGGAACGGAGGGAGGCGTACTCTCTGTGTTCTGCCGGAGAGGAATGAGATGATCCATTCTAGAGCAGTCCCCTGGATGCCGGTGTCATTGAGGCGTTGGACTAGGGTGCGGTGGCAGACAGTGTCAAATGCTGCGGAGAGGTCAAGGAGGATGAGTGCCGCTGTTTCACCTTTGTCGAGCAGGGCTCGGATGTCGTCGGTGGCTGCGATGAGGGCGGTCTCGGTACTGTGGTTGGCTCTGAATCCGGATTGCGATGGGTCGAGGGATCCGTTCGTCTTGAGGAAGGCGGCCAGCTGCTTGTTGACGACCTTCTCGATGACTTTGGCAGGGAATGGAAGGAGCGAGATAGGGCGGAAGTTCTTGAGGTCGGTCGGGTCCGCTGTTGGTTTTTTCAGTAGTGCGCTGAGCTCGGCGTGCTTCCAGCTCTCCGGGAAGGTGGCTGTGTCGAAAGAGGCGTTGAGGATGTCTCGGAGGTGAGGTGCGATGGTAGAGGCGGCCTTGTTGAGGACATGGTGGGGGCATGGGTCGGTCGGAGATCCGGAGTGGATGGTGTTCATCATGCGTGTCGTGTCTTCGGGGGTCACTTTGGTCCATGTCTGGAGGATAGCGGCGGGGTGTGTAGGTTCGGTCGATGGGTGCGGGGGTGGAGCGCCGAAACTGTTGTGGATGTCGGCGATCTTGCGGTGGAAGTACGAGGCGAGGGAGTCGCAGAGGTCCTGCGAGGGAGTGATGTCGTTGTTGCCGGCGCTGGGGTTGGAGAACTCCTTGACGATGTTGAAGAGCTCCTTGCTGTCATGGGCGTTCTTGTCCAGTCGTTCCTTCAAAGATTTCTTCTTGGTGGTGCGGATGAGCTGATGATGTCTGCGGGTGGCGAGTTTGAGGGCGGTCATGTTGTCGGTGGTCTTGTCGAGGCGCCAGGCCTTCTCGAGGGTGCGGCAGGCCTTCTTGGAGTCCTTGAGTTCGTCGGTGAACCAGGGGGCCTTCTTGCTTCTGGGCCTGGTGAGTGGGTTCTTCAGTGGGGCGAGGTCGTTGGCACAGGAGGTCAGCCATTGCGTGAGGTCGAGGGCTGCTGTGTTAGGGTCCGTTGTCCTGACCGGTGGGTTCTGGCTGAGGGAGGTGGTGAGCTGGTCGACGGTGATCTTGCTCCAGTTTCTGTGGGGAACCTGCTTCGGGTGGTGGTGGACCGTGTTCTTCTTGAAGCTGAAGTGGACGCAGCTGTGGTCAGTCCAGTGGAGTCCGGTGCAGTGGCTGAAGGTGACGTGCTTGCTGGATGAGAAGAGGGGGTCGAGCGTGTGGCCGGCGTGGTGGGTGGGGGTGTTGACCAGTTGCTGGAGTCCGAGGTTGGCGAGGTTGTCCAGCAGGGTGGTCGTGTTGCGGTCGTTGTTGTTCTCCAGGTGGAAGTTGAGGTCCCCAAGGAGGATGTAGTCGGCGGAGGGGAGGGCGTGAGGGCTGATGAAGTCCGTGATGTCTTCGCAGAACTGTGCGCGTGGTCCCGGGGGTCTGTAGATGAGGGTGCCTCTGAGGGTAGTCTTGGGGTCGGTGTGGATCTGGAAGTGCAGGTATTCGGCGGTGTTGAATGCGTCGGTGGAGTCAGTCGAGATGCGAATGGTGTCTTTGTGTACGATGGCGATCCCTCCTCCGGTCTGGTTGACGCGATCCCTCCTGATGATCTTGTAGCCGTCCGGGATGGCTATGGCGATGTCGGGGGCTGAGGAGGTGTTCATCCAGGTTTCCGTGAGGAAGGCGACATCTGGAGATGCGGTGTCGAGGAGGTTCCAGAGTTCCACGGCGTGTCTGTGGACGGAGCGTGTGTTGATCAGGATGCACTTGAGGTGGTTGCTGTTGTCCGTCTTGGTGGGCGTGGTGCTTGTTTGGAGGCAGGAGAAGTTGCAGGATCGGCAGGCGAAGGGTCCATGGGTGTGTCGCGGGGACGCTCGGTAGCACCCGGGGGCTCGGGCGGTTTTGAGTGCGATGAGCGTAGTGAAGTCGTAGGTCCTGCGGGGGGGCTGGCGGGCGCGGGGGCCAGGGGGTCTGGCGGTGGGCGCGGTCCAGGCACGGACGGGCGCAGACGGGCTTACCTTTGGCGCACCTTCGGCGCACATAAGGCGCTCCCGCTGCGCGCGTCCGCTGCGCGGTCGCTCAGGGGGCGTCATAAATAAGGAGCCGGGAGGGAGGGTCAGCTGGGAGGCGGGAGCGGGTTGTCCAATGGGCAGTGGGGGGAGGCGGGGACTGCAGGCGGGAGCAGGAAGGAGGAGAGCGGGTCAGCGGTGGCGAAAACGGCGGGAAAAAACGGAGCGGAAGTCACCGGGGCAGCGTCGGAGGTCAGCGGGCGAGGAGGGGCAGCAGCGGCAGGAAGCGACAGGCAGGAGGCAGGAGGCGGCAGCGGCGTGAACCAGGTGAGTGGCGTCAGGCGGAGGTAACAGGGTGGGCAGGTGCCAGGCAGCGACAGGTAGGCAGAGCAGTGAGGGGGAGCGACCGGCTGTGGGGGCACAGGGGTCACACTGACCAGCCCGCTACTGTCCCTTTAAATAAGGAGCCGGGAGGGAGGGCAGCTGGGAGGCGGGAGCTGGTTGTCCAATGGGCAGTGGGGGGAGGCGGGGACTGCAGGCGGGAGCAGGAAGGAGGAGAGCGGGTCAGCGGTGGCGAAAACGGCGGGACAAAACGGAGCGGAAGTCACCGGGGCAGCGTCGGAGGTCAGCGGGCGAGGAGGGGCAGCAGCGGCAGGAAGCGACAGGCAGGAGGCAGGAGGCAGGAGCCGGCAGCGGCGTGAACCAGGTGAGTGGCGTCAGGCGGAGGTAACAGGGTGGGCAGGTGCCAGGCAGCGACAGGTAGGCAGAGCAGTGAGGGGGAGCGACCGGCTGTGGGGGCACAGGGGTCACACTGACCAGCTTGCTACTGTCCCTTTAAATAAGGAGCCGGGAGGGAGGGCAGCTGGGAGGCGGGAGCGGGTTGTCCAATGGGCAGTGGGGGGAGGCGGGGACTGCAGGCGGGAGCAGGAAGGAGGAGAGCGGGTCAGCGGTGGCGAAAACGGCGGGAAAAAACGGAGCGGAAGTCACCGGGGCAGCGTCGGAGGTCAGCGGGCGAGGAGGGGCAGCAGCAGCAGGAAGCGACAGGCAGGAGGCAGGAGGCAGGAGGCGGCAGCGGCGTGAACCAGGTGAGTGGCGTCAGGCGGAGGTAACAGGGTGGGCAGGTGCCAGGCAGCGACAGGTAGGCAGAGCAGTGAGGGGGAGCGACCGGCTGTGGGGGCACGGGGGTCACACTGACCAGCCCGCTAAAACATATATATATATCTCCAGAACACAAACTCTCTCCTTGTTAAGGGGGACCCCAACCCTTTCAGGGGGGCCTCAGCATTTCAGGAGCAGAGAATCCAGTCATCAAACATAAAAGAAACATGCTGACGCTCGTCTCTGGCCTACAAGACTACAGAACTACCGAGTAGTCTGCCTTTTAAAGCATCTGATCACTTAACTCCATAAATGATGCTCACCTGTGATTAAGGCTTATGCGAAAGCCGAAACGCATCAGGATAAGGCATGTTGCTATGAGTGTTAAATATATATACCAAGGTGTATTGATAAATCACTGGGTGTATAAGTGCCTGAACAGATGATTCAGTGGGTGTGTGACTGACTGTATAAGTGAGTGATTAGGTGCCTTAGTGAATGTATGGGTGAGTGACTAGGTTGTGCGAATGTCTGTATGAGTCTGTCAGTTGGTGTCCAAGTGACTGTATAGGTTGATGAGTGGGTATGTGAGTGGCAGTATGGGTGATTGATTAGTTGTCTGAGAACCTGTCTGAGTGTCTGTGTGGGTGGGTGAGGGATTGTGTGAATGCCTGCATGAATGAGTGAGTGGTTGAGTCAGTGCCTGTATTTATATCAACACCCAATCTCTGGATAACAAGCTCTTTTATTCAAAATTAAAAAGCGGCAGAACACACACAATGTATATCAATATATACCATCAATGATATCTTATAAATAAATTCTTAATACATGTTTTGCAAATAAAAATGTAAACTACACATACAAAAAATACAAACACATAAAATAATGAAAACAAAGTATGTATTAAACAGTACCTACAAACACCTGACCCTTACTACCCTCTAAAACTGTAATATAGCTGAAAAACACATCAACTTAAAATCTTTCAAAAATACACTTATTCTAAAAACTAGTCCTAAACTAATACTAATATAAAAATATTCAAAATTATTAAACTAACCTTGCACCCTCATCCACAACAATGCACATTTAACAACCTAAATAACTTAAAAAAATATCTTAAACACTCTGGCTTGATGCACATAGAGTCTAATTGGCAGCTGTTAAAATGTATGTTGTTGGTTTCTTTGAAGTCCTTTAGTTGTGGTTGGTTGAGGTGGCTGTGATGTTGGAACTCCTTTTCTTTGTGCTTGATGTTTGAGTACCCTTGCTTGCAATTGTATGTAAATGGAGCCTGTACGCTAGAGCCCTCTGGTCATTGTCTCCAGCCTGGCATTGTTTGCTTGCCTGAGGATTCAGGTTGTCTTTTCATTGTGTTTCATAGTGCTGATTGGGTTAAACATTTAAAATATACTCAAATTGGAAATAATAAAGTAATTGGGTTCATCTATAAATATATTTTTAGAATTGGCAATCCGAAAATTGAAAATCAATACATTTTATTATGTTTATTACTGACATCATTGTGCTGCATTTTCAGCTTTGCTATGCTACAGATGCAGGTCTGGTTGGCAATTTTAATTTTACTTGCAGCCACATACAAGAAACCCAACACAAGATACCACAGTTTACTGACAAGCTTGCCAGTTTCTAAAGTATAGTAGTAGACATGCTAACCCAGTCCTTGAATGGTATTGTAGACGTGCACAAACAAATGTGCTCTGGGAAACAAGGTAATGCACAGGCCTAATTAATGTAGGCTAATTAGGCATTGATCATGGCTCAGTTCCTCTGACCACCATGGTTTATTAAAGATTGGGCTTCTTTTGGGAATAGCGTCTTACTTCAAAGGGCAGCCTGAACCTTTATCACCGCCTCAACTACAATCTGGCACTATTCACATCAATTTATTTGTCATTCTTCTTCTAAACAATAATGCTAAAGCTACTGTAACCCAGTATATACTGCTGTATAAATTCTATTCAGTGCTCACCTGATATTCAGGAAATACAGTTTTCTCTGGAACCATGATTCATCTCTACAGAGCCATCATTCCTCCCGGAGGTATAGCTGCCTCTTTCACTATCTGCTTCTTTCTATGAAATATGTGAACACTGTAAAATAATTTCTCTGTAATTTATTTTCCTTCACCTTGGAAAAATGACTGGCATCTTGAAGTCTACTCTAAATGATCAGCATTCCTCTGATTATAATTTGTACTAAACACTCCATTCCGTATTCATAATATACATTATATGTAATTTGTAAAAACTGTTTTGTTGTTTTCTGATGTATGCAATACAATTTGATTGAAGAATGTTTGATCACGGTCCTATAATTTAGGACTTGTTTGTGATGGTTCTACTTAAAATTTGTATTTTAAGACTTTTTCCTGACATTGCCTTTGATTCATTATCTCATAGCAGAGTAGTTTTAAATCTAAACCACCAATAACATATCCACAAAGAGGCATGTGGGTGGCGCACCTGGCTGCTGCCAGCCCAATGAGGAAATGATGAGGGAAATTAAAACGTGCTAACCTCACCCAAGGGTATATTGACCTTGCACAAGTCTCAAGTCACATCTTTATATCCTAATATTCACATCATAACATTTATCTTGAACATTAATCAACAGCTTGTTGCAAAGCAAAATGCACCAAAACTGAAGACTGCATACTGATATTAATAACACGAAAACAACCTCGGGTCTAGACTAGCACACAAATTATATTGCTGCATCAAAAAGTGTATATCAATAAATAGGAGGATTGAAGTGTCTCAGAATCTCTCATCAAAAGATGGGGGATAATCCCTTTAAGGATGAAAACCCTCACTCACCATAGGTGGCATGCTTCATCATATGGGGTTCTCCTCCCAGTAGGAAACCTAGTCCTACTGGGGGCTACAACTTCCTCACTAGTAGTATTGATTTAAAACTACTCACTGATTAGTTTTAAATCAATACTACTCTTTGCACTGCTTTTTAATCCTGCCAGTGAGAGCAAGCCATTAAAAATATTTTTTTGCAGTCATTAGGCAGTTTTATCTCACCACTACCCCTTTTTCTTTTGTGCTGCACCCTCATTACACCTATCGATCACATATGGGATTTTAACATCCTTATCAAATAGTGACTATCTCGTTAAAAACATCCCTGAGCTCCTTCCTCGTAGTGAGGAAGTTGTAGCCCCCAGTAGGACTAGGTTTCCTACTGGGTGGAGAAACCCATATATTGAAGCATGTCACCTATGGTGAGTGAGGGTTTTTGTCCTTAAAGGGATTAAGCCCCAACTTTTGATGAGAGATTCTGAGAGACTTCAATCCTTCTATTTATTGATATACAGTTTTTGATGCAGCAATATAATTTGTGTGCTAGTCTAGACCCGAGGTTGTTTTGGTGTTATTAATTGCGATTAGGGTATATTCTCCTCGCTGGTCTCTAAAAACTTTTCCCTTGGACCCTCCCCCACCCAGTTTGTGTTATAAATGCATATTGATACTACCTTACACAAGTGTTTGACTCACCACAATCAACCTGTGATACAATTATAAATATATTTCAAATATATTACTATATTGTCAATAGTCCTGTAGTAGGTATAGTTAGGTAAGACTTTCCATCGCATAGGCATTTTATGTTTTCCTAATAACTTTGGCAGCAATCTTGAATCTTCAGGATACATTTTTTTTTAAATTACTGCAATATGGCTGCTTCATGAAAACTTTCTGCTGTGATCCATCAAGCTAGGTCCAAGAAAAAGGAGGGTAGGAGGGCTTCAAGCATTGGTTTCCCATTTTTATTCCTATAGGGATGCTTGCTCTCCAATACAGAAAAAAAGCTGAGCAGAATTACAACAAAGTTAGCAGAAAGCTAGAATTTTACTCCAAAAGTATATTTTTTGTTGCTTTGTGTAAATCCAGGGTCATGTTAGGAGATTCCAAGATGACCCCCATTGATAGGCTGCCCACAATGTGAGAGCCATTTCAGAACTCAGGGACATGGTCCCCAATGAAATGCATTGTAGTAAAGTCCTGTTATTTGAGAGTCACAAAAAGGAACATATATGAAGGGTGATAACAGATTATAGTCACATTTTAAATCATATGTTTGTAGTACCACATTAATTTTAGGATTTGTGGTGTGTTGTAAGGTGTGTTTATCGAAAGTGCTCCAGAAGCTAAAATGAGAACATGTTTACAATAAGTTCCCACTGTCTTTGTCAGCCATGTGAGAACAAAGGGGCTGATTTTATTTCTAGCAAATGGAGTAATTACTCGAGCCATGGCGAGGGTACTCTGCCCGCACTATTTAGAGATGTCTGTTGCCCCTGCCGGCATCTCTAGTGTCTACAGGAACCACCTTCACAGTGGTTCACGGAAATGCATTGTAAGTTTAATGGATGGCTCTCCCATCAGCCCTACATCAAGCTTCCAACTTCTTTTTATTTTCAAAAAGAAAATCCTAAAGGGGTATTTTGAGTTTGAAAATAAAAGGAACAGTGACACCTTCGTCATGGGAGCCTTGTCTCATGCTGTAATGGGCATTTAAAAGTTTTCACTGCCACTTACCGCTATGTTTTTCATGGTGGTGACTGACAGTGAAAACTGGCCATGTGTCCATCCTGTCTAAATATTGGACGTGGACACATGGCCAAACCTCTGACGGCCCTTACTCCATCAGGCTGTCGGAGGTGTATGTAGTCCCCAGAGACAGACTAGTCTCTCCTGTCCATAAGCTGAAGGTCCACCTGCCACTAAATGAGGTGGGCGGACCCTCAAGTTGGCGGAAAGGATAGTCCTTCGCCATTGTAATGGAGTGCCCTTTCCACCAACATATAAATCATACTCAAAGTGTGATATTTTAAGTCAAACATGTACTTCCAGTAGCCGTAGATGCCTGTCAGTTGATTCCTCAGTGTTCTACTTTGACTTCACCACAGTGTTCTAATAAACAGCTAGAGCTTAACATGCTGGTTTTATGACAAAAGTGTGGCACACCTGAATGCCATTGTTGAAACCAATGCAGAGCGATGCTGGAATGTGGTGAGAAAACAAGAGCTTTATTAAAAAACCCTCTACTTTATGAAGGTCTGTCTGCATCACAATTTGTCAAACTGTCATTTTGGAGCATTCAATCAAACATTCGAAGATGAACCATCATGCTGAAACACGGTAGGGGGTGAAAGGGAAGGGAGGGGAAGAAACCATATGAAATCTTCCTAAATAAAGCCACATTAGAAATCTTGCATAGTTTTCCAGGAAGGTACCCTGTCTCTAGGGTGATTCGTCACTCATTCAACTACCAAGCTGAACTCTGATTGAATGGTCTCAGAACAAAATATGTCCGGTGGTTCAAAAATTGTATGGCTGGGCAGAGATGACTTTTTGGAAGAAGAAGTTTCAGTAACTCGTAGGTCAAGTTTTTGTGAAAAAAAGGGGGGAATTGAATTGTTAACAACCATTCTCATTTTCTGACCACAATTCTGGATTAATCAAAATGTAAGTGATGGTACATTTAGACACTCTCTTTTAACTCTTTTAACTCCAACACATTCTATCTTGTGTGTGACACTCCCCTTTTTGATCTTGACAACTTTCATATGTCTGAATAATTCACTCTTTCCTTTTTCTACCCGCCTTGGAATGCAAACTTTGACCATATACTCTAAAGTTTGCCTCAACAGAATTATGTAGTCTGTCATACTGTGTCTTAGATTTATTTTGGTGTTGAAAGATTTTGGTACAGTTTTGGGAGTCCTGTGAAAGATCTTGTCTTTTGGCACAGGGGCCATGCAGATTGCCTCTACCAAGTATTCCCTTGGAGTCACTCTATTGGATGAGATTGTGTTTCCAAGTTAATCCACTTAAGGTCTGAAACGTTTGCACCTGTCAACACTTAAAATAAGACCTTCTATTGACAGTCTGGAACTGACCTCCTGTCGAATTTTGAAATGTCAGCTTATATTTTTAGTGACGGCCAGCACATCGTCATGGAAGCATCTCACGCTGGCTTTTAATGTCCTTCAAGATGTGTAACATCATGCTTTGAAACACAAATGGTGTGGACGCAAGCTTGAACGGCATACGTTTGTACTGGAAAACTCCAAAAGAATTCATGTAAGGGGTCTTGACTCTTATACTAGCTCATCTTGGTAGTAGGCATTGCAAATGTGTAGAGTAGAAAAACCTGTGGCTCCATCTAGCATGGATAACAGTTAATTAATCTTAGGTAGAGGAGGACGGTCCACCATGATGATGAAGTTCATGGCCCGAAGATCCACACAGAGTTTCAAGTCACCATTGGCTTTCATTCTCAGGACAACAGGGGAAATCCAATCTGAAGGCTTGGCTTCCTCTCCTTTTGTGGCAATTATATCTTCAATATGATGGAAAATGGTAAGCCTAAGTCTGCCAACAATGTAAAATCCACTCCTAAAATACCAGAATTCTGCACCATCAGTGCCATCCCATTATAGTCTTTATATAATTCAACATCTCTTTCAGCATAGAAGGAGAATTGTCTGAAATGTGTTTTATTTTCTCTTTCCTATTTCTTCCTCCTTCATGACAAACATTTGCAAAATGCCCCTGATGTTTACAAATTCTACACTCTTTATTGAAAGCAGGGCATCCCTAGAAATTAGCGACATGGGAGTTGCTGTCACATCGGCAGCCGCTGAACTTAGAGAAACATCTGTTTGACTTGTTGAAAAGAATTTTGTTGAGTTTGGTGCCAGCATTGCACATCTTGTTTTCTTTCTTATCTACTTCACTGTCGTTGACTTACTTGACCCATTGCATTGGTTTTTCTATTGCCTTGGCAGGCTGAATTACATTTCCAATGAGGGATCTCCCAATACCCAAAAGGTGTTCTTTAATCCACATTTTGTAGAGTTTAACATTCAACTGGTCTGTGATCATTTTGTCAGTTGTGTTAAAAAAATTCATCTCTTGGATAAACTTCTCAATGCAGTTAAAAAATCCTCAAAGCTCTCATTTCCTTTTTGTTAACGTGGAGAAATTATATTACACAAAACGTTTTGCTGCT
This sequence comes from Triturus cristatus, assembly GCF_964204655.1. Classification (NCBI taxonomy): domain Eukaryota; kingdom Metazoa; phylum Chordata; class Amphibia; order Caudata; family Salamandridae; genus Triturus; species Triturus cristatus. The sequence continues at coordinate 1,045,381,110 of NC_140588.1, forward strand.
TGTAGGTTTAAAACATTCTTCCAACCTCAGGATAGCCTCCTCAAAGTCATTGTGATCAACTTGTCCCCTTGGTGCTTGAACATTGGGAAGTGACCTAAACACTTCTTGCCAATCAGATAATGTACCAGAAATCCTTTTTGTAGTCCCCATTGGCATTTTATCAACATCTACAACTGTCAAATAGATTAGGAATTTGTCCTTCAATTTTTTCCATTCTATTGGAGACTCCACTTTATAGTGCAGGAAATTCCGAGATGGGTCAAACTGAATGTTGGAAGAGTATGATAATGAAACAATATCATTTTTGTAAAAACATCTCCACAAGTCAGACGCCAGTGGTTAGTCAGCAGGATCACAAATGGTGGATAAGAAGAATGAAATGATAGAAAAATATTTGGATGTCAAAGAGGTGCTGGAACGCACAAAAAGCATTGATTTCAATTAGAAATCAAAATTGCCCCTGAGGCCCAAAAAGAGGAATGGAGAGCTGTACAGATTCTGGGAGCACAAGCTTTAGTGAAGCTGGGCAGGAGAACAGGAAAGGCATGACAAGGAATGAAATGCTCTCCCACAAGATGTGATATCTCACTCATTGGGTGTTCCTGTAGTGAGCATGGGCATCGATGGTAGTCTGGGGGCATGCCAAATAGAAAGTAAACAGCACTGTTGAAGACTTCCAGAGGGCACCTCACCATGCTTTCTCCACAAGAAAAGCAGCTCTGTGTTAAAGATGTAAAATGAAGGAATTTCCTTTAGAAATTAACAAAATGAGGTGGTTTATTTTGTCATAGAAAGTATGGTTAATGCTCTAGAAAGCTAAAATGAGGACATATGTTCTATAAATTCAAAAATATCTCCCTTATCAATGTCAGAAAAAAAGTCTGGTATGATTAGTTAAACATCGACTTGTAAAATCAGTAGCAGCTGATTCACCAGTGTTTAACTGCAGCTACATTCTCTATTTATGACTAAATTGCGGCACACCTGGATGCCGTCTTGATGGAATCAAAACTGTAAAACTGAAAACATTCCTACAGAGGATATTGCAATAAATGAAGAAAATGGGGGTTTCATGTTTGTCATAGATATTATGTTTTGTGATCTAGACAGCTACAATCCGCACACATTTGCAATGAGTTCTCAAGTATCTTGTTCATCCATGTCAGTAAAACATTCTGACAGGCAGCTTTAAACGTACTTACATCACCAGCGGCCGTCTCTCAGTTCACTCTCTAGTGATCAACTGCAGCCCCACCAGAGTTCTAATGAACAACTAGAGCGCTAAAGTTTGTATCCAAGACAAAAGTAAGGCATTCCTGAATGCCATTTTGTTGGAATAGGAGCGTTTGAATTGAACGTTTTTCCAGACGAGCGGGCTCAAGTTAATGAGTATTGAGACTTTAACACATATATGAAACCGGCTGGTTAAAGATGTGATGGGTGATATGAGTTTTCAGTAATTTGAGGCATAATGTATTTTTAAAGGGACTAACAATAGTTAAAGAGGGAGACATCTGTATAAGTACATCATCTCCTTTCTACATCTGGTACTCTCCCAACCCATTTTGTCATTTGCTTAACTACTCCCTAATTTTAAGATAGTAACATTTTTGGTAGATAAACTTTGAGAGCAGTGATGGTTGGGCAATGGTAGAGGGAGGTCGATGTAGGATTGGGTGTACATCCGGTGAAGAAACCCACAGTGCACTGCCAGAGGCTGTGCACAGTGAGGGAGAGCCGCGTGCTGAGTGATGGGTACAGGGACTGGCCTTGAGGCCGGGCCCAGTAACCAATCCCGCTGTGCATGGCCAACGGCCATGTGCAGCACAGGTTGGGTGCCAGTACAGGGTTGGGCACAGAGTCTGAACGTGAGGCCAGGCCTTGCGGCTAAACCTCCTTTGCACAGCAGGGATTGGGCACGCAGAGTTTGCCACTTGGCTAATTTTGAATATGATTAAAAAAAAAGAAACTCACTGAAAAAAACAAAGATTAAAGTGATGTTATAGATAGGTGTCAAAAAGAGATAGGAACTAATGTTCAAAACAAAAATTCCCAGTTATAGTTTAGTCAATTAACTATAACTTGCAACCCCATCATTCACTGTTCACCTCACTTATTACACCACTCATGACACACAAATGGCATAACTGATAACCACTTATTAGATTAAAAGAACATTTTATTTTAATAATTAATGTGTACCACGGTCCACAAAGCAATATGTGAATATATATATCATAAAAAACAGACTACAGGCTTACCTTAATATTTCTTTATAGAAAGAATTAGGCAAGAGCCTACAGACTGACTGACTGACTGACTAGATATTTCTAAAGCGCACTATTGCCGAGGCATCTTGGCGCTAAAGTATGTGCCGGCCAGTACAGCAAGGCAAGTTAGCGTTTAGAGAAGAGCCATGTTTTTATTTGCTTCCTGAAAAGTGACCTGCTCGATTGGAGTCGAAGTGGTATTGGGAGGGAATTCCACAGTTTGGCTGCTTGGAGTGAAAAGCGCTTTCTGCCCCACCTAGCTCTATTTATTTGGGGGCAGAGTACCAGTCCAGTGTTTGATGATCTGAGACTGCGTGAAGGATTGTAGCAGGGGAATAGAGCTTGTAAGTCATAAGCCCCTCCTCCGCAGAGGGCTTTGTGTACTACACACAGGGCCTTGAAGTCCACCCGCCGTCTTCCTGGGAGCCAGTGGAGTTGCTTGATGCTGGCGGAAGTGGGGTGGTGATTGGGAAGATTGAGCAATACTCTCACAGCCGCGTTTTGAAGAGATTGGAGTTTGGAGAACTGGGCTGCCCCTGCTCCCAGGTACAGGGCATTGCAGTAGTCCAACCTCGACAATACTAGCGCTCCATCCACCGATTTCCTCAGGGAGAAAGGAATAAAGGGAAGGATCTTCCAAAGGACCTTCGAGGTGAAAAAGCAGGCTGAGGACACCTGATTTATCTGGGGGGCAAGTGTGAGGAATTTGTCTATCAGGACACCTAAGTTCCTAGCTTTAGACGCCGGCACCGGGCAGTTTTCGGCTTCAGGAGGCCACCATAATTGCTCCAGACTGATGATTTCGGACCAAACTCTATAACCTCGGTTTTGCCTGTATTTAATTTTAAAAAATTGGAGTTCATCCAGGTCATCAGTGCTGTGATGCAGTTACGGAACCGTTAAGCACTTAATTATGCATAACAAATACTCTTCCTAAAATGTTCTTAAGCTTTGTCTATGCTCTCATGTAGTTCAAAAGAGAGTGTATGTTTAAATAAAATTGTAAACTCCTTATTATTCATCATTAAAAAGAATTGCATTACTAAAATGCCTGCACAAACCTAAGTAAATGAAGGTTTGTGTATGTGTTTGCTAGAAGGCGCATATGCATATACATTAAGAAAAATAATTGAGGAATAGATGAAGAACCAGAACCTTTTGGGCCTGGCGGCGCAGGGTACGCCTTAATCTCCGGGGTTCTCCTGCTCAGCTACACAGAGACACGGGACACTCTGTTAGGCGTTAGAAGATCGGATTTATTAGCTGCAGCTAGTACAGTTATCCCAGAAGTACACAAGGTAGGTTCTCAGGAGACTGCCACTTCACTCCGTGGCGCACAATCTTATATACCACATATGTGAAATATACATTAACCAAATACACACCCAGAACATATAAGAAAGAGCCAATAAGAAAAGTTGGAAAACAGGACAGAACCAATAGGAAAGGTTTGAAAACAAAGTGTCAGATGACTCGAAGAAACCTCTCCTCCAACTGTGTTTGTCACCCCTCCCTCAAACTAATTCATTAACAGATTCGCAACTAACTTGCAGGTGGCGAGATACGTTTGTGTGTGTTGGAGGACAGTTGTGAAACGAGAGAATGCTAGCAGAGGACAGTGAAGGCCAGACGATAACATAAAGTCAGAAGAGAATAATGTGAACCAACAGATAGTTGAGACGGGGATTAGAAAAACCAGACAGGGATTAGTGTACTCGGCCAGTCCTAACACCAACTTTGCAAATAGAGGCAGAAGGCTTATTTTGACACGGAGCTGCAGAAAAAGCAAAATAGACTTTGTTCGCCGTGCTGCCTGAGTGAAGGCAAAACAAAATGGCGGCGGAGCACAAAATGGCGGGTCGATTCGATCACGATCGAAAATCGAATTTTCTCAGACCCTCCTTTTGCCAGAACTCAGGCAAGATAGACTCATGTTAATCTGAGTCAATGTCGATGGCCATGAGGTCATCAAGCTGTTGCTGTAACATCATTCTTATGTTCTCTGCTCTTTGTGATTTGGGTTTATGGATACACTTAGTAGCACAAAGGTCGCAGATGGCGGGACCACAGTGCATACAAAAGCAACAAGAGAAAATAATGGTCAAAACTATTCCAAGGAATGTCAACACTTTCCAACCCCATTTGGACAGTAGTCCCCAAAACCACTCCGAAAATGACCAATCTCCTTCGTCCTGATGAATCGACTCAGAGATTATATGCAACTTAGAGATGGCTTGGTATACTGTCGGAGCGTCATTAGGTATGAAAATACAGCAACTTGACCCAATCAATTTGCACACTCCACCACGATCCGCAAGAACAAAATCTAAGGCAACTCGGTTTTGTAAGGTCATAAGTCGATCCGCCTGTAGTTCTGCCGTGATATTATTTAAGGCTCCTACAGTGATGTCTATTGTGGTTTCTACAACACGGACCAGTTGCCTTATATTTCTGCTGTTGGCCATTGGACCCCAAAAAGGAAGAAATCCTTTGAGGAAATCTCCTCCATCTTGTCCTGCTGTGTCTTTTGAATCAATAATCCCTCTGCCATATCTGTTTCGATGATAGTTTGCAGAAGCGGTGTATGTAGGGGGAAGAAGGAAAGCTATATAGCAGGTACCAGAAAAACCAGTTGGCAACCATGTGTAAGCCCTATTGTGGCAGATAAAATACGTGCCTTGAGATGGCACTAGAGGAGGCGAGTTCTGAGAGGAGTAAACGTATGTGTGGGAACAGTTGTTTCTTTGTATGGTGTCAGAAGACCGATCATTTATTTGCAGACAGAAATTTCCCTGATGAGGAATAGTCCAAATTGGTGGAGATTTTCTTTGTTTAACCTTATCACTAAGGCTAGTGACATAATGGGTGATGTTCCAGTTTGTATACGCTTTCCTTTCGTCAACGGAAATCTTACTATTTTCCATGATTTTAGCCATAGCTACCATTCCCTTTATCAATGAGCTATGACTAAAATCTGGACCACCAATATGTGAACTAACGGATTGTTTGAATTTGCTTTGGTAGGCATTGGAGAAGATGACAAAATAAGCCCAAGCAGAACCCTTATAAGACAACGGGAGAACTAAATATGGCATTCCTTTTTCTGTGGTATGTGGCATAAGTCCACACACCCAACAGTCAGTTGTATTGACCACTAACTGGTGTTGATGTAATAACTGGACAAAGGAATTGTTATAATATTCAGTTCTTCTAATGAGTTCATGTTGAGGAAGGGTATGAAATAGATGTGGAGAGACAGTAGAAGAAGACGAAGAGGAAGAAGGAGAGACAACTTTTTGCTGCAGAGCATAAATAATCCAACTTATAAACGCCAGAAGGATACACAATAATATAATAATACATAAGTTTATACTGAAACGACTGTACATTAATTTACAGGATTCTTTCTTCATTTCATCCTTTCTCTCTCTTTTGCCTAATGTAGTTTCCATCTTTCTAATGGATGCTCACGGCAATCTTCCTCGATCACTTAATTATGATTATCTGCCGTCCTATGACACTGCAAGTCCTGCAGGCCTATTGCCACTACTCAGGTCACAATCAAGACTCCTACCATGACCCTGCAACCGGGATAGAATACTATACAGGAGAGAGAAAAATCTTAAGTGTTCTTTGGTCTAGGTCTTCTTTATCAAGTATGGTTTGGTCTCGGAACAATGTTCGTGGATTTGTCGTATCCAAGCGACGATGTGGTGTTATCGCTTCCTGCAGAATGTCGTCGTCCTCTTTCTCAGACAGTGTCCCATTCAGGCGTGCATCGCTAAAAGGTACGAATCATGGAACCTTCTCACTCTCAGAGTCACCAATGCCCCTACGCACCCATTGATCGAAGGGTAGAGGCAAAGCCACTTTCTTACAATGCACGCCATGAATCCAATTCTTCTTTCCTTCGACCTTGACTGCTGTTCTCGTTGTTAAAAGTACTAAACGAGGCTCCCTCCACCTGGGCTCCAAATTTCTCGTCCTTTGGAAATTCTTTGTACAGACCCATTCACCTGGTCGGATGGAATGACCTGGATCTGTGGAAGCCTCCGGTAAAGCACTCTGAACCTGTTGATGGAGAACACGCAATTTAGTTGTAAGTTCATGCAAGTAGTCAATCAACATTGGATATGGCAAGTCTGAGTATTTCCTAGGGCGAGGGACTCCCTATACATTAGCTGGACGCCCAAAGACCACTTCGTAAGGGCTAAGTCCCAAACGAGAGTGCACAGCAGTTCTGGTGGACAGGAGAGCCAGTGGCAAAGCATCGGGCCAATTAAGTCCTGTACTAGCTTGGACTTTTGCCAGTTTGAGCTTCAAAGTTCCGTTATAACATTCCACTAAACCTGCTGACTGTGGATGGTTTGCCGCATGGAACTTTTGCTTGATACCAAGACCCGCACAAACTTTTTGCATGACTTGGCCAAGAAATTCGCTCCCATTGTCACTCCAGACAATGCGCGGCAAACCAAACCTGGGGAAAATTCTTTCAGTAAAATTTTGGCTGTGGATAAGGCTGTATTGTCTTTTAGAGGGTATGCTTCTATCCACCTTGAGAAGGCGCATACTACCACCAGAACATATTTGAGATTGTTGCATCGTTCCATGTGAATGTAATCGATCTGCAACACCTCAAATGGATATGTCGGAGGAGCAAAGTGACCCGCTGGAGTTGGGGTTCCCTTTCCCGGATTGTACATTAAACAAACAATACAATGTTTCACTACATTGTCTGCGCATTTTGGGATTCCTTCATTTTGCCACACTGGAGCCAAAAGCTTGCATATACCTTTTGCACTTAAGTGGGCTGGACCATGTGCCATAGTAACCACTGGGAGTACATAGGCATCTGGTAACAGCCAACGTTGGTGTTCAGATAATTCCACCCAACAACCCATCTCATCTAACATTCCCGTACTTTCTTTCCACCTTCTCAATTCCTTCTCTGTAGCCTCTTTCTGAATCGATTTTACACTTTCTACTGTATTCTCATACATTCCTCTTTCTCTGACCCAATTCGCAGGACCCGCCACATACATTCGACTTGTAGCGTCTCTCGCTGTCTTTTTCGCTACTTCGTCTGCAAATGCATTTCCTCGGCCAACATCATCTGTAATCTTTTTGTGCGCACTACATTTCATAATTGCTATTTGGGTGGGCAAGGCAAGTGATTCAAGAAGATCAGTCACCAACTGACCATGTTGTATTTTAGTGCCATGTGAAGTAAGGAATCCCCTCTCTTTCAAAAGACGCCCAAAATTGAACGCTACACCAAAGGCGTATTGACTGTCGGTGTATACGTTCACTCTTTTCCCTTTTGACAATACACATGCTCTCGTTAATGCTATCAGTTCTGCTGCTTGAGCTGAGTTGTGTCTGATGCGTGCTGTTTCCACAACTGTATGTAAAGTAGTTACAGCATAGGCTGAACTGTATCTCCATTAGGCATTTTAAAACAAGAACCATCTACCCATAGAGTTCCATCCGGATTCTCTAGCGGCGTATCTTTCAAGTCAATTCTTCCTTTTGTCTCTTCCTCAGTACGGAAGAAACAATCATGTTGCTCCTCAACACCTTTCTCATCTGGAAGGGGCAACAGAGTAGCTGGATTTAGGGTATTACATCGTTTGATGTGTACATGATTAGCCAAAAGCGTCAGCTCGTATCCAGTTAGACGAGCACTCGTAAGATGCTGCGTTTTCGTTTTGTTTAGTAAAGTATCCACTGCATGTGGTACCATGACAATGAGAGTATTCTCTAGCACCACTCCAGCAGACTGTCGAATAGAAATTGCTGCTGCTGCTGTCGCTTTGAGACAACTAGGCAATTCTTTAGCTACGGGATCTAGCGTAGCCGAAAAATAGGCACATGGCCGCTGTTTGTCTCCAAATTGCTGTGTTAAAACTGACAACGCACAACCCTCTCTCTCATGAACATAGAGCGTAAAAGGCTTACTATAATCAGGAGTACCCAGTACAGGAGCAGAACACAGAGCAGTACGTAAGTCAATAAAACTCCTTTGACACTCGTCAGTCCAAGGAAGGAGCTGAGGCGTATCTTTCAAAGTAATTGCCAACAAAGGCTTGGCCAACAGAGAGAAGTTAGGGATCCACTGCCTACAGTAAGAAGTAATACCCAGAAAGGCACGTACCTCCCTTTGTGTGGATGGCACAGACATTTGCGTAATCGCCTGAATTCGTTCTGGGGTTAATCGTCGTCCCTCCTTTGATAGGAGATGACCCAAATAGGTAACCTCTCGACGGACATATAGTAGTTTGGAAGGTGAAACCTTGTGATTCAGATTAAACAAATGGCGTAACAATGCTACAGTGACATTTTTGCAAATATCTTCTGAATCAGCAGCGATCAACAAGTCATCCATGTACTGTATAAGAGCAGCACCAGATGGCAAATGAAAAGTATCAAGATGACATTTTAAAGCTTGACTGTAAATGGAGGGACTTTCACAATAGCCCAGAGGAGCGCGCTTGAACCGGAAGCTTCGGCCTCCAAGAGAGAAGCCAAAAATGTCCCTACTCTCTTCTGCAATGGGAATACTAAAGAACGCATTCTTTAGATCGATAACAGAGAACCAAGTCGCTGTAGAAGGTATCATTGTCAACAGAGCAATGATATCTGGAACGACAGGAAATGGTGGTACAACAATTTTGTTTACCTCCTGAAGATCAATTATGAAACGATATACAGGTGGCTGAGAAGGATCAGTGCGTTTAAGAACAGGAAGAATAGGACTATTGCATGTGTTTCCTCTTGTTTCCTCAACCACATCCTTCTGAATCAGATTATGAATGATTTCCAAAAGCGCTTTTTCACCTTCAGTGGAAATTCTATACTGCGGAATATGCGGCAATTCAACATTAGGCTTGAGAGTGACAACATAAGGTGGAATTTCAAGACAGCCCACATCGTTCGGACCCGTGGCCCAAAGCGTTGCCGGAAGAGAAAGCAATTCAGGTGGAAACTGATCTTTGGACAAATACATTGGAGAAATCAGTTTCTGTCCTAAAGTAAGATGTACACCAGAAGGAGAACAATATATCGTAGCATGCATTCTTTTCAATAGGTCCAAACCCAACAGATTCTCACCGCATCCATTCGTCAAAAGAAGTGGAGCTTCCAAATCATAAGGGCCAATTGAGATAGGCAGAGGGCAAGAAACCGGATTACGAACAGGGGCGCCAGAAAATCCTACAGATACATTCGTTAAGCCAGACAAAGGTGCCCCAGGGAGTTTAGAATGAATGATAGAACTTCTCATCGCCCCAGTATCTAGAAGAAATGGCTCTAAAACACCCATTGTAGTGACACTAACATAAGGTCCATTCTGATCTACTGGAACCGACACAACTCCCTTGCTTTGTCCATGGCTGTCCTAGTTAGCATGAAGACTTTCATTTCCGTTTTCAATATAATGGTCTTCATTGTAGTACTGTGTAGACCTAACATTTTGCTGATCAAAGTAATTCATGGAATTGGGAGAAGGAAGGGCACGCTGTTCTTGAGTCAACACACCTCGACCTCTACCTCTGTTTGCTGACTGGAGGCCAGCACGACCTCGTGGAGCAGATAATGCTCCATTGCGCTGCAATAAAACCGGACAACTATTCTTAAAATGACCTTCTTCTCTACAATAGGCACATTGATTAGGTCCTAACAAAGGTCGTGGAATGTATGGCTCAGGTTTTTGATACAACCTCTGAAACTGCGGAGGCTGCTGAGTCTGAGGCTGAGCATAGCGAGGAGGATAAGCTTGTTGCAAGAGAACCTTCGTTTTTAATTCTTTCGTCTTTTTCTCTTGCTTTTCTTTTTCTTCTTTATCTCTGTTTTCATAATATTGTGCAGTAGCCAATATCTGGGCAGAGGAAGAAACATCCCATGAACTTTCTGAATCTTTCAATTTGTGTGACAGCTCGGGAAGCAAATTAAATACAAATTTGTCCACAAATAATCGCTGTCCACCCTCTGTAGCCATATCTTGACCACTGTGATCAACAAATGTCTCCTCGAAACGAGTGAAGAAATCAGAGACACTTTCATCTTTCTTTTGTTTGCATGCCGCTAATTTATCCCAATTAACTCTCAATGCAGGCATCATCATTTTCATTAATGTAATAATCCTACCAGTGAGTTCTGAAATCAAAGCGTCAGGCTTTGCACCACCCACTTGGTCTCTATCTGTGGCAGTTATAACATCCCAATTAGCACCTAATTCCTGTGCGTGATTCTCTTTACGAATCCTAGCCCATATTGTCTGTGGGACTACATTTCCCATCAACATATCGATATCAGCTAGGTTCATGATGCAAGCGTCAACTGTCTGTGATAATTCTTTATAATAACCCGCAGGGTTTTTACGAGGATCCGGTAGAGTCTGTTTAAGGGCCAAAACTTCAGATCTCTTCCAGGGGACATGTACCCATATACGCTGAAAATGAGCGGGAATAGCTGGATTAGCACCTACTGCTGCAACCTCTTCCTTCCATACTGGAGGAACCTCTCTCATGGGATAATATTTCAGTGTCAGTCTAACCGATGGATCGGAATCAAGGAAAGTCTGAGAGGATAATACATTTCTAAAGGAAATAAGTATCCTTACAGCATTTTCAACTTTGGAACCCACAATAAGTCCTTTATCAAAGTCAGCCTGAACATCTAGCAGGCCCTGTGGAACCGAATTTAAATTCACATCCTCCCATTCTTTAATGAGAGTATCACACATTACATCGAAAACATATCTTTGCGTGGGTGCATTCCATTGTGAGAAGGTAGGCATAATATCATGCACACTGTATTGGGGACCCTTTTTGATCCATTTTCGTGCGAGAGATTCCAATCTCTCTCGTTCTTCAGAATCTGGGAACTGACTACGAGATTGTCTTCGAGCAAAAGCCGGAGACACATTTAAAGCTTCAAAGAAAGGAGATAGAATACCAGTGACAGTGTCCGTGAGTCGCTTACGCATAGACGGAGAATTGGACATGAGAATAGGAGACAAAGTATTAGGCGAACTAACAGACGGAGAACCGATAATTGCAGGAGGTGCAGAAGGCAAAGGAGATCGAAGATCAGGAGATGAGGGCAAAGAAGTCGAAGTTAATGGTAAAACTGACAGAGGCGGTAATACTGGAGGAGGCAAATGCGGAAGAACCGGAACAGGCGGAGTTACCGCTGACGGCTGGACAGGCTGTAACAACTGGGGTGTATTGGCACCTTGTGCATAAGACGGAGGCAATCTCAATAAGTGAGACATTAAGGGATCTTCTTCTAAATCTCTCTTGTTTTCGGAAGGGGAAGCAGGCAACACCGGGTAGCATTTATCTATCGCCATACGATGCTGTCTCTCTGAGATTTCCGTCGCATTATCAATTTAATCGTCTTTAAATCGTTGGGCAGTCTGTATAATTGTCATACCCTGTGCTTTTCTATCCCGTTTTGTTTGCTTAATTTCTTTCTGTTTGGCTTCCTTACGCCAAAGGCGGAAAGACTCAAACATTGCCGGGCAGGCTTTTCTTTTGAATAAGACTGCTTCTAAATTGTCTAACAGATCAGGCTCAAAGCTACCATTTTCTGGCCATTTTAGAACACCATCTTTCTTTGTGTATCGGGTCCATGCCTCGTTAAAGGCAATGGGGCCAATACCATGTTTTGAATAGAGCTCATATGTGGGAGTTCCAACCAAAGGAATCGGACAAGAGTCCTCAAGCCGGAAATCCCTAGTACAACCAAAGCAACAAAGTTTTCCAAACGTAGTCAGACCAGGCATCTCGTGATTTCACCGGACTGTTCACAAACTTCAAGGGGGTAAAACTCAGTTTACGCAGTACAAATGCACTTACCCCTCGGCTTCGGCTATTGCAATAGTCGAATCTAAGAACCAAAGGATCAAAGCAACCAAGAAACAAAATTGTGGGAGCGACCCACCAAATACTTAACTAAGGACGTCTTCTCACGCCAACAGAGGCCCATCTATCGTCTCGCCTTACCATACATCACCAAAGGAAGGGCCAAGGCAGGGCGGCAGTCAGGGCAGCAGTCGTCAGTAGCCGTCAGGAAGGAGTAACCACGCTGCAAAAGACCTTCGGACCACTTTCGACATACAGGGGTCGCTTGACGTGTCTCGCGAATCCTCCAGAATTTTCTTGCGGGGTTCCTCACGACCTTCAGGCAGAACCGGTACCACTGAAGCCGCCCCACGTTGGGCGCCAGTTGAAGAACCAAAACCTTTTGGGCCGGGCGGCGCAGGGTACGCCTTAATCTCCGGGGTTCTCCTGCTCAGCTACACAGAGACACGGGACACTCTGTTAGGCGTTAGAAGATCGGATTTATTAGCTGCAGCTAGTACAGTTATCCCAGAAGTACACAAGGTAGGTTCTCAGGAGACTGCCACTTCACTCCGTGGCGCACAAACTTATATACCACATATGTGAAATATACATTAACCAAATACACACCCAGAACATATAAGAAAGAGCCAATAAGAAAAGTTGGAAAACAGGACAGAACCAATAGGAAAGGTTTGAAAACAAAGTGTCAGATGACTCGAAGAAACCTCTCCTCCAACTGTGTTTGTCACCCCTCCCTCAAACTAATTCATTAACAGATCCGCAACTAACTTGCAGGTGTCGAGATACGTTTGTGTGTGTTGGAGAACAGTTGTGAAACGACAGAATGCTAGCAGAGGACAGTGAAGGCCAGACGATAAGTTAAAGTCAGAAGAGAATAGTGTGAACCAACAGATAGTTGAGACGGGGATTAGAAAAACCAGACAGGGATTAGTGTACTCGGCCAGTCCTAACACCAGCTTTGCAAATAGAGGCAGAAGGCTTATTTTGACACGGAGCTGCAGAAAAAGCAGAATAGACTTTGTTCGCCGTGCTGCCTGAGTGAAGGCAACACAAAATGGCGGCGGAGCACAAAATGGCGGGTCGATTCGATCACGATCGAAAATCGAATTTTCTCATAGATCACAAACCCCTAAGCACAGATAATAAATTCTGCTGAAAAGTTTAATTAAGAAACACACAGGTGCCGATTACGATCCGGTAAAAACCGGGTACGAACCGTCGGTCGGAGCGTTTTCTCCGTCCGACTCGTACCCGGTTGTAAAACTTTACAAACATGGAATTACGATTCGCACTGAAACACCATTTCTGTACGAATCGTAAAAAACACCGACCGACGAAAATATACGTACGAATGTGATCCGGGAATGCTGCGACGTGACGTCGGGACGCTTTCAGGCAGCGTTTCACGACCCAGGAAGTACGATTCGAACCGACAGCAGTCCGGACGGCAATATTTTCACGGCACCCAAAAAGTGCCGGAAAAGCGAAGTACGGCGCGAAACGACCAGAGTAGGTGGCCCGGTACGCGCCGACCCCCCCCAGCCCCCGTACGTTCGAGTCGTACCCCCACCCGTGTATGTACACCCGTGTACGTGTCGAACCCCCCGTGTATGTACACCCGTGTACGTGTCGAACCCCCCGTGTATGTACACCTGTGTACGTGTCGAACCCCCCGTGTATGTACACCTGTGTACGTGTTGAACCCCCCGTGTATGTACACCTGTGTACGTTCGAGTCGTACCCCCACCCGTGTATGTACAGTGCGTACCCCCAGCGCTCGCGCGGTCGGACTTCACTTTTCACATTTGTACGGTAAATTGTCCGTGGACGTGTCGGACACATTTTCCGACCCGAGGACGTGTGGGGAATAATTCCCAATGCGATTCGTATGGACTTTTTACCATGCGAATCGTAATTGGCAGTTTGTACGGCACTTGTACGATTCGTACGGTGAAAAGACCGGATACGAGTCGTACGGGGAATTTTTTTACCGGATCGTGATCGGCACCACAGTATACTAACACTGCCCTTCTAGGAATGTCAATGATGACAAGGACAGTATCCACAGCAATTGATGTGCCACTCAGGGTAATCAGAAATGTCTTTATCCTTGTTCTTGTCAACTTACAGACCTATCCCGCCACATCTGCTACATAATATGACGTTATACACTAAAGCTACAAAAAACAAATAAATATTACTTTATACAATTTATCAAATTATCATGGTCAATACTTACACATTACTATAAATGCAATGTAAGAACATTCACTTGCTCCTTCCGTAGTACCCAGATACTCTCTGCATCTCAAAGTCCCAGGATGCTTATTTCTGTTCCAGGGAGGACATGGCTTGGCAGTTCGGGCTGGACTGTTCCCATGACGAGCAAGGTCATGACTGATTTGCATATGGCTGGGTGGCGTTGTGAACAAAACAACAATGGATTTAACCTGATCTGTTGACTAGGCGTGATTCATTCAGCATTCCGTCCATCAATTGTTGCAGCAGCACCTTTTGCCCTAAGTGGGCTGGGTATGCCCAGACGTGAGTCCCTTGCTTTCTATGCCACTGGATTCAAGCCAGCCTGACTGATGATGGGTGATACCCATGAAAAGGTCCCAGGATGCCTGTTTCCAGTCCAGGGAAGTCCCTGCTTGGCAGTTTGCGCTGAATTGTTCCCATGAGCAGCAGATTTGCATATGGCTGGGTCCAAACTGGGGTAGAGTAGTGAGCAAAAGAACAATGGATTTAACTCAGATCTTTTGGGAGTGAATCATTCAGCATTCTGTCCATCATTTGTTGCTGCAACGATTTTTGCCCTAAGTGGGATGGGTATGCCCAGCGTGGGTCTCTTTCTGGCTGTGCCACTGGATTCAAGTTAGCCTGGCTGCTGAGGGGTACTACCACGAAACTGGTCCCAGGATGCTTGTTTCTGGTCCAGGTAGGACCTGGCTTGGCAGTTTGGTCTGGACCGTTCTCATGAAGAACAGGGTCAATATTGATTTGCATATGGCTGGGTCCGAACTGGGGTGGTATAGTGAGCAAAATAACTTTTTATTTAACTTTAACCTCGTGACTGCATGTGAATGTTTGATTCATTCAGCATTCTGTCCATAATTGTTTGCCGCAGCATTTTTTGCCCCAAGTGGGATGGGTATGCCCAGATCTGGGTCCCTTGCTCACTGTGCCATTGGATTCAAGCTAGCCTGGCTGATGAGGGGCGTTACCCCAAAACCGGTCCCGGGATGCTTATTTCTGGTCCAGTGAGGACCTGGCTTGGCAGTTCAGGTTGGCCTGTTCCTATGAGGAGCAAGGCCAAGACTGATTTGCATATGGCTGGGTCCAAATTGGGGTGGTGCAGTGAGCAAAAGAACAATGGATTTAACTCAGATATCTTTACTGGGGGTGAATATTTGATTCATTCAGCATTCTGTCCATCATTTGTTGCAGCATACATATTCACAAGACACGGCATGTACCACCTCTCATAAGGGAGAGGGAAGGCGAATCTACTTAGTACCATGACACACAGCGAGATAAAAAACGATTCTAATGCAGGTGGATATAAAGTTTGATTGGCTGAATTGAGCAATTGAGGACAAGGGCACCATAGTGGAGACGGGCACCTGAGCCATAAAGAAACTTATATCAAATCACAAAGGTGTTAGGAAAAGCACTTTCACATGAAAATACGCAGCAAGAGTAAATACCAGAGAGAGATCTAGACATATCTTCTAGTGGACACCATACATTTATGTTGTAACCTGATTTTTGTTTATTAACCCTTCATATTGAAGTATATATTTTAATTTATTTGTTAAATATATGCATACTGGGTTGCATATTCACTTGCATGCAATTATGATTTGGTTTTGAGTCCTGAACACTTGTGGTCATGTCACCTTTACTTATACTCCTCCACAGTCCTGCAAGCTAGAGCCACAGCATTGACTTTGTTCAAATATTCTTCTTCACAAAGCAACCTCCTTAGCCAACTAGAGTTTGGAGGTGGCAAACAGATCTTTTTACTGCCTTGTCACCTCACTAATGAAAAGATGAGCCTCCTTCAGGGTACACTCAAGGTTCATATTTCTTGTAGTCTACTGAGTGCCCCCCTTCTTGTAGTTGGATGCCCACCTGGCTTGGACCATCTTCTTGGCTTGCCATCTTCCTGCTTGTAAAAATCCAGAAACTTTGCTTCAGATTAGCAGCACGTTTTAAAGAGTAGCACAGAACAACGGTTGTCAGGAATAAGCAGGGGATCTGAGGTTCTAGAAGGATTATAGAGATTTGTGTTGGAGTGTAACCTAAAGCAACACAACGCAGTGCAATGTGCTGCGTTCTGTGACTCTGTGTCAAGGGGGTGTTTCGTGTGTGGCGCATGGGCGCTACCATGCAGCCACCCATCGGTTGGGACGCAAATCCCTATCTTCAAGGAACTGTGGTCAAGGATTTGATTCAAAATCCTGCACCTCATTGAGGCGTGTGTAATGAGAAGAAATGTTTTCATTTTTCCTCGTTTTTCTTTCTTTGCGTCATACATGCCAACATTTCGAAACAGGAGAGAGGGAGATAGTGAAGAAAAATCAGGGGAATATATTTTCTCCATTGATTGACATTGAAACAGAGGCAATGTTAGCCAATTTAGGCTTAAAATATCGGGGGCGTCCCACATGACTGGGTTCTGTCAGCATGCAGTTGCGTTGCGTGTGTGCCACATTCTGCAGCACACATACAAGGGAAATGGTTTAAAGTGTAGCTTTTGTACAGGAAGGGACTCCTTCCTGTGCAATAATTATACTTAACACAACACAGATATCCTTTTCACCCAATGCAAAGCATCAACTTTACTTGATGTGCTGTGTTGTGTGATTTCTTTATTATTTTGGCCGTAAGTGCTGAGTATTATGACCTCC
The DNA here is from genome assembly GCF_964204655.1 of Triturus cristatus. Taxonomy (NCBI): domain Eukaryota; kingdom Metazoa; phylum Chordata; class Amphibia; order Caudata; family Salamandridae; genus Triturus; species Triturus cristatus. The sequence continues at coordinate 1,045,398,165 of NC_140588.1, forward strand.
TGCCACACAAAACAGTATTTTTGAGGATCATGCATCATAAATGCCAAAATGCCTGATTCAGGGGAGAGGCTCCTGATTTTTTAAGCCAAAAGTGGTTGTACTGTAGCCGTCTCCTACCTGAAATTTCCTCTGCTTCAATAGAAGCCAATGGGAAAAATACCTTCCCGATTTGTTTTTTACAAAATCTCCCACTACCCTCTTTGAAAAATCTTCCACGTATGCATGCATTGAGAAAAGAACTGCCAGTTTCTGGACTCCTTTAAACCTTTAAATCATTGTGATGCAACTCTAAGTGTGGAACCATATTCACCTCATAGACAAACAACAGCCAAAGAAGTGTGGTCTCTGTTCCACCAGATATGTCTGAGCGTGCTTTTACCACATCAAGCATCAGAAGTGTGGGACCTGCCATGAGCAGTCACGTAGTAATAAAAGATTGACAGGCTTAGACTAATATGCAGATTTACAGCCCCACATATTTATGGAATAGCTAAAAGTTGCAGCCATCTTGGAAGGGTGTTGAAAAGATCACTGTAATAGGATAAACATTGGTAACTTAACAGCTATTTGAATTCTATAACTAAATGTGAATCATCCTGATCTAGGGCAAAATGGAATTAGAAAGAAGGTGAAACTTCCAACAAAAATACACTGAAACTATCATTGGCAAACTAAATACCCAGACCCCTTTTTTGTCAACCAGTTGAATACACTTACTAAGGAAGTATGCAGCTTGGGAACAAACACGTATCATTTTACAACATCAACATGCTGCTTTGGAGCATATTAATAACAGGATCTTCACAATCATAAAATCATGCAAAGATTTTGAGGCAACACCAAGCCATAGGTTAGCTTTAAGGCCATGAGAGTGCTAAGGACTACAGAAGAAGGAGGATGATCGTTGGGTGACCAGACGTGGGGTAGCAGGTCACAGAGATAAAGGGAAGGCAACGGAGGGATAGTATGAAATTTCTACAAGAAAACAGCTGGTGGAGGATTGTAATGAATGGAGAAGAAGGTATGGCCAAGGGACTTGCATACACAGACTTCACTGGGGCACCTACACCTGTGAACCTATAACTTAGAAATCCATTACTTGACACCATTCCAAAGAAGCAATTAGGCAATATTGGGCCTGATTCACAAAGGACATCCGCACTCATGGTGGAGGCCCCGCAGTCGTGGGGAGTCTCTGTACTCGTGACGGAGGCCCTGCAGTCGTGGGGGAGTCTCCACACTCAGGGCAGAATCTCTGCAATGAGATTCCATCAGTGAATGCTGACAAACTTACTTTGTGGCCATCACGGCAAAGTGGGATGTGAGATTGCTGTGTAATGATGAAATTAAAGTAGCACTGGTGACAAACATAATTTTAAAAAAATGGGCCTGCTGCCTGATTCACAAAGTCTCTGTGTCTGGGGCAGAATCTTGCAAAGACTCCCCAACGATGGCGGGACCGCCACCACGAGTGCGGTGGCCCATTTTAATATGTTGTCACCAGTGCTACTTTAATTTCATCAAGAAACTCCTCAAACTGCAATCTCACATCCCACTTTGCCATGATGGACAAGGAGTACAGCTCCCATCTGGAAGCGGATCATCGGTAAGCAAAGAAGAAGCTCCCAGACTACCTCTACTGTAGAGGACAAGGTGCCAGGTGTGGAGAAGACTAGTACCATTCACCACAACACATACAGGCTCTCCACATTTTACCACGCACCGGATGGAGTCAGAGCCTGTATGGACCTCACTTTCTCTCCTTGCTCCCTGGTTTTTTGAGTTCCTTCTCCTTGCTTTTCCCTCCTTTTCACTGTTTTCTCCTTGCTTTTTCCCTAATTTGTTTAGGTCCTTCTCCTTGCTTGTCCCTCGTTTTCAATGTTTTCTCCTTGCTTTTTCCCGTTTTTTGAGTGACTTCTCCTAGCTTTTGTCTTGTTTTCACTGCTTTCTCCTTGCTCCCCCCCTGTATTTTGAGTGCGTTCTCTTTTCGAAGGGCCCTCAAGACCTGGCTATTCAAGTGAGTCTCCGGGACCTGCAAGCGCTTGGATACCATGTTGGGTGATTAGCCATGCTTTACAAATCCTGATTGATTGATTGATTGGGACCACCAGATGAGAACTGGTCCATTGGACCACATTCCATCCAAAGTGGCCAATGCTGCTCCTCTTATTAAACAAGCATTTGCAATGCATCGGTCTCGCCTTTGGGGACTTATATGCATTTAGCTATGTAGCACATTAGCCTGGGTGCTGAAACATCTATTGTTTAATATGGAGGGAAAGAAAGCACCAAACTGCGTGACACGCTCGAACTCGAACTGAAGCAATTAGAGCACTTTACATGTGCACCAGTTACATTACACAAGGATACACTCGTTTTTGGTAGGTACGGGAGCTTAAGGAATTTGCCCAGAATCACAGCATGCTAAGCTCTAACCTAGTCCCCCAGGTCCAATCACGCAGCTCGCCTCTTAAGCCACATCCACTCTCAACTGGCCGTATTCCCTGCTTCTTCTTTTAAAGGAGCCTACGGGCGCTGGCAGAAATAAAAAATAAAAAAAATTAATAAAAACCACCTCTGCTGTTCCAGCACCGGACCATAACATTTCCCCACCAAGCCTCGCTCTGAGTTGCATTTGTAGCATTGTCAATATCTCGAATGCTTACAAATGCGAGACAGGTTGGGTGGAGGAGCGAGTGAAGAGAGAGACACGAGAAAGAAAGCAAAACCAGCGCGGTGCTCGTGAAAGGGCACCGTGCTGAAACTAGATCGTGATCCTGCTATATTTATTTGCAGACAGTACATGAAACATGTATTGTTTAATATGGAGGGAACGAAAGCACCAAACTGCGTGACACGCTCGAACTGAAGCAATTAGAGCACTTTACATGTGCACCAGTTACATTACACAAGGATACACTCGTTTTTGGTAGGTACGGGAGCTTAAGGAATTTGCCCAGAATCACAGCATGCTAAGCTCTAACCTAGTCCCCCAGGTCCAATCACGCAGCTCGCCTCTTAAGCCACATCCACTCTCAACTGGCTGTATTCCCTGCTTCTTCTTTTAAAGGAGCCTACGGGCGCTGGCAGAAATAAAAAATAAAAAAATTTAATAAAAACCACCTCTGCTGTTCCAGCACCGGACCATAACATTTCCCCACCAAGCCTCGCTCTGAGTTGCATTTGTAGCATTGTCAATATCTCGAATGCTTACAAATGCGAGACCGGTTGGGTGGAGGAGCGAGTGAAGAGAGAGACACGAGAAAGAAAGCAAAACCAGCGCGGTGCTCGTGAAAGGGCACCGTGCTGAAACTAGATCGTGATCCTGCTATATTTATTTGCAGACAGTACATGAAACATGTATTGTTTAATATGGAGGGAACGAAAGCACCAAACTGCGTGACACGCTCGAACTCGAACTGAAGCAATTAGAGCACTTTACATGTGCACCAGTTACATTACACAAGGATACACTCGTTTTTGGTAGGTACGGGAGCTTAAGGAATTTGCCCAGAATCACAGCATGCTAAGCTCGAACCTAGTCCCCCAGGTCCAATCACGCAGCTCGCCTCTTAAGCCACATCCACTCTCAACTGGCCGTATTCCCTGCTTCTTCTTTTAAAGGAGCCTACGGGCGCTGGCAGAAATAAAAAATATTTTTTTTTTAAAAAACACACCTCTGCTGTTCCAGCACCGGACCATAACATTTCCCCACCAAGCCTCGCTCTGAGTTGCATTTGTAGCATTGTCAATATCTCGAATGCTTACAAATGCGAGACCGGTTGGGTGGAGGAGCGAGTGAAGAGAGAGACACGAGAAAGAAAGCAAAACCAGCGCGGTGCTCGTGAAAGGGCACCGTGCTGAAACTAGATCGTGATCCTGCTATATTTATTTGCAGACAGTACATGAAACATGTATTGTTTAATATGGAGGGAACGAAAGCACCAAACTGCGTGACACGCTCGAACTCGAACTGAAGCAATTAGAGCACTTTACATGTGCACCAGTTACATTACACAAGGATACACTCGTTTTTGGTAGGTACGGGAGCTTAAGGAATTTGCCCAGAATCACAGCATGCTAAGCTCGAACCTAGTCCCCCAGGTCCAATCACGCAGCTCGCCTCTTAAGCCACATCCACTCTCAACTGGCCGTATTCCCTGCTTCTTCTTTTAAAGGAGCCTACGGGCGCTGGCAGAAATAAAAAATAATTTTTTTTTTAAAAAAACACCTCTGCTGTTCCAGCACCGGACCATAACATTTCCCCACCAAGCCTCGCTCTGAGTTGCATTTGTAGCATTGTCAATATCTCGAATGCTTACAAATGCGAGACCTGTTGGGTGGAGGAGCGAGCGAAGAGAGAGACACGATAAAGAAAGCCCAATCCCCTTTAAAACGAAGCCCCAAACTAACTACCATCCTACCAAAAAGAAGCCCAAACAAGGGGAGCTGCAAACCGGGAGGTGATTTGGAGGCAGCAAAGCTCACGGCCATGTTTGAATGTAATGTGAGTTGATACCAGAATGCCTCGGATGCTTTAACAATTTAAAAGTGAAGCAGTGCGTCGCGCTTAATAATTAAAAGTGAAGGCAGCTGTGACACTTAGAAATAAAAGTGATGGTGGGATAAGTGAAGGCGGCCGTCGCGTTTAGATGTAGAAATGAAGGCGGGCTCAGACTAAGTATTTTAAACTAAAGGCTGCCCTCACACTCAATATTTAAAAGTGAAAGCGGGCGCCGTGAGGAATATTTTAAATTTACAAATCACCAGGTGCCCAGTGCCTTTTAACCATGCTGCCTGTACACAGAGCGCACTGTAGCAGCAGCAGCTTTCACAAGAGGAACAAGCCCAATCCCCTTTAAAACAAAGCCCAAAACTAACTACCATCCTACCAAAACGAAACCCAAATGACGATCGACTGCGAAGTAGTACTCAGGAAACATGCAGTAAAGGGGCCAATAGCCGTGGAAGGAGACATGGCCATCATAAGGCGGGACTAGCAGCCTGCAAACTAATCAGAAGTCATCAGCTTGGCCACAAGCCAATGAAAAAGTGGGCTGGGGAGTGGGCGGTGCTACCCTCACCTATAGTGTATACTGCATGCCTCGCAAAGCGATGGCAGCACATTCGTGCTGCATCGCTAGGCGAGACCTAAAAAAGAGTCCCCAATCTTGGAATAAGTTCAGCCAATACAGCTGGGGCAGGACATCTCAAATCAAGTCTAGGGAAGACCTTATCAAGTAAATAAGAACACTAACAGGAACATGCTACAGAAAGCGGGGCTACCTTCAAACAGACACGGCTGGACACAGACATCAGTGCACTCTCCCCTGAAGAAAGAGCCACGCTGACAGATGCACCCATACATCGAGCACCTCATATTGCACATTAAGGGCCATACCAGGCCAGAAAACAAAGTCAAAGGACCAGACATTGCATGTGCAGGCAGAGGTCAATGAGCTGCCGTTGCCGCTCAAAGACTGAGTCGCTTCATGGTCGGAGTTGAGAATTTAGAATCGTAACCTGTGCAAACTGGACTCAGCGAAGCACAGCACTGACCCGGAACAATGCAGACAGCCACAAGTCATCAAACCTCAATGTAGGTCTGATCAATTCATATTTAACCAACAAACACATTTTGATGTTCACACATGTATGCTATCAAGCCTTGTTAATGGGCCTTATGGAATCAGGTTTCATAGCTACCTCAATACTAAACTCTTTGAGCTTCTTCCACTAGAGACCTTTAAAAGGAGGGCAGTGGGGAGAGAAACAGGGCCCTATTGTGTACAAGAATGATCATCTATGCACTGAGATCCCAGGCCAAGTCATTCATAGAACGATTCTATCAGAGCCCACCTTCCTGACTGCAGTGAAATATCATATGTCAAACTATACTGTTCCTTCCTCAATGAGGCCAGCATTATGGGCCATAACTATTGAACTGTAATGCAATGCAGTGCAGCAAGTCACCTGCCACCTTGCTGTGCTGTGCTGCGTTGCAGGGAAAGTCCAGGAATGCACCGCATTTATCATAATACAGCGCATCCCTGCCTTTTCCCAGCACTGGCACACAATGTGCTACTCAGCACCCTTGCGCCATGGTGCAAGTGTGCCTGAGTTGTCATCGGGATTGTTTTTGCGCAGGGAAGGACACCTTCCTGCACAAAAACAATCCCTTGAGACATTTTCCTCTTTCTTTGCGTGCTGGTAATGCAGCAGGCCTAGCAAGAGGAAAAAACTAGGAGTGTTGGACCCGACCTCGTGGCGTGGTCTTAACCCTCTTGGATTGTGCTCGTCCCCCGCACCGTCCTACACGGGCCGCCCTTTCAGGCCGCCAGGGACCCCTCCTCCCTTCGAGGCCCCCTTTGGATTGTACCCGTTTTTCTACACCTGCCTCAGCGGCCCCCTTTTCCAGGCCGCACAGGGACCCCTCATCCCTTCGGGGTTCCCCCCATGCTTGCTCCACGCACCAGCCCACGCAGCCCGGCTCCCTCCGGCCTCGGCCCCAGCGAAGCCCCGACATCGAGGCACCAAGATCTGGCCAGGGGGCACCGCATGGCCACTTCACCACTCCCGGAGGAGGAGAGTTTTGATGGGACCCCCACTGTCCCTCAACACCTAGGTGCGATCGTCCTCCGGCCTCCCCGGGCCTGGCGCCTCTCCCGCTGGGCGTCTGGCCTCTCCCAGCCCGGCCTCTCCGCCCCCCCCCCAGGCGCAAGGGTCCGGACATCAAAGGGCTCCAGACCTATATCTGGGGCAACCCCGCAATGGGACAGTAGTTGTATCCCGGAGTCAAGAGCCCTGCTGATGGAATCGCGGCTGACCCTACTGAGAAGAACTCTTGCTTGATACTATACCACGAGCCCTGCTGACTGCGTCGCGGCTCCACCTTATTGAGACCAGGAACCTCACGGAACATCGGGGCCCTGCTGATGCTGTCGCGGCCCAACCTCGCTGAAACCTCCACCAGAGCCCTGCTGACGTCGTCGCGGCTCGAGCTGAACTGAAACACCTTAAGAGCCCTGCTGACCTAGTCGCGGCTCAAGCTCTACGAACTGATCGCCAGAGCCCTGCTGACGCCGTCGCGGCTCGACCACTCCGAGACCCGGAGTCCCTCCAGCTTGAGGATCAAGAACTGGGCCTAAGGTACCCTCGTACCCAGCTGCTACTAAAGACTGTCCCGCTACCCCGTCCCTACCAAAGACTTTGAGACTCTTGCGGATCCCTCAATCCCCCCTTGTATATATCGATAACCGTAACTTCCTAAATGCTGATAAAGAAGTGCTCGTCTTGATAAACATCCTCGAGTCCTGTGTGGTGGTTACTGTGCTAGTACGGTATAGGAGAAGGACCTCTCCTAGGAGGCTTCTCAGCAGCGCTCGGCTACTTCGTACAGTGTGGGGGCCCCCCTGGGTGGTCTCTCCGACTCCCCCGAGGTCCGCCTTCCAACATTTGGTGGCCAGTGACGTGATCCGAGCCGAACGCAGATCGTACAAGCAAGTAACCCACTCGCTATCCATCCAGACGAACAGAGACCATGAGCAACCAGGAAACCACCGCGACCATGGAGTTCCAACCAGAACGATGGGAAGAGTACACGCACAAAGAGTTAAAACAGTTCTGCAAGGACAAGGGCATTGCGACCGCCGGCCTAGGTACCAAGGAAGAGATGCAGAAAGCCCTGAGAACCTGGATAGAGTCCGAGGCGGGTCCCTCCCGGAGGGAAGGTCCCCTGCCCCTGAATGCAGCCACGCCACCAGCACCGACCCCAGCGAACGGAGGGAGAAACAGCCTGGAAACCGGCCTCTCCGCGGAAGAAATACGAGAGCGGGAGAAGGTCCGGACCCATGAGCTAGAGCTCGCATGACTTCGGCTGGACGGCGAACTCCTGCTGGCCGAAAAGAAATTGTCCATGGAACAGCTATGGCTACAAGAGGAGATAGAGGAGAAGAAGCGGCATCGAGAGCTGGAGGAGAAAAGGCTGACCCTCGAACACGAGCGGGGCCTCAAAGAACTCGAGCTCAAGGCCCAGAAGGGGGAGACCGGCACCCCCAGCAATAGAGACACTCTGCCACCCACCGAAGCCAAGGTCCATATTCCCAAAGATGTCGTCAAGGAGTACTATAAAAACGACGACATCCAGCAGTGGTTTAAGGCATACGAGATGGCCATGACCTCCCATCGGGTACCCCGGAAGGATTGGGGTGCGGCCTATGGGGTCGGTTCCTTAGCGAGGGCCGAGACACCCTACTCCAGCTCCCGGAAGAGGTGATGACCTCGTACGACCATATGAAGGAGGCCCTGCTCACCCGCTATGGACTAACCGCGGAAATGTACCGCCAGCGTTTCAGAGACTGCCAGAAAATCCCCGGTACCACGTGGGTAGAGTATGTTGACTTTTTCAGCAGGGCCCTAGAAGGTTGGATCAAGGGGAGCAAGGTCACCACCTACGGGCAGCTGGTCGACCTCATTATTTGGGAACACCTCTCCAACAACTGCTTCGTGGAGCTAAGACAACACCTCCTCGACAGCAAGCTGACCGAGCCGCGGAAGCTCGCCGCCGAGGCCGATTGATGGGTCAACACCCGAGTCCCCTGGAGCTCGATGGGGGAGTACCAGCGAAACCCCACCGGATCCCCCCCGCCAGCGCGGCGAGGGGGGAGGGTCGAACAGGAATCGGGACATCCCAGCCGGGCCGCCCCGGAGTCCGCCTCGGGGGCCGCCTCCGCAACACACCTCCCCGAACCTAGCCCGAAGAGGGACGACGCCAGCCAAAACCGGACCCCGGCCCACGATAACCTGCTACGGCTGCCAACAAACAGGACACTATGCCAGCGACCCTGCCTGCCCCCGGAACCGACGAAGTGGGACCAGCGGGCCCCCGCCCTGACATCTAGCGGCTGCCGCCCTGGGAGGAGGGGAGGAAGAGGAAGAACCCCTCGACAGGGGGTCCCCTGAGTGGGAGCCGGCGGCCATGTCCCTGGTCTGCCTGGGCAGCCGAGAAATGGTGCCCCGAACACCCATCCCGAGCAACACCCAGAAGTACCAACAGTGGGTCACTATCAATGGACGACGGGCCGAAGCCCTCCGTGACACCGAAGCCAGTGTCATCGCTGTCCGCTGCCACCTGGTGGCCCCCGAACAGATCCTGCCGAATGTGCTATGCCCCGTCCGGACGGCCGACAACAGCGAGAGCATGTGCCAGATGGCCCAGATTCCCTTCGAATGGGGAGGTGTGACGGGCATGCTGAAGGTGACTGTCCGCGACGACGCTCCGGTGGACTGCCTCCTGGGGAACGACCTCGAGAGTTCCCCCTGGGCTCAAGTGGAGCGGCGAGAGCATCTCCGAATGCTAGGACTACCCGAATGGGCCTGCGCCACCACCCGGTCCATGGCCGCCCAGGCCCCCCGTTCGTCCATGGCCGCCGACACCGTCGAGCCCGAGGGGCCCGTGCCACCACCTGCCTCCAGCGAGGAAGAAGCGGACACCGATGCCAGATCCACGGTGCCCCCCCGGACGAGATCGCCTCTCTCGGCACACTCCCGGAGCTTGCCCAATGGCGCCACGATGGGGGCCCCACCAGAGAACAGTTCTTGCAGGAACAGAAGACCTGCCCCTCCCTTGAAGGAGTCCGGCAGCAAGCGGCCGCGCAGGCCAACGGTGACCCGACCGGAACCCACTGGGTCTATTGGGCCGAAGGACTACTGTACAGCGAGCAGAAGATTGCAGAACTGGGGGCCAGTCGAGTGCTGGTGGTCCCCCTCCGATTCCGGGAGTTCCTCCTTAACCTGGCACACGATGTGCCCCTCGCCGGGCACCTGGGGCAGGACAAAACCTACAGCCGCCTGGTGACCCACTTCTACTGGCCCCGGATGCGGAGGGACGTGGACAACCACTGCCGGTCCTGCCAGACCCGCCAAGCCAGCGGCAAGACGGGGGGACGGGTCAAAGCCCCTCTCCAGCCCTTCCCAGCAATCAACACCCCGTTCGAACGGGTCGGAATAGACATCGTAGGGCCCCTGGACCCCCGGACCGCCCTGGGTCACCGCTTCATCCTGGTCCTCGTAGACCACGCAACCAGGTACCCTGAGGCCATCCCGCTTCGAACTGTGACAGCCCCCGTAGTGGGCGGGGCCTTAATGGGGATCTTCTCGAGAGTGGGGTTCCCCCGAGAAGTGGTGAGCGACCGAGGTACGAACTTCATCTCTAAATACATGCGGTCCCTGTGGCAGCAGTGCGGGGTCACGTACAAGTTCACCACCCCATACCACCCTCAGGGGAACGGACTGGTCGAGCGGTTCAACAGAACCTTAAAAGGCATGATCAAGGGCCTGGAAGAACCCCTACGGCGGAGATGGGATGTCCTGCTGCCGTGCCTCCTGTTTGCCTATCGGGAGGTCCCGCAGAAGTCCCTGGGATTCAGACCTTTCGAATTGTTGTACGGGCATCCAGTCCGAGGACCCCTCAGCCTGGTCAAGGAGGGCTGGGAGACGAAGCCCCGAGATGCCCCTCCCGACGTCTACAGATACCTCCTGACCCTACGAAACCAGACACGAAGGTTCCGAGCCCTGGCCGAAGCCAACCTCGAGGCCAGCCAAGAGGACATGAAAAGATGGTACGATCAAAACGCCTCTACCATCGAATTTGAGCCGGGCCAGCAAGTCTGGGTCATGTCACCGGTTGACCCCTGCGCCCTCCAGGACAAATGGACCGGGCCCTTCAAGGTGGTGGAAAAGAAAAGCCCTGTCACCTACCTGATCGACATGGAGTCTCCCCAGAACCCCCTCCGGGTTCTACACGCTAACCGGCTCAAACCCCACTTTGCCCGGACCGAACTAAGCCTACTGCTAGCGACCGACGACGGGGGCGAAGGCGACTCCAAGCCCCTACCCGACCTCCTGCGGACCAGCGACCATGACGGGACCATCGAAGGCGTCCAACTCGCCTCCTCCCTGACCCCGGAACAGCACCACGACTGTCAGCAACTGTTGCAGCCCTTTGCGGCCCTCTTCTCCCTCACTCCGGGGGTGACTCCATGGTGTGTCCACGACGTCGACACTGGGAACAGTCCCCCCGTGCGACACAGAGCCTACAGAGTACCCGACCGGGTGCGGGCCTGCATCCAGGCTGAGGTGGCGAAGATGCTGGCCCTCTGGGTCATCGAGCCCTCCGACAGCCCGTGGGCCAGTCCCGTCGTCCTGGTGCCAAAGGCCGCCGCACCAGGCACCCCCCCGGAGCTACAATTTTGTGTGGACTACCGGGCCCTGAACGCTGTTACCAAGACCGATGCCCATCCTCTTCCCCGGGCAGACGAGCTCATCGACCGCTTAGGGGCAGCCCGCTATCTGAGCACTTTTGACCTCACCGCTGGGTACTGGCAGATCCAGCTCACCCCCGGTGCCCAAGAGAGATCCACTTTCTCCACCCCTGATGGGCACTACCACTTTCGGGTGATGCCCTTCGGCATGAAGAACGCCCCGGCCACCTTCCAGAGACTAGTGAACAAGGTCCTGGCCGGGCTAGAGGCCTTCAGCGTGGCTTATTTAGATGACATTGCCGTATACAGCAGCCACTGGGCTGAGCACCTAGGGCACCTCAAAGCAGTCCTGGCCGTCCTCCAAAGGGCCGGGCTCACGATCAAGACCAGCAAATGCCAGATAGGCCAAGGATCGGTGACCTATCTGGGCCATCAAGTAGGGAGCGGTCAGGTGGCTCCCCTCCAACCGAAAGTTGATGCCATCCAGGCGTGGGAACCCCCCACCACCCAGACAGCTGTCCGGGCCTTCCTGGGCCTCACCGGGTACTACCGGCGATTCATCAGAGACTATGGGAGCATTGTCGGCCCCCTCACAGAGCTCACGTCAAAAAAGCAGCCCAAGAATGTACACTGGACCCCCCGCTGCCAGACGGCCTTCGAGACTCTCAAAACGGCGATGTGCACTGCCCCCGTGCTACAGGCCCCTGACTACAGCAAGGAGTTCGTGGTGCAGACGGACGCCTCCGAATATGGAATTGGGGCCGTCCTGTCCCAGGTAGATTCGGAGGGACTCGACAGACCCGTGGCCTTCATCAGCCGACGGCTGCTGCCCCGGGAGCAGCGGTGGAGCACCATTGAGCGGGAGGCCTTCGCTGTAGTGTGGGCCCTCAAAAAGCTCCGGCCCTATCTCTTCGGCACCCACTTCCAGGTCCAGACCGACCACCGGCCCTTGCGGTGGTTAATGCAAATGAGGGGCGAGAACCCCAAGCTGCTGCGATGGTCCATCTCGCTGCAAGGGATGGACTTCTCTGTTGAACACCGGCCCGGCAATGACCACGCCAACGCCGACGGCCTGTCCCGCTTCTTCCGCCTCGACGAGGAGAACCCCCAAGGAAATGGGTGACTCTCCCTGCCTTCGGCTGGGGGGGACGCCTGTTGGACCCGGCCTCGTGGCGTGGTCTTAACCCTCTTGGATTGTGCTCGTCCCCCGCACTGGCCTACACGGGCCGCCCTTTCAGGCCGCCAGGGACCCCTCCTCCCTTCGAGGCCCCCTTTGGATTGTACCCGTTTTTCTACACCTGCCTCAGCGGCCCCATTTTCCAGGCCGCAGAGGGACCCCTCATCCCTTCGGGGCTCCCCCCATGCTTGCTCCACGCACCAGCCCACGCAGCCCGGCTCCCTCCGGCCTCGGCCCCAGCGCAGCCCCGACATCGAGGCACCAAGATCTGGCCAAGGGGCACCGCATGGCCACTTCACCACTCCCGGAGGAGGAGAGTTTCGATGGGACCCCCACCGTCCCTCAACACCTAGGTGCGATCGTCCTCCGGCCTCCCCGGGCCTGGCGCCTCTCCCGCTGGGCGTCTGGCCTCTCCCAGCCCGGCCTCTCCGCCCCCCCCCAGGCGCAAGGGTCCGGACATCAAAGGGCTCCAGACCTATCTCTGGGGCAACCCCGCAATGGGACAGTAGTTGTATCCCGGAGTCAAGAGCCTTGCTGATGGAATCGCGGCTGACCCTACGGAGAAGAACTCTTGCTTGATACTATACCACGAGCCCTGCTGACTGGTTCGCGGCTCCACCTTATTGAGACCAGGAACCACACGGAACATCGGAGCCCTGCTGACGCTGTCACGGCCCAACCTCGCTGAAACCTCCACCAGAGCCCTGCTGACGTCGTCGCGGCTCGAGCTGAACTGAAACACCTTAAGAGCCCTGCTGACCTAGTCGCGGCTCAAGCTCTACGAACTGATCGCCAGAGCCCTGCTGACGCCGTCGCGGCTCGACCACTCCGAGACCCGGAGTCCCTCCAGCTTGAGGATCAAGAACTGGGCCTAAGGTACCCTCGTACCCAGCTGCTACTAAAGACTGTCACGCTACCCCGTCCCTACCAAAGACTTTGAGACTCTTGCGGATCCATCGATCCCCCCTTGTATATATCGATAACCGTAACTTCCTCAATGCTGATAAAGAAGTGCTCGTCTTGATAAACATCCTCGAGTCCTGTGTGGTGGTTACTGTGCTAGTACGGTATAGGAGAAGGACCTCTCCTAGGAGGCTTCTCAGCAGCGCTCGGATACTTCGTACAGTGTGGGGGCCCCCCTGGGTGGTATCTCCGACTCCCCAGAGGTCCGCCTTCCAACAAGGAGAAATAAAGATATTTATTTTGTTACGCCTCCCCTGGGAAGGAGCCTCATTTTGCCACATTCCCAGGTCTACCAGTCATAGTAAATCTGGGAATGCATCATAATTCATGGGTGTTGCATGGAAACATCCGCGCACCACCCATGCTATGCCTCCCTGGGGCAGAGTAATGCAACGCAGCGATTTCCACTATATTGCGTTACTCTGGATTTACCAAGCCACTCAGGGCCACGCAAGGGGGCCTGGCATGGCTTGATAAATCGCATCTCAGGGGTTTGCGTGGTGCAAAAGAGATGCAACCCCTTGATAAATATGGCCATAAATGTGCAAGCAGTGGGTGTATGTGCCTGGCGACAAACACGCTTCGCATTTTGCAGAAAACATAAAAACACACTAGCAATAAGAATCAACCAAACTGTGAAATGTCCAACTTTTCCCCTGGTTCAAACCCTTGACCTAGTCCTAACAGACAACTTGTAAATAGCTCCACAACTTCAGCTGTGGTGAGGCAGCTCTTAGATCACAATTTAAACATCGGGTTGCAACACAGAGCAGACTGTCAGGTAACGGGACTCATGGGCCTAAAGAAAAGTCCATTCCTTAACACATCCACATCAGCGCAGCTATTCCCAGCAGAAGGCAGAGATGCTGAAATCCTTCGAGAGACCCTCCACGTCAGCACACCAAGATGCCCCCAACACCTACGTAGCTGAGCGTGCCTCTCTCTCCTATCCAGTTACTAGTCCAGATCAGGCGGTTTATTTCAACGAATGGCTTTATGTGCTTCACAGATTTTAAAAGTTGATATAAATATATTTGGCTGGGCCAGCTTCATTGGTCGCCCGCTTGCTACTGTCTGAGTTCAGAAGTCCAGGCACCAGAAACGCCCTGCATCTTATATGCCTATGACCGTGTTCAGAAGTCCAGGTACCAGAAATGCTCAGCACTTTGTGTGTCTATGACCCTGTTCAGAGGTCCAGGCTCCAGAAATGCCCTGCATGTTGTGTGCGCATACCCCTGTTGAGATGTCCAGGCTTCAGAAACACCAGGCATATTGTGTGCCTATGACCCTGTTCAGAGGTCCAGGCATCAGAAATGCCCAGCATCTTGTGTGCCTATGACCCAGTGGTCCAGGTACCAGAAATGGCCGCCACTCACCTTGCTCAGAGGTCCAGGCCCCAGAAACGCCCGGCATCTTGTGTGCCAATGACCCTGGCCGATCTGTTGCTCTAGGGTTGGGGTGTGGCCTTGAAGTTGCATCCTCAGTTATTGAACTATGAGACCCGTCGTCTGCTATTTGGACACAAGGCGCTCAATCGGAAAATTTGAGGTAACATCACAAATCAGTAATTGTGTCCTGAATGAGCCTCGGCCCACCTACTCCTTTCAGTCCAATATCTGATCTCTGATAGTTCTTTTTAGCAGCATGGATGCGTAGAGGAAGAAAAGGTCATAAGTCACTTGAAATACAGTTTAACACAAATGACTACACAAGAAGCCGAATCGACAAGCAATTGAAGGCTAGTCAGTTTTATTACAGATTCAAAAATAGTTGGACATACACAAATCTTAGCATAAGAGTATAGAAGTACAAGGGAAATAAAAGGACGCCAAACCTCCTGGAAAGGTTCACCCAATGGAGCATGAAAAGAAAAAGAAGTTCAATGACGATTATGCAGAAGATGAGGAAACAAAAGTTCAAGTCTCTTTGCATCGGAGCTCCTTCTAGATGAAGCATTTAAGTCTAACTATCCCTAGACTAAGTCTAGAGTGACATCCCTAAATGAAGGCACAAGCAGAGGATGCTAGTGAGGAAAAAGGTGTCAGTGGACAAAGCCTTCCTAAGAGGTCACTTCGCCATAAGATGGGTCTGTGGCTTGAAGCCACAAGCAAAAGAGAAAAAGCACGTCAGCGTGCAGGCGCCCTCTGTCAGGAGGTCAAGCAGGAATGGGCGTGACTTTCCCTCTCTGCAAAGCATCATACACATAAAGTTGTATTCATCGAATGTCCCAGCATGCTTTTCTTCTCATAGCTGCACAATGGACTCAGCCACAAACCTTTCCATGACTAGGGTGACCAACTGGCATTGGTGCAAATTCAGGACGGTGAGTGTAAAAATTCAGGACAAAGGGTCAAAATTCAGGACACAAATTCAGGACAGGAGCTCAAAATATAGGACAAAACTTCAGGACAATAGGTACGTTTTACAGACACATCAGAGGAGGTCACGCAATAATATATAAGTAAGCCCAGCCATATCCAAACATATTCAACCATTTGCAAACCTATCCATCATGTATCCTTCCATCTATCATTTCAGTCATCCATGCCTTCATCCATCCTTTCACTCATCCATCCATCCACCCTTTCACCCTATCCAACTGTACACTCATCCATCCACTCTTCTACCCATCTATTCACTCATCCATCCAGCCATTTACCCTTTCACCCATCCAGCCATCCTTTCACTTACTCATCCATCCACCCAGTCACTCATCCTTCCACCCATCCACCCTTTCAGTCATCCATCCATCCTCCCTTTCTCTCTCCATCGACCCTTTCACTTAGCCATCCTTCCTTCCATCCATCCACCCACCCATCCATTTACTCATCCACTCATGAATCCATCCATTGACCCTATCACTCATCCATCCTTTCCCTCATCCATCTATCCTTTCGCTCCTTCACTCATCTATTCATCCTTTTGTCCATCTACCCTCCCTTTCACTCACTCATCCATCCTTACATCCACTCTTTCACTCATCCCTCCATCCATTCACCCTTGCACTTATCAATTCATCAATCCATCCATCATTTCACTCATCCATCCACCCACTCACTCATCATCCACCTTTTCACTCATCCATCCTTTCACTCATCCATCCTTTCACTCATCCATCCTTTCACTCATCCATCCACCCTTTTACCCATCCAGCTACCCTTCCACCCATACATCCAGCTATTTACCTTTTCTCTCATCCATCCTTCCACTCACTCATCAATCCATCCACCCTCTCTCATTATCCATCTATTCAAGCTTTCATTCATCCATTCACCCTTTCACTAATCCATCCAGCCATCCAACCATCCCTTCACTTACTCACTCGCCCACCTTTTCATATTAATTTTGAGATGAGCCTTTTTGAGAAGAGGCCCATCAAGAACTTCAACCCCGCTGCAGGAGCCATTCCAGGACTGGGACAGGATCCACCACAGGGGGAGGTCAGGAGCCATCACGGGAGGGGGTGGGGGGCATGAGCCATCACAGGCGGGGGACAGGAGCAACCACATGGGGGGGGGGGGCAGGAGCCATCACAGGAGGGGGAACATGATCCACCAGGGTGGGCATGCAGTATTCTGGTATCATCTTGGTCTCTTCCATGGTGGGGTAGGGCTCCTCACCCCCTCCTGGGCAAGACAACCAGAAGACAGGCTCTCTTTCCAAAATGTTAGTTTTGCCATTCCCCACTGTGATGTACAGTACTTAAAGGAGATACTCCAAGAGAACTGATTTAACTGATTGTCCTCCATACTTTGTTAATTAGTGTGGGTGCGTTTGTGCCATTTCTTTATTTGATTACATTATAGACTGCATGTTTGAAGAACTGAGGTTTGCTTACAATTTAGTGACAGTAATTAAGCTCTGTGAAGAGAACCATGTGCTGCCTCTGTGTAATCAGGGCCCTTGGATGTTTGTGACCCTGGGCAGAAAGGGAATGTGTGAGGCCCCTCTAAATTGCAGAGACATGACGCATTCAGGGCTGTTTGCATCTGAATAGATGCCCCTGCTCCTGAAGCTGCAGCCCCTCCCTCTCAGTCACCTTCAAGCACCTCTTAACAGCTCATCAAGGGCTGAAGGTGTGAGGGTTGCGATCCCGCTGTGCCTCTCCAATGCTGCTGAGTCAAGAAGGGAGGTGGGTGGAAGCTGTGCTGGCTTTAGTGTGGTGCGATCGGTGCCCGGTTAAAATTACGGACAAATGGCGTCCGTGAAAGAATCCTTCACGGACAACGGACAGACGGCCGAAATTACGGACTGTCCGTGAAATTTACGGACGGTTGGTCACCCTATCCATGACGTCGACTCCCTTCACGGCCTTCTCCACGCGCACGCCCTCCGCAGCAGCTCGTCCTTGGACTTCTCTCCGTCTCCCGTGTGGAAACACCTCCCAAACTAACTGTAACTCCTTCCTTCGGCAGCCTTGCCTAATGAAACAATGCCCTAACTCTTCTCTAGCAAACGTTGTCCACCTGCACTGCAAACGTGAGACAGAAACACCCTGCGAATTTCACATAAGAGTTTGAACATTACTGTCCGAAATAGACCCCACGAGTGCATTACAAATCGAGGCCTGTGACTCAAGCTACGTTAATAAATCCACCATACAATGGAAGCTTGCAAATACATCAGCTTATCGTCATTAAACACATCATTGAATCACATTTGCTAATGAGACCTAAAACAAATAACCCTGGTTACACTGGTGAGTACACCTTCTAAGCACTAATCATTGAGCCTTACATTGGGTTACATTAACTTTCACAGTAACATGTTAACTAATTCACATTTTCGTCTAACATCTAATTCTCTCATAACATTGGATAATACGTGAGCGCGTTCTACAAACGATTACATTTCACTCCTAACAGGTTCCGCATATAGGATACGAATCTTCCACTCCATCAGTCACGTCAACCTGTAATCGTGGCATTACAGCAAATGCATCTTTAATGGGTCATAATATCCATAAACAGTAGTTTATGAACTTGTAACACCAACTGGCACATAGTGTCCCGACACTGTCCCTCTGGCTCGGTTTCCTTGTCGCTCTCATTGGTAGCGCTTACAAGCAAGTGAACCAGATTGCCAGGCGCTAGCAGAACCCGTTCTTTTTATACATAGTAGTTTTGTATAGATAAGATGAGCAGCGAAATATGAGTAATATTGCTACTCCTACTGTCAGCTGTTACATATAAACGTTCAGTGCTATACGAGTATTTAGTGTACCTTTATTCTTGCGTGTGATCCTTTCTGAAGCTGCCTTTTTATTTTAAAGAATCTCATTGACGTACATGTCCCATAAAACCGGATAACGACAGTAGTTAAACATCCTCTGCTAATGCCAACACTGCCGTTCAGAAACCTTTTGCGTGGCGTTCGGTCGCCTCCCAGTGGATGATTTGTTAATAACAGAACGCTGCGGAAATAAAATTCCTTTTTGCGCTCTGAGGGACTTCAGGTGTTTATTATTACCCTGTTTGTCTGAGGATTTTGATAGGATCAAGGACAGGTGGTCGAGCCAATAAATTAGCAGGGAGAGAGTTGAGCCAGAGGTGGGCAAAGAGTATGGCCTGACTGTGAGAGCCCGTGCACGAGCCGAGCCTTGAAAACATCGAGCATGTCAATCAAGCAACAAGTAGTATATACAATATGAAAAAGTCTCAAAGTATTTCTTTAGCACGCAGACGCGTTTCAACTTAGAACATCACATTATATTATCTCATTGAGAGGCAATTATTTAGAGTGATATTATTCAAACGTTAATCAGAAACATTACGCGGTCCTGCACTTCCCCGCCACGAGGAGAATGCCACCAGCGAATTCAGAGGAAAATGAGTGATCATGCACACCCTATATGAGATCTAGATTCCTATTATTATTATAGTCAGGAGCACTGGAAATATACGGCAGGGAGTGCCAAATTATGCTGCATGGTTGACTTAATTATGTGGCAAAAATGCAATTTAGGGGCATATTATCAAGCCAGGTGATAAATTTATCGCAGCTTTAGCGGCATTAAACTGCCGCTAAAACGGCGATAATGGCCTTGATAATATGCTCTAGGGAATTCCAATTGAAGCCCATGTTAGATGTCCTGCACCAGGCCCAGACTGGCAATGTCGGGCACCGGGCAATCCCCCGGTAGGCTGCCAGGGGTGGGGGCCGTTTTTTTGGCAGGGGGACGGTTTCCTTGCTGGGGGCCGTTTTTTTGGTCCGACTACCGCTTTTGTAAGAAAATAAATCAGATAAGAACTCACTACTCTCTCTGTGTCTCTCCTCGCTCCGTGTGGGGACAAAAAACAAATCACAATTTTATAAAAAATATCATCATGTATGATGAATGATAATTAATCATAATAGGGGTGGGTCGCAGCACGCAGTCGCAGATGTGTCTGCCGGCTCCAGCCTGCGTGTCTGCGCGGTCTCAGTTCACCCACTTAACCTTAGGGTGGGGCGGCTTTGTGGTACTGGTGACATGCGCATTGGGGTTCCAACAATTAATAGTGCGCGTGAGTTGTGATCCCGTCCGTGACCGAGGAGCATTCCAGAACAAAGCCAGCCACTGCACCCTAAGAAGACAGTCAGAGACTGAGGGATCGAGGCACAGGCACCCCATAATTTATTTCTAATTTTAGCCTCTGCCTGCTGCCTGTCCCTCCCTCACTAGTACCGTACCGACTGTCCGTCGTCGCCCGCCACCCGCAGAGGTGAGTCACTGTATGTGTCTTTGAAATTATCAGCAGGATGGAAACATGATACATTCGACAACATGGGTGGCATTGGGCAATGGCATTTGTTTGGCACTAGCCGGGCCGGGATTAAACAAAGGGTATAGGCCTTCCCCCGGCCCAGGGCCTTGGCCTAAGCTAAGTAATGGCCTAGGCCTATACCTTTTTGTTTGATCCCCGGCCCGGGCCAGTTCTGCGCATTACTAGCGCGCCCCTGAGTCACTCTGGATTTGTGGATTTAGTCTAGTCAGGCATTTAGAGCACTGAGCAGGCCAGGGGTGCCGAAGTGAGGTGGTGGCTGCCGGCTCAGGCTGCCAGGCCTGCCTGTGAGCAAGATTCCGGCTATGCTAGCAGCACCCCTACCTACCAGGCCCGGTTCTAGAGGGTAGGCCTGGTAAGTAAGCCCATCCAAACATGAGCCTTGGCACTCACAGTGAATCATTCTGCCACCGATGTAAAACAACAATAAAAACTGTTCAGATAACTTGTGATTTACGATCCTGCTGCAGAGCAACCATTTGTCTGTTGGTAGTTCTTAAATGCATGCAGATAAACTGAATTTTATGGGAATAGCTCAGTGGGTTACTACCCCCCCTGTCACAGATATCCTTGTGTTAATTGCAGTTCAGAAGTTACTAACAAACTTCGCTTTTTTGTGTTGTGATATAGTTAGAACTTCTCCATTATTTCATTAATCTAATGTTACTAAAAAGAGTTTGTTTGGGCAGTTATACATTTTTATCAGTAAAGCCAACCCCCAACCACTGGAGTACTCTTTAAATCCTGAGTTTGTGCTTCCCCCTACCAAACCCCCGTAAAATATCTTGCCCACCAGTATGGATGAAGTGATTTCTACACCTTGTAATCCTCATTGGCTTATGTGACATTCCGCGTAAACTGATTTATTGTCTCTGTATAATGTGTGCTGTTATCATGTAAAGTACTGTGACACCCTACACTCATAAGAGTAGCGCAATACAACGAATGGAATGGATATGAGAGAGGGGCAATGGAGAGATGAGGGGCACTAGTCGAGGGTGGCAGTGAGGGAATCTCAGGAAGAGGTCATGGGGTGGGGGGTAGCTATGGAGAGATGAAGGGCGCTGGTGCGGGTGGCAGTGAGGGAGTCAGAGGAGGAGGTCACGGGGTGGGGGTAATAAAGAGAGCTGAGGGGCACTAGTGGAGAGTAGCAGTGAGGGAAGCCGAGGAGAAGGTCATGAGGTGGAGGAACTACAGAGAGATGAGGGGCACTAGTGGAAGGTGGCAGTGAGGGAAGCCGAGGAGGAGGTCACGGGGTGGAGGGTAACTACAGAGAGATGAGGGGCACTGGTGGAGGGTGGCAGTGAGGGAATCCGAGGAGGAGGTCACGGGATGGGGGAAACTACAGAGAGATGAGGGGCGCTGGTGGAGGGAGCTGTGAGGGAATCTGAGGAGGTGGTCACGGGGTGGGGGGAAACTACAGAGATATGAGGGGCACTGGTGGAGGGTGGCAGTGAGGAAATCCGAGGAGGAGGTTATGGGGTGGGGGAACTACAGACAGATGAGGGGCAATGGTGGAGGGAGCAGTGAGGGAATCTCAGGAGGAGGTCATGGGATAGGGGGGCTACAGAGAAATGAGGGCCACTAGTGGAGGATGGCAGTGAGGGAACCCGAGGAGGAGGTCACGGGGTGGGGGGAACTACAGAGAGATGAGGGGCGCTAGTGGAGGGTGGCAGTGAGGGAGTCTGAGGAGGAGGTCATAGGGTGTGGGGGAGCTACGGAGAGATGAGGGGCACTGGTGGAGGGTGGCAGTTAGGGAGTCTGAGGAGGAGGCCATGGGGGAGTGGCTACGGAGAGATGAAGTGCACTGTTGGAGGGTGGTTGTTAAGTTATCTACAGAGAAAGAGGTCAAAAAGACTTTTGCACCAGCACTACAGCCGGCCCTGTCATGGCCTTTCTAATTTTGTTTATTTAATTAACAGTCAGGTGATTAGGACAACTGTGGAGCATACTTTAACATTCATACTGATTATATTTACTGCTATATTCAGTATTTCAAGTTTGAAGGTGATTTTACGATTGTTTTTTACTGGAAATAATGAAAGTGGAACTGAATGGTGGCCGATATGGGGCTGGGTCCCAAGGTCAGCTGTGAGATAAGGTGTAATGGAGAAGGGTGGTAGAAAAGTGGATAATCAAGTCTGTAAGGGAGTGCACTGCACAGTCATGGGTCAGGTGTAGGTAGTAATGAAGAGGGTTTCTCCCTGAAGGCTCGCACAGAGGGAGCCAGAGTAGAGTCACTTGCTAGATACTCTCACCTTAGAAACCTCCTCTTCCCATCAAAGGGACATTACATGGAAGAAAAGCACTTTTTGAGAGTGATAACATTTACAAAGAGACTTGGAAACGAGTGTGTTTTACTGTACCTTGTAAGACTAAGGAGGACCCAGAAGCAGGCCTGACTAGATATATAAGCCATAAATCGGGCCAGCAGTGGCCCACCCGAATGTAAACAAAAATTCCTGGAGCCGGGTCTGCTACCTACACCCCCCTATTGCAGGCAACCCTTTGGTTCCTCCTTCCACCGGCGGAGTCCACTGCTGCCGGAGCGAGGTGGTGGTGGGTGGCTAGCTGCCTGCCTGCCTGGCCTGCCTGTGCCTGCGAGAGTTTGGCTATGCTAGTGCAGCACTGTGGATACATGTGACTGTGCTCCCTTTGGTGGCGCAGTTGTGCTGCTTGACTCTTGGGGGGCTGTAACTGGGGCGAAGGTTGGGGTCAGCATGTCTGCTTAAAATATCTTTTTCAGCACAAGCCCCAACTTGTGGATTGTGGTAAAAAATATATTTGAAGCAGACAACAGGGCTTTCTAGTGTGTGTTTTTTTAAAAAAAACTTTTTTTTTTTTACACAACCGCGTCCTTTTGTTTTGTTTTCCACTGGCCACTGCCTGGTGTTGCCACTGGGTTCTGGCACTTGCGCCGCTTAGGCTAACGTGGGGGGACTTTTTTAGCTCATGTTCAGGACAAAGGCTTTGTCCTGAACATGAAAGTGAAGTCTGTTTTTTGGGACGGAGTCCGAGCTATGTGGATTACCGAGTTTAACAGAACATACTGCCAACAATACGTGGCAGTCAGCCTGGTTGACGCCACGTTCAGTCCTTACATCAGGGTGGTTGTTGTTGTAGTGTAGTCCGCATTGTTTCCTGAATTAGGTTAGATGTTTCAATTCGGTGTCAAATTATTGTGTGGTACACATGGATTTTTCTTGTATCTAGATGTCATTGTGATTGTGCAGTCAGTATTCACGCTAAATAACTGATGTAGTGTGCTGAGAGACAGCGCCCTTAACCGGCTGCTAACATGGTGCCTGATTTTGTATTTGCTGTAGGAAGTGTGCTTCGTATTCAAGGCACACAGCGCATAATATTTACATGCCTTTACTTATCTCAGTAATTTCAGCATCGCATCGACAATATCGGCGAGTGACCTCAACATAGAAGAGGGCGTCACAGAGGGCATTGCATTGAAACACAGACATAGGCAAGTCGAAGATGGGGTTTATTTTAGGGCCACACCCTTGCAGCAACATTCTCTTCTCGCTACCATTATGGGGATACATTAAATAAAAACAGTACTAGACAAATCACATCTTTCGGGCGAGCAGCATTTTATTAAAGCACTCCAAAATCTGCACCTCGTGCACGTTCTTATTAATAAAGTTTTCACCAACTAATGCGAACAGAATTTGAAGCTAGCCTACAAAAAGTGCCTTATGGGCTCCAGGATCATTCGCGATTCTGATATAGGATTGTAATTTAACATCTTATGGTGCAGGTTATAGAGTAAAGGGCTTAGCGCTGCTACCATCTTCTTCAGTGTAACTTTTGACCTCTAATGGGCCCTTGTACCTTTGTATCAGTTCCATCTGTTGAAGGTCGCCCCATGGCGCGTTCCCCAAGCGCTGGTTCAGTTGGTTCATGAATCATGACCTATATCTTTTTTTATTTTCCGGATTTCAGGCCGGATTTCACAAGAAAGGAGTTTGCGCTGGTAAAATGCGCACTTGTGTGTTCAGTGCTAGTGTCTCTTTTGAAAGTCGCCTCCTGCTGCTTGGGCCTGCTCTTTTGCTGTGTGAGGAAACAAACAGCCCCAATCAGTTCCGCTTGGCTAGCGAGTTGGCACTTGGCAGCCATGTGCCAAACAACACTCTCCCTCCTGACCCTGGCTCACATAAACAGACACACTCAGGGAGGTGGCGACAATCATCATCTACTATTTACTGTGGTTTGAAAGTTGATACAATTGAATATGTAATGAAAAATGTGCTGTAAAATTCACCATTTTGGTCGGTTATTTTCCAAAATTTTCTTGGGTGGAGAGCCCCCCCAAACACCCCCAGTAGCGGTCGGGATCGCTCGCTACGCTCGCTCGCTACGCGCCGGACGGGGCTGGTCTGCCAAATTCTGCTAGGGCTGCTTTCAGTTCCCAGTCCTGTCCTGCACATCTAACATGGGCTTCAATTGAAATTCCATAGAGCATATTATCAAGCCCATTATCGCCGTTTTAGCGGCAGTTTCAGCCGCTAAAGCGGTGATAATTTTATCGCCTGGCTTGATAATATGCCCCTTAGTCATGTGTAATGTGGCACATTTTATCATAGCATTACTTCATTATGTTGTCATTTGTACACTTGTTATCACTCTCTGGGCAGAGGTTGCAACTCATTAGATCCAGTTAAATCCAAATATTGCAATAAGTAATAGAAAAGTGACTAGTCAAGCTTTGCGTGAGGGCTTCCACTCCACGGCAACACATGCTGCTGCATTTTTAGTAACTTTTGAATCGTTTGAGCTAGAAACAATTCTTTGGGTAAAGTCTGAAGATTATGCAACAGATGGTGTATTATGTGGCAAATGCGGCAGATCTCATGTTAAGCAAAAAGAGGCTCAGTCGCACAACGTTAGTATTCATATAGCACTGATTATACTTTATTAAATCAAGCACAGAAGGTTTTTGCGCAGCTCACACCCTGCATTCACATATTTGAAGGTGTTCTCTTAAAAGGAAACCTAGACCCTTATTATAAGTAAGGTTCCCTGTTTTCCGTTTTTACAGATTTTTAAGGATAATTACAGACACAAAACGATTTATTTTCCTATCTGCATTTATATTTAAATGTGGATAGAAACGAAAATCAGTCTCTTTAGTGAGTGATTCTAAATACTATCACTCATGACTGTCAGGCCAATAGCTGTGTAAATTGACAGTTAAGAGGTTAAAAAAACATAGAAATTATAGTAACAATGCTTTTCATCTGTGAGTCCTCATATTTTTTAAATCTGTCATACATTCAGATAAGAGTGCACATTTAGCATTTAAATAAATGCGGAAATGTACTATTCTTGCTTCATTTTTTCTTACACAAAACCAAAACTAAAAATGGATAAATACAGATGAAATTAGCAAAAAATAAATATGGATAACTACAGACGGAAATGTCAATAAAATAAATACCATAAAACAAGGATCCCTAATTATAAGTTAGGCAGAATAGGTAAGGTATTTACCACAAGTGGTAAATAACATTATTTGTTAGTCAAATGGGGGTGCGCAGCTCATGAAGTCCAGTAGACAGATGTTGATTTAAAAATAACTTCTTTATTCCAAATTTGTAAAAGCCATCAGACATAGACACGCCAGCCAACGCGTTTCATTCCCTTATTGGAACTTCATCAGGGCAAAAAATAATGACTCAAAAGTGCCAACAAGCTTCGGTAATAACACGTGTTCCGAAAAATGAACGGAACCTCCCAAAGGTGAACGTATGTTCCTATGTATGCCTATTGTAACAATATCAATTTGTGGTGGTTGTTTACGTGACGGTTCTGTTTACCATAATGTAGCCCAGCGAAGAGAAGCCAGTAGGCCACTGTAATCTCTATATCCGCTGTATTTTCATAAAAGTTCCTTACACTTAAATACCATTAGTCTGGAGTGAGGTATTTACAATGTGTGGTAAATATCTCTTATTCTGACTTTTTAACTTACAATTGAGGCAAAACATGCGGAATTGGTATTTAACACACACAGTTCTGCATGTTTTGCCTTTTTAACTGTTCTTTTCTACATATTAATTTTGGCAGGTTTGACCTGCCCAAATATATCAGGGGAAACTGTAGCTAAGTGATAATTATCAGAAAACTCATAATTCTGATCCCTGTGCAAATGTGTTTTGCATAGGGATTGGAATTTAGCCATGTACTTGTAAAAAGGGCTGCTGTGAAATAAAATATTTGCTGAGGATCCCACGGTTTGGTCAAGCAGGTAAGCCGGGAATTATTTCTGGTTTCACATTGTGCAATTCAGTTACTGGAAGAGTCACTGCTTTGGCCCTCATTGTAAGTTTCTTGGAATAGGAAGGGATATGTACCACATGTGGTAAATACCATGACTACGGGGACGGCGGTATTTACCACGTGTGGTAAACATGTCCTATTATGACTTTTTGGATGCAAACACGGAGCAGAACATGCAGGGCCAGTTTCTAACAGACTGAATTCTGTGTGTTTTTCCTTTTTCCCTGCACTTTCCATTGAAACATTTCGGCAGTTTTGAGGGGGAGAACTGGGAGAATGTGGAACACTGTGAAAGTGTAATAATTATCACATAATTTGTAACTCCGATCCCTGAGCAGAGATCCATGTGTTTGCACATGGATCAGAATTTAACCCTTGAGTTGTAACGCGGGCCTTTTTCTTTAACTCTTTGTGCATGAGGTAAGGGTGGAAGGAGAAGTCACACCGAAGCTCGTTTTGGGTTCAAGGGCCCAAGAGGACCTTGAGCTTAGCCAGAGCCGGGCTTAAGTTTGGTGGCTTGAATTCCTCACAAGGATGAAGAGCTCCTATACACATACTGGACCCTTGCTCTAAACTTTAAAATGAGATGAGACTGAGGACTGTGGTGTCAAGAGAAGACACAGAATGGAGCAGATCTGTGTAGCATGGCCCTGCCACTGATGCACCCAGCACATTTGTATTTGAACCACAGGCACACTGCAGGCCCAAAACTAAACCTCAGACATGCAACAGATGCCTTCAGTCTCTCTGTACATGCTCAAACACTGACGCCCTCAGCTCCTGTCTGCACTTTTAGGCATGCTCTTCACAACATGCATCCATACTGTGGACACCCTAAGTCACGCCCTGTTCTCTCTCAGTTCAACACCCATAAGATGCTCCCTGCACACGTTCGTTCACTTTCTGCACACTCTACAAGAAGGTTCTCTGTGCTTCAGGTGGGTGGGGCAGGTGGGAGACATTTAAGCACTTAGGGGACGGTCACTCAGAGGGAAACAATGGAGCCTTTAGAGTTTGCCAGGGGCCTCACTGGGAAAAACAAGCATTGGCATGCAGATC
The DNA here is from genome assembly GCF_964204655.1 of Triturus cristatus. Classification (NCBI taxonomy): domain Eukaryota; kingdom Metazoa; phylum Chordata; class Amphibia; order Caudata; family Salamandridae; genus Triturus; species Triturus cristatus. The sequence continues at coordinate 1,045,425,683 of NC_140588.1, forward strand.
TTGGATGAATGTGCTAACATAACATGTCCAAACTCGAGGATGCACATGTGTGCTTTCATGCATCTGTGTGTGGTTCGACGGCCACATTTCAATTTCCACATCACAGGACACTTTGCAGATGTGTAGACACTCCGCATGCTCAAAGGCACGTTATGCACATGGACACATCAGGAGAGAGTTGTGGAAGAGCAAGGAGGCGACTTGGAGAGTGCATATTTTTGAGGGGTGGGGGTTAATTCCACGACCCTTCTCTAAATCAGGCCATTTTAAACGATGTTACTCAGCCAGGTGTCCACTTATTAAGTCTGAGCACTATGTTACAATATAATTGAGTTTCAATGCACTTACCGCCTCCTGTAGAAAGCCTTGACTGCTCGCTATTGGCACCACTGGAGAGACACATTTACAAAATGCATAATTTCATCACCCGAATAGAATGAAATAGTCTTAAGAGTTGAAACACCAATTCCAAACAACACCATCAACCACAGATACTGCCCAGTAACCATCTACTGCCCCAGGATCTAAAGAATGGATGCCCCATTCGACTTCTGCAGTCCTCCATTTTATGAAACCATTGGAGGGACTTAGAAGTAGGCATAACACAGGTAGTGAGAGCCATTAAAACACATTAGCAGGAACTCTGATAAGGTGTGCAACTCACTGTGTGGTCAGTCACCACCGCTACACTTCTCAATTCACCCTTGCTTTACTACTTTACCTAATTATGCTTGAAATAAACACTACGGCGCCTATTACGATGGCGGGCAGACTTTGTCCGCCCGCCACCGTACCGGGAAACTGGACTGGCCACCACAGGTGCGGCGGTCCCGCCATGGGAATTAGGATGCCACCGCCACTGTGGCAGTGGCATCCCGCATATATTGCATTGTGGCGGGTGGTGCTGTAAGTAGCATCCGCCACAATGCAATATATCCATGTTGTGCATTTGCATGCACAACGTGGCAGGCAACAGGCGGTGCCTGTCACATTGTGCATGCAAATTGAGGGGGCTACCAAGGGTACCTCCCAAGTGTGCTCCCAAACCCCCCCAACCTCTGGGGGTGCGCAACAGGCCCCCGAAAGTGAACTCCGCCTGGCTTTCCATGGTGGGGTCTCCGCCATGGAAAGCCCTGCATCGCCGCCCATCCTAATATAGATGGCGGTGTCTTATAGACACCGCAACCATATTGGAGCCCTTTACCGCCCGGTCGCCTGTCCGACCGGCAGAAAACCAGCAGACGGTCATTCCGTCCACCAGGGTCCCCACCGCCATCGTAATTTGGCGGGGGAAAATGGTAGGCGGGTGGTGTAAAATGGCTGGCGGACCGCCACTGCCAGACGGGCTGTGGCGATCCACCCGCCATCTTAATTGACCCCTAAGTTGTATAGCTCAGCAGGGCCCACCATACAGTAACATTCCCTTGGGAAGGTAGCCCATTTGCCTTTCCATCTGAATCACTGGCACAAAACGTGTGGTCTAGTGAAATAGTTGGAAATTGTGGCATCAGGACAAGGGTTTGAATCCCGGCCTCCCCATGTGACTACATTGTGTACTCTTGAGCTTTTGAACGTATTTGTTTGCTACCTTTTTTGTCAAATACACTTGTCAAAGTAAAAGCTGTTAGTAAGTTTACGGGGAAAAAAGAAAACCTTTAATGGCTACTACCTTGATGGAGGTTAGGAGGCAGTGCCTGCTCTCAAGGTCTGCTTAACATGCATTATGGACATAAAGTAACAGCCTGTGGAAAAGGCAGTACTGTAGTACAATCTCGGTCTCCAACTTTACTGTTTGATCTTGGGCAAATCATACACTCCCTGTGCCTCTGTCCCCTGATCTGACAACATATGTGCACCTTGAAATGCTCAATGGAATAAATAAGCAACAAAGGCATATTCCAGCAGAGGCCCCAGCATAGGTTCCATTCAGCCAATCAGGATTATTTAGCTGCAGTTGTCCCCATTTCCTATTAGCATCGTTAACGGTGAACATGTTCCCTGAAGCAGTATTATGCAGCTTCTCCTTCCTAGCCAGACAGACACATATTTCAGTTCCAATGTATTGCTGCAATAATGACATGTGGATACCCTGTCAGGCCACTCAGGGTGTACTGTCAGGGAGATAGCTGAGTGGAACAAAGTAGGACATTTGGAAGCAGAGTGTAGGCAATATGACTGACCACCCAAATATGGGTTACAGCTGTAAACAAGCATTTGCAATGCAATAGGTCTCGCATTTGCGAGAGTTTAAGCTATTGGCATTGTAAATGAAAATGCCTTTTATTTATCTGTTTTGATAATTAACACAGACATAAAAGGCATTGTCATTTACAATGCCAATAGCTCAAACTATTGTAAATGCGAGACCTATTTCATTTCAAAGAAACAGCCGCCATTGTCCTGGACTGCTTGTGAAAGCATGCATGGCGCTTAATGTTGCAGGAAAGCATGTCGTGCCTGCAGTTGGAGAAACTCATTACAGAAAATAGTGATTACACCTTTAAGAAGACATACAGTGTAACAGCAGAAGTAAAAGGGCCAGTCCTCATGGGAGGTTACAAATGAAGACAAGGCGGTACTAGCAGAGACTAACAAGCCTATTAACGAATCAGAAGCCAGCATTTAGAAAGGGCAATGACACAAGCCAATGACAAATATGGGTGGAGAGTGGGTGAGGTTCAAGTCCATACTCGAATACAGCATGCCTCACAGAGCAGCGCATTCGCTGTGTAAACACAAATGGGGCTGCCCCTAGTCGGGATTACTACAAGACTTTTAGAGATGCACGTCAAGTGACGGCATCTCACAAAGAGTGAAGGACTGGCCTCACACACCACCTGGTGTCATGCTTCATCATAGGCCGTCCTCGCCCTCTAACAACTCGGTTTGATAGAGGGCGGGCATACACCTGAAGACAGGGATGCACTTCTAAACTAAGTGGGGGTCCGTGAGTAGTGAAAATGATTTAAAAACCATTGCAGTTGTTGTAAAGACTTACTTTTAATTAATTGGGCAACTGTATGGTATTAAAAGAAGTGAGCGGTGATTTGGGAACTGATTATCCCTTCACCGTGCTAGATGTTAGATGTGGTCAACATGTTTCTGCTAAGGGTCCCCGGAGGGTACATAGCATTCATCAGGACCATGTATTTAAAGGGCTCCGTCTTTATATGGAAATAATGATCAACCACTAAAGAGGGGTGTGTAAATATCACCATCCCGTCGGTATAGTGCTCCAAAGAAATGCCCTAGGTGACCATCCTACTTACTCGAGGAGAGGTCGAGTGGGGAAGGCCCTACTTTGACATTTGTCTTTTTCGGCACCTTCCGCCGTGTATCCTGCAGCTCTCCGCTTCGCCTCCCCAGGCTCGACCTAAAAAGGATGGTTGCCACTCTAGTGTGAATGCCTTAGCACATAAAAGCCAAATGTTGGTCAATGTAAGAAATTTAAGACGGACTGCATTGGAGGCTCCCTTGCCTTAATTTTAAGATTGTTCTTGTTTCTATATCAAATGAAGTTTGGATGGCAATGCAGGCTTCAATGTAGTATTTCTTTTATTTCTGTTGCTTAGTAAGAAACCTAGGTTCATACTGTGTGCTGGAAACTCCCTTCCCACTAGACCTTCATTTTACATGAAGAAAAATAGGATTGTAAAGAAGGGCAAGGGCTCTTTCAATATAGTCACAGTCCTGCCTTCGTTTCAATGCAAAAGAAACATGGGGTGAAAAGGGAACCTTATTCATATTCTTGCGTTTCTTTCTAATCACGTAGAAAGAAAACCAGGATAATAATGGAGGTTCCCTTGCCATGTAGTTAAGTAAGAAAGAAAAGAACCACAGGACCTTCAAAAGGGAAAAGAGAGTGGCGTGAGAGGGAACAGAGTGATAGAAATGCAGGAGAAATGAGGTGCCAAAACACAGGGGAAAGAGGGATGGGTGTGAGGGGGCAGCCAAGCCATGTAGTTAACAATAAGAAAAACCTGACTCTAGATGTACTGATGAGAAGCTGCTAGGGCCTTCCATTAACACACCATGGGACAGAGTGTGGGGTAGTAGGGAGTAACAACAGGGAGGGGTGGCTGGGACGAGCGAGGAGTGTGCTGACAGTAGAAAGAGAGAGGGATGGAAGGGACAATGAAGACTTAATACACAGGGAACAAGAGAGACGTGGGAGGAAGCAAACATGAGCAGGTGCACCAGGGGAAAGAAAAAAGGGGGGCAATGAGCAATAAGGAGCTACCCAACGGAAAGGCCTGTAGATGTTAATTAGTCCCTCTTGTTTTGTATTGCAAGCACTGTGTTGAAGTCAAAAGGATACACCCAAACAGCCAGTAACATAAGGTGAGAGAGGTGTACTCCTGGAGATTAAGAAAAGAAGTAATTGACAAAGTCTCTTGCCAATGGCTGCTAGAGGTTGGCCATAAATACCAATGGTAGAAGGGGCCTGACCCAAAGTCCACTCTATGCATATTGTAAGCAACAGATCCCATAGACAGCTGTGCCGTCATCCCAGACCTAAATATACAACCTTATTTTCACCATTGAGACATCTTGTGAGGGGTCAGCATTTAGCAGAGCTTGTTCTTTAGCAGGATCAGGGGTCAATGGATACAGCCAAAGAATTTTAGCTTTGTCTTGTGCAACCCACATTTATCTGTATTCAAAGTCAAACCAGTAAATGACATACTTGTGTGAGAGCTTTATTGTGCTATTTTATTGTAGTTCCGAAAACCAACTTATCATCACTATAATTGAATGCATTCATGACAGTATGTATGATACGGTAAATTTATTTAGAAAAAAAGTTTTATTTAGCGCAAACATGATGCCAGGGTCTTTAAATGACGGGTTGAAAAAGTTCTGCAGCTGATGACACCCTAAAATGTAGTCTTTTGTATCAAAACAGACCAACATTTGTAGAAAAGGTTGTAATGTACCAGCAGTTTTCTTCGAGTTCCAACTTATGATAACCTTTATTCAAATCAAAGCGACAGAAGACTTTTGCACCGTTCAATTGCGTTTTCATGTCAGCAATATGTGAACATGGATGTTGTTTTCATTCAATTGCCTTGTTTGCCTGACGCATGTCAACGCATTTCAATGCATATGCGTACAGCTCCTTCACTGTCCTTTCTGGGCACTATCCCTATAGGAGAAACCCATGGGATTGGACCAGTAGAATGTTCAATGATATCATACTTAAGTAACGATTCAAATTCTTTTTCAAAACCTTCTTGCAAATGAAAAGCAATTTTCCATGTCTTTGGGCAACTTTACTTTCACAGTCTTTGACTTTCCTAAACCATGAAACAATGAAGGGAATTGACTTACTATTTCGTGGTGAGCATTCATGTTGTAGTTTACGGAAATCAGTCCCATATCTGCAGCTGTACTGAAACTGAGTAGCCAGGCACTTGATGCTGTTCCTTAAAGCACATGGCTGCGTGCTTGCACCTTTGTTTTCTTGCGTTTCATCATCGCTACAAATGAACCTTGACTTAAGGTGTAGATGCAGCCCATGTGTTGGCGTAAGTTGTGGTAATGGAGACAATTCATTATATTTCTACTCAGGCATAGTGTTTATCGATGCAACACAAGGAATCGAACAACCATTAATTTACAGTGTAATCTTCGGACTATGTTTGAATGACTTTGGTGCTTTGGCATGTACATTTTTGCTTGACTGACACTTTTCTTCACATGCAGCCAGTCCAACATGTGCACCCTTTTCTGAGGTAAACATTGACATGGCACAGCCATCTTCTTCACTTTCATTTCATACTGATACAGAAGAACTATTTGACGATGATTTAGATGACAATTAAATTCGTTCATTGTCGATTTGTCTTAACTGATGTAGCCACTTGGCTTTGTGGGTGCACTTGAATGTTGCTTCTGGAACGTTCCGGTGGCTATTTTGTCTTCACATCGTGATGCATTTGCTTTTTCCTTTGCTTTTCAATCCATCACAAAATGGTCCTCCTTCCCACTGCCTTTACATATCTGTCCAATGGTGGTAATTTACCTTCATGTGAAAAAAAAAATCACATCTAAAACACAACTTCATTTTATGTGTAGACCACTTTCTGTCCTTCAGTCTTTTGCTTTAGCTTACTTTTCACACTGATGAATGATTTCTTCTGGGCACCTACAGCCTCCATGTCAACAGCTTGTCTATCGACATGCTCTTCAGCTCTGGCAGCCAGTAACGCTCGCTCCAGACTAAGGGGCATATTATCAACGGCCAGCGATAATTATCGCTGGCCGTGCTTAGCGATAATTTTGTTATCACAGGTTATCTCTGGAATTTATCACCCTGGTAGCGCGTTATTAACAACGCGTTTCTCCAGGGCGATAAAAATTCCAGAGATAGCGAGGTTATCGCCGTTTTGCAGGGAACATTGCTGGTTTTCTAGCAATGTTCCCTGCAAAACGTTGATAACCTTGCTGATACGACCCAAAGTATCAGCATAATCCACCCCAATGTTAGGGATAGGTAAGTCTGCATTTTAGCAGACATTAGTTTTTGGAGAAAACAGTGGTTTTCTCCAAAAACTAACGTATGCTAAAATGCTGGGTCAGTCTTGTAAATATTGCGATGTGAACATCAGCGATATTTGCAAGGTAGTCCATCTGGGGTACGCCCAGTGAGGCCCACTTTGCATCTCATTAGAGATGCAAAGGGAGGCGTTGGGACAAAGGGTGCTAACATGCGATTATGCATGTTAGCACCCTCTTGTAAATAGGGCGATAGTTTTATAAAGAGATAAAGCCCTTCTGACATGAATCCATTAATAACTCTAAGATGTATGGCTTCTTCATCATTAAATTTAATGAACTTACAATGTTTGAGTGTGCCGAGTCCCTCCACAAATTCCTCAATGGTTTCACCAACTTTCTGTTGTTCTTGAATGAAAATGTATCTTTTGAGGTCAACATTAGGCATTGGGTTAAACTTGAGATTCCAAGTTTCCTTAATTTGACAGTATGTGACTTATTCATCAATTCACAGCATTTTCCTTATGACTTCATTTACACCATCACCAACAAGAATTTTGAGGTATTTGATAATCTTTTTGTTATTAGTCTTTTCAAGTGCATCAATGAAATCTTAAAATGTTTCTATGCAAACAATCCATCTATCGCCAATATTTTGGTTTTTAGCGGCTTCGAAAGGTGGTGGCAGTGGTTTCGGAAAGGCAGCAGCATTAAAACCACTTATGGGAGTGGCTGACATTGAAGGTGGAGCTTTTTCAGATATGTAGGCTAGGACCTGCATCATCTGTGACGGATCACTGACAGAATATTGGCGGACAGAATATTGAGCTACAGGAATATCGAGTCTACAATATCGATGGACAGAATATCAACAGCCTATCTCTACAATGGTAAGTACAAAAATATCGAAACCAAAATATCGTTGTTTTAGATTTTTTTTAAATGTCTTAAAAATAATATAAAAAATCATTAAATAATAAATATAATTAATAAAAACATAGTTAGAATTATTTTAAAATGTTAAAAACGGAAACATAATAAATGTAATTAAAAAAAATTAAACATACATATTAAATTTTTTATATACATTAACTTAATAATACTAATAAATAATTATTTTATTTAATTAGAAAATGTTAGAAACATAAGACAAGTTATAAATACATATATATATATATACATAAACCTGTAATACACATTTACAAAGAAAATATATATATAATAAATTAAAATATTAAAATAAAATATTTATTTCGAAAAAAATATTTTACATTACATTAACTATAAAAGTAGGGAAATGTGTATAGCGTAGGGGATAAAATTACTATTCCCACTACAGAAAGTGCAACAGTAGGGAAAGTGTTGGATAGCGGAGGGGAATAATATACTATTCCCAATCCAGTAAGTGCAACAGTAGGGAAAGTGTTGGATTGCGGGTGGGTAAAAATTACTATTTCCACTCCAGTGAGTGCAACAGTAGGGAAAGTGTTGGATAGCAGGTGGGAATAATTTACTATTCCCACTCCACCAAGGGACCGATTCCGATCTGGGTCGGAAGGGCACCGAACGCGATCTGGCCGAAAAAACTACGAGCCGTACGAGTGTTTTCCGGCCGACTCTTATAGCTGTACGAGCAAGCAAGCAAGCTACGTGAGATTCACCGACCGAGTCGTTTCCGGGTCTGAACGGCTCCGTACGTCTCGGTCGGAAGCTAACCGTGGCGTGCAATGGATGTGATTTACAACCGAGCCAGTATGATGTATGCGTCAGACAGACTGTGTGAGCTGGAGTGACCGGCTCGCAAAAGCTCCCGGAGTCGGACTTTGGGGGTCCGCTTCGGAACCCCTGACACCCGCAGCCCTAAGACTCGGACACAGGGGGAGACCTATGGGTCTCCCCAATACAGGCATGTATGGTGCGGATGGCACCAACGCGTTCCCACTGTAGGGGGCGCACTTGTTCGAGACGTACCCATTCAGTCAATGAGAGCGCATGTATGTGTCGTACAACTGGCTCCCTTTGACTCTGAACCGAGTCCGACAGCATACGTGCGCATCGTACTCGCTCGGTCGGACTGTAGGGGTCTGGCTCGGTCGGAAAACACTCCGGATCCGACTCGGTCAGAGTGCTTTCCGACCCGGATCGGAATCGGCCCCCAAGTGTAACAGTAGGGAAAGTGTTGGATAGCAGAGGGGAATAATTTACTATTACCACTCCTCTGAGTGCAACAGTAGGGAAAGTGTTGGATAGCGGGTGGGAATAATTTACTATTCCCACTCCACCAAGTGTAACAGTAGGGAAAGGGATGGATAGTGGAGGAGAATAATTTACTATTCCCACTCCAGTGAGTGCAACAGTAGGGAAAGTGTTGGATAGCGGGTGGGTAAAAATTACTAGTCCAACTCCAACGAGTGTAACAGTAGGGAAAGTGTTGGATAGCGGGTGGGTAAAAATTACTATTCCCACTCCAGCAAGTGCAACAGTAGGGAAAGTGTTGGATAGCGGGTGGGAATAATTTACTATTATCATTCCACCAAATGTCAACAGCAGGGAAAGTGTTGGATAGCGGAGGGGAATAATTTACTATTCCCACTCCAGTGAGTGCAACAGTAGGGAAAGTGTTGGATAGCGGGTTGGGAATAATTTGCTATTCCCACTCCACCAAGAGTAACAGTAGGGATAGTGTTGGATAGGGGAGGGAAATAATTTAGTATTCCCACTCCAGTGAGTACAACGGTAGGAAAAGAGTTGGATATGCGGGTGGGTAAAAATTACTATTCCCACTCCAACAAGTGTAACAGTAAGGAAAGTGTTGGATAGCAGAGGGTTTACCTTTACTATTTCCTCTCCAGTGAGTGCAATAGTAGGGAAAGTGTTGGATAGCGGGTATGTAAACATAACTATTCCCACTCCAGTGAGTGCAACAGTAGGGAAAGTGTTGGATAGCGGGTATGTAAAAATTACTATTCCCACTCCAACGAGTGCAACAGTAGGGAAAGTGTTGGATAGCGAGTATGTTAAAATTACTGTTCCCACTCCAGTGAGTGCAACAGTAGGGAAAGTGTTGGATAGCGGGTGGTTAAAAATTACTATTCCCACTCCAGCGAGTGCAACAGTAGGAAAATTGTTGGATAGTGGGTGGGTAAAAATTACTACTCCCACTCCAGTGAGTGCAACAGTAGGGAAAGTGTTGGATAGCGGGTGGGAATAATTTACTATTCCCACTCCACCAAGTGTAACAGTAGGGAAAGTGTTGACTATCAGAGGGGAATAATTTAGTATTCCCACTCCTGCAAAATAATTATCATGAATTAACAAATAATTAATTTTTCAAAAATAATTTACCTCCACCTATATTTCCCTATAAACGTCACCACCAATATTGTAAATTATTACACAATTAACATAATTATTTAACAATTAATTAATTAACTAATAACAATTAACAAGCAAATTAAAAACAAGCAAAACTGAATTAGTTTACACAATTAACATCATAAAATAACTTTAAATAAATTTTGTATGTAAAAAACATAATTAAAATGAAATTCATTCCCACCCTACTCCCCTATCAACCCACAACCAACTCCTAAAAAAATTACACAATTAACATATTTACTAATTAATTATTAATAATTATATCCAATTCATAACTAATTAATAATTTTTTTTAACACAATTAACAATATAAAATGTTAAATACATTAATATTAATCAATACAATTATTAATAATTAATTATAATTAAATTACTTCCCACCCTACTCCCCTATAAAACCACAACTCAAAAAATTACACAATTAACATATTTACCAAATAATTATTAATAACCAATTCATCATTAATTAAAAACACATTATTTAACTCAATTAACAATATAAATTATTAAATACAAAAACTATTAATTAATACTATTATTAATTAATTAATTTAAATTAATTTACTTCCCACCCTAGTAACCCATTAAACTCACAACCCGCTACAAAACTAAAACGCAATATTTATGTTTTTGAAAAAATTTATAACTTCTAAACAATTATTATTAAATATATAAAAATTAAATTACTTCCCACCCTATTCCCCTATAAACCCACAACCCGCTACGGAACTAAAATACGCAATAATGAATTAACATAAAATTAATTACTTGTAAAAAATTCAAAAATACATTACAAAAATAAGATACACTTTTAACACACTAAAACAAAATTGATATTAATAACAACGATATTTTTACTAACGATATTACTAACATCGATATTAATTAAAACAATATTTCTTACCTGCATGTCGATATTCCGGTCGACGATATTCTTGATGGTCGATATTCTGTCATATCGATATTTAAACATCGATTTAATGGTGTGTCGATATTTAGACATCGATATTATGTCTGCATACCATCTCTGACATCTGACACCCTGCAATGGAGTGGCCTCCGGATCATCCTGGACAGTCTGTGGGACTGTGACCTCCTTCTTGGACCCCATCAGAGACCTTCACTTTCTGGACACCTCTGGAGTTGCTCTGAGCCACCACCTGGCAGTTTTGGTGGTATAAGACGAAAAATAGTGGATTTGTTTCAGTGACGCACTCCAAGTGATAACTCAAATCGCAATGTATAACTTTGGCTCACCTAACTGAAACTGTTTTTGTGTGCTACACAGTATTTGTGGGCTGTCCATCCCACATTGTAAACTAATGAAATGGTAGTTTAGGTAACTGTGTGCCTGAGTGAACTGGGGGCGCAGCTGTGTGTGTTTTTTTGTAACTCTTTTAAATTTTTACCACAATTTCTGACAAATAAACAACATAATAAAGTGATATTTATGTCAACATTTTCATTATTTTCAATGGACATATTACATCGATACAAGTTCTCTGTAGTAATTACATTTGCTTCTATGCATTATATAGATAGCAACATACAAACCCAAAACTGAATACATAATCAAAATAAAGACATTCTTCTTAAATGAGGTTCCATTTATTTGTGTGATGCCCTATGCATTTCGGGACGGACAGGCCCTTCTTCAGGGGCCAACAGAGTCCAGATATAAGCAAACATGAAATCATTGACTGAATATAGCTAATACTTGCTACCAAATCATTCATATACCCAACCAGGAGAGTAAACAATATAAACAAAGTGCCTGGAATTTTCCCAAAGTTAAAAAAATTGCCACAGATGCGTGCCACAAGTGCTCTCAGAAATGGTAACTGAGAGTCAACATTTCCCAATACAATGAGCTGCCCAAGATGTAAAACACAAAGACTAATACATCTAATACATAAAAGAGTGAGGAAGGATTTCCCAGATCACCAAGGACTGAAACACCCGTGTTCATGTTCGATAACCACCTTTACCAAGGCCTTAAGCGTGAACGAGTGATCGCACCCTTTTACTTTTAGTAGTGTGGTTGTAACAAACAGTACTTACTGCCACACGTAAAATGCAGTAAATTCTAATCCTCAAAAAATGGGAGAAAGTGTTACGGAGGTCCTAAATAATGAAAACGTTCAGAAAATTATAATACAGCTGTTCAATACTGTGCAAATTAGTGCAATAATGATGTACCCCATGCCAAAGTACCTTCAAGTTAGCTGGAAATAGACCCTTCACGGCTGCACCTGCCTAAGAAACCAACAGTACTCAAACAAATTGTATGGCCAACAGTGACGTACTAAAGCGCTGCCTCCCATACAAACACATACACTTATCCAAGTTTGTGAACACTTACCCAATAATTAAAACGTATTCTACAGTCAACATGCTCCCTCTTTTCTCGCAGTATGTAACACTGCCCGACTCCTCCACATAAACCCAGTACTATTCCGCGGGACGTAAGTAGTCAACGTCGGACGAGACCCCGCCCAATATAAATCCGTTGTCTGACCACCCAGTTACGAAGTGGACATCTTAACGTGGTGAATAACGCAAGGTCCCTGAGGAATGCTTTCCAGGAGCAACATAGATCAGCATAGGACCACGCGGAGAGAGAGGTGGGACAAACTGCAGAAACCAGAACCCAGTACTTTATGATGAAGGTATCAAACACTTGAAGAGAATCCCATGTTTCCAATTAAGGTAGAAGGTAAAGAGATCGATTTCCTAATAGAAAGTGGTGCAACCCTATCAGCAGTAAGAAACAAGTTAGGTCCTAGTGGTGGTGAAACAGTCACTATTATAGCAGTAAATGGAATGATGATGCATGAAGAATTGTCAGAACCGCTACCAGTTTCTGTTGATGACTTCACACTGGTCCATCAGTTTTTCCTGCCACCACATGCACCCATCAATTTGCTGGGGACAGACCACCTCTGTAAATTGCATGCAACATTATATTTTTCACAAAATGGGATTTACTTACAAGTACCTGAGGAAGGTTAGAACCAGCTAATAGAGCACTTACTGATTGCAAGTTAAGTAAGGATTCTGTGCTATGTGCACTGCCTGTCTTGTCTCTCTCTCCACCATGTTACCAATGGACTCCGTTACATGGAGATTTGCATGAGAACGTATTTCAAGAACTGTTTAAATGCAGTCCTGACATTGAGACTGACGTGGCCATTTAGTGCAGTTGACATTAGAATCTGGGCCCGTACACTGTATTGAAGTATTTTTAACTGAGCCAGTGCCTGAATGTTACGCCTATATGGCAGAGAAACATTTTTACTGGACAATGGAGTTGTTCGAGCACACATTATATGTCGGAAAAGAACGGTGTGCAGTGAGCACTGAGTTGGGAGCACCAGAAGAGAGGTTATTTCAAGTGCCAGCTTCTGAACCACATGTGTCTATCCCTGTAGCACCAGATTACTACACTAACGATTTGGGTCCCATGGTCAAACGCCTTTGGGACTTACCAAGAACTAAGGATTTTACATTCTCTTTGGCAATTTTGTCAGTGTTGGGAGAAGGAGAAGGGTGGTGTTGGACGTTGAGTATGCTCAGAAATGACAGGACTTCAGTTTTTGTCAAACTTGAAGGGACTATGGCTTTACAGCAGACTAAAAACAAGGTTCTAGAGCAAGTGAACTCAGAAGTTTGGGCAAAACACAAAAATGAGGGAGGATTAATGAAAACATGCACTCCCCATAAACTGACACTTAATGAAAATAGAGAATTACCTTATGTGCGTCAGTACAGACTGTCACCTCAGGCAGAGGAGGGAATAAAACCTGTGATTGAATCTCTCTTACAACAGGGTATCATTAAAAAGACCTGAAGCCCCTGTAATAGCCCTATCATTCCATTGCCCAAGGGCAATACTGGGCAGTATAGGTTCATACAGGATTTACGACAGATAAACAAGATTGTGGTTCCCTTAGTACCTGTTATGCCTGACAACAATACTATATTATCTTCTATACCTGTAGAGGCAGAGTACGTTTCATTCAAAGATATCTCCTCTGCGTTTTTCAGTATTAGTGTACATTCAGAGAGTGAGTACCTCTTTGCCTTCACAACAAAGCATCGTCTTGCAGTACGCAGATGATCTCCTTGTGGCATCTCCATCACTTGAGGCCTGTGAAAAAGACACTGCAGCTCTGCTGAATCACCTCCAGGGGAGAGGACTCAAAGCTTCATTGTCAAAATTCCAGTGCTGCCAAAAGGAGGTGACTTACCTGGGTTATGTGCAAAGGTACACACCGCATATCACCTGACAGGATAAAAATGATTCCGAGTATGCAGCCCCCATCCACCAAGAAAGGAATGATGTCCTTCCTGGGGATGATGAGCTACTGCCGCCAGTGGATTCCTGAGTGCAGATCCTATGTTGCCATCCTGCGACAATGTACACTACAAGATGCTCCCAACAGCATTGTATGTACGGATGAACTTGCAGACTGTTGCAAGAAACTGAAAGAGACATTGTGTACTGCGCCAGCCCTGGGGCTGCCTGATTACAAACTGCCCTTCCATCTCTATGTGTCAGAGCAAAATGGCATTGCAAATGGGGTTCTGACTCAGCAGCATGGCTCAGGAAAAAGACCTGTGGCATACTACTCTGGGACTTTGTCTGCAGCAGTGACTGGGCATCCGGCTTGTTTGAGAGCAGTGGCCACAGCAGCTGCGATGGTATGGAGGACGGCTCCTATTGTCTTGGACTACCCTTGTATTGTTTATGTGCGACATTCAGTACAGTTATTGTTGTCATCTGCAGCAACACAACATTTTTCAGCGGCCAGGCAAACAGGTTATGAGGTCACTCTGTTGTCTAACACCAATATCACCATTAAAAGATGCCCACCTGTTAATTTGGCAACATTATTACCTCCAACAGGTAATTTAGATGAGACCCTTGACCATGACTGTGTTGAGGTTGTAGAGACATGTACCACACCCAGACCAGATTTGCAGCAAGCACCATTAGAAAAGCAAACTATGAGAAGTACACTGATGGTTCCTGCAGCAGACTAACAGACACAGAGTAAAGAGCAGGGTATGCTATAACAACAGTAGACACCATCATTGAAAGTGCATCTCTCCCCTGGCACGTCTGCCCAGCAAGCCGAGCTGTATGCTGTAACAAGAGCATGCATTCTAGCTGAGGAAAAAAATGTTAACATTTACACTGACTCATGTTATGCCTTAAGAGTTGTCCACAATGTTGGCCAATTGTGGCAGTATCGCGGTTTTATAACAGCAGCAGCACACCCCATTCAAAGTGGCCCCTTAGTCTAGAATTTGCTACAGGCAATACTACTACCCAACAGAATAGCGCTAATAAAATGTGAGACACACACAGGAGCTAATACTAAGATTGCCAGAGGTGACACCATGGCTGACACAGGATCAAAAGAGAGCATGTTACAGCCAGTACAGATGGTGCCTTCACCGGAAAAAAGTATTCCAAAAATACAGCTCATTCAGGGACAATTGTTGCTAGCTGATGTGAAGGAAGCACAATGATCTGCAACACCAGATGAAGAGAGACTGTGGATTGATGCTGGATGTGTGCAGAATGATGAGAGATTGTGGGTCAAATGGGATGGGAGGCCTGTGGCCCCATGCAGTATGTTCCAGTTCTTACAAGGCTTGCTCATGGACCCACTCACTGGGCACCAGAGGGAATGAATGCTCTCATTAGACAAGAATGATTTGCACGAGTGATAACAGCTTTCACTGCACAATTCTACTCCCAATGTCTTGTCTGTGCCCAACTTGCTAAAGTTCGGTCTCCTGATACCCATGATCATTTACCAGTACCACAGGGTCCCTTTACTAACTTTCAAATAGATTTCACCTATATGCCCCCAGTGAATGGATTCAAATGTTTGCTGGTATGTGTGGATCAATTTTTAAAATGGGTAGAGGCATTTCCCACAAGGAAGAATAATGCTGCAACTGTTGCTTGAAGCTTGATGAAAGATATCATACCCACGTTTGGGGTTCCCCAGGGCATAAATAGCGACAGACGGGGTGAATTTGTGGCTGCAGTTGTGCACAAGATGTGTGTATGTTAGGGAATAGAGTGGAAACTGCATGCCCCTTACCACCCGTTAAGTTCAGGCCTGGTGAAGAGGATAAACTCCACCATAAAAAATAAATTATCAAAGACATCCCAAGCAGCACTGCTGTGGACAGATGAATGTTTTTCTGATTACGCTGTACAGTTGTCAGTGGTCTTGAGGCATCGCCATCTCCAGGTGAAGGAAGCTTTGCCCCATCCTTCCACATCCTTTTAAACCTGGAGACATAGTCATGCTGAGAAAAATAAAAGATATTTCTCTTAGTTCTAGGTGGATCAGATCCCATATCGTGCTCCTGATTACACGGACAGCGGTGAAGGTGCAGGGACATCCTGAGTGGCTACACGGAACACAATACAGTGCTGCTCCAAAAACGCCTGAGGCAGAGGTACCTATAACAGATGAGCACCTGCCGCCCGTAGAGCAGCGCGACATACCGGGCAAGGGGGAGACAGACCAAACCATTCCAAACGCAGAGGTACCATCATCAAGTGTAAGAGGGACGGTGACACCAACAGATGCTGTTGAGTGAAGCATGCAGCACAGTCTTGAAAAAAGGTGATGGTCTGCACCTGCCAAAAAATAGACTGAACATGACACCACAGGGCAGGTCCGTGAAACCGCCCCTGAACAAGATGACTACGGACCAGGAGGAGAAGCAGATGACAATGCACTATGAGCATTTTCATTACTGAGACTTAGAGAAAGTGCCCTGCAACTGAGACAGAAAGAAACTCCATAACTATATTTATCACTTTCAAGAAAATGGATTGCATAGTGCAAACAATATTTTTGGTTCCTTACTTATGTGAGTGCTACCTGTATTGCAACAACCTGCTGATCATCCACTTATTGCAGTAAATGAGAAAGAAGGCCAAGCTTTAGGTCTTGAACTTTGCTGGATTTGAGACTTCTCCAGACACCCCAGCAACCCAAATGGCCTAAATGAGACACCTGTCCCTATACAAAATTATGCACAAGGAAAAGGATGCCTCATATCCAATTTAACTTGGGATTGTGTTGAAGGAAGGATTGTATGGTACCCGTATTGTACCATACTGCCAAATATTCAAGCCCAATACCAAGTGTCACCTACTGTGGAAAATAATGCCAAGGATAATGCCTTTCCTGTATGTATAAAGCATCATGTTTCAGGATGTAACACAGCTTCCCGATACTTAGGACATTTAAAAAGTAGCAAGTGTCCTAACATATTCAAATTTGATGATACCACAGGTAATTGGAATATAAGTGACAGTTAGTAAGGAGGAATTGGACAGCTAAGGTACAAGGGAATTAAGTGAACTGTACATTACTGGAACATCACTTTGGGTGGAGAGACACTGTTAATAACACCTGATGGTCTTCTGTACGATCCATTAATTGAGCAAAAGAATGATTATGCTAGTTCACCAAATGTGATTCCTAAAATATTAGAATATCCCTTATGCTCAAACATGATATCATGAGCAAATGTTACGATTATAAATTCTGCATGGATTGACTACAAATGGTGTAATCAATTTCAAACCACTTTCCCAGAGGGGGTAGATGGTAAATATCACACATTGGGAACACAGTTACAGGGCGCTATGTATTTTATTTGTGGCACTAAAGCATACATGGTGCTTCCCCAGCACTAGGAAGACATGTGAGCCATTTCTTATCTTACACCAGACATTTTAGTCCTGCCGCATATTGTAGCCCAAGAGCCATTAAATCTGGGGAGCTTCGCTCATAGATATACATGCACCTATTCTGAAGGCTAGACAAGGTCTATTCTTTGAGCTAATGAGTATATTAATTCCTGGATATGGGGTATATGATTTAGAATTGGCCCTTGTTAACACGTATGCTGAGCCAGGGCCAGTTGGACGGAGTGGAGATGTCTGGTGGGAGTGTAGAAGGAGAGGCAATGGTTCAGGTATGCAGATCTGGTGTTGTGGAGGGCTTTGTAGTCATGCATGAGGAGCTTGAAGGTAATTGTTTTGTTGATAGGTAGCCATTGAAGGTCTCTCAGTTGACCGGCGATGTGGCTGTGGTGGGGGATGTTCAGGATGAGTCTGGCTGAGGTGTTCTGCAGTTTCTTTAGAAGTTTTTGGGTGGTGCTGGCGTAGAGTGTGTTGCCATAGTCAAGTCTGCTGCTGACGAGCGCATTGATGACCGTTTTCCTGGACTTGTTGGGATCCACTTGATGATCTTCCGAAACAGGGTGTCGAGGAGGTTCCGAGCAATGCAGGCCATCAGGAGTCATCCCAGGTGGAGGGGGAGGAGCCCAGGATGAGGACTTCGGTTTTGTCTGAGTTGAGCTTGAGGCAGCTGTCCTTCATCCAGGTGGTGACTCCCTTCATTTCGTTGTGGATGTTGCTCTTGGTGGCTGTGGATTCGTCTGTAAGAGAGAGAATCATTTGGGTGTTGTTGGCATAGGAAATGATGTTGAGTCCGTGGCTTCTGATGATGGCTGCAAGCGGGGCCATGTAGATGTTGAAGAGGGTGGAGCACAGGGAGGACCTCTGAGGTACTTTGTAGGTGATCTCGGTGGGTTCTGAGTAGAATGTCAGGAGTCTGACTCTCTGCGTTCGACCGGTGAGGAAGGAGCGGATCCAATCTATGGCTTTGTTGTGGATGCTGGCGTTGTGGAGTCTTGTGCAGATTGTGTGGTGGGAGACGGTGTCAAAGGCAGCGGAGAGGTGCAGGAGGATGAGGGCAGCAATCTCGCTTTGGTTGAGGAGGGAGCGGATATTGTCTGCAGCGGCGAGGAGAGCGGTCTTGGTGTTGTGGTTGCTTCTGAAGCCTGACTGGGAGGGGTCCAGGATGTGGCTCGTTTCGACAAACTCTGAGAGTTGGGCATTGATGGCTTTCTAGATGACTTTAGCTGGGAAGGGCAGCCTTATTAGGCCGTCGGTAACCCCTCCCCAAGGCCTTTTTTTATGAAAGGGGAGGGGGAGGCTGCATGGCCTCCCTAACGAGTCTTGTTAGGCCCTGGGGACCCAATCCCCCAGGGCTGTTTTTTTTAATTAAAGGGGAGGGGCACCGAGACCTCCCTAACCAAGCCTTATAAGGCTCTGGGGACCCCACCCTCCAGGGACGTTTTTTTCAATTACACAGGAGGGCGGTTCACGTCTCCCAGCGCCTTTTGTTTATGAAACCATCAATCAATCAATCACTGCATTTGTAAAGCGCGCTACATACCCGAGAGGGTCTCAAGGTGCTGGGGGGGGGGGGGATGCTACTGGTCGAAGAGCCAGATCTTGAGGAGTCTTCTGAAGGCCAATAGGTCCTGGGTCTGTCGTAGGATGGTGGGGAGAGTGTTCCAGGTCTTGGCGGTGAGGTAGGAGAAGGATCTGCCGCTGGCGGTGGTTTTTCGGATGCGAAGTACTGTGGCGAGTGCGAGGTTGGCTGAGCGGAGGCTTCGGGTGGGGGTGTGGAAGCTGAGTCGGTTGTAGAGGTAGCTGGGTCCGGTGTTGTGCAGTGCTTTGTGTGCGTAGATCAGGAGCTTGAAGGTGATCCTTTTGTTGACGGGAAACCAGTGCAGGCCTCTCAGGTGGAGTGTGATGTGGCTGCGGCGGGGGAGTCGGGTCGAGGCGTTCTGGATGCGTTGGAGTCGTCTCAGGAGCTTGTTTGTAGTTCCTGAGTAGAGGGCGTTCCCGTAGTCGAGTCTGTTGGTGATGAGGGCCTGGGTAACGGTTTTTCTCGTGTCAAGGGGGATCCATTTGAAGATCCTGCGGAGCATATGGAGGGTGTTGAAGCAGGACGCGGAGACGGCGTTGACTTGCCTGGTCATGGAGAGAGGGGAGTCGAGGATGACCCCCAGGTTGCGTGCGTGCATGGTCCGTGGGTTCCGGGGCTGTGCCTAGTGACGTGGGCCACCAAGAGTCGTCCCAGGCTGATGGGGTAGGTCCGAGAATGAGGACCTCTGACTTGTCTGAGTTCAGCTTCAGTCTGCTGTCCTTCATCCAGTCGGCTACGGCCTTCATTCCTCTGTGGAGGTTAGCTTTGGCGGTGTGGGGATCTTCGGTGAGGGATATGATCAGCTGCGTGTCATCGGCGTAGGAGATGATGTTGAGGTTGTGTTGTCGTGCGACGTGGGCGAGGGGGGCCATGTAGATATTGAACAGCGTCGGGCTGAGGGAGGATCCCTGTGGGACGCCGCAGATGATCTCGGTGGTTTTGGAGCGGAAGGGTGGGAGGCGGACGCTCTGGGTTCTGCCGGAGAGGAAGGATGTGGTCCAGGCCAGGGCCTTCTCTTGGATACCGGCGTCATGGAGGCGTGCAGATAGGGTGCGGTGGCAGACCGCGTCGAAGGCTGCTGATAGGTCCAGGAGGATGAGGGCGGCTGTTTCTCCTTTGTCCATCAGGGTCCGGATGTCGTCAGTGGCGGCGATGAGGGCGGTCTCGGTGCTGTGGTTGCTGCGAAAACCGGATTAGGAAGGGTCCAGGATGTTGTTAACTTCGAGGTAGCGGGTCAGCTGTTTGTTGACAATCTTCTCGGTCACTTTTGCCGTGAAGGGGAGCAGGGAGATGGGCCGGAAGTTCTTGAGGTCCTTGGGGACCGCGTGGCCACATTCCACGTGCCTCATTAGGACCTGGGTACCCATCCCCCAGGGACACTGCTTAAAGTAAAGGGGGTGGGTGTTCCTCCCTGAGCCTTTTCAGACTCTGGGGACCCCATCCCTCAGGGCCCGCACTATTAAACGTGGGTTCCCTGGTGCCCACCCAGGACAACCACCATATATTCATTGGTGCAGCGAGGGGAGCTCCAAGGCCCCCACAGTCCATGCCGTGCCCAGCATGCAAGGGGAGCAATATTTAGATCTGTTTCCCTGCCGCATAAGTGCGGTAAGGGAAACAGATCAAAATACTATTCCTAGCTGGTGGGGACATTTTTAAAGCTCGTGCTGGTGGGAGAAGACTTTGTGTTTGCTCCTGCTTTTCGGGGGATTCAAAAATTCCCCCCTAGGCGGCAGCAAACACAGGGTTTTCCCTGACCATACCGGTGTGGGCAGGTAAACCGCTATGTCTACGGGATATAACTAGTGAGCTAGCCCTGGGGAATGGGAACCCCGGGCCTTTAATGGCTCAGGAAGGGGGCCACATGACCTCCTGCCCCATTTTAAGTAAACTCAGCCCTGGGGTTGAGCTCCCGAGGGCCTTTAGTGACTCGAGGAGGGAGGTCAGTGTGGCCCCTCCTCCCTATTTTGAAAACACTACTCAATACATTTCCACCAATTCACAAAAAGCACAACCTGTGTACCAAGATCTAGTTTCCTGACAAATTTGGTGTGATTCTATTCACTAATTTTTCTGTAGATCTTCATAAAGAAGCCTATTGAAAATGCACTGGGATTTGGCGTTTTGGGATCCTCCTTTTTTCTCGACCTCCAGTTGACAGATCACCCTGATTTGATTTTTTAACAAACTAGTCAAAAAGTAGCACTTTTTCGAAATGTTTCATGGAGATTCATCAAACAGGGTCAAAGTTATTAGCAATAGAAAAAACGCTTTTCTAATGGAGCAGCTGATCTAACTAACTATACCTACCCAGTGGCAAGTGCCACTGGGTAATGTATAAATATAAATATTTATTTATTTATTGTAGGTACATATATGAGGAGTTAAGCATAGTAAAACTGTGCTTACCCATAGAAACTGACCTACACGATATTCTTGTCCACATGATATTTTAGCTTCGATATATTGGTCATTCATTAGCTCCTTTAGGACAATATGTTGGAAACTTGCAGATCCTTGCTCCAATAGGAGAACAATTGAAGAACGTGTTATTACGGTATTAATGTCCAATTGTTTATGATTCACGTTTCATCCTTTTTTAAAATTATTTATTTTTATAAATTGTACACAATCACAAATGCTGTTGCATGGTTAACCACGACTGGCAGAGAACACTAGTACATTACTGTTTATGCGGTTACCACCTTGCTGGCTAGATTTTTGATAGAGAAGTAGGTGCAGGAGGAAAGGATAGAAAGGTTAGAAATGAGAGAGGGATCTTTATTTGCAGGTCTTTCATTGACATGTTTCCAAGTCACATCGCCTCAACGAGGCACAGCTGCGAAATTGTCACTGTACCACTTGGTGGCAGTATAGGACCAAAAACTCACAGGAGACTTGTTTGCAGCATTGTAAACAGGATTTATTGCTTTCGCTTTCAGGGGATATACGAAACATCTTCTTCATCCCTCATGCTGATGTTGTAAACCGCTGCCGCTTTGTCATTTAGTGCAGACCTCGCAGTAAACAGTAGACCTTCTGTGGATAGAAGTGCCAGTACTTGCTGAAGACATTCAGGGGCATCTATACTCAACTTTCATACAGGACAGCAAGCAAAGCTGCTGCACTGAGTTGCATGAAAAGGGGAGAGCAGAAATGCTTCACATATTTACAATGACATGGAGCATATCTGCTCCCTCCTCGCCCTGGCACAATGTGCGGCCTAGCGCCAATGCGGGCACCCTTGCACCATAGTGCAAGGGAGCCTGTGTTGAGGCAGGATTGTTATTGTGCAGGATGGACACCTTCCTGCACAAATACTATCTTTAGAGGTGTTTTCCTCTTTTCACATGTGCTGCAGGATGCAGCACATGTGGAAAGAGGAAGTAACCGGGAAAAATTAAGATATTTCTCCTTAATTCGCCTCATTGGGGAAGGCGTAGTATTTGATGAATTGTTACTAGCTGTAGTAAATGTGGGAGTGTGCCAAAATCTATTGGAGGATGCATGGGAACGCCCATGCTCCATCCATGGAATGCCTCCAAAGTGGAAATGTACTGTAATGCAGCGCAAGCATCTGCGTTGCGTTACATCTCGTTACTGAGCCTGGCAAAACCAAGCAAAGACGGCCTTGCCTGGCGTTGTAAATTCCAAAGGATACCCCGCATCCGCTGGAGCGACAGTGGAGGAAGCACCTGTTCCTACTGCGTTGCAAAGTCCTAGAACTGCCTCCTACTTCACCTATGGACCTCATCATCTCTGCTGGAATTTGGAAAAGGACTAGCTCCCTTCAGCAGTGCTCCCACCACCTGGATACCCTTACGGGTGATCATAACCACCATGCAAATCCAGATTAATTAATTGATCGATTGCGTTGCCCTGCATCACCTTGCACGCTGAAAGGGCAACATAGAGGTTTAGTAAATCGAGGACTCAGCAGTCGATTTAGACGCCAATTGTTTCTCTGTTGTTTGGTTTTCAGTTTCTGTCTCATATTGTGGTGATGAACATTTTAATATTGATGAAGTGTGGATATCTGAACCTCATTCTCCTAGTGAAATAATCAAAGACATTTCCCCATTGGTTGTTTGGGCATTTGATTGCCGACTTGAAGTGTTATAAAGTTATTTCCATAATAAGGTTCATTTCAAAACATTAATCCAACCAGTACACAAGCAAAGCAGGAACAGTTTTAAAAGGTATAACAATACGGTCTGGAGACCAAAATGTGCAAACAAATTAAGTCACAATAAAATGGGACACAAAATAGTAACAGCCACAATACAAAAGAAGCAGACTGTAACACTCAGGTGTTCCATAAAGGATTCCAACTTCGGTAAAACTTTTAAGGGGATGAAAGAGTTTTCAGCATGAAGCTTTACACTTGGGAAACCCAGCAAAGAGGACAATCTGTTCCCTCCTGAAGTCCGTAGAAAATCTGCCTCACTAACTATGAAACACCAATTAAAAATACACTTATCAGTTTCTAGAAAATCCATATCCTGTTCCCACCACTGACAGCCAATCCTTGAACCCCATTTGTGAGCAGTCAACAAACTCCTTAAGTTCCCATCCCCACACAACTAGGTATGCATCTGTTGAGCTTGGATGTTGCCCCATCCTGGTATACCGTGGACAGGAGGACTTCTCTCACCGTCGTTTCTTCGCAATCATTGCCAACTTTCTTATCCCAGGCCTCATTAAGAGCTGTTGAATACAAAACAATAAGCCTTTCTCTGGCTAGCGAGAAGCAGGATATCAGAGGAGAGAAAACAGCACACTGGCAGTATTAACGCAAATATTTTCAGCTAAGGCCTAATGTCAAGCTAAGTTAACTCGAGAATTAAAATGGATGCACATTACAGTAGGATGAATCAGTGGGAAGCAAGCAATCAATGTTAATCATCAATATATATATGTATATATGGAACATGGTTACATCAGTTTATGAATGTCTCTTGCACACTTTATGCACAAACTCCTATATATTGTAATGATTAAATACAATTAATATAATTAAATGTGCCAGACACAGTAATGAAGTTAGAGCACACCTGGAATATATATGTGATATATAAGTGCATAAATGTATATACATGACGTATGTAGGGTGGAGCCCTCCAGGATGCCTCCGGGTAGCCATGCGCTCTATAAATGCTTTTCCATTCCATTCCATTCCAAAGTTACTGTGCTCGAAGCTCAATTTAAGTTATTGTGAGGGGATAAGGTCCTGGCGGTCGAATAAGGGAGCGATGTCCCTTTATTTTGTGCAACTTACATTTCAAAGACGATTCCCTATGCAAGGAGGAATTGGCCTCCATTTTGAGGCCTCATCCTGTAAATTCTAAAATTGTTCTTTTCATCGTTTTTATTAAAGTTCCTAACTATGCAGATGGGAATCCATGAAAACTGCAGATTTCCATGTGCACGCCTCACTGTTACCTGGTGGATTTCAGACCTGCAGAAAATCTTTAACGGTGAAGGTGGAAAGCACCTTAACTTTTCTTCTATCAAGAAAGTATTTTCTCACCTCTATCCTTGATGCACTGACCACGGAATGTCTTCCATATTTGAATATCAATCAATCAATCAAAAAGCTTTATTTCGATAAAATTATATCATAAAAGCATACAAACAAACATAAACAAGCATTTGCAATGCAATAGGTCTCGCATTTGCGAGACTTTGAGCTACTGGCATTGTAAATGACAGAATTTTTATCTATGTGTTGGTTTTGAAAATAGATAAATTAAAGGCCTTGTCATTTACAATGCCAATAGCTTAAAATTTTGCAAATGCGAGACCTCTCGCATTGCAAATGCTTGTTTTAATAGGGACGCATTTGACTTTTTTTACCACTTTTACACATTTAAATTAAAAAAAAGTACATTAAAAAATACAGGCTTGTTGATGTCAAACCGCGTGGCTTTTCCAATCCACTCTCTTTAGAAATCTGGTGCCTATTTATGTTTCCTAGTGAAATAAAAATGGTAAGCAATTTTATTGTAAAATATATTGCAATAACTTACATTCTGCCCCAGCATGTATCAATGAAGAGAAACTTGATGTTTACCATATAGTGTGCAATCATCTTCACATATTCTTCAATGTTTTCTTCCGTGTGAAAAGAGTGCTATTATACGTCATGTACCACCTCAATCATCCATTGAACTTCATATGTAAATTCAGTGTGTACGTTTAAAATCCAATGGAGCCTTCTCTTCACACAGCATACAAACTATCAGAATTTGTAATGCTCTTTTGTGCTACCATACGTGTACATTTTCGCTGCTCATCCAACATATAATCTTCCATTTTCAACTTCATCAGAAGGCTTGACATCCCCGGACGTAAGTATGCTTGGATGAAATTGAGTGGCACTCTGGCAACCAGCGAGCTGCAATTGCTTGTTACACGCTTACGAAAATGGAACATTTTCCAGAAACAAAAATAAAAACGTTCCTTATCAGGGACTGTTTGCAGCGTTTGGGAGTCATACCCTTCACATGTATTTAGAGATAAACTAGCATGCTTGCTGACATATTAAGTAGACATAAGTGCAATGCACTAGTAAGCTTTTACAAACCTTTGTGTAGAGGAATGTTTAGTTTTCCAGTAATGATAGTGTAAAGGTGAGCAACTCGCAACTTTGTATTTTTTGTAACTGCGAAGTTCGCAAAGTTTAGAACGAGAAAAACTGCAGCATTAGCAGGCCTTGCTGTAGCCGGAAACTGTTCCCACTGCTGTGACATCTGTAGGTGGACATTTGTCACCCGCGAGTTTCAAGACAGCCACTATGATAATTATCCTGCACCTCCCACGCTGTACCTGAGCACTGCCAATCGCACCCACTTCAAAGTGTTGTCAAATCTATAGTAATGACTAAGAAGTCAGGTGGGTTCATATTCTTGCCCGCAGAAGGATAAGAGTCTGAATTCATTAATTAACATTGGAAACAAGACAAAGTTTCACAGATTTATGAAAAAGCCTGCAATAGTCTAATAGATCATTCACAGCAAATTTGTTCCTTTAAAATACACACAGACTGGTTAAAAACACACTGATCTAAACTATTTACAGGGGATCGGCAGGGATAACCGCCATGCTCTGCCGATAGTGCACTCATAGCCTCACCCTACCCCCACTGCCCCCTGCACTGAAGGCTTCTGCTTCTGGCGTTATCGACGTTGCATGCAGCAGTCAGCACTATCGCGCGTTAGATTATCATTTGTAAGGACGCCACAGCTACTCCGGAGCAAGGAAGAAGCTACATTGCCCGGTTCCAGGTCGATTGCAGGACTGGCGAGCATTTGGTCACGCTACCCATGGTGAGCTGGCAGTGTCAAGACAAACACAGCCCCCACGTTCACAGGCGAGTGCAAAAGTCTGCGAGGATTCGGGGTGGTTCGCCGCTCTTAGTCGTGTGACAGCTGTTAATTACGGTGAAGTCTGCCCAGGGGGACAGCTTATTTTTGGCATTTAAACAACGATAAAAAATTATCCAAAGTCACCCAGGATCGGCAGATGAATATTCACACTTTGCTCACACAACAGCACCCAGGTACATATGCAGGCCACCGACGTGGGCAGCAACGGACGCTCTAGAAATAAAGACAGAATAAAACAAGAACAACAAGCAGGAAGTGGGATAAGGGAGGGGGTAGGGGAGAGAGGCAATGCAGGCTGGAAAATGGTGAGCACTTTTCGCGGGCGGCCGTGCGGCCGCGAAAGTGAAAGAAAACGAATGCTTTCAGGCTGCCAAATGGCGCGCGCGCCCGGAGCACATGCACTGTAGTTGGCGGCCTGAAATGCACTCGTTTCCACTTCCAAAAGTCGCTTACTATAAGTCTCGCCAGAACAGCGCTAAAGCGCTGTCTCAGGCGAGACCTAAAAACACAATAAAAATCAGAACAGGATTCAATAGGGGCGAGAGAGTAATACAAAAATCAATAGACAGACTGGATAAAAGTGCATTACTACATCCCTTTTCCAATCCCCTCGACCTATACATGACGTCTAAAATCATTTTGAATGCAATCACAAAGTTAAAAATGTATTAAATTACATTTGGTACGAAAAAGGAATTGTTACCCCAAAGCATTTTGACATAAAAAAGAAATGAAAAAGGAGAAGAGGCATTGTATCATATTATAAAGAGGCAAAAAGAGATATGTCACGACAAAGGACCCAGGAGCTTCAATCTAATCAACCAGGGCCAGGCAAGGAATTTGGCCACCCCACATACGAGCAAGACACTAGTGTCCGATTGAAGAATTCTCAGCGCTACACAATGGTTCGCGGTGCCCAATTGTCTACAAACAGGGCTCAGCCATCTTACCCTGGGAGTTTTATAGAAAGGGCACTCAAACAATAGGTGCGCTACAGTTTCCACCTTCACTTTACAGCATGGACAACTTGCAATCGTCTGGTAAGGGGGTTTCCATTTACTTGTACACTCCCGGGTGGGCAGTGTACCAAATCTAAACTGAATATACAGTCTCCTGTCTCTGGGCTTCTGGATAACATCGAGGTAAGACTCCAGCCTTGTCACTGGTTTATGCAAATAAAAAGCCTCAGTTAATCTGCCAACATTCACAGCTGTATTCTCTTGGTTATCAATCCACGTCCAATAAGCCTTCTTTAGATCAGCCTTGCTTAGATGCATTCCAGACTCCTAGACTTCTCTTAAGCCCAACGCAAACAAGCATTTGCAATGCAATAGGTCTCGCATTAGGAAAGTTTGAGCTATTGGTATTGTAAATGCCAAACTTTGTATTTATGTGTTGGATTTGAAAATAGCTAAATTAATAGCTTTGTCATTTACAATTCCAGTCGTTTTAACTTTCGCAAATGTGACACCCATAGCATTTGTAAGGCAATATGTGTTGTATTTACGTGACTTAGATGTATTGATATTACAAATAACAATGGCTTTTAATTTTTTTAAATAATTAATACCTAAATAAAAGTTATTGTAATTTATAATGGCAATAGCTTAAACTTTTGTAAATAACTTTTGTGAAGATTATGTTTAGTGTATTTTATTGTGACGAAAATCCAAGTACAGAAGTGAAATATTAACATCTTTTTGTGACATTTGTAATAAAGCTTGAAACATTGAGAGAACATATTTGAACCAGTTGTTGTTGAATGGTTGCACAGATTGATGCTGTGGTGGCGCTGAGTGATGTTGTGGTGGCGACGAGTGATGCAGTGGCATTCAGTGATGCTGTGGTAGCGCATAGGGGGGTGAGGGGGTGTGCAGGTCGGTGAGCTGAATGCATGTGCCAGTAGAAGGAGAGCGCGGTGCGTGCGCGCCACAGCATTTCCAGACCGCAACCTCCACGTGAAATTTGTTGATTCGTTAAATAAAATTACACAAAAAATAAGCACGAAAATACATAGCACCAACAAACATTGACCGAAAACCCAAAAAATGCTAAAAATGCGTTTTGAAAACATTTTGTTCCTGTAACGTTTGTGACTTTTTTTAAAAGTGAAAATGCACCTACTGACATTGTACAAAATAGGGGGCAGTGTGTAAGAGGGTAGTGTGTGAGGGGGCATTGTATGAGGGCAAAGTGTGAGTGTGTAAGGGTGCGGTCTGTGTGTGTGTGTGTGCGGGGTGTAAGGGTGCAGTGTGTGTGGCCTAAAGTAGTGTAAGTGGGTAATGTGTGAGGGTGCAGAGTGTATAGATACAGCGTGTCAGTGGGGCAGTGTGAGGGGGTGCAGAGTGTGAGGGGGGTGCAGAGTGTGAGTGGGGGTGCAGAGTGTGAAAGTGGTGCAGAGTGTGAGGGGGTGCAGAGTGTGAGGGGGTGCAGAGTGTGAGGGGTGGTGCAGTGTGTGAGCTGGCAGTTTGTGGAGTGTAATGTGTGTAGGGCAGTGTGTGAGGTGGAATTTTGGGGTGTTTAATGTAGGTAGGGCAGTGTGTGAGGTGGCAGTTTGTGGTGGCTAATGTGTGTAGGGCATTGTGTGAGGTGGCATTTTGTGGGGTCTAATGTGTGTAGGGTCAGTGTGAGTGGTCTGTGTGGAGGGGTAAGTGTGAGTGGTCTGTGTGGAGGGGTAAGTGCGAGTGGTCTGTGTGGAGGGGTAAGTGTGAGTGGTATGTGTGAGGGGGCAGTGTTTGCAGAGTGCAGGGTGTGAGGGGGGTGCAGAGTGTGAGGGGGCAGTGTGTGTGGTCTGTGTGAGAGGAGGGAAGTGTGTGTGGTCTGCATGAGAGGGGGCAGTGTGTGGGCTGTGTGCGAGGGGGGCAGTGTGTGTGGTCTGTGTGCGAGGGGCCAGTGTATGTGAAGGACCAGTTGCAGGCGACTTGCGAGGGCAGACCTCAAGACACAGAGAGGTGCAACAGAATAAAAGTGCTGTTAGTGGAGAGAGTGAATGTAAGCAGGAAAGCAAAGAATGAAAGTCATACAAAAGCATACGTGTTTGGGTGCTTAAAGTAAAATAATGAAACACACATTCAAAAGTAACTAAATATAAGAGATGAATGCAAAGCACAGAGGCAGGAGGTCAAGTAGTAAGTCACACAGAGCCGAGTTTCTGGAAAAGTTGTGAGAAAGAGAAGGCGGGGCGGAACTACTCGGAAGGGGAGAGACGCTTGGGTGGAGAGGAGCCTGTGAGAACGCACTGCGGAGATCAAAGAAAAGGTTTGTGACCATATGGAGAGTGAGGGGGTGTGCAGCCTGGTGAGCTGAATGCGTGTGGCAACAGAGGGAGAGCGCAGCATGTGCGCGCCACAACATTTTCAGACCGCAACGTCCACGTGAACTTTGTTCATTTGTTAAATAAAGTTAAACAATAATTCTAATTTAAGCACAAAACACCTAGCACCAATAGACATTAACCGACGAAAAGAACCAAAAATCTACTGATTTGTTTTAGAAACGCTTTGATCCTGTAACGTTTTTGTTTCTGTTAAAATTTAGAAAAGGCACCTACTGACATAGTACGAACTAGGGGGCACTGTGTAAGAGGGCAGTGTGTGAGGGGGAATTGTATGAGGGCACAGTGTGAGTGTGTAAGGGTGCGGGCTGTGTGTGTGTGCGGGGTGTAAGGGTGCAGTGTGTGTGACCGAAAGTACTGTGAGTGGGTAATGTGTGAGAGCAGTGTATGTGGGGGCAGTGTGTCAAGGGGTCAGTGTGTGAGGAGGGGTCAGTGTGTGTGGTTTGTGTGAGAGGGGGGCAGTGTGTGTAGTCTGTGTGAGAGGGGGCAGTGTGTGTAGTCTGTGTTGGGGTGCAGTGTGTGTGGTCTGTGTGTGGGCGCAGTGTGAGTGGTCTGTGTGAGGGGGCAGTGTGTGTAGTCTGTGTGAGGGGGCAGTGTGTGTGGTCTGTGTGAGAGGGGGGGCAGTGTGTGTAGTCTGTGTGAGAGGGGGCAGTGTGTGTAGTCTGTGTTGGGGTGCAGTGTGTGTGGTCTGTGTGTGGGCGCAGTGTGAGTGGTCTGTGTGAGGGGGCAGTGTGTGTAGTCTGTGTGAGGGGGGCAGTGTGTGTGGTCTGTGTGGAGGGGTAAGTGTGAGTGGTATGTGTGAGGGGGGCAGTGTTTGTGGTCTGTGTGAGAGGGGGCAGTGTGTGTAGTCTGTGCGAGGGGGCATTGTGTGTGGTCTGTGTGAGAGGGGGCAGTGTTGGTTAGTAAACTGTATTTCTATTTTCTTTAAAGGCTTTATTAGTATTGACAAAAAATACACAATCTGACACTGGCTCACGTAAATGACTGCAGTGCCTTGGAAGTAAACTGTATTCTTATTTATTTGAGGGGGTGCAGAGTGTGAGGGGGCTAATGTGTGTAGGGCAGTGTGTGAGTTGGCATTTTGTGGGGTCTAATGTGTGTAGGGTAGTGTGTGAGGTGGCAGTTTGGGGGTCTAATGTGTGTAGGGCAGTGTGTGAGGTGGCATTTTGTGTGGTCTAATGTGTGTAGGGCATTGTGTGAGGCAAGACAGAATAAAAGGATAAAAGTGCTGTTTGTAGAGAGAGTGATTTTTTGTTTGTTTTGCATGAGAATGTAAGCAGGAAACTCAGACAAAAGCATACATGTTTGGATGCGTAAAGCAGAACACAAAGGCTGGAAACTATTGAAGACGAGGGCAGACAGCAAAACACAGAGGTGAGACAGGATAAAAATGCTGTTTGTGGAGAGAGTGATTTTTTTTTCACATAAAAATGTAAGAAGGAAAGGAAACAATGAACGTGTTTGGGTGCGTAAAGTTAAATTAAAAAAAAACATTCAAAGTAAATAAATATAATAGACGCATGCAAAACTCATAGGCACGAGGTCAAGTAGTCAGTCGCACAAAGCCGAAAATCAGAAAAAGATGCGAGAAAGAAAAGGCAGAGGGGAACTACATGGAAGAGGAGAGACGCGTGGGGGGTTAAAAAAAAAACACATTCAAAGTAAATAAATATAATAGAGGCATGCAAAACTCATAGGCACGAGGTCAAGTAGTCAGTCACACAAAGCCCCATAAAAAACTAAAAAATGCGAGAAAGAGAAGGCGGGGCGGAACTACACGGAAGGGGAGAGACGCGTGGGCGGAGAGGAGCCTGTGAGAACGCGCGGCGGAGATCAAAGAAAAGGCGTGCGACCATATGGAGAGTGAGTGGGTGTGCAGCCTGGTGAGCTGAATGCGTGTGGCAACAGAGGGAGAGCGCGGCGCACGCGCTCGAAGTGTCTAGTAGAAAATGGAAGCTGTAAAGAATGCGCGTGGTTGTGGCAGTTGTTGACAATGCGCATGATTGTGTTCACATGAACTGTACGCGATCCACAGCTAGGTAGACTTTTCGGACTGCTTACTATAATCTCGCCTATCCATCCCTGCGGGATACAATAGGCGAGACCTAAAAATGCAGGATGAAATGTATAGTGGTGACAGGAACTACTGAATTTGTAATTAAAATACCTATTTAAAAATGTGAAACTTGCAGACTTCAGGAAAGTGCCTGGTAACAGCGTGGTGACAGACATTTGATAGAGCTAATCTGTTTTCACTAGGACAGCGCCTTGGCTATGCAAACTGGGGCTCACTAAAAGGTTTACAGTAATAATTGTGAAATTGGGCACAGCGTGTTTTGATTTTTTTGTTAGGTTAACCATCAGATAGATATATATAGTTCTAATCCTAGTTCCCCTGTGGCTGTGTTCACATTTGTAATGGTCTGAAGCGTAAACGCAGAGGCGAGCACTTATTTGTGTTTATAGCATGACGTGCGCCTGGAGACCGGCCGTCTGGGCGCTGTATGATTTGTAATCTAGCATAAACTGCGAATGGTGACAGGTCCTCTTTTTTACTATATCGTGAACTGCTCCTGGAGACCAGTCATCTGGGCGCTGGCAGTACACTTAAATGGCGCAAGAGGAGAAAAAAAAGACACAAATTCATGTATCTGGATGGATGTAGTGGGGAGGGACAGTTCAGTGAAAGATAACAGACACTCCCGAATATTCAGTGCTCGAGCACCTGCCATTAAGGCCCGTTTGTCGTAGGCCCTTGCCCAACCCATCCGCCAATGTGTGACTTTAGTTAACTCTTCAAGAATTTTATGTATAGTATAAGGTTCCGTTGTGTTCCTGCTTTACACCCTGAGATGTGTAATTTGGGGAGCGTTAAAGCGTTTGAATTAGCGGGGTACATGGTTACGGGATGTCGAAAAGGAGGGAACAATTACCAGGTTTCCTTGGATTTACTTTAGTCAACGGAAACAAATTGAGATTTCTAAATTTTACCAAAATATCCTATCGGTTGTAGGAATACCTACGTGTGGTGAGCAGCCGTTGAGCTGGGTGTGGAAATGTCAACGAATTGCCCCGTCTTTAAATAGCACTTAACTAATTTGGCTATTCGGGTTTCTAAGATCATCCAATACCTACAGATAATGGAACTGTTGTACAGGATCACACAACGAGCCCAAACGGCGGAGCCGGGATTACCTGCATAAACATAGACCTGAAATTAGTATTAGTAGCGCCCACAACACTTCGAAACTGCGTGACTGGCAGGAAGCTGTGTTTTTAAAAAAAACGTAAGTAGGATGTAGAGATTAGACATGTGATTTCACATACCCTGGTTTCAAAACCTCTGTCGAAATGCACACGTTATAATACATACAGCACTTGTTATCATAGTTTGTCAGTTTCTAAGCGCTGTAAACCACGGGCATTACTATTACCCAATTCAACGCTATTGATTATATCGACCTCTGGAGGATGAACGGCTCAGATGGCCTTGTGAGCTGTAGGTCTCTTATGCACAGATGTAACCTCAAGACACCTGCTGCCGGTCTGGGAAGCCTGGGAGAGATCTGAGGGGACATATCCTGGTCTCGGACAGGAGTCAGGTTTAGTGACCAGCAGTGCCTGGGCTGTGTGCATTTTGTGCAGCAAATTCAGATTTAACAGTTTTCAATTAGCGCCACTAAAAACATGTTGAGGAACGGTCAGGAATGGGCCCCCTCAAAAGTGCTCGTAGCACAAATAAAGCTTTGCCTCACAGAAGTGCAAAAGGATATTATTCGTTTTTGGGGCATAACAGATGCGAGAGCCAAGCCTTCTTGGGAGACAGTCTCGGCTAATACCAGAGCAGATGTGAGTGGTCCTATCCCGGACATCCAGTAGGTTTTTAGACTGTAAAATACCAGGGATTGCCTGTATCCAATGCAGCAGTAAGTACTTACATACAGATCTCGACAGCAGACACATTAACCCAGTGAGCTGTTCGATTTGGCGTATTAAAGAAAGTACGGTCGATTAAACAAAATGGCTCAACAATCAATCAACCAATTATGTGGGCCCGTGATGTTTACATGCGGACTCTGAAGAAGCGTCTGTGCCGTTTCTCGGAACGCAGTGCTAAGACACAAAGGCTCCATCTGCTCCGAGAAGATGAAGGATGGCAGTAAAGCCATTAATACAAACTTTTATTTTAAATAACTTGGGGGCATATCAACAACAACTGGCGATAATTATCGCAAAGCGCACTTAGCGTTTGGATAATTATCGCCGGCTAGCGTGAATTTTTATCGCTGAGATAGCGTGCTATTAGCAACGCTTATCTCGATAGCGATAAAAATCTACACGCTAACAGGCTAACGTGATATTATCGCTGGAAACCCAGCGATAATCACACGTTACTTTGTTGATAGGGACAGGCAAACTTAGCCATGATATCCTCCTTCCATAGGATATCATGGCTAAGTCTGAAAATTAGCAGACGTAAAAAAGCAGCGTTAACCGCGGTTAGCGCTGCTTTTTTTGTCACTAACAGGGTTAGCGATATTCTTGATAATAGGAGAAATGTCGCTTAGCGACATTTCTCCTATTATTTTACTCTGGAACGCCCCCTTTGCATCTCATTAGAGATGCAAGGGGAAGCGTGGAGTAAAAGGGTGCTAACATGCAAATTTGCGTGTTAGCACCCTGTTGTTGATAGGGCGCTAGTTTTATCTCTGCTTTTTTGGCTTTTAAAGCCAAAAAAGCAGAGATAAAGCCCTTGCTGATATGCCCCTTGGTTTATAAGTCAAGCAGTTGAACGCAAACTCCCCACCTCCTTCACTATTAGCGAGCTATTCTTTCTCACGCTCGTTTTTTTCCGCCTGACGAATGAGAACTCCCAAAGCAAACAAGTGCCAAGAAATTTAAGAAAACAACATTTACGGATCTTTCTCAGCGCTGGCCCCGGCGAAACAAAGTGCGAGCATCAAAAATCTCCCTTTGTGGGGACCAACTTTTTCAGGATAATAGAAATAAAACAAGCACGACGCGGTCCCGAAAGTGAAAGTAATCACGGTCAAGCGTGGCGCGCGCGCCCGCGCACATGCACTGTAGCTCTAGGCTGGCCTGGTAGCACTTTTTGGAGCCCTCTCAATAAGTCTTGCCAGACCAGCGCATGCGCTGGGCAGGCGAGACCTAAAAAGGACTTTTTAATGTTACACAACCAAGTGATCCTATGGGACCCAGACGAGCTCGTCACTTCTCTAAGACCCTCAACATATTTGGAGAGCTCGGGGGTACGCCATAGGCGGGTCCAATAAAGCAAGGGACGAAGTCTGGCAAGGTCCCTAACTGCGCGCCTGCCCATGTCTCTCATAAGGGGCTTTAATGGAGTGCCCATTGGGAGCGAGACCAGATCCCTAAGGAATTTGTTTTCCGACATAGTGATTTCATTAACGTTATCGAAGCCCCACAGTTCGGCCCCATACAGTGCCGAACTTACAGCTTTTGCAGCATAAACCACCAGTGCGGGAGCAACGGGCCTGCTCTGAGATGAGCGATGTTCCTTCCCAATTGCCCCCGCAACTCTCTTGTGGTTAAGAAGCATTTTGTCGATGTGGGGTCTCCAACTAAGTTTGGCGGAAATTCTGATTCCAAGGTAATCTTTAATTTCATGTCTGTATGTAAATGTTCACAGAGGCTCATTCTATAAATCAAGTAATTTACGACAGCTGTCGTTACATTTTGCACACATGAAATTAGATGTGGGAAACAACATGTGAATTAACTCAGATCTCACCTAAGGGCATCTAGATCGAGGGCTTAGAATCCAGCCGCAGATCATTATTACATTTATGAGTGCTTCATGTTTCTCAAACTAAGCACTTGTCTTCTTTATTTCTTCTAGTTAGAGCATTTGCAAGCCCACGAGGCACCCAGCAGTGTAGCCAGCAGAATGGACAGCATAGAAAGGAACTGCATAAAAGCTTCTGCCTCACAGCTGTTGATGGAGGGAGATCCTCCAACCATGAGTTTATTACACGTGGCTATCTGAGGAGTGTTTCTAATAATGTCAAGGAGTGCTCGGTTCTGGCTTTGATGGCTGAGATTTGTGGTGGACCATAGTGTCTGTCTGATGAGTGCTCTGCTTCATGCACCATCTTACGGTGGGTGTAAGTGCTCTGCTTCATGCACCATCGTGCGGTGGGTGTAAGTGCTCTGCTTCATGCACCATCGTGCGGTGGGTGTAAGTGCTCTGCTTCGTGCACCATCGTGCGGTGGGTGTAAGTGCTCTGCTTCTTGGACCATCTTACGGTGGGTGTAAGTGCTCTGCTTCTTCGACCATCTTACTGTGTGTGTAAGTGCTCTGCTTCTTGGACCATCTTACGGTGGGTGTAAGTGCTCTGCTTCTTGGACCATTTTACGGTGGGTGTAAGTGCTCTGCTTCTTGGACCATCTTACGGTGGGTGTAAGTGCTCTGCTTCTTTGACTATCATACAGTGGGTGTAAGTGCTCTGCTTCTTGGACCATCTTACGGTGGGTGTAAGTGCTCTGCTTCTTGGACTATCATACGTGGGTGTAAGTGCTCTGCTTCCTGGACCATCTTACTGTGTGTGTAAGTGCTCTGCTTCCTGGACCATCTTACGGTGGGTGTAAGTGCTCTGCTTCTTGGACTATCATACGGTGGGTGTAAGTGCTCTGCTTCCTGGACCATCTTACTGTGTGTGTAAGTGCTCTGCTTCTTGGACCATCTTACGGTGGGTGTAAGTGCTCTGCTTCTTGGACTATCATACGGTGGGTGTAAGTGCTCTGCTTCCTGGACCATCTTACTGTGTGTGTAAGTGCTATGCTTCTTGGACCATCTTACGGTGGGTGTAAGTGCTCTGCTTCTTGGACTATCATATGGTGGGTGTAAGTGCTCTACTTCTTGGACCATCTTACGGTGGGTGTAAGTGCTCTGCTTCTTGGACCATCTTACGGTGGGTGTAAGTGCTCTGCTTCTTGGACTATCATACGGTGGGTGTAAGTGCTCTACTTCTTGGACCATCTTACGGTGGGTGTAAGTGCTCTGCTTCTTGGACCATCTTACGGTGGGTGTAAGTGCTCTACTCCTAAACTGAGAAAAATCCTAACTTTAAGACTTTCGGTATTCACAGAATGCATTTAGGGGTCCTAAAGTTAGGAGTCATAACTTTACTACTCCTAAACTGAGAAAAATCCTAACTTTAAGACTTTCGGTATTCACAGAAGGCATTTAGGAGTCCTAAAGTTAGTTCACTAGGTTTATGCATCATGGGAAAATCAAACTGAAGGGACAATGTGAGTATTAGGAGGGATTTCACCATATGGAACGCAATTGTTACATAAAATCTGTGAGGCAGTAAAATATGTTCTTCTCATATTACATTTGCTACAGGGTGGCACTAAACTCGAATGTAACCTCTGTACTGTAGTAATACATGCATGAATGGGTGTTCACTAGTATAGATGTTCAAAATAATATTTTATTGGGCCATATTTATTGTCACCGGCATAAACATGTGTCTCTAAAAAGAAACATAGCGGCTGCTTAAGAGTTACCCCATCACAAAGATGAAGGATATGGAAGAATGGCAAACAGAGACCTGGACAAACAGAGAGGGAAAAGCAAGGAAGGGAAAAAAATTAAAAAAGAGAAATAAGACAGGAATATTCATCCCAACCTGAGAAATATAAATAGCGGATGAAGAGGATTGTAGACAGAGAAGAAGTAAGAGATAGGAAGAGTGAAAGAAAGAAAGAGAATAAAAAGAAGAAACTACATTCATAAAATACTTTATCAATTACCTCCCTTTCCTTATATGTGTTTTGTGAAGGGGCAAGTTTACTCCTGACACCAGGGCCATCAGCACCGAGCCAGAGGTGAACATGAGAGGAAATAGGGGATCACCCTTGTGAGCGAAAGAAGTCTATGAAAAGCATAGAGTTTGATTTTTGGATAAACAAGAAACAGAATCTAACATGTAAAATAGACTTACAATATGAATAAACTAATAAAGATCCCTATAAAAACTTGAAGGTTTCTTCTGTCCACTCACAGTTCACTTTGGTTTTCCTGAGTGCCATCCCTTTGAACCCGTCCACCGTCCCTAACCTTCCCATCCTTCCTCACCGGCCCCAACCACGAGAGTCAAAGCCCTCGGGCATATTTATGAGAGGCTTGCATTATGTTTGCACCACAAAATGTGGATTGTGTGTGATGCAAACCTGTCAGCCACATTTTGGACGCCTCGCAAAGCCACTCTGGGTGGCTCTGAGTGGCTTCACAAATCTGGAGTAATGCAGCACAGCGCAAATCGATGCGTTGTGTCACTCTGCCCTGGGAAGGCATTCCGTGGGCGTTGCCTGGGTGTTCCACGCAAATCCCATGGTTTTGAACTCATCCTCAGACTTACCAGTACTGCTAAATCTGGGAATGTGCCAAAACGTTCTGCCTTTCCAGAGGAGGCATACCAATGAGATATCTCTCTATTTCTCTTCGTTTCTTCCTCTGTCTATGTGTGCATTCTGCTGTGGCTGTCAAAGGGCAGCCATTGAGCATTCCTCAAACACAACTACCCTCTCTCCTACGTGCACTTAGGTAAAAGAAACATTAACCAATCCGGCATACTACGTAAAAACCCACTTATAAATGCTGATTTAAGTACTTCAAATGTTACCCTCAGCAGAGCTCCAATGATACCCACAAGAGTCTCCAATTGCAAAAATCATGAGTTTGATAAACAAGAGGAAGCCTGCCAGCTTCCTGTGCTGGCTTTAGCTCTGCAGTATTGTCGAATGGAACACTGCTCTGTCGGTACATCCCTAATCTTTAGCAATTACCATTTGTTTTGTTGTCGGGTGCTTTTATTTTTTATGTGAAATAGTGAGCTTTTCCATCTATGACCACTTTAGTCTTTAAGTGTTCTTCTAAAAAGGTTTGTGTCCCCACCGTCTGAAAAGGTTTCATGAGCCATTGCAAATCCTCTCTTAGCTCCACAGTCGCATGACAAAAATCTGCACTAGCACAGAGTGACCATCAGAAGAAACTCTCAAGCATGAACAAGCTTTAACTTACATTTGTTGGCGGAGCAGAAAATTCACCACGTATACTGTCAGACCCTGTTCAGGGGCCACATTGCAGGCAGAGGATACTGGACCCCAACTGTGGTGATTTGGGTGGTTTGACTATAGTGTCTGTCTTTCTATGCTTCTGCAAACTGGGCAGTGTGGAAAGGGCTCCACTAAGCCCAGTTTTCAGAAGTGAGCCACCCCAACCACCACAGCGGTGAGGGTGAGGAGTCAGAGGCTTCTGAGTAGAGTAGTGAGGGGGGAAGGGCTCAGGAATCAACAGCCAAACAACAGAACAATAACGTGTTGTTAGGCCCAGTGATTATCTTTAAGAAAAAGAAAGTACTTTAAATTTTACAGTAAAACGACATACAATACAATCTTAGTGACATCATATAGGGTTGTCGTACGTTGTGCTAACAATGCGACACTGCGATCCCCCTTCCTTCCTGGTAGCCATACTCTCTCCCACTGGGATCTCTGTCCCTCTATTAATGTCACCTCTTTGTTGTGGGCATAGGCAGGGATTAAGCTCAGGTGTAGACAGCTCAAAGGTTTCCAAGCATTAACCTAGCAACTGTGTTCACTGTTTCTAGTGGTTTGTGTGCCTAAAGTCTCAAGTAGGTTGTGACAGGATCACCTGCGCACCTCAGTCTTTCTCATTCCCTGGTGCAGCTAAGTCCTGTGTGCTTGGCGGCCATCCGGGCTGTGTAGTGGGTTCATGTGGCATTCCTGTCCTCACAGGGTAGATATCTTCATCACAGGATAGCACCACAGTTGCAGTGCACAGGACAACATTTGCAGTCTTGGCTCTGGGAGGTGGGCAAATGTTAATGCCATAGCCTTCAGCAACAGTGGCCCTCTGATGGCCATCTGCAGACTGGCACTCAGTGCAATGCTTGTGATCTTCAGGCCAGGAGACTCTGGTGATATCTGGGGACAGTTGTGGCCTCTGAGCCACTTGGGATTTCCATGGTGTCAGTGGTTCAAGCATCTTCTTCTTGACGGCTGAGGCAGCACAAGTTAATCAGCAAACCATAGACTGCCATGGACCACTGACCCCCTCATTCTGGCAAAGTTTTATTCACAGCTCCTCAAGAACTGTGTGTAGAGACCAGGGCACCCCTTCATAGCACAGGCCACTCCTGGATTACTCTTTTTGGATTGTCTTCTTCCTTCCAATGTTATTCACAATCAAAACATGCTGGGCCTCTCCACCTGAACAGTCTCTCTATCTGCAGGGTCAGGTATGTTCCTTCCCCCTCTCAGAAGACAGGAAGAATTCTTGGTGCTTCAAGTGGGTCCTCAGCTTTTTCAGCACAGAGTGTTGACGAGGTAATGTTCCCTCACCTCTGGGAGATTGCCTGCAAGGCACACAGCGGCCCTGGTTGCCCCGCATATCTTTGAGCTCTCTGCTCAGCACTTCCTTTGCACTGACCTTTCTTGGTCAAGAAGGACTTGGGACTACAACATCGTAGGTTGGTTTTGATCCCACTTTTAAACACATTTCCTGATAGTGGATGCAGCACCACTGTCCCACGCTTCAGAATCGATCTGGGTTTGTTTACTTTCAAATGTAAATCCTGGGTTTCTCTCCAGATCCAGCCTTTGTGTAAAGTGATGCTTGTCACAGCAGGTACCACTGTGGCCGGCTCCAGGTAGGAGCACCCACAATAGGGGCATAATGAAGTGTGAGATCTCTGCACCTGGCTGTCATCAGACTTCCTGAAACGGTAATCAGAGACCAACAAAAAGGCATCAGACCTAGAAACGTTCTCACCTTGAACAACAGTAACTGCCTTTCTGCTATTTACTTATAGCATCTTCAAAATATACACGCTCAGGGAGAACTAATCAGCAGCTCTTGGCTAACGTGGGGGCATATTAACAATGCGGGGATAGAAAATTATCGCCGCTTTTGCGGCCGTTTTCGGCCGAAAAGCGGCGATAATTTTATCGCCTTATCAGCAAAGACACGCTATCGCGTGTTTTGCTGATTTTGCTCCCGTTTCCAGCATGCCTAAATTTGAATCGCTAATGAGATGCAAAGTAGGCGTGTCTGTGGAAACAACATGGGTAAATATCGCGAAGGCAGCTTCGCAATATTTACAATGCGGGGAAGCGATTATTTTAATCGCGCTAAGTATGCCTTAACGCAGGAATTTAACGTTTGTTAAATTCCTGACTAAGGCATACCTAACATGGGAGGTGGATTCATGTTATACGACCACAGGGTCGCATCATCAAGCATATCGCTGTTTTACATGGAACATCGCTGGAAAACCAGCGATGTTCCATGGAAAAGGGCGCTACCGCTGGAATATACATCGCCATGGCGCTAAGCGTTGTTAATACAACACTAGCCTGGCAAAATATTCCAGCGATAGAAAAAAATGCGGTATACAAGGTCAGCGATAATTATCGCTGCCTGTTGCAAATATGCCCCTAAGTCGTAATGGAACTTCTAAAGCTAGTCCTGTTTCTATCCTTCTCACTTGAGTATCCGTGTCTCTACTTCCAACCACAGGAATTCAGGGAATATGCTTCCACTGTCTGGAGAAGCTCTCCTCATCCTTCCATCCTTCCATCTTGTGCCATGCTACAACCAAGGGTATCCAAAATGGAATCCACTGGATTGAGTTCTCAGACACACACACACACACACACACGCACACAAATACACTCACTGTCCTACTATTATTCATGTACCCCCCACACACTGTCCTATTAATATTCATGTACCACACAAACACACACAAAGGGGCATATTCAAAGAGAAAGTGGTGAAGTGTGCTGTTAATCCAAGAAGGCTAACTACACGCTCTGTCACTTTAGAAACGCAGGGCTGCACCATATTTACATGGATATGGTGCAGCCATGCATTTCCCCCTGCACTGCCGCTAAATTTAGCTGCCTTGCACCGTAGTGCAAGGGTGCCTGCATTGGGGTGAGTGATCGTTTATGTGCAGGAAGGTGCCCTTCCTGTATATAAACAATCTGAAATGGCGATTTGAAATTTCTGTGTGCAGCACACAGAGAAGTTGCAAAACGTCTTTTTTTTAATTGATTGTTTATGTGCATGAAGGGACACCTTCCTGCACATAAACAATCAAAGGAGTTTTGCTGTATCCATGTGTGCTGCACAACGCACATGGAAACAGCAAAAACGAGGGGAAATGAAACATTCCTCCTTGTTTCACCAGGGTAAGACTAGGTTTTCCCTTGTCTTAATTTTGGTGCTGGCCCATATCTACGCCACTCTTGTAAATATGGGGCAGCAGCAAAATCAGTGGGTGTTGCAGTGGGACTCCCACAGCAATACCCATTGACCTCCCCTTTCATGTTAAGTTTAGCGTGAAAGGGTGCCTTATTTACAAGGCAGTGTTAAGCCAGTAAGTGTAAATAATGCGAAGCCCATATCGCCACCACAATGTCTTTAAAAGTGACGTTGTGGTGGCATTAGGGGCTTGTTAATATTCCCCACAGTGTCCTATTACCATTCATTTGTGCCACACACTCACTGTGTACATGCTTGACATGAACATGGGATGTCCACATCAGGTTCAGGGCCTCACATAACAATGGGACCTTATATAAGGGAGACCAGTAGACCGTGCTCTCTCTGACACAAAGACAATGGCCTGGTTACACTATAATGAAAGAACAGGGCATGCTGCCACCATCACAGGGACAGTAATCTGCTATCTTCTATTAGGGCACACTAGGTCCACCCCTCCAGGTCACAGGACAGGTCCTGGACATCACATTGTCAGGGATAGGCCTAGCCCTCTGCACACATGCTAGATTAGCATGATGCCAAAACAAAAAGAAAAGTCGGGCACACAGAACAGGGGACTAAGCCTGTATGCCACGATGAAGACATTGCTGTCCCAATGCAGACTAACACTGCTCTTGGTTGTTGCCCCTGGCTACTCTCCTGTCGGAAGCACAGTGTTATCGAAGGGGAACGCTCTGACCATTGGACCTGATGATCACAATCCTTTAGCTCTGAAAATGCTTTTTGAAAAGGCTACCCAATAAATAGCCTGTCAGTGCCCTCTGCGCCTTCTTCAGTTGCTAGTGCATGAAGATCATTTCAGAGATGTCCATCCTCAAATTATTCCATATTTCACTGCACATCTTCCCAATGCGTTTCCTAGCCAGCACGTTCCTCAGTCAATTGACAGAGTGCCACTTCAGTTTCTACGTTTATGGCTAATCTTGTAATGTGAAAGATGCGGAGCATTTCCATTTCAGCATTTCCTTAGTGTCCTCATAATCAGGGGCGGACTGGGAACCAAAACCGGCCCTGACAAAATGCTAACCCCCCCCCCCCCCCGTTGGGGGTGTGGCCGAGCTCTTGCCGGTTTTCGGCTGATTTTGTTACAGGGCCGATTTTGCAGCCATGCTGCAAAAACGGCCCTGTAACAAAATGGCTCCCAGGGGCCCAAAACCGGCCCCCACCCGTGTGGCGCACCGGGGGATTGCCTGGTGCACGCTACGGCCAGTCCGGCCCTGCTCATAATTCCGGCCAGGTTCTGAAATGGAATTATTTGCCCCCTTGTCAAAAAGAAGAAAAGTACAAGCCCTGATAATTTACATCAATACTCTCATCAGCCTCACTCATAGTATAATGTTCTACAGAGAGGCCAGATAGTGAGCAAAAAAACAGCTTTCGGTTTCCCGGCCTTTTTGATAAACTGATTTAAATGAAAAAAAATCCTGACAGTTTTTATGTCTTGCCAACGGCCATTCATTTCACCTTCCAAAATAAAAGTGTGATACCTCATATTCATAGCTGCCCAGGAGCACTGCTGCACTGCTGAAGAAACCCTCTGTGGACCCTTCAACGCTCGCCGACTACAGACCAATCTTCCTGCTGTCATTCCCAGCCAAGGTTTAGGAGAAAATTATCCAAAAGAAAAACACCTCACCGAATACCTCAGTGATCACTAACTCTGTCTGGTTACAGACGGAACAATAGCATGGAAACTGTCCTCATCATCGCCACAGATGACATTTGCATGTCTCCAGACAGAGGAGATAAGGGGGCCCTCATTCACCTGGACCTCACCGTAGCATATGACACAGTTTACCACCCCATCCTCATTCAATGCATACACAACATCGGAATCCAAGGGCAAACACTCTGATGCACATCACCTGGATGGCCAACAGAGTTAAGACTGACACCCACCCCTTACCACTCACGCCAAGAACCATGGGATCAGCAAACTCAACATGACTGTCCAAGTCAGTGCCGTCACAGCCTCATGCTTCCATACCCTGAAGATGCTGCGGAAGTCTTTCAAATGGCTCTCACTCAGCATCCTGAAAACCATCACACATTCCCTGATTACAAGCAAGATGGACTATGGGAACACCGGGATCAACAAAAAACTGACCTGCATTTTGGCCAGATATCTGTACTTGGGGTGAATGTTTGACATTGTTCAGCATTCCATCCATCAATTGTTCTTTTTGCATTTGTCGCCCTTAGTGGGATGGGTATGCCCAGATGTGGGTCCCAGGCTGACCATCCCACTGGAGACAAGCTATCCTGGCTGATGAAGGGTGATACCCTGAAACTGGTCCTAGGAAACTTGTTTCCGGTTCGGGGAGGACCTGGCCAGACAGTTTGGGCTGTACTGTTCCCAT
Source organism: Triturus cristatus (assembly GCF_964204655.1). Lineage (NCBI taxonomy): Eukaryota > Metazoa > Chordata > Amphibia > Caudata > Salamandridae > Triturus > Triturus cristatus. The sequence continues at coordinate 1,045,470,331 of NC_140588.1, forward strand.
GGGGAGCAGGTTCATGACTGATTTGCATACTGCTGTGTACAAACTAGAATGGCGTGGTGAGCAAAAACACAATGGATTTAATCCCGGATATCTGTACTGAGGGTGAGTGTTTGACATTGTTCAGTATTCTGTCCATCATTTGTTCTTTTTGCATTTGTCGACCTAAGTGGGATTAGTATGCCCAGATGTGGGTCCTGTGCTCACCATGCCACTGGAGTCAAGCTATCCCGACTGATGAGGGGTGATACCCTGAAACCGATCCTAGGATTCTTGTTTTTAGTATGGGAAGGACCTGGCCAGGCAGTTCGGGCTCAACTTTTCCCAAGTGGAGCAGGGTCAAGACTGATTTGAATATGGCTGGCCCAAACTGGAATGGCGTGGTGAGCAAGAAAACAATGGATTTAGGCCTAGATCTCTGGACTGGGGGTGAGTGTTTGACATTGTTCAGCATTCTTCTATCATTTGTTCTTTTTTCAGGTGTCTCCATACCTGGTGTCATCTTTTAAACACCTTGAATTCCCCCATGTCTATCGGCATCTACCATCATTCATTGCCACTATTTTCCATTTCTTTACTAGCGCTTTGAAGAGCAACCTCGTGTTTGATGTCAGTCAAGCTAGCGTCTTGTGAAACACAAGAAAAGGGAGCGGGTCCTGCAAGGTCTACTCCTCGCAGGACACTGCTGGCCACCAAATCTCTCCAATATCTCTGGTTGGCTTGAAATTCTAGGGACAGAGGAGTTCCAAAACTTCTTCCACGAGTTTCTGCTGGTGTACAACAGCAGCCGCTGCGCTTTGCTTTGCAGCATCAGAAAGGATCAGCATTCCCTGATAGAGCGGGGGATGGGGTTTGCAACAAGCTAACCCTTTGGTGTAAATTCAAGTCCAAGCTGCACACGAGTAAGTGGACCTTTGTCTCGAACTGAGGTTTAACATCAACAGTTCACCAATATATCAGTAACACTGAAGCACAATTTGCCCCACAATATTGACAAAGAGTAGTAATTTTCATGAAGGTTTATTAGCAGAGTAGCAAAGTTACAAAGTCAAATCAGTCATATTAGTCATAAATCAATAAACACCTTATTTCAGCATAGTTCAATATATTCAAAAGCAGTTCAAAGTAGCAAATGCAAAGACACGTTATTTATTGATAGTCATATGCAAATTGAATGGGATTCAGTTCCATTGAAGGGAAAGTCCCTAAGATAAACTAGAACTTCAAGAGATGTGGAAAATTGAGCCGCAGGTGTCAGCAAGTAACCCCTCTAAAGGCAGAACAATTTAAGGTTCAATCTGGCAAGGGATAAAACATTTGTAGCAGAGTTAAACTCTATGAGGGGGCAGGTTTAAGCAGAGTGTCTCGAGATTAGCAGGCATCTGCTCTTGAAAGAGCAGATAGAGGGGTCTGCATTTAGACGCGGACAAGGGAAATCTGGACAGAATAATTAAACACAATTTCTAAAGCAAAGTACAACTCCCTATGATTGGCAGGAGGTGGGAACCAGTCAAAATCTAGCATTAAACCATGAGAAGTCTGTGTTCTCCTTCACAGGCATCACACAAAGGAGGCTCACGGTTGCATACTCTTCAGAAGATCTCTCGTACTGGCCGAAACATCACGGTCAGATTGTCCTGGGCACAGGGCTCACAACTAATTATCATTTACAGTGAAAATAGCACAATACATATTCTCATCCAGAATAAAACAACTGAAAGCATTTATTATTCAAACTATTGCAGTTAGCTTGGGTCCTGAAACAAGAATTAGGAATGTGAGAACAAGCAGCAGCCGAAGGCACAGTTTTGATGTTAGCAGAAATTGGGATCTACATTTACTATGGCCAACTTAACGTGAACAAGCCTTAACTATGATTAGTTATAGCATGAAAATTGCTACCTATGGTCAAACTTCACATGAAAATCACAGCTCAACTATGTGTGTGTAATGTGCATTAGTATGATTGCTAAGCAAAATGAAAAATAGTGATAGCACGTCACCACCCGCAAGCTGAAGGAGCGCGGTCTTCTGCGTTGTCCTCTCCAACTGGTCTGATTGGGTGAACAGCACCGTCAAGAGCTGCCTTCAAAGGGGCTTTGCCTTTTACCATCACTGAAATTGTTGCAGTCCCCAACAGCTCTTTTTTCGGTGTCCCCCACTACCTCACCGTGGTCGAAACACTTCTCGCTTTATACATCACTCAGCTCCTGACCTCGCCTTCAGCATCATCTGCACTACCCTAGAGCACATCAGAGTGGCTCCCTACCACCCAAAGCTGAGAAAATAAATTGCTTCTGAGGATAATAGCAGCAATGTTTAGTTATTACCAACAGCACAGCATATCTGTCCACCCGCGCTGAGGGATTGGAGGATGGAGGACAATGATTATGCAATCTAACTGACCACCAGCTTTCCACCTTCTCCCACCACATCTAGAAGCATGGTAGCACTGTGTTTCTGAGGTCAGAATTCCTGCCGGCTCTGCTATCAGAAAACACCCTCACCGGCACACTCCATGAGCCTAACACACCGCTGCCGTGTGAAACATGGAGGCATACCCTCCTTGCTGTAGCACCCCCCTCACCGGCACAGTCCATGAGCCTAACACACCACTGCCATGAGAAACATGGAGGCATACCCTCCTTGCTGTAGCACCCCCCTCACCGGCACAGTCCATGAGCCTAACACACCGCTGCCGTGTGAAACATGGAGGCATACCCTCCTTGCTGCAGCTCCGTCACCGGCACAGTCCATGAGCCTAATACACTACTGCCTTTCGAAACATGGAGGCATACCCTCCTTGCTGCAGCACCCTTACTGGCACCGTCCATGAACCTAACACACCACTGCCGTGAGAAACATGGAGGCATACCCTCCTTCCTGTAGCATCCTTACTGGCACAGTCCATGAGCCTAACACACCGTTGCCATGAACGGAGCAACAACTGGGTTCGTTCAAGCAAGAAGCGGAGTTTTTACGTGGAGCAAAGGACTGAAAACTGACACTCATTTGTTGATATTTAGGATGACACAATGTGATTTAATACATAACTAATAGTGATAACGATGAATTCAAAACAATAGCAACCATGTTTCGTTTTTTGGGAATAAGGCACTATGGGTAATGCAGTGCGTTTTGACCTGTAGACACTATTGCGAATGTTTTTACGGCGGGAAAAAGATAATTAACGCCTTAATTAGGAGGTGTGGTCGTGAGAGGCTTGGGCTTAAATAAGGGTTGGACTAAAGGTTGCATAAACACTTATTGTAATCAAGATGGAGACGCATTAGCGCGAGTGTTTGAAGCAGGTATGTGAATCTATCGGCTTGATAACCGGGTTGATGGTTGTGAGAAGAATGTTACGTTTAGTTAAACTGACGAATGAATGTGGGGTAGTTGATTGTTAGCGTTTATGGGTGAATACGAGAGTTGTAAATTAGAGTTGAGTTTACTTTATGAAAGGGAGTGCTTGTGTGTGATAATTACGAGAGAATGGGGAGAGACGGCATCGTAACAAATCTGGAAGTATGACTGTTAGTATGTGAGTGTAGTTGTGAGCGGTTGGGTGATTAGCATGAGGAGTGTAAGGATGCACGTGGAGAAAGCAGGGGTTATGCTGGTGGTGAAGGCTTGAAGAATGTATTCGTTAGTTAGTCGGGTGATTAGTATGAGGATTGTAAGGTTATTAGAGGAGAGAGCAGGGGTCATGTTGGGGGTGAGGGTTTGATTAACATATTTGTTGAACAGTTTAAGTATACCAAGCAGGAAATGAGGAAAATGGTTCATTCAAATGTACATTATATCCAGAAGAGGGGTGAATAAGTTTTGTACAGAAGGGAAGGGACTGTTGGGAATTCGGTAGGGAGGAAAATTAGCTTTTCATGTAGACAGGGGTAACATCTAAATCGTTTCCCGTAAGGGGTTAAATGAAAGCAAAAAATGAGATACGCAATTAATGTTAAGTGCATTGACTCATGGCAATGATGTTAGATGTTAAGCATTATGATGATGGTAATGAATGTTCGTTTTATTGTTATTTCTAGCGCACCCTGATGAAGGGCACTTGGGGCCCGAAATGCATTGGTCTTTTAAAATAAACGCTGCTTTGAATGAATTCCTGCACTTGTCGTGTTTGAGCAAGAGGTCCGGATGGGCACAGCTTTTACATCAGAAGTTTTGAAAATAGCACAACGTCCCGCGTGTGGATTAAAAATGTGAAATGAAAGGAAAAATACATAAAGTATGGTTTATATGGTTAAATATTGGATTAAAAACGGATGAAAAACATGAACTGTTAGCCAAAGAGGCGCAATCCAGTTGTGCGGTCGGATGGGGGCATGACAGTGCCCCTCCCTATACATGCTAACACACCGTTGCCATGCAAAACATGGAGGCATACCCTCCTTCCTGTAGCACCCTCACCGACACAGTCCTTGAGCCTAACACACCGCTGCTGTGAGAAACATGGAGGCATACCCTCCTTGCTGCAGCACCCTCACCGGCACAGTCTATGAGCCTAACACACCACTGCCATGAGAAACATGGACTCATACCCTCCTTCCTGTAGCAACCTTACTGGCACGGTCCATGAGGCTAACACACCGTTGCCATGCAAAACATGGAGGCATACCCTCCTTGCTGCAGCACCCTCACCGGCACAGTCTATGAGCCTAACACACCGCTGCCGTGCAAAACATGGAGGCATACCCTCCTTCCTGTAGCACCCTCACCGACACAGTCCATGAGCCTAAAACACCGCTGCCGTGAGAAACATGGAGGCATACCCTCCTTGCTGCAGCACCCTCACCGGCACAGTCCATGAGCCTAACACACCGCTGCCGTGAGAAACATGGAGGCATACCCTCCTTGCTGCAGCTCCGTCACCGGCACAGTCCATGAGCCTAATACACCACTGCCTTTCGAAACAAGGAGGCATGCCCTCCTTCCTGTAGCACCCTCACCGACACAGTCCATGAGCCTAAAACACCGCTGCCGTGAGAAACATGGAGGCATACCCTCCTTGCTGCAGCACCCTCACCGGCACAGTCCATGAGCCTAACACACCGCTGCCGTGAGAAACATGGAGGCATACCCTCCTTGCTGCAGCTCCGTCACCGGCACAGTCCATGAGCCTAATACACCACTGCCTTTCGAAACAAGGAGGCATACCCTCCTTACTGCAGCACCCTTACTGGCACGTCCATGAGCCTAACACACCACTGCCATGAGAAACATGGAGGCATACCCTCCTTCCTGTAGCAACCTTACTGGCACAGTCCATGAGCCTAACACACCGTTGCCATGCAAAACATGGAGGCATACCCTCCTTCCTGTAGCACCCTCACCGACACAGTCCATGAGCCTAACACACCGCTGCCATGAGAAACATGGAGGCATACACTCCTTGCTGCAGCACCCTCACCGGCACAGTCTATGAGCCTAACACACTGCTGCCGTGCAAAACATGGAGGCATACCCTCCCTGCTGTTTTACTAATAGTGCTTCTGCCACAGCAAGGATCTCTAAACTGGGCAAATGGTACTCTACCAGGATGGTTGAGAGCGAGCAACCCACTCATTGCTAAATCAGAAGAAACGTGTCTTTGTCAAGGGAGATGATCCACAGACTCGCAGAACCATTGACTGCGTAAGAAGAAAGGCAGGTCAGACATGGCAGGTGGAGATTTCTTCGTCATTGTGGGACTGACGGTGTCAGCCTTGGGAAACTAAGCAGAAAACCAGGCAGCACAACAGAGATCTAGAAATCTGCTAGGTACCTGTAGAGGAATACTGTGGGTTATCTTTAAAGAGGCATGTATAGCCTACAATTAGGAGCTGGATAATAACAACAAAAGTCTTGAGTGGGAAGTCACAAGAATGTTAGATTTCTTGATATGGGTCATTGTCGATCTAAGGGGCATATTATCAAGGGCCATATCTCCACTTTTTTGGCTTTAAAAGCCAAAAAAGCAGAGATAATGTTTTTACCCTATTAACAAGAGGATGATAACATGCATTAGCGCATGTTAACACCCTTTTACCAAAGACTCCCTTTGCATCGCTAATGAGATGCAAAGTGGCAGTCAATGGGCACAACAACCTTGTAAATATCGCTGATGTGCACATTGCGATATTTACAAGGAGGCCCAGGCATTTTTGCAGACGTTAGTTTTTAGCGAAAACCGAAGTTTTCGCCAAAAACGATCGTCTGCAAAAATGCTGACTTACCTATACTTTATATTGGAGGTGGATTATGCTGATACGACCACAGGGTCATATCAGCAAGGTTATCGCCGTTTTCCATGGAACATCACTGGTTTTCCAGCGATGTTCCATGGAAAACAACGCTATCGCAGGAATAATTATCGCCATTGCGCTATGCGTTGTTGATAAAGCGCTAGCATGGCGATAATTATCTGCGATAGCCAGCCATGACAATTCTCACGCACAGAACGGCCAGCGATAATTATCGCTGGCCGTTGATAATATGCCCCTTAGTTTGGGCTCACCCTTCCATTTTTATTATGCATTGCTGTCACTCAGGAGAGGGCTGTCTGGTCCCTAAGAACGAAAAGAAAACTATCCTCCCTGTAGCTGGAAGAATTCCTCATTTCTTGACAGAGGGCTGGGAGAGGCTTCGCCTACCACACTTGTGTGAATCTCTTCACTTGGAAAGATTGCCCAAGGGCTGAAGGAGACAGCCTCTTGTGCCCTCAGAGGATAGAGGCGACCAGCCCCTGCTAGTGGAACCTGTGTGTCCCTAAAACGTCTTTCTTGAGGCCGGTTAGTGCAGAACATCTTCGGGACAGGTGAAGCTGCGGCTGCCACACTGAAACACAATAAGCCAGAAGTCACCGGATGTTTCTCATGCCTGCATTTCTGAAACATCTCCTTCGCGTTTGGAAGTGCGGAAACCGCAGTCTCACAGAGAGCGAGTTGATGCTGTTGCAAAGGAACCCTTGGAAAAGGTTGTCACTGGATATTGTGTTGTGGACAGGAAGTGCAGTTGTGGGGGGCCCTTCCTGGAACATGAAACCGTGGACCGGTGCTGCAGGAACTAGTCCTGAATATGTAGTCACCCTTATAGAGATACTTTAATCAAAACATGTATCTACAGGTTGCATTGGAGGTGTTGCTTCATTTCGGTGTCAAATATGAACACAGTTGCCCCTTAATGGAAGTTTGTGAGAAAATAAAAACAACACTTTTCTTGTTTCCTTTTCCAAAGAAGATTTCTACCACTACACATTCCAGTAATATTGTGCTACAATGTTTGGTGTCTATATTACATTTCTTTAATATCTTTAATTTTGTTGTAGACACTCTACTTTATTAGAAGCGTCTTGCATTTCTATCTTCAAAATCTATTCACACCATCCCACGAATGGACCAATGAGGGAGGATGCGGGTGACCACTGTGGTGCCCTAGCAGGCAGTCAACCATGTTTCTGTTTCTGTGCAGGCAAGCAGGAAAGTCCTCCCAACTTTTTCTGTTCCAGTTGCATTGTCCTGAGCAGGATGTTATTTAGTTTACTAACTGCCTAATTTGTAAACAAATAAGTGCCAGGGCGCCCTTCAGGAGGTCACTGCAGCTGGCACAAAACATTGCCCCTGCCTGTGGTAGTACCAGCACAAACACTAACCATCAAACTCCTATAAGTGTAACAATTCAGACTATTCCAGGCCCCCAAAGCTAAAAAACATGACTTGGGTGGCAGGTAATAGCCTTAAACAACTGCTAATCTGCTCATTTCAAAATTAGATCAACAGTGCCACCATGTGGCAGACCGTCATAAGTGCCGGTATTGACAATTTAGTGCCAGTGCCGAGCATCGGAAACCACCGGCTCAAATTAAGCACTGTGGGCCTCATTTTCGAGGCTCCTAGTGGCACTTTTGCGCCGCCGGAGCATTACCTTTTTTACGGTCCCGTGGCGCAATGTGCCACAGCAAATGTGCAAGGCCATGTAAAGCCACTTTGCGTGCCTTTTCATTGCCTTGTAGATATGTGCCCGTGAAAGGGGCATTCCATGGGTGTTGCTGTGGGTGTTCCCACACAACATTCATGGAATCTGGAGCAGATATATGAGGAATCGTAAACCTGGGAATGTTTCAGAGTCTAACGCCATCACATGGGTGGCGTTAGGGCAGCGTAATGAGGGGAAATATCCTTATTTCTCCTAATTGTTTCCCCTTTCTTTTCTGCAACACACATGGAAAGAGGAAACACTTCTCATGATTGCTTTTTGTGCAGGCAGGTGTCCCTTCTTGCACAAAAACAATCATCTCTACATCATGGCGCAAGGGTGCCTGCATTGGTGCATGGCAGCCCATTGTGCGCAAGCTCAGGGTAAAAGGACAGGAATGTGACATATCTCATGGATATGGTGTATTCCTGCCATTTTCTTTTGATGCAGGGCAGTGCAGATTTGTAGGTGTGCACATCCATTTAAGAGTGCACTTGCAAAATGACGTGAGAGCTTTGTCATAGCACTTTTTAAAAATTATTTTTAGTAATGCCATGCAACATGGCTAAAATTCATTGCCAAAGCCTAAAGGTCTCACAGGCTAGACCTATAGGCTTTGCCATTACTTGCTACACACTGCAGCACACATGATAGCCGATTGTAAATTTTGGACTTTTTAGCGGTCGAGAATGTTTGAATCCTATAACTTGTCACTGTCCTGGGTGCGGCCGTTCTCCTGCTGAGCGTGTGTCATCAATGTTTGCTTATAGTTTTGAAGGTAATTCTTGTGGTGGAATTCATAACTTTGCAGACAGTTATGGCCATATTTATCATCATATCATGCAGCGCAGCAAGTAACCTTGTCGAGCTGCGCTGCGTGATATGGAAAGGGCAGGAATGTGCCGTATTTAACATTGTACAACACACTCCTGCCTTTGCAAAGCATTGGTGTACACTGTGCTGCCTAGTGCTAATGTAGACACTCTTGCACCATGGTGTAAGGGTGCCTGCACTGTAACCAGGATTGTTTTTGTACATGAAAAACAATCCTGTACAAAACCAATCCTGAGGCATTTTCCTCCTATGTGTGCTGCATAACGCAGCACACATAGAAAGAGGAAAGAATGAAGAGAAATAAACATATTTCTCCTTTTTACGCCTCACCTGGGGTGGCGTAGAAGTTTTGGTGCATTCCCAGGTCTACTACTAATGGTAAATCTGGGAATGCGCCAAAATCCATTGGTGGGTGCATGGGAACACCCATGCAATGCCCATGGAACGCCTCCCTGGGGCAGAGTAACGCAACCCAGAAATTTGGGCTGAGTTGCGTTACTCTAGATTTATCAAGCCACTCAGGGCCATGCAAGGGGGCCTTGCACGGCATGATAAATTGCACCTCATGGGTTACGCCGCTTTTGCACCCTGTTGTGTGGTGCAAAAGCGACGCAACCCTTGATAAATATGGCCCATTAGAGTAGACCCTCTCAAATGGAAATATCAATCAGTCCTCATCCCTCACTCCTCATTTAGTATTCCTCATTCCTTGCTTGTCACTCTTCATCCACCGTTCCTTAGCACTCACATCTCATCTCTTATTCTTTATTGCTCCCACGTCAATCCTCACTTCTCAGTACTCACTGATCACCCCTCCTCAGTACTCACTCTTCACCCCTCCTCTCTTACACCTCACTGAGTCCACATACCTGCAATTTTGTTCTTTTCCCCTCATTCCTTCCTTGTAACTCTTCATTCCTCGTTCCTTAACTCTCACATCCCAACTCTGGCTTCTTATCACTCCCTCCTCAATCCTCACTTCTCAGTACTCACAGATCATAGCTCACCCTTCACCCCTCGTTCCTTATCCCTCACATCGCATCTCTGACTCTATCCCACCCTCCGTAATCCTCACCTCTCAGTACTCAATGATCATAGCTCACTCTTCACCCCTCATTCCTTAGCCCTCATGTACCATCTCTGACTTCTTATCACTCCCTCCTCAATCCTCACTTCCCAGTACTAACTGATCATAGCTCACTCTTCACCCATCCTATCTTACACCTCACCCAGTCCACATCCCCTCACTTTATTCTTCTCTTCTCATTCCTCACTTGTCACTCTTTATCCCTCATTGAATGAATGAATGTATGTATGAATGAATGAATGAATGAAGGGATTAGTAAAGCGCCGGAATCGTCCCAAAAGGGGTAAAGGAGCAGAAATGCCTGGCTAGTGGGATCAGTTACTGAAGAGTTCTGTTTTCAGGAGTTTCCGGAAGTGAAGAAGATCCGAGCACTTACGTAGATGTACAGGTAGAGAGTTCAAATGCTGTGGGGCTAGGTAAGAAAAGGCTTCGCCCCCAGCACGGAGTTTCCTGTACCAGGGTGTGGAAATATGGATTTTCATGATCAGTTATGTCCCCTATCTTGGACCCCAACGGTTCTATGTGCATGTTACCAGTACATGTATGTTCCCTCCCGTTCCAGTTTCTAAGACGCAAACACATGTGCGTCCACCGTCAACATGTCCTCTGTCAGATCCGCCATGAATGGGCTGGATATTCGATTCCTAAGTATGAAAGGCCACCGACTTTATATGGCTCAGTTACTCCATTTTGCAGTTCGGGCGAGTAGGCCCTGATTCTGCCATCAAGCCTTTCCTTTTCCCTCTGCCTTTGACAGCTTCAGCTTGAGCTCGCATCCGTGTCCATGAACTTTGTCCTACTCCCTGTGCGGCTAACGGTGCCTGCCTCGGCCGGTTTCGCCTGCCTGCCAAGAAACCGTATTTCACCTTCGAATTATCTGCTTCACTCCTTAGCCGATGCATTCCTGTCTAGTAGTTTAAGTAAACATTCTTCCAGCTACCGAGCAAAAGGCCCGGCTTCTCTGTCTTAATGCAAGTAATTCATAGCCCTGTTACCATGGAATATTCCTACCCCCTCGCATTTAGTGTAGACACTTAGACACTTGTACACGCACGCACAGTCAGTATAGAATAGATTCTGTACGAGAGTCCTTCTCTTGTGGATAACATAGTTCTTTAAACATAGGATGTTAGATATGATTTGGGATTAGGTTGACTTGACCCTCCAGACTTTTCGTCTCCACATGTAGAGCTAAATGTCAAGTCCCCTTCACCCCCTGGTTGCACGTCAATCACACGTCATGCTGCTGCGCGCGCATCTATGCCAAGTATTATCTTATAGATCCACCTATATATGACATCATAACCAATTATGTTCCTTTTTACTCCTTATTACGCCCATTTTCGGTTACGCATATGAATTGTCACTTTTCTTATCAATTGTTACGCCTTCTGCATTTGTTTCATTGTAATGTACATTCTATAAAAACGGTTGACTGTCAATAAAATATTGTACTTCACTTCCTGAACCCCCGTGGTGACGGAACATGAAGGCCGCGACTCGAGTCGGCCATTTTGAATAAAGCCCATTCAGAAACCTCTTATACCACGGATTCTGCCTCTTATTTCACTGAGCTGTTTTATTTAGATCCCGTATTAAATTCAGTCCCGGTAATAAAATATTTACCACATGATTGGCGCCCGAACAGGGACACTTTCTCATCTCACGCGCCGGTGGTGCGTTGCAGGCCCGGTCTCCTGCCACAGCTGGACGGACCATAATGCGTACCAGCAGGATTTCCTGTAGCTCCCTCCGGTCAAGCGGGGGCGACTGAGGCTGCGATCAACCCAGACGAGGCGGTGAGAAGTGCGAAGTATCCCGACCAGAGCCTAGCAGAGAGAGAGCAAGATCCGAGGTATACAGAGGCCCACCAGATTTCGAAGTCCCGACGTCCAGAGTTCGATGTCCGCAGTGTCGAGTCCAGTCCAGTCCCATTTCGAGGCCTTCCGTTCCGAGCTACCCGGTGAGTACCATTGCTGGGGAGGCGTTCTGACGTGCACTTAGGTTGTGCCGGTCAAGACGGATTTGGGTACACAAATCCGGTCTGCACTGTTTTAGCAGTGTATCTGTACTGTTTAGCAGTATATCAAGTATTCCGAAGTATCTAGTTATTGTCAAGAATTCTGCTTGGTGATTAGTTATGCAGACGATCATCATTGTTGGTCATTTTAAAGGTTAAAAAAAAAAAATGTTTAATGTTTAAAGTGTTAAACGTCTTGCATATTGTGGTATGAATGATTGTTCATTGTTGTATTTTTGTACTAAGTGTGTTCAAGTTCAAGTATCAGATCAGTTGTCAATATGCCGCTCTTTTCGAAGTTAAGACAGATCACTACTAGAAAAGGGGTGCTTGAAGAAGCAGTTCCTATTCCTCCTAGGGACACTCCAGGACACTTCATGTATCACAAACATGGCTTAGATGCCATATTATTTCTTGATTTATGGGTGGACTACACCAAAGAATTACCGGAAAGTCAGAGATGGCCCGTAGCTGGGACCTGGGATGCAGAATGCATTATGAAAGTAGAAGAAGAGTTGTGGAAAAGGAAAGCTAGACAGTCACAGAAAGACGCTGTTGAGTTATGGCGTAAAGAATCGCATAGACGTACCGAGAAAGCGCTAAGACAGGAAGAGAGAAGCAAAGAAAGTGCAAATAAAGTCCGAGAAAGTTTATTGATTGAAGAGGGTACACGAGTAAAAGCAGAGCAAGCCGATCGGCAAAGAAATGCCCTTATGAGAGGTATGTATCCCCTTCTGGCCGAAGGATTACCTAAGGCTACTACGGAGATACCAAAAGACTTGCCACCCCCATTGTTTCCAATAAAAGTACATCCTAAAGGACATCCCAGAACCGCAGAAGATGTTTTTCTTTCCTCGTATTTAGATGACGCAGCTCCCGAGTATGCTAACCCCGCACCACATAGACCGTCTGCTGGGGGGGCTCAACGTCAAGATCAGGTATCTGTCTCTGTGCAACAACAAACTCCGACACAAACTTCGGCAAGCACATCTGTTTCCGCATCTGTCTCCGCAGCCGATTCTACAGTTGTGTCCACACCTGTAGTTGCTGTAGCACGTTCAACGAATCCTTTCGCGCCCAGTACCCCAGATGGGGCTACCGGAGGTGCTACTAGCATTTATTCTACGCCACCCCGAATAAGTAAACTTACTTTTCAAGAACCAGTACATACACGTACGCCCAAACTTATAAATACTCGCATGCTTAAGGACCTTTTAGTAGATTGTAGATATGACCCGGTGCCCGGCAAAGAGGATGAAATGGTCATGGCATCATTACGTATCAGAAGAGCTGCAGGGTTTTTAGGGAAGCTACCAGGAATGGCTACGCACCTGGATAACATATATCATTTCGTCCAAACAGGGAGAGATCCTGAATGCATTAACAGAGCTATGGAATATCAGAAAGTGGAGATACAGGGGGAATTGCTACGTTTTCTCGTAAATTGTGTGATCAGAAATCAAGACCGACCGGGGGTGGACCCGGAAATAATGCAAACTCTTACGAGATGGAGTCAGAATATATCAGACGGAAGACATGATAAACAAGGAAGTATAGTAGCCATGTGTCGAAAAATAAGGAAAGAAATAGAACGTATACATGAAGAGAGATTAGAGACAGACGAGTTTGAACAAAACGAGGTGCCCGAATCAGGGGATCCCGTAAGACAGTCAGATACCATAGCCTATGTAGGTAGAGGAAGGTCCTGCAATAATACTAGATGTTTTACTGATCCGATTCATTCGATATGTCCAGATAATAACAGAACTTATCCGACACCTATCATAAATCTGAAGTCTCCCGAACATTCGTTTCAAGCTGCTGACAAAATACTCCGAGAACGAAGGGGTTACCACCTCCTCGATTCTATGGATGAGCAAGAATTAGCTAGGTCCGCCGTTCATTGGATTGATAGTCCCGGAAAATATGGTGATGACACAGTAGCACACACGTTTTTGAACCTCAGTCCAGATGAACAGCGTTTAGCTGGAATTTACATGATTCAGCAACTTCTTATATTATATAAGAACCAACATTCCGACCCTGGTCCTTTACCTGACATATTAACTGAATTACTCACGAATAGATGGAAAGGTTCAGGTAATAAGTTAATCAAAGAAATACTCGTATCCAGAAAGCAGTACATTCTTTTTGTAAGCCCAGATCCTTTCTCGCTGCCTCACAAGGAAAGAACGCCGTATTACATGGATAGACAGAATCCTTTACGAGAAGTGCACCCAATAAAAGGCGAGGATAATCAGTTTCACCGTGTATTTGTATATACACCCATATCTAAAATGGAATTGTTGGAAATGAAAAAGGTGGTACCCAGTCACGACAAGGACCCAGCGGGTTTCCACCGAGAAATTAAAGACATGTTACTAATGGGAGAGTATACCTATCCTGACATTATGACGATATTAAAGGTGCTAATGCCTGCTGGCATTTATGAAAAACTTAAGGAAAAAGAGTGGGAAGTGGGGGACCAAAAGATAGACTGGACAGCATTAGAAACCGAAGAAAGAGGTCGAACTGCAGGTTCAGGGCTTGGGGATAAAGTTAAAGCACTACCAGGTTTGCTAGTACAGGTACTGCCACGTTTATTAGCTACGAAAAAGGAAGATTGGGGTGCAATCTCAGCCTGTAAACAGAAACAAGATGAAGACACTAGCGATTTCTATGCCCGATTTGAAAAATGCTTTGGTATAAATAGTGGGATAAAAGCAAATAGTGAGTCATATCCACATTTATTCGTGACAAAATTAGTGGAAAATTCCTTGCCTCAAGTGAAGAATAGAGTATTGAAATTCGAGAGTACATGGCAGGGTAACACTCCGTCACAAATGTTGCAAATGTTACAGTATCATCACAATAGAATTAGAGATGAACAAGAACACGAACAAAGACGTATGAAGGACACTAAAATGAAAATGCTAGTTTCCCAGACAGTACCAGCGGATGGTCACAAAAAGGGTGTGACACATTCCGGAGATTCAGCAGTTCCTATAAAAGGAACATGCAATTACTGCAAACAACTAGGTCATTATGTACACGATTGTCCAGTCCTGAAGCGTAATATAGCTGTAGGTATTGCAAAAGAAAGACCACGGCCACTCAGACAAGATCAGAATGAACAAGGAGCTCCGCAGCATGCACAGGCCATGCCAGCCGCACAACAGCCAATACAGTTTGTGCCAGCTGCACCACCGTTGCCTGTTGCTGCCACACAAACAACAACCCGACAAATGTATCAGACCGCACAGTATGAATATCCTGAGTATCAGCGTTACGCATGAAAAAGCCTAGAGAGGGAAGTTGACTTACCCCTTATTGAAATCCCAGTAGATCAAGAAGGACCTTATGTGCACAGTGAATTATTAGGTCAAGACAGAAAATTCTTACTTGATACAGGGGCAAGTCGAACAACAATAAAACGTAGTGAAGTTCCAGGGGCACCCCTCTCAGGCTCTCAAAATGTTTCCCTTGGTTTTTCAGGAAAACCTATTGTTAATGAAGTATCACAGCCACTTCCACTTACGATTGGTCCCTTGACACGAACTACAGATTTATTGCTACCAAATCATGCCCAGAAAACTTGTTAGGTATAAAGACATTGAAAGCCCTAGGGGCTATTATATGTTGTTCTCCGGAAGGAGTAAGATTGTTTTTACGAGATTTCAAAGGTCACTATGTATCCAGAGACATGGATCACCGATTACAGACTTTACCCGCACATTTATGGGCACAAGGCCCTACTGATGTTGGTTGCATGAACATTACACCATATCGAGTCACACTGAAGGCAGGAGTGGTATTACCACGAATGCGACAATACAAGTTACCACCAGATGCTGTAGTGGCTTTACTAAAAATAATTGATGAGCTCATTGCCCAAGGAGTGGTTGTGGAAACCGACTCCAATGTATGTAATTCCCCGATAATTCCGATTCTTAAACGAACTGATCCGAAGGCCCCGCCAGTATATCGACTGGTTATTGATCTGCGCGAACTAAACAAATGCATTGTGCCACAGTTTCCTGTGGTCCCCGATATCTCATCATTACTGACAGCCATTGATTCACAAGCTACATTCTTTACAGTAATTGATCTCAAGAATGCCTTTTTCAGCGTCCCAATAGATCCGGAGAGCCAATATCTGTTCGGATTTAGTTTAAATGGACGAAGCTTTAAATTCACCCGCGCTCCTCAAGGATTCACAGAAAGCCCCAGCATCTATAGCCAAGCACTGAAACGAGAACTTGACAGTATCCACATGCCAGTTAACACTGCCCTGCTTCAATATGTCGATGATCTGCTGATCACCGCCCGAAGCGAACCTGAATGTGAAAAAGCATCACTGGCGGTTTTACAATTTCTAGCCGAAAAGGGGCACAAGGTATCCCCTTCTAAGCTGCAATTCTGTGTACAGCGAGTTGTTTATCTTGGACACTCGCTGTCCAAGGAGGGAAGGCAGCTCACACCCGACCGCATTCAGTTAATTGCTAACATGCCAATACCCCAGACACAAAAGGAGGTGCGGGCTTTTATAGGCCTCACTTCATACTGCAGGCAGTGGATCCCTCAATATGCATTTCTAGCAAAACCACTCATTCAGTTGACAACACAGGAGGCGGCCACATCGGCTGTCCTCCCTTGGATTCAGGAACATACACTAGCTTTTGAAAGCTTGAAGAAAGCTCTATGTCAAGCACCTGTTTTAGCGACACCATGTTACTATAAACATTTTACACTCTTTGTTACAGAACGTGAAGGTACTGCTTTGTCAGTGCTCACTCAGGAACAAGCAGGATCACGCAAGCCATGTGCTTATTTCTCTAGTACATTAGATCCCGTAGCTCAGGCTTTGCCTGCATGCCTGAAATCAGTGGCAGCAACAGCTTTAGCAATAAGACAAAGCGATGCCATAGTGTTAGGACATCCGTTGACAGTACAAGTACCACACGCAGTAGAGGTTCTTGTGAACCGAACGCAAACACAACACTTGACCATAGCAAGACTTACAGGGTATGAACTGACATTGTTTCAGCCACATATAGAAATCCGACGTTGTAATACATTGAATCCTGCCACACTTTTACCTGTAATAGGAACAGACCCACTAGCTCATGATTGTGTTGAAGTTATTACAATAACAACGAAACCCAGACAAGACTTGACAGACGTTCCATTGTTAGATCCAGACCTGACGTTGTATGTAGATGGATCATGTATGAGGACAGGTACAGGAGATTTAGTGGCCGCGTATGCAGTCACGACAGATACTGAAGTCATCGAAACAAACTGTATAGATACTTTGTCAGCTCAAGCAGCAGAACTTATTGCTTTGACACAAGCCTGTATTCAAGCCACAAGTAAGAAAGTTAACATATACACTGATTCACGTTATGCATTCGGAGTTGTACATGACTTCGGGGTGCTTTGGCGAGAGAGAGGTTATTTAACTTCTCATGGCACCCACATTCAGCACGGGTCCCTCATTCATGCTCTGTTAGACGCAATTCATCTGCCCACTGCTATATCGATTATGAAATGCAAAGCACATACGAAAGTCACTGATATCATTTCTCAAGGCAATGATTTAGCTGACAGAACAGCTAAACAGACTGCTCAGACTCGCACATCCGACATGACAAAGCCAATAGTCCCGACACCAACACATTGTATGACGATTAAGGATCCCGCACTTGACATAATTGACATACAGACACATGCTACCGCAGACGAAATAAAGAAATGGACGGAATTAGGAGGGATCCAAACGGACCAGGGATGGATGACGAAGGAGAAATCTGTATGGTTCCTTCCTGATTCTATGGTCCAGGCTATCATAACTACAATTCATAGTCCGGCACACTTAGGGGAGAAAGCTATGCTAGACAGCATTCAACACATTTGGTTCAACAAACATTTACGAGCAGCAGCTAAGCAAAAAGTCCGTACCTGTATGATATGTTGTCAGTTTAACCCAGGAAAAAGCATCCCCGTAGAGCAGGGTGGATTTCAGCCTCCTGATCACCCTTTTGAAGTCCTCCAGATGGATTATATCCAGATGGAACGATGTCGAGGATTCAAATATGTTCTCGTAGTTGTCTGTGCTCTTTCCCGTTGGACCGAAGCCTACCCAGTATCAGATTACACTGCCCCGACTACTGCCAAACAGCTAGTTCGAGAATTCTTCCCACGGTACGGGTTACCACGTGTTGTCTATTCAGATAACGGCCAGCCCTTCTCATCCGAACTGATGAAACATGTTTCACTCTTGCTAGGATATCAGTGGAAGTTTCATTGTGTCCGACACCCCGAGGCAGCAGGTCTCGTGGAACGACATAATCAAACTCTGAAAATCGGATTGTCCAAAATATGTAGGGAAAAAGGGGTTGATTGGGTAGTAGCCTTACCAGTTGCACTCTTTTACATGAGAATGGTGGCACACTCTCGAACAGGGCTATCCCCTTATGAGGTGATCTTTGGAAGACCACCTAATATGTGGGGGACGCCTATACCACGTAAAATAACTGATGTTGACTGTAATATGTTGACAGATTACCTGGCTTCCTTGATGTCTGCACTACAATCTTGTCGTTCACAGGTAGCTGCAGCCTTTCCCGACAATACTGAGGTGAAACCCCATGATGTAGTTCCGGGGGACCTTGTGCTTGTGAGAAATTTCGACCGAAAGACTCAGCTGGAGCCCAGGTGGAAGACACCCAAGTTGGTCTTGCTGACCACAAGAACAGCCGTGAAGATCGAGGGCAGGAAAGGATGGGTGCATTCAAGTCATATCAAGAAATTTCATGGACTTCCTTCAGATGTAAACAGCCCACCTCGTGTGTCCTCACCTATTGACTCAAAACTACCTCTGGCTGAGGCTACCAGTAAAGAACTCTATAAATTAAAACTTAGGCCCAAACCGTCGGACGATTTGACTGTTTAAGTCCTCTCCAAGGTGAAGCGGTTGAATCTGTCTCCGACATGTATCCCTTAGACCTGAATCATGGAAAATCGCGAAAAATGTTGAAACGACATGCGTATTGTAAATGACTGCGTAGCCACTGTATAGTGACGTTATTAATTTTGTTTTTCTTGAGTTTTATAATAATCACTGCAAGTATATTGTTGCATATATATTATCCTATTTCTAAACATGTTTTTAATATAACTGATGAACATTCTTTTAGTGACCTACCCCCGCATGAATTGTCCTATAGACTTGCGCTGCGCAATAACACTTTCATTAGTATGTTGCATCATTCCCATCAGACTAGTAATGCCACTAATTGTTGGGTGTGTGGCCGACTCCCTCCCTATCAGAATTTTAAGGGAGTTTTGCCTTTCTTTCCACATCCATTTACACATAATGGCTCCTGTGGAGCATGGTTTAGTTTAATAAATTCCATAGACTCAGACACAGCAGTTTACCAAGATCATTGGGTATGGGGAAACCTGAACCTAGTTTTACTCAAGGTCTGCTACCCTGACAAGGAGGGTCGCCCCAAAAGAACAGGAACTGATCTAGAAAATGAAGTATATGGATTAGGTAATTTTACACCTAATCTCATGATTCTGAATGTCGAATCCGAAGTTGAACTAATTTTGCCCACCATGTCAGTATTCCCAGTAAAGGGTGAATTATGTGTAAGAAAAAGTGGTTCCATACATATGGGCCATAGTAAATGCACTACTATAGTAGAATTCAGTGATTAAGGCAAATCTTCATTTAGAGCTTCTCGCCATTCCTACTTTGTATGTGGTCAGACTGCATATATGCGTTTACCTCTAGATTGGGATGGTACCTGCTACATTGCATTCCTTTTGCCACCTGTTTTCCTAGCTCCTCCTGATTATTACAGAAATATTCATTTAGTACACAATAGAGAGCGGAGAAATCTCCCAATTGTCGATTACACTGAGACGGCATGGGACAAGTATGTAGATTTCAATAAAGGCATCTTTCCCTATATAGGTACAATTTCAAATAGTAAGCTGATACGTAGATTAACTAAGACTCTTGAAGCTGTAGTGAATGAAACTATTGCCGCCCTAGGCAACTTGACAGAGGAGCAATCTGCGATGAGGATTGTTGTTCTTCAAAATCGTCTTGTCCTTGACGTCATCCTGGCCGATAGGGGCGGAGCTTGTAGGGTCATCGGATCAAGCTGCTGCGTATTCATACCAGAAAATTCGCCATCTGTATATAAAGCTATAACCCGCCTTCATAAGATTGTGAGCCAGATACACGAGAGTCCAGGCACTTGGACTTGGTCCGGGTGGTTTTGGAGTGTGATATCAGCCTGGGGATGGAGAGTTCTATCCTTCCTAGGTATTGGCCTTCTTATACTATTCAGTTGCTGCTTATGCCTGCAATGTGGACCAGCGATTTGTGGCCTGTGTGCCACATCGTGTATTCCACATCAAGGTTTTCACTCAAGATCCCGGAAGAAGAAAGAAGAAGAAATGATGCTCCATGAACTAATCGATGGATTAATGAAGATTGATGTCTCTTGATGGGCAAGTAGGGGACAAGGAGGGAATGTGGAAATATGGATTTTCATGATCAGTTATGTCCCCTATCTTGGACCCCAACGGTTCTATGTGCATGTTACCAGTACATGTATGTTCCCTCCCGTTCCAGTTTCTAAGACGCAAACACATGTGCGTCCACCGTCAACATGTCCTCTGTCAGATCCGCCATGAATGGGCTGGATATTCGATTCCTAAGTATGAAAGGCCACCGACTTTATATGGCTCAGTTACTCCATTTTGCAGTTCGGGCGAGTAGGCCCTGATTCTGCCATCAAGCCTTTCCTTTTCCCTCTGCCTTGGACAGCTTCAGCTTGAGCTCGCATCCGTGTCCATGAACTTTGTCCTACTCCCTGTGCGGCTAACGGTGCCTGCCTCGGCCGGTTTCGCCTGCCTGCCAAGAAACCGTATTTCACCTTCGAATTATCTGCTTCACTCCTTAGCCGATGCATTCCTGTCTAGTAGTTTAAGTAAACATTCTTCCAGCTACCGAGCAAAAGGCCCGGCTTCTCTGTCTTAATGCAAGTAATTCATAGCCCTGTTACCATGGAATATTCCTACCCCCTCGCATTTAGTGTAGACACTTAGACACTTGTACACGCACGCACAGTCAGTATAGAATAGATTCTGTACGAGAGTCCTTCTCTTGTGGATAACATAGTTCTTTAAACATAGGATGTTAGATATGATTTGGGATTAGGTTGACTTGACCCTCCAGACTTTTCGTCTCCACATGTAGAGCTAAATGTCAAGTCCCCTTCACCCCCTGGTTGCACGTCAATCACACGTCATGCTGCTGCGCGCGCATCTATGCCAAGTATTATCTTATAGATCCACCTATATATGACATCATAACCAATTATGTTCCTTTTTACTCCTTATTACGCCCATTTTCGGTTACGCATATGAATTGTCACTTTTCTTATCAATTGTTACGCCTTCTGCATTTGTTTCATTGTAATGTACATTCTATAAAAACGGTTGACTGTCAATAAAATATTGTACTTCACTTCCTGAACCCCCGTGGTGACGGAACATGAAGGCCGCGACTCGAGTCGGCCATTTTGAATAAAGCCCATTCAGAAACCTCTTATACCACGGATTCTGCCTCTTATTTCACTGAGCTGTTTTATTTAGATCCCGTATTAAATTCAGTCCCGGTAATAAAATATTTACCACAAGGGGATAGCAAGAAGAGCTTTCTCCCCTGAACGAAGAGATATGCCAGGTTGATAGGGAATAGGTTTTTCCGCAAGGTAGCTTGGACCTCTGCCATTAAGTGCTTTATGGACAAAACAGCAGATTTCAAACTTAATTCTTTGGAGGATGGGTAGCCAATGAAGACATTCCAACAAATGGAGGGAGGCTGTTCTAGGGGGCATATTAAGGGCCAGGCGAGCTACCGTGTTCTGAACTACTTGCAGTCTATTTAGCAAGGCTTCGTTTGCTGCCGCTAGAAGGGCATTAAAATAATCAAGGCTACTAATTATCAAAAGCTTGAATAAGGGTCCCACGTAATGATAGAGGGAGGAGATGGAACACTCTCCGTAAAAGACTCAGCGTATAAAAACAAGAGCCTGAGATGGCCGCTACTTGATCTCTCATAGTTAGAGAGTGATCCAAACGGACGCCCATGTTTTTTGCCATCATTTTAGGGGTAGGGGCTAAGCCCAACTCTAGCGGCCACCAATCTGAGGACCACAAAGTTTGGGAGTTGCTGAATAATAAGATTCTGTTCTATTGGCATTACTCTGGAGGAAGGTTTCTGTCATCCAGCCAGAAATTGCTCACATACCATCAGCAAAGAGAGTTTTATTTGAGGCTGAATTAATAACAAATGAAAAAAAAGGTTGGGTATCATCCTCATAAGAAAAGGGAGTAAACCCATGGTCTCTAATGATTTTTGCAAGAGGGGCCACATACACATTGAACTGGGTAGGGCTAAGACAAGAGCCCTGTGGTACCTCCTTCATGAGAGGCCTGATGCGAGAGCAGAAAGGACCCAAGTTAACTGTTTGGGTACGCTGATCAAAGAAACTTGAAAACAATTGTAGAGCAAGTCTCTGAATTCCAATCTCATTTAGTCTTTTAGCCCTCACATCCCATCTCTGACTTCTTATCACTCCCTCCTCAAGCCTCACTTCGCAGTGCTCACAGATCATAGCTCACTCGTCACCCCTCATTCTTAGCCCTCACATCCGATTTCTCTTACTCCTTCACTCTCTCCTCAATTCTCACTTCTCAGTACTCACAGATCATAGCTCACCCTTCACCCCTCATTCCTTATCCCTCACATCCCATCTCTGACTTTATCGCAACCTCCTCAATCCTCACTTCTCAGTACTCACTGATTGTAGCTCACTCTTCACCCCTCGTTCCTTAGCCCTCATGTCCTATATCTGACTTCTTATCATTCCCTCCTCAATCCTCACTTCTCAGTACTCACAGATCGTAGCTTACTCTTCACACATCGTTCCTTAACCCTCACATCCCATCTCTGACTCCTTATCGCTCCCCCCTCAATCCTCACTTCTCAGTACTCACAGATAATAGTTCACTCTCACTTATACTAGCTCACTCTTCACCCCTCGTTCCTTAGCCCTCATGTACTATCTCTGACTTCTTATCACTCCCGCCTCAATCCTCACTTCTCACTGCTCACAGATCATAGCTCACTCTCAGTGATCATAGCTCACCCTTCACCCTTCACCCCTCATTCCTTATCCCTCACATCCCATCTCTGACTCTATTGCTCCCTCCTCAATCCTCACTTCTCAGTACTCACTGATCATCAATCAATCAATCAATCAATATACTTATAAAGCGCACTACTCACCCGTTAGGGTCTCAAGGTGCTGTGGAGAGGGGATGCTACTAGTCGAAAAGCCATGTTTTGAGGCTTTTCCTGAAAGTTAGGAGGTCGTGGGTCTGACCGTAGCTGGAGTGGTAGAGAGTTCCAGGTTTTGGTGGCGAGGTGTGAGAAGGATCTTCCTCCGGCGGTGGTGCGGCGGATGCGGGGGATGGTGGCGAGAGCATGGTTGGCAGAGCGGAGATGGCGTGTGGGAGCGTGGAAGGAAAGTCTGTCATTGAGGTAGGCTGGACCGGTGTTGTAGAGAGCCTTGTGTGCGTGGGTCAGGAGCTTGAAGGTGATCCTTTTCGGTACGGGTAGCCAGTGTAGGTCTCTGAGGTGGGGGGAGATGTGGTTGCGGCATGGGACGTCAAGGATGAGGTGGGCGGATGCGTTCTGGATACGTTGTAGCTTGGTTTGTAGCTTGGCCGTTGTTCCTGCACATAGGGCGTTGCCGTAATCCAATCTGCTGCTGACCAGGGCGTGGGTGACGGTTTTTCTGGTCTCGACGGGGATCCATTTGAAGATCTTGCGGAGCATGCGGAGAATGTTATAGCAGGAGGAGGAGATTGCGTTGACCTGCTGAGTCATGCTGAGAGTGGAGTCCAAGATAAAGCCCAGGTTGCGAGCGTGGGTGAGGGTGCGGTGCCTAGGGAGTTGGGCCACCAGGAGTCGTTCCATGCTGAGGGGTTGGAGCCGAAGATGACGATCTCTGTTTTATCGGTGTTTAGCTTGAGGCGGCTTGATTCCATCCAGTTAGAGATGGCGTGTAGTCCGTT
The DNA here is from genome assembly GCF_964204655.1 of Triturus cristatus. NCBI lineage: Eukaryota > Metazoa > Chordata > Amphibia > Caudata > Salamandridae > Triturus > Triturus cristatus. The sequence goes on from NC_140588.1 coordinate 1,045,494,405, forward strand.
GTGTAGGTTGTTTTTGGCAGTAGTGGGGTCTTTCGTGAGGAAGAGGAGCAGCTGGGTTTCGTCTGCGTATGATACTATGTTGATGTGGTGTGTCCGAGCGATGTTGGCGAGAGGAGCCATGTAGACATTGAAGAGCGTTGGCCTGAGGGAGGATCCTTGAGGGATGCCACAGATGATCTTGGAGGCCTCAGACAGGAATGGCGGAAGGCGGACTCTCTGGGTTCTGCCGGTGAGAAATGATGAGATCCAGTTGAGAGCCTTGTCGTGGATTCCGGCGTTGTGGATTCGTGTGCGGAGGGTGTGATGGCATACCGTGTCGAATGCGGCAGAGATGTCCAGCAGGATGAGTGCTGTGGTTTCTCCTTTGTTGAGCATGATCCTTATGTCGTCTGTGGCTGCGATGAGTGCGGTCTCGGTGCTGTGATTTTTTCGGAATCCGGATTAGGAGGTGTCGAGCGCCTTGCTGTCTTCTAGGAAGCGGGAGAGCTGGGTGTTGACGACTTTTTCTATGACCTTGGCCGGGAAGGGGAGGAGGGAGATCGGCCGGTAGTTCTTCGGGTCGTCTGGGTCCGCCTTGGGCTTCTTAGGTAGTGCGTTCTTCATAGCTCACTCTTCACCCCTTGTTTCTTAGCCCTCACATGATTTCTTATCACTCCCTCCTCAATCCTCACTTCTCACTACTCACAGATATAGCTCACTCTCACTGATCATAGCTCACTCTTCACCCCTTGTTCCTTAGCCCTCACGTGCCATCTCTGACTTCTTATCACTCCCTCCTCAATCCTCACTTCTCACTACTCACAGATATAGCTCACTCTCACTGATCATAGCTCACTCTTCACCCCTTGTTCCTTAGCCCTCACGTTCCATCTCTGACTCCTTATCGCTCCCCCCTCAATCCTCACTTCTCAGTACTCACAGATAATAGTTCACTCTCACTAATACTAGCTCACTCTTCACCTCTTGTTCCTTAGCCCTCACGCTCCATCTCTGACTTCTTATCACTCCCCCCTCAATCCTCACTTCTCAGTACTCACAGACCATAGCTCACGCTCACTGATCATAGCTCACTCTTCACCCCTTGTTCCTTAGCCCTCACGTGCCATCTCTGACTTCTCATCACTCCCTCCTCAATCCTCACTTCTCACTACTCACAGATCATAGCTCACTCTCACTGATCATAGCTCGCTCTCACTGATCATAGCTCACTCTTCACCTCTCCTCTCTTACACCTCACCCAGCCCACATCCCCACCCTTTGTCCTTCACTCCTCTTCCTTCTGCAGCCCACCTCATCACTTGCTCTGTACCCCTCATCAGTTGCTCTGTACCCCTCACCACTTCCTCTGTACACCTCATCACTTGCTCTGTACCCCTCATCACTTGCTCTGTACCCCTCATCAGTTGCTCTGTACCCCTCATCTTGTGCTGTGGTCTTCACCACCAAATGGAGGATTTACCTATGTGTCACTCATTGCATCACACAGCACATGTTTACATACTAATTATGGTATAGTCCCTCACTGAGCCTTTAGGGATTAATAATAGTGGTTGTGTGCATATTGTTTTAATAATATAATGAGATTCATATCATTTTTTCTCAAAGAAACAATTTTCAAATTGTATGAAACTAGATCAAAATAATTTCCACCATGCGATAAAATAATGACTTTCACACTGTGCTTCTTCACAAGTTCCCAAATAGTGGTTGCCATGCCGCCCTGCTTAGTAAAATGTCAAGCCCAGAAAGGGGCTACTGGTGGACTTACCCATCAACCCATCTGCAGGTTGCTTTGGGTTGTCATGACAACACTGGCCCCTCCTTCTCACATCTCAGGTGATGGGTGAAAAGGACCAATCATAAACTACTAAAATGTGTGCTAGCCCTGTCCATTCCAGTAGAGACAAATTGAGGATGTCCCAATATCCCTGGGATCCTGGTCACTGAAGCAATGCTCTGAGACAGTGATGGCTGCAATATCTCTGTGACTGACCTATGGATTCTTTACCTCATTTTACTGCTCATATTTTAGTACTTTACCTGGTTTTGCCTTGTTGGTCGGTCTTCTAGTAAGTAACTCCTGTTTCAATGGCTTACTTAGCTCTTCAGAGGGCTGATCATTTTCCAGTGTCTTTGACAGAGTCCTGATGATGACCAGAAAACCTAACTGTATTAGTTTCATATGTTGGTTTGTCTACAGTTTTGACCTGTACCACCCGTTGTGGTGAGGCGTAGCGTTTTGACTCATTCCCACCTCCAGCGCGATGGGGCATATTATCAAGAAACGGCGTTAAAATTATCGCCGCTTTAGCAACAGAAAATTGCTGCGAAAGCGGCGATAATGGGCTTGATAATATGCCGTTGAGAATTCCAATAGAAGCCCATGTTCTGGTGTCAACATAGGCTTCTACTGGAATTCTCACCGGCATATTATCAAGCCCCTTACCGCCGCTTTAGCAGCAGTTTTCTGCCGCCAAAGCGGCGATAATTTTAACGTCGTGCTTGATAATATGCCCCATAGTTTGTAAAACAATAGGGGCCTCATTTATGAAAAGTGGGGCATTGCTGGGCAAAACAGCGAGGCAACACTTTTCATAGCGCCACCCGTGCTCCACCATGGATGGGCCGTATTTACACTAAGGAGCTCCATGGCGCAAGGACTTAACAGATACGTCAGGAATCCTGACATATCTGGTGGCGCAATAATAATGCAGTGCTGGAGTGTGTGAGATAACGGATGCAACTCCAACAATGTGTCATTAACATGGGCGAGTCCCATGTGAAAAGCCCTGCGTCACAATCCTTACACCAGATTGTGATGCAGTCAAGTCGTGGAAGTGGTGCAGTGAAATCGCTTCAATTTCACTGCACCACTTCTATGAGGTTTTCTTGCGTCGGAACGCCCACCCCGCATACATTATACTTGACACAGGTATAGAGTAGCGCAGGGCTTTACAAAGTGACACATCTGCCTAGATGCGTCACTTTGTAAATAGGGCGCAGAGTGGCGCAATAATTATGCAGCCTCAGTGTCACTGAAAAGTGACGCAACAGCGATGCAAGGCCTTCATAAATAAGGCCCTAGGTGTCTGGGCCCAAACTTTAGCTCAGAAGCGCACAGCCAGGGATATTAAATGCCAGGTTTGCCACATACCAAGGCTGCATAGGCTTCACTCCACATCATGCCTGCCTTATTGAACAACAGGCACTTCCTGCCCATTTATCTCTCTTTTGCAAGTTTTTTCATCCCTACTTCCTTTCTTTGCCACTGTTTTTCTGTCTTACTCTTCCTCTTTCTTTTCCTCTTCTGTGTTTTTCTCTCTCTTGCTCTGGGTTAAGGTCTGATGGGAAAAAACAAGTGTCGGTCCCCCAAAATAAGTGCCTGTGGGCCCCACAAGCAACCACAGCCTCAAATTAAGCACTGCTCACCTTCAACTTTGCTTACATTTCTCAATGTCACTGTTCCATATTTCCCTTGTGCTCAATCTTTTCACTTTGTTTATGCAAGATTAAGTCGCTTGATCACTATGCCATCAAACTTCGCGATATTTAGTACTCTTCTATATACTCTTTAATAGTCAGGCCACTGACTCATTGTCAGTAAAGTTGCTCTCCCTCCCTTGCAGCTCCACCATTAGGTGAGGTGAGACCTTCCCCCAACCCCCTGCACTCTTGAGTGTTGGTGTTCGAGGCGCTCCTCCACACGCAGGTTTCACCTGTGCTTCATCCCTGGTGGTCCAGTGGACCTATGTCTCCATTCTCTTGCTCCGCTTTTTCTCTCCTTTTTCACTCGTTTTTTCCCTCACTTCTATCTCCCCCCTTCACTCTCCTTCTGGGTCTTTCCTCCATTTTCTGTCATTTTCCCCTCATTTCAAGCTCCCCCCTTCACTCTCCTTCTGTGTCTTTGCTCGGTTTTTCACTTGTTTTTAACCCTCATTTCAATCTCCCCCTTTCACTCTCCTGTGTCCTCTGTGTCTTTCCTCCACTCTTTCTTGCACTTTTTCTGTCGTTTTCCCCTCATTTCAAGCTCCCCCCTTCACTCTCCTTCTGTGTCTTTCCTCCATTTTTCACTCATTTTTTACCCTCATCTCAATCTCACCCTTTCACTCTCCTGTGTCCTCTGTGTCTTTCCTCCACTCTTTCTTGCACTTTTGCTGCCTTATTTGGACTTTTCTCTCTCTTTTTGCCTTTTTCCTTTTGCCTTCTTCAGCCCGTTTTTCCCCTTCCGCTGCTGCCCCGTGGCACCTCCCCCCCAGCATGGCCAGTGCGACCGGCCCAATCCTGCTCCCCTCCCCGCTCCCGCCTCCCAGCTGCCCAGTCCTCCCTGATCCCTACTTAATGGCGGCCGCTGCGGGGACAGGCGAGCAAGACCACTGACTCATTGTCAGTGAAATTGCTCTCCCTCCCTCGCAGCTCCACCATTAAGTGAGGCCTTCCCCCGAGCCCCTGCACTCTTGATTGTTGGTGTTCGAGGCCCTCCTCCACCCGCAGGTTTCACCTGTGCCTCATCCCTGGTGGTCCAGTGGACCTCTGTCTCCATTCTCTTGCTTCGCTTTTTCTCTCCTTTTTCACTTGTTTTTTCCCTCACTTCTATCTCCCCCTTCACTCTCCTTCTGGGTCTTTCCTCCATTTTCAGTTGTTTTCCCCTCATTTAAAGCTCCCCCCTTCACTCTCCTTCTGTCTTTCTTCCGTTTTTCACTCGTTTTTTACCCTCATCTCAATCTCCCCCTTTCACTCTCCTGTGTCCTCTGTGTCTTTCCTTCCCTCTTTCTTGCACTTTTGCTGCCTTATTTGCACTTTTCTCTCTCTTTTTGCCTTTTTCCTTTTGCCTTTTTCAGCCCGTTTTTCCCCACCGCTGCTGCCCCGCAGTCCCTCCCCCCCAGCACGACCAGTGCGACCGGCGCAATCCAGCTCCCCTACCTGCTCCCGCCTCCCAGCTGTCCAGCCCTCCCCAACCCATACTTAATGGCGGCCGCAGTGCGGCCGCGCCGCCGGGGCAACAAAGGCAAGCACATCTGCGCACGTCAGTGACCCGACTACGACCAGCGCCAGGAACCCTGGATCTCTGCACCGCCAATGCTATGACCCAGTGGCACTCCACGCTCTGAACCCAGGCCGCAACAACAACTGCAAGCTAGCATCACCAGCTGATACCCACGGACCCTTCAGCTGTCACCACTGCCGGCACACCTGCAGCACCGCCAAGACCACTGACTCAGCGCAATCCGTCCGCAAGAACACAACCGAACCAAAGACCCTGCAATGCATCCTCCTCAACGTCCGATCCCTCCACAACCACGCCACTGAAATCTGGGACCTCTTCGACAGCACTATGTAGCATTCTTTACCGAAACTGGGACCAACACCACCTCGGGACCAGACATCGCCATTACCATTCCGCAAGGATATAAGATCTCCAGAAAGGACCGCCCCAGCCGCCCGGTAGGAGGAATCGCCTTCGTCCACAAATCCACCCTCCGCCTGAGCACACTCCCCGACGAGCCCACAGACCTGATGGAACACCTTCACTTCAAGATACTGCCGAGCTCTACCTCCACCCTCTGTGGAACCCTCATCTACCAACCCCCTGGACCCTGCGGACTTTTCACCAACTCCATCACGGACATCATCTCCCCGCATGCCATCGCGTCCACCAACTACACCCTACTTGGAGACCTCAATTTCCACCTCGACAACCAACTGGACCCCAGCACGACATCCCTCCTGGGCAACCTCCACAACATTGGACTCCGCCAGATCGTGATCGAACCCACGCACTCAGCAGACACACCCTCGACCCCCTCTTCAAAACAGGAAACTCCATCACCTTCAGCCACACCACCATCCACAGACACCAGCACCTGCTCCCATGAAGAAACTGGACAAGAATCACCGACAACCAGCTAACCTCATCACTCAGCAACTCCACCCCATCCATCGCAGAAAACGACGACGCCAACACCGCAGCCCGAACCATGCACAGATGGATCTCCGACAGCGCCAACACCATAGCCCCCTCAAGAAAAACAACAACACCAACGCCATGAAATCTAGATGGTTCACCACCGAACTTTGAGAGTCTAGACGCACTTGCTGCTGCCTCGAAAAGGCCTGGAGGAGCACCAAATCTACAGAAGCCCACAACAACTTCAGAGCCGCCACCAACGCCCACCACCAACTCATCAGAAAAACGAGGAAAAAAGCGATTGAAGTCAGAATATCCACTCATGAACACAACAGCAAAGAACACTTCAACATCATCAAGGAGCTCGCTTAACCCACCAGTGAGTCCACCGACATCCCTCCCTCACAAGACCTCTGCGACAAACTCAGCACCTTTTTCCACCACAAAATCAAGAGCATCTATGACAACTTTGACGAAGACAACCAACACACTAAACCCTCACCAACCTCCCCCGACACCCTGAAGCCAGTGATCGACAACTGGACAGCCCTCACCACCGAAGACACACTGAAGACGATAAAGTCAATCCACTCCGGGGCCACCACAGACCCCTGCCCCCACCACATTTTCAACAGAGCCGCCGATACCATCGCACCCATGCTCTGCCACACCATCAACTGCTCCCTGGCAACCGCCTTGTTCCCTGACGACTGGAAACATGCTGAGATCAACCCCCTCCTGAAGAAACCCTCGGCGGACTCCACCGACCTCAAAAACTATAAACCCATCACCCTGCTCCCGTTCCCAGCGAAAGTCATCGAGAAAGCCATCAACAGCCAACTCGCCACATTCATCAATGAGCACAACATCCTCGACTCCTCCCAATCCGGCTTCAGAAAAAACCACAGTACGAATACCGCCCTCCTTGCCGCAACAGATGACATCCGTACCTTACTGGACAAAGGAGAAACAGCAGCCCTCATCCTCCTCGACCTCTCAGTGGCACAGTCTCTCACCGCATCCTAATACGCAGACTCCACGTCGCAGGGATCCAAGACAAGGCCCTCGACTGGATCAGCTCCTTCCTCTCCGGCAGAACGCAGCGGGTCAGACTCCCCCCTTTCCTCTCGGACCCTACACTTACCACCTGCGGAATCCCCCAGGGATCCTCCCTCAGCCCTACACTCTTCAACGTCTACATGGCCCCACTCGCCCCCATCGTCAGAACCTACGGACTCAACATTGTGTAATACGCAGACGACACCTAACTCATCCTCTCCCTATCCAACGAACCCAACACCGCCGGACACAACTTTCAAAAAGGCATGGAAGTCGTCGCCAAACGGATGAAAAACAGCTGCCTAAAACTAAACACGAACAAAACGGAAGTACTCATGGGCCCAAACCCAGATGCCTGGAACGACACCTAGTGGCCCCCCGCCCTCGAAAGCCCACCCAGACTAGGCACGCAACCTGGGAATCATCCTGGACTCAAAGGTCAAAATGGACCACCAGATCAACTCTGTCTCGTCCTCCTGTTTCCACACCCTCCGCCTCCAATGCAAGACCTTCAAATGGATCCCCCTCGAACACAGAAAGACCGTCACTCACGTCCTGGTCACCAGCAGGCTCGACTACGGCAACGCACTCTATGCCGGAATAAACAAAAACCTCATCCCCAAGCTACAGAACATCCAAAACGCCGCCGCAAAACTGGTCCTCAACCTACCAAGACACTGCCACATCTCCCAGCATCTGCACACACTCCACTGGCTCCCCATCAAAGCTAGAGTCACCTTCAAGATGCAACCCACGCTCAAAAGGCCCTCCATGACACCGGACCAGCATACCTGAAAAGCCGACTCAAATTCCACGCACCCCAAAGGACCCTACGATCAGCCCAGCTCTCCTACGCCGTGCTCCTTCTCCTTCCGCGCGGCCAGAGCCTGTACCGACCTTCCACTCCACATCATACAGATAATATCGCTCCCATCTTCGCAAGAAACCTCAAAACCTGGCTCTTCCACAGACCCCCTCCTTGATGGGCTGGAACCTGCGAACCCCCCCCCCCCCATGCCCCCAGCGCCTTGAGACCCTCATGGGTGAGTAGTTGCGCTTAACAAACACCTGATTTGATTTGATTTGATTTCTATTTTTGAATAATATTCAGGCAATAGATCATGATAATATTGTGAATATACGTGATGATCTGTTTTTTATGGTTTCTACATTGGACCTTGGTATATTTTTTACTGCTTCAAATCCCTGTATTTTCACCGGACCATCTAGCATAAGTGGTTTATTCCTAAATGGTCTAAGTCTAGAATCAATGACACCAAAGGAACCATCTATTTCCTTTCTGTACCTGCCCATTTTAGCTCATCTTAAACCATATTCCACACTTCTTTTCTATCATCCTTTACTCCCTATTTGTGATTCCTCTTTCCTCCTCACTTCCCTATAGAATAGCAAATACATTGTTGCTATGGACTGTCCCCAAAATAAACATAAACTCCGTCCTTCATTGAGTGTTAATGATCTCAAGGCACGTGTTTGGAAAGTACATACAAATGTGTTCATCTTTGACTTCGGTTTGCATGCAAGTCACTTTTAGCCCTGCATTCTTGTCTACTTTGGGCACAACTTACATTAACTCTTCTACTCTTCAACTCTTGGGATGCGCGCTGTAAAGGTAGCGCCCTGCTAGCTCGTTTTCCTCAACTTTTATTCTTTTAACGAAATGCTCTTTCTGTGTTTTTAAACTGTTTTGCTGCTACTCTGTTTAAATTGCTGCTACTCTGTTTAAATTGCTATTTTGCACACACCCTTAATCGCCAACCTCTTGACCCGCCCACTCCCCGTTCCACCACGGGCTATCCCGTTTGCTGTGGAGGGAGATAGCGGAAGAATACTGATTGGTTCATTGCGGGAGGTGGGGCTTCACTGTCAATGCTGACACGTGATCCTTGCAGCCTTTATTGGTGATGCCTGTCGACCCGCGCAGCGGGCGCGCCGGTGGCGCGCCGAAGGCGCGCCAAAGGCAAGCCCGTCTGCGCCCGTCCGCGGCAGACTGGGGTCAGGGGTCAGTACCCCTGCCCCTCTGTCCTCGTTTGTATCTCCTAGATTAGTTTACTCTTCGTCACAACTTCTTGCCTTACGCCCGATCCGTTCTACTGACTGTGCTTTGTTTTCTGTTGACAATATTCACTCCCTCTCATGTTCAGGGGCTCACTGCTCCTTTGCCTTGTCCCACTCCTTGGAGTCTAACGACCTTACATTCATGACTTCCGATTATACAGCTCCTAAGTTTCGTTTTTTGAGTCTGAATTGTCGTTCTCTTCCTAAGCACAAAAGCTTTATTTTTGATCTTCTTTTGGAAGATTCCCCAGATGCTTTTTTCTTAACCGAGACTTGGCTTCACAACAGTTCTGGCCCCGATATAGCTATTGCCCTACCGTCCAATTACGCCATTGCTAGATTGGACCGAACCACGGGACCAGGCGGGGGAATTGCTGTCATTTATAAACATGCTTTTCAATGCAACTTTGAATCCATCATTCTTCCTAATTGTGAAGCCGCACGTTTTACACTTACACTTACTCCTAATTTCTCTTTTTCTGGACTCCTACTCTACCGACCTCCAGGCTCTTCTTCACTGTGGTCGGCTTCTCTGCCCAGTGTGGTCTCTTCTCTTCTTCTGACCTCTTCCAATTTCTCACTACTTGGCGATTTTAATCTCCATTTGGAAGATACTGCTAATGTTACCAGCTCTCATCTTATCTCTGATCTCCTAGCTATGAATCTGGCTCTTTGTAATACTGGTCCCACTCATAAAGCAGGCCATCTTTTAGATCCTATTTTTTCTAACATCACATCTATGGTGTGTGAACCTGCACTACCTGTTTTTTGGACGGATCACTTCCTACAGAAATTTCAAATTCAGGCCCCTGATATTTTCCTCCCAGTTCTCCCACAGTCCATGTTCTTCACTAGGGACTGGAAAAAAGTTGACATCAACGCTCTGAATAACTTGCTAAGGGAAACTACACCCCCTGCCACTATGCAGGCACCTGTCTCTGCTGAAAACATCCAAAATTGGTTGTCCCATGCTGTTGAATCATGCTTTCCACCTGTTAAAAAAAATCAACTTACCACCATCCACCTGCGCCATGGTTTACTGATAGCCTTAGAATCGAAAAATCCAAATGTAAAGCACTAGAAAGAAAATGGCAGCGAAACTATGCCCCAGATCTGAAAGTAGCCTACAAAAACTCTCTAAAAATTTATCATGATCTGTGTAAATCCTCTCGTGCTGCTTACACTTGTAACATCATCAACACTGCCACAAATCGCCCTAAGACTTTGTTTAGCTTAGTGAAAAATCTGGCTGGCGCCCAGACTATAGTTAAACCTCCGCCTCTTAACAAGCAATCTTGTGATGATCTGGCTAAATTCTTTTCCGATAAAATTGAACTCATTCACTTCGAAATGGCTAACTCTCCCCTTAATTGCATGAATTCCTTCCCCATTTTGACCGATACTTGTCAAGAACACTTCAGTGTTTCTCCCAAACTATCCTGTTGGCCTCCCCTGAATTTTGAAACTCTTATCTTCACTCTTGGCATCATTAAATCGGGTTTTCCTAATGACCCTTTACCGGCTTCCATAATGAAACAACTCGATCCCGCCCATCTCCAGGGGATCATGGAAGCTCTAAATTCTTCCCTTATATCTTCTATTGTTCCTCCAATCTGGAAGCACTCCATGGTTGTTCCCCAGTTAAAAAAGCCTGATGCCGACCCTAAAGTTGTGTCTAATTTTCGTCCCATATCTCTCATTCCCATCTTTTCTAAGCTGCTGGAAAAACATATCCACACTCATTTTGTCAAATTTGTGGATACCAATAATCTCCTTCATTTTTCCCAGTCTGGCTTCCGTGCTGGTTTCTCGACGGAAACCACACTCTTAGAAGTGACTGAACGACTGCGCCTCCTATCGGACTCTGGTGAGACAGTAGCGCTCATTTTGTTAGATATGAGCGCTGCTTTCGATACCATCTCTCACCCTATCCTAATTAACATTCTGGAATCCTTTGGTGTATGTGGTTCAGCTCTGGACTGGCTATCCTCCTTTCTTACTGATCGCACCTTTCAAGTATTTTCTGCATCTGACAGTTCTAACACTCTCTCATCACCATTTGGAGTCCCTCAGGGCTCCATTTTAAGTCCTCTGCTTTTTAATTTATATGTTAGGCCTCTGGCGGACATTGCTGTCAACACTGGCCTATCTCTATTCACCTACGCTGATGACTCTCAAATCATCTTCTCACTCTCCAAATCTGATCCTTCCTCCTCTGTTTCTGTTCTTCAGTCGGGTCTACGTCAAATTGCTGCTTGGATGAACAACAACTATCTAAAACTTAATGCTAATAAAACGGAGGTACTTATCCTGGGCAAGCAGAAAGATCTTTGGGGTACTCGTCACTGGCCGAACGAGTTGGGTCCTCTTCCCCGTCCCGCTGACCATGTCCGTAATTTAGGATTTTTCATCGATGACTCCTTGAAAATGCACCATCACGCCACTAAAGTGTCGGCCACCTGCTTTACTATTCTGAAGTGGTTGCGTAAAATCATCTGGATGTTGCCTAAAGAAACCCAAAAAACCGTAGTCCATGCCCTTATTACGTCCCGCCTGGACTATGGTAACGTTCTGTTTCTAGGTGCAAATAAGGCAGTATCCCGTAGGCTGCAACTTGTGCAAAACTCCGCTGCTCGACTCTTATGCAGAGTTCCCAGACGCACCTCTATCTCCCCCCATCTTCATGCTCTGCACTGGCTCCGTATTGACAAGCGTGTTGAATTCAAAGCCCTTTCTTTTATGCACAAAATCAAGTGGGGCCTTGCACCTGACTACCTCCAGACTCTTGTACGTCAGTATGTTCCAACTCGCTCTCTCCGCTCCTCCTCACTTGAAAAATTCGATGTGCCTCGGTTCAAACTCTCAAGAATGGGTGGTAAATCCTTCTCTGTCTTGGGTCCCTCTCTTTGGAACTCGATTCCTCTCACCTTGCGCAGAGAGCCGTCCTATTCCTATTTTCGCTGTGCCCTTAAAACTTGGCTTTTCAACCAATAAACTCTTTCTTTTCAGTAGCTTCGTCCAGGCGCCGGGAAACCCTTTTTGGGTAGCTGTCGCGCCATACAAGTTAAATAAATAAAATAAATAAAAATAAATACTCAAAACCAGAGGAGCCTCCTGCTCCACAAACCACATTCTGAACAGTGGTGCATTTCTCTCTTGAGGGACGCAGAGTGTAGCATCTTCCCCAGCCTGGGTACTCGACAATGACTACACCACACACGGAGCTTAGTAGTGCACGTCTTTATTCTGCTGTGTGTAACTGCAAATCCCACTTTCTAAAACAAGCTTTCATGGCATTGCACTCTGACACCTACGTCACAAGTCTATGGAGTCCATTAGGAGCCAAAAAGGCTCAGTCATAAAACATCGCAAGACACTACACAAAGGAAATGGGCAGCACTTGTGTAGCACACAGTATTTAAATTAGCTTGATGGAGTTAAAACGTCAGAAAGATTTAATAACAGGATTGTCTGTTTCACATGCTCTATTTAGACTCAAATCAATCATCATGTTTATGTTGGAAAATCCTACTAAGTTGGCAGAAACCTAAAACTTCTAGCCCTAAAAACCTAGGACTATTGGTCTGAGTATCTCAGACCATAAAGCCTATTCACTCATTTTTTCCTCAGTTTACGACAGCCAGGAATAGCCCGATGGTCCTGACTGAAATAAAATGATTAAAAATGTCCATCACATCAGGGGAGAATCCTCCCATGGGGCTAGACCCATAGAATAATTGTTTTTACAAAACAAACTCCAAGCTTTGGAAGAACAAAAATGTTTGCTGAGCTGCCCATGAAATATGCTAGTTGCTCAGCAAACTTGCATTGCATTTGGAGAAGCTGCTATGAAATACAATTTTCTTATAGGTTCAAACATGATTTTCTGCTGTGAAGAAATAATGTTCCTGGAAAGTACAGAGCTTGATGTATGGGGTAGAACTTGTGAACTTTTTCTAAACCAAATAGGCTGTTAGCCTATGTAAATGATTTGGAAGGTTATTTTCTAAACTGGAAACATTTGTTTAGGAAAGAACCGTTCAAATGTTCTCCCAGCGTCAGCCTTGCTCTCTCTCTTGCTTACTCAAGACTGAGGGCCTCATGTAGGTAAATAAATTTTACCGTTTCTTAAATACCGAGCCGTACCGAATCGGTAAATTAGAATCGGTAAGTTATATGTAGGTAAAAATTCGGTAACAGTTACCGATTCGGTAACAGTCGGTAATCACGAATCGGAATTCACCGAATCGGTAAATACCGAGGTGGTATTTACCGAATCGGAAAATACCCAATCGGTATTTACCGAATCGGAAAATACCGAATCGGTATGTACGGAATCGGTAAATAAAATCACATGACTTGACGAAACAGCTAATCCTGTGCAACCACAGCCCACCCAACCAGGAAGTGGCCACACCCAGGCAGGTGTACATAATTAGCCGACCCTGGAGAGGCTTGGAGTGCAGAGGAGAGGCAGGGAGCCGGTGCCTGTGCGAGCGGGAAAACGAACATCATGTCCAGCCAGAGAACACAGAGAGACGGAGGGGAAAGGAGGAGGAAGCTGAAATTTAGCCCCAAGGAACTCCAGGTGCTGGTGGAGGAGGTGGTGAAGCAGCACCAGAAGCTGTTTGGAAGGCAATCCCTGCAAGTGCCTGAGGCTGAAAAGCGCAACATATGGCTGGCCATCCAGGCGCAGGTCAATGCTGTGGGAGTGACCCACAGGGACATAGAGGTCCTAAAGAAGCGCTGGTATGACCTGAGGATTGTAACCAAGAGGAAGATGGGCGACATCCAGAAGGAGGCCAGCCAGACTGGAGGTGGAACCAACAGGGCACCTGCCCTCACCGAACTGGAGGAGCTGGTGGGGGCCACAATCGAGCAAGAGAGCGTCGTGGGTCTTGGGGACGCCGACAGCTCTGCCAGAGCCGCCACACAACAAGGTAAGACGCAAGCACAGCAATGTAGCACCCCCAATCCCTATCCCACATCCCCCATTGTGAAACGAGAATCACACTGCAGTCCACACGTGTCAGTGCAGACAGGCAATGCATTCCGGGAGATGTAGTCAGGGAAACACCAACCATGACGTAAATGTTACAGGGCAACAAGGCATGTCACGCACTCGAGGCACAAGGAGACAGAGGACATTTTGGAATGTGAAATGATTTATTGTGACGCTTTCAATGCAGCCCTTCGGGGACACTGAGCCAATGTTGTATTTCTGTATCTGACATCATGCAGGACAGGGCATGCTGCAGGAGAGACGGCACACCGGCCACAAATATCACCTCTAGCCAGCACAAGTTCAGACCAGGGAGCAGGCCCACTGGCAGCCGCACCACCAACACAGGCAGTCTCGCCGCAGCCAGAGCCAGCATCACCTCACCCAGAGCCAGCATCACCTCACCCAGAGCCAGCATCACCTCACCCAGAGCCAGCATCGCCACTCATGTTTGAATCACCGGCCACATCTCCGCTTGCAGGTGTGGGAATGAGGAGGCGTCCAGCAGCCAGGCTACGAGCCTTAGACACCTCGTCAGACGACAGCATGGGCCCTGAAGAACTCACCAGGCCCCAGGAAGGGAGCCATGCCACTGTGCCCCACACCTCACAGGCAGCACAGACGGGAGCAAGAGGGCGCCGCAGGTCGCGTGTCCAGAGTCCACCAGCACCCATTGACGGCCATGGTGTCTTCTTGGGTCTCGAGGGCCAAATGTTGAAACAACAGCGCCTGCAAACAAAGGCAGTCATGTCAGTCCAGAGGCACATGCGGGTGACGAAAACTACATTAGTCAACATGGACAAGAACATCAGCGGCATGGCTGCGGGCATTCGGGACATGTCCCAGTCAATTCAGCAGTTGTGCAGCAAATTAGATGCTGACATCGAAGCACGGCGCCGGGAACGGCAGAGAAGGGACACTACCAACAGGGCACTCAACCGTCTGGCAACTGCGACTTCTCTACTGTGCCGGCGCTCTGTGACGATGCAGGAGGGACTAACACACTGCTGCAGCGACCTGTCTCGGGGGATGGTGCAGGTGACAAGTGCACTAGGGGTGCTATTAACTAGTCAGGCGTCGACAACTGCTGCAGGGGATGCTGCGGAGAGCATCGACACCAGCAGCAGGAGCAGCATCACACCCCCCGTCCCAGAAGCACGCAGGAGCAGCAGGCGGCTTGGGGTTGGCTCTAGTGAGGATGCACAGGCCGTGCCATCCACCACTGCAGCGCGTATGCGCAAACATTGATGTGGCCCTGCTTAGCCACTTCCCAATGGGTGACGTAACCCTGGACATACTCCTTGTATAGATGGTATATTGCCAGATTGGCTTGTTCATGTGTTCATGGCGTGGTGCCACATTAAAACTACGTCATGACTCGTCACAACTGGCTGTGTCCCCTTACTTACTCAGAAATAGTTGCATGTGATCTCTGACCGTCTCTCTCTCCCATCGATTGCAGTTGGCACTCTAGCTGCGTTGCCCTGTGGCTGGCCTGACTCATCCTCGTTGTCCTCAAAATATGTTAGTTCCACATCTGTACCTTTTTTCGTGGCAAGGTTGTGCAGCATTGCACAAGTGGCAATAATCTTGCAGCAGGTGATGGGTGTGTACTGGCGTGCGCCTCCGCTCTTGTGGAGGCAGCGGAACCTGCTCTTCAGTAGTCCAAACGTGCGCTCCACCACATTGCGTGTTGTTTTGTGTGCCACGTTGTATCGTCTCTCACTCTGGGTTGCTGGGTGTAGGTAGGGAGTGAGGATGAATGACCGCGCATGCATATGCACTGTCGCCTAGATGAGTAAAAGGGAAACATCAGTCACATGCCTCTTTACACTATGATTTGCAGGTTGCAAGGGGCGTCGCTGTTACTCACCTAGCAGGTATCCCTCTCCAAATTCTCCGGCACTCAGTCGTGTGTAGATCCCACTATTCTGGAAGATGTACGAGTCGTGGGTGCTCCCAGGAAACTTTGCAACAATATCTGTGATGATGTTCCCTGCATCACAGATCACCTGCACATTGATGGAGTGGGTGGACTTCCTGTTCCTGTAGATGTGCTCTGTGTCAGCTGGTGGACAGATTGGGATGTGTGTACCATCAATACAGCCGATGACATGGGGGAACTGTGCCATGTGATAAAAGTCTGTTTTTGTTTTCTGCAGTGCAGCCTGTGTGTTGGGGAAGCTGATGTAGTGGTGCATTCTCTGCATCATGGCATCCAGGAACTTCCTGAAGAAACGTGACAGGCAACTCTGGGATACACCACCCACCGCAGCTATCACCACCTGATAACTGCCGGATGCCAGCAGATGTAGGCTGCAGAGCACCTGCACATGTGGGGGTATGGCGTGCGCCCTTCTCATTGGCTGGTCCAGGAGTGGGTGAAGGTCCCTGATTAAGTCCATGATGGTTTCGGGGTGTAGCCTGTACCTCTCATGTATCTCTGCATCAGTCAGGTGGAATAGTGTGATGCGCTGTCTGTAGATGCGTTCCTCCCGTCGCCAAACCCTCAGTCCTGCTGCCTGTAGACGTAGGCGCCTTGCAATGACATACATAGCGGCCATGTTGTCCACGCTGTTGCATTTTGGGATTGCTTATGTGCACTGTTGATGGTTACCACCTGCTTTCAATCCGTGTTAATTACCGACTCTTATTTACCGATTTTCTTGGATTTCTTAATTACCGAGTGCTCCTACATGTCATTTTAATTTTTACCACTTCATATTTACCACTTCATATTTACCGATTCGTTAAGTATGTATTCGGTAAATCTGATTCGGTATTTTAGGATTCGGTAAATATGATTCGGTATTTACCGCCTCATATTTACCGAAAAGTCGTTTTTGGACTCCTACATCTCACTTGTCTGAATACCGGTCGGTAACGGCATATTTACCGAAAATCGGCCGTTACCGACCGGTATTTGGCTACCTACATGAGGCCCTGAGAGAGGTGCCTTCAGAGTCCAGCACAGTCCTAGGAATGGGATCGAATCTTAAAGATATTATGTTGGCAATAATGTATGCTACTTTTCCCCAGGTCTCATTAAGAAAGACCTGGGAATTAGGGAATTGGAGGTGTGGAGAGGATCTGGGAACTCACTGGCAGCAGGAGTCTTTGCCAGGCTGTTCTCCTAGAAAGAGACTGGGCACAGCAAGACAAAGATTGTCTGAGCTGTGCAGAAAGGAAGACTCTGGGGACGCTTCTGTGTGTCCCCCACCACTGTGTGTGGACGGAGGGACTTTTCTGTGTACTAGCTTAGGTCAGATAAACCAGCAGGTAGGTACCTGAAAGGGAAGACAAGACCTGGTACCATTTTATTAGTGTAAATTTCAGAGCCTACAAAGCGTTATCTGATGAATCGAAGTTCTCAACTGAGGCTGGTCAAGAAATGAATACAGTTAAATAAAGTAAAGCAGCTTACTCTGCACAATGATGACACAGAATTATTACGTTTTCAGACCCTAAAGGTTTATTAAAGTGTAAAATGTTGACAGAAGGCACAGTCATCAAATTAATATCAATCGAAAATGAAAATAATAATGTAAAAATCAATATGAAGTTCATTTTGAATAGGGTCATAAAAGAAGAGAATAAACTAGCACAGAGTCACACCAAAAGTTTAGAATATCAGTTCTCCCATAGAGAGGGTACCCAGCTCTACACTACGCTGTCTCAAAAACAGACAAAGCATGTCTGAGTTGGAATCTACTCTGCACTAGTTTAAACCACACAGTTCTAACATTGGTACACTTGCACGTAGTTCCCATAAAACAATCCAATCAGTGTAAAGTTTGAAGATACAGGGGCATATTTACAAGGCCCTATCGCCAACACAACGTCACTAAAAGTGAAGTGTTGGCGATAGGGGCTTTGCCCTATTTACAAGACAGGATTAAGCCACTTAACGTGGCTTAACGCTGCCTTGTAAATAAGGGACCCTTTCATGCTGTACTTAGTAAGAAAGGGGAGGGCAATGGGTGTTGCAGTGGGCGTTCCACCGCAACACCCATTGATTTTGACGCTGCTCCCTATTTACATGGGCGTAAATAGGAGGCAGCGTTGAAATTAAGACCAGGGAAAACCTTGTCTTAAACAGGCAAAACGAGAAGAAATGCTTTATTTCTCAATGTTTTTGCTGTTTCCATGTTTGCTGTCTTAGAAACATAGAAAACAGCAAATTGCCTATGATTGTTTGTGTGCAGGAAGGTCACCCATCCTGCACATATATTCTTTTTTTTTTAAATGACGTTTTGCAACTTCTATGTGGGCTACATTAAGTAGCACACATAGAAGTTTCAAAATGCCATGAATTATTGTTTATTTGCAGGAAGGGAAACCTTCCTGCACATAAACAATCATGTCTTCCAACGCAGACACCCTTGCACTTTGGTGCAAGGGTGCCTGCGTTGGCACTAGGCAGCTGAAGTCAGCGCCACCGCAGGGGGAAACGCAGGGGTGCGCCGCATTCTTGTGAATATGGCACATCCCTGTGTTTTCACGATGGAGAAGCGTGGCGTTAGCAATGTTTGCTTAACGCCAAGCTTCTTCATTCTGTTGTAAATATACCCCACAATCTTGTGCTCATTCGCTTCTCAGTAAGTAATCTCTTTATTGCTTGACTAATAAAAACCTTTGCAATCAGCTACATAGTAAAACACATGTGCAAAGTGCATAAAACAATCCATTTTGCAATGATAGAGTTAGTTAAAATTTGTTTAAGAAATTACAATGTTTCCATAAAACTACTAGGAGAATATAAAAACTGGCATACTGTACAAACTGTAAGGTGCAATGGGTGTCATGAAGAAGTGCCAGATGTCAAATTTAGAGTCCATTCTCCTAAACGTTCCTAGGGCAGTGCAAGTTTCTATAAAATTAGCTTCTCAGGATCCTCCATTATGCAGCTTTTCTCAGCCTCCTTAACACTTACAATATCTGCAACAAAATGAGATAGATGGACCTGGCTGTACTCTGCTGGGGTCTTCTCAGATTCAATACCCATTATAACCTTCCACAATGATTACAACGAAAAGAAAACATTTATTCTCACGAGAAAATAAGAAATAGTACACAGTGTTCAGCCACATTTGAAAGTCATATTTCCCAGAAATACAAGTTCACTACGTCAACCAAAGTTAGCCATTTTAAAATTAAGGCCTCAGTGGCGGCTCCTCCGCTAAGGCAGGGGAGCATTGCCCCACTGCTCAAAAGAAAAAAGAAAATGACAATAATGTATCGGTATTATCATTTTATTTTCCTAATGAAGTCAGTGGCTCTCTGGGCGGGTGCGGCCAGAGCAGGGGGAGGCATGGTTTGTACTCCTTAAGTGCGTAATACTGTTGGCCAAACAGTCATGCACACTTTGCATGTTCCCACCAGGTTGCAGGAACATGCAAAGCCTCCCAGTCCTTGTCTGAGAACCGAACCATGGCGCTCAGACCAATCACAACACTGCATTGCAGAGCTGTGATTGGCTTTGGGGAGCCTTAAAACTCGGGTGCTTCCTGCTGCTGTTGGAGACAGGAAGAAGGAAGAGGACTTAGGAGAGACTGCGGATCAAGTAAATGTTTCTTTTTTTCATTTCCTCCCACCCTTGGCCCCCACCTCCACCCCCACTCACAACTCCCGTCCATTAGAAGCCGCTACTGGAAGGCCTACAATACCTACGCACGGTTTATATAAATGTGAATAATACCCTGCTAATAACATTTACATGTTTACATTTTAATGTCAATTTAATGCAAAACATTTAATATGGAAAAACCCTTCGGTACACAGCTCTGGAGCAATCAAACAAAATGCACAAAGGACAAGCAATTGGAAGAAAGCATGTATAGAACGGTCAAACAGGGTGCATTGTCTTCCACTGTGGGAGACAAAGATGAATGGAACAGTGCCGGAAACTCTAAACGAGCCCTTGATTGGGCATGCTCACTCACAGGGAGCCTGGGTACTCAGACTCCACCCCCAAGGGAAACGCACCTTCTTTTCCAGAGTCCAGCCACGTCTGATCACAGTTGGGGCCCTGGTAGAGAAGTATCAGCATCGCAAAGTCATGGCTTGGATCGGAGGTGGGTTGTCCATTTTGACCACAGGTCTGAGGGCAGAGGGAAGCCATGGAGAGCAGGAGGACCAAAGATACATCAGGTTGCAGGCAAGCGCTTATGATTAAAGGAGCAATGATGATGATCATCATAGGGTACTTGCATAGCGTGACTTATCACCTGCGAGGGTATCCAGGCGCTCGGCTGGGGGTTTCAAGGAGCCAGGTCTTGAGTTCTTCCTGAAGTCTGTGAGTGAGGGTGGTGTTCAGAAGTGGAGGGGGAGGGGATTTCAGGTCTTGGTGGCGAGGTGGGAGAAGGAGCATCATCCAGAGCGGCAGTGGCAGATGCGTGGTGTCTGTGCGCAGGTGAGGTGGGCACAGTGGAGATTTCCGTACATTTGGTGTAAGTTCAGGCGGTGGTTCATGTACACAGGTCCTTGGTCATGGAGGGCTTTGTAGGCGTGGGTCAGTAACGTGAAATAGCATCTCTTCTGGATGCGGAGCCGGTGTAGGTCTCTCAGGTGCTGGGTGATGTGGGTCCTTTTGGGCAAGTGGAGGATAAGTCTGGCTGCTGCATTCTGTATCATCTGAAGTCTTCACATGAGTTTGCTGGTGTTGCATGAATAGAGTGCGCTGCCATAGTCAAGACGGCTGGTGATGAGGGCCTACATCTCTGTTTTTCTGGTGCTGATGGGAAGGCATTTGAAAATTCTGCAGAGCATGCAGAGAGAGTGGAAGCAGGCTGAGGAGATGGCGTTGACCTGTCATTTCATGGAGAGTTCGCTGTCCAGGATAATGCCAAGGTTCTGGGTGTGGTCTTTCAGTGTGGGGGTAGGTCCCAGTTCCGATGGCCACCAGGGACCGTGTTATAGAAATGCCCCAGGCCACAACGGGTGTTTGTGCCCGCTGTGTGTGCCCCTGTGGCACTTTGGTATTACAGAAGGGGCCGCAGATACTTGTACGTACCCTTCTGTAGCACTGGCGTACATACAGCACCAGCACTTCCTCAAGAGGGCGTTTCCTCATTTGCATGGGAGCATGGGCCCATGCAAATGAGGGAATCCCTTTGCCTCTGTGCCAGCAGTGTATTACAAATGCGGGAACAGAGGCAAAGAAGCTCTCCAGAGGCGCACTGACAGTGCGCCACCTAAAAGGTGGTGCACTGTCAGTGCGCACCCTGATTGCAGCCCACTGGAGGGGGAAAACAGGGTCCAATGGACCCCCCAGACATCCCCTTGCAGGCGGGTGCAGTCACTCACTGTGCCTACTTGTAAGGGGATCTCGAATCCCTTTTAAAAGTGCAGGTGGGTTCCGCCTGCACTCTGAAAACACGGAGCGGCTTCAAAGCAGCCGTTCCATTTTTCACATGAAAGCGCTGTGGGGGCAGCTCGAGTTCGCGGCTGCCATGGGGAAGCGCATTCACCCTAATACGTCGCATTTTCCTTGATAATGCCGGGTGCACATTTCAAAAGGTGCACTCTTCGCAATCTAGGAAAATGTGCCGTATGTATAATACGGCCCCAGGTGTTGTTCCAGGGGAAGGTGCGGCTGCCGAAGATCAGCACTTCTGTTTTGTCCGTGTTGAGCTTCAGGCAGTTGTCCTCCATCGAGATGGAGATGTGTTTAATGCAGTAGGAAATGGACTTCATGGTGGCGGGGTCCACTGAGAGCGAGAGGACGAGCTGGATTTTGTCGGCATAGGAAATGATGTTGATGTCGTGGGTTCTGACGATGTCAGCTAGTGGCGTCATGTAGATGTTGAAGGGGGTCGTACTGAGGGATGAACCTTGAGGGACGCCGCAGATGGTGCAGAACGTGGAGGTCACTGGTACCTACCAAAGGGCCAAGCAACAGCGGATGAGGTAGAGAGTGTCCTAGAACGTAGAGAGTGGAGACTGAACAGGAACATGAACAGTCTGAACTAAAGGGGAGAAGTCTGAATCTCTCTGTAAAACCTGACCTAGGTGGATTCCATTTCCTGTGGACTGAGGCAGACCTGAGCCCACAGGAAATGGCTAATTCATCCCTTGAGGGGGGAAGTACTGTCTCCACACCTGAGCTCCATTTTAACACTAAAGCTGCCACTTGAGGAGGACAGTATTAGAAGAGCTGTTGCACAAACAATGCAGCAATTGGTCCATATTCTGATGTGTGATCCTGAGCAAATCATTTTAATACGTTTCAGGGCATCTGACAATAAGCTTTGGACTCTCTAAAAACATGCTACATATGTCATATATAAAAAAAAATTACATTTACGTTACTCTCTGTCTCTGCTTCTTGTTCAATAACCACGCGAGCCCGATCTGTACAAATAAAAAACATATTTGTAAATATATCAGGCTGCTTCAGCAGACAGCAGAATGGAATTGTCATCCTAGAAATATTACAGGCCCCCCTTCTCGGTCAGCAGATGTGTGAAAATCCCAGCGTCACTGCCACAGATGGGAATGCTCTTATCAGCCCTGCGGCAGGTAATCACAGCTCAGCCTGAGCAGGGAGCCAGGCCTGTTCTCTGCGCAGGCAGGTTTATTAGTGGTGATAAATGGGTCCTCCCTGGAGCAGGCAGGTAAAACGGCTGCCGCATAAAACCAAACGTCCAACATGTTCAGCGAGGAAATAAAGGATGCCGAGGCGTCCATTTCTCTTCCTCTTGATATTCCCTGATCACAGTACACGAGGCTGGGAAAGTAACTGCTGACGTCTCTTCCGGTGCGACAGGCGGCAGCCATTAATCTGCGCCCACCTGCATTTCGCTCTCGTTTTCTTCTCTCATTGATTTCTTGCTCAGCGGGAAGTAAGTTGGGCCTTTGGGACTAGAGCTTTTGGTTTTAACTGGAGTGTTTTTCTAGGTCAGACATCCCACTGGGATTGGCACCAACTTCGTAATTAGCAGGGCACAAGTCCTAAAAAAAGAAGTCGGGACTAACCTAATTAATCACTATGCAAGTAGTATCACGGCGCGTGACATCACGGCGCGTGACATTGGGGCGCGTGACATCGTGGCGCGTGACATCACAGCGTGTGACATCCCTAAGTGGGATGGGTATGCCCAGACATGGGTCCCTTGTTCACTGTGCCACTGGATTCAAGCTAGCCTGGCTGAAGACGGGTGACATACCCTGAAACCGGTCCCAGGATGCTTGTTTCCGGTCCAGAGAGGACCTGGCCTGTCAGTTCGGTCTGGACTGTTCCCATGAGGCATAGGGTCAAGACTGATTTGCATATGGTTGGGTTCAAACTGGGGTGGCTTAGTGGGCAAAATAACGATGGATTTAACCCAGATCTTTTGACTGGGGGTGGATGTTTGCATTGTCAGCATTCCGTCATCGTTTGTTTGCTGTAACACCTTTCACCCTAAGTGGGATGGGTATGCCCAGAGGTGGGTCCCTTGCTCACTGAGCCACTGGATTCAAGCTAGCCTGGCTGAAGAAGGGTGACATACCCTGAAACCGGTCCCAGGATGCTTGTTTCTGGTCCAGGGAGGACCTGGCCTGGCAGTTCGGTCTGGACTGTTTCCATAGGGCAAGGGGTCAAGACTGATTTGCTTATGGTTGGGTCCAAACTGGGGTGGTGTAGTGGGCAAAAGAACGATGGAATTAACCCAGATCTTTTGACTGGGGTAAAATGTTTGCATTGTCATCTTTCCATCCATCTTTTGTTTGCTGTAACACTTCTCCCCCTAAGTGGGATGGGTATGCCCAGACGTGGGTCCCTTGCTCACTGTGCCACTGGATTCAAACTAGCCTGGCTGAAGAAGGGTGACATACCCTGAAACCGGTCCCAGGATCCTTGTTTCCGGTCCAGGGAGGACCTGGCGTGGCAGTTCGGTCTGGACTGTTCCCATGGGGCACAGGGTCAAGACTGATTTGCATACGGTTGGGTCCAAACTGGGGTGGTGTAGTGGGCAAAAGAACAATGGAATTAACCCAGATCTTTTGACTGGGGGAGAATGTTTGCAT
This sequence comes from Triturus cristatus, assembly GCF_964204655.1. NCBI lineage: Eukaryota > Metazoa > Chordata > Amphibia > Caudata > Salamandridae > Triturus > Triturus cristatus. The sequence goes on from NC_140588.1 coordinate 1,045,518,458, forward strand.
TGTCAGCATTCCGTCCATCATTTGTTTGCTCCATCACAGGAAGTGGCATCACAAGAAGTGACATCAGATCTTAAGCCCTCACAAAATATGTTTAGCAGGTCTATCATGAGTACATTTGAGCACATTTCGAGTATACTTGCAAACCGTCCTGATTTAGGCAGAAGATTCACAGTTTTGTAAGCAGCACATAAACCAATGATGCCTTTTGTCAGCATAAAGCTTCTTCTATCCATAGTGCTTTAAAAGAAAAAATAGTAATATTTAAATTATTACAACGCCTCCTCAGGGGTAGTAAGCGCTATATAAATGCTATTTATTTTGTGCAAATACTGGGAAAGACCCACACATCTGACGTGTATACAGTGCATGCATATCTCCTAATCACGGAGCCTGAACAAAGTGAAAAGCTGCCTCTCAAGTATGTGTGAAGTGCTAACAAGGTGTTAGCCTTTGTTTCCCCTCTGCTGCATTTGCTTCTAGGTGTGAGGCTCCTGACTGCTACCAGCCAGGAGACTCGAACAAAAGGAGGCCTGATGACCCCTCACATGCGGCCATTGTTATGGGCCCAGCAGGAGTCAGAAATAAGACAGCCCCGTTCCCGCCTGCACGTTGTTGGGACCGCAAGCAGATAACAACGTGCAGGCGCTGCTGAAAGTGTCTCAGTGTTTGGAAATCACACCAGGACAAATTCAGCATCTTTTTCAGTGGGGACCAACTTCTTGGCAGGGTGGACAGCGTCCACCCTGTGAAAAAAGTGGGTGGACGCCGTCCACCTGCGTGTACCCTCGACTCATGCCCTGGTAATTAGTTAGTGCCAATTAGCACTTTACCTGAATACTGTAGTTCCCTGGGCAAAACATAAGCAACTACCAGGGACATTTTAAGGATTTCGGGGGCTCTGTGCACAACGTGTTTTGAGGGGCCCTATTCATAACAGCTTTGAATTTATGATCCAATTTCAGCTCTTTCATGCCCTTTTGGCCAGTTCACTGACAGTGCAGAGGTACGCTGGCCCAAATTCTAAATGTGTTTACATAAAATATTCAGGGATAGAGACGTGTGATGTTATTACTATAGTGCAGCAGCATCTCACAAATATTTCTGCAAATAATCTTTGTGACCCCCTGCCATTTCTCAAATGTGACTTCCTGTTTTCATCTAAAAGAAAAGGTTTTTATGGAAGTTGCATGGAGTTGAACGACAAACATTTGTGTGCCAAATGTTTGTAATAGACTCCAATACATCACCCACATTAAAAATAAATTAAAGGTAAGTGATATGCGAACAAGTCTGTTAAGAATTATTCAAGGTCATCAGGGCAAGAACAGAGCTGGCTCTATCAGGAAGTCTCCTGAAAGGCTGGGCACTCGGCCAGGGCCAACTTTGCCCATGCCTTAAACATAGTGCTTAATTTGTAAAACATAAGTGCCAGGGCTCTCATCAGGCCACAGCCGCTTGCACCACCCGTTGCCTCTGCCACGCAGCCAGTGATAGCAGAAAAACAACTACTAACCATCACAGGTGTGACAATTGCAAGTCAGACTCCATAGGAACACACACATCCTAACTGTGAGGCCTGGTCCCGTCTGAATGCAAACACAAGCAAGCCCAGACCCGTATGGGCCTAGATGTTGGCCCTGAGTGGTTGCCATTGGGTGAGACTTTTGCAAGCATCCCACCCATCACTGTGGTGTTTTGCTCAGTGTGATTCTTCAGGCGTGAAACATATGTCCAGACTTTGGTCCCGTCCTTACTGCGCCACAGGACTCAAGCTACACCCTGCCAATCAGAGGTAACGAGGCTAAAACCCATGTGGAGTTGCTGAAGTTCCTATTGATAGAGGCCTGGGCAGTTTGGGCTGTTCTACTGGAGCAGGAAAAGGGCTGATGTGTGTGTGAGCTCTTTCTGGAGTGGCATGGTGGGTGACAATAATGGACTGGATTGCAGACAGTGATGCCATTGGCTGAGACTTCTGCAAGAGGTTCCTCCATCACCTTTCTGCTTTCCTCAGTGATGAGTAACTGACTCAGGTGTTTGCACGATAGCCCTGGATTTATTATGAATGAGACAAACCTATTAGTATCAGAGAACAAGGAAAATAAAGGACTGGATGAGGGACAGAAGCTTTGTCCCAATGCTCCAGTACTGAGAGATGGACAGTGTTCACTGCCACCCTACTTTGATTTTCCCCAGCACTTTTCTATGGGTACCACTTTTCTACGGATACCATAGGTCTCACAAAACCTCCCTATCTCTGCTGGCTCTGTGCATTAGTGAAATAGTTCTGAGTCATCGAAGAGTCCTAGCAGCACACCTCTAACCTGACGTGCAGCAGTGCCGTCTCAACGCATGGGCACGCTAGGCGTTGCCCGGGGGCCTCACGAGCATAGGGGCACCATGCCAATCTATGAACCAACCTGAACTTAATACAAGTTTATTTTATCGATAATTTACATTTTTATTCCTGTGAGTGGTTATGTAAGCAGGGCCCAGTGCACTGCTTTGCCCGGGGGGCTATACTGCTGTTAAGATGGCCCTGATGTACAGGTCACAGTCCTGTCCCCAGCTCTCTTGCATTGCACCTCCATCAGGGCATACATACTGCCCGGCTGTATAGAAGTACTGGCGCAGCTGCCATTTTTTAGACTGAAAAACGTTTTCCTCTTCTTTGCAATCCATGAGTTTGAATTCTTATTGGCTGAGGTTTTTCTAAAATGGCGAATTTTCACAGTAGCATTGAACCATTTTATTGTCCCTCTAGAATTGCATGGATGGCGCCTGGGCAGGGAGGCTTCCTGGCACTAGAGTTTAGGAACTCTGCTGCAGGCTGCTCTCTCACCGAGCACAACTGGAATAAAAATGTAGGCTGTACATGAGCTTTCACTTCATAGTTAGAATTCAGAATAGCCATTCTGCTGCAAATTACACTGCCCCCCCAACTGACGTTTCTAGCACTTAATTAGCTGGTTTAAATTACATTCCTAGAAATATGCAAAGCACAAATTATTTGTAAGGTGCTTGATTAAAGAGTTTTTTGCATTAACATACGGTAAGTGGGAATTATTAATTTCCATGCTTTAAACATAAATTGTCCTGTCTGATTTAAAGGTCAACACAATTATATTAAATTGATCATTCTTAGATTAAGGACTATTTTATAATTTATATGATACTGATATGAGAGATCTATTAGGGACATAATTGTGTAATTAAGAATGAATTAAACGAATTTGATACCTAGTCGTCGCTTTGCCGCGCAAAGGCTTCTAATAATGGGCACAAGGAGGGGGAAGCTGCCTTACTCCATTTTAAATTGTGCTACTTCACTTTTTCATACTATCTGCATCAATGTAGATGCCAGCACATTATTGATTTTCTGACGAAACACGTCAGCAGCCCATCCTATAGGATGATATGTATGCGCCTTATTCACCCAACGACCACTGCAGCTCAGAATGTGGCCCGTCTGAGTTAGATGATGTTTTTCCATAAAGGAAGATGTCTATTCTGAACTTTATTCTCTCTCTGATTTTGCTCCAATTCCCGAAATGCACACGACAAATCATGGTAACACGAGACCTCATTTTCACGTGGGCTGGCCCCTCTGTGGCTTACCTTTGCCAGTATCAAAGCTGCGGTGTATTAATAATGTACTATACATGGCCCCTCTCTGGCTTACCTTTGCCAGTATCAAAGCTGCAGTGTATTAATACTGTACTATACATGGCCCCTCTCTGGCTTACCTTTGCCAGTATCAAAGCTGCAGTGTATTAATACTGTACTATACATGGCCCATCTCAAGCTTACCTTTGCCAGGATCAAAGCTGCAGTGTATTAATAATGTACTATACATGGCCCATCTCTGGCTTACCTTTGCCAGTATCAAAGCTGCGGTGTATTAATAATGTACTATACATGGCCCCTCTCTGGCTTACCTTTGCCAGTATCAAAGCTGCAGTGTATTAATACTGTACTATACATGGCCCCTCTCTGGCTTACCTTTGCCAGTATCAAAGCTGCGGTGTATTAATAATGTACTATACATGGCCCCTCTCTGGCTTACCTTTGCCAGTATCAAAGCTGCAGTGTATTAATACTGTACTATACATGGCCCCTCTCTGGCTTACCTTTGCCAGTATCAAAGCTGCAGTGTATTAATACTGTACTATACATGGCCCCTCTCTGGCTTACCTTTGCCAGTATCAAAGCGGCAGTGTATTAATACTGTACTATACATGGCCCATCCCTGGCTTACCTTTGCCAGTATCAAAGCTGCAGTGTATTAACAATGTACTATACATGGCCCCTCTCTGGCTTACCTTTGCCAGTATCAAAGCTGCAGTGTATTAATAATATACTATACATGGCCCCTCTCTGGCATACCTTTGCCAGTATCAAAGCTGCAGTGTATTAATCATGTACTATACATGGCCCCTCTCTGGCTTACCTTTGCCAGTATCAAAGCTGCAGTGTATTAATAATGCACTATACATGGCACCTCTCTGACTTACCTTTGCCAGTATCAAAGCTGCAGTGTATTAATACTGTACTATACATGGCCCCTCTGTGGCTTACCTTTGCCAGTATCAAAGCTGCAGTGTATTAATAATGCACTATACATGGCACCTCTCTGGCTTACCTTTGCCAGTATCAAAGCTGCAGTGTAATAATACTGTACTATACATGGCCCCTCTCTGGCTTACCTTTGCCAGTATCAAAGCTGCAGTGTATTAATACTGTACTATACATGGCCCCTCTCTGGCTTACCTTTGCCAGTATCAAAGCGGCAGTGTATTAATAATGTACTATACATGGCCCATCTCTGGCTTACCTTTGCCAGTATCAAAGCTGCAGCGTATTAATAATGTACTATACATGGCCCATCTCTGGCTTACCTTTGCCAGTATCAAAGCTGCAGTGTATTAATACTGTACTATACATGGCCCATCTCTGGCTTACCTTTGCCAGGATCAAAGCGGCAGTGTATTAATACTGTACTATACATGGCCCCTCTCTGGCTTACCTTTGCCAGTATCAAAGCGGCAGTGTATTAATACTGTACTATACATGGCCCCTCTCTGGCTTACCTTTGCCAGTATCAAAGCGGCAGTGTATTAATAATGTACTATACATGGCCCCTCTCTGGCTTACCTTTGCCAGTATCAAAGCGGCAGTGTATTAATACTGTACTATACATGGCCCACATCTGGCTTACCTTTGCCAGTATCAAAGCGGCAGTGTATTAATACTGTACTATACATGGCCCCTCTCTGGCTTACCTTTGCCAGTATCAAAGCTGTAGTGTATTAATAATGTACTATACATGGCCCATCTCTGGCTTACCTTTGCCAGTATCAAAGCTGCAGTGTATTAATAATGTACTATCCATGGCCCATCTCTGGCTTACCTTTGCCAGTATCAAAGCGGCAGTGTATTAATAATGTACTATACATGGCCCCTCTCTGGCTTACCTTTGCCAGTATCAAAGCGGCAGTGTATTAATACTGTACTATACATGGCCCACATCTGGCTTACCTTTGCCAGTATCAAAGCGGCAGTGTATTAATACTGTACTATACATGGCCCCTCTTTGGCTTACCTTTGCCAGTATCAAAGCTGCAGTGTATTAATAATGTCTATACATGGCCCATCTCTGGCTTACCTTTGCCAGCATCAAATCGGCAGTGTAATAATATTGTACTATACATGGCCCATCTCTGGCTTTGGAGACACTGAAACAGATCTGTTGGTCTTTTGATCCTGTGATCTGTAGGTTTGGTGAAGACATGGTGGTCATTTTGTGGTACTAGGAGGTTGGAGCTCCAGCCCTTTTCTTAGTATTTGGCACCCCTGCCACTGCCTGCTCTTTTCCCGGTCTCAGGTCTGGTGTATGGTTTCTGCTCTGTTCCCTTAATCCACCCCTCAGCAGTAAATAGGATGCTGCTGAGGGGCTAACAAGTGGTTACTTGGGTGATTTCGTTGAGGTCGAAGGGTGGGATGCACACTTCATCAAAGGACAGCATCATCATAAACCTACAGAGGCGGTGAGGAAGACGCTGGCTTGAACGTGGCTGTCGCCATTGCTTATTTAAGCCAACAAGTTGGCTCAGTGAGCTAAACGCTCCCTGATGATATCTCGGGTATCCAACCGTTAATGACTACCAACCCTTGCAAAGCAAACACAGTCTTCCACACTGTAGATCTCAGTACAATGAGTATGAGTAAGCTGAGAAATGGTGAGTATTGCTATCTACAGCGCTTTGAAGCGGCAGACGTTTGGTATGAAGCTCTATATAAATACAAGTTATATTATTCACAGAGGCACAGGCAGCTGTGAAGAGTGATGGAGCTCAGCCTCTCACGCACTGATGGACCTTTAACCAGTAACGCCATTGCTCCCCAAGCAACTGCACACGGTTGGTGGAGTGGAGACAGAGCCATGACGTTGGGAGCCCTGAGGCAAGAGAGGGCTTGCTACAGGGTTGTACATTGACTGAGACATAGGCATTGGAATGCACATAGCCTGGACTCTTCCTTATTGTGGTCACCATGGCTTGGAGGCTTGAACTTTGCCCTGATCTGACAGAGGTGGCTTGTACTGTGGAATCACCGGGAGGAAAGAGGGTGCCCTCTGTGTATGCACAATGTGGACTGAATGCAGAACTACCTAGGTTAATTTTGGAACTATAGAAGGATGGAATCCATTTGGATGTTGATGGGGACATTGTTCCAGATCTTTTTGCATAGATTGAAAAAGACTGTTTTCTGACCTTTTCTTCTTGAATTTCTTCATCTTCAGCCTAGTACTGTCCTGGCTCCTAGTTTGGTACTGGCGCCGTATGTGGTTATTTTTTCTGCCAGGTTGAGAGGGTGCAATTGTTTATGGCATTGCAGGTGATGCATCTGGTCCTGAAAGTTATGCCGTCTTGACTAGGAAGCCACGTTAGTTCCTTCAGTGTTGAGGTGATGTGGTCAAACGTCTTGATACGTATGACGAGACAAGCTCCAGCATGTAGGGGGGCTTCCAGGGATTCCAAAGCTGCTTTGAGAGGCCACTGAGCAGAGCGTTGCCTTGACTCAAGTAAGCGAGAACTAAGGCTTGCATTTTCCTCCTCATGTCTCTTGTAGAAGATAGGGTTTTGATTTTTTTAGGAGGGAGAGCTGATACCATACTGTCTTGGTTTTCACATGGCTCTTCTCTTTCAAAGGGAACTCTACGTCAAGAACAAATTCAAGAGACTTCACATTGAAAGTCAGTTGCCGAGAGAAGCTGGCAAGGTTTGAAACTTGACAGCGTCTTTACCCAGCTGACTGGCGCTATGGCTGTTTGTTTGGTGCTACTGGCAATCAGGGGTCATTCTATCTTAGATGAGTCAAGCATAGCTTTGGAGCTTGACATCTGGTCTGGATTACAAAGAGGCAGTTTTGATTAAGTGGATGTCCTGTTCAGCTGGAAGGTTGAACCAGAGCTGATTTTTGATCTATGGTTAATGTTCTTGGATCAAAAGAGCTCAATGAAGAGATGGAAGATGACGGGTTAGAGGATGTATTCCTGTCGTATTCTGCAGGACGTAGAGAACCTCTTGGGGCTTGAGGTTCCCACCTGGATGAGTTGATGGCTGCCTGTTGTCCATTGCAGGACTTACGCCGAGAAATCAATGTGTGCTTTCAGTGTGTGGTTCAGTGCTTGATGGCTGACCGTGTTGAAAGCTGCTGAGAGCTTGAACAGGATCAGGAGGAAGGGGTACTTTTTGTCATTGAGGCGAAGAACATGGTTGACCATTCCAACGATGGCCGTCTCCATGATGTAGTGTGATCTCTAGAAGGCTATTCTTGTGTGCTGTTGTTCTGCAGGCTATTGTAGGTGTGGTTCTAAAGCTGAGTTGTCACTTCTTTTTCAGTAATTTCTTTTGATGAAGGGTAGGTAGGTTATTGAACGTTAGTTTAAAAAATCATCTGGGACCAGATACGTTTTTAGGAGGGGGAGGTGATATCCAGTTTTGAAGTTTTCTGGAAAGGCTGCTTGGCTGAGGAAAACGCTGTTGATAAAGAGAAGGGGCATCTCAATCGATAGATTTCACAAAATCTGGGAATATAATGGAATCTTCGTAGGAGGTGACCTTGAAGATATGGCAGTTTTTATTGAGTCTATTGTCTAAGTGGAGGTCAAAGGTTGTCAGTTTGAGGTTGTAATAGTGAGAAATAGGAAGCAAGATAAATGTCAGCTTGGGGTGTCATTGTGGGTATTCATTGTGTATATTTTCTCGCTGACGAAGTGATGGGTGGTGTTGCCTTTGTCCATTGTGGGTGGGACTTAGGTTCCACAAGTGGACTGATATAGTGGTTGACTGCCTTGAAGAATGTCCTCATTCTCTTGGTCACTACCTTGGTTCATTGAGGCACATCTTGTAGAAATTGGCCTTGGATATAGGGATGTGGGATCTGTGTGCTGAGTGAAGTGTTTCGAGCAGACTGAGGTAATTAAGGTTGTTAGATCATCTCAATTTATTTTCTTGTCTCTGGATGGTGCATATGTTTTCCACGAGTTTCTAGATGTGCCATGGAGATGTCAGCCAGGGTTTGGAACACAGGTGTGTGTAGCTCTACGTGGTTTTTCAGTACATATTGTATATATTAAAAGGTACGCTGACATTTTAGTTGCACTAGTAAAAGTTGAAGAGGTTGCTAGGTTCATCCTGAAAGAGGTTCAATGGGAAGTTCTTCAAGGATTTGTATCTATGGTTATTTGTTGGTTGCTGTTGGTTCACTGGTTTAGTATACTTGGGAGGAAAGGGATGGGGACATGGTATGTCCAACCGAGGATAACTGGACCAGTGCAGTGGATCATGCTTATTGCCGGTCAACATGTTCACCCCAGGACCATGTTGCTGGACAGCTGGGGCACATTCAACCATGCTGTTGCATCTCAAAGGCGACCCTTTTACAAACTCCCCTGGAGACAATACCAGTCCTCGGGCATGTTTACAAGGGGATATCGCCACCAGAACGTCACTTTTAATGACGTTCTGGTGGTGATATCTCCTTCTCTTATTTACAAGGCGGCGTTAAGCCATTTAAGTTGGCTTATCACCGCCTTCTAAATAAGGGCCCTTTTCAGAATTCACTCAGCGTGAAAGGGGCGTGCAGTGGGTGTTGCAGTGGGTTTTCCACCGCAACACCCATTGCTTTTTTAATCTGCCCCATATTTACGAGGCTGAGGCAGCGCCAGAAATTAAGACCACGGAAGACCTGTTCTTAGGATGGCGATATGAGGAGAAATAATTAATTTCTCCCAGTATTTTGCTCTTTCCATGTGCACCATACATAGAAACAGCAAATCGCCTTTACAGATTGTTTGGGGCAGATTTACCCTTGCGCCGCCGGTGCATTATGTTGCATGGCGCACCAGCGGCGCAAACCGGCTGCGTGATATTTACAAGCACACGTAAAGCCACAATGCGTGGCTTTACCTGTGCTCATAAATATTGCCCCCTTTTCATGCAACACTTTGTGTGTTGGGGCGTGACATGGGTTTTGCTGTGGGTGTTCCGACGCAACACCCATGTCCACAGACACCTTTCCAGATTTACGAGCCATCGCAAATCTGGAAATGCGTCAGAATGCTACACCACCCTAGGCGTGGCGTAGCGAGGTGCAACGAGAAGAAATGTTTTCAGTTCTCCTCGTTTTCTTCCTCTTTTAATGCGTGCTGCATTCTACAGCACGCATTGGAAGAGGAAATCACCTCAATTGAGGTGCCACTTCCTGTACAAAAACAATCTCCCCACGACGCAGATGGTGCAAGAGTGCCTGTGCCGTTGCAGGGCAGCAGTTTGTGCACCAGAGCAGGGGGAAGCACAGAGATTCAGCATATTGTTGTGAATATGTCGCATCCCTGTGCTTTGAAACTAACGCAGTGCGGCGCAGTAAAATAACTTGTGGCACTGAGCTGCGTTAGTTTTGTGTAAATCTGCCCCTGTTAATGTGAAGGAAGGTGTCCTTTCCTGCACACTAACAATCGTCCCTGCATCGCAGGCACACTTGGAACATGGTACAAGGGTACCGGCGCTGGCGCTAGGCAGCTTTTTTAGAGCCAGCTCTAGGGGAAATGCCTGGGTGCGCCGTATTTTTGTAAATACAGCGCATCCCTGTCTTTAAAAAATGTCAGTTCACGGTGTTGCCAATTTTGGAGTAACACCGTGCTCCGACATTTTATTGTAAAAAAATGTATACAGTATTTGTAAGAAGCTAAAAATTGACAAGGTGTGTAATACCATATAAGAACACCTAAAGCCACCCTCTGGGTACAGTAGGGCTGGTTCATGATTAGTCAGTACCTCATCGTATCGCAATGATTCTGGGGTTTGCCCTCTAACACTAACTTTGAAACAGCTATCACACCTCCATGCCACACCAAGCACTTTGAAGCAGCTGCCAGCTGCACAACCTAAATTGTAAGTACAATAAAAATAAATAAATAAATAATGACATACCTGGATCTGGTGAAGCGATGAAGAAAGCTCATCATGTGACCTAGTCTTAGTTCATCACTCTAGAGAGGCTGAAAGAGAGACTCATGTTTAAGCCCCATTCGCCCTCCTCATGCAGGGCCCCTGCTGTCACCTGCCCTCTGAGGTTCTAGAGTGCACTGCACCCTGTCATGTCATCAAAGGAGCTCACTTTGCATAAATAGATTCACTTGTGATTAAGACACTTTAGAACTTGACATATGATTCATTGCAGCCTGGCCTTGAAATAGACTCCATGCAATAATGGTATCCACCCCTTTGAGTTAAACCTACAAGGAAGGAATTCCATATATATGGTTTACTGATCTAACACTATTTCTTACACCCCCCTTCCACCCTGCAGCCACTTGCAGCTACTTTTCCCCCCTTTAACCTACCTGCCTGATTCATCAAATAAACTGATTGAGTTCCTGTCAGAGGCAATATGAGAAACACAACGCAGATGCCTGAGCTGGCTGCCTGCCTTTGACAAGGCTCTCATGAGATGATGCACAAATTAATCTGAGTTATTTCTGATGGGACACAACTCAAGAATGAGGCCTGGCAGCAATAACCCTCCTTTCAAAGACGATGAATGAAAACACAAAGAAACAAAAGTTGGACGGCTCCACCGACACTAATTGCTGAATAGGCAAGACGAGGAGAGCAGAGACCTGATGTGTCCCCTGTCAGGCTGGCCAAGAAGCTGAGGGAACAAGAGAGAGCTGTGGTTGCCAGTCATCCTCCGGAACTACAGCGGTTTCTCTCTGGCTGGAACGACTGTGATGAGTAACTGGGGTTTAGGGTGCCCGCCTGGCACTATGAAGGATTGTAAGAATTGGGATCACAAACTAGGGTGGCCCTAAAAGCACAGATTGAGGTGCCAGACACAAGGCAAGTCTGTTTATATGACCAGTTGCAACTTTAAGAATCGCCAGGTTGCAATGAACAGGTCGCCGGTAGGTACTAACATCATGAGCATCCTGGTGAGTACGTCATAAAGTGCCGGTGATAGAAAATGGAAGGTAAGGAGCTACAATAGAAAAGTCTGAGGGACCACCAGGTGGGTCAGAGCTCTGCTAGGCCTTCCTCACACCTGAAGTTAGCGATACTGAAGGGTTGGTAAATCCTGAGCTAGGGTTCCCGCGTTTGCTGTAATCCGCAGGTGGCCACTACTGCTGCTTAACGGCCCCATCGAGATTACTGGGGCACTATTAACAGGGCCCTCATAAACCACACCCAATTATGGATCGAAGTGACAGCTTTAAAATGGGTTCTAGTCTGCACCGGAAGCCAGTAAAATGTCGTATGAACTGGAAGGACATCTTTTTTACAGGAAGGCTTTACTACGTACGGTTCAGCTCTGGCAGCTTTGGGTGACCTGACATTTTCGTACTACACCCGATTAAACTTTACGTAATAGAGCTCTGAACCAGCAACGGCCCGGGATTGGTGACGCTGTGTGCGTCATCTGGTATTGGGACGGATATGACGCAGACGTTTTAAGTAGACTCCTATCTTTCGTTGGCTATAACTATATTATAACCCGCAGGCTGTGGAGCCCCGCTCCTGCTTAGAATATATCTATGTAATCAAATAAAATGCTAACAAGACGCATCCTGTAGAAATGTTATGAATTTCTTTCAGATAACTGCTATAATCCTGATTTCTTTGCTCAAGTCGAACTTTTGCCAGAACTTCAAATTATCACTGGAAACCCCAGCTAAGAAGAGCAGTCTAAAAAACAGCTATTCTGACAGAAAATACCTGGAAAGTAACATCCCCTTAGCAGCGCAGACAATCCGACATTCCACCCCACCCCACCAAGGACACACCCCACTTGAGCTTCAGTCCCCTGGGGCCACATATCCTTTTTGACCCCAGTGTGTCACTGAGGTCAAAGCGCGACCTAGCCTTCTCCTGGCTTCAATTTTCCTCGTGGATGGTACTCAATTCATGAATTTTGGCCATTGAGTCACTGTGAACAGAGAACAATCGATCTTATCGCAGAGCCTTACCACCCTCCTCCTCAGCATCTTTGGCAAGCCTTTCACCCAAGAGGGGCGTCTAAGCCCACATCAATAATCACCACCAAAACTCAGCTAATAATTCTACAGAGTTGGTCGTATAATTTAATGCTTAAAGATTGAAAGTCATTCAACTTTTTTTGGAAGTTTCAATACTTACACGCCTAATATGGTGGGAGCATCCGATTTCCTCAACAAACAAAACGAAAGTCGATTGTTGCGTTAGGCAGCACATGGTGCACCAGTGCAAGGAGAGGAGAGGAATGAGCCATATAAGGTTACAGATGGCACATTGCTGCCCTCTCCCTGTCACGCAGTGCAGCGCAGCGCAGTGTCCTGCTGCGTTGCGAGACATTTTGATAAATCTGCTGCTTCGTTCTTGTCAGTCGCTCTGCAGCTTTTGACAATGACCATTACACCACCCTCCTCCCACATCCTCCACGCCTGCTTTACCACAGAGTATAAAGTGCCGCAGTAGTTCTCTTGTTGCATGTGCTCTAGGTTTATAGAAGTGATATAGGAAGTGGGAGCTAGCAGAGCCGGACAGGCCATTTATTTCACCGGGCATTTGCCCAGTGTGCTGGATCCCTTGGAGGCTGGATATGAAAGACCAGGGACACTCCTGGTGCCTCTGTCACTTTCCCCAGCTCTCCGAAGTAATTTGCAGCCGGCACAGGGAGGCTTAAAGATAGGGGACCTCATTTATGTGTTTTTGCCGTAGACAGTGCTGCCCTATGGCAAAAGAAAGGACAGGACTGCCCCACATCTATGAGGTATGGTGCATTCCTGTCCTTTCACCCTGCGACGGTGCACAATAGGCTGCCGTGCACCAACGTAAGCACCTTTGCACCGTGGTGCAAAGGGGTCTGCGTTGAGGGGATGATTGTTTTTGTGCAGGAAGGGAAACCTTTCTATGTTTCTATGTGAGCAGCAGGATGCAGCACACATAGAAAAAGGAAAAACAAGCATTGGCATAGCCAATAGGTCACGCCTTTGGGACCTTATAAGTGTTTAGCCATGCAACAGTTGCATAACTAAATACTTATAAGGTCCCAAAAGCGAGACCTATTGGTTATGCCAAGCAGCCGTGCGGCCGCAAAAGTAAAAGTAATCACGAACAAGCTCGGCGCGCACGCCAGCGCACATGCACTGTAGCTCTAGGCTGGCCATGGTAGCACTTTTTGGAGCCCTCTCAAAAAGTCTCGCCTGACCAGCGAATGCGCTGGGTCAGGCGAGACCTAATGAGGAGAAATAAAGATATTTCTCCTCATTGTGCCTCCCTTATGCCTCCTCTGGGGAGGCGTAAGTTTTTGGCGTTGCCTCAGGTTTACGATTTCTCGTATATCTAGGGCAGTGTCAAAATGACATGAAGGTTGCTGGGAATATCCTCAGCAACACCCATTGCACGCCCCTTTAACGCAGAAAACTGAATTTAAGGGGATAATATTTACGAGGCAGAATTAAGCCAAACATGTGGAGAACTCACAAAAAGTGATGCTCCGGCTGTGCAAGGGGCCTCATAAATGAGGCTCAGGGTGACCAGGCAATCTGGATTTTCTGTGACAGTCCTGGTTTTTGACCCAGCAGATTTCACTAAATTCATTATTTATCCCAGTTTTTAGAGATGGGAAAGTTAACACGCTTTTATATGTTCTAGTGCAGGATTATGTGTCTGACGTTTCCAAAATCAATTTAATTAGTAATTATAAAATGTAAAAGTTGTATTTCATTTATTCCCCTTAGTACCTTGGTGTCATTTTTCACCTCTTGGTGGATGTGAAATTGAAGTCCTACTTCTATTTTGTGACATGTCCCGGTAAAAATCTGGTCATCATACTTAAAGGGAGAGGGAGGGAAGGTAGCGAGAAAGTGAGGAGAGAGGAGAGAAGTAGAGAGAGAGAATGGATAAATGAAAAGAGAGAGATTGCCCGACAAGACCGAGGGCGTGGGGCTGGTTTGAGCATTTTTGCCAGGGCTGCTTTTGGTTCCCCAGTCGGCCATGGGAGCAAAAAAGAAAAAAGGAGAGACAGAGAGGGGGAGTAAGGCAGAGGATAATTGAGAAGTAAGGAGGGAAGGGAGTGAGAGAGAAAATCATAAGATAGGATGGAAGAAAAAGAGATAAAGAGAAAGAAGGAGGAGGGAGAAAGTGCAAGAGAAAAGAGAGAGAAAAAGTGGAGCCAGAAAGAAACAGAGAAGACAGTGAGAGTAAAGAAAGAGGGGCAGGAATAAAGAGGGTGAGAAGGAGAGAGCTAGTGAGAGACTGAAAGAGGGAAAAGAGAAAGATGAGGAAATAGCCAGATGGCACGAACATGAGTGAAAGTGAGCGAGCATTCACACTGCGATTTTTGTTTGTTGGCTCAGTTCATGTCTTGGCTCTTCAGGTAAGAGCGGTGGGGCGGCTGGGGGGGATTTCGAGAGACAACCACAAGGGAAAATTAATTATTTATTTAATTTTCCCTTGTGGTCGTCTCTCGGAATCCCCCCCTCCCCACCCCCAAAATGGCCCACCGATCTTACCTGCAGCGGCCGCGGCTGATCTTAGAGTTGAGCAGGACCCCTGGCTTGGCTCTTCCCCTGGGTTCTCTGTCTCGGCTCTGGGTTCTCTGTCTTGGCTCTTCCCTGGGTTCTCTGTCTCGGCTCTTCCCCTGGGTTCTCTGTCTCGGCTCTTCCCCTGGGTTCTCTGTCTCAGCTCTTCCCCTGGCTTAGCTCTTCCCCTGGGTTTTCTGTCTCGGCTCTTCCCCTGGCTTAGCTCTTCCCCTGAGTTCTCTGTCTCGGCTCTTCCCCTGGGTTCTCTGTCTCGGCTCTTCCCCTTGGTTCTCTGTCTCAGCTCTTCCCCTGGCTTGGCTCTTCCCCTGGGTTCTCTGTCTTGGCTCTTCCCCTGGGTTCTGTGTCTCTGCTCTGGGTTCTCTGTCTCGGCTCTTCCCTTGGCTTGGCTCTTCCCCTGCGTTCTGTGTCTCGGCTCTTACCCTGGGTTCTCTGTCTCAGCTCTGGGTTCTCTGTCTCGGCTCTTCCCCTGGGTTCTCTGTCTCAGCTCTGGGTTCTCTGTCTCGGCTCTTCGACTGGGTTCTCTGTCTCAGCTCTGGGTTCTCTGTCTCGGCTCTTCCCCTAGGTTCTCTGTCTCTGCTCTGGGTACTCTGTCTAGGCTCTTCCCCTGGCTTGGCTCTTCTCCTGGGTTCTGTGTCTCGGCTCTTACCCTGGGTTCTCTGTCTCGGCTCTGGGTTCTCTGTCTCGGCTCTTCCCCTGGGTTCTGTGTCTCTGCTCTGGGTTCTCTGTCTCGGCTCTTCCCCTGGCTTGGCTCTTCCCCTGCGTTCTGTGACTCGGCTCTTACCCTGGGTTCTCTGTCTCAGCTCTGGGTTCTCTGTCTCGGCTCTTCCCCTGGGTTCTCTGTCTCAGCTCTGGGTTCTCTGTCTCGGCTCTTCGACTGGGTTCTCTGTCTCAGCTCTGGGTTCTCTGTCTCGGCTCTTCCCCTAGGTTCTCTGTCTCTGCTCTGGGTACTCGGTCTAGGCTCTTCCCCTGGCTTGGCTCTTCCCCTGGGTTCTGTGTCTCGGCTCTTACCCTGGGTTCTCTGTCTCGGCTCTGGGTTCTCTGTCTCGGCTCTTCCCCTGGGTTCTGTGTCTCTGCTCTGGGTTCTCTGTCTCGGCTCTTCCCCTGGCTTGGCTCTTCCCCTGCGTTCTGTGACTCGGCTCTTACCCTGGGTTCTCTGTCTCAGCTCTGGGTTCTCTGTCTCGGCTCTTCCCCTGGGTTCTCTGTCTCAGCTCTGGGTTCTCTGTCTCGGCTCTTCGACTGGGTTCTCTGTCTCAGCTCTGGGTTCTCTGTCTCGGGTCTTCCCCTAGGTTCTCTGTCTCTGCTCTGGGTACTCGGTCTAGGCTCTTCCCCTGGCTTGGCTCTTCCCCTGGGTTCTGTGTCTCGGCTCTTACCCTGGGTTCTCTGTCTCGGCTCTGGGTTCTCTGTCTCGGCTCTTCCCCTGGGTTCTCTGTCTCAGCTCTGGGTTCTCTGCCTCGGCTCTTCGACTGGGTTCTCTGTCTCGGCTCTGGGTTCTCTGTCTTGGCTCTTCCCCTAGGTTCTCTGTCTCTGCTCTGGGCTCTCTGTCTCGGCTCTTCCCCTGGGTTCTCTGTCTCGGCTCTGGGTTCTCTATCTCAGCTCTTCCCCTGGATTCTCTGTCTCGACTCTGGGTTCTCTGTCTTGGCTCTTCCCCTGGGTTCTCTGGCTTGCCCCCCTCTATTTGAAATAAACAACGATTTGACTGACAAGGAGTAAGAATCTGTGCATGGAAGAGTACTGCAGAACCCCATCACGAGGCCTGATATCCCTCCGTCTCCCTTACAGTCTCTGAAGTCTAAGCCGCCCACTCAGTGAATTCTAAGCACCTATCATATGAGATCTAGGAATTCCCTCTTATGGTGTGAGCCCTTATTGTCCGATAGGGAGACATGTAACCCTGTGCACTAACCACCCAGTCATTGAGCTTTGGGTACCCACCCCTCACACCTCACGCACTCATCCCATCAGTGCCAGACAGTCACACTCTCTGAAATATGAGCACCACTCTTTTGTAGAGTGACAGGGCTGACACTTATGGCCTGGAAGAGTGTGTGCCTACAAATGTCCCAAAACCACAAAGAAGGACAGCAAACCTCTCCAGGAGGAACTGTAGCCTTGAGTATGGAATGAAAGAAGAATGCAAGACTTTGGAAATATTTAGAACTACACAATGGAAACGTGGCTGATACCTTTGTGCTGTGCATGCTCAGAGCGACAGGAGGAGAGGAAGGGAGATGGAGCCAATTTAGCAAAACTAGAGGCTCAGCAGACTTTGAAAAACAAACATGCTCATACTCCAAGGTGTGCAAACATTCCAGAAGGTGTGGGGCTCCCTGCAACCAAGGTCCATTGTGTTCAATAACAATAGTGAATGAGTCGGTACACAGTGCAGCGCCTTTCCTACAATAGTGTGATTATGTCATTTGAATGCTATTAAAGTGCTATTGGTAGTGTGCCCGTGAGCATGGGGCACACGTGCCAGGTAGGCATCGCCAGCGCTTGAGATTACAAAATGCTGTGCCTCCTTAGAGACCACTCAACACACTAGAGTTCGTTTTCGGACCGCGACTCGTGCGCCCAGCAGTACATGCCTGGCCCTCAGGTGCATGAGTCCACGTCACTGCTCCGCCCTGGGTGGCACACTACGTACCTTGTCAACGTTAATAAAATAAAAACAACTTATCAGAGACCTCCATGGTCTCTGTTCAACAAAAATAATCTTAAAGGGCCTGATTTAGGATTTGGCGGAGAGGGTATGCCATTGCAACTACTCCGTCACTGACAAAATGCTCCAGCGACCTGACAGAGTACCTATAACACTGTTTGACCGATTTAGAGTGGAAGGTGTTATATGTGTTTTTTTGCCTTTCATGAGGTAAGGAACCGTAAACTAAAATAATGACCCCAACACATTAGGAGACAACTCCCATGATGTGTAGGTCCTTTGATTTGCTTTTTTTTAATACAATATCCCGCTTTCGGATTTTGTTTTAATAAAAGCAAAAATGTGTTAAAAGTTTGAGAGGCGGCCATCATTGTTTGACAGAGCGATCCAGGCGGCCATCATTGTTTGACATAGCCATCTGTCAAACTTTTTAACACATTGACAGGGACCGCCATGACGATGGTTCCTTCCAATGACTAGAGATGTCTGCAGGGCTCACGGACATTTCTAAAGTATGGGTACTTCGTCATAGCGATGGCGTATTTTACTCTGTTGCCCTGATAGAGTGAATACTGTACTCCGCACTCTAGATCAGGCCCTAAGACATTGTGATGGCTGGGGATTGCATCTCAGATAGTACCTGCCCTCACCTTGGATCTCTTGCAGCATTCCCTGTAAGTGCCTCATCGCTCGCCGGGCTTCACCTTTCATATGTGTTGGAACTTCAACACTGTGGGTGAGCTAGGCATCATGTCATGATTCAAGGTATCCTGCCTCTTCACTGTCTTCTCCCCAATCATCCCCATTCCTGTAGGCCTCTTCACTGTTGTCATGCTCAATTCTCTGGAACAGTGATACTTTTCAGATGACTACTTTGTATCCCTTCTGGTCACTCTTCCAAGTTTGCCCAGTATTTGCCATGGATTGCGCCGGAATGAGCTCCCTGGGGTCTAGTCTTCTTCTAGTGCTCAGTCACTGATTTTCATTGATCTCATCTCGGTTCTTCGTCTTTGGTTAGCCTGAGCATTGGACTTTTCCCTCCTCTCTTGGGTTTGGTGGATGTTGAATTGTGCAGGAGTCCAATGGGGACTTGTGGCTATTACATCTCAGATGGGTCTTCCAAACATGGGGTGTGCCGGAGCACAGTTAGTGGAGCAGTGTGATGCCACCCTTTATGGTCTCTGGAAGCGTTAAAGGGCTTACTCTACTTTGCCTTGTTGGTCGAGTACAATATTCAGTGGTTTTTTGAGGGCGCTCATGAATCAGTCCACCTGTCCGTTATTGCGAGGCCGTCTTGTGTGATATTCCTGTGCATTATTCCAAGTTCTGCCATGTTTTCTCTAAATTCATTTCCTTCTCAGACTCGGGTCAGATCATGCTCTGCCAATTTTCCCATGTGAGGAATTTTTCTTACTCCTCTACCATTTTGTTGTCGTAGTTGATTATTGAGGTTATCACATTCTCTCTGTTAGGTGGGTGCTCTGGTTCAGGGATGCCAACTTGGAGTGTTATTACTCTGACAATGCTGCTTTGCATTCCACGCCCCCTGCATTCTCCTCTGCAGACACGTGAGAAGTGATTGAGACCCCCACAGCTCAACCAGGGCTTGCCTTGTGACAGGCACTACATTGCAGGGTGTGGCTCAGCTCATGCGCCGTTCATGTTCAGTGCTGCTCCTCGGTCGTAGGTCAGTTTTGCCACCCCTGCTCCCTTGTGATGGCGGTAAGTGCCTCTGTTTTGATTGGTGGGCTGAGGTCAGGTTCTTCTTTGATGCTCACATTTGCTAGGGTTAGATTCCATGCATTCAGCATGCAGATTGGACAATTCATGCAATATCCCTAGTGAGTGAATGTCGTCTAGTGACATTCTGGGTTTTAGCAAGATCCGTCTTTGAAGCGCTGATGATTGGCATCCCTGCCTATGTTTCTTATTTCTTTCATAGGATTAGCGTCTGTGTGGGTGCTGACCAATTCACGGAGTAGAGCATGAAATCCATCCATTGTCTCATATTCTTCTTGCTTCATCTGACACATTTTGAAGCATTTATTGTCAGGGTTAAGGTGGGGGACAAAGTGAGCTTCAAGTGCTGCCACTACCGTACAGTATTCATCTGCACCCCCGTGTTGGTCAGATTTGTAAATAGAGTGAATATTTCTTTGCCTGTGTAATGAAGTAGCAGGGACCTTTTCACACCATTGTCTGTCTTTTTGATGGCTTTGACGTAGTATTTGTCCAGCCAGAGTAGCCACGCACACCATTTTGGCACTGCTGTTACTGGACTGGACAATGTGTGCCTGCAGCGGCCCCCCCACTTGGTGTGTGATAACTCCTGGTGGCATGTTGCTTCTTGTAGCTCATGTGTTGATGTTGCCCATCCATCTTGTGCTGAATTGGGCCTGGGACCACCTTTGAGATTCTCATATTCCAAATAGTCAATGTCCCTGATTCTAGTGCTTCGGTTGGCAGAGACTGGAGTTTTACCTGTGCTGAAGTTGGGCAGTTCCTTTTTAGGTCTCGCCTGTGACAGCGCATGCGTTGCATGCGCTCTCGCTTGTGAGAGATATTGCATTTATTTATTTGAAAAGTTTTATAAAGCGCGAACATGACCCTTGCGGGTATCAGAGCGCTGTACACAGAGGGAAAAGCATGAAATAAGCTCAGTACAGTTGAGGTCAACATTGTAAAACAACAAGGAGTAAACAATCAAGAACAGGTACCGGGTAGTGGGCCCCGCTAGTTCAGTTTCTCAGATAGTGCAATATATTTCCTGTAACATTCAGCAAAACAATCATAGAGTGGCTCGTCACCGCATAGTAAAGTAAATGACACATCTGTAAAGAAGTATTCCTCTAGAATAGTTCCGGAAGGGCCCTAGAGTAAACTAACACTTTACCATCCAATTAAAATAAGTAGAGAAAGATATGTTGGTATAAATGTCAAATCTGTCAGCAAGGGGACTTGAAGAAGAGGACAGGATGATGCAGTTAATGTTCACTCAGGAAAAGCCATTTGGCCTGTTTCTTGAACAAGCAGTGGAAGGATTGGCTCTAATCTCCATAGGAAGAGTGTTCCAAATTCTAGGCGCAAGGCTGGAGGAAGCACATTTGTACGTACTTTTCTTTTTGAATTTAGGAGGTTTCAAGAGTAGTGTGGGCGTACGTCTTGAGTTCCGACCGGAGCCAGAAAGAACAAGCTTGTTCACCAGATTGGCCGGAGTGTTGAAATGAAGTGCTTTATGCGTGAGGAAAGCTATTTTAAAACGGATCCTGGCTTCAATAGACAGCCAGGTGAGCTGCAAAAGGTCAGGTGTGATGCGATCGTGCTTTTTGGAGCCTCTGATGAGCCTGGCCGATGCATTGAGTGTGGCTCTGAGAGGGGCCAAGCTCACTTTAGGAAGGCTGCAAGGGTCACCAAGCCATATTCAAGTTGTGATATCACCAGGGATTGTACTGCAGACTGTAAGTCTTCTGGCGGAAGGAAAGGCTTGATTTTCTCAAGTGTGTTAAGATGAAAGTTGGCACCCCTAATAGTGCCACTGATGTGAGCTTGCTTATTAAGGTATTTGTCCAAGGTAATGCCTAATGATTTAGTGGAGTCAACCACGTGAGGGGTGCCGTTAAGGGCTGTGAGTTGTTTTAGCCATTCCAGGGTCGGTGCAGAGTGGTTGTGTGGCGTGATTAGCAGGAAATCAGTTTTGAAGGTATTTAACAAAAGATGCTTCTAGGCTAACCATTGTTGAGTTTGCGAGAGAGCCTCATTTAAGGTTTTAATGTCCTGCAGAGAGGCGATCTCCAGGTAAAGTTGTGTGTCGTCCGTGTACATGTGGTAATGAATGTTAGAATGGTTCAGAATGACAGTGAGAGGTTCCATATAAAGGTTGAAAAGCGTGGGCGAGAGTGCGGATCCTTGCGGAACTCCAATCCTGACCGGGGTACTGGATGCGAGGGACTGGTTGCGTTTAATCCTTTGTGTGCAGTTATATAAGAAAGAGGCAAACCACTTTAGGACCAGTCCCGAGAGACCCATCCTAAGTTGAAGAAGATTAATCAAGTGTTCATTTTTGATTGTATCGAATGCAGAAGACAGGTCCAGAAGGATCAGAAGACAGGGGACATTTTGGTCAAGGGAATTCTGGGCGTCATCCACAATGTGAGTTAGAGCAATATCAGTACTATGCCCGGCTCTGAAACTGAATTGAAAGAGGTCAAGTAGTTGAAATTTCTCTATATGGTTGCAGAGCTGCTTGTGGATGCATTTACCGAGCAGTTTGGCGAGCGTCATGATGTTAGTGATCGGTCAGAAGTTGTTAGGATCAGATAAATCCGAGTTGGGCTTCTTAGGGATGGCAGGTACTTCTCCAATTTTGAGGCAATCAGGGATGCTCCCCTGCAGGAGAGATTCATGAATGATCCTCGACCAAAGCGATAGAATGGCCGAGTTGAGGTCTTTAAAAAATTTAGCAGGCAAAGGATCATTGAAGTGATTGGCCGGTTTTAGAGTTGTCATAGCGTGGAGTAGTTCTGTGCAATCAGGCAGAATAAAGGAATTTCAAGAGGCATCATGTTTGGGAGAACAACCATGAGGTAAGGAGAATGCAGAGGGAACCACAAGCTCCCCTGATGCTGTGTTGTAGATTAGAGGTGGCACCATGGGAGTGTCAGGTTGCAGCTCCTGTTCAAGTTTCCTAGTTTTTTCAGAGGAGTGCACTGTGAAGTCCTCCCCGCTAGGAGGCGGAGTCAAGGATGCCAGGTTGGGGTTGGAAGTGTGGTTTGCTTGCTGTTTGATGATTTCAAATAGCATCTTGGGTCTGTTTTTAGCACCGTCCAGCTGCTCTCTGAAATGTCAGATTTAGCAATGCGGATTTTTTTGTTGTAGGCGTTTCTCATTTTCCTAAGCTGATAGAGGCTTGCAGTGGAAGGCTCATTTCTCCAGAGCCTCTCTGAAAGCCTAAGGTTACGGTGTACCATTAAACCAATTTTTGGATTGTTTGAGAGGGATCCTTTTAAGTTGTTTTGGCGCAATGGTGTCAAAGATATTAGCCACAGTGCTAATGTAGTGCTCCGAAAGAGCATCAAGGTCGGTCATGTCAGGGGGAGGCTGAAGTCTATTCATAGTGATGGAAGTAAGATCACTAATGTTGACGTCTCTCATGTTGCGAGACCATTGTTTAGCTTTAAGAGGTTGTCCTTTTCTGCGAGTGGTCTTTTTCAGTATGTGGAAGGCATCAACAAGGGGCTTGCAACCTGCCCATTGCTTCACATTCCTTGACCTATTTGCTGCCTTTATTTTGGCCAGCACGTGCCGGCTTCACTTTCCCTTATTTGGCTGGAGCAAAGGTCAAGCTTGATAACTGTCCTTCCCCTGATCATGCTGTGATTGAGGCACTACTTCTATCTTTTCTTCTCTGTCATCCTTGTTAAACCTCTTGCCAGTTGTAGCTATATTTTACTTTGCCACACACACTTCAAAGAAGTGCTTTTCTCCTTTTAAATGGATGTTTTTGTGGCAACAGATGTTATCAGCTTTTAAAATCACAACAGATGTTATCTGCTTCCAAATATATATTCACTAAGACATGAACATGGGCGCAATTACTTTCTTTATGTGATTGGATTTTTTGACATATGTAATTTCTTTTCATTTTCACGCATGGGGAGATTAACAGATTTGCTCAGGATCATAGGGGTGTTGAGCTGAGACCTAGCAAGCATAGGCAAAGCCAATAGGGATTTTCATTTGATACTTTTGTTCATGCTGTACAGCATGGACATTGTCATCTATGGCAATGATTTGTACCCATGCTGTATAGCAGCGTGGCTGCTGCGCATCATGGACGAAAATAAGGATGATGAAGCACTTAGCGCTAGAACACTTTTAAAAAAAAGGCGCGTTAGCCCTGGCAGCATCATAGTGCTTTTTAAAATTAATTTTAGCCACATTGCAAAGCATCCGTGCTTCTGTACAGCATGGCTACAAAACATTGCCAAAGCCAATAGCTCTCATAGGTGCAACCTAATGGCTTTGCCAGTGCTCGTTTTGGCAGCTTTGGTCAGAGTCTGGTAACTTGATAGTATTTGTGATTTACTTTTCATGTCTTAAGCAGTTTTTCAGTTTAGTTTTTTTACTCTCCCTTTTTCTGCTGTCACTGCATTATGGGACAAACGTTAGCTCCCACCAGTAACTAACCCTGGGCCTAACACTACGCTTCGCCCACGTAGTGTACGTAGCGCTGCCTGCTTCGCAGTTTTCGAAGTAGGCGAAGCAGGCAGCGCTACGCACACGCCAGGGCGAAGCGTAGCTGCCTGCCACCTGCCACCCGCCTCCCGCCCGCCCTCCTTTTAAATCATACCCGCATGTAAAATAAATAAAATATTAAAGAGACTTACCTGAAGCGCAGCGTCTCCGGGGCTCCCTCTTCTTCATTTCCAACTTCTTCTGACCAATGCGCATGCGCGGACGCCCGCGCATGCGCATTTCTCGCGAGAAATGCGCATGCGCATTTGTCAGAAGAAGTTGGAAATGAGGAAGAAGGAGCGCCGGAGACGCCGCGCTTCAGGTAAGTCTCTTTAATTTTTATTTATTTTACATGCGGGTATGATTTAAAAGGAGGGCGGGCGGGAGATGGGTGGCACGTAGTTGGGCTACGCAGAGCGCGTAGTGTGTGTAGATTTGGGCACACTACGTGCTGCTTCACGTAGCCCCACTACGCCTACTACGCCCACCCTTACCAGTAACTGATTTAAGATTGTTTGTCCTTCCTGTTCACTGGCCCCATGCACTGTCTCACAGACCTCAGAGTGTCTTCATCAGTTTTGCTGGCATCCGTCTCTCTTGTTTCTTTGTCACACTAAACTAGGTGGTAATGGCGCACATCAACCTGGGGCCTTTTCTCCCTCCGTGCTCTTTATTTTTCCTTCGCCACACGGGTGCTCTTGCACCTCGAGGCTCACCACGTTGGAGGCTGTGTTTGCTGCTGGTGAGCTGCAGTGGTCCTTGTTCAAGGCGCATTGTGTGTGCAGGAAATTGGTTAGGGCAGTCTGCTTTGGCACCTGGTCTCAAGCTGTGAGGGCAACAAGACTCACCATTGAGTGTGAACAGGGTCAAGAGGAATTTGGACGAGTTGCACCCTGAAGATCAGCAGTGTTCAGGTTCAGATGGATTCAGATACTGTGAGAGATCATCGATATGGTTGTTCGGGCTGCTTTCTGATACCAGCATCTGCTATGGGTGCCTGGTCGGGATCTCGTCGCCAGTGTAATTTGCCAAAGAGCGTGGGACACACGCGATGGGGAGACCTAGCACTTTGGTATTCCAAACTCATGCGACTGCCACAGGCCATGCAACTAGTGTTCGATCTCAGACTGAGCCTCGTGTAGCCCAAAGTCCCATTTATTAACCCTCTGCATGAAAAAACTATAAATTGCCTGAAAATAACAATTATCACAAAGCAGCAAAAATAGAAAGTGATTATACATAAATTAATACAAAACTATAAACTCACCCAAAAAGCGAGCAAAAAGAAACCTAACAGCTCTTGCAGCTCTTGTGTTGATGGAGCCCATCCATCTTGTGCTGAATCAGGCCTCGGACCATCTTTGAGATTCTCATAATCCAGATAGTCAATGTCACTGATTTTAGTGCTGTAGTTGTGCGGTTAATTTTTAAGTCTAATCTGTGACATCGCATGCGCTGCATGCGCTCTTGCTTGTGAGAGATATTGCATGCAACGAGGGGCTTTTCAGCCTGACTATTGATTAACATTCCTTGGCCTAGTTGCTGCCTTTTAATTGGCCAGTACGTGCGGGTGTAACGTGCTGTACAACTGGAACCGTTCTTAAGCACAAACCGAGTCCGGGGATGATTTTCTGATCGTAGGTTTAATTTGCAGTAAATCAATACAAAGAGCTCACGGCAGAGGACTAGACAACCTCCGTAAGCCCAGGCAACCGTACATATGACAACCGACCTCGAATCATAGAATACAGGCACAATAGAATGGTGGCACAATACAATTCCAAACAGAGAATGACATATTTAAAGGAACAGATGCAGTAAAATAAATGTGGCAAATGAAATGTGATAAGCATACTACAGCGGGCTTCAGTGCCCCTTATTTGGCTGGAGCATGGGCCATCTTGATTACTGTCCTTCCGCTGATCGCGCTCTGCTTGAGGCATTACTATTATTTATTTTTCATCTTCCCTATTATCCTTGTTGAATCTCTTGCCATTTGTAGCTATGTTTTACTATGTCACACACACTTTAAAGAAGTCCTTTTCTCCTTTGAAATGGATGTTTGTTGTGGCAACAGATGTGATCTGCTTATATTATGGCAACAGATGTTAGGTGCTTCCAAATATATTTTCACTAAGACATGGACATGGGTGCAATTGCTTTCTTTATGCGATTGGATTTTTTGACAAATGTCATTTTTTAAGATTTTCACGCATGGGGAGATTAACGGATTTGCTCAGAATCACAGGGATGTTGAGCTAAGACCTAGCAAGCATAGGCTAAGCCAATAGGTCTTTCCTTTGAGGCTATTGGCTCTGGCATTTCCTTTTGTTTATGCTGTACAGCATTGTCATCTATAGCAATGAATTGTACCAATGCTGCATAACAGCGTGGCTGTTGTGCAGCATGGATAAAAATAATAATTAAAAAAGGACGATGAAGCATTTAGCGCTAATGCACTTTACAAAAAAAAGACACGTTAGCCCTGGCAGCGTCATAGCGCTTTTTAAAATTACTTTTAGCCACACTGAAAAGCATCCGCGCTTCTGTACAGCATGGCTACAAAACATTGCCAAAGCCAATAGCTCTCATAGGCGTGCAATTGGCTTTGCCAGTACTTGTTTGGGCAGCTTTGGTCAGAGTCTGGTTACTTTATAGTGCTTGTGATTCACTATTCTTAACTTGTGCAGTTTTTCAGTTCCGTTTTTTACTCTCTTTTTCTGCTGCTACTTCTTTAAGGGACAGATATTAGCTCCCACCAGTAACTGGTTTAAGATTGTTTGCCTCTCCTGTTCACACTCTGTCTCACAGACCTCAGTGTGTCTTCATCAGTTTTGCTGGCATCCATCTCTCTCTTGTTTCTTTTTCACAATGAACTAGGTGGTTAATGGCGCACATCAACCTGGGGCCTTTTTTCCCTCCGTGCTCTTTACTTTGCCTTCGCCACACTGGTGCTCTTGCACCTCGAGGTTCACTACGTTGGAGGCTGTGTTTGCTGCTGGTGAGCTGCAGTTCTCCTTAGTCAACACGTGCCGTGTGTGTAGGAACATTGGTGGGGATAGTCTGCTTTGGTACCTGGTCTCAAGCTGTGAGGGTAACACAACGCACCACTGGGTGTGAAGGGGGTCAAGAGGCCTTGGCACGAGTTGCACCCTGTAGATCAGCAGTATTCAGGTTCACATGGGTTCAGATACTGTGAGACATCATAGATAAGGTTGTTCAGCCGCTTTTTGATACCAGCATCTGCTATGCGTGCTTGGTCAGGTACTCGTCACCAGTGTAGTTTGCCAAAGAGCATGGGACACAGGTGAGGGAGAGGACTAGCACTTCCGTATTCCCAAATCCTGCTACTGCCACAGGCCACGCAACCTGTGTTCAGCCTCAGACTGAGGCTCAGGTGGCCCATAGTCCCGTTTATTAACTCTCTAATTAAAAAAGCGATGAACTGCCAGAAAATAACAGTTATTGCAAACCAGCAAAAATATATCAGAAAGTCTAGATAAATTAATACAAAACTATAAACTCACCCAAAAAGCAAGAAAAAAATCAAACTAACAACCTCAACCTCTATAAGCTACTAACAAATTCACATATAAAATGAAACGTAATTTTCTCCACATTAGATCACCCCAATGGAAAAGCTGCACAACGTATGAAACATCTACACAGAACATACACCTAAGTGTACAAAACAGAAGTAGTTGCACATTTTTACGCATAAAAAAACAAATTTACAAACTTTAAAATAAGGTGTATCAATACTATTACACTACTTTCAGATACAATGGCAGAGGCTGCAAAGTGTAGCACTTCACAGAAAGGAAAGCAGTTACTAAACCACTTGGACTACATCAGCCGCGGTCGGTAGTAGGAGTAACTGCATGGCGGTGACGTGGGGGGGGCAGGGTGGGGGGTAGTAAACTATGGATTACGGAGGTTTACAGGTAAGTTTACATATAAATTAATAAAACGAATTTCGTTGCGTGCACTGCATCCCCAAATGCGATGCAGTGCACGCAACGAAATTCGTTTTATTAATTTATATGTAAACTTACCTGTAAACCTCCGTAATCCATAGTTTACTACTCCCCACCCTGCCCCCCCCCACGTCACCGCCATGCAGTTACTCCTACTACCGACCGCGGCTGGACTACATATACATCCAAGAAAGTGCATCAACAGAAAATGTAAACTGAAAATGTACTAAATATTATTCCAATGCATGCTAATGGAGGCCAACTCCAAAAGACGATGTTGTAATTCACGTAAGAGAGCACAATCGTTCCCCAAATGTGGCAGAAATCGAAATAAGGGAGATATTGCAGATATTAAAGACGCAAGCTATATAAGAAGAAACACGCTATGGTTCTACCAATTCAAGCCCAGTCTTGACCCCACTAATTGGTCAAGTTTTAGACTAATTTCAATGCACCCATCCGAGCGAAGATTCTGGAGAAACCTGTTAATTTGCAGTTTACTAACTTTGTGGCAGATCACATCAGTCTGCATCCATCACAGTCAGGCTTCTAGGCGGGATCCAGCATGAAATCAGCTCTCCAAGGGGTCATGCAACATCTTAGATGGCTCCTGGATGAGCGCAGTACACCTGCACTGATTTTATTAGACCTGAGTGCAGCTTTGGACACAGTGTCCCATTCCATCCTCTTAGAAAGGCTAACGGCATTGGGTCTGCAGGGTACGGCACTAGCTTGGATGTCTTCGTTTCTTGAAGACCACTCATTTCAGGTCTTCTCGGCCAGTGCTAGACCAGAATGGCATGCACTTGCTTGTGGCATTCCCCAGGGCTTGACGTTAAGCCCAATGAGCTTTAACATTTATGTATGCCCCTCACGGAGGTGGCTGAGACTTGCGGCTTAACTTTGTTCTCATATGCAGACGACACACAGATCATCTTTGCTTTTTCATCTGCACTGGGAAGAGGCACCGGAACCCTGAACCTATGCCTGGGTAGGATTTCCACATGGATGGGTGTAAACTCCCACAAACTCAACAGCGAGACTGACTGAGATTATGGCCCTGGGGAGAAATCCACTATAATGGGACCCTCAGCATTGGCCAGAGGCTCTGGGTAGCCTTACAGACCTGTCACCAAAGGTAAAGAACATCGGCTTCTGGTTGGATGAGAAGCATACTATGAAGCCGCAGCTAGCCAAGGTAACCTCTAACGGTTTGTCAGTTCTGAGGTGGGTAAAAACTATTATAAGCATAATACCACTCTCTAACCAGAAAACTGATTCAAGCATTAATCCTATCCAGAATCGACTACGGCAACATCTTATACTTGGGGTATGAGAAGGTAGTTATACAGTGCTTACAAGTAGTTCAAAATGCCACGGCCAGGCTTCTTTTTTGCCTTCCTAAGCGTGTGTTGGCATCGCATTATCTTCAAATGCTTAACTGGCTTGCCACATACAAACATATAGAGTTCAAACCTTGTGCATAATGCACACGGCTGGATTTGGCACTGTGCCATGCTGCATTCAAGATCTGGTGGCACCTTATCAACCAACACCCATGCTTCAATCAACTAACCAGTCCCTGTGTAAAGTGTAGAGAATCCATCTAGCACGCATTGGGAGCCAGTCATTTTCGTACTGGGTCCGAAGCTTTGGAATGACCTTGTGGAATCTCTGCAAATCTGTTCTTCTCTCATGGAGAGAGATTGAAGACTTGGGGCCTCATTACGATGTCGGTCGGAAAGCATTCCGACCGACTCCTTGTCAGAATCGTTTCCAATCGTTTCCAACCTAGTTCTAGCCTCGGGCAAACCCCATGGGGTAGCTGAGTGCTTTATAAGATGTAATAATAATATTAATGATAACAAGCACTAGCTCCAAACAACCCACACCCAAAATCCTTAACGATATACTACTTAAAGTCCCGAACACATAACAGGCCAACTACCCACTTTAAAACATTTTATTGCATGAACTAAAAAAGCAACCAGCGATACCCCACCTGCCCCAAAAAGATACCAAGACATACACATACCTGAACATTCAACAATTACATCTTATGAGGAACCTTTCCTTTTCCAGACAACCTAAACAATGAAAAACAAATCCTAATATTCTCTACAGAAAATAAATAAAACTTAGCCAATATGAAATGTGGTTGATGGATGGCACCTTCAAAATGTGTCCTAAGCCATTCACTAAGATATACACCATACATTGTGAATATCTAAACACAAATATCTCTTTTATTTATGCCCTACTACCAAATAAACAAAGCAGCACAAACTACGACCTCCTAAACCATATCAAGCATAATACAAATAACTACTCTCCCCCAAAAATAACAATAGACTTTGAGCCAGCAATGATTCAAACCATTCTAAAACTTTTCCCTCACACAGCCATACAAGGCTGTTACTATCACTTCAATCAAACTATATGGAGACACCTCCAAAAATCTGCACTAAGTGTGGAATATTCTGCAAACAGCCAATTTGCCTTTGAAATAAAAAGAAGTGATAGCACCAGCCTATGTCCTTGTCACAGATGTAGCCAACTGCTACAACTTACAAATAGAAAACCCTTTCTACCAACAAAATGAAGACAATATTAGTTCCCTAATGGACTACTCACAGGCGACAACCAAAATTTCAAATACCATGGTGGAATGTCTATGACAGCACCTTGGCACAGGAAGCCAAAACAAACAGTGAGGGTAGAAGGATGGCACAATACCTCCCAATCCACTCTAGGCAGAACCCAACCTACACTGTACAAATTTACAGGAGCATTACAAAAAGAGCAAAGCTGCCAACAACTAAGAATGGAGCAATCTGTTAGCCAAGTTTCCCCTAAACTTAGCAAACGAACGAAAACAATGTACGCCATGCTACAATTTAAAGTCAAACTCTTCATAACTAACAAAGGTGTACATTACTTAGAAATTATAGCCAAAACCACATTGTAAAATAAATAGTAACCTAACAAAGTCTTCAAAAAATATGCTCTAAATTAACAGACCAAATCTTTTTTATTTTAAATAGTAAAAATAAAATGTCACTGAATCAGTCAAAAAAATTATTAGAATTCCAATGTCAATGAAAACTGATATAATAAAACTATATATAATCTATTTTAAAAAAAAATGTAACTGTCACCAACCAAGAAAGTAAAAAACAAATGTATTCCCTCACATAAACTATTTACAACACATAAACCAAACAATTGCACATAACAATCACATAATATTCACACAAACAATATAAAATCACATTGCCCACTCAAAGGAAATGAAATAAATAGCACTGACTGTTCTGTATCTGCAGATGTTTCTCTGAATTCATATAATAAAGAATAGTAATCCACCAAAAATAGGAAAAATATTGTCCGAAAAGCCCCCATAAAATGCAAAAATAAAACGAATCCAATAGAAATTCCTTGAAGCAATTCAAAGTATGTAGGAACCATAAAAAAACCTAAAAAAGTGTTTTAAAAAAGAAACGCTCCAGGAAACCCAAAGCAAGAGGAATCAAAGTTAAAGCATTAGTTTATTATAAACCAAAAATAATTTCCTTTAAAAAAAAAAAAGAGAAAAACTCCTGGTGCCCATAGGACACCTTTGTTAGACAAAAACCTGTCAAGTAAATTAAAAATCCTACCCGCAAAACACATTACATTCCCAAATATACATATACATAACAGTTAATCATCAACATATAACTAACATAACACAATTTAACATAACATAGCAATAAATTACTCAAATAGTCTACAAAAAAACAAACTAGTGAAAAATACCAACACTAACACATGTAAATATACTCAAAAACCCACAAACGACACAATAACTAACTTCTAGACCTCCGCCAAACCCTGCCTATTCTCAAAACCCTTAATAAATCCTTAAAAAGGGACTTTCCAATTTGGATGAACAGAAGCACCTTAGTTGACCTGGTTCTGGGAAAATAGACTAAAAATAACTCAAACAGATTCCAAAAAAGAAGGTAACAGGAACAAAATGGACGCTAAATGAAACTAAAAAAGTATTGCCTTCCTATAGAAATGAATACGAAATATTGTTAAAATGTTGAATAACTATACAAAACAAATTTGAAAAATTATTAAACATGCAAAACACGTCAAAAATGTTCTGATCGAATGTTTTAAAAATGATAAAGTACCAATTAAATAATAGTATAAAATATGTACAGTTATTTAATATATGGTGAGAAAACATATGTAAAAATTAAGTTGAAAATATGTATATAAAACAATTTAAGAAATGTAATAAACTATTAAACAATGGCTGCTTGAAGGAAAACAGTTCTGTAAACTTGCACATTTTTCTGTGAAGTGGTACTTTTCTCTTCAACTATCCCGACAAGCCTTTCATAATCTCCGAGGGCCCATTTACAAATATGGAGGAGCGCAGGTATAACATTTTGCCATACTACTAGCTGATCAGTGTTTCTAAACCCCAATTTCCCAAGTCCAGAACTGTAAGACCCAGTAATTACCAGTTCAAAAACTATAGACACTGCAATTCTAGTCTGAAGATACCAGACCCAGTTTACTGTACCAGGAGCATTTCTGCACCCAGTGAAACCTGAGGAAAGGTGGTGGCAGGCCAGGGAATGTGGCTAAGCGCACAGCCCCCCATCTTGCATCACCGCCTCTGCAAAGATATATCTCCTTGCATTGGCAGAGCCTGGGGTTGATATTTGACTTCGCCCCTTGCCCTCCAGCCGGCAAGCGGTAACAGTTGTAGCTTGCAGGTCATGCACAGAGGTCATGGCCAAGGGCACACAGTGCGCCTATACGCAGGCAGTGCAAGGTTAGGGGAAGAGGTAATGCTCCCCAACTGACCTATGCCCTGCCAAAGTACCACCCCATCTACCCCCAAAAGCCCCTTGCAACCCTTGCACCTATTTACCAATGTGTGCAGATTTGGGCTGAGCATAAGGCACGGGAGGTGAGTGAACATGCAGAATTGGCCCCAGTATTCCCAGTTTTGCACATTATTCCCCCTTCTGGCATAAGCAGATTTAGTTGTGCACCTAAAGTTGTATCACATGCAATGGTGGCTGGTGGATTGTGGCAGTGATGAGGCGCAAAGTTGAGACCTGAGTAAAATGCTCGTGTAAGCAAGCCTGGAATTAAAGAAAATGTTCATGTACAGCAAAATGTCACAGGGACACCGCTTTTCCATTCCTGGACTTTGTTTTTACATATCAATGCATTCTGGGAGTCTTGGTTCATTGTGATTGAGCAAGTTGGACCAAAACGCCTGATGATAAAGATGAGCAAAGACACAATCCAGAAATGGAAAAGTGGTGCCCTGTTTACCTTGAGGCCTCTGGTCATCCAACGTGGGAGAGAGTCCCCCTCGCCCCCTGGGCCCCGAAGAACTCTGAAAACAAATTGTGCACTTTGCAGTGCAAATTTCAGGAAACGTTAGTAGAAACAAACAACACGTTTGCCAGTCAAAGTACCTAAATGCTCTTTTTTTAAATACCGAACCCCGACAATTCCAACCAACCAGACATCCACATATATAGGCATCTCTGCCTCTTTAATCCAATCACCTGGTAAAGGAAGCTGGAAAGCAGTTAAAGATGGAAAGGAGGACAAGAGGACTGAAGAGAGGAGACAAGGATCAGAGCATGAAGACCTATACAGGAGAGTGGATCCAAGGATGAGAGGACAGCAGAGATATGGAATGAATGAATGTGCTGTGCATGGAAGAACAGTGATGAAACATGAAAGGAAGCAAAAGAGCAGACACAGAATGGAGAGAGAAAAATGAGGAAGACAGAGGAACTCAGACGGAAGAGTGGAAAAGGAAGAAAGGAGGCATGGACAGGAGTGGAACAAATAGGCTGGAGAGATGACAAGGATGGGAAATGGGAAACAAGGAAGGCAAACAATAACAAAGCCAATAGGTGTTGGTTTAACGTGCTAATGTAGTCAGCGATAGCTTATTTTAGGCCCACAGAAGGGAGTAGTAGAAGCAGACAGAGAGGACATTAGTTGTAAAGTAGCCCCTCATTCAGCAGCGCTTGTGTGGAGGTGGAAGGATACATCCAAACAGCACTAGGTGAGAGATGATTATTCCACGAGGCTGAGACAAGATGTCATTGACAAGGTCTAAAGCAATGGGTGAAAGGCAGGGACGGACTGGCCTTCGCAGGCATCGGGATCTTTCCTGGGGGGCTGGAAGGGTGGCGGATGATTTTGCAGTGGTGGGGGCTGGTTTTGCAGCGGTGCTGCTATATTGGCCCCCAGTAACAAAAGCAGCAGGGGGGCTAGTATGTCATAATTGCCACGGCTGCTTTGGGTTCCCAGGCCGGCCCTGGTGAAAGGAGTTGTCCAGAGAAAGCCAATGGTTAAAAGGAGTGAAGTCAAAGCCCACTCTAGGAATATTGCTGGCAGCAGGTGTCCCTCACGAACCTGCTGTCAAATACCAGACACATGAAAAGGAAGTGGCAGCAGAGGAGGGGTCAAGGGAGACCGAGAAAGCAGAGAGGTGATAAAGAAGACGGTAAAAAGAAATGGAGGGAGGGGGCAAGGAGAGGAGCAAGAAGACAAGGCGCAAGGGATGGGACATGCAAAGATAAGAAGGAGCATGTGCAGGGATGAAGAGGCGAACAAGGGCGAGAATATGCAGAGTAGGTTGAGAAGAGAGCGGTTACAGGACAGACACAAAATAGACAAAGAAGGTGATGGAGGGGGTCTATGGAAGTGAGAAAGCAGGCAAGAAAACAAAAAATATAGGCCTGTAAACTGTAGGTTCAACAGCAATCTCTTCAGCAGGACCATTAATCCACTAGGCTACTTTTTGAGATTGTTAACTCTGAAATATAGGCAATACACATTGCTGTAGCAGGTTCTTTAGCCTGCTGGGCTATGTTACTGAGAATCTAACATGTGACAGCCGGATACCACAGAGATCTACATCTATCATCTGACTGACCCTCATGAGGAGGGAGTTTTCTTCAGAACTGGTCCCCTTAGAGGGTTGTTTCCAAAGCTGCCAGGTAACGCCATGTCATATGGGGCAAAGGCAGCCTCATGACATGAGTTTTCAGCTCTGCTTTAAGTGGGGAGCAACCCCAGCAATGTGTTGCATCTGGACTTGTCCTAAACCCACCACCTCTCTGCTGATGGAACTGGAGCCTGAGGTTCTGCACAGAGGAGCAGGGGGCCTTCCTCTAGAGACTACCCCCCTCTTCCCCTTGTTCACTGCAGGGAGAGCAGCAGGGGAAACATTACCATGAAGGCTCTTGCTCAGGGCTTTAAGTGGGCCGGGTCCTGATGCCGCTCAGAACCGGCAGTTCTAAAAAGCCGGTGCTGAGACGAGTCCCTATCGGGCTCTCCATTTTTGCTCTCACCCTCAGGGTGAAAAAGATCTGACCTCTACAGCAGTGCCACCCTACACTACCTTTTGTGGTAACTTCGAAGAGACTCGTTATAGTACTTTCGGTCTCATCATTTCAAAACGGAAGCATTTTCAGTATTCTATACACCAAATCTATGATTGCTGCTTATTTATCGTAAGGAACTAACAACCACTGACAAAGCCAACAGTCCAGGCTTGTTGTAGGTGTAATGTTACTTGTATTGTATATCGAGATGCATTGCCAGAAGCAGCAAGATACCAGTTGTGCAATACATTATACCAAGCCCAGATTTTTGTTTTAATGCCACGCCCTTAATTATACCGGTCACGCCCCTTTGAGAGAGCCCCCAGTTTTTTCATCCTACTTAAAGCCCTGCTCTTACTTGAATACTGGTCTCCTGTGCCGTGATGCCCAAGAGTGGAGCTAGGGTCTTCTTGAAGGGCCCAGTCACTGGGCGGCGAAGCCTGGGCTCGACCTGAGTCGGTGGGCAGGGTGTGGCCCCCGGGGACTTTCTCCCTCAGGTGGGGCTCACTCTACGGCAGTGGAGGGAGTTTGGGTATAAAAGCGGGCAGCCTAACAGCGTAAGCCTGGGCAGCAGAGATAGTATCAGGAAGCAGCACAAAGTCTGAAGCTGCAGGAGGCGGGCTCCTCCAGTTAACAGGGCTGCAGCTTCTGAAGTTCAGCCAAGGCTGAAACGATGCCCTTTACAGACAATTCCCAGCCCGGGGGTCAGATGAAGGAGCATGGAAACAAAACACAGGCCTTGCAGAGCACCAAGCCTGCAAGTCCACGAAAAACAGTGCAGAGGGGCAGATTTACAAGAAGGTGCCACAGCGTGGCATGCAAGCCCTTTGGCTGCGCCACGCTGCAGCACTTTCAGAGCACAGGAGTGCAACATATTTACAATGATATGTCGCATTCCTGTGCTCTCCCCTGCGCTAGCGCACAAACAGCTGCCATGCGCTGGCACAGGCACCCTTGCACCACATTGCAAGGATGCCTACGTCATGGGGAGATTGTTTTTGTACAGGAAGGGGTACCTTCCTGCACAAAAACAATCACTACAGGCATTTTCCTCTTTCAATGCGTGCTGTAGAATGCAGCACGCATTGAAAGAGGAAAGAAATGAGGAGAAATTAAAACATTTCTCCTCGTGCCTCGCTACTCCACTGACGCGATTCTAGGTTTATGAATCCTCGTGAATCTGGAAATGTGTCTGGTTTCATGGGTGTTGCGTGGGAACACCCACAGCAATACCCATGGAACGCCCCTTTCATGCAAAGTGCTGCATGTAAAGGGGCCGTATTTACAAGGACAGGAAAAGTCACGCAGGGTGGCTTTTCCTGTCTGCGTGACTTTTCCTGTCCTTGTCAATATGGGACAGAGAAATGCGCTGCTAATGCGTCACAAAAAGTGACGTACTGGCAGCACAAGGGGCTTTTACATCTGCCCCAGAGTGCCGTGCTCCGAACCAGCTTGGGGCGCAGCTACTGCCTGCCAGACTCCATCCTGTAGTATCCTACGTTCTAGTTGTTAGGAGACCGCCCACTTCATCCGCGGGCCAGGCGTGGCCCGCGGGGCATCAATAAAAGGAGCCGCCCGCTCGGGGGCGAGGTCTCCAATCGGAAGTAACTGTGTGGGTTGAGTGTGTTCCCTGAGGCCACGAGTCGCGGCCTATGACCAATACTGGGCCGCGGGGTGTGAGGCTCTACACATCCCAGCCCCTCCAGCCTGTCAGAGGAAAAAACGGAAAGTGTCGCCGAGCATGTCACATGCACACTTTACTCATCCTCAAAAAGGCATGCTTTTCAATATCATGGTCTGTCGCAGTCAGCAGGGCCGAACATTTGCTCTGCTCCTCCTGTGCACCCTCCAGGACTGGTAGGGCACCGCCCCTTACGCCCAACTCGTCGAGCTGAGAAGCCCACGCCCAGAGGGGGTCGTTGGCCCTTTCACATTGACACCAGTCATGGCATGAATGCTTGGAGCCTAATGTAAGGAAAGAAATGGTGCTTTCTGATTCTTAGTTGGGCAATGGGCCGCTCAAAACCGCAAGGTCCTGGGCCCCGGGACACCTGCCGCGCTGATATTAGCCGCTGGGTCCCTGTTGAAAACAGACAAGTGAGGGCGGCGAAACCGATGATTATGAATGGAATACGCAGTTGTAATACCACATGTTGTCGTTAGATGGCAGAACAAGACCGCGTTAACCTTGAGGTTCTCATCACTGGCGCCATATTTACAGTATCAGACTGCAGGGCCCTCTGGTTCATCCAAGTATTCCATCCAGCGAATCTGATATTTACTCATCACACACCGTGGAGCAAATTCAGCAGGAACAGAGAGGGCAGCTGGGCTTTACCAGCTGGTTGAAAGGGACGTATTGAGACGTGCAATCATGACTTCATTTCTGCAGGAGCACCGAAACGAAATCACTGGTTCCAAGGAGAGGGTGAGGGCGCCGCGGAGCCGACACACAGGGCAGTGTCTGGGTACAGTGCGGCGTGTCCAATCAGCCATCCCGCAGGAAGCGTTGGAGCCCGGCCAGCCCGCAGCAGCCGTGCCCAGACGGGCCCATGACTCCCAGACCCCCCCTCCCCAGAAGTAAATTGAGGATAGCTCCTGCGGCCGCAGGAAGGGTAGAGGAGGGTGACGTGCCTGCTCACCTGACACGAAGCACACCTGAAGCGTATAATGTGGCGGTGGTTAGTGCCAAGGTAATCGCTGGGCACTACAATAAAACAGAAGACATCACGCCAGGGTTTCCATCTTCCCCAGAGACACCTACCGGCCATTTTTTTACAGTTTAAGAATCGCATGACACTTAAATACAACTTTATATAAAATCATCTGTATTTATTTTCAGCGAGGCCTTTCTCTCTTTATTTTAATTACCAGCCAGAGACCTTTAAGGCAGCTCTAGAACATTTTGAAGTGCATTCTTCTTATGTTTACTGTTAAAAGGATGGACTGAAAGGGGAACAAAATAGGCGATTTTTCTTATTTTTGTACTGACTAGAAAATCAAGGGGCATATTATCAAGCCAGGCGATACAATTATCGCCGCTTTAGCGGCAGAAAACTGCCGCTAAAACGGCGATAATGGGCTTGATAATATGCTCTATGGAATTCCAATTGAAGCCCATGTTAGATGTGAAGGACGTCTAACATGGGCTTCAATTGGAATTCCATAGAGCATATTATCAAGCCCATTATCGCCGTTTTAGCGGCAGTTTTCTGCCTCTGAAGCAGCGATAATTTTAACGCCTGGCTTGATAACATGCCCCATAAATACCTGTCAGGCCAATACCAAGTCTGGGGACATATCAGCAACAACCGGCGATAATTATCGCTAAACGCACTTAGCGCTAGGATAATTATCGCCGGCTAGCGTGGATTTTTATCGCTGAGATAGCGTGCTATTAGCAACGCTTATCTCAAAAGCGATAAAAATCCTAGCGCTAACTGCCTAACGTGCGATTATCGCTGGAAACCCAGCGATAATCTCACGAAATGTGGCGTTAGCTTGTTGATAGGGAATCACATAGGGCCATATCTGCATCAACCGGCGATAATTATCGCTAAGCGCACTTTAATTATCGCCGGCTAGCGTGGATTTTTATCGCTGAGATAACGTGCTACGTGCAACGCTTATCTCAAAAGAGATAAAAATCCTCGCGCTAACTGCCTAATGCAGAGCTTTCCAAACTCTGTGTCGCGACACGGTACTGTGTCGCCTGCCATGTGTGGGTGTGTCGCGTGAGGATGACATCTGGGGCAGATTAGGGCGAATGCTGTACGCGAAGGAATGAGAGGCGTTAGGTGAGCGTGAGCGCACGGCCTCGGACGTCCATTGAACGCGCTACTGTCCACGGAGCTGCCTCTGCTCCCCATCCCAGGCGCTCGGTACGGTAAGTTTAACAATTTAAAAACTCGCCATTAAATTGGCATTAAATTGTATCCCCTGGTGCTTCATTGAAACGGAGAGCCCGTGGGTGGAATGCGCTGTGTGTCTTTCGGAACACTGTATTTTTTCACAGTGAACCACGTGTGATGGACAGGGCTAGGCGTGTGATAGCATCGGGTGGCATGCTGGAGTTTCCGACTAAATTTTTTGTTACGCCTCACATGCATACATGTCTTAAAAGGTTTGCAGTTTCAGACAGCTCATCGCATTCACTCCCATGTGCCAGTATCAACAAACAGACTATGGTTGTTAATTGCAACACCACAAGACCATAGTTCCTGGGCCCTGCCTACATAAACTAGAAATTCAGCCTCTTAGACCCCGCTATGATGACAAGACTCCGGCGAAAATGGAGCGCTAACTATATTTTCTGCACTCTGTTGATATTCATTTATTTTCACCCGCTCCCTTTACTGGGCAATTTACGAGACTGCAGGCATAACCCACACTGTCTTACAGAGTTGAGACCATGGCACGCTGGTGTTAGATGCCTTTCGTGCACCACTCAGGCACGCGAAAGGCGTAAACAGGGAAACTTCCCCCGTTTTTTTTCTTTGAGGACTGCAGATTGGAATCCGACATTGTATAATAATCATTCTTGAGTTTTGATAGTGGCGCTGTGATGCAGACCGGTTCTGCGCCTCAATGTAGCAGTAGTTGTTGCGGTTTAGATCTGGCAGTGCTTGGAGTATTTTACAGAAAGGGAATACTCAATGCCCTCCGTTATTCAATTATTACCCACAGCGTTTTCTCAGCATCAGAGATTTGTGATTCTTGGTGCGTGCTTGATGTATGTATTCCCTGCTCTTTTGTGCACACTTTACAGCCCTGCTGATTTCGTCAACAGTAGAGATTGTTGGGCTATGTAGCCCAGTGCATATATTACTTCGAGGCTGTACACAACGCCCACGGACTGACACTTATTGCTCTGTATTACCGACCGCAGATAGAGTACTTTCCCAGCAAAAGGGACACATGGCAGCGATATAAACTACCCTCGTTACGTACCCCATATGAGCAGTGGAATAGACTATGCGTTTTCTCGTGGCCTCCATATAGGATAAAGATGGAGGCGAGGCAGATGTAATTTCTCTGAATCTGTTTGTAAAAGCACCGTCCCTGCGCGGACATATTGGAGGGTGAAGAGTGTGAAATAATGAAGTCGGGAAAATATGAATGAGCATGCAAAAGGTCACACGGTGTGCTACCTAGCTGCTGTTTTGGATTTTGAGGAATTTGAGCAAGAGAGTGCCCTGTGCATGTGTAACCAGGGCAATCCCAAAGCTTCCCGAAGGAAAGATGCACAATGTGGATTTTTGAAGTTTATTTAACTAACAGTTTTGTGATAGCCACTTTGTAGCGTTGCTGAACACGGTTATCTATGGTTTGTGGTTTAACCAGGTTCCTTTTCTGGGTGATGCAAAGTGGGAAGGTTTTGGCAGTTGAATAATACTTGTGGTATTTTCAGCTCTAATATTTGGCTGGGGTGAATGCAGTTATTGATATGGAACAATAAAACTGCAGGTTCTTAGTATCCCGGAGTGCCTGCGTGCTGTTGACTACTGGCAGTGCTTAGTTTGCGAACAGAAGAGTGCCGGGGCCCGAAACTGTGGTCAAAAAAAGTCGCCGTCCGGTGCACTTAAATTAAAGGTGCACTTACACGTCGACAGGTACAAAGGCTGGTAGTCTTAAATCTGCTCACAGCACTCTCTTGCAGGTTCCTGCTTTCTACCTTCGCAAGTTCCTGCTTTCTACCTTTGTAACGGTTTTGCCATTAAACACTGTAGAGCAGTTTCACATTATACTTATTGCGTCTGTGCTGAAAGGTGAAAAAAATCTCCCTTCCAAATTAAATATGCGTGGGCACTTTGAACTGCCTGAATGTAGTGGTCCTCCAGACAGAGCACCAGGAGCAGATGGGTTGGAAAGATCTCCGTGTTCATCACACGCCATGGTTTGTTTACACATCATAGCTGTGAAGGAGTTCTGGTCTGAACTCTTGGTGCATTCGAGAGTGATTGCGTTAGCTAGAATTACTAATGCTAAATAGTCCGTCCTGAGACATACCTACACCCTCGCTGTATGTGTACGGATGTCAGCAGAACAAGTGATGGATAAACAGTTTTGCCAGTCACTGTCTTTGTTAGAACAGATTCACAATTGCCTTATTAATCTTCCTGCTTTCTCAAATTTGCTTGAAAATGCACCATTTTCCCACTCTTTATTCAAAATTTTCTCGGGGGGGGGGGGGGGGAGATGAACCCCCTAAAACCCCCTTAGTTGGTTAGGGCTCGCGCGCTACGCACGCTCGCTACACTGCATCACCGTGTCACAAAATGTTGCATTTCTAAAAAGGGTGTCACCAGCATGAAAAGTTTGGAAAGCTGTGGCCTAATGTGAGATTATCGCTGGAAACCCAGCGATAATCTCACGCAATGTGGCGTTAGCTTGTTGATAGGGCCTCACAAACTTAGCCATGATATCCACCTTTCATAGGATATCATGGCTAAGTCAGTCCTGAAGCAGGCGTAAGGAAAGTAGCGATAACAGGGGTTATCGCTACTTTTCTTGCCGCTATGCTTCATAGCATGGAGCTTGATGATAGCAGAAATGTCGCTTAGCGACATTTCTCCTGTCATGTCAGGTCAGGAACGCCCACTTTGCATCTCATTAGAGATGCAAAGTTGGGCGTTGGGAATTCCTACGCTAATGCAAGTTTTCACGCGTTAGCGTGAGCTTGCTAATTAGGAGATAAAATGATCCCCGCTTTTCGGCTGAAAATGGCCGCAAAAGCGGCGATAATTTTTTATCGCCGCCTTGTTAATATGCCCCAAACTTAGCCATGATATCCACCCTCCATAGGATATCATGGCTAAGTCAGTCCTGAAGCAGGCGTAAGGAAAGTAGTGATAACAGGGGTTATCACTACTTTTCCTGCCGCTATGCTTCATAGCGTGGGGCTTGATGATAGGAGAAATGCCGCTTATGTTAGGTCAGGAACGCCCACTTTGCATCTCATTAGAGATGCAAAGCTGGGCGTTAAGATTTTGTGCGCTAAAGCATGGTTTCACGCGTTAGCGTGACCTTGCTAATTAGGCGATAAAATTATCGCCGCTTTTCGGACGAAAACGGCCGCAAAAGCGGCGATAATTTTCTATCGCCGCCTTGTAAATATGACCCTAGGAAACTACCAGGCCAAATCATGGTACCGTCGCACTCCCTCAGCCCTGAAATCACTGGCGAACAAAACATGAATCACCGAGTAGCGCCTTCCATTTCTCTCCCCGTTGTATTCTCTTTTAATACATAGAAGCTTGCAATCCCTGTGCAAGGACTCGTCAATAATTCCCTGATTGACGTCTGTGGTCACCAGTGAAAAGAAACGGCAGAGCTACGCAACTGTAATAACCCACTACAGGTGAGTTCTGGTGTCATAATACCAGCCAGCAGCCCAGGGGAAAGGCAGGTCACATGGCATAATTAAAGCTGCACTTAAAAAAAAGAAATAGAAACATGGCTTATCCTTCTTCTGCTGTTTTATAGATGATCAGTGATGAGCAGAATGGCAATATGTTTATTTTTTCCTCAATGTTGGCAAATATAAGAAAGATAGAATCTCTCAATATTCTTGAATTGTTAAAAGGAACTCAGCCTTTGGCCTCATTCCTCAATATGGTCATGGAACTGCTGGTGTCTTGCAAAAGCCTTATAATGTGGGCACAGTGTACTGCATCCCATATGTAATTTTAGAATACATAATGTCACCTTTGCTTAATGTAAAGGGTGTTCCAAACCAACTGTACCAGTAAAAGAAACAATCTAGCCACTTTTCGGCTGCATGCTTCTTCTTAAGTGTGGCATCACTTTGCCCCTCGCAGTGCTTAATTTGTGCTGGTGGTTGTATGTGGTGGAACATGCACTCATTTTGGGGGGCTCAGATTTATTTTTTATCATCAAAATTCGACCCAGACCAAAATATAGATAGTCCAGAAGAGGGAGAATAAAGGTGGAAGAGAAAGAAAGTAAAACAGTGACAAACAGAGAATACGGAGATCAGTGCTGGGTCCAGCCAGATACTGCAGTTATTCTTCGGACGGAGCCAGGATCCGGGCTGGTCCTGGCGATTATTCCTCCCTGTGTTCCGGCTGAGCGTGCTTGGACACAGTGTCAGCCCCATTCACTTAGTGCATCTCAGCCTGCAGGGAAAATGCAAGTGTACATGGGCAGTCAACTCCTCCTGGATTTGTGTCCGAGGCGAAGAGAAGCCGTAGCATACACAGCTGAAGAGTAACTCCTTGCCCATCAAGGGGGAAGAACAAACTGATTTGAAAGATATTTGTAGTCTTTGTCAAGGTCACTATGAATGTAGGATACAGAGGGATATGCAAGGTCTGATGGAACCTGAGGAAATTGATGTGTTCATTCACACTCATAATAACCATTTACACATCCACAATGCAAACTTATTTTTTGCCACCTAATACTAACTGTTCAGCACTACAGAATGAGACTGGTTCTATCAACCATTAAATAACAAACATTGTGTTAAAACCTGCAAGGTTTCAAACTTCTGCATTGCAGGTAACATGAAATGCCACAGAGAGTGTATTACTCATTTGGATTTTTTACCAGAATTGTATCTTGCAACCTGCAGGTTACTAAAATATCCAAAACAAAATCATTAAACCACAGAGCTGTCTTATATAATAGGCAAATCAATGACCTACATTTAACAAATTGTGAAGCGGGTACATTCATACACTGTGCTATTTTATGATGTTCCAAATCTGACCGGAGATGGCACACACCTCTCTCCGGCAAGTGCATTAACAACTAGATGTTAACTTTGCCCGGTAACAGCATGGGACATGCTGGATATACATATATCTCTGCAGCAGGGGGGCTGAACCCCAGTGTTTAAGCACCACCAAAGGAAGAAGGAGTGATGAGTGGGGTCCCTAGAGGGCTCTCTATGTCTGGGACCAGTGATGTCACACACCTCTTTCAAATGAGCGCATCAACCACCGCAGATACATTAATATTGTATACAGGCACCTACTGGATACACATAGATCTCTGTAGGGGAAGCTCTAATCCCAGTGTTTGCAGTGGGTTTGTCGTGTCAGTGCACAGCACTCGCAAAGGAAAAAAGGGGTATTAAGAAGGGTCATTTTCTGCCCAACATGTCCCCACCTCCTAGAATTAAAATCTGGAATCCAGAGAAATCAGAAA
The DNA here is from genome assembly GCF_964204655.1 of Triturus cristatus. Lineage (NCBI taxonomy): Eukaryota > Metazoa > Chordata > Amphibia > Caudata > Salamandridae > Triturus > Triturus cristatus. The sequence goes on from NC_140588.1 coordinate 1,045,563,008, forward strand.
ACAAAATCCTGAGTAGCTGAGAGGCAGCACATGGCTGACCTGCAGGATGTAAAGAGGAGGAGAAACAGGAGGAGGACCTCAATGAGCAGCATGACCACCAGGAATAGGACCAAGAGAGCAAGGGATGCGAAAACAAACATGACTAAGACCGGGAAGAAATTAGCCATGAGGATCAGGGCTGGGACATTAAGAACCAAAAAGAGGAGGAGGACCAAAACCAGGAAGATCAAGAGCATTAGATTTAGGAGGGCAATGTCCAGAACTAGAAAGACCAAGACGAGAAGGATCAAGGCTTGATGGGTCCATGAAATGAAGACCATGAGAACTGGAAGACAAAAGACCAGCGGAAACACACAGGACTAGGCCTAGGAAGGCCAGGAAAAGGACAGGGGCCAAGAGATCTAAGAACATTGGACATTGACGTGGAGCAGGACCATGATCATGACTACCAAGAATTAAATGTCCGGTGTTTGGAGAACCGGGACTGGGAGGACCAGGAGAGCCTGGATCACCCAGACCAGGAGGACCAGGGCCCGGAGCACTGGGCCTAGGAGGAGGAGAACAAATAACAGAAGAGGAAACCGGGATGTTTAGGAGAATGAAATTGACCAGTAATAAGACTAGTAGTAGTAGAAAGTGGAGTAGGGTAGGAGCAGGAGGAGAAGGGCCAGACATTGGAGGACAAAAAAACGTGTTCAGGATGAGAAGGAGATTCAGTAGTCTGAAGAACATAACCAGGAAGGAAGCAGAAGGTGTAGCAAAACCAAGAGGCAAACCAGGAAAGAACACTAGGAGGATCCGGAGGAAAATCATGATCTTGAGGAGGAGATAGGAAGAAGAGGAGGAGGAGGACAAGGATGCTGGTGATGATAAGAAGGATAAGGAGTAGGAAAAGGAACATAAGGGAAGAAGGACCAGGAATATTTCTTGATCAGTACCTAAAGATTATGAGTAGCAGGAGGGCCAATACCAGGAGAACTAGTTCAGGATAGCAGGAGGATGAGGTGATAAGGATAAGAATAGGGATCAGGAGAATGATGACCACAAAGTGGAGAGCCACATCACAGGAGGAAAACCACAAAGGGAGAGAAGGAGGGTCTGGACTAAGAGGAGGGGGATTAGCAGCAGGAGGAACAGGACCAGAGAACAGAGGAGAACCATGACATAGGGGAGGACCAGGATAAGGAAAATGTGAACCTCGGCCTACAAGAGGAAGATGACTAAGAGGAACTCCTGGAGGAAATCAAGGGCCATCAAAGGATTGTAGAGACAGATGCAAGGAGGAGGAGGAGAAGGAGGAGAACTTGTAGCTGGTCAACGACCAGCCAGGAGGAGAACGGTCAGGAAGAGCAGAAAGGCCTGGATGTGGAGGAGGGCCGGGAGGAAGCACATGCAGAAGACCAGGTGGAAGAGGAGGAGGAGAAGGAAGACAATGTGATTGTAGGCCACATGTGTACTATACTATTCTTAGTTAATCTTCTTGAACCATCTTCCTTTTAGAGATATCTGCTTTTTTCAGCCCCCTTATAGCAGTGCTTAACTCCTCACCTATTTAAAATGCCATTAGTATCTTAGCAATTTAATAAATCAAAACAGCTTCACCATCCCATTTTCTCTTGATGCCTGTTTCTGTGTGGAAATAGTTTCTCAAAAGCAATGAACGGGCAGACTGTCACTGGCTTCACTCCTCATGATGCCACTACTCATGACCCACTTCTCATGACTCCACCCCCTTTCAGCCACACCCAATTTCTGGGATCCTAGAATAAACGTTTTCCATTTTCAGTACTGGCAGGGATGAAAAAGAACCTGAAAGCGTGAGATAAAGAGACTGGATGTGCAGGGTTATGAAAGAAAGAGGCATGAGGTAGAATCAAGATGAGGTCACCCTTGTATAGGGCCATCCTGCAGTCAGTGCCACCACCAACGAGCTACTTATGAAAAAAATATTTGCATCAGCATTTATAAATAATTAAGAACTGGCATCCCAGGCGTTGAGAGAATTGCCTTCAGAACCATTGTTTCACTGCTAGCGGTTAATCAAAGATTGGCATTGTCCATAAGACTGTGCCCAGGGCTGGAGTGGAATAAAGCTTCCCCTTTACAACCTAACTAGATGCATAAGAACTGCCTCAGTCAGCTTCCACCGAGCTGTAAGCAGTGGATGGAGAGGGAGGAAAAGGGGTTTATGTAATCTCAAGGCTAAACCTATGGAAACTCCTTGACTTTGCTTCATCACCTTGAAGCTAACCTCAAAAATACTGCACATGCTTAGGATCCACCACTCTGGGAAAGAATTTGAACTTGACTCAGTTGAACTTGATCTCTGCTGTATACACAATTTTCTGTTTCCTTTTTCTGCATTATTGATCTATGTTCTACAAATTCAGTGAAGCTAATGTTTAGTTGCACACAGGCTATACTAAAATATGAATTATAATAAACAAAAACTAAATGCCATACTTCTAATAATGTGCATAAACTACCCACTGTGCTGACTACTTTCTATTGCATGATACAACAAAATAATTTGTACCACTGTTCACAAAATTACAATTTGCCCTGGAGATTAGAAGAAAGTAATGTTGCTTGTAGGTGAGTCTGGTGTACTTCTTTTGGTCACATCTTAGGCAGTTGGCTAGTCTTATCATTGCCTGGAACCAGCCTTGTTGAATTCCTATAGATCATCAGACACGATGTCTTATGTAATGCTATGTGTATTTGTAAAGTGCACTATCACCCACATGGGTATCCTGGTGCTCAGCAGGAGAGTGTGCCAGGCCCTGCCTATGGCAGGTTAGGTAATTGAAACGCTAGGTCTTCAGCTTCTTGCAGAATTGAAGAAGAGAGGAGGAGGCTGGGATGTGGAGTGGGAGCCCGTTCCATGCTGTAGGAGCGATAAAAGAGAACACCTGTCCTGATCGGGTTCTGTGTATGCGTTGAATGTGTGCGAGTAAGAGTCCTGCTGAGTGGAGGAGTCTGGGTGGTTGGTGAAAAGAGATGTGACTGTGGAAGTAGGTAGGGTCTAAGTTGTGTAGTGCCTTGAATGTGTGTGTGAGGGGGTTGAAATGAGTATGTTTGTGCATTTGGAGTCAATGGAGTTACCTGAGGTGTGGTGTGAGTTCCATGTGGGAGGTTGAGAATGAGTCTGGCTGCTTGTTGTCTTCTAGTGACTTGCTTGGTGATCCAGGCGTAAAGGGTGTTCCCGTTGTCCAACTTTCTGGTGACTAAAGCGTGGGTGACAGTTTTTCTAGTGTTGTCTGTGAGCCATGTGATGATCTTCCTCAGCATCTTTAGGGTGTGGGATTAGGATGCAGTGATGGCTTTGACATGTCCAGTTTGCTGTCAATGTTTATTCCAAGGTTCCTGGCATGAGTCCTGGGTGTGGATCCAAGTTCGGCTGGCCACCATGTGGAATCCCATTACGAGGTGTCTTTGCCGAAGATCACTTCTTCTGTCATGTCAGTGTTGAGCTTGAAACAATTGGCTTTCATCCAGTTAGCGACATCAGTCATGCAGGTCGTGAGCTTGTTTGTTGTGTTGGGGTCTTGCATGAGAGGGACATTATGAGTTGCACTGTGACCTTATAGCACGCAGGTAGTCTAATTAAAGTACCAGGATGGATTAACTCCAGTTGACTGAAACTTAATAGAAGTCATTGTCTTTAGTTCAGAAAACCCAGTTTGGGTGTATGAATACCTTACAAGGGATAAATCTAACCTGACTTAACTAGGCATTAAATGAGGTAATCCCTCTCAATATAACCTAAACTAACCTACCATAGCTTACCAGACTTATCCAAACCAAACCTAACCTATCCAAATTTAGCATACTCTAACCAGCCCAAACATTCTCCTAGCTGTATCATATTTGAAATAATCAAGAGAACATGGTCCTAGACAGACTATGTTTTACCAACTCTTTATCATCCCCCATGTAAATATGTTTATATTCCAATATGGTCAACTTCCAACATAACTGTGGCGAGGACAGTGCTGGAGAGCTCGGAGAGAGACACTTGTGTCCACCATGTAAGTGTTTGCTGAATGTTTGGAGAATGTGAGGGTAGATTGCTAGATTGCGCTGGCATGAGGTTATTAGACCACCTCCAGAGACTCAAAAGAGCTGACTCCACCTTTGCTAAAAAGTGTGGAAGAAGGGACATTCATCTGCATTCCTCAGCACCAAGGAGTTGTTGGATCCTTGACAAACTACAAAGCGGTTGCTACTGGGATGCGTCACTAGGTCAGTCAGATGGAGAGCAGCAGAGAATCCAAAATACAGTACCATGTCTTGTCATGAGGTAAAAACACTTCAATGGGTTACATTACTTTTGAAAAAAGGCATTGCTTGCCAGTCAGAAAGACACAGATTCTTAAAACTCTGCCTGGCTTCTAAATGCATAGAAAGAAACAAATCATCTTTTGTCCACCAGCACGCTCTCTGGGCCTCGTGACCGATCCATGCTGAGGATACACTCTAAGGTCATCTGACCAAGGTCTGATAAAGATGCAGCCTGAGGTCACGTGACCAAGACCTGCTGAGAATTCTCTCTGGAGTCATCTGACCAGTGTCTACTGCAGATGCACTCTGGTGTCAAGTAACCAAGGACTGCTGAGGATGCACACTGTGGTCATGTGACCAAGATCTGCTAAAGATGCACTCTGATGTCACATGACCAAGGCCTGCCAAGGTTGTACCATGATGTCACATGACCAAGGCCTACTGAGGATGTACTCTGAGGTCATGTGACCAAGATCTGCTGCGCAGGTTGTCTGAGACCACGTGTCCAAGGACTCCTGAAGAGGCTGTTTGTGGGTCATGTGACTGAGAACTTCTGTGGAGAATCTTGGAGGTTTGGTGAACAAGGCCTTCTGAGTATGCTCTCTGAGGTCATGTGGTCAATGCCTCCCGAGGATGCTCTCTGAGGTCATGTAGTCAATGCCTCCTGAGTATGCTCTCTGAGGTCATGTAGTCAAAGCCTCCTGAGGATGCTCTCTGAGGGAGGTCTTGTGGTCAATGCCTCTTGAGTATGCTCTCTGAGGTCATGTGGTCAATGCTTCCTGAGGTCATGTATTCAATGCGTCCTGAGTATGCTCTCTAAGGTCATGTGGTCAATGCCTCCCGAGGATGCACTCTGAGGTCATGTAGTTAATGCCTCCTGAGGATGCTCTCTGAGGTCATGTAGTCAATGCCTCCTGAGGATGCTGTCTGAGGTCTTGTGGTCAATGCCTCCCGAGGATGCTCTCTGAGGTCATGTAGTCAATGCCTCCTGAGGATGCTCTCTGAGGTCATGTGGTCAATGCCTCCTGAGAATGCTCTCTGAGGTCATGTGGTCAATGCCTCCTGAGGTCATGTATTCAATGTCTCCTGAGTATGCTCTCTGAGGTCATGTGGTCAATGCCTCCCGAGGATACTCTCTGAGGTCATGTAGTCAATGCCTCCTGAGGATTCTCTCTGAGGTCTTGTGGTCAATGCCTCCTGAGTATGCTCTCTGAGGTCATGTGGACAATCCCTCCGAGGATGCTATCTGAGGGCATATAGTCAATGCCTCCTGAGGATGCTCTCTGAGGTCATGCAGTCAATGCCTCCTGAGGATGCTCTCTGAGGTCATGTAGTCAATGCATCATGAGGATACTCTCTGAGGTCATGTTGTCATTGCCTCCTGAGGATGCTCTCTGAGGTCGTTTGGTCAATGCCTCCTGAGTATGCTCTCTGAGGTCGTGTGGTCAATGCCTCCTGAGGTCATGTATTCAATGCCTCCTGAGTATGCTCTCTGAGGTCATGTGGTCAATGCCTCCCGAGAACGCTCTCTGAGGTCATGCAGTCAATGCCTCCTGAGTATGCTCTCTGAGGTCATGTGGCAATGCCTCCTGAGGATGCTCTATGAGGTCAGAGGTACAGGGTCTCTTGAGGCCCCTTCACATCCCCCGTCACATTTTAAAAGGAGAGGCGGGCAAAGGTTCTTGGTCAAGCGCCTTCATTCTGCTTTAAGATTCCAATGGCCATACCTATGTTGTTGATCAGATATCTAATATCATAACATTTTATTACTCACCGCTATATTGTACGTTATATATCATACCATACCATGGCCTGCTATTTTCGGTTAAGCCATTTGATGCTATGCCGTGCTATTATCTTATGCTGTGTTATGTTATGTTAATGTATGCAATGCTTTGCTCCATCGTATGCCACTTCATCCTATGCAATGATATTCGATACTCAGCTCTGCAATGTTATATAATGTAGCATGAGAAAGTGAGATTTTTTCGAACATTTTCAAAATACCCGTTATGAATCCCAAAGTGAATCTTTACAGTCGGTCACAGCATCATAAATGCAGTTTTAGTGCTGAGTGACCTCTGCCTTACTTCTGCTTCCCTGTAGTGCAGGCTATGCAATAATTCATTTAGATGTGTTGGTTTTTAGCCGCTGTATAGCGCACGCTAAGAACGTCATTGCTTCTTAGCACTAACAGTGGGCGATATGCCGCACTCAACTACAAAGCAAATTTAAACTTAAACTCTGGTCTTTTAACCCTCTCATTGAGTCAGCTGAAGAATCTGGGTGATGCTGGCTCAAGTCTTATGTTCCATTTTTCAATGTGTTCATTTATTCAATGTGCCTTTTTGAAGTGAAAACAAAGCCTGATTGAAAAGACTGTAACCGAGCTGTGACAGAGCTAATGCCATTATTCCTGCCAGATATGGAGCGGAAAGCCAGGGCCTCGGCCAGGATGGAAGATGCTCTGACAGCGGCTCTTCATAACAGACTCCAGTGGTTGTATTGCCTTTGGAAATCACAATGTGTCACACAAACAAACATTACTCGGACTGCCATCTGAATGACTGAGCGGTACTTACTTTGTTAAAAGATGAGTGCAGGGGCCCAAAGATTTTTTAGGAACTCGCGGTGGATGCTCCAGGATTGGCCAACACCAAGGAGGACCCATTTTGATTCCACCTCATGCCTCCTTTTTCATCCTCATAAACTGCCTGCCTCTTTGTTTCACTCTTGCAGACTCCTTTTCATCCCTGCTTTCTCGCTTTGCCACAGTTTTATATATTATTCTTTCTCTGTCCCTTTCTCTCTCTTAAGCTCGGCCACAGTCTGATAATGAAAAACAAGCATTGGCATAGCCAATAGGTCTCGCCTTTGGGACCTTATAAGTGTTTAGCCATGCAACAGTTGCATAACTAAATACTTATAAGGTCCCAAAAGCGAGACCTATTGGCTATGCCAAGCGGCCCTGCGGCTGCAAAAGTGAAAGTAATCGCGGTAAAGCGCGGCGCGCGCCCCCGCGCACCTGCACTGTAGCTCTAGGCTGGCCTGGTAGCACATTTTGGTGCCCTCTCAATAAGTCTCGCCAGACCAGCGCATGCACTGGGTCAGGCGAGACCTAATAAGTCCCGGTCCCCAAGAATGAGATCCAGTGCCCACCACTTGTAACCACCGGCACAAATTAAGAACTGCAGAGAGCGGTAAAACACTTACTACAGCTTACTACGGGCCTAATCATCATTTAAGCAGTCTTATGTGCGCAGTAACTAGGCAGGAAATAATGTTTCAAGCTGGTATACACATCCACAGCTCCTGCTATTACAGGTAAATCTACAAGGAATGGGGAATAACTATGCTGACCTGATGTTTTCTGGCCAAAATTCCACACAAATTACTAATTCCTTTGGTATTAACTCTCACACTTACCACCTGCTCTGAGCACCACACTTCCTGTCTCTTCTTCTGACTCTTGCACCAGGAGACAGAGGAGAAAGTGGGACAGCAAAGAGAAGCACAGAATGACGTCAAGCTCCTGCAGCTCAAGCCTAAAGTGTTTTGACTGCTGTATTTTTCTGCCAGCAAAATCGGATCCGGTATTTCAAGACCCATTAAATAAGGCTTGGGAGTACCGCACCCAGATTACATGGTTTGACATGTTGATATTTTTCAATATTCTGAAATGTAACCTGGTCAGTGACCACTGGAAGGACACACTAAAGTATGCAAATAAGTTATGGATGAATGCTTCAATTCGTCTCAGTCACTGGCCGCATGTCAGTCCATCAGTATTTTGCACATCAAACCATCTCAGCTGGCGCCCGAGGAACTACGGGACTGCGCCTGGAGGCTAAGAGAAACGAACCGCGATGTTGCTGACCTCGACTTTACCAGCTGATGGCGGCCTCAACCCCCCCTGCCCTCTTCCTGAAGCACTGACTTGCCGGCTGACGCAGCGGGGGAGAAAACTCAGTGTTACAGACCTCGTCTGCCTGCGCCATTTCAGAAGTAAGGGTGCGGCTGGAGTGGGAGGTGTAGTGCGGCGGGGCCCAGGTATGACTAGGCCGCAGCAGTGTTGTATGAAAGACACAATACACTTCGCTTTCACTTTGGTGGCCAGAAGACCCAGAGCGGTCTCTGACCGTTTATTTAGCCCGCCCGAGGGGTGTATGGATGCGTGAAAACCGCAACATTGTAGTAGAGGGCTCGGGTGGATCTCTACATCCCTCCTTTCTTTCGGTTCCAGACCACTAAGTCCTCCCAGTTCATGGAGACGTATATACAAAGTCCTTCAGTCTCTGACTTGGCGCAGAATTTGGCCGGAGACCATACTTCTGGCTCCGGGAGCTGGAACCAGCCAGAGCACTGGACGGAATACCCTCAGACACCTCAGGTGCTGTGACCGGATATGTCTACACGGTAGCATCCGCGACGTTTTGGCTTGCCCGCCTTGTTGTCTCCAGCGGCGCACTCCCCACACTGGGAGAGACAGGGGGAGGGGAGCTCGGAAGTGCCGCTGGATAATCGGACACTTCTTGGCCAGGCTCACTCTCGCCCGTCTTCTTGAAACTGGACACGTTCCTTGTTACAGAGTGTTGCCCCTTCTAAACAGTGACCATGGTCCCTCAAACGCCCATGACGGTCCACACTTACAGCTCGTAGTTCGTCAGGAACTTCCAACCGGGGTGTCGGTCTTTGATCACTACTCGGTCTCCCACTTTTAGCTGAGGTTCTTATGCCCGATGGGCTTCGCTGGCTTTTCGGTTCGTTGTTTCCCTGCTTGCTTGAACTGCCTCATTTTCCCGATCCACAGGCACCCACGTCGGGTCTGACGGGATACTGTATCGCGGGGCCCGTTTGAACAGTAAATGAGCCGGCGCACACTTGGTTGTGCTGTGATGGGTCTGTCGATAAGCACCAAGGAATTGGTCTAGAGCTGTTTCGGCGTCTTCTCCTTCGTCTACCACAATGCACAGCGCTCGGTTGAGTGTCCGCATCAGACGTTCCACCTCCCCATTAGCTTGTGGCCATAACGGGGTGATCTTTCTGTGACGAATCGCCTTGTTCTCAAGGAATTCCTGGAATTCCCGCCCCTGGAACGGGGGCCCATTGTCAGACTTTACCTCTTCAGGTAGCCCCATCATCGCAAAAGTTTTGTCGAGGACCTTCTTCACCTAGGGGAATGCCGTTGATGTCACCACTTCCACGATGGGGAACTTCGAGAATGAGTCAACCATGACCAGCATGTGACGCCCGTCTGGGAAGCTCCTGAAGTCTAGGCTGATGTGTGTCCAGGGGATTTTGCTTGGTTCTTCCGTGATCACTGGTGCAGGTGCCGGGTCTCCTCCAGTGATCGTACAGGCATGGCACTGCCTCACCATCTCCTCCACCATGGAGTCCATCACAAGGAACCAGACTTTGTTTCGCAGCCTGGCCTTTGTCTTTGCCATCCCTTGGTGGCCGACGTGTGCCAGTGTGAGCATCCGTCTCTGTAACCTCTCTGGGACCACTATCAGGTGTCCTCTTAACACGACTCCTTGCTCCCCCACACTGAGTTCATGGCGGACTTGCCAGAGCTGTTGTCGGGTATGGCTGACCTCAGTCCGGAGGGCATGGGCTCCATCCATGAAGTGTGCCCATCCATTGCTCTCGAGCACCTCTTTCACTCGGGACAGAGTCGAGTCTTCTTGGGTGGCTTGGCCAATTTCTTCGAGCGTCATGGCTGTGGGACAAGCCACTTGCGACACCATGTTTATGAACGCTTCAGTGTTGCACACATTCGTCGATTGATCTGAGGGCGATGTTGATTCGGGGTGCCGGGATAGATAATCAGCCAGGTTGTGGGCCCCAGGACAGTAGATGACCTTGAAGTTTTATGCCTGCAGCTGCATTGCCCATCATTCGATTCTCGGGGGCGTCAGCCGGGACGAGTCTGCGAAAAGCGGGAGTAGGGGCTTGTGGTCAGTCACAACATGGAACTCCTGGCCGAACAGATACAAGAGGAAATGTTGGCACACCCACTTGATGGCCAACGCCTCCCTCTCGATTTGAGCGTATCTGGTCTCCATGTCGGTGAGGGCTTTACTCGCGTAGGCGAACGGTCTCAAGATCTCAGGCCCGTGTTCCTGAAGGAGGACTGCTCCTAGGCCCACTGGGCTGGCGTCGACAACCAGTTCCGTGCGCCGCCTTGGATGGAAGTAGGCCATCACTGTCTTGTCCAACAGCCCCGCTTTGATGTCATTGAACGCCTTGTTGGCAGCCCCAGTCCACTCCCATTTGTGATCATGGCGTGTGAGGGTCCGGAGCGGTTCCGACATGGCAGCAAGGTTTGGAATGAAACGCCCGCAGTAGGTGGCCATGCCGAGAAAACTCCTCACTTTGGTGGGGTTCTTCAGGTGTGCTGGCTGCGCGGATGGCCGCGGCCTTCTTGGGGTCTACGAGGAGTCCCTCTCGGGTGAAGGTATACCCAAAGAAGTCAACCGTTTCTTGGTAGACCGAACACTTGGACTTGTGCAGGGTTAAACCACAGTCTGCTAGTCTCTTCAGAGTGGCTCGGAGATGATTGTGGTGGTCGTCTAGCGTGTTCGAGAACACTAGTATATCATCACTAAGGTTGATCATGCCTTGCAGCCCAGACAGTGCGTCCCTGATGGCATTCTGGAAGACTTCGGCTGCCGATGATACCCCGAAGCTGAGCCTCTTATACCTTTGGATACCAACGTGCATCGAAAAGGTGGTAATATACCTTCTCTCTGGCTCCAGTTCCAGCTGATGGTAGCCGGCATTCAAGTCCAGCTTGGAGAATCACTTGGCTCCGTTTAGGTCTGCCACTATGTCATCCATTGTGGGATTGATGTGGCGTTCTCTCTTCACGGCCGTATTTGGCAGCCTCATGTCAACCCAGAGCCGGATGGCTCCAGGTTGCTTGGGTTTGGGAGCCACGACCAGCAGGGACACCCATGGGGTTGGGCCACAGACCTTTTCAATCACATTGAGATCTTCGAGCTTTTTCAGCTCTTCCTCCACTTGCGGGCTAAGATTGAACGGCACCCTCCGGTGTCTGAGAGCGACAGGTCTTACAGAGGGGTCGATGTGGAGTTTGAACTTCTTTCCCTTGAGCTTCCCTAGTCCTCTGAAGAGAGCCGGGAATTCCTTCAGCATCGCTTTAGCGTGGGAGTCGTGGATTTGGTTGGCAAAGAAAACGAGTCCTAAGTCCTCAGCCGTGTGGCAACTGAGCAGCGTCCCTTTTCTTCCCTCAGTGATGTGGAACCTGGTCTCAGTGGCGTAGCTTCCGCTCATGACTTTGGCCTGAATGACTCCTTGGAGAGGAAGCGGATCAGTCCCTCCATACGTATAGATTCGGGCCTTGGAGGGCGGAAGCGGGGGACGAGGTGACAGGCGATCATATTGCTATGAGTCCATCACATTGACCTACGTGCTGGTGTCGATGAGGGCTTGTACATCAGTGCCTTCAACTGAGACGGAGCACATGGGAGGTGGCCTCCGGCGACAGTCAGTTCTACTGACGTACGACACCACAAACACTTCCTCGTCATCATCTTCATACACCGGGTGTCGTTCCTGCGGCTGGTCCTCCATGGTCGCTGGCGAATCGTCGAGAGAGATCTGGCGAACACGTTGTGGCATGCCTCTAAGCTTCGACGAGGTTTGTCTGAACCGTCCGCCATGGCACACTTTGGCGTAATGGTTCAGCCTGCCACAGCGGGAGCACATCTTCCCTTTTGCCCCGCAGACGGCCGCCATGGGGTGATCTTCTCCACAGTATCTGCACGGTCCTCCTGGTGATGGCCTGGGTGCTTGTCGAGTCGCGATGGGGCGTCTTTGGATTGCTTCAACCCTCTCCTTTTTGATCGGCGGGTGCCTGGGCGCATGTGAGGCGGCAACGGGCGTGTTCAGGGCAGCTTCCATTTCCTCCGCTCGGAAGTCCGACAGCTCATGAGAGCGGGCCAAGACCAGGATCTCGTCTAGCGAGATCCCTGGGTGACGAAGGATCCGCTTCCGCAAGAGTTTGGAGCGGCATCCCAGAATGATTTGGTCCCGTATCTCCTCCCGGTGGTCTGCGAATGTGCATGTGCTGGCCAGCCGGCGTAGCCGTGCATGGAACATGTCGACAGACTCCGAGTCCAGCTGCCACGCCCTTCTGAACTTGAACTTTTCAAAGTCGGGGTTGAGCGCCGCATCGTAGTCGTCGTCATTTCCCGTGTTGGGGAGCATCTCGAAGAGGTCATAGATCTCTGCGCCGCCATAGTAGATGAGAAGTGACCGTTTCACGGTGCCATCCGTTTCCCTTGTCCCCTTGAAGTAGTGGTTGAGCCGTCCATCCCACTCTTTCCATCTTGGTGCAGCTGTGGCTGGTTCTGAGGCTTCACTGAAGGGGGGTAGAGGTGCGACCGCTGAGTGGCTGTGCCCTGCGGGAGGCGGATTGGCACCCCCACCTGGATTGTTTCCCCCATCTTGCCGGTCAGCAGCGCCAGCCGCCGGAGGGTTGCTCATCGCGGCCATGTGTCGAAGCGCAGGTGCAAGGGTGTGGCTTGGGAGCTGGAGATCCGCCCCTGGGCATGCGTGTCAACGCGTTGCTGCATGCCTCAGATTGTTCTATGGCGTCACTAGCGTGCAGGAGGTGATTTGCCCTTGGTGTAGTCCAGTGGAGAGGGGCCAAGTGACCGTGTCAGGCCTCTGTCCTCCTTGCCCTGTGATTGTCCTGCACGTTTCCCACCATACTTTATTGTCCTCTTTTCTTTCTTTTTTCTTTTTTCTTTTCGTGTGTGCACAGTTGGTGACCCCTTATGCCATGGGGAGACGAGCAGGAGCTCCACGTAGATGTTGGGCAGGCAGCAGGCAGGGCAGCCCAGCCCTGGGGGCCTCGCTGGAAGAGGGCAGGTGAGGGAGCTGTGCGCTCCGATGGCGGGCCCAGAGGCGACACCCACGAGGCCGGGGGCGGGAGCAGACGTGCACTTGAAGTCCGTCTTGTGCGGGGAGAAGACAGGGCGGCCCAGCCGCAGCGAGGCGCACGATGCTTCAGCGCCCACGCGGTGGGCACTTACCCCACGTGACTCAGGGCCGCAGTGAGCGCCACCGGCTGAACGTGCTCCTGTTGAGCAGGGAGACGTGTGGGCGGACGCAGGCTGAGCGCCTGATTCTCTGAAGACGGCGGTGCAGCCCCGGACACCGTGGAGCCTCCAGGGATACCTGGCAGCAGCAGGCGTCGGCCGGTGCAGTGCAGAGCGGGTGGGGTCTGCGGGCTCTCCGCAGGTAACTGGGCAGGAGGGCAGGCACGGGTATGCTCAGACGTGAGTCCCGTTCTCTCCATGCCACTGGAATCAAGCTATCCTGGCTGAAGAGGGGTGAAACCCCGAAACCGGTCCTAGGATGCTTGTTTCCAGTCCAGAGAGGACCTGGCCTGGCAGTTTGGGCTGGACTGTTCCCATGGGGCACAGGGTCAAGACTGATTTGCATATGGCTGGGTCCAAACTGGAATGGCATGGTGGTTCTTTTTGTATTTGTCACCCCGAGTGGGACGGGTATGCTCAGGCATGAGTCCTGTGCTCTCCATGCCACTGGAATCAAGCTATCCTGGCTGAAGAGGGGTGAAACCCCGAAACCGGTCCTAGGATGCTTGTTTCCAGTCCAGGGAGGACCTGGCCTGGCAGTTTGGGCTGTACTGTTCCCATGGGGCACAGGGTCAAGACTGATTTGCATATGGCTGGGTCCAAACTGGAATGGCATGGTGAGCAAAAAAACGATGGATTTAGGCCCAGATCTCTGTACTGGGGTGAATGTATGACATTGTTCTGCATTCTGTCCATCAATAGTTCTTTTTGCGAAGGCCAACGAGAGGCACTTTTAGCCTTCACTTGCTCAGTTGATCAGCCTGCATGCTAACGCATAGCTAAGAGCACCCATTCCATCGCCGCACCCATCCCATCTCCTGACAATTTAGCGCTTGCCGTTCGACCTCTGGAAGGTGGAATTTTTGACTCAATGTTATGGCCTTCTTTCCTCTAGAGTTGTCCTAGGGCTCCATACATCCGTTATTAAATATTTGGAGGACTTTTGGGGATCTTTTGTCTTTCATTATCATTCTGGAAGGGATATTGTGGGTCTAATGCAGCCTTAGCGGATACCTGTGGGTCATTCCTTTCACCGTTTTGCACATAAACCCATCACCATCACTTTTATTTGGCAGCTGCCTGTGGCCAGTCACCTTCAAATTAAATATGCATTGATGCAGCTCTGCAAACCTGCTACTGAGCTTCTCTGTAACAATCAAACTGTGCACACCTTTTTAGGTTTTATCCTTTTCCCCTTAGTTCAGCCACATAGAGCCATATGACACACGCCCACCAGGTTTGGTGACCCTTCATTGTACAGACCATAAACTTTCTCAGGTTCAGTTATCTAAAACTAAAAAAGAGCTTTTGTTTTGTGCATAATTAGTCTGTTTACCCAGCCGCAAGGCTGAAATGCTGTCATGCGCTATCCAGGTAAAATGTCCATCAATATTGTCCCACATCCCCAGGTTTCAAGGAAGCTGTCCAGACAATGACACTCTTTCCTACAATAAAGCTATCTAAAACATCTTTAAGTAGATATGGCGGAATGTAAGTCAAGCTGTGCTGTCCATTCATCTTTGCCTGATCTGACTGCTGCCGAGGCTAGATGAGCCGTGAGATCTTTTTGTAAGGGCTTCAACTCATGTTTCCTGATCCTCTGTGCACAGGGCATATTCTCTTGTGTCAATCATTCTTCTAATTCTATCCTCTTGTGTTCAAGCTCTCTTTTTCTTCAATAACCTCTTCTAACAGGGCTGCCATCACTCACCCACCCCAAATCTTACTGGGTGAAACATTTGAAAGGGACTCACCTTTCACATGGTGATTAAATGCGGCATTTATCATAATTTGGACCTTCTCTCTACTCTCATTGTTAAGATTCTCATTTTTAGAGTATTCCTGTTGCTCTCTCTGCACCTGATGAACTTCTTGCAGACTCAGAAGCTCATCTGCACCTCCTAAGGAGGACCTCTGGCTTTGCATGGCTTTCTTATAGTTGGAAATTGGGTCCAGGCAAAGAGGTAAAAAACAATCTCTTTGATGTTTGGTGCTTTTCTATTCTCTGTAGTCAGGGAGAGTAGACTTAATATATTCAATGTTCTGACAAAGTCAGGAATTGTCATGATCTCTCCAGATTGATGTGGATACTTCACCCCTGTCAAACAGTGGCTCTCACAAATGTTTGCATTTTTAGTGATACTGAATATTTGTCTGAGAAAATCTTCAGCTGGTACTTTGCTCAATTCAATTCCCACACATCAGACAAGCACTATCAGGCAGACTTATCTCATACACATTCGGGTGCATGCAGGCTTTCAGCTTTCAACTACTGGGAGTGCTCACAGCAGTGTCTGGCTCATCTGTCCGTCCTGGAATGAATACATACCAGGCCCCCATGTCCAACAACATGGCCACAGAGCCTGTGATTCCAGTCACTGGGATGGCTTAAGACATCAAGGGGCATATGTATTATCATCTCCATTTGCGATTCTCAAATATCGATTTTTGGAGAATCGCTTTTTGAGAATTGCAAATTTAGCGATTTCTTAAAATTCCTTAATTGCGATTAGCAAATTGCAAAATCGCAATTAAGGAATACCTTCCCATTCATTCCTATGGGCCAGGAGGCCCATAGCAATGAATGGGAAGTCTTTCTCAATTTGCGAATCGCTATTTGCTAATCGCAAATTGAGAATATTTTCAAACGTGCAAGGGTGTCATGATGACACCCTGATGCACCCCTGAAATCAGCATGTGTGCACATATGGCGCACATACATGCCCTAAGGGCATGTATGTGCACCACATGGCACTTTGAAATATGCAAAAAAGTGCATATTTCAAAGAAATCGCAACTTACCACCAACTTGAAGTTGGTGGTAATTTGCGATTTCTTAAGGAGAAATCGCACAACTTGGGTGCGTGTTACATTGCATTTAAGAAATCGCTATTTGCGATTTTTTAAATGCTTACACAAACTTAAGAAATCGCAAATTTAGCGATTCCTTAAGATTGCGAGGCTGAAATGCCTCATACATCTCCTTTTGCGATTTTGTATTCGCAAATGCTGTTTTTTTGCGATTCGCAGCGTTTGCGAATACAAAATCATTTGATACATATGGCCCCAAGTAACTAAAGGAGGGAGGTCCAGAGCTGGAGTTGTTTATGAGAGTGGCTACAGCCTGTCCCAAATCAGGTTCAAGTTCTATTCCTAGTGGGGACATCTTTAATCTCTATGCATATCAATCTCAAGCATTCTTAAAATGAATCTTCCCCGGCTTCTACGAAAGAGTTTTATGCCACAAATGACAGTAAGAGTTAGTTTGAGGGCTATATTACATTTCCTTAATTCCATGATCATGGAGAGCATAGTTTACCAACACAAGTTTTGTATTGAATTTCCTGTTGCACTTCACCAGCAAATAGGTCCCAAGTCTAAGGGCTCCTGCAATTCAAAGAAATGTCAACAGATGACAACGTCAACAGCTTAGTGCGCTAAAACAGGCATGTAAATGTTAGGAAAGGAAATGGAGGAAGGACTATAGTGAGATTAGCAAAAGGGATTATAGACAGTCTATAAAATGCTAGCAAGCGGAAATTAAAAAAGCCCAGGCTCTTTATTATGAAGCAAAAATCACTTCTGCTGCTAATACTGCCAGGGAAATCTTCCGCATAGTGAAGACCCTGCTAGAGCTCCTGGTTCCCGAAACCACTATCCCCTCCGATCAGTTCAATGAATTTTCAGACTACTTTCAGGAGAAAATTAATTCCATCTATAACACTTTCCCATCCTCCCCATGTCCTAGTGACCCTCCGGTTCCTGCCCTTCCCACTGACCTTGACGAGATCACTAGGCACCCAGACGCTAGGTGGTACCCCTTAGAGAAATTCCGACTTCTAAACCAGGACACGCTTTTAAGGATCTTTGGCCAGATAAAATTGGGTTCCCTGTGTGACCCGGCCAGCTGGGCAAGGTCAAAGAGGTGGTGCTACCAGTAATACTGGAAGTCCTAAATCTCTCCATCACCAATGGCCAGGTTCCACCCTCCTGGAAACATGCTATGGTGACAGCTCTACTGAAGAAACTGACAATAAACCCAGATTTCCTGTGTAATTATAGGCCGATATCTCTGCTACCAACGGTCTGTAAGATCCTGGAAAAATATGTCAACTCCATCCTCTCAGCCTTTTTAAAATCCTATAATCTCCTACACCACTCTCAGATCGGTTTCCGACCCCTTCTGGGAACAGAACCAGCTCTCATCTCCGTAGTGGAGGAATCAAAAAAGACAATGGACCCCGGGAGGAGCAGTAGCCATCATTCTCCTCGACCTAAGTGCCGCGTTCGACACTGTCAATTTTGATACCCTCCTTAATAGATTTAGGAGTATAGGAGTGTCAGGAGAAGCAATAGCATGGATCCAATCGTACCTTAGTGGTAGAACACTCCAAGTACTTTCGGGAGAATCTGCCTCCAGGTGTCTATCCTTTAGGTATGGAGTTCCTCAGGGATCGTCCCTGAGTCCTACCTTATTCAATGTGTATATCAGGCCACTGGCAGATATTGTCCTACCATTCGGGATAAAAATCACACCTATGTAGATGACACCCAGCTAGTGGTCTCTCTAAATCACCCGCACAATGCCCCCTCTGACCTAGGAACCTGCCTGGAGAAGGTGGCTACATGGATGCAACACTCCTGCCTTAGGCCTAATGGCGACAAATCTGAAATAATGAATCTGGGCAATCTACCCAACACTGACTTCAAATTGCAATGGCCAACATGTCTGGGACACACACCCACCACAAAGCTTAAGATCAAAAGCCTGGGGGTGCGGCTCGAAAAATCACTAAAATTCAATCAGCAAGCTGTGGAAGTGGCTGGTACGTGTTACGGCATCCTGAGAATGCTGAGGAAAATTCTTCCCCTCCTCCCCATGGGGGCGAGAAGAACTGTGGTCCAGGCCCTAGTCCTCTTGCGCCTGGACTATGTACCTGGGAGTGCCTAAATCCACCATTAGGATACTCCAAGTGGTCCAGAATTGTGCTGCCAGGATACTGCTTGGAATGCCAAGAACTCAATTGGCGAAGCCATGCCTGAAGACCCTACATTGGCTACCCATTCTGGAAAGAATTAAATTAAAATCTGTCTGCATAGCCCATAAAACCCTGATGGGCAAAGGTCCTTCTATCTTTAAGTCCCTCATTACCTTCTATCATCCCAGAAAACCTCTCTGCTCGTCTGAGCCTGGCCGTCATCCCCAAAATTCATAGGATGCGTAGTGGGGGTAGCTCCTTCTCGTATAGTACAGCCAAGCTCTGGAACACTCTCTCCTTGCAGTTATGTTCAGAGAAACATCATCTCATCTTCCGAAAGCACCTGAAAACATGGCAATTTGAAAACCTCAATTTGTAAGCCCCACCCCTTCCACTGCTTTGCTGCTAGCGCTGGGTAGCTACGCGCTCTAGAAATGCTATCTAATCATAATAATAATAATGAAGCAAAAGAAGGGCGTGTCTACCCGCTGAACTTGGCATCCATTTCTAGCGTGTAAGCTCATAAGAAAATTGAAATAGCAAATGATATTGGAATACACAAGGAAATAGTATTTCACTTATCTCAAAAGGTGATAAAAGAGTCCATATCTGTATGATATTTTCTGTGGTTTATTGTTTGTCACCAGCAAGTTGAAAATTAGTTGTTTTCAAAAACGCGGTTATCAACAAAACATTTAGCAGTCAACACGTTTCATCCTGTAGACTTTTTCAAGGCATGATAAGTAACTGGAAAGTAACTTTGTTGTGGAGCTCTGGATGGATCTCAATGACCACTCATGGTAGTAGCGAATAGTAGTTGAAAGGCTGTGGTAAGCCTATGTTCTGCCAAGTAATGAGTTACTGTCTGTGTTTGGTCTTGAGTTGCACCACTGTACTGATGTGACTCAAGCCCATACATAAACAATTCTTCAATTACTTCGCAGGATTTTGAATACAAATTAGTCCCCGGGGTGCCATTGCAAACCTCGTTTTTCCTGAACTGCCAGTATAGTGATATCGGAATATATAATCTATGCTACCACTATGAATCAGGGACTGGAATCCATCCCCATATGAACTCTTTTTGTTACCACTTTTTGAGATAACTGAAACACTGTTTCCTCCTGTGCACCATTATAATTTTCTGTATCAGTTTGATAGTGAAAACCTTACGGTGGATGCTAGTGTGGGAGCCCGAACCCCTATAATTTACAAAACCCCAATATTTCAAACACCCCAAAACTTACCTCTGGAAGTTTGGCTCCAGCACCCTTGATCTAGCAATAAGTGTCACAACCCTCTGTAACATCATGCATTACAAAATTAGCAGAGTAAAACAAATAGTGACTGGGACCAATCAATAACTGAGTTCTAATCATTAAAAAGTTGAAGAGTTTTATTACAAAATCTAAAAATAGGCAAAATTGGCAGTACAGAGAACTGCAGTAAAATGCTATGAAGGCTCAGATACAGAGTACGTAGTCAGAAATCAGAAATGTGTCTAAGTCCTAATAAACAGAAAGGTTTCACTAAATAACTGACAGCATCTCCAGGGGAAAGGGAAAGTCTAAGAAATGTCAGACAGAGTTCCAAGAGTAAAACAAAAAGTCAAAACAGATTTTTTAACCCCCAAAACTAGGGATTTGTATGCACATTTTCACATAAACAATGAGCAAAACTGCAGATTCAGCATGGCATGACTAGCAATTGCACATATTGGACAAATTAGAAGGGACATCGTCATAAAAATGGTTTTACAACACCAATCCGTTTCAAAGGTAGTTAGGCATCTCCCATTAGCTTCCACAGCAACAGCAAAGTCCAGAGAAGTAAAATACTATATGAAAAATTCTCACACAAAGGCTCTTACACTAGTGTGCTATCAAGTCCACATCGGAACTTCCAGCGAAAGGGTCCTTCCGAAAGATTCATCAGTAACACGATGAAAGTTTCTTTCCCAATACATGCTCAGCAATGAAAATAACCAATTATTCATTGCCAAAAACTGCACATTAAAAAACACTTGAAAAACCTCCTCCCTCTGATAATGATTGAATAATCACTTTCAACTCATTAATAAACTTTATTAATAAGCCATCAATTTAGTAGACGTCTTCATCTTCTTTGGTTCCTCCACCATCTTTAACTGGTTGTAGACATGATTTTTAAAGTCCTCCATTTCCTTCCACCTTTTCCCTTTCCTGAGTCTATTCTCACTTTTACCTTGTGTCTACTAATCATAAACTCTAACAATTTTAACAAAGGGAACAGAACAATTGCACAAAATAATATGATCATTGCAGGAGTTAGAATTGGCTAAAAAACACCACCACCTTTATTACCTAACCACGCACTAACTTTTCCAAAACTCTTCCCTAAGTCTCTAAACCAGGAGCCTACAGCTTTCCATAAGCCAGGTTCCTCTAAAGACCTAATATGACGAGTTAAACTGGTCATATTAGTAATAAAAGAATCAATAGCTCCACTATTATCTGGAATATATGTACACCTCTTAGCATTAATCACCTTACAGACTACTCTCTTTTGCCAAGAGAATATCTAAAGAAAAATAAGTTTGCTTAACCATAGTCCTAATTGGTACCATCTCTGCATTTACTAGCTAAAAGACCCACTCTCTTAAACTTGCCTTTTTCATTTCTCTATTATCAATTAGGGAGAAAGAAACTCATTGTGAATAAAAATTGCAACATAAACATTACATAATAATGAGTATGAAACCAGTAACTGCATGCAAGTAGATCCCTCTCCAGCAGATGTAGAAAGGTAGGCACAAACAGAGCACCCACTAACCTTCATTATATCTACATATTTTCTAATCATTTTAGTACATCATGTTTCAATTAATTTCTGTTAGTAGTGACCTCAACATTAGCATTATTAACACGACCTGAAGCTGATCCCACAGGAGTCAGTAAGCACAATACAGTTCCAATAAGACTATTAGTATTATTGTTAGTATTATCCACCCAACACTTTTTCAGCATCTGTTGTATTATATCTTCTATTGAGACAAAAACTCTTGTTGTGGTAAACTTTCAAAAATCAACAAAAATGTTCTTTAACATGATAATGTTGTATTCTTGTTGTTCTTATTTTATTAAAACAATAATCAAAACAACAAGGAAACAAAATCAAAATCGAAAACTTTTTTTTTCAGTTCATGTGTTAGTTTCAAAATAATTTCTTTCAAAGTTCTTCAGATGCAATCAGTCTCTTCTCAATGATCCTTCATCTTGCTCAAAGAATCTCTTATGAAAATCTCTTAGTCATAAGTTTGGGTTTCACTTCTATTCATCTGTCTCTATTCCACATTCAAGGTTGTTCTTCCTGTCTTCAACATTTTAGAAATGGAACATACTGCATAGGTATATCTCAATGGCTCATATCTGTCTCATAAACATGATCCATTAACAAACAATGTGTGATCAGCCATCTCTAAAGGTGTTTCTTTAATATCTGACCTTGGTTTTGTGCATAATTCAGTCACCTCAATATAATCATGGTCCGGTTTGTCATCAATTTCATTATCAGTCTCTCTGTCTTCAAAACTCTTTTCTGAAATAGGAAGCAGTGTTGCTGGGTTCAATAGAATGCATCTGCGAATGGAAATATTCTCTGCATCAAGTATGATCCGCTCATAACGGGTCAGTCTACTGCTTGTCACATGTCGGCGTCTAATCCGTGTCAAAAGGATCTCTACTAAATAAGGGACATAGACAATTAAGGTATCCCTTCAGTCTGCTCAATGCCGAGGCAAACAGCAGAAACAAATTTCAAACAATCTGGACGGCGTACAGCTACTTGATCCAACACAGCAGAAAGATATACCACTGGGAGCATTATCCTACGTTTGTTTGGGTAAAATTCCAAAGTACGCATCAATTTCCTTCAAGATAAGATAGGAAAAACATCAAATTGTAATCAGGTATCCCAAGTGCGGGCGCATGACTCAAACTCTCTTTCAGTTTTTTAAAGCACTCATCATCAAACGGTACAGGATCTTCGACATCACTGCATGTCGACCTTACTAAAGACTTCATTACCAAGAAAAAGTTTGGAATCCACTGACGACAGTATCTGGCAAATTCAAGAAATATCCGAACCTCCTTTTGGTGGTCAGAACTGCAAATCTCAGGTTGGAAATCTTGCCCACATGCTCTTCCAATGCCCAATCTTACAATCTTATTGGGATAAGATCTACAAATGTATAAACAATACTTTCAATATTGCTTCCCCAAGGGAATTTTCTTATATTCTTCTAGGTGCCCTAGACCCTAAGATCAACGATGTGAACGATTGGTACTTATTAGATCTCATGCTTACTTTAGCCTGTAAAATTGTTTTGAGTAAGTGGAAAAACTCCAAAGAAGTTCCCTTTAAGATGTGGCAAGAATGGTTATCCTTCCTAAGAGGGGCGGACAATGT
This sequence comes from Triturus cristatus, assembly GCF_964204655.1. Classification (NCBI taxonomy): domain Eukaryota; kingdom Metazoa; phylum Chordata; class Amphibia; order Caudata; family Salamandridae; genus Triturus; species Triturus cristatus. The sequence continues at coordinate 1,045,585,845 of NC_140588.1, forward strand.
TGCACTTCATGCCTCTCCTTGGCGCAGGTCCCACAGGAAGCTTTGGAAATCCCTGGACGCATTCTCTTTCTCATATGACCCCCCGTGAAAACTGTCTCACACTTCACACAAGGTATTGGTTACCGAACGCAACTTCAAATGAATGGCATATGTAATGTATTCTATAAGGTATTCTATCGTTACTATGATGTAATTGTACGTACACGACACCACTGTAATGTATTGTATTTTGCACTATTATTCGTCGGTATCTGTCATTGTTTGACCTAGGGTATGTCATTCAGCTTCACTGTGATTCCCACGGTAAGGCACTCACTTGAGTAATCTTTTGTTTTGTTGGTTCCCTTTTCTTTCTATTTCTTTGCTCATATAATTGTTTTTAGCATCATCATTGTATTTCTTACTGTCTATTATTATCATTGTGTTTATTTACTTACCTATTCATTTTTAGAAAAGTCAATAAAAAAAAAGAATAGCAGAAACAAATTCTTTAGAGACTTTCCTCACACTCTTTTCATTATAGAGTCAGAGACAGAAGACTTTCTTTTTAGAATACTGCATTGTAGTTGGGGATCATTAATGTGCATTATCAGCTGGGTGATTCAGCGCAGCACTTGTATTGAGTTTACAGTCCTCTTTTGTCTTAGATGCGACCAGCAGGTAACTTTAACACTAGTAGCACACCCGCTGGCAGCAGGATGAGGACTATTATTGCAGCACCTTTTTCGTTACTATCGGTGTGCCACCATTTACAAACCTTTATCTGCACATGTTGGGATGTGCAGCAAATGGTGAACCACCGTCACCCTGTGGAATGGTTGCAGCTCATAAGGAAGCTGATGCCGCCTCCTGCAATGGATGTTGAAGTAAACATTGCTTCCGGCTTTTCTCAGGGAGTGTAATCTGCCCACCAGTTCGCTACTCAAGACACTTCCAGGTATTTAGAAGAGGCTGAAAGATTTGAATGAACAAATAAAGTCTCATTAGCATTACTCTCTGGGCATTTTAAAACCAGCATACCGGTTGCAGAAGTTTGAACTTCCTTGTACAAAGGCACATTGGTGCGCCTTAATATAGCCCTTTTAAATGTGTTAATACCATCAAGCCAACATGGATAGGTTTTCCATACCATTCTACACTTTGCATTTAATTCAGGTCACGAAAATATGAAAAGGAGTGCATTTGTGGGTGTTCATGAGCCCAGAAGCATCATCAACTGATTGACCATCGCCATCATTATCGTCAAGCAAGATTGACTACCCTGCCAGTGCTGCAGGATGAAACGGCATCCCAGCATAGCCCAGACATACCCTCTCTGTATATTCTCAAACAATCCCCAGCTTAATACACAACTCACTTTAATAAATACAGTACTGCTTCTCCTCTGCTGCTTTATGCACTAACACACTATAAGCATAAGTAAAGGAATTGCTGGAGAGTGTCATCTGATCAGACATTGCGGTCAATATACACTTAAAGAGAAAAACTGTAATTTTTACATATTGCTGGCTTGGGTGTGGCAAGTAATTTGGTGACAGTACTGGGCTATGCTTTATTAACCATGAGTTTTCAATGACTTCAATTGCAAACATTTTCTTAGAAACTTTGCGTGTATTGTTTTTGGAAAGTTTGAAAAGTGTAAAGTGTGAGAAGAATATTCCACAAAAGTGGATTTTGCAAATGAAAGTCGCAGCAAAACAAATATTTTTGTTCAAAACATTTTTTTGCAAGAAAATCATTCCACATGCAAAATTTTATGAAGTTTACAAAACTTTGCAGCCTTCATATCTAAAGTTTAGGAATTGTGCAAAACATCACATTTGAAACTGAAATGTTGCCTGCCCTACTATTAGGACTTTCCTTGGTAGGCACAAAGTTAATCTCGCCCTCTACCGGTATGTTTGGGTACGCCACCAGACATCAAAAATATGACAGCGAAGTATTGGACCAATACCAAAACCACTTACATGGGAACCTCTGGAAGCCCATTGCTTGCTCAAATCATTAGGGATCGAACGCAAACGTTACAACTCAATACAGCGAGCTATCTGAAAATAAAAATAATGTTCCTCCATAGAACTGAATGCTCTTCATCACGACCCATCAAGTTCGGTAACTCCATGCTGTACAAAAATCCCCTTTGTGTTTTTCCTTTTCAGGCTTCACACCTATTATCAAACGAAACGTACCCAAAGAAATCATATAAGAAACCCCATTTCCCTCCCTCGGAAACAGGAGGGCCTGTGGTTGAAGCACCCCCACAATCTCCCTGGGCCTTGTTACCCAGTGAGATCTTTTATCTGACAATATACATGATCATTTAGCTTCTCAACTTTCTTTTCTCCCTAGTCATCTTGATTAAAGATAGCTACCATTAAACATATTTTCATTTCCTTGTTCTCCTTTTCTTTTTTATTAAACACCTTTATCACTTCTCACCACCAGGTACATTAAGCATCTCACACCTTTTCCCTTCTTTTGCTTTGAAGAATTTGCACCCTTGTTCCCTCTTGGTGAATCTGCACCCTTGTTTCCTCTGGGTGTATCTGCACCCATGACCCCATTGCTTTATCAGATCACCTTTTGTGTCTGAACTGATCACCGGTGGACCCCACCGATTAAAAATCTGCACTAACATCCCTTCCATCCTCCTCTTTACCCACACTGCAATCAGAGACATTTCAAGGCACGGGCAAAGGAGTCCTCAACTGGACACCAATCTTTCAGGGGATCCCAGTAAGAGCCAGCCCTCCTCTGCATAGTCTCTTGCCCTCATTACCTTGAATAATTCTTAAAGGCATTTTTTTAAATATAATTTTCCTTTACTTATTTATTTTATGTGGGCGATTTATGGGAGTCTATTACAGATACTTTGGAAACAATTCTTGTGTTTTTCAATACCATGCAACAGCCATAGAAAATTATTTTAGAACAAAACAGGACCTCACATATGAGAAATGGGAGGGGTCACAAATATTATTTGCCATAATATAAGTTACCTGCTGCTGTATTATAATATTGAAAACACGTTACTATCCCTGAATATTAGACGTAAACACATTTAGAATTTGGGCCAGTGTGTCTGTCCACTGTCAGTGGCCTGGCCGAAGAGGGCACAAAAGAGCTGTAACTGGATCATAAATTCAAAGCTGTTCTGAACAGGGGCCCCCAAAATACGTTTTGCCCAGGGCCCCAAAATCCTTACGATGTCCCTGGCTACAAGCCTTCATCTATTGCACGCTTCCGTAATGCAAACGTGCATACATGGTGCTGTATGATGACTGCTCTGGGGAATCAATTCTTACATGCGCACTTTGGGAACTTGTAAGGTGCATGATACTGTGATATTGAGCTTAGTGAAGAAAACTATTTTATGTGTAACCGAGAGGCCAATTTTCTCATTTTGCTTGTGAAAAAAATTCAAAAGTTCAAATTTGGAGCAATCAGCAACTAATGCCCTTGACTAGTGCTTCTTTTCTCCAGCTTGGTGAGTTGGACAGCCACTCTTTGAACACCAGGCTCTGATTTTGAGTTGGGTGGAATTCCATACAGAGATTTCCAGCGGACAGGACCGGTGTTATTGGTCGGTGTCTCAGCATGGAATTCTACTTGTTATGAGTTAACACCCTCCGTATGGGCAAAAACTGTGCAGGCATGGGAGATTCTGCATGACATGCCCGACTATGAGGAGCTTAACATACACATGTATGTGTGTGGGGGCCTTCTGTGTGTAGTGGAGGTGTAGGGAGGGGGCTATGGAGGAATGGGTAGGGAAGGAGAAGGAAAGAGTATTGCATATTCCTCCCTTGCCAGAGAAAAAGGTTGTCAGGGACCAGGGATGAATCTTGGCTGTTCTCGCAGTCAAAGACTCATGAGATTTTACCTGCCTGAATTACCAGCCTGCATTCCCATCGTGGGTGCGGGAGTCATGATCAGGAAGAACAGAATTCCTTGTTGTGGTTCTTCTCCCTATGACTTGCAATCGTGGTCGCCGTCTACATTATTTCTTATAGAAACTGAAAGCTTCAGTACATCTTTTCGCTTTCTTAAGTGCACTGTATTTCTTTTACGTATTTTCTTCTCTTTCGGTTTTACGATATTGTTTTTATTGACCTCTACAATACAACATTACTACTACTCTTGCTACATATGCAGTGGCGTAACAAAAGTTGAGGGGGGCCCCCTACAAGGTACACGGAGGAGCCGCTGCTCCAGATGTAATCCGGAGCTCTCAGGCTTGAGTACTGTGATGATGGGGCCCCCTGCAGCTCGGGGGCCTCTCACACCACGGGGGCTGCAGGGCCTGTATTACGCCCCAGTACATATGAGCTCTTTAGGTCTCGCCTGCGCTGGCTTGTGAAATCTATTGTATTTAATATAGCCTTATAGCCCGCCGTAGCAGGCTATACCGGCTATTAAAGGCCAGCTCAATCGGCTCTGGCCTTTAACAAGGGAGCGGGACTTTAATAGCCGGTGTAGCCCAAACTATTTACACTGTTTAAGCCCCATTCACTGTCAAGATAAGATCTCTTCCCAGGGAAAAGGCAGACGGTTCTAACAGTATGCTAGAATGCTTGCTTTTTATTACTTTGTTGTGTAAAGCAGATGCCTTAGAACATTTGTCAGTATAAATAACAAGGGGACCCGATACAGGTAGCTTTGGACCTCAGGTAATTACTTATTTTTAAAGAACAAAGGTCCTTAGCTTAATGATAAAAAATGAAAACATTTCAACATAGACTACGATAAGAACTATGGACATTCTTCCAATGTCCAGCCGGACAAGGGAACATTTATTTTGGACAATACAAAAAGATTTGGACAAGATAAAGAGTACGGAAAAAATGAAACAAGGGCACAATCCTGTACCTAGTTTTAACAGAAGAAAAATGAGAAGAAAGCAAAAATAGCAGGCAAAAACTTTGGGAGCAAGTAGTGGCTTACAGTACAGTAAAATCTTGAGTAAGCTCTAACCAACAGAAACCACAATGCATTTTTCACAATGGATAAATTGCGGTACTGTTTTGAAAAGTCGACGTTTCGATCCCTAGCTCCTAATACAATGGGATCATCCTCAGGACTACACAATAAACAATTGCCTGATTTGATCTTTACGCCTTAAAAATTTGGCTCGTGATGTGCCAAAAACAGCAAAGGTAGCCCGTCGTATTGCATTGAATCACCTTGAATAAGGCTTGTGGCCGTGTCTGGGAGATAGAGATCTAAATCCCGACTTCCAGCTGGGGAAGGCGTATGCAGGAGTGATCCAGGGGATCTTCCGGTCTTCCGTTCCTTAGGGCATGATACCTTAACAAATAAAATGAAGGCCACTCGGAGCCCGAGGGGGTTTAAATCCCATCGGGCTCCGAGAGGGCTTTGTGAAAAGAACATTGGAATGTTGCTTTGCGGGCCTTTAACATCCTGTAGATGCTCGGAGCACTCCATTGTATTCAATGGAGTGCTCCACATTCCAATGTTCTAATAAACATTGCATGTTAAAAATAAGTTAATATACAAGAGCTATGATTGATTGATTGATTGATTGATTTTTAGATTTGTAAAGCGCAACGATTGCCCGAGGGCGTCTTGGCGCTAGAGATGGCTGGACGTAAATGAAGAGCAATGAGGCCTAACTAGCAGGACTCCGCGATCAATTCGCGAAAAGCCATGTTTTTAAAGATTTTCTGAAGGCAATAAGAGAGGTGCTGTTTTAAATCACTAGTGGTAGAAGATTCCAGGTTTTTGCAGTTCCTGTTAGAAAACTTCTGCCTCCCCAACGTGCCTGTCTGTACCTGGGTATTTGAAGCAATTTTGACTGTGAGGATCTCAGAGTTCTAGGTGGAACATAGCATTTCAAATGTGATTTCAGATATAGGGGGCCTCTGCTCTGCCCTCGAGTGCTTTAAATCCAGTACATTGCGATTTGAATATTATTATTTTTTTCCACTGGTAACCAGTGCAGCGCACCTAGTCGATGTGTGACAGATTCATATTTCGGAATGTCCAGAAGCAGTCTGGCTGCAGCGTTCTGTAGGCGCTGCAATTTTTTTAAATGTTGGGCCTGGATCCCCACATAGAGTGCGTTGCAATAGTCCAACCTGGACAGCGCTAATGTAGTTACTAGTGTTTTTAGAGCATTGGCGGGAATAAATGCTGTAATATTACTACTAAACAGGCAGCCAAATGTACAGTTACCTTGCAGACAACAGGGTCATGCTTTGAATGATGCAGTAGGTGTAGTAGCACTGGGCCCAAAAGTTGTCAGAACTCCTCTAAACACATAATATTGCTATATTTGACTAAACAGGCAGTCACACTTGCAGTTACCTTGGAGTTAAAATAGGCTTGATTTGGATGGTGCAGCCGATGCAGTGGCACTGGGGTTAAAAGCTCTAGGGACCCCTCTAAACCCAGATTATTGCTAAATCTTACTACTTAACAAGATATTCGCAAGTGCATTTATTTAGCAGACAATAGGGTTATGATTTCAATAGTGCAGCAGATGCAGTAGCACCAGGACCAAAAGCTAGAGGCAGCCCACCAAATGAGTAAAAAGTAGTAGCTTTTTCTTTTACAACTAAACAGGCAGTCCCAAGTGCAGTTATCTAGCAGGCACTAGGGCAATGATTTCAATGGTGCTGCAGGTGCAGTGGCACCGGGGCCAAAAGTTGTCAGAACTCCTGTAAACACCAAATATTGCTGTATTTAACTACTACATAAGCAGTTGCAAGTGCAGTTACCTTGCAGGCACTAAGGTCATGATTTGAATGGTGCAGCAGGTGCAGTGACACCGGGGCCCAAAGCTCTAGGAACCACTCTATACACCAAATATTGCAATATTTTACTACTAGACAGGCAGTCACAAGCGCAGTTACCTTACAAGCAATAGGGTCGTGATTTGCATGGTGCAGCAGGTGCAGTGGCATCGGGCCCAACAGTTGCTAGAACTCCTCTGAACCCATAATATTGCTATAACATCAATTAATTCTATTCTTTCCCTCTTTCGTTTCATTTTTCCAAAATTTTGCTATTACTTACAATCACTATACCACTAGTAACAGCACAATATATTGCCTTTTTGTACATAAACAAGTCATAACACTTTAACTAACTTTCTGTAACTTATATTATACAGCTACTCAGCAAGCTACAACTGAGAATTAAAAATAACATTATTAATCACATATGCAAAACCTAATGCATTTACAAATGCTTGTTTTACAGATGTGTTAGCTCGAGATGGAGGCAATGCTATTAATGTTTCTGCCTCTTTGTATGCCATTGTTTTCTACCCAAGTTATATATACACAGGGGCATATGTACAAGGGGATTGCACCACCAGAACATAATGTTTTTAGATGTTCTGGTGGCTCAATGCCCCCCACCATATTTACAAAGTAGCGGTAAACCACTTTCCATGGCTTAACAATACTTCATACATGTGGTACCCTTTCGTGCAGGTATCTGTGTAAAAGGGGCGTTCAATGGGTGTTGCTGGGGGTGTTCCACCGCAACCCCCTTGGCTTTTTGATGCTGCCCCAGATTTACAAGGATGTCCAAATCTGAGACAGCGCCAGAAACAAACTGAGACACACAACGCTTCTTTTCAGAGTACCTGACCGAGACTCCTCCAGAAGGTAGAAGTAATGCACTTCACTTCAGACTGCGTGACAGCAGGCAGGAGATTGCCATCAATGACCCGTAGCTCATAAGCCTGACAGCAGGGGGCGCTACCTGTCGCGCTACCGTTAATGTCCTTAGCAATACTTGAGAGGAACAGGGCCAGTGCAGCACACAATTAGGCAGGAATGCCAATTATCAGTATGGGTGGACGTAAAAAGCAAAAAGGAAATAAAACATAAAACAGTACCACACGGGCCACGGGCCGAGAGCTCATCAGCAAGACAGCTGTGTTGGGATTCTCTCACTCCGTCTTTTTACTGCCGACTACGCCAGTGTGGGAAAGTGGGTTCCCGGCGAAATGAAGAGGGGGAGATCCACATGAGGTGAACGCAGGTAGCTTTATTAGAAGGAATGCATCCCATCCAACATCCCACTCAGGAGGCAGCCAGCAACGCCCAGTCCCTTCAAACGACAACACTCCATCACCTGAGCCCAGCTCTCCTGTGACATCACGGAGTCCAGGCTCAGGCAAAGAAACCAAGGGCAACAGCTAGAATACCACATAACCCCATGCAAAAGCAGGCATTAGATTGGTACAACGAGGAGAAATATCTTTTTTTCTTCATGTTACTGCATTTTCTATGTGCGCTGAATTCTGCAGCCTACATAGAAGGAGCAAATCGCCATTATTGATTGTTTACCTTCCTGCATATAGACAATCATCTCTGCAAAGCAGACACTCTTGCACTATGGTGCAAGGATGTCTGTGTTGGTACTAGGCAGCTATTTTAAGCGCCGGAGCAAGAGAAGAAACTAAGGTGCACCGTATTGTTGTAAATACAGCGCATCCCTGCATTTTGGAAATGATGGAGCGTGGTGCTGCAAAATTTGCCACAGCACCACACTTCACCATTTCCTTGTACATATGCCCTACAGCTTCTTATTCAGGCGTAGAGCTCTGATGTCTTCTTGGACTTTGTTCACAGTGTAAAAAAAAGAATAAATAGTTAAATAAATAATACTGCGCTACCCCTTGTGGGATGCCCTCAATATGTTACAAGAGTCCAGACAAGTGAGCTAGATAGAGACAGAGGTGTGCGCTTTATTTTTCCAGTGCAGACTGGTGGGCTCGAGGCCAGATGTGAAGTAACTCCTCTCTCTTTCCTCCTCTTTTGCAGCCTAGAGTTGTTCAGGCCATTGAAGTTTCTGGTCCAGAGGTCCTGTCACTGATGGATGCTGAAGAGGCTGTTTTTCCGCCGCTGTGAGGTCATCAGGGCCTTTGTTTGCTCCTTCGCCTGTCACCTGCACCTGTCCCCCTGCCTGGCATTTCGTGGAATATAATTAGTCAAGGTGACCTTTGCTGCTGTTTCTCCTGTACCTGAGATGGGTCTGTAATGAATGGAGCTGGCGCCGGCAGAGCAGGGGATCAGATAGAGGAAAAGGTTACAGCCATTCTCCTTCCAGACACATCCCCGATGGTAAAAGTCAAACCCTCCCTTCTTGCCCTTCCTGTCAGGTTTACACACTCCCTTGTAAAGAGAGACTTGCTTAGCTCGGCTGCTGCAATGAGCAGGTGTCAATGAAATGCACCCTCAGTGCCTGCAGGGGGAGCAATGCAGGGTGCAAGGAACTCACTTCATTCCAGTGAAAAACAATGCTCCAGATTTACTGTCACTCAGCATAAGCGCTCAAATGACATTGGGGGCCCGATTACAAGTTTTGCAGTGTGGCGCCGTGTCTGCCCCACCTCCGCACCACTGTCTTTGGCAGGGTTTTTTGGTGCTCCAACGGCGGTGCCTTTAACATCAGGTACCCCAATTGGAACACCAAAAAAAGGTCCTGCACGTTATTGACTGAAAAGCCCATGTCGTGCAGCAGCTGCTGTCCAGATGGTGCATTATTTTCCTCTGTGCCAGGCATTACATGGAGGAGGAACCGCCATGTAAACCCTGGAGGAGAAGAAACTCATAATCTGCTTGGCGGGACCGTGGTGGTCCCGCCAAGCATATGGATCTCTCCTGACTCGCTGCAACACCGTTAAGGAATGGCGGTTCCCTGGCAGCAGGGCTGTGGTAGTCCTACCACCCATCTCATAATATGGCAGTGGAGAGACCGCCACCGCTGCCCCCGCAAGTCGGACCGCCAGACTCGTAATCATGCCCTAAGTTGTGCTTCGCGACGTAAAAGTGGTGCATACAGAAGGGCCAATCAACTTGTTGAAGCAAAATATAAAGGCCCAGTTTTATCAAAAAGTCATGCAAGGCAGCACAGCAACCAGAGTAGCTGCACTACTTCCCATTGTGAGGGGGCCCCTCAAGTACAAAAACTATCCTTTATCTCTCTTCCCGTACTCACATGTTCATGTTATGTTATGAAGCACTGGTATCACATGCATCATTCACAATGCTGCTGTTGTGGTTTTGTAGCACTCACATGAGTAGTTTGTCCAAGATGCCATGGTATTGCGTACAGAGTGCTCTAGAACAGTGCTTCTGAAACATTTTAGAACCACAGCCCACTTTTTAGGAAGAAAAACGTTTGCGATCCACCTTGCTTTAATGGACAAGAGGCGGGTGATGTTTTTTAAATGTAATAACGCATCATGTGTTATTGCGTTGTTATTTGCAGACAGCACATTTTCCATTGAAATGGTCCCTAAATTTGCATAGACATACAGTTTTAGATATAGAACTATGTTGCACACAAATGATAATGTGTGGAAACTGGGTTTCAATGAATATTTATTAATTGTGCATCACCAAGTAAAGTGTCTTGATTTATTCTGATCCTACTAAAAATCTTTGTTTCCATCACACTTCAGAATGACAAAAAAAATATGATTCATTTTGCTTTCCTAACTGTTGAATGTGTACAGTTCATTCACAGATATTTATAATTTGTTGTGTGTTCAGAAACAATGACATCCTCCCGCTTTCCTTTTACACTTCATCAGTGCTTAATTTGTAAAAGAATATGTGCTGGGCTCTTATCGTTGAAAAAACAGCAGTTTGGGGGAGGCCCTTGAGGTCCTCAGGTAGCCAGGGCTACTATTATTTAAAGTATAGTCTTCGTCTAGGTTTCAGTATTGAAAAGGGAGACCAAGCAGGACCAGAGTGACAATGTATGAAGGGACACAAGGTTGTACGAATTAAATTACATTTTTTAACATCATAAACAGAATATCATCCACATTTTAGGAGCTAGTCCTGGTGCTCACACATAAGGTGAAAGTGCGTGAAGTGATAGGTGCTGGTGACTTAAAATTTACATCGCATTGACAACACTGTAAAAAACTCTGGAAGTACTAAGTTATGTTAAAGGAGTTTCGGTTGTGAAAGTCGACGGCGTTTCGATCTCCTTAGTTAGAGACCATCATCAGGACGAAAGCACGTGTGAGCTGGTAGGATCTAGAGGAGAAGAAAAACCATTTGTCCTGGAGACAAGAACATGTGTAGTTTAAAGTAAACATGAATCTATCTAGAGCACGAAGGCATTAATTGAACGTCGGTTAGATATACTAATAGTGAGAGAGCATACTAATAATTATTTCAGTAGGATGCAAGCACAGGAAGTATAGATTATAGATCAGGCATAGCTATGTCAGTAGGAGAAAAGGCATAACTAATGAGCAATAATTGAAGTAAACAGTGGAAGAGATCATATCAGTATGATTCAGGCACAAGAAATTAAAGAATTAAGGTACCGGTCAATAAAGGGATCACGGAGGAGCTTGTCAATTAGAATAAGCACGGTGATGAAATAAGGTGGATACCTGTGGGGTCGTCTAAGCATTCCTGAGAGCGTGATTGTTGGAAACCGGGCAACCGGGTTAGCAGTCACCAGGTTCCCAGCACAATGGTAGCTTGGCTCGAGCGGCTGGGGGTCAGGCACCGTGTTAGGCGTACGTCACACCCTCACAATAACCATGCGTTCATCCGTTCCAAAAACGACACTACACCGTAAAAATTATGCAAGTCAAGTTGAAAATATATATGTCTTTATCTTATTTTCTCTTAGTTGCAGGTTTCATTACATAAATACAACACAATAAGATTTTCCCTTAAAAGAGCAGGTCAAATAAATAATGCTACGTTGGAATTTCCATAAATAGGTTCAGGTCATAAATAAGCAAGGAATAAATAGGGCGCAATAAATACAGATGGCAAATAAATACAGTCAGACAATACATATAGTGCAGGAATAACTTAGTGGATGACAATAAATAAAGCACCTCCAATAAATAAGGTCAAGCAATCAATGACAGTTGCAGTTCAAATCATTTACATGAGGTCACTTGGTCTTACTTTGCCCATACACAACTTAAGGACACGTGGGCGGCATGGGGGTGTCCCACCTAGATTGGTCAAGGCTGGGGCCTAAGCTGAGGCAGAACAAGGGTAACCTAAAGATCTGGCCCTCCAAACTACACAGCTCTTTATGTAGGTCACTGTACCAGTCTCAGTTCACCCCTGGCACTCCCAGGCTGGTTCTAACACCCCTTTAGCCCCTAGAATGGTCTTTTAGGGCTCCACAGGGCCTCAGATGCCCCCTCTACCACTTACTGCCCTTTTCACGATGATCGGCTCCGCTCGGCACCGTGTCGACGCCGTGTGGCGGCTCCGGTTCGATGTCGTTGGGCGGCTCCGGTTCGATGTCGCTGGGCGGTCTCGACTCGATGACGCTGGGCGGCCTCGGCTCGATGTCGCTGGGCGGTCTCGACTCGATGTCGCTGGGCGGTCTCGACTCGATGTCGCTGGGCGGCCTCGGCTCGATGTCGCTGGATGGCCTCGACTCGATGTCACCTTCCGGCGTCGCAGGGACTCGGACTCCCCACTTCCTGGTGTCTCCGGAGTGCGATCTCCACTCCCGACCTCCGGCGCCCTTCACCTCAGTTTCCGGCGACTCCGGTGGGCGGACTTCACTCCCCCGTCGACGCCTCACCTCGACCTCAGGTGACTCCTGACTCGACCTCCGGCGCCTCTCCACGACCTCCGTCGGCGCCCTCACTCGACCTCGGGTTACTCCTTACTCGACCTCCGGTGACTCTCCACGACCTCCGTCGGCGCCCTCACTCGACCTCTGGCGGCTCCGGGTACGACGTCTGCTTTCTGTCAGCGCCGCTTCTCTACCTCAGGCCCCAGGTCTCCAGGCTTCTCGACGTCAGGACTCCAGGAGGACACTGCTGAACAGGTCAGGAACTTGCTGTTCTTCTTCTTTAAGGCCTGTTCCAAATATTCAGTTCTTTAAGATGGTTCTTCTAGTCTTGGTCCCACACAGGGCTCTAGGCTGGGCTTGGTCAGTAGGGACTAGCATCAAGGGTGGGTTTCTGGACCCCACTCCAAGCACTGGTTTCCACCCCTGCTGCCTTACTCCGACCTCCTTCTATCTCTGTCCTCTCTCTTCTCCAGTCAGATGCCAACTGCCACCCTGAGATGGCCTCCCAACATTCTAAACTGCCTCCCTCTGTCACAGGGTTCTAGAATGTTCTGGAAACCTCCAGTGGGTTCTGGTGATGTCACAGGTGACAATGGGTGGCCACCATTTTGTGTCTCAGGCCCTCAGACAGAAGTTCCAGGGGTAGGGAAAATGGCTCCCTGACCCTGCATCAACACTAAAAAGTCTGGTGGTTCCCAAAAAGGAAAAATTATAACAGGGTTTGAGGCAAAAGTGGGACAAAATAAATAATGATGAGGAGGGACCACCCAAAGGGCTGACAGGTCTAACATGCGTCCCCCCCAGCTGAAAGTGGGGAGAGCTACCCAACCCCTTGGGAGTTCTCATCACTAAGGCGGAAATACCTTGAGAGACCGTCTGCATTGGCGTGGTCCACTCCAGGCCGATGTTCCACCTGAAAGTCCATTCCCTGTAGGGAGATAGACCACCTCAGCAACTTGGGATTCTCCCCCTTCATCTGCATCAGCCAACGAAGGGGTCTGTGGTCGGTCTGAACTAGGAAGTGCGAGCCAAACAGGTATGGCCGCAACTTCTTCAGAGCCCATACCACTGCAAAGGCTTCACGCTCTATTGCACTCCACTTCTGTTCCCTGGGAAGTAGTCTCCGGGATAGGAAGACCACGGGTTGATCCAGACCCTCTTCATTGAGTTGCGATAACACTGCCCCAATGCCATGTTCCGATGCATCCGTCTGGACAATGAACTCCTTGGAAAAATCTGGGGCCCTTAAGACCGGGGCCTCGCACATGGCTTGCTTCAGTTTCACAAAGGCCTGCTGACAAGCCTCCGTCCAGACTACCCGTCGAGGTTGCTTCTTGGACGTAAGCTCCGTGAGGGGGGCCACAATGGTACCATACCCCTTCACGAAGCGGCGGTAGTATCCTGTGAGGCCCAGAAAAGCTCGGACCTCAGTCTGAGTCTTGGGGGGTTCCCAGGCCATAATAGCCTCGATTTTCGCCTGGAGGGGTTGCACCGCTCCCCTACCCACCAAGTGTTCAAGGTACACTACCGACCCCTGCCCGATCTGGCATTTACTGGCCTTGATCGTTAAACCAGCTTGCTTCAGGGCCTGGAGAACAGTTTGCAGGTGACGCAAGTGATCCTCCCAGCTGTTACTGAAGACGGCAATGTCGTCCAGATAAGCAGCAGAGAAACTCTCCATTCCGGTGAGGATCTGGTTCACCAGACGCTGAAACGTGGCAGGGGCGTTCTTGAGCCCAAAGGGCATCACGCAGAACTGGTAGTGGCCCTTGGGCGTGGAGAAGGCTGACCTTTCCTTAGCTCCATCAGTCAGAGAGATCTGCCAGTACCCGGATGTAAGGTCAAAGGTACTCAAATATTGGGCAGCTCCCAGCCGGTCAATCAGTTCATCCGCCCTCGGGATCGGATGAGCATCAGTCTTGGTTACTGAATTCAGTCCCCGGTAGTCCACGCAGAACCTCAGTTCCGGTTGGGCACCCGGTGGTGCAGCTTTTGGTACTAGTACCACCGGACTGGACCAGGGGCTGCTGGAAGGTTCAATCACTCCTAGCTCCAGCATCTTAGTGACTTCACTGTGAATGCTGGCCTTCACTTTGTCTGTCCTCCTGTAGATCTTTGACTTCACAGGTGGGCTGTCTCCTGTGTTCACGTCATGGACGCACAGGTGAGTCCTACCTGGAACAAGGGAGAACAACGAAGAGTACTGCCCCAGGACCTGGCGGCAGTCCTCCTGCTGTTCAGGAGTTAGGGACGGGGAGAGAATCACTCCCTCCACCAACCCATCCTTCTCTTGAGACGCAAATAAGTCGGGGAGAGGCTCGCTTTCCACATCCTCTACTCCGTCAGTCACCATTAACAATATGACTTCTGGCCTCTCATGGTGGGGTTTGAGGCGGTTGGCATGCAGCACCCGTAGGGGCTGACGAGGGGTCTTCAGATCCAACGAGTAGGTAGCCTTACCCTTCTTCTCCAACACCTCAAAGGGTCCTGACCAGCGATCCTGGAGGGCGCTAAGCTCTCCTGGTTCGATCACCCACCCCTTCTGGCCAGGCTCCAACTCCACCGGGTGAGCATTGTGGTCGTACCTAAGGGTGGGCGTAGTTCGCGAAGTAGCACTTCGCGAAGCTACGCAAAGTGAAGTTCGCACTACGCGAGCTACGCGTAGCACTTCGCGAACTGCGAAGTAACATGTTCGCACTGTGCAAGATGTTGTTTTCAATGATTGCACAGTGCGGACAAGCAACCGGCACTGTGCAATCATTGAAAATGGCATCTTGCACAGTGCGAGCTGTAGTTTTCTGCTGCTCGAGTAGATTTTTACTCGAGCTGCAGCTTTCTCAACGCGAACTGGTAGTTTCTCATCGCGAGCGGTCGCGAGCATACGCGACCCCTCGCAATGAGAAACCTGACCTTCTCGCGTTGGGAATCTCGCCGGGAGGTTTATTTTCCATGCTCGCGATCGCGAACAAGGAAAAAGTCTCGCCAGGATGTCATTTTGCTTGCTCGCGGTCGCCAACTTGACGTTGAGGACCGCGAGCAAGCAAAAAATGACCGCAGCACTACGCAACACTACTCTACGCGTGTTCGCACTGTGCTACGTGCAGTTCGCGTAGCGCGAAGTAGCGCGAACTTCGCAAACTACGCGAGCGTAGCGTAGTGCTTCGCCCAGGCCTAGTCGTACCACGCCTTCATCACTGCTTGGCTGGCTTCCAAGTTGTCAGAAGCTTGCTTCCACAACTTAGCCATTTGGCTCCGGAAGGCCAGCATGTAGCTCACCACGTCCTGGGGAAGCTTTCTGGGAGTTCTTTCCCATCCGTCTCTCACCAGGCTGAGAGGTCCACGCACAGGGTGCCCATACAAAAGCTCGAAGGGGCTGAAGCCCACTCCCTTCTGTGGCACTTCCCTGTAAGAAAACAATAGACAGGGTAGGAGGACGTCCCATTTCCTCCGCAGGCTTTCAGGCAGACTTCTGATCATGCCTTTCAAGGTCTTATTGAACCTCTCCACCAGACCATTGGTCTGGGGGTGGTAAGGAGTGGTGAACCGGTAGGTCACTCCACACTCCTTCCACATCGCCCGCATGGATGCTGACATGAAGTTGGTCCCCCTGTCGGACACAACTTCCTTGGGAAAACCCACTCGGGTAAAGATTCCCATCAGGGCCCTAGCCACAACAGGTGCAGTAATGGTCCTCAGAGGTATGGCCTCTGGGTATCGCGTGGCATGATCCACCAGAACCAGGATAAACCTGTGACCAGCTGTAGTAGGCGGATCTAACGGACCCACAATGTCGATGCCCACCCTTTCAAAGGGGGTGCTAACGACAGGAAGTGGTTCCAGGGGAGCTTTCAGCTTCACCCCTGTTTTCCCACTGGCTTGACAAGACACACATGTCCGGCAGTAGGTGTCAGACGACACTTTCATCTGAGGCCAATAAAAGTGTGGGACAAGCCGGGCAAAGGTTTTGTCTTGCCCCAGGTGTCCTGCCAAGGGGATTTCATGAGCCAATTCCAGGAGGAAGGCTCGATAACGTTGAGGGACAACCAAGGCCCGTGACGATCCGTGCATGGGTGCCTTGGGTTCACTGTAGAGGAGGCCATCCTCCCAGTAAATATTGTAGTTCCCCTCAACGTTCCCTGCTGCCTGGGCTTCGGCCTGTCGCCTCAGTCCCTCAAGTGTAGGACACTCCCTCTGGCCCTTGCAGAATTCCTCCCTGGTCGGCCCTCCTTCCACGTGCCACTCGGCCGGGATGGGTAGGTCCTCCAGTTCGGTAACATCCCCCTCCGCGGACTCCTGGTCCACCACCTCCGGTGGCCTATCCGTCACATGGGGCGCGGATGCCAAGGCAGGCTCCTCCTGCCCTCGGTTCTTCCCTTGGTCGGCAGCCGGCGGTGCCTTTGTTCCAGGCTCCCGCCTAAACGAACTCCCCCTCCGGGTAGTCGCAGACCTTGTGCTGACACAGGCCCAGTCAGGTGTACCCAGCATCTCCGCATGAGTCCGGTATTCCACCTCCTTCCAAGCATTATGCTCCATGTCATTCCCCAGCAGACAATCGACTGGCACGGCAGGGCTTACGGCAACTCGAAGTAACCCTGCAACCCCTTCCCATTCAAATGGAACCTCGGCCACCGGATAGTGGCCCATTCTGCCGTCAGCCATCGCGGCAGGGTGGAGTACATGGGGAATCACCTGCTCTGGAGACACCAGTTGGCTACGTACCATAGTCATACTGGCTCCTGTGTCTCTCAGAGCCTCCCCTCTTTGGCCGTTGATGGTGACCCACTGCCCATACTTTGTGTTATTTGCGGGCACCTGGATCTTAGGAACCATCTCCCGTTCTCCCAGGGACACTAAAGTGACACCCACCCACTCCCTTCCCTTACCTAAGGGCATCTCCTCCCCGAGCACTACACTAGCTACTCCGGGGGCCTTTCCTCCGATGGGAGGGGGTGGTCTTTTCGGGCACTTCACATCTCCCTTATAGTGTCCGACACCACCGCACTCGAAGCAATGGACAACCCTTGGCTGCTGACTCTGGCCAGGATTAGGGTTTCTGGGTGGGTTAGCCCTAGGGGTGAATCCCGTTCCCTTCCCTTGGGAACTATTTTGGGGGCCTTTAGAGAACTCCGTTTTCTTTTCCCCTCCCTCTTTCTTCTGGGGGGCGCCCTGTCCGGTCTTTTGAGAGTCCCCTCCAGTCCCCCTTGTGGACACCCGGGTACTAGCCCAAATGTCCGCCTCCTCAGCAAGCTTCCGGGGATTGGTCAGCTTGCTATCCACCAGGTGTTGACGCAGTTCAGGGAAACATTTTTCGAGCAGGTGTTCCTTCAACATCAAATCAAACAACCCCTCGTAGTCCCTCACCTCACTGCCCTGTATCCAACCCTCTAATGCCTTCTTTGCATAGTCCAGGAAATCCACCCAATTCTGTGTGCCCAGTTTGTGGCTACCCCGGAACTTCTGTCTGTACTTCTCGGGTGTTAGTCCAAACTTCCTCACGAGCGCCACTTTCATGGTGGGGTAGTGGGTCTGCTCATCCTGCTCCAGGGCCAATAATGTATCCCTACCAGCTGGAGGCATGTATCTATACAATCCCCCTCCCCAATATTTCTCTGGAACCCCATGGACTCTTAAAGAGACCTCATAGGCTGCTAGCCACCTGGCGATATCATCACCCGCACTATAGCTAGCTACTATGTCTTTTGGCAAATAGGGTTTGGATTCCCTGGTGATTTCTCTTTCTTCGCTGCCACCATTAGGAACAGGGTGTGCCCCGACCCGTAGGATCTGGAGATCTATCTCCCTGAGCCTCAACTCGTGAGCCATCCTCCGTTCCTCCTTTTCTTTCTCCAGCTTTGCCAAATCCCATGTGAGCTGTCTTTTCTCCCTCCGGTCAGTGAATTCTGCTTCTAATAAGCCGTTACTAGAGACACTGCTGCCCTTCCTTGAAAGTGTTCTGGGCCCCGCTACTAGGTTCCCCACCTCAGGTTGGTACAAACCAGCCTCCTCGCTGTCAGGCTCTCCATCCCTGTCCTCCTTCTCAACCTTACTTTCTCGTCGTGCCTCCCCCCAAGCCCTTAAGCTGGTCTGGAGCTCACCCTTCTTTGCACCTTGGGGACAAAACAACCCCTCTCGCTCACAAAACTCTCTGAGTTGGGCCACAGTGTAAGTTTCCACATCTTCCAATACAAACTCCATTTTGCCCACTCAGGATAGAAGACAGTTGCTTACAGAAGCTATGCAGGGGGGTACCTTTTGTAATACCTCCTCCCACCACCAGAAGTAAATATGGAAAAAACAAAACTCAAAATTAGGAAGTCCGCTTGGAGAAAACTCCCAGTGTAGGCCTATGGACTACCCACAGTTATTGTTGAGTAGACGCAAGCACAGCTCAATCCCACCGCTGAACACCAATTTTATGTTGGAAACCGGGCAACCGGGTTAGCAGTCACCAGGTTCCCAGCACAATGGTAGCTTGGCTCGAGCGGCTGGGGGTCAGGCACCGTGTTAAGTGTACGTCACACCCTCACAATAACCATGCGTTCATCCGTTCCAAAAACGACACTACACCGTAAAAATTATGCAAGTCAAGTTGAAAATATATATGTCTTTATCTTATTTTCTCTTAGTTGCAGGTTTCATTACATAAATGCAACACAATAAGATTTTCCCTTAAAAGAGCAGGTCAAATAAATAATGCTACGTTGGAATTTCCATAAATAGGTTCAGGTCATAAATAAGCAAGGAATAAATAGGGCGCAATAAATACAGATGGCAAATAAATACAGTCAGACAATAAATATAGTGCAGGAATAACTTAGTGGATGACAATAAATAGAGCACCTCCAATAAATAAGGTCAAACAATCAATGACAGTTGCAGTTCAAATCATTTACATGAGGTCACTTGGTCTTACTTTGCCCATACACAACTTAAGGACACGTGGGCGGCATGGGGGTGTCCCACCTAGATTGGTCAAGGCTGGGGCCTAAGCTGAGGCAGAACAAGGGTAACCTAAAGATCTGGCTCTCCAAACTACACAGCTCTTTATGTAGGTCACTGTACCAGTCTCAGTTCACCCCTGGCACTCCCAGGCTGGTTCTAACACCCCTTTAGCCCCTAGAATGGTCTTTTAGGGCTCCACAGGGCCTCAGATGCCCCCTCTACCACTTACTGCCCTTTTCACGATGATCGGCTCCGCTCGGCACCGTGTCGACGCCGTGTGGCGGCTCCGGTTCGATGTCGTTGGGCGGCTCTGGTTCGATGTCGCTGGGCGGTCTCGACTCGATGTCGCTGGGCGGCCTCGGCTCGATGTCGCTGGGCGGTCTCGACTCGATGTCGCTGGACGGTCTCGACTCGATGTCGCTGGGCGGCCTCGGCTCGATGTCGCTGGATGGCCTCGACTCGATGTCGCCTTCCGGCGTCGCAGGGACTCGGACTCCCCACTTCCTGGTGTCTCCGGAGTGCGATCTCCACTCCCGACCTCCGGCGCGCTTCACCTCAGTTTCCGGCGACTCCGGTGGGTGGACTTCACTCCCCCGTCGACGCCTCACCTCGACCTCAGGTGACTCCCGACTCGACCTCCGGCGCCTCTCCACGACCTCCGTCGGCGCCCTCACTCGACCTCGGGTTACTCCTTACTCGACCTCCGGTGACTCTCCACGACCTCCGTCGGCGCCCTCACTCGACCTCTGGCGGCTCCGGGTACGACGTCTGCTTTCTGTCAGCGCCGCTTCTCTACCTCAGGCCCCAGGTCTCCAGGCTTCTCGACGTCAGGACTCCAGGAGGACACTACTGAACAGGTCAGGAACTTGCTGTTCTTCTTCTTTAAGGCCTGTTCCAAATATTCAGTTCTTTAAGATGGTTCTTCTAGTCTTGGTCCCACACAGGGCTCTAGGCTGGGCTTGGTCAGTAGGGACTAGCATCAAGGGTGGGTTTCTGGACCCCACTCCAAGCACTGGTTTCCACCCCTGCTGCCTTACTCCGACCTCCTTCTATCTCTGTCCTCTCTCTTCTCCAGTCAGATGCCAACTGCCACCCTGAGATGGCCTCCCAACATTCTAAACTGCCTCCCTCTGTCACAGGGTTCTAGAATGTTCTGGAAACCTCCAGTGGGTTCTGGTGATGTCACAGGTGACAATGGGTGGCCACCATTTTGTGTCTCAGGCCCTCAGACAGAAGTTCCAGGGGTAGGGAAAATGGCTCCCTGACCCTGCATCAACACTAAAAAGTCTGGTAGTTCCCAAAAAGGAAAAATTATAACAGGGTTTGAGGCAAAAGTGGGACAAAATAAATAATGATGAGGAGGGACCACCCAAAGGGCTGACAGGTCTAACAGTGATACTTTAAGCGGTGATCATCGCTACGTCGTGGGAGGTGTAGTTCTGTGGAATCTACAAAGGAAAAGCCGGTCTTGTCGGGAGGCAACTGCAGGCTGCACCACACATTGTCCCTGACAGCTGCCAATGACAGTACAAACACAGCTACTAACCATCACACTCTTACAGGTGTGACCATTCATACTATTCCAGGCCCCCAAAGCAACAAGAATGGTTTGAGAGCCAGGTATTAGTCATTGTAAATGTAAATTGAACTAATAAACAGCTGTTGTTGTGCTCAAACCTAAATTAGCCAGACAGAGCCAGACTGACTGTCGCAAAGATATGACCAATACTTTACGGCCAGTGTTTAGTATATCTAGCCCTTAGTTCTTTTCCAACTGTAGCCTGTTGCTAAGCATTGAAGATAAATCTTATAGAAGGCCAGCATAACTTTCCGGGAGCTTGGACCAAACCATCAACTAAAAGTTTGACTTGTCCAACTGGGGGGATTTTATTCATCAAACGGGACTTTTGAAAACCATTTTAAGGAAACAAGTAAGACTTCTATCCAAGTGAGATGATCTGGGGGTTATAGAGTCCGCTAGCAGCAACATCGGGAATTTAGCCAGCTCCTACAAGCACAGACTGAGGCAGCCATATCTCGAATCAGCTCTGAACAAATCAATTTTAAAGGAAATCCTGTCAGTCAGATTAACGGTCATGCCAATAACAGACATAAATATTCACTAGAAATCCCTAGAGGCGGTCACCTCTTACAGACGGTGCCATCGCTACGAGGAGTCTCTGGCCCACCTAGATTGTATCTGTCCCCAATTGAGTCACCCACGTTGCACTTTATTAAAACCTTTGTTTTTAAAAGACGGCACCCATACCTGCTTAGACGCAATGAAACTTCTTTGTAGCTTGGAGATTCCCATGGAGCTGGCCAGATTAGCGAAATTATCACGTCACTTAGGCCCAGTGCAATTCCAACATCCACAGGAACACCACAGAACATGTTCATTTAGCTCACAGATTTTGAGTGTTGAAATCTTTGGGTGAAAATTAGGTGCAGTATTCCATATTCCCCTCAAAATTCCTCATTTCTGAAGGGGATTCTCAGGGTTCCTCACATAAACTGATTAATTTTCACCCCTCGGAATTACTGAGGACCTCAAAGTCTGTACCTCGTGGTGGGGAGAATACTGGGCCATTTTGCAATCAGTTAAGAACGGGTGACCTTATCAATCATTTACAAGTCCAGTTTCTCCAGTGGGGCATGTTATGATGCTGTCACTGGTGAGGTTTCACAAAGCCAGACACTCCATTTCCAGATCCTTGTGATTTGGAAATTCCAAAATCACCAAGGTGGACACACTTAATAAATGTAGCTGCTGAGATACTTTTGTTGTTGGGGTTACTTTTTTACCTTTTCCTGATATTCAATTTTAACTTTGTATTTAGTCACGTTTTGGGGCACAAAGTCCTCCAGCAGGGCAAGGCTGAGTGCAGTCATAGAGCTGAGCTACACAAGGCCGTATACATTCTTCGTGAGTCCTTATTGAAGCCTTACACTTTACAGCAAACATCTCCAAGTGAAGCAACCCTGAAGATCTTGCTCTCTAAGGACACGCCTTTCATGGGTAGCCTCACCACTTTATTCTGGTCTTTCCGAGATCAATAAATGAATTAAAGGTGTATTAGAGTGTGGGGGTTGGCCTGCCAGGTAAACAGAGTGCTTCACCTGAGCCCGCAGTGCAGGACAGCCAGCAATAATTAAAGATCCCTAAATTCCTGCATAGATCTATTTGCCTGCTTTCCAGGAACTCCCCCATTATATGGAGATGTGGCAACCATCTTGGATTTCTGGTCACACTGTGGCTCAAAGTGTTTAGTGTAGACAAGTGTGATACTTTGCTGCTGAGGTTGGGGCTATGCAATGCAGATCTAGCATTTGCTTTGCAACGATCTGTTGCTTCCCCTTGGAGTTCTTTTGATGGACATTCGAAATACAGAGAAGGGTGATGAAAGCAGAGCTGTGTTGTGAAAATGAACTTTGAACTCTTTAACTTGAACGTTTGTGGAAGACTGTAGGATAGTCGTTTTAGACATAAGGTTTTCCATTGATCGGGCAGGAATAATTCATGTATTTATGATATGCTTAAGGTATTCAGAATTCCAACATGTTTCTAAGTGTTGTCAAGCTAGGAATCTCAGGATAATAATTTATGCTAATTACTTTGCAGTGGCATACGAGTCAAGTAGAAAACTCATCTTCCAGAGACTGCATAGTGATGAAGCTTGAGGTAGTTCTCCATTCATAAAGAGAATCGCCAATAAACATATATTTATGGTACTCATCTCTTGCATGATTAGTTTCAGGAATAACACGTTTTACATCAAAGTACAGAAATTGGCGAGCAGAGTCGTCACTAAGGTATATCAATCAATCAATCAAGACATTTGTAAAGCGCGCTACTCACCCGGAGGGTCTCAAGGCGCTAGGGGGAGGGGGATCCGCTACTGCTCGAACAGCCAGGTCTTGAGTTGCTTCCTGAAGGAGAGGTGGTCTTGGGTCAGACGGAGGTGGATGGGGAGGGAGTTCCAAGTCTTGGCTGCCAGGTAGGAGAAGGATCTTCCTCCCATGGTGGCTCTTCGGATGCGTGGGATGGCGGCGAGGGCGTGGCTGGTCGATCGTAGCTGTCGGGTGGGAGTGTAGAAGGTCAGGCGGTTGTTGAGGTACCTGGGGCCCAGGTCGTGGAGGGCCTTGAGTGCGTGGGTGAGGAGTCGGAACGTGATTCTCTTGCTGACGGGGAGCCAGTGCAGGTCTCTCAGGTGTCCGGAGATGTGGCTGTGTCGGGGGATGTCAAGGATGAGTCGTGCGGAGGCGTTCTGGATGCGTTGGAGTCTTTTCTGTAGTTTGGCTGTGGTTCCGGTGTAGAGGGTGTTTCCGTAGTCCAGTTGGCTGGTGACGAGAGCCTGGGTGACCGTCTTACTGGTTTCGGTGGGGATCCATCGGAAGATCTTTCGGAGCATTCGTAGGATGTTGAAACATGATGATGAGACGGCGTTGACTTGTCTGGTCATCGAGAGGGAGGAGTCAAGGATGAAGCCCAGGTTGCGTGCGTGGTCCGTAGGTTTGGGTGCGCTGCCCAGGGCGGGGGGCCACCAGGAGTCATCCCAGGCGGAGGGTGATGATCCCAGGATGAGGACTTCCGTCTTGTCTGAGTTCAGTTTCAGGCGGCTGTTCATCATCCACTCGGCTATGTCTTTCATCCCTTCGTGTAGGTTGGTTCTGGCGGTGGCTGGGTCGTTGGTGAGGGAGAGGATCAGCTGGGTGTCGTCGGCGTAGGAGATGATGTTGAGGTTGTGTTGGAGTGCGATGGCTGCGAGGGGGCTCATGTAGACGTAGAAGAGGGTGGGTCTGAGTGATGATCCTTGTGGTACGCCGCAGATGACTTCGGTGGCCTCGGATCTGAACGGGGGGAGGCGTACTCTCTGGGTTCTTCCGGCGAGGAACGAGATGATCCAATCTAGTGCCTTCTCTTGGATTCAATGTTACAGTTCATGCAGGAATGTTATGGCCAATCACTAAAAATTTCTTATATTGCCTTTCGACAACCACCACGGTGTGCAGAAACCAGTGTCCAATAGAGGTGATGACCCAACGTGGAGGAATCCTGGGTCTCATTTATGGGTTTTCTGCCTTAGGGCAGCGCAGCAGGCCTTGCTGCTGTGCTGTCCTACGGCAAAAGAAAAGAGCAGTAATGTGCCGTTGCATTCCTGTCCTTTTTCCCTGCGCTGGCGCACAATGAGCTGCTGTCCGCCAATGCAGTCAGCGTTGCACAATGGTGCAAGGGTGCCTGCATTGCGGGGATGAATATTTTTGTGCAGGAAGGGAAACATTCCTGCACAAAAACAATCACAAGAGGCTTTTTCCTCTTTCTCTGTGTGGTGCAGAATGCAGCACACATAGAAAGAGGAAAAAGGAGGAGAAATAAAGATATTTCTCCTCATTGTGCCTCCCTTACGCCTCCTCTGATGAGGCGTATGTTTTTGGCGCTGCCTCAGACTTACGAATTCCTGCAAATCTGGGGCAGTGTCAAAAAGCCAAGGATGTTGCTGGGAAAGCCTCTAGCAAAACCCATGGAACACCCCTTTCACACAGTCTTCTGCGTGAAAGGGGCACATTATTTATAAGGCCATGAAAAGCCAAGTAACATGGCTTTACGTGACCTTATAAATATGCCAGTGGCACATTGTGCCACTGAAAGTAAAAAAAGTGACGTTTCGGCGACGCAATAGTGCCGGTAGAGCCTCATGAATGAGGCCTCCAGTGTCTCTGTTTTCTCTCCTATCCCAGTCCTCTTTCCCATTATCTTCTGCAAGCACTCATATTCTTGTGTATGTGGTCATTGGTGGAGACAGTGACAGACGGGTGAGTGCATCGTCCCAATAGGCTCTGAGCATAAGGTTAGTGCTCTAGGGGGGACAACCTCAAATCTGGGGAGTTGGGTCAGAGATTCGGCAATGACGCTGAACATCCTGTGATTCTGAGCAAATCACTTAATCTCCCCATGCCTAAATAAAAAAAAAATGAAGTATCCTCATGTAATGGATCTGGTGCTATGTAAAGCGCTCTGATACCCGATTCGGGTCAAGTTCCAGCTATATCATACTCTGTAGAATGAAAATAAAAAATAAGAAAGTTCTAACGTTCAACCCAGACCACTTCTTCAGCACTGCCTGTTGTTTTACTGCCCGGGAAGAATTGCTGTGGAAGGAGTTTTAAATGGCAAGATCTGATGACCAATCTTAGGAGCTCTGCATTTCACCCTGGGTTTTTCTTAATAATATGAGGAAACTCTTCTTTTAATTCCAGCTGGTTTGGAGGCGAAGGTATCCTCCTGTTGAGAGCTGGCAGGCTGGTGGGTAACAGCTCAAATCCTTCCTCACTAGTACCCTGTTTTCCATCAACATGCCAAGCCCAAACCTTGTCTCTGTGATGCCATATTTTGTTCATTTACACTCCCCTCCCTCACATACCCGTCTAGCTAGCTGTGGATACCTTCCTGCCAGTAGAAAAAGTCTGTTCCCAAGAAAAGTATTTCACACCTTATCATAGAGTTAACTATTGCCACAGCAGAGGGCATTGTGTGGTCAGAACTGAAATGGATACTGTTCAGGTATGCAGCCATTCATTTTTGCTGAATATGTAACAACAGTCTATGTGTACCACTGAAATGGATCTAGACACAGATCACGGGTACTGGGATGATATATATAGTATTTATTTGCCCGATATATGAAACATTCCTGGCTTTTATTCAAAGGTTGGAGAGCCTTTGCAGCGGATCAATGAAGAGACATACCATAAAAATATCAGGCATGCCTCACCTATGCACATTATGCCCTCAGATCTTGTGGAATTCAAGGCACTACTTGTAGGAGGCCTTACAAATGTCATAAGTAGGCTTTTAAATATGTCAATAGTGTCAGTTTCCTTTGGCTTGTGCCTAATACAGTCTTGTTCACAGTGGTTCAGAGCCACAGTGGCAGGCTTGAAGTAATAGCAACTTTTATGCTACCTGTGCACTTCCTGTACATTACTGTGGCTGTTACTGTGAACACTGGGAAAAATGCAAATCCCCTGCATTCATTGTAAGTGATGGAGCGCGATGGTGCTCTACAAATTTTAGGGGTGCATCATAATCATGAATAGTCCGCACCTGCATATACTACTGTGTTGTATTAACATGTGGTTTTTAGAAAACGTGTTGTAATAATGATGTGATGTTAAATTGATAGAATAGGTACTTGTGCAGAGAAATGAAATGACATCTATGCTTGGAAAGATTAACCTTTAGTTAATTGCATTTGTCTAAATAAAAGCTCATGTGTGATGTAATGCATTTCGATTCAAACGTGCACCATGATGAAGATTGCACGTGTAAATGACGAGTTGAGTGACCAATGCAGGTTGTGGGTTACTGTGTGTGTAAAATTGAGTGATTGGATCCTATCAATGATTTATGTGACCGTCCGGACGTTTGTGGGCAGATGGTCGAAGGCAGTTGTCTGGTCATTTTGCGGACAGACAATTGTCAGGCTGAGGTAGACATTTATGAGGGACTGTCCGGTCGTATGGTGGACAGACAGTCGATCAAGTGATTTTCCGGTCGTTTTGTGGACAGACAACTATTTGCTGTATAAGTGAGACGTGCAAGAGTGTAAGAGATAGATTGTGAAGGAGGGGAACTGCTGAGTGAGGAGGAACAGTGACGTCTAAGTGTGCTGCGCTTTGATAGGTCGGTTGGTGTAAAGACGCACTGGTATTGGTGGATTGACATCAGGAAGTGGAACGAAAACATTGTGGATAAAAGAGTTGATTTCATCATGAAATGTTTTAAGGTATTATGAGATCTTTGTAGGGGAAATAGAGGAGTGGTAACTCGAGAGGGGGAAGAAGCACCGCCCGAGGATACCCCAGCTCATTACATGGCTACAAACGTAGGGCTCCATACTATGATTTTGCTTCAAAATTGGCAAAAGAGTACTGAAAAGGACGGAGATTTGGCTTTCCCATGTTATGGTTCATTCAGATTTGATGTGTTGTATCCTTTAAAGGCAGTGATGGCTGCGTTATGACCTTTACCTAGACCAACACAGTTCGAAGCACTAGATGCATGGAAGAGAGCGACGCATGCAAGACAAAGAGATCGAAGTCAGGAAAGGGTGAAGAAGTTAATCAGAGCGTTTCAAGATGCATGATGGGACGCATTGGCGAAAAGATGGAGTGTAGAAACCATTGAGGGAGATAGGCTGTTTCCTCTATTAGTAAAGGTGGGAGATGTTCAGAGGAGAAGAGAATAGGAAGATGATTGTGACACAGATGACAGTCTACTGGAAAGGTTACTAGCGGAGCGTCCACTGCCATATAACCCAAGTTCGGAAGAGGGAATGATAGCAATTACAGAGAAAACTGAGGAGCCGCAGACAAACTCTAACGTAGGAGTAAGAGGAAGGATTCCAGCAGGAGCAGAGAGAATGGGGACACCACCATTGAGGGGAACAGAAGTGAAGGGAAATATCGTTACAAGATTGCGGGAAGCTCTTGCAGTGCTGTCACCATTGGTCCTATAGTGTCAGTGTATGATTCAGATCAAGCAGAAAGCGGGAGCTTAATACGATCAGCAATGGGAGAAAGTACTGCCTCTGGAGGGAATGGTACAGTGAGTGGAAGCGGTCACCCTTCGAGACCCATAGAATCGAGTACACCCTTTCCAGCCACTGCAGATTCTTCTACAGATCAGAGAGCAGCGAGGACAGGATTCTTGGCCTATTCGTGCTCTGATTTGAGGATGTGGAAACCCCCAGTGAGAGGCTCTAGTGGAAGGATGTCAGAAGATGACAGTGGTCAGGTAGTTTCGGGGAGTCAATCTGTCTCACAGAACATAATGGAAGGGAATCAGCGGGGAGATCAGTGTAGTGAGAGTGGAGAGTCGAGTAGTGCGTCAAGACAAGGAACGATTAAAGCTACTATGAGGGCTAAAGTATTGGATATAGTGAGGTTAAAGGCAGAAGTAGAGGAAATAATTAGTGGAAATTTTCCTTTGGAATGGATGGAACTGTATGAGCCAGATGAATTGCTGTTTGTGGCGAAGGATGTAACTGCAAGGCAAGGAAAGCACATGAGAAATTGACAGAGTTGGCACAGAGGTATGATGTAGACTTGTCCAAAACAAAGATGTTATAGGGAAATCACAGGTTAAATTACAGTGATCAGGGACTAGAGGAAAAAAGGGTCATAGGTCTGAAAACATATTCAAGAGTTGATTGTAGGGATATGTGCCTGGAGGACGCTTGATAAATGGGAGGAAAGATGGTCAAAGAAGAAGAGTGCCAAGAAGAGCATAGGAGGAACCCCACCTCCAGGAGGTGGGATAGTGGGAGTAGGGGCTCACCCATTGCGAGAGGTACCAAGTGGAGGGTACGTGGATGTGCCTTGGAGTAGAGGTTTTTTGGCAGCATTTACCAATGATTTTCCTCGGCTGAGGGAAAAACCTGTTGAATGGTACAAGTAGGTCGATCAATTTGTCAAAATGTCAAAGGTGCTGTGGGTTGATTTGAATACGTTGTTTCATATTGTAGTAACTAGTGATTTGTGGTCTGCATGTAAAATTTCTGTTGACTGGCTATCTTCTGAACCAGAGCAAGATTCTGTTACCCATGGTCCTTCACCTGTGGTCATGAAACCGTATGAGCAGGTAATCACATGGGTGAAATCCAAGATTTCACAACAAGATATTGATTGGGTTAAGATAGACAGAACTCTTCAGGAGCCAAAAGAGACTGTACATGTCTATTACGAGAGGCTCTTGCAAGCCTTCAAGCAGTACAGAGGGTTGGATTCTCTCGACTCAAAGGATATGGGACAGTCCATCTCTAAATTTGTCTTAGGATTAAGACCAGAGGTTAGTTTTATGATTCAACAGCATTTGATCTGCTGGCAATAAATCTCTGGACGAAATTCTACGGTATGCCAATTACTGTAGTGATGAAGTGGACTCGAAGCATAAGAAGCTCAAGGATAAGCTGATGCTGGTCCAAACGCAGAATGCAGAAAAGGTAGATCAGTCACAATCAAGCGAAGGAATGTTAGGAAGAAGACAGGGAAACAATCAAGGATAGACCCAAAATGCATCAGGTCAGGGAAAGGGGAAAGCCATAGACCCTAAGACAGGAATAGATGTTGCCACACTAAAGAAAACCACTGCATGTCATAAATGTCAAAAGATCGGGCATTGGAAGCGTGAGTGCAAATCGAATCCAGCAAATCAGATTCAACAGGAGGAAGTGGTGCAGACACCTGAGGTCATCAATACAGTGACGAGATCTGTACAAGGGGGGACAATAGGTCCATAAGTACAAGTTCCCCAGCCACCAAGTATTCCACAGGGAAATTTAACCTATCAACAGATGCTCTTTATCGAGACCTTCGATGAATTTGATTCAGACCTGTTGCAACAACGGTGTCTGAGGGGGGAGGAAGACTGTACCCTTGGAGCAGTCTTGGAGGTAGACCAGATAGGAAAGTATGTAGAGGCGGATGTTGATGGTCATCCCACCACCTTTTTGGTTGATACTGGTGCTACCAGTTCTACTGTGAGATCTGCAGTAGTTCCCAACTTACCCCTTTTGGGACAATCAATTCAAGTCATAGGAGTGGCGAATAAGAGAATGACTAATTCATTGACTGAACCAATACCTGTAAGAATAGGAACCTTTCACGATCGACACCAATTTGTGGTATGCGACTCAAGTCCAGTCTGTTTGTTGGGTTGTGATCTTTTACGTAAATTGAACTGCACCATCTATTGCACGCCCAAGGGAGTAGAACTGCAGACTAGTGATGATGATGCTGCATTTAAAGTGGTGAATCAGAATCTGTGGACAGAGGTATTTCCTATGTCGACAGTTGGCAAACTTCCACTCGACCTGAAGAACTCTGTCTCTTTGGACGTATGGGATTTCACACGGGAAGAGATAGGACTGATCAAGGGAATTGAGCCAGTTAAGATTCAAGTTAAACCAAATGCTGAGTTTCCGAGAACACCTCAGTATAATATGTCACCGGAAACGGTTGGCGGAATCAAGCCTGTGATTGTGTCTATGATTGAACAGGGAATTCTGAAGGAATAATGGGAAGCCCATGTAACTCACCAATTATGGGACTGCAAAAACCAAGTGGGAAGTATAGAATCGTACAGGACCTGCGAAAGGTCAATGCGATTGTGGTTCCATGTTGTCCTGTGGTACCGAATCCATCAGTGATACTGTTCCATGTCCCATGCAAAGCTGAATGGTTCACTGTGATTGATTTGTGTCAGGCATTCTTTTCGATACCGTTACATGAGGAGAGCCAACTTTTATTTGCTTTCTGTCTGGAAGACCGTGTGTTAGCATGGTGTCATATCTTCAAGGGTACACATGAAGTTCATCGAGCTTTAATGAGCTTTCAAAAAAGAATCTTGAGAGTGTCGTTCTGCCACCAAATTCAGTTCTCGTGCAGTACATTGATGACCTCTTAATTGCATCTGAGAAGGAGGATGCTTGCAGGATTGATACTGTTGCATTACTGAGTCACTTAGCAGAGAATTGACACAAGGTATCCACAAACAAGTTGCAGTGTTGTTTGACTGAAGTTCAGTATTTAGGTCACCGAATCGAAAAAGGCAAGAGAAAGGTGTCACCAGATCGAATTGAGGCAATCATGAATAAGACTGTGCCTACCACTCAGAAGGAAGTTAAGATGTTTCTGGGATAGTCAGATACTGTCGCCATTGGATCCCCAACTTTTCTTTAAAGGCGAAGCCGCTGCAGAGGCTAACGCACAAGGATGTGAATGATCCGGTACCATTGGGTCATGACTGTCTGATTGCGTTCTTGGAGTTGAGAGAGGGCTTGTGTCGTGCTCCAGCTCTAGGGATGCCAGATTACAACAAATCTTTTTCACTGTTCTGCCATGAGAGGGAAGGTTGTGCTTTGTCAGTTCTAACTCAGTCATTGGGGTGTCTGTACACCATTTGCCTACTTTTCAGCTACTTTAGATCCAGTAGCTTCAGCGTTGCCTGGATGTCTCAAATCCATTGCTGCAACCGGTGTCAGCATTGAAAGATGTGAGAGCATTGTTATGGGTCGTCCACTTACTGTTTTTGTTCCGCATTCAGTTGAGCTCCTGATGACGAGGACTAAGACACAACATTTGACAAATAACAGACTCACACACTATGAGCAGGTTATACTTGCCTCGAAGAATGTGACTCTGAAAAGGTGTTCGGTTCTAAACCCTGCTACCTTGATGTCTTTGCCAAATGTTGATGATAGAGATTGTGAGGACCATGACTGTCTCGATGTGACTGAACTTTGCACCAAACCAAGGCCTGACATTGTTGTTCAACCCCTACCTGAGTCTGATGAAATCTTTTTTGTAGATGGTCCATGCTTAAGAGACAATGTGGGTCACTTGAGAGCAGCATTTGCTGTATGTACCATTTCTGGAGTTGTGGAAACTGCTTGTTTACTGGGAGTATACTCCGCACAAGTATCCAAAATCATTGCTTTGACTCGTGCTTG
Source organism: Triturus cristatus (assembly GCF_964204655.1). Classification (NCBI taxonomy): domain Eukaryota; kingdom Metazoa; phylum Chordata; class Amphibia; order Caudata; family Salamandridae; genus Triturus; species Triturus cristatus. The sequence goes on from NC_140588.1 coordinate 1,045,617,857, forward strand.
TTTGGTTGCTGATCAAATCCGAGTCACCATCTACACCGACAGTCAGTACGGGTTTGGTGTGGTTCATGACTTCGGACAGCTATGGTCACAGAGAGGATTTCTGACGTCAACAGGATCTCCCATCAGAAATGGGGAATATGTGAGATAGTTGTTGGAAGCTTTGCAGCGTCCACGATAAATAGCTGTGGTAAAATGTGCAGCCCATGGGAGGGGAAATGACTTTCTCTCTCTGGGAAATAGATATGTGGACGAAGTTGCACGTTTTTGCACTGAACAAGGATGCATTTTCACCGGAGATTATACTGGAGAGAGCCCAGAATCGAGCTCAGCATGATGTTACCGATGGCAGACACCTGGGATGATCTCAAGCGTCTGCAGGGAGAGGTTTAAGAAGAGGAAGTGGCTGTATGGTGTGGAGCAGGGTGTGAGAAAAGGGATGATGGAATTTGGGTTTCAAGTGATGGTCGAGCAGTGTTACCCGATGACTTATTGAGCCCTATGGCAAGACAGATTCATGGAGCAGTACATCTTGGAAGGGATGCTATGGTGCGAGTGTTCAGACAAACATGGTACAATCCACGGTTCCATGCGTTTGTTGAAGCAGTGTGTCATAGGTGTGTCATGTGTCAACAAATTAATGCTGGAAAGAAAACTGTGGTTGCATTGAGTCACATTGGGAGGTCTGGAGGGCCTTTCAACAGAATACAGCTTGATTTCATCGAAATGCCTCGGTGCAATGGCTTGAGGTACATTCTGGTTGTGGTGTGTGCTTTCTCGGGGTGGGTGGAAGCGTATCCCACAAGAAGATGAGATATCCTTACAGTAGCAAAATTGTTGCTTAGGGAATTGATTTCGCGGTTCGGTGTTCCAACTTCATTGTTGTCGGATAGAGAAACACACTTCCACAGTGAAATCATGAAGTTACTTTGTGCTGCCTTAAACGTTGATCAAAGACTGCATTGTAGCTATCAACCAGAGGCTTCTGGTAATGTGGAACAGATTAATGGGACTCTGAAGATGAGGATGGCAAAAGTGTGTTCGTCTACGTCTTTGAAATGGCCGGATGCATTGCCACTGGGGTTGATGAGTGTTTGTAGTATCCCCGATAGGAGAACTGGCCTTTCACCACATGAGAACCTAATGGGGAGGGCGATGCAGTTACCAGCAGTGCCATCCACAGCCTTGATAAACATCACATATGATTTAATCTTTGATTATTGCAAGGGACTGGCTGATGTGGTCCGTTCTGTGTCTCACCAGGTGGAAGCTGCAACTGCCCCGACCTCCAGGGACCTCTGCCATGACCTGTGTATGGGTGATTGGGTGCTAGTTCGCAAGCACGTGAGGAAGAGTTGCCTTGATGCCCATTGGAGAGGCCCTAACCAAGTGATTTTGGTAACAAATACAGCGTGAAGTGCGGAGGCTTGCCGAACTGGATGCATTCCTCCCATACTCGCAGAGTTTCAGAACCCCTGGAAGAAACAGCTCCTATCATAGAAGAAAATCCAGCTGTGGGAGCAAGGCCACTTAAGAGGACAAGCCAAGCTGTGGGGGATGCTGACGAAGCTGGTGGTCCGCCAGAGCAAGCTGAGGGGGGTCACGCTACACAAGACCCAGGTATTGACTCTGAGGGAGAAAGTAACGTTGCGAATGGTATAGAGTCAGACTCAGCTGAAGGAACTGGTGTGCAAAGTGGCCGGGGGCAGAGGAGAAAAACTGCTATTGCAGGAGAATCGTGGCCTGGGAGACAAAGGAGGCTAAATCAGAAACTAGATCCTGAGAGAGATCTTGCTTCTGTGTCGGAGACATCTGAATCAGAACTGATTGATGTAGAGCAAGCTCGAGAAGGCCCAAGAAGGTCGAGGTGAGTAAGAGTGCCTTGCCAAAAATACGCTGCTCCGGAGTGGACCTATATGGTCACTGATGCCGGGAGTATTGGGAACCGGGAGACTGAGGTCTTCACAGGTGATCAGCAGAATGCCCGAGCTGAAAACCGATGTGGGATTGATAGTTCCTGGACTGGAAATAGAAGGAGTGCTGACAATAACTGTTCTGAGACCTCCAACATTGAGCAGAGTGAGGACTCTGATCCTTCAGGAATTGTCCTTTCCGACTTTTGGATATCAGCCACCAGCTCAGGAGATCGCAGCTGTTCGTCTTGACATTTTGCAGCGTGTATTAATTAAAATTGGTTCTGAGCTTATAAGAGACTGTGAGTGAACTGTGAACTGTAAATAAAGGTTTCAAAGAAGATAACCTAGGTCCAAGTAGAAGAAGAATAAACGTAGGGATTTTCTCTGTAGAAGAAGAAAGAGGGCTAGGGAAGTCTTTGGAGCTGTGTACATAAAAACGTGAGCTACGAACTGTGAAAGAATTTCCAGCACTTCAATGAACTCTGTTTGAACTGTTTGAACAGCCATCTGAGGTGAAGAACAAAGACTTTTAGTGTATCCTCTTGCTGAACCAGACCGACAAGCTGAAAATGGAGTCTGGAAATTTGAACCATAGGTCTAAGTGTGTAATAGGTACACTCATTGTAGGAGTAATAGTCATAATAGCAGTAGTTATTATTGTATCTGTAAAAGTTTCACATTATGCAGAGGTTGAGGAAGTGGGAGTACAAGTAACCCTGGGCGTTAGAATCCGCTCCGCTCGCGGAATTTGCAGGTTTTCATCAATTTCAGAATTACCGAAAAATCCGCGATCTGCGGTGTAGCGGAATTATTTCCTTGCTCGCGTTTTAAAAATGCGTTTTCTCGTGTGTGATAGCGACTCACCGGGATCCCTGCACTCGCTGACGAGTTTCCTATCCGTTTCGCGTGCGCCACGAGATTTTGGTAGCCGGCCACGTGAGAGTGTGCAATCGCGAACACGTCATTCAGACGCGCCATCGGACATCCGCCGGGAGTTTGGTGAAGCTCGCGATGCCGAACACGCAAAACTTACAATCTGGAGAAGAATAATAACTCGAGCAGCAGAAACCTTCTCTAAAATGATGATTTGCATGAAAAAAACTCCTCAGATTGACATTTGGCTGTCCTTTTCTGTGCAAGGAGTCCTTTTTTTTAGGTTTAAATATTTTTATTAAGTTTGCAAGACCAAAGACACAACCACATACAGACAGCTGTGGACATGTGATGCGATGTGAATACCACCGAAGTCGGTGGCTGTATAATAATACTTAACTGTACATAACCCGCAGTGCAATAATATACAAAATTAAACAATAAAACATCATCCCCCCCCCTATCCCGCCCGCGCCCAACCTCTAAGCCATATCTAGGCCTCCTGACCATGCCTCTCACCCCCAGCTTGACCCACCTCTGCGAGCCGTAGCAGCCTTAGATACCTGGGGCATGTGACTTCTCGGAATTCAGTGGCCAACATCGACAGGAATGGTCGCCACAGCTCCCCATATTTAGTTCCCTCCCCTGCCAGGGTGAGTGCCAGCTTCTCCATCCCAAGACATACCACAGACGATGTAACCAACCCATGAAGGCTGGGGGCGCGGAGGTGCGCCAATGTGCCAGAATGTTTTGTGTTGCAGACCCCAATGCTATAGCGATCTGCCTTCCTCTATGGGATTTCAATGGATAGGTCAAGGGATTAGGAAGACCCAATAGGACATATGCCGGATAGCGTGGTACCTCCGTCTCGAAGTGCTTATCCACCTCATCCAACACCTGTGTCCAGTGAATGTGTGCGCACTCCCAGAGTAAATGCACTAGGTTCCCTACTTGGCCACAACCGCGCCAATACGTCGCATCTCGGGTATGGTCCATGTCGTGTAAGCGCTCCGGGGTATAGTACCAGTATGTGCTATCTTTGTGAATGTCTCCGTGAGTCCCATGTGATATGCTGAATGCCTGGCTCTATAGTATATGTCGTCCCATTCCTTGTGTGTTAGAACTCTACCCAACTCCCGTTCCCACCTTTCCCTGCCGGGGTTGTGAGTGTGTGCATGTGTCAACTGTAGTGTCTTATAAAGGTCCGATATGAGTTTTCGATCGGACGTACACGTGAGACGCCATCTTTCATAGGAGGAAAACCTCCTGTCTGCCCCAGAGCGGACCTGTGGTTGGAGCGCCCAGTGCCTCACCTGGAAGTACCGATGTCTCTCTGTCTCCTGAAACCCAAATTCCTGCTTCATTTGCGTAAACGAATGAACTCCTTCCAGGCCATAGACATGATACAAAAAACGGCACCCTGCCGTTTCTCAGTTTGAAAAGGCCGCCTTATCCATCCCCGGGACAAAATCGGGGTTGTCTGTCAGAGGCGTGAGCGGGGATGGAAAGGTCATGAGGTAATGTGTGGCGTTAGTGGCATCCCACACCTCTAAGGTGACTCGAGTGATGTGTGAGGCATATAGGTTAGGAGGTCTGTGAGGCCTACGCAGGAACGGTATGGCCTGCAAGGGGCGAGCCGCCACCGCCTGATCTTGGAACAGCCAGTGTTTATCGGATTCCCACCTACTCCACTCCACCAGGTACCGTAACTGTGCCGCCTGAAAGTAGAGCTGAAGATCCGGGACGCCTAGTCCCCCGAATTCCGGAGCGAGCACTACCAAGGCACGTCTCATGCGTGGTTTCCGGCCATTCCAAATGAATTGGGCCAGCTCGGATTGGGTCCGGCGAATCCAGTCGGCCGGCGGTCGCAAAGGGATGGTACGGAAGAGATAGAGGATCTGCGGCAGAATAGTCATTTTTACTGCCGCCACCCTGCCCAACCACGATAGGGGGTAGTGTTTCCATCAGCCCAGTTCCCGGCGGATTTTCCGGCGCAAAATAGTATAGTTGACCTCAACTACTGCTTGAAGAGAGGGAGCCAACTGAATGCCCAGGTAGGGGATCGCATCCGTCGCCCACTGGATCGGAAGTACGGACTGCAAATAATCCCGTGTAGGTCCTGACAAGGACAGATCGAGGGCCATAGACTTATCTGTGTTCACCTTGAATCCTGCAACTCGGGCAAAGGCGTCCAATTCTGCCAAACATGCCAGCAACGCGAATCTCGGCTCAGTGAGCGATATTAGCACGTCGTCTGCATATAAGCTAATAGTGTGGGTAAACCCCCTGAATTTGATCCCCCGTATCTTCGGGTTTTGCCGCATTCTTTGAGCTAGAGGCTCCATATAGAGGGCGAAAAGAAGGGGGGATAAAGGACATCCCTGCCTCGTGCCTCTCTCAATATGGAATCGGGAGGAAGTGTGGCCATTCACTCTAACCGTCGCAGTGGGAAATTTATAGCAGTTAAATATGTATGTGCGAAACCGTTCCCCCACCCCGACCTTCTCCAGCACCTGTTCCAAATACGGCCAATGTACTCAGTCGAATGCCTTTTCGGCATCAATGGACAGCAGCATGTACTCGCCTGGCACCCGAGTAGCCTTCTCGATGAGGTGCAGAACTATTTTGGTGTTATCTGCCGTTTGTCGTTCCGGGATAAACCCAGCTTGATCCGGGTCAATGAGGGTAGTCATGTAGGGACCAAGACGGGCTGCCAGGATCCCTGTGTATAATTTGAGGTCTACGTTAAGGAGGGAGATTGGGCGGTACGATCCACACCGGGATCTATCCTTCCCAGGTTTGGGGATCACCGCTATAGAGGCTTCCAAGAGATCCCTATGTATTGCCCCTGGAGTGGCAAAGGAATTAAACAACCGGGTGAGGATCGGGGCAAGCACGCCGCAATACGTCTTATAAAAAATCGCGGAGAAGTCGTCTGGGTTGGGTGCCTTCCCCAGTTTCAGACGAGATATAGCTGCTATGACCTCCTCCTGCCGAATTTCCCCATCTAAGTGGTCAGCTTGATCCGCAGTCAATGTAGGTAAAGTAACGGAATCAAGAAAGGCCACCCCCTCCGAGCTATCCAGTGAGTCTCCTGCATAAAGAGTTGCATAGAAGTCATGGAACACCTCCGCTATAGCCCCGTCCTCGGACGCACAGGTGCCATCCGGTCGGGCGATAGTCTTGACCCCGCGCTGCTGATGTACTTCCCGCAATTTGTGAGCAAGGAGACGCCTGCATTTATCCCCCCCGGTGTAGTATGCATGCTTCAGCCGCAATGCCGCAAATTCCGCTCTATCCTGATCCAACGCCGCTAGCTGGTGACGTACGGCTTTAAGCTGTCGCCACACCCTCGGGGCTCCTGTTCTCTGGTGCATCTGCTCTAGTTCCCGGGTCCGCTGCATGAGATCGTCCCGCTTACGTCCGCGCTCTCTGTTGTCTGCCGCCGACAAAGCTATAAATTGCTCCCGGATTACGTCTTCATGGCCGCCCATTGTATTGCCAGTGTGGTGTCAGAGTTTGCATTATGTAACGTGTATTCGTCTATGGCGTGACGTATGTGTTGGACAACGTCTAATCGGTGCAGTAGAGTGTCTCTAAGTCGCCAAACCCTGGCTGGTCGGGATGTGGGCGGAAGGGCATGAGTGGCCGGAACTGGGGCGTGGTCCGACAAAGCTGCCACTCCAATCTCCACCGTCCTCGTGAGTGTGCGGATCGAGTCGGACGCTAAGAAATGATCCAGTCGAGCGTATGTCTTGTGGGCGTTAGAGTAGAATGAATATTCCCTTGAGTGAGGATGAAAGCTGCACCATAGGTCACAAAGCCCCAGGTCCCGTATATGTGCAACCCCTTCCGCTGACAATGCCCCTTTGTGATGGGTGCGTTGACTGGACCTGTCCCTGTGATTGTCAAACACAAGATTCAAGTCACCCCCTAGAATAATATTGCGGTCCGTCGTGGCAGTAGCCTCTAGAGCGGAGTGTAGAAATCGTTCCTGGTCTTCATTCGGGGCATATAGGGAACCAACCGTAAATGTCTGACCCCCCAGGGCAAAGCGGAAGACCAGTAATCTTCCCCAGATCTCGGCCACTCTGTGAAGAACCTCCCCCCGGAACTTCTGAGCCACTAGTATCTCTACTCCCGCTGTCTTAGTAGCGGCCGAAGAGAATAACTGTGTTGGGAATTTCCGGGACTTAAGACGGTGGCAATCTCTCAGCAATAAGTGGGTTTCCTGCAAAAGGCACAGATCCGCCTGGGAGTTTTCCAGACAGGACAGAACAGCCCTACGCTTCACGGGATTATTAAGACCCCTCACGTTAAGGGTAAGAACTTTAAGTGTGGTGACAGGCATGTGCACGATCCTCCCTCACTTGCAACCATGAGTGGGCGCGTCCAACGGTGGTCGGGGCCGTGTGCGGGCACCATCAGACTTTTGAGTTGTACAAAGAAGGTAAACACGGAGCATCGGGATCCCTCCCCCAACAAACCCCCAATAACACAGTATCAAAAACAACTTGCAACCATCACTCGTCAGTGATCGGTGAGAAAACATCTGGGTAAGATCTTCCCCTGTGGAACGGAAGCCCCCCTCCCACCAACGATCCACCTCTGAGGACGCAGGATGCAGCTAGCCGGTAGTTATCTGTGCAGAGTCAGACCGGTTCAGGACATGTTAATCCAATGGAGGCGGCCTCCAGAGCGGATCTCTGGCTCTCCGCTATGGCCGCCGCCGGGGGCCTCTTGAGACGACGCCTGCAACTCTGTTGGCGCCATTGAGCCCTGGATTTCTCAGGCCCCACCTTAGGAGACTCCCCGCCGGTCTCCCCATCCGGAGGATCAAGGCCCAGAATCGTGCATGCTTCCGACAAGGAACGCAATTGGAACAGTTTATTGTCTTTACGGAACACCAGCCGAAAAGGGTGACCCCAGCTATAGGGAATGTCGTGTTGTTGAAGGTGCATAGTGACAGGCTTGAATGTTCGCCGCTTTTGCAACGTGAGTGCAGATAAGTCCTGAAACAGAACCGGTGACTGACCCTGAAACTGAATGGGGTGCAGCTGGCGTGCTTTCTGGAGGATGGTTTCTTTAGTGCGATAGTCCTGGACACACACTAGGATGTCCGACGGGGAAGCCTACTCTGTGCGCACGATCTATTCTGATCTCAGCCTCCGGCGGATTGCCCAGAATGTGATTAAAGAGCTTCTGTGAGTAGGCGAACAGATCCTTCGACCCATCATCCACTTTCACTCCCCGAATCCGAATGTTGTGACGACGCGAACGATTTTCCATGTCCTCGAGGTGGGTTTGGAGGTCTACTTGTTGATCATGGAGCCGTATGATCTCTTGCTGTAGCTCCGAGATCTCCACATCTCGGCCATCGCCCTTTCCTTCCAGATCCGCTACCCTCTCGGAAATAGAATCCACATCGCGACGAACCTCCTTTAGTTCCGAGGTGAATTCCTGCTTGAGTGCGCGTATGTCCTCCCTCAATGCGCCGAACATAGATTCCAGGAACGCCCTGGTGACGGGCTCCGTTCCACTCCCCTCCGTTGCCGCTCCTCTCGAGGCACCAGCCTCCGCCCCAGAAGCCATCTGGCCGGCCGGACCTTGGCCTAACAACTCCTTAATCGACCTGCCCTGCCTCTTCTTAGCTGTGGGCATAGCCCACTCTGTCCGGGTCGCAGGGAACACTTCGGGCCAACCCCTCTGTCTCTACTCTCTCACCGCAGGCACCACACGACCCAAACCCCCGATTCGTGGTGGGGTGACGGTCTTCAGGAGCCAGGTGGGTGACCCGACTCCCCTCCTAGGCCCGGATGGTGGCTCCTTGCCTACCGTGACCCTGCGGGCACTGATGCTGTTGGGGTGGGCGTCGGGCCGCACAGCCACAGCGACAGCCTCCACCTGTCCCGTTCCTACTGTGTGGCTCCGGTAGCCGATGCGCCCTTGTAGGTCCTGTTGTTGCACGGGCCCACTTCCACCAGCAGGCCTGCCTCTCAATGGGATCACCCGCTGAAGTCCCTCCGCCGGCCTCCAATGTCGCGCTGCCGGGGCGTCCCCTCGATGCTCCCCACACCGCTGCGATAAAGGCCCCGAGGCCGCCCCTTCCAGCGGCAATGGGGGCCTTCCCCCGGCGCTCTCCTCAAGCAGCGTGCCGCGTTCCCCCCAGCGCCGCAGTGCTGCACCAGCCAACTGCCGCCGTCTTTCCGCTGCCACCGCCTCTGCTGCAGGGGTGACCGCCGCTCCCCAATCAACCAGTCCCCCCCGGGAGGTCAGCGACCCCATTTCGTGAGGGCATCAGCTCGTAATGGGGGGGGAAAGGAAGGAAAGGGGGCGCGGGGCGCACTCACCGGCTCGGCCTTTGGTGTCGGCGGCGTCCTCGCCGCTGCTCTGCGAGCCTCGCGCCACCACCTTCACCGCTCCGGGGCTGCTACGTCGCTGGTTCCTCGCTGGGGGCAATCTCTGGCACCTCAGTACCGCCGCCTCTGCCTCTGTGCCAGCCGTCTCCCCTTCCTCTCTGATTGCCGCTTCGTCCCCTCCAGCCGGCGTCGCAACTCCAGGGCCCCTCCTCCCAGCCACCTTAGGCCTCGGCTAGGTGTCAGCCTCTTGCGCGGCTGAGCTCCGACAGCGCCTCCGACGCCCCCACAGCCAACCGCATTGGATCCGGAACCGGGCACCAGCCGCTCGCGACGATCACGGGGTCGTTCCTGCTCTCGGGCTCTGCCCTGCGTGTGCCGATGACGGTCCGCAGACCGGTGCTAGAGCGATCGTTGGCGGGAGCTCTCGGGCAGTACGTCTGCTCACTCCGCCATCTTGACTCCGCCCGAGTCCTTTTAAAAAAAAACTTTTTGGGGGGAGAGGAAGGAAGTGCCACAGAGTCTCAAACTTCCTGTTCCTGCCCAGCAGAATCCTCCCTGTGCTTTGTCCATCTCCTGGTCATTTTCAATTTGGAGTTTGATCTGGAAGGATCACTCTTTGTGTCTGCTGCATCATATATCATTGGATTTGAGGACTTTTGGATTTGAGATTTTACAAGTAAGTTGGTGTTGTTGTTTGTTTGATCGGGGCATTGCAGTTGTTGCAACTACAATTTTAGTACTTTTCATCATTTTTTAAATAAAATTTATTGTGGGTAGCCAGTAGGCCCAGAGCTAGTCATGGGTGCATGATGAAACAACTGTTGCTTTGGTGTGTGTTGAATTTATTTTAAACATCATTTAGGGCATGGATGGCATTGAATTGAATTGCAAAATGTGTATTTTTTGGGCTATTTCAGTTTTTGGGTGTGTGTTAAATAAATGCCTTTGTTGTGTGGGGTGTGTTTGTTGTGTACCTTGCACACCTGTTTTTTTCATTTTATTGCATTAAAGCCGTGTTGTTTAGCATGCCTCCTTTGCCTGGCTATTATAGGCCTGTTTCAGTTCATTGTTTTCCAGGTCTCCTGCTTGTTGCTTGTGACTGTGAGTGTCGATGTGGCTGGTGGCCATTTTGTGGTGGTAGTTATATAGTTCTTGTTGTTGTGGACCTGGCCATGTGGTTGGCGGCCATTTTGAAGCCAGGCAGTGTGCTTTTGCCATAGGCCTGCAGTGCATTGTCTGTCTTCGCTTTCTCGTTGTTGTTGTGGGCCTGGCCATGTGGCCATTTTGAAGCCTGTGGCACTGTGCTTTTGCCATAGGCCTGCAAGCTTGTGGCCTAGTCTGCCAACAGGCCTTTCATCCTCCATGTCTTTCCTATGTTCCTCTTGTCTTACTGCTTCCATCCATCCCCTTTGTCATCTGCAGCTCCCTGAATCATGTGATGAGCTAATAATTTATTGCCAAATAAACAGGTTCCACTTCCATTACATTTGTATTTTTGTTTTTGTTCTTCTTCTTTCCTATCCTTCCTGAGTGCACACAGTATACCATGAAAGCCCTTGTTGTCAAAGTCTCACAAATGGCTACACTGTTATGTTTTTGTTTTAATAACTTAAAATGAGTTAATAACATTTAATAATATATAACACTAACAAGTGTGACCACCACACACTAAGTTATATATTATATTTGTTTGTTTGTACTAGTAGTAATTGAACCACAACAACAAATGCAACATTTCACTGATGTTCTTCTGGCTTCTTTGCTTTTAGGTGCACAAAAAGACTGAGGAGGAAGTGTCATCATCATCACCCGTTGTACTGCCAGACAGAAGTCCTGCTGTGCACAATGTCACGTGACATGTGGCCACAGACATCTCTGCTAACAACTTGTGCAACAGCGTACTGCTGACATCTGAAGAAGATGGCCCCAAAGAAAGTTACCAGGTCCTCCAGTACCAAGAAAGTTGCCAGTGAGAAGAAGGAAGAGTAGAAGGACGCCCTGTTGCACCCCTGAAATGTGCCTGTGTGCACATGTGGCGCATATACATACGGATGTGTGCCACATGGCACTTAAAACAAAAATTCAAAAGTGAATTTTGAAAGGAATTCGTTAATTACCACCAACTTGAAGTTGGTGGTATTTAACGAATTATTAAAGCACATAAGCACTGTTTTATGCGCTTTCTACATTGCATTTACTGATTTGGTAAATACCGATTCGGTAAATACCGATTCGGTATTTACCGCATCATCACCTACATTAGGAATGGCTAAATACCGGTCGGTAACCCTGAAATTTACAGAATTTCGGGGTTACCGACCGGCATTTAGCCACCTACATCGGGCCCTTAATTTGTAAAATGGTATGTTGCTGTATATGTGCTTTGGCTGCCTCTGTCAAAAAATGTACGCTAAATGGAGGATGGGTCACGGGTGCCGTGGGATTGCTCTTTCCTGTTGTTGTTGTTGTAGGTTAATGCTGGAAACAGAGTAGACATGATATATCCTATCCATGCCACCACTGAAAGTGTTCTTGTTGCACTCCACCGTAATTTATGCATAGATTTTTCCGTGATTTTTCAATATCCCTTTTGTTTGTCCATATACAATTACAGGCCGGACCTTACCCTGTGCTATACTGGGAAAAACAACTCACACTTGTCTTACCAATCCACATCTGCCAGGCAGGCAGTGGTGTCACCCAAGATTGATGGAAGGAGCGTCCATGGAAGGGAGGACCAAGAGGAATGCCGAGATGCAACTCCCCAATTTAACTAGGATAACAACATACAGTAACAGTATCAACATTCATCATCTTTTAAATAATTAGATTCATTTTTTATCTTCAATCATTACGACTGTGTGTTGTTGTTATTATGTTTGCTCTCTGCTTATAATTCATCACTACAGCTATTTTTTTAATTGTCTATGCTATCTTTAAAAGTAAGCCCGGTACATCAGAACAGAAACTGTGTGTAATTTGGGTCTCTCTGAGGGCAGACAGGCAAGGCACATTGCATAATATACTGTTGCCCTGTACTGTGTAATTGTCTAGTAGTATTTAGTAAGTACTACTTATCATTAACCATCAAGTTATCAATATCATCATCATGCATGCATTTCCTTTTTCTCCCTTAACAGATTTATGGATATGGTCATCTGCCAAGATTGTGTTTTGTTGTTTGTCCATGCGTAGTGATTTTCTTTATCAAACCTTTCCCAGAACCCCCCTTCTCAACCATTCGTCAAACCCTAATCCTCTTCCCCCGGGCTGTGTGATTTATTGAGGTGTGACTAAATTAAATGTACACCAATAATTGATTACACGCTTTCTGGGGCAGATGTGGCAAAAGCAACACTAAGTCAATTTCAAGGCAGGGCGAGGATCTTCTTCTGCTTGCCCACCCATTCTCAGTATATTCAAATTGCAAGTCAATTTTCCAAAGGAACCGAATCCATCATAATTAATTTCCGGCATCGATTGGATTCATCAACATCCCCCTACACAGCACTAAAGGTTACGGTTGTGGCGAGTGACTCGACACAACTACAGTTTGTAAGTTGATGTACTAGGCTATCCCCGCCACCATTATGTTTTATTTACTTCGTTCTACTACTCCTCCCAGAGTGTCTCTCAGGCGACTGACTGTCTCATTTTCTTTTTTTGCAAATGCTACTGCCAGTGTCTACTACTACCACCACAACCATGGCTTCTCCATTCTCTTGGGAAACCCTGAAACCATCATTGTCACACAGCCATCACTGTGCCTAACTGAAACATCAATCACAGGTAAGAAAAGAAGTTTGGGGGAGGTATAATAATGGACTAGGAGGAGAGACTGACAGTACTAGTAGGACAAGTCACTCAGTGAGGGGTACCGCATCTATGTGTGTGTCTGTTACAAAATCGGCAGATTATCTAAATCAAACACTGGCTGCGGCCCTGCAGCAGCAAGGAAGGAAACCATGTGACGTAAAACAGTAACCCCCCCACAAAACATTAACAACGTATGCTATGTTTAAGTATAAATCATATAATTTAATGCCCTAACAAAAATAAACTATGTAAAAAAAACACAACACCCGACTCACCCACTCCCTAACTCCAACCAATGTCCAAAACGAGAAAGTCCAACGGTAACCAATCCAATATCCAAAATCAAATGTCCATAATAAAGCCCAACACCCAATTCCCACCCGCCAAAAAAAAGGATTAAAAAAGGGGCAATCAAACAGGGTCTTTAATTTAACGGCGAGCTCTTTGGTTTTCCTTCTCCAGGACCTTGACACTCTTCTTCAGCTCCTCTACCTCCTCCTCTAGTTGCGCATTCCGGAGGAGCATGCGGCGCACATATGCCCTGCAGTTGCATCCACGGGGGGCAGCAGTGCTAGATGTTGAACCACGGCGGCAGGCGGCTGCCTGACCGCGGTGCCCTACCCCTGGAGGGGTCTGGCCGGGGCACGGGGCATTGGAGGAGGCTGCAGCTGCTGCCGCCTCCTCCTCCTACTCCACCAGAACCACCAGCTGCCAGTATTCGTTACAGATAGCCTCCAGCTTTCGGCACCATGCCATGGCTGCCAACTCCTTCCTGGTTGGTTTTGCTTGGGAAGGAAGAGCTGTATCAACAAAGAAAAAAAGACATTTACCAATACTCTTAGCAAAAAAGTAACACAAAATTAATTCAACACATAGTGGCACAGTAGCACTAGCAAGCACAGTACATACCATTTGTGGTATGTATCTGTCCTCCCACTTCCTCGGCCTTAACTTTTGTGGGAGTTTCAGGCATAATACTAGCACTATGGACTCGAGTACACAGTACACCAGTCTTCTTCTTCTCTCTTGTTTATCAAAATTACATAACCTTGTTGTAGCCGGCATTCCAGCTCCGTCAGCTTGCGCCCAAGACAAACATACTCGAGTCATGACGCAGACTCACGTTATTTTTATTTACTACTGTCTTCAGGTAGAAAGCTAGTATTTTTCTATTACAGGTGGCACTGGCCATACTCTCTCTGTTACATCAAGGGCAGCTGCTCAATTTCACTTTCACCCTGCCCTGACTACTATAAAAGGCAGATGATATCTGATCCAATGATCATTGCTTATATATGGGACGACATGAGGTACTTTGTTTTGATTGATTGTGTAACCAGGCGATAGGCCACCCATAGGTAGGGAGTGGACCTCGGAGTCCGAGGGAGGCGCTTGATAATGAGAACTACACTACATACATACGCAATATATATATATATGCTGTGCTTGCAAACTACTGTGAATCAAGGGAGTATTCTGTAAATACAACTTGTATTCTCCTCGGCTTTGCTACTCTGGCGCGGTGTCTTTTACATGCTCTTCAAACTAAGACTCTTCATCCAGTGACAGTCTCCACCTATGCTATCTATGATGAACACATCCAGGCATCCATCCATTCAAAGTAAACGTCTATCATTCTTCTTAATCTCTTAACAAACTTTAGTTTATTTCACCACCCACAAACATTTATTCTTTTTTTTTTTAAACCACCACTCATGCATCCTTCCTTGCTTGCCTTTGAGTTTGACCCAAACACCACTGATGATTCTTGCTATCCACCCATTTAGTTTCACCAACCCAGGCAGGCATCTTTTCTTTCACCTTCCACCCCCTTCAACCACCCATGCATCTGATTCCTATCGGCCACCTATGCATGCTTCCCACGTATCCTTCTCTGCTAGTCATATTACATCTCGCCCGTCCTTCCTCCTTCCACCCTTCTTTCAATTTTCGTTCAACACATCCATCAAGGTCATCTGATCTGACTTTTAGTCTTATCCATAACACTTTCACAGCTGAGTTGAAGTCAGATAGAAGAGGCCATTGGTTACTCAACTCCCGCCGCTAATGCTATTGCTAATGCTAAGTAAAGGGTGTCTTCTTCAACCATTGTTCACTACAACTTCATACTTACTAAGTCTCAACAGTACAGTGAGTGTACACTCTTGCAGCGAGTGTAATGTCAATAAGTAAGGAATATAACTTACCACTGCCCGCCACTGCTGCTGGCTCACCCCCTGTAGCTACTACAGGTGCCGCATCTCCTGCTCCCTCCGAAATGGCTGCGTCGCCATCGCCACTGGCCCCGGCACTGATGGTCGGTAGTAGGCCTAAAAAAAATATTACACATTTTTTAGATGCCATATACACCTCCCCCTATTTATTTTCTTTCACTAGCAAGATTGAAAACAAATTTAATACATACTTACAACATACATCACTAGTACAAATCAGGAACTAGAGTACAGTAGACACTAGTAGTGTTATATGGTAGCTAGGGTCATTCTAGTCTACTCAATTTCAATTTCAAGAATCTTTATTCGGTGATTAAAAAACACCATAAAAGCACACATACATATACATAGATAAAACGGCATTAAATATTAGTCAAGATCCTTGTGCATAAATAACAATAAAATACTAACATACAAGGCTGTAAATTTAAAACAGGGAGTCACAAGTCTTTTAATCCTCTCCCCTCGTCTTCCTTAGTCGGACCGCAACCTTGATAAAATTCATAACACAACACAAGGTTAGCGGGTCAGAAGCTTTTTGCAAGTAGATTAGTGCATCTCTGGCATGTTCCAGGTGGGCCTTTTTTAGGATGTCTACTAGGAATCTACGCCTGGGCATTGAATAATAGGGACAGAGCAAAGTAAAATGAAGGGAGTCCTGCGGAGACCGATTGTCGCAGCCGCAGGGTCCCTTCTGCTCGATTGACATGGTAAAACCTGCTGGCGAGGCCAACATAAAAGGAAGTAGGCTCAGTCTGAAACGGCACATAAGAAATCTGTCCTGTGTATTGTGTACAAGATACAGGTAGGGCTCCATACCCTCCACACTCTTCACCAAAGTATGAGCCCTTATTGACTTTTTTTCCCCTTCAGCCAGAGCACGGCATTGGGTTTTCCGCTCTAGGAAAATTTCCCCTACTTGTTTCTTGTGCTGTGCTGAAATGGTGGTGGGGTTCTTGAAGAGGTTTCCAAACCCTAGTTCCTTGAGCCATGGGATGCGCATGCAGTGGGTCCTACCTAGGCAGTCCAGTAAGATTTTTCTACTTAGATGCGCGTCTGGATTTACCCAGATTTTTAGCCACGCCACAATTGGCCTAAGTTTTAACAAATCGACCAGATATGGCCTCCCTAGCTCCCTGTGAGCTATGAGTCCAGCAGTGCTGGGTGGTACCCTCAGGATAGATTTCAGATGTTTGTTCTCTTCCTGGTCAATTCTAGAGGTATTCACGAAGCCCCAAACTTCTGCCCCATAGCTTACTTTAGCGCATGTTATGGAGCCGTACAGGTTCATCACCTGTTCCGGACTCCATCTGCCCAACCTCCTGCCATATCCGGCTATTGCCCCGTTAGAGGCAATCATTTTGTTACAGCGCTCTTCCACCAAGGAGTTAAATTGAAGAGCACCATCAAAGGTTACTCCGAGATAGGAGAACGTTTTAACCTCCTCTAAACAATGGGAGCCTATTGTGTAAGAAAATTTTGAGGAAGGTTTTTTGCCTGCCAGGAGCACGTAAGATTTGCTTAGGTTGACAGATAAGTCCAGATCGCTCATAAACTTGACGAACCCATCTATCAGAATCTGTAGGCTTCGTGGTGTACGCGCCAGCAAGACCGCGTCGTCTGCGTAAAGCAGGACAGGGATTTGCCGCGTCCCAACCCTTGGGGAATCTGCCTTTAAGCCCAAAAGAAACTGTTCCAAATTATTAATGTAAAGGGAGAACAAAAAAGGGGCAAGAATACAACCTTGTCTGACTCCACTTTTGCATGGAAAAGAGTCCGTCAAACCTCCCTCCCTGTTAAATCTAACTCTAGCCGTGGTGTCGCTATGCAGCTCTCTTAGTATGGTAATTAGGCCGCTCTCGATCCCCATCCCTGCCATCATGTCCCACAACTTCCCTCTGTTGACGTGATCGAATGCTGCTGCCAGGTCCATGAATCCCATATAAATGGGTTCCTTACTGGCCAGAGTATATTTGGCAGTCAGCATATATAGGTTCAGGCATTGGTCGCTGGTGGACCTCCCTGACCTGAACCCATATTGAGTGTCCGAGAAGATGTTGGTCTCTTCGGTCCACTCGGACAATCTGTTCAGGAGTGCCCTTCCCAGAAGTTTAGCCGAGACGTCAATCAGGGAAATAGGCCGATAACACTTGGGGTCGTCCTTGTTGCCCTTTTTAAAGATTGGCACAATGATCGCTTTAGACCATGATGGAGGGAGACCGCAGGTGATAGCAGTGTTTAGGACCCTGGTCATCAGTGGGGCCCAAAGATCTATATTACTAAGAAAAAGGTCAGGGGGAATTCCATCTGGGCCCGGGGCTTTATTCTTAGTTAGACTCTCCATCCCTGCCGTGATCTCCTTAAGGGTAAATATTACCAGAGGAGCCTGACTTGGGGTTACTGATGACTCTACGTGGGGACCCGATTCATGGTTATACAGGCTCCTAAAGTGTGTGACCCACTGCTCCGGGAGGATGTTAGCCCCTATCTCCGGAGAATCATTTTCTTGAAAGGTCGGTTTATTGATGATTCTCCAGAACCCCGCTAGGTCCCTTCTTTCCCCTGCCTCTCTCAGATCTGCCCAAGCTTCTGCCTGCAGGGTGAGTTTCCTCCTTTTGGTCTCTTTTTTATATTTTTCTCTGCATGCCCTGATTACTTGTGGATCTCGTGGTTTTGACTTAAGGGAGCATTTCAGTTCCCTCAGTGCCTTGGAACAATCTTTATCAAACCACCGGGGATTGACCAGATTACGCGTGGGCGCACTGGACCTTAGTAATCCGTCTATCAGGTTGGCAATATGGTTAAATGCTTCTAATAACCTTGGTCCCTGGACTTCCAGATCCAAACATTCATTTATGGCCAGCAGACCCTTATCGCTCAGGTTTTTATAGAACTTTGCCCCATCTATTTTGGACCATTTCAGTCTCCTGACTTGATCGGTGACCCTCTCCACGATTGAGCGATGGGCATTGGAGCCAATACCCGCCCTATATGCGAGCATTAAAACAAGCGGGTTATGGTCGCTGAAAGTGTTCCAGTCTATCCCTACACTGACTACTTTATTAACCAGGGATCTCGAGACCAGAATATAATCTATAATAGACGAGCAGCCCCTGCCCTTAAAAGTTGGTGGGAGTGTACCATCCGACTGTGGGTCTACCATATTAATGGTGTGCTCTAGGTCGTACTTAAGCCGAAGCAACCTAAGAGCCGACCCAGTAGGCGAGTGAGAAAAATGCGGTCCCTTCTCAATTGGGCATTGCGCCCAATCTGTGTTCTTTTTGACCAGTGCCGGACAAAGGTGACAATTAAAATCCCCCACCACAAGCAGTCCACCAGACGGTCCCTTATTCTGGGATATGATTTCTTTTCCTAACCTTTGGTCGAGTTCAGTTAATACCGGGGTGTGGCTATTTTCTAACTCGGTGCTATATATGTTAAAAACAGAGAAACGTAACCCCTTTCCCTGGAACCGAACCGCCTGTATCCCATATGAGAACCAGTCTGGAAAGGACCAGGTGCCTGGCAGGTCTAAATCTACATAGATGGACAAACTGCCCATTGCTCTCCCTGAGCTAGATTTTCGGGCGGGAACAAAAAAACACTTGTACCCCTGCAGATGGTAGTTATTCTCCACAGCCCATGTCTCCTGTACACATATAATGTGAAATGTTCTAATGAAGTCCACCCATTCCTTATTGTTGAATTTGCCCGCTATATTCCATGAGATAAGTCTCACACCCTCTCCACTCCATTCAGCACCCCCCTGGGCCCTTGGTCTTCTTTCCCACATTGATCTTTGCATTCCCTGCCCATGTCCCCCTCCTGTCTTGTCTACAACTATTTCCTTTGGCACAACGCAGTTTGGTTCCCCCTCACCAACCACCTGGATTTGCTGAGCCTTGGATCTTTGCTCCTCCAGTCTTTCTACCGTACCTCCAATTTCTATACAACCCTGGGGGGCATTGTCTGTCTGTCAATCGACCCCTTCAAGGCCATTTAGGCAATGGAACCGGTTATAGGAAAAAAAGGGTTGTTCAGGTCGGCCAAAAAACGGCCTAGGGTTAAAGGCCTGGTGACTCCCCCTCCTGCCAACCCTCTCCCAGTTGTCATGAGTTTGGGGTTGCTGAGATAGGACTGGGATGATGGGAAAAAAGAACGACACATGGAGGGTTTGGATGGTGGATTCCCTAGATCTGTTTTTCCCTTGACATATATGGGACACCGTTCCTGTGTCCCTAAAACTCACCAGTATGCAGTCCCCTTTAATGGATTTTTGTGTTCTTCCCACCCATGGTACCCTTCTTACCATTATAATTTCGTTATTAAAGTGTGTCGGGAGGGGTCTATTTAGGTTTAACCACTTGATTACCCTACTTTTTAGGGCACAAAAGTCCTCCGTTTCACCTTCCTCAAGTGGGGGGACACCTGCCATAACGACAGTAAAAGCATTGGTCTCTGGAGGTAAATTGGGTCTGCGTGGTCTCAGGGTGAGCTTCATTAAAGGGGTCGGGGTGCTCTTGTCTACCGGCTGTGCCGGGGGTACAGATCCTAAAGGAGGGTTGGGCATATTGGTGTTAGGGGGCTTAGCTGTTGCAGGCTTTGGCCTTGTGGGTTGTTGCGAGAGTGCCACATTCACAGCTTGTGGAGGGACTGGATTGGCGACACTATTTGCCGACTGCTTAGGGGCTACAGTGGAGGGAGTGGACTCTGATTGCCTTCCCTGTCTGCCAGCTGGAGTTTTCAGACTGCCCAATGTGGCCTCTAAAATGGTTCGTCTGATCTCAATCTTTTTAATACTCTCGCTGATCGGTAATAACAGGGACCTTAGCAAAAATTCTAGGTTTCCCAGCGGGACAACAGACAAGGGAATATTAGCAATACCAACTCCTGTGTCTTTTATCATAGTAGGAGCTGGATCCTCATGAGCAATGGGTTTAGGGTGTAAATCGACCAATGGTTTCTCTACTAATGTGGGGTTTTTTAAAAACTTCCCAAAATCCGAGTGTGGAACCTTGGGTTTGCTCTTTCCTTGAACTCCCCTCGATTTCCTCCTGCGTTTATTTGGAGGAGGTCCAAAGGCTACTTGTGTGTTAATTGGCTTAGATTTAGTTTTCCTAATCTTCGAGGCTGGAGGGGCCGGAGGGGGTTGGGACACTAAATCAATGGTCACCCTTGGGGGGCTAGAACTAATTTCTGGGGCTATACTCAAGGCTTCAACTGGTGACATGTTAGTGCAATCCCTCAGCAATAGTGGGACATCATCAATTCGGGACAACTCCTCCCTTGGTAAAATAAGTTGGTCTCCGAGGGGCGTGTTTTTCATATTATCTATTGAGCGTCTCCGTTCTGCCCTTAACCTGGACAGATTACACTCTTTGTCCCCCTCCCCCACTGCCCGGGAGAAATAATTCTCTAGAGTCCTATTCTTTGCTCCGCCCGGTTTTAGTGGGGTACTCTCCCTTGCAGGGGACGGCATAATGTTCACAATAAATTAAACTCGGCGGGCGGCTCCACCGAGTGTAAAAGACCAGGGGTCGGAAGCACAATCCAAGAGGGTAGGCCCAGCCCGGCCACCTTCGGCCCCGGACGGCCACAGACGGTCCCGCCCTTGTCCCGGGCTTCTCCCGGCGCCCTCCCGCGCGCTCCCGCGCCGCGGAAGAAGCTGCACCTGATATAGGGGGAGGGTGCTTAGGGGGCGTGGCCAGCAGGGAGAGCGTCCAGGTGCAGGAAATGATGGCAGCACAGGGACTCCTGGGCAATGGAGTCCCTGATCCTCACCTGGCGCTCGCAGCCCTGCTCCCCGAGATTCAGGCAGCTCCCCTGTCAGGAATCCGCAACGATGCGCCCAGGCACACGGGCGAAGCGGGACCCGCGGAGCGGGTTCCGCGAGATGCAGCCGCAGAACAAACAGCCCAACAGGAAGGACCTCGCAGGACAGAGCTCGCGCTCACAGGTCAGTCAATGTCTCCCAAAGAGCTAGGGACAAGCAGGCTCTTTTCAGCTGTGCTTAGGGGGCGTGGCCAGCAGGGAGAGCGTCCAGGTGCAGGAAATGATGGCAGCACAGGGACTCCTGGGCAATGGAGTCCCTGATCCTCACCTGGCGCTCGCAGCCCTGCTCCCCGAGATTCAGGCAGCTCCCCTGTCAGGAATCCGCAACGATGCGCCCAGGCACACGGGCGAAGCGGGACCCGCGGAGCGGGTTCCGCGAGATGCAGCCGCAGAACAAACAGCCCAACAGGAAGGACCTCGCAGGACAGAGCTCGCGCTCACAGGTCAGTCAATGTCTCCCAAAGAGCTAGGGACAAGCAGGCTCTTTTCAGCTGTGCTTAGGGGGCGTGGCCAGCAGGGAGAGCGTCCAGGTGCAGGAAATGATGGCAGCACAGGGACTCCTGGGCAATGGAGTCCCTGATCCTCACCTGCCGCTCGCAGCCCTGCTCCCCGAGATTCAGGCAGCTCCCCTGTCAGGAATCCGCAACGATGCGCCCAGGCACACGGGCGAAGCGGGACCCGCGGAGCGGGTTCCGCGAGATGCAGCCGCAGAACAAACAGCCCAACAGGAAGGACCTCGCAGGACAGAGCTCGCGCTCACAGGTCAGTCAATGTCTAGTCTACTCTTTGCTAAGTTATCCTGAGCCATGCAACCCTTTTAGCTTTGTGTCTTTTGCGCACATTACCTCGCAGCTTGTTGTGGAAGACGCCTTTGAGCCCACATGAGCTCATACTGCTACTGTCTGAGCGCTGAGTACAAGAGGTCGAAAAACAAGCCATTTTGTTCTGGTCAGTCCGTATTGCTTAGCCATAACATGCTACACTTTTTGGCATGACTGAGAAATGCTTGCACTATACTGTCTAACGCGCACCATTTTTTTCATAACAGGCGGAAGATTCCCTTCTATGAACCAGAGCTTTGCAAAGCTTATGACGTAACCAGTACTTCTAGGTTCTAAGGTGAGGGATCCTCCAGAATTCGCTCAGAGATCTTTTGTCTTCTATGGACTTGTAGTTGTAACAATGTTTATTGTTTAAATCTTATGCATTTTGCTGTTGGTGCTGGCTCGTATACTGCATTATAGAACAATGTACAGAGCTGTTAGTTGAAAATAAACATTTTGAACTTACATAGACTCTGTGGTATTTGGTGTGGACTGACACGAGTGAGTGAGCGAAAGGGTGTGCATTTCTTCTGTGACTCTGAGAGGTCGGGAGTGTTATGTTCTGGGTTGTCTAATCATTGGGTATCTCCGGGGGGTTCGGGGAGCTAATGAGACACTATAGCTAGTCGGTCAGGGGATTGTATGGGTTCAACTTCTGACTGAGGTGTGAGGAAGGTCCAACTTCCCATCACCAACATTCTATGTGCATAGTTCTGTATGTGCAGAATCCTTATAACAGTAGTGGTATGTACTATCCTATCAAAAATAGTAAAATATCTGGTTGGGCATTTTGTTGGTGGGAATTGTCAAAAAGCCTCACAATTAGGAAGCCTAGAAGAGGACAACCCAAAGGACTGGACTCAGTGGCTAGAGCTATTGGTGAATCTGAGTTTTATTGAAAACCTTTTAAATAAAGAGTGGCCAACTGGGCAAGCTTAGCTACAGACAGACTGATAGTAGTAGTACAGAGAGTCATAGCAGAGGCAGTTAGAGTCAGGGATGACACGAATTTAGAAACAGATAGTCTAGATCGAAGAAGGTTTTGTAAAAAATAGAATTAGGAAACAGAAATAATAGTTCAGAAAAAATAAGGTGCAGTAAAAGTTAGCGAAATATAATTCTTAATATTAACCACTGGAGGACTTACCGGGGCTAGCAGCAGAGCACTCGGTAGAGGAGCGGTCCTGGCCCTGGCCTTGATCTTGTCCCGCCGACTCTGACCCAGTCTTCTTGCCCCTGGTTGCTGATCATGTAAGATATAATAAAGAAAGAGACAAACATTAATGATTGGTGTGAAAAAAATAAAATATTTTAAAAAGCGCTCAAGAAACATTTTGGGAAACAATAATTGCAATAAAATTGACCTATCTAATCTGATCGACTAAACGGACCGTCTACTTATTATTTATGAACACTAATCCAATGTTCCACTCTGATTCCAGAATACTAACTAAGCCTAAGTACCACCTGACCTAGCCCACCTATTCCAGACGGGCCAATTGTTCACTAAGTCTGCATTTCCATTTATTTTAGCCCTCAAAAATGCATAGAGGAAGGACACATGCATGCATTTTTGCATATACCAAATTGTTGGTTGGTTGCTGCTGATTTGCTGCTGGTGATAAGCCTATTACCACTCACTAAACAAACTACAAAAGATTCTACTAACGACTGGGGTAAGCAGCACTCTGCAGCACGTGACGTGACAGAGGATGCGTCACGCAAACCACTACAAAATTACCAACTAATACTAATAAGTAACTAAACCTATCAATCCACCACTATCTATTCTTAGTGGCAGGAGGACAAAGTAAGGACTAGAGTCTCTCTAGCATTACCTAACTTAAATTCTCTAAAGAAACCTCTTACATAATCAGGCCAAACAAACGCAAAGTTGCAAACAAGTAAGATTAGTAGCGCCGATCACCTGTGTCTTAACAATCATAGAAGATTTTTAAACGTAATTTACCTGCAATATAAGCAGCAGCATTCTTGCTGTTCTGGAAAAAATATATATTCGCAATACATAACACAGAGCATAGTAGTAATATTAAATAGCTACTAACCAAGCTCCGGGACCTCCACTCCTAGCAGGTCCAGCAGATCCTGCTCCTGGTCCAGGATATCGGACCACCTGTGCGTCAGCTGGGTATCGATGCGCCGGACACCAGAGCAGCGAAACACTGCCCGGCGCACCTTTTCCCACAGATGTCGACGCTTCCGAAGCCCGGACCCAGGCCTGCCGCCTGCTGCTAGGCTTAAGCGGAGGTGGCGCTGCACAAAAAAACAAGTGCGGCCATCTCCGCCTCACCAAATAAGGACCGTGCCTGCACCCCTTGTGGGCGCCGCCTTCCGCAGGGAAGGCGGTCGCGGCTGCGGCTACGGGCAGCCTTGCCCTTTCCCTTGTTGCCCCTGCTCTCTCCCTTGGGCATGGTTCTGGGACTCAGGGGTGGAAAAGAAAAGGGAGGAATTAGAAAAGTAAGGAAAAGAAATGAAAAAAGCAAGTTAAAGAAAAAGAGTGAAAAAGTAGTAGAAAAAGTCTAAAAAAAGTTACAAAGAACTCAAAATATAGATTCAGGAAAACAGTGAGATAGATAATAAATAAAAAAGATTTAAAAAGGTGTACAGAAACAAAAGATTGCAAAGATAGAGGGAGGATAGAAAAGCAGGCCCAGAACCATATCAATAGAGTGAAAACCAGATGGCCGCGCCCATTGCGACCGTAGGGGCAAGTTTGCGCGATATTTCCTCCCCGAGCACGCAAAAAGCGTTGTGAACACGTAATACGCATTCCCGAACAGGAAATACTCATCGCGAACGGGTGGGAGCATGCAATACGCGACTCGGAACAGGAAATAAGCATTGCGAGCGGGCGGGACAAGTGAAAAACAAGATGGCTGCATCCATTAGCGACTGAATGGGTAAGTTAGCGAGATATTTCCCTGTGAAAGGGCGGGACAAGCAGTTCCACGTGTTCGCGAAATTTCCACATGCTCATGGAGATTTTTTACAATTTTGCAAGAATTGTGTAACGCGACTACTCAAATTCCGCCCACCCTTAACATCCACACCTACTACTTCTAGCCGAAAAGAGGGCATCGTAGGAGCTGAAAAAGCTATGCTAGATCAAACGAAATGTATGTTGCATGTAGATTTGTCTAGAGGTGATTACACTCATAATGCATATGCAAAGCTGCTATACGAATATGTGAATGAGATGGATGTGAGAGATTGTTGTGTGAATGCAATTGCCTGCGTCTGTAGAGGAAGGCATTTGTTATCATCATCTCCCTTTGACATATGGTATTATATGTAGTTTATTGCTTAGTATGTTTTATGATAAGGGTCATTATGAATATTATTTTTCCAACTATGATGTAGTGCTTTCAGAAGTTCCAGCTTATAAGCATTTGAACAAGTATGATTATTATAAGCAGGAAGATAGAGTAGGAAAGTATTTGGTACCTACTGTAACCTTAGATACAGCTTATGCACATCGTCACAACTTAACATTTTCATCAACAGAGGTAGAGAAGAAGTTTATAGATCAAGTAGAAGATAGGCATAGACAATTAACAGGAAATTGTTACAACAAGGAAGGCAAAGTTGAGTGGACCAAAGGAGAGTTAGCGCATAAAGCAAAAGGGAGTAGTGGTCCAATTGCGTTGGATTTTGAGCAGAGAGGGAACTTGTGCGTGAGACAAGTTCGAACATATAATGATAAGGTCTTTGTGGGAGAGAGTGTGTGTGATCAAACTTTCACCATTGAGGCTACAGGGAAGAAGTTTTTACAAGATGCAATACAAGTGGTCCCAAACGTGTATTTTGCGCGTGGGAAAATGCATATGAGCGATTGTTGAATTGGTATGGTACTTGCTATGTGGCAGTAGTGTTTCCCAAGATTTATCATGTGGAGGATTTGGAACATTTGGAAGGTGGATTACATCCCAGGGGGAAGCGAGGTGCAAGTGCAGGAGAAATTGTAGGAGATGTTTTTGGAGCGTTGATACCAAGTTTGGAAGTGGTGTTGAATGACATCAAGATTAGAAAATTGTCAACCATTGTGGACAAGTTGTCGGCAAATACAGCTCAGCCGTTGTTGCTTGTAGATGGAGAGATGGTGTCGATAAGAGCTATGGTGATACAAAACCACCTTGCCTTCAATGTTTTACTGGCAAAAAAGGATGGAGTCTGTAAAATGCTGAAAGTCCAACAGGGCTGCACTTATATACCTGACAGCAGTAAAGATCTGAAGAGGTATATAAGTAATATCACTGAGATACATCGTGAAGTGCATGACTTAGCCACAGAAGGAATTTGGGACAGGGTGGGAAAAGGATTTAGTAAAGTCGGAAGTTGGTTTGTATCCCTTGGAAAGGGAATTCTCGGTTACATCTTGAAGCCTATCATTATACTGGTAGTTTGTGTGATTCTGCTGTGGGGACTAGTGAGGATTTACAAGTGGCATAAAGCAAATCGAGTTGAAAGATCTCTTAGAGAGCAAGAGCGAAGGATGGAAAGACTGCAGGACAGTCATTATGAGAATATTAAAAGCCTAGAGAAGTTCCGACAGGGAAGGATGGCTACAAGCTCTGTTTATGTCGGTTCTTTCTCCAGGGAATGTGAATTGTTGTGATGACACTTGTCATCACAGGGGGGAACATTTTAGGGGTGCATCATAATCATGAATAGTCCGCACCTGCATGTATTACTGTGTTGTACTAATATGTGGTTATTAGAAAACATGTTGTAAAAATTATGTGATGTTAAATCGATTGAAAAGGTACTTGTGCTATGCAAGAGAAATGAAATGACATCTATGTTTGGAAAGATTAACCTTTAGTAAATTGCATTTGCCTAAATAAAAGCTCATGTGTGATGTAATGCATTTCGATTCAAACGTGCACCGTGATGAAGATTGCACGTGGAGATGACGAGTTGTGCTTAATGTGTAATAATTGTAGGTGTTTGCAAAGCAAAGCAGCATTAACATGTGTGTATAATTTGATGTGTAAATGCCTAAATGAAATGTTCATGTTGTGTATATGAAAGGCCTATTTGTTTATCCTTATATTTGACCGGTTTGTGTAGGCCTGAAAATGTAATTTCCCTGGTGAGCTCTCGCATTTAGAGGTAGTCAGTGAATTTCATGTGCATGCAAGGTTTTCCTGTTCTCACGTTTCAGTTGCAGGTGGAAAAAGCTGCCTTTGTTAGTTAGAACTAACGCTCTTTGTTTTAGGAGTTAGGCATGGAGGAGAAGAGTTACTTTGTGAATGGAATGTCGATAATTGGGAGCTGGTGTTCTTTCTCACTGAGGAGGCTTGGGAATCAAGATCATCAAGCTGAACATTGGAAGGAGTGTGGAAGATGGTGGATAATTACCTAGGAGAGGTGTCCGTTGAGATGAGGGGATCTGTGGGCGTGTTTTACATCTTTGCATTTTGTATTAGGGAGAGTGTCCCGAGGGAGGAGAGGCAGAAGGAGACAGGATGAGTTAGTAGAAGGGGTTAGAAGATCGATCTGGAAAAGAGCATTTTAGAATGAGCTCAGAAGCTTTGGATACTTGACCCATACACGTGAATGTGCTTCTTAGGAAGTCTTCACGAGCTGACACCTTTAATTGAACTTGTCTGGGAAATCTTAAGTAGGGATGTCACCTTAGAGATAGAGTAGGGATAGTCTAATGCTTTTCACTTTTCAGTCACAGATGAAGTCTGACTTAAATATTGGAGCAGTCCTTGCTTGCGTTTTGTCTTGGAACTTTTCATTGTTTACATGATTTATCAGATCAAGCTCACTCGTAGATATGGTTTTGCATTAGTTCCCATGTAGTTTTACAACCTCGTCTTGAGGTGTTTGTACATCCAGTTTTTTTTGCCTTTGTTATAAATTCACTAACTCGGAGTTCGGAGTCTGTGATCCTTTGAGCCATAGTTATTACGGATTGTTGGATTGTCTAAATGAGTTATTTTTCCCCTTTACGCTTCTCAGCAGGTAACAAAGATACATCGACCTAGAGTTCCTTGTTAAGTTTCGGTAGCGGAACCCGGCCTTATCATAAGCAAGGCCGCCCTTCTACAAAACATCAGTCATTGAAAAGTGGAGGTTCGTGATATGGAGTGTGCAATGTTTCATATAATTCCTCCTTGATTTGATTTGGTTTTAGATTTGTTAGGTGCACAAATCATCCCCGAGGAAATCTCTCGGCGCCGGAGCAGTCAATACAGCCTTGCACTGTTGTAACCCTAGTACCACTCTAAGAAGCTTCAATAATCATTTTCGGCTTCCACTCTATGCTCTACAAACAAAATAAAAAGAACCACTTTATCCTTTGACTTTAATATAATACCCTCTAATTAGGACTGGGTAATATTAGCCCACATAAAGGTAAACTTTAATGTAGAATTCAGACATATGGGTGCACCATTAAATTTTGAAGTTAATAAGTGTGGTTTTAGATAATGTATGGTAAATATTATTTAGTCCGAAGCACGTGTGAGGCTGTGAACACATATATATGTCAACAGGTTACATATGCAATGACACGTCAGAGAAAAGTGATACGTCATATAAAAAAAGAAACCACGTCTATACAACATGAGCCCTAAGTAAACCCTGTAAGTCCACAGGTTGGGTGCTTGATGTAGAAAAAAAGTGAAGCATGCAACATATTAACGAAAGCTGTTCTTTACTATTTGAGCAAGGTTCAATTTATCCTTAGAGATGGCCTGATTGTGAACAAGTCTATTTTTACCATTTTGCTTAGGAAAATGATAGAAACTCGCTTGAAAGTTCTTCTTACTAATCTATCAATATCTGGCTCTGTGTTGAAATTAGATTATTGATATCTGTAGTGGATAAATAGCTTTTGAAAATTAAACTCTGTGCTGCCTGAAAGCCAAGCAGACGTAAACCATTTCTGCAGGCCTGCCTTCTCACAGTTGCTGTAATGAGCATTCCAATAACCCATGAAGTGTTGTGCTGCAAGGACACAATACACCCTTATGGATGGCATAATTGGCTGTTGTGGGGCAAACACTGATCACTTAACCTGCTTGGGTCATTTACTAGGGGACAGAAAGGTGGCAGGATCACAAAAGGCCACTGCAACAGCCTTCTTTTTCACTTAAGGATAGTGCTACCCAAGTAGTAGAAGCGGGAGAGGATGTGGCCTAATGGCTAGAGTGGTCAACCTCAAAGCTGGGGAACCGGGTTCGAGTCTCGGTAGGAATGTGCAAATGTATTAAGAAACCGTTTTGCAAATCCTTGCGATATGCAATTAGGAAATCACAAAACGGCACGTATGAAAGTGTGTTGAACACTTTCTGCGACTCCCAGTGGGTCGCAAATGACCTACCCCATGAATATTAATTAGGTAGGTCGCAATATGCCAGCAGACTAGCATGTCTGTGATTGCTTTTTAATAAAGTAATATTTTTGTTTGTAAAGCAGCCTGCTTTACAAAAAGAGAAATTAAATGTTTTCCTATAAGGCAGTGGTCCGTGGTACCATTGTCTGCTCTTACAAAAATGTTCCCTTGGTAACCCCTTCCTCTTTGCGAATGGGTTACCACCAACTTGAAGGTGGGGGACACTGCAAATGTTTTGAGACTGCATTCACGGACACAAAACATTCATACATAGCGCTACAATTTGGTATTTGGAAGGGACGCCCTAAACGCCCCCCTTCCAAATACCGAATCGCAAACCCATTTTGCGAATTGGTAACAAGTTACCGAATTGCAAAATAGGGTTTGATACATTTTGCATTCACAAACGGGCCGATTCTCTGAATCAGCCTGTTTGCGTACTCAAAATTGCATGATACATGTGGCCCTAAATCTCTCTGTGCCTAACAAAATGAATGTGTCCATCTGTAACGCAACTGGTGCTCATGTAAAGCTCTCTGATACCTTCGAGTCGAGTTTGCTCTATATCAAACTCCACAAAATCGAAAAAGAAGCCTTTCACCCAGAGGGGTGTTTCAGATATTTCTCTTTGTCCACATTAGGAGAAACACCTTTTTCAGGAAGAGTTGCTTGTTCCCCATTGCCCTATGGAGGAGGGATCTAAGAAGGGGTCCAGGGCTCCTGAGATGAAAGCCTGACTTCTACCATTCTGAATACAGGCCTCTGTAAGGAAGGTTGAGTTTTGGAAAATTCCCCCAAGAGGAGACCGCGCAAGTCTCGAGTCACTGGCTACTGTTTGGAGAAAAATAACACCTTACCTCCAACTTCTCAGAACATTCCTGGACCTGAAAGCAAAATGTGAATAATGAAGAATTATGCCTGACCTATTGGGGGAAGAAGCTAAAAAGAGTCCTGGGGCCGTATTACAGATGGTGCCCCGGGGGCGCAATGGGCATTTGCGCCCGCTTTGCATGCCCCCAGGGCACTTTTGTTTTATAGAAGGGGGTGCAGACACTTGTGTGTCCCCTTCCATAATACCGATGGCGCTAGCGCACTTAAAGTGCCAGCGCTATCAACAGTGGGTGTTCCATTATTTACATAGGGGAGTGCCCTATGCAGATGAGGAAGATCCTTTGACTCTGCGTCCGAACCATATTACAGACGAGAGCGCAGAGTCAAAGAAGCCCTCAGGAGGCGCACTGACAGTGAGCCATTTAAAAGGTGGCACACTGTGAGTGCGCCTCCTGACAGCAGCCCTCTGCAGGGTTTAAAGGAGGTCCCATGGACCCCACAGACATCCCCTTGCAGGTGGGTGCAGTCACTGAATGCACCCGACTGCAAGGGGATCTCTAAACCCTTTGAAAGTGGAGGCGGGTGGCCTGCACTGTGTAAACAAGGAGCGGCTGCTCAGTGTTTTCACATGAATGCTCTTCCCCCAGGGCAGTGCGAGTTCGCGGCTGCCCTGGGGGCAGCGCATACACCATAATGGGGCGCATTGTCACTGTTTGTGCCAGGCGCACCTTTTGAAAGGTGCGTTGGGCGCAAACAGCGATAATGTGTAATACGGCCCCTGATATCAAATTGCACCCAGGAAATGGAAATGCTCTCCAAGAATGAGCTAGAAGGCGTCCAGTTGTCTATCTTAAGGGTTCAAACCTTGACTAGATCCTAGACTCCTGGCCTGAGCTCCTGATATCAAGGCTGTGTCCCGCAGATTGCAACTTGTACAAAACTCCGCTGCAAGACTCCTCTGTAGGGCACCTGATTATTTGCACACCCTCGTCTGCCCCTATGTTCCTACCCGTCATCTACGCTCTGCTTCAGTTGAAAAATTCCTAGTTCCTAGATTTAAACTGTCCAGAATGGGTGGTAGATCTTTTTCGGTTCTAGGCCCCATTCTTTGGAACTCCATTCCTCTTGCTATACGCAAGGAAACTTTGTACTGCCAGTATTGTCGCTCATTAAAAACCTGGCTATTTAACCAATAATCTTTTAGATGTCAGCACTGTCCAGGTGCCGGGAAACCCTTTTTGGGTAGCTGTTGCGCCTTATAAATCTAATAAATAAATAAATATCTCTGGGAGACACATGAGTGATTTTCAGAGCATCAGAAAATATGGGACCTATACAAGTTTCTGACTTTTGGGAAATAGAATCAAGCAAATAAAGCTCCATAGTAAAGATTCAAACTAAGTGGCCTGATAGTGCCCGTTTGCCAACTTGGAGCTTTTTCTCTAGCATTCAAGGCTACCACAGGGCTCTCAAAAAGAAGTATACATCCCTGTAGAGCCTTTGTCTGCTGGCCGCCTGTCATGCCCATCTGAACAAATCTGAGTACCTGAAAAAAGTGACTAAGTGGGACCATAAGATTTGGGATCGTCTGAGGCGCCCGGCACATCACAGTGGTGAAGCGAACTCAGTGGCTTCACAATCCAACTTTGTACCATCTGGAGCCTTTGGTGCTGGAACTAAACCATTAGCGGAGATGGAACACCGCATATTCAACTTCAAGTACCCTCAGGGGCTTCTGCGTCCCTCCTTGCTCCTCTGGGAGACATTCAGAGTAAGAAGTCCCAAGGTAAAACTTTTTGACTGTTGTGATGTGACCTGCAAGACTTACCCAGCCCCCGCTCCACTGCAGCTGTCATTGATGTGCTTCCAGGTCCAGGTTTACCATGAACATTGACTTCAATTGGTGCTTTGATATCTCTTGGTAGTTTTTGCCTTAATGTTAAAATGTTAAAAATAATATATGTGTGGTTCCTTAATCTACCTCTAACAATTTTATGTAATTCTTTGTATTACATGTTACTTGATATTTTTTAATTGATTTGGTTACTTTCTTTAGTTGTTTTCTCAACTTTAGGGTTGTTTGGTTCTGCTTAAATCCATTGCATTTCTCTGGGAAATTGCCTTTCACTTGCACCATAGCTACCACGGTTGAGCAGTGAACTGTGTTGTGACCTAACAAGACTGTGTTTCATTACATTGGTAGGGCTATCATCTCTCAAATTGATAATCAACATTCTGACAAACTTTTATTTTCATTCAATTATATTGTTAGTGTTGTGATGCAATGAACTCAGGTACACTGGGCATGTTAAAAGGTAAAAATGTGAAATTGTGCCCTGCTTACAATGGAAAAGTGAACTTTTATAACTGCACAGCCATAAAAAAAATTAAAAATCTTTGCATTTAAGACAAGCCAAGAGGAAGGAATTAGCCTTCATCTCGCATGGGAGAGCAATGCATGCGTGGAATTAAAATGTACCCATTGAACTTGTAAGAATTAGAAAACCTAGCAGATTCATGAAGTTGTCACATTTGTCACCATGGTGGAACTACTCCTCCAGGTGACATTTTTTAATAACAAAGAGCTTTTGTCAGAAGCTTTTTTCTGCTGCAGAAACATGTTTTTCCTCAGGAACCTCTGCACAGGTTTTCCCGTGTCTTTTTTAAAGCCTACTTTATGTTGTATTATTACTTTGCTTTTTTTGAAGTTTTTGAAGTCCTCAGAGATAGTGAACTTCCCGAAGTTGGCAAAGGATGAGGTTTAAAACCACCAGAATAAAAGCTATTAGGTACAAGCCATCCACCAAGTTAAGACACCGATCCTGAGTATTCAGGGGCATATTTAGGAGAGGCTTGCGTCACATTTGCACCATGCAAAATGGTACATGCGTGACGCAAGCATCTAAGATTTATGAAGGCATGCAAAGCCACTTTGCGTGGCTTTGAATGGCTTAAAAAATCTGGAGTAAGGCAACGCAGCGCAAATCGCTGCGTTGCCTTACTCTGCACAAGGGAGGTGTTCCACAGGCGTTGCCGTGGGTGTTACCACGCAGCTCCCATTGTTTTTGACACAGTCCCTGATTTACAAAAACTTGGAAACCTGGGAATGCGCCCAAATCTTACGCATCCCAGATGAGGCATAATGAGGAGAAATGTCGTTTTTCCCCTCTTTCTATGTGTGCTGCGTGCTTCAAGGAAAAAGCCTCTCAGAATTGTTTCTATTTAGAAAGGTGGCACTTCCTGCAAAAAACAATCCTGCATGCAATAGAGGCATCCTTGCACCGTGGTGCCAGTGTGCCTGCATTGGTGCTAGCCTTGTGGAAATTTAGCGTGCAAACTGAACATTATCTGCGCCATCTTGCCTCTCCCCAGCACCACGCACCGCGAATGCACGGCCGCCATTTTAGGCACCCCACTCTCTCCCCGCTCATTTTCGATCACCAGCGCTTTCCCCTAGCGCTGCGAGCATCCCCCGCGCGCCGGCCACCCCTGCTCTCTCATACAGGCCATAAACCCTCTCCTTCTGCGCGACCCTGCTACGGAACCACATCCGACCGACATCCCATACATGGTCATGCCTCTCCTTTGATAACCCCCTTCCTCTGCGCCCCCTTGTCCGAACTGGTCCCAGGCCATCACCTAGCCCTGCGGATGCAGTTTATTGCCCCTACTGTAAGAGAAACACCCCGCATCAAAGGGATTACAGTAGATCAAAGCCCCTACCCCCTGAGACCCGGCCGGTTGCACACACCCCCGGGAATTAGCGGAATTCCCTGCTGCGCGATAGCCATCTCCCACTGCGGGTAGGGTGGGAACTTCTACTGTATCTATGTGTGGGATCGGATCTGAACCGGGGCTTCAGGGGATATTCCCCCCGTACATCAAGGGAATCTCAAGAATGTACTATGTGTAATAAAGCAATAAACCAGTGTATAAGAGACCAGGTCTCAGAGATGCAGTTAGAGCAC
Organism: Triturus cristatus; assembly: GCF_964204655.1. Taxonomy (NCBI): domain Eukaryota; kingdom Metazoa; phylum Chordata; class Amphibia; order Caudata; family Salamandridae; genus Triturus; species Triturus cristatus. Next base: position 1,045,651,876 of record NC_140588.1, read on the forward strand.
CTCGTGACGATACCTTGCTGTCTGATCTGATGTGTTCTGCTCCGACGGAATAAAACTTTGTTTCCTGCCTTCCAGTCTCCGGCGCCTGCCTCTTTTATTGGTAAATTATCGAGTGGTATGAGAGGCGATTACCGCCGGGCAAATACTTGAAAGGTTATCGACTGAAACTGCCGCTACCATTGGCGTCCCAAACGTGGGGCCCATCAGCGACACGTGGATCCAGTGGGAGAGGTCCCGACGACAGAGTGAACGACTGCAACGATCGGGAGAGCTCCTGCCCAATAGACCCTCGTCTGGCAGCCGATCATCCGAACTTCACTGGTTCCGAGCAAACCTCTCTCGAGTGATCTACGGTCCTGACTGGGAACCATCAGGAGTGCCACGGCAAATACGGAGAGTAGAGGACGATCGGGCGCTGGAGGCGGAAGACGAGAAACTGTCCACGTGGTCCGGGTAAGGTCGTGATACACGACAAAATGCGAAATAATTGATTGATTGTTTAAAGCTTTGGAAATACTAGTATTGCTCATTGATTGTGCTCATTGATTGTTCTCTTTGAGATATTCGCTGTCTACAAACGGGGAGGAGTAGAAATACTCTCTCTCTCTCCCTTTGCAGATAGTGAAGGGTAGGTAACGCAGACTTTTGTCCCCGTTGAAACCCGTCGTGCCTATCTTTATCTCCCCATTGATTGATTGTCCGAACATTGATTGTTTTGGAGAATAGTGCTTTTTGAGATATTCTCTGTTTGCAAATAACGTAGAATAGGAATATTCTGTCTAGTCTTTGCAAATAGTGAAGGGTAGGTAATGCTGACTTTTGTCCCCGTTGAAACCCGTCATGCCTATCTTTATCTCCCATTGATTGATTGATTGATTGTCCGAACACTAGTTGTTCGATATTGGTTCTTTGGAGGTATTCTCTGCTTACAAATAACGAGGAATAGAGATATTCTGTCTAGTCTTTGCAAGCAGTGAAAAGATAGGTAGTGCTGACTTTTGTCCCCGTTGAAACCCGTCATGCCTATCTTCTCCCCACTGATTGGTAGTTGGTTCTTGGTTCTGCCCGGACCGCTTATTAGAGGTGAACCATCCGGCTCCACTGGAGGGCACCCCTAATAAGGACATGTTCACTAAATATGGACTAGTCGCCGTAGCTTATACCAAGCTATGGCACAAATATACAAAGAAGGACCCCGAGAGTCAGTGGCCACTGATGGGATCCTTCGACGACCATAAGATAGAAGCGCTAGAAATAGCTCTGCGTAGCAATAAGACGACGCCTACTATGCTTGACAGTATCGGCATGTGGCGCAAAGAAGCAACGCAACGGAAAAAGAGGGAAGAAGTAAAAGCAGAAAAGGAATTACGAAAGGCAGCTCACCTTGCCGCTAGAAAGTTAGAAGAAAACATAAAGGAGAGAAGGGAAACTAAACTAAGACAGGAGCCCGAAACCTCAGGCCAGTACGCTGTTAGGACCCCTTCTTTGCTCTACCCTGAGTTGTCCTCCAAGCAGCGAACGAATGATGAATTACTGTTAGGTCCCCCGATCATTTACATGCCCCCTCCATATGCACCCTCCCAGTCAGTAGTGCAACACCTACAACCCCCGAACACGAGCAAAAGCAGTACAGGGGCCTCGGTCCTCACGGCCTCCGCGCCGGCCGAGCCTCCTGTGCTGAACACAACGTCGGCTATAACGTTAGACGACCCAGAGATGAGAAAGAAAGAGTCCACCAGAATGAATCGGCTAGCGAAGGATGAACGAACAGGAATCGACAAGATAATAAAGGCACTGGTAGGATCCTTTTTGACCTTACAAAAACTAAAGTAACGCTAGGAGTTAGCCCTTTGTGGGACATATGAAACCAAGGGAAGGAGTCAAGCTCACGGTCAAGACGACCACGAGGTGGCCCGACTCCATTACTCTCGCTACCTAAACATGTCTGCCCTACTGCCCACCCCGCCCAATAAGCATGACAAAATCCCGCACAAACGGAAGCCTGCTGACACCCACCATCGACGTCACCAAACTAGGGCTAGATCGCGCACAATTGGGCTATGTTATTTTTCCGATTGCACAGTAACCTCCTTGTGCTCGTCATCAGATTGCAAATATGTACAAACACTCCAACGAAGTAGTATAGTTATAACATTTTAATAACTTATAGGATATAACAAACACACCAACAGGGTAAACAGGTTAAAACACGTTTTAAAACAACTATTTACATGACAGTCTGCTGCAACCTCCATCCCAAAGCCTTAACGTCCACGTGACACCGTCCTCGCCTCTCCTTCCTCGAAATTGCAACATTGGCCTGTTTTGGGCGGTTCTTTTAGCCGGCTTTGGGCTATAAAAGCCATGCAAAAATCCATTGACCTCAGTGGCGGATGACTGTGCGAATAGGCCGGAGGCTATACGAAGCGCCGAAGTTCTGGCAACCCCAAGGCGGAGCCCGCCACGCTGTGCGGGCCTTTCCGCTTTCTCTTCTTCTTTCTTTAATGAGGGCTGATGCCCTGGCGGGGGGAGGCGACGCAGACGGGCCTCCCCCACCTCCCCAGGTGGAGGCTCGCCAGGCACCCCAACCATCTTTTTCATCGGCCTGCTGAATTTCACCCTGGCACGCTGTGCGGACCTTCCCATTCTCCTCTTCTTTTAAGGGCTGACGCCCTGGCGGAGGGAGGCGACGCGGACGGGCCTCCCCCGCCTCCCCAGGTGGAGGCTCGCCAGCAGACGAGGGCACCCCAACCGCATCTTTCACACGTCAGCCAGCTGAGTTGCGCCCTGCCACTTCATTCGCCGTTCGGCTGAGCCGGCGCCCCTGCACGCGGCCGCCAGGCGACCACCCAAGCACCGGGTTCACCAGGACTGCCGCTAGCACCCGACGTGAGGAGTGGGCCCCCGCAGCAAGGTAATCGGGGACCCACCCCGGTGGTGATACCATCCAAACTGCTGTCGTCACTGCTACTGGAATCACCCCGGTGGCAGTACCATCCGAACTGCCGCTGTTACTGCTGCTGGCTCCTCTCCGGTGACTGTACCGAAGAGCTGCTGCTACTGCTGCCCTTGAACTCCGGCGGTCGACTCCTCCGGATCCAGGCCTAAAGCCCACCGTGAGACAATTCTGGACTCGAAAGCTTGTCTGCTTGGGCATGGGCCCCACCCTTGACAAGATGCTCCCCTCAGCCTTGCAGAATCGGCTGGAGTCATTTGACACTCGACTCCCGCGGACTTCCGGTAAGGACAAATCGCCGCCATTGCTCTTTGCCCCGGACGGCAGCCACCTTGCCCCCGCTTGGTGCAGTGAGAAAGACTGGTTCGAAGCGTCGGCGGAAGAACCCGCCTCCTGCCCCGCCCCAAGAACGAACCATGGCATTTCTACGGGGTCGCAGTGACGCCATGCTGACGCAAAATTGACGCTAACGAAAGTTCTCGAACTGCTGAAAGGGATTCTGGTCCAACAACTAATTCATGGAAAGACTTAGACTGTACTCTGGCCCGACCTCGCCCCAAGATGGCGCCGATGTAGGAGAGGCCTACACACCCTTGTGGCGTCCCAGTCACATGACATTTGTGTTAAACAGATATATATATATATATATGCAATGCTTCCACACATGATGGTCGGGGAGGGGCGGCAAGGGAACCGATTTTATGCCGTAGTAGCGTTGCTTATGACACTCGCCGCCTCCCCACCACGTGGCCGGCCTGAACGGTTGTAGGCCCGTATCTTGTATGCTGACATTGTTTTAAATAAAGGGTCTCTTGAAAGAATTACGGAATCAGTGCCATGACTAATCACATAGGTTGATAGAGATTTCTTCATTTGAATAAATGATTGTTACCCCCAAGCAATAGAAAACAGATAATGCAGTCCCCATTTGCCTGAATCTTTTTGATTGACGGAATTTGTACCCATCACACCTGTCTTTTCCAAGAGTTGTTAAACCATGGTCAACCATAGCTCAGGGTATATGCCGAACGCAAGGTACGGTATCTTGCACCCTAATACACGACCGATTGAGAAATGCATATAAGACAAGGGAACCCGAATTTAGGAAATGAAATAAATTAGAGCATCTTTGTCTCGGACAAAGAGAATAATAGGTCTGTGGTATCACCCATTCCTGCGACTAGCTTGGTACGTGGTAAGTAGAACTTTTTCGTGTCTGCGCGCGCTGGGGTACTTTGAATACTGCACATCCCCTCCCCTCTTTTTTCCCCTCTATAGGTCACAACGAAGTTCCGACTGAAGAGTGGAGTGGACATGGACCGCACCGAGTTCAATATCAGGGAAAAACATAGACAAACGTTGTGAGATAGTGCGTAAAGTTACAGACCACCATTAGGAACATGAAAAACTGTATGATACGATTGTGCGTGTGTACTACGATTATACGGCATGAATGTGTATGCATTTTATATTTGGGTCACTTGAAGAGAGCGTCACTGTATGATTGAAGCGCTCGTCCACCGATCAAAGGGAGGAGAATAAAGGGTCCGACACCCCCTAGGATGAACTACAAAATACTGAAAGTACGCAACATAGAAAAAGAGGACAGGAAAGGAGAGGTCCCCATACTCAACGTAGCCCTGAGTCTCCGTCTTGCATACATGTACCGTCACACCCTACCCGGCATTTGTGTTCACGTGATCACCGAATTTATGTCTTTTCCCCGCCTGTGTTTTCTTACATGGAACAAACCCATGCTCCTCCATGTTGTGTGTGCACCAAGTGGCCTATTATCTTACCCATGTCTCTCTCTCTCTCTCTCCCTCTCTCTCTCGTTTTGTGTCGTATGTATGCCAAATAGCCTACTTGATGCACACGTCTCTCTCTCTCTCTCTCTCTCTCTCCCTCTCTCTCTCTCTCTCTCTCTCCCCCTCCCTCACAAAAAGGCTCTTTCTTGCCCTCTTTCTTCTTGAATAAATTAACGACACATACCTTTTCGGTAAGTGTATAATTGGCCTGAACACGGTGGTGTTCGAACAAATTGACAGAAACAAAACGACCATACTTTACCACGTTACTACCTCTCCTTTTTGCAAATGTTGAGCCTAATCGGCTGAGAAAGAAAGGACAGGTAAGACGACTGATGTCCCCCAATCTGACCCTCAACACGGGGACTATATGTCAGTGGTTTTTGTTTTTAAGGGACACCATCTCCGCCCTCCCAAGATAACCCCAGCCCTATATTAGCCGCCTCACTAATAATACATCGCCTAAACTGTTAAAGGATTACCTATTGTCGCCAGCAAAAATAATGCTTAGCCTATGTTCCTCCCCGAAATGGATACTCATGAACCCGTGACAGTAGCACCTCGCACTTTCTTTTCATAAACTTAGCAGTCCTCGGAAGGAAATATATATTAACAAAACTTGTGTTGAGACGAACGAGCCTCTACCGGAGAAGCCGGTTCGAATTTTTAATAGACTAGAAGGTTGACAGATGTCAGGCTTCCTGCAACCAGTATCGGGCGCAGGAATCGGCACCTAGGGGGCCAGACGATGGACAGAGACACCCACAGAAACCTGCACCACAGCAATGATTAATAGATTAGTAACGCACACACTAACATCAGAGTTAAAAGACACCAATCATGCAGCAACCGATAAAAACATGTCCGCAACTACTCGGTGGTTGGGAGAGAGGATGAAGTATGTAAATGTCTTCCCTGCCAACTCTCTAAGACTTTTGTTTCTTGTACCCATTTAAAGATAACGTGCTGCCATCGGAAGGGAGGGGTCGGACGTGACGCACAGCCTGGCTGCAGACCTTGGAACATCTATGACATCGACCAAGGGGGAGGTTACGAAGCAAAAAGGGCGTGGGACGAGACACCATTTTCAGGATGATAAGCGCGAGGGGCTACATCGAGGCCCCCTGCTCACCGACCAGCGTGCCTGAAGTCTCAACCCGTCGGGCCCGATTGATGGGCCCAGTGCTGGAAGATTCTGCTCCCCTTGGTCCACATTTTTGATCTGATCCCACTCCACCCCCTCTTCCCTCGGCGTCCCGAAGCACGTCACACCCTTCTCTCTCTCACCATCTTTTATATGGATTATGAATCTGACCTACCCACAGAAGAACAAAAGGCAGGTACCCTGTATCAAAGTACCTATGGTGAACTGTGTTAATGAACAGGGCTGTGGTCGGAGAACAATGAATGATCACACCCTGCAACGTGAGAAATTGGATTTGAGCTGGACCTTAGCTCCACCGCCGGTGCTCAACAGTGCCAACGAAAGAAGAACAACAATGAGAGCTTACCAGTGATAGCTCTTCATAAAAAGGACACTGGAAAGAAGAACCCATGTCAAAGTCGAAAATCCTCTTCCAACCACCTTTTTATACTAACTATCTTCTTATCAAGTTTTTATGGTGTTGCATCAATCACTTCCGACTGTACACTGAGAAGTTAAGGAAATGTAACTTTGTATAGTAACATCCATACAACACCAGCCATGTACACGACTACACTATAACTCTGTATGTACTACCTCCTCGCCTACTTTATCACCTGTAAGTAACTATAAGCAAATGTGTCAGATTACTCCTGCATGCCCTAAAAACTCAGAGGGCCCGATTCACAGAACTAACTTAAGACAAAATCCTAAACTAACTACTTTTGGTATACACAGAAGTTAGGATTTTGTCTTAAGTTTGTCTTAAGACAAACTTAAGACAGACTTAAGACAGTCTTAAGACAGACTTAAGACAGTCTTAAGACAGACTTAAGTTAGGATTTTGTCTTAAGTTTGTCTTAAGTCTGTCTTAAGTCTGTCTTAAGTTTGTCTTAAGTCTGTCTTAAGACTGTCTTAAGTCCGTCTTAAGACTGTCTTAAGTCTGTCTTAAGTTTGTCCTAAGACAAACTTAAGACAAAATCCTAACTTCTGTGAATACCAAAAGTAGTAAGTTTAGGATTTTGTCTTAAGTTAGTTCTGTGAATCGGCCCCTGTATCTTTAAGGAATGTACGAAAGACATTAACGATTTTATAGCTGAAGGTTAACGAAGAATAAATGACGGCCAGGCAAGCTGGCGAGATATGTTAAAAGGGAGGACTGTGGAAATTTAGCGTGCAAACTGAACATTATCTGCGCCATCTTGCCTCTCCCCAGCACCACGCACCGCGAATGCACGGCCGCCATTTTAGGCACCCCACTCTCTCCCCGCTCATTTTCGATCACCAGCGCTTTCCCCTAGCGCTGCGAGCATCCCCCGCGCGCCGGCCACCCCTGCTCTCTCATACAGGCCATAAACCCTCTCCTTCTGCGCGACCCTGCTACGGAACCACATCCGACCGACATCCCATACATGGTCATGCCTCTCCTTTGATAACCCCCTTCCTCTGCGCCCCCTTGTCCGAACTGGTCCCAGGCCATCACCTAGCCCTGCGGATGCAGTTTATTGCCCCTACTGTAAGAGAAACACCCCGCATCAAAGGGATTACAGTAGATCAAAGCCCCTACCCCCTGAGACCCGGCCGGTTGCACACACCCCCGGGAATTAGCGGAATTCCCTGCTGCGCGATAGCCATCTCCCACTGCGGGTAGGGTGGGAACTTCTACTGTATCTATGTGTGGGATCGGATCTGAACCGGGGCTTCAGGGGATATTCCCCCCGTACATCAAGGGAATCTCAAGAATGTACTATGTGTAATAAAGCAATAAACCAGTGTATAAGAGACCAGGTCTCAGAGATGCAGTTAGAGCACCTCGTGACGATACCTTGCTGTCTGATCTGATGTGTTCTGCTCCGACGGAATAAAACTTTGTTTCCTGCCTTCCAGTCTCCGGCGCCTGCCTCTTTTATTGGTAAACTATCGAGTGGTATGAGAGGCGATTACCGCCGGGCAAATACTTTAAAGGTTATCGACTGAAACTGCCGCTACCATTTAACAGCCTGCCAAACTGTGGTCAGCACAGGGGAAGAGGACAGGAATGCTCCGCATTGGATACATACAGCAGATTCCTGCCCTTTCCTGGAGGGCAGCCCAGCAAGGGGACCCTTTGCCACTCATAAATATGCCCCTCAGGGTCTTTGGGACTCAATCAACAAGGCCCAAGAGAAACTTGGAAGTCAACCTTCACTTTGAGTCAGTGCAGCTCCTGTGGAGCACACAGCATAGGCTGCAAGGTGAGCCCGGGCCAAGCAGTGACTGCTAGACACTGGTGAATAATTCAACTGTGCCATCTGACTCTCACCTGTGACAGCTGTGTCTGACTCAGCGGGCTTGTAAATCAGCTAAGAATTGTCAGCACAGCGGGGGAACTTTACACCGAGCTGATAAAACATCTCATGCAGAGTGACTGAAAAGGGCCATTCATTCATTTTGCTCCTTTAGTGACACTCACCCGTGACTCTTTACTCCTATGGACTAGTTGAAAAAAAATGCAAAGCCTGGATTGATCTCCTCTTAAACCCCCACCTTCTGAATGGCCTAGATATCAGCAGTGCAGCAGGTGTAGTTGCACCAGGGCTCAGAGACCTGAGGGGTCCTCGGTACCCCAAAGATGCCTGTTTTTCAGTAGTTAACCAAGTGATAGGGGTCTCAGTCTACTTGCTTGCATTAAGGCCCCAAGCATCCTTTCTTCGCCACTGCACCTTCCTCTACATAATGGTTTAAAAGCAACTTGGATTTGGGTGAATAAAAGCAGTGAGCAAGGGAAGAATCCATAGTTAGACTACCTCTTCTGGTCAAAGACTAGAACTAAACCGGTCTTTTTACTTCTATGAGTGGACGCCAACTACGGCAGCACGCCGCAGGTCCAGAGGTATTTAACTGTTGTTGTGGACCACTTGGACCCTTTCTACTTTGGTTGTGTTCTCCTTTACTATTGTGGGACAGATCCTTGGGATAATTTGATTTCAGGAAAGATACCCTAGTTTGGAAATGAATCCCATTCGGACCACATAAGGAGGATTCTTATGATGCTTAGCGGTTTTACCTTTCTCAGTTCTGGAGGATCAGCTTGATAAAAGGTTTGTCTGTCCCAATTGCAATTTGGCCTACTGTCTGGAAGAACCTTACCAGATCACTTCTTACTATTATACTTCTGGGACATCATTACCCTCTCAGAGATAGAAAAAGTCCAAAGGTTGGACAAAACAAATGTTAGCTGAGTCATCTGTTATTTGTCATTACTGGAACAACTGTATTGACTGTGTGACTGTATAAGGAAGAAGTAAAAAAACACCTACCACTTTACATGAAGTCTGGACTTTTTGTTAAAGGATTGACAATTGTTTTGTAAATTTGCTACACTCACATCCAATAGGGTGTTGGTTTGATGAACTGATTTGCTCATCTGTACACAAAGTGCTCCTCTATCAATTTCTATACCAGAACTAAACTACTCTGAACGTCAAGGACCGGGCATTCGCAGCCTGATAGACGTTCCCCAACCTTCTTCTTCTCCGCTATGTAAATGTGTAAATGATCAGTGGCCTGACCCATGAGAAATTGGACTACCGCCTTTTATAACTTCAGCAATGGCACAAGGAGAGACCAGTCGGGCTCCCGAAGCACAGTGCCACAGTCCTCGGGAACACTTGTGGAGAAAGACAGCACCATCTCAGGTGGAAGTGGGAAGACCATAGGAGCGAGGTCCAGCAACAAGGAGGCAGAAATGGGACTGAAGAGACTGCAGAGAGTCCATGGACTAATAGAGATGCGAGCAGCAGTTGGTAGAGGGACAGGTTGTGCACCACTAGAGGTGAGAGCCTCAGGGCATGGGAGGCACCAAGCCCATCGAAGATACCAGTCTTCAGAGTAGCAGTATATAGAGGCGCAGCAGAGTGTGACGGTCAATGCAGAACGAGAGGCAGTGGAAGAAAATGGGCTCTTCCAAGCCTCATTAAAGGGTGACATAGAGGAAACAATCAATGGCAGTTGTGAGGAGACTGGATGCAGGGGTGAGCTGAGGAATAAGTGGGAGAGAACCGCTGCCATAGGAAGGTTTTTGGCAAAGGTCCAAAAAGCAGGGAAAGTTCCTGGGGTCAAGAGCCTCGTATTGCTGTGAGGGTTACAGGACAGCTTAGGGGCTGTGTAACAAGGGGGGTGGAAGACATAGAAGTGTTTCAAGGCTCATCATTGTAGGACATGAGCAGATGGGAGGTAAAAGGAGAGATGCCAGTTGCAAGAGTGACAGGGGAGAAGAAACAAATGAGGATGGCATTTGTGGTTGTGCTAAGGAGCGGAGAGAGGCCAAGAGACATGATGAACTGATGGAGACCAAGAGAGGCAGTGAAAGAAGAAAGACGCTGTGGAACAGCCCAAGCCAGGTGGAGGATGCACATGGGAAAAGTGCTAGATTTTGCATGGGGGAGGACCTGAGAGAAGGGAAATAAGTGACAAAAGGCTGAGATTGACAGAGATTACATGATCCTTAGGTAGAGACACCTACTGTGAGTATGCAGGCGGCTGGTGGGCAACATGGAAGAGGAAAGGAGTGGATGAGAGCGGAAGAGGCTGGAATAAACTCGTTGGGGAGATGAAGCTGGGAGAGATAGCTAAGTTTTCCAATTTGAAAGGTTTCATGAAGTGGTGGGAATCGAACAAATTCTTGGAAAAAATTACATAAGTCGTGAAAGACAAAGGGGGTGGACAAGATGAAGTGATACAGGCCAGGGAAACTGACATCGAAGCACTGGCCGGAGCGGGCAGGATGAGTGGGAGCACAAGGGGATAATTAACACAAGGAGAGTTATAGCAACACAGGAAAGCTAGGAGACAAGTAGATGGAGATGGTGGTGATAGAGGATCAGGTAAGTAGGACAAGGCAAAACAGAAGATATAAGTGGCTTGGTCAGTAAGATTTCCTCACATGGGCACTGCCACCACTTCAGGAAGTCACTTGCTATCTATCACTAAGGATAAGATCTGGGCCAGTGACTATGTGGAGATCTTTACATTGTTTCATAGACGTGAAGTAAAGAATCGTTCATAGCAGAAGAGAACTGACTAAACGGGCCATGGCTAGACATGTGGACTGCAGCATTCAAGATCAACGCAAGTATATTCTGAAAAAAGCACCCAGAGAGTAGCAATGCCTTATTCAAATATATGCATATCAGTAGGACAGCACAAATCAATTTTCAAGGTTTGGATTGGCTTAGAGATGACAAGGAATTTAGTTTCAGGAGGGTTCTCGACCCCAAAAAACGTGGGGAGAGGTAACCAATGAATTGTGTCTGCAGTTTATGATGCTGACCAGGTGAATACCAGTGGCACATGCAGTAAGTGGATGGCGTTACTCCAAGCGCCATTTCAGACCCGCCTCACCCTGGGACGTTCCCAAGCAGGAATGGGCCCAGCGAGGCATGCTAGAAGTTCAATAAAGGTTCCTGTTTCAGGCCCCCTGGTAAGTTTAGACATAAATGTTCCAAATGCAATGGAAAGCAAATTCTGGTCTAATGCTTAGAAGCGCAAAACAAGGGCAGTACCTTCAGAGGAAGGGGTTTTAAAAAGGGGAACATGGGAAAAGGCCAGTGCTTAAAAATATAAGTGTCTGGGCTCTAGTCAGGAGGCCATTGCAGCTTGCACAACACATTGCCCTTGCCATGCTGTCAATGATAGTAACAATGCAACTACTAACCATCACACTCCTACAAGTGTGACAATTAGGACTATTTCAGGCCCCCAAAGCTATAAGAATGGCTTGGGCGGCAGATAATAGTCATTTTTGAAGTATATTGAATTAATAATTAACTGTTGTTGCTGTTGTCTACAAATTAGCGAGACAGCACCACCTTATGGCAGACTGTCACAAGCGTCGGTGTTGACAATTAAGTGCCAGTGTCCAGCACTGGAAACCACAGGCTCAAATTAAGCACTGCCAGTACTCCAGTTAGACTGCGGCACTTGGTGCTATGGTTGTGATCACATCTAGACTGGGCGCCTCTAAAAAAGTTGATTGTAGTCATAAAGTTGATTTTCAAATTCTACATTCAGGGCTCCATCAAAGATATTAAGCTGCCAACCTGTACAAGGACTGGAGAACTATTGTCCTGAAGTTGGATGGCTATCTGCCAAAATACAGAAGCTGTATAATCTACTTGAAACTTTGAACAGGCTCATCCCTAGCTACTTAGATGAAATCCTAGTTAGGTACTTCTCCTGCCACTTGCCAAGCATCTTCTAGCATTGCCTAGTTCTCCTAACAAGGGCTGGCTATAGGGCGATGCAACCTGTGCCACTGCTCCTGGCACTGGATTGCAGGGCGTCCGATTTGCGTGCATATATTATGGTTTTAAAAGCACCTGCGGCTGCATTCCAGCAATTTTCAGGGAACAATAAAAATGTCAAGATAACGCCAGTGATTCATGTTCTTCCTGGAGAGAGAGCTGAGTTTTATCCAGGGAAGTTTTGACTCATAATAAAGTAGCATAGAAGGTTAATATGTCTGATGCAAAGAACGTGTACCACGCAGATTACAAAGTACTATTAATTTAAATAGGTCAATGGGTTAATGCTTTTGTCAGAGAGATTCTTTTTTTACTTGCAGTTTAGAAGTTAAAATCTTAACATAGAACAGTGAATTATTAACAGTCATCAAAAAGCTGTATGCAAACTGCATGGTATAGATCAGAGTGTTATGATTTTTCCCCCAGTCTTTCATTATCCTAATTTTGTAAAAAAAGGTTAATTTGGATAGTAATCAATTGTTATTTTTAAAGAGAACCCCCCAACCATGGTGTTAGGTTTAAAGTTCTGTGTTTGTGCTTCTCCACACCAAGCACTCAAACTATACTGCCTTCTAGTATGGATGAGATGTGACTTCCACATCTTGCAGTCCTCTGTCTTGTGTAACATTTCCTATACACTGATTTACACACCTATGATTGATAGTCTCTGTGTGATGTACAATGTTGTCATGGAAACCTGTGGGTACCGTTAAAGGGTGGTGGTGAGGGCATCCGTGGCTGAGGTGGTCATTGGGGGTTTGGGGGTGGGGGGCGCTAACAAACATTGGGGCACCAGGTGCCACCAGCACTAAAGCTGGCTCTACTCCTAACTCAGCTTCAAAGTTTCTATCTTTTATCTTCCTTCAGTCTCATAACTGGAACATGCAATCCATTGACCTAGACTCCGTCTTCTCTCATTTCACATTCAGGATTGTTTTAAAAATATGTGTTCTCAAACAAGAAGAAAGAATTAACTAATCCTTCTTCCCAATTTTGTTTTTAATTCCGCCTTCCTCTCAGCCATATCTATATGTCAGCTGTATAGTCATGTAAACATAAATGTTGCAAAATATATTAATCTGCGTTATGTATTCTAAAGCAATTCACTCAGTTATGACCACCAGTAACACTATCCTGTTTATGTTGTCTAACCATATTATTTATAGCTGGAACTATACAATGCAAACTCTTTCTTCTTCAAATAAATAAAGAATCAAACAAACAAACTGATAAAAGAAGTACAAGCAGGTAGGGCTGTGGGAACTTTTGTGAAACTTCCCATTCCAACATTGATGCATCCCCATTGGGGATTGAGCTAAAAAGGCAGCAAGAGAATACAGCCTGATTGATCAATTTTCTTGGTGAGAGGTGAAGTCAGTAAAAGATTACATTGCTGAAGGAACATTTTCAGTCTTTTAGACCATAAAATAAATGAAAAAATGAAATCAAGAATGGGAAAAACACTCAAATTAAATAATGTAGTCTGTATTAGAATTATTTTGAAACTGCATTAATTTCAGACAGCAGTATTACAGTTCACTATATGCAAGTGTAATCCAAAACATAAGTGCACACAAAGTGCTTGTGGCAGTAACCGGCGCATGGTTAGACTTCCTGGCAGAGTATCCACAGGTCCAGAAGTGTACTGAAGTGGTGGTGTCTGAGGTCCTTCTTTTGTCCACAGTTGTGCCTTAGAAGAGTGGAAAAGATTCTGGGGATATGCTTTTGAAGTGCACACATGCCCTGGCTTCAGGCTACCTGCAGGGGGTATACAGACCTTTCTGTGGAGACAGGACACAGCTTATTCAGGTGTAAGTGGGGCTGTGCCCATTTCCTCCCTTCCATCCTGCCAGTGTTGGTGCGCCCAGTCACATCCAGTCCAGTCCAGTCACATCTAATCTCCCATGTTGTGTGACCGTCTAGGAGGAATACACAGAGCTCAACTGTCAGCTGCAATGAGTCATGTGACTAGAGACAGGCTTCATGATTCATCAGATCAAGCTCACTTGTAGATATGGTTTTGCATTAGTTCCCATGTATTTGTATAATCTCGTCTTGAGGTGTTTGTAAATCCAGTTGTTTTTGCCTTTGTAATAAATTCACTAACTCGGAGTTCGGAGTCTGTGATCCTTTGAGCCATAGTTATTACGGATTGTTGGATTGTCTAAATGAGTTATTTCTCCCCTTTACGCTTCTCAGCAGGTAATAAAGATACATCGACCTAGAGTTCCTCGATAAGTTTCGGTAGCGGAACCCGGCCTTATCATAAGCAAGGCCGCCCTTCTCCAAAGCATCAGTCATTGAAAAGCGGAGGTTCGTGATATGGAGTGTGCGATGTTTCATATAATTCCTCCTTGATTTGATTTGGTTTTAGATTTGTTAGGTGCACAAATCATCCCCGAGGGAATCTCTCGGCGCCGGAGCAGTCAATACAGCCTTGCACTGTTGTAACCCTAGTACCACTCTAAGAAGCTTCAATAATCATTTTTGGCTTGCACTCTATGCTCTACAAACAAAATAAAAAGAACCACTTTATCCTTTTACTTTAATAAAATAGCCTCTAATTAAGACTTGGTAATTTTATCCCACATAAAGGTAAACTTTAATGTAGAATTCAGACATATGGGTGCACCATTAAACGTTGAAGTTAATAAGTGTGGTTTTAGATAATGTATGGCAAATATTATTTAGACTGAAACACGTGTGAGGCTGTGAACACATCTATATGTCAACAGGTTACATATACGATGACACGTCAGAGAAAAGTGCTACGTCATATAAAAAAAGAAACCATGTCTATACAACATGAGCCCTAAGTAAACCCTGTAAGTCCACAGGTTGGGTGCTTGATGTAGAAAAAAAGTGAAGCATGCAACATATTAACAAAAGCTGTTCTTTACTATTTGAGCAAGGTTCAATTTATCCTTGGATGTGGCCTGATTGTGAACAAAAGTCTATTTTTACCATTTTGCTTAGGAAAGTGATAGAAACTCGCTTGAAAGTTATTCTTACTAATCTATCAATATCTGGCTCTGTGTTGAAATTTGATTATTGATATCTGTAGTGGATAAATAGCTTTTGAAAATTAAACTCTGTGCTGCCTGAAAGCCAAGCAGACGTAAACCATTTCTGCAGGCCTGCCTTCTCACAGTTGCTGTAATGAGCATTCCAATAACCCATGAAGTGTTGTGCTGCAAGGACACAATACACCCTTATGGATGGCATAATTGGCTGTTGTGGGGCAAACACTGATCACTTAACCTGGTTGGGTCATTTACTAGGGGACAGGAAGGTGGCAGGATCACAAAAGGCCACTGCAACAGCCTTCTTTTTCACTTAAGGATAGTACTACAGGACCCAAGTAGTAGAAGCGGGAGAGGATGTGGCCTAATGGCTAGAGTGGTTGACCTCAAAGCTGGAGAACCGGGTTCGAGTCTCGGTAGGAATGTGCAACATCCTGTGATTCCGGGCAAATGTATTAAGAAACCGTTTTGCAAATCCTTGCGATATGCAATTAGGAAATCACAAAACGGCACGCATGAAAGTGTGTTGAACACTTTCTGCGAATCCCAGTGGGTTGCAAATGACCTACCTCATGAATATTAATTAGGTAGGTCGCAATATGCCTGCTGAGGTCAGCAGACCACCATGTCTGTGATTGCTTTTTAATAAAGCAATCTGTTTTTTTTGTAAAGCAGCCTGTTTTCCTCAAAGGAAAACGGGCTGCTTTACAAAAAGAGAAATGAAATGTTTTCCTTTCATTTTTTAAGAGCAGGCAGTGGTCCGTGGTACCATTGTCTGCTCTTACAAAAATGTTCCCTTGGTGACCCTTCCTCTTTGCGAATGGGTTACCACCAACTTGAAGGTGGGGGAAACTGCAAATGTTTTGAGACTGCATTCACGGTCACAAAACATTCATACATAGCGCTACAATTTGGTATTTGGAAGGGATGCCCTAAACACCCCTCTTCCAAATACCGAATCGCAAACCCATTTTGCGAATTGGTAACAAGTTACCGAATTGCAAAGTAGAGTTTGATACATGGGAAAAGCGTTTTTTGCATTCACAAACGGGCCGATTCTCCGAATCCGACTGTTTGCGTACTCAAAATTGCATGATACATGTGGCCCTAAATCTCTCTGTGCCTAACAAAATGAATGTGTCCATCTGTAACGCAACTGGTGCTCATGTAAAGCTCTCTGATACCTTCGAGTCGAGTTTGCTCTATATCAAACTCCACAAAATCGAAAAAGAAGCTTTTCACCTAGAGGGGTGTTTCAAATATTTCTCTTTGTCCACATTAGGAGAAACACCTTTTTCAGGAAGAGTTGCTAGTTCCCCATTTCCATACGGAGGGATCTAAGAAGGGATACAGGGCTCCTGAGATGAAAGCCTGACTACAGGCCTCTGTAAGGAAGGTTGAGTTTTGGGATAATTCCACCAAGAGGGGACCGCGCAAGTCTCCAGTCACTGGCTACTGTTTGGAGAAAAATAACAACTCACCTCCAACTTCTCAGAACATTCCTGGAACTGAAAGCAACATGTGAATAAGGAAGAATTATGACTGACCTATTGGGGGAAGAAGCTAAAAAGAGTCCTGCGGCCGTATTACAGATGGTGCCCCGGGGGCGCAATGGGCATTTGCACCCGCTTTGCATGCCCCCGGGTCACTTTTGTTTTATAGAAGGGGGCGCAGACACTTGTGTGTCCCCTTCCATAGTACCGATAGCACTAGCTCACTTAAGGTGCCAGCGCTATCAACAGTGGGTGTTCCATCATTTGCATAGGGGCGTGCCCTATGCAAATGAGGAAGTTCCTTTGACTCTGTGTCCGCGCCATATTACAGACGAGGGCGCAGAGTCAAAGAAGCCCTCAGGAGGCACACTGACAGTGAGCCATTTAAAAGGTGGCGCACTGTGAGTGCGCCTCCTTTTATTATGCTAGCCCTCTGCAGGGTTTAAAGTGGGTCCCATGGTCCCCCCAGACATCATATTCACAAAAAATACTCTAGATAACCACTTGATGGTAGGTGGTGCTATTGAACTGTGGTAAATAAAATTCATTACCGGGACTTAATTTGATACGGAAACATAATAAAATAGCTCAGTAAAATGAGAGGCAGAATCCGTGGTATTAGAGGTTCGGAATGGGCTTTATTCCAATGAACGATTATAATCGGTTGCTCCAAGTTCCATCACCACGGAGGTTCAGGAAGTGAAGTACATACTTTATTGACAAGAAATGACTTTTATAGTACATACATTACAATGAAGCGAATGCAGTAGGCGTAACAATTGATAAGGAAAATGACGATTCATATGCGTAACCGAAAATGGGTGTAATAAGGAGTAAAAAGGAACATAATTGGTTATGATGTCATATATAGGTGGATCTATAAGATAATACTTGGCATAGATGCGCGCGCAGCAGCATGACGTGTGATTGACGTGCAACTAGGGGGTGAAGGGGACTTGACATTTAGCTCTACATGTGGAGACGAAAAGTCTGGGGGGTCAAGTCAACCTAATCCCAAATCATATCTAATATCCTATGTTTAAAGAACTATGTTATCCACAAAAGAAGGACTCTCGGACAGAATCTATTCTATACTGACTGTGCGTGCGTATACAAGCGTCTAAGTGTCTACACTAAATGCGAGGGGGTAGGAATATTCCATGGTAACAGGACTATGAATTACTTGCATAAAGACAGAGAAGCCGAGCCATTGCTCGGTAGCTGGAAGAATGTTTATTTAAACTACTAGACAGGAATGCATTGGGCAGGGAGCGGAGCAGATAATTTCCGAAGGTGAAATACAGTTCTTGGCAGGCAGCAAGCTGATGTCAGGCATCGTGAGCCGCGCAGAGGATGAGACAAAGTTCATGGTCACAGATGCAGGCTCGGACTGGAGCTTCAGAGACAGAAAGCAAGAAAATCTTGATGACAGAATCAGGGCCTACTTGCCTGGACTGTAAAATGGCATAAGTGAACCATATAAAGGCGGTGGCCTTTCGTACTTAGGAATGGAATATCCGGCCCATTCATGGCGGATCAACAGAGGACATGTTAACGGTGGACGCACATGTATTTGCGTCTTCATAACTGGAACTGGAGGGAACATACATGTACTTGTAACATGCACATAGAACCGTTGGGGTCCAAGATAGGGGACATAACTGACCAGAAAAATCCATATTTCCACAGAACCCAAGAGAGGGGTCAGAAAGACTGAGGGGAAAAAGGAAATATTAAACACTCTCTAACAGAAGGTTGTGCCTAACCCAACCATGATTGTGGGGAAAAAATGTTTTTTCTTTTAGTTACCCTCACACACCCTAGTGGTGTCATGCTTCATCATTGGGTCACCCCGACCCCTAAAAGTCAGGGTGGGCTCCACCACAGTGTTGGGAGCTCTTATAATATGTAAATGACAGAGGGGGTTTAAATAAAATACCTCAGGCAGATCCCCAGTTTCCCTTTATTATTGGTTCTGTCTGGGTAATTAAGATAATTTAAAAATGGGTCTTTACTGGAGTTTCATGGTCCTAAGACCCTAGTGCCGACATGTTTCAGTCCAAAGTGGCCGTAAAGTTCCAGGACTTTCTTCAGGGCTAACCAAAGACCCCTCTATGTGAGTGTGAGAAATAGGGAAGTCCCTATCCTGTCAGTAAGAAGGGGCAGAGTAGCTGTTCCGCATGAGATGTTTTTTAGAAAAAAGTGTGTGTCAACTGCCAGTCTCCATCTGAAAAGAGAAATGCAGACAAACACCTAATAAAACATCACAGGCAGATTTGCTGCCGTGCTCACAATCCCAATAGGTGTGGTGAATTCTGCATGGTGAAAATGTCTGAATTCATATGCATGCTTCTAGTTAGAGGTAGATCCCCTCAATGTGCCACTCAGATCCAACTCACTGTAACATATTATTTATATGTGACAGGTCTACTGTGGTAGTGGCGAGTTTAATCGCATCCTAGCGTTATCAGCGTGAAGTCTGATTTTTAAAACAGCGTGCACCATGTGTGTTCAATCTCGATTGCACCAAATAAAGTCTATATTCAATTGGGGATCGAGTAATACCCGTGAGAAACAATGAAAACGAAAATAAATATAAGGGCAGACATATATGACAAACTCGCACACAAAATCTGTAATCATACTTTACCCAATTTGGGGAGGTTGACCGTATCACACAGGACCAGGAAGGCAATGAGGGTGGTCCTAGGGATCATTGTGAAAAGAGATAGTGTATGTGTCTAAAAAAGATATTAAAATGTTATGTATAGGAAAGATCCGGAGTCGAGGGTTCTCAGGAGGAAATGGGGGGCATACTGCCGTGCCCTTGATTCATTTGATGAATCGAAAAAACCATATCAATGCGTTTGAGCGTAATATGGTAATGCCAGCATAAAGTACTTACTACGAAGAGATCAATCACCCGGCACGCTACCTATTCCGGTTCTGGTCCTCGGCTTTTTGCAAGTAGAAGGTGCTGGTGTAGCGTTTAAATGTAAAAAAGCCATTAGAATTAATGGGGTAACCCAGTAACCCTCAGAACCTGGGTAAGTATATGAAAAAGAAAAGTTGGTTCTGTTGGGAGTGAACTTGATTTAAAGGACACTGAATGTATTCAAAAGATTATTACAAAAAGGTGTACCTAATCACAAGAAAACACACACATAACAAACATTACTCTAACCAATGCAAAGTGATTTTCATTCTCAATATATTTAAATCTGCATGATTGTTATTGCAATATAGAACTGACCAAAAGACAATACATAAAATCACAACACATTTAGTGATCAATAGTGCACAATAACATAAGCAATCAACACAAAATTGACATCATGAACATATACTTGGACAAAAATACTTTAAAAGAATGATGATCCGAGATTAGTAGCATATAGCACCACAATATGTATTAATCAATATTTAAACGGTGGAATTGCATGGATCAATCAGATAGATAACGTCGACGTTTCGACCCTGAGATTACGTGTAGATTTATACGCATCAATGACGGGTCTTCATCAGGACAACAACAACCGGTCAGTCTGAGGACTATTGATCACTAAATGTGTTGTGATTTTATGTATTGTCTTTTGGTCAGTTCTATATTGCAATAACAATCATGCAGATTTAAATATATTGAGAATGAAAATCACTTTGCGTTGGTTAGAGTAATGTTTGTTATGTGTGTGTTTTCTTGTGATTAGGTACACCTTTTTGTAATAATCTTTTGAATACATTCAGTGTCCTTTAAATCAAGTTCACTCCCAACAGAACCAACTTTTCTTTTTCATAAATGTAAAAAAGGGCGCGGAGTTTAGCAAGTAATTGAGACGCTCTCCCCGTGACTGAGGGAGGATGACGTGGAGCGTCTTGACGTTAGCGGCGTGAGCCGTAGATGGGAATTGTAGTTCCAAAGAGAATTCTAGTCGAAGTTCGTTGTTTGGGGAGTATTCAAATTTCTGTATTAACTTCCTCGAGTATTGGAAAAAATGCAAAGTTCATGCCGGTGATATGCCGGTGATATTGTTGACCAAAAAAATTCATACATTAGATTTTTAGTCGGAAATTAGAGAAAAGACGAAGGAGCTGATCATTGGTATGCTCAGGGGCATCTGATGCTAAACGTATTCAACGTTATGAGGGATGGAAATGGCCGATGTTAAAATAACATAAGGTGTTGATTCACAGGAAATTTTTATGCGTGCAGTGATGTTCAATAGAAGGGTGGTCAGAGGGCAGATAAAAGATTGTTCACATGCACTTGTAAACTAAAATATGACTAAAACAGGTTGGAATATGGATGCCAAAAAATGGGAATAGTAGGAACTGATGAAATAATATTCATCCTGTGATTGTTTTAGCAAAATTATAAAATGTATATATTTATTTTATATTAGATATTTTCTAATATTAGAACATCGTTGGACAAAATAACTCTTAGGGATATAAGGGTTAGGTGTACTACAACTGGGCTTGTGATAAGTGCAAAAAGACGGGAGCACACGTCCGTATGGCCAAAGGATGAAAGATGGCCATTATGTAGTTGAAAACAACATGGCCCATATCATACGGATTCGGTTATTCCTTAGTGTGTGTATTAGAAGTGGCGTTATTGTACGTCTTGAAACTAGATGTAGTTGGCAAAGTGTGTTGTACTATTCAAAATTAATTATAAAAATAAATATAAAAAGACTGGAACAGCCATACTGACTGAGCAGGGGGATGTTTGTAATGTTCATCCATTTTCATCTATTCAGCTGGCTCCATGGTATGCCGTCATTGAGTCCCTTCTCGTGGGTTTTTAAATGATATACCCTTCGCTGTTCTCTGTCAAGGAGTCTCTTCTGCAAGTTCCCGCTGCTATTGAGTTTCTCAATGATTGTCCATCGTAGGTCAGTGTCTTTATGCTGTTTCTCCAGGTAATGTGATGTTAATCTGGTAGACGTGACCATACGTCTGATCGTGCTTCTATGTTCACTTATCCGTGTTTTGATTTTGCGGCTAGTCATGCCCACATAAGACAGCTCGCAGGGGCACTTAATGAGATAAATCACTGCTTCTGAGTTACAGTTTGTATGTGACCTTTGTTCCCACGGGGTGCGCAAACCTAATTCGAGAGTCTTAGTGTGTCTAGTAAATTCACAGGCTACACATGATCCACATGGGTGTGGTGAATTCTGCATGGTGAATATGTCTGGATTCATATGCATGCTTCTAGTTAGAGGTAGATCCCCTCAATGTGCCACTCAGATCCAACTCACTGTAACATATTATTTATATGTGACAGGTCTACTGTGGTAGTGGCGAGTTTAATCGCATCCTAGCGTTATCAGCGTGAAGTCTGATTTTTAAAACAGCGTGCACCATGTGTGTTCAATCTCGATTGCACCAAATAAAGTCTATATTCAATTGGGGATCGAGTAATACCCGTGAGAAACAATGAAAACGAAAATAAATATAAGGGCAGACATATATGACAAACTCGCACACAAAATCTGTAATCATACTTTACCCAATTTGGGGAGGTTGACCGTATCACACAGGACCAGGAAGGCAATGAGGGTGGTCCTAGGGATCATTGTGAAAAGAGATAGTGTATGTGTCTAAAAAAGATATTAAAATGTTATGTATAGGAAAGATCCGGAGTCAAGGGTTCTCAGGAGGAAATGGGGGGCATACTGCCGTGCCCTTGATTCATTTGATGAATCGAAAAAACCATATCAATGCGTTTGAGCGTAATGTGGTAATGCCAGCATAAAGTACTTACTACGAAGAGATCAATCACCCGGCACGCTACCTATTCCGGTTCTGGTCCTCGGCTTTTTGCAAGTAGAAGGTGCTGGTGTAGCGTTTAAATGTAAAAAAGGGCGCGGAGTTTAGCAAGTAATTGAGACGCTCTCCCCGTGACTGAGGGAGGATGACGTGGAGCGTCTTGACGTTAGCGGCTTGAGCCGTAGATGGGAATTGTAGTTCCAAAGAGAATTCTAGTCGAAGTTCGTTGTTTGGGGAGTATTCAAAGTTCTGTATTAACTTCCTCGAGTATTGGAAAAAATGCAAAGTTCATGCCGGTGATATGCCGGTGATATTGTTGACCAAAAAAATTCATACATTAGATTTTTAGTTGGAAATTAGAGGAAAGACGAAGGGGCTGATCATTGGTACGCTCAGGGGCATATGATGCTAAACGTATTCAACGTTAGGAGGGATGGAAATGGCCGATGTTAAAATAACATAAGGTGTTGATTCACGGGAAATTTTTATGCGTGCAGTGATGTTCAATAGAAGGGTGGTCAGAGGGCAGATGAAAGATTGTTCACATGCACTTGTAAACTAAAATATGACTAAAACAGGTTGGAATATGGATGCCGAAAAATGGGAATAGTAGGAACTGATGAAATAATATTCATCCTGTGATTGTTTTAGCAAAATTATAAAATGTATATATTTATTTTATATTAGATATTTTCTAATATTAGAACATCGTTGGACAAAATAACTCTTAGGGATATAAGGGTTAGGTGTACTACAACTGTGCTTGTGATAAGTGCAAAAAGACGGGAGCACACGTCCGTATGGCCAAAGGATGAAAGATGGCCATTATGTAGTTGAAAACAACATGGCCCAAGTCATACGGATTCGATTATTCCTTAGTGTGTGTATTAGAAGTGGCGTTATTGTACGTCTTGAAACTAGATGTAGTTGGCAAAGTGTGTTGTACTATTCAAAATTAATTATAAAAATAAAAATAAAAAGACGGGAACAGCCATACTGACTGAGCAGGGGGATGTTTGTAATGTTCATCCATTTTCATCTATTCAGCTGGCTCCATGGTATGCCGTCATTGAGTCCCTTCTCGTGGGTTTTCAAATGATATACCCAACGCTGTTCTCTGTCAAGGAGTCTCTTCTGCAAGTTCCCGCTGCCATTGAGTTTCTCAATGATTGTCCATCGTAGGTCAGTGTCTTTATGCTGTTTCTCCAGGTAATGTGATGTTAATCTGGTAGACGTGACCATACGTCTGATCGTGCTTCTATGTTCACTTATCCGTGTTTTGATTTTGCGGCTAGTCATGCCCACATAAGACAGCTCGCAGGGGCACTTTATGAGATAAATCACTGCTTCTGAGTTACAGTTTGTATGTGACCTTTGTTCCCACGGGGTGCACAAACCTAATTCGAGAGTCTTAGTGTGTCTAGTAAATTCCCAGGCTACACATGATCCACATGGGTAGTGTCCAATTACTGGCGGTGTATTCCAAAGTGTCTTCTGAATTTCAACCTTAGTTCTATATGTGTCTGTGTGGACTAGGATGTTTCTTAAACTTTGATTTCTTCTGAAAGAGAACATAGGTTTTTCATATGTTAGTTTATTTGAGGTAAGTATGGACCATTTTTTGTTTATTATTTTCTTCACATCATTTGAAGATGAATTAAATGTAGTGACACAGATCATTTGTTGTGGCTGTTGTCTTTCCTGGGTTTCGAGAAGTGCTTCTCTGGGAGTATTTCGTGCTCTTTTCTTAGCTTGTTCAATGATTTTCATAGGGTAGTTTTTTTCTTTGAGTTTCTCTGTTAGTATTTTTGCCTCTTTCTTGTAGTCTTGAAGTTCGGAGCAGTTCCTACGAATCCGTAGGAATTGTCCCACAGGAAGGTTCTCCCTAAGGGACGAGGATGCGCACTGTCAAATCTCAACAAACTATTTCTGTCAGTAGGTTTTGTGTAGAGAGAACTACTCAGTGTACCATCCCTTGCAGTGATGTTAATATCTAGAAATGGGATCGTTTCTCTATCTTTGTTGA
Organism: Triturus cristatus; assembly: GCF_964204655.1. Taxonomy (NCBI): domain Eukaryota; kingdom Metazoa; phylum Chordata; class Amphibia; order Caudata; family Salamandridae; genus Triturus; species Triturus cristatus. The sequence goes on from NC_140588.1 coordinate 1,045,676,385, forward strand.
TAGTGAACCGTAGGTGTGGATTTAATCCATTGATCCAGGTAGTGAAATTTACAAGGCTCTGATCATCACCTTTCCATACCATAAGGATGTCATCAATGTATCGGTACCATTTGCAGATGTTGTTGCTATATGGGTTTGCATTCCATATGTGTAGGTTCTCAAAATGGCTCATGTATAGACATGCTATACTAGGAGCAAAGGTACTACCCATAGAAGTTCCATGGATTTGCCAATACAGTAGTGTCTCGAATTTGAAGAAATTTTCAGTTAGTGCTAGTCGCATCAGAGTGATGATCCAATGGCTGGGAACAGTCCATTGCCAATCTTCATTTTTAAGTAGTTCATCAATGACTTCAATGCTTTCCGTCTGAGGTATACTGGTGTATAACGCCTCTACATCTAAGCACACCAGGAAGTATTCATTCGGGTTGTACTCAATGTTGGTAAGGAGGTTAAGGAGATGTTTAGTATCCTGTACATATGACGTTATACGTCTAACCAGAGGACGCAGGAACCAGTCAGTATATTGGGATAGAGGTTCCAAGATTGACCCAATCCCAGAGACAATCGGTCTACCTGGAGGGGGAGATTTACCTTTGTGGATTTTCGGGATCGTGTAGAACAATGGGATTCTTGGTTCATCTTGATTCAGAAATATGTGTTCTTTCTTGGTAATCCAATCCCTACCAAGGGCATCTGATGTTAGTGTGGATATAATAGCCCTGAGTCTTTGTGTAGGGTCTCGATTGATTTTCTTGTAAAATTTATTGTCAGCCAAAAGAGTGAGGCAAGCTGTTTTATAGGCAGTCATACTTTGGATCACTATCGCACCCCCTTTATCGGCGGGTTTGATTATCAATTCAGTTCTGTTTTTCAATTTGGTCAGGACTGTTCGTTCTTTATTGCTCAAGTTGTTATATGTGTTTAGTTTAGGTTGGAGTTCTTCTATCTCTTTGGATACTGCTTCCTCAAAGGTGAGTACTTCTGGGGGCATCATGCTTGAGGATGGATAGACTGTAGATTTCAGTCGTGAATCAGTGTATTCACCATCTTCAACAACATCTTCTTTTTCATGGAAGAATGTCTTAAGTCTGATTTTTCTGAAGAATTCTCCCAGTTCGCATCGCAATTGGAATTTATCCAAATGGGTAGTTGGAACGAATCCGAGACCCTTTCCCAAAACTGCCATTTCATCTGTAGTGAGGGTTGTATCTGTTAGATTTACTACTAGTCCCTCATCATGCTTGTCCCCGGTTGTGGTTGATCCCTGGAATTGCTCCTCGTATTCGGTCCCGGCCTGTCCTCCCATTGTAATCTTCTGTTGCCACGTCTTCCTCGTTTCCCCTTGCAGGTGGGTGCAGTCACTGAATGCACCCGACTGCAAGGGGATCTCTAAACCCCTTTGAAAGTGGAGGCGGGTGGCCTGCACTGTGAAAACAAGGAGCGGCTGCTCAGTGTTTTCACATGAATGCTCTTCCCCCAGGGCAGTGCGAGTTTGCGGCTGCTCTGGGGGCAGCGCATACACCATAATGGCGCGCATTATCACTATTTGCGCCAGGCGCACCTTTTGATAGGTGCGTTGGGCGCAAACAGCGATAATGTGTAATACGGCCCCTGATATCAAATTGCACCCAGGAAATGGAAATGCTCTCCAAGAATGAGCTAGAAGGCGTCCAGGTGTCTATCTTAAGGGTTCAAACCTTGACTAGATCCTAGACTTCTGGCCTGAGCTCCTGATATCTCTGGGAGACACATGAGTGATTTTCAGAGCATCAGAAAATATGGGACTTATACAAGTTTCTGACTTTTGGGAAATTGAATCAAGCAAATAAAGCTCCATAGTAAAGATTCAAACTAAGTGGCCTGATAGTGCCCGTTTGCCAACTTGGAGCTTTTTCTCTAGCATTCAAGGCTACCACAGGGCTCTCAAAAAGAAGTATACATCCCTGTAGAGCCTTTGTCTGCTGGCCACCTGCCATGCCCATCCGAACAAATCTGAGGACCTGAAAAAAGTGACTAAGTGGGACCATAAGATTTGGGATCGTCTGAGGCGCCCGGCACATCACAGTGGTGAAGCGAACTCTGTGGCTTCACAATCCAACTTTGTACCATCTGGAGCCTTTGGTGCTGGAACTAAACCATTAGCGGAGATGGAACACCGCATATTCAACTTCAAGTACCCTCGCGGGCTTCTGCGTCCCTCCTTGCTCCTCTGGGAGACATTCAGAGTAAGAAGTCCCAAGGTAAAACTTTTTTACTGTTGTGATGTGACCCGCAAGGCTTACCCAGCCCCCCGCTCCACTGCAGCTGTCATTGATGTGCTTCCAGGTCCAGGTTTACCATGAACATTGACTTCAATTGGTGCTTTGATATCTCTTAGTAGTTTTCGCCTTAATGTTAAGATGTTAAAATAATATATGTGTGGTCCCTTGATCTACCTCTAACAATTTTATGTAATTCTTTGTATTACATGTTACTTGATATTTTTTAATTGATTTGGTTACTTTCTTTAGTTGTTTTCTCAACTTTATGGTTGTTTGGTTCTGCTTGAATCCATTGCATTTCTCTGGGAAATTGCCTTTCACTTGCACCATAGCTACCACGGTTGAGCAGTGAACTGTGTTGTGATCTAACAAGACTGCGTTTCATTACATTGGTAGGGCTATCATCTCTCAGATTGATAATCAACATTCTGACAATCTTTTATTTGCATTCAATTATGTTGTTAGTGTTGTGATGCAATCAACTTAGGTACACTGGGCATGATAAAAGGTAAAAATGTGAAATTGTGCCCTGCTTACAATGGAAAAGTGAACTTTTATAACTGCACAGCCATAAAAAAAAAATTAAAAACTTAGCATTTAAGACAAGCCAAGAGGAAGGAATTAGTCTTCATCTCGCATGGTAGAGCAATGCATGCGTGGAATTAAAATGTACCCATTGAACTTGTAAGAATTAGAAAACCAAGCAGACTCATGAAGTTGTCACATTTGTCACCATGGTGGAACTACTCCTCCAGGTGACATTTTTTAATAACAAAGAGCTTTTATCAGACGCGTTTTTCTGCTGCAGAAACATGTTTTTCCTAAGGAACCTCTGCACAGGTTTTCCCGTGTCTTTTTTAAAGCCTACTTTATGTTGTATTATTACTTTGCTTTTTTTGAAGTTTTTGAAGTCCTCAGAGATAGTGAACTTCCCGAAGTTGGCAAAGGATGAGGTTTAAAGCCACCAGGATAAAAGCTATTAAGTACCAGCCATCCACCAAGTTAAGACACCGATCCTGAGTATTCAGGGGCATATTTGGGAGAGGCTTGCGTCACATTTGCACCATGCAAAATGGTACATGCGTAACGCAAGCATCTAAGATTTATGAAGGCACGCAATGCCACTTTGCGTGGCTTTGAATGGCTTAAAAAATCTGGAGTAAGGCAACGCAGCGCAAATCGCTGCGTTGCCTTACTCTGCACAAGGGAGGTGTTCCATGGGCGTTGCCGTGGGTGTTCCCACGCAGCTCCCATTGTTTTTGACACAGTCCCTGATTTACAAAAACTTGGAAACCTGGGAATGCGCCCAAATCTTACTCATCCTAGATGAGGCATAATGAGGAGAAATGTCTTCATTTCGCCACGTTTTTTCCCTCTTTCTATGTGTGCTGCGTGCTTCAAGGAAAAAGCCTCTCAGAATTGTTTCTATTTAGGAAGGTGGCACTTCCTGCAAAAAAACAATCCTGCATGCCATAGAGGCATCCTGGCACCGTGGTGCAAGAGTGCCTGCATTGGTGCGAGCCTGCCAAACTGTGGTCAGCGCAAGGGAAGAGGACAGGAATGCGCCGCATTGGATACATACAGCAGACTCCTGTCCTTTCCCGGAGGGCAGCCCAGCAAGGTGACCCTTTGCCCCTCATAAATATGCCCCTCAGGGTCTTTGGGACTCAATCAACAAGGCCCAGAAGAAACTTGGAAGTCAGCCTTCACTTTGAGTCAGTGCAGCTCCTGAGGAGCACACAGCATAGGCTGCAAGGTGAGCCTGGGCCAAGCAGTGACTGCTAGACACTGGTGAATAATTCAACTGTGCCATCTGACGCTCACCTGTGACAGCTGTGTCTGACTCAGCGGGCTTGTAAATCAGCTTACCATTGTCAGCACAGCGGGGGAACTTTACACCGAGCTGATAAAACATCTCATGCAGAGTGACTGAAAAGGGCCATTCATTCATTTTGCTCCTTTAGTGACACTCACTCGTGACTCTTTACTCCTATGGACTAGTTTAAAAAAAAAATGCAAAGCCTTGATTGATCTCCTCTTAAACCCCCACCCTCTGAATGGCCTAGATATCAGCAGTGCAGCAGGTGTAGTTGCACCAGGGCTCAGAGACCGGAGGGGTCCTCGGTACCCCAATGATGCCTGTTTTTCAGTAGTTAACCAAGTCTACATTAAGGCCCCCAGCATCCTTTCTTCACCACTGCACCTTGCTCTACATGATGGTTTAGAAGCAACTTGGATTTCGGTGAATAAAAGTTGTGAACAAGGGAAGAATCTACAGTTAGACTTCCTCTTCTGGTCAAAGACTAGAACTAAACTGGTCTTTTTACTTCTAGGAGTGGACGCCAACTACGGCAGCACGTCGCAGGTCCAGAGGTACTTAGCTGTTGTTGTGGACCACTTGGACCCTTTCTACTTTGGTTGTGTTCTCCTTTACTATTGTGGGACAGATCCTTGGGATAATTTGATTTCAGGAAAGATACCCTAGTTTGGAAATGAATCCCATTCGGACCACATAATGAGGATTCTTATGATGCTTAGCGGTTTTACCTCTCTCAGTTCTGGAGGATCAGCTTGATAAAAGGTTTGTCTGTCCCAATTGCAATTTGGCCTACTGTCTGGAAGAACCTTGACAGATCACTTCTTACTATTATACTTCTGGGACATCATTACCCTCTCAGGGATAGAAAAATTCCAAGAGTTGGACAAAACAAATGTCAGCTGAATCATCTTTTATTTGTCATTACTGGAACAACTGTATTGACTGTGTGACTGTATAAGGAAGAAGTAAAAAAACACCTACCACTGTACATGAAGTCTGGACTTTTTGTTAAAGGATTGACAATTGTTTTGTAAATTTGCTACACTCACATCCAATAGGCTGTTGGTTTGATGAACTGATTTGCTCATCTGTACACAAAGTGCTCCTCTATCAATTTCTATACCAGAACCAAACTACTCTGAACGTCAAGGACCGGGCATTCGCAGTCTGATAGACGTTGTGTAGTGGGAAGTAGTAAACCCAGAACAGGCCCCAGATCAGGCTCCACAATAGGCCCCACCAGGAGCAGCCTCCTAGCTGCTCAGCCCATCTTCCCAACTGTCTCAGACCCACACAGGCATCCAAGCATTCCACCCACACTAACATTCTATGCGGAACACTGACACTGGCTGAGCAGCTAGGTACAGAATGAAAGAGAACATATTAACATGACCTGAGGATACTACACGTTGCCCAACCTTCTTCTTCTCCTCTATGTAAATTTGTAATTGATCAGTGGCCAGGCCCAGGAGAAATTGGACTACTGCCTTCTATAACTTCAGCAACGGCACAAGGAGAGATCAGTCGGGCTCACGAAGCACAGGGCCACACTCCTCGGGAACACTTGTGGAGAAAGACAGCACCATCTCAGGTGGAACTGGGAAGACCATAGGAGCGAGGTCCAGCAACAAGGAGGCAGGAATGGGACTGAAGAGACTGCAGAGAGTCCATGGACTAGTAGAAGTGCGAGCAGCGTTGGTAGAGGGACAGGTTGTGCATGCACCAAGACTAAGTGGGCACCACTAGAGGTGAGAGCCTCAGGGCATGGGAGGCACCAAGCCCATCGAAGCAGTATATAGCAGTATATAGAGGGGCAGCAGAGTGTGACGGCCAATGCAGACCGAGAGGCAGTGGAAGAAAATGGGCCCTTCCAAGCCTCATTAAAGGGTGACATAGAGGAAACAATCGATGGCAGTTGTGAGGAGACTGGATGCAGGGGTGAGTTGAGGAATAAGTGGGAGAGAACCGTTGCCATAGGAAGGTTTTTGGCAGAGGTCCAAAAAGCAGGGTAAGTTCCTGGGGTCAAGAGCCTCGTATTGCTGTGAGGGTTACAGGACAGCTTAGGGGCTGTGTAACAAGGGGGGTGGAAGACATAGAAGTGTTTCAAGGCTCATCATTGTAGGACATGAGCAGATGGGAGGTAAGAGGAAAGATGCCAGTTGCAAGAGTGACTGGGGAGAAGAAACAAATGAGGATGGCATTTGTGGTTTGCTAAGGAGCGGCGAGAGGTCGAGAGACATGATGAACTGATGGAGACCAAGAGAGGCAGTGAAAGAAGAAAGACGCTGTGGAACAGCCCATGCCAGGTGGAGGACGCACATGGGAAAAGTGGCAGATTTTGCATGGGGGAGGACCTGAGAGAAGGGAAATAAGTGACAAAAGGCTGGGCTTGACAGAGATGACATGATCCTTAGGTAGAGGCACGTACTGTGAGTATGCAGGCGGCTGGTGGGCAACATGGAAGAGGAAAGGAGTGGATGAGAGCGGAAGGGGCTGGAATAGACTAGTTGGGGAGATGAAGCTGGGAGGGATAGCTAAGTTTTCCAATTTGAAAGGTTTCATGAAGTGGTGGGAATCAAACAAATTCTTGGAACAAATTACATAAGTCGTGAAAGACAAAGGGGTGGACAAGATGAAGTGATGCAGGCCAGGGAAACTGACATCGAAGCACTGGCCGGAGCGGGCAGGATGAGTGGGAGCACAAGGGGATAATTAACACAAGGAGATGTACAGCAACACAGGAAAGCTAGGAGACAAATAGATGGAGATGGTGGTGATCGAGGATCCGGTAAGTAGGACAAGGCAAAACAGAAGATATAATTGGCTTGGTCAGTATGATTTCCTCACATGGGCACTGCCACCACTTCAGGAAGTCACTTGCTATCCATCACTAAGGAGAAGATCTGGGCCAGTGACTATGTGGAGATCTTTACATTTTTTCATAGACGTGAAGTAAAGAATCGTTCATAGCAGAAGAGAACTGACTAAACGGGCTAGGGCTAGACATGTGGACTGCAGCATTCAAGGTAAACGCAAGTATATTCTGAAAAAAGCACTCAGAGAGTAGAAATGCCTTTTTAAAAAATATGCATATCAGTAGGACAGCACAAATCAATTTTCAAGGTTTGGATTGGCTTAGATATGACAAGGAATTTAGTATGAGGAGGGTTCTCGACCCCAAAAAACGTGGGGAGAGGTAACCAATGAATTGTGTCTGCAGTTTATGATGCTGACCAGGTGAATACCAGTGGCACATGCAGTAAGTGGATGGCGTTACTCCAAACGCCATTTCAGACCCGCCTCACCCTGGGATGTTCCCAAGCAGGAATGGGCCCAGCGAGGCATGCTAGAAGTTCAATAAAGGTTCCTGTTTCAGGCCCCCTGGTAAGTTTAGACATAAATGTTCCAAATGCAATGGAAAGCAAATTCTGGTCCAATGCTTAGAAGGGCAAAACAAGGGCAGTACCTTCAGAGGAAGGGGCTTTAAAAAGGGGAACATGGGAAAAGGCCAGTGCTTAAAAATATAAGTGTCTGGGCTCTAGTCAGGAGGCCATTGCAGCTTGCACAACACATTGCCCTTGCCATGCTGTCAATGATAGTAACAATGCAACTACTAACCATCACACTCCTACAAGTGTGACAATTAGGACTATTTCAGGCCCCCAAAGCTATAAGAATGGCTTGGGCGGCAGATAATAGTCATTTTTGAAGTATATTTAATTAATAATTAACTGTTGTTGCTGTGGTCTCCAAATTAGCGAGACAGCACCACCTTATGGCAGACTGTTACAAGCGTCGGTGTTGACAATTAAGTGCCAGTGTCCAGCACTGGAAACCACCGGCTCAAATTAAGCACTGCCAGTTCTCCAGTTAGACTGCGGCGCTTGGTGCTATGGTTGAGATCACATCTAGACTGGGCGCCTTTAAAAAAGTTGATTTTCAAATTCTACATTCAGGGCTCCATCAAAGACATTAAGCTGCCAACCTGTACAAGGACTGGAGAACTATTGTCCTGAAGTTGGATGGCTATCTGCCAAAATACAGAAGCTGTATAATATACTTGCCCTAGTCTTCCAAACTTTGAACAGGCTCATCCCTAGCTACTTAGATGAAATCCTAGTTAGGTACTTCTCCTGCCACTTGCCAAGCATCTTCTAGCATTGCCTAGTTCTCCTAACAAGGGCTGGCTATAGGGCGATGCAACCTGTGCCACTGCTCCTGGCACTGAATTGCAGGGCGTCCGATTTGCGTGCATATATTATGGTTTTAAAAGCACCTGCGGCTGCATTCCAGCAATTTTCAGGGAACAATAAAAATGTCAAGATAACGCCAGTGATTCATGTTCTTCCTGGAGAGAGAGCTGAGATTTATCCAGGGAAGTTTTGACTCATAATAAAGTAGCATAGAAGGTTAATATGCCTGATGCAAAGAACGTGTACCACGCTGATTACAAAGTACATATAATTTAAATAGGTCAATGGGTTAATGCTTTTGTCAGAGAGATTCTTTTTTTACTTGCAGTTTAGAAGTTAAAATCTTAACATAGAACAGTGAGTTATTAACAGTCATCAAAAAGCTGTATGCAAACTGCACGGTTTAGATCAGAGTGTTATGATTTTTCCCCCAGTCTTTCATTATCCTAATTTTGTAAAAAAAGTTTAATTTGGATAGAAATCAATTGTTATTTTTAAAGAGAACCCCCCAACCATGGTGTTAGGTTTAAAGTTCTGTGTTTGTGCTTCTCCACACCAAGCCCTCAAACTATACTGCCTTCTAGTATGGATGAGATGTGACTTCCACATCTTGCAGTCCTCTGTGTTGTGTAACATTTCCTATACACTGATTTACACACCTATGATTGATAGTCTCTGTGTGATGTACAATGTTGTCATGGAAACCTGTGGGGTACTGTTAAAGAGTGGTGGTGAGGGCATCTGTGGCTGCGGTGGTCATTGGGGGCTTGGGGGTGGGGGGCGCTAACAAACATTGGGGCACCAGGTGCCACCAGCACTAAAGCTGGCTCTACTCCTAACTCAGCTTCAAAGTTTCTATCTTTTATCTTCCTTCAGTCTCATAAATGGAACATGCAATCCATTGACCTAGACTCCGTCTTCTCTCATTTCACATTCAGGATTGTTTTAAAAATATGTGTTCTCAAACAAGAAGAAAGAATTAACTAATCCTTCATCCCAATTTTGTTTTTAATTCCGCCTTCCTCTCAGCCATATCTATATGTCAGCTGTATAGTCATGTAAACATAAATGTTGCAAAATATATTAATCTGCGTTATGTATTCTAAAGCAATTCTCTCAGTTATGACCACCAGTAACACTCTCCTGTTTATGTTGTCTAACCATATTGTTTATAGCTGGAACTATACAATGCAAACTCTTTCTTCTTCAAATAAATAAAGAATCAAACAACAAACTGATAAAAGAAGTACAAGCAGGTAGGGCTGTGGGAACTTTTGTGAAACTTCCCATTCCAACATTGATGCATCCCCATTGGGGATTGAGCTAAAAAGGCAGCAAGAGTATACAGCCTGATTGATCCATTTTCTTGGTGAGAGGGGAAGTCAGTAAAAGATTACATTGCTGAAGGAACATTTTCAGTCTTTTAGACCATAAAATAAATGAAAAAATGAAAGCAAGAATGGGAAAAACACTCAAATTAAATAATGTAGTCTGTATTAGAATTATTTTGAAACTGCATTAAATTCAGACAGCAGTATTACAGTTCACTATATGCAAGTGTAATCCAAAACATAAATGCACACAGAGTGCTTGTGGCAGTAACCGGCGCATCGTGAGACTTCCTGGCAGAGTATCCACAGGTCCAGAAGTGTACTGAAGTGGTGGTGTCTGAGGTCCTTCTTTTGTACACAGTTGTGCCTTAGAAGAGTGGAAAAGATTCTGGAGATATGCTTTTGAATTGCACACATGCCCTGGCTTCAGGCTAACTGCAGGGGGTATACAGACCTTTGTGTGGAGACAGGACACAGCTTATTCAGGTGTAAGTGGGGCTGTGCCCAGCTCCTCCCTTCCATCCTGCCAGTGATGGTGCGTCCAGTCACATCCAGTCCAGTCCAGTCACATCTAATCTCCCATGTTGTGTGACTATCTAGGAGGAATACACAGAGCTCAACTGTCAGCTGCAATGAGTCATGTGACTAGAGACAGGCTTCATGATTTATCAGATCAAGCTCCCTTGTAGATATGGTTTTGTATTAGTTCCCATGTATTTTTACAATCTCGTCTTGAGGTGTTTGTACATCCAGTTGTTTTTGCCTTTGTAATAAATTCACTAACTTGGAGTTCGGAGTCTGTGATCCTTTGAGCCATAGTTATTACGGATTGTTGGATTGTCTAAATGAGTTATTTCTCCCCTTTACGCTTCTCAGCAGGTAATAAAGATACATCGACCTAGAGTTCCTCGTTAAGTTTCGGTCGCGGAACCCGGCCTTATCATAAGCAAAGCCGCCCTACTACAAATCATCAGTCATTGAAAAGCGGAGGTTCGTGATATGGAGTGTGCGATGTTTCATATAATTCCTCCTTGATTTGATTTGGTTTTAGATTTGTTAGGTGCACAAATCATCCCCGAGGGAATCTCTCGGCGCCGGAGCAGTCAATACAGCCTTGCACTGTTGTAACCCTAGTACCACTCTAAGAAGCTTCAATAATAATTTTCGGCTTGCACTCTATGCTCTTCAAACAAAATAAAAAGAACCACTTTATCCTTTGACTTTAATAAAATAACCTCTAATTAAGATTGGGTAATTTTATCCCACATAAAGGTAAACTTTAATGTAGAATTCAGACATACGGGTGCACCAATAATTGTTGAAGTTAATAAGTGTGGTTTTAGATAATGTATGGCAAATATTATTTAGACCGAAGCACGTGTGAGGCTGTGAACACATTTATATGTCAACAGGTTACATATGCAATGACACGTCAGAGAAAAGTGCTACGTCATATAAAAAAAGAAACCATGTCTATACAACATGAGCCCTAAGTAAACCCTGTAAGTCCACAGGTTGGGTGCTTGATGTAGAAAAAAAGTGAAACATGCAACATATTAACGAAAGCTGTTCTTTACTATTTGAGCAAGGTTCAATTTATCCTTGGATGTGGCCTGATTGTGAACAAAAGTCTATTTTTACCATTTTGCTTAGGAAAGTGATAGAAACTCGCTTGAAAGTTATTCTTACTAATCTATCAATATCTGGCTCTGTGTTGAAATTTGATTATTGATATCTGTAGTGGATAAATAGCTTTTGAAAATTAAACTCTGTGCTGCCTGAAAGCCAAGCAGACGTAAACCATTTCTGCAGGCCTGCCTTCTCACAGTTGCTGTAATGAGCATTCCAATAACCCATGAAGTGTTGTGCTGCAAGGACACAATACACCCTTATGGATGGCATAATTGGCTGTTGTGGGGCAAACACTGATCACTTAACCTGGTTGGGTCATTTACTAGGGGACAGGAAGGTTGCAGGATCACAAAAGGCCACTGCAACAGCCTTCTTTTTCACTTAAGGATAGTACTATTTATTTATTTTTATTTTAGCGATTTCTAAAGCGCCTGGTGACCCAAGGGCATCCCCGCGCTATAAAACTTGAATTCCTATTGAGATGGAAGGTGACGGAAGGGTGTTATTTGGGAAACAGATGGGTCTTAAGATTTTTACGGAAGGCAAGGTAGTTGGATTCCAGTCTGAGGGCGCGAGGCAGTGCATTCCAGCCCTTAGCCGCCTGAACGGAGAATTGTCGACCTCCTGTGCGGGCTTTTTTGAATCTGGGGATGCAGACTAGATTCTCTTTTTGGGAACGTAGTGATCTGGTTGCTGTATATGGTGTGATCATTTTACTAAGGATAGCTGGACCAGATCCGTTGTAAAGCTTGTGTGTTGTACACATTGTCTTAAAGTGCACCCTTTGGCGCACAGGGAGCCAATGCAGGGTTTTGAGGGCTGGCTTGGCGGATATTCTGGAGGGGGTGTTGGTGATCAGGCGTGCTGCCGCGTTCTGAGTCCGCTGGAGTTTCGTGATGGTCGCCTCGGGGGCTCCCAGAAAGACCAGATTGCTGTAGTCCAAACGGGACAGCACTAAACCTTGGATAAGGAGCTTTCTGGACATAGGTGGGAGTAATGGCAGGATTTTACGGGTCGAGCGCATGAGTCCAAAACATGTGCCTGAGGTCTTGGTTGCCTGGGTTTTCATCGTAAGCTGTGGCTCAAGCCACACCCCGAGTGTCTTGATTTCAGATTTGGGGGGGGGAATTTCTCCGAACACATCGGGCCATATTGTAGGCGGGATAGTTGTCCATTGCTTGCCGAGTAGCATTACCTCTGTCTTAGTCCCATTCAATTTCAGTGATGAGGCATTCATCCAGCTGTGAATGTCTATGAGGCAGTTAGTTAGATTTTCCGGGTGGTCAGTCAGCTGGGACAGGGAGACGACTAGTTGGGTGTCGTCAGCGTAGCTCACCATTTTGATGTTGAATGGTGTTACCACATCTTCTAGAGGGGCCATATAGACATTAAAAAGCGTCGGGCTTAGGGAGGAGCCTTGGGGGACGCCGCTAGTGAGTGGGAGGGTGGATGAATGATGGCTGTCGTCCCACACTTGAAAGGTGCGTCCTGTGAGAAAGGATTCGATCCATTTGATGGCTGTCCCGGTAAGTTCTGCATTTGTCAGTCTATGCAGAAGGACACGGTGGTTAACCGTGTCAAAGGCTGCACTTAGATCCAGGAGGATCACTGCCACTGATCCTCCTGAATCTAGTAGGCTCCTTGCCTCTTCAATAACTGCGAGGAGTGCGGTGTCTGTTCCATGGCCTGGGCGAAATCCCGTTTGGGATTGTCGAAGCAGTTTATTTGTTTCAAGGAACTGGGACAGTTGGATGTTTACCAGTTTCTCGGTGACTTTGCTAATGCCCGGGAGTAGGGATATTGGCCTATAATTGGACAGGTCTGATGGATCTAGCTGGGGTTTTTTTAAGAGTGCTTTGACTACAGCACTCTTCCAACTGTCAGGAACAATTCCGTGGGTGAGTGAGCAGTTGATAAGGTCCGTAATGGTAGGCACAATTACTGATGCTACGGTCTTGAGGAACCTTATAGGGGCTGGGTCCAGAGGGGATCCACTTTTCATTTTTACTAAGGTTCGCTCAACCTCTACGGGGGTGACAGGTCGAAAGGTCAGAAGCGATGGACGACAGATGTTTTTAGTCTGCTCGATGGAAGTGCTGCTTTCCGTGGGGCTAAGGGAGATGGGGGGTGGGAGGGAGGCCAGGATGCGGGTGATTTTCTCGTTGAAGAAGTTGGCTAACTCGTTACTTCTATCAACTTTGGGGGTGTTGGAGGGGGAGGTGGTGGGGACCTTGGTCTACTACAGGACCCAAGTAGTAGAAGCGGGAGAGGATGTGCCCTAATGGCTAGAGTGGTCAACCACAAAGCTGGGGAACCGGGTTCGAGTCTCGGTACGAATGTGCAACATCATGTGATTCTGGACAAATGTATTAAGAAACCGTTTTGCAAATCCTTGCGATATGCAATTAGGAAATCACAAAACGGCACCTATGAAAGTGTGTTGAACACTTTCTGCGATTCCCAGTGGGTTGCAAATGACCTACCTCATGAATATTAATTAGGTAGGTCGCAATATGCCTGCTGAGGTCAGCAGACCACCATGTCTGTGATTGCTTTTTAATAAAGCAATCTTTTTTTTTTGTAAAGCAGCCTGTTTTCCTCAAAGGAAAACGGGCTGCTTTACAAAAAGAGAAATGAAAAGTTTTCCTTTCATTTTTTAAGAGCAGGAAGTGGTCCGTGGTACCATTGTCTGCTCTTACAAATAGGTTCCCTTGGTGACCCCTTCCTCTTTGCGAATGGGTTACCACCAACTTGAAGATGGGGGAAACTACAAATGTTTCACGGTCACAAAACATTCATACATAGTGCTGCAATTTGGTATTTGGATGTAACGCCCTAAACACCCTCCTTCCAAATACCCATTTTGCGAATCGGTAACAAGTTATCGAATTGCAAAAGAGGGTTTGATACATGGGAAAGCGTTTTTTGCATTCACAAACGGGCCGATTATCTGAATCGGCCTGTTTGCGTACTCAAATTGCATGATACATGTGGCCCTAAATCTCTCTGTGCCTAACAAAATGAATGTGTCCATCTGTAACGCAACTGGTGCTCATGTCAAGCTCTCTGATACCTTCGAGTCGAGTTTGCTCTATATGAAACTCCACAAAATCGAAAAAGAAGCCTTTCACCCAGAGGGGTGTTTCAGATATTTCTCATTGTCCACATTAGGAGAAGCAACTTTTTCAGGAAGAGTTGCTTGTTCCCCATTTCCATACGGAGGGATCTAAGAAGGGGTCCAGGGCTCCTGAGATGAAAGCCTGACTACAGGCCTCTGTAAGGAAGGTTGAGTTTTGGGAGAATTCCACCAAGAGGGGACCGCGCAAGTCTCGAGTCACTGGCTACTGTTTGGAAAAAAATAACACCTCACCTCCAACTTCTCAGAACATTCCTGGAACTGAAAGCAACATGTGAATAAGGAAGAATTCTGCCTGACCTATTGGGGGAAGGAGCTAAAAAGAGTCCTGGGCCGTATTACAGATGGTGCCCCGGGGGAGCAATGGGCATTTGCACCCGCTTTGCATGCCCCTGGGGCAATTGTGTTTTATAGAAGGGGGCGCAGACACTTGTGTGTCCCCTTCCATAATACCGATAGCGCTAGCGCACTTAAAGTGCCAGCGCTATCAACAGTGGGTGTTCCATCACTTGCATACGGGCATATTACAGACGAGGGCGCAGAGTCAAAAAAGCCCTCAGGAGGCGCACTGACAGTGAGCCATTTAAAAGGTGGCGCACTGTGAGTGCGCCTCCTGACAGCAGCCCTCTGCAGGGTTTAAAGGGGGTACCATGGACCCCCCAGACATCCCCTTGCAGGTGGGTGCAGTCACTGAATGCACCCGACTGCAAGGGGATCTCTAGACCCCTTTGAAAGTGGAGGCGGGTGGCGCCTGCACTGTGAAAACAAGGAGCGGCTGCTCAGTGTTTTCACATGAATGCTCTTCCCCCAGGGCAGTGCGAGTTTGCGGCTGCCCTGGGGGCAACCATGCACCATAATGGGGCGCATTATCACTGTTTGCGCCAGGCGCATCTTTTGAAAGGTGCGATGGGCGCAAACAGCGATAATGTGTAATACGGCCCCTGATATCAAATTGCACCCAGGAAATGGAAATGCTCTCCAAGAATGAGCGAGAAGGCGTCCAGTTGTCTCTCTTAAGGGTTCAAACCTTGACTAGATCCTAGACTCCTGGCCTGAGCTCCTGGTATCTCTGGGAGACACATGAGTGATTTTCAGAGCATCAGAAAATATGGGACTTATACAAGTTTCTGACTTTTGGGAAATTGAATCAATCAAATAAAGCTCCATAGTAAAGATTCAAACTAAGTGGCCTGATAGTGCCTGTTTGCCAACTTGGAGCTTTTTCTCTAGCATTCAAGGCTACCACAGGGCTCTCAAAAAGAAGTATACATCCCTGTAGAGCCTTTGTCTGCTCGCCGCCTGCCATGCCCATCTGAACAAATCTGAGGACCTGAAAAAAGTGAGTAAGTGGGACCATAAGATTTGGGATCGTCTGAGGCGCCCGGCACATCACAGTGGTGAAGCGAACTCAGTGGCTTCACAATCCAACTTTGTACCACTTGGGGCTTTTGGTGCTGGATCTAAACCATTAGCGGAGATGGAACACCGCATATTCAACTTCAAGTCCCCTCACAGGCTTCTGCGTCCCTCCTTGCTCCTCTGGGAGACATTCAGAGTAAGAAGAGCAACAAAGTCCCAAGGTAAAACTTTTTGACTGATGTGATGTGACCCGCAAGGCTTACCCAGCCCCCCGCTCCACTGCAGCTGTCATTGATGTGGTTCCAGGTCCAGGTTTACCATGAACATTGACTTCAATTGGTGCTTTGATATCTCTTGGTAGTTTTTACCTTAATATTAAAATGTTAAAAATAATATATGTGTGGTCCCCTAATCCACCTCTAACAATTTTATGTAATTCTTTGTATTACATGTTACTTGATATTTTTTAATTGATTTGGTTACTTTCTTTAGTTGTTTTCTCAACTTTAGGGTTGTTTGGTTCTGCTTGAATCCATTGTATTTCTCTGGGAAATTGCCTTTCACTTGCACCATAGCTACCACGGTTGAGCAGTGAACAGTGTTGTGACCTAACAAGACTGTGTTTCATTACATTGGTAGGGCTATCATCTCTCAAATTGATAATCAACATTCTGATCAACTTTTATTTTCATTCAATTATATTGTTAGTGTTGTGATGCAATCAACTCAGGTACACTGGGCATGTTAAAAGGTAAAAATGTGAAATTGTGCCCTGCTTACAATGGAAAAGTGAACTTTTATAACTGCACAGCCATATAAAATTTTAAAAAAACTTTGGGGCTCATTTATGAGCTCCTGCGTCACTTTTGCGCCGCCGGTGCGTCACTTTTTGTGACACACCAGTGGCATAAAACATGCGCCATGTTGCGCCATATTTACAAAGTGACGCATCTAGGTAGATGCGTCACTTTGTAAACCCCTGCGCCACATTATACCTGCGCCAGGTATAATGTATGCAAGGGGGGCGTTTTGACGCAACAAAGGGTCGTAGAAGTGACGCAGTGAAATCTACGAGATTTCACTGCGCCACTTCTAGTGTGCAAATGCGTCAATTTCTTGCACCTGCCTCACAGCAGGCGTAAGACTGACGCAGGCCATTTCACATGGGGCTTGCCCCATGTGAAAGGACACATTGCTGGAGTTGCATCACTTTTGTGACACACTCCAGCGATGCGTCACTTTTGCGCCTACAGATACGTCAGAAATACTGACGTATCTGTGACTCCTTGCGACATGATGCGTCATACTGTAAATATGACGCATCACTGGAGTCGCAGGGAGGGCGCAGTGAAAAGTGGCGCATCACTGTTTTCACGCAGTGATGCGTCACTTTTCATAAATGAGGCCCTTTGCATTTAAGACTAGCCAAGAGGAAGGGATTAGTCTTCATCTTGCATGGTAGAGCAATGCATGCGTGGAATTAAAATGTACCCATTGAACTTGTAAGAATTAGAAAACCTAGCAGATTCATGAAGTGGTCACATTTGTCACCATGGTGGAACTACTCCTCCAGGTGACATTTTTTAATAACAAAGAGCTTTTGTCAGAAGCTTTTTTCTGCTGCAGAAACATGTTTTTCCTAGGGAACCTCTGCCCAGGTTTTCCCGTGTCTTTTTTAAAGCCTACTTTATGTTGTATTATTACTTTGCTTTTTTAAAAGTTTTTGAAGTCCTCAGAGATAGTGAACTTCCCGAAGATGGCAAAGGATGAGGTTTAAAGCCACCAGGATAAAAGCTATTAAGTACAAGCCATCCACCAAGTTAAGACACCGATCCTGAGTA
Source organism: Triturus cristatus (assembly GCF_964204655.1). Taxonomy (NCBI): domain Eukaryota; kingdom Metazoa; phylum Chordata; class Amphibia; order Caudata; family Salamandridae; genus Triturus; species Triturus cristatus. Next base: position 1,045,693,960 of record NC_140588.1, read on the forward strand.
TTCAGGGGCATATTTAGGAGAGGCTTGCGTCACATTTGCACCATGCAAAATGGTACATGCGTGACGCAAGCATCTAAGATTTGTGAAGGCACGCAATGCCACTTTGCGTGGCTTTGAATGGCTTAGAAAATCTGGAGTAAGGCAACGCAGCGCAAATCGCTGCGTTGCCTTACTCTGCACAAGGGAGGCGTTCCACGGGTGTTGCCGTTGGTGTTCCCACGCAGCTCCCATTGTTTTTGACACAGTCCCTGATTTACAAAAACTTGGAAACCTGGGAATGCGCCCAAATATTACGCATCCCAGATGAGGCATAATGAGGAGAAATGTCTTCATTTCTCCACGTTTTTCCCCTCTTTCTATGTGTGCTGCGTGCTTCAAGGAAAAAGCCTCTCAGAATTGTTTCTATTTAAGGAGGTGCCACTTTCTGCAAAAAAACAATCCTGCATGCAATAGAGGCATCCTTGCTCCATGGTGCCAGTGTGCCTGCATTGGTGCGAGCCTGCCAAACTGTGGTCAGCACAGGGGAAGAGGACAGGAATGCGCCGCATTGGATACATACAGCACATCCCTGCCCTTTCCCGGAGGGCAGCACAGCAAGGTGACCCTTTGCCCCTCATAAATATGCCCCTCAGGGTCTTTGGGACTCAATCAACAAGGCCCAGGAGAAACTTGGAAGTCAGCCTTCACTTTGAGTCAGTGCAGCTCCTGTGGAGCACACAGCATAGGCTGCAAGGTGAGCCTGGGCCAAGCAGTGACTGCTAGACACTGGTGAATAATTCAACTGTGCCACCTGACTCTCACCTGTGACAGCTGTGTCTGACTCAGCGGGCTTGTAAATCAGCTTAGCATTGTCAGCACAGCGGGGGAACTTTACACCGAGCTGATAAAACATCTCATGCAGAGTGACTGAAAAGGGCCATTCATTCATTTTGCTCCTTTAGTGACACTCACTCGTGACTCTTTACTCCTATGGACTAGTTTAAAAAAAATGCAAAGCCTTGATTGATTCCCTCTTGAACCCCCACCTTCTGAATGGCCTAGATATCACCAGTGCAGCAGGTGTAGTTGCACCAGGGCTCAGAGACCTGAGGGGTCCTCGGTACCCCAAAGATGCCTGTTTTTCAGTAGTTAACCAAGTGATAGGGGTCTCAGTCTACTTGCTTGCATTAAGGCCCCTAGCATCCTTTCTTCACCACTGCACCTTCCTCTACATGATGGTTAAGAAGCAACTTGGATTTGGGTGAATAAAAGCAGTGAGCAAGGGAAGAATCCACAGTGAGACTACCTCTTCTGGTCAAAGACTAGAACTAAACTGGTCTTTTTACTTCTATGAGTGGACGCCAACTACGGCAGCACGCCACAGGTCCAGAGGTACTTAACTGTTGTTGTGGACCACTTGGACCCTTTCTACTTTGGTTGTGTTCTCCTTTACTATTGTGGGGCAGATCCTTGGGATAATTTGATTTCAGGAAAGATACCCTAGTTTGGAAATGTATCCCATTCGGACCACATAATGAGGATTCTTATGATGCTTAGTGGTTTTACCTTTCTCAGTTCTGGAGGATCAGCTTGATTAAAGGTTTGTCTGTCCCAATTGCAATTTGGCCTACTATCTGGAAGAACCTTGACAGATCACTTCTTACTATTATACTTCTGGGACATCATTACCCTCTCAGAGGTAGAAAAATCCCAAAGGTTGGACAAAACAAATGTCAGCTGAATCCTCTGTTATTTGTCATTACTGGAACAACTGTATTGACTGTGTGACTGTATAAGGAAGAAGTAAAAAAACACCTACCACTTTACATAAAGTCTGGACTTTTTGTTAAAGGATTGACAATTGCTTTGTAAATTTGCTACACTCACATCCAATAGGGTGTTGGTTTGATGAACTGATTTGCTCATCTGTACACAAAGTGCTCCTCTATCAATTTCTGTACCAGAACCAAACTACTTTAAACGTCAAGGACCGGGCATTCGCAGCCTGATAGACATTCCCCAACCTTCTTCTTCTCCTCTATGTAAATTTGTAATTGATCAGTGGCCAGGCCCAGGAGAAATTGGACTACTGCCTTTTATAACTTCAGCAATGGCACAAGGAGAGACCAGTCGGGCTCCCGAAGCACAGGGCCACAGTCCTCGGGAACACTTGTGGAGAAAGACAGCACCATCTCAGATGGAAGTGGGAAGACCATAGGAGCGAGGTCCAGCAACAAGGAGGCAGGAATGGGACTGAAGAGACTGCAGAGAGTCCATGGACTAATAGAGGTGCGAGCAGCACTTGGTAGAGGGACAGGTTGTGCATGCACCAAGACTAAGTGGGCATCACTAGAGGTGAGAGCCTCAGGGCATGGGAGGCACCAAGCCCATCGAAGATTCCAATCTTCAGAGTAGCAGTATATAGAGGGGCAGCAGAGTGTGACGGTCAATGCAGAACGAGAGGCAGTGGAAGCAAATGGGCCTTTCCAAGCCTCATTAAAGGGTGACATAGAGGAAACAATCGATGGCAGTTGTGAGGAGACTGGATGCAGGGGTGAGTTGAAGAATAAGTGGGAGAGAACCATTGCCATAGGAAGGTTTTTGGCAGAGGTCCAAAAAGCAGGGTAATTTCCTGGGGTCAAGAACCTCGTATTGCTGTGAGGGTTACAGGACAGCTTAGGGGCTGTGTAACAAGGGGGGGTGGAAGACATAGAAGTGTTTCAAGTCTCATCATTGCAGGACATGAGCAGATGGGAGGTAAAAGGAGAGATGCCAGTTGCAAGAGTGACAAGAGAGAAAAAACAAATGAGGATGGCATTTGTGGTTGTGCTAAGGAGAGGCGAGAGGTCGAGAGACATGATGAACTGATGGAGACCAAGAGAGGCAGTGAAAGAAGAAAGACGCTGTGGAACAGCCCATGCCAGGTGGAGGACGCACATGGGAAAAGTGGCAGATTTTGCATGGGGGAGGACCTGAGAGAAGGGAAATAAGTGACAAAAGGCTGGGATTGACAGAGATTATATGATCCTTAGGTAGAGACACCTACTGTGAGTATGCAGGCGGCTGGTGGGCAACATGGAAGAGGAAAGGAGTGGATGAGAGAGGAAGAGGCTGGAATAGACTAGTTGGGGAGATGAAGCTGGGAGGGATAGCTAAGTTTTCCAATTTGAAAGGTTTCATGAAGTGGTGGGAATCGAACAAATTCTTGGAAAAAATTACATAAGTCGTGAAAGACAAAGGGGTGGACAAGATGAAGGGATGTCAGGGAAACTGACATCGAAGCACTGGCCGGAGCGGGCAGGATGAGTGGGAGCACAAGGGGATAATTAACACAAGGAGATTTATAGCAACACAGGAAAGCTAGGAGACAAATAGATGGAGATGGTGGTGATGGAGGGCCAGGTAAGTAGGACCAGGCAAAACAGAAGATATAAGTGACTTGGTCAGTAAGATTTCCTTACATGGGCACTGCCACCACTTCAGGAAGTCACTTGCTAACCATCACTAAGGATACGATCTGGGCCAGTGACTATGTGGAGATCTTTACATTTTTTCATAGACACAAAGTAAAGAATCGTTCATAGCACAAGAGAACTGACTAAATGGGCCAGGGCTAGACATGTGGACTGCAGCATTCAAGATCAACGCAAGTATATTCTGAAAAAGCACCCAGAGAGTAGCAATGCCTTACTAAAATATATGCATATCAATCAGTAGGACAGCACGAATCAATTTTCAAGGTTTGGTTTGGCTTAGATATTACAAGGAATTTAGTATCAGGAGGGTTCTCGACCCCAAAAAACATGGGGAGCGGTAACCAATGAAATGTGTCTGCAGTTTATGATGCTGACCAGGTGAATACCAGTGGCACATGCAGTAAGTGGATGGCGTTACTCCAAGCGCCATTTCAGACCCGCCTCACCCTGGGACGTTCCCAAGCAGGAATGGGCCCAGCGAGGCATGCTAGAAGTTCAATAAAGGTTCCGTTTTCAGCCCCCCTGGTATGTTTAGACATAAATGTTCCAAATGCAATGGAAAGCAAATTCTGGTCCAATGCTTAGAAGTGCAAAACAAGGGCAGTACCTTCAGAGGAAGGGGCTTTAAAAAGGGGAACATGGGAAAAGGCCAGTGCTTAATTTGTTTAAAAAAAATAAGTGTCAGGGGTCTAGTCAGGAGGCCGTTGCCCTTGCCATGCTGTCAATGATAGTAACAATGCAACTACTTACCATCACACTCCTACAAGTGTGACAATTAGGACTATTTCAGGCCCCCAAAGCTATAAGAATGGCTTGGGCGGCAGATAATAGTCATTTTTGAAGTATATTGAATTAATAATTAACTGTTGTTGCTGTTGTCTACAAATTAGCGAGACAGCACCACCTTATGGCAGACTGTCACAAGCGTCGGTGTTGACAATTAAGTGCCAGTGTCCAGCACTGGAAACCACCGGCTCAAATTAAGCACTGCCAGTACTCCAGTTAGACTGCGGCACTTGGTGCTATGGTTGAGATCACATCTAGACTGGGCGCCTTTAACCCCTTGGCTGCGGCAGGAATTCTGCTGCAGCGCTGGGGGGGGTTTGGGGGCACTACGGTGGCGCCGTGCTCATGACGGAACCACTCCGTCATGAGTCACGGTTGAGCTGTGTTCATGACGGAGTGGTTCCGTCATGACTCCGCCCACGGCGCTAATTGCCAGCACAGGCGGGGAATTAGCGCCGCGTGGGCGGAGCGGCCGCCAACGGCCGCAGCATGACAGAACCACTCCGTCATGAGCACACGGCACCCGTGGCTCATGACGGAGTGGTTCCGTCATGAGCACGGAACGGGTTAAAAAAGTTGATTTTCAAATTCTACATTCAGGGCTCCATCAAAGACATTAAGCTGCCAACCTGTACAAGGACTGGAGAACTATTGTCCTGAAGTTGGATGGCTATCTGCCAAAATACAGAAGCTGTATAATCTACTTGAAACTTTGAACAGGCTCATCCCTATCTACTTAGATGAAATCCTAGTTAGGTACTTCTCCTGCCACTTGCCAAGCATCTTCTAGCATTGCCTAGTTCTCCTAACAAGGGCTGGCTATAGGGCGATGCAACCTGTGCCACTGCTCCTGGCACTGAATTGTAGGGCGTGCTATTTGCGTGCATATATTATGGTTTTAAAAGCACCTGCGGCTGCATTCCAGCAATTTTCAGGGAACAATAAAAATGTCAAGATAACGCCAGTGATTCATGTTCTTCCTGGAGAGAGAGCTGAGATTTATCCAGGGAAGTTTTGACTCATAATAAAGTAGCATAGAACGTTAATATGCCTGATGCAAAGAACGTGTACCACGCAGATTACAAAGTACATATAATTTAAATAGGTCAATGGGTTAATGCTTTTGTCAGAGAGATTCTTTTTTTACTTGCAGTTTAGAAGTTACAATCTTAACATAGAACAGTGAGTTATTAACAGTCATCAAAAAGCTGTATGCAAACTGCATGGTTTAGATCAGAGTGTTATGATTTTTCCCCCAGTCTTTCATTATCCAAATTTTTTTAAAAAAAGGTTAATTTGGATAGAAATCAATTGTTATTTTTAAAGAGAACCCCCCAACCATGGTGTTAGGTTTAAATTTCTGTGTTTGTGCTTCTCCACACCAAGCACTCAAACTATACTGCCTTCTAGTATGGATGAGATGTGATTTCCACATCTTGCAGTCCTCTGTCTTGTGTAACATTTCCTATACACTGATTTACACACCTATGATTGATAGTCTCTGTGTGATGTACAATGTTGTCATGGAAACCTGTGGGGTACTGTTAAAGGGTGGTGGTGAGGGCATCCGTGGCTGAGGTGGTCATTGGGGGTTTGGGGGTGGGGGGCGCTAACAAACATTGGGGCACCAGGTGCCACCAGCACTAAAGCTGGCTCTACTCCTAACTCAGCTTCAAAGTTTCTATCTTTTATCTTCCTTCAGTCTCATAAATGGACCATGCAATCCATTGACCTAGACTCCGTCTTCTCTCATTTCATATCCAGGATTGTTTTAAAAATATATGTTTTCAAACAAGAAGAAAGAATTAACTGATCCTTCATCCCAATTTTGTTTTTAATTCCGCCTTCCTCTCAGCCATATCTATATGTCAGCTGTATAGTCATGTAAACATAAATGTTGCAAAATATATCAATCTGCATTATGTATTCTAAAGCAATTCACTCAGTTATGACCACCAGTAACACTATCCTGTTTATGTTGTCTAACCATATTGTTTATAGCTGGAACTATACAATGCAAACTCTTTCTTCTTCAAATAAATAAAGAATCAAACAAACAAACTGATAAAAGAAGTACAAGCAGGTAGGGCTGTGGGATCTTTTGTGAAACTTCCCATTCCAACATTGATGCATCCCCATTGGGGATTGAGCTAAAAAGGCAGCAAGAGTATACAGCCTGATTGATCCATTTTCTTGGTGAGAGGGGAAGTCAGTAAAAGATTACATTGCTGAAGGAACATTTTCAGTCTTTTAGACCATAAAATAAATGAAAAAATGAAAGCAAGAATGGGAAAAACACTCAAATTAAATAATGTAGTCTGTATTAGAATTATTTTGAAACTGCATTAATTTCAGGCAGCAGTATTACAGTTCACTATATGCAAGTGTAATGCAAAACATAAGTTCACACAAAGTGCTTGTGGCAGTAACCTGCGCATCGTGAGACTTCCTGGCAGAGTATCCACAGATCCAGAAGTGTACTGAAGTGGTGGTGTCTGAGGTCCTTCTTTTGTACACAGGTTTGCCTTAGAAGAGTGGAAAAGATTCTGGAGATATGCTTTTGAAGTGCACACATGCCCTGGCTTCAGGCTAACTGCAGGGGGTATACAGACCTTTGTGTGGAGACAGGACACAGCTTATTCAGGTATAAGTGGGGCTTTGCCCAGCTCCTCCCTTCCATCCTGCCAGTGATGGTGCGTCCAGTCACATCCAGTCCTGTTCAGTCATATCTAATCTCCCATGTTGTGTGACCGTCTAGGAGGAATACACAGAGCTCAACTGTCAGCTGCAATGAGTCATGTGACTAGAGACAGGCTTCATGATTCATCACATCAAGCTCACTTGTAGATATGGTTTTGTATTAGTTCCCATGTATTTTTATACTCTCGACTTGAGGTGTTTGTACATCCAGTTGTTTTTGCCTTTGTAATAAATTCACTAACTTGGAGTTCGGAGTCTGTGATCCTTTGAGCCATAGTTATTACGGATTGTTGAATTGCCTAAATGAGTTATTTCTCCCCTTTACGCTTCTCAGCAGGTAATAAAGATACATCGACCTAGAGTTCCTCGTTAAGTTTCGGTAGCGGAACCCGGCCTTATCATAAGCAAGGCCGCCCTTCTACAAAGCAGTAGTCATTGAAAAGCGGAGGTTCGTGATATGGAGTGTGCAATGTTTCATATAATTCCTTCTTGATTTGATTTGGTTTTAGATTTGTTAGGCTGCTTTACAAAAAAGAGAAATGAAAAGTTTTCCTTTCATTTTTTAAGAGCAGGCAGTGGTCCGTGGTACCATTGTCTGCTCTTACAAAAAGGTTCCCTTGGTGACAATTCCTCTTTGCGAATGGGTTACCACCAACTTGAAGGTGGGGGAAACTGAAAATGTTTTGAGACTGCATTCATGGTGCAAAACATTCATACATAGCGCTACAATTTGGTATTTGGAAGGTACGCCCTAAACACCCCCCTTCCAAAAACCGAATTGCAAACCCATTTTGCGAATCGGTAACAAGTTACCGAATTGCAAAATAGGGTTTGATACATGGGAAAAGCGTTTTTTTGCATTCACAAACGGGCCGATTCTCTGAATCGGCCTGTTTGCGTACTCAAAATTGCATGATACATGTGGCCCTAAATCTCTCTGTGCCTAACAAATTGAATGTGTCCATCTGTAACGCAACTGGTGCTCATGTAAAGCTCTCTGATACCTTGAGTCGAGTTTGCTCTATATGAAACTCCACAAAATCCAAAAAGAAGCCTTTCACCCAGAGGGGTGTTTCAGATATTTCTCTTTGTCCACATTAGGAGAAACACCTTTTTCAGGAAGAGTTGCTTGTTCCCCATTTCTATACGGAGGAATCTAAGAAGGGGTCCAGGGCTCCTGAGATGAAAGCCTGACTACAGGCCTCTGTAAGAAAGGTTGCCTTTTGGGATAATTCCCCCAAGAGGGGACCGCGCAAGTCTTGAGTCACTGGCTACTGTTTTGAAAAGAATAACACCTCACCTCCAACTTCTCAGAACATTCTGGGAACTGAAAGCAACATGTGAATAAGGAAGAATTATACCTGACCTATTGGGGGAAGAAGCTAAAAAGAGTCCTGGGGCCTTATTACAGATGGTGCCCGGGGGGCACAATGGGCATTTGTGCCCGCTTTGCATGCCCCCGGGGCACTTTTGTTTTATAGAAGGGGGTGCAGACACTTGTGTGTCCCCTTCCATAATACCAATAGCGCTAGCGCACTTAAAGTGCCAGCGCTATTAACAGTGGGTGTTCCATCATTTGCATAGGGGCGTGCCCTATGCAAATGAGGAAGTTCCTTTGACTCTGCGTCCGCGCCATATTACAGACTAGGGCGCAGAGTCAAAGAAGCCCTCAGGAGGCGCACTGACAGTGAGCCATTTAAAAGGTGGCGCACTCTGAGTGTGCCTCCTGACAGCAGCCCTCTGCAGGGTTTAAAGGGGGTCCCATGGACCCCCCAGACATCCCCTTGCAGGTGGGTGCAGTCCCTGAATGCACCCGACTGCTAGGGGATCTCTAAACCCCTTGGAAAGTGGAGGCGGGTGGCGCCTGCACTGTGAAAACAAGGAGCTGCTGCTCAGTGTTTTCACATTAATGCTCTTCCCTCAGGGCAGTGCGAGTTCGCGGCTGCCCTGGGGGCAACCATACACCATAATGGGGCGCATTATCACTGTTTGCGCCAGACGCACCTTTTGAAAGGTGCGTTGGGCGCAAACAGCGATGATGTGTAATACGGCCCCTGATATCAAATTGCACCCAGGAAATGGAAATGCTCTCCAAGAATGAGCTAGAAGGCGTCCAGTTGTCTATATTAAGGGTTCAAATCTTGACTAGATCCTAGACTCCTGGCCAGAGCTCCTGATATCTCTGGGAGACACATGAGTGATTTTCAGAGCATCAGAAAATAGGGGACTTATACAAGTTTTTGACTTTTGGGAAATTGAATCAAATAAAGCTCCATAGTAAAGATTCAAACTAAGTGGCCTGATCGTGCCAGTTTACCAACTTGGAGCTTTTTCTCTAGCATTCAAGGCTACCACAGGGCTCTCAAAAAGAAGTATACATCCCTGTAGAGCCTTTGTCTGCTGGCCGCCTGCCATGCCCATCTGAACAAATCTGAGGACCTGAAAAAAGTGACTAAGTGGGACCATAAGATTTGGGATCGTCTGAGGCGCCCGGCACATCACAGTGGTGAAGCGAACTCAGTGGCTTCACAATCCAACTTTGTACCACTTGGAGCCTTTGGTGCTGGAACTAAACCATTAGCGGAGATGGAACACCGCATATTCACCTTCAAGTACCCTCACGGGCTTCTGCGTCCCTCCTGGCTCCTCTGGGAGACATTCAGAGTAAGAAGTCCCAAGGTAAAACTTTTGGACTGTTGTGATGTGACCCGCAAGGCTTACCCAGCCCCCGCTCCACTGCAGCTGTCATTGATGTGCTTCCGGGTCCAGGTTTACCATGAACATTGACTTCAATTGGTGCTTTGATATCTCTTGGTAGTTTTTGCCTTAATATTAAAATGTTAAAAATAATATATGTGTGGTCCCTTAATCCACCTCTAACAATTTTATGTAATTGTTTGTATTACATGTTACTTGATATTTTTTAATTGATTTGGTTACTTTCTTTAGTTGTTTTCTCAACTTTAGGGTTGTTTGGTTCTGCTTGAATCCATTGCATTTCTCTGGGAAATTGCCTTTCACTTGCACCATAGCTACCATGGTTGAGCAGTGAACTGTGTTGTGACCTGTTAAAAGGTAAAAATGTGAAATTGGGCCCTGCTTACAATGGAAAAGTGAACTTTTCTAACTGCACAGCCATAAAAAAAAATTAAAAAGCTTTACATTTAAGACAAGCCAAGAGGAAGCAATTAGTCTTCATCTCGCATGGTAGAGCAATGCATGCGTGGAATTAAAATATACCCATTGAACTTGTAAGAATTAGAAAACCTAGCAGATTCATGAAGTTGTCACATTTGTCACCATAGTGGAACTTCTCCTCCAGGTGACATTTTTTAATAACACAGAGCTTTTGTCAGAAGCTTTTTTCTGCTGCAGAAACATGTTTTTCCTAAGGAACCTCTGCACAGGTTTTCCCGTGTCTTTTTTAAAGCCTACTTTATGTTGTATTATTACTTTGCTTTTTAAAAAGTTTTTGAAGTCCTCAGAGATAGTGAACTTCGCGAAGATGGCAAAGGATGAGGTTTAAAGCCACCAGGATAAAAGCTATTAAGTACCAGCCATCCACCAAGTTAAGACACCGATCCTGAGTATTCAGGGGCATATTTAGGAGAGGCTTGCGTCACATTTGCACCATGCAAAATGGTACATGCGTGGCGCAAGCATCTAAGATTTATGAAGGCACGCAATGCCACTTTGCGTGGCTTTGAATGGCTTAAAAAATCTGGAGTAAGGCAACGCAGCGCAAATCGCTGCGTTGCCTTACTCTGCACAAGGGAGGCGTTCCACGGGCGTTGCCGTGGGTGTTCCCACGCAGCTCCCATTGTTTTTGACACAGTCCCTGATTTACAAAGACTTGGAAACTTGGAAATGCGCCCAAATATTACGCATCCCAGATGAGGCATAATGAGGAGAAATGTCTTCATTTCTCCACGTTTTTCCCCTCTTTCTATGTGTGCTGCGTGCTTCAAGGAAAAAGCCTCTCAGAATTGTTTCTATTTAGGAAGGTGGCACTTCCTGCAAAAAAACAATCCTGCATGCAATAGAGGCATCCTTGCTCCATGGTGCCAGTGTGCCTGCATTGGTGCGAGCCTGCCAAACTGTGGTCAGCACAGGGGAAGAGGACAGGAATGCGCCGCATTGGATACATACAGCACATCCCTGCCCTTTCCCGGAGGGCAGCACAGCAAGGTGACCCTTTGCCACTCATAAATATGCCCCTCAGGGTCTTTGGGACTCAATCAACAAGGCCCAGGAGAAACTTGGAAGTCAGTCTTCACTTTCAGTCAGTGCAGCTCCTGAGGAGCACACAGCATGGGCTGCAAGGTGAGCCCGGGGCAAGCAGTGACTGCTAGACACTGGTGAATAATTCAACTGTGCCATCTGACTCTCACCTGTGACAGCTGTGTCTGACTCAGCGGGCTTGTAAATCAGCTTACCATTGTCAGCACAGCGGGGGAACTTTACACCGAGCTGATAAAACATCTCATGCAGAGTGACTGAAAAGGGCCATTCATTCATTTTGCTCCTTTAGTGACACTCACTCGTGACTCTTTACTCCTATGGACTAGTTTAAAAAAAATGCAAAGCCTTGATTGATTCCCTCTTGAACCCCCACCTTCTGAATGGCCTAGATATCACCAGTGCAGCAGGTGTAGTTGCACCAGGGCTCAGAGACCTGAGGGGTCCTTGGTACCCCAAAGATGCCTGTTTTTCAGTAGTTCACCAAGTGATAGGGGTCTCAGTCTACTTGCTTGCATTAAGGCCCCTAGCATCCTTTCTTCACCACTGCACCTTCCTCTACATGATGGTTTAGAAGCAACTTGGATTTGGGTGAATAAAAGCAGTGAGCAAGGGAAGAATCCACAGTGAGACTACCTCTTCTGGTCAAAGACTAGAACTAAACTGGTCTTTTTACTTCTATGAGTGGACGCCAACTACGGCAGCACGCCACAGGTCCAGAGGTACTTAACTGTTGTTGTGGACCACTTGGACCCTTTCTACTTTGGTTGTGTTCTCCTTTACTATTGTGGGGCAGATCCTTGGGATAATTTGATTTCAGGAAAGATACCCTAGTTTGGAAATGTATCCCATTCGGACCACATAATGAGGATTCTTATGATGCTTAGTGGTTTTACCTTTCTCAGTTCTGGAGGATCAGCTTGATTAAAGGTTTGTCTGTCCCAATTGCAATTTGGCCTACTGTCTGGAAGAACCTTGACAGATCACTTCTTACTATTATACTTCTGGGACATCATTACCCTCTCAGAGGTAGAAAAATCCCAAAGGTTGGACAAAACAAATGTCAGCTGGATAATCTGTTATTTGTCATTACTGGAACAACTGTATTGACTGTGTGACTGTATAAGGAAGAAGTGAAAAAACACCTACCACTTTACATGAAGTCTGGACTTTTTGTTAAAGGATTGACAATTGTTTTGTAAATTTGCTACACTCACATCCAATAGGGTGTTGGTTTGATGAACTGATTTGCTCATCTGTACACAAAGTGCTCCTCTATCAATTTCTATACCAGAACTAAACTACTCTGAACGTCAAGGACCGAGCATTCGCAGCCTGATAGACGTTCCCCAACCTTCTTCTTCTCCTCTATGTAAATTTGTAATTGATCAGTGGCCAGGCCCAGGAGAAATTGGACTACCGCCTTTTATAACTTCAGCAATGGCACAAGGAGAGACCAGTCGGGCTCCCGAGGCACAGGGCCACAGTCCTCGGGAACACTTGTGGAGAAAGGCAGCACCATCTCAGGGGGAAGTGGGAAGACCATAGGAGCGAGGTCCAGCAACAAGGAGGCAGGAATGGGACTGAAGAGACTGCAGAGAGTCCATGGACTAGTAGAAGTGCGAGCAGCAGTTGGTAGAGAGACAGGTTGTGCATGCACCAGGACTAAGTGGGCACCACTAGAGGTGAGAGCCTCAGGGCATGGGAGGCACCAAACCCATCGAAGATACCAATCTTCAGAGTAGCAGTATATAGAGGGGCAGTAGAGTGTGACGGCCAATGCAGACCGAGAGGCAGTGGAAGAAAATGGGCTCTTCCAAGCCTCATTAAAGGGTGACATAGAGGAAACAATCAATGGCAGTTGTGAGGAGACTGGATGCAGGGGTGAGTTGAGGAATAAGTGGGAGAGAACCATTGCCATAGGAAGGTTTTTGGCAGAGGTCCAAAAAGCAGGGTAATTTCCTGGGGTCAAGAGCCTCGTATTGCTGTGAGGGTTACAGGACAGCTTAGGGGCTGTGTAACAAGGGGGGGTGGAAGACATAGAAGTGTTTCAAGGCTCATCATTGTAGGCCAAGAGCAGATGGGAGGTAAAAGGAGAGATGCCAGTTGCAAGAGTGACAGGGGAGAAGAAACAAATGAGGATGGCATTTGTGGTTGTGCTAAGGAGCGGCGAGAGGCCGAGAGACATGATGAACTGATGGAGACCAAGAGAGGTAGTGAAAGAAGAAAGACGCTGTGGAACAGCCCATGTCAGGTGGAGGACGCACATGGGGAAAGTGCTAGATTTTGCATGGGGGAGCACCTGAGAGAAGGGAAATAAGTGACAAAAGGCTGGGATTGACAGAGATTACATGATCCTTAGGTAGAGACACCTACTGTGAGTATGCAGGCGACTTGTGGGCAACATGGAAGAGGAAGGGAGTGGATGAGAGCGGAAGAGGCTGGAATAGACTAGTTGGGGAGATGAAACTGGGAGGGATAGCTAAGTTTTCCAATTTGAAAGGTTTCATGAAGTGGTGGGAATCAAACAAATTCTTGGAAAAAATTACATAAGTCGTGAAAGACAAAGGGGTGGACAAGATGAAGGGATGTCAGGGAAACTGACATCGAAGCACTGGCCGGAGCGGGCAGGATGAGTGGGAGCACAAGGGGATAATTAACACAAGGAGATGTACAGCAACACAGGAAAGCTAGGAGACAAGTAGATGGAGATGGTGGTGATGGAGGGCAAGGTAAGTAGGACAAGGCAAAACAGAAGATATAAGTGGCTTGGTCAGTAAGATTTCCTCACATGGGCACTGCCACCACTTCAGGAAGTCACTTGCTAACCATAACTAAGGATACGATCTGGGCCAGTGACTATGTGGAGATTTTTACATTTTTTCATAGACACAAAGTAAAGAATCGTTCATAGCAGAAGAGAACTGACTAAACGGGCTAGGGCTAGACATGTGGACTGCAGCATTCAAGATCAACGCAAGTATATTTTGAAAAAAGCACCCAGAGAGTAGCAATGCCTTATTAAAATATATGCATATCAGTAGGACAGCACAAATCAATTTTCAAGGTTTGGATTGGCTTAGATATGACAAGGGATTTAGTATCAGGAGGGTTCTCGACCCCAAAAAACGTGGGGAGAGGTAACCAATGAATTGTGTCTGCAGTGTATGATGCTGACCAGGTGAATACCAGTGGCACATGCAGTAAGTGGATGGCGTTACTCCAAGCGCCATTTCAGACCCGCCTCACCCTGGGACGTTCCCAAGCAGGAATGGGACCAGCGAGGCATACTAGAAGTTCAATAAAGGTTCCTGTTTCAGCCCCCTGGTAAGTTTAGACATAAATGTTACAAATGCAATGGAAATCAAATTCTGGTCCAATGCTTAGAAGTGCAAAACAAGGGCAGTACCTTCAGAGGAAGGGGCTTTAAAAAGGGGAACATGGGAAAAGGCCAGTGCTTAATTTGTTTTAAAATAATAAGTGTCAGGGCTCTAGTCAGGAGGCCATTGCAGCTTGCACAACACATTGCCCTTGCCATGCTGTCAATAATAGTAACACTGCAACTACTAACCATCATACTCCTACAAGTGTGACAATTAGGACTATTTCAGGCCCCCAAAGCTATAAGAATGGCTTGGGCGGCAGATAATAGTCATTTTTGAAGTATATTAAATTAATAATTAACTGTTGTTGCTGTTGTCTCCAAATTAGCGAGACAGCACCCCCTTATGGCAGACTGTCACAAGCGTCGGTGTTGACAATTAAGTGCCAGTGTCCAGCACTGGAAACCACCGGCTCAAATTAAGCACTGCCAGTACTCCAGTTAGACTGAGGCACTTGGTGCTATGGTTGAGATCACATCTAGACTGGGTGCCTCTAAAAAAGTTGATTGTAGTCATAAAGTTGATTTTCAAATACCACATACAGGGCTCCATCAAAGACATTAAGCTGCCAACTTGAAACCTGTACAAGGACTGGGGGACTATTGTCCTGAGGTTGGATGTCTATCTGCCAAAATACAGATGCTGTATAATCTACTTGCCCTAGTCTTCTAAACTTTGAACAGGCTCATCCCTAGCTACTTATATGAAATCCTAGTTAGGCACTTCTCCTGCCACTTGCCAAGCATCTTCTATCATTGCCCAGTTCTCCTAACCAGGGCCAGCTATAGGGCGATGCAACCTGTGCCACTGCTCCAGGCACTGAATTGCAGGGCATCCTATTTGTGTGTATATATTATGGTTTTAAAAGTACCTGCTGCTGCATTTCTTTGCCTCCAGCAATTGTCAGGGAACAATAAAAATGTCAAGATAACACCAGTGATTCATGTTCTTCCTGCCTGATGCAAAGAACGTGTACCACGCAGATTACAAAGTACATATAATTTAAATAGGTCAATGGGTTAATGCTTTTGTCAGAGAGATTATTTTTTTACTTGCAGTTTAGAAGTTAAAATCTTAACATAGAACAGTGAGTTATTAACAGTCATCAAAAAACTGTATGCAAACTGCATGGTATAGATCAGAGTGTTATGATTTTTCCCCCAGTCTTTCATTATTCTAATTTTGTAAAAAAGGTTCATTTGGATAGAAATCAATTGTTATTTTTAAAGAGAACCCCCCAACCATGGCGTTAGGTTTAAAGTTCTGTGTTTGTGCTTCTCCACACCAAGCACTCAAACTATACTGCCTTCTAGTATGGATGAGATGTGACTTCCACATCTTGTAGTCCTCTGTCTTGTGTAACATTTCCTATACACTGATTTACACACCTATGATTGATAATGTCTGTGTGATGTACAGTGCTCTGACACCCTTCACTGCTACTAGTGGTGCTATAAAGCAAATTAAATGCATCTGAGAGAGGGTGGTCATGGAGACCTGTGTGGTACTGTTAAAGGGTGGTGGTGAGGGCATCCGTGGCTGAGGTGGTGATGGGGGGGGGGGGCGCTAACAGATAAATTGAGGCACCAGGTGCCACCAGCACTAAAGCTGGCTCTACTCCTAACTCAGCTTCAAAGACCTAGACTCCATCTTCTCTCATTTCACATTCAGGATTGTTTTAAAAATATGTGTTCTCAAACAAGAAGAAAGAATGAACTAATCCTTCATCCCAATTTTGTTTTTAATTCTGCCATCCTCTCAGCCATATCTATATGTCAGCTGTATTGTCATGTAAACATAAATATTGCAAAATATATTAATCTGTGTTATGTATTCTAACGGAATTCACTCAGTTATGACCAGCAGTAACACTATCCTGTTTATGTTGTCTAACCATATTGTTTATAGCTGGAACTATACAATGCGAACACTTTCTTCAAATAAATAAAGAAACAAACAAATAAACTGATAAAAGAAGTACAAGCAGGTAGGTCTGTGGGAACTTTTGTGAAACAGCCTGATTGATCAATTTTCTTGGTGAGAGGTGAAGTCAGTAAAAGATTACATTGCTGAAGGAAAATTTTCAGTCTTCTAGACCATAAAATAAATGATAAAATGAAAGCAAGAATGGGAAAAACACCCAAATTAAATAATGTAGTCTGTATTAGAATTATTTTGAAACTGCATTAATTTCAGACAGCAGTATTACAGTTCACTATATGCAAGTGTAATCCAAAACATAAGTGCACACAAAGTGCTTGTGGCAGTAACCGGCGCATAGTGAGACTTCCTGACAGAGTATCCACAGGTCCAGAAGTGTACTGAAGTGGTGGTGTCTGAGGTCCTTCTTTTGTACACAGTTGTGCCTTAGAAGAGTGGAAAAGATTCTGGAGATATGCTTTTTAAGTGCACACATGCCCTGGCTGCAGGCTAACTTCAGGGGGTATACAGAACTTTGCGTGGAGACAGGACACAGCTTATTCAGGTGTAAGTGGGGCTGTGCCCAGCTCCTCCCTCCCATCCTGCCAGTGATGGTGCATCCAGTCACATCCAATCCAGTCCAGTTACATCTAATCTCCCATGTTGTGTGACTGTCTAGGAGGAATACACAGAGCTCAACTGTCAGCTGCAACGAGTCATGTGACTAGAGACAGGCTTCAGGCACCAAATCCGACTTCACCATAAGATAGGATTTCAAATTAAGATTCCAGAGACTCCAAAAATAAATCAATTATCTTTTCCCATTTGGAAATTACAGTTATAAAACGTAATAAGGTAACTCCAAGGTTATCCTATTGGAGAGATAGGCCTTGCAGAAGTGAAAAATGAATGTAAGTGTGTGGATGCCTGTAAGTCGCGATTAGCACGTTGGGCAGCGCTTTTTAAAGAAACCTAAGTTTATTTTCATTTTTTTATTCTCTGCTACTTTCTGTTTTTAATTCTCACTTATGCGCTTGCACGCTCCGACCCCGGTCCACCGCAACTGTTGCTGATTGTGTGGAGAGCGGACCTGCATAGCGCGACACACCCCCTGCTTCGTCACACGCAAGGCGGCAGGTGGGGACTACTTAGAGGCTGATGTCACGGACGCGCAGTGGATGCCTGTAAGTCCCGATTAGCACGTTGGGCAGCGATTTTTAAAGAAACCTAAGTTTATTTTCATTTTTTTACTCTCTGCTACATTCTGTTTTTAATTCTCACTTACATGCTTGCACGCTCTGGCCCCGGTCCACCACAGCTGTTGCTGATTGTGTGAAGGGCGGACCTGCATAGCGCGACACACCCCCTGCTTCGTCACACGCAAGGCGGCAGACGGGGACTACCTAGAGGCCGATGACACGGACGCGCAGTGGATGCCTGTAAGTTGCCATTAGCACGTTGGGCAGCGCTTTTTAAAGAAACCTACGTTTATTTTCATTTTTTTACTCTCTGCTACTGTTTGTTTTTAATTCTCACTTACGCACTTGCACGCTCCGATCCCGGTCTACCCTGCTTCGTCACGCGCAAGACGGCAGGCGGGGACCACTTAGAGGCCGATGCCACGGCCTGGTCCGGGCCTAAGGCTAGAATCCCTGGTCCTCCTCCCTTTAGCCACCAGCACTACTCCAAAGAGGATCTACTTAACCTTTACCAAAAGGGAGCTGACCCTCATTGTGTGCGTTTATCGGCTTTTAGAAATAGCCTAGTTTGACCATGCGGTCTTAAACTGCCATTAGAACAGAATATCAGGCCACCTTAACACACACAAGAAGTCAGGAATATAGAACCGCAGTTTAAAGACAGAAATCAGGAGGCCATGAACTCAGGGTCAAAGAGAGCTTCCAGACTCCAATACTCCTCTAACCAATTAAGGGCCTATTGCAATCCTTTGTTCCCTGAGTGTACCCGGCTACATTCGAGAAACATGGCGGAAAAATGCTCTAGTTGTGGTTTCTCTCTAGAGACTACTCAAGGTCACACAAATATTTTCAAGGGCAACAAAATTAACAATATTAATCAGGCAACGCCACTTAACAAGGAATTTTCCTTTCTCAACACTAATTGCCACTCTCTCCCTCAGCATAAATCCGATATGTTTGATCTATTGGTCAATGCACAACCAGACACTGTTTTTCTTACGGAGACTTTGCTCCATGAGAGTTATGGCCCTGATGTTGCTGCTACCCTACCATCTAACTATGCAATAGTTAGGAAAGATAGAGTTTCTAAGATTGGTGGGGGTAATGTCATCATTTTAAAAAAAGACTACCAATGCAAATTTGAAAATGTATCCATTTCCAAATTGTGAGGCAGCCTATTTAAGCTGGCCTTGACCCCGAAATTCACCTTCTCTGGTATGCTCATATATCTTCCTCCTGGACCGTCTGCACCCTGGGCCTCTTCTCTCCCTGACCTGATAACTCTTCTGATTATGAATACAGCCAATTTTCAATTTTGGGTGACTTTAATTTACATTTAGAGAGAGGATCCGACATGTAAAATTAGCACTAATCTTATTTCTGATTTGGCAGCATTAAATGTTAGCCTACTTAACTCTGGCCCCACGCACGAGGCGGGCCATTTGCTGAACCCTATTTTCTCCAGTCTCTCCGGTATTTACTGTTCCCCGGCATTCCCTATATGGTGGTCTGATCATTTTATCACTAAGTTCTGTCTGAAACCCCCTGAGAATTCTGCACCTACTACTTCTGTCTCAGGAACTTTAACTAGGGATTGGAAAAACTAGACGCTACTGCTTTAAACAAGACTGTGTGCTCCCACATGCCCATTTCTAAACAAATGGTGAACACACTTTCTACTTCGGTGCAGAAATGGCTTCTCAATGCCATTGATATCTGTCAACCTCTTTAAAAAAAAAAGGGTTAATAATCATCGTCCCCCTGCACCCTGGTTCACTGAAACTCTGAAAATAGAGAAGGCCAAATGCAAAGTAATGGAACGCAGGTGGAGAGGGAATTATACCCCTGAATCTAAAAATAGTGATAAAACAGCCGAAAAAATTTATCATAATTTTTGCAGGACAGCCCGTGCTGAATATGTTTCATATACCATCTCTGATGCCCTGAACTGCTCAAAAACACTATTTAGTATGGTTAAGGAGCTCGCAGGTTCCAAAACACAATCTAGGCCCCCTTCTCTCAATAAACAGCAATGTGAGGATCTGGCTACTTTTTTTGTCCAGAAGGTTGAGAAAATATATTTGGATATAGTGCGTGTGCAATGTGATAACCACCCTTTCCCTCTAGTAACATCTGCACCATCCTCTGCGGACAGTATGCTTTCTGATCAGGATAGGGCGCCTCACATACCCTCCAACCATTTGGACACATGGCCCTTGTTAAACGCACCTACCTTTAAAAAACCTTTAGATAGTATTAAATCAGGATCACCTAGGGATCCTCTGCCTATCTCCGTGATACAGCAGCTGGAGCCGCCATCTCTGCTTGCTGTTATGGACCTTTTGAATGCCTCTTTGCAGGAAGCCATTGTTCGCCTGACTGGAAACATGCTATGGCACTCCCTCTCCTCAAAAAGGCCAATGCTGACCTTGATTTATCCTCCAACTATCGGCCCATCTCGCTGCTGCCGGCCTTTTCTAAATTCTTAGAAAAACATGTCCACGCACAGCTCTCTTTTTTGTAGAATCCCAAGGGTTTCTTCATCCCTCTCAATCGGGCTTCAGATCTGGTTTCTCAATGGAAGCTACCCTGTTGGGGGTAATGGAAAGACTGCGCTGTTATCTGGATGCGGGAGACACAGTGGCCCTCATTCTGCTGGATTTAAGCGCCACATTGGACACGGTGTCCCACACCGTGTTACTTAAAACTTTAAGATCTTTATGCATCTGTGACTTCAACTGGCTCACTTCTTTTCTTACAAATCGCACTTTTCAAGTATTTTCCCCCACAGCTAGTTCACTCATCACCCCATGGGGTACCTCAGGGCTCCATTCTTAGCCCTTTACTCTTCAACCTATACATCAGACCTCTAGCTGATGTTGCGGAAGATGCTGGATTGACCCTGTTCTCTTAGGCAGACGACTCCCAGATCATCTTCTCTCTCTCCATGAAGAGCACGGCCAGGCCGTCACCCCTTCAGTCGGGCCTGAGCAAAATCGCATCATGTATGCAATCAAATTACCTCAAACTCAATGGTGAGAAGACCGAGGCTTTGATACTTGGGAAAAATAAGGATCTCTGGGGCCCTCAACGTTGGCCCTGTGAGATGGGTGCACTTCCTTTATCTTCCTGCCAAGTTCGCAACTTGGGGGTCATCGTTGATGACTCGCTCAGTATGCATTATCAAGCTGTCAAGGTAGCTGCCACGTGTTTTACCATCCTGAAGTGACTAAAAAAGATCATATGGATGCTACCAGAGTCCACTCAGAGAACGGTAGTCCAGGCATTGATCACCTCAAGGCTGGACTACGGAAATGTTCTCTACCTGGGTTCAAATAGGGAGGTGACTCGTAGGCTGCAGATGGTCCAGAACTTCGCTGCAAGGTTACTTTGCTGGGTTCCTAGAGCCACCTCTATCTCTGGCCATCTACGAGATTTGCACTGGCTCAGGGTGGAGAACCGAATCAAGTTCAAAGCCATGATCTACATGTTTAAAATCAAAATAGGGGTTGCCCCTCAGTACTTGCAATCTCTGGTCCGCCCATATGTCCCTCCTCGAAATCTCCGCTCATCCCCTCAGGGGAAGTTCTTTGTTCCTAAAGTTAGACTATCTCGGATGGCCGGAAGGTCATTTGCATAGCTAGGTCCCTCACTTTGGAATGCCCTGCCTATAACTCTTGGAAATGAAACAGAGTACGTCCAATTTCTCAAATCATTGAAGACTTTGCTCTTTAACCAATAACCTGTAAGCCGTTTCATCATGGTCTCTGATCTGCTATGGCGTCGGGAAACCCTTTTTGGGTAGCTGTTGCCCCTTATAAATTTAATAAATAAATAAATAAAAATAAATTTCACTACCTGGATATGTACAACTTAAAATTACATGTCCTACTTTTTAAATACATTGCACCCTGCCCACTGGGCTGCCCAAGGCTTACCCTATGACAACTTATATTCATTAAATAGGCAGGTTTGTGGTCTGGCAAAAGGTTTATTTTGTCAGGGCGAAATGGCAGTTTAAACTGCACACACAGGCCTTGCAATGAGAGTTTAAAGTGCTACTTAAGTGGGTGGCACAACCAGTGCTGCAGGCCCACTAGTGCAAAAACAACAATTGATGGACAGAATGCAGAACAATGTCATACATTCACCCCAGTACAGAGATCTGGGCCTAAATCCATCGTTTTTTTGCTCACCATGCCATTCCAGTTTGAACCCAGCCATATGCAAATAAGTCTTGACCCTGTGCCTCATGGGAACAGTCCAGCCCGAACTGCCAAGCCAGGTCCTCCCTGGACTGGAAACAAGCATCCTAGGACCGGTTTCGGGGTTTCACCCCTCTTCAGCCAGGATGATTCCAGTGGCATGGAGAGCACGGGACTCACGTCTGAGCATACCCGTCCCACTCGGGGTGACAAATACAGAAACAACAATTGATGGACAGAATGCAGAACAATGTCATACATTCACCCCAGTACAGAGATCTGGGCCTAAATCCATCGTTTTTTTGCTCACCATGCCATTCTAGTTTGAACCCAGCCATATGCAAATCAGTCTTGACCCTGTGCTTCATGGGAACAGTCCAGCCCGAACTGCCAAGCCAGGTCCTCCATGGACTGGAAACAAGCATCCTAGGACCGGTTTCGGGGTTTCACCCCTCTTCAGCGAGGATAGTTTGAGTCAAGTGGCATGGAGAGCATGGGACTCACGTCTGAGCATACCCGTCCCACTCGGGGTGACAAATGCAAAAACAACAATTGATGGACAGAATGCACCACCCCTTTTTGTACCGCTTTGTTCGCCATAAGTTGGCAGGGTATACTCAGACGTGAGTCCCTTGCTCACTTTGCCACTGGATTCAAGCAATATTAGTGTCCGACTCTTTCCATATCTAAGAATACTTCATTAATGGTTCATATCGGACTCTGGGACTTTTTCTTCTTGGTTAAATTTATTTTTCTTTTTTTGGCACTCATTCCTGTCTCTATTTTTCTTTTTAATTTACCTTTCATTTCAGTTTTATCCAGACGGATTACTTTTGCCAACATTATTACACTTTGGGACTATATTTTTATAGGCTTAGCTAATGATGAATATACGCATCGCTTACACAGTCCGGAAATTGGTATGTCTATTTCTTTATCTGGTTTTTTATGATCCTCTCTTCCCCAGCTTTGCTATGCTTCTTTTTTGGACTTAATTTATATGATGGATATCCTGCTAATATGGACTACTATCCAGGCTTTGACTTTCTCACTGGCCATACATTATATTCTTTTATCCAGGTTATTTTGGTTTCTCTTCTCTTCCTTTCGTATCACATTATGTTCTTACCTTAGGATATCTGTGACCAAGCATGCTTAGTCTTGATTTTCCTGCCTTTACACTTTTTTGTTTCGGACTCTATGGCTCTTGGTATCTTTCATTTTTTCCTTCTTCTCTTTTCACAATTCTTGGGTCTCTTTGCTCTACACCTTCATAATTATTCACATCACCTTTGAATCTTTGGGGATGTTTCTTTCTTAACAAGGCCACATATTCTCGCCTTGTTTAGCTCTGTCTGTCATTCTTTCATTGTCTTCATAAGAATTATGTATTTTGGACTGTATAGTCTTTTTATACAGATTTACTTGCTTGAATTGTCCTTTTAAATATTTTATATAGTACTTTTTTGCATGTCTTCATCTTACAGCCTTGAAAAAGTCGTTGTACTCACTGTGTACAGACGAAACACGTGTTGGCTATTCTTTTGTATACCACATGCATTGAAGAACATTAAAAATCACCAATCATAATGGAACCGAGTTGGATCATCATTTCATCATCACTAAAATGTTGTGAATATCCTGCAAGCAATACAGCAACTTTGGACATTTTCTGCATTTTGAAATCAGGTATAATATTGCCACTGGTCTGTTATGCCTATGGAGGATAAATGACCTAGCTTGTTACACACGGGAGTGCTGCCTAAGCCAAACCTTTTGGACAATTTTCTGGCATCTGTGTTTTCACTTTGCCTATAGCACTTTCAGGTAGTAAGTGCTTCTGGCTTTAGCACCCCTTGACATCTTGAATCTATATATGTACTCGTCTTTACTCTGCTTTTTTGATATTTAATTGATGTGCGGTCCATTCCCAGTTTGGGTACACTACTACCTTTCTGTCTAAACTGGATTCAAGCAAGCCTGGCTGAAGACGGCTGAAATGCCAGAAACCGGTCCTAGGAAGCTTGTTTCTGGTCCAGGGAAGGCATGGCTTGGCAGTTCGGGCTGGACTGTTCCCATGAGGCACAGGGTCAGACTGATTTGCATATGGCCATGTCTGAACTGGGGTGGCAGAGTGGGCTAAAGAACGGTGATGGATCAAACCCAGATCTGTTGTCTGGGTGTGAGTGTTTGATTGGTTCTGATGCTCCGTCCATCACCACCCCTTTTTGTCCCACTAGTAGCATTTAATTTATAGGCCCTGGGCACATATAGTGTCACGTTACTAGGGAGTTACAAGTAAATTTCATATGCCGATTGGGTATAAGGCAATCTAGCATGTTATTGAGATAGAGCACAAGCACTTTAGAACTGATTATCAGTGGAAAATTGCATATAGTCCTAAGGCCAACAAAAACAAGTTCAGTAGAAAGTGGAGGGAAAAAAGCAAAAGATTTGAGGGTTACTTTTAGAATTGGTGTTTCTGGTTGATTAGGGTATGCACTTAAGCCAGGCAGAACCCACCACTCTAGTCAGGGTGAGTACGTTACACACCAAATATAACCTGTGCTCACCCTCTGGTAGTTTGGCGCAGAGCAGTGGGTTTATCATCAAAGGCAATCTGTAAAGTGTTTGCACAACACGCTTATACAGAAATACAATAAATACACGCAAAAAGAGACTGATGGTTATACATTATATAAAAATGTATAATATATTGTACGTATCAAAGACCAAAACGGCATGAACCATCAATACTGTGCCTATTATGCAAATACTGAGGTAGCACTTTTTATCCTGACAAAGGAAGAATTGAAACAACATACATTATAACATCATGAAATACAGCAGTTAATTTAGAGGCAAAACACATTAATCACCACATGACACCAGTAGTACATAAATCTCAAGATATCACCATAACACGTCAGTCACTATAATTCCACATAGGCCCAGGACTCCTGCACTCCTATTGGTGGGGTGACAGTAATTTCTCTGAGTCTGGATGAAAAGGTGGGATTTAGAACTAGAGTGGGGAACTGGGACACCTATGTGTCTACCACATGTAATATTGTGATTATGGTCAAAGTAGATTAAAGCGATAATGATATGCTCAATACTTTGCAAGTCAGGGGCATTTAAAAATGTGCGGTAAATGCAGATGAAGAACCGGGATTTAACCCAGCGGTGTCAGGGGCACGCCTAAGATCTTCGAGTTCACCTGTCTTGGTATACAGAGACACAGAATACTTCTGGATGGCATCAGAGACCAAGGGCCCGATTCACAGAACTAACTTAAGACAAAATCCTAAACTTACTACCATTTTGGTATTCACAGAAGGCACTTACTCATTTTGGTATTCACAGAAGGCATTTACTCATTTTGGTATTCACAGAAGGCACTTACTCATTTCGGTATTCACAGAAGTTAGGAGTCCTAACTTTAGAACTCCTAAATGCCTTCTGTGAATACCGAAAGTCTTAAAATTAGGATTTTTCGCAGTTTAGTAGTAGTATAGTTAGTACTCCTAAGTTTAGGACTCCTAAATGCCTTCTGTGAATACCGAAAGTCTTAAAATTAGGATTTTTTTCAATTTAGTAGTAGTAAACTTAAGACTCCTAACTTTAGGACCCCTAAATGCCTTCTGTGAATACCGAAAGCCTTAAAATTAGGATTTTTCTCAGTTTAGTGGTAGGAAAGTTAGGAGTCCTAACTTTAGGACTCCTAAACTGAGAAAAATCCTAATTTTAAGACTTTCGGTATTCACAGAAGGCATTTAGGAGTCCTAAAGTTAGGACTCCTAACTTCTGTGAATACCGAAGTGAGTAAGTGTCTTCTGTGAATACCAAAATGAGTAAGTGCCTTCTGTGAATATGAAAATGGTTGTAAGTTTAGGATTTTGTCTTAAGTTAGTTCTCCGAATCGGGCCCTAAGTTTATTAGCTGCACCTAGCAACGGTGATCCTAGAAATACATCACGGTGTAAATTCTCAGGAGACTGCTCATTTTACTAAGGCGAGACGTCTCCTTTTATACCCAATATTCACATTATAAATGTACACCCACTGCACAAAACTCTAGCCAATAAGGTACATTTTCAAACAAAGTGTCACATAACAGAAACTCAATTTACAGTATCCCAACCCAAAAGTTAATTATTAGGAATGTCCCAAATTCAATCTCCACAAGCCGGACAAACCTATAATTGAAAGCATAACCTATGTAATGAAGAAACATAAAAAAAGAAACGGTAACAGATGCTGAACAAGATAAGGCATGTGCAAGCAAACTAAAAGTTAACGATGTCCTGAACATTGATTGGAAATCTCAGACAAAGATCGATCAGGGAAATTGGCTTTGCGGGGTCAGTTTCAGGTGCAGAGGTCAGTTTCTTACAGTTCATTTCAGAGTCAAAAAGAAACCTAGTTAATGTATACATGAACTAAGAAGGCCAGGCCACTTTATTCGCCAGGCTACCTTCACAGGCCTACGTGAGGGCAACACAAAATGATGGCACAGAACAAAATGGAGTCAGACTCTAGAATTACAGAACCTCAGATCCTCCTTTTGCCATTATGTAGGCAATAACCTAAGACTCATGTTAATCTGAATCTAGGTCTATGTCGATATTCATTAGGTCATCAAGGTGTTGCTGTAGCATCATCTTATTATTCTCTACTTCTCTCGGGACAGGTCTCCGAACACACATAGTAGCACAAAGACTACAAATGGCGGGACCACACTGGATGCAAAGACAACAAGAGAAAAGGATGGTTAAAACCATACCAAGGAATGTCAAAATCTTCCATCCCCATTTGGACAGCAGTCCCCAAAACCATCCCGTCAATGACCAGTCTCCTTCGTCTACATGGATAGACTCAGAGATTTTATACAACCTAGAGGTGGCTTGGTACACTGTAGGGGCATTATCTGGTATGTAAACACAGCAACTGGATCCAATCAATTTACATACTCCTCCTCGATCTGCAAGTATGATGTCTAATACCATACGGTTCTGCAAAGTCAAAGGCGGTCCGCTTGAAGCTCAGCTGTAACATTACTAAGAGCACCTGCTGTCTCATTAATAGTAGCTTCAACAACGCGGACAAGCTGTCGAATATGCCTAGTATTGATCATAGGACCCCAAAAGGGCAAGACGCCCTTGAAGAAATCTCCTACTTCGTGTGCTGCGGTATCTTCCTTATTGAAGACACCTCTACCATATCTCGTTCTATGATAGTCTGAAGCAGTAGTGTATGTAGGGGGAAGTAGAAACGCCACATAACACGTTCCTGAAAAATCAGGTGGCAACCATGTGTAGGCTCTGTCATGACAAACAAAATATGTGCCTTTAGCTGGCACAAACGGTGGAGAAGTCCGAGATGAATAGACAAAGGTTTGAGCACATCACACTCTTACCTAGCCGAGCTTTTGGATTCCGACCATTACCTTGAAAACAAAAGTGGCTTTGGTGGGGTACAATCCAAATAGGGGGAGACCTTTTTTGTCTCTCCTTCTCTGTCAAACTGGTACTATATCCAGTCACGTTCCAACCAACGTAAGCCTGCACCTCATGCTTAGGGATAACATTATATGCATCAATATCTCGGATCATAGCTACTATTCCCCTTATAAAGGCACTATTGCTCAAGTTATCTTTAAGGGAACGTAAGGGGCGTACCTCATTTGCATAGATAAACATGGTCTGAAAAGCCCACACAGACCCATTAAAAGAAAAAGGCAAAACCAAATATGGCATACCTTAATCTGTCGTATGAGGCATAAGACCACAAACCCAACAATTAGTGGTATTTACTACTAACTGATGCTGATGCAACAACTGTATAAACGAGTTGTTGACAAATTCTGATCTCCTTGTCTGTTCATGTTCAGGCAACGTATAAAACTGGTGCAAAAAGCATAGGTTGGGAGGTGGGTGCAGATGTCTGTTGTGTAGCATAGACAGTCCAACCCACACAAGCTAATGTGATACTTAAAAACATCAAAAAGCACAATATTATAAAACATTTGCTATGTGTCAATGTACAAAATCTTGTCTTAAGATCTATTCTCTCAACATCTCTTTCAGTTACAACAGACTCCATCCTCTAACGTGCTGCTCGCGGCAATTTTCCTTCTTCACTCAAGTGTGCGTCCAGGCGTCCTAGACGTCCCTAGAACTGCAGACCTTTTGTCAATATGCGGGCCACCCCTTAAGTTCTTATACCGCGACCCTGCAGCTGAACCCAGATGGTGGTTCAAAAAAGAAAAAGAAAAATAGTCTCTTGTCTGAAAGAGTGTAATTCACAAAAAAAATCAAATTTTATTTGTTCTTTTTAGACCTTAAGTTGTAGCGTTCTTTACCAGGCACAGTTTGATCCTGAAAGAGTGTCTCTGGGTGCGTAGTATCAAGTCTCAAACACGGCGGTACAGCTTCTTGCAAGACTTTATCATCCGCACGTTCTGACTGAGTCCATTCCAGATGTGTATCGCTAAAAGGTACAAATCTCGGAACCCTTTCACTCTCGGAATCGGCAACACCTTCCCCGACCCACTTATCGTACGGTAAGGGCAAAGGTATCTTCTTACAATGGGTACCATGTACCCAGTTTTTCTTGCCGAACACCTTAATAGCAGTTCGAGTTGATAACAGGACTTGGTATGGACCGGTCCATCTTGGTTCCAAGTTCTTTGACCTCTGAAAATTCTTGGTTAGAACCCAGTCGTCAGGTTGAATCGTGTGGCCTGCGTCTACAGAAACTGAAGGCAAAGTGTCATGGACCTGTTGGTGAAGAACACGCAATTTAGCAGTCAAATCATGTCAGTAGTCAACCAACATAGGGTACTCAATATCACTGTACTTCTTAGGCCTCGGCACACCCCAGACATTCGCCGGGCGTCCAAAAACAATCTCGTATGGGCTAAGTCCCACGCGAGAATGTACTGTCGTTCTCATGGACAAAAGTGCCAATGGTAAGGCATCGGGCCATGTAAGACCAGAGCTCGCTTGCACCGTGGCCAACTTCAGCTTCAGAGTGCCATTATAGCACTCGACCAGGCCTGCTGACTGGGGGTGATTCGCAGCGTGGAATTTCTGTTTAATACCCAGACCCGCACATACTTTCTTCATAATCTGACCCACAAATTCACTTCCATTATCACTCCATACCATCCTCGGCAAGCCATATCTGGGAAAGAATTCTTTAAGCAAAACCTTGGCTGTAGACAAGGCAGTAATATCCTTTAGGGGGTAGGCCTCTATCCATCTGGAAAAGGCACAAACAACCACAAGGACATACTTCAAGTTATTGCATCTTTCCATTTGAATATAGTCTATCTGCAGCACCTCGAACGGATACGTTGGAGGAGCAAAATGACCCGCTGGAGTTGGGGTTCCCTTTCCAGGATTATGCATCAAGCAAATCATGCAGTGTTTAACCAAATTCTCAGCACACTTAGGAATTCCACCATTCTGCCATACCGGAGCCAACAACTTACATATCCCTTTTGAACTAATGTGAGCCAACCCATGAGCCATAGTAACCACCCGAAGCACATATGCATCCGGCAACAACCATCGCTGGTGCTCTGACAACTCAACCCAACAGCCTGTTGAATCCAACATTCCCGTACTCTCTCTCCACATACTCAATTCTTTCTCAGTAGCTTCTGCCTGAATCATCTTCACACTTTCTGTTGTATCTTCACACATTCCTCCTTCCACAACCCATCTGGCAGGACCTGCAACATACATCCGACTCGTCACATCTTTCGCCGTTTCTCTCGCTACTTCATCTGCAAACGCATTCCCTTGACCCACATCCTCCGTAACCTTCTTATGCGCACTACACTTCACTATCGCAATTTGGGTCGGCAAAGTAAGTGATTCAAGAAGTTCACTCACTAATTGTCCATGCTGAATTTTCGTACCATGGGAAGTAAGAAATCCTCTCTCTTTCCACAAGCGACCAAAACTGTGAGCCACACCAAATGCGTATTGGCTATCAGTATAAACATTCACTCTCTTTCCTTTTGACAACACACACGCTCTAGTCAATGCTATCACTCCGCTGCTTGCGCTGAATTCTGTGCAATACGTGCTGTTTCAACAATCGTGTGAAAAGTTGTGACAGCATATGCTGCAGTCGTATCTCCATTCGGAAGCTTAAAGCACGAACCATCTACCCATAGGGTACCATCAGGATTCGAAAGAGGAGTATCTTTCAGATCAACTCTACCCTTCGTTTCCTTCTCTGTCCGGAGAAAACAGTCATGCTGTTCCTGAGCATCTGTCTCTACAAAAATCGGCAACAATGTAGCTGGATTCAATGTGTTGCACCGCTTGATGTGCACATGGCTAGCCAAAAGCGTTAACTCATAACCTGACAAACGCGCACTGGTAAGATGTTGAGTCTTCGTTCTATTCAATAGGGTATCCACTGCATGTGGGACCATCACAATCAATGTATTATCCAATACCAAACCAGCAGACTGTTGGATAGAAACAGCCGCTGCCGCTGTAGCTCTTAGACAATTAGGCAACGCTCTAGCTACCGGATCTAAAGTAGCTGAAAAATACGCACATGGGCGCTGCTTGTCTCCAAATTGTTGTGTCAACACTGACAACGCACAACCTTCTCTCTCGTGTACATAAAGTGTAAAAGGTTTACTGTAGTCGGGGGTACACAACACCGGAGCAGAACACAATGCATCACGCAATTCGGAAAAACTCTTCTGACATCCGTCAGACCAAGGAAGAGGGTGTTGTGTGTCCTTAAGAGTAAGTGCCAACAAAAGTTTCGCTAGCAAAGAAAAATTCAGAATCCACTGTCTACAATACGAGGTGATACCTAAGAAGGCACGCACTTCTCTCTGTGTGCATGGCACAGTCATTTGGGCAATCGCTTGAATACGCTCTGGGGTCAATCGCCTTCCCTCCTTCGACAAGAGATGACCTAAGTAGGTCACTTCTTGGCGGCAATACTGCAACTTCGAAGGTGACACTTTATGATGAAGGTCAGACAGGTGTCGCAACAAAGAAAGAGTAACTTCTTTACAAATCTCTTCATCATCAGCAGCAACCAACAGATCATCAACATACTGGATAAGAGTAACACCAGAAGGCAATGCAAGAGTATCAAGCTGAGTTTTCAAAGCCTGACTGTAAATGGAGGGACTCTCACAATAACCTTGAGGAGCGCGCTTAAACCGGAAACTGTGGCCTTCTAAAGAGAAGCCAAAAATATCCCTACTTTCCTCAGCAATCGGAATACTGAAGAAAGCGTTCTTCAGATCAATAACAGAAAACCAAGCAGCTGAGGCAGGGATCATAGTCAATAAAGCAGTAATGTCCAGGACAACAGGAAACTGTGGCACAACGATCTTATTGACCTCTCGAAGGTCGATCACAAACCGATACACAGGTGGCTGAGAAGAGTCAGTTCGCTTAAGGACAGACAGAACAGGACTGTTGCAGACATTACCTCTCATTTCTTCAACCACACCTTTCTCAACCAAATCATAGATAATCGCTAAAAGAGCTCTTTCGCCATCACTGGAAATTTTGTACTGGGGAATGCGAGGTAATTTAACATTCAACTTAAGGGTAACAACGTAGGGTGGAATCTGCAAGAGACCAACATCATTGGGACCTGTAGTTCAAAGTGTATCAGGGAGAGAACACAGTTTCAGTGGAAGGCGATCCTTAGACAGAGACATCGGGGAAATCACTTTCTTACCCACCGTAAGATGTACTCCTGAAGGAGAACAATGTAATGTCGCATGCAATCTTTTCAACAAGTCCAAACCCAACAGATTCTCGCCACAGCCCGTCGTTAGAATAAGGGGAGCCTCCAATTCACAGAGACCAATAGAAAGGGGCTAAGGACAAGAAACCGGATTACGAACTGGGGCGCCAGAAAATCCTACTTAAACATTGGTCAAGCCAGACAAAGGTGCGCCGGGGAGTTTAGAGTGCATGATAGAACTCTTTGCTGCACCAGTATCCAAAAGAAAAGGTTCTGCCACACCTGATGTAATCACTTCAACATAAGGTCCACTCTGGTCTACTGGAACTGACACTACTCCCTCCCTTTGTCCATGGCTGTCCTAACTATCATTTAAACCAGCACTCTCACTTCCAACATAATAATCATCAGTGTAGTACTGAGCGGACTGGACGGTCGGAACATTCTGTTGGTCAAAATAATTCATAGAATTCTGAGGGGAAAAGGAACGTTCATTCTGGGGAAACGTACCACGTCCCCTACCCAAAGGTACTTGTTGGAAACCACCACGACCTCTCAGACCAGACATACCATTCGCACGCTGTAGCAAGATCGGGCAACTATTCTTGAAGTGACCTTCTTCTTTACAATAAGCACACTGATTAGGGCCTAGCGGAAGTCGCGAAGCAAAAGACTCAGGCTTCTGCAACAGTTTCTGAAACTGTGGGGGTTGCTGAAACTGGGAAGGTTGCTGAAACTGACGCTGATTAGGGCGAGGCGGATAAGCCTGCTGCAGAAGAACTTTCGTTTTTAATTCTCTAGTCTTCTTCTCTACTTTATCCTTCTCATCTTTATCTCTATTCTCATAGTATTGTGCAGTAGCCAATATCTGAGCCGAAGAAGAAACAGCCCATGAACTCTCAGAGTCCTTTAACTTATTAGAAAGTTCAGGAAGTAAATTAAAAACAAACTTATCTACAAACAACCTCTGACCACCTTCTGTACTCATATCCTGACCACTATGATCAATGAATGTTTCCTCAAACCTAGTGAAGAAATCAGACACACTCTCGTCTTTCTTTTGTTTGTATGCTGCTAACTTGTCCCAATTCACCCACAGAGGAGGCATCATAGTTTTCATTAAATTAATAATCCTACCAGGTAGTTCTGCAACTAAGGGTTCAGGTTTGGCACCTCTTACCTGCCGACCATCTGCAGCAGTAATATTAACCCACGTATCTCCTAACTCTGGCGCGTGATCCTCGTGACGGATCTTCGCCCACAAGGGTTGAGGAACTACATTACCCATCAACATATCTATGTCAGCTAAATTCATAACACACGCATCAACTGTCTGAGACAACCCCTTATAATAACCAGCAGGATTTTTACGGGGCTCAGGCAAAGTCTGCTTAAGAGCCAGGACCTCAGCTCTCTTCCAAGGGACATGCACCCACACTCGCTGAAAATGAGCCGGTGCAGCCGCAATACCATGAGCGGCATCAGCCACAACTGCCTCTCTCCATACAGGGGGAACTTCTCTCATAGGATACTGCTTCACTTTTCTCCTAATAGAAGGGTCAGGTTCGAACAATGACTGAGGTGAAAGTCTAGACCTAAAAGTGAGTAGTGTATCTACCACTTCCTCAACATCGGAACCCACTATCGTCCCTTTAGCAAATTCAGACTGAACATTAAGCAATTCCAGTGGAATTGAACCCAACTCATTATCTTCCCACTCCTGACGAAGGAAGGTACACATGACATCAAAAACATATCTTTGTTTTGGTGCCTCCCACTGTAGGAAGATATCCATAACCACTTGTGGACTGTACTTGGAGGTATTCGAAACCCATCTACGAGCAAGGAGATCTAACACTGCCTGCTCTTCGGGATCAGGGAGCTGACTACGTCTCTGCTTACGTTCAGAAACCGGGGTCATATTCAGTGACCCAAAGAAAGGAGACAAAAGACTAGTGACAGTGTCAGTCATTCGTTGCCGAGCAGAAGCAGAAGAAGTTGACATGAGGACAGAAGACAAAGTGTTTTGAGGTGACAGAGACGTAGGGACAGAAATAAGAGAAGTTGAAGATAAAGGAGTGTAAGGCAAAGGAGTTTGAGGCAAGGCTGGTGGCAAGGCTGGCAGCCCTGGAGGGGGCTGCGCCGGGGGAGGAAGAACCACCTGTGAAGCAACGGGTGGCTGAACAACAACAGGGGGTTGAACGACAACAAGGGGTGCAACAACTGGAGGTAACTGAGGTGCAGTAGCACCCTGCACATAAGGGGGTGGTAATCTCAGTAAATGTGACATCAAAGGATCCTTTTCAGGGTCTACAGTCACATTTGAAAGGGGAGGTGGCAAAGCCGGGTAACATTTGTCAATGGCCATGCAATGTTGTCTATCTAACACTTCAATCGCACGATCTTCTTCATCTTCCTTAAACTGCCTAGCAGCTTGCATTACCGATATATTTCTTTCCTTCCTATCTCTCTTAGCTTGCTTAATTTCTCGCTGTTTGGCCTCCTTACGCCAAAGCCGGAAGGAGTCAAACATCGCCGGCCGGGCTTTCTTCTTCAATAGCGCAACTTCTAGGTTATCTAAAACATCTGATTCAAAACTACCATGTTGGGGCCATCGTAAAACACCATCTTTCCTTGTATAACGACCCATACTTCATTAAAGGTAATGGGACCTACACCATGCTTTGAATAGAGCTCATAAGTTGGAGTTCCAACCGGAGGTATCGGACACGAGTCCTCCAATCGGGAATCCCTATTACAACTACAACAAAACCATTTCCTAAATTTGCTAAAACCAGGCATCTTTTAGCTCACAAGTCCCGCTTCAAACTTCAAGGGGTTATCAAAAATGATACACTCGCAAATATACGAAGCCCCCGGCTTCGACTATTGCAATGGCCGAATCAAAACCAAGAAACAAAACAAAGTCGTGGGAGCGACCCACTTATACTTAACCAAAACGTCTGTCACGCCACCAGAAGACCGTCTAACGTCTCGCCTTACAAATCATCACAAGATGGTCCAAGACAGGGCGACAGTCAGGGCAGCAGTCCTTCGCAGCCGTCGGAAAGGGGAAGCCTCGCAGAAAAAACCTTCGGTCCACGTCGACATGCAGGGGTCCATGAAGTGGCAGCCGTCCTCCAGAATTTCCTCACGGGGCTCCTCACAATCTTCGGGTTTGGACCAGTACCGCTGAAGTCGCCCCACGTTGGGCGCCAGTTGAAGAACCGGGGTTTAACCCAGCGGCGTCAGGGGCACGCCTAAGATCTTCGAGTTCACCTGTCTTGGTATACAGAGACACGGAATACTTCTGGATGGCATCAGAGACCAAGTTTATTAGCTGCAGCTAGTAACAGTGATCATAGAAATACATCACGGTGTAAATTCTCAGGAGACTGCTCATTTTACTAAGGCGAGACGTCTCCTTTTATACCCAATATTCACATTATAAATGTACACCCACTGCACACAATTCTAGCCAATAAGGTAAATTTTCAAACAAAGTGTCACATAACAGAAACTCAATTTACAGTATCCCAACCCAAAAGTTAATTATTAGGAATGTCCCAAATTCAATCTCCACAAGCCGGACAAACCTATAATTGAAAGCATAACCCATGTAATGAAAAAACATTAAAAAAAGAAACGGTAACAGATACTGAACAAGATAAGGCATGTGCAAGGAAACTAAAAGTTAACGATGTCCTGAACATTGATTGGCAATCTCAGACAAAGATCGATCAGGGAAATTGGCTTTGCGGGGTCAGTTTCAGGTGCAGAGGTCAGTTTCTTACAGTTCATTTCGGAGTCAAAAAGAAACCTAGTTAATGGATACATGAACTAAGAAGGCCAGGCCACTTTATTCGCCAGGCTACCTTCACAGGCCTACGTGAGGGCAACACAAACTGGTGGCACAGAACAAAATGGAGTCAGACTCGAGAATTACAGAACCTCACCGAGCTTCACCAGCACTCATAATTCTATCACCGAAGAACAAATGCCCCAAGGTACGGCTCAACCGAGACACACAACCTGTAGACACTAGCGGGGAGACCTCTCCTGGACCCCGGCATCCAGGACCAACAGTATAGCTGCCTGCAAGTCCACGCTGTGTCTACAATCATGGGGTCAGAGCCCCTGGGCATACGCGATTATAGAACAGTAATTAGGATTTTGAGAACTGATTCTAGGCAATCCATAGTGTTTGCGGTCTCACTGTATCTGCTATGCATGTGGAGATTAAGGTCCAAATATATGCAGTCCAGCGATCCTGGTTCCATTGCAGTTTGACTTGCACACATTCTGTATGTAAATTGTTGTTCTTGCTGGATTGATTTTTTGTAGTCATTTAACTAAGTTATTTAACTAAGTATCGATTGCTTGAACTAATCATATGTTTTATGTACTTTTATGGCTTTGTGCCGATAAAGGGAAGGTTAGATTTATTACAGATTCAGCAAGGTTGTGTAAAATAGTGTGCAAGTAACTATAATCAAGTATTTATACTAGCTGCATGCAAGAATCAAGTTGTCCCTTTCTGTATTTTCCTATGGTCTATTGATGGTAGGACATACTGGAAGTTGCATTATGCACACAATATAAGTTATGTTACAGAATGAGACTGCTCATGTTTATGCTGCTAGTGTTAGCTGCTCTTGTAATTTTTGCACATTTATTATTGGGATATCTTTGCTACAACCATAGGATGATGACAGCTGCAGTTATTTTTTCTCTGATATTTGGCAACTTGTTTTTACATAGTATTGTTATTTAAGATGACTTATCATGGAGATTTTAACATTTGCATATTTTCTATTGTGATTTTAATAGATTTGTTACTATGAATTTTATGTTTCTTTTATAGATTTTTAACCGAATAAAGATCCTTGCAAAGTGTGAATGCTGGAGCAGGGTTTTCTATTGAAAATGTATTGAAATTTAAACTCCAGTTTATGTTTCTATGTCATAATTAAAATTACTGATAATTAATTAATAATTATT
The DNA here is from genome assembly GCF_964204655.1 of Triturus cristatus. NCBI lineage: Eukaryota > Metazoa > Chordata > Amphibia > Caudata > Salamandridae > Triturus > Triturus cristatus. The sequence goes on from NC_140588.1 coordinate 1,045,730,594, forward strand.
AATTTTGTTAAAGTTTCTGATTAATCAACATTACTAATGAAAGAATTACACGCGGGAATGCATTTATGTTGCTTATTAATACGTGAACTAAGTTGGTGAGCAAATTAATTAAATATGTGTGGCTAAAGTGCTATTTGTTATGTGTTTGCGCTTTAAAATAACGTGCTTTAATGCTTTTTAGTGTTGCAGATGGCTAGATAATTACATACACATAAGGGTATTAGTGGGAATTAACACTGTATAATCATTATGATGTGGTAACGCTGTTTTGTGTTTCTTTTAATTAAGATTGTCCGTTTTGGCCTAATTCAAGATAGCCGATATTTACAGCCTGCCTCTGAGTAGTTGAAATACGACGAGAGGCCTCGCTGAATATGGTTGGAAACCACTTGACCGCGCCCTCTAACTGTATTAAAAGTTTCCGTGAGGACAGCAGCTCCAGGCTTGCTGCCAATTGCCCTTGGAGAAGAATAAAGCCACAATGAACTCTGATAAACTTGCGGTGGCTTCACTATGATTCCGAGGAAGAACATTCATGGATGTAACATTTTTAGTTTGAGCTTCCTTCTTCCGTGTTTTTATTTTTGAGATTTCCGAGAGCGGAGGTTTTCTAAATGTTGCGAGTCAACATCCTTTCCTGCAAGCTCTGCTCAATGGCTCAACGGACGTTTAGAGTTTGTTTGTTACTTTCAATTTGTAAGTTTCGCTATAAATATTGTTAGACTAGAGAGGGTCTAAGGCCACTTCTTCTTGAACCTATGCTCGAGAGGATCGACGCTGATTGAGAGGACGGCGACTCGGAAGACTTTACTGAGAGACCTGTCCTGTCCCATTTATGACATTTAGCTAGAATAGGTAACTATGAGAATAATGATTTTGCTATTGATTGACTTTCATTTGAACTAATTTAGATAAATAACCCTTTTGTTTGAATCACAGTGTCGGGTGGTTATTTCTTTGTCATTTATTGAGTTTCGAATGTATTTCCAATGTTTAAAATCATGACTCAAGACAGATCTTTTAGGTCACATTGACCTCGCTTTAGACGCAGATTGTTTTAGGATTTCTCTCATATATTCAGTGTGGATAGAGTAATAGAATGAATGTTAGTGTGATGGGCCCTAGCGTATGATGAGTGTATGTGCGTATGACTGTGGAATTACTCTGTCCGTGGAAGTAGGGAGAATTTATATGCTCCGATCTGCAGCAGTTTCCTGGTATTGCGGAAGACCCCCGAGGAGGTGTAGGGAACATTCCTGATAAGCTAGGTGAAGGGACAAGTAGACAGCAAGAAGATTGCGTGTCGGAGACCCGAGGAGGGACAGAAATAGGGAAATCTCAATCGGTGGAGAAAAAGACTGTGGAGCAAAAGAAAATTGTTCATGGACCAGAGGCAAATGAAACAGAATCAGATGAGAGTGAGAATGAGAAATCAGAGGGTCGAGTTCTGAGAAAGAGAACTTGGATCGGAGAAAGAAATAATAAAGAAGTGAGACCAAAAAGGGTTGTAAGAGGAGATCTTTGGCCTAACAGAATAAAGAGACTGAGGTACAGACTGACACGAGCAAATTCATCGAAAGCTGAACAGGTGAACGAGGTGTCCAGTCAGAATCAAGCAAAGGGTGGAAAACAAAAGGTCTTAAAAGAACTAGAGGAGATCAAGAGAATAAGAAAGCCTAACCAGAAGTATAGGTCACCGGAATGGACGTACGTGGCACTGTCTGAAGGAGAAGAGGCAGAAAGTCAAGGAAATCCAGAGGGGACCGTACGAGAAGTGGTTGAGGAGGAGAAAACTGTTGGAATCCTGAAAGTTATCTTGACTGACATTGGAGAAGAGTCAGATGCTCAGGATGTTGAAGATCTGATACAATTTGATGTTGCTGAAGAAGAAGTGAAAAGTGATGAAAATCCAAATTGAGTGAACTGAAGGAGTCACTTGGAGAAGGGTGAAAAGAAGAAAATCTAAAATTAGCTGTTTGAAATAATCTAGAGTTCTAGAGATTCAGTAGTGGAGTAGTAGAGGCTAAGTCAAAAGACACTGCCAAAGTAATAAAATGGCTAACACAGAAAATAATCAAAGTAGATGTGCCTTCTTGAAAAGATGGTGTAGAATGTGCTGCTGCTGTACAGGATTATTAATGCTACTATGGAGTGTACTTGCTTTATTAGTTACTTTTAGAGTTACAATAGACACTTTTGGAATACATACTGAAAATGTGACTAACATAGAGAAGAGTTCACAGAAAGTAGTTCCAACTAGAATTAGTAACATTTACATACATAAAGATAGGTAAATTAATTATTTTTCTAGCAATGTTCTTTCAAAATTGTTGTACGAATACGTAAAGACAATGGAAGTTAGGGATTGCTACGTTTGTATGCAATTGCCTGCATCCGTTTCAGAGGGTGTTACTTATCACCATCTTCCAGCTACGTATGGGATTTCATGTAGTGTGTTAAGTAGTGTTTTTTATTTGTTAGAGAAAATAGATTATGAGATGTCTAACAAAGATAACATTTTTGGGCAATTGCCTATGAATAAGAAGCTGAATCCAGCTAAAGAAGCTAACATTTTTGGTGAGATTTTTATTGAGACAGAAGAATTAACATTAGATTACATTTTTAGAAACAATTTAACTTGCAGTTTGAAAGAAGAAGAAAAGGCTTTCCTAGACATGGTAGAGAAAAGGAGAGTGAGCATGCATGAAAAGGCAGGGAAATATAAAATGAGTGAGACAATATGGGATATTGAGATGGGAAAGGAGTTGAGGAATGGGGCCAGTCCAACTTTGGCTTTAGATGCACCACAGAAGGGTAAACTATGCATTACCAAAAGGAAATCCCAATATGATAGGTATTTTATTGGGACTAGTGAGTGTCATGATACATACTTCATTGCAACAGGATGGGGATTCAAAGGAGGAGAAGATCCAGTTTTCCCGGGAGTGTATTATATTTGTGAGAATAAGGCTTATTCTTTTTGTTTAACAGCTTTATTTCGATTGTTACATCATAAAAGCAACACAAAAAAGAAAAAAAGAAACAAGTTATCAAACAATTAGACAATTAAAAGTCACCAGTTAAACAGTAATTAACAGCCGTTTTGTCCTGATCGTCCAAGCCCATGACAGAAATTTCGCAAGGCTAAAAACATACAAGGGCCGGGTATCTGATATTAAAATTCGAAGTGCCACAGATGAATGCCTGGTGCCCAGGGCCCTACACACGGGCTTAAGCCACGTTTGCCTTGGGCAAGCATAGGCCGGGCAAACAAACAAAAAATGTTCAATTGACTCTTTGGGAGTACTACAGAAGGGACAAAACGCAACTCTCTGGTAAGGCGGTTTCCAGCAAGATGTTAAGGCACGCACAGGGAGGGACCCCACTCTAAATCTAAAATAAAGGGCCCGGTCATATGGCTTCCAGACCAAATCCAGGTAGAGCTCCAGGCAGGGTGAATCCTTATGCACTAAAAACTCCTCTGTGAGCCTACCATGAGTAGAATTTGTGGAATTTCTGCTTCCAACCCAGTTCCAATATAAGGTTTTCAAGGCTGCTTTCGGAGGGGAAGACCTATTTTCCGAAGCTTCACTAAGGCCTAGTTTACCGAGCATAGACTTGACATCAGTAAGCCATCTGATCCTACCCCAGCCTACCATAGACATCACCTCTGCTAGGCCTTTAGCATACTTAGCGAGTTCGGAGACGCGCCATAGCCTGGCCCATAAGAGCAGTGGACGCAATCTTGCTACGTCGCTAATTTGCTGGCAACCAAGGTCCAAACGGAGGGGTAACGTAGGTGTACTCTCCGGGAGAGACATAATGTGTTTTAGGAACTTATTCTCAGACCTAGTTAGGACACTGATGTTAGAGGTACCCCAAAGTTCAGCGCCATACAAAGCGGAACTAACTCCCTTTGCCCTGTAGATATCCAAAACAGGGGCAATAGGCTTGGTCGAAGAAGATCTCTGCTCTCTGACAAGTGCCCCTATAACCCTTTTATGGTTAAGGCTTATTACAGTTTGCCTGACCATTGGTATGGCACGTGTTATGTTGGCCTGGTCTTTCCAAAGATTTTTCATATAGATAAGATAGAAGATGCAGAAAAAATTAATCTACTAACACGTTTTAAGAGAGAAACTTGGTCAGAAATTGTAGGAGATATTTTTGGAGCTTTAATTCCAGCAGTGGGAATTTCTTTAAATGCATATGGAATTCGGAAACTGTCAACAGTGGTGGATCGCTTATCGACAAGTACAGCTGGAGGGTTTCTTTTGGTAAATACGGAGATGGTTGCTGTACGCGCAATGTCTATGCAAAATCGACTTGCCCTTGATATTCTATTGGCCAAAGAGGGTGGAGTCTGTGGAATGCTGAAAGTTCAACATTGTTGCACTTACATTCCTGACGAAAGCAAAGATCTAAAGGTCTATATCAAAAATATTACTGATTTGCATGAAGAATTAGTACCACTGGAAGCTGAAAGTATCTGGACTAAAATGGCTAATAAGCTACTTGCTGTTAAGAGTTTTATTGCTAAGATAGGTAGTACCATTATTGGTAAGATATTATTTCCTTTGACATGTGTAATTGTTGCTTTATTGATACTAAGATTAGGGTGTTTGTGTTGTAAAAACAGGGGAGGGAAAAAGAGAATAATAAGAGAAAACATTGAAAAGAAACAAAAGAGGTCAAAGAGAGACCCACAGGAAATTAAATTAGAGAAATTTAGGGAGAGTGTGTACCTAGAATCGAGAGTAGAGGATGAAAGAGAGACTGGTGTGTAACATGTTCATGTTGTTCAAAACGAAAAGACATTTGAATTTCTCCTAAGAAATGGGGACTACATTTTTTTTTTGGGTTGGTTTTTGTGGTGATAATATATCACCAAAGGGGGGATTGCTGGAGCAGGGTTTTCTATTGAAAATTTATTGAAATTTAAACTCCAGTTTATGTTTCTATGTCATAATTAAAATTACTGATAATTAATTAATAATTATTAATTTTGTTAAAGTTTCTGATTAATCAACATTACTAATGAAAGAATTACACGCGGGAATGCATTTATGTTGCTTATTAATACGTGAACTAAGTTGGTGAGCAAATTAATTAAATATGTGTGGCTAAAGTGCTATTTGTTATGTGTTTGCGCTTTAAAATAACGTGCTTTAATGCTTCTTTGTGTTGCAGATGGCTAGATAATTACATACACATAAGGGTATTAGTGGGAATTAACACTGTATAATCATTATGATGTGGTAACGCTGTTTTGTGTTTCTTTTAATTAAGATGGTCCGTTTTGGCCTAATCCAAGATGGCCGATATTTACAGCCTGCATTTGAGTAGTTGAAATACGACAAGAGGCCTCGCTGAATATGGTTGGAAACCACCTGACCTCGGCCTCTAACTGTATTAAAAGTTTCCGTGACGACAGCAGCTCCAGGCTTGCTGCCAATTGCCCTTGGAGAAGAATAAAGCCACAATGAACTCTGATAAACTTGCGGTGGCTTCACTATGATTCCGAGGAAGAACATTCATGGATGTAACATTTTTTAGTTTGAGCTTCCTTCTTCCGTGTTTTTATTTTTGAGATTTCTGAGAGCGGAGGTTTTATAAATGTTGCGAGTCAACATCCTTTCCTGCAAGCTCTGCTCAATGGCTCAACGGACGTTTAGAGTTTGTTTGTTACTTTCAATTTGTAAGTTTCGCTATAAATATTGTTAGACTAGAGAGGGTCTAAGGCCACTTCTTCTTGAACCTATGCTCGAGAGGATCGACGCTGATTGAGAGGACGGCGACTCAGAAGACTTTACTGAGAGACCTGTCCTGTCCCATTTATGACATCTAGCTAGAATAGGTAACTATGAGAATAATGATTTTGCTATTGATTGACTTTCATTTGAACTAATTTAGATAAATAACCCTTCTGTTTGAATCACAGTGTCGGGTGGTTATTTCTTTGTCATTTATTGAGTTTCGAATGTATTTCCAATGTTTAAAATCATGACTCAAGACAGATCTTTTAGGTCGCATTGACCTCGCTTTAGACGCAGATTGTTTTAGGATTTCTCTCATATATTCAGTGTGGATAGAGTAATAGAATGAATGTTAGTGTGATGGGCCCTAGCGTATGATGAGTGTATGTGCGTATGACTGTGGAATTACTCTGTCCGTGGAAGTAGGGAGAATTTATATGCTCCGATCTGCAGCATGAACACCGTCTCCCCCTCCCGCCCCAGGAAGACCATCAGTATGCAGATGAATGCAGATGTAATCCCAGCCACACCCAGCTCTTCCTGTGTGATGGCTGTCTGGAAAGCATGCACAAAGGGTAGCTGTCACCAAGGCCCAGATGTGGATTGGAGTCAGGCTGCAAAGCACAAAGGGTCATAAGCACAGAGAAATACCCACTTTCTAAAAGTTTTTTTAGAAAGGGGGGTTTGGTCCTTCTAGGGTCAGGCGGGACCTTTTGAACATTATATTTAACAGACAAACAAACCTGACCTGCTATTTATAACCTGCCGTTTCAATGAATAAACAGGCTTAGACCTTTATCTATTTCGAATGGTCTTGGTAATTTATTACTATATTGATGCATCCATTTCAAGAGTATGACAAAGTTACAAAAATGTCTGTCTAAAAGACACACGAGACAACAAATTCAGTACATGTAAAAAAATCAACAAAGATGATAATGCAGTACATGCTACATACATGAAATACGTATAAAAGAACAGTACAAATGAAAGCCAGTCAAATAATTCGACCAAAAACAGCAACCACCGCATTGCCAATTGACTTTACATCACTTAATCTACATAATATTACGGTTGTTGTACTACTGGGTGAACATTTATTAATCCAATGGGCATCCCCGTTTACATGAAAATGCTACTCTTGGATTACTATCATTTTAAAGGCCCAGTTGTGAGGTAAACGCAGACGCATTTCGAATCCCAATATCCATTCACGTCAAGGCATAGGACTGGACAGGAGTTGTTCTTAGTTTCATGAATTTTGTCTCTAAGTTAATTGTGGAATATTAAGTTCTTGTGGAGGCCTGTAGCCACTTTTTTATATTGAACGAGTTGTTCACGTATTCGAGAGCATTGTGTCTATTTTCATTTTAGTTGCAACAAAGTTGTGATCGGGGCAATTTTCTCCGTGAGCGTTGGGATTACGTCACTACTGGGCCTTTAAAATGATAGTAATCCAAGAGTGGCATTTTTATGTAAATAGGGATGCACATTGGATTCATAAATGTTCACCCAGTAGTACAACAACCGTAATATTATGTAGATTAAGTGATGTAAAGTCAATTGGTAATGCGGTTGTTGTTATTTTTGGTCGAATTATTTGACTGGCTTTCATTTGTACTGTTCTTTTATACGTATTTCATGTATGTAGCATGTCCTACATTAGAATTCTTGTTGATTTTTTGACATGCACTGAATTTGTTGTCTCATGTGTCTTTTAGACAGACATTTTTGTAACTTTGTCATACTCTTGAAATGGATGCATCAATATAGTATTTAAATGACCAAGACCATTCGAAACAGATAAAGGTCTAAGCCTGTTTATTAATTGAAACAGCAGGTCAGGTTTGTTTTTCTGTTAAATATCACTTTCTAAAAGTGGCATTTCTAAAATAGTAATGTAAAATCCAACTACACCAGTAAGTAGGATTTATTACTACCATTCTAAACATACCAAACATGGCAACACCACTCCTTTGAGATCAGGAATTACCACTTAAAAGTATGTAATAGAATCCCAATGCTAGCCTATGAGAGGAGTAGGCCTCATAGCAGTGAGAAACCAAATAGGCTGTTTGTCACTACCAGGACATGCCACTGCCACACAATAAAGGCAAATATCCTACCTTTGACTTACACAGCACCCTGCCCATAGGGCTACCTAGGGCCTACCTTAGGGGTGACCTATGTGTAATGAAAGGGGAGTTTAAGGCTTGGCAAGTAATGTTAGATGCCAATTTTAAGTGGCAGTAAACTGTGCACGCCATCCTGCAGTGTCAGGCCTGAAACAGGTTTGAAAGGCTACATTTGTGGGTGGCGTAAGCAGCGCTGCAGGCCCACTTGTAGCATTTAATTTACAGACCCTGGGTAGGTAGTAAGCCACTTTACAATAAACATATCAGTAAATTAAATATACCACACAGGTGTAAACCAATCATACCATGTTTTAGGGGTGAGAGCGCATGCATTTTAGAACTGATTAGCAGTGGTAAAGGGCCCAGAGTCCTAAAGCCAACAAAAAGAAGGTCTGCAAAATAGGCAGGGAAAATCAAAATGTTTGGGGATAACCCTGCAAAAATGACCAGGTTCAACAGTAACCCTGCAGAGAGGACCAGGTCCAACAGTCAGTACGTTGTGCTCATTAAGAAAAACAACCTTATTGCAGTATTGTAGTCTTTCGACGTGGAGGCGTTAGCTACGTCGACTTACTGTGAGAAGATCCTCTCACAGGACTCAACAGTGAGTGGTTAGGAGGGAAGTAATTTGTAAAGGATAACGGATGACAAGCTTACAAATTACAACCTATTAATACAGATTATAATCAACAATTTCTTTCAGCAATACACCGTACAGTTAGGAAAGTCCTTTTCCCTACTTTTCTCTTGTATTGACAAATGTTTTAAGAACCTGATCCACCATGGACCTTAACAGGGACCTCCTGTGTCACCATATTCCATTATAATCTTGTTCCAGATTATTTTGCATAACCCCCTGATCTTGTCTTCAGATCAAGAATCATTAATATTAAGTCACAAACGTGTACCACAACTCACACCCACCAATGTCTCTAAGTTTTAGTTTGCATTTGTTGTATTCCTCATTTTCTCACCACAAATGCTCAAGGTAAAAAGACCCTTGTTAGGTTTGAGGAACAAAAGGTCAGACTGGGAGGTCACTTAAAAGTATTAACTGTCTCCTCTTTCTCAACATTTGCATCTGTTGTATTGCTTCCAGAGGAAACTCAATTGACCAGATGTTTTCATTAAGGCGCAACTCTCTTTCATAGAGGGACCCCGCTCTGAACTAAACCTCATGGGAAAACAGTGAGATCTCATGGGATCTCCTAAGAGAGTCAAAATGGTTTCAGGGAGGGACAGGATTTCACAAGGCCTTTCCCTATATGATCCCTGAGGATCCTACTATGACCCTTAAAGCAGCCACTTTGGAGAAAACTAAATGGGACACCTTTGGGTAGCGGCCCATTCCCAGGAGTTTGAACCTCCCTATGCTGCAATGGGTGTAAGGATCTTTTGGCTCTTGAGAGAGGCTGTCTCCCTGACAGGCACCAGGAAAAGCACTTTTCAGACACATGGCTTCCTCCATGAGAGCGGTGACAAACCCTCGCCACAGATACAGGATCACAGAGGGCATAAGATAAGACACATACCCCTGGCTAAGACTCCTTGATGATCACAATGCAATGACAATGTGGATGAACAAGGACCCATTTTGCTGGCTGGTGAAAATATTTTCTGATGCATATGGAGCAGTAGGCTGTAGCTGAAACTGGAACTCAACCACATCTTGGAATAACCAGTGATCTTGGCAAAGGAACTATGTGGTTGAGAACTAACCAATAGGAAGGTGGCTCTTTACAGACCATAAGGCGGTGATAAGAGTGATATATAAGTCATCTGCAAATGACAGGTAGGTGCTGAAATTGCTAAGGGGAGTGGTTCTGAAATGCTTGTATTAAAGAGTTATTTCACAAACCAGGCCTTGACAATGGATTTGCTGAAGCTTTATCTTGTTTTTACTGGTTGAGGTTCCATGCTCTGGCTTTCTTGGTGGATCAGCAAGAAGCGAATGTACCAGAGGAGTTGTAAGTGCTAGGAAGAGGACAGTGCTGAGTTTGGCAGAAGGCTCCCTGTATTAACGAAGACTATGTATAGATAAGCAAGGACACAGTTCACTAAGTGCATAGCAACAAAAGAAAAGAGAGGTGTGGTGAGGATGGAGGGCAGAAGAGACGATGCAGTGAACTATGTGATGTCAATGGGAAAAAAGGTGCGGTTATCAGCTACCATTGCTGGAATGTTGGCTGCAGAGTCTTATGTGAAGTGTTGTTGGGATACTAGCTGAGCAGGGGTGACGTTGTGAAGTGGATTTTAGAAGGGTGGGAAAGGGGAAAGAGGGGCAATAAGTGATTGGGGATGGGCAATTACAGTGGTATTATTGGAGGGGATAATGGGCCAGGCGGGAGTCACAAGCACATTCATCTGTAAAACTTTTCGTTTCAAGCAATATTTTCTGCAATGGTTTTAGACTTTTGTAAGTTAGCACAAAAACTTGCAAGGGCCTAACGTAAGAGGAGGTACAGTTGGAAGAGGACAGACTGCTGGTTGTGGTGCAGAGGAGCAAGATGGAGCAAAGAAGGAAATTGATGTGTGCAGTCGCGGTGCGTCCATTGGGGCGTTGGGGTGTTGCCCCCCCCCGCCCCCGCACCCGCCCGCGCCCACAGCTCCCTCCTCAGTGTCTCTGAACTTAGTTTACTTAAGTTCAGCTGTGTAAGCTGTGCCCTCAGCCAATTGGCTGAGGGGTTGCCACTCCAGTGCTGATGTGGTGTTCCGGTTTGAAGGGGGCAGAGGCGCCAACGCGGAGCAGGAGCAGAGGCGGTCAGGTAAGTTTTTTTTATTTTTTTTATTCAGTTCTCCCGCTACTGGTGGTAGGGTTGGGGTGGTGTTTAGGGTTAGGTGGTAGAGTTGGGGTGGTGTTTAGGGTTTAGGGTTGAAATTTGCTAGGGTTCCCGGAGTCTAGGGCTCAGGGCCCGATTCAGGTTCGTGCATAATGGTGTTGGGAAGGTTTAAGGGTGGTTTTGCAAAATTCCATCCAGATTTGGCTGATTTTGGGGTGTTTTTGTGGGTTTGAGGGGGGCTTGTGTTTGGGTGAAAAGTCGTACCCCTGCCAGTGGATGGATTTGTGTAATTCTTGCTGAGATTCTTGGGAATGGCTGGAACTAGTGTCCCAGTGAGTTTAAAGATGATCGAAGTAGTGAAAGTGCGAAAAAAGAGCATTTTTTGTGAAGGCCCGGATTGCAATGTTATCCAACGGGCGGTGTTGGGGTGCGTGGAGAAGTGTTTTTAGGGGGTTCCAGCGGATCAACAGGAACGGGGCTGCTGTGAGTGACAGGGAGGTGGAATTGATGGGTGTGCAGGACGTTTGGGAGGAATCGATCGATGGGAAGGGTGTTTTTTGGCAAAGTCGAGGAAGGGAAAGAGCTGCCATAGGAGCCCATGTTAAACGTGAGTTTTGCATGTTTCCTCCAGCACTTTTACGCCCCGCCATTTTCAAATGTCACCAGCCGCCCCTGGATGTGGGCAATCCTAGGCAGGTCATGGAAGAAAGAAGCTTGCCTGGACAGAGAGTGCAGAAGTTACCTGGAGGCAGGGGCAGCCGTTGCAAAGAAAATGCATAAGGCAAGGCCAAATTCAGTGCCCTTCCTGATCCTCTGCAGCAAGTTGGAGGTGAGAGGACAGGGAAAGGTGTGTGGGAAATAAAACACACCTTAGTTAAACAAAGGAATTAAGGGAAGTGAACAAAAAGGTATATGAGAGGCCTGAAGGTAATGTAGAGGCACTGGCAGCTGGGAGTTAAAACAATATTAAGAGCAATTTGCTAGGTTAGCTGTGTGGCCCTCTGCAGCATGGCGCTCAATGCCTAGGCCCAGTTTATCCATGCCTAAAACTGGCCCTGCCAAGAGGTGAGGACTGGAGTGTCTGCGGATGACAGTAGGGTAATGGACAGGTGGATTCCAGATAAGTTTTAGAAATGGGCTATGCCTCTTCTCGGGAGGTGAGCAGATAGATGCAAGGCAGAAGAAAGAGTGGGCATCTGGAGCTCCAGGAATCCCACAGGCATCCCTCTTCAGGCAGGATCAGTCACTCTCTGTATCCACCTGCAGGTGAATCACTGCCCCCCTTTAAATGTTCTGCCTGCACAGTGGATAACTTCAAACAGCTGGTCTGCCTTTCACTAAATACTGTACCCATTTTGGAAGGATGTGAGGCTGTAACTGCCTTGCCGGGATTCAAACTTGAGAAATGCTGTATCCTCAAGCATTCAACTTACAGATTATTTTAATGTGTAATTTAGCTGTGACTTTGTGAACAAGCATGGTAAGCAGTGAGCAAAAGACTGATTGAGTAGAAGAATGCATAGCCTCAAACTGATTTGCTATAGTGCTTGCTACCACGTTTTGTCTTATTTATAGTGTTGGAATAATATTGCTATGCTATTTGATTGATCGGCACCAGAAGGAAGAGCAGATGAGTTTCCCTGCCAGGATTCAAATTTGGGGCCTGCACAAATACACTGACGTCAGCAACATGAGTGAGAGAAAGAGCGTATAATTGTGGTAACAGGTCAGAAAGCTAGTGTGAATGGGTGAGTGAGTGAGTGAGTGAGTGAGTGAGTGAGTGAGTGAGTGAGTGAGTGAGTGAGTGAGTGAGTGAGTGAGCAAGATAGTGAGTAGGTAGGTGAGTGAGCTTGTGAGAGCATGAATGGGCAAACAAGATAACTGGCAAATGGTTAACTGGTTAAATGAGTGAGTGGGTTTGCATTGAAACATATGATAGTTCCTTTGATACCAATCCTGGAGCGTCCAGTACAGCTTTCATTCTTCTACTGGAAGTCCAGTCAACTAAGCTTATATGCATTCTCTGACACTTTACATACAAAAAATGCATATAAAAAATAAAATCCAAAATTGAGGCAAAATTACATGCAATGGACAGCACCTTAAAAGAGTGCATATCACTAATCTCTTAAAGATTTCCAAAGTCAATACAATTTCCAATCCGTCACAATCATTCAGCTGTTATAAACCTCCGGAGAGCCTCCACCTGTCAATATGTCACTGTTACTATCACCATGCCCACTGAAGGCTAATTGCACTACTTCCTAAATAGTTCATATTTTCTGTTGTTTACAAACAATAAATATCAGCTTTTTCCTTAAATGCAGGGCACAAAGTACGAATGTGCAGGAGCGGCCCGTGGAGGTAAGAGCGGTGGGGCCAGGTTGGGGGGAATTCGACAAACAATGATGAGGGAAAATTAAATAAATAGTAAATTTTCCCTCATGATCGTCTGTCGAATGCCCCCCCCAACTTGGCTCACCACTCTTACCTGCACGGACTGCTCCTGCGAATGTGATTTTTTTTTTTCCCCTATTCTAACTAACGAAATATATATCATGACTAGCGAGTGTTTAATACCGGTGGATCTCATCCAACAGGAGCAGCGAGATGCACTGCGCAAGGTGGCGGCCATTAGCAACTCTCCGGCGCCATCACTTCACCCGGGAGCTAGCCCTGCTGTGTCCTTAATGGACGATGAGGCGGTGTATGGGATCCCGGATACTCAGAGCTCGGGGGAACCCCCGGACGTCACGCCGCAAACAGTGGATTTATTTGGTTGAGGGGAATCCGGTGGTGGCCTGCCACATAATGCATGGCACAGACACACCCCAGTCCCTGTCTAGCTGCCTCACCCTCCTCTGGGTGGGTCGTGGGCCTACCGACGTCCGCATCATCGCCGCTCTGGGGACTTGAGAGCGGAGCCGGACACTGTGAGTACATTTTATACTTATAGACACGAGCTTCCATCACCCACACCGCAGACACTATGACACACGGTGCTACCCTAACGCAATGCTGCCATAAGAGGCACCCGGAGAGGGACACGCCCCCCTGAGACCATTGCCCACGATTGACTGACCCCGAGCATGCCGTAGCTGTGCCACTGAGCGGCAGACACGGAGCGTCCGCCGAGCAGCAGCGGCCTCCGCACTTCACCCGGGAGAGATGCCGAGCTCTCCAAAGGTTACACTGTTTGGTTCACTGTTGGAATATACATCACAAGACACCCCCTAAGACTGTATAGTTTACGAGCTCACTCGAGTGTTTGGACGGCGACATGTTGTACAGCCGACCTTTTGGCATTTTTGACTTTGTTGCCATGTTAAGGCTATATGTTACCCCTTTCTTCCCTACCCCCATGTCCTGCTGGAGATCATGGCACTACACACATGGCGCCAACACCCACTTTGCGATGGGGGCGCAGCACTGGAGGGGGGGGAACGCGGCATTGGGAGTTCCACCTTGGGAGAGAGCGAGGGACGCACGTGCACACGACTGCTATGGCTAACATACAAATATGTACCTGGAACGTCAGGGGAATGCACGCGCCGGCTAGGCGCTATCATATCTACTCATATCTCAAGTGACATAAAATCAACGTAGCGCTGCTACAAGAAACACACTAAAACAGAGCCGAGGTACGGGCACTACACCGCAGATGGCGAGGGCAACTGTATGCCACGGACTACTCCTCATACGCTCGCGGAACGCTGATATGGATCCGCCCTGGAACCCCTTGGGAAGCCACGGATATCGCCGTGGACCGGGAGGGCAGATTTGCTGCTGCGCAGGGCAGGCTAGATGGGCAACAAGTTGCGCTAGTGTCTCTATATTCCCCCAACGTTGAACAGGGCGATTTTATGGCGCGGCTCTCAGCGACCATGGCACCTTGGCACGCAACTTCATGGATACTGGGGGGCGACTATAATTGCACACTAGATGTAACATTGGATCGCTCCTCCCCACCCCCACTTAACGCCTCCACACGGGGAGCCACGAAAGCGCTGCAGGAGTGGGCCGCACAATGGGACCTGCATGACGTTTGGAGAACACGCAACCCAGGGATGCGGGTATACTCCTACTATTCTGGTGCCCATGACTTACATGTCCGTCTGGACCGGTTCATGGCATCTACTGGCCTGCTACCCCACGTCACAGACACGCATTACATGGGCCGCACGCATTCAGATCACAACCCACACTTTATGTCCATAACCTGGGAGCAACCGTACCCCCCAGTGCCCACATGGCGCATACAACCTGCATTGTTACTAGACGCGGCTTTCCGCGATTCCCTCCTCGCGCGTGCTGCGCAGTACTTTGAGGACAATACAGGCACGGCATCCACCCCCCAGGTGGAGTGGGACGCCTTCAAAGTAGTGCTCCGCGGACACTGCCTACACACACAGGGCCATATGCGACACCAACTGGAGAAGGACCTGACTAGGTTAGAGACTGACTTGCTTGCCAAAGAGGAGGGAGCTCTGACGGGCGATGAGGACCCGTTGCACGAAGCCCGCACGGAACATGCGCACCTATTAGAGCGGCTCCGAAGCGTAAACTATGCAGCACATTCCGCGAGAACACACTGCCTAGGCGACAGGCCTGGCAAACTCTTAGCTTGGCTGATCTCCCAAGAAGCTCGCTCGGCCCCAGTGGCGGCCATACGGACGGAGGGAGGAGAGCTAGTATACACACAACTACGCATACACGACACTTTCATTACCCACTATGAAGCATTGTATCGCTCTCGCCTACCGGTCCCTCACCCTGACATGGCCGGCTACCTCTCCCCCCTGCAAATGCCGCAGCTGACAATTGCACAACAAGACGAATTGGGAGCCCCACTCGCGCCAGATGAGCTCCGAGAAGCCATCTTCAACCTGTCTAATGGCAAATCCCCGGGCCCGGACGGGCTCCCAGCTGAGTTTTACAAGGCCGGCTCGGATATTCTTGTCCCGGAACTCCTGAGAGTGTACAATGCGGCGGCGGAAAGCGCCGCTTTACCCCCAACGTTAAACGAGGCCACGCTGGTCTCCATTCTTAAACCTGACAAGGATAGCACGCGGGTGGGCTCCTACCGCCCCTTGGCTCTGCTAAACACAGACTACAAGATACTAGCATCTGTCCTAGCCAGGAGACTAGCCCTACATGTGCCCAACCTGGTGCACCGAGACCAAAATGGCTTTGTCCCCACGCGACATACTTCTCACAATATCCGTCGTCTTTTTCGGGTGCAAGAGTACGCCACGCAACAGTGGCCCAGAGCTGGGTGTCTGATACTGGACCTGGAGAAGGCCTTTGACTCGGTAGAGTGGCCATACCTGAGAGCGGTCACGGAGAAGTACCAGCTGGGGGGAGGGTACAGAGCCATGGTTGACTTGCTTTATGGTAGGCCGACAGTCCGAATCCGCACGGGAAGGCTCCTGTCAGCCGCCCTCCGGGTCCGCAGAGGCACTCGGCAGGGCTGTCCACTTTCGCCATTGCTGTTTTCCCTGGCCATGGAGCCCTTGGCTGCGACTCTCAGAGCAGACGGCCCGGAATGGGGAATCCCACTGGCGGACGGTCTACATGCGGTGTCACTGTATGCGGATGACCTGCTACTCTACGTCAAAGACATCACTGATGTCCCCGCTTCCCTTACTGATATTTTCCGCACCTTTGAAGAGGTGTCGGGCCTAAGAGTCAATTGGTCCAAATCGGGGGCCTACCCATTTGGTCCGGACACGCCTGAATGCGACATCCGTCTGGGTGGGGACAGGCTGCAGTGGCACCCCACCACCTTCCGCTACTTGGGGATAAGAATATACAGAAACCCAGCGGACGTATTGGAGGGAAACCTCCTCCGAGCAATAGCCTCTGTCCGAGCGCAAATTGGCTTCTGGAACACCTTACCCCTCAATGTGCCTAGCCGTGTAGCGCTGACCAAGATGATTGTACTGCCACGGCTACTCTATTATTTTGCAAATCTGCCTGTATATGTCCCCCCCAAGCTGTTCCGCGAACTAGAGGTGCTGCTACGCAACCTTATCTGGAACAAGGGGAGACCGCGCGTGGCGCTGACCAAACTATACATGCCCACGGACTTGGGGGGCTTGGCGGTCCCTAACATGGAGTTATACTACCTCGCGGCACAGATGCAATGGGTGGCGGGATGGCTAAGCGGCAAGCAGCTAGACGATACCACCTCGACTGCGGCTGCCTGGACACAAACGCAAATAAACACTTTGTTCCACCCGATAACCCGCACGCGCTGCCCCTCCCAGATGTACCTAGCGGTGGCGCGCAGGTGTTTTCTGCGGTGCCTCCGCCTCACGCGCGCAACTACACCATATGCCCCGATCCTGCCGCTCCTGGGCACACCTGGCCCGACGGGGCCGCTCACAGAGGCCCACTTGACTAGCTGAGGGCGCGCGGGAGTGGACACGCTGGGCGACCTCTACGCGGACGGAGACTTGCTCACCTTCGCAACCCTGGCTGACGACGCGGCTCTCCCGGCGGGGCAATTCCTGCTGCATGCGTCCCTCTTGCGCACACTCACTGCTTCCTGGGGCGACATCACAGTAGAACTCCCGATGCACAGCTTTATGCAATATCTGCATGTCATGGGCAACGGTTCGCACGTTATACACTGGCTAGCGCAGGCACTGCAGGCACACTCGCAACCTTCCACACTACCGCTGCGAGAACGCTGGGCGATGGACAAGGGGAGAGACTGAACAGACAAAGAATGGACACAGATCCTGGCTGGCCCGACCAACATCCCACGCAACCCCCGCTTTAAAATTATACAGCACTACATACTACAGCGCGCATATCTCACGCCCGGCAAGATAAATAGATACTTCTTGCTGACGGACGCAGCTTGCCAGCGCTGCCTGCTACCGGGAGCAGACCTTCTGCACATGCTGTGGCACTGCCCAGAAGTACGGCCATATTGGGATGACGTATTGGCATTGCTCGCGCGCGACACTGACGGGCAACTGCCGCATACATGAGAAGCATGCATATTGGGGTTATATAAGCGCACAAAAAACAACAAAGTGCAGGCACGCTTCTGGGACATGGGACTTATAACGGCTAAGCGCTTGCTCACTAAACACTGGAAGGCCGCGACCCCCCCGCACGTTAGGCACTGGAAAGTCTCCTTCACCAACTGGGCACACGCGGAGTGCGCGGCGCTCCTTCGTGAGGAAATAGCGGGGCTCCGCAAATTCCCCATCGCCCAGCTCTGGGATGACCTTCTCAAAGAGTTTCAGATGGCTTGCCAGGAAAGAGGGGTAACCTGAATCACTAACACCTACCGCCTCCTCGTGGACTGGCGGAGGCAACCTTAAAGCTGCGGCGCCGCCACCTCCTGCTCCCCCCTGCCTGCCTCTGGTAGCCTCTACTCCCACTCTCAGCGAGGCCGACACCAGAGGACTAACACTCAACGGATAACACACACACTTACTGCATACTGCCGCCCCGATCCGAAGCAGTGCAAATGGCGCCTGGCTGGGGGCCCAGGCGGGAATATGCGACCACTTCATATCAACCTGCCACTCCCCCTTCAACGTAGCAGAGCGCCCTGCGTACCACGAACCTAAGTGCGGGCGTTGCGTAGATGCTTTGGACTCTCAACCAGCCCGGGGGCCCCTCCGGCCCCCCCCCTCCCAGCCGCTATCTCCTGCGCACAGCGCACGGCCCCGCTGCGCCCCGCTAGGCAGCTGCTGACCCCTCCGCACTGGCGCAAAATGATCTCCCCCCCCCTCCCCCCTTGACCCTGTTTGAGTTTATAACCCTCATCCCTATTCCTCCTATCGCCGCATAAGCGTCGGGAGCAGCTTGCTTATCGGCTGCGTTTCCCGACTGGATTCCTGATTTATCACAGATAGCAAACGGTAGCTGCGCTGTCTGGCATCCCCGAAGCGCTGCCCTACTTTGCGTACCCTGCTCTCTGACAGTGGAGCGGCGATGACCCACCTGCCCTGCCAGGGATGGGTGCGTCTGAAGCTCGCAGTAAACTCTTGCCGAGGGCGCGCAGTGTTGAAAGCTGGGCATGCCCCGATGACCAGCAGATTGAGGGATGCAGCGCTCGGAGATCGGGCGTGCACCACACAACGCGCACATGGACCCGAATACGAAATTGCAGGCTAGAATTGCCTGACTTAAGTGCAAGCTTTTTTTTTCTTCTTTTTTTTCTTCTTTCTTTATGTCACAGTGAGGTATACTGAAGCACTAACGCCGCGCCCGGCCCGCATTGCGGATATGGCGCTGGTGCTGTACCGACTAGGGGCCCCTAAGTCTGAGATTCTTAATGATGCTCCGCACAACTTTAGATGGGGCCTGGGCGGTGGCCGCGGTGCGGGCTGAGACGCAACGCCATCCCTGCTGCCAACACTGCGAATCAGGAACACCAAACACACACAAACAACAAAATAGACCTACCACTTGCTAAGGTGCGCGTCCAAAAGACTACAGCAATGCCACCATGTACAACGCCGCCGGACCCCCGGGTTGTCGGCTGAATGGCTGTGTCATATTGTTTGAAAAGCACCTACCTATTGCATAACTGATTTGACACCATGGATGGTGCATGTACACTATATGATGATGCAACTGTGAATAATAAAGGTCTTTCAAAAAAAAAAAAAAAAAAATGACTAGCGAGTGTTTAATATTATGCTACCGAAATATCATACCAGAACATCGAATACAAAAAATATTGTGAAGTTTTCTATAAAGAGGTAAGTGGAGAGTTACTGTACTTAAGTCCACGTAGACTATGTATATCCTCAAGGTGCACAAATGCGGCTTTAAGAATAGTATCTCTATACTAACCTAAATATAGTTACCTTCACAATACGTAGGTAGTCCATATGTAGTCTATGACAATTGTTGTAGCATGACATTTCTGTGCAAGATATTCAGAGGTACAATTGATTACTAATATGTCAAGGCCTATCTTCACTTGGTGTTTTTACTACCGTCCTGTGGTACCCAAAATATTCAGTTAACTAAGCATCATTTCTTGTACATTGGTCTGATCTTGTAGATCCAGTGTTAAATAGACATGAGGGGTCAGGAGCGTGAGGTGTCCTACTAAGACCTTTATAACTATTTGAGTGTGATTTACTAGGATTCACACAATGTAACCTGCAAAAAGATAAGTTGCATGAACAGAAAATAAGATGAGCAGCATCAAATGTCCAAAGCGTTGGGCACCAATGACTTAATCGGCCAAACAAATGCGAATGACTGTGCTCACATGGCACTCAATACACCAAGGCTATCAAGTAATATACTGCTGGCCTATTCTACCCGACCATACCCACAGGTGCAATCGTCTCTTTGGAGATGACCTCCCAATGGTAAATCAAGTGATATGTACACTTTTAGTGCTTGATACACATATTACGGGTTAAAAAATCATATAATGTCGATCAGCTCTGTTTTCATTTAGCATTTCTATTCCATACAACACTAGGCCATGCTACTGTGCATCACTTTAGCAGAAATGGATCTGAGATGACTCCAATGGGAGCTGTCACAATTACCACCCAATAATGTCCACTATCCATCCATTATCGTCTTCTAGCATTGCACGTGCAAAGATTTCTCACCAAAAGACCTTTCCACGTGAAAGTTGATTGACGCTACACTACCCACAACTTTGCGTTGCGGAAACACCCACATAAAACTTTAAAAATCTGTGTCTCCATGTTTTAAACCGAATATCATCATCTACATGTCTGCACATGTCATATAAAGTGAGCACTGGCAGTGTCAATTTAAAACTTTGGGCCGTATCCCAAAACCCTTTTTGACCACACTTATTAGATGCCCTTGGTGATAATTGAAGAAGTTCTCGGTACAAGTATCATTTACCACTATATCAAGAAAGCAGAATTCTGGAGGTTGTGATGTGTCACAAGAAGAAGTTCCTTCCTCAAGGCTTTCCTTCCTCCAGGCTCGCGCCGGGACACTCTTCGAGTAGCTGCGCCCATTACAAATCCCAAATAACAAATAATTGCTCATATTTGTGTGTTACATTTTGTTTTGAATCAGATGTGCTGTTTTCTGCTTGATTGTTTTTTTGCTGCATTATTGGATTCATTTATTGTTGTATTGTATTGTGATTCTTATGTTGTATTTGGCTGGTTTATTGTCTTAATATCGGTTATGTTACGTTGTGTTGTCATTTTGCAATGTAAAGTTATTGTGATGTATTATGTTGCTTAATTTAGCGATGCCAACTAGCCGCTATATTGTCAGCCAAAAGCAGTACATTCCTTTAAACTTCCCATTGGACTTGGCCCTTTCTGCAAGATCATCTCCATACCTTTTGCATTTGGCCTCTACCTTTTACTGAATTCGTTTTTGTTGGCTCTAGCACTCTGCTAAAGTTCTCTTGCTCTCTCATTACTGATCACTTGGGTTAGCATCTTGATACCCTCATAGTAATAATAACCTTTTGTATGCTTTTGGACACATTATGTGTGTGCCTTATATATATATTTGTGCTAACCCTGAAACAGTATTACTCTATGTATCTTTTATGGAAAATCAATAAAGTACTTTAAAATAAAATAAAACGTGGTAGAATTGGCTTATATCCAATTGGCATATTTAATTTACTTTAACGTCCCTAGTAAAGTGGCAGAACATTTGCCCAGGGCCTGCAAATTAAATGCTACTATTGGGCCTGCAGCACTGGTTGTGCCACCAACATAAGTAGCCCTTTAAACACTTCTCAGGCCTGCAATTGCAGTGCCCGAATGTGCCGGTTTAAACTGCCATTTCGACCTGGCAATATAAATCTTTTTGCAGGCCCAGACCTTCCTTTGTAATACATATGTCACCCATACGGTTGGCCTTGGACATCCTAGAAGGCAGAGTGCAATGAATTTAAAACGTAGGCCATGAACTTTTAAGTTTTACATGTCCTGGTAGCGAAAAACACTTACATTTGTTTTTCACTACTGCAAAGCATATCTCTCTCATAGGATAACATTGGAGTTGCCTTATCACAATTTATAATTGTAGTTTTCAAATGGGAAGTGATCATCAGTATGTGTTTGGTGTCTCTGGAATTACAACTTAAAATACTAACTTATGGTGAAGTCAGATTTTAAATTGCAATTCTGATAATGACACTTCTAAAAAGTTGGCATTTTCTTGCCTTAGCCATTCGATGCCTGCAGACTGTCTCTAGTCACATGACTCAGCGTAGTTGACAGTTGAGCTTTGTGTATTCCTCTTAGACAGCCACACACAATGGGAGCTTAGGGGTGACTCAATGGGCGAGCACTGGCAGGATGGGAGCGAGGAGCTGGCAGTAGCCCCAATGACACTTGAAAAGGATGTGTCCTGCCTCGACACAAATAGCTGCATACCCCCTGTATAAAGTCTGTAGCCAGGGCCAGGACAACAGGGCTTTTGTGCACTTTAAAATCATGCCTCTAGAAGCTTCTCCCCACTTCAAAGACACAACTGTATGTAAAAGAAAAACCTCTGACACAAACTCTTCAGTACACTTCTGGACCTGGCCAATCTGCTGGGCTGCTACTCTAAAGGAACTGCTGCCCTGCAGTGCTGACTAGGGGGGGTGGAGGGGGGCGGTAAACCCCGCTCTGCCGGCTGAGTTTGCAGAATTTTGCCACTTTGTGCTCTGCTTGAAATGTAGAGTTCAGCAAAAATCTGCCAACCGCCGGTAGAGCAGAGTTTACCGGCGCGCTCACTCCGGGACTTTATCCCCCAACAAGTCATGTGCCAGTAGGTGCTTTTGCAGAGTGGTTAAGAAAGGGGGCAGGGACTCCGGCAAGGTATCAGCCATCCCACTGGTGGTAACAATAGGGGTTCTTGGCCCCCAATGACCCTCAGCAGCCAAGGGGACTTCATCCCTATCAGTAGTGCACCAGGAGGCCCATTCGCAGAGTGGTTTAGAAAAGAGCAGGCCTCAATGAGGTCTCAGCAATCCCGCTGTGAGGGACTTACTGGTGGTAACAATAGGGGCTCTTGGCCCCCAACGACCCTCAGCAGCCAAGAGGACTTCATCCTCCAACCAGTCGTGTGCCAGGAAGCCCATTTGCAGAGTGTCTGAGAAAGTGGGCAGGGTCTCTGACGAGGTCTCAGCAATCCTGCTATGGGTGACTTACTGGTGGTAAAAATAGGGGTTCTTGTCCCCCCAGCGACCCTCAGCAGCCAAGGGGACTTCATCCCACAACCAGTAGTGGCGCGAGGATGCCCGTTTGTAGAATGGTTGAGGAAGGGGGCGGGACCTCCAATGAGGTCTCCGAATTCCCGCTGTGGGGAACTTACTGGTGGCAACAATAGGGGTTTTTAGCCTCCAACATCCCTCAGCTGCCAAGGGGACTTCATCCCCTAACCAGTAGTGCACCTGGAGGTGAGTTTGCAGAGTGGTTGAGAAAGGGCTCGGCCTGCAACGAGGTCTCAGCAATCCCGCTGTGTGTGACTTACTGATGGTAACAGGAGGGGTTCTTGGCCCCCAACGACTCTCAGCATCCAAGGGGACTTCATTAGGGGTGGCCGAGCAATACTCCGACCGCTCAAGGAACTCTGCTGAATTTGGCAGAGTTTTTTAGTAACTCCACATAATTCTGCAGAGTGAAACTCCACATGCTCCATCCAGGTCATGTGCTGCCCTGCTGCCTGATGATCTATTGCCTGGGGAAGAAGAACTGAACCTGCAACTTCATCTTGAACCCAGGACCCCAGAGTGACTCAAAGGGCTAGTCTACTGGCCTGCTGACGTGAGCCTCAGGTACAAAAATGGCTCCCCAATCAGCTCTTGGATCCAGCTGCAGCGAGTTCCTGGACCCCAAGTGGTGCCTCTCAGGTCCTGGACCCTTGATATGGCTCACGGAGTCTTGAAAGCAAGCTTTTGGGCTCTTTGTACCTGAGAACAGGCCCGTTCCTACCATACTCGTGCTACTCAAGCCACTGCCTGCACGTCTCTCTGCACAGCAAGCATCGATCACCCGTGGGGTTGCCCAACACTAAGCTTCAGCCTGCCCGTCTGCAGTGCCCGGCCTGCTCTTAACACCATTCCATTCCTTGCTCTCTGCGACATTCTCTAACGCGAACTGGACTCTTGGCACAAAACTTGAGAAGGTAAAACTTTAGCAGGACTGATCTAGGACAGTATCTGACTCGTGCTCCATTGCGGTCGGCCTTGACTTTTGACTTTGACCCAGACAGCGCAACCGGATATCCGCGGTTGGCGCTTTATGCTTTTAGGCGCTATTTTACACCATATTCTTTCAAAATTCAGAACACCAGCTCTACTCATTGGATGTTTGTTATTTTGGTGTTGTTTTATTTATTAAATATTGTTCTATTGTTCTAACCTGGTGTGGGATTTTTTCTGTGATATTTTCACTGTTTTACTGTTTGAAGTGTTGCACAAATATTTCAAACATTGCCTCTAAGTGAAACCTGACTGCTCTGTGTCAAGCTACCAGAGGGTTTAGCACAGGTTAATTTAGAATTGGCTTGTGCCTTACCCTGACCAGGGATCACCGCAAGTCAACTAGTAGCCCAATTTCCAACAGTTCCAGTGACAAACATCCATTTACCACTGTCTAAAGTTGTAAAGTACCACTGATCCAGTCCTTCAACTATTTAACACACTCAGGGCCGTTTCTACCATTAGGCAAGACTAGGCGGCCGCCTGGGGCGGCAAAAGGGTAGGGAGGCAATTTTTTTAATATCCAATGCATTAATTCTTCTAGCCTGGATGACAGGGGGAGAGAGTGATGGTAGTAAAAGGGGGGGCGCCATTTTTCAATTCTCGCGTAGGGTGGCAAAACACCTAGAAACGGCCCTGAAGACACTAGTCTTCCCAATTCTGTGGTGAGACCTACCTTATATTAACACTTCCAACTTAAATTTTGAGCTATGGCCTATGGTATATTGCACACTTTTGTGAAAACTGTGGCCATATAATATGTTCTGCCTCCACTAGGCCCAAACTACCTCCTGCTCATTTTTAATCAGATCTTTCCCCGTACCTCTTATCTAACTTTCCCATCTCTCCTTCGCCTTATCTGAAGCTTTCTCTTTTAAACACCAGAACAACCTTCTCTGGAGGCGTTCTTCCTGTCCTCTCTCCAATCATCCCTTCTTTTCCCATCGATATTCCAGTACTTTCATCACCTAAACTATGTTATTCCTGTTCCCAAGTAGTAATAGGTGCACCTGCCACTGTCAGCATCAGCCATTTGTATTTGTACCCAATATGCACTAGGTTGACCAACCTAATGCTGCACACCTTTCTTTTCCCAGCTACTTCCCTCTTCACTTCCTGGAGCGCCTTATTAATTGTCGGTGCTTCCTGACACCCTACAAACGCGTCTCGGCAGCAACTGGGTCCAAAAAATGTCTGTCCTGTCCCACTCATATTGTGTCACTTTCAGATCTTTTTTCATCATCTTCATTAACTCAAGGCCGGTCAGCTGTACCAGCTCATTTCAGCTAAATATATTGAAATCATGCTTTCATTAATGTTGGGTGAGTTTCCTGCCTCCAGTGTCGGACAGCCCTCAACAAGTAGTACTCTCCGTGTTTTTCATCAAAGTTGTTAAGTTATGTTTTTATTAATTGCTCCCTTAAAAAGTCAAAATTAAATCCATGGCCAACCCAACGTAATACCAACACGCGTGTTTAGAGCTCATCCTGGGCCCTTCATCAGGGTGTTGCTGGAATAGTAGCCAAAGGGAGTCTCAGGTATGGTTGGCAAGTTATTGCCTTTTAATTGACGAAAGTGTGACTTCATCAATATAATTGAGCCACACTTGCTGTTCGGAGTGATGTCATAAATGCACATGTTTTAATCATCATTGCTGCCACGCTAGCATGATGCCATTGGCAAGTTCACTGGTGAGAACTTAATAATCGGTCTTAAAGCTTGGGAGACATTTCTAGAAAAGCACTTCAGGATAGTGAAAGATACAAACTTTCTTAAAAAGGTGTTGTTACTGGAAGCTTGTGATGAAGGATACCACAGCTAGTATTTTAATAAGAATATAGAGAAGACAGGGATGAGCTCCCCTAAAACTAATGACCAATTGAAGAAACTTGATTAATTAAGTAAGTAAGAAGTAACAAAATGGTGGAATTATAAAACACTCACAAAGTTGGAAACTTACCCAACATTGATAAAGCCTGAAGCAAGCGGGCCCTGTACCCGGAAAAGGTACCAGCACTGTGATTTCTTCCATCACACAGGGTTCTGAGGCGCAAACAATGCAGGAGTTTGGTGTGTATGAACTAAAATGAGGCCTGGCTTTGGCCTATTTCTACTCAGTGCCCATAATGTTGGCAGCAGTTGGCTCCCCCGCATCACCCTTAATCCATGCCACCCCGCTGACACCTTGAAATCTTCCAACCCGATTTGCTGGTCATAGGATTGTCTTTTCACATATCCTGCAGCCCACTTTACAATTGAGTGCTGAAGGCAACGCCCCCTTGTGATTGCTCCAGGCGATGCATGTTATAGAAGAGGCTGCGCAAGATTCATCTTCCCCTTTCTGTAGTGCCAAAATGCCCCGGGGTGCAAGAAGTAGGCGCAAATGCCTGCGGCACTCAGGGGTCACCTATTGAAACATGGCCCCCTGGTCTTTACAGCGCATAGAAACGGAAGACGTGTAGAATGAAACGCGATATGAAAACAAATTATAAAAATTATTATTATTTTTAACAACAAAATTGATAATACTGATAGTAATATTCACCTTGGCAGCTCGCTCCCAGGGACATCTGTCTCACAAACACACAGACATGCGCACACGAAGGCCCTCATTTACTATATTTTGGCCCACGGCAGCGCAGCAAGCCTTCCCACTGCGCTGCCGTGCATCAGAATAAAAATGCAGGAGTGCGCTGTATCTACCAGATTCAATTAATTCCTGTCCTCTTCCCCTGCGCTGGTGCACAAAGAGCACCCGTGCGCTAATGCAGACACCCTTGCGTCATCGTGCAAGGGTGCCTGAGTGAGCTGCACGGTTGTTTGTTGTTGTGCAGGAAGGGACACCTTCCTACACAAAAACAATCACTGATGGCGTTTGCTCCTTCTATGTGTGTTGCGGAATGCAAAAAAGGGGGAGGAATAAAAGTATTTCTCCTTGTTGTGCCACTCCCAAGGAGAGGCGCAGGATTCTGACGTATTCCTAAGTTTAAGACAATTTGTAAATCCGGGAATGTGTCAGGTTCCATGGATGTTGCGAGGGAACACCCACAGCAAAACCCACCCAGAGTCATGCATGAAAGTGACCCATATTTACAAGGCCACGAAAAGTCACACATGGTGATTTAACGTGGCCTTGTAAATATGGGCAGGCACACTGCGCCGCCAGTGCCTCTAAAAAACGTGAAGAACCGGTGGCCCAATGGGCTTGTAAATGAGGCCCGGAGTCTTTGAGCACCAGGCAGGTCGAGGCACTATAGCATATGCGTTCTTTACATCTCTGACAAGCAAGCAGCAGCGTGGCTGTGTCCGACCAGCGCTGCTCTGCTGCAGCCGCTCTCGGGCGGGGGGAGGTCTGCACTCGATAATGCATTTATCTCCCTCCATCTGCAAGCCGATGACAGCTTTTATTACTGCGCGTCTGGGTCACGCTCCAGGCAGCACCAGGAAACACGGTCTGATTTCCCCGACAATTTAATTCAATTACCCGGGGCCGGCAGACTGAGGGGTGCGCGGGCCCAGGGCAGCAGTCACATGTGGTGAAAAGCACCATTAGAATAAACATGCAAACCTCCCCTCACCGGCGAAGAAGACGCACGTGACGTCACGTCTCCAGCCAGAGACTGAATTAACCTTGTCTCAGAGGGGAAATAGAGTTGGCAAAGAGGAAGGAAGCATCTTGAATAAGTGTTCTGCAAGGTAGCTCAGTAGATCAATGCGCCTGCTCTAGAGAGCGTACTGTGCCACAATATCGTTAACCCAATGATACAAGATGTATTTACCCCGAGAAGACGCCGAGGGCCACTTAGGCGTAAGAGCTACCGGTTTTATGCAATTTATCTTTTTTTTTATATTTCTTTCTGTACATAGGGGCATATTTGCAACAAGCAGCGATAATTATCGCTGACCTTGCATACCGCATTTTTTTCTATCGCTTGAATATTTCGCCAGGCTAGCGTTGTATTAACAACACTTAGCGCCATGGTGATGTATATTCCAGCGATAGCGCCCTTTTCCATGGAACATCGCTGGTTTTCCAGCGATGTTCCATGTAAAACGGCGATATGAGTATCACATAAATCCACCTCCCATGTTAGGTATGCCTTACTCAGGAATTTAAGAGACGTTAAATTCCTGCGTTAAGGCATACTTAGCGCGATTAAAATAATCGCTTCCCTGCATAGTAAATATCGCGAAGCTGCCTTTGCGATATGTACCCATGTTGTTTCCACAGACACGCCTACTTTGCATCTCATTAGCAATGCGAAGTTAGGCGTGGTGGAAACGGGAGCAAAATCAGCAAACACGCGATAGCATGTCTTTGCTGATAAGGCGATAAATATCGCAAAGCGCGCTTAGCGCTTGCATATTTATCGCCAGCTATCTCTGGAATTTATCACCCGGTTAGCGCGTTATCAACAACGCGCATCGCCGAAGCGATAAAAATTCCAGAGATAGTGTGAATATCGCCGTATTCCATGGTGGAAAACGGCGATATCCTAGATGATAGGGCCTGTGGTCTTAGCCACACAATCCACCCCCCATGTTAGGTATGCCTTAGTCAGGAATTTAACAGACGTTAAATTCCTGCGTTAAGGCATACTTAACGTGATTTTAAATATCGCTAACCCTCCTTGTCAATATGAAGAAGCTGGGTTAGCGATATTTTCCCAAGGGAGTCTTGTCAGGCACGCCTTCTTTGCATCTAATTAGCGATGCGATGGGAGGCGTGCTGACAAGGGGCGCTATTGCCAGTAAACTGTCGCTAACAGCGACATCTTGCTGATAGGGCGATAAAAATATCGCCGCTTTAGCAGCAATAAGTGCCGCTAAAGCGGCGATATTGCCCCTCACCCTCACCTGTCAATCAGCAAAGCTATTGGCCTAGCACGCATGATTGACAGAAGTAACTATCTGTAAAAGTCCATAAAAATGGAAAACTGGGAGCCTTAGAAACCTACAGGCATTTCAGGCCTCTGAATCTCGAGGGTATATTGAGGGTGGGGTACCGGAATATTTTGTAATACATATTGTTTCCAAATGTATCTTCCTTTAGAGTTATTACAGATTTAAACCTGATAAAATGATAATTCTATAAATGATACTATGCCACAAAATGTATGTTAGACGGTATTTTTGTTATTGATAGTCTTACGTGAACACATTTTGAGTTATGTAACAATCCATCATTGTTGGTGTACTCTTAAGGTGTTCAGTATCTTATACCAGAGTGGTGGTGCTAACGATGCACGGAAGCGCATTATCGAACAGATAGTACGCTACACCATGGGGCGTGGATGAAAGATTGTCGTATTCTCAATGAGATCTATGTAGGAAGTGGCTTGGTGTCATGCATGAGTGACCAGAGTGGTGCTGCTAACGATGCACAGGAGCGCATTATTGAACAGATAGTACGCTACACCGTGGGGCATGGATGGAAGATCGTCGTATTCTCAGTGAGGTCTATGTAGGAAGTGGCTTGGTGTCATGCATAATTGACCAGTGTGATGCTGCTAACGATGCACACAAGCGTATTATCGAACAAATAGTACACTACACCATGGGGCGTGGATGAAAGATTGTCGTATTCTCAATGAGATCTATGTAGGAAGTGGCTTGGTGTCATGCATGAGTGACCAGAGTGGTGCTGCTAACGATGCACAGGAGCGCATTATTGAACAGATAGTACGCTACACCGTGGGGCATGGATGGAAGATCGTCGTATTCTCAGTGAGGTCTATGTAGGAAGTGGCTTGGTGTCATGCATAATTGACCAGTGTGATGCTGCTAACGATGCACACAAGCGTATTATCGAACAAATAGTACACTACACCATGGGGCGTGATTGGAAGATCGTCGTATTCTCAGTGAGGTCTATGTAGGAAGTGGCTTGGTGTCATGCATGAGTGACCAGAGTGATGCTGCTAACGATGCACATGAGCCTATTACGGAACAAATAGTGCACTACACCGTGGGGCGTGATTGGAAGATCGTCGTATTCTCAGTGAGGTCTATGTAGGAAGTGGCTTGGTGTCATGCATAATTGACCAGAGTGGTGCTGCTAACGATGCACAGGAGCGCATTATTGAACAGATAGTACGCTACACCGTGGGGCGTGGATGAAAGATTGTCGTATTCTCAATGAGATCTATGTAGGAAGTGGCTTGGTGTCATGCATGAGTGACCAGAGTGGTGCTCTTAAGCTGCAATGGCTCACTGCGCTCAATAGTGAGGTGGACCAAAGAGTAGTAGTAGATGGCGCATGAGTGAATTGCATCAGTTGGTTGCTAGAAGTTACTCTGCAGGTCCATTATGGAGTTCTTAGATGACTGTGAGCTGTCAACCCATATCTAATGCTGCATATAGTAATAAAGACAGATGATTCCTAAAAGTAATCTCTGATGCACGCCTTTCTTACAACAAGAGTTTAATTCTAAGGCTTTAGTTTGTTGAATCGAGATGCTGGTGAGCGGCGGGCACTGGACCTGCAGGTATGAGCTCCATGAAAGTCATCCAAGATACTCAGACATTATTGTGTAGTAACAGTTGATAGTGCTTTGCAGTGTCCCTTCGCACTGACCATTGGCAGAATTCAATGTGCATTGGTTTCATGTCCTCTTAGTAACGAGTGGGGCTGGTTTTAGGAGAATTGGTGGTGGCTACCCGAGTATATATGTGGATGTGTCCACTCTGGTGCAGAGAATCAAAGTCCAGAAGGCTCTCAATCCAGGAGCAGCGACTGATGTTTCATTGGGACATTCAGAAGAGGTATATGTCTAGAGTAGACCATGGCCTGCGCTAACGACACTCAGCCAAGACAGTGCAATATGTGAATAGCTGCGGTGCCTTTCTTGAGACTTGACTCCTTCCTGTGTCTGACTGGGAGCATTCTTGAGTGGCGAGTTCCATTCCGCACCCTTTTTTCCCTCGGTGATTTATATATTGTGCAAACTTGACCCAAAGGTGTCAGAGCGCTTCACATGTGCACCATTTGCATTAGAGACAGACACGTTCATTTTGTGAGGCCCAAGTGACTTGCCCAGAATCACAGGATGTTGATGGTCCCTGGGTGCAGAGACTCGACCCTGGTTCCCCAGCTTTGAGATTGACCGCACTCGCCGTTACGTAGCTCAGGTCCACATTAGCTCACTCTGCATCCTTAGTTCGGGAAAAGTCAAGTCTTTGTTTCCTTCATGAACTCTAGATCCTCTTGTATCTTTCATATCTAGGCTGATAAAGAGTTTCAAAGCTTTGCTGCCTCTACTGAGAATGCTGTGCCCTCAATGCTCTTTTCCTTGCAGGAGGGAAAGGTTAAAGAACGCTGCTATACAATTTCAAACCAAGAACCATTTTTCCAGCTGAGGAGAGGTAAGAATGTTTCAAATCATAACCACTGGAAGTAATGTTTACAGTTTGATGGTCCAGATACCATGTGCACTTGGTGACCGTTGTTAGCTCCTACACATAGAACCCAACCTCTTGGAACACAATAACAGGTAAGGCCTGTATCTTGTTAATCTAAATACTACATCTCACATCTGCTGAATTGATTTTCATACTGAAATCATCTAATCCTTCTTGTGCACCGTCTGACACCTTCAGTTTCCAGATTGTGAAATTCTTGGCTCTCTCATTTATGTATTTGTTTATTTATTTGTAGAGATTTATATTGCGCAAACTTGATCCGAAGGCATCAGAGCACTGCACAGTGTTTGCATAGTAGTAGTCTTGTGGTTTACGTATTACATATTACGGTAGACATGAAGGCACAATAGCAGTATGTAAACGAAACATCAGAAGGCATTAGGATCAGTAGCG
The DNA here is from genome assembly GCF_964204655.1 of Triturus cristatus. Lineage (NCBI taxonomy): Eukaryota > Metazoa > Chordata > Amphibia > Caudata > Salamandridae > Triturus > Triturus cristatus. The sequence goes on from NC_140588.1 coordinate 1,045,762,275, forward strand.
TATACATTGTTGAGGTAGAAACAGCTTATAATTACAGATAATGTTTTATCAGCGCATAGCAGCAGTACATATTTTGGTAGGCATAAACACATAATGACATTACGTGAAACATATGAAGGCATTTTCCAGGTAGAAACAGCTTATATATATAGATAATGTTTTAAGAGCGCATATTAGCAGTACACATTGGGGAGGGCATAAAGGCATAATGGCGGTCCGTAAGCGAAGTATATGAGGGCATTAGAATCAGTAGCTGATATGTTTTTGAGGTAGAAACTGCGTATATGTATAAATAATGTTTTAACAGTGCATAGGTACATTTGCACAGGGTTACACCGGGAATAAGTACACATGCATAGAGTCAAATATTAACGGTGGGCTGCAGCGTGCAGTAGATTGGATGTGCGAAATAGTTCAGGGCTTTCTGGGGATGGGCCTCTTGGTGCCCGGGGATTGCAGGCATGGGTTTTCTATGAGATACAGGTAATGATGCCGAGTCTTGAATCTTGTGGGTGGCAGCGGGGGTCAATCGGAAGCTTTAGGAGGGTGGGTTCAAATATTTGTTAAGGAGATGGAATTTTAATTTCGGCTTCAAGTGAGGGAAAGATTGATTGTCGCATAAGTCTAGAGGTAGTGCATTCCAGATTCTTGGAGCATTCCCGGAGAAGGAGCAGCCGCGATGTTTATCTTTTCTTGAATTTAGACGTAATCAGGAGAAGGCTGTTGGGGCTTCGTAGAGCTCTCTTTTGTCCTGCTATTTGAGAGGTAGGTTGGTGTATTCGTGTGGAGAGCGGTGTGAGTTATGCATGCAGATTTGAATATAGCTCTTGCCTCTACTGGAAGCCAATTAAGTTGCTTGAGAGTGGGAGTGATGTGGTCATGACGCCTCAGTCCTGATAGTAGCCTGGCCGCAGCGTGGAGTGTTGCTTTCAAAGGGGCTAGGTATGTTTTTGGGGTGCCCATAATCATTGCTTTATCATAGTCCTGCTTGGGGAGGACAAGGGCTTGAACTACGATCTTTAGGTCATCACTGGGTATGAAGGGTTTGACTTTTTTTTTTAGGTGTTTCAGCGAGTAAAAGACACTTTTTGATTATTCATTAATATGTTCCTTCATGCTTAGGTGACTGTCGAGTGTGATTCTAGTGATTTACCGGAGTTGGAGATGGACAGTTTGCAGGTTAGTGCAGAGATGTTGAGCCAGCTAGCCACGGCAAAGGATTGTTCTTCAGGTTGGATGAGGAGGAGTTCTGTTTTGCTGGGGTTGAGTTTGAGGTGGTTGCTGGATAGCCAGGATTGAACTGTATGTAGAGTGCTATTAGCCGCTCTCTTCGACTACTCTCTCAGCTTTGGTTACAACTGTGTATTCTTTAAGTCAGCTGTGGTACCACATGTACTAAAAAAAAACACTGTTGACCCATCATCATCATACAACTATGCACCTGTTTCCCAGCTTCCTTTCATCCCGAAAGTCTTGGCACCTATTGTCTTCAACCATTTTACTTTGTTTTTCATCCCCCAAAACCTATTTGAATCCTCATCTCTACTAAAACTCCCATGTCTCATGTTGATAATTTCATTTCCTTGGTCCACCATAACAACCTACAGTCACGCCCTGAGACCTCTCTATTGCGTTGCTACTGTTGAACACTCCACCTGCTATCTACGCTTTTCACTCTTTGTATTGCTGGCACACAACTCAACTGATTATTCTGTCTTTTGGGTTGAATTTTTAAGCTCAGCCTTTTCATGATCGAGTCTCTGGCTGCCTCACAGCCATCTGGGACAGGATGGCTCTCTGCTGTCTTTACTAAACTCGTATAGGATGGAAAATATCTGTTTCCTTGCTAAACCAGCACCTCACATACCTTACACACCCAATACTATTTCCCCCTGATACTCTTATCCCAGCACCATCAGCTCGAAACCTTGGCATGCATTTTCACTCAACCAGTCAATCAGTAGATTTGTAGAGTGCTACTTGTCACTCGTGAGGGTATCCAGTCCCTAGATGAATTTTGCTTGGTGTACTTCATAACTACCACAGATACCGCTCCTAAATACCAACCAATGAACATCTGTAAATCTGTCCTAAAATCCGCTTCCATACGGCCATTACAGTGATCTCTGCACTGGTCCTCAACAAGCTGGATTACTGCAACAGTTTACTTGAAGGTCTCTCCCAGCATTCACTAAGGTAATACATTTCGCCACTAGGATGCTCCATGGCTTCCCCAGACATACCCGTGCCTCCTACTGTCATCATGAGGTTGGATGGCTATCTGCCAAAAAGGACGCTGAATAAACTACTGCCCTCGTCTTCAAAACTTTGAACAAACTCATCCCTAACTACTTAGGTGAAATTCTGATTAGGTCCTCCTCCTACAGTCTGGAAAAAAGCATCTGGCCTCGCCTTATTCCCCTAACTATTAACTCCCTTTCAAAGTGTCTCTCTTTTAGTTTGCTTTGATCTCCTATGTGGAACACACCATCCACTGACTTAGGGTTCATCTTCTCTCCAAATTTAAAGATTGGTCTACAAATGTGCATTCTCAAACAAGAAGGAAAGATTGTCTAATCCTTCATCACAATTATATATTTCATTACACCTCCCTCTCAGCCATGTCCCTATGTCAGCCGTATTCTCATGCAAACATAAATCGTGCAAAATATATTAAGGTGCGTGATGCATTCTAAAGTATACCACTCACTTACCACCATCAGCAACACTATCCTGTTTATGTCGTCCCACCAATTGTTTGTCGTTGGAACTATGTACTGTGAAGATGTTCTTCTTCAAATAAATAGTTACCTGAATAAATAGTTAAATAAATAAAGGATAACACCATCTATATATGTAAAATGTGTACAGATGTTATGTCTCTAACTATTATATGGTCGCACATTTCATTGCATTTAGTAGAGTCAGGAGCCACATCAGCTGGTCTCAGGACATCGGGGACCACATCAGCTGGTCCCAGGTTTATTTTTGTATTTTGAAGGTTTTGCATAGCGCGAACAAGACACTTGCGGGTATCAGAGCGCTTTACAGGGCAAATATCGGTGACAGAAATACACAAAAATAATATAGGTTATAGTAATACAGCAGTAGTAGCTATTACAGACTGGCAAGTATATACAAGGTTGTATAGATAAGTCAAGTGGATTTGGCTAAGAGAATCGCTTTCACTTCTTTTTTGATGAATGCCGTGGACGGGTCTGTCTCGTTTCTGGGGGCAAAGCATTCCAAATCCTGGGAGCCATGGTAAATCGTTGTGGTTTCAGTAGAAGATTATAGGAGCTCCTAGTGGTTCTGTTGCCACCCGATAGTGTCAGTTTTCAGCTAGGTATCTCAGGCTCTTTTATTATGGAGTGCCTTTTGTGTCATGCAGGCTATTTTCAGGTGGATTCTAGCCTCAAAAGTTAGCCAGTTGAGGGCACGAAGGTCAGGGGAGATATGACAGTTTCTTTTGGAGCCTGTAATGAGTCTCGCAGCTGCGTTGATTGAGGCTCTTAGAGGGGCCGTCGTAGATCTGGGAAGGCCGAAGAGAGCGATACTCCCATATTCAATTCTGGGGATTACAAGAGCTTGTACTGCCTGTTTGAAGTCATTTGCGGGCAGGAAGTGGTTCAATCTCCTCAGAGTGTTCATCTGGAAGTTTGCTCCTTTAGTGGCGATGCTGATGTGTTTCTGCATATTTAACTTATTGTCCAGAGTTACTCCCAGCGATTTCGCTGAATCGATGATGAGAGGTTGACCATTGAGTGCTGTTTAGGTGTTGCATCCACTCGAGGATGATTGTTATTAGTTGGGAGGTGCAATTAAGAGGAATTCGGTTTTGAGGGTGTTTAGTTTTATGTGGTTATAGGCCAACCGGGTCTGCGTTTCTTGGAGAGTTGAGTTGAGCGATTTGATGTCCTCTGGTGAGTTGATCTTTAAGTACAGTTGTGTGTCGTCTGTGTACATGTGATAATGGACATTCAAGGAGCTGAGAAGATCGGTGAGTGGTTCCATAAACAGGTTAAAAAGTGTAGGCAAGAGGGATGATCCCTGTGGTACCCCTAAAGTGACAGGGGTGGGCTTGGAAAAGGATTGACTGACCTTGAAACTTTGTGTTCTGTTTTGAAGGAAGGAGGTGAACCAGTTTAGGACCGGACCAGATAGTCCCATTCTGTGTTTCAAAAGATCTAGTAGGTTGTCGTGTTTGACTGTGTCAAAGGCCAAGGATACATCATGCAGGATTAGTAAACAGGCTTTGTTTTGGTCCAGAATTTTTAATGCATCATCAATTAAGTGGGTCATGGCTGATTCGGTACTGTGCCCTGCACGAAAACCTGATTGAAATTGATTGAGCAAGTTGAAGTGGTCTATGTGGTTGCTAAGCTGTGTGTGAACACATTTTTCTAGCAGTTTGGCCAAGGTGGGGATGTTGGATATTGGGCGGTAGTTATTCAGGTCTGATGGGTCCAACAATGTCTTCTTTAAGATGGGGGAAACTTGACCTGCCTTAAGGATATCTGGGATGGATCCTTGCAGGAGAGAGGTGTTTATAATCCTTGTCCATAGAGGTACTAGTTTTGGGATGAAGTCTTTTAGGTGGTTTGCTAGGAGAGGGTCAGAGAAATGATTAGAAGGATTCAGAGCCGTGAGCGTTTTTAGGATAGTATCCTCGCTATAGGTGTTGAAGGAAGCCCAGGATGCGTTGTTTTTGCGGTCAAACTCTGCCGAGCCACTAAGTGGGGTCATTAGCACGGTCCGTGAGAAGACCCTATGCGGGTCGGTATGGGATAATAGATCATTAAGCAGGTCTGTCTTAATGTTTTCTGTCTTTGTTGTCAAGACGGAAGCAAATTCCTCGAAGGTGGGCGGAGTGTCAGGATTAACTTGGAGCGAGTGGAAGGGAACCTTAGACTGAGATTTGATTAGTTCGGATAGCCTTTTGGGGCGATTCTTGGCTTGGTTTAGTTGTTTGCTGAAGAAGTCTGCTTTAGATTGTCTAATCTTTCTGTAATATGAGTTTCGAGTACTTCTTAGTAACTTGAGGTGGCCAGAGGATGGTGCCACTCTCCATTGTCGTTCAATTGCTCTTAGTGATCTTTTGTCTTCATTTAGCCTACCATCGTACCAGGGTTTTGAGTTTTTTATGGGGACTCTTTTCAATTGTAGGGAAGCTAGGTTGTTTACTACCGTGTTCATAGCGTGGAAGTAGTGATTAGTCCTCATCTAACCCTTCTGGTGGGGGTATGAGGTTGGGACTAGAGGTTGCGAGTAGGTCGGGACTGATATTTTTTAGGTTCCTCTTCCAGATTTTCGTTCTCATGGGTTGGACAGAGAGTGGTTTAAGTGATTGATTGATATGGAAGGTGATGATGTGATGGTCAGACCAGTCACAGGGGATGATCGATTCAATCTGGGTGTGTTCCGCTTTGGAAATTACTAGATCAATGGTTGAACCTTTTTCATGGGTGAGGCTGCCACAGATTTGGGACAGGTTAAGGTCGGATAGGAAAGCTTTAAGGCTATTAACCTCTGGGTCCTCAAGGTCATTCCAATGGAGGTTAAAGTCCCCCAGGAATATTTGAATGTTTTGTTGTCCGACGTTTGTGGCTAGGATATCCATGAAGTGTTCGATGAAGTTGAGGTTATTCCCTGGAGGGTGGTAAAATGAGTGTAGTGAGCATTTATGTTTGAAATTATTAGTATTGTCTAAACATAGGTATTCACAGGAATAGAGAGCTGGGGAGATGGAGCGGTTCACAGAGAAGTGTTCCGATGTATGCAGCCAAAACCACCACCTGCCCTATCAATTCTATCTAGCCTTGTGATGTGGTAGTTTGGGGAACTAATATGTCAAGGATGGGGGTGGACGATTCATTTAGCCATTTTTCGGTTAAAAATAGAAGGTCAGGTTCATTGGTAAGTATGAGGTCTGCTATATCGGCAGCATGTCTTGCTGCTGACCTACAGTTTAGTAAAATACATTTTAGCTGGTCTTTGGTAGAAGTAGTGTTGGGTTCGTATAGGATGGGTAGTCGCAGGAGGTTGTTTTCAACTATGCCTCTAGAGATGTATCTTGATGCTTTAGCTGTACTCGAATGGATGGATTGGATTAAGGACAATTTCTGTGTATTGTCCGTGTGCGCAATATTAAGGGGTGGCTCCGAAGTTAGATCTTTCAATGATAAAGGGTTCTTCGTTCTGACCGGATGGTAAGAGGCATTGGGATAAGGTGATGTTCTTAGGGCTCTCCTGTTTCGGGGAGCTTGTACGTGGCTGATGTGGGAGTTTAGTGTGGTTGAAGTGGCGGTAAGTCGAAGCTAAGTAACATCTCATCTAGTCTAGGGTCAAGGGTCGGAGTTAACATTTTTGTAGAATGGGATGTGGTTAGTCTTAGTGTGAGTTCTTGGGGGGAAACGTGAACGGGTTCATTGTATGGCAGTTTTTCAGTGTGGTAATCAATAGAAAGGGAGGGAGGAGATAAGGGGCGAGAGGGGGCTTTAGTGTGAGCTAGAGGAGGAACGGTGGGATTCATATTGAGGAGCGAATGAGAGGGTGGCAACGTTGGCTGCACGGATGTGAGAGCGTGTGGGGAGATTGAGACGAAGTTTGTATTGGAATTGTTGGGAGTGGTGTGGGGAGTGGGGAGGGGAGTGTTATCTTGAAGGAGAAGATAGGTATGAGTGTGGAGTGAGGGAGCAGGAGAGGGTGGGAAGGCGGGCTGCGGGGGGGGTAAGGGTATGGGGCAGATAGGGACGGAGTATGTATTAGAATTGTTGGTGGTGGAGTGGGGAGTGGGGCGGGGTGTGTTAACTTGAGGGAGAAGGGAGGTATGAATGTGGAGTGAAAGAGTAGTGGTGGAGGGACAGGGTGCGTGTAAGAAGGCTGGTAGCGAGGGACTAAGTGTGTGTGGTGCAATAGGAATAGTAGAGATTATGGTGGTACTGGGGGACGAGTAGGACTTGGGGGAAAGTATGTCTTCGCTATGGGTGTCGGTTAGGTCTGGGATAGGTGTGAATGCCCGTATGGATAACGAGGGAGAATGATTTAAAGGGGAGTCCGGTATGGAGTCGGGCAGAGCGATGGAAGAGAGGTTTGCTGGAGAGGTGGAAGGGGGTCTTGTAACCTTATCTTTAATGAGAGGAAAGATGCTATTCAGAAGGTTTAGGTTACTGTCTGATGCTTTCATGAGGATGATCCCATTATGATAGATGGTAATTGTAGCTGTTGCTTTGTAGAAAGGGGAGGGGATGATGGATAGTGTGAGGGCATGTGCTGATTTCTTGGTGGATGCAATCAGGAATAGGGCGAGAAAAGTTTTCCGCCACTGGGCTCTTCTTTTGGTATAGAAGATGATGTCATTAGTCATATCACCCTTATCACCTTATCACCCTTTCAGAACATCTGGAAAGCAACACGCTGCTAGAGCCGAATCAAGCAGGCTTCCGTGCGAATCACAGCACGGAGCTGGTTATGTTGTCAATCGTAGACGAACTTAGGAACAGAGCAGACAAGAAAATCCCGGGGGCCCTGGTGCTGTTGGACCTCTCCGCGGCATTTGATACCGTGTGTCATGCACAACTACTGTCGCGGATGAGGGACTTCGGCATTCAGGGCATAGCACTGGCATGGTTCACATCCTTCCTTCAAGGGAGGACGCAGAAAGTGCAATTAGGTGACATGCTCTCTACCGCAACCTCGATCACTTGCGGAGTCCCACAAGGGTCTGCTCTGTCACCCCTATTGTTCAACATATACCTACAGCCTTTGATTCGAATGCTTAATCAAATGGACTGTCAGGTATATAACTACGCAGACGACACCCAGATCATTATCCAGCTGGAGGATAGCCAGAATGCCTTTACCAGACTGCAAAACATTTTGAGAAGTACAGCTAACTGGATGTCCGGCAACTCCCTAAAAATCAACCCGGACAAAACCGAGGTGTTGCCGATTACCATCGCTGGCAACCCTTGGTGTGACCGTTTCTGGCCTGGGGAGTTGGGCACGCCTCCAGAACCGGCTGAGGTGGTTAAGAGCCTGGGCATCCAGGTGGACAGCAAGCTGTCCATGAAAAAGCAAGTCACAGCTGTGGTGGGCTGCTGCGTCGGCCTCCTTCGCCAACTCAGGAAAGTTTCCCCGCTGCTCTCTTTTTCCACCCTAAGGAGCGCGGTTTCTGCAATGATTTTGGCTAGGCTGGACTATGGCAATTCATTGTATATAGGACTCCCACAGGGCCTCTTAAACAGAATGCAGACGGTCATGAATGATGCTGCCAGGCTCATTTTCAAGAAACCAAGGAGTACCCAGGCATCCCCCCTCCTGTGGGAACTCCATTGGTTGCCAGTTAGGCAGAGGCTAATGTTCAAGGGGCTCTGCATTGTACACAAAGCGCTTCATGGCAGAGCACCCACCTATCTGAAATCTCGCCTGTCCCTTTACAAACCAGGGAGGGTGCTTAGATCTGCTGATTCCATATGTCTGGTTCAGCCACGCTGTAGACTGACCACTGTGGGTGGGCGTGCTTTCTCACATACTTTGCCAGCTATGTGGAAAAAACTACCGCTGAAACTCCGCAATGAAAAGAAACTACTGCCCTTCCGCAAGCAATTAAAAACTGTGCTCTTCCAGCAAGCGTGGGGTGGCCGCTAAATTTTTATCTGATGCATCTTTTTATTGTATAGCTGATCCTAACAAAGCGCTTAGAGACCCCTGGGTTATAGTGCGCTATACAAGTCACAAGAAATAAATAAATATGACCTTTGTTGTTTGAGAAATAGGGTCAGAGATTGGGGTTTCTGGATGAGTTTTTAACAGATTATGTTTAGAGCTGTTTGCTGCTTTCTTCGTAAGGTTCTGGGGGTAAAAAATTGAATATGTGTGTAAACCAGTGAGTTCCATAGTGTATGAGTGTTTTTTAGTTTTTTGTTTGGGGGTAAAAAAGGACAGGGAGCAGGCGAGGTAGTGTGTCTTATGAGGTTAGAGAGGGGCTAGGATAGAGGGGAGTACCTCTCACCTGTGATTTTGTGAGATGTGGAAATGCAGGTGGTGTCTGTGAAGAATGGGCACAAGGTCATTTTGAGTGAGCCTTTTCAAGATGGCCGCCTCATTTGCTATAGAAAACTGTTTATAAGGGTAAGTCCTCTTTCCATTTCCACTAGTGGGTTCTTTATGGGTGTAGTCCTGTTTCTATTATCCCTGTGGTGGCTGGTCCTTTCTTTTTTTTGTTGGGTGATTTTAAAACTGGAGTCCTCTGTCTTTGTCTAGTTTAAAACTGTGTCCTAGTGGATCCTTTGTGCTTGGTGAGTTAAAGTTGCCATTTTGTGAGAGTTGTAGGGGTAGCTGATTGTGGGAGAACAAAAAATGGGCCCCTCTTTGTGTGCAGCCTTACTGAGGCATTCTTTCAGATAATTTATAATTAGGGATTGACTCTAACACTGCGCGATGAAAATTTGGATTGCCCAGCTCATGAGTGCGCCTGCACTCGTACCCGATAGTAGTAGGTCCCCGGTCATTGACGGGCAAGCAGCCGATCCCAGCCATCAAACCGGGATCATTAATGAGCGCTACCTGTAAGATCGGTCGTTTGCTGTTCCCACTCATACATGCCTCCGGGTAGCTGTTGTTTGGTATGGCAGATAGAGGTGATGAACTTGTATGCTCACGGCAAAGCGTAACAACCATGAGCGTGAGCGTAGCGCAGCGCAGTCCAGAACTCTGCAGCCGCACCCTCATCAGGGCACTCAGCGGGAGGGGCTCGAAGGGAAACACGGTCGCCGTCGATTGAGGAGGACGACCTGATCCATCAATGCTTCAGTCCAGTGATTCTTGGCTGGGGCTTCTGATTCCTGTCCAGTCTCCGGTAACGAATGCTTACAGGGACACACGACCGATGAAGGAAGATCCGGTCACATCGGGCGATAGCGGATCAGCCTCCTACCTTATCTCCCCCTGATATGCGGACTGCAAACTGGATCTGGACAGCCGTAGTGGATGCCTGCGGATCTCGGGGTCAGAGTCGTCGTAGCCTTCCGATGCTCGCTGGCTTCAGGGGTCAGAGTCGCTGTAGCCCACAGATGCTCGCTGGCTTGCTGGCTTCAGACCTCTCCTTCCAGCCAGCCAGTGATGAGGTAAGATGCCGGGGCCAAGACGAAAAAAGATAAATAGAGTTGTAAATGTTCCAGGCGAAATCACCTCTTGTTTCTCCGCGAAATCGGTCAGGTTGACGCTGGGGCAGAGCAGGGATATTACAGAAAGTGATCCCTAGCCAGCGGAGCTCTCCTTGTTAGGCTCCTCACCAGTCAGCCATCTTGGTGCAAATCAGGAACCATATCAGCTGGTCCCAGGACATCAGGAACCACATCAGCTGGTCCCAGGACATCAGTAAACAAATCAGCTGTTCACAAGACTTGAGGTACCACATCAGGCAAGGCCTGACTGGCCATACTGGGCATCAGGTGTTTCCTGGGAGGCTGAAAGGGTGGGGGGCTGGTTTTGTTACTGAGACTGGTTTTGTAGCAGTGCAGCAGTTTCATAAGCACCCACTGCAGAGTTCCTTGTATATCCAGCAGTTTTTAAGCAACAATAAAAGTGGCAAGATAACTCTGGTTATTAGTGTACTTGCTGGAAAGAGATTGGAGTTTTGTCTAGTGGCAGTTTTCACTCGTGTAAGGTTGCGCAGAGGGCTAATATGCCTGCTGCAAAGTACATGTACCATATAGATCAAAGAACAGTATTTTATGTGCATAGCTCAGTGGGTTACTGCTTTTGGCACAGAGATCCTTTTGCTAATATGCAGTTCATTAGTTACAATCGTAATCTAGCACAGTGAGCTAGGAAGTGCTATGAAAAAGCTGCATGCAAACTGCATGGTACAGGTTTGAAAGTTATTTGTTTTTCTCAGTGTTTGATTATCCTAATGTTGCTAAAAAGGGTTTGTTTGAGTACAAATACATTCTTATAGTAAAGGCAATTCTAACCACTGTGTTGTGATCTGAATCCTGAGTTTGTGCTTCTCCAGACCAAGCGCTCTTAAAAAAATGCCTACCAGTATGGCTGATATGTGAATCCTACACCTTGTAGTCGCTGAATTACGCACATATGATACATTGCCTCAGTATGTGTGTATGCTGTTAAGTGATCCGACACCCTACACTGGTAGGAGAGGTGCTATAAAACAAATGAAATACATAAGAGAGGAGCTATGGTGAGATGAGAGGAACTGTTTGAGAGTGATGGTGAGGTAATCATTGAACTGCCCCAACAAAGATTCTCCTATCCTGGTGCACTGTAAGGTCATCATTTACTACACTTTAAAAGCTATTACAATTGAATATATTATGAAAAATGTGTTGTAGAATGCACCATGTTTGCAATTTTTCCCATATTTCCGTGAAGGGAGAACCCCTCCTCCCTCAGCCCATTGTAGCGGTCAGGTTTGCTGGATGTGCTTGCTCACTATGCACAGTACGGGGGCTGGTCTCACAAACTTTGACAGGGCTGCTTTGGGTTCCCAGTCTGGCCCTGACATCAGGACCCACATCAGCTGGTCCTAGGACATCAGGACCCACATCAGCTGGTCCCAGGACAGCGGGAACAGATCAGCTGGTCACAGGACAGCAGGAACCACATCAGCTGGTCACAGGACAGCAGGAACCACGTCAGCCTCTCCCCAGGACATCTGGTACCACACCAGCTGGTCCCAAGACATTAGAAACCACACTAGCTGGTCGCAGGAGATCGTGAACCACACCAGCTGGTCCCAGGACATCAGGAACCATATATCAGTACCAGGATCACCCTGTCCTCCAATATCTGTGCGACCATCATATAACTGATTATATAGCACTATATTTCCCACACCTCAAGATGTTTTGTTTTATTTTTTATAGGATTAATATGTTACCATGTGGCCATTTTTTCACGCTCTGAAACACTATCTTCAGCAAGGCACAAGACCCAGGATATAGACAGTCTGTGAACTGGGTGATAATCGGACAACACACACATGGGGTTGTAGTTCTCTGTCTCTAGTGGCCCCCAAAACTCTCTGTGGCCTGTAAAATGCGTCCTTAGTCACGAATAGAAATATTCTCAGTGTAGGTTATTTGCATGAGACCAGAGACATATGGAAGTTAATACAATCTTTAGCACGTATGCCTTAACATGGAGCCTGATTGGCGCATTGAGTGCCTCAAGCAGCGTTTGAGGGTTAGGATTGCCAATTGTATTGACTGGGCTCATTGGAGGCCTCATTTAGGATGCTATGGGAGTTTTTGAGCATACCCTTTTCATTTCCCTCTCTCTCCATGCCTGGCAAAGGGCACCCTCTGTTCAGTGGTGTAACTCAAGTTCATTCCCCCACCGCGCTGCAGAATAATATGAACAGTTCTAACATCATTAGAATGTTTCTAGCAGCCTAACACCCTAAAGAGTACTTCTAAACACTACACTATGACAGCGTAGTTAACTTGCCTCTATAGGGGGCATATTAACAATGCGGCGATAACAAATTATCGCCGCTTTTGCGGCCGTTTTCGGCCGAAAAGTGGCGATAATTTTATAGCCTTATCAGCAAAGACACGCTATCGCGTGTTTTGCTGATTTTGCTCCCGTTTCCAGCACGCCTAACTTTGCATCGCTAGTGTCTGTGGAAACAACATGGGTAAATATCACAAAGGCAGCTTTGCGATATTTACAATGCGGGGAAGCGATTATTTAAATCGAGCTAAGTATGCCTTAACGCAGGAATTTAACGTCTGTTAAACTCCTGACTAAGGCATACTTAACATGGGGGGTGGATTGGGGGCTAAGACCCCAGGCCCCTATTATCAAGGGTATCGCCGTTTTCCATGGAACATCGCTGGAAAACCAGCGATGTTCCATGGAAAACATCGCTATTGCTAGGATAATTATCACAATTGCGCTGAGCGTTGTTAATATAACGCTAAGAGCGGTCAGAGAATAATTATCGCTGGCCGTTGATGATATGCAAGCAGATTCTGGTGATGCGGTGCACTGCGTACCAGTTCACAACGGATCAGCTGTGGTTATCAAACTTCAACCAAGAGAGAGTGTTCCCTCTGAAGGAAAACACACATCAGCTGAGCTCAGCTCCTCTCCTCTCTGTATCAACTCTCAGCATAACAGTGGGTGCCGTGGCAGTCTGGCAGGACCTCTTGTGATAACTTGGAGCAAAGGCCTCTCTGATTCAGTCGTCAATTCACGTGGCTTATATAGGGTTGACCACTGACTTTTAACCTACATTAGGGAAATTTCCATCAATGCGAGCGAAACAGAACTGGTATGAACTAGCGTGATGAAAATACGCCCACTCGGTCTACTTATTTATTTTACACATACACTGTCAGTGAGAAGTGGGGCCCCTTAGTCTCCCGTATCTCACATATATGAATTGGCCTTGGGCTGAATGGGGGTCAACTGGATGGCTAATAGGGGCCCTCTGAAGGGCTACTGGTCTTTTATCACCCTTTGCAAGGGAGAAGCCTAAATAGGATCTCAGGGATCTGCCCCCCACTAGCTTTGAAGTTACTCACAGGTCCTTGCAGTCAATGCCTTGATCCACTGAGCTGTCTTATATAGTGCCCCACTGTAAGTATCACACCAGTGCACTATGGTCCTGTGTCAAAATATCAGTGCCAAAGCTACAACACCACCAAAATGATTGTCGATGTACCAATGCATACTATAAACACTTCTATCCTTCAAAAGAGCCCAAACCGCAGTGCTGGTCACTTTCACTGCCAAAATAATACTCTGCACTCAAGTGCACGTTGTTTTCTTTGGTAAGGTGTCCATTCAAGTGTTTGCATTTTCTGAGCACTCCAAATCCCCAAGAAAGCCATGTAATCAGGTCGATAGAGATAAATGTGCAATGTTTGTCACTGGTTAATGTCGCTGCAGAACTGCATGCACAGCAAACATTTAAATATCTGTAATTTTTAAACGGGATGGCCATGTCGAGACACTGGGAAAGGTGTATGTGATGTGATCATTAGGTAACGCGCTCTAGCTAATAAGGTCTCCATGAACACTATGGGCCTCATTTATTAAAACTGTCCCATCGCTGCGTGAAAACAGCGATGCAAGAGTTTCACTGCGCCCTCCTTGTGACAGGATGGATGCGCCATATATAACGCACGGTGCTCCATGTCACAAGGAGTTACAGATATGTCAGTACTTCTGACATATCTGAAGGCGACAAAAGTGGCGCATTGCTGGGGAGTGTCTGAAAACAGACGCAACTCCAGCCATGTGTTCTTTCACATGGGGCTTGCTTGCTCGGGGGAGTAGCTAGACCTACTGCCACCCGTGGGGGCTCTAAGTTTGCTCCCTGTGCAGGTAAGAGCTGGGGGAGGGGGCGATCGACGGATGACTTGTTCCGGGGTGGGGGTGGCGGCTGCCGACAGATGACTTTTTATCATGGGCGGGGGATGGTGATAGTCGGCAGACACGACTTGCACACTTCTGCTGCCCCCAAAAGCAGTGCTGCCCAGGGTGGAACGCCCCCCCCCCCCCCCACTCCCTCTAGCTACGCCACTGCCACTACTGAGATTTCAGACTGCTCACCTTTATTGACAGAGGGCAGCGTCACAAGGTCATCCTTCCATTCAGTACACTAGGTAACCCATCCGCTTAGGTTTGGGGTTGCAGTGCACTCTGTAACTTTTTTAAACCTGTTTTTTTACTGCGGGGGGAAATGTTTGTCTCTGTGGAGTAAACCTTTAGACTACACCCCCCATGGAATATAAGGGTGCTGCGGCTATTTTTCACTCTAAAAAAAAAGGGCAGTCTTCTCTTTATGTAGAAATTAATATCTGAGTCTATTGAGTGTGCTAAATCCCACAACAATGTTTGTGAATATTCAAAAGGGTTCCTCGGTTGCCAGTGCTCTGAACACCCTCCTTGATACACCACCAGCCTCCCGACTGGGGTGCGTGGCAGGGTAAATCCTGTGAAGTCACCAGGCCAACTCACATAACACTGAAGAGTCTGCAAACTCACACACACAGCCATACTACAATAAATAAGGAGCACTGACAAAGACAATAGGTCTGAATTGCTTTTTGAGTTCTGAGTAAAGTATTTATAAAAGCTTTCTGCGGTGAAACTGGTGTTTTCAGTATACATTGCATATATGAAAAACAAAATGTAATGTGTGATGGTTCAGTGTACTTTTGAGATATATATAAAAAAAGTCTATCATACATTGAAAGCAACTGTTCCACGAGAGACACAATGATGCTGAAAACGGCCAATAGAATGAGGTGAGACACAAAGCAAGCATGCCCTTAGCGGTGAACTGATACGTCAAATAGCCAATAGCATGAGGTGACAGTGAAAAGGTCCTCTGGGTGGAGCCAAAGACCACTCTATGTCTATTTTAAGCACTAGGTCTTGCAGGCAGCTGTGTTGTCCACCTCTAAAAAGAACAAGCATTGGCGTAGCCAATAGGTCTCGCTTGGGACCTTATAAGTGTTTAGCTAGAGGTATCAGCTTTGCCTCTCACCCTTCTATCTTTAACCACACTATTCTCAACCATGTCAGAAACTAGATGGACGATCACGCTGTAAATCTAGGCTGTGAATACACTAAACCGGTGAAAAATACTGGCTGAATTTCTTCGATGTAGGTATAGGAAATGTTTGTTTTTTACTGGGGACTCTTTCTCTGATGAGTGCTAAGCTTTCTCACAATCGAACTCCTGGTATGGTTGATTTCTTGTTTAATGAAGTATGAACAGCTTTCAGTAAAAGATCAAATCAGAAACTGCGAAAAAGCCTGAATATGCGCAAAGGCAGCGAGAAAGCCTTGTTTGCATCATTTCAGCTACGTCACAAATAAATAACAATCTCCTAATAGCGCTTCAGTTTCTCCGGTTAAAAACTGCTTATAGCGCTTTTGTTTCTCTGGTTAAAAACGAGCCAGAATTTGGAGCTGCCTGCCTATTCCATTGCTTTTTTTTTTTTTAGTAAAAATGGAAATCTTTAAAGAGTAGTAGGTTCGTTTTTATTTTTTATTTCAATTAATAGTGGAATTGCCGCTGCCCGCGTCCCACGCAGGGGGACATCAGCAGGGCAGCCTTCTAGTGGCCGCCCGTCGGAGCCTCCCCCCCCCTACTCCGCCTCTCTAGTGAGGCCGCGCCTCGGGGAGGGGAGGCCCCCAATGGGCTTGTCCTGGGGAGGCGTGCCCAAGGGTGGGCGAGGCTTGACCCCCCTTCTTAGGCGCCTCACCCCGTCAGATCTTCCTCTGCTTCCTGCGCCGCTCCTCCTGGCCTCGCGTATTCCCACCCTTTCCGCTTACCCTGCGCGGCGGAGGCGGCGCGCTATTGGAATGTTTTAATGTTTTTTCTTGCGTTGCAGGCGGAGTTACAGGGCGATCTGGAGGCAGAAGGTTACAGTAAGGGTACCTCTGCGACAGGCGGTACAGTAAGGGTACCCCTGTCCGGCACAGTAAGGGTGCCCGAGCCAAGGTCCGGGAGCCGAAGGAGGTTCTGGGAAGACCGCGACGGCGCCCCGTTAGTCCTTCGGGTGGTTGGGGGGCCTGACCAACCGGGGGTGTGCCACAACACGCTACGCCCCCGTTAAAAGGGGACGGAGTATTAGACAGATCACGTGATCCAAAGAAGGATCTGAAAATATGTGCCGCACTGCCGGGCATCGACCCACCGTGCGTGCTGGCTCGCCAGGCGGGCGGAGCAGCGAGGGGCTGCTTGCCCTGGATTGCCCGTAAGATAACCCACTTATCGTCATACTTATGTTGTATGAAATAAACCTGCAGCAGTTCTTCACCCACAATGAAAGTGTCAGTGTAATCTTTGGGTGACGTCTGTGCATGCGTGTTGAGTGGAGCGGATGACGGTGTGGTCACTATGAAAAAGACTTCGATTTCCTGGACCGAACCAAAAACGTATCTTAACAAACATCCGGTGGCATTAATATTGTGACTTTGTGTTATATCGAAGAAATCTGTTAGGCTTTCTCTGAGGCTTGACAAAATACATATTAAAGAAAATCCATTCAGGGGCACTTACAGAATGTGAATTCACAGCCTCCGTCGAGTGCCTGGGATCCCCTCCCCCTCGTCACACTTTGTAATTCGTTCACCCACAGACAGGCACGAGACAGGAGACAGGGCCGTATGGGACCCTCATCTCACAGGGGACGGGGCAGGGAGGGAGGCCCCATGAGGCCGTGCAGCACTAGGCCTCAACATGGGAAGCTACAGGCAAACGCACCCCCAGGAGCCAAACACAAATATCACGTGCTCCCTGCAGAGAGAAATAACTGTGATAATGCAATAAAGATATTTACAATAAGCGCTACACAATCGCCATTCTAATTCACTTGACAGTACGCTAAACGATTCTATAGATGTCGATATGGTGCCTTTTAACAGGAATCAGTGCTAGTATCTTTGTTCTCTGAAGACCCCCATACCGCCAAGCTGAGCATTACAAAACATCCTACAAAGAGGTGCATACACTAGGCTGCAGGCTGGATCGATGAGTTGAACGCTCACCGTTGAAACATGCAGTGAATTCCAGGTCTCGAGTTTTACTCCATTCTTGCAAAAGCGGACAAATGGAGTACCATTAAAGTGGCTTAACAATAACAAACCCCGTAAGTTACAGTGCGCGGGAGTTCAGTTTGACGCTTGTTCGGTGGGTTAAGCTTCCCTAGTCAATATCGGACCACTGTAGCCCATCCATTCTCTTGACAGTATCCAGCTGCTGCTTCATTGATGCTCATGCACTCTTATTTCTCCTCAGGGTCGGTCGTGTGTCTTGTTTTGGGGGGGAATTGTGTTAGCCAGCAACCCTGATGGTGGGGTGGTGAAAGTGGTATACCACCAGTTTTATTTGCATCGGCAGATGTTGAGCATGTTGAACACGGACAACAGGAGGGGGACGGGAGCAAAGGAAGTGCGGACAACGGGAGGGGGGGGCGGGAGCAAAGTAAAACACAACAGGCAATTAAAACAAGACAAGCCCGGCGGAGCGTGGCGCGCGCGCTTGGCGGGGGCGGGGGAGCGCATTCCAGGCGGGGGAGCGGACCCTTTGAAGTAGGATGCCAAACGGATTGCATGGCGGCACGATGCACGTCATTGTGCGCGTGCTCGCCATGCTATCCGCTTTTGGGAGCACTTTTGGGAGCCCCTTTACTAGAGTCTCGCTGAGCGATCGCTTACGCGATAGCCAGCAAGACCTAAAAATTAATGTGAAAAGACCCACCGTCATCATAAAATATATTTCACAGATAAAGTTAACCTTGTTACATCTGTAGCTGTAGAAGACACCTGCAACTGTAAAAAAGTTGGGAATCGGGCCCTGAGTTAGCAAACTATTCACCTGAGGCTCGCGGATATGTCCTTACAGATGGACATGGTGACTTGTTTTGTGAGCTGCTCTTACATAACTACCATCCGAGTTGATTTAAATTAGCCCTAAGGTTGTGCGTTAGTTTCATGGATATGATTAGTAGGACATGGAGGACTGTGTGATACTCGTGGTATTCTGCCTCCAGATCAGGTCTGACGCACGCGGGCCAGTCATTGCTGGGCTTATGTTCCTTGAATCATTGCCTCAATTCAGGAAGGACATCTAGACCTGGCTCTATGACTGAACCGCAGACCCACCCACAGTGTCTTCAGACCCTAACAGGTGATTAGCCGTGCTCTATAAGAACCCTGATTGATTGGTTGATTGATTGATTGATTAATTGATTGATTGATTGATTGAATCTCCGGCTTCTAGGTCCTTCAAGAGAGGCACTGATTGCCATCGCAACAGTGAAAGACAAAGCAGAGAAGAAAGAAAGGAGACGAATTTGAGGTTTCTCTGGTGCAGAATCAGGTCTTCAAGGAAGGAATGCCTAATCAAGGTCAGGCTCCATCTTGTAGGACACAAGAGTGGGCAATAAGGAGATCTTCCAGGCGGTTAATTGTGAGGGCGCTGCGGAGAGCGACACGGGGTGGGAGCTCGAGGGCGGAGGCGGGGAGGAGATGTAGGGCAAAGGAAGGACATGACCAAAGCTGTAAAAACCAATCAAAGGCCATCAAGGAATTAATACTGCATGGCACTTCGATAATTAATACACTGTAAAAAAAGGGCAGACGACAGAAAGTAGAGTTCTGCTACATTAAGTGGGGCTGGAGCGCTGATGCCATCCATAACTCACAGACGGCTATGGAGGGGCTGCATTGGAGGGCTGGTCACGAAGAGTCGCAGATGCAGTCGCGGGTGACCTCACGCATGATCCAGACATGAAGCCAGGATCCTTTTTATGCAGAAATACAATATTCCCTGCACTGGCTCCTGCCGAGCTGCTGCAGGCTCCAGGAAAGGAGGAAAGAGCTCAGCCTTACCTCATTGCAGTTAAAGCTGGACAAGAAGCAGGCCTTCCTCTCATTACTCACGCGCTCTACACCTTCTCTAGCTTTCTGTAACATTTGTAATTTACAATTAAATACTGATATTATGTTTCCAACTTGCTCTGATCCGTATGAACAGACCCACACACGAGTCTGGAAATAATAAAGCAGAACCTTATAGATGTACAAAAACACACACACACACACACATGTAGCAAATGTAGCAGTGAACAGTCTGTACTAATGACACACAAGAAAGCACATAATATCACACAATTGTTCCCCCAGTTCCATGTGCGTTCCTTCCTTAAATGGGCACCAAAAGCTTTCCCAGCTATGTGCTGCGATGCCATAAAAATGCTAGTCGACGCTGTAGGAATCTGAAATAATATAAAATAGAATCCTGCAAAGATTGGCTATAGCTGGGCAACAGGCTGTTTCCCTGGATATACCGTCTTCGTTGATAGTTTGCACACTCCACAGAGTTTGTATACGTATTTACAAAGAAAGCACACCACTGCCCAGGCTGTTCAAGAATGATTTGCTGCCTTTCTTCCCCACAACAATCTTAAATGACTTGTAGCTAACTTAAATAAAGGGGAAGAGGTATAGCAAAGGAAAGGGGGCACTGTTGGCGAAATTACTCATTAGACAGGATGTGGCAGAGCGGACAGAGCTGCTGACTGGGGAGCTCGGGATCAGGGTTTGCGTCTCGGCTTAACATTCTGTGATTCCCCCGTGCTCAGGGATAGAGTCTGGATACCCTCACGGGTGATAAGCTGCGCTATATAAATCTACAAATTATTATTTGGAGACTCTTTGGTCTCCGTGATTTGCAGCGTCACCACCTGAAGAATTCAGAGCAACTGCTACCAGTGGGCCAGTGTCCTTCCTCGACTTGACCTCAGCAGATCTACTGCATACTCAGTATTCTTCAGCAGAGCCGGGCATTGGCTAGCTCAGCTTACTCCTAGCACGGAAGCAACGATAGTGAATCCAGGACCTGGGCACTAACTGCTATCCGTGAAGATCTGGAACGAGGGAAAAAAATACACTCCAAGTCATGAAGGTGTGAATATAGCTCCCACCATCTACAGTCAATGAGCTGTCAACATTTATATTGCCACTTACTGATTATTAAAAAGCTTCATTGTCACTAGACGCCTCGCACGTCTCACCAACACATCAACAATTGCGTAACCTGGGAGGATGGCCCTGGTCTACAAGGTATGGCTTCCGCGGGTGCCTGGACTAAGATCAGTGCACCATCGCTTGAGCGTGGAATTCCAGATGTATTGAAACCCCAGACAACCCATTGAGCATACCTGTTGGTGTCCGTGTTTCCTGGGTAACTAACAGTCCCGTAAAAGGGTTCTGGGAAGCATTGGTAATTCAAATCCAATTTTGTTCTTTAGAACAACGTGATCAAGCACTGTGCTAAGTAAAACAAGCATTGGCATAGCCAATAGGTCTTGCCTTTGGGACCAAGTGTTTAGCCATGCAACAGTTGCATAACTAAATACTTATAAGGTCCCAAAAACGAGACCTATTGGCTATGCAAAGCAACCGTGCGGCCGCAAAAGTGAAAGTGATCGTGATCGCGATCAAACATCAAAGCGGCCTTGCGGCCGTGAAAGCGAAAGTAATGGCCGTAAAGCGTGGCGCGCGCCCGCACACATGTACTTTAGCTCTAGGCTAGCCTGGTAGCACTTTTTGGAGCCCTCTCAATAAGTCTCGCCAGACCAGCGCATGCGCTGGGTCAGACGAGACCTAAAACACAATATCCACTTAAAAGTGCTTATTTCAACAGACTTGTACTGTTGCTTAGTAAATGAGTAATAAGCACATGCAATGTAACTAAAATAGTGCTTAAACATGTTGCTAGCAGCAAGAATCTGACAACATTAGAATGTTTCTAGCAGCCTACCACCCTAAAGACTACTTCTATGCGCTACACTACAAGAGCATGGAGTAGCTAACTTGCCTCTAGAGATTCTTGTGGATTGAGTAGCTAACTTCCCTCTAGAGATTCTTGTGGCTCAGTGCACTGCATACCTGTTCACAACGGATCAGCTTTGGTTCTCAAACTTCAGTCAAGAGAGTGTTCACACATCAGCTGGGCTCAGCTCCTCCCCTCTCTGTGTCAACTCTCACCATAAGAGTGGATGCGGCAGCAGTCTGGCAGGGCCTCCAGTGATAACTTTGTGTGAAGTGGTCAATTCATATGGTCAATTCAGAGGTCAATTCATGTGGTATATACAGGGTTGACCGCAGACTTTTAACCTACATTGGGGGAATTTCCAATAATCTGCGACATTACTGGTATGAACCAGCGTTATGAAAATGCATCCACTTGGACTACATGTTTATTTTACACATCCACTGTCAGACCTTGAAAAGGAGCTTGTAGCAGACTTGAATCACTTTTACGTTAGGAAAATCATTGTTTAGATGAATCGACACTTTCGCAGGTTCTACAAAAGATAATGACATGCTGAAGGCAGACAGGCCAACTTAAAATGCTCAAAATGGAGTCTGCATTTAGGATATTACGACACAACACCATTACATTTTACATCATCAACTTCTCTAAAACATCTCTAGCCCTAATCCAAAAACATAATCCTAAATACATTTCTTAACCCTCACCCGCTAAAGTTAAACCAAAAAACAAACATTTATCCTAACCTCAACGGTTAACTGCAACCCAACACTAATCAACAATGCTATCACCAACCTAGACCCCAACCGCAACTCTAGCCTCAATCCTGGCCCTTAAATGTTAAATGACAATGTAATGGATGATGATGAAAATACTGACAGTGCAAACATTGGCAATATGAAAGGAGGTAATGTAAATACGCTTATGTCAAACTGTGACAATAACCTTGTGACGATGTAAAGAAGCGGTACCAACTGTAGCCTGATTACGAGTTGCGCAGTACTGGCCTTGTGGTAAATCTGCCCCCGAAAAAAAACAGGAGTGTAGTAACACCATGTCAGTACCATGCAATTGCAAGTTTAACTCCCTGGAATGGGGAATAACCATGTGGATCTGGTTTTACTGGTCAGAATTCTACACGGTATTAACCTTGCCGTTGGGCTTGTGAAATGTGAGCGAGAGACTGCTGCGGCAGCAAGAGGTAGGATGGTGGGGTGGTTCCGGGAGGGGAGATTGTCGTCTAGCAAGGGGGGACGTTACTTGCTCCCCCTATGCCGTGGTTTAGGCTGGGGCGAGGGCAGGAGAACAGGTCCAAGCTTCAAAGATGGCTGTGCCAAGAGTGATTCCGTTCAGATTTTCTGGCTTGTAAAATCGGATCTGTTGTGCCCGCACCTAGTAACACCCGGTACAGGAACAATGTTCGACACATGATTGAGCGGGGCAATTCTGCTCCGCTTAACTCATAATTAGAGCATATGTGTCAAGAGATATGGAATGATCAAATGTACACAAGGTTTTTGTTCCAGCATTCCACGCAATGAGGTCAGGTAGAAGGTAGCATAAAGTTAGGGTAATGTGGCAAAATCCCATGAAGAGAGATATATACGGCCAACTAAAATGCACCTATAGCTATCACCATGTCTGGGCATCGCTGCCACTTCTCCATGCTCAACTCCCTTGGCTCTGAAAAGAAATAAGTGTGTGCCAACAACCTGGTTTGATGTTACTCTGGATAAGGTGAATAATGCATTCCTAAATGCAAGAGCAGGCCCAAATCTGGAAGAATTAAACATTACCTTCTAGGCTTGGAAGCCCTCAGCGGCTGATTAAGCGAGCAATTGATGTATCTACAATTTCGCATTCCAAGATGTAACGCCGCTTATGATTGCAGAAAGGCAGCTAGGCCTCTCGTCTATGGGGCACGGGCTGGAAAGCCTCTCCTTGCCGCTCTCTGCCTCAGGCTGGCAACTCTTGATGTACAATGCGGCTCTGTGAGGTCAGCATGGCGGTAGAGGGCCCCGCTGGGCCCCGCTAGTGCTGTAGCAGAGGCGCTGTTGTTCTTGGCTGCTGGGACCTGCTTTCTCCCCTGGGGCAGGCAGCAGCCATCCAAAGCTTCCTGCTGAGGACCTCCGAGGGCAGCCTCGCCGTGAGATCTAATTATGGAAGCCATGTTGGCCTGCGTCTCCAAATAAACAGTGTAGGAGATAGGCGCTCTGGGAACCCATAAGGGAAAATTACCCATAAGTGCAGTTTGCTAATGAATCTATAGCTGCAGGTGGGGGAAACAGAATGTTAGGCCGCGTTATCGTCGTCTCCCAGCGCCATTTACATGCTCTCCCCTCCTGCAGCGGAATATTAAACGTGCAGGCAATGTAATCAAGCCTCTGGACTGTGAACAGGGCCGTGTCTGTCGATTTGATTTCCATGTTACACCAAGAGGAGATTTGCATGTTGGAATTCAATTAGAAATCTGTTTAAAGTAAGATGCCGTATTTATTTGGACAGCGGGAGTGAGCCTGATGCTATTGGAAAAGGTCGCGCGCAGTCACGCACGCTTGCCAGATGGGGGTGGCGTGTGACGTCATACCTGCCGGTCCGCTATGTTTTTTTCTTCATCTCCTGCTGTGTGCTTTCAAGGGCTCTGATAGAGCTTTTCGCGCCATTACCACACGAGAGAACAAAAAATGTTCTTATGAATGCGGCAAGAGTGGTAACAAATGAATTTTGCCATGTGTTTATTGCCTGTAAAGAAGTGTTTAACTGAATTTATTATCGTTGCCAGGAGGCATATACTGTAAAGTCACAATTACATACATGCCAACATTTTAGGACAGGGACAGGGATATTTAAAGTAAAAAATCGGGAGAATGAAAATTCTCCATTGACTTCTATTGTTGAAAATGCAATTTCAGGCGGGAGACAGCTAAAATAAAGGCATTTTTGGCTTGAATAATCGGTAGTCTCCCGCCTGAATCGTGTCTGTTGGCATGTATGCAATTTGAAACCATATACCATAGAGACTTTTAGGCCACTTACTGCTTCTTTTTGTGTGTCAGTTTTCTTCTGATAAGGGAGCTTTTGATATAGACTTTGCGATGAGTCCTATTGCAGGAAGAGAGGGGCTTGACTGTTCGAATTTTTGCTGTTGCCCAATTCAAGGATTTTGTTTTTGAGTTAATAAACATCCAGAAGGTGTATGTCAGTAAGCCACAGAAGGGTGTGCCTTAGCGTTCAGTTACACCTTCCCCAAGAAATTACTTTGCCATTGAGATGTACTCCATTTGCGATTTCTATTTTGGTTTAAGGAGAGTTTTTTTTTCTCCATCTTATGCGCTCCCAAAGCCCTTTAACTAACCTCCACCAGGCGCAGGCACATCTTAGCACCAGTTGTTGCATTTCACAATTGGCGAGAGGTGCAATTGGGCCACCTTTCCTTCTCGAAGTGGTCTGCACAGTACGCTTGAACAGACAAATGAAGGCCAGTGGTGCCCTGCATGTTATAAGAGGACATGTGCTGCTGGCAAGTTCCACTTTGGATAAGGGTTCTTCCTGCCCTTATAAAGGTGGCTTCCCCAGGCAAAAAGAAGCTAATTCACATACGCAACTGATGCATTCCTCATTAGAGAAGGGAAGGTAACACCTATCCCAAGTAGGAGATCACAGCTGTCAAGTTTGTGATCCTATAGGCACCTCTTTTGCTGGGTCTGTTGGTGCAGTTGCAGCACAGCTGTCTGTCAGACCTATTGTTTTCACTATACATAGGGGCCGATTCCGATCCGGGTCGGAAGGGCACCGAACGGGATCCGGCCGTAGAAACTACGAGCTGTACGCGTGTTTTCCGCCCGACTCGTACAGCTGTACGAGCGAGCAAGTACGATGCGAGCTACGTGAAATTCACCGACCGAGTCGTTCCCGGGTCCGAACCGCTTCGTACGTCTCGCCCGTAAGCTAACCATGGCGTGCAATGGATGCGATTTACTACCGAGCCAGTACGATGCACGCGTCGGACAGCCAGTGCGAGCCGGAGTGTCCGGCTCACAAAACGTCCAGGAAGTTGCTTTTGGGGGTCCGCGTCAGACACCCTGTCACCCGCAGCCCTACGACTCGGACACAGGGGGAAACCCAAGGGTCTCCCCAACACAGGCATGTACGGTGTGGATGGTACCGAGGCGTACCGACTGTAGGGGGCGCCCTTGTGCGAGACTTAACCATTCAGTCAATGGGAACCCATGTACGCGTCGTACGATCGGCTCCCATTGACTTCTATGGGAGTCCGACTGTACCGAGTCCGGCAGCATACTGTCGGACTGCAGGACTCCGGCTCGGTCAGAAAACACTCCCGATCCGGCGCGGTCGGAGAGCTTTCCGACCCGGATCGGAATCGGCCCCATAGTGTGGACTTTGGCTTTCAGCCATTGACTTGTGTGGTTCAGCCCCCTTTATCCAGTACTTGATATAACATTAATCACATCTTGGATCAACTCAGAAAAGTCGACATCTCTCACTGCAAATTAGTGGTTGTTTGCTGTATCATTCCATCTCTTAAGAAAGGTTCCATTGCAATGTATTACATCTGAAAAATACATTCAATCTTTGAAGTTATTGTAGCATTAACTTTTTTTTTAATCTCATACTTGGATTCTACACAAAAGGCAGCCATTTTTATAATTATTTTTCACTAAAAGACTTATAGGCACACTTTACCAAAAAACAAATAAATTGCTGTGGAAATCAAAGGGTAATTTCTAGCAATAGTTCCTAGCAACCACATTCAACTGCTGGTCAACTGGTAAGATTCAGTGATCCCAGCAGTTTCATAGCTCCTGTTGCGAGGCTGATACGAAATAAAAACTCAGCTCACCTAGTGGCTTTGCCATAGCCAATAGGTCTGGTACATAACTGAAAAAGTCAGGTCAGATCCATATTTGCTACTTTATGGCAAACTTTTGTTCCTCTCCTAGCTTTTCACTAGTAATAGGTGCCATGTTATATTATGTAATGTGGTTTTTAAAGCGCGCTAATTCCATAAGGCGTCTTGACGCTGGTGTAAGTGAAACATAGAAATACAGCGAAAAGACATATTAGGCATAGGAACTTAGCGGGCTTGTGCCAAGAGGAGGTTGTCTATAAGTTTAAGAAAAGCCAGGTTTTTAGATCTTTCCTAAATTTTAACGGATTAGGTTGGCCTCTTAAATGATTGGGTAGTGCGTTCCTCCACTTGGATGCCAAGTGAGAAAAGGAGGAGACTTTCACACCTACTTGCAGGACAAGCCAGTAGAGAGTGGGCACACAAGTAGATGTGAGAGGAGGCATGCAACCCTTGAGGACTGTGTGACTCCAACGGCATGCTCCACAAGTAGCAGGACTATTATCCCAATTGGGGAATAGTGACACTACAGTAAGGCGAGTGATTCAAACTCACAGTGCATGCGATTTTCGAGTGCATGCTACTCGTCCAGATAGCTAAATATGCATTGTACACTACACCGGGTCATTTATTCATATTTACATCCTGAAGAAAGCCCTGGACCAGATAGAACATAGTACAGAGCCTGAAACATGTCGACAAGTATTTTAGGGTCTTCGGACCATCATATCTTAAACACCCCACAAATAGTTTTTAACCTGTACCCTCTCACTCGTAAATAAAGAGATACCTTGGTCTGAGTGAGGAATTTTTATATATTTCTTCCTGCTTCATTAAGCACTGACCGGGCCCACTTGTGGGATAGGATACTTTTCTTTCTCGTGTAGGACAAGGTAAATGGTTGGTGTGTCAATGTTAATTTAACTACTTAGTAGATTTTAAGTAGCAGATATTATCCTTCAAGTTAAAATAAAATGGTTAAGCAGTCTGGCAAAGCAGTTCACTGATCTTTCATGCAAAGTCTGTGGTCAAGCCAGAGGGATTTAAAGATTACTGTTGTCTTTATTGGGGCCCAAATTTCAAGAGGGAAGACCTTGAGCTGTCTATTATTGCTGCAGTTATATATGAATTATCAAGAGTACCAATTTATGGTATTTGCTCTTGGCATTGTCTTAAGAGTGGTGATTCCCTGGGTTAACTGTCTCCTACGTTTCCATACTGGGACGGGCGAAGATGGTTTGATGGAGATTACAGGCCTCTCACCACGTACATTCTCAGGTCCCTTGCCCAACTATTCCTAAGCTGTGGCACACCTGTACCATCTCCAGACCCTTCTTTCATCTGCTCTCTTCATCTCTCTTCCCATTCATAATTTGGCCCAGTTTTTCTTGCCACCTGGTTCACTCCCCCACCACTCCACAGTCTCCATGGCTGGAAAAGAAGGTAGAGAAGACATATTAGAGTGCACATCATAGATGGGAGTCTCTGGGGCTGTAAATACCCATATCATCCTTAGAGAGGATACCCTGAGCCTATGTGTGTCAGGCAAGCACCTGCTTTATAAGTTACAGGGGCCTTATGGTGCACCTCCTGCTTCTCAAGAGTGCAACCATCTCCAGGCAGATAGTTTTCTCAGCTGAACTGCCCACCTCGCCTCAGCTTCATCACTCAATACTAGGGTGCACCCACCATCTTTTTTGTGCATCTTTGGATTGAGAGTGCGTAATGTCTATTTTGATTGGAAAGTGGGATATACATTTAATCCCCTAATCGATCACCTGATGCAAAATCTGTCCCAATTCTTGTGAATGGAATTCTATTATATTTT
This sequence comes from Triturus cristatus, assembly GCF_964204655.1. Taxonomy (NCBI): domain Eukaryota; kingdom Metazoa; phylum Chordata; class Amphibia; order Caudata; family Salamandridae; genus Triturus; species Triturus cristatus. The sequence continues at coordinate 1,045,790,301 of NC_140588.1, forward strand.
TGTGTTAATAAACAGAACGATGCAAGCTGTTTTTCTAAGGGAGGTTAGGAGAGCCAAATCTTCACATCTGCATCCTTCACTTCCCACCCCTGCTCCCAACTTTCTTAAACTGTTTCAAAAAGACATTTGGAAAGAAAATTGCTTTTACAATTTTTAATATCTAAAAAAATCCAATAAAGTGTGCCAGTCTATGGTTTTATCTCTAGCCTTTGAATTATAAATCTGGGTTCTTCATCTTTGTAGGATTTGGACCTGTGCACCTTGAAGAATTCCTCCAGTGAACGCAGGTAGTGGGCGGCATTGATTATTCACTGTAAAACCTATCCCTGTCGGTACTTTTGTCGTTGCTTTCTGAGCTTTTAGCTTTCTGTAAAATGTCTGCCTAAATTATTCACATCACAAAGTCAGATGGACTCGGATAACTTTAAGATGAGAGAGTAGATGGTAATGGAAGGAAATTTCTCCTTGGAGCAGCATTTTAAATCCCCAAACGCAATGAATCTGCAATCAAACTTCTTGAGCCCTTTACAAGTGCACTTAGGCTGCCAACCCAGGGACTTGAAGACACATTAAAATAGATATTATAAGATTAAAGGAGAACTTATGGAGTAAGCAAGAAGCCTTTTATCACTGCAGTCCAACTTTATAAAATGATACACCATAGACAGTGATAACAGCGACCATCCCATTGCAGAGGTGTGCACTGCCAAGCACTAAGAGATGCACCGCAGAGAAGGTGATGTGCAATTTATCCAAGAGGGACTGTAAATAACTGAATATGGAAGTTCAGTGCCTGACTTTGGTCAGAAGTGGCCAGGGATAGCATGTGCTACCCCTTGCTTCTCCTTTCATAGGCCCGAGAACCGCCCTGGTCTCAGGAGTTATGCAGGCAGCTGCAGCAACAGGAAGTAAACAGTTTTAAGAGCCTTATTTCTGTATTTCCTCAGCCTCCCCCAGGCTCTTCTGAGACAAATAGAATGCTGTTGAAGAGCTAAAGGTGGGATTAGGGGTCAACACTGGAATTGCATCAAAGTGAAAAACGTTTTGGATGCCATTTACTCTTGGTATTTTGGGGAACTGAAGGAGGGATTTCGTTGCATGAGAGAGAGAAACATACATCTGTAAATTAATTGCCTATTTTAGAATAAATAAAGCAAAAACCTTGAATATCAGACTTACAACTCATGCCTTTACATTACATGTAATGCAATGCATTGAACTTTACATCATAGCGCGGCCTCCTCTCCTTCATTAAAATATTGAGCATTGGGTCCCTGCGGTCTCTTAGACTGCCCCTGAATTTACATATGCACCGCCCGCACAGCATCTGGCCCAGCCCTGGGGGAATTTATTTTACAGCAGGGGAGCCTGCATATGGAAAAAAATATTTTTACAGCGGATTCACAGATACTTCTCTAATTTGCGGCAAAATTAAACAAAAGGAAAAACATTTTAGACCCCAGGCGGTGTCCCTTTGGGACCCCACCACCAAGCCTAGGTGATCAGGGGATCCCAAACCTGCCCCCTTAAGTCTTATTTTTCACATTTTTTCTTTAGGATTCGGGACAACATGGCTGCCGCGGCATCATTGTTAATGCGGTGCCAGCCAATTAGAGCTCTCCAAGAGATCTGTCGGGCCCTTGGATCCTCCGCAGCATGAAATATACAATGACCTAAAACTACCGAGTGGCGACTGCCACTGGGTAGTTTTAGGTCATTGTTTCCATAGGAAATGCATTTTTTGTGTTGCTAATAACTTTGGCCTCATTTAACGAATCGCCACAAAAATTTTCAAACTGATGGTACTTTGGGGTGATCCGTCAAGCGGGGGCCGAGAATAATGGGGGTTCCCAAAACACAAAATTCCCATGCATTTTTTATCGACTTCTTTAGGAAGGGCTGCAGCAAAAACTGCTGAACAGAATTATACTAGATATGGCAGGAAGCTAGATCTTAGTACACAGATTGCACTTTTTGGGATTTGGTGTAAATCCCTTCAGTAGTTTGTGAGAAATTAAGGTTCAAACTTATTTGTATATCTGGATGGTTGGGTTCAAGGGACCCTCACTAGAGTCACTCAAACACAATTTTACAAAATTGAGCATTCTGATTGGCCCAGGGAGCTTTCTTTCCCTTGGGTCATCTCGCTCGCATGGGAGTAAACTTCCCACCGGAGCGAGTACTCTGATTGGGTGCCAGCAACATGAGAAAAATGTGGCTGGCAAGCATTACAGGACTCGGGGACTTAGACACCTGTCCAGAAGTAAATAATAAAGGATACCCTACCTGACTAGGCCGCATGGGGAGGCCCAAATAGACCTTGCAGAGGCAAAAATGCAAATAAAATCAGCAATTTTTGCTGTGATCCCGTGGTATAGATAACAAATGGTGGCCGGGGCTGCATTCTTCAATTATAGGGATGCCGGTGATAACGCTCGGGCAGCCGTGAGGGGATCGCCAACATCGCTCAGCCGTGAGGTGAACGGCCAACACTGCCTGCATTTGCTTCCATCTGCCGTGAGGGGAATGGCCAATGCGAACCACATCCCCCAGCAACCCTCGCTCTGACGCCTGCTGTGACGCTGCGCCCCGCACCGGGAGGAGAGATAAATTTCTGCCAGCCTCCCACAGTGCGGGACGCCGGTGATAACGCTCGGGGCAGCTGTGAGGGGGCCGCCAACATTGCTCAGCTGTGAGGGGAACGGCCAACACTGCCTGCATTTGCTTCCAGCTGCCGTGAGGGGAACGGCCAACGCGAACCACATCCCCCAGCAACCCCCGCTCAGACGCCTGCTGTGACGCTGCGCCCCACGATAAAATCTCTGCCAGCCTCCCGCAGCGCAGGACGCGCCTGGGTGTGCCCAGACTGCGCACCGGGCGAAGGCCGGGCCAAGGGATAGCCCGTCCTTGCCCGTCATTCGCAGGAAGAGGCAGGGCAGGGCTACCCCTTTGAATTTGACTTTGGACATTGCTGAGCAAGGTACTGCACATTCTATTCCATCCATCGCTGTGTTGGCTGCTAATTACCGGCTGCTTGGTAGACTCGCCTCATTGACTCTGATGGTTCTGCTTTCTTCGGGCTGTAGGGTACTATCAGGTACATGCATCAGCCATTTTTGCGAGAGGAAACAGTGCGATTCGCAAAAATCGCCCGTTTGCGCCAGCAAAAAGGGCTTCTGCGATGCATCAACCTGTCAGCCTCTCGCAATTTAAGAAATCACAAATTATTGAGATTTCTTAATTGTGATTGCTTTTAAGGAATTGCAAATTGTGATTCCTTAAATGCAATGCATGATGGAATCGCATATTGCGATTTTGCTAATAGGAGCGCAAATTACCATCAATTTGCACTTGATGGTAATTTGCAAAACCTTTGAAAAATGCACTAAAGTGCATTTTTCAAAATTGTAGGTTACACACACATATACCGTTGGGCATGTGTGTGCGCAACATGTGTGCACAGATCAATTTCAGGGGTGCAACAGGGTGTCCTTTTGACACCCTTGCACCCTTGAAATTGCATGCGCAATTTGCGAGTACCTATTGGTACTCGCAAATTGGGCATGCAATCTCCCATTCATTCCTATGGCCCTATAGGCCCATAGGAATGAATAAGAAGGCATTCCTTCATTGCGACCCGCAATTTGAGAGTCGCAATTAATGAATGTTTGGGAATCGCTAATTTTATAGTATTCCTACATGCATAGGCTTTTGCAATTCTTTAATTGCGATTCCTTAATAATCGCAATTAAGGAACTGCAAAAGCCTACACTGATGCATGTACCTGTATATTTGCACTTTTATATTATTTGCTCTATTGGTCTGTGATCCTTTGTGGGGGGATCTTTGGTTATTTTTAGCACTTGCAGTCCCCGGGTATACATGATGGGGAAGAGGAAAAGAATGGAAGGTGCTGGGGGAAGCAAGCTAGCCGAGTAACAAAAGGGAAAACACCCGGGTAGCAATCGTGTCCTTGACAGGATAGACACTCTAATAAATGAGCGCGAAGACATCTTAGAGGGCAATCAATCAATACTCCCAACACCGGGGGACCTGGCTGATAGATCCCCCTAAGTTCGAGATTAACCTGCCCCCCCATCATCCCAATAATGTTCCAAATCCACCCTCCAAGAGGGCACTTATTAAATCAAAAAAGCTAGCTTTTTCTGCCCATCATACATCCCAAACCCATGTCATCACCCCTGCCAATATCAGCATTAGCACATCTCAACAGGAACAAGGGCAAGAATCTGTAATCCCTTGTACAAATAGATTTCTTCCTCTCCAAGGTGTCAGTGACGAGTGTAGTGACAATATGCCCTCACCATCATTCCTTGGGTCGGTTGGCGCTACTGGGATGATTTGTATAGAAGATAAAACAGAGCCCATAGATACCCTTCTCATTATAAACACACTGAAAACAGAGATTGGCACATTGAAAAGCATGATAGAGGATCTTACCACCCTAGTTAAAACATTAGTGAAAATGGACTTGCCTCGTAAAGAATACGATATCCTTGTACAAGTTCACCATTCACAGTCCATCAATAATGACCTCAAGCCACAAGATCCAGCACTCTTTGGTAAAAAACGTATTTCCTACGATTCCAACTCTCATCAATTAGCTACCTCTGCTTCTCTAACATGAAAGGATGCCCCTAATGAATCCTCGGCTTGTAGCACAAATAGACCTAATATTTCTATAAAAGACAAGCTTAAGAGGTGAGCAACTGCACAGAATACCGCAATTAGACACATTGTTCAGCCACGACAAGCTCAACCCCTTACCTATGAAAATCGAGATCAATTGCCCCCTCCAGCTGCTAGGGCCAATATCAACTGGTCGCAAACCAAAAAAATCTACATGACCAATGTCCCGAGAATTAATACTAAGAACTCCCACGAGAGTGAGGAATCCCTAATTAATAAGGTGACCCACTAGATACGTCATGTTAGGAGATGTCAATCAGTGATCAGAGATGACATTCTAAGAGCACGGAAATGCCCCTCCCCAATTAACAAACTGGATAACATTGAGATTACGCTAAAGGAAACCGAGATGGCAGAAAACCTCCTTGCTCTAGAATTTCGCTCCTGTCCCCCTGATGGGTCGTCTATCCAATTTAGGCATTTTCCCACACACGAGTTGGGTAGAACACAAATCACACAGGCATCAATATATCTAGAAGGCATTTCTTCCCTGGAGTCTAATGACTGACTACAAGAATCAGTTATCCTGACATCTTCTAATCTTCCAAACCAAAGTTCCCAATGCCAAGCTGGTACTAGAGGATCATCTACCTATCCAGACAAAGAACTAGCCCTCGACCGTCAAATGCACCCAGTTTCACCAACTCCAGCTCTTTCGCAAACTGATACCCCCACTCCTACACAAAGCACCGCCACAGGTCCTACACCTAGCCATCAGCTGAAGATCGTGTCAATGGAATGTGGCGGGACTAAATAGCAAACTTCCACTTCCTCACTGGAATGAATTTGTAGGAGATTTTTACATTTGCATTTTTCAGGAGACATGGAGTCTGATTCCTCTACGCAAAGCTGGTTACACTTGTTTGTATATATCCTCAATCACAGCCAGGAGAGGGCACCCTTGATTGCTGAATTACTCTCCAAACAAGTCCAAGCCCAGATATCCTGTGGCTAAGTGTCAGGGGACCTAGGGGTGGACCCCAAATTGAGCTCTTTAATGTTTACGCAAGAGGGACAAAGGGAGGCAGGCCCTCGACTACCATCTCAGGATTAGACGAATGTCTAGATAAGTGCTCACCTCACGCAAGAGCAATAGACGCAGGAGATTTTAATTGCACCTATGAACCCCTGGCTACAGAGGAATTAATGGGAATAGAAGATCAAGATATCAGGTAGGCAGTACCTCAACTTGACCTTCCTTTAGTCAAAATATGGACACAGCAGGTACTCCAATTGAATTCTATTACCATGAAGTATGGTTTGAGGGCAACCAACGGTAGGTCACCATCTGTTAAGCAAGGCACTAACACCTACAATAGAGTTAGCTGCCCGTCTAGGATTGATTACGTCCTCCTCGATGTCAAACTGTGGGGTCACTTGATCGATATGCTAGTGGGTTCAACCGCAGAGAGTGATCACAATACTCTGTGCCTAACCTTGAAATCCCTCTGGGAAGCAAATTATTACTAGCAGAACACTCAACACCAGGCAGTCACCACAGATATAGTTCCATCAAATTGCAAAAAGTTCTTGAAATGAAAAAGGGTAGCCCTGAGCGAGGCAAAGATTTCCGGCATCAAACATGAATTGACAATTGGCACGGCCAAGCTCCAAGATGCGGCATGTAGTGCATTAAGATCAATAGATATACCTAGGACTCATATGCACACAGTTAATCAAGTTAGTGCCTACTTTCAGGTCCCAAACCAGAAGGAAAAACCTAGCAATTCTACCAAGGACCCATACTCTTGGTACAATAAATACTGCAGGGAAAAAAGATCGTCCCTGACGAAAGCCATTAAAGAGAAAAACAAAATGCACATAAAAACTACCAGAAATTCCTATAAAGCAGCCCAGCGAGAGGCAAAGGCAAACTGGGATGAATCACGTTGGGAACAACTGAAAGATGCATGCTCATCCAAGGACAACAATTTGTTTTGGAAATTGGTTACCTGGGGAAGTAGGACGGGTGCACGCCCACCCCCGACTCATATCACCAGCCAGACTTGGTATAACCACTTTAAAAGGCTTTATTCAGCAATAGAGGCTAGTATAGAAGGGGAATCAGCTGGGTCAAATGGCCCCAGAAGCAGAGGAGGAGTACTTTACCATCCTGGAGGTGGAAGCCGCAATAAACCAAATTGTCCCCTCAAAAGATGCAGGTCCGAATGGCCTGCCTGGTGACCTATTCCTGGCTGACCCCAGTCCCTGGGTATGCTACATCTTATTATTAGCAGATGCCATAGCCGATGGAGCACCGGTCCCAACGTCATAGTAGTCTGCTGAAGTGGTCCCCATACACAAAAAGGGAGCAAGGGAGGATCCCACCAATTACAGACCAATAAGTCTGATTGATGCTGTGCAGAAGGTCTTTGGCTGGATGCTTCTGCATAGGATACAGTCATGGTCTGATGATGAGGATATCCTCTCCCAGTTCCAGTCCGGTTTTAGATCAAAGACCGAGACAATGGACCAAGTGTTCAGATTCCTTCTAATTTACTGGAAGGTTGTGGTGCTAGGCAAAGGCAGTCTCAACCTTGCATTCATCGATCTGAAGGCTGCTTTTGACCTGGTTCCTAGATCGAGGTTATGGGCAACACTTGGCGAAATGGGTATCCCCTCTTTTGTCCTTAATTTATTGGTCCGGCTCCACGAGGGGAACTTTGCCCAAGTCAGGTGGGGGGAACAGGGACAATTAACAGAGTGCATCCCTGTCAATAGCGGAGTCAGAGAGGGCTGTGTTCTGGACCCAACCCTGTTCTTCCTATATGTGAATGGGCTAGTGGATTTCCTCCTGGAGGAGCCAGCAGACTCGCCCACCCTGGGGGGTAAACATATACCAACTCTGTTGTTTGCGGACGACACTTTGTTGATATCTAAGACCCCAGCAGGGTTACAGCGCCTAATTGACAGATTCCATCTCTTCTGTGACAATCGGGGATTGGTCATAAATGGCGCCAAAACCAAATTTATGGCCTTTAACTGTCACAGATCATGCAGGAACGGCCCTCTCCTAGGCAGGATTCCCCTTGAAAAGGTTGACACCTTTGATTATCTAGGTGTAAGACTTTCCGATAAAATGTCTTGGAGACCCCACCTTGGTAAGATGTTGATGGTACACAAACGTGTGGCCGGAGTAATAGCGAAGGAACATCGCCTTTCCCACACTAGACCTGTAGCTCCATCCCTCCAAATATATGACACAAAGGCGGTTAGCGCTGCCCTTTACGGAGCAGAAGTCTGGGGATTTGACAAAGTAGATGAGCTCTGTAGGTCAGAACATAAATTCCTAAGAGACCTAGTTACGGCACCCAAATACATCCCCCTAACCCCGTTGCTACTGGATATGGGTAGGCGGTCAATAGATGATGTAGCCAGGTGATAGAGCGCCATGTTATTCTGAAATTGTAGGGGTGCATCATAAACACTGGTAGTCCGCACCCATATATATAGAGGGAAAATATTAACGTGTGGTTTAGAAATGTATTACTAAAGATAGCATATAATAGTAAAAATAGAACCGTAATCATGTCAGTTATGCAGATCAATGTACTGTTTAATCGAAAATGTATTTTGGATGGTGCATAATGAATTAGTTCATGTGTAATGTGATGCATTAGGTTTAAACATGCACCATATTAAAGTCTGCACATGTAGCTTTGCTCATTCATCTATGAAGTATAATGAAATCAATGCTTTTAATGTGAATTTAGAAATGTGTGTTTAAATGCAAAGGCTTGACTGCATATATACGTTTCAGAGAAAGGCCATTTCGTTCTTATGTTAGCTGAATATTGTAGGCCAAAAATTGTTTCCCTTGGAAAGGCTCTGGGTTTTCGAGAAAGTCAGCAGATCTCAGAGAGTGGAAGGTTGCTCGTTCCCATGTTTCTGTTGCAGGTGCAAGGACACCCAGCTCGTTAGGAAGACTAACCCTTTGTTTTAGGAGTTAGGACAGTAGGAGAAGCAACTATGGGAGTATACTGGAATGCAGATATGATACTTTCAGCGGAGAAGGTGCCTGGGACCCAAGGTCAATCTAACTATCTTTAGATGAAGTACGAGTTTCGGTGGAAAAATACAGAAGGAAGACCTGGCTGAAGAGGTGTGACGAGGGCATGTTCTACTATTTTGTGATTTTGAATTAGGGACAGTGCTCCGAGGGTTGAGCAGTGGAGGATTACATGGGAAGCTAGAAGGAGCATCTTAGAACGAGCTCTGTAGCTTCGGCTACTGATTGGGCAAAGTAAGTGCACTTCTAAGGAAGTCTTCACTTCTGACACCTTTTTTCTCTCTTGCCTGGGGAAAATGCTAAGTAGGGATGTCACCTTAGAGATAGTGTAGGGATAGACTAATTTTCTTTTTCTTTTAGGTTAATGACTTCTAATATAGAGATTGGAGCAGTTATCGGTTGCCTAATGCTGCTGGAGCTAACTATCCTTCTTATTCTGAGTCGGATGAGACTCCTGCGTAGAATATTCTTTGTATTAGTGCCCATTTATTTCCTTAACCTCGTGACGAGGTGCTTGTGGGGAACAACCTTTACAACGCAACTTTTAAAACGCACTACCATTACAACGAAACTGTTACAACGCGAGTGCATTGACAACGCAGGACATTACAACGCAAGTCTTTACATCGACTTGCACTAGATGGCGTGCTAACATTCAAAATAGTGTAGTTTACTATCCCAACACCTTCCCTACTGTTACGTGGACTGGAGTTGGAATAGTAAATTACACTTTTTTAATGTTAGCACGCCATCTAGTGCAAGTCGATGTAAAGACTTGCGTTGTAATGTCCTGCGTTGTCAATGCACTCGCGTTGTAAAACTTTCGTTGTAACAGCATGCGTTGTAACAGCATGCGTTGTAACGTCATACATCCGGTGCTTGTATGTGCAATTATTTTTGGCTTTGTAATAAACCCTAAATTTCAAAATTTGGAGTCAGTGATCTTTGGAGTATAAGTTGAAATTGAATTGGGTATATTGAGAAATTGGATTTTCTTCCCTTCACACTATTTAGCAGATAAATAGGTCCAGTCGGCCTGAGTATTCTTAGGGATGGGAAGATATGATTGGATAAGAATCCAGTTTTATCAGTTGGTAGCAGAGTAGGATGGTTATCTCTGATAGTAAGGGGAGATCTAGATCAAGATAACAGATTACTGAGTCCCATAGAGTTCGAGCGATGGTGATCCATTGGATTGTAAGCGGAGGACGACGGCGGTTGACGGAAACCGACGAAGAGTAGCCGTGTGGCGGATGTAGCAGTTTGTGGTAGAGTGAATATGAACAGTGTGATGTTGTTAGATTGTGGTATTGATTTGAGTGTGTAATGTTTTGCGGAGCTAGAATGAGAGTTGTGTGATTGAGGATTGGACCGTGAGCGTACACGGGCCAAGAGATTTGATGTTGATATCCCGGGATAAGAGATTGTGGTGTAGAAGACACCCAGAGTTGAGATTGTTGACCAGAGATTGTGGGAGTCATGAGACATCGTTGACAACCCAGGGATGATAGGGAGCATACGTGTGAGTGCGTGAATAGCCGATGCTGGTCGTAGGTTGCTGTATGTGGAATATCGAGCGTTTGAATACTATTGCTTGATTTAGAGGCGATTGTCCGATCATTTCGCGAACAGACAGTTGCCAGATTTGAGGTCAACAGTTTCGAGAGACTGTCCGGTCGTTTGGTGGACAGAGAGTCAGAGAAGTGATTGTCCGGTCGTTTCGTGGACAGATAATTACTTCAGAGTGTGAATGGGACGTGTGAAATGGTGAGAAGCGAATTGTAAAGGAGGGAAACTGCTGCAAGCGGAGGAAGAGTGATGTCAGACGGTGCCGCGCTGCGATAGGTCGTTTGGTGTGAGTCGCGCTGGTATTGGTGGGTTGACATCAGGAAGTACACGAAAATATTGTGTGCGAACGAAAATTGGTTCATCATGAAATGTTTTAAAGTTTTATGAGATCTCTGTAGAGGAGACAGACATGTGGTTACTCGGGGAGGAGAAGAAGCCCCTCCCGAGGATACTCCAGCACATTACATGGTTAAGATTGTGGGGTTGCATTCCATAATTTAGCTTGAAAATTGGCATAAAATGACTCAAGGAGAGGGAGAGTTGATTTTCCCATGATATGGTACTTTCAGGCCAGACGTGTTGTACCAGTTGAAATCTGTGATGTCTTCTTTGCGACCTCTGCCTAGACCGACACAATTTGAGGCGCTACACGCATGGATTAGAGCAGCGTGTGACAGGAAAAGGGATAGGAGTCAGGAAAGGGTGAAGAAGTCGATCAGGGCATTCCAAGATGCGAGGTGGGATGCACTAGAGAAAAGGTGGAGAGTGGAAACGATTGAGGGGGATAGATTATATCCGGTAATAGAAAAGACAGGAAGCGTGCAGGCGAAGAGCGTAGAGGAAGATGACAGTGATATGGATGACAGCTTGGTAGAGAGATTGTTGTCAGAAAGCCCACCTCCATTTAATCCAGTTTCTTATGAAGGAAAGTCGACACCAGTAGAAGGGATTGGTGAACCATAGACTCAGTCAAATGTAAGAGTAGTAGGGAAAATCTCGACAGGAACACAGGACATGAAAATACAGTCTCCAGTAGGTACAGAAGCAGCGGGAATTGTGAGGTTACCGGATGCTCTAACAGTACCGGTTACCATTGGACCCATAGTACCGGTATATGACCCAGAACAAGAGAAAACTGTTGAGAGGTGCCATGAGGGCAAGGATGTTGGATGTAGTGAGGTTGAAGGCAGAGGTAGATGAAATAATTAATGGAAATCTGCCTTTGGACAGGATAGAAATTTACGAACAAGATGAGCTGCTTTTTGTAGCAAAGGATGTGACTCTCAAGGCAAGGACTGCGCATGAGAAATTGACAGACTTGGCAAAGAAGTACGAGGTGGATTTGTCCAAAACGAAGTTGTTGCAGGGGAGCCATAGGTTGCAGTATAGTGACCAAGAACTGGAGGAAAAGAGGGTCATAGGATTGAGGACACACATCAGAGATTTGAATGTAGGGATGCGTGCATGGACCATACTTGATAAATGGGAGGAAAGGTGGGCTAAGAAGAAGAGCTTCAAAAAGACTGTAGGAGAGACGCCGCCTCCGGGTGGAGGGATGTTAGGGATAGAGAATTACCCTTTACGAGAGGTACAAAAATGGAGGGTACATGCATGTGCCTTGGAGTAGAGATGATTTGGCTGCATTTATGAATGATTTTTCCCGGCTGAGGAAAAAGCCTGTAGAATGGTACAAGCAGGTTGACCGCTTTCTTAAAATCTCGAAAGTGTTGTGGATTGATCTGAACACATTGTTTGATATTGTAGTACCAGGCGATTTATGGTCAGCTTGCAAAGTTGCTGTTGAATGGCCAACTTCTGAGCCAGAAAGGGATTCCCTCACGAATGGTCCGTTACCTATAGTTAAGAAAAAAGTTCGAACAAGTGATTACATGGCTGAAGTTGAAGATCTCACCTCTGGATATTGATTGGGTTAAGATAGACCGAACTGTTCAGGAACAAAAAGAGACAGTGCATGAGTATTAAGAACGTATTTTGCAAGCCTTCAAACAGTACAGTGGACTAGACACCTTAGACCCCAAAGATATGGGTCAGTTTGTTTCAAAGTTTATTTTGGGATTGAGACCAGAGGTTAGTCTCATGAAACAGCAACATTTGATTTGTTGGCAGAACAAGCCTGTAGATGAACTTTTGCGGTATGCAAGGTACTGTAGTGACGAGGTAGACTCGAAGCACCGGGGGTTGAAAGACAAACTAATGCTAGTCCAGATGCAAACGGCTCAGGTTCAACCTAGTGGAGGGACGCTGGGGAGAAGACAGGGAAATAATCAAGGAAATCAGAATGTGCCAGGGCAGGGAAAAGGAAAACCTGTAAACCCTAAGACGGGAATGGATGTGGCGACATTGAAGAAGACCACTGTGTGTCATCTTTGTCACCACATCGGACATTGGAAACGCGAGTGTCCCTTGAACCCAGCAAACCAGGTGCAGCAGGAGGTAGAGGTAGTTCAGGTGTCTGCACCCGAAGTGGTCAATACAGTGACAAGGCCAAGATCGATAAAAGGGGGGACATTCAGTCCGCAGGTACAAGTTCCCCAGCCACCGATGATCCCACAGGGAACTCAGACCTATCAGCAGATGCCTCTTTTTGAAGGGTATGATGAGTACAGCCCAGACCCGTTGGCATGATGGTGCCTGAGAGGTGAGGAGGACTGCATGCTTGGAGCAGTCCTGGAGGTATACCAGAGGGGGCCGTTTGTGGAAGCAGATGTTGACGGTCACCCTACCACCTTTTTGGTTGACACTGGTGCTAAACGATCTACTGTAAGATCAACAGTAGTTCCTAACCTACCTCTCTCTGGACAATTGATCCAAGTTGTTGGAGTAGCGAACAAGAAAATGACTAACCCATTGACAGAGCCGATACCTGTGAAAATAGGAACTTTCCAAGACCGACATCAGTTTGTGGTGTGTGACTCGAGTCCAGTCTGTCTGTCAGGAACTGATTTGTTGTGCAAGTTGAATTGTACCATCTATTGCACACCTAAGGGAGTTGAAGTACAGACGAAAGACGATGATGCTACCTTTAAGGTTACCAATCAACACTTGTATATAGAGATGTACCCAGCGCTGACAGTGGAAGAGCTTCCACTCGATCTTAGAGATTCTGGGGCATATTATCAAGCCAGGCGATACTGTTATCGCCGCTTTAGCGGCAGAAAACTGCCGCTAAAGCGGCGATAATGGGCTTGATAATAGGCTTTATGGAATTCCAATTGAAGCCCATGTTAGATGTGAAGGACATCTAACATGGGCTTCAATTGGAATTCAATAGGGCATATTATCAAGCCCATTATCGCCGCTTTAGCGGCAGTTTTCTGCCGCTAAAGAGGCGATAATTGTATCGCCTGGCTTGATAATATGCCCCTCTGTGTCACATGAAGTGGGAGACTTCACCGGAGAAGAGATTGGTTTGATCAAGGGGGTAGAACCAGTGAAGATTCAGGTCAAACCGAATGTACAATTCCCTAGAACGCCTCAGTACAATTTGTCACCCGAGACTATTGCAGGGATCAAACCTGTAATTGAGTCTGTGATCAAGCAGGGGATTCTGAAGGAGATAATGGGTAGCCCATGTAATTTACCTATCATGGGACTACAGAAACCGAGCAGGAAGTTCAGGATTGTGCAAGACCTGCGAAAGGTCAACACAATAGTTGTTCCATGTTGTCCAGTGGTACCAAATCCATCAGTGATATTGTTCCAGATCCCATGTGAAGCCGAGTGGTTTACAGTGATTGACCTATACCAAGCGTTCTTCTTGATACCACTCCATGAGGAAAGCTAGTTTATTTTTGCTTTCCAGCTAGAAAATTGTGTGTTAACGTGGTGTTGTATCCTTCAAGGGTATACATAGAGTCCATTGATCTTTAATCAGATCTTAAGAAAGAATCTTGAGAGTCTTGTGTTGCTGCAGAACTCAGTTCTCGTGCCATATATAGATGACCTGCTCATTGCCTCAGAGACAGAAGACACCTGCAGGATTGATACTATAGCTCTACTGAATCATTTGGCAAAGAATGGACACAAGGTGTCTCCGAACAAGTTGCAGTACTGTCTGAGTGAAGTACAGTACTTAGGTCACAGCATTGAGGAAAGGCAAGAGGAAGGTATCACCAGACCGAATTGAGGCAATTATGAATATGGCCGTGCCTACCAGTCAGCGGGAGGTCAGAATGTTCTTAGGGATGGTTGGCTACTGTCGTCAATGGATTCCCAACTTCTCGTTTGAGGCGAAGCCCTTACAGAGGCTGACACACAAGGATGTGAGTGATCCGGTGCCACGGGACAACGACTGTTTGTTGTTGTTTTTGAGGCTGAGAGAGGCCATGTGGTGTGCCCCGGCCTTGGGAATGCCTGATTACAACAAGGCTTTCTCGTTGTTCTGTTGTGAGAGAGAAGGTTGTGCATTGTCAGTTCTGACTCACAGTCATGGAGGTGTCCGTAGACCAGTTGCCTACTTCTCAGCTACTTTAGATCCAGTAGCTTCTGCGTTGCCCGGATGTCTCAAATCTGTTGCTGCAACAGGTGTCAGTATTTAAAGATGTGCGAGCATTGTGCTGGGGCATCCCTTGACTGTGTATGTACCACATTCTGTTGAATTGTTAATGACAAGGACCAAGACACAGCACCTAATGAACAACAGATTAACATGCTATGAGCAAGTCATACTTGCTGCGGAGAATGTGACTCTGAAAAGGTGTTCTGTCTTGAATCCTGCTACATTGATGCCTGTACCAAATTCAGATGATGAAGATTGTGAGGACCATGATTGTCTTGATGTGACTGAACAGTGCACCAAACCGAGACCTGACATTGTTGATGAGCCTGACCCCGATGACATTTTCTTCATAAATGGCTCATGTCTAAGAGACAATGTTGGTCAGTTGAGAGCAGCATTTGCTGTATGTACCATCACAGGAGTCGTTGAAGCTGCTTGTCTAGAAGGAGTACGCTCCGCGCAGATAGCTGAAATTATTGCCTTGACTCAAGTCAAGTCAAGTCAAAGTCCACTTTATTCGATTAATTAAAATCATAAAAGTATTCTATAACAAATATCTTACAATTCATATAAAACAGTATTAAACAATTGGTAAATTTAAAAAGCAAGTTAAAAAGGCATTATTTACATAAAATTCATTACAGGTTGCACTTAACATTGCAATAAACGTGGTTTCAAGTATCTATCCTCGTCTGTGCTTCCAATCTTAACCTTGATCTCTTACATCTGACAGATGCGGCCAAAAAGCTAGCAGTGCAGTACATGATTATAGGAGAAAGCGACATCTGTAAATATAACAACGCAGGCTTGTACTGGATAAAACCCAGCTCCTTCAGAATTGATTTTAAATATCTGGTACGAGGTTCATGATAAAAGGAACAAAAGAACAGAAAATGGGCATTATCCTGGATAGAGAAACCATCGCATTTGCATGGAGACGAGTCCTCGAGCTTGCACCAATCTTTCTCGTCCCACAGTACCATATAAATTTGATTAAACCGAAATTTGGATAATAGCCATCTATGAAAAGAATTGGTTACCACAGTTAAATAAGGAGCCAGCTCACAAGATGGGGTTATCAATACATGAGCCCTCACAGATGGTTTACATAAATCATACGCTTCACGCTCGGCCATACGTATTCTAAAGAAATTGGTCTTCACCCACAGCAAATCCGCTTTACACAGGGTTTCTGGGCTGCTAAAAATTTCAGGGCGTCCCAGAAGTGCTGCCGTAGATTCAATATAAGACAGCCACTGAATATCCCTCCTGTGATCTAGTGCAAGACAATCTTTGATGATCCGATGGTTAAGGCTAAGGTTCGGGTTAAGCCAGAGCTTAATCCACATCAAGAGTGGAGCTAGATTGATTGTATCTAGAATATAGCCCATACCCAACTCGAGATGTACTGACTGGGTGGCAGTTGACTGGGGTAGGCCCAACAAAGAACGAAGAAATTTATTTTCCTCTATCTGGATGCTTTTAGAATTAACATAACCCCAGACAGCTGCTCCATATCTAGCGATTGCGACTGTCTTGGCTTTGTAGACGGCCAAAATAGCCTCCATAGGTTTCCCCCCCAATCTCTTAGAAAACCCCAGGATTGCAGCATATGAACTTCTTACCGCGTTCATTTTAGATGTTAACTGCGGTGTCCAAGTTCCCCTTTGGTCAAAAATCACACCCAAATATGTAAAGACTTTCACACTTGTGATCACCTCTCCATCGCAAAAGAAGGTTTTTTCTTTACGCTTACCACATCCTACTGACATGGTGTGTGATTTATTTTTGTTGATCACCAGGTCGAGACTAGACATAAAATTACCAAAGGAGTCCAGTAACTTTTGTAGGGCAACTGGGGTCCTGGCTATTAGCACCGCATCGTCGGCATAGAGGAGCACCGGAATTGGTGCACCCCCCATGCTCGGGATATCCTTTGTGGCAGCCGTTAGGTCGCCCTCCAAAGAGTTCACGTAAAGCGTGAACAACATTGGCGCCAGGATGCATCCCTGACGGACCCCTCTAGTTGATCTAAAGCTCTCGGTACACTTTCCGTCGGTGGTCATTCTAATGCGGGCCCTCAGATCTTTGTGGAGCTCCGCCAGAAAGTGTACCAGGGAACTATCGAGGCCCATCTTCAGTAGCATTTCCCACAGCTTAGATCTATTAACAAGATTAAAGGCTGTGGACAAGTCCATGAAGCCAAGGAATAAACTACCCCCTTTTGCTCTGGTGTATTTAGAGAGTATGAGGTGGAGGTTGAGGCATTGGTCCTCAGTACTCCTCCCTGACCTAAAGCCAAATTGTGCCTCGGACAGGATGTTGTTCCCCTTTTCCCACGCGGAAATTCTCGCCAGGACAGCCTTTCCTAGGATTTTTACCGAGGAGTCCAACAGCGATATTGGTCTATAGCATTTTGGATCTCCTCTCTGCCCTTTTTTGAATATTGGGTCAATTGTAGCTAAAGACCAGGTCTGAGGGAAACCCACTACAGCAGCAGCATTAAAAACTCTTGTTAAAATATTGGCCCAAAACAGCGGATTTGCCCTGAACATATCCGCTGGCACTCCATCGGGACCCGGGGCCTTTCGTCCTGCTGTCTCCTCTATAGCTCTAAGTACCTCACTAGTATCGAATCTCACGGGCTCCAGGGGGATCTCATTAGTAGGGATTGTAAAAGATTCCGGCACACTATTACTGTCATAAATTTTTCCAAAATGTCGAAGCCAGTCCTCCTCTGAAATGTTTAATTCCAGCACTGAGTTTTGGACACCTGAAAGTAATGGGGAATTAATTATTGTCCAAAACTCAGCACTGTTTTTTAGGGTGGCTTTATCCCTTAAATCCTCCCAGGCTTTGCTTTTTAATTCATTTTTACGTAAATTAGTGGCCGTGTTAAAATCCTTTCTTAATCGCGCCACTAACGCCTTGTCCCTTGGGCGAGTATTGAGGGCTTTTTTAAGGCGGTTATGAGCTTTGCTACAATTTTTGTCAAACCAGCCTTTAGCCGGTTTATGTTAGCCCCCCTGCCCTTTGGCTGTGAGACTAATAGACACAAACCGGCAAATATCTTCGAAGGAAGATATAACCTCCTTGCTCCCAGCTGACGGATTGGCACACACATTTAGCTCTTCCGAGACTGAGGAGGATAGAGTTAGGAAGAAGTTGTCCGGTACGACCATCTCCCATTTAATTCTTCTCCCCTGGTCCTTGTCCTTTACAGGCAATATAGTCCGATGGAAGACAACTGATTTCGACAAGAAGGAGCTATTCGCTAGCTCCAGCCCCACAGGGTTATGGTCACTCATAGGCATAGCAATTGCATTATATGAAATCACATAATTAAGAAAACATCTTGAAACAAAAATAAAATCAATTATCGAATCGCTAGCCCTTCCCGTATAAGTGGCAACCCGTGTACTCTTATCATAAAATTCTGATTCATATAGCTCATTTTCCCGCAAAACATTTTCAAGCACCCGACCCTTCTGTGTATGTTCTAGGTGAGGGGGGGACACGCTATCTGGCCCATCTTCTTCCACTAGGACACAATGTGAGCACAAATGAACATTAAAATCACCCATTAAAATGAATCGACACAAAGTGGATTGCTTGTCTCTGTAGTGATTTAAAAAGTCTGATAGCCATGTAAAATGCATAGATTCTGGATGGCTGTTTGGAGCATTATAACAGTTAACCAAAAGCAATTTGCAACCATCCTCTAGTGTTATCTCCAAAATGATGAAACTATGGGAGGCACAGTCTATCGGGATAATTTTACCCTTTATGTTCACCGAAACCAACGTCATAAGACCTCCTTTGTTCCGACCTGCGGGTGAAGGCAAAGCAGGTACAAAGTAAGATGTGAAACCGTCTAACCAGTAATCACACTCCAAATCCCAAGTCTCTTGCATAGCGATGATATCGTGGCGCTTTACAAATTTTTCCCAATTAGGGTCTCCCTTCTTAGACCGTAACCCAGCAATATTCCAAGATAACAGTCTAACCGTGTCCCCTTTATCAGTGATGATCTCTGTTAAACTATTGTTGACCGCCTCTGAAGAAGGTACAAGGACCGTTGGTGTTAGGTCCACTACGACATCGTCCACTGTACCCTCTCCCTCACCCCGTCAATCGCAGAGGTCGAGGCCTGAGAGCGCATTGAATCTGTTATAAGTTGTAATGGGGGGACCAAAGGTACAGAGGTTATCTCGGCCCTGCAACGAACTTTGATGAGCCAATCTGGGCCCCACCGGGGTAAATGGATTTAGTCTTTGTCTGGGAAAAGAGGGTAAATTAACATGGTTGTAGAAATACCCAAGCGGGCGCACTCGAATACCATTACTGTCCTCCAACAAAGATGCTGCCCGTAGGAGGACTGTGGCCACATGTTGTGGGTATTTAAAGTTCACGACCACACAATCCCCTCTACATGTTTTCCTCGAAGGGCCAATCCAATTCACTCTCCTCGTCGTGATAATATCTCCAGCACGTTTAGTAGGAAAACCACATTTAGCACCTAACCAAGCCACCACTTTATTTTTAAGGGAATCATGCGCTTCCTCTTGTGGCTCGGAAGTGCCTGGGCTATACATCGGAACATTGGCTAACACGACGACATAGGGGGCGCAATCCGGGGGGAGGTTAATAGAGTTATTGCGCCTACCTTGTACGGCATTAGTGTTATATAAGAGACCAGATCTCTGATGGCACCCAGCCTGATCAACATCCAGGTCTGCTGATGGGGGACGGATGGCTGGGGGAACAGTAAGGTTGTTTGCCGTACAGTTGACCTGAGGAATCAAAGGAGGTGGGTTGGGGGCTATTGTAGCACTTTTTCCTATAACATCGGGACTCACTGAACTAATTAAAGGGAGTGAGGGGTTCGCCTTAGATAGTTTGGCCAACTGTTGATCCAATAGACCTCCTAGTCTTTTAAGCTCCGCATTCGCAAGGCAGTCAATGGAAGCCTTAAGTTTTAGGTCAAAAGCGGCCTCTATGCGTTTAATTAGCAAACCAAACTGCTCAGGGCTCAGTGTGATACTGGGTTCCTTTGTATTCTCTACGTTTGCTTTGGTTTTAGGGGAGATGTTATTGTCAGGCAAGTGGTTATCCCCTCTTCTCCTGTGGATGATCTTACCCCCCCTCTTGCATTGCTGCTTTCTGCATGTTCTGACAGGTCTCTTTCCTTTACTTCCTTCCATTACTTCCACCTCTTCCTCAGAGTCAGAACAAACCTTATCAAGCATTGTAGGATCAATCGTTATAGTATCAGGGTCCCGATGGATCGAAGCTACTATTACGCTGGGCGGATTGCTTGCGTTTTGATCTCCTAACGTACAGTCAGCGCTATTTTCGCCCTCTTGAGAAGCCTCCGATGTAGCTGCTCTTGCTGGAAGGGGGTCATAGTCCAGAGAAGCTACTTTGCCCAAAGAAGCCCTTCTATCATCATTAATTTTATTCACCATTTTGACAAGGAAATTGTTCATGGAGCCTGCCCCCGTGACCACCTTGTCTTTCTTAGAGCCTGACATAGTAGAGAATTGAACGTGGTTAATTAGCAGCTTTGACTAAAGTCTAACTGCCAGCAGACTCAAATGGCCAAGTTACCCGGGTATGAGCCTGCAAAGTCTCGCAGCCTTTAACCCACACTTCTCCGGATAATAAGGCACGGTTTATCTCTCCCAGAATCTTAGTGCAGTTGATGTCACTACTCTTGTCTGGAAATTATCAAATATCAAAAGGGGGATCCCAGCCGCAAACAGACGGAAAGGTGTATTGCGGCGACCACAAACAGTATCCAGATTGCGACCAATGTACGCAAACACGACCAAATCCACAGCAATACGCGTGGAGCGATATAAATAAATCAACAGCAGTACCTGGTATGGTGCAGAAGCCCTGATGCCGAACTTCAGAGGGAGGGCCCAGCCCTGCCTCCTCCTGCCCCGGACGGCCACAGACGGCCCGCCCTCTGCCCGGGCTCAGCCCGGCGCCGCCCGCGCGCGTCCCGCGACGCGGAGGGAGCCTCGATCTTTGTAGCGCCTCCGGGCGCCTTGTCCGGCGGATGTGGGCGTGGCGGCGAGGGATGCTGGGGCCTGTAGTTCCCCCAACTGCGGCCTCGGGTGGTTGGAGGCGCGGCAAAGAATGTACTGGCTAGTGTCGTGGGCCCAGGTGGATGCGGCGCTGTGTCCGCGCTGACTCGCTCCACTGGAGTGACCCCTCCTTGACTCGTGCCTGTTTGACGGCTGATCAGATTCGAATAATGATCTACGTATACAGCCAGTATGGTTTCGGTGTGGTTCATGACTTCAGACAGTTATGGTCACAGAGGGGATTTATGACATCGTCTGGTTCGCCTATTAGGAACGGGGAGTATGTGAGACAGCTCCTAGAAGCATTACAATGTCTGAGGGAAGTTGCTGTTGTAAAGTGTTCAGCACATGGGAAGGGGACAGATTTTATTTCGCTGGGAAATAATTATGTCAGAGGTGTGTTACTTGTCAACAGATGAATGCTGGAAAGAAGACTGTGGTTACTTTGAGTCACACTGGGAGGTCGGGAGGTCCTTTCAATAGGATGCAGTTGGATTTTATTGAAATGTCTTAGTGTAATGGGTTGAGGTATATTCTGGTGGTGGTGTGTGTTTTCTCACGATGGGTGGAGGCTTACCCAACACGTAGCTGTGACACTCTCACTGTAGCTAAGCTGTTGTTGAGGGAGCTTATCCCGAGGTTCGGTTTTCCGACCTCTTTGGAATCAGATAGGGGGACACATTTCCACAGTGAAATCATGTAGTTGCTTTGTGCCGCATTGAATGTGGACCAGAGGTTACATTGCAGCTATCGACCAGAGGCTTCTGGAATTGTAGGTAGGTTAATGGGACTTTGAAAGCTCGAATGGCAAAGTGTGCACATCGACGTCTTTGAAGTGGCCTGATGCATTGCCCCTTGTGCTCATGAGCATCCGCAGTGTTCCAGACAGGCGAACTGGGTTGTCCCCGCATGGGATCCTGATGGGGAGGGCAATGCGATTGCCAGCAGTACTAGCTACAGTGTTGATTAACATCACTGATGACTTAATTCTTGATTACTGCAAAGGACTAGCTGATGTGGTCCGTTCTGTGTCCCAGCAGGTGCAAGCAGCAACTGTTCCAGCCTCGAGTGACCTATGCCACGACCTGTGTCCCGGGGACTGGGTGCTTGTTTATAAACACGTGAGGAAGAGTTGCCTGAATATGCGGTGGTGAGGCCCTTACCAGGTGATACTGGTAACAAACACAGCAGTGAAGTGCGGAGGATTGCCAAACTGGGTGCATGCCTCCCATACCCGCAGAGTTCCAGCACCCTTGGAAGAAACAGCCCCTCTCGTGAATGAAAATCCAGCTGATGTGGCAAGGCCACATTAGAGGGCAAGTCAAGCTGTAAGGGTCGCTGAAGCAGCTGGTTGTGCACCGGAAAAAACTGAAGGGGGTTGCGACAATCAGAACCCCGATTTTGACTCAGATGTAGGAGGTGTTGCTGTGGGTGGAGTAGAGTCAAACTCAGCAGAAGGAGGAAGTGGTGCACAGGGTATTCAGGGAGAGAGCAGAAGTACGACCAGAGCAGAAGAAGTTTTGGCCCGCGAGACAGAGGCGATTGAATCTGCGGTTGGCACCTGAAAGAGACCTTGCTCCAGTGTTTGAGACGTCTGAATCAGAAATAAGTGACGGAGAACAGGCTCAAGGAGGTCCAAGAAGGTCGAGGAGAACAAGAGTGCCATGTCAGAGGTACGCCACCAGGGAGTGGATGTACGTTGTGACTGATGCCAGGAGTGGTGAGCTCAGGGAGGCTGAGGTCCGTGACTGTGGTCAGCAAGATTCCTAAAGTGAAAATCGACGTGGGATTGGTGGTTCCAGGACTTGAAATCGAAGGAGTTCTGACTGCAACGGTTCTGAATCCTCCACTTCTGAGTAGAGTTCGCCATCTGATATTGCACAGATTGACCTTTCCGACGTTTGGTTTTGAGCCGCCGACTCATGAAATGATAATGCTTCATCTTGAACTTTTGCAGCATGTTTTAGAGACTCTTGGAGCTGATCTTATTTTGGTGAATTTTGTTGTAAATAAGAGTCTACAAAGAAGATAACCTAGGTCCGAGTGGAAGAAGAATAAACTTAGGGACCCTTCGCAGAGACAACGAAAGCGAGCTAGGGAAGTCTTTTTGTGGACTGTGTAAATAAGGAACTGAAATTGCAAAAGGGATTTCCAGCTTTCCGGAATACTGTTCGAACTGGTTAGCAAGCGACGTGTGGAAGAGAAAAGAGACTCTTAAGTTTTTGCTGCTGAAACCAAGAACTTTTGAGAACTTTCCTGAATTCATGGAGGCTGGAGATACACCCCGTAGATCCAAATTAGTAGTAGGTACATTTGTAGGTGGAGTGATAGTTTCCATAATCATAGTAGTTGTAGTTTTATAAATAGTCCCACATGAACAGGCACGGGAGGTGCAAGGGACCCCTACACCCACCACTCCTAGCAAAAAAGAGGTCACCATAGGAGATGAAAGAGCTTTACTAATCGAAGAGAGTCGTAGAATTCACATAGATTTGTCTAGAGGTGATTTTAAGCTTAATGCGTATGCCAGGCTGCTATATGAGTATGTGGATGCGATGGATGCGTAAGACTGCTATGTGTGTATGTAGTTACCTGCTTCAGTGGATGAGGGTATTAGGTATCACCACCTTCCACTGACGTATGGGATTTCATGTAGCTTGTTGCTCAGTATATTTTATGAAAGATGTAGTGCTTCCTGAGGTTCCAGCTTGCAAGCATTTGAATAAGTCCGATTACTATAAACAAGAAGATAGGCTTAGGAAGTATTTCGTACCGTCTTTGAAACTAGATATAGCATATTCTCATAGACACTATCTAACATGCTCATTGTCAGATGTAGAGAAAAAGTTTGTTGCTCAAGTAGAAGATAGATATAGAAAGCTAACACAGACACGAGATACAGGAGACAGTCCAGTAGATTGGACCGAAGAAGAAAGGTCACACAGAGCAAAGGGGAGTTATGGCCCTATAGCATTGGACAAGGAGCAGAGAGGAAAGTTGTGTTTGAGACGGTATCACATCTATTATGAGAAGGTCCCAGTGGGATAAAGTACTTGTGATCACATATTCACCATGGAAGATTCTGCTAAGAACTTCCTGCAAGGTTCTGTACAAGTGATACCAACTGTCTATTATGTGTGTGGAAAGATTGCTTTATGTTAGGTTGCCTGCGAATTGGTATGGTACGTGTTATTTGGGGATTATTTTTCCAAAGATCTACCATGTAGAGGATTTGGAGCTTTTAGAGACTGGAAAGCATTCGAGGGTGAAAAGAGCTGAGAGTGCAGGAGCAGTGATTGGAGATGTGTTTAGAGCGATAATACCAAGTTTGGGAGTGATTCTGAATGATGTGAAGATTAGGAGATTGGCGACTGTGGTTGATGAGTTGTCGATGAATACAGCAAAGTCGCTGTTTCTTGTGGATGGAGAGATGTTGTCGATAAGGACAATGGTTTTGCAGAACCGCCTTGCTTTAGATGTTTGATTGGGAAAAGATGGTGGGGTCTGTAAATTATTGAAAGTTCAAGAGTGCTGTACTTATATTCCAGACAATAGCAAAGATCTGGAGAAATATATAAGTAACATCACTACAATCCATCAGGAGAAAGAGGATTTGACTGAAGAGGGAGTTTGGGGAAAGTTTGGAAAAGGATTCAGTCAGGTGGGAAGTTGGTTTGCAAAATTGGGGAGAGGTTTCCTTGGCTATATGTTGGGACCTCTCATCATCATTTTAGGTTGTGTGGTTTGTTTGTGGGGATTTGTCAGAGCTTATAAGTGGTATAAAAGAAACAGGGCTGAGAGAGATGAGAATGGCCAGACTGCAGGACAGTCAATATCAGAACCTTAAGAATATGGAGAGACTTTGACGGGGGAGAATTGCAACGAGTTCTGTTTAGGTCTGTTCTTTCTCCAAGGAAGTTGTGTAAAGGTGTGATGACACTAGTCATCAAAGAGGGGAACTGATAGAGCGCCATGTTATTCTGAAATTGTAGGGGTGCATCATAATCACTGGTAGTCCGCACCCATATATGTAGAGGGAAAATATTAACGTGTGGTTTAATAATGTATTACTAAAGATAGCATATAATAGTGCAAATAGAACCGTAATCATGTCAGTTATGCAGATCAATGTAGTGTGTAATCGAAAATGTATTTTGGATGGTGCATAATGAATTAGTTCATGTGTAATGTGATGCATTAGGTTTAAACGTGCACCATATTAAAGTCTGCACGTGTAGCTTTGCTCATTCATGTATGAAGTATAATGAAATCAATGCTTTTAATGTGAATTTAGAAATGTGTTTTTAAATGCAAAGGCCTGACTGCATATACGTTTCAGAGAAAGGCCTATTCGTTCTTATGTTAGCTGGATATTGTAAGCCAAAAATTGTTTTCCTTGGAAAGGCTCTGGGTTTTCGAGAAAGTCAGCAGATCTCAGAGAGTGGAAGGTTTCTCGTTCCCATGTTTCTGTTGCAGGTGCAAGGACACCTAGCTCGTTAGGAAGACTAACTCTTTGTTTTAGGAGTTAGGACAGTAGGAGAAGCAACTATAGGAGTATACTGGAATGCAGATATGATACTTTCAGCGGAGAAGGTGCCTGGCACCCAAGGTCAATCTAACCGTCTTTGAATGAAGTACGGGTTTCGGTGGAAAAATACAGAAGGAAGACCTGGCTGAAGAGGTGTGACAAGGGCGTGTTCTACTATTTTGTGATTTTGAATTAGGGACAGTGCCCCAAGGGTTGAGCAGTGGAGGATTAGATGGGAAGCTGGAAGGACCATCTTAGAACGAGCTCTGTAGCTTCGGCTACTGATTGGGCAAAATGAGTGCACTTCTAAGGAAGTCTTCACTTCTGACACCTTTTTACTCTCTTGCCTGGGGAAAATTCTAAGTAGGTATGTCACCACAGAGATAGTGTAGGGATAGACTAATTTGCATTTTCTTTTAGGTTAATGACTTCTAATATAGAGATTGGAGCAGTTATCGGTTGCCTAATGCTTCTGGAGCTAACTATCCTTCTTATTCTGAGCCGGATGAGACTCCTGAGTAGAATATTCTTTGTATTAGTGCCCATTTATTTCCTTAAACTCGTGATGAGGTGCTTGTATGTGCAATTATTTTTGGCTTTGTAATAAACCCTAAATTTTGAAATTTGGAGTCAGTGATCTTTGGAGTATAAGTTGAAATTTAATTGGGTATAATGAGAAATTGGATTTTCTTCCCTTCACACTATTTAGCAGATAAAAAGGTCCAGTCAGCCTGGGGATTCTTAGGGATGGTAAGATATGATTAGATAAGAATCCAGTTTTATCACAGGCTATGCCCCTTACTTTTCTGGGCTCGCGTTAGGCAGACCCCTGAGCTCTCTCCCTATGCAGAAGCCCTTACCGAGATCAACCACCTAGACACTAGGGGGAAAATAGGCTGGATACGTGACATTAAGAAAACACTGTCAGCGATAGGGCTTTTTGGCTGCTGGGCTAGTCAGGAACCCCCAAGGAGAGAGGAACTTAAACGCCTTTACTGGGAATGGGTGGACCAACGAGAGATCAGCAGACCTAATGCGGGCAAACTGACAACAGAATTCTACTTCTACAAACAAACTAGATATTATGAGCCCTACCTTGACTTCATCAAGGTACCAAGAAATAGAATACTGTATATGCACTTTAGGTATGGATCCCTCCCTGTTCGCGAAGTGACAGCAAAATGGTCTGTAAGCAACGAGAAAAATTGTCCAAGTTGCAAGGCTCCAACAGAAAGTATTTCCTACTTACTGTTAACTTCCCCGGCATATAAAACACCACGGGCCAAATGGCTGAAACCGCTTTGCCGTCAGCTTGGCACCCGGGAAAACTACACAGCACTACGCATTCCTAAGGTCCGACTCCAGGCCCTTCTTTTCCTGCTGTGTAGCAAAGTTCTTGGGTCAAGCCTGGATTATAAGGTGGAAAGTCCTCTCGAGATAGATACTGTTTTTATTGTATACAGGACAGCAGGGATTTTAATGCCACAACAGTATTGTTGTTAGAATTATTCCGCACAAGCACTTTACTTTTTAAATTCCCGTTGTCAGACTAAGCAAATTTAAAGCCTTTTTAAGTAATGCATCACTGCCTACCTCTAATGATGAAATATTGATTGTTTTTATACTGGTTTTTAGGACAATTATGTATTTATCTACCATTGTTACTCTCTTTTTATTCATATTTTTAAATCTGACATATGTACTTCAGACTAAAAGTGCCAATCGATTAGCTGGCTGAACCAACGTTCATGCTCATCACGTTCATGCTGTATATTTGCACTCTCTTTTTAAAAACAATAGTAATGTAATTTTTATTTTGTAGCTTTTATGACATTTTTGTCGAAATAAAGCTTAAATTGAATTGAATTGAATTATATACCCAGGAAGCTCACAGGAGGGGAAGCATTGTTTATTTAAGGGGAGGGGCCGAGCTGCTCCTCTGTGGCTCGCTGCATCTCGGCACGTAGAAGCCTTGCTGGATACGTTGACTTCAAATTGCGCCACATTCCAGTGATGCCAAAACTGTTCCTATGCCTGGTACCTCTTGAAAACTCATTTCCACAGAGTTTGCATGCTGCAGTTTTAGCAGGCACTTTTCTGGCACCTTCTGACATAAAGAAACAGTCCCAAACAAGGTGTGTCTTGTTTGGTTTGGGAGCCTCTGGAACACTGTTTGCTCTTGGTATGTCTTTACTAACCACCATAGTCTGCACTCCAAGTGTAGGGCAGAAAAAAAGTGATTAGTGTGACTGTCTTGTTTTCACAAGCCATGCAGCAGCATGGGCATAACATCTTCTGTGACAACTGTTAATGGCTGGCAGCCTGGCCAAATGGAACATTCTGCATTCACAAAAGTGAGAGTCTGGACTGCTCGGTCATTCAGTGCCCATGCAATGAGGCCTATAGAGTGCTCCCGCAGGTGTTGCAGTGGATTCTGCTGTTTAGATTCTGACTTCCGCAGCTGAGGGAATCAGATGGAGCTGACCTCAATCCCCCAGTCCTGTAGGTGCCCCTGTAGCCCTAGTAGGCAGTGGTGCTGGCAAAAGTTTTAGACTGGGGTTGCTGCCGTCAATGTTACATCATTGAACTCACAGGGAATCTGAAAAATCCAAGCATCACACAAAGAACATGGGTTGCAAATGAGCCACAACCATTCAGCAGGAGAGTGGTAAGCATTTGGTCTGTAGCTAGTGTTGCATTTAGGAGCACACTGTCACAAATATATTACTAAAGCATGATGGGATAGCACACTATCATTTTCAGACAGCACATTTCCATTGAAATGACAACTACATTTGCAGAGCCATACAGTTTTAATGATAAAACCATACAACGCACAGACAATAATGTGTGGAAATTGGGTTTCAGCGAATATTTGTCATTTGCACATCATCAAGTAATGTGTCTTGTTTGTATTACAATCTTTGTATCCATCACATTTCAGAATTAGAAAAAAGTGCCTAATTTGTGAAATATTTGTACAGTTCATTTACAGGTATTTCAATGTTGCTGTGGGTTAGAGAAAATCTACATCCTACAGTCTTTCCTTTCACACCAGCAAGACTGTCACATTGTTCACTTTACAAAATCCTCACACTTTGCAGTAAAAGAAAATTAAATACCTGTCTCCATGTTAGAAGAATAAGCAGCAATTTGTCAGAAGACATAGCCTATTTGTCCTCTACCTTTGAAAACACAGCAAATCTGACAAGCGAAGAACAAAATTTAAAGTCATCTTCAATGCTCATTCACCTTCAGAACTCGAACATGGTTATTTTGTGGGTGCTTCGGCACCCCTCCCACACACCTACGTCCAGCTCCAATGCAGATGCCCTCTCAGGGCTCACGGGGCTGCTATAGGTGGGCCCCCCTCCCTCCCTTCTCTAGGCCCGGTAGTGGTGTAGGTAGCTTGCCAAGGGTCCTGGTGCAAGAAAAGAAACTTGGCCCCCTGACTAGAGTAACACGTCAGTCTGTCAGCTGCCCCAACACTCCTCAACCTCCTTCGACAGAGTCTGCATATGCCATATCAAAACAGACTACCATTCTCATATATACACTGTTGTAGTTCCAGTTCCTGCACTGTGTTTCTGCAATTCAAAGCAAGGACCCTAAAAAGCATTACCAAAGCCAATAGGTTTGGCCCTTGTAAAGTGCATGCAAACTGGGACATAATATGCAGAGACCCCACACTCACACTGCTGTCCTCCCATAGGCACATAACTCACACAGACACAACTCTTAACCTGTAGACCGTACATGCCTCATTCTGCACTCACATAGGCACAGCTTTCAACCTGTAAACACCTACCCTGCACACACAATAGTCAGTGTTAATCTTTCACTCACACATGCACATCCCTCACAATCTACTCAAATAACATGGTGGCTATACTGCACTCATTCAAGTACACTGCTCACACAGGTACACAACTCACTAAGAAGGAGTAGAGTGTGGGCAGACGGTGGCATAGTAGGCACAGGCTGAGTATCTGGTGCATTGGTCCATTAGTGTAATTCAAAGCTATTGAAGTAAGCTAGTCTGAAACCTAAATGTCCACTGAGATTATCTAGTTTCCCATAAACCACACTTGGACCAGCATTGCAGACTATGCCAGTCTGATCTTTGTGGACATTTGTGGGGAAGAGTCTTGGCATCAAGCAAAAGTCCCACTTTCCTTCTATTGTTACCCAACACAAAGGTACTTATTTTGTCGACCTAAGATGAATTGAAGGCTGAGTGGACCCGCCAGGATTTGAACCTGTGACCATGAGGTCAAACACAGGCCCCTACAGTGGACGCATTAGTCTACTAAGCCATCAGACCCGGCTCTTTGCAAGTTTATGTGTTATTTTTTAGACAACATGAGGCTGGTGAGACAGCTAGAACAGTCTTTTGGTTGGACCTAAAACATACAAAAATAGAGCATAGGAAGCAGGAGCGTAGGGGATCTTTGGCTCACACGCCTAAGACGTGCAACAATGGTCAGGAGCATCACAGTCTTCTCAGAAAGACATGCAACATGTGTGATACTGCAGAGCCAGTGCAAGTTTCCTTTATAGACTTGGAACAAGCGAAGTACTGCAGTGCCAGCCAGTGCAAGCTTTCTTCAAAGACATGTAACAAATGTGGTACTGCAGGGCCAGTGAAAACTTAATTCAAATACATGTACATGTGGCACTGCAGAGCCAGTTGAAGCTTCCTTCAAAGACATTAAACAAATGTTGTACTCAGGGCCAGTGCAAGCTTGCTTTAAAGACATGGAAAAAGTGTGGTACTGCTTTGTCAACCAGTGCAATCATCCTTCAAAGACATGTAACAAATGTGGTACTGTAGGGCCAGTGGACACTTCATTCAAAGACATTGAACATGTGTGGCACTGCTTGGCCAGCCAGTGCAAGCTCCCTTCAAAGACATGGAACAAGTGTGGTATTGTAGGGCCACTGCAGACTTCCTTAAAATAATTATTTTTGCAGTTTTTTTATATAGTGGGAACTCGGCCTGAAGGTATTGGAGTGCTTTATATGAGTACCTTGTTTTTAGGCACAGGGAGATTAAGTAATTTGCCCGAATCACAGGATCAAACCCGGATCTCCAGTTCCAAAGTCAACAGTTCTGACAGTTACTCCACATCCTTGAATCTAAGAGAGGCTCTAAATGGTGTGGCACTGGGCAGCACCATTTAAAGCCTCTCTTAGATTCAACAAACAAGCAGCATTTCAGTTTTGGTACAAGTGCAAGGAACATCCTTGGGATATTTGAGTGTGAGCTTGACTCACACGCATAGCAAGATTTCCACACATATAAAAGGTATAGCACCATGCAGGAGTACATGTTTCCCTTAAACCCATAGAACACATATCGATCTGGTCAGAAACAATACAAGCTTCCCTAGCATGCACAGAACACGGACAGCATCTGCAAAAGTATTCCAAGCCTGTGTGTACACACACACACACACACTATGTGCAGCATTTAGCAGCAGTGGAAGTTTCCCTCACACACATCACAGGTACAAGGTGGTCATTACCAGTGGAAGCTAAGATATCCTCACATGCAAACAGGTATCACACTGAGAGCAGAATCTCAGATTATTTCAGGCACAGAATATAGAGGTGGGAGAGTCAACTGAAGGCCCAAGCCAGATGCTCGGCTCCGATTCAACTCAAGGTCCACTTGAGCCCTCGAGCCCAAAATGAGCTGAGTTTTCCTGTGGCTTCTGCCGGCTACCCACATTCAAACCTTATGTACCAAGAATGAAAGACAAAGAATTAAACTTTGATGTCAAAGAGTCCTGAGAAAGGGATACTAATCTAGTGACAGAATGGCACAATGTGAGACCAGAATACCTGGAATCAATTCCGGATTGGCCACTTCACCAAATTGTGTGCTCATGGGCAAATACTTTGTTTTATCGTGCCTCCTGTTTTTTCATTACTGAATTTGAGAATGTGCGCTCTGCACAAATCTCTCTTGTGTTTGACTTAATGGACGATAGTGTTGCTCCCTGTAAAATAAAAATATAGTCCACATATAAGGTGGACATGACAACCGATTTGCCTGTTAGTTCACTAATGGTATTGTCAATGGAGTGGGGGGACATGAATGTTTCCAAATTCATGTTTAATAACTATCACTTTTAATAAACGTCTGTCAATGCAGTGATATAATCTTATTTTATAAGGTTTAACCCTTGTCAAAGAAATATGCTTTTTTTTAATTTTGACGACACTATATCATATTTTTACACAATATTTGTTGCACAATTTCCGTGAAATGTTTCCATGGCTCAGCTCGTGCCTGGGCTCTTAGAGGCAATATGGGCTCTTGGAGTCATGACAGACCCTTAATTAGTCTCTCCCTGTTGATGTGCTGGCCTGTCCACCTCTACTGCAGTACTGTCGATAGCAGTTATTCAAGTTCAGCCTCTCTCACTGTCTCACTCGCAAAATCTTGTTTTCTGAGATTCTGGCCACTTTCCACAAGTCTCAGAAGGATAACTATTTCTACTTCTCGTTTCAGTAAGGAAGAATTGTGCATTAGCGACCCCAAGAAGTAATTTAAAGTCACCTGTGCATTGTTTTGGAATAAAATGAAACAAAAAGCGCTCAAATCATTAATTTTACCAGTTCCAGCACTTTGTTTTAAATACGTCTATGTTCTTTTACTTGCAGTCATCATATGCCCTCCAACCACCAGGCTGAACACAATGCTCACGGTGACGGTCTGTTCTTCGGAAGCCACACAGCAGCATGGGCATAACTTCTTCTTTTAGCTCTGATGGCGTCAGGGTAGAATGGTGCACTCCGCATTAAAAAAAAATGAGCATGCTCACTGCTTGGCCACTTAGTATGCACACAATGAGGCTTTCGCAGTTCCCCCACAGGTGCTTCAGTAGATTCTGTTGCCTCAGTGCTTTAAATGGGAATAAAATAGTGCAGGTACTCATTTAAATGTGGTGAGTGGGCGGGGCTAGGGGCGAGGCTAAAGGCAAGACATGGGAAGCTTACTGACTTATATACTAGTTGCAGCACATACCAAAACACGAGAAATGTGTTTCTATAAACAAAACAGGTGCATTGGTTATACAAAACGAAAGTTAAACACAGTGATAATGTAACATTTCCTTGTGTAGTAATATTTTTCTCCTTTTTCTCTCACACAAAAACACGCACACACAAGCAGGCAAACAGACAAACATAGGCAGGCTCGCACACAAAAGAATCAGGCGGGATTAAAGCCCCTTTAACCTCCTTACCCCCCATGGATTTCCTCATTGTGCTGTCACTGGGCTGCCTCGATTCCTTACACAGCATGACGGCGAACACCCGGATTTCATGCAAATGAGCCCACGCTGAGTAGTTCAGCGGGGGCTCAGCTCAGGGCTATACAAGTGCATTGGCTGTCAAAGAGACAGGCAACCACCACTAGCGGCCAATGCACCTACACTTCATGAGTACCGGTACTCTCCACGGCAGTAGAGAAGTGTCGCTACTCAGAGTGATAAAAAATAGAAGTGCTGGTACTCAGTACCTGTGAGTACCGGCCCATTTAAAGCACTGTGTTGCTCGGAATCTGACTGCTGCAGCTGAAGGAATCGGGCGGAACTAACACCAATCTCCCAGTGCTGTAAGAGCTCCCGTGACTCTAGCACGTAGTGGTACTGGAACAATTTTCAGACTGGTGGTGCTGCCATCAATGTTACAGCACTGCCCTCATGGGGATTCTGAAAAATCCAAGATTCAAAAAAGAGCAAGTGTCTCAAATGAGCCACGCCCATTCATCAGGAGAGTGGTGAGGATGTAGCGTGTAGCTGGGGTTGCATTAAAGAGCACACCGTCGAACAAATATTACTAGTGCATGGTGTGGTAGCCACAGTCATTTACGGGGAGCACATTTTCAATTAGAATGACCACTAAATTTGCACATACAAGTTTAAGGATATTACTATGTAGCGCACAAACGATGATGTGTAGAATTTGGGTTTCAGCAAATATTTCTCATTAACAAATCACCAAGTAAAGTGTTTTCATTTGTTTTGACCCTATCAAAATCTTTCCTTTCCATCACTCTTTAGAATTAGAAAAAAACTCTTGATTTGTGTTTTCCTGTTTATTTATTTTGAAATATTTTTTGCAGTTTATTTATAGGCATTTAAATGTTGTTTTGTCTAGAAGAAAACAACATTTTGCAGCCTTTCTTTTCACACAAGCAAGTGTTTCACATAGTTCACTTTACAAAATCCTCACACTTTGCTGTAATTGAAAGAAAAGTAAATACCAGTCTCCATGCTAAAAGAATAAGCAGCAATTTGTCAGAAGACTAGAGAGACATTTGACCCCTGTCTTTGAAAGCAAATGTGTCACGCAAAAAAAATATATATAGAAGTCTCTTTAATGCTCGTCCACATTCGGAACTTCAGAAAGGTTATTTAGGTGCCCACTTAGGGCTCGAGGGACTGTAGTTGTTGGGGCCCCTCCCGTCTCTTGGCGCCGGTGCAATGCACCAGCTTTACCGCTGTAGCTACAACCCTTGGTCCCAGTGCATTACACCAACTGCACCACTGGTTACTACAGCCCTGTATTTTATTCGTTTTAAAACGTTTTACTATCTACTATGTATTTTAATTCTGATTTTTTAAGATAGATGGATACTGTAATATGTTTGTATTAATTGCGATGTATGCTCTTTTTATGCACTGCAAACAATGCAGAATTAAGTCTGTAATGAATGAATGGTTACTGCAGCCCTGGTGGTACTCAGACTGGGACTCTGCTATGTCTGACTTGCAATCAGGCCTATAAATCGCAAAAATACAAAATAGGTGCATTTCAGCAAAAACTATTTGATGCACCAAGCTTCGTCGGTTGGGATAAGATGAAAAGAAGATCTGGTTGAGACTATTACAAATATAGATACCCCTAGCAAACAAGAGAACGTTCTATTATTTTTAAGCCTGGTAGATATTACAATACATTTATAGTGGATTTTGCCAGTAAAACTGTAGCACTAGGAACGTTCTTAAAAGCAGATGAAGTTTGTATGGGATGCAGATCGTGCACAGAGGTTTCAGAAAGTATTACAGATACCAGTAACAAGGGTTAGGCGAGGCTCACTCGCTGAAAGAGAAAGATTCTGAGAAGACAGGCATACCTTCATGAATATGTTTCCAAAATGATGGCACTTGCTTTGTAACTATTTACATCCTTCCCTATACTCCTGGATGATTTTTGCCAAAGAAAATGTAAGATATTGCACCCTATTATTGCATAGCGATTCAGCAGAATGTTCGTGCTTACAATACTATGATGGGTTTTATTGTGAAAACATTCTATAGCTTATCTATTTCAGGTTAACTGTGTCTGGTGTACTCATCACTAAACCCCCATTTTCACAAATCATTTGCAGCTTGCTCTATCTAAATGTCAACTTACCTCAACACACTGGGCAAAAATGGTAAACTGGGTAAGCCCTCAAATGCACTACATTTCCTTGTGCTCACTGATCATTTTTTGACCTTTGCAATTGTACACACTCCCCTTCCGAGGTGAAGTCAATGTCCTCTGCCCACATTCCACCTTGACCTCCCTTACAGAGTGAGTCAGAAACCTGAAAAGCCTCGAAAAAAAACCAAGACATTAGTTCTGAAAACAACACCCTCGTGCCTTCTCCCTTACCAATCTTTGGCAGCACCGTCATTACGCTATAAAGGACTGTTCATATCAAACGTCTCCTCTCCCTTCTCCCATTTGCAATTTCTCTGCAACACCATTCCAGAATTTTAGATAACACTTCTCCGCTGATGAAACAAAACCCTACAGCAACCTACAGAAGCATGCCATGCCCAATAACTTACCCGCTATGGCAATCCACTACAAACCTCTTTCAATCAAAAACAAAATAAAGTATATCCATCCTCCATCCTCTTTTGCCTGTCTCTGTGCCCCTCTACGTGAAAACTCCTTCCATGCCTGCTCATGTGCTGTTCCGGTCATCACTGCCAACTACCCTAGAACCAACTCCAAGATCCTCAGTTGCCTGTGAGCAAAAGACTCTAGGCCATCTCTGTTTTCTTCTCGTCCACTCCCGAGACAAGTCCTCGGAACCTCATCCACTGCAAACGAGACAAAGCATCCACAATGTCATTGCAAATTCCAGGCTTTTGTCTTGCTCTATATTATATTGTGCCTCAAACAACCCAGTATAAACACTCACAGTAACTGTAAAACTTTCAAGTCCCGATCCGACTGCTTGTTAACCACATTCACCACCAACAAGTTGTCCATATGGAACTGCAAATTTTCATTCACAAACTTGTCATCCCACAAGGCCAATGCCACAACTAGAGGAAAAATCTCAAAGAATGTGAAGCACCAATTTCCCTTTCTTTAGTCCTCTGGGCCCTGCTCAGTGCACCACCTCCCTTGCAAATAAAGACCAAACCCTGCTCCCTCGCTGCTTCTGAAAAAAACTGTATGTTCATTCTGTTTCCCTGCTCAGTCCTTGCAACACTATTCCATTGAATTGCTGCAAGAAAGAGTGCCACATCTTCAAATGCAACCTCACCCCTGCCGACAGACGCACCCGAAGATGTGGGAGGGGCGACCTGCATGGCGCCATCTCAGCCTCCTGCAAAAAGTCCTCTGGGCTCTTACCACTTTAGCACTGGCACCATTGATTCTAGTCAACATGCCATTGCCTCCTTTTGTCCCCTGGCAACTGCACCTTCATATCACTGTACCCAGCCCCACAGGTTTCTCTTCTGCCAGGGAAACCTTGATGTCTGCCACTAGCTGTTGAACATGTACAAGCATCCGCTGCCAGTCCCCAGAGCATGCAGCGCTCACAAAGACAAAATCATCATGGGAGTGTGTCACTGTTGTCACACCTCTACGCATGTGAATGCCCATTGCAAAAATGATCTAAACTTTTCAAACAGTGAACTAAATATGGAGCCTCCCTTTGAAAGTGCTTTATCTTCAATCCACTGGCTCTCAAATTGCATCTCCAATAGTCAGGATGGACCACTAGCAATTTAAATTCAGATCTTATGTCGCTCTTTGCCAGGTGTGCTGACGCCCCACTTCCTTAACCATATCCACCACCACACCCACTGAAGACAACTCCAAGTCAATGAAATCTGCAAATCCATGATAAATGTGGCAAGACAATCAGGGCCTCAAGGGGTCAGACATTGAGAGGAGACATTGAGAGGACCTGTCATCCTCTCTTCTCATTTCTCAATTATTCCCTAACCTCCTCGGGTGTTCTTTTGCAGATTTCAAGTTCTCTCCCCAACGCCACACCAGTGGACCTGTGTTCCGCAGTTAGAAACCCTTCCCAAACCCTCCCTTAAGAGCACAGCATCTGCCCAGTTATCAGACCCAAACAACCAGAACTTCTGCTTGTCATTTTCGGGTCTAGCCTTGGCAGCGCATGCGCTGTCTGGAAGACCTGCTGTAATCAATAAAACCACTCTAGTCCCCCCTCCTGCTAATGATTGGTTCATTCCAGCATCATTCTTCTTTGCTGGCTCCTGTCTCGTTCCCGCAGCCGATGGCTCACTTCCTTTGAAGGCTCAGGAGCACTGGTAAAGTACAGTGTACTTACACTTGCCTTGTTATCTCCTGTGTTAGAGAACTTTTTTTATCTTTATTGATGCCGTCGCTGCTTCTGCCTGTTTTGATTCCTTTCTGCTTTGCTGTTATAAGCCCCCCCCACCCTCCGAGCGCACACAGCCAGTGCAGCAGTCGCCATTTGGGTAGTGGCTGCTTGTTTTCAATGTTGCTCTCTCACACAAACGCAGGTTTCCAGGTTTGCTTTCTGCCATCGCTGCTTCTACCCGCCCAAATGCTGTGTTGTAACCCGCGGAACTCTCAGCACACAGCCCTTCCTCCTATACCCTCAGATATAGACACTCCCTCCTCCACACTATGCAGATATAGGAACAGCATCAGCATCAGCATGTTCCTTATTTTTTTGTTCTCCATATTCTTTTAGCATTAGAAAACAAACTACCTTTTGTTCAGTAGTAAAATATCTCTAGTTATTGCTTTCATACGGAACGGAATAAGTTTAAGCAATTTAAAGGAGCATATTTCTTACACGAAATGAACAAAGACAAACATTAAATTACATATTTATTTATATTATTAGTGTTTCTGCCCGCACCATATAGGAAGATATATACCATGTCGCCACATATCTTGCGTTTTCCATACACGCTTTCCAGGCTTTCAGGGAGGGTGGGACGGTGGAATGTGTGCGAGTCGTGATTGGTTCACTGCTGTTTACGCCTGGCTTTCTTTGGCAGCAGCTTTCTGAGGTAGGCTGCACTGGCCGATCTGCCCGTGGGAGTGGAAGAGACCCGTGTGTGTGTCAGGCTGGGCACTTGAACCCATGGAGGACGCTATTCCGACAAATGCGACCCCAGTAATGGGAAGAACTCGCTGGTCCTTTTACATTAGTAAGTTCAGGGCTTCAAGTGGGCGGGGTCCTGCCAGTGCTTAGCACCAGCACTTCTAAAAAGCAGGTGCTGAGACGGGTCCCTTTCCGGTCTCTATTATTTCCCTCATTGTCCGAGTGAAAAGAAAAAGTCTTAACTTGCCGGCAGCAGTGCCACCCTTCACTGCCTTTCATTTGTCTTTATAGGGACTCTTACAGACTCGGCTTCTAAAAAGCAGGTGTTTCCTTTTGGGCTCTTTTTTTTGCCCTCACCCTCTGAGTAAAAGCAATATCTTAACTCTGCAGCAGTACCATACTTCACTGCCTTTGATTGATCTTTAAAGGGACTCGTTATAGTTCTATCACAGTCTCACAATTTCATAAGTAAAGTTTTTTTAAACTATTTTATAAAAAAATGCCATTGTTTTTGCATATTACTCTTATGCCACTAACAACCATTTTGACAAAGCCAATAGTCCTGGCTTGCTGTAGGTGTATTGTTACTTGTTGCATTATATGTATGGATGCAAAAATATGAAGAAGCAGCAAAATATCAGTCGGGCGGCACATAATGCTAAGCAGGTTTCTAACTTATGTGTTTCATGGCACGCCCTTAATTATATTGTCCACATCCCTTTGTATTCATTTATTTATTTATAATTGAATTTGTATGGCGCAACAGCTACCAAAAAAGGGTTTCCCGGCGCCTGGACGGACTGAGTACAAAATAGTAGACGCAAAAATGGAAATTACTGGTTAAACAGCCAGGTCTAAATGGATCTGCGGAAGCTAGTGTAGTTGGTTTCTTTGCAGATAGCAGGAGGAAGAGTGTTCCAGAGGGTGGGGCTGAGCTAAGAAAAGGACCTCCACCCATTCTGGCAAGTTTGAAATGTGGAACCGTAACTTTTTCAAGAGTTGAGGATCGAAGATGGCGAGTGGGGATAAGGGGGCAGACGAGAGAATGCAGATAAGGTGGTGCTGAGCCCCATTTGATCTTAAACAAAAAGCTCAGAGCTTTGAACTTTATGTGGTTTTCCACTCTGAGCCAGTGAAGAGCATGGAGATAGCCAGAGATATAAGTAGCTCTGGGAAATCTGCATAGTAGCCTAGCTGCAGAGTTCTGAACCAACTGCAGTCTGCGGGTCACGGCCTTGTTAGCACCCAACAAAAGGACATTACCGTAGTCCAATCATGAGGTTATAAGGGCATGGACCACAGTTTTTTGGGTCGCTAAATGTAGCATCCAAATGATTTTTCGAAGCCATTTTAAGATTGTAAAACAAATGGCCGTGACCCTGACGGCTTGGTGATGCCAAGACAGGGAATCATCAATATAGATGCCCAGGTTACGAACGTGGCTAGAAGGCAGCGGGAGGGCACCCATCTCGACAGGCCAATGTAGTGGGCCCCAGAGGTCTTTATCCTTTCCCAGGATTAAGACCTCAGTTTTGTCATCATTAAGTTTCAGATGGTGTTGGTTCATCCATGTAGCGATACTCCTAAGGCCCAGTTGTAAGCCAGATGTTAAGTTGGGGTCTGTGTGAGAAAGAGAGAAGATGATCTGAGAGTCGTCTGCATATGAAAAGAGAGTAAGGCCAGCTTGTTCAGTGATGTCCGCTAAAGGCCTGACATAAAGATTGAAGAGCAGTGGACTGAGTATGGAGCCCTGGGGAACCCCATGAGGTGATGAGTGGATGTTGGAGCAACCAGTAGCAGAAGAGATCTGAAAAGTACGGCCATCCAGAAAGGAGATAATCCAATCCAGGGCTGACCCGCAGATACCCAAGGATCTCAGAATTTTGATTAGTGTAGGATGAGAGATAGTGTCGAACGCCGCGCTGAGGTCAAGCAATATGAGCGCAACGGTCTCCCCACCATCAAGATGGTGCCGAAGCCTTTCTGTGACTCCTCGTAAGGTAGTTTTGATGGAAAAATTGGTCCTAAACCCGGATTGGGAAGGGTGGAGAATTTTATTCAGTTCAACAAACTGGGAGAGATGAAAGTGAATATGACTCTCAAGGATTTTGGAAAAAACTGGCAGAAGGGAGATTGGACGGTAGTTGGAGAGAATGGTGGAGTCGGCAGTAGGCTTTTTCAGAAGAGGGGTCACCATGGGATGTTTCCAACGAGCTGGAACTAAAGACTCGCGGAGAGAAGAGTTTAAAACATTCAAGATGACGTGCATATGGGTGGGATCCAGTTGTTTGAGTATGGAGGGAGGTAAAGGGTCATTGAGGGAGCCAGACTTTACTTTGTTTAAAATGATAGTTAAAGAGTCCATGTTGAGAAGTGGCCAGGAATCAAGAAGAGGAGCTGTGGTGACATGCACAGTAGAGAGTTCAGCAAGAGATGGATCATCCATGGGGGGGGGAGAGCCCTCTGAGTGGTGGTTGGGGGTAAGTTCTGCATGGGGCTGCTTACATAAGAACTATTTAAGAACTATTTAAGTTCGAGAGACATACTAGCTTTTTCATCCCACTTAAAGCCCTGAGTAAGTTCACTATGTAGTCCACTAATTCATAACACATTAGGGTTCACAAGGGATGCTCTCAAAGTCCTGGCTGGACCTCGTCAGTGGTACAACCTGCCTCAATGCAAGTGATCTGTTCTGCAA
The DNA here is from genome assembly GCF_964204655.1 of Triturus cristatus. Taxonomy (NCBI): domain Eukaryota; kingdom Metazoa; phylum Chordata; class Amphibia; order Caudata; family Salamandridae; genus Triturus; species Triturus cristatus. The sequence continues at coordinate 1,045,830,787 of NC_140588.1, forward strand.
GGAAAATAAATTACACTTGATATTTTCTGTCAAAAAGTAAAGCTTGCTTTCCTGCTGCCAAGCTGTGCATGCTCTGTAAGGAAGTAAAGCTTGCACTATTGCTAACCAACTTGTGAGAAGTGACGCAGCAGCTTTTCAGCACTTTCAACACCGAGAGCTCTAAATTTCACAAATGCGAGACCTATTGCATTGCAAATGCTTGTTAACTGGTGTATTGTCTCTTTCTCATATCTCCCTGGACCACTCCTATCACCCCCTCGATGCTATTGTTGCTATGATCTGCCAACTTGTTGTCCAGACACTCCACCGACATTGTGACAAGAAAGGACCAACAGCTGACCAAGGTCAAGCACTTAAAGTTTCATTGAGTGATAATGTAAAAATTCTGGTGCAACAACTTCCAGTATCTGCTGTTTAAAGATACTTGCCACAAGGGACCAGAGAAGAAAAAAAGAGAAGGGAAGGTGCACTCGGTCAAAGAACCTTTTATAAGCAACAACAATATTCAGAGATGCGTTTTCATCCTTTATTAATTTTCTTCAATAAGAAGATAGGCACACAGCCAACGCGTTTCGTTCCCTCAAGCCTTGGGAACTTCGTCAGGGCTTCCAACGGGTATAGAATAAAGTCAATAAGACCCAAGGACAAATAGTGTCATCAAAATAGAAAGTCACAATCTCAAAAGGTAAGTCAAGAGAAACCAATATCCACGGGTTCTCCGGAAAGTAATAAAAATATCAACGCGACATCCAGGAGTAAATGTCTCCCCTTGAAGAATAATTGCGTGAAGTAATTTTCGGATCAATAACATAACACTTCAGAGTCGTAGCCTTTATAGGGCTTTGAGAAAGTCTCATGTGATATCTGAGATCTTCTTTCTTGAGGAGGCACAGTATAATAGCTGGTGACCCCAGGTTCAATAGAGACATTGTCACCATACTGACAAGTGGGTGCTTTCCAACACACTTGGAGAATTGTGCCTGCATTTGCAAAACTGTCAATAGCAAAATCCTCTGTTGAATGCCCAATATTCCTCATTCTGCCAGTGCTGACATTTGCCCATGGCACCCATCCCTGCTTGAGGAGGACACCCCTGAAAGGGCAGACAAACAACTGGCAAGCCGTTAGCTGTAAAAACTGTGGGACATGGCCTTATCGGTACCATAGTATGTAACCATAGGTTGTTATCTACCCCCATCACTTACCTTCTGCTTCCTCGTGAGACTTGGCCTACATTTTTTAACATACCACACCCATGTAGGCCCTCCAAATGGTATATGAGCCTTAGGTATGACGTCCATGTATTTAAATTACCATACACACCTATCAGGGAATGTTTTTGCAGCACAAACTCGCATAAATTAGGAAAGCTGCTGCCAGTTTTCTATCGTCACCAGAACTCGTGGCCTCTTATTTATTTATTTATTTATTCAACTTATAAGGCGCAACAGCTACCCAACAAGGGTTTCCCGGCGCCTGGACACATAAACTGAAAAGAGAAAATTATTGATTAAAAAGCCAAGTCTTCAGTAAACGACGAAACTGGGGATACAAAGTTTCCCTACGAATGGCAAGAGGAATTGAGTTCCAGAGAGAAGGACCCAGAACGGAAAAGGATCTACCTCCCACTCTGGAAAATTTAAACCTTGGAACATGATATTTTTCAAGTGAAGCAGAGCGAAGATGACGGGTCGGAACATAGGGACAGACAAGAGTTTGTAAATATTCCGGTGCTAGACCCCATTTGATTTTAAACATAAAGGTCAAAGCTTTGAACTCGATCCGCTTTTCAATTCGAAGCCAATGAAGCTCACGAAGATGTTCAGAGATAGACGAACATCTGGGAACCCCACAAAGGAGTCTGGCAGCTGAGTTTTGTACAAGTTGTAGCCTGCGGGATACAGCCTTATTTGCACCTAGGAACAAAACATTTCCGTAGTCCAGCCTTGATGTAATAAGAGCATGGACAACGTTTTTTTGCGTATCTCACGGCAGCATCCAGAGAATTTTACGCAACCATTTCAAGATGGTAAAACAGGTACCCGCAACTTTGACTGCTTAATGATGCATAGTCAAGGAGTCATCAATATAAAAACCCAAGTTGCGGACTTGATCAACAGGCCGAGGAAGAGTACCTAACTCATTCGGCCAATGACAGGAGCCCCAAAGATCTTTTTGCTTGGCCACCTGATATTCCTCCTCTTTGTATCCTTCTTTTGCTCGAACCTCCTACCTATGTAATAGGTTGAATTACTTCATGTACTCCCCTTTCCACATCGTCTCCCTAGTTGCCACCATCAGGTTATTGCCTAGTGACTTTGTTATGCCCATATATGGCAGACTTTTTTTACTTTCAGTTCTTTATTCTCTTTCTTCCCCTTCTCCTCCCTTGTGCTCCTTTCCTTGTCATTGGATCCTTTCTTATCGTCTTCCTCTCTGGAGCCGGCCCCTATTCCTTGATCAGTCATGTATTTACTCTTGTGTAGCCTCCATTCGAGGAGTGTATGTGGCATAACCTCAAGAGCTGCTGACTTTGGAACTGGAGAACAAGGTTCAAGTCTCGGTGTTGACTCAACATATTTTGATTCTGAGACAATCACTTACCCTCTCCATGCCTACAAAAAAATGAATGTGTCCTTATGTAATGTAACTGAAAAAAAATTGGTCCCATCACTTTCTGCAATGTACTTCTCCTGGTTCCCTTCGAAATCATCCATCGCTGGTTTTGTGCCAGCATCAGCCTTCTTACCTGGCCTCAAGTTCAGCGCCCACACTGAAGCTCGCCATCCTGCTAACAAGCATGTCTCCAGTGCCACCGCATTCCTGTTTGCCACAGATGTCCTCTTTGGTGTTCCTTCAACACACCAATAGCCTCTGTTGCCTTAACACCTTTTCACCTCTGGCCTGTAACCTCACCACCCACCAATTCCATTCCTGTGGCATCTTTCCCCCTTCTGTGTCCAACACTTCACTTTCTTTCAACTCTTCTTCATCATGACCCAGTACCAATGTGTCCCCACCCATGCCCCACACTTCCCCACTTGTTTCCGGCTTTTCATCATCTCCGACATCACCACCATGACATTTGTACATTTTGTGTCGACCTGTATAGATGAGGCCACTCCAGACCACCTCAGGTCCACCTCTGCTTTCGAGGTGCCCACCGCTAACCACCCTTCCTTCCAGGGTAGAAAAGCAGTACCAAGCTCTCCTGGGTAGCTGCTTCTCCACTCTTCAACCGATGAGCTGCGGTGTTCCAGGAGACCCAGTGATTCAAAGGGATCAGGTGGTTCCCTGGTGTCCTGTAACTCCCCATTTCCTGTGATCCATACTCATCTGCCTGTCGTGTTCCTAGCCTTTTCCATCCTAAGGCTGTGCTGTCCCTGTTAACCAGCCAAGCTTCATTTGTGGCCGCAGAGACGGGCCCACCTGCACCCTCCAGGATGCAGGTCCTGTGGCCCCCTTTCTGCCCCCGCCCACATCCTGCAGCTGTTCTCTGCGCCCAAATGGTGCCTGCTTGCTCATTCAATGGTATCTTCTACCCCTTTGCCCTTCCTAGAATACTCAGTGAAATCTATTGTGGCCATCCTTCCTATCAGACACTTCTGGGCTCAGTCTTCTCCAATAAAGACCCGCCTCCCTCGCAGAGTACTTCTTTCCTCAACGATACATGCTCATCTCTTGGGGGTACGTGTGGGCAGCACTGCAGGCAGGACCACCCTTGCATTACCTGACACAGGAGCCCCTTCTCGACCCTCCAGTGGTCTGGCCATACCTGTAGATTAGTCTGCACTGCTCCTCAGACCTCCCGCCCCAGTTACTGAAGCTGTCACCATCAGAGCTGTAGTACTCACCGAGCCACCTGTGTCCCCACTCCTACAGCCCTTTCATCTTTCTTGGATGATTCTGCTTGTGGCAAAGAGCACGCAAGTACCACTACTTTGCTGACATGCGCGCAGGCGGCAGTCTGCAGGCCCCCTGAGTTGCCCCAAACCCTGAGGTCAAAAGGTCCTCTCTCCACTTCTCTTATCATCCAAGTGCATCCTCAACACTCCAAGCTGCTATTCCCTCCCATTACTAAACTTGACCTGCCCAAGACCTTACTAACCTAAACCTGGCCACCTGCTGGCATACCCTCTCTAATTACCCCAACCACTGTGTTGCCTCCTTTTAAAAAGGTGATCACACAATGGCCCCCTGCCCTATAACCCCTATTGCCTTTGCCCCTTAAGCATTTTTACTAATTATGTCTATGCAGTTCCTTCACTGCTCCACCCCCCAAAAAGCCTTGGAGAGGGCAGCACACCAACGCTGGATGCCCCCCAAAACTCTGATTTCAGCTGAGAAACAAGCTACATTGCTGAATTTTAAGCAGCCAGCCTCCCCCAGCCCCACCTGCCCCTGTGGTGTTGCCTGGCTGCTTCTTCTACTAATTCACATGTATGCCCACATGTATGCCCACGTGTACTTAGAGGCAGACACTGCTCAATTTGAGCAGTGGCGGCTGGTATTTGGTGGCGGTGGGGTGGTCGGGTCGTGGGGGTACGTGGGGAAATGAATTAAAAATTAAAGTATGGGTCACAGGAGGGAATTAAAATACTCACTTACCTGTCCGCTGCCCGTCGCTGCCACCTCCTCTGGGTCCTCTTCTTCCCACTTCCAGGGCAGGAAGCACCCAGCTCCCAGCCTACCAGTAGCCAACCACAACGCTGCAATGCAGCGTTGTGATTTGTCTGAATGCAGTGGATCGGCACTCAGCCAGAGAATGGGAGGCTGGGCCTGTTCTCTATGCAGGTTGTAATGCAGCCTGCATGGAGAACATGGATAACATGTAAAGTGTGACTGACGGTTTGACCGATCGGAGACGGCCGGTCAAAGCGTCCTGCGCACTTGGAGTGGGCAAACCACTTCTTTCCTGCCCTGCTCTGTGAGCAGAGCAGCCCCGCCGCTACCCTGCTGAGCAAGGGGGGGAAAAAAAATGATAATAAAAATGAGTTATTATCATTTTATTTTTTCCACTTTTGACCTGCTCGGTGGGGCGACGCTCCTCTGCCTTTGTGGAGGAGCCGCCACTGACTATGAGAAACTTTCACGGTTTAACTTTGCTTTGACAAGTGTTTAATTTTTCGGAGAAGTGGACAACCCATTCCACTGCATTACGAGACAATTTTCAGCCTTAATCCAACCCCAGTGAAGATTTATTTATGCAATTTTATATAACAAGTTCTTTAACCGAAAGTGTTTGAGTGCTTTACAAAAGAACCAGTTACATTACATAGGGACTTCAGAGTACATGAAATATGAAATTTATAATGCGCTCAGCTTACCCGGGGGCATCCCGGCGCAACAGACCAGAAGGAGAGACTCAGCTAATCACTACTATGGAAACAAGTGGGTCTTAAGAAGTTTCCTGAATGGTAGGATCTTGGGCTCTGAGCGAATCTTGAGGGGCAGAGAGTTCCAAAGAGAGGCCACTTGCACAGAGAAACGCCTGCCCCCAGAACGAGCTCTTCTTACTCTCGCTAACTGCAAAAGGTGTTTTTGGTCCGAGCGCAGCAGACGTGGGGGTTTGTAAGGACGGGCCATGTTAGCAAGGATGGGGGGGCCTTTGCCATGTGAAATTTTGTGGGCTGTACATAGCGCTTTAAATTTCACCCGCTCCTTCACGGGGAGCCAGTGAAGCGCTTTGAGGGCCGGGGCAGCAGACTGCCTTCTGGGAACATCCATAAGGACTCTCGCAGCTGCGTTTTGCACCTGTTGGAGGGTTTTGAAGGTCGCTTCAGGAGCACCGAGAAACAGCGCATTCCCATAATCGAGCCTCGATAGAATCAGGCCACGTATCAACAGCTTCCTTGCTGAATCAGGAAGCAGAGGTAGCACCTTTCGGGCTGATCTCAGTAAACCAAAGCAAACCCCTGCGGTCTTCCTGGCATGAGTCCTGAAGGACAGGTCTTCTTCCAACCATACTCCCAAGGACTTGATCTCCTTCTTGGGGGATGGTGGGTCACCAAGAGACCGGGGCCAGCAGCTCGCAATAATGGAGGGGCTGGAGTTGCCCAGGAGCATCAGCTCGGTTTTACCTCCATTAAGCTTTAGAGCGGAGATAGACATCCAACGATAAACATTGGCAAGGCAGTCGTGTAACACCGCAGGTTGTTCCGCCAGCTGAGTGAGGCCCACCACCAGCTGAGTATCATCAGCGTAACTGATGATCTTCACCCCTGAAGGGGCGACCACTCTTTCAAGTGGAGTCATATATATATTAAATAGGGTAGGGCTCAGCGATGAGCCCTGCGGGACTCCACATTGAAGAGGGATTAGGGCAGATTGCTCTGACCCTTCCCAGACTTGGTAGAAACGGTCAGAAAGAAAAGATCCCAACCATTTCAGGGCCGTCCCTGAGACACCTACCTCTGACAGACGTTGGAGGAGCACCTGATGACTCACGGTGTCAAAGGCAGCACTCAAGTCCAGGAGGATCACTGCCACTGACCCTCCTGTATCTAGAGTGCTCCTTGCCTCCTCCACTACTGCCAGCAAGGCAGTGTCTGTTCCATGGCCGGGGCGGAAACCAGTCTGGGAATCTCCTAGCAGGTGGTTAGACTCAAGATGGTGAGAGAGCTGACGGTTGACCAACTTTTCTGCAATTTTAGAAAATCCAGGCAGAAGTGAAATTGGCCTGAAGTTGGTCAAATTGGATGGATCCAGTCCTGGTTTTTTCAATAGGGCTTTCACCACAGCCTTTTTCCATCTCTGGGGCACTGTGCCCTGAGCGAGTGAGAGGTTCAAGAGATCAGTCAGAGGAGTTGACAAGGTGTTAGCCACGAGCTTAAGATGTTTTATGGGAACTGTGTCACTCGGGGAGCCACTCTTCATCTCCAACAGGACTTTTATCACCTCCTCTTCCGAGAAGGGGCCAAAAGATGCTAGCTCAATCGAGCGACTTGTGAGGCTAGTAACCGGTTCATGGCTTTGAGGAATAGTGGGTAAGGAGGATAAGATTTTCTCTATTTTAGAATGGAAGAAACTAGCCAGTTCCTCGCATTTTTCTTTGGGATTATCATGCAGCACTGGAGGGACCGGGGCTTTCAGAAGTTCCTTGAAGATTTTAAACGATTCTCCAGAAGAATTGCTTGCTCTCTCAATCCTGTCGCTAAAGAAAATCTTTTTAGCGTCCTTCAGTGCGCTTTTATATTTCCTCAACTCCCTTTTGTAATTGGCCCGGCTTTCTTCCGTCTGCTCTCTCCTCCAAGCACGTTCAAGCCTTTTACAAGAGGTTCTGATGCACCTAAGTTCGGGGGTATACCAGGGGGCAGAGCCAATTCTTCTCTCCCTGACAAGCCTCCTTTTATTCGGGATCAGTAAGTCCAGAGAATTAGTCAGCCATACATGAATTACATAAAAGATACTAACAGAAAATACCCCTCTAAACTCACATAAGAATGGAAGTCAGTATATATGTTTACCACAGATACTAGTGTTTAGAGTTACATATATACAAGAGGCAAATTCACTCAAGATTACGTTTTAAGAAACATTGAAGCGATTATGGTTGGACAAATATATATTACGTATTTACAGAGCATATGAGATGGAAAACACATGCAGACTTTTTCTTTGCAAGTGTGCCTTTTTTACCAGCACAATAGCAAATGTATGCAGAATTTATTTTCTGCAAGTGTACAATCTGTATTGTAAATTGTTGGAAAAGCTCCTTTGTAATTTATCAAAAGCCCCTTTCTAACTACTTCAACGGACCATCCACAATTCCGTGGATTATACCACAACACATATCAAGCTAAAATTGACAACAAGAACATGAATGCGATGGCATCAAAACTGGTCCCTCATGCAGAATAAGTCGTTCACTGGAAATGGTCCAGTTTTGTGTTTGTAACATCACCATAACCCCTGATGGCTGAATCACTGTGACATGGTATGTTGCGCTTTCTTTCACGGACACAACATCACATTGGTGACGGATCACTCCTTGTAATAACATTGTGTTCCATGTAAGGTGATGTGTAGTCAAGATACGGCGCAGGCATTCCTCAATTAGCCTTCTGAGAGGCCAATACAAATTAGCACATTTTCACCCCTCAACATTGCGAGTGACCCATTACGGCAATTACAGACAAGAGAAACTGAATATTTCCTAAGGAATGCCGCTCATTGGCGACATCAGAAAGAAATTAGCCTGCAGGGTAAACAATGGATAAGTGTGGTTTGGGCTCAGAATGTGGCTTTCATCTCCATTGGCACTAATTCATTTGAAATCCAGATTATTGTAGATGAAGGTAAACACGCCTGGGTCTGATTAGGCAGCAGCAGGGCAGAGGGCTGAAAGTGAAGTCAAGTGCAACCAGGGCTGAGTTCAAAGACTCAGGCAGACCCAACAAGCATGCAAGACATCATGGGTGGGCAGGCAAGGAAGTGTGGAAAGTCTGATTCCTAATCAGGGTTCAACTCATTAACAGGAAATACACAAATGAAATTGTGAGTAATGTAACACTTACAGAGGGAAATAACATTAGAAAAAGCAAGCATCGAATACAGGCAGATGTGTTTGATTCTAAACATGAACCTGAATTTTCCTCACTTTGAAAGCTCATTTCCTCCTTCCCTCTTCTGAAACCTAGAAAACCCAAGAGAGCTCTAAAGAGGAACAGGGGCTCACAGAAGGAATAACAAAAGTGTTGCATCGGTAGTTAGTTTTTGCCATGTGGTAAGTCACAGGGAAGGGAGACGATAAACAACAGAAAGAAGGTCACAGCCGCCATTTTCATCCCACCTGAGACAAACATATTACATATTGCACACAACCACCTACACCAAATTATTCATTTCAACCCAGACGGCAGAGTAAAGCAGGCATAGATTTTATTTGCTCCGTAGTAACACCATTGCTCACTAGGGGATGAATGCAGATTTGATTTGCACTAATTTCATTATTCATCGTTTGAGATGTCATCAGTGATGTCATAAATGATTAGGCCTGGGCAGATTTGCCGAAAAATCTCTGCCGACTACGCAGCGTTCCGCACGCAGCAGAGAGCATTAGGTCGTGCCGTTCGTGCTGATTTTTAGTGCCCGGTGTTTGTTGCACTCTGGAAAATGAATGCGAACGGCATAATGCGCAGTGCAAGAGGGCGCTGATTCTTTCTGCCACTCGAGTAGGAAGTTCTACTTGAGTGACAGCTTCCTCAATGCGAACGGAAGGATTCTCAACATGAGCGGTAGCAGCCGTCCATGACCACCCACGTTGAGAAATCTCGCCAGCCCGGCATGGATAGGACTGTGCTAATCCTTATCCTATGCTAAAGACTTTGCTGTAGAAATGGTATAAGACTTTGTCCCTTTCTAGCTCGACGTTGATGGCACTGTGCTAATCCTATGCTTGAAGACTTGCTGTAGAAATGGTAAAAGACTTAGTCCCTTTCTAGCTTGGCGAGTATGTCACTTAGCTAAACCTATGCTTAAAAACAGTGCTTGAAAAGCAGACATTTGAGATGAGCAGATTCAATCAATCAATCAATCAATCAATCCATCAATCAATCAATCAGGGGAATTATAAGCGCGCTACTCACCCGTGGGTGTCTCAAGGCACTGGGGGCGACTGGGGGGGTGGGTTGGAGGCAGCTCTGCTCAGTCAAAGAATGTCTTCCTGAAGATGTTCAGGGAGGGGGTGTGTCTGATGTCGTTCCAGGTGTTGCCTGCGATGTAGGAGAAGGCTCTTCCACCTGTTCTGGCTCTGCAGAGACGCGGGGTTTCGGTGAGGTCAGCGGGCCAGAGGTTTCTCTTAGGTAAGTGGAGGAGATTCTCTCGTTGATGTATTGGGGTTCGGTGTTGTGGAGGCATTTGTAGGCGTGGGTGAGTATTGGGAAGGTGACTCACTTCTCGACGGGGAGCCAGTGGATGTAAAACAGGTGTTGGGTGATGTGTTCGTGCCGAGGGATGCCTAGGACGAATCTGGCTGCGGTGTTCTGTATGGTCTGGAGTTTGTGGAGTAGGAACTTGTTGATCCCGGCGTCGAGGGCATTCCTGTAGTCCAGTCTGCTGGTTATGAGTGCGTGGGTGACAGTCTTCCTTGATTCAGGGGGGACACATTTGAAGGTTTTCCGGAGGATGCGGAGGGTATTGAAGCAGACGGCGTTGACCTGTCTGGTCATGGAGAGGGAGAAGTTGAGTATGATGCTGAGGTTCCGGCTTGGTCCATGGGGGTGGGAGGGCTGGCGAGGGTGGTGGGCCACCAGGTGTTGTCCCATGCAGAGGGAGAGGGTCCGAGGACGAGGACCTCTGTCTTCTCCAAGTTGAGCTTCAGGCAGCTGCTGCTCATTCAGGATGCGGCGTCTTTCATTCCTTCCTGGAAGTTGCGTCTGGTGGTGACGGAGTCCTTGGTGAGGGAGAGGATAAGCTGGGTGTCATTAGCATAGGATACTAAGCTGAGTCCGTGCTGTCTGACGATGGCGGCAAGAGGCGCCGTGTAGAAGTTGAAGAGCGTGGGACTGAGCGATGATCCTTGGGGTACTCCGCAGTTGTTTTTTGTGGGTTCGGAGAGGAAGGTTGGCAGTCTGATCCTTTGGGTTCTGTTGGTGAGGAAGGTGCGGATCCATCGAGGGCCGTTCCCTGTATGCTGGCATCGTTGAGTCTGACAGTGAGTGTGTGGTGGGAGACTGTGTCCAACGTTGCGGAGAGGTTGAGCATGATCAAGGTTAAAGTGTGTCCTTGATCGAGGAGGATGCGGATGTCGTCTGTGGATGCGAGTAGCGTGGTCTCGGTGCTGTGGTTGCTGCGGAAACCGGGTTTGGAGGGGTAGAGGACTGAGTTTCCTTCGATTAATTTTCTGAGCTGGGCATTGACGATCTTCTTGTTGACTTTGGCCGCGGAAGGAGGCGGGAGATGTGGCGGTAATTCTTGAGGTCCTTGGTTACTGCTGAGGTCTTCTGGAGCAGGGGTCTGACTTCAGCGCATTTCCAGTCGTTGGGAAAGGTGCCGGTCTTAAAGGTGGTGTTGATGGTGTGTCGTAGTTCTGGAGCGGTGGTGGCGGCAGCTCTGTGGTAGATTTGCGGCGAGCAGGGGTCCGTGGGGGCCCCGGAGTGGATGCCTCTCATGGTCGAAGTGGTTTCTTCGTGGTGACTGGGGTCCAGGGGAGACGGTGGGCTGGCTGGCGTTGCTGGGGCTAGAGGTGGTTGCGAAGGTGGGTGTCTGGTCGTTGAGGTGGTCGTAGAGGCCCTAACTTTTCAGATGGAAGTAGGATCTGAGCTTGTCGCAGAGATCCTGGGAGGGGGTGATGTCCGTGGTTCGCTGGGGCGTTTGGTGAATTCCTGGATTATGCTAAAGAGTTCCTTTGAGTTGCTGGAGTTGGCGAGGATCTTGTTTTGGATGAATGTCCTTTTGGTGGATCTGATGCGTTGGTGGTATTCCGTCATGGCATTCTTGTAGGTGGTGCAGTCTTCTGGCGTTTTGCTGTTTCTCCAGTTCTTCTCAAGACTTCTGCAGGTGCGTCTGGATTCTTGGAGGCTGGTGGGGAACCAGGTGGCCTTCCTGGGGGACTGTCTGACGAAGTTGCGTAGGGGTGCAAGCTCCTCTGCACAGTTGGAGATCCATCTGTGGATTTCTTTGGCTGCGAGGTTGGCGTTGGTTGAGGTGTTGGGGGTGTCGCGGTTGAGGGTGGAGTTGAACTGCTCCTCAGTGATCTTGCTCCAGTTCATTCTTGCGTGGTGCAGGTTTGGGGGCAGTGGGCTTGTCGTCGTTGAAGTGTACGCAGTCATGGTCTGTCCATGGGCGTTGCGTGGTGGGGCTGAAGTGGATGTTGTTCCCTCCTGCGAAGATGGGGTAGAGAGTGTGTCTTGCCGTGTGGGTGGGTATGGTGATGAGCTGTTTCAGGCTGATGTTGGCGAGGTTGTCCAGGAGGGTGGTGGAGTTGGGGTCGCTGGGGTTGTCGAGGTCAGAGTTCTGTTCTCGATGAGTATGTAGTCCAAGGAGGCGATGGCATGGGGGTGTGATGAGGTCGGTGATAGTCATGGCGAACGATGTGTGGGGTCCGGGGGTCTGTAAGCGAGGGTCCTGCGAAGGGTGGTTCTATGGCTGGTCTGAATCTGGAAGTGAAGGTGTTCAGTGGTGGAGAGGGGGTCATTCGTGGTGGAGGTAGAGAGTCGGAGGGAGCTCTTGTGTGCGATGGCGAGTCCTCATCCTGGTCGTCTGGCGTGGTCTTTTCTCTGGATCTTGTATCCATCGGGGATGGGGGTGGCGATGTCGGAGTGCAGGAGGCGTTGATCTAGGTTTCTGTAAAGAAAGCGACATCTGGTGAGAGGTTGTTGAGGTGGTCCCAGATCTCTGTGGCCTGTCTGAGCAGGGATCTCACGTTGAGGAGAATGCACCTAAGGGTTACAGAGGTTTTTGTGTTTGCCGCGGGGGTGGTGGTCGTAGGGGTGCGGACGGTGGTGAAGGTCTGGTGGCAGTTCTTGCAGGAGAATTGTCCATGGGTGGAGCATGGGGTGGACAGCTGGTAATTGTTGTTCCTTCCAGGGTTGAGTGCGAAGAGGGCAGCTGAGTTGTATCGGTGGATGGTCGGAGATCCAGTGTTCCTGGTGCTGGTCTTGTACGGGCGCAGACAGGCTTGTTTTTGTCACGGCACGGCCGCGCAGCAGCTGCCATTAAGTAGGGAAAGAGGGAGGGCCTCACAGCTGGAAGGCGGGAAACCAAAAGAATAAGTTGTCATTGAAAGACTGAACACAGTAATAAGAATCACTCACAAAGAGTGTGGTGACATTAGGATCAGCAAACTCGAGAGCAAGCACCAAAGCGCGCAGCTCGGTCAATTGGGCGGTACAGTCTCTGAGCGCCTGCGTATGTTTGACTCTGGACTTGAACTCACCGTTCACTATGGTACCTGCCACTATAGCACAGGCTGCCGAATAAGCATGCTTAGACCCGGTGGCCGGTTGCGCTGAACCATCGGTGTAAATGATACAATCGTAGTCCTCAAGCGGGCGTAGTGACAGAGGAGGAGGATGAACAAACTCATACTGCAAGAACTCCTGAGTCTGAAGAGAGGAGTCAAAGATAAATGTCACGTCTGGAGACATCAAAGAAGTCGCCCATTGTATCCAACGGTGATGCAACGCCTTAGAGTTTGGTACACTTGCCTTTGTCACTGCTTCAAGGGCAGGGTATGGTGTCACCACCAAAATGTGTTTCCCCTGTGCCAGAGCGCGTTCCTTCAGGGTCGCCATCTGTACAGCAGTCAAAAAATTTCAACAGTGGAAAATCGCAACTCGGCAGAAGTGTATAAATGTGATTTGTAAGCAATAAGTACTGTGTCACCTTCATTAAACGTCAAGTATGTGAAACCAACTGCACCTGGAACGATTCTCATTACCAGGTTTGTGTGGTTATCACGTGTTAACAAGTATTTAGATTCAAGAAGATCAGACTGCAAAGATTGCAGGATAGCTGAATGTTCCGGAAGCCAGCAGGCTTTAGAAAATGTTGGTTGTATCAGAGCATAAAGAGACTTGATACGCTGGGCATATTCGGGAATATAAGTACGACTGAAATTCAAAAATCCCAGCAATGATTGAAGTTTTTTCAGGGTTGTAGGAGGGCGTAAATGCGCGCATTTCTCCAAGAAGTGAGGCGCTAAGCCTCTACCTTCATTATTGAGCTCATAGCCCAAAAACAACACTGTGTACTCTGCAATGTGTGATTTTGCAAAGTTGAATTTGTAACCGTAGTCCGCAAACAAAATAATGATGCGGTCAACTTGGCAAGATGTGGCCATAATTCGTCGTCCGTGAGATAAATATCATCAACGTACGAGTACGCATCTGGGTCTATGCTGTCCAGCAAAGAGACAACACATGCGGCAAAAACTCCAGGGCTGTTCTTGTAGCCCATAGCCTAAATTGTTTTTGTTTACCGCCGGCTGTGAATGTGGTCCATTGACTGCATGCCGGAGATAAGTTGTGACTGAAAAAGCCATTTGAAATGTCAAGTGTAGTTTTATACTTTTTACGAACAAGACTGTCTACAAGAGCAGAATTGTGGGTATTTTGTACAGCAAAAGTGAGAGTTCAAATTCCGGTAATCCAAAACTATGCGGTACTACCCATCGGATTTTGTAACAGGAAAAAGAGGGTTATTCATCGGTGACACACATGTCTCAATCACTCCTTGATACTCTAATTGTGTTAGAATCTCCGGAACAGGACCTTTCGCTTCCCGCCGGAGGGGATATTGGGGTTGTGGCTGTGGCATTGACCGCAATGGTATCTCATGGGGTGGAGAGTCTTTATCCCAGCACACATGAGTACGGTACAGAGCCGGTGCAAGCACCAAAGTCCGCTCCTCTACAAAAGCCTCTGCATGCTCCTTGGAGACGTTTTTTGAAAAACTCAGAAGTATCACCTTCTCCCCTTTCGGAGCGGCCAGAACAAAAGGTGGGGGCCAATCTGTCTCTGCTAATAAAAAGTCGTAAGAAGAGGTTAGATTTTCTCAAAAAATCCCTTTAATGACACGTTGTACGTCACCTTCGATTAAAAGAACTATATCATATAGCCTGTAAGGGGGAGCCACTCGAGTGTCAGCGGTTTCAACTGAAATGAAAGTCTTAGTTGCTGTCGCCTCCAGAAATGGACGTAGTGCTTGCCGCACTATGGTAACTTCCGCTGCGCTGTCGAGCAGAGTCACTGCCCATGTTAAATTCTGGAGCCGGGTTCTTACCGTCTGTGGCATATCTCGCTGTTAAAGCTGGAACTTTCTTTTTCTGAAACTGTGGGTGCTGACGTGGAAAATCGTCTTGTTTTCCCTTTACATCAGTATGACGAGGCTGCTCATGTCCCTGTGGTGCACCCCGTCCTCTGCCGCGCTCCTGGCATTCCCCTCCACTGGCTAGAGAGCCTGATGTTTCCTATAAATAACGAGGAGAACGCTGATCAGGAACCTGAAACCTATCAGGAGACCTAATTCTCGCACGGTCGCGCTCAGAAGACATTGGTGTCGGTGACGCTGCACGCGACCCCTGTTTCTGTTGATGCTGTCCCTGTTTTTTAGTTCTCCAATTTTGCTTAGAAAAGATTGGATGCTTGTCCTTATCAGACGGAGACTTCTGTTGTGTTTGCGTTTGTGGTGGTATTTTAGCAAAAGGCCTAACACCCAAACTATTGCGGCCAATGGTTTTTTAAGCCTTAGCAATAATTTTGGGTAATTCGCTTAGCTTCTCATCCTCTGGGACGAGAGCCAAAGCACTAGCTACTTGAATGCACTGCATCTCCCTTCACGTTTGCAAGGATGAGATCAGCAACCACGTCGAACACCCCCACCAACCGCATCCCCAATTCAACTGCCGCTTCAGGGCCATGCTCATCTTGAACACGCTTAATCACAGAGGGGAGTACGGTCATTGAGGGAGTGCCGAAACACTTCGCATATACTGCCGCGAACACCTTACCTCAACTGTTACAATCGGTTAACTCAGGGATTAAGTCTTTCTGCAAACTAATAGTCCAAATCCTGTGTTTTTCCACAGGAGAGGTATTCGAAAATACCACCTCCAGCTGGACAAATTTCTCAGCAAGCCAATAAAGTAAATCACCCTTATTCTGTGGTCACTTGCCCATTACCGAATTAACCATAACCGGACTGATAGTCACTCCGCCAGATCCAGCTAGTTGCGCAGCAACTCCAGTTGGGCCCACCTGGGCGATGCGTGAGACATATCGTATAACAGCCCTGTGCACCCAAATCAAAGAGGTGTGCAAGACGCGGAGCTCCTTCCCAAAGGAACTGTTAGATGCCATGGATGTGGTGTGTACCCAGCCAAAACGGGCCAAGTTGCCGCATCTTTTGATAAAGGCCCTAAACGGATTGGAGTCACTGGATGAGGGAGGGCACCATTAAACCAAATATGGTGTTGCCATGCCGACAGACGAACTTCAAGAGTCCTATAAGGCTGATACACATTAGGAATGTGGAAATTTAGCTTGTAACTGAACATTATCTGCGCCATCTTGCTTCTCCCCAGCGCCACACACAGCAAACGCACGGCCGCCATTTTAGGCACCCCACTCTCTCCCCCGCTCATTGTCGATCGCCAGCGCGTTCCCCTGGCGCTGCAAGCATCCCCCGCATGCCGGCCACCCCCGCTCTCTCATACGCGGGCCATAAACCCTCTCCTTCTGCGCGACCCAGCCATGGAACCACATCCTACGCCTGACCGACATCCCATACATGGTCATGCATCTCTTTTGATAACCCCCTTCCTCTGCGCCCCATTGTCTGAATCGATCCCAGGCCATCACCTAGCCCTGCGGATGCAGGGAAACACCCCACATCAAAGGGATTACAGTAAATCAAAGCCCCTACTCCCTGAGACCCGGCCGGTCGCACACACCCCCGGGAATTGGCGGAATGTCCAGCTGTGTGATAGCCATCTCCTACTGTGGATGGGGTGGGGACTTCCACTGTAGATACGTGTGGGAACGAGCTCGAAGTGGGGATTCCGAGGATGTTCTTTCATGTTCCAAAACAATCTCAAGAATGTGCCATGTATAATAAACCTGCAATAAAAGTCATAAACCTGTGTATAAGAGGCCAGGCCTCAGAGATGCAGTTAGAGCACCTCGTGACGATACCTTGCTGTCTGATCTGATGTGTTCTGCTCCGACGGAATAAAAACTTTGTTTCCTGCCTTCCAGTCTCCGGCGCCTGCCTCTTTCATTGGTAAATTATCGAATGGTATGAGAGGCGATTACCGCCGGGCAATACTTGAAGGGTTATCGACTGAAATTGCCGCTACCATTTAACAATTGGCGTCCCAAGCGTGGGGCCCATCAGCGACACGTGGATCCAGTGGGAGAGGTCCTGACGACAGAGTGAACGACTGCAACGATCGGGAGAGCTCCTGCCCGATAGACCCTCGTCTGGCAGCCGATCATCCGAACTTCACTGGTTCCGAGCAGACCTCTCTCGAGTGATCTACGGTCCTGACTGGGAACCATCAGGAGTGCCGCGGCAAATACGGAGAGTAGAGGACGATCGGGCGCTGGAGGCGGAAGACGAGAAACTGTCCACGTGGTCCGGGTAAGGTCGTGAAACACGACAAATTGCGAAATAATTGATTGATTGTTTTAAATACTAGTATTGCTCATTGATTGTTCTCTTTGAGATATTCGCTGTCTACAAACGGGGAGGAGTAGAAATACTCTCTCTCTCTCTCCCTTTGCAGATAGTGAAGGGTAGGTAACGCAGACTTTTGTCCCCGTTGTAACCCGTCGTGCCTATCTTTATCTCCCCACTGATTGATTGTCCGAACATTGATTGTTTTTGAAGAATAGTGCTCTTTGAGATATTCTCTGTTTGCAAATAACGTAGAATAGAAATATTCTGTCTAGTCTTTGCAAATAGTGAAGGGTAGGTAACGCAGACTTTTGTCCCCGTTGAAACCCGTCGTGCCTATCTTTATCTCCCCATTGATTGATTGATTGATTGATTGTCCGAACACTAGTTGTTCGATATTGGTTCTTTGGAGGTATTCTCTGCTTACAATTAACGAGGAATAGAGATATTCTGTCTAGTCTTTGCAAGCAGTGAAAAGATAGGTAGTGCTGACTTTTGTCCCCGTTGAAACCCGTCATGCCTATCTTCTCTCCACTGATTGGTAGTTGGTTCTGCCCGGACCGCTTATTAGAGGTGAACCATCCGGCTCCTCTGGAAGGCACCCCTAATAAGGACATGTTCACTAAAATACGAACTCATCGCCGTAGTTTATAGCAAGCTATGGCATAAAATATACAAAGGGGGACCCCGAGAGTCAGTGGCCACTGGTAGGATCCTTTTTGACCCTACAAAACTAAAGAAACGCTAGGAAATAGCCCTTTGTGGGATATATGGAACTAGGGGAAGGAACCAAGCTTACGGTCAGGACGGCCACGAGATAGCCCGGCTCCATCGCTCTCGCTGCCTAAACATGTCTGCCCTACCACCCACCCCGCCCAGTAGACACAACCGGAAGTCTGTTGATACCCACCATCAACGTCACCGAACTTGACTAGGATCACGTGCAATTGGACAATGCCATTTTCCGATTACACTAACTAGATTGCAAATATGTACAACACTCCAACAAAATAGTATGGTTAAACATTTTAATAACTTATAGGTATAACAACATTCCGACAAGATGAACAGGTTAAAACACGTTTTAAACAACTATTTACATGACAGTCTGCTGCGACCTGCATCCCAAAACCTTTACGTCCACGTGACACCGTCCTCGCATCTCCTTCCTCGAAGTTGCAACATTGGCCTGTTTTGGGCGGTCCTCTTAGTCGGTTTTGGGCTATAAAAGCCATGCAAAAATCCATTGACATCAGTGGCGGACGACTGTGCGAATAGGCCGGAGGCTGCACGAAGCGCCGAAGCTCTGGCAGCGCCAAGGCGGAGTCTGCCACGCTGTGCGGATCTTCCCATTCTCTTCTTCCTTCAATAACGGAGGGTGCCCTGGCGGGGGGAAGCGACGCGGACGGGCCTCCCCCACCTCCCCAGGTGGAGGCTCGCCGGCAGATGAGGGCACCCCAACTGTCTCTTTCATCGGCCAGCCGAGTTACGCCCTGCCACTTCATTCGCCGTTCGGCTGAGTTGGCGCCCCTGCACTCGACCGCCGGACAACCGCCCAAGCACGGGTTCACCAGGGTTGCCACTAGCGCCCGACGCGAGGAGTGGGCCCCCGCAGCCGAGAAATCGGGGACCCACCCCGGTGGCGATACCATCCGAACTGCTGTCGTTGCTGCTGCTGGGCCCTCTCCGGTGGCTGTACCGAAGAGCTGCTGCTACTGCCGCCTTTTGACTCCGGCGGTCGGTTCTCCGGATCCAGGCCTAGCCCACCGTGAGACGATTCTGGACTCGAAAGCTTGTCTGCTTGGGCATGGGCCCCACCTTTGACAAAACGCCCCCTCAGCTTTGCAGAGTCTGAGGGAGTCATTGGCACTCGACTCCCGCGGACTTCCGGTAAGGACAAACCGCCGCCATTGTTCTTTGCCCCGGGCGGCAGCCACCTTGCCTCCGCTTGATGCAGTAAGAAAGACTGATTTAAGGCATCGGCGGAAGACCCGCCTGCTGCCCCGCCCCCAGAACGGACCACGGCATTGCTACAAGATCGCGGTGACGCCATGCTGACGCAAGCTGACGCTAACGAAGGTTCTCGAACTACCGAAAGGAATTCTGGTCCAACAGTTGATTCATGGAAAGACTTAGACAGTACACTGGCCCGACCTCGCCCCAAAATGGCGCCGATGTAGGAGAGGCCTGCGACTCCTTGTGGCGTTCCAGTCACGTGGCATTTGTGTTAAAAAGAGATATGTAT
This sequence comes from Triturus cristatus, assembly GCF_964204655.1. Classification (NCBI taxonomy): domain Eukaryota; kingdom Metazoa; phylum Chordata; class Amphibia; order Caudata; family Salamandridae; genus Triturus; species Triturus cristatus. The sequence continues at coordinate 1,045,850,150 of NC_140588.1, forward strand.
GCGAGGTTTCCACACATGATGGTCGGGGGGGGCGGGGAGGGAACCGATTTTATACTAAAGTAGTGTTGCTCATGATACTCGACGCCTCTCACGCCGTGGCCGGCCTATAGCGGTTGTAGGCCCGTATTTGTATACTGACATTGTTTTAAATAAAGGGCTTCTTAAAAGGAATTACGGAATCAGTGTCATGACAAATCATCTAGGTTGGTAAAGGTTTTTCTTTTACAATAAATGATTGTTACTCCCAAGCAAAAGAATACAGATAATGCAGACCCCATTTGCCTGAATCTTTTTGATTAACGGAATTTGTACCCATCACACCTGTCCTTTTTCAAGAATTGTCAAATCGATGGTCAACTATAGCTTAAGGTATAGGCCGAACGCAAGGTATGGTATCTTGCACCATAATACACGACCGAGTGAGAAAGGCATGTACGACCAGGGAACCCGAATTTAGGAGATGAATGAAATAGAACATCTTTGTCTCGGACAAAAAGAATAATAGGTCTGTGGTATTACCCACTCCTGCGGCTAGCCTGGTACGTGGTAAGTAGAACTTTTTCGTGTCTACGCGCGCTAAGGTACTTTGAATACTGCACATCCCCTCCCCTCTTTTTCCCCTCTATAGGTCACGACGAAGTTCCGACTGAAGAATGGGGTGGACATGGACAGCACCGTGTTCGATATCAGGAAAAACATAGACAAACGTTGTGGGATAGTGCGTAAAGTGCAGACCACCATTGGGAACATGAAAAACTGTATGGTATGATTGTGCGTGTGTGCTATGATTATACGGTATGAATGTGTATGCATTTCGTGCTGGGACCACTTGAAGAGAGCGTCACCGTATGATTGAAGTGCTCGTCCATCGATCAAAG